>NC_058092.1:16710000-21510000 GCF_020171115.1 Neogale vison | reverse complement strand
TTTTAAGAACGAGAGACCAGCTTTTTATGATTATCTGTTTCCAAGTTTTATATAATACATACTATGTTTCCAAACTGGAAAAGGGTTTTGGAAAAAGTAACTAAGCAGAACACTAAGGACAGGAACAAGGAAAAAGTTCCAAAACATTCCCTAATACTTCCAGTAATCAAAGGCAAGCAGAAAGCAATGTCAGGGCTTGGTGGCACACCAACTCCTGACTTAACCACCTTACCTGACTTAAGCCAAAAGTTAATTATAACAGAACTTTAACCTTTTCTCTGCCATATTAAGGCCTCGATCTTTTCCTATTTGAATTTTCATGGTTCTATCACTTCAATTATTCCCTTTGCACTTCTTCTGGCCTGTTCTTCACCTCTTTTGCATCATTTAAATTCTGCTTTCCGTTAACTTAAGCTTACATTTCTACACATGAAGCCAAACAGTAACATCAGTTATACTTCCATAAAGGCTTAAACTGTCAAGTAATACGTTTGTTATTTACAGAGCTTTTATTAACCATTCAGAATACCTCTCCTGTTCTCTCTAGTTCCTTCTCCTTCCTTATAAGTCTTAAGAATGGTAAACTGGTTACCTTTTTAACACTTTCTTCTTCCTCTTGGCGTTTCTCATAGTGTGAGAAGTCATCAAAAATCGAAGTGGTGTGCTTGTAGCTGGCTATGATTTTCAACACCTGCTTAGCCTTCTCCAGAGGCACTTCCTGAGTGTCCCTGGAGTTGGTCACTGGTTTATTCTCGTTGTTCTCTAGGCGAATGTGTCGCAGTTGGCTATTGGGAACGTCCTTCACAAAAATCCACCTGACATCAAAACGACCCTTCCATTTGTCCTGGGACCACACACCTGCACATGTGTTGTAGTCCACAGCAGATTTCATTTCTGCAACGCCACAGAAGTGTCCACTGCCGTTGACACTGAAAAGTAAGTAAACGGGGCCTTTCCCGTTCATGGAGCGATAAGCAGCATCCAGTCTCTTATTACCGTGCTCTGTGCTGCACCAGATATTATACTTAATGGAACGGTGGATATCGTCCTCAGAGTAGCTCTTAATGATGAAAACCCGGCCATGTTTCAGATTCCAGTCAAAATCCTTGGGGTTATAGTTGTTAATGGACCGCAGCTTCTCCAACACTGGGTGAGGTTCTGAAGGAGTAGATCCAGATCCAGCCTGAGACTGTCCTACTCCATTACCATCCACCCCATTATGACCGAACCCACTGCCACGGTTCCGAGGTGCTACCCAGCGGGTTGGCTGAGTTGCCTGTTGCTGGACTGAGAGTTGGGCAGGCTGTGGTGGAGGTGGGGGCAATGGCTGTGTTTGTTGCCCCACAGATGCCTGAGCCACTGGTGGGCTATTGTTAGCCTGCTGACCTACAGGCTGGGGAGACCCCTGGGTTGGCTGCTGACCTATGTTCTGAACCAAAGCCTGTGAGGGGGCTTTTGCCACAGGACCCTTATTATCCCAAGTTCCAATATCCATGTTATGCTTTATTGGGGGTGGTGGAAGACTTGACCCTGCAATGCCATTCTTGGTCTTCAACTTCGGTTGCTGTTTCGCCGGCTTGCTAGCAATATCAGCCCAAGATGCTGGTTTTGGAGGAGCAATGGTTGCTGGAGGCAAACTATTGGAAGCCACGATGTTACCAGTAATGGACCCACTACCAACTGCAGAACCTACAACTTTTGGAACACTGCTTGCAACTTCTGTGCTACCCAACTTCAGTGCTGCCATCCCTTGGTCTATAGTATTCATGCCAGGAGCCTTATTGAGGGTCTCACTGGCAAAAGCTGACTGTCCATCAATCATGGCTCCACCTAAGGAGCTAGGTGCATAAGCATAATTGCTACTATATCCAGAGCTCTGAGTAGACTGTCCCTGAGAACTGTTATTTCCCCAAGCTGAGAAGTCAATCCCACTGGGAAAGAAATTAAAACCATGCTGACCAAGAAATGGAGTGCTACCCAGGGCTCCTGGCTGTCCAAACATTGCATCTGGTAGGAAGTGAGGCTCTCCGTTGCTCAGCTGTCCATAAGAAGTCAGATAGGGCATGGCTGTATCACCCCCAGTAGACCAAGCAGCTTCACCCAAAGAATAGGAGAAGCCAATAGAGGGACTGTAGTAACTGGGCAAATAGGAATCTGACATGGCAGTATATGCATTATTCTGTGAAAAGGAAAAAAAAAAGGCAAATCAAAATTAAACACAAAAATTAATAAAACAACAATAAGGACATTTCCTCTTCCAACTATTCACCCAATTCAAATTCGACTAGAAAAGCAACTATTTCAGGTGATCTCTTCCCATAAACTTCCTGGAATTCTTACACTGAAAGAGATTTTAGTTCCATAATTAAAATGTTTAAGCATTTCAAGTTAAACTGACATACAATTTAAGCCTTAACTTTAGCAGTATACAGTTTAGGACATACATATAAGCCTTAATTTTAGCACTAGAATTGAGGAAAGGGAAAACCCACCATCTCACCAAAAGTACTAAGTCTTTGCTCTGTAGAAGTGTTGAGATGATGCTTTTACTAAAAACCAGTGCTCTGTGGATTCAAGGAGTGTGAACTTTGACAGATCAGAGGAGTGTTCCTAAGAGTTTCCTATCAAAACCATACTATAATAGATAAGAAAACAATAGCAAGAACTGGAAATTTCAAGTCCTATCCCAAAAATCTATGCAGCCGTTCCTCAACCATAAACCAAGGTTTATTACACCTAGTTTACATCATTAGCCTCTTGGCAAACCATTTGGGAACATTAGGAGATACGACTATTTAATTATAATCTGGCAAGGCAATGCATAATAGCTTCCAAAGTTTAAAACTGAAAAATGTTGCTATCTGGTCTACTTCACCTATAAAATTAATGGCTTCAAATGCACACCTGACTTTTCCATTAAAACTAGGGGAATTCCAAAAACATTCAAAGTCTGTATCTTTAAGAATTATTCTAAGGAATAACCAAAAATATAAACTTATACTCAACTAGTCAGCACATTAGAAGACAGACTGCACTGCAAAAACCTCAATCATTCTTGACCTAAGTAAACGCTGTAACTCACAGAATAGTCCAATAAGGGAGAAGCTGTAGATATAAAAAATTGGTCTGTATAGGTATGGATATAGCTCAACTCAAAATAGAGTATCCTAACTTCAAAATAGCTCTGGTACAGGCATACACTTAACTTGATGAGCACTGAGTAATACATGAAATTGTTGAATCACTATACTGCACTCCTAAAACTAATGTAACACTGTATTAACTGCAATGGAATTAAAATAGCAGCTCTGGTACACAAGATGCTGTTAACTACTGAATAAAGAATTTTGTTCTTAAGAGACTTGGATGACCATAAGTATGTCAGGCCTTAAGTCTGTATTATCAAAGCCAACACTATTCTCCCTAGCCAAACATAGCGCTTGAAAATTAAATGTTTCAACTAATACGGTTTGATAAAAATGGTCCTTTTCTCTGCCAATATTTTCCTTACCAAAAAAAGGGGAGAAAAAGGAAGTCTTTTCACACATCCCCTTAGGTTTAAGAGAAATCAGTTTCTCGAAGACAGTGTTAAAATTTTAAGACTCAAATCCATTAGGAATAAGAAATTCAGTCTATCATCAATGGATTAAGCCTTAAGGATTATTCCAACATAAGGCAATAAATAATGGTTAAAAAGTAGATGAACTACTCTTGATAAACTACCAAGAACAAAGATTTTCAAGTTATCCATCTATTCAACCATGATTTCTATTCCCCCATACCCCAGAATTTTTTAAAAAGACATTCAAGCTTTAGCTTGAGAAGTAAAAAACGCACTTAATATCACAGGTTATGCCATCATATAGCTGAGTGCCTACACCTGAACTGGCAGGTTCCCACATGCCCCTGAGCTCAAAAATCTGAATTACACAATGTTTCACAAGAACTACCTAGAATTATGTTTCCAAATGCTCCCACTCTCCCTGTATGATTATGTAAGCAAACTACTTCAATAGCAGGAACCTATAAATAGTTCATTCCTCTACTTCCTTCCTACTTTTCCTGATTAACTGGTTGCCTTCTCTGAAAACTTTTCCCAATCACTCGCTTAAATGGTTTCTACACTCTCAATGGAGAAAATTTTACATGGGGGATCTAAAAGTTTTATGCAAGAATTAGGTCCAAATATGGGCATGCACCAATATGTCAAGTTTTCAAAATCTAGTGTATGGCATCTGTTCAGAATTTATATAGATATCTCATAAGCTTTTTCATTTTTTAGGGTATCTTCGGTGAGCTACTGTAAGTTTTCCTTTTGGTTTATTAAATCTGTGGGTTTGTATTTATTAGCTAAAACCTTGTGAGTTATATCTTTGGGACCCAGGATATTAACACAAAAGAATTGACAAATGAAAGTAGTTTCTACATACACAGATCATGTTAATATATGAACCAATATAGACCTAAAAGAAATTAGAAAAACAGGTTACACAGCAAAATCCTCAATCATTTTTGATCTTCATTTGTGCCAAAGAGTACCTTATCTTCCTTTAACTCCATTTTATAAAATTCTATAGCTCCCACAAGTGAGAAACTAGGGGTATACAAAATTGGTTTCTACAGATACAGACACATCTCAACTTGAAAAAGGAATACCTAAGTCCAAAAGTTAGGATAACCTAACAAGCCACTAACTAGTGACCAGATGAAACGGAAGATTCCAGTTCTACAGCACTAAATAAAGTTCAGGAGATATTTTTATTAGTTTTTTTCCCATCACATATGCATCCAATTTTCCTAAAAGAAAAAGGTTTGGGGGGTAAAAAATCAGAATACTTAAACTGAGTATTCTTCAGTTTTGCACCGTTACATTCTTGGTATGGAGAATTACTATCAGGTGCTGCTGGTATACTATAAAATGCTATCACTTTCAATCTCAGAATTATGTTTGCTGTCAACAACGATGGGAATCTTAAGTCTATAACATCTGCAGTAACTCTTTTACGACACACGGACTGGTATTAAAAAAGTCACCCCCTGAAAATGAGATTGATAAGGCAGAGAAAAAATACGGTATGTTACACCCTCTGATCAGGCATGTAAATGGTTAACTACTCACGGGCCTTGCCTGTGGACTCAAGTAAGGTTCAAAATCATCATCATTTAATCCATCCTTTTGATGTACAGATCCATTTTGTACTGAAGGGGAAAAGATTCAAATACATTAGGAGTGTCTCAATCGCACAACCTATCTCCCAAATTAAGCAAATCTATTCTAACCCGGAGAAAAGCCTCACTAAACAGAGCAAGTAAGTCTGAATTTCAGAAAAACGGATAAAGAGGAGAATGAAAGCGGGGCAATATTCGTCAATGAAAATGTCTCCCTCCACCCGAAGCAAGTTGATCTTAAAAAGGTCATTTTATTGGCTCCTCTAGATTTCAATCCCCTCCGGCTTCCCCTCCCCCACCACATGTGAGTACTTCCAGAGAGTGATCCACGAGGATGAAAAACAAAGGCCTTCTAAGACCTACAGGAAACTAAGGACCTGGGACATTTCAAAACCGAATCCACCCCCACCCTTAATGAATTACTCCTTGTTCACTGAAAAGCTGTTCGCCAGCTGCAAGAACACACCGAAAGGGTCAAATACTTAAGTGTGAGGCACCTGCGAACTAAGCGGCTTCCGAAAGGTCCTCTCCCTGGGGCGCTTCCCGGAGACCCCGCCCCCACTACTCGGCGTCCCCCCCCCCCCCCGCCTCCCGGCCCAGGGCCACCGGCGGAGCTGGGCTCACCTTTGTTTCCTTGACCTTTTGGTCTCTGCGGGCGAAGAAAACGTCGCCGAGCAGCAAGTCGTCCAAGGAAGAAATGGAAAAGGAAAGACAAATTAAAGCCGGGCCGGAGAAGGGAATAAAGGAGCAGGCCTGAAGGGAGGCGTCAGGAATGATGGTGAGGGGGAGGCTGAAAATGGGAGGCGGGGAAAAGCGCAGGCCGGCGGGGCCCGCGGAGAAAAAGCGGGGGACGCGCCAGAAACAACGCGAGGAGACTAGCGTTTCAAGGAAGGGGAAGGAAACAAGGAAGAAAACGAGGCCCGCTGAGAAGAGGGAACGCGGCGCGGCCGGTGGGCTCCGAGGCCCGGAGAGAAGCGGGGAGAGCGGGCGGAGGGCGAGGCGCTGGGCGCGGCCGGCCTGAGAGGCCCGAAAGCTGGCCAGCGAGAGGCGCCGCCTCGGCTCGGCCCGACCGGGGGCGGCGGGCCCGGGCCTAGTCGGGCTCCCTCTCGCCTCACACAATGGCCGAGGCATGCGGGCCGGGCCTGTACCTGCTCCAAGAGGCTGCTGGCCGACATGGCTCTCGGATCCTCGCGGGTAGCGACAGCGGTGGACTCTCGTCAGGGCGGCGGCGGCGGCGGATGAGCCCTGGCGGCGGGAGCAGGCGGCGCGGTGGCGGCTTTTGTCCCTGACACTCGGGGGCCTCGGCGGACGCAGCGGAGACACAGCGCGCGGCTCGGGCTCCGGCTCCGACTCGGCGACGCTCTAGCCCGAGAACTCAACGCCCGTCTCTATGTCTTTACGCGCGCGCCCGCCCCTCGCAGCCGAAATAAGGGCGCCGAGCGGCGGAGGCGGACGGCGCGCGCGGCGCGACGCTGACTCTCACATTCACTCACCCACGCGGAAGGGGTCCGGCGCGAAGCACTCCGGGAAGGAAGGGACGAGGCCGCAGTGCCCTCTGGTGGGCTGGAGGAGCGGAAGCGGCGAGTGCGGCCTCCCCGCCCCCATCGCCTCGGGATTGGGGCCTATAGAAGGTGGGGGCGGCCAGGGTCGCGCCACGAGGTTTTGACTAACACCTGGAGAGAGTAGCTTTAGCTGGAGAAAACCCACAAAAGCCGGTTTCTCAATGAAGAAGTCACCCCCGGAATGCGAGAGACCTCAGAATAAACCTGCCTCCCAGCTGCAAATGGCACCCCACCCCCATGGAGGGGGGGGTATCCTGATAGGGGTCACAGCCCCCAGGGAAACTTCATGGGGGCCCTCCCCCGAGAAATACGCACCATCACCACTACCAGCAGGGACCTCGTTATCCTCTGTTGGACTACAAAGAGAGTGCCCAAAAAACAAAAACATCAACAAAAAATCCGGTACCCTGCAAAAGAGATTTGACATTGCAGGGAGGATAATCTATAGCTCTTTTTTTAGGGAAGTTGTTGGTCACCGTGAATCTGTTAAACTGTGGCCTTTATTTCCAAGAAAAGCACACCGCATACATCTACACAAAATGTTCCGTGTGCTTTCAACAATTCCCAAGAATCTCTAAATCTATGGACTTGAAGAGACAATGTCCTTATCTGGGGAAGGAGAGAAATTAACTCTACTTGAATATCTGCTGTGGGTTACGTTTTGTTGATTGGTGCTTTCGAACATTTCAAAGCAGCACCTTCCAAATAGTCTTTAGTCTCTGTTTGACAACTGGGGAAACAGAGTTAGTTAAGCAATGTGCCCAAGGTTGCAAAGCTATTAAATAGTCATGTGTATCTGACACTAAAAGAAACATAATAGTGTCCCTCCACCCTCACGAGAAATCCTGTATTCAGGAATCAAAATCCAGAGGAGATCCATAATATGGGCAAAAGCATCCTTAATCAGCAACAAACCCAAACTCATGCAGGGGTATTTGGTTCTAGGACAGCCCATCTCCTAATAGCATTTATTATTACAAATAGTAGTAAACAGATAAATAATGCACTATTAAGGATCAACCTGATACCATCCACTCTCTGGAAACAGGAGGCTTTGGTGGACTCAGTAGTAAAATAAATGATAACACAGCATCTTGGATTTTGCATTATAATTTTGCTCAAAGTGCTGAAAGCATTTTTTTCTGCCTATAATCGTATTTATATCATATTTATGGTTGGAAGGAATAAGATCAGACACCTATATATGTAATGGACTTCTGAAAAAGACAGTAGAATGTCAAGTCTCAGAGCAGAGATCCCAGCAAGAGAATAAAGAAACCTAGTAACCTTTTTCTTTGAGATAGCCAGTTAACCCCATAGCCCACATTTTTGTATAAAATAAGCAGTTGCCTACACTTACCCTTGAAAGCATCATGATAGTATGAAAAGAGGATTGACTAAGAATCATGTCCTGGGAAGGGGAGAGACTAAAACTGGCCTCACCACCAGATTTGTAACATTAAGTAAATTACTGGAAACTTTCAGAGATTTCCCCCATTTGATAAAGGGAAAAAAAATTACCTAACAGATTTGTTGTGAAGAAAAAGCTTAAAAATACAACAACACGGAAGCAAGTCTGGTACATTGCAGCTTCCTTTCCTATACTCCCATTAAAGGAATAATAGTGAAAATTCCCTCCTTCCAATGACATTTCTAGTGCCTGAAATTTTTCTTACAATAATTCCCCCTTATCTGAGGTTTCACTCTATGTTTCAGTTACCAATGGTCAACTGTGGTCTAGATCAGATTATTGTACTGACATGTGGTCAGAAGACCAACAGTAGCCTAACGCCAGGTTACAATGCCTACATTATTCACTTCACATCATCTCAACATGTAGACATTTTATTATCTCACATTATCACAAGAGGGGTGAGTATATTATACTATTTGGGGGGGTTGCTATTTATTTATGACAAATACCCCACATCCATAATCCTCTCCTGTTAGAAGTTCTTTGAAACAACGCCATCAGCCTCTGCCAGTCAGAGGATGGAGTCATCTGACTCACCTAACCTGTGAATGGCCTCATAGGTAGCAGAGGTTTTATTTATTTATTTATTTATTTATTAAAGATTTTATTTATTTATTTGACAGAGAGAAATCACAAGTAGATGGAGAGGCAGGCAGAGAGAGAGAGGGAAGCAGGCTCCCTGCTGAGCAGAGAGCCCGATGCGGGACTCGATCCCAGGACCCTGAGATCATGACCTGAGCCGAAGGCAGCGGCTTAACCCACTGAGCCACCCAGGCGCCCGGTAGCAGAGGTTTTAAACTAGCCATATGAGAGGTGACTGGGTAGCTCAGTAGGTTAGGTGCCTGCCTTTGCTGTAGGGTCTTTTGCTCTTCTCCCTCTTTTCTGAGGAAATTGCGTGGATTTCTTTCACTTCCACAAACATCTCTGCACCACAGATTCCAGATCAGGTCATGATCTCAGGGTCTTGGGATAAAGCCCTACATCTCCCTCTCCCTCTGCTCCTCCCCACTGCTCATGTTCTCTCTCTCTCTCTCTCTCTCTCTCTGCCTCAAGTAAATAAAATAAAATAAAATAAAATCTTTAGAAAAAAATAATAAGCTGGCCATTTGAAACTGCCTATCACCTTGTCAACCCCAGCCACATGCATCTGGATGGGCGTGTGGTCCTTAGGACCAATGACACAGTAGCAGGCAGAGCATTTCTGCAACAGGTGCAGGTCCCCAAACTTGCTGATGTCCTACTGCATGTCTAAGGTGAGCCTGCTGCCACCACCAGGACTGTGAGCACAGAAAGCTATAATAAGATATTTTTGAAAGGCCGCCTTCACATAACTTTTATTACAATACATTGTCATAATTATTTTATTATTGTTGTTAATCTCTTATTGTGTGTATTTTATGAATTAAACTTTATCATGGGTATTTATATATAGAAAAAAAACAGTATATAGGGTTCAGTTCTATCTGCAGTTTCAGGCGTCCACTGGGAGATCTTGGAACACATGCCCCATGGACAAAAGAGGACTACTGTAGCTCCTTTGGGATTACTTTCTGTCCTCCAGAAGTTCTCAGGAGTTAAAATGCAAATACCCTTGGAGCAAGGGTAATCTCTAAATCTGTATTCATTCTCCAGATTGGTTGTAACAGGCCCCTGAAGAGAAACACAAGAACAATAAATTCAATCACCAGGAAAAGGGTGAGGAAGTCTGGAGTGTGGTGTGTCATCTTACCGGGATAAACCCCCCCCCCCGCCCCGTGGTTTGAGAAAAGAATACTATACTGGAAATGGCCTCTCTAGCTTTGTCTCTGCCACTGGGTGGAAGAAGCACTCGAGATCTCTTTTAACAAGTATGTATTGAGGGGTAGGGGTGCCTGGGTGGCTCAGTGGTTTAGGCCGCTGCCTTCGGCTCAGGTCATGATCTCAAGGTCCTCGAATCAAGTCCTGCATTGGGCTCTCTGCTCTGCAGGGAGCCTGCTTCCCTTTCACTCTCTCTGCCTGCCTCTCTGCCTACTTGTGATCTCTGTCAAATAAATGAATAAAATCTTAAAAAAAATTTTTTTTAAAGTATGTATTGAGGGCTAGGTGATGTGCTGGAGAGAAAGCCTTAAGAGTTCACTTTACTCCTGAAGCTTATAGACAGTCAGGGAAAACGACAGTAAATAAATAGTTATTCAATTACAGTTGTGCAAAGTGCAAGGAGGAAACACCTATGGATCTAGCCCAGATGAAGGGGGGTGGGAGTGGGGGAGGGCAAGGAAGTTTTCCCTGGGTGATAAGCTTCAGCTAAAACCTGAAGGATGACCAGAAATTAACCAGACAGGAAGGGAAGGGAAGTGTGGGAACAATATGTGCAAAGGCCCTATGTGGGAAGGAGCTTGGCACTGATGAGGAAGGGAAAGGAGGCCAGCATGACTGGCACATAATGAGAGAGAGGGTGGCAGCAGATGAGACTGGAGAAAGAAGGAAAACAGGGACTTTAGTCATTAGTTGCAAATGATGATCAGCAAGGAGAGAGTTAACAGAAGTATAGCCTTCTCGGGTTTATGTTTCAAGGAGTTCCTTCTGGTTGCAGTGTGGGAAATAGATCTAGGGAGAAGACAGTAGATGAGGAGTTAGAAGAGGATTGTAGGAAGTCCAGGCAAAAGGTCATGCTCTAACATAGTGGCAGTGAATACGGTTAGAAATGGACCAAAAGAGGGGCGCCTGGGTGGCTCAGTGGGTTGAGCCGCTGCTTTCGACTCGGGTCGTGATCTCGGGGTCCTGGAGTCGAGTCCCGTGTCGGACTCTCTGTTCGGCAGGGGGCCTGCTTCCCTTCTTCTCTCTCTGCCTGCTTGTCTGCCTACTTGTGATCTCTGTCTGTCAAATAAATAAATAAATAATCTTTAAAAAGAGAGAGAGAGAGAGAGAGACCAGAGCGATACAAGGGGAGATAAGGAGAGTAAATCATTCCCTCACTCAGAATCTATTTCTAAGACTATAAAAGAAGGACACAGGACCAAAACAAATTCTAAGGTCCCTTCTGGTTCCATTGTTTTAGATCTCTGGAGGGTAGAAACCAAAGTAGTCCTTCCAGATACATGAAATGAGGAGTGGGGATCAGAGAGAAAAAGAAGTAGCAAAGAGTACAGATTTTTGCATACTCTTCAGAATTATGCTGTAGGCTGGGGCTGGATTGTTGGGCTCTGGTCCTCAAACCTTTCCAGCCTTCAGGAATAGTAGACCTCAAGGCCCAAGTCACCCCCCTTAGTAAGGCAGGAATAGAGAAATGTTTACATCCTTCATATAACTGACAGTGTAAAACCCTATTTTTAAAGATTTCTGCTGGTTCTCTGTAGTCCATACAATGTACAAAGTTTGCCACTCCCTAGCCCCGTAAATTTCTCACCATATACTTCTGGCCCAGCCACACTGAACTTGTTTCCCAAATACATGGTTTTTTCTGGAACCCAGAACTCTGCACATGCAGTTCTTTCTGCCTCAAATGCCCTTGTCATCTCGCCTACCCAGCTCCTATCTGTCTTTGAGATTCTCATCAAATGATGCCTTATTTCTTCGCCCAAGCAGAAAGGTGCTCTATTCTTTGTTCACCCATAATATTAGCTATATTTCCTTATTTTTAACATTTTAGTGCATTAAAACCATTTACATCAATATTTATTTTTCCTTTGGAATTTTGGGATTCAGTTGAGAATCTAATGGGAGTAATGAATTTTGTCCTTGGAAAAAGGTACATGCACCCAAATTTTTGCCAGCAATCTCATTGAGCAGACCCTTCCCCAAGCCCATCTATACCATGGACCCCAGGTCAAGAGAACCAAGCATTGCGCTTACATATTGCTTCTCCAGTAAATCTAGAACTGCTTAATAGGACAAGGAGCATTTTTATTATTGATCTTTATATTCCAAAGCTGAGTAAATACTCATTGAATTTTTATATCCCCAAGCTTAGTAAATACTCATTGAATTAATTTGTTCTCATTCATTTTCAAAATTCTCCCTGGTCCTGTCAATTCCCATTTTACTAATGAAAATCTGGTGGAGCCAACATATGTGTTAAAAAGTTAAATGTGCAGGGACATCTGACTGGCTCGGTCAGAAGAGCATGTGACTCCTGGACACAAGCACCACATTTGGTGCAGAGATTACTAAAAATATAAACTTATAAAAAAATGTACAGAGACTTAATTAGCTTAATTGAATGTTAAAAGAAAGGCACTATGGAAATCCCAGGGTAGGTGGATGATTGGCTTTGTAATGTGCAGGTGTGTTTTATGACGGTCTGAATGGAAGCATGAAAAGAACAATGTGAGAACAAGGCTAAAGGAAGAAAAAACCTGCAGCTGGGCCAGGTGGCCTCTGGACACTAGCAATTCACAGCTGTGCAAATCCAAAAGCAGCTGTTAGAGACCTGGAGGGCAGAGAAGAACAGCACCAAGAAAGGGCCTGCAAAAGGAGCCTTGAAGATTCAACTCAGAGTCGAGAGGTAAGAGTAGAAATTTTCACCAGTCCTCCAGGAAGTAAGAAAGGTAATGATAATGTAATGAGCTTTTCATAAAGCTTAATGTATTCACTGTAAAGGACTGTTCTTTATTCTGAGATTATCTCCTGTCTTTTTGATGTAAAAATGCCCTTTCTTTTCAAATGATGCCAGTAAGAGTTGGCCATTTTTTAAAAAAATCCTTATTCAGTAAAATATAATGTCGAGAACCCCATGTTGGTACCTAAGACTTTTTTTTTCTTTTATTGATACATGAGATCTAAAAGTCCAAGTAGAAGTGTGCTAGGGAATAGCTTAAGGTCTCAACCTAAGACAATCAGAGAGAAAAATGAAGGGCAAACAAGATTTTTGGAGATAATGCCAAAGGGAAATGAAGCCAGGGATCCCCCCGGAGGGGCTGATTCAATTTTAAGTTTCCAAGAAAGAATAATTAAACCAATGAATGTGGGACTGAACTATTTGTGGCAATGTTTTGTTTATTTGTTTAAAGATTTTATGTATTTATTTGACACAGAGAGACAGAGAGAGAGACAGCGAGAGAGGGAACACAAGCCAGGGGAGAGAGAGAAGGTGAAGCAAGTGGAATCCTGTTGGGGGGCTCAATCCCAGGACCCCGGGATCATGACTGGAGCAGAAGACAAATGCTTAACAATTGAGCCACCCAGGTGCTCCTCTGTGTGACAATGTTTTACAGATAAATCTTTCCCTGGTTCTTGGGTGGGAACTACGGAGAACGTAAATAAGGCAAATACATGAGAAGTTGTGTCCAGTTTCAGAAAGTCTACCCAGAGTGTCTCAGTCAATGACAGGGTGAACTTAGCATTTTTGTAGCAAAGTAGTTCTCATAGTTCCTAGAGTAAGAGCATTAGCTTTTTGCTCAGTTAGCAAAGCCTTTGCAGTGCTATCAATGTTCTGCGGAGTAGGGTCCCTGTGTAGCAATTGGCACGTGGACTTGGGTTCTTCACAGTAGGACCCTAACAAAGAGATGAAGGAGTTCTGGGATGCCTGAGTGGCTCAGTCAGTTAAGCATCTGCCTTTGGCTCAGGTCATGATCCCAGGGTCTTAGGATCAAGTCCCACATCAGGCTCCATGATCAGTAGGGAGCCTGCTTCTCCTTCTGCCTGCCGCTCCCCCTGCTTGTGCTCTCTTTCTCTCTGACAAAGAAATAAAATCTTCGGGGCACCTGGGTGGCTCAGTGGGTTAAAGCCTCTTGTCTTCAGCTCAGGACATGATCCCAGGGTCTTGGGATCGAACCCCACATCGGGCTCTCTGCTCAGCAGGGAGCCTGCTTCCTCCTCTCTCTGCCTGTCTCTCTGCCTACTTGTGATCTCTGTCTGTCAAATAAATAAATAAAATCTTAAAAAAAGAAAAAAAGAAAAAGAAAAAAGAAGAAGAAAAAGAAGAAAAAAAAATCTTAAAAAAAAAAAGAAAATCTTCAAAAAAAAGAAAAGAAAAGAAAAGAAATGAAGGTGCTCTAAGCAAGGACTCTGACACCAGTGTCATTTCAAACAGGGCCATTAACAAAGCAATAAATCAGGGGCACCTCGCTGGCTCAGTCAGTAGAGTGTGCAACTCAGTCTTGGGCTTGTGAGTATGAGTCCCATACCGGGCATAGAGATTACTTTAAAAAAATAAAAAGTGAAAGAAAAAAAGAAAATCAAAGTGATACTTCCTGTGAAGTACAGATTATCTGGATTCTAAAATCCTTCATCCAGTAAATGAACTTTCCCTCCCTCCAGTACTTCCTATCAGGAATCCTAGAGAGATGGGGAACAGGACTTACTGCCCAGCATGATCACAAAATCTTAGCAGCTACCACTGCTCCAGATCTCCACAATCCTATCTAAACTGCAGCCTGATCAAGCTGAAAATTTTAACTTAAGTGGTAATGAAACATGTTATCAAATAAAACACCATTATATAATGATTCATTGAAGGGCTCCTTTTAGGTATTAAGTTTCCCTAGTAGTTTAAAGACTGCTGAGTAGTTTGATGAGTTACAATGACTCAAGAGTATCTGTTGTTTAGGATAGAATATAAATATGTTTCTTTATTGTAGATGAAGTAAATAATGTTATCCACCACATAGGATAGTTGGGAGGATCAAATGGGTTAACATATGTAAAGTGCTTGGAACAATGCTTGGTACATAGTTCCTCTTCAATGAGTATTGGGTACTTAGTATTCACACATCAAATACCTATTCAGCTTCTACTACAAGTCAGGCACTGTTCTAGGGCCTGCAGAAACAGCAGTGACATAGAGACAAGAAAGATCCCCTGCCTATGGAGCTTCCATTCTAGTCTGGGGAGGAAAAAAAAATCAGATAACATAAAACGGAGGAAAATAAAAGAGGGTAAAGAAAACTAGAAAGCACAGGGCTTTCTAGTTGCAGGGGAAGTTGCCATTTTTCATGGTGTGGGTGGTCAGGGAAGTCCTCTCTGATAACGTAACATGTGACCAGAGACTTGAAGGAAGTGAGGAAATAAGCTTTGCAGTTATCTGGGGGAAGAGTGTCCTAAGAGATTATTGAATCAAAAAAACAGACTCCCAAAGAAGAAGGTCTGGGTCTGTCTGTAATGACAGACAGGAACAGGGTCATGTGGTGAAGACACTGTGCTCCACCAGAGACAGGACTGAGTTCCAGACAAGGCTTGCTATGAGGAAATGTGGACCCAGTGTTGTCAGATCTTCTAGGTTTGTTTTTTTGTTTGTTTGTTTGTTTGTTTTAGATTTTATTTATCTGACAGAGATAGAGTGAAAGAGGTAACACAAGCAGGAAGAGTGGGAGGGGGAGAAGCAGGCTTCCTGCTGAGCAGGGGTTTGATCCCAGGATCCTGGGATCATGACCCGAGCCCAAGGCAGATGCTTAACACCTGAGCCAACCAGGTACCCTGGTTGTTTTTGTCTCCTGGGGGCACCTGGGTGGCTCAGTGGGTTAAGCCACTGTCTTCGGCTCGGGTCAGGATCTCAGGGTCCTGGGATCAAGTCCCACATCGGGCTCTCTGCTCAGCAGGGAGCCTGCTTCCTCCTCTCTCTCTCTGCCTGCCTCTCTGCCTCTCTGCCTCTCTGCCTACTCGTGGTCTCTCTCTGTCGAATAGATAGATAAAATCTTTAAAAAAAAAAAAAAAAGAAAAGAAAAATTGTCTCTTGAATTTTTCATGCGAACTGTCCTAATGTTTGAAAGGCATAAATACATATGTATGTTCATCAAATTCATGGAAAAGAATGTTCAGAGGCACTATTTATAATAACTTCAAACTGGAAACCCCCCAAACGCCCATCCTTAGGATGGATCAGCTATGGCTCAGTTAGTTTCTGCACAGCCGTGAGAAGGACCCAGCTACAACTTCATACAACATCATGGGTGGATCTCACAACATAATATTGAATGAGAAAAATGCTAGATGTGCCAGGTGGCTCAGTCACTTTTAAGGGTCTGACTCTTGATTTTGGCTCCGGTCATGATCTCAGGGTCCTGAGGTTGAGCACCATATCAGGCTCCATGCTAGACCTGGAGCCTGGTTTAGATTTTCTTTCCCTTTTCCTTCTCCCTATGCCCCTCCCCTTCCCCATGTGTGTGCTGGTGCCTGCACTATCTCTTTGAAAGAGAGAAAAGAAAAAAGAAAGAAAAGAAAAGAATAGGCCAGTCACAGAGCAGTTCAAAAACAGGTAACACTGAGCTATGGTGTTGGAGAGCATATGGTGGTTATCCTGGTTGGGTAAGGCGCTATATATATATATTTTTTCTTGATCTGATAGCTGATTTAATGGGTGTGTTCAGTTTAACTTTATCAAATTGTACAGTCATCTGTGCACTTTCCTGTAAGCATTTATATTTCATAAAAAGTTAAAACAAAAATGTGGGCCAAAGTCTCGGGAGAATCAGGGCTCTGGGCTTCCAGTTTGCTCTGTAATACAGAGGAAACAGCAGAGTAGTTTTTAAAATATAAACGTACACTTCAGAATGCAACTAAACCCTCTCTGTATATGCTTTCTTTAGAAGCTCCTACAGAGTCCATTGAGGAATGTGTCTTTCCTTCTGGGTCACTACCCAGCTCACATTTACCCTTAGATGTGATACAATACTATTGTTCATTCTTATTCTCAAACTAGAAAAGCAAATTCCTATATACCATATTGCTAGCCATAACTATCAGTTCGGCTCGGGTCGTGATCTCGGGGTCCTGGGATCGAGTCCCGCATCGGGCTCTCTGCTCAGCAGGGAGCCTGCTTCCTCCTCTCTCTCTGCCTGCCTCTCTGCCTACTTGTGATCTCTCTCTGTCAAATAAATAAATAAAATCTTTAAAAAAAAAAAAAGTACAGAACTGGAAACCATAGATGCAAGAAGAGAACCCAGAGGCAATTTCCAAGTAGGCTGTAGTCTCCTATAGGCTGAGAGGCTCATAAAACCTAACAGAAATTTCAGGTAGTTGTGAAGTGGCAGTAGGAATCATACTGGACCGAAATTATCTATCCAGGAAACAGGAATGTCTTAGCCTGGGCCATGCCCATAGGCAGAGAATCAGTTGGATATGAAAGATAGGCTTTAGGGGCACCTGGTTGGCTTAGTTGGTAGAGCATGTGACTCTTGATCTCAGGGTTGTGGGTTCAAGACCCACGATGGATGTAGATTACTTAAAAATAACATCTTGGGGCACATGGGTGACTCAGTTGGTTAAGCAACTGCCTTTGGTTTAGGTCATGGTCCTGGAGTCTTGGGATCTGCTCCTGCATCAGGCTCCCTGTTCAGTGGGGAGTCTGCTTCTCCCTCTGGCCCTCCCCCCTTTCATGCCCTCTCTCTCATCCTCTTCCTTCCAAATAAATAAATAAAATCTTTAAAAATAAATGACTAAAATCTTTTTTTAAGATTTTATTTGAGAGAGTGAGAGAGAGCGAGTGCATATGCATGAGTTGGGGGGAGGGGCAGAGGGAGAGGGAGAGGGAGGAGGCTCCCTTCTGAGCAGGGAACCCAATGCAGGGCTTGATCCCAGGACTCTTGGATCATGACCTGAGGCAAAGGCAGATGCTTAACCTACTGGCCACCCAGGTGCCACCCCCCAACTCCCCACCAAAAAGACAGGTTTTAGATAGTCACTGCACAAGAACATCCCAAAGGTGCTTCAATTCAGGTGATTGATGGAGTTGGGGAAACTGTTTTAGGTAGTGAAGACTGCAGACTATGGATGTATGCGGAGGTTTGGGTCTTGAGGGTCCCTTGACAAAAATGATTCTCTCAAGAGTTAACTGACATGGTAGAAAGACAGAATCACTGACATGGCAGAATTTAGGAGGCAAATCAACTTTGGCTCCCAAAACCTAGGGCTAGGGAAGAGGAGTATGGGTAAGGAAGTTAGAGGAAAGTAGAACCTTCTAGAGGAAGTCAAATTATAGATATCAGGACTAAGAAAGTTGTTCCTGGATTGGGAAGGAATCTTGAAAAGGGTTCAATTAGGGTTGCCTAAGAGAAATTCCAGGGGCAGGGACGCCTGGGTGGCTCAGTTGGTTAAGCAGCTGCCTTCGGCTCAGGTCATGATTCCAGCGTCCTGGGATCGAGTCCCACATCGGGCTCCTTGCTCAGCAGGGAGCCTGCTTCTCCCTCTGCCTCTGCCTGCCATTCTGTCTGCCTGTGCTCGCTCTCTCCCTCTCTCTCTCTGATAAATAAATAAAAAAATCTTTAAAAAAAAAGAAATTCCAGGGGCAGAGTCTAAATCTAACAGAACCGATACCTTGTCTAGTGCAACAACCTCAGTTGTGGGCGCCTGGGTGGCTCAGTGGGTTAAGCCGCTGCCTTCGGCTCAGGTCATGATCTCAGGGTCCTGGGATCGAGTCCCGCATCGGGCTCTCTGCTCAGCAGGGAGCCTGCTTCCTCCTCTCTCTCTCTGCCTGCCTCTGCCTACTTGTCATCTCTCTCTGTCAAATAAATAAATAAATAAATAAATAAAATAAAAAAACAACTTCAGTTGTTACTGTAATACATTAGACCATGCAGGAATCTCCCCCAAGAGGTATGCTAAGGGTGAGGAAATCTGTGAACAACTGTACTAGGTAAGTTGTCTGAAAATGCAGGGGACTAGCCTAGTTTGTGACATTCTTCTCGGAGAGGACTCTTTCTTTGCTCAAGAGCATTGCCCAAAGTGAATCACAACCTCATGCCTATTTTCAGAAATCAACCTTTCGTTTATCCTTTTGACCTCCTAACAGTACTAAAACCTGGACCAGTTATAATTCAGTGAACTAGTAATTACATATTTCATGCTTGATTATACTGTCTTTATAATCAGATGTTACCAATACCAGTATTTCCCACCACACTTACCTTAGTGCCTTTCATGAAATGGGATAAAATGCCACCACTAAAAAGAGTGTCAGACCACCTGAACTGAGTATCAATTTCCAAGGTATTTGTATTAACACTGGTCTTCCTTCCCTAATGTAGACAAAGGTAGGAAAGAAACTTCACATAAAGTGGCTTTGAATCTTGAATATTCAAGTACATTGTCCGTTTTTTACTTTAGAATAACTGGGAGTTGTTTTGTTTTGGGGGTGAGAGCACAGAAGGAGTCTGGAAATTGAAAGAGGAAAAGAACAAGGCAGGGACATAACCAGTGAGACAGTTGCACAGATGACTCCAAGGCCTTTGTGGAAACCACATGGCAGGAAGGTTGGGGCCATTTACCTTCTACCAGCTAAACTCCAGTTGGGCACTGGATTCCTCTGATGGAAACTCAGAGAAGCTAACACATGACTTGGCTTTTTCCAGTGGGGTACTCTTGGGAGACTGCCCATGCTGCTGACTCTGCCTAGCTCTGCAGGCAGAAGCAGCAAGAGACTAAAGACGTTTTTCCCCTCTTATATAAGCAAGCCCCACTACTTGAAAATGCATTACCAAAAAACCTAGCCAAAATGATCTGTCCTAAACTAGCTTGAGTATACACCTTCTCCCGGAAGTACTCCCGTACCTACCTACCTCCCCAAGCCGGGTTAGGTGCCTGATCCTTTGTTCTCTCAGCTCCTACCCTGTAGCTACGTGGCTGCACTAACCCCAACATGATGATGTTTCAGTATCTCACTAGAAAAGGCTTAACTTTTTTGTGTTTTTTATAGTCTGCTGAAACCTATGGACCAATTTTCAGAATGTTTTTCAATGCACGAAATAAAATACATAGGGTTACAAAAGAAACCAATTATATTGAAACATAGTTCTTCACTCCAGACAACCTCTGAAGTATGAAGTCCTTGAGGGCAGGAACTCTGTCTTCATCTCTGTACTGCCAGTGCCTAGCACAAAGCCTGGCACGTAGATGGTACTTATAAATGTTTATTTAATGAATGAACAGAAATATAGATGGCTACTGCCAAGTCAGCCTGAGGAATGATTCATTGCAACTGCTTGTGCACATACCAACGGCTTGCATATTTCTCACACTGAGATTATTTAGACCGGGGCTCTGAGGAAACCCCC
The DNA here is from genome assembly GCF_020171115.1 of Neogale vison. Classification (NCBI taxonomy): domain Eukaryota; kingdom Metazoa; phylum Chordata; class Mammalia; order Carnivora; family Mustelidae; genus Neogale; species Neogale vison. Next base: position 21,489,832 of record NC_058092.1, on the reverse strand, counting down.
TCTCAACAACCTGGAACACAGCAGCTAGCAATAACGACAGGCTATTGGAAGACCAGGAAAACAACAAAGCTCATGTATTTCCACCAGCCAGAATATTCAGATAGTGAAAGTAAACAGGTTCTGTCTTCAGGAGGAGGAGATCTCTTGACTTTGGAACCGTGATGCTCACACTACTTTAAAACACTACAGACAGCTGAAGGAGGAAAGTAAGAAACCTGAGCTAGTGTGTGGGTGTTCTCCAGGGCTCCTCCTCTGTCCTGAATTGGACCTCCCATCTCTGGGAAAGAGAAAAGCGTCCCTAAAAACCATGATAAGCACATGTCATGTGCCTTTCTAGGTTCAAGTAGCAGTTTTAGGCTTAGATAGAAACTCTGGGTTTGTTTATGTACCATCAGAAAACCTAAAGAAGTAATAATAAAAGCCAATTCCCTCACTAAAGGGCCAAAGGTTTGTTCTAAGCTGATTGCTACATCTATTAAACATTTTGAAGAGAAAAGTAAAACCCCATACAATTTTAAAGCTCAAAGCCACAACTATATGGGGTTCAGAAATTTAACCCTTAAGGCTTGTTAAGATTGGCCCTCCCAAGTTAGAGGGGCTTCTCTAGCTATTAAAGCCATCTGAGGGATGGCAGAACAGTTTTCATTTGCTTGACAATAGGGTTTCCAACATCTGTTGGAAGAAACATGGCTTCAGGTAGGTGCCTTCTCTTAAGAAAAAAAAAAAAAGGAAACTATAGGTCAAAGTTTTGCTTTTAATTAAAAACCAGAAACCAAAAAAAAAAAAAAAAAAAAAGCTTCCCACTCCTAAGGTGTGTGCTTTCTTTTTTGACCTTGTTTTCCTTTAAATTGTCTGCAGTTTCCCTATATTTGTCCTAGTGCAGTAAACAATGCAATCAAAGAAATAAAAACCAGGATCCACTCTTGCCCCAAACACTGAAGATGGTCAAAGAGCAGGAATCACAGCACGGAAAATGGCCCAGCTCTAAATATACAAACAACATTATAAAAATAATAATAATAACCCCCCAAGATATTATTATTGACATTCCTGGTACATCTCCTATAATATAATCTTGCAGACAATGCTTCTTTCCCAGGGAGTCCAGCTTGCTCAGGAGGAGACATCTACTTGGTGCCGCAGGATAGGCCGGGGCTGTTGAGTCTTCCCTGCAAAGCCTAAGGTTTTTTTATGAGCTTAATATCTCACAGAAACATCTGTGGTATAAATGGTATAAATGAATCTAAAAGAGAATGAAGGCAGGCAGGCACCTGTCACTGTTCTCCAAATCAGCCAAAAAGCTGAAAAGCGTGGGATCCAGGAGACAGATGCCATTAACAATTGAGGGATGGAGGGTAGAACAAGAGGAAGCACCAAATGAGTGGCTGCTTTTGGTTCCAAAGCCAAAAAAGGGCCCCACCAAAAAGGGCAGCTGGTCTAGATGAGGAACTCCCTGCGCCTGGAGTCATGCAATAAAAATGATGGCCTTGGAGCCCCACCCCCAGGACAGCCACAGTCCAAGAACCAGAGAAATTTACACCACAACGCATATTTGCAAATGAATGGACTGATCCTAATTTAGGAGGGTTAAGTGCTTTGACAAAGTTGGGAAGGGAGGGAAGGTGAGCTTTGATCACAAAGCACAGCTGTGACAACCAGGGATTTCTGTTTCTGCAAAGCCACAGGCCCCTGGGCCCCTGATGCCACTTGGTCCAAGGAGATGTACCCTTCCACTTATTTCTGGCCTCTTCTCAAAATGGCACCCGTGGTAATAACCCTTCGAGATAACAAGAGGCATCAGTTGCACTTCTGGAGCTAAGATAACTTCCTTGCCCCATCCTGGCCAAAGCACTTCCCTTTTTAAGCTGCTGCTGGTATGCCACCTTCCCCTCCAAGTACAGTTCAACTTTCTTTCATTTCAGTTTTGCAGCGGCCTCTGAGGGTCCTTTCCAGGACACAAAAAAAGTATCCTTCCACTTCCATGTGTGGGTGGGCTGCCTTCCAGTGTCAGATCTGCATTCCAGAGTTTGGTCAATGCATCTTTACAAAACTAAAACCACATGCATACACAGACAGACTAGCCTGGAAAGGGCTTTCTGATTATCCTGATGCCTTCCCTAAAAGAAGTAACTTTCTTGGTGTAAAAGGATTAGGACACTGAGTGACCTACTCTCAACTTCTGGAAGGACAGCTTTGTTTTTGTCCATTTTTCAATAAGGGGGTGGGAGGTACCCAACATTTTCAGTTACAACAAAGAGATTTTGTTTAAAAAAAAGGATCCTATGTGGAAATGAGTGGGACAATGATAAAAATAAACAAATAATTAAAATTCCAAACCAAAACATATCTCCTGGCCCCGAGATCCCCAGTTAATCCTCTAAGACCACAATCTCCACATTGTGGACTTGATGCTGGTGGTCTTCCATCTCAGCCACAACTTTCTCCTCAGTCCTCAGCTCTGTCTCCAAAATGACTGCTTTGCCCTCAGTATCCTCAGCCTCTGGATCTGGGGCCGGGTCAATCTCAATGATGGTCTGCCCATCCTCCGAGGTGCTTTCAACAGCCTGGATTGCTGAGGTGAGGCCGGATTCCATGGCCACCAGCTCCACGGGGCTCACCATGGTGGTCATGTTGCCCAGGGTACTCCCATCCTGCATGGCGGTGGAGCTTAGCAGTGCCAAGCTAGACGAGGGGTGGATGGTCACTGTGTCTGGGGAGCTGCTCTTGGCAGAGGAGACCACTGTGGCATAGCGGAAGAGCTGAGGGCCAGAAGGCAGTGTGTGAACAGTCACAGGACTGGAGCCCTGGCTGAGGGTGGCCACTGGAATATTGCCCATGGAAAATGACTGGCCCACTGGGGTGATGGTGATGGGGGAGATGACTGTGAACTGAGGCTGCTGGACCGGAGGAGAAGGGCTCAGGACTGTGGTGGAAGCTGGCCGCTGGAGCCGGGGCCTTTTTGGAGGCTTGGGAGTGCTCACAGGCATCAGTACCACATTTTGAACTGTCTGGGATTTCAGCCTGTGATCCTGAGCTTGCTTCTTCTGCTCTTCCAGCTGGCGTTCCAACTCTGGAAAGAAAAGACAGACTTTGTGTGGAGAGAAGTATATTCTTGGGAACAGTGAACGGAGTCAGGAAACCTGAGGTCTTGCCCTGGCTTTGCCACTATATGGCTTCATTGTTTTTAAAACAAGAAACAAAACTGGATGATTTTTAAAATCCCTCCAGCAACTACATTTCATTGTGTGACTATAGGCAGGGCAACAATTCAGAATCATTTTCAGGCTGTGATCCTACTACAGCCCAGTCCTAGAAGCTCCTGTGGCATTTTGTCACCTGTCACCAAAATGCAAACCAAAGAAGCCTGCTGTTGCTCTTGTGGCTTATAGATGCCCTGCCTGGATCTCCAGATGATAATAAGGAATATTTGCACAATCCTGGAACTAACATGGACCTACAGAAGAACTACAATGGCTGCTCCAAAAAAACAGTGATTCCCAAACTGTCCTTCAAGGCAGGATCACCTTGCTGGTGACCTTAGTTTACCAAATGGCCTTCGTCTACCATTAGCACCCAGAGAAGTCTACAGAAAATTACAGAGGAAGTCCCTAAGAATTATAAACACTAAAAGAGGTCTTAGAGCACTAACACATTCATTTTTTTTAACTGGGACCCAGAGAGGTAAAGTGACTTACTTAAAGTCTCAGAGTTTGGGCCAAGACAAAAGTCTTCTGATGGCCAACTTGCTGGCTTTTCCATCACAATGTGCCTATCACTATCCCTCTCCCAATGTACAATCCAACCCTGGTGACCACTGGTGAGTCGGGTTCTAGACCAGAACTTCTTCTACTTCTTAGTACCTGAGAAGCACTCAATAAATAATCAGTTACATCTGGAGAGCACTTTGCTCCTATGGAACACCAAGAGCAAATCAATTCCTTGCTGAGAATCAAAGGAGTAGGCAGGGATCAAGAGCACATTAAAAAAATTTTTTTTTTCACTCCAAATTTTTAAATACTGCCTCATACGTTACAAAATACTGCATTTTTTTTTTCCATTTTCAGTAGTAGTCAAAGAAATGTAAACCTCAAGAAGATAAAAATTACATGGGGTGCCTGGGTGGCTCAGTCAGTTAAGCATCTGCCTTTGGCTCGGGTGATGATCCCAGGGTTCCAGGATCGAGTCCTATATCGGGCTTCCTGCTCAGCTGGGATCTGTTTCACCTTTTGCCCCCACCCCCTGCTCATGCTCTCATGCTGTGCACTCTCTCTCTCATAAATAAATAAAACCTTTGAAGAAGTTAACAATTACATCTATAATTTTTATTTTTTTTTGTAAGATTTTTTTTTTTTTTTTTAATTTGACAGAGAGATATCACAAACAGACAGAGAGGCAGGCAGAGAGAGAGGTAGAGGGAAGCATCTATAAATTTTTTAAAAAGTTAAATCAGAAGGCGCCTGGGTGGCTCAGTGGGTTAAGCCGCTGCCTTCCGCTCAGGTCATGATCTCAGGGTCCTCGGATCGAGTCCCGTATCGGGCTCTCTGCTCAGCAGGGAGCCTGCTTCCTCCTCTCTCTCTGCCTGCCTTTCTGCCTACTTGTGATCTCTCTCTGTCAAATAAATAAATAAAATCTTTTAAAAAAAAAAAAAGTTAAATCAGAGACTATTATACATCACAACATCCAATGTTGGTATGTTCAAAATGGTGACATAATATTCTTGGAAATTTGGCAACAAGTCATAAATATCCATAAAACAATTTTCAATACCATTTAACTTGAAGCTTAGTTCTGGGAAGTAGTTTAAAAGCACATAAAAAGAAAAAGTTATATTCATACAAGTTCACTGCAACAAAATAAGCTACTGAAGAAGAACCTGAAAATTTAAATGTCATCCTTAGAAGAATGTCTAGGTAAAGTACTGTGTAGCAACTTGGAAAAATATTAATATGTCACAGTGGAAAAAGCAGAAAACAAAACTTTATGTGTACTATGATTAAACCTATCTTAAAAAAAAAAAAATATGGACAAAGAGCCAGAAGCCCACATTCCTAACAAAAACCATTTTTTTGAATAGTGTGAAATTTCAAGGTGAAAGCATTGGATTAGGAGTAAGAAAGCCAAGTTCTATTCCAAGCTTCACTGCCAAGTACTGATGTGGCCCCAAGGCAAATATTTATCCTCTTTGTGCCTATACTAGGTCATCTATAAAACAGGGACAATAGCCTCTAACATTCTTAGGAGGATCAAATGAAAAGGATCTCATAGTACTCAGTAAACTGAGTTGAAAATATATACTGGTTAAGTTTAAGACAACATATATTGGGGCACCTGGGTGGCTCAGTTGGTTGAGTGTCTGCTTTCAGCTCAGGTCCTGATCCCAGGGTTCTGGGATCCAGCCCCATGTCAGGCTCCTTGCTCGACAGGGAGCCTGCCTCTCCCTCTGCCTCAATCCCCTGCTCGCTCTCTCTCTCTCTCGGATAAATAAATAAAATCTTAAAAAACAAACAAACAAAAAAACCATAAATTGTTCTTCTCTTACCAAATAATCTTGCCTCTTGGCTTAAGGACTAACTATAATATATTCTGCATCATTCAAAGGTGATATAGTCCATACCTCTGACTTGTTTTGTATCTCTCACCCACCTTACCCAAAACCTTTTCTTGATTCTCTCTGGGTATAAGTGACAACTCCTTTTGTTCTTCCCCCATACCCATTATATGCCTCAGTTACAAAGCTGACTACTTTTTGCCCTTATTTCTATGTCTGCTTTCCCTTGAGTTCCTTAAACACCATGAAGAGTGTGAAGCTGTCTTAGTCAACATTGTATTTCCACAACCTAGTTTGGACACAGTGCAAATTTGTTTTTTAAAGATTTTATTTATTTATTTCCCAGTGAGAGAGAAAGAGAACACAAGCAGGGGGAGCAGCAGAGGGAGAGGAAGAAGCCAGCGGGGAGCCTGATGCAGGACTGGATCCCAGGACCCTGGGATCATGACCTGAGCGGAAGGCAGACGCATAACGACTGAGGCACCCAGGTCATTCCAGAGACAGCATAAATTAAGTACTTGATTAAAAAGAGTTAAACTGGGCGCCTGGGTGGCTCAATGGGTTAAGCCGCTGCCTTCGGCTCAGGTCATGATCTCAGGGTCCTGGTATCGAGTCCCGCATGGGGCTCTCTGCTCAGCAGGGAGCCTGCTTCCTCCTCTCTCTCTCTGCCTGCCTTTCTGCCTACTTGTGATCTCTCTCTGTCAAATAAATAAATAAAATCTTTAAAATAAATAAATAAATAAAAAGAGTTAAATTATTCATGTGCTTATAATTTCTGAATACCACAAATAATGGAGGTGATAAATTTATAATTATCAAAAGATGCAATATAGATAATGTAACAAAAACAAAGGCCAATTTGTTTCTTCTGTCACTATTGATATTACTGGATAAATGGAGCAACTGAGCAGACATCTTAATCCTCCAAGATATGAAAGGAGGACCATGATGAGGAAGGAAGGAAGGAAGGCAGGTAGGTAGGTAGAAAGGAAGGAAGGAAGGAAAACAGGATGGAAGAAAGGAAGCCAGTCCCAAAAGAAGTCCAAAGAGAAATGGCAAGACTCAAGGATATTAGTATAATATCATCTAAGAGGAAACAAGTTATACACACCTGTCAGAGTATAGAGAAACTGCTCTTCTCCCTGCTCTACTTGGTTCCTTCTGTTGTCCAATACCTTCTTCACTGTGTCCATTAGGCCAAATGTATGTGCTACATTGTTGAGAACAGCAGCATCTATTTAAAACAAAGACATGCCTGTCAAGTTAAAAAAGAAGTGTTTCCCCAGCTCTCTGTTGTACTGCTTATAAATATGAAACAACCCAGGAATGATGATACTATTCTAATTGCATTTTAAAAAATTTTGGCAAAGATTTATCAGATGTATAATTAACTTTGTTATAACTTATACATCTTTCCATATAAATAAATACAAAAATTTAAAAAATCTTGCATCTGGTTATAAGTTCTGACTTGTGGTTTAGAAAACATGGTCACTCTAGATAGAGCTAAGTTTGAATCTCAGTTTTATGGTTTCCTCCTATCTGTGTGAACTTAGATAAGTCATTTCACTCCTCAGTTTTCTCATCTGAGACAAAAGGGCCTAATAATACCTACCTGGCAAGACAGACATGAAGATCAGAAATATCGTATTTTAGGGGCACCTGAGTGGCTCAGTTGGTTAAGTGACCAACTCTTGACTTCGGCTCAGGTTGTGAGGTCGAGCTCCACATCAGGCTCTGCCCTTGGCATGAAGTCTGATTGTCCCTTTCCCTCTACTGCTCCCCCTGCTTGCTCTCCTTCTCTCTCAAATAAATAATTCGAGTCTTTTTTTTTTTTTTTAAAGAAACAGCATATTATTAAGTGTCAAACATGGGAACTGACATACAGTGTTATTCATAGTGTTATCTCTGTTCCTCTTTAAACAAAACTTCTTAAAAGCACTGTCCGTAGTTGCGGTCATTACTTCCTTAACTCAGACCACTTCTCCACCTACAGCTCTCTTCCACAATCATCTCATCCAGTTCCATGCTTTTAAATAACATGTACATGCTGAGAACTCCCACATGCAGATCTCCAGCCCTAACCTCTTTCCTGCATGCCAGATTTCATACTCCATCTAGCTGAGTAACATCTCCATTTGGAGGCTTCATAATCATTTAGCGAGTCAAAACTACTTTTTTTTCTTTCTTTTTTTTTTTAAAAAGTAAGCTCTACGCCTAACATGGGGCTTGCACTCACAACCCTGAGATAACGAGACACATGTTCCACCCACTGAGCCAACCAGGTGCCCCAAGACAAAACTAACTTTGAGGGGTGCCTGGTTGTCTCAGTCTCTAGAGTATGTGACTCTTGATCTCAGGGTTCTGAGTTCAAGCCCTACACTGGCTATGGGGTCTATTTAAAAACAATAACAACAACAAGTAGTACTAACTAGTTAGTACTAACTAGTACTAACTATACTAACTACAACTCTCCCAGTGATCTTCATCTTAGGAAATGTTGTTACCATTCATGGCTCAGGTCAAAAATGTATGAGTCATCCTGGATTTCTGTCTTTCTCTTTTATCCTACATCCAGTCCCTCAGCAAAACTTGTCAGCTCCACACTCAAAATATACCCCCGATAAGATCACTTCTTCCCAGGTCTACCACTATCCACCCTAATCCATGCCACCATCATCTCTTGCCTGGAGTAATTCCTTTAGGAGTCTCTCAACTGATTCCTTTTTCCTTCTCTCTTTTTTTAAGTAGGCTCCATGCCCAATGTCAGGCTTGAACTCACAACCCTAAGATCAAGAATTGCACTCTCGGGGTGCCTGGGTGGCTCAGTGGGTTGAGCCTCTGCCTTCGGCTCAGATCGTGATCTCTGGGTCCTGGGATTGAGTCCCGCATCAGGGCTCTCTGTTGGCGGGGAGCCTGCTCCCACCCCCACCCCCTGCCCCGCCTCTCTATCTACTTGTGATCTCTCTCTCTGTCAAATAAACAAATAAAATCTTTAAAAAAAAAAAAAAGAGCTGCACTTTCCACCACTGGAGCTAGCACACACCCCTCCCAACTGATTTCTTGCCCCATACAGTCTATTCTCCACATGCAACTGAAGTGATCTTTTAAAAATATAAAAAATAGGGGCGCCTGGGTGGCTCAGTCATTAAGCGTCCTCCTTCAGCTCAGTTCATGATCCAAAGGTCCTGGGATGGAGCACCACATCAGGCTCCCTGCTCAGCGTGAAACCTGCTTCTCCCTCTTCTAAGCCCCCTGCTTGTGTTCCCTCTCTCGATGTCTCTCTGGCAAATGAATAAATAAAATCTTTAAAATAAATGAAATAAAATAAAAAATATACAACTACATAAAACTATAAAAATGTCAATAAATCCTTTTCACTCCCCTGCTCAAAATAACTATGATGGCTTACCATCACCTTAAAATAAAACCAAAGTTCTAACCAAAGCTTATCTAAAATGTCCTCTCGGGGCACCTGGGTGGCTCAGTTAAGTGTCTGCCTTCGGCTCAGGGCATGGTCCCAGGGTCCTGCGATCGAGCCCCACATCAAGCTCCCAGCTCAGCAGGGAGCCTCCTTCTCCCTCTCCCCACTGCTCGTGCTTTCTCTCTCTCACTCTCTCTCAGGTAAATAAAGTCTTTTTTTTCTTTTAAATTCAAAAATCTTTTTTAAAGATTTTATTTATTTATTTGACAGACAGAGATCATAAGTAGGCAGAGAGGCAGGCAGAGAGAGGGGGAAACAGGCCCCCTGCTGAGCAGAGAGCCCAATGTGGGGCTCCATCCCAGAACCCTGAGACCATGACCTGAGCCGAAGGCAGAGGCTTTAACCCACTAAGCCACCCAGGCACCCCAATAAATAAAATCTTAAAAAAAAAAAACTAAACTGTCCTCTCTATTCCTCTCCAACCTTATCACCTATCACTCTCCTATATCCTCGTCCACTGTGGCTGCCTCAGAGCTTCTATAATTCTTTGAACCTATGAAGCCCATTGCAACTTCAAGGTCTTTGTTCCTTCTACCTGAAATGTTCCTTCTCCCAGCTCATCACATGGCTAGCTTCTTCAATTCAGGTCTCTGCTTAAAGCCACTTCCTTAGGGAGGCCTTCCTTGATCACCCTAAAAGACTCATCCCTGCTTTCTAAATTACTTGCCTTTTCCCCTCCAAGAACATGAAAAAAAGATTCTACTGTAAAGTTTAAGGGTATTTATATAATGTATGAATTATAGAGAGGTAGTAAGACACAAGTAACAAATCTAGGAACTCACTGACACACAAGCTTACGAGGTATTATAATGACTCTTTTTTAAAAAAAAAAAGATTGATTTATTTATTTGACAGACAGAGATCACTAGTAGGCAGAGAGGCAGGCAGAGAGAGAGGAAGAAGCAGGCTCCCCGCTGAGCAGAGAGCGCGATGCGGGGCTTGCTCTCAGGACCCTGAGATAGTGACCTGAGCAGAGGCTTTAACCCACTGAGACACCCAGGCGCCCCATATTATGACTCTTTTTTTAAGTAAACTCTACCCCCAATGTGGAGCTCAAACTCATGACCCCAAGATTAAGAGTAATATGCTCTACGACTAAGCCAGCCAGATGCCTGTCATCACAACCCTTTTGTATCAAATGATTAGAGCATCCTTTTACATTATGCACAGCAGCAAGTACCCTATGGGTATTTGGAAAGAGCTGTAAGTGCACACAATTGTTCTGGAAACCCTAAACTGATAGATATGAGACTCATCTAAAACCAGGTAGCTTTCTCCAATTTTCAGACTCTACCTATCTATATGTAATAGAGAGAGAGCCTGCTTTCTGGCACCATTTATAAAGGCAAAAATTACCTGTGAAGAGCATGACCAGAACCGAGTTCAAAAACTTATTATCAAGTATGGACAAGTAACTTAACTTTTATGAGCCTTGATTTCCTAATCTGTAAAATGGGGATAATAATACTGACACCCCAGTGTTTTCATGAGACTAACAGGATCTGCCTACAGTTGTTAGTGTTCAATAAAATGACCACTGTTGTTAGAATTAGTGCACTTACCTGTTACCTGGAAGGGAGCTTGTATGAGCCGCTGCTGAACTCCCCTGAGTAGCTCCTCTATTTCCTTCTGTATATTGCAGACAACCTCTTCCATCAGCCCTACATCAGCTATTCCTTTCCAGAACATCAAAGTGTCCTCTGATACAAGAGGGATAAGACAAGAAGATAAACAAAGATGCTACGTATACTTAGATACATCTCTACAAATTAAACTCAAAATTATTTCAATTTGAAATGATTTCTTGTTGGGCCATTTCTGGGAAAAAGGAATAAGTTTTTGGAATACTAGCTGCCCCCCTAAGTTGCTAACCAATTATTTGGCCTCTTTAGCAACGTAGGGACTTGAGATAAATGCCCTAATTTGTCATGGCTCAGGCTGTAGGGAGCAGGTTATCTTCCTCCAATAAAGATAATAAATAAATATTAAATATTATTTATTTATATAATTTAATTTAAAATTAAATAGTATTTAGTATCTTAAAAGTTAAATAATAAAGACATTAAAGATATACAGGCAAGCCTTGTACAATACAATGTGAACTGTGAGGGTACACTTATACACAGATTTTTTTCAATAAATACAGTGCAGTGATGTACTGCACTCATCATTTTTGAATTAAAAAAATGTACTCATGTACTCATCATTTTTAAATTAAACAACTCTTTTCTTATGATTTTCTTAACACTTTCTTTATTTACTTTATTGTAAGAATACAATATGTAATACATATAACATACAAAATATATTAATCGACTATGTTATTGGTAAGGTTTATAGTTAAGGTGGGGGAGGGCAGGGGATTTTCCCCTGCACAGGAGGCTGGTGCCCCAAACTGCCACCTTGTTCAAGGGGCAACTGTATTCCCTCTAGTCCGATACTTACAAAATAAAATAAAACAGCTGAGTCGGTGGGACGATAAGCTCTCTGAGGGCAGAGGTTTTGTCTTTTCACCTATGTTGGCAACGGTGCCAACTAAAAATAGGCAGCAATAAATATTTTTCAAATGAATTAATGAATGGAGGATGATGTGAAACCCCTCTTGGTCCCCTCTAAGTGAATCATCATTAGTCACCATCCTCTACACCACCTGCTACCTAATTTTTCCTTCTAACATCTTGCAGGTTGGTTTATCTAAGAAACGTTCCAAAGTTGGAGGCAGTGTGACAGGATGAAAAGCATGGACTACAGAGTCAAACAGCTGAATTCGGCTCTGACACTGCTGGTTGTGTGGCTGGTCTGAGGCTGCTGAATCTTTTTGAATCTCAATTTCTTCCTATGCAAAATGTGACTGTGCATGGCTGTTGTTGCAATGGATTAAAATAAAATGTCTGCAGCTACAATTATTAATGTGCATGAGAAAAACCACTAAGTAATTAAGAGACCTCCTGTGTCCATGATCATAATGGTGAGAAGGGTCCCAAGACCCTGCAAGGTATCTGAGCCTCAAAGAAAAGTACCTGAAATTTCCTCTGAGTCCTTCTTCACACCCTCCTCTGTAGCCATGGTGACAGCAGCAGTGAGAGCGGAATTCCATTCCAGCCCTGCCTCTTCCATGCTCTCTTCTGAGATGGCAATCTGTGTGATGCTACCTAAAAGCAGTCCATTAGAGGTAAATCCAGTGAATTTCATGAAAAAGTCATAGCTATCCTTTATCTCATACAGCCAAAGAGACCCCGTTATTTTAATATTCTGGCTTTCTGCCTGCAGGTCCATATAGTAAAAACTAGAATCTTTGGTAAACCAGGATGAATATTGGATTTTCTAAAGAAAACCTGTCTTTGAAAAGAAAATGCTTTCTTCTTACTCTGAATAGAAAGGGAAAGATAACTTATAAAATCACAAAAGAGCAATCTGCTTCCTGAGCGGTTACGTTTTTTAAAAAGATGGAAGGTGAGCATGATTGTTGGGCTGTCTGCCCCAAACTTAGCGAGGATGTGGAGTATCTGAAATAATTTAAGAGAAAAGTATGGTGCTTAGCCAAGAACACTAACCATCTAGAATATCAGAAGTTGTTCTAGCTTAATTATCAGGCTATGTATGAAAAACCAAGAGAAATGAGACCAAAAAAATCAGGTAAGAGATCCATGAATAGCAGATTCACAGAGGAAAAGAACTGTGCTATTAACATCATATATTAAGATTTTATTTTATTATTATTATTTTTTTTAAGTAATCTCTCCACCCCAACATGGGGCTCGAACTCACAACCCCGAGATCAGGAGTCACATACTCTTCTCAGACAGCCAGGAACCCCTCATATATTAAGATTTTAAACAGGGGCACCTGGGTGGCTCAGTCGGATAAGCGTCTGCCTTCCACTCAGGTCATGATCCTGAGGTCCAGGGATCAAGTCCCACAACCCGCTCCCTGTTCAGCGGAAAGCCTGCTTCTCCCTCTGCCTGCCACTCCCCGTGCTGTGCTCTCTGTCAAATAAATAAAATCTTAAAAAAAAAAAAAAAAAGATTTTAGGTGCACGTGGGTGGCTCAGTGGGTTAAAGCCTTTGCCCTCCACTCAAGTCATGATCCCAGGGTTCTGGGATCCAGCCGTGCATCTGGCTCTCTGCTCAGCAGGGAGCCTGCTTCCTCCTCTCTGCCTGCTTGTGATCTCTGTCTGTCAAATAAAACCTTAAAAAAAAAAAAAAAAAGATTTTAAACAAAGAGAATGGAGAGAAATCAAACTGATCCAGACAGATATATAGACAAGAATGGACTCCACATGCTGGAGGATATTAATAATCAAGCAAAAAAGTAATATTGATATGGATAACCAACTAGTGGAGTTTTGGCCAACAAAAAGTAAGTAAATAATTTCATAGCATTTTTTACTTTTCAAGTGAAAGACACCCAGGACCAAAAATTCAAACTGCTAGATATTTTATACTTTCCTGAAGGGAACATAGGTTCTAAGAGATTTGGCTTCCTCTCACCCAGTGGTTACTCACAGAGTATTAGGGCTGACCAAGAGAAACCTTCAGCGGTCATTATTAAAACATGGTACTTCCCTTAAATCCGTTAGTGTCCTTACAACTCTATCAGGCATATTTTTAAGTCTTGTGAAAGTAGTTGAGATAAGAATCTTAACTGGACTAACTGAATTTTTTTTTTTAAGTTTATGTATGTATGTATGTATATATGTAATCTCTATACCCACTGTGGGGCTTGAACTCATGACCTCAAGATGAAGAATCACACACTGTTCCAACTGAGCCAGTCAGGCTCCCCTGGACTAACTGAATCCTTAACAATCATCTTTTACATGGCTCTATCTTTCCTAGAGAAGAGCAACGAGCTCTATTCCCAAGGTAAACAATACTGAAGTTAAGCATATGCCCATCTTGCCTCATTTGTGAGGAAGCTTTTTGTGGATCCCTTCCAGGCAGAGCTCCCTGATCTGTACAGCAGCAGACTCTCCAGAGTCCAGTCCAGCCAACCATACATTATCTTTGATACACCTCAACTCAACAGTTGAAGGCCCTTCATCATTCTACCTTCCTTCCTGACCACCAGTAGAGCAAAGGATTTTCAAAACAATCGAATTTCAAAAATATGCCAAGTGGTACCAAAGTCAGTGGGGCATTGGTGATTCAGTGGTAGAATCTTGCCTGCCAAAGTGAGACCACTGAATAAACATAATAACCACTGAATCATCTTTCTTTAGAGAGAACATGCATGGGGGGCGGGGGGTAGAGAGAGAGAATCTTAAGCAGGCTCCACACCCAGCACAGGACCTGACGTGGGGCTTGATTTCCCAACCCTGAGATGGTGATCTGAGCCGAAATCAAGAGTGGGACTCTTAACTGAGTGAGCCACCCAACTGCCCCTGAACCATCTTTCTAATGTTTACCATGTAGTTAGAAAGAAACAAGGAAGTAGGTATGGCCAACAGGAATCATCTGGGAGAAAACCAAGAGATCTGTTTCTAAAGTACGGAATCACACCCAAGATCAGCATACTTTACAAGGACATCAATGCTCGTGAGAATTAAAATTAAGAAACACAAGAGAGAAGTAAGGGGGAAAATGTTACTAAAAAACACTGGGTTTTCAGGTGGTTTCCTACCCCCTACCATCAGCCGAAGTGGGTGTCTGCACCACACTTGTCTGCTGTCCAGGCACTGGAGCTCTTGCACTGCTGATCAGAAGATCAAACTTGGTGCTTCTGCAGGTATTGGAGCAAACTTTGTCATGTTGGTAAAAATCAATCTGTCCGGAGTCCATCATTTTCCTGTGCAAAGGGAGACAAGAAGTACCAGTTCAGCCTGCACTACATCTAGATGGAACTAGGCCTCAGGGACAAATAGAAACAAAGTTGTTTTATCTATTCCATAGATTAGTAAAACCTAATAGGATTAAAAATGCATTAGGTTACAAAAATTCTAATTGGGATTATAAAATTTTCATTGGTCCTGCCCACATTTATAAGTACTCCTCTTCCCTCCCTAGTCTGATCATTATGAGTATTGTTTCATTTCCTGTTATCACCAAGCTTTAGCTAGGGACACACTCCTGACAACATCTGAGTATCGCCATAGAATCTCATTGAAACCAAACCCAAAAGGGGAAAAGACTAATTCATATATCCCAGCATAACTGAGAATTTTATGATGAGATTCTGATGTATTAGTATTCTTAGACCAGCAAGATCTGTTGCCACTTTTGGAGACAAAACTTCAGCACATTTCTTTCCTTTAAAAAAAAAAAAAAGGCTAACAACTGTCCTATAAATACAGTGCAAAGTTGATTATATTAAATCCCTACTATAAAATGCCCTTATAACTGAATTCACAAGACACTGTTATTATAGGCCATGAGCAAAGTATTTTAATTATAGTAAACTCTGTGTTA
Source organism: Neogale vison (assembly GCF_020171115.1). Classification (NCBI taxonomy): domain Eukaryota; kingdom Metazoa; phylum Chordata; class Mammalia; order Carnivora; family Mustelidae; genus Neogale; species Neogale vison. The sequence goes on along the minus strand of NC_058092.1, from coordinate 21,474,393 downwards.
TAATGTTACTCAGCTTTCACTAAATATCTTTTAGGCATTCTGATTCCTTCTCACATTTGAGGAAAGTTGGCATGTGCTTGTTTTTCTGGGCAAAAGGAACAAGCCAAGAACAATAATAATGAAAGTTATAAGTATTCCTTCCCAATTTTAACTAAGTACTGATTTCTGCATACAAATCATCTAGAATAATTTCTTTTTTTAAAACGTGTCTCTCTATTAAAATAATATGTGAAGGGGCGCCTGGGTGGCTCAGTACTTAAGTGTCTGCCTTCAGGTCAGGTCATGATCTCAGGATGCTGGGATCGAGCCCCACATTGGGCTCCCTGCTCAGCGAGAAGCCTGCTTCTCCCTCTCCCCCTCCCTCTGTTTGTGTTCCCTCTCTCGCTGTGTCTTGCTTTGTCAAAAAAATAAATAAATAAAACCTTAAAAAATAAAATAATGTGTGAAGAAAAAATTAACATTCTCAGTGGAAAATACATAAAACTATAAAGAAAACCACTGCTCTTTAAAAAAATCCAACAACACAGAGATACATTAACATTTTGGCATATTTTCTTCCATTAAATTTTATGTGTATACATGTAGGTCTGTTTTTTACATAACTAAAATCACAGTTTGACATACATATATATATTTTTAGTAGGCTCCCAACCCAGCATGGAGCCCAATGAGGGGCCTGAATTCACAACCCTGAAATCAAGACCTAAGCTGAAATCAAGAGCCAGATGCTTAACCGACTGAGCCATCCAGGTACCCCTACATATCTACATATCTATATATCTCTATATATTTGTATCCATCTATACATGCATTTTTTTTTAAGTAAGCTCTACAACTAACATGGGGGTTAAACTCACTACCCCAAGATCAAGAGTCACATGCTATACCGAGTGAGCCAGCCAGGCGCCCACAATTCTATATTTTGTTTTCTTTCTTTCATTACATCATATGCATTTTTCCTATAAAAATTCTTTAGAAATATTTTAATAATCTCATAATATTTCATAGTATATACTCATATATGTTTAGATGAGCCATAAATTTTCTTTAGAAATTGTATATTGACTGTATATTGAAGCAGACTACAACTTTCTTTTTTTTTTTTAAGATTTTATTTATTTATTTAATTTATTTATTTAGAGAGAGCAAGTACAAATGGGAGGAGGGGCAGAGGGAGAGGGGAAAACAGGCTCCTCAAAGAGCAGGGAGACTGATGCCCTGGGATCAGGACCTGAACTGAACGCAGATCCTTAACTGACTCAGCCACCCAGGCGGGTGCCCCTAAAGCAGACTATAATTTTCAACAATGTTGCAATAAACGTCTTTATGCCTGAATCTCTACAAGCACTATAGATTTTTCTTAGGACAGATTCCTTAAAAAGAATTAAAGACAATGGGTAAAATGTTCTTAAGGGTGCTGATACATGTTCTGTGAGGAACTTTCCAATCCTGACCACATTTTAAAAATCCATCAATAGGCGAGTGTTCAAGGAACACTAATTAACGTTAATGTTAATGTTCCTCCCTTTCCAGAGGGAGGAAAATTATAAAAGTAAGCTTACTGCATAAAGATGGGGGTGAGGATATTACACATTCTGAAGTTTATTTCTGTGGTATATTGATGGCAAGGACTGCATTTACTGAGCATGATGGTGACTTATCAACAGCGCCTCTGTCTTACCAGATTATCACAGAACTTGTCAACCAGCCTACACTTCTCTGCGGTCGGCACGCTTCCTCAGCACCAGGCTTAGCCCTGCCTGTACTTGGTGATCTCAAGTAGGATTGTCATCTACCCCCGAGCTTCTTGGCCCAGAAAGGATCCAAACATCCTGACATCAGAAAAAATTTGCCCTAAATGCTGGGAAGAGTGAATTCAAGTCAATCTTCCTTTTCTCACAGTGATTTTAAGAACTGGCTGATGAAGGTTAATACATGGATTGCACGAGCCAATTCTTCAGAGGGAATAAAAATTTTGAATTAAAGAGAAAATCCTGAATTATCTGTATTCTACCATGATTTAGTGTTCCAAAGTCAGCTGAAGGGTATGTATGTGCCGAGGGGCGCCTGGGTGGCACAGTAGGTTAAGCACTCAACTCTTGGTTTCAGCGTGATTTCAGCACAGGCCATGATCTCAGGGTCATGAGACCGAGCCCTGCAACAGTCTCTGTACTCAGCAGAGTCTGCTTAAGATTCTCTTTCCCTCTGCCTCTGCCCCTCCTGCTCATGCTCTCTCTCTCTCAAATAAACAAGTAAATCTTTAAAAAGAAAAAAAAAAAGACTCTCCTTCCGTCCCCCACTCTGCATTCTTTCTCTCTGAAATAACTTAATAAACCTTTAAAACAAAACAAAACAACAGGTTTGCACTTTTTTGTTTTTTACTTTATTTTTTATTTTCTTTGTAATCTCTACACTCAATGTGGGGCTCAAGAGTTGCAAGCTCTTCCAGCTGAGCCAACCAGGCACCCCAGTACATGCTTGTTATTAAAGCTCACCTGAGCATGATTCCACCCAGACGAATGGCTCTCTTCCAGTCTTTTAGGGTGGACTTGCCAGCCAGATGTACAAAATGCTTGGGGCTGATCAACTGATCATTGAACTAAAGTAAAAAGAAAAGTCCCAAATAACCCAAGGTCAACTTAGGCAGGTCAAGAGAAAGAGAAAGGTATCTCTACTTGTTACATATGAAAAATACCCAGATGGCATCTTAAGTCATAGCCTTGTATGTCCCAGCCTCCTGCCCTGTTGTGCCAGAGAAGATGATCCTTCTCTGGGCACAGTGTCCTGTCCTGGTACAGAGCTACAGAAGACAGGAGGAGGATCAGAGATTAATATACTGATTAGCATCTAAAATCCATTCATGCCCTAAATCAGGCACTTGGGTCCAATGTTGCAAAGGCTATTTAAATAAACAGAAGCAACCTACCAAGCCCTAATGACAAGATTCAGGATGTGGTGGAAAGAAAAAGTACCACAGAAACCACTATCACTGCAGAGCCTCAAAACTCGGTAATCCTTAATGATTCTAGGATGATGCCAGCGATGGTGACTACCATCCATGGGTAGTGCTGTGGCTACCAAAGGTCACAGAATAAGCAATTATTTCCACTTTGTGCTCCCATGAGAATTTAGTTTTATCAGTAATAATTTTCAATAAACTCTAATGCACACTTCTGTAAGGCCTTTTACATATATTATCTCATTTTATCTGCTAGCAACAGTACAGTGTGATTATCCATATTTTAACATACGATTATTCATATTTTAACACATTATTCACATCTTAACTCCATTAACTTGTTCAAGGTCACCCAGTCATAGAGACGGGACTCCATTCATTCATTTAACAAACATTTATAGATAAAGATGCCAAGCATCATTCTAGGTGTTGGGGATACACTGGCGAACAATCCAAGTTCTCAGCTCTCACAGAACTTGTGTTCTGCTTGGAATTTGAATCGGGCCAATTTCACTCCAAAGCCCTTTTTTTTTTTCTGTGACATCATAGGGACTATAGCCACAAAATTGAAAACATTGATATGACAGACAAGAGAGAAGAGGCACTGAAAGTATACTCTTTGAAAACAAGAAGCCCCCAAACAGATCCCAGTAAGGAGAAAAGGCAATTACCTTGACACACTTCACATTTATTCCTGGACATACAAACTTCTTCCAGAGGAGAATGGCTTTGCTCTCCCCACAAGTTATGGGGTAAGCAATTTCCATATCCTCATTTGCTTCTATAGTGCTTGCATCTGAAAATGGAAAAAAAAATATCAGTTATTTATTGAACGCTTTTTCCCAAAAGCTTAATTCAAAATCTCTAGTCTCGGTTCCTCGGAGTAGCTAACAGTTCACATTGGCTGGTATCGTTTTGGAATCTTCTGGAAGAAGTTTGACATAACAGCTCTCTTAACCAAGCTCACCCTACATCCAAGATACTGTCCTATGTACTTTTACATGCTTAATCTTACTTAGTTCTTACAACAATCCTGGGAGGCAATAATTGTTTCCGATGTATGTAGGTGCAACTCGGAAAGGTGAAGTGACTTTCCCAAGGCATACAGCTAAGAAGTGAGAAAGCAGGATTTAAACTCTGGCTTGTCTAGTTTCAAACTTTTTTTTCAGTTTCTTTCCACCGACTGCCTTCCAATCAACACCTCGTACGTCCTAATCAGCAACTTCCCTCATGACAGATCAACCTTGAGGCTCTAATTTCTTTGTGGGATTTTTGCAGATGAAAAATCTTTTCAGTACCCTAGCAAACTGATGTTAAATAATCAACTGACGGGCCTAGTCAGTGGTGTCTCTAGATGCACCATCATCAAACTCATGCAGCACTGGTAGGGCGTACTGGGTTGGGGGAAAAATATAAGGCACAAAAGGCAAGAAATCTCAACCAAGGAAGCTAAAATCAAAGATACCAGAATAACAAAAAGACTTACCAATCCCTTCTTCAATTTTGTGAATCGTGTGAGTTTCTACTGCCACAACTGCTGTGTTGTTCTCGGACCCAGGTTCATAAATCCTGTTGTAAAAGTGTCCATCGATAAACAAACTACATAAATCATGAAAAAATTAATATTCACAGCATGGGGTTAAGAAATTTGTTATAATCTATCTCAAAAGGAATAAAATAAATATACTTTACAACTCTATGTTAGTACTTTAATAGTTTCCCATTGTATTTAAACTCCAAGCTACCCAGGACTACTTAGCAGCTACGACCATGGACATGAATCAACAACTTTCTCACCTCAAAGGAAAGTTCCTCTTGCTACTGTCTTTACATCACCACTTGTTACTGTTTCACACTAGACTTTTCCCTTCATACCTTAAACGCTTATGAAATAAAACATTGCTTCAAGTATAAGATTAAGTTATATTATAGAATTATCCTAAGAAGACTAAAAAGTAATACTGTTGGACAATTCAAGACAGGAAGAACCCAGGGCACCTGGGTGGCTCCGCCGATTAAGCATCTGCCTTCTGCTCAGATCTGCTCAGGACCCTGGGATTGGGCCCCAAGTGGGGCTCCTTGCTCTGCGGGGAGCCTGCTTCTCCCTCTCCCTCTGCCTGCTGCTCCCTCTGCTTGTGCGCTCCCTCTCTCTCACTGTCAAATAAATAATAAATAAAATCTTTAAAAAAAAAAGATCATTGACCATAGAAGCTGATGTCCTTTGTTGGAATCTAGATACTTTAGTCTTTCTTTAGCACTTTAGCATTTTTCAAAGGGTCATAATCAAACTATTGATATGAACAGAGCCTAGTGAAAAAAAAAAGAAAGAAAGAAAAAGGAGAGAGACAGAGACAGAGAGATAGACTATGCCCAAAGTAACTAGCATTAACTAGAAATATCACTTAGGGAAAGTCTTTGTTAAATGTTTCTACCTTCTGTGGTGCCTGGGTGGCTTAGTCATTAAGCACAGGATTCTTGATTTCAGCTCTGGTCAGCATCTCAGGGTCGTGAGATTGAGCCCTGCATCAGGCTCTGCACTGGGTGTGGAGCCTGATTAAAATTCTCTGACTCCTACTCTCCATCCCCACCTCCCTCTCAAAAAAATTTAAATAAATAGGGACGCCTAAGTGGCTCAGTCGTTAAGCAACTGCCTTCAGCTCAGGTCATGAACCCTGGGTCCTGGGATCAAGCCCTGCATCGCATCAGGCTCCCTGCTCAGCAAGAGGCCTGTTTCTCCCTCTCCCACTCTCCCTGCCTCTCCATGTCAAATAAATAAATAAAATCTTTTTTAAAAAAGAAAAAAAATTAAATGGTTTTACCTTCTAAGAAATGGACTCAGATAACCTAATAAAATATACTAACAACATTTAATTTCTATAATAAACTTATTGTACTAACTATTGCATCTTTTTTTAAAAGATTTTATTCATTTAGGGGCACCTGGGTGGCTCCGTGGGTTAAAGCCTCTGCCTTTGGCTCAGGTCATGATCCCAGGGTCCTGGGATCGAGCCCCGCATCGGGCTCTCTGCTCAGCCGGGAGCCTGCTTCCTCCTCTCTCTCTCTCTGCCTGCTTCTCTGCCTACTTGTGATCTCCCTCTGTCAAATAAATAAATAAAAATCTTAAAAAAAGAAAAAAAGAGATTTTATTCATTTATTTGAAAGAGAGAGAGAAAGCACAAAGGGAAAGGGAGAAACAGACTCCCCACAGAGCAGAGAGCCCGATGTGGGGCTCCATCCCATGACCCGAGCCAAAGGCAGACATTTAACTGTCTGAGCCACCCAGGTGCCCCTGCATCTTGTTACTTGAAAGCACCCCCATGGTGATGCCTCTAGCACAGGCCTCTCCTCTTAATTTCACACCAGGACACAGTTTACTTGCTAAATGAATAAACGCTTCTGGATGTCCCATAGCAGTTTGTTGAATTCATTATGTCTAAAATAACCAAGTTCTCTTCCCTCTCCCAAACCACTCTTCTTATATTTCCTATCCCTGTTAATGGCACCATCAGCACTCTACAGCCTAAGACAGAAGCCTGGGGATTACATCAGATTTTTCCCTCTTCCTCCTCCTCAACTCCCACATACTCAGCCACCAAATCCTACCAGATGTAACTACTTAACACGAGCCAGATTCCCTGTCTCTTTTTCCTCTGCTACTGCCTTAATTCACACTGCAGCATCTCTGGTCTAAACTAGTCTCCTTGCATCTCCTGATCTCTATATTCCTATGGGAGTGATCATGGAAACCCCTCCTTAAACCTCTTCAAGAACCCTCTACTTGCTGTTACAAAAAAGCCCCAAATCCTTCATAGGATATTTAAGTTGCTCCAAGATTGGGCCCCTGGTTTAAAGTCTCCCTAAACCTCACCTTATAATCCAAGCCCTAGTCATACCAAATTATTTGTGGTTCCCAGAATTGTCATCTTTCACACCTTCCCTCCTTGTTCTACTTCCCCCTTTCCCCAGAACAACCTTCCTCATCTGTTTGTTTGTTTTTTAAAGATTTTATTTATTTATTTGAGAGAGAGCATGGTAGAGAGAGAGAGAGAATGCATGCCAGTGCACAAGCATGGGGGAGAGGGAGGGAAAAGTAGGAGCCGAAAGCAGGGCTGGATCCCAGGACCCTGGGATTATGACCTGAGCCAAAGGCAGACGATTAACCAACTAAGCCACCCAGGTGACCCTGTTTGTTTTTAAGATTTTATTTATTTATTTATTTATTTTTAAAGGTTTTATTTGTCAGAGAGAGAGCACAGCAGGCAGAGTGGCAGGCAGAGGCAGAGAGAGAAGCAGGATCCCTGCTGAGCAAGGAGCCCCATGCGGGACTTGATCCCAGGACCCTGGGATCATGACCGGAGCTAAAGGCAGTGGTTTAACCGACTGAGCCACCCAGGTCTCCCCAAGACTTTATTTTTAAGTATTCTCTACACCCAATGTGGAGCTTGAATTTACAATCCCAAGATGAAGAATTGCATGCTCTATTGACTGAGCCAACCAGGTGCCCTCCTATTTGTTTTTTAATGAGTAGCCTCTATGATGCCTTTTCTTCCAATAAACCCTCCAGTACAATCACCTATCTCCTTCTTTGTGACCCAGCTATACTTCAGGCTTTTGTCACAACACATATAACACTTAATATTATATATTTGTTCAGCTGTCTGCCTCTCCTTGGGCACAGTCTCAGAGGCTCCTGAAAACAGAGATCATGTCTTATTTATTCAGTTTTGTATGTCTAGTGTGTCGAATACTAACTAGAACATGACAAGGTACTCAATAAGTAGTTGGTCAGTTAATGAGGATTATGATAAACATGAGAAACCACTGCTTCAAATAAGTTCAGTAAATTCACTCTAAATTGACCAGTATGTGCAAAATCCTTTAAAAGAAGAAATTCAGGGGCACTTGGGTAGCTCAGTGGGTTAAATCTCTGCCTTTGGCTCAGGTCAAGATCCCAGGGTCCTGGGATCGAGCCCCACGTTGGGCTCTCTGCTCAGCGGGGAGCCTGCTTCCTCTTCTCTCTCTGCCTGCCTCTCTGCCTACTTGTGAACTCTGTCAAATAAATAAATAAAATCTTAAAAAAAAAAAGAAAGAAATTCATATTTATTTATTTATCTTAGAATTTTTATTTATTTGACAGAGAGAGAGAGAGACCACGAGAGGGAACACAAGCAGGGGAGAGGAAGAGGGAGAAGCAGGCCTCCTGCTGAGCAGGGAACCCAACGAGGGACTCAATCCCAGGACTCTGGGATCATGACCTGAGCCAAAGCCAGACACATAATGACTAAGCCACCCATGCACCCCAAAGAAATTCTTATTTATACATAATCTCAATAATCAGTAAATTGCACTTGCTGTGGGAAGTAGGGGTACAGTCTATATACAAGGTTTTATCAAGAAAAAATTTCTAGGGCGACTGGGTGGCTCAGTGGGTTAAGCCTCTGCCTTCGGCTCAGGTCATGATCTCAGGGTCCTGGGATCGAGACCCGCATCGGGCTCTCTGCTCAGTGAGGAGCCTGCTTCCCGCCCCCTCTCTCCCTGGCTCTCTGCCTACTTGTGATCTCTCTCTTTCTGTCAAATAAATAAATAAAATTTAAAAAAAAGAAAAAGAAAAAATTTCCTAGGATGTTTCAGTGACTCAGTCTGTTAAGTATCCAACTCTCTCTTTTTTTTTTTTTTTAAGATTTTATTTATTTATTTGACAGAGAGAGACATCACAAGTAGACAGAGAGGCAGGCAGACGGGGAGGGGGGTGCAGGCCCCCCACCAAGTAGAAAGGATCCTGAAATCATGACCCAAGCCAAAGGCAGAGGCTCAACCCCCTGAGCCACCCAGGCGCAACAAAGTTCCAACTCTTGATTTTAGCTCAGGTCATGATCTCAGGGTCATGAGACTGAGCCCCATGTCAGGCTCCAGCCCCATGTTTGGGATTCCTTCTTTCCCTCTGCCCCTCCCCGCTGAACACACGCTTGCTCACTCTCTAAATAAATACGTTAAGTAAGTAAAATACAACTAGAGAAAACTGAGCATTGACTAGCTGGCATCTCAAAATTCAGTACCTGAAAATGTATTCATTTGCTCATATGGCAAATTCAGTATAAACAGTATGTTGGGGAGTCAATGTTGTACAAAGATGCCTATAATCTAATCAAGAAACGAGAGCAATGTCATTTGGAAAATTAAAAAAAGCCACATACACAAAATAAATGGAACTAATCTTCAAAATAATTAAATCTCTAAGTAGTTGAGAAGTGTTCTCTGTCTCTAGCAGGGATAGGATAAGTGACAACTGGAGCACTTTAGGAAAGAGAGAAGAAACAATGACTCTAAGAGAAAATAAAGCTGCCATGCATTAAAGAATCTACTTTTTTTTTTAAGAATCTACTCTTTAATTCTTCCTCATTACCCTTCCTCAAAGGATAACAACTGCAAGTATGTATGTACATAACAACTGAAGTTCCCAAACAAGCAAATTTGAATAAGGAAGCATAATCTTTTGGTGCAAATAAAAATTCTAATCATTCTATTCACTGTATGTCAGTAATTATTTTTTAAGATTTTATTATTATTTTTTTAAATAATCTCTACATCCAGTATGGGGCTCGAACTCACAACGTCAAGATCAGGTGTCACATAGTCCAACTGAGCCAGCCAGGAACCCCATCAGTATTTATATCAACTTTCTTTCACAGATCTTAGAATATTTCCTTCAATATTCAGAAATGTCAGCAAACTATGGTTAAATTTTAAAAACTAAAAAATCCTTACTTTTATAAGATACATACTAATGTCTGGGATTTGCTTCAAAAAATTCAAGAGTAGGTGGATATAGAGATGAAATAAGACCGGCCATGTGTTGATAACTGTTGAAGTTGGCTGATGGGTGTGTACAAGGGGGTTCATTATAGCATTTTTCTTAAATTTGGGGTATATTTGAAATTTCCTATACTAAAAAGTTTAAGTTACCAAGAGAGGTTAACTGTCTTTCTCCCTAAGTGTTTTAAGACAAGGTATGTTACTTAGTAGGTTGAGACTGGATTACGTGTTTGCCCATGAACATTTTTTTTTTTTAAGATTTTATTTATTTATTTGACAGAGAGAGATCACAGTAGACAGAGAGGCAGGCAGAGAGAGAAAGAGAGGGAAGCAGGCTCCCTGCCGAGCAGAGAGCCCAATGCGGGACCCGATCCCAGGACCCTGAGATCATGACCTGAGCCGAAGGCAGCGGCTTAACCCACTGAGCCACCCAGGTGCCCCGAACATTTTTGTTTTAAGGATTTTATTTATTTATTTGTCAGAGAGGGAGAGAGGTCACATGCACACAAGCAGGCAGAGTGGCAAGCAGAAGCAGAAAGAGAAGCAGGCTCCCCGCTGAGCAAGGAGCCCAATGCGAGACACAATCCTAGGACCCTGGGATCATGACCTGAGCCAAAGGCAGTGGGTTAACTGACTGAGCCCCCAAGGTGTCCCACGAACACTTTTTTTTTTTTTTAAGTAGGCTCCACGCTGGGTGTGGAGCCCAATGCAGCACTTGAACTCACAACCCTTAGATCAAGACCTGAGGTGAAATCAAGAGTCAGATGCTTAATCAACTGAGCCACCCAGGCACCCCCTTTTTTTCTTTTTTTTAAGTAATCTCTACACCCAACATGGCGCCCAAACTCACAACCCTGAGATCAAGAGTCACATGCTCCACTGAGTCAGCCAGACACCCCAAGAACATAATCTTATGAAGAATCTTTCATACGTTCCTCAGGATAAAATAACTAACTACCCCCTCCTTCTCTCTGTAGATATAATTCTGATTTAAACTGCAAAACCAGGGGGTGCCTGGGTGGCTCAGATGGTTAAGCATCTACCTTTGGCTCAGATCATGATCCCAGGGGCCTGGGACTGAGCCCCATGTCTGGTACCCTGCTCAGTGGGGACCTGCTTCTCCCTCTGCCATTCCCTCTGCTTGTCCTCTCTGGCTCTCTCTATCTCTCTGTCAAATAAATAAAATGTTAAAAAATAAATGCATAAATACATAAATATATAAATAAAAATAAACTTCAAGACCAATTAAAAAGTCTTATATCTTCTTTCAAATCATAGTGATCCTCTGAATTCAAGCTACTTCCTAACCATGATAACTCAGTACTTCTTAGATTTTGCCATGTAAATGACCTCTTTATTTACATATACGTACTTCTTGTTTGCACAACTAGACTGCAAGCTCCATGATTGTGGGAACCATGTGCGATAATTTCTTCCAACACTGTGTAATACATTATAAAATAGTAGGTCGTTGACATGTATTTTTTTTTTTTAAGATTTTATTTATTTATTTGACAGAGAGAAATCGCAGGTAGATGGAGAGGCAGGCAGAGAGAGAGAGAGGGAAGCAGACTCCCTGCTGAGCAGAGAGCCCGATGCGGGACTCGATCCCAGTACCCCGAGATCATGACCTGAGCCGAAGGCAGCGGCTTAACCCACTGAGCCACCCAGGCGCCCCGACATGTATTTTTTGATAAACTAAGCTTGATTAATTTGTCCACACCTTAGGGTCCAGACTGCTTCTGGTAGAAAAACTTCTGTAGTTGCCTTGCCTAATCTCTTCTGACTCTAACTATACTGTCTTTCAGTAAACTTGCACCAAGGTGGGTGCCTGGGTGGCTCAGTGGGTTAAGCCTCTGCCTTCAACTCAGGTCATGATCTCAGGGTCCTGGATTGAGTCCCACATCAGGCTCTCTGCTCAGCAAGGAGCCTGCTTTCCCCTCTCTGTCTCAGCCTGCCTCTCTCCTACTTGTGATCTCTGTCAAATAAATAAATAAAATCTTTTAAAAAAGAACAAAATAGCCTTGTATCAAGGCCCTGTGCTCAACAGTGTGGATCAGTAAGAGGGAGCCATGTAACTTAACCTCAAAGAGCTTACAGTGGAGAAGAGGGGAAGAGACAAAGACACAGTAACTGCTGTAGTAAGTACAACTATGACAAATATAGCACACAATACCTTATAAAGATGAAAACTTAGCCAGTACTGAGAGAGATTGATGTTCAATATTCCCTTGTGCTAAGCAATCACACAGTTTCACACAATTTCCCCACTCTTTAAACCTCCCAAATTTTTCAGAAGATCCAAATCTCTAGTCACTTACCCTTGCTGCACAGGCTGTAACTGCAAGATCACTTGGGTTTTAGTGTCTTCAGGGTTCTCTCCTTCATTTCCTTCAGTGGGTACCACAACCACATCCCCCACTGGGACACTCACTTCCGCATTAGCCATCTTTCACATGAAGTCAGATAGCTGGGCTGCTGTCGGAAACAAGAAGCACCAATGACTTGGTCTGGTTTGAAAAGATGGCAACTGGGTGCCTGGGTGGCTCAGTTGGTTAAGCGACTGCTTTCAGCTCAGGTCATGATCCTGGAGATCCTGGGATTGAGTCCCACATCTGGCTCCCTGCTCAGTAGGGAGTCTGATTCTACCTCTGACTCTCCTCCTTCTCATGCTCTTTTTCTCTCATTCTCTCTCTCAAATAAATAAAATATTTTAAAAAAATAAAGAAAATAAAGAAACAATGGCAATCGTAGGAAAGGAAGACCAAGATAATTATGACTACCAATTCCAAGATCACAGTCCTCTGAAGAGGACGGGAACTGTGAGAAGAGGCTGACCTAAGCTCAAATCTTTCCAGAAATGCCTTAGAACTCACTTGCTGATTTAGGCTTTCTTAGGTTTTGTGATTGTACTCGACCTGCTCTTTTTTTTTTTTTTTTTAAGATTTCACTTATTTATTTGAGAGAAGAAGAGGGAGAGAGAGGAGCAGAGCCACCGCTGAACAGAGGGCCTGACACAGGACCTGATCCCAGGATGCTGGGATCATGACCTGAGCGAAAGGCAGACACTTAACCAACTGAGCCACCCAGGTGCCTTGGAACCTGCTCTCAAGAATCAATTGTTCCAACTCTGAGTTTAGTGACATCAAATTGGTAGCTTGAAATCAGTGATGCTGGGAGTATACACCACAGATATGGCAAGCACTAGAGGACAGGATTTTTTTTTTTTTCCTGGAGAACTGATTTCCAGCACACCACTAGTTCCATCCCAAACAGTAAGCTTCTAGAAAGGAGGAATCATCTATTTTCTTTGCAACAGCCACTGCACCTCAACAAATGTTCCGTCCTTTGTGAATTACTTAAAAAGGATCCGGTAAGGGGTGCCTGGGTGGCTCAGTTGTTAAGAGTCTGCCTTTGGCTCAGGTCATGATCCCAGGGTATGGGGATCGGGACTGAGCCCAGCATCAGGCTCCCTGCTCAATGGGAAGGCTGCTTCTCCCTCTCCCACTCCCCCTGCTTGTTTTCCCTCTCTCTCTGTCTCTGTCAAATAAATAAATAAAACCTTCAAAGGAAAAATAAAAGTATCCGCTAAATGAAATAAACTGCATAGGAAGAAAAATGATTTGTATTGTGTGGTTGTTTAATAAATTCTGAATCCAACTGTATCTCTTCTAGGAACTTCTTACTATCTCTTTGCCTCAGATTGAAGGGAGAGATGATCTTGCCTGACATCTCCCTTGCAGACTTGTTGGGGAAACCAGTGTCCAACACCAGGTGCTCCTTGACTCTAATGTAATTCAAAGCATCATCCCAATTTTCATGAAAATTCTGAGGGCCCCTGGATATTCTGCAGTGGTTAGTTCTCACAGCTGCAAAGAAAGGAGTCACTTAAGAGAGTACAGGTAAGAGCACTGTGTTGACTTAGGTATGTGAGATGATTAGGATATGCTGATAAGAGCAGGCACATGGTAGAGGCACGTTTGAATGTGGGACTGGTAGACAACCAAATCCACATCTGGCTCTGTCACAGCACTTGTCTACAATATGCATAGTTAAGGATGGCCCTCAAAGTCTCCCGAATCTGGCCCCCAAAGAGTTTTCCAGTTTCATCTGCAACTGCGATTCCCCTAGAACCTCAAGTGCCAGCCATATCAGCCTCCCCCTGTACTCTGAATATACAATAGGTACCTTCAGGTTTCTATACCTTTTTTATTCCTTAAGCCCAAACTCTCTTTTCCCTCAACTTTTCCCTTCAAGACATTCAAAACCCCCCTCCGCCACAAAGCCCCTGCCAAATCATTTTCTTTGCTACAGTCCCCCAACACTTGCTTTGTAGCTCTCTTTTAATGATTACCACACTGTGCTCTGTATTGTAGTTAACTGAACAGACCTGTATTTCCATAACTGAACTATACTCTCTATGAGGTACTGCTTCTTTCTTTTTTAAAAAATTTTTTTCTTATTTTTTGGTATTTTTAATTCTATGAGGGCAAGAGTTGATTCTTTAGGTTTTTTTAAAGGTTTTATTTATTTATTTGACAGAGATCACAAATAGAGAGGCAAGCAAAGAGAGAGGGAGAGGGAAGCAGGCTCCCTCCTGAGCTGAGAGCCCGACGTGGGACTTGATCCCAGGACCCCAAGATCATGACCTGAGACAAAGGCAGCGGCTTCACCCACTGAGCCACCCAGGCACACCTAGGAGTTGATTCTTTAAAAAGCCTGTCTTGGGGCGCCTGGGTGGCTCAGTGGGTTGAAGCCTCTGCCTTCGGCTCGGGTCATGACCCCGGGGTCCTGGGATTGAGCCCCGCATCGGGCTCTCTGCTCGGCGGGGAGCCTGCTTCCCTTCCTCTCTCTCTGCCTGTCTCTCTGCCTACTTGTGATCTCTGTCTGTCAAATAAATAAATAAAATCTTAAAAAAAAATAAAAAATAAAAATAAAAAGCCTGTCTCAGGACACCTGAGTGGCTCAGTTGGTTAAACCACTGCCTTCTGCTCGGGTCATGATCCCGGGGTCCTGGGATCAAGTCCCACATCAGGGTCCTTGCTCAGCGGGGACCCTGCTTCTCTCTCTGCCTCTGCCTGCCACTCTGCCTGCTTGTGTGGGCTCGCTCTCTCTCTGACAAATAAATTAAATCTTTAAAAAAATAAAAATAAAAAAATAAAAAGCTTGTCTCCCACAGCCCTGTTCATCATGGTACTGACACATTGGCTCAATCAATTTTTGTTTGTATTTGACCTAGTTAAAATTCCTTATATCAGACTTATGCTTCTGCCTTTTATGATTCTCACACTTTTTTCTTGAATGCTATACCACTTGTACCCAAATGCCTCTTAAAATTTATCTTGTAGACACCTTCAACTGAACTCATGTTCTCTCATAAACCTGCTCCTGTTTCCTGCCTCTATAAATGGCACTATCCTCTATTTTCTCAAGCCAGAAACTACGGAGTTATTTTTCAGCCTTCTCTTTCTAAATCCAATCAACCACCAAATCCTATCCATTCTATCATCTGCATTTTTCTTTTAACCATCCCCCATCCTCCATCTGTGCTGCCACCACCATATTCTAACCCGCCACACTGTTACCTGAATTTTTCCAGCTGCTTCTCATCGGTATCCTAATCTCTGGTCTTGCTCTCCACTCCATTATCTACAGAGCCCACAGTCATCTTACTAAAGGCCACAGGCCATTTCCCCATTTCGCAATCCTTCAGTGGATTCCCTTTGCTATTGAAGTGCAAGCATCTTAACAGTGCTTATAGAATCCTCCAAGTCTGTCCCTTGTCCACATGTTAGCCTCGTTTCTCATAGTTTTTCCTCTCATGCTGTGGGCTCCTGTCGCCAATTTTTGAAAAGATTTTTCAAACATGCCATATTTCCTCACCTGAGTCTTCACACTTGTTTCCTCTACCGGGAATTCGCCTCCTTCCTGTTTGGCTAGTCACTGCTAAACGTTTATAACTTATTTAAAATGTCATATCCTGGGATGCCTAGCTGGCTCAGTCAGTACAGCATGCAACTCTTGATCTGAGAGTCATGAGTTCAAGCCCCATGTTGAGCATAGTGTTTACTTAAAAAATAAAATAAAACAAAACAAAATAAAATATATACACACATATACATACATGTTCATTTACAGGAAGGCTAGATGTAAGCTTGCATTCTTGCTTCCTTAGTACCTGCTGCAGCACCCATCATAACCATTAACTCACTTCATCAGCCTCTCCTCACCAGACTACATCCTGGGAGAGCAAAGATTGCTTTCCTTTTTCAACAACTCCCCTATAACTAGTTAAGTACCCAGAACACAGGAGTAAATAAAGTGTTCAAATTATCAGACTATTTACAAAACTGCCTACCTAAAACTTTCTAAGGAAATCTGGCACTTAACAGGTATGTAATAAATTTCTGTGTAGTGAACGACTCGCCTTGCCCTAAAAGACTTCTAGAATTTTCTACTTTTCTAAATTAGGGGATATAAATTTGCTTAGGTAGCTAGGCTAAGCTTATGTCTGTCATTTTGGCCAGTTCAACAAATATTTACCGAGTCTCTACTCCACATCAGGCACAGAATTAGGCTCACTGGAGATGAAAAGGGACAGTGTATGCTCTTAAGAAATTAAGGAAAAGAGATGCATGATATTGTCACATACTAGAGAAAAAATTAATTGCAAAATATTACAGTACACTATCTGAACTTCCATAAATTAAAGGTTTAAAACTAGGAATAGGGGCACATGGGTGGCTCAGTCAGTTAAGTGCCCCCCTCTTTATCTCAGCCCAGGTCATGATCTCAGGGATTGAGTCCTGCAAAACTCCAAGCTCAGTGGGAAGTCGGCTTCAGAATTCTCTCTCCCTCTGCCCCTTCCCACCCAAAAATAATCCTTAAAAAAAAAAACAAAAAAAAACCTAGGGATTAAAAAAGGAGAATCAGGGGCACCTCCATGGCTCAGTTGATTAAGCCTCTGCCTTCCGCTCTGGTCATTGCTCTTAGGGTCCTGGGATGGAGCCCTGCATCTGGCTCTCTGCTCAGCAGGGGGCCTGCTTGCCCCCCCTCCCCGCCTCTCTGCCTACTTGTGATCTGTTAAATAAATAAACATTTTTTTTAAAAAGCTTGAATTATAAAAATGTAGCTTGAATGAAAAGAATCACAGCTAACATTTGTTGGACACTTATTGTCAAGCACTATTCGTTACTATTACTTTATTAATGAATTTAAAAGATGTAAACTTTATCATATAACAAACTTATAGAATTTATTATTTTAAAACAGTGGTTTACAATTTTAAAAATAGCTTCAGTAGGAGCGCCTGGGTGGCTCAGTGGGTTAAAGCCTCTGCCTTCAGCTCAGGTCATGATCCCAGGGTCGAGACCGGCATTGGGTTCTCTGCTCAGCGGGGAGTCCTGCTTCCTCCTCTCTCTCTGCCTGCCTCTCTGCCTACTTGTAATCTCTGTCTGTCAAATAAATAAATAAAATCTTTTTAAAAAAAAATACCTTGAGTAGATTAATGGGTTAGAGGAGGAGAATTAGAAGGATGCTTCTAGTTTTAACGTTTTACCCTAAGGTTGAGTCCTCTCTACAACACTCAGAATAAGTAGTTGACTAACTACTTGATTAATACTTTCCTCAATGGGAACTCATATTTTACTCCTTAGCCCTCCCACACCTTGGAACTCAAGAGGAATGTTCTCTAACCTTCTGAGTTTATCCAAGAAGATAATTATAATCATCCACAATATGTCTCTCAGTGTCAGTTAAGAGACACAAGGCCTAATCCAACATGGCAATTCATACGTTCTTTAGAGAAGCAAGTTTGTTAGTATCTCTTATTACCCTAAATACCACATTCCTAACAAGTAACCCGAAACCAGCGCTACAGACTACACTGGCTAACTGCAAGGTCATCTCTTTGAGGTGAGTATAAACTGAAAAGTAGCTCTTGTTTATAGCAACAAAAACTCCCGAGGCAAAATGACTGAGTTGCTCCTTTGGGTATTTCAGAGAAGGAGCCTGAGAGTACTCACTATGTAATCATACAACACTGTAACTCTAGGGGAACACACATAAAGGAAAGATGTCATATTTATGTGAAAAGAATTATTTTGTAGTTATTTTCAAAGATAAAATAGATACCTTGAAAGTAGGCATATGAATACTCACATAAGCTACTAAAAAACTAATGACATATGACTTACTCTAGATTAAATTCATTTTTTGTGTTCTGAAAACCAATGTTTCTTTTTGTTGTTTTTAAGTAATCTCTGTGCTCAACATGTGCTCAAACTCATAACCCCAAAATCGAGTCACAAGCTCCATTGACTAAGCCAGCCAGGCACTCCTGGAAGCTAGTGTTTAAAATGTGGCAGGATTATGAGTGTCACATGACTGCAGGAACATCAGAGTTGGTAGCTGAAAAGGAATAAAAGAAATAGCAGATAGCCTGAAATTTTCTAACCCTAAAACGTATTTATTTATTCCATACTGCATTGAATTTTTAAAATCTTTTTTTTTTAATAGACTGTGTAGCCTTTTTTTTTTTTCACTTTTTAAAGATCTTATTTATATATTTGAGAGCACACGGGCATGAGTGGGGGGAGGGACAGAAGGAAGAGGAGACTCCCTGATCGTCAGATGGGGTGGGGTCTCAATCCCAAGACCCTGAGACCATGATCCCAGACAAAGTAAAGATGCTTAACGGACTGAGCTACCCAGGCACCCCAACTGTGCAGTCTATTCTTAAGAAATTTCCAAATTAAAACTTTATTATTACTTGAGGCCAAAACTCCTTGATTTTTTCTCTTCTTCATTCCTTCTCATGTATTCAGTAATACTGAATTCAGGGCACTATCAAATGTAATAAAGCCAACAAGAAGGCTATACAGGACCACTGTGAGGGACACAGTCAAAACAAACAAAGTTTGGGAGAAGTCACATATTGGAGACTACTATATAGGTGCTTGGGGAAGCAATGAGATAAAAGTGTTCTTTGAAGGATCGTCACACTAGAGTCTAGGAGACTTCTGCTTAGGACAAGACCAATTCAGAGTCCAAGCTTACCCCATGAAGTTGAATACAAGTCAGCTATTTAATATGTTCATTGAAGTACATATGAATAAATGGTTGACTAATGACTAATGAAAAAGTCATCAAGTCAGTACCCATAACTGATACAAGGCCGATAAATTAGGGAAGACAGTCCAAACATTTAATGAAAAAAATCTTCCAAAAGCACTTTGGTAACCATTAGCAGAGGCAAGGGAGAAGAAAGGAATCCCTCTCAGTTCGTCTGGAATGACCTGATCCTCCCTCTTCATCATTCTCCAGGTTAAGGAGGAATCCCAATTCTTGGTTCTCCTAAAGAGACATCAAACAAGGCCCCTCTGTGTCTGGCAGGAAATACTTTTGAGATTTCTCTCATCTTAAGAGAATTCAGACCTTCTCCACTTCCTTGGATAGTCAAGACTTCCCCGGATTTGTAGGTCAAGGCTTGACATGCGTAAGTCAGGTGGATTACTCTCCAGGACCCTCAGGTAAGATTCTGCTGTCATTGTTCCTGCCCCTCAGGAGACATCTGGCCAATTCCCCTGTCATTTCTGAAAGTAGGGGTATTCTAAGCTTCTTCCCCTCAACTATCGTTTGTCCGGCCCTCAAGAACATGGGTTTTCCCATCCCCTGACACACCAGATCGTCCCGTTCTCTACCTATATATCAGAAGATATTCAATCTCACAACCTCACAGATTTGGACCCTTCCTATTCCTACTTGAGGAGGCTCTGAGGCGTCTTCCTACTGCCCCCTCACCTCAGGGAAAGCAGGGGCCTGCTCACTTTCCCTGAAGCTCTTCTTCCTCGTCCCCAGCTCCCACTACCCACCGTGTCGCCACGCCTTCGGAGCAGCACCTGCCTTTTTTCCCCTGGACTGAATGGCCGAGGCCTCTAACGTGCCCCTCGGGTGAAGCTCGGGCCTCCTTCCCTCAGAAGAACCTACTCTCTTGCTCCCCAGCCAAGCTTCCGAGGGTCTCCTCCCGGGCGGGGACCCAGGCTTCCTTCACTTTTCGTCCCACCCCCACCCCCTCACCGCGCCCCCCCCCGCGCCCCGGTCAAGCGCGACCGAGGCCCCTCCCCAGCTCCGCGTCGACGGGCCTGCTGCTCCCCGGGCCCCGCCTCTGGGGATACCCCGGGATCCCCGGACCCCTCGCCGGGGTCCTGGGCGTCCGGGCCTCTCAGCCCCGAGTCGCTCTGGCCCCTCCGGGCCCCTCAGCCTAGGACTTCCGGGGCCCTCGGTCTGGGGGCGCGGGGCCCCCAGACGTCCCGCTCGCCGGCGCCCGCCGCCCTCGGCCAGGGGCCGAGCCCGGGCGGCGCGGCCGGCCGCGCTGGGGGCGGCCCGGCTGCTCGGGCGGACCCAGCGGCAGCGTCCCCCCACCCCCCCGCGGCGCCGCGACGTCCGCTCGCTCCCCGGCGGCGGCGGCGGCACGCACAGGGCGTGGGGAGGCGCCCGCGGAGGCAGCAGCCCCCCGCCCCCTGCGCGCCCGCCCGCCCTCGCCGGCCGCCGCGCGGCCCCCGCGCTCGCCCCCCCGCCCCCACCCCACCCCGCGCCCGCGCCCGCGCGCCCACCCCTCCCCCTCCTCACCGTCTCCGTCGGGCGGGCGGGCGGCGAGCGGCCAGGGCGGGCGGGCGACGGAGCATGCGCAGAGGCCGCCACGGCCGCTACTGCCACCGCCGCCGCCAGGCCGGGCTTCAACACTTCCGGCCGCCGCCGTCGGCGAGCTGGCGCCTTAAAGGGGACGCGTCCCTATTGCGGGCCCAGAGGAGGGTGAACCTCGGCCGGAGGGATTTGAGTGAGCTTTTACCTGAGCAGGACTCTTCTGCTCTGGAGAGTCAGTATTGGAAAGGGGTCTGGGGGCCCTAATAACTCTTCTGCCCCCACTTCACGGTAAGGAAAAAGAGGTCTAAATTAAAGAGTCGCTTCATCCACACTCAGAGGCAGAAGCTTGTCTCTCGACTCCTCTGGAGGACTGCCCGTTTCACCTCCCCAAATCCAGTTTTATGGAGTTTACATGTTACACACCTTCAGGGTTATGACCAACTATCAATTCGGAATCAAAAATCTGTTTGAGTATAGGGTCAGTAAGTGGTCACGAGTCCAAGAGCAGACTGCTTGCATTCTGTGAGCCACACGTGTTTGCCAAGCTTTGCCTGGTTGTGAGGTTATGGGTTCAAGTCAGCTTCTTCGGGGGGCGTTATTAACAGCTCCAAGTGTGTATGTCGCCTAAGGCATAAGGTCGTTGTGAGTATTAAAAGAGGTGTTACTTGAAAAGTGTTTAGGAAAATTTCTGGGGCCGGTAATAGTAACTAGCAGATATTAAGACCTTTCTGTATGGCTAAGCGTTAGGGAAGATGCTTGGTCTCCTATAATATTCCCAGCAACTCTACTAAGCAACTTTTCCTCACTCCCCATTTACAGACTAAAAACAAAAACAGGGGCGCCTGGGTGGCTCAGTAGGTTAAGCCTCTGCCTTTGGGTCAGGTCATGATCTCAGGATCCTGGGATCTAGCTCCTGGGGGGGGGGTCTCTGCTCAGCAGGAGCCTGCTTCCCCCCTTTCTCTGCCTGCCTCTATGCCTACTTGTGATCTCTCTCTCTGTCAAATAAATAAAATCTTTAAAAATAAATAAAAGAAAAGAAAAGCAAAACCAAAACAAAAAAACCCAGGAGAGGGGCAAGAGAAGTTAACTAATTCCTCAAAGTCAAAGTAACCTGTAAATGGTATAGATGGGCAGGCCCTCTATTCAGGCCCTCTTTCCCCTGAGTCCAAGGCTATAATCGCTGAGATGGTTGCTCTCCTTATTAGGAACAAATGGGGTGGTGATATGGAGCACTTTTTTAACAGGAAAGAATTGCTTCCCCATCTTGCCTCCTGTGAGTCATCTCTGCTGGATGTCCCCACCACCATGAAGAGGTACAGGAAGTCTTACAAGTTCTTGATTCAAGGAGAGGCAAGGAGACCCATGAGTCAACAATAGAACTGAATTTGGCTTAGGGATGTTGGCCAACTCTAATCTTAAGCCTCGATTTACTCATCTGTAAAATAGAGATGATTTTCCTACTGTGCCCGCCTCTCAGGGCTGTTTCCAGGATCAAATGAGATGTAGTACCCACATTAGTATCTGTTCTTATCATCAGGATAAGATGATAACTTACACATTATCAGGTGGTTTTGAATATAACAGGGCAGCCTGGAATTGTGACCTATGTGAACTGTTCCTTAGTGGGACCATCTGTATCTTTTGATCATGCATTGAACACTCATTGTACATTTACTAAAACTCTGTCCTTCCCTTCCAGAAGCTCTTGGTCCACCTTCTTCAGACATAGAATTGAAAACACACAGAATGGTACAGTGTGATAGATATCCTAGAGGTATAAAATAAGCACTGAAAAAGTTCAAAGGGCTCTCTCTGGAGAATTCCTGAAAAGCTTTAGAGAGGAGGGGGTATTTGAACCTGGTCTCAGAAATAAAGGGAAAATGGGGAAGAACATTCCAAAAAGCATATGTGTGGGGGTATAGCTCAGTGGTCGAGCATTTGACTGCAAAAAGCATATGTGCAAAGACGAAGAAGAAATGGTGAGAAATGGGCTGAAGAGGGAGGCTAGAACCAAGTGGTTGTCCTAAGGAGTATGGAGCTAGCCTGCATATTTGGGAACCCACGGAAGGGGGCAGAACTTAAGTTCCTGCCATCTGCACTCCTAACACCCAGCCCAGCCCACAAGACTTGCCTGGACCTCCCTCCCAGATGCTCTCTACCCTACACTCCTAGAGGTGGTAATCTTTTGAAGATATAAAGTCAGATGTGACTTGCCTGTGAAAAACTCCTTAATAGCCTCCCATTGCACTCAAATAAAACCCAGTATCCTGGGACGCCTGGGTGGCTCATTTGGTTAAGCAGCTGCCTTCGGCTCAGGTCATGATCCCAGCGTCCTGGGATCGAGTCCCACATCGGGCTCCTTGCTCAGCAGGGATCCTGCTTCTCCCTCTGCCTCTGCCTGCCATTCTGTCTGCCTGTGCTCTCTCTCCCTCTCTGACAAATAAATAAAAAATCTTTAAAAAACAAAACAAAACAAAACAAAAAAAAAACAGTATCCTCCACCTACTGACCCAGCACTACCACCAGGCCCACCAGGCATGATCGTCCAGCCTTCCTCTTTCTGCCCTTCACTCAGTGTGCTCCAGACATCCTGGGCTCCTTTGTGTGTTGGGAACCACCTTAGGGCCTTGTCACTAGCTCTTTCCTCTACCTGGAAAGCACCTCTCTCCAGTCTTCAGAGCTCATTCTCATCCTTTGTTCCTCACAGGCCTTCCCCTGGCTCCCAACCTAAAGTGGGGTCCCCAGCCACATTCTTTCCCCTCATTGCTGCCCCCAGTTCCATCAGGGTAACTGTCATGTTCATCTAAGGGACAAAGACCACTTCTGAAAAAAGTCCCCTGCCCATGCCTACTTTCTCTCAATCCCCCTGCTTACTTTGATAGCAATCCCCACAATTTGAAATGCCCTAGATTTCTTATTTACCTATTTTGGGTCCATCTGTAGCATTTACCCCTCATACTATTTGGAGCAGAGTTTGTACATGGCAAATGTTTGTTGATTGACTAAATGAATGAATAATCAGAAAAATCAGAAGGTATGGACTGGGGAGGAGAAAGACCAGGAAAAGCAAGCTCTGTCAGTGAGACTGCTATGATCATCCAGCAAGAGAGAGAGGTGGCCTTCTGCAGGGCAGAGCCAGAACACATCCTCAGGGAGCCAGTGTGCTCCAGACAGTTTCAAATTGGAACCAACAGGTGTTAGTGACCTACTAGATGTGGGGAAGGAAAGAAAAAGACAATGATGACTTCCCAGGGAAGGAACAAAGCAGGAATAGTTAATTGGGTTGAGGGAAAGTAGAAATGATGAGTCACTTTTGACTTTTTGAGTGTAAGGTGTTTGGAGGGCCATCCAAATGAAGGTGTTCAGAAGGAAGTTGGATTGACTTGTCCAGGCAAGAGTCCAGGGCTGGGATCTAGGAACTGTCACCTGGATGGGATCATAACAGGCCAAGAGTGGATGAAGCCACCCAAGAAGAGTGTGAGGAGAGGAAGGGGGCTAAATGCCCAAAACTTGGGAACATTAAGCCAAGAGGAACCTACCCAGACCAACCAGAGGTCATCAAAAATGGGGAAGAAAGGAAGTCCAGAGGGTAGGCAGGGATCTTACAGAAAGGGGAAAGCACCAACCATATCTGATACTACAGAAAGCTCTGGCAGGGGAAAAGGAGAAGCCACTGGATTTGGCAATTTAAGACTTGTTGCTGATCCTTCCAGGGTGGGGTCACCTCCAAGGTTGGGGAGGAGGCCAGATTGTTGCAGATCAAGTAGGAAATGGGAGAAGTGACAGAACCAGCCAGGGGAGACAATTCTTTAAAATTTTCTGTAGGGGTGCCTGGGTGGTACGCTCATTTAAGCAAACAACTCTTGGTTTCAGCTCAGGTCATGATCTCAGGATCCTGAGATCAAACCCTGAGCCGGGCTCTACACGCAGTGTGGAGTTTGCTTAAGACTCCCGGGGTGCCTCGGTGGCTCAGTTGGTTAAGCCTCTGCCTTCAGCTCAGGTCATGATGTCAGGTCCTGGAAGGGGGCCTTGCGGTGGTCTTGTTGCTCATTGAGGAGCCTGCTTCTCCCTCTCCTTGTGCCTGTTGTTCCCCCTACTTTTGCTCTCTCTGTCAAATAAATAAAATCTTAAAAAAAAAAAAAAACTATCTCCCTCTCCCCATGCACCTTGCTCTCTCTCTCTCTCAACTAAACAAATCTATAAATTAATAATAAAATAAAATAAACTATTTCTATAGAGGGGTGCCTGGCTGGCTCAGTTGGTAAAAGAGTGTGACTCTCAGTGCTGTGAGTTTGCCCCCCTATGTTGGGTGTAGAGATTACTTAAAAATAAAAATAAATTTTAAAAAATAATAAAATCTTTAAATAAAACAAGCAAAAATAAAAAATAAATTTGATAGAAGAAGGAACTAAGACATAAAATTAAGATGATTAAGAGAAAAGAAAGTCTTGTGAAGGGTTTCCTTTTTTCACTTAATCATTTTTCTTATTAATTACACATTCACTATAGAAAATTGTTAAGTGCATAAAAGGATGGAGAAACAGGAAAAAACTTTCATTTAACATAGAGCATATTTCCTTGTGATCTTTTTTCTATACATTATTTTTCCTTTACCTGGATGAATTATCTTGAATATACAATTCCATGTTACAGTTTCCCCCCCAACTAAACACTGTTTCCCAAGCATTGAAGGGGACTTTTTTTTTTCTCCTTCTCCCTCTTCTTCTTCTTCTTTAATATGAGAGACACTTGAATGGCCAGTCAGCTTCTGTCCTCCCCTCCCTCCCCTTGGGGTCTAATTTTTGAGCAGACAATTTTGTTCAGAAGATAGTTCTGTTCTCTGTCGGTGAATAAAAAAAAGCTGAACAACAGAAGAATCAAAAATCACTTTAAGGGACGCCTGGTGGCTCAGTCCTTGGGCATCTGCCTTTGGCTCAGGTCATGATCCTTGGGACTTGGGATCAAGCTCCACACCGGGCTCCGTGCTCAGCGGGGAGCCTGCTTCTCCCTCTCCCACTCTCCCAGATTGTGTTCCCTCTCTTGCTGTCTCTCTCTCTCTGTCAAAAAATAAATTAAAACTTTTTAAAAAATCACTTTAGGGGCAGCTAAAGTTAGGAGAGGGACGTTCAAGGCATCCAGGCCCCCTTGGGGAGACTGTGAGTATGAGCTGAACCCAGGGTTATAGTCAGTTTGGAAAGAGCAGGTTTTGGGGAGGAGGATGGGGGATGGGGTAACTGGGTGGTAGACATTAAGGAGGGCACTTGATGTAATGAAGACTGGATGTTATATGCAATTTGATGAACCACTAAACTCTACCTCTGTGACTAATAATATACTATATGTTAATTTAAATTTTAAAGAGTAAAAATTTTAAAAAAAGAAAGAGCAGGGGAACTGAGGGATGCTGATGCCAGGCCTGCCAAGGGCCTGCTAGCTGCCGCAGACAGCTCCAAGCATTTGAGAGCTGTATAACCTCCCAGGTCCTTTTATGGACCCAGTTTAAGGGGAAAGGTTAGGAACTTGCCCACGTTCACACATCTGTCCATTGGCTCAGTTGGATTTGAACATAGGCCCTTGTGCTCCAGAACCCATGCTCTTCATTAATCCTACCGTGGAGTCCCTGTTCCTGGCCGCACATAGAATCACTTGAGGTTTTATAAAATACCTATGCCAGGGCCCCACCTCAGATGAATGCAGAGAAGATTTTTTTTTTAATTTTTTTTAAAGATTTTATTTATTTATTTGACAGAGATCACAAGTAGGTAGAGAGGCAGGCAGAGAGAGAGAGAGGAGGAAGCAGGCTCCCTGCTGAGCAGAGAGCCCGATGTGGGGCTCGATCCCAGGACCCTGGGATCATGACCTGACCCGAAGGCAGAGGCTTTAACCCACTGAGCCACCCAGGTGCCACCGCAGACAAGATTTCTGAACACAGGGGCACCTGGCTGGCTCAGTCGGTTCAGTGTCAGCCTTCAGCTCAGGTCACAATCCCGGGGTCCTGGGATCAAGCCCCGAGCCCCACATCAAGCCCTACATCCTGCATTGAGCAGATGCTCCCCGTCCCGCCAGTGGGGAGTCTGTGCTTCTCCCTCTGCCCCTCCTGCTGCTCATGCTCGCTTCTCAAATAAATTAAAAAAAATTTTTTTTAATTTAAAAACAAAGAAGAAGAAGAAGATCTCTGAAGATAGAGTCCAGACATGAATATTTTCTAAAATGTCCCTAGAAGGGGTGCCTGGGTGATGCAGTCAGTTAACCATCAGACTCAGACTTGGTTTGGGCTCGGGTCCTGACCTAAGGGCCATGGGACTGAGCCATGCGTCAAGCCCTGCCTCAGGCTCTGTGGAGTCTGCTTCAGATTCTCTCTCTCTATACCCCTTTTCCCTTCTCATGGGTACTCTCACTCTCTCTCTCTAAAATTAATAAATAAATCTCTTTTTTTAAAGATTTTATTTATTTATTTGACAGACAGAGATCACAAGCAGGAGAGATGCAGGCAGAGAGAGAGAGGAGGAAGTAGGCTCTCCGCTGAAGCAGAGAGCCTGATGCGGGGCTCGATCCCAGGACTCCGGGACCATGACCCAAGCCGAAAGCAGAGGCTTTAACCCACTGAGCCACCCAGGCGCCCCAATAAATAAATCTTATAAAAAAAAAAAAAAAGATATCCCTAGAGGACTCTAATGGTCAGCCCGGTCTAAGAGCAAATCTAATCCTTACTCAGTGCCATGCCATTTTAAACACTTTGTACCAACCTATTTAATTCCCACAAGGTTGGTACAAGTAGTGTCCCCATCCTACAGATAGGAAAACTGAGGTTGCATAGCTGGCAAGTGGTAGAGCCGGAATCTGGACCCTTTACCTCAGCCTGTGCTATGGCCTAACCATTCTGATATCCTGATACTAGCTGCTCAGAGGACTGAAAGGGAAAGAAGCCAACATTGCTTGAGCCCCTTCTCTGTGTCTGCCACTGTGCTAGGAATTTCCTATAGATGAAATTCCAGGTAAGGAGTGTTACCGTCATTTTCCAGAAAAGGCAAGACACTCAATGAAATTAAGTGGAACACTCTGGGTTGCAAGGCTGAGAAGCAGCTGAGCTGCCATTTCCAGTGGTTCCATCCAAAGTCCAGGCTCTATCCAAGGACAACTTTTCCCCCTTCTGTGATATCACATCCTGCCCATGCCAGAGGTTGAAATCAGTGCCATCAGGACCGGACATGGAGTAGACCTACAGGGATTAGACCAGCTGGAGAGTTTGTGCCCTAACTGGAGGGCCTGCAGTTCTTCTACCAGTCTTCCATGGAACCAGAATGTGGGCCTAGTGTGTCTTGGCCATCTAGTTTGGCAGAGGAAGTGGAAATCCTGAGTTTTATTTGCTATCCTTGGATTTTTTTTTTTTTTAACTTTATTTGGGGTCCTGGGTGGCTCGGTTGGTTAAGTGACTGCCTCTGGCTCAGGTCATGGTCCCGGGGTCCTGGGATCAAGTTCCATGTCGGGCTCCCTGCTCTGCAGAGGGCCTTCTTCTCCCTTTCCCTCTGCCTGCCACTCCCCCTGCTTGTGCTCTCTTCTCTTCCTCTCTCTCTGTCAAATAAATAAATAAAATCTTAAAAAAAAAATATGTTAGGGACGCCTGGGTGGCTCAGTTGGTTAAGCGGCTGCCTTCGGCTCGGGTCATGATCCCAGTGTCCTGGGATCGAGTCCCACATCGGGCTCCTTGCTTAGCGGGGAGCCTGTTTCTCCCTCTGCCTCTGCTGCCACTCTGCCTGCCTGTGCTCACTCTCTCTCTCTCTCTCTCTGGCAAATAAAAAAAAAAATGTTATTTGAGAGAGAGAGAGCAAGAGAAGAGAGTAAGAAGCAGGCTCCCCGCTGAGCAAAGAGCTTGACTTGGGGATCGATCCCCGGACCCCGGGATCATGACCCGAGCCAAAGGCAGACCACTTAACTGACTGAGCCACCCAGGTGCCTCGATATCTCTGGATTTGTAAGTGTCAGTAACCGATTTCAAAAAAAAAAAAAACAAACAAAATAAAATTTCAAGCATCTTCTGGACTCTACCTTGCCCATCTCTGAAGAAGTATGGCCTATTGGTCCCAGGTGGCACTGATTTCTCTTCCCAGGCACCAACTTCTAGCCTGGAACAGAGCCTCCAGCTGCCTGACCATCTATTTATTTGGCAAAGTCAATATGTCCACACCACATTCATGATTTCTATCCCCACCTCCCCTTAGATCTACCCCCCCCACACACCTCTTATCTCCTCCACCTCGGAGAATGGTACCTCCATCACTCAGTCACCTCCCAAAGACCCCTCTACTACTACCTACTCTCTGAATCCCACCTGGTCCACACCACCATCATTACCTGTCTCTGCTGCCTTATAGCAAGAACCTCCTGACTGGTCTCCCCACTTCCTGCCATGCTGCCTCCCAGGCTCCGCTATTACCTCCTCCAATGGCCTCTCTTCCCCTTAGAATTAACATTGAACCCCTCATCATGGTCTACAAGACCTTGCAGGAGCTGGCGATGGGATCTCCTCTTGACTCTTTTCCTGTCACCTTGCTACAGCCTCCCTGGCCTTCTCCAATCCCTCCAACACAAGGATTTCATTACGTTTGCCTGTGCTGTTTCCCCACAGAATCCTGTAATGTTCTTCTCCCGCATCTTTACCTGGCTCCTTTCCATGCTGCAGGCCTCACCTCAGCTCCTGGGCCAGGCCTGCCCTGTTCTCACTGTCTCCAGTCACCTTGTTCCCCAGGCACTCTCTCTCCTATCTCCTTTTTAGCCCTTACTAACGCTGGCCACATCTTCTTCCTCATTTGTATCCACTTCCCTTCCCCTCCTCCACTTCCCTTTCTACTTCATCCCCCTCTCCAGCTCTAATCTGCCACTCACAAGCATATATATCCTGTAATGGAAGCCCCTTGAGGGCAGGAACAAGGACTGTTGTATCCAACCTCCAAAACAGAGCCTGGTGCATGGAGAGCTCTCAAAAAATATTTATTAAGGACTGCCCACACTTTTGTGTCTACCTCCCCACCCTCACAGATTACCCTACCCTCTGCATCACATTCTCAGAAGCCAGAACCCACTAACAGATGGGGAGTGAATCAGAAAAAGAGGCAGAGAGAGAAAAGGAGGAAGTTCTGCCAGTGGGTGGGGAAAAAAAAAAAATCTGGGTTGAATCTAGATTCAGTCCAAGGAATTACTTACTCCCCTACCCCATATACCCCTTCACCCATTGTCCACCACCAAGGCCAAACTAAAAGGCTGGATTTCTGGTTTTGGAGTCAAAGAAGAGAAGATTTGAGTCCTGCTGGCTCCTTGAACTTGGATCAGTCTCTGTCTCAGCCTCAGTTCCCTCATCCGTTAAAGGGACATGGTACCTTACTCACAGAGGAGTTGTAAAGAATAAATTAGGTGGGGCGCCTGGGTGGCTCAGTGGGTTAAGCCGCTGCCTTCAGCTCAGGCCATGATCTCAGGGTCCTGGGATCGAGTCCCGCATCGGGCTCTCTGCTCAGCAGAGGGCCTGCTTCCCTCTCTCTCTCTCTGCCTGCCTGCCTCTCCATCTATTTGTGATCTCTCTCTGTCAAATAAATAAATAAAACCTTTAAAAAAAATTAAAAAAAATAAAAATAAAAAAAGAATAAATTAGGTGAAAAGATTAAGAATAATGTCTGGAATGTATTAAGCACTCAAGAAATACCAGCTGGTATTATTATTAATACTCCAACTAGGGATGCCTGGGTGGCTCAGTCGGTTAAGTGTCTGCTTTTGGCTCAGGTCATGATCCCCGAGTCCTGGGATCAAATCCCCCATTGGGCTCCCTGCTCAGCAGAGTCTTCTTCTCTCTCTGCCTGCTGCTCCCCCTGCTTGTGCTCTCTCTCTCTCTCTTTGACAAATAAGTAAATAAAAATTAAAAATATATATATTCCAACTAGCACCCCTCATCTGCCTTGCAGAACTCAGAGCCTGCTCAGCTCCCTCCATTGGCTACAGGACCTCGTTGGGCCTCAGTCTCCTTATCTGTGATGGGGACAGTAAGGAGTAGCTACACTTCCGAGCACATGCTCCTTACCCTGCACTTGCCTTATACACCGTTTTTCTGGCTAGAGTAAGTTCCTTGAGCTGGTGACCCAGCTTCCAGCCCCAGTGCTGAAGGCTTTTTTCCCCCCCAAGATTTTATTTTATTTTTCATTAGACTTTTTCTTTATTTTCTTTGTCTTTTTATTTTTCTTCTCTCATTTTCTTTTTATGTCTCAAGCATAGACCATTTTGTTGATCACATAGAATGGTACCATATCAACACCAGTCTTTAGAAAGCCTTATTTGAGTTTATTTTTATATTTCAAACAAACCCAAATACCATCTTTTTCATAGGTCTACCCTTTATTGTATTTATAAGCGTGATTCCAGTGTGCTTTTCTTACATTTATTGAGATATATGGACATCCTTCTACATGTGTATGTATATATGAATAGGTGTATGTATGTGTATATATATCATTTCCTCTGTTTAGCTTATTCAAATGGTTTTAAGCTTTAAATTTCATTGTCTCCTTTTTCCTATTTTCCCCCGCTTAAGATTTTTTTTAAGATTTTATTTATTTATTTGACAGAGATCACAAGCAGGCAGAGAGGCAGGCAGACAGAAAGAGTGGGAAGCAGGCTCCCCGCTGAGCAAAGAGCCTAATGCGGGGCACGAATCCCAGGAGCCTGAGATCATGACCTGAATTGAAGGCAGAGGCTTTAACCCACTGAGCCACCCAGGAGCCCCTAAGATTTTATTTTTAAGTAATCTCCACACCTGGCTTGGGGCTCTCCCTCTGCTGCTGTTCTCTTGCTCGCTGTGTCTATCTCTGTCAAATAAATAAAATGTTTAAAAAAAAAAAACTTGCTCTTCACCATCTTTTCTTTGCCTTAAATTTTTAAATTTTAATTTATTCATTTGTAATTTTTTTAATTGAGCATTTTGGGGCACCTGGGTGGCTCAGTGGGTTAAGCCTCTGCCTTAGACTCAGGTCATGATCTCAGGGTCCTGGAATCTAGCCCTTCAGGCTCTCTGCTTGGCAGGGAGTCTGCTTCCTTTCCTCTCTCTGCCTGCCTCTCTGCCTACTTATGATATCTGTCTGTCAAATAAATAAATAAAATCTTTTAAAAAATAAAATAAAATTGAGCATTTTAACCATTTCTAAGTGTACCCTTTAGTAACATTACGTACACTCACACTTTTGGGCGGCCATTACAATCACCATCCTTCTCCAGAATGTTCTCATCATCCTCAGCTGAAACTCTGTGCCCATGAAACAATAACTTCTCATACACCCCCCCCCCAACTTCAGCCCCTAGTAAGCACTATCCTACTTTCTGTCTCTGTGAATTTGACCATTTAAGGTTAAATGCAATCACAGGATGTTTGCCCATGTGAATCTGGTTTATTTCTTTTTTCTTTTTTTTTTTAAGATTTTATTTCTTTATTTGATAGAGAGAGAGCCAAGGTAGAGGTAGAGGGAGAAGCAGGTTCTCTGCTGAACAGGGAGCCCGACGTGGGACTTGATCCCAGGACCCTGGGATCATGACCTGAGCCAAAAGCAGACACTTAACCGACTGAGCCACCCATGTGCCCAGAGTCTGGTTTATTTCCCTTGGCATAATCTCTTCAAGGTTCATCCATGTTGTAGCAGGTACTTCATTCCTTTTAATGGCCAAATAATATTCCATTGTGTGTATATTTATTTGTTTTGTTTACCCATTTATCCTTTGATGGTCATTTGGATTGTTTCCACCTTTTGGCTGTTGTATATAATGCTACCATGAAAATGGGTGTAAAAACATATCTTTGAGGGGCGCCTGGATGGCTCAGTCCGTTAAGCATCTGCCTTTGGCTCAGGTTATGATCCCAGGGTCCTGAGATCGAGCCTCACGTCAGGCTCTCTGCTCAGTGGGGAGTCTCCTTCTCCCTCTCCCTCTGCTCTGCTTGTGGTTCCTCTCAAAAAAATAAAACCTTAAACACACAAACACACACACAACCACTACAAAACCCCCCAAAGAAATGTATCTTTGAGATTCTGCTTTCAGTGCTTTTGGGTAGATACCAAGAAGTGTAATTGCTAGATCACATGGCAATTCTATTTTGTGTGGAATTACCGTACTGTTTTCCACAGCTGCTGTACCATTTTACATTCCCACCAACGTGGCACAAAAGTTCCAATTTCTCCACATTCTTTGCCAACACTTTAAGTCTGTTTATTTAAGTAATCTCTACACCCAACGTGGGGCTTGAACTCACAACGCTGGGATGGAGAGATGCACACTCTTCTAGAGCCAAACTAGAGCCAAACTA
Organism: Neogale vison; assembly: GCF_020171115.1. Classification (NCBI taxonomy): domain Eukaryota; kingdom Metazoa; phylum Chordata; class Mammalia; order Carnivora; family Mustelidae; genus Neogale; species Neogale vison. The sequence goes on along the minus strand of NC_058092.1, from coordinate 21,441,646 downwards.
GTGCTCTGCCAACATTTGTTTTCTGTTTGTTCATCTGTTTGTTTTAATAGTAGCCATCCTGTGAAGTGGTCACTCATTGTGATTTTGATTGGCATTTCCCTAAAGACTAATGTTGAGCATCTTTTCATGTGCTTATTGGCTATTTGTCGATCTTTATTTTATTTTATTTTTTTTTAAGATTTTTTTTTAAAGATTTTTATTTATTTATTTGAGAGAGAGAGAGAGTGAGAGAGCGCATGAGCGAGGAGAAGGTCAGAGAGCGAAGCAGACTCCCCATGGAGCTGGGAGCCCGATGTGGGACTCGATCCCGGGACTCCAGGATCACGCCCTGAGCCGAAGGCAGTCGTCCAACCAACTGCGCCACCCAGGCGTCCCTATTTGTCGATCTTTAAAGAGATGTCTAAGTCTTTTGCCCATTGTTAAATTGAGTTTGCTTTATATTGTTGAAGTTCTTGTATAATCTGATTTATAGAAGTTCTTGTATAATCTGGATGGCAGCCCTTATCAGATAAGTAATTTGCAAATATTTTCTTCACTCTGTGGTGAAGAAAATCTTGTTAGTAGCCTTCAGTGGATAAAATCTCAAATTTTGATGAATTCCAGTTTACTTATTTTTTCTTTTTGTTATCTGTGCTTTTGGTATCATATTTAAAAAAATCTTTACCAAATCCAATATCATGAAGCTTTTCCCCTGTTTTCTTCTAAGAGCTTTATAGCTTTAGCTCTTATGTTTAGACTTTTGATACATTTAGAGATATTTTTTGGATGTGGTATAAGAGTTCAAATTCATTCTTTTTTCCCAGCACCATTTGCTGAAAGACTGTTTTTCCTCTACTGAATGGAAAATGGTCTTCGCGTTCCTATCAAAAATCATTTGAGGGGCGCCTGGGTGGCTCAGTTGGTTAAGCAGCTGCCTTCGGCTCAGGTCATGATCCCAGCGTCCTGGGATCGAGTCCCACATCGGGCTCCTTGCTCGGCGGGGAGCCTGCATCTCTCTCTGCCTCTGCCTGCCATTCTGTCTGCCTGTGCTCACTCTCTCTCCCTGTCTCTCTCTGACAAATAAATAAAATCTTTAAAAAAAAAAAAATCATTTGAGGGGCACCAGGGTGGCTCAGTCGGTTGACCATCTACCTTCTACTCAGGTCATGATCCCGGAGTCCTGGGATCGAGTCCCAGGTTGGGCTCCCTACTCAGTGGAGAGCCTGCTTCTCCCTCTCCCCTCACCTGACTCATGCTCCCTCTCTTTCCCCCACGCTCGCTCTCTCAAATAAACAAAATCTTTTTAAAAAATCATTTGGAAAAAAATCATTTGATACCAGAATTTGATGCCAAGACACTTTACTCTATTCCATTGGTCTATATAACAGTCTTTATAACAATACCACACTGTTTGACTTACTGTAGCTTTGTAGGAAGTTTTGAAATCAGAAAGTGTCATCTTCCAACTTTGTTCTTTTATGAGAGTATCTCAGCTATTTGGGGTCTCTTGAGATTCCATCTGAATTTAGAATGGGTTTTTCTACTTCTGAAAAAAAACCTTAGGATTTTTATAGGGATTGCATTGAATCCATAGATCAGTTTGGCTAGTATTGATAATCCTAAGAATAACATTAAGTCTTCCAGTCTACAAACATGGGATGTCTTTCCATTTATTTATGTCTTCTTTAATTCCTTTCAGCAATGTTTTGTAGTTTTTTTTAAATTTTTTATTTATTTTCAGCATAACAGTATTCATTATTTTTGCACCACACCCAGTGCTCCATGAAATCCGTGCCCTCTATAATACCCACCACCTGGTACCCCAACCTCCCACCCCCCGCATGTTTTGTAGTTTTTTGTGTACAGGTTACACTCCTCCTTCGTTAACTTTTACTTCCTCAGTTAAGTTTATTCCTAAGTATTTTATTCTTTTTGATGTTATTGTAAATGGAATTATTTTCTTAATTTCCTTCTTCGGTTCTTAGTGTATAGAAACACAATTTGTGTGACCATCACTTCTTATCAGTCATCTCTTATCCCAGCATTGCAGATATGGACCAAGGGGAGTTAGGGGACCAAATTTGGTTGTTTTTGGTTAAGTGAGCTCTACACCCAGCATGGGACTTGAACTCATGACCTTGAGATCATGAGTGGCATGTTCTACCGACTGCGCCAGCCAGAAGCTCCCAGGTTTCTTTGGTTTTAAGAGAGGAGCCATGCTTGCATCTCTGCCCACTCAAAGGTTAGAAACATCTTCTTCTCTTCTAACAAACTGACACCCTCTTTCTCTCCCCTTAAAATGACAAAGCTTCACAGCCTCTCAAAATCCATCTCTGGTGGTGTCCGGAAGGCTCGGTCAGCTGGGCATCTGACTCTTGAATTTGTGCTCAGATAATGATCTAGGGGTCATGGGATCTAGCCCTGAGTTGGGCTCTGTGCTCAGCGGGGAGTCTGTTTGAGATTCTCTCTCTCCATCTCCCCCTCCCTCTCGCCCCTCATATTCTTTCTCTCAAATAAACAGATAAAAACTTAAAGAAAAAATTTGATCTCCCTGCCCCCACCCACCTGGAGTAAATCCACCACCCTACTGGGAGGTGATGATTAGATGACCTGATTAGAAGCCACTGCTGTTCCATTTTAGTTACAGAAGGTCCTGTGACTTCCTCACACAAGTGGAGTAGGCTTAGGCTACCTATAAAATGGGAAGACTGTTCTTGTCCTACTTAGGAGAGTGGATGGGAGCAAGCTATCTTGTTTATACTTATATCCTAGGATATAATAGGTGCTTAATAAATAGCAGTGAATGTACTTGTATATACACAAGTACTTCATGGATTATGAAGAGCTTTATAAATACATATTGAATGCCTTCTATGTGCCAGGTACTATACCAGACACCAAGAATGCAAGTGGTACACAGACAGGTTCCATGCCCTCACATGGGTGATATTCTGGCTGGAATATAAATATTGAGCAACTAACTTTGCATTAATTGTAAGTGCATTAATAACAATTGTGATAATGTTCTGGTGAAAAGTACATGGTGCCATGAAAGAGTGTAACAGAGTGTGGGGGAGCTAACCTAGTAAGGGGTGGGGAATCAAGGAAGGCCTCCCTGAGGAAGTGACATTCGAGAGCTGAGATACGAAGAGTAAGGAGGAGTTAGCCATGATGGGAACGGGAGGGAAAGAGCATTTCCAGCTGGAAGAAAAATCTTTCTGGAGGCCCGGAGGCAAGGAGGGAGTAGCGGCTTCAGAGATATCCAGAGAAGACCAGTGGGCCTGGAGGCCTGAGGACAAAGAAGGTGGTGAGTCATGGTGACTTATAAGATGTTAAACTAAACTATTTAGGCACCACGAAGGGTCTTCAATGAGGGGAGAGGGGGGAGTGACATAATCAGCTAACACAGAAGGTCAGCATGCAGGAATCCACAAGGTCAAGTTTCTAAATTAGAGAACTTACTCCATAAACTGATTTCAGATTCTCAGACTTCTATCTGGGTATATATACCTTTTTCCAGCCCCCCCCCTTTTTTTTTTAAACACCCATACTGGAGTATAATTTACATACCACGAGACCCATCCATTTTAAGTGTACAATTCAAGTGGTTTTTAGTAAATTTATGGAGGTGGGCACCTCTGACCATTATGTAGTTTTAGGATATTTCCTTCACCCTCAGAAAATCCCTCATGTCTGTTTGTAGTCAACCTCTGCTCCCATCCCACAGGCAGCCACTAATCTGCTTTCTTTCTCTCTATATTTGCCTTTTCTGGACATTTTGTATGAAAGTAATCATATAATATGTAGATTTCTGTGACTGGCTACTTTGGGTCTGATTTTGTCATCAGTTGTATCCCAGTAACTCTGTGTCTCCATTATTTCTCTAACCTTTTCATGCACTCTGAACTTTCATTGGAAAGAGGAAAATATGGGGGGTGCCAGGCTGGCTCAGTCAGAAAACTGTAAGACTATTGATCTCACGGTTGTGAGTTTGAGCCCCATGATGGGTAGAGAGTCCCATGAAGGGTATAAATACATAAAACTTAAAGAAGAAAAAGGAAATAGGAAAATTTGGGTAAACAAAGGGGGAGGGAGCTACATTTTCCCAATAAATCTTTCCTAACACATTCTGCTGTAGTTGACATTCCCCCGGAGCATTCTGCACAAAACACCTGATTCCTGTCAGAAGACCTGAGCTCACCTCTTGACTCTGCTACTTTCTAGCTATGTGATCTGGGCCTCTTGGAGTTTCTGTTTTCCCGTCTGTAAAGTGAGCCAAATAATGCTACCTACCTTATTGGCTTATGTTATGAGGACTGGGAACTAATGCATACTTAACATAGGGTCCAGCATTTGATAAGTGCTCCATAGAGGCAAACCGTTATCATAAATGTTCCTGTGCAATATTTCATTTTTATTTATTACGATGTTTTAAAGTAAGCTCTATGCCCAACATGGGGCTTGAACTCACAGCCCCGAGATAAAGGGATGCATGCTCTACCGACTAAGCCAGCCAGGTACATCTCTAGGCAACATTTTTTTTTTTTTACATTAAAAAAAAAAAGATTTTATTTATTTATTTGACAGACAGAGATCACAAGCAGGCAGAGAGGCAGGCAGAGAGAGAGGGGAAAGCAGGCTCCCTGCTGAGCAGAGAGCCCAAGGGAGGGGGGTGAAGGGGGGGCTCCCTCCCAGGAGCCTGAGATCATGACCTGGGCCCAAAGCAGAGGCTTAACCCACTGAGCCACCCAGGCGCCCCTCTAAGCAACATTTTAATGAATACATCATATTCCATTTGTGGCTATCCCTTAGTTGGTTTGACCATAGCTCTTGAATATGTAAGTCAGGAGTCTGTTAACTACAGCTCCCAGCTGTTGCCTAAGAGTCTGAGAATGGCTTTCCCATTTTTAAATGGCTGGCAGGATTAAAAAAAAAAAAAACAACAAACCAAAATAATACTATTTCATGACATGGGAAAATTACACGAAATTCAAATTTTAGTCTCTATCAATAAAACCTTATTGAAACACAGTTATACCCTCTTGTTTATTTTTTAAATTATTTGTTTAAATATTTTATTTATTTATTCGACAGAGAGAGTGCAAGTAGGGGGAGCAGTAGGCAGAAGGAGAAGCAGGCTCTCTGCTGAGCTGGGTGTCTGATGTGGGGCTCCATCCTAGCTAGGACCCCTAGCACTCTGGGATCATGACCCCAGCCGAAGGCAGATGCTTAACAGGACTGAGCCACCCAGGCGCCCCAACCTCTTGTTTGCATATTGTCTGTTACTGCTTTGCAACAGCAGAGTTGAGTGGTTAGCAGAGACCGTATGACCACAAAACCTAAAATACGCACCATCCAGCCTCTTTACAGAAAAAGTTGGCTGATATGTGGTGCAGATAATTTTTCACTTCTTATACTTTATAAAAAATACTGCAAGGAGCATCGAAGGCCTGGGAGACCAGCCCTCAGTTGTCTGTTCAGTTTTCTCTCCCTACATCCTGCCACCTGGCTGGTTTCATTCTGGCCATTCTGGTCTTTCAGCTCTGGGATTGCAGCACATCAGGTCCACCATCCAGGTTTTGCCTCTTCTTAAACAGCCTTTCCCCCTACAACTTTGTCTGGTGGTCTTCTATTTCTTCTTCAGGTTTCAGCTTTGAAGTCTTTGCTTTAGGAAAGCTTTCCCAGAGCTCCCCCTCCCAGCCAAATGTGGCATAGTACCCGGGTTGCTCTTCTCTCCCCTCGCTAAGCCTTGTGCAATCAGGCACTGGGTCTAACGCTGATCCTTGAACAATGCAGAAGTTAGGGGTGCCAACCCCCCAACACGCTCCCCTGTTGTAAAAAGTACCATTACAGGGGCGCCTGGGTGCCTTAATTGGTTGAGCATCAGACTTTTGATTTCGGCTCAGGTCATGGTCTCGGGTTTGTGGGATAGAGCCCCACGTCAAAGCCCCAGTCGGCCTCCAAGCTCAGTGCAGAGTCAGCTTATCCCTCTCCCTCCCTCTCTGCCGCTCATCCTGCTCTCACATGCACTCCCTCCCTCTCTCCCTCTCTCTCTAAACTAAGTAAGTCTTGAGGCACCTGGGTGGCTCAGTTGGTTAAGCATCTGCCTTTGGCTCAGGTCATGATCCCAGGGTCCTAAGATGGAACCCTGGGAGCCTGCTTCTGCTTTTCCCTTTCCCTCCATCCCTCCCCTAGCTCATGCTCTCTCTCGCAAATAAATAAATAAAATCTTTAAAAAATAAAAAATAGGGCACCTGGATGGCTCAGTTGGTTGGGCAACTGCCTTAAGCTTGAGTTATGATCCCAGAGTCCGAAGATCGAGTTCCACATCAGGCTCCCTGCTGAGCAGGAAGTCTGCTTCTCCCCCTCATCCTCCCCTCTCTCACTCTCAAATAAATAAATAAATAAAACACTTTAAAAATAAAAAATAAGTCTTAAAAAAAAACCCAGTATAACTCCCCACTGAGTATAACTTTTGACTCCCCCAAAGCTACCTTCTGTTGACTAGAAGCCTGATAACATAGTCGATTAACACGTTTTTGTATTATGTGTATTGTATACTATTACAGTCTTACAATAAAGTTAAACTAGAAAAAAGAAAATGGTATTAAGAAAATCATCAGGGGGTGCCTGGGTGGCTCAGTGGCTTAAAGCCTCTGCCTTCAGCTCAGGTCATGATCTCAGGGTCCTGGGATCAAGTCCCACATCGGGCTCTTTGCTCAGCAGGGGGCCTGCTCCTCCCCCCACCCCCCACCCCCGCCTGCCTTTCTGCCTACTTGTGATCTCTATCTGTCAAATAAATAATCTTTAAAAAAAAAAAAAAAAAAGAAAAAGAAAATCATCAGGGGCAAGCCTGGGTGGCTCAGTAGGTTAAGAGTCTGCCTTGATCCTGGAATCGAGCAGTCCTGGAATCGAGCCCCATGTGGGGCTCCCTGCTCAGCTTGGAGCCTGCTTCTTCCTCTCCTGCCTCTCCCTCTTGCTTGTGATCCCTCTCTGTCTCTCAAATAAATAAATTACATCTTAAAAAAAAAAAGAATCAGGGAGGGGCACCTGGCTGGCTCAATCAGTAAACATGCAACTCTTGATCTTGGGTCATAAGTTCAAGACCCACCTTGGGCACAGAACTTACTTTAAAAAAAAAATCATAAGGAAGAGAAAATACATTTCTAGTATTGAACCTGTGTTGTTCAAGGGTCTACCGTATATTGGAGCACTAGTATACATTTGTTGTTAGAATGAATGAACCCTTTTTGCTAAATCTTTTTCCTTTTTTTTTTTTTAAGATTTTATTATTTACTTATTTATTTGACAGAGATCACAAGTAGGCAGAGAGAGAGAGAGGAAGCAGGCTCAGGAACCTGAGATCATGACCTGAGCTGAAGGCAGAGGCTTAACCCACTGAGCCACCCAGGCGCCCCTCTTTTTCCTTTTTTTACATTTTCTAAAAATTAACATATAATGTATTATTAGCCCCAGGGTACAGCTTAAATCTTTTTTTCTTTAAGTTTTTCTTTATTTGTTTCAATAATCTCTAATCCCAAGGTGGGGCTCCAATTTACCACCAGGAGATCTAGACTAGGGTCACATGCTCTTTGGGCCAGCCAGGTGCCCCTAAATCTCCTTTTAAACGTAATTTTACATGAGGATACATTCTTGGGAGATGAGTTTTTTGAAGGTTTTAGATTCTTGTGTCTGTGCTGAATGGTTACCCAGAAAGGTTGCTGGTATCCATCAGTAAGAAAGTGCTAAACTGGTATTTTAAACTATTGCTTCTGTTTTTAAAGGACAAAAGCTATAGAAAGAACATTAACACAGCTAAAGGGATATATAGGGCGCCTCGGTGGGTTCCGATGGTTGAGCGACTATCCTCTACTTCTCCCCTCACTCGTGCTCTCTTATTCAAAAAAGAAAAAGGAAAGGATATAGATGTCTAGTTAAAAGGGAAGAATTCTTACAAAATCAGCTATGCGTGAAGATTCAATCTCCTCTGCAAGCAGACACTTAAGAATCCAGATATTCCCACTGGGGGCATAATTCACAGTGCTCTTGAGTAAACATAGAATTTACCTTCCTTAAACCTCAATTCCCTAACCTGTGAAAACGAAAAATAGCTGCTCTTCCTACGTCAGCCATCATCTGCTGGTTTGTGAAAATCCAGTTTGTACCCACAGTACTTTGATGCTTCTCGCATATAGTTAACTTGCCTGACCGAAGTGTCAGCCTCTTTACACTAGCTTAAATGACTAAACCACCCCAACCGCACCTCCCTGTAAAAGAGAAGCCACGCTCAAATTACCGAACACCTGGAAGTATAAATCCCCCAACTTTCCACAAAAGAATTAGCTAACCTTTAGTTACTCAAAACAAGGGCGCCGGGACCAACGATCACCAGCTGCCCAAGTACCAAAAAATTATGCTTCCGAAATCTCTTGATGTCGATTCCGCACGTAGAGCAATGGAGCTGCCCTACGTGTGCCACTCACGACAGAAGCCCTTTTTGCCCGTCCAGACACAAAAACAGGGTGGCAGTGCTAGCGAATCCCTCTTTCGATAAAGGTGAAAAAAAACTGTAAGCAATTTCCTATTCTGTGTTCCTCATATTGAAGGGGAATTGCAAGACATGCTGATCCGTTGAGCAATACCCACAAGAAGACTTTTATGATTTGTTCTTTGGGTTTTTATATAGAAGTAAAGGCAGGTACGTCAATTGCTATGCAAATACAAGCGGTGCTTGCTGGGAAGGGACCGGCGGGCGCAGAGGGAGTGGCTAGGAAGTGCGGTTGTGGGAGACCGCGGGGGAGCTGTCGCCCGTTGCAGTGGGCCTCGGGTCGCACCTGTTGTACGTTAGGTTGGGTACTCGATTCTCGGAGGCTCTCGGTATCTGAAGACACGAATCCCACCCTATTAAAATTGAAAATGTACGAACTTGCGCCATCCGTGGCCATCCACCCGGAAGAGGCCCCACTAGGGGAGAACTGGCGGCACAGGGAGAGAAAGACTGGGAGCAACCTAATCTGCTAACGGATTAGCAGAACGTAGTGTGTTCATAAAGTGGAATGAATGCCATCTGCTGCGCTGCCGAAGATTGAATTAAACACCAAAAAGCACTGAGTGATAAGAATTGCAGAACAAAGTACAGCATGATGACCACTAACGTGAAAAAAAAAAAAAAGGCAATACGAAATTTGGATTGGTCAAATAAATCTTTATCAACAGATAAAAAAAGTGAAGGTTAACATTAAAGTAATAAAGTACACGTGTGCACATAAAACCCAGTGCTATATATTTTCTAATGCCACTTGATTAACTTTTAGAAAAGGATTTGCCAGAACACACATCAGTGACTACCTCTCTCTGGGAAGGAAGGAAGGATGGGGACCACAACACACAAGACATCAGACTTACCTGTAATACTGTAATTATTTTAAAAAGCAGGGGCACCTGGGTGGCTCAGTGGGTTAAGCCTCTGCCTTCTGCTCAGGTCATGATCTCACCCTGCTTTGGGCTCTCTGCTCAGAGGGAAGCCTTCTTCCCTCTCTCTCTCTCTGCCTGCCTCTCTGCCTACTTGTGGTCTCTCTGTCAAATGAATAAATAAAATCATTTGAGAAAAAAGCATAATAGGCTATTTTATTATTGTGAAATTTTATTTTGTGTAACTGAGAATTTTAACTTGTCCTTGCTTTCTGCATTTTCTCTATAATTTTTAAAAAGATTTTAAGTAAGAAAAAAAAAGATTTTAAGTAATCACTACACCTTATGTGTGGCTGGAACTCACAATCCTGAGATCAAAAGTCACATGCTCTCCTGACTAAGCCAATCAGGCATGCCCCTATATTTCTTTTTTTTTTAAGATTTTTTTTTTTAATTTATTTGACAGACAGCGATCACAAGCAGGCAGAAAGGCAGGCAGAGAGAGAGGAGGAAGCAGGCTCCCTGCTGAGCAGAGAGCCCGATGTGGGGCTGGATCCCAGGACCATGGGATCATGCATGACCTGAGCTGAAGGCAGAGGCTTAACCCACTGAGCCACCCAGGCGCCCCTATATTTCATTTTTTAAAGTCAGGTTTGGGGTGCCTGGATGGCTCATTTGTTGAGCATCTGCCTTGGGCTCATGATCCTGGGGTCCTGGATTTCCCTCTCCCACTCCCCCCTACCCCGCAGCTCATGTTCCTGTTCTTGCTGTCTCTATCTCGCTGTCAAATAAATAAATAAAATCTTAAAAAAAAAAAAAAAAGTCAGGTTTGTTGATATGTAACTTACATATAGTAAGTTCACCTTTTTTATCACATCGTTCAACAAACTCATATAGACACGTATTCTGCTACCACAATCAGTCAAGTATCAAACATTTCTATCACCCCCAAAACTTCGTCTCCTGTTCTAGTCAACCCTTCTCCCTAACCCCAATCCTAGTAGTCAGTGCTCTTCTCTGGCCCTGTAGTTTTGCCTTTTTCAAAATGCCATAAAAATAGATTTGCTCATATATACTTCATTTTTAATATAAAAATGTGCTAATTTAAAAAAAACTGAAGAAGTACAGAAATGTGAGAATGTTTTCCCCCAACTCCTATTAACAGCTTAGTGTTTCTGTTACCAGACTGTTTCCTATGTACATATACACAGATTTATTTTGAAACAAAAAATACAGACTTTCAGGCATTTTACTTTCCTTAATGTATTTTAATGATACACAGAAGTACCTGAACTCTACAAAGTAGAAGCTGCAAGAGAAGGGATTCACATAAATAGCTCTTACACTGTAACAGGATGCAGACTTGTAGTATAAACTGGAGGGAGGCCTAGTTGGGGGTACTGTCAGCTGTTCTTGGGGGCTCCTCCTATAATCCACCACTCATCTCTTCAAAACAAATCATTATTTCATTCCTCTATTCAGCACTCCAATGTCTTTCCACTGTGCAATAAATAAACCCTATGTCCTCACCATAGCCTACAAGGTCCAGCCTGAGCTGACCTCTGTCTGCCTCTCCAAACTCTTTACCTGCCACTCTCCCCACCTATTAAGTTCCAGCCACCTGGGCCATCGTGGTCATTTTGGACCTTGAATAAGCTTTCCTAGCTCCAGGCCCTCCATCACCCAGCTAAATAAATCTGGTATGTACCTATGTATGTATTTTATTTTATTTTATTATTTTTTTTTATTTATTTGAGAGAGAGAGACAGTGAGAGAGAGCACGAGCGAGGAGAAGGTCAGAGAGCGAAGCAGACTCCCCATGGAGCTGGGAGCCTGATGTGGGACTCGATCCCGGGACTCCAGGATCACGCCCTGAGCTGAAGGCAGTCGTCCAACCAACTGCGCCACCCAGGCGTCCCTGTATGTATTTTATTTTGGTATTCTCTCTTCCTACATTTTTGTGTACTTTCTGGTGGTCTGTTTTCCCACTCCAGATAGTAAAGGATAAGGATATTTATTGTCTGTGGTATCTACTATTACATATGCAGCACCTAGCAAAAGGCTTCTCACACAAGGAGCACTCTGTTAAATAAATGGATGTATATTAAACTGGTCTTAAAAAGAGGAATGGGGGGGGGGCACGGGAGAGGGTGGTATGCCAAATCCTTAGGAAAATGAAGTGAGCAGTATCAGGGATATTAGGCTAAAGAAGCTGCTCAAAGCCTAATGGTGAAGGGTCCTTGAATCTAATAATTCGAATCTGGTGGCAGTGTAGATGGTGACTGGGAGGAGGACTGTTAAGATACAAAGACTTTGGAGGGCCCTGGGACCCCTGGCTGGCTTAGTCAAAGAGCATACGGCTCTTGATCTCAGAGGTGGGTTTGAGCCCCATGTCGGATGTACAGATTATTAAAAAAATTAATTTAAAAAACAAACAAAAATGGTGGGAGACACCTCTTCCTGATCCCTACGGACAGTTACTATGGCTCATTTTGGGCTGTCACAAGCCTTTGGACATTCCTGCCACATTGTTCAGGACTGGTTCTTACATGCCTATCACCTGGCATAGGGTAAAAAATAGTTATCTCAAAGCATTTGATGGAAAAACAAAAACCATCAGTTTAATAGCTACATACACGATAGTATTAGGCTTTACAATTAGACTTCTGAGTCCAATTGAGATTGCACTTATTAGCTAAAACCTTACTTCATCTCTCACCGGTTTTTCTTTAAAAGATTAAATGATATATCGGAGTTCAGGGGCTTAGCAAAATTCCTGAATGATAGTAAACGCTCAACTAATACTACTAGTTGCCAATCCACAGGTACAAATGGTCTCTCTTGTCTCCAGGTTCTCGTGTTGCCAACTCCCTTGATAGAGTTCAACAGAATTACCTACTGGGTGCGGCGGTCCCAGGTGGGTTTCTCCATTCCGTTATCAAGATAAAGGCACCAACTAAAAATGGCGACCTCTAAACCGTCCGAGGGCGTCAATTACCGGTAGTGCTAGCGATATATATGACAAGCGGAGACAGAAAAAAACAAGAGCAAAGCTCGTAACACCTGGGTAGAAGGCGAACGGCTCGCCCACGCTTCCAGTCAACCCCAAGCAAGAAAAAACACAACGGCCGGAGCTGAGCAACAGCCTGCAGCCTGACCACGTGTCAGAAGCCAGTCTGCGCCTGTGCAAGCCAGGCGCGCGCCCGCCGGCCGGAAGAGCCGCGCGTTTCCGGGTTGGAGGCGGGGAGCGGTGCCGGAAGTACTCGGGGAGGGCCGAGCAGTCGGACCGGCTGCTGAGACGAACGCTACACTGGGGCAGTCTCCGCATATCATGGGGAGATAGACGCTGCTGCCTGTGAGTCTTGGGCCCTGGCAGTTGAGGAAGAAGAGCGGGAGGAGGGAGTCAGGACCCAGACCCACAGTGGGTCAGTGTTTGAAGAACTAGGTTGTGGAGGAGACCGGGTTGTGCGAGGAATCAGGCTGTTGGGACGGGACTGAGGGGAACGGGGCTCGGAGAAGACGCGGCTGTGGGGACCCGGGCTGTAGACGGGACTTAGGGAACGGGGACGGATGTGAGTTCTCCGGCACCTGAGGGAAAAGCGGTGTGAGAGGGACAGGATTGTGAAGACCCGTGCTCCTAAGAGGAGAGGGTCGGAGAGGAAAGGGGCGTGAAGACACGGGCTTCCGAAAGGTAAAAGCGGAGCTGTGAGGACTTGGGCTCCTAAGAGACAGAAGCGGGACAGTGAAGATCCAGGCTCCTAAGGAGTCAGAAAGAGGGTAGCGAAGACTTAGGTTCCTGAGGGGCAGGAGCACTCAGAGAACACTTGGGTTTGGAAGGAACAGCAGCGGGCAATGAAGACGGGCTTCTGTGGGGACGGGATCGGGGCTTGGAGACTCCGAAGTACCTGAGGGAACAGGGCTGTGAGGACCCGAGCTCACCAAAGCGGAGAGTGTAAGGGGCCATGGCTGCGAAATCACACTCCAAGGGAAAGGGAGAGAGTTTGGAAAAGATCTAGTGATTTTTTTTTTTTTTCCTCACACACTCTGAGTCCAGAGTGGTAAAGGATGTATTCCGGGGAAGAAGACCCTTCCTTCGCGCTGCCTGCTTGGCTTTGGGCAGGCTTTTCTTGTGTCAGATACTTTATCTAGGAAAGCCCCATGCAAGCATCTTCGTTTTCTGCTTCATTCTTTCGAAGCTCTGATGTGAAGTCGAAGCCGTTTGAACCCAGTTATATACTTGATAAGTGCTTTAAATACCATTCAATTCAACCTTATTGAGCACAGATCTCTGCATCTCAAATCAAAGAATGTTGGAGATAGGAGGACAGGATGGCCCAGAAAGATAATCTTTTTTAAACTCCTGTTTTATATGCAAAGAGGCTAAGGTCCAAAGAGGGTATAGGATCACAGTGAGGTAATGATTGATTAGATCATAATTTTGATATAGTACCCTGCTGTGTCTGGCAAATAGCCTTGAAAACATGCTTCTAGAATCTTTGCTTTAACCTCAAACTCAAGAAGGAAATTTTTTTCCAAATGTAGTACTTTATTTTGAGGCTTTTTACTGTATTGACATCAATACATTGAATGACACTTAACCAGGTAGGGAACCTTTAAACCAAGCCCCATCTCCCCCCCACCCCCCAAATTTAGGAAGCAGTTTTGAAAGTTGCAGATAAATAAGTTGTATCCTGTATTTTTATTATAGGCTTTTACTGGAGATGGCTGCTTTTATTTTATTTTCTTTCTTTTTTTTATTTTTTTAAGATTTCTTATTTGAGAGAGACAGCGAGTACAAGCAGGGGAAGCAGCAGAGGGAGCAGGAGAATCAGGCTGCCTGCTGAGCAGGGAGCCTGACTTCTGCTCCATCCCAGCACCCTGGGATCATGACCTGAGCCAAAGGCAGGTGCTTTAACCAACTGAGTCCCCCTCCCCCCTCCTGCGTCCCAGATGGCTGCTTTTCAAAAAGAATGTCAAAGATACTTGGACGAGTCACTTCCTTTCAATAATATCTTTTCCTGAAAAGACTAATCAGGCACTATCATAAGCACTTTCAAATATTAAATCATTTAATTATCACTTACAACCCCATAAGTTAGATATTGGAATTGGTTCAGAATTGGTTCAGAGATTAAGTACCTTGCCTGAAAACATGGTACTAAACCCATGTTATGTGTTTGACTAACTTTGTTCTACTTTTTTTTTTTTTTTTAAGATTTTATTTATTTATTTGACAGAGAGAGATTACAGGTAAGCAGAGAGGCAGGCAGAGAGAGAGGAGGAAGCAGGCTCCCCGCTGAGCAGAGAGCCTGATGCGGGACTCGATCCCAGGACCCTGAGATCATGACCTGAGCCGAAGGCAGCGGCTTAACCCACTGAGCCACCCAGGCACCCCTGTTCTACTTTTCTTTTTTTTTTTTAAAGATTTTATTTATTTGACAGACAGAGATCACAAGTAGGCAGAGAGGCAGGCAGAGAGAGAGGAGGAAGCAGGCTCCCTGCTGAGCAGAGAGCCTGACGCTGGGCTTGATCCCAGGACGCTGGGATCATGATCTGAGGCGAAGGCAAAAGGCTTTAACCCACTGAGCCACCCACGTGCCCCTGTTCTACTTTTCTAAGTGAATTCTTCTCCATGTATCAGTTTGCACATCACAAAATAGAAATAACACACAAAACATATAATTGAATGAAAGCACCCCCCTCTCCCTTAAGACTTCTCTTTATGTAAAGTACTATAACTTGTTAGGATACTTATATAGTATAGTATTTGAGGAGAACTAAATTTTGGTGGGTTGTTTTTTTTTTTAAGATTTTATTTATTTATTTGACAGAGAGACACAGCAAGAGAAGGAACACAAGCAGGGGGAGAGGGAGAAGCAGGCCTCCTGCCGGGCATAGAGCCCAGTGTGGGGCTCCATCCCAGGACGCTGGGGTCATGACCAGAGCCCAAGGCAGAGGCTTAATGACTGAGCAGCACAGACGCCCTGTTTTTTCTATGTTTTAAATAAGAATAGATATTTAAGATAGGAAAATGGGACCTGAATCGAACTTTTCCTCACAATGGACTAGGATATATTTAATTTTAAATTTAGGAGGCCAAGAAAGACCAACTTGAAGAACAAGGACTTAAATAGTATTAACTTTAAATTAATTTTAACTTAAACTAAATCAGGGAAATTGGGCCAACTAGTTGAAACTATTATTTTTTCCCAAAGGGTCAGCTTATACTGTTTGAAAGTGCCTCTACTGTTGGCAAGTGATCAAAACTTACACCAAATTATGAAATAAAGCATGCCCATGCCACCATTTCAAAGTACCTGATGGTTTAATTAATGACAACTTAGTTCTGAGTTAATATCCTCTTCTACATTTACAAAATGTATTTATTTCACTCATTTGTGGCTCTAGCATTGAGTTTATAATAGTATTTCAAAGTACCTCATCAGAAAATCATTGTGTTAGAGCAGATACGAAAATAGAACATATTACTTTTGATCTGCAATCTTCATGGAAAGCCCTCAAATACTTTGGAGACAATATACCAGCAGTGGTTAGAGTCTACTGTAAAACAGGTGTGCTGGATGCAGAAGACAAACTGAAATCAGTACATATGGACTTAATCTAAAATCTTACACTAATTCTTAGAGCTGAAAAGGACTTTAAAATCTGTCTGATCCTATTCTTAATTACAGATGTAGAAACTCTGGTTAAAGGGAGCTCATATAACTCAGTGGCAGAAATAGGATGATACCCAACCCTCCTGACGTGGATCTTCCCTGTGCCATAGTACCCCTCATCAACCTCCTATAGACTATTTACCACTACCCTGCTGTGTCCCTTCTTTTTTCAGTCACATTTTTTGTTTTTATTTTTATTTATTTGACAGAGATCACAAGCAGGCAGAGAGGCAGGCAGAGAGAGAGGAGGAAGCAGGCTCCCTGCCAAGCAGAGAGCCTGATGAGGGGCTTGATCCCAGGCCCCTGGGATCATGACCTGAGCTGAAGGCAGAGGCTTTAACCCACTGAGCCACCCAGGCGCCCCCATGTTTTAATTTGTTAATGTCTGTAGTCATAAAAATGGTTATAGGATGGCACCCCACATAATACAATGGGAAAATCTTTTAGTTTTATTTTTTATTTTTTTAAACATTTTGTTTATTTGACAGAGAGAGAGAGGGAACACAAGCAGGGGGAGTGGGAAAGGGAGAAGCAGGCTTCCTGCTGAGCAGGGAGCCCAATGTGGGCCTCGATCCCAGGACCCTAGGATCATGATCTGACCTGAAGGCAGATGCCTGACAACTTGAGACACCAAGGTGCCCAGCCTTTTAGTTTTAATACAGTGGTTTTTGTAACTAAGATTTAGAAGAGGAGGGCATATATATTATATAATTTTAGCAAACATTTATTTGTACTTTCCATGTGCCAGGCACTCTTCTGAGTGCTTTAGATTCATAAACTCAGTGTATTATCACAACAGTCCCATGAGATACACTATATGATTAACTCAGTTTTTCAGGTGAGGAAATTGATGCATAAAGAGATTAGGTAACTTGCTCGGGGACTTAAGCTATTATTAAGTGGCAGAGTTGGTGCTTGAACTCAGACACTGCCACCAGAGTCCATGCCTTCAACCACTGCATTGTACTGCCTTTCTGTTAAGTCAAAACCACCTAAATAGCACCAAACTAGGCAAAAAAAAAACTAGTGGGAAAAAAATCCCACGTTTCTGTTGTTCTCGGGTCTTCTATGTAGGATGCAATTAATGATTCTGTTTTTTTAGGCTGGGAAATACGAATTCATTTAGATACATGTAGAAGCCAGTGAGAAGAGAAACAGGTACAAAACCCAGTCATTAGGTGAAGTCATGTACCGTAGTGATAGGGCGTTTATGTCATTAGTCTGGCAGTCCCCTTCACTCCAGTATTTTAAATAATTCCTAAATGTTTCAGAAATGAAAGGGGTTTAGAGACAATCTGGTCTTTTACTCCTCTATTCTGTTCCCCTAATAAAAAAAAAAAATCTTGGGGCACCTGGATGGCTCAGTGGGTTAAGCCTCTGCCTTTGGCTTAGGTGATGATCCCAGGATTGGGATCCAGCCCAGCATCAGGCTCTCTGCTCAGTAGGGAGCCTGCTTCCTCCTCTCTCTCTCTGTGTCTACCTCTCTGCCTACTTGTGATCTCTCTTTCTGTCAAATAAATAAATAAAATCTTTTAAAAAAAAATCTTGGTGGGTGGATCTGTGGGGTGCTTGGCTGGCTCAGTCGGAAGAGCATTAAACTCTTGATCTTGGGTTTGTAAGTTCAAGCCCCCAACATAGGGTGTAGAGTATACTTAGAAAATCTTTTTTTTTTTTTTTAAGATTTTATTTATTTATTTGACAGAGTGAAACACAGCAAGAGAGGGAACACAAGCAGGGAGAGTGGGAGATGGAGAAGCAGGTTTCCTGCCAAGCAGGGAGCCCGATGTGGGGCTCGATCCCAGGACCCTGGGATCATGACCTGAGCCGAAGGCAGAGGCTTAACGACGGAGCCACCCAGGTGCCCCAGAAAGAAAATCTTTAGGAAAAAAAAATCTGTTAATGAAACAGATGTCTAAAAAACACCATGGTCTTATAACTACTACAAGGTATCCCCCCATATCCTACCTTCTGAAAATCGGATACTCTAAGTACAGTAATAGGGTTGCAACTGGATTTCTGTTTGAGGTTCAAGCTGAAAAGGGAAAAGCAGTTGGGAGCTGTTATCCTAAGCCTATCAACAGGAGTTCAAATGTAACTGGTAAGGGGGAGGGCGGATAGGCTTGGTATTTAATTGAACTCCCAGCCATACAATCTTGTTTTGAGAAAATTACTAAATAACTTTTACTGTACATCACTGGGGCATGGACTTATTTTGTAACTCCTGGCATGTGATTTCTACATAGTAGGTGCTAATCAGGATTTACTCTTACAATTGTTCTCCCAAACTGTCTCACAGAAAATGCCCGTTTGACACAACAGTGCGTTCTATTTCTTGGCATTCCAAGTAAGTGAAAATTAGAAATTTGAGGAGCCCAAAGGCAACCAAGGTATATTATGCAATGGAATTCAGGTTATTTACAGTCACTTCATTCCATTGTGCTTGGTCAGCATCATCCACAATTGTACTTGATGAAAGTTGTCAGTAAACAAGTAATTTGGATATAGAGGCATTGACCATTTCAGAATGGTTGTGATGTTTTGTTTTTTAATTTACATACCAAAAAATCCACTCTTTTGGGAGTACAGTTCTGTGAGTTGTGACAAATGCATACTGTCGTATAAGCACCATAACACTGCTACCTCACAGTTCCACCACCCCCAGAGTTTCCTTCATGCTGTTCCTTCGTCGTCTCATGCTGTTCCTTCGTCGTCCAGCCCTAGCACTCTAAGCTACTGGCAGCCACTAATCTGTTTTCTCCACCCATATAGACTTGCCTTTTCCAGAGTGTCATATAAATGGAATCATACAGTAAGTAGCCTTTTGAGTCTTGCCTCTCACTTAGCATACGCACTCGAGATTGCCCATGTTGCATGGATCAGTAATTGTTCCTTCCTACTGTTGAGTAGTATTCTATTATATGGATATATATTCTTAGTTTATCCACTCATCAGTTGAAGGAAATCTGGATTGTTTCCAGTTTTTGGCAGTTAATAATGTTGCTATAACATTCATGTACCGATTTTTGTGTAAACATGTTTTCATTTCTTTAGGGTAAATAACTAGGGGTGGGATTGCCGGATCATATGATAAGTATATATTTAGCTTTGTGAGAAACTGCCAAACTGGGATGCCTGGCTGGCTCAGTCAGTTAAGCGGCTGCCTTCAACTCAGGTCATGATCCTGGGGTCCTTGGATCGAGTCCTGAGTCAGACTCACTGCTAAGCAGGGAGTCGGCTTCTACCTCCGCTCCTCTACCCAACTTGTGTGCTATCACTCACTCTCTCAAATAAATAATATCTCTAAAAAAAAAATCCTGCTAAACTGTTTTCCAAAGAGATTGCACCATTTTAAACATTCACGCAGAAATGTATGACGGTTTCAGTTGCTCAACATCCTCTCCAGCACTGGTCGATTTTTTAAAAATTTTAATTATTCTAATAGTATTTAGTACTCATTTCCCTAATTGCATTTCCCAGATGACTAATGATACTGAGTATCTTTTCATGTGTTTATTTGCCATCTGTTTATCTTAGGTGAAAGATCTGTTCAGATTTTTTGCCCATTTTTTAAATTGGTCTTTTCTCTTATTGTTGAATTTTGAGAGTTCTTTATATATCCTGGATACAAGTTGTTTGTCAGATATGTGATTTGTAAATATTTTCTCTTAGTCTATGACTGAGAGAGCAGGAGTTTACATTTTGGTTAAATCCACTTTTTTCTGGTAGAAAATCTACATTTTATTTTATTTTCTCTTTAAGATTGTATTTATTTGACAGAGAGAGACAGTAAGAGAGGGAGCACAAGCAGGGGGAGTGGGAGAGGGAAAAGCAGGCTTCCCGCTGAGCAGGGAACCCCATGGGGGCTCAATCCCAGGACCCTAGGATCATGACCTGAGCCAAAGGCAGATGTGTAAGGACTGAGCCACCTAAGCGCATACTTAATCAGTTTCTTTCTTTTGTGGATTGCGCCTTTGGTGTTACATCTAAGATTCCTGCCCTGACCCAGAGTTAGGAAGATTTTTTTCCCTATACTTTCTTGTAAAAGTTTTATGGATTTACATTTTTTTAAAATATTTTACTTATTTATTTCACAGATAGAGATCACAAGTCAGACCGAGATCACAAGTTAGGCAGAGAGAGAGGGGGAAGCAGGCTCCCTGCCTAGTAGAGAGCTGGATGCGGGGCTCGATCCTAGGATGCTGGAAGGCAGAGGCTTTAATCCACTGAGCCACCCAGGAGCCCCTGGATTTACATTTTTTTAAAAGATTTTCTTTATTTGACAGAGAAATAGCAAGAGAAGGAACACAAGCAGGGGGGAGTGGGAGAGAGAGAAGCAGGCTCCCCAGTGAGCAGGAGCCCAATGCAGGGCTCGATCCCAGGGCTCTGGGATCATAACCCGAGCTGAAGGCAGACGCTCAATGACTGAGCCACCCAGGCACCCTTCTTCCTCGTTTTTTAAAAACATCTTTATTGAGATGCTATTCATATATCATACAATTCACCATTGTCAGATGTACAGTTCAGTGGCTTTTTTTTGTACACTCATGCTTGTGCAGCCATCACCATAATCTAATTTCGATTATTTTTTTTTAAAGATTTTATTTATTTATTTGACAGAGAGAGATCACAAGTAGGCAGAGAGAGAGAGGAGGAAGCAGGCTCCCTGCTGAGCAGAGAGCCCGATGCGGGACTCGATCCCAGGACCCTGAGATCATGACCTGAGCCGAAGGCAGCAGCTTTAACCCACTGAGACACCCAGGCGCCCCTGATTATTATTTTTTTAACAGACTTTTTTTTGTTTTTTTTTTTAGATTTTATTTATTTATTTGACAGACCAAGATCTCAAGTAAGCAGAAAGGCAGGCAGAGAGAGAAGGAAGCAGGCTCCCTGCCGAGCAGTGAGCCCCATGCGGGGCTAGATCCCAGGACCTTGGGATCATGACCTGAGCTGAAGGCAGAGGCTTTAACCCACTGAGCCACCCAGGCGCCCCTAATTTCGATTATTTTTATCCCCCCTAAAATGAATCCTCTGTCATTAGCAGTCAGTCCCTATTCTTTTCCCCCACTCTTCAGCCCTGGCAACCACTAATCTACTTTCTGTCTCTATAGATTGGTCAATTCTGGACATTTCATATAAATGGAATCATACATGTGGTCTTTTCAACTACATTCTTTCATTTATTTTTAAATTTTTTAAAAAGTTTTATTTATTTAAGTAATCTCTACACCCAGCCCGCAGCTTGAATTTATGACCCCCAGATCAAGAGTCAAATGCTCTTAAAAAAAAAAAAAAAAAAGAGTCAAATGCTCTTACAACTGAGCGAGCCAGGCATCTTTTATTCAGCTTAATATTTTCACAAGTCTTATTCTTTTCCAATGTATTTCATTTTGTGGTTATACCCTAATTTATTTAACTATATCACTTTTTTTAAAAAGATTTTATTTATTTATTTGACAGAGACCCAGTGAGAGAAAGAACACCAGCAGGGGGAGTGGGAGAGGGGAAAGCAGGCTTCCTGCTGAGCAGGTAGCTCCATGTGGGCCTCAAAACTAGGACCCTGGGATCATGGCCTGAGCTGAGGGGAGATGCCCAAGGACTGAGCCACCCAGGCACCCTCACTTTTTTTTTTTTTAAGCTTTTATTCATTTATTTGACAGAGACACAGCGAGAGAGGGAACACAAGCAAGAGGAGTGGGAGAGGGAGAAATAAGCTTCCCGCTGAGCGTGGAGCCCAAAGTGGGACTTGATCCCAGGACACTGGGACCATGACCTGAGCCAAAGGCAGATGCCTAACAGGCTGAGCTACCCAGGCACCCCTAACTATATCACTTTTGATGGACATTTAGGTTGATAATCCTCATATGTATATTTCTATTTACATAGATGTCCAACTATAAATTGCTAAAGATTGAACTATGGGATCAAACCAACATGTGCTTTTCTTTTTTCTTTCTTTTTCTTTATTTTTTTAGAGAGAGTATAGGCGCCAATGGTGGGGGAGGGGCAGAGGAAGAATGAGAGTGAGAATCTTAAGCATGCTCTATGGGACATGGGACTTGATCTCATGTCCCTGAGATTATGACCTGAGCCAAAATCAAGAGCTGGATGCTCAACTGACTGAGCCACTGAGGTGCCCCAGTACATGCTTTTCTGATTTTGGTAGATACTGCCAAGTAGCCCTTTGTAGAGACCTAACTAATTTATATCCTCCACCCCACCCCCAAATCCAACAATGTGTGAAATGACTGTTTCTCTATAAAACTTTCAAATGGGCGCCTGGGTGGCTCAGTGGGTTAAGCCTCTGCCTTCGGTTCAGATCATGATCTCAGGATCCTAGGATCAAGCCCGGCATTGGGCTCTCTGCTCAGTGTGGAGCCTGTTTCCTCCCTTCCCCATCCACCCACCCCCCTGCTGCCTCTCCACCTACTTGTGATCTCTGTCTGTCAAATAAGTAAATAAAATCTTTAAAAAATATATTAAAACTTTGAAACAGTACTTATAAAACTTTTTCATCATTGCCAAAGGAGTAATAAATAGTTTCAATTTGCATTTTTATTATGAATGAAAATAAGGATCATTTCATTACTTTTTTTTTTTTTTAAGGTTTTATTTATTTATTTGACAGACAGAGATCACAAGTAGGCAGACAGGCAGGCAGAGAGAGACAGAGGAGGAAGCAGGCTCCCTGCTACGCAGAGAGCCCGATGTGGGGCTCAATCCCAGGTCTCTGGGATCATGACCTGAGCCAAAGGCAGAGGCTTTAACCCACTGAGCCACTCAGGTGCCCCATCATTACTTTTTTTTTAAGGATCATTCCATTACTTTAAGAGCTATTTGCAGTCATTTTTTTGTTGTTTTTTGCAATTTTTCTTTTGGGTTGTTGGGTGTGTATTGATGTGTAGGTACTTTTTATATGTAAAAGAAATTAGTTTTTTGTCCTTGATACATACTGGTTTTTTTTTTTAATTTTATTCATTTATTTGTCAGAGAGAGAGGGAGAGAGAGCGAGCACAGGCAGACAGAGAGGCAGGCAGAGGCAGAGGGAGAAGCAGGCTCCCTGCCAAGCAAGGAGCCCGATGTGGGACTCGATCCCAGGACGCTGGGATCATGACCTGAGCCGAAGGCAGCTGCTTAACCAACTGAGCCACCCAGGCGTCCCCCTTGATACATATTGTATGTATTTTTGCTAGTTTGTCTTTTGTCCTTTAACTTTATTATGTTTTTTGTCATGCAGACATTTTCATTTTTATTTAAAATTTTTTCTTTTTTTCAGATATTTTTATTTATATGTGATTGAACATGTCAGTCTTTTATGGCTCCTGAGCTTTGTGTCATCTTTAGAAGGGCTTCTCTTTTCTTTTCTTTTAAAATTTATTTATTTATCTTAGAGAGAGAAAGAGACCAAGCAAGCATGAGTAGGGCGGAGGGGGGCAGAAGGAGAGGGAGAAAAAGAAACCCAACCAGACTCTGATTGGAACCTGATGTGAGATTTGATCCTACAACCCGGAACTCACGACCTGAACCAGAATCAAGAGTCAGATGCTTAACTGACTGAGCCATCCAGGTGCCGCAAAAGTGTTTTTCACTCATGGCTGACAATAAATTTTTTTTTAATTTTTAAAAATTGAGATAATCGTAGATTTATGTGTAGTTACAAGAAATAATGCTTCGCTCAGTTTTCCCCAGTGGTACATTTTGCAAAACTGTTGTCTGTTATGATAACCAGGATATTCACATTGATGTAATCTATTAGTCTTACTCAGATTTACCCAGTTTTACTTGTGTCCATTTACTTGTGTTCAGTTATGGATGTATGTGGATTAAGTCCTATACAACTTAGTCAGTTTTATAGGTCCTTTTATCCATCATCACAGTCAAGACAGTGAATGATTCCATCACAAAAGTCCCTCATTTTGTCCTTTTATGACCACATCTGATTCCCTGCCGCCCTGTCCCTGACAACCTCACTAATCTGTCCTCTATTCCTAAAATTTTATCATTTCAAAGATGTTCTATAAATGTACTCTTTAAAAAAAAAAAAAGGATTTTATTTATTTGAGAGAGAGAGTGAATAAGAGAGAGAACACAGGTGCGGGGGGGCGGGGAGAGGTGACACAGTGCTTGATTCCAGGATGCTGAGATCATGACCTGAGCTGAAGGCTTAATGACTTAACCGACTAAGCCACCCAGGAGCCCCAGACATACTTTTTTTGTAATCTTTTGTTCAGCATAATTCTCTGGACGTTCATTCAAGTTGTATGTATCAAGTTTTTTTCTTTTTATTGATAAGTAATTTTCCATGGTATGGATATACCACAGTTTATTTAGTCATTCACTCCTTGAGAGACATCTGAACTGATTACAGTTGAGTATTACAAATAAAGCTACTATGATATTCATGTGCAGGTTTTGGTGTGAATGTAAGTTTTCATTTCTCTAGGATAAATGCCTAGGACTTGAATTTTTGGGTCATATAATAGTTGCATGTTGAGATTTTTTTTTTTCCTGAGTCAGATTTATTGAGGTATAATTTGCATGCAATAAAATGTGCACATTTTAGGTAGACAGTTTGATGAGTTTTGATAAATGCATGCATCTGGGTAAGCATCACCCCACTCAGAATAGAGCCTGTTTACATACACCATACAAACTTTCCCTATCCACAGCACAAACTCCCCCATGCCCCAAACTTCTCTGCCCCATCTATTGCTAGAGATTAGTTTTTTGGTTTTTGGTGTTTTTTTGTTTTTTTTGTTTTGTTTTGTTTTTTTTGATAGATAGAGATCACAAGTAGGCAGAGAAGCAGGCAGAGAGAGGAGGATGCATGCTCCCCGCCAAGCAGAGAGCTACATGTGCGGATGGATCCCAGGACCCTGAGATCATGACCTGAGCCGAAGGCAGAGGCTTTAACCCACTGAGCCACCCAGGTGCCCCTAGAGATTAGTTTTTAGATTATTAGACATTAGGATTTCATATAAATCATACATTGTGTATTCTTTTGGTACTATTTTTTTTTTACTTAAATATTTTAAGTTATCCCTATTGTTATGTATTAGTGATTTGTTCCCCCCCCCTTTTTTTTTTGTTTTTTAAAGTGAGCTCCACACCCAACATGGGCCTGAACTCATAACCCTGATTTTAAAATTGCAGGCTCGGAGCACCTGGGTGGCTCAGTGGGTTAAAGCCTCTGCCTTTGGGCGCCTGGGTGGCTCAGTGGGTTAAGCCGCTGCCTTTGGCTCAGGTCATGATCTCAGAGTCCTGGGATCGAGTCCCGCATCAGGCTCTCTGCTCAGCAGGAAGCCTGCTTCCTCCTCTCTCTGCCTGCCTCTCTGCCTACTTGTGATCTCTCTCTGTCAAATAAATAAATAAAATCTTTAAAAAAAAAAAAAAAAAGCCTCTGCCTTTGGCTCGGGTCATGATCTCAGGATCCTGGGATCAAGCCCCCCATCAGGCTTTCTGCGCAATGGAGAGCCTGCTTCCTCCTCTCTCTCTCTCTCTCTCTGCCTGCCTCTCTGCCTACTTGTGATCTATGTCAAATAAATAGATAAAATAATTTAAAGAAAAATAAAATTGCACGCCTTTGGGACACCTGGGTGGCTCAGTAGGTTAAGCTTCTGACTTGATTTTGGCTCAAGGGGTGGTGGGATCAAGCCCTGTGTCCAGCCCACGTTCAGTGCAGTCCACTTGTCCCTCTCCCTCTGCTCCTCCTCCTCCCCCATGTACGCATTTTCGAGCTCTCTCGCTCTCCCTCTCTCTCTCTTTTCTAGATTTATTTATTTGACAGAGACATAGCAAGAAAGGGAACATGGGCAGGGGAGTGGAAGAGGGAGAGGCAAGCTTCCTGCTGAGCAGGGAGCCCAATGTGGGGCTCCATTCCAGGATCCTGGGATCCTGACCTGAGCCAAAGGCAGATGCTTACCAGACTGAGCTCAGGTGCCCCTTGATACAGTACTATTAACTGAATTCAGATCACAGTTTTTCCATTTTGTCTTTATGTCTTTTTAGGCTCTTCTATGACAGTACATGAGTAGATTTTTTTAAAGAAACTGCAAACTGTTTTGCAAAGTGGCTGTACTGTTTCCTTTCCTAGTGGCAGTGTACTAGTGACCCAGTTTCTCTTCATCCTCGTCAGAATTTGGTTCTATCGTCGTTTTTTATTTTACTCATAGGTGTATGGTTTTATCTCATTGCAGGTTTAATTTGCCTTTTTTTTTATGACTAATGATATTGAACATCTTCATGTGCTTTATTTGCCATCTGTATATCCTCTTTGGTGAAATGTCTGGTTGTGTCTTCATTTTGTGATTGAATTAGTTTTCAAAAAAAAGTTGAGTTTTGAGAGTTCTTTATAATTCTAGATACTAGTTTCATTTTTTTTTAAAAAGATTTTATTTTAGGGGCGCCTGGGTGGCTCAGTGGGTTAAGCCGCTGCCTTCGGCTCAGGTCATGGTCTCAGGGTCCTGGGATCGAGTCCTGCATCGGGCTCTCTGCTCGGCAGGGAGCCTGCTTCCTCCTCTCTCTCTGCCTGCCTCTCTGCCTACTTGTGATCTCTGTCAAATAAATAAATAAAATCTTTAAAAAAAAAAAGATTTTATTTTATTTATTTGACAGAGAGAGAGAGACAGTGAGAGAGTGAACACAAGTAGGGGGAGTGAGAGAGGGAGAAGCAGGCTTCCAGCAGAGCAGGGAGCCTGATGTGGGGCTCTATCACAGGACCTTGGGATCATGACCTGAGCCGATGAAGGCAGACATCCAACGACTGAGCCATGCAGGCACCCCTAGATACTAGTCTTTTGTTGGATATGTAGTTTGTAAATATTTTCTCCTACTCTGTACCTTGTCTTTTCATCCTTTTCACATGGAACTTTCACAGAAGAAATTTATTTTAATTTGATGAGGGCCAATTTATCAGTATTTCCTTTTACTGATTGTGCATTTGGTGCCAAGTCTAAGAATTCTGCCTAGTAGAGCCCAACGATTTTCCTCTGTTTATTTATTTATTTATTTAACAAAGAGAGAGAGAGAGAGAGAGAGATCACAAGTAGGCAGAGAGGCAGGCAGAGAGAGAGGGGGAAGCAGGCTCTCCTCTGGTAGAGAGCCTTATATGAGGCTCGATCCCAGGACCCTGAGACCATGACCTGAGCTGAAGGCAGAGGTTTTAACCTACTGAGCCACCCAGGTGCCCTTTCCTCTGTGTTTTTTTTTTTTTTTTAATTCTAAAAGTTTTATAGTTATACATTTTACATTAAAGACTGTGATCCAGGGGCACTGGGGTAGCTCAGTTGTTAAGCATCTGCCTTCGCCTCAGATCATGATCCCAGAGTCCTGGGATTGAGCCCCACATGGGGCTTCCTGCTTGGCGGGGGGCCTGCTTCTCCTTCTCTCTGTTGCTCCCTTGCTTGTGTTTCTTATCTCGCTGTGTCTCTCTCTGTCAAATAAATAAATAAAATCTTTAAAAAAAACTGTGATCCATTTTGAGTTAGGTTTTGTACAAAGTGAGAGGTTTAGATTTCAGAATATTTTTTAAAATCTCCTACATTCTAGTATATTATTTTATATTTAAGGTTTAAATATTTGATCCATCTGAAATAGGAGTGCAGGGGCACCTGGGGGGCTCAGTCAGTTAAGTATCTGTCTTCAGCTCAGGACATGATCCCAGAGGCAGAGGCTTTAACCCCCAAATAAAGGTACAGTCTAGGAAACTAAGGGCAGTGTCAGTCTGGTAATGAGTGGTTATCATCTGCTTTCTTTTGTTTTGTATTAATGGAAGAGTAGTTCGCTTTCCCAGAATTATTGAAAATGCAGAAGTATTGTTTGTTTCTCAACAAAACAGTAAAGTACAGTCTAGTTTCTGAGGGAGAAACTTTGATTTTTCTTACAATGTACAGATTCCCCTTATTTCATTAGTAGCCATTGGAACTATTCCTTAAGGCTAATTCCTAATTTGATAAATGATTATCCATATTTGGTGCTGTGTAGATAGGCTATATCTTTGTCTACAGGTCTTATTAGAGAAATTCCCATTATACAGAAACCTCTGTTACAAAAAGAGTCTTCTGCTTATTTTGAGCAATATTCAGTACTATTTGGGAAGTCCCTTGTAGGTTGTGGGAATGTTATTTGAAAGGTATAATGTTCAGTATGGTGAACATACTGATAATCTTTAATAAGGCTCTTTCTTAACTCGCTGTGGGGGAATAGTTTGGTTTTATAACATTACAGAACTATTACCATGTCAACAATTTTTCCCTATCCTGATTCTTCCATTGATGACATTTGTGGGTAAGGGAAAGGGAGGCAAATGGTTAAAAAACAAGTGATCCTGATGCTCTGCTGTCCCCTCAGCTGCCTCTTGGCCAACAAGTTTCTCTTGGTCACTTAACCAGTAAGTAGCTAGTTGCTTTAACTTATTTATTTTTTAAGTTTTTGTTTTAAGATTTTATTTATCCATTTGATAGAGACAGTGAGAGGGAACACAAGCAGAGGGAGTGGAAGAGAGAGAAGCAGGCTTCCTGCTGAGCAGGGAGCCCGATTCAGGCTCTATCCTAGGACCCTGGGATCTTGACTCAAGCCGAAGCCAGATGCGTAATGACTGAGCCACCCAGGATCCCCTTATTTTTAAATATTTAATTTATTTATTTGAGAGAGAGGGAGAGGGGGAGCACAAGTTGGTTTTATATACAGTAAAATGCACAGGAGAGGCAGAGGGAAAGGGAGAGGGAGAAGTAGACTCTCCACTGAGCAGGGAGCCCGATACGGGACTTGATCAAGGACCCTGGGATTGTTACCCGAGCCAAAGGCAGACACTTAACAGACTGAGCCACCCAGGCGCCCCATTAGCTGCTTTTATTAAGGGCAGACCAGGAAAGGTCATTTCTCATCTTAGAGAGTTAGACAGTTTATTGTGGAGGAACGCAGCAATACGGGGCCAGAGTTGACAGGTGCAGATGCTCATTTAGGTTGCTAAGCTTCACCAAGTTCTGAAAACCACTGTTGTGATTCCTGCAGGTTCATTTCACAGTTTGGGCCAATGAAGTTTTCATATGCTGCTGGCTTACCCTACCAATAGAACATTGTTTTATTGGAAGAGAAGCTATATTATTATAATTGTCATTAATTAATTTTAGAGTTTGTGTATGAAAGAGATGGAGATGTTTTCCTCAGTGTGCAGTATGAATAAGGAGACAAGAATAAGGATGTTGTTTCTCCACATCCGGTTTGCTTGGATCCTGGTTAGTGAAGATGTGCCAGGCCACGCAGCCAAAGTGCTGTGGCAAGGGTGGTGGTTGATGCCAGTTGTTTATTTACAGGTAGCTTTTGAAAATGGCTGCCTCTCATTTCACCGGGCTCACAGCCGTTGCTGATGTAATTAAAGATCTAGACACTCAGATAGCTGTAAGTAAGCTCGTTGAGGCCACTGTTGGTGGAACTTGGTAAATGTGCTTCTGATGTCGATGACACCAAAGTGTCTACCTCATGGCTTTAAAATTTAGGCATCTTGACTACTCTGGGTTTGGGACTCTGCATGTACTTAAAGATTGTTAACACTCAAAAAATTTTGCTCTTGATGACAAAGAACAGCTTACTTTTAACAGTTGCTAAAAACGGTGTTTTTTAGACATAGACCTGACATAGATGTAAGCATGTTTTGAAGTGCCAAAAGGAACTAATCTATTTTCTTAGGTTTTGTGACTGGGTTTTAAGTATGTGATTGTGCCATGATTTGTTTGACTATAACATAATTTGCTGTTCAGAAATAAGGCATGTAGTACTTAACCAAATATTCTATTTTTACAAAGTCTTCAAAAATGTCTTACTCATTCTAGTCTATTTTTGTACATAAGATTTACCATTTCATTTACTTTCTTCCTTATTTAATTTTGTGGACTATTTCATTTAGCTTTTGGAGACAAGATGGTTTCTAAATTTGAGGTGAGAGCAGTGAACATTCTTCATTCCCTCCATTTTTAATGTGGAGGTGTGAAATGTTCACTATCCCAGATATCCTGAAGACCCTGCAAGTCTCACAGACCTTATACAATTTTACTTTCAAAGCTTATCCTTTATTAAAGATGTTTCTGGAGCTAGTTCTCTTGTTTTCCTTCTACAGCTGATTGGCCTTGGTCCTCACAGCTCCAAAAAGAAACAGGACCTCGATAAGCTCTATGAGCTGAAGTCCAAAGCTCGACAGATTATGAACCAGTTTGGCCCCTCAGCCCTAATCAACCTCTCCAATTTCTCATCCATAAAACCGGAACCAGCCAGCACCCCTCCACAAGGCTCCATGGCCAATAGCACCACAGTGGTAAAGATACCAGGCACTCCTGGGACAGGAGGGCGTCTCAGCCCTGAAAACAATCAGGTATCATCTCTTACTTTTTGCTCTCCCTAGGCATCTCTTACGTTATTTGAACCAGTAATGCTTTGAGAGATGTCTATCTCAGATGCTGCCTCTTCCTCTCAGCTGAAAAAGAGTCTTTTCCCTCCTTTGAACTTCTAAAGTTCCTTATCAGATTATCATGTACAATGTTTATCAATGTTTACTCTGTGGTATTTATGTGTGTGTGTGTATATGTACATACATTCATACATACACACTAACACATGTTGCCTATGACAGGTTTTTATATATGTATATATAAAAATATATACGCTATATAATTGTTAAATAAAATAATGAAATAACTAATGGATTCATTATTCCTTATTCCTGTAATAAAAGCATTATTGCCTCTGGTCTTTTCTCCTTCTAGTTCATCCAGCTGCTCCATTATTAACTTTGTGCACTAATTCTAAAATCTGCCCCCCCATGCCCTCTCTCCCCCACTTTCTGCTCATGATTCTGAGTCTGCCCTCCGGAGCCACAAGAGATAAGAAATAAGTATAATCTCTTGTCTGGGGCTTTATAGGCTGGATAGAATAGCAGGGAGAGACATTTCAAGAGAATGGGGTGGGGACTAGCAAAGGTGAATGGGAGGGTTGGGCAGACATTTGGGAAGCCAACCTGTGTTGAATGTGGAGTCTGTTGGAGGAGAACAGGAGGTAATATTATATAGGCAGGATTATGGCAGAATATACTGCGCATATACTAGTCAGTCTCCTTTGAAACACTTAGTCATTAGACAACCTTTGCAAATATTTAATAGACAAGTAAGTGATATAATAAAAGTCATATGTCTTAGGATTATCTTGGCAGTAAGTGGACAAGAAAGGTAGAAAGGGGGTGGGCTGAGAGGAAGACCAAGTCTAAGACTTTTACAGTAAATCAAGACATGGAATGAAGGCTTGCCTCAAGTGGATTTAATGGTAGAATGAATAGATCTGACACATAATTAATAAATATTTATTTTAAAAATTTGTTTCTTCATTTCCAAAATTATACATGCATGCTTATCACAGAAACTTTAGAAATACAGAAGAATAAAGAGCCCATTATTCTACCACCACCCCAAAATAACTATGGTCAGCACTTTAATATACGTCTTGATTATTATTTAATGGCATATGTATATGACATGACATTTCCTTTATGAAAGAGGAGTCACAGCTTCATGCACTTATACAAATATTATACAGAGATGAACATATGTTCCCTGCCATCAGGGAGCTTTCAGCCTATTAAGCCAGGAACAGGCAAGTTTATAATATATGCAGTGACAGAGGGTGCACAGGATACCCTAGAGGCCAAAGGAGGAAGTAGTTCCTTTTACCTGGGTGGGCTAGGAAAAGCAGAAAGAAGCCACCATGGACTGAGCAGATAGGAAAAACATGTCCAAAGACAACAGAGGCACAGTACAAGTTACGGTTGTCAGATAATTGCAAATTACTTAATGTAGAGGGAGGGTAAGGCACAGTGAGCACAAGAAGCAGAAATAAACTGACAGATGTTGGCCTCTTTTCCACACTGCTCTTTCAGCCTTTCCCTAGGCCACTTCTGTCTTGAGAGTGTAGTCTTGGAGCAGACTGCCAGGTAGGCTAGACTGTTAACTTTTGGAAAGTAGAAACTAAACCCAACAAACTGACAGCATTTCTTCATTATAGGGGAATGAGGTATTCTGTTTCCTTAATACTTGGCTGAAAAATCTTCTCCCAATTAACTTTAGGTATTGACCAAGAAGAAATTACAAGACTTAGTAAGAGAAGTGGATCCTAATGAGCAATTGGATGAAGATGTCGAAGAGGTAAGATGGAGTTGGGCACCCCAGAGTCTGTGTCCCTGAGAGCTAAGACTTCAGAGGTAGACAGATCTGAATTTGAATCTTGGCTCTGCCACTTACCAGCTTTGTAGCTGTGGACACATAGCTTTTTGTGTTGGTAGGGTGTGGTATTACTTACCGACAGGATTATTATGAGTGTCTCTTGGAATAACTTCATACAAATCACCTGGGAGAATGCCTAGCACTTTATACCTAGCAGCTGCTGCTACTTTTGCTTGGTGAAAAGGGTTCAGTTTGCTGCTTGTAGGCAATTACTTTCAACAATTTTAGTTGCTCATGTGATATTCTTCCATGTTTCTAAGTAATACAGTTAAACAGATATTCTTCGGTTTCTGTCTTTGGACTTCCTGTACATGAGGATTTTGTTAAGCCACTCACACATGTCCATCCATGCTTTCCTTTCCCTCATTTTTCTTTTTTCTTTTTTTTTTTTTAGCAGTAGAGTTAATTTTTTAAAAATATTTTATTTATTTATTTGTCAGAGAGAGAGAAAAAGTGCACAAGCAGGGGGAGCAGCAGGCAAAGGGAGGAGCAGACTCTCTGCTGAGCAGGGAGCCAAGATCATGACCTGAGCCAGGGTCAGATGCTTAACCAACTGAGCCACCCAGGCGCCCTCCCTCATTTTTCTAATATATATATATTTTTAAACACATATTTTTTAAGGATTTTATTTATTTATTTATTTGTCAGAGAGAGAGAGAGAGCACAAGCTGGGGGAGTAGCAGACAGAGGAAGAGGGAGAAGCAGGCTCCTCACTGAGCAAGTAGCCTGATGTGGGACTTGATCCCAGGACACTGGGATCGTGACCTGATCTGAAGGCAGATGCTCAAGTGATTGGGCCACCCAGCCATCTCTCCAATATAGTTTTTTTTTCTTTTTAAGATTTTATTTATTTACTTGAGAGAGGAGAGAGAGAGTGAGAGAGCATGAGAGGGGAGAGGGTCAGAGGAAGAAGCAGACTCCCTGTTGAGCAGGGAGACCAATGCTGGACTCGATCCCAGGACTCCAGGATTATGACCTGAGCGGAAGGCAGTCATTTAACGAACTGCGCCACCCAGGCGCCCCCCTCCAATATATTTTTGTCACAGCATTTAGATAACTCAGAAATCAGTGTTGACATTATTCTGATCAAGTACATATTGTTCACCTCTGAACCAAGTCCTGTTTTGTACTACCTATTAAAGTTGATAATTGACTTTTTTTTTTTAAGATTTTATTTATTTGTTTGACACAGAGAGAGAAAGTACATGCAGGGGAAGCTGCAGAGAGAGGGAGAAGCGGGCTCCCCACTGAACAGGGAGCCTGACGTGGGGCTCGATCCCAGGACCTGGGATCACAACCTGAGCCAAAAGCAGATGATTAATCAACTGAGCCACCTAAGTGCCCCTGTTTCTTTTTTTTACGGATTTTTTGGTTTTGTTTTGTTGTGGTTTTTTTTTTTCTTTTGGAAGTAATCTCTGTACCCAACATGGGACTTGAACTTACAACCCTGAAATCAAGAGTCACACATTCTACCTACTGAGCTAGCCAGGCGCCCCTATAATTGACTTATTTTTATTTAGTTTTCTTTGTGCCATTTTTTATTCTGGTTCTACTATCAGCTCTGGTATTCACCTATCAACATTGTTTTCCAAATGGATAAGTAATGTGCAGATTTGGGTCCTCCCCTCCCCAACTCAGATTTCATGCTCAGAAACCTCCATCCTGGGGCACCTGGGTGGCTCAGTGGGATAAGCCTCTGCCTTCAGCTCAGGTCATGATCTCGGGGTCCTGGGATCGAGCCCCGCATCGGGCTCTCTGCTCAGCGGGGAGCCTGCTTCTCTCTCTCTATCTCTCTCTCTACCTGCTTCTCTATCTCCTTGTGAGCTCACTCCTGTCAAACAAATAAATAAAATCTTTAAAAAAGAAAGAAACTCCATCCTTTAAGGAGGGCCCATGATATGATGAGCACTAGGTATTATATGCAACCGATGAATCATTGAACACTACATCTGAAACTAATGATGTACTATACGTTGGCTGATTGAATTTGAATATCAATAATAAAAAGAACCCTCCATCATCTTCTGGTCTAATTAATTTTAGGCCACTTGAACAAGCCCTCCTGAGTCTTCCTTTCACTCTTTTTTTGTCCTCCCTCTGGCTCTCTTGTTTCCTAGATCCCACATCCTCTTAGTTAGTCTCTTTTTTTGTTAGAGCGCATTTTTTTGTTATTGTTACTGCCTACAAAAGAATAGACAAGAAGCAAATATTTGAAAGTCTCTTACATTCTAACCTCACAATTTTTAGTTTGCATGGGTTTAGAATTAGATTATGAAAATAATTTTTTCCTTTCATTTGTGAAGGTATTGCTCCATGTCTTCAAAAAACCTATTAGGAAATCTTGTGTGGATGCCTGGCAGGCTTCGTCTGTAGAGCTTGTGACTCTTGCTCTCAGGGTTGTGAGTTCAATCCCCATGTTCAGCATCGAGCCTGCTTAGAAAAAGAAAGGAATTCCGTACTGTTCTGATCCCAGTTTTTTTAGTCTTCCCTTTTTTTAAAATTCTGAATTTTCTTTCTTTTTTTTTTTTTTTTAAAGATTTTATTTATTTATTTGACAGAGAGAAATCACAAGTAGATGGAGAGGCAGGCAGAGAGAGAGAGAGGGAAGCAGGCTCCCTGCTGAGCAGAGAGCCCGATGCGGGACTCGATCCCAGGACCCTGAGATCATGACCTGAGCCGAAGGCAGCGGCTTAACCCACTGAGCCACCCAGGCGCCCTAAAATTCTGAATTTTCATATGAGCCTTAGTATCTACCTTTTTTCAGTTGTTGTGCTGGGTTCCTAGAGCCTGTTTTTATTTGGGGGATGTGAGTGCCTCAGTTCTGGGATGATTTTGTCTATTTTGGGGTTTGGAGTTTCTTTTTTTTTTTTATTAAAGATTTTATTTATTTATTTGTCAGAGAGAGAGGAGCAAGAGTGAGCACAAGTAGGCAGAGTGGCAAGTAGAGGCAGAGGGAGAAGCAGGCTCAATTTGGGACTCAATCCCAGTACGCTGGGGTCAATACCTGAGCCAAAGGCAGCCGCTTAACCAACTGAGCCACCCAGGCATCCCGAGTTTGGAGTTTCTTATTGATGTTGTCTGTTTTGCCTTTGCTAAGGAATGTGTAGTGACAGGGAAAAGAAATACAGATTACAAAAACAGTATAACTTCATTTTAAATTTAATTTAATTTTGGGGCGCCTGGGTGGCTCAGTGGGTTAAAGCCTCTGCCTTCAGCTCAGGTCATGATCTCAGGGTCCTGGGATTGAGCCCCACATCGGGCTCTCTGCTCCGCGGGGAGCCTGCTTCCTCTTCTCTCTCTCTCTGCCTGCCTCTCTGCCTACTTGTGATCTCTCTGTGTCAAATAAATAAAATCTTTAAAAAAAAAATTTAATTTTATTTTATTTCTTTTTTAAGATTTTATTTATTTATTTGACAGAGACATAGAGAGCACAAGTAGGCAGAGCAGCAGGCAGAGGGAGAGGGAGAAGCAGGCTCTCCACCAACCTGGGATAATGACCCGAGCTGAAAGCAGCCACTTAACCGACTGAGCCACCTAGATGCCCCATTTATTTTTATTTTTTTAGCCAGAGAGAAAATATTTGCTCTCTTTGCATGTGTATGTGTGTGTTGGGAGGGTGTTTGAGGCAGCAGTTTTATTGCGATAGAATTCATATACCATAAAATTCACTCATTTGAAATCTACAGTTCAGTGGTTGTTAGTCTCTTCACAGAATTGTGCAATTCTCAACACAGTCATTTTTTTTTTAACATATGATGTATTATTAGTTTCAGAGGTAGAGGTCAGTGATTCATCAGTTACATATAACACCCAGCACTCATTACATCACATGCCCTCCTTAATGCCCATCACCCAGTTACCCCATCCCCCCTCCCACCTGCCCTTCAGCAACCCTCAGTTTGTTTCCTAAAGTTAAGAGTCTCTTAGGGTTTAACACAGGCATTTTCAGAACATTTTCCTCATCCCTGAAAGAAACCCATACCTATGAGCAGTCACTCCCATTTTTCCCCAGCCCCCATAGTCCTTAAGCAACTAACTACTAATTTACTTTCTGTGTCTATAGATTTTTTTTTTTTTTTTTTTAAAGATTTTATTTATTTATTTGACAGAGAGAGATTACAAGTAGGCAGAGAGGCAGGCAGAGAGAGAGAGGAGGAAGCAGGCTCCCTGCTGAGCAGAGAGCCCGATGCGGGACTCGATCCCAGGACCCTGAGATCATGACCTGAGCCGAAGGCAGCGGCTTAACCCACTGAGCCACCCAGGCGCCCTCTGTGTCTATAGATTGGCCTCTTCTGGACATTTCACATAAATGGAGTCATATGATACGTGATGTTTGTGCCTGCCTTCTTTCATTTAGTATAATGTTTTTAAAGTTCATGTTGTAAGGAGTATGAGTACCTCATTTCTTTTTATGGCAGAATACTCTTCCATTCTAGGGACATACTGTATTTTGTTTAGCCATTCATCGGTTGATGGGTTGTATCCACTTTTTGGTTATTATGAATAATGTTGTGTGAACATTCACATGCAAATTTTCTGTTTTTTCTTTTTTCTTTTTTTTTTTTTGACCCGTGTACACATTTCTTTTTTAAGATTTTATTTATTTATTTATTTAAAGATTTATTTTATTTATTTATTTGACAGACAGAGATCAGAAGTTGGCGAGAGGCAGGCAGAGAGAGAGGAGGAAGCAGGCTTCCCACAGAGCAGAGAGCCCGATGCGGGGCTCGATCCCAGGACTCTGGGATCATGACCTGAGCCGAAGGCAGCGGCTTAATCCACTGAGCCACCCAGGCGCCCCTAAGATTTTATTTATCTATTTGACAGAGGGGGACATAGCAAGAGAGGGCACACAAGCAGGGGGAGTGGGGGAGGGAAAAGCAGGTTTCCTACGGAGCAGGGAATGCAATGTGGGGCTCAATCCCAGGACTCTGGGATCATGACCTGAGCTGAAGGCAGCCACTTAACAACTGAGCTACCCAGGTGCCCCTCGTGTATACATTTTTGTGTGGAAATACGCTTTCATCTTTCTTGGTAATATTTCTTGGAGTCATGTGGTAACTGTTTTCCTTTGAGGAACTGCCTTTTCCAAAGTGCTGCACTCTTTTACATTCCTATCAGCAGTGTGTGAGATTTCCATTTTCTTCTATTGGTTTTTTGATGAGTTCTGCTCAGTGTTTACTCTTCCTTTTTTTTTTTTTTTTTTTTTAAAGATTTATTTATTTATTTATTTAAGAGAGAGAACACACAGGAAGGGGAACAGGGAAAGAATATTCAAGCAGGCTCCCTGGTGACCAAGGAGTCTGATACGGGACTTGATCCCAGAACCCCCAGATCTTGACTCAGATGAAGGCAGATGCTTAACTGACTGAGCCACCCAGGTGTCCCTCGTTTCTTTGAAATCCTAAGTTCTACTTGCTAGGGAGATTATCCTTAGTTTATCCTCTAAACCTTTTAAGTTTTGTTGTTGTTGACAACAAAAATTTTAATTTCTATAACGTTTTCTTGTTGACTAGTTGGTCTTTTTTTTTTTTTCCCCTTAAGATTCTGTTTTGTAAGTGATCTCTGTACCCACCATGGGGCTTGAACTCACAAACCGGATATCAAGAATTGTACACGGTACTGACTGAGCCAGCCAGGTGCCCCTAATTGGTCCTTTTCATCCCCATGGCACTCTGTTCTTATTTTTTCGTTGTGATATCTTTTCTTACCTTCCTCTCTGAGGAATTACATTTTTTGACCTTTTCTTCTTTTCCCTGCATTATCTTAGTGTCCTCTGGGTCCCTTTATTCTCCTTTGGTTTGTTTATTTTCTTTTTAGTGTTTGAGATTTTCTTCACATGCTTGGTGTTCTTGACTATCTGTTCTTAAAGAGTGAGCCACTGAAAACCCAATTCGAAACAGAACTTACTGACTGATGGGCTTCACTCAGTAATGTATTGGGAAATGTTTAGCAACCAACTCTGTGAAGAGAAAGACCCTAATTTTGAACATTCCCTAATTTCTTTGGTGTAAATATTCCCAATAGGCCCTATTTTAAGCTATCAACATGTTTCTGAATTCAAGATTATGAAGAAAGGCATATAATTAATTGGGTTTTGTGAGCTCCACTCAGCCAGTTTTAGCAAAGCACTGGCTTCACTTCAGAATAATTTATCCACAAGTCAGCCTTCTTACAGGGAATACTCTATGTGTCAGCATCTGTATGTCTTTTCTCTGGAGTTGTTTGGCATCTCCAGAGAAAAATCCTCCAGGCTCCTTGCCTGGAGGGTTTATCTCTAGCTTCTGATATGCTGGCAGAAAGGCAAGAGAAGGAGGCTGTGTCTGGTGCATTCTAATCCAGAGCCATTCAATTGAACTCTGTTCAATTCTCTAGAGAGTGAACTGCTGTGTTCTGGGTCAGGTATGTGTGGGGAGGAGTCTCTTGGCTGTTTTTGGAGTGTGGAGGCATGGGGACTAGTCTGTATATAGACACAGAGTTAATTTCTCAGTTTTTAGTCCCATGCCTCAGCCCAGTCTTCTGTGGTAAATGGCACTTCCAGAACCTGGATCTTTTAGAGGTTGCAGGGGGCAAATCAAGTCAAATCTCATTGGTGTCCCTTCGATGGGCACTTGTGTTGTACCTTCCATCTGCTAGGTCAGATCCCACTTTTCCGCTGTTATCTCTTTGGCAAAAAATTACTTTAAAAGCTTATTGCATTCTCTTATCTATTAAGCGTTTTTCTCCTGTTCTAATTGCCTTTGTGGATTTATATGTCTTTTTTTCCTTTTCTGTTATTTTAGTGCATTTAGGGAAGGAGAGGAGGTCATTTTTGGAATTGATCTGCCATGTTTAATCAGAAATCTCTCCATTGGGGGTGCTTGGCTGCCTCAGTTGCTAGAGCATGTGACTCTTGGTCTTGGGGTAATGAATTCAAGCCCCACATTGGGCATAGACCTTACTTTTTCATTCTTTTTAAGATTGTATTCATTTATTTAAGAGGGACAGAGTGTGGAAGAGAGAGCATAAGCAGGGGGAAGGGGCAGAGGAGAGGGAGAAGCAGGCTCCCCGCTGACAGGGAGCCCAATGATGTGGGGCTCAATCCCAAGACCCTGGGATCATGACCTGAACCAAAGGCAGACACCCAGCCACCTTAGCCAATCAGGCACACTTAGAAGCTTACTAGGAAAGAAGAGAGAGAGAGAAAGGGGGAGAGAGAGAAGGAAGGAAGGAAGGAATCTTTCCATTTGATGGTATCCATTTGGTTTCATTGGAAAGATGACAATGTGATAATGGTCTAGCAGAATAAGTAATGTCTATCCATGGTTTTAATTTTATTTTATTTTTGGTCAGCAGAGGAAGCCATGGGGAACGTATTGAGTGATGAGAATTCCAATTGTTAGTAGATTTTTAGCTTCAGAATTGTGACTTTTTTTTTTTTTAATTTTATTTATTTATTTTTCAGAGAGAGAGAGAGCGAGCACAGGCAGACAGAGTGGCAGGCAGAGTCAGAGGGAGAAGCAGGCTCCCTGCGGAGCAAGGAGCCCGATGTGGGACTCGATCCCAGGACTCTGGGATCATGACCTGAGCCGAAGGCAGCTGCTTAACCAACTGAGCCACCCAGGCGTCCCCAGAATTGTGACTTTACTGTTCATGTTGTCCAGGATAATTGATAATGAAGTGGAAAGAACCCAGGTTTCAGACATGGAAGCTCGAAGTCAAATTCTGGTTCCACTGCTTAGCATTTGTATAGTTATGAGTTAGCACCCTTCTGCATATAAGGAGGATAAAGTCCATGCCCCACTTTTTTTTACAGGATTACTATAAGGTCTCGGTGAGATTAATGGAAATAAAAATGCTTTAGGAGACTGTGAATGAGGAAGTATAATGATTCACTTTTGTTTTCCCACCTAATTCTAAAGAAAATACGAGGGTGAGGGATTGGACTGGTTGATCTCTCTAGATAGAAAGGACAGAGAGTAACGTCCTCAGAATCTTGTGAGTTGCACTCAACCTGCTTAACGAGTTGATGTGTTCCTAGTGTTGTCCTCACTCCTCCTCGTCCTCACCTTAGCCCAAATGCTGATTCTGGGCCTTCTAATAGACAGCCTAACTAAATATGTGATTCCAGCAGACAGAGTTGTCTCAGCAACAGGAGCCTGCTCTGCCAATGTCATGGTTACTCTCCCCCACTTTTGTCTTCCCCAGATGCTGCTGCAGATTGCTGATGATTTTATCGAGAGTGTGGTGACGGCAGCCTGCCAGCTCGCTCGGCATCGCAAGTCCAGCACCCTGGAGGTGAAGGATGTCCAGCTGCATCTAGGTATGTCTTGTTCCTCCCTGAGGCATCCACACTGTTGCTCCTTCAGGACCACCAGGAACAGGTAGCGGGAGGAACTTTCGTGTCAGGATTAGACTTTTGGGGGCTCTGGAATGGATGTATTTGTTCAATGGTAGCATCATACAGAGAAGAGAAATCTATCCATGGTCAGGAGAATGAGCCCAGGCATGGGTTTGCCACTTCCTCTCGGTATCACCTTGTCCTTCCTCCTAACTTTCTCTCAGAGCCTGTTTTCCTCATTTGTAAAGTAGAGATCATAGTATCATCCTTACAGGGTGATCATGAGAATTATGGGTTACATTTGTCAGGTCACTGGCTCGGGGCCCTGCACAAAGTAAGAGTTTTGTAAATGTAGCTATTATGTCTCCAACATTTAAATAGTAGTTTTTCTCTTGCAGTTTTTAGCCTGTTTACCCATTTCCCCCTAAAATTATAATGTACATATAATTCTATATTCCGTTTTTCAACTTAAGACACACTAAATTCAAGCTTGGTTTTTCTGAGGGATGCTTGACTAACATCGATAACCATCATCACTTGGGAAATGAGTAAGCCCCCCATCTGCATTGGTTACAGTGTGCTCAGAAGAAAGTGAACAGTCTTGTGAGTATGAAGGGCAACTGAATGAGGCAGAAGTTATTACAAGATTCAGTATAGATCAGCCCATGAATAATTACTGAAAGGCTTCCTTGCTGGTGACAGGAAGATATGGCTTGGGGAGGTACTGGGAGTCTTGGTGGAGTAACAGTTCCTGGTTAATGTTGCTAGTATTAATAACAGGACAGATATTCCAATTATCTATTATTAGATAACAAACTTAAAATGATAACAGTGGCTTAAAACTGTAATAGTCTTTTTTTTTTTTTTTTAAAGATTTTATTTATTTATTTGACAGAGAGACATCACAAGTAGGCAGAGAGGCAGGTAGGTTGGGGGAGAAGCAGGCTCCCCACTGAGCAGAGAGCCCGATGCGGGGCTCCATTCCAGGACCCTGAGATCACAACCTGAGCCAAAGGCAGCGGCCTAACCCACTGAGCCACCCAGGCGCCCCTGTAACAGTCGTTTATTTTGTTCAGTTGTCTGGGGCTTGATGGGGCTTAGCTAGGCAGTTCTGCTGAGGGTCTCTCATGTAATTAAAGTCAGGTGGTACCTTGGGCCGAGATTGTTTTGAAGGAAGGTGTATTCATTTCCTAGGCTGCTATAACAAAGCACCACACACTAGGGAGGTTAAAACAACCAAATGTGTTCTCTCACTGTTCTGGATGCCAAAAGTCTACGATCCCTCCAATGCTTCTATGAAGAAGACTTCCTTGCCTTTTTCTAGCTGTTGGGGGTGGCTAGCAATCCTTGGCATTCTCTGCGTATAGCTGCATCACTCTGTCTGTGCCTCGGCCTTCACATGGCCTTCTCCCCTGCATGTGTCCCTCTCTCTGTCTCTTCTCCTCTTGTAGGATGCCAGTCATATGGAATTAAGGGCCCACCCTACTCCTGTACGACCACATCGTAATTAATCATATCGCAGTAATCCTGTTTCCAGTATATTCTGAGGTACTGGGGGTTAGGACTTAAACATGTCTTTTTTGAGGGACACAATTTGACCTATAACAGAGTTTCACCAGTCCAAGTCTGATACTGGGGCTAGAAAGTCCCAAAAAGCTGGAATTCCAGGGGCGCCTGGGTGGTGCAGTCAGTTGTGTCCAACTCTTGGTTCTGGCTCAGGTTGTAATCTCATGATTGTGAGATCAAGCCCCGAGTCAGGCTTAGCAAGGAGCCTGCTTGAGATTTTCTCTCCCTCTCCTTCTGCCCGTCCCACTCTTGCTCTCTTTCGTTCTCTCCAATAAATCTTGAAAAAAAAAAAACAAACAAAAAACCAATCTGGGACTCCACAGGTCTCCCCCTCTCTGCAGTCTCTCTTTTTTTTTTTTTTAAAGATTTTATCTATTTGACAGAGAGAGCACAAGCAGGAAGAGTGGCAGGCAGAGGGAGAGAGAGAAGCAGGTTTTCTGCCGAACAAGGAGCTGGATGTGGGACTCGATCCTAGGACCCTGGGATCATGACCTGAGCCAAAGGCAGACACTTAAGGACTGAGCCACCCAGGCGATCCCTCTCTGCAGTCCACCCCCCTTTTCTTTTTTAAGATTTTATTTATTTATTTGACAGAGAGAGATCACAAGTAGGCAGAGAGGCAGGCAGAGAGGGGGGTGGAAAGCAGGCTCCTTGCTAAGCAGAGAGCCCGATGCGGGGCTTGATCCCAGGACCCCGAGATCATGACCTGAGCTGAAGGCAGAGGCTTAACCCACTGAGCCACCCAGGGGCCCCCAGAGTTTCACTTTGAGATGATGAAAATGTTTTAGAGATGGTTGGTGATAATAGTTGCACAACAATGTGAATGTGCTGAATGCCACTGAACTGTGTACTTAAAAATGGTTAAAATGCTCTCTGATATGAGGAATTTGAGAGGCAGGGTGGGGGTATTGTGGGGGGGTAGGGAAGGAAAAAATGAAACAAGATGGGATCGGGAGGGAGACAAACCATGAGACTCTTAATTTCACAAAACAAATGAGGGATGCCGGGGGGAGGGGGTTATGGAGAGTATGGTTGGGTTATGGACATTGGGGAGGGTATGTGCTATGATGAGTGCTGTGAAATGTGTAAGTAAACCTGATGATTCACACATTTAATAAAAATTTTTAAAAATACAAAACAAGGGACGCCTGGGTGGCTCAGTTGGTTAAGCGGCTGCCTTCGGCTCAGGTCATGATCCTGGCGTCCTGGGATAGAGTCCCACATCGGGCTCCTTGCTCCGCAGGGAGCCTGCTTCTCCCTCTGCCTCTGCCTGCCATTCTGTCTCCTATGCTCACTCTCTCTGAAAAATAAATAAAATCTTCAAAAAAAAATACAAAATAAAACCAAAAACATGGTTAAAATGGTAAATTTTAGGTATATTTTGCCACAAAATCCCCACACACAACAGATTATATTACTTTTTTTTTTTTTAAAGATTTTATTTATTTATTTGACAGAGAGAGATCACAAGTAGGCAGAGAGGCAGGCAGAGAGAGAGAGAGAGAGGAAGCAGGCTCCCCGCTGAGCAGAGAGCCCGATTCGGGGCTCCATCCCAGGACCCTGGAATCATGACCTGAGCTCAAGGCAGAGGCCTTAACCCACTGAGCCACCCAGGCGACCCCAGATTATATTACTTTAGAGCTTAGCATTTCTGTTTTTAAAATATTTTGTGTTTTAATTATTGAAATTAAAATTGGAATATTAGTTTATTCATTAAGGGTGAAGAGTAATTATCACAATGACAAGAATACTCACAAGTCTGCATGGCCAGGACAGCTTCTGTAGTATGCCTAATGGAGGCTGAGTCATAATCAGAAGATTGCTCAGAGGGCAGTGGATCGGAGCATGGGGAATTGGGGAACCTGGTAGTCAATGGCACTAGACCACCTACATCTGTTCCACACCACCACCCCCAACAAAGGT
The DNA here is from genome assembly GCF_020171115.1 of Neogale vison. NCBI lineage: Eukaryota > Metazoa > Chordata > Mammalia > Carnivora > Mustelidae > Neogale > Neogale vison. Next base: position 21,397,511 of record NC_058092.1, on the reverse strand, counting down.
AGGCTTGCCAATGGGGCTGGAAACTCTGGACACCACCTCTTGTGACAAACTGAAATGGGTACAGCCAGGTTTGCTTCTGACCCAGTTTCCTACACTTGCTTAATGGACTAAGCTCCCTTTCTGATGGATAGTCTTGAGAAATGTGGACATTCAATGACATAATGTACATGGAATGCTTTGTACAATGCTGCTTTATGCCACACATTTTCACTATACCTTTTAGTCACTAAATGATTGTTGCTATTACATTAATATTATATAAAATATAAATACATATGCATTTAGGAACATCTGGGTGGCTCAGTTGGTTAAGCATCTGCCTTTGACTCAGGTTGTGATCTGGGGGGTGCTGGGATCAGGCTGCTTCTCCCCCTCCTGAAGCCCCTCACCCCAGCTCATGTTGTCTCTCAAATAAATTAAAAAAATCTTTTAAAAATGCATATTTAAATATTTTGCTACACATACTTAACATGTGTGCATTCTTGCCTGGTAGCAACCTTTTTTTTTTTTTAAAGATTTTATTTATTTATTTGACAGAGGGAGAGAGAAATCACAAGTAGGCAGAGAGGCAGGCAGAGAGAGACGGGGAGACAGGCTCCCTATTGAGCAGAGAGCCTGATGTGGGGCTTGATCCCAGGACCCTGAGATCATGACCTGAGCTTAAGGCAGAGTCTTAACCCACTGAGCCACCCAGGTGCCCTGTGACCTTTTTTTTTTAAGATTTAAATTTTTTTGTTGTTTTTTTAAAGATTTATTTATTTTAATCCTTTTTTTTTTTAAGATTTTTTATTTATTTGTTTGACAGATAGAGATCACAAGTAGGGAGAGAGGCAGGCAGAGAGAGAGAGGAGGCAGTAGGCTCCCTCCTGAGCAGAGAGCCCGATGTGGGGCTCGATCCCAGGACCCTGGGATCATGACCCGAGCCGAAGGCAGAGGCTTTAACCCACTGAGCCACCCAGGCACCCCAATTTTAATCTCTTTTAAGATTTCATTTATTTATTTATTTATTTTGGAGAGAGAACGAGCAGGGAGAGGGAAAGGGAGAGAATCTCAAGTACACCCTACACTGAATGTGCACTGGATGTGGGCTCAATCGCTTAACCCTGAGATCACGACCTCCACTGAAACCAAGAGTTGGACACCTAACCGACTGACCCACCCAGGTGCCTGGGATTTATTCATTTATTTATTTGAGAAAGAGAGAAAGAGTGCACCAGGTAGGGTGGGGCAGAGGGAGAGGAAGTCTAAGGACATTCCCTGCTAAGTGCAGAATCCAACTTAGGACTCAGTTCCACAACCTCGAGATCACGACCTGAGCCCGAACCAAGAGTCAGTCACTCAACTGACTGTACCACCGAGGAGCCCATAAGATTTATTTTATGTAATCTCTATACCCAGTGTGGGGCTCGAACTCACAACCCTGAGATCAAGAGTCACACTCTCCACCGACTGAGCCAGACACCCCATTACGTTCTTTCTTTTTTTTTTTTTTAAGATTTTATTTATTTATTTGATAGAGATCACAAGTAAGCCGAGAGGCAGGCAGAGAGAGAGGAGGAAGCAGGCTCCCTGCTGAGCAGAGAGCCCAATGCGGGGCTCGATCCCAGAACCCTGGGATCATGACCTGAGCCGAAGGCAGAGGCTTTAACCCACTGAGCCACGCAGGCACCTCAACACTCTTTCTTAAAGAGACTCTGCAGATCCATATCCTGAGCCACTTTGTGTGGTTTGTAAAGTTTAATTCCCAAAGAAGAATCTCAGTGTTACTTTCAAGACTGACAACAGATATTATTAGCAGAAGGCTTCAGGATTTTTATTTTCAAAGAAATATTGGAGGAAGGACACCTGGGTGGCTCAGTTGGTTAAACATCTGCCTTTGGCTCAGGTCATGATCCCGGGGTTCTGGGACTGAGTCCCACATTGGGCTCCTTGCCCAGCGGGGAACCTGCTTCTCCCTCTGCCCCTCCCCATGCTTGTGCTCTCTCTCTCTTGCTCTCTCTGACAAATAAATAAAATCTTAAAAAAAAAATATTGGAGGAGAGCTATATATAAAATTCTTCTAGACCCAAACATGAATCATTCATTCACCCAATAGTTACTGTAGATGAGGCACAAAGTATAACTAGAAAACCACTAATACTCGATTTGATTTAAGTAAGTGCTGTGCTTGGAGCAAAACAGATTTGTAAAACAAGTGTTTTCAGGGGTTTAGGGGAGTATGATAAAGTTCGTAACTCCTTTTGAGTAGACTTACTCCCTAAATAATCTTGTGTAAGTATAATTTTTTACATACTTAGAGTGCAACACACTTTTGTGGCTGGGGGGGGTCCATGTAGCTATGGTGATTACTGACATCGTCAAATCATCAGAATCTCTGCCTTGTTGGAACTTCTGGGGACACTCTCACAGGGATGATCATACCCACTGGCAGCGGGACACAGGGCTGTGGTGTGGACATAACCCATGTCTATATCTGTATCTCTGTGCCTTTATCCCGGGCTCTGGGATTGTATTATGACCTTGAATGCTATTAGCCACCCTATGAGGTGTTTATTACAGTTGTGAACTGCCGTGTAAAAGCTGAAGAAACCAAGACCCAGCGTCCTCCAGCTCCACAGCAGAAGCAGCAGAGCTGGGACTCGGCCCTTAACTCCCGAATACTAGGAATGCCTTTCTGCTCCTCCTCTTCCTTTGGGTTTGAGAGGGGTGACTTTAAACATAGGAGTAAGACAACTGAAGGGGAGGGGGATGCCTGGGTGACTCAGATGGTTAAACATCTGCCTTCTGCTCAGGCGTGATCCCAGGATGCTGGGATCGAGTCCCAAGATGGGCTTCCTGCTCAGTGGGAAGCCTACTTCTCCCTCTCCCTCTGCTGCTCCCCCTGCGTGTGTTTTTTCACTGTCTCTCTCAAATAAATAAATAAAATCTTAAAAAAAAAAAAAAAAAAAAGACAAGACAACTGAAGGGGCACCTGGCTGGCTCAGTTGGTGGAGTGTGTGACTCGACCTTGGCATCATGAGTTTGAGCCCCCTGTTGGACATGGGGCCTGCTTTAAAAAAAAAAAAAAGACAAGACAACTGAAGAAACAGGAATTTCCGCTTCTGTGGAGCTGCATGGAAACCTGAGGGCTCAGCGCTCACAGCCTGGAGTCAGTTACTCCTTGGTCCTTTGTCGACAAAGGTCGAATGGTGTCATTGGAGGCACCACAAGGGATCCCCCATTTGTATTCCATAGAACCCGTCTGCAGGGCTGCTGTTCATTACTGTGGTTGATCGCTCAGATGAGTCCTCCTTGACCCTTGTCTAAGGGTCACACTGCACCCTGATGCTGCCTTCCCTGTCCCCTTATCTCTGTGCTGGCCTCTTCCTTGCAGAACGCCAGTGGAACATGTGGATCCCAGGATTTGGCTCTGAAGAAATCCGACCCTACAAAAAGGCTTGCACCACAGAGGCCCACAAACAGGTGAGGAGCCGTCAGAACCCCAGGGCAGCCACGGCCCATCCCTTGAACTGTGTCTCTGAGGGAGTGCACATGGCTACGGTCCCTGCACTTGTCACTTCCTCCACATAGGAAGCTCCGCTTCCTGGACCAAAGATCAGAGAGGGCAAGAGGCAGCAGGGCTCCACGGGAGAACAGTCATTTACTTCTGTGGTTCTCTGCTGTTCCCACATGGGGTCTCAGCTTTTTCTCTCAACGCTGATGGGTGTCATTTAAAGCTGTTGATTGTAGCTTCTTCTAATATGGGTAGAACTCGCTCCCTCCACTTCTCCCTGATGAAATCTCTGCGTTGTGGCTGATTGAAAGAGAGACAGGCCATACTTGTGCTGGAAGGTAGCACCCAGGCTGCTGTGCCAGGCCTTCTGGCCTCTGTCCCAGCTTGCCCTTAGTTCTCTATCCCTGTGACTGACTGCAGACCTGAGGGGTCAGTACGAGAACCTAACCCCACTTATACTGTGCCACAAGCTGGCCCTGTCATTGGTCTAATAACAATGATGACTTCCTTTTGACAAAGTCTTAATTTAACTGGTGGCTCCAGTTTGAAAAGTGAGCTTTTTTCAAGCTTGATGGGCACATTGTGTGGTTTTGGCTGAGTGTCCCTTGCTTGTCCATAGCCTGGGATCTCTAGAGTGTATGTGTTTACAGACCTCACAAAGGAAGCCCTTACAGGGAAGTCACCAGTAGTCTGAATCAAAGGACCACAGTATTCTTCAGAAGGGAGTCCCTCCAGACAATGGTCATTTTGGCTCTGTTTCCTAATTAATCCACTTTCCAGCTTTATCTATCTATCTCTCAGCAAGTATCATAATATTAGGACAATCTCTTAGTCAAAAGAGTAAGCAGAGGGGTGCCTGGGTGGCTCAGTGGGTTAAGCCTCTGCCTTCAGCTCAGGTCATGATCTCAGGATCCTGGGATCGAGCCCTGCATGGGGCTCTCTGCTCAGCAGGGAGCCTGCTTCCCCCCCACCCTCTGCCTGGCTCTCTGCCTACTTGTGATCTCTGTCTGTCAAATAAATAAATAAAATCTTGAAAAAAAAAAAAAAGAGAGAGTAAGCAAAGCAGATCAGTAATTCGGCCAATGGCTGGTAATAGTTAAATTTGAAACCTATGACCTGAATGTTCCCCTGATGGGTTGTGGTGGAAATTGTTAGTGTCCGTTTGCTTCATTGTAGGTCGTCTTGTGTGAAATGTCAGCTCCCTTTTATGTGTGGCCACAGGCTTGACACAGTCCCCTTCCCTATTTTCTTCATCCTCACATTAGGCTGGGGGAGTCTAGAAAACACAGGCTTTGATGGCTTGTCCCCTAAGTCCCCAAAAGGCAAGAACTGTCATCTTCTGTTTTTAACTTTTTTGCCATTCTGCTGACCTACAGCTACTACAGCTGACTACAGCAGTTTGGGTCTTTTGGTCAATGAAATGGGTCCACTGGGCTATCTAAACATCTCCTGGGGCCCTGAAGACTGTTGTCAGGCTCAAAGGAGCCTGCTGAGCTGCCCTGTGTGGATAGGTTCCCAGGGCTCCAGCCTGTGGTATAGACTGTGCCCCACATGGGTGACGGGGAAAGTTCCTGACTTTAAGCTGTGTAATTGATTATTTCACTCTTCTTTCAGAGAATGGCATTGATCCGGAAAACAACCAAGAAATAACACATGGGAAGGTCAGGGAATGGACAACAATGTATTTGGAGATACTTGAGCTGAGACCTCAGCCATCTCATCTTTGGATTTTTTTTTTAATGCTTTACAGAGAAGCATATATTTTTTATTAACAGTGCAGCAATATCTATAATGACTGAGAGGATCTGCCAAAAGAATAAAGCCTCCTCCCCCAACTTCCGGTCCCTTTTCCCTGCCGTCTCAACGAGGAACGATGTATCTTCCAGAGAAGATTTTATTTGTGGTTTATTATATAAGTGATTGAATATGGGACAAAGCATTATGGTCTTGTTTGGTGAGACAGTATTAGCAGGATTTGTAGAGGTTTGTGTTTCCTTCTCCTTTCCCCCTCTCCCTGTACTTTGTAATGTCAGTGTTTATATGAATATGACTTTCATTTGCTTTTCCAGAATAAAGAAGTTATTAATCGAGAGACACAGGGTACATGGCTTACAGCCTTTGAAAGGCCAGAGGCAGTTAAAAGGACAAGCAAGGCTGGATGTAGCTCTCTGTCAGCAGGTGGCAGCACCAATAGCCATTTCTTTCTCTTTTTTTTTTTTTTTTTTTAAGATTTTATTTATTTATTTGACAGAGAGAGATCACAAGTAGGCAGAGAGGCAGGCAGAGAGAGAGAGGAGGAAGCAGGCTCCCTGCTGAGCAGAGAGCCCGATGCGGGACTCGATCCCTGGACCCAGAGATCATGACCTGAGCCGAAGGCAGCAGCTTAACCCACTGAGCCACCCAGGCGCCCCACCATTAGCCATTTCTTTACGGAGGAAAAAACCCAGGAATTTTTCTATTCTTTTACTTCAAGGAAGGCCATACCATCAGTAGGAGTTTGAGTCCAGTTTCTCTGCCATAAGAATGGGGCAGAGTGACCTCTCGGTGAACCCCAAACTGAAGAGGCATTTGGTTTTGGCGAAGCCTTTTCTGACCCACCCTTCTGAAACTCCTGGAGTTCATCCTTGGCCCTAAGAAAGGATGGCAGTAACCTGGGGAAAGGCCCATCTGTGCAGGTGCCTTGTCTGTTCTTAGTTGTTGATATCCCTGATCCCGGTATCTGCACCATCATGCAGAGGAAACCAGGCCCCTAAGACCTCAGGGTCAAGACCTTCAGTGGCACCTAGCTTCATCCCATCCTGAGCCCAGCATAGCCCTTTTGGGTTGTGAGGGTTCCTTGGTCTTCAGAGGGCATGGCTGTTCATCCAGGGGTCACTGGTATGGGCACATCCTCCTTGCCTTGCTTTTACTCCCTCCCACTTGGAATTTGAGCCCAGAACCCCTCTCTTCACACCTCGTAGCTCTCTTGAGGCTGTGTTGTTGTTTCTGTTGCTCTTGGTCAAGGTCTCAACATAGTGGGCACCCAGAGAGGCAGCAAGCTTCCCCCTTTCCTCTGGCATCACTCTTGTTGAGGCCCCAGGTCTCTCTTGTGGCCTACTACCAGGAAGAGGATGTTGAAAGGTTTCACTTTTTCCAGAACCTCCAAATGCCACTGGGTGACACTCTCAAAGGATGTTCAGTTGGTGATACCAAACAGCAAAAGGCCTCCTGCTGAGTTCCAATAGTAGGAGCAAGTCACTGACCTTGACAGCCAAGAAGGAATCCAGAGTTAGTTTTGGTTCCTCCACTGAGGACAAAAAGGGACAAAGGAATCCGGGCAGTGTAATGGAAAAAGCTGGGGGAGAGTCCAAAGTTCTCAGTTCTTTTTTTTTTTTTTTTCAAAGTTCTCAATTCTTGATCCACTGTGTGACAGGTAAGTGGCTTCACCTGTCTTGAATCTTGTCCCACCTGCCTGGGGAGGGGCTGGTCATTGAGCAAGTATTTATGACCTGGGCCTGGGCCGGCCGAGGGCTGCACTGTTAACTACGAACACAGGGAGCGCTCTTGTGATCAGGTGAGTGAAAACCAGCCTCAATCAGTTAACCCTCTGAGTCTTGATTTCACTTCGGATTGTGATCTCAGGGTCCTCGGATTGGCCCTAAGGGGCTTTGCGCTGCGTGTGAATTCAGCTTGAGCTTTTCTTTCCCTCTGCCCCTCCCCCTGCTGGTATGTGCTGTCTCTCACGTTAGCGCGCGCGCGCGCGCGCGCGGGCTCTCTCTCTCTCGCTCTCTCTCTCTCTCTCTGTCAGAATAAATGGATACATCTTTAAAAAACAAACAGACAAAAACCTGCCTCTGTGCCAAGGACTGCAAAGGAGAGAGGCTTGCAGGGTGGTCTCACCAGCGGAGCTGAGGGACTCGGGTGAAGGGGTGGAGATCACTGAGGGGGAGAGACCTGCGCGGAAGGCAGCCCAGGGCAGTGCTGTCAGGCCAGGTTGTGCAGGGCCTCGCAGGCCCCAGCCATGCAGGCTTTACCCAGACGGTAACAGGAGCCATTTTAGATTTGCGTGTGGGGAAAGGTCACTCTGGCCGGGCAGTGGAGTACACACAGCCAGGAGGGGAAGGGAGAGGACAAGTGTGGAAGCAGAGAGATCCATTAGAAGGCCGCCGCCTGGGACGCCTGGGTGGCTCAGTTGGTTAAGCAGCTGCCTTTGGCTCAGGTCGTGATCCCAGCGTCCTGGGATCGAGTCCCACATCGGGCTCCTTGCTTGGCAGGGAGCCTGCTTTTCCCTCTGCCTCTGCCTGCCATTCTGTATGCCTGTGCTCGCTCTCTCTCCCTCTCTCTCTCTGACAAATAAATAAAATCTTTAAAAAAAAAAAAAAAGGCCACCGCCTGATTGAAGCGGTGGTAAGTGCAGGACAGGGGTGAATCTGCAAGACAGTACAGTGGGCACTCACAAGCTTTGGTGACTGTGTGTAGGGGTGCGGGACTGGGGCACCACTTAGTGATCCGAAGGGTTCGTCTGACTTGGTGTGCCCACCCCTGGGGCAGCTTGGCCCCACCCTGGGCACGAGGCCCTCTTCCTCCTTGGATGAGTAACTATGCCCACTGGATTCCCAGAGCCCGGCCTGGTGCAGACGGTTGGGCAACAGGGCCAGCAGATTCTGGAATCGTGTGCCCGGCATCCTTGCAGAGGTGCGGTGGAGAGTGCTTCTGGTGGTGCTGTGCTAAGCACCTCCCATGTTTGAGCGCTTTGTGTTTCCCCAACAAGTCTGAAGAAGGAAGAACGTGCGAGGTCTGTGTAGTGCACTTGAATTGTATCTTATCTAATCCTGGTTCCCAGGAGGAAACGGAGACTTAAACAGTTTAAGGAACTCAAGGTCACACAGCTTGTGTCAAGTTCATCTGACTCTGGAGCCTGCGCTCTTAAGCGGCCCTATCTCCCTGAACCTAGGGAGACAAAATGGGGGGTGACCAAGAACAGCATACGCAAAGGCCCAGAGGTATAAAGAAGTCTGCAGCAATGTGGCTCAAGCACAAGATGTAACACGGAGAGGATGGCCTGAGGTGAACAGAAAGTGAGCCCGGGAGGAGGATGGATGACAGACATAGTGGCGAGGGCCAGCACCTAGGCTTCAGAGGCTGTTCTGTGTGTGTGTCTATCTGTCTTGCAGGAGTGGGAGGGTGTAGTGTAGACAGCCCACAGGTGGGCCGTGGGCTTCCCATCCCTTATCAACCTGGCCAGTACCCCCCCCCACTTTTTTTAAAGATGTATTTATTTATTCGAGATTGAGAGAGAGAGTGGGTGCAGAGGACAGAGGGAGAGGGAGAAAGAAACTCAAGCCGACTCTCTGCTGACTGCAGAGCGCAACACAAGGCTTGATCTCACAACCCTGAGATCATGACCTGGGCCAAGAGTCAGATGCTCCATCAACAGAGTCACCCAGGTGCCCCTGAGTAATACCTGGCTTAATTGTTGGGCATTTTAGGGCTAACAGAAAGACTGCATCTGATAAGAGGATCCTGGTGCTAAAAACAGGCATATAAACAAAAAATTTGAAGACCGTAGGTGCTAGGGACCGGGGAGATTTAGGTGGAGGACTGGTGTGATTGTATTTACATGTTACAAGCCTTGCACGGGCTACTGGTCTGGAGAATGGAGTTGGAAACAGCGGAGGAGGTCTAGCCAAGAAGTTGCTGCAGTTAGTTCAGACTAAAAGTAAAGGCATATGGCATGCAAGGTTTCCCTGAGAAAGCATTAACCAAAAGACAGAGGTAGGGGGTGGTTGCAACAACACGGTTGAGTTTTGAGGGCACAGAGGGGGCCATCTGGGACCAGAAAACCACCCTGAAAAGTCCCCTGTGCCTGCATGAGGGGAAGCGGGGAGGAGGAGGCCAAACGTGGACTGAAGCCTCACAGTTAAATGTAGTTAGAAAAGAAAAACTCCCAGCATCATCCAGTGCAACCCCGTAACTTACAGGTAAGAACATTAAGGTCTGAAGAGGTCGTTAAGACCTGAGGTCCCTGGGCAGGTCGGGACTCAGACCTGTGGTCTTGGTCCATTGTCCATCCTTCTCATGGCCTCGAAGAGCTACAGTCTTGGCCGGGGGTGGGGGGTAGGGGGGAGTGCAAAATGATGTAGACAACAGAGCCTGAAATCTCCAGGTTCCCTGAAGGCTCGGAGAAGAAATTGAGTTGGGCCAAGCCTTGAAGGACTGAGTTTTGACAGAGATGGAGGAAGGACATTCCAGACCGGGGACTGACACATGAAAGACGCAAAGGGAGCTTGTTAGCAGAAGGAACTTAACACTTACTGGGCACTTAATAGTGTCCTATTTAATCGTCTAACAAAACTGGGGGGTAGGAATTGTTCTCATTTTACCATGAAGACCGAGGCTCAGAGGTAGGGGACGGGCTGGGCTCCTACCCAGACGTCTTCAGCTCCAGACTGTGTGGGGAGGGCAGGATGGGTCTTCCCTCTTAACCCACTAAATTTCAGAGGCTCCCAGAATGGGCAGGGTCTTCAGAAAGGCTCCCATGGGTGGCAGATTGGCTGTGTGCCTTCAAAAGGTGTGGATTCAGGCCCAAAAGCCCGACCTTGCCGAAGATGCTGTGGCTGGAGGGTTTAGCCGGGGCGCTGCCTGGGAGAGGGAGTTTTACTTGCTCAGACTAGTCCAGGGATAGACCTGAAGGGACTATTCTGGAACTTCACTCCTAGTACGGAAGCAGAAACTAGCTCAGTCTCCAGAAGTGGGTAACGATTTTTAAGAGCTCTTTAACAGAATCTGGGGTCCTCGTGATCTCCCCACAGTTTACTTTGGTAGTCTTGTGACAGTGATGAATAAAACCTCAGGGGGAAAGGGGGACTTCCATTTGGTGAATTCCTACTGTGTGACCAGCAATGCCCTTCATTTAGGTGGGACCTAATCCTTTCCAAAACCCTGTGAGTTGGGCATTATGATCCTCATTCTCCAGAAGAGTTCACTGAGGCTTGCAGAGATGAGGGGAGCTCCCTAGGCTCCCACAGTTACACATAGTGGAGTGGGAGTCAAACCCAGGCTTGAATGCAAGGCCACAGTAATTTTAGGCCGCTGGGATGACCCTGTGGTTAAGATGTGATACTTACTGAGTGTCACAAGCCAATCCCGTCACGCTGGGAGAGGGCAGAGGGCTGGGGCCATCCAGTGGAAGGAAACCGCGCATGCAAAGTCCAGGGCTGCAGGTGGTTCAGAATTTGTCAGGGCAGAGTAGGGGGAAAGGCAACACGCACGGGCTCAGGAAGGGCCAGGACTATGGGGAGATTATTTGAATTCTGGGAGGGGAGCAGCCATGTCAAATGTACTTTAAAAACTTGCCTCTGGGGCACTGTGGATGCTGAATCAACAGGGGACACCCTACAGCCTTCCAGAGGGGTGTCACAATCTCCACTAGGGGTCTGAGGCCTGAGCTGGGACAGCAATGACACTCACTGCAGAGGGCAGGGTGGTGGGGGGTGCTCAGCTGACCGGTGAGCCTGGCCCCTTCCACTGCTCTTCTCTGCTTTTCCTCTAGCTGGTGGGATGGGCAGGCCTGCTGCCAGAATCCTACCCATCAAAGGCTCTTGCAGTCCGCAGAGGGTTTGCCACAATACAAGGGGTTGTGAGAGCTGGACCAGAGCCCTGAGGTACAAGGTAGGACCTTCTGGGCCTGGCCGGTGGCAGTGCACGAGGCCTGAGCCACATTAGTTTCCTATCCTGGACTTTAGGTCCCTGTCTGTGAAAAGACAAGCTCAACCCCACCTCACAGGGTTGCTTCGAGGTTAGTAAGTCACTGAAAGAGCCCACAATGCATGAGCTCACATGTGTGGTAGGAATTCACATAATACCTCATTTAATTCTCACAACAACCCTGTGAGACAGAAACTACTGTTCCCCCCATTTTACAGATGCAAAACGGAGGCCAAGGAATGCTAGAGATGTATGACTGCAGCCTGCTGAACAGTCCTCAAGGGAGGCAGCTGGGGACGGTGGGCAACATCTTCTTGGTGATGGGCCCAGCCTGGGGTGGGCCTGGACTTTAGTCTGGTCCTCCAGTGCCCACCCAGGATTTGGACAGAGGAAAAGGTCAGTTTTTTCTTCCTCTCTTCAGGGATTTGGGGAGGTTTTGACAGCAAAATCCCCACCGTCATCTGCGCCACCAGCCGCTCATCTCCCAGACAAGCTTTGGTTTACCCTGCAGTCCTGTTCAGGGAAGACCTGGGAGATGAGAAACCACAGACCAAGTTGAAGCACTCCCTGCTTCTTCACTTATTCCTCAGATCTCTGGTAAATTCTTAGAAAGAGCTCACCCCTTTCCTTGTTCCTCACCTTGGGGCTTCTCCCTCTGCTCACTGGCTTCAGTTAAACTCCTTGGGCCTTAGTCTGCACATCAGTGAAGTGGAACAATAGTTATCTACCTCGGGATGCCTGGGTGGTTCAGTTGGTTAAGCGGCTGCCTTCGGCTCAGGTCATGATCCCGGCGTCCTGGGATTGAGTCCCACATGGGGCTCCTTGCTCAGCAGGGAGCCTGCTACTCTGCCTGTGCTCCCTCTCGCGCATGCTGACAAATAAATAAAATCTTTAAAAAAAACCCAGTATCTACCTCACAGGGACATAAAAAGTACTCAGTGCTGGCCACTGTTCCTACAGGCCAGACCTTTGCTCTTATCTGGGCCCTTCTCCGCCCTCCCCCAGCTCTCAGCTCAAGGTCATCGCCTGGAGGCGGCCATCCCTGATCAACACCTCTGAAGAAATCAGGCCCACCCTTCTCAGCCCAGTCTCCAGGATCTGCGGGCTTTGTAGCACTTAAAAGTGGAAATCATATGGTTCCATTATTTACTCATTAACTTTCCCACTAGAATGTTAACTCCAGGAGGGCATTCTGTCAAGTTCACTGCTGCATCCTCAGAGTCCAGAACAGAATAGGTAATTTTTTTTAACTGAAGGAATTTTAAGATTCTCAAAAAAAGTCACGTCCCTATCTGTCCTTCTCCCTCTCCAAGCTTCCCCATCAGTGAAATGAGTGTAATTCACGCCAACCTTGCAGAACTAGACGGATGAACGGTGGTCTAGGAGAGGCAGGGAGGAGGCAGTGCAGTGAGAGACCCACCCTGGCCCAGCCTCATGGGGAGGAAGCTAAAAAACCCACCGTGACTGGAAACCTCCCAAGAACCCTAGAGAGAAGGGATTATCAGTCATACGACACTGAGGAGGAATCTTGAGACTAAGTCCCCAGGTCACTGAGTGAAGTGGTTGTGCTCTTTGTTGCTGTGGAGCCATCCCTGCCCTTCCCGTCCCACGTCCCACTACCACAACAGCACCCCCCTCTACACCTGCTGAGATTCTTACCAACATAAACACCATCTCTGGGAAGCCTTCCCTGATTGCCCTAGGACATTCTCTGCCTAGCTGTTCCTGTTCCCCAGGAGGCAGTTTCTGAGATGAGGATTAGTGAGCAGACATTGATCAGAGGATTCTTGAGATCAATACCTGCTTGGGGGAGGAAGGGAGGGACAGGAGACTGAGCAGAGGGATAATTTAGCTGTGATGTTTTAAGAACAATGGCCTCAGTCAGCCCATGAAGAGTGATGAAGCTGGGTCTGACCGTCAGAGCTGGGGCAAGGGAGCCAGGCCTTTCAACGCTCCCCCACCCCAGTAGATTCAACAAATCAACACTGTGGGCAGCCCTGAGGGATAGGCAGTTCCCAGACAGGGCTTTGAGCCTACTTTCATTGGCGGCTCTCCCAGCAGCTGGGGGAGGGGGGATGTAGGGGTGAGGGTACAAGGCTGTGAGTTCCGCAGCCCTGAAGGGACATCGTGGTGGCTAATCACAGTGTCCACTATATACCCAACCTAGGAGCTGCTCCGTTTGCCTCCATCCCTGCCTCCCAGATCCAGATCTAGTGCCCAGCCTTGGAGTGGGGGCACTGGGCAACAAACCCGAGTTTCAGGGCACACATTTAAGACTCATCCAAGTCTGAGGACTGAAGGAGGCTCCCAGGTAGGCTTGCCCTGAAATTCCCCACCCGTCCTCGCTTGTGTAGCAGCGTCCAGACTCAGTGCCTCTCAGCGTCCAGGCTTGGGAGTGTTGCCAGAAATGGCAGATGGGAAACAATGTTGAGGACAGTTCTTGTCATTGGCTGGCTCTGGCCGAGCATGTCCCCCACACCCACGCCACCCACCCTCCCCCCATACCCCCCTGGCATGGGTCTTCTATGAGAACCACTGACAACGGAGGAAACAGGCTGGAGGACACAAAGCTGCACACCTGCCTTCTCAGAGCTTTCTGGCAGAAAGGGGCTGAGGTCTGAAACCCCCAAATCCAGAAGGTGTGACTGCTAGGATACTGTTTATATTAACCCTTTAAATACATCCTGCCCTTTGCTCACCAGAAAGATACTGACACCCCATCCCAGCAGCACTTCTGAGGTTGGCACTACTTTAATCCTTTCCCTCCCAGAGTCAACACTGGCATGGACGTGGAGGCTGCTTCCTCGGGGGGATGCTGAGGACTTGGGTCTCGTGGATGAGCCGGACACCCCCCCAGTCCTCCTCCAGCTTGATGTCCCCCTGCTCCAGGGCCTGCTGGATGGTGTCAGCAAGGGTGCTGAAGGCCAGGTCCACATTGTAGTTATTCTTGGCAGAGGTCTCCATGAAGGCCATGCCCAGGGAGGCAGCCAGCTCCTCCGCCTCCTGGGCCGAGACACAACGGGTGCTCTGCAGGTCACTCTTGTGGCCAACCAGTAAGAAGATCACCTTGTCGGGGCCCTGAGTGGCCGCGACCTCCTGGTGCCAGTCGCAGATATGTTCAAAGGACTTCCTGTTTGTCACATCAAAGACCAGTAGGACACCCACCACATTCCGGTAGAAGGACCTGGTAATGCACCTGAAGGAGGGGCAGTGAGCTGGGAGAGGTCTATGCCTGCAAGGCCCACCCACAGGCACAAGCCCCACAGCTCATTTCACACTGCCCAGTGTTTCTCTGCTCTGAGCGTCTGTCTCTCCCCCAACAGACTGGCTGCACCTCAACTAGGGAGCAAGTTCGAGTCACATCCTCTCTGGACCATTCCTCCATTCGAGAGGAAGCGGGGTGTTTTCCTGATGGCAGATTTTTGCTTCCCGTTCTCTGCCTGGCAGACTCCTACGCTCCTTCCAGGCCACCCCAAACCTCTCTTCCACTCCCATCTCCCTGGCACCTCCCGCTTGGCTCCCGTGGGCTCGCTCAGCAGCCGGGCCACCCATCCCTCCGGGACTCAGGCCTCTGGCTCAGGGGGCTTGGCCCACCCGGCTGCATCTGTGGGACGAACGACTCCGCGTGGAGGGCCAGAGACCAGGGCAGGGGCCCCCCAGACCCGCACCTGGGCCACTGAGGCCGAGCCCTGGGCGGGGGGCGGGAACCGCCCGCCAGCTCCCTCTGCCCGCCCGGGCCGCACCTGAAGCGCTCGTGGCCCGCGGTGTCCCAGAGCTGCAGCTTGACGCGCGGCCCGGCTCGCAGCTGCAGCTTGCGGCTGTAGAACTCGACGCCCACCGTGGGCGCCCCCTCGGGCTCGTGCTCGGGCTCGGGGGCCCCGGGCGCGCCCGCCACAAAGCGCCGCAGCAGCGACGTCTTGCCCACGGCCGCGTCCCCCAGCAGCGCGATCCGGAACTGGTAACGACAGCCCCCCGCCTCCATGGCCCCAGTGTCGCGGTCCAGGCAGCGACCGGCAAGCAGCCGCCCGGCCTCCCGAGTCCAGCCGCGGGTCCCGTCCCGCCCCGCCCCGCCCCGCCGGCTGGCCCCGCCCCTCGGCCCGGGGCGCTAGACACCTGGGCACGTGCTCTCCTCCCTAGGGGCCCCAACTTCGTCCTCTAATAACCCCTACTTCTCGGGGTGGCAGATTAAAGAAGGCAGTGTGGGGAGGAGGACGAGTGAGGGACGAGAACCCAACACGCACTGGCCCGAGATGAACCGTCCACCTCATTCCGCCGGCGGGCTTCTGTCTCCAGCCCACTCCCCGGGCAGTGCCCAGATCGGGCCCCTGTTGCTGGAGCTGGAGACACCACTCTAGAAAGCTGATGGTTTATAGGTGCCCGTTCCTTACCGCCCCACCCAGGTGCTGCTTTCCCGGAGATCCATGAGCCCCGGCCTAGGGCCTCTCAGGGCCTAGGTTCAATGGTCAGCTTCAATGTTTAACAGTCGTCCTCCCACTCCCACCCCCCCCTCCCCGCTCCCCCCACCCCGCCCCCGCCGCCTCAGCACCTGTCTGGGCGGGGCCTCAGGGCCCACAGAGGGACGCCAGCAAGGCTGGTAGGAGGCCCGACAGACAAAGATAAATGCGATTCCAGAGGGAGTGCAGTTGGCCTGTGGCCTGGACAACTAACTTATTTACTTATTAATTTTAAATTTATTTGACAGAGAGATCACAAGCAGGCAGAGCAACAGGTAGGGAGAGAGGGAGGAAGCAGGCTCCCTTCTGAGCAGAGAGCCCAATGTGGGGCTTGATCCCAGGACCTTGAGATCATACCTGAGCAGAAGGCAGAGACTTAACCCCCTGAGCCACCCAGGCGCCCCTGCACAACTAACATTTATGAGGACCGATGGTCAGTTCTTCACACCGCCCGAATGACAGCTTTGAGAGGGCCATCGCGTGCTTATTTTAGAGCAGAGGAGACTGAGGCTTGTCTCAGGTCACAGAGCAGAGCTGAGACTCACATCTGAGTTTGTCTCACTCTTCATTACCCCCCTGATGCCACAAAGGGGGATGGCAAATCAAGTACCAAGAAGACCAGGACACAGTGGTCAGGTCCCTGTGGGTTGGTGGCAAGGGTAAGGCCGGAACATCTGCTTCCTAGAGCCAGTCTACCCTCTCCACTCAGGCCTTCTGGAAATCCAAGTTATCAAGGCTCGGCTTCTGGCTGGTCTCAAACAACTCCATCTGTTGGTTTAATCTCACTGTTCCACTGTGGTGGATTTTACCAATTTAACTTGTTTTTGGCAAATTGGTGGTGAAGTGAAATCCTCACTGTTAGAATCAAATCATCATATATTTCTTCTCACACAACCTTGTAAGATGTTGTTATTCTGCACATTTTTACAGGTGAGGAAACTGAGGCTCAGAGATAATCTGAGATTACTCAACAAGGAAGACAGACTAGCTGCCGAGTTTACCCAAGACCAGAACCTTATTTGCTATTTCTGTGTCTGATAGGACAAGTGGAGGATCTGAGAAGGCCCAGGTTTTTTCACACTTTTTTTTTTAAAGTGGATATATGTATGTATGTATATAAGTAAATAAGTAAGTAATTTCTATACCCAAAGTGGGGCTTGAACTCATGACCCCAAGCTCAAGAGTCATATCAACTGAGCTACCCAGGGGCCCCTCTTCTGGCTAACTCCTAACAAATCAATAGGAAGCCATTTTAAGGGGCACCTGGGTGGCTCAGTAGGTTGGGGCCTCTGTCTTCGGCTCAGGTCATGGTCCTGGGATCGAGCCCCAAGTCTGGCTCTCTGCTTGGCGGGAGCCTGCTTCCCCCTCTCTCTGCCTGCTTCTCTGCCTACTTGTGATCTCTCTCTCTCTGTCAAATAAATAAATAAAATCTTTGGGAAAAAAAAAAAAAAGAAGAAGCCATTTTAACAGGTCTCCATGTAATATCAGTCATTGGTCGCCTGTGTGGTAGAGCCTGAAGGGGCCTGTGTTTCTACTTGTCCTCTACCTCCAGGAACAGGAGATAGAGAGGAGGCTCAGGAACGGTGTGTGTTCGGAGAGGAATCCTTCCTCCCAACTTTGCCCAAATTAAGAGTTTGCCCCACTCCCACCCTCCCCACTGATTCCTCAATTGAATTATTCTCTCCACTTCACTCTGTGTAGCTGGAAAAATATTTTTGTGTATGTGTCAGGTCCCTATGGATGCCTCTAGCCCCTTCTTTACCCACCACCGGTAGTCTGAGCCCCAGCCATGCTCCACATTTTTCCTCTTCTCAGGCCTCCGCCAGGAACACTCCCCCTCTCCTCTTCAAAGGGCTGACTCCTACTACAGGCCTTAGGTTAGATCCCTGTGCCGCAGGAAGCCTCTCACTGGCCAGTGAGGTCACATGCCCTTTTGTTCACTGTGACAGCTGTCTCCCTCCTAGGTCACTTGAGGGCAGCAATCAATGGTGGTATGCCCAGTGCTTGGCACAAAACAGGAACCAAGTAAATATTTATAGTTGAAGGAATGAATGAAAGTGGGTATCATTAATTCAGCCAGTCAAATCCCACAAGAGGGCTGGACTCTGAACTCGAGGAGATACAGGCCCAGAGAAGACATTGCGCGGGAGGTGGTTCTGAAGCCGGGTCTCCCAGGACAAGGGAAAGCTGGGGAGTTCAAGGAGGAACAGCACTCCAGGCAGGAGCCACTGGACAAAGGCATGAAACTGCTTGAAAGGCAGTTTGAACCCAGCATTCCCAGAAGCCTTTGTAGTCAGCACCCGTGGGCAGTGCACTGTCAGCACTGGGATCTTTGAACTTCCTCTCCTGGAGGCTCCCGCCGTGGGCTAGGGTCATGTGCCTGCCCTCCGCAGCTAGCCCCAGAATCCAGATGTCAGCTGACCTTGCCCGAGAGTCGCTGTGTGACTAGGGTGGGGTAAGAGACTCTCCCTCCCCACCCTGCTTTCCCTCCAGCAAATCCTGGTGCCCACCTCGCAAGAGAATCCCGAGGAGATGTGCCGCCGTGCAACACAGCAAGGCAAGTTGTGCGCATTTGCATGAGAGAAATCGAGGTTTTAGTTCCGACCCCCACTTACTAGCTATGCAGCCTTGGCCAAGTTTGATTCATTCATTTACTTTGTAATTGTTTCAATAAATGCTACTTCACATACCAGGCACTTACTTACACAACAGTGAAAATAAAAAGACACAGTTTCTGGGGCACCTGGGTGGCTCAGTGGGTTAAAGCCTCTGCCTTTGGCTCGGGTCATGATCCCAGGGTTCTGGGATGGAGCCCCGTAATAGGCTCTCTGCTCAGCAGGCTCCCTGCTGAGCAGAGAGCCTGCTTCCCTTCCTCTCTCTGCCTATCTCTGCCTACTTGTGATCTCTGTCTGTCAAATAAATAAAATCTTTAAAAAAAAAAGGCAGTAAGTGCTATAAATAACAATCAAGCAGGATAATGGCTTGAAGGGTGACAGGATGCTACATCAAAATAGGGTTTTCTGAAATGACATTGGAACAGAAAACCAGGGGAAGTGAGGGAGTGAGAAGTGTGGGTGTCCGTGATATCAAGAGAGAATATTCCAGGTAGAACAGCATGAGCAAAGGTCCTGAGGTAGGATCAGGCAAGGTATGTTCAAGCAGAGCAGAAGGGGTGAGGGAGCATAATGAATGAGGAAGCCAGTGGTGGGTGATGAGGGCAGAGAAGAAGAGGAGGATCCAAATCACATGTGGCTTCAGAAGCCATCGTGGGAGTTCAGCATTTATTCCAAATGGCTTGTAAAGTCAGTGGAGATTTTGGAGCAGATGAATAATACAAATTTTTTCTTGTTTTTTTTTTTTTTGTTTTGTTTTTTTTTTTTTTTTTTTTAGTTTTACATCTTTTTTAAAAATTTTTTTAAAAGATTTTATTTAACAGAGACACAGCAAGAGAGGGAACACAAGCAGAGGAGCAGCCAAGGGAGAGGGAGAAGCAGGCCTCCCACCCAGCAGGCAGCTGGATGCGGGGCTTGATCCTAGGACCCCAGAATCATGACCTGAGCCAAAGGCAGAGGCTCAGTGACTGAGCCACCCAGACGCCCTTTTACATCTTTTTTTTTTTTTTTTAAGATTTTATTTATTTATTTGACAGAGATCACAAGCAAGCAGAGAAGCAGGAAGTGTATGTGTGGTGGGGTGAGCAGGCTCCCTGCTGAGCAGAGAGCCCAATGAGGGGCTCGATCCCAGGACCCTGAGATCATGACCTGAGCCGTAAAGACAGAGGCTTAACCCACTAAGCCACCCAGGCGCCCCTATTTTTACATCTTAATGGAGGTATAAGTGACACACAGTAAACTAACCGTACATATTAGAGAGTACAGTGTAATGACTTTAAAAAAAAAAGATTTTATTTATTTATTTGACAGAGACAGCAAGAGAGCATAAGCAGGGGGAGTCGTAGAGGGAGAGGGAGAAGCAGGATCCCTGCTGAGCAGAGAGCCCAAAATGGGGCTCGATCCTAGGACCCTGGGATCAAGACCTGAGCTGAAGGCAGACACCCAATTGACTGAGCCACCCAGGTGCCCAATGTAATGACTTTTGATGTAAGTGTACATCCATGAAACCAAAACCACAATATAAATAATAAGCATATATCACCCCAAAGTTTCCCCTTGTCCTTTATTTTGTTTGATTGATTGTAGGCTCCATGGCCAGTATAGAGCCCAATGTGGGCTTTGAACTCATAACCCTGAGATCAAGACCTGAGCTGAGATCAAGGATCAGATGCTTAACCAACTGAGGTATCCCTCTCCATGTCCTTTTTTATTTATTTTTTATTTTTTTCCCTAATGTCCTTTTTATATTCTTCTCTCCTGATCCCTGTGAGAGTTATTAATTTTTTTTTAAAGATTTTTTATTTATTTATTTGAGAGAGAGAGAGACAGTGAGAGAGAGCATGAGCGAGGAGGTCAGAGAGCGAAGCAGACTCCCCATGGAGCTGGGAGCCCGATGTGGGACTCGATCCCGGGACTCCAGGATCACGCCCTGAGCCGAAGGCAGTCGTCCAACCAACTGAGCCACCCAGGCGTCCCGAGAGTTATTAATTTTGATGAAATGTAACTTATTTTTTTTAAAGATTTTATTTATTTATTTGACAGAGAGAAATCACAAGTAGATGGAGAGGCAGGCAGAGAGAGAGAGAGGGAAGCAGGCTCCCTGCTGAGCAGAGAGCCCGATGCGGGACTTGATCCCAGGACCCTGAGATCATGACCCGAGCCGAAGGCAGTGGCTTAACCCACTGAGCCACCCAGGCGCCCGAAATGTAACTTATTAATTCAATATTGTACTGGAGGTCCTAGCTAATACTATAAGACAAGAAAAAGAAATAAAAGGCATCCAGATTGGAAAGGAGGAAGTAAATCTGTCTTTATTCACAGACATGTGAAAAATCTTAAGAAATTTAAAAAGGAGCTACTAAAACTAATACATGAGTTTAGGAAGGTTGAAGAATACAAGTTAATATGCAAAAATTAATTCTATTATGCTAGCAATGACCATTTAGAATCTGAACTTGAGGGGTGCCTGGGTGGCTCAGTTATTAGGCATCTGCCTTCGGCTCAGGTCATGATCCCAGGGTCCTAGGACAGAGCCCCACATTGGGCTCTCTGCTCAGCGGGGAACCTGCTTCTCCCTCTCTCTCTGCCTGCCTCTCTGCCTACTTGTGATCTCTCTCTGTCAAATAAATAAATAAAAATCTTAAAAAAAAGAGAAAATTATGAAAGTGTTGAGAGAAATTAAAGATGACTTAACTGAGATATACCATCCTCAAGGATGAGAGGACTCAATATTGCTAAGATGTCAGTTCTCCCAAAATTAGTCCACAGATTTAATGCAATACCAAATCCCAGTAGGCTTTAAAAAAAATACAAATTAGCTGATAATAAAATTTATATGAAAATGCAAAAGACTCAATAGCCAAAACGATTTTGAGAAAGAGAAGGCTGGATGACTTACACCACCCTATTTCAAAACTTATTAAAAATCTATAATGGGGCATGTGAATGGCTCAGTAGGTTAGGCATGTGCCTGGCAGGCTCCCCAGGGTCCTGGCATCCAGCCCAGCATCAGGCTCCCTGTTCAGCGGGGAGCCTGCTCTTTCCTCTGCCTGCTGCTTCCCCTTCTTGTGCTCTCTATCAAATAAATAAGTAAAATAAAAAATCTTAAAAAAAAGAGCTACAGTAATCAAAACAGTGTAGTATTGAGTATAGAAACAGACCTACACATATAGTCAATTGATTTTTTATTTTTTTAAAGATCTTATTTATTTTACAGACAGAGATCACAAGTACGCAGAGAGGCAGGCAGAGAGACAGAGAGAGGAAGGGAGAGAGGAAGGGAAGCAGGCTCCCTGCCCGGGGGTCATAACCCAAGCGGAAGGCAGAGGCTTTAACCCACTGAGCCACCCAGGTGCTCCAGTCAATTGATTTATACAAAGGTGCCAAAGCAATTAGATGGATAATCTTTTTCAACAAATGAAGATGGAACTATCTGAAAGCCATATGCAATAAATAAACTTTGACTCTTATACTGTGCACAAAAATTAACTAAAAATGAATCCTAGATCTAAATATAAGAGCTAAAACTATTAAGCTCCTACAAGAAAACGTAGGAGAAAATCTTAATGCATTTGAGCGAGGCAAAAAATTTTAAATTAGGACACAAAAAGCACAAAATATAAATAAATAGGCATATTGGACTTCGTCAAAATTAAAAACTTGGTCTTTAAACATCGTGGCTGGTGTGTTGAGAGCAGACTATAGGGAAGAATGGCCGAAAGAGGGAGACTAATTAGGAGGCTGCTGTGATTGCGGGTTAGCAATCACAGAGTCTGCGGAGGCGGTAAGAAAAGGTGTTAACCATCTTAAAGGTGGAGAACACAGGACCTTGCTGATGGATCGGAAGTGGGATGTTAGAGGCAGAAGAATCCAGGGTCCCTTCAAGGATGTACTGAGATTGGGAAGAGCAGGTGTCGAGGAGGGAAGACTCTGTTCTGAGAAGCCTATTTATTGACCAAGTGTAGGTGTCTCGGAAGCTGCAGCGTATAAGGTCTGGAGCTCAGGAGAAAAGTGAGGCTGGAGAAATACTTGGGAGTCATCTGAAAGTTCCTTTTTTCTCAGAGTCTGTCTTCAGAAAATAGGAGTAATAGTAGTACCTACTTTTAATTTTATCTTCTATTTAGATTTTATTTGACAGAGGAGAGCACAAGCAGAGGGAGCGGCATGCAGAGGGAGTGGGAGAGGGAGAAGCAGGCTCCCCACCGAGAAGGGAGCTTGACTGGGCGGCGGGGGAGGAGGGAGTCCAAGGCACAGGCTTAACCAACTGCGCCACCCAGCATTCCCCAGTACCAACTTTTAAAGTGTATATTAAGGATAAAAATTAATGGATAAACACCGAATAGCTGTTTAATTCTTGACTACTTGTGTTTACACTGACGATTACTCGTTCCACTCCGCACGTGGCACAGTGACTCTCGGAGTGTGGTCTCTGCAGTGGACTTGTGGGTTCCAGTCCTTACCTTGTTAGTTACCTGGGTATAGCTATTGGCAGGGTTACCATGAAAACTGGACGAGATAACTGAGCATTATTTACTTAGTTACCGCTCAGTAATTTATCTGTTAGCGGAAGAGGGAAGTCTTGAACAAATAATGCGTTCATCTTCCGACTGCTCGGTCGCCTCTTCCCTTTCTAAGAAGCCTTCGCCGAAGGGCCCCGCTCCAGCGGGAAATCGCCGAGCTCCTCTCCAAACCCACCCAGCCGCTGCTGCTCCTCGGCCCACGGCGCTCGAAGCCGAGCACTGATCGCAGCTCACGGCGTCATTTCCCGATTTTGGAAGTCCGACTGAACTCCAGAAGGCACGGCGAGTCGGCTTCATTTGCTAGCACAGGGCCCGGTACCGGACGTTCACTGAGTGCGAAACACACGCGGAAGGGTGCGCACCTGCTTAACTAGAGGCGGGATCCACCTCCCGGCGCGGCAGGACAGGCGGACTACAACTCCCAGTGGTCTGCGCGGCGTGTTACTCCAATTGTCTGCGCGGCCTCCAGGGTGGGGCGAGACCTATAAAAGCCGCCCTCCTAGGGGCTGTCTTCCTTTTTCCCAGCCACGGTGCTGCTGGCGTATTGGGCTGCGGGTGTGCGGTAGTTCACGGCCGTCACGGCTCTCCTCCTCTCACCTCTCGGTAGCTTCGTCGCCCCTGGCCTCGCACCCGCCAGGCCTGCCTCCCGAGGCTGTGGGATGTTGAGTATGGCTCGGAGCTGCCGGGCCTCCCGGCCTGCTGGGACCAAGGCCTGGAAGGCCTGGTCCGCTGCATGCGCGGTAAGAGGGGCCAGAGCCCGCGGGGGCGATACCTGCTCCCGCCTCGGCCCGCGCATCCCTGCGCTGCAGTGCGACGGGTGAGTAACGCGGCCAGGCGGCCTGGTGCAGGGCAGTCCTGGGCCGGAAGTGGCTTAATTTTTGGAGACGCCGCGAGGTGGTGTCCATCAAATCTGAAACGGAATCTGTCTGTTAAAGCTACCTATTGGGTGACCTTGGGGAAGTGATTTCACCTGTCATCTGGCTGCACAGCACGTTAAGCAATCCATGCAGGTGGTTAAGAAGGGTAGGGTTTTCTGGGGTCGCGTCTTGGAGTTTTTTAGATCCTATTTTGAATCTCCGTTCTCTGGCATTCTACATTGCCTGACGACCTTAAGTAGGTAGCTTAATTGGTCTAAAGCTACTGGTAAAACGGATAGTAAAATCATCCTATGAAGACGAAATATAGTTTAAAACTCGGGCATATAGTAAAAATGAAGTGGTAATTGGAGCCTGGTAATAGGATATCTGTTCTCGGCTCCTGGCTGGCTCAGTCGGCTGAGCATGCGCCTCTTGATCTCAGGGCTCAGGGTCTTGAGTTCATCCCCATGTTGGGCACAGGCTCAGTCTGTATCAGTTCTCTTTAAGTTAGCGCCATGCCCGTTGTGAGCCAGCATCTGGTCCGAGATAAGAGTCTGGCTTCTGACTTCCTAACCAACCGAACCACCCAGGCGCCGGTGGTACCTGTTCTCTTATTTGTTCTCCGGTATATTTCAGCCCGTGAATTTCAGTTAGGCAGGAGTGCTCGGGCTTTAGGTGAGTCAGCCTGGACAGCATTTGGGGCGGTCCCGGGACCTAAATTGCCCTGTGGCCCTTATCGAAGCTGCAGCTGCTTCCACATAGCTGCTGTGGTCAAAAAGGAGCCCAGAGTGACAGTTTTCCTTGACGGTCGCCGTTCTGTTTGCTGTAACTGATCTGCAACATTTCAGGAAAAGACAGTTCCTTTGTGTCTGCCATTTCTGAGGTAGAGGTGGAGTCCTTTATTAAAACTGACAGGTTTCCAGAGGCTAGCAGAAACGTTCTGATAATGGGGTCTTTTTTTTTTTTTTTTTTTTTTTTTTTAAGATTTTATTTGCCGGAGGGAGAGGCTGGCTCCTTGCTGAGCTGGGAGCCTGATGTGGGACTTAAACCAGAGCTGAAAGCAGGCGCTTAACCGACTGAGCCACCCAGGTGCCCCTGTTAGTGGGGTCTTGCATAGAGTTGCTAGGAAAAAAACTTTAGAGAAGTAAATTGCTGAGAATAAGAACTAGTTCATGTAGGGGAAGGTGGAGTGGGGTGGACAGGTGTCCTGGGCAAATCTAGTGGCAAGTGGCAGATCTCAGCAGTGCTTTGGATCACTGCACTGAAAAGCTTAAGGCATCAGTACCAAAAGCCAGTCACACCTTTAATTGTGAAGACCAAAGGAAGGGAACAATAAGATTATTCAGGACAACTGTTTCCCATCTCAGCTGTGCCTGACTCAAGATTCCAGGAGGACTTTGAAGTGGAGCTTTTTCGTGAGGATTCTGGGGTCGTGACTGACACGGAACACAACCACCTCGTGTCCGGTAGGTTTCTGGGAACTACCTTGGTGGGGTGATACAGCATGTTTCCAAGGGCTGTGGCCGGCTGTGGCCATGGGATCTCCAACTGCATGCCAGAGCAACCTGGAGAGACTTTGACAGCACAGGTCAGCACAGTACCTGCGGCTGCCACTCGCCTTTCCTATATCAGCCCGGGTGTTCCTACCAGAGCCCGGCGGTTTTCCATAAACTTCATGTTGATGGGTATATTGATCGACTTTCTGATTTGGAGCTTTCACACTGTTTTCTCCAGATTGCCCTGAAGTGTCCCTGTTGGTGTCGGCTTCCGAAGAGTCTGAGGCTCCCGGGCTGTTGCTGTGCTTTAGATGAGGTACAGTTACGTGCTGGATTCAGCCTGACCCTCCGGCTCCCTTTCCCATCGGATCTGAACGCTGGTCTTGGTGGTCGTAAGAGGAGGAAAAGGAGCACTGAAGCTGGCCTCATGGTGCTTATAGTCTGGTGTATAGGCTGTGGGCTAGTTTCAAACAGGGTTTGAATTCTCTTTGAACTGGTTTCCTCCTTCCCATTAAACTGGGATAATCTCCGGCTTACAGGGAGGATGTATGTGAAGCTCTGGGGAGTTGTAGTGGTGGCTGACTAAGTACTTCTGTATTTGATAAATACCCATGGTTTTCTTGTCTCCTGAGTCTGGTGTTTTTTGTTTTTTTTTTTTTTTTTGTAAAGATGTGTTACAGTACAGCTGTCCTCATCTGTGATTATGGATCTAGTTGGGTAAGTTGGCTGCCAAACTTCTTCCGTAGCTTCCTTGCAGCTTCAAGTAATGCTTGAGCCTTGTGAACCCCGAGTAGTGTAGTGAATTGATAAGATACAAGGCTGTTTTCAGGCCTCTGGCAAGTCTTAGCTTTTCCACACCTCTTTGACACCTGACCTTCCTCGGATGCCAGATTAGCTGTTCATGGCCAGGAGAGAAACGTGCACAGTGACCTGGGTCTTAGATTTGCCCATCCTGCTGGAAGGCCACGAGCACACTGAAGGTACCAGATGCCAAAGCCCTGCATGTTGGGCAGCAAGGGCCGATTGCCGTGCATTTATGGTCGTGGTTTGTGCTCCTGCTGATGTTTGGGGAAACCTCAAGCCATGGGATCTTACTGGCCGCCTTCTAGGAGTGTGGGAGATGGGTTGGGTGGAAACAAGTGTATTTCACCTAGCTTGGGACGTGGTTACGCTGACTGGTCCAGGATGAAACCTAATCTGAGTGGACATCTATGGATGATAAATGCGGATATGGGACTGAGACCAGCTCTTCAGAAAAAGCCTGGGTGGCATTAATTAATTAGGAGTATTAACACACTGGCTTATACTTCCTTTTCAGGACAGAAACACCATGGGAAGAGGCAAGCTGAAAGATTTTGGTGGAAGACCATGACCTCTGTATTTTTGTTAATGTTGGCACATGGCATGTGACTAATAAAAGAGTTGAAGTAGGTTTTCCTATTTCCCGTTACAGTGTCATTTCATAAAAGTAGGTTGACCTCTCCAGATAATACGACCTATTCTAGAGCTGCCACTATACATATTTTTTCCTCCAAAAAACCTGAAAATTCAGGCTGAGCCTAACAAGTGTTCCTTTAAATATCTGAAGGTTTCTTGTGACCTAAGACATTTACCTCAGTAACCCCATTGTGTCCTCCCCCCCCCCCGGGTTTCCTTCAGCATAAGAGTAGAGCTGAGTTGCAGATTTTTAGGATAAATCCAGACTTTTCACACAGGTACTAGAGATACTTGGTGTTCATACTTACAGAAGGAAATAAAGGACAAACAGGTGGACCCAGGTACACAGATAGCACAATAATGTCCGCAAACAAGGGCTTATTAAAGCTAGGCTTGTCCTCTGAGCCTTTTGGTCTAGGTGTCGCTGGTTCCATCACATCCTACCACACGCAGCTACAAAACCTAAAACCAAACTTGTTGGGTGAAGGGATGCTTGAAATGGAGGGTCCACATTGCCCCCACTTGGCACTTAGCACGTGATCCATGCACTCTGACCCCAGAGAACCTTTTAAGGATGCAGGGTCACCTGAGATGGCCCTCTGGGTTGAGTAAATCTATGATCCACTTTAATAACCCCAAACTCTCATCTCCCAAGTGGGGGTAACATCCCTACCTGGAAGACCCATTTCAAAGACATTTAAAACCTTGCTCAATGGCCCTGTGGTTTTCAAACTCCGAAGGCTGATGGGCAAAGGAAGGCAGTGGTGGTGCAGGAATGGTCATAATCTCAAGAGTTGATTACTAAAATCTTTACAAAACATTTCCAAAAAGGTAAAAGTTCTTCCAACACTTTTGTTAAAAAAGGAGTCTCTCTCCATCACAGTCTGTTTCAGCGGCCCCTCTGTCCCGACTAGATCATGGCGGGGATCTCCGAGGATACGGTGTCCAGGGGCTGCCAGTGACAGTCCATCAAGGCGTCGTATAGCTCCTCACTCTGCTCCATGAACTCCTTGTTGGCCTCCAGCACGTCCAGCTGTGGCATGGGGTCTGCAAGAGAAGCCAGGCTTGGGTTCAGAGCACCAGAAGCACCCAGAGCCATGGACTCTGCCCACTCCCAGGGCTTCCCGATTCCTGCTTCCCCTGGGAAGTTCCCTGTCCTCTGTGTCAGAGCCCCTCAGGGCCTCTAGGGGCTCATACCCACTGCCTTGCAGGGTTTCTTTAAGGATGAAAGTGGAGTTACTTAGGAAACACCATGCACAGCACTCCAGTCATAGTGGCTGTTTCTCCACCTCCCTAGAATTCATGTGCCCGGCATCAATTTTGGGTTACAGAAATCTGATCAAAATGATTTAAGTTCAGAGCACTAGGTCTTTGAAGGGAACATTATGTAGCAGTGAAGATCCGCCTCAGCTGCATATAACTTGGCTGGATCTCACAAATGGTGTGTGAGTATTTTACCACAGTGAGTACCAAGTCTGTAGAGAATTGCTGAATCACTATATTGCACACCGAAGCTAATATAACAATTATATACCAGAACTGAATTTAAAAGAAACGCTGAGTATTGAATGAAAAAAGACAGTACATATAACTGCATTGTATGAAGCTAAAAAAACAGGCAATACTAATATTATTTAAGAATGCATATCTAGGGGACGCCTGGGTGGCTCAGTTGGTTAAGCAGCTGCCGTAGGCTCAGGTCATGATCCCAGCGTCCTGGGATCGAGTCCCACATCGGGCTCCTTGCTCGGCGGGGAGCCTGCTTCTCCCTC
Organism: Neogale vison; assembly: GCF_020171115.1. Taxonomy (NCBI): domain Eukaryota; kingdom Metazoa; phylum Chordata; class Mammalia; order Carnivora; family Mustelidae; genus Neogale; species Neogale vison. The sequence goes on along the minus strand of NC_058092.1, from coordinate 21,369,184 downwards.
TGCCTCTGCCTGCCATTCTGTCTGCCTGTGCTCGCTCTCTCCCCGTCTCTCTCTCTGATAAATAAATAAAATCTTAAAAAAAAAAAAAAAAAAAAAAGAAGGCATATCTAGAAAGGAAGAAAGTGATTACCACAAAAGACAGTAATTTTCCCTAGCTGGGCCATGGGTTTTAAATGGGGAGAAGGAAAGCTTCTGGAGGCTGGCAATGTTCTACTTGGTCTGAATAAAGGTCTCATGAGCAACTGCTTTATAATTACTTAATAAACTACAGACTTGTTTGACATACTTTTATGTATACATTACATTTCACAGTAAAAGAAGTTTGAGAAAACTCCTTAATCACTATGATTGCTAACACTGTACTTTTCCTTGTAGTCTTGTGTTGGTCTAAGATGCACACACACACGCGCCTGGGTGGCTCAGTGGGTTAAGCCTCTGCCTTCAGCTCAGGTCATGATCCCAGAGTCCTGGGATGGAGCTCCCTATCAGGATGGGAAGACTGCTTCCCCTTCTCCCCACTCCCCTCTGCTTGTGTTCCCTCTCTGGCTGTCTCTCTGTCAAATCTTTAAAAAATAAAATACACACACACAAACACACCCATTCATTAAAACACTTATTTTACAATTAGAGAAATGAGAGAGAACCTAAGGAAATAGATCTCCCAGGACTTGGACTGGAACACAACATTGCTTGAGATCATAATGCTCCCCAAATTGATCTACAGATTCAATGTACTGCCTTTCAAAATTAGCTGCCTTGTTTTGCAGAAATCGAGAAGCTGATCATAAAGTGTAGATGGAAATGCAAAGGATTCAGAATAGCAAAAACAATCTTGAAAAAGCACAAAGTTCAAGGACTTCCCCATTTCAAAACTTAGCACAAAGCGACAGTAATAAAAACTGTGGCAGTGGCCTAAGAATAGACCTAGAGATAATGGAATAAGATTTTAAGAAAAAGGAAAAAAAATGGATGGCTATGTGGCTCAGTCAGTTAAGCATCTACCTTCGGCTCAGGTCATGATCCTCGGGTCCTGGGATCCAGTCCCGCATCGGGCCCCTTGTTCGTCAGGAAGCCTGCTTCTCCCTTCACCTGCTCTACCCCTGTAAGCTGTCCCTGCTTGTGCTCTCTTGGACAAATAAATCTTAAAAAAAAAAAAGGACTTAAGAGCCCAAGCCCATCATCTAACTTAATAGTAACTTCGTTTTTAACAAGGGTGCCAGACAATTCAATGGTAAAGAACGGGTTTTCGGGTGCCTGGGTGGCTCAGTGGGTTAAGCCGCTGCCTTCGGCTCAGGTCATGATCTCAGAGTCCTGGGATCGAGTCCCGCATCGGGCTCTCTGCTCAGTGGGGAGCCTGCTTCCCTCTCTCTCTCTCTGCCTCTCTATTTGTGATTTCTCTCTGTCAAATAAATAAATAAAATCTTTAAAAAAAAAAAAAAAAGAAAGAATGGGTTTTCAACAAACAGTGCTGGGACCACTGGATGACCGCAGGAAAAGAATAACACTAGACTCTTCACACTTCACACAGAATTAACTAAACATGGATCAAAGACCTAAAGGTAAGAGCTGGAACTTTTTTTTTTTTAAAGATTTACACAGCGAGAGAGAGGAAACACAAGCAGGGGGAGTGGGAGAGGGAGAAGCAGGCTTCCCACTGAGCAGGGAGCTTGGCTGGGGGCTGGATCCCAGGAGACAAAGGCAGATGCTGAATGACTGAGCCACCCAGGTGTCCCTGAAACTGTAAATCTGAGAAGGAAACAGGTATAAACAAGCAGTGCCTTTTAGATAAGATACCATTTAAGCACAAACAAAAGAAAAAAATAAATAGGACTTCACAGAAATTAACTTTTGTGCTTCAAAGGACATTATCAAGAAAGTGGAGAGGTAATTCATGGGATGGCCCAATTTTAAGTCATATGTCTGATAAGGGAATGGTATCCAGAACAGAAAAAAGAAACTTTCATAATGAAAAAATAAAAAAGACAACCCAATTTTAAAATGGACAGAGAACTTGAAAAGTCGTATCTCCAAAGATCTGCACAAAATAGCCAATAAGCATCAACATCCATTAGCCATCAGGAAAGTGGGTATCATAACCACAACGGGATCCCGCTCGAGACCCACCAGGATGGCCGTAAGGAAGTAGAGTAACCACCACTCGTGAGGATGTGAACCCTGTACGCTGATGGTGGGAACAGAAAATGCAGCCCTTTCAGAAAAGTCTGGCAGTTCCTCCAGTGGTTAAAGAGTCTGCCATTGGATCTAGCAATTCCATTTTGAGACAGAATAATGAAAACTTCTATGTCCACATAAAAACTTACGCATGAACGCTCATAAGTAATATATCCGTAATACTGAAAGTGGAAACAACCCAAACGTCTATCACCAAAACGGATATCCACCCAACGGAATACTGCTCGGCCATAAAAAAGAATGATGGGCTGACGCCTGCTACAACGCTATGCGTCAGTGAACGCAGCCATTCACAAAGGACCGCAGGTTATACACAATTCCATTTATTTAAAATAGCCTGGGACGCCTGGCTGGCTCAGTTGGTAATGCATGCAACTTGACTCTTAATCTCAGGGTAGTGAGTTCAAGCCCCACACTGGGCAAGGAGCCAACTTTAAGAGCCCTAATAGGTAAATCCAAAGAGAGAGAAAGTAGATGAGTGATTGTCAGGGGCGAGAGGGGGCTGGCATACAGTGAATGCTGCTGGCTGCAGCAATCAGGGGTAATGGGTGCACAATTCTGTGACCACTCTAAAGACTACTGGATTGTATGCACACTTTTAAAAAAAAGATTTATTTATTTATTTGACAAAGCTCACAAGCAGGCGGAGAGGCAGGCGGAGAGAGAGGAGGAAGTAGGCTTCCAACTGGGCAGGGAGCCCGATGTGGGGCTCAGTCCCAGGACCCTGGGATCATGACCTGAGCCGAAGGCAGAGGTTTTAACCCACGGGGCCACCCAGGTGCCCCTGTATGTACACTTTAAGAGGGTGAAATCTGAAAATAATTTTAAAAAAAAGTGAAATCTATTATGTAGGTTATATCCCAAAAAACAAAGCCCTAACTGAGATTTTACTACATATTTTATATCTGGGCTCTCTTTTACTGAAAGCATTTCCCTATGTCAATACTCTTAGTCATGATTAAAAAAAAAAAAAAAAAGATTACCATTTGATTAACAAATTCTCTACAGGTATTTATCTGTACCAATGATTATCATTTGGGGATAAGATCCTTCATGTAAAATTACAGATCCAAAGATATAAACATCATAAAAACTAACTTTTTAAGTGGGTCTGTCTGTATCTGTATCTATATTTTTTTTTCTTAAAGATTTTATTTTAAAGTAATCTCTACACCCAAGGTGGGGCTCAAACTCACAGCCCTGAGACCAAGAGTAGCATGCTACACTGACTGAGCCAGCCAGATCCCCCAAGAAACACAGTATATTTGAATTTAAATTTGATTATTAATAGCATGATGGTTCAAGTTTAACATGTCAACTCAGCTATGCTATAGTGCCCTGCTTGGTCAGATGCCAGTCTAGGTGTTGCTGTGAAGGTTGTATCTATAGATGCGATTAATATCTGCAACGGGCTGATTTTAAGAATATCCTTGGGAAAACCATAAGAGACTCTTAATCTCACAAAACAAACAGGATTGGTGGGGGGAGGGGGGAGGGAGAGGGTGGTTGGGTTATGGACATTGGGGAAGGTACGTGCTGTGAAGTGTGTAAGCCTGGTGATTCACAGACCTGTACCCCTGGGGCTAATAATACATTATATGTTAAAAAAAAAAAAAAAAGTATATCCTTGGGGAGGGGTGCTTGGGTAGCTCAGTCAGTTAAGTGTCTGCCTTTGGCTCACGTCACCATCTCAGGGTCCTGGCATAGAGCCCCAAGTCAGGTTCCTGGATCAGCAGGGAGCCTGCTTCTCTCTCTCCCAGTCCCCGACTTGTTCTATCTCAAATAAATAAAATCTTCTTTTTTTTTTTTTTTAAAGATTTTATTTATTTATTTGACAGACAGAGATCACAAGTAGGCAGAGAGGAAGGCAGAGAGAGAGAGGAGGAAGCAGGCTCCCTGCTGAGCAGAGAGCCCGATGCGGGGCTCGATCCCAGGACCCTGAGACCATGACCTGAGGCAAAGGCAGAGGCTTAACCCACTGAGCCACCCAGGTGCCCCTCAAATAAATAAAATCTTAAAAAAAAAAAAAAAAATCCTTGGAGCACCTGGGTGGAGCCTGCTTAAGATTCTTTCTCTCTCTCTCTGTCTGCCTCTCCCTCCCCCATGCTGGAGTGTACTCTCTCAATAAATAAATAATCCTCAATAATGTCAGTGGGTCTCATCTAGTCAACTAAAAATCTTAAAGGCTTAAATGTAGTTGAGATTTCCCAAAGGAATTCTGCCTCAAGACTGTGACACAGAAATCCTGCTTGAGTTTTTAAGCTTGCTGGCCTGCCTTACACATTTATACATAATATATCCTACTGGTGATATAGTATAAATTACCTTTCGTACAAATAGCATGTGTAAACCTTTTTTTTTTCCTGTCATTTACTGGCATGTGTGTTTCTTTTGTAAATTATTTCAAACTTTCTCACTACTTTTAAGAGTCTGTTTCCTTTTCCAAACCAGTGCTAATCTTTTCATGTTAAGTCCTATGCCTCTTCCTAGAACCAGAAGGATCTTTCTCTTAGAATCTTATTTTATTTTTTTAAAGATTTTATTTATTTATTTATTCAAAAGATTTTATTCATTTATTTGAGAGAGAAAGAGAGAGAGCATGAGAGGAGAGAGGTCAGTGGGAAAAGCAGACTCCCTGCTGAGCAGGGAGCCCTATGTGGGACTCCATCCCAGGACTCCAGGATCATGACCTGAGCTGAAGGCAGTTGCCCAACCAACTGAGCCACCCAGGCGCCCCAAGATTGATTTTATTTATTTGACAGAGAGAGACAGTGCGAGAGGTAACACAAGCAGGGGGGAGACGGAGAAGGAGAAGCAGGCCTCCTGCTGAGCAGGGAGCCTGATGCAGGGCTTGATCCCAGGGCCCTGGGAGGGAGACGTGAGCCAAAGGCAGACACTTAACTGACTGAGCCACCCAGGTGCCCCTTCCTCTTGGAATTTTAATCTAAATTACAAGAAGGTTTGAGCATTTACAGAGGCTCCCTACGGAATCTTAAAGAAAGCATAAATGTCCTGGTTTCTCCACTCAGTGTAGGCAACAGCTTATAGAAGCAGTTCAGTCAAGAGCTCGATCAAGGTCAGCCATTTGTGTGAACCAAAGCCTGTGGATGTGTGTACAATAGAGCATCCTTCCTCACTCTGAAGACAGGGCCTGAGCCATGGCTCATTGAAGCTGAGGAAGAGACGGAGGACAAAGATCCCTGCTGTGCTCCTCTGGATGGGTATTAGGTTGAACCAGGAGGCAGTGTAAGTCAGCAGTAAAAAGCATTTAATCTGGGGCAAGACTGCAGGGGTTCTAAGAATGACTCCATCTCTTGCTACTATGTTGAAACTTACAATATCATTGACCTTGAACAAGTAATTTGACCCCCTTACCTTGGTTTTTTATCCTATAAAACCAGAATAAATTGTGGTACTTAGCTCAACACAGTTGTGAAGGTTAAATGCATTAACAGATGTAAAATGCTTAGAACAGGGCCTGCACATAGTACAACCTCAGTTAACTATTAGCTATTATCAACTCCCTAAGCCTCAGTTTTCTTTTCTGTAGACTGGGGATTATAACGGCACCAACCCACCATCATAGTGTTGAAAGGTAGCAGGACCTGGCACAAAATATGTCTGGTATTATTATATTAATGGGTTGATGGATGAGAAAGAGACTGGAAAATTCTTAAGGAGTTATACACAGATATTATACTCAGGTTAATATTCTCTTATAAAAAAAAAAAAAAAAAAGAAAGGACAGTATTCCCTGGAGGGACCAGTCAGAGACTGAGTAAAGTCAGGGCCTCCAGGCCTGACTTAGCCCCTAACTCACTGGGTGAGCCTGAACAGAGCACTTGGGTGGCCAGGTCCCCATGTGTCAGCTAGAGCCCCTGTGTTCTGCCTAGCTCACCCCCAAGGTCACTGCTGTTAGATTAGATGACAGCATGTATGTACAAGTGCTTTCTTATTATTTTTTTACTTTTACTTTTTGTTTATTTTATTAATTTTTATTTTTTTGAAGAGAACACGTGCTGAGAGTCCGTGGGGTGGGAGGCAGTGGGGAGTAAGGGTAAAGGGAGAATCTTAAGCAGGCTCCAGCATGGAGCCTGACAGGCACGGGGCTTGATCTCATGACCCTGGGGTCATGACCTGAGCCAAAATCAAGAGTTGGTCGCTTAAGTGACTGAGCCACCCAGCTACCAAAGCGCCCCAAGATTTTATTTTTTAGGTAATCTCTATACCCATCATGGGGCCCGAACTCATAAGCCCAAGATCAAGAGTACATGCTCCACTGCTGAGCCAGTGGCGCCCCTAAATTTTACTTCTTTAAAACTTAACATCTAGTCAGAAACACGAACATTTTCAAACCTTAAAAATCCTTTAAGTATTAATATCACATTTGAAAAATAATTTATTTGAAGGTTAGCAATTCCTTCAGTTTAATTTTCCTTTTTCCTGTGTTAAATTCCGTAAAAATTACACAAATACTTAATAATGGCTATTAGTATGTAGCTGATTGGGGTGATTTTTAGTTTCTTCATAATATGTTACTGTATTTTCCAAATTTTCAATCATACCTATTACTTGAGAACGAGAAAAAAAATGTAGTTGAAAATATACAGGAAAAAATTAAAATGAGATAAAAAAATGAATTTTACAAACTATCAAACAAACATAAGGCAGCAGTGTCACTGGAGACCTACACGTGGGGGTTGAATGTCCCAGTGTAGGAGTGACCAGCTCTTTCCCCGCTGAGCTGCTTCTGGGCTCTCTGGGGCCGCACGCACACTGGGGGGCCACACGCCCCTTCTCACCGTAATTACACGCCCACTAGCTCTGCCACTAGAAGGCAAGTTCCTCCCGAGCAGAATCCGCCCATCCGCCCTGCATTCCTCAGTACAGTGGCCGCCCCAGAGCAGTCACCTGACAGAGGACAGGGGTGGGGGGAGGGGATGATGATGATGAGTGAACAAACTTCTTTCTTACCTTCCAAGGCGTCATCCCCGACTTCTTCATACGTCTGCCAAGAGACCAAAGAAAGGGTGAGAAGCCACGTGAACTGCTGGCCGAGACGAGGAGGCCTCGCTGTTAGCAAACAGGAGGCTTCATCTTTCCCCATTTTTGTCTGAAGCCTAAGCTCACCACTCCCCGGGCTGGGGCTGAGCCGTGGTTACCTGCATGGTGCTCTGCGTGTAGCCGTACTGGGGGTAGCTGTAGCTGTAGCTGCCTGTGTTCTGGTCATAGCCCCACTGGGCATAGTAGTTCTGGTACTGCTGGTAATACTGGTTGTAGCTGTAACTGTACATCTGACTGTACTCCACTGGCTTCACACGGCTCCTTAGACGGAGACAGAAACAAAAATGAATATAGGCCAACATTGCCATGGCACTTACTGCGTGCCAGGGGGTATTCAGGTGGCTTTATGCAGATTAACCCACTCAATCCCCACAACAAACCTATGCAAGAACAATACATGTATTCCTATTTTACAGATGAGGAAACGGAGGTCCAGACAGGTCACCTAATTTGTCCAAAGCCCCACAGAGATTCAAACTCCAGCAGTCTGGCTCCAGAGCCCAGGCTTTATGCCAGGAGTTTTTGTTGTTGTTGTTGTTGTTTTTGAAGATTTTATTTATTTGACAGACAAAGATCACAAGTAGGCAGAGAGGCAGGCAGAGAGAGAGGAGGAAACAGGCTCCCCGTGGAGCACAGAGCCCGATGTGGGGCTTGATCTCAAAATCCTGGAATCATGACCTGAGCTAAAGGCAGAGGCTTTAACCCACTGAGCCATCCAGGTGCCCCATGCCAGGTGGCAGGGGGACAGGGACGGAGATGACACGTGTTTTTCTGCCAGCCACAAAAGCTCAAGTGAATACTGCCTGGAAAATCTGGATTTAGGATGATCCAAGAAGCATTTCAAACTGTAAAATGTCTAATCACCTCTTTCCCACACAAAAAGAAGTGCTCCAGTAGCCTTCCCATCATCACTGCAGTCACAGCTACGGTTTACGGAGTAGGTACTCAGGACTTGGGCCCACTGTTTTTCAGATACAGGCCCCTATTTTAAGTCCTGCACAACCCTATGACAGAGTTACTGATTATTATTCCCATTACACAGATGAGAATAATGAGACTCTAAAAGGTTAAGTGACCCACCCAAGTCTACACCTAGGACTGGAGCCAAATTTAACTCCAAGACCACGCTCTGAACACCAGACCACGACACACAGCATTTGCCCTGACAGATGCAAGACACCTTGTGAGGCTCCTAAATCCTGCAGTCACCAGTCAGGCCTGAGGCCCAGGCTCAGTGGATAGCTTTTTTCTCTGGCTGGCATGGCTACCCCAGCCACTGCTAACCAAAGACAGAATGTCAGGTCTGCAAAGGATCCGTTGCTTTAAAAAATACACAAAACCATATATGTATGGGTAGACTTATGAGAAAGGCCTGGGGCATGACCAGCGGCACTAGATGAGAGTGATCAAAAGAAAACACAGCAGTGTGCTTCTAGAGGCCTCATACTGCAAAGAGCCAGACTCCCAAGTGCAGCCGAATGCACAGGAGGCAGAGGCTTACACCACGCCAGCTGGCCTGTGTAACTGTCACATGGCGTGGGACATGCCTGTGTCCTCAGGACTGGTGTATGCTATCTCCAGAGTGAAGCCAGAAAGGAAACCAAGTCATAAGCAGGAGCTGAACCACCACAGCAATGCCTGTCACAGGAACCACAAATTCTCAAAGTCTGAATGAGCTCTTCACAAGTTCCTTTGGAGTTTAGTGCCGGCGTGGTGAGCAGGACTTGGCCAGAGCAGTGAGACACTCCACGTCTGACCGCCTTAGCACCACCTCCTGATGGGTGGCTGGATGAAGTCCAATGGCAGAGACTCCCACCCCTGGCCCAGTGCAAGGCTGGAAACTGCTAATGGTCTCGTCCATGACTACCCCGCCATGTCCCCAAGGACTCTGCCACCCTCCTGATACATTCATGGAATTGAAGGAAGTCTCTCAACCTGGGTCTGTACATTTCTGTTGTTTCTCTATACTCAGCTCTTGCAGATAAACTCTCACAGGGACCTCTTACTGCCCTTAACTCCTAGTGCTTGATGGCACCGCCCTAGACACAGGCACCGAATTCTGACAAGGATCAACCGAGAAATGGAACAGAACACGACCTCCTTGCAGAAGGGCTTTTCCTTTTCTTGTTTTCAGCTACAACTCCGATGTCCAGGCCAGGGCCCGGAGAGCTGTAAGGGCTCAGTCGCCGACTGAATAAATGCTAACACATCAGAAACCACCAACACCATCAACACCAGAACTCAGGATGTAGCACACGCTCCAGATACCTGCAGCTGCCAAACGCTGCGAGGGGGACTGTCCAGCTATACGGGAAGGGGAATGTGTCTATGAAGAGAACTTGGCGGGGGGATGGGGAGATTGAGACTATAATCAAAAATAAAGAAATCAATCTACCACATGTAAACTGATCCATACTGAGTGTGTATTTATATCTGCGTATCATAGATGTCTACAGAGAAGCTTAGAAGTCAGAAATCATAGTCACTTTAGGGTAATGAGGAAACCTCTTTTAAATATTTTCTGATGTTTTTATATAGTAGAGTTTATTACTTTTTTTTTTTTTTAAGTTTACTTGAGAGAGTGTGAGAGAGAAAACAAGCAGGGGGAGGAGCAGAGGGAGAAGCAGGCTTCCTGCTGAGCAGGGAGCCTGACTGGGGCTCGATCCCAGGATCCCAAGATCATGACCTGAGTGGAAGGCAGACACCTAACTGACTGAGGGCACCCAGGCGCCCCTCTAGAGTAGAGTTTAGAACAAATAACAGTTTGGAGGGGGTGGAACCCCTCAGGCTGATCTTCCAGGTATTAAACACAGTTAAACAGCAAAGAACCTCCAAATCTTTCGCTGCTTTGAAAAACCTAGCTCCCTGGAAGTTCCGCCCTCAGAATGCAGTCACTCTTCTACCCCTGGCATGGAGTCGATCTGCCTCAGCACTGTGGCCCCGGGCGCGTGGCAGGCAGGTGCCGTGTGGGGCCATCCTGTACAGGACGGCATGCTCACAGCTCTCCCGTCTCCACTCGGGATGCCCACCCCACCTCCCCACCCAAGCTGTGACAACCAAGATTATCTCCAGGTGTTGCCAATGTCCCCTGTGGGATAAAACTGTCCCTAGTTGAGAACCACTGCTTTGGCCAAAGGATAGAAGATTCTTTGCAGACAACAGCTGTCTTCTGAGTGAGGGACTCTGGAGCTGTAAGGGAAGGAGGGCTTTCTGACTGGCATGGCAGGTAGGATGATATATGCAATATTCTGTACTGTTTGGATCTTTAACTCTTAGTCATTCCCAACTGTTAGCCATTCCCACAGCTAAAATTGGGTGTTTTTTGTTTTGTTTTGTTTTGACTTCTGCTCAATTCTTATTCATTCTGTGGGTAAATTTCTAACAGTGATACTACCGGGCAAAGAGCAGGAACATTAAGTACGCAGGACATGCTGCTTTCCCAGGGCTGCTACCGGCAACGTCTGAATGAATCTGCCCTCGCAGGTCGTCGCTCTGCCCCAGCCACAAGCTTCTGGAGGCTCCGGGTCAGGCTCATTCATCTGCAGCGCGCAGCACACAGCCCGGCAAGCAGCAGGCCTCCCTCCACCGCACCTCCCTCCCCCAGCAGGCAGAAGCTCCGATTATCAACAAGCAGAGAAGGAGCATGGGTGGGGGTGAGGGGCAGCAGTCCAGAGGGCGGCCAGCTCCCTGCCCGTGCAGGACTCACGCTTTGGGGATTGCCACACTCAGCCGCACAGGTTTCGATCCCAGGCCAACTGCTCCCTGGCACTCGGTCAGAGCTCGCTTCTGTTCCAGTTCATCTGTGAATTTCACAAAACCATAGCCCCTGCAGAAAACAAAAAGCACATTCCCTATTTAGATCACAAATGTGATGAAAGAGAGTCGAACAATGGAAGAGGGGGTGAGCCTATCCAGCTCTGCAGGAAGGGATGAGGTCCCCAACCATAGAGGTAGGCTGCAGAGCAAGGTGAAACTCTGGCCCAGAAGGAGCCCGAGTCCAGAGGAATCTCCTCTAACCCTTCACTGATGGGGCTCCTTCCCAGTGGCTTCCCTCCCAATCTACTGGAAATCCTCTTACCACCATCATCATTATGATAGCGGTGGTGGGAATAACAGCTATGGTTCACTGAGCAAATATTTACGTCTGCCCTGTACACCAGGTATCACGTTAGGCAACGGGGCTCAGCAGTCACAAACAGACAAGGTTCTTGCTCTGCTGAACTCATATATTTTTTAAGATTTTACTTATTTGAGAGAGAGAACATGTACACACGAGAGTGGGCGAGGCACAGAGGGGGAAGGAAAGGAAGAAGGAAAGAATCTCAACCAGACTTTGCACTGAGCCCAGAGCCCCACGTGGAGCTTGATCCCATGACCCTGAGATCTTGACCTGAACCAAACCAAGAGTCTATCGAAACCAAGAGTCAGACGCCTAACCGACTGAGCCACCCACGTACCCCAGGACTCATATTCTACTTGGGAATGAATACTGGTATTTCATGAACCCTTATTATTTCCTAGGCACTGTGCTAAGCATTTCCCCACGATTATCTAATCAAACTGCCCCATGATTCGATAATGGTAGTGTCCCTATTTTACTGAGGAGGAAACCAAGTTCCAAGGGATTCAATAACTTGCCCAGCATCATTGCAGAAGCAGGATTCAAACCCAGGTCTGGGGCTTATAACTCAAGCTTGTACTTGTAACTATTACTCTGATCAAAAATAAGCCTTTCTTGGGGTTTTTTTATCTTTAAAGTAACAATAATAGATAAAATGGCAAGCACCTATCAAGCATATCCTACAACTTTATTTATAGCATATCATGTCACTGGCAGGTCAGGCCTGGGAGCAGACCCTCCTAATCAGCATCTGCTGTCCTGAGGAAATTGGGTGAGAGACTGGGCCAGTCTGGGAGTCAGGCTGCACAGCACAGTCTGGCTCCAGAGCCTGGGCTCTTCCCCACTGTGCTACATGGCCTCGCTCTATCAGCCCCATCTCGAGACAAATGCTGGAACACGGTGGCCATCAGTCATAGGTAAGGCCTTACTTCGACACGCCCGTCTGGTCCAAAACCACCTTGCCTCCCCGACAGGAGGGGTAGACTTTGACGAAGAATTCATACAGCATGCCATCATCCACATCTGGGGTCAGGTCCCCCACAAAGAGGGAGTACTCAGGGCTGAGAGGAGAGAACAAGATTCAGAGACAGACACCAAAAGCTTTGTTCTAACAAGCTCTTTTGGCCCATTCTAGGTAAACCTCTCCTGGGTCTTTGTGGGGAAGAGCACATCTGATGGGTCCTTAGTCAGGTCCTAATTTGTGGTGCCTGGCAGTCCTGGCAGAGAGTTATGGAAGCAGCCCCTGTTCTGGGGGCCTCATCCACTGAACAAAGCCTGTCTGGCTTCGAAGTACAGGAGTACAGGTTGGGGGGCCTGGTCAGAGGTGCTCAAAAGAGAAACCTAGACACACTGTATTCGCTGCCAATATTTTTGTAAGTAATCGCTATGTCCAATGTGGGGCTTGAACTCATGACCTTAAGATCAAGAGTCACATGCCCTACCTACTAAGCCAGCCAGGAACCCCTCACAGCAATTTTTAATTCAAATGGTGAAGATGGAGAATGAGAACTGGCCCTTAACTCCTAAGACTGAAAGCAGGGCTAAAATGAAATCTGCCAACTTTTAGAACATGGGTCAGCAAACTTTTTCTATAGAAGGCCAGATAGTAAAAATTTTAAGCTTGGTGAGGCACCTATGGTTTCTGTTGCTTTTTCTGTTTTCATAATCCTTTGAAAGTGTAAAAACCATTTTTAGCTCATGGGTGATGTAAGTCAGGTCACATTTTGTCAACCTCTGTTCTAGAAAAACTAGTTAAAAATAAATCAAACAAGCATACTCATAATTTTCTTAGTTCAAGTATGATACATATTTCTTGTTTAAATCAGAATACACAAAAAGACAAAGAAAAACAAAATTACCAGTAACCCAACCACTCGAAGGTAATCACTACGAACACTGCTATATACTTTTGTTTTTTTCTTTGGCTTCTTTGCAGGTGTTTTGTTTTTTCAAGACTTTATTTGTCAGAGACAGAGAGAGAAGAGAGAGTGAGCGCACAAGCAGGGGGAGCAGCAGGCAGAGAGCAAAGCAGGCTCCCCACCGAGCAAGGAGCCCAATGTGGGACTCAATCCCAGGATCCTGGGATCATGACCTGAAACGAAGGCAGACGCTTAACCCACTGAGCCACCTTGTTTTTCTTTTTTAAAGTAGGTTCCACCCCCAGGGTCGAGTCCAGTGAGGGGCTCAAACTCATAACCATCAGATCATGACCTGAGCTGAGATCAAGAGCCGAACACCTAACTGAGCCACCCAGGCACCCCCGGCTTCTCTTTCTGAATTTACAAAACTTGGGTATGACTACCTCATTTTGTTTTTAGCATTTTTTTCACTTTTAACATATTACCAACTTCCTGACCTGTCATCATTTTCTGCAAAATGACTTGTACATGGATACACAGTACTCCAATTAATGAACATATTGTCATTTAAGCCACTTCTCCGTTACTAGGATTATTTGGGTTTTTCCCCAATTTCCCCCATTCTACGTAATATTTCAACAAATACTTCGGAGGCTAATCTTTGGACACGTCCATGTAGAATGACAGGGTCAGTGGGTACAAATCTTTTTAAAGCTCTCGCTACATTGTTTTAAAGCTTCTGAAGAGCACCCTGAAACAATCGATTTATGTCGCTACAGCAGGTCAGCTCTTACTGAACACAACATCAATACTGCAGGTACTAAGAGGGTGGAAGGCTAGGGGCAGGACCAAATAAAGACAAGACACAGGTCTTGACAAGAAGGACACTGGGCAGGTCCACCAGCAGGGAAGGGGAGGAAGTCATCCTTCAGGAGGAAGGCAGAGTGGACCAAACTAGGCTCCCCAACTCCTCTTTGGTGGTGATCAGCACAGTGATGCATCTTGTCTCCATCTAGACACTTCTGGGGCTTGAAGCTACCCTGGGGCTACCCTGCACTTACCTGTTATCTGGTTGTTTCCCATAAGTGGCGTAGTTTAGTTTAAAACGTTTTGCCTAGAAATTTAAAAACAAACAAACTAAAACAGAGAAAGGTGTTTCAAGAGTCAAACAATATTTGAAAAAAACTGAAATGAATTACCTTGGCCAAAACATCTCCCCCTCTCTAAGCCTCAGCTTTCTCTCCTGTATAAAGTGAGGGGGTTGCACGGATGACCGCTAAGGGCACTGCCAGCTCCATGGTTCTACGAGCCCAGGTGTGCCAGCTTGGTGCGGCCGTAAGCTAAGTAACTGTGGGAAGAGCAGAATGTAACTCTCTTGCACTGTGTCCTCACTGCGGCCAGCCTGTTCTAGCTTCTCAATCAGGCAAGCTAGAGCTTCAAGTCTTCCGTGAAGGTAGGCAGCGGTGCAGAGTGCAAAGGGCCTGGATTTTAGAGGCAAACCAATCTTCAGTTTGCGTCCTGCCTCTGCTACTTACTACCTGTGCTGCCTCGGACAAGTCATTCCACTTCCCTGGACTTCGGTTTCCTGGGCTGTCAAAGATAACAATGCCCACTGTGCAGGGTTGTTATAGGATTAAATAGAGTAAGTATACAGTAGGGCTTCAATAAATGATAGTTATCGATGACAATAAAAATGGAAACATCATCATTATCCAAGTGTCCTTACAGGTGTGGCTCCTGGCAGGGGTTTCCCATTAATTTTATGCAAACACTTCTCGGCTGTGGCCAAATCTGCAAATTCTACAAAACAGTAGCCAGCTGGGATTCTGGAAAGAAAGCAAACAAGAGAAAAAGAATGGTTACAGATGGGATTCCCAGATGAGACTGAGCCCTGGCCTGAGGGGAGGGAAAAAATGTTTTCCTAATCAGAGCCCAACCTGTTTTTATTCCCTGCCAGATTCTAGTTCAAAACTAATTTACAAACCTGAATATAAGGATTGCCCATTAGGGCCAGTCCCAGACTCATCTGATAAACATTTATTTATGCACTGTGCCACCTTTGAAGTACTTTTGCCAAAAATATTTTTTTAAGATTTATTAGAGAGACAGAAAACGTGTGCCTGGGCAGGCACAGGCATACGCAGGGGGAGGAGCAGAGAGAGGGAGAGCAACAGACTCCCTGCTAAGCACCAAGCCTAACTGCAGGACACTGTCCCACAACCCTGAGATCATAACCTGAGCTGAAATCAAGACTCAGACACTTAACCTACTGAATCACGCAGGCACCCCCAAAAATATTTAATACAATCCAATCAAACTCTCAGATCTAATGTTCAGTTTATAGGGAACGTAAGGGACAGAACAAGTAAAACACGACCACAAGGAAGCAAATAAAACCAGATTCCAGAATGTAGGACCTTAGTTTTACCTCTTTAAAAAGTCAGTGCTGGGTGCCTGGGTGGCTCAGTGGGTTAAGCTGTTGCCTTCTGCTCAGGTCATGATCTCAGGGTCCTGGGATCGAGTCCCGCATCGGGCTCTCTGCTCAGCAGGGAGCCTGCTTCCTCCTCTCTCTCTGCCTGCCTCTCTGCCTAGTTGTAATCTCTCTCTGTCAAATAAATAAATAAAATCTTTAAAAAAAAAAAAAGTCAGTGCTATGAGAAGAGGTAAGAGGTGAGCTTTTCTACACTTAAAACTGATAATCCTTTTGTTCGTAACTGTGATGACTGAGTGTTCATACTGTTGTGACATGTACCTCCCTTAAACTCGTTATAACCTTAGCACACAACCTGTTTGACATGAAATTAAAAAGAAAGAAAGAGAGAGACATAAAAAAAAAGCTTTAAAAGATATTCTGGGGGCACCTGGGTGGCATAGTTGGTTAAGCACCCAACTCTTGGTTTGGACTCAGGTCATGATCTCAGGGTACTGAGTCCCCGGTGAGGCTCCCTGCTCAGTGGGGAGCCTGCTTCTCCCTCTGCCCCTCCCCACTGCATATGCTCACCCTCTATCTCCCTCTCTCAAATAAATAAATAAATAAAATCTTTAAAAAAAAAAAAGAATATTCACATTATTGTATAACCACGGACTGCATTCTTAAGCACTGTACTCTGTTGCACATTATTTTCCACAGGTCTTATCTTTTTCCCTTATTTTCTTGGGTCTTAGTTTTTTTGTTTTTTTTTTTTTAAAGATTTTATTTATTTATTTGACAGACAGAAATCACAAGCAGACAGAGAGGCAGGCAGAGAGAGGAAGGAAAGCAGGCTCCCCACGGAGCAGACAGCCTGATGCGGGGCTCGATCCCAGGACTCTGGGACCATGACCTGAGCCGAAGGCAGAGGCTTTACCCCACTAAGCCACCCAGGCGCCCCGGGTCTTGGTTTTTAAATTTGCATTTATTTATTTTACAGTATTCTTATATGCCACTTCAAAGTCTGTCAAATGAGGCAAGACATAAATGTGATGTGTCTGTAAGTACCACCATAAGAAACAGCCAGAATTTAGTAATCATGGATAGGAAAAGATAGTTCTAAATCTGATTTCAATAAAGCAGAAAGTATTACAGAATGTGTTTTCATACCAGTAGCTGATTATCTACGGTTTTCTGTTTACAAGAGCAAAAAGAAGAACAATATTTAGGCTAGTATGATCTACCTCTACCTACTAAAGGACCTGTTCCTAGAATACAGTGCAAATAAAAAGCAAGTGAAGGGACACTGTAGGTAAGTGCAGGGGGATGTACGCACCAATGCTAAAGAGGAGGGAGCAGCAGAGCCCTGGCCTCTCAGCAAAGGCTGGGATGCTGCTGGCTCTCCCTGAATGTAGCTAGTACAGGTTCTTCATCCCTGCTCTGCGCTGCAGCTCCCAGAACTCAGGATGAAAACTTGAGGGCCCCGTGGACTAGTGCATGAAGAAGGGACTGAGAACAGGGGGGTTCTCCCTGAGAAACATTCCACAGATGGGCACAGGGTCTTTTCTGAGACTGTTCATCAGACCTGAAGGCTCAGAGTCAAGGTGTGTTAATGGCCTCTTGTAGCAGGACCTAGGGAGCCCCTCTGTGGTCTACTCTCACCATATTTTCTACCAGGCTGTGTAATTGCTTCTCCTTTTCCACCTGTCCCCTGTCAGGTACTGAGGACCTGCCTCCCAGGAGCCAGGCAGAGACAGGCAATGAGTTCTCTATGCCGGCCTCAGAGTCACTGAAAACTTCTGCTTCATTTGATACAGAAACACCTACTGAGACAGGCCAGCGGAAAGGCCTGTCCTTGCCAACTGTAGAGAACAGGCATGGAACCACATTTATTTCTGTAGGACCTATATCATATGCTCCTGTCTAGAGTGTTCTGTTGTTAGGAGTTTGGGGAAGTTGGTTCCTAGCGATCTCCTGGCATGGTGCTGGTTTTTCCACAGTCCCTTCTTCATCCACACTGCATACCTGTGTGTATCAATGGCCTCGTGGCTACCTTGGTCTTTTCTCATTTCATAAAATGGTTAAAAGACCCAAAAAAAACACCGAAACGGGCGCCTGGGTGGCTCAGTGGTTTAAGCCTCTGCCTTCGCCTTGGGTCATGATCTCAGGGTCCTGGGATCGAGCCCCACATCGGGCTCTCAGCTCAGCGGGGAGCCTGCTTCCCCCTCTCTCTCTGCCTGCCTCTCTGACTACTTGTGATCATTCTCTGTCTATCCAAAAAAAACAAAAACAAAAACAAAAAAAACCACTGAAACAAAACAAACCAACAGTTTCTAGGTATGAAGCTGCCTTGGCCCCTCCAGCCAACCTAGTAGTCTTTTAAGTTTTAGCAAGCACCCTTAACCCACATGACTGATGTACTAAACCTTTGTACATTTATAGATCCTGCATTCTTTCCTAGAAAGAACACAGCACTTCTCCATGTCACCAGGCTCTCTTGCACCACCCGGGGCACCAAGAAACCAAACCCTCTTGCACAACGCCCCTCCTACCCCCTCACCAAGGAACCAGACCCCACTGCAACACCTCCAAGCACTATGATAACATCTGTTGCGGGCACCATAGAGACTGCATGTAGTCACAAGTTGTCACAGACCACGGCACTCCCTTAACTGATTAACCGCCCCAAATCACTTTAAAAACTCCTGGGCCAGGAGAAACCTTGGAGTTGGCTTTTGGGCAAGAGTCCACCTTCTCCCTAAGTAGCCAGCCGGCTTCCTGAATAAACCCCATATTCCTTTCCAATCAAAACTCATCTCTTGGGACGCCTGGGTGGCTCAGTTGGTTAAGCTGCTGCCTTCGGCTCAGGTCATGATCCCAGCGTCCTGGGATCGAGTCCCGCATCGAGCTCCTTGTTCTGCAGGGAGCCTGCTTCCTCCTCTGCCTCTGCCTGCCACTCTGTCTGCCTGTGCTTGCTCTCTCGCCCTCTCTCTCTGATACATAAATAAATAAAATCTAAAACAAACAAACAAACAAACAAAAAACCTCATCTCTTGTGGGGGTGGGGGGGATACAAGGGGAAAATTACTCCTGTCTAGAATACTGGCCTTTTCAGCCAAAGGCAGCCACACCTGAGTTTCAGAAACAGGTACTGGATTCTGAATACACAAAGTACCTGTCAACCAACCAGCCAGAACTGACCACACCCACTTCACCTCTCCCGTATGTATTTTTCAACCATTTGACGTTTTAGCAGCTGCTTTAGTAGAGTACTGGCAGAGCAGCTGCTCAGTAAACACTGCCAAACTGATAAGAGAATCCTTCTTTTTCTAACTAGACCCCTTAAGAGAAGGAAGAATGGGGAGGCAATATAGCACCACTATCTCCAAATATTCTCTGCATTTTGTTTTGTTTACATATTTACTGTTTTGCTTCCCCATGAGAATGTCGTAAACTCCATGAGAGGAGGGACTATGCCCGGTTTGTTTCAGCCACGTATCCCGGGAACCTTGAACAATAGCACACAGTACTTTTCTATAAATAACTTAAGTGAATGACATGAGTTAAGGGCACTCATGACTATAAGAACAGATCTGAGTCCTGGCTTGTCATTTCATAGCTCTGTAAACTTTAAGACAGTTATGAAGCTTCCTAATAACAGAACTTAGACTTTTTTGTATTTAAGAAATGATTTTAGGGATGCCTAGCTGGCTCGGTCCATGGAGCTTGCAACTCTTGATTTTGGGGTTGTAAGGTTTGTTTTAAACATTTTATTTATTTATTTGACATGGTGGAGGGGAGGAGGGAAGAAGTGAGCAAGCACAAGCAGAGGGAGCAGCAGTCTCCCCGCTGAGCAAGGAGCCGGATGTAGGGCTCGATCCCGGGACCCCTGGGATCAACCTGAGCATAACCAACTGAGCCACCCAGGTGCCCCAATGGGGTTGTAAGTTTGAGCCCCCATCAGGTATGGAGATTACTTAAAAATAAAATCCTTGGGGCACCTGGGTGGCTCAGTGGGTTAAATACTCTGCCTTTGGCTCAGGTCATGATCCCTGGGATGGAGCCCCGAGTCGGGCTCTCTGCTCGGCAGGGAGTCTGCTTCCCTTCCTCTCTCTCTGCCTGCCTCTCTGCCTATGTGTGATCTCTGTCAAATAAATAAATAAAATCTTTAAAAATAAATAAATAAAATTCTTTTTTTTTTTTTTTTAAAGATTCTTTTAAAGATATATTTATTGGGGCACGTGGGTGACTCAGTCGGTTAAGCATCTGGCTCAGGTCATGATCTCAGTGTTGTACAATCAAGCTCTGCATAGAATAAATAAATCTAAAAAAAACCAGAATTTTTTTCTAAATAATTTATTTATTGATGACAGAGAGGGAGAGCAGGAGAGGGAACAAAGCATGGGGGAGCTGGAGAGGGAGAAGCAGGCTCCCTGCTGAGCCAGGAGTCCCAGGATACTGGGATCATGACCTGAGCCGAAGGCAGACACTTACTGAGCCACCCAGGTGCCCCTAAAAAAACAGAATCTTAGAAAATCATTTCTATTTTTTCTTTTTCAAAGAGAGAGAGCAAGCGAGAACACATGAGCAGGAGGAGGGGCAGAGGGAGAGGGAGAACCAGACTCCTGGCTAAGCAGAAAGCCCACTTCCCAACACCCTGAGATCATGACCTCGGCTGAAAGCAGAAGCTTAACTGATGGAACCCGGTCCCCTGGGAGAGAATCTTAAGCAGACTCCACACCCAACACAAAGCCCCACTTCAGGCTCAACCTCAGGACCCTGAAATCATGATGTGAGCCAAAATCAAGAGCCCAGGTTTATGACTGAGCCACCCAGGTGCCTTCTCTACCACCCCCCACAAATGACTCTGAAGTGCTTATTACCTAGTAGATCATAATCTGTTTATATTTATTGAGCATATGACATATGCCAGACTGCTCTAAATGCTGAATGTAAACTAACCATTTAATCCTCACCATAACTCTATGAGGAAGATGGTGTTATCATCTCTATTTTCATAGTCACAATGACATGGAAATGGAGAGGTTTAGCATTTGCCCAAGGTCACACAGTAGACCTAGCTTTTTCAGTCTGACTCCCCAAAGTCCAGTCTTTAAGCAATGTGCTATACTCCCTCTCAGTAACCCCCAAATGTTATACGTTTATAACATTATATTAACTACTATTAGGGGTGAGAAGCCCTGACTTTTCGATGTTTACATTCTCCAGAATGACACTGGCCGCACGGTGTATTAAAGAACTGAGAAGATGGAAGGAGAAAAATGTACCCAGTCAGGCGGTTTCGGATAATTTTGACGCTCATCACGGTCTCCCCCATAGTGGCAAAGGCTCTGGAGATGAAATTCTCATCCATGTAGGGCTCCAGCTGCGTAAGTACAAGAGCAGAGGAATAAGGCCAGCGTCCAAGCTCCTCATTCCCGGTTCCAGAGCCCACCCAGGGCTGGCTACACGCTGCTGGTGAGGGCGGGGCTGAGGGGAGTAGAGATTTTCATCCACACAGTGGCCTGAATCCCACCTCCCACGTTTTCAATCCTTTGCCTACCCCTTCAAACTTGGTCCCTTTCGGGAGCCTCCTCCCTGGATCTAGGAACCCTATGCCTCCAGTCCTAGAGCCACAGCGTCCTTCAGTCCTTGGGATTCCTGCCGTTCTATCCCCCTCAAGAGCCTCCCTTTCCCTTCCAAGAACGCAGGCGGAAGGCCAGGAACCTCCATCCTCAGACTCGGTCCCCTTCACCTCAATTCTGGGACCCGCCTGTGTCACCTAAAGAACTCCTTTCCCCATTCACTTCCACCCTTCTGGGATTCGAAGGCCCCTCCCCTTCAGGCTTTTCCTGCCCCCCGTGACACTAAGGTTCGTCCTCCTCAGACCCGAGCAGCCGCCCTCACTCACGTCGCCCATCCACAGACTGGCCGCCATGCCTGCAGCCGGGCCCAGAGTGTGCGGGCGGAGGAGGCCAGCGCCGGCGCCAGAGTCGGGCACCGGGACCGCCAGGGAGCATGCGCCTCCGACGCCTTCTGCGCACGCTCCGAACCTCAGCGCCCAGGGTCGCGCCGGGATTCGCTGCTCCGGGTTTTCCCGACGACCCGGCTGATTGGGCGCGGAGCTCCTGGACTCCGGACGGCTGAGACGAGGCGGAGTCCGCTGGCTGGGGCGGAGCAGGTACTTTGCCCGCGCTCGGGTTGCTCGGGAAACTGGTTTTCTCGCGTTTCTTTCTGACCATGTATTCAAACACACGTACTTTTTAAGATTATAAAACTTGGGGCGCCTGGGTAACTCGGTTGGTTAAGCGTCTGCCTTTGGCTTAGGTCATGATCCCAGCGTCCTGGAATCGAGCCCCATGGCGGGCTACCTGCTTGCCCTCTGCCTCTGTTCCTCTTCCTGCTCTCGTGCTCACTGGCTCTCAATCTATCTCAAATAAAATCTTAAATAAAATAAAATTGGGGGCGCCTGGGTGGCTCAGTGGGTTAAAGCCTCTGCCTTCGGCTCAGGTCGTGATCCCAGGGTCCTGGTATCAAGCCCCACTTTGGGCTTTCTGCTTGGCAGGGAGCCTGTTTCCCTCTCTCTCTGCCTGCCTCTCTGCCTACTTGTGATTTCTGTCAAATAAATAAAATTTAAAAATAAAATAAAATTATAAAACCAATTATGCTCACTGTAAAAAACAAAAACAATAAAACCCAACAAACCTGCAAATAGTCCCCTTTGGGAGCCAGGGCGATCCAGTTCCACTGCGTGACCTTAGGCAAAGCACAGGTCTGCCCTGGCCACCCCCTGACCCTGTTTCCCAGTTTGCAAGACATGAGATTGTTGTTGAAGTTAGATGGGATTCTTCTATCATTCCTGTATATAGCCCTGGAGTGGAAAGAGGGGGCGGAGGGTTCCAGGGAGTGTAAATTGACACAACCCTGTCATCTCAACCAAATAATCCCAAATCTCATCACTCTACCTTTTGGAGTCCATATCCACTACCGTAACCCAAAGCGCCAGCTCTTAACTTGTCCCAGAACAATGACCTGTCCGTGGAAGGCCTTCAGTGAACACTGATTACAATGACTAGATAATCCCGACAGTTTAACTCTCCTAGTCCGGGAGCGTCTAACGCAAAGCCTCACCCTGGCGCCCATTTCTTAGAATGGGGAGTTTCTGTAAGTGATCAACTCTAACAGTGAAGTTCACCCCAAGTGCTTTAAGGTCCCTTTCTGGGCTGATAAGCCAGTAGGCCCTTCTTTACCAGTTTATACCTCCTAAATTCAGGGCCTTAGGCCCCCAAGTGAAGTGCTTAACACGTCTGAAAACTTGAGATCCAGCC
The DNA here is from genome assembly GCF_020171115.1 of Neogale vison. Classification (NCBI taxonomy): domain Eukaryota; kingdom Metazoa; phylum Chordata; class Mammalia; order Carnivora; family Mustelidae; genus Neogale; species Neogale vison. The sequence goes on along the minus strand of NC_058092.1, from coordinate 21,346,210 downwards.
ACTAGCTGCCACATTTCCAGCAATAAGTAGCAAGTATAGCGGCTGGGAGGTTTGGCTATCAATCCCGGCCCCCTCTCACTAATTATTTTGGCAAGTTACTTAGCCTGAGACTAATATGGATAACAGCCATGCTTACCACATTGGGTGTTGTGCAGAGAAAATGAGAAGTTGGGAAAGTACTTGGCTCCATGCCTGGCATCCAGTAAATTCTCCAACATGGTATTTGGAGGCCTTCAAATTAGAGTGGAGAGCTGTTCCTTTAGTACTATTTGCCAGCCCCTCTGCTGTGCTCTTTGCTTACTACACCTGGAAGACTTTTAAATCTTTGTTTCTTTTTAATTCAGAGTGTAAGCTTCATGAGACAGGGATTCTTGTGTTTTGTTTCTAATCAAATTCCTACAACAGTGTCTGAGATATGCTAGGCGCTGAGAAAATATTTGCTTATTTTATGAAAAGATAAATAGCAGTCCCTTACCCTATCAATCCCTACCCCCAGTTCCCACTCTCTTGAGGCAGTTTCCACATCTCCCTAGAATCTGCACATTTCTAAATGATGTACTTTCTCATTTGTAGTTTCAGGTATCTTAGCGACTGTCCTCCATTCATACATATATACTTCTCCATCTTCTGATTATAATTTCTCATAAAAAAGGAGCACCTGGCTGGCTCAGTCAGTAGAGCATGCCACTCTTGATCTTGGGAGTGAGGGGGTATGAGTTCAAGACCCACACTGGGCAAAAAATAAATAAATAAAACAAAATGACTGTCAAAGCCATATTGAACATTTACATTACAACTTTGTAAATATTTATAGCAGCGCCACATTGTGTACTATGATTACATTTGTTTTGGGGTAATCAATCCAGGTTGGAAGAGGATGGGGGAAAACATAAAAGAGGGTATTTGATGTACTTGAACAAAAGGAAATTTACATTTAAGACACTGGCACTAACGAAAAACTACACATGTGAAAAACAAGGCAATTTTTAACTATAGGGAACAACAACAAAAATATACAATTGTCAGAATGGCAAGGAGTATATTATAGAGTACTACTGACTGTTCTCATATATGTAAAGCACCTTCAGAGAGCTTTAGAAAGCTTACGTGCCATACAAGGAAAAGGAATTGAAGTTCGAGGCTCAGGTAGAGGCTGATTTAAATTCCAGCCTGGTTTGTACATTTGGTAGGTAGCTTCTTGACCTTAAGCAAGTCACAACTCTCAGGGACTGTTTCCCAAAGGACAAGTATGACTGTGCAGGGCAGATGTAAGGATTAAAAGAACTTATTGCATATAAAGTGTTCAGCATGGGGCGCCTGGGTGGCTCAGTGGGTTAAGCCGCTGCCTTCAGCTCGGGTCACGATCTCAGGGTCCTGGGATCGAGTCCCGCATCGGGCTCTCTGCTCAGCGGGGAGCCTGCTTCCCCCTCTCTCTCTCTGCCTGAGTTTCCATCTACTTGTGATTTCCCTGTCAAATAAATAAATAAAATCTTTAAAAAAAATAAATAAAGTGTTCAGCACAATGCCTGGCTCATTTTAAGTTCCAACACAGAAGAGCTGTTATTAAGAACAGAGTATTTTCAACATGCTATCCTGTCAAATGGGAAAACTCCAGTAAGTCTAAACCAAATGGACTTTTTTTGGGAGGGGGTGAGGAGTAGCAGAGACACAAGTGCTTCTTTTCAAAGGAAATATTAGAATCAAAAGTGTGATGTCCCTTTTAAGAAGTCAATTTCCAATCAGTATATTGCCTGTATTAAAACCAAAACTTCGGAGGGGGAAAAAATCACAGAATACATTTGAAGTTCTTTTACATCATATTCATTTTTTTCAAGTCTTTTCCAAGAAGAATCCTTCTGGTGGTAATAAAAAACTTCCTGTTATACATTAATAGACCTTCTAGATCGGCATTGTCCACTGTAACTTTCTGCAATTACAGAAATGTTCTATGTTTGCACAGCCTAATCCCATAGGCACCAGCCATACAGGACTACTGAGGACTTGAAATGTGGCTAGTCCAAACAAAGAAATTAATTTTTAAATTTTTACAATTTTAATTAATTTAAATGTAAATAGCCACATGTGGCTAGGGATCACCATTGTAGACAGGTCAGCTGTGTGATCTGGTTGCTCAAATGCCTGGAAAGATCTACATTTATATGAGTAGTAAGTAGTCTTAAGAGTTACTGCACAGTTAACCATGTTTAATCAATTACATCAGCTGTTGAGAAATGATATAACAGCAAGATTAGTATAAGTATTTATAGCTATGTACTATACTTAAACCTTGGTTTGGGATTAGGATATTAAAAGATCCATTTCATGTCTCACATTATGCAGCATAATTTTTTTTTAAAAAACTCCAGTGATTCCTGAAACATAAATACCTAAGCAAAAAAATCAACCAACTCTTTTTCTCTTTTTTGATTTGTATGAAACAGCCACATCAACAGCTGACTGGCACATACCAGGACATGGCGACATCACTTAAGTCCTAGCCTTGCCCAGGTGCATAGGTATGGGTTTATTCTGCTCTTCCCAACACAGCAGGAGCTCCCTTAAAAAAGCAGGGAGTATGTAGAAAACAAGTGGCCTGTTTTATAAAACTCTAGATTTATTCAAAGTGTTAAAAGATTTCACTCTCCCCTCCAAAATACATTTTAAAAAAATTTAAACTGTTCTATTTTCTCAGCCTCTGTACAAGCTGCTGCTTCCCTTTCTGTGCACCAGCCTCTGTCCCTCTGACCCCTCTCCCCTCCCTCCCTTCACTCTCAATATTGCTATAAGTTTGTTTATAAGACTCTTCTTCCCCACACCCCTCCACGTCCTGCTCTGCAGATGTAGCTTCCTTTCCAGACTTCAGGCCCCTGGCTACAGGCAAGGCAGGGCCGATGGGCAGGATACTCAGGCAATGTCTGAAGGGCAGAATGGCTTTGTGCTTCTGGGACGAAGGCTGATTGACTTTTTTCTTGATCAAGTGGAGGATCATTGTTTTTTCTTCTCCATGGACATCTGTTGAGGGCCAAATATTTGGCTTGGGGTTGCCCACAGCTGGGCAGCCCTGCCCCATCTCCAGTTTCCCCCAGGCATAGGTCCATGACAGCTGGGTCTGACCACCATACCATTTGTCTGCCTGTGGATTGTGAAGGACAGAGAGTGGCACATGGCTACTGTAGGGCTTGATGATTCCCAACTTTTCAGAACATGGGCACCAAATCCCCATGGGAGGAATTTTTGGTTTTTGGCAGGCAAAACCAGGGTCAGCCAGGACCATGGGAGGTAGGGATGAGGGGGAAAGGTCTAATCACATAGCTCTAGGGTGAGCAATGTTCCGGCTGCCAAAACTCCTCCCCTCTTCCATTTCCCCCCACTCCCCTTCATCCTGTAGGTTGCAGGATGATTCAGGAAAGGAGGACGGAAAAGAGGAAAAGGATTCTGTTCTGCTGATAGGAAAAAGGCAGGAGATGACAGAGTACTCGGGGTGGGGGGGGCTGTTGGAATCTGTAGTCATCATAGCTTCCCAGTTTCAGGAGGGAGAGTGGTGGGGCCGGGAGCAAGGCCCGCAGAGGCTTCATCAGCTCTGTTCTTTGTCCTTGACTAGTAAGACTGTGTGCTGGCCCCCACTGGACACTGATAAGACCACACGGTTCTCCAGCTGTTTGCCAGTCATCTCCACCGGGCTCCAGGCATCCTCCTCCTGCCCTGTGCCCAGCTGGTAGTTGGTGCCCATGCCCCAGGCGAAAACACGACCTACAGGGGAGAGAAATGGGGGCAGCTGTCTCTAGGATCCCTAGCCCCATCTTTTATACTGTGAGAAGCCTAGAACATGAGGGTGAATTTTGGCTTTGGCCCATAACAGCCTAGCAATGCCCCAGCCTCTGGGAGTTCAGGGAAGCTGGGAGAAGCCAAAGAGATGACAGATTAAAAAAATAGCTTTGTCAAGCAGAGACAACAGTCCTTACACATTGCTAAAGACTTCTCCCTGCTCCTAGGCATGGCATTCAAGGCTCTATGTGACTAACCACTCCCCAAACCCCTACACCACCTGCCATTCCAATGACCTTAGAGACTGATCTGGATGTTCCTGTGCCTGGGATGCCCTCCACTGCTTGTCATAAAGGACTGAACCTTTAAAGTTAGTACAAGCACCACTTCCTCAGGAACTCTTCCCAGGTAATTCCAGGTCAAGTGCTTCCATCAGCTCCAGACTTCTCAAAGTATCTGTGGCTATCCCACTCACCCACGCAGGGTCTGGTGACCACCTGGTTCATACCCTCTTGGGCTGTGCCTGCTAGAACCCTAGTGACTAAGCCTTCTCTCTCCTAATAAAAGTCTAAGTACAACTCCCTGGGAAGCTGGCACATACTAGGTTGTAAATAAAGGGGTCACCTTGGTGGAAAGTGTAAAGAGAAGCCTGAGTTAAGACTCTGGAGACCTGGATTCAAGTCCTACTGCCTGTGTGGGCCTCAGTGGTATATCTCTCCTTTCTATTCTCCTATGCTACGAAACATATCACCCTTATGAATTTTATGTTCATCATTTTATGTTCATCAAAGCAAGAGCTTCTGACAGGAGAAAACAAGGTCCTCACAAACAGTGCTCTCTGCATCTCAGCTCTGTTGAATCATGGACACCAGAGCCTGATGAGCAGTCCGGTAAGAATCATGACCCCTAAGACACAACCACACCGAGGATGGGCAGCCCCAACTCACCATCCTTGGTCACAGCATACCCCACGGAAGCCCCACAAGCCACCGAGGAGACGGCAGGGAGCCTGGAGATGAGGGTGGGTATGCTCTTCTCCTCAGCACCCTCCCCAAGGCCTAGCCGCCCATACTCGGCCCGGCCCAGGCTGTAGGCTTTTCCTGTGGGAGGAGGGAGGAGAGATGAGGAGGAGCAGAGGACATGCTCCAGGTAGGCCAGGGTGTTCCCATATCCATGGGAGCTGGTCCCCACTCCCAGAGTGGTGAGAAGCAGGTGTGCAGCATCTGTCCCAGGGAGGCCTGGGAGAACCCCCGTAGGACCCCACTGAGCTCATACTTGGATGAGTGCCAGGACTCTGGGGGATGGGGATGGCCCTCATGGACCCACCTCTGACCCAACCCATGGAGCAGGCCCAGGTTCCAAGGACCCCAGTCTCAGGAGTCTGGCTGGGCTATGCCCAAGGAATACTCCACCCCCAAGCCAGCGGTCCCACCTTCCGAATCCATGCAGACTGTATGATGCTGGCCACCAGAGAAGCCCACCCAGGACTTGGTAGAGTTCTTGAAGGATGTCAAGTTTTGGGGTACAAAGCAAGATTCTGTGCCCGGGGTTCCTGGGAAGAGAAGGCCAGGATAGAACTGTCAAGGGTGAAGCTGTCCAAGGAGCTGTCCTTCTTCATGCCCTCACATACTGAGGCCGCCTCCCCCACACCAATACCAAGGTATAGATCTTCTCACTTTACAGAGAGCAAAACTATGGGTCTGAGGCATAAGCTGACCCCAACAAGGGTGCCCAGGCAAATGAGCAGTGAAGCCAGGATTGGAACCCAAGTCACTCTGGGCTGTGACAGATGTTGGGCTTGGGACTCACCAAGCTGATGATAGTTGGAGAGGCCAAAACCATACACATGGCCCTCGCAGGAGATGGCAAAGGTAAAGTAGGCACCACAGAAGGCATCCTGGAATCTCACATGACCCCGGCTTCCTCTGGATTTCAGCATCACACATTTGGGGACCAGGAGTCGTTCTGTAGACAGAAAGGAGACCAGAGTCAGTGGCAGACACACAAACCTTCTCTCTGCCCTGTGTGTTTTTCCCCATTACTACAGCCCGTGGAGGGAAGCTAAGCAGGGATTCTTCTTCCTTTTCCCCATTTAAAGAAGAGGAAACTGAGGTCAAGAGAGTGCAAGTGCTTCACTCAGACTCCCCGAGTCGTAAAAGGTAGCATTTACATGTAAATTACCATGTGCCAAATGTTCTTCTACGTTAACTTATTTCACTTCACCACAACCCGATGAAGTATGTTTAGAGATAAGAAAACTACAGCCAGTAGGTAGAAGAACCAAGATTCAAATCCAGGGCGGTCTGGCTCTAGAGAGATCTCACCTACCACTGCAGGCCTATCTGATGCAAGCCTAAATACACAGAATCCCTCCTGCTTCTGATATTCTCCAGGGGGTGGCTTTCCTAGCTGCCCTGCCAGAAGGACGTAAGCCACCTACCAAGGCCCTGCCGGCCACCACGGTTGGCAAATAATTCAGGCACACGGCCCAGCTGGCCCTGCTCCCCGCAGCCCAAAGTGTAGAGGTCACCATCAGCTGTCAGCATCACCAAGTGGTCGTTTCCTGCAGGGGAGAGAAAGGCAGAGGATACAAGGCTTGTCTGTAAGGCCCAAGACCAGGTCTGCCCTGGAACAAGTTCTCCAGCTCCTGCCTAGTGAGTACCCCCAGGCTCACCTGAGGCCACCTTCACTACAGGCTCAGTCAGCTGCACGTGCACGGGCACCATGCTCTTCTTCATGGGCTCCAAGAGTCCAATCACACCATTATTGTCCTGGAAGGCCAGACAGAGCACTTACCGGCCGGTCCTGTCTGCCCCAGACCAGCCAGGTCCAGGTTCGCAGCAACCCCAGAGCTGTCTGGTGAAGGGGACTGGGGCCAGATGAGGACGAGGCGCTGGGCAGGAGCCAGGACAAACAGGGAAATACTTCATGAGTGAAATGCTATGTTGCTTGTGATTTGCATTAAAATAACAAAGGAATAGGGTAGTGGATGGGAGTAGAGAGAAATAAGCTTGGCCAGAATCTGATGACAGTGGAGGCAAGTAGATGGGTATTCGGTATTTTTCCGACTACTTTCAGGTGTTTGAAATTCTCTATAAAAAGTTTTAAAAACAGGGGTGCCTGGATGGCTCAGTTGTTAAGTGTCTGCCTTTGGCTCAGGTCATGATCCCAGGGTCCTGAGATTGAGCCCCTCATTGAGCTCCCTGCTCCATGGGAAGCCTGCTTCTCCCTCTCCCACTCCCACTCCCACTGCTTGTGTTCCCTCTCTCACTGTCTCTCTCTGTCAAATAAATAAAATCTAAAAAAAAAAAAGGGCTTAAAAACAGCCCGGATGAGGTGTCCTCATCGGATTCCTTTATTTTTGACATTTTAAAATAAATACCAAAGTACCAAAACAATTTTAATGCTGACTCTACTGTTTAAACTCCCCTGCCTCAGAAATTCTGAGATGTGACAATCCTTTCCATGTACCCCAAAACCCCCGACAGATGTAGAAGAGGGCGGGGGAGAGGGGGGTTGAAGGCAGGGAGATGCATGAGGACAGCATGCTTCCTGGATCTGCCTCCGCCCAAAGGCCTCCTTGACCCACCCTTTTCCCAAGATAACACACTTCATAATACAGATTCAAGGAAAGAGCCAGGGGTGTGGACAGGCCTGGATGAAGAGACCTGGGACCCCCTGGGTCTGGGTCCCAGCTCTGCCTCCGGACCTTGATTTCCCCGCCGTTAAGTACAACAGGGAGGTGGAGATGGATTATCACTGGGCTCTCACCAGTGAATTCTGCCAGCCTGTTCCCATGCGGTCTTCCAGACCCAGTCTTACCCGGAAGGAGCCCCAGAGGAAAACACGACCATCCTCAGTGAGGGCTGCTGTGTGACTGTCTCCTGCTGACACCTGTACCACTTTCTCTTGCAGTTCCACTTTCCCGGGGACCATCTCTGAGCCCTCCACGGATGTGTCCCTTCCCAGGGCACCCTCATCGTTGCAGCCAAAGGAGTAGACCTGTGCCCAAGATACCCCCATTAGCGCAAGTCTGGCTTCAGTCCATTCTGGTTTAGACCACTCCCTGGGTAGCTGACCAGCTCCATCTCCACAGAGTAATGTGTGTGGTTCAAAGCTCCTTCCTCAAGCCCTCCAACCCCAGGCCTATACCAGTCTTGGGCCACTCACCCCAACCTACCTGGCCACTTTTGCTTAGACACACAGTATGCATGCCCCCAGCCTCAGCCTGCACGATGTCCTCCGGAATGGGCACCAGAGCTGGCTTCTTCCTCTCCATCACATTCTCGCCCAGCCCCAGCTGGCCCACGTCACCCTGGCCCAGTGTCAGCACCATGCCTGGTTCTGTGCTGTGGGACCTATGGGAGACTGAGGGGTGAAGAAGACAGCCCTTGAGTGTGCAGGATGACAGGAGAGAGGAGGGGTCACTGCATGGGCTTTGGGACCACAGACACCTGGGTTCAAGCCCTTGCTCTGCCACAGACCAGTCATAGGAACTTTCTAGGAAGCCTGAGTCTCCTCATCTGTAAAATGTGAATAGCAAAGATAACCGTGTCACAAGGTTTTTGTGAAAATTAAAAATTGAGCATGTATTGGGGCACCTGGGTGGCTCAGTGGGTTAAGCCGCTGCCTTCGGCTCGGGTCATGATCTCGGGGTCCTGGGATCGAGTCCCGCATCGGGCTCTCTGCTCAGCAGGGAGCCTTCTTCCTCCTCTCTCTCTCTGCCTGCCTCTCTGCCTACTTGTAATCTCTCTCTGTCAAATAAATAAATAAAATCTTAAAAAAAAAATTGAGCATGTATTAATATGAGGGAGGACATGGAAACATGAAGACAATATTGTGAAATGAATCTTGGTGGGGAGCGTGAGAGAACAGTGAGGATACAGTTTTCCTGAATAGCTGTAAGTTCTCAGGAGTCGTGGTGCCAACAGTGAGGACTCAGATAGGGTCTACCCTTTACTGGCTGCTCATTCTACGAATGTTAAGTTGCTTTGTAGTCCCCTAAATTATACTACAGGCCTTCCACATTTAGGCTCCTGTTTTAAAGGAAAGGAAACAGAGACTCAGAGGTTAAGTAACCCTCCCAGAGTCATGGAGCTAATAAACAGTAAAGTTTGCACTGCAACCGAAGGAACCTACATGGGTCAGAGCACTGTTCCTAGCCACCACCCTCAGGCTGCGACTTAAGTCCTAGACATACTTCCACAGAACCCTTCCGCTCCTATCTGGGAGCAGACACGCAGCTGAAGAGGAAGGGGCAGGAGTAAGACAGAAGACAAGCATTTGCCAAAGATACAAGCCAACCAGTGGAAGGCACAGAGCCATCTGAGGGCCAATGGCAGACGCCCGCAGCCCTGGACAACCAATGGCATCCAGCTCCTCCCCCCGGGGGTGCGGCCACGGCTGCCAGAGCCAGTAAGGTGCAGAGGGTGCCCTGGGCAGGGAGCCACCTGGTCGGGTTTTCTGGTCAGGAGGGCTCGGCCTCCGGGCACCTGGAACGCGATGGGAGGCAACGGCCCTCACTGCCTGGTTACGATGGTCTGCAAAAGACAGACACTGTCTGAGTGTGGGTCCACACTATTCCCTCCCAGATTGGGGGTGGACTTTTCTCCACCCCGACTCCCTCCAGGGTCCCAGGAAAGAGCAAAGCACAGATACCTCCCTCAAATGCTACCAGGACGTTATCTCGTTTTCCTCTTAACAGCCCAGCGAGATTGGTGCTGTTCTTTCCTCTGTTTTATGAATGGGTTACTTCAAAGCTCAGAGAGATTAAGTCACCTGCCCAAAACTACATGGCTAGAAAGTGGCAGAGCCTGGACTTGAACCCACTTCTGGAAGTCAGTGGTCTTAGCCATAGTATATTACTCCCTGGAGCAAAGTCCTAACTAGGGTCTTACCACCCCCACCCCACCCCCACCCCCGCCAGTACTGCCTGAGCGCTTGTAGACAAGTCTCTGCTCCTTTACAATTGCTGAGGGTAGGATTCAGTAAGCTACAAAAGACCCTCCATCTGGGTGGAGTTCCTGGGCTTCTAGGCCCCTCAGCTTGTCAGGGGATGTCGGGGGGAAGGAGCCCAGTCCTAGATTCTGGGGGCTCCAAGAGGTCTCCCATTCAGAGACAGAGGCCAGCACCAACTTACCCTTCACCTTCTTGCTTTTGGGGAGAGCATCTTCTGGGGGTGACCTTCTCTTGGCTATACGTTTGGGTGGCATCTTCCTTTCCTGAAAAACCGAGGCAAATATTCCATCTCAGAAATGGCAGTCATTTTCCTGCTCTAAGTAACCTTTACCAGAACCCCTAAAAAGGGTAAGAGGAATTCTGACAATTCCACTTCTCAGAATTTACCTGAGAAGAACAAGAACAGAATAGTGGATACACCCAAAGTTTAGGTTTCATACATATTCTCTACTGTATTCTTCCTAACAGTAACCAAAAAAAAAAAAGAAAAGAAAAGAAAAAGAAAAAAAAAGGAGCAACCCATACGCTCCATGGTAGGGGGTGCCTAGGAAATATGCAGTATATTCAGGATAGAACAATATGAGGCCATTAAAACTGACGCTTTCAGAGATTTGTTTATTGAATAGGAAGATGTTTGTTGCCAAATAATATAAGCAGCTTGAAAAAACAGCCCACCATCCCATAAAAAAAGGCATACACATGCAAAAATAGGTACACAAGACCCTGTGGTAGGAAATATATTCACTATTAACAATGGTAACCTCTGGGGCGCCTGGGTGGCTCAGTGGGTTAAGCCGCTGCCTTCGGCTCAGGTCATGATCTCAAGGTCCTGGGATCAAGTCCCGCATCGGGCTCTCTGCTCAGCAGGGAGCCTGCTTCCCTCTCTCTCTCTCTCTGACTGCCTCTCTCTCCATCTACTTGTGATCTCTCTCTGTTAAATAAATAAATAAAATTAAAAAAAAAAAAAACAATGGTAACCTCTGGAAAATGGGATTATGGACATTTATTTTTTTTCTTTGTACCTTCCTGTATTATCTAAGATATCTGACAAAGAACTTTACATGTCTTTTCCAATTATTTATTTATTTTAGGTTTACTTATATATTTCTGTAATTTCTCCACCTGTGAGATTCAAACTCATGACCTTGAGATCAAGAGCTGCATGCTCTTCTGACTGAGCCAGCCAGGCACCCCTATTTTTTATTTTATTATAAAAAATTAAAACCTTGAAGAACCAAAATCAAGTTAGTATCTCTTACAGCTCCCCCTCAACCCTGAGATAACCAACAGTAACTTCGGTAAAGCACTATTGTTTGCAGACCAAAAGGAAAACCAATCAGGGGCGCCTGGGTGGCTCAGTGGGTTAAAGCCTCTGCCTTCGGCTCAGGTCAAGATCTCAGGGTCCTGGGATTGAGCCCCACATCGGGCTCTCTGCTCCGAGGGGAGCCTGCTTCCTCCTCTCTCTCTCTCTACCTGCTTCTCTGCCTACTTGTGATCTCTGTCTGTCAAATAAATAAATAAAATACTTAAAAAAAAAAAAAAGAGGGGCGCCTGGGTGGCTCAGTGGGTTAAGCCTCTGCCTTCGGCTCAGGTCATGATCCCAGGGTCCTGGGATCGAGCCCCGCATCGGGCTCTCTGCTCTGCAGGGAGCCTGCTTCCTCCTCTCTCTCTGCCTGCCTCTCTGCCTACTTGTGATCTCTGTCAGATAAATAAAGAAAAAAATCTTTAAAAAAAAGAAAAAGAAAAAGAAAAACCAATCAACCAACGAAACAAACAAATAAAAGCTATTCTCATTATATAAAACCAAACCCGACCATCTGTGTCCCCTGATCCAAAAGTGCCACTACTGAGAAGTAGTGGCTTTCCTACTGGCTTTCCTAAACAGTCCAATTAAGAAATATACACTTAGGTCACCTGGTGGCTCAGTTGTTAAGCAGGTGCCTTCAGCTCGGGTCATGATCCCAGGGTCCTGGGAGCCCCCAAGTCCTGCATGGGGCTCCATGCTCTGTAGAGAGCCTGCTTTTCCCTCTGCCTGCCGCACCCCCTGGTTGTGCTCTCACGCAGATAAATAAAATCTTTAAAAAAATAAAAATAAACACTGTATACACTCACCAGGTGTTACAAAAAGGGAAAAGGAAAGCACTGAGTGGCAAGAAAGTTTCTTGGACCTAGCACCATCCAGGACAGCTGAGGGTTTTGGCCCCAAATCGCTCCCTCATTGGGCTGCTGCTGCCCCACAAGTCTCCCTGTCTTCCTCAAGGCTGCTCCCAGAGACACTCTCCCCAGCTCTCTCAGTTCCAATCCAGCCCAAACTGAGTCCAAAGCCACCTTCCTCCACACACCCAGCCCCAGAAACAAATCCTTATTGAGTCCCAGTCTTTAAGGTTGTGAAACCGTTGAAGCCTGGGGCTCTCCAATCTGGACTGCAAAGGTTCTGGAGTGGCTGGCAGGGGTCAGCGCCCTTCAGAGCTAACCTGATGTGGAAGTGGAGTAGCCTGTGCCCACGGAGAGCCTCAGGGCCAGAATCTTTCTAAGTGCTTGATGTTGGGCAGAACTACTTAATCTCTTCATTTTCTTTTTTTTTTTTTTTTTAAAGATTTTATTTACTTATTTGTCAGAGAGAGAGAGAGGGAGAGAGAGCACGCACAGGCAGACGGAATGGCAGGCAGAAGCAGAGGGAGAAGCAGGCTCCCCGCCAAGCAAGGAGCCTGATGTGGGACTCGATCCCAGGACACTGGGATCATGACCTGAGCCGAAGGCAGCTGCTCAACCAACTGAGCCACCCAGGAGTCCCTACTTAATCTCTTCATGATTCAGTTTCTTCCTCAGTAAAACAGGGATAATAATAATCGTACCTATATCTTTGTTATTGAGGATCAAATGAGCTAATACTGTAAACTATACACTCATATTGGTATTATAACATGTAGGGACGCCTGCGTGGCTCAGTCGGTTAAGCCGCTGCCTTTGGCTCAGGTCATGATCCCTGGGTGCTAGGATCGAGTCCCATATCGGGCTCCTTGCTCGGCAGGGAGCCTGCTTCTCTCTCTGCCTCTGCCTGCCTCTCTGACTGCTTGTGCACAAGTTCTCTCTCTCTCTCTCTGACAAATAAAATCTTCAAATACAACATCTAGACCCTGCCCCAGGCAATGCCTACGCACATCTCTAATCTAATCTAACCCACCTCTCCTCCCTTTTTCAGTTAAGGGATATACCAGACTATAAACCAGAGGGAGAACTTCAAGAGCCCTTCCTGGGCTCAGCTGTGGGCCTAACCTCCTCCCCATCTCCTCCTTCCAGCAGGTCCTAGAGCATCAGCCTCTCCCGCTCCCCACTGCATGGTAATGAACACAAGGCCAATGGCCTCTGAATTTCTGAGCACACTTCTGCTTACTATCCTGGCGGGGAACAAAGGACTGAAGATAAGGAAGCAGCCAAAGGTTCAGAACCCTCCAAGCCTGTGTAGGCTGAGCTTCCTCTACAGGTTGTGACAGGCCTGTTCTGACTCTGATGAGGTGGCAGTTCTGAATGTCACCCAACTTTTATTCTTTTGGGGTGGGACTCCTCTCTTTGGGACCCACCTCTTTGAGACCCCACCTCCACCCCTTACCATGCTAAAGATGCTCATTTTCTGGGATTAGAGGGAACTGGATTCATCTGCTAGAGCTGTGGCTTGTTCACCCTGGCTTTTGTGACCCTGGTTGGCCAGCAGCCTCGACCTCTGAGCTGTTTCCTCTTCTGTCGGTGGGAATGCTATGACCACCTCTCAGGGCTGCTGTCAAAACCGAATGAAATGTTGTAATGGACTCTGCAGTGCCAAGCACACAGTAAGTACGCAAGACATGGCAGCATTTATTCATTTGTTCCACAAATATTTGAGTGCCTATTACCACCGCTTGGCGGTGGGCCACATGTGGCAAGGATAAAGGAGACTAACCCTCTCCCTGTTCTCATGGAGCTTACATTGTAGCAGGAAAGAAACATTACTGATAGTGCTGAGTGAAAGATAAGCAAGGAGACAGGAGAGATAACTTGGGGGTGCACAACAATGTGAGTGTGCTTAACCACGCTGAGCTATATGCTTAAACAAGGTTAAAGTGGAAAAAAATGGTGAAAATGGTAAACTTCATGTATATTTTATCACACCAAAAAAAAAAAAAAAAACGAAAGAAAAAGAAAATAACTTGGGGTAGCAGAAGGGAGTGGTGAGGGAGGTGCCACGTTTAAGCTAGGACCTGAAATCTGAGAAACCTGGCACTGCAAGACCAGGACAAAACTGGCCTGGAACACAGTGGGGTAAGTTTGGGAACTGGGAGAGGCCGGCGCGCTGCAGCTGGAGAATTGGTCAGATGGCAAGAAGCGAGCAGGGGCTGGATCATGCACGGCCTTCTAGGGAAAACAGAAAACGTTTAAGAAAGTCTTCATCTGGGGCACCTGGGTGGCTCAGTGGGTTGGGCTGCTGCCTTCGGCTCAGGTCATGATCTCAGGGTCCTGGGATCGAGTCCCGCATCGGGCTCTCTGCTCAGTGGGGAGCCTGCTTCCCTCTCTTTTTCTCTGCCTCTCTGCCTACTTGTGATCTTTCTCTGTCAAATAAATAAATAAAATCTTTAAAAAAAAAAAAGAAAGTCTTCATCTGATTTACACTCTTAAGCAGCTGTTCTGGCTACTCTAAAGAAACTGGGATGGAGGGGCGCCTGGGTGGCTCAGTGGGTTAAGCCGCTGCCTTCGGCTCGGGTCATGATCTCGGGGTCCTGGGATCGAGTCCTGCATCAGCCTCTCTGCTCAGCAGGGAGCCTGCTTCCCTCTCTCTCTCTCTGCCTGCCTCTCCATCTACTTGTGATTTCTCTCTGTCAAATAAATAAATAAAATCTTTAAAAAAAAAAAAAAAAAGAAACTGGGATGGACTGGAAGAGGCCGTTGCAGGCATCCAAAGGAGAGATGGTGGTGACTTGACTGGGTCTGTGTGAGCTAAGAGGGGAAAAGGAAACAAAACAGATCAATTTAGGAGATAGATTCAATTTGTGGATTAGATGTGTGGAGTGAGGGAGAGGGAGGGATCCAGAATGACTTTCTTCATCCTAAAAGAAATCCAGTGGATCCCGGGCAGGCCTCCCCAGGAGCCCCCTATAAGCCTGGCCAAACACAAAGACTCCCAGGCCTTGGCTTAAATGACTAGGAGAATGGAATGGGGCACCTGGCTGGCTCAGCTGGTGGAGCATGTGACTCTTAATCTCAAGGTTGTGAGTTCGAGCCCACACTCGGAATAGAGATTACTTTAAAAAAAAAAAAAATTGGGGGCGCCTAGGTGGCTCAGTGGGTTAAGCCGCTGCCTTCGGCTCAGGTCATGATCTCAGGGTCCTGGGATCGAGTCCCGCATCGGGTTCTCTGCTCAGCGGGGAACCTGCTTCCCTCTCTCTCTCTCTCTGCCTGCCTCTCTGCCTACTTGTGCTCTCTCTCTGTCAAATAAATAAAATATTAAAACAAAAACAAAAACAAAAACAAAACTGACTTGGAGAATGGTCAACTTCTATTTAGTGAGGTGGGAGAACACTGGGGGACAACCAGGGAGAAGAGACCCAAGAGCCCCATGTTACCAGATGTTTTCATGAAGTCCGAAGTCTTTGGGAGCCAGCAAGAGGCGATGTTAAGTATGCAGAGCTGGGTGGGTTAAGGGCTGTGGGATAGAACAGGTATCCCTTAGTTTCAGGAAGACAGCCTGTACCTCTGGTCAAGTTGGCAGCCAGTTCCCTGTGTCCAAGGCCCTGTCCTGCCAAAGGTAAATCTTCCACCAGTTCTTCAGAATGACCTGCAGAGGACAGCTATGGCGGGGAGGGAGACGGTGCTATAGTGCGGAAAAGGACTCACAGCAAGAAGTGAAAACACAGGGAAGAGAACTATGTCAGCATACTGGTGCTGATGCTAGGCTGACCTGTAGGCAAGGTCTGGAGTGGAGACGGAAAATAAACACAAGGCATGAGGTGATTGGTATCACGGGGCACTAACAAAAACATGTGTTCCTGTGGGCTGGAATCCAGTGAACATCTCCTTAGCCACCTGTGTTTTGGTGAACATTGTGGGGCATCTCACTGCAAGCTAAGCACCCTGATCCTACTTTACAGATGAGGAAGCTGAGGCTCAGAAAGTTAAAGAGTATCTCACCCAGGACTGGGAGAAGTAAAGATCTCAACCAGGTTGGTCAGACTCCAAAGCTGGTGCCCTTGTCAGCTTCCTCCCCAGGCTCCCCAGTCTCTCAGGCTGCCTGGGAACTGTCTCTCATACCCTCTCCCCAAGAAAAGATAACCCCTTGGCTCTGGTCTTCCTGATCCCCACCCTGTGTCATTCTGTAAGTCAGTCATGATCTTTCTAAACCTCAGACCTGAAACAGGCTGCTTTCTTGCTCAGACTCCCCAGTGGTTCCCTCTGCCTGAGAGACAAAGCCCACATTTCTTAGCTTGGTACGAAAGGCCTCCAGAGTCTGGTACTGATAGAACATACGGCCTCATTCCTTCTCTATCACACTCTTCTTTTGCTTCCTACACAATCTCAGATTGCTTACTATTCTCTCCAGACCATTTGCGTCTCTATTCCCATCCCTTATCCTACCGAAAGAATGTCTACTCAGTCCCAAATCCAGCTCCACTGGTAAACCTTCCTGGTCCCTCCCCTCATCCTAAACTAACCATTCTCTCCCAGAGAAACTGGGACAGACTTCTGGACCATGACTACTCTATAGTTTACATGTCTGTCCATTATACCAACCTACTCCTTAAAATACGAGCCACTCTCGGGTACAGGCCACTCCTACTTTCTATATGCCAACAGCCTTCTACTTGTCACCACAAGCAGAAGTACTATCACTCCTAAATCAATTGATGGGCCTGAGGCTCAGAGAATACAGCCAGTAGAGAGAGTCAGGAATAGAACCAAGGTATAGCTTGCTGACTGACTTAAAACAAAAACAAAAACCAGGTCGGCCAAAGGCAGGCCATGATCCAGGCAGGGGTGGAGGCAGCCCAGGCAGGCCTCCCCAGAATCCATGAGCTTGGCCAAACACGACAAGTGAGGGCAGAAGCCAGCTGAGTGGAAGAGGGTGGTGGGACCAGAGAGAAGACACTGAGGCAGTTTGGGTCTGAGTGGGTGGGCCAGGTGGGTGTGGGAGCCACTGAAGGACCTGGGGAAGGACAGACCTGAGTTCTCTGTGAGCCTCAGAATATATGTCTCTCAGATAGACGACTTTAGGTACTGCAGAATGCTGTTGTGAGCAATCCCAGAGGCAGGACAGGGGATCAAGGCACCCCAGATGGGTGGAGCCCTATGGGCACCTGGCTGGCTCACTCAGAAAAGCAGGCAACTCTTGATCTCAGAGTCATGAGTTGGAGCCCCACAGTGGGTACAGAGATTACTTAGAGAAAGAAAGAAAGAAGCTATAAATGAATGAATGAAAGAAAGAAAGAAAGGAAGGAAGGAAGAAAGAAAGGAGAAGAAAAGAAAGAAAGAAAAGGTGGAGCCCAGCACCCATTACCCACCTGCATATCCTGGACTGTACAAATCAGTCCTTTGTATAGACTCTGGGTGTGTTTTCTTAACCACACACTAAGTGTCTGGGCTAGAAATAAGTAGCAATCTTTTGCCCCCAACCTCTCATTCCCTAACAGAAAAACACAGCTTCCTTCTTCAGCAGCTTACTGTCTGGAAGGAGAGTGAGACAGTCACAAATAAGCAGAAGTCAGGTATAGAGTCAACTTCCACTAAGAGCCACCTACAATGCCCTTGGAGGCAAGTGTGATCACCCTGGTTTTATAAATAAGAAAGCTGAGGCTCAGCAAAGGTGACCCAAGCCACACAGGTGGGATGAGATCCCAGGTCTCCTGACCACTCACCACCAGGGCCAGAGTACCCCCCACCCCATCTTTCCTTCCCTCTTCTCCCTGGGCTCCAGTTTTCTCATGTGGTGAATGAAGGCACACAAGACTAGACAGTCTACCAGGGGCCCAGTGTTCCTTCCTGTTGTGACCTCCTATGACCTCTCCACAGCCTTGTTTCTGCAAAGGAAGACAGGGCCCTCTCTGACCACAGCAGCTGTCCTGGCCACCACCCCCACCTCACCAATGCAGAAGGCAGACAGTCTTGGAGGCTTAGGAATCTTTTTGTGAGAAAGGTCCTCGGGAGGAAAGGGAGGAGAGGGTCTCATGTGTCAACAAACACTTGCTGAGCTCCTGCTATGTGCTGGGCACAGCGCTGGCATGCATACTTCATCCCAGGAGTTCCTCGCCAGAGGAGTCTCCTTATATACAAAGCTGTACCTGGAGGCCTCAGCTTCCACCGATGTTAGAATCACTGCTTTATGCAAAATACAGGATATTAGTAATTCTCACCACATGCCTCTTACCTTTATTTTACAGATAAGGAAACTAACACCCAGAGAGAGTAGATGGGTGGCCCAAGGGCACCCAAGTAGTAAGTTGCAAAGCTGAACAGTATTCCTGCTCTTGGGATGTCTTTGCAACAAGAGTAAGGTGAACTCCGAATTCATCTTTCCAGACTCCATTCTGATGCCCTTCTTGGGTGACACCCTCTCTGCCTCCTCCACCTCCACCCAGGGTTTCTCGGTCTTGCACACCAGACCTTTCAAGACCCAGCCCTTGATGTGCCTTGTTACTCCCTTCTTTGTACTCCAGACTTAAATCGGTGGGATTCCTGACCCCAACACTCACCTGTACCTTCATGCCTTTATGCAAAGGACTGGATGGACGACACTAACCCCTCCACCCCAGTCATCTGAATAACTCCACTGTCCTTTCAAAACCCCACTCAAGAGTCACCTCACCTGGAAAGCCATCCTGACCCTCCTGAGCAGGGCTGGGTGGCCCCCTCAAGAGTCCCTGTACCACTCCATACACTCAACTTCTGCTAGGGCACACAAGTCACACTTGGTTGGAGCACCTCCATTACTATCTGAATGAATGAATGAATGAATGAATGGTTCCACGGACATACTTCGATGGCACCCTGGACCACGACTGAGGCCCCCAGGTGGGTCTCCCCAAGGAGACCAGGAGCTCTGTAAAGGCCACACGGGGCCCTTCTCCCCACTGCTCCCCAGTCCTGCCAGCGCAGCACGGAGCAGCCAGTCAGTAAATAATCGGTTGACAGATGAGCTGATGCGGGGTTCACAGCACACCTCTCCAAGTGTCAACAGTCTTCATCCTGGTGCTTGTTGACGCTGAGACTTCTTTCCCTGAAGTCGACCCTCCCCAGCCTACCCTCGCGCTCCTCAAGCACACACTCTGGTCCGGCAGGATCCCTCCCCTTGCTCGGCCGAAAGCATCCTCCAGACGAACGCTGGTCAAAACCACTTTCCCCGCTCCGGAAGCGCAGCCCCTGCCGGGACGGCGGGTCCCGGGCCGCAAGGCGCGCGGCTCTGCGCCCAGCGGGGTCACCGCGGCCGCGCGCACCCCGCCGGCCGCGCTCGGGCCGTTTGAATCTCCCGCCCGAGCGGGCGCAGTGGGCCAGGCGGGAGAGGCGCGGCGGCACAGGGGCCGCGCGGCCCTCGCTCGAGCCAGGCGGGGCCGGGCCCGCGCCAGGGCGCCCCGCGGGGCCGGGGACCCGCGCGCCCGCACCCGCGTCTTCCTGCCGCCCGGCTTCACGTGGGGCCGGCGCCGCCGGCACGAGCACGCGGGCAACGGCCCCGGCCCGCCAGGGCTCCGGCTGTGGCTGCTCCGCGCGCCGCCTTCCGCCTCGACCCGCCGCCCCGACCCTCAGCCCGTGACGGGCGCGACCTACCTCGCTGCAGGTCCGCCACAAGCAACTCCTCCGCTCGCCGGCCCGGCCGCGAACTGCCCCAGAGCATGCGCTCTGCAGGCCTCCGGCCCCGACCCGGGGCCAGAAAGGAAAACAAAGAGCCCGGCGGCCCCTGGCGGCCGCCCCGGGAAGTGCAAGTGGCGCGCTCGGGCTGGAGCGCTGGACAAGGCTCTCTCCGCCCCTGGCCCGCAGACTGCGGACTGTGGGTAACGTATTTGGGAAGCTCCTAATCCGGACCAGTGAACTGACAATCAGAGACCACTTGAAACCAGAGTTTGGGAAGATCTGGTGGGGCAGGGACTGTGCGGAGCAGAGAGATAATGATCTTCCCTGCTCTCAAAAGGGACCCCGTCAGAGAAAGATGAGAAATCAGACCATCAACAACCACGCAGGGTATCAGGCTCAGCCTGGGGTTTAAGAAAGGCTTTCCAAGGGGCGCCTGGATGGCTCAGTGGGTTAAAGCCTCTGCCTTCGGTTCAGGTCGTGATTCTGGGATCGAGCCCCGCATCGGGCTCTGCTCAGTGGGGAGCCTGCTTCCTCCTCTCTCTCTGCCTGCCTCTCTGCCTACTTGTGATCTCTGTCTGTCAAATAAATAGAATCTTAAAAAAGAAAAGAAAAGAAAGGCTTTCCAAGGTAAGAGGGCAGGGCATCTAGGAGATGCATCCCTTGCGATGAGAGAGGGGAGAAAGCTCGAGTGGAGGGTCAGATCATGATGCAGGGTCTTGTGTGTCTGAGTACAGCTTCCGTCCTGAGAACAGTGGGGAGTTAGGGAAGGAATCTGAGCAAGGGAGTGACCTGAGCAGAGTTTTGTTTTAGAGCAAAATGGAAAATGGAGTTGGTGGGAAGGGAAACACAGAGGGGGGAAACACAGAGGGGTGGGGTGGGGGGCAAGAGAAACAAAGGAGACCAGCTAAGAAAGAAGATGAGGGTGTGGATTGGGGTTGGGACTGGAGATGGGAAAAAGACATCAAGCTGACTAGGTTCTCTTAACACACTCCTTCTTCAGGATGGATACAAACTGTTCAGGATTTCAGGTGTTCCCTGAGGTGACCTCTCAGGTCATTTGACTGTGGCTGGGGATTTCTGAGATCAGGGCAGGGACCTCTGCAGAAGGGTATTTTCTCCATTTCATGTTGATTCTGACTCTGAAAGTCATTCAATCATACCCACACCCTAGAGGGATACTTTCTTTTTAAATTAACATATAAAGTATTATTTGCCCCAGGGGTACGGGTCTGTGAATCGTCAGGCTTACACACTTCACAGCATTCACTATAGCACACACCCTCCCCATTGTCTATAATAGATGGACACTTTTGATGAGTATTTACCAACTGAATTTCTCCTACTGATATGGACCTCACCCCAAGGTGCTCCCCACCTGGGCACCTGGGTGGCTCAGTCAGTTAAGCGTCTGCCTTCTTCTCGGGTCATGATCCCGGGGTTCTGGGATCGAGTCCCACATGGGGCTCCCTGCTCAGCGGGGAGTCTGCTTCTCCCTCTCCCTCTGCCTCTCACCTGCTTGTGCGCGCTCTCTCTCAAATAAATAAATAAAATCTTAAAAAAAAAAAAAAAAAGTACTCCCCACCTTCAGGGTCTCTTACCTCTCCAAGTTTACCTCCGCCTCCATCATGGACTCCTCTTTGGGATAATCTGTGAAATTTCTCCAAGGTTCAACTCTGGATCTTTGATCTCTCTGCTGTCTTCTTCCGAGATCTTACTCATTCACATGGCTTAACATAATTTTAAGAATGATTATTATCACCCATTTTTTCAAACCCTTTGCTAACTACAGAAACACATCCACCCATGTCCATGAGCTTGTTTGTTCCTTACACAACCTCATGATTGTTGGAAAATGAGAAAAATGGGGTTCATAGAGCTAAGGCAAGTTCTCTGGGGTCAGCACACAAGCAGAAGGGGACCAGAACTCTTCTTCTTTCAACAGAGAAGACAGCCCATTTGGTCTGGTTCTGACTTCCACCCTAAGTTTCAGCCCTATATCTCTTCCCAGAAGACCCAACCCCTAAAATAAAACATGTTTTGTGTGGATCTAGACTCCCGTCCCAACTTCATCCTTATAGCCAAGATTAAGGTTCTCTGAGAAGTAAAGATTTAATCCTACTAATTCTTCCTTCTTAACTCTCTGAGCCACCCAGACACCCCTAATTTTTCCTTCTTTTCTTCTCTTCATGTTTCTGTTTCTGCCCCTCTGGTCTAAAGCTCTGCCCTCCTGGCCTTTGGTCCTCCCTCTCATCCTTTTCCCTCCATTTTGTTCCTCCGAGGTCCCCACATTTGTCTCCCTAAATTATGGCTGTGAGAACTTGCCCTGCTTCAAAATCTTTAAAGACTCAGGTATTGAGTCTGCTGTTCTTGGAACACCGGTGGCAAATGCCCCAGGCTGTTGATTTCCTATTCTTCCCTTCCCCTCTGCACTATACTCCGAAGATGTCCATGTTCATTCTACCTTCTCACCTTTATCTGGGCTGTTTTCCCTCATGGGTGCCTTCCTTCCTGCCTTGCTAAGCTCTTGATATAGCTTAAGGCTCTGTCCAGCCCCATCTCTGTGAAGCCTTCCTTGGCTCCACTTCATCTTTTCCTATCCTGAACCCATATACTGATTTTAATTTCTTCACATTCTATCATTGTTTTATTTATTGAACGAAAACCATAAGTACAAACAACTGAAACTGGCCTAGGAACTGTCTCAAATGATAGAAGTGAAAGACGCTGAAAGTTACTATAGGGTCATCTGGGTGGCTCAGTCGGTTAAGTATCCGCCTTCAGCTCAGGTCATGATCTTGGGGTCCTGGGATTGAATCCTGCATGGGGCTCCCTCCTCCTCAGCAGGGAGCCTGCTTCTCCCTCTCCTCCCCGCTTATGCTCTCATGCTCTCTATCTCTCTCTCAAATAAATAAATAAGTAAAATCTTTAAAAAAAAAAGTTATTGTAACTTTATTCTGCACATAAAAGTTAAGTAGAAGGGGACGCCTGGGTGGCTCAGTTGGTTAAGCAGCTGCCTTCAGCTCAGGTCATGATCCCAGCGTCCTGGGATCGAGTCCCACATCGGGCTCCTTGCTTGGCAGGGAGCCTGCTTCTCCCTCTGACTCTGCCTGCCACTCTGTCTGCCTGTGCTCGCTCTCACTCACGCTCTCTCTCTGACAAATAAATAAATAAAATCTTTAAAAAAAAAAAAAGTTAAGTAGAAGCATGGAAGATATAAAATGGCCAAAAGTTAATTTCTTGACAATATCTAAGATTGCAGATACACTGGATTGCTATTAACAATAGATTAGATATTGCAAAAACAATGATTAGTAAACTTGAGGGCATAGCAATAGAAACTATCCGAAATGAAAGACAGGGAAAAGAATTTCTGAAAAATTGAAAATAGCATCAGTGAGTTATTGATACAGGAAAGCAAAGAGGAGCTGGGGACGAGAATGTATGAAGAAATAACAGCTTAAACATGTGCAGACTACAGATATACAGATCTGTGATAGCTAATTTTATATGTCTACTTGGCTAGGCTATGGTGGCCAGCTGTTTGGTCTAATGCCAGTCTAGATGTTGCTGTGATGGTGTTTTTTGGGTATGATAACCTTTAAATCAGTAGTTTAAAGAAGCATATTACTGGGGCACCCAGGTGGCTCAGTGGGTTAATCCTGTACCTTCAGCTCAGGTCATGATCTCAGGGTCCTGGGATAGAGCCCCATATCAGGTTCTCTGCTCATCAGCGAGCCTGCTTCCCCCCAACAACCTGTCTGTCTCTCTGCCTATTTGTGATCTCTGTCTCTGTCAAATAAATAAATTAAATCTTAAACAAACAAAAAAAAAAAAAGAAGGGATGCCTGGGTGGCTCAGTTGGTTAAGCAGCTGCCTTCAGCTCAGGTCATGATCCCAGCGTCCTGGGATCGAGTGCCACATCGGGCTCCTTGCTTGGCAGGGAGCCTGCTTCTCCCTCTGCCTTTGCCTGCCATTCTGTCTGCCTGTGCTTGCTCTCTCTCCCCCTCTCTCTAATAAATAAATAAAATATTTAAAAAAAAAAAAAGAAGAAGAAGAAGCAGATTATCTCCTGTGATGTGGGTGGGCTTCATCCAATCAGTGGAAGGCCTTAAGGAAAGGAATTCTGCCAAGACAGCAACACCAGCTCCTGCTGGAATTTCTAGCCTGCCAAAGTGCTCTACAGATTTCTGACTTGCCAGCCCCCACACCTACGTGTGCCAATTCTTTAAAATAAATCTCCATCGGGACGTCTGGGTGGCTCAGTCGTTAAGTGTCTGCCTTTGGCTCTGGTCATGATCCAAGAGTCCTGGGATAGTCCCACATTGGGGTCTCTGCTCGGCGGGGAGCCTGCTTCTCCCTCTGCCTGCTGCTCCCCTGCTTGTGTACTCCTCCCTCTCTCTGTCTCTCTCAATCTCTCTCTGCCAAATAAACAAATAAAATCTTTTAAAAAATCTCTATCTACCTATCTGTACACATACCTCCTGTTGGTTTTGTTTCTCTGGAGAACCTTGGCCAACACAAAATCCAAGAAGCTCAAGTAACTCCAAGCACAGAAAAACAAGACACATCAAGATCAAATTACTTAAGACCAATGATCAAAAATCTTAAAAGCAGTCAGAAAAAAGACATGTTATACACAGAGAAACGAGACAAGGATACAGTGCAAACAAGATGACAACAGAGCAACATCTCTAAAGTACTCCAGCAAAATTATATCTAATAAGGAATATCCAGCAAAACCATCTCTCAAAACTGAAGGTGAAAATAAGGGATTTTCTGGGGCACCTGGGTGGCTCAGTGGGTTAAGCCTCTGTCTTCGACTCAGATCATGATCCTGGGGTCCTGGGATCGAACCCCGCATTGGGGTCTCTGCTCGGCAGGGAGCCTGCTTCCCCTCTGCCCTCTGCCTTCCTCTCTGCCTGCTTGTGATCTCTGTCTGTTAAATAAATAAATAAAATCTTAAAAAAAAAAAGGATTTTCAGACATATAAAAGCTGAAAGAATTCATTACCAGTTGAACCACTGTAAAAGAGATATTAAAGGAAGACCTTCGGGCACAAGGAACGTGATACCAGACGAGAATCTGGATCTACACAGAGGAATGAAGGGCACTGGAAAATTCCTTATTTCACCTTCATTTTTTTTAAAGATTTTATTTATTTATTTGACACACAGAAATCACAATTAGGCAGAGAGGCAGGCAGAGAGAAAGGAAGGGAAGCAGGCTCCCTGCTGAGCAGAGAGCCTGATGTGGGGCTCAATCCCAGGACCCTGAGATCATGACCTGAGTGAAAGGCAGAGGCTTTAACCCACTGAATCACCCAGGCACCCCTCACCTTCATTTTTGTTGTTGTTGTTGTTTTCCCATCCCCACCCCTCACCTTCATTTTTGAATGATTGTTTTCTTTCTTAAAACTTTAAAAAGGATAATTGCCTGTTTAAACAAAATAATGTATTGTGGGTTTTATGACATATATAAAAGTGATACACATGGGGTGACAAACGTATTTTTCTTATACTCTCCTAAGTGATGTGATAAAATACCAATGTGGACTATTATAAGCTGAAGATGTATACTATGAACCCTAAATCCCAAAAATAACAAAACAAAGTTATAGCTAGTAAGCCAACAAAGAAGGTAATATAGAATCTTAAAAAAAATAATATATATATATATATATATATATATATTTTTTTTTTTTTTTTAAGAGAGAGGGAGAGGTGGGAAAGGAGAAAATCTTAAGCGGGCTCCACACCCAATGTAGTGCTCAATGCAGGGTTCCATCTTGGAACCTTGAGATTATGACCTGAGCTAAAATCAAGAGTCAGACACTTAACCAAGTGAGCCACGCAGGCGCCCAGTACCCATTTTTTTTTTAATGATTTACTTATTTATTTGAAAGAGAGAGTGTACATTAAACATGGGGGGAGGGACAAAGGGAAAGGGAGAGAGAGAATCCAACGCAGACTCCCTGCTGAGCGAGGAGCCTGATGTGGGGTTCCATCTCAGGACTCCAGGATCATGACCCAAGCAGAATTCAAGAGTCAGATGCTCAACTGATTGAACCACCAGGTACCCCCAGTACTCATTTTTTAAAAAGGCAGAATAAGAAGACAAAAGAAATAAAGAACAGGGGTGCCTGGGTGGCTCAGTGGGTTAAAGCCTCTGCTTTCGGCTCGGGTTGTGATCCCAGGGTCCTGGGATCGAGCCCCGCATCAGGCTCTCTGCTCAGCAGGGAGCCTGCTTCCTCCTCTCTCTCTGCCTGCCTCTCAGCCTACTTGTGATCTCTGTCTGTCAAATAAATAAATTAAAAAAAAAAAAAGAAATAAAGAACAGATGAGACAAGTAAAAACATGTATCAAAATGATAAGACTCTAGGGTGCTGGGTGGCTCAGTTTATTAAACATCTGCCTTTGGCTCAGGTCATGATCCTACGGTCCTGGGATCCAGCCCTGCATCCTGCTCCCTGCTCAGTGGGGAGTCTTCTTCTCCCTCTGCCTCTCCCCCCGCCCATGTTTTCTCTCTCTCTCTCAAAAAAAAAAAAAAAAAAAAAGATTCAAGCCAAAGTACATTAATCATATAAAAATAGGGTCTAAACTCTCCAGGTGAAAGATAGAGATTATCATAATAAATCAAAAAAGCAATGTGGGAGGTTGGGGTACCAGGTGGTGGGTATTCTAGAGGGCACAGCTTGCATGGAGCACTGGGTGTGGTGAAAAAATAATGAATACTGTTTTTCTGAAAATAAATAAATTGGAAAAAAAAAAAAAAGCAAGACCCAATTATACACTGCCTACAAGATAAACAGTTTAAAGATTTTTTTTTTAATTTGTCAGACAGAGATCACAAGTAGGCAGAAAGGCAGGCAGAGAGAGAGAAGGGGAAGCAGGCTCCGCGCTGAGCAGAGAGCCCAATGTGGGGCTCGATCCCAGGACCCTGGGGTCATGACCTGAGCTGGAAGGCAGAGGCTTTAACCCACTGAGCCACCCCAGTGCCCAAGATATACAGTATAAATATAAATACACAAATAAGTTAAAAGAAAAAGGATGGAAAAGATACTCTGGTAATACTAGTCAAAAGAAAGGTGGAGCAGCTATATTAATAACAGACAAAGTAGATTTCAGAGCAAAGACGTACTGAAATGAAGTAATTTCATAAATGATAAAGAAGTCAATTAATCAAAATACACAACCCGGAACATATTGCAACTAGTAACAAAGTCTCACAATACATGAAGCAAAAACTGATAGAACTCTTTTTTTTTTTTTTTAAGATTTATTTATTTGACAGACGGCACAAGCAGGGCCAGTGGCAGGCAGAGGCAAAGGGAGAAGCAGGCTTCCCACTGAGTAGGGAGCCCGATGGAGGGCTCCAGCCCAGGACCCTGGGATCATGACCTGAGCTGAAGGCAGATGCTTAACTGACTGAGCCACCCAGGCACGCCCTGATAGAACTTCTTTAAGAAACAGACAAATCCAGAATTCCTGGGTGGCTCAGTGGGTTAAGCCGCTGCCTTCGGCTCAGGTCATGATCTCAGGGTCCTGGGATCGAGTCCCGCATTAGGCTCTCTGCTCAGCTGGGAGCCTGCTTCCTCCTCTCTCTGCCTGCCTCTCTGCCTACTCGTGATCTCTCTCTGTCAAATAAATAAATAAAATCCTTAAAAAAGAAAAAAAAAAAAGAAACAGACAAATCCACAAATTTAGCTGGATATTTTGACAACCTAATCTGGGTAATTGAGAGACCAAGTAGCCAGGAAACCAGCAAGGACATAAACTTGAACAACTGCAACCAACTTGACTGATTGACCTTTATAAAATGCTTCACCTTTCTTCACATTCCACCTTGCTTTCAAACAACAGTAAAATACATATTCTTCTCAAGTGTACATGAAACATTTACCAAGATAGACCATGTTCTAGGTCATAGAACAAGTCTTGGTAAATTTAAAAGGATTCAAGTCGTACAAAGTATATTCTTAGACTACACTGACATTAAAATAGAAACCAATAACAGAAAGATCTTTGGAAAACTCCCAAGTATTTAAAAATGAATACACTTTTAAACAGCCCATAGATAAAAGAAATCAAAAGGGAATTTGAAAGTATTTTCAGCTGAATTAAAATGAAAACAAAACATACCAGAAGTTTAGGATATTGTTAAAGCAATATTTGGGGGAAACTTATAGCACTAAATGCTTCTATTTAAATAAAAGAAAACTCTTAAATCAATGACCTCAACTTCTACCTTAAGAAGTGAGGGAAAGAGAGGTGCCTGGGTGGCTCAGTCAGTTAAGGGTCTGACTCCTGATTTCAGCTCAGGTCATGATCTCAGGATTGTGAGAATGAGTCCTGTGTGTTGCTCCATGCTCAGCAGGGAATCTGCTCCAGATTCTCTCCCTCTGCCTCTGCCCCTTTCCCCACTCAAGTGCTATCTCTCAAATAAATCTTTTTTTCCCCCAAGACTTTATTTATTTGAGAGAGAGAGAGAGAGAGACAGCGAGAGAGCGAACACAAGGGGGCAGTGGGAGAGGGGGAGAAGCAGGCTTGAGTAGCAGGGATCCCAATGTGGGGCTCCATCCCAGGACCCCAGGATCATGACCTGAGCTGAAGGCAGACTCTTTTTTTTTTTTCCACTTTTTTATTTTTCCAATTTATTTATTTTCAGAAGAAGGCAGACTCTTAATGACTGAGCCACCCAGGCACCCCTCAAATAAATGAATCTTAGTTAAAAAAGAAATGAGGAAAAGGAATATAAACTACATCTAATCATAAGAAAACAATAAAGATAAAAGCAGAAATCAATAGAACATAGGAAAACAAACAAACAAACAAACAACAACAACCAGCATTTGCCACGTGCCGGGCAGTACAGGTACTGAGCTTACATAGATGGTCCCACTCCTTGAGGACCCAACTAGTAAGTTAGATGTACATCAGTTTAAAAATAATCACATCAGGGACGCCTGGGTGGCTCAGTTGGTTGAGCAGCTGCCTTCGGCTCAGGTCATGATCCCAGCGTCCTGGGATGGAGTCCCACATCAGGCTCCTTGCTCAGCAAGGAGGCTGCTTCTCCCTCTGCCTCTGCCTGCCATTCTGTCTGCCTGTGCTTGCTCTCCCTCTCTCTCTCTGATAAATAAATAAAATATTAAAAAAAAATAATCACATCAGAATGCTAACAACTATCATGATGGGATACTCAAGGTGTTGTGCTTATTTTTATTTATTTATTTGACAGAGAGAGAGAGAGAGAGAGAGATCACAAGTAGGCAGAGAGGCAGGAAGGGGGGTGAGAGCAGTTCCCGCTGAGCAGAGCCCAACATGGGGCTCCATCCCAGGACCCTGAGACCATGACCCAAGCCAAAGGCAGAGGCTTAACCCAGTGAACCACCCCAAGCACCCCAAGGTGTTGTGCTTGTAAGGAAAAGTGAAGATGGTCGTGCAGAATTCAGGCCCTAGAGACAAAGACCTTTAAGTTCCACTTTGTGTGGCCTTGGGAAAATGATATAACCTTAATTTTCTCTTCCTTTTCTAGAACATGGATTTAATAAAATTCCCTGCATTGCGTAAGGCTGGTTTTTTTGTTTTTTTTTAAGATTTTATTTATTTATCTGACAGACAGAGATCACAAGGAGGCAGAGAGGCAGACAGAGAGAGAGGAGGAAGCAGGCTCCCTGCTGAGCAGAGAGCCCGATGCGGGGCCCAATCTCAGGACCCCGAGATCATGACCCGAGCTGAAGGCAGCGGCCCAACCCACTGAGCCACCCAGGCGCCCCGCGTAAGGCTGTTTTAAGGATTATTATATGTGCTGCCGAAGCGAGCACCTGTTTTAAGGATTAAAGAACACGGGGCTCCTGAGTGGCTCAGTCGGTTAAGTGTCTATCTTTGGCTTGGGTTGTGATTTTAGGGTTCTGGGATAGAGCCCCATGTGGGGCTCCCTGCTCAGCAGGGAATCTGCTTCTCCCTCTTCCTCTGGCCCTTCTCCAGCAGGTGCTCTCCCTCTCTTGCACTATCAAATAGAATCTTAAAAAAAAAAAAAATTAAAGAATGCCTAGCACATAGCAAATCTTCATCAAATGTCAGGTACTATCATTAAAATGTGGGTCCCATCCATCCCAAAGATAGAAGGTGGTGAAAGAGGGAGGCATGGCCAGGGAAAGGCTCTCACTCCCCAGGAAACTACTCATTTCCACTCTATTTTCTACTGTCAAGTAAAATTGGGTGTGTAAGTTTATAATTCATTATAACTGAAACTGAGGCTTTATGGTGTTGTGATTATTACATTAGCTCAATACAAAAAGTGGTTTAAGCCAGGTGGAAATAGTATTTTTTGAGGCATGATATGACATAGATTGAAAATAGGCTCTGTAGTCAGTTGCCTTGCTCACATTCATACTCTGCCACTTACTGGCTGTTTAACTTTTCCTTATTATCCTCCAACTTCAGCTTTCCTCATCTGCAAAAGGGGCACAAAGAGTACCTACTTTCCGGAGGTGCATGGAGTATTAAATAATACACAAATATCACCACTAGGGGCGCCTGGGTGGCTCAGTGGGTTCAAGCTTCTGCCTTCGGCTCAGGTTACCACCCCAGGGTCATGGAATCCTCTGTTCAGTGGGTAGCCTGCTTCCCCTGTCTGCCTGCCTCTCTGCCTACTTATGATCTCTGTCAAATAAAATCTTCAAAAAAATAAGTATCACCACTGTCTTGCTCAAAGCTAGTAATATATATGGTTTGGGAAGTAGGTTTGAATCCTGGTTCTGCTCCTTACTAGTTAGGTGACCTTGGGCATTACTAATCCCTTAAACTCTCCTAGAAATAGGGCTGGTTCTGAGATAAACCTGGTTTAGTAATAGCTATTTATTGGACAACATTTATTAGATACCGTATCCCAGGTTGTTTGCTTGGTAAGCGGTATTTAACAAACTCATACTTTTATGAAACTAAGCTTTTTACAAAATAACGAATTTCTCATTAGAACCCCAACAGGTAGGTACTTTAATCATCCCCATTCTGTGGATGGAAAAAAAAGGAGGCAGAGGTTAAGGGGCTTGCCCAAGCTCACATGGACAGCAAGTGGTGCTATTTGGATTCAAACCAGGCAGGCTTTGACTCCAAGACCAAGTTTAGCAATGACGGATAGGACTGCCTACACTCAGAAAAAGGCGAGAAGAGCCTGTTTGAAAATGCCTAGATAGGTTATGTCGAAAGCAGGAGGCTGAAAGGGTAGGGCCTAGAATACCTACTGACAGATTTGCTTCAGCTAGAGAATACGTGATTTCCTGCCCAGCAGGTTACCCTGCCTGTGTTCACTTGTACTAGAAACTAAACTCCCTGCCTGATTCTAAAGAGAAAACTAACACCATTCATTTTACTGAGCACCTCTTCTCAGTAGGCCGCTTATGAGACTGGACAAAAGGCTGGCCCAGGTATAGAAGTTCCCTCCCAGCAAGTCTCCAGGTGTGGATTTTTACAGAGGCTCTACTCAGCTGTTGGCTTGGACAATTAGCCTTTTTGTTAAATCTAATACCTACCTCTAATACCTCCCCATTCCATGCTACCTCAGTCATGAATATGTGCCAAGCTTACAATAGTGCCTGGCTCAGGTAAGTACAAATGTAGTTTTAACAGAGGACCTTAAGTCTTATTCCTTAAAAAATAAGCCAAACAAAGCTCTCCCAGGTTTTTTATAAGGGCTATGAACGCTTACCTAGCTTCAGTTCTATCCTCTGGCCCTGAATTGAAGTAGTCTGCCCAGATGTTCCAAGATTACTCAAAATCACCCACTTCCCTTAAACTGGACCCTGATGACTTCTAACTGGCCACATGGCTGTTAAAAGCGCCCTCCCCACCTTATGTTCATTTAGCCCCACTCTGGATCTAGACTCTACCTTCTAGATGGTTCCCTGCTAGTCCCCATCCTTCAGGATCTCAACTGCCCTATAATGCTGGCAGCTAGTACGAGCTTGGCAAGATTCCCATTGTGACTCAAGCTCACATCACTCATAGTCAGGAGGACAATTGGCAGTAGAGGCTCAACTACCTTAATAGTGTGATTTTTGCATTTAAGCCCAATCCTGTTAAGGTCAATTTACCTGTACTAGATCATGGGTAATTAACTCTGATCTCGGAATACTCATGTCCAGGTTTATGTTGTCTTTCATGACACACCTAAATTCATTATTTTAAGCTCTACCCACCTTTGAATGCAACCTTTTACCTGTAATCGGTAGGAATACCACATTTCCCCACATGAGAATGTGTGACACATTGACAATGTGAAAAGACACATAAGCTCAGCCTCTTTAGTTAATGCAGAACTAATCAAATATTAACTGCAAAGGTAGTTTTCCCAAAACAAGCACTTCCATTTATAGAATACAGCTGTCAGTCACATTTCCACACACACACACACACAAAAAGGGAGCCACACAAGTATGTAGTCATCTTTATTGTAATTCATAAATACATTATAAACAGACCTGCGTCTTTAAGACATACTTAGGATCTCATAGGCTTCTGTTCTCCATTCAGTTATGTAGGCATAAAACCCAGTTTACTCGAGAATAGCAGAAAAGGCCAAGTAGTATCTTAATTTCCTTAGGACAAGTTTCCTCTTCATAGGCATTCTGGAATCTTTGGGCTTTGTGGGTCAAAGGACCAGACTGTTTTAATAGACATGGCCATATTTAGTCCCGTCTGCATTAGTCAAATTTTACTGGGCACCTGTCCTATAGAAAATACTCCACTTGTTCCCCAAATTTAGTATTAACGAGTTTGAAAAAATGGGTCAAATATGCCCAAGCTTCCAAACTTCCAGGCTTATCAGCATTTACCAAAATAGCATTTATCATTCATTTTACCAACCCTCCCTGCCAAATAAAGGACCCAAAAGGTTAAGTGTTAACAGCCAATGTTAGGTGAAGCTCCTCTTCTCTCCTGAATGAAAACAAATAAAGAGGATCAAACTCATATTCATGATCTCACTAAAAATTTCGAGTTTTCATTAGATGTTTCCTGCATGGTTTATCTCCTCAGTCACGGTCCAGAGGACTCTGAGAAGCTGTAGGAATATGCAGGCGCAGACTCAAGGCCCAGCTTCATCTCCAACGTTGTGGAAAGGGACTATACGTCATGGGGCAGGGCCCTATGCTCCCATAGGCCACCTGGACAGAGCCCGGGGAGAGTGACCTCCCGGGTGTATCCACGTTGAATGCCTATGATTAAACAGCATCACCCTCAAAACACTTAAGAAATTTCATTTCTCCCCATTCCATGCTACACAAGTGAATGTGACAAAAGCCTGTTAAAAACCCAGTTGTTACTACTGTCTCATGGTTTCTCTACTTAATTACTCATGGTCTTAGCAATATTCAGGTACATGCACACATCTTCATCTCAGGGAAAGGGCTTGTACTGGAGACCAAATCCTTGGTAACCATACAGACTTTGAGGTTGTATGCACATTTGCTCTAACTATGATTTGCATGCACACTTTGATAATCTTGACTTTGGTTAATTCACCCCAACTGTTAAGAATTTTCCCATTAGTAGAGAAGTTTCCACCCTATCATATGACAAAGACATGAAAATATTAACTAATACTGAAAAACAAGCTATCTTCCCAGATATGAGCATACATTTACAACTGTCAACATGTCAACAAAATGCAGCCAAAGTTTCTATCTGGGTGTATTAAATGGCAGGAACATATTCATGAAAAGGAACTGGGCTAGGGTAACTTAAATGTCAACCGGAAAACAGAAGCCCAAAACAATTCTTACCCCAAATTCTTTGGTTTACTTACCTCGAATCAATTTATTTGGAATCCTGAGCGATCCCTGCAAAGCAAAGTAGGCAAGAGCTTAATCTAGTAATACAGCAGCTGATAAGAGATTTTTCTTTCCAGTCAACCTAGATCCAGATAGAGGGTGCTCTACAGAGCTGTTTCCTGCATGGTTTGTCTCCTCAGTCATGGTCCAGAGGACTCTGAGAAGCTGTAGGAATATGCAGGCGCAGACTCAAGGCCCAGCTTCATCTCCAACGTCGTGGAAAGGGACCATACGTCACGGGGCAGAGCCCTATGCTCCCGTACGCCACCTGGACAGAGCCCGGGGAGAGTGACCTCCCGGGAATATCCACGTTGATCACTGTCATTTACTTAACTTGCAAGCTACTGAGTTAGAAATTAATTTCAACCATTTGACCGCTACTTCCCCAGAATATCCATTTTGGGGTGGACCCTGAATTCCCAAGTGCCAACGAAACTCGAGTTAAAGACCTATCAGCAGTCTCTTGTTAGTGATCTAAACGCACTTTCAGCCAGGAATCCCAAACATATTTGCAAACCCCAACAGGCGATTAGCACTACTTTCAAAGAAATAGCAAATGCAGAGCCGCTGACACAGCAATTACGGCTTCTACCCACAAACCGGTCATCAGGAGTCGTGACCTCTCCCAACATCATAAAGGAATTGGGGAATTAAGAATCGTCCGTTTCGAAATCGATTAAGCTCAGATGGGTGTCAGAATTAAAGGACCCGCATGCGGTTCCACCGCCTCGTGGGAGAAAAGCTCATTAAGCCGGGCGATGGGCAACAGGGCGGGGGTGGGCCGCGCATTTAGCGACCGGCGGGGGAGGTGGCACCTCTGCAGATTTCAGCGCGAGCGCCTTAGATTAGGCAAGATCCGCGGCTCGCGAGGCCTCAGCGGCCCACATCCGGCCCAATTCCGCTGCACGAGTAAGTGTAGTTAGCACGGACACCGCTGAAGAGAATCCTGGAGAAGAAGAAGCCTAAAAGGAAATCTAGTTGGCGAGACCCGAGTACTAGACCTAGAACAAACGAATAGAACTGGTAAATAGACTCACCAGGTGCCCAAAGCGCAAAGCCGCAACTCTCGAAAAGACCGAGCAACTCCCCGGGCATCTATATTTATACCTTCTGAAGCGCGCGGAAGTCAAGTTTTATCTATTGCGCCTGCGCATCCCCCTGCGCAGTTAGGGAACCGGAAATTCGCTAAGGATTCTGGGAACCACTGAGACTTAAGCCCCATCCCTACGTGGTTCGGAGGCTTCTCGCGACAATAGGGCCCTCGCGCGGGAACCTTACTGGGGAACGAAAATGATTGAAGCGGGTTTTAGAAATATGTAGTCCTTGCTGAGTGGCAAGTTCACTTTTCAGCAATCAGCTAACTCAATCTGCAGGATGTACGCTCAAATAAAGTCGCCACCCCCCCACCACTTTGGAATAATTATATGCAAAATCGAAAAAGCCGTGTAGAAAAATGCACACTCACAAAAGCGATTGAATCCTCCCTGTCATATGTGAAATTAAACATTTGATAAATGAGTAGATAAATAGGACAGAAGTACTTCTACACGAACTGGCTATTTTTTTTTTTTTTGGACATTTTACTTATTGGGGCTCCTGGGTGGCTCAGTCGGTTAAATGGCTGGCTTTGGCTGAGGTCATGATCCCAGCACCGTGGGATCAAGCCCCGCGTAGGGCTTCTAGCTCAGCAGAGTGTCTCCCCCTCTGTGCTCTATCTCGCGCTCTTGTTCTCTCAAGTAAATAAATAAAATTTTTAAAAAGAAAAGATTTTATTTATCTGAGAGAGAGAGAGAGAAAGAGAGACAGAAGCAGCCACCCGCTGAGTGGGGATCCCTTTTCGGAACTGGAATGACCCTAGGGAGGATGCCACTTAACCGACTAAGCCACCAGGAGCCCAAATAAATAAATAAGGAATTGGCTAAAATCAAAACCCTCCTATACAGAACAATGGATGTATTTAATACAAATGAACTGTACACTTAAAAATGGTTAAAAAGGTAAATTTTACATTAAGCATATTTTAACACACACTCCCCTAATATAAAGAAGTAGGCAAGTAAAGAATTCTGGGGATACATATTACATGTGAAATGTTGCAAATGTGTTAGAATTTTGAATATGGTGTTAAGCGAATAAAGATTAGGTAATAGGTAATAATGAGTGGAAATATTTATAATGTTCCTCCTAAAAGATTTTGTGCTCCACCCCCTTTTTTAAAAAAAGATTTCTACTTTTTTTTTTTTTTTTTTTTGAGATGGAGACAGAGGTAGAAAAAGGGAAAGAGATACCACTCAGGCTGGGAGGAGAGGGAGAAGCAGGCTCCCCACTGAGTGGGGAGAGATTCCCAAGGCAGGACCCTGGGATCAGGACTTGAGCAGGAGGCAGATGCGTAACTGACTGGGCCCCCCAGGTGCCTCTGTGCTGAATTCTTTGTGTAGGTTATTTACT
The DNA here is from genome assembly GCF_020171115.1 of Neogale vison. NCBI lineage: Eukaryota > Metazoa > Chordata > Mammalia > Carnivora > Mustelidae > Neogale > Neogale vison. Next base: position 21,310,404 of record NC_058092.1, on the reverse strand, counting down.
AGCACAGCAATTCTAAGACAGTGGTTTTATTACCTAGATTTAAAGATGTGAAACATGCCCAGAGCATTGGTTTTTAAAGCACAGTTGTCAAACCTTGGGGGTTTCTGAGACTCTTGGGGATCCATGAGGTCAAAACTATTTCATAATAATACTTAGACTTTTTTTTTTTTTTTTTTTTGCCTTTTTCACTGTGTTGACTCTGCACTGATGCTATAAAGTGAAATGGTGGATAAAACTGCTGGTGCCGGGGCGCCTGGGTGGCTCAGTGGATTAAGCCGCTGCCTTCGGCTTGGGTCATGATCCCAGGGTCCTGGGATCGAGCCCCGCATCGGGCTCTCTGCTCTGTGAGAAGCCTGCTTCCTCCTCTCTCTCTGCCTGCGTCTTGCCGACTTCTGATCTCTGTCTGTCAAATAAATAAATAAAATAAATCTTTAAAAAAAAAAAAAACTGCTGGTGCCTTAATGAGCACTGGGTATTATATAAGACTGATGCATCACTGACCTCTACCTCTGAAACAATTAGCATATTATACATTAATTAATTGAATTTAAATTTAAAAAATTGAGGTGCCGGGGCGCCTGGGTGGCTCAGTGGGTTGGAGCCTCTGCCTTCGGCTCAGGTCATGGTTCCGGGGTCCTGGGATCAAGCCCCGCATTGGGCTCTCTGCTCCGCCTAGAGCCTGCTTCCTCCCCTCTCTCTCTGCCTGCTTCTCTGCCTACTTGTGATCTCTCTCTCTGTCAAATAAATAAATAAAATTTAAAAAAAATTGAGGTGCCTGGGTGGCTCAGCTGTTAAGCATCTGCCTTTGGTTCAGGTCATGATCCCAGGAGACCCGCATAGGGCTCCCTGCTGGGCAGGAGGCCTGCTTCTCCCTCTTCCTCTGCCCCTGCTTGTGTTCCTAGTCTCGCTGTCTCTCTGTCAAATAAATAAATAAAATCTTTAAAAATAATAATAAATTAAAAAAATTTAAAACCTGCCAATGCCTTAGTATGTTTTGAAGCTCTGTCACTAAACTGTATTGGTAACATTTTTATCATCACAAGTTTGCAGTTTAAAAAAGTCAGTTTCTCGGGGCACCTAGGTGGCTCAGTGGGTTAAAGCCTCTGCCTTCAGCTCAGGTCATGATCCCAGGGTCTTTGGATTGAGCCCTGAATCAGGCTCTCTGCTCAGCAGGGAGCTTGCTTCCTCCTCTCTCTCTCTCTGCCTGCCTCTCTGCCTACTTGTGTTCTCTGTCTGTCAAATAAATAAATAAATAAATAAATAAAGATATATATATATATATATATATATATATATATATATATATTTTTTTTTTTTTTTTTTAAAAGGTCAGTTTCTCAGACTCTTAGAAAATAGAAAGTGGTTGCCAGGGACTGGGGGTATATAGAAAGGGCGAATATTGTTCTTCATCTTCTTTTTTTTTTTTTTTTTTAAATTTGTTTATTTGAGAGGGAGAACTAGAGAGAACACACAGAAGGAGTGGGAGAGAGAGAAGCAGACTCCCTGCTGAGCAGGGAACCCGAGGGAGGGCTGATCCCTGGACTTTGAGATCAGACCCAGGGCCGAAGGCAGATGCCTAACTGACTGAGCCACCCAGGCACCCTGGGAATATTGTTATTCAGTAGGTACAAAGTTTCAGTTTAGCAAGATGAAAGAGTACTGGAAATTTGTTATACTGCAGTGTGCACACAGTGACTACTGAACTGTATACTTAAACATAGTTAAAAAGGGCACATTTTATGTTTTTGGAGATCAAGAGTCCCATGGTCTTCCAACTCTTCCAGCTGAACCAGTCAGGTGCAGCCCTCCTCCGCCCCCGCCCATCCCCTCCACGCGCCAAGGCACGTTTTATGTCATGTGTTTTTCGTTTTTTTTTGTTTTTTTTTTTTAAGATTTTATTTATTTATTTGACAGAGATAACACGTAGGCAGAGAGGTAAGCAGAGAGAGAGGAAGGGAAGCAGGCTCCCCACTGAGCAGAGAGCCCGATGTGGGGCTCGATCCCAGGACCCTGAGATTGTGACCTGAGCTGAAGGCAGAGGCTTTAACCCACTGAGCCATCCAGGCACCCCATGTCATGTATTTTTTGCCACAAAAACATATATAGCGAAATAAAAATAGAGTCAGTGTCCCCAAAGAATGCCTTTGATGAAAAAAATAAGTCATTAATTTCATTAATTCTCAACTTTTGAGTACCCATCTTCTTCTTTTTTTTTTTTTTTTAAGATTTTATTTATTTGTTTGACAGAGAGAGATCACAAGTAGGCAGAGAGGCAGGCAGAGAGGGAGGGGGAAGCAGGTTCCCTGCTGAGCAGAGAGCCCGATGTGGGGCTCGATCCCAGGACCCTGAGATTATGACCTGAGCCAAAGGCAGAGGCTTAACCCACCGAGCCACCCAGGCGCCCCTAGTATCCATCTTCTTGATATTTTTTGCGACAAAGTGAGAAGTACACATAAAGTACAGCATTTGTCTCCAGGAAAAGCACTTACACAACTGTTTGAAGTTACGAGGTGACATAGCCACATTTTTTCATAAAATACTCATTAAATTGAAAGAATGGTTGTCATCTTTACCAACTTTATATCTGCGTGGGATTGGATTTTCTTCATTTACTCAAATCAAAACAACATACAGCAACAGATCGAATACAGGAGCAGACTGAGAATTGAACTGTCATCTATTAAATCAGATATTAAAAAGATTTGCAAAAAAAATGCAGAACATGCCACTCCCTAATTATTTTGGGAAGTAGTTATTTTTTTAAAGAGTTTATTTATTTGACAGAGAGACACAGAGAACACAACCTGGGGAGCAGCAGGCAGAGGGAGAGGGAGAAGCCGGCTCCCCACTGAGCAGGGAGCCTGATGTGGGGCTTCATTCCAGGACCTTGGGATCATGATCTGAGCCAAAAGCAGATGCTTAACTGACAGAGCCACCCAGAAACTAGTTATTTTTCGTTAAAAAAATATTATTAATGTTAACATGCTTTGGGGTTATTACTTTGAAATGTACATAAATTATATATATTTAAAAATTTCCCCAGTTTTTAGTACAGTAAGTATCACTATTTATATGCTATTCATATAAACATTCTTTGGGGTTCTGAATAATTTTTAAAATTGTAAAGGAGGGTGCCTGGGTGGCTTAGTGGGTTAAAGCCTCTGCCTTCAGCTCAGGTCATGATCCCACCGTCCTGGGATTGAGCCCAACATCAGGCTCCCTGCAGAGAGCCTGCTTCCTCCTCCTCTCTCTCTCTGCCTGCCTCTCTGCTTGCTTGTGATCTCTGTCAAATAAACAAATAAAATCTAAATAAATAAATAAATTGTAAAGGAGTCACAAAACCAAAATGTTTGAGCACCAGCAACATAAAGGAGAGAAGACAAATAATTCTGCTACTTGTCTGGCCATATTACCAGTATTCAGCTCCCTTTCAGTCACTCATTCAACATTTACTTAGTGGATATAATTTATTTGCTAAGCATTGTGCTAGACACAGGGAACTCTGACATGAAACTTTTATTTTTTTTTCTTTAAGATTTTAATTTTAAGTAATCTCTACACCCAAGTGGGGCTTGAATTTACAACCCCAAGATCAGGAGTTGCAGGCTCTACCAAATAAGCCAGCCTGAAACGCTTTGCTGTGAGAGCCCCCGACTGGGAGAAATAGACGTACCGGCAAATGATAACTCAAGAATTGCTGCATTCTGAGAACACAGAGGACAGAGCAACGGAACAATCTGAAGGCTGAAGGTATTTTCCTGGGAGTTAAAATTTGACCTCAGACTGGGAGGGTGGAAGGAAGGAGTGGAGTGTGGATCATGAGAACATTGCTGGCTGTGGAGCGAGCAGGACAGTGGTCTTCTGGGAAGGGGAAAAAGTCAGCTTGATGAGGAACACTGAAGGAAGAAGGGCCTACCTTTTTCACGAGACGAGAAAGTGGGCCAATGCTAGATCGTAAACTCTGTTGTAGTCCAGGCCCAAGGGCTTGAATTTTATCTTGCAGGCAACTAGGGACCACTAAGTTCTGAAGTAAAGGATTGTTGTGACAAGCTTTGCATTTTATTTAATTAATTGATTTATTTTTACAATGATACTTTTTTTTTTTGAGATTTTATTTATTTGACAGAGAGATCACAAATAGGCAGAAAGGCAGGCAGAGAGAGAGAGAGAGAGAGAGAAGCTGAGCTTCCCTCAGCTCCCTGCTGAGCAGGGAGCCCGATGCGGGGCTCGATCCCAAGACCCTGAGACCATGACCTGAGCCTAAGGCAGAGGCTTAACCCACTGAGCCACCCAGGCGCCCCCAGCTTTGCATTTTAGAAAGGAAACTCTAGTGGCAATATTGGAGGATAGATTGGAAAGATCAGAGGTTATAAAGTCCCATTATATTACGGTACCTTCGAACTTTGATGGTAAACAAGGCAAGAGGAGATCTAGGAATCGAGAGACATTTCTGAGGTAGCGAGTGCACAGAATTTATTGTCTCACCGAACCTGCAGAGAGAGGAACTTGCAGATAATACCAAAGTTTTAGGCTTATGAGAGTGAACATAGTTGGTCCTCTAACTCCAATGATTGAGAAAGTAGGCTGTGGAGGTAGACAGTAAGGTCACATTGGTGGTGCAGAAAAGTTACCTTGGAAACATCTGGGTGTATAGATGTCCAAAGGGCAACTGGATATAGGGTTGGATTCCAGCAAGGAATCTAAGTCGCAGAGAGATATAGAAATTGTAAGAATAAGAGTGGTAGCTGATGTCACCTTGGGAGGGCAGGGAGAGTGACAAGAGGACATATACATATTGGTCAGGGAAGAAGTCACCAGGGCAGAGAAAGCATGATCAGAGAACTGGGCGACAGGGGGGTCTGAAAAGCCAAGGAAGAAGTTTTGCGGACTAGGACATGGCCCAAAGCATCAAATGCTGCAGAACAGTCAAATACATTAGGAGCTGGAAACAGGTTTGGGAAGTGGCAGTTAACTGAGAAGTCACTGGTGACCTCAGGCAAAGCCATTTCATTTTGGATTTAGTTTAGATTTTGATGAGGTGAGTGACTCTGGCTTTAGAAATGGAAAGTGGTGTGGAGAGACCAGAGGTCCTAAGCCAATGTCAAGTAGCATATTCAGTTTCCATCCGCATCACTTCGTCCTTTGCCACGGGTCACTCATTTAGCTCAACTGCTTGGACTGTGCAGGAATTTAAATTAACATTAGAATAGATTATGTCAAGGGAGGGTAGGAAAAGCTGGAGGTAGGTAATAGGTTTACGAGAAAAAGATCAAGGAAAGATTTTTTCCTGGGGGTGGTGGTTAGGAAGGAGATAAATACTGAATGAATGAATGAACGAATGAATGGTGTGTCTCTTCAGTACCAGATAGAGAAAAAAAATTAATGATGTTTGTCTCTGTCAGATGACCTCTAGGCTTTTTTGGGGCAAGAAATTAATGCTACTCACACGAGACAGACTGACAAAGTGGCCCATGTTGCTGGTGGTTCCTGCTTTATGCTTTATGTCTCCTAGAGCTGGAACTGAATAGAGCCTTGAAGCAGGGGTTTGGGCGGTTTTGGTTTCAGGGCTTGGCTTCTCTTTGTTGTGCATTCTTACCTTTCATAGGTATACTTCCTATCCCATCCCCTCCCATTCAGTATCTGCTGTACTTACCTCTTCTCGGTCGCCAACTATAGTCCTCCCTGGCCTGGGCACACTAATCTAAATCCCTAAGGACCCTACTAAATTCATTCATCGTTTCAGCAAACTCTGAGCAAGGTGCACCTTCTGTGGACAATGCTTAACCTCAAAAGAACAATGGCAATGTGAGATCTCTTTGGAGCTTCGGCCCCTGTGGGGTCTTTGGAGGGCTAGGAGAAGGAAAATCTGGGAACAGATAGAACTCAATGACATGAGTAGTTCTGACTCATGGTTTCTCCTCTCTTGGTAAAGGGTGGTGTACTCATCAAAGCCATTCTCTGAAGTGACAAGAGGAAAGTGAGTCATTCGGTGGGGCCACCTCGATTGACACTGGGCTGCTGGCCCGAGGACTACATGAGGAAGGAACTGTCTGTCCTACTGCGCCATCAGCCTAAAGACTACTTCTGTATGGTTCACACAGGGTAAATCCTTGTAGGACAACTGAATATACACAAAGAGTGATTACAGGCCTTGACCTTCAGGAGGGGACTACCTCCCAGGTTCTTCCCTGGTAACAGTAGTGTACTTCCCCTTACTTCCCAGGTTAGGGGTGGGATCGACAGGATAATGGACCTCGTGCCATAGCTGGTATATACTACAGGGGTGGGTGGTGGTCACAGTTGGCTTTCCTTTCTCTGCAGCCCATTCTTTTTCTACTCGTGTACACAGACAGAAACTTCACTGATCTCACCTCTGGCAGCACTTAATATTCTTTTTTTAGGATTTTATTTATTTATTTGACAGAGACAGCAAGAGAGGGAACACAAGCAGGGGGAGTGGGAGAGGGAGAAGCAGGTTTCTCGCTGAGCAGAGAGCCCGATGTGGGGCTCAATCCCAGGACCCTGGAATCATGACCTGAGCCAAAGGCAGACGCTTAACAACTGAGCCACCCAGGCGTCCCTACACTTAATATTCTTAGTATTATTTTTCCCCCTCATTTACTTCTCATTTAGGGTGACTAGTAGTATTTTAAGTATCATTTATAAGTTAGCTTAAATCTTTTGGAATAAGGTAAATTAAAAAAATAAGCACCTCATACTAGAATAATAGTTTGGCTTTTTTTTAATTCTAAAATACTTTATAATTAATATTGATAAGAAGACTGATATACAACGCAATTATTTACTTTACAAGGAGATTCTGTACATCAGGGAAACATCTTGAAGTACAATACATCATTTATTTCTTCTTTACATTATGATTGTGAATTGTTACTTACACAAAAAGGGAACACAAAATCCATTATATATATATATATATATGTATATGTATATGTATATATATAAAAACACCTGAAAAGACTTGATCCCCAAAGCATCTTGTTTCAAAAGGACATGATGAGATGAAAGACGAACTAGAGTGCTTGGAGGCACAGAGAGCAGACAAGTAGCTCAGGTAATCAAACCCTGTTTCAAACTTGGCACATGAAGGCAAAGCCAGGCAGCGGAGGAAGGGTTTGAAAATGTCACTTCAAGTCACAGATGCTGGCATCAGCCAAACAGTCTCCAAACCGACCCAACAGAACAAGTCATATGTGCGGCCACCTTACATACAGACCTCTGACAACTGTGTAGAACTGTCACTTGTCCCGCAGTCGCACCGAATGTAATGAGCTTCAAGGGGCTGTGGCCCCACCAGTTTCATAGCTGCAAAGCATGTGACAGTAACTGAGAAATCCGCAGACTTCTCTATTCCCCATACAGAGAGAAAACACTCCCTTTCATGGTCACCGCACCTCCTTCGTTTTGACCTGATATTCTGATTTTTTCAGCAAATATCACAGGGACATAAAAGCAGAAAACAAGGAATGTCTACTTAACAGCTGCGACAGAACAGGGACCACAGAAGAAATCTATGAAACAGCCACTGTTTTATGAACATTAAAATAAGGGGAAAAAAGCCACATTCATCAGTTAAAAAAGGAACTATTTTTTTTCCCCACTTAGTATGGACAGGTATTAGACAGTATTAGAAGGAAAGGATGAGGCTGTATGGTTTTCAAAATAAAAACTCAAAGAAAGCCAATGAATTTTGTTTTAGAAAATCATATTACTACATTTTACAAATACAAGGGGTGGGGACTGAGTCCAGGCCGGGGCACTGAGGATACTGGCGACTGCTTGGCAGAGGACGGGTACATGAGGGGGAAGCTGCCAGAGAGGGTAAAGTCAGCAGGAGGGAAGGGGGAGCGTGCAGCAGGAGGGCCAACAGCACTGAGGAGAAGGGAGGAGTGGGTCATGATGGCGCCCCTCCTACTTTTTCCTCCAAAGACACCTTCTGGTCCAGCACCCATGTCCCTAGATCTTACACTGACCTTAGGGGGCGGGAGGGGAGGTCCAAGGAGGACAGCTGCTCCCACAGAGTTGCCACAATTCTGTTTTACAGAGGAGAATACCCCTATTGTTCAGAATGATTTAGAATCTCATTTGGTATGACAAAAGTACAACAGCTTATAACATTTAAGCCATGAGTTTGTTTCCTGCCAAGTTGGCATGAACAATAAAGGCCTTTTTTGGTGTTGGTTTTGTCTGTAGAAAACATACATGCTTTCTCATTTTCCTAACTTGGAATCTAGTTGCAGCTCAGATTGCTTCATAGATAGGAAAAACACAAGTTTCTAGCACGTCTTCAAGATTTTTTTTTTCTCTTAAGCTTTAAAAATAAAAATGAGGATGACTTGTGCTGAAAAGGAAGACCATGTCAGATCCTGAGCTTCTCTGAGGCCTGATTGCCGGAAGAGGCCTGTATTGCTGTGTTACGAGAGGTATAGTACGGTGTTTTCAACAGACGTGCCAGTGTGGTGTGGAGGCATGCCCTGGAGGTGGGGGCCCTTTTGCCAGAAGGCTGGGGGCCTCCAGAAGGTTCTTCCCACCACCAGCTGGATCTGACAGCTGGAATTTGGTGCCTGCACAAGGGGCACTCCCAACCAGGACGGAGCAGGTAAGGCGAACGGTGCAAACTGTGCCCCCGCACAGGCAGTCATCTTGGGGTGAGGGTGCTGGTGGCCCGGAGCGTGGGTGGCTGGTGAGGAGGACCCCACAAGTATGCTGCAGTATCACAGGGTTCAACGGCACTGGAAAGATGCTCAGTTTTGCCCAGAGCAGGACACGACCACCCATTCCAGTGAAATGCTACGTTCACAGAAGTGCTGTTCGCCCGGAGCCACATCCCAGAGGACTCAACCCTGGCTGTGCGGGGAAGTGCAGAAATTCCTTCCACATCACTCTGAAGACTGAAGCAGCCAAGCAGCCCTGCGTTGGGAGGTTTAGTTGTTCTCTCAGACTTCAGCGTCACGGACGATGGTAGCTAAAACAAGATGAGCAGAAAGAGCCGAGTTACCAGATACTGTAGACTCCTTTGCTGCAATTACACTCTCGTTTGTCAAAATTGCCTCTCTGCTACTCTAATTCTACCTGACTTTTCTTCAGTCATCTCCATGGCCAGTGTGGGGCTTGAACTCATGACCTTGAGATAAGATGCTCTACTGACAGAGCCAGCCAGGCGCCCTGTTTTCCTTCTTCTTTAATTGCTTTTCCTCAGAATGCTTTCCTGGTTCATTTTCCTGTCCATCCTTTACATACAAATAATTTTCCCCTTTAAAAGCCACTATCTTGGGTGCCTGGGTGGCTCAGTGGGTTAAGCCTCTGCCTTCGGCTCAGGTCATGATCTCAGGGTCCTCGGATCGAGTCCTGCATCGGGCTCTCTGCTCTGAAGGGAGCCTGCTTCTCCTTTCTCTCTCTCTCCCTGCCTGCCTCTCTCCTTACTTGTGATCTCTCTCTGTGAAATAAATAAATTCTTTAAAAAAACAAACAAACACTATCTTTTCTCATAATCTTTTTTTTTTTTAAAGATTTTACTTATTTATTTGACAGAGAGAGATCACAAGTAGGCAGAGAGGCAGGCAGAGAGAGGAGGAAGCAGGCTCCCTGAGATCATGACCTGAGCCGAAGGCAGCGGCTTAACCCACTGAGCCACCCAGGCGCCCCTCTTTTCTCATAATCTTGAGGCTTTGCTTTCTCCCTGGACTTGCAGCCTGAACACCCAACCTTCCTCTATGAATCTCCGCCTCAATGTGTCACAGGGTCATGGGGCTCAACATACAGTGTGATTTTCCAATTTGCTTATGGGGCATCTTCCCCTTTTAAAATAAAAGCTATGGGGCACCTGGGTGGCTCAGGGGGTTAAGCCTCTGCCTTTGGCTCAGGTCATGATCCCAGGGTCCTGGGACTGAGCCCCACATCAGGCTCCCTACTTAGCAGGGAGCCTGCTTCCCCCCTCTCTCTGCCTGCCTCTCTGCCTACTTGCGATCTCTGTCTGTCAAATAAATAAATCAAATCTTAAAAAAAAAAAGAATAAAATAAAATAAAAGCTGTGGCTCAGTGGGTTAAAGCCTCTGCCTTCGGCTCGGGTCATGATCTCAGGGTCCTGGGATTGAGCCCCGCACCGGGCTCTCGGCTCGGCAGGGAGCCTGCTTACCCCCTACCTCTCTACCCGCCCCTCTGCCTACTTGTGATCTCTGTCAAATAAGGAAATTAAAAAAAAAAAAAAAAAAAAAGGCTTATCAAGGACGGGAACTTCCAAGCACCCAGAACTGCTATCTACCAGGCAGTAAGTACTCAATAAGTATTTGCTAAATAAATGTCCCAAAGTGTTCACCTCAACTCATCAGACTTCACAAACCTCAAAAATCACAAGTTCGAAATCTTTTTTTTTTTTAAGATTTTTTATTTATTTATTTGACAGACAGAGATCACAAGTAGGCAGAGAGGCAGGCAGAGAGAGAGAGAGGAGGAAGCAGGCTCCCCACTGAGCAGAGAGCCTGATGTGGGACTCGATCCCAGGACCCCGAGATCATGACCTGAGCCGAAGGCAGCGGCTTAACCCACTGAGCCACCCAGGCGCCCAAAAGTTCGAAATCTTAAGTCACTTGACTACTTCCTTTAATTCATTCTTGGAATCAAGAGATAGCCCGATCTTGAGTCTATGCTTGAAATACGTTTTATTTTATTTTTAAAGATTTTATTTATTTAATTGACAGACAGAGATCACAAGTAGGAAGAAAGACAGAGAGAAGGGGAAGCAGGCTCCCCTCTGAGCAGAGAGCCTGATGCAGGGCTCAATCCCAGGACCCTGAGATCATGACCTGAGCCGAAGGCAGAGGCTTTAACCCACTGAGCCACCTAGGTGCCCCAAAATATGTTTCTTTTTTTCTTTTTTTAAAGATTTTATTCATTTAATTGACAGAGAGAGAGAGAGATCACAAGAAGTCAGAGAGGCAGGCAGAGGGGGAGGGGGAAGCAGACTCCCTGTTGAGCAGAGAGCCTGATGTGGGGCTCCATCCCAGGACCCTGAGATCATGACCTGAGCCGAAGGCAGAGACTTAACCCACTAAGCCACCCAGGCACCCCCAAAATACGTTTCTTTAAAAGATTTTATGTATTTACCTGAGAGAGAGCACGTACGAGCAGGGGGAGATGCAGAGGAAGAGGGAGAAGCAGACTGCCTGCTGAGCGTGGAGCCTGGACTCGGGGCTCCATCCCAGGACCCTGAGAGCACAACCTGAGCCAAGCCAGACACTTAACCAGCTGAGCTACCCAGACTCGAAACGTTGTTCAAACCTCTCTCGCGCGTTGTCACGATCACGTCCCTGGTTTGAGCTACCAGTGTGCTCACTGTGACTATTTTAGTGACTTCCTAACTGGTTTCCTTGCGGCTAGCTTCTCCAGCCTTCCACGGCATCTGCCAGAGCTCCAGCAGACTCCTAGCCTAATCCTAGCCTGACAGGCAAAGCTCTTCAGCGTCTGACCATAACCCATCGCGCGGATCTTCTCCTCCCCACGCTGCTCCCATAGGTCCCTGCTCCAGCTACATGTTCTGTCACCCGGAGACAAGGCACACTTTCTCGTCTCTTCCAGCCTTGTTGATGCTGGTCCTTCTGCTTACAGTGCTGTTTGGTAATGCTGGTTCTTTCCTTCCTTCCTTCTTGTCCAAATAAATTCCTTCACATGCTTTAAGACTCAGTCTAAGTATACCTTCTCTATGACCCTTTTCCTTGAATGCTGCTCACTATAGTACTTTATTACTATTAGAATAACAATGAGAACGGCTAACACTGACACAGCTAGGAAATGGTTGAGCTGGGACAGGAAACCTGGCAGATTCAAGATTTGGAACAACTGAGGCATTTATCATCCTAATTGCACTATACTGAGTAGCTTCCAGATTAGAGTACAGTCTCCTTGCTGACAAGTATGGCTTGATATTTGAGTTCATGTTACAATGCCCTGAGTAGTGTTATTGCTGTTCAAAAAATCTGCCTTCTATACTCCCATCAGAGTTCAGTACAAAAAAATTCTGTAATTATGGGGCACCCAGGTGGCTCAGTGGGTTAAGCCTCTGCCTTCAGCTCGGGTCATGATCCCAGAGTCCTGGGATCGAGCCCTGCATTGGGCTCTCTGCTCAGCGGGGAGCCTGCTTCCCCCTCTCTCTCTGCCTGCCTCTCTTCCTGCTGGTGATCTCTCTCTGTCAAATAAATGAATAAAATCTTAAAAAAAAAATTCTGTAGTTAAAAAAAACAGGTCACCTGAGTGGCTCAGTCAGTTGAGCGTCCACCTCTTGGTTTCAGCTAAGGTCATGGTCTGAGGGTCATGGGATTGAGGCCCATATCTGGTTCTGTGCTTGGTGTAGAGTCTGCTTGAGATTCTCTCTCTCCCCCCTCTGCCCCTTCCCCTGCTCATGCATGTTCTCCAAAATGAATAAATAAATCTTTAAAAGAAAAAAATAAAAGCAACATTTGCCTGTATTGTGATGGAAAAATGTTTAACAACATTTTATCTTCCAACTTAGCTTATTTGCTTTTTATAGCAAACTATAATCATCATTGTATCATTGTATCTTCCCTCATTAGCCTCTCTCTTTTTTTTTTTTTTTAAAGATTATTTATTTATTTATTTGACAGACAGAGATCACAAGTAGGCAGAGAGGCAGGCAGAGAGAGAGAGGAGGAAGCAGGCTCCCTGCTGAGCAGAGAGCCCGATGCGGGACTCGATCCCAGGACCCTGAGATCATGACCTGAGCCGAAGGCAGCGGCTTAACCCACTGAGCCACCCAGGCGCCCCTCTCTTTTTTTTTTTAAAGTTTATTTTTAGTAATTTCTACACCCAATGTGGGTCTTGAACTCATGACCCCAAGATCAAGAGGTACATGTTCTTCCAACTGAGCCAGCCAGGTGCCTCTGGCTTTTTATAAATGTTCTGAGAGTCACCTACATACTTTCACAGATTCTGTTTGTAGCCAACTAATTCTTTAGGTTTTGGGTGGCTCCTTAATTACAACCGTAGTTCTGCATCAAAATACTTCTTGGTTTGTTTCATGAAGACAGCTAACTAAAACGAAATTTATACACTGACTTGGTAAGATCATTAGTGACAGAAATAACTGAAATCAAAGAGACTGAGGTCTCGTCTAACCGAACAACAATTTCCTCACACATACCCCGGGGCAGTGAGGTGCAGGAGGAGAGCATCCAGGGGCTTCCAGTCAGTCATTCTTTTCTCCAGTTCTGGTTCTGGAACTTAATGAACCCTTCTGGGCCTGTTTCATATCTTTCTTTCTTTTTTTTTTTTTTTTAAGGTAAGCTCTACACCCAGTGTGGGGCTTGAACTCACAAACCCCCACATCAAGAGTCTCATGCTCCACCAACTGAGCCAGCGAGGTGCCCTGGCCTGTTTCTTCATCAACAAAATGGGGATATTAACAAAACCTCCAGGTCTATTGCAAGGATGAAATGCTACACATAAAATATTACACTTAGTCAGGCATTTCCTACAGGCTCTTGGTTTGGTCCTCGTCGCTTTCTCTTATGCAGTCTTGCAGTCAGCATGCTGTGTCCTCCTTTTTATTTATTTATTTATTTTTAAAGATTATTTATTTGACAGAGAGAGATCACAGTAGGCAGAGAGGCAGGCAGAGAGAGAGAGAGAGGGAAGCAGGCTCCCTGCTGAGCAGAGAGCCCGATGCGGGACTCGATCCCAGGACCCCGAGATCATGACCTGAGCCGAAGGCAGCGGCTCAACCCACTGAGCCACCCAGGCGCCCTGCTGTGTACTTCTTTTAATGATGTCCCTAGAGTCCTTCCCATTGGAAACCCCCTTATGTTGGTGTCGCGGGGGAGCTCGACTTAGCTCACAGTATTTGCATCTTCTGGGTCTTACCGTGTAAAATGTTTGCTCTCTTCATGAACCTCCATCTCTGAGCTTTTAAATTCATTTAATTCTTTTCGTATGGCAGCCTGTGGAGTAGAAACAAAGATGTTTCAGCATCTTTCGTCTGCCCTAGTACAGCCGTGTCATCTGCCATCTATTCTCTATCGTGCTTAACTTCGTGAGCCACGGCAGCCCGCAGTGGGCAAGCCAGAGCGAGGAGAGAAGCCAGGTCCGCACATCGAGCCTGATACACATCGCCCTCCCTGACACCATTCAGCTCCCAATGAACTGAGTATCTCCACTCAGATCAAAACACTCACAGAGCTTAAAAGAGATATTGTAGCTTTTATAGTTTCCACAGCACATAAAAATGTCTTTCCTGTGATAAAAGTGAAATCCATAATTACTAAAATAAACCACACAAACTCCCTCCAACCAAACCTAACCACTTTAAAATGTGTCTTAATTTCCTTCCAGATCTCTGGATTCTGTGACAGAGCAAAGACTTTCTTTTCTTTCGGATGTGGCGGCAGTAGAGTCATTAGTATAAGGTTTTGGTTCCTACGTCTGTACCTTGATTAGAAATTTAACATTATAGCAGAAGTAAACATTTTACGGTTTTCCCCTTCTAGTTAGTGTCTTACATTCTTCAAACAGAGAGTGAGAAAGACAAACGAACAGCCACCTACCTTGTCAGCAGGGGTCAGTTTGGTCCAGGGTTTGTCGGCTCGCCGGTCATAATCCTGAGCGTCTGTCACCTCCACGTATTCATTAAACCTCAGGATCTTCCTGGCAAGTAGTTCAGCCACAGTCGGCCTTTGACTGAGCTGAAAGAAATGGAGCCTCTTAATTCACTATGCCAGGAATCAGGCGTCAAACAGGCATTCCAACCGCCTCTGATCCAGAGCTCCAGCATTGGCGGCACAAAGAATTACCTGGGGGCCTTTAGACACCAGATTCCTCGGTCCACTCCCAGAGATTCTGGGTATTGGCAAGTTTTGTTTTGTTTTAAAAGTTCCTGAATGCCCAGCTAAACTGAGAACCACAGCTATAAACCAGCATAACCAGTATAACCGGTGCCTCTCAAACTTTAATATGCATACAGATTGTTTGGGGACCTGGTTAAAATGCAGATTCTGATTTGGCAGGTCTGAGGTGGGACCTGACATTCTGCATCTCTTGCAAGCTGCCAGGTGATGCCAACGCTGCTGGTCCGTGGACCACGTATTGGGTAGTGAAAGGATTAGGGCTATAAATTCATATATAATACATTTGAAAGTGAGGACATTTTTTATTTTTATTTTTATTTACTTATTTTTTTAAAGATTTTATTTATTTATTTGACAGAGAGAGATCACAAGTAGGCAGAGAGGCAGGCAGAGCGAGAGAGGAGGAAGCAGGCTTCCTGCTGAGCAGAGAGCCCGATGCGGGACTCGATCCCAGGACCCTGAGATCATGACCTGAGCCGAAGGCAGCGGTCTAACCCACTGAGCCACCCAGGCACCCCTATTTTTATTTTTTTAAAGATTTTATTGGAGAGAGAGAGTGAGCAAGAGAGCACAAACAAGGGGGAGTGGGGGAAGCTGCCTCCCCACTGAGCAGGGAGTCCGACCTAGGGCTCAACCTTAGGACCCTGAGGTCATGTCCCGAGATGAAGGCAGATGCTTAACTGACTGAGCCACCCAGGGGCCCTGAAAGTAAGTACATTTAAGATGAAAGCAGTAGGGGTGCCTGGGTGGCTCAGTGGGTTAAAGCCTTCGGCTCAGGTCATGATCCCAGGGTCCTGGGATCAAGCCCCACATCAGGCTCTCTGCTCAGCCGGGAGCCTGCTTCCTCTTCTCTCTCTCACTGCCTGCCTCTCTGCCTACTTGTGATCTCTGTCAAATAAATAAATAAAATCTTAAAAAAAAAGAGAAAGCAGTATCTAGTGGTTCACATAAAGGGTAAATTTCCTTTTAATATGAATAATGCCCAGATTCAGTAATGAATTATGATTTAAGGTTGCACAATCAGGTCACCTGAAGGCATCAAGTCCAGCTGTGCCATCTAGCTATCCTTAATTTATCAACAACGATGCTTCTGTTCCTGGGGAAGGGAAAAAGTGGGAGAAAAAAGGAAGAAAATGTCTAGATCCTTTGTTTTTCTGGGCATTTAAAAATTTTTTTTTGTTTATTTACTTTTTTAAAAGCTTTTATTTATTTGAGGAGAGAGTGAGCAAGAGAGAGCACAAGCAGGGTAAAGGGCAGAGGGAGAAGAAGATTCCCTGCTGAGCAGGAAGCCTGATGCGGGCTCTATCCCAGGATCCTGGAATCAGGACCTGAGCAAAAGGCGGCCGCTTAACCAACTGAGCTGCCCAGGTGCCCCTTTTCTGGGCATTCTTGTAAGTTTTAAGAAATATCTAGAGAATTCAGGCCAAACTAGAATCAATCAGGGCAATTATAAACTATGATGGTGGGAAGGAAAGGAAAAAGGGATTAATCCCTAAGCTTAAAAGCTAACATAGGTCTGGTACAGGAAACTTTCTACCCTATTTGATCTGGGACCAACAACAAAATCCCAGTTGGTGTTTTCATACTTTTCAGGTATCACTAAGGGTCAGTTCAATTCCTTCTGAGTAGAAAACCACCAGTTTTCCAGGCAAAACTGAATGCTACACACTCCCCCTGGTACCGTCTCTAAACTTCAACAGGTTTTAGAGTCCACATAAAATCCCAGGTTTACCAAATAAAAGGTCAGAATTTTTGCAAACATTAATGGGGCCCCTTCTTGTGCTAGGTGTTCTTTAAATAGTAAAAATGAAAAAAAAAAAAAAAAAACCAAAACAAGCTCTTGAGAATGCAGTGTTATTTTCGGATCTGCATCATGGATTCTATTTTCACAGCGATCTATGGCAATTCAAGTCAAATTTATTTATTTTTATTTTTTTTTTTAGGTTTTACTTATTCATTTGAGAGAGAGGGGGAACAAATGAAAGAGGGGGGAAGTGGGAGTGGGAGAAGGAGAAGCAGGCTCCCCACTGAGCAGGGAGCCTGACGTTGGGCTTGATCCCAGAACCCTGGGATCATGACCTGAGCCGAAGGCAGATGCTTAACTGACTGAGCCAACCAGGCGCCCCCAATTCATTTCTTTCTAACCAAACAGGTCATCCAAATACAAGGTATGGGATCAGTAGATAGCCTGAAACCGAACACTTGGGCTACATACCTTTCTAGTGAGCCGACGTTTAATTTCTCGTTTCTCGGCCTGCCGATCAGCTTCATTTTTAGCTACAGTCAACAGCCCAAAACAAAAAATATTACTTCAAAACAGCAATTTGCCTATCAAAGTTTTCAGTAATTACAGGGCAGTTATTTCTTATAGACTCCAAGTCAGAATAAAATACTAACTTTGGGGATGGCTACTCAAGACAATTTTCTCAACTGTAGAGTCGAATACTTAAAAGCAAATGTCAGCAGCACTACGGTACCAAATCCAGCCAGTTGCCTGTGTTTTTACCACCTGTGAGCTAAGAATGGTCTTTACGTTTTTCAGTGATCATATAGGAAATGGCCTGGTATGTACCTAGATTTCGTGTGATAGGTCTATAAAGGTTCCTAAGTTTAAAATTCACTTAGTGCCTAAACTGTATGTATCCACACAGTGATGAGAGACAGGGGATGTGCTGGTCAGACCGAGCATGCCCCCAAGTGATGCTATGAAGCCTAATCCTCTTAGCGTGGAGGCTTTAAGGGCAAATTTCACCCGAGAGTCTGGAAAATGGAATCAAATGTGTATTAGATCAGAATGCTATTTTAGGAAGTTAGTTATGAACACAGAAAGAAAATGAAATACATGGTCTTGTTTTGTGACTTCAGATGTATGAAAGTCTTCAGAGATGAAAAAGGCAACTGGGCCTTGCTTTGGGCCCCAGGCCTCAAAGTGCACGAGGAATAGGAAGGTCCCCTCCAAATGCAAAGCCACTACCTTCCCCGAAGGCAGAGAAAAGTTGGGCAGCATCTACCGTGTGCTGTGAAATCCTCCTATATGGCCAAGGCAGTCTCAGGATACATCAGAACAGAATTTTCTGGCACTTCCCAGTACACTAAGCAATAACACGGTATCTTATAAAAGAAGCTTGGGGGCACTCTGTTCCTTCAGGGGAAAAGATATGAGTGGTCCTTGCTGGGCTGGAACACCTTCTCCTTGACCCTTGTAGAAAATGCTTCTCTTCTCCAGCATGTATACTAAAGTCAGAAATATAAAGTCTGAGAAATTCTACCCAATTTTCTTCCTAGAGCTGGACTCACGTTGTAGTATGTTTCGCTGTTCCAGTTCTTCTGGTGTCGGTCTTTGACTCAGCCGTCTAAAAAGGAGATAAATAAGGATACTGTCCATTAAACGTCCCAAGCCTGCTTATAAAGATTTGTTTTGGTCTCAGTTTATATTAGCCTCTACATTAGCAAGAAAGCCAAGAGTTTTTTTTTTTTTTTTTAAAGATTTTATTTATTTATTTGACAGAGAGAGATCACAAGTAGGCAGAGAGGCAGGCAGAGAGAGAGAGAGGAGGAAGCAGGCTCCCCGCGGAGCAGAGAGCCTGATGCGGGACTTGATCCCAGGACCCTGAGATCATGACCTGAGCCGAAGGCAGCGGCTTAACCCACTGAGCCACCCAGGCTCCCAAAAGCAAGAGGTTTTTAAACTGTGTTGGTATTTCTTTAGTTTTTCTGATTGTTTATGAAACAATTCTCATGTTGGAAGTGTTAGTACAAATACCACAACATAAAACAGAATTGTGCATGCAAACAGGAGGCCAAAATTCCAGTTCTAGCTCTGATATTAATAAGCCCTGTCACCACAAAAAGTCTCAGTTAGATCCCGAGTGTAGTCATCTGTAAAATGAAGATTTGGACTGGACGGCTGCCTCCCAAACAGATTTGCTGAAAGAGCACAGAGTTTCAAGGCATACTATAGAAATTCTGATTCAGAAAACCAGGCACGAGGACTGAGATTTTGATGTATGTATTTTTTCAGTCCTTCCCCTCCGACTCTTGTGTCTTCCTTTTGATTTTTAAACCAGTGAGTTAGCAACCACTGGAATTTAAGCCTGTCCCTTTTGAAATGATATTCTATGATTCTATGATTTTAATTCTGGTTCTCTCTGTAAAATACTGATGAAGTTTCTCCTCTAATCCACAGTTTTGAGAGGCTAATCACCAACAATAACTTGTCGTCTCTGGAATCAGTTATTCACTTGTTACGTTTGATTTCTACTTCTCAGTGTTTGAACTGCATGCTAGCAACCCTTTAGATGGCTGCCTAGAGAACTCCCAGCCCCAATTTCTATATAATTTACAACATTCTTTATGTATTTTTTAAAAAAAGATTTTATTTATTTATTTGTGGGAGAGAGAGAGAGAAAGAGAGAGAGCACACACAAGCAGGCAGAGAGGCAGCAGAGGCAGAGAGAAAAGCAGGCTCCCAGCAGAGCAAGGAGCCGGATTCAGGATTTGATCCCAGGACTTTGGGATCATGACCTGAGCCGAAGGCAGCGGCTTGACTGACTGAGCCAGCCAGACGCCCCTTTTCTTTATGTATTTCAAAGTTTTTCTTGGTCACTCTGAATAAGACCTTCCTTTTTAAATGTTCATCCAAAAAAAAAAAAAAAAAGAAACAAACAAAAACCCCCAACAAACAAACCCAAAAACAACAACAACAAAAAACCCCCACACTCCAGTAATGTCTAAGTGACATACAATAAACCGCATGACTTGCTGTTTTTATATGTGTATATACTTGTGAAACCATCACCACAATTACAATGAACATACCCGTCAACCTTGTACTGGTGTCCTAGGGCTGCTGTAACAAATTACCACAAATTTTAAAACCACAAAAATTTATTCTCTCACAGTTCTGGAGGCCAGAAGTCCAAAATCAAGGTGTGGGCAAGGTTGGTTCCTCCTGAGCCTCTGAAGGGGATCTGTACTATGCCCCTCCACTAGCTTCTGGTGGGGCTGTCAGCAGTCTTTGGCATTCTCTGGTGCACAGACGCCTCACTCCAACCTCTGTTTCTATAGTCACCTAGCATTGTCCTTGCATGTGTGTTTAAATCTGTGTCCAAATTTCCATCTTCCTTTTATATTTAAAATAGCCTCTATGCCCAACATGGGCTTGAACTCATGACCCTGAGATCAAGAGTCAAATTCTCCACCAACTGAGTCACCCAGGTGCCCCCTGTCCATTTGCAACCCCCCCCTTTTTTTAAGATTTTATTTATTTATTTGACAGTCAGAGATCACAAATAGGCAGAGAGATAGAGAGAGAGAGAGGAGGAAACAGGCTCCACAGCGAGCAGAGCCCGATGTGGGGCTCGATCCCAGGACCCTGAGATCATGACCTGAGCTGAAGGCAGAGGCCTTAACCCACTGAGCCACACAGGCACCCCTAACTCTCATATTTAAACCTAGGATTTATTCTGAGTTAATTTTTTCCATGGGATGCGAGGCATGAACTGAAGTAATTTTTGTGCCAGCGCCAGTTGTTAAAAGAACCATGAAATTATCTTTGTACCTTTATCAAAAATGAGCTGTACATATATGGGTGGGTTTATTTCTGGACTCTCTTTTCTGTTCTGTTTATCTGTTTATCTTTATGTCAACACCATACCGATTAGGTTACTTTAGCTTTCTAATATGTCTTTAATTAGACTATGTTAGTCCTCCAAACCCTGCTCTTTTCCTTAGCTGCTTTGGTTATTATAGTGTACTTTGTACTTCTGTAAGAATTTTAAAATCAGTTTGCCAATTAAAAAAAAGCTTTCTGGGGATGCCTGGGTGGCTCAGTTGGTTGGGCAGCTGCCTTCGGCTCAGGTCATGATCCCAGCGTCCTGGGATCGAGTCCCACATTGGGCTCCTTGCTCGGCGGGGAGCCTGCTTCTCCCTCTGCCTCTGCCTGCCATTCTGTCTGCCTGTGCTTGCTCTTGCTCCCTCTCTCTCTGACAAATAAATAAAATCTTTCAAAAAAAAAATTAAAAAAGCTTTCTGGAGGGGCAAGTGCACCCAAATGTTTATAGCAGCAATGTCCACAGTAGCCAAACTATGGAAAGAACCTAGATGTCCATCAAAAGATGAATGGATAAAGAAGATGTGGTGTATATATACAATGGAATACTATGCAGCCATCAAAAAGAAAATGAAATCTTGCCATTTGCAAAGATGTGGATAGAACTAGAGGGTATTACGCTGAGCAAAATAAGTCAATCAGAGAAAGACAATTATCATATGATCTCTCTGATATGAGGAATTTGAGAGGCAGGGCTGGGGGTTTTGGGGGTTATAGAAGAAAAAAACTAAACAAGATGGGATTGAGAGGGAGACAAACCATTAAGAGATTCTTAAACTCACAAAACAAACTGAGGGTTGCTGGGGGCAATGTGGGTAGGGATAGGGTGGTTGGGTTATGGACATTGGGGAGGGTATGGGCTATGGTGAGTGCTGTGAATTGTGTAAGCCTGATGATTCACAGACCTGTACCCCTGGGGCAAATAATACATTATATGTTAATAAAAATAATTTTTAAAGAAAGCCTTCTGGGGGAGTAGTTTGGAATCGCATGCACTGGTATATATATATTTTAAATTTATTTATTTATTTTTTTAATTTATTAATTTGACAGACAGAGATCCCAGCCTGAGCTGAAGGCAGAGAGGCAGGCAGAGAGAGAGAGGGGAGGAAGCAAGCTCCTTGCTGAGCAGAGAGCCCAACTCGGGGCTCGATCCCAGGACTCTGGGATCATGACTTGAACCGAAGGCAGAGGCTTTAACCCACTGAGCCACCCAGGTGCCCCACATGTATTGATTGGTATCTTAATAACACTTGAGACTTCTGACCCATGAGTATGGTATTTCTCTTCCTTTATTTAGCTCTTCTTTACTTTCTTCAGCAGTATTTTATACTTCGTAGTGTACAGGTCTTACATAATCTTTTGTCAGATTTATCTGTAAATATGTAAAGATTTTTAATGCTATTGTTAACGGCTATTATAAATGTTAATCTGTTGTATTTTTAGGTTCCAGTTTCAGGTTGTTCATTGCTAGTGTCCAACAAACACTTCTAAGACTAGGACTCATGAAACAACACTCAAGATGAGCAAATAGCTCTGCAGTGAAAGAAAAATCTACTATCAAAGATTCCCATTTTTTTTTTAAAGATTTTAATTTATTTATTTGACAGAGAGAGATCACAAGTAGGCAGAGAGGCAGGCAGAGGGAGAAGAGGGAGGAAGCAGGTTCCCTGCCGAGCAGAGAGCCTGATGTGGGGCTCGATCCCAGGACCCTGAGATCATGACCCGAGCCAAAGGCAGAGGCTTTAATCCACTGAGCTACCCAGGCGCCCCAATTCCCATTTTTAAAAAAAGATTTTATTTATTTATTTATTTGACACAGAGAGAGAGAGAGAGAGAGAGCGAGAGAAAGCGCACAAGCAGGCAGAGTGGCAGGGAGAGGGAGAAGCAGGCCCTTCAAGGAGCAGGAAGTCTGACCCAGGGCTCGAGGACCCTGGGATCATGACCTGAGCTGAAGGCAGATGCTTAACTGACTGAGCCACCCAGGCATCCCCAGATTCTTAACTAATTCCTATTCTTGATGTTCTCTGGCTGACACTCAGAGGGCTACAGTTCTTCATTAAGACTGCTATCCTAGCCAACAGTAAAGCCAGGTGTCTTAGGCATAAAAGGAGAAAATACTTCAATGAATGGACATCCTAAGTTAGTTATTTTGTAAAGAATATGCCAAGAGTTCCATTTCCTTTTCCTCACTCTACCAAAAGAAACATGTGAGTTGTTCAAACACCTATTATACACCCAGACTCTAGGTATATGACATGTGTAGGAAGCTGGCCTGCATTCAGCTTCTTTATGCTTTTGGTTCCAGCTGACTTGAAAAATATACTATCACTTTGAAAGCAGGCAGTTACACAGAAATGTGAAATGGATACAACAAAAATATGGGTGTGATCTTTAATTGGGTTGGCAGCTCGCGGTTGAGCAACTGGATAAATGACAGAGGAGTCTTGCCATCCTGGGAAGCACCTGAATTCTCTACAAACTTAAAAAAAAATTTTTTTTTTTTGAAAAGTAGACGCTATGCCTAATATGGGGCCTGAACTCATGACTCCCAGATCAAGAGTCACATGCTCCACTGACCAAGCTAGCCTCTTTAGAAACTTTTTAAAAGCCATATTTATGGGCCCTTTTGGTGACTCAGTCAGTTAAGCATCTGCCTTCAGCTCAGGTCATGATCTTGGGGTCCTGGGATCAAGCCCTCAGTCAGGCTCTGTGCTCAGTGAGGAGTCCAGTTATCCCTCTCCCTCTGCCCCTCCTTCCCACTCATGCTCTCTCTCAAATAAATAAATGAGTAAAATCTTTAAAAAAATAAAATAAAATAAAAGCTGTATTTGTGTCTAACTTGTGTGTAAAGATGTGAAATATGTCTTTCTCATGGTTTAAAGCTCCAAGAACCATTTGGTTCCTTAATTTCCAAATTCCAAATTGGATACCCAACTGCGTACAATGTGTATTTTAAAAAATTATGTGGTTTCTAAAATTAGAAAAGGAAAAAGATAAAAGTGAATGTTCTACCACAAAGTAAGTCTCTGACACACCTTCTGGCAAAAATCACATCAAATCAGTCTCCTCGAATCCAAGGCTTACCGGATCAGCGTGTTCCCAATCTGGTGCCTTATTTCATTCCACTCCTCTTTGCTTTTCCGAGGCCAGGAATTCACGTTCAACTCTGGTTCACTGGGTTTGTGGTTCAACTTCATTGCCAGTGTGTCCTTCCTTTTCACTTTGTTGGCCAGAGCACCTTTGTATAAGGGAAAGAAGAAAAAGTGCACGCTAAGGCTCAAAGTCACCCAAAACTAGGCAAGAGTCTGAAGAAAGAGTATAGCATCTCCTAGCTAACACAGAGGTGGGGGGAAAGCTGAAGACGTCTGAAAATCTGATTAGTCAGATGGACTCAGCTGGGCCAAAGATACTTCCTCCTTTCTAACTCCTCTACATTTCTTCTAAGTAAGAGTTCCTAGAGGAGAGAGAATCTAAACATGGGAGAGCCCTCTGAATGACAACATAAAGGCATACGCACTAACACATTTCATAAGATTCTAATTTTTTTTTTTTAATAGGCTCTATGCCCCGTGTGGGGCTTGAATTCATGACCCTGAGATCAAGAGTCACATGCTTTATCGACTGAGCCAGCCAGGAGCCCCAAGATTCCTTTTTTTTTAAAAAAGATTTTGTTTATTTATTTGACAGAGATCACAAGTAGGCAAAGAGAGGCAGACAGAGAGGGGGGGAAAGCAGGCTCCTGCTGAGCAAAGAGCCCAATGGGGGGCTCCATCCCAGGATATCCCAGGACCCTGAGGTCATGACCTGAGCTGAAAGCAGAGGCTTCACCCACTGAGCCACCCAGGTGCCCCAAGATTCCTTTTCTTAAAGCTGCCTTCCTGCTTGTAGGAATCAGGATTCCATTACTTGCGGATCTGTGTACATACATATGGTTTTTCTTCTTTTCCCCACAGACACAGTAAGTTCACAAGAGCAAAGGACAACATCACTATGTCTTTTTAACACAGCCCAAACACCAACTTCCTTCTACTCCAAATTCTTTAATACCATCAAGGTAAATAATTCTGCGATCACAAACAGATAAAAACTTGCATGACTCTGGGTGCCTGGGTGGCTCAGCTGGTTGAGCTTCTAACTCGATTTTATTTATTTATTTGACAGACAGAGATCACAAGTAGGCAGAGAGGCAGGCTGAAAGAGAGAGAGGAAGAAGCAGGCTCCCTGCCAAGCAGAGAGCCCGATGTGGGACTCGATCCCAGGACCCTGGGATCATGACCCGAGCCGAAGGCAGAGGCTTAACCCACTGAGCCACCCAGGCGCCCCTGAGCTTCTAACTCTTGATTTCAGTTCAGGTCATGATCTCAGGGTTGCAGGACTGAGCCCTGCATCAGGCTCTGCGCTCTCTCTCCCTTTCCCTGCATGCTCTAAAATAAATCAATCTTCAAAACAAACCAAAGTCTGCATGACTCCGTCTACATAGCTCTCTCGGACAGTGGGAAAAACAGGGACAAGGCTCTATCACCATAGCTTCTGGTATCACTTAGCCAGGTGACTCGGTAGGAGAGGGTGACTATTCCCAGTCATCTGACACCAGCAAGTAGCTCTACCGATAAAATAATTTTCTCCTTTGCTTTTCCCTTTCTTACTATGATGGCTCTCATCTTCATCCTCTTCGTCTCTGTACTGAATGGGACCTTCTGAATCCGAGTCACTCTCCTTCTCTTCCTCCTCCTCCTGCAGACACCGTGGTAGTTTAGGAACAAGAGAGGTAGATGCCACATCTTCAACGCATACAGATGGGTGGTTTTGTTCCTCTTCTTCTTCATCGTCTGGACTAACAAATTAACATAATTATATTTTCCTTTCAGAAACATAACGGGTAAAAAAAAAAAAAAAGAAATATAACGGGTAACTGATTTGCAAGGCATGGTACTGAATAACTATGGAAAATTCCACAAGGGAAATAATTTATTCCTTCCCTTAACTTCAAGAATCTTGCTAAGAAACTTTTTTTTAGCAGTTATTAATCTAAAAGGCTCTAGGCTCAAATCCTAGCTTTATGACTTACTCACTAGCTTACTAGCTTATAAGTTATTTAACTTTTCTATAAATGTGAATGATACCTACCTGCTAGGCTTGTTGTGAGAATAAAACAGATAAATTCTAGAACATACTAGCGTTTGGCACACAGGCCCCTAATGATCTACATGTGAGAAGCAAGTCTGTTTTGGGTGATTAAATGAGAAGATCACACAGCATCTAACACTGTGCCTGGCTCATGGAGGATACGTAATAAAGATATTTAACCCACTTATTTCCCTTAGTTTAACAATGGAGTAGGACAAAATGATAATCGAATCCAAGGAAGCAAAGAGATATAAAGATGAAAACTAACTTTGCCCCCTTTCTACTCTGGAGGCATAAAGCTGTGACTTAGTCCATGTGCGCTCCTAAACTGTCTCCTTCCAGGATGTAAAAAAATCATGCTGGCAAGTACAAAGATTATGGCAAAGGAACTAAGCAGTATGTGGGAACAAGTCTATGACAATTCTCCAATTTGCAAATCCCTGGCAAATCTCCAACTCGCCAGAAAGTGTTAACCTTCAGTCTAATTTGTTAGAATTTTGAAAAGACAAGGTGTTTGGGACAGATGAGGGAGAGAACAAGCTGGTCAGTTCTACTTTGTGAGGCCGGACACTGAACTATCTTTCAGGGCTCCCTTCTCTTCCTCCAGACTGCTCTCTGTTCCTCTCTACTGCATTTAGGCACTGGGCACCAAGCCTTCAGATTTGTCTGATTTCCTCTTCACAAGCCTATGAGATAGGTTATTATTCCTTGTTTATGGATCTGACAACTCAAGTGCAGAAAGGTTAAGTAACAAACACTACTGCAAGCTAGGAAGGAAGAGGAAGAGCTGGGATTTAAACCCAGAGCTTTCCCCAAGGTTAATGCTCTTAAGCACCATGTTACATGGCCTCCCTTGTATCATATACAAAAAATAGAGTGGTTTAATTTTCAAGTACAAAGGTTTATGGCCACTATGGAAACAGTGTTACAGAAATCAGCAGGGCAAATAAAGTCCAAATTCTAGAACATGTCTTTATTTGCTAAGCATTCTAACTTTAATCACAATTTCTTTTTATAAAAAATTTTTCCAAGAAAGGCTACCTAGAATAAAGAAGAGGAAACAAAAGACAAACTTTAGAGGCACTCACACTTTCAGCATCTCAATAGTGATGGGAAGTGACCTGGTCCGACCCAGGGTACTGCTGTCCTCAGAAAAGTTGTCACCGTACTCAAAGAGCAAGGAGTGAGCTCTATGAGAGCCCTCCAAGGGAGGAGTCATGGGAAGCGGGCTGGTCAGGGCCTGCTGGATTCGGATATGCAGTGGGAGTGGAGGCAGCCTATAGGGTACATGGGGCTCCCCAAAGCTGTGGTCCAACATCCTCTTGGGTGCCTCCTTTTTCTGATCTTCCTGCTGGGATACCTCCTGAGGCAGGTTTAAGGAAGATGGAAACTCATTTTCTGGCACAACTTGGAAAGTCTTAGCAAGCAATGGAGGGGATCGTGGGGGTTCGGGAGGTATATGAGTTGGCAGTGGGGGCGATGGAGAGGGAGGTGGGATCATCAACAGTGGTTCAGATCCCACAGAGCATGTGTTCCTTTCTCTCTGATCACTCAGTGCTCTTGTGGCGGCAGACTCCGAGGCGGGTACCAAGGTTGATGGAATGCCTCTCTTAGGTGGTAATGGTGGGGATGGTTTTGATAACAGTGTACCGCTGTTTATTGCTTGGGACAGTTCAGCTGGAAAAGAGAGAACAACACCTTAGTTTAAGATGGCTTCACAGTGCTTTGAAGGGCCAGCCCAGAGCCTAGATTAGAACTGAGCTTACTCTCAGCTTTCAGGTGAATTATACCACTTCGTGGCTTTGTCACAACCTAGGTATCTCCCACTAAATAAAACAAAATTTATATTTAAATATCTAGAAGGCCTAATATATATACAGACATACAGACTACCTTAATACTTCTTTACTCTAATATATATGACTTTTTATGACTTGGTGAGATTAAAAATGTAAGTTGTTTTGTCTAACAGAATTCCATTAAAAAATTTGACCACACTCGCCTGGGAGTCTCAGTGGCTTAAAGCCTCTGCCTTCAGCTCAGGTCATGATCCCAGGGTCCCGGGATCCAGCCCCACATCCAGCCCCACATCGGGCTCTCTGCTCAGCAGGGAGCCTGCTTCCTCCTCTTTCTCTCTGCCTGCCTCTCTGCCTACTTGTGATCTCTGTGTGTCAAATAAATAAAATCTTAAAAAAAAATTTTTTTTTGACCACACAGGTAGCAGTAAAAAAACCCCAAATACTACCAGGCATTGTTACCATAACTTGATAAATAATGACATCTAGATATCCCAGTTCTGCATTATAAAATTATCAACAACGATGTCCTAAATTTTTACAGCAAATGAGGAAATCAAAGTGCTCTGCTATCCTTTTTTTTTTTTTTTTTTAAAGATTTTATTTATTTATTTGACAGACAGAGATCACAAGTAGGCAGAGAGGCAGGCAGAGAGAGCGAGAGAGAGGAGGAAGCAGGCTCCCTGCTGAGCAGAGAGCCCGATGCGGGGCTCGATCCCAGGACCCTGAGATTATGACCTGAGCCGAAGGCAGCGGCTTAACCCACTGAGCCACCCAGGCACCCCGCTCTGCTATCCTTGACTTTGGATTCTCCTTGTAAAGGAGGTTATCTTTTTTTTTTTTTTTTTACATTTTTATTGTGTTACGTTAGTCATCATACATCATTAGTTTTTGATTGTTATTATTTTAAAATTAATATATAATGTATTATTTGCTGTGTACAGGGGCACAGGCCTGTGAATCATCAGTCTTACACAATTCATAGCACTCACCATAGCATATACCCTCTCCAATGTCCACAACCAATCACCCTCTCCCTCCCTCTCCCCCCAGTGACCCTCAGTTTGTTTCCGGAGATTAAGAGTCTCTTATGGTTTGTCTCCCTCCCCGGTCCCATCTTGTTTCATTTTTTCCCTCCCTTCCCCCCATGAACCCCTGACCTTCCTCTCACATTCCTCATATCAGAGAGATCATATGAGAATTGTCTTTTAGAGGAGGTTATCTTTACCAATTTACAGAAGGCAAAACTGAGGCCACAGAAGTCAGATGACCTGCCCAAGATCATATTACATACAGGGGCTGGGCTAGTCCCAGGTCTCATTATTAGACTCCTTCCACTAGATCGCACTGTCTTTGTGATTTTTATGAGTGTCCATACTTCTTATCCTATATACCCAAGCCCTCAGGACCACTCCCCACTACTCTATGGGCTCCTTGATGACAGAGCAACCTGTCTCTATCAGCATATCCAGAGAAGTGGGCACAGTGCTGGGCACATGGCAGATCCCCAACACATGCTTACGAGAGGCCCCCACCCTGCTTCATGACAATATGTATCTCTATGTGATCCTCCCAACCCCAAAATGACTCAGCTTTTGATTCAGCAAAGTCCCTTTGGAGGGCTCCAAATGGACTTTAAGAAGTAGATCATCACATCACCCGTGGGCTAATCTTGCAAAATAATTAAATAGTAAGTCTCTTGATCACCAACCTCTAACCCTCTACTCAAATCCCAAATTTTGGTCACACCACTTGTTTTCAAATGGCTCCCACTGTCTTACCTAGAGAGCAACACCTCAAGGTCCCCTGAAATAAAAATTTACTTGCCCTAAGTCCCATTCCACTGGTAGAATTCAAAGTAAAAAACTAGCTAATGTGATGATGTTCTAATGTCACTAATCATAAGTAAATTTTTTAAGTTTATTTTTATTTTCAGCATAACAATATTCATTATTTTTGCACCACACCCAGTGCTCCATGCAATCCGTGCCCTCTCTAATACCCACCACCTGGTTCCCCCAACCTCCCACCCACCGCCCCTTCAAATCCCTCAGATTATTTTTCAGAGTCCATAGTCTCTCATGGTTCACTTCCCCTTCCAATTTCCCCTAACTCCCTACTCCTCTCTAATTCCCCATGTCCTCCATGTTATTTGTTATGCTCCACAAGTGAAACCATATGATAATTGACTCTCTCAGCTTGACTTATTTCACTCAGCATAATCTCTTCCAGTTCTGTCCATGTGGCTATAAAAGTTGGGTATTCATCCTTCATAAGTAAATTTTTTTTCAGTTTTACCTACATCTACATTTTACTAGGCATAGTTACTTATTCATAGGCCAAATTATGAAAATAATTTAAATATGTAAGATAATAATAATTTATTAACTGTGAATAAATTAACTTTATATTACTTTAATCATTTAGTTTTTTATATTTAATAAATGCCCAAATTCACTTTTAAAAAACTATAATTCCAGTATAATTAACACAAAGTATTATATATCTTAGGTAAATTTTTAAAAGACTTTCTAGAAAAACATTGCATACACATATAAAAAAAGATTTAAAAAATATTAATTTTAGCCTCAATGAGATTTTTTGGGTAGACTGGATTTTTGCTGCTTCTCTAAAAACAGCCGTTAGATACTCCATTTACAACAAATCCTATACCTGACAAGACCAAATTTGAGTATTATATTGTTTGAATTGATAAGTTACATTATCTTTGATAATATAAGGAAAACATATACTTCAAGATATTAAAGAAATGAACTCTGTTACCATCTTCCCTCACAATGGCACTTGGCTGAGTTCTGTGGGCAAGACGCTGGAATGTTCATTGGAAGGGTTACAAATTCCCTTCACTTGTTCAGCCATTTATGGTGGTCCTTCCTTTGTCCTAATACTCCTAATCAGTCCTTAGTCCTAACACTGTTATGCCCATTATCAGACACTGCAATGTCTACAGCAGTGGTTTCTAAATGTTCGGATCTCATGGACAAGTACAATTAAAATGAAATTCTCAACCAACCTCAGGCTGTCAATTTTTAGTATTTCCAAGCAAGTCTTGACATCAAGTAAACCATTTGTGAAGATAATCCTTTCATGAAATAAATGGATTTTTATCAACAAAGAATTAGCAAAGTCATAATTTCAGAATAAAGAATAGTCCTTAAAATCAATTCTAGTTAACCTTAATAAAAACTCTGTGAATGGTCCTATTTTTCTCCTTCTGCTGAGGACCACTCAAGACTGATGTTGTTGGGTGATGGACACTCGGGAGGGTATGTGCTATGGTGAGGGCTGTGAACTGTGTAACACTGACGATTCACAGACCTGTACCCCTGAAGCAAATAATGCACTATATGCTAATAATAATAAAAAAAAGACTGATGTTGATTCCTTAGTCACAAGGACTATTGCCCTGGGCTATTCACCTTAGGCCAATAGTGGCCTCTGTGGTTCAGCCCAGAGAACACAGTACACATATTAGTATTTTTTATATTGCCTTGTCCTGAAAAGGGTAGACTGTTACTGGCTTAGAACAATGGTTCTCAATGTGTGGTCCCCATGTATGCAGCAACAGTATCATCTGGGAAATTTTTAGAAATGCAAATTCTCAGGCCCCCTGCCCCCACAAGACTTAACTGATTCAGAAACTGTCAGGGCAGAGCCCAGCAATCTGTGTTTCAACAAGCCCTCCAGGTGATCGTGATGAGAACCTGTCTAGACATCAGTTTGAGAATACAGGGGTACAGGACAGAGGTCTGGGCTCAAGAGCTGAAAAGCCTAGGTTTGATTTCTCTCTCTCATTAACTGCAACCTTGAGTGAGTCACAACTTCTTCATGTTATAATTGCCCTAACTATATAATAGATAAAATCGCTTTCCTACTTCACAAGGAGGTTCTGAAATTAAGTATATGAAAGCTGCTTGAGTTCCTCAGAGATAAGTCAACACAGCACTGTCCATCCGGTAATAGTAATAACCTCCATCCTTTTTAAAATCAAACTACTGCAGGGCACCTGGATTGCTCAGTGGGTTAAGCCTCTGCCTTTGGCTCAGGTCATGATCTCAGGGTCCTGGGATAGAGCTCCATATTGGGCTCTCTGCTCCTCAGGGAGCCTGTTTCCCCCTTTCTTTCTGCCTGCCTCTCTGCCTGCCTCTCTGCCTATGTGTGATCTCTCTGTGTCAAATGAATAAATAAAATCTTAAAAAAAAAAAAACCCCACAAAACTACTCCAATCTGTCATCCTCACATATATCCTAAGCCTGTTTTTCAGGGTTCTCGTCATCCTACACAAGGTGGGGGTATTAGCTGTTTAATGAGTGTACTTAATTCCTCCCTTTAATCATGAACAAGAACTTCAAGCCATACTAAGCCTAGTATCATTTTTCCTGAAAAACTACCTTCTTTCCTCTCCTTCCTTTCTTGAAAATTCCTCTAAGAAGGTATACATGTATGTAAAGAAAAGCTGACCTAAACAGGACTTCAGGTAAATATAAAAAAATTTACTAAGATGATAAAAATGTACTGTTTATCGTCCTAGTTTTCTTTCTTCTACCACTTATTAAGAGTAGCATTCTTAACTCTCTCAAGATAAAACACGACTGTATCAGGCGTGTATCAGGACACTCTGAATAATGTATTTCACAGTTCACATGAAGGTACTGTGCCAGATGCTGAATCAAAAGTTACACTGGCATCTACCCCATCACCTTTTTATCTGTTGGGCTCATGCTGAAGGCAGGCACTGGTGGTTTAAATAACCCCTTTTCTCCATGCAGGTCAGACCTGCTGTGGTCTTTACATGTCCAGTCCCTCAACTAGACGTAGTATTTCAGAAACACTGTTTTAGAAAAATAGGTATTAATCCCTCCCTCCCAGCAAACTAGAACTTAAATTTATTGGTATCTGGTCCTCATCCATTTTCTTTCTTTCTTTCTTTTTTTTTTTTTTTTAAAAGATTTTATTTATTTATTTGACAGACAGAGTTCACAAGTAGGCAGAGAAGCAGGCAGAGAGAGAGGAGGAAGCAGGCTCCCCGCTGAGCAGAGAGCCCGATGCGGGGCTCGATCCCAGAACCCTGGGATCATGACCTGAGGTGAAGGCAGAGGCTTTAACCCACTGAGCCACCCAGGAGCCCCTCCTCATCCATTTTCATTCAAAGCTATCTGCGTCATTTTTTTTTTTTTTAAAGATTTTATTTATTTATTTGACAGAGGGAGATCACAAGCAGGCAGAGAATCAGGCAGAGAGAGAGAGAGAGGAGGAAGCAGGCTCCCCGCTGAGCAGAGAGCCCAATGCGGGACTCGATCCCAGGACCCTGAGATCATGACCTGAGCCGAAGGCAGCGGCTTAACCCACTGAGCCACCCAGGCGCCCTATCTGCATCATTTTTAAGACTTTTCTCTTTACTGAGTGCATTCAGAGGGACAAGACGTGGAGAACTGTCACAGGCCAAATCAATACTGTAGTAATTATCCAATAAAACCACCAGCCCAAATCAAACCAAACCAAACCAAACCCAAAGCAAGGGAAACCTAAAGACTTACTTACCGATGACAGGGTTGCTATTTCTGTGAGCTGGTTTAGGGGGCGGGAGAGGGGGCTGCTTGGCAGGGACCGTGTGCGTGAAGCTTGGGGCAGTGGTGGCATTAGTGCCTGTGGGAGCAGCAGGCAGAGTCCTGGGTGCTGGGGCTGGGGCGACGGAGGAACTAGCAGTTTTTGCTGGGTTTGAGGCAGAAGGCGCTGTGGTGGGGGCTGCGGTGGGGGTGGAGGTGACAGGCCTGGCCCCGCTGCCAGAGGAAGTGGCATCCTTTGCTTGCCCTTCATTTGCTTCATGAGACGAGGACAGGGGTCTTTTCGGGGGAAGTAAAGGCTGTCTGTGTGTGTTCTCAGGAACGGATTCTGCTTCGGAATTAGGCTGGCTTCCCGTTGAGCCTGCGTAATGACAGATGTGATATAAAAGTGAGGAAAGAGTCACAAGACAGACTGATAAAGCGAACACATCTACGGGCTCATGGTCGACTTTATCCATTATTTAATTTGCAGATAAGTTTACAGGCCAAGTTTCCCAACCTCAACATACTTAAGGTAAACAATACTTTCTCAAGCCCAATCCCAGAGTAAGAGAGGCCTGTGTGGTGGTGATTTTGCACACCAGAGCCAGGCAACTGGAGGAGGCACGGAATCCCCCAGGTGGATGAGTGTGCAGCTTGAAAAAGTCCTACAGGTGTCTGATGCTTAACGTCCTCTTCTGTCCTTGAGAATCACAACTTACGTCTTTTGCGAATATAAGAATGAGCAGGGGGAATATTCCACTTCAAGCTTCAACTAGTTGAGGAATTGCTAGAGAAGAACAGAATTCCCATTTGGATTTTATTTCTCCCCTGGCTCTAGCAAAACTGTGAGTTAAATGAGAATGGCATGATCCGTGGCTCTTACACTCACAAACCCAGGGTTTCTCACCTAGTCGCTTCTTTCGGTCCTCTTCTGGAACAGGCTTCCTAAGACTCGCTATTCTTCCAGACTCATCTTCTTGGTCTGGACTAGAAGATCTGGTACTTCCTATGGGAGTGGTATGGCCATTTTTTAACATGGCATGGCTCAATTTCCCCGGATCCTCACCACCTGTAAGGTCAAATGGAGAGAGCAAATGATGTGGTCAGACAGGGAGGAGAGCTGGAGATTTCTAACTTTCTTACCCCTTTCTCCCTTCTCCTGTTTGAGCTGCGGATTCAGATCTAGATTATTCAGATCTTACAGTAGTAATAGAAATAAGTAATTCCTTTCACCAATAAACAATGGATTGCCTATTATGTGCCAGCTGTCTTGCTACATGAATAAGACGGACTTAATACCCTAAGTAACGAACACTAACTATTTAGAGCTGTAACAAATGGAGTGTTGGGATAGGTATGAAGAAGAAATAATTCTCTTGAGCTGAAAATGAGGTTGGGAAAGCTTCACAAAGATTGGTAGCTAAACTGGGTCTTCAAGGAGTAGGAGCCAATCGTACTGCTGACAAGATGAGGAAAGACAGGAAGAAGGAGCAGCATGGACAAAGGGATGAAATCATCTGGCATGTCTGGGAGCCGGCATCTCGTTTGTCTGGCAGGAAAACAGATACACATAAGAAACAGTTATGGACAGGACTGGAAAGGCCAGCCAGAGCCCGGCTATGAAGAACACTGAATGCCATGTACAAGAGCCTGGGCCAAATCCTGTAGGCAATGGGAAGCCAAAGAATCAAAGGAGGAGAGAGATCTGATCTGATCTGTCTTTTCCAAGGTGAAGTGTGAGAGCTGAGAGGGTGGTGGGTCAGGCAAGGACTGAAACAGGAAAGCTACTGCTGAGCTACTGCTGGAATAAGGGAGAGACGCAGTGGAGGGTGCTGGGCACTAGGAATGTGGAGCAAGGGGCAGAACTGGTGGACCGATCAGAGCTCAACGTGACAGAAAGACACATGCCCACAAACTAAACTGCAGGAATGATCCCTAGGTTGGAGGCTTTGGGAGGACCACTCATCACTACGGACCACGCAGGTAATAAGATTCCTGCACAGAACAGTTAGACAAATGTTCCCAGTTACTGCAGAGCTTCCCTGGACTCCTTTGGAGGAGAGAAATGTGAAAACTGAGGTTAGAGATGTAAACTCCGTCTCACCTCCTAGTGTCACAGGGACTGGAAGCGGCTGCTCTCTAGATGGTTTTTGTGCTGGCTTTCCACACTGCGACCCTCTGAGTAGTATCATCTTAGTGACTCTTGAGTTAGTTCCTCAAGTTGTTAGAGATCAGTCTCCCTCGCCCCAACCTACCACCTCCTACTAGATTAGACTGGATCATTCTCCACGCAGTGACAATGAGGGGTAGAGCATGGGCTGAAAGCAGGAAAGAGTCTATGGCAAATGAGCACTAAACGAAAATACATTTCTCAAGCTAAAGTATTCTGATAACTACTTCAAAACAGGGAGGGTAGCAAGATGGCAACTACAGAAATGTAGTAAGTTATTGCTTTATGTCAAGATAGCTCAGGCTTATTAACAAAAATAGGACCTTCTAGAATATAAACCAAGGAATCATTTCAAAGCCAAAAATGACTACTTACTTTTGAAAAACCATACAGTGAAAGGTCAAGAAACATTATTAACTGGTTTCTACTGCACTAGGTAAATATATGTGAAAGAGATCAGTTATAGGGGTGCATGGATGGCTCAGTTGGTTAATCGTCAGACTCTCGATTTCAGCTAAGCCATGATCTCATGGTTGTGAGACTGAGCCCCTCGTGGGGCTCACACTCAGCCTGGAGTTTTTTTGTCCCTCTCTCTCCCCCTCTGCTTCTTCCCCTGCTCTCCTGCTTGCACACGCCCTCTCCCTCTCTAAAATAAATAAATAAAATCTTAAAAAGATAAAGCGATCAGTTATCTTGGATTGTCTGCTTTCATGTAAAATTTCTTTTTAAAAATTTTTATTTATTTACTTTTAAAAGATTGCATTTATTTATTTATTTATTTATTTGTGAGAGAGAGAGAGAATGCACGCGCATGAGAGGGGAAAGGCCAAAGGGAGCAGCAGACTCCCCATTGATTGGGGAGCCCGATGCGGGACTTGATCCTGGAGCTCTGGGACCATGACCTGAGCTGAAGGGAGGTGCTTAACTGACTGAGCCACCCAGGCACCCCTCTTCTAAAAAATTTTTTTAAAAATCTGTTTTTAAATTCACGTATAATAGGGACGCTTGGGTGGCTCAGTTGGTTGAGCAGCTGCCTTCGGCTCAGGTCATGATCCCAGCGTCCTGGGATCGAGTCCCACATCGGGCTCCTTGCTCGGCGGGGAGCCTGCTTCTCCCTCTGCCTCTGCCTGCCACTCTGTCTGCCTGTGCTTGCTCTCTCCCCTCCCCCCGATAAATAAATAAAATCTTTAAAATAAATAAATAAATTCACGTATAATAAAATACAGTGTTAGTTTCATGTGTACAATATAATGATTCAACAATTCTGTACATTATGCAGTGCTCATCATGGTAAGTGTGCTCTTAATCCCTTCACCTATTTCACTGACCCCTGCCCGCACTTCCCAAGCAGCCACCACCAGTTTGTTCTCCGTTTCAGTCTGTTTTTTGTGTGTGCCTTTTTTCTTTGTTCACTTGTTCTATTTCTTAAATTCCACATATAACTGAAATCATATGGTATGTCTTTCTCTAACTTATTTCACTTAGCATTATGTTCTCTAGATTCATCCCTCTTGTTGCAAATGGTAAGATTTCATTCTTTTTTAATGGCTGAGTAATATTCTGTGTGTGTGTGTGTGTGTGTGTGTGTGTCTGTCTGTCTGTCTGTCTTTATCCGTTCATCTGGATTACTTCTATATCTTGGCTATTGTAAATAACGCTGCAATAAACATGGGGGTACATATTACTTTCTGAAATAGTGTCTTCATTTTCATTAGGTAAATACCCAGTAGAGGAATTACTGAATTATTTGGTAATTCTTCTCTCTCTCTCTTTTTTTAAAGATTTTATTTATTTATTTAACAGAGAGAGAGAGATCACAAGTAGGCAGAGAGGCAAGCGGAAGGGGAAACAAGCTCCCCACTGAGCAGAGACCCCGATGTGGGGCTCAATTCCAGGACCCTGGGATCATGACCTGAGCTGAAGGCAGAGGCTTAACCCATTGAGCCACCCAGGTGCCCTCATTTGGTAATTCTATTTTTAATTTTCTGAGGAATGTACATATTGTTTTCCACAGTGTTGCACAGCCTACATTCCCACCAACAGTGTATGAAGGTTCTTTTTCCTCCACATCCTCACCAACACCTGTTATTTCTTGTGTTTTTTATTTTAGCCATTTTGACAGGTGTGGGGTGATACCTCATTGTGGTTTTTTTTTTTTTAAAGATTTTATTTATTTGACAGAGAGAGATCACAAGTAGACGGAGAGGCAGGCAGAGAGAGAGGAGGTAGCAGGCTCCCTGCTGAGCAGAGAGCCCGATGTGGGACTCGATCCCAGGACCCTGAGATCATGACCTGAGCCGAAGGCAGCGGTTTAACCCACTGAGCCACCCAGGCGCGCCCTCATTGTGGTTTTGATTTGCATTTCCCTGATGACAAGTGATGCTGAGCATCTTTTCACATATCTGTTGGCCATCTGTATGTCTTCTTTGGAAAAATGTCTATTCATGTCTCCTGCCCCCACCCCCCCCTTAAGAGATTTTATTTATTTATTTGAGAGAAACAGAGAAAGAGGAGAGAGAGAATGAGGAGGGTAGGGGGGAGGGATGAGCAAACTCACAGCAATCCCAGGACCCTGAGATCATGACCTGAGTTGAAATCAGATGCTTAAATGACTAAGCCTCCCAGGTGCCCCCTTCTGCCCATTTCTTTAAATAGGTTATTTGTTTTTTTGGTTTGAGTTGTATAAGTTCTTTATATATTTTGGATACCAACTCCTTATCAAGTATATCACTTACAAATATCTTTTCTCACTTGGTAAGTTATCTGTTTTATTGGTGTCCTTTGCTGTGCAAAAGTTCTTTATTTTGATGTAGTCCCAATGGTTTAGTTTAACCTTTGTTTCCCTTGCCAAAGAACTTACTGCCTATGTTCCTTCTAGGAATTTTATGGTTACAGATCTCACATTTAGGTCTTTAATCTATTTTGAGTTTATTTTTGTATCTGCCATAAGGAAGTGTCTCAGTTTCATTATTGTGAATGGAGCTGTCCAGTTTTCCTAGCACCATTTGTTGAAGAAACCATTTTCCCCCCATTGTATATCCTTCCCTCCTTTGACATAGGTTAATTGACTATATAATCGTTGGTTTACTTCTGGGCTCTCTGTTCTGTTCCATTGATCTATATGTCTATTTTTTTAAAAGATTTTATTTATTTATTTGATGGAGATCACAAGTAGTCAGAGAGGCTGGCAGAGAGAGAGGAGGAAGCAGGCCCCCTGTTGTGCAGAAAGCTCGACGCGGGGCTGGATTCCAGGACCCTGAGGTCTTGACCTGAGCAGAAGGCAGAGGCTTTAACCCACTGGGCCATCCAGTTGCCCTGATCTATATATGTCTACTAAAATTTCTTATATTTAATGCAAAGGTTTTCTACAATGCTAACAGAGTGGAGTATAAGCAGTACCCGGGTTTAATATCTATGAATGTCATTGTTCTATCTCAGAAAACATATTAAGTATTTTATAATAAAGTCAAGTTAGTAAAAGGCGAAAGACCTGGTTGGTAGAGTAGTATCTTGCCCAATGGCTACAACTCATTTATCAAATGGGGCTTTGAGCTTATAGGCTAAAAACAACTTGGATCAAAAGCCAATAGGGAAAAAAAAAAAGAGCCAATAGGAAGCATAAGGCAAAAGAAACTGAATGAAGGTGAAAAACAACAAGTAAGTAATGTATGGGGTTTGTGGGTGAGCAAGGAAAGTAAGAGGCAGGAGAGGGCAAGGGGTAAGAAATGGCTATTATCCAAAAAAAAAGGAAAGAAAAAAAGCAAGGGTCAAATGTGCTGCGACACACAGGTGTTACAAGTATAGTTAACCACCTAAAATACCTAGAAGATTTTGTGTCCAAATATAAAATTGAAGGTCTCATTAAAAAACTGGTTATCGGGGCGCCTGGGTGGCTCAGTGGGTTAAAGCCTCTGCCTTTAGCTCAGGTCATGATCCCAGGGTCCTGGGATCGAGCCCCGCATCTGGCTCTCTGCTCGGCAGGGAGCCTGCTTCCACCTCTCTCTCTGTCTGCCTCTCCGCCTACTTGTGATCTCTGCCTCTCAAATAAAAAAAAACAAAAAACAAAAAACAAAAAAACAAAACTGGTTATCCATGCTCATAGCTAAGCATGCAGAAAATTCAGAAAAATGGAAAAAAAAAAAGCCTCCTGTATTCTGATCCTGACAACAAATTCTAATTAGTATTTCAGTAATTTTCCTTCATGTTTGTTTCCTCTGTTTAATTTTTATATAGCTGAGGGGTGCCTGGGTGGCTCAGCCTGTTAAGCATCTGACTCTTGATTTCAGGGCAGGTCATGATCTCAGGGCTGTGAGATTGAGGCCCTGATAGGCTACATAGTGGGCCTAGGGCCTGCTTAAGATTCTCTCCCTCTTCCTTTATCCTCCAGCCCCTTAAAATTTTTAGGTAGTTGAAATTTAAAAATCTTCAATTCAGGGGCGCCTGGGTGGCTCAGTCAGTTGGGTGTCCAACTCCTGATTTCAGCTCAGGTCATGATCTTGGGGTTGTGAGATCGAACCCCACATTGGGCTCTGCACTCAGCAAGGGGTCTGCTTGGGCATTCTCTCTCTTCTTCTCCCTCTATTCCTCCCCACATTGTGCTTGCTCTCTAAAATAAATAAATCTTTTTTATTTTTTTTTAAGATTTATTTATTTATTTGACAAAGAGTGAGCGAGGAAGCAAGCACAAGCAGGGGGAGTGGTGGAGGGAGAAGGAGGCTCTCCACTGAGCAGAGGGTCCAATGTGGGGCTCAATCCCAGGACTCTGGGATCATGACCTGAGCCGAAGACAGCCATTTAACTGACTGAGCTACCCTGGTGCCCCCCAAATAAGTTAGTCTTTAAACAACCCTTAATCTACATAATTTAATTAAATTTTGTGAATAAGCAATATAACAACATGGTTCAAAACCTAAAAACTGTAATATTCCACTGGTTTGGTTCCTTTCTCCCATTGTCCAAAGGATAGGATACAGTTTTAAAACTTGAGTTTCAGATCTGTCTCATGCAAAGGAACTCTAATGAAGAGAAATGAAATACAACCAATGTACTGTATTCTTAATTCTTCCAATAAGCTGCTTCATAAAAGTCACACATTGGAGAAAAGTTCTGACATTATTAAATAAGAAATGAGTGTTGAAATACCAAAACATGATCTTTATGACAAACAGAAGATTAGGGAAGCAATCTGGGCATGCAGACAAATTTGGTCAAAAAAGCTCAAACAAACAGGAACACCTGGGCGGCTTAGTCAGTCGAGCATCTGATTCTTGATTTTGGCTCAAGTCAGGACTTCGGGGTCATGGGACTGAGCCCTGCATCTGGCTCCCTGCTGAGTGCTTGAGGTTCTGTCCCTCCCCCAGTTTCTCTCTCTCTCTAAAACAAATAAAATATTTAAAATATATATATTAAAACAAAAAACAAAGGAAAGCGAGAGAGTACTGCAGCCAGCACAAAGCTGAGATCATAAAGAGCCACAGAGAAGATCAGCTCCAAGGATCCTTCACAAGTCATTCAATTTCAGAGTTAAAGGTCACAGTCTGTTAGGGTAGACATTTGCAAGAAGAGTGAACAGTTTTTTGTTGTTGGCTGTTTGTTTTTTTTTTTTACCCCTCACTAAGAAAATGGCCATTTTTAATATAGAAAATTAATAGGTAATTATTAGAATAAAATCATTTCATATTTATACCCTTAAGTTGAGAGTCCTTAAAAAAAAAGTTTTTCTTACGTTTTAATATTTTTCCTTCAGTAGATATTTTCATTCCCACAAAAAATATCTGCCTTCCTTTTTTTTTTTAATTTTATTTATTTTTTTTTTAAAGATTTTATTTATTTATTTGAGAGAGAGAGACAGTGAGAGAGAGCATGAGCAAGGAGAAGGTCAGAGAGCGAAGCAGACTCCCCATGGAGCTGGGAGCCTGATGTGGGACTCGATCCCGGGACTCTAGGATCACGCCCTAAGCCGAAGGCAGTCGTCCAACCAACTGAGCCACCCAGGTGTCCCAATATCTGCCTTCCTTAAATAAATCAAATATAGATAGCACAGCACTGAAGTCTCTCAAAATATCTTGTATTTAGTTTTTTATTGTCAAGTATAATACTAGTAGAGAAAAATAAACAAAACATAAATGTAAATTTCAATGAGATATTTCAAGGACACTTGTGTGATCAACATGGACATTAAGAAATGTTTC
Organism: Neogale vison; assembly: GCF_020171115.1. Classification (NCBI taxonomy): domain Eukaryota; kingdom Metazoa; phylum Chordata; class Mammalia; order Carnivora; family Mustelidae; genus Neogale; species Neogale vison. The sequence continues at coordinate 21,269,066 of NC_058092.1, read as the reverse complement.
CAAATAGCCAAACTGTAGAAGGAGCCCAGATGTCTATTGACAGATGAATGGATAAAGATGTGTTGTATATATACACACATAAATACACAATGGAATATTACTCAGCCAACAAAAAATTGAAATCTTCCTATTTGCAATGACATGGATGGAACTAGAGGGTATTATGCTAGGCAAAACAAATCAGTCAGAAAAACAATTATCATATGATCTCACTCGTATATGGAATTTAAGAAACAAAACAGAGGATCATAGGGGAAGGGAGGGAAAATAAAACAATGGAAGTAGAGGGAGGCAAACCATAAGACACTCTTAACTAGAGGAAACAAACTGGGGGTTTCTAGAAGGGCGGTGGGTGGGGGAAGGGGTAACTGGGTGATGTAATGAGCGCTGGGTGTTATATGCAACTGATGAATCACTGACCTCTATCTCTGAAACTGATAATACACTATATGTTAATTCATTGAATTTAAATCTAAGGGAAGGAAGGAAGGAAGGAAGGGAGAAAGAAAATGTTTCCAGAGGGTGTGCCTGGGTGGCTCTGCTGGTTAAGTGTCTGACTTTGGTTTAGGTCATGATCTCAAGGCTGTGAGACCAAGCCCTGTGTTGGGCTCTAAGCTCAGAGAGGAGTCTGTTTCTCTCCCTTTTCATCTGCTGCACCCCTCCCCCTGCCCTGCCACTCACATGCTCTCTCTTTCTCTAAAAATGAATAAACCTTAAAAAATATGTGTGTGCGTGTGTGTGTGTGTGTGCGTGTATATAACTTGTGATACATTTATAAAATGAAATATACAGTGGTGAAAACAAACTACACCGGCATGCTAAAATATGATTCTTTTTTTTTTTTTTTAAGATTTTATTTATTTATTTGACAGAGATCACAAGAAGGCAGAGAGGCAGGCAGAGAGAGGGGAGGAAGCAGGCTCCCTGCTGAGCAGAGAGCCAGATGTGGGGCTCGATCCCAGGATGCTGGGACCATGACCCGAGCCGAAGGCAGAGGCTTTAACCCACTGAGCCACCCAGGCACCCCTAAAATATGATTCTTATAAGTAATACTGAGCAACTGCAGTCATTCATGAAAGAATACATATATCACTTCTATAAATATAAAGAAAAAATAGGCAATCTTAAAGTGTTTAGAAGTGCACGCTTAAGTGGTTAAACTATAAAAGAACAAACAGGATTATCACAAGAGAAGAGTAACTGCTCTGTGGGGGAAGGAGAGGTGTGTTAGGAGGAGGCAAGGGAGGCTACAGATATCTAGAAACATTTTTTTAAAAAGATTATTTATTTATTTATTCATTTGAGAGAGAGTGAGAGAGAGCAAGCGCACGGGCACAGATGAATAGGAGGGACGGGCAGATGGAGAAGGAGGAGGAGAGAGAAAATCCCAAGCCGACTCCATGCTCAGAACAGAGTCTGATGTAGGGCTCAATCGCATGACCCTGAGATCATGACCTGAGCTGAAATCAAGAGTCGGACACTTAACTAAGTCACCTAGGGAACCCTATATATTTTATTATCAGTGTGTATTTGGGTTGTTTCCAATTTTTCTCTATTGTTAATAAATATTGCTGCTACAAGCATGTTTGTACATATCTCCTGATATACATGCATTCATTCATATTTTTGTTTATATACCAAATTCTGGACATGCCTGTACATAGGTTTGCATCTCTCTCCAGCTTTCACAATTATGCTAAACTTTTTTTTTCTTAAAGATTTTACTTATTTATTTGGGGGACCTGGGTGGCTCAGTGGGTTAAGCCTCTGCTTCAGCTCAGGTCATGATCCCAGGGTCCTGGGATCAAGCCCTGCACTGGCCTCTCTGCTCCGTGGGGAGCCTGCTTCCTCTACTCTCTCTCTCTCTTTTTCTCTCTCGCCTGCCTCTCTGCCTACTTGTGATCTCTATCAAATAAATAAATAAAATCTTAACAAAAAAGATTTTATTTATTTATTTGACACAGAGAGATAGTAAGAGCAGGAACTTAAGCAGGGGAGTGGGTGAGGGAGAAGCAGGCTTCCTGCCTAGCAGGGAGCCTGATGCAGGGCTCGATCCCAGGACCCTGGGATCATGACCTGAGTTGAAGGCAGAGGCTTGATGAGTGAGCCGCCCAGGTACCCCAGATTATGCTAAATTAAAAAAAAATTTTTTTTAAGTAATCTCTACACCCAACCCGGGGCTCCAATTCATGACCCTGGAATTCGGCTGTCATGCTCCACTGACTGAGTCAGCCAGGGCCCCATTTGTATATATTCTTTTTTTAAAAAATTTATGTATTTATGTATATATTCTTTAGTGAACTATCCAGTGCTTCTGTAGACTCTTTTACTGAGTTGTCTTTTTTCTTTTGTAAAAGTTTGAAAAAAAAGTTCTGGATGCATGAAAAGTTTAAAAAATCTCCCCTCCCTCCCAAAAGCAATAAAAAGAAAATTCAAATGCCTAGTCAGAATCAAACACCGAAGTGTATAGAGACAGACATACGCTATTTTATTTATAAACTCACCCTGCTCAGAGTCTTCCAAGAGAACCCCTCTTTTAACCAGCTCTTCTCTCGGTTTTCGCATAGATATTTTTCGCTCTAAAACTAATATTAAATTGGAAAACAGCATTCAGAAATGTGGCAGTTAAACAACCATTTTAAGCATTCTAACTCAACAGGTAAAAGAACAAAGTGGTTCAATTTTTCATTCTCTGGAAAGAACAGGAAAACTAAATTCAAATTTAAAAGCATAATTTCTTCCATACCATTCACCATTTGATAAACTTTAATTCCATAAATAAACTTTAATTCCATCAAAACGGCAATCTGGGGATGAGACTATAGTACGTAAGTGAGTGACCCCTTGGTTTTATTCCTGAAAGACTGAATTCCCTCTTCAAATAGAGGGTTACAGAAGCTTGGGAAGAGAATGAGAAAGTTGGATACTTCTAAAGTAAGAAACTCTATAACTCAGAACATATATTTAAATCTTAATGTCTCACCTTCTGATGTCTCTTTGAATTTATCACTACTTTTTTTTTTCCGCCATTTCCAGGGCTTGAAGATCTTGCCAAAACCCGAGAACTTGCTCTTCCTTTTGGTGGGAGGCGTCGTGTCTCCCGCTTCCACACTGTCCATGACCATGCCTGAGTCTGGGGTGGGCTGGCTTGCTTCCTCTGTAGTATGGTGAAAGGCACACAGGGAAAAGAACAGCCAATTTATTACGTCAGCATAACTTCTAAAAGGTCCCTTCCCCTCTCTTCCTGTGGTGGTTGGAAAGGATCAGAGCAATGATAAACAATCATGCAGACAGATTCCTTGACATCACATGGACACCAAACATCAAAATCCGTAACAGATAGATTACTAAGAGGGAAAAGGAACCAAACCAAGCTGACATCATTTTAGGACAAAAATTCAATGAGATGATCATAACCAGCTCAAAATCTCTTAAAAGGCGCGAACACACACACACATACACACACACACAAATGTGAATGTCCTTTCAATATGCATGAGATCTTGCCCCCTTGCAGCCTATCGCTGTTCCCATTCTCATCCTTTTGGCACGGGGTGGGTGGGTGGGGAGGCCTTCCCCGCTAACATTACTGCCTCCGGTGTCACTGAAATGGGGAGTTCCGTCTTGAGTGAGTGAGTCATCATTCTCTACTAAACACTGCCCTCCCTCTGCCCTCCTCTTTCAGGACATTAATAGCTCAGGGCGGGTAACACGTGAAGTGTTAACATCTTCCTTGTATCTGTTTTTTTTTTTTTTAGATTATTTTTTTCCTTTCACAAGACCCTAAGTTTGGAGCAGTGGAAGGAGCCTGGGGCTGGGGCATTACAGACAGTGCCTTAAAATGAAATCTTTTTGGAAAGCAGAGGTGGGATTCCAGTTTGCCTATCACAATAGTACTTTAGGGACAGTCATGATCTTAAAGATATGACAAAAACTGTCACTGACATGGAATTATGTGCGGGACTGAAATGTAAGGCCATGAATCTCTCACAATGACCACACATGCAGGGTTTAGTTAGTTAGCTCTAGTGGCAGAGGAAGGAGCAGCCAAGACTGGGCCAAGAATAATAATAATAATAAAAATAAAAGCAGGAAAGCAACAAAAAAAAAAGCAGGAAGGCAACACAATACAGCTTTGCACTCCACCTACTGTCCCAGGGTTCTCTGGAGAAGTCTAGAGGAGAAGAAAAAAAGAGTCATGAGGAATAACCATCCTGGAATCAAAGTGGAACCTTTACTTAATAGAAATACATCAAGAATCACATATTATATTATCCCATGTAATAAGTTCACATGCTTATTGTACACAATTTCAGATCTGAAGCAAATAACGCTCTTTTTTGGAAGGATAAATGGGCATAATATATGCACTAAAAAAAGTTTCTTTTAATACTGTGGATAGTTTTTCATAAAAGAAAATACATTATCAATAAGCATTTATTACTATTATTAAAGATTTTATTTATTTCTTTGACAGAGAGACAGCGAAAGAGGAAACACAAGAAGGGGGAGTGGGAGAGGGAGAAGCAGACTTCCCATGGAGCAGGGAGCCTGACATGGGGGTCGATCCCAGGATACTGGGATCATGCCCTGAGCCAAAGGCAGACACTTAATGACTGAGCCACCCAGGCGCCCTGCATTTATTATTTTTTTTAAGAAACAGTTGCCAAATTCTATCTTCTTTGGTTGATAGATGTGAGTCTAGGGAAACCTGTTGATGCAAGTCAGATTTACAGAATTGTCACGATCACAGTGACTACAGCAGTGACTGCCGGGTGCATTATTTTTCTGTATGTTGGTGACTTAGGCAAAACAGGGTTCTGGCTACTGAAGGAGATGAGAGGACAATGACTCTTTTCTTCCTAGTTACATGATTTACTTGAACACATCCTGAGTCTCAACTACTTTAATTCCCTCCATAAAATGCAAGAGAATCTAGTTACTATAATGCTGGATCATATATCCCTAAGTTTACTTGCAGAGACATCAGAACAGCTCCTGTCCCAACAATTTCCCCTCTGTGGTACCTGGGATGCACCCCCAGGAGTGGGACCTGGGTGAATACAGGTATCGCTTTTAAGAGTCAGTGCTTTAAGACAGTAAACTCCCAATTATGAAATGTCAATGAGACCTCAAGGCATTTTAAATATGTCCTGTAATATAATATTTAGCATATGTTAATGATGATACTTGCAGAAGTGGAGCTAAGCCACCACTAGGTGTTCATAGTCACCTTACTTGCTAGAGTCAAGGAGGAACTGAGATTTGAAATATCCTGCCACCCACCCACTGAATGGACTTCACTCAGTTCCAAATGATACATAAGAAAATGCCTGTTTGATTAAAAGTAATAGGGAAGATAATATAAAAACTCAACAAAAACAAAACAAAAGAAAACAAAACAACAAACTAACAATATGAAAGAGAAGGTGAGTGCTATGTGATACTTTTACAAAGAAAGACAGCCAGAAGGCTTATGGTAAGAATGGATCACAGACAAGTTCCTGTCAAGTCCCTCAATGAGATATGCCATCTCACTTGGCTGCCGCTATCTTGCCGGGTATCTAACCTAACCACTTCCTCAAGCAGAACTTAGTTCATCCCTTGGAATCCTTCATTATATTGAACAATATTATTTATGTGTTCCCTTTCTCTTATACATTCAAGACAGTAAGACTATGATATCCTTTCAAACATATTCATGCCTACTGGCATATGAACTTAAGACAAGTTCAATTTATATTCAAAAGTACAGCATGTATGGAAAATACCAACAGCTATGATAAAAAGGATTGTGTCTGCCATCACATCTACTGATAAAATAGCCCTTCTCTTTCTTTGTGTAAAGATTATAGTTACTGAATACAAAAAGCAGAGAGAACAGCTTTTTTTTTCCTTTTATGTTTTATGCAAATGTTAATTTTTATGTTTATAAAACTTTTTTTTTAAAAATTTTTGAGAGAGCATGCATGGGACTGAGAGTTGGGGGTAGGGGAAGGGTCAGAAGGAAAGGGAGGGAGAGAATCTTGGGTAGGCTCCACAATCAGCACAGAGCCTGGCATGCGGCTTGATCTCATGACCCTGAAATCATGACCTGAGCTGAGATCAAGAGTCAGATGCTTAACTGACTGAGCCACCCAGGAGCCCCCATGTTTATAAAACTTTTAGAAGAGGACATGCCTCTTGTCTCATGCAGTGGGGGGGGATTCAGCCACACCCAACCCTGACCTGGTTATTATCTCAAATTCATTCATTCTTACATATTCTCATATATTCTTATATTCTCATACTCTCCACGTTCCTCCCCTCCATACGACAAACAGAACGTTAGTATGGTAACTCCTAAATCTGTTCAATTACTTGGTATTAGCTCAGTTACCTTTTCAAAACACAAAATCCTCAGGTAGTGGGATCCAAGAATCTGTTTTTAGAAATCTTCCCAGGTGACTCTTATGATCAGTCAGGTTTGTTAAAGCCAATCCCAGATTATTATCTGCAAACCTTATGCAAGTTCAAAGAGACAGAGGCAGATCTTCTCTGTCTGTAACATAATTCTTTGTTGAAAAAAATAAACTAGAAAATCATGGCATCATTCCAGTGTTTCCCACTTATGTATAAGTATTCCTAAAGAAGAACTATAAGTGTCTTTCCTGTGCCTTTTAGTCTCAGATATAGTTTAAATTAAAAAAAAAAAAGAAAAGAAAAGAAAAAAAAAGTTCACAGTTATTCTTCTTCCAGATTTCTATTAGGTTAATGTCCACTTAGAAACATGGTACAATGGGGCGCCTGGGTGGCTCAGTGGGTTAAGCCGCTGCCTTCGGCTCAGGTCATGATCTCGGAGTCCTGGGATCGAGCCCCGCATCGGGTTCTCTGCTCAGCGGGGAGCCTGCTTCCTCCCTCTCTCTGCCTGCCTCTCTGCCTGCTTGTAATCTCTGTCACATAAATAAATAAAATCTTAAAAAAAAAAAATGGTACATTATGCAGTTGAGGGGAGTGTTTCATGTCTGCCAGCGAAGTCATGTCTTTTAATCACACTATACAAATCATTAATATCTTTTCTCATTTGCTGTTAGCTTGTTCTATCAGTTACTGAGAGAGGTATGTTAACAGCTCTACCTATAAAAATGGGTTTGTCTCTTTTGTTTCTTTTCAGTTCTGCTATTTTTTTGCTTTATATACTTAAAAGCTACATGATTAGATATATACAAACTTAGAGTTATTATATCTTTCTGTTAAATTACCCTTTCATCATTATGAAAGTCCCTATGTCAATCTAGTATCACTTTTGCCTTGATTTTGTTTTTCTATCTAGTTTGACAACTGTCCTTTAGAGTGTTTAGTCCATTTATATTTAATGTTTTTTCTGGCACAGTGGGGTTTAAGTCTACTGTTTTCTATTTCTTTTCTTTTCTTCTTTTATTTTTAAGACTTTATTTATTCATTTCACATAGAGAGAGATCACAAGTAGGCAGAGAGGCAGTGTAGGCAGAGTCGGGGGGGGGCGGGAAGCAGGCTCCCCGCTGAGAGCCCAATGTGGGGCTCGATCCCAGGACCCTGAGATCATGACCCAAGCTGAAGGCAGAGGCTTAAATCGACTGAGCCACCCAGGTGCCCCTGCTATTTATTTTCTATTGGTCTGATTTGTTCTATGAATCCTTGGCTTATTACAATCTACACCCTTAGTACTTTACTTACTTAATAAACAATGGAAGAATTTTACAACATTTCAACTCTATTTACTGTGTTGTTATATTTATTTCTACATAAACAGCAATAATTCACAGCAAACATTATTATTGTTGTGGTTTAATAAACAATATTCTTTTTTTTAAAAAGATTTATTTATTTATTTGACAGAGAGAGAGAGAGAGAGAGATATCACAAGTAGGCAGAGAGGCAGGCAGAGAGAGAGGAAGGGAAGCAGGCTCCCTGCTGAGCAGAGAATCCGATGTGGGACTCGATCCCAGGACCCTGAGATCATGACCTGAGCCGAAGGCAGAGGCTTAACCCACTGAGCCACCCAGGCGCCCAATAAACAATATTGTTTTATATTTCCTACATATTTGCTTTCCCAGGTAATCTTTATTTCCTTCTGTAATCCTGTGCTTATAATTAGGATAATTTTTTAAAAAGATATTTATTTATTTATTTGAGAGAGAGAGAGAGAGAGAATGTGCACACATGTGTTTGCATGGGGGTGGGGAAGGAGAGAAAGAGAGAATCTCAAGCAGATTCTGCGGCTGAGTACAGACTGCAAAGTGGGGCTCTATCTCACAACCATGAGATCATGACCTGAGATGAAATCAAGAATCAGATGCTTAACTAACTGAGCCACCCAGGTTCTCCTACAATGAGGATAATTTATATCATCATTTTTGAAGGGTATTTTCACGGGGTATAGTATTTTCAGTTCCGAGTTTAGTTTTTTTTGTTGTTTATTAAATTGCAATATTTTATAAATGTCATTTAATTGGCTTTTTTTCTCCTGATGGACTGCTTTTCTTTGCATATTTCATTCTTTTAATGCATTCTCTTTGCCTATAGTGTGATATAAGTGGGGTTCTTTTTTTTTTTAAGATTTTATTTATTTATTTCACAGACAGAGATCACAAGTAGGCAGAGAGGCAGGCAAAGAGAGGGGAGGAAGCAGGCTCCCTGCTGAGCAGAGAGCCTGATGTGGGGCTCGATCCCAGGACCCCAGGATCATGACCTGAGCCAAAGGCAGAGGCTTTAACCCATTGAGCCACCCAGATGCCCCTATAAGTGAGATTCAAATCCAAGCCTCTGACTTTATTATTATTTTTTAAAGATTTTATTTATTTATTTGAGAGAGAGAAAGAACACGAGCATGGTGAAGGGCAGAGGGAGAAGCAGGCTCCCTGCTGAGAAGGGAGCCCAGTGTGGGACTTGATCCTGGGACTTCGGGATCATGATTGGAGCTGAAGACAGATGCCCAACCAACTGAGTTACCCAGGCACCCCAAGTCTCTGACTTTAAAAGTATATGATCCTTTCAATCATGTTGCCATCAGAATAAAGATTAAGCTGAAATCTTACAAGTCTTTCCAATATTTGGCTTCGTTTGTTAGCAAAAGTTTTTAGAATGTAATTTACTAAGCTGGCACATTATACGACTTAATTCTTACACAACCTGATGATAGGTATTAATCTCTATTTTAAAGATTTTATTTGAGAGAGAGATAGAGAGAACATGAGCAGGGGAGCAGGCAGAGAGGAGAGAGAGAGAGAACCCAGAGCAGATTCCATACTGAGGGCAGAGCCCAAAGCAGGGTTCAATCCCACAACCCAATCATGACCCAACCTGAAACCAAGAGTCAGATGCTCAACCGATCAGGCCACCCAGGCACCCCAATCTCACATTTTATATAATTTAATAAGTTTGGTTTTCATCTCAGATATTGCTCACTACCAAAATTTATGAAGGGTAGAAAGTCTAAAATTTAGTTTCTTACTGAAGCCTCCTTATAAACAAATTTGCCACTCCATTATAATTACTTCAAATTTCAATAGGTACTTTATCAATTCTTTGTTTACTTCTCTTAGAAATGACTGCTTTGTACTTAAATTGGATGTAGCAATCAACTTGTATGATTTGGATCAGCATTGCACATTATTTTTACATCAGACTACTGATTTTTTTTTTTTAATTTATAAATGAGTCTTTTTTCACTGACTACTCTGTACCATAATTCTTTAGATCTCACTTTAAGTTGAGACAGATAAATTCTTCATGCTTTGATAGGGTATGTGGGAGAGTGAGATAGAACTTGAAGTGATACTCTCAAGTATGGGAATAGTCTGGCAGTGCTCTGGAAACTCAACTTTCAGGCATTATTCAAGAGGAACACCTATAACTGATTAAAATAGTGTTGATAAAGTTCTTCACACACACTCATTGCTTAACTGCCTGCTGAAAGAAATAAATGCTGAATCAAGGGAGTGTTCTCATAGATGAAAGATAGCAGAAAAAGGAGAAAGGGAATCCCATTAATCATTCCTAATGAAAAAGGAAAGAAGCAAATCATCTTGTCTTTTCTCCCCACAGACTTATTTTGACATCAGAGGAAAACCACAAAAATTGATTCCATCAAATGTCCTACATATGATGGGTGGGATCTTCAAGTAATTAAATGATAATGGTGAGGCAGCCAGTCAAGCCTTCTCAGCTCAAGTCCAAGAGTATTTTTAAAAAGGGAAGAAGGCAGCAGACTGAAAATAGACTAAGGTAAAATTCATGGGCAAGATCTATACCACAGTCTGCTTAAATCCATATTTGAAGAGTCTAGGAAACAGGTATTGGTCCCCCATTGCCAAATTCCATCTGGGCATATATTCTTTTGTTATCTGAATAGGTATTATTTGTAACTAGACTAATGGCCAGGGTTATGCACATATTTTTTAAATTTTAACTTCAACTTTGTCTAAAATATGTAAGACCATTTTGTCCATTAAAAGCCTAAATATACAGGTACCTGAGTGACTCAGTGGGTTAAAGCCTCTGCCTTTAGCTCAGATCATGATCCCAGGGTTCTGGGATCGAGCCCCGCATTGGGCTCTCTGCTTAGCAGGAAGCCTGCTTCCCTTCCTCTCTCTCTCTGCCTGCCTCTCTGCCTACTTGTGATCTCTGTCAAAACAAAACAAAACAAAACAAAAACTCTAAAAAACCCCACCCTAAATATAAAAAAAAGCCTAAATATCATAACATATTTACACAAAAGTCTAGAAAAATCAGCTTTAGAAGATAGAAACTGCCTGGAGATGTTATTTCTGATAGTGTTATTTAAGGTAGTACATAACTTGCGAAGTCTTAAATATACAATTCATATATGAACAAATAAACTGAAAAACTTACATAAAACAATATATAATCGCTAAAACTAAGTTTCCAGAATAATTAATAACCCTAGGTTAAAAGTAGAAGATGGGGTGCCTGGGTGGCTCAGTTGGTTTTTTTAGAATGGGTTTTTTTTTTTTTTTAAAGATTTTATTTATTTATTTGACAGAGAGAGATCACAAGTAGATGGAGAGGCAGGCAGAGAGAGAGAGATGGAAGCAGGCTCCCCGCTGAGCAGAGAGCCCGATGCGGGACTCGATCCCAGGACCCTGAGATCATGACCTGAGCCGAAGGCAGCGGCTTAACCCACTGAGCCACCCAGGCGCCCTAGAATGGTTTTTTTTAGGCCTGTCTGCCTTCAGCTCAGGTCATGATCTCCAGGTCCTAGGATCAAGACCCATGTCTGGCTCCCTGCAGTGGGGAGTCTGCTTCAGCTTCTCCCTCTCCCTCTGCTCTGTTGCCACCCCCTACCCCGGCTCATGCACTCTCCTTCTCAAATAAATAAATAAAATCTTAAAAAAAAAAAGCAGAACTTAAATCTATATGTAAATCATCCACATCATATTATCTAAACTATGCCAAAATATGTTAAAAAGAAGAATGGAAGGAGCTAAACCAAAAAGTAAATATTTTGCTGGTATAATTATGGAAATTAGTGTTTCTTCTTTCTAGCTTATATATACAGATAGATATCATGACCTGAGCCAAAATCAAGAGTCAGATGCTCAACTGACTGAGCCACCCAAGTGCCCCCCTTTAAAAAATTTTTAATGGCATGATTACACCTCAAATTTATTCTGTACTCACAAATAAAGGGCTGAGAGAAGTGAATTTGAAATTGTTCCTAAGCGAATTTGCACATCAACCACTTCTCAACCACTTTGATTTTATGAACATCTCTCTCCAGTTCCAATTTAAACACAAAAATACAGGCCTGGAGTCACATTTGGATATGCTCTTGTTTCTGCTTAAATTAATGGCCCTATGGAAGGGTGTCTGGGTGGCTCAGTCGGTAAACTGCTGCTACCCCTGGCTTGTGCTCTCTGTCAAATAGATAAATAAAATCTTAAAAAAAATTTTTTATTTTAAAGATTTTTATTTATTTATTTGACAGACAGAGATCACAGGCAGGCAGAGAGGCAGGCAGAGAGAGAAGGAGGGGAAGCAGGCTCCCGCCGAGCAGAGAGCCCAATGCGGGGCTTGATCCCCTGGGATCATGACCTGAGCCGAAGGCAGAGGCTTTAACCCGCTGAGCCACCCAGGCGCCCCTAAATAAAATTAATAAAATATTTTAAAAAAATAAATAAAATGGCCCTACGGCTCCATTCTGTTTTCCATGAGAGCCAAAACAAGGTAGTTTTCCTCCTTGCTTCCCTTTGTTTGTCAGAACACTGGGTCTATCATACTGGCTATAGTTTTATGATTTTGTGTTTTAAAGAAAACACCTTTTTCTTTGAATCATGCAGCTGCAGCCCACAAGGAAAGCACGTTAGAATTGGAGGTCTTGGTGTTTCTTGGAGGTAGTGGATGTTAGGAAAGGAAGATAACTAGCCAAATTACACTTTGGAGTTTCTGATTTGAGTAGTACCTGGACACTATGCCCTTGTATTTAAACTACCTACTCCCTCACTCAAGTTGTAGCACCTCAAATTTCATAGGCTTGTTTCTTACACCATGTATTATACAGAGTTCTAGTACTTTCTTTTTCAGCCCTCGGGTTTTTCCTCGTCAACATTTATTTATTTTTATTTTTTAAAAAAGATATTTATTTATTTGACAGAGTTCACAAGTAGGCAGAGAGGCAGGTAGAGAGAGAGAGAGAGAGAGAGAGAGAGAGGAGGAAGCAGGCTCCCCGCTGAGCAGAGAGTCCGAAGTGGGACTCTATCCCAGAACCCTGGGATCATGACCTGAGCCGAAGGCAGAGGCTTTAACCCACTGAGCCACCCAGGCGCCCTCCTCATCAACATTTAATTCAGGCTTTTTAGTTTCAGTTTAGTTGTTTCAGATGAATTTCTGGGGTGACTTTTAAATAAATGTATAATATTATTAAAAATCATGTAACACCGTCTTCTTCAGATGAAGTAACTATTAGCTGTAGTTACGTGTATCTACATTACTTGCTAGTGATAAGGATAAAACAGGGTTAAACAAAAAGCCCTAGGAGGTTTTAGAATCTGATTTAGAATCAAGTCTTCAGGATTTTCCAAAACAAAATTATTTATTTATTTATTTATTTGAGAGAAACAGAGAGAGAGAGAGAACATGAGCTGGGGGAAGAGCAGAGGGAGAGGCGCAAGCAGACTCAGGCTGACTGTGAGCCCAACGGGGAGCTCAACCTCATGACCCTTAGATCGTGGCCTGAGCCGAAATCAAGAGTCAGACGTCCAACCGACTGAGCCACCCAGGAGCCTCTATAACCAATTTTTTTTTTAAAAGATTTTATTTATTTATTTGACAAAGATCACAAGTAGGCAGAGAAGCAGGCAGAGAGAGACGAAGGGAAGCAGGCTCCCTGCTGAGCAGAGAGCCCGATGCGGGGTTCGATCCCAGGACCCTGGGATCATGACCTGAGCCAAAGGCAGAGGCTTTAATCTACTGAGCCACCCAGGCACCCCCTCTATAACCAATTCTTAATCATCCGTGTTGGATGGTAAGGTAAGGCACAGGCAACTGGAGTCAACAGAAGACTTAGTTTTTAGAACAGCCTTCACTACCCTCCTCCCTTCATTAGGCTTGGCAATAAGCAACAAAATGATCGTGTCTCAGTTCCACCTCTATTTCTTGTACCTTATTAAGTTTTAAAATGTTTAAAGTACATAAAGCTCTCTCCTTTTGCCCACAGAGCTTTTATAATAATCAGTCTTTCAAAATATTTATTTATTTTAAAATATTTATTTATTTATTTATTTGACAGAGATCACACGTTGGCAGAGAGGCAGGCAGAGAGAGGGGGTAAGCAGGCTCCCCGGCTGAGTAGAGAGTACCCTGGGATCATGATCTGAGCCGAAGGCAGAAGCTTAACCCACTGAGCCACCCAGGCGCCCCACCAGTTTTGTTTTTTTTTTTTTAAGATTTTATTTATTTATTTGACAGAGAAAGAGAGATCACAAGTAGGCACAGAGGCAGGGAGACAGAGAAAGGGAAAGAGGCTTCCCGACAGGAAAAGAGCCCAATGCAGGGCTCTATCCCAGGACCCTGAGATCATGACCTGAGCCGAAGGCAGAGGCTTAACCCACTGAGCCACCTGGGCGCCCCAATAACCAGATTTTTTGTCCAAAATTTAAAAATCTATAGTTTTGTGCAACAAGATACATACTTCCTTATCAAGAAGTCATCAATTATTTTTAAAAGAATTTTTAAAAAATTTGCATTGTGCTTGAGCTCACAACCCTGAGATCAAGACCTGAGGTGAGATCAAAGGTTAGAAGCTTAACTGAATGAGCCACCCAGGTGCCCCACAATTATCTTTTTTAAGTTTAAGGTATACAGCTTGACTTGACTGTATACCATAATTGACTGTGATCAATTATTTTTATAATCTAATCTGTGTTTTTCTTTTTTTACACCCACGGAGTTTGAAAAAGATCTTGTGTTTATACAAGCATTTTAACAACATCAAAACTTTGTAAATGGAGAACAGTAATTTGTGGTACTTACACTATTGCATTTATTCATTTTTTGCCTTCTAAAAGAGGATTATTGTTGGATTTAAAGAACTGTTTTAGAAAACTATAACAAAAGTACAGAAAGCAAAAGCTGCTGCTAATGAACAAAGCAGGCTTTGTTTAGAGCACGCCCACAACTTCCCTTGGAAATGCTGTAAAGTTCTGACCTTCGGGAAAGAAATATGGGCAAAGAGCTGAAGAAGATAGTCAGGGAGAAGATCTTGCTCTGTATCTGCAGGGACAGATAGGTCTGGGATTCCAGCTCCAGTAAAGTATCATGATCTGATCATGACTGCAACAAGACGGGATGCCCTTGGCAACCTGATGTGTATGCTTTTTTGATAAAAATTCCAAATTGAGAGTAAGGTTTTATAGTGAGGTGTCAGAAAATAATATATTCTCTCATGGAAAAAAGGCTTAAACTTTCCAAAGTTTCCCTGCAAGTAAAAAAGGAGCTACTGAGAAAATCCACCGGAACAGAGAAGGGGCAATAATTTTTGGTTGGTAGTCTACACTTGATACCAAAAATCCTATAAGGAGTCCATGACAGACCCCTATACTAATTGCTTCCTCCTCATTCCTGATTACATGTGGAAAGTGTGACTATTCCTTTTTTCTCAGAAGAAAGCATTTATTGTTACACCTAGATGAGTATGAAAAATGTTTTTGTTAATTCTCATGACCAAATAATGCCAAGTGTTTTTCTTCAAAGTGTTATTTTTTTTAAAAAGATTATTCATTTATCTATTTGACAGAGACAGACACAAGAGGGAACACAAGCACGGGGAGTGGGAGAGGAAGAGGCAGGCTCCCTACCAAGAAGGGAGCCCGACATGAGGCCTGTTCCCAGGACCCTGGAACCATGACCTGAACCAAAGGCAGATGCCCAATGACTGAACCATCCAGGCACCCCGAAGTAGTTTATTTTTAATTAACCCACCTACTATTTATTCCTCTGTTAATATTGTTACATAGCTACCCTAGATTTTATTCATCCAACAATCTCCTTACTGATTTTTGCCTCCAAATAACCATGTTTCTAAATCACCTTGCCCCAAATGACTCCATCATCACCCATAACTACAAATTTTAGAGCAAAATGAATCAAATGGTGATGGAAAATGAATGTAGAAAAGAGGAAATATTATAATATTGTATCTATTTTTTTAAAAAAGATTTATTTATTTATTTGACAGACAGAGCTCACAAGCAGGAAGAGAGACAGGCAGAGAGAGAGAGAGGAGGAAGCAGGCTCCCTGCTGAGCAGAGAGCCCAATGTGGGGCTCAATCCCAGGACCCTGAGATCATGACCTGAGCCAAAGGCAGAGGCTTTAAATCACTGAGCCACCCAGGCGCCCCTATAATACTGTATTTTTTAAAGCAATACATTCTTATCTAAATGTTTAAAAAAAATGTATAATTAGTGAATGAGAGGCAAACAAAAGGTCAAAAAGAAAAAAAAAAAACCCACAAACACAAAGATGTAAAACAGAAAGGCAGAGAGAAAGAAAATTTCAGACTAGAATTTATTAAAATTCTTTGGTCTTGGGGACCTGGGTGGCTCAGTCCGTTAAGTGACTGACTCTTGATTTTAGCTCAGGTCATGACCTCAGGGTCATGAGATTGACCTCATTCGGGGATCTATGCTGGGCACGGAGCCTGCTTGGGATTCTCCTTCTCCTTTCTTCTGCCCCTTCCTTCTCTAAAAAATAAATAACAATAAAATAAAATAAAATTCTTTGGTCTTGTGCGCAATTTAAGGATGTGTGCTAATTACAATTAGCTGGCTGTTTTAATGTGATACATAGTAAAGGATATTAATGAAGACAGAAACAGATTTTATGTTGATCAAGAAATACAAAGTATTATTACTTGAAGGTTTTTTTTTTCTCCCAAAGGACCTTATTTATTTGACACAGAGAGAGAAAGAGAAAGAGAGAGAGAAGCAGGCAGGACACTGGGATCATGACCTGAGCCGAATGCAGACGCTTAACTGACTGAGGCACTCAGGTGCCTCTACTTGAAAGTTTTATTTGAGAAAATATAAAGGCTTCTGCTATGGACATATTTCACTTGAGGATGATTATTTTTATACAAACCACTGAGGATAACTTAATTTCTTTGAATGGATATTACAGCATAAATTCCTTCTCTGTATTTAAATAATCAATTAGGGGACACCTGGGTGCCCAACCTAGTACCATGAATTTTATTATTAGTTTTTTAAAAAGATTTTATTTACTTGACAGAGAGAGACATAGTGAGTGAGAGAGGGAACACAAGCAGGGGGAGTGGGAGAGGGAGAAGCAGGCTTCCTGCTGAGCAGGGAGCCTGATGCGGGGCTTGATTCCAAGACTCTGGGATCACGACCAGAGCCGAAGGCATGCTTAATGACTGAGCCACCCAGGTGCCCCATTTATTACTTTTTTAAAGTAAATTCTACCCCCAGAATGGGACTTGAACTCACAACCTCAAGACCAAGAGTCTCATGCTCTACCAACTGAGCCAGCCGGGTGCCCCAGTACCATCAGTCTCAAAAGCTCAAAACTACTATATTATAGGCCTAGAACTGTAAAAAATGATTTTTTTTATAAAGATTTTATTTATTTATTTGACAGAGATCACAAGCAGGCAGAGAGGCAGGCAGAGAGAGAGGAGGAAGCAGGCTCCCTGCCGAGCAGAGAGCCCGATGCGGGCCTCGATCCCAGGACCCTGAGATCATGACCTGAGCCGAAGGCAGCGGCTTAACCCACTGAGCCACCCAGGCGCCATGAACTGTAAAAAATGATTTAAATCTTCATTTACTTTGTACATTTATCCTTCCAAAGAATCTGGTAAGACTTTTCACATGCCCATTCACTGAAATGCTTTTTAAATTTCATAAAGAAACAGTTAAGTTTGGTAAAAGCCTTTTCTTATTAAGATTTTTAAAAATTTACTCAACAGAGAAAGAGACAGTGAGAGAGGGAACAGAAGCAGGGGGAGTGGGAGAGGAAGAAGTAGGCTTCCTATGGAGTAGGGAGCCTGCCTGAGCCGAAGGCAGACGCTTAGCACTGAGGCCCCCAGGTGCCCCTGGTAAAAGCCTTTAAACCAGTGATGTAGTCCTCAAAGTTGTCAGTGTTGACCCTTCATGACCTGGCTCTGGTTTGCTCAAATAGAATAAATCCTGAATTATAAGAACTATAATTGGGACATCTGTCTGGCCCAGCCAGTGGAGTGTGAGACTCTTGATCTCGGGGTTGTGTGTTCAAGCCCCAAACTGGGTGGAGAGATTATTTAAAAAGAAAATCTTTAAAAAAAAAAAAGAAAAGAAAAGAAAAGAAAGAAAAGCAGTGCCTAGGTGGCTCAGTGAGTTAAGCCTCTGCCTTCGGCTCAGGTCTTGATCCCAGGGTCCTGGGATCGAGCCCGGCATTGGGCTCTCTGCTCAGCAGGGAGCCTGCTTCCTCCTCTCTCTATGCCTGCCTCTCTGCCTACTTGTGATCTCTCTATCAAATAAATAAATAAAATCTTAAAAAAAAAGAAAGAAAAGAAATATAATAGAATGCAGTCTGTCCACTAAAATAGCTTACAGCCACCTATGAATCATCGAGGAAATAGGAAATAAAACCCAAAAGTTAAATCTAGAGAGAACATAAAAATCTGAAGTACCTGAGTGATTTCTATTTTTTCTTCATGGGTCTCTTCTAAGGACTATTGGTAGAAAAACTGATAAATTTGATGCTCACTTTTTAACAAATAAATATATCAAACTTTACCTACTCAGATGAGTTATTTTATATATCGATATTAGATGGGCATTTTTCCTAAGTTAGTTATAACCTACTAGTAAGTTAAACCTCCTTACCCATTTCTTGCTTTTCAAACATCCTTACCCATTTCTTGGAAATGAATTCATTGCCATCTCATAGATAAATGTCTAGATCCTTATTTATCCTTATTAATCAAGAATGACAGGAGAATTTACTAGCCCCAAAGTGAATTTACCAAATTCAGGAGAGTGGTTACCTCTGAGAGCACAGAAACAAAGTGTCATCACAAGGGAATGCAGGCAGAGAGATAGGGGATGAGGTGGGATCTCTCTTTTTAATTCCATTTCTTAAGCTGGGGAGGGGCTGCAGAGGTTCCTTTATTTATATTTTTCCCTATGCCTTTTTCTTTTTCTATTTATAAAACATTTCATTAAAATTTTTTTAAAAAAATTAAAAATTGGGGCACCTGGGTGGCTCAGTGGGTTAAAGCCTCTGCTTTCGGCTCGGGTCATGATCCCAGGATCCTGGGGAGCCTGGTTTCCCCACCACCACCCCCTGCCACTGTCCCTGCCTGCTTCTCTGCTGTGATCTCTGTCAAGTAAATAAATAAAATCTTTAAAAAAAAATTAAAAATTGCTGGTGATCAAGGTAAAGTGAATCAAGTCCTGACTTTGGTCCTAAAAATCTGTCGCTTAATGATCCACTCTGTGATCCACGTGCTTTAGTTCCTGTAAAACATGAAAAATACTCTGTAGGAATTTCATCTGGCAAGTTCTCACCAGGAAAACACCCTTTTAGAAATTAAATAATATTAAATCACAAGACATTTGAGAATGTTACCTGTGTTCTCACACTTTTAAACTTTTCTTTAAAGTCATCAATGTTTTTCATTTCTGGGGGAAAAAAAAAAAAAAAAAGCAGCCTAGGACTGAACATGTTTTCTGGTGCTTCCTAAATCAAAGAGAAGGTGTAAATCTTTTTTTTTTTTTTTTAAAAGATTTTATTTATTTATTTGACAGAGAGAAATCACAAGTAGTCGGAGAGGCAGGCAGAGAGAGAGAGAGAGAGGGAAGCAGGCTCCCTGCTGAGCAGAGAGCCCGATGCGGGACTCGATCCCAGGACCCTGAGATCATGACCTGAGCTGAAGGCAGCGGCTTAACCCACTGAGCCACCCAGGCGCCCTTTTTTTTTTTTTTTTAAGTGTAATGTCACGAAAGGATTCCCAGGCTTTCCCTCACTTCGTTTATATGTTCAACCCTTTAACAATTCCACTTAGAGCATTTTTCCCACCTTTATGTCTTCGTCTTTCACAAAACCCCACAGCTGGGAAAACGAGTCTACAGCGACCATGGACTTTGACTTCACTTACAAGCCTTGAAACTCTTAAGCTACACTTGGAATTAACCAGCTTGGTCTCTAACTATCTCCGAGACAATAACACTTCAAAAGTAAAGCACTGACTTCAGAAATGTTTATACCAAAGAACTGCCTTATGAAAAATGAAAATTCTAGCACAATGGGAAGAGCTGGAGACTTACTTGGAGAATGTATAGCTGAGTCTAAGAAATTATGACAATTCTTGAAAATGGTCCCATTTATAGAAGTCAACAGTTCTAGTTCTAGGCCATACATATTTCAAGTTCTGCAGGAAGCTAGTAAAACAACACCGAATTCTAAATATGACTTCTTGTAGTACTTATCTTCTCCAAGAACAAGAATTTAATAGATGGTTTCCTAGCAGTATTATTAAAAAACAAAAAACAAAAAACTCCAAAGGGATCAAGTAAGACAAAACTATGAGCAGTAAATTAATATAACTGAGTGAAAAACAACTTACAAAATTTCATTCACTCTTTACGAAGTTGTAAACATCCTAAAGTTATAAACAACAAAATCCTCACAACATTCAACTTCCTATAAAGTATTCAATTTCACCTATTCATCTGCCTTGCCTCTGTCAAGATTTTGTTTCCTTGCCTTCTATTACTCACCAACTGCATCTGGATTTACCGGTCTGGAGACGTCAGCTTGCCCCATGATTAAATTGTCTGATGTGTTTCACGACAACAAACTGTCCCGGAGCAAAGAAAACTTTTCTTAAAAGATAAATCCACATGGAGAAGGGACAGGCACTCCTCTCTCAGTGTCACTGCCAGACATCAGGAAACGGCATGAGGTCAGTTAATCTGCTGGAGTTTCTGCTCCCCGTATCCCGGCCTGGACACTTGGGGTTCGTACAAATATGTCTTCACTCTGGCTCTCCGCACACAGGAATGCCTGTCATTCCAGAGCGCACACTGTGAAGAGCTCAAGTGCAGGAAGGGGAGGGGACCTGCCAACTACAGGAGCGGCACAGCCCTAAAAAGCCACACCTACTTTTCCTGACCCGGAGCTTGGCGGCAGCTCTCCAGACTCCCCGCCACAGAAGAATGGGAGCCTGCTCAGGAGCCTACCGAAGAACTTGCAAACGTGATCATACAGAAAACATCAGGGTTATGCACAGCAGGCTGATGGGCGTAGAATTCAACTTGAAGGTATGTGTTCAATACAGGCTTGCCTCAGAAGTCTCGACTGTTCTCACATTTCACGGCTTGCTCTAAAATCGTAGTATTTCCTCGCTCTAAGTGGCATACCCAAGGCAGGATTTGATCTATACTTGGGGAATTAATAACATCAGGAAGGATATTTTAGGACTGAATATACCTTTTCTAAAAATAAAAAGAAACAGTTCTGAACATTTTCCTTACTAAAATAGTAAACTTGAAATAAACGTTTGGAAGATATTATACAACATTTCTGTTTCTGCTAAAGCTCAGTAACCACCATGTGATCTTGGGGATTACAAAAACTACTGGGAGTAACCCTACATGTTGCTTATAATACAAGGAAATAGCAGCTAACCCCATGCAGTAACTGAAGGTCCAGCTTGCATACTGATTTTTATTTTTTTTTATAACATAACTAATTTACATGTAGCCCAAACACATAAATATTAAAGACACAGCTTGATGAATTTTTATTTTTAAGTGCCAAAGTCCTTCAACAAATGACAGCTGCTAAAAAACAAGAGGTTTTAGTTTAAATCTTCGTTTTCCAAACTGAGATCACAGAATAATTTCTAGCATTTGGACTTTCCTTTTGCCTTTTCTTAACACCTTCTCCTTTGCCTCCCATTATCTTATCCCCATTATCTGCTTTTGATGTAGATAAAAAAAGAACCCCAAAAAACAAAAAAATTAAAAAACCCAAAGGTAACAAATAAGAAACTGATAATGCCAAGACAGTGGTTAAGAAAAGAAGTGCAGAGAAACTTGGGCAATATTTAATTGCTCATACTGGTAGTAGTCAGAAAAACATTATGTAGACCATTAAAAAGGAAAAACATATTGAAAGAATGCTCTAATGTACGAATGCCCAAAGCCTTTAAACTCTGGCACTTACCTATCAGCAGAGCCTGTGTAACTGCAGCTTCTACACTATAAAATGGGGAGGCAAAATGTGTCAAATGCACTGCCCAGAACTCAGTAGGTGCTCAACAAAGTATTGTAATCGTCGTCACCACCACTGTCTGCATCATCGTGGCCATGACACAGCATATGCTTAAGAGGGTGAGCTTTAGGGGTGCCAAGGGGACTCGGCTGGTTAAGTGCCTGCCTTCGGCTTGGGTCATGATCTTGGGGTCCTGAGAGCCTGCTTCTTCCCCTCCTTCTGCCTGCTGCTCCCCCTGCTTGTGCTCTGTCAAATAATAAATAAAAATCTTAAAAAATAAATGACAAAATTAAAAAAAAAAGGGGAGGAGAGCTCTGAAGGCAACTGAAAATTTAATTCCAGATCTATCACTAGGTGTTAAAACTAGGCAAGTACCTTTACCTCTGCGTCTCAGTTTTCTGATTTGTAAAGTGGGGCATAACCACGCTTAGCAGCACAAGGCAGGTGTAAGGACTAAATGACATGAACATAAATAAAGCCCTCTGCAATGTGCCTGGCACATGGAACACTCACAATTAATGCAAGCACCAAGGATCACAGCTGTAAAAAAAAAAACAAGTCAAGAAAGGAAGGGCCAGAAGCAGTGAACAATGGTAGATGGCAAAAACTCAGTCATTACAAAGAGGTTAGTCAGAAACGGAAGAGGATGACATTTTTGTATCATGCATCCAGAGAGCAAACTGGAAGAAGCAGATCAAGGAGGAAGTCCGAACATAATCAGGGCTGTTGTACAAAACATTAAGCAGATGGAACAGTGCGTACTCACACACACGCACAAACCGGAAACGGCACTACAGCATTCAGTTTATGCTGACAGCACCATACAAGACTACAACAATAGATTTATGGATCCTGGTATAGCTCCAGTTTACCACCTGCTAAATTTAATGCCTGGCTCGGCTTGGCTCATTATTTATTCTAGAGCACTGTGAAGGTGGCAATAAAACTTAAAAGAATGAAAGCATTCTGAGTGACCATTAACTGCCTTGCTCAGAGACAGGACTGAAACCCAAGTCTCCCAATGCTAACCCCAGGACTTACTTTGGCGCTTGTGTAAATGGTCAAGGAAATACCTATTTCCTAAAGATATATTCATTTTCCAAGGAAGCCCATTCTCTACAACACAAATTTCTCTGATCATTCTGCTGCCTATGCACCAAGCTGATACACAATCGCTACTCAGCCTGTTTCAGTTTCATTCCAACAATCAATATTTACTTGGTGCTAACTGGTAAGCAGGCAAGCTGAGAGAGAGAGAGAGAGAGGAAGATACTGGTCCACTGATGACTTTAAAATTTAACAACTGGGGTGCTTGGGTGGCTCAGGGGGTGAAGCGGTTAAGCGTCTGCTGTTGGCTGGGGTCATGATTCCAGGGTTATGAGATCAAGCTCCACATCGGGCTCCCTGTTTCTCCCTCTTCCTCTGCCGCTCTGCCTGCTTGTGCTCTCTCTCTCTCTCTCAAATAAATAAAATCTTGAAAAAAAACATAAAATTTAACAATCAAAGCCTTGAGTTCATTCTAGTTTTCCATGTAATACATGTTAGAAACGCAAAGGATGGGGCACTTGGTTCAGCGGCTGGTTCTTGATCTCAGCTCAGGTCTCAATCGCCGGGCTGTGAGTTTGGAGTCAACTTTAAAAAAAAAAAAAAAAAGAAAAAAAGCAGGGGTGCCTGAGTGGCTCAGTGGGTTAAAGCCTCTGCCTTCGGCTCAGGTCATGATCCCAGAGTCTGGGGATGGAGCCCCTCATCCGGCTCTCTGCTCGGCAGGGAGCCTGCTTTCCTCTCTATCTCTCTCTGCCCGCCTCTCTGCCTACTGGTAATCTCTGTCAAGTAAATAAATAAAATCTTTTTTAAAAAATGCAAAGGGCAATCTCATTTTAACTTTATAGGAAGTAGACAACTATTTCTTAATTGTCACCTATAAAAGATACTTTCTTTTTAGAGTACATTTCCTCCACAGCTTACTGCCCCAAGGAGGGTAAGTGATATTAAAATTTGTGAATCTCTTCCTATTATATTTATGGAAAGAGCAAAAGGCCTTATAAAAATAAAGTTTAATATGCAAAGACAGCACTTGAAGCCCTCTAACCAGAGCTTCATTTTTTTTTTTTTTTTTAAAGAATTGCTTCTAGGGCGCCTGGGTGGCTCAGTGGGTTAAGCCTTTGCCTTCGGCTGTGGTTGTGATCCCAGGGTCCTGGGATCGAGTCCTGCATCGGGCTCTCTGCTTGGAGGGGAGCCTGCTTCCTCCTCTCTCTCTCTGCCTACTTGTCATGTCTCTCTGTCAAATAAATAAATAAAATCTTAAAAAAAAATAAGGAATTGCTTCTAAACACTGCAAGTAACCTATAAAGAGCAAGGCATTCAAAATTCTTAGAGACGTTTAGGGGTTCTTGGGTGTCTCAGTGGGTTAAGCCTCTGCCTTCAGCTCAGGTCATGATCTCAGGGTCCTGGGATTGAGCCCTGCATCCAGCTCTCTGCTCAGCAGGGAGCCTGCTTCCCCCTCTCTCTCTGCCTACCTCTCTGCCCACTTGTGATCTCTCTCTCTGTCAAATAAATAAGCAGAATCTAAAAAAACCAAACGAAAACACAGAACTCTTAGAGACATTTATAACTCCAAAGCCTTTGTTGGCAAGCAGGTCATATCACACACTAACATGCCACTATGACTTATATTTCAATAAGCAGTTTATAAGATCAACCCCAGGGGCATAATGCGTTCATTTAAATATACTTCTATGTTGAAGTACCAGTATAAGTAGGATTACTTAGTAGAATAAATTCTTAGTGATTTTAATCACATCTCCCTCAGTTTATCTTGGTGTACTACTTTCTCCCAGCCTGAGATGTCTCAAGGAGGTGAGCTCTTATGAAAGGCTGGGAAGAAAGTCACTTCCCTCTAGGAAAGATGACCAACAGAGAGTACTGATAGGTCACAAAGATACATACTGAAGAAAAGGTCTGATTTTCAACTTCTGGATCTATAACTGGGGGAGGGAGCAGCTTCTTCTTCTTTACCCCATGATGTAACTCTAATCTAGTCTGGCTGGCTCTGGATAGTTACAGGAGATAACATCCGACAATAACCTGTTTCTCAAACTCCATGTGGAAATTAGAAAGCCTTGTCAGGCAGTTGTAAAAACTTTTCAAGGCCTCATCTATTTGCACAAATCCTTCACTTGGCCTGGATTCTATGGAGCTTCTACTCATCCTTTAAGAACTGGCTCAAACGTTGCTTCCACTCTAATGAGCCTTTTGTCATTCAAGCAGAATTCCAATAAAGGTTTGCTGATCATTGATTATGCGCCCAGCAATGTGTTGGTGCTAAAAACAAGTTTTAGCCCTTAAAGTGTTGACAGCTCAAGTAAATAGGATCTATAATAATCAGTACTTAGGAACTATGCAAACAGACTGGTAGGGGTGGGAGTGTCTAGCTTTGCCCTGAGAGATCAAAGAAAATATCTCAAAAGAAGTTGGAGCTAAGATCAAAGAGAATCAGTCACAGAAGAGATGACAGAGGTGAGAAAAAGATACAAGCATTAAGACAAGACTGGAGAGGTAAAGAGCTGATTATGACTGATTGTGCTGGACATATCACCTTAAATTGCAACGATCTTCTGACCTCTCTTACAGGCTAGAAACTTCTCTTGGGCAGGAACAGTGATGTATTTATCTTTAAACCCTCAATGCTTCACACAACCCAGGGCATAGTGGACATGCAACCAATATTTAGTAACCTTGGACAAAGGGAAGAAACAACATTCTTCAATTTTAAGCTTTGCTCAAAATATCTAGTGAGAAAAGGCAATTAAGGGGGAAAATGCTATAGATGGAGGCTGGAAGAAATCGTTCGAAACAACTCAGAGAATTGCTGTGAAATTCTTGCTTTTGCGGGGGCGGGGGGGGAATGGCCTGTTGGGTTTTGAGAATGTGTGATGGTTTTTGAGAATGTATGCTTTGCAAGTAGTAACTTTTTTCAAAGGAGACAAATCTGTCAGGTAAATGTTTATATAAAACCCCACATAATCACTACTATTAGGCTCAAGATCCTCAGCAGAAAGCACGTGGGCTTCATAGGAATGAGCCTGAAGAACAGGCTGAAAGCGACAGAAACTGTTAAGACAGAGCCCCTGGTATCACTGGATACTCATCTTATTTACCCCAGATGACACCAGTTTCTTTCTGTAGCTGCTTCATTGGATGCAAAAGTAAACACACCTGCTTCCTATTCTGCATCCAATAGGGTAATTCTTGCTGCCTGACTACCCTGACTTCCAGAAGGCAACATGGCTTACCAATGAAAGAGAGCAGCCGGGGGCGCCTGGGTGGCTCAGTGAGTTAAGCATCTGCCTTTGGCTCAGGTCATGATCACGGGGTCCTCGGATCGAGCCTCGGATCGAGCCCCGCATCGGGCTCTCTGCTCAGCAGGGAGCCTGCTTCCCCCCTCTCTCTCTGCCTGCTTCTCTGCCTACTTGTGATTTGTCTGTCAAATAAATTAAAAAAAAAAAAATCTTAAAAAGAAAGAAAGCAGCGGGGCACGTGGGGTGGCTCAGTGGGTTAAAGCCTCTGCCTTCAGCTCAGGTCATGATCCCAGGGTCCTCGGATAAAGCGCCTCATTGGGCTCTCTACTCAGTAGGGAACCTGCTTCCCTTCCTCTCACTTCCCTTCCTCTCTCTCTGCCTGCCTTTCTGCCTGCTTGTGATCTCTGTCTTTCAAGTAAATAAATAAAATCTTAAAAAAAAATAAATTCTACAGAAAGAGAGCAGACGCTCTGGAGTCACAAGTAACCGTAAAATTTCAGCTTTCCCATTTACTGATTAGGCAACTCTGAACAAGTTACTTAACTTACATGAGCCTCAGTTACCACATCTGCAAGATGGACAGAATTTCAAAGACGTTGTGAGGATTAAAAAAGAGAATTTCTAAAAAGAGTCGGATGAGTGAAGCTGCCTAAAATATTTGGCTCCCTCTCATCCCACTTAGATTCTTTATGAAATGATTCCCCCCACCCAGTGTTTAAATACAAATACCATAGTTCTTCAGGAAAAACTCAGGAGGTTCTGATAGGCTTTTCTGTCACAGAGTCAATCCAAAGGGCAGGTCTCCAGTAATGCGCATGTCTGAGAGCCTACAATGAGCTGGCCTGTGTTTATGGGAGAAAGAAAGGGAAGTCACGCCACAGGACTGCTTTCTGCTCTGTGCAAGGGGAGACCTCAGGCTAGAACCCTGGTGCTACACAGATTCTGCCTTTTCGCTTTCTCTTCAAGTTTTTGTTTTAAAGACAGTAAGTTCTTTTTTTTTTTTAAGATTTTATTTATTAGCTAGAGAGAGAGTACACGAGAGTACAAGTAGGGGGAGCAGCAGGCAGAGGGAGAAGCAGGCTCCCTGCTGAGCACGAAGACCAATCCCAGAATCAATCCCAGGACCCTGGGATCATGACTTGAGCCAAAGGCAGCCACTCAACCAAGCCACCCAGGCATCCCAAGATGGTAAATTCTTAAGGATGCCCTAGGGGTCAGGAGATGCTTCTAGAACTGGGGAAAGAGTGGAAAGAAATGTATTAAACAGGAAAGTTTCAGTTAATAAAGATGAAAGGGTTTTTTCACAGTTGGGTTAAGGATTTGCAGAGTCAGAATGCAGTAGGGGCAGTGGGAAAGGTAGGCCCGGACAGAAGTGAGAATTAGCTGAATGGAGATGAGAAGATGTGGGGGAAAAGAAACGGACCAAAAGATTCATAGGCTGTGAGGCTGAGGGAGGTGGGAAGAGGCTGTAAGTGACACCGATGGAACTTTCAACCCATCATATGACATCAAATTATTGCCAAGCTCCCCTGTGCTTCTGAAATTTGACGGCAGAGTCAAACCATTGACTTAACCAATTCAATGTTATGTTTCAAGTAATGCCTCGAAGATGTGGTTTAATACGGAAGAGAGCAGTGGCCATGGTGCACTTTATTATAACGAATCTAGCTCAGTGTTTGCCATACAATGCAAAATAGCTATTTAATGAATTGGATTATTATTGGGAAACCACAAGTCTTATTTATTCATTTCACAAATATTTCCAGAGCACCTCTAAAGTATCAGGATATTATTCCAGGTGTTGGGGACACCATAGTGAATACAGTGGCAAAAAACAAAAAAAAAACCCCAAAACCCATGCCTTCTTTCTAAGATGTCAGATGGTAATAAGGATGATAGAGAAAAACTACTCAGGAAAGGGAAACAAGTGGGCTAACTGTTGTGCTACATGACAAACTGTGTGAGAAGGGCCTCACTGGGCAGATGACATGAAAATAAAGACCTGAAGTAAATAAATTCCCCAATTAACTTCCTCTGTCATCTTCCTTGCTTAGGCAGACCTCATTTTATTGTGCTTCACAGATCCTGCATTTTTTACAAACTGACGGTGTGTGACAACCCTGTGTCAAGCCAGTCTATTGGCACTAATTTTCCAACAGAATTTGGTCACTTTGGGTCTCTGTGTCACATTTGGTAATTCTTGAAATATTTCAAACTTTACATTATTATAATATGTTATAGTGATCTATCATCAGTGATCTTTGACGTTAATATTGTGACTGTTTTGGGGCACCACGAGGCCCCCATGAGACTGTGAACTTAATCATACGTGTTGTGTGGATTCTGACCTCTCCACCCACCAGTTGGCTATTCCCCCATCTCTCTCCCTCTCCTCAGGACTCCCTAGCCCCTGAGACAGAACATTATTGAAATTAGGCCCATCAATAACCCTACAATGGCCTTCAAATGTTCAAGGGAAAGGAAGAGTCACAAGTCTCACACTTGAAATCAAAAGCTAGAAATGATTAAGCTTAGTGAAGGAGGCGTGTGGAAGACCAAAATGGCCAGAAGCTACACCTCTTGTACCAGAGTTAGCCAAGTTGTAAATCCAAAGGGAAGTTCTTGGAGGAAATTAAAAGTGCTACTCCAGTGAACACATGAATGATTAGAAAGCAAGATAGCCTTATTGCTGATAAGGAGGAAGTCCAAGTGGTTTAGATAGAAGATCAAACCAGCCACAAATTCACTTAAGCCAAAGCCTAATCCAGAGAAAGTCTCTAGCTCTCTTCAATTCTGTGAGGGCTGAGAAAGGTGAGGAAAGCTGCAGAAGAAAAGTCTGAAGCTAGCAAAGGTTGGTTCATGAGGTTTAAGGAAAGAAGCCATCTCCATGACATAACAATGCAAGGAGAAGCAGCAAATGGTGTTGTGGAAGCTGCAGCAAGTTCTCCAGAAGATCTTGCTAGGACAGCTAACGAAGGTGACTACACTAAACAGATTTTCAATGTCAATGAAAATAGCCTTAAATTGGAAGACGATGCCATCTAGGGCTTTCACAGTTGGAGAGGAAAAATCAATGCCTGACTTCAAAGCTTTAAAGGATAGGCTGACTCTCTTGTCAAGGGCTAATGGAGCTGGTGACTTTAAGTAGAAGCCAGTGCTCACTGACCAGTCTAAGAATCCTAGGGCCTTTAAGAACTATGCTAACTCTACTCTGCCTGTCCTCTACAAAGGGAACAACAGAACTTGGATGACATTACATCTGTTTACCACATGGTTTACGAAATATCTTAAGCCTAACCTTGAGAACTGCTGCCTAGAAAGAAAATTCCTTTGAAAATATTACTGCTCATTGACAATGCACCTGGTCACCCAAGGGCTCAGATGGAGATGTACAGTGAGATTAACTTTTTTCCAAGCCCGCTACACGGCATCCATTGTGAAGCCCATGGATCAAGGAGTAATTTTAACCTTCAAGCCTTATTATTTAAGAAATGTATTTTGTATAGCTGTAGCTGTGATAGACAGTGATTCCTCTGATGGATCTGGGCAAAGTAAAATGAAAGTCTACAGGAAAGGATTCAGCAATCTACATGCCATTAAGAACACTTACTTAAAAAAAAAACCACAACCCACTCGTGATTCATGGGAAGGGTTTGTTCAAATAACAACACTAATGGGACTCTGGAAGAAGTTGATTCCTACCCTCCTGGATAATTTTGAAAGGTTCAAGACTCCAGTGGAGGAAGTAACTGCAGATGTGGTGTTAAAAGAAGGAGAACTAGAGTCAGTAATGGAGCCTGAAGACGGGACTAAATTGCCGCCATCTAATGATCAAACTTGAACAGATGAGGAGGTGCTTCTTAGTGATGAGCAAAGAAAGTGGTGTTTTGTTTTTTTTTCCTAAAGATTTTATTTATTTATTTCACAGACAGAGATTACAAGTAGGCAGAGAGAGAGAGGGAAGCAGGCTCCCCGCCGAGCAGGAAGCCTGTCATGGGGCTTGATCCCAGGACCCTGAGATCATGACCTGAGCCGAAGGCAGAGGCTCAACCTACTGAGCCACCAAGGCACTCCAAGAATGTGGTTTCTTGAGATGGAATCTGTTCCTGGTGAAGACTGCTTAACCAACTAAGCCACCAGGTGCCCCTAAAGTATTTTTTTTTTTTTCCAGTAGCAAAATATTTTTTTAAATATTTATCTGAGAAAGAGAGAGAGAGAGCGAGAGCATGCGAGAGAGTGGGGGGAGAGGGAGAGAATCTTCAATTAGACTCCCCACAGAGTGCAGAGCCCCACACAGGGCTCAATCTCATGACCCAGGAGATCATGACCTGAGCAGAAACCAAGAATCAGATGCTTACTAAACCACCCTGTTGGCCCAGCAACAAAGTGTTTTTAAGATAAGATGTGGTATGCCTGGGTGGATGAGTTAGTGAAGCCTCTGCCTTGGGCTCAGGTCATGATCCCAGTGTCCTGGGATCAAGTCCCACATCAGGCTATCTGCTGGCAGGGAGCTTGCTTCTCCCTCTGCCTGCAGCTGCCCCTGCTTTTGTTCTCTTTCTCTCTTTTCTGAAAAAAAAACCTTTAAAGATAAAAAAAATTTTTAAATGTATACATTAGTTTTTTAGAGGCACCTGGGTGGCTCAGTGGGTTGAGCCTCTGCCTTCGGCTCAGGTCATGATCTCAGGGTCCTGGGATTGAGCCCTGCATCGGGTTCTCTGCTCGGTGGGGAGCCTGCTTCTCCCTCTCTCTCTGCCTGCTTCTCTGCCTACTTGCGATCTGTCTGTCAAATAAATAAATAAAATCTTTTTTAAAAAATAAAATAAAATGTATACATTAGTTTTTTAAACATAAAGCTACTGTGTACTTAATAACAGACTGCAGAATAGTGTGAACGTATGTGCACTAGGAAACAAAAATACTCATTTGGCTCACTTTATTGTGATAGCTGCTTTACTGCAGTGGTGTAGAACTCAACCCACATTATCTCTGAGGTATACCTATACTGTAGTTCCTTCAGTTCTAACAGAAGCAAAATAAAAGATGACACTTCCAAAGGTACATATTTATTACACTACAGAATATTTTATACTTACAATAAAGTATATTACAATAGGGTATATTTTAATGACTGGTCACTGAAGTAATGGTTGTCAAAGGTGCTGTTCAGTTCTCAAATACCTAAAGAGGCACTGCCTCATACTATGGTCACTAGCTCCACATGATAATTTAAATTTATTAATATTTAATGTACTTATATTAGACACAACTTGCAATTCAGTTCCTCGGTTGTACTAGCCAAATTTCAGATGCCCAATAACCACAGATGGCCATTACACTGCAGATCCAGAACACTTCCCTCACTGCAGAACATTCTATTGGACCTGCTGAAACTAAAGGGTTTTTAAAGCCCACTAGGAAGCCTAGTTATCTCAAAAAGTCTTCTGTATCTTTACATGATTTTATAAATCTCGGTCTGACAGAATCTGTCAGTGTATGGTGTCTGTCTTCCATGGCACCAACCACTAAGCACCACCTACTAAACACACTATGTGTGGAGGGAACCCAACAGTTAAAAAAAATGTTTCTTTTTATACAGCACTAACTAGTGAGCTATGAATACTCTTTCCTTAGCAACTGAATTAATACTTTTGGTAGTAATAACTCAGTTAGTCTTTGAATATTAACAAAAGTTCAAAGCCTAAGGAAAAATGGTTTGTTTTTTTTTTAAAGATTTACTAAGAATTACATGTGTTTGTTATCGATTGGAAGTTAATACACCTCCATCTTACTGGCTTTCCATTTACTATTCTTTCTACTCCAAATAGTACTTTTTCATGGGCTGAAAGTAGATTTTAGGAATTACAGTGAAAGTGATGATGAGTTTGAAAGAAAAAGGTACTTTATAAAATATGATATTCATAAAAACAAAGTCCCAGCAGCCTCTATTAAGGAACCAGAAGTTATCAGTGATGTGTGAAACTGAAGAGTCAGAAGTCAAAGAGCTGCCCATCCCAGGGTTTGGAAACAAACCCGGTGTTCCCCAGTGAACTGGCATTCAGTGCTGGTGACTCAGAGATGACTCTTAGCCACTGCCGCTTCTCTCCTTCCGTCTCTCTTTCATAACTCTTTCTAACTCATCTCGCCCTCAATCTCACTTCAAGAGAGAAAGAAATCTAAACATGACCAAGGAATATTCTGAGCCACATACTCAGTAAGAATACCATAAATGTCAGATAACAGCTATCATATTTGTAATAGTTATTCAGGAATGTCTAACAAGGAATCCCCTTAAACATTCTTTTTTTTTTTTTTTAAAGATTTTTATTTATTTATTTGATAGACAGAGAGAGATCACAAGTAGGCAGAGAGGCAGGCCGGGGTGGGGGGGAGCAGGCTCCCCGCTGAGCAGAGAGCCCGATGTGGGGCTTGATCCCAGGACCCTGAAATCATGACCGGAGCTGAAGGCAGAGGCTTAAACCACTGAGTCACCCAGGTGCCCCTTAAACATTTTTTTTTTTTTTTAAAGAATAAAGCAGGAGAATAAAGCCTTCATCGTCTACTAAATAAAAATTCTGAGTAATCAGCACCTGGCTACACTATGAGTCAACAGCAATTCCTCCAATAGGAACCAAGGATGACCGTGTCGGTGGGGTTTCTATCAAACTCACACCAGCCAGTAATTCAAACCCACTTTATTCTTTGATTTCCATGTATGAGGTATCCACCACTTTTGTACCACTCTCTTCCCTCAAAACCCTCAATCTTTCACAACCACAGATTCTGGGAGAGGAAGCACAGAGGAGAATATTTTAGATTATACCAAAACTACTTCTAAATCTCGTTTTAAATTAAAGTACAGTAAAAATCTTAAAGAACAAAAGTAACAGGGAAACCCATCAACACTTTAGGAAAACTATCCAGTGAGGTCAGAGAAAATATGGTCAACATGCACTTTTGCTCACCTGTCTATGCTAAAGCAATTAGCCGCATCCTACTCTAACCTTTAGGAAAAGCTAATAATCTTTATCAGCACTACTGATGCCATCAAAAGGTAGTCACCAAATAAAGTCTTTCAAGATGCAAATGTGATTATTGTTTTTCAGCTTAAAAATAATTTATTTTCTTGGGGCGCCTGGGTGGCTCAGTGGGTTAGGCCTCAGCCTTTGGCTCAGGTTGTGGTCTCACAGTCCTGGGATTGAGCCCTGTGTCGAGCTCTCTGCTCGGAGGGGAGCCTGCTTCCCCCTCTCTCTCTGCCTGCCTCTCTGCCTACCTGTGATCTCTTTCTCTGGGTCAAATTAAAAAAAAAAAAAAAAAGCAATTTATTTTCTTGAAAAAGCCCTAATGTAACAGGATCCAATTAGCTACTGAACACTCCCCTGGTTACCAGGCCTACGCACCAAGGGCCTTCAGAATACCCTCTGTCCTAAAATCCAAGGAAAGGAAAAGCTTATAACCAGTCTGTTGTATGGATTTGTAGTGAAGGGTAGGAAAAAAGATACAGGGCTGAAATAATTCTGGGATTCATTCACTTGGGGCAAAAAGTCTTCTGTATCTTTACACGATTTTATAAATCTTCCCAGTCTGACAGAATCTGTTGGTGGAGCACAGCTTTCAGTCTGAACGTCGTCCTCTGGGCGCTTGTTGGGCAGTGACAGCTTACTTCTCGCTGCCTCCAGCTTTACTCCTTTCTTATCTGTCCTCAGAAGTGCTGTTTGTAACAGCACAAATTTAACAATGTTCTTTACAGCTCACCAAAAAATCCTTCAAACCCTGACCCCAGTCTCCTAGCAAGCCTCTTCTCTCTCTCATTCCTCTCCCAGACCGGCTCATCTTCAGTCCTAGGAGGAGTCTTCAGCCCCACTGCACCACTCGGAATTCCTAAGCTGTGACATGTTCTCCAGGGCCTACCTACCTATGCATCTGCTGTTCTAGCTGCCCGGAAAGTCCTCTCCCTCCCCACAATCCCTCATCTGGCTAACTCCTCTTCCTTCAAATTCCAGTTTATGTATCATTTCCTCTTTGAAGCCTTCTTTGGACATCTACCTTTTGGTACTTAAGACTGAGTTAGTTATCCCTCTTCTGTGCTCCAAAGTCACCTTGAATATACCTCTACATTTGGGGTACACATTACTTTTGTTTTAATTACTTATTTATGTACCTGTCCTTCCTACAGTCTTTGAAAGCAGAAATTGTATTTATAGTCTCAAAAAGTAACATACTGCTCAGCATATAGTAGGCATTCAATAAATATTTGAAAACAATGGAGAGAGGCAAAGGGAAAAATTAGATCTTTCACCATTTCAGCCTATAGGTACCCTTTCAGGTTACGGAGTATTTAGTTGGGGAAATTGCTAGGTTTGTAGGTAATAAACTTACTACAATAAATCGCTTAACAATTTTCATGACAAAAAAGAAAAAGATAGGCATAATTGAAATTATCTTGCAAGATCTGGGTTAAATGTTAGCACAAATTCACTGCCATATGCTTACAGCAACACAATATTTTGATTATAGTTGTTTTAAGATTTATAAAAAACTGATTAACACCCTTCCCCCAACCCCTCCTCTGCTCTTCTAGTTTCTAAGAGAAACAGTTAAGTTACAAGGACTAAAATAGCACTAGGAGTTTTTAATCACTCAAAGCTGATTTCTTATCTCTGCTTTTTCTCCCCTTCATCAGTGTTTCCTAATCATTTCATTACATGGTAAAAGTTTCCATTAGAAAAATCAGAACATGAAGAAATAAAATAATACTAAATTATCTATTTTGTTACATATGAACATCTCTAACAAAAGATCTGATGAAGAAGAAAGCTAAACCTTAGAAAGAGTAAGTTCAATTTCCCATGCATTCTTTCCTCTCATTGTCTATGAATAGTAATAGCTAACATTAAGAGCATGTATTATAATGGCTGGGACTGTATTATTATTTTTTTTAAGATTTATTTATTTCAGAGAGGGGGAGAGAGAGAGAGCACACACCAGCAGGAGCAGAGAGAGGGGCACAAGGAGAGAGAGAATCTCAAGTTGACTCCACACTCAGCATGGAGCCAGACCAGGGCTCTATCCCATGACCCTGAGATCATGACCTGAGCCGAAATCAAGAGGCTGACGCTTAACCAGCTTAAGCCACACAGGCGCTCCTGTTCTAAGTGTTTTACATGTATTAATTAATCTAATTCTCACAACAAGCACATAAAAAGGATTCCATTTATTATTCCACTTAACAGATGAGGGAACTGAGCCACACAGGGGTTAAACTTGTCCAGTGAGTTCAGCACTTGTAAATGGCAAAGCTGGAGTCTGTATCTAAGTAATCTGGAGGTGAATCTCTACTCCTACTAATACATTGTAGAAATAAACATACATTGAATTCACACTATTTATTTATTTAATTTTTTAAAAAAAGATTTATTTATTTATTTGACAGAGAGAGAGAGAGAGAGAGAGAGATCACAAGTAGGCAGAGAGGCAGGCAGAGAGAGAGGAGGAAACAGGCTCCCCGCTGAGCAGAGAGCCCGATGTGGGACTTGATCCCAGGACCCTGAGATCATGACCTGAGCCGAAGGCAGCGGCTTAACCCACTGACCCACCCAGGCACCCTATTTATTTAATTTTTTAATTTAAGATTTTCTTTATTTATTTGACAGACAGAGAGAGAGAGGAAGAGAGGGAACACAGCAGGGGGAGTGGAAGAGGGAGAAGCAGGCTTCCCGCCAAGCAGTGAGCCTGATGCGGGGCTTGAACCCAGGACCCCAGGATCATGACCTGAGCTGAAGGCAGATGCTTAACGACTGAGCCATCCAGGCGCCCTTACACAATTTATTTTTAACCTTAGAGAAAAACCCTAGGAGTCATTACTTTAACAGAAATAAAATTCGGGAGCAGAGCAGTTATTTAAACTGTCCAAAATGGCACTGTTAAAATAAACAAATATTTGTTCTCTTGGCTCATCCCTGACATTTCCAGTACGGCCACCAATAAGAATAATGCTTCTTATCATAAAACCAATTTTTAGAGGAATTTCTATTAGCAATAATCGCGCCTCGGATAAACCTCATTGGCTACGATACTGCCACTGCGCAAAGCTTAGAGGAATTTCTTAGAAAATAAATGAAAGGTCTAAAATCAAGAAAAATTGGCTATTTTGGACAGAGACATTTCTACCACTCCTCAAATTAAACCTACAACAAAAGTACTCAAGCTCCAGTGTTTCATGAGAGACACAATTACTGATGCACCTTTAACCCACTCTGGGGGCATTATTAGCAATATAAAACTATGTTTCATCACCAGGTACTGTCTCTCTATATCTTTTTTTTTTGGTAATATTATTTATTTATTTATTTGAGAGAGAGAGTGAGAGAGAGAGAGCATGAGAGGGGAGAAGGTCAGAGGGACAAGCAGACTCCCCATGGAGCCGGGAGCCCGATGCGGGACTCGATCCCGGCACTCCGGGACCATGACCTGAGCCGAAGGCAGTCGCCCAACCAACTGAGCCACCCAGGCGCCCCTCTACATCTTTTTTTAAAGACTTATTTGAGAGAGAGAGAGAGAGATAGAAGAAAGAATGTGGGTGGGAGGGGAAGGGGGAGAGAGGACCTCAAACTGACTCCCTGCTTAGCATGGAAACCGACTTGGGGCTGGACCTCAGGACCCTGAGATCATCCCCCGAGCTGAAATCAAGAGTCAGAGGCTTAACTGACTATACTACACAGAAGCCTCTATTTGTATCTTTAAGGTAATTAGGAAGTCCCTAGTTTTTCCTATTTCCCCATGTTCTCCAAATTCTCTTAACACAAGACAAATACAACAAAAATTCTCCTTAAAGAAATCACCATGGTGGGGGAGGGGCAAGAAAAAAAGAGGAATCACCACCAAACTATTCAAAGAACACATATATAGAAAAGGAAATATATAGCTATACAAGCAAGTTTTGTTTTAATAACTTCCTTATACAAGTCATGCTGAATAAGATGACATAAAATTCCAGTAACACAACTCTCTGTGTATGTATAAAAACATTTCTTCATTCTGCCTCACACTGACAGTTCTTAACCTCCTCTTTGAGAGTTCAAACAGTATCTTACTCATTTTTTTTCTCCTCCATGGGAGCTAGGGCAGTGTGCCAACAAAAATTTATTGAATGAATTAATGAATTGGTCTGCCAGCCAGTCATCCAACCATCCAACCTTTTCATCTTTTGGTGAAGTGAGGGTATACAGTGAGTATGAAAATAAATGATCAAGCAAATCTAATTGAACTTCACTGTAACTGATGTTAAGACACTGGCCTTGGATACATTAGGAGATTAAAACCAGAACTAAACAAGCACATCCCTTTAGTACTGGCCAAGCTCCACCTAGCAAGAATGTATTTTCTTGGGTGCCACTTCTTTCTTTTATTATTTCAGATATAACAAGGGCTCTTGCTATTCAAACCTTTTGATTATTGAGCTCTAAACTGAAAAAGGAAGAGACTGACCTCTGGGGCCTGGAGGTGGGAAATGGACAAAAGAAAGCAGCCAAACCCACCTGTTTTATAGCAATTAAATTATTTGGGTAGATTATTGAGGTAAAACAAGATATAGAATCATCAAAGGGAATTTAAATATGAAATTTTAAATATTTAAATAGTCAAGTCAAATGTAGTATTTAATCTTATAAAGTGGAAAAAATGGAAAGCAGTAGCTACAGACTACAATCTGATCTGATGTTGTTCTGGCTACTAACAGAAAAACACTGGTTTGATAAGGGAAAAAAACCAAATCTTCAGTAAGGAACTGAAAGCCGCTGGCACCATTCCACAAACAATCCATTATACTGCTATCCTTCTTGTAACGGAAGCCTCCATTACGGGGGTGTGGGGGGTGTGTGTGCGCGCGTGTGTATGTGTGGCGGGGGGTATGTGGTGTGTGTGCATGTGCACACGCATGTGCACATGCATGTGTTCTGGACTCCTCTGATGTTCAAACGCAGTCTTGTACATACTATGCTGTTTTTCAGTCAAGTCAAAGGCCTACCATGAAAGGTCATTTATTTTATTTTTTAAAAAATTTTTTAAACCTTATTTACTTATTAGAGAGAGAAACGAGAGAAAGAACACAAGCAGGCGGAGTGGGAGAAGGAGAAGCAGATTTGCTGCTGAGCAGGGAAGTCCGATGCGGGACTCGATCCCAGAATACTGGGATCCTGACCTGAACCAAAGGCAGACACTTAACTGACTGAACCACCCAGGTGCCCCAAGAGAGGTCATTTTTAATATGACAGAACTCTGATCAAGCCCACGATGACAACCACTGAAGCTATTTTGAAATGGGAAATGTTTATACTAGTTTTATTATCAACTTTTAAATCCTTAAACTTAAGGATTTTTAAATTTAAAACTTTAAAACTTTTAAATTTAATTTTAAATAAATTAAATCATACTTTAATCTGAAATTGAAAGAAAGTTGAGGAAATACATTTTTTAAAATTAAGGATATTTATTTATCACATAATATTAATACATAAAAGTTTCAAAAAACTTAAAGGCTTTTTTCATTTAATAAAAATAATATACTTTTATGGCGATTCACAGACCTATACCCCTGGGGCTAATAATACATTATATGTTAATTAAAAAATAATAATACACTTTTAAATGGGAATATGCCATAATCACTGTGCTGTGCACACTGCTCTTTATCAAGGTTATTTCTTTAAATAAATAGCAAACAAAAGCTTAAAAAAGAGAATAATAAAGGGCTATTATGTTAGATCTTAAAATATGACTATTACAATAATAAACAAAGGCGTCTGGTTAGCTCAGCCGGTTGAATGTCCAGCTCTTGGTTTCAGCTCAGGTCATAATCTCAAGGTTGTGGGAGGAAGCCCTGCTTCAGGATGCCTGCTCAGCCAGGAGTCTGCTTGCCCTCTCCCTCTGCTCCTTGCCCTACTCATGCAGTCTCTCTGAAAAAAATAAATCTTAAAATAATAATAATAATAATAAAGTAGAACTGGTGTAAAAACTGACAGGTGGTTCAATAGAACAGGACAGACGGTTTATATTAGCCTCTACATTAGCAAGAAAGCCAAGAGTTTTGGTTTTTTTTTTTTAATATTTTATTTATTTATTTGACAGAGAGAGATCACAAGTAGGCAGAGAGAGAGAGAGGGAAGCAGCTCCCTGCTGAGCAGAGAGCCCGATGCAGGACTCGATCCCAGGACCCTGAGATCATGACCTGAGCCGAAGGCAGTGGGTTAACCCACTGAGTCACCCAGGCGCCCCTCTACTAAATGTTTCTTAATGCTACCAACTTTTAAATCAATTTAGTAGCAATGTAGGTAGGTGCTTTTTGTTTTTTAAAAAAAATCATTCCATTCTTAGTATAAAAAACTTTTTTTGCTGAAACAGTTGAATTTTATCAAAAATTCTTGTCACCTCCAGAAATGAGCATATAATTTTCTTCCTGTTATTTGATTTACTGATATATTAATGCGTTATTTATAGATTTATATATCTATATATTATAGATATATATATAGATATATATCTATATATTACAGATTTATAGATTCCTTAATATCCTTGGGTCCTAAATTTGGTCATATTCCTTTAATATTCTGAGATATTTGACATATCAAATGGGGAAAAAAGTTCTGAATAGGTATGTTAGAAATGTATAACTATACACGTGTGGCAGTTGGGTGGCACAGTCAACTGTTACGCATCCAACTCTTGATTTTGGCTCAGGTGGTGATCTCAGGGTCGTGAGATCAAGCCTGGTGCCAAGCCCTGCACTGGACTCCACACTCAGTGCTAAGTCTGTTTAATAGTCTCCCTTCCTCTGTCCCTTCCGCTTGTGCTTTCTCTCTCTCTCAAATAAATAAATAAATCTTTAAAAAATGTATGACTATACAGGTAATTGTTCTGGAAAAGATCATGGAAGCAGATATATGAGAATGGTATCAATGGTAATCAGTAGTTATCACTGGGCATTAGTTTCTTCTTCATACCACTTTATATTTTCTAATTTTCCTGGAAGAAATATGTGTTATTATTGTAATCAGAAAAAAACACAACAATGTTTATTAGATTTAATCTACAAGTACTTTATATAGCTTTTCCAGAATTGTATTCCTTAAGATAAAACAAATGTCACTTCTATTTTTATTTTTTTCAAGATTTTATTTATTTATTTATTTGAGAGAGAGAAAGAGAGAAAG
This sequence comes from Neogale vison, assembly GCF_020171115.1. Taxonomy (NCBI): domain Eukaryota; kingdom Metazoa; phylum Chordata; class Mammalia; order Carnivora; family Mustelidae; genus Neogale; species Neogale vison. Next base: position 21,228,804 of record NC_058092.1, on the reverse strand, counting down.
CACACAGGTGGGTGGAGGGGAAGAGAGATAGAAGTGGGAGAAGCAGATTCCCCGCTGAGCAGGGAGCCTGATGTGGCACTCCATCCCAGGCGTCTGAGATCATGACCTGAGCTGAAGGCAGACACTTAACTGACTGAGCCCCCAGGTGCTCCTGTCACTTTTATTTTTGTGCTATCTTTGTCAGTTTATAGTTATCTAGATCTTGTGAAATTTATAAAATAAATGGGCATATTTTCTTATTTTTCTCTCCTACGGTTGATAAAGCATTCTTTTTTTGTTTTTTTGATATAGCATTCTAATTATTTGCTTCTTCACACTATCAATGAAATTATCATTAAACCCACTGAGCTTAGATACATTTTAACATTTCTTTCATGATGATTAGTCCCTACGGGATCTTTACTTCTTAAGTCACTTTGGTAAATTATATTTTCCCAGAAAATTGCCCATTTCTTTTTTCTTTTTTTTTTCTTCTTCTTTTTTTAATCAGAGAGAGAGGGAGTGAGCACAAGCAGGGGAAGTGGCAGACAGGGGAGAAGCAGGCTCCCCGCTTACCAAGGACAGAGCCCAATGCAGCTCTAGATCGTAGGACCTTATGATCATGACCTGAGCCAAAGGCAGACACTTAATTGACTGAGCCACCCAGGCATCCTGAAGATTGCCCATTTCATCAGGAATTCAACAAAAGTGCCAAAGTAACTTAGCAGAGGACAGAGAGTATTTTCAACACTGTACCATATCCAAGAATTAACTCAAAGAAGATCATTGACCTAAATGAAAAACCTATAAGACATTTTAAAGAAAAAATAGAGAAATATCTCTGTGATACTGGGTTAAGCAAAGACTTCTTAGAAGACAAAGAGCCCATGGGACACCTGGGTGGCTCAATCTGCTATGCATCGGCTTTTGGCTCAGATCATGATCCTAAGGTCCTGGGATCGAGTCCTGCATCAGGCTCCTTGCTCAAGCAGGGAGCGTGCTTCTCCCTCTGTCTGCTGCCCTCTCTCTATCTCTCTGATAAATAAATAAAATCTTAAAAACAAACAAAAAAAAAGACAAAGAACACTAACCATAAAATAAAAAACTAGAAGGGGTGCCTGGGTGGCTCAGTGGGTTAAGCCTCTGCCTTCAGCTTGGGTCATGATCCCAGGGTCCTGCACTGGACTCTCTGCTCAGCAGGGAGCCTGCGTCCCCCCTCTTTGCCTGCCTCTCTGCCTACTTGTGATCGCTGTCTGTCAAATAAATAAATGAAATCTTAAAAAAAAAAAAACAAAAACAAAACCAAAAAAACCCTGGATTTTATCAAATTAAAAACTTTTGCTAATCAGACTAGCTACAGGCTAGGAAAAAACACATGCATAACACATTTCTCATAAAGAACTTGCATAGGGACTACATAAAGAACTTTCACAACTCATTAATATACCCATTTGTAAAAAGAGTTAAAGATCTGAACAGATATTTCATCAAAGATATGGATGGCACCTAAACACACAAGTCAGTCAGCATCATTAGTCATGGGGGAACTGCATATTAAAGTCACAATTAGATACAACTACATACCAATTAGAATGACCAAAATCCAAAACACTGATAATACCAAATGATGGTGAGGATGTGGAGCAATAGGAAGGCTCATTCACTGCTAGTGGGAATTCAAAACGGGAAAGCCTCTTTGGAATACAATCTAGAAGTTTCTTACAAAACTAAACATACTCATACCAGTATGTTCCAACAACTGCACTCCTTGGTATTCACCCAAATAACTGGAAACTTTTAAGGGCACCTGGGTGGCTCAGTTAACTGTCTGCCTTTAGTTCAGGTCATGATCCCAGTCTTGGGAATGAGCCCCATGTTGAGCTCCCCGTTCAGTGGGGAGCTTGTTTCTCCCTGTCCCACTGTCCCCTCCCCTACTTGTGTTCTCTCTCACTTGCTCTGCTCGCTCTTTCTCAAATAAAAAGATAAATTGAAAATTATGTGCTCACAGAAACCTGCATACACATTTACAGTGGCTTTATTCATAACTGCCATAACTTGGAAGCAACCAAGATGCCCCTCAGTAGGTGAATGAACGAACTGTGGTACATCCAAATAATGGAATAGTATTCAGTGACAAAAAGAAAGGTCGTATCAGGCTCTGAAAAGACATGGAAGAACCTTAAATACCTATCACTAAATGAAAGATGTCATTTTCAAAGGCTATGTAGGATTCCAACTATATGACATTTTAGAAAAAGTATGAAAGCAATGAATTACTAATACATGCAGCTGCATGTATGAATCTCAACAGCATCATGCTAAGCGGAAAAAACCAGAAAAGCCTATGTGTTGTACAATTTTGTCTATATTACATTATAGAAAAAGGGGCAGAATTCAGGTGCAAGTTGTTGCCAGGGGCTGAGGGTGGAGGGAAGAGAGTGAGATTATTTAAAAAGTAAGGAGGGTAGTTATTGGGTGAAGGAAATACCCTATTATCCTGATTGTAGTATGGGTTATACAATCTTACGTGTTTGTAAAAAAAACAGGAATATATACCCATAAAGGGTAACTTTTATTGTATATAAATTATCTCAATGAACAACAAATAGGTTTAAAAAAAAATCCTATGGAGTATCTTGTAACTGGTTAACCAGATTGAAAGCTCCCTAGGAACCGGGATCAGGGATATCTGGCTGGCTCAGTCAGTAGAGCATGTGACTCTGGATCTCAAGGTCTTGAGTTTGAGCCCCCAATTGAGCAGAGTGATTAGAGATTACTTAAAAGGGGGGTGTGTCACCTGGATGGCTCAGTTGATTAAGCATCGGACTGTGGCTCAGGTCATGATCTCAGAGTCAGGTTCCACACTCAGCAGGGTATCTGCTTGTCCCTCTGCTACTGCCCCTGCTCAGTGCTCTCCTGCTCTGCACCCCCCCCCAAATAAATAAGAAAATCATTAAAAAAAAAATTAGCACTAAAGACATTACAGCTATTACATATTTACTATGTATTTGGCACCATGTTACAAATATTACAAGCATTAATTCATTTAAAGATTTATTTATTTATTTATTTATGTGACAGAGATCACAAGGAGGCAGAGAGGCAGGCGGGGGTGAGGGGAAGCAGTGTCCCTGCTGAGCAGGGAGCCTGGTGTGGGGCTTGATCCCAGGACCCTGAGATCATGACCTGAACCGAAGGCAGAGGCTTAACCCACTGAGCCACCCAGGCGCACCACATTCATTCATTTAATTCTTATAGCAACCTTGTGGGAAAGGCAAAATCCATATCCTTACTTTTCAGATAAATTGAAGCTTGACAACTAACTGTATTGCCTAAAAGGACATAGCCAAGAAATGGCAGAACTGGGATCTGAAATCAGGTTTGTCTGACTCTGGAGCCTGAGGGCTTAACTGTTAGGACATTGCTGCCTTGCTTTTGCTTGGGGTTTACTGACCTGTGCTGTTTACTGAACACCGGATGAGTGTGCAGTGAGTGGATGAGGAACAAGTCAATTGTGTCTCAGTTTGATAGGGTAGGTTGAATCTAGTTCCTAAGAAGAATAAAATGGGGACACCTCGGTGGCTCAGTCAGTCAAAACACTGCCTTTGGTTCAGGTCATGATCCCAGGTTCCTGGGATCGAGTCCCGCATGGGGCTCCTTGCTCGGCAGGGAGCCTGCTTCTCTCTCTGCCTCTGCCTGCTACTCTGCTTGTGCGTGCTCTCTCTCTCTCTCTCTCTGACAAATAAATAAAATCTTAAAAAAAAAAAAAAAAAAAAGAAATAAAATGTCTTATATTTTAAAAGGCCACATTTATTAACCAGAGAGGTAACATGGTTATTTGAGGTACGGCCATTAAGCTGTGTATATAAAATGACCAGTATTTAATTCCCTTTAACAAAACCTTTTATTGTCTTTTACCTCCTTTAATAAATTAGTTTTACACATTTAATTTTAATTTTTTAAAAGATTTTATTTATTTGACAGAGGGAGACACAGCGAGAGAGGGAACACAAGCACAGGGAAGGGGAGAGGGAGAAGCAGGTTTTCCCCTGAGCAGGGAGCCCCATGTGGGGCTCAATCCCAGCACCCTGGGATCATGACCCAAGCCAAAGGCAGCTGCTTAACGACTGAGCCACCCAAGTGCCCCTATACATTTTATTTTTAACACTGAGAAATATGAAGAAGAAACAATAATTTCCTTAACACTACAACCCGGATAAAATCCCTGTTTATGTTTTGAAAAATAAAGGTAACACACATATATAGTTAGAGGATGCAAACCATACAGGCAGATACAAAATGCTAAGTGAAGCCATCCATTTCTCCTATTACTTCCTTTTAATTTTAATTTTAATAATCACTGCCTATGCAGTGTCCATGACACATTGATAAGAGCTTAGTATGCAAACGTAAATGCAGACGGAAACCAGTCTACACATTTAGCCAACTTACTATACTTGCTATGATGTTCTAGGTGCAAAGAAGCAGTCAGAAAGGATGAAAAGTAGTAAGAGGATATGGAGATGGTCCAGGATGTCAGTATTATTACTTTTCAGGCTTGTATTACCACTACAGTTCATCTTTTTCTACTGACAGAAAAAAAAAATTACATGGTATCTTGTGCTATTAAAGTTGATGGAAGCTAGGGTTCTGCATATTCTATTTCCCTTAAGACTGGTGATTCTACTTTTTTAAAATTTAATTTTTTAAAAAAGATTTTATTTATTTATTTGACTGAGACAGAGCATGAGCACAAGCAGGGGGAGCAGCAGGCAAAGGGAGAGAAGCAGGCTCCCCGCTGAGCACGGAACCTGATGCAGGACTCGATCCCAGGACCCTGGAATCATGACCTGAGCTGAAGGTAGATGCTTAATCTGAGCCATGCAGGAACCCTCTGCCTTTTTTTTTTTTTTTAAATAAAAATTTTATTTGTTTATTTGAGAGGGAGAGGAAGTAGAGAAGTAGAGAAGCAGACTTCACACTGAGCACAGAGCCTGACTTGGGGCTTGATCTCAAAACCATGAGATCATGACCCTAGCTAAAACCAAGAGACAGTTGTTTGACCAACTGAGCCACCCCCATACCCTTGGTAATTCTACTTTATGAAGAATATTTAAAACCACGGTAAGAAATACATACAAATATGTATTGTGTGCTTATTCTTGGGCAGTGGGATATAACAGTAGGAAGATCTTGCCCTCCATAAGTTTATAGTCCTAACAGGAAAGGAAGATAATATAAGTTTATAATAATGCTTTTAAAAAAAATTTCTATTTAAAACCACAGGAAAAAAACAGAACTAATATAATTTTTGGCACAGTTTAATTCCAGAGGAATTTATCTCTTACTCCCTAAGGATCTCAAAACTAATTAAGTTCATATTTTGGTCTTCATTCTTAAAGCAGAGGGAGTGAAGGACTGTGTTATTAAAACATTTAGAACTTCAAGTGGTAACAACATTTTGTGATGATAGCATCACAAAATGTTTTCCCATGAACTTTTTTTTTTTTAAGATTCTTTTTTTTAAAGAAATCTCTACACCCAATGTGGGGCTCAAACTCACAAGCCCAAAATCAAGAGTCACATGCTCTACTGACCCAGCCAGCCAGGCATCCTGTTTTCCCACGAACTTTGAAGTTAAGTGTATTAGCTTTGAGCATGGCTCCTGAACAACTGTCCTTGAAAAGCTAGGAAAAACCCCACTATAACACAATAATGATTTATAAATTCAGATACAGAACAGGAAGAAAATAATTTTTATTTGTTTAGATATAGCTTCTGTTTACCACTTCAACACAACTCTTCTCATATTCCTACGTGATACGAATTTTAATCCGAAAGAGATATTACCTTATAAATCTGTTCCTAAAATACCATGCATATGAATAAAAGCCTTTGCAACTAGCTTCAAATTCAGACTTCCTATTAATAATCTATCTCATTAAATACTTATTTCATCAAGGGACACCTAGGTGGCTCAGCAGGTTAAGCATCAGCCTTTGGCTCAAGTCACGATCCCAGTGTCCTGGGATCAAGTCCCACATTGGGCTCCTTGCTCAGCGGAAAGCCTGCTTTTCCCTCTGGCTGCCACTCCCCCTGCTTGTGCACTCTCTCTGACAAGTAAGTAAGTAAGTAAGTAAATATATATATGACTATAATAATTATTTCACCAAGCACATTAAAAAAATATTTTCCAACAAATTGTGTTCACTTATATGGAAGGGAGGGGTGTATAGAAACTTAATAAAGTTGTCAGAAGATTTTGGGAAGGCAATTTAGTATATAGATTCTCTCCTACTCCAAAAAAACCTTTTGGAGCTTCATATGACAGGGTTCCAGTCCCTTTTCTTCTGGCATGCTTTGGGGAAAGTGGCTGTTCACCCATAAACAGATGATAAGGGAGGAAGAAAGCAAGCAGAAGTAGTAACAAGCCATTTTTAAAAGCCGTGAGGTATGAAACATCACAGTAGCATGAACTAAACACACATCTTCCATCTTCTCTTGCTTCCTTCTAGCACTTAACATACAGTGCGTCATTACTCCCCCCCACGACCCCCGCTATAAATTATTAATACAGATTAATAATACTTTCATTGAATTCTGCCAGGTACCTATGGAACTGGCTGAAAGGGAGGGAAATAAAATAAAGAGAATCAGGGTAAAAACTGTTTCATTCCTTCATCAACCTTCTCCACTCCATGACTTAGAATGTCTGTCCTGCACTAATAGTGGCGGAATTCAAGAGGTCTGTTTCTTGGAAGGAATAAAACAATTGGTTTCTGGACTGGTGACACAGAAGACAGTCGAGGGTGGGAATACAGCACTGAAAACTGAGGGGAATTAGGCAACCACGTGCAAAATGGAGTTGATTGGAGCATCTTCCCCCTCCCCCCGCCAAGTCCTCTTCTCTCCTTACCATCTAGACATCTAGTCAGTGATGGGAAAATCTGCTCCTACTGACTTGGGGCTTTTTCTTCAACAAGATGGACAAGAAGCTCACCCTACAGAAAGGCCCAGAGGTAATCAGTCTATGTGTTTAAAGCTTCTAATTTAAAGCTTCCCACTCTTAATCATGAGCAGACAGCTAATTATTATGAGACATCAGAGGAAAACCCCAACATAAAACAGATCAAAACAAACATAGAAAAGCAACTTTAGGGGAAAAGTGACTGTGCAAGGCAAAGACAGGTTGCTGAAACAATAAAAGGATACTATGAAAGAAACATTCCCCGAATAAAACCTCCCAGAAATTCAGAATTTAAGAGTAGAAAAGAAAATTTCAAGTGAGGATAAAGGCGAAGAATTCCTCCAGGAGGCAGAGCTAAAGGAAAAAGAGGTGAGAACCAGGAAATTTCTTGGAGGCCCAGCACTGAGAAGCACCTGGCCATCACTAAGAAGATAACACAGGACTGAACCATGTCCCCAGATTAGTAGTGCTATCCAGGATGACATCTGTGCACCACACCCAGAGAGACATCTGTCCAGATTGGAACAGTGACCCAAGAGACACACTGAAGGCTGCCATCACTACGATCTTTGCTACCATTTATCCTCTTTTTGAATATAAGAGTGTAGTGCCCAGAAGCATGGTCCTTGGCTTTTTTTGACTGAAGTGTTGATAAATTTCTTCCCAAAACACTCAGCAATTTAACAAGCTCCTGAAAGCTATAGGTGGATCATGGTCAATCTGGGAGAAATCACAGAACTCAGAACTGCTCACTGACCATACTCCTGCTACCTGTCCAAGACTGGGTGCACACTGGAGCCCTGCCCAGTACAATTTCCAGGACAAGTCTTGACTCTGCCCAGAGTTGCTTTTCTTCCATGGAACAGACTCCTTAAACTTCAGGAAACTGAAGCAAGGATGGTCACCTGATGCCTGGGGATCCCTGAGACCATTCCAGGAGTCAAAGAGGTACAGCTATATACTTACTTAATAATACTAAACGACTATTAGCCTTTTCAGTGTTGACACTGTACCAACGGTGCCAAAGCAATAGTGAGCAAAACTGCTGGTACCTTAATGCAAGTCAAGGCAGCAGCACAAACTGTAATAGGACTCATGGTCCTCATCATGACATTACTGCAGTTAAAGACAATGCCAGTTTTGATTTAAGAATGTCCTGGACAAAGCTGTAAAAATTACCAGTTTTAATAAATCTCTATGCCTCAGTACATGTCCTTTTATTTTTCTGTGTAAGGAAGTGGTAAGTATGCACGTAACTTATACTGAAGTCTAACAGTTACCTTCAATGAAAGTACTTGGGTGGTTGAGTTGCAAGCTCAAGTAGCCAGCTTTTTTCATGAAATACGATTTTTACTTGAATAACAAACTATGTTATTCCAGCTTAGATATTTGACAGATATTTTCTCAAAACTGAACAAAAGTGCATCTATCACTATGAAGAAAATGGACAGTAATTGCTGCCAGTGACATAAAAGTCAGGCTTCCAAAAGAAAATCGTAATTTTGGAAGACATATTCACCAGAGTGAATCTGACAGCTTCTCAATATTTAAGACTTCCAATGGGACCAGTGGCAGTATTAACAAAGGTGATACTAAAATATTAGATAATGAAATGTGTAAGTATCTGTACACATAGGAAAGGTCCCAGAGGTCTTAGGTCTGTTCCTCTGGAACTTGATGGGTCAAAATCTCTCACTTTTATTTTCAGAATACAACAAATCATCCTTTTTCAAACCATCCACATAACTGTCAGCTAATCTAATTATAACAAAATTCTCACCCTATCTTAAAGGGACTCCATCTTCTTAGAAACAAACTTATTTTACATTCAGAATTCTACTCTTTGTCAAATGGTATCAAATGGACCATAAACTAGCAAATATCTTTTTTTTTTTAAAGATTTTTATTTATTTGTTTGACAGAGAGATAGAGAGAGAGCACAAATAGGCAGAGCAGGAGGCAGAGGGAGACGGAGAAGCAGGCTGTTGATCTAGCCCGGAGCCTGATACGGAGCTCAATTCTAGGACCCTGGGATCATGACCTCAGCCAAAGGCAGCCACTTAACCAACTGAGTCACCCAGTGCCCCGCAAATATTATTATGTTTTATAAGCAACTTAGAAAATTCCATTTATCTCTAGAATCCACATTATGAGTATAAATGTTAATCAAGTTACAGATTCCAAGATTTAAAGTGTAAGAGGAAAAGTCTCACTAGCACAGAACACAACCTTTTTCTCATACTGGTGATCAAAAGCACATTTCCAGTTATGTTTCTTTCTTTTTTTTAAATATTTTATTTATTTATTTGACAGAGACCACAAGTAGGCAGAGAGGCAGGCAGAGAGAGAGAGAGGAGGAGGAGGAAGCAGGCTCCCCGCTGAGCAGAGAGCCCTTGCAGGGCTGAATCCCAGGACCCTGGGATCATGACCTGAGCTGAAGGCAGAGCCTTTAACCCACTGAGCCACCCAAGTGCCCCTCCATTTACGTTTCAATTGACTACCGATGAACCATAACTTCTATAGCAACTCTCCCTTTGGTATTCGCTAGTAAATTTAAGTAATTTAATGATAAATTTAATTAATTAGATTTAATTAAATTTAGGTTATGCCTAAGGTAAGGTAAGGAGGTCAGAGAGAAAAAACAAGTTTCCAGTAAACACCTTTGGAGTAGTCAAATGTTACTCTGGTTTGTCAAATGTACATGTTCTTTAGGATTTGTCACCAGGCAACCAAAATCAACTCAGTTTACTAAACTGTTCAGAAGTAATCCCCTCCAGAATTAATGTGGGAATAGAACTTATGACAAAAGTAGTGACTGCCCTCTAGTGTTCACACTGAGGATTATGCTGATGAACTTGTAAACTGACAGGGTTGGGGGACGTGGCAGAAACCCACGATGGCAATTTAGGCTCATTAAAAGCAGAAGATAAATTTGGACCTTGCCAAGTTTTCGGCCACGTTCCCAAAGCGAGATAGCAGATATTAACTTGAGTATCTAATTACTTGTTCCAGTAGCCAGTGTGTCGAACTTCAGTCCTCTAGGGTAACTGGGCATGAGCAGAATGTAACATTGGTAACATTTTTACTGTACTTCAAGTTATACTACCATAAAAAGAGATCCAGACTTCTTTACATTTGGCAAAGAATCACAAAATGCTTGAATCAAAATCTTACTCCAGCATGCTGAGTCCCTTTCATGGCTGATATATATTTTAAATGTCTATTTTAAATTTTAAGTACTTCCTAACTAGTCTTTCTAGTCTGCAATATGATTTTTTTGGAAAACACCCCACAAATATCATCTAGTAGGAAAAATGCAGGTAATACTCACCAAATGGATCTTCCATGCCACTATTAACTAGTTTTGGGAGGTGGGGTATAGTTTCTATAAAGAGAAAAAGGTAAATTATATACTTAAAACACAAAATCCATCACTTTTTTTTAAATCAGTAACACTGATTATAATTTAAAACTGGAACATTACAGAAATGTATAACTTATTAAGTGAGAACATTACCAACTAGGATACAGATACATAGTACAAATATATCATAAAACATTTAAGGCTAATTTTCATTTTAAAATATATTATTCTTGGTTTACTCAAATAAGTTCCTTTTCCAATCCCCATCTTGAATTTGCCAGCGTGCAAAGAAAAAGGAAAATTTTTATGTAAAAACAAATAACATGCCCCCCAACAAAACTCACATAAACACCTGAGAAAGGATATCAGTGATACCTTAGAAGGAACTGGCTTTGCCTAAAGAACGTAGAAGTTATCTTAGATATAGTAAGTTCTCAGTCTAGAATGCAAGTAGGAAAATAAAATAAAAAAATGTTTCTGGGCTCTTTAATCAGACAGGATCAGTCTGCCCAATCTTGCTTCATAATTCTCTTGGGTCTGGATCCCAAGGGCATTCCCTAATTGCTAAACTCTAATTCAGAGTCCCTTTTCAGAGAACAAAACCTACCAATAGCTGGTGCGAGGAGTGATCTGAAAAAAATCGGGAGTATAAAGGGGTTCTGGAGTTGAACTGCTCACAGACTAGATGGCAATGAGGATCCCTCATCACCGGTGAGAGCCGTAACACAGATAATCCTGGTACAAGGTGTCTGCCCAACTCTTCAACTTTCACCAGTGGTAAACAGTGGTGGTCTACATGTGGACGGGAACGCTCTAGCTGTATCAGGCACTTGAAGAGTACTGCGCATGTGAGCCCTCCTGCTGGTCGTTTCTTCAGTTCCTGAATGTATCATTGAAACAGATATACTTGGAATTAGGGCAATCCCTATTTTGAGTTGTTGGGCTGTGGTGTAAGAGTTATCATGCTGGGAAAGGCTAGGTAGAAGAAACTAAGCCTGCCCTAGCCCACCTGCCAAGATAATAAATAACAAAACAAGAAAATGTTGTACCCCACAGTCAAGGGAGGGGGCTGGCAGAAATTAGTGCAATACCCCTGGTGGGTGCAGAATTCACATTGTGGTCCCTGAAGAAATCAAGCAAATCCTGGAGGCAGGCAGCAGATGGCCGCAAACTGAATCTAGTTTTAGCTTCAACTAGAGCTGCCACGCCAGAGGTGTATGTTCGCTAGAGCAGGTTAACAGGCCCAGGAGCACCGTTTGCAGTCAACGACTGCAGGAATAAACTTGTGTTTTTTTTAAATTTCTTTAAGTAAAAGGATCAGAAACAATTCACATTCACATAGATTACAGCACACACTTATATACAGGATTATGTTAATTCTGCAACCTTCTTACATAATATAGTCCAAAGAGGCATGGGTCATCTGGACTTTCTGCAGGATATCACAGTGACTCAAGATATATATATATATATATATATATATATATATATATATATATATATATATAAAATTTTTTAAAGATTCATTATTTATTTGTAAGGTGGGAGGGGCAAAGGGAGACTGAGAGACTCCCTCCTGAGTGTGGAGCCTGACACAGGGCTCAGTCCAACCACCCTGAGATCATGACCTGAGCCAAAACCAAGTGTTGGAAACTTAACCAACAGTGACCTACTATATTAGTAACATCTTGCTAATTGGGCCAGAGGACCAAGGGGTGGAAAGCACACTGAAGGCCTTGTCAGAAGACATTTACTCCACAGAGTGAGAGACAAATGTCTCAAAGATTCAGGAACCCATTACATCAGTAAAATTTTTAAGGTCCCAGTAGTGAGGGCTTGATAAGACATGCCAATTTTTAAGGTCCCAGTAGTGAGGGCTTGATAAGACATGCCATTCAAGTAAAGGCAACCAAGTAAATACCTGCACCTTGCATCTCCCACAATTAAGAGGAAGCCATTCCACCTGAGAATCTGAGAATACTGCTATGGCTTCTAAACCAGGAGACATAAAAAGGTGCATTTCAAGAGTAGGTCAAAACAGGAAAGGAATCTGCAGGCCTGGATGGTGATAAACAACCTGACAGATCCTATGGTACTGTGGCAAGCCCCAGTGGGAGAATCACTATATGACCCCCTGGGGTTCTGGAGCAAGGCCATGCCTTTTGTAGTGGAAAATCAAATGTCTTCTGCACAATGACTCCTGGCATGATACTGCATCCTAAGAGATATGGAGCATGTGACCACCAAGACACCAAGTGCCCATTTATCTAGAATCACCCATTTTGACCCAAGTTCTGTGAAACACACCAAGTTATGATGTTGGGTGGACCCAGGAACAATCCAACATAAGATCAAAGCGATACAACCAAGATCAAGCACAAATAGGACCAGAAGTCACAAGCTTGAGCAGAGAGCCTAAACCATCGTATCACCCACCACTGTCATACAAGCGCCCCTCCCTCAGCGTATACCTTTTTGGCCATATGGGGGGCTCTATCATCAGCTGACAGAGACAAAACCCTTATAGTTCTCACAGACAGCTGTATGTGGTACAAGCAAAAACCGGACAGGTGCTACATAAAGCTTCCCTCAGGGGGTGGCTCCGAAAACAGTGGTAAAGGAAAACCTTCCCAATGGGCAGAGCTTTAGGCAGTACACTTGACTGTCTTCTATGTATAGACAAAGACATGGTAGGCAAATGTTGCAACATGCTGGTCAGGGGGCTTAAAAATAGAAAGACTGGAATAGTGCGACAAGGAAGTCTTAGGGTAGAGGCATGCAGGAGGGCTATGGAGTGGATACAACCAAGTTAAGATCTAGTCCTGACATTCATCAGAGAACACCTACCATGAAAGAGGCACTAAACAACCAAGTAGACAATGACTCAACCAGTTTCTGTCAGCCATCTTTTTTCATGGCCTCCCCAGTGCTGACTAAATGGGCACATGAAAAAAGGTGGTCATGGTAGCAGAGATATATACCATGCATGGACAACTGCATGAATTCCCACTTACAGGGATGCTCCAGTTACTGATGCAGCCAAAAGTCCAAATGGCCAGCAACAGAGGCAAACACTAAGCTCCAATATGGCACCATCTTTAAGGAAACCACTTGATGGCAAGCTGACTTGACTATACCGGCCCCTCCCACCTTGAAATGGCAAACAATTTATTCTGAAAGGAATAAGGACATAGTCTGGGGGTAGGTTTGTCCTTCCTGCCCTCTGGAACATCACCACACGAGAGTTCACGAAAGGTTTAATCTACCAGTAAGCATCATCCCACACAATATCACTTCCTCACAGTAAGTGCAAGATAGGTTCCAGGAGCACGGGATCTACTGGTGGTATCATATATAGCACCATCTAGGAGCTCCTAACCTAAAAGAGCATTGAAATGGCCTAATGAAGGCACAGCTGGACAGAATGCCAACCTCCTGGATGCAATACATACCCCAAATCAAAGACTTTCATATGCTAAGAAAATTACAAGAATATAGAAAAATTACAAGAATATAGGAAAATGGGGGGATACAAACACAATATACCCTGTTTATCATCAAATCCCAAAGACCCACCTGGGGAATTTGTGTGTATTATCCCTGCAATTCTGGGTTCTGCAAAGATTTATGTCACCAAAAGAGAACACTTCCATAGGAGACAAAAGAATCCCGAAGGGGTGGGGAAAGAATCCCTATAGTCTATAAGCTATGGCTGTCACCTGGGCATTTTCGAGTTCTTGTATCTAGGGATCAAAAGGCAAAGGAGGAATTACCATCTTGGCAGGGGTAACTGATCCTTATTATCAGAAAGAAGTAGGGCTGCTGTTCCACAATGGGACAGTGACAATATATCTGGAACCCAGATGATCCACTTGGGTGCCCATTAGTATTCCCTTTCCCACCTCTCAGAGTACAGTAAGCAGACTAATTGGATACTATGGCCTGAGAAAAGCATGGTAACTAGTGGTTCAGATCCCTCAGGAATGAGGGTTTGGGTCATACCACTAAGTAAGCCGTCAAGACTGGCAGAGATGGGGGAGTGCCTGGTTGGGTCAGTTGGTTAAGTGACTGATTTTTGTTTTAAAAGGTAATTATTTAAAATATTTATTTATTTATTTATTTATTTGAGAGAGGGAGAGAGAGAGAGTGAGTACAAGCATGCACAGGGGAGGTGTAGAGGGAGGGGGAGAGAGAATTCTTAAACACACTCCCCAAAGAGTGCAAAGCACAACACAGGGCTCGATCCCAGACCCTGAGATCATGACCGGAGCCAAAATCAAGAGTTGGCCATCCAACCCACTGAGCCATCCAGGCACTGCAAGCATCTGACTCTTTTTTTTTTTTTTTTAAAGATTTTATTTATTTATTTGAGAGAGAGAGACAGTGAGAGAGAGCATGAGCGAGGAGAAGGTCAGAGAGCGAAGCAGACTCCCCATGGAGCTGGGAGCCCGATGTGGGACTCGATCCCGGGACTCCAGGATCACGCCCTGAGCCGAAGGCAGTCGTCCAACCAACTGAGCCACCCAGGCGTCCCAAGCATCTGACTCTTGATCTCAGCTCACATCTTGATCTCAGGGTTGTGGGTTCAAGCCCCACACTGGGCTCCATGCTGGGTCCCATACTTTAAAAAAAATTGAAATTAAAAACAGAATTATCACATGACCCAGCAATTCCACTTTTGGATATATACCCCAAAGAACTGAAAGTAGGAACTCAAATACATATTTGTACAGTCATGTTCATAGTAGCATTACTGACAATAAAAAACAACCCAAGGGGCGCCTGGGTGGCGCAGTTGGTTAAATGACTGCCTCCGGCTCAGGGCGTGATCCTGGAGTCCCGGGATCGAGTCCCACATCAGGCTCCCAGCTCCATGGGGAGTCTGCTTCGCTCTCTGACCTTCTCCTCGCTCATTCTCTCTCTCACTGTCTCTCTCTCTCAAATAAATAAAATAAAATCTTTAAAAAAAAAAATAAAATAAAAAACAACCCAAATATCCATCAACAGGTGAATGGATAGATAAAATGTGGAATATATTATTCAGCCTTATTAAGGAATGAAATTCTGACATATGTTACAATACAGATGAATTCTGAGACATTATGCTAAATGAAATAAGCTAAACACAAAAGGAAAACATTATGGGATTCTACTTCACCTAGAAGAGTCAAATTCAGAGACAGAAAGTCAGATGGTGGGGCACCTGGGTGGCTCAGTGGGTTAGGCCTCTGCCTTTGGCTCAGGTTGTGGTCTCACGGTCCTGGGATCAAGCCCTGCATTGGGCTCTCTGCTCGGCGGGGAGCCTGCTTCCCCCTCTCTCTGCCTACTTGTGATCTCTCTGTCAAATAAATAAAAAAATGAAATCTTAAAAAAAAAAAAAAAAAAAAAAAAAAGTCCGATGTGTTTCCAGGAGCAGAGGGAGGGGAGAATGAAGAATTATCATCACTAATGGGTACAGAGTTTCAGTTTAGGAAAATGAAAAAGTCTAAAGATAAATAGTGGTGATGGTTGTAGAACAATGTGAATATACTTAATGTCACCAACTATATCCTTTAGAAATGTTAAAATGGTAAACTTCAGGGGCACCTGGTGGCTCAGTTGGTTGTGTCTGCCTTTGGCCCAGGTCGGGATCTCAGGTGCCTGGGATCGAGCCCTGCATGGGGTTCCCTGCTCAGTGGGAAGCCTGCTTCTTCCTTTCCCTCTGCCCCTCCCCCTGCTTGTATGCTCTCTGTCACATAAATGAATAATCTTTTTAAAAAATTGTAAACTTGATATTGTGCATATTTTATTGCAACTAAAAAAAAAAAAAGGAAAGAAAGAAAACCAGCTCAATCTTGGTAAGACCAGAGAGTATTATGGAATTTTAACTACCTTGACTCCCACTTCCCTCTCCCCAGCTTTCGGTTAGCCTTGAAAACCAAGACCCTCACAACCACAGTAGTTATAAAAACCAGCAGCCTAGCAGCTACTGGAAAGGAGAGAACAAATGTGGAGATCCCTAAAAGCCCCATCCCCAGAGAGCTGTTAGTATGTGATCTGACTGATAGCACCAAGAAACCCCATTCTCCTTATCTTTATTGGACCTGATTCAGAGCTTGTTCTGTGTGAAGAGCCCTATCCTTTGGAGATTTTTCAAAAAACAGTCAGTTGTAGTTGTTTAACATTCCCACAGCCTAAGGCAGTGATACCAGCTGGAGGCTAACAGGACACTGAACAAAAAGCCATAAATGTCCAGGATTGAGAGGTCTATATGGGCTTCAGGAAAGCTCTGACATATTCTTTTTTTTTTTTTTTAAGATATTATTTATTTATTTGACAGACAGAGATCACAAGTAGGCAGAGAGGCAGGCAGAGAGAGAATGGAGGAAGCAGGCTCCCTGTTTTTTTTTTTTTTTTTAAGATTTTATTTATTTATTTGACAGAGAGAAATTACAAGTAGATGGAGAGGCAGGCAGAGAGAGAGAGAGAGGGAAGCAGGCTCCCTGCTGAGCAGAGAGCCCGATGCAGGACTCGATCCCAGGACCCTGAGATCATGACCTGAGCCGAAGGCAGCGGCTTAACCCACTGAGCCACCCAGGCGCCCCAGGAAGCAGGCTCCCTGTTAAGAGAGCCCAATGTGGGGCTCAATCCCAGGACCCTGGGATCATGACTGAAGGCAGAGGCTTTAACCCACTGAGCCACCCAGGTGCCAAGCTCTGACATATTCTTAGGGATCTAGAAGGGCACATGTATTTGCAGGCTTTGGACATACCCAGGAAAGGCCTGAGAGGGCCCTGATCTCTTACCCCCTGGCTGACCTTGAAATTCTGTGCAAGCAGGAAGTAATGGCTACGGCAAAGTTGTAAACTGCCTGCTGGGAACATTGAAAGTATATGCCAATGTACAGACAGAACCCCCTTGGCAAGGGCTGGATAATTTACTGGTCCGAGACATTTAAGAAAATCTCTGTTTAATCATTAGCTAACCACTAAACCAACCAAGCAGAGACTTCATTGGTCATACAACAAAGAATACTGGCTCTACAGATATTTCATCCAGGAAAGTCACTAAATAAAAAAGAAACGTGCAGGAGGGAAGGGAGAATCTGATTTGCAGATTGCCACATTATTTTAAACACTTAGTATTCAGAAAAAGTTATGAGATACAAAAATAAAGAGGAAAGTATGGTCTATATACAGGGGAAAAAAGCAGTCAACAAAACCATACCTGAGGAGGTCTAGATGTTGGGCTTACTGGACAAAGACTTTAAAGATTTTATTTATTTATTTGACAGAGAGATAGAGAGAGCATAAGCAGGCAGAGGTAGGGGGAGAAGGAGAAGGAGGCTCTCTGCTGAGCAGGGAGCCTGATGTAGGGCTCCATCTCAGGACGCTGGTATGATGACCTGAGCCACAGGCAGCCACTTATCCGACTGAGCCACCCAGGTGCCCCTAGACAAAGACTTTAAATAAACTCTTCTAAATACTTCAAAGAACTAAAGAAAACCATGTCTGAAGCATTAAGATAAAGCATTAAGATTAAGAAAAATGCCTCGTCAAATACAGAGTAGCAATAGCAATAGCAACAGAAATTGTATGAAAAAAAAGAAAGACTGGGGCACGTGGGTGACTCAGTCAGTTAAGTGTCTGCCTTTGGCTCAGGTCACGCCAGAATCAAGCCAGGCATCAGGCTCCTTGCTCAGCAGGGATTCTGCTTCTCCCTCTGGCCCTCACCCAACTTGTATGCTCTCTCTCAAATAAATAAAGTCCTTCAGAAAAGAAAAAGAAAGATTTTCTGGAGTTGAAAAGTATGATAACTGAAAAGAAAAATTCACTAGGTAGGCTCAACAGCAGATTTGAGCTGGCAGAAGAATCAGCAAAAACAAAGACAAGTTCACGGAGATTACCCTGTCTGAGGAACAGAATAAAAAAGAATGAAGGAAAATGAAGAGAGCCTCAGAGAACAAACCTTCAAGCATACAAACCATCAAGTATACAGACATACGCATAATGGGAAATTAATACTGCCCCCAGGGGCGCCTGGGTGGCTCAGTGGGTTAAGCCGCTGCCTTCGGCTCAGGTCACATGATCTCAGGGTCCTGGGATCGAGTCCCGCATCGGGCTCTCTGCTCAGCAGGGAGCCTGCAAAAAAAAAAAAAAAAAATACTGCCCCCAAATGATAAAAAATACATCCAAGAAACTAAAAAACAGTGTAAGATAAACACAAAATGATCCACACTTAGGATTCAAAATGATGAAGGAAAAAGACTTAAACCAAAATCCTACATCCAGCAAAACTATCCTTTTAAAACAAAGGAGAGATGAAGACATCCCCAGATATACAAAAACTGAGAGCATTCATCCCTAGCCGACCTGTTCTATGAGAAACACTGCAGACTTTCATGCTGACGTGAGAGAAACTACACAGTAACCAGAATCCATAGGAAAAAATAAAGAGCGATAAGAAAAGTAACTACACAGGTAAATATAAAAGACAGTATAAAAGTATATAATTTTATTTTCCTATCTAATTAAAAAGACAATGTATAAAGCAATAATTACAAAAGCTTAGCAACTGGCTTATGATATATAAATACATAATTTGGATGAGAATAACAGCACCACGGGGAAAAGGAACAAGCTATACTGAAATCAAATTGATATATACCTGAACAAGATTACTAGGTTGTTTTAAGGTAAAATATGAATTGTAATTCCCAGAGCAACCACTAAAAAAAAAAGATTAGCTGAGTAGTCAAATCAGTTGAGTATAAAACAAGTATAAAAGGAATTAGAGAGAATAGGGGTATTAATACAGGGTACAGCCATTAGAAGCCTGAACACAGTGTAATCATTAGTGTAAACAAAGCTCTATTTGAACCCTCATGCTAA
Organism: Neogale vison; assembly: GCF_020171115.1. Classification (NCBI taxonomy): domain Eukaryota; kingdom Metazoa; phylum Chordata; class Mammalia; order Carnivora; family Mustelidae; genus Neogale; species Neogale vison. The sequence goes on along the minus strand of NC_058092.1, from coordinate 21,209,624 downwards.
CAGATCTGAGGTCAGTATTTTGTTTCCGATGTATGTGGCACTGAATAAATGTCTCATACATAAGTGAGAACATCTGGAAATGGTTAGTAAACAGAACAGGATTTGCTGGCAGATACGGAAGACGGAATTAACAGTATCTCAACTGTTAACCACATTATCCACTAGATGATCAGGGTGATGATCCAGGGTTAGCTAACAGAAAGTTTCAATTAACACACTCTGTCCTTAGAGAATCACAAACAGGAGGGTATCTTGCTGAAAGAATTCTGAGTCGTCTTTGTAGAAGAGGACGCTACTTCGTGTCTCCACCTAAATGAACGCCTGTGCTAGAAGTATTCCCATGGTTTCTAGAGCCACCCATGTGCAGATGATGCCCAAACCTGTATGTATGTTCAGTCCAGATCTCTCTCAAAAGCTCAGGGTAGGGGCGCCTGGGTGGCTCAGTGGGTTAAAGCCTCTGCCTTCGGTTCAGGTCATGATCCCAGGGTCCTGGGATCGAGCCCCGCATCGGGTTCTCTGCTCCGCAGGGAGTCTGCTTCCTCCTCTCTCTCTCTTTTTCTGCCTGTCTCTCTGCCTACTTGTGATCTCTATCAAATAAATAAATAAAATCTTTAAAAAAAAAAAAAGCTCAGGGTAAAAGGCAAAAAAACTTAACAGTTACAAGGCCCTGTGATCATGTTCAATGACCCCATGATGTTCAACTACTCTCTCCCTCGCTAAGCTTCTTGAACCTGCCAGGCATGCTTGGGGCTTTTGCACTTGCTTTTTGCTCTCCCTGGAATGCTCCTCCCCAAGATTTTCATTCCTCAATTCTTTTAGGTCTTTGCTAAAACGCTGCCTTCTCAGTGAAGCCTTCCTCCTTTACCCAAGTTTAAATTGAAATCATCAGCATTGAAATCATCAGCATCACGACATCCCACCCCTGCTTTACCTCTTTTCCCAGCTTTGCATTTCCTTTTTTTTTTTTTTTTAAGATTGTATTTATTTATTTGACAGAAAGAGAGAGAGTGTGTGTGTACAAGAAGGGGAGGAGCAGAGGGAAAGGCAGAAGCAGGCTCTCCGATGAACAGGGAGCCTGATGTCGGGCTCAATCTCAGGACCCTGTGATCATGACCTGAGCCACTCAGGCACCCCTCCAGCTTTGTATTTCTCAGAGCACTTATCTTCTACATTATGTTATAAATTTATTTATTGTTTATTATCTCCTCGCACTAAAATATGAATTCTTTCAGAACATATGTGTTGTCTATTTTTTTTTTTCACTGCTGTATCTTTAACATCTAGAATAGTGTCTGGAGGGGTGCAGTTGGTTTATCACCAGACTCTTGATTTTGGCTCAGGTCGTGATCTCAGGATCCTGAGACTGAACCCTGAGTTGGGATCTGTGCTCAGCATGGAGTCTGAGTGAGATTCTCTCTCTCCCTTTCCCCCTGCCCATCCTTCCTGCGCACAGGCATGTGTACTCTTTCTCTAAAATAAATAAATGTATCTTAAAAAAAAAATTATATATATATATATGTATATGTATTTAGAATAGTGTGCCTGGAAGATAGTAAGTACACAATAACTATTTTTTATTTAACTATATTTTTTTAAAGATTTTATTTATTTATTTGTTAGACACACCGAGTGCACAAGCAGGGAGAGTGGCAGGCAGAAGGAGAAGCAGGCTCCCCACTGAGCAAGGAGCGCAATGTGGAACTTGATCCCAGGACTCTGGGATCATGACCTGAGCTAAAGGCAGATGCTTAAGTGACTGAGCTTCCCAGGCATTCCACATTAACAACTATTTTTTAAATGAATGAGCTCCAAATCCACACGTCCAATTCACTAAACACCTCCACCTAGATATCCACAATCCTCCATTCAACATACACAAAACAATTCATCATCTGCCTCACTCATCCTTATTCCCCCCTCTTCCCATAGCTTTCTAGCTCGCCACTCTCCTCCGAGTTGTTCAAAGCAAAAATCTCATCCTCCACATCATATGAGTCATTTCCAAAACATACCTCACAGCCAACCCTTTCTTTGTCTTCAATGCCTGAAGACAGGATAGAATCCAAAATATTTTACTGTCTCTCACAGCCCAGCAATTGTGAAGTGTTCCTAAACTGGGGCCTACGAACTCAGTCTTTGTTCTCCCTTCTTAAGTGAGGTAACCCCTGCAGGAAACTTCCCTGACTGCACCTCCAGATGTGATGTGATGTGATGCTTGCTGTGATGCTCTCTTTTGTGTCCACTGTGATGATGATGGGTCCCTGGTCAGCCACGTAGCACTGTGCCGCAGTTCTACAGCTTTAAATACAATATATACACTGATGACTTCCAAATTCATATTGCCAGACTGAATCTCTCCTCTGAACTTCAAACTGGTATATCCACAGATTACACATCTTTATTTGGAAATCTACTAAGTTTTTCAGACATAGTATATTTAACATATACTGTTATTAATATATATTAATATTCTTCACTCCCTCACTCCCTTTTTTTTTTTTTTTAAGATTTTATTATTTGACAGAGAGAGACACAGGGAGAGAGAACACAAGCATGCCGGGCAGGGAGCCCAATGCAGGGCTCGATCCCAGGACACTGCCACACAGGCGCCCCCCCCAACTTGTTCTTTTTCCAGTCTCTCCTATTCAATAGTTAGGGCAATAGATAAGAAAGGAAGGCAGGGGGTCCCGGCTCTTGTTTTGGCACCGAAGGCGCTGGGCTGGCGGCTTTGTCGCTCTTGCCGTTGGGTGGGCGGCATCTTGGGGCCCAGATGAGCCAGTGGCATCATGCCTGCGGCGGCTGGGGCCAGGGACGCGCGTTCTCTGGACGTAGCTCAACCAAGAAGAAGCGCGGAAACCACGTCCCGGAAAGGTGGAAAGACTACCTCCCGATTGGACAACGGATGCCTGGGACTCGTTTCATTGCTTTCAAAGTTCCTTTAAAAAAGAGTTTTGAAAAGCACCTTGCTCCAGAAGAACGTTTTTCACCCTTGGATCTTTTTAACAAAATCCAAAAACAGAATGAAGAACTTGGACTAATTATTGATTTAACTTATACTCACCGCTATTATAAACCAGAGGACTTCCCAGAAACTATTCCTTACTTAAAAATTTATACAATTGGGCATCAGGTGCCTGATGATAACACTATTTTTAAATTCAAATGTGCTGTTAATGAGTTTTTAAAAGAAAATAGAGATAACGACAAACTTATTGGTGTTCATTGTACCCACGGTTTAAACAGGACTGGCTATCTCATCTGCAGATATTTGATTGATGTACAAGGCATGAGGCCAGATGATGCAATTGAATTATTCAATAGGTGCCGCGGACATTGCTTGGAAAGACAAAACTATATTGAAGACCTTCAGAAAGGTCCCATCAGAAGGAATTGGGATTCCAGTGTATCCAGATCAAGTGGTTTTGAAGATGTAACACATATGATGGAACCAGTCCACACCACTATTAACCAGTCCACACCACTGTATAAGCCTGTTAACCAAGGACATTGGTATAACCTACATCAGACCCAAGGTTACCCAGTTCCTTCTCGGCATTTCCACAGCCAAACCCAGGATTTGCAGCAGTCAGTAAGAAAATTTTCACAGAATCAGAACATTTACCAGAGAGGCCATATCCCTCCCTCCTGGTCCCACTGGAGAGGACTATTCACAAAGGAGGTACTCTTGGAATGTAAAGCCAAACACCAGTCAAGCAGCCCAGAATACAGTGTGGTATCCGGGCAGTTACTACAGACTCTCCTATCCAACCTATTGTGGATGGACCGAATGACACAAACCTGTCCTAAAAATCTCTCTGCAGATAGAGCAGGACTGAAGACAGTTGAAGTGACTTTTTATAAGATCAGGTCAAATGTGAGGTTTATAATCTATTTTATTGCTCCTTCATGTGTTCAAGCTTAAGAAAAATTACATTGATACCTCTTTGTCGATAAATGTGCAGTATTTGCAACAGTAAAGGAAATAATCTGTCATTCAGTCTTACTTTTTTTTTTTTTAAGGAAGATGGTATTTTAGGACTGAGAAAGTAATAAAGAATTTCCCTTGTAAATTATTTAAAAAAAAAAAAAAAAAAAAAAAGAAAGGAAGGCAGGAAGGTAGGGAAATACCGAGGGAGAGAGGGAGAAAGAAAAGAAGGAAGGAGGAAGGAAAGAAGGAAGAAAAAGAAAAATGCTGGCAGTGTGTTAGCTGCTATTTCAGATCATTATTTCAGGAAAGAGGCAACTTAAGTTTTCCAGTTGCTCAGGACAAAAAACTTTGGTGTTATGATTGACTCTTTTCTTTCTTTCACAACCACATCTAAATCATCACCACATTTTACCACCTCTGTCTCTATAATATATCCATAATCTAAACACTTCTCACCACCCACCTCCAAGCTATGGCCACATCTTGCCTTGACTAGTGTGTCAACTCCCTAATCCACCCTCTTCCCACTCGGACTCTTACAATGTGTTGTCCTCAGAGTGGTCTGGGCAATCCTTTGAAGAAGTAAAGCAGATCTGGTCTCCCTATTATATCTGAAATTAACTCCAAATTTCTTACCATGGCCCTTGAGAGTCTACATAACCTAACCCACTTACTCACCCGGGACTTCACTTCTATCGTCCTGCTCACTCAGTTCCTGCCGCACTACCCTATTTGCTGTTTCTGTAATTCAACAAGCACATTCTTACCTCAGGGCTTTGCAAGTGCTGTTCAGACAGCCTGGAATGCTCCACTCTCAGAAACTGCATGATTTGCCCCTTTATTTCATGTGGCAAATTAAATATGACTTGCTCAGAGGGGCCTTGCCGGGACTACCTTGTCTAATATGGCAAACCCCTTCACCCTGGCTTATTTCTATTTTTAACTTATTGCTAAGGTAATGTATACAAGACTTGAGACAAGACAGATATTTTCCTATATTTTCTTCTTAACCTTTTAAAGTTTTACCCTTTACATTTTGGCCATCAATGCAACTAGAATTGATTTTTGTGTATGGGATTAGATAGAGATCCATTTTTTTATGACTAACAAATGATCTCAGTCTATTACTGAATAATTTATCTTTTCTCCACTGATCTGTAATGCCACCTTTGTCTCATATCATTTTCCCTATTCACAGGTTCCTCTACCAGCACTCTATACTATCCTATGTGTCTATTTTTTGATCCCAGGTCCAAAACCACATTTCTAATAATCAGTCTTACAGTAAGTCGTCTTTTTTTTTTTTTTTAAAGATTTTATTTGTTCATTTGACTTAGAGCAAGCACAAGCAGGGGAACAGCAGGCAAAGAGAGAAGGAGATGCAGGCTCCCCAATGAGCAGACAGCCTGACATGGGGTTTGATCCCAGGACCCTGGAATCATGACCTGAGCTGAAGACAGATGTTTAACCAACTGAGGCACCTAGGTGCCCCCAGGTTTATAATAAGTCTTGTAATCAGATAGGACGAGTTTCCCCATCTTATCTTCAGAAGTGTGTTGGCTGCTCCACATACATTTTATTTTATTTATTTAAGATTTTATTTTTATTTATATGTCAGAGAGAGAGCACGCGTACGCACAGGCAGGCAGAGCAGCAAACAGAGGCAGAGGGAGAAGCAAGCTTCCCGAGGAGCAAGGAGCCCTATGTGGGACTCGATCCCAGGACACTGGGATCACCACCCGAGCCAAAGGCAGCTGCTTAACTGACTGAGCCACCCAGGCACCCCTCCACATACATTTTAGAATCAACTTGTCAAATTCCATGAAAACAAAAACAAAAACAACTTATTGGAATTTTGATTAGAATTACATTTAATCTAAAAATCAAACTCGGGAGAACTTTATAATACTAAGTTTTCCGATCCATGAGTATTTTATCTCTACCATTTATTTAGTGTCCTCTCTATTTGGAGCGTCTTTGTCTTTTAAACAGAGTTCTGGGAACACATTCTAATTTATTTCTTTTCTTTTTTTTTTTTTTTTTAAAGATTTTATTTATTTATTTGACACAGAGAAATCACAAGTAGATGGAGAGGCAGGCAGAGAGAGAGAGAGGGAAGCAGGCTCCCTGCTGAGCAGAGAGCCCGATGGGGGACTCGATCCCAGGACCCTGAGATCATGACCTGAGCCGAAGGCAGCGGCTTAACCCACTGAGCCACCCGGGCGCCCACCATTCTAATTTATTTCTATTGTGATTAAGAAATACTTTGTATTCCTTCTTACCACCTTATTTCCTATATTTCATTTGTCCCACTTTGCTGATCTTTTCTCCTTTTTTGCCTTCTGCTGTATCAATTTTTTTCTCATTCCTTTTCCTCATTTCTACTTATTTTTATTCTATTACTATTTTTTTATTATTAGCTCTGAAATGAATATTTTACATTAAGTCTAAATAAGAACGCTTGGAATGCTTTCATTTCAAACCCCTTCCCTATTTATATTTATTTGAGTACTTTCCATTTTTATATCCACAAATAAGATGTTACTCTTTTATCAAGTCAGTCCTTAAGAAGGTTTCCTTTACTATACATGTTCTTTGATCATCATTCCTCTTTGCATCTCAGACCCTTGTTTCCAAGAAGCATTTTTCCTTCCTCCTAAAGTATATCCTTCAGAAGTTCCTTTGGTGAGGTTCTACGGGAATATGTTCTCTCAGTTCCTTTGTTTGAAATTTTTTCTTTTAAAATTATTTTTGACATACATTTTTACTGAGTACACAATTCTTGGTTGACAGATTCTTTTTTTCTTTTAGCATTTTGAAAATATTGTTCCACGGTCTTCTTATTTCTAGTATTGGCTCAACTGGTACACCCAACAATATCTCAGAAAGTACATATTCTGCTAGGAAAAATTATATATTCTTGGTATACCTGTTTATATCTGTATTTACAATCAGAGTCTATCCTGGACCCTCAAAATGAAACAAAGAATGAAACAAAGAATGAAAGCTATTAATGATGTGACAGGAAAAAAATTTTGTCTTTTGAAGTCTGTTAAAAAAAAGTTACAGTTGGGAAATGCTTATTTTAAAGCACAATCAACATCTAACATATTACTTATGGGTAAAGACTTAAAAATGGGGCTAGGGGCGCCGGGATGGCTCACTTAACACTCTGTTAAGTGTCCAGTTCTTGACGTCAGCTCGGGTCTTAATCTCAGGGTTGTGAGTCCAAGCCATGTTGGGCGTGGAACCTACTTAAAAAAAGAATGAGCTTAATATCCCCTTTCAAGAAAAAAAACCTCCTCCTAGTTAAACAAGGTCTTTTTTTGTTACCACTAAGAGGCATGAATCAGCTCTTTAAAATAGAGGTGTGGCTCACTGATAAGCAAAAACACTCTCAAGGAAATATCTTAGTGAATTACAAAGGACATTATTTTCAGGAAAAATAAGATCTCAGGATGATGCATCCTGAGATCTTATTTTTCCTGAAAATAATGTCCTTTGTAATTCACTAAGATGTTCAGATCAAAATTAATCCTATTATTTCTTCTCCTGAAATAATTGGGACTAGATTTGGGCTTCAGGAAATTAAAGTTTCTTTCTTTCTTTCTTTCTTTTTTTTAAGGTTTTATTTATTTGACAGAGAGAGCAAGCACAAGCTGGGGGAGCGACAGGCAGAGCGAGAGGGAAAAGCAGGCTCCCCGCTGAGCAAGAAGCCAATGCTGGACTCGATCCCAGGACACCAGGATCATGACCTAAGCCAAAGGCAGATGCTTAACCAACTGAGCCACCCAGGCACCCCTCCTCCAGTATTTCCTTAAAAATAAAAATCCTGAAGCCTTCTGCTAATAATATCTGTTGTCAGTACTTGAAAGTGACACTGAGATTATTCGTTGGGAATTAAATTTTACAACCCCCATCAAGTGGCTCAGGATAGGGATCTGCAAAGTCTCTTTAAAGAGAGTAATGGAGTGCCTGGCTGGCTCAGTTGGTGGAGCGTGCGACTCTCCATCTCGGGGTTGTGAGTTCAAGCCCCACATTGGGTGTAGAGATTACATTAAAAAAAAAAAAAAAAAATCCTGTGGGCACCTGGATGGTGCAGTCGGTTGAGCGACTGACTCTTGGTTCCGGCTCATGTCATGATCTTGAGGTTGTGGGACTGAGCCCTGAGTTGGGCTCTGCACTTAACAAGGCTTCATCTCAGGACCCTGAGATCATGACCCGAGCTGACGCTTAACCAACAGTGCCACGCAGACACCCTTAAAGTTTGTATTTAATAGGTGAAGTCTGGTTACATATATCTATACAGTTTTAGAAATCTAGCAAAAATGATCTGTCAAAAGATGGACTCAAATCAACTTAAAAAAAATAGTTTCATGTGTGTCTGGATCATAGTGATACCAAGTATAACTATCTCATGAAAGAATACTTAGGGTCATTACTTGCAAGAATTTAATGTGGCATAATTGATGTTTAGGAGGTTAACCCTTTTAATCTCTTCTAGTTAAAAGGAAGAAGTTGCTCAACAACTGCTCTTTGATATTTTTGTTTCTACTCTGCCCTCTAAAAGCACTAGCACATACCAAAATATTTCATTTACCAAATCCCCTAAAACTTTTATTATTCATTCCTTAACACCAATGCCCTAAAGATGGTTAAATACTTGCTTTTCAACTTCATTCCAATGGTGCCTTTCCTGCAGAGAGTTAAGAGGCTAGAGGGAAGCTTCTGATTGCTACAAAATAAACTTTCATCTTTCTATAAGGACAAAGAGGGGATAATTTAAAAAAAAAAAAAAACCGGGGTGCCTGGGTGGCTCAGTGGGATAAGCCGCTGCCTTCGGCTCAGGTCATGATCTCAGGGTCCTGGGATCGAGCCCCGCATCGGGCTCTCTGCTCAGCGGGGAGCCTGCTTCCCTCTCTCTCTCTCTTTGCCTGTCTCTCTGCCTACTTGTGATCTCTGTCTGTCAAATAAATAAATAAAATCTTTAAAAAAAAAAAAAAAAAAAAAAAAACCTACAAAGAAATAAGCCAGACATAAAAAAACAAGTATTTTATGATTCCACTTGTATGAGACACCTAGAATAAGCAAATTTACAGACACAAAGTAGAATAAAGTTTACCAGGGGCTGAAAGGGGAAAGCAATGGGAGTTATTATTTACTGGGTAGAGTTTCAGTTTGGGATGACAGAAAAGTTTTGGAAATGGATAGTAGTGATTGCTGCACAATGTTGTGAATGTTCTTAATGTTACTGAATTGTACACTTAAAAAAGGTTAACATGGTGAATTTTACCACAAATTTAAAAAGTGTGCAATGATTACTGTGGTTGCAAACAAACAGACTTATTTATCTTCTGCCACAGATTGCAAAGATATTTAACAGAATGGTCCTGATTGGCCTGTGGCTATAGTGAAAGGATGAAGCCCTCTCCCAATCACAAAGAGATGATGTTCCAGAAGCCACTTACCTCTTATCTAATTTTATATAAGCATTAGGGTATGCAAGAAGGTTAGAAAAATTCCCAATCTTATTGGTATCGCCAGTAGATAAGAAATACTGTGTCATCTCTTAATACTTAAAGCAAAACCACACCCATATCCTGAATCCTAATGCTTTCCCTCAGATTTAAACTCAGAGGAAGGAACAGGAGGCAAAGTTGGGTGTGTGCAAGTAAGAGAATGGAAAGAATTCTTCACACCCTGTGACCTGTCCTATACAGTTACTCTCAGTATCTACTGAAAGTGTTATTTAGTTATTTATTTTTTTGAAGATTTTATTTATTTATTAGAGAGACAGACTGAGCAATCACACAAGCAGGAGGGAGGGGCAGAGAGAGAGGGAGAAGCAGACTCCCTGCTGACGAGGGAGCCTGATGCAGGACTTGATCCCAGGACTCTGGGATCATGATGTGAGCTGAAGGCAGATGCTTAACCAACTGAGCCACCCAGGCACCCCCAGGTTTATAATAAGTCTTGTAATCAGGTAGGACAGGTTTCCCCATCTCATCTTCAGAAGTGTATTGGCTGCCCCACTTTTAGAATCTTAAAAACAAAAACAAACAAAAAAACAACAACTTTTCAGGACACTGGGGTGGCTCAGGGTTAAAGAGCTGCCCTCGGTTCAGGACATGGTCCCCAGGTTCTGGGATCGAGCCCCACATTGGACTCCTTGTTCAGTCAGGAGCCTACTTCTCCCCTGCCTGCCTGCAGCTCTCCTGTTTGTGTTTGTTCTCTCTCCTGATCTCTCTCTGTGTGTCAAATAAATAAATAAAATCTTTAAAAAAACAAAACAAAACTTTTCATCTTAAAAAAAAAAAAAAAGAAATTACTGGATCAGCAAATTATGAACATTTAGTTCTTGACTGGTATTACCAAACTGTTTGCTAACATCAGTATCCTAATTTGCAGTGCCACTAACAGCTTACAGTGCTTGTTTATTCACGACCTGCCTTCTTAATAATGGATCTTACTATTTTAAGATAAATGTATTTCCAGCTTAAGAGTTCTAAATGCTACATAATTATTGTTTCAACATTCAATTTTTTTGAGTACAGTTGACACATAACCATTTTAACATTTTAACTGTTAGGAAAGTCAAACATATTCCCATGACTGTAAATTTTGTTGTTTTGTTCATATTTATTAAACACTCTACAGTTTACAAAGACCTCTCACATACTACCTCATCTCATGCCCCTAAAGAAATGGTCATTATTCCTATTTTATAGATGAGGAAACTAAAGTTTAAGGAGGTTAGCTGACTTGGATATTCACAGTGACAGTATGATATGGAGCTGGAACTAGAACCCAGGTCTTCAGACTCCAAAGATAGGAAATACATGATATTGAGTAAACAGGTCAGAGCTTTCAGATGGTCAAAATCAACACCTGGTGTTTTAAATATAATAGAGAAGTTAAACTAAAAACCAAGGCTGAATCTGAAAGCTGTAGAGTTTCAACCACCTCTTCCCTAAAAAAAATCAGACAGGCACTAAACACACTTCCTCTCCTAAAATCCCCTGGAACGTTTTTGGTTGCAAATCATAAAATCTTAGAATTTGAGAGACCAATTAATCCAAGGCACTCTATTCAGAAATGAGAAAATTGAAGCACAAGGCTTGTGACCTGCTCAGAGATGGCGGCACCAAAGCCTTTTATGACAACACAGTGTGTTTTCTTCTAAGGCCCATACGACAGTATTCGAGAGATTCTGCCTTGCGGAGAATGTAGGAGACAGAAAGCGTGGACTAGCAGACAATTCGTGCCTGACCTCAGCTAGCCCTAACTGCTGTTGGGTAGCCCTCTCCCTCATCTTTGTTTGGCTCCCTTACCTTTTCCACCACTGCTGTCCCAAAACTTTTAACACTTTCCCAAGTCCGCTAGCCCACTCTCACCTTTTATCGTTCCACAGATAACTTAACCCCTTCCTTCTTAAAGGTAGATAAATAAGAGGTCACTTGACCTTAAGAGACCTTATAAGGCAGAAATTGTGATCCTGAGCTTTGCAGTCAAAATGTATCTGGATTCCATATCTCTTCCATTACTTATATGGTGCCTTTGGGAAATGAAGTTAATCTCTCAAAGCCATAATTTCTTCAACTGACAAACGGGAATGCCCACCCACTCTATGGAATTTTTGTAAAATTAAATAATACATATAAAAGTGTCTAGGGTGCCTGGCTGGCTCAGTCTGTGAAGAATGTGATTCTTGCTTGATCTTGGGGTTGTGAGTTTGAGCCCTACATTGGGTGTAGAGCTTACTTTAAAAAAAAAAAAAAAAAAAGGACCTAGAGCAGTGTACAGACTAAACGACTGAGGACTACTCCAATTTCAGTTCCCATTTCCATCACTTTCAAACATATCTTCCTCCATCCTTTCTTCATGTTTCCCTTTCAAGGCTCACCTCTCCATGTGGTTTCAATTTTATCTCCTTCCAGGGCTTCTTTATCTCCCTTTTCTCTTGTGCTGATCTTCAGTGTCTGCCTCTCTGCTGGCTCCTTTTCCTTCTTCACCTTCCAACAGGTTAAATCTCTCCCATCTTTTAAAATCAAATCAAGGGCGCCTGGATGACTCAGTGGGTTAAGTCTCTGCTTTCAGCTCAGGTCATGATCTCAAGAGTCCTGGGATTGAGCCCCACTTTCTGGGCTCTCTGCCCAGCAGGGTACCTGCTTCCCCCTACTTCTCTGCCTACTTGTGATCTGTCAAATATATTAATAAAATCTCTTTTTAAAAAATTTTTAAAAATCAAATCAAATCAAACAGAAAGGTCCTCAAAATCCAACTCTTCTAGCACTTACTCTTAAGTATCTCTCCTAAATGCTCTAACCTACCGGAAAGACAGCAAGCAATTATCTTTCAAAACAGATGAGATTATGTCAATTACCTGCTTTAAAAACCTTTGATGGTTTAAAAATTCCTTAATCATGAAGACTGAACTCCTTAGCAAAACATCTGAATCCTTCTCAACACCTGGCCATCAACCTTTGCTCTCAGCAGCCACTGTATTCAACTACTCAACCCCAGGGGTCCAGAGACCCCCTATGCATTCTATAACCTTCTAAAATTATATGCATGTTTGCGTGTGTGCAGTTGTCTGGGTGAAAACCCGTTCCTCTTTTCAAATTTCTGAGAGGGGGCACCTGAACTGGAAAATATTAAAAACCAACTGCAAAATCCTCTTAAGCTATACCACACTCCTCACTTTTTTTTTTTTAAAGATTTTATATATTTGACAGAGATACATCAAGAGAGGGAATACAAGCAGGGGGAGTGGGAGAGGCAGACTCCCTGCTGCAAGGAGCCCAGTGAGAGGCTGAGGGGCTGGATCCCAGGACCCTGGATCATGACAGGAGCGGAAGGACTGAGCCACCCAGCCCCTCCCACACTCCTCACTCTTTCCCAGACACACACCTTACACTTTTGCACATCCATTCCTGTGCCAAACTGCTTTCTCTGGCTGATTGAGGTGGTGGTGCCTGAGGGAGTCAGGCTGGAATTACCTTAATAGTAACAGGTCTACTGGACGAATTCTTTTTCATCCCTCAAGAACAAGCGCCAAAATCACTTTTCAGTCCCTTTCCTTTATTGTAACACAGCTCTACTGAACACTTACCACGGTCAGGTGTGGTAATGTTGTAAGCTCTTCAAGGCAGAGGCTCAATACCTTAACATCTTTTTTTTTTTAACAGTTGTTTTTTGTTAAGATTATTTATTTATTTATTTATTTATTAGAGAGAGAGAGAGAGAGAGATCACAAGTAGGCAGAGAGGCAGGCAGAGAGAGGAGGAAGCAGGCTCCCCGCTGAGCAGAGAGCCTGATTGATGCAGGGCTCCATCCCAGGATCCTGGGAACATGACTTGAGCTGAAGGCAGAGGCTTTAACCCACTGAGCCACCTAGATGCCCCCCTTAGCATCTTTTTTGTACCTACAGAATGTAATCCAGATCCCAGCACCCAACAGGCAAAACAAAAATCTGCTAAATAAAAGAACCGTTTATGGTGCTGCATTTGTATTCTGGTATTCTCCACAACTACCCCTGCTCACTTTTGTTATTCATTCACTCATTCAATATACATTTATAAAATTCCAAAAAAAACACCTGGACCTATGTGCTAAGCAGTAAGGATACAGACTAGGACACAGTCCTTGCCATTAAGACCTTTAACTGTGACAATACAGAACAAATATTAAGGGGCTTATTTGATGAGTGCATAAAGGGTTATGGTGGCCCACGTGAAAACATGACTAACTGTCACAGAATATTTTACAAGGAGACATCACACTTAGGCAAGAGAATCTACTCATTCTTTATCTCTTTCTTTACAAACAACCTTCTTCCAATGCTCCTTTCCCTTTTCTAAAGGGTATAATGTGACCAAATACCCTACTCCTGAAATAATTCCACAGAGAGAGCAGGAATGATCATCCCTGTATTAAAGATGAGAAAACTAACCTTCAAAGAGGTCACTACTCAAGGTTGCACATAAGAGAGGATTTTATTTAGTACTTACTTACTGTCTGATTCCCTCAACCACCATCACCCCTAATCAGTCTGTAAGCCCCAAGAAGGAAGACCTTTTTTTCACTCCTTTGTCCTCAGGGTCGGATTCCTGCATTTCCAGGAATCTAATTCCAGTGTCTAGACCACAGCAGGCTTTCAATATATATACGTTGACTGAATGATAGATGAATTGATTCCAAAATAAAGTTGACCAAGAGCAAAATAGACAAGGGCAAAAATTTCCTTCCCATCATGATGGCTTAATAAGAGATTTAAAACAGGCTTCTACTAGTTAGAAAGGCTAGACCAATTGTATTGACTCAAGTCCATTGGCATGTTATGTATTTTACCTAAGAAGAATTTAAGTAAAGGGGTGAAGTAAGTTTCTATTTCTGATGTCACATTCATGGCATGTACTGACATAAAGCCAAGATTTAACTGCAGGTTTCAAACTGATTAAAAGTTTTCACAAAAAGCAAACACTAAAGAAAGCATTTTCTTGAGTCTTGACACTGGCTAGAAAAGTATCTCAATTTCAGTTATTTCTTTGATGTCAGTCAGCAGCCAAAATTGCTGTATAGATGTTCTGCAATGTATTTGTTTAAAAACCTTTAAGCAAAGATTAGCAAAAACTTTTTAGTAATGATTAGACAAAACCACAGTCCAGTACCTCACCACTATTTCACTCCCAGGGCTCCATAAAACTGCCTTGGTCTGAAGCACAAGGCAATCAAAATGTACCATCAAACAAGGTGATGGGACCAAAATTAAATATGATTTATGGTTTAGTATGACATTATGTTCTAGAAACTCTAGTTCCTTAGAAATTATTTTGCTCTGATTAGAAAGTACTGCCATTATTTTTCTCCAATATTTAAATTTCAATAATCATAAGCTGTGTGTGGTGGTGTGATGAGTAACTTCAACAGGTATGAAGTAATGTAATGAAAAGAGCACTGGACTGGAGTATAGTTTAGGCTACTATTTCCTATCTAGGTTAATTGTGTGACCTTTGGCAAGTCATTTAACATTTTAGAGGCTGTGAATTTAACATTTATCAGCTGTAAAATTAGAAACACCACCTCACAGAACTGTAGTGAGAAATTACATAATCTATATGATGAGCTGTTTTCAAAAAATAACACTAATAGCAATGTCATTTTTTAAAAAAGATTTTATTTATTTATTTGTCAGAGAGAGAAAGTGCAAGTGAACACAAGCAGGGGGAGAGGCAGGCAGAGGGAGAAGCAGGCCTTCCGCTGAGCAGGGAGCCCACTACAGGGCTGGAACTCATGACCCTGGAATCCTGACTTGCGCCAAAGGCAGAAGCCTAACCCCCTGAGCCAACCAGGCGTCCCAGCAATGTGGTGTCTGAACAAATAAGAACCAGTCATTAGCAACTACTGTTCTTAGATTATTTTTAAAACTTCTAGAGCAATTCTCTGTGGATGCTTCTTCAAAACACAGGTGGAAAAACAACCAATCCCTAGTCATTGCTGGATTAAAAACTGAAGAACAACTGCATTAAAGACCTCCATCCCTGTACAATATTACCAACACAATATGGGATTCCCAGAGTAAATCACTTCCATTATGAGATATCAACATAATAAAGTACAATAGCTTTATCTGCCAACTTGACTAGGAGGGAATTTAACCTATATAATAACCTTGATAATATTCCCTGCTTCATGTAAAGGGGTCCTGGTTGTCCTCATTTCAGAGACTTGAAATACTAATTACTTTCCAAAAAGGTGTGTCCACACTGGCTTTAAGAAAGCTTTGGCTTGTGCTGAATCTAGCACAACTAGTCTTCCAACGGAGCGTACATTAAATTACCACTATCTAACAAAATTTGGTTAAATCCACACACTTTGCCAGTTTCAGTACGGACTACCTCTCCTCTCTCAAACTGGCTTCATTCCTATTACTTGGTGAACTAGTCTCTTTGTTGCTTTCGAGAAGCAACTAGGTTTCTGGTTTCCCTATAACGAGGATCCTTCCATTAATGGACGTTTTCTTCCAACTTTTTGTTTAGAGCAGAAGAAATCAAAGGATTGGCGGGTACGAGGGGCGAGGAACTGGGTGGCTGGACCAAGTCCTGCAACTTCCTTCTGCATGCAATGAATGAAAAGACTGTTTCGTGCCCTATAAATCACTTTCTCTCCTCCGAGATTCAAGAAGTGTGCGAACCGCGAACCGCACTGGTTCTTTGCTTCCCCGACCACAGCCGCAATCTATACGGACAGAGCAGCAAATTCGGTCCCTTCCCAGTTTCCCGGAGAGGGAGCTCACTTCTTTTCCACAGGCCCATCCCCCTACCGAGAAAAACGCCTGCAGACTCGTGCCCCGAAGCCGCGCGGGGCTGACGTTTCAGAGTTAGACAATAACCTCGAGGGTTTTCAACAGAAACTCCGTCTGCCGCTGCCTGGCTCCGAACCTCCGCTCTGCCCGGCCGAGATGCAGAGGTCCGACCGAGGACGGGTTTGAAAATTGGACTTTGACCTGATCCGGTTACCGCAACCGGATCCCCAGGGACCGGTCCCCATTAGGGGCGGCCCGACGGGCTCCACGGAGGAGGCGACTTCACGCACGGGCACAAAGGGGCTGCCCAGACAAAAGAGCCCCGCAAAATCGCGGGGGGCGGAGTGGGCCAGCCGGCGCAGGACGCACTACAGGCGGAGAAACCACGGCGGGACCGTTGTGGGAGGGCGGAGGAGGAGGCGGCGGCCCCGGCCCAACCCGCCCCGCCCCGGCCCGGCCCGACCCCACCGCTGCTCCGGCCGTTACCCCCGCCCGGACCACCACCTCCTCGCGTAGCCAAAAACACTGCCGGAGCCTAGGAGACACCCACAGCCAGACCCCGCGTACTTCTCGCTCACTTTCCCTTGTTCCTCGAACTCACCTGGGTGGCCGCCGCCGCCTTCTCAGCCTCCACAGTAGTTTCCCCCGGAAATCCTACCTGGCCCGCCGACCGCCTGGCCGTAGCCAGAGCCTCCGCCCCGGGAGGGGGAGCGGGAGCAGGCCGGACAGTGAGTGGGTAGGAAGTGCCTCCGCGGGGACTCACGGGACTTGTAGTCTTCAGCAAGGGCCAGCTGGGTCGCGGGCGGGACAAGATGGCGGGACCCTCTAGCCCTCCGCTCACCGGGCCGTCAGTACTCCACGGCGTCTTTGGGCATGCGCCACCCGCTGCCTGCGCCCTGCGGGTGGAAGAACTTGTGCACCTTCCCTGATACCGAGAGGGCAAGGGTCTTTGGACTTGGGACGATAAAACTGAGTACTCGGCTGCAGGCAGTGCCTAGGGAAGGAGCTGATGCTGCAAGTGTGCTGTTTTAGATTAACTGTTCAGTCCCTGCCCGGTCAAATTTCATTTATAATTTCTGCAAAAGGAAAAAAACTATTGAGGGCCAGTTTGAAGTACAAAAACTTATAAGTTATTCTCAATTTGTGCATAAGGAAGAAACCCAGGAATCATTCCTGACACCTCCTTCAGTTATTCTACCTTCCATATATCTCGGTTACATTCCATTTTCTCCACTACCGTTAGAGGAAGCCACCGTCAGTCAGTCGTCTCTACAAGTCTCACTAGTTTCAGGCCTCCCGGCTATCTTCCTCCAAACACCTTCCTTGCTGCTGCCAGATCTTGCTAAATGCCAACCTCATTGTGTCACAGCCCAAATTAGACCTAAGTGTATAACCTAAAGCTGCAAAACTTATAGAGAAAAACAGGAAAAAAAATCTATGTGAGCTGCAAACACATAATCCATAAAAGAAAAAAAAAAGATATATTGTAAGTCATGAAAATTTAAAAATTTTGCTCTTAAAACACCCTTATGAAAATGAAAAGCTCCCTATCAGGCTCCTTGCTCAGTGGGGAGACTGCTCCTTCTGCCTGCCAGAGGCTCCCCCTGCTTGTGCTAACAAAATCTTTAAAAAAAAAAAAAAAAAGATGAAAAGGCAAGTCACACACTGGGACGAAATCCCAACAAAACCTGCATGCAACAAAGGACTAATACCTAGAATTATTTCAGTCCATTAAGACAAAGAACCCGCTTATATATATTTTTTTTTTAAAGAGATTTTATTTGTTTGACAGAGATCACAAGTAGGCAGAGAGAAGGAGAGAGAGGGAAGCAGGCTCCCTGCTAAGCAGAGAGCCCTATGAGGGGCCAGGACCCTGAGATGTGACATTTGCTGAAGGCAGAGGCTTAACCCACTGAGCCATTTAGGACCCCCCCCCCACCCAAAGAACCCAGTTTAAAAAATGATTTCAACAGACACTTTACCAAAGAAAATAAACCTATAGCAAACACATGAAAGGTGTTAGGGAAATGCAAATTAAAACCACAATGAGATAATCTACACACCATGACTTGTACTACCAAGTCAAGTGTTAACAAGGGTGTAGAACAAGAATTCTCATTCACTGTTGGTGGCATTGTAAAATGATACAACCACTTTGGAAAACCATATTGCAGTTTCTTTAAAAATTAAATATACACCTACCATATGGGCCAACCATTACACTGTAGGTATTTACATAAAAAAAATGGAAAACATACATCTAAATAAAGACTTGAACATGAATGTTCATAGCAACTTTATTTGTAATCGCTAAATACTGGAAACAAATGTCCTTCAAAAGGTGAATGGATATACAATGGAATATTCTTCAGTTGTTAAAAGGAATGGACTATTGATATGCACAACAACATGATAAATCTTTTTTTTTTTAAGATTTTATTTTTTATTTGACAGACAGAGATCACAAGTAGGCAGAGAAGCAGGCAGATAGAGAGGAAGGGAAGCAGGACCCCTGCTGAGCAGAGAGCCCGATGCGGGACTCGATTCCAGGACCCTGAGATCATGACCTGAGCCGAAGGCAGTGGCTTAACCCACTGAGCCACCCAGGCGCCCCTTAAATTTTTTTTTTTAAGATTTTATTTATTTACTTGACAAAGATCACAAGTAGGCAGAGAGGCAGAGAAAGCGAGAGATAGAGAGAGAGAGGGAAGCAGGCTCACTGCTGAGCAGAGAGCCCGATCCCAGGACCCTGAGATCATGACCTGAGCCGAAGGCAGAGGCTTAACCCACTGAGCCACCCAGGCGCCCCCAACATGATGAATCTTAAAATAATTATGCTGAGTGAAAGAAGCCAGACATAAAGGAGTATGTTCTGTATGACTCCGTTTGTATAACATCCTAGGAAAAGCAAAGTAGTGACAGAACGCAGATCTGCAGTTGCCTAGGGACCCAAGAAAGCAGAGGTATGGCAGGTAGACATCATAAAGGGGATAAGGAAACTTTTGGGGGGTGATGGGTATATTAATTATCTTGATCATGGTTATAGTTTCAAGACTGATAAGTTTTAAATGTACCAAAACTCATCAAACTGCACACTTTAAATACATAAAATTCATTGCTCATCAATTATACTTCACAAAAACTTAAAAATCGTATAGTCAAAAAACTCTTTTAAAGAAGGAAATCAGTGGCTTCCCAGTACCCTTAGGAAGAAAAAACAAAAATTATTGCCATCGAAGTTCTAATTGTGGAATTTCAATACCATCCATGGGGAAGGGGATGGATACAGTCGGCAGTTATGAAATGCCAGGTAACTAATGATGGTGATAACAGTAGTAGTAATAGCAGTAATAATAAAACTCCTTTTTTTGAGCATCTAAGAATTTTACATATGCCTTAATTGGGATTCTGCCCAGAAAGCAGAACTAGAGACAAGTAGTAGTTGCAGGTAATTTATTTGGAATGTGGTCCCAGGGATTTAATGTAAGATCCTAGAGTAAAACAGAAAAGATGGAGCCATCCCAAGGGTGCATTACCAACTAAGAGCACTGCTATTAGCACCTTGGGGTAGAACCTACCAAAACCATCTGAGGATTGTCTAGAATGCCTCTCAACATGGTCCACCCAAGGACTGCTCTGAGAAGGATTTATCCATTGGCTTCTATGCCCCATTAATTAGGATTAGCCCGGGGGCATCAGCTCCTCTTGCATTCAGAACAGGTCTCCACCAGTGTCCTATAACCTGGTTTTGGAAAAGCTTCAGGACAGAATGCAGAAAAAAATGCGAGAAGAATTGAAGCCCTCACTAAGCTGTTTTCTGCAGCTTCAGCTAGACTCTAAGGGAAGTCTGAGAGGATGTGGTAAGGCAATAGTGATACCAGAACATCCCTTGCATTGCTCAGATCTGTCCATGTTCTAATTAGATCCCATTTATCATGCTGTCTTCAAGGTGATGGCTGGCAACAATCTTGACGAAAGACTCAATGGCACTCATAATTCTTTGCAGGATGTTATGTTGCTCATATGCCTTTTGTGTCCTATAATATGCCATACTCAGCCATATGGATGATTTTCATTAATACTAAATGAAAGAAGCCAGACCATAGGAGCATATACTGTATGATTTCACATATATAAAATAAAACACAGGCAAAAATATTCTGCTGAGGGGCACCTGGGTGGCTCGTTTGTTAATCGGCTGCCTTGGAGTTGGGTCATTATCCCAGGGACCTGGGATCAATCCCTGCATCCAGCTCCCTGCTCAGCAGGAAGTCTGCTTCTCCCTCTCCCACTCCCCCTGTTTGTGTTCCCTCTCTCACTGTGTCCCTCTCTGTCAAATGAATGAATAAAATTTTTTAAAAATTCTGTTGAAAGTCAGGATAGCAGCTCCGCTTCATGGAGGAAGAGCAGTGTCTGGAAGAAGGTAAGAGGAGGTTTCTGGATGCTGGTAAGATTTTTTTTTTTTAAGATTTTATTTACTTATTTGACAGAGATCACAAGTAGGCAGAGAGGCAGACAGAGGAGGTGGGGGAAGAAGGCTCCCCACTGAGCAGACAGCCCAATGCGGGGCTCCATCCCACGACCCTGGGATCATGACCTGAGCCGAAGGCAGAGGCTTTAACCCACTGAGCCACCCAGGCACCCCTGGTAAGATAGTTTTTTGATCTGGATCTGGGTGCTTGGTCCATTGGTATCTTCAATTTGTAAAAATTCATTAAGTGGGATACCTATACTTTCCTGCATGTGTATTATACTCCCAACATAATTTTTTAAATGGGAAGTAGCCTGAGCCAAATCTCTTTGTCTTCTGAGAAACTAACTAACAGTAAACATTAGATGTGTCTGGACGGTTCAGTCACTTAAGTGTCTGGGTCTTGATCTCTGGGTGGTGACTTTGGCCCTGTGTTGGGGTCCGTGTTGGGTAAAGAACCTATTAAAAAAAAAAAAGGAAAGGAAACACTATTGCTAACCTTTAATATTTCTGGATTTGCAGCTCACGTTCATTAAGAACATGGGCTCTGGCAATAAAAAAATTGTTCTGCCACACTCTGTGTGCCATTGCCCAAGTTATTTAAACTGGTTAAGATTCAGTTCCATTGTATAATGGAAAACACAATAGAACCTATTATATAGGTTGGTGTGATAATTAAAGTAACATACATAAAGTGGCCAGCACTGTACCTGATATACATTAACTACTCAGTAAACAATAACTGTTATAGGTAATACTAGTTTTTGTCTTTCTATTTTTATTAAGTTTTCAAGTTTTCAGCAGTGAACATGGACATGGTCTGCAGGTGCAAGGATGTTCCTTGTAGTATTGTTTGAAATCTCAAAGAAAAAAACTGGAGACAAGCTAAATATGCATCTACTGGACAATGGGCAAATCAACTGTGATATAGTCATAATACAGAATAGCACAAAGCAGTCACAGTGAATCAGTTAAAGCTACAGAGATAGATGTGGATAAAAGAAAATTTTGCAGGCACCTGGGTGGCTCACTTGGTTAAGCAACCGCCTTCAGCTCAGGTCATCCTGGAGTCTTGGGATCGAGTCCCACATCGGGCTCCCTGCTCGGCAGGGAGTCTGGCTCCACTGAACTCTCTCTTCTCATGCTCTCTCTCTCTCTCATTCTCTCTCTCTCAAATAAATAAAATCTTTAAAAAGGGGGGGGGGAGAAAGTGTTAAGAGAGGCACCTGGATGGCTCAGTTAATCATCTGCTTTTGGCTCAGGTCATGATCCTGGGGTCTTGGGATCAAGTCCCACATTGAGCCTCACATTGGGCTCTCTGCTCAGCAGGGAGACTGCTTCTCCCTTTCTGTCTGCTGCTCCCCCTGCTTGTGCTCTTTCTCTCTGTTAAATAAATAAATAAATCTTAAAAAGAAAAGTTAATAGTTTTAGGTTATTTAATTTAAAGGATATGTGTAAATACATACTTTTATATCCATAGTCTATACCTCGAAGAATACGTAAGCTTTCCTCTGTGGTGCGAAAATAGTGCAGTTGAATAGTGTGTGATAGAGAAACTGATGTCACACCGCATACTCTTTCAGGCTATTGGATTTTCCCTTCAATATAGACTCTACTGTAAAAACACCACTATCAAAAAAGAGAATTTTTTTTTAAAGCCAAGATCTTGGGGAACCTGGCTGGCTCAGTCTGTTTGGCATCGGCTCTTGATTTCAGCTCTTGTCCTGATCTCAGGGTTGTGGCATCTAATCCTGTGCTGAGCTCCATATTCTGTGGAGTCTGCTTGAGATTCTCTTTCCCTCTTCCTCTGCCCCTTCCCCCATTCTCACTCTCAAATAAATAAATCAATATTTTTAAAAGCCCTAAGATTGGGATACCTGGGTGGCTCAGTCAGTTAGCATTTCCCTTGGGCTGATACCATGATCCTAGTGTCCTGGGATTGAGCCCTGTGTCTGGCTCCCCCCGCTCAGGGGGTAGTCCGTTTCTCCCTCTCTCGCTGCCCCTCAACTCCTGCTCTCTCCCTCCCTCTCTCTCTCTCTCTCTCAAATAAATAAATTTAAAAAACCCCCAAACCCTAAGATCTCAAAAAGTTTTGGTGAATCACTGAAACCCGGTTCTACCTAACGCAGTTTAAAATCACAGGTGATGGTGGTTGGACTGGATGATATCACCACAGTTTCAAATTCCACAGTTTCAAATTCTGAGAGCGCTCTCTTCTTTCACAGGTGGGAATGGCTCTACAAACCTGGCCATTTTGATTGGGCTGAGAACCAAGTCTGATTAACTAGCAAAAATGAATCGGACCAATCAGAGAACAATATGCAAGTAAGCGACTGACTGTCCAGAGCTTGATCACTGGAGCTTTGAACTTCGCAGTTTAGAGTGCTGCCACCTGCAGGCCACATTTCTCAACAGCCTGTCCCTGGAAATAAACTAGAGGGATTCTTCTCTCAGTTGAGTTTTCTCTGTAGAGCTCTGGATTGGAGAAAGAGTGATATAAATTTCCCCCTTTCTCCTTTCCTTTGAAGCTCACTACTCTGTCACAAACCCAAACTTGTGATAGTAGTTCCCAAGAACGGGGACTGTGGCATCAGATTGTCTGCCTTTACGTTGGGTCAATCAAATACCTCTTCTTCTTCTTCTTCTTTTTTTTTTTTTAAGATTTTATTTATTTATTTGACAGAGAGAAATCACAAGTAGACTGAGAGGCAGGCAGAGAGAGAGAGGGAAGCAGGCTCCCTGCCGAGCAGAGAGCCCGATGCGGGACTCGATCCCAGGCCCTGAGATCATGACCTGAGCCGAAGGCAGCGGCTTAACCCACTGAGCCACCCAGGCGCCCTCAAATACCTCTTCTATACCTCAGTTCTCTCATCTATAAAATGGTGATGATAACAGCTCTTCTGTATAGTTGTGAAGATTGAATCAGATCATGTAAACCACTTAGCACATTGGCTGGCACAGAGTGAGCAGAAAAAAATATCAATAGTTGCTAGGCAGAGCTTCAGAAGTTTCTCCTATTCTAAACTGACAAATAGTACCTTGACACAAAACAGTGCAGTGGGAAGAACTTTGGCACATGGCTCTACTGCTTCTGGCCTGTGACCTTGGGCAAGTGTTCTCACCTCTCTGAACCTTACTTGACCTTACAGGTGGTTTTGGATATTACATGAAATCATCTATATAAAGCATCAATCACAGTACTTGGCATAGAGTGGACAGTTAAATGGAGTGACAATGGAGTGATGATTAACACAGGATTAATTACCAAGTATAGGCCAAGGTTGAACAGCTCAGACCGCAAACAGGCAGGCCACAAGCAGTCACTAACCGACAGATATTTTTGTCTGGCCCTCAGTGTTTTATAATTTTTAAATTAGTTTCTAGAATTAAAAGCTGAAATTCCACATTTAAGGCCAGATTCTTAACTTCTTTTAAAATGAGAAGGTTTGACAATGTATTATACCAGATCTACAAGGAAGAGGGCATATAATAGGGAGACCTAATTTCTTCCCAAGGAGCCAAATAATGCTCCCTGAAGAAGTGGTGTTAAAAGCTGAGACATTAAGATTAAATAGAGGCTAGCCAGATAAAGAGAGAGGGGACAATGCTCCAAGCGGAGGGACTGCCATGTCCAAAGGCGTTGAATCGGGGAGATTAGTGCCTCCAGGAAACATCAGGAAAGCTCACTGGCTGGAGAACAGTGAGCAAGGGGAAGGTGGGAAGACAATAAGGCTCTAGCAGGCACCTTAGGATTTTGGACTTCATTGAGAGGACCAATGTAGCTGGAAGCTGGGAGGTAGCCAGTTTGAGGCTAGATGGTCAGAATGGAGAAGTCAGAGGTCAACAGTTAGCAGCTGAAAAAACAGAAAAGTACTAGGGTAGTATATGATCTATATCTAGAAAGACTGGGCATACACAGGACAGCCTGTCAGGTGTGGTCTGACAAAGGGCAGACTTTATAAGAATCAAGTTGAGGTGGATACCAGGGGGAATATCTTATGTTCATTTCAATTGTGGAAAAATGGGAAGAATAAAGATTTGGCAAAAGGACATATTAAAAACAAGACACAGAGCTAGATTCACAATACCTATCTCTAATTTGTTGCTTTTCTTACTACACTGGCTTTCTCAAGGTGAATAAACTCAGCACCAAAACTATGTTGCTAATAATAATATATCCTATTTATTGAGAGCTTGTTAAATGTTAGGCTCTATGTATATGTGCATTATTAGCTTGTTAGTTCGCTCAGTCAACAAATACAGTCCACCCAAAACATTATATACCAAGGCACTGGGCACACGAGAATAAATGAGACAGATACCATCCTTATCCTATGGGAGTTCACAATCCAGAAAGGAAATGAGTAGTTGAGGAAGTAATTATAGAAGGTAATTGGCAGGTACTTTAGGGAGAGTATAATAGTGAACCCAACCTACCATGGGTGGCAGGAAAGGCTTTTTGGAAGAAGGGACAGTCAAGCTGAAAAAGTAGAAGTAAAACAAGGAAAGAAAAAGAGAAGGCATTACCTGGAAAATACTATTCTCCCCATAACCTGATGAGATAGAAGATATGGTTATTCTCTTTTCACAGATGAGAAAACTGATGTTCTTAGAGATTAAGTAACTGATCCACTAGATAGTGCTAGGGTGATGGCCTAAGTCTGGATTTACCTAGACCAAAGCTCATTCTCGTGGCTGTTAAGCTACATATTTCTATTAGCTTGTCCTTTCCTTCCAATGGTCATATGAGTGGAATGGCATGTTAACTGAGATGTCTGCAATGCAGGAAGTTGAAATCATGGCTTACAAACCATTCAAGCATGTCTGTGTCAGGGGTTGGCTGTCAATTTTGGAATGGCATCTATTTAGTGACACAGCTGTGCACTAATGCCTGAATGGATGTTTAGCTCAACTGGACATGATTCAACAGCTAGTACTGAGCGCCTACTGTGTGCCCGGCAAGGGGCCAGGCACTGTCAGAATGACAGAGATGATGAGTTCCTAAGTTCCTAAGTATGAGGATAAAGATGGTGTTTATTGCTAACAAATGAAACAATAACAAAGCCATAATCCTGGCAGTTAGAAACTGTAGGTAACTTGAAATAGCTACCAGATTCTGAGCATCAACCAGGTGCCAAGCACTGCATGATACCTAAATGAAAATAAAAATGATCATAACTAAAAACTGGAAGCGCATACTGTGTTGAGCAGTTCACACGTATTATCTGATTCTTTCAACCCATGTTTATTCTATAATGTTAATATCATAGGATTAGTGACCGTCATTATCAGTATGATAGGTAATATTGCCCATTTTACAGATGAGGAAATGGATGCAGAGATTTTGTCTGAGATGGGGAGCGAAGACGTAGAAGAGCTATAATTCAAACCCAGGTCTGCCTGACTCTAAAATTGGGCCGGGGAGGGGGGTCGTTCCTGGGTGCCTCAGTTGATTAAGTGTCTGACTCTTGATCTCAGCTCAGGTCTTGATCTCAGGATCTTGATCTCAGGGTCATGATTTCAACACCCATGCCACGCTCCTTAAAAAAAAAAATAAATAAGATAAAATAAAACAAAATAAAATAGATATAAGTAAAATAAAATTAGGATTCTAGCCCATTGCACCATACTATCTCTGCAAAGCTTATAAAAACCCAGAGGAATTTTGTATGATCTGCATGGACAAGCATACATCCAGATAGAGGAAATAAATGTCAGTGCTTTTAAAACCCTCCAGGGAGGGCCGCCTGGGTGACTCCGTGGGTTGAGCCTCTGCCTTCAGCTCAGGTCATGATCTTAGGGTCCTGGGATCGAGCCCCACATCGGGCTCTCTCCTCAGCAGGGAGCCTGTTCCCCCCAACATCTGCCTGCCTCTCTGCCAATTTGTGATTTCTCTTTCTGTCAAATAAATAAAATCTTAAAAAAATAAATATAATAAAGTTAGAGAAAATTATAAAAAGAAAAGAAAAGAAAACCAAAAACCCTCCAGGGAAATAGAGAAACAGGCAAAAACAATAAGAAACAATAGCAAAGTATCAATTAGTTAGACACTAGTTAATTCCTAAAACAGAGAACCTACCCAAAATATTCATAAACTATTCTTTTTTTTTTTTTAAGATTTTATTTATTTATTTGACAGTCAGAGGTCACAAGTAGGCAGCAAGGCAGGCAGAAGCAGGCTCCCTGCTGAGTAGAGAGCCCGATGTGTGGCTCGATCCCATGATCCTGAGATCATGACCTGAGCTGAAGGCAGAGGCTTAACCCATTGAGCCACCCAGGTGCCCCTTCATCAACTATTCTTTTTCTGTCATTTAATTCTACTTAAATTTGCCGGTAAATTATCTTTAAATTTAATTAGAAACTAAAGCTCAGAATTTTTGGTATCAAGATACACTTCCTTTAATTCTTACTTTATATCAATGTAAGAAACAAAACAAAACAAAACTACTTCAAAGAAGCCAGTGTCAAGCAAATAAGTGACCCCATTAAGTATGGGATACAAGTTGCACTTAGCAAACTGGAAGAAAAAAGTCCCCAGCAGGAGGCAGCCATCAGCCCTGAGCCATGTTAGTACTCTGTCTGTGGTCAGGGAG
Organism: Neogale vison; assembly: GCF_020171115.1. Lineage (NCBI taxonomy): Eukaryota > Metazoa > Chordata > Mammalia > Carnivora > Mustelidae > Neogale > Neogale vison. The sequence continues at coordinate 21,182,328 of NC_058092.1, read as the reverse complement.
GTATGTAGCCTTATTCCAGATGTTCAGATATGGCCACAGGAGAAATCTGTGTAGCTAAAGAAGTGTCCAGAATTGGCTCTGTGACACCTGGACTGGGAAGATCACTGCTGTGTTCAAACATATGGATATTTGCTTTTCCACTATTTATTTACCGTCTGTCTCAACATAAAAATGCAAGAAAAGAAACTAGTCTTTATCAAGTGCCACTTTGTATATTGTATATTATTGTCTCAGCAGTTCATTTAGTACTGTAGAAATGAGTTCAGAGAGGTAGAACTTCTATTATAGCAACTATAAAAAGTTACTTATTATAATTATCTTGTTACTAAATAATAACTATAGCTTCCATTTATTGAGTGCATGCAATGTGCCAGGCACTGTGAAGGGCACTTCTGCACTTCTCATCCATTACTTCATAACCTTGATGACAACCCTATGGTTTAGGGGCTATTACCCATTTTACAGAAAAAGAAACAGATGTTCAGGAGGTTAAACTACTTCTCAAGGCCACAGTGAGCCCACAGTGAGCAAGCAGCAGCATCTGTTCATGTGTCTGCCTCCCCACCAATCACTGTAAATTTCTTGAGAGCAAGCACTATGTCTTATCCATCTCTTATTTCTCGTCTCTAACACTGCCTGGCATGGAGTAGGCAGAATCCAGTAAACATTTGTCAACAAATGAAAAAGAAACAGTTTCCCAAGATAAGTGGTAGAGCCATCATTGGGATTTACACCTTCTGCTTTCAAGTCTAGTGTGCTTTCCATAATTAATCCTGATTAATCACTCACATGCTTCTTTTACTCTGGAAATTTCTATTAGACACTTTCCATGTGAGTATGATAGAGCAATTCCACTTCTCAGTCTTTATCTTAAAGACATACAAGCACATGTGTTTAAGGATGTATTACTAGGGTATGGATTGCTGGTATTTCAGAAAAAAAATTGAAAAACAAATGTCCATCAATGGAAGTATGATTAAATGGCATATCTATTCTATAGAATAGTGTGCAACTTTAAAAAGAGTAAAGGCAGTCAGAGAAGGACAAAAACCATATGATTTCACTCATATGTGGAGTTTAAGAAACAAAACAAGCAAAGGGGGAAAAAAAAGAGAGAGAAAGATAAATCAAGATACAGACTCTTGGGGCACCTGGCTGGCTCTGTCAGAACAGAGTGTGATTCTTGATCTTGGGGTGGTGAGTCTGAGCCCCACGTTGGGTGTGGAGATTACTAAAAAAAAATCCCCAAAACAAAAAAACAAAAAAAACAGACTCTTAACTATTGAGAACAAACTGATGGTTACCAGAGGGGAGGGGAAATGGGTGAAATAAGTGACGGGGATTAAGGAGTCCACTTGTCATGATGAGAACCAGGTGATGTATGGAAGTGTTGAATCACTATGTGTACACCTGAAACTTATATAACACTGTGTGTTAAAAAATATAACACTGTGTGTTATAAAAAATAAAATAGAGTAAGGTAGACTTCTGATGGAGAAGAATGAACATAAGATTGTATTAAGTAGAATAAACATGTTTCAGAATGTTAAGTATAGCTTAGTGTGCATACCAATAATACTGGCTTCAATATTTGTTATGTGCCTTGTTTTAGGCATTCTCCGAAGTGCATTACCCAGATTCCCATATTTCACTGAAACTAAGATATTATTTATCGAATGCTTATAATTACTTGGACCTGTGCTAAACATTCTGATTTCAAAGATAAAGTCAATGGCTATAACTTCTTATAGATCTGATTTTCCTATCTATCCCCTCCCCTCCCAAGCCCACTAAAACTTCAGTAAAGGATTGCATTAAAGCATAAAAAATGGGAGAGGGGGCAATAAATACAACAGAATTTTGGATGTGGAAAAGCAGATAAATGAGTGTTCCGGCAGACCCAACAATGCTGAATCCTGGGCCAGGTGGGCTCAGTTGGAAGACCCTGTGACTCTTGATCTTGGGGCTGTGAGTTCGAGCCCCACATTGGGTGCAGAAATTACTTAAAATCTTTTTAAAAAGATAAATAAGTAATAATATAAAATAATAAAAATTTAAAAAAGAAAATCTGAGCACCAGCCAAGGAAGTGCAATAGCTGAATAAAAGTTCCATAAGGAAAGATTATTTTAAAAAGATTTGAGGAAATCATAAAATCATTTGAGAACATTTCCTGTAGGTTTCCAGATTATCCACTGCACCAGCACAATGAATGAGAATAGACCCACATTAAGACTCACCACTATGAAATATCAGAACTCTGTAAATAAAGACAAGATTCTATAAGCTTCTACAGAAAAAAGAAAACTGGTCCCATATAGATCAGGGATCAGAATGGCTCTGGCTTTTCGACAGCAACATGGAAGTAGAAGCAAAGGGAGGAATGTCTTCAAAATTCTGAAAGATGATTTTCATCCTAGGATACTATGCCTGGTTAAACCATAGACACCATCATTAAGACATGTGGATAAAGACATAATCAGATACATGAGGGGTTAAAGTTTTTACCTCTTTTTAAAAATGTATTTATTTTAGTAATCTTTGCACCCAACATGGGCTCAAACTCATAACCCCAAGATCAATAGTCAGCCAGGCATCCCTAAAATTCTTACCTCTAATGCATCCTTTCATGAGAAGCTACCGGCAGATATAGTCTACCAAAACTAGAGGTCCAACAAAGATAAAAGTTATGAGATTTAATACACAGGAGAGCCAATGCAGGGGAGAAGCAAAGGGAATTCCAAGAAGCAGGAAGGAACATTCTAGGATGACAACTGTGCTCCAGATGTAGAGGGCTACCTACCCAGATGGGAGCACTCTAACTCAAGAGAGACATACTGAAGACAGTTGCATTCAAGAACTCTCAAAGTTGAAAGTGTAGAGCCCTGGTGAGCGTGGCTCTGATTCTTACCTTCATTCAGCTTGTCTGGAGCAGTTGGTGATGAAGATCAAATGCTCCCCAAACTGGGTAATAATGTAAGTGAAAAAGGGATAGCTTTGGGGCTAAAGATGCTATTTCCAGCCTCTGGCCACGCCAGTGCCCTCCTGCCCCCAGAATCATCCCGAAGAGCCAGTCTCTGAAAGGGGATGGGCTTCCTGACATCGATTATCAGAGTACCAGACAGGAAACAGCGTCCAAAGGAACTGGGCCTGGTTTAAGTTACTGTAGAGACGGAGGGAGTCACCTTTCTAGGCTTTCCTCTCTTGAGTTACTCTTCACAGTTGAATCTGAAGGTCCTTAAAGGTCCTCTGGAATAAGAATTAACAATTAAATAGAATTAAATATCCCCTGTGCCACATGGAGGGATGATCAGAGGTGGGCACCACCAACTGCAGATGACTGAGCTGTATATTGTAAACCAGATTATCTAGCTTCTTCTGTTACTTGATATCACTGGCATGAAAAGAGAGGTGGGGAGGAAGGAAACATTATTGAAGAAAAGGAAACTTAGAGACATAAAAACCGAATGTAACATGTTGACCTCTTTTGGATCCTGACCCAAATGAACCAATCATAAAAGGACTATTAGGGAAATGTGAATAATAAGTGAGGATCACGTGATATTAACTGGTGTTAATTTTGTTACATATAATAATGGTATGCTCTTGTTTAAATATTAAGTTAGAGATGCATACTAAAAATATTTAAGCAAAGAATGGCATGCTATCTGGGATTTGTTTTAATATTCTCTAGGAGGGTGCCTGGGTGGTTCAGTTGGTTAAGCACCCGCATCTTGGATTGGGCTCAGGTCATGATCTCAGGGTGGTGAGATGGAGCCTGGCGCCTAGTTCTGCACTGGGCGTGGAGCCTGCTTAAGATTCTTTGTCTCCCTCTCCCTCTGCCCCTCCCCAGCCACTCACGTGTGCTCACTCTCTCTCTCTCTCTCTCTCTCTCAGAAGAATAAAAAGTGTTGGGGGGACAGAGAGATGAAGTAACATCGGTGAAGTTTTGGTAATTGCCAAAGCTGGTGATTGGTAAATGGGGGTTTACTATACACTTCTTTCTTTTTTGGGGTATGTTTGTAAGTTTCCATGATATAATGTTCAAAAACAGGGGAACACAATCAGTGCAGAAAATTCATGAATACAGATAAGCAAAATGGAAAAAATATTATGCATAATCCTACCATCCATTAACATTTTGTAGCTCTTTCCACTGTATATACACACACATGTATCTATGTATTTTAAAATTGGGATCATACCTGATGTATTTAATATTCTTGTTTGCTACTTTATGTATCATGAACGTTTCCCCATGGATTGCATTTTCTACAACAGCATTCTACGTACACAATTTATTCTACAGAGTTGTATAGTATTCTATGATGTAATTGTTTTCTCCTATTACTGTACAATATATTGGTTCTTTTGAGATGTTACTTGAAATTATGAATAACACAGCAAAGGGTATCAGCCTTAATAGTTTTCCTGGAAAAATATCCTAAAAGAGGAATGGTTGGGTCAGATCTTAGTTTACTTATACAAATTAAAGGTGGAGGACTCACTGTCCTCTCAACCACCTCCTGCTTTCATTCATTCCTATTCTTCAACTACTTCATTTTTGAAATTATACTCATCTTTATTTTTTTAAGATTTTATTTATTTATTGGAGAGAGAGTGAGAGCATGGGGGAATGGGGTAAGGGAGGGGCAAAGAGAGAAGCAGACTCCCCGTTGAGTGTTGAGTCTGACAAGGCCCCCATCCCCGGACTCCGAGATCATGACCTGAGCCGAAGGCAGACTTTAACCCACTGAGCCATCCAGGCGCCCCTGAAATCGTTCTCATCTTTCAAGACCTACTTCTAACCCTGAAGATCTTATGAGATATGTCCTCACTTCTCTAATTAGATTGCCAGTTCCTAGAAAGCAATAAAGAGGGGTCCAATTTTGCTTCCATCTGTAAGAGCTAATTTCCAAATGCCTGAAAATGATTTGCAGTTTTAGTGAATAGGGTTGCCAGGAATAGTGGTTCCTAAACCACAGATCTTCACATTCACCTAGAGAGATTAATAAGGGAAAAATAGAGATTCCTGGGTCCACATCCCCAATATTCTAATAGGGTGGGTGGGGGATATTCAGGTGATCATCAGGTGTAGCCAATGCTATTTTTGAATCACTTTATTTACTTACTATTGCTTCTACATTCTCTTTATTGGATTATTCATTATATCTTCTTGTTTCTTCAAGTGTCATTTATTTGAGTTCCTTCAGTATTTGCATCCCAGGTGAACCATGTCCATAAGATGTCTACAAATGCCGCTGAACTCTTTTTGTGTACCGAGTAGAGCTCTAAGTTCTTATCACCTGAGTCTCCTTGGGCCTCAAGGAATAAATCACTCCCAGGCTCCCAACTGACAGGTCTTATCTGGTTAAATGATCCTGTCCTTGTAGATATCTCCTAAGAATCTTGACACAGACAAGGAGTATCCATTACACTTACCTGTTCCTACTGTGGCCACCAATGTCGCTGCCCAGGGAGGCTCTTTGGGTTCTTGGCCTGGGTTGGGACTTTACCAACTCTGATGTCCTTGCCAGTTTGTGTCCACCTCAGAATAACAGAGCAATTCTTCAAGATCCACACTGTAACAAAGTGGAGTATATTTCAAAAAAGGGTGCTAGAGACCCTTTTCCTCCACCTTTTCACATTCTGTCATCTGGGCCCCATAGCAGCTCTGTTTGAGACTTGGAATAAAACACGAAAACAGTTTGGTTTATTTTTAAAAAAATATTTTATGTATTTGACAGAGTGAGAGAGAGAGAGAGAGAGCACATGCAGGGGGAGGGGTAGGCAGAGGGAGAAGCAGGCTCCCCGCTGAGCAGGGAGCCCCACGGGGGCTCAGTCCCAGGACTCAATCTCAGGACCCTGGGATCATGACCTGAGTCGAAGGCAGATGCCCAACCTACTGAGCCACCCTAGTGCCCCAGAAAACAGTTTTAATTTGCAGTCCCTTATTCTACAGGACTCAGACATAGGCAGGTCCTCAAGGCTAGGTAGGGGGACATTAGACTGTTTCCCCCCTGAAAGCTTTTCTGTTCCTCCCCATCAGTATAAGGTCACCAAATAAACTCATGCAAATGGTAGGAGCTCTACTGAGCAGCTGTTGAGTCTTAAGATTCGTTTGAAGGCAAGCTTGGTTAAAATCCAGTTCCGCCTCTCACAGCTGTGACCTTGGCCATGTTTCTCCGAGAGCCTCATTTTTCTCACCAATAAAATGAAGACAATATCTATCTTGAAATATTGTTGTTAGAGATTAAAACATGATAGTTTTTGTTTTTAGCACAGTGCCTACAACACAGTTAGTGCTTCATAAATGGGAGTGATGATTATTTCCTCTAGACCACCTACCTTTTCAGGTACATCTAATAAAGACTGACTTTCAGAAGTGGGCCCAATCTCTGGTCGATCTGGGACCCACAACAGTATTTTGAGTGATTCCTTAAACACAGGACACACCTGGTACCAACAAATGAATATTATTTACTTCAAGGTTGTCATCACCTTGGAGGCAGCACGCTTATGCCCAGAAGGTTTCCACTCTCCAAACCATTACTGGGATGCCTAATTCAGAAATAACTTCAGGGCCTATGACACAGGCTCTCTGGAAGCAAATCTTCTTTTTTGTTTTTGTTTTTGTTTTTTTTTTTGAGTGAGAGGGAGTGAGTGGTGGGAGAGGGGGTGCGTACAGAGGGAGAGAAAGAATCCTAAGCAGGCTCCGTGCCCAAGTGCCCAGCACAGAGCCCAATGTGGGGCTTGATCCCACAATCCTATGATAATGACCCGAGATGAAATCAAAAGTTGGAGGCTTAACTGACTGCCCCACCAAGGTGCCCTGCAAATCTTCATCTTCCATAAAGACAAATTCCAATTTTGAAGTAATCAGAAGTGGGGTGCCTGGATGGTTCAGTTGGTTAAGCATCTGCCTTCAGCTCAAGTCATGATCCCAGGGTCCTGGGACTGACTCCCGAGTTGGGGTCCTTGCTCAGTGGGAAGCCTGTGCTTCTCCCTCTACCTGCTGTTTCCTCTGCTCTCTGTCAAATAAATAAGTTTTTTAAAAGTGGCACTGTTGAAACAAATATTTTTTTAAAAAGGCGGGGGGTGCCTGGGTGCCTCAGTCAGTTAGGCATCCAACTCTTGATTTCAGCTCAACTCATGATCTCAGAGTCATGAGATCAAGCCCTGTGCTCGCTTCGGCAGCACATATACTAAAAAAAAAAAAAAAAAAATGAGATCAAGCCCTGCAAGGGGCTCCGAGCTGACATGGAGCCTTCTTAATTTTCTCTCACCCATGAGATCATAACTTGAGCTGAGATCAAGAGTCAGATGCTTAATCAACTGAGCCACCCAGGTGCCCCAGAAGATTTGATGATTCTTAATATTTACTTCCAAATTGCTTTCCAGTAGGTTTTTACTAATTTATAATACCACTAGAAACACTTGAATAATACCCGTTTCACTACATCTTTAAAAGCACTTAGTATTAAAAAAAAAAACCTGAAAAGCACTTAGGGTGGGTGGGGGATATTCACAATTTTAATAAATTAGGAGGAGGAAAAATATTCCATCCAAACCAATTTTGAGGTCAATTGGTTTGACTTCTCCCATCCCCCCCAAAAAATCCAAAAAATTATATGAGTAGCAAAAATTTGTTAATAAGTGTGTGATTTCTCAAAATAAGTACTTTGAAGGGAGCCATTTATTTAGATGTTTATCTTGATATATTTGTGTTTTTTTTAATTAATCTCATCACTTCACATTCACACCTCCAAGGAAAACACAGACATGATTTTAGTCAACCTGACAGAATGCCAGTGTGATGACTCATATCCTGTTCACCTCTAGAGTTCAGTGTGGGTTCTATATTGCCGGGCCCCACTTTGCTAAGGACTTGCTACTGCCTAAGGGCATTCTGGATGCTGGGTCCATCTCTCTTCTAAGAAAAGGGAAGATCATCTTTTAAAGTGAAAGAAGACTAACCCCCTTTCATACTCTTATACCTGCCATACCAGCTAACAAGAAGGCACAGACAGGGTAGAAAATTCTCGTCACCCTGACTCCCCTACTAAAGAAATTGATTTTTTTTTAAGATTTTATTTATTTATTTGAGAGAGAGAGAGAGAGTGGGAGCAGGGGAAGGAACAGAGAGAGAGGGACAAGCAGACTCCTTGCTGAGCTCAGAGCCTGTTATGGGGCTTGATCTCACAACCCTGAGATCATGACATGAACTAAAACCAAGAGTCGGAGGCTCAACCAGCTAAGCCACCCAGGCACCCTATGTTTTGTTTTGGTTTTAATTATTGTTTTTAAGTTACACAAGCCATATATATTTATTGTAAAAAAAAAAAAAGGCAAAAACAGCTATAAAATATACCATTATTTCCAACACCAAGAAGTAGCTCATAACATTTTGAAGTATGTACTTTCATACCTTTTCCCCTATGTATATGTTTTGTAAGTAATAGCATATCAAACACATTGTTTTTAAACTTTTTTCTCGCATAATAATAATTACAGGTTATATCTATAAATGGGACAGGTACAATTTCAAATATTCTTATGCATAGCTCATTTAATCCTCATGATAACTATAAGGAAGTCAATATTAATATTCCCATTTACTGATAAGGAGACTGAGGCAGAGAAATTAAGTAATTTTCTTAAAGTCACAAGTTAATAACTATCTGGAATATTTTTCCATGTCATTAAACTCATTACTACAATTTCTTTTGCATGACTGCAAGATATCTCATTTGTGAATAAAGTATCATTTATCCCACCTCCTTATAGGAGACATCTAGAGTATTTCCTTTTTTTAGACTATACACATCACTAAGATGACCAGATTTAATAATTTTTTAAAAAGATTATTTACTTGACAGAGCGAGAGACAGAAAAATAGGGAACACAAGCAGAGGGAGTGGGAGAGGGAGAAGTCCTCTTGCTGAGCGGGGGGCCTAATGTGGGGCTTGATCCCAGGACCCCGAGATCATGACCTGAGCTGAAGGCAGATGCTTAATGACTGAGCCACCCAGGTACCCCTAAGATGACCAGCTTTAAACTACATCTTTGTGCACATCCCTAGTTATTTTCTTAGGCTAAACGCCCTCAGGAACAGTTGCATCAATTTTTATTTCCTCCCCAAAGGTGCTCCTTTCTCTATGTTCTCCGTGACACTGAATGTTGTAAATTTTACCTCAAAAGTGGTAGCGGTTTTAAAATTCATTTTACCAGTTCTGAGAAATAAGTTCAAGCACTAAAATATGAGTGATTTCTCTAGAGTGAAAAAGGCCAGGGTTTAACACCTCCCCCTTTCTATAATCTTCTCCTGTTTTTTACAGATGTTAAACCTTATGGCTTATACACCAAGTCATCTCAGAGGAATGAGGAGTGTTAACCTGGGACAAACCAGCTTACAGAGGCAAGATTCTTGTGGCATACAGCTCAGCATTCACTAATTCACTCACTCATTTATTCAATAAATATTTGAAAGGTCATTATATGAGTAGTACTAAGCTAGGCAAGGGTCATGGGGTTCACAGAAATAAAATAAAACATTGCTAAATAAAACCCTTAGCACATTACTTGACACTTGTTAAATGATCAAGAAATCAGTATTTATGCCAGGCACCATGCTAAATTCTCAGTGAGTGGGTTATTTCATTTAATCCCTACAACAGCCTCTAGGAACTGGGTTCTTTTATCATTCCCATTTTGCAGATAAGAAAACTAAGGCCTAGAGGGGTCTACCCAGCTTGAGCAACATACTTAGGTGGGAATTCACATTTGAACTCAAGACTCTAGAGTTTTAACCGTTATGTAATACTATAAAACCCAGTTCTTCCCTGTAAGAAGCATACAGTCGTGTTAATAATACTGAAACAGAAAACAGCTAACAAGTATTAAGCACTCAAGTACAAAGCACTTCATTACGTCTTTATGCATAAGATCATGTAATTCATATGACAATTCTATGAGGAATCCTTCCGTCTATGAATCCTGTTTTACAGATAAGAAAATAGATATTCTGAGAGTTTAACTAACTTGGCCAAGACACTACTAAATGGTAGCGCCAGAAGCCAAGATACATAAAGAATTACTATAGGGAAGGGTGTCTGGGGAGCTCAGTGGGTTAAGCCTCTGCCTTCAGGTCAGGTCATGATCTCAGGGTCCTGGAATCGAGCCCCACATCAGGCTCTCTGCTCAGCAGGGAGCCTGCTTCCTCCTCTCTCTCTGCCTGCCTCTCTGCCTATTTGTGCTCTCTCTCTGTCAAATAAATAAATAAAAATCTTAAAAAAAAAAAAGAAAAAAAGAATTACTATAGGGAGAACATCGTGAATTGTGAAACAAGTGATGCTACTTACTTGCCATCTAACGTCAGAAGTCAGAGGAAAGAGACTTTGTGACCTTCTTGTGGTCCAGGACAGAAAGGGAAAATCCTGGCAGTCGTCAGGCCCTGTGTCGAAAGACTTTACGCAGGTTAGTTCACCGGATCTTCTACGTGATGAAGGTAGTCTCAGTTTGACAGATGAGGAAATAGATCTCCGGGGTGGCGCAATACGTGCAAGGTCACACAGCTAGTGAATGGCATGGCTAGAATTGGAACCTAGCTGTCACTCCAGCCTGAGCCCTTAACCACTCTTTTACATGCTTTCCATTGTTTGATCCTGTTTGTTTGTTTGTTTAAAGATTTTATTTATTTATTTGACAGAGATCACAAGTAGGCAGACAGGCAGGCAGAGAGAGAGAGAGGAGGAAGAAGGCTCCCCGCGGAGCAGAGAGCCCGAAGCGGGGCTCAATCCCAGGACCCTGAGATCATGACCTGAGCTAAAGGCAGAGGCTTTAACCTACTGAGCCACCCAGGTGCCCCTGTTTGTTTTGATCCCGCTTCTTGATTGTGCAGGAGGCACATAGACAGAGAAGAGTGGGGAAGGCAAAGAGGAAAGGGTATTAAGAAAGATAATACAGGGGTGCCTGGGTGGCTCAGTGGATTGAGCTTCTGCCTTTGGATCAGGTCATGATCTCAGGGTCCTGGGATCAAGAGCGGCATTGGGCTCTCTGCTCAGTGGGGAGCCTGCTTCCCACCCCCCTGCCTGCCTCTCTGCCTACTTGTGATCTCTGTCTAATAAATGAATAAAATTTAAAAAAAGGAAAAGAAAGAAAGAAAGATAATACATATGCAAGAGTGTTAGGTATATCCAAGGAAAAGGAAGCAGACCTGCTTGGTCATTCATCTGGGGAAGGAGATCTTTGTTCATTTAACTTTTATGACTATACAAACTGTATAAATGTCTGTTTCTGCCATTATAAATGGGCGCTATTAAAGACAGGGACTGTATCATAGCCATTGTTGTAATGCAGCATCTAGCATAGCGCTTAGCTTGTAGTTCCAGCAGAGAGGTTGGAAAAACAGGGAGTGGTCACTGCATAGATCTCTGCACGGCAATTAAGGTAGTCCACAATTCAAATATCCTAAACAAAATAATAGGCACTCAAATCCAACAGGGTATTTAAAAGATAATATCATGATGCTTTGGAGTGATCCCAGGAATACAAGGATGGCCCAATAGCAGAAAGTCTGTCAATATAATTCATCACATGGACAGACCAAAGGGTAAAAATCATGTAATTTGTCATCATACTTAACAGAGATATTTGGTGCAAAAGTATTAAAAACAGGACAATGGGGCGTCTGGGTGGCTCAGTTGGTTGAGTGACTGCCTTTGGCTCAAGTCATGATCCCGGAGTCCTGGGATGGAGTCGTGCATGGGGCTCCCAGCTCCACGGGGAGCCTGCTTCTCCCTCTGACTTTCTCTCCTTTCATGCTCTTTCTCACTGTCTCTCTCTCAAATAAATAAATAAAATCTTAAAAAAATAATAAAATTAGGATGATGCAGTGGCTTCTCATTATGACCACGAGTGTTGGCTAGAGTACTGAAGAGTCTGGCCGATTCTTTTAGACAAGAAAAGAGTGAAAGAGGTATGTACTCTTTCTGCTTGCCACTCTTGCCAATGATATGACAGTCTGTATGAAAAACTCAGGGTGTCTGCATGGCTCAGCTGGTTGGACGACTGCCTTCAGCTCGGGTCATGATCCTGGAGTCCTGGGATCAAATCCCACATCGGGCTCCCTGCCCAGGAGGGAGTCTGCTTCTCTCGCTGACCTCTCTCCTCTCATGCTCTCTCTCTCTCTAATAAATAAATAAGAAAGATATTTTTAAAAAATCAATAGTTTTCTTTTATATCAGGAGTATTTTCCTTAAAAATGTAATAAATAGATAACATGATCTATAATAGCAAATAAGCTAGTCTATGGAGAGGATCAGCAAACTTTTTCTGTAAAGAGCCAGATAACAAATAGTTTCTGCTTTATGGGCCGTGTGATCTCTGTGGTGGCCACTCAGTTCTGTCATTGTAGTACGAAAGCAGTCATAGACAACATATAAATGAATGTGGATATTCCAATAAAACTTTATTTACAAAACCAGACAGCAAGTTGACCTGCACAGGTGTAGTTTGCTGACTCCTGGTCTACAGAAATTGGCCTAAAAGCAATGCCCAAGAAGTTTACTAAAAATTTTCTTCAGGGGTGCCTGGGTGGCACTGTCGGTTACCATCTGACTTTTGGTTTTGGCTTGGATTATGGTCTCAGAGTTTTGGGAGCATAGGATTGAGCCCCATGTGGGGCTCTGCATTCAGTGTGGAGTCTGCCTGGGGCTCTCGCTCCCTCTGCCTCCCCTCCCCCACCTCTCCCCGCTGCTCTCTCTCTCTCTCTCTCTCAAAGAAATAAATCTTTAAAAAAATTTCTTTCAACTCTATTCAGAGACATGAAAACCTGAATAAATGTCATAATTGGGAAAATATATCTTTAGCAGCCTAAAGATTTTATTCATTTGTTTAACAAATATTCAGAGTGACTACCGAAGGTCAGACATTGTTTTGAGTGCTAGGGACACAGCAGAAAACAAAACAAAGCACTTTTCCTCATGAATCTTACATTCTAGAAGAGAAGCAGTAAGTCAATAATCTGAAGTTGGATAGTAATAAATGCTATGGAAAAATTAAATAAGAGAGTGAGGGTGAGCTACTGTGCTACTTAGGATAGTCAGGGCAGGCTTCTCTGACATTTTAGCAGAGACCTAAAAGAGGTGAAGGAAACCTGCCACAGTGAATTATAGGGAGGGTTTCATGCAAAGATGTCAGTTCTCCCCTAAATTAATCTATATATATTCAATGAAACTTCAATAAAAATTCTAGTAGTAATGGTGAGAAACAGAAACTTATTCTAAAATGAGTATGGAAGAAATAAAAATAAAAATGATACAATAAAAAAATAAAGTGAATATGATAGAATAAAGATCTATGAAAGCTAAGTCTATTTTGAGAGGGAAATAAAAGTCAGGCTACCTGTCCTACTGGTAGAACTGGCCCTACAACAAAGCCTCAGTAATAAAAACATTGTGTTGCTGGCACTGAAATGAAGACCAATGGAATAGAATGGAGAGTTTAGAAAGAAAGTATAGACAGGGGAACTTAATATAGGAAAAAGGTGGCTCACAAAGCATTAGAAAGACTATTTTTCAATGGTGATAGAAAAACGAATTCACTGTATGGAGGAAAAAAATCTGGATTTTCACTTGAAATTATGTTAAAGGTAGATTCTATTTTTCAATGGTGATAGAAAAACGAATTCACTGTATGAAGGAAAAACATCTGGATTTTCACTTGAAATTATGTTAAAGGTAGATTCCGATGAAAGACTTGAGTGTCAGAAATTTAAACTATAAAGCTAACGAAAAACTGTTACCTCTGGCTAAATAAAGACTTCCTAAATGAGATTCCAAATCATAAGGTCAAAATTTAGGGCATATGCTTAACTAACAATATCACATCACAGACAAAGTTAACAGGAAGGTGACAGACTGGGAGAAGGAACTGTGATGTTTAAAACAAACACAGAATGTCTAGAATATACATGTAATTTCTACCAACCAACAAGAGAGGAAACCAAATAGAAAAACAGGCAAAGGATATAGGTACCTTTGTTTCACAGTAAGTTTCACACTGTATAGACTAAGAAGTCTATTCAAGGTGATATATAAAAGGCATATTTATTTATTTAAAAAAATTTTTAAAAGTATTTATTATTTTAAAGATTTTATTTATTTATTTTGTTATTTTGTTATTTGACAGAGATCACAAGTAGGCAGAGAGGCAGGCAGAGAAAGAGGAGGAAGCAGGCTCTCTGTGGAGCAGAGAGCCTGATACAGGGCTCTATCCCAGGACCCTGGGATCATGATCCGAGCCGAAGGCAGAGGCTTTAACCCATTGAGCCACCCAGGCGTCCCTAAATTTTTTATTTTTTTATTAACATATAATGTGTTATTAGCCCCAGGGGTACGGATTTGTGAATCGCCAGGTTTACACACTTCACAGCACTTACCATAGCACACACCTTCCCCAATGTCCATAACCCTCTCCCTAACCCCCTCCTCTGGCAACCCTCAGTTTGTTGTTGTGAGATTAAGAGTTTCTTATGGTTTGTCTCCCTCTCGATCCCATCTTGTTTCATTTATTCTTTTCCTACCCCCAACTCCCTCATGTTGCCTCTTAACTTTCTCATATCAGGGAGATCATATGATAATTGCCTTTCTCTGACTTATTTCGCTCAGCATAATACCCTCTAGTTCTATCCATGTTGCCGCAAATGGTAAGATTTCATTTCTTTTGATGGCTGCATAGTATTCCACCGTGTGTGTGTGTGTGTGTGTGTGTGTGTGTGTGTATACCACATCTTCTTTATCCATTCATCTGTTGATGGACATGTAGGTTCTTTCCATAGTTTGGCTATTGTGAACATTGCTGCTATAAACATTCGGGTGCACATGCCTAAAAGGCATATTTAAAAAGGCTCGGGGCGCCTGGGTGGCTCAGTGGGTTAAGCCGCTGCCTTCGGCTCGGGTCATGATCTCGGGGTCCTGGGTTCGAGTCCCGCATCGGGCTCTCTGCTCAGCAGGGAGCCTGCTTCCCTCGCTCTCTCTCTGCCTGCCTCTCCATCTACTGGTGATTTCTCTCTGTCAAATAAATACATGAAATCTTTAAAAAAATAAAATAAAATAAAATAAAAATAAAAAATAAAAAGGCTCGAATTTGATTATAACCGAGAAATGCAAATCAAAACAGCCAAGAACTGCCACCTGACATCCTCCAAACTGGTACAGGTTATAAGGAGGCTGTGGGTGTGAGTTCTTATGCACTGGTAATAGGAATGTGAAATAGCACAGCCCTTCTGAAAAGATACCTGGCAATGTTTGGCAGATCGAGCATGCCCACAGGTAGGTGTTTCAGAGGAATATTCCACCTCAATCTGTACATTCGCTTATTGTAGTACTTTTTATGGTAATAGAGAGTTGAGGGCTATATAGGTTTCTATCCTCAAGGGACTGAATGGGTAAAAAACATGGATGGAGGCCAAGTGGAGATGTGTCTGGCTTCCAGAGCAAGACAGTGGAAATTCAGGCTCCACCATTTACTAATTCTGACTTTGAACAACAGAAATAGAAAATTTGAGCAAGTTCTCTGTGTCTTCCTCTCATCAGTAAAATGGGAGTTAATAATATCTACCTCAGGGCTATTGGAAGAAGTATGTGAGTTAAAACATTTAAAGCACCTGCCAGAGTTAAGCACTACTCGAGTATTAATAATTCCTGTTAGTATGAAAGCACATGTAAGTTAGAAGTTATGAGGTAGGGTTTTTTTTTTTTTAAGATTTTATTTATTAACTTGACAAAGACAGTGAGAGAGGGAACACAAAAGAGGGAGTGGGAGAGGGAGAAGCACGCTCCCCGCCAAGCAGGGAGCCCAATGCGGGGCTCCACGCGAGGCTTAATGCAGGGCTCGATCCCAGGACCCTGAGACCATGACCTGACCCGAGCCAAAGGCACACGCTTAACGACTGAGCCACCCAGGCACCCCGAGGTAGGTTTATATATGGCAACAAGAGCATATCACAAAAGCAATGTTAATTTTTAAAAAGTGAAAAAAAAAAGAGGCAACATGTATAGCACAGTGTCATTTGTGTGAAGTAAATATGTGCATATAACTCCACATATTACCAGGCAGACAACAGAGACATACATTAAACATATCAAAATGGGAGGAAAGTGGGAGTGAGTAGAGTTTAGGAATAAAGGGGAAGAGTACAAAACAAGAAGGGGCCTTGCCTGAATCATTATGCTAATATGCCTGTGAAGAAAGGAACAGGATTTACCCATTTATGCAATCCCCAACTGAGGGGGTGGGGGAAGCTATCTTGAAAACATTCAGGGGAAAGCCAAGAACAGGTTCCCAGAGCCAGAAAAATAACCAGCTCCCCAACTTGGAAGCCACCCCATCTTAGAATTTATCATCATGTGAGATAATTCCATTCTTACTATTTAAGGCAGCTTGGGATGGCTTTTCTTTTTTGGGGGAGGGGTGGTGGCTTTTCTGTTACTTGTAGCCTAAAGCATCCTAACAGAATATTCGTATCATCTTTTAAGTAATGCCAAAGACAACTGATTTGTCCAATGTAGCTCAACAGGGGTGTGATATAAGTGGATATCCCAGAAAAAAACGAAAATTCTGAACAACCTAAAATTTTTTAGCAAACCAAACTCTCTCCAGTGTATTAAAAACTCAAGAAGTATTAAAATGAGCTACAATCGATCCCACGAAGAACTGTTACTTAAAAAAACAAAAAATATTGGTGCATCTGGGTGGCTCTGTTGGTTAAGTCTCTGACTTTGGTTCAGGTCTTGATCTTGGGGTTCTGGGATTGAGGCCCCCTATTAGGCTCCCTGCTCAGTGGGGGGTCTGCTTCTCCCTCTCCCTCTGTCCCTCCCTCTAGCTCATGCACTCTCTCAAAAAAAATAAAAAATAAAAATCTTTTAAAAAAAGAAAAAGAAAATTAGGGCACCTAACTGGCTCAGTCGGTCGAGTGTATGGCTCTTGCTCTTGGGGTCATGAGTTCAAGCCCCACATTTAGCATAGAGCTTACATAAAAAAATAAAAGAACAAAATAAGAAAATTCAAACTAGTTACCATTTATCATCAAATGGGAAAAACAAGTTTTCATAGTCATACCCAGTTTTGGCAACATTTTTGGGAACCTCATTTACAGCTGGTGGGAGTGAAAACTGGGACATTTCTGGAAGGCATTTGGCAATGCATGGCAGAAGTCTTAAAATAGCGCTTACTGTTTGACTCAGCAGTTCCCTAGAATTTATCCTAAAGAATAGTCATAGATGTCAACAATGATTTTACTAAAAGCACTAGCATTACAGGATTTTCGTCTTTTTATTTATTTATTTATTTATTAAGATTTTATCCCTTGATCTTAAGAGAGTGAGTGTGGTGGCAGGGGGAGGGGCAGAGGGAGAGAGATACTCTTAAACAGATTCTGCCCCCAGCATGAAGGCCAAACGGGGCTCAGTCCCATAATCCCAAGATCACCACCTGAGCTGAAAAGGAGAGTCACATGTTCAATACACTGAGCCACCCAGGCACCCCTAGAGGATGTTTTTAAAAGCCAAAAATTAGGAACAAACTAAAAATTCCAAAGTAGGGGAATCAATTAAGTTATGAAAAATCCGCATGATGGGATACACATAGCAATTATAATTATCAATATTTACATACCATCTCTGCTAATTAGTATCTGTATCACCCAGAAAAAGCTAATTAAATCTCTGCCTCAATTCCCTTTTATTTTTTTTTTAAGATTTTACTTGACAGAGATCACAATTAGAGAGAGAGAGGAAGGAACAGGCTCCCTGCCTAGCAGAGAGCCCAATGCGGGACTCGATCCCTGGACCCTGATATCATGACCTGAGCTGAAGGCAGAGGCTTAACCCACTGAGCCACCCAGGCAGCCCTCAATTCCCTATTTTAATGGGGTTTTTGTTTTTACAGAAGACACTGTAGCCTAATGTCCTGAAAAGGTGATATAAACAAACAACAACAACAACAAAAGAAGGGTATAAACTAGTATATAAAGAATATTTTACAAAATAAATATATCTTGGGGCACCCAGGTGGCTCAGTAGTTAAGTGTCTGCTTTCAGCTCAGGTCATGATCTCAGGGTCCTGGGTTGGAGCCCCGCATCAGGCTCCCTGCATGGCGGGAAGCCTGCTTTCTCCCTCTCCCACTCCCCCTGCTTGTGTTCCCTCTCTTGGTATGTCTCTGTCAAATAAATAAAATCTTAAAAAATCAATCAATCTCACATATATTTATAAAATAAAGATTAAAAGTATATATAACTGAATAAAGATAGTATATCTTTTTGAATTATAGTATTACAGGTTTTATTTTTGTATTTAAAAATTTTTTGGAGCACCTGGGTGGCTCAGCTATTAAGCGTCTGCCTTCGGCTCAGGTCATGATCTCAGCATCCTGGGATCGAATCCCATATCAGGCTCCTTGCTCGGCGGGGAGCCTGCTTCTCCCCTCTCCCACTCTCCCTGCCTGTGTTTCCTCTCTTGTCAAATAAATAAATATAATCTTTAAAAAAAATTTTTTTTCAATGAATGTGATACTTTGGTTAAAGGCAAAAACTATCACTTCTATCAGAATTAAAACTAAAAACTGTCATTTTTTTTTTTTTTTGGTCATTCCAGCTGGTAGTGAATCCATCCCAAATTAGCAGGGTGATAAAGAATTGGAATCACAGATGTTTCTCTTCATAGCTTTTATTACCCGACAGTACAAGCTCGCACACGAATAGCAAAACAAGTAAAAGATTTTCCTTTCTAAAAGCTAATTTATTCCAGTTTCCCTTCCTTATAGAGAAGGACTGGATAGAGTCTTGTTATCCTAAGTCTTTCATTTGGAAAGGCTGTCACAGAAGTGAACTTGCCACATGAGGAAAACTGTATAGAACCAGCGAAGTTCTCATTCTCCTTTCTGGGGGAGGAAGCCGGCTGGCAGTGGTGAAATGGAGCCTTTATAACATCTTCTTTTTTGTAACAGGTGAGGTCAGGCCCCAGTGGCAGAGAGACTGTCTTAGTCACATGAGCCTCTTGGGGTCTATTTTCTCTAGGTGAACCAGAGGTTTCAGCTGCTCGGCAAAGTTCCTCATGTCATCAGAGACCATGTCCTGACCAGCTGGGGCAACAACACTTAGTTCCACAAGATAGGAAAGTGACAAGGCCTCGGTGCTGTCTGTGTTTCCTGGCACCAGGATGCGGAAGATCTTGTACACCATAATCTTCATGATACCCTTACGGAACAAGTGACCCTTGGCGACAAACTCATGGTCCATGCGGAAGCCCATTTCCATCAAGAAGTCAGTGAGGTTCTCAGATGTTGCAATGTCTACACAATTGCGCACCAGGGCATGGCGGTTCTTGTCTCCCATTTCTGGCTGTCCCAGGTAACGCAGATGCCAGGGTGCTCCTCCCCTGTCCATAGAACGCCGGGCCCTGAGAACA
The DNA here is from genome assembly GCF_020171115.1 of Neogale vison. Classification (NCBI taxonomy): domain Eukaryota; kingdom Metazoa; phylum Chordata; class Mammalia; order Carnivora; family Mustelidae; genus Neogale; species Neogale vison. The sequence continues at coordinate 21,162,863 of NC_058092.1, read as the reverse complement.
AATGGACTAGCCTGCTGGCCCTTAAGGAGGAATACCATCTCGTGGTCAAGGAAAGTCTCGGGTTCCATGTTATCACACAAACCACGAAGGCGGTGGATAAGGCTTTCCAAACTGTGATCTAGAACGCTTCCTGAAGAAGGAAAGAGTATGGTTGAGTCCCATTTTTCATTTTGGGTACTAGGATTAGCAAAAGATTGAAAAAACTTAAATGAAAAACCTCAATGGTTTAGTGCAATGTTTGTAAAGCATAGGTCCAGTATATGAGATTTCAGAGAGGTTATGCTGCCATGGCAGCATATGAGAAAGTTTATGAGAAAGTTAACCCTCTTTCAGTTCTTTGCATTATCTTAGTTGGTACAGGAAAGCCTTTAGGCCTTCCCTAAAACACTAATCGCCAGTGGGCTTTGGGCTCAGAGGCCTGAACAACCACAATATCTATCTAGAATAATAATAATACTCCTGTCATTTACTTGAAAAGTTATCTTCTATTTCTAGCAACACAAGTTTTCTACCTATATTATAACATTTCCTTTTTATGTAACATATTTAAATACAAAGGAATGAAATGCTCCATAGAAACACACTGATCTTTGCTCTCATTTTGTTCATCTTCCTAGCGGCATCTGACATAGTTGTCAGATTATACCCACCTTGAAATCTACTCTTCCCTTGGCCTCTGGGACACAACTCTTCCCTTAGTTCTTCACCTAACTCATTGACCATTCCTTTTAAGTTTACTTCGGTGGGTCTTTCTCATCTTCCCTAAACACTGGAGGATCCGAGGACTCAATCCTGGTCCTCTTTATCAACAATCTCTTCCTTCCAAAGTGACCTAATTTGGTGCTATGGCTTCAAATATCATTTATGCCCTGAGGACACCTGTAAATATTTATCTCATGAGCTATAGACTCATATATCCAACTGTTTCTTTTATCTTTGTGTGTTCGTATCCAATTGCTGGCTTTTCCTCCACAATCTTACTCCTCCTGCAGTCTTCTCCATTACGGTAAATGCAAACTCTATGCTTCCAGTGGCCCAGGCTCCAGACCACAGAATCATCCTGACTCCTTTCTTTCCCCCGTATCTTACATCCAATCTGTAATTTAAAAAAAAATATGTGCAGAACCCAACCATGTTTCACTTCCTCATTCATTTCCATCTAGTCCAAGTTTCCCTAATTTCTTACCTGGTTTTTGCAATAGCCTGCTTCTACCCTTGCCTGCTTCTTCTCTTCTATACACAACAGCCTAGAGGTCTTTTTGAATATAAGGCAGATAAGAACAGTCCTCTGCTTAGGACCCTCCAATGGCTTCCCGTGTCATTCAGAATAAATCCTAAAGTCTTTACAATCATCCACAAGGTCCTATACATTGTGGACTCTGCTTTGCTACCAGTCCAACATCATTTCCTTCAACTATTTCCCTAGATCACTCTCTCTAGCTACAGTGATCTTCCTATTATTTCCTGAAAATGCCAAGTACTTGATAAAGTATTTCTCTTCAGAGTCTTTTCCCATAGTCCCTACACTTAGAAAATTTTTCTCACCAGTAGCTGCATGCCTCGCCCCATCGCTTCCTTTAGGTCTTTGCTCAAGTGTCACTTTATCAGAGAGGTCTTTTTAAATCACCCTGAACAAGATAACACACGTCTCTCCAATCTCTTTCCACCTCCCTGCTTTAGTTTTCTTTAGCCTTATCACCTCAATTCTTTAGTCATCTTTCAGTATATCAGTTGTATACTGATACTTTATTCATCCTTCTCCCTCCACTGATGATACACCAATGCTAGTAACGTATTCAAATATTTATTGACTAAATCTGTTAAAATAAATAAGACTATATATTGTTACTAAAGTAAATACTGATAGTGGGACTCAAAGGACTGAATTTTTGAGAACGGGGATTGTTGTAGGAAAAGCAACAGATCAGATCCCAGTAATCACAGGACAGAAGATCATGGGAGCAGGGAACAAGTCCTACATTCAATACATTGTACCCTACATTCAGGACAGTATCAGAGATGTGTTTGTTCATTCCTCAAACATCTTTTCTTCCATCCAAGTACTAACCAGGCCCGACCCTGCTTAGCTTCTGAGATCAGACGAGATCGGGCGCGTTCAGGGTGGTATGGCTGTAGACTTTTCTTAAAGATTTTATTTATTTACTGGACAGAGAGAGGAAGAGAGCAAAACCAGAGGGAGTGGCAGGCAGAGGGAGAGGAGAAGCAGGCTGCCTTGTCAGCAGGAAACTCAGTGCGGGGCTCGATCCCAGGATCATGACCTGAGCCAAAGGCAGATGCTTAATGGACTGAGCCACCCAGAAGACCCCATTCCTCAAACATTTGTCAGTGTTGGTTCATTCAACCTATACTTCTTGAGTGCTATTCTAGGCACTATGCTAGGAAGCTGGGGTCCATGCCCTAAGGGAGATTACCATTTAGTGGGGGAAACAAAAAATAAATAAGTAAGCAAACAGTAATACAAGGAAATAAAAGGAAGATGGGATAGAGAGCAACTGGTGGGGATGGAGAAGAGAAGACCTTTCTGAGGGGCTGGAGTCAAAGAAGGTCTCCCTAAGGGGATGCAACTGGGCTGAAAACTGAAGAATGAAAATGAGATGGTTCTGTGAAGAGCTGGAGAAAAGTACTGGGCCAGGGGGATCTTCAAGGGCTAAGGCACAGAGGCAGGAACGGGCTTGGGCAATTAAAGAAAATGGAAAGGTATCAGTGTTTGTGCCTGAAGTGCTCTGAGAAGGAAGGTAGAACCAAGTGAGGATTTGCCTGGGCCACAGCAGTGCAGGCCTGACATACAGTTCGTGGTGAAGGTGGTACTCGACCCAAAGGTCACTGGGCAACTATGTGCTCCGCACTTTATTGTCAACAAAACATGGAAAGACATGACTGCATTCACATTTTCAGAGGCTCATTCCGGGAGCACTGGTATGGACTCTTCAACAAGAAACAGTCATGAGGAAAAAAGGGTAGCTGAGGGGAGACTGGTCCAAATGAAGACTTTAAGAGACACAATTATCAAATGTAATGCATGATACTTGATTGCATCCTGTTTAAAAAATACATTCTGGGAACAGCTGGGGACAAACTTTTGAATATGGATTAGATGTTAGGTGACATTAAAATATATTATTAATTTTCTTTTTTTTTAAAAAGATTTTTACTTATTTATTTGACAGAGAGAGATCACAAGCAGGCATAGAGGCAGGCAGAGAGAGAGAGAGAGAGAGGAGGAAGCAGGCTCCCTGCCGAGCAGAGAGCCCGATGCGGGACTCGATCCCAGGACCCTGAGATCATGACCTGAGCCGAAGGCAGCGGCTTAACCCACTGAGCCACCCAGGGGCCCTATTATTAATTTTCTTAATATAATAATGATGGTATTAAGATTATGAAGAAAAATATCCTTGTTTTTTAAATAGGCTTACTGAAGAGTTTAGGAATAAAATGTTACAAGTCAGAAATTTTCTTTTCTTTTAAGATTTTATTTATTTATTTGAGAGAGAGAGAGAATGAGAGGGGAGAGGTCAGAGGGAGAAGAAGACTCCCCGCTGAGCAGGGTGCCCAATGTGGGGTTTGATCCTGGAACTCCAGAATCACGACCTGAACCGAAGGCAATCACTCAACCAACTGAGCCACCCAGGTGCCCGCAGAAATTTTCTTTAAGAACAGCAAAAGAGGGGAATGTGGCTGGCTCAGTCAGTGGAGCATGTGACTCTTGATACCAGACTTGTAAGTCTGAGCCCAAGGCTGGGTGTAGAGATTACTTAAACATACAGTCTTGGGACGCCTGGGTGGCTCAGTTGGTTAAGCCACTGCCTTCAGCTCAGGTCATGATCCCAGGATCCTGGGATCGAGTCCCGCATCAGGCTCCTTGCTCGGCCAGGAGCGTGCTTCTCTCATTGCCTCCGCCTGCCACTCTGCCTGTTTGTGTGTACTCGCTCTCTCACTGACAAATAAATGAATAAATAAAATCTTAAAAAAAACCCCAAAAAACAAAAAACGTAGAGTCTTAAGGGGTGCCTAAATGGCTCAGGCAGTTAAGGGTCTGATTCTTGATTTCGGCTCAAGTTATGATCTCAGGGTTCTGAGATCAAGTCCTGTTTCGGGCTCTCTACTTAAGATTCTCTCTCTCAGGGCACCTGGGTGGCTCAGTGGGTTAAGCCTCTGCCTTCGGCTCAGGTTATGATCCCAGGGTTCTGGGATAGAGTCCTGCATCAAGCTCTCTGCTCAGCAGGGTGCCTGCTTCCCTTCCTCTCTCTCTCTGCCTGCCTCTCTGCCTACCTGTGATCTCTCTCTGTCAAATAAATAAAATCTTAAAAAAAAAAAAAAAAAGATTCTCTCTCTCCCTCCAACAATTTCCTGCCCCTTCCTCTCTTAAAAAAAAAAAAAATAGTGAAAGAAAAAAGATGAAGCAAATATGGCAAAATGATACAAACTGAAATCTAGAGGATAGAAATGGACTGTTCACTATATTAGTTTGAATTTTTAAATAATAAAACAATTATTTAAAAAGATGACTACCGGGGACGCCTGGTAGGTCCCGTACAGCAGATACTCCATAATATTAATGATGTCTCCAGTGACAGGCATGACGGTGATCAGAGTTGCCTCCAAACGCTGACAGATTAAGTTGAAGACAACTGGTTTAGGAGTCTCCAGTCAAGTAAAGCACAAGAAACACCTGGAGAAGTGTTACATTGTTACCAGGCTCAGTTGGTGGAGCATGTAACTCCTCCCCACTTTTTTTTCTTTTTTAAGATTTATTTGAGAGAGAGCACACATGGAGAGTGGTAGAGGGATAGGGAGCGAATCAGACTCTCCACTGAGCGCTAAGCCTGACATGAGGCTCGATCCTAAGACCCTGAGATCAGGACCCGAGCCAAAATCAGCAGTGAGACACTCAACAAATGAACCACTGAGGCAGCCCTAGAATGCAACTCTTGATCTGCGCATCCTGAGTTCAAGCCCCATGTTGAGGGCACAAAGTTTACTTTAAAAAAATAATAATAATAAATAAAAAATAAAAAGATGACTACCTGTTGGTGTGGGAAGAGACAGAGATAATCAGAAGTAGAAACAATGTAATAAGTAAAAGGTTACTAAAATAGTTCAAGTCGGGGATGATAGACCAGTGTAGGGCATTGCAGGTGGAGAAAAGACTTATTTAAAATATATGTTGAGGGGCACCTGGGTGGCTCAGTCAGTTAAGCGTCTGCCTTTGGCTCCGGTCATGATCACAAGGTCCTGGGATCAAGCCCTGCATCAGGCTTCCTGCTCAGTGGGGAGTCTGCCCCTCTCTCTCCTTCTGCTGCTTTGCCTGCTGTGCTTTCTCACTCTCTCTGTCAAATAAATAAATAAAATCTTAAAAAAATATGTATGTTGGAAGTAAAATGAATATGATGACTTAGAGATGGACTAGATGTGGGGATAAAGTGAAAAGCAGAGATTGACTCCTAAACGCTTGGTTCATGCAACTGGTGAATGACAGTGGTACATACTGGGTTGGGAAAGACTGAAGAGTTAGCTTAAGAAGTGAAAATTAATAACCTAATGTTATTCAAATTAAGTTATCAAATGGATGATCTGAAAGTCTAAACTCTTGCACAAAACATTATCTGACCTGAAAATCACTACTCTCTCTGGATCTTGAGTTCTCCTATCTGGGCAAGTTATTTTACCTGGTTTTTTTGTGTGTTGTTTTTTTTTTAATTTAGACTCTTTTAATTTTATTTTAAAGATTTTATTTGAGAGAGAGAAAGAGACAGAGAGAGTATGAGTGAGGGGTGGAGAGGGAGAGAGAGAAGCAGAGAACTGAGCAGGGAACCCAATGTGGGGTTTGATTTCAGGACCCTGAGATCACAGCCTGAGCTGAAGGCAGATGTTCAAGGACCGAGCCACCCAGGCACCTCTCAAAGCAGAATCTTGAAGAGATATTTGCACCCCCATGTTTGTTGCAGCAATATTCATGATAACCAAGAGGTGAAAGCAACCCAAATGACAGATGAATAAAGAAAACGTAGTATATCCACACAATGAAATGTCATTCAGCTTTAAAAAGGGGGATCCAGTCACATCTACAGTAGGGATGAACCTTGAGGACATTATGCTAAGTAAAACCAGTCAGTCATAAAAAGATAAACACTGCATGAGTCCACTCATATGAAATATATAAAGTAGTCAAAATCAGAAACAAAATAGAAAGGTGATTGCTAAGAGCTGAAGGGCTGGGTGGGGGGTGAGGAGAAGGAGCAATTAGTGTTCAAAGCGTATAGAGTTTCAGTTCTGCAAGATGAAAAAGTTCTAGAAATCAGTTATACAACAATGTGAATGTAATTAACACTACGGAACTGTACACTTAATTTAACGTGTTTGTGTCTGTGACCATAATTAACGTTTAATTCTTTTAAAGAATTTGTCATCTATTGAGTGCCAGAAATCATGCAGACTGCCTCTGTATAACAGCCTCTTATCCCCACAGATGATGAACAGAGAGAGGAAAACAGGTCATCCAAATTGCCTGGTTCACTTACCCTGCAGCAGGTACTCCATCATATTAATAGTGCCTCCAGTAACAGGCATCATGGTGACCGGAGGTGCCTCCATGCTGTCTGATTAAGTTGAAGACAACAGAACTGGTTTCAGAGTCCCAGGTCAAGTAAAGCGGAAGAAACACCTGGAGCAGTGTTACATTGTTAATACATTAGAAGGGCAGAGAAACAACCGACCTGCTTGGGTCACTGACCTTGATATCAAAAGTTTCATTCATCCATTCAAACTGTTTCAGTAACTGTTAAAGGCCAGTTTCAGGAACTGATAACAGAAATATACAAAGGAGTCGGGGTCGTGGACTTACAGCACAATCTTCTAGTCTCAATATCTGAAATCTCTGAAAGTTTTCTGTGCAATCTTGAGGAAGTCGTCAAACTTGGGACTCAATGTCCTCCTTATAAAAAGGGACGAACGAAATTTAACCCCCAGGACTTTGTGGCTCGGGCATGGAATAACATTCAGAACTAAGAGGTGACTTAAGAGACTTTGTCTACTCTTCCATCTATAGATGAAGACACTGGGACTCGGAGAGGGGCCCAAGGGCACACAGCAAGTCGGTGGCAGAGTTTGATTCAATCTGGAATCTAGGCGTTCCCCCTCTCTGAAAATGCCTTTCAAAGAGAGCGAGGCGGCACCATGAAGTTTTTTTAAAAGAATGGTTTAGGTCCCCTTAAGCCAGCATCAAAGACGCGTACCAACTTACACTAGAAACACGCCTCCGAGCGCACTCTAGTCTCTTTTCGTAAAGTGGGTAATATATCCACGCCAGTACCTCGGAGATTTTAAACAATTAACCCCGAACCCTAAAGTTACAGCCCTCTAGAAGGTGCAACACCTACTCCCCGTCTTCCCACTTCCGGCAAGAAACGGACGTCACGTAAATCGTGACACTGGTGCCCCACGACGTAAGGGTGCCGAGAAGGGATAAAAATTTCCCCCTTTGCAGCCTCGCAAACAGAAGCGCATGCGCGAGACGTAATGCCGCTGTGTGGAAGATGGCGGACTCCTTTGGATGGTCTCTTGGGATTTACAAGGGGGCTTGACGTCGTAGGCCGTCCTCAAGGAAAATACAATTTCAAGTTTGACGATCTGGAATGTTTTAGTCTAGGAAATCTCTTGAAATTGACAGGGGCAAAAGAAAGCCTGGGGAAGGGAGCAGTGGAAAACTGGGAAAAGAGAGGCTTACAAAACGGATTTTTTTGTTGGGATACCCGAGGGTGAAAAGACAACGTTTACTGCGATGTTTAATGTTCTGAACAATTGAGAGCTCAGCAATACACTTAATATTTGTTCACTTTAGCCTATATGTTTTACTTAATTTGAAAATATAGGGAGATAAATAAATCAATGTTTATTGAATGCCTGCTAATATTTGTCAAGCATATAAGGTGCAGACAAAGTGAAGACTAAAGTGAAGTGAATGAGGTACTCTTCTGGAGTAAAAAAATTAAAGGGACACCAGAAACTCAGTGGCTAAGTTAAACACTATTTTAGTGCAGTATTTTACAAATTTAATGCAAAAATTGATGAACAATATATCAATTTTAAATTTGATCCTCACAGCAGCCCTATGAGTCAAGTAGAATTATTACCCTAATTTTACTGATGGGAAAACCAGTAAGTGAGTTGTCAAACAACATGCGAAAGAGAGGAGAGGCTCTAGTACCAATGTAAGCCATTGACTTCAGAACCCTCTGTCTTAATTACTGTATTGTACTGGCACTTCGAGCTCTAGTCCCTTTGCTGTAACCTTCCCTACCTCCCATTAATTTTTTAAAAAATAATGGACATTTCTTGGAAGTCTATAGACTGTTCTAGACATTTTGTTAGCTGTTAGTCCATCTCTACCCTCAAAAGGGTTTATAGGTAAGTTGTTGGAATCAGAAAGTTAAACTGAGTCTGTACCGTGAAATTTGATTCAATAGGAAAATGAGATATCAGTAATTCAACCCCTTTGGAAGCAAGCAAGACACTTGGTCCATCCTGGGGACATTAGTGGAGGATTCCTGGAAATGGTAATCAAGGCCCACTTGAAGGATCAATAGTTGTTAGATAAAGAAGGGAGAAAAGGGAATTTCAGGTGAAGGGAACCGCATGTTCAAAAGGATACGGAGTTAAATAGACTTAGGGTATAGAATGTGAGGTTAGGGGCTGAAATAAATGAGTCTGGGGAAGGAGTAAGGCCCAGACCCTGGAGGACTTTGTGTGCTAGACTTAAGGAACATCTGTGAGTTTTAAAAAGATCACTCTGGCTGCAAGGTGGAGAAAAGCTTAAGAAAGGAGAACCTGGAGAAAGAAGACCAGTTTAGGAGCTTTGGCACAACTCCAGCTGAGAGATAATTATAGGACAAAAGACAGATTTTAAAAATATAGAAGAGAATGATTTGATGACTAACCAGAGCTAAAGATAGAAGGAGTCACAGGTGTCTAGATGTCTACCTTGGGTGGACATGGTAGTGCTTTTTTTTTTTTTTTTCTGAGCTAGGAAACACAAAGCAGTGTGGGTGAGGCAGGAAAGATGAGTTCATATGCAGATATATTGAGCATGAGGTGTCTATGAAACACTCAGGTGTTGGTGCCCAGACAGAGTTCAAAGGAAAGAGAGAACTGAGCTGGAGGCAGCCCTTTCAGAGTCAGAGCCTCACAGATGGTAGCTAAAGACATGAGAATAAATGAGATCACCCTGAAAGAGTGTGTAGAACCTTGCTCAGGACTCTGATAGTTATTAAGGCCACATATACCCCAGGGCTTAGGATGTGCCCCCTGATCAGTCTGTGATTCACAGTGTTGGACAGAACAACAAGCTTTCAGTGCTATGATGATTGGAGGAGGTTGTAAAATTGCTGTCCCTCTTTTTTCCTATACAGACACTAACTTCAGAATGAAAAGTCCAGTGAATTATGGGTCTTTTGAGGCACCACGGTATTTATTCAAATTTTAGCTGTTATTTCAAAGTAGAGTTAAATTTAAAAAAAAAGAGATGGATTTGGGGGCGCCTGGGTGGCTCAGTGGGTTAAGCCTCTGCCTTTGGCTCAGGTTATGATCCCAGGGTACTGGGATCGAGCCCCGCATCGGGCTTTCTGCTCTGCAGGGAGCCTGCTTTCTCCTCTCTCTTTCTCTGCCTACTTGTGATCTCTCTCTGTCAAATAAATAAATAAAATCTTTTTTAAAAAAAGATGGATTGGAAATGGGTGAACAAAATGTTAAACTTGGACAAAGCCTACGAGTTATAGGCATGGATTTTTCTGATAAGGATGTCACGACTACAGGCGCCTGGGTGGCTCAGTGGGTTAGGCCTCTGCCTTCAGCTCTGGTCATGATCCCAGGGTCCTGGAATCGAGCCCCGGGTCGGGCTCTCTGCTCACTGGGGAGCCTGCTTCCCGCCCACCCCCCGGCCTGTTGCTCTGCCTACTTGTGATCTCTGTCAGTCAAATAAATAAATAAAATCTTAAAAAAAAAAAAAAAGGGATGTCATGACTAGAATGGGACTCACTTCTGTCCTCTGCCACTCTCCAGCTGTGCAGCCTTGGGCAACTCATTTCCTCTCTCTGGACCTCAGCTTCCTTTTTGGTGAAACAAAGATAAAAATAGTACTTTTTAAGGTGGAATTTATAAAAATAGAATGAGATGTTTATGAAACACTGGGCATAGTGCCTGACTTATTGTAAGCAACCAATAAATGGTAGCTATTATTGGTATTATATCTTGTATCTCATTTGTGCAAGCACATTCTGTCTTATTGGATATATCTGTGTATGCCTAATCTCTCTAGTACAAACTGTAAACATCCTGAAAGGAAGAATCATTATTTTCTGTACATATGTGCGTCTTAGGTTGGGCTGCTATAACAAAGTGCCATTTACTGGGTGGTGTATAAACAACAGAAATTTATTTTTCATAGTTCTGGAGTCTGGAAGTATGACATTAAGGGTACCAGCATGGTTGGGTTCTGGTGAGAGCCCCCTTCTGGGTTGCCAGTTGATGACTTCTTGTATCCTTATGCGGTGAAGAGCAAAGCAAAGGAAACTTCTCAGGACTTTTATAAGAACACCAATTCCATTCATGAGGGCATTTCCATCATGACCTCCTCTAATACTAAGTATTTTTAGTACTATTTCCAAAGGCCCCTACTCCTAGTACTACTATCACGATGGAGGATAGGGTTTCAACATATGAATGGGGGGGGCCACAAGCATAATGATGTACTTTATTGTAGTAGGTTTTCAAAAATTTTGTTGAACACATCACAATAGCTACTGATTATTGAACTATTTCTCTACACAACAACTTGACACTATATGTGTGTAGATAGGCCAAATACTGCTAAAATGTAGATATCATCATCTCCACGTTACAGAGGAGAAAAGGAAGTTCAGAGAGGTTACGTGATTGGCCCAAAGCCAAATGCCAGCAAATGGTAGAACTCATATTCAAATTCAGTTCTTTCTGACACCAAGCACGTCTTTCTATCATGCTTCCTTCTGAATTCCTGGGCTTTTTCTCTACAGAGAGTTTCCCTAATATGTACAGTTAATGGTCTCAGAGGAGGAGGAAAGTTCATACATTAATGCTTCCCAGACAGTCATTAGGCCAGACTCAAAGGATGAGGACCAGTTCTTGAGTAGTCTTCATCAGGACAGCAGACAATCAACGTGAATTGCAAACACACGTACCCATACAGAATTCCTTCATCAGCTCTCTAGAGTGGCCTGATGGGAATTAAGGTAGATTTACGCCACCATTATATGCAATGCTAGGCCTTCAATCTTAGTGTTATAAACTAATATTTGCCCGGGAGCGTCCTAACGTTTATTGGCTGCTTCCTATATGCATAGCCCTTTGGAAAAACTGGAACCATTGCTTTTCAACCTAATTAACTCCAACATCCTCATCAGTTCATGTCGCTCCTTCACTCCGAGTAAAATCCAAAGTCCTCTTATGCCTCCATGATCTGCCCCATCACCTGTTATCTCTTCGACCATATTCCAACCATCCCCATCTGTGCCTGCCCCTCACATCCACTCAGCTCTAGCCACGTTCTTCTGGCTTTTACTTGAACGTGTCAAGGATACTCCCATCTTAAGTCTTTTGCAATTGTTGCGCAGTCTGGCCTCCCCCATTTCCCGCTGAATTTTTCTTCATTGCGCATTTGACTAGGTGACATACTGCCTGCTTACCGATTTATCTCCCCCACCTCACCCCGTTAAAATCATAAGCTCCACAAAAGCAGGGGACTTGTTTTATTTGCTGCAGTATCCCCAGCTACAGGAATAATGCCTGGCACTGCACAGGCTCTTGATAAATACTGTTTTTGTTGACAGAATGAATAGTAGAGAAGTAGAGAACAGAGGTTAGCCGAGAGATTATTAAATGATTTTCTTGGTCTCCTATATTTAGTCGGCACTGGATTTGGGGTTGGGAAACCAAAATCCTTAAATTCCAGGCTGTGGAATTGTTGTCCAGTGTCCAGCCACAAACCACATGTGGTTCTTAACCACTTGAAATCTAGCTAGTTCGAATGGAGACAGGCTGTATGTGTAAAATACAAACTGGGTTGTGATGACTTTCTATGAAAAAAATGTTCAATATCACAATATTTTTTTATCTTTTTATCACAGTTATTTTTTTATTGATTACATGTTAGAATGATATTCTGGGTATTTAGGATTTACTATAATGTGTTATTGAATTTAATTTCCACCTGTTTTGGGACACCTGAGTGGCTCAGTCAATTAAGCGTCTGACTTCAGCTCAGGTCATGATCTCAGGGTCCTGGGATCAAGCCCCTCGTTGGGCTCCTTGCTCAGCAGGGAGTCTGCTTCTCCCTCTCCCTCCACCTCTCTCCCTGCTTGTGCTCTCTCACTCTCCCTGTCAAATAAATAAAATCTTTTTTAAAACTCCACTTGTTTTTTATTACTTCTAAAAATGTAACTACTAGACTAATTTACATTATATATATGGCTAAAGTTATATTTCAATTGGACCGCACTGTTGTAGGATCTAGATTTGAGAGTGTGGCTTCAGAGCCAGACGGATCTAGACCTGAAATCTGGATATTGCTTATGGGGCCTTAGGCAAGTTATTTAACTTGTTAGGCCTCTGGCAGTGCCTGACACATACTGTGTGTTGTAGGTAAGCAATGAATCAGAGTTATTATGAGGAGAATGGATTAGGAATGGTTTAGGAATTGGGGAATGTTCAATTTGGAAAAAGCTTGAGGAAGGTGGATTGTAACTTCTGTCTTTAGGTGTATGAAATTAGGATAAGGCCACCGAGGCGAGAGTGGAGAAGACAACGAAGGGAGTATCTGACATTTATCGAGCATCAGGAACCAGAGACTTTATCCATATTTATCTCATTTAAATCACCGTACTTAAACCCATTTGACGGATGAGGGAGAAGTTAAGTTACTTGCTAATAACTGGTAGAGTCGGAATTAAAACTCAGAACTGTCTGCCTCCAGAGATCCTGCTTGTTGTCTCAAGTCACTCTGCTCTTAAGAAAAATTTGACTGGGTTCCATGAGTGGTTCAGTCAGTTCAGTGTCTGCCTTCAGCTCAGGTGAGAGTCAGGCTCTCTGCTCCGTGGGGAGTCTGATTCTCCCTCTGCCTTCTGCCTCTACCCCTGCTCATGCTCTCTCTCTCTCTCTCAAGTAAATAAATAAAATCTTTAAAAAAAAAAGAAAAAGAAAAATTTGACTGATATTGTGTAGTCGCAGAGGACAGGACTAGAAACACTGGGTGAAAGTTACAAGGAGACAGATTTCACCTCTGTATAAGGAGTACATACAGGCATCACAGTGCTGGTTTCCAGTAATGAAACGGACTGCTTCGGTGAGAAGTCAAGTCCCTTTCAGTAGAAATATTGAAGCAGAGATTATGGTAGGAAGAATTCTTGGCTGGAATGGGAGCTTGAACTACTCCATTGCCTTGATTCTTAGACCCTATCCACTCCAATTCATGGCTTTTCCTTAATAACAGAGTTCCAAGCAATTGAGAAACACTTCTATCTACATGTACAGATGTATTATAAGATAAAGCCTGATAAACAAGGACACAAAGTACCTCTTCAAGTTGAAAAATACGGTAGTTGAACCCTATGATTTCATAATTCATAGAGACACCTAGTCTTAGTAACACTTTGCCTTCGGATTTTTTTTCATATTATGAAAACAACAGCCTCGTTATTAATAGTAACCACCGACAGCAAACACCCAGTGACAAATAATAAATGATACAATTCCTGCTCTTCAAGAGTTTGGTTTGCTGAGAGTCCAGTAAAACATCCCAGGTGATTTTGTGTGTAGTAATCTTCACTAGTTGCTGACTCAAGAACTCACCTCCCTACCCCACCCCTGTATGACAGGCAACATCAAACACTTCATCTTCTTAATCTCAAGGTGGGGACCCAAGAAAGTTTGGTGCAGAAGGGTAATTGGCCTATTTACCTGCTCCTTTCCACTTAACCCAGCCAACCTAACCCCAGTCTCTGGTTGACCAGGTGTTGAGGTGCCCCAAGGGGATAAGCTATAATAGTTAATGTATTACATGTATCCATAAAAGATTAAAGATTAGCCCTATTTTAGCTGAACTGTAACTGTCTGTTTGGGTTTTTCCCTCCCAGGCCTGTCTGGGGAAGTCAGTGTGGTTTCTGCCTGAGGATAATTAACCCACTGGGTCTTGAATTCCCTAGATGGAGGAGGCCCTTTGATAGCTTTCCTTCAATGCGTGGTTACTGGGTACCATACCAGACTCACTTTTTGTGAGTCTGGATTGCTCATTTACTCCTTGTACTAGCCTTCAGAAGCAAGTTGTCTTCCAGTCCCATAGCTGCAAGAATTTTGAGTCTGCCATATGCTCTTTTTAGAAGTAAAATGGTTTGTTTCTAGTCCCCTAAGATTTCATCATCATTAACCCCATCCTTGGGTCAAAGGGTCATAGGCCATCATCTGACCTATCAATTCAAACATTTCCTGGAGGAGACTCTGTATACAGCCCAGAGGATATGAAGAAGCCCAAGGATACTCTGTGGAGAAGCAGAAGGGCATGGGTTGACGCACTCATGCTTAGGGTTTAAGATGAGTCCTGGAGGGACACCTGGGTGTTTCAGTCGATTAAGCCAATGCCCTCGGCTTAAGTCATGATCCCTGGATGCTGGGATCCAGTCCCGCATGGGGCTCCTTGCTCGGCAGGGAGCCTGCTTCTCTCTCCGCCTCTGCCTGCCACTCTGCCTGCTTGTGTGCTCTCTCTCTCTCTGACAAATAAATAAAATCTTTTCTTTTTCTAAAGATTTTTATTTATTTATTTGACAGACAGAGATCACAAGCAGGCAGAGAGACAGGCAGAGAGAGAGGAAGGGAAGCAGGCTCCCTGCTGAGCAGAGAGCCAGATGCGGGGCTCAATCCCAGGACCCTGGGATCATGACCCGAGCCAAAGGCAGAGGCCCTAACCCACTGAGCCACCAAGACGCCCCAGCATCTGACTCTTGATTTGGGCTCAGGTCATAATCTCAGGGTCACGGGATCAAGCCCTGTGTCAGGCTCCACACTGGGCATGGAACCTGCTTTAGAGTCTCTCTCTCTCTCTCTTTTAGAGAGCGAGGGGGAGGAGCAGAGAGAGAGAGAAAACTAATGAAAAGAAAATTTTAAGGAGAATTGGTGTGTTTCTGTATGGACATAACAAGGAAAATCATGGCATAATTCAGTCAGCACTTACTGTGCACCTGCTGTAGGCCAGGCATTGTTCTGGGCTCTTGGAATATAAGAATAAGCAGGACAGCCTAAATCCCTCCCCTGACAGAGTCTATGTTTTAGTTGAAAGAAATGATAAGGAATTGTGTTTGATTGGCTTTCCCCCTTGCTCTTAGGGTATTTTCTTCCCATATCCTTGGGTGAAGGAGTGACAATGTTGCAATGACAAAAATCACCATGGCAGAGAAAAGCTGAGAATAAACAAAGGAGAAAGTGGGCACAGGGTCCTTTATAATGACTAAATTAACCAGAGCTAATTCCCAACATCGTTGTCCTTCCTGCTTATTGACTGCTCCCGTTTGTTTGTTTATAGTGAATGGAATTATTTCAGTTGGCAATTATACACAAAAACCCCATAGAAAGTCCCACCTTGGCATTATCTGCAGATGCAAGAGTGGTTGAGGACTCAGATCTCAGCTCCCACTATAGTAAGAAAAAGAGAAAGAGTGATAACCGTTAATGGTTTACAAAAGTATGGCTATTCTCAGTTCATCAAGTGCTTTTAATTCATTTCAGTCCATTCTGCCACCATCAGTAGTAAGAGAAAGGAGGAAAGGCAGTGTAGCAAAGGACAAAGAGGCGGACATACCTCACCTAGGCTGAGATGCCAACTCCACCTCCTATCAGCTGGATGACCTCAAGCAGTGACATCCCCTCCTATGGCCATTATGAAGATAAAAGGAAATGTGCAAGACACATCTAGCATAGTGGTATGTACTGTGACTGGGTTGCTGGCATTATGGCCCTCTCAATTTTATGGATATGGACATGGCTCAATGGAAATCATGAAAAAATTATAAGTGAGAGCTGACACTTTCTGAGAAATCTCCAAGTTGGAAGACTTCTTCATCATTGTTGTCTGTTCTTCCCCCAGGAGAGGCAAGAGTGGGCTGTGCAAGGAATGGAGATCATGCCAAAGGGGGTGACTTAGGGAAAGATCATCTCACATGAAATCATGGGCTCATAGACTTAAAAGTGAGCTTTTGGACTCATCAGTTCAGCTTCTTCTCCATCTCCAGACAGAACAGATGGGGAAACCAAGGTCCAAGGAACAGAAGGGACTTGCCTAAATGACTCAGCATAGAACGGCAAGTCCAAAACAGTAGCTAGACTTTTCTCTTGAAATTTCCTTCTGAACTGAAGCTCTTTAGTCGTACAGACTTATAGTTGATTCTTGACCCTGCCCTAACTAGCTGTGTGATATAACATCTCTGTTGTTCAGTATCTGCATTTATAAAATGAAATAATATGAATGACTCCATTGGTTTGCTGTGAATATCAAATTATAGAGTGCACATAGAATGTATAATCATTTAAATATTTGCACATTTCCCATTTTACAGATAAGGAACTGAGACTTGCCAAAATTTCCCTTCCTTCTCTCTGGTCAAAGAGAGAACCTAGATGAATCGAAGAACCCTCTGGCTGAAGATTGGGTGGGCATAGGGTGAGCCAAGATCTCCTTCTACCTGTCACCGGGGGCCACCTTTCTGTCCAGGAGCTCAGGAAGACACTAGCCTCCCAGAGTGACCTTCCCTGCTCCTGCCAGCTCAATGCACAAACAGGTTGTGAAACAGCTGGGCAGTGACTCAGCCTGGGGGCCTGTTCGGCTGGTCAGCGCAGGCAGGCTGGGGCTGTTTGGTTGAGCCTTGAAAGGACATCATGTCTAACAAACACATCGCCTGTCAAAGCCCTGATCAGGGTGCCAAGCAGAGACTGTGAACTCTGGTCCCTGAGGCGTCACGGACGACCGAACTGCAGTGACTGGGTTGTATACATCTCCTGGGTTGTTATTCTGGCCTAACAACCACCCAGGGTCAATGCTAGGAAGAGGGGAACGTGTTAGGAATAGGAGCTCCTATTTCTCAAGAAGCAGTCTGATGTGGTGGCCAGGCCCTGGGCTTTTGGTGTCCACATTGGTGTGCATGGCACTCCTTAGTTCAGATCCTGTCTCTGCAGCTTATTATCCTTGTGACCTTGGGCAGGTGGCTTACCCTTGGTAGACTTCAGTTTCCTTGTTCTACAAAATGCCCATTTTTGCAAAGTTGTGTTTTAGAAATAAAAGATGCAAATTTCCTGGGACATAGGAAGCTCTCCATAAATTTTTTTAAAAGAGTTTGTTTATTCATTTGACACAGAGAGGGAGAGACAGTGAGAGAGGGAATACAAGGAGGGGGAGTGGGAGAGGGAGAGGCAGCCTTCCCACTGAGCAGGGAGCCTGTTGCTGGGCTTGATCCCAGGACTCAGTGAGCCAAAGGCAGACGCTTAACAACTGAGCCACCCAGGCGCCCTCTCCATAAACTGTTAATAAGATCCTGTGCCAAAATCTTCCTCTTTCTCTACTCTAAGTTAAAATTGTCCCTCCTGGACGACGGATTTTTATTGTAGAGGTACTTTCCTACTCAGCCACAAGTGGTAAAATAGCAATGAGTACAAAGTCCCACAGATCTATGCCCCAAGCCAGTTTTTTCATTGCTATTCAAATGATTACTGGATTCGTTTCCTAATATTAGAAGAGAAAGAGACATTTGAACCTGTCAATGTTACCTTATAAGGCAAGAGACTTAGTAGATGTGATTAAATTTAGGATATAGAGATGGAGAGATTATCCAGGTATGCCCTAAATATAAGCACAGAAATCCATATAAGAAAGAAAATGAATAACTGACTACAAAAAAGGAATATTTGACTACAAAAAAGGCAATGTGGTGACAAACTTAGGGGTCCAAGTGACAGGACTGCAAGCCAAGTAGTGGGAACAGCCACTGAAATTGGAAGAGACAAGAAATGAATTCTCCGTGGGAGCCTCCAGAAGGGACCAGCTCTGCCCATAAGACTCATTTCTAAGGACACCTGGCTGGCTCAGTTGGAAGAGTATGTGACTCTTGATCTTGGGGTCATGAGTTCAAGCCCCATGCTGGGTGTAGTGATTACTTAAAGAAGTAACAAATAACTTAAAAAAAAAAAAAGGACTCATTTCTAACTCTGGCCTCCATAACTGTAAAAGAATACATTTCTATTGCTTCAAAGCACTAAATTTCTGATAATTTGTTATGACAGCAACAGGACACTAATGCAGGCTTGTGGTTGTCTTAGGAGTTGTGAAAAATAATTCTTGTGGTATATATTCACACCGTGGAATATCATTTGACAATAAAAGGGAAAAAAGTAAAACAAAATAATAAAATAAATAAAAAGGAAAAAAGTATTGACAATGCTATAGTGCATGGATATTAAGAACATTAAGCTAAGCGAAAGAAGTCAGTCACAAAAGGATTACTTATTGTATGGTTCCATTTATATAAAATGATTAGAATAGGCAAATCTAGAGGGACAGAAAGTATATCAGTGTTTTCCCAGGCTGGGGGTTGTGGGGACAGAAGGGTGATGGCAAAGAGGTGCAGGGTTTCTTTGGGGGTAATGACAGCATCCTAAAATTAATCTTGGTATCATATGATCACACAACTCTGTGACTATACCAAATTATGTAATGTAATTCATGTGTGTAAGCCAAATCTCAATAAATTGTTAAAAACTACACCAAGAAGCTAACATTGACTGAACACTTAGCAGACATTGCTATAGTTTAAGTGACTTCTCATTTAATTCTGGATAATAATAATCATGTGGGAATAACTAACCGTAGCACTTGCTATATGTTGGGCACTATTTTTTTCTTAAAGATTTTATTTATTTGAGAGAGAGAGAGAGACAGAGACAGAGCCTGAGTAGGGGTGGGGCAGGAAGGGTAGAGTGAGAGGGGGAGGGAGAAGTAGACACCCTGCTGAGGGGGGAGCCTAATGACAGGCAGGACTCGATCCCAGGACCCTGAGATCATGACCTGAGCCAAAGGCAGCCACTTAACTGACTGAGCTATCTAGGTGCCCCACTTTTTAAAAGTCTTTTACACACATTGATTCCTTTAATCCCCATATCAACCCAATAACGTAGATACTGATATGGCTCCGTCTGAAGATAAGAAAACTGGAGTACTGAGAACTTCAATAACTGCCAAGGCCGGGCGCCTGGGTGGCTCAGTGGGTTAAAGCCTCTGCCTTCGGCTCAGGTCATGATCCCAGGGTTCTGGGATCGAGCCCCGCATTGGGCTCTCTGCTCTGCAGGGAGCCTGCTTCCTCCTCTCTCTCTCTGCCTGCCTCTCTGCCTACTTGTGATCTCTGTCTGTCGAACAAATAAATAAAATCTTAAAAAAAAAAAAAAAAACTTCCAAGGCCACACAGCTGGAAGGTAGTAGAACCAACATTTCATCCCAGGTCACTGGATTCCTGAGCCCAAGATCTTGACAGCTGTGTTTGCCCACACTAACACCTGCACCATGGGAGGTGGCCCCTTGGCTGGCTGATCTGATCAGCAGAACTTTCCAGTTCCCTACTCCAGTCCTTTGCACTGTTTAGCTGCACTTCCTGAATCTTCATAATAAATTCCCTTTCATAGCTAAAGCTTAGCAGATTTCTGTTCTTTGCACCCCAAAGAGCCCTGATTCAGAAAGTGGCAGACTCCACTCCCATCAGGGCAGAGCAGGGGTTTCCGGAGGACTTGGTGAGCACTGAGTGTGTTCTGACCTGACACCCGGCGGGGACCAGAGACCATGAAAGACCTAGAGAAAAGACGAAGTGATTCAGCATATCCCAGGGCCAGCCGCTCAGCAGCCCTCGCTATATGTATCTCAAAGGCCCTTAATTAAAAATAAGTTATATTGTGCGGATTTTAAAAATGTCTGATTACTCAAGTTCATTTATAGGTAATAGTATATTGCAGTTAAAACGCGGGCCTCTGTACTTTGGAAAACAGTTGGGCAGTTTCTTAAAAACTAAATGCACAACTATCATACAACCCACCAAAGGCAAGCATGTTCATTTATCCCAGAGAGTGGAAGACTTGTGTTAGGACAAAAACCTATGTTTAGAGTAGCTTTATTGGTAGTAGCTATAAAGTGGAAACAACCCCCATGTCCTTAGTGAACAGTTACACTTGTGGTGTATCTGTAGAATACCACGCAGCGTAGAATACTACTCAGCAATGAAAAGGAATGACAAACTGATACAACAAAAACCTGAATGAATTTCCAAAGAATTTTGCTGCATGAAAGAAACCAATCCCAGAAGATTACACTTCGTACAATTCATTTATATAACATCCTTGAAATGACAACACTATAGAAATGGACATCAGATTATTAGTACCAGGCATTAAGGAGGGGTTGGAGGCAGGAGGGAACTAGATGTGGCTATAAATGGGCAACCCTGGGGAGGTGGCTGGTTCAGTCTATGGAGCACTGTGACTCTCAGTCTTGGGGTTGTGAGTTCGAGGTCCATGTTGGGTGTAGAGATTCTTTAAAAATCAAACCATGGGGTGACTGGCTGGCTCAGTGGTTAAACATTCAACTCTTGGTTTTAGCTCAGGTCATGATCTCAGGGTTGTGAGATTGAGCCCCATGTCAGGCTCTGCATTCAATGGGGAGTCTGCTTGAGATTCCCTCTCCCTCTCTCCCGCTGCCCCCTCCTCTGCACTCTCTCTCAATCTTTCTCTAAAATAAATAAAATATTTACAAATAAAATCTTAGGGGTGCCTGGGTGGCTCAGTGGCTTAAGCCTCTGCCTTTGGCTCAGGTCATGATTTCAGGATCCTGGGATCAAGCCCCGCATTGGGCTCTCTGCTCAGCAGGGAGCCTGCTTCCCCCTTTCTCTGCCTACCTCTGCCTACTTGTGATCTCCCTCTCTGTCAAATAAATAAATAAAATCTTTAAAAAAAAAAAGGGCAACATAAGGAATGGTGATGGAAATATTCTGCATACTGACTGTGTCAATGTTGTGATATTGTACTATAGTTTTAAAAGATGTCATTGTTGGGAGAAACTGGGTAAAAGGTACATAGCCTCTCTTCGTTTCATATCTTTTTTTTTTAAAGATTTTGTTTATTTATTTGACAGACAGAGATCACAAGTAGGCAGAGAGGCAGGCAGAGAGAGAGAGAGAGAGAGGGAAGCAGTCTCCCTGCTGAGCAGACAGCCCAATGCTGGGCTCGATCCCAGGATCCTGAGATCAGGTTCTGAGCCAAAGGCAGAGGCCCAACCCACTGAACCACCTTTGAGCCTCTTTGTTTCATATCTTAATGAATGAAATGTGTGTTAATCTATAATTTTCTGGACATTTAAAATTTCATTAAAAAAATCTTGGGCCTTGTGTTCAAATTATGCCTCCACCATTTTTTATTAGCTCTGTGACTTAGGATAGGTTACGTTTCCTCTTGCCCTCAGCTTTTACTTATCTTACAGGTTTGTTATGATAAACAAATGATATTACACATGCTAAGTACGCATTACAAATGCTAAGTACAGTACCTGGTGTACTGGAAGGACTCAACAAACATTAATGTGATTACAAAAATATTAGAAAAATATTTTAAAGAACCATGAATTCCACCAGTGTTCATACTTGAGTCAATTTCAATTTTTTAAAAAATATTTTATTTATTTATTTGACAGAGAAATAAAGAGCACAAGTAGGCAGAGCAGCAGGCAGAGGTAGAGGGAGAAGCAGGCTGTCCACTTAGCAGGAAGCCCAATGTGGGACTCGATCTCAGGACCCTGGGATCATGACCTGAGCCAAAGGCAGCTGCTCAACCAAATGAACCACCCAGGCACCCCTCAATTTCAATGTTTTTAGCTACAAATGAAATAAAAAACAACCACAGTGAAGTACCCCTTCAAGTGTGCCTGTAATAAAAAAAGTCCGTAATTTATTTTATTTTTTTTTAATTCTTTTTTTTAAGGTTTTATTTATTCATTTTACAGAGGGGGAGAGTACAGGCAGGGAGAGCAGCAGGCAGAGTGGGAGGGAGAAGCAGACTCTCTACTGAGCTAGGAGCTGGATGTGGGACTTGATCCCAGGACCCTGGGATCATGGCCTGAGCCGAAGGCAGCCGCTTAGTGAACTGAACCACCCAGGCATCCCAAAATGTCTGTAATTAAAAAAAAAAAAAAAAAAAGGAAAATGTTGGTGAGAATGTAGAGAAACTGGAAACCGTCATACATTGCCAGTGAGACTATATATCATTTTCCCTCTGTGGAAAATAATTTGGCAGTTCCTCAAAAAGTTAAACATAGAACTACCCAATGACCCTGAAATTCTACTACTGGGTATGTACCCCAAATAACTGAAAACAAGCACTTAAACAAGTGCGTGCTCCCACGCGTTTGTAGCAGTAATAGGCACAGAAGCCAACAGGTGAAAACAGCCCAAATGCCTATCAGGGGGCAACTGGATAAACAGATTGTGGTATATACATATAATAACATTTTATTCAGCCATAAAAATGCATGAAGTATTGAAACATGCTACAAAATAGATGAACCTCAAAACACATTATGCTAAGTGAAAGAAGCCAGACACAAAGGGCCAGATAGTGTATGATTCCATTTATATGAACTCCTCAGAATAGATAAATTCACTAAGAGAGAACACAGAATGGTGATTCCAAGAGGCAAGGGGAAGGGGAGATGGGAGGAACCACTTCATGGGGAAGGGGTTTTACCCTGAAGTGATGGAAGAATTTTGGAATGAGAGGAACGTTTTGGCACAACATTGTGAATTTACCAAATGCCACTGAACTAGGGCACTTAAAGTGGTTGATTTTATGTTATATGAATTTCTTCTCAATAAATTTTTTAAAAAACAATAAGCTCTCAGAATTATTTAGGAAAAAGCTATTATCTCTTGGATTATGGAGTCCTGTAGAACAGCTCTAGAATTGTGTATTTCAGTAGCTCGAAGATTTTGTCAAGGACCCAGGTGCTTTCTATGTCTGTTTTTCCATTCTGAGCTTGTTAGCATTCCCCTCTCCATAGTGGGGAGACAGTGGCCACAGTTTCAAGTTCTGCATGCAGACGTAACACCTAGCCCCCTTAGACTCTAGTGGAACAAAGAAAGGATACCCATTCCCATAAGTAGCTCTCTCTTGTTTTAAAATATCTCAGTAAAAAGCTTTATTGAGATCATTCACATACCAAACAATTCACCCATGGAAAATAGACAACGCAATGATTTGAAATATATCCACAGGTTTGTGTAACCATCATCACAGTCAATTTTGAACATTTTTTCACCTCAAGAAGACATTTAGCACCCATAAGCCATCACTTCCCATTTTCCCCTAACATGCTCCCCCATACCTAACCCTAGGCAACAACTAATCCTAATCTACTTTCTGTTCCTACAGATTTGTCTATTCTGGATGTTTCAGGTAAATGGAATTATACAATAGTGGTCTCATGTGCCTGACTTCTTTCACTTAATGTTTTTAAGGTTAAGTTCTATCATAACATGTATTGGTACTTCCTCCCTTTATATTGATGAATTTCCATTTTATGGATTTTCATTATCCATTCATCAGTTGATGGACACTTGGGTTGTTTCCACTTTTTAGCTATGACAAATGATGCTGCCATGGACCTTTGTGTATAAGGTTTTGCGTCAGTAGATGTTTTCACTTATCTCGGATGCATAATGGAGAGTGCCCTTGTTGGCCCATACGGTAACTCTGTGTCTTACCTCTTCAGTAGCTGCCATATTGTTTCCCAAAGTGGCTGTACCATTTTATATTCCCACCAACACTATATGAGGATTCCAATTATTCACATTCTCTTCCATAAATCTTTTTTTTAAACGAATAAGACACATTTCCTGGAAGCCCTCCAAAAGACTCACCTTTCTGTCTTATTGCCCAGGACAATCATTCTGTTTTTGGCTGCCCTGAAAACAATTACTAGCATGACTGACTTAGAGTTAAGTCTTCAGCTAAGCTCTGGGTATGGACATCTTCCCTAAAAGGTAAATGCTTGGACAAACTTGGGGTTCAATGGACAAAAATGAAAGAAAAAAGAGGACTTTGGGTACGTAACAATATTCTGTTATAATGTCTTTTAGCCCTGTTTCTTACAAACAGATGAATATATGTGGGGGAAAAAAGAGATCATACTATTTATATTATTTTGTAACTTGATTTATCACTTAATGATATACTAGATATGTCTTCCATATAATACATATTCATTTGTAACATGATTTTAATGGCTGAATGACATTTGTGAGTGCTTTAAATTCTGTAACTTACAGAAGCCATTCTAAGTTTGTCTTGGCATACTTACCATCAGATTCATAGAAGAATTTAAGTACCAGCTCAGAGAGAAAGAGATGGATGCTGGCAGAGACTAGTTTCTTGGATCCTCTGTCTCTTTAACTCCTGGCAAAAACTCAGGCGCCCCCTCTCCCAGAGAAGAGGGATCTGGTAGGTGCTCCCTTTACTTTCCTACACTCTCACTTTGATTCTCTTCACCCCCTAGGGATCTTGCTTCAGGAGTTGTCCATTCTCTTTCTTTTCCCTTCTTCTGGGCTGTTTCCCCCCTCCCTTTCATGTGTCTTTAGAGACTTAATGTAGAACTCCCGAGAGTGACATTTGAGACCTGCCATGATTGTTATTAATCAGAATTCTTCTGGTTGCAAGAGACAAAAAGCCAACCTCTTGTAAACAGGATGAAGTAAACACTTCAGGCATGCCTGGATTTAGAGACTCAAAGACAATCATAAGGGGCTCCTGGGTGCCTCAGTCATTGTGCGTCTGTCTTCCACTTGGGTCATGGTCCCAGGGTGCTGGGATCGAGTCCTGCATCAGGCTTCCTGCTTGGGTGGGAAGCCTGCTTCTTCCTCTCCCACTCCCCCTGCTTGTGTTTCCTCTCTCACTGTGTGTCTCTCTCTGTCAAATAAATAAATAAAATTTTTAAAAATATCATAAAATATTAGTGTCTCTCTAACTTGCTATCTCTCTGTCTTTCTCTCTCTCTTTAATCTATAAACTTGATTTTCCTTTCTCTTAGCTTCCGTGGTGAAACAGAGCTTCTTTATCCACAAGAATTCCAACACAGGTGGTGGGGAGGGTTCTTGTTGACCCCTGTGGTTCTGTGTCCATCCTTGTTCCAGTCACCGCTGTGTTCTAATTGACTAGACCAGACTTGATCATGCACCCACATCTGGAGGTATAAAGGTGGGGATCAGATCTACCAGAACTATATAGAATGGGAGGAGGGTAAGTGGTCTCTAAAACAAAACAGGAGCGTGCGGTTCCCAAAATGCGTGAGGGAGGCCAGGTGAGTGAGTAAACGGTGACATCCTTTCTAGGATATTTGGCATGGTATATGGTTTGTTCCCACGAGCGCAGCTATGGGGGCTGTTTAAAACTCAGTATCCAGGGGTACTTGGGTGGCTCAGTAGGTTAAGCCTCTGCCTTTGACTCAGGTCATGGTCTCAGGGTCCTGGGGTCGAGCCCCACATCAGGCTCTCTGCTCCGCGGGGAACCTGCTTCTTTTTTCTCTCTGCCTGCTTCTCTGCTTACTTGTGATCTCTCTCTCTCTGTCAAATAAATAAATAAAATCTTAAAAAAAAAAAATTCAGTATCCATTCCGACCAGTTGCTGCCTATGCCCTTCTGGTTTCTAACTATTTTGAACATTACCCCTGCCATTCGCACTGAATAATCTTGCTTTAATTTATTAACTTTCTCAGCCAGGTCATCTATTCCTTTCCCCATAGGCACACATCCTACGGCCCCGCCCAATGGTCACAGTTCTCAGGACCGTACTGTGAAGGAAGAGTCTGTCTACTTTCAAGCCTACCCATCTTCAAAGACCACCAGTTTGGGACACCTGGGTGGCTAGTCAGTTATGTGTCTGCATTTGGCTCCGGTCATCATCCTGGGGCTCTGGAAGTGAGTCTCGCATCAACTCCTTACTCAGCGGGGAGCCTGCTTTTCCCTTCGCCCACAGCTCCCCCAGCTTGTGCTCTCATTCTCTCTGATTGATAACTAACTAACAAAAATCTTTTAAAAAAAGAAAAAAGACAACTGGTTTAATTACCATTTCCTCCATGAAGCCTTCCAGTTCACCCCCACTTAGAACGGATCTTTGAACTACCCTATCCCACCTGAACGTTCTTTATTAACATCTCTCTCATTGTCCCTTCACTTGGAATTAGACTGGAAGCTTCTTTACCTCCGTTATGAGACTCTAAGCTTGTGGAAGACAAGCTTATTCATCTTTCTAGTTCCCAAAAGCCTGTTACAGTGAACCTCTGTCACTTAATTAGTCTCAGGACATTGGGCAAAGCCCTTGACCTCTTTGGTCCTTGGTTTATTCTTTATAAATGGGGTAATAAGAGCCCCTACCTCATAGTTTTTTCGTGAGAACTGGAACACACACACACGTACATAATTTATTGAGCACATACTATGTATGTCAGAGTCATGATGTGCCTTATAGAAGGCAAATACTTCGTGTTGGCAGAGCTGGGACTCAAACATACTTCTCTAAATAGACTCTGCTCCTAACCGTTATTCCAAATGGCCTCCCGCATAGGAGAGGGATAGTGCCTTAGACACACAGGAATGCAATGAATGTTGCTAAATGCTTGACTCTGTTGAACTGAATCAGATTCCCTTGGCTGCACTTCCTCCTGGACTGTGGTCTGTCCCTTTTCAGTTCATCCTGCCTGTGCCATCAGACCACGTGACAACCCCCCCTCACCCCATGGTTGGGGGGGTGGGAGGGGAGGGCACTTAATTCCTGCTGACCTAGAATGTGTTTTCCCAGCACTTCTATAAACTGGGAGGAGCCATGGGTTGTAAATCCTGGATCTGGGACAACCCAAAGGTCTTTGTTTGCAATAACCCAGACAACAGCTGGAACTCCAGCCTGGGGAGATGCTGCCTGGTGGGGGAGGGTAAATGTGTGAGTCTGCCCATCCTCCCTACACAGAGAAGTCCAAGGTCCAAGGCTGCAGGTCTCCTGTCTTGACCATACTGCACACGCTTTGTGAATTTCTGGTGGTAAAACCACTTCTTCCCTGTAAAACCACTCTGCAACAGGCTTATGGCTAGATATTTGTGAAAGGGACCATGGGGGATCTGGATCCACTGAACTTACATTCCTGCTCCTGGGAATATTTCTTCCCCAGAGTTATTTGTTTTTCATTTACCAAGCAGTTGATATGTGCCAAGTGTTGTGTTGAATATGTCATGTGCATGATTTAATTCAGGAGTTTTCAGTCTCGGGACTATTAGCAGCTTGGACCAGAGACATCTTTGTGATAAGCGACTGTTTTGTGCATTGAGAATGTTCAGTAACCTCTTTGGCCTCTACCCACTGGATCCTAGTGGCACCCTCCCTTCTGTGACAACCGAAAAATGTCTCCAGACTTTACCAAATGTCCCCTGGGGCAAATCATCCGAGGGTGAGAAACCCTGTGGAATTTACTCCACAATACACCGTGGAGGGGAAAGCAGATTGCAAAACAGACTGTTTAATATACTGCCATTTTGTTAGCATATTTAAGCATGGAAGGAAGAGCTAGGAAAAAAATTCTACAAAAAAGTAACAGTAGTACTCTCCAGGGGTGGATTATTAGCAACTTTTATTATTTCTGCTTATCTGTATTTCCTGATTTTTTTCTATAATGAAAGCAACTCTTTTATTTGTTTCTTGTCTAGTTCCACAAAGAAATTTAGAGTTTACTTACAGGACATACACATAATAAAACAGTGAGCGATACATTTAAAATTTTAATGGAACAGATTAAAGAAATCAGAAATAAACTCACTTATGTTAAGTACATCAATTTTCAAGAAAGGTAAGAAAATAACTAAATGGAGAAAGGGTAGTCTTTTTAGCAATAGTTCTGGAACAACTGGATATTTGAGGGACAAAAAATGAATTTCTATCACTACCTCACATCATACACAAAAGTGAACATGAAAGGAATCAGAGATCTAAGTGTTAAAGACAAAATTTCTGGGTCAAAAAAAAAAAAAAACCCACAGGGCAACATTTCTGTCACCTTGGGTTAGGCAAGATTTCTTAGATAAGATACAAAATGTTTGAACATAAAAGAAAGTGATATATTGATCTTCATCAAAATTGCAGTCTTCTGGTCTTCTAGAGAATGAAAAGGCAAGCCAGTCTGGAAGAAAATATTTCCAGTTCATTTATCTGACAAAATGTAAATCCAGAATACCTAGAATATATAAAGAACTCATATTACAGGGCACCTGGGTGGCTTAGTCAGCTAAACGTCTGCTTTCCGCTCAGGTCATGATCTCAGAGTCCTCCGATCGAGCCTGCACTTGCTCTCTGCTCAGTGGGAGCCTGCTTCTTCCTCCGTCCTTTCTCTGTCTCACAAATAAGTAAAATCTTAAAAAAAAAAAAAAAATCCTATCACTGAATAAGAAGGAAAACAACCCAATAAAGAAAATCAGCAAAAGGGGTGCCTGGGTGGCTCAGTGGGTTAAGCCGCTGCCTTCGGCTCAGGTCATGATCTCAGGGTCCTGGGATCGAGTCCCGCATCAGGCTCTCTGCTCTGCAGGGAGCCTGCTTCCTCCTCTCCCTCTCTCTGCCTGCCTCTCTGTCTGCTTGTGATCTCTGTCTGTCAAATAAATAAATAAAATCTTTAAAAAAAAAAAAAAAGAAAATCAGCAAAAGATTTAAGAAGATATTCAGCAGATATACATGATATACATATAATCAAAACATATATAAAAAGATTCTCAATATCATTAGTCATCACAGAAACACAAAGTAAAAATTATGAGCTGCTTGGGTACCTGGCTGGCTCAGTAGGAAGGGCATGGGACTCCTGATCTCGTGGTCCTGAGTTTGAACCCCACGTTGGGTTACTTAAATAAATTAAATTTGGGGGGCACCTGGGCAGCTCAGTCAGTCAAGCATCTGCCTTCAGTTCAGGTCATGGTCCTGGAGTCCTAGAATAGAGCCCCATGTTGGGTACTCTGTTCAGCAGAGAGTCTGCTTCTCCCTCTCCTCCTGCTCCTTCTCTCTTTCTCTCCTGCTCACTCTCTCAACAAATAAAATCTTAAAAACACAAATATTAAAAAAATAAATAAAAAATTTTAAAAATAGATAAAAAAATTTTTTTAAAGACTTTATTTATTTGTCAGAGAGAGAGAGAGCACACAAGCAGGCAGAGGCGGAGAGAGAAGCAAGCACCCTGCTGAGCAAGGAACCCAATGTGGGACTCGATCCCAGGACCCTAGGATCATGAGCTGAGCTGAAGGCAGAGGCTTAACCCACTGAGCCACCCAGGCACCCCAACTTTATTCTTCTTAAACCACAAAATAGAGTCTGCGGTTGTACAAACATCACTAGTTACAGTCTTGCCAACGGGTCCCAGCTGGGGCCAGCAAATTTTATCGTATGCAAATTACACCTTCAAAAGACTGTAAAAATTCTGTTACTATGACATACCTATTAGATGGCTAAAATGGAAGAGACTGACTATACCAAGTGTTGAAGAGGATGGGGAGCAACAGGTACTCTCGAATATTGTTGGTGAGAAGGTAGAAGGTTACAACCACTTTAGAGAACAGTTTGGCATTTTTTTTGTGTGTGAAGTTAAACATACATTTACCATACAACCCAGCAATTCCACTTCTAGGCATTTACCCAAAAGAAACACAAATATATGTCCACGAAAAGACTTAGAGTTGAATATTCATAGCAGCTTAATTTACATAATTGGAAACAGGACAAATGTTCACTAACTGGTGAAGAGAAATGACTTGTGGCGCATTCACGCGGTGAAATAGCACTCAGCTACAAAAGGAATGACCTACTGATACAGAAAGCTCATTGATAGACTTTGAAAAATATAACACTTTAAAAAAATGGGGCACTGGAGTGGGTCAGTTGGTTAAGTGTCTGCCTTCAGCTCAGGTCATGATCCCAGGGTCATGGGTCCGAGTCCCACATCGGGCTGCCCGCTCCGAGGGGAGTCTGCTTCTCCCTCTGCCTCTACCCCTCCCACCCCCCATGCATTCTCTCTTTCTCTCAAATAAATAAATAAAATCTTAAAAAGATAAAAATGTTATGCTGAGCAAAATAAAGAGTACATAAGAAATACATATTATAAGGGCACCTGGGTGGCTCAGTCGGCTAAGTGACAGACTCTTGGTGTTGGCTCAGGTGGGGATCTCCTGGTTGTGGGATTGAGCCCGGCTTCAGGCTCTGGGCTCATCACGGAGTCTGCTTCAGATTCTCTCTCCCTCTCTCTGCTCTTACCTCCACTCATGCTCTCTCTCAGTCTAAAATATATAAATAAATTTTTAGGGAAAAATGTACATACCATATAATTCCATTTATATGAAATTATAGAATAGGCTAAACTAATCTGTACTTGAATGCAAAACTAAAAGTATTGGCAAGATAGATCCATTGAAGATATTTAAGCAGGGGTCACCTGGGTGGCTCAGTTGGTTTTCTCTGCCCTGGGCTCAGATGCTGATCCTAGGGTTCTGGGATCAAGTCCCACGTCAGGCTCCTTGTTCAGCCAGGAGCTTGCTTCTCCCTCTGCTTCTCCCTGCTGCTCGTGCTCTCTCTATCTCTCTCTCTCAGATAAATAAATAAAATCTTAAAAAAATATTAAAAAAAGATATTTAAGAGAATAATGTATATAAATCTATCTTTAAGAGATGACTTAAAACTTGTTTGATATAAGTACGACAATGAGAAGACAATTTGGTTTTCTTTTTCTTATAATTTGTTGATATTTTTCACATTTTAAAAAGTGTTTGGAGGGACGCCTGGGTGGCTCAGTTGGTT
The DNA here is from genome assembly GCF_020171115.1 of Neogale vison. NCBI lineage: Eukaryota > Metazoa > Chordata > Mammalia > Carnivora > Mustelidae > Neogale > Neogale vison. The sequence goes on along the minus strand of NC_058092.1, from coordinate 21,131,885 downwards.
AAGGGCTGCCTTCAGCTCAGGTCATGACCCCAGGGTCCTGGGATTAAGTCCCACATCAGGCTCCTTGCTCAGTGCAGAGCCTGCTTCTCCCTCTGCTGTCCCTCCCCCTGCTTATGCTCTCTCTCTTTGACAAATAAATAAATAAAATATTTTAAAAAATATTTTATACCTTTTTAAAAAAGATTTTATTTATTTATTTGACAGGCAGGCAGAGAGAGAGGAAGGAAAGCAGGCTCCCTGCCAAGCAGAGAGCTTGATGCAGGGCTCAATCCCAGGACTCTGGGATCATGACCTGAGCCAAAGGCAGAGGCTTTAACCCACTGAGACACCCAGGCACCCCAATAAATAAAATCTTTAAAAAAAAAAAAAGAGTTGCTATGATTTGGCCCCATAACATGGCCCAGGCATAATGTTTTAGCATTAACTATCTTCAATTTAGAGTGAACACTTCTCCTGCTTATTTACTATTTCTTTGTTTGATATGATTGTCTTCCTATTAAGAGACCCCAAAACAGAACTTGACCATTTTTCCTCATTTCTTCCTTCACTTAACATCTCTTTGAAATGTCAGAATCATTCTTAATTTGTGTATCATGAAATTAAAGGAAGAGATCAGAAGAAAATGGATAGTGACTATTGATCCCTAATGCTTTCTTTTAAAATATTTCTTAGGAAATATTTGAAATATTTAAATAAAAAACACTGCTTTATAGGTAAGTCATCATCTCTCAAGAAGCAATCAGGTTATCCATGTTATCTCTTATAACTTTGTAGGTAGAGTTTTTATTGACAAACTTTTCTCTAAATGGACAAATTGTGATTATTTTAAATTATTGTCTCCAATTAGCTACTGTCAATTTATCTAATGACTTCTGTGTTCATTAGCAAATGCCCCAAAATGAAAATATTCTCTTAAGCCTAATTAAGTAATACATTTTTTGCACTTATGTTTTGGTTCTAGTGTTTGAATGCAGAACTTCATGATTTGCTAAGAAAAAAATGAGTGATTAAGGAAAGGAACCTATAGTGATAGGAAGCAGAGAGTGGTTGTATGCGGGACACATGGAAGGGGTTTGGGGATTCGCTGCAAAGGGTCACATTGGAATTTGATTTGGGTGATCATTGCATAGGTGTGTGGTTTTGCCAAAATTCATGGACCTGTGTGCATTTAAAACTTGTGTGCTTTATTGTATGCAAATTATACTCCCATAAGTTTGATTTGAAAGGAAAAATAAATCAGGGTAGGGAAGAGCAGATTAGAGGAGAATATCAACCAGAGGGGGAAGATTGTAGAGCTCAGAGAGGTGGGAGCATCCTGCTTTGACTGGTCTATGGCTTTGACTCTGAGGTTTGCTTCTCCAAAATCTTATCTATCTGGGGCGCCTCCGTGGCTCAGTCAGTTAAGCGGCTGCCTTCTTCTCAGGTCATGATTTCAGGGTGCTGGGATGGAGTCCTGCATCAGGCTCCCTGCTCAGCAGGGAGGCTGCTTCTCCCTCTCCTTCAGGCCCTCTCCCTGCTGCTTGTGCTTGCACTCTCTCTCTCAAATAAATAAAATCTAAAAAAACAACAACAACAAGACAAAATCTTACCTGTCTTTAAGGCTTAGTTGAAATGCTGCTGCTCCTAGGAAGTTACCCTGGCTTCCCCAGCCCATGGTGATTTATCTTTGACATCAATGCTGATTCTGCATATTCATATTAAAAAAAAAAACAAAAAACCTCCATCAGTGAATGTGGTGCTTTCAGTTTATTAAATGCTTTCAGCCCATTATGTCAGCTGATTCTCACCTCACCACCAGTCAGGGCAAGGATTAATTTTTCCATTTCGAGTTGGAGAAACTAAGGCTCAGGAAGAGAAGGAACTTGCCTAAATCTTACAACCACAAGTTAAACAGAACCTGAACTAGAACCCTGGCTTCCAGGACTTTTTCTCCTGGAGTCTAGAACTCCCACTAATTTGCTTGGGAAATTCCTGGGCACTATTAATATTGTTAGATCGCAGCTTCCACGGCTGTCAAATAAGTGAAATCCCTGCCCTTCCTATGTCCTAGGCTTGTGGTTAGGATCGCCTTGAACATCCTTGGCCGACAAATAAGTGCCAATAAATATTTAACGCAATTAACCGATATTTACTGAGCACTTAACCAGGCACTATGGTAGATAGTGGGGATAACCGGTGAAGGAGGGGATGCGTGGGAAAAGAGATGATGGGGTAGAGTCAGGTTGAAGAATGGGAATCAGCTCAGAAGTCCAATGAGGTGATGTTCAAGGTGAAGAGTGAAGATTTAGAAGGAGCTAGGCACACGGTCTGGGAGAAGAGCATTCAGGTCTTTGGAATTCTAGATTACCTTGCATTTTGCAACTCCCCTTTTCCAGATGAGCAAACTGAGACTGTTAGTCTAAGTAAATGGCATTGACCCAATCCCTGTCTTCCAGGGAAGGGACTAAACAGGAACTCTATCAACATTTTCTCACTTGAGAGAACTAACAACTAGAATTTTCAATGGTAACGTCCCCATTTTACAGGTGAGGAAATGAAAGAAAATCATCAAATCTAATAGATGTACTCGGCTCTGTTTATTTATATGACTCTGTTTTGTTCCAGATGGATTTGCACTCGGATGGGAGCCTCATCTGTCTGGTTCCAAAGTCCAAGCTCTTTCCCCAACATCAGACTGACGCAGCGTGTCTGAGAGCTGGCAATGTAACAACCAGCCAGGCAGAGACAGCCAGAGCAGAGGCCAAGTCCAAAACATGGGGGAGGCTGTTATTTCTGCACCACCTCCCCTCCCCCTCTGGCCAGATCCAGCAGTAGATGAGGCATCCTGGTGGGTAGAAATCCATACTCCACATATTTTATTTATTCAGGCCCCACTACCTGCGAGGTCCCGCTCTCAGCTCTAGAGATGAAGCTGTGAACACACTAGACGAAAACTTCTGCCTCCACTGGGCTTGCAGTCAAATGGGGAAGTGGGTGAACAAGCCACACGAATGATTCTCATACTAGACAGAAAAAAATGCCTTGGAAAAGCAGGACTTGGTAAGCTTAGATTAAAGAAGAAAGATAGGATACTCAGGGTGGAGACGGGAGCCAGAGAAACCTTTCTGGATGAGGGGACTTTTGAGTCTAGGTTCAATGATGCCCATATGTCAAATGGAGCCGATAATAGGCTCTATTAGGCAGGGTTGTTGTGAGGCTCGAGTAAGGTCATGGTCGTGAAATGCTTAGGAGTGCTTGGCACACAGGAAGTCCTAAATAAGTCTCACTACCTTCTCCTAATAAATATTATCTATGGTCGTAGTTCAGCTGCCATAACAAAAATACCTTAGACTGAGTGGCTTAAACAGCAGAAATCTTTCTCATGTTTCCGGAGTCTGGAAAGTCCAAGATCAAAGTACCAGTCAGTTTGGTTCCTGGTGAGACCCTTGTCCAGGTCATGTCCTCATAGGCCCCGGTGGGGAGCAAGTTCTCTCCTGTCTCTTCTTATTAGGGTGTTAATCCCACCATGGTGGGGCGGGGCATGGTCCTGAACAAATTACCTCTCCAAATACCAACGTGCTGGAGATTAGGGTTTCAACATATGAATTGGAGGGGAACATGAATATTCATCTTTTTTGTACTGCACGACAAAATCTCCTCTGAAGACTTCTCATGGCCCCAATTCCAGCAAGCCCAGGAAAGCCACACAGATCTGCTCCAGGCTTCCTTCTTAGCCTTGCCCTTCCTCATGTCCTCCCCCGCCCCCCCCATCCCAACCAGGATGCCTTCCTCCAGCTGGTCCAGATCTACCCCCAGGCTGCTTCCTCTGCCAGAAACCTTGGCACCACTCTCCTCTCTCGCCTCCCCTCCTTGGCCAGCCCTTCCTTACCCACCAAGTCCAGGGTACTTCCCTGGGTGCCGCTGTGAGTGTGGCCGTCCCACGGCATCCTCTCTCACACTCCCTGCACTTTTCTCTTCCCTCCAGACTCATCACAAACCCTTGTGTGATATTTGTCTTTTCCACTGGACTTAGAGGCACCCGAGGGCCAAGACTGCATCTGTCTCGTTCGTGGGCACAGCCACCATCCGGTAGTGTCTGGAACAAACTCAGCCCTTCATAACATTGGCCTGGCTCCTCCTTGAAGTGTGAGCTCAGATGTGCAGAACTGGGACAGAAGGGCAGGGTCCCCACCACGCACCCCCACCCCCAGCAGCGGTCAGAGGTGATTCAGACCTGAGGGCTAAGAATCTCGCAATCATCAACCAAGCTGTGGCTTCTCTCAGGAGCGGGGCAGACATGGAGAAGATGGGGTGCTTAGGCAGTGTCCTTAACCTTCTCCCCACAGACGGGAAGTGACTGGCCCAAGGTCTCCAGCTGCGGGAGTGGGGATGGGTGTGAACACGTATTCTGGCCCTTTCACGCTGCAGCTGTTGCCTCCAGCCTCAGGAAGAGAAGGTCGAGACAGGAAGTGGTGGGACTAACACAGGGTGGTGACAAACCACGACAAGGATCTGAAGGTTCAGGTTGTCTCCCCTCCCTGCTCTGTAGGTGGAGCCGGCAAGTGGACAGACTGGCAGGTGGAAATTTGCACGCAGGAGGTTTATCAGGGATCAAAAGCAGGCGGCATGGGTCCGGCTGGAGCACAGCGTCAGCGGTGGCCTCATAAAGGGAGCCCCAGAGCTGGGACAGTCGTTCAGAGTAGTTTCAAATGGAGGCAAGTGGCCAGGCCTTTGTACACCCCTCTCCTGTTCACTGGTCATGGGAGGCCGCCTGGACTGGCTGGCAGGGCTGGAACCATCAGTGAGGTCGCTCCCTTCAGTCTAGGGCGGTTCCCAGAGAGGGACCCCACAGAGATCCTGCAGCAATGGGGTGGGGGTACAGAATGAAACCAGGGCCGTGGTCTGGGCCACACACTGCAGCAACCATTAGCAGGAGTGTCGATTAGCAGTTTTCTAACCACTCCACACAGCCCTCGGGTTCTGAGAAGGTGCAGTGGGTGAGAAACGGCTCTTCTCAAGGTCCAGCATGTTTCCTTGGAAGAAAAAGTTCTGCTGCTGGTTTATAAAGGCTCCTATAACACCTCCCGTTTCTCCTTTGAGGCGCTGATCACAATTAGAATTTAAATAATTAGTTGTGTACTAATCCAATCTGTCTCTTCCTTGGGACAATAAATTCCCAGAGGGCAGGAACCATGCCTGTCTTGCCAGCACGTTTACGTAATAGGGCACGAGATCTGTTGAATGAAAGGATGCTCCCAGCATCAGAATAAGGGGAAAGTTGCTCAAGCTGCAGATGTCTCAGCTCTGCCTCCAAACATGGTCCTCTGGGAGGTTCCAAGTTGCAAAAAGTTGGAGAACCACTTCATGCCACCTGTCCCAGGGCTCTGGTGAATGTTGAGAACCGCTGGAGTGCACTCCCCAGCTCCTGCCTTCTGCCTATTATCAGCAGTCCTCGGTCCCAGCAGGACTTCAAAAGCCAAACATAGACTCGAGCCCCAAGCAATCTTGAACATACTCCAACCTGGACAGGTGTGTCCGGGTCTTGGATCACAAGATGCAGAAGCCTAAAGCAGATTAATCTGATCCAACCTGAAGCCCAGAGTTTTTAATTCCACATGCAAATTAATTCAAACATACTTAAAAAAAATGCAGATTGAGGGCCTAGGGAGTTGGTGGGGGTGGGAAAAACAAGGATCTAGAATCAGACTGACAAGGGTTCAAATACTAGGTTGGGTTATGTTGAGCAGATATCTCAACACTGAATGGCCCCCTGGTGCTAAGTGCCAGGCACCTACACTGTGCTGGGTGTTTTTCATTATTTAATCCACACAACCCTCCTGTGCCCATAGGGATTGAGAACTGAACTAATTTGTTTACGGTTGGGACAGACATTAAAAATCAAAGCTGGAATTTGAACCTGGGTATAACTGTTAAGTTGGTGTCCCGTAGACTTTCACTTGACGTTCCTTTTCCACATCTGTTCCCGCAATGGGAACACCACTCCTTTCTCACTGGGTTGTGAAGATTGAGATATTAAATTTGAAAACATTTGGCAAGGGTGCCTGCGTGGCTCAGTCAGTTAAGGGTCTGCCATTGGTTCAGGTCATGATCGCTGGGTCCTGGGATCAAGTCCTGCATTGGGCTCCCTGCTCAGTAGGGAGTTTGCTTCTCTCTCTGCCTTTCCCTCTGCTCGTGCGCATGCTCTCTCTCTCTCTCAAATAAATAAAATCTTTTAAAAAAAAATTTAAAAAATGAGAACATTTGGCAAAAGTCACTCAGTAATGCAACCTGGAGAACTGAAGACATATTGCCTCTATTTTTATGGCAGAGGAAATTTGAGGCCCAGTGAAACTAATCAACCCTCTCCCCTAATCCAGGGGTAGTAAGTGGCTAAGTCAGGACCAGAATCCAAGTTTTCTATTCCAGTCTGGTTTGTTCTCTCACATCCTCTCAAAAGACTTTAGAAGGAAGAACAAGCAGATAGAACACCACAAAAAATGAAGAGGGTAAAGGGAAAGGGAACATGGAGTTAATCAGGGGAGGCTTCCTGGAGGAGACCCAGTTTTCATTTTTTGACAGCAGTGTTTAGAGGAAGTGGGTGGCCAACAGAAGAGGTCTTGGTTCTTAGTCATAATGTGGTTTCCCTGATATGCTTACTAGAGTTCCCAGTGCCCAGAGAAGCTTGACCAAGATCACACAGTTACTAAATGGTGCTGGTACAATGAGGAGGTCCCATTTAACACTTCTCAGCTGGTTCTGTCTCCTTGGTGCTGAAGAAGTGATGAGAAGCAGGGAAGGGGTTGGGCAAGGGACACGCTGGGTTCCCAGAGATTCTCAAAAGCCTCCCTCTGCAACAGGGGAGCCCCATAGTGGGAAAAGCAACAAGTTGAAATGCTGAGGCCTCAGGGTCAGGCAGACCCTGGTTCGAATCCCGGCTCCACCAATGAAGACCTATGTGGCCTCAGCAACTTCACTTTATACCCCTGGGTCTAAATTCTCTTGCAGTTTCAGAAAAATGGCCTCCAAATACCCAGCCCAAGGCCAGGCTTAGTGAGAAAACTAACATGGCCGTTATTTCTCTGCAATGCTGGACCAGCCACAGATGAGTGGTGGGCTGGGCATCCGTGGGTCAGAATAGACTTCTAATGCCAACCACTCCCAGAGCTGCCGTCATTGGACACAAGTGCCCAGCAGGGTAGGGTAGCTGAGGTCAGGTCCGTGATGCAACCCCAGCTCCCTGCTGATGCTAAGAGGTGAACCATGACCCTTGCAAATGGAAAAACAGCCCGTTGACAAGAAGTACAAAACAAAACCTCAGTGAACTTTTATTTTTCATCATACAGAACTGGTAGCAAAGCCAAAGATTTCTGCACTTGAACACGAGATCCCCCTCCCGACCCACCCTGGGGGACATTTACAGTCATCATGTCCCTTCTAGACTCCAAACCCCAACACTGGGGCCTCTTCCCTCCTGCCCAGGTTCACTGCAGGGAGGGCTCTGAGGCCCACAGGGGGTGCCGGTTGCTTCCCCATGCCTGCATGGGTGTGAAATGTGGCACACTGACCAGGCGCCTCTCCTACCCCTCTCCAGAGAGGAGGGTACAGAAGCAGCAGCAGCAGCATGTCCCCTGCCTTTCTTCAGTCACCTCCCCACTGGGCAGAGAGGAGGCACATACTGTCAGAAGAGGGGCAAGGGACGTCATCATTCACAGCTTATTTGCTACAGAAAAGTGCCTGGGATCGGTCCTTGGCTGCTTCTGCCTCCAAGCAATCCACCTAAAATCAAAGCAGGGATGGAAATGGGGATGGGGGATGGGGGTTGGGGTCAGGGGTTTGTCCTAGGAAGGCGGTTGGGGGAGTCTGCCTGCATGGCCAGGCTATCCCCAGAGGCCTCTTGAGATTCTGCAAGATTTATAGTTTGCTGCTGGCAGGTTGCCCTGAGCAGCCCAGAGTAGACTCAGACATCACAGAGAATCCAGGCCCCCCGTTCACAACTATCTATGCGGAGGTCGAAGAGGTTTGGCAATGTAGCCACGGTCAGCTGGTCAGTTTGGGCAGGACCCAGACAAGAACCTTGGGGTCTCCTGACTCTGACCCTGAAGCCACCCAGAAAGGCTCACTTGGTGGACAAGGTCTGTGGCAGCGCCGTGGGAGACAGGAGAGTGGGGTGCCGGCCTCTGCAGGGCTGGCGCGGTTCTGGAGAGAACAGATTTCGCCCTGTCCTCCTCTCAGGCATTGACTGTGGCTATCGAGGTGAGGTCCTGAAGAACCTCCCCCAGAAAGAACCAGAAATAGAGCACTGGTAATACTCCCTTCTCTTCGGAAGGCAAAGGGACACACAGACACCCCAAACTCTCTAGAGATAATCTACTTTTTTGAGGGGCTTGGTCTCTCTTCTGAGGCCTCCCACCAGCAGGCAGGGGGGAAATGGGTAAGAGGGTGAAGGGGAGGTCAAAGGTCAAAGGTGCTAAACCAGGGTTAGGGCCACCCAGGAAAAGGGGTGTTCAGACTGCCTGTCAGAACAGGCTTTTGGGGAGCGGAACACACAGTCCCGCTGTGACACTGACTTTCACATTGACGGGTGAACGGCAAGGAGGAGGTTTCGAGATCTGGGAGCAAGGGAGGAGGAGGAAAGGCAAAGCTGCTTGGAGTGTCAATCCCTGGAGGTACTAGTCCCTCTCCTCTTCGGCCCAGCCAGAGACTTCCCAGGCCAGGAAGGCCACAGGACTGGTGATGCCTGCGGCCCAGCCTGCTGGGTACATGCAACTGAGCTCAGCTCATTTCCCTTCCTGTGCCCTCTGCCTCTGGGGTCAGGGGCAGGAAGAAGGGCATGGTCCCTGGGGATCTGCTAGTCCCCTTCCAGCTCCCAAGGGTAGAACTGTGATCCCAGAGTCAGTGCAACGATCCTGTCCATTCCGTGAGAGAAAGGGAGGGTACGGCTCAGGGGCTGCACGTCGTACACAGGCCCACCTCCAGAGTGGGGTGGGAGGGCCTGGGACAGAAAGGGATCGGGTCAGTCTCCAGACAGAGAAGTCCTTGCAGGGAGGAGGATGCCCCCAGGGGCAGCTGCTCAGGGTGCAGATCCTGCTCACAGTCAGGTCATGTAGCGGGTGATGGCGCGGAGGGCGTAGAGCAGGGCAGCCTGCATGCGGGCCTCCAGGAGCAGCAAGTTCACGTGGACCTGAGACACAGACAAGGACCTGTGGGCAACTGATGTCACTCCTGGCCATCCCCAACCTTCCCAGACTGCCACGTGCCTGGACCACTCGCCTTTCCTTCTCTTCCATATAGACACCCTGATGGTTCCTAAGGCTCCGAGCACATTGGTACAATGGCAGCTGAGGAACTTCCAGCCCATTCATCCCCAGCCTGACTCATCTCTTTACCTCACAAAATGAAAAACAAGAGCTGGCCCTGGGCACTCATGTTCTCATCTCACCCTCAAAGCAACCCTGACATGCAGGCAGTGTTTGCTCTCACGGTAAAGATAACGAGCTTAGGGGGCAAAGTGACTGGCCCAAGGTCACCATGCTACTGAGTGATACAGTCTGGATTTGAACCCAGTTCCTCCCGGCTACTGCTGAGGACCCCGTGAGGCACAATCCCATTTTACAGGTGAGTAAATGGAGTCAGAAACCACACAGTGGAGTAGGACTTGAAGTCAGGACGGTACACCCAGGCATCCAAAGCAGCAGAAGGCTCAGTCTGGGTTACCACATCGGGTCCTGACAACCCCCAACCCCCACCCAACACACCGTACCTTCTCTGAGTGGCGGAAGTGCCTCCAGAAGAGGTTGTACATTCTTCGCGTGGTCTTCTCGGGGTAGCAGGCCACGGTCTTGATATAGACCTTGAGGTTCCGTTCCAGGAGCTGGTTTACCTCCCCGTAGTCATAGTCATCATATCTGGATGGAAAGGCCCCGAAAGCATCACTCTCCAAGTGACTCCTCTCCCCTACCCCCACCCTAGAGAAGGAGGAACAGAGTGTGGCAAGAAAAAGCAGAAAATAGGAAGCAAGAAGGAGCTTGGTTCCTCTTAGAAAAATAGCTGATGTCATACATCGCACGCCACTAGACTGGCCAGGGACCACTCCAAAGAATGTCGAGAATGAGCTGCTGTATTGAGTAGGAGCCATGTGCTGTATGGACGCATACTCAGAGAATCCTCAGAAATACTAGCTATGCTGTATACAGAACTATTATACATAATACACCGCTTTTATCGGGCCCATTTTATAGCTGAAAGGGAGACTCAGAGAAGTGAAGCCATTTGTCCTGGGAATGAAATTCAAACCCAGCTCTGCCCAGCTCCAAGGTCATATTCACTTAGGAAAGGCCATGGACGGGACAGTACAAAGGATTTCCCTGGAGAAGGAAGAAAGAAAGAGAAAAAGAAACGGTACTCATTTCACGGATGGGCAAACTAAGACCTAGAGAAGGTAATTAACTTGTTCTAAGTCAGAGAGCAAGTTGGTGACAAGTCTAGAAGCCACTTTGTCACTCTCCAGCCCAGAAAGCCAGTGAGTCATCAGAGATCTGTGTGGATGGAGAAGATTGGTAGAAAACTGCAGGACAGATTCAGTAGACAATGAGGAGTGAGGACCATGTTGGAGAATGTGGGGCAGGGGAGACCCTGACCTGTGAGCTGGGCAGAAGCAGCCTGGGCCACATTCTAAGATGCCTGTCCCTCCTCCAACTCCCCAGGACTGGAAGACTGTCAATGATCGGCAAGAGGACACTCAATTAAGCACAACTGAATCTACTCAGTGAAACAGAATTTACAGCTAGGAATACATAAATACACATTTTTCCACAGGGAACATGGACCTTTCTAAAAATTTCAGACTTTTTTGATGCTTGGAATAAGCCATTAAATGAGAAAAGCCAGATCATGTGTTCATTAAAATATGCCCACATTTGATTACATAAGTAAAATAAGTGAAATGAGGAGGGAGAAAAATCCTATGTTTGTAAAATTATGTCTTTTTTGGTTATTTGTTTGTGGAAAAAAGACAGGAGAGAACTACTTGACAATAATAAGAGTAGGCAGGATCATGGATGATTTCTATTTCTTTTTCTTGTTATTTCTGTTTCCTTTTTTTTTTTTTTCATTTTAAAAGATTTTAATTATTTATTTGACAAAGAAACCACAATTAGCAGAAAGGCAGGCAGAGGGAGATAGGGAGGAAGCAGGCTCCCCGCTGAGCAGAGAGCCCGATGCAGGACTCAATTCCAGGACCCCAGGATCATGACCTGAGCTGAAGGCAGAGGCTCAACCCACTGAGCCACCCAGGCACCCCTGTTGTTTCTGTTTTCTAGATTTACTATAAATCTAGTTGTTTCTCTTTAGAAACATCAAACATACATTTTAAAAAATGTAGTAACCATCATAACTCCAACTACACAAAGCAGCTACATTAGAAAGAAGAAAAGCAACCGAGAAAGAATGTCACAGGATGTGGATGTGGTGGTAAAGTAGCTGAATTTGGGGAAAGGTTTTTTTTGGTTCCTTAATTCTTTGAATTTCCCACAATGTTATCAGAGTGAGATCTCTTCAAATTAAAAAAAAAAAAAAAATCGTTCTGGGGGCACCTGGGTGGCTCAGTTGGTTAAGCGTCCGACTCTTGATCTCAGCTCATGTCTTGATCTCAGGGTTGGGGTTCAAGCCCTGCACTGGGCTCCACCCTGGGCATGGAGCCTACTTAAATAAATAAACAAATAAACAAACAAATAAAATTGGGGGGGGCGGTGCCTAGGTGGCTCAGTTAGTTAAGCCTCTGACTCTTGATTTCAGCTCATATTAGGATTTCAGGGTTGTGGGACAGAGCCCCAGGTTGGGCTCACACTGGGCATGGTGCCTGCTTAAAGTTCTCTTTCGCCCCTTCCCTGCCCTCCAAAAAATAAATTTAAAATTTTTTTAAAAAATTGGTCTGTGTATATTCTTGACAAGTAATTTCACACCTGAGCTCATATACAAGGACTTAGTGTGAGGCTAGTCAGTGCACATGATGTTTTTAATAATGAAAAACAGTGAACTAGTTATAACTGAAAAGTGGTTGAGTTAGGCTACATCCATAATGGAACACCACACAGTGGTTAAAAAGCATAAAGGAGGGGTACCTGGGTGGCTCAGTTGGTTAAGCATCTGCCTTCGACTCAGGTCATGATCCCGGGCTCCTGGGAATGAATCCCACATCAGGTTCCCTGCTCAGTGGGGAACTTACTTCTTTCTCTGCCCCTGCCCTCCCTCCTGCTCGTGCTCTCTCTTGTTCACTCCCTCTCTAAAATAAATAAATAAAATCTAAAATTTAAAAAAGCATAAAAAGATCTATTCATACTGACAAGGAAGGCAGTTCATAACAGATTATTAGGTGAAAAAAAGCCAGTTGTAGAATATATCAAGCATGATTCCATCAATTTAAAAAAATCTACTTAAAAAATCAGAAAACGTGGGGCGCCTGGGTGGCTCAGTGGGTTAAGCCTGCGTGGGGCTCTCTGCTCAGTAGGGGGCCTGCCTCCTCTTTACCATCTGCCTGCCGCTCTGCCTACTTGTGATCTCTCTGTCAAATAAATAACCTCTAAAAACAAAATCAGGAAACACTTAGGTAATGAAATGAAAATGTAATTAATCACACACTATCCAGAGACAACCATTATTAATTAACATTTTAGTGTGTAGCCTTCCACACATTTTCCATGTACGCACACATTTTTAGAAAAAAAAAAAAAAAAGAGGGAAACAAAAGGAAGATTCTGGTTGGTAACCAGCTTTCTTTCTTCTCAACACATTTTGAACAATTTCCCATAGCAATATAAAGAGACCATTATTATAATTTGTAATAGCTGTATACTTCTTCATTGGGTGAATATAACGTTATTTAAAGTCTCCTACCGACGTGCATTTATGTTGTCCTTATTTACTGTAAGAGAAGAAGTCCCATTTGGAATGGAAATACACTCTCCCTTCCCTCTCTCTCTCACTCTAGGGGGTGGGATTAAAGAGTTTCATCTCCAAGCTTCAAATAGTCCACACATCTAGTATTATTTATAATTGGCAATGAAATAAATTTGCTTTGAAAAACAGTATAGGCAAAAAAAAAAAAAAAAAAGAAAAGAAAAAAGAAAAAAACAAAGAAAAACAGTATAGGCAAGAGGAAGGGAAAATGAAAGAACAAAATAGAAAAGGAATGAAGCTCTTGAGCTCAGCCTGAGGACTTGTGCACATGCGCTGGATGAGGGGCTGTGAGCTCACCTGATACCAAACACACAGTGGATGTAATTCCAGATGGCCCTGCGGAGCACGGACGTGTCCACCCCGCTGTGCATGGCGATGGTGTTGTAGGTGAGGCTGTAGGCTGCCTGGAACTTCTCATCCAGCAGCTGCCCACCCTCCGGGTAAAGCCGCTGGATCAATGAATAGCCGTGGTCTTCCCAGGTGTAATCCTGAGAAATGTGGAAAAGGGTCAGGGAGTACAATCTTGGGGGCCCAAGTCTGGCCACATGGACCCCATCCTCTGCAGCACAACTTTGCTCTCTATAACGTCCCTTTCCCACCCCACAAATCTAACCTGCTGCTTGGTCTGGGCCTAAGAAGCCATGGAGAATCCACCTTGGTGATGGTCTTCTCCCTGTGATCAGGATCCTCTGAGCTTAGGGCAGAGATGGGCCCTGTCATGATCTAGGGTCTTCTGTTTCCCTCATGGAATCTTGAAGGAGAAGGTGCCTGACTCTCCAACCACTCCACCCATCCAACCCCTGCTTGTTTGTAAACCCAGAGCGATACCAAGAAGAGCCCGGAGGGCCTACCTGGGCACGGAAGGTGGGGGGCGCCTCAGCCCCTCGCCGGGTGAAGTCCTCATATCCAAACGTGGGGTCCTCCACAAAGCACAGCATGTCTGGGTGTGGAGAGGGCTCCAGGATGTCAGCTAAGGATGTCAGAGAGAGGCCACAGTGAGGCCAAGGCATGGAGTACAGGGTACCTACTCGTGATTAATCACTGGTGGCTGGAGGGAGCTGAGGCAGGCCCATGGACCTGGGGGATGAGGCCCCCGGTAATAGGAACAGCAACTCTGGCAACCCTAGTCATTTGTGAAGCTATTTACTCTGTGCTAAGAGCTTTGCTTCCATTGTCCCACTTACCTCACAAACCAATCCTTCACATGGGAGGAGAAGGAGGCCCTGAGACAGGAAGTAACTTATCAGGGGGTCACACTGCTAAAGGGCTGACAGGTCACCATTCTCACCCAGATCTGACCCTAAAGCCCACACTCGGAACCTCTTAGAAGAAGTAGTTGAGACATGGCCGCCTTCAAAATACAAGCGTTGCCATGCATGGAGCTGCCTACTCCCCAGCAGAGATGGTGTCAGAAGGGGAAGACCCTGGACCTGGGATGCCTGCGATCCTATACCTGAGGGAGTCACCAGAAGGCTCTCTGACTTCTCCAACTCAAAGCGGCTCTCCATCTCCTCCTGGGATGCTCCCTCATCCCGTAACAGGCTCTCTTGCAGCTGCCTCATGCGTTCCATCAAAGCTTCCACGTCCCGGGCAGCCTCAAAGCCCTGGAGGAGGGACCCAGCAGTGACCGTTTACTCCTCAGCCCCAGGAAACCCCACACATCCTTCCCACAAGCCAGGCCTTCCTGAGTGATCGCAAAGGCCTACTGCCTCCTGAGGCAGCCATGGAGCTGGGCGGCTCGTGAGGCCTGTGTCTTCTAAAGCAAAGTTTAAGAAGCTATGGGACAGGCCTGTCTTCTCTTAGCATCAACTTCCTGCACAGGAAACAAACTATTAAAGTATCTATAAGTTTATATTAAAACAAACAAGGCCGCTTTATAGGATAAGAGGCAAACTTTGTATCTGTAAAGGGCTAACACCCAGGAGATGGTAAGCCTCTGACACAACATGCTGAGGGACCCACCATTTACTCCTCACCACCGCTGCGAAGTAGGGGTCTTTAGCCTCATTTCACAGATGAGGAAACAGAGTCTCAAAGTCAACTAACTTTTCTGAGGTCCCTCAGTGTGAAACAGGGAAGCAGTGGCTTCCATCCGAGGACCAGAGGCCACGCGAGCTTCGTCTCCCCACAAGACCCGGACCCATCACTTACCCCAGAGCTGTTCAGTGGGTCCCTGCTGGGGGGGCTGCTCTGCTCACTGGGGGGTGAAGGTGCCTGGGGGGCAGGGCTGCCTTCGGAGTCCCCCTCAGGGAGGATGCCACAGCCAAACACGAAGGAGGCCAGTGAGTGGCAGTGGGTGAGCAGGACCAGGGCCTGGATGAGCTCGGCCAGAGACCAGCTGTGCTCGCCTGTCTTCAGCAAGGCCTGGAGAGGAAAGAAGGACCGACTTGCTCAATGCCTGGCCCTGGGCTGACTGCCTGACATGCCCCAGCCCGGCCCCCGTGCTCCCTGTGCCTCTCTGCCCGCAGCACCTGGATGTGCTCCTTGGTGATGAGCCACGGCCGGTGTGCCAGCAACTTGTTGATCTCACTGAGCTTGCGTAGCTTCTTGGGGGCCCGGTGGAGCCCAAGCAGCCACTCAGGGTCACCGCCAGTCTGCAGAAACTCGGCCATGTGGGAACCCACCAGGTAGGAACACTGGTGGCGGGCGGCAGCCTGTGGAAAGGGTGGACAGAGCCTTGTTCGGGGTGGATGAATGGAGGGAGGAATGGCAGGCCTCACTATTGCCAGAGAGGCAGGACACTTAGGTCCTAACCCCAACTGCACTAGTGTGCTGTCCTCCCGTGGGCAGGTCACCTGACTCTTTCATGCCTCAGTTTTCTGATTCTGACTAAAATGCCTCTCTCTGGGGCACCCGGGTGGTTCTGTTGATTAAGCATCCGACTCTCAATATCTGCTCAGGTCTTGATCTATCTCAGGGTCGTGAGTTCAAACCCCGCACTGGGCTCCATCCCAGGTGTGGAGCCTACTTAATTAAAAAAAAAAAAGCTTCTCTTCAGAATCCAGAATTCTGTGGATGATCAGATAGTTAGGGCTTTCCTCTGCTCTGGGCAGCCTCTCCTCCCAGCCTCTGAAATGGGTTCAAGAAGCGCCCAGCAAAGAGAGCTAAAGACCAAATCCCCCCAAGTGGCCAACTGTACAAGGGCTGGGCTCCGACAGGCTTACCATGATGGCAATGTAGTGGCGCCAGGAGCTGGCAAGGGGCCCATCTGTGTGCAGCAGGAGGTAGTGCAGGCGCCAGAAGCAGGTAAGGTAGTCAGGGTGCAGGCCCATCACCACAGCCAGGTTGTCCACCCGCCCTGAAGACATCAGTGCCTCAAGCCTCAGGTGCTGCTCCAGGCTCTCTGGTCCCTCCTGAAGGACCTGCCAAACCAAGGCGAGAGGGTGGGTTCCCGGCCTGCTCTCCGCACCAAAGAGACCAACGCACTCATTGTGTTGGGACTGTAAAAGCCAAGAAACCCAAAATGACCACCATGTCCAAAAAAAAAGGAAAATAGGGGAGGAAAAGATAATTCATTAAGTGATTTCCTTGCTCAGGTTACAGATCTAGCAAATGACAGAACGTGGATTCAAATCCAGATTACCAAAAAGGCCCATTTATTTCCTCCATTATAAAAGAGGACCGATTATTTACAAATGAAAAAATAAAATACGAGAACAATACTTGAGTTGAAAATTCTGGGCTAGATACAAATAATCAGCAGGTGGTTGTTTGCTTTCCATTTACAAAGGGTGGAGAGGGAACTGGGGGAGGGGGGTAGGTTAGACATTTGTTAACAGCTCATTAACTACCTGGCTACACTTTTAGGAGAGCAAACAGGATGACAAAACAAAACATTTATTTTTGTTCACCGAAGGCCAAAGAAATAGGAGGAAACGTATTTTTAGAATTTTCCTGGGAATGTATTTCAAAGGTGTCCCTGCCACCATCAACCCCATCCTAGAACGTCAGCTGACGGCAAGGATTTTTGTCTGACTTGCTCTTTGCTGTATCCCCAACACCTACAACAGTGCCTGACACACAGATTAATCATTCAACAGATATCTGTTAAATAAATGAATGAATGATCTGACTCAGTGGATGAAAGGTATCTCTTGTATTAAGTGACAAAAATAAAAAATACAGCAATCACCCCCTCCTCCCCAAATGTTGTAAACCATGACCTTGGTTCCGTATGACAAGAAGTCCAAGAAACAGTGATAAATGTTAAGGAACCTCTGTGGGAGGCAAGATTACAGGAGACTAGAGCTTTCTGAGGCATTAAAATTTTTCTTATAATGAATATAATATTACTCTTCAAGTTGAGAAAAAAATGTCATATATATCTAGTCAAGGAGGAACAGTTAATATAGACAGTTCTGTCTTTTTAAAGAATAGGCCTCGCTCTGGGGAATCAAAAGTTTGTTCATTACCTAGCTGCGTCATTATCACATTATCTCTTTGAGCCTGTTTCTTCCCAGCAACATCTGATACGCGTACTTCAGAGAGCTGTTTGTGGGTTAAATGAGTCAGGAACCTAAAGCTGCTATTTCAAGAGACAGGAAAAGACCTCCACCCACACAGTGTCCCATGTCCTTTCTTCCCAAGAACCAAGAAGTCCTTACCCCCTCTCCACGCTTACCTCCTCTACCGGGATGAAGGCACTGGGCCCTCGGGGACCTCGCCGAGCCCGGCTTTCCCTCTGCTCCTAGAAGGAATCACATCACAGTTACTGGAGGTAGAAGGGAGGACTAGGAGTAGAGTTCTCTCTTCAGCTTTCTCCTTCTATGCAACAGGCCATGCTGAGCTTTTTTTGTTGTTGTTTTTAAATTAAAAAAAAAAATTTTTTTAAAGATTTTATTTATTTGACAGAGAGAAAGAGAGAGAGAGAGATCACAAGTAGACAGAGCAGCAGGCAGAGAGAGAGGGAAGTAGGCTCCCCAATGAGCAGAGAGCCTGATGTGGGGCTCAATATCCCCAGACCCTGAGATCATGACCCGAGCCATAGGCAGAGGGTTAACACACTGAGACACCCAGGTGCCCTCACGCTGAGCTTTAAAAACCACCCTTTTGGTGCATCCTGCATGAAGGAGTCAGGTGGGAGATAACCACCTGCTGGCAGGTGGAGAAAGGGTAAGCAAGAAGGCTCACCCCACAGGCTGAGTTCTTCAGGAACTGGGAGCCCCAGTTTTGGGTGGGAGGGGTGTGGGGAAGGGAAATATACAGCCACCATGGTGCACATCTTCAGGAGGCCACCCTTTGAGAAGCCCTGGAGATCCCAAGAAACCCCCTCGTTTTGCATCCTGTAGCCAGATTAGCAAGCACCTTAGATTCCTATGGATCCTAATCAAAGCCCCAGCTGTTTTCTATGGTCACGTCTCCATCCCTCCCACCACCAGCACCTCATAGACTATAACCATCTCTTGTCTGGACCCCCACCCCCACCCTGCAGCCAACAGCCTCACCCATGGTCTCCCTGCCACCACTGCCCTGCCCTCTCCTACTGATACTCTCCCAAATTAATGAATAAAGAAAACATCCTGCCTGAGCGACACCTCTAGAACAAGGAGCCCATGCAGTGAGTCCATGACACTAGTGGTTTCTAGGAGGGCAAACTTTCTGCAGTCAAAGGAATATTTCTTAAGTGCAAATTTGAGCAACTGGCTTAAAATCCTGCCTCTAGCTCCCATAACTTCCAGGGAAATGAGAGGTTCAGGCCTACTGTGCACACTGGTCATTCCTTTTGCAAAACTAACTCACAGTCTTCCAGGGTCTGGAAACCTTCTTCTGACCCTAGGCTGTGACCCTACAATTCCTGGTGTTTTTGCTTCTGAAAACATTGTCTTGCGATTGTCTGATTCAGGTCTCCCTACTGCCAGGTCACATTTTGTGGAGTGGGGCCAGGTCATTCATACCAACCTGTGAGGGTTGGTATGAGAAAGCAGAGAAAGCAGAGCGGAGTAGAGGGATTCAAAGCAGGGCACAGAAGGTTGCCGGTACAACTATTCTAATGCCTCTTTGGAAACCAACAGTCACGTACTCACTAAATCTGCTCCTAGTCTGAGAAGTGGGGTTCAGAGAGGATGTTTTATTTATTCATTTGTTTTGGTTAACTGGGAAGGGGGCTCGCAGTACTGGCCTCGGAAACAGTTTACCCAAACCAGAGTCACACCCTCACTGAACACAGAGAGTGTCCCCCTAACTCTCCCCTCCTCATTGGAAACCAGACTGAGTATCCATCCCCAGGTATCCAGAGGCTAAAGATTATAATCGAACCTTCCTTCTCACCAGGCCAAAAGACCCCGGAGGGAGGCAGAACTCTGGGACTCTCAAAAAGACCACACAGAAAAAACAAAGGGATCTGGAAGTCCCAGGTCCTGGTATCAATTCTACTACTAACTTGCTGTGTGACTTTGAGAAAGTGACCTAGACTCTCTGGGCCTTAATCTTGGACAGAGAAGGCAGCGGGGCTAATTGCTCAGGCCCCTTTCAGCCCACACTTCTGGGTGCTACCAGGGCTTGCTGGTCCAAGTCCAGCACAGAAATCCCAGCAATCTCCAAGTACTCATTCAGCGTCCCTCCTCCCTCATCAAAGAAAAAAAGGTTAACAGCTCTGTCTAGTGGGAGATAAGGACTGCTGACTCCACAACCCAGACCTCTCCCTCGGGGACCTGAGGACAGATAGAAAACCACAGCCTGGGGAGGGCAGGAGACAGCTGGGTGGGGGGGGGGGGACCTGGAGGGCCCCCCAGGGTACTGGTGAGGTATAGGGAACAGCCTTGGGAACCCCTTCATACTTTAAAACTTGCCTCAAGACTGGTCAAGGCAAGGAACTGATACCTGTGGGACTCCAGGTGATAGGTCTGGACCCACCATGTTCAGTCCTGATGATGATGATGGCGATGATGGTAACAGCCATGATGATGATTGTAGAGTACATTTAAAAGATACAGGTTCGGGACGCCTGGGTGGCTCAGTTGGTTAAGCGGCTGCCTTCGGCTCAGGTCATGATCCCAAGGTCCTGGGATCAAGTCCCGCATCGGGCTCCTTGCTCGGCAGGGAGCCTGCTTCTCTCGCTACCTCTGCCTGCTTGTGTGTACTCTCTCTCTGTCTCTGGCAAATAAATAAAATCTTAAAAAAAAAAAAAAAAGAAAAGATACAGGCTCTTGGCCTGGGATACCTGGGCCCATGGGTTAACTCCATACCTATTATCCGCTACCTATGGAGTCTATAGTTTCCCTACCAAATAATGGGAATAATAGTACCCACTTTCACTGGGCAGTCATGAGGATTTAATGAGATAATGCCCCATAGCCATTATCTCAGTACCTCTGTTGCCAGAACACTTAATAAAAGTCAGTAGTTGGCAATCGTTAACCTCCACCTCCTTGTAATTTCAAACAAGGGCTTTTCAGCGGGAGCAGCACAAAACCCCTTTGAGAAGCTTTTAAAAAGATGCCAGTGCCAAGGTCCCACCTCCAGCAATTCTAATTTAACTGGGTGG
The DNA here is from genome assembly GCF_020171115.1 of Neogale vison. Classification (NCBI taxonomy): domain Eukaryota; kingdom Metazoa; phylum Chordata; class Mammalia; order Carnivora; family Mustelidae; genus Neogale; species Neogale vison. The sequence continues at coordinate 21,111,469 of NC_058092.1, read as the reverse complement.
GGTCCAGCATCATTTATAGCCAGGTGGAGGGCCACTGTTTCCCACCCTTTATCGATCATTTTCTCAAGTGTAAGTCACCGGGCTAAGTGCTTTCCAGGTGGAACCGGAATTAATATGTTCATTCAACAAATATTTTTGATGACTACAATGCAGGCAGCTAGAGAACAGGAATGAAAAGACAGTCTGAGCTTTCAGAGAATTTATGATCTAAAGGAGACTGACAGATGATGAATAGGGTTTCAAAGCACAGATTAAATAAAGTAAATGAAATAGAGCAATGAGAGAGTGTATGATGGGGTGGACATCTGAGGAGACAGGGAAAGCTACAGGGGAGGTAATCTTTGCGTTGATATCTAAATATCAAATATCTAAATGAGTTGATGAGAAGGCAGCAGGGCCCATAAAGATCTAGGGGGCCAGCATTCCAGCTGAAGGGAACAGAAAATACAAAATCCTGAAAGCAAGACCACGTAGATTCCAATCCAGAGCTCCAATACCATGAAAGCTTCTCTGACCCTGACACCCAGAACTTTAGGGGAAGCAGACAGGACAGGGTCCCGCTGCCAAGAGATGATGACTCCAAATCAGCCCTCTCCTATTTCCTGGGGTCGGAAGTCACGACAGCCAATGGTAGGTAGCACCACTGATTACCATCAGCCAGGCATTTCACCTGCCCTTCCATGTAGGCTCGACTCCTCCTCCTAGGGCTCCCATTCTAAGGATGATGATTACATCTCAGAGGGGTCAAGTCAGGCTTTGCACCTGCGGTTTACCAGGAGAAGCTCCTCCTCCCTGCCCATGTTCCCAGGGATCCACGGCTCCCGGTCACGGCACCTGGATACTGGGTTTTTTCTCCCTTGGAGGGCACACACTGGATCTTCACTAACACTGAAGTCAGACAGTGCTCTTGGGGGCACTGAGCAGGGAAGGCTTCAGGCAAGTTGTAAAAAGAGGATAATCACCCTTCAAGCTCAGTGCCTGGCGCCTAATTTAGACACTCGCTCAATGTTATCTTTTATATTAGCTCGGGCATCTGCACACGGGTTCCATCTACTCTTCATCAGTTTTGGGGTGGGGGGTGGGGGACTCTGTTGCACCCACAGAAGGATTAAGAGTCCAAAGGTTAAGCACCAACCGACAAGTGGCCAGCCTGAGATGTGAACTTGGTTCGGTTTGGCTTCCAAGGATTCTATCCACCACCCACAACAGTCTCTTGGAGCAGCCCCAGACTTTATTCTTGGTATCCTATCCAGAGCTTGCAACCCCCATCCCAGGACTCAGCTACACACACCTATGAAGTCCCACAGCCAGCTGGGAAGGGGCAGAGACTTCCAGCACCCCACTCCTCGGGCAGCTGTCTGCAGAACTCAAGTACCTGCCTGAGTTTACACAGGAGAGGGAGACCCCGTAGCCCAAACAGCCTGCTACCTCCAGCCTTGGGAGGAGGGGGTATGATCAGTGCCAAGGGCCGGGCCCTAGGCTAAGTGCTTTTACACAGACGATCTGGCTGATTTCTCACAACTACCCTGAGGGAAACAGGGCTTATTTTTCCTTCTTCAGAGACAGCTCACTGAGGCTCTTTTGGAGTTCTGCTCCAGACGTGCACAGCTCATATCTGACTTTGAAGCACGCACAGGTCACGAGGGTCAGTTAAGCCAACAGGGGGTTAAGAGGAGCATTTAATAGGGGTGAAGAACCACGCTGGGGATGTGACCTACAGAGTGTTTCTAGTCTAGCACAGGAGACACACAAAATGCTGATCACATGACTGTTACATTATAATTGGGATTAACGCTCCAGCCTCTGAGAAGAGGGACTGAAAGAAGGTATGTAGGAAGGACTTATCGGGTGAGGGAGGGAAAGCTTCCCTGAGGAAGTGATGTTTGAGGAAGTGATTCTAGGGCCCAATAGGGCTCTAAATACATACTATCAGTCCTAGAGTGAAGTCCTGGACTCTGCAGGTCTTGACCCCTTTAGGTTAAGGGCATGTGGTGAAGTGATGGGACTTGAGGGGTCTATTTATCTGGGTGCCCCTTGGGCATCAGGCTCTGTTAAGTTCAGTGCCCTAATGTCTTCTAACGATTCTGCATAAAGCAGGCATCTTCCCAAGGTCCTCTTTTTCTTGAGAGAGTAGAGTTATGCGGAAAGGGTTCAGATATGACCATCTTTCCCTTGCTGACAGGTGGCTTCCATCTAAAGGCCACTCCTTTAGAGCCTGCCCAGACCACCTGGGGCACTCTCTTCTCCCCAGGCCACTTCCCAGAGAGGGATGGGCCAACTCTTCCCTCAGGCAAGAGGGACAGGTTCAGGCACCCCATTGTGACACACTCTGGGGAAAGGGAAATGACCGCATTCTAACGATACCCAGCACCTCTGACTCAGTTACTGTGTTTCAGGCACTGTGCTTTAGCTTTTGCTTGTATTCTGTCATTTCTCCCAACAATCCTCAGAGATGCTATCAAATATCCACGGGAAGAAACTGCAGACGGAGAAACGATCACTTGGGTCGGGTTACACAGCAAGTGAATGGGAGGACTGGGATATGAACCCAGCACCTCCCCTCTAGGGGCAGGGATCCTCAGTGATAATAGGAGTCCCCCCTAGCCCCCACCAGAAAGAAATGGACTCCGAGTAAAGTGACTGGATGCCACTGGGCAGAGAAATGACAGGAGTGGGTTTCATTCCTCCACCTGGAGTTCTCAAACCATGACGTTCGGGAAGGGGCACCTGGGTGGCTCAGGTCATTACGTCAGAGTCCTGGGATCAAGCCCTGCATTGGGCTCTCTGCTAGGCAGGGAGCCTGCTTCCCCCTCTCTCTCTGCCTGCCTGCTTGTGATCTCTCTCTCTGACAAATAAATAAATAAAATCTTTTAAAAAAGTATTAAAAAATTTTAAAAACATGATGGGGAAGGATAAACAAGCTCACAGAAAACCCAGGACACGAACCATCCACCACTGGAGGTAAGACCTTCTAGAAACCAAGTGGCTCAGAGAAGGCAGCGATTTTCCCAGGGTCACACAGTTAAGGACTAGCACTTGTCGCACTCCCAGGCCCAGCAATACACTTGCTCCAAGCTCCAGGACTGGAAACTAAAACAAGCAAAACTCTCTGTAGTGTCAAGCACCCTAGGGAATTCTAGAGAAGCCCAGGCCAAAGAATGAGCTACTTGGTGGGACTAGTGAAGGAAGTCTCTCCACAGCCCCTCCTGGGCCTCAATTTCCTCATCCTGGAAAACGAGGCCACAGCGTAGCTCCTATTTTGCTAGTTTAGTCCTGAGGACTCAGAAAAGGCAAAACCCGGAGACCAGCATCTGGTAGGTGCTTAAGAAATGGTAAGATAGATGTGTGGGGGGGGGGGGAGGCAGGAGGTGTGTCAGATTAGGCCCAGCCCATTCCTAGCTTCACTGCGAAGAGTCCCTGCGAAACAAACTTCTGCGACCTCAGACCACTTAGTAGGGCGCAGCCTAATACGCGCGGGCCGCGCCCAGAGTTTCTCCCCTTATCCCCCAGCTTCGGCCGCCGCCGCGCACCCCGCAGCCAGCCAAGGCCCCGGAACGCCCGCACTCCCCTGCTCCAAATCGGGGGTGCAGGTGTGGATGGGGGTCGAGGTCGACCTTCCCTGGCACGTCCCAGGTGCCTCAATGCCTGCACTGCCAGACTGGAATGGGGACGTATCCTAGAAAGAGTCCTCCGCGCGCCAGCCCCAGCCTAGAGGAAGGGAATCCGCGGAAGGGGGCGGGGAGGAGGAGTGGTCGGGCCGCAGCCGCCGGGATTTGCCTGGACTTGAAGATTCTCCCGTCAAGAGCCCAAACCCAGGATAACCTCGAGAAGGCTCCCCTCTTATTGGCCAGGAGTCCGAGGGAGCCAGGGAAGGTTCCACAGCCCGGGGGGAGGGGGCGGAGAGGGCCGAGACAGCCGGTTGATGCAACCCCATTCCTAGGTTACGCGCTCCGTTCCCCCTCCCCGAGCCCGGGGCGTTGTGGAGGGGTGGGGGGTGCGCAGAGACTCAGCTCGGGACAGCCCGAAGCTCGGCTGCAGCTCGGGGCTCAAAGGAAGAGTGGCGTCGCTCGGCCGCTGCTTACCTCTCCGGCCCCGGGGCCGCCGCCGCCGCCGCCGCTCGGGGCGAACGGCAGGTAGCCCTTCAGCTCTGCGCGGCACTCGGAGTCTGCAACGATCATGGTGTGTGCCAGGATCCGGCCACGGCTCGCCGGTGACCCGTGCACCCGAGGGGGTTTGGGACGGACGCACACAGGAAGCGGGGACTGGGGGCCGCTGGGGAGGTTCTAGAGCCCCGGGGTGTCTCTCGGGGTTCCAGAACACTCCGAAAGCCCAGAATCCGCGGAGAGCAGCTCCTCCGCCGGACTCTCCCCTCTGCCGGCTTCTAGAACGGTGAATGGCTTCGGGAGCCTGGGATTGGCCTCGGCCCAGGGGTTTTCACGGCCCGGAGTGCCTCGGAAGTCCGCAGTGGCCACAGCTGCTCGCCAAACCAGCGCTCTTCAGCATCCCCGCCGCGGAACTGCCAGCGCTCGCCCGGCTCTGCCACTAGCAGCGCCGCTCAGCCTGCTGCGGTCCCCGGGGGAGGGCGGGGACACAAAAGCCCCGCGCCGCAGCCAATCAGATGCCTGTTTCCCGGGGAGGCGGGGGCGACACGGTCCCCTGGAGCCGACGGCTCGGCCAATCGGCACCGGGAAGCGCCCGGGAACTCTGGGAGCTGTAGTCAGCCCCGGATGAATGCTGCAAACTTTTGCAAAAGGGGTTAGTCAGATTGTTGGCAATATCAGCCGAGAGTGACAGCCAAGAGAGTCATTAGGGCTGCGTGATGAAACGGGACTTCACCGGGCTGGGCCGGTGAGCCGGGTGTGAAATCCCTCCCAAGTACGTTCTTCAGCTTTTCAGTTCCTGCAGGGACTGGTTAGGGTTAGGAGAGCTGGTGCTAATTACAGAGCTGAACCCCAGATCTTTGGAGATTAGAAGGCACAGCCTTGTCCCCCTGGCCTCCGGGAGAGCTCCACCTTAAAATGTACCAGGCACGGGGAATCCATCTTAATGGTGGAGTCCCTGGAAAAGCCTTTCATCAAAAGTTTCTTGGCAACCCCACGCCTAACCTCAATCCCCATGTAGCAGTTTCCTCTCGTTTGCTTCCTAGGGGCCTCCTCCAGTTTTGTCTTCCATCCCTGCCACTTTGAGACAAGGTGTTCTCCTGGGTCTTTTCTCATATCTCTCTCTCTCTGTCTGGCCACTCCTCCTCTGACTCCCTAGAACGTGGGTGTTCCCCAGTTTCTGTTTTTATCCCTCCTCTCTCCAGACACTCTGGCCCTCCCTGATCTCATCCACTTCCTGGCCTTCAGCGCTCCATCTGGGAGTAAGTTGCTTCCACCAGCACCTCAGCACCTGAAAATGAATTCATCTCCTTCCCACAGTCTCTTCCTTCAGTTTTACTTCAGACCTCCACTTTTTGCTTCCATTTCAAAGTCACTGTTTATCCTGGATAGAGAATCCTGGGTGGGCTAGATGACCTCCCGTTTTCCCTCTTGAGGCTTTCTGAGACTAGGCTTAACCATTCCAAGGATGACCCCTCTGATTTGGTCTCCTGCCTCCAGCTCTTGGAAGAGGGAAATGAATTTCACCCTCTGCTGGGCATCAAAGGCACTTGGGCTAGGGCTCTATTATAACACGTATCCCGCTCTACTTTATATTGTAATTTTCTGTGTACATGTCTTATCTGACCCTCTTGATTATAAGCTCCTTTAGGGCACAGTCCGTGTCTTGACCTCTTTGTCTCTGCCCTATGTCACCAAGGGTATCCTGCTAATAATATGCACTTGGTGACTGAATATTTCCTTGAATTGAATTCCTCTCTAAGTTAGCATATGTCAGACTCAGATTTCATTTTTTATTTGAAGATTTTATTTATTTTGAGAGAGAGAGAGCATGAGCAGGGGGAGGGGAAGAGGCAGAGGGACAGAGAGAATCTCAAGGAGACTCTGAGCCAAGCATGGGGCCTGACGTGGGGCTCCATCCCACAACCCTGAGATCATGATCTGAGCTGAAATCAAGAGTCAGACACCCAACTAATTGAGCCACTCAAGTGCCCCCAGATTTCATGTTTAAAATCTACTCTGTAATGTCAATGTTTAAAGACTTATTTATTGATTTGAGAGAGAGAGGAATAGCAGAGGGAGTGGGAGAGAGAATCTCCAGCAGATTCCCTGCTGAGTGCGGAGCCTGACTCAGGGCTCAATCTCAGAACCCTGGGATCATGACCTGAGCCAAAATCAAGAATCAGACACTCAACTGCCTGAGCCACTCAGGTGCCCCTGTAATGTCAATATTGAGATCAAAAAGTTTTACTGGCATTTCATCAGCTACAAAATAAAGGTCAAACCTCTAGATTGACATTTACATCTGCCAAGATCTGCCTCAATCTACTCTTCCAGTCTTATCACCCGCCACATCCATGTTTCTTGTTTGGCCTTCAAACCTTTCTTCCAGTAGTTCTTTCTGCAAATCTCTGCCCACTGAAATCTTACCCAGCATTCAATGCTTTCATGTTTGTGGCCTGAATGAAGCCTTCAAAATGCCACTTCCTACAGAAAGGTTGCTTTTTCAGCTCAGCTGAAAAAGATCTCTTCCACTCCTCCATTCCTTAACACATTGTCTCTACCTCTTTATACCACTGATCTCCAAATTTGATGCAGCCTTGTTATCATCTTGGTGTGTCTTACCCCTTCCTTCTAACTGACAATGGAATATGTTACAGATCACTTTTGCAAAGTGTGGAAATTTGAGCTCAGAAAGGTAGAGCTTCATGTCAACGTTGTACCATATCTTCTTTTGACTGCACCAGGCTGTGCCAGAGCTCCTTTGAGGCAGTTTCCAACTGCCTTTGTATCCCCCATTAGCAGGCAGTGGGTCCTCAGCAAATATTTTTGAATTAATAAATGAATGACTCCATGGAATAGTCCCTTAGAATCTTCAAGGAAGCCACTAAATCATTCCCATGACTTCACATACCAAGTTAGTGATTTTGTGAAAAGGAAACACAAAGGATACTGATATTCTCAATTTGATGCGCTTTTGTGACCCAATCTCCAAGGAAGGAAAGCTCAGAAGAGGTACAGATACTACCATTTACTGGGCTCCAACAACAGTCCAGGATACATCTATTATTTCATGTCACTCTGACCACAACCTGGTGAGGTGTGCTTTATGCCCATTTGACAGATGAGGAAACTGAGGCTCAAGAGGTTTGTTGGCCAGGATAGCTTAATAATGTGTCAAGTAAGGATTTCAAACCCAGGCAGAAATGACTCCAAAGCAAAAACTACACACACCAAGGACGAGAGAAGGACCCGAATTGTAAGAAGCAGGCTGGCACAAGGAAAGAATGCAAAAAGTGGAATTACAATATATTAATTGAGAGTGACAAATATAATTGTCAAGTGGCCTGTAGTTGGTGGGCCAGCACACCCCTCTTTACAGGACAGCCTCCATGAAAAGCCAAGTCACCATTTGAAAGTGGCTAGAGCAATTGAAATTTGAGCAAAAGAATCCAGTGAAAAAATGAATCACTGAACCAGCCCCACTCAGAACAAATCTGCTGGTCAGGGCTCAGGCTTCTTCCCTCTCTCTTTTATTCAGTAAATATTTATTGGCAAGGTAGTGTATACCCACCTCTGTCCTGGGCTCTGGAAATCCAGCAGAGAAGCTTCTTGCCCAGCAGGGCATGGCCTGGTGACACAGGCTGGGCTTACTCCTTCCCTCCCCCACACCTTGTATTTTTGGTTCAGTTAAGATCTCCACCTCCTGTTGCCATACTCACTCGACTCTTGCATCAGCTATGTTGAGGCCACTGATTGGCCAAAGCTTTTTTTATTCTTCAATCACATTCCAGCCCTGAAGACACATCTAGATTGGATTTGAAATGTTTTTGAGGTTTCTTCGGCTTCAGACCCTCTCACAGATTTTAACCCTAATGGGATTCTCATCTGTTCTGTGTTCATTCTTCCTGAGTTAATTTTCTAATCCCCAAATTCTGGAATCACTCTGCTATAATAATCTTGTACTCTGACCAAAGCTGGGGCTGTGATTTATCACCCCATCTGTAATTTTGTGAGCTCTTTTTATTGTTTTCACCGCCCCTCCCCCACCCCCACCTCAGAATACAATTCCTGCCTTTGGGGAGCTTTCAGGAAAGAAACCTAACTCCGACTGGTTTGATAAATCAGACCCACCCTCCATGTCTCATTCACACATTTAATTACTCGGTAGGTCGGCATTGTGCTAGGTGCTTAGGAAGATTCTTCTGGCTGACAGGTCCTGAGCTGTGAAGCCTTACAACCGAAACTGAAATTGTCCTTTGGAGTTGTGCATTAGGGGGTAGGACAGCCACAGACTCTAGAAAACATAGCCAATTGTCTCCAAAGACCACTATCCAGGAGTCAGGCATCGAGGGTCCTAGTTTTTAGCTAGGCAACCCAAGTGACTTTGTTTTTTTGTGTTTTTTTGGTTTTTTTTAGCTTTTAGAATTTGTTTCCTCATCTGTAAAACAAAGGAACTGAAATGAGCTCCAACCCTTCAGAGCCACTGTAGAGAGGACTCATGTTGGGCAATGAGTATACTTCAGTTTCATCAATTGTGTACTGTGGACAGAAACTATCAGGTTTCAAAAACCTCACCCCTCTTAATAAATAAAACACAAAAACTGACCGGCTGGGTGCTTTGGGATAATTCCCGAAGAATTTCAGTTTGCTTTCGTCGGCTGAGTGAGCCCTCGACGCCCCCTGCTGGCAACACTCTGCTATAGTTCAGAACGGACTGGGCAAAAGGATGGATTGAGGGTCACCCCCAAACCATTTTGAGTTTATAGGATTGTCAGGTCCCATGCCATCGCCTAAAGGTCCTGTAAAGAGTCCAAGCAACAGCTAAAAAAAAATCGTGTGGTTGCTGAGGATTCCTCCGATGCCAGCAGGGGCCAGACTCCCCAAAGACCTCCCAGCCTGAATGTATTTCCCATTTTTTGGCTTACTCTTGCATCTCACAGGCAGGAAGCTTGAGGGCCCCCAGAAAGATGATCCCAGGGCAGAGGCAGAACCTTTGTCAAGCCCCCACTGCAGGGCCACTTGCACCGTTGTAGGTTACCCTACATGGTCACTTGCACATTGTAGGTTACAAAACAAAACTGATTTTACTCTTCTGTTCTCTCCCTCTTAACCTTTCTCCTCCACTCCTAGAAGTGCTGCACTTCCCCATTTTCAGACAATCGCCCTGAGGTCTGTCCTTGGCCCTTGTCACCATCCTGTCCCATCTCTTCCTACTGAAAGACTTCTGTACCCACCCCCCCCATTGGGTCTGAAAATAAGTTGGACTTGGAGTCAGGATATAGGGATTGAAGTTTCCAGTTCTAACCCTTTCTAGCTGTGTGAACCTAGGCAAGTCACTTCACTCCTCTGAAACTCAGTTTCCTGCTGTATAAAATGGGGCAATGAAATTTACCTCCAGAGGTGGTTGTGAGGATGAGGGCTAATGCATACAAATTCCTTAACAACGCTTGACGCAGATCAAGTGCTCAATAAACTGTAATTATTATTATTTATGTGTTACTGTTCTTACTTTAAAATATCTGACTCAGAGACTGGCAGATAGTGGGTGCTCAAGAAAGGTGATCTAACCATTAAAATTTAAAACTCTGGAGCACAGGGGTGCCTGGGTGGCTCAGTGGATTAAGTCTCTGGCTCAGGTCATGATCCCAGGGTCCTGGGATGGAGCCCCGCATTGGGCTCTCTGCTCAGCAGGGAGCCCGCTTCCCTTCCTCTCTCTCTCTCTCTCTCTCTCTGCCTGCCTCTCTGCCTACTTGTGATCTTTGTCAAATACATAAATAAAATCTTAAAAAAATAATAATAAAATAAATAAAACTCTGGAGCACAGAGACTGGCATTTGGCAGGAAATGGACTAACGGTGGTTAGTATTTTGACCCAAAGGCGCAGTCGGGTCACAATCCCACATTTTCGCTCAGCAGTTCTTTTCGCTCGGCAACAGGCTCCTCTTACGTAAGCAGCGGCAGCTAATAAGCAGGCAGATGGGCGGGGTTACATCGCAGCCAATAGCAGCCCGCAGCGGCGGGCAGGCTAGGCGCAGGCGGGTTTCCTGGCTGGTTAAGGAAACTAAACCCGAAGGCTGTTTGAGGGGCGGGGAGTATCTTCAAATCTCCTGACTCTGCCTATCAACTGAGCTGTGATTGGTGCAGGCCCTGCCTGCCCGCCCCTCCCTCCATCCAGCCCTGGGTTCCTGGAAGGGGGCAGGGACAACTGTTTGCTTTCCGTTTCTTTCTTGTTTTCTCTTTTCTTCTTTTTAATGAACGTTTGGTTTTAGTTTTCGTGTTTCCCCTTCAAATTGTAAGTGACATATGTTATTGCAAAAATTTTAGAAAATACAGAGAAGTATAAAGGTAAAAAAAATAATACGAAATGATATCTTTCCCTTTTTGATTTTTCAATTTTTTTAGGCTTTCTGACTTAAAACTGGTATTACTTCTGTTGGTGGTTCTATTGTGGTAAAAGCATAAAACTGGAAGCGATCAAAATGTCCTTCAAGGGTACTGATGAAAGTAAGATACTTCGCCTACACAATGGAACAACTTGCAAAGAAACAGGAGGTAGCTAGCTATGTAAAATGAAAAGGTGTGCAGGATTTAATGTTAAAACAAAAACCAAGATGCACTATGATATATGTATAGAGTAATCTCATAGACATCTATATGAGTCACAGAGGCAACAACTGTGTGGAAAGATACACAGTATACAGTTGCCTCTGGGGTGCAGGGGGAATAGAGAAATGATGATTCTTTATACACTTTTTACATTTTTTTTGACAAGGTGTATTATGTCCTTAACCTAAAAAAATTTTCTTTTTTTTTTTTTTAAGATTTTATTTATTTATTTGACAGAGATCACAAGTAGGCAGAGAGGCAGGCAGAGAGAGAGAGGAGGAAGCAGGCTCCCTGCCGAGCAGAGAGCCGGATGCGGGACTCGATCCCAGGACACTGAGATCATGACCTGAGCCGAAGGCAGCGGCTTAACCCACTGAGCCACCCAGGCGCCCTAAAAAAATTTTCTTGATTAATTGTTTGATTAGTGAGGGGGAGCAGGAGGGACAGAGGGAGAGAGAGAGAGAATCTTAAGCAGACTCCCAGCAGGCTCCCAGACCAACCTGGAGGGCACCCCCCACCAACTCAGTGATTACTACATTTCACGATATTTTCATAATATTTAATATGCCTTAAACATAATTTAAAAAAATTTTTAAGAGTTTATTTATTTACTTGACAGAGAGAGAGCACAAGCAGGGGAGAAGCAGGGGCAGAGGGAGAAGCAGGCTCCCCACTGAGCAGGGAGCCGGACGCTGGGCTCCATCCCAGGACAGGGGAATCATGGCCTGAGTGGAAGGCAAATGCTCAACTGACTGAGCCACCCAGGTACTCCTCCCTAAACATAATTGTTAATGACTTTATTTGAGAGAGAGAGAGCAAGAGCGCTAGCAGGGTAGGAAGGGGAGGAGCAGAGGGAAAAGGAGAGAGAGAATCTCATGGAGCCTGATATGGGTCTTTTTTTTTTTTTTTTTTAAAGATTTTATTTATTGGGCGCCTGGGTGGCTCAGTTGGTTAAGCAACTGCCTTTGGCTCAGGTCACGGTCCCAGAGTCCTGGGATCGAGTCCCGCATCAGGCTCCCAGCTCCATGGGGAGTCTGCTTCTCCCTCTGATCTTCTCACTTCTCATGCTCTCTCTCACTGTCTCTCTCTCAAATAAATAAATAAAATCTTAAAAAAAAATAAAGATTTTATTTATTTATTTGACAGAGAGAAATCACAAGCAGGCAGAGAGGCAGGCAGAGAGAGAGAGAGAAGCAGGCTCCCCGCTGAGCAGAGAGCCCGATGCGGGACTCGATCCCAGGACTCCGAGATCATGACCCGAGCCGAAGGCAGCGGCTTAACCCACTGAGCCACCCAGGTGCCCCTGATATGGGTCTTAATCCCACAACCCTGAGATTGTGACGTGGGCCAAAACCAACAGTCTGTTGCTCAAATAACTGAGCTATCTAGGTGCTCCTTTAATGAATTTCTTTTAAAGATTTTATTTATTTATTTGACAGAGAGAAATCACAAGTAGATGGAGAGGCAGGCAGAGAGAGAGAGATGGAAGCAGGCTCCCTGCTGAGCAGAGAGCCCAATGTGGGACTCGATCCCAGGACCCTGAGATCATGACCTGAGCTGAAGGCAGCGGCTTAACCCACTGAGCCACCCAGGCGCCCCAGTGAATTTTTTTTTAAGTAAGCCCTCTCTGCAATTGAAGTTTGAACTCATAAGCCTAAGATCATGAGCTGCATGCTCTACCAACTGAGCCAGTCTGCACCCCAAACATAATTTTTTAAAAGATTTTATTTATTTATTTGAGAGGGAGAGGGAGAGCATGCACACAAGTGGGAGGGGCAGAGGGGGGAGAAGAAAGACATTGAAGCTGACTCTGCACTTGAGCTTGGAGCCTACATGGGGCTCAAACTCACAAGTGAGATCATGACCTAAGATGAAACCAAGAGTTGGACACCCAACTGACTGAGCCACCCAGGTGCCCCCAAACATAATTTTTTACCCCAAACATAATTTTTAATGGTTGCAGAATGCTTATGTGTGATATAATTCATTCCTTGATCTCTGCTGCTGGAAGATTAGGATTTTCATCCCAATTTTTCACTGTAATATATCAAGATTAGATAAAGCTCTTAGCATAAAAAGTGTTATATTTTATCTCTGATTCATTCCTTAGGTTAAATTTCTAGAAACAAATTCATGAGTTGAAGGCTATGAGCAAATATATTTATGACTCTTAATACTAATTGTAAAAACTTCAAGAAGATTATTTTTAACATTATTGATGCTTGTCTTAGTCAGCTCGGGCTGCCATAACAAAATTTCTTAGACAGGTAGTCTAAACAATAGATATTTATTTTGTCACCATTCTGGAGGTGGAAGTCTGGATTAGCGTGCCAGCATGGTTGAGTTCTGGTAAGTGCTCTCTTCCTGGCTCTCAGATGGCCACCTTCTTGCTGTGTCCTTTCATGGCCAGGAGCCAGCAAGTAAGCTCTCTGGAGTCTTATAAGGGCACTTGTCTCATCATGAGGACCCCACCCACACATCTTCATCTAAACCTAATTACTTTCCAAAGGACCCAATTCCAAATATCATTACATTACATTACCAACACACAAATTTTGAGGGGATTTCGGTCCATAGCAATGTCTGTGATGGAGCTATACTGTGATTCAGGCAGGAGTGGAGAGCTGAACACTGCCAGGATCAAACAGGTGAGGAAGATGGAAATAGATATAAATTGCTCAGACGAGCAAAGAATCCTAATATAGTCTGTCCAAGTCACTACTGGACAAAACTCTTCGTGGCCCTCATTGTTCAGGTTGTGTTTGGACATACAGTGAGTCATATTTTTTTTAAAAGATTTTATTTATTTATTTGAGAGAGAGAGAGACAGTGAGAGAGAGCACGAGCGAGGAGAAGGTCAGAGAACGAAGCAGACTCCCCATGGAGCTGGGAGCCTGATGTGGGACTCGATCCCGGGACTCCAGGATCACGCCCTGAGCCGAAGGCAGTCGTCCAACCAACTGAGCCACCCAGGCGTCCCTACAGTGGGTCATATTTGGTCTGCTGAAACACAATGTTCAGTCCTCTGGGCTTAACAAAAAATTGAATAAGTTGTCAAGTTTTAAATGTTAGGAGATTTTTATAAAATCCCCCAATTGGGAATTATCTTAGGAAACAAGTAAGATATGTTAACAATGGGCCTCCATTCCTGGTGCCATCAGTAGGACTGAGTACCTGGGCTTGTCTCCTCCAGCTCGCAGTTCCCGTAACAGTAACACACAGACCACTTGACTCATTTATGTTACTGGCCTGGGCACCTGACTTTGAGACCTTAGGACAGGGTCAAGATTCCTTAACATGGCATTCAAGGCCTGTGATGGTTTTGTGCCTTCTCTTTCACCGTTACTTGCTTCTATTGTTTACTTGTGCCCAAACACACCTTATTCAAGGTTAAAGGTTAAGGTCGTGGCAGAGTGGGAATTAGAACCAGGGTTTCTCATCTCACTCTTTTAACTACCTCATCTGGTTCTTCACTCATTAACTTGAGGTGTTTGTTTTTTATAAGACTAGGCCAAAGCAAGCCAGTTGGCATAAAACCAAATGGAATGTAAAACAATAACAACAACAACAACAAATGGAATGGAATGTTCAGAGGTGGAAATTTTGCAACCAGATGTGCATATCACCAGTGTCTTATACCTTCACTCTGTTCCAGCTATACTGACTACTTTGCTTTGACCATGGTAAGCCACTCATGTCTCAAAGCCTTTGCCTTTGTTATTAGACTTCAGCTTGAAATGCTCCGTATCTTCATAGCTTATGCTATTATGTTCTTTTTTCATAAATTTTATTTATTTATTTTTAAATTTATTTATTTTTATTAACACATAATGTATTATTTGTTTCGTGGGTATAGGTCTATGATTCATCGGTCTTACACAATTCACAGCACTCACAATGGCACATACCCTCCCCAATGTCCATAACCCAACCAGCCCATCCCTCCCTCCCCTCCTTCCCTTCAGTAACCCTCGGTTTGTTTCCTGAGATTAAGAGTCTCTTGTGCTTTGTCTCCCTCTCTGGTTTCGTTTTGTTCCATTTTCCCCTCCCTTCCCCTATGATCCTCTGTCTTATTTCTCAAATTCCTCATATCAGTGAGATCATATGACAATTGTCTTTCTCTGATTGAATTATTTTGCTTAGTTAGCATAATACCCTCTAGTTCCAACCATGTCACTGCAAATGGCAAGATTTCGTGTATTTTTTTTTTAAGATTTTGTTTATTTATTTGACAGAGAGACACAGTGAGAGAGGGAACACAAGCAGGGAGAGTGGGAGAGGAAGAAGCAGGCTCCCCACTGAGCCAGGAGCCCAATGTGGGGCTCAATCCCAGGACCCTGGGATTATGAGCTGAGCTAAAGGCAGACACTTAATGACTGAGCCACCCAGGTGCCCCAAGATTTCAGGGTTTTTTTGATGGCTGCATAATATTTCATTGTATATATACACCACATCTTCTTTATCCGTTCATCTGTTGATGGACATCTAGGCTCTTTTCATAGCATTGCTGCTATGAGCATTCAGGTGCGCGTGCCCCTTCAGATCACCACATTTGTATCTTTAGTGTAAATACCCAGTAGTGCAATTGCTGGGTCATAGAGTAGCTCTATTTTCAACTTTTTGAGGAACTTCCATACTATTTTCCAGAGTGGCTGCATCAGCTTGTATTCCCACCAAAAGTGTAGGTGGGTTCCCCTTTTTCCACATCCTATTAATCATTTTTTAAAGTAATCTCTACGCCCAACAAGGGACTAACTCATGATCACAAGATCAAGAGTCACATGATCTTTCAACTGAGCCAGCAGGCACCCCTCTTATTATATTCTTTAGTCCTGTATCTTATTAGGACACTCTATAAAGTGACAACCTGATCTGATTATACTACATAAAATAGTTCAGTCTCGGCCATTTTATGTCCCATTACCCTGATTTATTTTTCTTCCTCAAACTTGTTTGTGTAGAATTTTCTTCTACAAACTTGTTTAATTTTTGCCTTTCTCACATTATGAAAACTCCAGGAAGGCAGGACTTTGTTTGGTTTTCTGTTGTATTCTAGAACCTAGCACAGTGCCTGGAATAAAAGAGGCATTCAATAACTATTTGTTTTAATATATTAATGAATCAATAAGTGAATTATACATGCCTAGAAGAATCCTACTATTTCACAGACCAGGTGATTTTCAATTCATTACATCTTTCTCCCACAAGCTATGGAAACTTTGTTTTTAGAACTAGAGATACTGAGAATGGAATGAGAAAGTTAGAGGCACCAACTAGAGGAACACTTCCAGAATTGTCAGGAAACTGACGGCAATGCCAGAATCTTCTGACCTCAGTCTGTTTGGAAGGATTGAGGAAGATACACTAGGCATAAGAGCATAGGGATTAAGTTGATAAAAACATTCAGAATGGATTTCATCAGGGTCTTTGAGTTAATGATCATGGTAGACAACTCTTAAAATATTTCCCTGGCTTACAATCCAACTTATGGAAACTACCCCATATACAAGAGGGGACTATAGCCATGCTCTCCTGGCCCCGGCCCTTTAGACTAAGTGGGATTGTCTGACTCGAGCTGGGCCTGAGTCATTCCCAAGACTTGGAAATTTGCAAAGTAGACTCTTCCTGGATCTAAGTCACAGTTCTGATCAACAGCTGTATTAAAATGCAGATTACTGTGAGTGCCGGGGTGGCTCAGTCAGTTAAGTGACCAACTCTTGATTTCAGCTCAGGTCATGATCTCCTGGTTGTTGGATTGAGCTCCATATCAGGCTCCACGCTCAGCGCAGGGTCTGCTTGAGATTCTCTCTCTCTCTCTCCTTCTGCCCCTCCCTCTATTCTCGTGTGTGTTCCCTAAATAAAATATTTTTAAAACGCAGATTGCTGGACCTTGCTTCAATATTCTAATTCATGAGACCTGAGGTAGAAGTTAGAATTTTTCCATTTTGGGGGCGCCTGGGTGGCTCAGTGGGTTAAAGCCTCTGCCTTTGGCTTGGGTCATGGTCCTAGGGTACTGGGATTGAGCCCCACATAGGGCTTTCTGCTTGGTGGGGAGCCTGCTTCCCTTCCTCTCTCGCTGCCTGCCTCTCTGCCTACCTGTGATCTCTGTCAAATAAATGAATAAAATCTTAAAAAAAAAAATAAAAGAATTTTTTCATTTTTAAAAAGCACCCCAGTGATCAAAAATGTTAGAGCTGGGAGCTAGAGGAATTGTTCTGTCCACTAAAACAGCCACTAAACTGGCAAAAATGGTCAGAATAAACTTTTTTGGAATGCTGGAATCTGATCAAATATGTATGGCAACCAGGAGACAACAAAGAAAGACACTGCTAAATTTTAGTGTTGAAAGAAATTTTTGTCAGTGCTAAATTTTAGTGTTGAAAGAAATTTTTGTCAGGGGTACTTAGGTGGCTCAATTGATTAAGTGTCAACCTTCAGCTCAGGTCATGATCCCAGGGTCCTGGGATAGAGTCCTGACTCAGGCTCCCTGCTCAGTGGGGAGTCTGCTTCTTTCTCTCCTTGCTCCCAGCTCTTCCTCTCTCTCACTCTCTATCTCCCTTTCTCAAATAAATAAAACCTTTTTAAAGATCTTTTTTTTTTTTTAAGATTTTATTTATTCATCAGAGAGAGAGGGAGAGAGAGCGAGCACAGGCAGACAGAATGGCAGGCAGAGTCAGAGGGAGGAGCAGGCTCCCTGCCGAGCAAGGAGCCCGATGCGGGACTCGATCCCAGGACGCCCGGGATCCTGACCTGAGCCGAAGGCAGCCGCTTAACCAACTGAAAGTAAAGAAATCTTATCAGGTACTGACTGATTGCTGAGATAACAGAATGCATTCCCTGGAAGGATAGTTTGGAAAAGCCACTAAACAAACAGACCACTAGAGGCCACACAGGTAATTATAGCTCAGCAAGGGAGGTGTGATGGTTAGTTAGTCTTATGTGTCAGCTTGTCTGGGTATGTAACATTTGGTTAAACCTTATTCCTTCTGTGTCTGTGAAGGTGTTTCTAGATAAGATTAACATTTGAATAGAAGACAAGCAAAGCAGATCAGCCTCTCTAATGCGGAGGTGCCCCCAACCAACCTAGGGCCTGAATAAAACAAAAAGGTTGACCTTCACACAGATAAGAGGAAGTTTTCCTCCTGCCTAGCTGCCCTGAGCCAGAACGGCAGTTTTGCCTGCCTTTGGTCTTGGATGAGAAATATGCATCCTGGGTCTCTAACTTGCTGATGCAGACACTGGGATTTGTCAGTCTTCATAATTGTGTGAGGCGATTTCTTGTAATAAACTTCTTTCCATGTATATATATAGGGAGAGACCCTATTGGTTCTATTTCTCTGGAGAACCCTGAATAATATGGATTTTGGTACTGAGGGTGGTCCTAGAACAGAAATTTAAAGATGAGTTTCTGAATTGATTCTAGGGGTTCTGGAATTGGCTTTTCACTCTTACTAGACTTAAAGACACTAATGACTCTATTTCTAGTAGTAAAGATTGCACTGATAGTCCATGGTATGATCTGGCAATAGACATATGCAAAATACTGCCACTAGATACTTTTAATATTTTATTTATTTATTTATTTATTTATTTTTAAAGATTTTATTTATTTATTTGTCATAGAGAGAGAAGCGAGAGCAAGCACAGGCAGACAGAGTGGCAGGCAGAGGCAGAGGGAGAAGCAGGCTCCCTGCCAAGCAAGGAGCCCGATGCGGGACTCGATCCCAGGACGCTGGGATCATGACCTGAGCCGAAGGCAGCCGCTTAACCAACTGCGCCACCCAGGCATCCCAATATTTTATTTATTTATTTGACAGAGATCACAAGTAGGCAGAGAAGCAGGCAGAGAGAGAGGAGGAAGCAGGCTCCCCGCTGAGCAGACAGACCGACTTGGGGCTCGATCCCAGCACCCTGGGATTATGACCTGAGGCAAAGGCAGAGGTTTTAACCCATTGAGCCACCCAGGCGCCCCCACTAGGTACTTTTAATCAACTACTTATAAGAAATAAAGATATGAGTGACTGTAGATATGACACTTTTGAACATTCCTGTCAAACTACAAAATACAATGAGGGGGCATCTGGGTGGCTCAGTGGGTTAAAGCCTCTGTCTTCGGCTCAGGTCATGGTCCCACGGTCCTGGGATTGAACCCCGTATTGGGCTCTCTGCTCAGCAGGGAGCCTGCTTCCCCCCACCCTCTGCCTGCTTCTCTGCCTACTTGTGATCTCTGTCTGTCAAATAAATAAATAAAATCTTAAAAAAAAAAAGAAATACACTGAGATTGGCTGGTTACCCCTAGTGTCACTGGACAATGTGGGGGGAGAAAGGGATGAGCATGGGAATGCAAATTAACACATTCCCTGGTATCTAGTATGTAGCTATGGAGCTGGCAAATACTTTTCTCTCTATACCTCTCGAGAAGGATCTCCACAAACAGTTTGCTTTCAGCTGGTATGGTGGCTAATTTTTATGTATTGATTGGATTGGACCACAGGGTACCTGGATATTTGGCTAAACAATTTCTAGCTGAGTCTATGAGGGTGTTAGAGTGTTTCCAGATGAGATTAGCATTTACTCAATACACTGAGTCAAGCAGATTGCCCTTCCCCATGTGAATGAGCACCATCTAATCCACGGAAGTCCCAAATAAAACAAAAAGGCAGAGGAAGGGAGAATTTTCTTTTCCCTGACTACTTAGTTGGGACATAGGTCTTCTGTACTTAAACTAAAACTTACACTATTGGTTTTCTTGATTCTCAGGCCTTTGACCTCAGACTAATACTACATTACTGGCTTTTCTGGGTCTCCAGTTTGCAAATGGTAGATCATGGGATTTCTCAGCCTCCATAATGGCCAAGCCAATTCTGTACATGCTATTGGTTCTGTTTCTCTGGAGAATCCTGACTACTATATACAGCTGGTGAGGCCAGCAATAGACCCTCACTGTTCTGCCTCAGGAATATACCAGTTCTCCAACTCTATGTCAAAATTTGGTTCAAGGAAAATTGATCACTGTCTTAGCGCATTTGGGCTGCTATAACAAAATGCCATAGACTGGGTAGCTTATAAACAACAGAATTTTTTTTTCTCACAGTTCTGGTGGCTCAGAGTCCAAGATCAGACAGCATGATTAGGTTCTGGTGAGATCCCTTTTCCAGGTTTCTGACTATTGAACTTTTCATAGTATCCTTACCTGGCAGAAAGCGAGTGAGAGAGTTCTCTGGGGTCACGTTTATGAGGGCACTAATCCTATTCTAATCACTTTCCAAAGGCCCCACCTTGTAATACCATCACACAAGGGGTTGTAATTTCAACATATGAATTTTGAGGGGTACGAACATTCAGGCCATTACAGTCACTTTTCCCTTCCATGAACTATCACACTTGTCCATCACACTGATGACATCATGCTAATGAGACCTAGTGAGCAAGAAGTAGCAACCGATATAGACTTATTGATAAAACATTTGTATGTGAGGGGCGCCTGGGTGGCTCAGTGGTTAAGCCGCTGCCTTCGGCTCAGGTCATGATCTCGGGGTCCTGGGATCGAGGTCCGCATCGGGCTCTCTGCTCAGTGGGGAGCCTGCTTCCCCCTCTCTCTCTGCCTGCCTCTCCATCTACTTGTGATTTCTCTCTGTCAAATAAATAAATAAAATCTTTAAAAAAAAAATTTGTATGTGAGAGGGTGGGAAATAAATCTGACAGAAATTCAAGGGCCTTCTACCTTTGTGAAATTTCTGGGGATCTGGTGATGTGGGGTATGCTGTGGTAGCCCTTCTAAAATGAAGGGTAAGTTGTTTCATCTGTCCCTCCTACAACTAAAACGGAGGCATAACCCTTAGTAGGACTTTTTGGGGTTTGGAGGCAGTGCTCTTCAGTTGAGTGTATTAGTTCAACCTGTGTGCTGAAAAACCTGACGAGCTGCTCGTTGGGAGTCGGAGTCAGAGCAAGAGAGGAGACCAGGCTCGTCCATTTGGGTCATACTTGGGTCATCCAGCTGACTCAGTGGTGCCTAAAGCGTCAGTGGCATATGGGGAGACTGTTTGGAATTTTTGGCAGGCCCATACAGATGAATTGCAGCATAGGCCCTTAGGGTTTTGGAGCAAAACTCTGCTATCCTCTGCTGACAACTACTCTCTTTTTGTGAAATAGCTCTTCGTCTGCTCTAAGGCCTTAGCAGAAATGGAATGCTTAGTCATGGACCAACCAAATTACCATGATACCGGCAGTGCCCATCATGAACTAGCTCTTTTCTGACTCACCAAAGCTATAAAGCTGGGCATGCACAGCAGCATTTTATCATCAAATGGAAGTGGCACAGATATATGATTGGGCCTGAGCAGACCCAGAAGGCACAAGTCAGTTACATGAAGTATCCCAAATGCCTGTGGTCCCACTCCGGTTACATGATTTTCTCTTTCCCTGCCTGTATCTGTGGCTTCGTGTGGAGTTTCCTATAATCAGTTTACATAGAAAGAAAAGACTCAGGCCTGGTGTGTAAACGGTTCTGTGCAATATGTAGGCACCAACTGAAAGTGGACAGCAGTGGGATTATAGCCCCGTTCTGGGACATCACGAAGGTCAGCAATGAAGGAAAATACTCCCAGTGGGCTATACTTCAAAGTGAGCCCCAGGTTGCTCACTTTTTTTGGAAGAAGAAATAAGGCTAGACATGTAATTATATACTGGTTCCTGGGCTATGGCTAATGCTTTGGCTGGATATAAGGGACTTGGAAGGAATATGATTGGAAAATTGATGACAAGAGAATTAAGGGAAGAGGTATGTAGATAGACCTCTCTAAGTGGGCAAAAAAATGTGGAGATATTTTTGTCATATATGAATGCTCACCAAAGAGTAATCACAGCAAATGAAATGTTAATAATCAAGTGGACAGGGGCGCCTGGGTGGCTCAGTGGGTTAAACCTCTGCCTTCGGCTCAGGTCATGATCCCAGTATCCTGGGATTGAGCCAACCATCAGGCTCTCTGTTTAGCAGGGAGCCTGCTTCCCCCTCTCTCTCTGCCTGCCTCTCTGCCTACTTGTGATCTCTCTCTGTCCAAAAAAAAAAAAAAAAAAAAAAAAAAAGTCACGTACTTTAAAAAAAAAAAAAATCAAGTGGACAGGATGACCTATTATGTGGATACCAGACAACCTTTTCTCCAGCCACCCCTGTCATCACCTAATGGGCTCATCCACAAAGTGGCCATGGTAGCAAGGAAGGTTGATATGCCTGGTCTCAGCAATACAGACTTCCACTCACCAAGGCCAACCGGGCTATTGCTACTGTTAAGTGCCAAATCTGCTAGCAGTAATGACCAACACTGAGCTTCTGATATGACACCATTCCTCAGCGTTATCACCCAGTGGTGGTAGGTTGGTTACATTCCATCATGGAAGAAGCAGTGTTTGGTTCTCCCTGGAATAGACACCCTGGATAACAAAGTTGTCTTCCTTGCATGCAATGCTTTCGCTAAAACCATCATCCATGAGGTTACAGAATGTGTTATGTACCATTATAATGTTCCACACAGCATTGCTTCTGGTCAAGGAGCTCACTTGGCAGCAAATGAAGTGTAGCGATGGGCCCATGCTAATGGAGTTCACTGATTTTACCATGTTCCCTACCATCCTGGAGCAGCTGGCTTGACAGGACAGTGGAATGGCCTTTTGAAGACTCAGTGCTAGCTGCGTGGCTATACCTTGCAGGGAGTGGGCAAGGTTCTTCCAAAAGCTGTATATGCTTTGAGTCATCAGGGCTCAATCTCATGACCCTGAGATCATGACTTGAGTTAACCAAGAGTTGGACGCTTAACTGACTGAACTTCCCAGGTGCCCCTTGAATAGATGTCTCTTAAAGAAGGTATACAAATGGCCAATAAGCACACAAAAGATGCTCAGTATCAGTAGTCATCAAGGAAATGCAAATCAAAGCCGTAATGTCATACTATTTTACAACCACTAGACAGGTAGAATCAAAAAGCCACAAATAACATATTTTGGTGAGGCTACAGGGAAATGGGAACTCTTGTACGTTGCCGATGGGAACATAAAAATGCTGCAGCTGCTGTGGGGAAAAAATTTGGCAGTTCCCCCATAAGTTGAACATGGAATTGCCATATGACTCAGCAATTCCACTCCTAGGTGTGTATCCAGAAGAACTGAAAGCTGGTGTCCAAACAAATACTCCTATGTGGATGTTTTAGCAGCATTATTCATAATAGCTAAAAGAAAAAAAAAAAAAAGGAAACGAGCCAAAGGGCCATCAACTGATGAATGGATAAGCAAGTGATCCATATGATGGAATATTACTCTGCCATAAAAAATGAATGGAGCATTAAAAATATGCTACATGGATGAACCCTGCAAACATTATGTTAAGTGAAAGAAGCCAGATTCAGAAGGTCACATCTGTGATTACATTTATATGAAATGTTCAGAATAGGCAAGTTGTTAGAGTCAGAAATCAGACTAGTAGTTAGGTGGAAGAGTGACTGTTTAATGGATATGCAATTTTTGAGGTGATGAAAATGTTTCAAAAGACTAGAGGTGATGTTTGTACAACATTGTGAGTATACTAAATGCCACTGAATTTTATACTTTATATGGTTAATGATTAATTTTATGTGAATTTTACCTCAATTAAATAAGAGTGATGAGCAAGAGGGAATCTGTGGGGTCTTGGTAAGTGGAAGTCCGTATTGTGAGGTTGTGCCAGGTGGCACCAAGTGAAGCAGTGGCATGTGTGTCCCCGTGCTTCTTTGTTCCTTTGACTGCTTGAAAATTTTTGGTTCATTTCTAGTGCTTGAAGTTAAGATTTGTCAATGTGGGATACAAGTAGTTTAAGTGTTTTCTGCTCTAATAAAGGAGTCTACCTAAAAAGAAAAGGGAAAGGAGGAAGAGAGGGAGGGAGAGAGGATGGAAAGAGGCAAGGAGGAAGGAAGGACTGAGGAGTAGGACATAGTGAGGAAGCTTATAAGTGGCCAACCCAGCCCTCGGAAGATTGGTAGAAACTAGCACCCTACCGCCAGTTGCTCCCCATCACTCCCCCCATCCTCCACATGAACAGGCCGAACTATCGTCAATTCCCAATAACTCGCGGTATCTCTCAATGCCAGACTTCTTCAAATGCTGTCACTCAGACTTGAATGTCACCCCATTCTTTTTTTTTTTTTTTTAAAGATTTTATTTTTATTTGACAGAGAGAAATCACAAGTAGACGGAGAGGCAGGCAGAGAGAGAGGGAAGCAGGCTCCCTGCTGAGCAGAGGGCCCGATGTGGGCCTCGATCCCAGGACCCTGAGATCACGACCTGAGCCAAAGGCAGCGGCTTAACCACTGAGCCACCCAGGCGCCCCACCCCATTCTTTTTACCTGGCCTGTTATACCTCTTCTTCTTCTTTTTTTTTTTTTAAGAATTTATTTATTTGACAGAGATCACAAGTAGTCAGAGAGGCAGGCAGAGAGAGTGAGAGAGAGAGAGAGAGAGGAGGAAGCAGGCTCCCTGCTGAGCAGAGAGCCGGATGAGGGGCTCGATTCCAGGACCCTGGGATCATGACCTGAGCAGAAGCTCAGAGGCTCAGAGGCAGAGGCTTTAGCCCACTGAGTCACCCAGGCGCCCCTGTTATACCTCGTCAATCATGAGGTCCCTTCGAGTCCCAGGCCTGGGTGGAATGCCTGTCCAGGGTCCTTCCAGAACTCTTCACTCACTCCCATTAGAACACTTCCCACATTATTTAACCACTTGTTTTTCCTAATAGGCTATGGGTTCCACAAAGACGGGAGCTGTGGGATGCCTGTCTGGCCCAGTGGGGAGAACATGCAGCTCTTGGTCTCTGGGCCATGAGTTCAAGCACCATGTTGGGTTTACAGTTTGAAAAAAAAAAAGATAGGAGCTGTGATTGTTCTGTAGTTGTATTCTCAGGGCATACCAAGTGGCCAGCATGTAGTAGATGCTAAAGAATATTTTTAATGAATACATTTTAAAAATCTGAACATGGAATATGTAGATTATACAGCAATGCATATTCAAGATCAGTGGAATGACTCAGCGTCCTCTTTATAGGAATTAAACAACAGGTGACCCAGAGTAGATGCCACCCTTAAACTAGAGTGCACTGCTTAATGAGCAGGGTATGGGCTGAATTTTAATCTTCCCTGGCCCCTTTAGTTAGGTGTTCTTATCTGGTGAACAACCTGCCCAGCCATAGCAACAGATCCGCAGGGATCCTTTAAACCAGTGGGTCACAGCTCTGGTCACATATTGGAAAAGGGCGGGGGGGAAGCATTTTGAAAATACCCAAGCTCACATCTTGGTCTCAGAGATATTGGTCCTGAGACTTTGGCTAAATTTAAAACTCTCAGGTATTTTGATGTGCTGCCTGGGCTGGGAATTACAACTTCGGACTTTCTGATGTGAAAATTTCAAACTAGACTCCTTTGCAAACATGTGTTTGCATCATCTAGGCAAGCACTGACATACTGATAGGGTTCCTGATGCAACCAAAATGCTAAATGCCAATGCCAACACCAACCAGCGGCATTTCTACATTTACTTCCTGGGATCTTCACCATTACCACTCATTCCCAGATCAGGTGTGCCCCCAGCCTGTCCCACGTTTTCAGGGAGGAACTAATAATGGGCGGCTGAACCACTACACTGGGATTGCAACCTAAGTCTGTAGGAGCAGGAGCTTTTCTTTTTTCTTTCTTTCTTTTTAAAGATTTCTTTTATTTATTTGAGAGAGAGAGAAACAGCGTGAGTGTGCGCAAGCAAGGGGGAGGGGTAGAGGGAGATGCAGACTCACCATTAAGCAGGGAGCCTGATGCAGAGCTCAATCCCAGGACCCTGGGATCATGACTGATCAAGACAGATGCTTAACTGACTGAGCCACCCCGGTGCCCCTGTGGGAGCAGGAGCTTCGAAGGAAAGCTCTTGCTCAGTAGAAACCTGGTTGTTTCACCTTGAGAAACTTCACAATTCCCTGTTTCGGTTACTTTGCTTATGAAATTGGGTGATGAGCATTAAGGAGGGCACGTGATGTGATGAGCACTGGGTGTTATACACAACTGATAAATTACTGAACACTACTGAATTACTGAAACTAAGTATGTACTATATGTTGGCTAATTGAATTTAAATTAAAAAAATGAATGGCATGGATCTATTTGCCAGAAATCTCATGAGGTTTAATGAGCAAGTAATTGTGACATATTCATAAATATATATTTGTGTGCAATTGTTAAGTAACTTCCATAACTTCTTTGTGTAAAATTCCATAGAAATCTTAAAAAAAAATCACTCCAATGATTTTCACACAGATGGTTATGAAGCTGCTTCAACAATCTGCTCTTGCAGTTGTCAGGCTTCTCTGGTCCCTGCCTTTCCTGAGTTTTGTTTGTTTAAGTTTTCTTGAGATTCTGAGACAATAGCCACTGTTCTTTAAAAAAAATCTCTTTTTCTCCATTATAAGCCAGTCTGTGCTGGTTATCTGTTACTTATAAACAAGAAGGATTTTATTCCAGGGAATAATATGTTCTCAAATGTTAATATGGTTTGTACAAGAATAATCTTTTTTTTTTAAAGATTTTATTTATTTATTTGACACAGAGAGATCACAAGGAGGCAGAGAGGCAGGTAGAGAGAGAAGGGAAGCAGGCTCCCTTCTGAACAGAAAGCCCAGTGCGGGCCTCGATTCCAGGACCCTGAGATCATGACCCGAGCCAAAGGCAGCGGCTTAACCCACTGAGCCACCCAGGTGCCCTGTACAAGAATAATCTTAACGTATCTTTTTATTCTGAAAATAGCCTTCATATGAAGAACTATATTATATGTATTTTTATAATAATCTGCTTCTATAAAAGTGTTCTATGCCCAAGAATGCCAGCAAATGTCACGAGAAACTATGTGTACGGTGGTCCTTAAACTTCAGTGGACATTAGAATCACTTGGGGAAGCTTGTTAAACAGATTTCTGGGTTCAATCCTCAGTTTTATCCATCTGTGATGGAGCCTGAGAACTTACTTGCCTTTCCAACCAGTTCCCAGGCAATGCTGATGCTGCTGACTTGTGGGCAGTTTAAGGACCTCTGCTGTAGGGATGCCTGGGTGGCTCAGTTGGGTAAGCATCTGCCTTTGCTCAGGTCATGATCCTGGTGTCCTGGGATTAAGTCTCGCCTGGGGCTCTTTGCTCAGCAGGGAGTCTGCTTCTCCCTCTGTCTGTCATGCCCCCTGCTTGTGCTCTCTCTCTCTGACAAATAAAGTCTTAAAAACAAACAAACAAACAAACAAACCAACGAACCCCTGCTGTAGTATTTTCCAAATTCCAAGAAACACCTGGGGAATCTTATGACCTGTGTTATGTGTCTGTGGTTATTGGTTTATTTTTTTTTAAAGATTTTATTTATTTATTTGACAGAGAGAGATCACAAGTAGGCAGAGAGGCAGAGGAGGAAGCAGGCTCCCTGCTGAGCAGAGAGCCCGATGTGGGACTCGATCCCAGGACCCTGAGATCATGACCTGAGCCGAACTAACCCACTGAGCCACCCAGGCGCCCTGTGGTTACTAGTTTAAATCACATCAATTGAAGTGCCTGGGTGGCTCAGTGGTTTAAATCTCTGCCTTTGGCTCAGATCCTAATCTCAGGGTCCTGGGTTTGAGCCCCACATCAGGCTCTCTGCTCAGCGGGGAGCCTGCTTCCCCATCTCTCTCTGCCTGCTGCTCTGCCTACTTGTGATCTCTGTCAAAGAAATAAAATCTTAAAAAAAAAGTAAATCACATAAATTATCTTAGGATTTTAGGAAAGATATATTTATTTTTTATTTTTAGATCTTATTTATTTGTCAGATCGAGAGAGAGTACAAGCTGGGGGAGAGGCAGGTAGAGCAAGCAGAGGGAGAAGCAGGCTTCCTGCCAAGCAAGGAGCCCGATGCAGGACTCCATCCTAGGATCCTGGGATCCTGACCTGAGCCAAAGGCAGCCCCTTAACCGACTGAGCCACCCAGGCGTCCCTTAGAAAGATATATTTAAACAAATATATTTAAGAAATATTTTTATTTTTTTGTAAAGATTTTATTTATTTATTTATTTATTTATTTGACAGGCAGAGATCACAACTAGGCAGAGAAGCGGGCAGAGAGGAGGAAGCAGGATTCCTGCTAAGCAGAGAGCCCGACTCGGGGCTCGATCCCAGGACCCCGGGCTCATGACCTGAGCCGAAGGCAGAGGCTTCAACTCACTGAGCCACCCAGGCACCCCGAAGAGATATTTTTAAACTGTATTTTTAAATAATATTTGTATCTTGCTTTTATTATAGCAGGATAAAAAAAATTAACCACAGGTATGTCACAACAAAAAAGACCATGAGTTACCACTTTCATGAGTTCAGGTAGTCTTAAATTAAGCTGCTCCAAAAATTATTCACTTTATCTTCCTAAGAATTCAAGCTTACTCTTCATCTTCCACTTTTTGCTTGCTTTATTTGATCATTATTAGAGTGATTTTAATTTAAAATAGATCTCAAGAGCAAATGGTATACCCAGGAACATCCCTTGTAACAGATCTGTTGTGGACTAGGTCACGAGAACACTATCATCTACAAACTTAAGGGTAGGGCCGGGTAGGGGGAGGCTCAGTTGGCTGCCTTGGGCTCAGGTCAGATCCTAGCGTCCTGGGATCAAGTCCCACGTCAGGCTCCTTGCTCGGCAGGGAGCCTGCTTCTCCCTCTGCCTCTGCCTGCCTGTCTGCCTGTGCTCACTCTCTCTGACAAATAAATAAAATAAAAAAAAAATTTAACTTTTCAAACTTTGTACTGTTGTAAAGTTAAAAAAAGAAGGCATGTGACTTGTGATTATTTTTTGCACTCCATCTTTGAGGTAATCTTATTTCTGACCACTTGAATCTCAGCATGCACATGTCAGGAGTGTCTATAAACTTTCCACTAGCCGCATCCACACTGGACATGTGTTTTGGAAACAGACATCTAGTATCTTGTCTGCAGGAGTAAGGTCAATGACTTGTCTGAACTTTTGTCAATGATCCTGAAGGCCTTTTGTAATGGGGTCTCACAATAAAAACTGAGCAGAGAGCCCGATGCGGGGCTTGATCCCAGGACCGAGACCATGACCCGAGCCGTAGGCAGAGGCCTAACCCTCTGAGCCACCCCGGCGCCCCTGATTAATTTTTTTTTTAAAGATTTATTTATTTGAGAGAGAAAAAAAGAAAGCAAGAGAGTACACCTAAGTGGGAAGGCAGAGAAAGAGAGAATCTCAAGCAGACTCTGCCCTGAGCAGGGATCCTGAAGCGGGGCTCAATCCCACGACCTTGAGATCATGACCTGAGCCCAAATCAAGAGCTGGAAGCTAAACCAACTGAGCTACTCAGGTACCCCTATGCGATTCATTTTAGAAGTTCAGTAGTACTTTCCGGAGGGTGGAAGAAGGCATTAGACACAATTCATTGATGATAATTTATTATAATCTGTTGGCAGCACACAGATAGATATTAATAAAACCAGAACTATGTTTCCACAGAAGTGGGCGATGATATATAGCTAGTCTATGGGAACTGCACACATTTAATCATCGTCGTCTTTTAGATGTTTGATCTTCTTCTTGTGCCGCTCAATTTCTTTCTGCAGACGCTCAATTTCCTTTAAATGATGGGTGATCTCCTCTTCATGGTGTTTCTTCAAGGCTGCCAGTTGTTCTTTAGTGCGTGCTCTACAAGGATACAGTGGCTCTGCATTAAATCCCAATCATTAACCCACAGAGACCTCTAAGCATAACCTATGTACCTAAGGCAAAGAACAGGAGTCCCAATTCCACTAGAATCTGGTTGGTCATCCTCTTCTACCTGCTCAAGCCCCACTAGTGAAAGAATACTCCATCTTGAGATATATTCAAGAATGACCAAAATGATTCCATTTTCCTAGTGCCAGTGCCTGAAATTTCATTATTTATGATTTATTCCTTTCAGATTTCTCATTAGAAAACTCAAAAGAGGTGTAACATTAAGTCTCATATACCTTACGATAGGAACCACCCAGAGATCAGAATCCCTTTTTTTCGGGGTGGGGGTGGGGTGGGCAGAGCAAAAGGAGGGAAGGATGGACAAATAAAGATGTCCTATCTCAATTTAACTAGGGTTTTCTTTGCCTAGGGAAATGCATGGCTCACTGTAAAGGTCAAAATGAAGGGGGGAAAGTACTTGGAAGTCTAATTTAGGTCTCAAGAAGGGACATTCAAATATTGGTTTGGGCACATACCGGCCTCAGTTTTCCTTAAGTGTAAAATGTTGATGCCAAATTAGATGGCATCTAAGGGCTGTGCCTTGGTTCTCTGGTATGGCAGGTGCCATGCTGATAGTTCATAAGAGTGAGCAATAAAGGGCAGAAGTTAAAAGCGAGACCAAAGCAGAAGAGGCAGAAGTGAGATTAGGTCCACACTGCTCCCCACTGTGGACAGAAGTCAGTAAATGATAATTTAGGGCTAGGAAAGAGTCCCTTGGGCAAACTGCTCTGTGCTCTTATGCAGGAGAAATTTATCCAGTCCAGCGGCTGGGCAGGGCAGGGCGGGGCAGGGCTAAAGTCTCCAAGAAGTAGGGGAAGAGGTTCCAACTAGGAGCTGCTGCCTTGGTTGGAAGCACTCTGGCGGAATTGAAGACTTGGGGTCTAGAAATGGCTGAGGATCTGGAGAGCCAGGAACTCCACGGGAAGGAGAAAATAGAGAGTAGAGGGGTTATGGGTGGTTGAAGGCTGAGGGAATCAGGCTCAGGGTGTTTTCAAGTATTGGGCAGTGGGACCTAGACATCTTGGAAAAATATGGAAGCCATTTTACAAGACCGGGGAGAACTCCGTGGGTGGGCATGATAAGTGATTCAGGAAGAGTTCTGGAGACCCGCGGGCGGAAATGGCTTGGGTTTGGGGCCCCCGAACTGTTCGGCAGCGTACCGGGAGCGCCCTATAGGTGGTGACAGTCAGGAACTCAAGCGTTGGGGGTAATGGGTTCAGGGCCCGCTAGTTCTATTGGGGGACGGGCGCCCAAAGGACCAGGGAGGGAAGGGTAGGGCCACTGGATTTTTTTTTTTTTTCTTTTTAAAGATTTATTTACCTATTCGAGAGAGAAAGAGAGTGAGAGTGCGAGCTAGAGCGGTGGGGGAGGGGCAGAGAGAGAATCCCAAGCAAATTCCCCTCCCAGCTCGGCGCCCGACCCCTGGCTCGATCCCGCAACCCGAGATCACGACTACAGCGGAAACCAAGAGTGGGCTGCTCAACCGACTATGCCACCCAGGTGCCCGGACGATTTTAAGTTTAAGAAGGCTCGGAGGGCCCCGAGAGATCTGGACTGGACTCGGGGCTCCGTGGACCTCACCGGAAGTATCGCTCCTCTTCAGCTTGCTCTCTCTTTCCAAAGGCCCCACCAGCCTCCCGGATCGAGCCCGCGCTGGAGTCTGACTGCGGAGAGAGATGGGAACGTCGGTAAAGGTGTGAAGGGGAGATGGAACCCGCGCTCAGGGCTGGGGCTGCGGACACTACCGCCGGCGTACCCGTTCGGAGCTGAAGCCTCGGGCTTGCAAGGCCCTAAAGGCCCCCACGCCCAGCCAAATTCGGGCCGCTGAAGTCGCGACAGCCATTGTTGTTGCTGCAGGACCTCTCCAGTCACCCGCGGTCGAGCCTCTCCGCAGGCGCTAATGACTCTGGGAGCCAGACAGCCAATGGTTTCGATGGAGAGGCGGGATGCGCCCAGGAGTAGCGAATTAGGAAGTGGAGGGGGCGGGGTTCCTGCAGCTCACAGCGAGTCCTGAGCGAGAGGCGGGCCTATTCTTAGCCAATCACTAGCAAGGTCTTTGGGGCCTACGGCCTGGAGAATAATAATGGAGTTAGGGACACTGAGAAATCCAAATCCGGGCTTTTGGACCCATCAGAGCGAGGACCCATCAGAGCGAGGGATACACCCCCTCCCACGATTCCAATCCTGAAGTTGCTATTAAACATCCAAAGGAAGCCTTCCCTTTCCTGGACTACTAGCATCTATAAGATATCTAATGTAGGGGTTGGGGGAGGGGGTATGTCCAGGATGCTCCAATTTAGCGTTCTGGGGAAAAAAAAATTTTTTTTATAAGTGTATGTGTATGTAGTCTCTTACGAGATACAGTGTTCTGTTGTTGCACTGACATTTCACTCAACTCGGAGTTTAAAAGTCACTTCAGAAACTTCCCCCGAGGGGCGCCTGGGTGGCTCAGTGGATTAAGCCTCTGCCTTTGGCTCAGGTCATGATCTCAGGGTCCGGAGCTCGAGCCCCGCATCGGGCTCTCTGCTCAGCAGGAAGCCTGCTTCCTCCTCTCTCTCTGCCTGCCTCTCTGTCTACTTGTGATCTCTCTCTGTCAAATAAATAAATTAAAAACAAAAAAACTCTTAAAAAAGAAACTTCCCCCGACCTCCTCAGTCATTCTATTACAGCTACGTTTTGTTCTTTCTCCCTCTGTCTTTGTGCTTT
Source organism: Neogale vison (assembly GCF_020171115.1). Taxonomy (NCBI): domain Eukaryota; kingdom Metazoa; phylum Chordata; class Mammalia; order Carnivora; family Mustelidae; genus Neogale; species Neogale vison. The sequence continues at coordinate 21,079,270 of NC_058092.1, read as the reverse complement.
TCACCATTTGAAGAAGGGCTTTGGTCAAGTAGACACTGAATTAATATTTGTAAAATGTATTAATATGTAATCGAACAGGCTTGATCACTGGACGTTTGGCAGTGTGATGTAATGAAGTGGAAAAGAGCTTAAGGAGGAGTCTGGGGGAAGTTTTTGCCATGACCTTCCTTTCACCATCTAACAAATGTGAACAAGACCATAGTGGATTATAGCCTTTTCCTAAGTCATTTTTTTTTCTCTCTGGGCCCAGTTTTTCTCCCTTTAGATGAGAGCGTTGGGCCAGATTATTTTGTGATTATAAAAATGTCTTCTTTGCTTTCTATGAAATTGTAGAACTGTTTTTATTGATCATCTTTTGGTTGGAAAAATAGCAGCCCTAATTTGTAAGACTTAAATGATAGGAAATTCCTGCTGGCCACATTTTCAAATGTTTGTGGCAGAAAACTTGGAAAAATACAAAAGCAGAAGGATAGAAATAATAATCACGTTTAAGCTCACTACCCAGTGGTAATAATTTGCTGTGTTTCTAGGTGATATTTAAGTGCCATTCTAGTTTCAGAAACTGATCTATTTTTCAGGAGCTGCTGTTTCTTGATTATCTCCTAGGCTAGGCACTCAATGCAAGGTCTTACTGAGTTTGTGCAAAGGATTGTGTATGGGGCGCCTGGGTGGCTCAGTGGGTTAAAGCCTCTGCCTTCGGCTCAGGTCATGATCTCACGGTCCTGGGATCCAGCCCCACATCTGGCTCTCTGCTCAGCGGGAAGCCTGCTTCCTCCTCTCTCTCTCTGCCTGCCTCTCTGCCTACTTGTGATCTTTGTCTGTCAAATAAATAAATAAAATCTTAAAAAAAAAAAAAAAGGAATTGTGTGGGCACTAGGATTGGCTGTAATTTAAAAAAAAAATAAAGGAAAATAACCAGTGTTGGTGAGGATGAGGAAAAACTGTAACCCCCATACATTGCTCGTGGGAATGTAAAATGGTTCAGCTACTGTGGAAAATAGTTTGGCAGTGGCTTAAAAAGTTAAATACAGAATTAACATAAGACTCAGCAGTTTCACTTCTAGGTATGTACACCCTGCCCTAAACTGAAAACTGTCACTCAATTACATGTACACACGTTCATAGCAGCATCATTCACAATAGCTAGAAGGTGGAAACAATCCAAATGTGGTATATTTATGTAGCAGATTGTGGTATATTGTGATATATTTATGTAGCAGAATAACATTCAGACATAAAAGTAATGAAAAAAATGACACATACTATATTTTGGATGAACTTTGAAAACACTATGCTCAGTGAAAGAAGGCAGACACAAAAGATCACATATTGTATGATTGGATTTATGAGATGTCCAGAATAGGTAAAGCCATAGAAGCAGAACACAGATTGCTGTAAGGGGTTGAGTATAAGGGGAAATGGGGAGGAGCTACTTAATAGGTGCCAGGTAAACTTTTGGGGTGATGAAACTGTTTGGAACTACATAGAGTTTGGTGGATGCACAACACTGTGGGTGTAATAAGAGTTACTGAATTATTCATTTTAATTATATGTTATGTATATCTCACCTCGATTAAAAAAAGAGTAGAGACGTCTGGCTGGGCTGCGAACCCTTTAAGAGTCACAAGGAAGGGGCGGGGCTAGAGAGGCGGGTCTGTGAGAATCACAGGAGGCTGCGCTTGCGCAGGGGAGTCACGTGGTTGCTGGGCCGGGGAAATGGCGGCTCCAGGAGAGAGCGGGGCTTCGGCTGGCGGAGGGAGCACCGAGGAAGCATTTATGACCTTCTATAGTGAGGTGAACACCGAGTGAGGAGTAGTGGTACCGGGGTGACTCTGTCCGGTCCTACTTTCCCAGCGGGCAAAGGCGGTGGTCTTTCTGGCCTGGACCGTTGGGCGGCTCCTCCTGTCTGGCCTTCGGGAAGGCGGGGGGCTGGGGGTGTGTGTTAGTCTCTGCCTGATAGCTGCTTGGGGAATCCCTGGGGCATCGAAAAAGGGGCCAGGGTCCGACGTCTGCGGATAGACGACGAGTGTGGCCAACGAAGTGCCAGGGCGCGTGCAGAGGTCCCCCAGTCCGCGGAGTCGGAGCCTGGCAGGGGCTGGCAGAAGCTGGCGTTCTTGGGGGCGACTTAACTGTCTTGGGCCTCATTTTTGTTCTAAACGGAAGCACTCTTCCCTCTTAGTGCTCTGTAATGAGTTGTATTAGTGGTTATTTCTGCCATTCGTGAACGCCAGGCATTATGTATCATCCCAGGTATGCATTATCTGTTTTATAGATGCTGAGATTTGGGGAGGTGAAATAATTTGTTCTGGGTCCTAAAGCAAATAACAGCTTGGTATCATGTTAGGACTGGAGTCAGTTTGGTCTGAGCCTCGATTACTGTTGCATTTCCAGGGCCTAGGATATAGTGATTGCTTGGTAAATATTTGTTGAATAAGTGAAAGAAAAGCATACCATTTGGAGTCAGAGGACCTTGGATTGGATTTTTGAAAGGTGGTTAATTGGACTGTGGTTGAATTTTTTCCAAGGCATTAATTTTTCAGATTCTCCATTTCTACTTCTGTAAAGCGAAGAGAACATTAAAACGAGTTTTATGAAGGTTAAAGGAGTTAGTGTTTCAGAAAGGGTCTAAGAGTTAAAGCTGAAGATGGACGTCTCTGAATTGGCATGGGTTTGAGGAACGGAATTGCGCCCCTCTAGGCTGTGAGCTACTCATTTCAGCACTATGTCACATTCATCTTTTATCTTTTATTTTTAACAGTGTTTGTTACATAGTAGTTTCTCCAAAGTATTAAATTTAAAAATGGAGTTAGCACAACTTTTATAGTTTGTCCTTTTGAGATGCCCAGTTAACTTGAAAATGTTGATAAACTGGCACTACAATTTATTGACCTCTAAGACTGCTCTGCGGTTGCACAGGAAATTGTTTCACTTACCATCTCTTAGTAGAAGAGAGAAAGAAAAGAAAAAAGAAAAGCAATCCTGGTTTGTTTGAATTGAATGAGAGAAAGTACCTAAAGGAGGACCCTTCAGTCATCATTCAATCAATGTTATTGGGTACCTGACATGTACTAGTGTACTGTTTAGGTGCTAGAGGTATGTTGGTGGACAACAGAGAAAAATCCCGTTTTCTTAGAGCTTGCATTCTATAGAGAAGGATAAGCATAAACAAACATGTACAGTGTAGTGTCAGGTAGTGATAAGTGCTATAAGGAAAAATAAGTCTGAGAAAGGAGATAGAGTATAGGGAGTAGGGAGTGGCATGCTATCTTAAAGAAAGTGAAGAGGGAAGATACTGAGAAGGAATGGCTTTTTATGTTACTGAAATTATTTCCAAACTCCTTTTGGTCGTTGGAATAAAGGTGGAATATAACATACCAGTGATACATTTTAACTAGTATTACAGCTTTGACAGTGGCGCCAAGGATGTTTTCCTGGCACTGCTTGGTGCTTGTTCTCCTTAGCATGGTCTTTGGGTCAGGGGTTTTTCTTTTTCTTTTCCTTTTCCTTTCTTTCTTTCTTTTAAGATTTTATTTATTTATTTATTTATTTGGGTGGGGAGGGGCAGAGAGAGGGGAAGAGAAAGAATCCCAAGCACACTCTGCATTGAGTGCAGAATGGGACACAGGGCTGGATCTCAGGACCCTGAGATCATGATCTGAGTGGAAATCAAGAGTTGGGTCCCCAACCGATTGAGCACCTGGGCCAGGGATTTTCTTAACTCTATTTGAGTTTGGTAGACAGAGTTACTTACCTCTCCCATATTACTTTTTTTTTTTTTTTAAGGATTTTATTTATTTATTTGACAGACAGATCACAAGCAGGCAGAGAGGCAGGCAGAGAGGCCAGAGGAATCAGGCTCCCTGCTGAGCAGAGAGCCCGATGTGGGGCTCGATCCCAGGACCCTGGGATCATGACCTGAGCCGAAGGCAGAGGCTTTAATCCACTGAGTCACCCAGGTGCCCCTCCCATATACTTTTTTAATGCTGTTTTCAGTATATATTTCAGTGTGATTGTATTTTTCTTAAATAAAAAGTTGTAAATTAAATATGAACAGCACAGGTACATCTTCCATCATTACAGTGGAAGCTTTTTGAAAGTGGTGGCTGTGATATATTTATGTTTGAATTTTTTGCAGTTAAAATTCTTGTTTGCAAGTTGAGTAGTTGGGAACAAGTCAGTTAACCTCTCTAAGTCTCAGTTTTCTTATCTGTAATATGGGAATAATAGGAATATTTACTGTAGAGGATGGTTGGGAGGAATAACTATGTGTAAAGTTTTTACATTATTAGAATTCAGTAAATGATAGCTATTGTAATTATTCCCAAAACATTTGGCAAACTGTCTTCCACATGTAGACAAATATTTGCTGAACATGTCAGTAGCTTCTTAAGATGACAATTCAGAGTTTATTATTGAACTTTACTAATAAAGTTTTTATCTCCCTTCATTTTAGGTGAAACAGATAGAGAAGAGAGATTCAGTTCTAACATCCAAAAATCAGATTGAAAGATTGACCCGTCCTGGTTCTTCCTACTTCAATTTGAACCCATTTGAGGTGAGCTGTCTGATGTTGTTGCAGCTTTGTGATGGGGGAGCCTTGCATAGCTGCAGACCGACTTACAGCAGAACACACACTTAATTTGTCTTAGAGTTGGAACTGAGATTTGGTGGTTTTATTGTGAGCCGAGGTTGAGAGGCATAATGTTAAGGAAAATGAGAGGTCTTTACCTTGTTACATATTCTCCATCTTCTCCCAGCCCAAATATATAGGTCTTCATTTTCAGATGTGAAGGGATAGCTAGCCTTGACCAATTTAGGATCTTGATTTAGTTTGCTTATTATAGCTTTTCTGTTTTACTGCAGTAACAAGTATTAAAAACTCAATGACCAAAAAATGATCATAAGGTTGTAGACAAGCAAATATACTTCTTGGGTTTCCTTAGTTTTCTTATTTTATTTATTTTTAAAAAAGATTTTATTTATTTGACAGACAGAGATCACAAGTAGGCAGAGAGGCAGGCAGAGAGAGAGAGGAGGAAGCAGGCTTCCCGCTGAGCAGAGAGCCCGAAGTGGGGCTCGATCCCAGGACCCTGGGATCATGACCTGAGCTGAAGGCAGAGGCTTTTACCCACTGAGCCACCCAGGCGCCCCATTTTATTTATTTTTAAAAGATTTTTATTTATTAGAGAGAGAGAAAGAGATAGCAAGAGAGAGCATGAGCCGAGAGGAGAGGGAGAAGCAGTGTCTCCGGGAGCAGGGAGCCAGATCTAGGGCTCAAGCCCAGGACTCTGGGGTCATGACCTGAGCCAAAGGCAGGCGCTTAACGTCTTGAGCCACTGAGGTGGTCCTAGTTTTATTTTAAAACTTTTCCTAATTATGAAAGTAAACCATATTTCTTTTTTTTTTAGATTTTATTTATTTGTTTGTTTTTGCAGGAAGTAGGATATATTGGTGGGCATGAATAGGGAGGGGGCAGTGCCAAGGTTCTCATGAGTGCAGAGCCCTCCATTTGTCCAAGGGACCACGATTAAGGATGTATTTGACCCCATAGCCATCTGGGATAAGCTGCTTTTCAGCCATCATATCTTCAAATTTATCCACATTAAACTTAGTAAAACCCTACTTCTTGGAGATGTGGATCTTCTGGCAGCCAGGGAACTTGAACTTGGCCCTGCATGGAGCCTGAATCTCTGCTTCTTGTTCTGCAACTTGCTATGGATGGACATGATGACTTGGCTAATGTCGACCCTGGCTTCTGTGCCCTGGGGCTTTCCAAAGGCACCCTGCATACCTCTCTACAGCCTAGATTGGAGATAGCATGAGGTCAGACCTCCATGTCCACTGGAAAGGACTGTCTCCAAGGTCCCTTAGGGCAACCCATACAATCAACAGGCTGCATAGCCAAGGAGGCTACTGTTTGCAGCTGTGGCATACTGGACCCCTATGGAGAAAAAGCACAGTCAGCTTAATGGCTGGAGAGATTTGTTTTATTTAAAGATTTTATTTATTTATTTGTCAGAGAGAGAGAGAGGGCACAAGCAGGGGAAGTGGCAGAGGGAGAGGGAGAAGCAGGCCCTCCGCTGAGCAAGGAGCCCAATGTGGGACTAGATCCCAGGACCCAGGGACCATGACCTGAGCCAAAGACAGATGCTTAACCGACTGAGCCACCCTGGCATCCCAAGATTTTATTCATTTATTTGACAGAAAGAATACAAGCATGGGAGTGGCAGAGAGAGAGGAAGAATGATATGGGCCTCCATTCTGCTCAGGTCATGATCCCAGAGCTGAAGGCAAGTGCTTAACCAACTGAGCCACCCAGGTGCTCCAGTAAACCATATGTCTTACAAAGATTTGAAATATAAAGAAAGCAAGAAGGGGCGCCTGGGTGGCTCAGTGGGTTAAGCCTCTGCCTTCGGCTCAGGTCATGATCTCAGGGTTCTGGGATTGAGCCCTGCTTCCCCCTCTCTCTCTCTGTCTGCTTTTCTGCCTACGTGTGAACTCTGTCAACCAAATAAATACAATCTTAAAAAAAAACTTTTAAAGAAAGCAAGAATAATCATGTGTAATCCCATCTAAGAGAAATAGCCACTCTTTTTTTTTTTTTTTTAAAGATTTTATTTATTTATTTGACAGAAATCACAAGTAGACAGAGAGGCAGGCAGAGAGAGAGAGAGAGAAGCAGGCTCCCTGCTGAGCAGAGAGCCCGATGCGGGACTCGATCCCAGGACTCTGAGATCATGACCTGAGCCGAAGGCAGCGGCTTAACCCACTGAGCCACCCAGGCGCCCGAAATAGCCACTCTTAATTGTTTATACATCAGCTATTTTAATGTTTTATTTTAGGGGCACCTGGGTGGCTCAGTTGATTGGGCAACTGACTCTTGATACAAGCTCAAGTCTTGATCTCAGTGTCATGAGTTCAAGTCCCATGATGCTAGGCATGGAGCCTACTTTTAAAAAAAAAATTATTTTATTTTATTTTATTTATTTATTTATTTTTTAAAAATATTTTATTTATTTATTTGACAGAGAGAAATCTCAAGTAAGCAGAGAGGCAGGCAGAGAGAGAGAGGGAAGCAGGCTCCCTGCTGAGCAGAGAGCCCGATGCGGGACTCGATCCCAGGATCCTGAGATCATGACCTGAGCCAGAGGCAGCGGCTTAAGCCACTGAGCCACCCAGGCGCCCCAAAAAAGTTTATTTTAAAACAAGGAGGATGATGCACTTCATTCTTAATATTTAAATGCTGTATTATATAAAATACATATTTGTGTAATTTCTTTTTCATGATTGATTTTTTTTTAAATAAAAGTTTATCCATAAATGTACAACAGGATTTAAGACAGAACTTCATTGCAGCTATAGGTAGCAACAGATGCTATGACAAGGAATCTGGATGTTTAAACAGGAATGGAATTAAAGATCATCATTGCCTCCGGCACAAGGAGCAGCTTACTTATTGCCAATTTTTTTAATTCCACGTGTAGCTGGGGGCCTTTACCTGTGGCCTTTGATTTTAACTCCTCAAGTTTCTTTTGCTTCTTTTTCTGTTTCTGCTTGAATGCTGTATCTTCCTCATCCATCTTCTTGTCCTATTTCTTGGGCTGCTTCGGGAGCTTTCTCTCACCACCTTCACAGCTGGACATGGTGCCTGCTGCCCCTTCCCCAGACCTTATTACTGGAAGCAGTAGATACATTTGTGAAAGTCTTTATAATTATTATTTAAGTAACTCCTTTATCATAGGATATTTAAACTAGTTTCTAATAGTTTACCACTAAATTTTGGCATGAATATTGTTACAGCTTATAAAAACAGAGTATTAAAAACCTTTTTTTTTTTTTTTTAATTTATTTATTTATTTTACAGAGATCACAAGTAGGCAGAGAGGCAGGCAGAGAGAGAGAGGAGGAAGCAGGCTACCCGCTGAGCAGAGAGCCCGATGCGGGGCTCGATCCCAGGGCCCTGGTATCATGACCTGAGCCGAAGGCAGAGACTTCAACCCACTGAGCCACGCAGGCGCCCCAAGAGTTTTTACATTTTAAAACAATCTCAGATTTGTGGAAAGGTTAGGAGTGTACTGTGAAGACTTTCTTAGACTATCTGGTACTAAGTTGTCCATATTGCTGCCCTTTTGCCCTGCAGTACTTCGATGTATTTTTCCTATGGGAGACACTCTCCTGAAGCACAGTATAACCATAAAAATCAGGAACAAACACCGATAACATTGTTACCATGTAGTTCTCAGACACCATTCTGTTTGCCTGTTGTCTCAGTAATGTCCTGTGTAGCAAAAGGATCCAGCCCAGAATCAACGGTTAAATTTAGTTGTCATGTCCCTTTAGCCTTCAGCCTGGAACAGATCCTCAGCAATTCCTTAACTTTGGTGACCTTACTGTTTCTGAAGATTATAGGCCAGTTATTTTAGAGCATATCTCTCAAGTTCAGTTTTGTTTGATGTTTCTTCAACTGGATTCAGTTTATGCTGTGTTGGCAGGGATATCACAGAAGTGATACTGTATTCTTCTCTTTGCAACTTTAAAGTACATGGTATTTCCATTAGTCTTATCCTGTGACTAATGATGTTAACTGTACCACTGTAAGAGGTAACAGCTATGTTTATTCATGAAGTTACTTTTATCCTTCTTTGTAATAACTATTTTATGGGAAGGTACTTTGAGACTCTGTAAATACCCTCTCCTTATCAGAGTTTCAATTTATTCATTTATTAGTATAGATTGAGGGTTTCCTATTTTATTCAGTGTGTTATATTTTGATATTATTCATTTTATTGCTCAGGTTGTCCCAAATTTGGTGAGTGGGTTACCTTTCAAGCCAGATCCTATCTTTCAAAATGTCTTCATCATTCTTTGATTACTAGGCACTCTTTTTTTTTTTAAAGATTTTATTTATTTATTTGACAGAGAGAGATCACAAGCAGGCAGAGAGGCAGGCAGAGAGAGAGGAGGAAGCAGGCTCCCCGTGGAGCAGAGAGCCCGATGCGGGGCTCGATCCCAGGACCCTGAGACCACGACCTGAGCCGAAGGCAGTGGCTTAACCCACTGAGCCACCGAGGCGCCCCTGATTGCTAGGCACTCTTGTACTTTTCCTCACTCAGCCTAAAATTAATCGTTTCAGTGAGGAGCTCTGATTCCTTTTAGTGAAGGATGTATTTAGAAGTCAAGATGTGGGGGCGCCTGGGTGGCTCAGTGGGTTAAGCTGCTGCCTTCGGCTCGGGTCATGATCTCAGGGTCCTGGGATCGAGTCCCACATCAGGCTCTCTGCTCAGCAGGGAGCCTGCTTCCCTCTCTCTCTCTCTCTGCCTGCCTCTCCATCTACTTGTGATTTCTCTCTGACAAATAAATAAAATCTTTTAAAAAAAAAGAAGAAGTCAAGATGTGGGTGCTAAGTGTACTCATTGCTGTTGGGAATGTCACTGCCCCTAGACCCTCATGGTAGATAGGGCCAAGGATTGGGTGAGTGTGTGTGCCCACATGCTGGTGCATTTGCATACATGTGTATATACATGTATTTGCATCCAATTTCAATCTAACATGACAGAGTTTATTCTTATTTTTTTTCCTTTACATGCTTGTGGTTCCTTTTCATAGTGAGAACTTGGACTCTCCCTATCATAAATATAAATATATATATATATATTTTAAATTTAATTGATCTCTGGGGTACCTGGGTGGTTCAGTGGGTTAAAGCCTCTGCCTTCGGCTCAGGTCATGATCCCAGGGTCCTGGGATCGAGCCCCGTATCGGGCTCTCTGCTCAGCAGGGACCTGCTTTCTCTCTCTGCCTGCCTCTCTGCCTACTTGTAATCTCTGTGTGTCAAATAAATAAATAAAATCTTTACAAAAAAATTTTTTTTTTAAATTTTTTTAAAGATTTTATTTATTTATTTGACAGAGAGAGATTACAAGTAGGCAGAGAGGCAGGCAGAGGGAGAGAGGAGGAAGCAGGCTCCCTGCTGAGCAGAGAGCCCGATGCGGGACTCGATCCCAGGACCCTGAGATCATGACCTGAGCCGAAGGCAGCGGCTTAATCCACTGAGCCACCCAGGCGCCCCCCCCAAAAAATTTTTTTTTAAAGATTTTGTTTATTTATTTATTTGACAGAGATCACAAGTAGGCAGAGAGGCAAGCAGAGAGAAAGGAGGAAGCAGGCTCCCCGCTGAGCAGAGAGCCCGATGCGGGGCTCGATCCCAGGACCCTGGGATCATGACCTGAGCCGAAGGCAGAGGCTTTAACCCACTGAGCCACCCAGGCACCCCAAATCTTTAAAAAAATTTTTAAATTGATCTTCTATTTGCATCTGATCTCCCAGCTGCCATTCCCTCCCTCTTGTGAATGCCCTCCTCACGCTTCTTTATTCTGACACCAACACTAGGCTGCCTTACTGAGCAAAAACCCTTCCCACCATACCTGAGCTCAAAACTCCCATGCCAGCTTACCCTTCTATGTAGGTGTGTTCCTCACCCAGCCCAGGCTCCCTGTGCTTGCCCTCTACCCCTGGGGAGTCCAGCATCCTCCTCATCAAGCAGGTGTCTTTTTACCCTGCTCTGGCTTTGACAGCCTGTGTTAGGCTAACTTCCTATGAGAACACCCTCCTCATCTTACTTGGGCTTTAACTGCATGCTCCGGGTCACCCCTGTGTGTGTGGAGGTGTCTTCACTCTGCTCAGTTCCAACTTCTGCGCCAGCCATACTTTGATACAAATGCTCTCTACATACTGCTTTGGGTTCTGACACCTCTTGTTGGGCTGCCTTCTTACAATGGATGCGCACCTACATGGAAACCCACCTCACCAAGCACAGGTTTCCCATGCCAGGCCATGCCTTTGTGGAGATGTTCTTGCTTGGGCTCCTATACTCTGTGCCAGGCCACCTTCCCTTGTGGACCCTCCTCAGTCTCAAATACCCAGTGGTGGGCTCTGCTTCCATGTGGATGCCTTGCTTATCCCCCTTGGGCTCTGATACCCTATACTTGGCTACCTTCCCATGTTCAGTCTTACCCTGCTTAGGTGTTAACACCTTATGCCAGACTGCCTGTCCACTGAAGTGCCCTTCTTAACCCACTTTGTCTGTCTGGCTCCATGTACCACTCCATGTCTGGCTGCCCTTCCATGTGGATGCTCTTCTCACCTGTTTGTGCTCCACCACTGTGGACTGGCCACAACCTCTGTGTGGTCACCACTGTCTTCATCCCAGATGGGCTTTGGCACTGCTCTGGGCCGTTTTGATGCCCCACCCAGAGAAGATGTCTACTAGTAGATGTCTAATTGCCTGGCCTCAGTTAATGTGTTTGTATTGTATTGCTCAGAAAGGGAAGGGGAAGATGGAAAGCTTAAAGAGTACTTTTGAGGGGCGCCTGGCTGGCTCAGTTGGTAGAGCCTGCGACTCTTGATGTCAGGATTACGAGTTTGAGTCCCATGTTGAATGTAGAGTTTACTTAAAAAATGAACAAAATCTTTTATTTATTTATTTACTTTATTTTATTTTATTTTATTTTTAAAGATTTAAAAAATTTATTTTATTTGACAGAGAGAGAGATCACAAGTAGGCAGAGAGGCAGGCAGAGAGAGAGAGGGGGAAGCAGGCTCCCCACTGAGCAGAGAGCCTGATGTGGGGCTCCATCCCAGGACCCTGAGATCTTTAACCCAAGCCGAAGGCAGAGGCTTTAACCCACTGAGCCACCCAGGCACCCCATAAACAAAATCTTTTTAAAAAGTACTTTTGATTTCATTTTGGGAAGGGCGTGGAGAAGATAATTTGTTTGAGAAGTGATAAAGAATTTGATGGTACATCCTTTCTGTTTAACCATACTTTTAAATTGTATGTAGTACCATGAAAAGGGGACATGTGATCATGTAACTTACCCATTTATTTGTTAAGGTAATCCATGTTTCCTCTGGAGATCTGATTGACAAGAAGTGACAGATTGTTGGGACCAGTATAAAGGCTCGGATTTTAATGCCCTACTAGTTACTGTGATTCTGGAAGGTCCTGCCCCATAGCTTCTGTCCTGATTATAGGAAGTATGTTTGAGTATATATATACACATTATGTATACATATATACATGTATGCATAACGTATACAGTTGACCCTTGAACAATGCATGGATTAGGCATGTAAACCCTTGCACAGTCAAAAATGCATGTATAACTTTGGACTCCCCCAAATTTTACCTGCTGATAACTACTTTTGACTGGAAGCCTTACTGATAACATAAAACATCAGATAACACATATTTTGTATGTTATATGTATTAAATACTGTATTCCTATAATATAGTAAGCTAGATAAAAGAAAATATTAAAATCATAAGGGAAAATATATTTATAGTAGTATACTGTATTTATTGAAAAGAAAGTCTGTATGTAAGTTGACCTATACAGTTCAAACCTGTGTTGTTCAAGGGTTGACTGCATGAGTGTGTGTGTGTATGTATGTATTTGAATATATACATCTTTACACAAAGATATGCTAAGGTTGACACACTGGGGAAGATGGGACATTGTGTTTGAATGGGCAGGACTCCATGACTACCCATTAGAATATTTGTCTTTTCTATTTTCTACACATGTGCTGGCCTCTTTATAGGGTGGATGTCATTGTCATAGTCTCCTTAAAAAGTTGCTTTTTGACTCTAAGTCAGAATCTTAGGTGTTCCTGGTGACCCAGGAATTGAGTGATTTTTGCTTCTCATGCAGCAACTATTGAGCCATCTAAATGAATCCTATTTTTCTAGAGAGGTAAGCTGCCCGGTCTTCTAGTAAGGAGAGTAATGCAGTCATGGCTGTCATCTCAGTTGTCAGCTGAACTGTGAACGGTCTTCCTAGACATTATCTTACTGAGCAGCAGGCAGAAAAGGGAGAAGGGTGGACTGGGAGTCTGAGGGCTCTTCTCAGAAGTCCTTATACAAGGAGCATTTTTTTCCTTCCTGCCATCTCTGCAGCTCCCTATTTGGACACATGACTAACCTTCAGCCATTACGCAAACATCTTTTTTTCTGTGCTCTGCAGTGATTCTTGGGTTGAGGACCCTTCCCCACTTTCTTCCCAAAGCTTAGATGAATCTGTGTCCCTGCTCAGTCCTATCCTTTTTGTGTTCCTTATTTTGATTTAACTTAAAGATGCCAGCAGGGAGCATCACTGACTTTTATTTTCTTTCTGTCTTATTAAGTACCTGGGAAGGAAAGGTATTTCTCTTGAAGAACTCTGGTACTTGCGTGTTATTAACAGGTCATGGAGGTCAGATGGGACAGAGACTGGATTCCTGTTTGAAGCGGAAGATCCCAAGGGAGGTTGTTACAGTTTGAATTCAAACTTGTATAAATGTCAGGCATTTTTGTTAATGTGAGATGATCAGTTAACCCTCTGAGGTCTAAGACTGTAGATTCTTCATTGTAGTATCCCTAAAGCCTGAGACACAGTAGGAGATCAGAAAATCTTCCAAGAATCTGAACTGATCTGTGGGCTTCCTAAGAACCATATTGGTAATATGGCATTTATCTTGTTTGTTTGTTTTCGTTTTTGTTTTTTTTTTCCTTGCATTTATCATGTTTGGAAGAATTACTTATTACTTGTCTATTCTTCCCCGGTTGGATGTTAAATTCCATGAGATTAGTAGTGAGCATAGTATCTAGCAGCCCTTGGTGCTCCAAAAATTTGTACCCAGTGGGAAGCTGGCTTCAGAGAGGTTTGGGCCACAGGGATAGGCCCACTGTTTTCTTTGTATTTCCACATATGGCACCTCCAGCTCTTAAAGATAGGAAAGGGGTTGGATTAGCTTTGAAGGCACCCAGTGAATATTTGTTGCCTGTGATCATATGTGCACTTGTGATACAACTCTTGGAAAAATAACTTCAGGCTGGTATGTGTGTGTTTGTGTTTGTATATACACATACCTTCTTCATTTTTGCCAAATCATCTGAAAGTAAGCTGTAGACTTGTGAGGCTTCATGCCTAAATAATTTACCACACATCTCAGAACAAGAACAAATCTCTGTGTAACCACAACACCATCACGACACCTAAGAAAAACATTAATTCATTAACACGATCATTCTAATGGAGTCCACCCTCAAGCAGCCCCGTTTGTCCCCCAAATCTCAGTTATAGCTATTTTATTTGTTTAACTTGGGAACCAGTCAAGGTTTATGACTTGCCTTTTGGTATGGTTAGCTCTGGGTGTAACTTTATTGAAGGCTTTTTTGGTGTGTCAAAGTGGGAAGTTTTCTTTCTCGTTCATTATGGACACCTGGGGTCTGTTGGATTTTGGTTTGCTCCAGGACGTTTCTTTTCCCCAGAACCAAGGTAAGGTAAAATTCTCTTCTGAATATTTGTGTAGGTACAGCTATCTTCCTTTGTCTGTAAATCTTTTATGGTTGCATACTTCCTCTTGAGTGACTTTTCTCTAATTCCTTTCTCCCTTGGGAAGTCATGAGGGGACACAGGGAATCTTGAAAATTCTTTGCTTTAAAGTTCTTCTTTTCCCTCACCCTGAATGAATGTCTGCCTAGTATTGGAGAGTGGGCCTGCTTCTGTCATAACCTTCCAAAGTCTGGCAAATGCAGTGGTGTTCAGCTTCATTGCCTACCAATAACTTTATTACTATATGTGGGCTGTTGGAATGTTTTGAAAGCTTGCAATAACCTTGACGTTACTTGTTACCAGGTTTTTAAAAAACAGTGCAAGCATTTGACTGAGCTTGGTGGATTACTTTGCAGTTTAATTTCTAGTATGTATTTTTCCTTTCAAGGTTTATTTTCATTTTTTTCCTCTTTGCTGCTCCTCCCCACCTGCCCCCTGCCGCCACCGCCGCCCCCCTCCCCTGCTACTAACTGATCCCTAGTTCTGCTAACTTCAAATGAACTTTTTTCTAAATGCCATCATTTCTTGCTGGTGCTTCTCAGACTTGAAAAGATTCAGATCATTTGGGGATCTTGTTGTACTGAAGTGGGACCTTCTCTTCTGAATTTCTAACAAACTCTTCTCACCCTCTGCCCTTTCAGGACCTTCCTCTGGCCTTGAATACCAAGTAAATAAATACTAGGTGCTCTGTTGAATCCATGGACTACACTGTGAAATCATCTGCTTTAATTGTATATAACATTCCCTTCCCCCAAAGCACTTATTATATGGTAATTAAAAAAATATGTTTTCCCTGTTTATTTATATTTGCATTTCTAGTACATAGCAGTGTGTTCAGCAGATAGTAGCTACTATATAGATGTTTGAATGAATGTATGTATCTGTGGTGCTGGGGTGAGGATCTTTGATGAGGACTGTCTACACCAGCTTACCTAGGCTTGGAGAGGAATGATTAAGTTTATTTTTAAAAATCAAGGTTGCCCAGGTGGTGGGTATTATAGAGGGCACAGCTTGCATGGAGCACTGGGTGTGGTGAAAAAATAATGAATACTGTTTTTCTGAAAATAAATAAATTGGAAAAAAAAAAAAATCAAGGTTGCTTGAAAAATACAGATGCTTCCATTTGGCTGTACCTCAGTTCTAATGAGTTGGAATTAGACTTTTCTAGAGTAGGGCCCAGGCATCATTCTCAGGTCTTCACAGGCAATTCTGATGTTCACTCTGGGCTGAGAGCCATTGGCCCATGTGTTTTACAGATATAAATGGAGCCCCGTAGACCTTTCTGGATTGAAGATCAGGGAGCCAGCCTGATTTTTCTCCTTATTGCATATTTATGCTTTTCCCACATTTGCAAAGATAAGTAGGGATGGGTAGGTGGATAATTTCCATAATGAATGAAGGGAAAATGCAGCATGATCTGGAAACATGTCTCTGGGTATCAGGTAAATTCTGCTGATGGAATAAAAGTAGCTACTGTATTGAGAACCCTAAAGTGGTGTAACTGTTATTCTGTTACTGATCTGCTCATTTATATTTCTTTTTAAAAGTATTTTATTTTTAAAAAATAATCTCTACATGCAATATGAGGCTCGACTCATGACCCCAAGAACAAGAGTTGCACGTTCTACTGACTGAGCCAGTCGGGCACCCATTTATATTTCTTGAGCATTTTTTAGAACTGTGTGCCAGGCAGGTTCTGAAATGCTGAGTACTGTTCTAGGTGGTGATTATAATATATATAATTACTGGATACCTGTTAAATTCATAAATTCTTTTAATCTCTTTTACAGTGTTGATTTTGATTCTTTCAGGTTCTTCAGATCGATCCTGAAGTGACAGATGAAGAAATAAAAAAGAGGTTTCGACAGGTACAGTACTGTTCCCCTGTAATAGATGGAGCTTGATTTGGGAGTACAGTAAGCACATGATTCTCTTAGGACTTCTATTATGACTTATGGGCCAAAATTTAACTTTTTTTTTAAAGATTTATTTATTATAGAGAGAGAGAGAGCATGCATGTGTACGGGTGGCAGGGGGTGGCATGGAAGGGCAAAGGGAGAGGGAGAGAGACTCTCAAGCAGATTCCCCACTGAGTGGGGAGCCCGATATGGAGCTTGATCTCACAACCCTGAGTTCGTGCCCTGAGCCGAAACAGAGTCGGATGCTTAACTGACTGAGCCACCCAGGTATCCCTTAGCTTTTCTTTTTTTACCCTTAAGACTTTTTAACTCTTGAAAAAAAAACAAAACACACCTCATAGTGACAAAATTCATAAATAACTTCTAAAGACCACGGCTTGCCTCTGACATTCACACTGCCGGCAGCGGTAGATTTGTTGGTAGGCCGTAAAGCCCGGCGACAGCTGCATTCAGCAGACTTGGGAAGGTTACAACAGGAGCGTGCCCACTCTCGAGCCAAGGCATGTGGTTGGGAGTGAGGGCGCAGAATAGAACAAATTTGACTTCTGAATAGAATGAATTTTATATCCAAATAGAATCTTTCCAGCCCCTTAATCAGGAGAAATACAATATAGAACAGTAGAATTTAATTCTCTGCCTTCCCAGGGAGAATATGTTAAATGATTTGTAACAGGTTTTTGTTTTTGTTTTTTAAGATTTTATTTACTTATTTTTAGAGAGAGAACACAAGCAAGCAGGCCGAGAGTGGGAGGAGCAGAGGGGGTGCGAGAGGGAGAGGAAGGAATCTCAAGCAGTCTTCCCCCTGAGCACAAACCCTGACTCAGGGCTCTATCTCAAGACCCTGGGACCTGAGCTGAAACCGAGAGTCAGATGCTGAGCCACCCAGATGCCCTTCATAACAGTTTTTAAATTGTTTAAGATCTCCTTCCTCAGTTATTTTATCTTTTGCAAACTTAAATAAGTACCCAAGAGATACCTGGCTTCATACAGAGTGCTTTCCCCAGTCTGATGTTCATAACCTGAGCTTATAGAATGTTATAGTAGCCTTTTAAAAAATGCTTCCAATTTTGATAGCTGAGTAATCTTCAGCCTTTTCTTCTAGGAGTTAAATAATCATACTCCTTGTAACCTCTCTTTACTAACTGGATTTTCTGTATATTTCATGTCTTTTTTTTTTTTTAAACTTCACCCAACTTTTTTATATCTCTTATGTTCTTCATATTTTAAGAGGACCTAACCAGTGCTAAATATAATTCTCAGTTCCTGCAGGACATACTTGTTTTTGTTTTTGTTTTTTAAAGATTTTATTTGTTTATTTGACACAGAGAGATCACAAGCCGGCAGAGAGGCAGGCAGAGAGAGAGGGGGAAGCAGGCTCCCTGCTGAGCAGAGAGCCTGATGTGGGGCTCAATCCCAGGACCCTGGGATCATGACCTGAGCCTGATCATGACCTGAGTGGCTTAATCCACTGAGCCACCCGGCGCCCAGGACATACTTATTAATATCCAGTGTTGTGCCTGCTTCTTTGATACTGTAATTGCCCCCACTTTGCTGACTCATAATTATCTTCTGATCTACTATTAAGCCAAGATGTTTTTTATCTTTGCCTACCCAGGCATTTCCCATTATATAATTTCCTAGCTTTTTTTTTTTTTTAAGTTTATTTATTTATTTGACAGAGATCAGAAGTAGGCAGAGAGAGAGGAAGAGAAACAGGCTCCTCACTGAGCAGAGAGCCCGATGTGGGACTCGATCCCAGGGCCCTGGGATCACGACCCGAGCCGAAGGCAGAGGCTTTAACCCACTGAGCCACCCAGGCGCCCCATAATTTCCTAGCTTTGTATAGAGTTCTACTCTGCACCTATGTTCAGCTTTTCTTCTTTTTATCTAAAATTTCAAGCTTCCTGTTGTAATGCATTAGCAGTCTTTCCCAATTTAATATAAATAAGCATTCAGATCCATAGTCAGAACAACTATTTATGTAGCTATACAAAGAACTCAATAAGGGGCGCCTGGGTGGCTCCGTGGGTTAAGCCGCTGCCTTCGGCTCGGGTCATGATCTCAGGGTCTTGGGATCGAGTCCCGCATCGGGCTCTCTGCTCGGCAGGGAGCCTGCTTCCCTCTCTCTCTCTGCCTGCCTCTCTGCCTACTTGTGATCTCTCTCTGTCAAATAAATAAATAAAATCTTTAAAAAAAAAAAAAAACTCAATAAGAGTTCTTTAGTCATTAATATGATCTAATAGTTAAGAGTGTGAGCCTTAGGGGCACCTGGGTGGCTCAGTCAATTAAGCATCTGACTCTTGTTTTTGGTTCAGGTCATGATCTCAGGGTCGTGAGTTGGAGTCCCACATCAGTCTCTGTGCTTAGCAGGTGGTCTGCTTCTTGCCCTCTTTCCCTCACCCCGCTCATGCACGCATGTGTGCACTCAACGCTCTTTCTCTCAAAGAAAGAAAAAAAAGTGTGGGCCCTACACCTGTTTGACTTGAGTTCCAGTCTTGGCCATATCCTTTATAAACAGTTTGAACAAGTTACTTTCAACCTTTCTGTGCCTGTTACCACATTTGTAAAATGCACATAGTGATGATAGTTATATGCTAACTGTTGTCAGTGTGTGTTAGACAGTTTGTTAAGTTTCTTACTTGTATTTCATCCTTAAGACAGAGGTACCTGGTATTGTCCTGTTTACAGAGAAGGAAACTGGCACAGAGATAGGCTAGGAGAACTGCTCAAGGTCTTAGAGCCGGAAGGTGACTGAAGTTGGTATTAGAGCTCAAGATTCTGGCTCTCCAGTAATGCTGGATTTAGCATTTGATTCCCACTTGTATCATTCTCCCAACACAGTCCCGCTGTTCCAACTAGTCGATTTTGGTCTGTCAATGACAGTAGGTCAGTGATTCTTAATCCTGGCTGTCTGAAAATATCACCTTGGAGATTTTTGCTTTTTATTTTAACTTTTTTATTATAAAAAACTTAAATTACATTTTAAAATGGAAGAGTAGAACAGTGAACACCCATATACTCATCATCTGTGTGTAACGGTTCACCTCATTAACTCTATGTTTTTGGCTCAATTGTTTTAAGTTACAGACAGCATGCTACTTTACCCCAAATACGTCATCATGTGTCCCCCCCAAGAAAAAAAAAAGGACATTTCCTTGCATTTCTTACTTGTCATACCTAGCAAAATTAACACTCCACTAGAGGTCTAGAAAGTACAGTTGCCAGAGACTGATCAGAGGTTCTGAGGGTAGAAAGTAGACCTATATTTTTAAAAAGCTTTACAGGGTTGTGAGCGCTTGGGTGACTCAGTCATTTGGGCATCCGACCCTTGATTTCTGCTTGGGTCATGATCTCAGGGTCGTGGGATTCGGCCGAGTTGGGCTCCACGCTCAGCGGGGAGCCTGTGTATCCCCGTCCTCCTGCTCCCTGCTCGTGTGCACGCTCGCACTCTCTCTCAAATAAATAAATAAATAAATTCTTAAGGAAAAAAGGCTTTACAGGGTTGGAGCATAGCCAGAACTAAGAACCACTTCTCTTTTTTTCCCCAAAGATTTTATTTTATTTCCAGTTAATATACAGCATATATTAATTTCAGGTACAGTGTAGTGATTCAGCGCTTTCACACATCACCTGGTACTCATCGCAGTGTGCTCCCTAGTCCCCGTCTCCTGTTTAGCTCATCCCCCTGTACTCACCCCCGCCCCCACACACAAGAGAACCATCACTTAAAATTGCAAGTTCTTTTAGGAAAGAGATCATGTCTCATATGTGCTTTAGCCTCTTCAGTGCTTGGGATAGGGATGTAACAGGAACCGGGTGCTTCTCAGTTTCTCTTCTGCAACCTCATGGCGTCCTGCTGATGTGAGACTTTTATTTGTTCTTAAGTTTGTGATTAAAACCCTACATGTCTCTCAGCTGTGCATTGACCTTCTGGTGAATTTTAAGGACCAGTATTTCTGCACATTTTATGATATTTATTAATTTGTTGAAAAAGCTTCCAGCTGACAGTGTTTTTTTTCCATTAACACCTTAGAGCTTTTGGCACAGCGCAGGTGAAGAGTGACTAAACATTCCTCTCGTTGACAAACCTACCTTTCCTCTTATTTTAGTTATCCATATTGGTGCACCCTGACAAAAACCAAGACGATGCTGACAGAGCACAAAAGGCTTTTGAAGGTATTTGTAAATTTACCTGCTTCCAAGAACTGTTTTATCAATGCTAGGGACTAACTGTTCCTTGTCCTGGATCAAGAAAGGAATGTTACAGTTTTGTCTTCTGGTCATGAAGAAGCTGTGGTTTTCAGTAGAACAATTGTTCCAAAGCAGAATGTTGCTGTTTAAGAAATAGATCTTAACTTTGCTTTGTTAAAACTTTTACGTGCCAAGACTGTTACTACGTAGGATCATTTTTCTTTTTTGAACATAAAAAAAAAATAACTGGCAGTATTTTATCACTGAATTAAATCTAGATGTGGTGTATTTAGTCTTGAGGGTATATTTAATTTTTTCCAAGGCTCGCAAGGAAAGTCATTGCTATAGTTGTATGTTTTTTTAATTAGTTTAACGACAGTAAATAATGTAACAAAGTAGGGGATGCTTTTAGATGACACAAGTCCATTTACACTGCCTGAGTATAGTTCAGACTTTCAGAGGGTGTTTGCAGAAACAGTTAATTTCAATGTTTTGCATTAGCTGTGGACAAAGCTTACAAGTTGCTACTGGATCAGGAACAAAAGAAGAGGGCCCTGGATGTAATTCAGGCAGGAAAAGAATACGTGGAACACACTGTAAGTATTTATAGTGCTGCCGTGTTTACAGGAAGTATTAGCAAGCCTTGGGCACCTTGCAGGAGGGTAAATGTTAACATAGCAATACCTACTGGTGTAACTTGTGACCTCTTATCTGGTCTCCGAAAGGTTGCTGCGGTGCTCATGAATAGGGCGTGCCCTGGAGCTCAGGATGTGGAGTGGCTAGGAGGCTGCCCTTCCCTCTTTCCTTGCCAGCCCCAGGCTGCAGAGAGAGGTCCTCTCTTGCCCTCTCCTCAGTGTTGTCACATTACCCATTTCTGAGTGGAAGAGTGGAGCAGCCACGATGAAGATTTTTATTCTTGTCTCTGTGAAGGGGTTGGAAGGTGGGCTTGAGAAAGATTGGCAAGGGGTTGTGAGTAAATTTTTTAAAAAATAGGAGGAGGTGCGTATCCATATTAATAATAGGGTTTGGGAAGGAGTCAACTAAAATAAGTTCAGTTATAGTTAATTTTATTTTTTTGCATTGCCTAAATCTCCCTAGTGGTGGGAAGTGTTAAGATGGTTTGCGTGAGGTAAGAAAGGTCTTTGTTTTAATTTTTTACTTGCTGGGCAAGAATTTTAAGGCCATTTGTAAGAGCTGTTTCAATTGGGAGTGAATATGAATGTGACCTTTGAAGTGCTTTGGAATCTGAAACCGAACTGTGTAACCAATAATAATAATAATGAGTCCAATTTAGATGAAGAAAATGAATAAAAAGAGGAGAAAGATGGCCATAACTAGGCCTTGTTGGTCATATGTTGGAAGTGGTACCTATAGGCCAGATTTTGGTAGAAATCAGAAAAGGACCTGACAAATTCTCCTTAAATTCTTGTGGTACTTTTTTTCTCTGTATGCCTATAAAGGAGCCATCCTCAGACTTTTTGGCCACAAGGTGGCAGTAGGGTTGTTCTGAGCTTGGAAGGCTCTGGCTTTTTGCTGGAGCAGTAGTGGATGATTATTAGAGTAATGACATTCTTGTGTGAAGGAGTATATGTAATTTGTTTTTTAGATCTCATTGGTGGCCAACGTGATAAACAAAAAAAGCCAGTTAATATGATTGGTTTAAGGGGGTTTCACGGTGAAAATTACAATAATGCAGTTGTTGAAATACCAGAGAACAATTAAACTTAATGCCACAAATTTGGTAGCTTGTTCTAAAACTTGACAAATACATTTTCTTTGCTATAAACACTTAACTACCAGCCGCAAAAGAGAGTTGGGTAATCTGTTCAATGTATCCAAGGTTCTCTGGCTCTGGCCTAGGATCTGATGAGTTGGGGACAAGTTCACTGCTGGTCGCCTTCCATCCTTCCCGGTGGATTGGATTTTAGATGAGGTTTAGAGGAAGGACCCCTGGTTATTAGTTCTCCTTTGATTGCATTGTTGTTGTGGAGGGGGAGGGGTAGAGGCTCATTTTATTTCCACATAAACCTTTGGTCATGCCTGTAACTGCAGAAGGTGCATGTGCCATTTGTGTGCAGCTCAATGGATAGTCTCAATTTTTTGATGAAAAACATTCTTTTTAGGTGAAAGAGAGAAAAAAGCAATTAAAGAAGGAAGGAAAACCTACAAATGTGGAGGAAGATGACCCTGAGCTGGTGAGTGAGATTTGGGAAAAGCCACGCTGTCGCCCACCAATTGCTGGGTTCAAGAGAGGGAAGCCTAAGGAGTGCCGCATATGTGCATCAACATTTTGTTTTAACCTAAAATATTTAAATGTATGTCCCTGCACCTATTTTTAACCCTCGCCCTTTTTTTTTTTTTTTGTCATGGGGCCATGGCCTTTTCTTTCAATTTGTGTCTGCTGATTGGTGTTTGCCATTGACTTTATTTTATAAAACACACACACACAGCATCAGCCATGGTTTGTACTTCTAATGTTTTTTTGCAGTACGTTGAAACTTAGGTATTTGCGAAATAAAACTTAGGTATTTGTGAAGCAAAACCCAAGAGCAGAATCCTAGCTATATATGATTCATTGGTTGTTTTGTTTTGTTTTTGCATAAAGAGGAACAATAGCTTCATTGCTTTGCTGGGTAAGGAGGCTGCAGCAAGCTAAGGCCTTCGGAAGTACAAGCCCACCCGGATGAGTTGTTTTCCAGTCTTTTTCGGATGTCTCAACCTGTACCTAATTTCACAGCAGTATTTTAATGTATTTTTTTATGATTATTTTTTATTTTTATAGATTTTATTTATTTATTAGAGAATACGTGCACAAACAGGAGAGCAGCAGGCAGAGGGAGAAGCAGGCTTCCTGCTGAACGAGGAGCCCGATGCTGGACTTGATCCCAGGACCCTGAGATCATGACCTGAGCTGAAGGCAGCAGCTTAACCGACTGAGCCACCCAGGCTCAGTAATACTGGCTCCCCAACGCCAGTATTTTTAGGGACTTAACGTTTATTGAATCTTTCTAAAGCATTCCACTTAGTTTTAAAAGGAAACCAGCATTTATTTGTATAACCATATTCATCAATGTCTTTGATATTTAAATCTCATAGTAGTTGTTGCACCTGGCACAGAGCACTTTGGGAACAACCATACGTGACTCTAACCAGCTAGTAAACGGCTTTCTACCAGCCATGAGTGCTCACTGCTCCAGGTGATAATTTGCAGAGAAATGGAGAATATTGCTTCATTCACTGAGTGTGTTTTTTTTTTTTTAAGATTTTAATTTATTTACTTGATGGACAGAGATCACAAATAGGCAGAGAGGCAGACAGAGAGAGTGGGGGAAGCGGGTTCTCCGCCAAGCAGAGAGCCTGATGCGGGGCCCGATCCCAAGACCCTGAGATGATGACCTGAGCAGGAGGCAAAGGCTTAACCCGCTGAGCCACCCAGGCACCCCTACTTACCTTGGTTTTAAAAATTTATATTTATTTCTTGCTAGGGAAGCTTGCCTACAACTCCTTGCTTCAGTGATTTTGCTGACAGTGACTGGCCCTGTCTTCTGTCTTCAGTGTGGTAACACTGCTTGTGAACTGTGAGGTCACCTTTTGCACTAGTCACCTGTTTTGAATTTACTCTGTCCCAGTATTTCCGTTTTTTCTCCTCAGTCTTATTTTCTCATTCCTTTCCTTTAATGATCTCTGGTCTTTTTTGAAGAGCCTCTTATAAATACTTCTTTGGTCCTCCTGAGTTTTTGAGAACCCTAACTTTTTTAAGTTGTCTTTTTTACCCTCCCCCGATTATAAAGGAACACATGCTAATGATAGAACATTTGGAAAAAGCAGAAGAATATAAAGAATTCAGTCATGAGTAACCATCTGTCCAAGAGAGTTTGGAGCCTTTAAAGATATTGAAATACTCTTACAGATACCTTCACTCCTTTGATGTTTGTCCTTATTAGGGACTGGGGTTTGTCAATGTTGGCTTTTATTGAGCAGTGGCTGGCAGATAACAGTATTAAAAAGAAGTGACAAATTCTGGGGCTCCTTTACTTCCCTTTCTCTCTGTATATTACTCTTTTCTTTTTTTTTTAAAGATTTTATTTATTTGACAGATAGAGATCACAAGTAGGCTGAGAGGCAGGCAGAGAGAGAGAGGAGGAAGCAGGCTCCCTGCTGAGCAGAGAGCCTGATGTGGGGCTCGATCCCAGGACCCTGGGATCATGATCCAAGCCGTAGGCAGAGGCTTTAGCCCACTGAGCCACCCAGGCACCCCTGTATATTACTCTTTGCTCCAGTGTCTCTGCTTTTGGGATTCAGGCTCTATGAAATCTGCATGATGGATTAGTTTTTATTTTTCTTTGTATTTTGGGGGGAAAAAGTTTTAAAGATAGTTCTGTTTTCTGTCTTGTTATTTTTGTTATTTTGTTATTTTCTGTTTTCTGTCTTGTGTTATTTTTTTCCCCATCTGCGCATTACTTAGAGTGTAAGCCTGACTATAACTGAGACCCAAAAAGATGGTGGTTTGAACAAGACAGTGATTTGTTTTCTGTCCTGTGTAATATAGTCTTTGGGAAGATGGCCACTGGCATGGCAGCACCGGACCACGTGCCATCCAAGGACTCATTCTCCTCTCTGTGGCTCTGCCAACAAAGATGCTGCCCCCTCCTCAGTCCAGAGTGTGTCATCACCTCACCCATGTTCCAAACAGCAGAATAGAGGAAGGGGACAAGGAAGGATACATTACATGTACTCCCTCTAAGAACATTCTAGGAAATTGCTGCATCACTTCTCTTTATGTCCCATTGGCTAAAACCTAAGTTACATGGCCACACCTAGTTGTAAGGAAGCCTAGGAAATATGGGCTTCTGTGTTGGGTGACCAGGTACCTAAAGAGAAGGGATTTTACATGGAAGGAGAACAGGAGATGGCGGGTGGCGGACTCATAACTAATAGCTCTGACAGTTCCGCTGTCGTCAGTAACTGACTCCTGAAATGGGTCTGCTTGGTAGCAACTTATAGTACATGGCTGGGAGCCTGGCACAGAGTAATTTATAAGATATTTGTAAAAAGAAAGAATGAAAGTTATTTTTTCGAGGTTCTTTGGAAGAAAGGGTCCTCCCACATGGTTGTGATAAGCAGGTAGAACTTTTTTTCTCTTTGGTGTTTTACACCAGAGCAAGTTTCTTGCGTATCATCCTCATGGTGAAAGTGGAAAGGTCTTCTAGGCGATTATGTTATTTATCTTCCAGGAGAGAGCATCATTAAGTAGTTCTCTCTGAAATCTTTCTTCATTGCCGGTTCTAACATGCTTTTTGTCTTGGGCTCTGTCTAAAAGTGCTTGATTCAGGTTACTGGTAAAATACTGACTTTTTTTTTTCTTTCATTCTTAATTTTCTTGTAGTTCAAACAAGCAGTATATAAACAGACCATGAAACTCTTTGCCGAGCTGGAAATTAAAAGGAAAGAGAGAGAAGCCAAAGAGATGCATGAAAGGTATACATCAGACTATTTATTTAATCCGTCTAAATACCTAGATTAACCAAAATTGGTCTTTGGGATTTTCCTAATGAAGGATTTTTCTAATCAAGGAATTATATAGTCTATCATTTAAGAAACTGTGTAAAATAGTTACATGAAGCAGCCAAACTTTGGAATCCCTAGGGTAAGAAATTGTCTCTTACTTTTGGGAAATATTGAATAGACCTGTCCTTAGGTAGTTTTTAATCAAGAGTGCTGTGTGTTTTCTTCCTGATTTCCTGGAGTTTGTAAAGTTATTTATTTATTTTTTAAAGATTTTATTTATTTATTTGACAGAGAGAGACAGTGAGAGAGGGCATAGAAGCAGGCTCCCCAGTGAGCAGGGAGCCCAACGTGGGACTCAATCCCAGATCCTGGGATCTTGACCTGAGCCAAAGGCAGATGCTTAATGACTGAGCCACCCAGGCGCGCCTGTAGGCAGTTATTGAGGCCAGAACTTTTTGTGTGACTAGTGGCTGCAGCTTTGGCGAGTCTGTATTATTTACTGTATAGTGTAATCACTTACAGTATATTTATTGTCCCCAAGTATGATTTCCCTTGCTTATCAGAAATCTTGAGGTTAATTTGATTTGTGTATTTTGTATTGTTGATTAGTGTTTAGCAGTAACCATATTCTGCTAGTTGAGGTTGTGTGAAATGTCCTTGTTTTGGGTTTGGGTCTTGTCCAGAGATCCTCTTGAGTAAGAGCCTCTGCTGTTGTTACGGTCATTCTACTGAAGTAGGCTGGCCTGGGTTTTCAAGACGGCTTTCTCCCAGACTGAGCCCCGAACCTATAGACAGAGCCCATAACCTACGATTGGTTTTGGCTGGCCTTGACAACCTAACACATCTGTCCGTGTAACAAGGGTATTTATATCCTGCCCTGTAGCCCTGCCCGTGGTCCCATCTGTGTGCTTTAGAGTGAGACAGTCTTGAAAAGGCTCTGAGCCTTCTCCAGACAGTCATTTTTATAGAACGCTAGGGAGTTGATTTACTTTATATACTTGTTTCTGTGGGGCGATTGCTTAACCTGTATGGTTAAGAGAATCTCTTAAGTATCACATCAATACTCTGGTCTGGTTCTTCTTAGGAAGCGACAAAGGGAAGAAGAGATTGAAGCTCAAGAAAAAGCCAAACGAGAAAGGGAGTGGCAGAAAAACTTTGAGGTAAGTTTCCAGGGTGGTTAGGGAGTCTCATTCCAGACTAAGAAAACTTCCCAGCATCGAGACTTGGTTCCTGGGGCACTGCCAGGACTGACTGGGGCAGAGGAACAGAGAAAGAGGAGCAGGAGCTTTGGAGGACGAGTCCCAGTTCAGCTGCCTGTGCGCTCTCTAGCCTTGGTAGAGCCAAGGCATATTGTTCAGGGAGGGTCCCTGAACAGCGTCTTAGAGATTTTGGAACACATAGCTGCCAAGTAGGCTCGAGAAAAATGCTTTGCACATTTAGATTAGGCAGTAGTCACGGAGTGGTGCCCTACTTAAGAGGTCTGTTAGCAGAAACTGGAGGTTCTTGTGACCCTGATATCCCGGCTTTTGAACTTGACTCCTCTTTAACACCCTGGTTACATTTTTCAGGTACGCAGCCAATTTCCTGAATTGAGCCATGTTCGGTGTCTTTTCTTCTGTAACATTCAGGTCTCAGGCTAGGGGCTGGTTAACCAGAGTGGATGACTGTTTTCTGTCCCCCTGCTTGTATGCAGGGAGAGAGAATGAGTAGGTTTCCGGTTAAGCCGGGAGAGGCCCTCGTGGCCCTCTCAGCGTAACTGGCTGGTCTCTGTGCTGGCTTTCAGCCTCCGTCCAAGGTTTGTGGGGCCAAAGGCAGGTGCAGTGGAAAGAGTGGCCGTACTGCTGGCTGTGCGTATGACCTTGAGAAAGTGATCTGACCTCTGAGCCGCAGGGCTGTCATTTGTGAAATGGTAGCAGCGCTGCCTGCAGCAGACAGCTGGTTCATGGGCCCTGGAAGTAACAGCTGCCGACTCCCCAGCCCGGAGGTCCCCAGCAGATGTTGTGATGATGTCGTCCTCTTCTTCAGCTCACAGCTGGTCCTGCTTGCTGGGGGTGGGATGCCACTTTTTGTGGGCCTGTGGAAGTGGGAGGAAAGCTCTGCTCTGTTCTACTTGTGGTTTATTCCAGCGGGCTGAGCCGGGCTGGGCTCCGGGGATGGCAGAGCAGGTCCAGGCCCATCTTCTCGTTCACTAGCTCCCTCATCCCAAACCTCTTTTGTGCTCAGGAAAGTCGAGATGGTCGTGTGGACAGCTGGCGAAACTTCCAAGCAAATACAAAGGGCAAGAAAGAGAAGAAAAATCGGACCTTCCTGAGACCACCGAAAGTAAAAATGGAGCAGCGTGAGTGACCAGCTGGGCTCACCGCCACAGAACCTTCCCCCAGCGTCTCCCCTCCTGCTTCGAAGGACTCATTCTTTCCTCCCATTGCCACCCCAACATAGAGTAGTAGTTGCTTTTCGTCCTTTTTGTTTTCAATACAATTTAATATCAATCAGAGTAATTCTTTTGTACATTGAAATGAGGGGCTCAGTTAAAAATGAAACCTTCCTCTACCCCCTACCCCTAGATCAACCAGGATTGGAAGGTACCACTGTGAGTGTTACCTTCTCTTCCCACAGCCTGTAACTTAATGTTTTGTACTTCACTGAATTGTGATGGTTAGAAACTTCGTGTATAGTTTGTGGAAATTATCCAATTAAACATATTGCTTAAAATGGTGTTGCCGTGACTTCAGGGACAAGCCTGGGCCCGCCTTAGGAACCCCCTTCGCTTCAGTTGCTTGCTTCCGTGGCATCCTTTGAAGCCCCAGATCAGACCGGGAAGGCAGCGTGCACCCAGGGCAGCAGCTCAGCGCCCCGACCTCCTGCGGTGTTCGGCATGTGCTCTCCCTTCTCACTGACCATTCTGCGTGGCATGAGGCTCCAAGCCACCCAAACCTGTTCACTTTCCAAAGAGCTAGCCGTCTCCACCCAGTATTGTTGTGTCCTAGCCTGTCTGCATTCGTTAGCGGTCATATTCTGTACATGGAATAAATTTTTATACCCTAACCATCGATGTACTCTTCCTTAGGTACTACTCCAAGGGTGGGGCCCTTGGCCCGACTCTGAAATGCTCTGGAGTTCCACAGAGCTGCTCCTCACTGCTCCTTGCCACTTAATGGCTGTGCCTTAGTTTCTTCATCTACAAAATGGGAATGTAGGTCAGTGTGGCAGCTTTCAGGGAGGGTCAGCAACGGCATATGAAGTTTGCCCTCGTGGTGCTCAGAGGGTGTTGCTAATACACTGTTAGGTATAAAATGAGTTTGCTGATTATGTTAAGAATTAAGTGAAGTAATATATGAAAGCACCCAGCTTGTAGTATATTCTCAAACGTCCTGCTGGCTGTGAGACAGAATCTGTTCCTGGGATGGATACAAGGTGGAAAACAGAAGGATGACACCTAAACTGTAAAGACAGGAGAAGCTGGGTGACTTAACTACATGTGACGCTATTTTTGTAGATAAGCAAAGAGATACAGTAATCATGAAGGCACACCGTCTTGTATCGAGACACTGCATGTTTGACTTGCTTCCCTGTGGGAGGGGACAGAAGCTGGGGTGTCTTGCTGTCCTTCCGAGTGCAGCTAAGCAGTCGGACATTACAGATGAACCTGTGCACAGAGTGGGGGTGTGGCTCTAGCTGGAAGCAGACAGAGGTAGAGAGGGGCCCATACTCTGTCACCCTGCTGAGTGACACAGGTCCGGAGGGAATGCAGACTGTCGTGTGCAGGAAGCAGCAGTGTCTTCTTGCAGCCAGGCCAGACGCAGCCTGCCTCTCTCCCGGATGTGTGTGGACACACCCGTCCCTTCCTCAGGGGTTCTGTGGTTGTCCTGCTTCAACTGTTTTTGCAAGCTTCCGAGGGCTGGGCCTGGGCTTTGCCCCCAGGAAGCTTGTGCCAGCAGTCAGTGGTAGGTGTCCTTGCATTCGATAGATAGGCTGGCGTAGAAATAAAATGTGAACTCCAAGGGGCCCTGCTGCCTGCCTCAGACTGCTGGGGCCCATGGGTGTGGGGGCAAGTGCAGAGATCATGAGAGGCACATGTGGCCCCGAGGAGGGGGCCCTTGGTCCTGTTCTTACCAGCCAAGGCATGTTTCCTGGAGGAAGTGACATTTCTTTTTTTTAAGATTTTATTTATTAGGGGTGCCTGGGTGGCTCAGTGGGTTAAAGCCTCTTCCTTCAGCTCAGGTCAAGATCCCAGGGTCCTGGGATCGAGCCCCACGTTGGGCTCTCTGCTCCATGGGGAGCCTGCTTCCTCCTCTCTCTGCCTGCCTCCCTGCCTGCTTGTGATATCTCTCTCTCTGTCAAATAAATAAATTTAAAAAAAGATTTTATTTATTAGAACGAGCAGGGGAAAAGGAAGCAGACTCTCCACTTGAGCAGGGAGCCTGATGTGGAACTCCATCCCAGGACCTGGATCATGACCTGAGCCCAAGGCAGATGCAACCAACTGAGCCACCCAGGTGCCCCAGGAAGTGACAGGGGAAGTGACACGTCTGATGCATCCGTTAGGAATGTTTCCAGCTGCATGGAATAATTAGCATAAACAAGCAGGGGAGTATTTTGCTCATGAAGTCTGGTGGCAGGCAGTTTCTGGTCTCAGTCGCAGGCCCCACAGTGCTACCAAGGAGCCAGTCTCTTCTGTGCTTCCCCTCCATTCTCTCAGCAGGCCTGTCATTTTTTCCGTGCCTAATCTCATAGAAGGTTGTGGCAGCGCCACACCTCATCCCAACTGCGAGCAGAAAGAAGTCATCCAGGAAGCAAAATTCCCCCCCAAACGTGTCATTCTCTAGAAGATGAATCACATGGCTACCTCCAGCTGTAAATTTCAGAGAATGGCCAGGGAGAATGGGCAGGCTGCAGACCAGGAGTTGCCCCTCGGGAGCGGGTGCCTACTGTTCCCAGTGAAGTTTTGTTGGTGAGGAAGGAGGAAAGGGAGATGGACTGCCAGGGATTGCCAAGTGTCTCGCACAGGTGGGCTAGGACTTGAGAAATGCTGTTTCAGGTGGAGGGTACAGTGTGCAGAGAGCCAGCGGGGTCCGATGCTGTGCTTGTGATGAAGTTCCAGAACCTAGGTGAGGGTCGGTGGGCTGAGGTCCGGAGCCGATGACCAAGAAAGAATTCTTGAGACATCTTTGGTGCAAAACGGTGGTTTATTAAAGCATGGGGACAGGACCCATGGGCAGGGAGAGCTGCTGCCCGTTATCCTGAGGAGTGGCTGATTATATACACAGGAGTTGGGTAGGTGAGAACAAAGGGGGTGATGTTAGTCTCTAAGGAATTTTGGAAGCAAGGTCTGCAGGACCTTGAGGGGCTAGCTATTGTTGGGAGAAAGGTTATTTATTACTAGTAGTAAAAATCTTGTGAGACCCTTTAGATGTGTATCAATAGGCCATATGCTTGGGAATGATTTTCGACACTATCTTGGAGGTCTAGAGATAAAGTTTCACATTTCTCCTATCAAGTGTCCTTGTTAGTGAGATTTGAGTTTAGAAGAAATTTAACTTTATTTAGGGCTTGAGGACCTGAGTTATTTGCTTCTGGAAATTGTGCTATTGATAAGGTAACTTCTTTGTTTGTAGATCTCTAGGACATTTGTAAACCAAAGGAGACTCCTGTCTTGTAGAATGGTGATTTCTGCAAGTTGACTATTTGTTTCTCGCTTATGGCAGTCAGGGGTGCCTAAGAAATGTCACACACATTACCGAGGGGAGTGGGTGGAGAGGGGGTGCAAGGTGCCAGCTTTTGCTTTGTCCTCAGCCAGCCTCCTGCTCCCTCATCACTTAGAGGTGTAGAAGCGGGCGGAAGTGAGGCCGGGGACCTCAGAAACTCCTGTGAAGGAATTTGGTTTTCAGCCATGACATCCTACATTCCGAAAGGCACTAAAGCCTCCCCATTTCCTTTCTGGCACATGGTAGCGGCAGAACCATTTGAAGATGGGCCGTGCACCCTGCCCATTCCCATAAAACTGTTCAGTGTGATTGTTTTGGTGATGACCAGCCCAGGAGAGGGGTGTGCTTTGGGCAGTGAATTGAAACAGTGGGAGCCAAGATGTCTCCATCACAGGGCTGTGGCTGTGGCAGCTTCCCCAGACCCTTCATCTGTGAGCAGGTTAAGGGGATATTGGGGTGAGAAAGGCTCACTGGAGGAGTGCCAGGCCCCGGAGAGAATGACAGGCTGGGGGAGCCACTTCTGTCCCTCCTGCGGTTTGCTGTGAATAATGGAGCAGAGAGCCACCCCGCCCCCTCACATCTCCCCCTGTGCGGACAATGACTGCCTGTGGGACCAGGGAGGTGAAACAGAAGGAGCGAGACAGGGAGGGTTAGAATCCCGGCTCGTGGGGTGCAACTCAGCCTCAGCTTCCTCAGGGGTAGAGTGGGAATAGTATCTTTTTTTTTTTTTTTTAAGATTTTATTGTATTTATTTGACAGAGATCACAAGCAGGCAGAGAGAGAGAGAGAGAGAGAGGAGGAGGAAGCAGGCTCTCCGCTAAGCAGAGAGCCCGATGTGGGGCTCGATCCCCGGGACGCTGGGACCATGACCCGATCTGAAGGCAGAGGCTTTAACCCACTGAGCCACCCAGGTGCCCCAGGAATAGTATCTTTAGAAAGAGGCGTGACCCCCTAAATCATCAGTCGTTGCCCCCTAAACCCTCCCAATCACCCCAACCCTCCCACCCCTCCCACCCCTCCCACCTCTCCCCACCCTACCCCACCCCAGGGCCTGTGGCTCTCAGCCAGGCCCCACCTTGGAACCTCTTTCGCTTGGCTTGGCTTCGCTAGGGCCCAGAAGGAGGTAGGGGGAGGTAGGAGGAGGAAGGAGTAAGCGTGGGAGGCTGCGGATGAGTCTTGGCCTGCAGCGAGGGTGGAGAGGTGCAGAAGGGAAGCAGGATCCGCCCCTCTCCATTTCCTCCCTCTCCCTCCCCACGCCACCCCCACCCATCCTGGCACCCCTTGCTGGAGGTGGTCCCTGCTTCTCCCCGTGAACTCGGGGGAGTGATGAGGCAGGAGCTCCGAAAAGGGCTTGGAGTCACCTCAGTCCATATCTGCTCTTCCACTCAGTAGCTTTGCAAATCCTCGCACATCATTTCTCCTCTCTGGGCTTTAGCTTCCTCCTCTTTGATAAAGCGAGGGTCAAAATACTTTCTCCATTCCCGTTCTTCTACTACGAAGTCTGGTGAGTTTCTGTGTCTTATAAGAACAAAGCTTGTAAATGGAGGCAACAGGCCCGCATTTGGCGCTGGAGGGACTGTAGCCTAGAAACTTCTAGAACCTCCGCATCCTCTGCTCTTCAGCCCCATTGTCCTGAGAATTAAGGAGATCAGGGCAACTGGATGCGTGGTGCCCAGAGGGCAGTCCTCCCTGCTGCTCCTCCAGCACGGCTGCCCCAGGGATCCGGAGCCAGAGCAGAGAATCCAGCACACTTGGGAAACTTGGTGAAAAGGCAGTCTCTGGCCTCCCTGAAGATTCCCACTGAGGAAATCAGGGCTGGGGAGACCGACAACTGGATCTCTGGGATCTCTGGGAGCTCCCCGTTCCCTGTGCCCGCGCTCGCACATCAGGCAAGGCCAGTAAGTCCTGAGAAAGACACATACCCTACGATTTCACACACATGTCGAATTTAAGAAACAACATAGGAACACAGTGGGGAAGAAAAGAGAGAGATGAACCGTAATATGGACCCTTAATGATAGAGAACACACTGAGGGGGTGCTGGAGGGGAGGTGGGTGGGTGTGGGTGGTTGGATGGGTGAGGGGTTTTCCGGATGAGCACTGGGTGTTGTAAGTGATGAATCACTACACCTGAAACTCGCATACACTGTTGACTAACCGGAATTTAAATAAAAACTTGGAAGAAAAAATAAATACAGAAGTAAAAAACAAAAAAACAAAAAACAAAAAATGGTCTGTCCACGTGAGGAAGTGGATGAGTGGAGGGTGGAAATGTGGGTTCTGTCAGGGATGCCAATGGCCCGGCGCTCTCCCTGTGCCTTGGTGGGGAGTAGGTGAGCGTAGCTGATAAGTGCCTTTGGGTGCCGGAAGGAAGTCCCTGGCTTCTTCTAAAGTTCCTCCAAGCCTGCTCTGCAGGATGGGCTGTCCACCTTGGAATCATTGGGTGCTTGTTAAAAATTCGTTTCCTGGGCCCCATCACCAGCACTGCTGGATCAGAATCTCTCTCTCTCTCTTTTTTTTTTAAAGATTTTATTTATTTATTTGACAGACAGAGATCACAAGTAGGCAGAGAAGCAGGCAGAGAGAGAGGAGGAAACAGGCTACCCACCGAGCAGAGAGCCCGATGCGGGGCTCGATCCCAGGACCCTGGGATCATGACCTGAGCCAAAGGCAGAGGCTTTAACCCACTGAGCCACCCAGGCGCCCCAAGATTTTGGTTTTTTTTAAATTTATTTGACAGAGATCACAAGTAGTCAGAGAGGCAGGCAGAGAGAGAGAGAGAGAGAAAAGGAAGCAGGCTCTCCACTGAGCAGAGAGCCCGATGTGGGGCTCGATCCCAGGACCCTGACATCATGACCTGAGCCGAAGGCAGAGGCTTTAACCCACTGAACCACCCAGGCACCCCTGGATCAGAATCTCTTAACGATTAATCTCTTAATCTCTGAGAAGCTGTTTTGACCCCCAGTTCTGGGACGCAGGTAGAAAACTTAGGTAAATGAAGTGATTTTCATTTACTGAGTTCTTGTTATAGGCCAGGCATCCTGTTAGGTATAAGGTAGGGAGTACGTGTGGCATCACGCAGCAGACTGAGGCTTGGAGACGCTCACTAGAGGCTTGAGTTGAAGACCAGAGGCAGTGGTCAAACCCCAGGCTAGTGGATTCTTCGAGTTGGTATTTGAGAATGTCCCCCAGTGCAATGGCCTAGTTTGCTTTTTGTCTGTGTCCTGATATTTTGCTTCCTGCTAAGCCCAATCAGATATTTTGGTGGATGAGGCGGAGACAAGGAGTGACTTTCAGCACAGAGGCCCACAGGGTTGAGGCACTTCTAGGCTTTTGACAGAACTTCGGTCTTCGGCCTTGGTTAGATGAGGGGACTCTTCAGAACAAGGATCTGTCTTCTCCTTCAGACTGGCGGCTCACAAGGGCAGTGATGGCTGTCTCCCCCTCAGAGGGGTGGATTTTTTTTTTTTTAAAGATTTTATTTATTTATTTGACAGAGAGAAATCACAAGTAGATGGAGAGGCAGGCAGAGAGAGAGAGAGGGAAGCAGGCTCCCTGCTGAGCAGAGAGCCCGATGCAGGACTCGATCCCAGGACCCTGAGATCATGACCTGAGCCGAAGCTAGCGGCTTAACCCACTGAGCCACCCAGGCGCCCCGAGGGGTGGATTCTTAAGGCAGAATTTCCTCTTTTCTAACAGACTGGGCATCCCTCAGGGCAAGGCTGTCTCTTCCTTGGTTGGGGGCATCGGTGGGCAGGCTCTGTCACACCCGTTGTACTGCGGCTCCCTGTGGGCATGGCTAGCTACGTGTCCCCTCAGATAGGGGTATCTTCTGAGAGGAGCTTTTGGTCTTTTCTGTCAGCTTGGGCTCAGTGGACTTGGGGCTGTGACCACTGAAACTCTTGAAACCACTGAACCATGGCTGACAAGCCACTGAAACATGGCTCCCGAGGACAGGGCCATCTCCACTCCCCGCCTCAGGCTGGGGGCTCCTGGGCAGGGTTGGAACCTTGTCGAGATCAGTGCTCATCTCCCCCTCAGACAAGGGACTCAGTTTCTCTGCCAGCTTAAGCCCAACACTTACTCCCAGAGAGGCTCCATATCAGAGGGACCAGCCGAGGGTTGCGGGCTGAGCTGACGCGCAGGGAGACTCTCTGCCTAGGTGTCGGTATTCCCAGTGACTTCAGGGTGGGGCCCCCACCCACAGACCTGGCTTCCTTGCCTTATGTCCTGCCCAGCAGAGCCCGCAGGCAGGCCTCCCCTAATTCTTCATTCGGCTGTTGACTGGGGATTGGAGCGTAAAGTGAGTCACACCCCTGGGTCTGGGCCTGCCTTCTGCTTCTTTCCTATTCTCTACCCCAGTTCCTGAGTCTTCTGAGAAGCTGACCAGGAAACATGCTCTCAGTGGCCCCCATCTCTCCCTCAGCCTGCTGCCATCCCTTAGACCACTGTTCCTGCTGTTTCTCAGGTAAGAGTCTGATGGTCTGGGTGTGAGGGTCAGGTTGGCTGCTTTGTCTAGCTGCCCCATAGAATCCTTAAGGCTGGTCAGGCCCTGGAGGGGTCCACAGACCTGGGTTATGTCTGACTCTCCTCCCACCATCACACCCCCACAGACACACAACCCTCCTTCATCACCACAGACTCAGCACACATCCTTCTACTCCTCACAGACACTTAACACGCAACCACCACCAGACACAGCATTTACACACGGCACACGGAACACCCCCTCAGCACCCATGGACATACTTCACGGCCCTTCACAAATACCTAACACACAACAGACCCTTGACATCTACCGAGAGAACCCATGACCTTTCACTACACACAATGTACAAACTGTCACAGAGACATGCTGTCCCCTCACGTGATGTGTATTGTCACCCACGGGATGAAATACAATCTCTACAGACAGACAACACACTTGGGGGCTGGCAGACACGATATAAACCTTCGGAGGACACAGAAAGCCAGACAGGAAAGACCCTCGGCTCACTTTCTGCAAACAAACCTACTCCACACAGACACACAAACACCTGCCCTACACACACACACACACACACACACACAGAGGCAACCACAGGTACGTATCACAGAAACTCTTCTCATCCTTAAACCGGTCCCCAAGACCTTTGGGTGCTGCTACTCAGTGGGGACAGGGACTGGGGCCCTGTCAGCAATACCATCCCCACTTCTCACTTCCCATCTCAGGTCCTGCTTGCGTGTCAGGGATGGGGGATGGGGGGGCGCCGACAGAAGAAGTGCTAGGGGTCCTGGCCACAGCGTGGAGCATGACGAGAGATGCCACTGTCCTAAAGGGCTGACTGCCGCTTCCTAATGGTCCCAGGACTCAGCTCAGCCTGGGAATGAGAAAAGCTGGCTAGCATTCATCCCATGACCACTGTGGGCCAGAGATCCCACTCCATGCTTGGACAAGCATTATCTTATTTAATGATGCACTCGTTACCTTTAACAAGTAGATGCGGTTATCCTCATTTTATAGCTATGTTTTAATAGATGCTTAGAGAGGTTAAGAAACTTGCCCAGTACACCATGGCCGGAAGACAGCAATGGAATTTAGATATAGGTACATCTGACCCCAGAGTCCACCTCTCTTTAATTTATTATTATTTTTTTAGAGTGGGAGGGAGAGGAACAGAGGGAGAGGTAGAGAATCCCAAGCATGCCTAGTGCAGAGCCTGATGCAGGACTCAATCTCATGACCGTGAGATCATGACTTGAGCGGAAATCAAGCTCAACCCACTGAGCCACTCAGGTGCCCCCTCTTTAATTAATTTTTAATTAACTTTTTATTGTTTAAAGAGGTAGCAAGTAAGCAAGTAAAGAGTTCCATGGCCCTGACCACATCCCTGAGGCTTCCTTCTGGGCCCAATGAGGTGACCCTCTTACAAGCTGGGGGAGGGGAGCAGGTGTGCTGTGGCAGGTGGGCCCAGGCTAGAGAGGGAGCAGGTGGGGACTCAGCCTGATCAGGGGAGGGAGAAGGTGCAGGAGAAGAGGGAGGAGAATGGGGACTAGCTTGGAGGCACGGTCCTCTACAGACCTAATACCCTTGCGAGTTTGGGGGTGTGGGCCTCACTTTACAGACAAGGGTCTCAGGCTCAGGGGGCCTGGCTGTTGGGTGGCAGAATGGGGATTCAAACTTCCAAAGTTGGAGGGAGGATGAATAAGAGAGAGAGTGTGCCCACATGAGCCAGAGAGAGTCAGAGGGGGGAAACTGAGGTTGTGGTAAAGAGGAAGAGAGGGTTCTGGGCTGCCAGGTGTTGGGGCTGGCATCCCAGAGAGGGATCTCAAGGAACCTCCTGCTCAAGTTAGTTTTTGGCTCTCAGGGGCCTCTGGTTTTGTGATAACCGCCTTCCCCTACACGGGACACTTTCTCTAGTCTGTTCCTTTGCGATATATGTCTGTCCTCGTGTTTATCCTCTCTGTCTTAGTTACTGCTGTAAGGACCTATTTAGAAACTGTCCCTGCTCCCCTCCCCCAGGGAACTTAAAAACAAGTCCCAGAAACCAGCTCCAGGTGTGAAGGCCAAGAAAAACAAGGCTGTACCCACCTCAAGTCTAGCCCTGACATAAGTACAGCCATCTTGGCAAAGCAAAAGCTGGCACCTTGCACTGTAAGAGTGGGTTAGCATAAGAATGGCCATCCTGAAGGCCGGGAAGCCATGTTACTGAGCATCCCTAACCAGCCCACAGGGCGCACGTAACTTGAGATAAGAGAAAATAGCTAAAACCTAAGAAACAACTTAATCATATACCACCAGGGCAGTTAGGAGATGGCGCCACAGGGACCAAATGTTAAAGAAAAACAGTTAACTTGCAGAGATCACAATCCTGCAAGACAGGAGTCTCCCTTGGTTTGCAAATGTCCTGGTGATTTACAACAAAAAGGGCTATCTCTTCAGTGGCCCAATTTCCAGAGACAAAGGGCTCAGTTCCTCAAGGCTTAAGGTCGCCCTCCCCACCATAAAACTGAGGGAGGCTGAGGCAGAAGGAAATGGAAATAAAGTTAAATTTCTTCTAAACCTAAATCTCACTTAACTGCCAGGATGGCGCCAGGGTGATGCTGGGGTGGCAAAAGGTTAAACAAAGTTAAACTGTCAAAGTGGGGTGCAAGATATGTGTGTAGCTATGGGAAAGTGCCTTGAAAATGCTGTATAAACCCCTGGCTTTGAGCGCTCAGGGTCCTTGTTGAAACCCGCTGCGCCGGGCGGATACTTGGACCCCAGCTAGCTGGAAATAAACCTCACTGCATGACTTGCATTATCGAGAGTGTTCTCTGTCTAATTGAGGGGTGGTCGACTCCGTACCCTAACAGAGACAAGTCCCGGAAACCAGCTTCTGGTAACAAAGCCTAGATACAAAGGTGGGTCAGGCCAGGTGGAGACAACCGATGGGGGGGGCGGGGGGATGCATACTGTCTCCCTGGTTACCAAGGAGTATGGGCCCTGCCCTTTGGGCGCCAATCCCAATCAAGGTGTAATAGGCTGGTTCACAAGTCTACTAGGGTAAATTGTAACTCAATTGGTCACCTAGCATCACTGCGGAGTTTCCTGTGGGTGTTACAATCTCATTGGCCACCTGTGTGTGGCCAGGCCCGACCGCAGGGCCTTTGCCCTTAAAAGCTAGTCTGTGAAACAGAGAAGGGTCACCCTCTTGTAAGAGGTGCCTCCCCGAATGTTCGGTTAGATTCTTAATGCTTGGCGCGAAATAAAGCTTTGCTTGACCTTTGCTTTGTATCATTCTCGCTCCTTTAATCACGGACCCATTATTGGGGCATAACACTGGAACTTTCCAGTAAAACTCCATATATGATGTGGCATGTCTCTCAACTTACATATATAAATATGACAAATGCCTGTGTACCCACCGCCGATTAAACAGGACGTACTGGTGTAATGGAAGCCTCCTGTGTCCCTCACCAGTCCTGCCCTCTCCCTTCTCCCCAGAGCCAATCATATCCTGGATTTGCTTTTATTTATTTATTTATTTATTTATTTTGGATTTGCTTTTATATATTGATGCATATATATTGTGTTCACCAGCAGTGATCAGGTTTTAAGAAATAACGTCATGCTGTGTTTATCCCTCTTCAGCTTGCTTTCTTCATTTAGCATTATGTTTATAGTTCATGTTATTACATGTGGCTCTGTCCATTTTAACATATGTGTAGGATTACATTACAGAAATATACAAATGTACGTTTCCTTGTATTACTATTAATAATTAATATTATAAGCATGTATAAATACAATAAATAAAATATCTATTACATGGATATAATTATAATTAACAATTAATAAAATATTAATATTTCCAGTGTATACCTAGGAAGGATGTGCACATTTTCAATTTTCTTATGAAATTAATTTCCAAAGTGGTGGTGTCATTTGTATTATCTTTTTTAGTAGTGTGATAACAATTTCCGTTGTTTTACATCCTCCCAAGGACTTAGAATTGCCAGACTTTAATTTTTTTCTGATCTGGTATTTGTTTGTTTTAATTTGAACTGATTTTCCAAAATGTTGATCAGATTTTTATGTTTCTTAGCCTTTCAGGCTTTTTCTTCTGTGAATTGCCTACTCCTTTCTTGACCTGTTTTTCTATTGGTCTTGTCTCCAAGTGATTGGCTTGAAGGAATTTATATTATATTATGCTTGAAGGGGCGCCTGGGTGGCTCAGTCGTTAAGCGTATGCCTTTGGCTCAGGTCATGATCCCAGGGTCCTGGAATCGAGCTCCACATTGGGCTCCCTATTTAGTGGGGAGTCTGCTTCTCCCTCTGACCTTCCCCCTTTCAAGCTTTCTCTCTCTCACTTTCTCTCCCAAATAAGTAAATAAAATCTTAAGAAAACACATTATGTTGCAGATTCCTTGGTATATGTGTTGCAAATATTTTTTCCTGATCTGTGATTTCTCTCCTCCTCTTTTTTTTTTTTTTTTAAGATTTTATTTATTTGAGGGCGCCTGGGTGGCTCAGTGGGTTAAGCCGCTGCCTTCGGCTCAGGTCATGATCTCGGGGTCCTGGGATCGAGTCCCGCATCGGGCTCTCTGCTCAGCAGGGAGCCTGCTTCCTCCTCCTTCTCTCTCTGCCTGCCTCTCTGCCTATTTGTAATCTCTCTCTGTCAAATAAATAAATAAAATCTTTAAAAAGAAAAGATTTTATTTATTTGATAGAAAGAGATCACAATTAGGCAGAGAAGCAGCCAGAGAGAGAGGCAGAAGCAGGCTCCTTGCTGAGCGGAGAGCCTGATGCGGGTCTCGATCCCAGGACCCTGATCGTGACCTGAGCCGAAGGCAGAGGCTTAACCCACTGAGCCACCCAGGCGCCCCTCTCCTCCTCTTTTTATCACATCTTTTGATGTACACGGTTTTAAACCATATTTGGTCAGATTTATCCAACATTTTTTTGTTTTTTATAATTTTTGTGTCTTAATTTTTAGGAAATTCCCCCTACCCTTATAAAGATATTGTCCTCTATTTTCTTCCAAAACTCTTTGTATTTTGCTTTTCATAGTCAGGTCTTTATGCCTGTTAGTGTGAGGTGGTGATCTAATTTCATTATTATTTTTCCCCTAGTGAATAGCCAATGATTTGCACCAATATCTACTCTTCTTTTATTGATCCATAATGGTAACCCTGTCATATGTCTCAAGTTTCCATATGTGTGCTCTCTATTTCCGGGACCTCTATTCTGTTTCTTCTATCACTTATCCCTCTGTTAATACCAGCCTGTCATAATACTACAACTTTATAATAAGACTTGATATGACAAGGAAAGTCCTATCATTTGTCCTTACTGTTCATATGTTCTTTTTTTTTTAAGATTTTATTTATTTATTTGACAGATAGAGATCACATGTAGGCAGAGAGGCGGGCAGACAGAGAGGAGGAAGCAGGCCTCCCCACTGAGCAGAGAGCCTGACATGGGGCTCGATACCAGGGCCCTGGGATCATGACCTGAGCTGAAGGCAGAGGCTTTAACCCACTGAGCCACCCAGGCGCCCCATTCATATGTTCTTATTCTGCAAATACTTCTTAGCTAGTCTTGAGTCTTTATTTTCCATTTGGAATTTTAGAATCAATAGAAAGAACTCTATTGGGATTTTTCTTTTCAAGTGCTTTACATATGCGATTTCTTTTCTTCTTCCTTCAGCTCTAGTGAGACATAACTGACAAATACAATTATAAGATATTTAAAGTGTACATCATGGAGGGGCACCTCGGTGGCTCAGTCGGTTAAGCATCTGACTCTTGGTTTCAGCTGAGGTCATGATCTCAGGATTCTGAGATCAAGCCCCGCGTTGGGCTCGGCACTCACCCTGGAGTCTGCTTGTTCCTCTCCCTCTCCTCCTCCTCTCTCTCTCTCTCTCGAATAAATAAATAAAATCTTAAAAAAATAAAGCATAAATCATGGTAATTTTGTATATGGATACACGGTGAAAGGATCCCCACTACCTAGTCAATTAACACCTACTGAGATTTTGATTCCACTAGCACTGAATTTATAGATTAAATTGAGAACCTGGGCGCCTGGGTGGCTCAGTCAGTTAAGCATCTGCCTTCGGCTCAGGTCATGATCCCAGGGTCCTGGGATCGAGTCCTGCATAGGACTTCCTGCTCCATGAGAAGCCTGCTTCTCCCTCACCCACTCCCCCTGCTTGTGTTCCCTCCCTCGCTGTGTCTCTCTCAATCAAATAAATAAATAAAATCTTTTAAAAAAATCTAGGGGCGCCTGGGTGGCTCAGTGGGTTGAGCTGCTACCTTCGGCTCGGGTCATGATCTCGGGGTCCTGGGATCGAGTCCCGCATTGGGCTCTCTGCTCGGCGGGGAGTCTGCTTTCTCCTCTCTCTCTCTCTCTGCCTGACTCTCTGCCTACTTGTAATCTCTCTCTGTCAAATGAATAAATAAAATCTTAAAAAAAAAATCTAGAACTTATATCTTTATGATATTGACAGTGCCATGAATGAATATGTTCTATCTGTTCAACTACTTCTTGTTTATTTAGTTTTCAATGATTTTATAATTTCCTCCATCAAGATTTTGCACATCTTTGGCCAAAAACAAAAGAAAAAAAAATTGCCAGGAAAGGTTTCTTGCTATTACAAATTGTGTTTTCTTTTCTTTTCTTTTTTTAAAGATTTTATTTATTTATTTATTTGATAGAGAGAGATCACAAGTAGATGGAGAGGCAGGCAGAGAGAGATGGAAGCAGGCTCCCTGCTGAGCAGAGAGCCCGACGCGGGGCTCGATCCCAGGACCCTGAGATCATGACCTGAGCCGAAGGCAGCGGCTTAACCCACTGAGCCACCCAGGCGCCCACAAATTGTGTTTTCTTAAAAATGAGATTTTATGGGGGCATTTGGGTGGCTCAGCTGGTTGCGTGTCTGACTCTTGATCTCAGCTCAGGTCTTGATGGCAGGGTTGTGAGTTCAAGCCCCACACTGGGCTCCATGCTGGGTATGGAGCCCACTTAAAAAAAATGACATTATATGTTGATTGTTTGTTTTTAGGTACATGATTGATTTTTATATATTGATTTTGTGTTCAGAAATCTTGTGGAAGTTTATTGTTTTCCTTTGCAAACAATCACAGTGCCTGTGAAAATGACAGTTTTGCCTGTGCTTTCAATCTTCATCACCTTTTAAAAATATTTCATATTCCTCATAACAGAGTGAGCTACTCATGATGATTCCCAGGTTGCAGATTAGGAAACTGAAGCTTGAAGAGTAACTTGGCTTTTCAAGTTCACCCAGAGAGTTGGTGGCAGTCAGGTTGTGAACTCTAGTGTCCCTGATTCTAACGTCCATGCTCTTCTCCCCATGAGACCCTTCCTCTCACATCAGCCTCCATTACAGATGAGGAAAAGACTGCTCACAGAAGCGTGGTGACTGCATCACTCTGAGGACAGGACAGATTGAGAGAGAAGAAGGAAGTTGACAAAACCTTTTGACAACTGTGCAGGACTGGATTAGCATTTAGGGAAACTGGGTCCTAATTCCAGCTCTGCCACTGAGCAGCCGTGATACCTTGGATAAGTCACTCGCTCTCTCTAACCTCATTCACTGGTCCAATAAGCTTTATCAAGGAGCAACTGCAATGCACCAGGCTGTGTTCTAAAATAATGGGATACGAAAATAAACAAATAAATTCCTGCTCTCAAGGAACTTACAATTTCGTTGGAAGATAGTTA
This sequence comes from Neogale vison, assembly GCF_020171115.1. NCBI lineage: Eukaryota > Metazoa > Chordata > Mammalia > Carnivora > Mustelidae > Neogale > Neogale vison. The sequence goes on along the minus strand of NC_058092.1, from coordinate 21,035,364 downwards.
ATGAGCAAAGTAAATAACTAAAGTATATGGTGTGTTACGTAAGTGCTGTGGAGAAGAAGTAGGAGCTGAGGTCAAATCTTACTGGGCATTGTGGGCGTTTTAAAGGATGTTGGCTTTTTTTCTTTTCTTTCTTTCTTTTTTTTTTTTTTAAGATTTTATTTATTTATTTGAGAGAGAGAGAGTGCATGCACACAAGCGAGGAGAGGGGCAGAGAGAGAAGCAGACTCTCCACTGTGCAGGGAGAGTGACTTGGGTCTCGATCCCAGGACCCTGGGATCATGACCTGAGGCAGCGGCTTTAACCCATTGAGTCACCCAGGCTCCCCTACTTGCAGTATTTAATTTATCCCTTTAGTTACATACTTAAATATTTATCCCTTTAGTTAATACTTAAATATTTGGGGCAGCAATTTATTATTTTTTACATTTTGCCTTTTTATGCTCCCAAATCTCATGAAACAAATTTATTCCAATTCTTTATGTGCCTTTTTGATGCCAGAGTCTTTATTGTTCTTTTTTTTTTTTAAGATTTTATTTATTTATTTGACAGAGAGAAGTCACAAGTAGACAGAGAGGCAGGCAGAGAGAAAGAGTGGGAAGCAGGCTCCCTGCTGAGCAGAGAGCCCGATGCGGGACTCGATCCCAGGACCCTGAGATCATGACCCGAGCTGAAGGCAGCGGCTTAACCCACTGAGCCACCCCGGCGCCCAATTGTTCTTATTCTTCTCTGTCACTCAAAGTGTTTTCCAGGTTACATCCTTTTCACTGTCATGTACATTGTATAAGACCCAGTGCCTGACACCCTAATAAGATGCCGTCGTGGAAAAATTACATCCCAGGACACCACTATCCGTTATGTAACATTGGAACAGTTTTTTTTCACCCCACTGTTGTTCTGATATCTAAAATCCAAACGACGGCTGGACTGCTCTAAAAGACAGGCGACAACACCCCCCCTCATAAAAGATTGAAAACACTTACTGGTATACTGGATTCCACGGACCATCAGCCAGCCTCAACAATTGTCAATCCATTTTTCCACTGAGGTATGTCCTGTATTATATTTTTTTAAAAGATTGTATTTATTTATTTGACAGAGATCACAAGTAGGCAGAAAGGCAGGCAGAGAGAGAGAGAGAGAGGAGGAAGCAGCCTCCACTGAGCAGAGAGCCTGATGTGGGGCTCAATGCGAGGCTCGATCCCAGAACCCTGGCATCATGACCTGAGCCGAAGACAGAGGCTTTAAGTCACTGAGCCACCCAGGCGCCCCTATCCTGTATTATTTTGAAGCAAATCCCAAGCATGTAATTTTATCTGTAAATATTTTGTATGTGTCTCTAAAAGTTAAGAATTCTTTTTAAGATAACTGTGAGCAAGGAACACTAATTGCTTAATCTAATTGAGTACCTGATAAATGTTAAAATTTCTGATTGTCTCATAAGCTTGCTTGCTTTCTCTCCCTTCCTTCCTTCCTCTCTTTCTCCCTTTGTCGCTCTCTCTTTCTGTCCTTCTCTCTTTGTCCCCCCCTTTTACAGTTTGTTTGAATCAAGATCCAAAAAAGGCTCACACATAGCAACTTGTTGCTGTATTTCTTTTTTGTTTTTTTAAAGATTTTATTTATTTATTTGACAGAGAGAGATCACAAGCAGGCAGAGAGAGAAGAGAAAGCAGGCTCCCTGCTGAGCAGAGAGCCCGATGCGGGGCTCGATCCCAGGACCCCAAGATCATGACCTGAGCCGAAGGCAGAGGCCTAACCACTGAGCCACCCAGGCGCCCCTGTTGCTGTATTTCTTAATTCTCATTTAATCCATAGGTTCTTCCATCATCTTTCTTCTCCCTTAAAATTTATCTGTTGAAGAGACCAGATTGTTTGTCTTGTGCACTTTCTCTTCGCTGAGTCTGCTGAATGTATCCCTATGATCTACTCTTTGGCTGTATTTCCCGTAAATTGGGGGGTTGAACTCGCTCATTCTACTCCCTTGCCAATACTGTTTCATAGGTCATGGTGTGATTTGGGTGTGTTCAAACACCAACTTTATTAGAAAGGTTTTCTTTTTTTTAAAGATTTTATTTAATTATTTGAGAGAGAGAGAGAAGGAGAGGGGAATCACAAACAAGGGAGTAAGGGAAGAGGAGAGGGAGAGGCAGGCTTCCCACTGTGTAGGGAGCCCCGATGTGGGACTTGATCTCAGGACCCTGGGATCATGACCTGAGCTGAAGGCAGTCGCTTAACCGACTGAGCCACCAAGGTGCCCCTTAGAAAGGTGTTTTTTTTTTTTTTAAGATTTTGTTTATTTATTTGACAGGGAGATCACAAGTAGGCAGAGAGGCAGGCAGAGAGAGGGGCAGAAGCAGGCTTCCTGTTGAGCAGAGAGCCCGATGTGGGGGGCTTGATCCCAGGACTCTGGGATCATGACCTGAGCCAAAGGCAGAGGCTTAACCCATTGAGACACCCAGGTGCCCCTAGAAAGGTTTTTAAACAGACAAAAAAAAAAAAAAGAGGCAGCAGAGTATAATAGATCCCTATACGCCTATATTCATTTCCAATAGCTGCTATCACAAATGACCACAAGCTTAGTGGCTTGAGACAATGCGCATATATTTTCTTACAGTTCTGGAGGCCAGAAGTCCAAAATCGGTATCCGTGGGGAAGGAGTCCGCTGGACTGTGCTCCCTGGAGAGGCTCCAGGACCGAATCTGCTCCTCCCCTTCTCAGCGTCTGATGGCTGCTGGAACTCCTGGCTTGTGGCCATGTCATTCTGTCTCTGTGGCCACACTGCCTTCTCCTCTTCTGTCTGTAATCAAATTTTTCTTGGCTTCTCCCTCTCTCTTTTTTAAAAAGATTTATTTATTTATCCGAGGGAGAGAGAGAGAGAGAGAGAGAAAGAAAGGGGGGGCACTCATGGGCAGGGGGAGGGGAAGATGGAGGGAATCCTCAAGCAGTTTCCTTGCTGAGCAGCAGCTGGACATGGGGCTGAATCCCACAACCCCAAGATCATGACCCCAGCTGAAATCAAGAGTCTAAGGCTTAACTGACTGAGTCACCCAGGCACCTCTTGGCTTCTTATTCCCATACTCGTGATCACATTAAAGCTCACTTGTATTATCTAGGATTATCTCCCCATCTTAGGAACATTGGTTTAACCACACCCGTAAAACATTTGCCATATAAAGTAACATCTACAGGCTCCAAGGACTGGGACCCGATACATTTGAGAGCCATTATTCAGCTGCTATAACACCCATCACCTCGATTTATTATTTTGCTCCATGATGTCCCGCCTGTCCTTCTTTCCATTTTTCCATCCTTCCTTCTCCTTTCTCTTTCCCCCATTCCCACCCTTTCCGTTGCCTTTTCTTTCTCTTTCTCCTTATTTTGCCATAATAGTTTAAAGCAATTCCTCGTAAACGTCATCTCTAGATATTTCCAGGGATAGTTGTTTAATATAAGCACATCACTCTTATCACTTCATACAATTAACAATAATTCCTTAGAATCATCTAAAATTCTGTCCATATTAAATTCTCCCTGATTTTCTCAACTATGTCTGCCCAGGATATTGTTGTCTGTTTTCCCCTCCAGATCCCCTAACCACCTTTCTCCACCCTACTCTGTGCTCCTGGAGGCTGATCTGTATGGACTCTATACCCATGTCCCTTGTCTCTGGTTGAACTCAGCCAAGGGCTCACGCCAGTAAGACATCAGAGGGTGGAAGGAGAGAGAGATCTGGGTACTTATTTCCCAGTTCCCTCTCGCCAGCTCAAAGGGGACTGCGGCAACTTCCTAACCAAGGTCACACCTCCTGCCAGGCAGCCCGTCTAAATAGCTACTCTTCCAGGAACTACGCCCTCTCTTGAGCCTTTCAGGTGATAAGAGCGCCCGCTCTTGGCAGCCTTGGAGTACTACACTATTCCTTGTGGTTCTCCAGCCCTGCCCTCACCTCTGTTAAGGACTCCCTTTGTCCTCAGATCACCCATTTGAAAGTGCGTCTCTTTTCAGGGCCTGAGATGTTACATAAGTCTTTTTTTTTTTTTTTTTTTAATTTTTCTTGTTCCCATTTATTCCCACTTCATCACAGTAGTTAAGGTCTAGAGTGGGCTATGAAGCCTGATTATCTAGGTTCCAATCCTAGTTTGCCTTGGACAAACTACTCAGTTTCTCTATGCCTCAATTTCCTTGTGTCTAAATTGGACCTAATAATAAATACACCGACTTAACAGGAATTATAAAGCAATTACATAGGGTACAATGGCCAGAAACACAATAAATGCCCCCCACGTGTTAAACAGCTCGTGATTATTGTGGTTAGCGCTTTTCTTATTCCTTGAACGCATTCCTCCTGAGTCCCTTTCCACTGTGTTCCTGTGCGGGTGTGAATTTTTTGTTGTTTTTTAGTCCTTCATTCTGAAATAATCATAGATTCGTGAGAAGTTGCAGACTTCTCACGAATCTATGAATTACACTGAGGGAGTTCCTGACTCTTGATCTTGGGGTTGTGAGTTCGAGCCCCACGTTGGATGTAGAGACTACTTAAAAGAAAAAAAAAGTACACAGCGGTCCCAAGTACCCTTACCTAGTTTCCCTCCAGGCTGGATTAGGCTCAGATTTAGATATATTTTGAGTAGAACTGCCCGAATTTGCTAACAGAATGGATGTGGATGCCACAGAAAGGAGGAGTAAAATGTTGATAATCTCTGCGTACCTTCCCTGTTTGTTGATCATCTCAAAAGAGGTACTGAGAGGTACTGAAGGGCGCCTGGGTGGCTCAGTGGGTTAAGCCGCTGCCTTCGGCTCGGGTCATGATCTCAGGGTCCTGGGATCGAGTCCCGCATCGGGCTCGCTGCTCAGCGGGGAGCCTGCTTCCTCCTCTCTCTGCCTGCCTGCCTCTCTGCCTGCTTGTGATCTCTGTCTGTCAAATAAATAAATAAAATCTTAAAAAAAAAAAAAAAAGAGGTACTGAAACACGCCTGAACATGCGTAAAGGCCGATGGGAAAACAGGCTGAACTCAGTAGTCCTGGATTTGAGACAAGTGTCCTTGGCGTCTGTGGTCAAATGGGGACTGGTGGAAGGTGGAGCCCCTCCCCCCACCAGGCTGACGTCTCTCATGGAGTGTGGTGGCTGGAGGGTAGCTGAGAAGGTGAAGCCAATTTGGGGGAAAAGGATCCAAGCTGGGGAACAGAACTAGGCCCTTGGCTTTTCAGTTCGAAGGTTAAATGCAGTGACCATGTTCTCTCGTGTCTCAGGGCACTGAAGACAAGATTCCTGTAAGGGAGCCGGGGAGGGATGACCAAAATGGCCTCTTCGCAGTCTCTCCCAGGAGGCCTGGGCCACACGCTGGGATGTGAGGAGAGTGTGCGTGGTGGGTGAGTGTAGAAAAGTGTGAGTGAACGGGCAGGAGAAAGGAGGGGACCGGCAGGTGTGAGTAAGGGGTGACAGCTTTGGGCACTTGAGAGTGTGAGTGTACGTGTGGGTGGAGAGATGTGATTGTGAGTGGGTGTGTTTGCACGATAGTGTGCATTGAGTGTGTGTGACTGTGCAAGCTTTAGATGTGTAAGGTTTGAGCTTTTCTGCCTGTGTGTGATGGGGGTGGAGCTGGGGCGGGGGCAGAATATTGGCTCTAGTCCTTCAGGGCTCAGGTACATGTTAAAAGTGATTTGGGGGCGCCTGGGTGGGTGGGTCAGTTAGGTGGACACCTAACTCTTGCTCTCAGCTCAAGTCTTGATCTCAGCATTGTGAGTTCAGGCCCTGTATTGGGGTCTTAAAACTTAAAAAAAAAAAAAAGAAAAGTGATTTGCCTTTTGAGATGCATTTTTGTCAGTAGTGGGACCCCACTCAGCAGGCCAGACATGCAGGGGCAGAGCTGAGGCTGACCCCTGAACAGAGGGGTGTCAGGACTCTCTACCCCTGACTTGGCTTTGTACCTGCCTTGCACTGGGTGGGACCTGGTAGACCCCTTCCGTCTCTACGTAGAAGGGAGTGGGACTGGCTGACACGTGAACACCTCGCTTTCGGAGGCACTGTTTCCTACAGTGCTTGGTGTCTGGTGGTGCTTAATCAATGTTTACTTGCTGAATGAAAAAGTCAGTCAATGGACTGGAAGCTGAGGTGCGGGGCTCTTGCTCCTCCAGCACTGAGGCACACACACCAAGCCTCCCCACAAATTTCCCCCACTCGCACTCCCTCACATTCACGAACTCACCTGCCTTCACCCACTCCATTGCTCCCCGCCCCCTTATTCACCCTCACTCACTCCTGGGGTCTCACAGGACGGCCACGCTCCTGCCTGGGGTCTTCTGATGCCTGGTGTCCCCCACAGTGCCCGTGACTTACTGTTCCCACGGGCTCCCCAGGCTCCTTGCTTCTGCATGACCGGGGATGTCCAGCCCAGTCACCCGCAGACCACGGCATCTCTTCTGAGCCCCTCCCTTCTCATCATTTTCTTTCTTTTTTTTTTTCTTCTTCCTCTTCTTCTTCTTTTTTTTTAATTTTATTTATTTATTTGAGAGAAAGAGAGAGAGCACAAGGAGAGGCAGAGGGAGAAGCAGGCTGCCCGCTGAGCAGGGAGCCTGATGCGGGGCTGGATGCCAGGACCCTGGATCATGACCTGGGCTGAAGGCAGACACTTAACTGACTGAGCCACCCAGGTGCCCCCTCTTCTCATCCTTTTCGCTTTCTTGATGTTTCTCCCTCCCTGCCCTCTCTCCTTTTCTTTCATTTTTTTCTCTCACGCCCATACACAGACACACACACCAGGCACACACTCACGGCCTCATTGCGTTCGCTTCTAATTTCCTTGGTTTCTGGCCTCCGGTCTCCTCATTCCTCTCGTGCTTTCTCTCTGTGTTTACATCTGTCTTTCTCCATGTGCCTTTCTCCCCCATCTCTCACTGCCTTCCTGGCTGTCCCCCTCTCTCCCTCTCTTGATTTCTCATCTCTTTTCTCTTTTCCTTGCTTTCGTGCTCAATCCCTCTCTCTCTCTCTGTCTCTCTTGAGACTGTCTGCTCTGATTTTCTGCTTGCTTTCTTGCATCCCAGCTGCCTGGCCCGCCCACTGCCCAGCTGGCCCCCGGCTCTGGGGGAACCCTCTGACCAGTGGTCAGGGCCCGGCCACCCAGCTTGGAGGTTCTTGGTGCCACCCGTTGGAGGAGCCCCAGGGTCACAGCATTTCCTCCCTGTGGGTGACTTGGCAGTGGTATGCTCTGTTTCCTCATTTCTGCAATTTCCAGATAGCGCCGAGGCTGGGTCTGTGGACAGACGGACACCGAGATCCTGCTGCTGCGGCCGCTCAGCCTTCCCTGATTCAGGTAAGGGGGGGGGGTCCCAGCGCTGGCTAGGCGAGGAGAAGACGTGTGACAATGTCCTCAGGAGACCAAGGTTGCACCCCTCACCTGCGCCTGAGCAAAGGGATGGCTCTGTTCTGAAGGGACTGTTTGGCATTTTCTTCGGGTCCTGGGTCTCGTGTTTAGAAAGGATTCCTCGTGACGAAACTTGCCAGGAGACGCAGCTCCCCACTTTGGTTATCTGAGGCCAGGGCCGTGCTGAAAGTGACCCCAGAGACCTCACGGGGTGCTGACAATGGTGATGGGGGGCGCTATCTAGGACTCAGGAGCTGAATGCCATCTGCTTGACTAGCTACATGTGGTCTCTCAGCCCAGTCATGCTCCTTCTGTGGCTCAGTCTCCCACATTGTCGATGGGGATAAGAAGTTCGGGGTCTGGTACAGGGCGAGGCCCTGAGGAGCTCATGCGGTGCCACGTGTTCCTGAGGGGTGATGAAAATAACCAGGTTATTGGTACCAAGGGCCTGGTCTGCAGCAGGTTTCCTCCAGCATGTCCCAGCAGGGGAGGGACAGGGCACAGGGTGGTCTCTCCTTGTTCCTGGCTGTCAGGAGGTTCAGGTGTACCACAGTCGCTGTCCAGACACTTGTCCTCCTGTGGAGAGTGAGGCAGTCCGCAGTCTCTCTGTAAGCATCCAGGCAGCTCTGATTTAGCTCTGAGCAGGCAGCTGAGTCCCAGGTACTTGGAGTGTGCGTGCATGTGTTCGTGCAGGCGTGTGTGTGTGTAGGTGCTCGGGAAACAAAAGAAAGAAATGTTCCACCTTTAGGTACTGACAATGCAGCCAAAGAAAGAAGTCTGCTCTGGATGGGAGGAAATGGCCCTGGGCCTGAGGTGGGCCCCTTGGGATTGGCCGGATTTTGATTTTAGTTCTTGTATAGGGCTGGGACCTTGGCAACTCAGGAGCCTTTCTTTCCTCTTTGGTAGCTGATGGTTCAAACTTCTGACCTTTGGGTGTGTGGGGTGATGATGAAGTAAGAGGCCAGGTGGGAAAATGCTTTGTCAGTCTGAGATGCTGCACAAAGTGAACCAATGTGTTAGTACTGAGGTCGACACCATACCCCTCACTGTAGGTGCCTTAGGGACGAGGAATTTGTGTGGTTCGTTGTTTTATCCTTACCCTTAGCACAGTGTTTGGTGAGCAGTCTAATCTTAGACTACAAATTGAACAGACATGATAAAGGAATATGTTGTACTTAAAAGAGAATGGACAGCAAGCCAGAGGCCCAGCATCTGGTCCCAGTTCTGCCCCCAATCTTGTTGTCACCATGGGCAAATCTTTTCTCTTCTTTGGGCCTCAGTTTCTCCCTCTGCTCAAGGAAGGTTCGGGCAAGGGATTATGGTCCATGGCGCTAAGGACAAAATCAGCCTCCAGGACTGAGTTCCTACATCTGATTGGGATTAGGGTGGGGGGTGTGATGAGAGGCTGGGGTCCTTTCTCGTTGTCCTTTTACAGGCCTGTCCTTTTATAGTCCTCCACAGGCCTGTGAACAAGGCCTCGTGGAGGAAAGGGGGTGCTTCTCTCTGTCAGCGGCAGTGCTCCTTCCCCGACCCGCATGAGTTTGGCCCAGGAGGGGGGCACCAGCTGAGCAGCAGTGTGGGAGCTCGCTTTGACTGGTCCTGGGGGAGTGTGTCTGGGTTGGGCCCCCCGGAAGGGCCAATGCTGGGGCCCCAGCATGGCCACCTCCCTGGTCAGCCCCCACTGGGTTCCTTGGCAGCAGTGTGGGTGGGGAGGGAAGCTGCCGCTGTGTCTTTGCGTGAGCGTGTGCGTGTGTGTCCGTGGCCGTGTGGGTGGTTTTGAGGCGTTGGCCCTGGCCGTAGTCACATGGGCCTGGAACATGACCAACGTGCAGGAGGGTCTGGTACAGCCCAGCAGTTCCCAGAAGCAGAATCAACAACCAAACCAGCTGCGAGGTGGGTGTACCTATCTGCCCTCATGTCTTTAGCCAAGGAGGATCCAAAGGCAGAGTCTGTGTGTGTGTGTGTGTGTGTGTGTGTGAGAGATTGGGGGGAGAGAATAGGTGGGGGGAGGACCACTGCTCAGCAGTCCCCCCCTTTTAGTTCTGTAGGAGGGGACCCCTGAGGGTGGATGGCAGCATGTCAAACACCTGTGCTGGTCCCTTTATGGTTCGTAAAGTTTGTTCCCATTTACCAAGGGCTTTACTGTTGGCAAACCCTTGATCACTCCTACCCACTTTATTTTCTTTTTACAACAAGGCTTGCATGCTTGGAGTTGCCCTCCCCACACCCTCTGCAGCAATTCTGTCCCCCCCTCCCCACCCCCCACCTCCCTACCCACCCCGTGGATTTGTCAGATACAGATCACAAGGCTCAGAGCTGGGAAGAGACTCACTCGCTCAAGGTGGTGGGGGCCATGGCGGACACCAGAGAACAGATCCTCCCATCCCCGGTCCCGTGGTTTCTCTTCAGCTCCCTCTGGCTGTGGCTGGTTTGGTGCACAGGTGTTTGGTTCACTCATTCATTCATTCAACAAACATTTTCTGAGGGGAAGGGAGGAGCCCACAGTTACGGAGCAATGATTACTTGCATAAACTCCTTCATTCTGCTCTTACGACTACCTGGTGAGGAAGGTTTTCGGATGCTGTTTTGCAAATGAGGAAAGGGAGATGCTGAGAGCTGAAGAGAAGGGAGGGAAGAACAGAGCCCCATGTAGATCCTGGTCTGGGGGACCCCAAGGCCCAGGCCCTGTACCCTGTTTTCTCTTGGGGTGGGCCCCGGCTACCCGGCTACCCACGAGGGTACCAGCAGGATGCAGGAGTTCTCCGGGCTGGAAGGCGTAGTCCTTTGGTGTGATTCCTGATGTAATGGAGGGGTAAGCCCAGTACTAGGAAGCCTATAGGAGGAAGTATCTGTCCACTCCCTCTTTCCTGCCCTGGCTTACTTCCCAGAAGCAAGGAGGAGGGAGGGGGAGGGGACTCACAGATACCATCTGGGTATTTGGAAACTGCAAGGAAAGACCCAGGCCAGGTTCAGGGTCCCCAGACTCCACAGGGATGTCCTAGACCAGCTGAGCAGAGACCAAGTCTCTCCAAGCCCACATATATATATCGCTGGGGTCAGGGAAGGGCCTTTGGTGAGAAGGGAGATTGGGAAAATCTGATACCCAGGCCATTCCCATCTCAAGGGCCCTAGACCTTGTCCCTGACCTCTCCTAGACAAGGAATTCCATTTATCCACCCAGAAATGTGCCCGACATGGTGCTAAACTCCTTGTATTCAAAACTGTGGGACGCCCAGAATTCCCCAGAGGACAAGATACTTGCTCCCTCAATCTCCCCCTTAAATTCCTTTGCTTCTTGGAGAAATGGTAGTGAAAGCACTCCAGGAGGGGAATCTTCGAAGAGTATGGCCAGGCCAGGCCCCAAAAGCCAAACAACAGGGGCGGTCAGAATAGGAGTAACTCATTGACAGGGCATCTGCTCTATGCTGAGCACTTTAAACGTTTACCTGCCTTCAACCTCTGGCTATTCTGTGAGGTCAGTGTTGATGTTATTCACATTTTGCACGTGAGGAAAGTAGGACTCACAGAAGAGAAATGATTGAACTGTTGTGTTTGAGAGGCCTCAGGAAATCTAAGGGCTGGGAGTGACTGAGGCTGGTGTGTGAGGGTTTGGAAGCGAAGGATGAAGGACAATGTGACTCTGTGTGTGTGTGTGTGTTTTGTGTGTGTGTGTGTGTGTATTAGTAAATATGTATTTCTTTCTTTCCTTTTTTTTTTGAGACAGAGAGAGGAAGCACATTCACATGAGTGGTGGGGAGGGACAGAGAGGGAGGGGCAAGAGAATGCCAAGCAGGCTCCGTGCCCAGCTCTGAGCCCAACTCAGGGCTCAATCTCATGACCCTGAACTGAGATCATGACCTGAGCTGCAATCGAGAGCTGGATGCTTAACAGATTGAGCCACCCAGATGCCCTATTAGTAAATATTCCTTGAGGGTTTGCTGTGGAGGAGGCCGGTGGTCCATAGTGGTGAAATGCCAGAAGTCTTGAACCCAGGGAATTCCCAACCCAGGAAAAAGGAAACAATGGCCTTTATAATGCAGTGCGATGTATTGTGTTATGGAAACCACAGGTGGCCCCTCTAACTGTCAGGTGGAGAAGTAAGATTAATAGTAGCCAGCATTCCTTGAGCTTTGATTATGGGTCGGACATTTTCTATTTTATCCTTACAACAATCTTATGAAGTCTTCATATCAACTGGTGGCATCAATTGGTAGAAAGATGTGACTGGTCCCCGGGATCTTTCAGAGCTAACAATACATCTGGAAGCCTGATGTGGTGGGCTTCGGGCTGACGTGGGCTTGGTGTGAGCAGTTGCAATGACTGTGCTGCTACCTTTTTAAAAAGATTTTTTATTTGTTTATTTGAGAGAGAGAGAATGAGACAGGAAGAGAGAGAGAGAGAGAGTACAAGCAAGGGGAGCAGCAGGCAGAAGGAGAAGCAGACTCCCTGCTGAGCAGGGAGCCCAATGTGGGACTCGATCCTGGGGCTCCAGGATCATAACCTGAGCTGAAGGCAGTTACTTAACCAACTGAGCCACCCAGGCGCGCTCGTGCTGCTACTTTGAGAAACATTTGATCTGATATAATTAGCCAATTGGATTTCCTATAGATACGCTTTTTTAAAACTGTTGATTGTGAACACCTTGAATTGTGCTAAGCCCTTTACACACATTAGTCATTGAATATTCACAGCACTCTGGGGAGATATGTGCTTGGAATCTCACCAGTTCCTTTCACAAAGAAAGGACCCGAGGCTCAGAGACTGATGTGCTTGGCAATGGTCACAAGTTAGGAGAAGATACAGGCTGAATTCGAACCCCGGTCTGCCTCACCAGAGTCCAGGGTCTTTAAACCTCTGTTCTTTTTTTTTTTAATTTTTATTTTATTTATTTATTTTTTTAAAACCTCTGTTCTTTTCAAACATTTTGTATCGTTTTCTCACTGGATGCTCACAAAAGCTTTGTGTGTTTTTGCCCCCATTTCACAGATGAGGCCCAGAGAGGGTCAACAGCCTTACCAAAGTTGCGTAGTGGTAGGTCTTAAAGCTGATTCCTGCGGTTTTATTTTCTTTTTCTTTTTATTTTTTTTTAAGATTTTATTTATTTGTCAGAGAGAGAGAGAGAGCACACAAGCAGGCAGAGGCAGAGAGAGAGGCAGGCTCCCTGCCAAGCAAGAAGCCCGATGCGGGACTCAATCCCAGGACCCTGGGATCATGACCTGAGCCGAAGGTAGTGGCTTAACGGACTGAGCCACCCAGGCCTTCTGAGCCCTTTGATTTTAAGTTAAGAATATACAGTATACTTTCAAATCTAACATTGCTGGGGTCCCTTAAGAAAAAAAAATTTTTTTTTAAATATTTTATTTATTTATTTGTCAGACAGAGAGAGAGCACAAGCAAGGGGAGAGGCACAAGCAGGGTGAACAACAGGCAGAGGGAGAGGGAGAAGCAGGCTCCCTGCTGAGCAGAGAGCCCAATGCAGGACTCAATCTCAGGACCCTGGGATCATGACCTGAGCGGAAGACAGACACTTCACCAACTGAGCCACCCAGGCATCCCAAGGAAAAAAAAAAATTTAACTGTAGTAAAAACACATGACTGAAATTTCCCTTCTTAACAATTTTTAAGCAAATATTACGGTATTGTTAACTTTATGCACATTGTTGTACAGCAGGACTCTAGAATTTTCCATCTTGCCTGACTGAAACTCTATAGCTACTGAACACCAATTCCATTTCTCCTTCCCCCCCAGTCCCTGGCAACAACCATTCTACTTTGTGTTTCTTCCACTTTAATGACTTTCGCTACTTCATATAAGTGATGATATTAGATGATGCTTCATATAACCACTCAGTATCTGCCTTTTGGTAATTGGCTTATTTGACTTAATAATATCCTCAAGGTTCATCTGTGCTGAAGCACGTAACAGGCTCTCCTTCCTTTTAAGGCTGCATAGTGTTCCGTTGTACATACACACGAAGTGTTGTTTGTTCATCCCTCTGCTGATGGACCTTTGGTGGTGCCCACCTCTCAGGATTGTGAATAGTACTTCTATGACCATGGGTGTGGGAATATTTCTTCAAGAATCTGTTTTCAGTTCTTTTGGAAGTGGACCCAGAAGTAAGATTTCTGGGTCACGTAATAGTTCTATTTTTAATTTTCTGAGGAAACTGTACTGTTTTCCTTCCTGGCTGTATCATTTTATGTGCCCACCAATGTCCACATCCTTACTAGGACTTGTTTTCTCCTGCTTTTTTGATAGTGGGCATCCTACCAAGTGTAAGCCGCTATTTCATTGTGGTGCTCATGTACATTCCCCGGACGATGAGGGGCGTTGTCCATCTTTTCATGTGTTTGATTGCCATTTGCATATCTCCTTTGGAGAAATCTGTTGAAGTCCTTTGCCCCTGTTAAAGTCTGTTATTATTGTTTTGCTCTTGTTGTTATTGTGTTGTTAGAGTTCTTTATATATTCTGGAAATTAGCCTCTTATCCAGTATTTGGTTTACAAATTTTTTCCCTTATTCTCTAGGCTGCCTTTTCCCCTGTTGACTGTTTCCTTTGCTACAGACGTTTTAAAGTTTGCTGTCCCCCCGTATGTGTATTTTTGCTTCTGTTTCTGGCATTCCTGGTGTCGGATCTGAGAAATTATTGCTCATTCCAGTGTTAGGAAGCTTTCCTTCTATGTTTCCTTGTGGGAGTTTTACGTTTTCAGATCTTATTTTCTGATCTTTAATCTGTTTTTTTAAATTATATTTATTTATTTGAGAGAGATAATCAAAGAGAGAGAGCATGAGGGGAGGGGAGGGTCAGAGGGAGAAGCAGGCTTCCCGCTGAGCAGGGAGTCGGATGTGGGACTTGATCCTGGGACTTCAGGATCATGACCTGAGCCAAAGGCAGTGGCTTAGCCAACTGAACCACCCAGGCGCCCCTCTAATCTGTTTTGAGTTAATTTTTGTGTATGGTTTAAGAGAAGTGTCCATCTTCATTTTTTTGCGTGTGGCTCTCCAGTTTTCCCCTCAGCACTTGTTTGGAGAAGCCCTTGTTTTCCCATTGGGTCATCTTGGCACTCTTGCCAAAGATCATTTGACCATATGTGAAGGGGTTTATTTCTGGGCTGTCTGTTCTGTTCCACTGGTCTGTATAACTCTCTCTTTTTGTCCATACCATGCTGTTTTGTAGTATGTTTTAAAATCACGAAGTATGAGGCCTCCAGCTTTGTTCTTCTTTCTGAAGAGTGTTTTGACTCTCTGGAGTCTTTCCAGATGAGATTCCAACTGAATTTTAGGATTTTGTTTTCTGCTTCTGCAAAAAATGTCACTGTGATTATGACAGGGCTTTGAATCTGTAGATGGCTTCTGGAAGTATGGATGCCGGAACACTATTAAGTCTTCTAGTCCATGAATGAGGATGTCCGTCCATTTATCTGTGTCTTCTGTGATTCCTTCCAGCAATGCTTTTTAGTTTTCAGTGTACAAGTCATTAGCCTCCCTGGTTAAGTTAATTCTCAGTATTTTATCCTTTTTGATCCCATTAAAAATGGAACTACAGTCTTAATTTCCTTTTTTCTTGGACCCATTTTTATTCTTTTAAGATTTATTTATTTGTTTGAGAGAGAGAAGGCGTGCGAGCAGGCGGAGGGGCAGAAGAACTAGCAGGCTCCCTGCCAAACATGGATCCTGACTTGGGGCTCTATCCCAGGACCCTGAGATCATGACCTGAGCCGAAGTCAGATGCCTAACCGACTGGAGCCACCCAGGTGTCCCTCTCTGACCCATTTTTAAATCTTTATTTTACCAGAGAGGAAGCGGAGACTCGGAGTCATGGGGTGAGTTTAGTGTTTGAACCAGAAGTTGATTCCAGCTCCAGCACTGCCTGGTAGGAGTGACAAGAATGAAGAGCTGACCCTCCCCTCCCTTTGCCCCATTCCTGTTCTTGGGTCATAGGACGGGTCTGGGAGTGGATAAACTGGGCAATGAGTGGTTGGCTTCCAGCAGGGGCCTTGGCTTATCTTAGGAGATAGGATGGGTCTCGGAGTTCAAAATCCCACCTGCTGCTTCTTAGCTGTGTGACTGTAGACAAGTCTGTTTCCCTTTCTGGTTTCACTTTCTTCTCTGGAAAGATGGGGATGTTGTAAAACTCATCTCGCAAGGCTGACTTGAGGGGGAAATGTATTCGTGGGTGTGTGGTGTGTATATATTTAATCCAGCACCCTGAGCATAGGTAGGCTGGTAGTGACTCCCCTCCAGTCACGCCCTACACACAGGGCAAGGGGTTTTTGGATCCACATGCACATGTCCACTTGGAGCCTATGTCCCTCCCTCAACCCACCTCTAGCCCGAGCTGTTTTGGTGATTGTACCCCAAGGCTTGCAGCCCTGCAGGGAGCTGCTGGTGCAGGAGATTTTTGTGAACTTGAATGTGAGCTTATAAATATTTAGACATTTATACTTAAAAAAAACCCCAAACACCATTTATTTATTTATTTGAGAGAGAGAGAGAGAGAGAGAGAGAGCACTCTGGGACAGAAGGAGAGGGAGAAAAGCAGACTCCCCACTGAGTGCTCAGCCCCTATGGGATGGGGGAGAGGTTGGGGGCTGGACAATCCCATGACCCAGGGATGATGACCTAAGCCAAAACCAAGAGACAGATGCTCAAACAACTGAGCCACCCTGGTGCCCTGGCATTTGTACTTATGACCCCGAATGGCCCCACAAATATTAGGAGCTGGGCTGACTGATAAACCCAACTTTCCAACCCATGGTCCACACTGGGGAAGTAACCAGCACATACTTCCTTTTGCTCAGATCCAAGTGGTCTGTCCCCTCTGACTTTTCGGCTGAGAATGGGAGACCACGTTCCCTGGAGGCATGATATTCCCAGGCAGTATAGGAATTGTAGGGGGTTGGGACTGAATGTTATGCAGGGTAGAGGATGGGATATCCAGAGGCAGAATTCTTCTGTCCCATGAATATTTATAGCTCCCTTTGCCTACCCCTTATTGAGAGCTGGGCCTGGGCTGTTGCCCAGACTTGAGGCATCAGGAAACTGTGCCCTTGTGTAAGATTGATCGGTCTGAACTGCTGCTGACCTCTTTCCCTCCAAATGCTCATTCTTTTCCTGACCCATTGAAAGGTTTGTTGGTATTAGCATAAGACCTTGTCTGGAGCTGACAAGGAAGTCAGTATATGGGTTAGAGCCCCTGGGGCCGAGGTGACTATAGTTCCTTCCCCTGACTTCATATAGGTGAGCCAATGGGGAGAAGGAGACTTGGCCATTGTGACTACTTTGCATGCTTATTTTTGGAACCACTGGTAGAACTATAAAACTTTATAGATGAAGAAACTGAGGCCCAGACAGGTGAAGTCACCTGCCCAAGGTCACATAGCAAGTAAATGGCAGAGCCAGGTATGAACCCAGGTCTTTCTGACTCTAGAAACGGGTTGTTCTCCCCATCCTACTGTGCCTCTTTCAGAGAGACTGGGCATGTTTCCTTCACACCAGTGTCTGCTGAATAGTCTTCAGGAGTTTGGTCATTCATTCATTCATTCATTCACCAGTGTCAATGTCTGACACTGGAGATATAGAGATGAAAAAGATCTGGTCTCTGCCCTCCAGAAGCTCCAGACTTCTAGAAATGGCCATAGAAATCAGTAGTCATAACACATTGTATCAGCTGCTGTACTGAGGAATGTACCCAGTACCATGGTGACCCAGAAGAGAAGGCAACTCATTCTGCCTGGGGCAATCAGGGAGGGCATTCTAGAGGAGCATTCTTTAGATTGGGTCCTAAAGGAAGAGTAGGAGTTTGCTAGGTAAAACAAGAGACAGGAGACATCCTCAGTAGGTGGGAGAGCAGCATGTGCAAAGGCACTGAGGTCTGAGAAGAAATGGAGTCTTTAGAGAAGCAGCAGGAAGTTCCGTGTGGCTGGAATACAAGGCACGTATCCAAGGCTGGAGGGACATGAGGTGCAAAAGGAGCTTGGATTTGATCCTGGGCAATGGGGAGCCATGGAAGGTGGTAGATTAGTCGAGTATGCGGCTGGGAGTGTGCTGAATCACAACCCCTCTCCAACTTCAGCATCCCCACGAGTCCCCTGGGAATCTCGTGAAAATACAGATTCTGATGCAGCAGGTCTGGGGTAAAGTGTGAGTCTGTATTTCTAAGAAACCCAGCTGATGTTGCTGGTCTGAAGGTGACGATTTGAGTAGTGAGGCTGTAGAGGGCTCACTCGCTCTTGTGGGGTGGTTGCTCTGGGGAACAGGCAGCCCCTGCTGCTCTTCTGTCTCGGAGTAGATCAGGCTTCTCTCGACTTCTCATCAGCCATCCTGCAGCTGTCACAAAGAGGTCACAACAAGGTCAAAATTATTGGTAGTCAGCCATCTGTTGACTCAACAAACGCTTACCAAGCCCCTGTTCTGGCCACAGGTGTGCTGGAGACAGAAAGAGGAATTGGAAGTGCCACTTTGTGGCCCATGTCACCACCCTCTCTTGCCTCCAGAACGGGTTGTCTGCCTGTCCTTTGTCCCCTACTGTCTATTTTCTATCCAGCAACCAGGGAGTTCGAGCACATTTCTCCCCTGCCTGACACAGTCCAGCGGCTCTCCAGTGCTCCTAAAATAGAATTCCACCTCCTTGTCACGCCTCGGGAGCCCTCTGGGGTCAGTTGCCCTCAGATCTCATCCAGTGCTTCCCGTTTCTCACTTCCCTAGGACCGCATGAAGCTTACAGTTCCTTGAACACGAGTTTGTTCCTATCTTAGGATACGATGAACTACTCCCGCTGCAGACCCTCCGCACATGAGACACTTGAACTAGAATACTCTTCTTCCACATTTTCTGTTGACTTGTTCCTTTGGGCATTTTAGATTTCAGCCAGGAGAAGATAGGGGTTTTTGCAGGACCCTAAAGCTTATACAATCTGGGGGCCCTCTTGAAGAAAAGCAACCAAATTGCAAATACACAAGATCTAGGAAGGGGCCTTGATGTTTAAGCTTCATTGACCTCATGGTGAATCTTCCTCTGTTTTTTTTTTAATAGGTCACCTCCTCCGAGAAGCATTCCCTGGTCACTCTATTTATTTATTTATTAATTATTATTATTATTATTATTATTTTTAAAGATTTTATTTATTTATTTGACAGAGAGAGATCATAAGTAGGCAGAGAGGCAGGCAGAGAGAGAGAGAGGAGGAAGCAGGCTCCCCGCCGAGCAGAGAGCCCGACACGGGACTCGATCCCAGGACCCTGAGATCATGACCTGAGCCGAAGGCAGCGGCTTAACCCACTGAGCCACCCAGGCGCCCCTGGTCACTCTATTTAAAGCAGCCCCTCATCCAAACTTTGTCATGTCATTACTTTTATTTCTCTTATTGAATTCATCATGATTTGAAATTATTGTGTTCTTTTATCTCTCTATTTGTTTTGGTCTGTTTTCCCTGACTAGAGTGTAAGCTTCTCAAGAGCGGGAGTCCTGCCTGTTTTATTCCTGCAGTATCCCCAGCAAAGTGCCCAGCCCCCAGTAGGATAGCAGTACCTGTCCGGTGAATGAATAGACATGTCCTCTGCCCTCCAGGAGTTGCCATTTAGTGTGGTAAGAGGACACAAGGGCAATTTCAATGGTATAAGAAGCTGTAAGCTATGGGAACTCAGAGGATGAACTCTTAACCCGGTCTAGGGGCAGAGAGGAAGATCTAGCTGCAGGGAAAGAGGCCGGCACAGTCTTAAAGGGATCATTAGGTAGCCAGGCAGAGTGAGGAAGGGAAGCATGAACAAAGGCATAGAAATCTGAGCCCCCAGGCCCAGAAAAGACCCAGCTGGTTCCATTTTGGTTGATGTCAAAGGGTCACACTGATGCAAAGGGACAGCTGGGTGCTAAGTTTGGGATGGAGGTTAAGGGAGTGGGAGTTACGTGAAGAACAGGATCTGGGAAGACAGCAGACAGTGGGAAGAGCCAGGTGATGGGTACTAGAGGCACCCAGGGCAAGGCTTTGGGCAAATGCAGGGATTCTGCCCAAGACCCCCACACTGAATCTGACTCTGTATCTGGAAGGAAGAGGCCTGAGCTGGGCTTCCTGTGGGGGGCATGTGGACTGGGGCGGCTCTAGGCCCAGACAGATCTGATTACATATTGTTACAGGTTGGATTCACAGGGCAGTTGACTCTGAAATGGAAATTAGCATGTAGGCGTGCTTTTCCTGGACTGTTTAAAAGCAAAGTTGAGATACTGTATAATTATACTATAAGTATTTCACTACGTGTATTTAATAGATAAGGAATTAAAACCTATAAAAATATAGAACAGTAATATCATTCTCACACCTAACAAAATTAACACTGATTTCTTAATTCCAGCTAATACTGAGTCTGTGTTTGAGTTCTTCCAATTGTCTGAAAATTCATTTTTGCAGTTACTTTGTTTGAATCAGGATGCAAACAAGGTTCACCATTATTTGCTCAACTAAGCTTCTTGAATGAGAATTTAACAGTCCCCCCTCCTTGCTTCTCCCTCATTCCTCAACTTGTGCTTCGGACGCTGCTCTCTCCATGACTGGAGCTAGATTTCCCTGTAGCCACATGCTACTTTTGCTTTTCTTTTTTCTTTTTTGAAGATTTTGTTTATTTATTTGAGAGGGAGGGAGTGTATGAGCAAGGGGAGGGGCAGAGGGAGAGGGAGAAACAGACTCCCCGCTGAATGGGGAACCCGATGTGGGGCTCGATCCCAGGACCCGGGGATCATGAACTGAGCTGAAGGCAGATGCTTAATGGACTGAGCCACCCAGGTTCACCTACTTTTCTGTCTGTATCATACTTGATCTCCCTGTGGCTTGTCATGCTGCTTGCTCCCACTCTCATGCACTGGAAATGTTCTCCAGCATGACACTCCTACCTCTCTCTTCTGTCCCTGCTTCCTTCATAGGTTTCCTCTCCCCCTCTGAGTTCTCTGGGGGGACGTGGGGCTCTTCAGGGTTTAACTCTGGGTCCTTTGGAATTTTAGAGCACCTCAGATATGTCCCCAGCTGGATTCATCTCCTGCCATCCCTACACTCTTCCTCCTCAGCATCACCTCCATGGAGATGGGTACCATCCCCAGCCTCAATCTTCTGGGCCAGAAACCTGGCAGTCCTTGACTCCTCCCTATCAACCCATCTCCCATCCATCACCAAGTTCCGTCCGCTCAATCTCCCAAAAACTCTGACAACCATCCATTTCCCTCCATTAGCCCCTTCACGCTCCAAGCCTCCTTTGGCCCTGCAGACAACTGCACTGTCTTGATGTTCTTTCCCTGCTTCTAGTCTGAAGCCCCTCTGGTTCATTCTGTACACAGCAGTCAAAGCCCACTTTCCCAAACCCTGATCCAGTGTTGTCCCTTTCCCATCCCGTACACTTTCATCACTCCCCATTCTCTACAAACTCCTTCGCCTAATATTCAAGACCTTTCTTGAATTGACCAATATATACTTACTTTGTAGGCCCTATCTCTGCTCACCATCCCTCCTCTCCACCACATAGACTTTAAGGTTTAGTAGACCAGGTGTCTCAAGTTCCCTGAGGACAAGATCCAGTCTCTCTTCCCCTTCCAGGACTTTGCACACACTGTCCCTCTGCCTGGGGCTCCTCAGCTGGCTAACTCCTTCTTGTCCTTCTGCATAGGCAGGAGGTCACTCCTGATCCCCAGGTCAGGGGCACCATCTCAGAATTACCCCGACTCCTGGAACCTCTACCATGATAGCACTTGCCAGTTGTCTACTCCTGAATCTCTCTTTGGCAA
This sequence comes from Neogale vison, assembly GCF_020171115.1. NCBI lineage: Eukaryota > Metazoa > Chordata > Mammalia > Carnivora > Mustelidae > Neogale > Neogale vison. The sequence goes on along the minus strand of NC_058092.1, from coordinate 21,014,244 downwards.
AATAGGCTGTGAGCCATGGGAGGGCAGAGATTGTCTGTTCTCTGAGGCCCCAGCATTCTTTCCAGGGCCTGGAGCTGTGGGGGGCTTGTCCAGTGAGTACATGGGTGAGGGACCAGATGGGCGAGCTGGGTTCACCTGGGTGTGTGTGCCCCACTCATAGAATGAGGAAAAAATTTTTAATTAATGCAAAAAAAATTATGATGAACGTAACACCACAATTTTAAATGAGGACAGGATCATAATAGTACCAAGCAGACCCATTTTAGAACATGGGGCAAAAGGAATACTGATTTCAATTTTTTAAAGATATTGCATTCAAATAGTATTTATCTTTTTTTTTAAGACTTTATTTATTTATTTGACAGACAGATCACAAGTAGGCGGAGAGGCAGGCAGAGAAAGAGGAAGAAGCAGGCTCCCCACTGAGCAGGGAGCCCGATGTGGGCTCAATCCCAGAACCCTGGGATCATGACCTGAGCCCAAGGCAGAGGCTTAACCCACTGAGCCACCCAGGTGCCCCATAAATGGTATTTATCTTGGTCACTGAGGTTTTCAGTGTCCCCTTACATTTTGCTCTTATGTGAGCTCCTCTACAAACCCCCAGTACTGGTCCTGATGGGAAGCCTTTCTCAACAGGCCTGGACAGGCATGGCACAGGGGACAGGGCCCAAGCAGATGTCCTGGGTTGAATCCTCTGGCTGTAGAAAGACTCTTTCCAGTGGAGAGTTGCCCACACCCCACTAAGCTGGAGCCTGAACCCAAGAGGAAGGGATTTACTTAGGGGTAGCGTTGGATGGTGAGGATGGGAAAGGGTGTGACTTCCTCAAACACCCAGAGTGAACACCACGCACTGCCCAGCTGTGGACTGCCTCCCCGCCCTTCTGAGGTCCCAGGGAGAGGATCCCCCAAGGCATTGAAGGTCCAAGGGGGGAAAGAAACAAGGCCAGTCCCAGAGAAATGGGCACTTCGGGCTCAAAGGAAAGATGAGGGGGCTGAGATTATGCAGCGATGATTTTATTTATTTATTTATTTTTAATGTAAGTTTTCAGTTTTAATTCCAGTATAGTTAGAACCCAGTGTTATATCAGTGTCCGGTGTACAATCTAGTGATTCAACAACTCTACTTTATTCAGTGTTCATCGTGGTAAGTGCACTCTTAATCCCCAACACCTGTTTCGCCCATCCCCCACGCCCCCCTCTGGTAATCACCAGCGTGGGCTCTATAGCTGAGAATCTTTTTTGGTTTCTTTCTCTCTCTTTCTCTCTTTTTCTTTCTTCTTGTGGAGCAGAGACTTTAAAATCTTCTGGTCTCAGCACCTCTTTAAAAATTACTGAGGACCTCAGAGAGCTTTTGTTTACATGGGATATATCTATCAGTATTTTCTTTTTTTAAAAGATTTTATTTATTTATTTGAGAGAGAGCGACAGAGATAGCAACAGAGATAGCGAGAGAGAGCACGAACCAGGAGGAGAGGGAGAAGCAGGGCTGGATCGCAGGACCCTGGGATCATGACCGAAGCCAAAGGCAGACACTTAACCCACTCAGCCACCCAGGTGCCCCCCTGGGTGAATTTTCATATTCAAAATTCAAACTAAAACTCTTGAAACATTGTTTAAAATACAAAACCCAGGGGCCCCACATTTGGGCTCCCTGCTTAGCGGGGAGCCTGCATCCCCCCTCTCTCTGCCTGCCTCTCTGCCTACTTGTGATCTCTCTCTGTGTCAAATAAATAAACAAAATCTTTTTTTTAAAGCAGCATTTTTTAAAAAGATTTTATTTATTTATTTGACAGAGATCACAAGTAGGCAGAGAGGCAGGCAGAGAGTGAGAGAGGGAAGCAGGCTCCCCGCGGAGCAGAGAGCCCGATGTGGGGCTTGATCCCAGGACCCTGGGATCATGACCTGAGCTGAAGGCAGAGGCTTAACCCACTGAGCCACCCTGGCACCCCCAAATAAATAAAATCTTAAAAAAAAATACAAAACCCAGTAATAAGCTCATTCCATGTTAACACAAATGACATTATTAGCAAAAAATTAGCTAACAATTTCAAAACATAAATAATTTAGAGTGGCCTTGATTTAGATTTGGTTGCAAATCTGTCTAATGATGGGATTAATACAAGACAGCTAGATCTCATGTCTGCTTCTGCATTCCATTTATCCTGGTATGTTGTTTGATTGGAGTACATGAAGATCTGCCTTTACACAGAGGCGTAATTATAGTGGGAGGGATATTTTACTGTCTTTTTCAGATATTAATGATGTTCTTCTTTGATACTGCATCAAAGCTCCACAACGGTATTTCTAAAAAAGCCAGTTGCAATGTGGAACCTCAGCCATACCAGGGAACCTTCTGTAATCTGGTGTGCAGTCATGTTTTGATCTGTCTTGCCCTTTGATTCTTTTACCCATGCATGATTTTGAAACTGACCTTCCTCATTTGGAAAATACCAGTTCACTAAGTTAAGCAGAATTTCCAAACACGGACCTTTCACTGAAGGATTTTTTTCATTAGTATCACCACCTATCTCATCCAAAAATTCTTTAAGGATTGGGAAGCTGTCAAACTCACACAGGCAGATACAGCTTTTCCGAAGATGCTAATTTTCTCCAAAGTTCAAATTTTATCATTGGTGACGAATATGTTGTTTGTTTTCCTTGAGGCGATGGGCTCCCTTGGTTCATATCTGAGCAAACATGATACCCAAGTTTGGAAAACCATAGTGGGCCAGTCATTTTTTTTCAAGTGATAGTGATGATCTATAAAAAAGTTCAACTTACAACTCAGTTGCTCAAGGGCTTTTCCTGGAGACAACCACTGACTTCAGTGTGAAGAAGCATTTCCCATTTTGACACCCAGAATATTAAAAAGATGTGCACTCAAGATTGAATAAAATTAATAATTCCCGGGGCACCTGGGTGGCTCAGTGGGTTAAAGCCTCTGCCTTCAGCTCAGGGTCCTGGGATCGAGCCCCTCATCAGGCTCTCTGCTCAGTGGGGAGCCTTCTTCCCCCTCTCTTTCTTCCTGCCTCTCTGCCTATTTGTTGTCTTGGACTGTCAAATAAATAAATAAAATCTTTATAAAAAAATTAATAATTCCCTTGCTTTATCAAGGCAATTGAATTTTTTTCCCACTGAGTAGTGCCTGGCTGTGAGAAATACAGCTTATTCCCATTTGGTGCCGCTGCCTTGATTTGTGCTAAGGAGCCAGAGATTTTCTTCACCCCGTACCATCAGCGCAAATGTCAACACAGTCAAAAGGGGAAATAATGTTTTGGTATTATTGCGATAACAGTTTTTTTTTTTTTTTAAGATTTTATTTATTTATTTGACAGAGAGAGACACAGTGAGAGAAGGAAGACAAGCAGGGGGAGGGGAGAGAGAGAAGCAGGCTTCCTGCCCACCAGGGAGCCCAATGAGGGGTTTGATCCCAGGACCCTGAGATCATGACCTGAGCCAAAGGCAGATGATTAACCCATTGAGCCGCCCAGGTGTCCCTATGACAATACTTTTGACCTCATGGATTCTCTGAAAGTTCCAGAGATATTCCTTTCTCCTCCCTCATTTCTGTGGACCACCCTTTGAGAAGTATCATTCTAGAGCCTTGGGATCACATGGCAGGACCTCGTTTAGGAACAGAAAAGATCCCAGCCGAGTAGAAGTTAGCAATTTCACTGCTGCGGAAGCAGCATAAAACGATGTAATTCACAATGTGACTTGAGGCTGAGTTTTTTGTTTTGAAAGGAATCACAATTACTTATCGGAATAATGAAACCTACCTACATTTATTTAATTTAGCATACACCACACTAAATGGGGCAAAGCACAAAAGTGTTCTCAGTCATCAAAATTCCAGTTAGAAAAAAAAAAAAATTCCAGTTAGAGCCAGTTGGTTCTTTCTTCTTCTTTTTTTTTTAATTGAAGTATAATTGATATACAATGTTCTATTTGTTTTGTACAACATAGTGATTTGACAACTGTGTTACGCGGTGCTTACCACAGGTGTAGCTACCATCGGTCACCCTATGATGCCATTCTAGTCCCATGGGCTGTATTCCATATGCTTCGCCTTTCATCCCTGTGACTTGTTCATTCCATGGCTGGAAGCCTGTACCCCCGCCTTTGCCCATTTTGCCCATCCCCACACCTCCCACCCCTCTGGCAACCATGGCTCATTCCCTTTATTTATGGGTCTGTTTCTGCTTTTAGAGCCAGGTAGTTCTTTAAGCTCACCTGTAAGAATCTAGAGGCTTCTTCCAGTGTTTCCTCTGCTCCAGAGCTCCCAAAGAGATCCTTGGCACCGAGGGCTCTCACCCACTCCATTACTGGTTCATGGTGCTGGGAAGAGTGCTGAATAGAGAGACAAGGCCCTTGTTCTCCTGGGGCTCACAGTCACGTGGGAGAGTGTTATGAACCACACAAACACGAATAGGATCACGACTGGGCTAGGATTTACAGAGAAGTACAGGGAGCTTTGAGGCAGGACTGGACCTGGCTTGGTGAGGGCCTCTCTGAAGAACTGACATTCAGGTAAGGGTTGAAGCACAGCTAGAATGGCCGGGTAGAAATGGGGTGTGGTTAGGAAAGAGGGTTCAAAGTGTAGGCATGGGTGTAAGCTTGCAGGCAGAGGCAGGAAAGGTCTGAGCATGTTTGAAGACCCACCTGGGAGCTCCATTTTGACTGGACCCTGGTGGGAAGATAGCAGGAGATGAGGACGGAATGGCAGTAGAGGTCAGGGCCAGGACCTCCAGCGCGGTCCTTTTCTCAGTTTCCACACCCTGCTCTGCTCCTTCCTGCCTCTGTCTTGGAGCCAAGCAGATGCCTCTGCCTGGAACATTCTTCCTCTCTCAGGTCTCCAAGGAAATGTCGCCGCTTTTCTAAGTATATTTTTTTTGTGTTCTCCAGATCAGCACCCCCTTTTATTTGTCCAGCAACTCTTGTTTGCTTACATCCTTTTTGTCCATCTGCCCTATGAGACAGTCAGTTCCCCGAGCGCTGGCCGGTGCGGTCACGTTCACCCCATAGCCCGTGTGGGCAGGCCATGCAATTGGTGCTCAGAAATGTTTGTTGGTAGAATGTGTGAAGGAACAAACACACACAGGGCTGGGTTTGGGATCCTGGCTCCATCCTTTAACAGCTGTGTGACCTTGAACAATCATCAAACACCTGATATGGTTTCCTATTCTGTAAAATGGGGTTTTACTTCCTATATCAGAGGGCTTTCATGAGACCAGAATGAGGTAGTGCTCAGGGAGCACCTGGGTCCGAAGGAGCGTTTTAGTCCTAATGCTGTTCTCTTTTCACTGTTCTGGGACATATGATGAGCCTTGGGTCTTGCTTAACCCCGTCTGGGTCTCCTGCCCTCCCATTCCCCCAACCCCTGCCAGCTGCAACACAAAATTCAGAGCAGCTTCTAGCTTCCTGTGCTGGCAACAGAGTGGGAGGAACAAGAGAGGAGGGAGCCACTGGTTTTGATGGAAAGTGCGTAGTGGCGAGGATGCTGTTGAAACAGACCAGACTGTGGGTAGTGGGCGCAGGCGCACACATGAGCGGGGGCGGTGGGGGAGGAGCAGAGGGAGAGATAGAATCCCAAGCAGACTCCACACCCCATGCACAGCTTGATTCAGGACTTGATCTCATGACCCTGAGATCATGACCTGAGCCGAAATCAAGCTGGACACTTAACCGACTGAGCCACCCAGGTGCCCCTTTAATATACTTTTGTAAAGGCTTTTTGTTTTGAAATAACTTTAGGCTTCCAGAAAAGCTGCAAAATCGTACAAAGAGTGCATGTGTGCCCTTCGCTCCACATTCCCTAATGTTAACAATTTACAAAACCATAATACAATGATCAAAACCAGGAAATGAACATTGATATTATTTTAATTATAGACCTTATTGGAACTTTACCAGTTTTTCCACTAATGATCTTTTTTTTTGTTCTTGGAGCCAATCCAGGATCCCACATTGTATTTAGCTGTCATACATTTCCTTAATATCCTCTGATCTATGGCAGTTCCTCAGTCTTTCCTTATTGCTCATGACCTTGACATTTTTGATCAGTCATTTTGTATAATGTCTCACAATTTGGGTCTGTCTGATGTTTTCTTGTGACTAAATTGAGATTATGCACTTCTGGCAAGAAAACTGCGGAAATGATGTTATAGCCTTTTCAGTGCATCATATCAAGGGTACCTGAGCTGGGTGTATGTCTTACTCTTCATGAGTGCACCTTAGTCATTTGATTTGATTAGACAACACTACTCAGTTTCTCCACTGTATACTTTTCTTCATCTTCTTCTTTTCTTTTTTTAAAAGATTTTTTTTTAAAGATTCTATTTATTTATTTGTCAGAGAGAGAGAGAGAAAGAGAGCGCACAAACAGGGGGAGCAGGAGGCAGAGGGAGAAGCAGGCTCCCTGCCAAGCAGGGAAAGATGCCCAACCAACTGAGCCACCTAGGCATCCCTAAAAGATTTTTTAAAAAGATTTTTTAAAAAAGATTTTTTTTATTATTTGACAGAGACAGACACAGCGAGAGAGGGAACAGAAGCAGGGGGAGTGGGAGAGGTAAAAGCTGACTTCCCGCTAAGCAGGGAGCATGATGCGAGGCTTGATCCCAGGACTCCGGGATCATGACTGGAGCCGAAGCCAGACACTTAACGACTCAGCCACCCAGGTGCCCCAAAAGATTTTATTTTTAAGTAATCTCTACACCCAACATGGGGCTCAAACTTACAACCTCGAGATCAAGAGTTGCACGCTCCACCAAATGAGCCAGCCAGGCGCCCCTATATTTTTCTTTTCATTAAATTCTTTCTTTTAATTGTTAAAGCAACAAATGCTTCCAAAAAGTTCAAAGGAAGCATGAAATAGGTAAACTTCCCTCCAAGCCCATCTCACCGTCCCAAAGGTTACTTATCACCGTCTGCTCTTAAAGCTATAGCCTTCTTGATCACTTTCTAGATGTCATATATATGCATATTTATTTTATTTTTATTTTATATTTATATTCATTTATTTTATATTTATTTATATATAATATATATTTATATTTATTTTATTTATGTAAATTTTTAAAATTTTGTTTTACTTAACAATATTATCCAGGGAAAACTTTCCATGTTAGTACAATCACATATAACTCATTCTTTCTAAAAAAACAAAAACAAAAAAGCCAACTCATTCTTTCTAATGACTGGCTAGTATTTCATCTTTGGGTTACCCTAATGTAATGTTCTGTATTTTTGAGATTTTATATGAACACGTAAATAATAATAAATTTACTTAAAATAATAATAATAATATAATATTGCATAAATTAAATTAAATAGAATATTTATTTTACATATTATGTTTTTATGCATATAATAAATATATTTATTAAAGGAAATAAAATATTTTATAAAAAACCATAACATTTATTTATTTATTTAAAAGTTTATTTATTTATTTTTTTGACAGGCAGAAATGACAAGTAGGCAGAGAGGCAGGCAGAGAGAGAGAGGGAGGCAGGCTCCCTGCCGAGCAGAGAGCCCAGTTTGGGGCTTGATCCCAGGACCCTGGGATCCCAGAGTCCAGCCGAAGGCAGAGGCTTTAACCCACTGAGCCATGCAGGTGCCCCTAAAATAACATAATATTTATTATTTTAAGAATATTCTACTCCTAATGTGGGGCTTTAACCCACTGACCCTGAGATCAAAAGTCACATGCTCTAATAACTAAGCCAGCCAGGCACCCCCATAAATTATTTTTTAAAAATTTTTAAAGATTTTATTTATTTGTCAGAGAGAGCATGAGCAGGGGGTGTGGCAGGCAGAGGGAGAAGCAGGCTCCCTGCCAAGCAAGGAGCCCAATGTGGAACTTCATCCCAGGACCCTGGGATTGTAACTTGAGCTGAAGGCAGACGCTTAACTGACTGAGCCACTCAGGCATCCCTCCCCACATAAATTTTTTTTTCAAGATTTTATTTATTCATTTGACAGACAGAGATCACAAGTAGGCAGAGAGGCAGGCAGAGAGAGAGGAAGGGAAGCAGGCTCCCTGCTGAGCAGAGAGCCCAATTCGGGGCTCCATCCCAGGACCCTGAGATCATGACCTGAGCTGAAGGCAGAGGCTTTAACCCACTGAGCCACCCAGGCACCCCCATAAATTATTTTTTAATATAGAACATCTACCATCAAAATTTACATTTCAGGGGCAGCTGGCTGGCTCAGTGGGTTAAGCCGCTGCCTTTGGCTCAGGTCATGATCTCAGGGTCCTGGGATCGAGCCCCACATCGGGCTGTCTGCTCTGCAGGGAGCCTGCTTCCCCCTCTCTCTCTGCCTGCCTATCTGCCTACTTGTGATCTCTCTCTCTGTCAAATAAATAAATAAAATCTTTTAAAAAATTTACATTTCAAATTTCATCAACAGAAAAACATTTAAGTTGTTAGAAAAGTAAAAATTAAGTTAAGAATTAAAAAAATATTTTAATATAAATTTTCATATATTCTATCATCAGGAATAGATTATTGAAAACCTTACGTGAAAATAAGTTACTAAATGGAAATGTAATTTTAAAAAGGAGCAAGAGAAAGGAAACTGAATTGCCATTGATTCCATTGAATCTCAGATGCCATTCATTTTAAAAACACACCATTTTTTAAAAAAAGATTTTATTTATTTATTTGACAGATAGAGATCACAAGTAGGCAGAGAGAAAGAGGAGGAAGCAGGCTCCCTGCCGAGCTTGGAGCCCGATGCGGGGCTCAATCCCAGGACCCTGGGATCATGACCTGCCAAAGGCAGAGGCTTTAACCCACTGAACCACCCAAGTGCCCCACACCATTGTTTTATGTAGAAAAAAATTCTGCTAATTAATTGGATGATACTGCCAAAATGTGCAAAATGAGTCTTAGGATTGATTAAATAAGACAGGCCCTTTTGACCCTTCATTAAACAGAATTCCTGTGTGGTCTTCCAGGTACAGGCAGGATTCTAGGACCGGCTGCTCCTTCCAGCCATGGCGATGGGGGAAAATAATTCATCTCGCGTGGACTCTGAGTTCCGATATACCCTCTTCCCGATTGTTTACAGCATCATCTTTGTGCTGGGGTTCATGGCCAACAGCTATGTGCTGTGGGTCTTCGCCTGCCTGTACCCTTCCAAGAAATTCAATGAGATAAAGATCTTCATGGTGAACCTCACCATGGCTGACCTGCTCTTTTTGGTCACCCTGCCCCTGTGGATCATCTACTACCACAACCAGGGCAACTGGATTCTCCCCAAATTCCTGTGCAACCTGGCTGGCTGCTTTTTCTTCATCAACACCTATTGCTCCGTGGCCTTCCTGGCTGTCATCACTTACAACCGTTTCCAGGCAGTGACCCGGCCTATCAGGACAGCTCAGGCCACCACCCGCAAGCGTGGTTTCTCCGTGTCCCTGGTCATCTGGGTGGCCATCGTGGCGGCGGCGTCCTACTTCTTCGTCCTGGACTCCACCAATGTGGTGCCTGACAAGACTGGTGCAGGCAATGTCACACGCTGCTTTGAACATTACGAGAAGGGCAGTGTGCCCGTCCTCATCATCCATGTGTTCCTCGTGTTCAGCTTCTTCCTCGTCTTCCTCCTCATCTTCTTCTGCAACCTGGTCATCATCCGCAGGCTGCTCAGGCAGCCGGCGCAGCTGCAGCAAAACGCGGAGGTCAAGCGCCGCGCTCTGTGGATGGTCTGCACGGTCCTGGCCGTGTTCATCATCTGCTTCGTGCCCCACCACATCGTGCAGCTGCCCTGGACGCTGGCTGAGCTGGGCTTCCAGAACAACAGCTTCCACCAGGCGATCAACGATGTCCACCAGGTCACCCTCTGCCTTCTTAGCACCAACTGTGTCTTGGACCCCATCATCTACTGTTTCCTCACCAAAAAGTTCCGCAAGCACCTCTCTGAGAAGTTCTACAGCATGCGCAGCAGCCGGAAGTGCTCCCGGGCCACCTCGGAGACTGGCACGGAAGTGATCATGCCGCTCAACCACCTCCCTGTCCCTTCCCTCAAAAAGTAGTCGCTGACTGTTGGGGCCAGGCCCAGAGCCTTCTCCTCTGCGGACATCGGGGGACTGACCTGGGGGATGAAGGGGTCTCTGTTGTGGCCTGGGTACAAGTGGCCCCTTCAGTATGGAGGCTACCTCACCAAGGGGAGGGGGATGATGGCGGGGCCAGATTGCGGGGAAATCCAGGACTTGAATGTGCCCCCTTCCGCCACATCGGGGCACACGTAGCATAACCTTGGCTTGCGTCCTCATCCTGAATACCCGAGTCTGAGAGCTCTCCAGGGAATGGCAGGGCCGCAGGCAGACCTTGGGGGCAGATTCTGAGCCACCCTGTTCACCCTCCCAAGGCAGCCGCCCTGAGTCAGTTCAGTATAGACTGAAGTTTAGGGCAACTACTACCTTTGCTACTATAAAGGCAGAGAAGGGGATTTTGGGGAAAGGGATCCTCCCCTGGTTGTCTGGTGGTATCTCCAGGGAAGACTTTTGAGCTAGGATAGTGCCATCTTGTCTCCATTCAGAGGCACAAGATATTTGTGACACGTGACTCAGTGGAACCTTTTCCCACTCATCCAACAGCCTGTCCTGAATGGTGCCAGAGAAGGTAAGACATTCACAGGTCAAAAGGTAGGAGAGGGAGGTTGTCTCAGAAGGCAAATGTGTCTCTCTCCACAGGTCTTGCCTCAGGCTTTATTCATCAGCTCTGGGGGAGTGGGAGAGGCATGGTTGCATCCATCTGTCTCAACAGTGGATCCTGATGAATTACCTCCTGCAGGGCAGGTCCCTGCTCAAGGGGCAGAGACCCCTTGAAGCCAGATTGGGGTCTTCGGCAGCTCCACACTGCTCAGTGTTTCCATGAGAAAGTGCACCTGGGAGGAGAAGCAACTGTGTGGGCGGGGCCTCCAGAGTGGGAGGAGCCTGTCAGGTCTCACCTACCACTTAGCTTTCTGGGGCAGGGAGGTGGTCTGGCGGTGGAGGAGCCCTCCTAATTTAGCTTCTACAAGGTGAGAAGAGCAGTTATAGTCCCAAGGGCCAGCAGGCACTTTGAATTTTGAGTGCAGAAGAGAGGTCTCTCTTCTCTTGAAGACCTCTAGATGCCTTTTTGTCATTTTTGGCAAATATATCCAGATGAGCTTTCCCTCACACCCTGAGAACCTGCAGTGTGAATCTGGTAGCCACAGACCCTCCTTGCTCGGAGAAGCCTTCCCTGGTTTCCGGAGCCCCATAGTTCTTCTGAAACATCGTCCTTCCTTCCAGCCACGTCTCCGAAAAGTGAGATCCTTGTTTCCTATTTTTCCTATCTACCGGGCTGATTTTGACAAATGCTTCCCCATGGGCCAGTAACCTGCTTGGGTCTGGGATTGTAGCTGAGGCTGAACTCAGCCGATGGTGACTAGGTGGAGATTGCAGCAGGATCGAGCTTTGGTGTCACACGGACCCAAGTTCAAGTCTTGGCTTTGTCACTTCCACCCAAGGGATTGTGAGCTGAATTTCCTACCTCATAGGGTTGTTAGGTGCCATGAAAACTAAGGCAGATACCTCTTGTCATGGTGATTGCTTGTCCCAGATTCTCCCTTTTTCTGAGAACGCATTCCCCTTTATCCTCTGACAGGAGCTGAATGGATGAGATGTGGCTCTTCTTGGGCCAGTCAAGTTCTCTGTCTCAGGAATAAGAAGTCAGGCTCAGAGGTGCTGTTTTAGGCTCTTTAGGTCACTAACCTTAAGACGTTCAAGTCTGGAGCTGTGACTGTCTGTGCCTGTGTTTACATGTGTGTGTCCATCTCTGTGTATGAGGGAGGGTGGATGACCTGCTCAGAGAGAAGATGGAAATGTGAAGAGCCAAGCAGAGACCAGAGGGAGACCAGAAGCCTGGAGAATGGAGGGCAGGTGCTTCTGGGGCCTGCCATCCTTTTCTTCCAGGCCAGACCCTCTCAAAGCCCAACATCTGCATTCCTTCCTTTGGGTCCTGTGAGATTCCCTCGTCGGGATGCATCCTATTATTTTGCTTAAGCCTGTTTGAGTGACTATCTATGACTTGCATCCCATCTCTGAATAAGATGAATGTTTAGATACTAAAGCACCATGTTTCTTGCATTTTAGTCATTTATGTACATACCTCCATACATGATTTTTCAATATCCATGTGCCATCTGTATGTTTTCTTAATAAATATTTTCTCTAAATTGAGTCACTTTTTATCTATTTACCCAAATGTCCATTAACTGGTGAATGGATAATGAAGAAATGGTGTGTGTATATATATGGTGGAATATTACTCAGCCATCAAAAAGGATGAAATCTTGCCATTTGCAATGAGGCAGATGGAGCTAGAGGTTATTATGTTAAGTAAAATAAGTCTGAGAAAGACAAATACCATATAGTTTTACTCTTATGTGGAATTTAAGAAACAAAACAGGTGAACATATGGGAGGAGAAAAGAAAAAGAGGGAAACAAACCATAAACGACTCCTAAGGACAGAAAACAAACTAAGGGTTGATGTGGGGAGGTGGTTGGGCAAGGGCTAGATTGGTGATTGGATATTAAGACGGGAACATGTAGGGACGCCTGGGTGGCTCAGTTGGTTAAGCAGCTGCCTTCGGTTCAGGTCATGGTCCCAGGGTCCTGGGATCGAGTCCCACATCGGGCTCCTTGCTCCTGCTTCCCCCTCTGCCTCTGCCTGCCATTCTGTCTGCCTGTGCTCGGTCTCTTTCCCTCTCTCTCTCTGATAAATAAATAAAATCTTTAAAAAAAAAAAAAAAGACGGGAACATGTAATGATGAGCACTGGGTGTTATGTAAGTGATGAATCATGGAATTCTACTCCAGAAACCAATAGTACACTGTATGTTAACTAAATAGAATTTAAATAAAAAGTTGAAAAAAAACTTTATTTAAAAGGAGGCTTTATAACTAAATTAAAAATGAAAACCAGTGGCACCTGCCACACATAGAAAATAAACATAAAAATAAAATACAACTATTTTTTTTTAAAGATATTATTTATTTATTTTGCGAGAGAGAGAGAGAGAGAGCATGTGTGCTCATGTGCCTGGGGGCGCATGAGCTGGGGGATGGGCAGAGGAGAGCATCTCTAGCAGACTACAGGCTGAGTGTGGATCCCCACTTGGGGCTTGATTCCAAGACTCTGAGATCGTGACTTGAATGAAAACCAAAAGTCAGACGCTTAACTGACTGAGCCACCCAGGTGCCCCAGGGACCGCCATTTTTATGTCTTAATTACTATGGTTTTCAAGGTTTATCCACTTCAATGTGTGTCTTCCAGATCCTGGGGGCAGTACGTGAATCTTAGCCGTCTATGTATCCACAATTTCTCACACAAGGTCTAGAGCTGAGATCTATCTGTCTCCAAAGCCTACTGCTTCCCCCAGGTGTAGCATCAACAGACATATTGACACATACATGCCCTTGCTTTGAAAGAGTTAAAGGAGGCAGTTGCCACCTCTGGGCCTGCATGCTCTTTCACCTTGGAAGGATACTTTTGCTTTGACCACTGTTAAATTCTTGCTTGCTTATGAAGAAGAAAAAAAAAAGAAGAGAGGGTTTAAGGAGACGCTTGAGAGACAGCTGGGGAAGGAATTTAACACACATTTTGTCAAAGTTCCATGGCCATATTTTAAAAGAAATGTCAGGGAGTTTCAGAAGATCAGAATATTGTAGAGCTAGGAGGATCCAATCCCTTCATCTCACAAAGGGAAACGTGGGACTCAGGAGGGCTAAGTGATCGCAGAAATTACACAGCACGAAGCTGCGGTGAACACGGAGCTGGCTGCTTGCCCGTGTCTTTTCCTTCTTGGTGACAGGATTATGGAAAAAGCTGAGTTGCAATTTTTTTAAAAAAAAAATTTTATTTGTTTATTTGAGAGGAAGAGAACATGCAAGAGAGCATGAGCGGGGTGGGGGAGGGGCAGAGGGAGAAGCAGGCTCCCTGCTGAGCAAGGAACCCGATGTGGTCCTCGATCCCAGAACCCTGAGATCATGACCTGAGCTGAAGGCAGACGCTTAACTGACTGAGCCACCCAGGTGCCCCTGAGTTGGAATTCTTTTGATAAAATACCACCAATCAGGATTTCCAAGCCATCTTTTGTGTCAAGAAGGCCTCTTCCTGCCCTGACCTCAGTCTCACACCAGTGATCTCAGTTGGAGGGTGTTGCTTGAAGCAAGATGTGGTCTCTCACCTCATTCAGAAGAGTCACAGACACAAGAGTGGTAAGCGTAGGGCACAGTTGATGAGAACTGGGCGTTATTTATGCTTGTTTTGACTCATCTATGTTATATTTGTCCTTGAGACTTAAAGCTACAAACAAATAGAACAGAACCCTCTTGTAAAACACCTGTTGGGTTGTGGTTTTTTTTTTTTTTTTTTTTTTTTGCAGGTGTAGTGTAGCTGAAATACAAATTTTGCTTCCCTTGACAACCTGCTAGCAAGTCGTCCTTCCACCTACCCCATCACTCACCTAGTCATCCATCCATCCATCCATCCATCCATCCATCCAGGTATCCCCAAAAAACCATATAGAGTACCTATTTTGCCCCAGTAACTATGCTAAGCATAGCTTTTATCTGTTGTCTTAATGAAACCTCACACTCCCCACTGAAAGGTAGCTGATTTTATCCCCCTAGAAATGAATAAAATAAAGACTGATGGAATAAGACAGTGGCTGCCTCCTAGCTACTTGGTACAAAAGGAAAGGGACTTCCTTTTTGTCGAGCCCAGATATTTGCTTGCCGCTTTCCTAAGTCTCGTCTCAGTGAGTCCTTATAGCTTCTGTACAGAACTGATATTTTCATGCCCATTTTGCAGATGGGGAAATTGAGGCTTAGAAGGGTCCAGTGATTTATAAGAGCTAGTGAGTGGTGGGATAATCTTCAAACCCAGAGCTGCCTTAGTAGCTGTGGGTCCCTTGCCTTCTTTCCTCCCCTCTATGTGACTGTACCCTCACCCAAGTCTCTGTAAGCGCTGTCTTGGCTTTGGTGTGCGCTGGGTTAGAGGTCTCTTTGGGGCAGCTGGCGAAGGCCCCGTCTTGTTGTTTCTAAGGCTTTTGTATGCCCCGTGCAGGCTGAAGCCCCGAAAGCAAGGACTGTTTTCAGGGCCAAGACCCCTGGGATCCATTAAGGGCACACCTGCCAGCAGATGGTATACATGAATGCAGTGTTTCAAAGAGTGTCATTGTCGCTCAAATTAGAAGGTGCATTCAGCGGTCACCTGCCATTTCTGTAAGAACAGGGAAAGGGGTGAGCGCTTACTGTGTGCCAGGCACTGTGAGGGGAACTTCACGTCATCACCCAGGGATAAAATGGACTCTTCCCTCTGCCTGAATTACTTCTCTTCCCTGGTATCTATGTGTCTGGCTCACTCCCTCACTTCCATCCAGACGCTCACATGTCCCCCTCTCAGTGAAGTCTGCCCTTGACCATTTTATTTAAAGCAGAAGCTTCAAGAATGAAGTGATTCTCAAGGCCACGCAGTAAGCAGCTGGGTCTGTCTGGCTGCAAAGACCATGCACTTTTCATTTGAGCGCACTGACCTTCATAGGCTCCTCTCATGGCGTGGACGGTGTCCGTCTGTCTGTTCTCTGTATATTTGTCTATTCATTCTGTTAAGATTCCATCTATGAGTGGAATCATTTGGTATTTGTCTTTCTCAGTCTGACTTATTTCACTTTGTTTAACACTCTCTAGGTCCACCTGTGTTGTCGCGAATGGCACGACCTATTCCTCTTTGCTGGACGCCTCTCTTGTGCATTTTTCTGTCTGAATGTCTGTTACTTTCTGTCACCACCTTTCTTCAGTCTGACTCCCTACGACAGCTCAAGAGTGCTCAAAAAGTATCTTTAACTTTGTTTGCATCCTTGGAAAATGTAGTGTTATCCTCTGTGTGTATTCATTTGAAATTTACATGAAAGGCACGATTTAGATAAGTTGGGCTAAGGACCTCCTTCTCTGTCTCCAAGTTGTCCCATTCAGCATCATTTCTACAATTTCACTATGGTGAAGTGAGCACATTGGGTTCACTGTCGCAAACATCTGCTGGGCCCTCCATCGTGTGCGTCTACATTTTACTTACCTGTCCCCCTGGTGACGGACAGTTGGGTTGTCTCCCGCTTCCTTTACCATAAACAATGCTGTGAGGAGATCCTTCCGGACGCTCCCCCATGGACCAATGTGAACTTTTCTGGGATGAAATCCCAGGTGTGACATTGCTAGGGCAGAGGCTTCACACCTACCTAATTGGGCTTAGACCTGCCAAATCACTTCTAGAATGGCTGCACGGGTCTACACTGACACCCATAGTTACAGGAGAGTTTCTATGTCTCCAAGTCCCCACACACACTCAGCATCGTTCCACTTATAAATTGCTCATAGGTTTTGGGGCACCTGGGTGGCTCAGTTGTTAAGTGTCTGCCTTCAACTCAGGTCATGATCCCGGGGTACTTGGATTGAGCCCCACATTGGGCTCCCGGCTCGGCCGGACGCCTGCTTCTTCCTCTCCCACTCCCCCTGATTGTGTTCCCTCTCTCACTGTGTGTGTCTCTCTCTCTATCAAATAATAAATAAAATCTTTAAAAAAAATAAATTGCTCATAGGTTTTAAGTAAAATATCATTTTGGGTTTGAATTTCTCTCAGATTATTAATGGGTCTCTGATCATGTACTCATTAGCCATCTGAATTCGAATTCATACCATTCTGCTTCCAAAGCCTGCCCAGTATCACATAGTGATCATTAAAGTGGCCTTTGGGACCACGTTGCCAGGGTTCAATTTCTGTGACTTCCCCTGGTCTGTGATATTCACCTCTCTGTGCCTCTGTTTCCTCATCTGTAAAATGGGCATAATTTTATTATTGATATAATAGGATGGTTTTGAGGATTTAAAATTTCTTAGAATAGTGCCCAGCATGAAATAAATACCTGCGAATGTCATGTCTTGTCTGGGTAGATTGTGTCATTCTTCACACAGGCTTTCTGTTCATTCCAGCTCATAACCCTGTTTCCCCACCCCTGCTCATAAAGTTCATATTGTGTAACCCTGAATTTTCCTCAGAAATGTGAAACCATTAAAGGGAAAACAGAATGTAACTTATTTGGCTTTCTTATTTAACTTCCCAGGTCATTCTAACGGACTTTTAGAGAGCATTTTAAGAATTGTCACATGCATGAGTCAGGAGATTTTGGCATTCAGAAGGAAATGATGATTCAGTTCCTTAAAAGAAAGTGCGGGTGGGGCACCTGGGTGGCTTAGTGGGTTAAGCCTCTGCCTTCAGCTCAGATTTTGAACTCAGGGTGCCTGCTTTCCCCTCTCTCTCTCTGCCTGCCTCTGCCTACTTGTCATCTCTGTCACATAAATAAATAAAATCTAAAAAAAAAAGAAAGAAAGAAAGGGTGGGTCATCAAAGCAGAGTATTAACAGAGTTAAAAGGCAGCCCACTGAAGGACAGACATTGTCTGCAAACCATGTATCTGATAGGGGATTTATATGCAGAATATAGAAAGAGCTCCTACAACTCAACAATAAAAAACTAGAACTCAATTAAAAATATGGGCAAAGGACCTAACAGGCATTTTTCCAAAGAACACATACCAATGGCCAAGAAGCACAAAGCCACGGTAAGTTGAAAACAGGAAATAACAAGAGCTGGCAAGGAATGAAACTCAGGTACCATGCTGGGGGGAAGGGAAAATGGCGCAGCTACCGTGGAAAACGGTACTCAGTTCCTCAAAAACTTAAACACGGAACTACCACATGACCCAGGAATGCCAGCTCTACCCCAAAAGAATTGAATGCAGGGACTCTAGCCCTAAGGTTCATAGCAACAACATTCACGGCAGCCAAATGTAGGAGCAACCCAGGGATCCATGAGGGATGAATGGATCCACAAAAGGTGGTATGTACATGCAAGCGAATACGACTCAGCCTTAGAAGGGAAGGAAATTCTGACACGTGCTACAACCTGAATGAACCTTGAAGACATTATGATGAAGGAGAAAAGCCAGACACAAAGGACAGACATCTGTATGATTCCACTTAGAGGAGGGGGCTAGAGTCGTCAAATTCAGAGACAGGAAGTGGAGTGGCGAGCGCCATGGCTGAGGAAGGGAGGAATGGGCAGTTATTGTGTAGCAGGGATGGTGTTTCAGTTGGGGAGATGGAAAAGTTCTAGAGTTGGGTGGTTTGTATGGTTTAGAACAATACGAATGTACTTAATGCCGCTTTAAGTGAGTACTTAAAAACTGATGAAATGGTAACTTTTATGTTGCCCGCCTCCCCCACATAGCCTTTTTTTTTTTTTTTTTAAAGGGAGGACAGCGTAGGAAGAAGTGGGGTGAGAAGGGGCAAATACTGACTCCCAAAGTGTTCTTTTTCGTGGTGAGCCCATCACGTTCAAGGTGCTGTTGTCTGCCATTGATTCAGCCAACTTTACTGGAGCGGCTGGGTGTGAGAGAGCTTAGTCAGTCACACTCTGTACCCACGTGGTGTCTTTGGTATG
Organism: Neogale vison; assembly: GCF_020171115.1. NCBI lineage: Eukaryota > Metazoa > Chordata > Mammalia > Carnivora > Mustelidae > Neogale > Neogale vison. The sequence goes on along the minus strand of NC_058092.1, from coordinate 20,995,717 downwards.
TGTGCCTGTCTGAGGCAGCCCCGCCCAGTGAAAAGAGAATGGGTGTCTTTCCTGCATTTCACCAACATTTGGTGATTCCTTGCCCATAGGTAGCACTCTGCCATGGGCTGTGAGAACAAGTCAAAAAAATTTTAAAAATGAAGTCTCTGTCTTCACATCTCAGCAAGCGGCAGATATGTTAAGAATGCAATAGAGTGTGAGGCACCTGGGTGACACAGTGGGTTAAAGCCTCTGCCTTCAGCTCAGGTCATGATCCCAGGGTCCTGGGATCGAGCCCCACATCTGGCTCTCTGCTCTGCGGGGAGCCCACTTCCTTTCCTCTCTCTCTGCCTGCCTCTCTGCCTCCTTGTGATCTCTGTCTGTCAAATAAATAATCTTAAAAAAAAAAAAAAGAATGCAATAGAGCCTTATGTCTGCTGTTCAGTGGTCCACTACGGCTGGCTGTCATGTTGGTGGCTTGAACTCATTCCTGTTGGGAGTACTTATACCACAGAAATGAATGAGCGCTATGAATCTTTTGAACCTCGGCTCTGTCACTGGCTCTGTGATCCTGGGCAAGTCACTTCAGCTCCCCAGCCTCAGTTTCTTTCTCTGTAAAATGAGTCTAATAAATACCAGTTCCTTTCTCTTCCCTTTCCTTGCAAGAGGATAATTTGACACTTGGGATGGGGCATTGGTTGTTCTTGGATGACAGGCAGCCTGCGTAGCCCAGGTAACTGCTGATACCCCTCCCCACTTCTCCTCAGCTGGCCACAATGCTGCCCTGGGCTGGTGTTGTCCAGAGAAAGCAACTGTCCAGAAATAACTCTACAGGCACTTATTATGTACCGCGGGGAGAGGAAGGGGAAGACTAGAAAGGAAGGAGGTAGCTATTGCTCTCCACAGTTCATTGTTTCATTGTTTATATTTGACCTTATGACCTGATAGTGGCTCCTCACATTATGGTTGTTTCACAACAAATGAACCTCAGCTACAGCAGCAGCCAAAACTCAGTCAGCAAGGCAAGATGTGGAATGGGGAAGAACGTGGGCCTTGGAGTTAGAGCTAGACTTGTGTCCCAGTGCTGTCGTCTGGTGTTACGTAACTGTATGCTTATCACTGAGCCTCAGTTTCCCCACCTGTAAAAATGGAGATCATGACAATGACTGCACACATGTGTTAGAAGTCTTGGGGAGGTCATGGAGAGAAAACCATGTGTCCTCTGTCAGGGGCCATGACATGTGTCATCAGATGTGAGCGACTAACCGCAGCGACGTTGTTGGTTGCCTAATACCTATTCTCTCCCTCTTCCAAAATAGAAGAACCCCAATTTTATTTGGAGTAACAGTGTATCTGGCCTAAAGATGGCATTTCCTTACAGCTAGGGGTAGCCTCGTGACTAAGTTCTGGCCAATGGGATGTTAATAAGAACAGCTGCTAAATTTGGAAATGCTGCTTCAACAGAGTTGACTCAGCTAAGTGATCCCCTTCAGCCTTTTCCTCCTTTTCCCTTCTGGCCTGGAATTTGGTGCCGCAGCAGCCATCTTTGACCTTGAAGGGATCTTGAAAGTAGAAACTATCGGGACGCCTGTGTGGCTCAGTCTGTTAAGCGGCTGCCTTCAACTCAGGTCGTGATCCCAGGGTCCTGGGATCGAGCCCTGTGTCAGGCTCCCTGCTCAGCGAGGAGCCTGCTTTCCCCCTCTCCATCTGCCTGCTGTTTCCCCCTGCTTGTGCTCTCTCTCTCTGTCAAATAAATAAACAAATTCTTAAGAAAAAATAGAAACTATTTGCTGAGATAGTAGAAAGAATGATCTAAGGAGCCTGGGGCCATATTGGGGCAGTACTATTTCCCACTGTCTATTGCCTACCTCTGGACCATTTTTATGGGAGAAAGAAAGAAAATTCTCTCTGAGAAAGAAAGAGAAGTCTCTGTTATTTGGGGTTTTCTTTATATGCAACTGAATCTAATCCATCCAGATATTACTGGATGGAGCATGGAAGACATAATTGGAGAGGGGCTGCCTCTTACCAAGCACCTGCTATGGGTTCGTATGATTTATACTTTTACGTAGTTTCAGTCTTTTTACTTGACGTCTCAGAAGCATTGGACTCTGTTGACCTTTCCCTTCTCAAAACTCTTTCATGCCCTGAGTTCCATGACCTCATATTCTTCCTGGTGTTTGCAGAGTCTCTTAAAAAAATTTTTTTTTAATTTTTATTTGGGGATAGTCGATACACACTATTATGTTAATTTCAGGGGTACAACTTACTGATTTGACAAATTTACACAACATGTTGTGCTCACCACAAGCGTGGCTCTCTTCTGTCCTGTTACGTTGCTTCTACAGTATCACTGATGTGTTCCTTATGCTGTGCCTTTTATTCCTATTTTATTCCTGGTTTATTCATTTTGTTATTGGAAGCCTGTATCTGCCACTCCCCTTCACCCATGTTGCTCACCCCTTCGCCCCTCTGGCAACCTTTAGTTTTGTTCTCTCTGTTTAGAGGTCTGATATGCTTTTTGCTTATTTATTCATTAGGTTGTGGTTTTTGGAATTTACTCATTGTGGAGTCAAATTCCGCGATGAGGAGAATCATATGGTATTTGTCTTTCTCTGTCTGACTTATTTCACTTAGCATGATATCCTCTAGGTGTACCCATGTTGTCTCAAATGGCATGATCTCCTTTTTTTATGGCTACAGAATATTCCATCATATATATATGATGGGGTCTTTCTTGATTATCAAGGGACAGAAATCTCAACTTCTGTGGGACAGAGGCAGAAGGAGAGGGTCTGTTCCCTATTTCTCTACTCTTGTGAATTTCATCAACTTTGCTGGCTTTTTTTTTTTTTCTTTTACTCATACTTGCCCTGTTCTCTTTCACTGGTTAATCACGAATATTCTGTGCAGTCTGGTGGATTACCTGTGACTTAACCCTCATATCCCTATAGACCCATTTTCAGCCTCCTGGACAAGATCATATTCTTTTTTCTGTGTGTTTAAGAAGAAGCTCCCTGCTGAGCAAGGATTCCGATGCAGAACTCGATCCCAGGACCCTGGGATCATGACCTGAGCCGAAGGCAGACGCTTAACCGACTGGGCCACCCAGGTGTCCCTGCACTGGAGCATATTCTACCAATATAAACTCTTACTGCATTCCATTACAAACATTATAGACGGTATATTTCACCTAAGTATGGCCAACACAATTCTGATTTCCCATCTACATCTGTACACATTTGATTAATACTTGTTCTCCCCAAGACAACCACCACTAATTTGTAAGCTCTAGCAGAGCAAGGGCCTTGTCTGTGTCTGTTCACCATTAAATCCCTAGCACTTTTTTTCCATAGGAATTTAATGTCTCTTACAAACATGGATGCATGTGCTCATTTTCGGATCTGGACACCGAGGCTCGTTCCAAGGTCGTACAGGTCATACAAACATCATGGGAGTAGACTGCAAATCTGCCTCCTAAAACTGCCTTTTCCTCTTTTCACTCTACTGACCTCTGAGATGGGGGAAGTGTTGGAATTGTACCACTTCTGGGTGTGCAGCTCTAGAAACCTTATCTGATTCCTAAAGTCTTTGGAAAGGGATCTGAAAAGAATGACAGTTTGCCTGAACTTTCAGGGGTGGGAGAAAGTTCTCCTTTTCCCTTTCTCCCATTTACATCTCTCTTTCGTGTCTTCCTCCCTCCCATCTCTATCCCTCTCTCCTTTCCTTTCTTTCTTCCTACTTTCCAAAATATGCCCAAAGTTCCTGTGCACTGTCAGACCCTCCTCTGGAAGATGGTGACGTAGAGATGAACCAACCCCAATCTCTCCCCTCAAAGTGCTCAAAATCTAGTCTGTTAGAGTTCTAGGTCAAGTCAATCAGTTTTAACCCAGTAAGCTTTCCTCTCCTCAGACATTATTCTTCCTGCATTAGTTAGACTTTTTGGATGCAAGTAACCCAAACTGACTCTAGAATGGAATTTACTGGAAGGGCATCAGATGGAGTCCAGAATTGAAAGGAAAGCAGGATAATCAGCCTCAGAAAACAGGAGGGTGGGCAACTAATGGAGCCAAGTTCACACTCCAAGAACTAGCTTGTGAGATCAATGCCATGGGCCCTGGCAATGCCACTGTCCCCACTGTGATTACTCCAGCTATCCTTCTGTCTCTGACAGTGCCCCTCAATATTCAAAAACCTGAGTGAAGGATGCCTGGGTGGCTCAGTCAGTTGAGCGTCTGCCTTTGGCTCGGGTCATGATTCCAGGGTCCTAGGATTGAGTCCCGCTTTGGGCTCCCTGCTGGGTGGGAAGTCTGCTTCTCCCTCTCCCACTCCCCCTGCTTGTATTCCCTCTCTTGCTGTCTCTCTCTCTCTCTCTGTCAAATAAATAAATAAATTTTTAAAAACAAACAAAACAAAATAAAACAAAACAAAACAACCCTGCAAAGACCTGAGTGAGAGCATCCCACAAACTGAGCTTTGATTGGTTACTTGGCCCAATTCCAGCTGCCTGGATGCAGGGGAAGGAGGTAATTGCTCCCTTTCAGGGAAGGATGGGAGTTGACGCTCAGAGCTCCTGACACTGTTGCCCTCATTTCCCTATGGTTATTGGTTGGCACAAAGGTCAAAGGAACTCTTGAGAGGTCATCTATACATCATATCGCTGGACAATGATCAGCTGCTAAGTAGAGGGCTGTGACCTGAATCTGAGTCTAGGCGGTGGAGTAACAATTAAGGTTCTCTGTTGCAAGCAAAAGACACAACCTCTGCCAATTTTCAGGGAATTTATTTCAGGGAATTTAAAAGGGAATTTATTGGAAGGATGTGGGCAGGGCTCAGAGAATTTGTGCGCAGCCGGAGAAGCAACTCAGGGGACATACTGGAAGCCAAGGAACGGTCAAGGGATTAGGCTGCAGATACGTTTATCCCCAGTGCTGCCTTCTACCAGCACCATGAATGACCTCCAACAAGATCTCCTAGCTTGGCCACACTGTCTCAAAACTGAAAATTCTCAGGAGAAGGTGTTTGATGACATTAGTTTCCATTTTGGCCCTGTCTTCCAGGGCAAGAAGAAGCATATGATTCCTTTAGTGAAATGGGTCATTTGGAGTTATTTTCCATCAAGACTGCAAAGGAAATTAATGCATTGGAGGGAGGGCAGTATACCGGGTATCCATCATCTCAAGGACGGCCCATAGTAGACAATCATGTGCTTCAGAAGCTTGTAGCAATAAGTTCATACATCTGGTTGTCAGCTGGGCAGCTCAGATGCTCTCAGTTGGAGTTGTCCACGTGTCTGGAGGTTTGTTAGCGGCTGCCTGATCTAGTCTGATCTTAGTTGGGAAGACAAGGACCTCTGGCTCTGTAGGCATGTTTTCATGGATAATGGCAGAGGCACAAGAGGGGCAAACCTTATCACACAAATGCTTTCTAAGCCCCAGCTTGTATCACATTTGCTGACACTCTATTGGCCAAAGCTAGTCACATGACTAAGGCGAGCCTCAGAGTGAGGCAGCCATGGCAAAGGGCATGAGTAGAGGGAAAGGTGAAGAATTGGTGCCATTTTTGCAATCCAGTGAGGGAATAGTGTGTGCCACTACGAGGAGCCAGCGTCCATGGCAGAAACTGAATTCCAAGTTCTTCTCACATTCCATCTGGCATCCCAGGCAAAAATGCTTTTCTATGGGATGGGACTCTGTTCCCATTCAATGGTATTCACAGAGTATTAGACTGGTGAGAGCAGGGATTTTTGTTTATTTTTTTTTTCACCACAGTATCCTGCTACCTAGAATAGCACCTATTACGTATCAGGTGGTTGAATGAAAATTCCACGTGAACCTACCTTACACATCTCACCAAGGCTTTTTACTTTTGTGAGGAACCTGTATGCTATCGAGGAAAGGACTTGGATTGGAAACATACAAATCTGGGTTAGAATCTGGGCTTTATCATTCACTGTTGGTAACTTGGGCAAATTCCCCAGTCTTCTCAAGCCCCTGTTTCCTATAGCGGAAATCTTTGGGGGTCACTTCTTAGTGCAATCTTTCCATTTTCTAGTAATTGTCTTCACACTTGTAGTGTGATCAGGCTTCTAGTATTAGGTGACCCTGGACCCCTCTCTTGACCCTATCTCAACTGATCCAGGATGACGAGTCTGACCCCAAAATGGGCCAACCTGAGTCTCTTCTCCAGGAATTTGGGATTCCAGTTTTAGCCTGGTTGACCTCTTAAATGGAGGAGATAGGAACTCAAGGGGTCGCTATGGCCATTTTCCGCTAGAGAGAGCTGGTCTATGGCAGGAGAGAGGAATAAAGCCCTCATTCCAGATTATATCTTAGGCCTAGCCACCTGTCAGACAGCTAGGTAGGTAGCTAGGTAACCATTGGTGTGATGGTTTAGGGCATAGTCTCTTGCTTCAAACTATGTTGGTTGAGATTCCGGCTTTATCACTTACTAGCCATGTGACCCTAACTGAGGTATTGAACTTCTCTGTGCCCTGGTTCTCATCTGTAAAGTGGGAATGGTAGTAGGACCTACTTTATGGGGCTGCCATAATGATTAGATCAAAGGCCATAGAACAATGTCTCTACGGGGTGAGCACTAGGTGAGCACTAAGTGAGCACTACTTACCATTATTCATGTCCATGGATTTCAGGTCACATCCTTTGATCCTTAAACTTAATTCCTCACCTTTTCAGGAAAATCTCACTTCAGTGGATTGTTGATTCCAATGCAAAGAAGCTGAATGAACATCTTTTCACCTGTGCAATGGGGAAAGTTGAGAATTGGAGTACTTAGAGTGGTTAGGAGGGTTCAATGAGATGAACAAAACTCTTGGCACACTGTAGATAGGTACTCGGTCTGCATGGTTCCTGTCTTTCCTCCCTCAGACTTCAACCATGTTCACTCACTCACCTTGGCCAGATGGGAGCCAAGGATGGGAGATGGTGCTCCTGGTGTGGGTGGTCTTGCTTGCAGCTTGGTTTGGCCCCTTTCCAAGGTCAGTCTGACCTGCTCTGACAAAGTACTTGCAACCACACATCTCGATCCTTCATTCTACACTGAGGGGAGTGAATCTGTGATCCTGAGGTGGTTCTTGATCCTGAGGTGGAATCCGGGATTCCTTCGCTCAGGAAGACTTCATGTCTGGATGCACTCTAGATCTTCTCATTGCTAGGGAAGGGGCACAGGGCACAGCAGCCCTTGAGGGGAGGGGTCAGAGAGCTGAAACCACCCTTCATCACTTGTTCCCTGCTGGCACAATCCCTTTCCTGGTCGTTGGGAGCTACAAAGGAAAGGGGAAAGGCATGCCACTGGTTTAGGAGTTCAGAGGCAAGTGGCTTGGAGATGTGGACTGGAAATTCTTGATTCATGTGATAATATTCTGGAGTGGAGAACAAGTCCATGATGGGGAGGTTTTCTTCCTCTGGGCTGGCTTCCTCAGCCTTCTAGCTCTTTCCTTTGAGGCCCCTTTTCTAAGCCCGCCCAGCCCAGCCCAGCCCCTGGGCCAAGCCAAGCAGGAGGTATGGGTAAGTGGGGTGGGAAGTTCTAGAGCCAGTTTTGTCTCCTGCATCCGTTTTCATCTGGACAAGCAGCAGGGTCATCTGCAGAGAGGAGTTAACTGCTGTCATTGTCCCTCCCCTGCCCCTTCTCTCCTGTGAGGAAAACTGTTGTAAGCATGGAATAGTATTGGCTGATGATTCTGAGGACCCATAAATCTCTGGCCACGAGATGTTGCCATGTTGGCCCAGTCCTGGGCTGGGATTCTGTGTCAGTTTCCCTACCTAGTTCTCCAGCTACACATGAACATAGCTTCAGACTTTCCATATTGCCTTCTTCTTAGCTCCACTAGTCAAGCATCTGCCCAGGCCACATCAAGTCCCCCACTTTCTCTTGGATCCCAAACTTGGGACTGCCTGACGTCCTATCCAGGATGTGTCACCAGAGCTGGGTCACCCTTAAACCCATCTTGCCAACGTCCTCCCTACCTCCACCAGCTCAACATTCCCCATGCCTGGGCTGACTGCTGTCATTATATTTTGAGTCTTTATCAAAGAGACAACCTGGGGAGGGAGTCAGACCCTCTGGGCTAGGATTCTGGGATCATTTTCACTAACTTGTATGACTTTGAGCTGGTCACCTCTTCTTTCTGAGTCTCAATTTGCACACCTGTCTAGGAGGCTAATGATCCCCTACTTGGAGTTGGAAGGATTTCATGAAATGGCCTAGCCATAACCCTTAGCATGTTCTGGAGGCTGGCTGTCCACTGGCCCTCTTCCACATACCACCGCAGAAGGGAAAGGAGTTCTGGATCATCATTACTCTCTAATGACTAAATTCATCCCTTGCTTGAAGCTTTTCATAAACTTATTATCAGCTCAAGATATCAGCATTGTGTTGGGGGTTGGGCCTGGGAACAGGAAACTGCACTGGAGCAACAGGTCTCTGACGTCAGATTGGGCAGAGACAGCAAAACAGTGGTGGAGCATGTGACCCCGGAAACAGAGTGCCTGGGTTGAAATCTCAGCTTTAACTCTGTTGAGCCATTGGCAAACTACAGTACTTCCCGTACCCTCAGTTTTTCCCACCTGCTATATGAGGGGTAAATTAGCTTGTGTTGCCTAGAAGCATTTTAAGGATTAAATGAGATAATCTATGTCAAGTGTACAACATGGGACTTGCCACAAAGTCAGCACTCAAAACATCTTTGACATATAGGTCATTTCCAAGTTTTTGCTACTTGATTTCCTCTTTATTTGATTTAATTAGGAGAAAATCCCGGGAGAAGAATTACCGTCTTCTAAAATACATTGGCAAATTGCTTTCAAAAGGGTTCTTCCAGTTACAATGCTACCAGAAAACTGTGTAAATACTGTTTTTTTTAAATGTCTTCACCAGCACTGACCATTTTAATTTTTTAAAGTTTTATATGAGATTTCTCATAATTAATTTAGTTGGTTCTTTTTTTTTTAAGATTTTATTTATTTATTTCACAGAGAGAGACACAGCGAGAGAGGAAACACAAGCAGGGGGAGTGGGAGAGGAAGCCCGATGCCGGGGCTGGATCCCAGGACCCCGGGATCATAACCTGAGCTGAAGGCAGCCACTTAATGACTGAGCCACCCAGGCGCCCCTAATTTAGTTCTTGTCCCTTTGACCACAAAGGTGAACAGGGTGTGTCAATATGTAAAAGTTTATTAGAATTAGAGAGGGCTACTTTTTCTCCGAAGAAGGAACTTAGAAAAAAACATACGCACGGTTGGTAAATATCTTGAAAATTGAGGATGTTCTTCTTCCTGTCAACTGCTGCTACTTCTCTTTTCTGAAACATCCATTTCTATATATCTTGTTCAGTTCCCTCGGCTTCAATTGTAGGTCTGAGATGTGCAAAGGCCCCGAACGATGGTGATAATTTAACAGTTTTTGATGAAACTTCAGATCAATTTCTATGTCCCTTTTTAAAAAAATTTTTTATTTATTTATTTGAGAGAGAGAGAACAAGAGGGAGGAGGGGAGAGGCAGAGGGAGAGGAAGAATCAGGTTTCTCCCTGAGCAAGTAGCCCTATGCCAGGCTCAATCCCAGGGATCCAGGATCACGACCTGAACTGAAGGCAGATGCTCAACTGACTGAGCCACCCAGGTGCCCCTCTATGCCCCTTTGAACATGCATTTTATCATGACAATTTTCTGATTCAGGAGAAACGTAAATTTCTCTACAGAATTATTGAAGGTGACCAGACTCAGTTTCTCCATCTGTAAAATGGAAGGGAGGTTGGGATGAGGCCATCTTAAAAGGGCCCTACCTTTGAAAGGGAGCCACTTCATGGGCCTGCCAAGACAAGCAAGAACTTGGTTGGTAAAACATGTCTTGGTGGGGAAAGGGGGCACCTGGGTGACTCAGTCGGTTAAGGGTCAGACTCTTGATTTCGGCTCAGGTCCTAATCTCAGGGTTGGAGATTGAGCCTTATGGCTGAGTCTATGTTGAGCATGGGGCTGCTTAAAATTCTCTCTCTCCCTCTACTCCTCCCTGCTCCCTGCATATACATGCTCTCTCGCTCTCTCTAAAACAAACAAACACTTCTTAGAGGGAGGAGGAAGTAAGCCAAGACCAAGCAGCATCATGGTTCTCAAAGCCCTGCTTGTTCATCCCCCGAACCTGTAGAATGCAGGAAGCTAAGAATGCAAGAGAAGCGAAGAGGAGCCAGGGGAGACCAGAAGGTGAAGTTTCACTGTCCTCCACCCACAATCATGTGCATCCCTAGACATACAGGGAGGGGCTCTGAATATCGCACTCTCCAGGCTCTTGGAGCTCAAGCCAATTTTATGTAACTTCCCAAGAAAGACTGTTTTCCCCATCTCAGCAGATCCTGGGTTTTTTTTTTTTTTTTGTCTGCATTGAATTTATCATTTACATTATTTTGCCTTTGTCTTCTTTGGCATTTTTATTGGTTAATGTCAGTCTCCCGTACTAGAATATAAACTCCATGAAAGCAAGCCCTACATTTGTCTCATTCTCTGATATATCTCTGGTTTCTGGAAGATGTTGGGTGTTTAAGAAATATAAATGGAGGAAAAGGTGACCCCAGTGGGTTGGAGATGTGGGGGTCATGCAGGTTAACAACCTCATGTTACATGTATTCATTTCCTTTATAAAAATAGTCCGGAACCATATGTAATTGGTAGAGGTGGGATTTGAACCAGGCAGTCTGACTCCAGAGTCCATGTGCTTAACCATGATGCTTTGCAGCTTTGCAAAGGAAGACTGCAGTCATTAAATCCACGTGAATATTTATTGACATGGGAAAGAATATTTTCTGCGGGAAAATATTTACAACATGTCGGTGATGGAAAGAGACAGGCTTCAGTATACAGCACTTACCACTCAAGGTCCTCGGGAGGATTAAATGGGTTAACACATGTAAAGCACCTAGAACAGTATCTGGGACTTGAAGTGTTTGTAGGAGTTGTCAAAGTAGCTCGTGAGCCCTCTCTCGTCTTCAGGATGGATTAGGGAGAAGTTGGCTTCCCGGGCCACAGTGTGGAGAGGCACCCGGATCATTGGAGAACAGCCTCCCTAGGCTGGAAATAGTGTGTATAATGCCTCTCTCTCTCTCTCCCTTGCCGTTCTGTGGGCGGGGGCATAAGATGGTGGGAACAGGACAGACAAAGCTCTCTCCATCAAATTCTCCTCTTTCTACACTCTACCCACCTCTTAATATCACAGATCTGGCCCCGAGGTCCAAAAGTGGTTAAAATAGGTTCTACCCTTTGCTTTTATAACCTCTACCTAGGCAGTGACTTCACATTCGCTTTGGGCCATGGTATCTATATTCCAGCATCTATGAGGCAGAGACAGGCCCCATTTCCACATCCTACTACATGGCTTGTAATTATTGCCTTGGGTTTTCTAGGACCCCTGGGTTCTCATCGTGAATTCTTCCCTCTTACTGGTTCGGGTGGTTTTCTTCTATTAGCACAGGTCCTAATGATCTCAGCCGGGATGGGGGCTCCTTCTGAAATAGGCAGGAGTAAGAGGAATCAGAGCAGAGAGTTTGTGTCCAAATTACCCCCAAGTTCAAAGGGCTGAAATGGGGTGTAAAAATGAAGACAGATTTACGGGGCCGCCAGAGCCGAACTGCAACTGGAGAACAGGAGGCTGAATTCCAAGTGGGGCAGTATCCTGGGTGGTGACCCACTCCTGCTTTTCATGAGTTTACCTCTTAAATTCTGCACCTGCTAAGTGCAAGGTCTGGGAGGGCAGCTATCATTATCTCTCAGGCTTTCGGCCTTTGGCTTTTGCTGAATTATTTTCAGAGTGAAATTACAGAGTCACAGATTTGATTTGGTATCTGCTACCAATGGCTTTGCCCAGAGTGGGGCCAATGAGCCCTGCCATTAGCCATGTGTGGGCATATCTTGGGGTATAAAAAGGCAGAGTTACAGACAAAGATGTGCCCAGGATGCACACCCCCCCCCCGGCAATGTAATACCTTTTGGGGAAGGAACAGCTGTAGGAGAAGGAGATGGAGAACAAGCAAGCTGGGGAAGATGGGACACCTAGCCAGCAGGTGAGTGATCTGGATGTTTCTTTGGCTTCATTCTGCTGTGGATTCCTGACCCCTACTTCTTGATGATCCCCAGTTCCTGGCCTATGGGCTTTGTAGGTTCAACTTTTTCTAATCGTATCTCCCTCCCCCTTTACCAGCTGGTTAGTCCTGCATGAAGAAAAGGTCATTGGCTCCTGCCAGTCTTTGCCTTTCCAGCCTGGAGTCACTCCTTTGAGCTCTTGAGCTCACTCTGAAAGGACTCTACTTAAAGGTGCAATCTGATCTGGGCACTCCATGCCTTCATCTAGTCTCCTAACTCTTAGCGAGGCAGAGTGATGGAAGGGTTAAAAGCAAGAGCTGAAGCCAGACTGCCTAGGTTTAAACACTAGTGGCTCCCCCTGCCGCCCCCCACCCCATGTTATGAACCGGATAAGTAGGGCAAGCCATTTAATCTCCCTGGGTCTCTTCTTCCTCTTCTGTAAAATGGGGATGAAAATAATAACACCTAACTCATAGCACTGTAGGAAGGATTAAACCGAGTGAATGTCTGTAGAGCCAGGGACACTAAATGAACCACAGTGAGTTAGGTGGACAGTTCCCCACCCAAAATGCCATCAGAACTAGTTGAGAAACGCTGGCTGAGACCATGAAGCACAAATGCCTAGGCTGAGTCACTGACTTACCACTTAGTTTCATGATCTTAGACACTTACTGAACCTTTTTGTGCCTCAGTTTACTCATCTGTAAAATAGGGCAATGAAATGAGCTGTGAAATAAGAAAATGATAGCTTCCCTCATAGGGGGTTGCCTTGAACCTTACATGAGTTAAAATATACAAAGCTTTGGGGCACTTGGGTGGCTCAGTTGGTTAAGCCTCTGACTCTTGATTTCTGTTCAGGTCATGATCTCAGGGTCGTGAGATGGAGCCCTGTATCTGGACCTGCGTTCAGTAGGGAGTTTGCTCTCCCTCTCCCCCTCCTTCCCCCCCTGTGCATGTATGCCTTTGCTTGTGTATGTGTTCTCTCTCCAATAAATAAATAGAACTTTTTAAAAAAATGTATACAAAGCTTTTAGGACAAGGCCTGGCACGCAATAGCCAAACATTTTGGCAAGTGTTACTATTTTCTGTTCCCCTTATCTGATGTTGTAGGCATAACAGGAGGCAGGATACCATATATCATGAGAATTTTTTGCATATCAGGAAATAAATCTTCTTTGACTGTTTCCTTTGAAATTTCTCCAGAAGGCAAGTTTTCCTTGGAAGGCTGTTAGTTCTTATATGTGTGACTCATAAGAGAAAACACTTTCCTTAAGGCAGGGAAACTAAAGCTGGTTGTGTCCTAGCTAGTGGTGAATTAAACCAGCTTGAAGAGCCAAGGTGACTTAGGGATTGATACGCTGCAAAACAAAACAAAACAAAACAAAACAAAAAACACCCCAAAACATCGCGCACACGAGCCTAAGCAAGAAAAACACGTTGGAGAAGGGAAAGGGGGGGAAGTCTGGATGAGCTCACAGACAGGAAGTAGACAGGTCTCATGAGGAACTAGAACCAGGAACTAGAAACTTCAAAATGGGCCCAGACTCCACACACTCGCTCACCACTCCCTCTGCACTGCCCTCCTCTGAGCCATCACCATCTCTTGGCTGGATCGTTGCGACATTTTCTCAGATTTTCCCCTGGTTCCCCACCAATCTGTTCTTCACACAGTAGCCAGTGTGATTTTTTTTTGAAGACTTATTTTTTGGGGTGCCTGGGTGGGTCAGGGGGTTGGACATCCAACTCGTGATTTTGGCTGAGGTCATGATCTCAGGGTCGTAAGATCCACCCCCGCATGGGGCCATGTTCAGTGTGGAGTCAGCTTAAGAGTCTCTCTCCATCTTCCTCCCTGTCCCCCTTCCCATGCTGGCACACTCTTGTATGCATGCACGCTCTCTTTCTAAAATAAATAATCTTTTTAAAGAAGATTTATTTATTTATTTGAGAGAGAGCATGAGTGAGCATGGGGGAGGGGCAGGAGGAGAGGGAGAGAATTTTCAAGCAGACTCCCCACCTAGCTTGGAGCCAGATGTGGGGCCTGATCCCATGACCCATGAGATCGCGAGCTGAGCCGACACCAAAAGTTGGATGCCCAACTGACAGAGCCACGTAGGCACCCCAGTCTTTTAAAGATGTGGTGATATTGTGTTTCTCTGCCCAAAACTTTTCAGTGGTTCTCCATCATACCCAAGGGGAGGAACATGTCCCTCTTGTTCACTGCTGTATCCATGGGCATGGAACATAGTAGATGCTCAATAAATTTGTTAAATGACAGAATGGAAATGCACCAGGGTTCAAGGCAGAACCACTCTTTCCTCCCTCTGAGGCTAACGATTTCTTTTTTTTTTTTTTAAGATTTTATTTATTTATTTGACAGAGAGAGAGATCACAAGTAGGCAGAGAGAGGTGGGGGGGAAGCAGGCTCCCTGCTGAGCAGAGAGCCTGATGCGGGGCTTGATCCCAGGACTCTGAGATCATGACCTGAGCCAAAGGCAGCGGCTTAATCCACTGAGCCACCCAGGTGCCCCGAGGCTAACGATTTCTTATCATTCTTTGTGGCTCTATCCCGTGGCTCCTTCCTGTCTTCTTGGCACACCCATTCATGTGGCACAAAATGGCTGTCCTAGCCTGAAACTATGTCACCTCTCAGCTCCAGCACCACCTGCTAACACATACCAGGGTCCTAATTCCAAATGTCCAGGAAAAAGAAGATGTTTTGGTTCAGGTGAAGGACCTGCCCCTGTCCATTTGGTCTTGGGTGGGAAGCCCACATGTATGGAAAAGGCATTTTCAGAGAAGAGGAGCCTGGACTGGCTGACCAGCCCAAAAATTGTTGAGCAGGACTCAGGTGTGGGGAATCCTCAGTTCTCAGGGAGTCCAGTACTAGGTTTGGGTTGGCAGTTTAACCTCATAGAGAAGATCCCAAATAGAATCCAAGATATGAAATGGATATAATCAATGAACTACTATTTTTATTGAGCTATTGAACAATGTGCCAGGCACAGTTCCAAGAACTGGGTAGGTATCCATCCAATCTTCCCAACAATGTTATGAACTAGGTCCTCTTATACCCATTGAACAGATGGGGAAGCAGAGGCACAGAAAGACTGTGGTGACAGAGCCAGAATTCTAACCAAACACTCCAACACCATGCTGCACCTGCTCCTTAATTACCTAAACAAGATAAGGATATAAGTCCCTTCATACACTAAGGAAAATGAGGCTCAGAGAGATAAAGCAGAACAAAGTACCAGGGTTACCTGGCTACAAACTAGCAAAGGCTTGATGGCAGTCATTCAGCAACTTGCTCCATAACCTAGCCCACTACAGGTTTTTTAAAAAAATAGCTTTGTTGAGATCTAATTCACATACCATCCATTTCACCTGCTTCAAGTGTACAGTTCGTGGTTTCTAGTATAGTCACGGATACATACATCCAACACCACAGTCAACTTGCCAACTATAATTTTACAGATTCCCCCCCCATCCCAAAGAAGGAAGTGAATAACCAATAGGCATATAGAGAGTAGTTGCAGAATGCAGGCTACTGCCTCAACCACTGTGAGAATGTTTCTGGAAACCCCCATGGGAATAACTGTGTTTCAGAAAGATGATGGTTTGTCGTGGTGCAATGGCACGGGGCAGAGCTGGGAGGAGGCAGGAAGAGGAAGCCCCCACCTCATGGAGACAGTGATGGTCCAAAGCTGAAACTCTGGCCTTTGGGACCTCCCATGCCTATCCAGACAACCTCTTTTCTTGTCTCTCTCCTTTACTCTTTGGACAAACACCGGTAGTCCTTCAAGATTCAGTACAGTTATCTCCTCCTCCAGAAAGGTTTCCCTGATTCATGCTCCCTAGTTGGGCTAAGTGTTCTGCCATGGTGCCTGCCGGGCATCTTTTCTTCACAATAGTTTAGCTCCTCTCTGTCTTGACTCCTCTGCCTCTGAGCAGTCCCCTCAGTGCTAAGTGCCTGAACTTTGTTGTTGTTTCTGGTTTTTTTTTTTTTTTAAAGATTTTATTTATTTATTTGACAGAGAGACAGAAAGCACAAGCAGGGGGAGTGGCAGGTAGAGGGAGAGGGAGAAGCAAGCTCCCCACGGAGCAGGGAGCCTGACGCGGGGCTCAATCTCAGGACCCTGGGATCACCACCAAGCCAAAGGCAGATGCCCAATTGACCGAGTCACCCAGGTGTCCCATAAGTCCATGGACCTTTAGAACTAAAAAGACATAGATTTAAATCCAGGGTCTGTCATGTCCTAGCTCTGTGACTTTTTTAAAAAAGCAAACTCTCGCCCACAACGTGGGGCTTGAATATATGACCCAAGATCAACTGCCATGCTCCTGGGGCACCTGAGTGACTCAACCAGTTATGTGTCTGACTTCGGCTCAGGTCACAGTCTCAGGGTCCTGGGATCAAGCCTTGCATTGGGCTCCCGGCTCAGCAGAGAGTCTGCTTGTTGTACTCCTTCTGTCCCTCCCCCTGCTTATGTGCTCTCTCTTTCTCTCTGTCTCTCAAATAAATAAGTAAAACCTTAAAAAAAAAAACGAAACCCAAAGAGTGACATGCTCCACTGATTGAGCCACCTTCAGTTGGTCTCCAGCCGTCTCCCCCAAATTCCTGTGACATTGGCAAGGGATAGCGTGGCTGTGGGGTGACAACCTCTGGGTGGCCCAAGGAACGGTGTTTCTCACGGTTACTCTTGGTCCTCTGATGCTGTGTTTTTCTCGCAGCCCTTCTCAGACACTTCTGGACACATTCCTGAGTCTCCCGTGCATCTGAGTGTCAGTAGCACTCCGCGGATTCCACTGAGGTTTGGGCGAAACAGGACAAGTCCACCATCGTATGGGCACCAACTTGAAATGATCTAGAAGACATCTCTGTTCTAAAATTTCATGGGCCTTTACTGCCAACAGGGATTTCTTTTTGGCTGTATCCCTCTATGAGAATCAGCTCCCTCCTGTCTCCCCCAGCCTCTCCCTGGCACCATTCCAGTTCCCAGCAGTCTACTCCGAAACCTCTCACTCTCCATAACACAAAGGATTTTCTTCTCTGGACCAGACCCCAAGCTAAAGGTTAGACTGAAGCTGGCCCACTGAACACTCATTAAGATGCCCTTCATAACAAAGGACCAAGTACACTTGAAAATTACAGTGTTTCGGCGTGCCTGGGTGGCTTAGTCAGCTAAGCCACTGACTCTGCCTCAGGTCATGATCCCAAGGTCCTGGGATCGAGTCCCACATTGGGCTCCTTGCTCAGTGGAGAGCCTGCTTCCCCCCTCCCTCTGCTGTTCCCCCTGCTTGTGCACATACACACATACACTCTCTCTCTCCCCACCTCTCTCTGTCTAATAAATAAATAAAACCTTTTTAAAAATATTCGGGGGGTGGGGGGTTGGGGGAACCAGGTGGTGGGTATTAGAGAGGGCACGGATTGCATGGAGCACTGGGTGTGGTGCAAAAATAATGAATACTGTTATGCTGAAAATAAAAAAAATAAAAATAAATTAAAAAATAAAATATTACAGGGTTTTTCTCCCTAACAAAATTAAATTCTTACATTGGGGTCCCTTTCCCACCTGTTTTGGGGAAGCTCAAGAGAATATTGTAAGACGTAATTCTCCTGTCTCTAACAAACTTCCAGGAACTGTGGGAAATCCCCCCGGCCCCGCTGCCGCCAACTTCTAGCTACTGTAACTAGTTGCCCCTGTGTAAATACACATTGCTAATAACAATTTTATTTGAAAAATAATTCACATATCACAAAACTTACCATTTTAAAGCACACAACTCAGTGGTTTTTAGGATATTCACTCACAAGCTTGTGCAACCATTGCTGCTGTCTAATTTCGGAACATTTTCATCATCCCCAAAAGAAAGTCGGTACCCTTAGTAGTCACTTCCTATTTCTTCTCCCCCTGCTCCTAGCAGCCACTTTACAACTGATCTTAAGGGCAAACACTTAGTCGTTGACTATTAAGTATGATGTTAGCTGTGGGTTTTCTGTAGATGCCCCTTCTAGAGGATTCCCTTCTACTCTTACTTTGTTGAGGGCTTTTATTATGAAAGGGGGTTGGAGTCTGTCAAAAACTTTTTATGCACCTACAGGCATACCTTGGAGATACTGTGGCTTTGGTTCCAGACCATTGCAATAAAGCAAATATCACAATAAAGTGAGTCAAATGAATTTTGGGTTTTCCCGGGGCATGTTACAGTTATGTTCATGCTATACTGTAACCTATTATGTGTGCAATAGCGTTAGGTCTAAAAAAAGTACAGACCTCAATCAAAAAATATTTTGTTGTTAAAAGACACTAACCATCATCTGAGTTTTCAGTAAGCCATAATTTATTTATGTTACAAATATAATAAAAAAGGACAAAGTTTGAACTATTGAGAGAATTACCAGAATGTGACACAGAGACACGAATGAGCAAATGTTGTTGTAAAAAAATGGTGTCGACAGACTTGCTTGACATGGGATTGCCACAAACCTGCAATTTATTCAAGAAATGCAATAAAGCAAAGAGTAGTAAAACAGAATAAGCCTGATTTGAGACAATCATATTTTTGACCTTTATCCTATTAATATGGCATATTCTATTGAGTGCTCTGTAAATATTATTGTGATGTTTTTAACACATTTTAGGTTGCTCTGTGAAATCATCATCTTGGTTTAGGAGGTCAGGTGGGCCTCATTTTAAAGGAAATTTGATAGATGACAATCCAGACTATACAACTGTAGGCTTGGTTACTTAAGTTAACAGATTTTTTTTCCTTTTATGAAGTTTTCCTGAAGGAGAAAATTCATTATAAAAATATAAAATATGGTGCAAAAATGAGATGCTCAGGATTTTTAGGAACTATCTTTAGTGTCAGTCCCTCTGGGCCTGAGAAAAACTACAGCATACATGATGATTGCTAATTGCTCAAAATAGGCCTCACTGTAAAGTCTTAGGCCTCCTCAGGGATCCAAGAAGTCACCAAGGCAGGGGGAAATTGATCACTGGCCTCTCGGAGGCGGGAGTCTCCTCTTTTTATTTTATTTTATTTTATTTTATTTTTTAGGAGTCTCCTCTGTTGGCAGGAAAATAGAATGAGGTTTGAATAAAAATAATGGTCCACAGGAGTCCACCTTCTCCCTCCTATTATTATTATTATTATTATCATTATTATTATTTAATTCTCTCTTCTGGAACTTTCTGCCTCAAGAGGAGAAGTGGCTGCAGCAAATCTCACTCCAGATGGAGTTGTGCATTCAGCTTGGTCAATTACCACTTTGAGGACATCTGTTTTTGTGTGTCCACCATTCTTTCCTTTGGGGAACTTCCATCCACCCCACGTGATGCTCACAGGGCTGCCCAATCACAGGCCTCTACCTCCCTGACCACAGATGTGACTCAATTCTAAGTCAACTAGAGTTTCTCAGGGTTTTGGAAGCTTGAGTGGAGGGAGACATATGGGGATGAAAGGTAGTTGGAGGTGAGTCATTTGATGTGTTTGCTCTAAAGCGCTGGTTCTCATATGTGGTCCCTGGACCAACAGCATCAGCTTCTGGGAACTTGTCAGAAATACAAATTTCCAGGCTCTATACCACACCTACTGAATTAGAAATTCTCTGGTAGGCCCCGGCGATCATCTGTATTGTTTTGTTTTGGTTTGCTCTAAGTGTATTGATTTTTTTTTTTTTTTTGTAATCTCTATACCTAATGTGGGGCTCAGGCTTATGACCCCAAAATCCAGAGCAGCACACTCTTCCAACTGAGTCAACCAGATGCCCCAGTAATCTGTGTTTTAACAAGCCCTCCGGATGATTTTGTCCTAGAGAATCT
Organism: Neogale vison; assembly: GCF_020171115.1. NCBI lineage: Eukaryota > Metazoa > Chordata > Mammalia > Carnivora > Mustelidae > Neogale > Neogale vison. The sequence continues at coordinate 20,975,825 of NC_058092.1, read as the reverse complement.
GGAAGCTTCTGCTAGTGGGATTCCCAGAGCTTAGCTGGATTTTCTCCGGCAACATCTTGGGGTGAGGGTTACTTTGTTACTACAAGAAGGAAATCATGGATAATTGTAGACCACTAGCAATTTTTTTTTTCACATTTTCCAACCCGGAGTCTTATATTCCAGTGTTGAAAGCTCCAGTGCCTTCAGGGAAGAGCAGGTGATGAACTGAACAAAGCCATCTGGGTGGGAGACTAGGAGTAAGGTGACTAGGACTAGGACAAAGGTGGGCAAGACCATGTCTTATCTAAAGGGGGCTGTTACCTACCCAATATGCTTTCTCTCTCTTTTGCTAACAGACCTACCTCCAAGTTTGTTTGGGTGATTGTGTAACTTGGGGATCATGATTTTCTAAGCTAATCATGAAGTTGCTGTTTCTAGTGTCCCCAGCCTCCCAAGCTGGGAGTGTCCATGTGACTCAACCAATGAGAGGGTTACAGAAATCTAGTGGGGGACTTCTGGGAAAGCTCTTGGTTTCCTAGTAAAGAGTTAGCCACGACTGGAGCCTCCCCTTACTTGTTCTTCCTGCTTTGAATGTAGGTGTGCCGCCTGGAGCTGGGCAACCATCTTATGACTGCCAGGGCAGGGCAAGCATGAAGGGAAATGTCAGAACTATAGTGAGCCTGAGAGAAAAATGCCAGAGGCTGCCTGCTTCCAGACCTTCTGTTACATGGGAAAAACCAAAACCAAAAACACCTGTTTGTTGAAGCAGTTTATTTATTTGACAGAATGAGATCACAAGTAGGCAGAGAGGCAGGCAGAGAGAGAGGAGGAAGCAGACTCCCCACTGAGCAGAAAGCCTGATGCAGGGCTCAATCCCAGGACCCTGGAATCATGACCTGAGCTGAAGGCAGAGGCTTTAACCCACTGAGCCACCCAGGCACCGTAATGTTGAAGCAGTTTAAAACTGGTTTATCTTCATAAGTTCATGGTCATTTAAACTGAGTAAATCCTTCCAGACTTTTCTATGTGCATATTTACCTTGTAAAGGTGTAAAATACATATACTTCTTTGCAACAACCTGCTTTCCAGATGTACAATAAATGATGTGCAGTATTGTACAACATTAAAATAATGTGTAATTGTAAGCATCCTTCCCTGACATGTACTATTACTTAACACTTTTCATTTTAATGACTGAAGAATGTCCCTTGTATGACTGTAGCATAATGCCTTTACACAGTTTTTTTTTTAAATAATTGGACAGTCAGGTAGTTTATGGATTTTTGTTTTGCTTTTTTTTTTTGAGGGGGAGATTTGCTCTTATAAACAATTCCAGAGAACATCCTTGAAACTAACTTGTAAACTTCTGAACTTATCCTTGTAATTACATTCCTGATTATTTCCTTAACGTCTTAGAAATGAAATGACTAGATCAAAAGGTAATAAATAGCATGCTCTCTTAAGTAAAAGAGCCTTTGGTTCTATTTCTGCTACTGTGAATAACCAGCCACTCCTTTATTCATTATCCATTCATGTAAGAAGCCAAAGAGACGGTGTTAGGTGCCAAGTGGCACTAAATGGTGAGTCAAATAAGGTCCCTGTCTTCAAGGAGCTCATGATGGAATGGCAGAGACAGACAGGACAACAGGCATGACTAGATGGAGTGGAAGGAGTAACAATTGTGGTAGGCAGCTTCTCACAGGGTTCCAAATGTCCCCCACCTCCTGGTGTTTGTGTTCGTATAATTTCCTGCCTGTGGTTATGGGCTGGACCCAGTGAGTTTCTACTAGTGGATGAAATGTGACAAAAGTAATGAATGTCACTTTTGTGATTAGGTTAAGAAAGACTGTGATGTCCACAGAGAGTGCCAGCACGCTCTCTTAGCCTTCTCATGAGCTCGCTCTGATGAAGCCAGCTGCCGGACTTGCTTGATGGAGAGGCAAGGAACCAAGGGAGGCCACTGGCCAGCAGCTCTTGAGGAACTGAGGCCTCAGTCCAGCAGCCTGTGAGGAACCAAATCCTGCCAACAGTACTGTGGGCTAGGAAACAGATCTTTTCTAGTTGCACCTCAAGATGACCGAGGACTCAGCTAAACTGTGCCTGACTGCTTGATCCACAGAAACTGTGAGATGAGGAATGCATGTGGTTTTAAACCACATTTGGGGGAAATGTGTTATGCAGCAACGGATAACTCATACATGAGGGGAGTGGCACAAACAAGCACAGCGTGTGACAGGTGTACCATGAGTGTGGGGCACCAACGGCCTGTCACAGGAAGGGCTGTGTCTAGGAGGATGTTGAAAAGAGAGCAGGCTTGCGTTGCAATCAGCAAGCTAAGAAAGCATCAGTTTGGGGAAGAAGGGAGGGAGGGCATTTCCAGGCCAAGTCTGCAGAACAGTGGAGCTTTGTGTCCATTTCTCACACCTGTTACCAGCTCACTTGCCACAACCTTGAGGAGAGGCAGTTTTAAAAAATTTAATTCCAGTATAGTTCATACAGTGTTGTTACACATGTACAACGTAATGATTCAACAGCTCTATACATTACTCAGTGGACACTAAGTGTCCTCTTAGTCCCTGTCACCTATTTCATCCATCCCTCCACCCACCTCCCCTCTGGTAGCCATCTGTTTGCTTGATTAGTGGCGAATATACTGTGGAATCACCAGATCTTAAGTTTCAAGGGCACCTCACCTGCTCAGAACCCTTCCAAAGCTGGGGCACATGGTGGCTCAGTGGGTTAAAGCCTCTGCCTTTGGCTCAGGCCCTAATCCCAGGGTCCTGGGATAGAGCCCCGCCTTGGGCTCTCTGCTCAGCAGGGAGCCTGATTCCTCCTCTCCCTCTCTCTGTCTGCCTCTCTGCCTACAGGGATCTGCCTACAGATCTCTGTCTGTCAAATAAATAAATAAAATCTTAAAAAAAACCAAAACAAAAACAAAAAAACCTTCCAAAGTCCAGGAAGGGCCCAGGTAGTTTTATATTAATAGTTTTGTTTCTTTTTCTTAAAGAGGTCTCATGACTTCTCGCCTCTGTCTCAATGGATCTGCCAAGACTTTTTCACTGTCCCTCACTTGGCTCTCTATCTACAGCATAGACTCACTAGCATTTTTTTAAAAATTTTATTTGGCTCCGTTTCTTTGAAAATTGTTTCTTAGCAGCCTAACCTTCCCATCCTGCCTTCACTTCCTTAATCCAAGGGCCCTGTTCTTGAACTCTTTTAATCATCTTGACTACTGCTTTTGACATTTCTAAGAGTTTTCCTTTTCGGTAGTGGTGTCCAGAACGGATGTGTTTTTCTAAGTAGCAAATCTGGCCCCTGACCAAAAGGCATCTGAGCAGGGCCACTTCAGTGGAGCTGATTAAACTCCAGGGAGAGACTCTCTGCCTTGTTTGCTCCCTGCCCCTCCTAACTTCAGAATGGAAAAAGTTTGGAGAGCTAAAAGAGGGAATAACTAAAAAGAAGGTAGAAGGAAAACAGGACAGGGAGAGCTTTGCTCTTTCCCCAGGGGTAGAAACTCCCTGTTGGGAAGCTGAAGGCCATATTTCAAGATGGTGATGGTTTCCCAGAGGGAAGGAAACTGACACCACCCATGCCCACTCTGTGTCGGGAACCCAGGCTTTCCCGCCATTATCTCATGGAATTCCCACTACATTTCTTCAGGTTAAAAGCAAGACTCCCATTGTGTAGCTAAAGAAACTGAAGATCAGAGGTGAGAGGCACTGAGCATGCAGGTCCAGGCCCAGCTGACTTGAGAGCCCATGACCTTGTCCCATCTCAGGATGCCCCATCCTTTACTGGTTCTCTGAGGCGGCACATCACCTACCTAAAGTTCTAGATGAAAATTGGTGAGCATTGCAGCAAACTTCCACCTGGAAATAACTTTTATAAATGAAAACTTCAGGTAGGCTAAAGTCTGGTTTCTGGAAACATGTCTAAAGGAAGAAGACCCACCAGTGCACTGAGAGTCGTCCTAGATTGGGATTCGTTTCTAGAGAGAGGAAAAAAAAATGATGAGAGAAGGCAGGGGATCTAAGCCCCAATCTAGGAAATTGGGATTGAGAGGCATGATGAAAGTCGTGAAAATAACAAGCACTATTTAGCAAGTTCTTACAAAGGACCAGAACGCTTTCTATAGTTAGTGCAACTTAATCTCACAAGTCTACTAAAAAGGTAGGGTTAGCATTCCTACTTTAAGTTGGGAGCCTGAAGATGAAGAAATTTATACACAGGGAGTCAGTAGTGATGCAGGACTTGACTCTAGATGTGTCTGGCTCCAAAGCCATTGCTTTTAAACATTGGGCTTTACTACTTCCAGGAGAATTGGGGTGGTAGAAATCTAGTTCTTGTGAATGAAGTTAACATGGCAGAGTGGGGGTTAGCAAGTGCCATAACTTGAGAGGGTGTGGCATCGGGGTGGCTAGGGTGCCCCCAGATCTGGTGCTCTGGGGCAGCCGAGGGGACTCAGGAGACTCTTGGCAGCCAGCAACTAAGCACTGTGGAAGAAGCTCTTGGAACCAGAGTGAGTGGAGAGAAGCAAGAGTCTGTCAGTATCCGTTGACTTCTCTCCAGATTGGCTCAGGAATTTGATGGGTAGGGACTTGGGCCTCAAGGATGCTGCTATGAAGCTGGACCAGGAAGCTGGAGCTCGCTGGCCCTCCAGGTGCTTCTGCCCCAGAGCGCTGGAGCCTCACACCTGTGTTGGGACCCTGCCCCTCTTCGTTCAGGGACTTTAGCTTAGTGATTTAACAATCTTAAACATCAGTTTTCTGTGAAGTGGGGATAATCAGAGTATATATAGTCAAACAGTAAATGATAATTGGGTAACTGGGAGAATTCAGTGAGGTAATGGGTATTAAGGACTAACCCAGTGCCTGGGATCCTGGTAAATGGCAGCCATATTACTGTGAGATCCCATCCTCCATGGAGCAGGTGAGACTTTTTCTACTTTCCACTTATTTTCACTCTCAATCCTACTTTGGTAGGTGAGACTGCAGTTCGATGAGGGAATAAATTTAATGCCTTTTTCCTTTGTTCACACTCTAAAAGCTTTTCATTGGTTTTATGGTGCACAGCTCATTTCACAATTGTGATTTGTCTCTTGCCTGGAAATTTTTGTTTTGTTTTGTTTTGTTTTGAGACACACAGAGAGAGAGAACACAAGCAGGGAGGAGGGTCAGAGAGAGAGGGAGAAGCAGACTCTCTGCTGAGTAGGGAGCCCAATGTGGGGCTCAAACCCAGGACCCTGAGATCACGACCTGAGCTGAAGGCAGATGCCCAACCTACTGAGCCACCCAGGCACCCCTTGCCTGGAAGATTTTTTAACTGTCATATAAAAGCAAGAGATTTTTTATGTTAGGAATTTTCTCTATACCATTTTTCTTTTTTAAAAAAATTAATTTTAAGTGATCTTTACACCCAACATGAGTCTCAAACTCACAACCCTGAGATCAAGAATCACATGTTCTTCCAACTGAATGCTCTAGGCACCCCATATATCTCTCGTAGACAAAACATTGGATCAGCTGTTGTTCATTGGTTAAAAACATCAGTGACTAATTCTGGTCTTAATGACAACAACAACAACAATATGTTATTGGGAAGCTATGGAATAGCTCAATGAAGAGAAGGTTGACAATCAAGCCTTGGTGAAAAGACGCAAGGTAGCTCCAGGGATCTAGGTAGTAGGAAGTGATGAGCAGTTTCTCCAGGAACTATCTGATGTGCCTTATGTTGATCTACCCAAGGTTAAATTCTTTCATGAGACTGTTTGATTGACCAGAGTTGTGTTGTGTACCTAGCCCCCCTGTTCAGGGAAGGAAAGGGCACCTTAATTGAAATTCATAGTAAGGGAGCATTCCCTGGGGGAGAGTAATACTCAGAAGGTAGGTGGATGTGCTGTTACTGGGAAAGCAGTGTGTACACTGGAAGAACATGTGTGGTCTACCTATACTGTTCTCTCTGTCTTGAAATAACGAGTTTAGGAATTTTTCAAGCGTTCTCAAATACGCAGAGTTGTTGAAAGTATAAAACAATGTACACTCTCATGTCCATCTAAATTCGACAATCCTAACATCTGCTACATTTGCTTTAATTTTGCTCTGAATTTTTAAATTTGGGGAACTATTTGACAAGTGCAAACACTATGGCCCTTTACCCTTTAAATACTTCCTGTATCTCCTGAGGATAACACTGATTTCCTACGTAAACGTGATACCATTATCACAACTTAAAAAGTTAATAAATATTCTATAATATCTTACAGAAAGTTCATGTTCAAATTTCCTTAACTGAGAGAAGAAGGCATTTTATAGTTTTTTTTTCAAGTTAAAGATCAAATCAAAGTTCACCCATTGCACCTGGTTTTGGGTCTCTTTATTATTATTTTTTCTTTCTTTAAAGATTTATTTATTATTTGAGAGAGAAATAGAGAGAGCAGGGGCAGGGGGAACAGGCAGAGGGAGAGGGAGAGAGGGACGCCCAAGCAGACTTCCCTCTGAGCCCGAGCCCAATTTGGGTTTAATCTCAGGACCTTGAGGTCATGACCTGAGCTGAAACCAAGAATAGGATGCTTAACTGAGCCACCAAGGTGTCCCTCTTTATTCTCTCTCTCTCTCTTTCTTTTTCAATATCTTGTTTATTTATTTGTTAGAAAGAGAGAGAGAGAGCACCAAAGAGAGAGCAAGTGAGTACAGGCAGGGAGAGCAGTGGACAAAGGGAGAAGCAGGCTCCCTGCTGAGCAACGAGCCTGGTGCAGGACTCAATCCCAGAACCCTGGGATCATGACCTGAGCCAAAGGCAGACGCTTAACTGACTGAGCCACCCAGGTGGCCCTCCTCTTTTTTCTCTTTTAATCTAGAGCATTTCCTCTACAATTTCAGATTTTTCATGACATCAACATTTTGAAGAGTCCAGACTATTTGTCTTGTGAAAAATTTTACATTGTTTTGTTTCCTTCGCATTTCTTTTGGGGGAGACTTTTTTTATAGTGGTAAAATATACATAACATAAAATTTACAGTCTTAGCCTTTTTCCTTTTTAAATTTTACCTTTTTAATGTTCTTTAAGATTTTATTTTTATTTGAGAGGGAGGGAGAGAGAGAGAGAGCCCACAGTGGGAGAGGGAGAAGCAGACTCCCTGCTCAACGGGGAGCCCAAGGTGGGGCTCCATCCCACGACTCTGGGATCACAACCTGAGCTGAAGACAGATGCTTAACGGACTCAGCCAGCCAGCCAGATTCCCCTTTTAAAACTTTATTTTATTTATTTATTTTAATGCAAGCTCCACACTGGGTGTGAAGATCAAGACCTGAGCTGAATGAGACCTTGAGTTGGATGCCTAACTGACTGAGCCACCCAGGCCCCTCCGTTTTAGTCATTTTTAAGTGTACAAGTCAGTGGTGCTACATAGGCTGGTGGTGTCATACAACCATCAGACCTATCTATTTTCAGAAGTTTTTCATCATCCCAAACAGAAACTCTGTATTAATATACAGTAACTCCCTATTTCCCCTTCCCCCAACTTCTAATAACCTCTATTCTACTTTCTGTCTATGTGAATTTGCCTATTCTAGGTAATTCATCAAGTGGGATCATACAATATTTGTCCTTTCATGTTTGGGTTATTTCAGTTTTCCAGGTTCACCCTTGTTGTAGCATGTAACAGAGTTTTATTCTCTATGCTGCTTTTTATTTTGTATTTATGTTTAAAGATTTATTTATTTATTTTAGAGGGAGAGAGAGTCAGGGGGTGGAGGGAATGACAGAGGGAGAGGGAGAGTGAATCTGAAGCCGACTCTACTTCCCGGGGAAGGCCTCACTCTCATGACCCCAGGAACATGACCTGAGTGGAAACTAAGAGTTCGATGCCTAACTGACTGTCCCACCCAGGCATCCCTCTGCATTGCTTTTTAAAATTAATCTGTCACTATGTTTGCCTTGACAGCACATAAACTAATTTTAATCTATTAGAGTCTTATATTTATTTTCTTAGAACTTTTTTCACAAAAAGGCATGTAGTTGGATGTATTACTAAATTTAAGAGAAACTGCCCAGACATTTAAAAAAAGAATTTATTTATTTATTTATTTATTTTAGAAAGACAGAGAGCACATGTGGAAGCAGCAGCGGGGGTCGGGATGGCAGAGAGGGAACGAGAGAATCTCAAGCAGACTCCGTGCTGAATAAGTAGCCCAATGCAGGACTTGATCTCTTGATCCTGAGATCATGACCTGAGCTGAAACGAAGAATGGGATGCTTAACCAACTAAGTCACCCAGATACCTCTGCCCAGACTTCTCTACTGGTCAAGTTAATTAGATCTATCAGCAAGGTCATAATTAGTGGCTTAATTTATCACTAAACTAGGGGGAGCTTGGGTGGCTTAGTTGGGGGAACATCCGACTCTTGGTTTCAGCTCAGGTCATGGTGGCAAGGTTGTGGGATAGAGCTCTCTGCTCAGTCTGGAGTCTGCTTGGGATTCTTTTGCCCTTCCTCTCCCTCCCCCTCTAATCCTTCCTGCAAGCACTCTCTCTCTCAAATAAATAAATAAATAAAAATTTCTTAAAGATTTTTTTTTTATTCGTTTATTTGACAGAGAGGGAGATCACAAGTAGACAGAGAGGCAGGCAGAGAGAGGGGGAAGCAGGCTCCCTGATGAGAAGAAAGCCAGATGTGGGGCTCGATCTCAGAACCCTGAGATCATGACCTGAGCCAAAGGCAGAGGCTTAACCCACTGAGCCACCCAGGCACCCCAAATATTTTTTTTTTAAAAGAAAAATTTTCACTAAGCTGGAATAAAATTCACCTTCTATAACAAACATAGCTCACAGCTTTAAGTGAGTAACCACTGTTTTTTTCTTTTCTTTCTTTTTTTTTTTTTTTTTTAAGAGAGAGAGCAAGAGAGCGCGTGAGCAAGGCATGAGGGGCAAGGAAGAGAGAGACTCCCAAGCAGGCTCCATGCTCAGGAACAAGCCCAATGCTCGTCTTGATCCCACCATGGCTCGGAGATCAGGACTTGAGCACAAACCTGTGATACCCAGGTACCACCCCTTCTTATCTTTCTGAACAAAGGAGAATGGATAACCCAGGGCCTAGCATTCTCCAAAGCACTTGGATTAATGGCTTCTTACCTTCTCGAGTTTCCTTATAAAGATCAGTATTTTAGGGTATATTACAATTGTTTCTTGCATTTCTAAACTCATGAAAGCTTCATAGCATAGCTTCCATGTCTCCATTCTTTTCTGATTTTTAATCATTTATATAAGTATATATCTGAATAATTAAAAGCACTTTACATATTTTTAATTCTCATACAGCTCTGTGAGATAAGGACTTTTTCCCCTCCTCTTCCTCCTTCTTCTTCAATAAGTGTTTTTTAAAATCTCCATTTCATAGGTGAGAAATAAGAGGTACTGAGAGGTTATTTGACCTGTGTGGTGTCATCATATAACTATCAGTGGGAGAGCCAGAAAATTCTAGGAGAAGAGACACAATCTCTCTAAAGAGGCCTTGTTCTTAATCTCTACACATTCTCACTTTAGGAAGAAAGAAACAAACAGAAACAAAACAACCCCAGCAAACTTGCCTGACATGTATAACATAGAAATGAATAATCTCCTTCATCCTTATCAGCAAGAATTAACTGTTTATGTTTTACTTTTAAATCTAATGGAATACAAATGCACAGATAACAGCATTCTTTTTTTTTTTAAGATTTTATTTATTTGACAGAAATCACAAGTAGGCGGAGAGGCAGGCAGAGAGAGAGAGAGAGAGAGAGAGAGAGCAGGAAGCAGGCTCCCCGCTGAGCAGAGAGCCCGATGCGGGGCTCGATCCCAGAACTCTGGGATCACGACCTGAGCCGAAGGCAGAGGCTTTAACCCGCTGAGCCACCCAGGCGCCCCAGATAACAGCATTCTTAGGGGAGGACACAGTCATAATTAAAAGCAAATATTAATCTATTCTCTGGTTGGCAGGAAACTTCCAAGAGGCTTCAGTTAGACCGATCTTTAGCCTAGAATAAGGGAAGGGGAAGGCTGGAATTGGACAGAGATAAGGGTTGGGGATGACTCAGCTTGGTTATGGGCAACTGGCCAGGATTCCCATAGCAAGGGGTCACCTGAACAAGAGGGGAACCCAGAGTGGGAATAGGAGGTCAAAGTGGGTCACACTGATGTTAAATACAGTGAAAGCAGGGCAGAAACCAGGTACTCTAGATGAATCCAGCCAGAAAGTATGATCCAGTACCAGTAATGGAAGGAGCTGGTCTCTGGGTCTCTTGTTGCCCACTCACAATTATGTGGAGTTTCAAGGCTGTGCCAAGACAGCTGCTATTGGACATCTGTGCGAGAAGATACTATCTCAAGTGTGTTAATTAAAATAGAAAGGCATCCTGGTAAAAGAGTGTTGGACATGGCAGGGATAGGACCATGAGTGGGAGACAGGCACCCAGAAGTGGTTAAAGTGGGGGCTGTTGTAGATAGTACAAGAATGGGTATCACAATGGCCTAAGTCAGCAGTTCTTAAATGTTTTGATCTTAGGATCCCTTAACACTCTTAAAAATTATTGTGAACCCCAAAAGCTTTTGTTTAAATGGGTTATAACTATGAATATTTGCTCTTGTACAAATTAAAACAGAAATTTTTAAAGTAAAGCACATATTTGAATACATATTCCTTAGCCATCAGAGCAATAACATGGGAAACTGCACCATACTTTTGGGAGGACAAGAGCAGAAAAGTGAAATACTGAATTAGTATTATTTTAAGATAATTCTTATTTTACTCATTAGGGAATGAGTGAAATAAAAATTATCTTAAAATAATACTAATTCAGTATTTCACTTTTCTACTCTTGTCTAATGTCTTGGAGACTTCCATACTTGAAGAAACACTGGTCCAGATAATATGTAGCATCTTATATCTAGGTAGTCCTGTATAGTCTACAAAGCTCCTTGAATCAGGAAAAGTATTCTTATTCCCATTTTATTGTTATTTTTTTAAAGATTTTATTTATTTATTTTGACAGACAGAGATCACAAGCAGGCAGAGAGGCAGGCAGAGAGAGAGGAAGGGAAGCAGGCTCCCCGTCGAGTAGAGAGCCTGACGCAGGGCTTGATCCCAGGACCCTGGAATCCTGAAAGGCAGAGGCTTTAACCCATTGAGCCACCCAGGCACCCCTCTTATTCCCATTCTATAGCTGGAAAGCACACTGCTGTGTGAGAGCAGGGGAGGCAACCAGCAGAGGAGGGACCCTGCCTCTGAAGAGTTCCTGCTGAGATGGTGCCCTGGGACCCTTTGCTGCAGCAACTGAGTCTTCTAAGCTTCCAATGATTCCCAGGACTGGTCACGTTCACTCAGATCCTGGAAAGCTGTAGTAGAACTGTCTGGAACTCCAGGCTCTCTGGGATGTGGGATGTTAAAGGCAAGGACATCAGGTGCTCAGATATCCATGTGAGGGACTCTAATATAGTCATCAGGCAAATATGGAAGGATTTACCTAGAAGGCAAAGATAGTGGGTACTGAGAATTTTCAATTTTAATGTTATCCCTTCTCAGTGTTCCCCACAGGAAAGAAATCATTCTAGGTGTCTAAAGCAGAAAGAATCACTTTAGGAAAATAGATGTTTAGGAAACTATTGGAAAATCTGAAGAAGAGAGCCTGGAGGCCAACTGGGGGGTTACTGATCTCAAGAACATACCTCTGTAACTAAGGTTCAGGAGTTGGAAAGCTAAGAATGGGGAACTGCCTTCCTGGTCTCTGTTGTTAACAGCTACCTTTCTGACTCATGGAGCTGGAGATAGAAACTGAGATACTGCCACAGAAAACCCCCACATCTCTAGTGATGATCCTACTGACCAGTAGAAATAGCTAAGTGCAGGAAAATGGCCTCTTTCTCATTTCTCTTGTAAATCGGACCCAAGTGCCTCTAATCGGCAATACCTAGTTTTCATCCAGAGACCTCGTGATCAGGGAGCCTGAGAGGTGCCATCTTTAACCCTCCCACCTCCGCAGTATAGGAAGGCTCACTAGAGAGAAGTGGGAATGGATATTGAGCCCCAGCTGAACATGTGAAACACACAACATTTCTGACCACAGATTGGTTGGAATGTGAGTTCCACAAGGGCAGGAGTTCGGTCTGATTTGTTTTCCGCTGTGTTCTCAGAGCCTAGTATATTACAAAGTAGCTGCTAAATAAATAGGTAGCTGCACATCAAAATGAAGGTTTCCCCAGGAGCTCTTCTGGTGAATATCAGGTGGCCTACAGAAAAGGCAATAGGTCTAAGTTACTCTGACAATGTTCGGGTCTATCAGCATGTCCTCTATGTCCGCTTTGACCAATGGGCTATGATGGACATGTTCCTGTGTCAGCAGAATACTCTCTAGCTCCATCCGTGTTACTGTAAATGGCAAAATTTCATTCTTTATCATGGATGAATAATATTCATGCACACGCGCGTGCACGTGTGTGTGTGTAACATCTTACTTACACATCCATCAATTTATGGACACATGGTCTATTTCCATAATTTGGTTATCATAGCTACTGCTGCTGTAAACATTGGGGTGTTTGTATCCCCTTGCATTAGTATTTTTGTATTTTTTGGATAAATACCTAGTAGTGTGATTGCCGGATCATATGGTAGTTCTATATTATATTGCTCTTTAGAAAATATAGTATTGTGGCAAGAAACACATATCATAAAATTTACCATCTTAACCATTTTAAGTGTACAGTTTAGCGTATACTGAACAATTCCCCCATCTCCTCCCTCTAGTCCCTGGTTACCACTAGTCTACTTTCCATATTAATGAATTTAACAACTTTAGATACATCACGTAGATGGAATCATATAGCATTTGTCCTTTTGTGAATGGCTTATTTCACTTAGCGTAATGTCCTTAAGTTCCATCCCTATTGTTTTTTGTTTTGTTTTGTTTTTAAAATATTTTTATCTATTTTTGTGAGAGAAAGAGAGAGCGAACTTGCCCATGCATGTGGCACATGACATGAGGGGAGGGACAGAGAGAGAAGCTGGCTTCCCGCTGAGTAAGGATTCCGATGCAGACCCAATCCCAGGACCCTGGGATCATGATCTGAGCTGAAGGCACACATTTGACCTCCTGAGCCACGCACCCACCCAAGATTCATCCCTATTGTAACATATGACAGGATTTCCTTTTTAAGCCTCCGTAGTGTTGTTATACATATATATCACATCTTGTTTATCCATTCGTCTGCTGATGAACACTTGGGGTACTTCCACTTGTTTGCTATTGTGACTAATGCTGCTATGAAAATGGCCATGCAAATATCCCTTTGAGACTCTGTTTTCAATTCTTTTGGATATACACTCAGAAATGGGAATGCTGGGTCATACAGTAATCCTTTCTTATCCCACCAACTATAGATTGCTTTTAGAGGTTCAACTGTCATGTGTATAATAAGATATTGTCTTAAACACAACAGAGAAGCAAACAGAAACAAAACCCAGACCATTGTGCTTCAGATATATCAGTGAGGAGAGTTTTAATTGAAAACTGTTAACAAAACACTGATCATACATTCATTGTTTTTTAAAAATGGAGATGTAGAACTTACAGATCTTATTTTTAGACACTTTCAGTGTGATTAGGCTTGTGTTTTGATTTGCATCTGTATTTGTTTAGAAAGAACTGGCTATAGGGGCACCTGGCTGGCTTAGTTGGAAGAGCATGCAACTCCCATGTGTTTGAACCCCACACTGGGTGTAGAGATTACTTAAAAATAAATAAATAAGCTTTAAAAAAAAAAGACCTGGCTATAATATTTTTAGCTATTTCATAGTTTTTAAAAAAGATTTTATTTATTTACTTGAGAGAGAGTGAGTGAGCACGAGCAGGGGGAGGGGCACAGGGAGAAGCAGACTCCCTGCCTGGGGGACCCCAATGTGGGGCTCAATCCCAGAACTCTGGGATCATGACCGGAGCCAAAGGCAGACCCTTTACTGACTGAGCCACCTAGATGTCCCAATTTTAGGCTATTTTAATAGCCTTTCTTCTTTAATTAATTCTTTAATAGCATTTCTTAAATTTTGAATGAAGTATTTGAAATATTTCAAATCTACAGAAAACAATGTAACAAACATCTACTTACACCCAACTCAAATAAAACCATATTTTTTTGCATATTTCTTTAGCTCTGTCCCCAAGATTAGTGCAGTAGGTCAGGAAAACAAACAAACAAACAAACAAAAAACATTTCCACTTCTATTGACTGTGACAGCAAGTAAAGATTCATGAAATCAGAGAACAGAAACTAGTAATATTGACTGTGACAGCAAGTAAAGATTCATGAAATCAGAGAACAGAAACTAGTAAGTAAAATGAATTCATACATGGCTACATAAACTCTTCCTGTAGTTTGAGAGCAATCATGGTCTCTGAAGTCACACTGACCTGGGTTCAAGTCCTAAGTTTGCTTTTTGCCAGTTGTGTGGTCTTGAGCAAGTTCCTTAACCTATCTTTTTTTTTTTAAATTTTTGTTTATTTATTTAAAAGAGAGAGAGCATACAAGAGCGAGGGGGTGGGAGGGGCAGAAGGAGAGGGAGTAGCAGACTCCCCACTGAGCAGGGAGCCTGACCGAAGCCTGATCCCAGGACCCGGGGATCATGACCCAAGCCAAAGGCAGACTCCCCAAACAACTGAGCCAACCTAGGTGCCCCTCCTTAACCTATCTTTGCTTAGTTTTCTCATCTGTAAGATGGAGATAATCATAACACTTCCCAAGTTTGTTGGGATGATTGAAAGAGAAATATGAACACATACATTTACTATGTACAATAAGTGACAGAGCAAAGCTTCAATAAATATTAGTAATTATTTATTTTACTTATTGAGCATCTACTATATGCCATTCACTCTTCTAGTACTGAAAATTCAGCAGTGAACAAGGGAGTTAAAGACCCCTAAGGGTGCCTGTGTGGCTTAGTTGTTGGGGGGTCTGACTTAAGCTTGATTCATGATCCCAGAGTCGTGGGATCAAGTCCCACATAAGGCTGTCTGCTCTGTGGGAAACCTGTTTTCCTCCCCTCTGCCTGCCGCTCCCCCTGCTTGTGCGCACTCTCTGTCCAATGAATAAGTAAAATCTTTAAAAAAGAAAAGACCCTTGTGGCGCTTTCTTTCTAGTGATAGACATTAAACAAGGTAATTTCAGATACTAGTAGGGACTCTGAGGAAAAGGTATGGGAAGGGGATGCAGGAACTACTTTAGACAGCAGACAGGAGGTCAGGGAAGGCCTGTGGGAAGTCTTCAGGGGTGAATTTAATTGAGAGTAGCAGAAAGAATTAGTCATTGGAAGGTTTGGAGAAGAGCAGGAACAGTATGTGCTTAGGCTCTGAGGTAAGAAAGCTTGGTTTGTACAGGAAGAAAGGACAGGATGGCTGGAACTGTATGTAAGGGGAAGGGAGGCTAGGCATGACATCTGAGAGTTAGGGAGAACAGGTCAAGAAGTGCCTTGTTGGGGCGCCTGGGTGGCTCAGTGGGTTAAGCCTCTGACTTCGGCTCAGGTCATGATCTCAGGGTCCTGGGATCAAGGCCCACGTCGGGCTCTCTGCTCAGCGGGGAGCCTGCTTTCCCCCTTCTCTGCCTGCATCTCTGCCTACTTGTGATCCCTCTCTGTGAAATAAATTAAAAAAAAAAAAAAAAAAAAAAGAAGTGCCTTGTTGACCATAGACTAGAGCTTAGATTTTATTCTTAAGGGACTGTGAAGATATTGGAGGGTTTTTACTGTTAGTAGGTACAACATTCTTTGCTCTCGGGAGGAATTTGTATGCTTTTCTCTGGCCCTGTTCTAGAATTCTGTACGTGCATTCGGTTTAGGAAAAACTGTTCTGGGAAATAGCACATTGGTTACTCATGGGCTCCCCCCAGTGGAACTGGTGGCTCAGCTTGCATGGTTTCACACGAGCAAAAGCAAAGTAAATGGGCAATTTATGTTTTCAGTCAACAAACATTTATTGGGCACCTACAAAGTGCTTGGCTCTGTTTCGGTGCCGAAATACATCTGTGAACAAAACACAGACACCAGTGCCCTCCTGAAGCTTACATTTTGGGTGTGTATATGTGGGAGAAAGACATTTAACCAAAACTGACCAGCAAATTGTTGGATAAGATAATGTTATTTGAGAAAAAATAAATGAGGAATTGGGCTAGGAGGTGCAGGGAGGGTGGTGGTGCCTCAGTTTTAAACACAGTGGCAGGGAAGTTCTCATGAAGAGGGTAACATGTGAACAAAAATGTAAGGAGGTGACAGGGTGAATGATCAGCTATCTGGGGGAAGAGCATTCCAGGCAGAGAGATCAACAAGCACGAAAGGCCTGAGTTTATGTGCAGGTTTGAGGAGTAGCAGGGAGGCCAATATGCCTTGAGGTGGGGGAGGGGCAATGCGGAGTAGAAGATGAGGTTAGTAGTACTTTGGGGGAGTAGGAAGGTGTCACATGTTGAGGTGTTTCTAGACCAGTTTAAAGACTTTTTTTTTTCTTTCCCCACTTGAAAATAGTAGTCCAGGGGCGTCTGAGTGGTTCAGTCCATTAAGTATCTGCCTTCGGCTTGTGTCATGATCTCAGGGTCCTGGGATCAAGTCCTGCACTGGGCTCTTTGCTCCGTGGGGAGTCAGCTTCTTCTCCTTCTGCCCCCTGCTCGTTTTCTCTCCATTGCTCTTTCTATCTCAAAATAATAATAATAATAATTAAGATCTTAAAAAAAGAAAAGAAAAGAGGAGTCCACTGGAGAAGGGACATGGTCTGCTTAAAGTTTTGTGTTTTTTTTTAAAAAGATTTTTATTTATTTATTTGACAGAGATCACAACTGGACAGAGAGGCAGGCAGAGAGAGAGAGGAAGAGAAGCAGGCTCCCTGCTGAGCAAAGAGTCTGATGTGGAGCTCGATTCCAGGACCCTGGGATCGTGACCTGCGCCTAAGGCAGAGGCTTTAGCCCACTAAATCACCCAGGCACCCCTCTGCTTAAAGTTTTAACAGAAGCTTGCTGCAGGGTTAATAGATCATGGAAAAGTAGGGTATAAAAAAAGAGCAGTCACACACTGTGTCTTTTACCAAGAGAGGCAGTGCATGGTCAGATTCTGAACAAATTTTGATGGTAGATTCTGAAGATCTCTCTGATGAATTCGATGTGGGGGTGCAAGAGAGGAGTCAAGGATCCTAGTAAATGACATTACTTAATAAATTGTTGTCATAGGAGGAGGTGATCAAAGAATATACAGCCAAAAACTTAGAAAAAAAAGTAATTTAGAGGTGCCTGGCTGGCTCAGTCAGTTGAGCATCCAACTCCTGATCTTAGCTCAGGTCTTGATTTCAATGTGGAGAGTTCAAGCCGCACACTGGGCCCTACATCGGGCGTGGAGCCTAATTAAAAAGAAAAAAAGAAAAAGAAAAAAAGTATTTTAGAGGTGTATCAAGCAGTTTAAAAATAGTGGGTAATTTTTCTGAATTTTGTGGTATTTGTTAAGTTTTTAAAATTTATAATTTGTGATTTCTTTTCTCACCCCAAAGATTCATTTTTATACCTCATATTGTATTTGTAATTTTGGATTTTTTTTTTTTTTAAACAGGGCCCTCAAATTGAATAAATCTCAAGCCCCTGCAATACCTGAATTCATTCTGGCTCCTTGCCCATATTTGGGCAGTAAAGTTAGTGAAGCATTAGTACTGTTTCTGACATAAAATAATGGGCACGAAATAGAAGTCATTGTAAAAGTAATACAATTTTAGAAATAAGCTAATATTGGGGATTGAAACACCACCCTGGACTCGCCCCCTACCAGTGTCTTCCAGAATTTCTCATCCATTCTTCCTCCCACAGTTTTTCTAAATCTGTCACATACATCGGCATTTCTTCTCACGATCGCTTTGGGGAGGCAGGCATTACACGAGTCTAAAAAAAAAAAAAAAAAAAAAAGTCTAAAAATATGAATGCTAAAATATTCTTTATCCGGGCTGCTTGCGCTTCAGCTGCGCCACAACACCACTGCCCGCTGGCAACCAAGCACCACCTCTCCGCGCTACCCACTTCCAGGCTCCCCTCCAGCCGTAACCAGGGGCGGGGCTCTCGGGAGGGTGGAGTGGGAGGGGTCTAGATCCTTCCTCGCCCCGCCCCGTGAGGCCTGACACATGCGCCCAGAGGCTGTTGGTGGAACGAGGTGTAGATTGTGCGGTGACCCTGGCCCCTGACTTCCGGTTCCTAGGGATGCGCATCCGGGTCACGCTAACGCCGCGGTTTCCTCCATCCGCTTGGTTCTGCTGTGAGTCTGGACCAGTACCCATGTCCTGCTTTGGGGCCTCTGCAGCCTTAGAGTGAGTCTCCGCCGAGACAGGGTCTGAATGCGGCCGGTCGAATGCAGCCTGTAGGGACACGGGTCAAAAGTTCTGTCTTGGTCCCTGTGGGTGGGCGTTCGCTTTGCCTGTCCCTTGTCCCTGCAGGGCTTCCCTCACTTCAGCCCTTTCCCTCGCTGGCCTCGCCTCATTCACCTCGCCTTAGCCTTGCCGGTCCCCGCGCACCTCTCGCCTGGCTGCCTCCCCATCTTCATCCGCCGGTTACAAGCCCGGGTTTCTTGCCTTTTGCCTCAGCGCTTCCCTCACCACTGCCTCTCGCTTTCGCCTGGCTCTCCTGTTAGCACCTCCCTGGTATCTCGCCGTTCTTTCCCGAAGCAGGACGGCCCACCTGCTCATTGTGCTTCCCCTCCTCCACTGCGAAACTGAGCCTGTCTTTCTGGGGTCCTAGGTCCCGTCCCCCTACTTCCATCAATTTCGACCCCTATATCTTCCTGGGACTAGTAGGTGACATTTGTGCTTCGCCTGGGGTTCTCCCGCCTTTTCTTACCTAGAGGAGGGCTTAGCGAAAGTCCCAGTCTGGGCCGATTTATCCATCCTGGGGGAAGTTTTGCCTTGAGCCGTTGTGTTAGAGTCAACTCTGGTAGCTTCCGTAGTTAGGGAACAACAAAGGCTTTCCCAGTTCTTTGCTGGAGCACAGTTCGGGGGACTCTCCCTGGAGAGGACTAACAGGTGGCAGGCACACGAAACTGCTAGAGATGGGGCGTGTGTGGTCTTGTTAACTGACAGGCCATGAGGACGTCCTGTCATTTTTGTGTTCTCTCTCCCTTGAGAATGGATGTGCACGGCTGAGGTAAAAGTGCAGATATTCTTGGCACGATCACCTTTGTTTTCTGCATAGGCTTTACTTACAGGACAGTTGCTATGACAGAGGACAGAGTTTCTTGGGAGATTTTTAGCCCCAGATTTGTAAGCTTTTTGCCAAAAATTTTATTATTACTGAAATTTTGTTTCCTGCTAAAGAATGCACTGTTAGTAATTTCAAAAGTACATTTTCTTTGCTTGAACTCAGTGTGCATATGTATCTTTATCCTTAAGTCTCATCAATTGTTTCTTTGTTTTTCCTCTATTGACAAGTTTTCTATTTTTCTTCCCATTTCTTCATAAGCCAGACATTATACTACATTATGTCTTCGACTATTAGTCTTTTACTTTTCTTTATTGTTTTCACTTTACTCTTTTTTTTTTTTTTTAAGATTTATTTATTTGAGTGGTGGGGGGAGAAGAAGTAGGAAGGGCAGGGGGAAGGAGAGAATCTCAGGCAGACTCCCTGCTGAGATTGGAGTCTTGCTTAATGGATTTCATGACTGAGATCAGACCTGAGCCAAACCAGGAGACACTTAACTGACGAGTCTTAAAACCATCTTTTTCGGGGTGCCTGGGTGGCTCAGTGGGTTAAAACGCTGCCTTCGGCTCAGGTCATGATCTCAGGGTCCTGGGATCGAGTCCCACATAGGGCTTTCTGCTCAGCAGGGAGCCTGCTTCCCTCTCTCTCTCTCTCTGCCAGCCTCTCTGCTTACCTGTGATCTCTCTCTCTGTCAAATAAATAAATAAAATATTAAAAAAAAAAACATCTTTTTCTCATTTAAGACTTAGGTTTCTCTTAAATTTCTTAAATTTCTGTGATGGCTCTTAGTCACCTCTAAGATGAAGAGATTGGATTTCATAGTGATTTGTGTCCCATTTCTCAAATTTTGTGATCTGAGGTGTATTTTGAGACACAGGTTTGGATAATTTTTATTTTTTTTTCTGATGTTTTTAGTGGTGTCCAGCATTTGATTGCAAATGTTTTTCTGTAAGCAGCTTCTGGAATATAAATTGTGCTCTGAAATTTAGTACTTAAGTGAACAGAATAAATATAACTTTTAGTGTCTGCTTCACTTTTGACTGGTGAGTTATAGAAAAATTTCTCTCATTATATGATACATATACATATGCAAGCATAGCATAGACCTTGACTCATTCCAGAATTGAGCTGCTCCCTTCAGCTATTTTTAGCATAGGACTTTGGAGTGTGGCCATATTCGTCCTACAGGCCACAGAGAAGGACCCTTCTGTTTGGCTTTCAGGCCTTATCTAACTGCTGAGGGAAGATCTTTTGAAAGCTCCTTACCCATACCTCTTCCCCAGCACCTATACTGGAAACTCTAGCTTCTGTTCATCGTGGCCTCATCATTTGGCATCCTTAAAAACTAATCCCAGTGAGAGTGAGTATGGGCTGGCTCTCTATGTTTCCTCACCTCCAGGTTTGTAGACTTTTTTTTTTAGCCAGGGGAATTCCATAGATAGACTTATATTTGGATTGATGCAAGGCCCTTTTTCAACCTTTTTTCATTTCTGAACTTTTTATTTCTTGGGCATGTCTAAGTCTAAACTTAGATGGATTTCTCAGTTTACAGCTGGAGGGAACCATAGAGCTCAAACTTACTCCTTCATTTTACAAATAAGGAAATCAAGATTTTAGGAATTGGTGATTTTTCCAAGGTCAGGTTTTACAAATAAAGAAGTTTTGTGCATGCACTCAGAAGTCGGTTTTAGTTCCCTTAAAGTTGTAGGTCAGAGAGCACAATATAGTATTTAATGGTTCATTTCAATACATTTGTGTCACAGGAATGAGTTTTAGGATAAGAAGTTTATGACAGATTTTAAAATTGAAGGCTCAGGAGTACCTGGGTGGCTCAGTGGGTTAAGCCTCTGCCTTCGGCTCAGGTCATGATCTCAGGTTCCTGGGATCGAGCCCCACATCAAGCTCTCTGCACAGCAGCTTCCCCCTCTCTCTCTGCCTTCTTCTCTGCCTACTTGTGAGCTCTCTCTTTAAAAAAAAAAAAAAAAAAATTGAAGGCTGAAGTTATTTTGCCTTCAAAGATGGTCTTTTTTTTTTTTTTTTTAAAGATTTTATTTATTTATTTGACAGAGAGAAATCACAAATAGACGGAGAGGCAGGCAGAGAGAGAAGGAAGCAGGCTCCCCGCCGAGCAGAGAGCCCGATGCGGGACTCGATCCCAGGACCCTGAGATCATGACCTGAGCTGAAGGCAGCGGCTTAACCCATTGAGCCACCCAGGCACCCCCAAAGATGGTCTTGAAAAAAGTTGTGTTGAGCAGACGTAGAAGTTGAGAAGTCTTAGGGAGTCTCTCTCTTTCTTCCAAAATCACTTTAGCTTATTATGATATAAATGCTGCATAAAAGCCTTTACATGGAATGTACATCCTATGGTCTTATTGGAGCAATTGTGTTTGCGTTCCTGGTCTTCCTACCCAATACTAACAGACCTTCTAGTTACTGAAAAGCCTGCATGTCTTATCTAACATCCAAACAAACAAATAAACGAAAATATCACTAAAGAGAGCTTGGAGTATGTTTGTAATGCTCAGGAGAGGAATCGTTGTCAGTTTTCTATAAAAATTTCTCTTTTAGTTTAGCAGTCTTAGCTTGTACGCCTGAGAGCTCAATTTAAAATAACTTTCTGCATATTAGCTTATGCCTACAAGGTTGAGAGAGGGAAGCAGGCTCTTCGCTGAGCAGAGAGCCTGATGTGGGACTCGATCCCAGGACCCTGAGATCATGACCTGAGCTGAAGGCAGCGGCTTAACCCACTGAGCCACCCAGGCGCCCAGGTTTTCTGTTTTTATTTGGCTTACTTATTTTTGAATGTTCTTCTTCTTCTTCTTCTTTTTTTTTTTTCATTTTACTTGCTACTGTGCTTTTCTTACATGGTTAATTTTTATTCTTGAACCCTGGGATATATTTTAAGGAAATGTAGCTTTAAAAATTTGAGAAACAAAAATATATGTTTATAAAAAATAAAAAATTAAAAAAAAATTTGAGAAACAAAGTACCCCTCTTCCATGTTCTTACCAGTTGTACCTTGCAGCGTGATGGTTTCTGTGATCTGCCTGAGCCACTTCATAACTTCATTCTTTTTGTTTTGCTTTCAGATAAAAGGCTGGTAGAACTTTTTTGATAGTTTGTCTAAAAGACTTTGTGTTCTGCATATAGCGGCAGGGTATTTTAACTGAAAATTATTTTAAATGGAGGAAGAATAGTTCAAAATAGTTAACATAGACTAGTTTAATAATAGAAATAATTCAAAGTATATTTAAGAATATTAGGAATAATTTATTTTTCTTATACATTCATTTGCATCAAGGAGTTAATTTGGAATAAAGTTGAAAATAGGTGGAATTTCCTTCGCTAATTAACGTAGAAATGCAGGTGCATTTTCTTATACAGAATATATGGCTTAAGCTGTGAATATGTTTTATTGACAGAGAACATAGTGAATAATGGATTGGCAACCACATCATCATCTCAATATTTTTATTTGGTCCCATCAACCTAAATTTTAGGGTATCTAATTATTAAATGTAAAAATAATGAGAGTATTTTATTTGTTATTTCTAGTATATTCAAAAACAGTTATTAGAAATATGGGCTTCATAAAATTTATCTTTACTATTTTCTCCTTTTAAATAATGCAGTAGTGTTTTTCTTTTTCTTTTTCTTTTTTTTTAAAGTAATCTCTACACCCAACATGGGCCTGGAACTTACGACCCCGAGATCAAGAGTCATATACTCTACCAACTAAGCCAGCCTGGCATCCCTGTATTAGTATTTTAAATTAGAAAATGAAAAGTGTAAATAGTGCTAGCCTTTCAACATCCATTGAAATCATAAAATTAGATTAAAAACTCTTAACAGGGGGCGCCTGGGTGGTTCAGTGGGTTAAGCCTCTGCTTTCAGCACGGGTCGTGATCTCAGGGTCCTGGGATTGAGCCCCACGTCGGGCTCTCTGTTCGGCGGGGAGCTTGCTTCTCCCTCTCTTTCTGCCTACTTGTGATCTCTCTCTCTGTCAAGTAAATAAAATCTTAAAAAAAAAAAAAAACAAAAAAAACTCTTAACAGAGTAGGAATAGAGGGAACATACCTCAACATAATAAAGACCATATATGACAAACGCATCACATAATCAACAGTGAAATAGTGAAAGCCTTTTTTTCTAAAATCAGGAACAACGCAAGTATGCCCACTCTCGCTGTATTTATTCAACATAGTATTGGAAGTCCTAGCCACAGCAGTTAGGCAGAAAAAGAAAAAAGAAATGTATCCAAATTGCTAAGAATAAGTTAAACTGTTACTATTTGCAGGTGACCTAATTCTGCATGTAGAAAACTTCAGAGTTTCCATAGACAACTATTAGAATTAATGAATTAAGTAAATTTGCAAAATAAAATAACAGTATACAAAAATCTGCTGCATTTCTACACAATAATGACGAACTATTAGAAAGAGAAAACAGGGGCACCTGGGTGGCTCAGTTGTTAAGCGCCTGCCTTCAGCTCAGGTGGTGATCCCAGGGTCCTGGGATTGAGCTCCGCATCAGGATCCCTGCTTGGTGGGAAGCCTGCTTCTCTCTCTCCCACTACCCCCTGCTTGTGTTCCCTCTCTCGATGTATCTCTCCATCAAATAAATAAATCTTTTAAAAGAGAGAGAGAGAGGGAGAGGGAAAACAATCCCATTTACAGTGGCATCAAAAAGAGTAAAATGGGGGGGCGCCTGGGTGGCTCAGTGGGTTGAAGCCTCTATCTACCCTTGGCTCGGGTCATGATCCCGGGGTCCTGGGATCAAGTCCCACATCAGCCCTGCGTCTGACTCTCTGTTTGGTGGGGAGTCTACTTCCCCCACCCCTCTCTCCCTGCTTGTCTCTCTGCCTACTTGTGATCTCTGTCAAATAAATAAATAAATAAATAAAATCTTTTTTTTTTTTAAAAAGAGTAAAATGTCTAGGAATAAAATCAAGGAAGTGAAAGATCTGTGCACAGAAAACTCTTAAGAATTTAAAAATTGAAGATGATGCAAATAAATAGAAAGATAGTTCATGCTCATGTATTGGAAGAACTAATATTATTACAATGTCCATACCATCTGAAGCAATCTATAGGATCAGTGCACTTTCTTTCTAAATTCCAATGACATTTTTCATAGTACTGAAATAAGGAACTCTAACATTTGGGTGGAAAATTAAAAAAAAAAAGAAAAATTAAAAAAATAGCGTTGACTTACTCTAAGTTAACAGATCCCCACTAGGCAGGCAGTCAGTGCTTAATGTCTTAAAGATCTTACTACAGATTGTGTTGGATACACTTTAACTTATTAGCTTGGTTAATATTTGCACTAGTTAGATTTGCTTTTATTTGCCTTAGAAAATAGTTAGCAGTAATCTTTCTGACACATGTCTTTTAGCAAATTTATTTTGGGTGCCTACTATGTATCGTTTTAATAATATATATATAGGTTGTTCATGTGAACTAGGTAATATTAAGGTTGACATATATACTTAAATCCTAAATTTGATTTTCCTTGTACATATTTGAATTAAACTATAAGATTTAATATAATGTATATTATGGGGGGTAGCCAGAAAAAGCAGCAGCAGCAGCAGGGGGTAGAAAACATAATTAGAATTAAAATAAACCTTAGTCCTGAGAAAGTGTCACTTCTTACTTCTTACTGGTGACAATGTAGATGATTTTTTAAGCTAGATTTTATGTTTTTCTGTTTTGAAAATACTTTGGTTTTTCATCATTAATTGAGTTTAAGGTTCTTGTGTTAATTTGCATCACAGTTTAATATAAAATCCTATTCTTTATAGGTACAATTAAATAAATTTCATTTGGGAAACTTCACAACTGAGCTGTAAAAATGTAGTGGTAAAACAGTAAACATTAAAGTAGCTTTACATAGCTCTGACTATGTGTCAGGAACTATTCCAAGTGGTTTACATATATTAACTCTTTAATCTTTACAGCCCTGTTAAGTACTGTTCTTATCTCCACTTTACAATAGAGGAAGCCAGGGCAGAGAAGTTACATAACTTGCCCAAAGTAACAAAGCTAATTAGCCAGAGAGCTGGATTTGAGTTTAGTCTCTCTGGCTTCAGAGTTCATGACCTTTTTGTACAGAGTTCTACTAGTTTAGTGATTTCTTCCTTTGTAGGTTAAGGTTACCTTAGGGGTTTTACGTGGTCTTTTTATCAATGCTGGCTTAAGGCATATTGCAAACCCTGTATTTCCTATGTTTCTTAGGAGGCAAAAATCATGTATTAAGAAAGGAAAACAGGACCAGATCTTTCCCTCCTAAAAAAAATTATCTTGTTGGGGCACCTAGGTGGCTCAGTCAGTTAAGAGTCTACCTTTGGTTTGGGTCATGATCCCAGGGTCCTAGGATTGACCCCACATTGGGTTCCTGGCTCAGCAGGGAGTCTGCTTTTCCCTCTCCCTCTGCCATTCCCCCTGCTTGTGCTCTGTCAAATAAATAAAATCTTAAAGAAAAAAAAATTATCTTATGGAAGTTGGTTACTTTTGAGTTTTAAAGAGAAAAGGTAATACATTTAATACAATACATTCTATATTATTAACATGTCTTACCTCTAGATCTTAATATTTTTCCTTTCTTTGATCTGCAAAATATTAAGCAAATTTATGTAATAGTCTCAAGCTCTGAAATCTTAGTGTCCCCAGTATGAATTTAACAACTCTGAAATATGAAGCAAAACTAAAACTGAAATTTCTCACTTAGATATATCTCATTTTCAAATTTGGAAATTTGTGCAAAATTAAGTGTTTTTAGTTTTACTTAGAAAAGAGGAGAACTTTTGCAAATTAATTCCTTTGTAAATTGAAAAATGCAAATAGTAATTTAGAACATTATTAATCATATTAATATTATTCTTTTGTTCTTTTGTTTTTCCCAAATATAAAAATTCTTGTGTGTCCTTAGGGAAGGGGATGATTTTACATCAGTTCAGGTGGTAGTTTAATGTAAGAGTCTGGGACTGAGATATGCGAAGTGATTCTTCTGAGTATTTTAAAAACAATTGAGAATCATGAGATCTGGTTAACAGGAAAAAACTACAGTATTCTTTCTGGTAAGAAGAGACACTTGTTTAGGGATACTGCTTATTTTATTTCTTACATATTCCCATTTATTTATTCAGACATTAAATAAGTACACCATTTTTCATAGTCTTGATTTTTTTCATTTTGGTGGGGAAAATACTGTTATGGAGCTAAAAAGTCTAAGCTTTGTTGTGCTGATTTACTTATTTGTATTTAGAATGTTTTTTACTTTGGTTTAAATGTTTAATTTTTATTTCAAAAACAACTCTTTTTTTTGTATGTGGGTTTGATAATCAGTTTATCTAATAAAATTTCAATAGTTTTTTTCTTTCACCTGAAATTTAAAAATGTAGCAATTACTGGATTTAGGAAAATTGTTTATTGCTATCAGCACTGTTACTATGGGAATAAATTAGAATGATTAGCTCTAAAGTGGAATTGAACTTTATTCTTTAGTTTCCATAGTAGTTGAAAAAGATTTAGGTCAGATTCACCTGTTGTTCCTCCTTTTTTCAAAATAAGAGGGAATTTTAATTTAGCACAATGATGTTAATATTTTCCCACTAGATACGATAGTTTCTCTTTTTATTGATGGCATAATCCAAAATAATGTGTATATGATTTGGTTTTTAGAAAATTTCAGAATTTAGAGAACACTGTAGGATAAAAAATAGTATATACATGACTTAGGAAAAAAGTGCCCTGGAAATCAGTGTGTTATTAATTCACTGAATTTTTCAAATTCGCTTTTACTTTTTACCAAATCTTTGTTGTCGATTCAGAATCCATGATTAGATAACAAGACCATGAACTCTGAATAAGAGTTCTTGACAGTGAGAATGAGAGCTTTTGCAAAGAAAAGAAGCCGGCTCTAGTATTCACGTGGCATTTAATAGCTAGATGAACTGAAAATCTTTGTTTTGTCTCATTTCTGTGTATCTCCTGTTAGTATTTATTTATTTAGTTTCGATACCTCACATTCTGTGAAATTGTTGTCTATTTGGAATAACTCTGTTAAACTATTAATTCTTACGCAGACGGTTTCCTTTTCCTTTTTTGTTCTTTTTCAGAGGGTTGCTTTGAAAAAACTGTAATTTAGAGAACCACCAAGACTCAATGTTATTTCCTGTGTAGTTTGAAGTGGATATTTTCCTCCTTTTCTCTGGCCAGTATTTTATATTCTGTTAAAGTGGCTTTCAAATTTTTTAAATCATGATCCACTATAAGATGCAGTTTTTCATTGTTACTGAGTCTGTATACACATATGTACATTATCCAGTACTTGTACATATTAATGTTTAAAAGTGAAGTAGGAGTTTTGTGAAACAGTATTATCCTTACACTACTGGTAATGAATTGTAATTTTTTTTTCTATTTTGTTTTATTGTATTTCATTCAAAACTCGTGGTCTCCACTAAGTTAGTAAGATAATATATTAATGCGTTTGGGAAGTTTGGAAAATTCTAATGACTGCTAGATTTTTTCCAATATCGTCTTTTTTGTAATTGAAATGTTTGGGTTTGTTATTTTCTTTCTCTGAAATGTATCTTGATTCTTTCAAGCTTTTGATCTAAGTAACTATGCAGAACAGTTGGGAGAGGGAGACCCTATTGCCCTGATTGTCATTGCTGTCATCTGTGTTTTACTTTGTCTAGGCAGTTAGTTTTAGAACTACAGTAATACGGAATCAGGAGCTTGAAAACGCTTGGTCACATGCAGCGCTTCTATCATTGGAATCCTTTGCTAGATTCCAAATAATAGTCAAAGTTTAAGTTGATGAATTTGCTTTTCACCAACTGCTCCTGCTCTTGGCAACTAGTCAAAAGGTTACAAAGCTGCTTTATTCTGCTTTCTTCTGGCTCCAGTCCAGTCTTTGTAAGCCAAAAAAGAGAACTGAGGAGTGTAGAAGTTTGCATCTGTGTGTAGATGATCAGGTGAAAGTGATGTGGCTGAAGAGTGGACTGTGTGTATGTTTTATATATTGTCCGGACTCCTTTCCTGTAATCGCAAAGGGGAAAAGATAGTAGAGGTCCCAGCAGTTCCTAGCATTATCGTAGCCATTAGAGTGAGGCAGCGTCAGCAGCACACCCTACTGTTGATCACCACCACCTCCTCACGCTTTCTGTTCCAGGCACTGTTTAAAGCACTTTTTTTTTTTTTCACCTGGGGCGCCTGGGTAGCGCAGGCAGGTAAGCATCCAGCTTCTGGTTTCAGCTCAGGTTGTAATCATGAGATGGAGCCCTGTGTGGGGCTCCACACGCAGTAAGGGGTCTGCTGGAGATTCTCTCTCCCTTTCCCTCGGCCCCTTCTGCTCATGCACTTTCTCTCCCTCTCTCTCTCTCAACATAAATAAAGAAATCTTAAAAAAATAATAAAGCACTTCACTTTATTCACTCATTCACTTGAGAAGCCTGGGAGAATGAGAATGAGAGGATAAAGAAGAAAACTTGCCTCAGTATTTTTATCTGGCTTGTGAATTCTGGCTACTTGCGAGTGTGGCATGGCATCGCGTGCATTTTTAGCTTGGTCAGCTTTCTGAAGTCATCAGTGCTGCCTGTGATGTTCCGTATTGAATGGCACATAACTGTGGTTTGAGACCTATGGCTTTGAGGCTAGGCTGTCTGGGCTTGAATTCCAGGTTGGTGACTTACTAGGTCAATAACCCTGGGCAAGTCCCTCTCTGTACTTTAGTTTTCCCATCTGTAAAATGGTGATAATAATAACTAGTACCTATCAAAGACTTACTGAGTGGATTAAATGAGTTATACACGTAAAGTACTTAGGACATTGAGGCATAAAAAACATTCCATAAATGTTAGCTATTAATAACTCAAAATGCACAGTTGGATCTCCTGAAAGTATTTGTGACCATGATGAGTTCTGTGTATTTGCTAACAGGATGTGATTGACATTCAATGTTTTATTGTCCTGGAGCTTAAAAACAGCTTTCCTTGCAAAGGACTTACAGGGAAAGCTCTCTTGTAGGATATTTGTACTCAAAGCCAAATGAAAAGGGCAAAACTACAGGTCCAATTTATTTAATTTCTTATAGGAATCTCTTGTTACTTGGATCTTATCCTTAATAATTTTAATATTTTTCCCTTTGAAAAACTAAAGACAGCTAGTTGCTGAATTGACTTTCACTCAAGACCAGATTTCTTTCCTGAATTTATCTTGTGTCTAAAATATTTATTTTATTTTTCTTTAACAAATCGCTATATGATGCTTACTCTGGTGCTAGGCACTATCCTGAGAGCTTCACAAATATTAGCTCATTTAAATCTTTTGACAAAGACACTTGTTATTCCCATTTTATGGATGAAGTATGGATGGATGGATGAAGTAATTGAGGCACAGGAAAGTTAAATAACTAAACTCCCACACCTTTCATCAGTGTAGAGCTGGGATTTGGACCTGAGTAGTCTGGCTCCAGAGCTAATGCTTCAGGCTTGCCAAACCTGTCTCTTACAGAGGTAAATTATGTTGAAAAGAGTAAAATAAAAGAACAAGTGTTCAAACTTCACTATTATTGTGAAACTAATATGACACTGTATGTTAACTACATTGGAATTAAATTTTTAAAAATATGGGAAAAAATCACTGTTCCTCATTCTGCTAAAATGACAGCACTGAATTTTTGGGTGATGAATTCTCAAAGGAGTAAATAAGTTTGGAGAAATAAAACAATAATGAAAGAACTGAACCTAGATTTTATAGTTCTGACAGCTAAAGACATGCATTTCAAAAGACTTAGTTCTGTTAATATAGTGTAAGATAAATTTTCTGTGAATAATGGAGAGCTGATGTATAAATGTGTTATATGTAGCTTTATAAAGTGTGATGTAAAGTTTTGACTTTTGAATGAGGAAGAGGTAGGGTACAAGTTTTTCAGTATAACTGGAAACAGCGCATTTGTAGGATATTCATGTTGGAATAAACCATGTATCAGGCCATAGTACCTACAGAAAAAATTATGATTCTCTTAGAAATGTTAACTTCACAGATTAAAGGAGGATAAAGATAAAATTTTGGAGGTTTTGAGTTCCTTGGAGTCTGGATTGCTACACATTAAATTCTTGAGCTTGTGACTGACAAGTTACTAAAACCAAGGAGAACTGGAAAGAACATAGAACTATAGGATTATTGTTAAGCTCACTTTGACAGATACAATTCAGGTTAACTCATTTCTTCTCTATACTTTTTACTGTGCTTTGGAATTTTTCTTATAGAACAGATCTCCTTATTTTATCAGAAGCTTGTGGGGATAATTTTTCATAATTTTTATTAAAGATTGTCTTATAAACAACTTCAAAGGATGATTTTCCAAGAAATAATACTAGAAATTTTAAGAACAGTTTTTCTTAGAGAATCTATTCCTGATCAAGTATTTTTCCTATTAAGAATTTAGTACAGGGGTGCCTGGGTAGCTCAGTGGGTTGAAGCCTCTACCTTCAGCTCAGATCACGATCCCAGGGTCCTGGGATCAAGCCCCACATTGGGCTCTCTGCTCAGCAGGGAGCGTGTTTCCCTTCCTCTCTCTCTGCCTGCCTCTCTGCCTACTTGTGATCTCTGTCAAATAAATAAATAAAATCTTAAAAAAAAAAAAAGAATTTAGTACAGCCTAGGGGCCCCTACGTGGCTCATTTGGTTAAGCAACTATCTTCAGCTCAGTTCATGATCTGGAGTCCTGGAATCTAGTTCTGCCTGCATCAGGCTCTCTGCTCAGCAGAGAGTCTGCTTCTCCCTCTGACCATCGCCTTCTTGTGCTCGCTCTCTCATTCTCTGTCTCTCAAATAAATAAATAAAATCTCAAAAAAAAAAAAAGAATTTAGTACACTCTAAATGTATTTTTTTAAATAAAGATTTTGTTTATTTGACAGATAAAGATCACAAGTATGCAGAGAGGCAGGCAGAGAGAGAGGGGGAAGCAGGCTCCCTGCTGAGCAGAAAGCCCGACGTGGGGCTCGATCCCAGGACCCTGGGATCACGACCTGAGCTGAAGGCAGAGGCTTTAACCCACTGAGCCACCCAGGCGCCCCTCTAAATGTATTTTTTTTTTTAAGATTTTATTTATTCATTTGACAGAGAGAGATCACAAGTAAGCAGAGAGGCAGGCAGAGAGAGAGGAAGGGAAGCAGGCTCCCTGCTGTGCAGAGAGCCCGATTCGGGACTGGATCCCAGGACCCTGAGATCACGACGGGAGCCGA
Organism: Neogale vison; assembly: GCF_020171115.1. Taxonomy (NCBI): domain Eukaryota; kingdom Metazoa; phylum Chordata; class Mammalia; order Carnivora; family Mustelidae; genus Neogale; species Neogale vison. Next base: position 20,944,357 of record NC_058092.1, on the reverse strand, counting down.
AGGCAGCGGCTCAACCCACTGAGCCACCCAGGCGCCCTCTAATTGTATTTTTTAAAAATTTTTCTCAGTAAGTTCTGAGTGTTCTGTTATTATAAAGTTACTATAAATATTCCTACAGCTGACAATACCATAATATGTTGGTCAGTCATATCTCCCAAATAAAGTAACCAGAAGAATTCACCAGCTTTACCACAGTCAGTTGGCTGGGCTGTTTATTTATGGAAGGAGTTCACCAGCATGGTGATGGCTTTTGTCTATCCACAGACAGTTCTGTGGATACACAATTACACAGAAGGTGTAGTTGGTTAAAATTCCCCCCCACTCCCCCCAGAAATGTGAGTTGTGCTGATGCCTGAATTGTGGAACTAAAAGGCTTTCTTAGGGTGCCTTGAAATACAGTCTGAAGGTAGATCAGCTGAGTATAGGTCTGCTGGATTTTTGTGTCTACTTCAGCAGGACACTTGAGCTCACAGGACTCTGATTAATATGTTAGGTTTGTTAGAAGTTTTTTGAAAGGTAATATATCGAGAAAAGTTACCATCAGTTGATGAGATTGGTGAATTTCTAAAAGATAAGAAACAATAAGATTGAATCAGTAGAGACTAGGAGAAGAAGTCACAACTGAAGGTATATGTAGAAGTTTCAGAATTGGGGACGCCGAGGTGGCTTAGTGGGTTAAAGCCCCTGCATTCAGCTCTGGTCATGATCCCAGGGTCCTGGGATGGAGCCCCACATCGGGCTCTCTGCTCAGCAGGGAGCCTTCTTCCCTCTCTCTCTGCCTACTTGTGATCTCTGTCGAAAAAATAAATAAAATCTTTGAAATAAAAAAAGAAGTTTTAGAAATGTATCAGACTCCACGTAGACAATTATGAAGAAATGAAGGGTGCCTGGAGTATAGTGATTTTGAGCATTCGGTGTTTGTCCCCTGGATAAAGGCTGGGAAAGTGCTTTCCAGACACATTGAACAGTCTGCTTGTGGAGGGCATGTATTTCCATGGTCTGTTCTCCCCATGGTGTTTAGTGTATATTAATTAGATTATGTCATTCCTTTGTTTGAAACACCCATTGCCTTCCCAAACTCCGTATCACGTGTTACAAGGCTGTGTGTGATCTTGCCCTTGCCTGCTTCTTGGTCTTTGTTTTCAGCTACTCATTCACTTGCTAACAGTGGCCTTTTTGCTATTTCTCAAACATGCCAAGATGTTATCATTTCAGTTTCTTTTTTCTTCTTTTTTTAAAAATTTTATATATTTGTCAGAGAACGCATGTGCGAGTGCACAAGCAGGGGGACCCCCGGCAGGCAGAGGGAGAAGCAGGCTCCCTACTGAGCTAGGAGCCTGATGTAGAACTCAATCCCAGGACCCTGGGAACATGACCAGAGCTGAAGGCAGATGCTTAACTGACTGAACCACCCAGGTGCCCCTCCTTTCAGTTTCTTTTTACTTGTTTCCTTCTGAAACCTTTTCCTTTGCATCTTCTTACAACTTTCTCCTTTTCATTATTCAGATCTCTGCTGAAATATTATCACCTCAGAGAAGTTACCACCCTATCTGAAATAGCTCCCTTGTAGTCAGTCTCTATTCTTTGTGTTGTTTCCTGTGGTACTTACTACTTTGTGAAATTACATATTTGTTCATCTTTCTGTTAGAATATAAGTTCCTTGAGGCTGGGGCCTTCATGTTTATCCCTGAATTTCCAATATCTAAACTAATGCCGGGCACATAATAGACATCCAATAAATATTTTATAAATGAATGAGTGAATCTTGAGATTAGAGAAAGAAGCATGAGGAGCCTGAAGTCGCAGAGGAAGCGAAAAGCAAAATGAGTAGTTAACTCCAGTGTTTCTCCCCAGGATAAAATTTTGCTAGTTGCTCTGAAAGTGAGTCTTGGCATAAGAGGCCAGATATATCCCTAATAATTTGTGATGTTCAGAAGAGACAGGGATTCATATCTAGAAAGCAGGTTACCAGCAGACCAGGCCTAACTGTGTGTTTCTCCCCTCTTCATAATCAGTGGAAGTGAATATGTATAACTAGAACCTACTTAAAGCAACAGATGAACAAAGATTCTCATCCACTCTGAGAAAAAAAAAGTTGAGTTAAAACTCCCAACTACAAAAATGAACTCTAGGGGCACCTGGGTGGCTCATTTGGTTAAGCGTCTGCCTTTGGCTCAGGGCCCTGTCAGGCTCCCTGCTTAGTGGGGAGTCTGCTTCCCCCTTACTCTTCCTCTGTGCTCTCTCTCAAATGAATAAATAAACTCTTTTAAAAACAGTGAACTCTAACAATCTAGATTTAATCACTTGAGGAAAATTAATGCTATGAAAGAGAGGGATCAAATGTAACTGACACTAAAGTCAATAGTGAATAGTATAAGCCGAAGGAGATTTTAAAGATAAGCATTTTTAGTAATTTGAAGAAATAATGAAATAAATGTAAATGTTGAAATTTTAAAGAGAAATAGCAAAATAATAAGTATAAAGGTTGAGTTAAGGGGCGCCCGGGGGCTTAGTCAGTTAAGTGTTAACTCTTGTTAACTCTTGATTTCGGCTCAGGTCACAGTCCCTCGGGTCATGAGATTGAGCTCTGTGCCGGGCTTCATGCTGGGTGTGGAGCCAGTTTAAGATTCTCTCCTCAGCCCTCACCCCCATCCCACTGAGGCACGTTCTCTCTCTCTCAAAAAAAGAAGAAAAAAAAAGAGTGAAAGGAATTTCTCAGTTAAAAAGCAGTCAGCAATAATGACAGTAAGAACCTCTGAAAGTTTTCTCCTTCCTAAAAGCAGTGAGAACACTGGCAGACATAGAACCAACTCTTCCAGAACTCTGAAAATTAACCATAGGTTTACAGCAAACTGGGAACATTTATTCAAGAAAAATGGCCACATTTCAGGAAAACAGTGAACTTTGTAGCAGTTTAACTTAACCAAATGCCATCCTCCTCTCCAGTTCCACAGTAGCTTTGAAAACTAGTAGCCTCCAATCATGGTGAAAACTAGCAGCCTAGAAACCAACTGGAAGCTATGGAACAAGATTGGTTCTTCAAAGCCCCATTCTCAGAGAATTGTCAGTTGTATTTGACCTGTCATTTCTTGTTATTATTGACCTGTCTGGTAGTTCCTTACAAGACCTCATCTGCACACTTGAAGAATTCTCCCCTCCCCCGCCCCCAGGGTGTTCACTGAGAAAAATTTAGAGGCAATTATTGAACATCTCAGCTGACTGTGGTAGTGAATAACAGTTGGGGCAAACAGGCTAACCAAAAAAGCTTAAAAGGAAAAGCTGGGGAATAGATGTCCATAGGAGATCTGTAAAGCTTTGATGCGTTCCTGGGAATCTAGAATGCTGTTGCACAGATGTTGAGCAGTATGGATGTTTAGGAAGGACCTGAGAACGCACTAAATTCTCAATTCTGGTTCATCTGGAGGCTCTGTGCCTGCAGATACTAAGGCTAAGCCAGAATTGTGAACTGACTGGCTGAGTGCTGAAGGTGTGCCCTAATATACATAGAAAGCCCATCAGTAAGGACTAGGAGATTTATTGGTTCCAGGGGACTAGGGAAATCTATCTAATCATTAGCTGACCATTAAACTAACAGCAGAGACCTCAGTGGCCACGTACAACAAAAAATCCAGGTTCTATAGAATCAGTTTCTCTGTTTCCTTGTCCTATTTTCTATTCCTTACTGCTGCTTGAATAATAATTTACTTTTTATCTGTCTCTTCCTTCCAATTAGAACGTAATTGTACTAAGATCAGGGACTCTTTGTGCACAGTGCTTTATTGCCAGTGCCTAGAACAATGCCTAGTACATAAAAATATTTCTTTCTTTCTTTCTTCCTTTTTTTTAAGTAAGCCCTGTGGCCTTCATGGGGCATGATCCCAGGATCAAGAGTCGCATGCCACGGGGCGCCTGGGTGGCTCAGAGGGTTGAGCCTCTGCCTTCAGCTCGGGTCATGGTCTCAGGGTCCTGGGATCGAGCCTCAAGTTGGGCTCTCTGCTCAGTGGGGAGCCTGCTTCCCCTTCTCTCTGCCTGCGGCTTTGCATGCTTGTGATCTCTCTCTGTCAAATGAATAAGTAGGATCTTAAAAAAAAAAAGAGTCGCATGCCCCACCCCCTACGCCAGCCAGGTGTCCCTTAAATATTTCTTGACATGGTGAGTAAATGAATGACTCCAGTATTAATCCCCTTGAAGTCACTGTTTTTATTTCATTTTAAATTTTAATTTCATTTATTTATTTAAGTAATGTCTGCTTAAGAAAAATTAAGTGGGTCTCAAACTCATGACCTTGAGTTTAAGAGTCGCAAATTCTTCCAGCTGAGCCAGTCAGGCGCCCCCCTGTTCTTATTTTATTGTTGTGTATTTTATCTGTTTCATTCCTTTGCTGTTATTTTAATTTATTTTATTTTATTTTACATTTATTTTGACAGAGATCACAAGTAAGCAGAGAGGCAGGCAGAGAGAGAGGGGGAAGCAGGCTCCCCGCCAAGCAGAGAGCCTGATGTGGGGCTCGATTCTGGGATCATGACCTGAGCCGAAGGCAGAGGCATTAACCCACTGAGCCACCCAGGCGCCCCCCACTTTGCTGTTATTTTAATGGGGTGGATATCAGGAGAGAGAGAGGATCTAAATGGGTATGCTTCATCAGCTCTCATGAACCCGAATGTTCTGATTACTGATTTTGATAATAGGAATTTCATTGAGAGGAAACTGATTTGGATGAGGTTTGGAAGGTTTTATGGTAGAAGTCATTCTAACGAAGAGAACTAAAGAACTACACACATGCGGGGCACCTGGGTGGCTCAATCATGAAGTGTCTGCCTTCGGCTCAGGTCATGGTCCCAGGGTCCTGGGATCGAGCCTCAAATCTGGCTCCCTGCTCAGAGGGAAGCCTGCTTCTCCCTCTCCCCCTCCCCCTGCTTGTGCTCCCTCTCTCGCCTCGTCTCTCTCTGTCAAATAAATAAAATCTTAAAAAAAAAAAAGAACTACACACATGTATTATGGTGTAAAACCTTGTGCAAATAACCTTGATAGTCTGCATGAAATAGATGTTTTAGAAAATGTTACCAAATTTGACCCTAGAAGAAAGAAATTCAGGAGACAAATTATAAAGGGAATCAAAGTTATCAAAGGACCGCTTCATAAAAACTGTTGGACCTAAATGTTTTCATAGGTATATGTTACCTCAAATAGCCAAGGAATAGATAACTCTGTTCCAGAGCATGGATAGAGAAGGAAAGTTTATAGTTCTTTTAAGGAAGCCAATGAAATGTTGATTCTAGAGCTTCATGAACACCACAAAATAGGAAGCTGTAGAAGAATCTTACAGGTATCAATGTAAAAATCTTAAATTCAGTGCTAGAAAATAGAATTCAGCAGTATGTTAAAATAATATTCTCTAATCAAACGATTTTCTTTTCTTTTCTTTTTTTTTTTTTAAGATTTTGTTTATTTATTTGAGAGAGAGATGGCGACAGACATTGTGAGAGAGACCATGAGCCGGGAGGAGAGGGAGAAGCAGGCTCCCCACTGAGCAGGGAGCCTGATGGGGGGCTCGATCCCAGGACCCTGGGATCATGACCTCAGCGGAAGGCAGATGCTTGATTGACTGAGCCATCCAAGCGTCCCCCTTCCAAGGGTTTGATTTCTGAAATAAACGCATATATGGCTCAATATTAGAACATCTATTAACATGTTTTAATAGATGAGAGAAAAGCCATATGAAAAACCATAGAAAAACCATCGTTTGGCATGCCAAAAAAGCATTTGACCAAATTCATATCCATTCCTGATAAATGTTCTTCATTTAATTAAAATCGATGAATTCCTATTTGACATGATTAAGGAAAAATGTATTTCAAACCAAAATCAGTATCATACTTAGTAGTGGTATGGTAGAAGTATTCTCACTGATGTTAGAAACAGGAAAAGGATACCCAGCATTTAGGACTTAATATTATAGTAGAGGTATAATGGAGCCTGGATGGCTCAGTTGGTTAAGCTTCTGCCTCTGGTTCAGGTCATGATCCACAGGGAGCCTGCTTCTCCCCCTGCTTGTGCTCTTTCTCTGTCAAATAAATAAATAATTTTTTGTAAGTGTATAAACCAGTATCATTAGGCAAGAAAATGATATAAAGAGGTTAATATTGGGAAGGAGGAAGGAAACTATTTTTATGCAGCAGGGGAAAATAGAGTCAACAATCAGCCGTCTTACCATCAACCAAATAGACTCAACAATGAACCATCTTACTGTTCTCATTATGAGAAAGAAGGAGACTTTAGTAAAATGGCAGTTTAACAATGAACCATCTTACTGTTCTCATTATGAGAAAGAAGGAGACTTTAGTAAAATGGCAGTTTACAAAAGTACCGGTACCAGTAGCTTTCCTATATATACAAAATAACCTTTTTGGAAAATATAATGAAAAATGTAAAAAGCAAACAGATAAAATAGGAACATAAATAGAGAGGGTCTACTAAGAGATATTTTAAAAAAGAATAACTGGAAATATATTTTGTGCCTTTAGGTAGGAGAGCTTAATATTGTAAACTTACATTTTCCTCTAAATTAAGTATTTAATGCAATTTAAATTAAAATATCAGTTTTTGAAAATTTGACAACATTGCTCTGGAGCTCATTTGTTTTTTAAACTTTTTTTTTTTTTTTTAATTTGATGGAGAGAGAGAGAATGCACAAGTAGCAGAGCTGCAGGCAAAAGGAGAGGGAGAAGCAGGCTCCCTGCCGAGCGGGGAACTCAATGTAGGGCTCAGTCCCAACACCCCAGGATCACGACCCAAGCAGAGCTGAAGGCAGACGCTTAACCGACTGAGCCACCCAGCGCCCCTGGAGCTCATTTGGAAAGCATAAAATCTGAGAAAAGAGAATGAAGACTAGCCTTTCCAAGTATTAAAATATATGAAATTACTGGGGGAAAAAAAAGCGCCTCTACAACATGTTATGAAATTATAGTAATGCAAGTTAAATCTGAGGAAGTACAAATAGATCAGCAAAACTTAACAGTTTATATACAGAAATTTAGTTTATTATAAAATTGGCATTTCAGATAATTGGAGAAAAAGGCAAGATTTACTAAGTGTTGGGGCAACTGGCTAAGCATTTAATAGGTGAAACAAATAACACCTAATGCTTAACAATTATTATGCATCAGTGTTATTATCATAAGCTCTTTACATTAATTAACACATTTAACCCTCCTAACATCCTTGTGAGACAGATAATATTATTGCTCCCCCCCCATTTTACAGTTTAGGAGATTGATGCATACAGTAACACAGCAATTAAGTGACAGAAGGTAGGATTTGAATCTAGGCAGACTGATTCCATGATCTGTTCTCTCTCTCTCTTTTTTTTTTTTAAGATTTTATTTATTTATTTGAGAGAAAAAGAGAGAGAACACACAAGCAGGTGGAGGAGCAGATCCCCAGGACCCTGGGATCATGCATGACCTAAGCCGAAGGCAGAAGCTTAACAGAATGAGCCACCCAGGTGCCTCCCATGATCTGTTCTCTTAATCACTATGCTATTATTAGCCTCTCTAAACATATATGTAAGTAAGGAGATCTCCTTACTTCACTTACAAAGATAAATGACAAGGGGAAAGAAAATGTATAAGTGAAAAGACTCATTTCCAAAATTTACAGTGTCCTCATACCAAATATTAAGAAAATGATCAACAATTATGTAAAAATTGGGCAAAAGATAGGAGTAGGCAGATTTACTAGAAAAATGTCAAACGTCTCAAAAAACTTATTTTCGGGGTGCCTGGGTGGCTCGGTGGGTTAAGACTCTGCTTTCAGCTCAGGTCATGATCTCAGGGTCCTTGGATCGAGCCCCACGTCCGGCTCTCTGCTCAGAGGGGAGCCTGCTTCCCTCTCTCTCTCTGCCTGCCTCTCTGCCTACTTGTGATTCTCTCTCAGTCAAATAAATAAATAAAATCTTTTTAAAAAACACTTGTTTTCACTTACAATTAGAGATATAAATCATGCAGTTTGAGATCATGTTTTACCTACTGAATTAGGCAGACATTTAATTTAAAAAGATTGATGGTACTTGGTACTGGTTAAGGCACAGGGAAGTAGATATTAATGGTTGTAATCTTTTTGGGAGATGTCAGGGTTTTTTCAGTCTGGCAGATGTTAGGGTTCATGAGAGAAGCAGAACTACTTAGGAGAAAAAAATAGATATACACACACACATATGTACATGTGTGTGTAAGGCCTAAAAGTACTTAATATTGTGGATAAAGAAGGCAATTTTCAGGTATCCTAAAAGGAATCTAGCACAGAGGGTGCAGTTAGCATCATCAGATCCTGCAGAAAATACAAGATATGGACTGACTACACCAAAATGAAAGGTACAGAGAAAGAAATCATCAACAAAACAAAAAGACAGCCTACTGAATGGGAGTGGATATTTGCAAATGATACTTTTAATAAGAGGTTAATATCTGGGGCACCTGGGTGGCTCAGTAGGTTCAAGCCTCGGCCTTTGGCTCAGGTCCTGAACCCAGGGTCCTGGGATCAGGCCCTGCATCAGGCTTTCTGCTCATCAGGGAGCCTGCTTCCCCCCGCCCCGCCTGCCTCTCTGCCTGCTTGTGATCTCTGTCAAATAAATAAATAAAAAATCTTTCGGGGCGCCTGGGTGGCTCAGTGGGTTAAGCCACTGCCTTCGGCTCAGGTCATGATCTCAGGGTCCTGGAATCGAGTCCCGCTCGGGCTCTCTGCTCAGCAGGGAGCCTGCTTCCTCCTCTCTCTCTCTGCCTGCCTCTCTGCCTACTTGTGATCTCTCTCTCTGTCAAATAAATTAAAAAAAAAAAAATCAGTGGGTTAAGCCACTGCCTTCGGCTCAGGTCATGATCCCGGGGTCCTGGGATCGAGTCCCGCATCGGGCTCTCTGCTCAGCAGGGAGCCTGCTTCCCTCTCTCTCTCTCTGCCTGCCTCTCTGTCTACTTGTAATCTCTGTCTGTCAAATAAACAAATAAAATCTTTAAAAAAAAAATCTAAAAAAAAAGGTTAATATCTAAAATATAAAAAGAACTTTAAACTCAACACTAAATAAACAATCACCTGATTTAAAAATGGGCAGAAGACCTGAATAGACGTTTTTCCAAAGAACACACTGAATAACAAATGTTGGCAAGGATGTGGAGAAAAAGAAACCCTCCCTCATGCAGACTTGATGGGAGTGAAGATTGGTGCAGCCACTCTAGAAAACAGTATGGAGGTTCCTCAAAAAATAAAAATAGAATTACCATGTGATTCAGTAATTCCACTACTGAGTAGTTATCCAAAAGAAAATGAAAACACTAATTATTCAGAAAGATATTTTTTCACCCCTATGTTTATTGCTATTTACAGTAGCCAACCCCCGGAAGCAACCCAAGTGTCTGTTCATAGATAAATAAGTAAAGAAGGTAGAAGGTGTGGTACCTGTACACACATGCAGGAGTACTACTCAGGCATAAAAAGAAAAGAAAAGATCTTGCCATTTGCACCAATATGGGCGGACCTAGAGGGTATAATACTAAGGGAAGTCAGTCAGAGAAATACAGATACCATAGGATTTCACTCATATGTGGAATTTAAAAAGCAAAACAAATGAACAAAGAAAAAAGACCAAAAAACCCAGACTCTTAAATGCAGAAAACAAGCAGGTGGTTGCCAGAGGGGAGATGGATGAGGAATGGTGAAATAAAGGGAAGTGAGACTTATCTTGATAAGCACTGGGTAATGTACAGAATCGTTGAATCACTGTATTGTACACCTGAAACTAATATAACACTGTATGTTCATTATACTTCAATTTAAAAAGGAAAGAAAAATACAAAGAGCTTACTCTATAGGACATATACAGACATGGACTGAGAAAAGACTATTAGTGAAAAATTAACTCTAATTTCCATAAAAAACGTTTTACAGTGGTATAGAAACCACTATACAAATTAAAAGATTGGAGTTTTAAATTTTGACTTTTTTTTTCTTTTGCGGATTTGCAGTGGTTTCATAACTAAGAAATCCAGTAGAATGTGAATAGCCTGTGGAAGTGGTCCTACTTATATATTCTTCCACTCTTGGTGCCTAGCAAGATACTAAAAAATGCAAAGGGGACTGACATTTTTGGGGTACCTTTATTTGTGTTGGGCACATGTATTGTACTAGATTCTTTGAATGTAAGTATTCACTGAATTTTGAAATTGACTTTTTAAAAAAGATTTTATTTATTTATTTGACAGAGATCACAAGTAGGTAGAGAGGCAGGCAGAGAGAGAGCAGGAAGCAGGCTCCCTGCTTAGCAAAGAGCCCCGTACAGGGTTCAATTCTAGGACCCCGAGATCATGACCTGAGCTGAAAGCAGAGGCTTAACCCATTGAGCCAGCCAGGTGCCCCTGAAACATGTGTCTTACAAAGCAAGCTTGCTTAACAAGTTTTTGCACCCTTTTTGGTATTATTCTTCTAAGTCCCTTAAATATTTTTTAAAAGAAAACAGTGCTGTACAGTGTTAACATCCATAATGACACTCCATAAATGATGATGTGGGCTTTTATGTGACTTTTCTCTTTTAAGACTTCCAACTAAAGAATTCTCTTTGAGGGGTGGTTAGGTGACTGCCTTTGGCTCGGGTCATGACATCAGGGTCCTGGGATCAAGCCCTGCATTGGGCTCTTTCCTTGGTCAGCGGCAAGTCTATTTCTCTCTCTCCCTCTGTTATCTCTCTCACTTTCTCTTTCTTGAATAAATAGATAAAATCTTTAAAAATTTTTTTTTTCTTTGGGATTTTTTTTTTCTCTTTGTTTTTGTCAGACACATGTTTTCATGGTATCATTGGGTTTGCAAAGTATTTTGCTGTGTAGTAATTCTTCTGGCTTGATAAATGTGTATATGTTTTGCAGAGATCTTTGGTTCATTGCCTATCTCTTAAGTACCCCCTACTTTGTGTTTTTGTCCTTAAGTAAATATCAGTTTCTATTTTTTTTTAAGATTTTATATATTTATTTGACACAAGCAGGGGGGAGGAGTAGAGGGAGAAGGAAGAAGCAGGCAGGTTCCTCATTGAGCAGGGAGCCTAAAGCAGAGCTCATTCCCAGGACCCTGGGATCATGATCTGAGCAGAAGGCAGATGTTTAACCGACTGAGACACCCAGGCATCCCAGGTATCAGTTGCTTATTTTAGGTGTAATTGCTTCTGATGATGGAATTGTTTAGATCTACCTATAGTGGCTCAGCATAGGTGAAGAATTCTTCCACCACTCCAGTTTAGGTAGGGAAGGAGTGTCTGTTTGAGGGTAGTCATATTTAAAATTAAAAATTTATACAATTTGACCTTATTTAAGTCATCTATGTAATGGAAAACTCTTCTGTTAAGATATCAAGTAGTACTGCCATTTCATGTACTCATGAACTGTTGATTCAACTCTTTATAATTTTCTTAACCAACATTTCAGTCCATGTACTCATAAATTGATCTAATTATAATTTTATTTGCATCTATTACAGTTACAGAATTTTAATCAACTTTGTATATAATTAATTTTTCTAAATATGTAAATAGATCCTTTTATAATGTTATGAGATATAATTCACATATAATAAATTCATCATATTAAGTGTACAGTTCTATGAGTTTTACAAATACATACCATCATGTAATGACCAATATAATCAAGATGGAGAATAGTTCCATCATCCCAATAAAGTTCCCTTGTAACCCTGTGGAAGCAGTCCAGTCTCCCATCCCTAGCACCTGGCAACCACTGATATCTTTTCTTTCCTTACAGTTATATAAAAAATGCCGTATGAATGGAAGTATACAATATGTAGATGCCTGACCTTGACTTCTTCCACTTAGCATAGTGGAGATTCATCTAAGTTGTTCCATGAATTGCTGCATAATATTCCATCCTATAAATATACAACAGTCGATTCATTTACCGGTTTAAAAGACATTTAAGTTGTTTACAGTTTTTACTGTATATGTGAACAAAGCCACTATATGCATTCATGTACGGGTTTTTGTGCGAACATAAGTTTTCATTTAGGTGGATACTTCAGTGGGATTGCTGGGTCATATGGTAAACATATGTTTAGTTTATAAGAAACTACCAAACTTTTCCGCAGTGGCAGTGTTGTACCTTTTTGCATTCATACTAATAATGTGTGAGAATTGTAGTTGCTTTACATCCTTGTCAACACTTGGTATGGCCAGTTTTCCTTTGTTTATTGCAGCCATGCTAGTGTGTAGTGATACCCCCTTTTTTAAAGATAAGTTTTTTATTTTGGAATAATTATTTTAGTATAATTTTAATTTTGGAATAATATAATCCAGGCTTGAAAACAACATTAATCTCATTGTGTATCTGCATCAGAGCTCTTAAATGATCAGGTGCATTGTCAATGAGCAGTAATATTTTGAAAGGAATCTTTTTTTCTATGCAGTAGGTCTCAGTAGTGGGACTAAAACATTCAGAATGCTGGGGCACCTGGGTGGCTCAAGTCGGCTGAGCATCCAACTGTTGGTTTATTTCGGCTGAGGTCGATCTCAGGGTCTGAGATCAAGCCCAGACTGCTCCACATTTAGCATGGAGTCTGCTTGTCCCTCTCTCTCTGGCGCCTCTCCGCCAACACACACTTATATTCACACTCTCTCCCTAAAATAAATAAATAGAATCTTAAAAAAAAATTTTTGTTTCAGATAACCACATTGTAAATTGATGTGCTGTCATCCAGGCTTTGTTGTTACATTTACAGAGTGCAGGCAGACTAGCTTTAGCATAATTCTTAAGGGCCCTGGCATTTTTGAAATGCAAGAGTCAGCCTCTCTTTTGAAGCTTTGAGGCCAGGTGTTGATTTCTTCTTTCCAGCTATGAAAGTTCTGGATGGCATCTTCTTCCAGCTTAAGGCTGTTTGATCTGCATTTAAAATCTGTTGTTTAGGGAAGCCACCTTCATCAGTATCTCACCTAGATCTTCTGGAGAACTTTCTACAGCTTCTACATCAGCACTTGCTACTTCACTATGCGTTTTTATGAAACGGAGGTGGCTTCTTTCTGTAATCTCAGGAACCAGCCTCAGCTGGCTTCACATTTTTCTTCTGCAGCTTCCTCCCCTCGCTCTGCCTTTACAGAATTAAAGAGAGTTTGGGCCTTGCTCTGAATTAGGCTTTGGCTTAAGGGAATGTTGTGGCTGGTTTGATTTCTATCTAGACCACTCAGACTCTTCCCATATTAGCAATGAGGCCGTTTTGCTTTCTTTTTCTTTCTTTCTTTCTTTTTTTTTTTTTTAAGATTTGATTTTATTTGAGAGAGCACAAGTGGGAAAAGGGGCAGAGGGAGAAGCAGACTCCCCGCCAAGGAGGGAGGCTCAATCCTAGAACTCTGGGATGATGACCTGAGCTGAAGGTTTAACCAACTGAGTCACCCAGGCACCCCTGCTTTTTTCTTTCTTACCATTTATGTGTTCACTCGAGCACACTTTTAATTTCCTTCAAGAACTTTTCCTTTGTGGGCGCCTGGGTGGCTCAGTGGGTTAAGCCGCTGCCTTCGGCTCAGGTCATGATCTCAGGGTCCTGGAATCGAGTCCCACATCGGGCTCTCTGCTCAGCAGGGGGCCTGCTTCCCTTCCTCTCTGTCTGCCTGCTTCTCTGCCTACTTGTGATTTCTGTCTGTCAAGTAAATGAATAAAATCTTTAAAAAAAAAAAAAAAAGAACTTTTCCTTTGCATTCACAACTTGGCTGTTTAGCACAAGAGGCCTAGCTTTCATTCTACCTTGGCTTTTGATATGCTTTCCTCACTAAGTTCAATCATTTCTAGCTTTTGATTTAAAGAGAGATATGAAAATAAGTAAAAAAAAAAAAAGTGAGATATACAAAAAAAAGGATGAGATTTTGCGACAATATGGATGGACCTAGAGGATATTATGCTAAGTGAAATAAGTCAAACTGAGAAGGGAAAATAGCATATGATTTCACTTACATGTGGAATCTAAAAAACAAAACAAACAAGAAGCAAAATCAGACATAAATACAGAGAACAAAGTTATGGTTGTCAGAGAGAAGGATAAAATAGGTAAAGGGGAGTGGGAGATACAGTCTTCCAGTTACAGAAAGAGTAAGTCATGGGTATGAAAGACACAGCATAGGGAATATAGTTAATGATAATATAATAGCCTTGTATAGTGATAGATGGTAGCTACATTTGTGGTGAGCATAGCATAACTTAAGAGATCTTGAATCACCATGTTGTATATCTGAAACTAATGTAACATTTGGTGCCAACTATACTCAAATAAAAAAGATTTAAAATAGGGCGCTTGGGTGGCTCAGTTGGTTAAGCAACTGCCTTCGGCTCCAGTCATGGTCCCGCAGTCCTGGGATTGAGTCCCACATCAGGATCCCAGCTCCATGGGGAGTCCGCTTCTCCCTCTCACCTTCTTAGCTCTCATGCTCTCTCTCTCTCTCTCTTAAATAAATAAATAAAATCTTTTTAAAAAATTAAAAAGAGAAAGGAGACCTAATGAGATGGCACCCTATTGAGTCCGGCTAATTCAATAAACGGGTTACACTGAAAAAATAAAGTGAAAGGTGTGTGACTCTTCCTTTCACTTGAACATTTAGAGACCATTGTAGGATTATTAATTGACCTAATTTCAATACTGTTGCATTTCAGGGACTCGGGAGGCCAAGGAAAGGGCAAGAGATGGGGGAATGGCTGGTCAGTGGAGCAGTCAGAACACACATAACATTTATGGATTAGGTTGGCCCATCTTGCATGGCACAGTTCATGGTGCCTTAGAACAGTTACAGTTAGTAACATCAGAAATTGCTGATTGCAGATCACTACAACAAATACAATAATAGTGAAAAAATTTAAAATATTGTCAGAATACCAAAATGTGGTACAGAGACGAAGTGAGCAAATGCTGTTGGGAAAATGGTGCCAATAGACTTGCTCAACGCAGGGCTGTCACAGACCTTCAATTTGTAAAAATCAAGAGTGTCTGTGAAGTGCAACAAAGCGAGGTATGCCTGTGCTTTATAGAGAAAAAGGAAGAAGTAGGGAGGGGCTCTCCATTGGAGGAGAGTGAGTTCTGGGCGGCGATGGTTTCTCACTGGCCAGGCTAGGAGGTTATCTTATATCTTACTGACCACTGCGGTAGTAGAGTAGGCTTCTTCTTTTTGGGGGTCTATAGTTGGCAAGTTGGTAGGGCTTGAAAACACCCCCTTTAAGGCCTTCCAACTCCATATATCAGGTTTCCTTTTTCATTTTCACACTTAGCAAAGATGGCATTTTTGACCTACCCAGATAATCCAACATCATTTCCTCATCTAAAAATCTGTAATTACAATTGCAGAGACTCTTTTTTCCAAATAAGGTTACATTCGTTGGTTCTGGGGATTAAGGTGTTGATCTATCTTTTATCAGAAATCTATTTTCTGTGTATATATGTATTGGGCAAGGGGATTCTCTCTCTCTTTCCGTACCCACCCCCACCCCCCGCTTTTCTTTTCTATTTCTAACTTTATTTATTTATTTTTAAAGATTTTATTTATTTATTTGACAGATAGATCACAAGTAGGTAGAGAGGCAGGTCGGAGGGAGGGGGCAGGCTCCCTGCCTATCAGAGAGCCCAATGCAGGGCCCAATCCCAGGACCCTGGGATCATGACCTGAGCCGAAGGCAGAGGCTTTAACCCACTGAGCCACCAAGGTGCCCCATCTTTTTCTAACTTTAAACATTCATCTGTTAAGGGAGAGGAACCTGAGGGCTCCTAATTTCTAAATAAGTAGTACCTGTGCTGTGATCCCTTGTTATGGATGTGATTAAAAAATTTGATTTACAGTATTTCATTCCTTGCTTTTACTTGAAGGGAACTTTTCAGTTAACACAGACTTCAAAATGATATTCTTCAGGTCAGTTAACAAAACCTTGTAAAGAATTAACGTTGTGACTTAGGTGTCTGTGGCTAGAAGTGGGAAAAGTAAAGATTTGAATTTTTTGTGCCTCTAAATATATCAAAGTTTCTTAGTGAGCTGGTTTTCAGTAAATATATAGAGGAATCAAGAGCCTAGAAATTGTGCTTGATTGAATACGTGTTTATTGAATACCCAGAATGTGCTGTCAGATACTAAAAAGAAGAAAGTGGTCTCTGCCACTGTGGAATTTAGGATGAATATTCCATAGGAATCATAGGACCAACCATAAGAAAATTAGTAGCTGTTTTCTTTGGGGGCATATTATGCTCAGAGACAGAGACTGTCTTTGCCAATAATTTATTTAACACAAATTATTTAACAGTAATTTATTTAACATTGTGGGAATTATAATTTATAATATTAATATTTTATAAGCGAGTAGCATAGGATAATGTCTTATAATAAGCCAATAAAGAAACAACATACTGCAAACTAATGATAAATTAATTACCCTACTGCTCCAGGCAAAGGGGAGATGCAAGAAACAAAGTCCACATTTAGTTGAAGTGTACCTTTCTACAAGCTGGTCTTGGTAAGAGTCAGTCATTCCAACTAAAAGCTGGTTATCAGCTGCTGCCTTAGGTCCTTTGCTGCCAGTGTATGTAGCTAGCAGACAGTAATACTGGTGTTGCAGGCAAGGTGGGTTGCTCTGAAGGGTGTTACTCCAGGAACCACTGCCTGTGAGGAGTAGCCTCACTAAGGCTACTGAACAGATGTGCCATCTACTCCTGAGACTGCTACATGATTTTATTGCCCCTGGTGATGACAGATAGTATGGCCATAGCATGAGCAAGCTTCTCAAGATCTTAAGAGGGATGGGGTGCCTGGGTGACTCAGTTGGTTAAAGCCTTTGCCTTTGGCTCAGATCATGATCCCATGGTCGTGGGATCGAGCCCTGCATCTGACTATCTGCTCAGCAGGAAGCCTGCTTCGTCCTCTCTCTCTGCCTGCCTCTCTGCCTGCTTGTGATCTCTGTCTGTCAAATAAATAAATAAAAATCTTAAAAAACAAAAAACGATCTTAAGAGGGCTATGTAGATCTGCAAAGAGTAGCCTTGCCCAGACTGAACACCATCGAGTTGGTCAAACCTCTTGGGTTTTTAAAGTTTAAAAGCCCATCACTTGCTGGACACCATTGCTCTTACCATGGTATCAGTGATGTAAAGGTCCTCTCCATTGCAGGTGCGAAAGAAAACCCTAATACCCAACTTCAAAACAGGCTATTCAAAATAAGTTCATACCACAGCTTTGTCCAAAACAAACTTTGAAAACATGGATTTGAAATTATAACAAGTCGTACATAACAATGGTATTACCAGAATTGTTAACTGCCAGACTTATAGACCATAGTCAAGATCAGAAGAGTTTTGAAGAATTCTTAAATATTAACAATAGAGAGAGAAATCTTTCATTAACAACATTGAGGTTTTTGTAAGTTAGGAAGTATTTTAATTTTCTAAAATCATAATGCTTATCTCTGAATAGAAATAGTAGAAGAATTTACTTTCATATACCTTGTAATTAAAATTACTTGTTTCATTAATAATAAATCAGCCTGTACATTGTAAATTAAAGACTTATGGCTGTAAAGAGAAGTTAAATTGTTATTTTTGCTAGACTGCCCAGGAAGTTAAAAAGCAGTGTAAAAAAAGAATCTTGTTTTAGGATTTTGGGGCAGTCCTTAAGATGCCAGTTAACATTATTGATAAAGTTTTGAATTTGTAAATTTAAAACATTTTAAAATTATGCTATTATACCATGAAGTCAGAGTAATGTAACAGAATAGAGATTTAATGTAGGAAAAGGAATAAATAGCCTATGTTAATATTAGAAATGTGGGGCGCCTGGGTGGCTCAGTGGGTTAAGCCGCTGCCTTCGGTTCAGGTCATGATCTCAGGGTCCTGGGATCGAGTCCCGCATCGAGCTCTCTGCTCAGCAGGGAGCCTGCTTCCCTCTATCTCTCTGCCTGCCTCTCCATCTACTTGTGATCTCTCTCTGTCAAATAAATAAATAAAATCTTTAAAAAATATATTAGAAATGTGGTTTTAAAAAAGGGACTCAGATACGCAATTCTACATGAAAGGAGAAAAACTTCAGACGGGGAAGTTCATAATCTTGGGTCCTGCTACTGGTTCTGCTGAAGAGTCTTCGTGAGGCAGTGCCTTCCTCTCTTTGATTTTAGTTTACTCAGCTCTGAAATTGATAAAATCTATGTGCCTTGTAACATTTTATGTTATGTATTTTCTTGCATTCATAGAATGAACAGTTTCTCTCCAGTAGGGCAAAATCAAATGTGAAACATCTTCTGGTATCAAATTCTTTAACTAGTAGAAGTTCAGTGCTTTTGTACAGAACAGTTAAATGAGCCAATTCTGTGCTTGCTGCAGCAACTAACTTCACTTCATCTTACGAAAGAGATAATGGAATAAAAATTTAATGAATCTTTCCGTCTGTAGTGCTGTCTTGAACTTCTTTAAGATTTGGGGTGAGGGAGGATCAATGCAATTTAAATTGCTTTTTCCCCAGAGTTTAAATTTTTTTCCTGAGGAAAAAGAGTGGGGCAAGAATGGAGTTGTGTCCAATTTTAACTTAATGTCTTGAGGAACACTTTTTAAGGAGCATTTATAAAATAATGTGCATAAACATTTTACTATCCAAACCTTAAGACGTTGTCCCTTGAGATCTGCTTTTGACTCTTAACAAATTACATTTAAGCTGTTAGCATTATTCCATAATTAATTTAAATTTTTTCTTCTTATATACTTTTTAATTTAATTTTTTCAGTGTTCCAAGATTCATTGTTTATGCACCCCATAAACATGCTCCATGCAGTCCATGCCGTCCTTAATACCCACCACCAGGCTCACCCATCCTCCCACCCCCACTCCCTTCCAAAACCATCAGCCTGTTTCTGAGAGTCCACAGTCTCTCATGGTCTTTCACCTTTTATTTCTTTCTTTCTTTTTTTTTTTTTTAAAAATATTTTATTTATCTATTTGTCAGAGCAGGAGAGCACACACAAGCAGGGGGAGCAGCAGGCAGAAGGAGAAGCAGGCTCCCTGCTGAGCAGGAGGCCCAATTTGGGACTCTATCACAGGACCCTGGGATTAGGACCTGAGCCGAAGGCAGATGCCTAGCTGGCTGAGCCACCCAGGTGTCCTGTCTTTCACCTTTTAAAGATTTTTTTTTTTTTAATTTTTATTTATTTGACAGAGATCACAAGCAGGCAGAGGCAGACAGAGAGACAGAGAGAGAAAGAGGGAAGAAGCAGGCTCCCCATTGAGCAGAGAGCCCGATGTGGGGCTCGATCCCAGGACCTGGCTCGATCCCAGGACCTGGGACCATGACCCGAGCCGAAGGTAGAGGCTTTAACCCACTGAGCCACCCAGGTGCCCCTACAGTTTCTGTTTTAATATAAGATATTCATTCATAGAATTACAGCATGGGTAAGCCATTCTCCATATGTTGTTTTCTGATTTTTCATTTCTCTGAACAAACTTACTCTTTTTTGGAATTAGAGTTAGCTTTTTACCCCTCTGTTTAATTTTTGGGAAAAAAATTAAGAAATTAATCAGGCCATGGATAATTTTATGATCTGTTTTATAATCTAACCAGAGAACAGTCTGAAGATAACATGATTTTACAGCTGTGCCTGAATATTTCTTATCTTATAGCTCAGATAACACTCAGTTTTCTTATTTGGATTTATTTTTGGTATTTTCTTAGGTATGAAGTAGTATCTTAAAAATATTAAAATATTTAATAATATTAAATTATTTAGTTAGTAGTGAGAGGCTTTTTTCCCAAGTGCTGATTTGATCTTGGTGGTTAAACTGTTTGTGTCCTTTGATGGATGTGTATTTAGTTACTGTTTGCTACATAACAGATGATTAGTAATGTTGAATTGGGTGGGTTTATATTGCAGACATTAAGGTTTATCATAATTATCGCAGGTGTTGCTTCTATTATATCTTCCTTTTAAAATTTTTAAAAAGATTTTCCTTATTTGACAGTGAGTAAGAGAAAGAGTGAGCACGAGAAGGGGAGAAGTAGAGGGAGAGGGAGAAGCAGACTTCCTGCTGTGCAGGGAGCCCAATATGGGCCTCGATCCCAGGACCTTGGGATCCTGACCTGAGCCGAAAGCAGACACTTAACCAACTGAGCTACCCAGATGCCCCATGTTAAATTCTTTAAATCTTAGATTTGTTATTCCTTCTTGCAGAAAGTATATTTTATATAATCACATCTGTTGATTTATTTATGCTTTCTTCTTTTGCACACAATTTTTATCTCTTTTCCACAGATGAGAAAAATATGCTTAATCTGCTTTCTCCAAATTTTCTTGAATGTTTTTTGTTTATTTAGAATTTAGAACATTGATACTGTTTTTCTGGCAATATACATACATATATATATTTATTTAAAGATTTTATTTATTTATTTGACAGAGATCACAAGTAGGCAGAGAGGCAGGCAGAGAGAGAGAGGAGGAAGCAGGCTCCCTGTGGAGCAGAGAGCCCGATGCGGGGCTCGATCCCAGGACCCTGGGATCATGACCTGAGCCCAAGGCAGAGGCTTTAACCCACTGAATCGCTCAGGTGCCCCTCATGGGTCTTTTTATTATGGTAAATCTATATAACAGAATTAACTATTTTAACCACTTTAAATATACCATTGAGTGTGGTATTAAGTACATTCACAGTGCTGTGCAACCATCACCATCATCCTCCAGCCTCTTTATTTGGTATATTTCTGCCTTAACCTCAAACATTATTGCTGTTACTCTCAGGCAAATTGTTTAAACCTCTGAGTCCTAGTTGCCTTGTCCATAATATGAAGATAACACTGTGTCTTAGGATCGTTGTGGAGATAAAACTTAGGTAAGACCAAAAAAAAAAAAAAAAAACCAAAACCCAAAAGAAAAAAAAACTAAGTAAGACAATAAATGTAAAAATATTTGCTGTATTATATATGCTTGGTAAATGATTGCTCTTATCCTTCCTACTGTAATTGGTTTTAAAGGCTGTTGTAGGGTAAATCTTCCTTAATTCCCTCAATAATTCTCCACTCCTCCAAGATACTCATTGTTATTTTTGCCTAATTTTCACAAGATATTTGTAGGTATTAGAATAAACCTTTGTTCTCTTCTCATTTGAAACTAATGTATATGTTCTATGGATTATGAAGGCCAAATTACTACATGCCCCCTGACACAACTAATAAGCAGTGTTCTGCAGGAGACCACGGAAGTGTTTTCTTATATTTTGAAATCATTTTTCCTAATTCCTTTTATGATTTTGCCTTATAAGGCCTCTTAGTTTATAAATTAGAGTTTAAGAGGTATCTTTAGGTTTTATGTTTGGTTCTTTAAGTGTTAGGGTATTAGTTTCTGAATTCATTTAAGGATCTCCTTTAGAATAGATCTGTTATTGTTGAATAACAATACTTGAAGCAGTTGTCTTAAAACCACTAAAAGATGGCATTTTGCTTATTGTTTTCATTCTTCAAGGCACACACATAATGGTATTTGAGGATACCATGGTGGACATTCACTAATTATGTACTTTTAAATCCTAAAGTAATCCACATTAATAATCTTTTTTTTTTTTTTAAGAGATTTTATTTATTTATTTGACAGACAGAGATCACAAGTAGACAGAGAGGCAGGAAGAGAGAGAGGGGGAAGCAGGCTCCCCACTGAGTGGAGAGCCCGATGTGAGGCTTGATCCCAGGACCCCGGGACCATGACTGGAGCTGAAGGCAGAGGCCCATTGAGCCACCCAGGCACCCCAATCCACGTTAATAATCTTAAGTGATAATATACCACTTTTTTTATACTTCTTTTTAGATTACTTTTGTTTATAACTTTTATTGCTGAGATATATTTAATTTTGGGAAGGGTGCTGTTCATTTTCCCCAGGGAAATTTCTTTAGCCTTTTATTTAGTGTGTTCTTAAAAAATATATATATATATATGGCCTTGGAAGAAATATTAAGTAGACTTCTAAAATACAGTGTGGTCAGTGATTAACTTTATGAGCTACCTGTTTTCTCTTTAGAATTATATGAAAGATATTCAGTTAATCTATGCATACTTAGCCACAGGAAAGTTCCCCTTCTAGGACCTACAGTCCAAATATTGTGCTCTATTTAGACACTTCTCTTGATGTTATAATTAGGAGTAGTATATACTTTATTTTCTTTGAAAGCAATTTGATCTTTATTCTGTTCTTTATGTGTGTGTATGTAGAATATATATATATATATTTTTCTCCCTTTCTGTACTTGAGGGCTATCATAACATTGCAGTAACCTAGGTTTTTCCTTGTAGCCATTTACAGTTAAAGGTTGAATAGTATGTTCAACTTGGTACAAAACAGAAATTATCAGGTAGTAATCTAATTAGAATTTTGAAGTAAAATATTTACTAATTATTTCCCTTCTAACATTTAATGATTAAAAAGAAAAATTATAGCTGCCATATTATAAAAGTATCCTGCTTTATTTATGAACATGTGAAATCACAGTATTTAAATTTGTGACCTTTTTGAATCCAAACAGAATTCCTTATTTTTTTCCTTGTCAGCATTTGCAGATAGGGAAAGTCTACAGAAATAATACCATTTCTGTTCTTGGTTGTAGATTTTTCCTAGATTTCTGTGTATAAAGGCATATAGATACTGACAAACTCTCATGATAAAAAAGGTGTATTTAGAAATCAACAGTAAGAATTGAAACTAGAAAATTGTGAGAAGACATTACTATCCAAATGCTTAAAAGCACTTAAAAATTAACTCACAGCATGTTTTGTAATTTCACTGGCTGTGTGACTAAGTTATAAGTAACTGTATTCATTTAAGTTGCACTTAACGAATCCACTTTATATAATGAGCTGTATTCATTAAGTGCACTTAAGTTGCACTTAAGAATCCACTTTTTGGGCGCCTGGGTGGCTCAGTGGGTTAAAGCCTCTGCCTTCGACTCTGGTCATGATCTCAGGGTCCTGGGATCGAGTCCCACATCGGACTCTCTGCTCCGCAGGGAGCCTGCTTCCTCCTCTCTCTCTCTCTCTGCCTGCCTCTCTGCCTACTTGCCATCTCTGTCTGTCAAATAAATAAAATCTTTTAAAAAAAAAGAAAAGAATCCACTTTTTACTTCTATGTCAAGTCATTGTATTTTTGGGTATTTTAGAAGATGAATTTCATTTGTACAATAGTGTCAGGTTACATTAATGGTTTACAAAACCCCACTTAGATTAATAAACTCTAGAACTAGTATATGAAAAAGAGAATACTAAGATTTGTATAGTAATTCTGTACTTTTTAAATTATCAAATACTGGAGCACTGTTTGTGTTATACAACACTTTCATCTGGTTGCTAGTAAATGTGACTTGATTAAAGCATGTGCACTTATAGAAAATGGTATGAGGTCTTAATATTAAAGTTTTAGCACATTGAGAAGTTCTAGGAATGTGACAAATACTTGAATTCTTGTATATAGTAAGTCCTTATATTTCAGATTAGTCAAATTATAAACTATTGGAAAATTTTAAATTTGTAAATTTAAATTATTTGCAAATAAATTACTTTTAAATTATTTGTAAATTTGTAAGTTTGAAATTTTAGGCATTTTATATGTTGCTGATGGAATCCCAGAAGATGCTGTAATAAATCATGTGTTTTCCTTGTAAGATTGCTTTTGTTTGTTTTATTTTTTTAAAAAGGTTTTGTTTATTTATTTATTTGTTTATTTATTTGACAGAAGGAGCACAAGTAGGCAAAGCCAGTAGACATGGAGAGGGAGAAGCAGGCTCAGGGAGCCTGATGTGGGACTTGATCCCAGGACTCTGGGATCATGACCCAAGCCAAAGGCAGATGCTTAAACAGCTGAGCCACCCAGGGACCCCTGCTTTCGTTTGTTTTAAATGATCAAAATTGTTAGTGATCATTGATCCAGTTACTTGATTTTAAAAAATTTTTTCCTAACTATAGAAATTATGCCCTTTTATTCCCCTAAATTGAAAAGCTGAGAAAATAAAGGTAATTTTTAAGATGGAAACAGTAGTGCTTATTTTCAAACAAGAAATAGGAGAGGAAGAAATAATGTCTTCCAATTTTTCCCTTAAAGTTTTCTTGCAACTTAACCATAGAATTTGTCTTAAGAAAAATGGAAAATTCCTTCTTTTCATTATAAAATCACTGTTATTTTGCCATATTTTTAGAAAACAAAATTCAAGATTTTAACATTTAATTTTGTATGACTTGAGAATTTATTTCCCCATAATTAAGAATAGTATTTTTTACCTTGTAAAACCTATGATCCCTTTTGATCAATAAAAAAGGTGCCCCTTTAATGTTTATATTTTTGAAATCAGTTCTTGTGTTTAAAATTAAAGCACATGTTATTGAGTATCCTTTTTTAAAACAAAATTTCTTACCTTATTCTTGCCCAGAGGTAGATTTTATAACCCTTCCCCCATGAGAAGGAATATCCCTTCCCTCTCCCGTGCTGAGAATCTACTAATTAGAGAGATTGCAATGATTACGTATGGCTTTCAATTAAGTAAAACATGGAATACTATAACTTTTTGTTTAGGTGAGAGATGGTCACACAAAAATCCAACAAATGAGTTATTAAAGGTATCACACTTCCCTCATGATTTGGCCCTATTTTGCTCCTTTGGGGATGAAATTATATATGTACATAAGTACATTTAGACATATTAAAAGCCCATAAAATAAAGACATTTTGATTTAAATCTAAGATAGGTAGAAGCTGATAAAACATAAAAATGTTTCATCTTTCACAGTTGTGAATCTGTTTCACGTCACATTGATTATGCTCTTCTGAGGAGAGCAAAACAAATTCAGGCAAGATAGCTCCTGTGGGCTTTAGTTACCGTGCCCTGTAATTCTGCAGCACCAGTTACCTGCGTCATGTAGTTGGAGAGCTTGGCTTTGGGGGCTCTGTATGAGCTACACGTGAGTATTGATCACCGAGCGCTTCTGACCTTTAAACCTTTTTTCTTTTGACATCTAGGTCAGGGAAGGGAATAAAGTCATGGTAGAGTTGGGCTGTTCTGCCTCTAATCACGTGTGTGTTCTCTCTTTTTCTCATTCTGGAACGTGGCTGTAAAATAAAGTGTGTTGTATTGCATCGCTATAGAGCAAAAGAGGGGAGGGGTGATATGGCACAACTGAGGGTTTTCCTTTTTTTTTTTAATTTTTAAATTTTTACTTATTTATTTGACAGAGAGATCACAAGTAGGCAGAGAGGGAGGCAGAGAGAGGGGGAAGCAGGCTTCCTGCTGAACAGAGAGCCCGATACTGG
This sequence comes from Neogale vison, assembly GCF_020171115.1. Lineage (NCBI taxonomy): Eukaryota > Metazoa > Chordata > Mammalia > Carnivora > Mustelidae > Neogale > Neogale vison. Next base: position 20,919,041 of record NC_058092.1, on the reverse strand, counting down.
GCTTGATCCCAGGACCCTGGAATCATGACCTGAGCTGAAGGCAGAGGCTTAACCCACTAAGCCACCCAGTTGCCCCTTTTTAAAAAAAATTTTATTTATTTGACAGAGAGCATGTTTTTTTTTTCTTAAATCTCTGTTCGTTACTTCAGTGATAAGGTTCTATACTTGATTTTGCTTTTATATGTTTAGTTACAGTGGTTAGTAGAAGTAAAACAAGTGTGACCTTCATTAAAAGCATAAATGGTCACATCAGTTTGGGAGAAGTGTCATTTTCATTTGTGTTGAATAGATACGGAGTTTTTGTTTTTATAATGTGTTTAGTTTAATGATATGTACCTATTTCTTGCCAGCAGGCCACAGTAGTAAGTTCATACCAGTAAATGTGGGGTTTTGAGTCCTCTATTTTTCTCTTTTAGTTTGAAAAATCAGGACAGGAAGAGCGGGGTCTGAGAAGATAGAGTTTGCTTAAAAATTGACTAGATAGTGGGATAAAGTATCTGCCTTTGACTCTGGTCCTGATCTCAGGGTCCTGGGATCAAGCCCTGCATCAGTCTCAGCAGGGAGTCTGCTGCTCCTTCTCCCTCTGCTCCTCTCCGCTGTATGCACACACTCTCTTTTTTTTTTTTTTTCTTTTTCTCTCTTTTAAATGAAAAAAAATTGACTAGGTAATACATTTAGTGGAGCTTATTATTTCAGAATAAAATTGGGTGTTAGTTTTACATAATTTTTCCTTAGTTCTAAAATTCAAGGTTTTGCTTTACTTATTTATTTGAATTACTAAAATAAGTCCAGAAGAATTTTCTTTAAAATTAATTGCATATATACAGATAGTTGGTTGTGAAAGTATTTAATTGATATTCCGGTTTGTCCCATTTAAAGTGATTCAGTGTGTCTGTGTTAACAGTTATGTAAATGTTCCACATTCAAGCAGGTTAGATGTTATCATAACTTACTGACTTCCTAGGCTAGTTTTTATCATTTTTTAATGGAACAGTAATCCTAAAATCATGTTTTAGTTATCTGCACATGGCTGTCATTATAAGATGTTTAGTGCATTAGGCACTATAGTAACCGGGTTTTAAGTACAGCAGAAGGGGTTCCACGTGTTGGCTTTTGCTAGGCAGTATAAAGGTCATTGTGTGCACCTATCTCGACTTGGTGCAGCGTGTCAATTTTGAAAAGCCACGTGCAGGTTTGAGATTTTGAGATTGGGACTCACGTAGAAAGCTTGGAGTAACAAAAAGTTTAAAAAAATTATTCTCTGATGGCCTCAATGATAATGCTTTAAGAGTTCATAAAGCTTTGAACCCCCCCTTTTTTAAACAGACAGTGAAGACTGCTGACAGACACTCGCAATCCAGCCACATAAACGTTAGGAAGGAATACTGGTCCTCATGGAAGAAGAGCAAGACTTACCAGAACAACCAGTAAGTGTCTCCTTTAACAGTTTAAAGTTCTTTTTTTTTTTTTTTAATTTTTATTTATTTGACAGAGATCACAAGTAGGCAGAGAGGCAGGTGAGGGGGGTGGGGGAAGCAGGCTCCCTGGTAAGCAGAGAGCCTGATGCAGAACTTGATCCCAGGACCCTGGGATCATGACCTGAGCTAAAGGCAGAGGCTTTAACCCACTGAGCCACCCAGACGCCCCAATATAAAGTTCTTTATAGAAAAGCTAATTGTAAAAGATTTTAAATATTACTCAGTTATACTAGAGATTCCAAATTAGAATAAAAATAAGGAGAAGACTTTCTAATACTTCCCTTCTAAGAAAACAGCATTCTTAAATTCAGTTTTGTTAGTTTAATTCTAGAGAGTCTGCTTAGAAAATACAGTATTAAAAAATTACATATTGTATTTGGAAATGCCATTAAAATAGAAAAAACACCAATGGCTATTCTTAAAGTTTTTAGAAAATAAAAGAGGACATCTGTTTACCAGTAAAACAGTATATATATGTATCATTTCTGCCTGAAAACTAGTTTTATCGTTACCTAAATTTCTCTGATTGACTTAATTAATTAATTAATTTTTTAATTTTTTAAAAGATTTTATTTATTTATTTGACAGACAGAGATCACAAGTAGGCAGAGAAAGGCAGACAGAGAGAGAGAAGAGGAAGCAGGCTCCCTGCTGAGCAGAGAGCCTGATGCGGGGCTCCATCCCAGGACCCCGGGATCATGACCTGAGCTAAAGGCAGAGGCTTTAACCCACTGAGCCACCCAGGTGCCCCTGACGGACTTAATTTAAAAAAAAAAAGTTGAAGAAAAATATAATTTGACCACTACCTAATTGTTAAAAACATAAGATCCTAGAGTCTAGGTTAGAGTCTTAATTTCTTATAAATATTTAATATAAATAAATAAAAATTCTAGGGGCGCCTGGGTGGCTCAGTGGGTTAAGGCCTCTGCCTTCGGCTCAGGTCATGATTCCAGGGTCCTGGGATCGAGCCCCATATCGGGGTCTCTGCTTGGCAAGGAGCCTGCTTCCTCCCCCCCCCCCACTCTCTCTGCCTGCCTCTCTGCCTACTTGTGATAGGCCTACTTGTGATAAAATATAATAGGAAAACAATAGTAATCATTCTTTGAAGATACTTTTTTTTTCTTTTTAAGATTTTATTTATTTGACAGAGATATAGCAAGAAAGGGAACTCAAGCCCTTTCCAGGGGAGAGGGAAAGGGAGAAGCAGGCCTCCACTGAGCAGCGAGCCCAATGCGGGGCTTGATCACGGGACCCTGGGATCATGACCTGAGCTGAAGGCAGATGCTCAATGACTGAGACACCCAGGCGCCCCTCAAGATACTTTTATATTAAAGAATCTTTTCCTTTTGTGTTGTTTCTCTTTCTGAAGTTAGATAAATCCTAAGGCAATTTACTATCCTGAATGAGCATATGAATGCATTTCATAGTAAGAAAGAATGTAGAATAATAATATGTTTACATTTATGAAAATCCAACTTGGAAAAAAATTGAGTTTTGAAAGCAGATGATAGGGCATGTTTTTCATGTTCTAGATGTATTCTTTATATCACAGAAGGATGGGCACTAGCTTGCATCAAGTCCTTTAATACATTTTTAGTATTTGTTGTTACATTGAGAGTACATGCTAATGATTACTTTGCCATTATTCTTTTAGCCCCCTTTCTTTTTTTTTTTTTTTTTTAAGATTTTATTTATTTATTTGACAGAGATCACAAGTAGACAGAGAGGCAGGCAGAGAGAGAGGGAGAGGAGGAAACAGGCTCCCTGCAGAGCAGAGAGCCCGATGCGGGGCTCGATCCTAGGACCCTGGGATCATGACCTGAGCCGAAGGCAGAGGCTTTAACCCACTGAGCCACCCAGGCGCCCCTTAGCCCCCTTTCTTAAGGTAAGTATAAAACTAGAAAGAGCAGGACGCCTGGATGGCTCAGTTGGTTAAGCATCTGCTTTCGGCTCAGGCCACAATCCGAGAATCTTGGGATCGAGTCCAGCATCAGGCTCCCTGCTCAGCAGGAAGTCTACTTCTCGCTCTCTGACAAATAAATAAAGAAAATCTTTTTTAATAAATAAAACTAGAAAGACATAAGCAATTGGTAAAATGACCTTGAATCATATGAAGTGTCATCCCTTATCCCTGATGTGGCAACAAAAATTAGGGAAATGGTAGAACTAAAAATCATCCTTAGCAGTGTTCCTAGGATATGTACTATGAGAACACATAGCTGAATTAGAGGCATTAAGTATGCCAAAGAGAATTATGTCATTGAGTTTTTATGTAGCAAGACAGAAGTCTAGTCAGGAGGTCTAGTTTCAAGACTTATGTGCTGACACACTGTTGAAATGGGTATTAGTTACTTTGTATTTATTGAAGGTAATGAGAATTGTAAGGCTGACCTGCTGGTGAGTCATCTTTTCTGCTCTGCTTCATTTCCTTGCTGTTCTGTTCAATTTCTATAACACAATGTACAAAACCTGACTGTTAAGAAGGTGAGAAATTAAAGCATTTTTAAAAAAGCATTTTAAAGGGCGCCTGGGTGGCTCAGTGGTTTAAGCCGCTGCCTTCGGCTCGGGTCATGGTCTCAGGGTCCTGGGATCGAGTCCCACATTGGGCTCTCTGCTCGGCGGGGAGCCTGCTTCCTCCTCTCTCTCCCTGCCTGCCTCTGCCTACTTGTGATCTCTCTCTGTCAAATAAATAAATAAAATCTTAAAAAAAAAAAATAAATAAAATAAAAAAGCATTTTAAAAACAAATTTTCTACTGACTGTAAATGGTGATTGTCACAGGGTGTCATTTATTTTGATTTGTGCCCGAGTCTTAATTTAGAAAGGTAACTGAGTGATGACATGGGGAGGTCAGTGCCACTGAAAGAAGAGTTTAATGTTATTCATTGCCCTTAGATATGGAAAGCATGGCACACCACCCAGGGCCAGAGGGAGACGCACCAGTGTCAGTTAGGAGGCACGAAGGAGCAACGGGAATTTATAGGCCACGGGCTTTATTGGGGTTACCACAGGCAAGGCAAGGTAAACAAGGTTTAGTTTGTTTGAATAATTCCAAGGGCTTCTGAGGCATTGCGGCTGTCAGTAGGTGTCTGGTGTCTGCCTCTGGGTGGGATGATTAGAGCAAGGGACATACTGACTTGATGTGTATGTGGAAAGGAGATGGATCAGAGTATGGGCCCTGCATCACAAGGGAGATGTACACAGCTTTGGTCTATAGTTTGTCCCTATGATGAATGGATGCCAACTAGACAAATACGGAATCTAAGAAAACATGAAATTTTTTTAAAAACATGAATATTTATGAACTGTTAAAAATAATTAGAGTAGGAAGAGTAAATATTGTACTTTGAGGAGAAAAGTATTCACAGGCTGTAGTAGAGGTCTAAAATTTGAGTAGAAAAAGTGTTCTATCCCAAGTTGATATTAAATAAAACCAAGAACTTTAACCCTACCGTTACCTGTATACATAGAGAGATGTTACTGGTGGGCATTATTAGCTGGAGTTATGTTACTCTCATTAGCTCATCTTGTCTCTTTCCTACTGAATTATCCCTTTCTTGTTTCTTTTTCTTTCTTTCTTTTTTTTTTTTTTTAAAGATTGTATTTATTTATTTGACAGAGATCACAAGTAGGCAGAGCATCAGGCAGATGGAGAGGGGGGAAGCAGGCTCCCTGCTGAGCAGAGAGCCGGACTCAGGGCTTGATCCCAGGACTCTGGGATCGTGACCTGAGCCAAAGGCAGAGGCTTTAACCCACTGAGCCACCCAGGTGCCCCAGCATACCTCAATTTTTAAAAATATTTTTATTCCTGTGTGTATAAGCAAGGACTCAAGTTATTTCTAATGAGTTCTGCTCCTCCAGACTTGCAGCAGTTTTATCTTATAAACCTAAAACTTTGAGATGTCAGTGCAGAGCCAGCATTGATCATCTGAAAAATCACAGAGTCATCCACAGAACACGAAAATTCTGAATTCATGTACTGTGTTACTAGTATTCCCTTGCTCTGTTATGTTAAAAGCATAATTTTTTTTTTTTTTAAGCAGAGGCACAAATAGAACCCTGATTCACAAATTTGTCAGTGGTTCTTCTTTTTGTGTTATCTTTAGTCATAACATGTCCATAAGATTATGTCATTTTTTAAAATAACAGGTTTGAGATACAATTCACATCTTCTTTTTAAAATGCAATTCAGTGGTTTTTGGTATAGTCACAGTGTTTTTCAGTCATCACCAGAATCCGTTTTAAAACATTTTCATCATTCCCAAAAGAAACTCCATACCCATTAGCAGTCACCCCCCAATTTCCCCATCTCCTGCAGCCCTAGGCAACTACTAATCTAATTTCTGTCTAAAAATTTACTGATTTGTGGACATTTCATGTAAATGGAATCATACAGTTTGTGATTCTTTGTGACCGGCTTCCTCCACTTAGCCTAGTCTTTTCACATGGTTCATTTACTTTGCAACATGTCTCAGTACTTCACTCCCTTTATTGCTAAATAATATTGTATGGATTTTTAAAATTTATCAGTCATTTAATTTATCATTATTTTATCATTTTATTTATCCATTTATCCATTCATTCATGTTGTTTTTACTTTTTGGGTATTTTGAATAATGCTGTTATGAACACGGCGTCTGGGTGGCTCCATGGGCTAAAGCCTCTGCCTTCGGCTCAGGTCATGATCCTAGGGTCCTGGGATCGAACCCCACATCGGGCTCTCTGCTCAGCAGGGAGCCTGCTTCCCTTCGTCTCTCTCTGCCTGCCTCTCTGCCTATTTGTGATCTCTCTCTGTCAAATAAATAAATAAGTAAACAATCTTTTTTAAAAATGCTGTTATGAACATCTATGGACATATGTTTTCATTTCTCTTGGTTATATAGCTAGGAATCAAATGGCTGGGTTATGTGGTAATTCTATATTTAACCATTTGAGGAACTACTAAACTGTTTTCCAAGGTAGCTACACTATTTTACATTCTGTTGATTTCTGGATCGTATTGTTTCAACCCATACTTCTGTAATCCAGTGAAATCTGTCTGTATCCTTTTAAGTTAGTTTACCTTCCTGGAGTACCAAGGCAGTGCATGTTTTTTCTATGTTTGATTTATAGAAGAGCATAATTGCCCAAGTCAAGGCAAATAACGGTACATGAAAGGTAAAAAATTAGCTGTGATACTTCACTCGGCATCAGGGAAATACAAATCAAAACCATAATGAGATACCACCTCACACCAGTCAGAATGGCTAAAATTAACAAGCCAGGAAATGACAGATGCTGGCGAGGATGCGGAGAAAGGGGAACCCTCCTATACTGTTGGTGGGAATGCAAGCTGGTGTAACCCCTCTGGAAAACGCATGGAGGTTCCACAAAAAGTTGAAAACAGAGCTACCCTATGATCCAGCAATTGCACTACTGGGTATTTACCCTAAAGATACAAACATAGTGATCTGAAGGGGCACGTGCACCCAAATGTTCATAGCAGCGATGTCCACAATAGCCAAACTATGGAAAGAACCTAGATGTCCATCAACAGATGAATGGATAAAGAGGATGTCATATATATATATATATATATATATATATATATATATACACACATACATACATACAATGGAATACTATGCAGCCATCAAAAGAAATGAAATCTTGCTGTTTGCGACAGCGTGGATGGAACTAGAGGGTATTATGCTTAGCGAAATAAGTCAGTCGGAGAAAGACAACTATCATATGATTTCCCTGATATGAGGAAGTGGAGATGCAATGTGGGGCATTTGGGGGGTAGGGAAAGAATAAATGAAACAAGATGGGATCAGGAGGGAGACAAACCATAAGAGACTCTTAATCTCACAAAACAAACTGAAGGTTGCTGGGGGGAGGGGGGGTAGAGAGAGGGTGGTGGGGTTATGGACACTGGGGAGAGGGTATGTGCTATGGTGAGTGCTGTGAAGTGTGTAAACCTGGCAATTCACAGACCTGTAGCCCTGGGGCTAATAATACATTATATGTTTATAAAAAAATAAAAAATTAGCTGTGATAATAACATTTTCTTCGCCCCAAACTTTTTTTGTTTGGTAGATATGATTTTAGGTACATTTTCTCCATTTCTGGTATTACTTATTCTTTGTACTGGGTTGGCACTGTAATAAATAAAAAGTGAAATAAAATTTGAAAGACCCTATGGTGTGGATGCCTGGGTGGCTCTGTTGGTTAAGTGGCTGCCTTTAGCTCAGGTCATGATCCTGGGGTCCTGGGATGGAGCCCCACGTTGGGCTTCCCTGCTCAGCGGGAATCTGCTTCTCCCTCTGTTGGCCCTCCACTTATGCTCTCTCTTGGTCTTTCTCTCTCAAATAATTAAAAAAAAAATCTTTAAAAATAATTATTATTTTATTTTTTTTTAAAGATTTTATTTATTTATTTGACAGAGATCAAAAGTAGTCAGAGAGGCAGGCAGAGAGAAAGAGAAGAAAGCAGGCTCCCCTTGGAGTAGAGAGCCTAATGTGGGGCTCGATCCCAGGACCCTGGGATCATGACCTGAGCCAAAGGCAGAGGCTTTAGCCCACTGAGCCACCCAGGCGCCACAGAAAAATAATAATAATTTTTAAAGGCCCTCTGGTATAATTTGTTAATTATAAAATTTAATTATAAAAAATTTATACTTTTGTATAAAAATTTATTGTATATAAAATGTTATATAATTAAAATTTTTTAATTATAAAAATAAATTTTTGCTCCAGTTCCCCCCCTTTTTTTTAAATGATTTTGTTTGTTTATTTATTTATTTATTTATTTTTAAAGATTTTATTTATTTATTTGACAGAGAGAAATCACAAGTAGGCAGAGAGGCAGGCAGAGAGAGAGAGAGGGAAGCAGGCTCCCTGCTGAGCAGAGAGCCCGATGCGGGACTCAATCCCAGGACTCTGAGATCATGACCTGAACCGAAGGCAGCGGCTTAACCCACTGAGCCACCCAGGCACCCCTTGTTTATTTATTTGACAGAGATCACAAGTAGCCAGAGGGGCAGGCAGAGAGAGAGGAGGAAGCAGATTCCCTCCTGAGCAGAAAGCCCAGGGAATTTCTTCTCTTTTTTTGGAATTTTTTTTTTTAACTTAATTTGTTATTCTGTTGTTCTAATAAAATTAAGATTATGATAAGTTAGATTCCTCAGTGCTCCAGTTTTCTTTGTATGGATGATTTAAAACTGTATAGAATATTTTGGTTACCAGGTCACAAATACATTTCTTTGGTCATAAAGAGAGTCTTAGGGTGAGCTAAGCGTAAATTCATCCCCGCTGTTGGAAAATTACATTATCATCTGACGTAATGTAAATACTATCATCTTTAGGTGGGAAGGGCAGCACATTTTATAACAAAAGCATATATTTTGTCATTTGTGAAATTATGGCAGGCAAGTAAACTAGATAATTTTATTTTCCTTATGTCCGACCTTGCAATTTCCAGTCACAATGTCATCCATTATTATCTTAAGTAGCTCCTTTATGTCCCAACCCTTTCAGTGGGGTTACATCATACAGTTACAATAAATTAAATGCTTTTGTCAAAGTCCGTATATTATCCTAGGAGTATTCAATCTCCTGGTTGGTTTATGGTATCTTTTATCACATAGAAGTTTTGAATTTTTGTAATATCAAATCTGTTTTTTATTTTATGGATTTGGAATTTAATATGCCTAGTAAGAATTTATCTGCCTCAAAGGTTTTTGTTTTTCTTCAAATGCTTCTGTAATTTTTTTAAATTTAGAGGACTAAAAAAATTTTTTTAGTTGACACACCATGTTACATTAATTTCAGATGAACGTAGTGATTTATCTAGTCTATGTTGTGCTGGGCTCACCCCAAGTGTAGCTGCCATCTGTGACCATCCAATCTATTGCAGTGCAGTTGACTATATGCCCTATGCTGTGCCTGTTTTTCTTAGAGGCTTTTTCTTTTTTAAAGATTTCTTTATTTTAGACAGACAGATCGAGAGAGGGAGAGAGAGAGAGTGCATGAGTGGGAGAAGCCAGAGTGGAGGGGAGGTGAACATGGAGCCTGCTGTGGGACTTGATCCCATGACCCTGTGTTCACGACTTGAGCCAAAACCAGGAATTGGACAGCCAGCCAACCATGCCACCCAGACACTCCAAGGGTTTTTCTTAATGCCCCCCTTTCCTTGATTTTCTCTTTACTTATGAAAATTAAAGTAGCAGTAAAAAATAATGTGTGTTGGTATGCCATAAGCAGGAAGCCAAGAGTGGTTTTATTTATTTTGTCATGTTTTCTCATGAGGAATAGATGTCCATGAGAAATGTTATGGGCCTTGTATTTATCTTTTATTTATTATTTACCTTATCTAAGGAACTGCTAGACTGTTTACCAAAGTAGCTATACTATTTTACGTTCTCTCAGTTTCTGGATTATATTGTTTGAACCCATGCTTGTGAAGTTTGTCTGTATCCTTTGAGTTCATTTACCTGCCTCTAGTGCCAAGGTGGCACATGTGTCCTGATTTACAGGGGGACTTAATTACCTGAACCAAGGGAAATAATGTCTGAGATGTTAAATTTATTCATATTAAATATTCATATTAAATAGCTATATTCTCACCTGATATTTTTGTTTAAAATTATTTAACAGTGTTTCTGCCTTTTGTTGGCTTGAAATACTTTGAAGGACCTATAATTTTGTATGGCTAAGCATACTAAGCATGTTTCTACTATGACTAGTTATTCTAATCGAGAGCTCTAAAATCAGCTTCTTTTGTAATATGGAAGCAGGGAAATCCACTAGCGGTGTTAAATGTTGATCTTCTATTTGTGGATTCTTGAACTATTTCAGTGGAAATGCTTTCAGCTCAGAAGGAATTAGAAAAGACAAAAATCTGGAATAAACTAATAGCATGCAGAATATTTTTTAAATTGCTCATAACCTGGGGCTCTTGGGGTCTCAGTTGGTTAAGCATCTGACTCTTAGTTCTGGCTCAGGTTGTGATCTCATGGGTCATGGGATCAAGGTCAGCACTTTGCTTGAGTTTCTCTCTCCCTTCCCCCTCTGCCCACCCCCCCCATCTCCTCCTTCCCTCTCTCAAAATAAATAAATAAGTAAAATCTTTTTTTTTTTAATTAAAGACATTCCTGTTTAATAAGTTAATAAATGAGTAGATGATATTAAGATTGCCACACTTACTGTTGGATAATATAATTATGTGTCTGTTAAAATTTAAAACCAATTAGTTTGTATCCAAGTTTAGATATTTGATTCTGATAAAAATTTTTGTAAAGATTTTTATTTATTTGGCAGAGAGAGAGAGTGTATGTGCACACAAACGAGCACAACCAGGCTCCCTACTGAGCACGGAGCCTGATGCAGAACTCGATCCCAGGACCCTGGGATCATGACCCAAGCCAAACGCATATGCATAACTGACTGAGCCACCCAGGCACCCCTCTGATAAACATTTTATCTCTAGTAAAAATCTGGTAAATATTTTACCTTGAACCTGAAAAATACTTTTTTCATTAAAAAGAAAAGAGCTTATGTGAAAACCAAGTCCATCTCTAACTCTAAAATAGAACAAAGGTTAATTAAATAAATCTAAGCAAAACAAAATGAAACAAGTTACAAGTTACCTTGTAATTTATTAGTTAATATTAGCCTGCCATTTGAATAGCTTGATGATTTCAAGAGCAGATCACTATATTGATGCCTTTGTATAATTATTTTTGCAGGTAAAAAAAGCCAAGATGCAGGAATCAGGAGAACAAACTTTAAGGTATGTAAAGTTGAATTTCTTTTTAATGATCTACTTACTGTCTTTTTTAATATGCTGATTGGTATGGGGTGTGTTTTGGGTTGACTACTCTCTTTTTTAGTTTTAGCATCTCAGACTTTGTTGGTTGTTTTTTTTTTTAAGATTTTATTTATTTATTTGACAGAAATCACAAGTAGGCAGAGAAGCAGGCAGAGAGAGAGGAAGGGAAGCAGGCTCCCCGCTGAGCAGAGAGCCCAATATGATTCCAGGATCCTGGAATCGTGACCTGAGCTGAAGGCAGGGGCTTTAACCCACTGAGCCACCCAGGCGCCCCATCAGACTTTATGTTTTGAAATTACTTGGTTTAAGATGAAAATTTCCTTCCAGTAGTTTGTCCTTGAAACAAGTAAGCGCTGATATTTTCTTATTCATTCATTATTTATTCAGTAATATGTACTGAACTCATGTTATCTACCAGGTCCTGTGATATATGGAAGAGACAACAGTAAATATTTTCCAGTCAGATGTCCAGTAAACAGAATGGGAAGAATAAGCAGAAATAAGGGAAATTCAAGGGATTTAGTGTCAATTACCAAATGAATATGGGATGCCTTAGTCATTAGCTCCACTCCCTCTTGGATAAGAGGTAGCTTCTTTGCACCTCATGCTCTCACTTCCGCAATGTCATTGTTTTCTGCTTTCTCCAGTTCTTAATTCCTGTTGTTTGTGAACTAGTAACTACATCACCTCTAATATCTTAATTTCCAGAATCTTGACTATTTTAGTACCACACACTGCATTCTAGCTCATGTAGCTACTCCCATACTCCCATATGATATCTTCCTATGCACTTCCCATTACATGAGCTGTCATATTTTCACTCTTAAGCATTGACCCCTCCCATAAAAAAAAACTTTCGTATCTTTCTTATGCTGTTTAAATGAGAAGATCTATTAATTTAATCAGTCCCTGACAAACATTTTGTGAGGGGCTTCTCCTTTTAACTTCTCCTTTACCCCTGTGGCATGCTTCCTAGCAAAACCACAACCCTGGTCAAACCAACTATCCACCCATTCAGTGCTTATTTCCAATCACCTGAACTTTGTGATGGAAAAACACAATACTGTACTGATGTGTTTTCACTATAATTACATCTCAAACAGGCACTTAAAGATTCTTGGTGGTCCGTCCACCCTTCCCAGTGTATTTTATTCCCTAGCCTCTAAAATTAACTTTCTTGCCCTCCCTTCCTCCTTACCTCCTGGTTTCTCCCCTTCCTTTCATCTCACCTCCCCTCCACTCTGTTCCCATTCACTCAGCTGGGGATCTTGCTCTCCCTAATTCAAAGAGAAATTAGAAACAGTTCAATACTGCCTTGTTTGCCTGTCACCAAATCTACCAAATTTGATTAGACCAAATCTACCCCATTTATCTACTTCTATTTTGACCAAATCTACCCATTTATCTGCTTCTCTACAATATTCTCTTGAAATCAAGAGTCGGATGCTAAACAGACTGAGCCACCTAGGTGCCCCATTAGCACTCTTGCTTCTGTTGAATCTCTAAACACTTAGTTGAATATGTAGGGGATTTTGCTATAACATAAGATTCTAAGACCATAGGTCTTTATACCATTGTATACCAGATTATACAAATAGACCTTCTAAGTTACTGGGTCTAGAAATAGTCTTTCATCAGTGGGTATAACAGTGAACCCCAGATTTATCCAGGTATACATAGGAGACAAAATAGCCATTGTAGTTGGAATATGAAGTTCTTGTCTAGTTTTATACCCATCTCCTGGGAATCCTGTTTAAGTAGGCATGACTAGAAGTCTGTATTTTTACCAATTATTCAGGTAATTATAATAATAGACAAGTTTGGGAAACATGGATATAACTAGTCAGTTTGATTTCTTCCCCTTACTCTTCAATTCCCATAGTCACATCTTGGTTAGTACATTAAATGCTATTCCAAAAATACAGGCATTTGAGTAAATAAATAAACTTCATCTGGGGATTTAGCTTTAAAAATTAATTACAGAGGTGCCTAGCTGGCTCAGTTGGTAGAGCATGTGACTCTTGATCTCAGGTTCATGAGTTCACACCCCAGATTGGGCATGGAGCCTACTTAAGAAAAATAAGGGGCATCTGGGTGTCTCAGTCCTTAAGCGTCTGCCTTGGGCTCAGGTCATGATCTCAGGGTCCTGGAATGGAGCCCCACATCGGGCTCCTTGCTCAGCGGGGAGACTTCTCACTCTCCCCCTCCCCTAGCTTGTGTTCCCTCTCTCCTGTGTCACTGTCAGAAAAATAAATAAAATCTTAAAAAAAGAAAGAAAAATAAATAAAAGTTAATTACAGGGACACCTGGCTGGCTCAGTCAGATGAGCATGCAACTCTTGATCTCGGAGTTATGAGTTCAAATCCCTGCTGGGTGTAATGATTGCTAAAGTAAATAAGTAAACATTAAAAAAATAAAAGGTAGCTTGCATGGAGCACTGGGTGTGGTGAAAAAATAATGAATACTGTTTTTCTGAAAATAAATAAATTGGAAAAAAAATAAAAAGTAATTATATCTGAGGAAAAACTGTTTTAAAATTCAGAATATACCCGGGGGGGGGAAATCTTGATTTCTTACTGGAATGTTTGAGGTCCATTCAGAAAAAATATGAGAGCTTTAAGGATTTTGATGCTGTGTACTTTTTATATAAGTAACATTTCTTTTAAAAACTTTGCTGTGTAGAACCTACTCTTACCTTTTATTAGTCTCATCTTTGAAGATACATGGAGTCTCTGGTATGGTGTTGTCCATTTCTCCCTAGAGTATAAAATAGCAGAGCAGATTTCTTTCTAAGGGAAATGAATGTGGGAAGGATGCCTGGGCTGGGGTGAAGTTATAGTATAATAATAATGGCTATGGTTATATTACATTTACTCTCTTCTAGTCTCTAAGTACTTTTCATATATTAACTCACTAATCCATGTAACAACCCTATGTGTTAGGCTCTGTTATTGTCCCTCTTTGACAGTTGAAAGCGGGGTACAAAGAAGTTTAGCTCAAAGTCGTTAAGCTAATCTTGGCAGAGTGTAACATGAATGCAAGCAGTCTGGCCACTATGCTATGCTGGTAATTGAGAGAATAACTGGAGAGTAGAAAGTAAGGTAGAAAGGAAGAGGGAGGACACTGTGAAGGGTGAAAGTTAGTAAAATCTCCATTCCAGAATTTCAGTGAGAATTTTGCCATTAAAGTGTCTAACCTAATGATTTGTTCTCCCAGTTTAGATGATTTACCTTTTGTAATTTATCTGAATTCTCCTTATAACTTAAAAAAAGATACTGCTCAGGGGATATGATAGCAAATTTTTTTAAAAATTTTTATTTGGATGGGTAGCCTGGGTGGCTCAGTGGGTTAAAGCCTCTGACTTCGGCTCAGGTCATGATCCCAGGGTCCTAGGATCGAACCCCGAGTCGGGCTCTCTGCTCGGCAGGGAGCCTGCCTCCCTTCCTCTCTCTCTGCCTGCCTCTCTGCCTGCTTGTGATCTCTTTCTGTCAAGTAAATGAATAAAATCTTCAAAAAAAAATTTTTTTAATTGGAGAAAAAAGAGAAATATAATAGAATGAGCCATTTTAACGTTCAGAACCCCCTTCTTGGAAGCAAGCATGTATAATTTGAAAAAAATTCTCAAGTAACTATGAGAACCACTGTCTGAAATCAGGAATCTCCCTATTTTACTCTGGAACTTTGGAAACAAAGTGACAGAGAAGTTTGGTTTGTTTTCTAATTTTTTGGTTTGTTTTTTTTTTTTTTTTATCCCAAGTTCTTTAGAAAAACTCTGACTTGTCTCTGACTTAGCTGGAATTTCTGAGTGATAGGAAAACAGGAGTGATGTGAGAAAGAAGAGTGAAATGCTGAAGGTACCAGCCCCAGCCCTACTTCTTCAGGTAGCCGCTAAAACCAATAATGATACCATGAAGACTTACTTTGCCTCTTACTTGTGTAGCATAGGAAGAGAAATGAGTTTGATGAAATCACTTTTAGCAACACATCAAGTTCATGAGGGGCTAATGTTTTCATTTTGGTTCTCTCAGTCAAGTGAGCAGCCCCGAAGTCAGTGATCAGAAACCTGAAACTTCAAGCCTTGCTTCAAACCTTACCATGTCAGAGGAAAGTAAGTACTGTATTCTGTGCATGATGAAAGAGGTATTCTTATAAATGGATGATGCTGTTCTTTTATAATTGGTTTTCACTGATTGCCTTGTTTGTTCCTTATATCCAGAAGCCTTTCCTGTCCGTGTCCGTGTGTGTGTGTGTGTGTATGTTTTCATCCTTGTGTTCTCATATATTTGACATACCAGCTGAGGAAGAAAATCGCATGGAATCCATTTACCTGAGGAGTCACACTTGGTGATTTTATTTTTGTTTTGTTTTGAAGTTGATGTTCTGGAAGTAATACTGCCTTACTCGCAATCAGAAAAGTTTCTGGGCCAACCTCTGACTGCTCCTCCAAAGACATTGCTGTTTCTCTACCTTTCTAACAACCAAAAGACTCTACCTATCCATCTGTGCCAAAAAGAAAAGTAATCCCCTTAAGAGCCCCAAATTGAAGGATGCCTGGGTGGCTCAATTGGTTATTCATCTGCCTGTGGTTTGGGTCATGATCCCAGGGTCCTGGGATCGAGTCCTACATCTGGCTCCTTGCTCAGCAGGGAGCCCGCTTCTCCCTCAGCCTTCTGCACCCCCTGCTTGTGCTCTCTCTCTATCTCTCTCTCTGACAAATAAATAAATAAAATCTTCAAAAAAAAAAAAAGGAGCCCAGAATTGATACTGGATGCTGGGGGAGACCCACCCCAATAAGATACATCCTCCACTTACCAACCTGCTTTCTCCTATAGAAAAGATAAATTTATAATGGACAAAATTTTATAGAGTGTTCTGGGTTTGTTTGGTTGGGTTTTTTTGTTTGGTTGGTTTTTTTGTTTTGTTTTGTTTTTTTTTGCGAAGATGTAAGTTTTCTCTAGCATACCCACATATGCCCCCAGGTTGCCTCCATAGGACAAATAGTCATCCCTGAAATTAAGTATCAGTGCCCCTGTAAAATTACAAAAGGTAATTTTACCACGTACTTTAAAAGAATAAATTTGGATAAGACACTTTTTAAAAAGACACTTGTTTAGGGGATTTTTTTCTTCTCTTAAGGTGGTTATGCTTAACTTGACATACTTCCATGTATTAGAAAATGATGTCTTTTTTAAAAAAAAAAAAAAAGGAAGGCAATAGTATATCTTGAACTATGTATATTATTTCCTCAAAGGTACTAGTCTAGTGGTTCTCCAGCTCTTAGTGTACTTAAGAATCTGGAATGCTTGTTTATAATGTAGAATTTTGGCCTCATTTTCAGAGATTGTCATTCAATAGATCTGATGTGAATTGGAATGTATAAGAAGATAGGTGATTCTGATGCATATGAGAAACTGCCCATACTGTGGAAACTGCTAATCCGTGAAAAGTCTCTGATTTTTTTTTTTTAAGTCCCACTCATCCCCAAGAAAAAAAAACCTATTTTTTTATATATTCCAGGGCCAGGAAGTAAGTTGAGGCCTCTTGCTTCTTCCAGATATTTCTTTCTCTTTTTCCCTTCAAAAACTCCAGTTCCTTTGAAGTACATATTTATGCCTCCCTTGCCTTTCTTTTTACCCTAAACTGAACTACTAGTCATTTTGCTCTTTAAAGACTAGGTCTTCTTTGTTTTCTTCTCCATCCAAACTCTTACTATTCTTGGTGATTTTGAAATCCATGTAAATGACCTATCCAATACTTGTCATCATATCTGTCTGCCTTTATGTCCCTTTTCACTCTGTATGGATCTGTGGCTCTTTATTATAATTGTTCCCTTACAAATACCTTCAATACCTTTGCCTCTTGTACTCTCCTTGCTAAACCCCAGTCCTAATTTTAATACAACTCTCCATCTTCCCTTTAAGTGCATTCACATAGCTAAACATTATTGGATAAATTATCTACCTGGCTGACTCACAAGGCCTCAAATAGGCACCCAGCATGTTTGGAAATCCTAGTACATTTTGCTAATGAATTTTACCTTTTGATATTTCACAGAATACCATATCCTCACTCACCTTTCCTCATTCTTAACCGATGGCTCCATTGCAAATAGAAGTTATCAGACAAAAAAAAACGCCTTATCCTCTCACCACCACCAAATCTTCAAGCCTGCCTGTGTTTGTACCCGTGTTTTCTTGCTTCATTCTTATCAGGACTAAAATAGTCCTAGTCTGTAGAAATAGTGCTCCTGTCAACAGTAAGACCTTTTATTTGGGCTCCATATCTAACCCTTTCTCACCTTCCCCAAAGGCTTTGGTGTTGTTGTTAACTAAGACCATGCCTGTGTCATCAAATTCCTCTTCTCTTCTTAATCCTTCCTGTCAGTAAAGAGACATGACACAGTATTTGCCATCTTAAAACAGAAACAAAACCCTCCTTTGGCTCCACATTCTCCACCTCTGTTCCATGACCCATTGGAATTTCTGGAAAGAGTTGCGCTTTCTTGTTTTCTTGCCTCCCATTCATTATTCGGTCCTCTCAAGTTTAACTTTGGTCACCACTCTTCCGCTGAATTGTTCCTCTCAAGGTCATTAGTTACTTGCAGTTACTCTGCGAGGACTAGTTGTAGTGAACGTTTCTTCTCATAGTCTGCCTCTCACCACTTTTCCTCCCACCTTTCTCTTCTGTTGGCCCTTCTTCCTCTGCCTGAACTCTGAATGTTTGGCCTCGGGATTTATTTCTAGTCCAGCATTCTTTCCTCTTTCTGCATCCTCTCATCCACTGTGTTACTTTAAATATTGTATACATTGTTGATGTATTCCAAATTTAAATTTCCAGTTTGACTTCCACCCTGATTTCATTTGTGTATCCACCTGCCTGTTTGACACCACATCTTAGATTTCTGAAAGGAAAGTCATACTTAAAATATGGGAAAGCTTTTGGGACATCTGGGTGGCTCAGTGGATTAAACATCTGCCTTCAGCTTAGGTCATGATCCCAGGGTCCTAGGATCAAGTTCCTCTCCCTCTGCCTGCTGCTCTCTCTTCTTATGTGGACGTGAGGGCTGTCTTTCACTCTCTGACAAATAAATAAAATCCTTTTTTAAAAATGTGGGAAAGCTTTTTATTCCCTTAGCCCCATCAAATCTCTTCTTTTCCCAAACTGCCCCATCTTTAGGAAGAGGTTTCACTATCCCTTCCATTGCTCAAGCTGGAAATTATCCCATATTCCCCTGTTTTCCTCAGTCCTTACATACAGATCTGTCAGAATGTCCTGCTTTACCTTCAGAATGTATTTCAAGGTTGTGCCTCATCTCCATTGCTGCTATTCTAATATTACAGCAGATTATGCCTTGACTGTTTATAATCCTTTCACGGTTCCTAAGTACTACAAAGATAAAGCCTTATTCATTCTACAAAGCAATAAATATTGGTCTAAATCTCCTAGGATGTTTTTTCAATCTCTTCTCAAATTAAATCAGAGGAGGAAAAGGGTTTGGGTTTTTTTTTTTTAAATAGTTGTCAGCAGGGAAGGAACTGTCATGCAGAATCCAAATGAAGTTATGTTTTCTGTGATGGACATGAAGAC
Organism: Neogale vison; assembly: GCF_020171115.1. NCBI lineage: Eukaryota > Metazoa > Chordata > Mammalia > Carnivora > Mustelidae > Neogale > Neogale vison. The sequence continues at coordinate 20,900,167 of NC_058092.1, read as the reverse complement.
CCTTTAGACCTAATTGAGATCTCTTTCATTTTTATCAAAATTATTATGGATGAATGTGATCTACAGATTTCCAGTAATTATTTTTAAAGACCTTGAACAATGGCAGTGGACAAGATGTCAATTTGTCTTACTATTGGCCATGAATTGCCAGCAGCTTATGTGCTCTTGACCAGAGTTCCCTTTTTAGTTCAGATACTCAGGAAACCCAGCTAGAAGTAAAGTTAGTTGGTTTACTCTAAAACCCGGCTAATAGTAGAACAACCACAATCTCCTTCTCAGATGCTGAAGGAAGTTCTTGGACAATTCAGGGATCTGGTACAAGTTCTTTATGATACAACTCTGTCTACAGCATGGACTGAAATAGTGCGTAATGAATAGGATTTCGCTACTCATCAGACTTGAGTTGAATATTTACAGATGTAATCATGAGGGTTAAGCCTTCTCAGCAGCTATTTCAGATGAAGTCATAGGGGTCAAGAGGACCCTAGCTGTGAAAGTCTCTTTACTTGATGGTTCATCAGAGCATCACATCAGTTCCTCAGATCTGTCTTTGCTTTGCCAGACTTGAAAGCCTTCACCACAAAGCTGAAAAAGTAGTGGTATGGAAGTGTACTTGCATCTTTTGCTGCACTGTATATAGCAGTAGCAAAAAATTTCTAATAAAACTGGGTACTCCCACCCCAAATCTGTCTTCCTGCAAATCGTCTTACAGCTTTTTACTCAGATGAGTGGAAACACCCAGAGAATGAATAAGCTAAAGAAATAAAATGCAATTTCTCAGATATGGATCTTGGTTTTTAAGTTTGCCTCTGAGCACAGTGAAAGCTTAGGGTGTTGCTTCATCTGTGACTTTAGGTCAGTGACAGATAAAGATAGAGATCAACTGGTACTAACCTTCAGCTCTTCCCCAAACCCCCCACATTCTGGCTTCTTCTACTGTCTCTAAAAGTCTCTAAACCTATTACTATAAGAGAGAGGGATTTTCTACTGCATAGTCTTTTTAAATTTCTCAGGTGCCATCTGTAATCTGTTATTTAGTTTGAAAGACTCTACAGTGAGATATGCAATTTTCTCATTTCATTTTTGAAATGTTCTAACTTTTTACCTGATGATATCTTTCTTTCAGTTATGACATGCACCGATTACATCCCTCGCTCATCCAATGATTATACCTCACAAATGTATTCTGCAAAGTAAGTTCAATAATTATTTCAAAAATCTATATGCCTTTTCTCTAGGTTCATTTCAAAATTTAGTTTGATATTTAACTTAGTAAGTCGACATTTTAACTTCATTTCATCTCTCATGTGTTCTGACCCTACTCCAATTTTTTTATTCCCTCTAAATGTAGAGTCTCTGTAACATGCTTTTAAAAAGTAGATGGTTGCCTGGAATAGATAATTTTTACACAGGAGCTTGCTGTAAATGAATGGCCACTGAAAATGAGAAATATTATTCATGATCAAAGCATATCACTGATTGACCTCTGATCATTCTCTCTTTCCTCTGCCTTGCTAGATCAGTAACACAGCTCAAGCCAGCCTCCTAGTGGGACTTCTCAGCCTAATCTGTGTTCAGTTTCTTGCTTTAGGAATGTCCTCAAAGTAGAATTTAGGCGTGAAGTTAGGCTTAGCAGGTTGAAGTCACTAAAAGGCAGCGTGCTTTGGGCCTTCAACAGGTAAGATCAGCATTTAAGATCCACAAGCTAATCATCTCCAAGATGAGCAGTACAGAACTGGGTGTATGCCAGACTACCAACCATCTGTTGATAAAGAGTGAACCTGTACATACATTGATAGATACATATGAGTGTATTTATTGAGGTTGGATGTATGCCCAGGTGCTTACATAGGCAGAACACATGAAGGAATTGGTAACAGAGGTGACTGATACCTATGGTACTGTTCATAAAAAGAAAACTGGCATTTTTTCCCCCTTTTTGTGCTCATTTATACCTTTTGAATTTTTCATCAGTTAACAAAGAACTAAAAAGTTCAATTCAATGAGTTATCCAAATTCTCATCTGATATTTAACAATAATAGCATCTTTGACCCATTTTCACATGATTTCCTTCTGTGAAATGACTGAACCTATTCTCTGAGATCATTATGAAGGAAATAAGAAAATAACTTTGAGTTATAAAAACTCTACAGGGGAAAAGGATATTATGATCTTTAACATATCTGGAGATCAATCCATTTGAAGTCACCAAGATTTTAAATTATTCCCATGTGAGTTGATTAACAGTTATGACCTGAGTTATTTCTTGGTTCAGATCTGGATAAGAAGAACAGATGTGAATATGAGGCATATTTCAAATTCATCTGACTATTCAAAAAATAATTTACATACCTGTTGCATTCAGGACACCTTATTAGCTATGCATTCAGTCTTAATTCAGACCTCTTTAGCACTTATGTGAATCATTGCATTATGGCTATTTTATAACTGGACCTCTACTTCAACTTTCTCCCCCTTCTAACCCATTTTATAAAGCAGTGTCAAATTAATCTTTATTCAAGAACAGCTCTGATCTTGTCACTCTTTGCTCAACAATTTTAGTGGCTCCCGATTGTTGCAGATTGGTCTGAACTCAGCCTGGAATTCAAGGTCTTTGCTGTCTTTCCTTCTTTTGCTACTCCCCTTCACTTCATGTATATCCTTTAATATAATCTTTGCTCCTTATAGGCTTAAGCCCTTGTTTGCCTTCTTCTGTACCTATACCAGAGTTTTTCTCTTTTCCTTGGACGCCCTTTCTTTCCCATTTCTGCATATCTTACCTGCTCAGCTCATATACTGCTTCTTTATAAGCTTCCTTCATTTTCCTTTACCCCAAAGCTGAAAAAAATGTTTTCTCCTTCCTTGCAGTATTTTATTGTTCAGATTTATGTGGTACACAAAACGCTTGCATTGTAAGTACAGCATAACTCACCAAATAAAATAACTGGTATCTAAAAATTCAGTGCACAAAATGTGGGACCATTTTATTGCATGGATGAAATGACCAGGTCCTCTAGCTAAAGTCCCAGAAGTTTCACTGCTGAATTCGAATTCCCTAGCTAAACCTGATGTGGTTGGCTGCAACTAGTGACAGTATATTCTGGCTTAAACATCAGTGGGAAGATTCTGAGTCCTGTCTGGGACTTCCCTGATTTTATTATCTGGCTCCTGATTTGTAGGCTTGATCTGGGGATATTGGGGCCCACCGCTACTCCCCGTTCTTTGATGTGTAGTGGTTCCTTGCCTTTTCTCTACCAGCCTAACCCCTCTCTCAAGTCCTACTCTCTCTCTGAGAACTTGTTTGTCCCAGAGGGCTAGGTGAAGAATAAGAGCCAATTGTGAGTCCCATTCTGTCCAGTTTTCTGTTACTTTAGGGGTTCATGTACATGTAGATAAATTTTATCTACAACTTTGCTTGTAGCATATTACAGATTGTTGTAGCATAGTAATTGGATGTTGGGAGGATACTTGGAACTATTTAATTTCCCATAAAGATGTTTCTTAAGTGATAGTACAACTTGGAAAGGAAAAATTAATTCTACTTTCTGACCATAGTAAGAGACATTTTATGTGGAAGGTTAGTCTCCTCATTGCTGATATTTTGCTTTGAGTGTTATTAGCTCTTCCCTCTATTTCTTATTAAAAATAAATCACATATGAAAGTTTTTATTTTCTTGAACTTTTATAGACCTTATGCACATATCCTCTCAGTTCCTGTGTCGGAAACTGCTTACCCTGGGCAGACTCCGTACCAGACACTACAGCAGTCTCAACCCTATGCTGTCTACCCTCAGGCAACCCAAACATATGGACTACCTCCTTTCGGTAAGGCATTCTATTATAAGCAGTTTCTAAGAGTGTTGATTTTATCCCCTAGAAACTTCGATCTTTCCCCAGATACCAAGTATGGCTAATCAGGAAGCTGAAAGATGATGGGTGGTTCTTTATAGAATATCTACTCAGTTACAAGTGTGATAGATGTTGGGTATGCAACTTTCCAACAGTATGTTTGATGCATATTCAATAAAAGCATAACTTTCAGTGCTCATTTGTGTATCTGCCAAAATTTAGCTGTTTCCAGAAAGGTACTAAATCTTGACTGTAAAGCTTGGAATCTTTAAGTGTTGGGAGAAACTCTTTGAGGAATTACTGTTACTTTCTTTATACAAAACACATTACCATGGTTAGATAAGCATAATAAATATATTTTGAGATGACTCATTTTCATACTAAAACTTGGTAATCTAAATATCCAGATAGAGTATGCCTTATAGTGTACTCTCCCTTTTTTTTTTGGTCAATTTTTCCCTCTCTTTTTCTCCCTCTGCCTTAAACCGATCAGTTGTTGCTCTGCTGAACTAACAAGTTATCTTAGAATGAGGAGAATCCCCAATTTTATATAGCCCTATCTTTGTGCATAGTTTGTTCTGTAGTTTTAGGTATGTTGGACGTGAACTGTGAATTAGATTGATTTACTGGAAGTCAGTTTGAGACTCTGGGAGCACTTAATATCTGTGCTGATTTTTCTTTGTGTAAATTGATAGATATTTACAGTATGCTTTGTTGTCTCTTCCCTGGTTTCCTAGAACCAATGTTAGAAAGTTGAGTGAGTACTGTATTATTTTCACATATGCAACATGTTAATAAAATTTTATCTCTGTAGCCTTTACTGAAACTAACTGGAAATTAGAAAGAAATTCTAAACAGATCACCACAGATTCTTGATGTATTGTGGTGTTGCCTGCTTTTGGTTTCTACAATCTTGCTTTACCTGGCCCATTTGACTAGTCCCTTGTGACAGTGACAGCTCTCTTAGTTTTAGGCTTGTTAATATGCCTTGGCTCCTGGTAACTACTAGAAATAAAATGGGAGGTTGTGTTTTAATGATAGTGATGGGTCCGTAATCAAAGGAACGAGACTGATACAAAGGGAAAGTCAAGCAAAGCTTTATTTTGCGCCGGGCATCAGGAATCAAACCAACCATTTAGGCCGCCTCTTACAGAGAGGGCAACCCCTCCCAGCCTCACAGACTAACTTTTATAGAGCAAAGGCCATGTGGTTGAGCCTAGCCACACACAGGTGGCCAATGAGATTATAACACACAGAGAAAACTGCACAGTCATGCTAGGTCACACATGGGTGGCCAATTGAATTACAGTTCACCCCATAGTAGCTATTTGAACTAGCCTGTCACCTTGGTCAGGATTGGCGTCCAAAAGGCGGGGCCCACACTCCTTAGTAGCTAGGGAGACAGTATCCTCGCTTTACTGATTGGATGTCTCCACCTGGCCCTACTCATCCCTGAATTCAGGCTCTGTTACCTCCACCTGACCTGACCCGCCCTTGTATTTGGGCTCTTTTATTAGGGACTGGTCGACCATATTCTACTGGTTTCCCGGACTTGCTTTTAAGTAAGTTCCTTGTGGGGGGTGGAGCGGGGGCAGGGGGTAGGGTCAGTTTAAGTTTTACTGCATAAACAAAATTACTGTTTAACCAGATGGAATCGCTCTGGCTAAATAGGCCCTTACAGTATTGGTAGTTGATAACTTCATGAAAGAAGACAAACAGAAATGCTCTTGTTCCCCCATTTGTATGTCCATACCTCCACGCCTGTCAGTATCCGCCCATTATTTAACCAGCCATGACTGAGTAATCCCTTTGGAAATGGAACTTTCTGTGAATATGTTTGTGCTTTTATCTTTTTGCATATGTTAAAGTTAATTTTTCAACAGCTGACTAGTAAAAGCTAGCAAGTATAAAGTAAGTATTTTTATATTAGTTTTTTACCTTCTGTTTTGGTTGAAATTCATTGTTAGCAAGCCCAGAGCTCTTTATGACATTGTCGAACAGTTGATCATTCCTGCTGTTCAGTATTGAGTAAAACTCTTATTACATCTCTGATCTCAGATTATGGAAGACCTAACACAGTGCCATGTGCATATTATGGTATCTTTTATGATCACTGCATTTGCCATGTATTAAAGGAAAAAAAATTCTGTATAATAGGTCCTTGGTAAAAACATGAAACTTTATATTGTAAAGAAGTATTGGTAATAGCAGGCTCTTTTATTAATCTGGTTTTGTTTAATATTTGGGAGTGAGGAACACTTGTTTCATAAATTCCTCTCTCAGTATTTCAGAGAAAGAGAATCAGCTAAATCTGACTCTTAAGTAATATATGAAGTTTACTGGAGGGAGATTTAGGTTGGGGTAATGTGAATGAAAAATGAGGCATATTTTCAGAATTTATTAAGGAAATTATAGATATGGCTGGTTTTTTAAAAAGTGTGTTCACTCATGTAGAAAATACTGTTTCTTCCTGTGAAGATTTGGCAATTTTATCTTAGTGCTGCTTACTAGCATTAAAACTAGATTAGCTGGTCTGTTATTTCATTTCAGATGTAAACAGGGCTTCAGGAAATCTCTAATATCTAATGTTTATGAAGTGCTTTATATACCAAGCAGTATGCTGGGAACAAGTACCTCATACTTTACATTATTGTCTTATTTAATCTTAGAACAGCCCTCAGGAGTAAGCAGTAGCATTATCCCTTTTTATAGATGAGGAAACAGGCTTAGAAGGATCAAATGATTAGCCTGAGGTCATACAATTAGGAAATGCCTGGGTTTAGAATCGAACCGGGATCTGTTTAATTCCAGAAGTGCTCCTAAATTTAGTCTGTGTCTCAGAGTTGAGTTTGAAATTAAAAAACATTCTTCCTCTTGATGAAAGGAGAAAAAACTAGAGGAAATCTAGGAGGCCTGTACTGGGAGCAGTCTGTAATGCTCGCATGTAATGTGAATAATGTAAAAGTAAAGAAATAGTGGTCATACTGTTTGAGCTCTGTAGAAATGTAGTGGAACGGCAGAAAGAGGAATTTCCAGTGATCTCAGTGAACATGTGGGAGGAAAGGGGCACCCATTTATTTTTAGGAGCTCATAAAAGATCACCTTAGCTGCCACTATTCCAGCTTCTTTTGAAAGAACTCTAATGTGAGTTGGAGATTTGGTAATACTAAAACCTCAAGGACGTTCATGCCATTTCCCCCAGCAAATTCACTTCTAGAGATTTATCCTATGGAACTGATTAGAGATACCCACGGATTTTCAAAATAAGATACTCATCACAACATTATTTATAACAGCAAAAGATTGGAAACAGCCTATATTTTGAATTAAAAACCATGTGTTAAATTGCAGTGTATCTATAGAATGGGAAAGTTAGAAATCATATTCTTATAAATTCCACATTCTTAAAGAATATGCAGCATCTTGAGAAAAGTTTATTATTAATTTAAAAGCAGTACGTAAAACTAAAAGCAATATAATGTGCCAAGTTAGTGTTTTTTTAAAAATATGTACATAAAGAATAATTTGGAAGAAAGATGCTCATATTGCTGTACAGGCATTATAGATTTGATCTCAGTTATCAGGGAACCATGCAAGGCAAGGACTTAGTTGCATTATGTGCCAGTTTCTGGTAATGCAGTCCTCTACAAAAGCAAGAACTGCCTGTATTTTTTTTCTGCGCAAGGAGACTATGCACTTTATTTTTTAAACTTTCTATGTTTTCTTCACTTTCTATAATATACATCTACTCACTTTATAATCAGGGAAATCTCAGATTAATTATTTAGTATTTGTAATAGCTCATCCCAGTGAGCTATCGAATCAACAAACAAAGATATTTTTCATGTGTTTTTTCCTGAGCATTGGCATGTGCTTCAGTTCCTAACCAAAATAATTTTTCTCTAAAGAGCCACTACTCTGATATATAGTACTATAAATGGAAGTGCTCAGATTAGTTTGGTTAGTGACTAACCAAAGATGAAGTATTTGTGCTGAGAAACTTCGAGTAGAGTTTGTGATAAGACCCAGGGTGGGGCAGTAAGAGGACGGAGCTCAAAGACTGGCTTCATTTGCCATTGTTAGGCCAGCTGTTGTCCACAACAGGCCCTTGGTGCTTAAAAGGCCTCGATAAGCTTGGTAGTTGTAGGGATAGAGCAGCAGACTGGGAGTCAGGAGACCAGGGTTTGGTTTCATCTTCGCTATGGGCAGGATTGCTATATAGTCAGACCATTTGGTCATGCTGCCTGTGACTTGGAATTCTGGGAAGGGCACTTTTAAAGGAAGATTCTTACATGCTTTCAGAGCAAGGCTACCGTGATGCCAGAGGCAGTGTTCCTGTGGTCTTTTATTCTTATCTTCATCGTAAAATAATTATAATTTTAAATACCAACTTCTTGTTTCTGGTCAAAAACATTCAAAACTACTATAGTCATTTTCCTACTTGCCTTGGACACTTTGCTCTGGTTTTTGGCCTTATAAGGAGGTCCAGTTCATAGACATTTTGCATTTTGAAACTGAAATACATAACTAATGAGACTGGCAAAACATTTTCAGGGAATACTATTCTCATGAATAAGATTGTATTTTAGTACAGTGTAATCTGAATGTGTTCACAGATCCAGCACCTCAGATTCAAAACCTATTTAGAAAAAAAAAAAATCACATCGATTACAATAAATCTGAAAGTTACTGTGACATTGAAGTGGCAATTTGCTAAAATGATACTCAACCACAAAGAATCATGGCACTGATACTCAAATTTCATGTAACTGTTAAAAAATAATATTTCCAAATATTTTTAGTGTTGAAATTTAGGTTTAGTTAGGACTTTAGCTGTGATAATGATAATAAACTAAGCACAGAACAGGGGCCAACCCTCCAAATGTATCCTGTAGATGATGGAATTTTTCATTTTCCTCAAATAAGTTATTTCGTATGTTTAATAGGTAAGAAAAGAATATGACTTTTTTTTTTATGTTTTAAGAGTTTGGGACAAGGCGATTGCCACATCCCATGTCGATTTGAGATTTTTGCAGCTCCCTTACATTTAGTAATCCACAAATTTTACAGATCTGAGTTGTACCTGGATATTTCAGTGCCCTGGTGAGGCAGAGGGCCCTATTGTCAGTACATTATATTTCTATAAATTCAGTATCAGATTAGAAGTAAATGAAATGAGTTAATACTGAATTTGGAGCTGTGGCTGACCTTGGTATTGATTTCTTACCTGGAATGTGATTGATGAACCTTCTTGGACCTGTTAGCTTCAACTACCCTGATCCACCAGCCATAGCTATTCAGAACACAGTGAACAACCAGACAGTAAGATTTTTTTTTTAAGATTATATTTATTTATTTATTTGAGAGAGAGGGAGGGAAAAGCAGATTCCCTGCTGAGCCAAGAGCATGATGTGGGCCTCGATCCCAGGACCCTGGGATCATGACCTGAGCCAAAGGCAGACGCTTAACTGACTGAGCCACACAGGCACCCCGTAAGATTTTTTATAGGTAGATTTTTGCATAGCCAAAATTATCACTAAAACTGTTCACCATAAAGGACATCCTTAGGCTGTCGTGTAGAAGCAAAGCTTTGTTTATGGTTTCCTAGTTTTACTGCAAATGAACAAGGAGGTAAAGTGAGAAGCAAGAGATTGTCAAGTGACAGGTCACAGAGAAAAAGTTAAAATGATGTAGATCTATAACTGAGTTGTATTTAGTACTAAGCAAATGTCTTCACATTCCCAGTACCTCTGGGGATGTCTCTGTAATATATATATAGCACAGCACACTATTAATCTTTGTGACAGTAATTCTGAGAAAATCTAAAGGTACATTCACTATTTCCTTCCTGCAGAGAAGGCAGGAAAGTATATAAATATATTTGAAAAAGATTGTCACTCAGGAGCATTGTGATAAAAATAAAATAAAAGCGAACAGCTATGATACCTATTAGTATGAGAAATTTATGTGTTCTGACATGGAAAGATGTCTTTCACAGGTATTATGTGGAAAAGCAAATTATGAACAGTATGGATAATATCCCATTTTTATTAAAAAGAAAAAGGATTAGTAAATATGTAGAAGAAATCTAAGTGACTTAGATAGTGCTTAAGTCTGGATGCTGGGATTATATATGACTTTATTTTTTCTAAGTTATATATTTCTGTAATATTTTTAATTTATAAAAATAAGCAAGTATGTCTTTCCTAATCAGAAGAAACAGGTAATAAAATAACCAGCTTAAGAAGGCAGAAAAGTACTCAATACATTTTAGAAAGTTTTGGTGCTTGTTTAATGGGTAAGTGAATTTTAAACTTATGTGGAATGTCTCCCACCTTGACAATGGGTAAATGATTTATCACTGTACATGATCATCAGGCACTCTGTACAATAAACATTCCAGTTGGGTGTCAGTAGCTTTTTTTTCCTGAACCCTGATCAATCATTTCAACCATTGAAATGAACTTATATACATATCATTATTGGGGATTTTGACAAGATTTTTGTTTCTGTGGCCCCACTCCCCAGTTTTTGAAACTGTATTTGCTTGTGGTATATTAGGAGTGGGACAATCAGTAATTTTCTCTTACAAGCAAATTTACTTTTATTCTAAGATTTAGATTTTAAACCTACTGGCTGATATTTAAAAGCATAACCATGCTCCTCAGTCCCAGTGTATTGTTTGTAATTGGTCCAATTTATCTGATTCAGGTGCATTGTGGCCAGGTATGAAACCTGAAAGTGGTTTAATTCAGACTCCATCTCCAAGTCAACACAGTGTTCTTACCTGCACTACAGGGTTAACCACAAGCCAGCCAAGCCCAGCACATTATTCTTATCCCATTCAAGGTAAATAGGCATGGTTGTGTGTGTTTTATTATTGTTGTTTTTGTTGTTTTCAGTCTATCTGTATCTCCAAACAAATTGGGTAATGCAGGAGCACTGTCTTGTAAAACAGCAGGGGGTGATATTTACACTTGTGCATGCTTTTTGTGTTAGGCACCCAGAGTTCGGGACTGTGGTTTCTAAGTAGTTTAGCCTTTAAATGTGAACTGTAATTCGTAGAACTTCAGCCTTTGCTTTTGCATGTTGGTGTCCAGAAAACCTGTCTGATTTTGTTTTAGTCTGTTCTCAGTGGCACTTTGTCCTATAAATGAGCAGAAGATTCCCCATGGGGCAGAACTTTGCTGATTTCTTTTATGTGAAGTCCAGGTAGGGCAGAAGTGAGATGTGTGAGGCATTTTTTTTTTTTTGATGCAGTGTTGTCATACCTCCACCCCCACTTGCTGCTTCTTGGTGAGAGCATTTTTCCTTCTCAAAAAGTTTAGTCTTGTTTCTATTTCATGATAAAAAGCATTGCCTTAAAGCTTGAACTCTGAACATCTTTGCCTTCCTGAGTTGTTCTTCTAAAAGGTTAGAATTATGACAGGACTATTAGGAATAAAGAGAGAGAAATTCAGAAGGCACTATGGGATTAATTCCCAGCCCTTCCAAATCTAACACCGGCAATTTGTCATTGCTCCAGATTGGAAAATAATGTCCATGTTCCTGGCTTCTCATCTGCCTCCCTTCTCCTGATTTCTCCCAGCTTTAAAATTTTATTCCTCATAAAATGGGTGCTAGAGGAGTGAGGATGGGACAGCAAAAACTGGTCTGAGGTACTCTTAAGATACGAACTTTGGTGATAAAAAAGTTTTTTGATATAGATTATAGTAAATAAAATATTTTGCTACTCAGTTTTAATTGTCTTCATTTTAAATGATTAAGAACTACTTCTGCTTGTTCCATTTACCAGTTAGTAAATAATTAAGTCAGGATGTAAGCTGGGCAGTCTGACCTCAGAGCATGAGTGCAATATTTATGATTTTCGGTATTGAAATCATGATGTCAATATCAGCTCTCCCATAAGAGAGAACCTTTACGGACAAACAAGTAAGTTTATTTTTCCTCCCTTTTCTGGTTAACCTCTTGGCACATTTTGTTCTTCGTTAGAACTTTGGCAGAGGATAGAATTTAAGGCCGAAGGTAACCATCAAGTTATTAATTTTTACCTTTATTCTAAAGAAACATTGATAGAATACAAATTGAAACAGTTGGCTAAAATGAAATTTGAGTATTGGCAGAGTCAAATTACCTAGGTTGTCTGCTATCAATATCACTCTTCTCTCTCCCACCTTTAGTTTTACTTAGCATGAATAGTGAATGGCTGTCCAGGGCTGCTCTGTTCCCCCTGTATAACTGTCCAGTCCCTCCATGGAAAAAAAGCAAGAAGAATTCTATCAGTTTTTGAAAAATGGTCAAAATAGCAGTGTCTCCTCATCGTACCCCAAAGCATTCTACAATTGACATATAGAGTTACCTAGAGTTGTCAAATCATTATGTTGTACACCTGAAGCTAATGTAATATGTGTCAACATACTGCAGTTTCTTTAAAATGTATAATTTCAACCTAAAAAAAATTATACTTCTGGCTTGATCAACTCTGATCAAAACCCTTTCTTCAGTTCATGCAATGCTCACGAAAGCCCTTTGGTTAAGTAGATCTGGCTGCTTTATATCAATCTTTTCCTACAGTATAAATATGTGGCCCAGTCTCTGGTTATTTTCTTCAGTTGAGATGGTTTAAGTGGTTAATATTAAAGTGGTAAAATTGGGACGCCTGGGTCGCTCAGTTGGTTGAGCGGCTGCCTTCGGCTCAGGTCATGATCCCAGTGTCCTGGGATCGAGTCCCGCATCGGGCTCCTTGCTCCGCAGGGAGCCTGCTTCTTCCTCTGCCTCTGCCTGCCTCTCTGTCTGCCTCTGCTTGCTCTTGCTTCTCTCTCTATGACAAATAAATAAATAAAATCTTAAATAAATAAATAAATAAAGTAGTAAAATTAATTTCAGAAATTTTAAAACTAATTTTAATGTAATCTTGACTTTTTTTTTTTTTTAAGATTTTATTTATTTATTTGACATAGAGAGACAGTGAGAGAGAGCATGAGCGAGGAGAAGGTCAGAGGGAGAAGCAGACTCCCCGTGGAGCTGGGAGCCTGATGCGGGACTCGATCCCAGGACTCCGGGATCATGACCTGAGCCGAAGGCAGTTGTCCAACCAACTGAGCCACCCAGGCGTCCCTGTAATCTTGACTTTTAATGAATGTGTTTGTGCTTAATTTTGTTGGTAGCACATGATAGTCTTTTTTTATAGTCTTTCATTAATCAGGAGTTTTGTTTTGTTCTTTTTTTAATATACATTAGTTTTTAGATTAGTTTTAGATTTATAGACAAATTGAGAAGACGGTACAGAGAGTTACAGATCCCCCCATCTTGTATATAATTTCCCCTATTATTGATGCCTTATTTAGCATGGAACATTTATTACAATTAATGAACCCATATTGGTATATTATTATTACCTAAGTCCATAGTTTATTATAGTTCCTTATTTTTTACCTGATGTCCTTTTTCTTGTTCCAGGATTCCATCCAGGATACCACATTTCATTTAATTGTCATATCTACTTAGCCTTCTCTTGACTATGCAGTTTTTCAGGGTTTTTTTGTTTTTGATGACCTTGACATGCTATACTTGAGTCCCACAAGTTACACAGGAGTATACCTGTCTACAGGATAGATGTGAATCCCACAAGTGTTTATTGAGCATCACCTGCTCTGTCACAGGTGTTTTGCTAGATGTTGGAGATAAGAGTAAAATAGTAAGATTCTGCCTTCTTGGAGCTTACAGATGAGTGGAAGAAACAGAAAACAAGCAAGTAAATAATTAAATCAATTTTGAAAAGTTCTCAAAAAGAAAAAAAACAGATTGTTGTGATTGGGAAAACAAGGAATTAGTTGTTTGGTTTTTTTTTTAATTTAGATTAATTTTTTTAATTAGCGTGCAAGCAGGGGTGGGGTGGGGGGAGGGGCAGAGGGAGAGAGAGAGATGGAGAGAGGATCTTAAGCAGGCTTCATGCTGAGTGTGGAGCCTGATGCAGGGCTTGATCTCACGCCCTGAGTTCATGACCTGAGCCAGAGTCAAGAGTCGGATGCTTGACTGACTGAGCCACTCAGGCACCCCAAGGAGTTAGTTTTAATAGAAGGGTTAAAGAGCATGTCTCTGAGGAAGTTAGACATGCTTAGCATGAGCCATCATGCTGGGAGGGCAAGAGGGACAGGCCAGGGAGAACAATCCAGGTGGAGCAAGCAACATTGCCAAGGTGCTCAATTAAGAAAGAGCTCATCTTACTTTGAATAACTTGAAAGCCAGGTAGGCAAGGGTGGTAGAGGGAGACATGTATAAAGTTAAGACATGGGTAGAAAGTAAATCTTGCGCTAACTTTTATATACCACTAACCTTTAGGTCAACCTTCTGGCTTTGGGGCAGTGTCATTTAATTTGGCTGTGCATCTCACAGTGCTATAACCACCATCTTCTGATTAAAGCTGTCTGTGTATATTGATTGTATTATTTGGACCTCTACTGGGGCATGGTTTTTTAAAACACACCTATGAGGAATCTACTGAGTCTCCTCTTTTCATATTGATTGGACCTCTAGTGGGGCATGGTTCTCAGAAGCTTTGTTTTTCTATTATTTCATGGCTCCGTTGTCAGAACAGGAGTGGAGATTATCCAAAAACAGTTGGGCATGTCATTCGCATTTGGAGAGCAGATAGTCTTCAGATATGTACCAGTAGGATTGACCACTTGAGTTTTCTTTGATCCTCTAAGTTTGTATGTTTTGTTGCAATTTTATTGCTGCTGTTTTTGTTTCTTAAATCTGCAATCAAATATTATTTGTTGAGACATATATATGTGTGTGTATATATATATATATATATATGGGCAGAATGATAAGTACTATTTAGTACTTTTAGTCATAGTTATGTGTAGGGTAGGGTATACAGTGGTGATGTGTGTGCCCTTTTAGGTGAGTTTGGCTTGGGTGCAATGATGGATACAAGAGCCTAAAAAAATTATTTAATTGTTATCTCACTCCATCAATGCAGTCTGATCTCCATGAGAGCAGGGGACTTTGCCTTGTTCATTGCTCTATTCCTCAGTGATTGGAACAGTTTCTGGGTACATAGTAGACCATGGTTTGCTGAATGAATGAATATGGCACATATGAGAAAGAATTTGAATTAGAGAAAGAAGTGTTCCTAAACCCTATAAACTTTCTAGGTCAGTAGGCCAACATTTTCTGTAATAGAAGTCACTATTGCTGAAAGTAGTTTGTGATCTTTAGGAAGGTATGTATTAAAAATTCAGTATCAGCAACTAGCTAATCAAGTCATTAAACTTCCTAGTAGAGATAATAAAAGTGTATGACCAGTTGTTTATAAGGCCTACCTTGTTACCTTTAGCCCAGTTCAGTAAGTAGTCTGAAAATTGTTATATTTATAAAACCACTTCTGTTAGTCAGAGTACCTTTTCCCCATGTATGCGAAGATATGAATGGGTTGTACTGCTAACCATTTATAAGTTAGTAAGAAGGTAGAAGAGAATTAAAGGTAAATAGGAGGAAAAGAGGATTATATGCTAGAATAAAGACCGATGAAAAATTGAGCTAGAAATGGACTTTGCTAGGAAAAATAAACTTAAGAGATTAAGTAAATTATTCATTTTCTTTCCCACCTTAAATCACCTTATGTCCTGTGTGTTTTATTGCTTGGCTACCTAACATAATGTACTGGTAATAAAACCTGAAAGCCACTCAAAATCTCTACCCACAAGAATGATTAAAAACTACTTACAGAATCATCTAAGCCTGTGTATTGTACAGTAATTCCTGTACTTCCCCATGGGGGGAAATGGGTTAAGCCATGGTAAAGAAGAAAATGAATATTGGTAGGAAGAAAATACCATCTATGAGGTTATAAAATCTGTTTCATTCAGTTGTTATGTTTAAGAAAGTAAACTCTTTTAAGAGTCCTGTAGTTCCCCTGGGAGAAGAAGTATTGTAGAAAAAATCTCCCTGAATTGTCAGGAAATCTGATCCCTGGCTCATCCAGTTGGGAGACACTAGACGCCATCGGGACTAACACTGGTTCCATGACAGTAGACAAATTACCTTAACTCTTCTTTGTCCCAAGTTCTTCATCTGAAAGCTGGGGTTTCTCTTCTAATCTTTTCTAGACTTTCTTCTAAGCAGAGTACCCTTAGGGGAAGGAATAAAAATTTCCCTGATTTTGATGAGTACTCTCATGTTTCTGCTTCTTTTGTCCATCTGTTCTCTTCTTAATGGAGGTTTTCCTATTAACTTTACCTGTAAAGTACTTTGTTGCTAATGGGATAGGTAGTCAGATAGTCAGGTCTACCTGACGATGGATTCTTAATGGCATGTGTGACTGTAGTGGGAACCAGGTCTAAGTGTGCTTGTGATAAATGAGGGAAAGAACCAGTTCAAGACCAGTACCTTGTAGTCTCAGTTACTACACTGGTTCACCTGAAAAAAGTCACTTTAACAAATAGTAGTCACTGAAGATTTGACTAAAACCCTGGTGGAGTCTGTGGTAGAAGGATATAAAAAAAGTTAGCCCAAATTCCTGGTCCCAAAGTAGGCAGCCTAAATAACTTACAGAGTATATTGTTACCTGGCCAGAATAATATTTAATATTTTCCAGGCTCATTGGTACAGTCATTAAATGCCAGATCATGTTTATTGATCCACATTAATAATTCATGATTTGAGTAGAGCCGAAAAAGCAACCCCAAGCAGGTTTAGGGGATCAGCTCTATTCCTCAAAGTTAATTATGTTGCATTATGAGAGGCATCATTTGGGGCAAGTGGTAACAAATATCCCAGTCTAGGATTTACATGCAGATTTTACCAGAGCTCTTGTGGTTTCTGCTGGTTGTCAGTCGGTCACATTGCAGGTGAGTCATCTTTCAAGGGCTGAGATGATAGACTGGAGATTTGTTTAGCTTCTGATTCCATTGATTTCATTAGTATGAGTCAGTGCATTGTACATGTGTCCTTTCTAGGACTTTAATAGGAAGAGTGGAAGACTCAAGTTGAAACAGAAAAATGTTTGAACTGTTTTATTTCTAATCACGATTAAAGTATGGCATGCAAAAGAGCAAAATCAGTATTTGTTTCCTTTGTGCAATGTTATCTCCTTGTAGATCTGTTTACATAAGACACAATATGTTTTCCATTTCTTCTAGGCTTTTACATGATATCTTTAACATTTTTTCACACTCTCCATCCTATAGCTTCAAGCACAAATGCCAGCCTGATATCCACTTCATCTACAATTGCCAATATTCCAGCAGCAGCAGTTTCCAGCATCTCAAACCAGGTACAGTCTACTGCGTTCATCCTATTTTATATAGTTCATCAAGTTTGATCTTCTTCTCTTCACTCTCTGGTCAATTTGCTAATCTAAGAAACAACCAGAACTGGGACCCTGGATGGTTTCTTAGGCTGCCCTCCAGTTTCTTTCATTACTATGCTGTCTGAGTGATATGGCTCTATCTGCTCCCTTACCTACTTTGTGTGTCTGCCTCCTACCTTGTCCCTACTAGAATGTAAGCTCCGTGAGGATAGGGACTTACTTTTCTGTTTTGTTCACTTATGTATTCCCAGAGTTCAGAAAAAGCCTGGTTCTTTCTACATTTTTATTTAGGCACTCATTTCTTCTTTGTGGTCTGGTCTCGATCACTGTTCTATTAATTCTTTATGTTTAAATCACTGGTAATAGCTTCAGTGTTTTAGGGGTTTTGTTTTTGGTGTTAGGTTTTTATTTGTTTTCTCTGCAGCAATGAAACTTTTCTCCATGAATCTCTTTTTTGGCTATAATTAACATTACTGTTCTCGTTCATCTTTTATGTTTGACTTTTTTTTTGCATTTCTTCATTCTTACAGTTCACAAATTACTGAGTTTCTACTATATACCTGGCACTCTTCCATGTTATTTATCTTTCCCTTTCCTAAGTTTTCTTTTTGATCCTGTTTTCTCTCATGGACAGTGTATGTAGTTTTCCACATGTTTATTATTTCATCCCCAGAAATGTTTAACCACATTCACAGTGTCCATTTACTACCTCCGAAATGAACATTCTAGCCCTGGCCGCATGGTTTCTACAGGCTTCCTGCTGATTGATGGCCATATTTTTCTTTAATGTCTCGCTAATTCCCTAAGTTTATCATATCAAAAGCCAGGCTTTCATTCCACCTTTTTTTTGTCTCGTTGTCCTTCAAAAGTAAAAACCACTTTTCCCTATGACTTTTCAATTGACAATGAGACCATTTTTTTTTTTTTAGATTTTAATATCTTTTTTTTTTTTTTTAAAGATTTTATTTATTTATTTGTCAGAGAGAGAGAGAGAGAGAGCGCGAGCACAGGCAGACAGAGAGGCAGTAGAGGCAGAGGGAGAAGCAGGCTCCCTGCGGAGCAAGGAGCCCAATGTGGGACTTGATCCCAGGACGCTGGGATCATGACCTGAGCCGAAGGCAGCTGCTTAACCAACTGAGCCACCCAGGCGTCCCTGACAATGAGACCATTTTTAAATAAAGCTAGGCCTCAACCAAACTAGTTGTTTTCAGTTTTTTTCCCTCACCTATTCCTAATGTAGCCATTTCTAGAATTCTTTCTCTTCTATTTTTGCTATTATTTCCTATGTTTTGGTTCTTCCCCTTTAATCCTGAATTACTTCAGTTAACTGTTCATCTCTTCTCCAGTTTTCCTCTGTACCTAACCATTTCCTAAAACACTATCTGAGGGCACATGGCTGATTCAGTCAGTGGAGCATACAACTCTTGATCTTGGGGTCCTGAGTTCAAGCCCCATGTTAGGGTTAGAGATTACTAAAAAAATTAAAAAAAAAAAAAAAGATTTTAAAACACTGTCTGAATAATTTTCTCAAAAGTCCACTTTTATCCTGTCAATCATCTGCCCAGAGTCTTTCTGTATTTTTGTTGTTTTGATTTTGATAGTCACTGTTACCTGCCCCCCCCACACACAAACTATATACACCATGGCCTTAAAGAATCCAAGTCACATTCATAGGCTTGCATGACTCATTCAAGCCTGCAAGATCCTTTGTTCCAACCAGACTCAATATCTCTGGTCCCTTAATAAAACCTTTTTAGGCCCTATTCATGCTCTTATTTCCTCTGTCTGTTTAGCTCAGAAAGCTCTGACTATCACGGTTTGCAGGGATAGTTGTCTTCCTCTGTATTTCACTCATTGGTCATATAATTTACTGCCAATTTGTTGGAAATGTTGTCTTCTCCTGCTAGACTTTTAACTCCCTTGAGTTCAGCCAGTACAGCTTACTCTTTTCTTTAATGTTCCAGCTCATACCTAGACACATACCCTGACTGAGTTGTATTTGGTTTATGGTAGATGCTCAGTACTCTTTATAATTGGTCTGGTTAATTAGCTTCTTCCTGCTTCTTACCAACATCAGTATCAGTTGAAATTTTTTAAGGTATGTATTTGAGCTATATATCATATACATTTTTTATAGCTTTATTAAGGTATAACTGATATACAATAATCTGCATACATTTAAATTGTAGTTTGATAAGATTTGACATATATGTGCCCATGAAACCATTAAAAAGTTCCCTTGTTTTCTTTTTTTTTTTTTAAGTAGGCTCCATGCCCAGCATGGAGCCCAAAGTGGGGCTTGAGCCCATGATCCTGAGATCAAGACCTGAGCCAAGATCAAGAGTCAGAGATGCTTAATGGGCTGAGCCACCCAGGCGCCCCAATACTAAGTTTTTAAACTGGGAAACCTTAATGTAGGATGTGTGCTTTTTTGTTTAAGCTCATCTGTACTTAGAAAGCACTAGCATCTAGTGAAGTTGCTTATAAACTTCTTAAAGAATAGAATCATCAGAAATTCTGTGCAGAAATTTACACAGAAATTCAGTACCTAAAATGGAAAAAGAAAGAAAGTAAGCCGTTAGAATAGAAAAGGGACATTGTGTGTAGAGTACATGGGACCCTTCTCTCAGCCTCCTGCTCCTGGTAAAGATAGCCTCTGAGGTCTCTCCTCTTGACTCTTAGGTTGCCACAGAATGCATTTTGAAAATCATTGGTTTAGGTGGAAGCTATAGATAGGTAAATGAGAAGTCAAATAAATGTTTTAGGAAACTAACAATGAATAAGAGGGACATGAAAGTGGCGCACCTAGGTGGCTTGGTCATTAAGCATCTTCCTTTTGCTAAGTTCATGATCCCAGGGTCCTGGGATTGAGCCCCATATCGGGCTTCCTGCTCGGCGGGAAGCCTTTTTCTTCTTCTCACACTCCCCCTGCTTGTGTTCACTCTCTTGCTCTCGCTGTGTCTCTCTCTGTCAAATAAAGAAATAAAATCTTTAAAAAAAAAAAAAAAAGGGACAGAAAGTCTCTTGTGTTGAAATCAGCGCTTTGCTCTTTCTAAAAGTCTTGTTTTCCTCCCTTATTCCCCTTGGTCTACAGGACTATCCCACCTATACTATCCTTGGTCAGAGTCAGTACCAGACCTGCTACCCCAGCTCCAGCTTTGGAGTCGCAGGCCAGACTAACAGTGATACTGAGAGTACCACATTAGCCGCAGCCACATACCAGACGGAGAAGCCTAGTGTCATGGTACCTGCGCCGACAGCACAGAGACTTTCCTCTGGTAAGCACCATACCTCTCAAGCCTGTGGCTTAGGGGCAGTTCATTCAACATGACGGAATAGTAAAGATCATTTTGTTCTGGTGTGAGTCACTGTTACTGCGCTATTGGCTTTCCTTCTCAGGTGAGGAATATTTAAATATTAGAACCAGACTATGTGCTGAGTCATTGGCAGGCTGAATGTAATACCTGATACTGTGAACTTAAAAGCACCAAGAATGAGAAGACTGTGACAGCCACCCCGCCCTTCAGCTTTACTGTGTTTGTCATAGGGAACTTCGGAATCTTGGCACATTTTGTCAAAGCTGAAGGACTCTAGTTTTAGTCAGTATGTAGTGTGGACGCCTGCTGTGGCCTCAGAGCAGTAGTCCTTAACTTTTTCTGTGTCATGGATCTCCAAGATCATGAGGAAAGCGATGGTCCTTCTCCTCTCAAGGAAATACATAATTAACCTACAAGTTTAAACCTGTACATTTAGGTTTGAAATGTGTCGATGAATTATGAAGTCCAGGTTAAAAAAAAACCCTGACATAAAGGCTTTATACGCACATTCAGTAAGTAAACATATGTATATCCTTTTTATTTGTCTCTGTCATTCAGGAAAATTTAGTGCTTGGCTGTCACATCATATAATTGGACGAAGGACTTTATTGTTAGCACTGATGCATTTTTTAAAAGTAGTGCTCTGTCTCAACTAAAGCAGTTTTTTGTGCACCTTCACTAGTCTTCTAAGGAAAGGATACTGCTTCAAATTTACATAACTTTGAAATAGTTACACTTGATGATGCCTTAGTTTTGAATTCATAGCTCTAAATATCTATTCTTCATAACAATTTTAACTCATTAATAATAAGGAATTTCAAACCAAAAGTTGTCAGAATAGTATAATGAATGTCTTATGTATCCATCATCCATCTTCAACAATTAACTCGTATTTCAACTGTACTTAATCCAGTTTTCTCACCGAATTCCAGGCATTCTATGTCTATACAATAAATATTTGCTAGTGTAACCACAATGCCATCCCCTCTGAAATAATTCAGCAGTAATTCCTTACACTATCATAAAATACTAAAAGGTATTATTTCTAGTTTTTTCATAAATATGAAGAGTTTTATTTTCCTTTTTTATTAGAGTTTTTAATTTATTAAAAATTAACCTATTTTATTTAGAGTTTATTTAAATTAGGATCAAAGTAAGGTTCATACATTGGGATTAATGGATATATACTTTCTCTTTTAACTTATAAATTCCCCTTTTTTTAATTCTCTGATGTACTGTATTTGTGAAGAAACTGGAGTGTTTATCTCATGCCATTTCCCAGTCTGAATTTTGCTGATTATCTCTGTATTGGATAGATCAACATGTCCTGCTGGCTTCTGTATTTTATTTTAAATTGGTAAATAGAACTAGAATCATGGTTTTCAGCTAAAGGTGATTTTTGTGCTTTGCCCTCTCCCGCATTCGCCTAAGACATTGTAAGACCCGCGGATCCCCTTACCCAAGAATTCAACACTGCCACAGGATGCAAGCAGCAAGAGGTTCTTTATTGTAGCGCAGGCTCCTGCGGGTGGTCAGCAGCTCCTGCTAGCTGAGCACACCAGGCTGGGGTGGTGCAGGATTTTTATAGACAGGTACAAACAAGTTTTGGATGGGGCAGGGCTGATTGGCTGACAATTTGAACATTTTGAAAAAGGCATACTTGGTGTTTGCGGATTGGCTTTGGAGGACCCGCGCGGGCGAAGAAAAAGGCGGGAAGGGGGAGTGAGGAGGGGGAGTTGGACCTTATTACTCAGCAGAGATGCATCCTGCCTACGTGACTATGTGGCCCCCTGCCCCCTGCCTCGGCTATTAGTAGAAGGTATCTTGTTCAAACAGGAGACCAGTGTCACACCCTAAAAGCCAAGCGGTTACAAGAAGGCAAAAGAGCAGTTAATTAGTTAACTGGGGGAAGGGTCTTTCATTCCCCCCTTTTTCTTTATCATGGATTAATCCTATATCCATTCGCTCTGGTCCTGTCCGAGAGAGGACAAAGGGGGTGATGTTAGTCTCTAAGGAATTTTTGGAAGCAAGGTCTGCAGGACCTTGAGGGGCCAGCTATTGTTGGGAGAAAAGTTATTTATTACTAGTAATAAAAATCTTCTTGTGAGACCTTTTAGATGTGTATCAATGGGCCATATGCTTGGGAATGATTCTCGACACTATCTTGGAGGTCTAGAGACAAAGCTTCACATTTCTCCTATCAAGTGTCCTTGTTAGTGAGATTTGGGTTTAGAAGAAATTTAACTTTATTTACTTTTCTTTTTACCTCCGCCTCCTTTGGTTTCTTATGGAGGTTAGGGCTTGAGGAACTGAGTTATGTGTCTTTGGAAATGGGGCTACTGATAAGGTAACTTCTTTGTTTGTAAATCTCAAGGACATTTGCAAACAAAGGGAGACTCCTGCCTTACAGGATTGTGATCTCTGCAATATAACCATTTGTTCTTCTTTTAGGGCAGTCAGGGGTGCCTGAGGAATGTCATACACATTACTAAGGGGAGTGGGTGGAGAGGGGGTGCAAGGTGCCAGCCCCTGCTCCCTCCTCAGCCAGCCTCCTTCTCCCTCATCAACATTTGGCAGTGTGTGGAAACATTTTTGGTTGTTACGGTGGGTGGGGAGTGCTACTGGCATCTAATGGATAAAGGGCAAGGCTACTGCTTAGCCAGTCATCCTGTAATACATAGGACATCGGCTCAACAAAAAATTATCTGGCCCAAAATGTCAATCGTGCCAAGTCGGGAAACTCTGATACAGAAACTTGGCCAGGTTCAGGTTTTGGGGGGTTGTGTGTGTGTGTGTGTGTGAAACAACTTTATGGCTGTGTTCTTGCATTGAGAGGCAGGTATATGAATTCTATTATAACTCTCTGTTATATTAGGAGCTGTTGATGCTCGATGTTGGTGCCTAGGTCTGCATTCCTAAACTGATCAGGCAAAGTTGGATTTTCCAGACTTTATCGCTGTACTATGGTTCTTATGGACAGAAAGCATGCTGACCCTCTTCCAGCTCTGGTTCTTATAGCCTGTGACTACTGGCAATTATATCTCACTTTTCTTTCCAGGAGACCCTTCTTCAAGCCCATCTTTGTCCCAAACTACACCAAATAAAGATGCGGATGACCAGTCCAGAAAAAACATGACTGGCAAGAACCGGGGCAAAAGGAAAGCTGATGCCAGCTCTTCCCAGGACAGTGAATTGGAAGTATGGGAAGAAACTCATTTTGAGTTACCTACTTTTTTTCCTCATTTTTTAAGTTCATCGAACATACTTATCTGAAACTCATGGAGATACTGTAGTTCTGTTTAATGCCCCCCAACCCCCCGCCTAGCTACCACCTGCAATTCTTGGTCAAGAGAAATGAAACTGGCCTAGTGAAGAGAGAAATGTAAAAACACATTTCTCCGAGCCTATAACTTGCCATATTACTTTCGGATGCTTTTCACCAAAGCATTGCAGAAGCTTTTTTGAATTTAGGTAGTCAGGTAACTTTTTATTTAGTTTGTTAGTTTGTTTAGTTTGTCAGAACAGTTTGTTCTCTGTGTTCAGAGCAGAACAGAAAGAACAATTCCCTCATATTCAGAAAGCACAGGGTGTCACAGATAATGTAGTGTTCTCCATTTAAAAATCTAAAAGTAAAATGAGAAGATGAGAGTGCTTTAGGCCAAGCTTCTGTGAAACCGCATAACTTATTAATGAGATGAGTACTCACTTATTTTGTGGTTAAGCACTATAAGCATTTATTAGGGACATTGCATTTGGCTTCGTTATTAAAAAGATTAGAAAATCATACAAAATGCTAATAATAGTGGAGTTTTTATATGCTTTTGTTTTGTATTTGATTTTTCTATAATATGAGCATTTAATGGGCAGGGGGATGCTGTATTTAAAAATGAGTTCAGCGATAGGTATTAAGACAAGAGTAAATTAAGGCTGTGTTTGGGGACTCTCTTTCCTTTTATTCCTGACCAAAAAAAGAAAGGTAAAAAAAAAAAGAAGAAAATCTAAGTCCTTTTACATTTTTTGGGAAAAACTGAGAACCAATTTTTTTTAATAGTGGTAAAATATATGTAACATAAAATTTACCATTTAACCATTTTTAAGTGTGCAGTTCAGTGACATTAAGTACATTTACAATGCTGTTTGTTGCCACTATCTATTTCCAGAACTTTTCATGATCCCAAACAAAAACTCTGCCTATTAAGCGATAACTCCCCATTCTCCCCTCCCACTAGCCCCTGGCAATCTCTATTCTACTTTCAGTTTCTCGGAATTTACCTATTCTGAGTATCTCTTATAAGAGGAATGATAGAATATCTACCCTTTTGTGTGAGACTTCTTTCTGAAAACAGCATCTTTTCAAGGCTCATCTGTGTGTTACAGCATGTATAAGATCTTCATTTCCCTTTGTAGCTGAATAATATTCCATTGTATGTATATACCATGTTCTGTTTACTCATTCATTTGTTGATGGACACTAATGGTTTTTTCCACCTTTGAGTTATTGTGAATAATGCTGCTGTGAACATTGTTATCCAGATATATATTTCTTTGAGTGTCTCTTTTCAGTTATTTTGGATATGAACTAAAGAGCAGAATTGCTAGATTATATGGTGATTCTGTGGTCAACTTTTTGAGGAAACAATAAAATGTTTTCCATAGTGGCTACATCATTTTACATTCCCACCAGCAATGCATGAGAGTTCTAATGCATGAGAGTTCCACATCCTCACCAACACTTATTATTCCCCACCCCCTTTTTTAAAAATAATAGCCATCCTAGGGGCGCCTGGGTGGCTCAGTGGTTAAAGCTTCTGCCTTCGGCTCGGGTCATGATCTCAGGGTCCTGGGATCGAGCCGCCTGTGGGGCTCTCTGCTCAGCAGAGAGCCTGCTTCCCCTTCTCTCGCTCTGCCTGCCTCTCTGCCTATTTGTGATCTCTGTCTGTCAAATAAATAAATAAAAATCTTTTAAAAAAAATAATAGCCATCCTAATAGATGTGAAATGGTTTTGATTTTCATTTCCTTAATGGCCAGTAATAGTGTTGAACATCTATTCATGTATTTATTGGCCATCTGTATATTTTCTTTGTAGAAAAGCTGGTCAAATCCTATGACCTGTTTTTAATTGGGTGGTTTGGTATTTTGTTGTTGAGTTTTAGGAATTCTTTATATACTCTAGATACTGATCACTTATCAGATATCTGATGTGCAAATATTTTTTCTCCCATTCTGTGGATTCTTTTTACTCTTTTGATAGTATTCTTTGATGCTCAGAAGTTTCACATTTTATTGAAGTCCTGTTTTTCTTTTATTTGTTGTGCTTTAGTGTTAAAAAATACAGGGTTTTAAAGGCATTTACCTGTGTTTTCTTCTAAGAATTTTATTGTAGCTCATAAATTTAGGTCTTTGATTCATTTTGAATTAATTTTTTTCATATTGAGTTAATTTTTGTATATGGTATAAAGTTAGGGTCTAATTTCATTCTTTTGCACATGGATATCCAATTTTCACAGCACCTTTTGTTGGAAATATTTTCCTTTCTCCATTGAATGGTCTTAGCATCCTTGTCAAAAATTGACCATATATGGGGGTACTTGGGTGGCTCAGTCAGTTAAGTGTCTGCCTTTGGCTTGGGTCATGATCCCATGGTCCTAGGATTGGGGCCTCTAATCCCATTAGGCTCCCTGCTCAGTGGGGAGTCTGCATCTCCCTCTCCCTCTGTCCCCCCCACCACCAGCCCTGCACTTGTGCTCTGTCTCTTGCTCTGCTCTCTCTCAAATAAATAAAAAAATTTTTTTTAAATTGACCATACCTGGGATCAAGCCCCGCATTGGTTTCCCTGCTCAGCAGGGAACCTGCTTTTCCCCTCTCTCTCTCTCTCTGCCTCTCTGCCTACTTGTGATCACTGTCTATCAAATAAATAAATAAAATCTTTTAAAAAAAGATTGACCATATATGTCAGGGTTTATTTCTTAGGAGTTACCTTGTCAATTTCATTGGTTTATGTGTGTTTCCTTTTGCAGGTACCACATTGTATTGATTACTGTAGCCTTGTAGTAAGTTTTGAAATCAGTAAGTGTGAGTTTTCTAACTTCATTCTTTTTCAAGATTATTTTGGCCTTTCAGGCTATGGAATATGAGATTCTATATGAATTTTAGGATGAGTTTTTCTTTAAAAAGCAAGATTGAGATTTTGATAAGGATGCACTGAAT
Source organism: Neogale vison (assembly GCF_020171115.1). Lineage (NCBI taxonomy): Eukaryota > Metazoa > Chordata > Mammalia > Carnivora > Mustelidae > Neogale > Neogale vison. Next base: position 20,873,474 of record NC_058092.1, on the reverse strand, counting down.
TTGTAAATCATTTGGGTAGTATTGTCACTTTAACACTGTTAAGTCATTCATCCATGAGCATGGGATGTCTTTCTGTTTATTTAGATCTTGGAGCTTGAGCTCATGACCCTGAGATCATGACCTTAGCCAGAATCAAGAGTCGGTTGCTAAATCAACTGACCACCCAGGCACCCCTTGGTTAAATATATGCTTAAGTATTTTATTAGTTTTGATGCTATTGTATATGGAATTTTTTAAAAATTTCTTTGAGGATTAGTTGTTACAAGTATATAGAAATACAGCTAATTGCTGAATTCATTTATTAGTTCTAACAAGTTTTCATGGATTCTTTAGGAATTCTTTAGAAAAATGATTTTTCTCTATATAAGATCATGTCATTTGTGAACAGAGATAATTTTATTTTTTTCCGTTACAACTTGGGTACCTTTTTCTCCCCCCCAATTCTTGCCAAATTATTCTGGCTAGAATTTCTGGTACTTATGTTGAATAGAAGTGATAAAAACAGGCATACTTGTCCTATTCCTGATCTCAGGGATAAAGCTTCCAGTCTTGCACCATTGAGTAAGATATTAATTCTGGGTTTTTCATATACAATCTTTATCATGTGAGGAAATTCACTTCTACTCCTAGTTTATTGAGTGTTTTTATTATGAAAGTGTATTGAATTTTGTCAGATGCTCCTCCTGCATCAATCGAAATGACAATTGGGTTTTTACCCCTCTGTTTTCTTAAGGTAGATATTACACTGATTAATTTTTGTATGTTGATCCATCCTCGCATTCTAAACAAATCCCGCAGGGCCATGACATACAGTCCTTTTAATATGCTGCTAGAATTTTGTTTGCTAGTATTTTTGTGGAGAACGTTTTGCTTTGTCATTAGAGATATTGGTCTGCATTTTCTTGTAGTGTCTCTATTATCTGACCTTAGTATCAGGATAATGCTGGCTTCATAGAACGACTTAGGAAGTATTCCTTCATCTTCAACTTTTTGGAAGAGTTAAAGAAGGATTCATGTTATTTCTTTAAATGTTTGGTAGAATTTAACAGTGAAACCATCTGGTCCTGGGCTTTTCTTTCTTGGTATCTTTTTGATTACTGAGTTCAATCTCTGTTAAAGGTCTATTCAGATTTTCGTTTCTTCCGGAGTCCGTTTTGGCATTTGGTAAATTTCTAAGAGGTTGTCCATGTCCATCTAGATTATTTATTAGGATACAACTGTCCTTAGTATTCTCTTGTAATTCTTTTTATTTCTGTAAAATTGATAATAACATCCCCACTTCTGTTTCTGATTTTACTAATTTGAGGCTTCTTTTTTTTCTTAACCTAGCTAAAAGTTATCAATTCTGTAGATCTTTTCAAAGAACCAACTTTTGGTTTCATTGATTTTTTTTCCTCTGTTATTTTTCTACTCTCTGATTTATTTATCTCCATTCTAACCTTTAGTCTTCCCTTCTGCTGGTTCGTTCCAATTCCTTAAATTGGACAGTCATGTTATTGATTGAAATCTTACTTCTTTTTGAAGGCATGTATTTTATAGCTATAAATTCTCCTCTTAGTACTGCTTTCACTGCAGCCTATAAACTTTGGTGTGTTGTGTTTAGTTTTCATTCATCTCAAGGTATTCCTAATTTCACTTGGGATTTTTTTCTTTGATCTATTAGTTGTTTAAAATTGTGTTAATTTTCACATATTTGTGAATTTTAAAATTTTCTTTCTATTAACGTATTTCTTGTTCCATTCCATTGTATTAAGAAAAGATGCTCACTCACTATTTTTTGTTTTCCTTCCTCAGCGGGTATTTCTATGGGACTTGGATGAAACCATCATCATCTTTCACTCTCTTCTTACTGGATCCTATGCCCAGAAGTATGGAAAGGTAATTTGAGTCTTTCTTCCTTTGTTGTAGTGTCCTCCTCCTGACTATATGGACAGGTAACCAAAATCACTTTTTCTGCTACCTGTATCTTACCCTGTTGGCCTTTCTTTCACTTCCCATGTAAAACTTTATGGCTTATACCAGGCAGGCTACATGGTCAGGCAGTATTAATAAAGCTGGAGACTAGACCTAGGACCAGTGCTATGTAAGCTTAAGTTGTTCAAGACTACTATTTTATAAAGACTAAATATGGGAATGAAGCTCAAAACAGAATGGAATCTTAGGATTATATATTCCAAAGACATATCTGTTAACCTTAAGTCACTTTTAACAGCCCAAACTGAGCGTTTTATTTAGCTGAGTATATGCCAGGTATGTAAATTTAAAATATATATAAAGTACAAAATATTTTTCTTACATAGATTACATACCTCCTTAAACTAAATATACCAAGCAGAATTTAATTTATTTAGTCATCAATATAAACAGAGTTTTGGGAGGGGGACGTTGTTTGTTTGTTTTAGATTGATTTATTTATTTGAGAGAGAGAGTGAGAAAGAGCACACACACACGGGGTTGTGGAGGGAAGAAAGAAAGAGGAAAATCCAAGCAAACTTCACACCAAGAGTTGGGCGTTTAACCAACTGCACCATCCAGGTACCCCTAAACATCAGCTTTAATAGAGGGATAAGCTATGTATTTCTACACTAAATTATCTCCAGGCTTCTATTTTTTTGTTTCTATGAATAAATTTTATAAAAATATCTGCTTCCTTTGCTTTCTTACTATTCCCATTTATTTCTTATTATCATTAATGTTTCTGTTAGAAGTACTTTCCACAGGTTTTTAGTATCCAGGCTGGTAAGCTGACTTTAGCTCATACGCTGTATAAGCTGATTATAAAAGTATATAAAATAAGAGCGTACAAAAGCCTAAATAGTTATTGAACAAACAAAATGTTCGTGAACATTTTGTGAAGTGAAGACCTCATGGTTCACTTTAAAGCTAAATGCATTGGTTTTCCTACAAATATTTTGACTTTTCAGCCTTCTTCATTTATTTGCTGACTGTTGAGATTGCCAGATAACTGACTTCCAGTATTTATACTCTGTGTGGGGGGGGGGCGGGGAGGCTGAAGGGAGATAATAGGTATTACAATAGTAATATTTTAGCAATAGTTAGCATTTCTTACAAAACAGGGAATTTCTGCTCAAAATGGGTTTTTTTAAGTGAGTTTAGTTTTCTAAAAACTGACTTCAGAAATTAACTTTGCATAATCCCAGATTCCTCTCACTGTGAATGAAATTGCGTGAGTAATAGTTAGAAGCACTTTTGCAGGCCTGTGTTGTTGTGGCCTCGACCCAGAATAACTCCGAAATACCTGAAGATTAGATACCAGTGCTGTTGGTACCAAATTAAACAAATTTTTCTCTTACTGTCTTCTAGGATCCAACAGTAGTGATTGGCTCAGGTTTAACAATGGAAGAGATGATTTTTGAAGTGGCTGATACACATCTGTTTTTCAATGACTTAGAGGTAAGCATTTTAAAGTGTTCTGTGCTTCAGTGAAACATTTTGTTTGTTCAGTAACTATCTAGCCTCTGCTTATGTATTGAGAGGGAATGTGGTGAGAAGGGGTGGTTGTGGAGAAGCCACCTGGCCACTTAGGCTTTTATAGGCTTAGAAGAACAGTACCTTAGCTTGGTCATCAGTCTTGGTACTGGCCCTCAATTTTATTGGTTCAAAAATTCGATTTTTGTTAGCCTCTTTGGAAGTGATCTAGCTCTAGAGGTAATGCCAGCCCTTCACACAAAACAGTGAAATATAAACCAACATTCCTATTTATTCATCTATCTAAAGTAACAAATAATAAAGTGGGTTTTACTCTGTACTCTTAATTATATTATGACTATCTTTCAACTTTACCTTCTTAAAATATAATCTCTTGATTTGTCAGATCTATAAATGGCTATTCTGACTCATTATACTTTATATATGCTTATTATCCATGTATAGGTTAACCTTGATGTCCAGAATCATTTTATAGTTAGATGCAAGGAAAACCAGGGACACGAAGAATTTCTTGGTGAAGTTTTTTGGCTTTGACATTTGAGTTCACCTTTGAGGTGACCATGGTCTAGTGGCAAGAGCACAAGACTGGGAAATCAAAAGACCAGAGTGTGAGTTCCAGGTTAGGAAAGTTCTAGGCCTCATTTAAGGCCTCATTCTAGGCCTCAGTTAAGCAGTTATCCTACACGAGAAACTAGTAACAGTTGTTCTGTCTGGAGAAGGGGATATGTTGCTGGGACACAGAGGTGGGAAGGAGCAGACTTTCAACTTCATGTCCTTCTGAGTTTCAGACTGTGTACTACTTACATAACCTAGTTTTTTTAAAAAATGGTGAAAATTGTAAGTTAAAAAACAAAATAGTGGGGTGCCTGGCTGGCTCAGTCAGAAGAACACGCGACTCTTGACCTCACGGTTGTGAGTTCCAGTCCCACATGGGGTATAAAGATTACTTAAAATAAATATAATTAATTAATTTAAAATAAGATAACATTTTATAAACACAAAATAATCCTATTTCTTTTCAAATATAGTCTAGTTTTACTCAGTGAACAGTTCTCCAACAAATTGAATTACCAGGGCTCTAAACTCTAGTACCTTTGTCTAACCTCCACAATGCTTTACTCTTCCTCAACTTCACATGTTGACATGTTAGGACATCATAGTTTTACTCAGCAAACATTTATTGAAAAGCTATTTTGTGCCAATAATTATTGCCAAATTGTATTTGTAATGATTTTCTAGACATAGACCTCACTCAGGACTGAAAGTTCTATGAAGAATTTGACCTGAATGTGTTCCTGCCCCCCAGGTCAGTGGTTCTCAACTTTAGGGGGCATAAGAATCACCTGGGGAGCTTGTTAAAAATGAAGATTCTAGGACTTCACACCCAGAAATTCTGATTGAAGTAGGTCTGGGGTGGACCCAAGAATATGCATTTTTAAAAAACTTCCCCAGGGGATTCTGATACAGGTGGACATCACAATATTGCCTTAGGTGGTATCAGAGGAGTGAATCTCTCAGTGTTAAGCAGTGGGTGGCATTTTATGTCCATAGCAGCTCAGGCTTGGTGGAGAGAACCTTGGATTCAAATTAGAAGGCCCAAGCTTTTTCTAGTTCCTTTTTATCATTCACTAGTTTATGAATGCGGGTCATTCGTTTCACCTCACTTTTGGAACATGAGGAAATTAACTTAGGTGACCACTTCTAATTCCTAAGTTTGGATTTACAGATTTCTGTTACAGTCATTCTCCGTTTTGATACCATACTCTACCAGCATCTGTTTCATCTGCAAAAACGTATTGGATACATGCTACATTAAGAGCGAGCACATGCTACACAAGGACTAGACTGGAGGGGTACAGAGAAGCTGTAGGATACAGATTGTGCCACAGGAAGGCCACAGTATATATAACAGAACTTCACAGTCTGGCGTAGGACATTGACATCCCTGACAGTGGAAAGAGCTTGTGTTTATACCCATGAGCGGTTGTGTTATACCCGTGACTACTGAGAGAAGAGCGTACTTGAGAGTTGGGCTGGGTAAGGAAGATTTCATGAAGACCATGGGACCTGACTTAGGCCTTAAAAGAAGTTGGACAGCAGGGGGGTGAGAATGGTCCTCCACACACAAGAGAGACTGTAAGGTATTTCATCATCTGCCATTGTTTGTGGTCTTTTTACAATATGTCATGGTGGTGGTGGCACTTACGCTCCCTGGACTGAAATAGCTTTTGGTTTTGTCTTTCAACAGGAGTGTGACCAGGTACACGTGGAAGATGTGGCTTCTGATGACAATGGCCAGGACTTGAGGTGATAGAAGCAGTGATGTCTTAAACTTAAGTATATATCTGTTAGGCACTAGGCACTGTCTAGGTTCAGAGGAAAACAAAGACGAGTAAGACATGGCCCTAAAAGATCTCGCAGTCTTAGCAAAGACTGAGAGGTAACGATGGACTGCCATGTGCCATGTGCGGAGGTGCCTGTAGAGAATGTGACGACGGAGCACAGAAAAGAAAGTAATTCTGGTGGCTATGGTTGCAATGATGGAATGAGGGAAAAAAGGCTTCAAAGTAAAGGATACACTAGTTTCTCTTTGCCCAGATTTTCAGTCAGGAGGAGTGTGCTTCCAGACTGGTTAGTTTTAGATACAAATAAGCATGGGGCATTTTACCAGGGAAACTAACTGTGGGGTCTGTTGGTATCAGGAGTAACCCTATCGGAGACAACCTTAAACATTGTGTCAGTGAACTCTATACCAAGGGGATCTCGATGGCAAAATGCTTGTGATCTCGATGGCAAAATGCTTGTTTTATGTCCTCATTTCTCTCTTGACTACTGTCTTTTTACCCAGTAGTCTTACTGAATAATCCAAAAATGTATCTAGCTTCTATTTAAAGGCTTACAGAAAAAAAGACTGTCACATTTTTTTCATGTTGATTTGTTTTCATATTTGTCCCTTTCATAGATTCTTCCCTGTGTCTACCCTAAAATTGTTTCCTCCATGAATTCTCAAACATAGAGCAGAACTGGAAGGATCTAATCCTGTAGGGCTGAGAAGGATTACAAGGTCCCATATGAGAAGCAGCGTCCAGTCATGCACGTGGTTCCCATGGCCACGAAGTGCACTGTACTAATGAGATTTTACTGAACCTTTTAGGAAAGTGCCTGGTCTGAAGTAGTTTATGATCCACTCCGAAGTCCAGAGTTTTTTTTTCCTCTTCTACATGAGGCTAACCAGTAATTATCTAAATGTCTTGACAGCTTTATTTTCTTAAAAGTAGAAACTCCTACTTACTGAACTCAGTTTTCACTTTTTTTTTTCCAATTTATTTATTTTCAGAAAAACAGTATTCATTATTTTTTCACCACACCCAGTGCTCCATGCAAGCTGTGCCCTCTGTAATACCCACCACCTGGTACCCCAACCTCCCACCCCCCCGCCACTTCAAACCCCTCAGACTGTTTTTCAGAGTCCATAGTCTCTCATGGTTCATCTCCCCTTCCAATTTACCCAAAAGCACATACCCTCCCCAATGTCCATAACCTTCCCCCCTTCTCCCAACCCCCCTCCCCCCAGCAACCCACAGTTTGTTTTGTGAGATTAAGAGTCACTTATGGTTTGTCTCCCTCCCTATCCCATCTTGTTTCATGGATTCTTCTCAGTTTTGACTTTTGATTGAACCAAGTTGTCTCTAATTCTATCGGTCATTTTTTTTTAAATCTTTACTTAAGAAGCGTTCACCTCTCCCAGCCTCTTTAACTGTATTACTTATTTCTATGGCTGTGTAACAGATTACTCCAAAACTTAGTAGCTTAAGGCAATAAACATTGATCAGATCGTAACTTCTATAGGATAGGAACTTGAAAGTGACTTAGCAAGGTAGTTTTGAATTAGGGTCTCTGAGATGAAAAATCAAGATACTGGCTGGAGCTTTAATCATCTGAAGGCTTGATGGGAGCTGGAGGACCTGCTCGCAGCCTCTCCCACGTGGCTGATAACGGGACACCTCAGTTCTTCACTCTGCATGCCTCTCCGGAGGGGGGGGGGGCAGCTCAAGTGTTCTCATGACCGCTGACTTCTCTCCGAGCAAGTGCTCCGAGAGAGCAAGAGAAGCCTGTCTGTGCGGTCTGACACCATCTCTTCTACCACATCCTGTTTACATTGAAATGCAGCCCATATCCATAGGGAGAGGAATTAGAAGAGAGGAGTTATTAAAGAATTTGTGGACATTTTAAAGCCATCACTTTGACCCATGAAATTAATAAACCAGCTAACGTATGTCTGAAGAACATCTCCATTACACCTTGCAATTATTAATATTTGCGGTTTTTCCTTCCATTATGTCTTCACACGTTTCTCCACATTACATAGTTGCCGTGTGTGTGTGTGTGTGTGTGTGTGTGCGTGCGTGCGTGCGCACACGCGCCTGTGTGTCTGTGTCTGTGTACATAAAAATGTTATATTCTGGGTTTTGGGGTTTTTGTTTTTTGGGTTTTTTTAAAGATATTCTGTCATTGGGGCTCCTAGGTGGCTCAGTGGGTTAAGCCTCTGCCTTCAGCTCAGATCATGATCTCAGGGTCCTCAGATCAAGCCCTGTATCGGGCTCTCTGCTCAGCAAGGAGTCTACTTTCCTCTCTCTTTCTGCCTGCTTCTCTGCCTACTTGTGATGTCTCTCTCTGTGTCAAAAAAAAAAAAAAAAAAAGACACATTTTTTTTAAAAAAAACAAAAAAGATATTCTATCATTAATGAAAAGATGCTCTATTCCCTAACTGCTCTTTCCCTCTCTCTCCCTCCTTTCTTTGGTGGCAGTAATGGGGGTGAGGTAGACAACTAATGGAAGATAGATTCTGACACACAGAGATTAAGAGAGAAGGTTCTCAAAGCCTTTAGACTTTGGGGCGCCTGGGTGGCTCAGTTGATTGGGCGACTGCCTTCGACTCAGGTCATGATCCTGGAGTCCCAGGATCAAGTCCTGCATCGGTCTCCCTGCTCAGCGGGGAGTCTGCTTCTCCCTGGGACCCTCTACTTCTCCTGCTCTCTCTCTCTTCCTCAAATAAGTAAAATTTAAAAAAAAAAAAAAAAAAAAGCCTTCAGACTTGATGTCAGATGCCAGGAATAGGACAGAGAATCCCAGATGGGATCCAGCCCAAAACCCTGTACAGTTAAGATATTAATTTTCATCATCCTCTCTCTCTCTGCAGCAACTACAGTTTCTCAACAGATGGTTTCAGTGGATCAGGAGGCGGTAGCAGCCATGGTTCCTCTGTAGGTGTCCAGGGAGGTGTGGACTGGATGAGAAAACTGGCTTTCCGCTACCGAAAAGTGAGAGAAATCTACGATAAGCATAAAAGCAACGTGGGTGGTAAGTGTGTCATACAACGAGTCTGATATTCTGTTTCCCTCTTATTTCCTGTGTTCTTTTCCAGGGATTCCTCAGAACTCCCTAACAACTGCTTAGGAATTGGGGCCACAATCACATTTTAACTTTGTATTTAAAAAAATGAGCTTTGACTGAAACTCTGCATTTCTCATGGACTTCTCTTAGCAAAGCTTTGCAGAGTTCTCCTGTTCTTTTTAGATAAATACCTTTTTAAAGAAGTGTGTTTCAAAGGTTATATCTGATTACGTATGTTTTATTCTGGAGTCACAGCTATTGTCAATACTAGTTACTAGGTTGCCATGTTTTTTGACTGATTTATGTAACTATCAAAACAAGTCAGGCAGAACAAGTGGCTAGATTTATAAAGGATGGAAAACTCAGTCCAGAATTAAAGGTTGGCAGTAGCCATGTGTTGGACCTTGGAAATCCTTCCCAGAAATAACTCAAATATCAGGTGTTACTTTGCCTAAAATTGTGTTATTTAAGATTAATAAATTAGCCATAGACTGTTCAAATTAGAAGAGACATTAGAAATCTAATCTGAGGGGCGCCTGGGTGGCTCAGTGGGTTGAGCCTCTGCCTTCGGCTCAGGTCACGATCTCGGGGTCCTGGGATCGAGCCCCGCATCGGGCTCTCTGCTCGGCGGGGAGTCTGCTTCCCCCTCTCTCTCCACCTGCCTCTCTGTCTACTTGTGATCTCTCTTTCTATGTGTCAAATAAATAAATAAAATCTTTAAAAAAAAAAAAAAGGGAAATCTAATCTGAGGGGAGCCTGAGTGGCTCAGTCAGTTAAGCGTCTGCCTTCAGCTCAGGTCATGATCCCAGGGTCCTGGGATCGAGCCCCACATGGGGCTCCCTGCTTAGCAGGAAGCCTGCTTCTCCCTCTCCTACTCCTTCCTCCTGCTTGTATTACCTCTCTTGCTAACTCTCTCTGCGTCAAATAAATAAAATCTTTTAAAAAGAAAGAAAAAAGCAAATTCATTATTAAAAAATATAGATATAATCAGAATCCCTCATTTTGAATTCAAGAAAGCACATTTATCATGAGTCTGCTGAGATAGCTAACCCACGGTCACAGCTGGAACCCAATCCCCTAACTCTTGGTCCAGTGCACTTTACGTTCATGCAGCACCCTCGCTTTTTCTAAGTATGAAAGATGTTTGGTTTTTTGTTTGTTTGTTTGTTTTTAAAAGTAAGTTCTGTGCCCAATAGGAGTCTTGAACTCATGGCCGGAGGTCAAGAGTTGAGTGCTTACTGACAGGCACCCAAGCGCCCTGATGCAGTTCCTTTTTTAGTGATGTACCTTAATGAGAAAAAAATTTTAAGCTGTGAACCATCACCCTCAAAACATGAAGTTTCAGGGATTCGATAAACTGTCTAGAGGTATATTACCCCACATCCTGCTACCGCACTATGCTGCCTCACATTGTGCTACAGAAAGTGAAAATAGGGCTTCAAAGGTAATTTGGTTAATTGCTGTTAGACCCCCCAGTACCAGATAAAAAGCACAGGCATCGGGACTTTGGGAATTTAATTTGCTTTTTTTAGAGTGCCCTTTTTATGGCCTATTTTTTTCTCATGATTCAGAGCCAGCACTTTATTTTGGCAACTCCATCTTTTTACTCTACTCTCTCCACACATTAGCCTTTCTTTTGTTTTCGTGTACAGCCCAGTGTCTGATCCTTTTTCTGTTCACTGGGTGCCAGGACCTGGTTTCCTGAGGAAGGTGATATATAACCCTCTGTGAGAATCCTCTGAGCCTGCTCTGGGGAACATATTGAAAGTAATGTCCACCTGTATTTTGTAAAATAGAAATTAACAGGGGCACCTGGGTGGCTCAGTGGGTTAAAGCCTCTGCCTTTGGCTCAGGTCATGATTCCAGGGTTTTGGGATCGAGCCTCACATCGGGCTCTCTGCTCAGCAGGGAGCCTGCTTCCCTTCCTCTCTCTCTGCCTGCCTCTCTGCCTACTTGTGATCTCTGTCTGTCAAATAAATAAATAAAATCTTTTTAAAAAAATTAAAGAGGAATTAACAGAAGTGCCACTTCATATTGTTAGTTAAGTGTGTGACATGTGTACTTACGTGTAGGCCACACATGACCTAAAGGTGCTGGGTTTGTTGTTTTATCAGAGACCTTGAGAGTCATGTAATTCTAGGCTTGCATTGTGAAACCATCAATCTGTAAACAAATTATATACTGTTCTCCTCACAGAAATGCCTCCTGTCTTTGTGAAATATTTGTAATAGAATACATGGTTTCTCTTTTACCTTCACTACAGAAAATACAGGGTCAGATTTATGGTTTCAATATTATAATTCAAATGGCTGATAACATGCTGCCATCAGATGAATTCTGTTTTGTTCTATGCTTAATTGTCTGATCTTAAGCAGTGTTTTAGTCTCTTCTTAGCTGGAGTTGTTTCAGAAGTAAATACAGTACAAATAAATGACGTTCATGAAGTTGGTCATTCAGCCTGGAATCTCAGGCTGATGTGCTGTGAAGGGGTGAGAACCGCCCAGTCACCGTGGGAGCAGAGTATGGCAGAACAAAGACTTCAGAGGCCAAAAACCACTAACTTGCTATGTGACCTTAGACAGCCCCCCTTTCCTCCCTGCACTTCGGTTTCTTTTTTTTTTTTTTTTAAAGATTTTATTTATTTATTTGACAGAGCGAGATCACAAGCAGGCAGAGAGGCAGGCAGAGAGAGAGGAGGAAGCAGGCTCCCTGCTGAGCAGAGAGCCCGATGTGGGCCTCGATCCCAGGACCCTGAGATCATGACCCGAGCCGAAGGCAGCGGCTTAACCCACTGAACCACCCAGGCGCCCTGCACTTCGGTTTCTTTAGAGAGATTAGAAATGGTGCAGACTCTTCCAACTGTAACCCTCATTTCTCCCTCCTTGATTCTTGCTTGAGGTCACATCTAAAACAGTGCAGCTCGAAGTATGGTCCACCCATCTGCCAGTCATGTGACTGGCTCTTGATGAAAGAGTGAGCTTTGGCAGAATGTCATCACAGTGTTTGTTTCAGCTGATTTTGTGGTGGTGGTTGTGGTCCTTCCCACCCCCCCGCCCAGCAGAACATTCTGAGGAGGAAAGTCAAAAAGGTATCTTAATTAAGGAGGCTACTCCAGGGTTTTACCAAGAAGAGAAACCTGTTAGCTCATTGGAATATTTCAGTGACTCACAGTATTTCTAAGTTGAATTTAGAAGTTGCTTCCTCAGTGTCAGCAAAGCTATACCGTCAGATGATAAATGTGTCTGCTTTTATTCCCAAAGGCCTGCTCAGTCCCCAGAGAAAGGAAGCACTGCAGAGACTAAGAGCGGAAATTGAAGTTTTAACAGATTCCTGGTTAGGAACTGCATTAAAGTCCTTACTTCTCATCCAGTCCAGGTATGGAAATGGTTCGCTTAGTTCTCATCCTCTCCTAGATGCATCTTTCCTACCCCAGTCCAGGATAGGCCACTCCCTAACATTGGTTTCAGGTAGGGGTGAGAGGAGTCGAAAAGATGCAGGCAAACACTTGGGTTAGGTGGGAGGCAAGGTCATTCCATGCTGACAGCACATGTTCAGATCTTCAGAGAATATTTATATTTGAAAACCTTTTTTCTTTCCCCTTACTTTTTGCTCACAGAGCCTAAGTTCGGTAACCCATAATCTCCAGCCCAGGAATGGGCCTGGTCAAATCAAAGAATCCCTCATATCCTAAGTACAGGAAGCTCCAAAGAAATGTATCAGAGCCCCTTTAGGAAGGCAGGATTCAGAAGAAAAGGAAAATTTAAGCAGTTTAAGATTTCTGCTTGAAGCTTAGAATGGGAAATAAATATAGTCAACTACAGTCTACTATAGTACCCTTTATGCTCCCTCCCTCGAAGCAGGAATTCCAGATACAGCCTAGTAGAGCAAACGGTAAAACTGACACCAAGGGGTGGATACCCGTGAAGGTAAAGGTCATGTGAAATTAACGTATATTCTGGAATCTATGTTGCCATTGTGTGAAAGGCAAAGAGGATTTAAATCATACCTTATTAAAGGGCTGAGTTGCATTCCGATGAAATAGTGCTGTGACTGAGTCTTCGTTACTGGTTTTCTAGAGTGTGCTATCAGTGACATGGGTTGGTGGTTTATTTGTAACAAGTGCAGTGAGCTAGAATGGTCAGAAGGGAAATGGGACAAGAATCAAGTTGTTGGCTCAGTGCCCATTAAATATATAGAATCTCTGTCCTTTAATATGGGAAATTTAAAAACCTGAGGTAATTAGAGCAATAACCGAACATGGCACTGAACAAGTATCAGGCCCTTTGCAGTTAGTTTTTATTAATTAGATTCTAAAGAGGTTAGTTTTTAATAATTAGATTCTAAAGAATTCTTGCTCTCATATGAGTTTAGTTTCACTTTTTCCTTTTCTTTTCTTTTTGTTTTTTCTCCCTTCTAGAAAGAATTGTGTGAATGTTCTGATCACTACGACGCAGCTGGTTCCAGCTCTGGCCAAGGTTCTCCTGTATGGGCTAGGAGAAATATTTCCTATTGAAAACATCTATAGTGCTACCAAAATTGGTATGGTTTCAGTTCTTTTTCTTGTCACGTGCCTTACGTAATACTTCATAATTATGATGTACTTAATTACCTATCAATCCCTTAATTAGGCACTTTATGTATATCTCTCTAATATTCACAGCAGTCTTTTCCTGATATTAGTGGTGGGCCAGTTTAGGCTTAACAGTTGTGTAGCTTCCTCAAGGCTCCACAGCTAGTAAGTTACGTAAACCGGATTCAAATCCAGGTTTGTAGGACTTAAAATTTATCATATTCTTTCCATTTATAATAATTGAAAGGACATAATATGTAGCTTGGAAATCTACTTTTGCCTCATCCCAGATTTATTTTTATCTTCCAGAGAGAGTGGTACAGTATAGTCTAATAGAAAAAGCACTAGATTAAAAATCAAAGACTAAGCTGTATACTTAAAACTGTTTAAATTCCTCACACCCATTCAGATGGCTGCCGTCAAAAAAAGAAAAATCAGGGTACCTGGGTGGCTCAGTCAGTTAAGCATCTGCCTTCAGCTCATGTGATGATCCCAGGGTTTTGGGATCGAGCCCTGAGTTGGGCTTCCTGCTCAGTGGGCAGCCTGCTTCTCCCTCTCCCTCTGCCACTCCCCCTTGCTTATGCTCTCTCATTCTCTCTCTGCCAAATAAATAAATAAAATGGAAAAAAAAGGGGGGGGGTTACCTGCCTGACTCAGTCAGTGGAGCATGCAACTCTTGATCTCGGGTTCATGAGTTCAAGCCCCACATTGGGTGTAGAGTTTACTTTAAAATAAAGTTTAAAAAAAATAAGAAAAAGAATAACAAGTGTTGACAAGGATGTGGATAAATTGGAGCCCTTCTGCCTTGTTGGTGGGAATATAAAGTGGTAGGACTACTGTGGAAAACAGTGTGATGATCCCTCAAAAAATTTAAGAAAGAAATATGATCAGCAATCCCACTTTTGGGTATATATCCAAAAGGATTGAAAGCAGGATCTCAAAAAAATATTTGCACTCCCATGTTCATAGTAGCGGTATTCACAATAGCCAAGAGATGGAAGCAACTCAGATGTCCATCAAATGAATGGATAAACAAGATATGATATATACATACAGTGGGATATCATTGTGCCATAAGAGGGAAGAAAATACTGTCATATACAACCACGCGTCAGCCTTGAAGACATGATGCTAATGAAGTAAGACAGTCACAAAAAGGCAAATACTGTGAGTTTCTTAGTCAGACTCATAGAAACAATGTAGAATGGTGATTAACAGAGGCTTAGAGGAAAGGGAGATGGGAATTGTCGTTTAATGGGTATAGAATTTTAGCTTTGTACCATGGAACGTTTTAGAATAATGTGAGTATACTTAACACTGCTGAAATATACATTTAAAAATGGTTAAGACGGCAGAATTTACGGTTTTTAGTACAGCTTTTTGAAAAGAAAAACAGTAATAAAGACTAGAATTCAGGGCGCCTGGGTGGCTGAGTCAGTTAAGCATCTGCCTTCAGCTCGGGTCCTGATGCCAGGATCCTGTGATCGAGGCCCACATGGAGCCCCACATCGGGCCTGCTTCTTCCTCTCACTTTGCCCCTCCCCCTGCTTATGCTGTGTCTCACCCTCTCTCTCTCATGAATAAATAACATCTTTTTTTTTTTTTTTAAAGATTTTATTTATTTATTTGACAGACAGAGATCACAAGTAGGCAGAGAGGCAGGCAGAGAGAGAGGGGGAAGCAGGCTCCCTGCTGAGCAGAGAGCCCGATGCAGGGCTCGATCCCAGGACCCTGAGATCATGACCCGAGTTGAAGGCAGAGGCTTTAACCCACTGAGCCACCCAGGCGCCCCAATAAATAACATCTTTAAATAAATAACATCTTTAAAAAAGAAAAAAAGAACTATAATTCAAGTCCTGTCTCCCCCACTTACTGGTTCTTACCTTGGGCAAATTACTTTATCTCCTGACCCTCAGGTTTCTTATATAAAATGAGAAACTTCCAGAGAGGTTGTGAAACTCAAATGGGACTGTGTATATGAAGGTACTATAAACCCCTAAAAATGTATTCAGTACCAAGTATGGGAAAGAGTAGGTACTCAATAAATATTTGCTGAAATAATTAATTAATTGATTGGCACCAGGTTTATACAAAACCAACTTGTTCCACTAAGAAGGCAGCAGAGTGTGTCACTCTGCTTCTTGTGTGCCACACATGGTCAGAAAAAGAGGACTCTGGCAGCCTTCTCATCATCTCTCCAAACTCCTACAGTTCCTGCTTCCCTGTTGTTACCAAAGGAGAGGGTCCTGGAGTTTGAAGATGAGCTGTGGTTATTCATTATTTTTTTAAATCTACTACATACCTGTTGGTCAGCTTTCTCCATAAAAAGTAGGTCTAATTTTATATGTTTATACACACACACACACACATATACACACGTGTGTGCGCTCATACCCCAGGACCTATGGAGGCAATAAGCCCATCAGGTCCTGTTGACATTTTTTTTTTCATTCATTCACCAAGTATTTATTTGTCACCTTTATCTGCAAGACATTTTTCTAGGTACTGGGGATATAGCAGTGATGAAAAAAGACAAAAATCCTTGCTCCTAGTGGGAAGAAGTAGTCAGTAAACAAGTAAGTTAAGGAAAACAAACCACATACATCAGTTGGTGGTAAGTGCTATAGCTAAAGATCAGTTAGGAAAAGAAGGCCATGTTTCAGAGAGGGTAGTTAGGTGTGTCTCAAGGAAAAGCTTTCTCTCTATCCCTTTCTTTCCCTCCTTCCTCCCTCCCTCCCTCCTTTGCTTCCTTCCTTCCTTCCTTCCTTCCTTTTTTTGAAAAGTTAAGCAGAGACCTAACAGAAGTGAAGGAGTTAGCCATTAGCCTTTACCTGGAGAAAGAGCATGCCGAGGAGAACAGCCAGTGGAAGAGGTTTGAGACGTGTTCAGGGAAGAGCAGGGAAGGAAGAATGTTGGGAAATAAAGTCACGAGAGAGCAAAGGAGAGGGTGGGGAGAGCCTGCAGGGCCCTGTAGATTATTTTAAAGACTTCAACTTTTATTTCAGTGAAATGCTATTTTTAGGTTTTGAGCAGAAGACTGATAAGAAACGACTTTCCCATTAAATAGGATTTAGGAGCTTGAGGAGGATAGCCAAGAGGCAAATTGGGAGGTTTTTGTAACAATACAGCATGAGATCCTGGATGGCTTGAAATAAGGTAGTAGTAATGGAGGTGGGGTAGTCATAGATGATGATAGATATGTCTGTGATATATATAGGATATATTATGAAGGCATTATTTTGACAGGCATTGCTAGTAATTTGGATATGGGGTGTGAAAGAAAAAGAAGTTAAGGAAGAGTCCAAGGATTTTGGCCTAAAGCAGCTGAAAGGACGAAGATGCCATTTACTGAGATGGAGAAGGCCGTGGTATGAAAGATTAAGGGTCTAGTTTTAGATGCTACGCTTGAAACAATTATTAGATAACCACGTGGAGATGTCAGGTAGGCAGTTGGATATCTGAATCTGGAAGTCAAGGGAGAGGTACTGGCTGGAGACAAATAATGGGAAGTCTTCACGTGTGTGCAGTTATTAAAAATGACTGGATAAGTCATAAGAATGAATGCACACAGAAGAATAGAGGTCTGTGAACTTAGCCCCGAGTCCCTCTAATATTTAAATATTTGGATCTTAAGGTGGAACCAGCAGCAGTGTTAGAAGGAGAGGTATGTGAGGTAGGAAGAAAAATGAGAATGGTGTCTTAGAAGAGGACGAAGGGAGAGAGTTGGACTCAGATTGTGCTAATGGGTCAGATACGAATGCTACACGGAGGCCATCAATAAACTTGACATGCAGTTTGAGCGAAGTGATGGGAGTGACACCTAATTGGAATGGGCTTAAGAGAGACTGGAAAGAGAAGAGCTGGAGATGGTAACCATATGACACTTCAGATCAATGATAAAGAAGGACAAAGAAATGAAGTAGTAAGTGGGGGTCATATGGGCTCAAGAGAATTTTTGAATGTAAGAGAAACTTTTACAAAGTTTATATGCAAGTGATAATGATTCACTAGATGAGAAAGGACGATAGCTGTTGCCTCCTGTGCGTCTCACATTGCGAAGGTGCCAGGAATATAGCAGTGACAAAAATCCTCAGTCCTCATGGAACTGACCTTCACTTCCTGGTATGAGGGCAACTGGGTTATCCATATGAGGAGAAAAGCAGAATTGTATTCCTTTGTGCTATTTGCAGAAATAAGTTCCAGATGGGTAAAAAAAACTTAACATGAGAAACAAAACTTTGATTTTTAGAAAAAAATACAGAAGAGTATCTATGGCCTTAAGGTAGAAGAGGATCTTATTTAAAAGTCCCAAAAAACAGTTTTAAAAACAGCAACAACAAAATGATCATTTTAATTGGATGATGCCCTATTTTATATTGAGTGAAAATATAAAGTTGACAAAACAAACCAGACTGGTAGAAGATAACTTGCAACTCTTTTACTTGTTAATTTGTGTACAGAGTTTGTAAAGAACTGTAAATTATGAAGCAGCAAACAGCATTTTAGAAAAGTAGGCAGAAACTTTGGAACAGTTTGCAGAAGAGGAAAATCAGAACACCAGTAAACATATGGCAAGTTCCTTAACCTCACCAATTAAGGACATACAGATGTCCTTAAAGTGTGATGCATTTCCTATTTATCAGATTAACAGGAATTTAAGTCTGGCAGTGCCAAAGTTATCAAGGAAATGGGAACATTTAACTTTGCCTATGGGATTAAAAATGGAGATAGCCTTCTTTTTTTAAGATTTTATTTTTTAAATAATCTCTATACCCAACATGTGGCTTGAACCCACAACCCCAAGATCAGGAGTTGCATGCTCTACCATCTGAGCCAGCGATGCGCCCCTGGATATAGTCCTTTTTGGAGAATAGTTTGACAGTGTGTAGTGGTTTGAGATGTGCATAACCCTATGCTCAAGTAACTCCACTTTTCGATAAATGTCCTTTAGTACAAGGCTCTGCAGACTATAACCCATGTGCCAGATTCTGTCCACTGCCTGTTTTTGTAAAGTTTTATTGAAACATAGCCATGTCAGATCATTTCCATAGCTACTTTCACACTGTAGGAGCGGAGTCCAGTAGTTGCAGCAGAGCAAAGCCTGGAATATTTACTGCCTGACTCTTGACACAGAAAGTTGGCCCACCCCTGCCCTTGAGTAATTTTCATGTGCACAAGGAGACGTGTGAGGATTTTTTTGATGCCACATTGTTCGTAATAGAATACAATTGGAAACAGCCACTCTGTGAACCTGTCCATGAAAAGAAAATAATCGCTGTATCCAAACAATGGGATGCTTTATAACAGTAAAAAGTGAATGAACTAAAAGTACGTACATCCTTAAGGATTAATATGGGAGACGATGTTCAACACAGAAACAGTACAGGTAGATATGTAAGGTGTGTATCATTTATCTAAAGGTCAGAAGTGTTCACAACCATATACCATATATTGTTTATGGATATATACTCACAGAGAGTATATATCATAACACTCACAGAGTGTTTATGGATATATACTCACAGAGAAAGAAAGGGTCAACGGGTCCACAGGAAATCAAATCTGTAGTTTCTCATATTCTTTTTTTATCTAAAGCAACTGAAAGTGTTATAACATTTGACAAAAATTGGAGCGGCAGTAGATATACGGGAGTTTATTTTTATTCTCCTTTTTCTGTATGTTGAATTATTTCATTTACAAGGGATTGGGGGAAACCCACCCCCCTTCATGTTTTGCTCTCACAGCCACTGCCTCACTTTGTGTTTCATAAAAACCCAGGGCACGCAATAAGCCTTTCACTCCTGAAAGGTAGAGATTCTGTAGTGCTTGTTATATAGTGAGTTCTGACACCCGAAGGCTCATCAGACTAATGGGAATGATTTTATTCCCTCTGACAATACATGTGTTTATTTGGTAACTATTCTCAATCTCGTTTCATCCAGAGCTCATTTGCAAAGCGTGGGTGGGAACCTTGCACCTTGGTAACTACAATGAGAGACTTGAGGCTTTGCTTGTGAGATGGGAGCAAGGAGAAGAAATATTTGATTTCAGAGTTACGATTCTTTTATGGCCACTCTGTTACCTTGGACATTGAAAAAGAATTCTCCAAATTGTTTCTGAAAGTCTCAGAAGTGTTTTTGATCGGGGAAGCCCAGAAACCCAATATTCTCCAAAGGCTTAGTTGGTCTTGCAGTTAGATTTAGCTGTTTGATGTTTGGTAAAGCTGAGTGATCATTGGCCATATCCTCCTGAATGGAAAGCTCATCTTCAGGATTGTTTGCAGAGTGTAAAATGGAGGACGTTTATTTACCAATGGTACGGGAGTCATTTTTTTAATGTAGCTACTTCTTCACTGTGAGCTTTTAATAACTCTCTCTGTCTCGTAATCCTTTTAGAGGAGACATTCCTAAATGTGTTTCGTCCTTGACCATTACATGCTGTGACAATGAAAAACTTTTTATGTCCTTGTCCTCTAAATATGAGACATTCCTGGGGCACTTGGGTGGCTCAGTCGGTTAGGCGTCTACCTTCTGCTCAGGTCATGATCTAGGGATCGAGGCCTGCATCAGGTTCCCCTGCTCAGTGGGCAGCCTGCTTCTCCCTCTCCCTGTGTTGCCCCCCCCCCCGCTTGTGCTCTCTCACGCCTTCTCTGTGTCAAATGATATAAGAAGATGTTTTTTAAGTAAATAAATATGAAACATTCCCTTTGTTAGGCCTTAGGGGAAAAGTCTAAAATCTGACTGATTTAAGGTTATTTTCCATAGACAGATCATGAAGTAGATTGGGTCTGGCAGAGGTCGTCTTAGTTTATAGGGATGTAATATTTGCCATGGAATTAGACATACAACTCTTCAACAATTTGAACATAGTAAAAATTTATTAGTTGAACTATTTAATATTTGAATTAGGGCTCAAGACATGGACTAGGCATCTGTTGAATCATTTATGAGATTAATATGTATTTATTCTACAGACATTGACTGCACTGCCTGATTTGATTGTTGGGCATAACAATGCTATTGTAGGGGCACCTGGGTGGCTCAGTGGGTTAAACCTCTGCCTTCGGCTTAGGTCATGATCTCAGGGTCCTGGGATCGAGCCCCGCATCCGGCTCTCTGCTCTGCGGAAAGCCTGCTTTCCCCCCGTCTCTCTGTCTGCCTCTCTGCCTACTTGTGATCTCTCTGTCTCTCTCTGTTAAATAAATAAATAAAATATTTTTTAAAAAAAATAACAATGCTATTGTAAAATGTTAGCACTGAAAGGGACCCAAATGCACCTGAGCCAAGCTTTTTATGACAAGGGGGAGACTGAAGCCCGAGCTGTCCAGGTGACTTGTTCAGTGGGGTTGAGGTGCCAGTTGGGCTAGGGATTTCAGAAACTTGCGGTTGCTCAGATGTGCCAAGCAGGACTTTTGGGTGTGGGTGGATAGGTTCTTGTGGATTATCGTGTTGTCGCAGATTCGTGTTTATATATTTATTACAACAATCTTCCAGCAGATGGCAGTCACGTGCCTTGAAGAAGAGGCACCTTTTTCTTACTCACACAGGAACCCCCGTGCTAAGTCACTGGATCTGGCAAGAAGAAAGGATTAGAAGGTTAATGGAGCAGGATGAAGAAGGAAACAAAGTTAGGACCTTGCTTAACTGAAGAAGGTGGCAGAAACAGGGAAATAAAATATAAGATGGTGAAGAAAGAGCAAGGGAAATAATTTCCCTTTTATTTATGTAAATAAAGTATCTTTTCCTACAGCGGTATCATCTGTGCAAGTTACTGGTGCATTCCAGATGGGATTTGAATTTTGATACACTGCCATGTTTCTCAGCTGTCTGCAGTGGATTGGAATCACCCTTTCCCAAAGTCAACTTCAGAGATCCACTCTCTCAGTTGCAGTTACAGCATTAGATGTGACATTCTAGATATTCTGGTCTGATTTACTGCCATATTCACTGGTACTCTGGCGGCTGTTACCCTTCTGAAAGACCTAAGACCCAAGCCAGAACGGTTTCTGGAAAGTGCAGAATTGGAAGAAAATGGCTGTTCGCCTGTTTCTTATTACTAATACGAAATCAGGACCTTATGCTTCCACTTTTTTTCCCTACACTAAATCAGTTTCCCTCCGAAATTATCCTTTCATCATGGCAGGATAGCCACAGCCTAGACTGGATCCTGGAGCCCAGAGTGTAGCTACTAGCTTGTTTGTGATCTGAGACAAGTAACTAATCCTTTTGATCCCATTTTCATCTTTACAGTAGGGAGCTATACTCCTCTCACTGGATTATTTTGAGAGTTCATTAAAGGAATTACCTTTGTAAGCTCTAAAGTAGGGAGGTGGTATCCTAGCTTTCACACTGCCTAGACACCATTGCTTTCCATTTGTAAAAATTCACCACACTAAGGGGCACCTGGGTGAGTGGCAGTTAAGCTTTCAACTCTTGATCTCAGCTCAGATCTTTTTTTTTTTTTTTTTTAAGATTTTATTTATTTATTTGACAGAGATCACAAGTGGGCAGAGAGGCAGGCAGAGAGAGACGGGGAGGCAGGCTCCACGCTGAGCAGAGAGTCGGATGCGGGGCTTGATCCCAGGACCCTGGGATCATGACCTAAGCCAAAGGCAGAGGCTTTAACCCACTGAGCCACCCAGGTGCCTCTCAGCTCAGATCTTGATCTCATGATTAGGAGTTCAAGCCCCCATTGGGTGTGGGCCTACTTAGGGGAAAAAAAAAAACCACCCATACTTATTAAAATAAGAACCTAAAAAGCACAATGCTTAGAAAGTCTTGTCTTAACAGCACAATTCTACATTCTTTGGGCAGCAGGCCTGCTGGATCTCCAGCTGCCACCCCCACTCCCTGCCATACAAATTACTTGGGCTGTCACTTGTTTTGTCTAAGCCTAGGCAGGTCAACCAGCAGCAGCTCTTTTCTTTAGTGTTGAAAAAAGTTAGGGGGAATGTCCTAATGGGAAATTTCTTTTTCTCATCAGGTAAGGAGAGCTGCTTCGAGAGAATTGTATCTAGGTTTGGAAAGAAAGTCACATATGTAGTGATTGGAGATGGACGAGATGAAGAAATTGCAGCCAAACAGGTAACCATGGTAAAGATAATAGTCCCTATGGGAACGCCTCAAGTAATTAGAAAAACGGTAAAAGTCAGAAATCATAGCAATCTTGAGCATTTACAATGTTTTCCCCTCTCTGTCCTATCTTTCTTTAAAAAAAGACGTTCATTTTTCCCCCAAATAGGGTTTTCCCTTAAGTTATTATATCTTTCCTTTCCCCTCTCCCTGCCACTCAAAAATTTTGAAATCTTTGGGCCCTCCATCATTAAACCGGAGATGGGCCCCATCTTCTATCTTCATCCCAAGAACTTGAGACTTCACTACAAAAAGGTGAATCAGTCTGACTTTTCCAGGCTTTAGATTCTCAAAAAGCCAATGAAATTCGTTCAGATGAAGTCCTTCCTATCTTTGAGCCCAGAAAATACTGTTCTGCTATTAATCTCCTCACTGCGCAGGTCCCAACTCCAGGCCACCTCATCTCACTACAGGAAACCATAGATGAAAGAGTCTTGACTATGGAATCTAAAATTAATTTGGGTCAGCTCTGCTCCTTTGATTAGCTGTGTGACTTTGGACAGTTTACTTTTCCTCTTGGAGTTTCCTCATCTACGTTTATTAAATGGATCTACAGAAGTTCTTTTTCTGTGCCCTCGTTTCCTTCCAGCAACTCCGTTTCTTACGTTTGGAGGCGGAGGGTTGCCAGCTAGGACCAGCTGTCCTGGTTTTCTTCATCCAGTTAATGTAAAAACTTCAACTATGAATAAACTGTGAGATTGCTAATCCCGGTGGCATTATTACCTCATTACGTTTTCATTCACTATTTTATGTAGCAGTTCAAGGATGTTTATCTTTTTTTTCAATGTGTTATCTTTGAGGCTTTGGTTCTGAAGTGCTTGTTGCCCTCTGGGCGGGGAGAAGACAGTAGTGGTTGGAAGCTGTTGGGCTTGAGGAAGGGCGTCTGGGAGATAAAGAAGGATGACGTCATTAGCAGAGTAGGTGCCTCTCAGCTGCTGCCTGTGATCACCTACCTTAGCATGTACCGGTTGGAAGATGCCTTAGAGCTCCATCCATTTCAGCCTCTATGCTATGAGGGACCTTTTCTGCAGCCCCTTTCCCAGAGGACTTTCTAGTCCTTGTTTGAATAAACCCAAGGATGGGGAGACTGCTGCCTGTGTGTCATGTTCTATTGTGGGGTCATCCAAACTGTTAGGATGTTCCTCCTCCCACTGAACTAAAACGTGTAACTCTTAACTTTCACATCCTGGTCCGAGTCCTGAGTACGACGTAACAAGTCTGTTTCCTGTTTAAATACGGGTGAGCAGCATGCTTGAAAAACCCTGAGCTCACTGCCAAAAGAACTGCTGTCAGACTTCGGTATTTTGGGTAACTTGCAACCAGTTAACTTGCTCAGTTAACTGAGCAAAATGATCAGTCAGGCTAACCCGCTTCAGCTTCACAGAACATGGTCTCCCACACTTGGATTTTTTTCAGATCCCTTCTTTAAAATGTGGTTTCCACAACAGCACACGGTATTCTGGACATGATTTTGACAACATGGTAAATGGGATTATTACTTCTTAGATCTCTGTATTCCGCATCTCAGTCGTGAACAAGATTTGCACTTTGTTGAAACGTAGAGAAACTTAGTCTGAAATTTACACAAAACTAACCATCTGTAAGAAAATGTGATAGATTAATAGTAATTTCTCACAAGGGTCATTTTATTTGATCCTGAGGACCCTATATAATGGCTAGAACAAGGATGTATCATAAAAGCACAGTTACCACGGAAGACCTGGCAAAAATCTCTTATATTTGTAAAGGGTCATGTAGTATACAAAGTCCTTACACATATGGCTTACTTTTAACAGTCCAGTAAGGTGGGCAGGAGAAGAGAGTGTTACCAAGTGTCTTGGGGAAAGGAAGAGGTATAGAGGTAAGTATAAGCTCCCAAAAGAAGTTGGGTTAATCTGCTATGAACTGTCCCCCTCTCTTCCAGCACAACATGCCTTTCTGGAGAATCACCAACCATGGAGATCTAGTGTCCCTCCACCAGGCTTTGGAGCTTGATTTTCTCTGAGAACTGGAATGAAGACCCTTCCCCATGAGCTCCTTTTCCCTCCTGAAAGGAGCTAGAGACCAGAACCATCTGGGAACTCTCTCTCTCTCTCTCTCTCTCTGTGTCTCTGTCTCCCTTTCTGTCTCTGTCTGTGTGTGTGTGTCTATTTCTCCATGGAATGCTGGCGAGAACACAATCAGAACCAACAGCTGCAAGGGACGAAGCTTATTTTTGCTAAGAGTGAGCTGCGGCCCCGTGTTCACCCTCGTGCAGAGGCAGGAGACGGTGGGATGGAGAGGACAGTAGACTCACCGCAGCGACAGTGCTTTTAATTCTTCTGGGTTTTGTTTCGTTTTATTTTCCAAAAAATGAAGAAAAGGCAATTCTTGGGGCAGAGTTGCACTCTTAGTTCGTGCCCAGTTTGAGAACTGCTCTGAACTTGCGGGAACAGGATACACGTGGCAGACTTTTGTGATACCATCTCTTGCGGTCTTTGTAATCTCCTTAGCTCTAGAACATATTCCCAGGGAATGTATATGTTATTTTTATAGTTAAGGGTCTGGTCTCTGAAGCAGGTTTTCCCTCCTTTCTTTTTCTAACAAGAAAGGGGTGTGTAAAGTTTCCTTGGAAAATAGCAATTGAAATGTCTAAAATACCTCTCTGTGACAGTAGCACCTCCTTTAGCTGCTCCGGTGGTCTGCTCTCTAGGGCGGTTTCCTTCCCATTCTTCCATCTCCTAGTTTGCTGAACTGTGGGGCACTGGGCACTGATAACCTTGAGACTTTGGAATTTCCCATCCTAGAAGCCTTAGTCGCCTCTCCAGTCCCTGTTCCCCTTCAACCAAATGGCACAACCCTAGAAACTCCCTCTCTTAAGACATAAATTCCAAGCCTTCAGCTTGACTTTTATTCAAAGACTGTGTCCCAGAGGGCTTACCTCCCAACTGGAGGGAAAGGACTAAGGCATTGTAGGAATTTCTGCTTCTTTGGCTCTTGAAACAAGAAGATTCCACCTTCTCTGGCAGAGAAGCACCCTTTCCCAGCAGAGGCTCACCCCTCCACCCTTCTCTTCCTTCTTAGTCACCAGTGCTAGGCTCTTGCCCCTGCCCTGCCCCTCTGTACCTCCTATCCGCCTCCATGCAGCTCTGGCCAGTCGCTCAGCTTTGGACCCAAGAAGTTAAATCAAGCCTAAGAACAGACTCGTAACTACATTTGACTTCCTTTGAAGCCCTTAAGCCAAGAAAGGTATTTTGGGCATGTATTTACCCAAATCTCTTGCCTGAAACCGAAGAACAGATTGCTGTGATCAAAACCTACTTTTCCCATGGAACACCCTTTCTGCTTCTCAAATCCCATTCTAAAATGGGAAACCAGAAGGCCAGAAAGACTTTCCTGATCTAAATGAGGGTGCTGGAACCCTACTCCATGCCTGAAAATTTAACCCGGGGCTATATGCAGAAACATCTGTCACCCTGCCTCTAGGAAGATTGGTGGGTGCCCAGCAGCTAATCCCAGCCTTAGAGCCCAGGTGTGTTTGCAGATGCTCCATCCTTCCAAGACGAATGTGGGCCCCTGCTCGGGCAGGATACACTTCCTAGCACTCAGGAAGTTGAGCCTCTCCCCGGCTGCCTGGAGAGGTGATCATGTCAGCCCCTCAGGCGTGCAGTCTGGGTCCTCAGGAGGAGGCGCCCCTTGACCACCCCCAGCTGTAATCGCTCACCCCCAGAGATCCTGTGTATCCATTTCTGGAGTTGTTGCGGCACCGAGGGGCCAGGCTCCTCCTGATGCCAGGCCACCAAATGGCAGCAGAGAAAGACTGATAGACACATTCCTTCAGAACGGATTGAGAAAGTGCTCCATTCCTCACAGGTTTGGGGAAGGAGCTGGAGTCAGTGCTCATTACTTAGCTGTCTCTCTCCGACCTTGTCTCTTGACAGGTGGGGAAGAGATGAGGCATGGAGTTGGAGGCCAACCTTCCACTGTCTGTGTAGAGCACAGTTGTCCACATGCTGCTCTGCCTGGCTTGGTAATCAATCTTAGAAAGCTCTGTAATGGGCCTTTCTTCCAGGCCCCAAGCTCTCCCCCTACGAGCAGTATAACTGTGGGTTCCCTGAGTTGGACAGAGGCCACCTGGTTGGTGCTGCATGTCAGGCTTGTGAGGCTGTGCAGTGGTTCCCCCCCCCCCCCCGTCATGCACACAGGGCCACACACAAACACTTCCCTCTCCCTGCCCTTTGGGAGAAGCGCTCTATCCCTAGGAGTTAGACTCCTCTTTCGATGGTGTTTCCCCCACTGCCCCCCTGGCTGCCTAGCCTGGGTCTTTGCAAAAGGAACTTGGAATTGGCTAAGAGAAGTGAGGAAGCTCTATCGAGCCGAGCACCTCTGCTTTCTTTTGGTTGTTGCTGCCGCCATTACAGAAAATGAGAGCTTCTCGATTCCTCTTTGCCAAAATGAGTTGTGCAGGGAACACAGCATTCTTTTACCCTGTGTTTTTTTCCTCCCCAGCACAAAGCTCTGGAAAGGAAAGTAAGTGGGTAGCACTCTTGGAAGTTGAGGGCAAAAGGATACCATGGGTCATTTCTTCAAGGGGAAGCCCTCTTTACTAGAAAGTGTCCCCATGAAGTTACCTACATGCTGAGTCTTTCCCCCAGCCAGGCGCTGTGGGTTCTGCCAGATGGGTCTGCACGTCTCATGGTGAGGACTGTCTCTGGTGCAGGGTCTGGAGTTGTCACATGTGTCCTGGGTTTAAGAGGTGGCTTGACTTTCGAATGTAAAACTGACTGTGCCTTAGCATCACCCTGTCCAATGCCCCTGGGGCGGCTGGTGGTGTCCGGGAGAATAGATGCCTGTTCCAGACTTCGATGCCTGTTTGGGCTTTTATTTAGTTTGGGATGTTCCTGTCTTCTGCTCTGCAAGTTGAGGGGCAAAGCTAGCGTCCCAGGAGACTTGTGCCGCGGCTTGTCCACAGTTTATACAAACTCACTTTTCAAGCTCCAGGTAGAATCTGATTGGCAAACTCTGGCTGCAGCACGTGGAACCATCTAGACATTCGCTACACTGAATGGGTGTCGGTGCCACTGAACCACGGGGCAGAGGCGGTGGGGGCGGAGCCACGTTTTTTCTCTTCCTGGGAGAATGACGGTCTAAGCCAAGGGTGGAGAGCCGGTGGCCTTCCTCTCCTCACTCCTGTAGAAGGGGGACAGTTAGGGGCCTTCTTAAGCAGGCTTCTACTTCTTACCACCTTTTTCATTAGCTTCCTTTTTCATCCAAAACTTGGAACTCCCCAGATAGTCTCACTTATAAAGAAGCCAAATCTGAATTCTGGGATTCTAAAATATCTTAAACTATGAGAGAAAAATCTAGTTCTGACCCATCCCCAACTTGCAGGCCCTCTGTCCCTTCCTCTCCTCCGATTTAGACCGCTCCAGCAAGCAAGGCTCAATGGCTAGTCCCTAATGCACTGACGGGAGCCATCTTATTAAGGACAGCTTGTACTCAAAACATAACCCTCTGGACTTCAGATGCCTCATTTAGCAGGAAAAGGCATTGAGTGGATCGGATATATTTATGTGACTGCGGGCATTCGTGGCTGTGTAGAGTCCTTGACCATAATGTTATATGTAATGGGAACTATCTTATAAACTTGAAAAAATAAAGTTTTTATTTTCTATACAGTGTGCTCCTGTGTCTTTTCTGAGTAGGATCAGCCCAGTTGCCCAGCTAAGTAGGCTTTTGAGTAGGGCTTCTTAAAAAAAAATCCGAAGAGCTCATTAGAAAGCTGGCACCCTTCAATAACCCAGTCATTAATTTCATCAAAAATAAAGACTAACCATTTGGTATAAACAAATGTACATGGGGAAATAAAATAATATTTTAAAATAACTTGCAAGGGAAAGTTTATTTCTTAATTGTTTCTAAAATCTGCTTTTTAAAGTTTAGGACTGGAATGATAAGAGGTTTCATTTGCTGTCAAATTGTGCTGAAATTTAATTATTAAAGAGAAATCAATACATTGCTGTGATGAGCTTAACATGCAAAAGCAATAAAACTGATGATCTGATATTAAACCTCGCTTGATTTGGCCTCATTTCCTATCACATCAACTACTTTTGCTCATTTCGTTTCTTCAGATTTGGGTCTGACTGTCCCTCACTGGTCTGGAAAACAGTTAAGAATCCCTTTGCCTTTTATTGCAATGAAGGAGGCCAGAATTTGGGCTAGCTTCCAAGTGCCACATGTGTCAGACTGTAAGATGTTTTTGTTTTTTTTTTTTCCAAATTAATTCCCTCTTAGAAAAGGGGGTTGCCTTGTATTCTAGGCATTTTATTTTTTAATCAGAAGGTACATATTTCGAACCACATCATAGCTGAAGCAGACTTGTTACATCTTTAACTTGGTCTTAAGGACAAATACGGGAGTATTACTTGCTTTTCAAGCCTTGGAGTAAACTTCCCTTCTCCCCTGTAGTAAGTGTAACATCTGCGCATTTCTCAAAAACCTTTGTTTGGCAGGTAAAAATTAGTAATTCAGGGTGGTTTTATTCTTCAAAAACAAGTTTCTTGACCTTTAAAAGAAATTCTTGATGGGATCTTGAAGGAAATTTCTAATTACAAGTCATGTCACTGCCATCTTTTTAAAACTCTTAATTCTATGAACTGTATATACAAATGAAGTGACTGCTTCGTTCCACAGATCTTAAGTGGTAGACCTTGTATGTTAATTTAATTATGTATTACCATCATTTGACAATTTCATTTAGCAATTACAGATGAGAGTTTAGCCAAAACATTAAGAATACACATCTTGAGGCTTTTTCTCAGGAAAGTAGCGAATTGCCTAAAATACTGTGTCTTCTGCTTGGGCATATATAGCATCTCCCCTGAACCTAATCTCTTCATATGACAGGAAGCTTGGAAACCCTTAGGGCCTATGTCCAAAGCAAGATTGAGCACTAAGCCTACCCTCTGGGTTCTCAGCCCTTGATATTCTCAATGACTTGAGATAAACTATAATGATTTCACTTATGGGTGTGTTTATGGGTGTTTAAATGTATTCAATTAAAAGAACCGTCCTTTTATAATTCTGTATGTCAATTATACCTCAATTTTTAAAAAACCCAGTTGGAGAAAAAAAAATGACCCTTTTTCTAAGGCCATTATATCTTCTTAAGAGATGATGAAGATAATAATAAGTGGTAGTTTTTACTGCCTCTTTTTTTGTTAAAATTAAGTCAGCAGCCATGTTGGGCGTTTTCCTGGTCCATGAAATTCAAGTCTGGAAATCACTGGACAGGATGATCCTGGAGATCCTTCCGGCCTTACCCTTCTACATCAAAAATCACCAGCATCACCTCCCCAGGGCTTCCACCCCCTCACCAGCCCACCTCTATCGTCCTTGGCCCCAGGCCAGCACAGCTGCCAAAGCCTCCTGCCGGGCCCTGCTGATCTCACCCTCCCTTCTTTAGGGCTGAGTCAGGTTCTCAGGGAGGCTGTCCCAAGCCATGCTACACAGAACCGGAACTGCCACCCACAACATGCATTCACCCTCTCCCTGGGCCCTTCCCTACTTTATCTTTTACAATAGCTTGGACAGTTTTACTTACTTTGTTTGGTCTCCCCTAAAATGAATAACAGAACAGAACTATCCTGGTTCCTCTCACACGGATGACTGCACCTTTTTCTTCTGTCTCCAGTGCCATGTTCCTGTTCCCTGGTTTCCCCAAACCACGTATCTTCCAGGGCAACGGAAGTTCCTCTGGTCCCGCGCCCCACATCCACACCCCTACACCGCACTCCCAGCACCCGTACCATTCTTCCCCCGGACTCTAGGGTTCACTTCCTGGTTCCAGAGGTGTTTGCGGCTCCTCCTGCCAGGCCCAGCACCAAAGCTGGTTAACAGCACACACCAGAGTGGCTCCAGATCCGGGTTCTGATGCCCACCTGGCGGTAATCAACCCCACAACGGCTCACCAGATCCCAAAAGTTGGAAAACAAGGCTGAGAACCTTCCCTCTTCTCTGGTCCTAGGACCCTTAGCAATTTCAAGGGTGGACTTCATGTCCCTGACCCTTCTTTCCAGGTGTCTTTGAACTCTGTAGATTTATTTTTTTTTTTAAAGATTTTATTTATTTATTTGACAGACAGAGATCACAAGTAGGCAGAGAGGCAGGCAGAGAGAGAGAGAGGAGGAAGCAGGCTCCCTGCTGAGCAGAGAGCCCGATGCGGGACTCGATCCCAGGACCCCGAGATCATGACCTGAGCCGAAGGCAGCGGCTTAACCCACTGAGCCACCCAGGCGCCCCTGAACTCTGTAGATTTAAAGACACAACTAGTTTGGAGGGTTTCATGAGGTTTTAATAATAATCTAATAATACTGTTAAAGAAAAACAACACATACATGTCCTTCACTTGTACAGACACGTAAGGATGCACGTTCTCTTCTTCTCACATAGACTCTGAGGTAGAAAGTGTAC
Organism: Neogale vison; assembly: GCF_020171115.1. Taxonomy (NCBI): domain Eukaryota; kingdom Metazoa; phylum Chordata; class Mammalia; order Carnivora; family Mustelidae; genus Neogale; species Neogale vison. The sequence continues at coordinate 20,842,475 of NC_058092.1, read as the reverse complement.
TGCCTAAAGTAGAAAAATACTCAACGGGCTGTGCCACGGCCCAGACCACAGGGTCACAAGCACTTGGCTGAAAGATGGCCACTTGAGAGCAGGGCCAGAGGCTGAGCTGGCTGCACTGAGGCCTTGGGGAGGCGGACAGGGCCACTAGCCGGACATCCCTGGCTTCCAGCATGACTACCCACTCAGGAGTAGCTAGAGAGGGAAGTCTTGTTCCAGACTCCAAGGACAGAATATTCTGCCACAGACAAGGCTCTCAGTAAACATCTGTTGGACGACCAGAATGACAGGTAAGGCAGAGAGGAAGAATTCTGAACACAACCTGGAGAGCCTGGGCCTTCTAGCCCAGGATCAGGGAACCAAGCCGTGGGACAGCACCTCCACCAATGATGTTGGAGATGGCCGGGGAGGCGAAAATACCATCTCTAGGAGCTCTGTGGTACCAACTCTTTCAGTTGGTGGGGATGGGATGGGGAAGGGGCGGGGTCTCTTCTTTCCTTCCAACGTGTCCTGTATGTAACTGGAGCCCCTGACTCTCCAGCGCCCAGCCGTTCGCATCTTGTTCTCATCCTCAAAGGCAGGCCTGAGTCTTTACTCAACTTGGGTCTCCAGGGCCTGTCACATCGGGCATCAGGTGCTTCTGGAGGGAATCAAGACCAATAGCAGCATCATTAGCTTATCCTCTGGATTCTACCAGTTGAGTCCATCCACTCTGGGCCTGCTGGGTCTGGCCTCGCCTCAAAGGACCCCATTCACCTCTTCTTTCCGTGGCAAAGCAGCCTCCTCCTCCCTAACCCTAGGGAAGAAGTTCTGCGCCAACCGGGTCATGCGGCTGTTGTGAGGCAGCTGAAGGCCCTCGAGGGAGCGGAAGCCCCGGGTCCCATCCACCCGGTCAGGCTCCCAGCGGCAGCTCGGGTGCAGCCAGCGGTAGTAGGCGAGCCGCAGAGCCAGGCCCAGAAGGAAGCAGAGGCCGCTCGCGGGCAGCAACACGTGCAATGGGATCCCGCTGGGCAGCCAGTTGGTGTGAGTCGACCAGGTGACTGCCACGAGGATGCTGTCGCTCAGGAGGAACACCAGGTGGATGGTGGCGCGGCCCCGGGTATGGCCCTCGGCCACGTTGAACCAGGAGAAATAGAGAATGGTGGCCACGGTGGCCCGGTACAGCCACTCAGAGCGGGCATCTGGCATGAAGTCCGTGCCCTGCAGCCAGACCCACAGGAGCAGCACCAGCCACAGGCCCAGGAAGTGCAGGGCCACAGAGTAGGGGAAGAGAGCGGAGAAGAGGGCCACGGCCAGGACCCGGGGCCACAGCAGCAGCAGGTTCCACAGGAAGTAGACCACAGAGGAGCCCAGCCCCAGGGGCGATTTGGAGGGGAGGCAGGTGCGCAAGGCCCGGTGGTAGTCAAGCAGCGCCCACGAGATGCCCATAAAGGACGTGCAAATGCTGACCCCTGTGGAGAGGAAGCAGGAACACGTGAGCCTGCATGGCACCCCCTAGAGGCCACGCATTCCACCAGGCCCCACGGCCACCCAGGCGGGTGTGAGAGCTCCTGATGGCTGAAGGGAAGCTACAGCTAGAACGTCCCTTCAAACAACCAAAAATGGACCAAGGGTCCGAGCGTGGAGTCTGCCCTTCGCCACAAGGCTTAACTTTTCAGGTGCTGCCAGGGCAAGACTCTTCCAGGATTCGTTGGGGGTAGGGCTGTGTGATTTACGCACCCTCATCTGCACCCGTGTCACCCAGCATCTGAGGCCCCGGGGCCCTGGCCACACCCTGAGCATCTGCTCAGGCCCTGTAACCCTTCCTTTCCCAGAAGAGCCCAAGCTTTTCTGGGCACTGAAAATCAGTAATGCCGGTTCCCTGTCTGTATTCTTGAAAACGGAAGCAGGAACTTCCACGGGTGGCAACTAGGCTATGGCGGAAGCTGCCCTCCAGGCCGGGAGAGCCAGCCCTGCCACACACATAGAATGTCCCGGCTCACACTGGGCCTTCACCTTGATTCTTCAACACTAGAAGTTTAGGGTGGGGATCCTCTCCCACGTCTTGGTGGCCCACCCTGGACTAGGAGCACCAGGACCTCCAGGGCGGGGCGCAAGCAGCACTGAAAGGCCTCTAGAATGCTCACTCCCTGGCCCTTTCACAGTCCATCAACAGATGTTTACCGGGCATCTGTTGTGGACCAGGAGGCCACCCCGACCCTGCAAGCAGATCTGGGGCAATGGCCTTTCTACCGCATAGGAGGTCTCGGCAGGGCTGCTATCCTCCCAGTTTGCCCAGCATGCTGCATTCGCTGACCTGGACAAGCTCAGCCCACAATACTGGGTAGGCCAAAAGCACGAGCCCTGGGAGCTAGAGTCACCCATCCTGACCCCACCCCACCCTGCAGGTGACCCGGTATACCTCACCCACTTCCCTCTGGAGTCTTAGCACACAGTCATTCTCTAGTGCCTTGTCTCTGAGCTCCTTCAGGGTACAAGACACTCTGCTCCCTTGGGGTCCCCAGCAGCCCTGTACCTGGCACATAAGAGCCACTGATGGAAATGTTCACTAAGTAGAAAGTCAAGAAAATCTGTCTCTTCCCTCGCTCCCTGCCTCCCCTGCAGACAGTGGAGACTGTCCCCATAGTGGCCCCGATCCTAGACACCCACGGCCCTCAAACAAACAGAAGTGTGTGCCCCGGAGTGCCGTGTGCCCCAGACCAGATGCCTTCACCTCTGCACCTCGTTCCTCTCGTGTCCAGTGGACGGAACCAATGCCAGCCCCTAGGGCCGCTGTGCGTGGGAGCAGTGTGGTCGGCAAAGTGCTCTGCACAGCACCAGCCCTACGGCAGCCCCTTAACCCCCGCGGCCGCCACACTAGTCACTGGTCCTCACTCGGAAGGCTAAGGAGTAGCTTCCAGATTGAACACACATCTACCTAAGGGACATCCTCCTATTTTCCAAGCAGCCTTTAGAAAAGAATGAAAACCCTCCTGACACTCATCGGCAGCTCCCCGACACCGTAAAGGGGGAACCGGCCCCCGGCCCATCACTCACACTGGTAGGGCTCGGCCCGGCCGCTCTGCAACACGATGGCCAGCACCAGCGTGAGCTGTGGCGTCGTCTCCAAGAAGGTCTCGAAGAGCCGCAGCATGCTGATGTCCATGGTCAGGAAGTCGGCATAAGCCAGGTCAAATTCAGAGGACGCCTCCTGCTGCCACACCAGGAGCCCCTGCTGCAGCCCCTGCACGCACCTAGGCAGGGCAGGTCCGGAGGCCCCCAGGGGCCAGGTTAGTGTGCGCTGCGTTGGGCTTCCCCTCTCCCACTGTGTAGATGGAGGCGGGCTCTAATCCTAGCTCGTCACTCACATGCTGCAGGGCCTTGGGCACGAGTGACTTAACCTCACCCAACTCTTTCATCGTAGAATGGGGATGGGTACCAACTGCCACCGCTTGGACTGGCCAGGATGTCCCCGGGTCATCCCAAACCCTGTCCCATTTCCCCCTTACAACATCCCCACTTGACAGATGGGGACACAAAACTGAAGAGCTAAGGAATGGTAGAAACAGGATTTGGACCCAAAACTGTGTGAATTTCAAAGGCATGCTATGAAATTGCCCCAAGTGACAGGTCTCAATTTTTTTTTAGAAAGCCTAAGATTTTCTTAGGACCCTGTGGGGGAAGGGGAGCCACTGAGAGCTCCAGAGTACAGGCAACATAGGTCAGATTGTGCTGTAGAAAGATCTCTCTTGGGGGCACCTGGGTGGCTCAGTGGGTTAAGCCGCTGCCTTCGGCTCAGGTCATGATCTCAGGGTCCTGGGATCGAGTCCCGCATCGGGCTCTCTGCTCAGCAGGGAGCCTGCTTCCCTCTCTCTCTCTCTGCCTGCCTCTCCATCTACTTGTGATTTCTCTCTGTCAAATAAATAAATAAGGGCGCCTGGGTGGCTCAGTGGGTTAAGCCGCTGCCTTCGGCTCAGGTCATGATCTCAGAGTCCTGGGATCGAGTCCCGCATCGGGCTCTCTGCTCAGCAGGGAGCTTGCTTCCCTCTCTCTCTCTCTGCCTGCCTCTCTGCCTACTTGTGATTTCTCTCTGTCAAATAAATAAATAAAATCTTTTAAAAAAAAAAATAAATAAATAAATAAATAAATAAATAAATAAGATCTTTAAAAAAAAAAAAAAGAAAGAAAGAAAGAAAGATCTCTCTGGCTATGAAGGAGTGGAAGGGGAGGAGGGGTTAGACGGGACGGATAGGGTCATTTAAGAGGACTGTCCAGAGTGATGGACATGGAGACAGACACAGAGTTGAGGGAGTCCAGAGGTTAGACAGTCAGGCCTGGGTGACCCATCAGCATGTAGGGAGTAGTGGAACATGTACCACGATCTCCCCCACCCAGAACTGATCTCAGTTGGCCACTGGCAGGTGAGCCCATTCCCTCAGAGCCAGGTCATTCACCAGACATTTACTGTCACTTCCCCTGGATGAACTTGACAGCACATTAAGGAGCAGGGGTGGCAGGCCCAGGTTGGGACTCTCCCTCAGCAGGAGCCTCTGCCCAGGTCCCCTAAGGCCCCTGCCTCAGTCCAGTCAAAGGCAGGAACAGACACGCCATTTTCAAAACCAAAGTTCAGTAAAGGCTGTCTGCCTCCTGCTCAGCAGAAATGGGACGAGAGGGGCGCCTGGGTGGCTTAGTGGGTTAAGCCTCTGCCTTCGGCTCTGGTTGTGATCCCAGGGTCCTGGCTGGGATCGAGCCCCGCAATCGGACTCTCTGCTCAGTGGGGAGCCTGCTTCCCCCTCTCTCTCTGCCTACTTGTGATCTCTGTCAAATAAATAAATAAAATCTTTAAAAAAAAAAAAAAAAGAAAGAAAGAAATGGGACGAGAGAGGAGGCATGACACAGTTACAGATTCAGGGCTCCTCGAGGCCACCAGGACTGTAACAATTGCTCTCCTTCTGCCCACCCGGCATTTTAAGGAGGCCCTTGCAGTCCCTCAGGCAAAACCGCTATACTCAAAGCTCCTCTTGTCCCCTCCTGGAGACTCAATGAAGCTTTGTCAAAGCAAGATCTGGAGAGAATCTGCAGAATGGATTCAAGAGCAGATCCTGGCTCCAGCCGCCCCATCCCAACCCAGAGCACAGAGTGTCCTGACTCCACCACAAGACTCTCATCCCTTAGTTTCAGCTTCTTCATCTCTAGCGGGCCCTGCGGTTCTGAGGAGTACCACCCACACAGACTTTCTGGAACCCAGCCTATGCCCAGTCCTGGCTGGCTCAGGGGACACGGCTGAGTCAGACCCCATCGCTGAGCTCTTGCTTGCTCGGGGGACCAGAGGGTGGGGCAGGGAGAAGGAAACTGGGAAAGAGGGCTTGAGAGGACAAGCTCTGTTCTGAGGGTCAAGGCTGCGACGCCCCCCCCCCACCTCCGTGACCCGGGTAATCAAGCCGGCTGACATTTGTTGAAGGCTTACTCTGTGCCGAAGCAATTCAATCCCTTATTTCTTTTAATCCCTACCAAACAGAAGCAGGTGCTACAACCAAATCCACTGGAACAATGAGTAAACTGAGACCCAGAGGGCTCAAGGGACTTGCCCGAGGAAGGCCCACCCACAACAAAAAGGAACATTTTTTGGATGGAACAGGTCAGGGGTCGGCTGTTACACTAGAGTCCACCAAGAGCCCAGAGCACCAAGGGCTCTTGCCTTCGCTCCCCACAACAGGCCAGCCGGCCAGTCCTGTGTCTACACTCCTGTCGCCATTTCACAGAGGAGGAAACTGAGGCAGGGATGAGGCCGCAGAGGGTAAATTAGCTAGGACTGGAGCCCAGACAGCTCTGACTCCAAATCATGTGCCTCGTTTTCTTCTCTGGGCTTCAGTCTCTTCCCTAGTGTCACGGGGGTAGAGTAGCTGGGTTCTGAGGGCCGTCAGCCGGCCCCTCTTTCTTAGAGGCGGGGAGCTCACCTGTAAGCAGAAGGTCCCACAAGGGCTTAGCTTCCTCTCCTGGGTCCCGAGCTTCTCCTTCCCACCCCTCCCCAGTGTCAGGGTTCCCCCCCGCAGCTAGTGGCGCGGCTCCCGGGGGCGCGGGCTCCGCCCCCCACCCCCTTCCGAGGGCGTGGTGCTCACCTGTACAGGTAGCCCAGCTGCACGAGGTGCAGCAGCGCCAGGCAGCGGCCCGGGGGCTGCGGCTCGTGCAAGCCGGCGGGGTCGGCGCGCAGCCAAACCCAGCTGAAGAGCTGCAGTGCGACCGAGGCGAGGCCCAGCAGCGCCAGCACCAGCGCGGCCCACAGGTAGCGGCCGCTGAGCACATACTGGCCCGCGGCCCACAGGTCGGCGCCCAGGTCGATCAGGAAGGCGGCGGTGCCCAAAAAGCCCAGGACCACGTCCCAGAGGAGCGCGGCGCGGGGTAACCAAGGCATGACCCGCCAGCCTCTCGCGTACCTTCTCCTCTAGGTTCGGACCCGCCTTCCCCGCCCGGGGTCGCCACGGCAGGAAGGAGGCGGGCGCAGGCCTAGGGGCCGCCCGGGGCCCAGGCCTCCTGGGCGGGACTTCCCCGTCCCGCCCCGTCCGGGGAGGAGCAAGGTCCGCGGACCCCGCGGCTGACGGCGCCCGCGGTCCCCACACGCCCCTGTCAGCCTGCGTCCCGGAAGGCCCCCCCACCGGCTGCGGCCCAGCAGCCTACGCAGGGCACTCGCGTGCAGCCCCGCTGAGCCCCGAGGACCGCTAGGCCCGCAGACGGCCGGGCGCGGCCACACCGCCCTTCCGTAGCGCGGCCGCCGTCTACTTGCAATTGAGGCAAGAGAAGGCCCGAGAAGACGGCAGTGGCTCAGGGCGTAGCGCCCGGGGTTGGACCGCGATCCCTCGCGTCCGCGTTGTTGCATAACCGGATTGCGGGACTTCGCAAACCTGCGTGCGGGCGAGGGCGGGGGGTGGGGGGACGGACGAGGACACGGGATCCCTCAGGCGTATCTTCTCTGTGGCTCATCTTACTCTGTTCAGTAACTGTTCAATCACTCTACAGGAGTCGCAGTAAACATGAAACATATGAAAAGGGAAAACGCACAGAAGGAGATGCTCGAGGAGCACTGTGTTTTGGAGGAAACTTGGGGGAAAAAAATGTGCTGGGGACGGGGAAGGTCTTCGGCGCTTCATTTACTGCCCAGGCTGCTGCTCCACTCGGACTCCCGCTGCAGACGCCGGGCCGGGGTGGCTGCAAGTCTCTGCGGGGAAGCGGCCGGCGGGCGCCCGAGGTCAGGGCGCGAGCAGCGCGCGCAGGCCCAGCAGCGCCGCCAGCAGGAGCGCGAGCCCGGGCGCGGGCGCGGGCGCGGCGCCGGGGGCGCGCAGGCAGGCGGCGTATGCGTCGAAGGCTACTTCGCGCAGCGCGCACACGTGCTCGGCGCGGCAGGCCTGGTCGCAGGCCTCGCGGTCGTAGCCAACCGAGTTGTAGACGTAGTAGCGCTGCAGCGCCCCGGGATCGCTGGCGATGCGGCCCAGCGCCGCGTGCATGGAGCGGGCGCCTGCGTCGGGCACCCCGTAGGCCTTGGTCAGCCGGTACTCGAGCTCCCAGAGTGGAGTCCCCTGCGCGTTCGCCTGGCTCAGGTTCACGAAGTAGGTCACAACGTCCTGGAGAGAGGGCGTGAGGAGGGCTGGCCCTGAGCAGCTGGCAGTTTCCACCCAACCTCCAGTCCCTACACCTTGCATTCCTCCCCACCCCTGATTCTTTACAGCTCTAACAATGACTGCTGTTAGCGAGCTTTTCGAGCTTTTCGAGCTTTTCCTACTTATGGGGTATGCCTGGTATGCTAATGGAGTAACTGCCCGTATTACCCTGATTTCACAGATGAGGACACTGAGTCCTAAAGAGGTTAATTCATTTGTCCAGGGTCCTCCAGGGCTCAGTAAATATTTACAGAATTAATGGATAAAAAGCAACTTAAAGAAATGGCATGGAGTGCCTGGCTGAAAGAGGTTGTGGAATTGTGGTTGCCGAGGGTTTCGGATACACCCGGGACTCCTAGGATCAGATGCATCTTTGGAACTAGAATCTTGAAAGGCTTATCTGTCTGATGCTTTCCACTTAAATTTGTCACTAGAAGTGGGGTAAGAGGAACTGCCATGTATGGAGGGCAGCCTCCCCAGAGGTACATTATGTTATTCCATTTGGTCCTCTCCAAACCCTGTGAGGGACTGGTACTCCCATTTTACAGATGAGCGGAGGTGGGAAGAGGTCAAAAATCTCACGAGTAGTGGAGCCAGGATTCAAACCCAGTTCTGTGTGACTCCCTCCCTCAGAAGGCGTGTTGGGGGTGGGAGAGAGTGGGAACCAGCCGGTGACTCCTCTGCTAAGACCCTCTGGGTGCCCATATGGACAACAGGCCACACTCTTCAAAGACCTCAGACGTTTCCTCCGTGCACACTTACTCTGGAGTCAAGGACCTCGGTTATCTGGTCCAGTCCCTAGCTTTAAATGTCCTCTCTCAAGTCCCAGTTAAAAATCTCTATATCCACCTCTTCCTGGGCCTCCAACTTGAATACCCGGCTGCCTCGTCGCTGGGCATTTTCACTGGAGCACCACTTAGACCTCCCCAAGTGAACAGGTCCCAAACCAGACTTCTGCTCTAGCTCTGAAACATGCTCCTCCCACGGTGATCCCAGTTCAGTAAAGGGCAGTTTCACCCCTCCAGGTGCTGAGGCCAAAGCCCTGGCTCCTCTCTTTCTCTCTCGCCCTCATCCAGTCCCCCAAAATCCTGCCTCCTCTGCCTTCAGCAGACATCCAGGATCTGGGGCTTCTCGCTGTCCCACCGTCACCCCCTGGCCTGTGCCAGTGTCACCTCTCAGCAGTAATTGTGGTCACTTCCTACCTCACCCTTCCCCTAACCCCCACCCTCATTTCTGCCCTTGCCCCCTACAGCAGAGGGGCTACCCCCACCTCTGCAGAGCCGGCTAGCCGGCGGTGGGGGGATTTTGTAAAATTGTGTAAGTCAGAATATCTCATCCTGCCCCAAACGCTCCACATCCAGAGTCCTAATCACAGCTGACAGGATCTGACCTCGTCCCTCCCACCCTCCGCCTGTGCCTCCCTCTGCAGCCTCGACCTCCACGCTCCTCCCTGACACTCACCAAAAGCACAGTCCTACCCAGGGCCTCCGACTTGCTCTGTCCTCTGCCTTCCCCGTATCCCTGCATGGCTCCCTCCCTCCATCTACTCAGAACTCACATGTCACCCTATGGGTGAACTTCCATCCCACCTGCCTCACAGCATGCATGTGCGTGTGCACACACACTCAATAACGGTGACACCTGCCCCCTCACTCTTTGTCCTTAGTGCTTCTCTCCACGTCACACTAAACGTTCCTTTTCACAGTGTCTACTATAGGATAGGATACTACTGCGTGTGTCTCCTGTGAGAATGCCAACTCCAGGACAACAGTGACTTTGTCACCCTTCACTTACGTATCTCCTGAGCTCAGCACAGGGCCCCGCTCATGGTAGATGCTTACTTAGTACCTTTTGTTAAATAAATTAGGGAATACTGTTTCTTTGCCATGTCAACAGTAACAAGCCCAGCCCAGGAGATGAGAGGTGGCTCGGTGAGTCAGAGGTCTGCTTTGGCTGAGGTCTTGTCGGTGTAGGCATAGGCGGGCAATGAGCATAAAGTCACGCTGCGGGAGGCCTTGAACACCAGGCCAAAGAGATCCAGCTTATCTTGTGGGCACTGGGGAGCCATGGAAGGTCTTAGCGCCTTCTGTAATGTGTAGTAGATGAGCTACAGCAGGGCACAGAGCTAGAGGTAGGGAGGCCGGGTAGGCTATGATCTAGGCTGAACGGAGAATTGGGGACAAAGAATTTTCTGAGTTTGTTGCAGGATGCAGAGTGGCTCGAGGGAACCAGAGCTCTAGAAGAGGGAGGATTGAGCTGGAAGGATCAGGCAAGGCGGTGATACATTCAGGTCCCTCCCCATCCTCCCCCTCCAGCCCCAGCAGACCCAGGGCTCCTGACCTGCAGGCTCAGTGTGGCTCGGTCATATTCAAATACCCGGATGCCGGGATTGTTGGCCCCATTGACCACTCCAGGTAAGGTGGTTTTCCACGGGGTGACTCCAGGGGTAAGGAACAGGACACTGATGGGGGCACCTTTCAGGAGAGAGAACCGCGGGACTGAGAGAGAGGCCAGCAAGAGGAGGAGGCGGGTATGGGCTGGCCGCTGTCCTCCGCAGCGAGTACCTGCATCATCGTAGAACATCCGGAAGCTGTCGGTGTGGTGATGGCCGAAGAACTGCCCTGCGATGACTCGATGGTGCTTCCGGATCACCTTCAGGTACTCCTCGTTAAAGCCCTCCCGGAACCACGCTTTGTTCCGTGTCTTCTCGAAGAAGCCCGGGGGCACGTGGCCAATTATGTACACCTGCACGGAGGGGGTGCCCAGGAGGGGCTCAGGATCCGGACCAACCCTTCACATCCACCTCTCAACACCGGCCCCTCTCGCCAGAGGCAAGCAGACAGGCTCCAAGATCCCCCCTCAAGCCCGCCCCCTGGCTGATGCCAGTGCTCTGAAGACCCAGCCATGATTTTTTTTTTAAAGATTTTATTTATTTATTTGACAGACAGAGATCACAAGCAGGCAGAGAGGCAGACAGAGGAGGTGCAGGAAGAAGGTCCCCGCTGAGCAGACAGCCCAATGTGGGGCTCAATCCCACGACCCTGAGATCATGACCTGAGCCGAAGGCAGAGCCAGCCATGATTTTACCAGGTGTTTCCCACCTCAGTGCCTTGGCGCGTGCTAAGCACCCCTCCCCCAAGGACCCCTCTCTTTTTCCCAGGCTGTCGTGAGGCTGGAAAAAGAAGCCCCCTCCTGGTGCCAGGCTGCTGAAGGACCTTCAGGGATAGAGGCCCCTCAAGGGAGTGGCTGAGCATGTGCAGAGGTGGGACACTGGCTCAGGAGGTGACCCCAGAGAGGGTAGCAGGTGGACGTGGGAGCCCTTACCATCTCCTTAGCTCGGGATGCACGGGTCAGCACGTCTTCCAGCCACTGGAACTGCTGCGCGGGGTCTGCCATGCCAGCCGTCTGCTCATTGTTGCTGTAGTACAGGTTCGTGTTGAGGACCACGATCCGCCCGGCCCCACTCAGGCCCGGCAACTTCTCAGAATAGAAGGCACCTATGGCGTCACAGCCAGGGAGAATCTGAAGGGTCCCCTGCCTCTGATGAGACACGTCTCTGTGCCCCCCCAGCTTCGCTCCCAACAGCTCCTGCCCCGGTGTCCTCCCTTCCTGTCTTGCCCGTAGGAGGACCACGGTGAGAAGACCAGAGGCTCTGGGGGCCCGCTGCCCCGGCTCCAGTCCTGGTTCCCGCACCTAGCTGTGCAGCTTGGGAGCATTTTTACTTCACCCCTCTGTGCTGGGTTTCTCCCTTTCTATAATGTGAAGAACAGTAAGATGTGTTTGTCCCTCCAGATCCACTGTCAACCCTGTTCGCTCAACTCTCTGTTCTAGAAACTGATCTCTGGGGGTGGCTCAGTCATTAAGCATCTGCCTCAGGCTTGGGTCATGATCTCAGGGTCCTGGGATCGAGCCCGGCATTGGGCTCCTTCCTCCGTGGGAATCCTGTTCTCCCTCTCCCATTCCCCATCTTGTGTTCCCTCTCTCGCTATGTCTCTGTCAAAGAAATAAATAAAATCTTTAAAAAAATAAAAAGAAAGAAAGAAACTGATCTCCATGGACTACATCAACCAGTTTCTGGTTGGGTTTGACCCGCTGGGACTGAGGACAGGCAAGAGAGCAGCCAGGGTCCCCTCGGACTGCTGTGTCTCTGGATCAGTGGCTCTCAGCCACTGATTTTGTTCCCCGGGGGAACATTTGGCAGCGTCTGGAGACATTTTGGGTTACGGCGATGGTGTCCCTCGTATCCTGCATCCTTGACGGCCCCCACGATGAATTATCCAACCCAAGATGTCAGTAGCACAAAGGGTGGGAAATGCTGCCTGAAGCAGAGGTTGCTTCCCCTTCCTTGTTTCCGTGAGGAGTCTTGGAATGTGCCGAGAGTGGTGCCTGGCACCCAGCAAATGCTCAGGAAATTGTCCATTATGATCCTCCCTAGAGCCACTGAGCGCATGGAGTCAGCCCCAAAGTCTGCTTCCCAAGCCGGCCACCTCCAGGTTGGCTGATCTTCACCAAGGGACTCGACATCTTCAAGCCTCTATCTCCTTATCTGTGTAATGGGGATAAAATCGGTACCCGTTTCCTGGGGTCTTGGTGAGGACAAAATTCGGTGAGACCTGGGCAGACAAGGAAGTGCTTATAGTTGCAAAAAGTACCTTCTTTGAAGAGAGCGATGGATTCGTTACTGAGCCAGGGTCTCCACAGCTCTGCGACCTGATTGTAGATGTTGTTACTCCCTGCTGGGAACTGATTTTTGGGATGAAAGTCATGATTTCCCAGAGCAGCGTAGACTTTGGTATCTGGGAGGAAAAAGAGACATGTAAACATGTTTATGGGAAAGTGCTCAGCAGAGCTGGTACGTTTCAGTCCACCACTGACCGTGGGAGCCCATGGGAAGAGCCGTAGCACAGATGAGGGAAATTTAGAGATAAGCAGAAAAGAGCATTCAGTAGAATCTGGCCGAACATGGCTCAGACCTGGGAAGGAAGAGCAGTGAGTTCCCTGATTCCAGTTCCTAACTCCATTCCCAGCAAAGGGTTTCCCAGTCAGAAGAAAGCATGAGAAGACAAGAAGACGTAAGCTAGAAGATCGAAATAATCTTCCCATCCCTTAGGACCCCTGTGGTAATGTAGAGCTTCTTGTTCTATTCCGTTCCAGGTCCACTTACTGTTAGAAAAGGGATCTGGTTCCCTCTGGGAGCCTTAGGAGTTTGACAAATTCCGTGATTCAGCAGGTGTTTACTGAACACCTCGTCTGGGCCAATGCACAGATCCCGGAACCAGGCACCCAGTCCCAGTCCCAGAGGCCTCGAAGTGCAGTAGGGTTGACAGGTATTCAGTAATCAGAGGTGGGAGAACTGTCACAGAAAAGGGAAGAGCCACTGGCTGTGGAAGTGTATGGGGTGGAGGTGGGGGTCAGAGGAGGGAGCGGCTTGTGAATGATGCTGCGGGGGGGGGGGGGGGGGGCTTCCAGATGCATTTCCTCCTCTTATCTCTGTGTCTGTACTGTGCCAGTAGTAATTGTTCAATAAGTGTTTGGCCAGAAACAACAACTCCTCTGAGCTCAGGGCAGGGTTTTGCCCTTACAGGAACTTGGCAGTCCCCAGGGCATGAGAGACCTTGAACCAATGAGGGAGGAAGGAGCCTCTAACTCCCACGTGGAGTTAGATGTTTTCACCAACTTAGATCTGGGAGGGCTGAAAGCCCCACAGAAGGAGATGGTCATAAGGTTCCCATCAGGAATTGCTTGCCAACCCAGAAACCAGCTCTGTAACTGCCTGGAAAAAAAACCTCACCTCTTCAACATAACTGCCGGCAGCCTAAGAATCCTTTTAGAGGGGCGCCTGGGTGGCTCAGTGGGTTAAGCCTCTGCCTTCTGCTCAGGTCATGATCTCAGGGTCCTGGGATTGAGCCCCGCATCAGGCTCTCTGCTCAGCGGGGAGCCTGCTTGCCCCTCTCTCTCTCTCTGCCTGCCTCTCTGCCTACTTGTGATTTCGCTCTCTATCAATTAAATAAAATACAATCTTAAAAAAAAAAAAAATCCTTTCAGTGTGGTGCCTGGGTGGCTCAGTCCTTGTCTGCCTTTGTCTTGGGTCATGATCCTGGGGTCCTGGGATCAAGTCCTGCATCAGGCTCCCTGCTCAGAGGGAAGCCTGCTTCTCCCTCTGCCTACTGCTTCCCCTGCTGCGCTCTCTCTCTCTGTGTGTCAAACAAATAAATAAAATTTTAAAGAAAAGAGAGAGAGAGAGAGTCTGACTCTTGATTCCGCTCATCACGATCTTGGGGCCACGCTCAGGGGAGTCTGCTTGAGATTTTGTCCCTCTCCCACTGCTCCTCCCCTCTAAAATAAATAAATCTGAAAAAAATAAATAAAAGGATCCATTTAGAAAAAACCCTGGAATTCCAAGGACAGATGAGAAGGGAGGGACTCTCCCCTTTTCTTTGTGCCGGGCACTGTGAGAAACCCCTTATGAGCATAAGCTCCAATGAGGGCACGACCTGGCCTCTGGTCCACGGCCAAGTTCCCTCCTCCTAGAATGGCATCTTGCTCTTAGTGGATACCAGAAAATACTTGTTCACTAGATGAGCGAGTGGATTACTCTACTGAATCCTCACAACATCCTTCTGGGCAGGTACCATGATTGTCCTCGCTCTGCACAGACGCGAAACGGAGTCTCCAGGGCACCGCCCAGCCGTCCTGGAGAAGATGGGCTGGCGTTCACAGTGACTGCCAGGGAACGCAGCTGGCACATGGCAGGAAGAACACGTGACAGAAATCTCGAGCTTCTGTCCCTTCCTCCTTGCCAGCGAGTTGCCTGACTGCTCTGTGCTTCCGCTTATTTATTTACAAAGTGGAAAGTGTTCTGCTTCACCTGTATTGCTGTAATTCTCAAATAAGATAATGTCTCTTTTTAATTCTTCTAGTATGTTCTTAGTTTAACATCTCTGCAGGTGGGCTGTGACTTCTCATGGAGGCCAAGCGCTGTCATACTCTTAACAACATTTTTTTTAAGATTTTATTTATTTGATAGAGAGAGATCACAAGTAGGCAGGGCAGCAGGCAGAGAGAGAGGGGGAAGCAGGCTCCCGGCTGAGCAGAGAGCCCCATGACCCTGAGTTTATGACCAGAGCTGAAGGCAGAGGCTTAACCCACTGAGCCAACCAGGCGTCCCAACACTTTTTTTCTTAACAGGACATAAAATAATGATGCATCTCACAGTTGATGGCATGTTGGATGTTAGGAAATTCAATAAATGTGCAAGTGAGTTTATAAGCGAGAGAATCTTCTAATTTACCTTTGTACGTGAACTCATAGTTGTAAAGCATTTTCTTTTCTTTTTTTTTTTTAAAGATTTTATTTATTTATTTGACAGAGAGAAATCACAAGTAGATGGAGAGGCAGGCAGAGAGAGAGAGAGAGGGAAGCAGGCTCCCCGCTGAGCAGAGAGCCCGATGTGGGCACTCGATCCCAGGACCCCGAGATCATGACCCGAGCCGAAGGCAGTGGCTTAACCCACTGAGCCACCCAGGCGCCCCGCATTTTCTTTTTTTTTTTAATATATTTTTATATTTATTTGACAGAGAGCACAAGTAGGAGGAGCGTTAAGCAGAGGGAGAAGCAGGCTCCCCAATGGGAAAGGAGACTGAGGAGGAGCTCAATCCCAGGACTCCAGGGTCATGACCTAAACCAAAGGCAGATGCTTAACCGGCTGAGCCACCCAGGTACCCCTGTAAAGCATTTTCTTGTCCATTATTTCACTTGTATTCCAGAAGCCCCTCTGGAGCAGAGAAAAGGGTGCTCAACTTCGGATTTCAGTTTGACTCCCTCCCCAGGAACTGACTAGCTTTGAGCCATTGGAGCCTTCCCTACACATCCAGACAACTGTGCATACAATGACTCGGGTTGAGGGAAGGAGGTGGGAAAGGAGGTTGCCTCGAGGACCGAGGACCGTGTGAGCTGGTAACTGCAGCTGCGAGCCCCTCGTGGAGTGGTGGGTCAGATAGGTGCTCAAACAAGGATTTGTGTTCCCGCCCTTGCCACATGACCTTGACCTGTTTACTTGACTCCAGGGCTCACATTTCTCAGCAGTAAAATGGGAGTAACAGTAGCACATCTCTGCAGGAGCCCCACAAGCATCAGTGAGCTACAGCATATTCTTAGAGCAGTGCCTGACACATAGCCCGCAGTACATAGAGATCCATGCAGTTACTGCTGCTGCTAATACTTATTTTTATTATCATCAATCCTATCTGGGGCCTGGGGATCTGCGTCTAAGACCTTAGAGGATGCAGCTGTTCCAGAACCCCAAGGGGGTGGGGGTGGGGTGGGGGTTAGTGGGCTGCTCTGACATGTCCCCAGCGGGCAGCCTGAGAGCCTGATTCAGTCCCTGGCACCTTGGGTTCAGCACAGGTTGCTTAAAGACATCTTTCGGGGCTGTTAGATGGGGCATTAGGTCCCACTCGCCTGTCAGGTCCCACTGGTCTGCTGCCTAACCACTCATGGGCTCTGCTTGCTCTCCTAGGCTCTGAAGTCCTTGCAAGCACCAAGAACAACACCTGGGCTGGAAATCAGCATCTCCCAGAGGCCCCGGCAGCCAGGATGGTTGGAGGGCAGTGGATGGCAGCTCTGGGGCTGCAGCAGGATGTAGGGCTACATGTGAGTCCCTGAGAGACCTCCAGGAATGATGCATTTCTATAGCTACCGGTGCCGAGAAGGGGCTGTAAGTCGCTGTAAAGCAGGCTCGGGCAGAAGGCAGAACGGAAAGTCAGGCAGGCATTTCCGTTCATAGGATTCTGCGTGGAAACACAGGGCAGGGGTGGCTCACGTTCCTCCATCGATCGCTGTGAGACCTGGCCAGCGGCCAGGGTTGGGGCTGTTGCTGTCCCAACAGACACCGCCAGAGGTTTAGGCAATGCTTTGGGGGACAGATGGCAGGGGCTTACCTGGAAAGACCTCTCTGATGAGCCTGGTCAGGCGCTCCACGATTCCCAGCACAGCGGCTTCTCCCAGCCTCTCATTGGGCACATGAGGTGTGTCATCACTGCAAAACACCACGGAGCTCATTTAGTGCAGGCAGCTCAGGAAGGGGCTCGAGAAAAAGGAGGAACAGCTCAGCCATGAGAAAACAGGCCTTGGAGCGGGCCCTCTGTGAGGGGAGGGCGGGGCTGGAGCCGGGAGTCTAGGAGTACAGAGTTCAAACCTAGTCTCTGCCAGTGACCTGCTCTGGGTCCCTGGGCTGGCTGCTTAACCTCTCTGAGCCTCCCTTATCTCATCTGTAAAATAGGGGTAATAATGGTACTTACATCTAGAGTATTTCTGAGACTCTAATAAATCTGGGATAATGATATACGTAAAATAGAGACAAGCGGGACCACTCTTCCTTATAAAGAGCATATTTCCCAGGTGGCTGTCCTCACTTGGGCTCCAATGAAACTCTTCTCCTTTCTTTTTAAAATAGGTAAAAACAAAGGAAAATAAAAAGCAGAATAGTAGCTGCCAAGTTGCAATTAATATTATTATGTTAAGAGGGAAGCTTGGGGGTTTCAGTCCCACCTGCAAGTCCCCAGGGAGCTTGGGGTGGAAAAGCCATCTCTGAGTCCTGCTCCATTCCCCAAAGCTTCTAGGGAGCTGTGAGCTGGCATCAGAGTTTAGAGTTCATCCTATGGCAGATCCAGGACCTGCCCTAGGACACTGTTCTGCTGACCTAAATTCCTGGATCCAACTTAGAAATGGGGCACGTGGATGGCTGAGTCGGTTAAGCATCTGACTCTTGATTTCAGCTCAGGTCTTGATCTCAGGGTCATGAGTTCAAGTCCCACATTGGGCTCCACACTGGGCATGAAGCCTACTTAAAAAAGAAATATACAGCAAGGTCAGAGAGCAGGGGAGGAGAAAGGGAAAAGGTAAGAGCCCCAACAATATAAAGCTTGAGGACCCAGCTGGACCCGACGGGGTGAGGCAACTGCTGCCTCCATCCTCCCCCAGGAAGTTAATCAGCTTAGTAGTAGTGATACTGTTACCAGCAGCAAACCTGGCTTGCTTTGTGCCTTGGACTTTCTGTGTGTTGTACTCACATCCCCTAATTTGTTCTCCATGATAACCCTCCAATGTGGGTTCTGTTAGTCCTGTTTGACAGAGAAACAAGGCACAGAGAGGTGGCGGATTCTCAAAGGGGTGGAGCCAGGGTTTGAACCCAGTCGGCGGGGCTCCAGAGTCTACACTTATTATACCCATTACTCCCTGCTGCGTCTCTGACCCTCCTTAGGGCCCCAGGAGGAGCCTAGCCCCCTGCCCACCCCAGGGACAGGCCAGGGGGTCCAAGGACATCAGAACAAAACTCCTCTGCCCTTTATATTTCTAGTTTGGAGGATCTAATTCTTTCTTTTAGAAAACACTTCCAGGGGCACCTGGGTGGCTCAGTGGGTTAAGCCGCTGCCTTCGGCTCAGGTCATGATCCCAGGGTCCTGGGATCGAGCCCCACATCGGGCTGTCTGCTCTGAGGGGAGCCTGCTTCCTCTTCTCTCTCTCTCTGCCTGCCTCTCTGCCTACTTGTGATCTCTGTCAAATAAATAAATTAAATCTTTAAAAAAAAAAATAGAAAACACTTCCAGTTCCTACAGGTTACCCTAAGGGATGACAACTTGCCCCAAGAAATCAAACGTTTTAGAGACTGAATTATAAAAGGTCCCAGAGGTCATCTTATTCAACATCATATATATCTGCAAGGCCCCAGAGATTTCCCAGAAACATCATGTTTCTGTTAAAGGATCATGAATTTCCCAAGGCAGTCACCTTTCCCAGAGGGATCACATCACATCTTTCAGAATATTCCTCCCGGGTCCCTCCTCGGAGAATCCAGAGGCTCCTGGAGCACAATCTGTCTTGGCAGCAAGAGTACAGGGTCAAAGCCTAAAGCTCACTTTCTTCTTAGACTGATTCCTGCGCTGCCCAGACCTCTCCTGAGACACTGTCCCTTCCCTTCCTTCCTTCCTTCCTTCTTTCAAAATTTTATTAATTTATTTGTCAGAGAGAGAGAGAGAGGCACAAGCAGGGGGAGTGGCAGGCAGAGGGAGAAGCAGGCTCCCCACCCACCAGGGAGCCCAAAGTGGAACTTGATCCCAGGACCCCAGGATCATGACCTGAACCAAAGGCAGACGCTTAACCAACTGAGCCACCCAGGAGCGCCGACACTATCACATTTCTGAAGTGTCCAGCCTTGCAGCCTCCTGCTGCCAACCACACGGTCCATCTCAGGATCATTCCCAGTCACTACCACACCACACTGAGGGGCAGCTGGGGGCATCGTGAGCTTAATCCCACCCTGTACAAGTGTCCAAGGAGGCTGGAAGAGGGAGCAGGAAGTCAGAGCACTGGCCAACCTTCCTCACCAGCCCCCTGCTTACCACTTCCTGTGAGATGGAGTCAGGTGCCCTGCAAAGCTCGCACATCTGTCAGTGAGCCTCTCTCCCGGCTGGGATACGATGGTCCTCGGGCTTGTCACCCACAAGCCTGGGAACTCCTTGAAGGCCAGTCTGGGTTTGTATCATCTTGGTTCCCCAGTGTCGACCCAGGCTGCTCCACCGAGGGAGAGAGAAAGGAGCCGGGAGTGAAGGGTGGACCATGAGGGACAAGGACAGCCAGTTCTGAGGGAAGTGGGAGGACTCATGGCATGTCCTTGGATGAGAAGCAGAAATGGAATCCGGCTGAGGAGAAATCACCCACCCTACAAGCTGTCCTTCAGCAGAGCAGTGCTGTGACCAGTGAGAAGCCCCCAGGCCAGAGCAGCCAGGACACTGGGTCCCAAAGCCAGGACCACTCTCAGCCCCCCTACCTTCTTCCCTCCTTGCACGTGGATCCCTAAACCCCGGTTGGAGTGGCCCCAGTGTTCATCGCCCTGACTTAGAATCTGGGAGTTCTCGGGGCACCTGAGTGGCACCGTCTGTTAAACCTCTGACTCTTGACTTTGACTCAGGTCATGATCTCAAGGCCATGGGATGGAGCCCCTTGCTGGGCTCTGCACTCAGCAGGGAGTCTACTGGGGTCTCTCCCTCTCTCTCTCCCTCTAACCCTCCCTCTGCTCTCCTCTCCCTCTCTCTCTCTAATAAATACATAAATCTTAAAAAAATAAAATAAAATAAAATCCGGGAGTTCTCCACATACCCAGATGTGCCCTGACTGTGTCCCCAGCCTCTGAGAGAGCTGTGTTCTGCTAAGGTTAGGAGACAGAGTCAAGGGCATAGACTGCGGGATCTGCCAGACCCACAGTTCCCTCAAGCTTCAGGTCCTTCCTCTCTGAATCCGGGCCGGTGTGAGGACTAAGGGAGCTGGCCTGGGGAGGAAGCCAGGCCCGCAGGTGGCACTCAGCAGCTGCCTGGTGAAGGCTGACTTTTGTGACTGTTCTCACCCGGTCCAGAGGATGAAGTCTGGCTTTCGCTCGATCTCCTTCATGGCGTAGATGGAGGAGTTGATGAGGGCCCAGGGAGAGTCGCAGAGGTAGTTGCCCCAGGGGCCTGCGTTGGGCACTGGCTGGGAGCCAGCTGATGGGCACACCTGGAGGGGGTCTTCAGATACCTTGTAGTCAGGGTCAAGGTGCAGGTCAGAGATGTGCCAGAATTTCCCTGCAGGGGAAAGGAGACAGTCTTTGATGCCGGTACCTCCCTGAGCCTGGATGGGGAGGAAGCCCAGCCGGGGTCCTGGCTTGGGGAGAACAGGCTCCAAATGTGAGACACTTTCCTCAGAAGCCAGGGTTCACAGAGAAAGAGCCACAGGTCTGACTTGGCCCCAAGAAGCCCTGAGAGGACCTGTGACCTTTGACCTTCTCCATTTCCCCACCTCAGGGGACCCAGCAGCAGCAAGGGCATTGGGCTTCTATGACCCTCAAAGAATCCTTTGGCAATTCTAAGCAGCGTGCTTGTTTGAAAGCTAAGTTTGGGGAGAGTCATGGTGAAGGAAGGCTCTGGAGCCACCTATAAGCTGTGTGACCTTGGGTGTGTCGCTTCACCTCTCTGAGCCCAGAACTACAGCCACAGCTTCCAACCTAGGCTGGCCAGAATATCAAAAATCTCTTGGCATGAGGAGCACCAGGCTGGCTTAGTCTGAGCAGCATGCAACTTTTGATCTCAGGGTTGTGAGTTCAAGCCCCATGTTGGGTACAGAGATTATTTAAAAAGAAAATCTTAAAAAAAAAAAAAAATGTCTGGGGCGCCTGGGTGGCTCAGTGGGTTAAAGCCTCTGCCTTCGGCTCAGGTCATGATCCCAGGGTCCTGGGATCGAGCCCCACATTGTCGGGCTCTCTGCTCGGCGAGGAGCCTGCTTCCCCCCCACCCCCCGCACCCTCTGCCTGCCTCTCTTCCGCCTTGTGATCTCTGTCTGTTAAATAAATAAATAAAATCTTTTAAAAAATTTTTTAAAAAAATTCTTGGTGTGATCCCAACAAAGAAACAGGCCACATGGTGGATTTGTCATCGGTACCCGGCAGGGGGCTGTGGATAAGTAGTTTCAACCATTTTTACTGACCACATTTGGCCTCTGCCTTAAATCCTGTGTTTTTGGCTACGACCAGGGTGAGGACTGGGATTTCCTCATCCTCCATCACTGCTGTCACTTCCTCCTGCATTTCCTGTGTCACTCAGGGGCAACAGTCATACACCCCAGCCCCGCCCCCAGACCAGGAAACCGGCTTCCGCCAGGGAACCCCGGGCTTCCCAGGGCTGCTTTCAGGGATGGATAGCCATGGCACCACCACACAAGCCACAGGACCCCCCGTGGGGCTCTAGGAGAGATCCAAAGGTCAAGTCCAGCCCCTGATCCTCTCTCCAAAACTTCTCCTCACCTAAACCTTGTCCCAGGAGAGGATCAGAACCTTGTTTACACTAAGGTGCAAATGACTGATTAAGTAAGTCAGGATCCCTCCCAAGGTCATTACATGGACACTGCAGCCCTAGAGGGGCAGTTGACCCTCAGACAATGCAGGTTAGGGGCACTGATGCCCACACAGTCATAAATCTGTGCATTAATTTATGACTCCCCCAAAACTTAACTACTAATAGCCTACTGTTGACCAGAAGCCTTTACTGATAACATCAATAGTCAATAAACACGTACGTTGTATGTTGTATGTGTTATATGCTGTATTTGCACAGTAAAGTAAGCTAGAGAAAAAAAACGTTATTAAGAAAAGCCATAAGGGGGCGCCTGGGTGGCTCAAACGGTTAAGCGTTTGCCTTGCAACAGGTCATGATCTCAGGGTCCTAGAATCAAGTCCTGGGTCGGGTTCCCTGCTGAGCAGGGAGTCCGCTTCTCCCTCTACTCCTCCCCCTGCTACTGATCTCTCTCAAATAAATAAATAAAATCTTTAAAAAGAGAAAAAAGAAAAATCATAAGGAAGAGAAAATACATTGCAGTACTGTATTTATAAAAAAATCTGTATATAAGTGGACCTGTATAGTTCAAACTTGTGTCCTTCAGGGGTCAGCTGTATTGATCATTATCCCCATTTTGCAGATAAGGACACTAAGGCTAAGGTCATGTTAACTAAGATCAATATGCCTGAGATCAGACAGCAAAATGGTGGAGGTCCCATGGCTCTTGATTTTCTCCCAGGAAGATATGATTGCTAAGGGTGTAAAACCAGTGCCTTTTTTTTTTTTTCTAAGTAGGCTTCACGCCCAATACAGGGTTTGAACTCACTACCCTATGATCCAGAGTTAGATGTTCTACCCACTGAGCCAACCAAGTGCCCCAAAAGGGTGCCTTTTTATTTTTGATATTTTTTTGTAGACAGTCTATGCCTGCATGTTTCTTTTTTACCCAAACTGAGAGTCTTTGTTTATAATTGGGGGAATTCAAACTTGTCACACAAATTGTGATCACTCTATGTGAAATTACTCCTACAGAGAAAATCCCAAGCCAAAGAAACTAACTGCCTCATTTCAACCAGTAAATGGGCAGAGTTGGTAGGCTCTCCTGAGCCTGTGCATGGAGACTGGAAGGGAGTCACACCTGCTTCCAAGCCTGAGACCGGGCTGCCCAGGTCAGATAGAGTGAGAGGTCCTTTGCCCTTCTCTCTGGAATGCGGTCCCCTGGCTTCCTCTGAAGACCAAGCAAAGACCAGTCCCCCCCACCGGAGCAGGCTCTTCTTCAACTAACCATAAGCAAGAAGGAGTTCTGCCCCTTTGATGTCAGCCCTCCGAGAAGCCAGGGAATATTGCTTCACTCCAGAAACTCCTTGTCTGCTGACAGACTCACATGTCGGCTGTCAGCTTCTCTTCCCACAAGCTCCGGGCTAGTCAGAGTGTAGAACTGAAACTCCTTCCAGCCTCCCCGGGATTCCCGGTGATACTTGTGCGCGCGCTTGTGCGTGTGCGTGTGTTAGTGAGGTGCCCTTTATCCGCTCGTCTCATTTCATCTTTACAACCATTCTGTGAGGTGGAATTCTTGTGCCCATTTCACAGATGAGGAAACTGAGGTTCAAACCCAGCCCTCTCTGGCTCCAGAGCGGAGGCACAAAGTTGACTCACAGCCTCCAGAAGATGGCTTTTATAAAACACATATGTTATGCATAAAACAGTGGGAGCCACAGGCTTCTGCGGAATTAGTCACAGACTGTGAGGAATTAAGCTCTAAAACATCATGGAGAAGGGGATGAGTCTAAGGACCCTGAGGAAGGTGGGTTGTCTGGTTTCTTTTTATTTTTTTTTAGAACTTTTTTTAAAAATTTATTTATTAGACAGACAGAGATCACAAGTAGGCAGAGAGGCAGACAAAGGGAGGAAGGGAAGCAGGCTCCTTGCTGAGCAGAGAGACCGATGCAGGGCTCGATCCCAGGACCCTGGGATCATGACCTGAGCCGAAGGCAGAGGCTTTAACCCACTGAGCCACCCAGGCACCCCCAGTTGTCTGGTTTCTAATCCAGGCTCTACCTTGTGTTGGCTGAGGATTCTGGCAAGCCCGTTAGCCTTGCTGAGCCTTCGGGGTGTTTGACATCTGGCCCGCTTGTCTGAGAGCAGCAAATAAGATGGTGGAGAGAACGGGTGGGTAGAGAAGAATCCCAGTACACCACGGCCCCCGGCAGCTACCCCTGGGGCAGGAGAGACTGGGATGGTGTGGCGCATTGGGCAGTGCAGCACTTTGCTCTGAGACCAGATGTCCTCAGACTTTCCTGTGCGTAAGCCTCACCTGGGGGTCTCATTAAAATTAAGAGCCTTTATAGGGGCGCCCAGGTGGCTCAGTGCGTTAAAGCCTCTGTCTTCGGCTCAGGTCATGGTTCCAGGGTCCTGGGATCGAGCCCCACATTGGACTCTGCTCAGTGGGGAGCCTGCTTCTTCCTCTCTCCCTGTCTGCCTCTCTGACTACTTGTAACCTCTGTCTGTTAAATAAATAAATAAAATCTTTTAAAAAAAAAAAAGAGAGAGCCTTTATAGATTCATGCTGCTTGAATCTTTTACAGTAAGAAAGTATTCGTGTGTTCCTTCAGTTTTAAGAGTAGGTATACCAATCTTAGCTGTCATTATTATTCATTAATTATTGAGAATATGAATAAATTGGGGCACCTGGGTGGCTCAGTCAGCTGAAGCATCTGCCTTCAGCTCAGGTCATGATCCCAGGGTCCTGGGATCGAGCCCCTGCTCAGCGGGGAGTCTGCTTCTCCCTCTGCCTGCTGCTCCCCTGCTTGTGCTCTCTGACCAAAAAAAAAAAAAAATCTTTTTTTTTAAAAAAGAGAGAGAATATGAATAAATTCAGTATTAATTCCAGTGAGTAGTTGAGAGCACAAACCTGGGTTCGAATTCCAGCTCCGCTGCCCACTAGCTGTGTGGGACCATGAGCAATTCTGTGCCTCAGTTTACTCAGCTGTAAAAGGGGGACAACAGTGCCCCCTATCTCTTCCGGTTGATGTGAGGGTTAATTGAGATAACAGGAGATAATACCAAGGCACTCAGCATTGCACAGCAGCAGGTATGCTGAATCTGATCCCTGGGGGGCGTCCTGTAAGTCCCCCCTTTACCATGGGAGGAGACAGGATGTGGGGGGAGTGGCTACCACTTTCCGCAGTCACCCCTGCGTCCCCTCAGCTGCTGTCCTCTGCAGATAAAGTGCAGAGGGCTAGGACTTGAGAACAACGTGAAGACAGATCCTGTCTCCTCCTGGACGGCCCTCCCTGAGCAGAGGGCTGGTGGGCACAGTTCATCCTCCAATTTAAATTCTGAGAGCTCAGTTGTTCTTCATCCCCGGGTAGGCAAAACAGTTTCCTAGTCTTCCTTCTCCATCACACGTATCATCAGGCCCCTTTGTCCACTAAGGGACAACAAATATAGGACCCAGGGCCTTGTAGCTATGTAAGGCCCATGGAAATGTTTGAGAGCTGGAAAAAAAGTGCATTGGTTCCCAAGCTCAGCTATCAAAATCTATAATTCATTTGAAAAGCAATGATGTATTTTAAATTTATTAAAATCGTATAATGTGAGATCCTTTAACCCACTGAGCCACTCAGGCGCCCCTAATGTGAGATCCTTTAACTGTGATTCTTTTTTTTTTTTTAAAGATTTTATTTATTTATTTGACAGGCAGAGATCACAAGTAGGCAGAGAGGCAGGCAGAGAGAGAGAGAGAGAAGCAGGCCCCCTGCTGAGCAGAGAGCCCGATGCAGGGCTCGATCCCAGAACCCTGAGATCATGACCTGAGCCGAAGGCAGAGGCTTAACGCACCTAGCCACCCAGGTGCCCCTAACTGTGATTCTTGATGGGGGTGGGAGACTTGCAAAAGTAATTCCTAGAGCCCAAGAATGTCTTCAGCTGAATCTACTTTTATGATTGGAGACAAGAAGAGGAAGGCAGGAGGACACCTGCTATTAATTTAGCACCTACTGAATGCCAGAAGCTGTGCCAAGCACTCTATTGACAGAATCAGTGACATACATTCTAGTATTGTACCATTTTACTGATGAAGAAAGTGAACCAGTTAGTGGCAAACTTATGATTCAAATCGCGTCAGAACAGAAAAGATCATGATGCACTTTACTTTGTCGCTAGCTAGCAGTGTGACCTTCGGTGTTTATTTATTTTTAAACTTTTTAAAAAATATTTTATTTATTTGTTTGTTTATTTGGGAGAGAAAAATGAGAGTGACAGAGAACAGGAGCAAGGAGGAGAGGGAGAAGCGGGCTCCCCGCTAAGCCCGACATGGGGCCTCTATTCCAGGACCCTGGGATCATGACCCCAGCAGATGCTTAACCTACTGAGCCACCGAGGGCTCCCTGACCTTGGATTTTTTTTTTTTAATGGTCCTTTATGGGCGCCTGGGTGGCTCAGTGGGTTAAGCCGCTGCCTTCGGCTCAGGTCATGATCTCAGGGTCCTGGGATCGAGTCCCGCATCGGGCTCTCTGCTCAGCAGGGAGCCTGCTTCCCTCTCTCTCTGCCTGCCTCTCCATCTACTTGTGATTTCTCTCTGTCAAATAAATAAAATCTTTAAAAAAAATAAACTTTTACAGCATATTACAATGTATGTATGTGATCTCACTTAGCTATCACGTTTAAATTCTCCTCTACCTTATCCCTATCCTATTTTATAGTGACATAAGAGAGTCAAGGTCACATAGATACTAAAAGGTAGGACCCAGATTTTTTGGCTTAAGGCAGTGGGGTTGTTCTGGAAAGGGCAAGTGTGGAATGTGGAATAAGGGAAATCTGGTTTTGAATCTAGGCTCTTCCACACTGGCAATGGCCACCTGAATGAGAGATTGTCCCAACTGAATCTCAGTTTCCTCATCTGTACAATGGGGATCACGTGCCAGTGGGAAAGGGGTGGATGTGTGGATGAAAGGAGCGATTTCACGTGCAGCAGTCCCCCGGGCCATGTGGCAGACAAGCCAGCCCGAGTAATGCTTATTCCCTGGGCCAGTGCCCCGCGGGCCTCGGTTCCTCTTCTCTTCCAAAGCCTCTGTCTGTTTCCTCGAGGGTAAGAGGACGGGACTGTGCAAAGTTATCTGAAGGCTCTGCCAGTTCTAAGGCTCTGCGACTCCATGACTTTTTTCTATAATTGTGTGTAACCCACACCAGAAGATGATCTGGTCGCTCTTTTAGTCCTTTGCATTTGACCTTGGGCAATCACCTCACCTGTAAACTGAGGCCTTCAGAAACACAGGCCTCCCTGGTTCAAGCTGACATTTACTTTTTTTTTTTTTTTTTAAGATTTTATTTATTTGTCAGAGAGAGAGGGAGAGAGAGCGAGCACAGGCAGACAGAATGGCAGGCAGAGGCAGAGGGAGAAGCAGGCTCCCTGCTGAGCAAGGAGCCTGATGTGGGACTCGATCCCAGGACGCTGGGATCATGACCTGAGCCGAAGGCAGCGGCTTAACCAACTGAGCCACCCAGGTATCCCCAAGCCGACATTTACTCACCCCCTGTGTTAGGCCTGCAGATGGCTCTCTCCCCACGACAGCCCCCCACGTTCATTGTTAAGGGAAATGTTAGCCTACTGTGCTAACCCCCTATGCTAACCCCCTGGGCAGGGTTTGGCTCTTTTTCTCTGGTTTGGAGGTTCACCCGGATGGCAAGAGCCGCATGTGGGAGGAGAGGGAGCCCACTGGCTCTTATGTACCCGCACCCAAGGTCTTGGCTGAGGAAGTGAAAGTCCAAAGGCCACAGGCATGACTGCCCTCTGCTGAGGGTCTCAACCTTCTGCACTTCGGGAAGACTTGGAGTCTGAAAAAACTTACGGGTGCTGTGGAATTCTTCTAAATTTTAATTTTGTTTTTATCAAGATGAAATCAGAGAGAAAGACAAACCATAAGAGACTCTTAACCATAGGGAACCAACTGAGAGTGGCTGGAGGGGAGGGGAATGGGGGCGCGGGGGGGGGGGGGATGGGCGTGGAGGGCACGAGATGTCAGGAGTAGGGCGTGTTACATGCACCCGATGAATCACTGACCTCTACCTCTGAAAATAATACTACACTGTATGTTGATTAATTGAATTTAAATTTAAAAGAAAAAGGGGAGCCTGGGTGGCTCAGTGGGTTAAGCCACTGCCTTCGGCTCAGGTCATGATCTCGGGGTCCTGGGATCGAGTCCCGCGTCGGGTTCTCAGCTCAGCGGGGAGCCTGCTTCCTTCTCTCTCTGCCTGCCTCTCTGCCTACTTGTGATCTCTGCCTGTCAAATAAATAAATAAAATCTTTTAAAAAAAAAAATTTAAAAGAAATAAATAAATAAAATTTAAGTTCCTTTTAACGTATAGATGTATGCATTCCAGAAAGTTTGGAATAAAGAGAAAAAAATAGTACCTATAAAAATCCACCATCCCAAGGACACCTGGGTGGCTCAGTGGTTTAAGCCGCTGCCTTCGGCTCAGGTCATGATCCCAGGGCCCTGGATCGAGCCCCGCATCGGGCTCTCTGCTCAGCCGGGAGCCTGCTTCCTCCTCTCTCTCTGCCTGCCTCTCTGCCTGCTTGTGATCTCTCTCTGTCAAATAAATAAATAAAATCTTAAAAAAAAAAAAAAAAAAGGCAGCTGAGAACAGACTTGGTCCTACCACTTCCTAGCTGTGAGGCCCTGGGCAAGTGTTCTGCTTCCTCTGGCTCTCACTTGCCTCATCTGCAAAATGGGTATCATGGGAATAGCACCTGCTTTACAGGGACTACAAAAACCAAATGAGAAAAAAAAAAACCTCGGGGCGCCTGGGTGGCTCAGTGGGTTAAGCCGCTGCCTTCGGCTCAGGTCATGGTCTCAGGGTCCTGGGATCGAGTCCCGCATCGGGCTCTCTGCTCAGCAGAGAGCCTGCTTCCCTCTCTCTCTCTCTGCCTGCCTCTCCGACTACTTGTGATTTCTCTCTGTCAAATAAATAAATAAATAAAATCTTTAAAAAAAAAAAAAAAACAAATGAGGTTTTTCTTCTTTCATTTTTTAAGTGGGCCTGGCCCATCCTAAGTCTCAAAAAATAAATGTTCACCCTTCTTGGCTCTTTCCTTTGTCTGTTTCAGCGTTCCTTTGTTTTGACAGTATTATTTTATAAACAGGGTGAAGTTGTACAATCTGGGTTCATGTCCCGACTCGGACACTTACTACATGTGTAACTTTGCGTAAGGTGTTTCACTTCTCAGCGACCTCGATAATCCCCACTTGACAAGGCTGTTGTGAGGGTATAATGCAAAAAACTTCGGCAGTGCCTGGCACAAAAGAAGTACTTAATAATTGTCAGCATTGGTCTTGGTTTTGCTGTATCGCCTTGAACCTTTCCACAATCCATTGAGCTCTTCCCTTACTGCTGTCAGCATTTTTCATGACCATAAATGATGCTCAATGAGCATCCCGTGCATTTGTGGGGGAGGGATCCTTTTTAACCACCAGGCCTCTGAGCTGGGGGCGCCCTGTAGCATTTGGATTTCCAAGAAAGCATAATTGAAAGTGAAAGAGTAAGAGAGTGGGAGGTCCTTTCAACCATTCCCACCCTTCTGCTGGACCGCAGGGCCCTGGAGTCCCTCAGTGGGGACTAGGGTCTGCCTCCTGGGTGGAAGGAGGACAGCCTTCTCCCAGGCAGGTCACCCTCACAGGGAATGACACACTCTCAGGGCTCATCCCAGTGGTATATGGATCACAGCATTTGGAGCCCAGTCCCTCTTTGGCATTTTGCTCTGTCTCCTACCCCCAGACACTGGTGCTCCTCCTCGCTGGCTTCTGAGATGCCCGGCTGCACGAGCAGAGCACTTGGCCGAAGCTCCCAGCCTCTCCGGGGGTAGGGTCCGAGGGCGTGCACTCACTACGGAAGCACCTAGAGACCACCAACTTTTGGGGCCCAGCCTGGAAAAACTAAGCCCCACAGAACAAGCAATGATCAGAGCCCAGAGGCTGTCCCTCCCTCTTTCAATCTCATTCCTAGAGCTACAGAAAGGGTGTTGGGTTCTCTGTTAGGTCCCTTCCCAGGACTCCAGGAAAGGACAACCTAGGACAACCTAGGATCATTAAGGAGAACCATTAAGGGGTCCAGCCTGGCCACTGACTCCTTTTCTACCTCATGGAACTCTAACAGGAATCTCCAACTGGACACATCCGTAATCAAACCGCCATCCCCTCCTCCTACACCTCAGCCAATGACAACTCTGTCCTCTCAGCTGGAGGCAAAGACCCAGGAGTCACCCTGGAGTCCTCCTGTTGCCCCACATCTGCCAGCAAGTCTTGTCCAGAATCAGACCGTCTCCAACCCACCGTGCTCCTACCCTGACGAGCCTCCGTTTCCTCTCACTGGAGGATGACAACAGCCTCCCCATGGGTTTGGCTACTTCTCCTTTACCACAGTGGCTCAGGTCGTGACCAACCACCACAGTGCGCCCAGGGCTGAGGGAGTACCCAGGTCACAGAACTTCAAGTGCTAAGATTAGGTAAATCTTGGGCGCACTGAGACATGTTGGTCACCCTGACTTTTACCTCACTATGGTCTCTTCTCAGTGCATAGCCCAGGGGGCCTTTTTAAGCTTATTCAAGTCAGATCACCCCACAGCTCTGCCTAAAAACTCTCTAATGATGTCGCACTCAACCCCAAGGCCTTACACTGTCTACATGTTTATATGCGAGCTCACGCCAGCACCCCACCCCCAATGACCCTCAACTTCATCTCTCCCATTCACCTTGCCTACTTTGCTCCAGCCACTCTGGCCCCAGGCTCGTCTTCACATGCATCCCCTGAAAGTCAGGTGTAGGGCCTGTGTGCTTTCTATGTTCTCTTACTGGAAAGTCCCCTGGATGTCCCCAGAGGGAGGGATGCTCCCTCCCTCACTGCCTCAGGTCTCTACTCAAATGCCATTCACTCATCTTAAGCCCCCCCAACCCCCCACTCCCACCCCTTTCTTCTGCTTTATTAGTCTCCATAACACTTATTACTCCTGGAATATCATGCATTTATTTGTCCAAGTGTCGTCTTTTTTCTTTAAGATTTTATTTATTTATTTATTTATTTGACAGACAAAAATCACAGGTAGTCAGAGGAGGCAGGGAGAGAGAGGAGGAAGCAGGCTCCCCGCTGAGCAGAGAGCCCGATGTGGGGCTCGATCCCAGGACCCTGGAATCATGACCTGAGCAGAGGCCTTAACCCACCGAGCCACCCAGGTGCCCCTGTTCAAGTGTCTTTTGATCTGCTTCTCCCTAGTTGAAGGAATGCTTCCCTAGGACTGGAGCTTTGTTTCCTTTCTTTTTTGATACATTCTGGGTTCCTAGAAATAGGGTGTGGTATGCAGACAGCCCGTAACCCATGTTTGTTAAATGAATCTGCCTGCCACCTTCCACCTCTACCAGATAGCTGGTTCTTATGTACCTGCACGTCTTCGCAAAGTCGGCGTCCCTCCCCTGGCCGGCTGTGGCCTCCACTTAAGATCTTCAGGCTCAAAGAGCACCCCCACCACTCACCCACTCTCTCTCCCTGGGGCCTCCCTGCCCCAGCTGCCCACCTTGCTGTTTTTAGCAGCATTTCATCTCCCTGTGAACCACTTCCAGGAGCCACCGACCCCAGGTTCACAGTACAAAACCAAAGCATTTTGGAGGCCTACCTGGTTCAGCTCTGGCGACTCCCCAGGGGACCAGGAAAAGGAGCAGTTTGAGCAGCCTCATCTTTGGAGCTCACTTCTTGGGAGCACTGGACTTCTCCAGGAGCTGGGTGGGGCCAACACTGAAGGTTTCCTATCTGGATGCTCTTGGCCATGGGCTTGAACGGAAGTTCCGGCCCGTTGCCCTGTGTGCCCAGTGATCCGAGGCACTGCCTCCTCTGGCTTTTCTTCCTTTGCCTAGCAGGGCGTGAGCTGGGCTGGCCCAAGGAGGGGCATCAGCCAGGCCTTTGAACTCTGAGGTGGAAAGCAGCACTTGTCCTGCCTGTTCCGCAAAGCACGTCCGTCCAGCCAGCAGCTGGATTCTCCAGGAACCTCGCCCAGCCCCTGTGACTGAGTGGCAAGTATAATCTACCTCCCTCGAGTTTTTACATAGCCCCACCCACCCCCACAGAACCTATCGGCCTGGATGAAACGGAAGCACTCACTGCTAGCTGGCGCTCTAGACGCTCTCCACAAGCCAAGAGTAGGTCACACATGCATTTATGCCAGGAGCCAGGTGCCCAGGAGATGAAGGGACCCGGGGCAGCCCCTGCCTTCAAGAGGGACAGGGAAACCAAGGACTGCCCTTTGGCACATTAGAAAGTTTGACAAATCCAGAGGAGGAATCTAACCCTCGAGGAAAAGGTGATGGGCCTAATCTCTTCTTTTATTATTGAAATTACCAAACAGAAACAGAAGTAGACAGAAGAAGATCATGAACCCTCAGCGCCCACATCTTCCAGTTCCAGCGACTGGGAATTTAGAGCCAAGCTACTAATTTGGACCCCACCCCAAATGGACTGGGTTATTCTAAGGCAAATTCCAGAGATCATATTGTTTTGCCCACAAATACTCTAGAAGATAAGGACTCTTTTTTTTTTTTCCTAACAAGATGATAAAATAGTAATTTCTTACTATCACTGGGTAGATACTTACTTGGTCAATGTTTAAATGCTTAGTTTTTTTTAATATTTAAAGTCCCAATTGTCTCATGATATTTTGTTTTTGTTTTTTAGATTATTTATTTATTTATTTATTTGACAGACAGAGATCACGAGTAGGCAGAGCAGCAGGCAGAGCAGCAGGCAGAGAGAGGTAGAGGGAAGCAGGCTCCCTGCTGAGCAAAGAACCCGATGCGGGACTCGATCCCAGGACCCTGAGATCATGACCTGAGCCGAAGGCAGCGGCTTAACCCACTGAGCCACCCAGGCGCCCCAACCATGGGAGAGTCTTAACTAGGGGAGAGACCCAGCCCAATTAACATCTTAGGAAGACTGCACTGGCTCTGTGGAAGGTGCTTTGGGGGGAGACTAGCAAGGAGGCCGAAGCAGAGAAGTCCTGGTGAAAAGCAGTGAGGGTCTACACTGGGGAATTAGTAAGTAGCAGTAGGGAAGAATGAAACAGACAATGGGTGGGGGGGCCTCAGTTGGGGTGTGAATTTGTATTCTCCCCGAATTTTTTAAAGTCCTGTTCCCAGCAGATAGCAAAGATCCCTTCCCTTGGGGGAGCATGTGGCCGGAGGGGGGGGTAGGCCACAGTTTCTTGAAGACAGCCCCCTCCGGGCTTTTGTCCTCTGCCCTCCTAAAAGGGAGAGTGGAATGGGGAGGAGAAGCACTTCTCAGAGAGGGGACAGCGGCCCAACCAGGACAGCAGACACAGGCTGCTGGGTGCCAGATGTGTCCAGGCTGCTTCTAGCGGGGGAGCAGATCTTCAATAGGAGGTCCTTGGACATGTACTTGGGTTTAGTCAATATTGGATGTCTATTGGCTTCCGGGCACTGGGGACACAGTAGTGAACAAAACAAAGCCTGTGCTCCCACAGAACTCACATTCAGCAGCAGGAAGGACGGTACATAAATGAGTCAATGGGGCTCCTGACTTGGCAAAGCCCCAGGGGCCACAGTTGCAGCAGAACCTCAGGCTCCTTGAAACCGTACAAGCTCAGCCAGTGGACTTTCAAAATGAAAGCCATGGGAGTGCCTGGGTGGCTCAGTTGGTTGGGCATCTGACTCTCGACTTCGGCTCAGGTCATGATCTCAGGGTGGTGTGATCGAGCCCTGTGTCCGGCTCAGCTCAGGGTCTGCTGGAGAGTTCTCTCTCTCCCCCTCCCCCTCCCCTTCACCCCTGCTCACACTTTCTCTCTCTAAATAAATAAATTAAATCTTTTAAAGAAAGAATTAAGAAACCCACAGGCCCAAAATGGAGCCAACTCATTACACTGGGACTCAATCCCCAAAATAACTGCAATTTTAACTCCCCTCAAGTAGTCTTAAGTGGTCAGTCAGGAATTTTCTGGTTAGCACCAATGAGGTCATCTGTCACATGGCCCTCTCTATCCCTCCCCACAAAGGAAGATGAGGTCATCTGCCTGATCAGACCTCCTTCTATTCCCGCTAAGGGAAAATGACCTTGCCTGAAATAATCCTTTCTTTTCCTCGGCTAATAACTTCCTTGCCCTACCCTCTTTCCTATAAAAACCTTCCATTTTGCACACCTGCTCTGAACTCCTTGGTTGGTGGGATGCTGCCAGATTCATGAGTCACTTAATGAAGCCAATCAGTCCTTCAAATTTACTGGGCTGGATCTTTTTAAAGGGGCCACAAACAACTGAAGAGTAAAGTCCAGCCCGTGTTCAGGGCCCAGGGTCACCCCAGGGAGGAGGAGGGGATCATAATCACCGCCAAGAGTGAACTTCCCGCCAGGACAGAAGGAAGAGGGCTCAGAGACCAAGTGCATTGACTTAGCAAAAATAAGGCGATGTGGCTTCTTGCTCCTGAGCCTACAGCCTGATTCAAAACCGCTGGGCAGTGTCCAGGCCACACGGAGGCATGCTTGGAAGGTAACCTACGGGACTGGTGGGGAAGGAGGGCAGGCAAGGGGTTAGGGTAGGTGGCTCCCCTGGGCTGAGCAGGGAGCTGGTAATGACTAGGCTTGAAACTGGAACAAGGAGGAAAGGTCTGAGGGGCCCCTGGAAGCTCCTTATAAACCCATCTCAGGGTCTGCTGGAGTCCCACTCAGCTGTTTGCTGGAGGCAGAGGCTTCTTTTATTTTTATTTATTTGTTTGTTTATTTTAAAGATGCCTATAATTTTATTTGAGAGAGAAAGAGAGCTTGTGTGCACAAGCATACGTAGGGGGAGGGGCAAAGAGAGAGGGAGAAGCAGGCTCCCCACCGAGCAGGGAGCCCCATGCAGGACTCCCTGCCTCCCTCCCGTGGGAGGACCTCGAGATCGTGACCTGAGCCCAAGTCAGATGCATAACCAACTGAGCCACCTAGGTGCCCCAACAGAGGTTTCGTTTTGGTCAGTGTCCACAGAAGGCCCTCATCACTGTCACCCCCTTACACCTGTAAGGTGTCTATAAGTAGAAAGGGGCTCCCCTCCAGGCCTTCATGTGAATTAGAAAAAGATGCCTCCCTCCAAGACAGACACAGCCAGGGCTCAGGGTAGAGCCGGTGGAAGCTCAGATTTCAGTCCCCCTCAGCACCTGCTGGACTGGGTTTGCTGGAAGAGGTAAGTGAGGCAGAGAAATCTAAAGGGTTAGGATTTTGCCTTCTTAAGTACAAAGCAGCTCCTCTTCTTCATATTGGCCAAGGATTTTTTTTCTTATTCTTGGCAACTGTGATCTCCAGAAAATCCCCATCTCTCTTAGAGAAAAGCTACTGTGTAAAAGCTCACCTCAGTAGTGCCTCTAAGGCAAACAGCCTGGGAGCAAATCCCTTGGGGGTGTAGGGGCAGCCCTCAGGTGACTGATGCCCTTTGTCCAGGCCTCAGAGTTTCTGGGAAGCCAGAAACTGTACCTGTGTATTGTACATCTGGGAAGCTGTACCTGTGGTTGTCTTGGGGTTCAAGTCCACAGAGTCCAAGAAGGTCAAGAGTGAGGCCATGATAACAGATACATGAAAAAGTGCTCAGCATCACTTGACATCAGGAAAATACAAATCAAAACCACAATGAGATACCACCTCACACCAGTCAGAATGGCTAAAATTAACAACTCAGGAAATGACAGGTGTTGGCAAGGATGTGAAGAAAGGGAAACCCTCTTACACTGTCGGGGGGAATGCAAGCGGGTGCAGCCACTCTGGGAAACAGTATGGAGGTTCCTCAAAAAAGTTGAAAATAGAGTTACCCTACGACCCAGCAGTTGCATTATTAGGGTTTTACCCCAAAGATACAAACCTAGTGATCTGAAGGGGCACCTGCACCCCATGTTTCTAGAGCAATGTCCACACAGCCTATGTATGGAAAGAGCCCAGATGTCCACTGACAGATGAATGTATGAAGAAGATATGGTATATATGTACAATGGAATATTACTCAGCCATCAAAAAGAATGAAATCTTGCCATTTACAACAATGTGGATGGAATTAGAGAGTATTATGCTAGGCGAAGTAAGTCAATCAAACAAAGACAATTATCATTTGGTCTCACTCATATATGGAATTTAAGAAACAAAGCAGAGGATCTTAGGGGAAAAGAGGGAAAAAAAAAGACAAAATCAGAGAGGGAGACGAACCATAAGAAACTCTTAATCATAGGAAACAAACTGAGGGTTGCTGGAGGGAAGGGGGGGAAGGAGGATAGTGTCACTGGGTGATCGACATTGAGGAGGGGACATGATGTAATGAGCACTGGGTGTTATATGCCACCGATGAATCACTGACCTCTACCTCTAAAACTAACAATACATTATATGTTGGGGAGCCTGGTGGCTCAGTTTGTTGGGCGACTGCCTTCGGCTCAGGTCATGATCCTGGAGTCCCAGGATCAAGTCCAGCATCGGGCTCCCTGCTTGGCAGGAAGTCTGCTTCTCCCTCTGACACTCCCCCTTCTCATGCTCTCTCTCTCCCTCTCTCTCTCAAATAAAGAAATAAAAAATCTTTTAAAAAATAATACATTGGGACGCCTGGGTGGCTCAGTTGGTTAAGCAGCTGCCTTCGGCTCAGGTCATGATCCCAGCGTCCTGGGATTGAGTCCCGCATCGGGCTCCTTCTTCGGCAGGGAGCCTGCTTCTCCCTCTGCCTCTGCCTGCCATTCTGTCTGCCTGTGCTTGCTCTCTCGCCCTCTCTCTCTGATAAATAAATAAAATCTTAAAAAAAAATAAAAAATAATACATTATAGGTTAACTGAATTTAAATTTAAATTATATATTATTAAAAACAAAAATGAACTTCTTTATTCATTAAATCAAGGATGCATTGTTAGAATTAAGAATTACTACTACTGTATTTCTGTAAGGTAATAAAATGATATTTCTTTTAAATTTAAAAAAAAAAAAAGAGAAGTGAGGC
Organism: Neogale vison; assembly: GCF_020171115.1. Lineage (NCBI taxonomy): Eukaryota > Metazoa > Chordata > Mammalia > Carnivora > Mustelidae > Neogale > Neogale vison. The sequence continues at coordinate 20,805,996 of NC_058092.1, read as the reverse complement.
AATGATAGAACCCATGAATGTTCACAGTCCAGTTACTCTAGTGCAAACATATTCCTTCGTCTACTCAGTGAGTGCCAAGTGCTGGTGATACAATAATGGACAAAAATAGTTTACAGTTTGGGGCACCTGGGTGGCTCAGTCAGTTAAGCATCTGCCTTCAGCTCAGGTCATGAACCCAGGGTTCTGGGATCAAACCCTGCATCGGGCTCCCTGCTCAGCGGGGAGTCTGCTTGTCTCTCTCCCTCTGCCCTTTCCCTCCCCCTGCCTTGTGCTCTCTCTCAAATAAATAAATAAAAATCTTTTTAAAAAATAGTTTACAGGGGCGCCTGGGTGGCTCAGTAGGTTAAGCCGCTGCCTTCGGCTCAGGTCATGGTCTCAGGGTCCTGGGATCGAGTCCCGCATCGGGCTCTCTGCTCAGCAGAGAGCCTGCTTCCCTCTCTCTCTCTCTGCCTGCCTCTCCGACTACTTGTGATTTCTCTCTGTCAAATAAATAAATAAAATCTTTAAAAAAAAAATAGTTTACAGTTGGGGTGCCTGGGTGGCTCAGTGGGTTAAAGCCTCTGCCTTCAGCTTAGGTCATGATCCCAAAGTCCCAGGATCGAGCCCCGCATCGGGCTCTCTGCTCAGCAGGGAGCCTGCTTCCTCCTCTCTCTCTGCCTGCCTCTCTGCCTACTTGTGATCTCTGTCAAATAAATAAATAAATAAAATCTTTTTTTAAAAAACAGTTTACAGTTTACTGAGAGAAATGGGCTTTAGTAAAATTCATACAGATTTCTGAGGAATTATAACTCTGGTGGTGCCCAGGTTGGGTGCCATTCTCAAGGACCTCAAACTGTTTCTGTGGGTCATGGTGGGGGTCACTGAAGGTTTTGGAGCAAGGACATGAAAAGATCATAGTGTAACTCCTTCCATTTTCCCTTTGCAGCAGCAGTGCCTGATCCAAAAGAATGAATATCTCCCAACAAACCCTGAGATGCTTCCAAGTATGCCATGAAATTAGTGTCTGCTCTAAGCTGAGCTTTTTGTGATGGTCGATTCTTAAAGATCCCAGAGAGAAATTCTGAAGTTGGCCAGACCTGACAAACTCAGCATGACCAAATCTTCACTGAAGAGGCTTACTTCTGCTCCTGAATTCCTGCCTGTTTCTCCTTGTCACCCAGATTCAAAACTAGCATCAGTGCAAGGTTAGCAGAGATCTTGGCACTCGGTAGGCACTAAAAAAATACGTGTTGAGTAAATGAATGGTGGAGTAATTAAGAAAGAATGAAGAACAAACTAATAAATGGCAGGCCTCTTACCCCCTTTCCTTCCCTACGGCTTCTGCCTTGACTCTGCCTGTCTTTTTCACTCCTTGCCCTGGTGCAGGCCCACAGCACTGCTATCTTGGCAGCTTTCCCAGCCTCCTAGATCACCCTGCCTCCAGTCTGCCAGTGAGATCATCTCAAAAGCTAGAAGTGATCATGTAAGTTCTCTGCTCCAAAACCTTCAGTGGCTCCCCAAGGCCAAGGGGGAAAAGTCAGGTTCTTACCAGGACATCCAGATGGGGCACTGTGGACCCCTTTGTTGGTACTTCTCTTACCATCTGTCTTCTTGGGCACATTTCCTCTTCCTGAGGCACTCTTCAGAGTTGCAAATATTTTTGAGAAAAGTGAATAGAAGCCCCTTTTACTTCTGTTGGTTTCAAAGTGTTGAGTATTTGAGGATGAAGCAGTAAGGACTGACGAGGCAAGGGGGGATGGGCACAAAGGAGACACAGAAGGACAAGTGTTGTGGTTGAGTTGGCCTTGGGAGTCATGTGCGGCTGGATTCATTCCTGGCTCCTCTCTTTTCTAACTCTGTGACCTCAGGCTGATGGCTCCATCTCACCTGAAACAGGCAGGCACAGCAATGAACCACTAGAAGTTTACAAGAGCAAGGAGGAATTCATCCACAGGCCAGCCAGAGACCCCCGGCCAGACTCCTCTGCAAGACTGACTAACCGTCTTGGTTTGCCTGGGACTAGAAGGCGTCCCAGGACACGGTACTTTTGGTTTTAGAACTGGGGAAGTCCTGGGCAAACTGGGGCTAGGGTCACCCTGTACCTTTGGCCCTTGACAGCCTTGTATATTCAAGCCAGGGTGCCATCCAAGCATAATTTTGTACATGCGCCTGTGGTATGGGAAAGGCTGGAGGCTCGGTTTCCTCGTTTCTAAAGTGAACATGCCCAGAGTGGTTACCTCATTTGGCTGTTGTGAAGATTAGGTGAATAAAGCAGGACCTTTTCATCTTGCCTTTTTGATCCAGAGGCACACCCAGATTCTATGTCTTCACCAATCTGATGCCCCTCACCCCAAGGTTACAACAAACAAACAAAACCATCCACAAATTATCTGCCAGTGTAACAAATATAAGGTACAGTAACACTCTCTGTTAAATTGGAAAAATAAATGCAAACTCCTAACCTTAAAAAATTACCATTGTGGGCACCTGGGTGGCTCAGTGGGTTAAAGCCTCTGTCCTTGGCTCAGGTCATGATCTCAGGGTCCTGGGATCGAGCCCCGCATCAGGCTCTCTGCTCAGCAGGGAGCCTGCTTCCTCCTCTCTCTCTCTCTCTGCCTGCCTCTCTGCGTACTTGTGATCTCTCTCTGTGTCAAATAAATAAATAAAATCTTTTTTAAAAAATAACTATTGTCAGGGCACCTGAGTGGCTCAATTGGTTAAGCATCTGCCTTCAGCTCAGGTCATGATCCTGGGGTCCTGGGATAGAGCCCTGTATCAGGCTCCTTGCTTAGCAGGGAGCCTGCTTCTCCCTCTCCCTTTCCCCACCACTCATGCTCTCTATTTCTCTCTCTCAGATGTTTAAATAAAAATATTTTTAAAAGATAACTATTGTCATTACTGAGTGATTACTAAGAGGGCTCCACGAACAGCAGCCCCGTGCCCTGCCCCCACCCACAGACAACACTCAGAAGGCTCAGGGGTGCTATTCTCCACCCAGAGGAGGGGTACTAGGTCCACAGCTTGGAGAAAGAAAAAGAATCAGGCTGCATAGCATTAGAACATGCTCTCCTGTTGCCAGAAAGCCAGAAGGCTATAAATAACATTAGCAGCACAGAGGGACCAGCCTTTCACTGGCCAAGACGTGACAACTGTGGCATCCATAGCAACATGATGATTATTTTATTACTGTTGCTGTCAAAGTTACTGGACAAGCTGAATCTGAAAAGCCATGAGTTCATAATGACAACCCAAATAGGAAAATTCCCTATAGAAAAAGAGCACAAGGGGCGCCTGAGTGGCTCAGTGGGTTAAAGCCTCTGCCTTCGGCTCGGGTCATGATCCTAGCGTCCTGGGATCAAGCCCCACATCGGGCTCTCTGCTTAGCGGGAGCCTGCTTCCTCCTCTCTTTCTCTGCCTGCCTCTCCACCTACTTGTGATCTCTGTCTGTCAAATAAATAAATAAAATCTTTAAAAAAAAAGAGCACAAAAACTGGTTGAAATGCACAAGAATGGTGACTCTTATAGGATATGTTTAACTTTTTACTTTTTTCCCCCCTTTTTTTAAGTAAGCTCGACACCAAACCTGGGGCCTGAACTCAAAACCCTGAGATCAAGGGCCACGTGCTCTACCAGCTGAGCCAGCCAGGCGCCCCATAACTTTTTAATCTTAGTAAGTAATGTTAACCCATATGGATACTTTACTTCTTTTTTTTTTTTTAAGATTTTTATTTATTTATTTATTTGACAGAGAGAAGTCACAAGTAGATGGAGAGGCAGGCAGAGAGAGAGAGAGAGAGAGGGAAGCAGGCTCCCTGCTGAGCAGAGAGCCCGATGCGGGACTGGATCCCAGGACCCTGAGATCATGACCTGAGCCGAAGGCAGTGGCTTAACCCACTGAGCCACCCAGGTGCCCCTGGATACTTTACTTCTTTATTAACTAGACGCCTATTTATAAAGTATACATGGGTACTTGTTCCCACGTGGATAAGGAAACAATTCACAGGACAGTGAGGAGTCAAATCGTTCAGACAAAGGGAACCTTGGGCAAAATGACTAAGTTGGTGAGGACTGAAAGAACCAATTAGTCAACCATCCTCACGTCCTGCTAACCCCACAGAACTCAATTCATTCCTCTTCTAGGAAGTGAAGCCTTTAAGTGGACCTATGAATAGAACAGAATAACGTATTGGTGGGAATATATGAACTTTCAAAAACCCGGGGCGCCTGGGTGGCTCAGTGGGTTAAGGCCTCTGCTTTCAGCTCAGGTCATGATCCCAGGATTCTGAGATTGAGCCCCGCATCGGGCTCTCTGCTCAGCAAGGAGCCTGCTTCCCTTCCTCTCTCTCTGCCTGCCTCTCTACCTCCCTGTGATCTCTGTCAAATAAATAAATAAATAAATAAACCAAAAGTCCTCACCAGTGTTATCAAACAGGACAATGAGTTGTATAATGGTGCCCAAGTGAGGCTGAAAGCCAATGATTTTGAGGAAAAACATCAAGTTGCAAATCACTCAAACCTCTCTTAAAGTATGACTTCCATCCAAAGTCTTAAAGACACAACAAAAAGAAGCTTGGATGTGGCCTGCTGACAGTCCCCTTGGACCGCACAAGCAAGTCTTGAGCCCTGACCAGAATGGACTGATGAAGGACCCAGATTCAATAACTTCCACTTCCACTGGACTAAGATGACATTTTTTTTTCAGTCTGATGACATTTTTGAAAGCCCAGAGAGGAATAAAAACAGTCTTACAAGGATGCCTGGGTGGCTCAGTGGATTAATGTCTCTGCCTTTGGCTCAGGTCATGGTCCCGGGGTCCTAGGATCTTGGATGGAGCCCTGCATCAGGCTCTCTGTTCAGTGGGGAGCCTGCTTCCTCACCTCTGCCTGCCTCTCCACCTACTTTTGAACTCTATCTAATACAGAAATAAAATCTTTTAAAAAAAAGAAAGAAAACTTAAAATGGCTACTCTACCCAGTAAAATGATCTTAGACCAAAAAGCCAAACAAACGAAAAGCAAAAGAAAGAGAATCACATGTTGTATATAACATTGAAAACTTCAAAAAGTGCCCTGAATCAAACTGTACTTGATAGAAATTATGAGCACCCATAAACTAAAGTAGCAGATCTGAAAAATTAGTAACATTTGGTATGGATCAAATTTGAATGATGAATTAAACACTCCTTATAAAATTTGTCCAGGAAAGAATTGACTCACACAAAAACAATTTTAGTAAAATTAGAAATGGAAAAAATTAGAAATGGGTAAATCTCGCCGTAGAGAAAACTGAACAGGAAATTAAGTCTAAATGAAAATTCATCATTGTTGGGACAGTTCTGATTAAAATATGTACACTTATAAAGTGGAGGCAAAATGATGTTAGAGGTTGAAATAGAAAGTCAAAATCATCAAGAGAGGGACACCTGGTTGGCTCAGCTGGAAGAGCATGTGACTCTTGATCTGAAGGTCATGAGTTTGAACCCACATGGACTGCAGAGATTACCTAAATAAGTAAAACTTCATTAAAAAAATAAGAAGATAATGCATATTAACCATTTAGCAGAGGTAATACCTGTACGTGGCATATGGTACATGCTCAGTAAACACTAGACTGGTTGGCTTCAAGGAGATACAAATCAAAACCACAATGAGATACCACCTTAGACCAGTCAGAATGGCTAAAATTAACAACTCAGGAAATGACAGATGTTGGTAATGATGCAGAGAAAGGAAAACCCTCTTACACTGTTGGTGGGAATGCAAGCTGGTGCAGCCACTCTGGAAAACAGTATGGAGGTTCCTCATAAAGTTGAAAATAGAGCTACCCTATGACCCAGAAATTGCACTATTAGGTATTTATCCAAAGGACACAATCACAGGGATTTGAAGGGACACCTGTACCCCAATGTTTATAGCAGCAATGTCCACAGTAGCCAAACTATGGAAAGAGCCCACATGTTCATCGACAGATGAATGGATAAAGAAGAAGTAGTATTATAGGGCGTCTGGGTGACTCAGTTGGTTAAGTGACTGCCTTTGGCTTAGGTCATGATCCTGGAGTCCCAGGATCAAGTCCTGCAACGGACTCCCAGCTCCAAAGGGAGTCTACTTGTCCCTCTGACCTTCTCCCCTCTCGTGCTCTCTCTCTCTCAAATAAATAAGTAAAATCTTTTTTTAAAAAAAGGAAGTGGTAGTATATACAATGGAATATTACTCAGCCATCAAAAAGAACAAAATCTTGCCATTTGCAATGACATGGATGGAACTAGAAGATATTAAGATATTATTCTGCATGAAATAAATCAGTCAGAGAAAGACAAGTATCTATGATTTCAGTCATATGTGGAATTTGAGAACAATATGAACACAGAGGAAGGGAAGGAAAAGTAAAATAAAACAAAAACCACAAAAGACTCTTAACTATGGGAAACAGACAGAGGGTTGCTGGAGGTGAGGTGCATGGGAGAGAGAGGGTCACTGGGTGATGAGCATTAAGGAGGGCACTTAATAGAATGAGCACTGGGTGTTGTATGCAACTGATGAATCACTAGATTCTACCTCTAAAACAATAAAACACCATATGTTAATTAAATTTCATTTAAATTTTAAGAATTTTAAATAAATAAAAGCTGATTAGCCACCCCCCAAATAAATAAACACCAGGATGGGGCTTTTTTTTTTAAACTTGTGGTCAAAAACACATAACAATATTTACCATTTTACCCATTTTAAAATGTACAGTTCAGTGGCATTAACAACATTCACCTTGTGGTACAACCCTCACCACTACTCATCTGCAGAACTTTAAAAAATAGAGAGTATAAGCACTGGGCTACGGAAAAACAAACACACACACACACACAAAAGGCAAATACCTGTTATTTTAGTGCTGATTGAGAACTCTGCTCAATATATTGGATCATCAAGCTCTTGAAAAGACATGGAAAAAATCTCATTTTGATGTTTTGCATTGTGTAATATTTTAGTTAAGACACTTTCATTTCATTTACATTCTTTTGTATTTCTTTTCTCTTTTATTCTTTGAAAATACTTTATTATTATTGAAACCTCAAACAAACAGATACATAGGGCTACCAGCACTCCCATCCTGGATACGAGGTAGCTTCAGCCTTGGCATGCCTGTATAAGAAAATACTTGTTACACATCCTTGTCAACTCCCAGGGAGATCTTTAGCAGGAAGCAGAGGAAGCTTTGACTCTGAAGCTGTGATCATAAGTAAAAGATCACCCTAGGAGCTGATGCAGGCATAGTGATACAAATCCCTATGGAAAAGAGAGGTCAGTGTGGACTACAGGTTCCTGTATACCTGCCATGCCATAGTTTCCTTTATTTAATTTACTTATTAAAGCTTTTTTTAATTTATTTACTGAGAGAGAAAGCATAAGCAGGCGAATCAGCAGGCAGAGGGAGAGAGAAAGGTAGGCTCCCCGCTGAGCAGAGATTCCTCAGGAGGACCTCAATCCCAGGACCCTGAGATCATGACCTGGGCCAAATACGCTTAACCTACTGAGCCACTCAGGCACCCCATTTCTTTTATTTGTAAAAGTATGCTTTTCTCAGCTGAATTTATATCTAACTGAACTCCAAATGAACCCAATTACCCCAAGTGAATTCACATCTTAAATTTCCCAGAATACTCTTTTTTTTTTTTAAAGATTTTATTTATTTGATAGAGAGAAATCACAAGTAGATGGAGAGGCAGGCAGAGAGAGAGAGAGAGGGAAGCAGGCTCCCTGCTGAGCAGAGAGCCCGATGTGGGACTCGATCCCAGGACCCTGAGATCATGACCTGAGCGGAAGGCAGTGGCTTAACCCACTGAGCCACCCAGGCGCCCCTCCCAGAATACTCTTAATGTCAAATATTTTATCCTATATATCATAAATATGCTCTTATTTGTTAGACTCTGTAAATTTCAGTCACCTTACACTTAATATAACAATGTACTCATGACATGCCTCAGGTTTCCGTCCTTGTTTATATCTTGTTTATTTCTCAGTGATGACTTGGAGGCTTACAGAATTTACACAGGTAAGAGGTGGCAGACATGCAGCATCTGCCCCACAGATACCTTTTCTCTGCCCAATATGGTGTTTTTAAAATTTTAAATTTACTTAAAAACACTTAAAACTCAGAAATTTTTACACAATAATCAAAATATCTGGGTTCTGCTAAAAATATGTTGGTGACAGCACTGGACCCATATTTGTTGTCAGTTGCTATTTACCATTATGTTTGTGTAGTTGTTTTTCTCACGGTGGAGGAAAAAAAAAAGTTAAAAAAATTTTCCCTTTATTATCCAGCCCACTACATTTGCAAATTTTCCTACCTGACCCCAGTTGTCAACTTGAGTTTGTGTCCCAGTTCTGGGATGTTCAAGAAGGTATAGTATCTACGCTAGTGGATAAAATCAGACTTCCTGGGCTTGAATGCAGACCTCCACCACTTAGCCTCTCTTTGCTTTGGCTGCCTCCCTTGTAAAACTGGGGCAGGGACAGTATTCACCGACCTCACAGGACTGAGTTACTAAACGTAAAGAACTTAAGACAATGCCTGCTGTTTTAGAAAAATAAAACGACCCAGGAGCCTAGGGACCATGTCTGTCTGTCTTCCCGTTGAATCCCAGTGGCCAGCACAGAACTTGGAACAAAAGAGGCAGCAAAACTTTTTTAATCAAAATAAGTGGGGTGTGAGGGGGCCTAACAATCTGGCGATATTTAAGAGGAAGGAGCTGACAGATGTGTTCTCCTTTCTACGGCAGGGACAAAACAATGTTACACGAAGAAGAGTTTAAACAATCAGGGATGCGGAACCCTATTAAATCACGCAGAGGAGGGGGCAGGGGTGGGATGCGATCCTCAGATCTTCTAAAAGGCCGTTCTGGGGAGGAGGATGTATTTTAATACCCCACAGCCTTACGGAGGGAAATCAGGACGAGGGAATGCCGATACAAAAACAGAACCTGGCTTTTTTTGGAAAGGAACTAGCAAACCCACGACCTGCCCTGAAGACAGCACGGTGAGACGCAGGTGCGAAACCCCGCACCGGACGGCGTATCCAAGTCACCGAAGCAAGAATTCTGCTGAATTGGTGTAGATTAAGGCGTCGTCTGATTGGCAAGAGTTTGGCGGGAACCGGGGTACACCAAACAAAGGAAGTGATGTAAGATGTCGCTCACTGACGGAGGTGGGATTATGCTGCCAGAGATTCGGAATTATCATTTTGATTGGTTGTTTTCTTGAGACACGGCCCTATCAGCCTCTCGCCGTTCCTTGCTTCCGCTTGCGCCGCTTGTTTTGCCCTTAGGAAAAATGGCCGCGGAGGCTTCCAGCCCCATCGGAAGCGGAGTGCGCGTTTTCTCAAGCAGGGCCCGAGAAGACGGGAAAAAGCGTAAAGTTCGTGAGCATTGATTGGCTGAAGTAAGAAGCGTTCTGGGCGCTGATTGGCTCCATGGTTCGCGGGAAGGAGTTTGTCGCACCAGCGGGAAGTGAATTTAACACTGCGGCCGCAGCAGGGTTCTGAGGAGCTGGACAAACCCGCCAGATAGGCGTCTTCTGGACTTCTTTCCTGAGAGAGTCGGGACCAGGATGTGGTTTAGTAAGGATGAGAGTCGCAAAGAGGATTTAGCAAGAGGGCAGGGGTCGGAGAGGCGTGCGGCGGTGCGAGTGGGGGAGGGACGGGGTGGCGAAGGGGCGGGGGGCCGGGGGCCGGGGTTAAGGTGGTGAGGAAGATTAGGGCGATGCTGGGAGTGGTTGGCTGTGGGGTGAAGTCTGAGGGGGCCGGTGGGGTGTTCTGAGGCTTGGAAAGCAGCACAGGCATTGATACTGTTGTTTAAAACCAGATGCATCTGAAAGCTACAGCAGCTCCTCCTTCGGCGGAGCGGGCGGCTACACGCAGTCCCCCGGGGGCTTCGGATCGCCGACACCTTCGCAGGCTGAAAGGAAATCAGTAGGTTGAAAGAGTATTCCGTTTTATTTCATTCTGTTCTGAAGTTCCTAACTCGTCCCTGAGAGAAAATTTATGCGGCGAAAAGTGTCAAACATGAACTGATTGGATAATTACCAGTTACTGCCTTACCGAATCTTAGAATTAAGTGCTGTTAAGTTTTTAAAAAGGACATTTCTCCTACTTTCACTTCCAACGTTGAATTGGCTTTATTCTGAAATTTACCAATATAGCTAATGAATCAGTCTTGTGGGAAAACTGGGCTTTTGCTACTTGCCTATTTTGCATTCTTCATGTATTCGAAATTCTTTTTTTTTTTTTTTAATTACATGTAATGAGGTGATAAAAAGCGGTGGGAAGAGCATGGTCTTGGAAGTCAGGTATATCTGTGTTCTACCATTACTCTGACACACAGGGTTTCATTGGACAAATTTCTTAACATCAGGAATCAAATGAGATTGATAATACATACCTTATAAAGTTGTTATGAGACTGAATATTCTAATATATAGTGTATATAAAGTGCCTGCCCTGTAGTCACTTTCAATAAATGGTCCCAGGTTTTGTTTTTTAAGTTTGTATTTATTTAAGTAATCTCTGCACCTGACATGGGTCTTGAACTCAGAATCACCACCCCCCATCAGGTCACATGCTCTTCTGACTGAGCCAGCAAGACACCCCTGGTCCCAAATATTTTTGTTAAAAAGAATGTGAGTGTTGGAATCAGGATAGATAGTGTCTGGAATCAGCTTTTAAGTGGCAGTATCTTTAGTGCGACGACTTGAACCTTGTGACCCTTAGTTTTTCTCATCAGATAATGGTACTAATACTACTTATATCACACGGTGGTGCTGAGAATTGATAAATAAGGTAATGTAATATATAGGAAAGTGATCTGTAAAAAGCTGTCTAAATGCTTGTTATTCACTTTCAGAGGTGAGTTTGTATTTAACTGCTACTGATTTCATCTTTTAAATACAGGTTGATTTGGCTACTTGTTAGGTGTCGTTCAGATGTGGTGTTAAGGTTCAATATTAGCAGGTTCTGTATTTTTTGTACAAGTTGATAAGCTTTTACCTAAAATTTTAATTCAGGGGTGTATGTCAGTGGGAAAGAATTGATTGATAATTCCCATACATTTGGACATTGCTTTATATTTTTCATACCAATTATTTCATATAATTCCATAATGTATTTATTGATTATTCCATTGTACAACAGAGGGTCTGGAAGGTGAAGGGACTGAGTCTGTTATGTTCCATCTTACATGAAGAATAGCTGTTTGGTTGTTGATTTCTGACAAAAATTCTAATCTTTAATCCACCGTGCCTTTTCTTCCTTGTGCTTATTTCTCTAAATGAGTTTATGAGAGTGCATATTTACCTGTAGCCTGTAATGCCCGTGCCTTATTGTTTTTTTAGTGTTGATGTTTTCACACTTCAGGGTAGAGCCTGAATGCTACCTTTGAAAGTGCCAATACGTTTTGGGATCCCATGTAGTGCGTCTCACTCTGTAGTGTATCAAGACCAGGTTTGTTATTTACATTTGTGCCTCCGTTAGGTAGGAGTGTGTTGAGGGCAAATCCTATTCTGTTTTTCTCATCTTTATGCCATGAGACCTGCCCTGGCCAGTTGTAGGTGACAGTAAGTTGTTAGGCTGCTTTTGAATGGGATTTCAGTGTCCTTGGGTAGACATCACCTACCCAACGCATAGTGTCCTTTCCCTTTAGGACGTCCAGCATGGTCAAGCCTTTATCCCATTTTCCCCAGGACTTCCATTCTATTGTCAGAGCATCTGTCCTTAAGAAAACTCTACCTCGAACTTTTGTTAATATTTTATCATGAGACGTAGGGCAACTCCAAAGTTCTGTCTCTGCTGGCCATTTCTCAAACCTTTTCCAAATACCATCTCCTGTCATTGGTGAACTAAACAGCCAGCTCCAGCTTGCCTTTGTCCTAAAACTGGAGTATAAGTTTTGTCCCGGAAGCAGGTCATCCTTCCTTATGTTGTCCACACTCTGGCGTGCTCATTTTAGTGAATCCATGTGCCACACAAACTTAACTCATTGATCAGGAGCTTTGGAGTCAGACACCTAGTTTGAATTCTGAAGTGTGGTATTTGTTAGCTATATGATCTTGGTTTCCATCTCTGTGAAGCAAGAGTGAGGATTCAATGTTAATGATGTATGTCAAGTGCTTGGCACATGAAAGGTGTTAGTGGGTGGTAGTTATTGTTTTCTTTACTTTTTTTTTTTTTAAAGATTTTATTTGTTTATTTGACAGACAGAGATCACAAGCAGACAGAGAGACAGAGAGGCAGGCAGAGAGAGAGAGAGAGGGAAGCAGGCTCCCTGCCGAGCAGAGAGCCTGATGCGGGACTCGATCCCAGGACCCTGAGATCATGACCTGAGCCGAAGGCAGCGGCTTAACCCACTGAGCCACCCAGGTGCCCCAGTTATTATTTTCTTAACTGGATTTTTTTTTTAAGATTTTATTTATTCATTTGACAGACAGAGATCACACGTAGGCAGAGAGAGAGGAAGGGAAGCAGGCTCCCCACCAAGCAGAGAGCCCGACTCGGGGCTCGATCCCAGGACACTGGGATCATGACCTGAGCCGAAGGCAGAGGCTTTAACCCACTGAGCCACCCAGGCGCCCCTCTTAACTGAATTTATGCATCTATCTTTTCAGAGAGCCCGAGCCCAGCACATTGTACCCTGTACCATATCTCAGCTGCTTTCTGCCACTCTGGTTGATGAAATGTTCAAAATTGGGAATGTTGAGATTTCACAGGTAAGTAAAACAGTTTGTGGAAGAGTCCCTTCATCATGTGAAGAATGAAATAAAAGTTACTCATTTAAAAAGTACATGAATGTTGTTTTAGTTTCCAGGAAAACCCAACTTTTCTTTCCTTCTGATCTAGGTCACTATTGTGGGTATAATCAGACATGCAGAGAAGGCCCCAACCAACATTGTGTACAAAATAGATGACATGACAGCTGCGCCCATGGATGTTCGCCAGTGGGTTGACACAGACGTAAGTAGTTATTTTTGAATTTAGGGTGGGGCTACTTTGGGACTCGAGATGTTGGACTTTTTTACTCTTTATAATTTCTTAGTATAAGAATGATTTATAAGCAAGACGTCAAAGGCAGAAATCCTAAAATGAAAGGTTAACACACTTGAATTCATAAGAATTTAAAATGTTCCAAACTTCACTATATATAAGCAAAGTTAAAAGGCAAGTGACAGGACACACTAGAATATAAACTCTGTGAAAACAGGGTTTGGTTTTGTTTTTGTTTGTTTAGAGAAGGAATGGGTGGTGGGACAGAGGCAGAAGGAGGACGAGAGTCTTAAGCAGGCTCCACGCAGGGCTCACTCTCACGACCCTGCGATCATGACCCGAGCCTAAATCAAGAGTGAGACACTTAACCGATTGAGCCACCCAGGCACCCTGCCATTTTTAATTTATTAAATTAGCATAGGAAAAAAAAATAAGAATGGCAGTGTCCACTTCTGATAAGAGTAGTAGCTATCAGGGGTGCCTGGGTAGCTTGGTAGGTTGAGTGTCTGCCTTCGGCTCAGGTCGTGATCCCAGGGTTCTGGGATCGAGCCCCACATTGGGCTCCCTGCTCAGCCGAGAGCCTGCTTCTCCCTTTCCCTCTGCCTGCCTCTCTGCCTACTTGAACTCTCTATCTCTCTGTCAAGTGAATAAATAGAATCTAAAAATGTATATATATATTCTTTTTTTTTTTTTAAAGATTTTATTTATTTATTTATTTGACAGAGATCACAAGTAGGCAGAGAGGCAGGCAGAGAGAGAGGAGGAAGCAGGCTCCCTGCTGAGCAGAGAGCCCGATGCGGGGCTCAATCCCAATCATGACCTGAGCCGAAGGCAGAGGCTTTAACCCACTGAGCCACCCAGGCGCCCCCTAAAAATGTATATATATGTTCTTTAAAAAAAAGAAAGTAGTAGCTACCGCAGTGCCTCTAGCACTTAGCAGGGACTTAACTAAATATTTGTTGAATGATTTGTCATGTTTGTCAAGGGAATTGGATGCCATCCTACCTTGATGGTTTGAGTATAAGTTGATTTGATATAAGTTACCTCAAAAATCAGCTAATGATCAAAATCATCCATCATAAGAATGTTGATCTAGCTCTCCCCTGCCAGAGGTTACGTTAAGGAAATAAGATAATAAGATGTGTGCAAAGGGACACCTAAGTGGCTCAGTTGGTTAAGCATCTGCCTTCAGCTCAGGTCATGATCTTAGGGTCCTGGGATCGAGTCCCACATCAGGCTGCTTGCTCAGCGGGAAGCCTGTGCTGCTGCCCCTGCTTGTGCTCTCTGGCAAATAAATACAATCTTTAAAAAATAATAATAATAAGGGCGCCTGGGTGGTTCAGTGGGTTAAGTCGCTGCCTTCGGCTCAGGTCATGATCTCAGGGTCCTGGGATCGAGTCCCGCATCGGGCTCTCTGCTCAGCGGGGAGCCTGCTTCCTCCTCTCTCTCTCTGCCTGACTCTCTGCCTACTTGTAATCTCTCTCTGTCAAATAAATAAATAAATAAAGTCTTTAAAAAAAAAAAATAATAATAAAAGATGTGTGCAAAGATTCAGTTGTAAGAGTGTTGATCATAGCATTGTTTATAATAATGAAAAATTAAAAACAGTTTCAGGGGTACCTGGGTGGCTCGGTTGGTTAAGTGTTAGACTCTTGATTTAGTCTTAGGTCTTGATCTCAGGGTTGTGAGTTTGAGCAATGAGTTGTGCTCTGCACTCAGCAGGGAGTCTGCCTCCCTCACCCTCTCCATTTGCCCTTCTCCCGGTTGAGTGCACTTTCTCTTTCTCTCGCAAATGAATCCTTAAAAAAAAAAAAAAGTGTGCCTGGGTGGCTCAGTGGGTTAAAGCCTCTGCCTTGGGCTCAGGTCATGACCCCAGGGTCCTGGGATCAAGGCCTGCATCTGACTCTCTGCTCAGCAGGGAGCCTGCTTCCTCCTCTATCTCTGCCTGCCTCTCTGCCTACTTGTGATGTCCGTCTGTCAAATAAATAACTAAAATCTTAAAAAGAAACCTAAGAAAACAATTTCAGGGGCGCCCAGGTGGCTCAGTTGGTTAATTGTCTGCTTTTGGCTTAGGTCATGGTCCTGCAGTGCCGAGATCAAGCCCCATATCAGACTCCCTTCTCAGTGGGGAGTGTGCTTCTCCTTGTGCCCCTCACCCGGTTTGTGTTCTTTCTCTCTCTCTCAAACTCTCAAATCTTTTAAAAACAATAATTATTTTTATTTATTTATTTATTAAAGATTTTCTTTATTTGTTTGACAGAGATCACAAGTAGGCAGAGAAGCAGGGAGAGAGGAGGAAGCAGGGGTGCCGCTGAGCAGGGAGCCCGATGCAGGGCTCAATCCCAGGACCCTGAGATCATGACCTGAGCTGAAGGCAGAGGCTTTAACCCACTGAGCCACCCAGGCGCCCCAACAATAATCGTTTTTAAAAAACAGTTTCAAAATGCAAGCAATAGGGCCCTACTAAACTGTAGTATATTTATGATATATAATAGATGATACAGAAATGTGTAACTGTCATGAAGTGTTTACCATAAACTTGAGAGGAAAAGAGCATATTACAAGATGGTATACGTGGTATGACCCCATTTTTGTAAAGCCACATGTATGTGAGCATCTGTGTAAACATGGAGATAAACTAAAAGGAAATCTATACTTTTTATCCTTTTTATTTTTAATTGGGTAAAAGATCTCTTGGTTTTTTATATGTATTTTTTAATATTTGACAGAGATCACAAGTAGGCAGAGAGGCAGGCAGAGAGAGAGAGAGAGGGAAGCAGGCTCCCCACTGAGCAGAGAGCCGGTTGTGGGGTTCGATCCCAGGACTCTGAGATAATGACCTGAGCCAAAGGCAGGCTTAACCCACTGTGCCACTCAGGCACCCTGGTTTTTTGTATTTTAAAAGTTCATTCATTATAGAAAATTTAGATCATAAATACTTTGTATACTATTTTTTCTTAAAAAAGCACAAGTTGTCTATAGAGAAATAACTAGGTAGTTCTGCATTCTTTAATTTTTGCTTCTTGGAAAAATACAGAATAATTCATTCAATAATTATTATTGGAGTACCAATTTTGAACCAGACTGTGCTTGATCCCTTGTACACAAAGAATGAGAAAGACCCAATCCTTGACATCCAAGTGGGGAGGTAGATACTATAATGCCTAATACTACATGAGCAAACAACATGTACCATGCCTACTTATAAAACATTTAAAAGTCACCTGAAATCCCACATTCCAGAGGGGACAATTAATTGCTCTAACAGGTTTTGGTAAATATCTTTTCATACATTTCTGTCTGTATATCTGTACGTAGAAATGAATGCAGTCTTACATAAAGGATAAGATGATATATAATTTTATATATATATGAACATATATTTTTTTCTTTAAGATTTTATTTTTAAGTAATCTCTACATCCAACATGGGTCTTGAACTTACAACCCCGAGATCAAGAGCAGCATGCTCCCGACTGAGCCAGCCAGGCACCCTTATACTTAAACTTTTTTTTTTTTTAAGATTTTATTTATTGGGGCACCTGGGTGGCTCAGTGGGTTAAAGCCGCTGCCTTCAGCTCAGGTCATGATCCCAGGGTCCTGGGATCGAGCCCCGCATCGGGCTTCTCTGCTCTGCAGGGAGCCTGCTTCCCTTCCTTTCTCTCTGCCTGCCTTTCTGCCTACTTGTGATATGTCTGTCAAATAAAATAAATAAAATCTTTAAAAAAAAAAAAAAAAGATTTTATTTATTTATTTGAGAGAAAGAGAGCGTGGCAGGGGAGGGGCAAAGGGAGAGGCAGACTGCCCCGCTAAGCAGGGAGCCCAACACAGGGCTCAATCCCAGGACCACAAGATCATGACCTGAGCTGAAGGCAGATGCTTAACAACTGAGCCACCCAGGCACCCCTATACTTAAGCATTTTATGATCAGAAAAGAACTTTAAGACTTAGTTAATACATATTTGTTATAAATCATATGTATATATTTTAGAAAACTCAAAAAGACATGTTAAAATTAACGATAATTATCCTAGTTAACCATTGGTAGCGTTCTGGTGTGTCTTTTCCTCCACAAGGGAAATCAGCTTTTTTTCCCACGTGCCACCACAACTGGTCTTCTCTGACAATAAATAGAAATCTACATTATGAATTGCAATGGTGTGAAGTATTCCATTGTATGAATGCATGACTTGTTGGTTATTTAGGTTGTTTTCAGTTTTTTAGTATTTTAGACTATGCCATATGAATATACATAAGGCTAAATTTTAATTTATTTAAGTAATCTCTACACCCACTGTGGGGCTCAAACTCAAGACCCTCAGATCATGAGCTGCATTTAAAGGTAAATCTTGGGGCACCTGGGTGGCTCAGTCAGTTAAGCATCTGCCCGGAGGTAGGTCATGATCTCAGGGTCCTAGGATTGAGCCCTGCATTGGGATCCCTGTGCAGCGGGGAGCCTGCTTTGCCCTCTGCCCCTCCCCTTGCTTCGGTGTGTGCACTCCCTCTCTCTAACAAATAAAATCTTTAAAAATAAATAAATAAATACATCTAAATCTTAATGCAGGTTCTTAATTATTTCCTTAAAATCCTAAATGTTGGGGTACCTGGGTGGCTCAGTGGGTTAAAGCCTCTCTCTGCCTTTGGCTCAGGTCATGATCCCAGGATTCTGGGATTGAGCCCCACATCGGGCTCTCTGCTCAGCAGGGGGCCTGCTTACTCCTCTCTCTCTGCCTGCCTCTCTGCCTCCTTGTGATCTCTGTCAAATAAATAAATAAAATCTTTTAATAAATAAATAAAATAAAATCCTAAAGGTAGAATTGCTGTGCTGATAAGTAGATCCACTGGAAAATTTTGTGCCCAACAGCAGTGAATAAGAGTGCATACTTGTTTGCTTTGGGGGGGGGGTGTTATTAATTTGTCAGAGGAAGAGAACGCACAAGCAAGGGGGAGCAGCAGGCAGAGGGACAGGGAGAACCAGACTCCCGCCAAGCAGGGAGCCAGATATGGGACTCGATCCCAGAACCCTGGCCACCCATGTGCCCACTTGTTTGCTTTTTTGATGATGTATGTGACATAGAGCTTTGGAACTGGCAATTATTATTAGAGGTCTTTTTATTCTAATGCCTGATTTTCTAAAAAGGTAAATTCTAAAAGGCAGGCAAACTAGTTAGTGCCACATGAGGATCTGTTAGCACTCTTACTTTTTAATGCTCTTTTTTTTTAAAGATTTTATTTATTTATTTATTTGTCAGAGAGAGCAAGAGTGAGCACAGGCAGACAGAGTGGAAGGCAGTCAGAGGGAGAAGCAGGCTCCCTGCCGAGCAAGGAGCCTGATATGGGACTCGATCCCAGGACGCTGGGATCATGACCCAAGCCGAAGGCAGCTGCTTAACCAACTGAGCCACCCAGGCGTCCCTAATGCTCTCTTTCTGTACATAATTTAGCAGGTTATTTTGTGTTTTTTAGCAGTTTTAAAGTTTTACCAACATCCCTAAGACCCTCATGTGATATGTTTTTTTCTTTCAGGATGCCAGCAGTGAAAACACAGTGGTTCCTCCAGAGACATATGTGAAAGTGGCTGGCCATCTGAGATCTTTTCAGGTGAAGCAAGAAAAAATGATCGTTAAGTTATATTTGCATGAAGCAGTTTCTGGACTCATGCCTGAGTTTAGGATACTTAAGATTGAACCAAGTCTTTCTGTTAAATGGGAATTAGATTGAAATTACTTCATTATTCTCTTCAAAGAGAAATAACAGGTTTTTTAGCTTAATATAAAACTCACAGAGGGGTACCTGGCTGACTCAGAAGAGCACAACTCTTGATTTCCATGGTAGAGAAAGAACAGGATCCCCGCCTATAATTGCCATCCACGGCATCCACTAAGGGGTAAAAAAGGAAGACACCGGATATAGAGTCAGGAGACTACTCTGCTTGGTGTGTAAACCTTGGGCAAGTTTTTGAACAACTCTGAGCTGGTTTTGTTTTTTCTTCCCATGAATGACTATATTAGGATTGACCTTGAGTTAAAAATCTTAAGTATATAACACATTTTTTCCATATTGGCAGAATATCATAACCAAGACAAGTGCCATAGTGTTTTGCCCTAAGGTTGCTTTGAATGTGCTTGTCCTTTATTCACATTTTTCCCTTTATTTTATTAGAACAAAAAAAGCCTTGTAGCCTTTAAGATCATGCCTCTGGAGGATATGAATGAGTTCACCACCCATATTCTGGAAGTTGTCAATGCACACATGATCCTAAGCAAATATAACAGTCAGGTGAGCAACTTTACTCTTGGAATTTTTTCTCTTCTCTGGAAAAACATAGACAGCTTCTGTGCTCTGGCTTCGATTTTCTTGATGTTTTGAAGGTTGAGCCAAAAGAAAAGCCTCACTCAGTCCTCAGAGCATTTTCTTCATGAGCTTTGCCATGTTATTTTATTCCAAAGGAAGCACTCCTTTTTCTCTCAGAATTCCAAGTTCCTCTAACCCCACCGACTTGGAAGGCCGAAGCCTAAAACAGCCTTCACGTGTAGACACGTAACTAACTATAGGCTGAATGCTTGGCTCCAGGATTGTATTCAGAGAAAGATCCCAACATGGGCAGCATTTTACTGCTTTTCTTCTAACCTGTTGGCTAAATAGGAAAAACTATACACCATTATTTTGTCCCTGAAGTTATCTTCCCTGCTTCATATTGAAAATTTTCAACATTATTTTCTACTGTGTAAATTCCTTTTGACCAGTCCATCTAGGGCCACACAGAGGGTTTATTCTTCTATTAGAATGTCCTTAGATTGGGGTGCCTGGCTGGCTCAGTTGATATGGTAGAGCATGTCACTCTTGATCTCCAGACTGTGAGTTCAAGCCCCATGTTGGATGTGGAGCCCGCTTTAAAAAAAAAAAAAAAAGGCAAAAAAAAGTCCTTAGATGATTTCTGGTGCCCAGGTGAAGGATTATTGGTTACAGAGTAGGAAAGTATAGAAAACCCCCGAGCCACTAAGGATGCTATTACATCCTGTTCTGTGCCAATTTGGTAAGCACTGGGGATACAAAGAAATCCATTCATTTATTCGTTTCATTGAGAAATATTTATTGAGCCTGATGTGTACCAATCATTATTCTAGGCCCTTAGAAGGTTTCAATGAGGGAGTGACATGGTCTGATATGTCTTTTAAAAAATTCACTTGGGCTTCACTTAGTTGCTCAAGCCCCAAAGTCATTTTTTAATCCTTCCTCTTTATATCCAACCACTCCTTGGAGCATAGATGATGAGGCACCAGGAATAGCCTAGATTAATTAATAGAATTAATCTAGGAATGGTAGCAGCAGCTGGGGTAAGGAGTGGTTGGCTGATGTAATTTGAAGGTAGAGCTGACAGGACTCGTCCGGTGGGTTACATATAGGATATAAAGAGGAAGGATTCAAAAATGAATTTGGGGCTTGAGCAACTAAGTGAAGCTAACACATTTGGAGGGTAAAATCCAGAGTTCTGTTGGGACTTGCCAAGTGGTGAGGTGCCAGGTAGATACCCACGTGGAGAACAGAATGGATGGTTGAATATGTAGAGGGGGATCCAAGGGAGAGGTCGAGGCTAAAGGTGGAAATTCGGGAGTCATCGTGTAGGTGATATTTAAAGCCTCAGATGAGATGAGATAACTGGGGAGTTAAGAGGTCAGAGACCTGAGCTCTGGGACACACTAACCTTTAGAAGTCTGAGTAGAACAGAAGCCAGTGGAAGTAGAAAAAAAATTACCAGTTAGGCAGGAGGAAACCAGGAAATGTCATTCTGTAGAATATTCTGAAAAGACTATTTTAGGAAGGAGGGGGTGGTGATCAACTGTAGAATGCGGCCTTGAAGTCAAGGCAGGTGATGAGAGACATCTGCCACTGGATTTGGAAACCTGGATCTTCACAAGGGAGGCTTCGGTAGAGGATGTGGGAAGTGGGTTAAAAAGAACAGAATTTGGGGCGCCTGGGTGGTTCAGTTGTTAAGCGTCCGCCTTTGGCTCAGGTCATGATCCTGGGGTCCTGGGATAGAGCCCCACGTTGGGCTCTCTGCTTAGTGGGAATCCTGCTTCTCCCTCTCCTGCTCCTCCTGCTTGCATTCCCTCTCTCACTGTGACACTCTCTCTCTGTCAAATAAGTAAATAAATAATCTTTAAAAAAGAAAAGAAGAACAGAACTAGGTAGAAAGTTTGAGTGTTTATTTTATTGCCATAGTTAATGACATATATGTGTATGGATCACATATTTCATAAAAGTGATTTATAAAGTCAGAATGGATGATGAGGGAATGGAAACCGGGCACAAAGACAGTTACATTGAGGAGTAAATAAAACACTCTTTCCTGCAAAGAGTTCGTATTTGAGCAGTGGAGATTCAGATCGCCTCGGCAGTGAAGGCAGGATAAGTGGCAAGCACAGGGTACCGTGGAACCACAGCAAAGTGTTTCCCATCCTGACCTGGACATCAAGGAAGACCCCTTGGAGGAGGTGATGCCTAAACCCAAGTCCTGAAAGATTCGTGAGGTGTGGGGTTACCTGAAGCAGGACCCGAGGCCCTTTCAGCAGAGTATTTGGGTAAGAACTAGCCTTCAGTTCAGTATTACTGGATCATAAGATGTAAGACTTCTGTTTTACCAGCAGGCAGCGTGAAGGTATCTAGCTTGAAAACAAGAGACCATGACTGGTTTTTATTTATTACCTCAAAGCAGTAGGCATTTAATGAGCATTTATTGAATGAATGCATCTCCTCACTCGATGGGATTTCTCCTAACAAGTTTCCGTAGTGCTTTTTTATCTGTTTTGGGTAGTGAACACATTTGACGTTCTATCATCCTTATTTATTCAGTTCAGTGGATAAAACATGGAGCACAGGTTGCACCAGGCACTGTGAAAATGGAGGGGCTTGTGGCAGAAAGTGCCAGGCGAACAGTGTGCTGGCTGCTGTGAGAGGGAATGGGCCAAATGTTTGAGAGCTGAGGAGGAAGAACTTGGCTGACTTGGCTTGGGCCATGTTGGACAGCTTTCAAAGGCAGTAGCGATTAAGTTAGGCTTTGCCAGATGGGAAGTCAGTGTTTACCAGGCAGATGAGGGGAGGAGCATTCCAGACAGGGAACAACATGTTCAGGGCAGAGGCATGTTTGTAGCCGGCAAGAAGTCCAGGTGCAGGGGCACCTGGGTGGCTCAGTGGTTTAAAGCCTCTGCCTTTGGCTCAGGTCATGATCCCAGGGTCCTGGGATCGAGCCCCACATGGGGCTCTCTGCTGAGCAGGGAGCCTGCTTCCTCCTCCCTCTCCCTCTGCCTGCCTCTCTGCCTGCTTATGATCTCTATCTGTCAAATAAAATAAATAGGGGCGCCTGGGTGGCTCAGTGGGTTAAAGCCTGTGCCTTCCCCTCAGGTCATGATCCCAGGGTCCTGGGATCGAGCCCCACATCGAGCTCTCTGCTCAGGAGGGAGCCTGCTTCCCCCCTCTCTCTGCCTGCCTCTCTGCCTACTTGTGATCTCCGTCTGTCAAATGAATAAATAAAATCTTTAAAAAAATAAAATAAAATAAAATAAATAAAATCTTTAAAAAAAAAAAAAAGAAGAAGAAGTAGTCCAGGTGCAGCTGGGGAGTAAAGTGTGTCGGGAAGGAGCAGTCAAGAATAAACTGGAGATCTTGACATCTGTGGTGGGTCTTGACTGTGTAGGTGTATATTATTTTCACAGGCAGGGGGAGCCACCTGAAAGCTTTCCGACACAGGAGGGACAGGATCTGCAGCTGTTACTGTTACCTGAAGTTGTTACCTGACACAAAGACAGAAGTTGACTGGAGTAGGAGAGACTAGTGGCTGAGATGCCATCGGGAGGCCAGGGTGACGAGGATGGACTTGCGCTACACTGAGCTTGTGTGATATGCTGTGGTGACAGACTGGGAAGTGAGTGAATGGACTCCGGACTGAAGTCTACAGGACTGGGTTAGCTTTACTCACAGAGATGGGATAGAGCAGGGCAAGCAGGTTTAGGGAGGGTCATAATCTTAACTTCAGAGTGTGTGAGAGCACGAGGTGGGTGTATCCAGTCCATAGCTGGGAACAAGAATTTGTGGCCCAGGAGGAGGTCTGGGGTGGAATCCTGGGGGATCTGTCAGCCTTTTGGGGGATAGGGAGAGAGAAAGGCTGGTGAGGGATGCTGAGAAGGTAGAGTTTGAGAAGTAAGTGGAGAACCAGAAGAACTTTCCATCAAGAAACCTAGGGACAGGTGGGTAGATTTCAAGAGGAGTGTGGTCAGCGTGTCTTTCTGAGAGGTAGTGTTAGGACCGAAAGGGACTGTTGGGTATATTGGTTGAAAAGTCACTGGTGGGGCGCCTGAGTGGCTCAGTGGGTTAAGCCGCTGCCTTCGGCTCAGGTCGTGATCTCAGGGTCCTGGGATCGAGTCCCGCATCGGGCTCTCTGCTCAGCAGGGAGCCTGCTTCCTCCTCTCTCTCTCTCTCTGCCTGCCTCTCTGCCTACTTGTGATCTCTGTCAAATAAATAAATAAAATCTTCAGTAAAAAAGAAAAGAAAAGTCACTGGTGACTTCGGTGAGAACAGTTTCCGAGGTATATTCAGTAAGAGTACAAATATAGTGGGCTGGGGAGTGACTGAGAAGAAAGAAAATGGAAACAGGGATTATAATCTGTTGTTATTAAAAAGAACAGAGAGTGATGGGAACTGGGTTTTTTTTTTTTTCCTCTCACAATGCTTCATGCCTAGGTGACAGTAATTGCTTGAATTGGGGGGGGCAGGGTGAGTGAAATGGGTGAACCATTACCATGGTGAGCATCTGGTAATTTTATAGAATTGTCAAATCACTATGTTGTATACCTGAAACTAACATGTATAATGCTGTGTGTCAATTATACTTCAATAATAAAATTATTTTACTAATAATAAAATCAGGAGCATGGTAGGAATTCCCCAAAATAAATGAGTGAGCCAAGTGTATGTTTGAATAATAAAGCACCAAGGATATATACCATTATAGTAGATCTCCAGGTAATTTTCTTCTTGGTGCTATTTTTCCTCTGGTTCCCCTCAACAGCACAAAAACAAGAAGGAGCTAGGAGGTACCTTTCTGGATGATATTACGTGCTTCAGAGAATCACTTTATCTTCCTTGGAAAGACTCTCTAATGATGATAGTTGTTTCTTCCATTGTAAGCAATTGTTATTGGGAAAACCGCTTAAATTATTTTTGTGAGCTGCTTACTAACATGCTATAACACAATACGAGGACTGTATTTAAATTGGTAAATTTTCTAATGCTGTGAACTTCTTTCTTAATGCAGCCCCCAGCAGGAAGAGCACCTATGAGCAATCCAGGAATGGGTGAAACAGGGATCTTTGGTGGGAATAGCTCCATGCCAGCAAATGGCCTCACTGTGGCCCAAAACCAGGTAAACACTGAGTGTCTCCAGAAATCCAAGACACAGACTGTCTTAAATTTGTTACTTCCTTGATGAGTCTAAGGCTGTCTGAGGACCTGACTCATTTCGTTCTTATCAAAGGTCTCGGGTTTACATAAGGGAGTTGATTTAGAGTAGTTGCTAAAATCTTTCTCCTTTGAATCTTCAGGTGCTGAATTTGATTAAGGCTTGTCCAAGACCTGAAGGACTGAACTTTCAGGATCTCAAGAACCAGCTCCAACACATGACTGTAGCCTCAATAAAGTGAGTATTTGGTTCCCATCAGCTGGGGCTCCAGAATTATACCCATTTTACCTCACCAGGGTTTCCTCGTAATGAGAAGTTATTACACATAAAAATAAAACTGTCAGCTGCCATCTTTTTGACAGAAGGGGAGTTGTTCCGTCATGGAAAGATAGAAAAAGGACTCACAAAGGTGACGCTACCCATCACATCACTGATTCACTTGTAATTTAACAAATAGTGATTCCCATTATGTGCAGGGGATATAATTTTGAGCAAAACTGACCAGATAAAATTTGACCTCTTGTGGAATTCCATTTGGAGGAGTAAGAGCCTTAGCTCCTGGTCCTCAGACATATGGGCCCATTGGTGTTACTATTTCCACTGTGGAGATGTGCATTTGGCCCTCTGGACCTGAAACTATCAGTCCTTCCAGCATCCTTCTGGTTCCATGTTAGACAAGCTGCTTCCGGATTCCGATGAACCAATCAAACAAGCTGAGTACTTTGGTGCCTTTGATAGTTACTTGTTACTGTAAATCTGTTGATATTCTAGTTTTACATAGAAAAGAAAGGCT
This sequence comes from Neogale vison, assembly GCF_020171115.1. Lineage (NCBI taxonomy): Eukaryota > Metazoa > Chordata > Mammalia > Carnivora > Mustelidae > Neogale > Neogale vison. The sequence goes on along the minus strand of NC_058092.1, from coordinate 20,780,742 downwards.
TAGGTATAATTTCATTTCCTGTTTTATAAAATGAAGAAGTTAATTCCTATCTCAGAGTTCCAGTGATGAATAGGTACAGAAACACTGTCACAAAGGGGCGCCTGGGTGGCTCAGTGGGTTAAAGCCTTTCCCTTCAGCTCAGGTCATGATCCCAAGGTCCTGGGATTGAGCCCTGAGTTGGGCTCTCTGCTCAGCGGGGAGCCTGCTTCCTCCTCTCTCTCTGCCTGTCTCTCTGCCTACTTGTGACCTCTCTCCATCTGTGTCAAATAAATAAATAAAATCTTAAAAAAACAACAAAAAAAACCACTGTCACACGGTAGTTGCTCTATTACTGTTAGTAAACATTTTAGTAGTAGTAAGAAAACAGTTACTGTTAGCAAACAAATATGTTACACTCGGGGCACCTGGGTGGCTCAGTGGGTTAAGCCTCTGCCTTCAGCTCAGGTCATGATCCCAGGGTCCTGGGATGGAGCCCCGCATCGGGCTTCCTGCTCGGCAGGGAGCCTGCTTTCTCCTCTCCCTCTCTGCCTGCCTCTGTGCCTACTTGTGATCTCTGTCTGTCAAATAAATAAATAAAATCTTTAAAAAAAAAAAAAATGTTACACTGATCTTGAGGGTCTCGAAGGGTTTGAAGGCGTCCTCCCATTTCTGGAAAAGACCTTTCTTAATGTCCTGCAGCTTTGCTTCCCAGAGGGTTGGTGGGTGGGTAGGGAGAAGGAACTTTGAAAAATAGCTGTTTATGCTAGGAGTTTCATGTGCATTTTTTTTTTTTAAGATTTTATTTATTTGTTTGACAGAGATCAGAAGTAGGCAGAGAGAGAGAGCGAGGAGGAGGAAGCAGGCTCCTAGCCAAGCAGAGAGCCCGATGTGGGACTCGATCCCAGGACCCTGAGATCATGACCTGAGCCGAACGAAGGCAGAGGCTTACCCACTGAGCCACCCAGGCTCCCAGGACTGCATTTTTAGATTATCATTTTCATTTGCTTAGCCTGGCATTTGAGTTTGGCTCTATTTTCTTGCCTTTACAACAGTCTGGGAGAAGGGTCCAAGGCAGCTTTAATAATCAATGTCTCCGTGCATGATCTCACTTTTGCAGTTTTACTGCCTCTTCCTGGAAGAGCCCTCTGAGCAAAATGGCTGTGACTTCTTAGCTAAGGTAGAAAGTGGGAAGTGAGCAAAATCTGTGGCTGCCCATACCCAGAAGTCCGTTTCCTTTCTTCTTTGTCAATTTGAAAATGAGCCTTTTTCCCCCTTTGTTTCTTTCTAGGCAAGCTGTGGATTTTCTCAGCAACGAGGGACACATCTATTCCACTGTGGACGATGATCATTTTAAATCCACAGATGCAGACTAACGGATCTAATTGAGTTCCCGAGGCATTTTCCAGCTGGACCTGTTCTCATAGTATGTTTTCTCCCACTGTGCATCTGTTTGGCCAGTTGGCTTCTAGGGAGTAGGTTTCATCTAGAAAGGGTCTCACTTAGCATCCTTTTGAAACTTGCTACTCTTCTGGCTTTTTGTTTGTGGTTATTTTTGTTTCTTGAAGCTCAATTTTGGACAGTTGATAAGAATGTAAACCTGGGTGGACTTTCTTAAAGAAGTTACAGATCGGGGCGCCTGGGTGGCTCAGTCTGTTAAGCGTCTGCCTTCAGCTCAGGTCATGATCCCAGGGTCCTGGGATCAAGCCCCAAGTCAGGCAGGGGTCTGCTTCTCCCTCTGCCCTTACCTCTGCTTATGCTCTCTCTCCCTTTGAGATAAATAGATAAAATCTTTTAAAAACGAAAGAAGTTATAGATCAGCTGTTTATAACATCAGCACAGATGGAAATGGCAGAAACATGCTACCAAGGGAGTTGGGTGGTACTTCTTACAGGATACGCAGGCGTTTCTGCTCCTGTAATGTTCTCTGTGGAGAGAAGATGAGCAGGACTGGGACCTTCAGCAGGGAGCCAGCCAAGAAACCCACTAACCTCTGCCTGGTTTTGTTCCCACCCTTTGGTTGGTTATATGGTGTTATTTTCAGAATTGCACTTTCCTTTACCTGTCGTGACTGCTTCCAAAAGTGTGTTTTTATGAACACGAAGTTCTGTGGTGGCCTCATGAGGGTAGAGGGGAGAAGGACGTTTGCTCGATTTTGTACCAAATAAGTACATCAGTATGTTTAATAATAAAAGCTGTGTTGTAGAATTTGTGAAGATGTTATTTTTCTTCCTAGGGTGGTATAATTACTACTTTATCTAACGTGTGTAGCATAGCTTGATTTGGGTTTGAAATCCTGGCTTTCCCCTTTTAGTTAGGATCTCACGCAGGCTGCGTCAGTTCTGAGGGCCTCCCATTTCCTTATTTATGAAGACGACTGTATCATTTCCTCATAGGTGTGTTGGGAAAATTGAGTAAAATAATGTTTGCAAAGCATCTAGCATTGCCATTGGTAGAGGTTATAAAGTGGACCTTAACCTTGACTCTAGAAATATGTGGCCCTGTAACTGAATTGGTAATATACCATTTGACCTCAAAATGAGACTAAGGGCGCCTGTGTGGCTCAGGTGGTTAAGCACCTGGCTTCTATTCAGGTTATGATCCCAGGGTCCTGGGACCGAGCCCCAAGTTGGTCTTGGGGAGCCAGCCTCTCCCTCTCCTTTGTCCCTCCGCCCCTCCCTGTGCTCATGTGTGCGTTCTCTCTCTCAAATAAATAAAATCTTTATTTAAAAAATCAAAGATGACACTGTTTAAAGGCCTACAGGCTTTGGCCAGCTTAATCAGTTCTGTTTCTTATGGGAGAGCAAACTACCTCGAAGATGTTTTTGACAACTCCAGAACGTAAGCTACGTTTTGAATAAAAGAACTGGTTATGAGTTAAGTTGATGAGGTGTAACATGCAAATAAAAATTCTATAACCACTTTAACTGTGCTTCAGAATGAAACCTACCAGCAGCCATGTGGAAAATGCCCCACCCGCTGGTTTCTAAAAGTGAACAAGTCTGGGTTTTGTTTCTGTACATACAGAATAGTTCCGATCTAGGGAGCTAGACGGTTGCTTAAAAGTCAGTCAGCCAGGATGTTTATCTGCAAGTCTGTCCACTCTTGATTATTTTCTGAAAGAAAGGGCACCGACTAAAAACAGGTTAAAAAATCATATATTTGAGGGGCGCCTCGGCACAGTTGGTTAAGTGTCTAATGTGGTTTTGGCTCAGGTCATGATCTCAGGGTTGTGGGATTGAGCCCCGCATTGGGCTCTGCTCTGCAGAGTTGGCTTGGGCTTCTGTCCTCCCTCCCCCTCCCCGCCTCGCGTGCTTGCTTGTGCTCTCTCTCAAAATAAATAAATCTCTTTACAAAAACCACACATTAGGGGCGCCCTAGGTGGCTCAGTTGTTAGGTATCTGCCTTTGGCTCGGGTTATAATCCCAGGGTGCTGGGATCGAGCCCCACATTGGGCTCCCTGCTCAGTGGGAAGCCTTCTTCACCCTGTCCCACTCTTCCTGCTTGTGTTCTCGCTCTCTCACTGTGTATCTGTCAAATAAAATTTTTTAAAAACAGCATGATTTGAATTTGGAATGCATGTTAGGATACGTTCACGCATAGTTGACATCTCTGGTTATCCGACTAGCACTTGCAGACAGGGAAGGCAGTAGCAGTGATTATGGGTAGAAACCTTTTTTCCTTTTGATCTTGAAGCCAATGATTCAGCAATTACAAACTACTTAATAATTCAACAAATATGTGTTGAATACCTATTGTGGCGGCCCACTGGTCATGCACTAGGAATACAGAGCAAAACAGGAGGTAACATCACTGGCGGTGCTGGTCCCACGTTGCCCGTAGCACAGAGTAGTGCTCAGCCGTGCGGAATGCCCCGCCGTCCTGGCCTTTATGGCCCCACAGCCATGTGGCTTCTGAGCACAGGCAGGCCTCCTCGTTAGAACGAAACACCAGCCTTCTGGGTGACCGTGCCCACCGGGATGTCAAGTACACAGTATTTTCTTTGCACCTTTATTAAGCCCACAGGAACAGCCCGTGTTCTCAGAAGCCCCCCAGGAGCACAGCCAAGTGATGAATCCAGCTTATTCTGGGGAGAATCTATAGGTATCCTGCCGCTTTCCTAATGGGGCAGGGAGAGGACTGAGGCAGAAACACGCCAGCTGTAAGGGAGAGGGAGCAGGGGACCACAGCTGGAAGGACTATTGCCTCCTCAGTCCCGTGTTGATTAGATACAAAATAGCAACAAAGGAGAAGAAAAGAAGGTTATACAGTAGCCATCGTTCTAGCAGGTCAGCAAGAAGGAATGGGAATCCTGTTGGTGACAAGTCTTAGAGGTCAACGAGGTAAACGAGAAGAGTAAGGTGTGTGGTCCAGCAGCACAGATTTGTAGTTGAGCAAGCATGCTGGAAGGGATTAGCTTTACAGCAGGCTTTCTGGGGAGACAATGAAAAAGGGAAGCAGGCGGCCTTCCCAGCTGCTCAGCTTCAAGGACCTGTTTCATCCTCTCCCCCAGAGGCCTGTGGCTAGTATGTGTCTTTTCTCTCTCTCTTTTTTTTAAATATTTTATTTATTTATTTGACAGAGATCACAAGTACACAGAGAGGCAGGCAGAGGGAGAGAGAGGAGGAAGCAGGCTCCCTGCTGAGCAGAGAGCCCCATGTGGGGCTCGATCCCAGGACCCTGGGATCATGACCTGACCGAAGGTAGAGGCTTTAACCCACTGAGCCACCCAGGCACCCCAGTACATGCCTTTTCTCAAGGTCATCTTTAAGCATGCTTGCGTGACCAGCACAACTCATTAGTTAAAGTTATTTTGAACAGTATGTTATTCTGAGGGATGGTTACAGTATCCTGGTGGGAAGTTAGGCTCCTTGGTTACTAGTAGTACTTAATCAGCTTTAACTAGAGAAGAGCCAGTAAGAATTAGCATCCGATGTGGAAGAATAAATGGGGGGTTTTGTCTTGTGTCTAAGATTTATTTAGTGGCACCTGGGTGGCTCAGTGCGTTAAAGCCTCTGCCTTTGGCTCAGGTCATAATCCCAGGGTCCTGGGATTGAGCCCCGAATTGGGCTCCCTGCTTGGCGGGAAGCCTGCTTCTCCCTCTCCCACTCCCTGCTTATGTTCCCTCTCTCGCTGGTCTGTCAAATAAATAAAACCCTTAAAAAAGAAAGATGGATGTATTTATTTGGGGGAGTGTGCATGCATGTGTATGAGCAGGGGGAGAGACAGAGGGAGAGAAATCCTCAAGCAGATTCCCCACTGAGCGCAGAGCCCCATACAGGACTTGATCCCAGGACCTCCAGATCAGCACATGAGCCAACATCAGGAGTCAGACACTTAACCAACTGAACCCCCCAGGCGCCCCTGAATAGATGTTTTTAAAAAAAAAAAAAACGCTGTTGAGGAAGGGGTGTCTGGTGGGCTAAGTCTGTAGACCATGAGACTCTTAATCTTGGGGTCATGAGCCCCACGTTGGGTGTAGAGATTACTTTAAAAAAAAACTTGAAAATTCATTTGAGGGAGATTGAGAACTCGGTCCAGTTTTGAGTCAGCGCCTCCAGTTCACGCTCATTTATTCAGCAGTCATTGACACCTGGTACAATGTCAGCATGTTCGCTACATCACAAAACATTCAAAAATAGAAATGAGAAAAGATAGGAAAAATAAATATGAAGGGATGGACTAATCTTTTCTGTTTCCCAGTGTACATCTCGTGTGTTCCCAGGAGTGTGTGCTCGCCTTGGAGACCACCGCCCAGGGGGAACGGCTAGCCCCACTCTAACACCCTCCCCACTGCCCAGTGGCTTAGTCCAGAGTTAAGACAAAAGCGCCCCATGGGCACTGTCTGCGTGTGGTCCGTGCTGCCCCCCGCCCCGACCCCCAAGTCGCTATGATAAGCCACTCACAGTTGTGGTTTTCAAGTATGTTTTCCTTTTCAGCCCAGCTTTCCTAACTATGAAATTGCTTGCTTCTCTTGCAGCATCGGGACGCTCAAACTGTAGGAGTTGGTCGCCCTCTCTGGCCCCCTTTTGTGATCTTGCTCAATTTGGTGCCACAATTAAATGCAGATGTGGAAGTGAGAACTATTGGCATTCTGCACATGAGCTTGGCGCTTGGGGTCCTGTGCCCAGGAGGAACTTTTATCCATACTTATTCCTTGTCCCAGAGCACGCTCTTCCTCAGGGTGCCCCCGTGCAGCTGAGCTGGTCTCCGGAGGCAGGCCTGGGAACTGGCCCGCAGCTTGTACTAGCTGCTTGGGCCTCACCTGGAGCACTGCTTGCTGGGGTGTGGGAGCCAGGAGGCCTGGAAGGACGCACTCAGGTGCACTCCCTCAAATCCGGGAGCTCCAGACTGACAGTCTTTCCACTCCCATGTCAGCCAGAAACTCTGGTTCCGTTTAAATCTATCTCTTGTCCTCTGCTGACTGCGGTGTGCTTGGTTCTGTGACTGCCTCCATCTAGGAACCAAAACCCTGCCACTTCCAGGAAGTGAGGCCTGTGGTCTCACCGCAAGGAACAGGCCTGGACTGACCTTGGAAGCTGGTTAGTGTCTGCATAGACCCAGGTTACGCTGGGTGGGGAGGCCCTCCAACCAGTCCACACATGTCTCCACAGTCTAGGAGCTCAGTATATTCCAGACACAGAAGGATTCCGTGATTGGGAGACGGTGTGGGGGTGGGGAAAGAACATAGGCCTCAGACACAGAGCTGCGCTATCTGGGTCAGTGGGAACGATGCTAACATTTTTATTGAGTGTTTATTATGTGCCAGGCACTGCGCTAGATATTACACCAAGATTATCGCATTTGATCCTTAGAACGATTCTGTGAGGTAGATAACTGTTAGTTGTATTTTACAAATGAAGGAACTGAAGCTTAGGTTAAAAGAACTTGATCACAGCCACAGTCCAGATGGCAGTGAGCCCAGATGCTAACCCAGGCCCACGACTAGTCAGCCCTCCTGAAGTACCCGACCACTCAGGCTAGTTTTCTGACCTTTAAAATCAGCGCATTGTCTATCCAGAGAGTTGAGGATTTAGATAATGTTTAAAAAGGGCCTGGCACACAGACCTTACTACGTGGTATCTGTTCCCATTTTTCCAGACACCCACGTGTCATTTTTATTCTATGGTTTTCGAGCAAAAAAATCTTGGATCGTCACATGCAACTATCATGTTCCTTCACAGGCGACCTAGTCCTGCTCTCTCAGGGTCTTAGGGTTCAGTGGCAGAGGAAGAGGGCGAAGGGGTGGCAAACAGAAGAAAAGGCTCTCAGTGCGGGGTGTTCCGGGTTGAGTCCCCTTTACCGAGAGGCAGGAGACATGGTGCCACCACCATCAAGGTTGGTGATCTCAGATTCCTTTCCTCGTGTCTCATGAGACACGAGCGTTGGGGACTCAGAACTGAACTGAACCCAGCTGCCTCCTCTAGACACCAAAGCTCTGAGCTGAAAGAGGCAAGGACGAGGTACTGGCCCCAAAAAAGCCAGCCCTCAGCGGCAGGAACCTGGAACATGAGGAAAACACTGGAACAATGTTCACCCCTTTTCACGTTGATCTCCATGAAGCCATTTCCTGTCCAGTCTGAGTTCAGTGAGTTCTTGTCTGAGGTCTTGCAAAGGCTTGTAATGGTTGACTGGCCTCTGATTCCCTGAGAAACAGCAGGTAAGAAGCAGGGCTGCTCCAGTATCTAAAGGGTATTCTGAAATTTCTCATGTATCTCTTCATAATCATGTTCATCGTCATCTACAAAAGAGTTCAAGTCAATGATGATCTTGGGCCTTAAGCAGGTTCCTGAGGTCCTTGCTAGACCATAACTACAAATTATTCTGTCTGAACACTAAATACTCCCCTTGCCTGCCTCGGGGTGGGGGGGGGTAGTATGTTGGAGATGAACTCATGTTCCTTGCCAGGACTCCAGAGCCCCTGGGGAAGAAACAATGGGGACCCCTTCTCTCTCTCTTTTTTTAAAGATTTATTTATCTGAGAGAGGGAGAGGGAGGAGGGGAGCACAAATGGGTGGAGGGGTGGAGGGAGAGGGAGAAGCAAACTCCCTGCTGAGCAGGGAGCCTGACGCGGGGTTCCATCCCAGCACCCTGGAACCATAACCTGAGCTGAAGGCAGACGCTTAACCGACTGAGCCACCCAGGCGCCCCTAAACCCATCCTTTAACTTATAAGCCTCTCTGTCCAATTAGGACTGCAGAAGGGTCTGCTCAAGGGCAGGGCCTTGCCAAGGGCTGGCCAGCACCGCCAGAGGCACGAGCAAGAACAGAGCAAGGAGAGGAAAAGCAAGGACAAGGGTGAGCAGGGTTAGTTAAAAGGGTCCCACCTGGATCCGTGATGGGCTTAGTGTGCCTGAGGCCCTTCCTGTGGGCAGCAACCTTGCTGTACATGCTTGCGCTGTCCGTGGCGCTCTGCGGCAGTGTCTTCATCTTGGCTTTGGGGAGCAGAGGAGCTTGCTGCCATTCTGAGACTTGACAAGACTGAATGGGAGAAAAAGCAGAAGTCAGCAGGGTCCCAAGAAATGGGGCAGCAGAGTCCATGAAATATAATTTCCTTCCAAGGTCACTTCCTCTACTCCCCTCTTGACTTCCTGTCCAGGGTAGGGCTTCCTGGGACCCCAAGTGTTTTTGTTTCTAGCGCATGAAATGATCTTCGGCCGGGGAGACAGGCCAGGATGAGCAATGGAAGGGCTGGGGGCTAGAGATGGGGGTGCCCTGAGTTTCTCCCCGGGGGTAGGGGGTTCAGTCAGCGTCCTTCACCTCTGCTGCTGAAGGGGCGACAAGCAGTCACAAAATCTCAAGACAGAGTGCCCGAGCTGAGAGGGGTCCCAGAAGGGGGAGGACTTTTGTTGAACTCCCACCTCAGGCCACAGGCACACCTGTTCGTTTCTCCTCAGGGGACCCTCCGAGGAGCTGTTTGAACTCCCAATGTACCCAAGAGGAAACCAGCTCAGAGAGAACGAGCCATGTCATACCTCACACAGGACCGCGAGCTGGGCCGAGGTTCAGATGTAGAACCACGTCTGTGACCTCAAAAGTTCACGCTTTTTCTAGCACACTATGCTTCGGAGAGCGCCCCTGCTCAGCGGGGAGAATACAGATGCCCAGAGAAGAAAAGTTGCAGGATCAAGGGCAGTGAGGAGGGACTGGGCCCCAAGTCACTTCCAACAGGAGCAAAGGCGGGGCCTGAGGTCTCAATTTTCTGTGCTGTGTTCGTTCTCTTCCATACTGTCAGGCCTGTGTTCTGTCGGCAACCAACTGCCCTCCCGCCTCCACGGATGCAAGCCCCTCCTGCCTCCCCTCGCAGTACAAAATGCAAGTTTCCCCAAAGCCCCCCACAGCAATTTCCTTGCTACATTTTACAACGTGCTTTGGATGTGGTGAGGTGCCCGGGCTGGGCAGTCGGACCCAGCGTCAAACCCCAGGTCGCCCGTTTGCTAGCTGTGTGACCTCAGGGCGGCTCCTCTCCCTCTCTGTGCCTCTTGTTTGCTCCACTGTAGAAAGAGCCATCTCTCGGTGCCCACCTTGCAGGGACATCAGGAGAGCCATGCAGGGTGAGGCGCGGGCAGTGTCCGCCACAGAGAAGACACCCAGCAGGCCGCGGCTAAGAAGCCAGCGCTGACCTTATCCCCGGGGTCACTGCGAGAAAATGGGAGAGCAGAGGCCACAGAGCGAGTGAACTGGGCCATAAGCAGTTCTTTCTGCTTCTGTCCCTTCTTCTTTCTCCATCCCTGGGACTCAGTTTGGGTCAGTTCAGCCCGCACCGACGCTGTCTGCCCACTGCAAGCAGGTGGGGTCCCTGTCCTCAGACCCCTCACGGCACACTCGAAACTAGGTGTTGCCCCACCCGCACCACCCCTACCCGCACCAGGCCACATACCACAGGGCAGGGTGAACACAGAAGGGGGAGGGCTGTCACCTCCAGAGGAAGCCTGAGCAGAGCCTTCCCCACTGAAAGGAGGAAGCACATTCTGGCAAAAGGCCCAGCACGTGTTAAAGTGCTGAGGCAGGGATCCCCGCACACTGAGTAGCTGTGGGAGCTTCTCAGCGGCTGAGTGCGGACCAGAGTGGGCGGTGGAAGAGGGGTCTGGCGGGGGGAGATTGAAGTCAGCTTATAAATGACCCTCCCTGGGTGGCATGCTAAGGGGTCAACATTACGCCCTGGCTGTGAGGAGTCCCTGGAGGTTCAGAAGGCTCAGAGGACAGGGCCGAGGCCCATCGGTGACCAGGGAAGGGCTTGGGAGGCCATTCTGACAGCGGTTGCGGGGTGGGGGGGGTTGGAGGCTGCTGACACAGTTTAGGTGACAGCTGATGAACCGGAATGAGGGGATGACAGCGGGGAGAGCACGGTGAAGCCTCCCGCTCCCGCTCGGGCCCCCCACATCTGAGCTGGGACTCTGGGCAAGTCTCAGGGTCACCTCATGGTGTCGCCCATAAAATATGAATCCTCGTACCAGCACCAGATGGTCAGCACTGAGTGAGAATGATGGGCGCACAGCGTGTGAGCGTAGAAACTGTAAGCTCTGTACGACTGAGCTGTGACGCGGGACAAGGAACCGGCAGGACCCGCAGTGACCCCGGCGGGTTCCCCTCCCCACCCGCTTTGGTATGTTGGTACCTGGCCACTTTTGTTCTTGCCGCTTTGTTTCTTCTGCCCACTGAGGCCTTGACCTTTGGGGGGCCGCGGTGGGGGGCGCTGGTTCTCGAAGGCCGGTAACTGCCGGAGCGTATAGTAGAAGGCTTCCGTCAGCTCCTCCACGGTGGCGACCAGGGGAGGCCCAGTCGGCTGGCCGGGCTGCTGCTCGGTCTCCACGACAGTCAGGTCCAGCCACCGGGGAGGGAGCTCGAAGCATATGTCAGGGTTAGAGTCGAAGCTGACCACCAAGAAGGGTTCCATGATCTTCTCCTCCAGCCGCAGGCCTGGGAAGGAGGGCAGAGGGTCAGCAGGCTGGCTGCCGTCCTTGGCCACCACCTTGACTTCACAGGGCAGCGAAAACTGGGCAGTCAGGTCTCCCAGGCTGTAGCGCCGATTATCACTCATCTCCTCCACGAAACTACTGGAGATGTAGAGGGGCAGCAGGATCTGGTCTTCATTTTCTATCTCTTCATAATCTTCCTCCTCCTCCTCGTCCTCCTCGGCCTGGTCACTCAGCCGCTGACACACCAAGACATCTATGTCCTGGCCTCCAGCCCCGTGGGCCTGGCCGGGCCTCAGAACCTCCAGCCTGTCACCCACAGCCAGGGACGTGGGACTAAGGGTCTCTAACCCTTCCACCTCACAGTCCTTTGTGGCCACGACCCGGAGCGGCTGGCCTGGCTTGAGGGCACCCAGGAGGTCACAGGCCGTGAGGAACTCTCTCGGCCGCCGCCGCAGCTTGCCCTGATAAGCCCCGGAGACCATGAAGTGTCTGGGCACCTTCCGGCCCTTGGTCGAGACCAGGATCCGCCAGGGCGGTGAGGCCAGACCATGGACGCGGAGCCGCTGGCCTTTCTGCAAGGAGCCTGCCCACGGGTTGAGGAAGATGGGGGGCCCCTCCGGAACCTCCAGGATCTCCGCAGACAGAGGGAAGGGGCCTCCCCGGGCCAGGGCCTCACTCAGCAGCAGAGGCTGGATAAAGTGGATGTGCTGAGAAGAGGCAGTGACATCTTCCACGTCGACCTCCAGGGTGGAGGGGATCTTGACGACGGTCCTGCGCACTGTGGGGAGGGGAGGTCAGCTCAGGGGGTGCCCCGCACACCAGCCCAGGGGTGTCCCTGCACTCCCAGCAAAGAGGTCTGAGCTGGCTGACCTCCTCCCTGTCTGTTCTGCCAACCTTTTCCTATGGCATCAGATTCCTTGCTCACTCCTTTCCTTAACTTCTTTTCGAAAGCTATTATAGGAATTTTTTTTTAATTTTATTTATTTATTTGACAGAGAGAGAGATCACAAGCAGGCAGACCGACAAGCAGAGAGAGAGAAGGAAGCAGACTCCCCGTTGAGCAGAGAGCCCGATGCGGGGCTCAATCCCAGGACCCTGAGATCATGACCTGAGCCGAAGGCAGAGGCTTTAACCCACTGAGCCACCCAGGCGCCCCTTGAATGTAATTTTATAAGCTACTTTGCCAAATCCTTTCTGCATTTGTGTGTGTGTGTGTGTGTGTGTGTGTTTTAAGGTTTTTATTTATTTATTTGTCAGAGAGAGCACGCGCAACAGCACACAAAAGCAGGGGGAGTGGCAGGCAGAAGGAGGCTCCCTATGCAGCACTCGATCCCAGGACACTGGGATCACGACCTGAGCTGAAGAAGGACATTTAACCGACTGAGCCACCCAGGAGTTCCTCCTTTCTGCATTTTAAATAAAGAGATAAAACCACATCAAGAGGGGCGCCTGGGTGGCTCAGTCAGTTAAAAGTCCAACTCTTGATTTCGGCTCATGTCATGATCTCAGGGTTATGAGGTTGTGCCCCGAGTCCAGCTCCGGGCGGCGTGTGGAGCCTGCTTAAGATTCTCTCCCCACCTCCAACGCCCCATCCCACTCATGCATGTTCTCTTTCTCCCTAAAAAAAAAAAAAAAAAAATTAAAATTAAAACTAAGAAAAACACTGGTTGGGGCTCCTGAGTGGCTCATTTGTTTGAGCTTCCGATTCTTGGTTTCCACGCAGGTGGTGATCTCAGGGTCATGTGATCAAGCCCCAAGTCTGGCTCCTCACTCAGAGGTGAGTCTGCTTGGGATTCTCTCTCTCCCTCTCCCTCTGCCCCTCCCACTTGTGCACTCTCTCTCTCTAAAATAAGTGAATGAATCTTTATTTTATTTTTAAAAAATACTTTATTTATTTATTTGACAGAGAGAGATCACAAGTAGGCAGAGAGGCAGGCAGAGGGAGAGGGGGAAGCAGGCTCCCTTCAGAGCAGAGAGCTTGACGTGGGGATCGATCCCAGGACCCTGAGATCATGACCTGAGCCAAAGGCAGAGGCTCAATACACTGAGCCACCCAGGTGCCCCTGAATCTTGAATAAAAATAAAAATAAAAAACACTGGCTAATGACCTTGGCGACTTGTTTCCTCTCTGGACATCAGCGAGTACCAGGTTTATAAATGCAAGAGGCGGCTCTGTAAGCGAATGTCCCTTATGTGTGAGCCATATGGGAGACAAGCGAGGAACAACCTCCCCCCTCACCGAGGGAGAAACTGAGGCTTGGGTGGAAACACGCCTCAGGCCACAGTGCTGGGATTTTTGCTCTGTGCGGGGCGAGCCAAAGTCTGGTTGAAGCTGGGAGGTAGCCACAGGTAACTGTCATTCTACAGTTCTGGTTTTCTTCTTCAAAGGACTTTATGAATTCCCAGAACTGCCTCATCACCCAGGGCAGACCTCGGACCCACCATTCAAAGCCTTGGTCCGCCAGGCCGTGCTCTCTGAGTGCTACTTCCCACAAGACGCCAGGGCTCCCTGGGAACGAGATAACTTCCTGGAGCAGAAACGTGCCACAGTCTGTAACCACTTAAACCAGAAATCAATAAAAATGTATTCGAGACCATTGCAGGTATTGTCAAAAGGCTCCCCTGGGCCAAGGCTGAGATAAGGTGAGCACCAATAATGATGCCAGTGGATTGGAACACTGAAAATATTGAGTTCACTGAATACTGAAAACACTGAAAATCTGTGAGTTCATAATGATGATTAAAAAAAAAAAAAAAAAAAAAGGGACGCCTGGGTGGCTCAGTGGGTTAAGCAGCTGCCTTCGGCTCAGGTCATGATCCCAGCGTCCTGGGATGGAGTCCCACATCGGGCTCCTTGCTCGGCAGGGAGCCTGCTTCTCCCTCTGCCTCTGCCTGCCTCTCTGTCTGCCTGTGCTCACTCTCTCTCCAAAAAAAAAAAAAAAACAAAAAACCACCCTAAATAATCATCCTTGAAGAATGACTCATTTTGAAAACTAGGAAATGGTGGGGGGAGGGGTGCTCCTGGGTGGCTCAGTGGCTTAAAGCCTCTGCCTTTGGCTCAGGTCATGATCCCAGGGTCCTGGGATGGAGCCCCGAGTGGGGCTCTCTGCTCAGTGGGGACCCTGCTTCCCTCCCCCCCACCTACTTGTGATCTCTGTCTGTCAAATAAATAAATAAAATCTTAAAAAACAACAACAACAACAACTAGGAAAAGGGCCCCTGGGTGGCTCCCTCAGTTAAGTGTCCAATTTGCGGTTTCAGCTCAGGCCATGATCCCAGGGATGTGAGATTGAGCCCCGAGGCTCTGCACTCAGCAAGGAGCCTGCTTGAGAGTCTCTCCCTCCCCTTCCACCCCTCCCCAACAAGCACTCACTCTCTCTCAAATAAATCTTTAAAAAACAAAACAAGGGGCGCCTGGGTGGCTCAGTGGGTTAAGCCGCTGCCTTCGGCTCAGGTCATGATCTCAGGGTCCTGGGATCGAGTCCCGCATCGGGCTCTCCGCTCAGCAGGGAGCCTGCTTCCTCCTCTCTCTCTCTGCCTACTTGTAATCTCTCTCTGTCAAATAAATAAATAAAATCTTTAAAAAAAAAAAAAAAACCAAAGCGAACTAGTAAAGCATAGGGTCATCTCTTAGGACGTTCCTCCCTATAGGCTGGAGGCAGCGTGTGGAGCAGGGCTCGAGAGCCAGGCAGAACCTGGCCAGGTCTGCCAGAGCAGAGGGAGAATGGTACCCCGGGACCCTGACTTACATAAACACAATGTCCCGCATTTCTCATGCAAGTGAACCAAAGCTGGGGTGGTGGGGGCAGGGAGTTGCTTTTTAGTTTTTTTTAGTTTCCTGACTACCAGATGAAGAAGGAGCCCTAGGACTCAAATCACTATTGCAACAGTCACTCACATCACAGATGCCGGCCCATACTTGGCATCTGATCGACACCAAGGCTGGTGCTGCAAGTTAGGCTGGGGACAGACACAGACCCCGGCGGGGGGCGGGGGGTGCATTCCTTGCCCCACACCTCCTGCAGCCGTGAGAACCGCCTCCTGGGTCTGGTCAAACCTCTACAGATGTGTGGCAAAGAGCCAACAGCTGGCCTGAGGCTTTTATCCCTAGAAAAGCCTGCCTACAAGGCTGGTCCTCGGCTGAGAGGCGCCCCTCTCTCGTCCCGTCAACCCTCCCCCCCACAATCCGCCCCAGCGACTCACTGTGCATGATGGCTTGGATCTCATACTGGGGCCTCAGGAGCAGGGACTGCCAAGGGAGTGTGGGGCAGGTGAAGAGGCGGTCGCTCAGGGCTGGATCCTGCAGGGCCTGGAGGAGGGGCCGAGGGGCGCCAGGCTCCCATTCCCAGAAGGGGCCCCCCTGGGACAGGGGCAGGTACAGAGTGAAGTGCTGGGTTCCGGTGTCCAGCACACAGCGGGCACGGTAGGTCCTATGATACTCCTCCACATCCTTGAGCAGGAGGGGCTGGTCCCTGGGCACCACCCTGGTCTCTGTGGTGATTTTGTGCGTCGACATGAAGCTGATGGGCAGCTTCCTGGAGCGCTGGGTTGCAGCAGAGAGCAGCTCCTCCAGGGTTTCGTAGCTCTGAGGGCCGGTGAGGGGGCTGAAGTGGCCTGTGGGGCACAGCAGAAGGTGTCAAGGTGGGACAGGCCCTTGTGGGTCCAGGGACACACATACCAGGGCCGCAGAGAACAGTCAGAATCCCCCGAAGACAAGTCCCAAGCATCTGGACATCCAGGCCACAGGGTTGAGGGACAAGCAGCAGCCAGTGACCATGTGTGAAGGGACAGTGACAAGTAGAAATGGGGACAGTTCCTCACGCAGAGAAGCAAGAACTTAGGGACTGTCATCAGAGACAGAACAGGGATGTGTTTTCCCAGAGACACTGACAATGGCCACCTGTGCCTACCTCCTGAACCGTACCTGCCTCCAACTCTGCCAACTTTGCTTCCATGTTCCTCACCACCACTCCAATCCCATATACCCAACACCAATCACCCCATGCTGGGGCAGCGCCACTGTCCCTCTCTCTCACAAACTAGACACCCAGGAGCTCCTAGTCAAATGAACTCTGACCACCACCCTTCACCCCACATCCTGTCTGCCAATTCTGGTGGCCCGACTGTTCTTCCCCCATCCAACTTCTTCCCCTGTCCCCATTCATGCTTCTCCCGCCACTGTACTGGCCTCAAATAGCCCACATCCACACATCGCTTCTGGTCCCCTCTGCAAGTTACCCCAAGTTTTTTTTTTTTTTTTTTTAAAGATTTTATTTATTTATTTGACAGAGAGAGATCACAAGTAGGCAGAGAGGCAGGTAGAGAGAGGGGGAAGCAGGCTCCCTGCTGAGCAGAAAACCTGATGCAGGGCTCGATCCCAGGATCCTGAGATCACGACCCGAGCTAAGGCAGAGGCTTAACCCACTGAGCCACCCAGGCACCCCAAGTTACCCCAAGTTACCTCAAGGCCCCCTCCTATCTGTGTGACAAGGACTTTCTGCAAAGGTACCAGTCTAGACTCTTCAAGAAGCTGATGTCAAGATAAAAGCTAAGGATTTATTTCAGCCTGAAGGAGATTAAGAAATCGATATGTGATCTGGGGGCATCTGGGGGACTCGGTTAAGCATCTGACTCTTGATTTCAGCTCAAGATCGTGAGTTCAAGACCTAGGTTGGGCCCCATGTTCAGTGTGGAGCCTACTTAAAAAAAAAAAAGTTGCTCAGTTGGTTTAAGCCTCCGACTCTTGATTTTGACTCAGGTCCTGAACTCAGGATTATGAGATCAAGCCCCGCATCAGGCTCTGCAGTGGGTGTGGTGGCTGCTTGAGATTCTCTCTCCACCTTTCCCCACTCCCACCTCAGATGCTTGTGCGCGCTCTCTCTCTCTCTCTCTCTCTCTCTCTCTCTCGCCAAAAAAAAAAAAATAAAAGAAGAAGAAGAATGATAATAAATAAAAAGGAGAAAGAAATTCCTATTCAAAAAAGAAAAAGAGGGGCGCCTGGGTGGCTCAGTGGGTTAAGCCGCTGCCTTCGGCTCAGGTCATGATCTCAAGGTCCTGGGATCGAGTCCCGCATCGGGCTCTCTGCTCAGCAGGGAGCCTGCTTCCTTCTCTCTCTCTCTGCCTGCCTCTCTGCCTGCTTGTGATCTCTCTCTGTCAAATAAATAAATAAAATCTTTAAAAAAAAAAAAAGAAAGAAAGAAAAAGAAAAAGAAATTGATGTGATTAGGGATTGGCTTCTGGATCAAGGGGAAACCTTGATTTATTAGGTCAGTTTTTTGGAATTTATTAGGTCAGTTATTGGAATCTGAATAAACCAGGTTAGACAGCAGTATTATATCAATATTAAATCTTCTGAATTTGGGGCGGCACCTGGGTGGCTCAGTGGGTTAAGCCTCTGCCTTCAGCTCAGGTCATGATCCCAGGATCCTGGGATTGAGTCCCGCATCGGGCTCTCTGCTCAATGGGGAGCCTGCTTCCCCCTCTCTCTCTGCCTGCCTCTCTGCCTACTTGTGATCTCTGTCAAATAAATAAATAAAATCTTTAAAAAAAAAATAAAAAATTTTAAAAAAATTTAAAAAAAAAATCTTCTGAATTTGATTACTGAACTACAGTTTACGAACAAATGTCCTTGTACTTAGGAGTAATATTAGTAAATATAAGGAGTAATATTTAGGTACAAAGGGTTATCATGTCTGCAATTCATTCTCAAATAGTGCAGGAAAAATATATATAAATACATACACATATGGTAATATTTGTTCATGAATGTGTGTGTGTGTGTGTTTGTGTGTGTGTGTGGAAAGAGGGAGAGAAAGAAATATAACAAAATATTGGTAAACTGGAAAACAACTGGTCAGTCTGGATAAAGAGTATACCGTGGTTTTAGCAAGTCTTCTGTGAACTTGAACACAATTCAGAATAAAAAGGAAAAAAAAACCCAAAATACCAAATAAAGCATACTACTTCCGTATTTAAAACACTAATTAGCTCTTCAGTGCTCTCAAAGACCACACTGTGCCTGTGGCCACCCAGAGCCCTCTGGGAATCCGCCTCCCACCTCTCCCACCGCCTGCCTTTACCAGGAACCCAAACTCTTGCCTGTCCCACTCAGGCGATCACAGCTATGAAGAAGGAGCGCTTAGACTACACCTGCTCTGGGCTGCACCCCGTTCTAAGCCCTTCCTGCCAGGCAACTCATTTACTCCTGTCCTCACGCCTGACTCCCCTGTTCTAGAGGAGTACACTGAGGCACAGAGAGGAGCCAGGAACTGGCCAAGGCCATGGCGCACAGCCTGCAGAGCGGGGCTTCCCAACCAGGCTTCAGCGTCCCAGACACCCCTCACCCCATCCCCCACCCCTCTAACGACACATGTCCTGCAGAAACTGAGCTCTGTCATTTCTGGAGCACCAGATATGCCCATACTATTCCCTGTGTTACTCCCTCTGGAAGTCCTCCTTCCTGCTCAGGTGCCACCCCCTCCAGGAAGCCTGCCCAGACCCCCGAGGTGGTCTCCTCCTGCCAGAACCCTCTCTAAACTCTGTGTCGGCTCTTGCCCTCCTCTCACTGTCACCCTCCCAGGTCATCCTGAGCTCCACAGCCCCAGCGCCGAGCACACAACAGGTGTCAGTAAATGTGTGGCGGGGGAAATGTGTAAGCAAACACAGAGACAGGCATGTGGACAAAGATCCAGAACAAAGAGAGTCCCAGCCAAGAGGCAGATGTGACCAGAGAGATGGATATGGAGAGGGTGCAGCCACTCCAGGTTAAGGGCATCATCAGACCCCTCAGAGGACATCCAGAGCCTTGGGGCAGAGCAGTGGGGGATGTGAGAGCACAGGGGCCAAACTGGAGGGTTGGGAGTGCATGCTGGGGCTGGAGGGGGCCAGTGCACTTGGGGTTGGCGGGGTGGGGGTGGGGGGGTTGGTGGTGGACAGGACACAGAGCTGTCTGCCTTACCACAGAAGTTGGGGGGGATTTCTATGGTCTGGCCTGTTCCTGGGTTCTCGCAGACCACCTTCTGGAGGCGAACCTGGGTGACCTTGATCAGGTCCCCTGTGGAGAGGCAGCACTCATTCCCAGAGATCTCGTAGATGGAGCCTGCCAAGAGACAGATTCGGTTTCTGTGTGTCACAGGAGCCAAGTGCTAGCTGGCCTGCGCTCTGCCTCCGCTCTGCACTGGTTCCTACAGCCTGGAGCGGCTTCCCCTGTCCTTCCCCGCCCAATGGCCCTGGGCTCAGCCACACTCAGGCCGCAGGAACCCTGCCTGTGTCTTCCTTCAGCGCTGGATGGACCCTCTGTGAGACACTTCTCTGGCCTTCTCCACACCCCCATGCCTCCTGAACAAAGCTCACAGGCAGGCAGGGCTGGTCCATCCCAGCATCACCCGCCCTGGCCCAGGCCTCGCCGCCAAGCCTGGGCTGAAGTCCTGGGCGAGTAAGCAACGCCCAAAGTCCCAGTTCCCTCCGTACAGCTAGCGCATCGGCCCAGAGAAGGGCAGAGACTGCCTGGAGGTCACACACACAGCCTGACACCAGCATTAGTGCTTTCTTCTTCACGTGAGCTGTGTTTAAAGGAAGCACGAGAGGAAGCGGAGGGCCGCCGACAGGGTGGGTACAGGAGGCAGGTGTCTGGGCTGCCACCATCAAGCACAGTAGTCCCACTTAATGATTTTAAAGTGTCTAAAGCAGTATCCGGAACATAGAAGGTGCTCGATAAAGATCTCCACCCCCCACCCCCGCCCACGGTCTGGACATACTCCGTCTGTGGACTTGGGACCCAACAGCGCACAGAGGTCAGCCTTGAGGCCACCTGACCCCAGCCCTTCCAAGGCATCCCTAGCAGGCCTTTCAGAAGCTGATGATAATCCCACCCCCATACTGGGAAAATGCACACAGGCTCATAGTCTGCAGTTTCAGGGGGCGGCCCCGCAGGGCTGGTGTGAACAGCAGCTGGGGCACTGGGCACTGGGCACTGGACTGCCGATGTGCTTTGCAGTGAAGACCCATGACTGTCCTCTGAGGCAGGACCTGTTCCCCACCCCACCCTGGGGTGAGGCTGGGTGGGGTCCAAGGGAGCAGAATGGGGACTCCAGCTCAGGGCGCTTGTCTCTACAGCTGGAAGCCCTCATGACACGGCTAACTGCTTCCGAGGGTGGGGCCTCTTAACCTGCCCCAGGACTCCCACCACCTGGCCTCCTCCCAGGCTCTTCTCTCACCAAACGTCCACCACTTCCCATGCCCTGGGTCAGGCAGAATGAGGAAGCAGCCATTGTGACACTTGGTGGTCAGGGGATGATGTCAGCAGGAGCTCAAACACGAGAAGCGCCTGCAGGGAGCCCCCAGAGGAAAGTCAGCCTTTGAACCCACATCTGCCAGATTCCCAAGAGTTCCTGGCCAAACCCAGTGTGTGGTGGCAGGCCCTGTCCCCTGTGTGGCCCTCCATATGTCGCCCCGTTGGTCTGGGCTCCTCCCCTTGGAGCCCCAGAACACTTCCCCTGGAGCAGCTGTGGCAAAGCAAGGAAGAGAAAGAGGGAACAGATGCGCAAGGGTACCCCCTGCCTTAGTTTGCTGTCTCAGGAAGGAGCCTCTCCCCCTCCACCCAGTCTCCCAAGTTCCCTCTACCTCCGACGTCCCCATTCTCTCGCCTCACCCTCTGAGCGGCTTCCCCCACCCCTCGGCCGCCTGTCCGTCTCGCCCTTCTTGCTCCTTCAGGCAGCAGAAGCCGTTGAGCCCCTGCTCTGCACCCATTCCTGGGAACCAGGTAGGCAGATGTGCAGGTGCGCAAGGAGCAGAGAGCGGGGAAGGCTGCTGCGGGGAACAGTCGCGCACGCTGAGAACCGAGCTGAGAGATCAGGTCGCAAAATTGAGGGCGAAGGTGGGGTGGAAGGACTGAATGAAGGCGCGTAGACAGGCGTCAAGGGGGCGGAGTGGGACGGCAGGCGGAGGAGGGGGCTGACCTGGCACGAGCCCCCATGTTCCGCTTTCCCACGGTCAGACTCCCGGGGTGCGTACCGCGGTTTCACCCCCGCTTGGCTCGGTTCCACACACCTGAGTGTCTAAGCTCATTGACTTCTCATCACCACCCTGCGGGCAATCAGCGCTCTCCCATTCCACGAAAGCAAAAGCCGAGGCCCAGAGAGGTTGAGTGTGGCCCCAAGTCACACCTGGGCTTGGGCAATGGCAGCGTAGCTGGATTTCCCGGGTTTCCGTCGCCTGGGCAGCGCCCCTGCCCCACCACCCCGCGAGAGCCAGGCGCGGCGGGAGAGAGGGGTCGCGGCCCCTCACTCACCCTGGAAGTAGACCCCCGAGCAGACCCGCAGCACACGCGGGAGGGAGGCGAGGTCCAAGGCGCAAACGAAGTCGTGCAGCGACACAGGCTCCATCGTCCTCGCTGTTCGTTGGACTTAGACGAGTGGCAGCTGCAGGCGCTCGGAGCCTGCAGCCCCGCCCCGCCCCGCCGATGTGGGCGGGAATGCTCCGCCCAGGTGGGCGGGGCCTCTTCATCTCCCGGCGAGGGGCTCTTGCGGGTGCCATCTGACCGCCTCGATTTCCTCAACCCTAAAATGGGAAGCAGTGCCTACCTCTCACCTTGGCTGCGCGACGTCAAAGGTCTAGATCAGGGCCTGACGCCCAGAGGCTCTGACTAAATGTCCACTCGTCCCCAGTGGTCTGGGATGTATCCCGTGGTGGAGGAGGGGGCGCTGAGGGAGATGAAGGAGAAGTCCCAGCTGCTCCCCACCTGCCCCTGTCGTCTTCCCAGTTAGAAGGAGGAAACGCGGCCGCCTGCTGTAGTTCTGGGTCTCACAGAAGACCTGTGCCCTGCACTCTGCATCCGCGGAGAAAGATGCAGTGTCAGGTCTCCTGATTCCCTCTCCGGGACACTCGCAGTCCTCTACAGACGGGGAGCTCACCACCTTTCCAGAACGCTCATACCTGCTGGACATTTGTAGTCCAAATTTCTTCCTTGGGCTAGAGAGAAATCTGTTTAGGCGAGAGCCCTCTTGCTTGGTATCTAACTTTAAACAAATCACTGACTTTTCAGTTTCAGTTTCCTCATCTGTAAAATAGGGCAAAGAATATTTTCCTAGCTGCTTGTGAAGATTAAATGAGATCATTTAGGTATTGCGCAAAATTATTTCACTTTCTGTTACCAGAAAAGTAATAGACTTTTAATCATAAATAATAAAAGGTTTGGGGCACCCCAGTGGCCCAGTCGATTGAGCCTCCAGCTCTTGGTTTGGGCTGAAGTCATGATCTCCCGGTGGAGAGAGACCTGAGCCCAGCCAGAAGAGAGGGGGAGGGGCTTACCTGAGATGCTCTCCCTCCCTCAGCTTCTCCCCCCTGCTCTCTCTCTATCTCTAAAATAAATCTTTTTTTTTTAAGTAATAATAAATGTTTAAAATAAAAGGAATAAACCCTAATTAACCCTAATTAAAGACACTTACAAAAAAGGAATAAACCCTAATTAGCCCTAATTAAAGACACTGACCCAAAAAATGACAAAAATTAAAAAAAATAAAGACACTGACAAAAAGAGGACATTCTTTACCACTATCCAAATATACTTACTACAAACACTTGGCTGTGTTTCTTTGAACTCTTTATTGTTTGTGTGCAGATTTTAAACTTTTTAAAATTTACACTAGAGGTGCAAAAAATAGATTTCCCATACATCCGTCAGCTAGTTTTAAATTCCCCTAATGCTATCATCTCACATTACCTGGGCACATTTGTCAAAACTAAGAAACCAACATTGCTACATTAATGTTAACTAAATTGTAGACTTTATTTGGATTTTATCTGCTTTTTCTCTGATGTACTTTTTCTGTTCCAGAATCTCACCCAGGAGTCCGTATTGCATTTAATCTTCATGTCTCCTATGTGTGACCCGTTCTCAACCTTTCCCAGTTCTTCTTCTAAGCTTGACAGTCTTGAGGAGAACAGGTCAGGCATTTTGCAGAATGCCCCTCAAATGGGATTTCTTCTGATGCTGTCCTCATGATTAGACTGGGGCTTTGGTTTTTCCGGGAGGATACTACCAAGGTGATATGCCCTTCTCATCACTGCCTCTCCTAGGAAGCACATGACATGGGCACAGGACTTTTCACTGTGACATTAACCATGATGGCTTAGTTAAGGCGGTGTTTCTGGGTTTCTCCACTGGAAACTTGCTATTTCCACCATTTATACTCCAGTCTTTGGAAACAAGTCGCTAAGTGCAGCCCACTGTTAGGAAAAGCTAAGCCCCACTTCCCAGAGTGAGGAACATCCAAATAAATTATTGGGAGTCCTCTGTAAGAAAGATGTGTCTCTTCTCCCCCATTTATCTATTTATTCTGTTATTTATTTACATCAGTATGGAGTCATGGGTATTTACTTTACACCCTGATTTATAATCTAATACTACATTATTTCTGTTGTTGTTCAAATCTTCCAGCCTGGGGAGTTCCTTCGGGTTGGCCCCTGGGTCACCTGGCCATGCCCTCCTCATTCTGCATTCTCAGCACTTCCTTACTGTCTGATGCTACAAGATGCTTCAAGCTCATCTGGTCTTTTTTCTGCCCCAGCCCTGCATGCAGCCATTTCCCCCAGAAGCCTGGTTCCTTTTATTGGAGAATGGCATTTGGAACCCGCAATCTGTCGCAGAGTACACCATGCCACGGGGTTGCCTCTTATTTTTGTCTTTTTCTTCCTTTGCATAAACATTACAGACGCGCTGCCCACCCCATGACCCAGCTGACATCAGGTCCAGCCTTGACCTTCAAGGAAAAGTTCCTGAGTGATAACACTCAACAGAAAACTTTAAAATCCTCCCTTTCCTGGGGTGCCTGGTTGGCTCAGTGGGTTAAACCTCTGCCTTCAATTCGGGTCATGGTCTTGGGATCCTGTGTTCGAGAGAGCCTGCTTCTCTCTCTCTCTGCCTGCCTCTCTGCTTCCTTGTGGTCTCTTTCTCTGTCAAATAAATGAATAAAATATTAAAAAAAAATTTTTTTAAACAGATTTTATTTATTTAATTGACAGACACAGATCACAAGTAGGCAGAGAGGCAGGCAGAGGGGGGGGGAGCAGGCTCCCTGCTGAGCAGAAAGCCCCATGTGGGGCTTGATCCCAGGACCCTGGGATCATGACCCAAGCCAAAGGCAGAGGCTTTAACCCACTGAGCCCACCCAGGTGCCCCTAAATGAATAGTCTTAAAAAAAAAATCCTCCCTTTCCTTTGCCTTTATCTTTTCCCAGATTCCTGGGCACAGAAGGACCTACAAGATTATCAGGCAAAAGCCTGCTACAACACAACACATTGAAACATTTCCTCGCCATTACAATTTTGCAGTTTTATATTTGTATGTGTAATTGTTTATTTAATGTCTCCTCAGCAATTAGTCAGCTAGCTTCTGGGGGTGCCTGGATGGCTCAGTGGGTACAGCATGCAACTGTTCATCAGAGTCACGAGTTCGAGCCCCACATTGGGTGTGGGGCCTACTTACAATAAAATAGAAAAAAAAATTTTTTTTTTAATCCAGAACTTAAAAAAAAGGATCGTTGTCTTCTGGTGGTCAGAGGTTGGAGGAGCAGTCTGCTTTGTTCCCCAGTATAGTCCCAGCATATCACAGGGCCTGGCAAAGAGTAGATGCTCAATAAATTACTGTCGTTAATGACTCACTGAATGAATGCGTGGAAAATGTTTCCTTGAGATAGATCCCCAAAGTGGAATTTCTGGGTCAAATGGTATGCTGGCGTTTGTAGCTTCTGTGGGCATATTTGTCATGTTGAAAGGTTGTTGAGCCTCCAATGGACCCAATAAGAAAAGGAAGGACTCTTGCAAGAGCTGAGAGGAGAGGTACACAGGTATGCCAGGGACCATGGGGCCACAGGCCAGGGAGGAGGATATGTGAAGCAGAGGGGGCCATTTCTATGTTTCCAGAAACACTGGCAGGTGTGATTCTGTGGGCACCTACCCTGCGCAGGCTCCATACAAACATATGTTCACTTATGCCTCCCCACAAGCAAGACAGACATTATCAGTCTCATTTCACAGGTGAGAAAACTGAGGCTCAGAAGAGGCTCAGAAAAGTATTGTCTGAGATCATGCGACAAGAAAGTGGAGGAAGGTAGGAATTTTCTTTTTAAGTTTTTATTTATTCATTTAAGTAATCTCTATACCCAGTGTGGTGCTCAGACTCACAACCCCAAGACCAAGAGCTGTGTGCTCTACCACCGAGCCGGCCAGGCGCCCCGAGGAACCGAGGGCTTCTGAGGCAGGCTGGAGGAAACAGTAACAATTTCTCATCTCTTCCCCAGAGGTTTCAGTGGACCAAGCAAGTCTGACAGATTTCTGCTCGGTTCGGGTTGGCCTAGAATTGCAGCAGAGGATGAAGAATAAATAGATGAGCTTTGAAAATAGAGCTGGGCTCAAAGCCTGGCTCCACCACTTCTTAGCTGTGTGATCTTGGGCAAGTTCCTTAACCTCTCTGAGCCTCGGTCCCCTCTTTCCAGTGGGCTGGTGGGAGCAGGGTCTTGGTGGAAATGGTAGAGTGATGGGCTTAGGGCACGTGCCCAGCGCTCAATATCTGTTCTTATGATTGTTTTCGGAGGGCCTCTTGTGCCTCTGAATTTTCTCAGGAACCTCATCACATTTACTTCTCTTAATTTCCTGCCTTCTAGTTTAGGAAAATGAGATTCCGAGTGGAAAACTCTCCTCCTTACTGTTACACAGCATGCAAATGGAGGAAATGGGATTGGAAGCCACGCCTGGCCTGCCGTTGCCTTGGCCCCAGCCCTTGGCACTTTTCCCATCCTGGGAGCTCCCCAGAGGTTTAGTGGGGGTGTGGAGAGGTCCGGGTGGGCGGGGCCTGGGGGAGAGATGAGGGGAGGAGGGGCGGGCAGGCAGGGGGAAGTGGGGAAGGCAGCCTGAGGAGAGGCCTGCCACAACCCAGAACTGGAGTTCCTCATTTCTGTAAGTCTCACAGTTTTCAGCATCAGAGGATGAGTGGCTCCAGGCTTCCTGTGGTCACAGTAGTAAGGTGATTCAGGGTGACGGGGGGTGAGGGGGTAGGGGTTGGGTCCCTGCCTGATTTGTTGACACCAAACACTTTTGCACTTGATACCTAGCCCTTCCAGGGGCAGGGCCCTCTCCAGGAGGGCAATGCAGCATCTGTCGGGGGTTTGTTAACAGCAACCTGTTGTCCCCTTATGTCCACCAGTGTGGCCCGCTAGCCAGGGGGGCCGGCGGAAAACACTGTAGCAGTCAGGAGGCTTCTGGTGCTGTGGGCTTCTGCCTCTTGGCACAGGCCCCACTGGCTGCCCAGAGGTGGCCCCTTCCCAAGTCCCGAGGCTCTTGTGGGGTTTGGGGGTGCCTGCCTGCACAGTTACACACATGCTCATAGGTTCAGCCCGGGGTCCCGTCACCGTCCAGGTCAGCAGAGACAAGTTCCCAGAACTCACGGATGAAACCAGGATTGCTCACCACACCAGGAGCCCCGGGGACCTGAAGAGCCATCTGTTGTCTTTTCCCTGTTTTCTAGATTTTCTAGAACATGGTTTGTAAGGATAATATAAGCAGCCCCCTGCCAAGGATTCCCTGAGACCATGGCACAGGCCATCCTGGAGGGAGCTCCCCTCACCCACCGCCATTGCAGATTTCCACAAGGATGGGGGTACGGACTTCTGGAAAGAAATGCTCACTCTCCTATGTCCTCAATGAAGACTTCACGTGACTGCTTGTGAAGCTTTGAAGGGCTGTCCTTCAAACCTTATCTTCTAGACCTTGTGAAGCAGGGGTAGGCGAAGGGGTTTTGCAGCCCCCAGTGATGGGGGGGAAGAGGAGGAGGGGCAGGGCATGAGGGAGGGGAGAAGGATGAGGGGCAGAGAAAAAAGGAGGGGGAAGGAGAGGAGAGCAAGAAGAGGACAGAGAAGGTGAGGGGAAGAGAGAAAGGAGAGGGGAGGGGAGGGGAGGAAATCTGAGAGGGGAAGGGAGAAGGGAGGAGAGGTCGAGAGGGGGCCTTGGGGAGGGAAGGAGCCTGGAGGAGAGAGGAAGAGGGGAGGAAGGGAAGGAAAGGGGCTGCTGGGGAGGGCTGGGCAGGAGCTCCTCGGGCCAGGGAACTGACTAGGTCTCAAACTGGGGGAGAGCCCAGGAAGGAACAGACCATAAAGTGAAACCATCAGCCTCCAGCCTGGGGAAGCGGGTTTGAGCCCAGAGAGCTTTCTGGCCCTGTACTTCCTCACTGGGATCCGATGGAGGCCAGACCACCTGCTCCTCTCTGCGAAGGAACCACAGCACCTGCTTGGCTGGTGAGCAGAGGGAAGGACCAGGGCTCCCTTCTGGGGCAGGGATCAGGCTTTCTGGGCTAGAGGAGAGCAGCTCGGGTCTGCTGTCTCCCTTCAGCAGAAGTTAAATGAAAAGTGGTCTCTTTATCAAGATATTAAAAATAGAGTTACTGTATGATCCAGCAACCCCACTTCTGGTGTGGATACGCCCCAAAGAATTGAAAGCAGGGACTCAAATAGCTATTCGCACAACGATGCTCATGGTGGCGTTATTCATAATAACCAGGAAGTGGAAGAGATCCAAGTGTCCATCCGCAGATGAATGGACACACGTACAGTGGAATATTCTTCAGCCATAAAAAAGGATGAAATCCTGACTCGTGCTTCAACAAGCATGAACCTTGAGGATATTATGCTCGGTGAAATAAGTCAGTCTAGGAGATACCTAGAGCAGCCAACTTCATAAAGAAGGTAAAATGTGGCTGCCGAGAGCTACAGGAAGGGAAAATAAGGAGTTGTTGTTTAACAAGATTGAGTTTCAGTTTTGCAAGATGAAAAAGTTCTGGGGATTGGCTGTATCACAGTGTGAATGTACTTAACATCACTAAGTCCATAGTTAGAAATGGCTGGTGGGGGCGGGGGTGGGGTGTGGAGTGCCTGGGCGGCTCAGTCGGTTCAGCGTCAGACTCTTGATTTTTTTTTTTTTAAGATTTTATTTATTTATTTGACAGAGAGAGATCACAAGTAGGCAGAGAGGCAGGCAGAGAGAGAGAGAGAGAGAGGGACGCAGGCTCCCCGCTGAGCAGAGAGCCCGATGCGGGACTCGATCCCAGGACCCTGAGATCATGACCTGAGCCGAAGGCAGCGGCTTAACCCACTGAGCCACCCAGGTGCCCCAGACTCTTGATTTTTGGCTCAGGTCCTAATCTCTGGGTCCTGAGACGGAGCCCGACATGGGGCTCCACGCTCAGTGCAGAGGTAGCTGTCCCTCTCCCTCAGCTCCTCTCCCGCTCTCTCTCAAGTAAACAAATAAATAAAATCTTCAGGAAGAAAAATGGTTGAGATGGGCAGTACGTGGCTGGCTCAGTTGGAAAAGCGTATGTCGCTTGATCTTGGGGTTGTGAGTTCAAGCCCCATGTTGGGTGCAGAGATTACTTAAAAAAATTTTTTTAGGCATGCTTGGGTGGCCCAGTAGATTAAGCATCTGACTCTTGATTTCGGCTCAGGTCATGATCTCAGGGTCATGATATGGGGCCTGGCATCGGGCTCCACAGTGGAGCCTGCTTAAGATTCCCCCTTCTCGGGGCGCCTGGGTGGCTCAGTGGGTTAAAGCCTCTGCCTTCGGCTCAGGTCATGATCCCAGGGTCCTGGGATCAAGCCCCACATCGGGCTCTCTGCTCAGCGGGGAGCCTGCTTCCTCCTCTCTCTCTCTGCCTGCCTCTCTGCCTACTTGTGATCTCTGTCTGTCAAATAAATAAACAAAATCTTTAAAAAAAAAAAAAGATTCCCCCTTCTCCCTCTCCCTCTGTCCCTTCCCACCACACGCACATGCTCTAAATGAATATAGATAGATAAATAAAATTTTTTAGATGGTTAAGATGGCGAATTTTATGTTATGTGTATTTTATCACAATCTTAAAAAAAATCATCTCTGTTTCTAAACCTAAATCCAATGGATAGCATCGTTTATTCTTAGAAGACTTTTTTTTAAAAAATAAGTCCTTTTTTAAAAAAGATTGTATTTATTTATTTGAAAGACAGAGATCCTAAGTAGGCAGAGAGGCAGGCAGAGAGAAAGAGAAGCAGGCTTCCTGCTGAGCTCCATCCCAAGAGCCTGGGATCATGACCTGAGCCAAAAGCAGAAGCTTTAACCCACTGAGCCACCCAGGTGCCCCTAGCATCATTTATTCTTCAACAGTGATCTGGCTGGTATTGAGGTACAGGTTGTAAGCAATGTTCCCCCCAAATGTGGAAGCATGGCTCCATGGTCTTATAGTAACTTGTTTGCTGTTGGGAAGGCCAAGGTCATTCTTATCCTAGACCCCTTGAGTATGAAGGCTGGGAGTCTTCTCAGTCCCTGAGGCTTATTTCACACGTTCAGCCGTCTGTGGGTCTTCCATTCTTGCTTCTGGTCACCTATGGATATTTTTAATCTGGTAACTCACACCCCTCAGTTCTAGAAATTTCCTTGCTTTTCTGTTTGTTTATTTTCTGGTTTTTTGTTTTGTTTTGTTTTGTTTTCTTTCAGGAGCTCCTTTAAATATATGTTGTACCTTCTGGGCCACTTCTTTATCTCCTGCCCTCTCGTTCTATATTCTAGGAAATTTTTAGGAAATTTCAGACTTCATCTTCTAACCATTCTTCTACTTCTAATAGTTTCTGCTTTTATATTTTTAATCTACAAGAACTTCTTTAAAATTGTATTTTTCAGGGGTGCCTGGCTGACTAGATCAGTGGAGGGTGTAAGTCTGGAACTCAGGGTTGTGAGCCCCACATTGGGTGTATAGAGATTACCTAAAAATAAAAATCTAAAAAAAAAAAAATATGGCACTTTTGATTCATTCTGTTCTTCATGGGTATTACATATCATGTGAGAAAGAGGGAGTTGCCAAGGATTGTCTTCTGCTTTGACCCACCCCTCCACAGGAAAAGGCTTAGAAGTAACTAAGAGATGACATTTGTAACATAATTATCACAGACCAAGTTATCAATGAAGATAGCCAGTACCATCACAGGCTTATTTTTGTTTTCTTTTTTGTTTTAATTTTTTTTAAGGTTTTATTTATTGGACACAGAGAGAGAGAGAGAGAGAGATCACAAGTAGGCAGAGCAGCAGGCAGAGGGAGAGGGGGAAGCAGGCTCCCTGCTGAGGAGAGAGCCCGGTGTGGGGCCTAGATTCCAGGACCCTGAGATCATGACCTGAGCAAAAGGCAGCCGCTTAACTGACTGAGCCACCCAGGCGCCCTTATTTTTGTTTTCAATTAGCAATAATCGCGCCTCTAATAAACCTCATTGCCCATGATCCTGCCACTGTGCAAAGCTTCAGGCTTATTTTTGAATTTAAAGTTACTTCCACAGAGTGTCGTACAATGTGAAATGATCATCTTTCAAGATTCTCCTGTGCTTCGGCACCTGGGTGACTCAGTCAGGTAAGCAGCCGGCACTTTTTTTTTTTTTTTTTAAGATTTTATTATTTATTTCAGAGAGAGAGAGAGAGACTGTGCATGCATGAGTGAGGGGAGGGGCAGAGAGAGAGGCAGACGGCCTACTGAGCAGGAAGTCCCCTGCGGGGCCACTACCCTAGCCAAAGGCAGACGGCCAACTGACTGAGCCACCCAGGTGCCCCAAACAGCTGACTCTTGATTTCAGCTCAGGTCATGGTCTCCAAGGCCTGGGATCGAGTTCCTACCCACCCCCACCTGGGTGCTGTGCTTTCTCTTTGCCTCTCCCCACTGCTTGTGCTCTCTCTTCTCTCTCTCTTCATAAATAAATAAGTAAATTAAAAAAAAAAAAGAAGACTCTCTTGTGCAAGGACAGATTTATATTAATAAAGCTAACATGTTTTTAATGAACAAAATCAAATTCCTATATTGGACAGGAAAACAAGATGGATACTTTTTTTTTTTTTTTAAGATGGATACTTTTATGAAAGTTCTTGTTTTGACCCCTATGGTGTCTGATTCTTGAACTCATTTTTATGATGGAGTATAATAAGTATTTCTGTTTCTACAGCTTCAGGACACAGAGGACAGGTACCTTCTCATCTTTCTGAGGCTTGTTTTCACATTTCTTGTTCATTAGGAAGATTTTTATTCTTACAGCCAGATATTGGAATTTCATTGACCTAAGGAGGTCAAGTCTTAGAACTAGAAAAAAGACACAATTATTTAATAATTCCATTATTCAACAATACTGGAATACAGAGCATTTGATGCTTTTCTACAGTATTATAGTTTGAGGTAACTTCCTAGAAGTATCTTCCTAGAAGGTAGTTTCTGTTTCTTGTTCTTCTCATCCTGTATGTGTGTGTATATGGGTAAGGAGTGATTCTGGAGAAGAAAAGGAAAATAAGATGTCTCTACTTTGCATTCTTGAATAGGTAAAGCTGGAGCATTTTTCTGGATTGTATTGTACTTCTTCTCACCACAGGACCTTTGCATATGACATTCCCTCTGCCTAGAATACACATCATCTTCTTGCCTGGGTAACTGTGTAGGGAAAAAAAAAACATCTTCCCAGGAAATTTCCTCCATCCCAACTAATTCTCTGTGACACCAGATGGGTGTCCTACCATTCAACTCAGCTCTGACACTATCTACCCAGAGAAAGCTTCAGAGTAAGGGCTCAGTCCCACGGGACTGACCCCCTCCTTCACTTCATTGTCAGTTGCAAGCCCAGGTCATCATTTGTGCTTCTGACCAACTGGCATGGATTGGAAAACGACCCTCTCCTTAGGTTTGATTAATCTGTTAGAGTGGATTACAGAACTCAGGGAAACGCTTGCTTACACTTACCAGTTTATTAAAGGATGTGATAACGGATCCAGATGAGCACTCAGTTGAAGAGATATAAAGGACAAGGTGTGGGAAGGTCCCAAGTGCAGGAACTTCTATCCCTAAAGAGTTGCGGTATAACTTCTATCCCTAAAGAGTTGTGGATGTGTTCACACCTTCCTGTACTATTGGGATTTTATGGAGGCTTCCCATAGGCCTGATAGGGTAGTAAGTCTGTTTCCAGCCCCTCTCCTTTCCCTGGAAAAGTGGGGGCCACAGGGGCTGAAAATTCTAAGGTTCTAGTCATGGTTTGGTCCCTCTGGTGACCAGCCGCCCTCCAGGAGTCATCCAGGAGCCCACCCAGAGTCCCCTCCATAGAACAAAGGTACTCCTAGTGCTCTTCTCACTTAGGAATTTTTTAAAGTAATCTCTAGGCCCAGCCTGGGGCTTGAACACACAACCCTGAGATCAAGAGTCTCACGCTCCACTGACTGAGCCTCCACTTAGGAATTTATAAGGGCTTAGGAGCCCTCTGTCAGGAACAAGATGTAGAGACCAAGATACAGATTTCCTAGTAATCTTTCCATCCTGAGTCTCAGCCTAAGCATCACGTCCTCAAGAAGGCTTCCTGACCCTCCCACAGACAGGGTATGGTCCCTTAGATCACCCAGTACAGTACCAGGAACCCCTTCTCCACAGCCCTCCTCATGGTTACAATGTGACCTTTACTTGTGATTTCTTTTCTTAGCATCTCTTCCCTGGCAGGCTGTGCTGGGAAGGAAAAAATTCTTCTCTACCGTTCAAGATTTTCTGGATAGTCTAAGAATTAAATTGACAGGAGACAGATCAACAGAAAATCAAATGTAATTATGTTATCTATGGCAACGCCATAAGAATATGAGACCCAGTCAGGCAGTTAAGGTTTATAGGCCATTGGGAGTTAAAAAGAAAGGTTTAGTAGTCTGGAACTTCAAAAAGAAGGAAGACAATCACAGGAAGGTGAGAAAGAGTAAATGTTTGGTAAACAAAGGTTTGGGGTGGGGGTGCCTACAGAAACAATGGGGCCTAGAGAGGAATTTTCACAAGCAGACTTTCCTAGGCTCCTCCCTGTCTACCACACCAGGTTTATATTATACTGTAGTTATCTTTGGTGATAGCTCCCTTCCTGGAACAGGTCTTCCATCAAAAAGAGTTGGGGGAGAGGCAAGAAGAATAACTTCTTGAGTTTTCTGTTTCATAAAAATAATTAGCCTAAGGGGGCGCCTGGGTGGCTCAGTGGGTTAAGCCGCTGCCTTCGGCTCAGGTCATGATCTCAGGGTCCTGGGATTGAGTCCCGCATCGGGCTCTCTGCTCAGCAGGGAGCCTGCTTCCTCCTCTCTCTCTGCCTGCCTCTCTGCCTACTTGTGATCTCTCTCTGTCCAATAAATAAATAAAATCTTTTAAAAAAAAATAATTAGCCTAGGGACACCTGGGTGGCTCAGTGGGTTAAGCTTCTGCCTTTGGCTCAGGTCATGATCTCAGGGTCCTGGGATCGCACCAGGCTCTCTGCTCAGCAGGGAGCCTGCTTCCCCCTCTCTCTCTGCCTGCTTGTGAGCTCTCTCTCTCTCTCTCTCTCTCTCTGAGTCAAAAAAATAAATAAAATCTAGGGGGAAAAATCAGCCTAAATTAATCCTCTTGCCACAGAGACACATTCTGTTCTGGCAGATTTTCTCCATGAGAGCTGGGCATGTCTCTTTGCCTATTTTCTAGCATTCCTTGAACAGATCATGGGAAGATTCTGGGATGGGATCAACCCTCATTCCCCCCAGCCCCCATGCCTTCCTCCAGATCCTGGGAGGATGACACTTTTTGGGGCAGAAGAAAGGGTTCCAGGGAGTCTGGAGCCCTGGGTTCTTGGCTTGTCACACAACAGCCTCTTCCTTGTGACCTTGAGCCAAAGAATTGTCTGAGTCTAAAGCGCATGGCCTCACCATCGTGATTCTCTTGGCCTGGCTTCCAGAGAGTGGCAAAACTTGCATTCATTGCAGTAAGTTCAGGAAAGCTGCAGTACCTAACCTGGCTCTGAGTGATAACCTGGCTCTGAGTGATACTCGGGCAACAACAACAGCTGCTGCCCACTCTTAGCCACAGTTTCCCCAGCTGTAAGGAAAGGGGACTGAAGTAGGTCAGAGATCCCTCTCCCTCTCATTAGGAATTCTCCGTCTTCCTCAGCCCCAGGAACCTGTCCCACAGCACAGAGACGGCCCCCAGCACTCTGCCTTGTGGTCCTCTTCCAGCTCCCCTGGGTCTGCCCCATCCATCCCCTGCCAGGCAATGCACAAACTTGAATTTGCATATGCATGAGGCCTTGAGAAGGCCCAGGAAGGGGAACTTGGCTCACCAAGGGCAGGCACTGTGCCAGCGGCTTTCTGTGCATTGTTTCATGAAACCTGCAAATAGCCCGAGGGGTAAATGATCTTCTTTCCATTTTACAGGTGGGAAGATTGCCACCTAGAAAGGTAAAGCAGTATGTGCCAAGTCCTGCAGTCAGGAAGGGACTGAGCCAGGATCTCGGGTTCGAACCACCCCTCTGTGCGGCTCAGAGAAGGGAAAGATCCCTTCCTCATCCTCTCTTGTGCATCTCCACAGGAGCCTGTGCCCTGCCTCCTCATTCCCTTACTTCCTCAAGGGTTTGGGAGTCTTGCAGAAATGTGACTTCAGATTGGTGATGTCTCTCTCCTCCCAGCACCAGTGGGAGGGCCACTGGGCTCAGGGCTCTGGGGTCACAAGCGAAAGGACACAGCATCCCGACTCAGCCTGTTTCTTCTAGCTGGGAAGAACCTGCTTTCCCAGTGGGGCAGGATCCAAGGATCCAGGGAGGAAAGGGTGTTGGAAGAGCTCCATAACCATCTCTATTTCTGGCCGCCTGTGGGTTTGCTGGGAAATCGTGGTGAACCGGGCTACCAGTCTCTGTCCTCTGGGCTCCCAGGTGGGGGGAAACCCGGCCGGTATGGGTTACACAAGCAGACCCTTCCGCACCCCAGGACCACAGAAGGCTGCCCAGAGGAAGTGATGGGAGGCGGAGACTGAGTGAGAGATCAAGGGGGAGGGCAGCAGGAAGGATACACACTGAGGAACTGAAAAGAAGTTTTCTGGTAGGAACAGGCCCTGCAAAGCTCCAGAAAGGAGTCTGGCCTTTAACCCAAAGGTTTTGAGAATGAGTCTCTGATTCACTGAATGAGGTGAATTGCACTTTAGCAAGATTCTGGTGGAGGTGAGCAAGAGGGCGTGGAAAGCAGGGACAGCTCTGAGGAGGCTGTTGCTGGGCTCAGAGGGCGGT
This sequence comes from Neogale vison, assembly GCF_020171115.1. Lineage (NCBI taxonomy): Eukaryota > Metazoa > Chordata > Mammalia > Carnivora > Mustelidae > Neogale > Neogale vison. Next base: position 20,745,774 of record NC_058092.1, on the reverse strand, counting down.
GGGGAGGCCCCACCAGGCCTGGCAGGCAAGGGGGCAGGAGGCAGACCAGAAAGGCATTTAGGAGGCAGCATGGTAGCGGGAGATGGAGTCCATGGGCTCTGGGTTAGAGCACCCGCCCTTTCCCACCTGGGCAGGGCTGCCTCCGGCTCAGGTGGGGGTTGCGGGGGAGCTGGGGGCTGAGGCCATTGGGACGAGGAGGGACCGTGCCAGCCTGTGCCAGGCTCGCCCCCAGCCCTGCTGCCTGTGGACTGCTGATGGTGGCCGGACTTCCTCTGGTGACTGCCCACTTCAGCCCCGGTAATGCGCTTCCCCAGAACAACAGGGCCTGAGTCCCAGGGCCAGAGCACCCTCTCTGCCTCCAGGTGGGGCTTTGGTTCCAGAGTGGCCACTGCTGCCTCTGTCTGGGCTGGTGCATCGCAGAACTTCCCACCCCTACTATCCCCCTCCCATCCCCCCCATTCCACCCCCACTTTCGAAAGAAGCGGAAAGAAGCTTGAAGCAGCGAATTACTCATTAGCAAAGACAGGAGCCCTCTGTCCCAGCAAGTGACCCTGAGCCCCAGACAGAAAGGAGGAGAGAAGTAAGCCTCCCTCCGCCCTTCCCAGAAGCCCTTCCGGCTATGGCTTCTCTGGTAGAAGTCTTCGGAATCTCCCTCTGCGCCTTCAGTCTCATCTGCCAAGCCTGGTCTCCAGTCCAACCTTGAACTCCAGACGTGTGTTCCCCTCCGTGGTGAATGGCACCTCCGCACCCCCAGATGCCCAGACCAGACACTCAGGATTCACCCTGGGCTTTCTCACTTCTCCCCAGACCCTGCCCCTTCTCTCCGGCTGCCAATGACCCAGCTAAGGGCATTTCACCCTCCAGCGGGCACGCCCTTGGCCTTCCCAAGCTCACCTGCTCCCCAGCACCGTCTGCCGCCCCATGACCTGGCCTCTCACGTCCCAGCCCCTGACAGCTCTCAGCCTCGTCTCTTGGCTTGATTTTTCCAGAACCTCCTCTTCAGCCACCTTGAAGTGCTCGTTCTCCTCCAATCTTGAAGTAACCCCTCGCCTCCCCAGGCTTCTCACACATGCCAGAACATTCTCATAAAGCCCACTCTTTGTGCCTGGATCATGTCTGTTTACTGATCCAGTCCCAGCCCCCACCCCAGGCCCTTCCAGGGAAGCTTTCTGGATGGCCAGACTGGTTAGCAGCTCCCTGGGCTTGCTCCCGACCCGCTCCCATTCCCTCACTCAACAAGTCTTACCCCGAGAGCCCAGGGAGGGCTGGGTTCTCACCATTTTGAATAGGTCCAAAAACACAACGGACAAATAATCCTTGCCCCGTGGTGGAGTTCACATTCAGATGGGGGGTGGGGGGAGACAGACCACAAACAACACAGAGAAAGTCACTAAGGTGACCTAGTGTGGGACAAGATGAGGAGAGGCAGGGGAAAACGGAGAAGGGGAGGGGGTAAGAGAGAGGGAGGTGGGCGGGCATTTGGGTGAAGACTTTGTCAGTGCCCTCCAGCCACAGAGGGCTGGGAACACAGGACAGTTAGCAAATTGGATTTATGTCTTGGGAGCAAGGGACTGCAGGTTCCACAGGGATTACAGGTGACTTGGTGAGGGAGGGTTAGGAAGGCATTGCTATAGGATTTGAGATCTTTCCTCTTTCACGACTTGAAGGCAGTGAGGGAGGAGGCCATGCTGACATCTGGGGAAGAGTCCCAGCCACAGGGGTAGGGTTGGGAGACCAGCCAGCCCCCCGAGGGTGGCTGCAGCAGTGTCAGCAAGGCGGGGAGACGTAAGAAAACTGAGAGATATTGGGGGTGGGTGCGGAGTAGGGCCAGACTTGCAGTGGAAAGATCGGGTCTTCCTCTGGAGGTTTAAGGGGCAACTTCTGGAATATTCTAGGAGGAGCAGTGATTGTGATGTGACTGACCAGGGTATATAAGCAGTTGAGGTTTTGATGGAGTGTTGGGGCTAAAGGCTGCCAGGAGTGGATGCAGGAGGGAGTGGAAGAGAGGAAGCTGATGCAGCAAGACAAGACCATTCTTTCCAGGAGGTGGACAGCAAAGCCCAGCAGAGAAATGGAAGGAAGCTGAGGTAGCTGGTGGGGAAAGGGAATCAAGAGAAGGTCTAGAGTGGTCTGAGCTTGAGTGCTCAGTAATGGGTCCAGGAGAGGGAGGGCTTGACCGTCAGTAGGAGGGCATAGCTGCAGGGAGGGCAGACAGGCTCTGGTGCCCGGGTGACGGCGTGGCTGGTGCAGGAAGGCGGAGGCAATGGCGGGCGGGGAGACCTGGGCAGCAGAGGCTCTCTCCTGAGAGCTCCTTGCACGGCTGCTCTGCTCATCTGCTTGTGGGTGATGAGTAAGTAACCTTGTTCCCTGGCTAAGGCGCGATAGTGTGTGTGGTTCGGGGTAGAGAGAGCCCAGCTGGAAGAAGACACCAGAGATGGAGACAGAAGGAGTAAAGAGGCCTCGCGCTACCTCCATTTTGACCCCAAACTTTCTAAGTTCCTTCCAGCTTACCTCTTAACTCAGGCAAAAGACTGAGCAGGCAAAGCCTAGCCTGAGGTAACCGGAACTCCCACCTCAAGCAATAAGGATAGCCCTGAGCCAGCAAGACCCCGTGACCCCAAGACAATGATGGACCTGACTGACCTTCACTGTCCCCCTGCTTGGACCCACTGGGCCCTGTCCCACATTCTCCTAATATAAGCCTGGCACTTTGGCATTTGGGAGAAAGTCTTTGGGACACTAGTCCCCTCTCTTTCCGGCGTTGGCCTCACTGAATAAATACCCCCCCTTCTTTTCTAAAGATTTTATTTGAGAGAGAGAGAGAGAGAGACAGCACAGAGGGAGCATGAGAGAGAGAAGCAGGCTCCTGCTGAGCAGAGAACCTGATGTGGGGCTTGATCCCAGGACCCTGAGATCATGACTAGAGTGGAAGGCAGCAGCTCAAACCACTGAGCCACCCACGAGCCCCCAATAAATGCCTTTCCTGTCCCGCCACCACTCGTCCCTCTGTCTTTGGATTTTGTCAGTGGTGAGTGGCCAAACCTGGTCTGTTTGGGGGCCCCAGAGCTGGATGCTCTTGAACCCCCATGTCCTGGCCACAGTAAGACCACTGAGAGCGAGAAAAATTAGAAAGGGCCCAGGCCCAAGCTCCAGTCTCTCACACACACCCCCTGCCGGGAAAGGGCAGCAACCCAGGTCAGGAGCTTCCTTGTGCCCTTCAGAGTCCAAAACACCAGGCCCAGGCTTGAATCCCTGCTCTACCACTTGCCAGCGTGTGACTCTCTCAGAGCCTCGAGTTCCCCGGCTATGAAATGGGGCTCTCCTGGCTTCCTCTCAGAGCTGTTGGGAGAATGAAGGGGAATAACATACACGAAGTGCGGTAAGGGTGCGCGCGACCAGGAGTCAGACGGGTCTCCTTCCTCTTGGCTTCCGCTCCCACGCCACAGCCCTGGGAGGTCACGCTGGAACCACGGCGGCTCCAAGAATGGGAGCGGGGCCCCGCCTGCTGGCCGAGTTCGGAACTGCACCTCCTCCCGGCTTCAGAGAGGGTTGCCTCGGAATCCAGGGCGACAGGCAGTGGTTTCCTAACTCAGTGGGTGAGCACTCCTGCCTTCCTGCCACGCTCATCATATGCTGGGGACTTTAATCCACTTGCCGCCTCTCCTCCTGCGTACCCTCCCTCTGCCACTTGAAAACATTAAAAAAAAAAAAAAAAGAAGAAGAAGAAGAAAAGGAAAGGAAAGGAAAAAGGAAAAGGTAAGATCGAAGGTCGCCCCTCTGAAGCATTCCAGGACCCTCTCGCCTGAGGCCCACCTCCCTTCCGAAGACAGAATTACTGGAAATTTTCTCTCCCTTATTCTCTCGACAGGTAGACTTACTTCTAGGTTTGCTAAACTACGAGAGAGGGAGTGCTAGAACTGGCTTCAGGGAGACTCACCTGTGGTCAGGACAGCCATTTCTAGCATTTGATTCTTGAACCGCCCCCCCCCCCCAGGAAGCCTCTGTGACTCTAGGTGGCAGGGGGCGAGATGCCTGAGCTCTGGATTTTCTAAAAGTATTTCTATATGAGCATGTCTCTACTAACCCTTCCCTTTCTTCTTTTCTTTTTTAAAAGAAGGAGGAAAAACACCTCTTGGTGTCTCCTGGTAACTCAAAACTTTCCACCAATTCCCCGGGCAAAGCTTACAGGGTGGGATCTGGCCTCTGCCTTTCCGATTCCCTTCTCCCAGTATGGGTCATACCCACGTCCTTCTGGTTCCTCTGCCTGGAGAAGCTTGAATACACACTCCTCCTTATGGCAATTCCCTACTTTTCTTCAGTGCTCTGCTCCAATGTCATCTCCCTAGAGGCCTCCCTGACCACCCCCGCCTTGCCCATCTCTGCTGTCCTTACCTTGTCCGTCCTCGTTCCACTAAAGCACTCAACAGGTGACCACGTCGCTAGCGTGGCAAGCCTCTTGCAGGCAGGGTGGTGCACTTCTGTGTGCCCAGCTCGCACATTTCCATCCCTGTGAGTTGAAAGAAGTGGGTCCCCACTGCCATGGTTTGCTCACAAGCAAAATGAAGGATCCAGACAGGATCTCCTAAGTCCTTCGGACTCTAGAATTCTAAGATTTGCAGATAATGGGCATATTTTTGGCAAACTGTCACCAAACAGCTGACCCTGAGCCAGGAACACCTGGGGAATGGGCCGCTTCCTGTCAACAGCTATCCTTCTCTTTGAGGTTCACCACCCTCTCCTGTCCTGGGGAAGGGAATAACGGTCATTCCCTCCCTCCTTAGCTGATGGTCCATGAGTGGACAGGGGACTCCATGGAAACCTGTTTCTCTTGGAGTGGGTGTGTGTCCCAGGCGGGGGAGGCGTTCCTCCGCAGAGTCACGCTCACTAGAGCGACGACCATCCGCAGATCCTGGTGGGGAACAGGACGGGCTTAGGCACCTGTGGCCCATCTAGAGCTGCATTAAGGGTAGGAGGCAACTGAGCCCATTTCCATGGTGCTCATTTCTGAGAAGTGCTAGGACATGACTGGAATGACTCGGAAGCAAGGTGCGGAGGGGCCAGTTTCTCCACACACACACCTCCTTATGTCAGGAACTACCGATCAAGCCAGTCCTGCTTCCACTGCAGTCAAATGGACCCTTATAGTGTCTTGGCAGGCTCGGATATTCTTTGCTGAGCCTTCTGAGACGACACTGCCATCCCCAACCCCCAACTAAAATTCTGAAACCAGAAAGGGTTTACTTTATCATCTCAGCTAAACTTACTTATAACATCTCAACAATCTAAACCCTTTAGTGTAACTTCCAGTGAGTTGTCCAGTTTGGGAAACTTTTTTTTAAACTTCTTAACCAACCTAGCCCCCAACAGAGCTGCAGGCTGCCCAGCACATCTGTCACCTTCGCCCTGGAGGCTGCTAAGCCCTCGCTCGGGCTCTGGATTCAGGCTGGAGTTTCGCTACAGTGGGATCAGGGGGAGGTTTGTCTTTTCTCTTTTCTCACCTGTAAAGTGGGGATAAAAACAGGCCCCTCCTTAGGGCTATGGAAATGAAATGACTTGTTGTAAATGGTTGGCAGGGTAGACAGGGCCTTGCTGAGGGGCTGTGACAGGCACAGACAGTCGCCTTCACTACAGCTGAAGGCGCCCTTCTGAGACGAGGACCTTCATTTTTACAGAAGCCAGCTAAGAAGTCAGCTTCTTACACAGGTGGGATCTTACGAATCCCTCTTCTTCCGCACTCCTGCCCCCAGTCCGAACTCTCAACCCAAGGGATCTGGAAGCCACTAGGCATCTTTAGCAAAGTCACTCCCCACACCCGAGGTCGCGGGTACAGACCTCCCCAGGAGAGCGGCTGGAGCCAGAGCACAGGCGGCCAGGCTGGAGCAGTGCCCACCACACACCGGTGGCCTAAGGCCAGGTCTCCCCACGTCCGTCGCGCAATTCTGCCTCCCGAAGAAGGGCAGCAGGCACCTCTTACCCCATTTTGCTCAGTAAGGCTCCAGTCAGGGAACTGGAATCTCTAATGAGAATTTCGGCAGGGGGCATCTTTATCTGTGGTCATGAAACAGGGCCAGAGCAGTGCCTCCCAAGCCCATCCTCTGCTGCTCCCACAGCAGCCGGAATTCCGTCGGTGACCCAATCACAGCCGGCACAAATGACAAAAGGTACGTTTAATTTACAATGTAATAAAGGTTACAGGTAAAAAGCTACACATAAAGCGTGAAAAGGCCTATTACACAAATGTACAAATCTCTGTACAAAGCTCGTATCACTGTTTGCTACCTTCGTCTCCTAGGTTTGTTAGCTGGGCCCAGTCCTGGAGCTCTGGGTTATGAGAGCTCTCAGTGAAGGAGGGGAGAGCCGCGGAACCAACATTTAAAAATGTCCTCTTAAAGACATCCGTTATTTGCGAAGTAATCTTTTCCTTTTTAATGGAATTGCTGCTCTGACTGGTCATATCCTTAAAAAATTACCTTCACAACACACTTGAAAAGGAAAGCAAGGCTTTAGCGAGTGGAGGACAGTACTCTGGAATCAAACGAGAAACTTCAGGAAGTAGAGTACTCAGGTGTGACGAGAGAAACAGGTAAAGATCCAACAATACTGTAAGTTTAACTACCCATCTGTGTCTATGGCACTGGTCATAGATGAAGGAAAATCAAAATGTTCTCATTCCAACAGAAAGGACAAAAGAGAAAAAAGCCTAACTATTGGACCTCAAAACCAGTGACCTAGGCAAACATTTCTGAGCTGAAACCTTAGCTTAACTGAAGAATTCTAAATCCCCTTCTGATCGACCTGGGATCCACGGCAACCCCTTTGCTACCTGGGACTTGCAAGGAAAGTCAACAGAAATCCAGCTGCCGGACCCACAGGCTGCTGATGCCGCTGCCAGAGCCATGGCTCAAGATCCCACCCGAGGGCCTGGAATCTCCCCTCAGGGTACAGGACTTTAAATCAAAAGGACCCTAAAACGAGGGAGAACAGAAAAAGGAGGTCATGGAAGGCCTGGGAAAGAGCCAGGGCAGCCTACTTGGCAGGAAATTTGAAACACTGCTCTACACTCGAAGTGTTCTGAAGACAGGTCTTTATGGGCTACTCCCCAGCTTTAATAGTACATGGTTAGGGCCCCAGGAGACATTCTGAAAGACGAGACCGCACACATGGAAAGTTTTCTCCCTAGTTCATTAACTCCCCCCTCACCCTTCCACCCAATTCCCACCCAATCCCACCCTTCTCCATGACCAAAAATATCAAATCAATAAGGAAGGTGTGGGCTTCTTGCCCGGCCAAGCCTCTTTTGCATATTTCTTCTTCTTGGGTTCGTTGACAGCTTCGGGGTTATAGACCGCAGGGTTGGGTGCAGGGTTCATGTTCACTGCTGACGGCACGACGGGAGTCAAGTCCACGTCAGGGGCGAGGTTTGGGTATGGCATGGGCAAGCCCCCGATGAGTGCTGTCCCGTGGATGCCGTGTGGCTGGGAGCCGGCTTCACTGTGCGTGGGGGGCAGGCCCCCATAGAGTCCTCCACTGAAGGCAAAGTTCTGCATGCGCCTGCTCCCCGACTCCTCCAGGCCCAGGGAGCCAGGGCCTTCCACCCGCTTCTTCTGTGGTTCATAAGGAACAGAGGAAGCAAGAGGTGAGGCACAAGAGGGTGTTAGTTAGCCTTTTCTATTTCAGCCCTAGAAAACAGGGAGAAGGCCCCCAACCCTCTAGCTTGTTTTGTTTCCCAGACAACCTATTTCACTGTCCTTAAGTCTCAGGATTTGAAGAGACCAGACGGTCCCTGTCTAACACGATGGCTCCCGAACACCACTGCCCACAAAGGGTTCACCATCCTACATCACGCTGAGAAAAATGAAGACAATGTGTGAGCTTTTCATAAAGCAAACCTATCCAGTTTAAGTGACTACTCTTTCTCCTATAGTCATAGCCTTCCTCTCTTCTGATGTTAAAATACCCTTTCAGGAAGCAGAGGTGTTATTAGGTGGTGATAAAAATTTCAGTAAAAAGCTAGTATCTTCATACTGACAGCCTGATTTTTGAACATTACTCTGAGAGCAAAACAAATCTGTAGTGATGGAAAGTAGTCTACTGCATGCCTGGGGCTGGGAGTGGGGGGGAAACTGACAGCAAGGGGGATATAAGGGAACTTTCTGGGGTTTCTAATCTATATAATTAGAATAATGGTGGCTACCCATGTGCATACATTTGTCAAAACTCAAACTATACACTTAAGATGTGTGTCTTTTATTGTATGTAAATTATAATAAAACTGACAAAGAAGTAAAAATATCTGCTGGTTTTACGCCTTTTTTTTAAAAGTAATCTCCACACTTAAAGTGGGGCTCAAAACTCACAACCCCAAGACTGAGTCACTTGCTCTACTGACTGAGTCAGCCAGGTGCCCCTTGCTGGTTTTGTAATTTTTTCTTAGCGGGGGAGGGGTAGAGGCAGAGAGGGAATCTTAAGCAGGCTCCATGCCTGCAGGGAGCCGGACGCAGGGCTCAATTCCACAGCCCTAAGATCATGACCTGAGCCACAATCAAGAGTACTCTTAAACAAATGAACCACCCAGGAGCCCCTGGTTTTATACTGGAACGATAAGAGAACATTCCAAAGGGAGAAGCAAAAAGAGAGAAAAGAGCTCTAGGAGAAATGTGACATAAATGCTATGGAGATGCAGAGAAACATTCCCTCTAGTACTTTTTCACATTTATGAACATTCACGAAAGATCCCCCTCAACCCTCTACCCCTTTTGGATTAAAAAAGACTAACCAAAAACTTGACATAGGTAATCACTGTAGTCTATTGCAGTCTGAAGGTTTTTTATTTTTTAACGATTTTATTTATTTGACACCGAGAGAGACAGAGAAAGAGAGAGTGCGTGCGCACAAGGAGGAGGAGCGGCAGAGGGAGAGGGAGATGCAGATGCCCCGCTCAGCCAGGACCCTGGGATCATGACCTGAGCCAAAGACAGACACCCAACCAACTAAGCCACCTAGGTGCCCCAAGATTTTTTTTTTAAAGCAGGCTCCACACCCAACATGGAACCAACTCAGGGGTTGAACTTACAACCAATCGTGAGATCAAGACCTGAGCTGAGATCAAGAGGTGGACACTTAGAACTGACTGAGCCACCTAGGCGCCCCTGAAGATCTTTTTTTAAAAAAGGTTTTATTTGAGAGAGAGCAAGAGAAAGTGCAAGCACAAGCAGAGAGAGTAGGAGAAGGAGAAGCAGACTCTCTGATGAGCAGAGACCCAATGTGGGTCTCAATCCCTGGATCCTGGGATCATGACCTGAGCCGAAGGTAGCGGCTTAACCAACTGGGCCATCCAGTCGCCCCTAAAGACTTTTTTTAAATAAACTTTTTAAAACATGTGTTGAGCAATGAGACCATCTCTGTAACTTCTATCTCCTGGCTCTTCAACATATCCGACCTTTCAGCCTAATCCATATGTGGGCTGTCTTTCCTATCCACACCATTCCCAATCACAAAACAAAGGCACGGCCAAAGCTGGAGAGGCCATGCAGAAACGCAACAATACCTCTTCCTCACCGATTAGCTTACTTGGAGTCAGAAGGGCAAGGCTAAAGAAAAGTGGGTCTCTCTGCACCCTGCTAGGAGATAAATTTACAGACTCCCAGTGTACCACAATTAACACGCAGCATCAAGCTGGCAGTCACCTGCGGTCTTTCTATATCACTCCAGGATCCCCTAGATTCAGGTGGAATGAAAGTATTTCCACATGATGAAAAGCAAAGAATGTGTTTTAAAATTAAGCACACAATGAACGCTTACCTACAAATAAAAGAGTGGGTTTTTAAACCAGACAGTATGGCATTTCAAATACTGTTACAACATGCCTCCTACCTTGACTGGGACCACTGCAGTCTGCACCATGTTCCGGAAGCGACCGACTGAGGGATCCACATCCTCTGCAGAAGATAACAAGATTGGATTAGTGTGATGCTCTGCTGGAAAGACTAAGGGAACAGGACCCACGGCAAACAAAGTAATCACAACTTGTATCAAAACAGTAAAACGCAGTGAACACTTCAAGTGCTTACTCAGTGCTGGCACTGTGTTAAACCCTCACAGCCCTACAAGGCAGGCACTACCAGTTAGCACCTAACAGACATGCTCGGGCCTGCAGGGGTGAAGTGCCTGGTCCAGTCACTCTGCTGGGGAGTGGAGGGACCAGGGTTCACGTCCAAGCGGTCAGAAACAGGCCTGGGCTCTGGACCACTGCGCTGTACTGCCTTTCCCAAATTCCTTTCCATTCCATATACATCTCTCTTTGAAGGGAGAAACCAAAGAGTAGATTTTGTCAATCCCATGCTAGTGATAACACAATGACACGTTGACACATGGGAAGGGATCACACACCACGTACCTTGCCAATGCCTGCTCTTAACAAACACCAGAAATAGAATTCAGGCTCAGGGTTTCTAAGTTAACCCGGCCTTGTGACCTGAACAACTGTACACAATCAAGACTTACTAAAGGAGCTGAAGCCCAGTGTTCAGGCAGGGTGGAGAGCAGCCCCCTTTTCACGGGGTACACACACACTATTGGCTCTAGCCTCATTCACTGCAGGAAGAAAGTGCTAAGACCAAGGAAGGGACATGCCTGCAGTAACTCTCTCATGCCTCATTTACTGGACATCAAGCATAGAAATAAAGAGCAAGATACTATCCTGCCTTTAAGAAGTTCACAGCTGAAAAACATAGGCTATAACATAACAAAGGGGTACAAGATAGCGTTCCTGGAGCACACAGGGGGTGAGTGGCCTGGATCACCTTGGATGAACAGGACCTTTCTCGCCAAAGGCTGAGGGTGTAGAAAAAAGCAGGCAGACTTACTATCATTACTGAAAAAATAACTCCATGCACCCTTTGTCTTAATATATGGGTAGGAAAGGAACTGTTTCCCTAATAGGGGCTGTACAGCGTATTTTATTTATTTATTTTATTTTAAAGATTTTATTTATTTATTTGACAGAGAGAGAGAGAGAGAGAAATCGCAATCAGGCAGAGAGGCAGGCAGAGAGAGATGGGGAAGCAGACTCCCTGCTGGGCAGAGAGCCTGATGCGGGGCTCGGTCCCAGGACCTGAGATCATGACCTGAGCCGAAGGCAGAGGCTTAACCCACTGAGCCACCCAGGCGCCCCTGTACAGCTTATTTTAAATGCAAAGAGGGTGTCTGCTATTCAAAGAAAACACTCCTATGAATCCCTTTGAACAAAAATTCAGTATTTTAGTAATTAATCCCTGGTTTATTTAGTAAGTCTGTTTTTTCACATATTACGATGCCTCCAAACAAGAGACCCTGAAATTGTGTTCACAACCAGTCTTTGTTCAGTGAACGAACAAACGAATGACTTCTACATAGAGGAAAGAAGGAAAGATATCCAGGCTCATTAGGAAAAAGACAAGGTTTCTAAGAAAAGCATTCTCCCTTACCTTTTTCCTCATCCCCATAGGAGCCCTGTTCCAACCATCCCTTCAGCAAGGCAAGCGACATGAAGCAGAAGAGCAGCCTGGGCTGGCTCATGGGGTATGCGCCCCACGTGTGCAACAGGCCTGCAGAGGAGCAGGCTCACTCTCCGGGGGACCCCGTCCTGTGCTGCGCTGGCTGAACAGTGCTAGGGCCTCTCACCCTCTCCTCATCTCTGGCCACTCCACTCCAAGAAAGAGGATACACCCATTCCATGAGATCTCTGCTCCTCGAAGCTCTCTGCTACTACATCTACCTCTGGTACAGGAGCGGCGGCGTGGATAAAATGCAAAAGCAGGGCTTGATGACAGTGGGGATCATGGCTAACATTTGTCAGTGGCCTAATGAGTGCCGAGCGCTGATCTAAAGTATTTATACATGGATTAATCATTCGGCCTCCCACCAATCCTGTGAGGCTGATATCTGTTAAGTCACTTGATCAAGGTCACAGAGCTTATACTAAGTGAAGAGATCCATTTCAAACCCAGGTCCTCTTAACTGTTATGCTGGGCTCTGTCTGAATATACATTTCACTCCATGGAAATGATTTCTTCTTTTTTAAAAAATTTTCAAAACGATTTATTTATTTGAGAGGAAGAGGGAGTGACAGCATAAACATACAAGGGGAAGGGCAGACAGAGAGACAGAGAAAGAAACGCTCCACAGAGCCCACAAGGGGCTCCACGCTCAGCACAGAGCCCAACAAGGGGCTTGATCCCACAATCCTGAAAACACAACCTGAGCCAAATCCAAGAATGGGATGCTTAACTGACTGAGCCACTCAGGTGCCCCTCAGGGCAATAATTTTCAAGGAGAAAAACAGCAGACCGGACCCTGAGTTCTAAAGGGGATTTAAAAGACTGACTAGTCCAGGGGCACCTGGGTGGCTCAGTGGGTTAAGCCTCTGCCTTCGGCTTGGATCATGGTCTCAGGGTCCTGGGATCCAGCCCCATGTTGAGATCTCTGCTCAGCAGAGAGCCTGCTACCCCCTCTCTCACTACCTGCCTCTCTGCCTGCTTGTGATCTCTCTGTCAAATAAATAAAATCTAAAAAAAAAAAAAAAAAAAAGACTGACTAGTCCAGTGATTCCCAAATTGCTGGCTGTTCATCAGTACAAATAAGAGCTTGTTTAAAACTATAAAATTTCTAGGTCCAATCCATAGGAATTCTTATTCAATAGGTTCTGGGGCCCAGAAGTGTTTTCCCAACTGGTCACTCAGCCCTTGCCTGAACACGTCCACTGGGCACCCACTGCTTGGATAGTAACCCTCTACTTCACACACCAAACGGATGCCTGGATCTTTCATATGGCTCTTTTTGACTCTTCTTCTAAATATAAGAAGGATTTGTTGTTTCTTTTTATGCTGAGCCAAATACTTGCTATTCACTGGCTCTAGGTTTGCCCACTCCTTCCTTCCTAAGGTCAGCCCCGCAAATATCCAACTACGGTGGCCGTGCCTCAACCATGGGTCCCCCCACCATTCCTAGCATTTGGGGGACAGTCTTCCATAGCTCTGCATCTCCTTCTCCCTCAGGAACTACACAACACATTCGAGGGTTGAGGCTGTGTTTGCATTTGGTAACCTGTCTGGGTGAGTTCTGCTCAGAACGCAGATGAGTGGGGTTACTGTCCCCCACTCTTCTATGAACTAAGCACTTGCTTAGTTTTCAGACGCCCCTCATGACTCATTCAATCAACTGAACTCGCTAGATTTTTTCATGAGCTGTCACGGGGATGGATCCTCTCCACTGAAATAACTGGTATTTTTGAACCTAAATGCAGGACCTGAAAGTTATTCTCACTGTTATTTCCTTTGGGAAGTAAAAGCAACTTATTAGTTTGGGATCCTTGTTTCTATCCATTGAGGCTGATTTCTAACAAGGTTTTCAGAATCTCAAATTCATCCTCATTATACAAATGATACTTCCTGGCTTGATGTCATCTACCTACCCGGTACTTGACGTACAATTTGAGCCCAAGAAATGGATGTTGAATGATGGAACAAACTGGTGGAAGTGGCGGCCTTCCCATAAACAAGATGCTCTCATCTTGCTGACACTGACGTACACACTCTCTACACATTACTTCCTTACAGAGAAGCAAGTCTTTCGTGCACCTAATGGTGGCAGCAGAAGGCTCTCCAATCTTAGAGTTACCACTCACACTTAGAATTCCACAAGGACGGTGCCTGGGTGGCTCAGCTGGTTAAGCAGCTGCCTTCAGCTCAGGTCATGATCCTGGAGTCTCAGGATCAAGTCCTGCATCAGGCTCCCAGCTCCATGGGTAGTCTGCTTCTCCTTCTGACCTTCTCCCCTTTCATGCTCTCTCTCAAATAAAAAATCTTAAAAAAAAAAAAAAAGAATTCCACAAAGAAAGTAATGCTCTACTCTGAGGAAAAACACAACAAACAACTCTACTTCAGCCTCCACTGTGACACCGACCTACTGGATCACGTGGGACTTAGAGCCTGGCTCTGTTTACTGAGTTACATAGGCCCTTCCACTATTTCTCTCACACTGCAACTGCATGATGCTTGAGGGCTGCAAGGCACACCATCAGTGACCTGTAAGAATTCTCATTCCTTAATATAGCACTGGTTATCCTACACCTTGTTGAGAAACATTACAACCAGCCTACACATTGCACACACTATTCTCAGAGGTCAGAGCTTTGTCATTGGAAGAAGCTAGGAAGACACCTCACCTGGGTTGATGATCTCATCATCCTCACTGAAAGTCACCCGCGAGTTCTTCCTCTTCCTCTTTGGTCTCTGAATGTCAAGATTCCCCTCCTCAATGGTCAGGGTGGAAATCCGCTTGTTGTGGGCAGTGTTGAACTCTGTCAGGTTCTAGGCCAGGGTTCACACAAGACAGACAGGAGTCAGTACACAGGGAATCTGAAGAATATACAGCTAAATAAAGCGCAAGAAGGCTTTAGGAGCAAACATTAACTTCTCCAGGCAAACAAGTTTCTCTTTTGTATTCAGGAAAAACTCATTAATGGCCTTAGACTACTACTATTAACAAGCCTCTTTCGACAAAATACGGAACATCCTGACTGGTGGGGCAGTGATGGTCAAAAGGAGGTTAAGAACCTGGAGTTGAGAACAGGTCATCTGTGCAAATATCCCTGAGGCGAGGTTCTGTTTTGGGGGGAAAAGACTATCATGTCTTCATGCTGAGAATCAAAGAACGTGACTCGGAGGAACTCTACGAACTGCCTTAAAGTAATGAAACAGAGATGAGAGAGGGCAACTAACAGCATCTTTCCCAGCAGCTCTCCCCACTGAAGCTCAGAAGGACAGGGCCAGAGCACTTAATATTTGGCAGTAATAGTTTGTCGCAACCCGGCCCTGTGTATGGCCCCATTTCTATTCATAACCACCCATCTATTTCAATGATTAACTTGGCCTCAGCACTGCTGCCTGCCTCTTCCCAATTCCCTGGACTTATTCCAATCTGCACTGCAGTCCGAGACACTCCAAACGTCTTGAGAGGGAACACCCAGGGCAGACCTAACAAACTAAACTTAAAAGACAGGGAAGCAGGGAAGCAACCTGGAGGAGAGATGGGCAGGAGTGACTCTCAGCAAGGTGCCCAGCTACGAGGCTACTTTTTTAGAACAAATAACTTCTAAATGATAAGATTTTTGTTGTGCTTTTTTCCTAAGGGCCGGGAACCTGCCCTGAGGAACAAGAGGTAAATGCACGAGGATGGTTGAGGACATGCTGGCATTCGGTCTAAATGAATAGACCAGTCACACCAGTGCAGTGACGGATACGTTAAGGACAACAGCCACATCATAAACCACTGGGGCTAGCCTCTAGAAAAGGACAACTTTAGCACTTTAAAATCACATCCTGTAAATTCACGGCCTTTGGGACAGCTAGGTCCATACGACCAAAAGCAATCTAGTTCTACTCAGAGATTCTTGGGCCTTTTGAAATATCAAAAAAAGCAATGTAAATGAACAAAAGCTTCAGTTTCTCTAAGCCTGTGATGTCTAACAGAACTTTCTGAGTGACAGAAATGTTCTATATCATTGTCATTCAATATGGTAGTCGCTAGCCACATGTTGACTACTGAGGCCCAGAAATGTGGTTAGTAGCTACCATACTGGACAGGGCAGCTCTAGAAAAGTCCAACTCCCAGCCTTGGATTCTAACATCCAGTGATGGGGCACAGACTACCATGAAGGTCTGACAGGAACTCCTCTCAAGGCCCAGCTGGACATAACCAAGCCCACACGGCACAGTTGTCCCAGGTGCATCAGATCTAGCAACTCTGTATGGCAAAATGGCAGAGGCCCACTACTGCGCTCAAGAAAATTTCCCGATGCTAAGTCACTGGCATTTCGAGCTGCACAGAACAGCTACATACTGCAAAAACCAGAGTCCCCAAAGACAAAACAACACCATAGATGGACGTAGAATTACATCAAGCTCAGTCTCCTCCTCTGGAAGCCCCAGTAAGCCCTTGAGCTCATCGTCCTCTCCACCCATCTTCTCATCTCCCTTCACAGCTGATGGCAGTGTCTGAGGCTTCTCACGTAGAGTGTAGGCCCTTGTGGATGCGCCAAACGAGACTGTGGAATCGATGGGAATCTGCTGAGGCTTGTGAGGTTCCAACCGAATGTGACCCAAGAAAGTGCCGTGTGCTGGGAATAACCAAATCAGAAATATAAGAGAGAAAAACAGAAACAAAAACCAATCTGAGTTGTAGAAGGGCAAGTAGCTCCTCCCAGCACATCATTTTTGCTTTTTAAAATGAAAATAGCACTGGGTCCACTTTGCATCCCTTGTCATGGGTCACAATGAAAAGGACACTCTTCACTGAGTCTTGACTCTCTTCAGTGGATTTCTTACACATCTCCAGACCTGTCGTTAACCCACAGAACAAAGACTATGGCTCGCTCTCTGCTGCCAGATAGGTTTGGCTTCATTCTGGGTCCAGCAGGCATGGCACTAACCCAGCAACAGCCATGCCCCACAAGGCAGAAGAAAGGCACTGCTGTGGTCTGACCTCTCCAGCCCCAAGCGTAAGGAAAATAAGAACTTCTGGCCTGGTAGCAGTTATGTTTGGGTTTTCCCAGGGCAACAAAGGACACTGGCTGAAACAGGTGCAATATGTATGTCAAGATAAGCCAAAATTCTACTGGAGAGACTCAGTGTTTTCTCATGTCAGCATTCTGCATGTTACAAAATGGAGAGAAAAGATGCGATAAATTTGCAAGTAAGTACTTACGAGACAAGGCTCTCCAAGGCCATTATATAAGCACACTGGGGGTATATGTGTGTGTGTGTTAGGGGAGGGAAGAAAGAGTAGCATATGATCAGCCCAGGAGCAGGCTTTACATTTTACACTATATTGATACGTGGACACACTGAACAAACTTCAGAGCCCCATGCAGTTAAGTCTCAAGTGCATTTCTGGGATTATCTTTGGCAAAGATGAAAATCTTACTCAGAGTGTGCTCACAGAATTAAAATTGGTATTATTAGTAGTCAGAGCAAAATGCAGCTGGAATAAAGAACCCACTATAAAAAATTAAATTTTGCTCAAAGTAAGTATTTTTTAATGTCCTGCAATACTACTCTAATACATTAATGTAACTTTCCACAGCTTTTGCTTAAACCAGACCACAATTTTATCGCAGTCCTATGAACACCTGAATACCCGGAGCCCGTGGTTCCTGGGTACGTTTTTTTGTTCTCTGTATATACCTATTGCCATTCCAGGAAATGATTCCCCAAAACCCTCTTCTTTCTCTAGTCATCAATTATTTCAGGAAAATGAGAGCTATCACAGAAAGAAAGAGCTCATTTAAAAACCAAACATAAGCTTCTTCCTTGATGAGCAATAAAACATGATTTCAAAACTGAAGAACCCAAAGAGCATTTGCACATTGCCCCAAAGGGAATGTGTGAAATAGGATGGGATGTGAGTTACTTACTACTGTTGAGATCTATTAGGAAAACTCTCTTCAGATGCTTGTGGTAGACCAAGGCAGCGTGGACCCGAGAGCAAGACTGGTGGTCAATGGTAAAGTCACACAAATCAGGGTTTCTCCCAAATAAGTAATACTTCTTCTCATCAATAATCAGTTTCTAAATAAATATTAAATTAAATATTACTTAAATCTTGTTTCAACAGGGTTCAGCAAAAATTCTTCCAATCTAGTAAACAGAGAATCTTGAGTAGATAAAATTCCTTGCCCCACGGTGAAAACAAAATTATTTCCCACTATTCTTCAAGATAAAAAGCTCAGAATAATATACTAGCATTTTTGGGGGTGAATTGTAATTAATCTCCCCAAATGCAGTGGTTAAATATCTTGTGTTGGTACGAAAAGAACTTTTCTTAGTTCTATTAGATGAATGTAGCCTGTGGGAGTGGTGGTCTTCCACCCATTAGAAATTTAAGATTTTACTAGATCTTAATTTTAGGTCAACCAGGAAACAAGAAGTACAAAGCATGACTACAAAGTAATGAGAATGCTATTCAGAAAACCTACATTCAGATGAATATTAACAACTGGTGAGGAAAGGAAAGGGGTGTAAACATCTAAGGGTATTTTAATCGTGCTGCCATAGCCCCAGAGTATTTTTGGAACCCTCTTTAGGAAGTACAATTACATTACATATCATGGTATGGGTATTTAAATCCAACTTCATTGGCCAAAAAAAGTATTACTCTAAGTTAACTCTAAATAAGTATTTGCTATGTCCAAACATAGAACTACTTCATGGGGCAAAGATTTTCTAGGTCTGGGTTAGAAGGGTATGGGGATTAACAATGACTGACAGACCATTTACTGCTAGGCATTTTAAGCATGATATCATCTAATTCTCAAAACAACTCTGTGAAACAAGTATCACCTCTATTGTTAAAGACAAGAACACAGATGGAAAGAGATGAAGTCACTCATCCAAGGTGGCCCAACTGGTTAAGTAGCAGAGCTGGGATTTGAACTCAGGTGAGAATGACCTGCAATGCCAATATTGTAAAGAATGTGCCATTGTCTGAAACAATTCTAAGAGATGAGCTCTAGAACGTTTCTAGACACTGCTATGGCACGAAAAAGAATCCAAAACTATAGAATGACCCAATATAATACCATAAAAGGGGATTTCACAGACCAGAAAACTATTATTTAAAAAAAGCTATGAGGAGAGTAGGAGCTGATGTAGCACTGTTAACTTTTGACTTTGCCAAATAAGGACATTAAAAAAAAAAAACTGTCACCAATTAGTATCATCGTAATCATTTTATTTTTATTTATTTATTTATTTATTTTCAGTGTTCCTTCATGCTGTCCGGGTTGTGTTTTTTTTTTTCCCCCAGCATCGTAATCATTTTATAAAAGAAGGTCATTTCAACATCAAGTAAGTAGGAAGGATAAGGATAAAGGACATTGTTTGAGCCCATTTTAGCTCTATGGAACACTCACATTATCCTTATTTTTATTTATTTATTTTTAAACTTTATTTAAACTTTATTTAAATACCCCCCCCAATGTGGGGCTTGAACTCAATGACCCCGAGATCAAGAGTGGCACGTTCCACCAACGGAGCCAGCCAGGCTCCCCAATCCTTATCTTTCTTTAACCCTGAATCAGTAAAGCATTTGCTGGTTGGCTGTAGACTGGGTTGTTATAGATGAAGGACTCTAGATGAATTACACTTCTCCCAGTTCCAAAAGTCTGTAACGGGGCGCCTGGGTGGCTCAGTGGGTTAAACCGCTGCCTTCGGCTCAGGTCATGATCTCAGGGTCCTGGGATCGAGTCCCGCATCGGGCTCTCTACTCAGCAGGGAGCCTGCTTCCTCCTCTCTCTCTCTGCCTGCCTCTCTGCCTACTTGTAATCTCTCTCTGTCAAATAAATAAATAAAATCTTTAAAAAAAAAAAAGTCTGTAACTTGACCGCTCAAGAAAATGTTTGTGTTTTTCCTTTACACACAAAGTCTCCTTAAGCTCTAGTTCACATTTAACACTACACTCCTCCTAAAATCTCCAAGAGAAGATAGCACGAAGCTGAGTAGAGAAACGGTCAAGTTAGTATGGCACCAGGTAGGACCCAAGAGGCTTAGATTTCATTCCTGGCTGTATCACTGAACGCAGAGTGGGCCACCATTCTCCCCCGTGCTTTAGTGTTCCTCCTGTGAATCCAGAAATATATACCCCACGGATAATGCAGAAACTGCACAACACTTCGGTGCCATGCACTGTGCTAGGCTTCCTGCTGTGTCCCTTCATCTACAACCACTCTGTGCAGGGGGCAGATACTTTTATTCTTATTTTTGTGATGATCAAGTTGAGCCAAAAGAAGATAATTAACATATTCAAGTTCAGGCAACTAAACACAGTAGTTACCTCCTTATCTGCAGGGGATACATTCCAAGACCACCAGCAGATGCCTGAAACCTCCTATAACACCAAACCTTACATCCTGTGTCTTTTCCTATACGTACATACCTGAGATAAAGTTTAATTTATTAATTAGGCACAGTAAGAGATTAACAACAATAATAAAAAAGAACAACTTTAACAATATACTGCAATACTGGGCGCCTGGGTGGCTCAGTGGGTTAAGCCGTCGAGTCCCGCATCAGGCTCTCTGCTCAGCGGGGAGCCTGCTTCCTCCTCTCTCTCTCTCTCTGCCTGCCTCTCTGCCTACTTGTGATCTCTCTCTGTCAAAATAAAATAAATAAAATCTTTAAAAAAAAAAAAACCAATATACTGCAATAAAAGTGAATGTGAATGTGGCAAGTCTCTCAGAATATTTTATTGTACTATATATTAATAATTAATATTAATATATTATTGTACTATACTCAATATATACTCATCATTCTAGTGATGATGTGAGATGATAAAATGCCTATGTGACGAGATGAAGTGAGGTGAATGACAAAGACACTGTGACACAGCATCAAGGCCACTACTGATCTCTGACAACATGTCAGGAGAACAACTGTGTCAGTAACTGAAATGGTGGGAAGCAAAACTATGGATAATGGGGGATACTACTAATTTTTAAGCTGGATTAGAGATCCAGGTCCATCTTACTTCAGAGTCTAAGCTCTTTTAGCCACTACATTATATAGTTTCTTCACTCTACCTACATCAAAAAAAAAAAATGCACCATAAGGCAAGGAACATTTTAAGAAGTGAACAAGTACTATGGGTCGCATTGTTAATTTTTCTTTTAACTATCACTTACCTAGTCTCTTCCAAGCTTAGTCTTAAGGCTCAATTGGTTCAAGCTAGTCTAGGTATATGGGTCATCTCTGGGAAACTCTGTCGAGCAGTGCCCATCTGCTGCTGGCAGAGCCTGTGCAAGGTCCGTACCACTATGGAGCACTGAGACTGAACCACAGCCTGACAGCTCAATCAACCATCCCACGTCACCACCAAGTTTTAATGTTTAGGTTAAAAATAGGACATTGATTTAGAACTGAGAGATCCTTGAAATTTCAACATCTTGTTCTTTCTAGGTACTGTCTATGCAGGCTGAATCTCACAGCATTTTTCGTTTATATTTACATGCACACAGATTATGTATGCACAAAACTTCAATTTGCTAACTACAGTGCCCACAGGCTGGTCTCAAGGAAGTAATATGTAAGATCACCCACTCCTGGGTTCTAATGTAACACCGACCAGATTTAGGTGTCCAGTCACCTAACCTGTATCTCCAGGTGGGAAAGGAGATACCAGGTTATCTCCTGGTAACCTGGTGGGGTGGGGGTGGGGAAGGAGAAAGGGTCTCCAAATTAAAAAGATATACATTCATTAGTAAAGGTATCTCAAGGGATGCTTTGGGTGGCTCAGTGGGTTAAGTGTTTGCCTTTGGCTCAGTCATGATCCCAGGGTCATGGGATTGAGTCCCACATTGGGCTCCCTGTGCAGTGGTGAAGCCTGCTTCTCCCTCTCCCTCTGCCTGCCGTTTCCCCTGCTTGTGCTCTTTCCCCCTCTCTCTCTGTCAAGTAAATAAATAAAATCTTAAAAAAAAAAAAAAAAGGTATCTCAATTACAGGAATGTTCAAATATATGGGGGTAATAGTATAACTTAGAATCAAGAAAATGTGTTAATTCTTGAACGATACCAACTGAACAAAATAATACATTGCTCTTTCAATAGTAACTAACACCACAATTTCTTGCCTAGCTATCGCTAGTAACACTATTCA
Organism: Neogale vison; assembly: GCF_020171115.1. Classification (NCBI taxonomy): domain Eukaryota; kingdom Metazoa; phylum Chordata; class Mammalia; order Carnivora; family Mustelidae; genus Neogale; species Neogale vison. The sequence goes on along the minus strand of NC_058092.1, from coordinate 20,724,085 downwards.
GTTGTGCCTCTGAGTTATAACTCAGAGTGTGTCTTTACACACTGGGCTTAAGAGACTCATGGCTTTTGTTTTAATATTGCACTTCTTAAACCCAGCTATCACAACACATCACAAGCCTTTGACACAAGGCTAGGATATAGATAGCCCGGTTAGTATCAAGTGCTTCCTAAACCCTTAAAAATAAGCACATCTTAGGTCTACTCCCCTCAGAAACAATACAGTGACGCCTAAGGATTGTAACTTGATAATTGTGTGGCAACTGAGCATACCTAAGAGCACTGAAAGAGAAGATGATCAGTTAGAAACCAGTAATCAGAGGGATGTTTGACAAATTAGTGCTTTGAAAATCTAAATTATTTCACAAAGGAATGTGATATTAGCTTTAAGGCTATGCCTCATTGTTTCTACTACAAACTAAAGATTTACTAAATTCTAGTATGAAAATAAATTCCTTTGTGTCTTCAAAGCTTCACGCTATTTAGCAACAATATTTTACATCTGTGGAACAGTCTGTAGTAAAAAAGACAAACATTTTAGCTAAATTATTTCCTTGACTAATCTGGGTGTTTCATAACCTCTAAGATAGAAGAACTCAACACAAAAGGCCTCTATCAGTGACTGGCTAACGGCATGATGAATTAACAGAATTCATCACAACTCATGCCTTAATAATTTGCAAAACACCTGGGTCTCCTTCAGATCTCAGATGCCTTTCAACCACGGAACATCTTGATCTTTACTATACACACCAAAGAAAACCAACTGCATTCAATAATGGGGCCTTGAAACTAAATTCTACCTAAGTAAGCAAACATAAAATTGTCTTAAGACATGGAGATTCACAACTCCATGGTCATAGGGGGCATAATCTCCATTTCTTGGTAAGTAAATGGCACCATAAGGATTAAAAAAACTTATAGAACCTAAGAGCTAATCAAAATTCATGTTCTCTTGAAGTTCCATGTGGTGTCCATTCTAAAGACTTGTATAAAAGCTGGAATTCTGCTAAACTTTTCCGGTATAGTACTTATTTCAATTATAGCCATGTAATTTTTGTGTGATTGTGATTCCTACCATGTTTGTTTTGTTCACTGTTGTAGTCCCTCCTCTGCTGAGCACAATGACTGGAGTACAGTAAGCATTCAATAAATGTTTTGAATGAATGAATGAGTTTCATCACCATGCCATTCTCTTTTCTGAGCAATCGTCTTAGCTTACTATACTTCTCTGAAGGGCTTGGGCTTGAATTTTCAGCATAAAAGGAACTTAAAAGTGAAATGCAATCTACATCATTCACTTTCTTCTACAGTTACTGCATATCTTGTAACTTCCACACAACTCCATGTACTCAGAAAGACAGAATTCCCCAAGCCCAGTTTCATAGGGACCCATAAGCTTATGATCAATTAAAACCCTCATCTGGAAGGTGAGAGAAGTCACCAAAAAATGAGTGTCTGTGGGAGATACCAGGTTTGAATGTGTTATATCACCATGTGCTTTTAATAGGAAAAAAAAAAATCAGGATGAACGAAAGTAGCATTGGTGGAAAACAAAGCACAGGAGAGGGGGTGGAAAAGTGAGTCATTGGCAAAAATGTTTAGTGTGATGAGAAAAAAAGGGAAGACAAGTATTTCCATACCTCAATTAGCTTGTCTCCTTTGACTACATCCAGATGTAAACCAGGTGGGGGTTTACCTGCCCTGAAAAATAAGAGTGAGAACAGCATTTTCAGGATGAGTTTGTAAATGCCGTTTACAATCACCGTCCCATTCAACAATGCAGCTCTTCTACCAGCCTATAATTAGTTCATGTTCAAGCAGAAATGTCATCTACTTCACTGTTATTACAGCTCCTTTCTACATTTGACACTTCCCCAGTGATTCAATTGCTCTAAAACAGACTTTACTGGATCTGTATTTAGAGCAGCACCAAAGAAACCTATATTTTAACACTGGATATCAACCTCAAGAGAAAAAGCAGCACAGAGAGCCCAAGTACTACAGTAAGGGTAGTTTGGTTACTTGGAGTTTGAATCTAAGATTTACCACTACCACTAATACCCTATAAAGGTAGAATAAATCAGTTGGTGAGTGGGTCTGATCAAGATTAGTCTCATCACAGAATAAACAGAGGGTACTGTCCTGAGCTCCTGAGACCAAATCAGGGGTATATAATTACAGGGAGCTAAGGCAATTCAAAAGCATGCCCATAAAACCAGGTACCAATAAATACAAAAGATGTTTGTCACTTTTAAACAGGTCTTCCTACAACGGCATGTTTAAGGAACTGTTCTCTCTATTTCTTTTAACACCATTCATGGGGGATACATATACGTCAAAACACCAAACAGTGCCTGGTGCATACCAGACTCCGAGGAAATGGTAGGTGATCTCAATTAGTCTCTTCTAACTCTAAGTTTAAGTCCTGGTCCAACTTTAAGTCCTGGTCCAAATCAATGCAGCAAGGGACCAAAACAGGCATACAATTTGTAGACTGAAATAACTGGGTGCTAAAAAATGCAGAAGGACCCAGAAAACGGCCACCCTTTCACTTGCTTCTGGTCTTTGTTCCTTTTACGTTTGAAGAAAGAACAATCTTGCCAGAGCCCCTACATTTGCACGCGCACACACGATGCATCCTCATCCATCTAACTGAAGATGCAACACAGTCATCTCACAATCCTGCCCCAACTCCTCTATCGTAGCTGAAAGGACAGTGTATTGGACAAAAGCTCATTTTGTACGGAAAAAGGAGTGTTAAATGTTACATCCACAACATCCTTTCTGAACTCCTACTATGTGCCTGGCTTAGGTCCAGGAGCTAGGAACAGGAAGATGAATCAGACAGCCCTTGCCCTTGAGGAGCTCACTATAAAATGAAAGAGATAGAAATAAGCATAAACTGTGATGAGCTACAGCAGAAACATTTCTCTCGGATGGGTCTCCTTGCAAGGCAATTCATATGTATTCATCTTGTACCTTGCTTAAAGACTAAATTAAATTACTCCATTGTTCCCAAGAGCTTGAGAAGGGTTGAAAGGGGTTCATCCCAACAACTACTGCCTGCCGGCTTCGAGGTGGGTCAGAGCCGTCCCTGCCCTCAGGACGCTTCCAGTCTGCGGGAGACAGACAAGTACCGCAAAAGAGATGCAGCAACGACAGAGGGATGCGGGGCACTGAGCTTGGGCTGGGGCCGGGAAGCGGGCTCGTGCGCGCTCGGGACAGAAAGCAGGGGGGCAGGTACCGTGCTCCACAAGAGCACCAGGCACTCAGTCAGGAGTTGAGGTAAGTTCGGGGCCAAGGCCCCGAAGCGCCCCGGCAACCGGCTGATCGCCCAAAGGACTGCCTAAGCGAGCACCTCAGAGCCCCCCAAGTCTGGGTTTCCTCAGTTTCTGGGCCCGGGCTCCAGGCTCCCGGTTCCTCCACACGCCGCCCGGCCCGACGGGCAGTTCTCCCTCAATCAGTTCCAGCGTCTCTGAGCCGTTCGGCTTGCTGCGAGAAATGAGCCGCCCTGCCAGGCCGAGCCAAGCCGGGCCGGGCCAGGCCACTCCGGCCCTGGCCGCCCCGCCACTCACCAGGTCGGGCAGTCGAACAGCGGGAGGCTGGAGCCGGAGTTCGCGGCTGCCGCCATCTTGCGTCTCCCCCTCCCATTTGGCGGGCCCTAAGCACGCCGGGAAACTGGAAGACCCGAGAGGAGAGGCGGCATCCCAGCAGTCCATGCGTACGCACGCGCGCGTGCGCGCACGTACATCTACGCACGCGTAGGACGTGTCTAGCCGCCGTGGAGACTGGGTTGGGGTTTTTAAGTTCTTTTTCGGTGTTTTGAGACAGCTGGCCTTCTCTGGAAGAGTCTCGGGAGGGTAGGGCTTTCCTTGGCCGGAGAGTGTCTGAGGAAAGAGGCTTGTAAGGGGAGGTATCGGTCTACCCTGTGTTCTCTTCCAGACATGCCGCTGGGCTCAAAAGTCTTGGGACCCTGTCCTTGTGCTGGGCTTGCGCCATCAGCCTTTCCACCCCAATCTGGAGAGAAGCTAGAGGACAGAATTCAGAGCATGGAGTGCTCAGTTTCTTCTAACGGCCCTTCTCCGCAGAGCCGCATGCATGCTACTACATCACCTTCCTAATCCAAATCTGGGTCAGAGGATTTCTGTAGATTGTGATCTGGGAGGCTGCTTTAGGGGGTCCTCTAGTTTGTTTATGAAAACTGGACAAACTGCAGCAGGGGGCGGATCCAATTTGAAGGCAGGCGTTCAAATTTTAAGTGTGCATGAATGAAATAGTGCAGCTGTGGCTCCTTCGTATTTTAAAAATTTGGTCATGGTAATAAAATAGTGCGAGGAAGCGTTAGGATTCAGGCCTGCCCTAGGCCTACGGCGGGCTGAAAGAGACCGATAAATAGCAGGGCCTCTGATTGTAATGGCTTTATTGAATGCTTACTTGTCTGTGCAAGTATGTGTTCTGTATGGGTCATCTCATTTAATCCTCACAACACTGTTGAGATAGGTATAATGATTCCTGAGGGGAGACTCAGAGATTGAGTTACCCAGTCACCCTAGAACAAGTGGTGAGTGGGATTCGAACCTAAATCTGCCTGATGCCAAAGGTCATGCTCTTATATCACCACTGTCTCTCATACTTAGATGTTAGTACAATTACATTTATTATTAGCACACGGTTGATTCCCGACACTTTTTCATTTTTGTAGAAAACAGGCAATGATTATCTGGCCATTTTTAAAGAAACCAACTGCAAAATTATTGTTCACTAAAACAGGCCCTGCATAGCAAGTTATCTCTGTAGTGGGGTTACTTCTTTTCTTCATTCCCTGCTGCTGGTGCTTTAGATTTTTTAAATCAGACATCAGCCTGGTGTTTGCCCTTTTGACATTTCCAAGGCATCAGAATTTAACTGCAGCATAATATTAACTGGGATTTTTAAATTACCAACTCTTAGGCAGGCAGGAGAATCACCTTTTCCTCTGGCCTTCAGAAGCACAGTAAACTTATCCGGCAAGGATGCTAACTGATTGGAACACTTATCAAATGACCTGTTAACATCCTTGTTTCCAAACGTAGGATACTAAAGACCAGGCTGATAGGGAAAATACAAATTCTGAGGAAACACCCTCCTTTGAGCATGAGTACGTGATTCCTGAGAAGGAATTATTCTCAAGTATTTTGAGTGTAACAGAAAAGAACAATGTACTTTTATCTACAGAGATTGTCCAGGCCTTCAAGTGTCCATGCCCTTTTCAGGCATAAGGTGGTGTTGAAACCATTTCTAGCTAACAGTGACCTGATAACAAATGTCAACTTTGCCTTTCAATTTCTCAGCTTCTGTGTGTGGACTATTATTTGATCCCTTCTAGTGCTGACCATACACCCAAGAAACCTAAAGCTACATTCTTACCCTTAGGATTCTTTACTCCTTGGCCATGTTTCTTGTTTCCAGCACAGCTGATAGTCATACTGGCTTCTGATGTAATGGCACCTTACATTTACCTAGGCCTTATAAAGCAAAATGCTCTTTGTTTGGGCGCCAATGATGTCAGTATAGATCAGCAAACTGAAAGGCAGCAGTCCCTGAATTGGAAAGACTGATGGGCCAGCTGCCTTGGGATCTGGTGTCTCAACTAAGGTTAATTTCTTCAACTTTGACACCCCCTTAGAATAGAACCTAAAGACATTAGGAGCATAGTGATGTCAGAAAACTTTCTTAAAACCTTTTTGATTTATGAGTGAACAAATGGAGACACCAAAAGTTTCTCTGAATAGATACGACAAAGCAGAGGCTTCATTTAGCAGGGTGGTGAATGAAAAGTTTTTCACAAGGTGCTGACCAAAGAAAAGATGGGCAGAAATTGCCACTAGTCCAGATTTTTAGAGAGTGCTACATGAAAGAGGAGGTGAGCAAAAGACAGTGTAGAGTGTCTTAAGGAGTGGTTTTAAGTCTGAGTGCTTGAGATCAAATCCTGGCTCCGTCATTCCTAAATTGTGTGCCCACAGGCAGACAATGCTTCAATTTACTATGCTTCAGTTTCCTAATCCATAAAAAGGAGACAAGAAATATACAAAAAAAATTTTACATTTGGCATAGTAAGGTAGTAAGGGTTCAAATGTTATCCCACAAATGACCATGCACACGTAGAACACTTCCTGTAGCTTTAAATTCCTGTTTTAGGCTGCCATTCCCAGCCTCCGCTTCTTCAGTTGTAAAGTGATGGGGCTAGTCTAGATGAGTGTCTCACAGACTAATATTAGAGATGTCCGGGACCAAGGGGAAAAAAGTAATACAGGGATGTCAACTTTTTGTCAACTAAGGAGATTTACAAATGAAGTCTTCCGACTGACATCACCTATTTTTATAGTTTTGAAATATCCTTTTTAAAAAGGTGGAATGTTGGGGTACCTGGGTGGCTCAGTGGGTTAAGCCTCTACCTCAGGTCATGATCTCAGGGTCCTGGGATCAAGCCCCGAATTGGGCTCTCTGCTCAGTGGGGAGCCTGCTTCCCCACCCCTCTACCTACCTACTTAACGATTTTTCTCTCTGTCAAATAAATGAATAAAATCTTTTTTTTTTTTTAAAAAGGTGGGGGTGCTTGGGTGGCTCAGTGGGTTGAGCCGCTGCCTTCGGCTCGGGTCATGATCTCAGGGTCCTGGGATCGAGTCCCGCATGGGGCTCTCTGCTCAGCGGGGAGCCTGTTTCCCTCTCTCTCTGCCTGCCTCTCTGTCTACTTGTGATTTCTCTCTGTCAAAGTGAATAAATAAAATCTTTAAAAAAAAAAAAGATGGAAGGTCATTATCTGAGACTCAAAGATGGTACTTTAAAAAGCCCACTACTACAGGGGCACCTGGGTGGCTCAGTTGGCTAAGCTTTTGCCTTCAGCTCAGGTCATGATCCCCTTGGAGCTCTGTGTTGGGCTCCCTACTCCGCAAGCAGCCTGCTTCTCCGTCTCCCTCTGCAGTTACCCTGGCTTGTGCTCTCTCAAATAAAAATAAAAAACCCACCACATCATTTTTGTAATCATGGACTGGTAAAAACTTGGTCCATAATCAGAGTCCAACATTAAAAATTCTATTATTTCAAGTTTATCCCTTAAAAATCAAGTGCCACATTGTCAATCAAATTTCATTTTGGGGCACCTGGGTGGCTCAGTGGGTTGAGCCGCTGCCTTCGGCTCAGGTCATGATCTCAGGGTCCTGGGATCGATACCGCATGGGGCTCTCTGCTCAGCAGGGAGCCTGCTTCCTCCTCTCTCTCTCTGCCTGCCTCTCTGCCTACTTGTGATCTCTCTCTGTCAGGTAAATAAATAAAATCTTTAAAAAAAATTCATTTTGAAAAAAAAAATTTCATTTTGGATAAGTATTAAAATGAATTACTCAAACGGCCTTAAGTATGATCAGGGATTGGTTATCAAAACCCTTCACAATGGGGTGTCTGGGTGGCTCAGTGGGTTAAGCCGCTGCCTTCGGCTCAGGTCATGATCCCAGGGTCCTGGGATTGAGTCCCGCATTGGGCTCTCTGCTGAGCGGAGAGCCTGCTTTCCTCTCTCTCTCTCTCTTTCTCTCTGCCTGCCTCTCTGCCTACTTGTGATCTCTCTCTGTCAAAATAAATAAATAAAATCTTTAAAAAACAAAACAAAACAAAACCCCTTCACACTATACCCTGGTTAAATGGAGAGTCTAAAATAGTTGTATTTCATAGCACTGAAAAACAGTACTGAAAAATTCCGTGAAATTTAGGGATACACTTAACATGTTTAGAAAAGCAGGGAGAAGCGGGTGATTCCTAGCCTAGGAAATAGGATAGAATGAAATCTGAGTTGGGTTTTGGTCTGCATTTAGTGATCAAAAGCAAAGGCTTCATTCCTGTGACTAAGGATAACCTCTGAATAGGAAGGGGGAAAAAAAAAGAAAAAAAAAAAAAAAGAGGGGCGCCTGGGTGGCTCAGTGGGTTAAGCCTCTGCCTTTAGCTCAGGTCATGATCTCAGTGTCCTGGGATCGGGCCAGAATATTCTGGAAGCACTAAGGGCTCTCTGCTCAGCGGGGAGCCTGCTTCCCTCTCTCTTTGCCTCCCTCTCTGCCTAATTGTGATCTCTCTCTCTCTCTGTGTCAAATAAATAAATAAAATCTTAAAAAAAAAAGAAAAAAAAGAATGGAATTGTTTGGATTTTCTAAAAGACTTTATTTTTAAGTAATCTCTACACTCAGTTTGGGGCTCAAACTCATGAGCCCAAGGTCAAGAGTCACGCAGTCCACCAACTGAGCCAGCCAGGCACCCGTAAAAAAGAACGGAGTTTTAAGAACAAAAAGAACGAAGTTGGAAATATCATACTCCTAGATTCCAAACTATACTACAAAGCTATAGTAAGTGAAACAGCATGTTACTGGCACAAAAACAGACACATGGATCAATGTAACAGAGTAGCGAGCCCAAAGATAAACTAACTCTCATATGGTCAATCTATGGCAAAAAGAGGCAAGAATTATAATAGGGGAAAAGAGTCTCTTCAATAAATGTAGGCAAGGGGCACCTGGGTGGCTCAGTGGGTTAAAGCCTCTGCCTTCTGCTCGGGTCATGATCCCAGGGTCCTGGGATTGAGCCCCACGTCGGGCTCTCTGCTCATCAGGGAACCTGCTTCTTCCTCTCTCTCTGCCTGCCTCTCTGCCTACTTGTGATCTCTGTCAAATAAATAAATAAAATATTAAAAAATAAATGTAGGCAAAACTGGACAGCTACATATAAAACAATGAAACTGAACCACTCTTTTAAGTTACAGACTGTGGACTCTGAGAAACAAACTGAGGGTTTTGGAGGGGACAGGGGTCGGGGGTTGGGTAAGGCTGGTGGTAGGTATTAAGGAGGGCACATATTGCATGAAGCACTGGGTGCGGTGCATAAACAATGAATCTTGGAACACTGAAGAAAAATAAAACTACAATATTAAAAAAAAAAGTCCATGTTGCGGACGAAAAAAAACAAAACAAAACAAAACACACACACTCAGCCAAAGTGGTTAAAGACTTAAATATAAGACCTGAAACCATAAAACTCCTAGAAGAAAACAGGCAGGAAGCTTTTTGACATTGACCTTAGCAATAGTTTTTTTGGATCTGTCTCCTCAGGCAAAGACAACAAAAGCAAAAATAAACAAATGGTACTATATCGAACTAAAAGGCTTTTGTTCAGTGAAGGAAACCATCAATAAAACGGAAAGGCAACTTACTGAATGAGAGAAGATATTTGCTAATGATATATCCAATAAGGAGTTAACTTCCAAAATATATAAAGAACTCATGCAACTCAATACAAAAATTCAAAAAAATTGGCAGAGGACCTGAGTAGACATTTTTCCAAGACATCCAGATGGCCAATAGACACATGAAAAGATACTCAATGTCACTCATCATCAGGGAAATACAAGGCAAAACCACAATGAGATAGCACCTCACAGATGTCAGAATGGCCAGTATCAAAAAGACAAGAAATAACAAGTGTTGGTGATAATGTGGAGAAAAGGGAACACTTGTACACTGTTGGTGAAATGTAAATTGGTACAGGCTCTATGGAAAACAGTATGGAGTTTCCTTGAAAAATTGAAAATAGAAAAAAAATAGAACTACCACATGATCCAGAAATTCCACTTCTGGGTATTTATCTGAAGAAAATGGAAATACTAATTCAAAAAGACGTATGCACTCCGATGTTCACTGCATTATTTACAATAGCCAAGGCATGGAAGCAACCCAAGTGTCCAGACAGATGAACAGATGAAGAAAATGGGATATATATATATATATATAATATTTCTCAGCCATAAAAACAAAGAAATATTGTTATTTGCAACAACATAGATAGACCTAGAGGGTATTATGCTAGATAAAATAGGTCAGAAAAGACAAGTGCCATATGATTTCACTTATATGGAATCTAGAAAACAAAACAAATGAACAAAGAAAATAAAACAGAAACAGACTCATATATACAGGAGACAAACTACTGGTTACCAGAGTGGGGAGGGGTCGGCGGCAGGCAAAATACGGGATTCAGAGGTAGAAACTTCCAGTTATAAAATAACTCACGGGGATATTATGTAACAGCATAGGTAATATCATCAATAATGTAAAAAATTTGGTGACAGATGATGACAAGACTTCTGTGGTGACCATTTCATATTGTATATAGATATCAAATCACTATGTTGTATACCTGAAACTATGTAATACTGTATGCCAGTTATACTTCAATTAAAAAAATGAATGGAGGCGGCTTAGGGTGTTTAACTTTGCACTGATGCAATGGTAATTCCAATTTGATATTGTTGCCCAATAGTATAAGGCAGTGTGTATCACCACCCCTTAGCAGGTAAGATAAAACCTGCCCTGTGAGCATCAGTTTAGCAGCTACAGGTTCTTGTTCTAGAACATTCCCAGAGGAAAGGCCCACAATGACATTTCTACTTTACCCTATATAGTACTATAGTTTTAATTTACTTGAAAAGAATGGTAGATCTGCTTAGTGCTTCCAGAACATTCTGTAGAGGAAGGAGAAAGGGGAAGAGAAAAGGAAAGAAGTATCAAGGCAAATAGAATCCGTATGCTCAGACCAAACCCCTGTGGATCCTTATAGTCAGAAAATGTTATAGAGGAGCCCCTGGGTGGCTCAGTGGATTAAGTCTCTGCCTTCACCTCAGGTCACGATCTCAGGGTCCTGGGATTGAGCCCCGCATCGGGATTTCTGCTTGGAGGGGAGCCTGCCTTCCCCTCTCTCTCTGCCTGCCTCTCAGCCTACTTGTGATCTCTCTGTCAAATAAATAAATAAAATCTTTAAAAAAAATGTTATAGCTAGAAGAGAGTTACTGGGAAAACTTAGGACCCATAGGTTAAATGACTTATCCAAATACCTATGGCAAGTTAATGGCAGAGCCAAGATTCTTCAGCCTTCTGTGCTCCGGGGTCTGGCTTTTGACCAAACTAATGTCTCTCAACCATGGTTATACATGAGAATTATCTAGAGCTTTTAAATGCCCAGTCTAGGGACGCCTGGGTGGCGCAGTTGGTTGGACGACTGCCTTCGGCTCAGGGCGTGATCCTGGAGTCCCGGGATCGAGTCCCACATCAGGCTCCCAGCTCCATGGGGCGTCTGCTTCGCTCTCTGACCTTCTCCTCGCTCATGCTCTCTCTCACTGTCTCTCTCTCTCAAATAAATAAAATAAAATCTTTAAAAAAAAAATAAATAAATGCCCAGTCTATACTCCAGACTAACTGAATGAAAATCTTGTGGCGGGGCACTGAGGTATCAGTATTTTTTTTAGTTTCTAATGCGAAGCCATGGTTAAAAACCACTGTCCTAGACCATGGTGCCCCCTTCCCCTCAAAGACAAACAAAGCACAGATAAGGAGGATTCTGTGAACAGGTTTATTAAGATCATCTAGCAGAACCTCATGGCAACTACCCTAAACTCCAGGCCACTCGAATTCTAAGCCAAGGTCAAATTTGCTACCCACAACCACTATTACCACCACCACTGCTGGATTACACAGTATTATAGAACCCAACTATGAATAACTTCATTTAACCCAAACTGAAACCATTTTTCGCAACCAGGAATTATTTTTTTTTAAGATTTTATTTATTTATTTGACAGAGAGAGATCACAAGTAGGCAGAGAGGCAGGCAGAGAGAGAGGAGGAAGCAGGCTCCCTGCTGAGCAAAGAACCCGATGCGGGACTCGATCCCAGGACCCCGGGATCATGACCTGAGCCGAAGGCAGCGGCTTAACCCACTGAGCCACCCAGGCGCCCCCGCAACCAGGAATTTTTTGTCTGAAATGTTACAAATGATGAATCCAAGTCCAGCTGTAATTTTGGAGCTGAAGGGGCCATGATTGTGGAACCAAGGAATGAACCCTGAAGCTGCTGCTTGGGCCACTGTGACACCCCAAAAGGGTGTCATCCTGTTTTTCAAGGAGAGGGCAGCAGCAGCCCTTACTCCACCCCCAAACCAATCAACTGACCTCCAGTCTTCTTGCCAGGTTCAATTTTTCTCAGGATAGCAAATTACCTAATAGCTACCACAAGTTAACTCATAAAAACTTACTACAAAAGCTTTTAAAATGTTTATTTATATTAAGGAGTGGAATGGTGCAAGAGTACAAAGAAACTTGGGCATCTGGGCCCTTGTTTCCCTACTATTCACATTAGTTTGGTAAAAAGGAGATTAACACTAAACAGAGTGGAAGAAATGAACATAAATATACCCAGGGCAGCCCAGTCCTCTAATTCACTAAAGGATGAACTGAAATCATTGGCCCAATTCACACTTATGTGTGAGCCGACAGAAATTATATTCCCTTTAACGGCTCTAGACCTGTGTGAAAAAGGGAAGTGGACAACATTTCTATTACAAGACAGCAATCTTTTATTGAAACTTTTTTTTTGTCTAAAACTATGCATGGAGATTAATCTCTTGTTCATAAATTAGGATAAGTCTAACATCACTATTCCAAACCATCAGTATTTACAAAAATGAACCTTTTCTTCGCTTTATCACAGGTTCACAGAACTAAATTTTAAACCAACTTCAAGTCTAGCTTTTAAAATCTTCCTGCCATCAAATGCCCAGCAACCCTTATGGGGAAGGGGCAGCCTTTTGACAGCAATATTCATCATTCACCAGGAATGTATAACCACAAGTGAACAACAACAAAAAGTTTAAATCATTCCAAACAGTTCCTATTTGCTTTCCAAAAGCATGCTTTGTCTAATTCTCCCTTTCTATACAGACAGGGGGAGAGGGACCCCAGAGAGCATAATGTTAAATTAAATTAACCTCTTAAAAAAGTGAACAAGATGGTTTAGTGTGTGTGCAGATGAACGGCCATGGCTGACACTAGCAGATAATAAGGTAAACTTCAAACCCCGTTAATGGGTATCTTGACGACTGGCCAGCTCAAATAGATACTTTTAATCGGGATTGAGTGCGCCTTTTTTTTACTTTCTCGTTAAGTACGTTGCCAAAATCTTTCAAAGCAGATAGAGAATAGGCTTCTTCGAAATTCAAATTAAAATGTTAAATAATAAAAAGTATCAGCTTATTATATGGTTTCTGACAAATGTGCTGGCTGTCAGAAAGTAATTCTATCTCAGCGGCTAGAAAAAGGTGAATCTAGTATACAAATAAAATGACAATATTACAAGACTGTAGTGTCACCTGTCAAAAGAAGAATATCTAGAATGGAATTTTCATTCATAGATATCAGAAGGGCAATCAGAATACAAGAGAAAGCAAAATCCACATAAATTAATTCCTAATTTGAGAAATCAATAAAATGTATACATAAATTGATAAATACTGTCTCCATGGGTCACTAACTCCAAAGGACTAGTTAGTAGTTATTTTCTAACTAAATTATTACAAGACATTCTGGTGTATGCTCTCTTCTTGTGATCAGTTTGTTCTGGCAAGACTCCAGGAAGCAGGTGCCCTTGAAAACAGCTCAGCAGAAGGCGGCTCGGAGGCAATCACTTCATTTATAAATTCGCCAGATAATAAGTACCAAGATTACGATAATCACAGACAGGACAAGCACCAGGATACAGATCTTCTTGCGAGATTTTTTCTGAGGAGAAAAATATATAAATAAGACACTCATGAGACAAGTAGAATTTTTGCTATCTGAGACTTCAAGAGTGGTTCATAAATCTGCCTCCTCATAATCCAGCATTAACTCTATCTGTGCACGAATATTCAGAGACCTTCCCCAAATCTCAACAGTTACCAGCATGAGGCAGTAGTGCCAGTTTTTTTTTTTTTTTTAAAGATTTTATTTATTTATTTGTCAGAGAGAGAGGGAGAGAGAGCGAGCACAGGCAGACAGAGAGGCAGGCAGAGGCAGAGGGAGAAGCAGGCTCCCTGCCGAGCAAGGAGCCCGATGTGGGACTCGATCCCAGGACGCTGAGATCATGACCTGAGCCAAAGGCAGGTGCTTAACCCACTGAGCCACCCAGGCGTCCCAGTAGTGCCAGTTTTAATTCCAGATCCCCTAATACATTTCTGCAAAGGGACTATTTATACCTATGCTGCTAGGCATTATTTGTAATGAAATAAGTTATTTGTGCATATGCAGTTTTTTTTTAAAGATTTTATTTATTTATTTGACAGACAGAGATCACAAGTAGGCAGAGAGGCAGGCAAAGAGAGAGGAGGAAGCAGGCTCCCCACCAGGCAGAGAGCCCGATGTGGGGCTTGATCCCAGGACCCCGGGATCATGACCTGAGCCAAAGGCAGAGGCTTTAACCCACTGAGCCACCCAGGCACCCCATTGTGCATATGTATTTTAATAAAGGTTTTATACCAATTATAAAATTCTGTGTTCATCTTAAAAAATACAAAGAAAATAATTACCTACAGATAAAATTGCTGACATTTTGATTGTGTTTTCTCATGATCTTTTATCTATGCATATTGTTATCTGACAGAATTGGGATCACACTGTATGATGTTTGACATTTTTCTCACTTACTATTTTAGCATAAAATTGTTGTTATTATAAACATCTCTTTTAATTCCCACATAATATTGAGTAGATGCATATAATTTACTTCATATTTCCTTTACTGTCTGACACTAACATCATCACTCAGTTTTTAAAAGGAAACACTATTATTAAATACAAATTTCTTTACGAACATTTCCAGGTAAAATACAACTATCCTAGGAACATGGAAAATGACTGAAATGCTGTTTACACCTAAAAAATCATATAGCACCAAATGGAGGGGAAATGAAAAGGACCTCATTTACAGTATTTGTACACTTGAGATAAAGACTCAGGTAACAGTCACAAAACCAGCATTTCAGCTAATATGTAAAAAAAAATCACTTCATACAAAGTAGAATGATTAACTCCCATTTTTTCTTAGAAAAACGAGAACCCCCTCTTTATTCACAAATAGTAGTTAGAACTGATTTTATGTCCATCCTCTGTGGCCACAGTCAACATAAAGTATCCACAAAGTCTTACTTTGTCCCTATTACTATACTAATTGAAACAAATTTTAGCTGTTCGTAAGATAAAATTAGCTTTATACCAGATTTAGGTAGCATGCCAGCTAATGGGGTTAGCTTTGTAGCCAAAAGCCTTCTGTAGAAGTTTTTTCAAGGACTGATGTCTTTTTGTAGATTTCTCTACAGAGGAAAATATTACAAATGGACCACCGCAGCAACTATGACCACCGGCCTCCAGCTTAAACCTAAGCCAAAGTTGCAGCCGTTCTCAGTGTGTCAATGAGCTGTGATGGCTTGTGAAGTCGGCAGCCCAGTGACTTTCCTGGGTACGTGCTCTTACCTGATAGTAAGCAGCTCGCTGTAACTGGTCAGTTGCTCTCTCTACGTGCACCTCTGAGCTTTCCACATTGGCTTCTATGCTATCTGAAAAAAAAAAAGGAGGGCAGTGGATGTTTTTACCAAATCAGGTGTTTCAAGATTGCAAATTAAACACACTTTTTTTTTCTTTTTTTTTTCTTTTTAAGCACACTCTTGATGATGTTGGCCCTCGTTTTACTACCATCATTCCAACCATCCAGCCATGGAATCAAAAGTTACTAACTGGGTAAGACAATAGCTCTATTCTTTGGAAATAAGCACTGAACTATTTTAGCAGCAAAGTGCTGTGAAGTATGCAACTTATCTATGGATGGGTCAGAAAAAATTATGCATACACACATATATTTAGAGAGAGAGGGAGCAAGTCTAAAGCAAATGGGGTAGAATGTTAACAAGAGGTAAATCTGGGTAAAGGTTACAAAGGAATTCCTTGTAGTCTTTTTATTTTTGCAACCTTTCTAAACTTTAAATCATTTCCAAGTAAAAAGCTTAAAAAAAGAGGTTACTAATCCCCAAATTATTTAAGTTTCTGGAGATAAAGCTGGGAAGCCAACAGCTATTTCCTTCAACAGCCAAAGACTTAGCAAGAGGCTAACGGCAAGGGAGCTGAGCAATCACAGAGGTCTCATTTCAGTTTTTACATTTGACAATATAAAAAGGGGGCTAAAAAAAGAATTTAATAATTTTTAAATGTCTAATTTCTTCAGATATGTCTTACTGACTTGTTCACACACAAATACTGCTATCAACTCACCTCGAGGTTTACGGTATCAATGATACATACCAATTAGATCCCCTTGATCGTGGATCATCATGGCCAAATCTTTAAATATTTGATTGACATCCAAAATGTCAGCCTAGGGAATACAAAAAATAACAAGCATAAAGCAATATGTTAGACGATCCCTCTACTTAGCTAAAATTTTGGCTGTAAACATAACACATGTGTTCCTAAGGCTTATAAATCATGCTTTCGGGGCGCCTGGGTGGCTCAGTGGGTTAAGCCACTGCCTTCGGCTCGGGTCATGATCTTGGAGTCCTGGGATCGAGTCCCGCATCGGGCTCTCTGCTCAGCAGGGAGCCTGCTTCCCTCTCTCTCTCTCTCTGCCTGCCTCTCTGCCTGCTTGTGATTTCTCTCTGTCAAATAAATAAATAAAATCTTTAAAAAAATAAAATAAATCATGCTTTCTCCATAAACTGAAAATAAAAATAAAGTTAACTAATATCTACTAAATGCCTACTATGTGCCAAGAACTATACCAAGTAGGTAATTAAATAGACTCTTGGAGCCCGAGAGTCAGCTAGAGAGGATAGTCTTGCTGTGTGAGGTTAATCCTCCACAGTTTTATTGTACCATTGTAGGTTAAGAATCCCTCTGGCCTGGGGCACCTGGGTGGCTCAGTGGGTTAAGCCTCTGCCTTCGGCTCAGGTCATGATCCCAGGGTCCTGGAATCGAGCCCCACATCGGGCTCTCTGCTCATCGGGGAGCCTGCTTCTCCCTCTCTCTCTGCCTGCCTCTCTGCCTACTTGTGATCTCCGTCTGTCAAACAAACAAACAAACAAACAAACAAAGAACCCCTCTGGTCTGTTCCCTCTGAAATGTGGACAATGATAGTACCCACCTCATACTAAAGTGCAGAAGCACTAAGTAAGTTGATATATGTAAAGTTCTTGGAACTGTGCAATAAGCACTTCATGTGTCAGCTATGATTAATCATTACTTAGTTGGTTCTCATGACAACACAATGAGACCTGTATCATCCCCATTGTACAGAAGAGAAAACGGGCTCAGGAAGGTTTGATGACTTGTCCCAAGGTCTCAAAGCTAGCAAGTGGCAGAGCTGAGAATTAAAAGTTCACGATGTTTTCATTTTTTTTTAAGATTTTATTTATTTATTTGACAGACAGAGATCACAAGTAAGCAGAGAGGCAGGCAGAGAGAGAGGGAAGTAGGCTCCCTGCTGAGCAGAGAGCCCGATGCGGGGCTGGATCCCAGGACCCTGGGATCATGACCTGAGCTGAAGGCAGAGACTTAAACCACTGAGCAACCCAGGTGCCCCTCACGATGTTTTCATAATGTTACTATGCCTCTTTGATATTTACATTAATCATTCAGTCACTCTATGAAGTCAAGTATCTTTAAGAATAATAAGGCTCAGGGAGCCTTTGTGGCTCAGTGGGTTAAGCCTCTGCCTTCGGCCCAGGTCATGATCCCAGGGTCCTGGGATCAAGCCCCACGTGGGGCTCTCTGCTCTGTGGGGAGCCTGCTTCCCCCTCTCTCTCTGCCTGCCTCTCTGCCTACTTGTGATCTCTGTCTGTCAAATTAAAAAAAAAAAAAAGAATAATAAGGCTCAGAGAGGTTATATAACTGTCCAGTTACAAAGCTGGTCCATCAGGAAACTAAGCATTACAGCCAGAATAGCTCCAAAGCCCATGCTCTCTGGATTACAATACACTGCCTCTCAGAACACTACAGTCAGAAACAATGCCTTGAGGGGTGCCTGGGTGGCTCAGTGGGTTAAAGCCTCTGCCTCCAGCTCAGGTCATGATCCCAGAGTCCTGGGATCAAGCCCCGCATCGGGCTTTCTGCTTAGCAGGGAGCCTGCTTCCTCCTCTCTCTCTGCCTGCCTCTCTGCCTGCTTGTGATCTCTCTCTGTCAAATAAATAAATAAAATCTTTGGAAAAAAAAAAAAAGAAAAAGAAAAGAAACAATGCCTTGAAAGCCATGACTTCCGAATCATAGCTTGGCAAGACTAGTTCTTCCAGCACATCAAAACCTTAATTACTTGCTAAGAGTCTTCTGTAGTTGGGACAGTCTGCTAGTTGCTGTGGATACAAAAAGGCTTACTAGCTAACGGGGGTGGGATGAGCACACAGCAAGATAAATAAGAAAAGTCATTACAGAGGAAATGACTAGTAAATGGTATACGAAGGTGTGCAGAGGAAGGCTTCAGAAGCAGCAAGACTTGAGTTGTACCTTAAAGCAAAAGAAAAGCCAAATAAAAAGTTAATTGAGTTAAAGGGCAAATAGCTTAGCTTGGTTATAACATGAGTGTGAAACTGTAATTTATAATAAGAAAGATATATTTAGTCTTCATCCCATTCCTAGAGTAGAGCTCCTAAAATGCTCGAAATTTCCTAAGTGGTGAAGAGAGAAAATTAGCTTTTGTTACTTATAACAAAATCCTTTCAACCATACCAGAGCTTAAAGAACAACCCCTCAGGATGGGGGCTGGTAGCCAGGGGAACCAACCTTGTTATCAGAGGGCCAGAGGCTGAATCAACCATCCAGAGCCAATGATTTAATCAATCGTGTCTATATAATGAAGCCTCCATAAAAATCCTAAATGGCAGGACTGAGAGCGCTTTCGGGCTGGTGAACATGGAGGTCCAGGAGAGTGGTACAGGTGGAGAGGGCATGGAAGGTCCACACCCCTTCCCACATACTTTGCTTCTGTGTATCTCTTCCTTCTGGCTGTTCTTGAGTTGTATCCTTTTATAATAAACCAGTAATCCTTTTATAATAAAACTAGTAAATAAACTGTTTTCCTAAGTTCTGAGTTGCTCTAGCAAATTAATCAAATCCCGTGAGGAGGTCATGGAAACCTCCAATTGATAGCCTGTCAGTCAGAAGTGTAGGTAACAACCTAGACTTAGTGGGCTTCCCAAGTTGGGGGGAGGGTACAGTTTTGTGGGACTGAGCCCTTAACATGTGGGATCTGAAGCTAATTCCAGGTAGACAGTATCTAAATTGGGTTAAGATATAAAATACCTCGCTGGTGTCGAAGGATTGCTTAATGTGGAAAAGGCCCACACGTTTGGTAGCCAGAAATGTCAGATGCACAATGTGAGAGTCAAGGAGACACAATAGTATGTTGTTCTTCCATTAGAACAGGGCTTGTATATTAGATGTAGGAAATGAAAATATGAAAATCCAGTCCCAGCTAAACATTTGGACTTAATGCTGAATTTCTTTTTTTTTTTTTTAAAGATTTTATTTATTTATTTGACAGAGAGAAATCACAAGTAGATGGAGAGGCAGGCAGAGAGAGAAGGAAGCAGGCTCCCTGCTGAGCAGAGAGCCTGATGCGGGACTCAATCCCAGGACCCTGAGATCATGACCCGAGCCGAAGGCAGCGGCTCAACCCACTGAACCACCCAGGCGCCCCTTAATGCTGAATTTCTGATGTACCCACTATGTTCCTGGGCTAAGGAGCTAGGAGCACTCATGCTCTCTCTTTCCCACGCTCTCTCTCTCTCTCTCACTCTCTCAGGTTAATAAATAAAATCTTTAAAAAAGGGAAAAAAAAGACTTTGCCCCCAGACCTCAATGCCAACTTCTAGACCGGGTGGGATTCTATGGAGAGAATCCTTTCCTTAGCTCTGTGTTTCACTCTGCTCTCTGCTAGAACAGTATTTCTTTCTTTCTTTTTTTTTTTTTTTAAAGATTTTATTTATTTATTTGACAGAGAGAGATCACAAGCAGGCAGAGAGGCAGGCAGAGAGAGAGGAGGAAGCAGGCTCCCTGCTGAGCAGAGAGCCCGATGCGGGCCTCGATCCCAGGACCCTGAGACCATGACCTGAGCCGAAGGCAGCGGCTTAACCCACTGAGCCACCCAGGCGCCCTAGAACAGTATTTCTAACGTTAGAGAACCAAGTCGATGGTTAGTTGCGTTAGGTGAAAAAGAAAGATATGGCATCTTTGAAGGCAATAAAATCATCAAATTTGAGGATGAAATGTTCCATCTAAACATAGACACCGATGGTCTCTATCCTGAATGCATATTATAATCACCTGGGAAGTTTGAAAAAAAAAAATCTTGTGGATATTTGCTCATTTTTAACCTACATAAAATCCGGAAATTCACAAAGTCCAAACTAATAGTTGCAAGGGAAGGAGAACAGCTGGGCATTTGGAAAAAAAAATTTCCAAGTGACTCTAAGGTACAGTCAGAGTTCAGAGCCACTGCCACAGACGAAGGTCATGGAGGAGCTCCAGGTTTCTCTCTCTACAACCCCACCCTCCTCACTGCCCTACCAGGGATGGCAGTCTTCTGGCTGCATGGAGGAGAAAACTACTCAGGTTTAGAATATCCTGGTCATTATGTAAAGTTAAAGTTGGAAAATCAGGTAAGAAAGGCCTCGAGACCTTTAACTCAACCCCCACCTCAAAAACTGCTCCTGTTTCCCTGTAGTGAAGTCATATCCACAACCTGGGATTGGACTTTGGGATGCATAAAAATTCAGCAAACTTTTTGGCCTGCCTTTATTCTGAGCTACTACGCAAAGGGGCACTCTCTTCTTCTTCTTCTTCTTCCTCTTCTTCTTCTTCTTCTTCTTTTTTAAGATTTTATTATTTGAAAGAGAGAAACGAGATCATGAGTGAGGGTGGGGTGGGGTGGGGAGAGGGCAGAGGGAGAAGCAGACTCCCCACCAAGCAGGAAGCCTGCCATGGAGCTTTATCCCAAGACCCCAGGATTATGACCTGAGCTGAAGGCAGACATTTAACCAACTGGGCCACCCAGGCGCCCCAAAGGGGCTCTCTCCACAGAATCCCACCCGATCTAGAAGTGGCATTGAGGTCTGGGGGCAAAGTCTTTTTTTTCCTTTTTTAAAGATTTTATTTATTTACCTGAGAGAGAGAGAGAGAGTGGGAGAGAGAGCATGAGTGCAGGGGAGGGGCAGAGAGAGAGAGAAGGAGAAGCAGGCTCCCCGCTGAGCAGGGAGCCTGCTGTGGACCCTGGGATCATGACCTGAGCCAAAGGCAGATGCCCTACAGACTGAGTCTTAATGAGGAATAAAATATTTGTTTGCCTTGCCTTGCTCTGTTCTTTATCTCTGTTCTCCCAGAGACCATGTAAGACCATGGAGGAAAGGATTTGAATCTTCTTAGGCACCATGACTAGTACCATCATAAAAGTAGTTCAAATTCACCATGATTACACTGAGACATAACCTGAAAATCACATAAGGACTCATTTCATACTTTTTCCTAATGGCTGAGAGAAAATCCGGGTGGACTAGAGTGGCAGATACATTGAGTCAAACAAAAGACACAACCTGGCTCTTACCTCCAGCTGCCGAATTGCTGTTTCTCTCTCTTTAATAAGTTCCAGATCCTGTTCAGTGATGGCCACCTCATCCTCCTGGCTTTGCATCTGGTTCCACTCCTCATGGCTGCAAGGAGATAAGCACACTAGTTGATTCCTCCCCTCTAAGGTGTGCACAAGACACCCACAACATTCCTACTACCAGCAGAGCCTATCCAAGGCCATTACCAGGGCTCCAACCCCTCTGGCATCGATACAAAGTCCTTAAGGGCCACATTCTTCATATATGGAGCCAAAGAGTTGATAATACCACAAGAAAACAAAGTCTCAGCTTCCCTGGGAAAAACCGAGATGAAACAGGGTTGTAAGGGATGGGCCTCCTTGCTAGTTTCTAGTTAGAGGTACACTCTACAATCCTGCTAGAGCTTGCTAGACAAGGAAAGCAGACAAAGACTTCAAGTCAATGAAGCACACTGACCCATCCTTTTCTAGAGCACCCTCAGAGAGTAAGCTGTGTTGGTCTCTTGGGTACTAAGTGGGTGGAGAAAAGCAAGCTAAGTGACCTGTCAGTGCTTCTCCAATTAATCTAACAGAATCACACCTTCTGGTTTTCAGATCATTCCTTGAGATTATATTTTGGGTTAAATGCCTCTTCTATAAAAAATACTTTTAAGGTTTTTTTTTATTTATTCATTTGAGAGAGAGAGAGAGCAAGAGCATGAGGAGAAGGTTCAGAGCAAGAGGGAGAAGCAGACTCCCCGCTGAGCGGGAAGCCTGCCCCGGGGGCCCCATTCTAGGACCCTGGGATCAGGACCTGAGTCAAAGGCAGATGCTTAACCACCTGAGCCACCCAGAAGCTCCTGGGTTAAATGCCTCTTAAGAGAAAACTAAAGTAAAAAGGCTAGTGAAATGCTGTAACTCTTCTTTTCAGGTACCACATTTAGAAGAAAGGCATACTACATATGATGCTAGACATAAAACATTTTGAAACTCCAGTAGTAAGCATTTTTCCAACAGCATGCATAAATCAGACATCACCTCCACAGTATTTAAAGAGTTTCTTCCACACATTGGAGACACAAAATGGAGTAGGGTAGAGCCCATCAGGCACCCCTTTGAGGTGCTCACAGTGTAGTGGGAAGAGAGATACATAAGTATGATAAAGCATTCTAAGTTCTGAATTAATAACACCAACACATTTCTATGGAATCAGTTAACTCAGTGTGGAGAAGTTAAGAAAGAAGATGTCTTTCAGATGCAAATTGTCTGCTTTTTCTTGCACTACTCCTAAAAGAATGAGTTGCCTCTGTTTTACAGATGGGTAAATGGACACCCAAGAACTTAGAAAAACTTAAATCTGTATTAGAGGTAAAGTCCTAATCTGTAGATTCATAGATTCGTACTTATTCCTAGTGAGCCAAGCCCTCTCCCCAACACAAAGACATCAGGGATTTCTCTGGCTTTTTTATTTACCTTGAAATTGTTTCTTCCCTAATTCAAAGATCTTGGAAAAGCACAAGGTTTTGACTTTTTTATTTTACTTGGTGGATTATAAGTCACCCACCCCAGGTCTGCCTTTATTTTTCCTTCTTCTCCACACTGATGTTTTAAATTAGAATTAAGTAGAAAGTACAGAATCCCTTCTCAACAAGCCAGGGGGTTGGATGGATAACTCCTTACCCATCAAATGAGACGAGCTGTTCCTCTCTTTGCCTCTCCTCCGCCTAGAAAGCAGATGGCATTATTACTGCTGTTATCCAGAAACATGTCACAGACACACACACAAAACAATGGCTTCCTGTCGCTACAGTATAAAGAAGCAACATCCCTTGGCTCCAACGGGATCTGTAAGACGACACAGGGCTCTGGCAATCTGTCTCTACTATAAAATGGGCGTGAAGTAGTTCAAAGCAAATCTGGGCTCAGAATGGTAACCTTACAGAATAGGGTGGAGGAACATGGGTTGGAGAGAGGAGTAAACAACAGTAATAGTGATAACCTATTTACAGTCTGCAGGGAGGCAGAATTTAAGGGAACAAGTGGAAAACCTGCAGGGAAACAAATCTTCAGAACATGTAAAGATTAAAAAAAAGGGGGGGGCATGTATGGCACATCAGGTGCTAAAGCAACAGACTCATTTAAAAAAATCAGTCTAATGCATGTATTAAAAAAAGTTAAGAAAAAATGTTAAAAGAGCAATCTATTCCCATTAAAAAACAAGTCTTTCCCTTTTTATAATGGCAGTAATTAACAGAACAAGCAAAATGAGGAAAATTTCAAAGTTCTACCCACCCAGAGGAACACTGTGAGGTTTTTTTGTTGTTACTGTTGTTTGAAATTTTTACTTTTTCAAGAAACAGAACACTGGTAGCGCCCTCCAGCCTACCTCTATCCCCTTCTCCAATTACAACACACCCTCTTTGCCCTTAAAGTAACCACCATCCTGACTTTCCAACAATCATTTTCTCGTATTTTCAATATAGACATGTATCCTTATTTAATATCATTTTACCTGCTTCTGAACCTCACATGAATGAAATTACACTGTTTGTAATCTTCCGTGCTTTCACTGGATCATGCCAGATTGTGCCAGATCCATCCCTGATGCTGAATGTAACTGTTGTTCATTAATTCTCTCTGCTGTATGATATTATGTGAATATACCATAATGTATTTACCTATTCAACTACCGATGGACATTCAGATGTTTCCAACAAATAATGCTGCTATAAACATTCTTTTTTTTTTTTAAGATTTTATTTATTTATTTGACACAGAGAGAGAGATCACTCTCTCTGTCTCTGTAGGCAGAGAGGCAGGCAGAGGGAGAGAATCTCTGCTGAGCAGAGAGCCCGATGGGGGCCTCGATCCCAGGTCCCTGAGATCATGACCTGAGCCAAAGGCAACAGCTTAACCCACTGAGCCACCCAGGTGCCTCTGCTATAAACAATCTTTATTTATTTTTTAAAAGATTATTTATTTATTTATTTATTTTACAGAGGGAGAGAGAGATCATGAGTAGGCAGAGAGGCGGGCAGAGAGAAGGGGGGAAGCAGGCTCCTTGCTGAGCAGAGAGCCAGATGTGGGCCTTGATCCCAGGACCCTGAGACCATGACCTGAGCTGAAGGCAGAGGCTTTAACCCACTGAGCCACCCGGGCACCCTGCTATAAACATTCTTATACATATATCCTGATACAAACATTTCCAGTTTTTTCTAGGGTAGAACTGATGTGTTCGGAAGTTCACAGGCAAAATGTCTTCCAGTGGTTGTCCCAATTCATACTCTAACTGGCCAGGTAGGAAAGTTTCTGTTGCATCATATCTATAACAATCACCTTCAGTGTTCACAGAATTTTACATTTTTGCCCCACATCTGGACATGAAATACTACCTCACTGTGGTTTCAATTTGCAGTTTCCTGGTGATTAAAGAAGTTGGGCACTTTTCCGTTTGACCATTATTCAAAATAATACAAAGATGTTACTTGCCATTTTCACTGTGCTGACGTTTATACTCATGGAGCAAAATCACAGGGGGCTCAGACCACTGAGTATCCAACTCTCGATCTCAGCTCAGAACTTGATCTCAGAGTTGTGAGGTCAAGCCCCCCAATTGGGCTCCATGTAAGCCTACTTTTTAAAAAAAGATTTTATTTGTTTATTTGAAAGAGAGAGAGAGTAAAAGAAGAGGGAGTAGAAGGCAGAGGGAGAAGCAGACTCCCTGCTGAACAGGGAGCCCAGTCGGGGGCTCAATCCCAGGAGCCTGGGATCAGGACCTGAGCTAAAGTCAGACGCTTAACAGACTGAGCCACGCAGGCACCCCTGGCAGATAAACTCTTCAAGATAAACAGTGTAAGCCTGTCACATCAAGGAAAACAATGGACAGTGTATGTTGCCAGTGATAAAAATCTAGCTTTCAGGGTGCCTGGGTGGCTCAGTTGGTTAAGTGTCTGCCTTTGTTTGAGGTCATGACCCTGGGGTCCTGGGATTGAGCCCCAAGTGGGGCTCCCTGCTCAGCAAGGAAGTCTGCTTCTCCCTCTTCCTTTGCCCCTCCCCTGCTTGTTCTCATTTACTCTCTCTCTCTCCCCCCTCAAATAAATAAATAAAATCTTTAAAAAATAAAAATAAAAAATAAAGGGCATCTGGGTGGCACCACTTGTGAACTTAAGAGATTCACAACCCCCCTTAAAATATCTGAAGACTGAAAAAAAATATCTAAAGACTTTTCTGATAAAACTAAAGATACTACATTACCTTTTGATATTGTATAATGAAATATATCAACATTTGGAAGACCTGCATAACTCAGGAAATCAATATTTTCCAAAAGATAAATATATGATATAAAAATCATACACGGAAAAAAGACCCAATCAAAACATAAGACCAACAGATTTGAATGTAGCAGAGTCTGAAAAAGTCATTAATACGGTTTTAGACTCCATAATTCCACTAACTTCTGTCAAGTTTTGATGTAGTATCAAAGAATAATATCAACAACGATCTGAAAAGATTAATTAAAATACTCCTTCCTTTTCTAATTGCATATCCCTGTAAGTCTGATTTTCTTCAGATACCTCAACCAAAACAACTTATCACATCAGACTGAATACAGAAGCAGATGTGAAAATCCAGCTTCCTTCCGTTAAGCCAAATATTAAAAAGATTTGCAAAAATGAAAACAATGCCAATCTTCCCACTAATTTCTTTTTTGTTTTGGAAAAGAAGTTATTTTTAATTAAAATGTCATTTATATTGGGGCGCCTGGGTAGCTCAGTGGGTTAAGCCGCTGCCTTCGGCTCAGGTCATGATCTCGGGATCCTGGGATGGAGTCCCGCATCGGGCTCCCTGCTCGGCAGGGAGCCTGCTTCCCTTCCTCTCTCTCTGCCTGCCTCTCTGCCTGCTTGTGATCTCTCACTGTCAAATAAATAAATAAAATCTTTAAAAAAAAAAAAGTCATTTATATTTATATTACTATATATTGGGTTTATTATTATTTATAAATGAATAAATATTTTTAAAACCTCACAGTTTTAATTTCTAACATATATCAATATACACCATTCATACAGATAAAAAGCTCACTGGGGTCTCTAATAATTTTAAGTGTAACAGGGTCTTGAGATCAAAAAGTCTGAGAAACTCATGTTCTATTGGGTTGTATATTTTTCATAATGATTCACAGGAATTCTTTATATGTTCTGTATCTATTCTGGATACTAGTCCCTTGCTAATTATACATATAACAGTATCTTCTCCCTGTTTGTAGTTTATTTTTTCACATATTTACCACCTTCTTTGCTCTTCATTCTTTTCTGCTTTTCAGACTTCCCATCTGGGATCATCTTCCTTCTGCCTGAAGTATATTTTCTAGAATGTTCTTAAGTAAGGTGTGCTGACAGCTAACTCACTTTTGACTGCAAATGTCTTTAATTTTCATTCCGTATATCTTCTTTCACTGGGTTTAGATTCCCAGGTAGGCAGTTATTAGAATATTACAGATGGCCCTCGACTGGTTTCCCCTGTTGCTACTGAGAAGTCAATTGCCAATCCAACTACTGTGTCTCTGAAGGTAGTATCTTGTTTTCCTGGCTATTTTTAAGATTTTCTCTTTGTCTTTAGTGTTCTGAAGTTTCTCTCTGATGTATCTAGATAAGAGTCTTTTATTTATTCTTTTTGGGATTTGTTGGGCTTCTTGAAACTGCAAATGAGTGCCTCTCAGAAGTTCTAAAATATTACCAGTCATTCCCCTCTATTCTATGTTTGCTCCACTCTTATTCTGAAACTCCAATAAAAACTAGGTCAGATCCTTCCTCTTCATTTAACCTTTCTCATAAGCTTTCTTCCTATTGAACTTCTTAACCCTCTGTCCTACATGTTGATACATAATATCATGAGATAGAAAATATTTTCTATTTTCTAGTTAAATAACCTACCCACTAAGTTTTTAGTTTCCATATTATATTTTTCAATTCTATAAAGTATTCTAACTCTTTTCCAAAGTTTTTTCTGTAGCTTCCTGCTTCTTGCAGATGTTTTCAAGATTTTCTTTAAATACAATAAGGACAGTTGTCTTATAATTCTAATACATGAAGTAGGTCCATTTCACCTCACTGTTGTTTCTATTCATTCTTACTTTACTTAAGAGTTATTTGTTTCTTTGTGTACTTGGGTATTTTTTTTTAAAGATTTTATTTATTTATTTGACAGACAGAGATTACAAGTAGGCAGACAGACAGGCAGAGAGAGAGGGGAAGCAGGCTCCTCGATGAGCAGAGAACCCAATGTGGGGTTTGATCCCAGGACTCTGAGATCATGACCTGAGCTGAGGGCAGAGGCTTTAACCCACTGAGCCACCCAGGAGCCCCTACTTGGGTATTTTTAACCCTGTGCTGCTCATAACACTTCAAAAATTGTTTGAGGGTATTCTTTCAGGGCTAGGATAAACGTGTCTAACCGGAGAGGATTTATTTGTATTTGCTTCTGTCTGGCACCTAGCTTGATGCTTCTGGATCATTAATGCAGTATGAATTTGAGCAGTAAATTTGCCCCAAAGTTCCTCTGTGATACAAGTTAGTGTCGGGATTTCCCCTCTTTCTTGCTGTCCTCTACCTCCTACTCAGTTCAGTGCTAATGCAATCTTTTTGTAGGAAAGAAGGGTTTACTTTTGGTTTACCCATACCCGAAGGATATAGTCTTTTTAAAAAAAATTTTTTAAAGATTTCATTTATTTATTTGACAGAGAGAGATCTCAAGGAGTCAGAGAGGCAGGCAGAGAGAGAGAGGAGGAAGCAGGCTCCCTGCTGAGCAGAGAGTCTGATGCGGGACTTGATCCCAGGACCCTGAGACCATGACCTGAGCCAAAGGCAGCGGCTTAACCCACTGAGCCACTCAGGCGCCCCCAGAAGGATATAGTCTTTTGGGGTCCAGTTTGATTGGAGGAGCACCTTCTTTTAGATTTCCCACTTTGTGTGGACTCTGGGCTTTTCTTCCCCCTCATACCATAAGGACATCAAAACTGAAGTTCAGGTTTGCCCTCAGTAAATGTACTCCATGCACAAGCAGTTTCAGTGCTCAGCTTACCTCTCCATGGGTTCTCATCTTCTCTTAGATTTTGACCTTAATATTTTCATGGCTCTTTGATACTTTTAAGAAGTTGGGTTGTTGGGCGCCTGGGTGGCCCAGTGGGTTAAGCCGCTGCCTTCGGCTCAGGTCATGATCTCAGGGTCCTGGGATCGAGTCCCGCATCGGGCTCTCTGCTCGGCAGGGGCCTGCTTCCCTTCCCCTCTCTCTGCCTGCCTCTCTGCCTACTGTGATCTCTCTCTGTCAAATAAATAAATAAAATCTTTAAAAAAAAAATTTAAAAAAAAATAAAAAAAGAAAAAGAAGTTGTGTTGTTAAAATTTAATATTTGTTAATTTGTTTCAGAGAGAGGTCTAGTGCAAATAATCTAGACCGCCTTATTCTAGGTCATTGTTCCTTTTTTAAAAAAAAATTTTTAATATAAGACAAATAAAATAACAGAAAAGAAATTACACATAATTCTGTCACTTTTTCAAATCTTTGTGCATATTCTTTTCTAGTCTTAGACCACAGGCATACATATTTTTAAAATTTATTTTTATTAAAAAAAATTTTTTTTAAGTAGGCTCCTCGCCCAACGTGGGGCTTGAACTTACGACCCTGAGATCAAGAATCACATGCTCTACCAACTGAGCCAGCCAGGTACCCTGCATACATATTTTTTATATCAGTTGAGCCAATCTGGTATTTTCACAATAGCTAATGACTATATTTATTATTATTAAGGGGAGCAAATAACAACAAAAGCTAAGGGTCAAAATGGTCAGAAATAGGAGAGGAAAAAAAAAATAACCCAACAAGGTGGGAAAGAACATCCTGCAATTGCAAGGGTCTTCTTGCCGGCGCCGTGGCTTAGCTGGTTAAAGCGCCTGTCTAGCAAGGGTCTTCTTTGCAGAATCAACTCACCGAGAGACGAGATCCAGCTCTTGCTCTGGCAATGCTCTCCTTTTCCTTTTCAGATACCCTTCTCTGCACAACCTGGAAATTATTTAAGGCTGCAGAGAAGTCATTCATGAGGCGTTCTTTCTGAAGTTTCTGCTGGCGCTACGGAAATAAACAAGGACTTGAAATTTCATATTAACCCTGAATCATTTGGTTCTAATTCCCATTAAAAACAAAATTATTCCCCCTAAAGATTTCTAACCAGGAAAATTACTATAAAACAGGCTCTTCCTTAATAAATTTGTTCTTTGCTAACTCAAATCCCTCATTAATGCCATAGGCCAAGTCTGAGTTTTCCTTCTTTCATTCTGACAAACTTGGGAACTGTGTGTCATTTACCTTGTAAGGTAATATCAGAGGGAATTTCAATTGAGAATTTTGGTTCCCTGGAGAATCTAAGAGCAGAATAAATAACTTTAGACTCAGACTGAACCCCAAAAGATATTGTTTTATGTTAAAATATTAAAAAATATTCATCCACACTGAGTTCATAGTGTCCCTGAAAACTACAGAATCATTTTCCTTTATACTGTAATGAGATTTAAAATCTTTGAGAACCTGAAAACTATTATAGGCTATCTTTACTAAGCTTACTGATTCTGTGTCTCAAAAAACGCATGCTGAGAGCTCCTGCTACGTGCTGAGAACACAGAAGTAAAAACTCATCCCTGACCTCAAACAGCTTACCAACTACTTATAGATAAGGGATATAGACACAAAAATTACAAGTCATTATAAATAACTGCTATATCCCATTAATACTATAGGAGTTTGGAGGCAGGTATAATCAGTAAGAACTCAAGGGCCATAAAGGCCAAGAGAAAGTAAATACTGAAGGAAGAGAAAGGTCTAAATAAGCAGATGGAAGGAGTAAGGCAAATTCGTCAAAGAAACAATGTGAGCAAAGGTGGCAGTAAATATTTGAAGAGGATCTATAAGGAGATAGTTGGGCTGGAACCAAAGCTTTTTTCATAAGACTAGCTAAAAGACAGAACTGGAAAGACAGAGAAGGGGCTGACTGGAGGAGGTTTTAAATGCTAAGCTAATGAGTTTGGGATTCAATCTCTAAGGAACAAAAAGCAACAAAGATTCCTGAGCAGGAAACATGATGGGTACAAAACGATAATTTAGAAAAAGTAGTCTGCGATGGTGTACAGGGTAAGATGGAAAAAAGAAACATGTCAAAAAGACTATTGCAATATTCTAGGTTAAAGGTCAAGAGGACATTGTGTCAATAATGGGAACCCCAAAGACATGAATTTAAGAAACATTATGACTTAGTAACTGCCTACAGGGCTGCAAGGGGGCTAAAGTAAAGAATGACTCAAATATCACACCTGGGAGAATTATGGTAATACTAAAAGCAAATTTATTTTTTTTAAGATTTTATTTATTTGAGAGAGAGAGAAAGAGTGAGTGAATGAACAGGGGGGAGGGGCAGAGAGAGAGAGAAGGGGGTTCCCCACTGAGCCAGGAGTCCAATGGGAGACTCGATCCTGGGAACTTGGAATCATGACCTGAGCCAAAGGTAGATGCTTAACTGAGCCACTCAGGCGCCCTGAAAAAAAATTTGTTTATATATATTTTTTTAAAGATTTTATTTACTTATTTGAGAGAGAGAGAGAGCGAGAGCGCATGCACAAGCAGGGTAAAGGGCAGAGGGAGAAGCAGACTCCCCGCTGAGCAGGTAGCCCAGTGTGGGGCTCAATGCAGGGATTCTAGGATCATAACCTGAGCCTAAGGCAGATACTTAACTGACTGAGCCACTCGGGTGCCCCTGAGAGCAAATTTACATGAGGAACATTTCCCCCTTTTTCTGGAATTTAAAAAAAATTTTCACATTAACATTATAACAATAAGAGGGAAAAACCATCATTCCCTAATCTCACTATTCAAAAACACTTTTTTTTTTTTTTTTTGAGTAGGCTCTATATGGGGCTTGAACTCACAACCTTGAGATCAAAAGTTGCATGCTCCATCAACTAAGCCAGACAGGTGCCCCACAAAAAATGCTATCTTTAAGTATATCATAAACATTTCCCATGTTATCATCCTCTTCACAATTATGGCCTTTGTTACATAATACCCTATCAGGGAAAATTTGATCTAGGAAATTTTATGTAAACATTCCTTCTAGATTATGCCCAGGTTTTAACTACTTAACTATTATAAAGAAAGCTAATGGAAGCCCCACTGTAATTGCTAATACAGTACTTACCATGTACCAATATGGTTATAAGTACTTCAACATAATAACTCACTTTAACCTAAACAACCTATATTATAGTCCCTACTTTACAGATCAGAAAACCAAGGCACGAAGAAGGTAAGTAACCTGCCTAGGATCACACAGTCAGTAAGTGGAAGGGGTAGAATTTAAATACAGGAAATCCAGCTCCAGACTACAATTTTTTTTTCTTCCAACTTTTTTTCCTTAGGACAAATTTTCATGAATGGGCATATTAGATCAAAAGGCACAAACTTTTTTTTTTTTTAAGACAATCAGTAATATCAATCAGCTTAGTTAAGGGATATGAGTGAAATGGGAGAAATCCTGTATAAGACAACGCATTAAATTTTAGATGAAGGCAATATATTCAAGAAGAGATCTTAGAGTAGGAAATGACAATATGGGGCCAGTCCTTAGAGGTTAGAGGCTAGAGCCAGGAAAAGATCTTGGGTTCATGTTCGTAAAGGTAAACTCATAAAAATAGATCAGCCTCCCGAGGGAAAAAGCAGAGACTAAGAAAATGAGAGGTCAATGGCACAGCCTTGGAACATGTTTACTCCTAGGAAGACCAAGAGTCAGGGAAGGAGGATGAGACTTTACCTGGGGAAAGAGAAAAGAGGCCAGCAAGGGATCCCAGAGTTGGAAGACATACTGAAAGGGGATCATGGGAAGAAGAAGACAGTTTCAGTAGAGATGGGATGGGCTGTTTCAAATGAGACAGAAAAGTAAATTAAAGCTCAAAAAAGCCCACTGGATTTGGCAGCGAGAAGATCACTGATGATAGCACATAAGTACAAAAGACTGAAAGGATGATATATGATCTGATACACAGGACAGCAGCAAAAAGATGGTGGTAAGACTAAGATTGACTAGATGAAGAAAGAATTGAAAGGGCAAACGGTATTCAGCACAACAGGGCAGGGATCAAGAAATTATTTGCAGGGGCGCCTGGGTGGCTCAATGGGTTAAAGCCTCTGCCTTCAGCTCAGGTCATGATCCCAGGGTCCTGGGATCAAGCCCTGCATCAGGCTCTCTGCTCAGTGGCGAGCCTACTTCCCCGCCTCTCGCTCTGCCTGCCTCTCTGCCTACTTGTGATCTCTCTCTGTCAAATAAATAAAGAAAATCTTTTAAAAAATTATTTGCAGATCTATTTCGTGTTCTTAATGATCCAAGATGACGGAAGGGAACAATAGCATGCATGACCCAAAAATAACTTCTTTTTGACTTCGGACTACATTAAATCCTCTCTCTCTCTCTCTTTTTGGTAGCAGATATAACTTTCTATTTATTTTTGCTTAGGCTACTATTAACTCTTAAGTACTCCCAACACTCTGCTTTCATCAAGACCCTTAGTCTCCTTTTTTGTTACTAACTAGAACCATTCACAAGTGTGTATTCCCTAAGTGCCCAGCTGGGAGGACAAAAGAGGTGATGTTTATTGGAGATACTGGACGGCAAGGGGAACTGGTCTCTAAGAGAAACTTCAGCATGAATAACAGCACACCTATGGACAACCAAAGGTGATTACATTAAGATTACTTTTTATCAGAGCTACTTTGTAGCATGACAACAAACCATCTAGTCTTGGTTCCTCTCTTTTGTGCAAGGGGGGCGCCAAAACTCCACAGACTAAACATGTGCTCCATTAAACAGCTTGCCATGTATGGCAAACTTTTTTGATGGAGACATGCAGAAATAATGTGACATCTTGACCTAGTACCATATATACACATACATATGAAGTGAAAGCTTCCTGTAAGAATAGTTTCCTTTATTACATGGTATACATTCAGATACTCCTACTCTATTTTATTGTTATTTTTTAAAGATTGTATTTATTTATTTGAGAGAGACCACAAGTAGGCAGAGAGGCAGGCAGAGAGAGAGGAGGAAGCAGGCTCCCTGCTGAGCAGAGAGCCCGATTCGGGGCTTGATCTCAGGACCCTCAGATCATGACCTGAGCCGAAGGCAGAGGCTTAACCCACTAAGCCACCCAGGCGCCCCTCTATTTTATTTTCTAAGTGATGATCACAGCACACTAAAATTATTTCATGTTCCAACCAGGCACAACTCACAGAGTGAAAAATAACCCAGAATAGGGAAGTTGTAGGCTTTGTCTTTATAGCCATCAGGGATAGGACATCATCAGAAAAAAATTCAATAATAAAAAGGGAAACAAGTCAAGTGCTCCTAGGAATGGTAGAGAAGCTAAAGAAAAATGGAATCATAGTAGGCTAATGTAGATGGAGAAGGTTTTTGATTTTTTTCCCTGGAAGAGAGAGGATTTGAGGTAGAACTATGAATGATAATTAAAACAGGTGAAGCCACAATAAAGGCAGAGGCACACTGACTTCTGGAATGTGTGAAGCAAAGGCCTGGAACATCAAGGGAACAATGAACTCCAGTTAAAAATTGTGTTTTTTAAAGGATTTCAATTCCCCTGGGCATTTCTTCAACCTGAGACCTACGAATGACTCATGATGGGACATGAAAGTGACTGCAAAATAGAAGGCAAAAACATCTGATTGAGATTTATAGAAACTGACTACAAGACAAACTAGGACCTAACCTGCAACATAAAGCTACTGGCCAAACCCTAGAGATGCAAACACTGAAGTTCTTTACCAGTTAAATTAATTTTATCAATATGTAAGTATGGGTTTTTTTTTTTTAAGATTTTATTTATTTATTTGACAGAGAGAGAGAGATGCAGGGAGAGAGAGAACACAAGCACGGGGAGTGGAAGAGGGAGAAGCAGGCTTCCCGCCGAGCAGGGAGCCCAATGTGGGGCTTGATCCCAGGAGACCTGAGCCAAAGGCAGATGCTTAACAACTGAGCCACCCAGGCACCCATAATAGTATGTTATTATGAATAATAACAGCCGATACCGAGTAGCTACTGAATGCTGAGCACTTTGCAAGACCCGGTGCATACATTCTTTATATTGTCACAATAGTCACATAGCCCAATTTTACAGATAAGGAAACTGAGGGTCAGAGAAGGTCTACCTAGCACCAAAGACCAAGTTATTTTTGTTTCACACACTGTCTTCCCATTAAAACAAAGTCCTTTCCTATTAAACGAACACACATACCAGAAAATACCAACCTGTTCTGAAGCAGATAAGGGAAGGGGCAAGGACCCTAATTCCTTCAGTAATTCATTTGTTTCCTTGGCGAGCTGATTTGTAGAATGCTGTAACTGTTGCCTTAGAGAGAAAAGACATGTTTCAGGATACTTCCACAGCTCGAGAGCTGTTACAGTTAGTACAGTTAGTTCTCAGAGTGCCCCAGTACAAGGAATAAAGGGCGTGTTTGAAAGAATGGGTTCCCAGAGACCCAGGTTCACCAAAAAAAAATTCCAGAAATACTACTCAGTCAGACCCACTGCAAGGCATCTCCATATTACTGAGAAGAAAGAACCTACCTCAGTGAAACCTGCTGATAGGTATTTTAAGTCTTTGGGAAGAAAAGAAAGGCCTATCAGCAGTTCTGATAGAAATACAAGAGCAACTGCCTCACATCTAAATCTCATAGTTTGAACACACCAAGGTCTCACAAAACTCTCCCGTCCATCACCCGGCAGTTCTGCCTAGCTGCTGTCTGTCCAGGCACTGATTGGAGATGGGATCCAGACACTGGGGGTTGGATGAAACATGCATTAAAACCACAGCTTCTATCCTAAGGAACAATCTCTGAAGATCCACTCCCATGTTCCTGCTTAAAGCTGGTGCTTTTTCAGCTTTATTCTTGGCTCCCTATTGTCCTTCATGCTTGACTTTCTGGCTCCTCCCTCCAAAACAAAGAAGCCCTGTACTGCATAAAAACATATAAGGAGTATAAGAGGAAAAGGAGGAATATGCATCATATTAAGTGGGATTGGAAAGTAGTGGAAATACAAAAAGAGCCCCTTTTGGTCATGATTTTCCTCTACTCTATGGCCATTTCTACAGAGGTTTTAAGGGAGGACAGAGAAACCATACTACTCAATCAGTAGGACTTTTTCATTGCAAAGGGGCCTCCAAGATAAAAAAACGAGGGAGTCAAAAACAAGAAGGAGGCAGTCAGAGCCTGTACCTCCTAGACATTACTAACACATCCAAAGATGTGTTTTTCACATCTCCCTGGAAAAAGCTCAAAGTAGTAAGTCATTCTCTCACTTCACACTGTCGAGGACAGAAAACAAAGAATATTGCTCAGTATATTTTAAAGATGAAGAAAAGAACTTCTAAAAGCAGAAATGGAGTCAAGAAGGATGTAATAAAAAGAATCATGAGTCCCTACTACAAGTCCATTCTCCTCTCCTTCAGACACCCCTCAGATCATTGTGAATACGTTTTTAGAATTTTTATGGTTGGAAATCCCACTAGACTAGATGAACTCTGCAGATGATCGGGAGTCCTGGGCCAACAAGGAGGCTCACATGGCTGACTACAGATTAATAGTGGTCAAAGTTCGCTTCCCTACTTCCTCAAAGGGTTCTGCTAAACAGCCCACGGGAAGAAAGAATCTGTGTTCAAGGATTTTGAAAGGCAGCAGAGATCACAACCCATGAATATATTTTGTTGTCTCTCCTCTAGACCCAGCCATTACTTCCTGTCCCACTGCTTGTCATGCTGACTCCACAGGCTTTCCTGGAAACCTAAGCTGCCATGCAGCAAGGACAGTCAGTGTGTCCTCAAAAGAATTCTCACAGGGCCTCACAGAACCCAACCACATTAGGAAGCTACTTACAGATTTTCCTGTAGCTTGCTTGAATCCTGCTTAGTTCCTAGTTGGCTCATCAAATTCTTTATCTGAGCAGCTGGGGAGAGAGGGGAAAAGAAAAATACATTCATCATGAGCATCCTACTTCTCAGATCACTGGTCTCTCTGTCCACATCCTGAATAAGTTCATGCAACTAACAGAAAGCATGCTATGATCGAAACTTCGGCATGTCTATTCCTTCTAAAACTGATCATGGGGTTCACCTTTCTCCTATAGATAACTATGTCACCAAGTAGAGGGTGGCAGTTTTGTTCATCATTCCCAAAGAACTTCCAAAATTTTCCAGATTTCCCATGTTGCTGGTTTAAAATTTCAACACCTTTGCAAGGGTCTTACTACCAAATATCAACTTGCAACAATTAAAATTTAAATTCATAATACACAATAATTTTTCCTTTTTTCACAATAATTTTTTATAGCAGACATTTTTGGAAAGACAATGTACATTTGTTGTTAATAATAAATTACCATTAAAAAGTAATTATAATAAGCTTTGTGCAGTGGCAGTATCATAGCCAATGAGGTTTATCCAAGGTGCGATTACTGCTAATTGAAAAAATAATAATAATAAATTACCACTGACTGAGCACCTCCATGTGCCAGGAGCTTTTATATTAGAAGTTCCATATACATTATTTTATTAATTTTCACAGCAATGGTCTAAACTAGGTATCTTCATCTTGCCGATGAGGAAATATATTTAGCTAAGTTATAAAAGTTAAATTTATATAAGTTAATTATGCAAGGGTACACAATGGTTAAGTAACAGGGCAAAAAATTCAATCCCAGATACATTGTACTCCAAGGCCTGTGTCCTTTAAACTATGTTGTCTACAGTCAAATATATGGTTTTGTTCAGATAACGTCCTAGATATTTTGCTAAGATGGTCATGTTTGAATTCTAGATATTTAGGCCTCTAGCCCTGGACTAGGAAAGCAGAGGTCCAGAGAAACTGATCATCTACCTATAAGGAAAAGCACTCCAACATCAGTTTGCCTGGGAATGTGAGTAGCCCTGGACCTCACTGATTTGTGCACCAGAAATAGAGCCCTGATTTCTTTTTTTTTTTTTTTTCTCTCTTATTCTAAATATTTTTGGGTTTGGGGTGGGTTTTTTGAAGTGCAGTTGAACTTTTGATTTCTTTTGTGTCCTGCTTTCTGTTCCTCTCCTGACTGGCGGGGAGGATGAAGGAGTTAGATTCTTCATTCATTCATTTGTAGAGGTTGGAATTTTCTTGTATTTCTTTTTTGTTGTTGTTTGCTTTTTTTTTTTAAGATTTATTTATTTGAGAGAGAGAACATGTGCAACGGTGGAGGGGGTGGAGGGGAGCAGAGGGAGAGGGTGAGAGAATTCCAAGCAGACTCTGAAGAATGCAGAGCCCAGAGCCTGACATGGGGCTTGAAACTGAGCTCAATCTCACATCCCTGAGATCATGACCTGAGCTGTAACCAAGTCAGATGCTCAACTGATTGTACTACCCAAGCACCCCTGCTTGCTTGCTTCTGAAGAGCATTTGCTGTCTTCTATTCCAAGTTGCTGGAGTTGCCAAGTTGCCAAGTTGCTACAGAACATAATAACAGAGTACTCCCTGCCCAGAGGAAACCCGATTATCTTCAAGTTTCACCAGAACTTCAAGAGATAACAGGACACAATAGGTACATGATTCTTCCAGCCAAAACATCGTCTCCTTTGTGAAGGCCTTTCCTATCCTCTCAGCATTAATGCCAAAGTTTCACTTGTGAGATATCAGACTGCTAAATGACTGGCTTAGTGGAAGATGAGGAGGAAATCAATCATCATTTGTATGTATTACAGGGACAACGTACATACAGTGCTTCCATGTCCACTAAGAAAAAAACCCTTCACTTATTTAAACTTATGATAGGGTGTTCCTTAAAATAATAAA
Organism: Neogale vison; assembly: GCF_020171115.1. Classification (NCBI taxonomy): domain Eukaryota; kingdom Metazoa; phylum Chordata; class Mammalia; order Carnivora; family Mustelidae; genus Neogale; species Neogale vison. Next base: position 20,685,723 of record NC_058092.1, on the reverse strand, counting down.
ATTTGAGGGTCAATCATAATCTTGCTCCTAATCTGGTCACCAAGAGTAACAAAGAAGTGGGCACCTGGATGGCTCAGCCAGTTAAAAGTCCAACTTTTGATTTTGACTCAGGTCATGATCTTAGGGTCCCAGGATTGTAGACTGGCTCTGAACTCAGCGGGGTATCTGCTTCTATTTCCCTCTCCCTCTGCCCCACCCCGCCATGCTCTCTCTCTAAAACAAATACACAAATCTTTAAAAAAAGAGAGAGAGAGAGAGAGAATAGTAAAAAGGCAAGCTGAAGTTTATTAAATACCAAGTTACCTTACACAAACACAGATGAATTAAGAGCCTCTAAGTCTGATAAGAAACAATGATGAGGGGCACCTGGGTGGCTCAGTGGGTTGAGCCGCTGCCTTCGGCTCAGGTCATGATCTCAGGGTCCTGGGATCGAGTACCCCATCGGGCTCTCTGCTCAGCAGGGAGCCTGCTTCCCCCCCCCTCTCTCTGCCTGCCTCTCTGTCTACTTGTGATTTCTCTCTGTCAAATAAATAAATAAAGTCTTTAAAAAAAAAAAGAAACAATGATGAAGCAAAATCTAATTGATTACTGGTGACTCTCTACTCATAAGCAGAAAATGAACAATCTATTCCTTAGAAATATGTACAAGTTATTTCTGTCTAGCCAAAATCACTACATCATGCGTGTTAGAAAGCAAAAAATTCCAAAGTCAAGAATATATAAACTTCTAGCACTTCAAATTATGATTTTATCTTACTTTGAGACCGTGTTTTTGTTTTGTTTAGCAAAAAGGTAACTTCAATTTTATAATGGAAATATAGTGTTCAAGTGATTTAAATTTTGCCTTTTGACCAACTTTCCTAAAATAGATTAATTATTCTATTACGTGTTACTTTTAGCTTAATGGTTCCACAGGAAAAAGCAAGCACTATAATGAATGTATTTTGCTAAGACAACATTCTGTAAGATATAAATAAATTTTTTGTTACTAACACGTAGAATTTCCCCTCTTATCTCAGTCAAATTAGAATCAAGATACTAACAGAGCTATCAGCTGGCTAGCCATACAAATAATTATAAGAGGGCTGACATTAGCATTAACTGGGCACTTATTATGTGCCAGACACAGGGCTAGGTACTTGACCTGCTATAATAAAAAATATATCTGTGGGGGGCCCGGGTGGCTCAGTTGGTTAAGTGTCTGCGCTGGGCTCAGGTGGTCTTGAGATTGATCCCTGCATCAGGATCCCTGCTCAGCAGGCAGCCCGCTGCTTCTCCCTCTCCCATTCCCCCTGCTTGTGTTTCCTCTCTTGCTGTGTCTCTGTCAAATAAATAAATAAAATCTTAAAAAAAAAAATATATATATATATATATATATATATTTGGTCATTGTCCCTGGTTCCTGGTACAAAGCACCTAAAACCCTTGAAATTTTGTGTGTAATAGGAGTGTCTTTTGTTATTCATAAAGATTCCCCCCCCTTTTTTTAAGATTTATTCATTTATTTGAGAAAGAGAGCACCAGGGGGTGGGACAGAGGGAGAGAGAGAAGAATCTTCGAGTAGACTCCTCGCTGAGTGCACAGCCCTGTGCAGGGCTCTCGATCCCAGGACCCTGAGATCACCACTAGAGCCAACGTGAAAAGTCAGCTGCTTAAGGGACTGAACCATCTAGGTACCCCATAAAGAGACCCTTCTGAGCACAGTGAGTTTAAGTTCCTAGGGTGAGGTAGGGCTAGACTGCCTTAGGTTGGGTGGAGCTAGTCACCAGAACTACCAAGTGATTACACCGGAACTTTCAGCCCCACCCACTGACTTTAGGGAAATGGCGGTAGGGGGCGGGGATGATAGGCGCTGCAGATTGAGACTAAGCATTATAAAAACACTTGCGAACACTGTTTGATGAGCTTCTGGGTTGGTCGACAGGCGAATATACAGGGAGGGTGTTGGAGGGTGTCCAAGCTAGTTCCTACATACTTTGCCCTGGGCATCTCTTCCATCCGGCTATTCCTGAATTATGTCCTCTTATAATAAATTGATATTGTAATAAGTAAATGTTTTCCTGAATTCTGTGAGCTGCTCCACAGCTCACAACCCAAGGGGTGGTTCATGGGAATCTCTGATTTAGAGTCCACTGGTCAGAAGCACAAGTGACAACCGGATGCAACTGGTGTCTGAAGGGGAACAGTTACATGGGACTCAGCCCTTGTGGCATCTGATACTAACTCCAGGTAGAAGTGTCAGAATTGGGTTAAATTGCAGGATATCTAACTGGTGTTTGGAGAATCTCAGAATTGTTTGGTGTGTGGAAAATCCACACATCTAATGTCAGAGGTATTGAAGCAGAGGAAAAACAGGAGTATTCTTCCTTTATACTTGATAAGCATGATTTTATTTGATCCCAACAACCCTTTACATAAACTTTATCTCAGTATTATAGATGGGTACACTGAGGCTCATGACTGAGACAGAATTCATTCGTGAGTTCACTCATTCATTCATTCATCCATTCATTCAGAATACCTACTCTTTATGTCCTATGCTCTAGAAGACAACTGCTCTTAAGAGCTAAGATTTTAAAAAGATTTTATTATTTATTTGAGAGAGAGAGAGAATGAGAGCATGAAAGGAGAGAGGTCAGCGGGAAAAGCAGACTCCCTGCCAAGTCCCAATGTGGGACTTGATCCTAGAACTCCAGGATCATGACCTGAGCTGAAGGCAGTTGCTTAACCAACTGAGCCACCCGGTCACCCAAGAAGCTAACATTTTAGAGAAAAGAGACAGAGAGTAAGCATGTATCTCTGATGGTGATTAAGTACTATAAAGATAAATAACGGTGCCTGGGTGGCTTAGTCCATTAAACGTCTGCCTTCGGCTCAAGTCATAATCCCAGCATCCTGGGATCCAGTGCCACATCAGGCTCCTTGTCCAATGGGACGCCTGCTTCTCCCTCTCCCTCTGCCTCTGTCTGCTGCTCCCCCTGCTTATGCTCTCTCTCTGTCAAATAAATAAATAAAATCTTTTAAAAAATGAAAAAGAAAAAGAAATTCAGGTAAGGGCTGGAAAGACAGGGTGGGGAGAGTATACTAGTTTCCACAGTGCAGTGTGGTCAGAGAAAATCTCTCTGAGAAGGTGACACAGAGAAGAGATAGAAAGGAAGTGAAAGATCAAGCCATACAAAGACATGGGGAAGCAGCTTGCTTGCTTGTGTTTTTTTTGGGGGGGGGCGTGGAGCAGCTTTCTAACAGAGTATGAAGTGAACCCCCAAGGCAAAGTGCTTCTTGTGAAGGAGGAACAGTGAGAAGGCCAGTGAGACTACAGTAGAGCAAGCAAGAGAGGGGTAAGAGAAGTGGCCAAAGAGGTAAAGGCCAGATCATATAGGGCCTTCTTAACTAGAGCAAGAACTTTAAACTGGAATGAAATGGGAAGCCACATGGTATCATAATAACCGGAACTCAAACCCAGGGCAAATTCCAATGGCTATATTCTTTGTGCCATGTTATGTTTTCTCAAAAGGCTAAGGCTTAAGGGAAACAGAATGGAGTGACACAGGGCAGGCCTCAATTCCAGTGTTCCACTTTGCCCCACCCTACTTATCTGATGCCTCCCTAACTCAATAGCTCTCTGGCCCAGGTAGGCCGATGTCCTTGCTCTAACCTGCTCTCTTCCCCAACTCCCTCCCACCTTTGGGAACATTCCTGTGTACTCCCCAGAATCCAGCCAAGTGCCAGGCACCCAGTGGGTACATAAATCATTGTTGGTTGAGTTAACCTCCCTTTTATATCATGACACTTTCTTTAAGGCAGAAGATATGAGAGAACATGAGCTGGGAATAGTGAGACCTGACCTCTAAGCCACACTTGACCACTAACTCGATGCATGGTGCCAAGCAAGTCATTTCATGTTGCTGGGTCTCTCTTCACCAATTGTATGTGATAATCAGGTTTAACTAACACATACTGAGCACTTCCTATCGTTACAATACTTACCATCTATACTATTTTTTCCTCATTAAATCTTTACAAATGTGTGAGAAATAAATGTTCTTTGAGTCCTCCCATCCTGCTCGGTGCTAAAACGATAATAAATAAGCTCTAGCCCCAGAATGATGCTGTGTAATCAAGGAGTGCGTTTTGCAAGCCAGAGTTTGGTTTAGAGAGGTTCCACCTGCGTACAAATGGGAGTGGATGAAGTATGTGCTCTGTCCTCCCATCCAAGAGGGCAGGGGCCACATTCTACTCATTTCTGAATTTGCATAACAACACACACATATACACTTCCAGGAAATAGCTGGTTGAATATATGAAGACATATTAAGGCAGGTCTTACAAAAAGTTTAAGGAAACAGATCTCATCTTATTGACTGTCTTTACAGAGTACCCTCCTTAGAAACTCTAGAGACATGTCAAAGTATCAAGGTATCAATAATCATCTATCGAAACCTATTAAATACCCAGGGCACCTGGCTGGCTCAGTTGGAAGAGCATGTGACTTTTTTAAGATTTTACTTATTTATTTGGGAAAGAGAGTGAGCAAGAGTGAGCACAAGCTAGGGGAGGGGCAGAGGAAAAGGGAGAAGCAGATTCCCCGCACTGAGCAGGGAGCGGGATTCTGGACTAGATCCCAGGACCCTGGGATCACGACCTGAGCTGAAGATGGACCCTTAACCTATTGAGCCACCCAGAAACTCTGAACATGTGACTCTTGAACTCAGAGTTGTGAGTTCAGTCCCCACACTGGGTATAGAGATTAACTAAAAAATAAACTTAAAAATTTTTTGTATTAAATACCCCAGAGGGGTGCCTGGGCGGCTCAGTTTAAGCCTCTGCGTTTGGCTCAGGTCATGATCTCAGAGTCCTGGGATCGAGCCCTGCATCAGGCTCCCTGCTCAGCAGGAAACCTGCTTCCCCCTCTCTCTTTGCCTGCCTCTCTGCCTACTTGTGATCTCTCTCTGTCAAATACATAAAATAAAAAATCTTAAAAAATAATAATAAAGGGCACCTGGGTGGCTCAGTGGGTTAAGCCGCTGCCTTCGGCTCAGGTCATGATCTCAGGGTCCTGGGATCGAGTCCCGCATCGGGCTCCCTGCTCAGCAGGGAGCCTGCTTCCTCCTCTCTCTGCCTGCCTCTCTGCCTATTTGTGATCTCTCTCTGCCCAATAAATAAATAAATAATATTTAAAAAAATTAAAAAAAAATAATAAAAATAAGTAAATACCCTAGAGAACAATGGTATTTTACAGGACATGGAAAAAATCTATTAAAAACCAGCTATTCGGGCGCCTGGGTGGCTCAGTGGGTTAAGCCGCTGCCTTCGGCTCAGGTCATGATCTCAGGGTCCTGGGATCGAGTCCCGCATCGGGCTCTCTGCTCAGCAGGGAGTCTGCTTCCCTCTCTCTCTCTCTCTGCCTGCCTCTCCATCTACTTGTGATTTCTCTCTGTCAAATAAATAAATAAAATCTTTAAAAAAAAAAAACAAAAAACAAAAAACAGCTATTCTTCGTGTATTCTCAACTGAGAACTTTTTTCATCTAGACTTTTCTGACTTCTTTTGTTTGTTGAGGTTACCTGAATTTGTGGGGGTGCCAATTACAAAAGTTTGGGGAAAAGGGATTTACAGAGTCATTTCCTAATTAATCCAGAATTAATCCAAGCCTCCATCAACTCCTACTAAATTTCTGAATATTAAGGTATTTTCCTAAGAGTTTCCAGCAAGACTCAGGTAACAAATACTGCAAAACTCAAATCGTAAGGACAGTAGTGTCTTACTTTACTAGAATCCAAAGAAGCAGAATTTTTTGTGTACTACCCTCCATAACCACCAACTTCAGGGATCTATTCAAAAATAGTGACTCAAGGGGCACCTGGGTGGCTCAGTGGGTTAAAGCGTCTGCTTTCAGCTCGGGTCCTGGGATCGAGCAGCATCGGGCTCTCTGCTCAGCGGGGAGCCTGCTTCCCCCTCTTTCTCTTGCTGCCTGCCTCTCTGCCTACTTGTGATCTCTGTCAAATTAGTAAATAAAAAATCTTAAAAAAAAATAGTGACTCAATGACCCATTTATTTTATATCTAGGAATATTATCCCTTAGTAAATCTAAAGCCCAGAAAGGAATAGGATGTTCCTATACACAGCTATTTTCACTGGAGTGTACTTACAATGAAGTAAAGTGATACTTTTTAGAAAGATTTTTATAAAAATGGGTTGAATCTATAAGGATTTTCTGGTCAACTTGGTTAGTCAGAAAACTCCTTTTCTAAGCACTCTGGTAAATAAAAATTTTACCTTAGGTAGACTTGTTACAACATTTTGGATGAAAATAATAGTCTATGAAATGCTACATAATCCTGGAAACCAGATGACTAGGCCAAATATAAAGACAAGTCCTTAAGTTCTGTGTAAGCAATTTTGTTATTTTTAAAACTAGATCTCAATTTCTATCATTGACCTCTTATTTTTAAAAGCATGTCCTGGCTAGAACTTTTAAGACTACAAAACAAATCAATTTGTTGTACATTACAGCTGATATCCACACTATAAACTACTCTAAATTGAACACTCTTTATGTGCTTTTAGCTGATACCAGCTTTAAGTAGAATCTGAATCTCCAAATGAACTTTTTTTTTTAAAGATTTTATTTATTTATTTGGTGGGGGGTTGGGTGAGCCTGGTGGTAGGTATTAAGGAGGACACATATTGCATGGAGCACTGGGTGTGGTGCATAAACAATGAACTTTGGAACACTGAAAAAAATTAAATTAACTAATTTTTTTAAAAGGATTTTATTTATTTATTTATTTATGGGAGGGTAGTGTAGAGGGAGAGAATCTCAAGCAGACTCTGCACTGAGCACAGAACCTAACACAGGGCTCAATCTCACAACCCTAAGATCAGGATCCTGAGATCATGACCTGAGCTGAAATCAAGAATTGGATGCATAACCGACTAAGCCACTGAGGCACCCCCAAATCTCCAAATGAACCTTAATCCAAATCGAAGTCTAGTCATATCAAAGTAACGACCATCACAGTGTTTCTTTTTCAAAGGAAAAAACTTTATTTACACCAAATGAAAATTTCCAAATGGGAAAAGGATAGCCTATGTGGTGATTATGACAATGAAGTTATCTTAATATTAGTCTTACTCTGAAAATCAGGTTTATATTCTGTTTTCATATAGCTACAATGAAAATGACCTGTCTTGAAAAATGTAGTCACTATATTACAATATTAAGGCTCTAAACCAAATATAAGCACTAAATATCAAAGGCACAATCTTCCATTTACTGTACCAGTGACAACGTATGTAATGGTGAAGAGCATACTCTGAATTAAGACTGCCTATGTGTTTTTCCTGGTTCTACCACTTCTTAGCTTTATGATCCTTTTTTAGTAAGCTCTAAACCCAATGTGGGCTTGAATTCCCAACGCCATGATCAAGAGTTGCATGCTCCAATAACTGAGCCAGCCAGGCATCCAAATTAGCTTTATGATCTTGAGCAAAAACCTTCACTCCTCTGTGCCTCAGTTTCCTCACCTAAAAAATGGGAGTAACAAGAGAACTCTCATACAGTTTTTGAGCAGATAAAATGAGATAATGTGGAGCTAAATTTAGAACAGTGTCTGGCACATAAAAGAACTCAATTAAGGATAGGTATAATTATCAAACTCAAAACCAAGAACAATATATTTAGCAATGATAACATCAATTAAGTACATACTGAATGTCAACTACATATCCATTGCTGTGCCAGGCACTGGAATTAAAGAGAACTAACCATACAATGCACACGGACTCTAGCCCCAGAAAATGAAAAATAATCTCCCTGGTCAGAATGACAAGGTCAAAAAAAATTTATTAAAGAATACCAGAAAAGTGCTAAACTGTGAATGAAAAGTGCTTTCAAATTCAAAGAAACAATAACAAAAGGATAACCAACATTTCTTAAACATCTACTACGTTGCAGGCACTGTTTTAAGCACTTTACACAATTACATCATTTAATTCTCAAAACCCTATGAAGTAGATATTATTTTTACCTCTACTTTATAGATGAGGAAATTGAGAATTACAGAGGTAAAGCAGTATCTTTTACACAGGTAGTAAGAAGCAGATTAGGATTCAAACCCAGACAGTCTGACTCCCAAACCCGCTCACCTAATTACTTTACCATAGTAGGGCAAGAGACTCAAACAATAATACCACCATTAACTGAATGTCTACAATGTGCCAGTCACTCTACTTTCAAACACCCCACTTTAATAATTCTACTCATGGGGCACCTGGGTGGCTTAGGCAGTTAAGTGGCCAACTCTTGATTCTGGCTCAGGTCATGATCTCAGAGTTCTGGGATGGAGCCCCACATGGGGCTCCACGCTCAGCAGGGACTCTTACTTGTGATTCTCTCTCCCTCTGCCCTTCACCTACTTGCTAGTGCTCTCTCTCTCCCTCTCTGATACACAAACAAATCTTAAAAACAACAACGGACAATTCTATTCATTTTACAGATCGCGTTATAGATAAAAAGGGGAAATGAGGGCGCCTGGGTGGCTCAGTGGGTTAAGCCGCTGCCTTCGGCTCGGGTCATGATCTCAGGGTCCTGGGATCGAGTCCCATATCGGGCTCTCTGCTCAGCAGGGAGCCTGCTTCCTCCTCTCTCTCTCTGCCTGCCTCTCTGCCTACTTGTGATCTCTCTCTCTGTCAAATAAATAAATAAATAAAATCTTAAAAAAAAAAAGGGGGAAATGACCTGCCCAAGGTTAACAGCACATATAGGGGCAAGGACTCAGTCACAGAACTGCTGACCCTAAAACCCATGTTCTTTCTGATTTGACTTTCTTTCAAAATCAAATATACACATTGTATCTACACAATGCATATTGTGTATACATAACTATCTACAGACCTTAGATAGTTACAAAGGGCAGCACTGAAGCACAGCTCAGAGGATTTGTGTAATTTAGATAGCTAGTGAGTTAGGGAAAGATATTAAAGGAGGCACAGAATGAGCAAAAACTTGGAGCAAAAACCAGTGTTTAAGGATGTTAAGAAAAATAGCCTGCCTGTGGCAAAGGGTGCAGAGAAGTAGAGACAATCGCACTGATCTGGGTTAAGATGGCAGAGAGTGAGGGGCGCCTGGCTGGCTCAGGCGGTACGTTGTGTGACTTTGGATCTCAGGGTTGTAGGTTCGAGCCCCCCACTGGGCATACAGATTGGTTAAAAATAAAATATTAGGGGAAAAAAAAAGATGACAGAGAATGAAAACAAGGTAGAGTGTGATGCAGCAGACAAGAGAGAGCCACGGCAGGCTCTTGAGAAGGTGAGTGGTATAATGAAAACAGGATTTTAGACATACTACTTCTGAGAGCGTTATCAGTATGAAGAGAATGGAAACAGAGACACTGGGGGTTTGCTGCTGTGATACAGATGCTGAGATCAGGAAGATTTAAGAGATGGCAATGAAATAAAAAGCAAATCGCAAATGTGAAAATAACTTTGAAAAAACAGCCTATGGGACTTCATGATAATTGGTTTTAAAAATTCAACTCCCTTTCATTTTTTTTTAGTTAAAAAAAAAAACATAGCAATAAGGAAGCAACATTAAAGAAGAGAAATGCTGTTCTTTAATCTCTTCAGAGATAACTTGGAGGATATTAGTTTTTTTCCTATATCTGACACAGTAATACTTGCCCAGACCCCCACTCCATAATAGGCAGAGTCAAGTACATTTCTTCTGTACCCCACCCATACTGATAACAGCCCTTTCTGTACCGGGCAATCGACCCTAGCTGTACCCCTAACAACCCAAGTGGTGGCCTGCTGTATTTCAGCTGATACACTCAGCAATTTCAAACCCACATCTGTGGCTGAACAGCTGGGAAAAAAGCACAACTATCCTCTCAAATTCTCAACCGATACATACTCCCCGCAGGTATACGTCTGCGAGCTCACATTCAGAGCAGATACTTAGTATGACCACCAACTAGCTCTTGGAGAGATGTGGGGAAAGTCATTAACCTGATAACACGGTGGAAACAGTGTAACTCTGCTAATTGCAAACTCCTAATTCCTCACCAAACAACCCTCAGGGAAGAATTCAACTGATACCACCCAAGGTCCTAAGATGTGGCAGCTACCACATAGTACAGGGAGAATGTGGCAGGAAGACTCCAAAGATGGTAGAAAAGCCTCATTCATTCAAATGTACCATTTAGTAAGCATCAAGACCCTAAATGATATGACCCCTGGCTACCTCCCTGACTTCTTTCTTACTATGCTCCCCGTCTATAACTGCAGTCTAGCCACACTAGCTTCCGTGCTATTCTTTGAACACCCTGGAGGGGGCACCTGGCTGACCCAGTTGGTGAAACACGCAGCTCTTGATCTCAGGGTTGGGAGTTCAAGGCCCCTATCAGGTGTACAGAATACTTAAAAATAAACTTTCAGGGGCGTCTGGGTGGCTCCGTTGGTTAAACCTCTGATTCTTGGTCTCAGGTCAGATCTTGATCTCAGGGTTGTGAGTTCCAGCCCTGAGTTGGGTTCCACACTGGGCACTGAGCCGACTTTAAAAAAAAAAAAAAGAAGAAGAAGAACACACTACGATCTTTGCTTTTGCTATTCCCTCTGCCCAGAATGCCTTCCCCCAGCTACTCACACAGCTCTCTCCCTTACTTCACTCAGGTGTCTACTCAAACGTCTCCTCACAGAGCCCTTCCTTAACCATCTGATCTAAAATATACAACACCCACCCTCTTTCTCTCCTCACCTCCATCCCCTTACCCAGCCATTTTCTTCACAGCACTTGTTACTACTGGAGATACACACACACACACACACACACACACACACACACATCTGTATACAAACACATATGTTCACACACACTCTCACAGCAGTGATTTTGTCTCTTATTCATGACGCCAACCCCAGTGTACAAAGGGTGCTCAAAGAGTATCTGTTAACAACAGTAAATGTATGAATCTATCATATATTTGGGACTGAGATAAGTACTAGAAATATAAAAATGAGTAAGTCATGCCCCATGCTTCATGAAAGGAGCTAACAATCTAGCAGCAGAGGTTAGACACACCACATGAGAAAGTTCTATAGCCTCAGGTTTTCCCTAGTTTCCTATGGAGAGTAAAAAAACCAAGTCACTTCTAACTTGAATTGCCAGGTGCTACAATACTGTAATATTAATTAAAAATTATAAAAAGCCGGGCGCCTGGTTGGCTCAGTGGGTTAAGCCGCTGCCTTCGGCTCAGGTCATGATCTCGGGGTCCTGGGATCGAGTCCCGCATCGGGCTCTCTGCTCAGCAGGGAGCCTGCTTCCTCCTCCTTCTCTCTCTACCTGCCTCTCTGCCTACTTGTAATCTCTCTCTGTCAAATAAATAAATAAAATCTTTAAAAAAAATTATAAAAAGCCTAATTACTGGTCATAAGAGATAGACTTGGTTTCAAATTCAGCCACTGCCACTTGTTTGCTCAGTAATTTTTTTTTAAGATTTTATTTATTTATTTGAGAGAGAGAGGAAGAGCACAAGCAGGGGGAGAGGCAGAGAGAGAGGGAAAGGGAGAAGCAGACTGTCCCCTGAGCAGAGAGCCCAACATCAGGATCAATCCCTTGACCCTGGGATCATGACCTGAGCTAAAGCCAGATGTTTCACCGACTGAGCCACCCAAGCACCCGTTTTCTCAGTAATTATTTAAAACTTCCCAGCCTGGGGTGCCTGGGTGGCTCAGTGGGTTAAAGCCTCTGCTTTCGGCTCAGGTCATGGTCCCAGGGTCCTGGGCTCAGCAGGGAGCCTGCTTTCCTCTCTCTCTGCCTGCCTCTCAGCCTACTTGTGATCTCTGTCTGTCAAATAAATAAATAAAATCTTTAAAAAAATAAAAAATAAACCTTCTCAGCCTGTTTCCTAACCCATAAAAGGAAATAATATTGGTAATTACTTAATGGAGTTGTTAAAAAATTAAGTAAGATACTGCATATAAAGCACTTCCCGCATTGCCTGGCACACAGTATGTACTCAATATGTTATCTATTAGTGTTCTTTTTTTTTAAGATTTTATTTATTTATTTGACAGACAGAGATCACAAGTAGGCAGAGAAGCAGGCAGAGAGAGAGAGACAAGCAGGCTCCCCACCAAGCAGAGAGCCCGATGCAGAGCTCGATCCCAGGACCCTGAGGTCATGACCTGAGCCAAATGCAGAGGCTGAACCACTGAGCCACCAGGCGCCCCTCTATTAGTGTTCTTAATGGTTAACTCCAATGATCCCTTGAGCCAGATACCCAACCAACAGCTAAATCCTATTTAATTCTGTCACCAAAGAAGCCTTTCCTTTCCTTCCTTTTCATTTTCACAATTCCTAACCGGTGTCTCTAATTCCAGTCTCTTCCTTCCAATTTAATTTATATATATATTTTTCAATTTATACATTTCTTTTTTTTTCTTCAATTTATACATTTCTAAATAACTAAATCCAAGGGACATCTGGGTGGCTCAGTCAGTTAAGCAGCTGCCTCCGACTCAGGTCATGATCTCAGGGTCCTGAGATGGAGCCCTGAGTCAGGCTCTCTGCTCAGTGGGGAGCCTACTTCTCCTTCTGCCCCTTCCCTCACCCCACCCCCCAGATCCTTCCCAAGTGAAAACGGTATCTTTCTCCCCTGAATACCTACTTAATGCTGCTAGATCTCTTCTATAGTACCGAACCCTTTCAACTTTATATTTTAGTTGTTATGTACTCCAAGGGTTCCCTGTTGAAAGAATCCACACCATGCCAGTTCCTATACTCATATGCCTAATACTCAAACAAATACATGTAGAACATTTCACAGATAGACATTAAGGTTAGGTTTAGCCTCAACAATAAACTTTCAGCCTTGAACCAGAATCTTCTAACTGGTACTACAGTTCCCTCACAAAAGGATATATTGGAACACAAAGTACTATACTTTCAAACCAGTGGTCACATTAATTTTCTTTTTAATTCTTATACATAGCAGGCCACGTCATCTTCCTCCCACTTCTAATTCACCCAGTCTCCCACTCTTCATCAGAAACTTTCCCCCTCTTTATAGAGAACATAATTATAATCCAGGACTAACTGAGCTCTACCCATTAACAGAGTACAGCCAAGCTCACAAAAACACAGTAACAAACAAGGATGCTGTTCCCCATTCTTTCCAAGTAAAGTTGTGCCACTGACCTGTTTATAAGGCTCTGTGATGATTTTCAGGCACAAGAAACTGCCTATATTTGACTCAATCAGCTCAATCAGTCTTACTCAGACCTTAGTGATGGGGTGGGGGTTAGTTTTAAGATGAGCAAAGACATTCTGAAATCCACCACCAACTCTACCATGTCTTGCTTGCTATGTGATTGTGGCCAAGTCCCTGAACTTCTCTGTGTTAAGAGATCTGTTTAAAAAAGCTGCTGAACAGGGAAGGAATGCAGAAGTTTCATCAGCTTGAAATCCAAAAATATGTGCAGATCTTTTGCTACAAAAGACAAAACCATGTAAATGGGAATGTTTTCGGTGAATTCTCTTTATTAAAACAGAAGTTATCTTACCACTCATATACATGTCATTGTATCTGACTTCCAAATTCATTACAGGAAGAGCTGGGTATTAAGTCACCCAAACACATGCACTCTCCACTTCCCTTAATTGAAAGCTGCTGACTTCCAAGGAGCAAAAAGCTGAGCTGAATGTAACTTAAAAGTCTTGATCAGTAAACAACTCCCGATCCAAACTGGCCAGAGAGGAAAGAGAGGTGGGTGGGGGTAAGGCAGATGACAGGAAAAACTCGGCTGACCACTGCGCCAAGTGAACTCACTCACTGCTCCCGAGATGACACACATACCCCTCCCACCCTAAGGCTGTCAAGCTGCTGCTTTGGCCCCCATACCATGAGGGCAGTACACCTGAGAAGAAACTTAAGCTTCAGCTGGGGCTCGGGACCCTCGGGGAGCCTGGGCCTGACATACTAAAGGATGGCAGCCGCCGCCCCCGCACTGGAGAGCCCGAAGACGGCCTCAGGTATGGCTTTGGCCATAGCCTCGGCCAGGCTCCGCATCCCGACAACCTCACCCGGGCCTGTCCCCGGGGCAGCCCCTGCCCCCCATCCCGGACCCCCAGCTCACTGGCTTGGCTGATCCGCTGGATGTTGCCACTGCACGTCTGTATGATGCTGTTGAAGTCCCGGAGCTGGGGCCCAGAGGACCCCGGGTTCCGATACATGTCTAAGGGACCGTAGGACATGACGAGGAACTGGGACCGACTTCTCCTGCACCGAGCTCCTACCGGAAGCAGCCGCCAGACTGAACCCGCAGCCTGACGGGGAAACCGAGAAGAGAAAGGGCGGGGGAAGGGACTAGTGCTGCGTGCGCACTAGCCCCGCCCCCACGCCGCGCGCACGCGCCCCGCCCCACAGTGCGCAGGCGCCGCTGGAACTGGTGCCGGGGACCGTAGCTTAGAGACTGGACGCCTTGGCCTTGGGGAAACGGGGCGGGGCGTGACGTCACACGGTCGGGGCTCGGATTGGAGGAGCTGGTGTGGTAGTGTTGTTTCTCGCCGGAGCCCGGTGACAGGAGGCAAGAATTTTCGATTAGCATAAAATTGTACCAGATGATCTCAGCCCTGACAGCCTATTCTGTTCTAGTCTGAGAATTCAGGCCCAAATATGGGAGAATTCGACAACCCTGAAACTCAGATCGGTAACCAAACTCCTGAAATTCTTCACTCTACTTGCGTCCTGTAGAGCTTTGTAGTAATTGCAGAGCGCTTTCATGGTTTACAGACCGCTTTCATTTCTCCCTCCACCCCTCTTCTAATCTAAACAATAAAGCGATGATAATAATATTTATTGAGCATATACTATGTATGAGTCTTCAATGCAATTCATTTGTTCATAAGCTCTACCATAGCAAAGGACAATGATCTAACCATATTTTTACGTTCAGAATAGATAATGGAAAATCGGTTTTTTAATTGTTGAAGCAAAGTAATTCGATAAAACAAGAGTTATTTTCCCTTTTGCAAAACTGAGAAAATTAAGACCACAGTGGTTAATTTGCTTTTCTGAAGTTTGACTGCAAACCCAAACACTAAGCTAACTCCATACTCATCTCGATATTTCCCTAAACGCATTCTCACATTCCCGAACTCATTCTCCATCTAAATCCTTCCCAAACAGCCTCTTCCTTTACTATATATCCCAAACCAGGATTTTTTATTTTTTTGAGAACTACACTCTCAAATTTTAAAAATCATTCCCTTGAGGGTGGGGAAAGAATCATTCCCCAAGTAATTTGCAGATTTGTAATTTGTAATTTCCCCAAGTAATTTGTATGACCTCAATGTTCCCATAGAAGACAGCATTTTGTGAGCTTATCGTAAACGGACAGACGTGGGTAGGATTTGGATTTTGGAAGAGATCTAGATAGGGAGAAGTGAAAGGGAAACTGGCAATGTTTGTTTCCTGTGTTCTCCACCCAACCCCACCCCTGCATACTCTTCAATCTCTGGGGACTGGCAAGAGAGGAAGCTGTTTGCCTATTTGGGAGGAGACCCCAAATGAGGGAAAGAGCTTTAGAGATCTTGTACGCAAAGCTATTTATATTTTCGTTGTGGCATTTTTAAGAGCATTTCTTTCTCTATAGAAAGGGACAGATGACATTTGGGAGCTCTCATTCTGGTTATTAAAATGCTACCATTTCTTAGAATCCATAGTTTTATATCAAATCTTCTAGCTAATCATGTAAGTTGTACTTTTTTACCTATAAAATAGTCTTGATTATTTTTTCATTTACACTTGACTCTATTTCGAGTGAAATTCAGTAAAGGTATTTTTCTCCTAGGAATTGAAGACATAAGGTTTTGTTACTGTTTTCTTTCTCCATCTAAAATAAAAGTGGTTTTCCATCTGTGCCTTGTGCTATCTTGTGCTGTTATAGCAATACATTTGTATCTTGCAAATACTGGATGTCAAATGAACATTTATTATATTTATACAAGAATAGTAAAAAATAACTACCGTTTCTTAAATGCCTATCCAGGCAATGTGAACACATTTTATGAACCTTATCCCCCAAGATAAAACCTATCTGATAAAGACCACCTGTGGTCTGACATAGTTAGGTTTATTAACTTAATGCTGCAAGGGAGACTGCACACCAGAGGAATCATGGGGTTTCTCACCAAGCACAGGAGGAGATAGAGTTATCCTAGGATTTGGGGAAAAGATGGAGTGTAGGTAAAATTTAAAAGAAGCAGTGTTTTGATAGCCTCAAAGCACACCAGGCTAAGGGGATTATCATCAGGCCTGAGCTAACAAGAGGACTCAGGATCTTGTTTCCTTGGAAACTACAACGTGAAGATAAATGTGGACTGTTGTATCTGGAAACCCCTTATCTGAAGCTCTGCACCTGGATTGGAAATTGAGGCTGCTCCTCTGTGTCAAAGTAACTCAAATCCTCCAGGCAGGAGTGGAATATTCCATTCCTACTGATATTTCGAATAGCAAATATCCTGAAAATCTGTGATTTTTCTCAGCATTATGTCCTTTTGTTAACCGACAAAAACAGTTTTCTTGGTTTGCACCCATCACTGGGAGATTAGCTCCTTGGTAACAGATAAGGAATCTGATGTTCTCTAGAGGTCCTGGGTACTTGCCCAGTGCTCTACAGCTATTACGTTGCAAAGCCGTGATTCATACATATTCTATGACCAGGCAATTCTACCCCTAACTAAATACTCAACTGATATGAATATCTATGTGTTTCAAAAACCAAGTATAGGAGTATTCATAATAGCATTTTTTAGGACTAAGCAGCATTTTTCTGTATTAATTATTTTGATGGAGTTATAATTGACTTACAATACGGTGTCATGTACAGGTATTAAGTGTTCAATTTGACATTTGTATACATCCATAGAACAACCACCTATCTCAAGATATAGACCATTTAATCATCACCCAAGGAAGTTTCCTTGAGCTATGCTCCTTTCTATCACTTACTTTATAGGGGGAAAAAAAGGAACATAGCAAATGGGTCAGGGTTGTACAAAAACACCAGTGAACTGCAGGTTTGTACATGTTGCTCTAACAAGCTGTGCTCCTTTGTAATCAGTTTCTCTCATCCCCAGAAATCACTTTCCAATTTTTATCACTGAAGATTTGTTTTCCCTGTTCTTAGACTTCGTAGAGATGGAATCAAATTGTATGCATTGTTTAGGATTTGGCTTATTTCAATTAACAAAAATATTTGGGGGATTTATTCATGATGTTGCATATATCAGTGGTTTAGTTTTTTTATCATTTAGTACTGTTTTATCATATGAATATACTACAATTTGATTATTCATTCTCTCTCTCTTTTTTAAGATTTTATTTATTTGTCAGAGAGAGAGAGAGAGAGAGCACAAGCAGGGGGAGCAGGCAGGATGAGGGAAAGCAGACTCCCTGCTGAGCAAGGAGCCCGATCCTGGATCCTAGGATCCTAGAATGAGAATCATGACCTGAGCCAAAAGCAGGTGCTTAACCAGCTAAGCCACCCCGGCGTCCCTGGATTATCCATTCTCTTATCAATGGACATTTCAATGGTTTCAAATTTGAGGCTATCATGACGAAGGCCAGAGCAGCATTTATTTTTACTAATTTCAACCTGGAAACGATCTGAATGTCCATCAACAATAGGATGGATAAATTGTAGTAGTATTATAGAACACAAAAATAAATGTCCTACTCCTATGTGAGCAATGTGGGTGAACTCATCCAAACAATGCATTACGGGGTGCCTGCCTGACTCAGTCGGTGACCCTTGATCTTGAGGTTATGAGTTCAAGTCCCATGTTGGGCATAAAGCCTACTTAAAAAAAATAAAAAAATAACATAATGTATAGCAAAAGAAGCCAGAAAAAATTGAGTATAGAGCACCTGGGTGGCTCACTTGGTTAAGCAACTGCCTTCAGCTCGGGTCATGATCCTGGAGTCCTGGGATTGAGTCCCAGTGTTGGGCTCCCAGCTCCCACCAGGAGTCTGCTTCTCCTTCTGACTTTCTCCCCTCTCATGCTTTCTCTCTCTCACTCTCTCTCTCAAATGGATAAATCTTAAAAAAAAAAAAGGAAGAAAAAGAAAAATTGAGTACATTCTGTATTAATCCATTTTGATTAGATTCATAATCAGCGAAATTATTATTAAAAGTCAGGACAGTAGGTAGTTAGTTTTGAGAGAGGGAGTGACTGGGAATGGGCACACAAAGTGAGCTTCTAGGATGTTGGTAGCAGTCTGCTTGATTCGGGTGGTGATTATTACATAGGTGCGTTTACTTTGTGAAAATTAATCAAGTCATATACATGTGATGTGTCTTCTTCTGAAGTATGCTGTACATCAGTAAATAAGTTTCCTATTTTTTTTAAGATTTTATTTATTTATTTGACAGACAGAGATCACAAGTAGGCAAAGAGGCAGGCAGAGAGAGAGAGGAGGAAGCAGGCTCCCCGCTAAGCAGAGAGCCCGATGTGGGGCTCGATCCCAGGACCCCGGGATCATGACCTGAGCCGAGGGCAGAGGCGTTAACCCACTGAGCCACCCAGGTGCCCCCTAAGTTTCCTATTTTAAAAATAAAGTATCATTATCACCAATATGGCAAGTTTTCTTGGGAATGATAGGAAAGGGTCAATGGAGATATTCACATAGGTTGCAACAAAAACTATTCAAATGGGCACTCATCATACATTGCTCATGGGAATGCAAAATCAAATAGCCACTTTGGAAAGGAGTTGGGTAGTTTCTTGGAGAACTGAACAAATTTGCCATACAATCCAGCAATCCCACCCCCAGGTGTTTTACCCAGGAGAAATGAAAACACATGTTTCTATAAAGATCTGTACATAAATGTGCAAGGCAGCTTTATTCATAATAACCAAAAGCTGGAAATAACTCAAATGTCCCATCAGCTACTGAATAAACAAATTGTGGTGTATTCATATGATGGAAAACTATTCAGCTATAAAGTAAAGGAACAGACTAATGAAACATGGAATGAGTTACTGAGACATGCAACAGTGTGGGCAAATCTCAAAAGCATGTGTTAAATGAAAGAAGTCAGACATGAAAGCCTTCATACTGTATGATTCCATTTATGACACATTCTGGAAAAGGCAATGCTACGGAGCTAGAAATCAAATTAATGGTTGCCGGGGGCTGGAGTTGGGGGAAGGGGATTAACTACCAAAGGGCATAGGGAAGTTTTGAGGTTGATAGAAATGTTTTATATCTTGATTATGGTGATTACACAATGGTATACAGCTATAAAAACTCTGATCTATATACGAAGACGGGTAAATTTTACTGTATGCAAACGATATCTTATTAAACTAAAAAAAAATATGACACCAGTGTGTCATGAACCAGTGTGATAAAGTGCCATGCACGAGATGGGTAGACTGGAGTCAAAAAAAGGATATACCAGTTGTGGGTTGCATGAGTGTTCTGAGGGCCTAAATGTGATCTTAGGATACAGTAACTATAGAAACCAAAAACAAGTGAACATCCATGGTTATTCCAATTTATGACTCTATTACCTTCTCTCTCAGGAAATAGAAAATGTAGATTCTATAGAAGTCACACATAAAAATTGCTCACAAAATCTAGTGCGTACTAAATGCCAAGCATTGTTCTAATGACTTCTACAGATATGACTTAATCTTCACAACCACCACAAACTAGGTAGAGACAGAACTCAAATTCTGGCATCTGACTTCAGAGTTAACTGTGGCATGGCACCGGTATCAATTTTCAAGCAGAGTTGATAATCTGTTGCAATAACAATGGCAGACACTGGTAAGGAAAGTAGTCATTGATTCCACAAAGAGCTGAGGAATATGAACTACTTCCCCCAAACTGACAGCTTTCATTTCTGGCTTTCAAATCTCGAGGTTCACATCATTTTTACTCAGCTCTATAGGCCAAAGGGCAATGTGGTAGCCAGCCTACAAGACAGACCCCAATGATCCTTACCTCCTTGCCTCCACGTGGGTGGCACCATTCTACCTTGAATAGTGTCAGTAATTTGACCTCTGTAACCAGTAAGGTATTGCAGAAATGCCGGAGAGTCACATCTGAAGGTAGACCATGAAAGACATTGCAGCTTCTGCCTTGCTCTTTTGGATTTGGTTTGGTTCCAGAATCTATTCCCTACGTGGCAGATTCTATTTTTTTTTAAAGATTTTATTTATTTATTTATTTGACAGAAAGAAATCACAAGTAGATGGAGAGGCAGGCAGAGAGAGAGAGAGGGAAGCAGGCTCCCTGCTGAGCAGAGAGCCCAATGCGGGACTCGATCCCAGGACCCTGAGATCATGACCTGGGCCGAAGGCAGCGGCTTAACCCACTGAGCCACCCAGGCGCCCCAGATTCTATTTTTTAAGTTAGCCACCACAATAGCTTCCATCCAACATGCTCTTCTACTTTGTCATCCTCTCATAAAGAGAAGGAATCTATGATTCCTCCCCTCAACTCTGGATGGGGTTCTGACTGTTCAACCAATAGACTGCTGCACGAGTAAGGTAACGTGACCTCTGAGGACACATCAGAAGACGTCTGCATCTTCAGCTTTGTTCACTGGATCACTTGTGCTTGGAGTTCTAGAGCTACCATGGAAGAAGTGTGATATCCTTGACCCACTATACTGGGGAAGGTGAAGTTACATATGGAGGGGTCCTATGTAAGGTGCTCTAGTCAGCATTACTGGATTTCTAGTCATCCCAGCACAGGCACTAGATATACAGATAAAGTCTTTAGAGATGATCCCAGCCCCAGGAAGCGTTCCTCGGCTTTTTAATCTTCCCAACTGAGGACCCAGACACTATAGAACAAA
Organism: Neogale vison; assembly: GCF_020171115.1. Classification (NCBI taxonomy): domain Eukaryota; kingdom Metazoa; phylum Chordata; class Mammalia; order Carnivora; family Mustelidae; genus Neogale; species Neogale vison. The sequence goes on along the minus strand of NC_058092.1, from coordinate 20,664,849 downwards.
GACCAGTCATCCACACAGTGTCCTTTCCAAATTCTTGATCAATAGGGTCTGTGGGCATATTTAAATTTGGGGGTAGTTTCTAATGTAGGAATAATAACCGGGATACCCTGTAACTCCTGATAGTTTTGGTCTTCCCAAAAATGGCCCCTCCTTCAAGACCCTTGAGCCAACCACCAGTTGAAGATAGCTATACTGTAGGTAACATATGATCTTAAACTGCAAAGTCCTAAATTCTGAGGGTTATTTCAAGAGGCTGAAGACCTTTTTGAAGAACTGTTTATACTGTATATTTCCCCTAAAGCAGTTAAGCAGCCTGGGTAAATGGATAAATTAATTCACACAATAAAGATGGTTATAAACATAGCCTACTGTCTTAGTCTTTCCAGGCTGCTTTAACAATATATCGCAGACTGCATTGCTTATGAACAACAGAAATTTATTTCTCAAGAGTTCTGGAGGCTGGAAAGTTCAAGATCAAGGTGCCAGCACGGTTACATTCTAGTGATGGCCTTCTTTCTGATCTGCATTCCATGGCTCTGGCTGCGTCTTCACACATTGGTAGAGGCAAGGTATCTCTAATTTTATTCGTGAAGGCAGAGCTTAAGCACCTGCCAAAGGAAGGTCCCACCTTCTAACACTATAATCTTTGTGGATAAGTTTTCAACATATCAATTCGGGAGGCACATTCAGACCATGGTACCTACAAAATAAGACAGTCTTCAATTTAGGGAAAGTAAGTTGTCATTGAGTCTATGGAATAGAATGAACAGAATGTGACAGTGACAATGTCTGAAAAGTATGTGTTTTTTTAAAATTAACATATAATGTATTATTTGCTTCAGGGATACAAGTCTATGAACCATCAGTCTTACACAATTCACAGCACTCACCATAGCACATACCCTTCCCAATGTCCATCATCCAGCCACCCTATCCCTAACCACCCCCCAGCCCCCAGCAACCCTCAGTTTGTTTCCTGAGATTAAGAGTCTCTTATGGTTTGTCTCCCTCCCAGGTCCCACTTTGTTTCATTTTTTTTCCTTCCCTTCCCCCCATGACCCCCGCCCTGCCTCTCAAATTCTTTGTATCAGAGAGATCATATGATAATTCTCTGATTGACTTATTTCTCTTAGCATAATACCCTCTAGTTCTATCCAAATCGATGCAAATGGCAAGATTTTTTTGATGGCTGCATAATATTCCCGTGTGTGTGTGTGTGTATACATATATATATATATATATATATATATATATATATATATACATACATCTTCTTTATCTATTCATCTGTTGATTGACATCTAGTTTCTTTCCATAGTTTGGCTACTGTGGGACTATAAACATTCCAGTGTACATGAGAGGCACCAGTTATTAATTTTAAAACCTACCAGTACTGGGGCGCCTCAGTTGTGAAGCATCAGTTGTGAAGCCTCAGCGCCTCAGTTGTGAAGCCTTTGGCTCAGGTATGATTCCAGGACCTTGGGATCAAGCCCCGCATCAGGCTCCTTGCACAGCGGGAAGCCTGCTTCTCCCTCTCCCACTCCCTCTGCTTGTATTCCTTCTCTAACTGTCTCTCCCACTCTGACAAATAAATAAAATCTTTATAAAAGTAAAAAAATAAAACCCATCAGTACCAAAGTTTCAAACTAGTAACATTCCTCTCCTTGAGATGGTATTTCAAAATCCTTTCACTCATACCTTATAAAGATTCATCCTATATTTTGAAAAATAATGGTAAATACAAAATCAAGAAACAAGACAACTAGTGTTGTCCAATATTTCACTAAACGGAAGCCCATAAGGACAGTAACTTTGTCAATTTTCTTCAATTGTCTAGCATAGTGTTTATAACAAAATAAGCACTTAAACTGGAAAATAAAGTGGAAGAAAAAAGAGAGTTTATTCTCTGATCATGGAGATATGAAACTCCCTGTTACCACAGTTAGGCTTTTAATTGTTTAAGTCTACAAGCAAGACAAATGTTTTCTAGGCTGTTGGGCACCATGGGTATGTCCATTGGTAAACCAGCCATCAATCAATCAATCATCCAACAATTATACTTGGGTCAATTTGAATTTTTATTAACACACATTTTTCAAAGTTTGTACAAACCAAAACATTCCTGTGTTTCAAAATGTCCATTATACAAACATACAAATGAACAAAAGGTGTTACCAAAAGTTAGCTACTCAAATTCATGGTAAAACAAGTGTCATGATTTTTAAAAACCAAAATTTTAAGACTGAGTTTTCTTCCTTTACTTTTTGGAACTTGTGGAAAGTTAGAAAATGTGTGAATCTGCTTTATATTAAATGCCAAGACCTTAAAAAAAGATTTAGTATAAAACTAACTATGTGTTTTTATATTATCACTTCATGAAACTGAATTTCTCAAGTCTTCCAAATTAAAAAAACCCAAAAAACCATGACTGTAACTTTTTTCACCATCTTTTCCCCATAGTCAAATGTAAATGCGTCTGAAAAATATTATCTGACAGTTTATCTTTACCTAAAAGTTTCTCATTCAAAAAGTTACAAAACTATTTAGCACTGCCGTTCCCCCCTGCTTAGAAGGGAAAATGACTTCCCCTACTAGAGTGAGATAGAAGCAACATGGTCCATTGTTTCTCTTCTCAGAAAAAAAGCCACCCATTTCCACATCTCTGTCCAATTCTGTGCATGGCTCCACTTGTGAGAATGTTATTACAAATCATAAGCATCTGCCTCTAGGAAATGCCTAGCAAGTTAAACTGACAGCTTACAATTTTGGTACACTGAGGTACAAAGGTCATCTGCCCTCATCGTTACCTCTAGCCTCAGCACCCCTCCCTCTCCATTAAGGATTCCAAGGTAGTTGATTTTACTGTGTTTCATGGCATATTACACATCTTTCATTTCTTTCACAAACATCCCATAGAGGACCTGAGAGAATGGCTAGAAGTGCAAATCTATCTCCTCTCCTAGAAAAGTAAATCCATGTGCCTGTTGGGTCAAGAAGGGAAAACAGGACACAAAACAATTCTGGCTGAGGCCAAGCTGCTTCTGATAAGCACCTGTTTTCAATATATTTCCATTCAAAGCAGGGAGTGTACAGGCTGGGGTGGATGAGGAGGAGTAGGGAGAAGGTACAGTGATATCAATTCTTGCAATCGGATTCAGCGTCCACACTTGAGCAGCTCATACTGACTCTCAAAATGCTCTGTAGTTCGAGTATGATTCTATTTTAAATCTGCTCATTTAAAAAAAAAATGGCCCAATATAACTGATATAAGGGTGCTTTTTTTTTTTTTAAAGAAGTGGCAGTGTGAGAATTTAAAATCAGTCACATAAAACAATCAAGAAAGGGATAGGGGAGGGAAATGTCCAGTAAAACCTGGACAACCTTTCTTTCTGCCCTTACTTAAAAAGACAGACTGTTCAAATCTTTGCTATCTCCCTTAAGTATCCTCTTCTTAAATGCTCTTCCAAGAAATCCTCCAAAAGGCACTTAACTCCATACTTCTGCATTGAGTTGTTTCACCTCAGCAATCAGTTTTTAAGACTCCAAGGTAACAAGAAAAGGTCTTATTCCTTTACGAAAAGGTAGAGAGTAGAACTTTTTTTTTTTTTAAGAGGCATCACTTTTACAAGAAGAACAAGCTAGGCTACCATTATTCCTTTATCAAGAAAAAGTTTCTTTTTTTAAAAAATAAATAAAACTCTGGCTATACATAGTACAAAGTTCATACATAATATACCTGGAAAAAAACCCAAGAATATACCCTGAAGCAAAAGGTTTATTGGAGAGAGAAAGCCTCTTCCATTTACCAAGTCTTAAGGTGGCAGTTTTGAAAGTTCAGAGGGTGGCAGTGATATGTACTTAATGCCAAACTATTTGCTCATGGGTATGGCAGGATGCAATGATGGACAAAAAAACCAAACAAACAAAAAACCATTCTGCACGTAACACTGAGCAGTGACCACCACACACACACAAAGAATAGTACCAAAAGGGAGAGACAGAGAGTAGGACTGGGGATTGGGGGTGGGGGGAAAGAGGAGTGAGAGCATGAGACAGAGAGCTTGGAACCCCAAACATCCAAGCATGCAGTCATGACACAGCACTAACCAGATGTTTCCATTCAGCCCACTGCAATCCCACAAAGAAGGGCAACTGTAATAAAATAGAGATTTCTTAAGAAAGCTTGCAATTCCCAGAGAATAGCCCGGTCACCAAGCCTAACCCAGGAATCCCGCTGCTGTTGGCTGGAGCCTCCTTATGGTCTCTCATGGAGAGGTTATAGCTCCTGACTTCTCAGACTTCTTGCTCTTGGACAAGGCAGCTGCCTGCTTCAGGAGCTCTCGGTTTTTGGCCTAAACAAAAAAAGTCAGTGCAAGAAGGATGTTTTAACAGGACAGGACACGTTTTTCATGCAGATGCTAGGGCATACAATATAGAGGGTCAGGAAGAGAACAAGCTCTTGAGGCAGAAAACAACAGAAAGCTCTAGGGCTTGGTTTAGAGGAAGACAGTGTTTGTTGGAGGTTAATCAGCACACTACAACCTCCTGGGATCCACGGTTACAAAAGGTGCTTTGTGCAACAAAAACAAACCATGGAGTGCCTTAACGTGCTGGATAAACAGAATGCATAATCCAGACATCTGGACTCACATCTGGCTTATCCAAAAATCAAAATATGCATTTATTACTTCCACTGTTTTTGAGGGAAAAAGATCAGAACACACCCAACAGTCAAACAATAAAAGACAACTATAAGGTGTGTTAATGTGAATTTGTCAATTCCCTGAGAACAAAGAAATCTAAGGGACAATCACTTAAAATACAATCAGCTAAATACACCAGGGTTATCACATAAAATAAGCAGAATCACCTGCAATTGCTCTGTGACTTCTTTGTGGGTTTTCTCCATCTGGTTCATTTTGGCTCTCATCTGAGATTCTTGGTATTGGAAATCAGCCTTCAACTCTGTGATCTGAGGGGAGGGGAAAAAAAGGCAGAATGACCAGAAGAAATATTTGTGCAATGAAAAATGTTCTGGTACCAAAGAACTAAATTGTTTCCCAAATGAATGAAATCCAGGACTCTCCTGAAGATCCATGACTACATCAAAGCCAAGAGATTCTGTATCCTAGTCTTTCTGAAGATTTCTTGAAAATTATACAAAAATCCTGACATATCATTTCTGATACTTCATCACTGCCAGGTTTTAAAGATTTTATGTATTGGGGTGCCTGGGTGGCTCAGTCGGTTAAGCATCTGTCTTCAGCTCAGGTCATGAGCCCCATGTCACGCTGGGCTCGCTGCCCAGCAGGAAGCCTGCTTTTCCCTTTCCCTTCGCCTGCCTCTCTGCCTACTTGTGAGCGCTCTCTGTCAAATAAATTAAAAAATCTTAAAAAAACAAACACTTTATGTATTTAATACATGTCAATAATCCTCCAAATAAATCAGTGATTATAATACAATATGACTAACGGTTTGAGAGAAGCCAGGAGAATAAAAGCATTTATTGAATTTTTAACCCTGTTCCAGGCAAAATGTTTGAATATATACACAATTGTTTTGTTTTTGCTTAGTAATCTCTCTCTCTCTGTGGTTGTTTTTGTTTTGTTCTGGCTTTTTTTTTTTTTTTAAAGATTTTATTTTTTTATTTGACAGACAGAGATCACAAGTAGACAGACAGGCAGGCAGAGAGAGAGAGAGGAGGAAGCAGGGTCCTCACGGCACAGAAAGTTCCATGTGGGGCTCGATCCCAGGACCCCGGGATCATGACCTGAGCCGAAGGCAGGGGCTTTAACCCACTGGGCCACCCAGCCACCCCTTGTTCTGGCTTTTTTGGTAATCTCTGTACCCAGTGTAAGGCTTGAACTCACAATCCCGAGATCAAGAGTTGCATGTTCCTCCAACTGAGCCAGCCAGGGGCCCTAACCTATTTGATTATATTTTTCATTCAATTCTATAATAAATCTTTGGGGGGGCAATATTATTTTTCCCATTCTATAGATGAGAAAACCAAAGCTTAGAAAGGGTTAAGTAACATGGCCAAGATCATACATGTTAGCAAGTGACAGAGCTAGAATTCAAACCCTAGGCCTCCTTCTATTGACTACACTATTCAAAGAACAGAGAGGGAAGTGATGTGTGAGCTGAGTTTTGAGGTACATTAGCTACAACTGGCACAAGAGATAGGGAGAAGAGCATCCAAGCAAAGGAAACTGTATGGACACAGCCAGAGAGTACGAGGTAAATGACAGCTTGTTCGAATGACTGACGAGCATGGAGAGTGGCAGGAGATGATACAACAGATTGGCAGGCATGATGTGGAAGGGCCCGTGTTCTAAGCCAAGAAGTGTGACCTTGATCCTAAAAGTCATGAGAAACAATCTACTATTTGCTTTTGCTCTTTTTAATTTAAAAAAAAAATTATTTATTTGACAGACAGAGATCACAAGTAGGCAGAGAAGCAGGCAGAGAGAGAGGAGGAAGCAGGCTCCCCACTGAGCAGAGAGCCCGATTCAGTTCGGGGCTCAATCCCAGGATCCTGGGATTATGACCTGAGCCAAAAGCAGAGGCTTTTACCCACTTAGCCACCCAGGCGCCCTGTTTTTGCTCCTTTTAAAGCCCAAACTTGGCAAAGCAGTAAACCAAGGGTCCATTTAATCTTAATTTGCAAAATCCTTTAATGTGCCCTTCTGATCTAGTCCATGAAGAAAATATACTTGGGTCTGCTTTCTTCCAATAGCCATGTAGTAAATACTGGTCTCTCCCCATGAATCTCCACCTTGCTGGCAGAAGAGAGCATAGGTTAGTAGAAAGAACAGCAGAGTCCGAAAGATTTGAGTTAATTACTTTGTTCTGCCATTTACTGGTTGTGGGATTTGGTACATCATTTAGTATCTTTGGGTTCACTTCCTCATCTATAAAATGAGGTTGAAAGTAAATAGAAAGAATGCATATAAATATTTTAATGTTATAAATGCCTTTGTTAGCCATTCACAACGAACACTAGCACTCCAAACTTGGCACAAAAAAACATTCAGCTTCAGGAAAAAAAAAACAAAACCCAACCAGGTGAAGGGAATGGAAGCCTAAGAGGGAAAATATTGGAGGCTGTCTTCAACTATGACATAATGATAACAGTAATTCCCCTCTCAAAGAGCTATTATAAAGACAAATGAGGGGGTGCCTGGGTGGCTCAGTTGTTAAGCGTCTGCCTTCAGCTCAGGTCATGGTCCCAGGGTCCTGGGATCAAGTCCCACATCGGGCTCCTTGCTCAGCGGGAAGCCTGCTTCTCTCTCTCCCACTCCCTCTGCTTGTGTTCCCTCTCTTGCTGTGTCTCTCTCTGTCAAATAAATAAACAAAATCTTAAAAAAAAAAAGACAAATGAGTTAATACATAGAAAGCATGCAAAACAGTCAGGTACTTAAGTATCTGATAAAAGTTAACTATTACTGTTATTAATATATTAAGAGAAAAATGAGATATTCTTTAAGAACCTAAAAACAAGATAAATAGACCTGAGTCAGAAGAAGGATGTAAAAAGTTCCCTTTAAGAGGGAGGCTAACTGTTAGACCAGAGTAAGACTTTCTGAAGGTGTTAATGTGTTTCAAGAATGGGTCACTCAGGAAGGGAGTTGTCAGCAATGGAAGTAATGGAAGCAAAGTAACACAAGAGTCATGGAGGAAGGCCTACCTAAACACTCTCCAGGAAGGAGGAAGACCGGGCCCACATATTTTGAGTATTACGTCCCACAGACATGGCCTTCCCAGTAATAGAGATGGAGACATCAGGTTCTTTTAGCTTGAGAGCATTAAAAACTCCAATTACATAACTACCTCCTCTTGTCCTGACTCTGTGCTCATTCAGCACCTTCTGATTACAACCTTCTAAAGGAGCTCACACTGAAAATGGTAACCAGGTATGCCCCACTGTGAATTAAGAGGGGCACTGTAGTTTTTTACATAACCTCTGTAAGCCTGGTCAACACAAGTCCTCCCTGAAAAGCGGAAGTTCCCTCCAAATGCTGAGAAAAATCAACTTGCTAAATGCACCTGACCAAGGTAGCTTCACCACAGTATTACCAGATCATGAGTCATCTTGGCAGATAGTAACTCTCTCCCAGGATAGCCCAACCTTGCCATTGGATCTCTCAAAGCGTCAGTGGTCAGTACCAAATAAATACCAGTTAAACAAGAGTCAGCACCATGCCCCACGGTACACATGCTTACCCTGGCATCATTCTGGCCTGAGAGGCATTAACAAAACTGTACCTTCTTCTCTTTCTCTAAAATCATTTGATCCTTTTGATGCAGCATCTTCTTCAGAGTGGCCACTTCTTCCTTCAGTTGGGCAATGATGACAAAGTGGTCAGTGCCTGGTGAGTCCAGAGCCAGGTCTGGGGAAAAGCTGAGTAGAAACATGGAGGGGCGAAAAAAATCATAACTTGGAGGGATAAACCTTTTTCTCCTTGAGGACACACCATAGGCCACTTGATGACAAGCTCAAGGGTGAGAACAACTATCTGAATTCCCAGCAGTAAGCACAAGGCTCCACACATGCCAGAATCAACAGCATTTGCGAAACTGCACAGGCACGGTGATCATGAGATAACTACACCAACCAAACCCAACCCAGGGCATTTCTGCAGCATCCACATTCAAGGTGAAAGCAAATGCATTCTCCAAGAGTCAAGGACTTTTTGTTTCAGGGGCACTGAAGATGCCCAATTATTTATGGGTGAAACAGTCAATTTTTTGTGACTAATTTCCCCAGAATCTGGAAAAATGATCAATTGTAAGCTCATGTATTTTTCTTTTAAAGCTCCCCATAGAGTTCATCTTTTGGTTCTTTTTTTTTCTGCCCCAAAGTACTGTGATGTGGTACAGCTGCTAAGAAGCCGCTACACAGGGGTGCCTGGGTGGCTCAGTTAGTTTAGCATCTGTCGTTGGGCTCCCTGCTAGTGTGGGGGTCTGCTTCTCCCTCCTTCTGCTGTCCCTCCCCCCCACCATTCTCTCTCTCTCTCTCAAATAAATAAATAAAATCTTAAAAAAAAAAAAAAAAGAAGAAGCTGCTGCATTCCATCTCGGAGGCAGTCAGTCCCTTTTAAAAATTATAAAAAGATGATAGTTTTTAAAAATATTTTACTTATTGGGGCACCAGGGTGGCTCATTTGGTTATGCGGCTGCCTTCAGCTCCTGGATTCCAGGATTCTCCTTCCTCAGTGGAGACCCTGCTTTTCCCTCTCCCTCTGCCTACAGCTCCCCCTGCTCGTGCTCTCTCTCACTCTGTCAAATAAATAAAATCTTAAAAAAAAAAAAAAAAAGATTCTATTTGAGAGAGAAAGAGAGAAAACACAAGCAGGGGGAGGGGCAGAGGGAGAGAGAGAAGCAGACTCCCCACTGGGCAGGGAGCCAGATGTGGGGCTCAATCCTAGCACAATCCCGGAAAAGACTAGCAAATTCCAGTCACACCACAACCTGGGTTTTTAACAGATTCTTCCCAGTAACAGCACTTGAGCACTTCATCTTTTCCAAGTGCCAGGTGAACTCTGTCCTCTTAGCAGAGTCTTCTAACCAGGCCCAGCTCCAGGGAATCTGTAACCCCCTGAAATTGTATGTACAATTCAATGTATACATACAATGGGCAGTTTCTAGGGTGAGGATCCATAGCTTTCCCTGGTTGGTCAGAGATGTCTTACACCCAAAACAAGTTAAGGAATCATTGCCATGACAGTCAAATCCTGCCCTTCTCTAAAGACGTCCCAAAGAAAGCTCTTACTCTTCCCCGGGCAACCTTTAAAGTAAAACACAGACCTGTTTTTCCTAAGCACACAGCAGAATGTTGATTCTCAGCTCCCTGCATCAAGATGGCAAGGACTCTAGGTCCCCCTTGCTGCTGGTTCGTTCCTCCATCTTGAACTACATCTAACAGCCAGCATTCCTCTACACAGGCAGAACCTCTAAACAGCAAGCAGAATCACGGGACAGCCTCACAGTTACCAAGTCAAACATTTCTATGGCTAGAAGACACAGTCCACTGATAAGAATATTCTCTCTTGGTCTACATGAAGCATGTCAGAAGAATGGACCTGTGCTTTCATAACTGATGAATACGCAGAATTACTGGGTGACAAAAAGTAAATGCCATATAATAAAACAAGGCAAGCAGGAGAAAATACTGACAGAACCCATCAAAGTCTCCACCAGTGTCAGTACCTGCCAAGGGACTGTCTTCCCTCGATCCAAAAGAATTTACGTAAGCCCATAACTAGAATGACAAATGAAACAGAGTCATGGGCTAATATTAATCTTGTGGTCCCCAAAGTTTCTAACGCTCTTCTCTACCTGCTTCTTAAGGGAAGATTATTCCCATTCCAATACATTGTTGACAAAACCAGTCATGTCTATCCTGTGTTAGGGCCTGACCTTTCTAACTCTCTAACTTGTGATTAATAAGAACTGCTGGAAATCAAATAAAAACAAATGGTTAGGTTAGCAAGGCAGAGAATTAGATCCAGTCTCTTTTCAAATATCTCCAATGACAGGAAACTCACTACACTTCTCTGGGAAGCTTCTTGTCATTTCTAAACCTTTTAATATAAGAATAATCCTCCTCAGGTTAAGCCAAAACCTGCCTCCCTGTCATTCCCATCCTCTGGCCCTGGGTCTGTCCTCAAAGGCCACACAAAGTAAGTCTATTCTTTCAGGCATATTTCAAATGAAGAATGAAATAAAACCACAAGGGGGAGGGGGTGTCTGGCTGGCTCAGTCACTTGAAGATGCAACTCTTGATCTGAGGGTCCTGTGTTCAACACCCATGCTGGGTGTAGACATTACTTAAAAGTAAAATTTTGGGGCACCTGGGTGGTTCAGTGGTTAAGCCTATGCCTTCAGCTCGGGTCATGATCTCTCAGGGTCTTGGGATCAAGCCGTGCATTGGGCTCTCTGCTCAGCGGGGAGCCTGCTTCCCCCTCTCTCTCTGCCTGCCTCTCTGCCTACTTGTAATCTTTCTCTCTCTGTCAAATAAAAAAAAAAAAAACTTTAAAAATAAAAGAGTAAAATCTTAAAAAAACAAAAACAAAAACCTATGAGGAAAGGAAAAGAATGTCCTTTAGAAACGCCTTTAGAAACAATAAACCACAAGGTTGCCTGGGCATCACCCATTATTGAGGGTACTTTTTTATTACCAACAGAACAATAAATAAATATGATCAAAAAGTAGCTGGTGCATTTCCTCTGGGAAGGAAAGCTAGAAATCAACTCAGACTTTCCTCAAATTGGAAAGTTTTTGCTACAATTTCAACAAACTAGAAAATACGAGAGGGAGGCTATGAATTCTGCAGGATACTTAAAAAAACCAACAAAAACTATTTTATAAGTATAAAGCTATCTGAGGGGGCTATATAGTTGGTTGAGTATCTGATTTTGGCATAGGTTGTGATCTCGGGGTTGTGAGATCAAGCCCCATGTCAGGCTATGTGCTCAGCACAGTGAAGTTGACCAAAGAAGATGGTCTTTATGGTTCTTTCTCCCATATAATTTGAATATCTAAGTTAAACATTCCCAGAAGGTTCAATTCAAAAAGTATAAATCAGTGACACTGGCTGATAAAAAGACTCCTTGTAGGGGTGACTAGGTGGCTCAGATGGTTAACACCCGACTCTTGGTTTTGGCTCAGATCATGATCTCATCGGTTGTGGGATGGAGTCCTGGGTTGGGCTCAGCGTTCAGTGGAGAGTCTGCTTGGATATTCTCTCCCTTTGCTGTTCCCCACCTCACACACTCTCTCTGTCTCAAATAAATCAATAAATCTTAAAAAAAAATTAGACACCTTGTAGAATCTAAAATCAACATAAAAAAAAAGGCAAAAGGAAAGAATAAATTTCACAGATGCTTTGTGCTCCCCTAAATGAAATTCAGCCCTGATAAGCCTATGTGCTAGTCTACTCCCATACCCACCACTGGCTGGGAGGGAGAACTGATACTAGGAGTTTTCAGAATGGACATGATTCTAAGAATTCTCGAAAAGAGTATGTCAGGTCTCACTTCAGGATTCCTGAGCCTAAAGAAATGGGAAAATGGGTGGCCCCAAGACTTGGCTGGAAACCAGCCACTGTACCAACACGGATGGGGCACTCTGGATATTAGGACAAAGCAGCTTGCAAGAGGACACATCGGTCAGAAGAGAAAGCAAAGAATAAATATATATATATATATATATATATATATATATATATATATATATTTTTTTAGCAAATAAACACAGGAGTATTTGGTATAAAATTGTAGCATTTAAACTTTATAAATGGCTTATACTGAGTAAAAATATGTATTTAGACAGGTTTAAAAGAAGTAAAAATATTTGAATGTATCTCATTTACTGCTAATTCGGTATCTGCCTTGGGCTTTCTGCATACTAAGGAAGCTTGGATTACCCTCTCACAGACTGAGCAATACTGCCTTAACTCTAACTGGTCTCTGTTCCACCTCTCAAGACCAACTCCTGTCCTGCCTGGAGGAGGCCACAGGCACAGATCATAGCGAAAAGCATATAGCTCCTGACTTCTTAGAATCAGTGCAGGGGAGTTATTTGTGGACTACAGAATTCAGGTGCTATTAAATCCAGTTATATGTGCTTGTCTTCTACTGACAGGATTAGTTATAAGCAAACATCGGCACCGCTTACTGGTAAGATGCCGAGCGGCTAATGTAATGATGCTCAGAGCCTCAATAAAAACCCTAGATTAGGTCCAAGGCATACCCTGGAATGTCCTGTTTCAGGAACTGTATCAGGAGCTCAAATGGAAGCATGCACACACACCAACTGGCTTACCTGTCTCCATTGGTTGTGATTGACTCAAACTTGGATTTTTTCTTTGGGATTTCATTTTGAATTGAAGATGTAGAAAGTGTTTTCTGGCTTTTAATGCAAAAATAGAGAGACACACATTAGAAATCAAAGATTTATAAAACATCACAATAAAGGTTTGTTAAATGGGACCAACATGACATCATAGCTCTTCTATACAAGAGCTAATCGGTCTTTTTTTTTTTTTTTTTCTTTAAAGATTTCAGTTATTCTCTTGACAAAAGAGAGAGAAAGAAAGCACAACCAGAGGGAGTGGCAGGCAGAGGGAGAAGAAGAAGCAGACCTCCCGTTGAGCTCCTTGCTGGAAACCAGCCACTGTACCAACAGTCATTCCCATCCTCTGGCCCTGGGTCTGTCCTCAAAGGTCCCAGGACCCTGGGATCACGACCTGAGCTGAAGGCAGATACTCAACCAACTGAGCCACCCAGGTGCCCCTATTCTTGATTATTAAAATCCACCAATGTGTTGGTTTCATAGGTCCTGAATGCATGGCTAGCTCTCCTTCATAGGCCCCCAAAATTCTTAGCTTGAACTAAATATTACCTGCTTTATTAATAACTATGGGAACAGAGTCAATAAAATCTTAATAAGAAGTATAATTCATCTTATAGTTTAAAAAGTACTTTTCTAGAAATCTTCTTAATTTTTTAAATTTTAAGTAGGCTCCATCCCCAATGTAGGGCTCAAACTCATGACCCTGAGATCAAGAATCACACACTCCACCAACTGAGCCAGCCATAACAGCCATCGTAAAAGATGTGAGGTAATAGCTCATTGTGGTTTTGATGTGCATTTCCTTGATGATTAGTGATGTTTAGCACCTTTGCATGTATCTACTGGCCATTTGTATGTCTTCTTTGGAAAAATGTCTACTCAGGTCCTTTGTCCATTTTTAAATTGGATGATTTGCTTTTTTAATTATTGAGTTGTATGAACACTTCATATATTTTGTATATTAACCCCTGATCAGATACATGGTTTGCAAATACTCCATCCTTCTTTTTTTTTTTTTTAATTAAGATTTTTATTTATTTATTTGACAGAGAAAAAGAGAGATCACAAGTAGGCGAATCAGGCAGAGGGAGAGGGAGAAGCAGGTTCCTGGCTGAGCAAAGAGCCCGATTCGGGGACTGATCCCAGAACCCTGAGATCATGACCTAGACGAAGACACAGGCTAAACCAACTGAGCCACCCAGGCACCCCTATTTCATCCTTCTTGAGGCCTTCTAGAGTTCTGTTCTCAGCCTCCAACTTGAATTACATCACCCAAGAGTATGGTTTTAACAACTACTTATCATATGGGTTGGAAATGGTATTCCCCAAATGCAGCTTCATGGACTCTATCCTACATCCTAATGAATTAAAGTCGGGGGTAAAGCAGCAGGAATCCACACTTTATACCAACTTCTATTCCCACTGACTCTTCCTTGCTACCAATGGGCCACATCTGAACCTTTCTTCTCAGTTCTAGGCTAAGCTCCCAAAAAATAATTCTTCTTGATGCCGCAAACTCAACTTATTTTTTTTTAATTTTAAAAAAGATCTTATTTATTTATTTGAGAGAAAGACAGAGAGAGCACGAGTGGGTGGAGAAGCTGAGGGAGAGGGAGAAGCAGACACCCTGCTGAGCAGGGCACCTGACGCAGGGCTCCATCCCAGGATTTGAGATCAGGACCTGAGCTGAAGGCAGATACTTAATGAAGTGAGCCTCCCAGGCGCCCCACAAACTCAACTTTTAAAAACTGAACTTCCCTTCTTCCTATATTCTCTCTCAGTTAAGAATCTATCTATTCACCCAAGTAAGAAACCTGAGAATTATCCCTTACTCACCCAGCTCCTGCCCTTTTACCTGTTCATCAAATTATCTAAATTTCTCATAATTCTCCCTCTAAACTATCTTCCTGAATCTGCTTCTTTGATCTCCGGTGCCATGGCCTCAGTTGAGATTCTAATATTAATATCTCTTATTGTGGACTCATATGAAAAGCTTCTTAACTAACCCCCAGTCTCTTTCTTCCAGTATATTCTCCACAATAATCAGGGTTAATTTTTTTCAAGGACGCCAGGCTCAAGTTCATGCTCCTTAACATGTCTGCAAAACCTTCTTTTCTCCCATTTCCTGGCTCTCGAACATAAGGTCCAGCAACATAAAAGGACCTGTAGTTCCCCAGGGTTCCATGTGGTCTCACACCCTCCATGTCTCAGCAAACGCTATTCCCTCAGCCTAGGAAGCATCTGCTCATTCCCTCTGTGAGGATTCCAACTCATCCTAAGCTCCAGGCCTAACACCAGCTCTTCTCTGAGGGTCTCTTGCCTGACTTTCCAAGGTAGTTAATTACTACTGCCTCTCGTGCCTGTATCTCGATGTTTCTCATGCTCATCGAATTATATTGCAATGATTGGATTACAGGTCTGTCTTCCCTACCAGACTGCATACTCTCGATGAACAGTTTGATTCTTGTATTCATCTCTGCCTTCCTAGCAGAGTTGCTGGCCCATGAGAGTACTTAATAACGTTTGCTAAATGAACAAAAAAAATCATAATGGTAACAGCAACAAACAGTAACTAAAATATAGTGAATGGTTCCTACATGCCAGTTATAAATCGCTATGCATGCACTATATAATTTATCTTCACAACAATTCCATGAGGTAATACTATTATTTCCCTATTTTAAAAATGAAAAAAGCTTGCCCAAGATCCCACACAGAGAACCTGACAGAGCTGGGATTCAATCCAGACCCAGAACTCTTTTTTTTTTTTTTTTAAAGATTTTATTTATTTATTTGATAGAAATCACAAGTAGATGGAGAGGCAGGCAGAGACAGAGAGAGAGGGAAGCAGGCTACCTGCTGAGCAGAGAGCTCGATGCGGGACTCGATCCCAGGACCCTGAGATCATGACTGAGCCGAAGGCAGCGGCTTAACCCACTGAGCCACCCAGGCGCCCCCAGACCCAGAACTCTTAACAACACTTCAGATACTCTGAGAGAAAGCTAAGGCTACAATGAAAGGACGTCTTTTTGACTAGATCCCACCAGGACAAACCTAGAACATCTATCAACCTCCTGATCAAATATGCATAAAAATGCTGCATGCCTCAGAAAGTGAAATGTCCAAACTTCTCAGGAGATAGCCCACTCCAAAGGTGAGGAAAACATTACAGGGAAAGTTCCACAAACTTTTCAGATAGTACAAATGAAGTCAGGAAATCCTGATACCTTACGGAAATCTCTCCAGCACTTGGAAGATATACGAACTGTAAAATGTGGTAGAGGCTAGCAACCAGAGAAGACCAGGAAAATGTAAACTAAATGGTATCTCCCATGGCTAATTGTGTATTCTGTAGGACCAACCAGTACTTCCAGTCCTATCTTATGCATCTTGGGGTTACCTGTTATAATGGCTGCCACCACTCAGTCTACTATACTGTTCCTTCTCCTGATGGCTGGCACGGGAAGAGCTGCTCAGATGTTTCCTCTGCTCTTTGGTCTTCTGGAGGACTCGTTTGTACGAAAGTGTACAAAGCCAGCACAGCAATTTCCCATCTACCTGAAAGACAAGGAGACAAAGATAAAGATAAAGAAAAGAGAATGTAGTACATGGGTACTACAGAATATAGGTACTGGGAGCTAGAACCTCTGGGTTAAGTCCCAATTCTGCCACTTGTGAGGTGTGTGAACTTGGGCAAGTCTTCTACCTCAACTAAATCTCCCTGTGTCCTATGAAGCAGCTACTGTTGTTTCCCACTGGAAAGAGGAAACTGATGCATAATATGATTAACTAACTCAGGGCGCCTGGGTGGCGCAGTGGCTTAAAGCCTCTGCCTTTGGTTCAGGTTGTGATCTCAGGGTCCTGGGATCAAGGCCCGCATCAGGCTCTCTGATCAGGGGGGAGCCTGCTTCCTCCTCTCTCTGTGCCTGTTTGTGATCTCTGTCTGTCAAATAAATAAACAGAATCTTAAAAAAAAAAAAAAAAAAAAAAAAGACTAAGTAACTCACCCAGGATCATTCAGCTAACCCAGGTCTATGAGACAGAGAGGCTTATACTCCAGCTATTATTATACACTGCCTCCTGATTCCTAAGTCAGCTTCTCCAGTATCTTGATTCAGGGAAAATGTGCTCTCATTGGCAGGAAGCAATGACCATTGCTCTTATTGGTCAATGGAGAGTTACATCCTCCCATTGTAAATTAATGGAATTTGGTTAATAAAAGTTAGCTCTTGTGAGCCTAAACGTCTCCAAAAAGTAGCTCTGGACACTGAAAAAGTTTCTGTACTGTATTCTTTCATTAAAAGAATATTTATTGAAGAGAACAAATTGATAGTTGCCAGAGGCAGGGAGTGGAGGATAGATGAAATGGGTAAAAGTAGCTAAAGGTATAAACTTCTAGTTATAAAATAAATCAGTCACAGGGATATAATGTACAGTATGATGATTACAATTAATAATACTACGTTGCATATTTGAAAGTTGCTAAGAGTGTAAATCTTAAAAGTTCTCATCACAAGAAAAAGAATTCTGTTAACTGTGCATAATGATTAACTAGATTTATTAGATTAACTAGATTTATTGTACTGATGACTTTCCAATATAAACAAATACCTAATCATTATGCTGTAGATATGAAACTAATATAAGGTATGTTACACCTCAATTTAAAAAGATACATAAAATAATCACTTTTTCAGTCACTTTTAAAAAAGTAGAGAGTGAGAAGTAAACTTTTTCTCAGTAAGTAACAGCAAGCTGGAGATATATTTCAGACTAATATTTTGGCCATGTTTGGTAAAACAAAAGAGAAAGGAAATATTTCTCAACAAAGTATAACTCTTATCAACCTAAATATATACATATACATTTATGTAACATATATAATATATATACATACACACATATATATAAATAATATATATATAGCAGGTGTCCCCTCTAATATTATTTTATATTTTACATTATTTTATTTTATATTATTTTATATATATATACACACATATGTACAAATAATATATATATATATATATATATATATATTAGAGGGGACACCTACTATATGCCAGGCCACTGGAAATGTGGCAAAGAACAAGACAGAGCTCATGTTCTAGTGGAGGTTGACAAACATATAAACAACATTAATTTCTCGCAATGTTACATGCTATGAAGACAATAAAACAGGGTAATATGATAAGGGGTGAGTGAGTAAGTTAGTAAAGTGTCTTTGTGAAGAAGAGGCATCTGAGCATAAGGAACCAGTTAAAGATGCTTTGGAAAAGGATGTATCAGGCAAAACGACAGCTAGCACAAAGGTGGGAATGACACGGGCATGTCTAAAGGGCTGAAAGGCAGCCAACGTGGCTGAAACAAGGTGAGGGGCAGGAGGGGTGAGGTCAGATGAGACTGAGAGGCAGGTGTGGGCCATGCAGGCCAAGGAAGGGGTTTGGGTTTTATTCTAAGTGCAGCTGGAAGCCACTGGGTTTTAAACAGAACAAATCTAAACCACTTTTATCCTACTAACACTCCATCCCTCCACATAGGGCTCTCTTTCACGTCATCTTGTAATTTTTTAACTTCAACACATAGAAACACTTAAAGAGTCAGATAGTGAAATTGGTCATGCATCCTGCTTAAGTCACAATCTTTCCTTTACAGAATTCAATAGACTTTTGCCAGTCATCACTTCACTTACATGGGATATTGATCACTGTAATTCAGATTCTCATGAGATACTAGAATACAATGCTCCAGCAGTACCTGACTGGCTCAGTCAGAAGAATATGCAACTGTTGATCTTGGAGTCATGAGTTCGGGCCCTACCTTGGGTGTAGAGATCACTTAAATAAACAAACAAATATCTTAAAAAAATACATATGCTATTTTTTTAAAAAAGAGAATAAAATGGTCCACATTTAGTAAAAGAAGAAAATAAAGGCTAAAAATCTTCAAGGTCAATAACATCTAGCAGAGGAACTGAGAATTCTTTTCTCTGTCATATGTCTTTTTTTTTTAAAAGTAAAGTAGGCTCCACATCCAGCACCGAGTCCAAGTCAGGGCTTGAACTCACAACCCTGAGATTGAGACCTGAGCCAAGATGAAGAGTCAGATGCTTAAGTGACTAAGCCACCCAGGAGCACCCCCCCTTTTTTTAAAAGATTTTATTTTTAAGTAATCTCTGCACCCAACATGGGGCTCAAACCCACAACCCTAAGATCCAGAGTCATATGGTCCCACCCACTAAGCACAGCAGGCACCCCTTGTTTATGTCTTTTTGACATAAGTGACCCACCTTAATTTCTCTGAAAGAAAAAAAAAAAATCAACAAAAACACAGCTTTACCTTCTTTCTGTCATCTTTCCTGTCAAATGCGCACTGCTGCTTACACTGTTCACACGAATATGGTGGTCCATATTTCTTCTCTGAATTCGTGCAGCGCTGGCATTTGTTGCCAATAAATGCTGCAATTATGTTGCAGTACTGACAAGGTTTGGGCTTAAAGAGAGAAAAAGTGTCAACTGAGTATATTATAAAATACCAGTCAGTGCATTTTTTAAAGCAACCATTCCTATTACATCGTTCGTTAGTCACTGTAAAAATGTATTCCCAACTTCATAAATTTCCTTCTACACCAATCGAATGAAGCCCAATTCCCAACACTATGTAAGGTGTTTTTCTGCACAAGACTATTGATTTTAAAACAAATAAACGAACAAATAACAAAAGCCCATCCGTGTA
This sequence comes from Neogale vison, assembly GCF_020171115.1. Taxonomy (NCBI): domain Eukaryota; kingdom Metazoa; phylum Chordata; class Mammalia; order Carnivora; family Mustelidae; genus Neogale; species Neogale vison. Next base: position 20,645,255 of record NC_058092.1, on the reverse strand, counting down.
TATGCTGGGACTTCTGTGAGAAATTCAACAGAACCAGCACTTTGAAGAAACCAGCAAGTGCTTCCAAACTTCTCAAAAGACCTCTTTGTCATTATCACTGTATCACAGGCTAGGAGATTCCCTGCAAGGACATAATATCCAGAATCCTAATATTGAGAGACCCAAAAAAAAAAAAATCCATTCATCCAAATGAAGTCAGATGCTACCAAAGAGGTCACATCATAGGATCCATCTTTCTCCTCCTCTTTTCACACTGGTTACTGAAGCTCTCAAGGAAAATTATGACAATCTTGCCATCATGACCATAAACACAGACCTGCTCGAAAGCTCAAATACTGGATAAAGTTCACTGAGAAAGTATTTACACATAAGAAGTTCTAATAAAAATATAGTAATTACATTAATAATCCACAGAATATAAGGTTCCAAGGACCTGAGTACTCACTGTTAGGTACAGAGAAACCCTACTTACCGTTCCATATAACTGCACATTCTGAGCACATTTCTTGCATATTGTATTGGTTTTACTGTTAAGGGAAAAAGACACACAAGGCTTTTATAAGAAAAAACTTGTTTTACTCACAACATCTGAAAATTGGTCTCTCCTTAAGCCCACAGAATTTGCTCATTGCTAAGTGCCAAGGTGATATGTGGTCTGGATACTTGGCTAACTGAAGGCTGAGTATCTGGCCACTAACTCTTTTTTAATTATCTTGTGGTTATTAATTTTATCAGCTCAGACTAAATGAGACTTTAAAGTAGAGAGTGAGTTATTTCTGATTATCACATCTCAAAGTATCACTAACCAAAATTATCAAATATGGACAGGACCCTCAAAAAAATATTAGATTAGATTGAAATGCACTCGCAGTAATTCCTCAATTTGGATAAACATCCGAGAAACCTGAGGTGAGAAATGAAGTATATGTGTTTGGAATACAAACTTAAGAGACTCTATCCATGTTGACTATATTATGTCTACACTCTCCTGTGTAGGTAAAAGCATACGAAAATCCCAGATGTGGGGCACATGGGTGGCTCGGTTGTTAGGCGTCTGCCTTCAGCTTGGGTCATGATCCCAGGGTCCTAGGATCAAGTCCCAAGCCCCACATGGATAGAGCCCCGTATCCGGGCTCCCTGCTCAGAGGGAAGCCTGCTTCTCCTCTCCTAATCTCCCCCTGCTTGTGTTCCCTCTCTCACTGTCTCTGTGAAATAAATCAATAAAAATCTTTTAAAAAAAAAAAAAAAGAAGGAAAGAAAAAAGAAAATCCTAGATGTGGGGAAATAGATGGTATGGCCAAATTTTTTAAAAAATATTTTATTTATTTGAGAGAGAGACAGGGAGAGAGAGCATGAGAGACAAGAAGGTCAGAGGGAGAAGTAGACTCCCCATGGAGCTGGGAGCCCAATACGGGACTCAATCCCGGGACTCTGGGATCGTGACCGGAGCTGAAGGCAGTTGCTTAACCAACTGAACAAGCACCCGTGACCAAATATTTTATCAATACTTCCAATTTCCCTAAGAACTAAGCACTGACAAAAATAAAAACATCTTCTGTCTTGTGAAGGTCCAGAGGTCATAATATAACCTAAATATCTAAACTGATAAACTACCATGGGAGAATAAAACCATCTTCAAATAAAGTTTAATTCTTCACAAAGGGAGGTACGAACAAATGCTTGATGTGTAAAAATAAACTATATTCTGGGGCTGAAAATAAAATCACATAAAAATCCAGCCTATCAGCCTCTGTGATTATTTTCTCATAGAGTCCTACAAAAATGACCATAAAGTTAAAACAAAGAGAAGTCCCAAAGTAGAAAACATTTAAATTACAAGTGGAATATTCAAACAAAATATTTTCCAGGGCAATTTTCTGCCATTTTAAAGAGGCAGTACAAGAAGTGAGGGTAGGGGCACCTGGGTGGTTCGGTGGGTTAAAGCCTCTGCCTTTGGCTCAGGTCATGATCCCAGGGTCCTAGGATTGAGCCCCACAAGGGGCTCTCTGCTCAGCAGGGAGCCTGCTTTCCTTCCTCTCTCCCTCTGCTTGCCTCTCTGCCTACTTGTGATCTCTTTGTGTCAAACAAATAAAATCTTTAAAAAAAAAAAAAAGTGAGATTAAAAATAAAGTAAGGTGCATTTAAAGGAAACTTTCAGAAAGAGGCTTCACATCAGAAATTCTGTGATGCTGAACATTTTGGTTTATGTTTAGATTTATTACTGAAGAAGTGGGATACACACACACACACACACACATACACACACACAAATGCTCCTGACAACTTAGAAAACATACAAAGAAAAACTATTACTATGATCCATCTTGAATCAATTTTTTAAAAAGATTTTATTTATTGGGGCGCCTGGGTGGCTCAGTGGATTAAGCCGCTGCCTTCGGCTCAGGTCATGATCTCAGGGTCCTGGGATCGAGTCCCGCATCGGGCTCTCTGCTCAGCAGGGAGCCTGCTTCCCTCTCTCTCTCTCTCTGCCTGCCTCTCCATCTGCTTGTGATTTCTCTCTGTCAAATAAATACATAAAATCTTAAAAAAAAAAAAAAAGATTTTATGTATTTATTTGAGAGAGAGAGAAAAAGCATGAGGAGGATAAGAGGCAGAGGGAGAAGCAGATTCCCCACTAAGCACAGTGTCCGATGCACATCTTGATCCCAGGACTTAGGGACCATGACCCAAGTCAAAGGCAGACACTCAACCAACTGAGCCACCCAGGTGCCCCTGAATCAATTTTTTTTTTTAGATTTAATTTTTTTAAGTAATCTCTACACCCAACATGGGGCTTGAATTTACAACCCCAAGATCAAGAGTCACCTGCTCCATGGACTAAGTCAACCAGGCATCCCCATCTTCAGTAAATTTTTATGTGCGGAGTGAATGAAGGGTCAAACTTCATTATCTACCCCCCACACCCAAAAACTAATTCAAGATGGATCATAGACCCAAATATAAAAGCTAAAACAATGCTTCTGGAGATGTTTTATATGTTTCCATTTCTACGAAGAGCTAGAACAGGTAAAACTGGTATGTGGTGGAAAGGAAAATCAAAACAGTAGTGTGGGGGGAGACAGGAAGGGTAGGGACTGAGTGGGATGAGGCATGAGAGGACTCTCTGCGGTGATGGTAATGTTCTAGATTTTGCAAGGGGTTTGGGGCTACACAGATGTACACAGTTTGCAAAACTCATCGAATGACATACTTAAGATTCAAGCATTCAGTGTACACAAAATTTACCTCTAAAAAAATAAAGGACCGTAAACAAATGTTGAACTTTGTTAACAATATGCCTGCTTAACTGTTTAGGATCAAATATAGTGATGTCCACAACGTTAAAGTAAGATGGATCATAGATGCAAATATAGTAAATGTAAATTATAGAATCCAAGTGGTGGATATATGAGTGTTTACTGTCTAATTCTTTCAACCATTTCTGATTTGGAAATATCCATAATAAAATGTTGGGAAAAATGTTCCTAGAACTGAAATAAGACTGATTAAAATTAGGTTTCTAGGTCTATGTATGAGCTTGCAAACAGACCCCACCCTGCTTGAAGAAATTATTACAGCTGTAGTCCCACAGAATTTACACCAATAAACTACTTTGCTACTACTGAAAGTCTCCCAAAAATGTGTGTTTACTGACACCTAAATGTTTTTCACATTTTAAAAAAAATGAGATTTACATAAGGCAAGTGAGTTTCAAATGTGACTAGGGCTAAGAAACCCTTATCAGAATTGTCACATTTCCAAAAGTATCTTCTTTTGGATTATAAATTCTTGACACTCTGAATACAAACATACTGAAACACGAGGTTCATTGTTTTACTGTTGTGGTTTCTTCGTGTCATAAAGATTTATAAACACAATATAAAATGAGCAAGGATCTGGAAAAAAAAGTAACTTTAAAAATTTAAGCAATCAATGGATAACTAGGGAATGATACGTGTGTTTTTTATTTGTCAATGTGTTATAATTAAAAAAAAACACAGAATCTGTGTATAATGAGCTCAATTACAGATCTGTAATGTGAAAAGCAACTAACTGTCAATTTTAAGAGGAAAAAGCCTATCAACATCTTCCATGGTCAACAAAAACTGTACCTCTCCTGCTGGTACTCAGTTCTACAGTAGGTGCACTTCACAACAGGGTGTGCAATCCGACATTCCTGAAATGAAATGAGGATATAATTTTAAAAGGCAGTCAGAAATGGAAATAGCCTTCAGTAGGAGGCAGAAGACCTAGGTACTATTCCCAGCATAGCCACTTAGCTTGAGTGAGTCACTTGAACTTTCTGGGCCTTATTTTTCTCTTCTGTAATACTGGCATCACTGGCCTGCATTGATGTGGGAATTAAAAGGGAATTTATAAGGAACTAGTCATAAATTGTAAAACAAAGTATGTATGAATAAGGCTCAGACTGGAAATCGAAAGCCCTCGATTCTGGTTCTAGTTCTGCCACTTTCACCGTTCAATTTCCGAGCAGGTTCACTTGGAAAATGAAAATGCTAAATTAAAATCATTATTGCTTACCTATATGAAACTTCCTTAAAAGATATATATGTATATAAATATCTCAAACATCTGAGCTCTTTCCTACAGAGTAAACAGAGTAGACAAGTCATGGCCATTTGAGGCAACGGCGACATACAGTTATGAGTTACCCATATTAGAGGCACAAACTGAATGATCTGGGAATATGGCAAAATCCGTCCTAGGCAGCCTTGGTGACTTTTAACTGTCACCTCACAGCACTTCTATTAACTTAAATAGGCAAAGCAGATGAGGCAACTCAAACGAAAAAAAAAAAAAAAAAAACTTGGAACTTTAGGAGTAAAAACTGAACAGTAGCTGGTTAGGGCCGGGACCGAAGGTCACCAACTGGGTGCTGAAAAATCCTTTTGCTTCCTGCGCTTAATTGTAGGGCTTTTCTATAAAGCCGCGCCACCTCCGACTTTCAGACTGGCTGGAAAGTGCCCGTGAGGCGCCCGAGTTGGGAGACTCTCCTCCCAGGCAGCACCCAACTCTGGAGTTCAGTCCCAGACGAGGCAAGGGGGGGTCCCTCAGTCTGCAACCAACGGTGGGGAAGCCAGCCCCGGAGGGATCTCGGTGTGGTGCGTCTGGTTGGGGGCAAGCAGGGGACCCACTGTCCCCTCCCCTGAACTCAAAGGGTCCGAGAACAATCCCTCGCGGTTGCTAAGCACCCGGACACGCCGGCCGCGGGGGCCTGGACTGAGCCCGGGACTCCCCCACGTGCCCCGCTGGCCCCCAGCGAAGAGGGTGAGGCGCCTCGGCTGGGCGGGCCTGCCACGCCCTGCCCGGCGGACCCCGCTGAGCGGCCCCGCAGAACAGGGGGCTCCGGGCCGCGCCTCTAGCGTCCCAGTTCCCGGCCGCCGCCCCAGCCCGCGCACCTTGCACAGCTGCTGCCCCTGAGACAGCGCCTCGAAGGGGAAGCGCTGGTGGCACTTGGTGCAGGCGTAGAGCGCCGCCATGTCCGGCCCGGGCCGTGCTCACCGGCCAGCCGGCCCGGCCCGCCGCTTTATCTGACAGTCTGAGAGACAAGCTGGCGGCGGCGGCGGCAGCAGGCTGCGGGCTGCGGCAGGCGGGCTGGCCGGCGAGTGCGGGCGGACCAAGGCGGGCGTGGCGGCGTTGGTCGCCCGTTCACTGGTTCATGTCGACGTCCATCAAGCACGAAGGGGCGGAACACAGAGCTTATGACAACTCTGATTCGGTCTGGACTGGAGTACGCCACTTATGACGCGCGCGGCCTCGATTATGTAAAGCGCAGTCACGCGGGGGCGCCACTAGGAGGTACCATCTCCCGCCCGGGACCTCGGAAGTGCCCAGACCCCTCCCACTTCGCTCTTTGTTCCCGCCCTCGCTCCGCCTCTCCCCGGCCGCGGTGGCAACGGCGCCTCTCGCGATATCTCTGCGGAGTTGTGATGTTTTGGTTTCCATGGAGCTGCCTTCTGGGAGCAGGAGGGGCGCGGTTGGGCTAAGAGCAGCGCATTGTTGAACTAGAACTCGCGCAAGATCCCGAGCCTGAAAAAGGTGGGGGGCTTGGGAGAGAACACCACCATCGTCTGGACAGGAGGGGCCCACACAGGGAGAGAGAAGAGGAAACCATGAGAGACCACGTAAGAGGGGTGTTCTCTCTCAGATCCCTAAAAGGGGGCAACTCGGGGATCCTTGACTTCCGAGAGAACGCGGGAAACCCCAGAAAGAGGACCCCTGTGTGGAGGAAGAAGGCTGCTAGAGTGATGACAGCCCCTGCAGGACGTCGTTGAAGAATACTAAGGCGAGGCCCTCTACCCCCTCAGAGACCTCCTGCTCTGGTGGCCTCCCTCAGAGTGGGATACATTTGGCCTGAGGCCTATTTCCTACTTTGTGTTCCCCAGTTGCACCCCCAGCTTCTCTTGCAACCACCTGAGGTCTCCTGGCTGACCTTGCTCCACCCCACCCCAAGGGGAGGCACATCCTCCTGGATACCCGGCCAGTCTTCAGTTCTCAGCTTGGCACATATAGGGGCCCCCAAGGAAATATGAACTACTTGTTCTTGACACTTTGGCAAAGTTTCCTGCAGTGCTGACCTTTCCAAGTCCCTGCCCTATAGCTGCTCTTGGCCTTAGATTATTTCAGATTCTGCGAACCACCTATATAATATAGAGTCCTAATCGCAGCTTTATTTCAACGTGCGTTTTTTTTTTTTAAGATTTTATTTATTTATTTGACAGAGAGAGATTACAAGTAGGCAGAGAGGCAGGTAGAGAGAGAAGGAGGAGGAAGCAGGCTCCCTGCGGAGCAGAGAGCCCGATGCGGGACTCGATCCCAGGACCCCGAGATCATGACCTGAGCTGAAGGCAGCGGCTTAACCCACTGAGCCACCCAGGCGCCCCCTATTTCAACGTGCGTTTTTTATAATTGAGGATGCCCTTAGGGTTTCTACATTCCAGGCCCAACAAAATTGACCTCTTAAACCCAAATCCAACCCCCTTCTTGGGAGTTTACCCAAAGATGTGTGTTAATCAAAGGTTTAGGCTCTGGGGTCAGAACGCTAGGGTTCAAAATTACTGTTCCGCATTTCCTAGCTATATGATGTGACCTTGGATTTATCATTGAACTTCTCAGAGCATCACTTTCCTCAGCTGTACAGCTGAAGCATTATGAGGATCAGAAACAGTACAGAACAGTACATGGAGGATAATGGGGAAACTACTTAGTAAGTAAAGAGTTTTACTTTGGAATGATGGAAATATTTTGGAACTAGTTAGAGGTAGTGGCTGCATAACACTGTGAATGTACTACTGCCCTTGAATTGTTCACTTTAAAATGGCAGATTTTGGGACACCTGGGTGGCTCAGTGGGTTAAGCCACTGCTCAGGTCATGATCTCAGGATCCTGGGATTGAGTCCCACATCCGGCTCTCTGCTCAGCAGGGAGCTTGCTCCCTGCCCCCACCCCTGTCTCTCTGCCTACTTGTGATCTCTCTCTTTGGCAAATAAATAAATAAAATCTTAAAAAAAAAAAAAGAAAACTTCACAACTTTAAAATGGCAGTTTTTATATTATGTGAATATCACCTCAAATCATTAAAAAAAAAAAGATGTAGGTTTGGGAGATAGACTGTGTGGCTTTGAATCCCAGCTCTATCACTTAGAAGCTGTATTATTTTGGGCATATTAAACACAAAATAAAAGAAGAAACAGTGAAAACAGTAGATGGAACTTGGTGCACTAGGTAAATGTTCATTATTAGAAGGTAAAAACTGTGTCTCTTACTAGGAAGACGCTGGTGCCTTAGATCATGTAAATACAGCCTCCCTTTTACTCACATCTATAACCCCACACTGGAGTATGAGTCTCTCTTTGTTCCAGTTCTGGTCTCCAGTGTATTACTTACCAGCTTTCTAATTGCCTATTTAACATTTTTCATCCACCAGACTATGGCATTATGGAATATAAGGACCATATCTAGGTCATTTCTGTATCCTCTTTATCCAGTGCAGGGTGAATTAATCCATTCTTCCAACAGATCTTTATTCAGTGTTCACTATGTACCAGGCTCTGGCTTAGGCATTGGGGGATGCACTGGTGTGGAAAACCAATGTGAATCCTGCCCTTGTGAAGCCGAAAACCTAATAACAAAGACAGTTGAATGGCAAGGACTGCATGATGAGACGTACCGCAGGGATAGAGAAGAGTGTTAGGATAGGGGAGAAGATAAGGGGAGTCACCTGGGTAGAGAAGATCAGGGGATAATTTTCTGAGGAGGTGCCAAGACATGAAGGTCAGGAAGACCTTAGCCATTTGACTTAGCCAAGAAAGATCTGGACAGAGGGAAAGGTGAAGATCTCACGGTAGAATAGAGCTGGGCATGTACAAGAATGAAGAAGCCACTATACCTGGAGCTTAGTGGGATGGAGACAAGTAGAGAGGTCAGCAGGGGCCAGATGTATAGAATCTGTAGACCCTGATATGGACATGGATTATTTTTTTTCAAAGCACAATGTCTGGAGTATAATGGGGCATAAGCCATTGGCAGTTTTAAGCACACAAGTGACAGATTTGTATTTTTTAAGATTTGGGCTGGCTGCTATGAGGAAAATAGACTGCAGGGGGGCCAACATAAATAAATGCCCAGAGACGGGAGGAGGCTATTGCAGTCATCCAGGTGAGAGGTGGCGATTAAAATGTTGCAGTGAGAGAAATGGAGAGATACAAGATATATTTTGGAGAAAGAGTCAACAGGATTTAGGGATGGATTGGATTTAGGAGGTGGTAAGGGAAAGGAAGAAATGATGATCAATGTACCCAGTTATGTGGATGGTGGTATCATTTCCAGCAAAAGGGAAGATAAGGAGGACAGGTTTCAGAGACAAAATGAAGCGTTTTATTTTTGACATACAGGCATGCATCATTTTATTGGGCTTGGCTTTACTGCACTTTGCAGATATTGCATTTTTACAAATTGAACGTTTATGGCAACACTGTGTCAAGCAAATCTGTATGCACCATTTTTCCAACATTTGTTTACTTCTTGTCTCTGTGTCACATTTCGGTAATTCTCACAATATTTCAAATCTTTTCATTATTTTATTTGTTACAGTGGTCTGTGATCAGCAATCTTTGATGTTATTATTGTAATTGTTTTGGGTGCCACAAATGACATTCATATAAGAGGGTAAACTTGATTAATAAATGAGAGTGTGATTTTTTTAAAGATTTTTATTTATTGGGGCGCCTGGGTGGCTCAGTGGGTTAAGCCTCTGTCTTCGGCTCAGGTCATGATCCCGGGGTGCTGGGATTGAGCCCCGCATCAGGCTCCTCTGCTCAGCAGGGAGCCTGCTTCCTCCTCTCTCTCTGCCTGCCTCTCTGCCTACTTATGATCTCTCTGTCCAATAAATAAATAAAAATCTTTAAAAAAAAGATTTTTATTTATTTGTCAGAGAGAGAGTGAGCACAAGCAAAGGGAACATCAGGCAGAGTGAGAAGAAGGCTCTCTGCTGAGCAAGGAGCCCCATGTGGAACTCAATCCCAGAACGCTGGGATCATGCATGACCTGAGCAGAGGCAGACACTTAACCGACTGAGCCACCCTGGTGGCCCGTGTGTTTGTTTGTTTTTTAAGATTTTATTTACTTATTTGACACAGAGAGAGAGATCACAAGTAGGCAGAGAGGCAGACAGAGAGAGGGGGAAGCAGGCTCCCCACTGAGCAGAGAGCCCAACTTGGGGCTCGATCCCAGGACCCTGAGATTAGAACCCGAGCTGAAGGCAGAGGCATAACCCACTGAGCCACCCAGATGCCCCTGTTTTTTTTCTTTTTAAGTAGGCTCCATACCCAGCATGGAACCCAATGCAGAGTTTCAACTTGTGACTCTGAGATCAAGACTTGAGCTAAGATCAGAGTCAGACACTTAACCGACTGAACCACCCAAGGACCCCAATAAATGTGTGTTCTGACTACACTATGAACCGGCTGTTCCCTCATCCTCTCCTAAGGCCTCCCCGTTCCCTGAGACACAGGGAACAATGTTGGAATTGTCCAATTTATAACCCTACAATGACCTCTAAGTGTTCAAGTGAAAGGAAGAGCCAAATGTCTCTCACTTTAAATCAAAAGCTAGAAATTATTGAGCTTAGTGAGGAAGGCATGTCAAAAGCTGAAGCAGGCTGAAAGCTAGCCCCTGTGCCAGAGAGTCAGGTTGTAAATGTAAATGCAAGTTTCAGTTCTTTTTTTTTTTTTTTAAGATTTTATTTATTTGTTTGACACAGAGAGAGAGAGAGCAAGAGCAGGAACACAAGCAGAGGAAATGGGAGGGGGAAAAGCAGACTTCCTGCCTGAGCAGGGAGCTCGACTTGGGGCTCGATCCCACTACTCTGGGATCAGGATCAGAGCCAAAGGCAGATGCCTAAAGACCGGACCACCCAGGTCCCCCAAAGTTTCAGTTCTTAAAGGAACTTAATAGTGCTACTCCAATAGACACATGAATAATAAGAAAGCAAAATAGTCTTATTGCTGATACAAAGTTCAAGTGTTCTGGATAAATGATAAAAGCCATCACAACATTCCTTTAAGCCAAAGCCTAATGCAGAGCAAGGCCCTAACTCTCTTCAGTTCTGTGAAGGCTGAGAGAGGGGAGGAAGCTACAGAAGAAAACTCTGAAGCTAGCAGAGGTTGGTTCATGAGGCTTAAGGAAAGAAGGCATCTCCATAGCATAAAAGTGCAAGGGGAAGGAACAGGTGCTGATGTAGAAGCTGTAGAAAGTTCTCCAGAAGATCTGGCTCAGATCAGTGATGAAGGTGACTACACTAAACAACAGATTTTCAGTGTAGATGAAACAGCTTTCTACTGGAAGAAGATGCCATCCAGGACTTCCATAGCTGGTGAGGAGAAGTCAATGCCTGGCTTCAAAGCTTCAAAGGACAGGTTGACTCTCTCCTTAGGGGCTAGAGCAGCTGGTGATTTTAAGTCAAAGCCAATGCTCATTTCCATTCCAAAATTCCCTAAATACAATGCCAAATCTACTCTGCCTGTGCTCTATAAATGGAAAAACAAAGCCTGAATGAAAGTGTGCCAGTTTACAATGTGGTTTACTGAATATTTTAAGCCCACTGGTTGAGACCTACTGCTCAGAAATAAGATTCCTTTCCAAATATTACTGCTCACTGACAATGCACCTGGTCACCCACGAGCTCTGATGGAGATATACTTCGAGATTAATGTTGTTTTCATGCCTGCTACCATATCATTTTATGTGCAGCCCACCGATCAAGAAGTAATTTCAACTTCCAGATGTTGTTATTTGAGAAATACATTTATTAAGGGTATAGCCACCTTAGAGAGAATTCCTTTGGTGGATCTGGGAAAAGTTGAAAACCTTCACAAAAGGATTCACCTCTCTACATGCCATTAAGAACATTCATGATTCAGGGGAAGAAGTCAAAATATCAAATTTGAGAGTTTAGAAAAAGTTTGTTCCCTCAGGGCACCTGGGTGGCTCAGTCTATTAACTGTCTGCCTTTGGCTCGGGTCATGGTCCCAGGGTCCTGGGATGGAGTCCTTCATCAGGCTCCCAGTGGGAAGCCAGCTTCCCCCTCTCCCCATTGCTCATGGTCTCTCTCCCACTATCTCTGTCTCTCTCAAATAAATAAAAACTTAAAAAAAAAAAAAAAAGAAAAAGCTGATTCCCATGGATGACTGTGAGGGTTCAAGATTTCCGTGGGGGAAGTAGGTGCAAATGTGGTGGGAACAGCAAGAGAGCTAGAACGAGGAGTGGAGCCTGATGATGGGACTGAATGGCCATCGTCTCATGGTACAACTTGAAGAGAGGAGGAGACAATTCTGGATACTTATGGATGACCAGAGAAAATGGTCTCCAGGGATGGAATCTACTCCTGTTGTGAGACGGTTGAAATATACAAAGGGTTTAGAATGGTACAGAAACTGAGTTCATAAGACAGTGGTAAGGTTTGAGAGAAATGACTTCAATTTTGAAAGAAGTTCTAGCATTGCATGTTCCAGAGAAGTCATCTGTGAAAGGAAGAGGCAAACTTCATTGTTTTAGAAATTGCCACAGCCACCCCGACCTTCAGCACCCACCGTCCTGATCGGTCAGCAGCTATTAACGTCAAGGCAAGACCATTTGGGACTACATGGATAGACCTAGAGGGTACTGCGCTAAGTAAAATAAGTTAGACAGAGAAAGACAAATGCCATATGATTTCACCGATATGTGGAATCAGAAAAACAAAACAAATGAACAAACAAACAGAAACACAATCACAAATACAGAGAACAAACTAGTTGTTGCCAGAGGGGAGGGGTGGGGGGGATGGGCAACATAGGTGAAGGGGATTGAGAGGTACAAACTTCCAGTTATAGTAAATCATGGAAATGAAGGGTACAGCACAGAGAATATAGTCAATAATACTGTAATAATATATATTATATAATATTACAATAATATGGTGACAGATGGTAACAACATTTATTGTGAGCATAGCAATGTACAGAATTGTCAAATTGCCATGTTGTACACCTGAAACTAATATAACATTGTATGTTGACTATACTTCACTTAAGAAAAAAAAAAAAGGAAGTGAGAAGGGGTAAATAACTATTGAAACAGGGAAAATTTAATAAATTATAAGAGACTAAAACAAAAATGAAGGCAAGACCCTCCACCAGCAAAAAGATTACATCGCACTGAAACAACAGACAATGGTTAGCATTCTTTAGCAACAAAATATTTTTATTAAGTACATTATATTTTTTGATATAATGCCATTATGTACTTCATAGATTACAGCACAGTATACACAGAACTTTTATATGCACTGGGAAACCAAAAATGCATCTCAGTCACTTCATTGTGCTATTCGCTTTATTGTGGGGGGCTGGAACCCAACTGGCAATGTCTCCAAGGTGAGCATGTATTGAGTTCTAGATGCCTATGGGACATCCAGTGGGAGACATTATGTAGGCAGTGGGCCGTAGTCTGTATATGTCTTATAGAAGAGGTCTGGGACAAAGATAGAGTTTGGGGGACATTATCAGTATATACATAGTATTTATTGCCCTCAAACTGGATATTATTTTTACCTCGGAAGCCCATAGAGCGAGGAGAGCAGAGCCCTCTTCCTGAATCAAAAGGAAGTGCATCCAGTACAAGCTCTAGTCAGGAGGGGTTGTCTACAGAGAAGCCACGAGCAAGAGAGTGCCAAGAGGAGAGAGTGGTTTCACAGAAGCCAAGAGAAAAAGCAGCAAGAGACATTAGTCAATAGTGTCATCAGCTGCTGAGGGACTGAAGTGAGGACAATGATGGATGCTTCCTGAACTGACCTGGACACACACCTGTGTATGCTGGATGTCTGTCCTGTCAAAGCGTGTCCCTCTTCCCTTATCAAGTCTTCCTCCATGTGTCTTTGGCAGCAGCAGGGTGTGCCCCTGAGGGAGCAGGAGAAGACAATTTTCTAGCAGTATTGTTCATAGTATCAAAAGGAAAGGGGGGAAAAAAGAAATAATGATTGACAGAATAATGGATGAATAAATTGTGTTGTGCTTAGGAAGTCCAGAGAGGGGACCTTAGCTTCAACTGGGTCAGCTCTCCCGGAGTGTCATTGCTTACCTCCCATCGACCAACTCCAGAAAATCTTCATGTTAAGGAGGATGGTGGAGAAAGGGGAGTTGATAAAAGTTAGAACTGGCTTCTATCACATATATGAATTCGGTATAGAAATTCAGAAATAGGGGCGCCTGGGTGGCTCAGTGGGTTGAGCCTCTGCCTTCAGCTCGGGTTATGGTCTCAGGATCCTGGGATCGAGCCCCATGTCGAGCTCTCTGCTGGGCAGGGAGTCTGCTTCCCCCTTCTGTCTGCCTGCCTGCTTGTGATCTCTCTCTCTGTCAAATAAATAAAATCTTTTTTTTAAAAAAAAAAAGAAGAAATTCAGAAATAAAACTTCTAAAAACTAATTTTTTAAAAAAATTAGTTTTCTGACTTAATATTGAGATATATTGACATATAACTGGATCTAATTTCTATTATTTATCTAATCAACATGCACTGATGTATCGGGTACAGGGCTAGGTCTTAAAAGTACAGCCACACGCCTGGGTGGCTCAGTGGGTTAAGCCGCTGCCTTCGGCTCAGGTCATGATCTCAGGGTCCTGGGATCGAGCCCCGCATCAGGCTCTCTGCTCTGCGGGGAGCCTGCTTCCTCCTCTCTGCCTGCCTCTCTGCCTACTTGTGATCTCTGTCTATCAAATAAATAAATAAATAAAATCTTTAAAAAAAAAAAAAAAAAGTACAGCCACAGAGATGCCTGGCTGGCACATTTGGTAGAGTGTGCAACTCTTGATCTTGGGGTTGTGAATTTGAGCCCCATGTTGGGCATGGAGATTACTTTTAAAAAAGTACAACAACCGGGACCCTGGGTGGCTCAGTTGGTTGGACGACTGCCTTCGGCTCAGGGCGTGATCCTGGAGTCCCAGGATCGAGTCCCACATCAGGCTCCCAGCTCCATGGGGAGTCTGCTTCGCTCTCTGACCTTCTCCTCGCTCGTGCTCTCTCTCACTGTCTCTCTCTCTCAAATAAATAAATAAAATCTTTAATAAAAAAAAAGAAAAAAAAAAGTACAACAACCAATACAACCAAGTTCTCTGCTGTCATGAAGCTTCCATTGTAGGTGTTGGGGAGACAGCTGATACAGGAGTAAACAAGAGTATAATATAATTTCAGGGGATGATAAGTGCTCAGATTAAAAAAATAATAAATCAGGGCAAAAGGAGAGAGAATAATGGGAGAGGCTCTATTTTCAATGGAATTGTCAGGAATGTGCCTCAGGACTAGGCCTGTCAGCAGGCACTTGAGTGAAGGATGGGGTGGAGGAGGGAGGGAAGGGTCTTCCAGAAAACAGGAGACTGGAAAGGTACAGCCAGTGAGGTTAGGAGGAAACTCAGGAGAGTGCTGAGTCTCAGGACCAAGTGAAGAAAGGTCTTCAAGAAAGCAGTGATCACTGGGGCCCTGGCTGGCTCAGTTGGAAGAGCACACAACTCTTTGATCTCAGGGTTGTGAGTTCAAGCCCCCTGTTGGGTGGAGAAATTGCTTGAATAAATAAGTAAACTTTAAGGGGGGGAAAAAAAAGCTGTGATCATTGGTAAAGGCCGATAAGAGCTTTGGCAGGGTGGACAAGAGCAGTTGCATGGGGTTGGCAGGAGGAAAAGCCTGACTGAGATCTAAGTTCAAGACAGATGGGGCAGGGGTAAAAAAGGAGAGAATGGGAGGTGAGGAAGTGGAGTCAGTGCGTAGAGAGAAGCATTTAGAGGATTTGGAACACAACAACAAAGGATGACTTTAAAAGACTGTGAGAGGCAAGAGAAGATTTACCTTTTTATTTCCTCAAAGGGGGCTATTACAGTAAAAGGGAAACTTGATGGTGTGGGAGGAAGTTCAAGGAACAAAGCCTTTGAGTAGGTGAATAGGGATGAGATCCAGGATACAAGTTGAAAGTTGCTGTGAACAGTAGTAGCAGGAGTAACTTAGAGTCTGTCCACACCTTCCCAAGAGCTGTACCTAAGTTCTGGGAAGTTTTTGAGCTGCAAACACATGTGGGTTGGAGCAGGGTAAAGATTATCTAGTCTTCATCATCTGTCCATACTGACGTCCTCTTTCCCATCTGGTGTCAAGTCATTGGCCCATGTGTCTCGCTGCCATGTCCTCCTCAACTAGACCGTAAGTCCCCTTCATGTCTGCCAGCTGTACATGCCATACCTGCTTTGCTCAAGGCGATTGAAGGAAATGTTCCACTGCTCCCTGAACCACCCTCCAGCATGAGGAGCCACACCCTTCAACCATTCCTGTCTTCTGCTCCTGGACTATGTTGGGGGTAGGGACTCCATGAGCTTTGCCACCTAGGGTAAGACTAGGCTGCTGTAGCAACAAGAATGATCAATATGGCTTGACCAAGACAGATGTCTATTTTTCTCTAGTGTAATTGCAATGCACAAAGTTTATGTCCTCCTGAAATTCGCATGTTGAAACCTAATCCCAAATGCGATAGTATTTCGAGGTGGAGACTCAAACATGATTAGCTCATGAGGGCTGAGCCTTCATGAATGGGATTAGTGCCCTCATAAAAGAGGTCCTCGAGAGCTCCCTTCCCATCCACCAAGTGAGGACATGGTGGGAGAACAGCAACCAGGAAGCGTTCTCACCAAACACCGAACCAGCTGGTACCTTGATCTTGGACTCTCCAGTTTAGAACTGTGAGAAATGCATTTCTGTTGTTTATAAGCCACCCAGTCTATGGTATTCTGTTACAGCAGCTGAAAATGACAATAGTGGTCGAAAGACTAATTTCCATGTTGTCATCCAGGCACCCAGATTTCTTCCAGTGAGTTCCTCCACTGCCTGCCTGGTTGAGGCTAGTTCATGCAGGGTACAACTGATAGGGAATGTAAAAAGTCCTTGGACTTTTTTCTCTTTCTCCACTCATCCTATGAGATCTCATGTAGCTCTTGGCTTTTCTACTACCGATGACTTTGAAATTTGTCTTTAGGGCTGCCTGGGTGGCTCATTTGTTACGCAGCTGCTTTGGCTCAGGTCATCCCAGAAAACAGGAGACTGGAAAGGTACAGCCAGTGAGGTTAGGAGGAAACTCAGGAGAGTGAGTTTCCTGGGATCAAGCCCCCTATCAGGCTCCCTGTTCTGAGCAAAGCCTGCTTCTCCCTCTCCCATTCCCCCTGCTCATGTTCCCTCTCTCTGTCTCTCTCTTTGTCAAATAAATAAATAAAATCTTAGAAAAGAAAAGAAATTTGTCTCTAGTCCAGCCTCTCCCCTGAACTTGACATGGTGTTATATCTAGAGCAGTGAGTTGTACAAATGGACACCACATTCAGTAGGCCAAATTGAGGAGTCTTTATTAAAAAGCCGGTGGCTGCGAGGGGACTCATGCATTCCAAAATCTTGCAGCCTCGAATGAACTCAGGGGTAGACTTATAAAGGCATAAACCACATCCTGTTGTCAGTTTCTAAAAATTGCCAAGCACAGTACAGAAGCAAAAATGCTGGGGTAAGCAGATATCTAAGGTAGGGGTACATTTCCGGGAATTATCTGGAGTATTATGCGTTTTTTTTTTTTTAAGATTTTATTTATTTATTTGACAGAGAGAGATCACAAGAAGGTAGAGAGGCAGGCAGAGAGAGAGGAGGAAGCAGGCTCCCTGCTGAGCAGAGAGCCCGATGCGGGACTCGATCCCAGGACCCCAAGATCATGACCTGAGCAGAAGGCAGCGGCTTAACCCACTGAGCCACCCAGGCACCCCTGGAGTATTATGCGTTTTTTTCTGCTAAAGTTCCAATAACACGGGTACGGTAACATGACTGTGTTAGGAAATGCCCACTTTTTACAAAAATGGTGCGACTTATGCTAAGTCCTTCTCGTAGGTGTCTCAATCTTCCTTTGGATGTCTAGAAAGCATCTCAAACTTGGTATCTCCAAAAAAATATCCAGCTCCTTCTGCAGTCCTCTCCCTTTCCGTTAACGACAGCTCCATTTTCCCAGTTGTTTGGCTGAAAAATCTTGGTGTCATCCTTGACTTTTCTCTTTCCCTCATATCTCACCTCTGGTCGGTCCATAAAGGCTATTGATTGGTTCTATTATTGAAATAACAGGTTGAAATATTGAAATAACAACTCACTAGTTGAACTCCTGTTATCTATACTCAGAAACCGAAGGGACACAAATAAATTTTTTGAAATATCCTTCAATATCAGAGACCTGACACCACCATGCTTAGATCCAAGCCCTGTGTTTTAGAGAACCCCGCATCACCACGTACATCCGTGCTTCAGGATTTGGAAGTTCAGCGTTAGCACAGCACAACCCGAAATCGTAAACATCTAGGACTAGCACAGTTCATGTCCCAGGGAATGATGCTAAAATCTTGGGTCCTGTGTTCCCAAAACAAAAGTGAATTGTGTTGATCGCTGGAAAGGTTTACAGGTGGTGTCACTGCCAACATCAGAAAACAGACATCGCTTCAGAGTCTGCAGAAGGCTGAAAGAACCAGCTCAGGCAAGAGAACTGACAAATTCATTGCCTTGCCAAAGCTTTCCTCTCTGATGGCATGAATGTAATAAATTATGGCACAACAAAGTATCATTTTCCAGTAGTGCCCAGTGTCCATTTTCTTGTTTCTCTTTCAGTTTCAATTCCAAATGGGAGGTACTCATAAATTACCTTGGCATTCACAACAGTTACACATGGCAGCTGAGGGATGTTTTCCAATTGAACAAATCTTATTACTCATCTGGGTTTGCATAGATCTAGATGTAACATGTGTGAGGCATAGTACCAATTCTTTCTATTGGCATCTAGATGGATATTAAACACTAAAAGGGCAGAAAGTTTTATTTTAAAAAAATTTAGTAAGACTTGATAGAATTTTCAAAACAAAAATGTATCAACTTTATCATTTTATTTTTTAAAGTATTTATTTAGGGGCTCTTGGGTGGCTCAGTCGTTGGGCGTCTCCCTTCGGCTTAGGTCACAATCAAGCCCCACATTGGGCTCCCTGTTCCACAGGAAGTCTGCTTTTCCCTCTCCTATTCCCCCTGCTTTTGGTCCCTCTCTTGATGTGTCTCTCTCTGTCAGATAAATAAATAAAATCTTTTTTTTAAGGTATTTATTTATTTATTTAGAGCACAAGTGTGGGAAGGGGCAGAGGGAGAGAGAGAAGCTGAAGCAGGATCAGACTCCATGCTGAGTGTAGAGCTGGATGCGGGGCTGGATGCCATGACCCTGAGATCATGACCTTAGCCAAAATCAAGAGTCAGATGCTAGACTGACTGAGCCATCCAGGTGTCCCTTAAATTTTTATTTTATTTTTTTTAAAGATTTTATTTATTCATTTGACAGACAGAGATCACAAGTAGGCAGAGAGGCAGGCAGACAGAGAGGAGGAAGCAGGCTCCCCGCCGAGCAGAGAGCCTGATGCGGGGCTCTATCCCAGGACCCCGGGATCATGACCTGAGCCGAAGGCAGAGGCTTTAACCTGCTGAGTCACCCAGGCACCCCTAAATTTTCATTTTAAATGTCATATTAATGTGTATATTTGCTTTTTTATTTTTCATAGATGATTTAAGTATTTTGGAGAGCGGGGAGTCTTGCTTTTCCCTCTGCCTCTCCCCCTGCTCGTGCTCACACGCACTCTCTCTCTCAAATAAATAAATAAAACACTTTAAAAAAGAAAGAAATATTAAAGTGCACTTGTGATGAGCACCAGGTGTTGTATGGAAGTACTGAATCAGTATCTTTTATCCCTGAAACTAATGTTAGGCAGTTAGGCGTGACAGAGAGGTCCAGAGCAGATGCCAGCCACAGCCTGGGAGCCGCCCCAAAGGATTAACAGCCACACGTTCAAAGCCAGTTCTAAGGGCTAACAGAATAGGAAAGGCTGCAAGGGGCCTTCCAGGAGCTGAGCATGAGCATGAAAGGTGCAACTACACTGTATGTGAACTAATTGGAATTTAAATAAAATCTTTAAAAAAAATTAGTAATTTTGGTGAAAAAAAAGTCAAGAAAGATATATTCTAAGTGTGTTAATGCTCTTCAGCCAAAAACCACTGGAAACACACCTACAGATAAATAAAATTGGGATTTATCACCCATTGCAATGAGGGAGAATAGACACATTGGGAAACATGAATGTTACAAACAGATCCTTTTATAGGATCTGGACTAGGGTTGAATGACTTGGGGAAAGTGTAAGATAGTGAAGGGTTGCTCTCACTCTGTGGGTGTCAGAAGGCAAGGGCAGTTCTATAATTGGGAATCTCAATATACAAATCTTTTTTTTTTAGATTTTATTTATTTACTTGACAGAGATCACAAGTAGGCAGAGAGGCAGGCAGAGAGAGAAGAGGAAACAGGCTCCCTGCTGAGCAGAGAGCCCGATGTGGGGCTCAATCCCAGGACCCCGAGATCATGACCCGAGCCGAAGGCAGAGGCTTTAACCCACTGAGCCACCCAGGCGCCCCTCAATACACAAATCTTATCCATAGGGAGACAAGACTAGCACGAGGGTAAAACTAATTGTTAAGAAGTAGCAGTCATGCGGTGCCTGGGTGGCTCAGTGGGTTAAAGCCTCTGCCTTTGGCTCAGGTCATGATCTCAGGGTCCTGGGACTGAGCCTCAAATTGGGCTCTCTGCTTAGCAGGAAGCCTGCTTCCCCCCACTCTCTGCCTGCTTGTGATCTCTCTCTCTCTTTGTAATAAGATAAATAAATAAATAAGTAAAATCTTTAAAAAAAAAAAGTAACAGTCACTCATTTTAGCTAAGGAGGAAAGGGTAGCTTGATATTCTGAGGGAGGCACAGTGATCTTGTTGCTATCTGTGCTGCAATAACGTATGAAGTGTCCTTGTTTTGTCTAATGTTATCATGGTCTCAGAGTAAACATGTAACCAGTTGAGTATTGGTATTCTGTGAGATCATTTATGTTCAGTAACGTGGTTCAGCTGTGAGTTACAGGTCAGCCCTTTTTCCTCACTTTTTTATGGAATAAATAAATATATTTATTTATTATAAATATATTTATGGAATAAATATATAACAATTTATTAATTATGTACATTTTTTTGTATTCCTTGTCCAAATATTTCCAGTCCATCACCTGAAAACCTAGATATGTAATGTGATCATGAAATGCCTTCATTGTGATAGACTTTCGGTCCCATAAAAGTTATAAGTCTACACATATTTTTTATTTTGTCATTTTGGTATACAGAGAGAATATATTTTATTTTATTATTTAGTTAATTTTTTTTATTATTTAGTTAATTTTAAGTAGGCTCCATGTCCAACATGGAGCCCAACATGGGGCTTGAATTCACGAACCTGAGATCAAGACCTGAACGCCCAACTGACTGAGCCACCCAGGTGCCCCAAGCTAGAATATATTTTAAATTATATGCTGTGTCTTCATTTAGAGTTTTAAAATATTTAGATGTAATAGGTGCGCCTCTATTTATACTTTTGTCCCAGCCTCTATAGATGTGCATGGTGGGCATATGATTTTCACTCAACACATGCTACTTTTGCATCAGAACTCACCACCCAGGCTTAGAAACAAACAGATTCAGAGAGTAAGGGATATTCAAGATACCTCCAGAGTTCAAGCCCCTTCTCCCATCCTTGTTGCCAGTACTCTGGGTCAAGCCACCCTAATTTCTTACTTGGTGTGGTGGAATTTGTATTCTGTCAATTTAGCTAAGCCAGAACTAGGTTTCCCAGAATTCCCTTTCTTGTGTAGCTTTGGGCGAGGATTTGCCACAGAGGAAGATTTAGGCAGGATTTGGCAGAAGAGAGACTGTAGTCATGCCTAGTCTTGGAAGGCTGATACAGGGTCAGATGCTGCTGTAGCTCATGCTTGTTTTCCCTGATCTGCTATCTCCTCTTGTCCGTGTAAGGCAGTAGCCAGACCCACAACTCCTCCAGCAATCCCTGGTTCTCTGCCTTCTGCTTCTTCAACTACAAGTTGAAGTGTGTGTATCGATGAAGGGCATCAGCTTCTATTGCTACTCCTCAAAACTGGAGGCTTGGAGGTGTGGAAAGACCAAAAGGAGATCTAATTTGTCCTTGTTGGTTCCAGTTCACCTTCAGAGGTCCAGTTTGACCTTGACATCCACCACTTCATGTCCATCTTTCAAAACACCCATGTCTTGGATCTGCCTTGTTGACTCCTAGCCCAGCACCAGATACACAAGCAGCAGCCTGTGTCATCTGTTTAACCAGCTCTTGTAATTGTATCAAGTTAAATACCTATAACAAACCCCTCATTTTATACTGATCCTAATGGTTCTGCTTCTCTGATAGAACCTCGACTGATACACCTGGCCTTTTGCAATTGACTCCTGGGCAGTCAGATTAATCCTGCTAGAACCATGTCACTCTGGTCTAATCCTTCCAGAAGCTTCCCACCTCACTCTAAGAAAATGCCAGTCTTGTTTTTTTTTTTTTTTAAGATTTTTATTTGACAGGAAGAGTAAGAGTACAAGCTGGGGGAGCCGCAGAGGGAGAGGGAGAAGCAGGCCCCCTGCTGAGCAAGGAGCCTGGTGTGGGACTCAATCCCTAGGACCCTGGGATCATGATCTGAGCCAAAGGCAGACGCTTCACCAACTGAGCCACCCAGGCACTCCATAAATGCCAGTCTTTATTCTCACTGTCCCAGACTCAGCTTGGGTTTCTTCCAGCAGTCCCTATCCTTGCCTCACCTCCAGACATTACTGGGGAGGAGGCAAATGCTAGTCCTTGGCATGAATTCAATGAAGCCTGCTGTAGTGGGAAGCACAGAAGCTTTGGCACTCAAGTCTGACCCAAGTGGACCCATGAAGGCTCTGCTTGCCCAGAAACAGCCCAGTGGAACGAATTCACACGATTCCAAAATGCAGACTGTTAAGACCCTGTTGGTGACCATGAGACCAGAGAGTGAAAAATTGCTGAGAGATAAATTCCTCACGCCTCATCCTTCTTATGGACTATTCTAAGACACAGTGGCTCTGTGTGACCTCTTTGAAGTGATCCCATGTGACTGAGCAACTGGCTTTGATTTTTGTGGGACTCTGGCCAGTGAAGTAATGCACTAACTTGTATCTTTCCTTCCTTCTCTGTTTCACTTCTCTTTTTCCCTAGCTGTGGGGATCGCAACTCCCGAGAAAACATTATCATACACTCTTAGATTCCGGCTCTGTTTTCTAGGGAACAGATACTGATGTTTAGTTCCAGAAGAGGTCCTAGAAAACAGACGTTAAGGGTATGATTCTGTGGTAGTTTTTCTCATGTATGTGAAGGTAATAGACATCTCATTGTTGGTAGCAAATGGAGTGATAACCTTGCCCTTTGGTTGGCAACAATGATGAAAGCTTTCTCTTGTGTTGAAGGGAAAACTAAAAAAACAAAAACAAAACAAAACACCCAAAAACCAAAATAAAAACCCACAAAAAACCACATCCAGGATCAGGTAGGTTGTAAGTGGCACAGTTGCAAAGGACTCTTATTTTTTTTTTAAGGTTTTATTTATTTATTTGACACAGAGAGAGAGACAGCCAGAGAGGGAACACAAGCAGGGGGAGTGGGAGAGGGAGAAGCAGGCTTCCGGCTTGGTGCTCCAGCCCAGGATCACAACCTGAGCCGAAGGCAAATGCTCAATGACTGAGGCCCCCAGGAGTCCCCGAAAGGACTCTGAATTTGTAACTTAAGTAGGTCTCCTACGTCAGAGTCAAAGTCCTGACAGGGAAAGAATAGGACCCTGAGACCTATGATAGAGACATTAGGGCAGACAAACCTAAGAATCTTTATCTCTCAAATTCTCCTGAGTTTTCCTGGGGGCAGGGGTAGAGCAGCCCCCCGCCCTCTTGCCAAGGAAGAACAATTTTCTCAGACTGTGCATAATCTTACATGAAGCAGATGCCTCTTAAGATGACACTTATTCTCCTCAAGACCTGCTCCCATCACCTCCTCAAATAACCGAGGTCAGTTTTCGGCAAATTCTGAGTGGGGAAATTTAAGTCCTGAACTGGAAAAATAAGCTACACATCAAAGGAATCAAAAAATATATAGTTAATATATATGGGAGAGTTAATATATATGGGAGAGATCTTGGGGGTTTTAGACATGGTTGTGAGGGGGCAGGTATGGCAGAACGTAAGACTGGCTAATAGGGATCTCATCATCATGGACCACTGTCCCATAGTTCAGGCTTCAAAAATTTTTTTTTCAAGATTTTATTTTTGAGGGGCGCATGGGTGGCTCAGTGGGTTGAAGCCTCTGCCTTCGGCTCGGGCCCAGGGAGGGTCCTGGGATCGAGCCCGAGTTGGGAATCTCTGCTCAGCGGGGAGCCTGCTTCCTCATCTCTCTCTGCCTCTCTGCCTACTTGTGATCTCTGTCTGTGAAATAAATAAATAAATAAATCTTAAAAAAAAAAAACAGATTTTATTTTTGAGTAATCTCTACACCCAATGTGGGGCTCAAACCTGGAACTCCAAGACAAAAAGTTCATGTTCCACTGACTGAGCCAGACAGGCACCCCAAAGTCTTCAATATTCTTGCAAGGATAGCTAGATCTCAGGGGTTCCTGGGTGGCTCAGTTGGTTAAGCATCTGCCTTCAGCTCAGGTCGTGATCCTGGGGTCCGGAATTGAACCCTACATGGGGCTCCCTGCCCAGCGAGGAGTCTGCTTTTCCCTCTGCCCCTCACCCCACTTGTGCTCTCTCTCCTTCTCTCTCTCTCAAATAAATAAATAGAATCTTTAAACAACAACAACAAAAGGGATAGCTAGACCTTGCTGCTGGTAGATAGTTTCCAAAGATGGTCACCATCAATTCCTTCCCTTCCTCTATGTATGTGCCACTCTTCACAGCAAGAGACAGAGTCTGTTTTCCTCTTCTCCTTGAATCTGGACTGGTCTTGTGATTTGCCTTAACTAACAGAATATGGTAGAAGGACACCGTTCCAGTTCCAGACCTAAACTTCATGAAGACTGGCAGCTTCCATTTCCTCCCTCTTGGAAGCCAGCCACCATATAAAACCCGCACCGAGACCTTCTTACTGTGAGGAAGTACAATTTAGCCATGTTGAGACACCATATTACAAGATGACTGGGGAAACTGTGTGGCACAGTCAGTGAATCACCCACATCCAGTTCTTGGTTTCAGCTCAGATCATGATCTCAGGGTCATGAGATCAAGCCTCACACTGGGCTCCATGCTCAGCATGGAGTCTATTTGGGATTCTCTCTCCTTCTCCCTCTGCCCCTGCTCCCTCTGCACCTTCTCTCTCTCTCTCAAATACATAAATCTTTCTCAAACAGAGATGACTGGGGGCACCTGGGTGGCTCAGTGGGTTAACCTCTGCCTTCAGCTCAGGCCATGATCTCAGGGTCCTGGGATCAAGCCCCGAATCTGGCTCTCTGCTCAGCAGGGAGAGTGCCTCCTCCTCTCTCTCTACCTGCTTCTCTGCCTACTTGTGATCTCTGTCTGTCAAATAAATAAATAAAATCTTTTTTTTTTTTTTAAAGAGGGATGACTGACCAGTCCACAGGGGTTCCATCTATCCCAGCTGAAGTGCCATTTATGTAAGTGAAAAGGACATCTTGGACATTTCTTCTCCTAAAAACACCTGTAAATACCACACGAAGCATATGGACATCCAACTAAGCCTAGCCCAGATTGCAGAATTGTGAGAAATAATAAATTGTTTGATTATTTGTTTCATTAAATAATTGTTGTTTGAAGCCTTTAACTTCTTTTTTGGAGGGGGGAAAGAGGGTTGTTACTCAGCAATAAATAATTGAAATATGGTCTTAATACTTTGCAAGGATGGTTCTTTAAAGCAGGATGGTGGCCTACAATAAATCAGGTCAAGATCCTAGAATTTCCATGGTAGAGTATTTAAGAAGGGGTCAGAAAGTTTGAGGAGGTGGAAATGTAAGATCCAAGAACTCAGCACCTGATTATGTTCTCTAAGAGGGCCCAGAGGATACTCTCTTTACCGAAGCAATGAGGGGTTCACTGAGAAATGGACCTCAGCATCTCTGAGTAGCTTAGTGGGGTTTGTCTTTGGTAGGCTGAGATGAAGAGTAAAAGATGTGGCCATGGAACTGGTGTTCCCAATATGAACAGTAATGTTGGGATTCCAGAATGGCAGAAGTGGCATCCAAGGCCAGGTGACTATGATTACTGTCATGGGTAGCAAGGCCAAAGTGACAATAAGGGTGCCTTGCTCTGCAGGGATCTATGGCAAATTGACTGTGGAGATGGGATGGAAGGACAGCTGACTGGGTAATTCTCAATTTTGATTGATTGATTGATTTAAAAGATTTTATTTGGGGGCGCCTGGTTGACTCAGTTGGTTAAGCAACTCTTGGATTCAGCTCAGGTCATGATCTCAGGGTCGTGAGATCAAGCCCCCCATTGGGCTCTATGCTCAGCATGAAGTCAGCTTGAGATTCTCTCCTTCTGCCCCTCCTTCCCCCCACTCTCATGAGTGCACTCTCTCTTTCAAATAAAATATTTTTTACAAAAAAGCTTAAAAGATTTTATTTGTAAGTAATCTCTATATCTATCGTGGAGCTTGAACTTATAACCCCAAGCCTAATAGTCACATGCTCCTTGCCAGGTATCCTCTCTCAACTTTTATATCATTAAAAAAAAAAAATCAAAAGACACCTGGGTAGCTCAGTTGGTTAAGCGTCTGCCTTTGCCTCAGGTCGTGATCCCAGGGTCCTGGTATCAAGTCTTGCATGGGGCTCTCGGCTCAGTGGAGAGCCTGCTTCTCCTTCTGCCTGAAACTCCACCTGCTTGTGCTCTCTCTCTCTCTGTGTCAAATAAATAATAAAACCTTTTTAAAAAATCAAGAGCTGATAAGTGGAAGACTGACATTAGCTGCCACAATGGAAAATCACAGTCCCTCATCCAGATCTGAGATCTAAGTTCACAGAACGGAACACCTTGACTGCAGTAGAGGTCATGCCCCATTAAGGAACAATTCTGCAGTGAGTGATACCATAGTTACATATAGTAAATATTCCTCCTATCCTTTCCCAAAGGGATCTGTTGTCATTTGCTGGAGTAACTGTGCATTAGAAAGAGAAGAATATTCACAATTTTCAAAAGATTATTAAAGACATGAAGTCTGACCTGACACAGAAACCAATAGACACAAAATACCAACATCGCTTTCTGGTTAGAGTGGGGACTAACGGAGGCCAGGTGATAGATGGAGTTTAGCCTAAATCCAATGGATTACATGATCCTGCAGAGACAATGTGGCTGGAGGCTGTCCAGCCAGATGGTCATATGTCCCATATTGTGGATGTCAACTAAGTTCTGAACTTAGCAACTCTACTACTTTGCAAAAGATCAATTTAAAAATGGCCATGGTGGCAAAGACGGACGCTTTGAATGGATCCCGGAACTTGGGCTCCCTCTCACCAAAGTTAATCCAGCAACTGCTAAGAAATAACTCAGCAGGGAACTGTAGGCTGCAGTTAACAACATAGGTCCGGGAGAATGGCCAGCCACCTAGTGGCAGGTCAGTTACACCAGCCCCCTTCCACTTTGGAGAAGGCAGTGATTCATCCTTGTTAGAACTGCTGTGTACTCCAAACATGGATTGCATTTCTTACCCATTGTGCTTCTGCAAGCATTGCTATCCAAAGGTCTAAAGAATTCTCAATCTATTACCAGAACCAGAGGACCCATTTTATGACAAATGATGTGTGCCAATGGCCTCATGCACATGGCCTGTGCCAGTCTTACCATACACCCATCACCCGGAAGCAGTCAGCCTGAGAAAACATGCAATCGAATGACTTCATTTCCACAAGCTTTAATCTGCTCTGCAGAGTGAAGATTATAAACAATAGATGATATTTTGCTGGACTGTTGTGGGACAGGAAAGAGATCATGTGCATAAGGTATTTTACATAGGCCCTGCTATGCAGAAAGTGCTCGATAAATTGGTAGGCATTATTATGAACTGAATTGTGAAAGGCTTCTGCATCCCAAGAGGAACTAGTGGTTGGGCTTCATGAAGCCCAACGGGGTCTTGGATCCCACTGTAGTACGATCTGCTTTGAATACTCTTAGCTATTCAGAAAGTCCCTGGCTTCAATTACATGTTTCTGCCTGTGGATATTGCAGAGATGCCATCACTGAGCAAACAGAGCTGGAGGAAAAGGAAAAAGAAAACCGAGGATGAGGCCAGGAAATGGAAACCTGGACTGGGATTGGTTGGTTGCCTGGGGGAGGAGGCAGTCCAAATGTGATTATAAAAAGCCAGCCTTCAGGTGGAGAGCTGTTGCCTCACTGCTGTTCCCATCTAACGTCGGGCTCTGGGAAAGAAAGGAAGATTCACCTTCTTCCCCCTCCAAGGTAAACCCAGAAGCTAGGAAGTGTGAATATCCAG
Source organism: Neogale vison (assembly GCF_020171115.1). Taxonomy (NCBI): domain Eukaryota; kingdom Metazoa; phylum Chordata; class Mammalia; order Carnivora; family Mustelidae; genus Neogale; species Neogale vison. The sequence goes on along the minus strand of NC_058092.1, from coordinate 20,617,282 downwards.
CTGCCGAACTCTATCAGGCTCCCTGCCTGTGAGCCTCATGCCCGAAGAGCCAGGACACCCATTCCTCAGGGAAGCTATGCCCCTGGGTCCCTTGTAGTGCCATGGGCTAGGACTGGTCCCAGGAGATAGGTTGGGGGCTTTTAAGGGGTTGGGGTACAACACCCTAAGAGGCATGAGACTTAGGTCATAGGTACCAACTCAGCAATCTGTGGCCTTAATTAACCCTGGCACTTCACTTCTTTGGATTTAGTTGGTCATCTGTAAAATGGAGAGCAAGCTACCTTACCTGCCCAAAGGATTAGACGATTTCTGAAACCCCTTTTAATGTAGGATCTAAGGTCCTACATGTAGGATCTAATGTAGGATCTAAGGTCCAAACCCCTTTTAATGTAGGATCTTGAGGATAGATGAAGTTACGTGGAGTGGTTGTTAAAAGTATGGGTTTGGAAAAAAAAAAAAAAAGTATGGGTTTGGGCATCAGTCAACTGTGGGTTTAAATGCAACTGGCACTTCCTACTGGGCAGTCTTAGGAATATTACTTAACCTCTCCCAGTTTCAGCTTCCTTATCTATAACACATGGTTGAGAACAATGGTACCTGCCCCATGGGGTTGTTATGGGTATAAATGACCTTGTGCCATAAAGTGCTAAGTCCTCAATATATGAGAGGTTATTCGTTTTTAATTGAAGGAAAATTCATTGAGCTGACAAAGATCACATTAGAGGTGAGCGTGGGGGGGCATGTATATTTTCCTATTCTGTGCTATAATGTTTGAAATCTGACAGTCTTGAATGTGTGTCTAGGCTGTACAGTTTGTTGTGTTGTTGCCACGAGGAGATTAAAAGCCCGTGGCTCCTTAGGAGGGTCCTGGGCTCAATCCAAAGCAAATCGCTGCTTTTTATGGATTCGCCCCAATAGGACGGGGAAACCACCGAGCAGGTCCAAAAGGGCTCTGGAGACCATCTGTTTCCTCTCCCCCTTCTCCGGGCCAGTGACAAAGACTGACGCGGCGCCACCATGCGGCAAGAGGCGGTATCGCTCTTTCTGTGCTACCTGCTGCTCTGCGCCTGCTGCAGGGTGGAGGCAGGTAAGGGTCCCCGCACCTGGGAGGGCTGTGGGATGAAGAAGCCCACAGAGTTTCAGAGCCCGGCAGAGAGTCTCAGGATCCTTGGTTCCCAGACGAGAAGGGCCATTGCGATGGCCAGCTCCGGGTCGCTGTAGCCAGGGTCCCAGATTCGAATCCCCACCTGTCAATTCCTCCGTTCCATCGAAAGGTATCTCGGTGCCAGTTCTGCGCCAGGCACGGCGCCTCGGGGGAGGTCTCTTCCCTTAAGGGAGGCTCCCCGAAATGGAAGGATGGGGGTGGTTTTGAGCATCCGGCACAGAGTAGGGAATCCTGCTCCCCACTCCACCTTGTCCCCTCCCGATAGGCAAACGACAACGGGAAAAGGAAGATTCGGAAGGCGGAGGCTCCGGGTTCTGGGGCGCGCTAACCTGCATGGCTGTCGGAGGAGGTGCGTCCGGAGGGCGCAAAGCTCGGGAAGGTGGGGCGCACCCCTGCCGCGGGCGCTCTCTCATCACCTCTTCTTCCTCCAGGCCTCCTGGCGGCAGGGCTGCCCGCGCTGGGCTTCCTGAGCTCCGGCATTGCCGCCAACTCGGTGGCCGCCTCCCTGATGAGCTGGTCTGCGGTGGCGAACGGGGGCGGTGTGCCCGCCGGGGGGCTGGTGGCCACGCTGCAGAGCCTCGGTGAGTGGGGCGCGGGGCCCTCCTGCGGGGATGCCAGAGCCCGGTAATTCTAACAGTCGGGTGTTCTTACAATCGCCATCCTGCAGTGGGGAAACTGAGGCACCGAGGGACTGAATAATTTACTTTAGTTCTCCCAATGAATTAGCACCAGAGCCAGGATTCGAACCTCGTCTTGTACCTCGCTTTTAACCACGAAGGCCAGGTGCCTCACTGATGCTTTGGCCAAGTCACAACAAACCTCAGTTTCCTCATCTGTTAACAGGGATGACCATCCTCAATATAACATTTTATGAATCTGCTCAATCAGGGAACCAGATTGGCAAAGAAAGGTGGTGGAGAGGGGTGCCTGGCTGGTTCAGTTGGTAGAGCATGTGACTTTTGATCTCTGGGTTGTGAGTTCAAGCCCCATGTTGAATGCAGAGATTATACTGAAAAAAATTTTTTTTTAATTTTTAATTTAAAAAAAAAATGCATTCGCTGCTTGCTCTTTCTTTTTCTTTCTCTCACTCACTCTCGGAGGCCTCCAAAATCCTAGAGAAAAGTTGCCCCTGGCAGACTCCCCTCTGCCTTCCTGAATCTTCCATCTGCTCTCAATTCTGGATGACAAAAGCTCAAAGAACCAGCCCAAAAGAGAATAGAGTCCTTCTCAGGAGGGAAGAGAAGACACAGATCAGGCCACACCCCAGCAGTGGGAGGTGAAGGGTGTGGGCAAAGCTAGGAACAGCCCTGTGCTGCTCTAAGATGCTTGTACATGCCACAGGCTTGCCAGGAGGATGAAATCCCTTACTAGTGAACCCCCGGTCCCCACAGGGAGGTCACCACTGAGGTGGCTGTTGTTAGCATTATTAATAACACAGTGTGCTCACTGCAGATGTGAAGAGAATGAGTTGTTATTTGTGTATTTTCCATCTCTGAAACATATCTCTGATTTGAGATGGCAAGTCAAGGGGGAACTAGGATTCACTTTGCGAAAGTCCTGTCCGGGCTCGGGGCCCCTGTTTCTAGAACTGGAAACGAAGAAGTTGGACTTCACTAATGGTCTCCTGGCATTTGGATTCCCAGGTCTGGTGCCTGGGCCCCAAGTGACCTGGTGATGTTTGCTTCCCAGGGGCCAGTGGTGGCAGTGCCCTCATGGGCAAGATTGGTGCCTTTCTGGGCTACATCGTCCACAGACACCTGGAAAACAGCGAGGAGGAGGTGGAGGAAGAGGAGTAGCCTGCAGCAGTCGGGAACCCACCCACTCCTTCCAGCGGTAGTCCAGAGCTTTCTCTGTCACACTCCTCTGTGACGGAGTAAAATTCGATCAGAAAACATTTTGCCGGGGCACCTGGGAGCCTCTGCCTTCTGCTCAGGTCATGATCTCAGGGTCCTGGGATCGAGCTCCGTGTCCGGCTCTCTGCTTAGCAGAGAGCCTGCTTCCCCCTCTCTCTCTGCCTGCCTCTCTTGCCTACTTGTGATCTCGGTCTGTCAAATAAATAAATAAATTCTAAAAAAAAAAAAGAAAGAAAGAAAGAAAGAAAGAAAACAAAACGCTTTGCCCTGGGGCACTGGGGTGGCTCAGCCGGTTCAGATTCTGCCTTTGGCTCGAGTCATGATCCCAGGGTCCTGGGATTGAGTCCCACATCAGGCTCCTGCTTGGTGGGGAGCCTGCTTCTCCCCCTCCCTCTGCCATTCCCCTTATTTGTGTGCTCTCCCTTACTCTATGTCTCAAATAAATAAATAAAATCTTAAAATAAAAACAAATTTTGCCCTTCTGTGAGTCACCCTTGCTGTGAGAAGCCCAACAAGATCTGCCCCCGATTTGCCTTCTCCACACACCTTCCACCCCTTCTCCCCTGCAGCCAACCACAGCTTCCTGGAACGCAACCAGGTGGTTTTGTCTCTGGGCCTCAGCACGTGCTGTTCTCTCTGCCTCAAATGTCCTTCCGAAGCTCATAACCCAGCTGAGACAGCCTCTCCTCTGGGATTCCTTCCCAGCAGAGTCTTCTGCCACAGCGAGAGCACTCGGGCTCGATTTCACAGGGTGCCTGGGGAGGCAGAGCTCAGTCTGTTCTCAGTGGGAGAACCTTCCAGCTACTTTTCTGATTAGGCAGAGATGGAGAAGCCTGATCTCCATTTTCTGAGGAAGCACAGAGCGCTCTCCCTTAGATGGAGACTCTAAGGCCAGGGAACAGCAGCTTTTTGAGGGCTCGGCTCAGCCAGGTCTCTTTCCCTCTGAGAACTCTGGGGACCAAGTGGACAGTTGGCATCTGGAGCCTTTATACCCTCTGAATGGAAAGAAAAGTCCATCCCAAACCTTTGGCGAGATCCAAAGTTAGCAAGGCCTGTCCAGGTGAACCAGGGTGACTGAACCCAGGTTGAGGGCGGAGCTGGGGAGCCTAGAGTTCCCAGAAATCAAATGGCACTGTGAAGACAGGCCTGGTGCCAGCACCTCAGTGGGCATACCAGTCTCCAGACCAGACCAGCCTCCCTCTGCATCCCTGGGAAGTGGTCATGTGTGAACCACAAAAGCTGGTCACAAAAGGGCCACCACAGCTGTGTTCAGGCCTCCTCCGCCCTGCCTCACCCCACTTATAATCCAGAAATTCTTCTCTAGTTACTGATGTGTGTGGGAGGATGGGTAAGAGGTCCCCTCCTGCCTGCTCCTGTCCCCAGATCTGACACCATCTCTGTAGCTGGCCATCATGTGCCTCAGCTGACTTGCCCCAGGCCCCAGAGAAACACTGCCTGAGGAAGAGGCGTGTAGGAGGGAGAGACACCACCTGCTCCTCACACACTCTCCAGGGCTTGTGTCCAAGAACAAAAGCCGGGCTGAGTCCCCTGACCTGATACTCACCATACAGGGCCTCAGCAGAGTCCTGTCTTGGCTAGGGCCATCCACAGAGGGGCCGAGAGTGGACTTCTGCCTACAGAGGGAGGGGGAGTCTCAGGCATCACACTCTGCTCCTCGAGGCCTACACCCCAGTTTAGACAAGCTGGGTTTGTCATCCCAGAGACACAGTGTATATCCCTCAACACCTTCAGGGAGGGCATTGCCTCTAATTTGTCGCTCCTCCCCACTGCCTAGCCTAGGCCTGGCACACAGTAGGTGCTCATATATGTGGGCAGAATTGAACCTGAGGCCAGTCTTCTTCCAGGTACCTGTCCCTTCACCTCCCCCAGTATTCATGGGAAGGATGACCAGACCTCTTGTTCCTTCCTTCAGGGACCCTCGGTAACACCCACTGTCACTACCATGTAGGCCTGAGGATGGGGAAGCTCAACCCCCTTTAACACTGGTCCAAGTAAACCCAGTAAACCCGAGTAAATCCTTTACTGGAGTAAAGAGGCCTTTAACCTCTTAGCGTTCTCCAGCATAGATGAGGCTGGGTTTTTCAAACAAGGCCCTGGAGCATAGTTTAGGAATTTCCTCTGGAGTCCTACAGACCTAATACCAGTTCTATCACTTCATGAGAGTCAGTTTCCTCCTCTGTAAGATGAAGGGATAAAGCAGAGAGGAAAAAGCCGAAGAACAACCAGGGACTGGATCATGTGACTTCACAGTCAGGGTTTGCTTTCCAGAGCTCACAGACCCTGTTCTTCTTCTCTCCTCAAGGTGGGCACCCTGTCCCAGGAGCATAAGCCCCCTCACTTATTCATTTGACATTTTTTTTTAAAGACTCCATTTATTTATTTATTTGAAAGAGAGTGAGAGCGAGAGAGCGCAAGAACACAAGCAGGAGGAGTGGCAGATGGAGCAGGAGAAGCAGGCTCCCCACTGATCAGGGAGCATGGATGCAGATGTGGGGCTTCATCCCAGGACCCCTGGGCTTGACCTAGGACGCTTAACCGACTAAGGCCCCCAGGTGCCCCAGCATCTTTTTTTTTTTTTTTTTTAAGATTTATTTATTTATGAGGCACCTGGGTGGCTCAGTGGGTTAAAGCCTCTGCCTTTGGCTCAGGTCATGATTCCAGGGTCCTGGGATTGAGCCCCGCATTGGGGCTCTCTGCTCAGCTGGGAGCCTGCTTTCTCCTCTCTCTCTCTCTGCCGGCTTCTGATCTCTGTCTGTCAAATAAATAAATAAAATCTTAAAAAAAAAAAAAGATTTATTTATTTATTTATTTAAGATTGATTGATTTATTCAGAATGCCTCCTCCGTGGGGTCCACCTGCCGTTTCCCCTGCTTGTGCACTCGCTCTCTCTCGCTCTCGCTCTCTCTCTGGCAAATAAATAAGAGGTTTTATTTATAAATACATAAATAAATAAATAAAACCTCTTATTTATTTGCCAGAGAGAGAGAGAGGGAGAATGAGAGAGAGAAAGAGAGAAAGGAGGGGCAGAAGAAGAGAATTTTAAGCAGACCCCATGGTGATCATGGAGTCTGACTCAGGGCTTGATCCCAGGACCCCGAGATCATGACCCGAGCTGAAACTGTGAGTTGGAAGCTTTAACCCACAGAGCCACCCCGGCGCCACTTACCTTGGCATCTTATTCCCTTGAACATCTTCAAAGCCAGAGAGCGACAGACAGCTCTGTCCCCAGAATTTCAGACTGAAGCCTCAGCACTTCTCAGACTGATGGCACTGAAAACAACCCATCTTTAAGGGGACACTTGTCTTCTTTCTATTTTTTTTAAGGATTTAATTAATTTATTTATTTGACAGAGATCACAAGTAGGCAGAGAGGCAGGCACAGAGAGAGGAGGAAGCAGTCTCCCTGCTGAGCAGAGAGCCTGACTTGGGGCTGGATCCCAAGACCCTGGGATCATGACCTGAGCCAAAGGCAGAGACTTTAACCCACTGAGCCACCCAAGCGCCCCAAGGGGACTCTCTTCTTACCACAGGATCCCTTGGATCCAAGCAGGATAGCTCCTTGCTTCCCTCCTGCAGACATTCACTGAGCACCTGGCCTGTGTCAGGCACTGTGCCAGCTGCTGGGAACATCATGGTGGAAGAGACCCAGTTCCTACCTCCTTGGAGACCACAGGGCACAAACTAGGACCCCCCACCATGTATCTAGGACCCCCTTCTCCCTCCCTCCCTGTCATCACCTCCTTGCCCCCTCTCCTTTCACCCACCCTAGACCCCTGTGAGCCATCATGGGCCACAATCATCATGTCAACAAAGTGTGAGGCAGAAAGATGAACACAAACCAGAATTCACTAATGCAACAAGTCGGAGATGCTAATGCACTTTGAGCCACCTCCTTGGCAATGGCCTTCAGAGAGACAGAAAGCTGAGTCCTGGCCCAGAAAGAAGGTGGTGCCTCTGGCAAGTTCCCTTCTCTGCCTTCTCTGAGCCATAGCTTCCTTGTTGTTAAAACATGGGGGCTTGGATATTATGGTCTCTGAGGTACTTCCTGCCCTAAAACTGCTGAGCCTGAAGCACACGCTCCAGAATCCTCTCAGTCTTGTCTGATCCCAGCCCTTTGAGAGTGGATTTTATTTTTAGAAGCTGCCAAAAGCCACCTTGTGGTGCCAACTTTGGTGACTAAGGTGGGTGATGGTGCAAAGAGAGGCCATGTTTGGTCACAAATGAGAGTGACTAGAAACCAGCAGGGCAGTTCCTCACTCTGAGACCACACCCTAAGGCAAGTCCCAAAATAGATCCCATCTGTGTGACTGACTTGATGGAAAACAACACTGAGGTCCTCTGTCCTCATCATTTCTCTCTGGACCTCAGTGTCCTAGTCTATGAAATGGAAGAGGGGAGGAGTTGGACTTTCACCTAGACCTAGATTGTCTTTCCCAAGGACTCAAGTGAGAGGCGTTTTTCTCTTTAATAAAATCCCTTCACGTGGGGATTTCTTTTATTCTTTAAGGGCCTCCCTGGCCCCCAGACCCTTGAAAGTCTGCTCACTCACTCCCTCTCAGGGTAGACCTCTCGGCGCCCCAGGGCGCTATGTGAAGCTATGGCCACCAGGTGGCAGTATAACCCCGCCCTGAATCTCCCTCCGCTGGCATCATCCTTGAGCAGCTCCACCCCTACCATCCGCGCTCCCTGTGGCAGACCCCACCGCAGATGCTGAAGACCAAAATGAATCAGACCCTGCCCCTGCTCTGCAGTAGGAGCTCCTGAAGCTCACGGAAGTGGTCAGTCCTGAGGATGTCTGCTCCTCCTCTCCCTTGCATTGCAGGCCCTCAGCCCCGCAATGCTGGGATGTCCAAGCTCCCCAGCACAGCATTCAGGACCCTCTAGAATCAGGTCTCACCTCCAGGCCTCCAGACTGTGCATTTAGACTGGAGCCACGAAGATCTAAAGGAAAGGAGAAGAACACACCACACACACTTCTCCTTGGCTAGGCCGCAGAGAGTGATGCCAGGTATAGGGTATCCCCGGATTCAACCTTGAAGGGGGCCTGGGCCAGCAGTAACAGGAGGGAGCTGAGGCCAAGGAGGCCTGTGGCTTCCTGTGAAGAGCTAAAGAGCCACTTCCTTTAAACAGATGGCTATGGGGGAGGGGCAGAAGAGTAGGGAGTATGGGTTTCCTGGCTTAGGGGGAAAAGAAAAGGGCCCCAACAAGGCCCCATGGAGAGGTCCAGAACAGCTTTCTATTTCCCTTCCATCTGAGGTTTCCGTGGAGCAAACAGTGCAGACAGGGCGGGTCACCCCTTTCTCATGTGCTATGAAGCCACAGAGAAGACAGTCAGGTTAAGGGCAGGCTCAAGAAATGGAGCCTTGGTTACTCCAAGAAGCAGACCCAAGCACTTTGTCCCAAACAGCCAAGTCCAAGTGCTAAGTCTGAGAGCCCAGTCCCTGACTTCCAGATCCAGGGTTTTACATATATTAACTCATTTAATCCTGACAACAATCCTCTTGGGTGTTATTAGGATCCTTGCTTTTTTTTTTTTTTTCGCTTTTTTAATATTTTATTTATTTATTTAACAGGCTAGAGGTCACAAGTAGGCAGAGAGGCAGGCAGAGAGAGAGAGAGGAGGAAGCAGGCTCCCTGTGAGCAGAGGGCCTGACTCGGGAGTCGATCCCAGGACCCAGAGATTATGACCTGAGCCCAAGGCAGAGGCTTAACCCACTGAGCCACCCAGGCACCCCGATCCTTGCTTTTTAAAAGAAGAGATCAAGGCAGAGAGAGGTTAAATGAGTTCCCTAAGGTAAACAGCCAGCAAGTGATAGGACCAGGATTTGAAATCTTGACAGCCTCTCCAGAACAGTACTTGGCACCTAGAGAGGACTCTACAAATAATTGTCCAATAAAAGTACTTAATCTTAATCTCTCTTGGTCCCACCCATCCCTCCACACTCAATCCAGCAACCAGCCAGCCTGTAGATCCTATCTTCTGATTATTTCTTGAGTCCGCACACGGCTCTCCACCAACATGATCCCCCCTGCCCCCAATCATCTAGCACACTACCCTCAGTCCTGGAGGTCACCTACAAGGTCTTCCTAATGGGTCTCCCTGTGTCCACTCTTGTCTATTCTCCACACAGAGCCAGTAAGATCTTAAAGCAAAACAAAATGACCCCCTGCTTCCAGCTCAAAGGCCCCCTGGAGCTGCCCATCACACTTAAAATTCTACTCCCTTACTCTTGTCTTCAAGGTCTTGAATAATCTGCTCCTCCAAAGCTCCAGAGTCTTACCTCACCTTGCTTTCCCTCCCCCAACTCTTTTCCAGCCATACTGGCCTCTTTATCCTTTCCAGAACCTTCCAAGTGCGTGCCAACCTCAATGCCTCTCCACAAGCTCTTCCCACAGCCTACAACACTTTTGTTGCCTCAGGAGTCAGCTCGAACAGAACTTCTCCAGAGACCCAAGCCCCCAATCTAAATTAAACACTCCGTTATCCCAGCAGCCTGTACCTTATGTTCCTAGAACGGATCATGATTGTAATAAAAGCATGATGGGTGTAAGCATTTGTTACTGTCAGACTTCCTCACTAGAATCCGAGCTCCCTGAGCACAAGCACAGGGTTCATCGTTATTTATCACTAGCACCCAGCTCAGCTCCTGGCACACACAGAAGGTGTCCAAGAGCTATTGTTGAGTGCATGGTCCAGATGGATGGACAGACAGATGGATGGATGGATGAAGAACAACTGAGTGAATTAGTACATTTTAAAATTAGGAGACTATTCACTCTGCCTCTATTTCTCAGGGCAGGTATAATGTGTGTGACTCACCCGGGAGTTATTTCCACCCTTGAAGAGCTTGCCTCCACTTCCCCCCGCACCAAGGCCTTTCCCTGGGGAGGCCACTGGGCGGGGCTTCCTGGACGGCTGCGTGACGTCATAGGGAGGCGTGCCCGGAGTCCGCCTCTGCTTCCTAATTGGGGAGCGCCGGGCGGCGGCGGACACGCTCAGCGCCGCGGCCGTCGGAGCAGCTGCGCTGGGAGAGGAGAGGCGGAGGTGTGCTGCGATGTGTTCCCCGGGGTCGGCAGCCGGGCCCTGGCGCCGCGGCAGCAGCTTCAGCGCGCCCGGATACCCCGGGGCACGTTCACGGCGCACCGAGCGTTCGGCGAGGCTCACGCCGTGCTCCGGAGAGATGGGACGGCGGAGGTGAAGCGCGCTGTGTCTAGACCGCTCCCCGCAGCGGGCGGGGCTGAGAAAGTGTGGCCAAGCTTCGGGGCGCCCACTGGAGCGCAACTATTTCGGGTCTCTGATCTCAGAGAGGAAAGTCCCAGAGACAGAGCCGCATCCTCCCCCTCACTCTGCTGCACATGCCCCGCCTCCGTCCCCCCTACATTAAAGGTAGACTCGAAAGTGCTGCAGGACTAGGAGTCCGCAGACCTGGTTTCCAGCCCTACCTCCGAAATGAGCCGGAACGAGAGTCCTGCCATCTGCACCCGAGTCAGCTGCTTTGCGGAACGAAGCGGTACTGCATTAAATAATGTGATGTAACAGTGCCTAGCACTGGACTGGCACGTACTAGGTCCTCAGCAGATACTAGTTTCCCGCTCCCTGACCGGACCCTGCCGCTGATGTTCTCTGAGTCTGGAGCAATTTCACTTCATCTATGTCCAGGGGCCTCACTTCTCCATCTTATGACGGGAGAATTGTCCTTCCAGCCCCTACGTTCTGAGAGCTAAGACTTACTGACTCACTGAATCATAGTGATGAGCTGAGACGAGACACCACCTCCAGGTGTCACTTGACTTCTCTCAGGTTCCTCTGACAAATGAACTTCCTCATCCTCCCTGAGATGCCTCTAATGGGGTTGTGCCTAAGAGAGCTGGACTCCCCAGAGCTTCTGCTCGGTCTTAGGGTCTGCAGGGACTTTAAAGGGCATCCCAGATACCCTTCCTCAATATGTTTACTGGGATTGGATCACTACCCCCACCAGCACCACCAAACACACACACTTCCACTGTGTAAAACCCTTTGGTGACTCCCAGTGGCCCTCAGGCTACTCAGCAAGACCCCACCGGGCCCTGGATCTCTAGTCTCAGCCACACTCCCTGTCCTCTCTCCCAGCCAGACTCTATGCAGAGTGAGCTGCTTTCAACTCTTTCCTTTCCTCCAGGTGTTTCCACAGAGGGTTCCCTCCCTGCCCCATCCTCCCACCTGGCTCACTCCTCATCCTTGACCATCATGGGGCAGGGTGGATCCTGACCTCTAAGATGGATCCCCTTTTAGATGACTGCTGGTAACTTCAGACCTCACCCAACTCAGTCACTGGCCTTTGCTTTCTGCCCTTCTGCCATGCTAAACTTTGAGTTCCTTGAAAATGAAGGGCTCTCTTTTGCCTCCAGGCCTTATACCTCCTGTTCTCTCAGACCTAAACACTCTTCTCTTCCCTACTTCAACTCATATGGGTCCTTCAGAACTCAGTTTAGCAGTCCTTGACTTCTTAATCCCCTCCCATATCTTGTACCCTCTTTCTTGCCACTATTTAATGTCTGTTGATGAGTGAATCCTTGCCCAGGGCTTGTGTAGTATCTGTTTACATACCTCAGAGACAGGAAGCTCACTACTATTGAATCAACCTACTCCATCTGCCCATTAGAAGGCCTGCCAATCCCCAACCAGTGCTCAAGAGATTCCCTGGAATTGGGGCACCTGGGTGGCTCAGTGGGTTAAAGCCTCTGCCTTTGGCTCTGGTCAGGATCCTGGGGTCCTGGGATCAAGCCCCACATCCGGCTCTCTGCTCTGCGGGGAGCCTGCTTCCCCCACCCCTTCCTGCCTCTCTGCCTACTTGTAATCTCTGTCAAATAAATAAATAAATAAATCTTTGAAAAAAATGAAAAAAAAAAAATTCCCTGGAACTGAGGCCCAGAGTGAGCAAGTACTTTGAGGTACTTGGTGCAGAGCAGGGTCCACTCACCTGTCCTGGGGGCTCATGCAGCTCACCTGACCCTAATAGGCACCAGCACTGGCCAGATTCTCCATAGCCTGGATTCACTTGTAGGCCTGGGACTTGAGACACAACTCATGTTCCTTTTCACCCAGGAGCAGGGGGCAGGATGTCAGCACCCTAATCTGGGTGGGGAAGGCCAGAAAGGAAGTGTTTTCAGGCAGCACTGGACTCCTATTGCCTCATTCAACCCATGCCAGCCCTGTAGGGAAAAGATGCTGTTCTCATTTTACAGATGCACAAACTGAGGCTTCTGGATAGATGCTATTTACCTAAAATCACACAGCAAGATAGTGGCAAAGCCAAGCTGTACTTCAAAGCCCAACCTCTTTACTCTGCCCTTTAGCTTGGTGCCTCTTATATAAACCTGCCCTGCCAGGCCCATTCTGCTCAAAGCATCATGAAGTCCTGAAGGGTCTCATTCTCCTCTTCCCCATAGCTGGGTCCTACCCCCACTGGGGCATCAGCAGCGGTGCCTGGGCAGCAGCTAAGGGCTGGCTGAATGTCAGGAGTCCTCTCTTCCTTCTGCACCGGGTCATTTCCCAAAACTGCAGAGAGACCCAGACCCAGACCAGGCCAGTAGGCAGTGGCCAAGGAGCTTCTTATAGATACCAAGTCCCTGAAACTGGGCTCGGCCGTTTATTTGCTATGTTACCTTGGATGAGTTCCTTTCCTTCTTGGAGCCTCAGTCTTCAATTTACCATCTGTAAAGAGGACAAATTATCCCTTCCCAAGGCCTCAGTGTGCCGGAATTCAGAAAAGCTGCTCTCTCTCCCAGACTACCTCACCCCTGAACCCTCCATCCTTGAGGAACAGAGACCCTCTCCAGGGTCCCTGTGGTAGCAAAGCTCCAGCCTAAACTGCACACAGCCTGTCCTTACTGGGGGCGGGGGAGGGGTCACCCATCCTGGGTTGGGTGGGCACCACCACTTCAGCCCCTTTCAGCCTTCATCTCTGCTAGGGAGCCAGCTCTGTTATCACATCTGCTCCCTCTACAGTCTGTGTGGCCTTTGCAGGGCCATTCCCCAGGGGAACCTGCGTCTCCTGCCTGCTCCAGTCTATCCTCCCTCCCTTCTTCCTCCCACAAATGTTTATCCATGCCTGCTTGGTGCATAGATCACTGCCTGTCCTTGTAAAGCTCACAGTTCAGTGGGGGAGACGGACAAGGAAACTGAGTTACAATCCACTCACCCAGCCCAAATCCTGTTGACCTCCCTGCTGCAGCCCTCACCTGCACAGTCTGTTCTCCACGCTGCAGCCTGTAAAAAGGGAGGTCAGAACCCGTTACTAGGTTGCTCCGTCCCCTCCCACAGCTCCCCATCTCCAAGGAAGAGCCAGAGTCCTTGCTGCGACCTGCAAGGCCTGCCTGATCTACCTCATCACCTCCCACTCTCCCGTCTGAGCTCTCCATTCCAGCTGCACTGGCTGCCTTGTTGTTTTCAGCATGCCAAGCGTGCCCAAGCAAAGGCTCGGGCCTTTGCATTTGTCCCTGGTCCTGCTACTAGAGTCTTCTGCCAGGTATCCGTGTGGCCTCCATCCCTTCACTCAGGTGTAGCCACCCCTTCCGGGGGCCTTCCCTGGCTGCCTGACTAAATGGGACTCCCTACTCGCCTTTGGTCCTTTTATCTGCTTTATTGTTTTTCTTCCACTACCAAGTGACATGTAATTATTGTTTATTGTGTGTTTCCTTACAGAGTATAAGTCCCATGAGATCTCCTTAAGGTTCACCACTCTCGGAGAAGAAAAAAAAGGGGGGGGTGGAGAATACCAGGAAACTGCATGGGACGGGGGCAGAGAGGACAAGACTAACTTCACTACTATAGATCATATTTAAAGGGTCAATAATTAAAACAACTTGATTTGGGTGCAGGAGACAAGCAGATGAATGGACTGAAATAGACTGTCCAGAAATAGATTCAATGTACAGTTACTTAATATTTGATAAATGCAGCATCTCAAAGTGGAGAATGGATTCTAATAAACAGTGGGGTTTTTGTTGTTGTTATTGTTGTTGTTTTTTAATTTTCTAATAAACAGTGTTAAGACCAGTAGGTAGCTGGGCACCTGGGTGGCTCGGTCGGTTAAGTGTCTGCCTTGGGCTCAGGTCCTGGATGGAGCCCCGCGTTGGGCTCTCTGCCCCACAGGTAGTCTGATTCTCCCTCTGCCCCTCCTCTCACTCATTCAATCTCTCTCTCTCAAATAATAAATAAAATCTTAAAAAAAAAAAAAGACAACTAGGTAGCCAAGTGGGGAAAAAAATTAGATCTGTACGTCATATCGAGTACCTCACTAAAGATAAGCTCTAAAGGGATCAAATATTTAAATATTTTAAAAAACCAAAACAAAACCATAAAGCACTAGTGGAAGAATGGGAGGAACAGGGCACCTTGTGGCTCAGTGGGTTAAGCCTCTGCCTTCGGCTCGGGTTGTGATCTCAGGGTCCTGGGATTGAGCCCCACATCGGGCTCTCTGCTCAGTGGGGAGCCTGCTTCCCCACCCCCCTGCCACCTGCCACTCTGCCTACTTGTGATCCCTCTCTATGACAAATAAATAAATAAAATCTTAAAAAAAAAAAAAAAAGAATGAGAGGAACACATTGGAGAATCTATAATCTTAGAGTGGGAAAAGTCTAACCATGACTCAAACCCAAAAAGCCATCAAAAAAAGTTTGATTAGGGCCCCTGGCTGTCTCAGTAGGTGAAGCCTCTGCCTTCAGCTCAAGTCATGATCTCAGGGTCCTGGAATCGAGTCCCGCGTCGGGCTCCCAGCTCAATGAGGAGTCTGCTTCTCCCTCTCCTTCCTCCCTCCCCGTCCCCTGCTCGTGCCCTCTCTCTCTCTCTCTCTCAGATATATTTTTTTAAAAAGTTTGATTAAAATCAAGTAGGTACAAACCAAAACCTTTGCAGGTAAAACACTCCAATCAAGTCACAAGACAAATGACAAACTAGAGGAATATATCTGCAACTCAGATCGCAGACAAAGGATCATCTAATTTATAAAGCATTTCTGGAAAATCATTAAAAGGACCAACAACCTAATAGAAATAGGCACAGGATATGAATTGACAGTTCGCAGAAAGGTAAATACAAATGGCTTCTCAACATACGGAAAGAAGCTCAAACTCAGGAGAAACGAAAATCAGGGAAACCACTGAGGTACCATTTCCTATCACTCTGGCGTAAGATGCTAAAGTTTAATAACATAGTCTGCAGCTCCTTCTGTGAGGAAATCACATTCTCGTGCATGCCGTCCTAGACGACTCTCGCACACGGGAATATATATTGGTACAGGCCCCCAAAAGGGCATTTTGGCAAAAACATATCAAAATTCTCAATGCATCCAGATATCCTGGTTCTGGAAATTTCTCCTTCATATATGCTTGCACAGGTGAGAAATGAAGTTTGTATGATGTTATTCTCTGCAGCACTATTAGCAACAGCAAAAGACCCAAAATAACCCAATTGTCCATTAGTAAGGGGTTAGGTTAGGTAGAGGACAGCCCACCTTTAAATGAGACACTATACAGCTATGAAAAAGAATGAGAGAGATCTGTATGTCCTGATAGGGAAAGTTCTTCTTCTTCTTTTTTAATTCATGCATTTGAGAGAGAGAGAGAGCACATGAGTGGCAGGAGGGGCACAGGAAGAGAATCCTCAAGCAGTCTCCCTGCTGAGTGTGGAACCCAATGAGGAGCTCAAATTTCATGACCCGAGATCACCACCTGAGCTGAAATCAAGAGTCAGTCAGTCATTTGACTGAGCCCCCCAGACTCCCCAAGAAACTTCTTTAATGGACATTCAGTTTAAAAAGTGAGGTGCCAGGAGCTCCTGGGTGGCTCAGTGAGTTAAGCCCCAGCCTTCAGCCCAGATCATGATCCCAGTGTCCTCTCTGCTCAACCGGGAGCCTGCTTCCGCCTCTCTCCATGCCTGCCTCTCTGCCTACTTGTGATCTCTCTCTGTCAAATAAATAAATAAAATCTGAAAAAAAAAAAAGAAAAAAAAAAGTGAAATGCCTGGGGAGTTCAGTTGGTTGAGCAACTGACTCTTTTTTTTTTTTTTTTTTACTTTTTATTTATTTGAATGAGTGAGAGAGAACATGAATGAGAGAGGTCAGTGGGAGAAGCTTACTCCCTGCCAATCAGGGAGCCCAAATGTGGGACTCGATCCCAGGACTCTAGGATCATAATCTGAGCCCAAGGCAGTCACTTAACCAACTGAGCCACCCAGGACCCAAGCAACTGACTCTCGATTTCAGCTCAGGTCTTGATTTCATGGGTTATGGGATCAAGCCCTCCCCCACTCTCCCCAAGGAGTTTTCTTAAGATTCTCTCTCTTCTTCTCCCTCTGTCCCTATCCCTGCTTATGAGCAGGGATAGTAAATAATATCTGTAAATATCTGTAAATAAATAAATAAATAAATATCTTTAAAAAGGAAGGTATGCAGTGCCTGGGCTGGCTCAATGGGTATAATCAGGAGTTCAAGCCCCATAGTGGATGTAGAGCTTACTTAAAAAAAATAAATAGGGACACCTGGGTGGCTCAGTCAGTTGGGCGTCTGCCTTTGGCTCAGGTCATGATCCCAGGGTCCTGCGATGGAGCCCCTGCTCGGCCAGGAATCAGCTTTGCCCTCTCCCTCTTCCATTCCCCTACTTGCACTCTCTTTTATTCTCTCTCTCTCAAATAAATAATAAAATACTTGCGGGGAAAAAAAAAAGAATGAACCCTGTTGACATCTCAGTTTTGGACTTCTAGCCTCCAGAACTATGAGAGAACAAATTCTGTTTGAAGCCATCTGGTTGGTGCTAATTTGTTATGGCAACCCTAGAAAACTAACATGGCTACTTAGAAAGCTGTGCAATCTTGGGTAATAATTTAACCTCTCTGTGCCCTAGTTTCTTCATCTGTAAAGTAGGGCTAATAGTATTTACCTCATACGGTTGAGTTATGAGAATTAAATGAGTTAATCTTTTTTTTTAAGATTTTATTTATTTATTTGACACACAGAGAGAGAAATCACAAGTAGGCAGAGAGGCAGGCAGAGAGAGAGGGGGAAGCAGGCTCCCTGCTGAGGAGAGAGTCCAACACGGGACTCGATCCCAGGACCCCGAGATCATGACCTGAGCCACCCAGGCGCCCCATCTTTATTTTTTTAAAGAGTCCTGACTCCCAGTTGCCACCTTGCTCTATCTCCTTCCCCGTTTTACTTTTCTTCAAAGCACACATCATCCTTGATATTAGGCTTGTGTTGATCGTCTCTTCCCCTTCTAAGTTCTAGGAGGAGAGGGACTATGACTGTGTCTGCTTTGTTCACAGCTGTAGCCTAGCACAGAGCCTGGCCCATTCAATAAATATTTGTCGGGCGGCTGGGTGAAATGACACACCACATGTAAAGTGTTGAGCATGGTGCCTGGTATCCAGCAGAGGGTCCCCTTTTACTCCCTTCACTTGCCTTGGACATCTTCATGCTCTTGTGACCCACCCCGCACCTCAGGAGTACCTCCCATGTGACCACATGAGCTCCTTCTCTCAGAACCCCCTTATCCCCCAACTCTCCTCTCCAGTAACTTCACAGTTGGCTGTTGACCTAGAGGTGTGATATGCCTCTTTCATTAGACAGTAGTCCCCTGTGCAGGAACTTGGGACTATGGTTCAGCCTCATTCTGGCTCCCTTCTTTCCCAGGACTTAGCCTGTGGAGCCCACCACAGGGACCACGGTGTCATTTTCTAACTCTAGTAAGGAAGTCCAGGCTTGTTCCCTGCTCTGTCAGTAAGTCCCTTCTGCAGTCTTACTGAAATCTTTCTTGCTGAAATAAACAATGAATTTCCTCCTAGTTCCTTAGAACCTCTGAGAGAGCAGCTGGGCCATGTTTTCCTGTATTCTTTATTGGTTGTCAGAGACTTGGAGATGGGCCCCCACCATGGAATTTCCAGGTCAGGTTCTCAAGCCGAGCCACACCAGCCAGATGCTTGGCAGGAAAGATTTCTCCTTTATTCAGCTCAGAGGATGTCAGCAGGCCCCACAGAGCTGCCAGCTCTCTAGGACGGTGTCCATCAGGTAATTGGGGGCCAAGCACAAGGTGTGATGGGCACAGTTGTGGCTGTTAATAAAGCTGGATGAGGGGAGAGATGGATACCTGTGACCTTGACCTCCTTGCTTCCACCTACCCCTTCTTAATGTATTCATCCATTCATTCAGGCTTTCAGAGTACATGGAGAACTAACTACATGCTAGACACCCACCTCTTACCTTCCCTATCCTCACTTTCCTGTCTGTAAAATGGGAATAACAGTCCCAAACGTGGTCATTATGAAGATCAAATGAGCAAATGCACAAATGTACAAAAAGCCCTTAGGATAATACTTGGCTCATTCTAAATACTTAATAAACAAGTTATTTTCAACATAATCAGTACTGAGAGATGCCAGCTCTGGGCCAGCCTCTTAAGGGTCCAGAGGAAAAGGCTGACATAGAAACAATATTTATAAAATAAACCCCAAGCAACAGGGTACAGTACTTTGGGGGCAAAGTGGGGCTGTGGGCTAGTGGTCCCTTCCTTAATGCCTCTCCCTTCCCTTGATGAACTCAGATGCGGAATGATTTCTGCCACCGTACATAGTCTCTCCTTCAGACTAGGGGATCCCAGGGCAGAGCTGCATCCCTTTCTTGAAACTGGTGGCGGGGTTATGTCTCTCCCATGTTTCAAATGTGGACATTGCCTAACATTTATTCTGCACACTAATACAATACAACAAGCACTTCACATGCATCATCTCTGTTCATCATATTACATAGATTTTATTAATATACCCATTTTACAGACCAGGAGACTGGGGCTTCTGGATTTTAAGCAATTTTTTCAAGGCCACTTAGCCAACAGATGGAGGAATGAGGATTTGTCCAGTGACCCACATCAGGGTTATGGAGAGAAGACGGTGTTAGTCAGTTCAGGTAGACCCTTAACCAAAACCCAGCTCTTTTTTACTCATTCACTAGCTGTGTGACCTTGAGCAAGTGTCTGGAGCTCTCGGGCCTCAGTTCCCCTATCCCTATAAAAGGAAGAGCAAGTCTACCTCACAGGGAGATAATGCATGTAGAATGTCTAGAATAGGGCCTGATACACAGTAGGTGCTCAATAAAAGGTGATCCCCTCTTCCCTTCCTTCCTCTGGCGGGGACTCCAGGCCTGACCATACGCCAGGCCAGGCTGACCAGGCTGTGTCAGAGACAGTATTTATGTTCTTTATTCCCATACTGATAAGGCCTGGAGGACTACAGGAAGCTCCCCACCCCCACCCCAACAGCTTTCCCCTCCCAGGGAGTCTGCTGGGGGATGAGAGGATAATCTTTAGTTTGATGGGGACATAGCACATTCAGAGAGGGGAGATAGCGGCCTCAGGCTGGCAACGGGTGAGAAACCACAGCCTTGTGCCACCTCATTGCACAGCATCTGTGGCTGGGGTATGGACACAGAAGGTAGAAATGTTGCTGCTCTGGCCAGGAGGGTGTATGGGGCTCTGTCCTGTGTTAAGTGAGCCGGGGCCCCTTACCTGTTGCAAGGTGGAACGTGTCACGTGTACAGCGGTTGAAGAAGTTGCCAGAGTCCCGCTGATACTTGGTGAAGTGAGAGCCCAACAGGTCGCTAAAGCCGTTCCTGGCAGAACAAACGGGAATTGTTCTCTGAGGGCCGGAGGCCACCCAGAGTTGGCACATGTTCTTCCCCCCTGCCTATGAACATCCTTGCCAGCACTGAGCCCTCCTGGCCCCTAAGGGCCTCCGATCTCACAAGCTGCAGGATCACTGAGACAGATAGGCTCCCACACCCCCCAACAGGGCTCCCAGAGTGAGCAAACCAGCAACTCTGCCCGCATCAGTGCAGAATGAACTGTAGGCAGACTGCAAAGAGACTCCTGAAACCAGAGGGGTCTGTAGCCATCAGTGCTCCCTACTTCAACTGGGAACCCCACTCTTGGGAGAAGGTTGCTGAAAAGGGAAAGGGAGTCTTACTCAGAGGCAGAGGAATGGTCAGGTTGGCCTGACCCTTAATGGAAGCCGCAGAACTCAGGCAGGATTCTGCACTGGGACTGGCTTCTCCTTGGTGCCATTGACTTGGAGGCAATGGCGGATGTTGGCTCCCCAGGCCACGGTCACCAGCATCTCATTGTAGCCCATTGCTAAGGGCTGCTTATGACTGAACTGGAGGTGATAACCTCCCCTGGGAGGAGACAGGAGCGATCATGAGACTGGACTCCCGGGGACACCCCTAGAATCTGGACTGCAGATTCACAGCTAAGGGGGGCTCCCCTGGCAGCCTCCGGGCCCCACACCATCCCCAACTCTGTTCTCACTCACCTCTTAGATATCCTAACCCCCTCTCCCACAAAAGACTCTACCCCTTCTGAAGAACTCCTACTCCCTCAAATAATCCAGCTTCTCCCAGGGGATTTTAGCCCTCTCCATAATATTCCAGCCTCCCTCTGAGATACTCCAGGTCTTCCCCAATCCCCACAATATTCTATCACCTTGTGAAACAACCCAGCCCTCCGTGACATTCTGTAACCCCCACTACACAATACCCCATTATCTCTGACATACTTCAGACACTGATGCGATGCTCCAGCTTAACTTTTTTTTTTTGGTGGGGGGGTGGGCAGCAAAGTTGATTGAGTGTTAGCACAGAGCTACCAAAGAAGGAGGGGACCCAAGAGCATTGCCCTCCAACTCAACCTTAAAATGTGTGCTCCGACTGTCTTTCCCAGTCCCCCAAAACATACCAACACACATAATATTCTGCACCCCACTTTAATACTCTAGCCCTCCCTCTTATTAGAGTTCTCCATCCCTTCAGCCCCCCCAACCCTGTGAAAATCTTGCTGCCCTTTCAGGAACACTCCAGCCCCACTTGGATACCTAACACCTCTGAAATGTTCTGTCCTGCCCCCAGGGAAAGAGAGATTCCAAGGCCTGCCCAGAGCACACCAAGAACTTGATCTGGGGGCGCCTGGGTGGCTCAGTGGGTTAAGCCTCTGCCTTCGGCTCAGGTCATGATCCCAGAGTCCTGGAATTGAGTCCTGCATCGGGCTCTCTGCTCAGCAGGGAGCCTGCTTCCCCTGCCCTCTCTGCCTGCCTCTCTGCTTTGCTTGTGATTTCTCTCTCTCTGTCAAATAAATAAATAAATAATCTTTAAAAAAAAAAAGAACTTGATCTGGCTCCTTGCTGGTTCTCCTGTCTTCCCGGGCCTCAAATGGCTCCTGGACATCAGGGTAGGGGAGTGTCAACACCCCTGGTGGGAGAAATCTTGGAGATGATCTCACTGCCCTCCTCTATAAACCCACCCCCAACCCCCAGCCTAAGAGCGCCCCACTAACCAAAAACACGATAGTAGTCCCCAAAGGTTGGGAGCACCCAGGCCCTGGGGTGGCATACCCCCGACCTGCCAAGTCAACTTGTCATGAGTCCCCTTGCTGGGGCAGCTGTCCAGAGGCAGTCCCACAGGCTCAGCCAGCCCCAGCACTCTGCCAGTTTCCCCCTTGCTTGACCTGCTCTGGGACACCTGTCCTGTGCCTCCATGGTTGATAAAAGGCCAGCTAAGCCAAGGCAAGCTGCCTTTCTGTCCAAGGAGCAAAGCCTCCGGGCCATCAAGGAGCAGAGCTGAGCTCTTGGACTTGTCCAAGTGTCACCCACTGGATAGCCCTTCTGTGAGGGTAGTCCAGGCAGAGCCTGGCAAGTGCCTGACCCCGGAGGGCTGCATGGCATGGGATCTCAATGCTGGATTCTGCAAGGCGAAGGAACCTGGTTCCAAACCCGGCTCTTCCGTGTGACAAGTCACTTTCCCTTTCTCAGCTGCAGTGGCTTCACCCTTACAGCAGAAAACCACTATCTTGCCCTTTCTCAGTTTGCTTCAAGGCTCAAGTGAGGTAGTGGTTATGGAATGAATCTTTCATTTAACAGATATATCAGTGTCTACTATGGGCCAGCTATGCTTTAGACATAGACAGAAAGTGTTTATGATTTCTCCCTGCATCAATCAGCGTATGAGGACAGATGGACCAGGGTAAGGAGTGGTTGGGGGAGAGATTCTAAAACTCTTGATCAGGGGCGCCTGGTTCACTCAGTTAGCTAAGTGTCTGCCTTTGGCTCAGGTCATGAAGCCGGAGCCCCAGGACCGCCAGGACTGAGCCCCGGGATCATGCCTCACAGGCTCCCTGCTAGCCAGGAGTCGTCTTCTCCCTTTGTCCCTCACCCTGCTTGTGCTCTCTCTCTCTCTCTCTCAAATAAAGAAATAAAATCTTTTAAAAATTAAAAATAAGGCGCGCCTGGGTGGCTCAGTGGGTTAAAGCCCTTGCTTTCGGCTCAGGTCATGGTCTCAGGGTCCTGGGATCGAGCCCCTCATCGGGCTCTCTGCTCAGCGAGGATCCTGCCTCTCCCTCTTCTTCTGCCTACGTGTGCTCTCTACCTGTCAAATAAAAAACTAAAAAATCTTTAAAAAGAAAAAAAAAAAAGAGTGAGGGAACACAAGCAGGGTGAGGGGGAGAGGGAGAAGCAGGATTCCCGCTGAGCAGGAACCTTGGGATCATGAGCTGAGCCGAAGGTTTAACCATGGAGCCACCCAGGCGCCCCAGTTTCCTGATCTGTACAAGGATACAGAGGAACAAGGCGCCCAATGAGACCTCTTCAATCTCCAGACGTCTTTGCTTGAAGCCCATCTGGTCCTCTTGGCCTGTATATAATTGGAGACTCCTGGGGAACAGAGAAAGTACTGGCTGAAGTCCTCTGCCAGACCCCCAGGAAGAGACAGGGCTCATGTCCACACAGCACAGGGCCAAGGGGGTGGGTGGTGGGTGGTGGGTGGTAATGGCTATTGGGGGCCTGGTGATGCTCTGACCTCCTTCCTGGTCAAAGGCAGTGAAGTTTGTTCAGGCCCCATGAGTTACCAGCTGTGTTATCTGAGGCAAGTGACTTAATTCTAGGCTTTAGCTTCTACATCAATAAAACCAGAACAGTAACAGCTTTCCTCCAGGATGGGGAGTAAAACAAATGAGGGCTTTGAAAGCACCTTTACCAGATATACAAACAGCCATCAGGAGCCAGTCAGGGGTGGTTCTCTTGCTGTATCTCTGTCAAATGAAGAAATAAAATCTTTTTTTTTTTTTTTAAAGATTTTATTTATTTATGTGACAGACAGAGATTACAAGCAGGCAGAGAGGCAGGCAGAGAGAGGGGAGGAAGCAGACTCCCCGCTGAGCAGAGAGCCCGATGCGGGGCTCGATGCCAGGACTCTGAGATCATGACCTGAGCCGAAGGCAGCGACTTAACCCACTGAGCCACCCAGGCGCCCCTGAAGAAATAAAATCTTCAAAAAAAAAAAAAAAATCAGGAAACAGAAGCCCAGAGACAGGCAGACACTTTCTCAAAGTCATACAGCCTGTGAGAGGCCCTGCCATTTCACCAGGTGGAGGTTTTCCTGCCCATAAAAGGCCAAGCGTGCAGAACGCCCCCTATTGGTGCAGACAGGAAGGGCTCAAGGTTCCCAGTTGGGAGAAAATCGCCCCTGCCAGGACTGCGATCTTGAGCAAAAAAAAAAAAAAAAAAGAGGAGAGAGGCCCCCAAATGGGGGGCACCTTGGTGCAAAGGTTTGGTGGTGGTGTGCAGCATCTTGGAGGCCCACCGCCCACATGTGGGTCTCAGCTTGCTCCCTCTGGCGCCTCTTGAGAGCAACCATTCTGTTGCTGAGCTGTTCTGACCACTGATTGGAGTTCTTCCTGCTCTTGAGCTGAAAGCACTGGCCTGAGCCTCCCCCGACTTGTCAGAGTTCTGCTTGTCTCTGGGCGCCCGGAATGAGAGTCAGCCCCGCCACTGCGCAGGGGGACTCTATCAGAAGTTTCGCCTCTGAGCAGTCCCCTATTCGTCCTTCCGAACCCACTCGGACTCTGTCTCCTCTGAGAGGTCATCCCTGTCCCTTAAGCAAAACTGACTTCTTCTTTCATTCCTGTTTTCAACCAGTATCTATCAAGCACCTACTTGGTGTCAGGCGCTTCCTAGGTGCCGGGTAGATCTGGAGACAAAATCCCTGCCTTAGTGGAGGGGGCAATCTAGGAGAGAGAGAGAAGAAAACACATCGACCACTACCTGCGATAGTGGGTTTTTCTCCAAAAATATCTAACCAGGGTTCACACACTATGCTTGGTGGTGATGTCTCTTTGGTCTCGGTCTCTTTCAGTTTAGAATGGTTACCCCCATCCTTTCTTTCTCTTTCTTTCTTTCTTTCTTTCCTTCTTTCTTTCTTTCTTTCTTAAGTGACCAGGACAGTTGTCTTATAGAATATTCCATACTATAGGGGTGCCTGGGTGGCTCAGTGGGTTAAGTGTCTGTCTTCGGCTGTGGCTCAGGTCATGATCCCAGAGTGCTGGGATTGAGCCCGGCATTGGGCTCCCTGATCAGCGGGGAGTCTGCTTCTCCCTCTCCCTCTCCCTCTGCTTCTCCCCCTGCTTGTGCTCTCTTGCGGTCAGTTAAAATCTTAAAAACGGGGAAAAAAAAGAAAGAAAGAAAGAAAGAAAGAATATTCCGTACTGTAGATGGGTCTGAAGTTCCCCTCACAGTGTGGTTTACCTTAATCCTCTAAGCTCTGTATCTCTTATACCTGGAAGTTAGGTCAAGAACAAGGGTTGGCAAGCTTCCTATAAAGCCAACTAAATATTTTTGGCTTTGTGGATCATACAGCCTCTGTTCCAACTATTTGACCCTCATTATAACATGAAAGCAGACACATACAATACATATGCTGCTGGAGCATGGCTATGCTTCGAAATAAGTTTTTACTTATGGATAGTGAAATTTGGATTTACCCTAATTATCATATGTCATGCTGTATTATTCTTCCTTTGATTTTTTTAAAAATATTTTGTTTATTTATTTGTTTGAGAAAGAGCGAGAGAAAGCAAGTGAGCACGGGGTGGGGAACAGGGGAAGGGGAGCAGCAGAAGGAGAGGTGTAGGCAGACTCTGAGCTGAGCTGAGCACAGAGCCCAATGTGGGGCTTGATCCCAGGTCCCTGAGATCATGACCTGAGCTGCAATCAAGAGTCTGACGCTTAACCAACTGAGCCAGGCATCCCTCTTCCTTTGGTCTTTTGGAACCACTTAAAAATGTAAAAGCCTGGTGCCTGGGTGGCTCAGTTGGTTAAGCGGCTGCCTTTGGCTCAGGTCATGATCCTGGAGTCCAGGATCAAGTCAAACATTGGGCTCCCTGCTCAACAGGGAGTCTGGTTCTCCCACTCGCCTTTCTCCACTAATGCTCTCTTTTTCTCATTCTCTCTCTCTCTCTCAGATAAATAAATAAAATCTTTTTAAAAATGTAAAAGCCATTCTTAGCTCAGGGGATGCACAGAAACAGGCAGAGGGTTGCAGTTGCATAGGACCCATGGTTTGTTGACCCCTTGATTGCTTTTAGATTAAGCACCATCATCATGGTGATGATGCAAACTTTAACAGTCATCATGTGAGGAGGCACACAGTGCCAGCTGATTCCATTTATGAGGTGTCCACTGAATGTCCCCACTAAATAGGAAAGGTCCCGTTTGTTTGTTTGTTTGTTTGTTTTAAAGAATTTATTTATTTATTTGACAGACAGAGATCACAAGTAGGCAGAGAGGCAGGCAGAGAGAGAGGGGAGGGGAAGCAGATTCTCTGCTGAGCAGAGAGCCCGACATGGGGCTCGATCCCAGGACCCTGGGATCATGACCCTAGCCGAAGGCAGAGGATTTAACCCACTGAGCCACCCGGGTGCCCCGGAAAGGTCCTGTTTGTAAATACAGGATCAGCTGCGGGGGCTCCTTCAGCACCGTGTGAACATTCTGTTCTTTAAAACCTTTCACCTGGTGGCACCTGGGTGGCTCAGTCGGTTGGCCGTCTACCTTGGCTCGAGTCATGATCGTGGGGTCCTGGGAGTGAAACCCGCATCGGGTTCCCTGCTCAGCGGGGAGCCTGCTTCTCCCTCTCCCTCTGCCTGCTGCTCTGCCTGCTTGTGCTCTCTCTCTACCTCTCTCAAATAGAGTCTTAAAAAAAAATTAAAACCTTTCACCTGGTATTTTCGGCATCTACTGTGCACTGAACTGTGTTTCCCCAGAATTCATATGTTGAAGTGTTAACCCCCAGTGTGAATGCGTTTGAAGATAGGGCATGTACAGAAATAATTAAAGTTAAATGAAGTCATAACAGTGGGGCTGTAATCCTATTGGACTGGGGTCCTTCTAAGAAGAGACGCCGAAGAGTCCACTTTCTGGGGCGCCTGGGTGGCCAGTTGGTGGAGCAACGGACTCTTGATTTCCACTTGGGGTGTGGTCTCAGGGTCATGGTCTCAGGGCACGAGATTGAGCCCGTGAGATCGAGCGTGTGGAGTCTGTTCATCCCTCTCCCTCCCTGTCTATGCCTCCCGCTCGCACACGAATGTGGGTGTGCACTCTCTCTCTCTCTAAAATGAACAAAATCTTTAAAAAAATAACAAAAATGCTTTTCTTAAAAAAGAGAGAGAGAGAGAGAGAATTCACCTTCTCTCTGCCATGTAAGAATGCATCAGGGGGGCGGCTGTCCAAAAGCTGGGAAGAAAGCTCTGGCCAGAAACCAGTCCCACCAGACCTAGATGTGGGACTTCTAGCCTCCCTAACTGGAAGAAATACATTGTGTGAGCCAGCCAGCCCATGGTATTTTGTCATGGCTGCCCAAGCTCACTCGCACATCATTGATGATTCTTGCCTAAATTGATTATCTAACTGGGGCTGCAAATGGGGCTTTTCTAGTTCTCACATTCCTTCTAGTGTATTAGTTGGCATTTTTCTGCAAAGAAAAGCTTTCCCTCATCAACTAGGAATGAACTGCATGCAGTTCCTCCTAAGAAGGCAGGATAAATGCTTAATTCTCTAAGGGAAGGTTTTTGGTTTTTCTTCTTTTTAAATGGGAAATTCTTGAATCTATTTGTATACTGTAAGAATAATTCTGTGGAAAGGGAGAGATGGATGATTGAGAGTGGGTTTCAGAAGGTGGGAAGTACTCAAAAGGTGAGGGCATTTGTGAGTGGTAGTGGGGAGGGAGAAGGAAGGATGAGAACTGGTTCTCTGGGCAGACCAATAGGGCCAGCTTACTGGGAAACCCACTGGAGGATTGTGGGGTCTGGTTCATGTCCTTTTGAGGCTGGGAGGTGTGACCCTGTCTGCCTGGTAAGTGCTTTTCTCCTCCAGCCCCAGGGAAGGTGGGTAGTTGGCTTGCTACAGGCTTGGGGACTTCCAGGCAAGAACAAGGGAAGGGGAGGGAGGCAGACCAGGGCATGCTCTTTGCCAAGGAGGATATAAGGACCGACAACAGAATCTAGGCTGCTTGAACACAGAAGCAAGAATAGGAGGACAGTGATGGCTAGATGGGAAATGGATGGCAGGTCTCCGCAGGTTTGCTGGACTTTGGTATTTGGTTGTGGTACGAGTTTTCAGAATTGTTCCAGTGGAAAATGTGAGTGAGGGGGCTAGAAGGATAGGGGGAGATTTCAACAGGCCCCTCCTATGGCCTCTTTATCCAGTGCCTACCAGCCTCCTGTGCCACCTAGATGACAAGGATTAGAGCCTGATTCCTATTTGAGACCCCAGCCCCCAGCCTGGCACAAGGAAGTCACAGGAAAGGTCTGAGGTTTGATGGAATGTTTGAATAAATGACAACAAACACTTCTATGGCTCTTGCTATGTACCAAGCGCTAGTCTAACAGCTCCTTGATTTTCCCCAGGATCCCTATAAGATAGAGTCTACTAGTATCTCCAGTGTATAGATGGAGATACTGAAGCGCAGAAAGGTAAAGTAATTTGTTCAAGGTCATAGAGCTAGGAGAGGCAGAGCTGGTCTACAAACCAGGCAGTCTGGGCCCAGAGTATGTCCCTAACCACCAGTTTATGCTGAATGGATGAATGAGGGTTCTAGACTCTGCCTGTCTGCCCTGAGTAATGCCAAGCATCTCTTGAGGTCAGAGTCCTGATCTAATCAAGAGGTTCATAGACAATAAACAACGAGCTGAGAAATACAGCCTTTTAGATTGTGACAACTGCCACAAAAGAGACAAACTAGGCGCCGAGAGCAAGAATGTGGGGACCTTTTAGATTGGGTGGTCAGGGAAGGCTTCTCTGAGGAGGTCATTCTTCAGATCAAAGACAGACAGGAGCCGGTACTGTGAAAGGCAAGGAAAAGTGTGTTCTAGGAAGAAGGAACAGCATGTGAGAAGGCCCTGAGGCAAAAATTCAATGTTTTTCTGGGAACTAGGAAAAATTCCAGTGTAGCTGAGGAGAAAGATGGCCCAGGTGGGGCTGGAGAGGGAGACAGGGACAAGGTACACAAGGCCCAAGAGGCCATGACAAGGCACTTGAATTTTACTGTTTTTTATTATTATTGCATTTTTTAAAAATTTTATTTATTGGGGCGCCTGGGTGACTCAGTGGGTTAAGCCGCTGCCTTCGGCTCAGGTCATGATCTCAGAGTCCTGGGATCGAGTCCCGCATCGGGCTCTCTGCTCAGCAGGGAGCCTGCTTCCCTCTCTCTCTGCCTGCCTCTCTGTCTACTTGTGATTTCTCTCTGTCAAATAAATAAATAAAATCTTTTTAAAAATTATTTATTTATTTATTTGGCAGAGAGAGAGATCACAGTAGGCAGAGAGGCAGGCGGGCTGAAGCAAGCTCCCCGCTGACCAGAGAGCCATATGCAGGGCTTGATCCCAGAACCTTGAGATCATGACCCGGGCTGAATTCAGGCACTGAACCCACTGAGCCACCCAGGCGCCCCTTATTATTGCATTTTATTTTATGTTTATTTATTCCAAGCGAACTGGGAGGTAAGCCATTGGAGAATTTTGAGTGAGGAACTTACATGGTGCAATTTGTATTTCAAAAGCCACCTGGTTGGCTCAGTCTGCCTTTGGCTCAGGTCATGATCTCAGGGTCTTGGGTCAAGTCCCGAGTCGGGCTCCCTGCGTGCTTTCTCTCTCACTCACCCTTTCTCTTAAATAGATAAATAAATAAAATCTTAAAAAAAAAAGTATAAATAATTTTGTTCTTCCATTCATTTGCTTATTCAGTCACTGATTCTTTAATTTTTTCATTCATTCTTTACCTCTTACCTTCAATTATTTATCTTTTCATTGGGCTTTCATTTGTTCATCCGTTAGTTCCTTTGTTCCTTGATTGATTCATGCATTCCTACAACCAGAGACCGCACGCTACTCTGTGTCAGTACTACTCTGGGTACTAGGAGCATTGACAAGAACCAGTCAGTCCTTGCCCTCAAGGAAAACCCAGGAGTCACCGTGTAGAAGGTGCTGAGTACTCCACCGGGGATAGGGGTGACAGTCAGGAAAGGCCTCTTGAGAAGCCAGAACTTGAAGGATGACAGAGAGAGCCTGGTAAATTGGGGGATCCCTTAGGGACAGGGATCAGTCTCATTAATCTCTGTGTCCCCTAAGCCTGGAACCTGGCAGACAATGATAAATATTTGTTTGTTTGTTAATTGAAATGTGGACCAATAGCCAGTTAGGGAGTGTTTGCTGATGGCTTCGATGCTGCTCAGCTAACATGGAAGCACCATTCCCAAGTCCCTGCACCTTTACGTCGTACCCAGCATCTTCCTCCCCATCCCTCCTTCCATTTTTCTAAGGGAAGAGCATTCTTATCTACATCCCACAGTCACATCGGGACATACCTGAGCGTGCATGCACACACACGCTCACATACACACACACACATCCCTGCTCATACATAGAAACACAGGTGCCTGCAAAATATGTCCCAGTCAGTTGTTGATTACAAAATTGCAGTCATCGATTTCATTGCCTACAATCACACACACACACACACATACACACACACACACACACACACACATCTGTGCTCACACACCCTCCCTGCCTTCCCCTCATATCGCAATACACATACTTCTTCACCAAACAGCCCTCCCACACACACATCTCCTCCTCCCCAGAGGAGGAGAGATTCTCCTGGTCCTTGGTTTAAAGGTGAGGAAGGAACGGTGATGGGAAGTGAGATTGAACCCCAGGTATGGTGGGGGGTGGTGATCAGGGATCCCTCCTAGTCACATAGACTGGGAACTGTGCTAGACGATGACACTCAGTTTCTCTAAATCTTGGGTGTGGCTGGAGGGGGAGGTTGACAGTCTTCCCCTTCCTCAGTGTGGCCTGAGGGCCGATTCCTCTGAAAAGCAGTCTCCTGAGAGAAGGATCCCCCGCTGCTCCCCACCTTCCTACAGTCCTGTGCCCCCACTTGTCCTGCTCCTGAGGGAGACGAGGCAAGGTGATCCGATCCGCAGTGGCTCTGGCGACAGCGATCTGAAGTCAAAGGGCGGGAGAACTTGGGTAAGACCTGTCCGCATCTGGTCCTCAGTTTTCCCAGCTGCGAAAATGGGGTGGGGTGGGCTTCAGTAACAGAGAAAAGTTCCTTCTTAATCTGAAATCGAATAAGTCTAAAACAGCAGGTGCTTCTGGGGCTGAGGAACCTGCCCCTTGGGAGGGGGCCTTTAGAAAGGCTGTGCTGGGGCCTTTGGTCTGCGGGGAGGAGCTGGGGTGCAGGGAGAGGGCTGGGAGTGCCAAACCCCCCTCCCCCCATCACCCGGGGGAAGGCTGGCAGTGGGGGCGGGCGGGCTTGGGATCTGAGGGCCCCTCCCCGCCTGGGGCAGCCGGCTTAGGGCTGGGGCGTGACTGCGAGTCCTCCCCGCCGCCGCCACCGCTGCCGCCGCCGCCGTCGCCGCCGCAGGGCTTCAATAAGAGAAGTCCGAGGCGGCTTCCTCCTCCCGGCCCAGAGCGGGCGGCGGTCAGAGGCGGGCAGCTCCCCAGTTACCCCCACCCCCACCCCGTCCCCCACAACGTCTGCACTCGGAGCTGCTGGGAACCCGGCCGGCTCGCCTGGGGTCCGTCCGAGGCGGCCTCCCCAGGGACCAGGTAGGCGGCCGTCAGGTGGGGCTGGACGGGCAGCGCGGTGCTCCGCCTCCTGCCCGCGGGCGCCCCGGTGGGACGGCTGGTTGGGGGGGGGGTGCGGGGAGGAAGGCTGAACTGGAGGAGGAGGGACCTCACCCCCGAAAAGGACCTCAGGAGGGAAACTGAGGAAAGCTGGAGAAGGAGACGGATAAAATCTGGGGAGGGGGGGCTGAAGGAATATGAGGAAAGTAGATCAAAGAGACCCCCTAAAAAGGTCTGGTAGGGAAAATGGTAGGGAAACGGAGGGAACCTGTAGAGTGAAATTACAAGACCAGTGCTCTAACCCCTGAGCTATGGAGCCTGTAGAGTGAAATTAATAGAATTTGGGAAGGGGTCTGAGTCAGGGGAGAGGGACTAAGGAGATCCTCCCAAGGGGATTGGGGAATAAATTGAGGGGACCTTGAAAGTGAGGCTCCGGGGAGAAGCTGAGCGTTCTGGAAGAGGGGAACTAGGTGTGTGTGTTGGTGGGGGGGATGTGCTGGGAGACCAGGTGAGGGCGTTTGCTGGAGGAGGTCAAGGAGAACCATTTCTGGAGGATGCAGAATGTGGGGCACGATTCCGGGAATCCGAGAAGTCCCCCTATCCCAAATCAGCAGAAGTCGAGGGTGAAGCCCGTAGCCTGGTGGGGCTCGGAGGCTGCCAAGATTGCAGCCCCCCCCACTCTCCTGCGCCCGCACTGGTGGGCGGGTCCCGGATGGCGAGGGGACTCCTCCAAGGCGCTAGAGGCGTGGGTCCCGGCTTCCTGGGGAAGTCCCCGCCCTCAGCAGGGATGGGCCTCTCTGGGTGCCCCCTTCCCGCCTCCGGGGGCGGTCTCGGTCCACGTTCCCCATGGGATCCGGGAATTGCTGGCAGCCCCGACGGAAATCCTGCTTTTGACCGCAGTTGCCCGGAGAGGCTGTCTCCGTAGCAACCAGAGGGTGGAGAGACAGAGCCCCGCTTCGCTGCTGTTAGACGCGTTGCCTACGCAGCCCCCTTGATACCCCTCCGCCCGCATTTTGGATCCTCAGTCAGGGGCAGGTTTCTGCGCAGAGGAGTAAGGCAGTGAAGCTCAGTGTTCAGGCGTCCTGGGGCGAGGATCTGCAGTCGCAGGGGCTTAGCCAGACCGGGCCCTTGATTGCTGTGTGATTTTAGACAAGTTACAGGGCTTCTCTGGGCCTCATTTTCCTCAATTGAATTATGGGGGGAAATCACCTTTGTCCCTACTCAGGCCCCATCCCCCGCCCCCTCCCCGAATCCCCAGAATTAGGTGCTTTAGAAAGCTGTTTTTGCAGAGTGTCTTGGAGGGGTTAAGAGTTATTCCTGACCTAGGCGTAATGCTTTCCTTCACCTTCTCGTGGAGGGGTTACAGAAAGCCTGTCAGGGCCTCCAGGACCAGCACACAAGTGACATCTAGTAAATAAATGTTTGTGGATCTGTTGAAGTCCCATACTGGGGAAGTCAGCAGGTTTGAGGTCTGTCCCCAACCCTTATGGTACCACCCCCAGTGATCCCTGAGTCTTTTGGTATCCTTGCATCTGTGGTGTAATGGGAGAGCAGGGCTCTGTTCTCACTTCACGGATAGGAAGAGCGAGGTTCAGCAGTCAAGGACTGATGGGGCCAGAAGCAGGGATTCGGAATCCAGAGCATCTTGTCCCTGATGTGATGAAAGAAGTAGCCAGAGCTGAGGCCTGTGTTCCCTCCTCATCCCTGCTAGACCCCTTGTAGCCTTCTGGATAGGGGACCGCTGACTGATGAATTGTGGGAGATGTGGAGTTCATGGGCGGCACGAACCCAGTCGGCCTGAAGCTGTGAGTGGGCGGTCAGAGTGTGAGTATGGTTTGGGTTTTGAGTGAATGAGCACGAGCCTGTGAGTGTATGTGTGGGTGTTTGAGTGTTCTCTAGCCACCTGGAGCTACTGTGGCCAAAGGAAGTGGCTAGACCTTGGGAGGCTGGGTAGAGGGACCCCAGAGCAGGGGAAGAAGAAGCCAGGTCCCTTTGTGCACCAAGCAGACCTCAAGTGGAGAAAATTCAGCTGACACCTTTGGGATCACATGGGGGATAGAGCTAGGGCCCCTCTCTCACATGCCCCCACCACATCGGGCCCAACAAGTGGTAGAGTCAGAGTCAGGGGTATGTCTTCTTAGGCCTTGGGTGTTGGGGTGAGGTGTTGTAAGGCCTCCCGAGAGAATGGCGTGAGATAGTTAGAGGCTCAATGAGAGATGAGGCTTTTGTGAAAGGGTTGGGGGTTAGTAAGAGACACTGGAGTTCAGGGAGGGGCGGAGGGCCTCTATGGGTGAGCGATGGAAGCCTCATAGAGGGGATGGGGCATAGCCAGGCTGAGACTTGTGCCCTGCCCCCTGGCTACCCCGGAGCCCTGAAGAGTAGCCGGAACTCTTGCAGGACGGTGGTTTCCTGCTGCTGCCCAAAGTCCCAGTTCCCTCTTTCTTGAAATCCCCCAAGCGACTGAACCAGCTCAGCCCTCCCACCTCACCCTGGGAACTTCTTTTTCTCCCCCCTCCGTCCCCCCCCTCCCCGGCCCTGCTGCTCCCCCTCCCTGGGCCTTGGAGGGGCCTTCCTCAAGGGAAAGGAGTAGAAGTGAAAGTTTGCTGAGCACCAGCTGTGTGCCTGGTGCTTTCACATTTGATGCTCAGAAGCAGCCCCCTGAGGTGGAGATTTATATTCCTATTTGCTAGGCAAAGAAACTACAGCTCAGAGACGTGAACTGACTTCCCCAATGTCTCCAACTAGTTGTCAGGCCATGGAGAATTAAGCTTAAATCTGTCTCCAGGTCCCACAGATACTTGGCAGGGGTTGGGGGGAACAGGACGTCCTGTGTCTACATTAAAGCCCTGATGCGGCTTCGGGAAGCGGGGACCTCAAGAAAGGGTGGGTGGGCCTGGGGCTCTATGTTCTGGAGCAGGGCTAGGTCTGAAGCAGGCTCCCTGCCGAGTGGCCAGCTGCCGTATGGCAGGGGAGGTACGTTCCCTTGGCCATGGGCTGGAAATATGACGTAAACTCGTCGGGGACAGCGTGACCTCCTGCGCAGGCTCTGAAGAACACAGCCACAGTGTGAACTGAACTCTGGACCTGAATTAATGGGCCTGGCTTTGAATCCCCTGTGGGGCTGTCTGACTTTGAGCAAGTCACTTTCCCCTCTACACACCAGAGGGAGGCGAACTGATAAATGGGGGGGGGGGGCGCATTCTAGCTTTGTCGCTTATGGTTTTCAGACTCACTTGGCCACTGCACACGGGGCCAGAGGCACGTCTTTCAAGCCTTCCCCACAACAGAAGGTACAGATGCAAAAACTGAGGCTTGGAGAGCTGATAGCCTTCATCCAGGGTCCCAGGCTAATAATGTAATATAAAGAACAGGGACGCCCGGCTGGCTCAGTCAGTAGAGCACTTGATCCAGGAGTCATGAGTTCAAGTCCTACGTGGGGCAGAGAGCTTACTTAAAAAAGAAAAAAAAAAAAAAGTGGGCGCCTGGGTGACTCAGTAGGTAAAAAAAAAAAAAAAGTAAAAGAATAGGGCTGGGAAGGGACACACAGATAGAGATGTTGAAGGCAGGAGCACCCTGGTCCAGGGGTGGACCTCAGCTCAAATAAATACCTGCAACCTGATTTTGATACAGATGAGGCTCTGGAAACTAACTCCCATCAACCAGGTGTTTGAGAGGCCCAAGTCCCTACAGTGACCAGAATGCTCATGGCTTTGCCTCTGTGGGCTGCACTGAGGACTGAGAGTAGGTAGCATAGGGCCTGGCACGTTGTAGGTGCCCTTGAAGGGACACACATTATTGCTTCTACTAGGGCTACAAAATAGAACTGTGCTTAGAATGGCTTGGTGTTGCATTTTTGCCTCCCCTTACTTGCTGTGTGATCTTGGGGAAGTTACTTAACATCTCTGCGACTCAGTTTGCTTATCTGTAAAAGAAGTGTAGTTATGAAAGCTCCTTCCTAGGGTTATTAATGAGATCATATGTGGGAATTGCTTGGCACAATGCCAGGCACTGGGTAAGTATTTAATAAATTAGAAATTTTTAGACCAATAGTTATTGCCACCCAGACTTCTAGGAAGTCAAATGACTCTCGGCAGAGTTGGTGGCACCGCTTAGGATCCGAGGTGGGCGAGGAGGGAGAGTCCTGGGGGCTGTCTGTCTGCTGATGCCTGAGCACAGAGAACCCAACCTGCTTCTTCTGCCTTCTCTCCTCTGCCTTTGACTCTTTGGTTCCCCGAGTTTCTCTTAATTTCTACCTTTCTCTTTTTCGGTCTGTGTCTCTCTGTTGTCTTTCTATTTCTCGTTTCTGTCTCTCTGTTTGTCTCTTTCTTTCTTTTTTTTTTTTTTTTTTTTTGTCTCTTTCTTTTTATTCCTTCCTGGCAGTGAGCTGCTGGAGCCTGTGAGCCCGGGCTCGGAGCTGATTGCATGAACCTTTCCCCAGCCCTGCGCTCAAGAAGTCACCTCGGTTACTTGAAATCAGCCATGGTGGGAATATTTATACAACGGAAATCAGCAAATGCTACAAGTCAGGGCCTTTTTTTTCCTTTGAGAGTCAGTATGCCAGCACACCATACTGTGTTTTTCTTTTCTCTCTGTTTCTCTCAGTCTCCGTCTCTCTCTCTCTCTGTCTTCTCTTTCTCCGTTTCTCCCATCTCTTTCTTTCCTCTGACAAAGCCGGGTGAGTGTGGTCACATCCAGCGTGCCCCCCCACCAATGTCTTGGACCATGCGGATGCCAGACCCTGTGCCCCACTCCCTCACCCCACACCCCCCCCAATCCCGTTAGCATACCGGTGCCCAGAGAGCCATGCCCAGCCCCGGACTTCAGTCCCCAGCAGGTCGAGGAGTACCACGTCCCGAGAGCCGGTCCCCACTGCCTGTTCCTCACACTGTCCACCCTGTCAGGGCTCTACCTCAGCCCGCAGAGACCTCTACCTCCTTCTCAGAGGCTCACAATTTGTACACAGCCCCCCCCCTCCACCGACACCCTAAACCCATTCCAGGCATGCAGCATGTGGGACTCCTGTTAGACTGACTTAAAAATGGGGGTGGGGAGGGGCGCCTGACTGGCTCTGTCAGTGGATCATGTGACTCTTGATCTCTGGGTTGTGAGTTCGAGCCCCACATTGAGCCTACAGCCTACTTTAAAAAAAGAATTAAAAAAAATAAAAATGTTGTGGTGATATTTATCTGAGTGTTTCTGGAAGTGGCAACCTTGTATCTATGTGGGGACCCAAGAGGTTGTACTCCGTGTCTCCAAAAAAAAAAAAAAAAAAATCCGTGTCTCTTTTCGGAGGTGCTCTGTATGGGTCTATGACTTGGGAGAGGACTCTGTATATCTCTGTGTGTCCCTCTGGGGGTTCTGTGCCTCTGTGCATGCTGGCAGGAATGGCTGTCATTATCTGTTTCTGTGACCAGGCGATGGAGAGAAGTGGCTCAGGTTCTGGAGCCAAATGTTAGGATTCATCACGTGTGCGACCTCACGTGGTCTCTCAAGCTCGCCATGCCTCAGTTGCCTTATCAATAATAGTCATACGTCAGAGTGTCGTGATGAGAATAAAATGCAATAACGTATGTCAAGTGTTTAGTGCTGTGGTCAGCCCCTCATGAGAGCCATAAATCCTGTCTGTGCTGTTCTCGTGGAAAGGCGTGTGCAGTGTGTGCCTGTGCACCTATGCGTATGAGTGGGTGAGGGCCGGGGGTGTCTGTGAGGGGGATGTGGCTATCCTCGAAGATGTCCGGGTATAAAGGAGCTCAGAGTCTCTGTGAGGTGCGTCCAAGAACGTGTCAGGAAGGCTGTGTGGATCTGGGTGTAGGCCCAGGGAGCCATTTGCGATGGGTTACTGTCTTCCTGTGAGAAGACCTCATTCTCACCCTGTAACCTTTGTTTTCTTCTTACACCCATCTGTCCCCTCAGCGCCTGAAATCCCTTCCTTCCCTGGACCCTGGATGCCCCCATCTCCACTTAGATCCTCTCTCTGGCCCTGACCAGCCCTCAGTGTCCTGGGGCCTTTCAGACACAGTGGCTGCACCCCAGGGGAGGGGTTCTGAGGTGAAGATCTCAGCAATGGCTTAGTGAACATAGGCTATTTTAGTTCTCACCACAGCCGGCCTCGCAGTTCGCCAGATGGGTGTCACTCCCCTACACACACCGGAGAACAGTTACAGTGAAGAGTGAAAGGGGCTGGCGGGTGGAGAGGAAAGATTAGGACACCGATGTGACAGAGTCATTGGCGAGGCGGCTGGATCCGGTAGAGCTAGGAAGGCTTCCTGGAAGAGGTGAGCGAGCATATGCAGTAGGAGGAGCAGGACACAGAGAGAAGGGGAGGAGGATGTCCATAAGGGAACTGGACTTGGGGGTCAGGAAAGGCAAGGAGGGGGCACTTGTCACAAGGGTCCTCAGCCCCTCTGGGGGAAGTCAGGGTTCACTGGGTTGGCCCCGCCCTACTACTCTCCATTTCTCTCACAGCTTAAGAAACCCTCTCCCCGGCAGTTCCTCTCTGAGTGTTGCAATGACAGAGTTTCTGGTGGGGCGTGGGGAGCCCTTGCTCAATGACCTGCCTGTCCTGTGGCTCAGAGGATGTAGCTTTTGGGAAAGTCTCGGCTCATGTAGGGGGGCTCCCCAAGGAATCCTGGTGGCTCTGGCTTCTGACCTGGGCCTTTCCCTGATGTGGGGATAGGAGCGAGCTGTGGAGGTAGGTCCACCTTCACCTTGCCACCAGGTGTGACCCTGGCACCGCTGGGGATCACGGAGCCCAGGGTGGGAGCAGAGGTGGCCTGCAGTGACGGGGGGGCCTGGGAGGGAGCTGAGCACGGTGTGATAGAAATCCAACAAAAGCGGTGGGTCTGACACAAACAGTTAAGTATCTGAGGAGGCGTCTGTCACCCTGAGAGGTAGCCTGTGTGCCTGCACATGCGTGCGCGTGTGTATTCGTGCGTCAGAGCTTGGCCTCGCGTGAGAGTTCAGTTGTGTTAGTGTGTTGGTGTTGTTGGTGAGCACACTCACTCAAGTGTCCACTGTGGGTGTTGGTGTGTGACTCTGTGCTGGTGTGTGTGCGTGTTGGTGAGCTGGTGTGTCAGGTGGCTATGAGTGTGAAAGGGTTGGTGTGGGTGGTGTGTCACGTGTGAGGGTGGATGTGTAAGTTCGCCAGGGGCGGTGGGAAGGAAAGCGGAGGCAGAAGTCATGCTGGGACAGAGCCCAGGCCTGGCTTCCTGAAGAGGGCAGAAGCTGGCAGCTGTTTTGCAGGAGCCTTGGCAGAGCCTTCCCCTTCCATGTCCTTCTCTCTCGCCCTCAGGTCTCTGGCCCCTCCCGAGGACCATGCCGCAGCCCTGCTGACCCAGCAGTAGGGGCCTGAGGGTGAGCGGGGAGGGGAGAACTGAGGGCTTTGGAAAAGGGGTCAGGAAAAGGGGTGGGGTGGCCTTCCTGAGCCCCACAACTCATCCCAGCCCCCTCCTCCTCCAAGAGCCCTGTTGCTAGGTAACAGATGGGGGAGCCACAAAGAGGCAGCTTGAGAGGCCAGAGGCTGGACCCACAACAGGAAATGGCCTTGATCCCCCTCTGCAGGGAATCTCCAGGTGCAGACACACAGAGCCTCACACACACTCACACACAAACCTGTCTCGAGACCCGGACACACACATCACAGAGACATTCACACATACTCCCATACACAGACCTGCATACACACACACACATACACACACACGGAGGCACATACACTCCCACACAGGACTATTCACGTTGTCATTCACATGGACACAGAGGCACCTACTCACACAGACCACCTGATAGACACACATGCATACAGAGGAACACACATACGCGCTTGCACAGAAACAGCATATGCACGTACACACTCAGAAGACATGAACACACACAGAGCCATCGCATGCCCAGAGACATGCACCCACACCCATATACTCACATAGACACGCAAACATTCACAAGAGGCTGCACACGAAAAAAAAAAAAAGAGGCTGCACACGCATAGACATATCCACGGGGAGCTCACAAATACTTAGAGACACACAAAGAGACAAGCATATCCAAGCACCCTGAAGAAGTCACAAAAACACGATGTACTGAAGCAAGAGGAGGCAAAAATCGATCGATAAACACGGCAGCAGCCCAAAGCAGCCCAAAGCGCACTAAGGGTATACAGTCTGTCTGCAAACCTATGACAGCAGCTGGGACGTAGACCCAAAGGTAGCCTTACCTCACCTTTACCCTTCACCAGGGCGGACCCCAGAGGGGAAACTCCACACCCATGTGAGTGTGCGTGTGCACGCATGTATGCGTGTGTACACGGGCAGGGGGCTTATCTGGCAGGGGCCCCAGTGTGAGGCATACCCCATTCTATAGCAGGGCACCTGGAATGGGCTGTGTGTTCTGCAAGAAGTTGGAGCCAGGGCTCAAGGAGGATGTTGGCCTGGAAAGTGACTTCAGGGGCAGTGGGGCCACGGACCGCTATGGCCCTGACCCGACTCAGGCCCGGACCGTGTCCTCCTTTGCCCATATCCCCAACTACAACTTCTCCACTCAGTCCACCAGCCCCGCCTT
The DNA here is from genome assembly GCF_020171115.1 of Neogale vison. Lineage (NCBI taxonomy): Eukaryota > Metazoa > Chordata > Mammalia > Carnivora > Mustelidae > Neogale > Neogale vison. The sequence continues at coordinate 20,577,712 of NC_058092.1, read as the reverse complement.
TCTCGATGGGAGCACCATCAGGGGCATCTCAGGTGAGTCTAGTGGGCTGGAGGCAAGCTCTATCTGGCCCCTGGGGGAACCTGGGGGAAAGGGAGGCATCGTTAGGACGCTCGAGTATGATGTGGGAGACACTGCCCTGCTTTTAGAGCACGGTCTGAGGAAGAAAGTACAGCCCTAACTCGGAAATCCCAGTCTGAGGGGAAGACAGCTCTGTTCCCATCTGAGAGAGGGCCCCTGATGACAGGCCCAAGCAGGGAGTCTTGGTGGGGAAGAGGAGGAATGGGTGATAGGAGCTCCCCAGGGTGGGAGGGATGGTCTGGAAGGCATGTGTCTGAATCCATGGGAGGCCAAGCTGTGAAGCTCAAATCAGAAATCCACTGGACTCCAAAGGCTTTTGGGGACCAGGCGCTGCAGCCATGGGGAGGCACAGAGCTTGGTTGGGGAACAGGACTCTGGGGGGTGCAGGCCCCTTGGAGCCCGCATCCCATGCCCTACTCTGCTGAGTAGCCCTGACTCTGCAGGGACTGGGGTGACCCTATTCGTCGCCCTGTATGACTATGAGGCCCGGACAGAGGATGACCTCCCCTTCACCAAGGGTGAGAAGTTCCACATCCTGAACAACACGTAAGTAACCAGGCCACCTGGCTCAGGATGTGGCCGGGGCTGGGAGCAGGACCCAGAGAGGAATCCTGCCTGGTCCCTCAGAAAGCAGCCTAGTTGGGGACACAGATATATGACAAGAACAACTCTGAGTAATCACTACTATGTAGGAGGAGCATGAGGACCTATGGGCCCAAAAGGAACACTAAATACGGTCTTGAGGCTAGTGATCAAGGCAGGCTTCCTGGAGGAGGTGATTTCTAAGGGGAGACTAGAAAAATGAATAGGTGTCGAAGGAAGAGGCGAGAAAAGAGGAAGAGAGAATGAGAGAACACGAGAATAAATGATAACTTCTGGAAACCACCAAGTGGTTTGATCTTGGTGGATCATAAAGTATGAGGTGTAGAATGGACAGAGCAGAAACTACAGAGGCAGGGGAAACAGATTCTATAGAGCTTTTTAAGCCATATTGAAGAATTTGGATTTTATCCAGAGGAAATATATTGTCCTTAAGGGTAAGGGAGGATTTCAGCGGGGAAGTGATTGAGTTACCTGTCCACTGCCCACTCAAACCCCAGCCCAGCTAAGGAGCCAAAGACAAAAGCCAGGAGGCCCACACATCCCCAGACATGTTGCTTCTGCAGGGAAAAGTCTCCTGAGGTAGTTTCAGTGGCTGAGAGCAGAACAGACAAGAGCCCGGGGCGGCGGGGGGGAAGGGGGGGCTGTCCAAGGTGAGGGGCTGGCAGGGCTAGTCTTCTCCTGAGCCTTCGCATGCCCCTGCCAGGCTCCAGGGTGCTCCAGGGGGCTGGGCTGCCACTGATGCCCTGTGTCCTGTGTCTGCAGTGAGGGTGACTGGTGGGAAGCTCGTTCTCTCAGCTCCGGACAAACTGGCTATATTCCCAGCAACTACGTGGCCCCTGTGGATTCTATCCAGGCTGAAGAGTGAGTAGGGGGTAGGAGGTGGCTATCCCTATGGACAGGATGGGAACCTGGCATCCAAAGACACATCTGGGTCACAGCCCCACTCTGAGCCTATCTTCTTACCTATATTTCTGTGAAGTCATTGTGAGAATAAGGGAAGAGAATAATGACGTTTATGAGAGTAAATAATATTTATGTACCATGTTCTATGTTCTGGGCACGATTCAAAGGGCTTTCTGTGTATTAGCAGAGTGAGGAACTAATATTATCCTGCTTTATGAATGAAGCAAGTGAGGCACAGAAATGTTAAATATTCTTCCTGAGTTCACATGGCTAGTAAGTCGGTGGAGTTTGTATTTGAACCCAGATAGTCTGAGGGCACTTGGTAAGCATTATACATATTGACTGTCAGTGATAACAACAGCATACGAGCTTTAAAAAACTGTAAAACCCTAAACAAACACAAGGGGATATTACTTAGAATTAACTCTGTTAAAGGGGCACCTGGGTGGCTCAGTTGGTTAAGCATCCAACTTTTTTTTTTAAGGCTTTATTTATTTATTTGAGAGAGAGAGAGAGCATGAGAAGAGAGAGGTTCAGGGGAGCAGCAGACTCCCCGCTGAGCAGAGAGCCTGATGATCCTGGGACTCCAGGATCATGACCCGAGCCAAAGGCCATCGCTCAACCAACTGAGCCACCCAGACACCCTTTTATTTATTTATTTTTTTAAAAAACTCACTTATTTATTTTGTTTTGTTTTATTTATTTATTCATTTTTGAGAGGAAGGAAAGCAGTCTCCATGCTAAGCAGAGAACCCAATGCGGGGCTCGATCCCAGGACCCTGGGATCATGACCTGAGACGAAGGCAGAGCCTTAACTCACTGAGCCACCCAGGCGCCCCACATTTATTTCTTTTAGAAAGAGGGAAAGAGAGCACGAGCAGGAGGAGGGGCAGAAGGAGAGGGAGAGTGAGAGAACAAACTTCCTACTGAGCTCAGAGCCAGATCCCATGACCCCAAGACCACGACCCTAGCTGAAACCAAGAGTCAGACACCCAACAGACTGAGTCACCCAGGGGCCCAGCATCTGACTCTTGATTTTGGCTCAGGTCATGATCTCAGGGTCCTGGGACAGAGCCCTGCATCTGGCTACAGCTGAATGGAGTCTGCTTGTCTCTCTCCCTCTACCCCTTCCCCCCACACACACACCTGTGCGTGCTCTCTCTTGCTTGCCATCTCTCGAATAAATAAATCAATCAAATCTTGGCGGGGGGGAAAGAATTAATCCTGTAATGAGACAGGAAATTATCATTCATAGTGTACCATTATAACCTAAGATATGACAACAGGGACTTTACGTACCTTTAGTCATTTAATTTTCCTAGTTGCAATATCGATATTATTGTTGTCCCATTTTACAGATGAGAAAACGAGGGCTCATAAAAACCTTTTTTTAAATCTGTGTGCATATATGTATACATGTATGGGAAAAGAAAAGATTGGAGAGCCTGCAGAGTGGGAGACACCAGAACTTGGTGACTAATTTGCCATTGCGTTTGGGGAGTGGGAGGAAATCAAGGGTGACCCAAAGTCTTCCTGAGGAACCGAGTGGGCGATGGTGTCATTTGCTAAAGTGGGGAATGTATGAGCAGGTATAGGTGTCTGGGTTCTGCTGGGGGGACTTGTTGGGTTAAGGTTCGCAGAGAGTAACACCCTGGTGGAAGACTGCCAACAATAGGATTCGGCTGTGCTTTGTTTTTGTTTTTGTTTTTAAGATTTTATTTATTTATTTGACAGAGATCACAAGTAGGCAGAGAGGCAGGCGGGGTGGGGGGTGGCGGAGCAGGCTCCCCACTGAGTGGAGAACCTGATGTGGGGCTCAATCCCAGGACTCTGGGATCATGACCTGAGTTGAAAGCAGAGGCTTTAAACCACTGAGCCACCCAGGCGCCCCTCAGCTGTGCTTTGTATGAGAGGTGCCAGACCCAGGCCAGGCTAGGCCGCTGAATTAGCCCAGAGGAAGGGGCATCTTTTCGTAGTTGGCACTAAGGCTCTTTGTTTGCTATGGCTCTTGCAGAGGGAACCCCTGGGTATTCTTCAGAGCGGAGGTGACAAAGCTGCGTGGGAGGGTGAAGGATGGGGAGGAGAACGAGAGAGAGATTGGCCCTAGGACCCAACTTTGGAGAAAGCTGCCTTGAAGGAGAAGTTGCTGTTGAAAAATCAGGCCAAGCCAAGTCAGAACAGCCAAGAGGGTGGAGGAGAGGTTGCAGGAAACACGAAAGGGAGTGTTAGAGGCTGCCACTGGATTTGGCAATGGGGGTGACCTTGGTGAGAGATCTCTCAGTGTGAAGTGGGGGTGGGGGCCAGACAGCAGAGCCTGGGGCGGGGGTGGGGGCGGGGGGTTTAGGAGGTGAGGAAGTGGAGACCCAAGTGTGAAGTGCTTTTTCAAGTGAAGGGAAGGTGAGAGATAGAGCAGAATGTTGGTGGCAAGTTAGGGCTTAGAAAAGTTTTGGGTGGGGGAGGAAGAAATGGGGGTATATGTAGAGGTTGGTGGGATGGAAAGGCTGTGGGGGGTGGGGAAGGGACTGTTGGTAGGGGAGAGGTGTCCCTGAGCAGAGGGGAGTGGTTGGGGTCCTGAGCCCAAAGGCCTTCATCTGAGGAAAGTGGTAGGAGTCATGGGGGAGGGAAGGGGTGAAGATGCAGAAAGTGGGAGGTATTGGGGGTTCATGCTTGCATCCACAGCTTAGAGGCAGTATCACGAAGCCCTGAGAGGCACTCCGTGCAGTGTCACGCCTAAGAGCAGTGTTGTGGTTAAGAGTGCAGGCCCTCGAGCAGACAACTTGTGTTCCTATTCTGGCAACACAGCTTAAGAGCGTGTGGCCTTGGGCAAGTTGCTTAACCACTAGTAATCTCCATTTCCTCATCTGTCTAGTGGGGCTTAATAATAGGACCTTCCTCACAACCTTGTTGTCAGAACTGAATAAATACTGGGGCGCCTGGGTGGCTCAGTCGGTTAAGCATCTGCCTTCGGCTCAGGTCATGATCCTGGAGTCCTGGGATCAAGTCCTGCTTGGTGGGTTCCTGCTCAGAAGGGAGTCTGCTTCTCCTTCTCCCTCCACTGCTCCCTCTGCTTGTACTTCTCTCTCTGTCAAATAAATAAATAATGTTTTTTTAAAAAAAGAACTAAATGAATATAACATGTATTAAAGCAGCACATGACAGAAAATAAGTACTGCTATTATTAAGTTAATTATTAAGGAAGTAACTACTATCAAGAGTATTATGGGTGGGGTCAGGCCTTTGAAAAAACTTGAGAGCGTGTGGCATTTGCACAGTCCTTCAACAGTTCTTCCTTCCCCATCCTTCCTCATCGCCTGGACACGCCACTTGCCAGTGCCTTCCCTGTTCCCCAAACTGTGCCTAGTACCTAGGTGTGGACTGGCTTATTTATTTATTTTAAAGATTTTATCTATTTATTTGAGAAAGAGAGAGAGCATGAGCACATGTGCACATGCGCACACGCAAGATGAGGAAGAGCAGGGAGGGGAAGAATGTACACATGCATGCGTGGGGGGTGTTGGAGGGAAGGAGGGGCAGAGAGAGAGGGAGAAGCAGACTCCTCAATGAGCAGGAAGCCCAACACATGGGACACATGGCTCTATCCCAGGACCCTCCAGATCATGACGTGAGTCAAAGGCAGACACTTAACCTTAAGCCACTGATCCACCCAGGTGCCCCATACTGGCCGATTTATAATCAAAGGACATCTGAGTCTGCTATGATACTTGTGGATCCCCTTCAATTCCCCTTGGGGTACTTTCACAGTGGATTTAAGGCTACAGTTCAGTCCCGGAAGAATATCCGAGACAGAACAGGAATGCTTGCCACCTGAACTTGAAGTCTAGCCTTCTAAGAACATCCAGATTTCAGAGAGTGGAGGAAAAGCAGCAGTCAGAGCCAGGCAGGAGCAGTCAGCAACAGGGGGAAAGAAGCAGCAAAGACTGTTGTCTGGAAGTCACAGGAGGAAAAGGTTTGGGGGTTGGGGGTGGATGTGGGAAGAAGGATCTGAGAGATTGCCTGGGTGGTGGGAAACGAACTAGACTTGGCAGTAGAGAATTTCAGGTAGACCTCATCAACCAGTCCTGCAAGAAGGCCACTTCCCCTCTCTGAGCCTCAAGTTCCGCCTCTGCAAAGTTGAGCCCACAGGGGAGCAATCGTGAGATGCGTTAAGGAACTGGTAGCACCCTGAGGAGGTCACTAGTGACTGGGGTCTTAGCAGTTTTAGTTGAACAGAAACCCAGAGAGCAAAGAGGAGGAGCCTAACATTTACTGGTCACGTACTTGGAGCCCAGGATCCCACATTTCCTGTCTCTCTGCTTCTCCTGACCAGGATACGAATCAGGTGTAGGAGCCCCGTTTAACCAGTGAGGAAATTGAATCTTGGCTAGTTAGGTGTTTTTCTGCAGGAGGCGGAGTTGGGGGTTGAACTGGGTGTCTCTGACTTTTGCTGACCCTTCCCAACAGGTGGTACTTTGGAAAGATCGGGAGGAAGGATGCAGAGAGGCAGCTGCTCTCCCCTGGGAACCCCCGAGGGGCCTTTCTTATTCGTGAGAGTGAGACTACCAAAGGTGGGGGCCTGGGAAAGGGCAACTGGGAGGCCCAGTTGTTAGGGTGGGGCTAGAAGCCGCGGTGAGGGGCTTGGGTCAGGGCCTGGGCCCAGAACTGGACTGGGGTGGAGGGCAGAGATAGACTGGGTCTGGGTTCCAGGGGGTGTGGCCATCCTACTGGGGCCTCTCAAGCTCCAAGATGGAGAGCAAGGAGGAAAGCCGACTTGAAGGCGACCCTTGCCCACAGGTGGCTACTCCCTGTCCATCCGGGATTGGGACCAGGCTAGAGGCGACCATGTGAAGCATTACAAAGTCCGCAAGCTGGATACCGGTGGCTACTACATCACCACACGGGCCCAGTTCGACTCCGTGCAGGAGCTGGTGCAGCACTACATTGGTGAGGGCTGGCTTCCCGGGCTGGTGTGTGCTTTGGGTCCCCGAGCCAATCCGCTGAGAATTAGGCCCAGAGAAGGAAAGGAGCTCCCAAAGCGGTAGTGGCTGGGGGCTGAACGGGAGCCCAAGTGTTTGGGTTCCCAGCCCAGGATCCTGCTCCGTAGGATTCCAGAGGAAACAGGTGTAAGGCTGTCCCCGGCCGAAGGGCGCCCCCTACTGTCTAGCTGAGCAGGACGCCAAGTAGACCTGACTTGGAGGATGGGGTTTAGGGTTGAGAGGAAGCTGAGAATCGATGCCCGGGTTTCTGCTTCGGTTAGTTACAACAAAGGTGAGGTCCCTGGAAGGGTGAGGGCCTCATGTCCACACCTCGGTCTCGAATCCCCAACTCCATTTGTACCTGTCAGAATCCCACCCAGCTTCCTACCTCCTGTAGGAAGGAAACCAAACCCTGCAGGGATCATCTCTCCCTCTTGGGGCCACTTCCTTCCCTGGGCACCAACACGGTCACCTACTCAGTGGGTCAGGTGGCCTTCTGCCCCAACCTGCAACCTCACCTGTGGCCTAGTTCCTCTCCACTGATTGGGAAAGGGGGGGCGGTACCTGGGGTGGGATGAGGAATGTGTGGGGCGTCCTGGCCTGCCTGTGACCTTCAACACCCCCCCCCCACTCCTGCTCCCAGAGGTGAACGACGGGCTATGCCACCTGCTCACAGTGGCCTGCACCACCATGAAGCCGCAGACAATAGGCCTGGCCAAGGACGCTTGGGAGATCAGCCGCAGCTCCATCGCGCTCGAGCGCCGGCTGGGCACCGGCTGCTTCGGGGACGTGTGGCTGGGTACGGAGGTCCCGGGGGCAGGGCGAGGGCTTGGGACATCAGGGAGCCGGTGCTGACGAGCCGCGACCACATGGCAGGCATGTGGAACGGCAGCACGAAGGTGGCGGTGAAGACCCTGAAGCCGGGAACCATGTCCCCGAAGGCCTTCCTGGCGGAGGCGCAGATCATGAAGATGCTGAGGCACGACAAGCTGGTGCAGCTGTACGCCGTGGTGTCGGAGGAACCCATCTACATCGTGACCGAATTCATGTGCCACGGTGAGGGGCGGGGTGAGGAGGCGGAGTCTGGGGGGCGGGACTTGGGGCGAAGTTCAGACGGGTGCCGGGGGCGGGGGGAGGGGAGGGACCTGAGGGGCTACCTGTGATGGGACCGGAGACTTTGAGCAAGAGTCGGAGAAAGAGGCCGGGATGAGCGAAATCAAGTTAGCCCTGGTAGTGGGTGGCGGGTCCAAGTTTAGATAAGGGGGGCTGGGGGCGGAGCCTCGGTCGTGGGGTGGTGGGCCTCCGCTGGTGGGTGGGGCTTGGACGAATGAAGATCGAATCTGTGATGAGGAAGGATCTGGGGCGCAGTCTGAGTGGGGCGTATCTAGGGGGACGGAGGAGAAGAAACGAGCTGTAGGCAGTCTGGGTGCCTGTGGGAGCTAGTCCTGAGCGAGATCTGTGCGGGGCTGAGGGAGCTGGTTGACTCCTAGTGGGGGCGGGTCTAAGTGAGAGGGTGGGGAACAGGGGGCGGGGCCACGCTGTGAGATGCGAACTAGGTGGGGCGGAGCCAAGCGAGGGAAGGCGGGCCTGGAGCTGAGGGTGGTCTTGCTGGTATTTCTTTTTTTCTTTTTCTTTTTTCTCTTGCTGATATTTCTGAGTTCCTTTCCTCAGGTAGCTTGCTGGAGTTCCTTAAGGACCGGGAAGGCCAGGATTTGACACTGCCCCAGTTGGTGGACATGGCAGCCCAGGTAAACTGGGACAGCAACCTTTATTTCAGACTGTTCTCCTATTAACCTCTACAAATCCGTGCGCCCTCAAACACCTGCCCTACCCCGGGAAGTACATACAGCCCCATCCACTGAATCATCTGTGCGACCTGAGGCGGGGTACTGCCCGTCTCTGAGTCTCAGTCTCCTCATCTGGGAAGTGGGGTTTTCAGGTGATCTTTCAGACAAGCCATGTTTCTGTTCCCATTTCTCCATAACTTGGCCCCCCCGCTAGGTGGCTGAGGGCATGGCCTACATGGAACGCATGAACTACATCCACCGCGACCTGAGGGCAGCCAACATCCTTGTTGGGGAACGGCTGGTGTGCAAGATTGCTGACTTCGGGCTGGCCCGCCTCATTGAGGATGATGAGTACAACCCCCAGCAAGGTGCCGTGCCTCACCTCACCTTCCAAGAGCTCCCTGGCACACTAAGGGGCTGTCATGGGGCCCCACATATTCAGGAACCATTCCCTCCACTCCCAGAACATCAGGGATTCTCCCATCCTGATGTAGTAGAAGAGGGAGGCAACTCTAAAGTTTGAATCTCTGCTCCTCTACTTACTAGCCAAGTGGCCTTGGGCAAGTCACCTGACCTCTGTGAGCTGTTTTTTCTCATAACTAAAATGAAAATATTCAGAGAAAAGGAAGTCAACAGATATTTATCAAGCACCTAGTATACACCAGGCACTACCGTAATTCTCAAGGGAAAGACTGTGGAGTGTAATGGTGTGAACTCTGTAGCCAGAATGTCTGGGAGTGAATGTGAACACTTCAAAGCTATGTGATCTGGGCAAGTCACTTAACTAGTCAGTGCTTCCTTTTCCAGATCTGTACAATGAGGATAATAATAGTATCTACCTCGCCGGGATTTTGTTTTTTTGTGAGGTTAAATGAGTTAATGCCTGTAAATCACTTTAAAACAGTGCCTGGCAGGGGCACCTCACTGGCTCGGTTGGAAGAGCATGCAACTCTTGATTTCAGGGTCGTGAGTTTTGAAAGTTTATTTATTTCAGTAATCTCTACAGCCCACATGGGGCTCGAACTCACAACACCAAGATCAAAAGTCAGAAGCTCTTCTGACGGAGCCAGCCAGGCACCTCACCATGCCATTCTCTTAATCCAGCTGTTCCAGGGACCTCCTCGATGACTCCCCCTTCTCTCCCAATCTCTCCAGGGGCCAAGTTCCCCATCAAGTGGACAGCCCCGGAGGCTGCTCTCTTTGGCAGATTCACCATCAAGTCAGATGTGTGGTCCTTTGGGATCCTGCTCACTGAACTCATCAGCAAGGGCCGAGTACCCTACCCAGGTTTGCTGGGGTGGGGAGGTGGAGAAGAGTGGGCGGTCATGGGGACAGTTTCCTCTTGGTTGCCTCTGTGGAAGGGGCTAGGCCCCCTGATTGACAGAGCCTCTCCCTCCAGGCATGAATAACCGGGAAGTGTTGGAACAGGTGGAGCATGGCTACCACATGCCTTGCCCCCCAGGCTGCCCAGCATCCCTGTACGAAGTCATGGAGCAGACCTGGCGTCTGGACCCAGAGGAGAGGCCCACCTTTGAGTACCTGCAGTCCTTCCTTGAGGACTACTTCACCTCCACAGAACCCCAGTACCAGCCTGGGGATCAGACATAGCCTGTTTGGGCATTCACCACTTTTCTGGGGTGCCCACCAATCCCTTCCAGTCCCCAGGGCTCTGGTCCCAAAGCCCCCAGGCTTAGAACCCTATAGGATCCTAGCATGTCAGAACAAGCAGGTTGCTCTGACATCACCTAGGGCACCCCACTCTTTTTAAAGATGGGGCCATTTCAGGCTTAGAGATCATCCCTGACTCTGGCCCCAAGCACTATTTCTCCCCTTCCCACTTAGGCTCCTACCTCTAGACTCTCTTCCCACCTCTCCCCCAAAAGAAATGCTCAGACTTTGTCTAGTTATTTATAAAATTGTATATCCTTTCCATCACTCACCTCCTATCCCTGCTTTTTTACCGTATCATCCCACCCTGAGTTCACTTCCTAGTCAGTTCTCTTGCGTCTGTAAGTTGCAAAGACAGGGAAGGTTTTTGCTGGATCCCTTTCTTGATGGGTGGATGCTGTGGTCTGGGTCTGGGGTCCAAGCCCAGGGTGAGGGAGAGGCTTGCTGAGGACCCACCGCCTCTCTGAATCACGTGTGTGTTTATTGCTTTTTGTAAATAAGAAAAGTGACAATATGAATCCTTGAGCCATGAAAATCCCTTCTGTTAGAGGGACCGGTGGCCAGAGGAAGATGAGTGTGATTGCTCTGGCTGCTGGGAGGAGGGGGAGGTGAGAGCGTGCCCTAATGACTACTGAACACAGGGAACTCACACTGTGTTTGGGGGTACCCGGAAGTCCTGAGGCTTGTCCCCATGTGAGTTTAGGACAGGTTGAGAGATGGATGCAGAAGATAGGCAACTGGAGCTCAAAATGTCCCCTTCGTTACTGAAGTGGCTTTCAGACTGTGTGCCGTGGGTTTGTTAATTCCCTACTTGATTTCAGCAGATACATCCTTCATCACTGGCACAAGAGCAGAACCTATTAGGCCTCTCTTTACAGGGGCAGTGGAGAAGACCACAGTGGACTCCCTGCAGCTCGCCAAGAAAAGGACAGAAGGGCGGGGCAGGGAGAGAGATCTGAGAGCTAGTCTAGCTCATTGGATTTCACTCCAGGCAACTCTGACTCCTAGAGGGTTTTGGAGAGGATTGAAGGTTGGGTCACAAGGACTGGGGGCTCCTATTGGCATGTAGTGAGACAGGGATTGGGGGTACTAAACAACTTGCCAGGCACCTGAGCAATGAAGAATTGTCCCATGTCCTTGCTGCTGCTGTGAGAGACTCTGGCCACTGATGAGCCTCCAGGTGGAAACAAAAGGAACAGGAATAAGGGTTCCCACCTGTCCCATCAGGAGGTCGTGGACTGCTGACTTCTGAAGGGAATGGACAGGGCTGGGGGTGGGGAAGAGTCTGGGAGCTAGGAGTCACTGCTGCAACTGGCAGACAATTACTAAGCATTAACTCTGGGAAGGTCCCTTTGCTAGGCAGGACCCCAGACCTGTCTCTGTCCTGGAGGAGTTCACAGCCAGGATGGGGAGAAAAAGGAATAATAATAACTCACTTATTAAGCACTGCATGCCAGAATGTGTTTACATCCATCTTTTCATTTAATCCAGTTCTGAGTCTGGTTCTATGACTAGCCCCCATTGACAGATGAGGAAGCTGAGGCTCTGGGGTTACATGGTGTACCAAGGCCACACAGGTGCATGGGACTGAGCTGGGACGTGAACCTAGGTCTCACACCAAGACCCACGATCTTTCTAGACTCTGGGCTTTGGGAAGAGATCTGATCTATCCCAGGTAGATATTTGGAGGATCCTTCCCCCTCTACACGTTTTTAGAAAGGTTCCCTGGAAATGCCCCCACGTTGAGTATCCTAAGGAAAGGGGAAAATGTGGCCAATGCAGGTTGAGTTCCCCGTACTGAGCTGTCTTGGGGATCCCTGTATGGGACCAGTAAGAGAGAGGCCAAGAGGCTGCTGAGAGGGGTGATTCCAGGGGTGGGATCCTTAGCTTTGCACCCTCGAACTCAGGGTCCATGGCTTCCCAAGAGCCTGTCTCTGGCTGACTAAACTCACAGGAGCCTGACACACAAGCCAGAAGTCAAATGTGTCCGCCTCCACGGGGTAAGCAGATCAGAGCCCCGCCCTGGAGCTGCAGGCCTGGTGCGAAACTTGCCTCCACCACTCGCTCCTTGTGTGACTTGGGGAAGGTTATTAATCTCTCCATGCCTCAGTTTCCTCCTCTGTGAAATGGCAATAAAATGTTCAACTCCTGTTCGCCCTCTCTGTCACTACCACTTACAGATTACGTATTCTCTGCTGGGCATCCTGCTAAGCGCTTGGGACCATTGAAACTTCACAGAAATCCATGAGGAGAAGGCTGTTGTATCTTCATTCTACTAGGAAGGAAACTGAGGCACAGTGAAGTAAATAGTTTTAAGTAGTAGGGGCAGGGGCTTGAACTAGGCCCTCTGACTCCAAAATCAGTGTGCTTAATCCCTACTGCTCTTTCTCCTGGGACCAGAATATTCTTGCCTGTCCAACGGGGCTATACCTTGTACCTGGACACCTATTTGGTTTAAATGAAGGCCCAGCAGAATAGTGAGCCTCTTGGAGTTGACCCTCAGTGCTCCGCAGAAGAGACCAGAGCCCACTGAGCTTGGAATCCCTGTTTCTACTGGTTCCCTACCCTCCCTCTAGTGCAGCCAAATGAATTCTCCCTTGCACCCCCTTTTCTGTGCATCCTTCTGTTCCCTTCTGATAGAGCACAATGCAATTGATTAGACCTCTGTTTTCTCAATTTCAATCACATCCTGGCCCTGCCTCCCTGAGATTACAGGCGGGTCACCTTGATTGTGGTTTCCACCGTTCACAAAACTCTTTAGTCATTTACAAAACCATCTCTCGCCTCATTCACTCCCCCACCTGGCTCTTCTCCTCTGTGATGCTGTGTGGGTTTTACTGGCTTAAGACTCAGAGGGCAATTTTATTTCCAAGTTCGTGGTGGGGGAGGAGGATACCTAATTGATGAATGTTGGGTGTTTCACAGGCATCATCTAATTTGATACCCACTACGAGGCTGTGCAGAAATGTGATTATTCCCATTGTACAAAAGAGGAAATGAAGACTCTGAGAGGCTTCAACATTTGCCCAAGGTCACACAGCTGGATGGCAGAGTCAGAATTTGAACCCTTGCACTTCAAAGTCTCATGCAATCACACTGTGTCATAGTCTCTTATTTAATGGAGCAGCATGGAAACATATAATAACAACCTAGAGTCAAGTTCGGGGAGGGCATAGTGCAGATGAGTCTGGAGCAGCCCCATATATGCCGAAGGTTATATTCATAAAAGAACCAAGTCATTTAGTAACTTTGCACACATTTACTGATGTCTCCTGTAAGCTAGTCCTGACCAGGAGGCAGAGCAGTAAATGATTACAACACTTAGGGGCAAGGTCATTCTGGAGGCCAAGGGAGACTTCTTGGAGGATGTGAAAGAAAAGTCTGCCCAATGAAGCAGCCAGAGGGTGAGATCATCTCACATGAGGGGAACAGCATGTGCAAGTGCTCAGAGATATGGTAGAGCAAGGCCAAGTCAGGCAAGTGCAAATAATTATGTATGGGAGGATTGAGGGTGCAGATGAGGCATGGAAGAAGGTTGGAAGGTCAGAGGCAAAAGGCAGAAGGGTCAGAAATCCAAGGGGTATGGCCCCTGAGTCATGGAGAAAAGTCACAGAAGAAATCTGGGTGGTGGCCAGGACTTATTGGGGGTACCTATATTGAATCCTATTGTTTTGGTACTGAGCTCGGTGGACCTACTACCTACTATCTATCTACTCCAGTAGTTCTCTCCCACTCCCCATTTTACGCGCACACACACACACACACACACACACACACGCATACAGGCACGCACGCATCAGTTCCTGGACCGTCCTACAGTGATGTCCATACCCCCTCTAGTGTCCATTATGGGTACTACAGCCAGAACTCATGGAAACTTTCCCCTGGGAGGGGAAGACTGGGTCCCTTTTGGAACTCCCTGCTCTCTTAATGGTAGCGAGGAGAATAGGACAGGCACAGGCTGAAAATGACGATAAAGGGTTTGTAGGAGAAAAGGGTCGGGTCCTAATTCAGCTGGACAGGAGGAAGTCAGGAAGTCTTCTCAGTGGAGGTGTTGCTTCACCAGAAACTTGCAAAGGGAGTAAAAGTTTGCTTGGTAAAGAAGGAAGAGAAGGACATTCTAGACTTGACAGAATTAAGTTGAGCTCAGAGGGGACCACGCAGGGAGTTACAATTAGGTAGGTGTGACTGGAGCGTAAAATTTGAGGGGCATTACTGGCTAAAGATGAAGATAACCGGGTAGGTTACCATGGGGCATGTCTGCCATGCATTCGGGTTAGGACTCTAGGCCGTGGATAATGGGAAGCCACAGGATTTTGAGCAAAGGAGTAACAAAGTCAGATTCATTTTTCAGAATGAACCCTCTGGTGACCAGTGCAGAGGAGGAATGGGAGGAAAAGAGGTAGGACAGGTATATACCTTGTGATACAAAGAACCACACCAGATCCCACTAATAGAAGGATGCATAGCTTTGAGCAGGTCTGTGAACCATACATATCGATACATGTGATGTGACCTCCAGACACGTCTGTGGGATCCCAGGCTGAGCACCCACAGACAAACAAATCCATAGTAATACACACTCAGATGCATAACTCAGGTCCATGAGCCCAAAAGAAACCAAGGACATACAATTACCTCCAGACACAGCCTGACAGTGAGAACCACACATACCATACCCTGACAGACCCAGGAATTCTCTCGCGCATACACACACACTCTCTCTCTCTCTCTCTCTCTCTCTCACACACACACACACACACACTCACACACACGCAGTGTGGCTGTCAAGGGTCCTACCCTGCCCCCTTCTGTGGACCCATCCCCCCTCCCACCCCCATCCTTCACCACCTCCAGCAGGAACAAAGCTGACCTTTGCCCTCTGGCCTCTGGCCTCTCCTCCCACACCCCTTGCCCAGAGGGAGGAGCTGTTTGAAGTCTGGGCTGCAGCTGGGGTTTCCTGTTGCCTGGAGGAATGTGGGAGGACATGGGGGGTGGGGGAGGCTAGCCCAGGAGGAGGGATAATGGGGGCCTGGGGGCCTTAGTTCCCACTGTACCATTATGAGGAGGGGCTTCCTGCTTCCAGGATCTCTAGGGCCCCAGCTCTGAGCTGTTCCCATCCTGAGGAAGGGAAGACCGAGGCCCTAAAGGCTCTAGTCCATTGGGTCTCTTGATTCCTGGATCAGTAGCTCAGAGGCTTAGAAGAGTCCCTCAACTTCTCTCAGCCTCAGTTTCTCCTTCTGTGGACTGGGCTGAACCACTCTCTAGCAAACCACACCTCCCCTGAGGTGAGCTCCAAGAGTGGGGCTGGCCCTAGAATTTCTGTAATCGGGGAAGGCAGTGCCCATGCCCACCCAAGGCTCACACTTCCCTCTGCCTTTTCCATGAGCCCCAAGGACCTGGCTGCAGGCTGCTGTGACCTCTCAGTTATTGTCATTGTTATTCTCATGACTCAGTCCCTCAGCTCGCCCTTGCCAGTTTTCAAAGTGCTCTCATATCCTTGCTCAGTAAATCTCCACAGCCCTGCCTTGTAAGACAGAGAAGGGATTACTCCTCTATTTTACACGTAGGAGTATTGTGAGACTCGGAAAGGTGAAGATGCAGGCTCTCCGGGAACAGCAGGTCTTCTCCTTCAAGTCTGCCTTCTGGGGGAGCTTAGAGCTCCCGAGCCCAGCCTGTGGGGACTCTGACGCTATTTCTGAGGACTGGGTAGCCCCCTTTTCGATTGCAGCTACCGGAGCAGATGCGGAAATTCGACACTAGGTGGCAGCAGCAGCCCACGGGAAGAATCTGCCGGAGTTTGGGAAGACCGCCCCCCCCAACCTCCCACAACCCGACATAATTTAGAGAAGCTCCAAGAGAAAGACCAGCCTCTAAATGACGGGGGAAATCCGGTAATGCCTGGTGTCCCACGATGCTCAGTACCTTAGAGGTCAATAGTAGCCACCCTGTCCAGCTGAGACAGCCTGGATGGAAGGCACGTCCTTGGAAAACCCAACCTAACTTCTCTTACTCTCTCATTCTAGGTGCCACGGTCCACCCAGCTGGTCTTGCCCTCTGCGCCTCATCACTAAATCTCTCCCCTCTTGGGAGTTTCCCAAATTCCTCTTCATCTCAATCTACCTGGGGCTTCCCATTTTCCCTAAAACACCCAGCTTCCTCCCAAAACTTGGATCAGACTAGGTAGGATCTCCATGCTCTGGGGCAAAGTCTAAGGACTAAGCATGCATGTCATGAGGTGAGGACCGGGGTGTGTGGGGTGGGGAGAAAGGGGAACCTCTTCCACCCTCCCGATGTTAAAGTGTCTCCCATAGGGTACCAGCTAGAGCAAGATGCCTCCTTTTTTGCAATAACTTTAGTTTCAGGCTTTGGACCCAAAAGTGCCCCTAACAACTGAAACCACTGCTTTCATTAATATCTGATCTTATAATACTTCCCATTCAATGAAGAAATCTCTGAACCCACGGTTTTCCTACAAAAAGGAACTGCTTCCCAGTGGGGGTCTCTCCAGCTGGCCATGCCAACCCCCTGATGCCAGATAAACAGGTGGACTGTTTACACTGTTTAGAACCCTAGATCTCTCTCATTGCTGCTGCCCTCCTAGCCCTGTCTCCATCAAAGGGCCGAGAGAGAGTGCTCCCCAGAACCCTCTTCTTTTGCCCTTTGGGGTTTCAGACTGTCTTTAAAGGAGGTGCTTGGGACGGGGAGAGGTGTAGGGAAGGTGGTGACAGGGGAGTTGTAGTTGGAGAAATGTCACCACTTGCCTTTGTCATACTCTGGCCATCACCTGCAGGGCCAAAGGAGGAGTCAGAAACAGGTGGCCCAAGAACAAAGGCCCTTGTGGAAGAACTTTAGATGGAGGGGCAGGACAAGACAGACAAAGCCAGCAGACACAGGGCCAAGGAATGTCAGACACACAGAGGAAACGGGACTAGCAGAACACTAGTCAGGGATGATGTTGGTAGATACTAGAGACAGGACAGTGACCCTGCATTGTTCCTCTTGGTGTCCCGGTGGGTGTCCTCTGTGAGCCCTGCATATTTCCGTTAACATCTGTTGAACTGAAGTACCAAGGGAGGACACACGGATGCTGGGAATGAAGGTCAGAGACCTGGGAGTCACAATCCCCTGCTATGGCCCAGAGATTAAGCAGTGGGGTTTGGGATCAGACTGCCCCCAGTCCAGCTCCCAAATGAGGGAAACTGGGCCTAGCTCCCCTCATCTTAAAATGGAAATGACAGTCGCACCATTTCACTGGGTCTTTGTGGACGGAGGGGCCCTGCTGTGTCCAGCAAATCGCAGCAGAAGCAACAGCAGTTTCCCTTCCTGGGCTGTCCAGCCACTTCCCCCTTGGTAACCAGGCCCAGGAACGGCACATTCCCATCTGTGGGGATAGGCCAGGCAGGGGGGCTGGAGCTAGGGGCTGGATAACAGATGTGACCTGAAGAGGAGGTAGGTGAAAGTGCTGAGCCCAGCCCCCAGGCCGCAGCAGGAGCTCTGAACTGTTGAATCCCAATCTTGCTTCCAGACCCAACCAAAATGCTCAGTCGGATTCAGGAAGGGGGAGGGGTGCTGTTTGTGGATTAGCCAGGACCTCTGTGCTCTGGTCACCCTTGGACTTCTAGGAAAACTAAGAGTTGGAGGGGCTAAACCCGGAGGTCAGAGCTTGGGACCGGGGTCCCTGAATGAGGAGGAAGCGGTGGTGGGGCTTTGAGATTTCTGGAGCAGCGCTCACGTCAAAACGTCGTGCTTTACTCAGTAGGAAACCTTTCAGGAAGGGAGAATGTCCCCAGACTCGGAAAGCCGGTCCTCCCCTCTCTCTTCTTCGTCTATCATTTAATTGGGGCGCCCCAGAAAGTCGCAGACCCTTTGGCTAATCCCTTGATTCCCTATTCGACTCATTCCATCCTCAGACCCCGCCCCTTCGCTCCCACCCGCAACCTCCGCTCAAGCCAGAGCCCCCCCGCAGGGAACAAGGAACAGGGGAAACACCCCTGGTCCTTCGGGAGAACCAGCACCCTTGGTAAACGGAGGACGTGCCCCTCTCCCGGACGAAGGGCCCGCGCTCAGTACCCGCGGGCTCCCGGCCGCGCCGTCGGGGCAGCGGCTCTGCCCCGCCCGCCCCGCACGCCGAGCGGCCGGGGTGGGGACTACAAGTCCCGGCGTGCCGCGCGCGCGCTCCCCCCTGGGGTTCCGGATGGTGAGCGGCGAAGGTAAGGCGAGCTCGCAGAGGCAGCGGCGGCGGCGGCGGAGACGGAGAGAGGCAGGCAGGCAGGGCGAGGGCGAGAGACGGAGGGAGGGAGCGAGCGAGGCAGACCAGACAGACAGACAGGCGGGCGGGCGGGCGGGCGGGCAGAGCGAGCCACCCGCCAGGCTGCGCTCAGCCCCGCTCGCAGCGGAGAGAGCAGAAGGCAGGAGGAGGGAGGGGAGGAGGAGGAGGGAGGGAGAGAGGGAATCCAGCTACCACCACCCAAAGCCAGCGTCTGCTTTCTGTCCTCATTTCCTTTTCCCACCCAGCTCGGAAAGCAGAGAAAGGCAGAGAGAGCGAGAGATAGAGACAGTGAGAGAGACAGACAGACAGCCAGAGAGCGGGAGGGAGGAGGGCGGAGGAGGAGGAGCAGGAGGAGGACTACGCGGGGCGCGTTCCCTCCCAGGTTTGCAATGGGGGGGTGGGGGCGGGGGTGTCCAGGGCTGTGAGAGTGTGTGCGCGGCGGGGGGAGCGAGGGGGGCGCAGAGAGCGAAGGAGTGATCGAGGTGGGGGGGGCGCCGCGGGAGCGGGGGGCCGTGTCCAGCGGAGTTAGCGGCGGAGAATGTGAGCCGAGACGCGAGCCATGCTGTCAGCAACGGCGGGCGGCTCAGGGCTCCTCCACGACTCCTCTCCCCAGCAGTCGGGCGCCCGCGTCGCTGCCGCCGCCGGAAGACTGACGCCCCCCGAAGCCCCTCGCCTGGCTCGGACCCACGGAGCCGGCAGCCCAGCACTCCGGTGAGTGGCGCCTCCTCCCGAGCCCTAGACCCCGCTGGGGACCGGCCGGCCCGGCTCTTTTGTGCAGCGCACCGGGGGGGGGGGCCCGCGCCCCCTCCGCGCGCCCCGGTCCGGTCCGCGGGACCCGGTGGCTGCGGTGCCCGCGGTGCGATCGGTCTTTGTTTCCACCGGGGCCCGCGGCTCGGCTGGGCTCGGCTCGAAGCCTGGCAGGCAGCGCCGGGAAGGGGGAGGGGGAGGTGGACGAGAAGGGGGGGCGGGGAGGGGGGGTTCTCGGGTTTCCTGGCCGCCCCGCAGCTCCCCCGGCTCGGGGGCGAGGTGCGCGCCCAGCGCTGCCGCGCGCCCCCTCCTCCTTCCTCCTCCCTCGGTCTTTGGATTTAAAACTGCAATTTGCTCTCCAGCTTGCTGAGAATGTGGTGGGGGGGGGAGAGAATGAAGGGGGGACCGTGGGAGCGGAGAACAAGGCTGGATTTTAGGAACGGCGCTGGGAAAGGGGGAGACTGCGGAGGGAGGAGCCCCTCCCCTCCAAACCCCAAATCCCAAGGTTCCGCTGGTGCTCTGGGAGTTGAGGGGCGGGGACCTAATGACCCGGAGGGGGTGTGGGGCGGAGGAGGGATTTGGGGGTGGCCAGGGCCGGAGGGGTTGGGCCGCGTGCCCGGTTACCTGGCGAACAAAGTCGGCTCACTTTTGCATAAATAAATAAATAATCGCCTATCAATGCGTTTCCTCTGGGGCTCAGATTGAATTGGGCCCCCTCTTCCCCAGGGGGTGGGGTGCTGAGTGACAGCTGTCAGCCCCCTGGGCCGGGAGCTGGGGGTGAATTGCTGAATCCCTATGCCTTTTGGCTAAGGGCGCCTTCTCCTGCTGGGTCCTGGTCCCCGGGCAGAGCCAGAGGGGCAGGGGGCTGGCTCGGAGTCTAGGAAATAACCTTGTTTCCTGTTCTACAGGAAAAGGGACAGCGACCCAGAGTTTGGGGGCTGGGGATGAGGACTAATGGGAGCTGGAGGGGTTCCCTAGCAGCCTGACCCCCCCAGCCTCCTGCCAGGCGAAGGGGCCAGCTGAGGGAGGAAGGATGTGGGCCTTGCTGGCCGGAGGCGGGAGCTGGGGCTGTCCCTGAGGCGGGCAGCGGGCACAGAGCAGGAGGAGGGAGAGAGAGAGAGAAGCGGGGGCGGGAATTCTCTACCGCAGACCCTGGGGGCCAGGGCCAGATGTGGAGGGGTGGGGAGTCCCCCCTCCCTCCTAGCTTGGGGGCCCTGGGGCTGGGCTGGGAGGGGCTGAGCCTGGTGCCCTCGGTTCTGCACCAGTGCCTGACTGGCAGGGCCAGCTGAATTTGGGCCCAGGCGTCACCCTGGGAGGCAGGGCCAGGCTGCACCAGCCTGGTCCCTGAGCACAAGGAGGGACCCTTGGGGGGCCTGTGCCTGTCTGGCTGGGCAGGCGTTTCCCGCCGGACCAGTTGGTGTCAGGCGGGACTTGGCCCCAGCTCCCTGGGCAGAGCTCAGGGTGTGAGGACAAGCTTTGCCTCCGGGTCAGGGTGGCCACATTCTGTCCGCTGCTGCTGCTGCTGCTGCTGCTGCTGGCGGGGCGGGGGCATGTGCCCGGGCCTGGGCAGAGTCCTGCCAGGAGTATTTGGGGTGTTTCTATTGTTGGCTTGTTCCTGTTCCGTGTGGCCCCGCGTGTGTGTGTGTGTGTGTGTGTGTGTAGCTGTGTGAGCTGGGGCTTTCAAGTGAAAGATTACCAGTCTGTCCATTCCCCCCCCCACCCCTGATGTGGAGGGGGGCAGGCTGGGTTGTGGTGGTGAGCTGTGGGGGGACCCCCCAGGTGGCATGTGCGTGCCGCTTGCCATCTCCCTCCTTTGAGCAGATGTATATTTATTTTTATAGCAATGGAAAATCAAACTGGATAGTAAGTTGAATTCATTTTTTTTCTCCTGCTGTGTCAATAGTTGGAATAACCCCCAGAGACTGGTGAACTTCTTGCCCCAGAGCTCCCACCCTTCTGAGGTTTGCATAGATCAGTGAGGGTATGAGCTTAGGGGGACCAGTGGGCACCAGTCCAAACCAGTGACTCTTGTCCTTCTTGGTCTGGCACTGGGGCAGGTGCCTGGGTGGGCGGGTCCTCCCCCCTCCCCAGACGTCCCCCCCCCAACCCGCCCCAGGCCCCAGGGTGTTGTCTGGCCTCAGCCATCTCCTTGGTCAGTACCTAAGCTGTGCCCAAACCCTTGGGGACGTTCTCCTGGTGGGCTCCCTCCTCCTGCTTGGGCTCCCGGCCCACGTGCTGATATTTATTTTCTGTAGTAAAATCCATTTTTAATGCCGTTACTTTTGAAATAATATAGAGAGAAACAAATGTGATGTGTTTAAGTTGCCCTCTGTGAGTTTTTAATGTGATCTATGGCTGAGGTAGTGATGGAAGGAGCTGTTGGGCTTGGAGAAATTTGGTGTCATAAAGAAAAAGAGCTTGCTGTTTATTACGGTTGCTGGCCTGGGGGGTCTGGAACAGGGTCGGGGGGCAGGGAGCCCCAGCACCCCCAGATGCTGTGGGTGGACAGCATAGCTTCTCAGTTTGGGGGTATGCACGTTACAGGGTTGTTTTGCATTGCTTCCCAGACCTTGAGTGGGACTTTGGTGAGGGGGGCTTGGGGGTTGGGGGGGCTCTGATAACCCCATTCCACCTGCTTAGATCTTGGCAGGGAGGCTTTTGGACCCCCTGCTGAGCTAAAGTGGAGGTCTACTGTTGGGAGGTTGGACTTGAACCCTACAGGAGATTAAGGGGTGGGATCTCCACCTGAGGTTGTAGCTGTATTCCAGGCTTGAGGAGCCAAATGTCCCTGGCTGGAAACTTGGGGGGGTGGGGGGTCGGGGGGAGCTGCTGCTCTGTACTGGCAGAGCCCTAGAGGGACACTGCTGGTTCTCAGATCAGTCTGGAGCATTGACTTTGAGCCACTCCCTCCACTTGGCTTCTGTTTCCCATTGGCTAGGGGCTTTCTCATGGCTAACCTGATCTCCTTCATTTCCCTTCATACCCCCTAAGTCCCCCTCGCCCCCCCGCCGACCCCGACCAACTTTTTTGTTTGTTTGTGGAATACAGAGCTCTGTGTCTCATGCCAGTCACTCAGACCAGAGGGTGCTGTGCTATGCCTTCATACCAGATGCCCAGACACTTCTGGTCTGGTTGAGTGAGGTCAAGCAGACTCACTATTATGGGATGGAAACCAGCTCTGTCTCTGGGCCCCCTGGGTCTCTTGGGACAGCTCCGAAGAGGGGGGAGCCAGGATGGGGAATGCAGGAGGGAGCACGGATAACATTGTTGCTAATGCCAGGAGATGGGCCCCTCCAGGGAGAGAGCTAGGGGACCGAGGAGAGGGGAGGAGAGACCCAGACAGCCACGTGCCAGGTAGAGAAAGGGAAAGATGGTGGCAGAAGCCAGTGATGAGGGAGTGAGAGAGCAAACAGTAGAGGGGAAGAACCAGGATCACAGCCCCTGGAGGTGGGGCCCAGGGGACCAAGAAGGCCCTAGGCATGTGCCATTCGCTACCCTACAGCCTGGAATGAGCAGGCATTGTTTTTGGAGGAGAGACAAGCAAATGTCTCTGGGAAGAAGGAGGAGGACAGGTGGACTAGAGAGGGAAAGATGCCCACAGGAGGAGGGAGAATAGGGATCCAAGGGGATTCCAGGAGTCACTTGTCTAATGGTCCTGCCCCAGGGTAGCATCTCCCTTCTGCCTTCTCCAAAAGTCTGGGAACAGAGCAGAGCTGTTCTTTGGACTGGGGGGCGGGTCCTGAGGCAGGTAGGTGCCCACAGGTTGTGTGTGCTCCATGCCAAGAGGCACCTGGGATTTTAAAGGCGGGGAACATTAGAGTCCCAGAGATGCCAGGGGTATCGTCCCATTGGACCCCCTCACACATTGTTTGACAGGAGAAATCCCAGTCTAGGGGGAAGGGACTCATTTGCCCAGGGTCACAGATACTTGGCAATGCCAGGCCTGGGACCTAGGCTCTTTGCACTCTAGCAGTCTGTAGTTAGAGAATAAGGACAGCTGCAGGGGGCCTCCTGGGTGCAGAGGGGGCCTGGAGCCTGGAGAGAGGAGCAGGCGGGCACCCTTGTGGCCAGAGTCCCCCCAGGGGAGGGGGAGGCGCCGCTGCCGGGAGAGAGAGGGAGGGAGGGGAGAGAGGAGGGGAAACAGTGAGTCAGGCTTCCAAGAGCTGAGGATGAGAGAGCCAGGGCTGGGAGGGAGAGGGCAGGGAGGACTGCTCAGAAGCTCAGAAAGGGAGGGGGCCCAGCCGGGGGCAAGGAGAGCTCTAGAGGGAGGGAGCCAGCCTCTGGCCCTGGCCCAGCGGTAGGGCTGTGCAGCGGGAACAGCCAGTATGGACTTTGCTCATGGTAGGTCAGCGTCCCTTTCTCTGTGATTCCACACCAGGGTCTCAGGAGGAATAACTGTGACCTCCCATCCCTTCCTCAGTTTCCCCATCTGTTGTGGGATTGTGGGATTTGGACTGTTTTCGGAGAGAGTGGGGGCACAGAGCAGACTGGGAGGGTACTGAGGGATGTCACATAGCTCCTGGCTGGGTGCTGGAGGTCCTCTTGGAGCCTGCCACCAGCACAGGGCAGGGCACATGTCTCTGGGGTGGGGCTGCTTCTTGAGTCGTCTGAGTTGCTGGGTGGGAGAGTGGGGGTGGCAGGCCATGTGTGCTAGGGTTTGCTCTGTGCGTGCATGTGCGTGTGTGTGTGTGTGTGTGTGAGAGAGAGAGAGAGAGAGAGAGAGGGAGAGAGGGAGAGAGGGAGAGAGAGAGGATGAGGTGCTGGCCTGGCAGTGGTAGGTGGGCTGCATGGGGCCTCTCAGGATGGCGAATGCCTAGACAGGATCAAGGTCCCCACATGTCCAGAACCAACCTCCACTTGGGGATGGGGGAGATATTCTTATATCCCCCCCACCCAAATCCCTATGGGTCAGAGGCTCTAGAGAAACTGGGAGGCAGGAATGGCCCCTGTGGGAGCTCCACATACCTAGAGCTGGAAAGAGAACTAGAGACATCCCCAGGGACTGCCTGGAAGGGAGGAGAGAAGGACCCCCTCCCACCCAGCTGACAAGAAACTGTGAGCTCTTAGCCCTTTCCCTCTCCCTTATCCTGGCACCCCCCCATCCCCTCCTTCCCGGATCCCAGAATCTCTGCCATTGGCTAGGGGATAAGGAAGGTGGGCACTGAAGATCCCTCTCCTGCAAGGCCTAGCTTTGGGGGGCGGGTGTTGTTGAAGTGAGGCCCCTTGCCTCCCCCCTTACCTACCCATGCACAGACTCAGCTGCAGGGAGGCCTTGCTTTCTCTCCTCTTTCTGCTCTGGGGTCCTTGGCCTGGGAGCCCAGAGGAGGGGCCGCTTCTGCAGCTGGCTGGCCCCGAACTCCCAGCTCAGCCCAGCTGCTACTGAAGCTTCCAGAAGCTGCAGCTCTGCATCACGCACCCCCCCACCCCCTGAGCCAGGAGAGGCCTTTGCTGACCTGGGGGAGGGTACCTTGGGGAGCGAGTGGGCACCCTTAGAAGGACTAACACAGACAACCAGACAGATGGGTGGTGGAACAGATGGACAGAGACACCCACGCACAGGCAGACGGAGAGAGACGGACAGATGGACCAGGACAGGGAGAGACGGACAGACAGAGGTGCTGGCAGAGAGAGGAGGAGTCAGAAAAATGGAAGAGCCTGGGGAGAGAGAAACAGACAGAGAGACTGAGACATGGAGACACGGAGATCCCAGAAGGGAGACAAGGTGACTGAGATAGGAGGAGGAGAGACTCAGGGAGAGGGTGAGAGACAGGAAGAGATAAAGAAAGGGGAAACCCAGACACAGAGAAAGAGAGAGAGGAGAGGCGGAGAGGCTTGAGGCTACAGACCACAAACAGGGATTTGATGAGAATCTGGAAGGTGTTTTCTCCTGCTTCCCTCCCCAAACCCTTGGGCCAGCCAAGTCTCCATTCCTTCCACCCCCGGCTCAGTTTCCAGCTGCTAAAGAGGTCAGAGAGAAAGAGAGAGAACAAGAGAGGGAGAAGCATGCAGAGAGACCCCCTCCTCCCTGCACTCTTTGTAGGGGAGGGAGTTACTCAGAGCAGTTTTCCCAGCCCTGACCCCTGCTCCAAGATGGACATATCACTTGTGTCAGAAAATATCACACTCATCACTCACTGGGTGTCTCCTTGTGTAAATGCACTCCCATCTTCATACCTGTCCGCACAGGCCTACACACACACACACACACACACACACACACACACACTGTGACGTGAATCTCTACCCTCACATTCATCCCTCATCTCACAGTGTAACTGGGGAACGCATACCTATGCTTCCTCATCCCTAAAGGCAGTGACACGCATGCCTCGTCACGGGGTCCCAGGACGTGCTGACACATGCATGCACACAGTCACACCTTCACCCAGACAGTGGCGGTCACGCCAGAGCAGAGGGAGGGCTCTGCCTGGAGGTGAAGCTCAGTGGTCCCAGGTGTCAGGGTGAGGGTGGCGTGCCCTCCCGCTCCTTTCCAGCCGGCAGTGGGGGGAGGCTGGGGGGCCGTCTCGGCGAGCGGGAGCCTTCCTCAGGACTTGGCTGGTGGGCTGAGTGACGGGAGAGACACTCTCTGAGCGCTGGGGAGGCTGCGTGTGTGCACCGCCTGCAGACATGTGCATGTATGTCCGGGTACCGCGTGGCGGGTGCCTGTGACGGCGGGTGCCTGTGACGGCGGGTGTGAGGAAGAGATGATCGTGTGTGAGGTGGGACATGGGCGTGACGGGGAGATCCAAGGTGCGTGGAGCGTGTGGGGGTGTGTGCGATGGCTGCTCATCAGGCATGTGTGTGCTGACGTGTGTGCCTGTCACAGGTGTGTGCTGCCACCTGGGTCTGCAGAGTGGGGGGGTGTCGTGAGTGTGTGGACGCACAGGTACAGGGCCCTGGGGGCGAGCTGCATGTGTGTGAGGGTGCAGTGTCACGCAGATGTGAAGGTGTGGGGGGGGGTTGCGTGTGGGTGTAGGCAGTGTGCGCGTGTGTGCGTGTGTGTGTGTGGAGGGGGTAGCTGCCTGGGTGAGGCTGCGAGCTTGCAGCCAGGCTTGGAGGGCTGTTTTCCGAGGCCAGGATGCTGCTGGAACAGAGGCCGTCCGCACGAACACACGCGAAGGGGCTCTGAGGCTCACAGTTGGGCACTGACCCACACAGACGCACAAGGACAGACATACCCGCCCCTGTCCTCCCTCTTCCTCTCTCCTGGCGTCAGTGGTTTTCAAAGGAGCCTCCATGAGGACTGTTTGCTGTGCAGTTCCCCCCAGCCCCCAGCCTGGGCCTCTTCAAACACAGTGATGCCCTCCAGGCAGCTTTGTGGAAGCTCCTGCCTCAACCATCTGAAGGCAGATGGGTGGGTTGAGATCCGCTGCTGCCCCCCAGGGAGCGAGGAGGCGGCTCTGCTCCTCTGGCCTGGGCGCAGGCTGAGACAGATGGACGAACCCCCCTTCCCCGTTCTCCACACCCCCTCTCAGGGTCTGGGGGTGGGCAGGCACCCTCCCCCACCAAAGAGGGGTTCCAGCAGGCGGCCCCTGAGCAGAGGCTAGGACTCTGCCTGTCATCTCCCCAGAGGGGCACCTATCCTCATCCTGAGCCCTATCTCGTGTGTAAGCACAGGGGCCCAACTGTAGCCCCCAACACCTGAATATCCAGCTGCCCCTCCTCTGCTTACCGCTCCAACACCCCTAAACACACGACTGTTCCAGCTACAAACACTTCCACACATATCCACCCTTCCGACACCCCACTGCCCCATATGCACACCTGGCCCCAGCATGCCCCAAACACACAACCACCACACACCTTCCCCCACACACACACAGTTACAGCCCTAGTCATGAACCCAAACCCACATTCTTAGGATCCCCAGCATACACCCAGCACATACAGACACACATTTATTAACTCCCTCTTGAGCCCCCCCACCTCCCTGGATACACACAGGACCCCAGAGCAGCCCTAACACCTTCCCCATACTCGAACTTTCCCCGACACCTCACCAGACGCACACTCAGACTCTCCCTACAGCCCTAGCGTTTCTCCCAGCTGCAGCCCCGCACCTCCCGGAACACACCAACCAACCCCTACACCTTTCTGGACACACAGCCTCCCCTGCTCACCACACACGCACACTGCCTGCTCAACACCCACTCAAACAAGAACACCCTCTTCAGCCCCGCCACATACCTTGAACACAGACATAGCTTTGGTTCTGCTTCACTTCTAAACAGATGATGTCCCCCCAGCTTCTCATACCTTCCCAGGCACGTGCATGCACACACACCTGCACACACACGAACACTCTCCCATAGACCCAGCACTTCAACAGGCTGTCCCCTGTATGTCTCCAGCAAGCCCCAGGTCCAGTCCTTTCCTTGGCCATCTCAGGGCCCAGGGACAGCCCCATACCTCGCAGCTCTGTCCTACCCCCGCCCCCCAACATACCCCAGGTCAGTTCCTCTGTAGCTCTCACCCCCAACCCTGCACATGCCAGCACCCCTCCCCGCCCAGAGCACTCTCCATCACAGCTCCCCCACCCCACATCTTGTCCAGGCCCCCCTCCCCACCACACACACCCTCCCAGACAGCCTCAGCCAGCCCTGCACACACACTTGCTTGCTCTTGTAGCTGTCTCTCCCTCTCTGCTCTCCAGTCCTCCCCACTTCCCAGAGCCTCCTCTGCCTGGGGAGGCATCTCTGCCCCTCTCCCTACCCCAGGCTTTTCATTCCTGGACAGTGAGGCTGTGCATCTGGTTCAGAGCTGCCCCACCCAAGACCCTGTGCTCTGGGCATCCTGGCCTGGGCTTTGGGGGTTTGGGGCCTCTTTGGGGGCTCTTGGCACCTGGTCACCCTGGTCTCTCAGCCAAGAACTCTGAGTACCCAGCCCTGCCCCGGCTCTGGCATGTATGCTGGGGGGGTGTGTAGGGGGATTTACCCCGGCCTGCACATTCTCAGGTGCTTGCCAGCCTGCCCCCCAACCCGGGCTTACCTGAGAGGGACATTGGGCCTGGGGCTTCAGGGAGAGAGATGGGTGAGATGTTGGCTTGACATGCTCCCCCCCCCCCCAATCTGGGCTTCGGGACTTGGTCTCCCTGGGAGTCAGTTCCGACAGTGAAGGTTACTTTACTAGATGCATGATTTTAAACGGAATCTCCACCATCTGTTCCACCCCCTAATTACAGATGCACAGAATCCGCCTCAGAGGGCAGCGTGAGGGGAGTGATTTAGAGGCTGAGCTGCTTCTGCCTGCATTAGGGCTGGGAAGATTGGGGGGGGCGGCTCTGGGTATTGCTTGCAGCCCCCCACATCCCATCTCTTTCCCAGGGGCCCCTCATGCCTTTTCTTGCTGGGAGAAGGCTCGGAGAAAGTTTCCCCCAGCCCCCAAGATCTGAAAGAGGAAGCCACTGCATTACTGAGGGAGGGGTCCCCAAGATACCGCCTGTGTCCCAGGCCCCAAGTCCTGGGATGCCGGCTCCATTAGAGCCTTAAAAAATTCAGTGGATCGATCTCCTGCCTGTTTCTTTGCCCTGGGGAGCCACAGACTCTGGCCCGGCCCAGCTGTCTGCCTACCCCAGGGGTAGCCGAGATCGGTGAGGCAGAGCGGGGGTCAGAGCGGAGAGGTGGGAGCAGGTGGGAGAGGTGGGAGCAGAGAGGGGGCCTCTCGGTTCCAGCAGCAGAGGACACGGGCTGGCATACCAAGACCCAGCAGGTGTGTTCGCACATCTGTGCCCCTCCACCTTGGTGCCACTGTGATGCCTAACCCCAGTTTGAGCCGTGCTTTGTGGGGCTAGACCAGCACTGGGGGCCGGAGGGGCCAGGGCCTGAGCTCTCAGGGTTCGGAGGGTGACCAGAGGGTCACCGGGCTACATACACTCTGAGGACCAGTCCGCCTTTGCCCACAGGTGCAAGGGACCTGGCCCCCAGCCCGCTTGGTGGTGGCAGTGGCAGGCACACTGCGGTAGATGCTGAAGCATTCACTGCAGGGAGAAAGGGAGCGAGGTTGGGCTGGAGGAATTTTAAAGATTGCTGCAGGCAGGAGGGTCTCTGGAACCCCGTGGAGCGGGCAGTCATGCAGAAGTAATCCTATCGCCGCCTGCCTGGAGGAGTGGAGGGGAGAGGGGCCAGGGAGGGGAAGGATGGAGCAGTAGCCCCGTTCCCACCTCAGCCCCTGCCCTAGCCAGCTGCGGAGGGCGCCAAGGACCCCGGGGGCCTTCCCGGAGGAGGCACCTTGTCTCCTCCATTCCGCTGTGGCATGTGCCCCCTGGAGGGGCAGTGCCGCAGCTGTTGCTCAGCTCCAAGCTCCGGGTATTATAAATAATGCAGCTCAGAGGTGGGGGCCAGCTCAGCCCCCGGTCACCTTGGGTCACCCAGTGTGGCGTCTCCAGCTGGCAGGCCTGTGGCAGAGCCCCTCTCCCTTCCAGCCTGCTCCTCCTCTTTCGCTGTGTGAGTTTGGGCCAGAGGCCCAGCCTCTCTGGGCTGGGGTTGTGGGGTGGGGGTGGGGGGCAAGGAATGTGGAAGAACCCAGAAAGCCCTGTCCTTTTGTCCCACCCCCAGCCCTCACAGGTTAGCTGGTAGCTGGCTCAGCCAATCCAGGCTGGGAAGGGCAGGCCTGCTCTAACGGAGCCTCACCCATTCTGGCTCCTCCATTTTGCAGATGGAGTCACCAAGGCCAGAGAGGGAAGGATGGCCAAGGCCAGCCAGCTGATGAACCCCTCCTTCCCGCCCCATTCTGCTGTCACTCAGGCTCTTCTCAGCCTCAGCTCAGCTAAGAGCAGGGCCTGGGGGGGGTGGGCGGGGGATGTTTGGGAAAGTGGTTGCGGCTGAGAGGTTGCCATGGCGATGCTGCAGGATGCCGAGCTGAAGTGGGGGTCCTACAGGGTCTCTGGGGCCCCCAGCTCCACACCCCTGTGGTCTTCTCCTCCCCATCTCCTGTCCCCCACCCAGATGCCTGTCAGGCGGCTTTGGTGACAGGCCGGGTGGGTGACAGGTGGTGCAGGTGATGGGCTGGGTGGGTGACGAGCTGGGTGGGTGACAGGTGGTGCGGGTGCGAGGCAGGCAGGTGACAAGCTGGGTGGTGACGGGCCCTGCTGATGACAGGCAGGGGGTGTGGTTGGCGAGGATGCCGTCTCCTGGCTGGTGGCCTGTTGGAGCCCCCCGCCCTCGTGCGTGTGCACACACATAGACTCTGGGCGCAGAGCTTGGGGCTAAGATACTAATGAGGCTTATTACGTGTGGAGGGGCAGGTGCCCAGGCTCACTAATGAGAGGCCTTTAACAAATAGGGGAGACAGCTGGGGGCTTCCAGGAATTTGGCTGGCCCTCCTGAGCTGAGGCCCTGGGGGGTCCCAATCTGGCTGGAGGATGGCTCATTCTCCAGCCAGGTTGGGACCCCTCCTCACCTCCCTTGAGGCTGCTTGGGTTCGTGTTAGTGCTACCATGACAGGAAAGCTCCCATCGTTCAAGCATTTCCTCCCCAGCACCAAACCCTAGGTGCCTGTTCTCTTTTCGGCTCGACCAGTTACAGGAGGGAGGCCCCATTACCCATTCTACAGATGCACAAACTGAGGCTGAGAGAAGGCAAGGGACTTTTAACACAGTTTCTGTTACAGCTGGAATTTTAATTCTGGTCTTTCTGTCTGTCCCCAGAACATGCCCTTAACCACCCCACCAAGAAAACTCAGGTTTTAGTCCAGACTCAGACCCTCTTTCAGGGCCTCAGTTTTGCACTTCTGGAAAACAGATGTGTGCTGGAGGGGTACTCACCATAAGATCATCGGGTCTGTCTTGGGAGGCTTTGGAGGGCTCTGCCAGGTACCTACCTGCCTCAGTGTCACCCCATGTGGCCCAGATTCTGGACTGGAGAGAGGGCAGGGCTAAATGCTGAGAGAGCTGAGCTGAAGAGGGGACACCTGGGATATATGAGCCACTTCCTGCCCTGTGCGATGGGGAGACCAAGGCCTGGAGAGGAGCAGCAACCGCCCAAGGTCACACACTAGGTGCGCTAGAGGGCCGCGTGGGATCCCAGGTCTCCCCCGCCGCTTGAAAGGGCAGGGCAGGGTGTGGTGCTTGGCGGGGAGACGGCCTCCTCCTGGGCCCCACCCACCAGCCTTAGCTTCTGCCCTGGAGCTTGTGAGCCCCCAGCTCCTAGGAGCTGCGTCTCCTTGGCTGCGTCTTTAGGGCCATGCCCCCTCCCCATCAGTCTGGGTCCACAGTGTCAGTTGAGCCCCTCCCTTTGGAACCCATTGGGGTGGAAACTCCCTGGCAACAGCTGATGGATGGATTAGGACCCTGACATTGGCCTGGGGCCACAGCATGATGACCCTGGAGGGACCAGGCTGGGGCTGGGGGCTTGGAGGGGAATTTAAGAGAGAAGAATTAGGCTCGTAAATCTTGGAGCAACTCAGTTCTCCTCCTCCTCGACCTTAATCTCTTACCAAACCTGCTCTCCAGCTGTGCATCCAAGACTGGGGCTTGAGGGACTCCACCTTCCCATTCCCTTTACCCTCCAACTGATGTGCAGCCCTTCCTGGAGTCGTAGGTACCTCTGACAGGGAAGAAAGAGTTGCAGGATTGGGCAGGATTAAGACCTTGCGTGTCCAGGCTACTGGATTTGGCCCTCAGATTCATAGTGGCAGATAGGGCAGAGGGCTTCAATGCCTCAGTTTCCCCAGTCTTGAGTTTTAAACCCTCTCTTGGTGCCTGTCCGCTCAATCAGGAAGGAACATTAAGACCAAGAGGGATTTTGCAGCTGCAGGACACAAGGCCCTGTCCTCAGAAGCCCCAGTCTGAGATGAGAAGCACAGCCCTGGCCTTGGGAGCCCTCAAACCCAGAGGTGAGGTCTAGAACCCAGTCTGGGCGTGTGCTGAGGTTCAGGTGGGAAGTGGGTGGTGCCGGGTAGCTGGCCTGTGATGGTTTTCTGAAGCAAAGGCTTTGGCTAGGGGGAGGCCCAAGGTGGGGGGTGTAGATTAAGGGGGTTGGTTTGCCTAGGAGCTTGGAGAGCCATCTTGGTTGGGGGGTGGCTGGAAGTGTCGGCTTTCCCACAGGCCTGGGCAGCATTAAACTGGAGTTCTGGGGCCTTCCTGGCTCCCCAGGGAACCCACTGCTGCCTGGCCCTGGGGACCCAGGCGTCCTGGCGGGTGAGGGCGGGTCTCCAGCAGGCGGCCTGCCAAACCCCGCAGCCTGCTCACCAGGAATCTTGTTGCTGAGAGATGGAAAATCCCGGGCTGGGCCTGCAGCTCATCCCTCCCCTCCGGGAGGAGGAGGGGCCCAAAGATTCCTTCCTGCATTTCCCCCCTCCCATTTGGGGCTGGACTCTCCTTGGTAGTGGGTGGGGCTGGGGGGGCCCAGGACAGGCCTCTAAGGCTCTCCGTCACATGTCCTGGAGCCCAGCCCAGCCCAGCCCGCAATGGGCACCAGGGCACTCCGGAGGCAGAATGGGCCTGGTGCGGCTGAGGAGAGGTGGGGGTGGGGTGCCAAAGCCAGAGGGGGCCTGGATGGGGGCCGAGCCTGGCCCTGGCCCCACTGGCTCCCCCAGGGCGGAGGGTGAAGAGTTGGTTCTCTCCTTGGACAGGAAGACGAATGATCCCATTATGGGAGCGTGATTTTATTCCACGTGTCACGGAGTCTGAGATTAACTTGCTCACCAGTCTGTGACAAACCCCTCACACCCTCACACCCAACACACACACACACACACACACACACACACATATCCTTGGTCTTACTAACGCACATCCCACAGGCACAGATAAACATTTCCATAATACAACACACAGCAGAGTCTCACACACAGAGTCACAAGCAGACACTCACACTTAGCTCTAGACCCACAGCCTCAGAAGCACAACATTCCCTCACACCGAGGCCACACAGACCCACAGCTCCAAACAGGCTGCCCAGGGGGATGCTTGCAGCCCTACTGGGACAGGGACAGGCACAGGCCAAGGACGCCCAGTGCCCTGTAGACACAGATAAACTTAGACACACACAAACCCAGACACAGTCATGCGGACAGGCAGAGACCAACAGCCACACACACTGAGACAAAGGCCCAGATACATACAGAGACAAAGACAGGCACAGACACACAGCCGGCGGTGCGCACACAGGCACAGGCGTGCACACCCGGACACAGACAAAGACAAATAAATGCCCAGAGGTTTAGCTGTGGACAGATGTAAGGAGCACGCACATCTGGGCCTCCTCGACCTCCTTGCCCGGGGACATGGTAATCTGGCGCCTGTGGCTCCGGGGAGAACTCTGAGGAATCTCTCAGTCGGAGCCCCCCACCCTGGGCCCAGGGCCAGCCCCCCCAACTCTGGCACAGGGCCCGTGGTCGAGGCCACGGCAGCCACACCCTCAGTGGCGCTCCAGCATCTCTGCCCTGCCCTGCCTGTTGGACACATACAGGCCCGCCGTCTGCCCTCGCACAGGCTTAGCGCCGCACCCCCCTGCCCACACAGCGTTTCTCACTCGCACCGCCCCCCAGTAGTCCCCTTCTTGCTGGTTGTCTCTCTCAGCCACTCCCCGCCCCCCACCCCGAGCACACATGCACCGCCTTGAGCACCTACACCCACAACCCTCACGACACACACCCTCACCTGTTCTCACTCAGACCCACCAATCCAACACGCGGGCTCTCTCCTTCCTGTGTGCCCTCGCCTTCTTCTCCATGAACCCCCCCACCCAAGCCCACATACGGGCACTCCTTTACATCCTCACCTTCTCCCTCACAGACTCATTCACAAATGCAGCACACACACGCACACACTCCCCGACACACATCCTCACCACTTTCTCACATGCGTGCGCGCGCGCACACACACTTTCAGAGCCTCCCTCACACCATCGCTTTCCTTCCTCTGTCTCTCACAAACACTCCCTCTGCCAAGAGTGTAGCTCTGCCGCAGAACAGCCCCTGACAGTATTTGTCACTGTTCTCCACCACGTCCTTGGCCTTTCTGGCCTCAGTCCCTTCTCCTCCACCTCCAGCCCCGGACACTGCGGCCTTGTGTTCTTCTGTCATTGCTCTCTTTAGCCAACAAATATACACGGAGCATTCAGTCAACGGTGCTGATTGGGCCCTGATTATTGGTTAAGCACTGGGGACCCAGGGGACACAGGTCCTTCCCGCATAGAGTTCTCAATTTTGTGACCGGTTTGTTTGTTGCTTATCTCACCTGATGAGATTTTTAAGGTAACCCTTGGTCTTGTATGTTGAGGGATGTGTAGGAATTCACAGGAGAAGGAGGGGCAAAGTGTTCCAGACAGAGGGAACATCATATGCAAAGCCTGGAAGTAAATCAAGGTACGGTATGGCAGGAGCACAGGGGCAGTGTTGAGACGAGAGGAGAAGATGCATAGAGAGCAGAAGCCGGGTGTCCCAGACTTCAGATGCCTTGCTCACAGGTTTGGATCTCATCTAGTGGGCCACGGTGACTCATGGGAAGACTTTAGAGCCAAGACAAGGTGGGGATAGATGGGAGGCAGGGAGGCTAGTTGAGAGGCTTGAGGAGTCCAGATAGGAGATGATGCTGGTCTGATCTAGAGAAGGCAAATGGGATGGGAAAAGAGACTCATTTAGGAGCAAGGACCGGTGATGTCCCAATTCTAGAGCTGTGACCTTGGGAAGGTCCCACAGCCTCTAAGTTAGGCCCATCAGGTGAGGATGGGACAGAACGGGAGCCGGGCTCCTGGGTAGTAAATGCCCAGTCGGTGAGAACCACTATTGTCAGTATCCATGGGACACGGGGGACATCGAATGAAGAGGTGATTTCGTGAGCACCTACTGCATCCTAGTACTGTGCAAGGGCCCAGAGGTGTGGTCTGTGACTCTGGGCAGCTCACACACCTGAGAACCACGGGAGACAGGAGAGAGCTGAGCAAGGGGGGGAAGGCAAAGCACCCTGGAAGATTAAAGAAGGACGAGGCAGCACCTGGCAGGGTCTGGGTGGTTCATGGCGGCACTGGCATTGAGCCAGACCCTGAAGAGGCCGGTTGAACTTGGGCAGGTGGAGGTGGAGGGAGAGCTTCGGGACCATGTGGACAACAGCCCGAGGGCAAACCAAGGAGTCTAATCCGGCCCCTGTGGGAGACACAAGATTGGGGAGTCTTGGGGTGGAATCGTAGAGGAGGGGCCTTGGTGGCCAGGCTGGGGTGGTCAGCATGGGGTTGATCTGTGGTGGTGACGTGGAATGGGCCCATGAGAGACTCCCTCCAGGTGCTGCTGCTAAGCTGTTGCTCAGACAAATGCCTTGCCCTCTTTGGTCTCAGTGTCCCCATCTATGTGATCAGGTGATCAGTGCTATACAGGAGAGGATCCTGGTATGACGTCCCAAGGGTTGGTCTAGCCATCTTTGCAGGACATCTTCTGGCCCGGGATTCTGGGCCCCAGCAGTGCTTTTTTCCTGAGCATTTGGAGCAAAAGAAAGGAGCAAATTGAGGGGTTCCCCAGAGACAGATTTGAGGCCTTCTGAGTCAGAGACCCAGGAGTTTAGCATGAAAAGAGGGGCATTTTTGCCAGGGTCTGACTCCAAGTCCCAGAGGTAACCTAGAAGAGAAGTCCAAGGTCCCTCTTCCCTTCTGCCCTGACCCACGCAGTGGTAGATGTGGGCCATATGCCCAGGAGGGCACAATGCCCAGGCCCTGGCCCAAGGGGTGTCAGGACCCTTCCTGCTCACTAAGGGAGGAGCAGGGCTGGAATTCAGGAATGCGGCCTAGGGCTTGGAATCCCCTGGGGTTGAGGAGCCAGGAGGCCCTTCTCAGGCTGGTGGAGGCACATAAATGCCTGTGGGTTCCACCATTGATACCTGGGGTCACCAGAAGTTGTGGTATTAGGCATGTTCTGGTGACCAGCCCCCCCCGCCCCCGCAGCTGCCCTGGATCCTAGCTGCAAGGGGCCCTTTAAGCATCTTACCTGTGAGGTGGGGCTGGTAGAGAATTAATTTCCTGTGCTATTTTAATTTTGCTGTATTTAATTTGCTGTTTATTTTAATTAATTAACGGCGGGTAATCGTCTATCCTAACTTGCTGCCTCTGGCTCCTCTTCCTTTTCGGAGGGGTAGAAGGCCAGGCCAGGTAACTGCTGACTTAGTCATGGGGGAGAGGGAGAGCCCTGGGGGCCTGTCCCTGTTCCCCTTTGCCCTTCTCAACCCAAGGGTCTTCTCCACTCTCCCTGGGTCTCCTCCAAAGGGCCCTCCCCACCCTCCCTCACTTGTGGTCCCTCCTACTCCTCCCTCCCCTCTCCCCCGGATGGCTCCAGGGCTCCCTGTGCAGTAACTTGGTGAAGAGAGGCCTGGCACAAGGCCCCTGCCTCCCTCCCCCACCTCCCCAGCAAATAGATTTTAATGTCATAGGGTGGTGGTTTAAAGGATAGGGAGCTTGGCTTGCAACCCATGCTGTACTTAGGGGCTGGTTGGGGAAACTTTCAAAGAGGGGATCTGCTTTAACGGCAGCCCCCTCACCCACTCCAGTGCCCACACAGCATACCCATCTGTGTGGTCAGGCCTGTAGGATGCTGGCATGTCCACCCACCTGTGAACACATCCTTGGCACGTTTCCGATTATTGGTTAATCTCTAGAATGGACTCTCTAAAGGAGGATGATCCCCTACAGAGATGAGGAAGTGAGGTTCAGAAAGGCTAAGTGATTTACCCAAGGTCACACAGCAACTAAGAGAGGCAGGGC
The DNA here is from genome assembly GCF_020171115.1 of Neogale vison. NCBI lineage: Eukaryota > Metazoa > Chordata > Mammalia > Carnivora > Mustelidae > Neogale > Neogale vison. Next base: position 20,540,997 of record NC_058092.1, on the reverse strand, counting down.
CTGGATTCTGGCTATAATCTATCTGGCTGCACAGAAAGTTAACAGTTGGAGGGAGGGGACGGGAAGTGGCTTGGGATTAGGGTAGGGGTATTAGGACCGGTAACTGGTGTCCTCTGACTTTGGACGCTGTGGGGAGAGGAGGAATGGGTCCTAGCCACAAGGGGCTTCCTGAGGTATGAGGTCCAGCTTCCATTTTCCTGTGTGTCTTCAGTTTTCTGTTTGGAACTGAGGTTTGCTTTGTCACTCTCACTGTACCCTACCAGGGGGATCCTTTCGTGGCTAGGTGGAACCCATTTACCATATTCCAGGCACTTTTCTAGCTTTAGAAATAGATGCTCATTTAATCAGCTAGTAGCCCTGTTATTATCATCTTCATCTTGCATATCAGAAAACCGAGGCTTAGAAAGGTTAAGTAACTTGCCCAAAGTCCCACAGCTCGTACCTTGTTGACAGCCTTTGAACTTGGAACACAGAGATCCAGAGTCCTTGTTCTGAGCTACCATATATCCTACCCTCTTCATGCTGTAGGTGGGAGATAGGAGCCCTGAATTCCCCAAAGATGTGGAATCTTGGGGGAGCCTGGTGCCTCAGTTGAAAGGGAGATCTGGCCCCACTCTCACCAACCCCAAATCTGCTAAGACCTGTTCCATGGGAGGAAGCAGTCAGAGCGTCAGGGTGGGCCTGGCTAGGAGGTGCAGATCAGCTACTGGAAAACCTTCCGTGGGGCCTGGATCACCTGCTGCAGTGCTGGCTGGGGTGGGGGGAGGGCAGTGAAGGTGGTGGGGGGAGGGCACTGAAGGTGGACCTCAGATGGCGCCCTCAGAGAGCTTGCCTCCCGACTGGAAAAACAAGAGAGGTGTGTCTGAACAGTTACCAGCAGTTGTATAAGACAACAGGAGAAAAACATCACAAAATGTGATGCAGAGGAAAAGAGTTTTGAGCTTTGAATCCCCATGTAATCTTAGTTACTTGACTCCTTTCTGAGCCTCGGTTACCCTGTTTGTCCAGGGGAAGTGTCATGGCACTGACTCTAGGATTTGATGAGGCTCACATGAGATGAAGTGTGAAGGGTTTGAGCTCAGGAGCAGGGGCTCAGTGAACATCCCATCTAGATGCTCAGGTCCCACCTCTGGAGAAGGAAGGGGCCTCTCCCCGCCGCTCCACCCCGTCCCAGGGCTGCCCTTGGAGCAGATCAGGACAGGAACAGTGAGGGTGAGGAAGGCCATGAGCATCTCACCTTTGGAGTCAGGCCGCTTGGGTTTAAATCCCAGAGATGCTGAGTCGCTTACCCTGTCTGGACCTTGATTTCCTTGTCTGTAAAATGGGTATTATAATAGTGGCCCCCCTGTTGGGTGTTGTGAGTATTAAACTAGTTAATTCATTTATTCAGTAAGCAATAGTGAGCACCCGCTATGTGGCAAGCGTACTGCTACTCATAGCAAATAATAAGTGGTCAGTACATGTTAGCAATCTTACTAGTATCCTCATTATATTAAGGGCGGCTTGTTCAGAGAGGAGGCTGAGGCTTTTAGAGGGGATGAGTGACACAGTAAAATGCTGTAGAAGTAGCAACAGGCTGACTTATTATTGAGCGCTTACTATATGCCAGGCACATTAGCTCCTAAGGCAGGTACTTGTATTGTCCCCATTTTGCAGATTGGAAACAGGTTCAAAGAGGCATACAGACCTGCCTAGAGGAACACAGCTAGAAAGGGCTAGGGCTGGAGACTGAGAGACTCAGAAGCCAGGATCTTAATTACAAAGCTATAAACCTGCTTAAGAGATGGTGTGGAGTGGGGGCAGTGATCTAGCAGTGGAAGGGGGGAGAGACCTCACCAGGAGGGAGACAGAAGTGAGCGAGGCCTCCAAATTCAGGAAACAGTGAGGGAATGGACCAAGTCAGCGTTTGCTCCCCCAGTGGTTTTTCCCAGCAATAAAAAAGGTATGAGCTCAGGGAAGGGAGCAAGTCAAGACCGGAAGATGTAGGTCTCGAGAAATGAGCACAGTGGACAGAGGTGGGGAGCCCCTCAGTCCAGGTGGAGCACACTGTATCAGCAAAGCTCCTGAGGTGAGAACGAGCAGCTTGGCTTAGGGCTAAGAAGTGGAGGAAATGGCTAAGAGAGGTCAGAATAAGGGTTGGGAGGACTGGTGGCCTCAGGGGCAGAGGGAGAGTGACAGATTCAAGAGGCTTAGCTAATACAGAAGTAGAAATAAGCCCCCATCTGAACAGGAAATAGAGCAGAGTGATCTAGAGGGCAGGCTCTGGAGTCCAGTCCTAGCCAGGCTGCTTCCTACCATGTGATCAGAGCAAGTCACTTGAGGTCTCATTTTTCAGAATGAGGACTCATGAAAGTACCCATCTAAGATGGAAAGACCCATGAGAAGTGGTTAGCACAGTGCCTGGCACGCAGGGAGTTCTCCATTCATTCATTCGTTCATTCATTGATTCCTGAACTACCAAGTGCACACTTAGTGTCGGGTACTTTTCTAGGGCACACAGCAGAGAACAAAGTAGAGTAAACAGAGAACAAGGTAGTAACCCTGCCCTCAAGGAGCTGACATTTAGAGGGTGAAACAGTTAACCCAGAAAGAAGTAAAATGCATGGTGTGTGAGATGTTGCTAAGTGTCACAGAGAAAAATGAAACCGGGAAAGGGCTTGGGGAGGGCCAGAGTTGCAGGGTGATTGCAGTTTTAAGTAAACTCATAAATGGAGGTTATTGTTAGTATTATTCATGCAGCAGGTTTTTGTTTTGTTTTGTTTTTTAAAGATTTTATTTATTTATTTCACAGAGATCACAAGTAGGCAGAGAGAGAGGAGGAAGCAGGCTCCCTGATGAGCAGAGAGCCCAGCTTGGGGCTTGATCCCAGGACCCTGGGATCACGACCCCAGCCAAAGGCAGAGGCTTAACCCACTGAGCCAACCAGGCACCCCATCATGCAGCAGGTTTTAATAGAAAAAGTACCTTCCAGGGCGCCTGGGTGGCTCAGTGGGTTAAGCCACTGCCTTCGGCTCGGGTCATGATCTCAGGGTCCTGGGATCGAGTCCCGCATCGGGCTCTCTGCTCAGCAGGGAGCCTGCTTCCTCCTCTCTCTCTCTTTCTGCCTGCCTCTCTGCCTACTTGTGATCTCTCTCTGTCAAATAAATAAATAAAATCTTTAAAATTAAAAAAAAAAAAAAGAAAAAGTATCTTCCAGTCTATAAGGCATTTTTCCTTCATGAGAATCACTCAAGATATAGATATTGCTGTCCCCATTTTATAGATGAGGATGTTGAGGCTTAAAGAGGGGAATCAGACCCAGGAGTCATAACTCCGAGGACAGTGCTGACTCCCTAGGACTCCAGCGACAAGGGAGTGTTATTCCCAAAAGTCTAGAGGACAGAAGGCCTAACGGGAGAAGGGGAGGATATAGCAGCAGAGAGGCCTGCTTCCCGGAGCCAGAGCTGCGGTCAGCATACCCCAGCATGGCCTGATCAGGGTGAGTTCAGAGCGTGGCTGGACCCAGGGGCAACCCTGAGGGCAGAGCGGGGGCAGCCGGCTGGGCCTGAGACACTGTGTGATTGAGCAAAGGGGCAGAAGCCGTCCAGAACGGAGTGAGCATGTGGGTGGTATGGAGACCGTGGGGAGGGGGAGAGAGGGGAGGAAGAAGTCAGCTCCACTGACCGGACAAGAGGCCACAGCGAGGAAGAGGTTGGTGGGGGCCAGGGCGGGCTGTGGGGGCTCTTGAGTGTCAGGCAAAGGGCCTTGGCAGCAGTAGGGAGCCATTACAGGTTTGGGAGCAGGGACATTGTGTCATGAGAAGGAGACTGAGGCAGCTGAATGTGGCACAAGGTGGAGGGGGCTCAGTGGAGGCATTTTGGAGGTGGGGAGCCCACTGGGGGACTGTCACAGCTGAGCGGGCGAGATATGGCAAGGTCAGATCGGAGAGACAGCTTGGACTAGTGGGAGAGGAGCCCAGGAGACAAATTCCTGACCAATAACCTTCCGAGATCTGCCTCACTTTCTGAGGGGCCCTCGGTTAGTCCTTTTCCATCTGTGTGCCCTTGTTTCCCCATTTGGATTGAACTGAAGACCCCTTTTTCTCCTCAACATTTGAGCTAAGGATCCATTTTGAGAAGACGATGGGCCTTCTCTTCAGAAAAATACAAAAACAAATTTCGGCTAAAATTCTGTGAGGTTTTACAAACCTGCCAAAGTCCGTCCATGGAACCAAACTAGATGATCGGGAGTAATAAAAATAGCAACTAGCATTAAATGCTTATTACAGGCCAGGGGCTGGGCAAAGTGATACACATCATGATCTTGTTAAGTCCATTCAACAACCCTGTGAGGTAGGTAGGTACCATTATTATTATTCTGCTTTACAGATGGGGAAACTAAGGAAGCCTAGAGAGGTAGAGTGACTTGCCCCAAGCCAAAACTGGAGTTGAAGCCTGGGTCTGTCAGTGCGAGAGCCCAAGATCTTCACTACTAAAACGAAGGCTGGGATTCTAGGATGGAAGAAGGGGACGTGGCAAGGAGGTGTGGATGTGAGAGGACTTTCAGAGAAAGCTGTGGAAAAGCAGAGCTAGAGGTGAATGGTGGAAAACGGGTGTAGTGGTGCCATTCAGACCTGACGTGATAAGCATCAGGTGGTTGGGGGTGTGGAGCTAGAGATGAAGACTCCATTTAAAGCCCCCTTGTCTAGCTGCTGGCAGATTGGTATCTGTCCCACATGACCCCCACTAAGTGACCTGCTCTGTCTTCTAGGTGAGATTCTGCTCTGCCCCCTTGGCAGAGGAGGGCTTACTACTAACTCTTGGACACAGCCTCCTGTGCTGTCTCTGGAATCATCCCTCCCTCCCCATTCTCAAATGGGCTTTGATCCCTGTAGGGCACTTCAGAAGTGGAGACACCCTTTCCATCCCAGAAAAGAGTAACCCGGGCCATCTCCTGAGATCAGAGTGGAATCTGGGACCCAGACAGCATGTGGTGCATGTCAGGCTCTGGTTTAGACCCTGGTCAGCAGTATCCTCTAAGGAGGAAGGGATCTAGATTAGACTAGATCATGGTCTTAGGCTGGAATCTAGATTTCTGGTGGGTTGGACTTGTTGGTCATTTAGAACAGAGGTTGGCAAAACTTCTGTAAAGAGATAGTAAAAAAAAAAAATTTAGGCTTTGTAGACCATTGGGTCTTAGTCATGAGTACTGAGCTCTGTTATTGTACTTTGAAAGCAGTCATAGACAATGCATAAATGGATGAGTATGGCTGTGTTCCCATCAGACTTGAATTATAAAACAGACAGCAGGTTGGATTTGGCTCTCGGGCCATAGTTTGCCAACCCTTACTCTAGAACCCCATTCTTCCTAAGGGTATCTTGATCTTCAATCTTACTAGATAGCAATCTAAGCAAATAAGGTTGTGGTGTCAGACTGTCAGCCTGGTTAACATGGAAGAGAGATCCACGGTCTTGATGGGATCTAGAGGTTAGGAATTGGTGAACAAGAAATTAGTAATAGAGAGTGGTTTGAAACAAACTAAGCCATAATCTCTGGTGGAGCCTAGATTCACAAAAGACTGGGGTGGAGTGGTGTGGGGTGGTGAGATTTAGACCAACACATAAGGTTGTGGTCTGAATATAGGGAAGTGGGTGAGCTAAAGCCACACAGATACTGATCTAGAGCAGGCAAAGTCTTGGCCCTAAGCCAGAGTACCATAGGATCTAGAACAACACTGTCCAATAGAAATGTAATGGGAGCCATGTATGTAATCTAAATTTTCTAGTGGCCACATTAAATAAAGTAAAAAGAAATAAGTGAATTGATGTTAATAATGTAGCAACCCAGTATATCCAAAATATTACCACTTTAATACATATAATCATTATTTAAAGTATTGAGATATTTTACTTTTTTTTTTTTTTCCATATTTCAGACTTCAAAACCTGATGCATATTCTGTGCTTATGGCACATCTTAATTCCAATTAGCCACGTTCCCAGTGCTCAATAGTTAGTTTCTACCATATTGGGCAGCACAGGTTTAGAAATGGGCTTTTCTTTGGGACCATGATCCAGAGGAATCATCTGCCAGAATGATCTGGAGTAAATAGAGTTGGACACACCAGAGGTTATACTCTTATAAGGTTCTACAGAACTGGGTGTTGGCTAGCTCACCCTGGGAGAGCATCTTTTGCTGGATTGGGAGTTGGGGGGGATCCCTCCTTTGTGGTCCTGACCAAGTGGCCTCCAGCTTTTCCTTCCCTCATCCCAGTGTCACCTCTGAATCTGGAGTCTGGTCTGGCCTGGCAGGTGGGGGTGGGGCAGGGTAGCAGCTGGACCCTTGAGGGAGCAGGAGCTCCACCCCTCCAAGCCAGCTGCTGCCAGCCTTCCTGGACTGGCTCTGTGGAAACAGGGGGCCCAGAGACAGAAATAAACTGCCAGGTTTCCGGGGCGGAGTGGGGGGCCTGCCAGCCTTTGTGCTTCCTTGCTGGAGGTTGAGTGGGGGCAGGAAGCAACTCCATGCTCTGTCGCAGGCTGTTACCCCTCCATGCCATCTCCCTTCATCCCTAGCTCCTCCACCTCCATGGCTCTAAGGCTAGGCTAAGTCTAGAGTTTGGTGGATTGGTGAACCCTCTGGGCCCAGAAGCCTGGGTCAGTCCCTTGGGAACAAAGGGTGATTCCTAGGGCCCTGGACATAGCTTTGCGGCCATGGGGATAGTGCCTGTGAGCTCATTTCTAGGACTCCATCCTGGGAACCCTGCTAGCTGCCCCAGGGCAGAAGCTGAGCAGATTCGGAGGGCTGCAGTGGGGTGTTAAACTAGGAATTGGAAGATCTGTGTTGGATGCTCACCTTTGCCACTAACTGGCCAGAGGTATCTTTGGGCAAATGACACTCTGAGCCTCAGTTTCCTCCACTCTAAGAAGGGGCAGGGTTTGTCCTGCTTGTCTTAGGGCACTGTAGTTCAGTAGTTAACTCAGACTCTGGAGCCTAAGTTTATCTGACTCTGGCCCCTTCCATTGGACCTTTGGTAGATCACTTAACCTTCCTGGGCCTCAGTTTCTACATCAGGAAAAGGGAATATTACCTACTTTATGGGAACCTTATCTTCAAGTGAGTTAACCCATACAGGGCAAGTGCTCAGTGTTGGCTATTACTATTGGTAATTGACAAGTTCAATCGGGTTGTAAGTGAAAATGCATTATTCAGATGTAAGGGATTCTTGCCCTGGAAAGAGTTCTCTCCGACCCCCTCATTTTATAAATGGAAAAACGGAGGCTCCCAAAAGGGAAGGCGTTTTGCCCAAAGAGAGGCACACAGCAAGCAAAATCCTTATTTGGTTCCACTATATAAAGCCAGGTGGCACATCCCCAATTTACAGGTAAGGAAATCGAGGCCGGTGATTGGCCACTGGGGCACAGTGGCGCTATCCAGTGAGGCCTGAGTCCGCCGCTGGGGCGGGAGTGCCCAGGCTGTCAGTGCTCGTCCGAGGAGGGGCGTACAGGTAGCGGGCGCCCCGCAGCCGCCGCCAGAGCCAAGCGCGCTATTAATAATCCCGCCGCTCCGCCCGGGCCGAGAGCGCAGGTCCCGACTGCCGCCGGGCGCCTCCCGGGCCTGGACCGGGGCCGGAGCCCGAGCCGGATCGCGGCGGCCCTCCTCTTCCCCCCTGCCACGTGACCCCCCCTCCCACTCCGCGGGCAGCCGAGGGCCCGGGCTGGCGGAGGGCGGGCCGGGGGCCAGGAAAAAGCCGAAAACACCGAGGTTGGGCCGCTCCCCTCCCGCTCAAAATAGCCCCCGGCCGGGGCTGCCACGCATTCCGCCGGGCCCGGGGCGCGGGAAGGGGCGGCCGGCCCGGCCCCCGCCCGGCCCGACGTGGCTGCCTCGCCGGGTTGGGGTGGGGGGGGTGGCGAGGGCGGGCCGCGCGGCCGGCCGGCATGTGGCTCTCCTTCGGGGAGCCTTGGCAGCCCGGACTGCGCGCTGCGCCGGGATGATGGAGAGCTTCTGGAATTTCCTGCAGCTGGAGAGCGCGGCCGGCCGGGGGAGCGGGCTGAGCGCGCGGCTCGGGAAGGGGCGCCTCGTAGCCCGACCCTAGGGGGCGCCTCCGCGGCCAGGACTGTGGTGGGGGGAGATCTTCTTACCCGCCCCCCGGCCGCGGGAGTGGAGGGCTGCACACCTCCCCTCCCCCTGCCGCTCGTTTCGGGTCTGGCGGGGGTCCAGTCCCGCCCCTCCCGGCCTGGGCGGCGGAGAGGGGCCAGGTGCAGGCAACGCCCCTCCCCCAGCCGCCTGGTTTCCCTCTCGGCCCGTCACCTCCTCCAGGAGTCAGAAGCTCCGCGGCCTCATCTAGGAGGGGGGGTGGCAGGGATCAGGGGGCAGCGCAGGCCTGCCAGGTAGCCTGAGAGGCAGAGGCGGCGGCGGCGGCGGGAAAACTCGGAGGCGGACCGTTCGGGCCCGAGAACGGCTGGGCTTGCGGACCAGAGCCTCCCTGCTTGAGCAAGAGGCGCCCCAGGGCTTCTAGGAGGGAGGCGAGGCCGTCCTCTCTCAACAACCCCCCCTCACGGCCCTCACCCCCGGCAGCCGCGGAGCCGGTGGGGGGCGGACGTGCCGGAAAAATCCTGGACTGTTTTCTGGACGTTGGCGGCAGCCTTCTTTGGGGGCGGATCTGCACCTTGCAGGTCCTGAAGTCCAGAAAAGGGCTCCCGGGAGGGAGGGGGTTCCTTTTAGAGGAACCCTGAGATCCAGGGGAGTAGGTAAGTGACCTCTGAGGGCTCACTCTTGGCACTGTGAATAGGGGGAGGGAAGGAGGTCTACCTTGCCCTTTGTGGGGGAGGGGAGGGGATGCTTTCCCACACTTTGCTAGTTCCAGTACCATTTGGCCTCTGCAAACTGTTGAGCCTTTTGGCAACTCAGGCATCTCCCTCGCCTGGGGTGGACTACCTCTCCCTTTGCCAAGGGTCCCTGTTCAGCTTCCATTTCTCGCCCCAGCCCATCACACCCTCACCATGTTCAACAAAAGCCTTAGAGCACACTGGCAGTGTGACCTTGAGCTAGTCCCTTCACTCCTTAGTCCCTTTGCTCATCTGAAAAACTAGATAATAGTAGGTAGGCTGTGGCCTTGTTATGGAGCTTAAAGTTGCACAATGTTTAAAGCAAATTACCATAGTGTCTGCACAGAGTGAGGACAGGAAATAAATGGCACCTGTGTAACACCGCCTCATTCAGAGCCCTTAAGTCTTTGAATCCCCTTCCCCTCTAACAGCCCTGCGAAATTTGGCTTCCCAAGGTAGGTAGTGGCTCTCAGTAAGGCTGAGGAGGATGGAAAGATGTTGGTTTCATTGTGTTCATTTATTCATTGAGCACGTAGTTAACGTTCTCAGCTAGCTCCATACTAGGGGAGAGACCTCTGAATGTGTGTTGGGAACTGAAAACTAGGACAGGTCACTAAACTCTGTTAAAGCTGGAAGGGCCCTTAGAAGTCCTTCCTGCTTGGTGAGCTCTTAGTACAGATGGAAAAACTGAGGCCAGCAGAGGGGGCCTGGTCTCACAATACTCCTGCTGTTCCTAAGGGGTGGGGGTGGGGCCTGGAAAAGAGCTCTGGGCTGGGGGAAGCTTGGGCAGCCCCTGGCCTGGCTCCCTAGGGTATGGCCTAGGCAGGTTGAAAGCCTGGTGGAATTCTTCTTTCTGCTCCCTCCCATCTCTGTGCTGACCTTTCACTCCACCTCTGCTAGAGGGGGTGCAGGTGGAGCCCAGATATTCAAATTCAGATCCCTGTTGGCTCCCCCCTCAGCCCAGGATGTTGGGCCTGGGCCTGAGCCTGGGCCTGGGACTGGGCCTGTGTCAACTCCCACTCTTCCCTCCCCTTCATGCCCCCCCCCCCAGTTCTCCCTGTTTCCTGTTGGATTGGCCTTCCTTATGTACTGGAAGGAACTCAAGGCTCCATTTGTTGTCTGTGTGAACTTGAGCAAACTGCCCCACCTCTGTGAGCCTCGATTTGCTTTTCTGCAAAATGGAGTTGACATAAAAGCTACCTCGCAGGACACCTCTTTCCCAAGCATCCCAGGCTTCCTGGCAGAGATTTATTTAAATAATAAAAGGCAGCGAGTCCTTAGAATGTACCTTGAAGGCCAGGTATGGAGAACAGGTCAGTCTTCCTTTACCTTTGGTTTGGCAGCTGGTTTGGGTCTCAGCTTGGTGGAGGGGACGAGAGGGGGAGCCTGGGCTAGGGGGTGGGGTAGGGATGAGTGTCCATCAGATCATTTGGCATAGTCCAGATTCGAGCAAATTTTGTGGCCCAGATTCCAGGGCTGCCAGGTGCCTGCCTCTGAATGCACGGCTGGTCAGTTCTCAGAAACTCACCTTTAGGACTGTAGACTCTCTCCCATTGAATCCAGCCCCACCTCCCTCTGCCTCAGGGAAGCCCTCTAGGGCTGCCTGTATCCCTATAGTTTCTCTCCAGCCCTTAGAGAACTCTCAGTGAGGGACTGCAGAAGAGAAAGGGACTGGAAGCCACAAGGAGGCTGTGTGACTTTGGGCAGCTGCTTCCCTTCTCTGGGCCCTGGTTTCCTCCTGCATAGCAGGGAAGGCTGGATTAGTGACTCCCTGAGGCCCCTTCCAGCTCTGACAGGCTCCGAGACTGTGTTGACTGATGTATCCTAGGAGATAGGAGCACACAGAACCGAGTCAGATGGGAGATTCCTGTGGAGGTATCCCCACCTCTAGAAGACTGGAGAGCCTCCCTTCCCCAGACACACCATTCAGGGACACTGGCCGAGATTGTGGTGGGTGGAGGGGGCATATCACCCAAGTGAGTGGTGCTGCAGATTCCCAGGGTCCCTGTTGTCAGTAGAAAGGCCCAAGAATAAGAGCTTGTGTCAGCGCAGGCTGTGAGACTGCTTGCTTCTAGGGGAAGGGAATGTGTGTGTCAGTGACCAGTCAGCCTCCAGGGATTTTGGGGGTGGGTGGGGTGAGGGGAGGCTTGCGGTCCTCAGGGCAGCTAGCTTGTGGGATGGTGTGGCCAGAAAAGCAACTGCAGGGGCAGTATATGGGGTGGGGGGCAGCGAACAAGACAAGAAAGCTGGCAACGGGAAAGGAAGAAACATAGATGAACCAGAGAAGCCAGGCTTTGGGTTAGGACAGGCCTAACTTCCCAGCCTGACTGGGAAGGTTGGGCACAATCTGACTGTTCTGCCTGTGCCTGGGTTTGTCGGCTTGTTTGTAGGTGTTGAGCTGAACTGCACTGTTCTGAATCGCAGTTGTCCTGTTGTATGGGGGGGGGCTGTTCATGCAGGGGTGTTGTCAAGGTTTCCTGAACAGTGAGTGTCTGGCTGTTGGAGGGGTGTGTGTGCACAGGATGGTATTTATTGTACGGCAATAGGCAGCCCGTGTCCATTTGGGGTGCTTATCAGATTGTGCTAGAGGCATCGGCTCTAGCTGTTAGAAAGCTTGGGCTACATTAGGGAGATTACCTGGCTGTAAGGGAAGGTGTTTTCAAGCTGCAAGCGAATCCTGGCGCTGTTTTGGGTGCCTCTTCCCCCTCCATCTCTTGGGGAGGGAGGTCTCCTGTCTTAATCAGTGCCTCCGCAGGTAGGCAAGCAGGCGGTTGCTAGCCTGCTCACACTTGCAGTAATTTTACCACGGTGCCTAAGTCAGGAACAGGCGTGAATTGACCTTTTAACCCCTTCCCTGCCGCAGGATTAGACTCTGTTTCCTGTTCAATCTCCAGAACCAGTTCCATCCCGCCTGGGGGGCCCCCCCAAGGAGCGGATAAGCAACCCCCCCATCTGTTCTCTCCTCCCTCCTCCCTGTTGAGCCTTGGGGGGGCCTGAGGGCCAGGCTGGTGCAGGGTCTGGCAGGAGCTGAGGGCCCAGGCGGGAGTGATAAATATTGAAGAGGAGGGATTTCGGTGTGGGCTGGAGCAGCTGCAGTGGTTCGAGTGTCACACTATCTCTCCCCAGGTTTACTGACCCATTTCCATTCACGCGGCTGCCGGTTTCCTAGCAACGGCAACAGTCCCCCCAGAACAGGCGGAGTGTGTGTCTGCCATTAGCGACTGCCGCAACTGTGTCAAGGTTACCCCGCTCCCTGCAAACCCACCCCGGCGGGTTTGTTTTCTGCCAGCGCCTGGCACTTACGGTGCCAGCCAGGGAGGGGGAGGGGAGGGGGCTGGGGGCCAGCCCAGGGGCTTGGGTGGGGGTGGGGGGCCGAGGAGGAGCTGCAGTTCCCGGTCCAGTGGGAGCCAACTTGGACTGAGGCCGAAGCAGCTGCCCCCCCCCTTGGCTGGTGGAATTCCTGAGCCCGAGGGGAGCAGGGGGCGGGGCTGTCCCTCAGCCCTGACCCCCGAGATTCCAGAGCCTGGGGGGAGGGGTGTTGGCCGAGGGGCCTCCGGGAAGCCTGCCTGATCTGACCCCACCTGGCTCGTTCTGCTCCTGCCCTGGCTTCCTCCCACTTCTGCACAGCGACGTGCTCTTCCCTGCTCGGCTCACAGCTCTTTGTCCCAACCTCTGTGCCTAGTCTCCCCCATCAGACTCCCCAGGGCAGGGTTATATTTCTCCCATCAGACTAGGGGCTCCTGAGGTTGGGGTTCGTGATTTGTTCTTTCCTTCTCTCTCCTCAGCACCAGCTCTTGACTGTTTTTCCAAATGTCATGGGAGATGAGATTAAACAGTTGGGGTGGCAAAGGATAATTTTTCTTACCGGGGACTAGAAGGGCAAATCCCTCATTCCACCTCCTCAGTGAAGTCAGTTCTGCTTGCATGACCCCCACCCCTGTACTGCCCCGCAGCACTCAAATGGGAGTGGCCATTACAAGAAAAGTTACCTCTCTTTTCACCCTGAAAGCCTGGCTGTAAAGGGTTAAAGCAGCTGCGCAGGCCCCCCCCCCATCTTGCCTTGGTATGTGAGCTCCCCCAGGCTTGGGGGATGGGAGGATGGGGGGTCTGTCGCCTTATAGCCACTCGTGTGGTCAGCTCAGACCTGACCAGTCACATTCCTGCCCAGGAGGACTGGGGCTTGGGGGGGGGCAGGGGCCTGGAGGGGGCTGGGTTGGTAGGAGTGGAAAAGGGGGGTACCAAGAAGCTTGAGCAGGGGGCTGCTGAGAACATGGAAGTGTTTGCAATATAAACCTCAAGAAGCCTGACTCTACCTCCCGTTCCTCTAGGCCTCAGTCTCCCTGTCTGTCTTCCCTGTTTGCACCTGCCAAAACATTCCCATGATCCACATAGCTGTGATACAGGTACAGACCTGGTCCCAGTTCTAAACAAAGAGAAGAGTGTGACAGAAGCGGTTTCTGACATGCAGGGCAGCCCAGAGACTTGTGGGTAGCCTCCAGTGTGACTTTCCGGGGCTTGGAGGAGGTCGGCTGGGTGTTTGGCTGGGTCAGAGGCTCTGAGATCTAGGGTACAGAGCAGGCTGTGCTAGACAGTAGAAAGAGACCTGGGCGGAGCCCCAGGAAGCCTGGTTCTCTGCCCAGCCCTGTGACTGACTCCCCCATGGCCTCAGTCTCCCCATCGGAGGGGCTTAAGCCTGTGGTCTTTAAAAGTCCTCCTGTTCTCTAAGTCAATGGCTCCGGGTTAGGGATGAGGAGTAAGGGGCAATGGTCTGGAGGGATGTGGGAAGCTGCCAGCTCAAGGGGGAGTTTGCAACGCGATCCCAGAGCGAAAATAGCCCAGGTCATTTTCAGCTGCTTAGGCTGAGGGAGGTATCTGATCCTGCCAGGGCTGGGCAGCTTGGGCAGGGGGCAGGGAGGAGCATTCTGTCAAGCCCTCTGGGAAACTGGACCCCAGGATGGGAGGGTGGGGCAAGGTTGGCATGCTTAGCTGGGTTTCCTGAGACCCTCTGGGTCCTGGCAGATTCCCCACCCCCTCCCATGAAAAGATAAGGAATGCAGAGGGTTAACAGGAGGTGAGGGCTGTACTCTGGTCCCCTTTGGGTCCTGGCCTGGATGAGGTGAAAGGTCAGCCCCAAGGAGTCCAAGCACAGCTGGGGCAAGAGTAACCTGATCCTTCTCCCTAGCCAGGCTCAGGGGATCACAGAGCCGCCTCCCCCAGGAAAGGTGCTTTGACATCCCCAGGAAGGAGTTTGTTTCGACTTGTTCCCAGCAGGGGTTGGGGGTAAGGGAAGATCATGGCCCAAGGGGTCAGGGAGAGCTGCAGGCCTGGTGCCCCAGCCAGTCTGGCAGTGCTTTGTCATCCTGGGGTCAGGGGAGGTGGAGGTGAGCCTGCTGGAAAGGTTAGAGGGAGCCTGTTCTGGCCCTGCTCTACTTGGTGCCCCATTTATAATGACTGACGGCCAGCCCTGGAGATGAGAAGCTTAAGAGATAGGACACTCTTTCCCCTCAGCACACATACACTGTCTGAGGAGTGAGAGAAACTGCCTGATCCTAGCCGGTGACATTGACATGTAATTGGGGTGGGGAATTACACCTTGACTCTGAGATGGGTTTGCCCTCTGTGGTTTTGGGGGGTGTGTGTGTAAGAGTGTGAGGTGGTGTGATGATTGGCAGAAACAATACCGAGAAGAACAGGGGCTCTGAAGTCAAGTTTGACTTGGGTTCAAATCCTTCTGCCCTAGGTGAGCTAGTTAACATAAACCTCAGTTTCCCCACCCATAAAATGAGACTAATACCATTCCCCACAAAGGGTAATTAAAAGGATTGGCACAGAATAAGTGCTCAGTAAAAAGGAACCTTAATGGGTTTCATTGTGTGCTAAGGTCACACATGATGCGGTGACCCTGCTGAAGCTGGAGGTCTGACTCTGGCTGGAAGGAGTTGGTGAGCTACAGATGGTCTGAGGGAGGGGGTAATTGTGAGAATGTGACTGCATCAGTGTCTCTAGAGCTGCATGTGAGGCTGTGGGAGTATCCAGGTCACTTGGGGTGGGATAGGGTGAGATGAACGGTGTTGAGCCTGTGGCAAACGGTGGTTGGGGCAAGGGCAACGTTCTTAAAGCTGACCCCTTGGGCTGGCAAGGGCCCCTCTGTCCCCACCCCTGCAGGCTTTGTGTAGCAATGTGTGGGTGTAGCTGTCCCCGGAGTGTGGCCGTAGGTATGTTTGAGAAGACGCAGGCATCCCAAGAAAGAACAAGTCGCCTTTTGTACGCAGGCAGCCCGGGGCTGGGCTGGGCCCTCTCTGGGGGATCCCCTGTTTCCGCGCCCAGCTCCCCGCCCACGGACAGCGCCCCAGCCCCACCCGCCACCTGATGGGGGGGGAGGCGGCCAGGTGGCCTGAGCGCCCCCTCCTGGGGTCTGTGCTTCCGGCCTGGGGTTAGGGGTCTGGGACCTGAGGCAAGGGGAGTGCCCGAAGCCCTGGCACCGCCCCTCGTGACATCACTCCAGGTACTACCAATCCCTGGGAGCCCTGCCCACGGTGCCCCGCCCCCAGGAGCCAATCTCCTGCTATCCCGAGGCGCAGTGGGTGGAGGAGGAGGAGGAGGAGGCAGGGCCCCCTTGCGGGCAGGGAGACCACAGAAGGCCACCTCCTTCGTGCCCTGGAAGGGGCTCAACTGGCGACCCTGAGACCTTAGAGCTCAGCTCCCCTTCAAGGACCTCACAAGATCTCTCTTCTGGAGCATTCTACCTTCTTGCTCACCTGTCCAAATCTTAACCAGGTACCACTTTCTTCAGGAAAGCCTTCCAGAATCCTGCCCCCCGCCTTTTTCCTGTTACCTACACCCTTTTAGTGACCCTCTGTAATAAAGGGCTGCTAGTACACTACTGCTCCTAGCTAGCTGCAGTCCACCGGACAGCTCACTGTGTACCAGACTGCTCCGTATTTTTCCTGGAATACCTTACCTGATGGATCTCAGATTGTTTTCCACTTTGTATAAGAGCCTTTCCCACCCACCGGATGGGGAGTTCCTCTGGGCACGGGTTGCAGACACAGCCTGGCTCAGAATAGGCGCTACCAGATGTTTGGTGCTGGAAGATGGACGAGGCTCCAGAGGGAGAGTACCCAGAAGTCACACAGCAAGCAGGTAGACCAACCAACACTGGAAATGGGGTTTCCTGGCCCCATTCAGGTTTTTGGTTCTGGTGTGTGCCTGAGTCAGGAGTTGCACAGAAAGATGCTACAGACCTTTTTCCTCTAGGAAGGCCTTTGCCTAGCCGCCGAAGATCAGAAGGGCCCTGAAGTCTGTCCTTTTCTGCGATCCATACCAGAACCCCTGACTTCTGGGAGGCAGAGGTGGAGATGCTGGGGGAGCTGGGATGGCTTTCACGGCCAAACGGGCAGTTCTGGGCTGTTTTGTGGGCCCAGTAATTGGGGGGTACTGGTTCTGGGACATAAGGATTTAGCTGGCAGGTGGGAGGTTCCAAGTTGGGCAAAGAGGAGTTGCTGGGAGCCAGGGTATGTGGGGGTTCAATGCAGGAGAGGCAGAGATTACGCTGGGCCAGCACTCCCAGCACCAGCCTGGCCCAGCGGAATGCTGGGAGGCCCGGGGGATGGAGCCAGGCAGCCAAGGTGTCTCCGGTGGCACAGAAGCAGTTAAGAGCTGCCTCAGCCCGTTCCTTCAGACAATTAGTGACATCTCGCTTGACAACACCACACTGAGCTGATGCAGACCTCAGCCCCCCTCCCAGCCCCCCCACGGCCGCTTCAGCTGTTTATTCTTGGGCTTTAACAATTGGGATTCTGACTTGGAGGAGCGGGCGCCCCGCGCTGCCCTCTGACCCTCCGTCGCCTTGGCAACTGGAGCCCGGTAGGCCTGGGCTCTGCGTTAGGATTACAGATCCTGAATTCACAATCTTGCTGCTCCCCTGCAAGCAAAAACAGCAGCAGCAGCATGCGGGAGCTTCAGCTAGACTGGAGGGGATGGAGCTGGAGGGTCCCCAGGGGCTAGCCTGCGGCATGGGGGGAAACCTGGGAGACCCACAGGCGACCTGTGGAGTGGTACCCACCCCCCCCACCCCCCAGCCTCCATGGGGTTGAGCGGGGCCCAGAGCCCTTCTCAGTGCCAACATCTCCCATCCTGTCTCTGGAAACTTTCTTCCTGGTAGAGCCCCGAGGGCAGGGTGAAGCTTCTTCATCGCCCCCCCCTTCCCCTCAGTCAGCCCCCTACCATGCCCAGAACTCCAAGTGCCAGCCGGCTATGCCCCTGCCGGCTGTGCCCCTGCCGTGCCCGCAACCATGGCAACAGGCCCCCCTCCTTCACCAGCTCTGCTCTTTCTCCCCCCCCCAGCGCCCCCCCAGCAGCCAACTGCCCCAGCTGAAACCGGAGCCGATGCATCTGTGAGCCTCATGCCCAGACCCACATTCCATTTCTGTCCTCTGTCCCCCACCCTCCAGCTCTGGCGACGACATCTCCCCCCTCTTTGTGCCCCCTCCCTGCTCACTCTGTGCTGCCCCCCCCACCCCTTCCCACACACTCTATCACTTCGTGTCTCCCCCTTCCTCCCGCCCCATTCTCTGAGTGTGTCTCACCCTCTCCGACTGTCTCTCTTGGTCTCTGGGTGTGTCAGTCCCTGTCTGTCTCCAGCTCCCTGTGGTGTCCTTAGTTCTCTGTGCCTTGCCCTGTCTGTGGCAGGCTCCTTCTCCATCTCTTCCCCTCTGTGTGGATCTTGCTCTCTCTCTCTCTCTGTCTTTGTCTCTGCCTCATCCTGCTGGTCTCTCTCTGTCTTTGTCTTTTTCTTCCTCCTCTGTCCCTCTCTTCTGAGTCCCTTTTGCTGTGTTCCTTCCTCCAGCATCCTGTCCTCTCTCCCTCCTCTCTCTCTCTCTCTCATCCCCTCCCTCCCCATCTCCTTCTCTTTAAGCCCCATTCTGCTCTGTCTCTTGCCCCCCACATTCTTCCTCTCTCTCTTCCTGAATCGGATTCCGCGCCTTCCCTTTGCCCTCCCTCTCTTTCTCTTCTGACTCTCTTTAAATACATAGATTTCTTTCAAGTTGTCTTCCTCTGTTTTCCATTTGGTGATTTCCCCATGGCTCTGGGTTTGGAACAGGGTTGGGGGCCCTCCAGAGTCTCCCCAAAGGATTCCCTTTTCAGATAGGGGCCAGATGTGCTGGCACCCCATCTGGCACCTGTAGTTGAATCTGAGATGGGAAGGGAAGGTTCTAAGGCCATAGAACCTACAGGAAGTGGGGTGCCAGAAGCCAAGAGTGCCAGCCCTCCTTTCTGGGGTTTTAGAATGCAGATTCCAACCATCTAGTCTACCTTCTAGGAGCCCAGGTCAGGGCAGAAGGTAGTTTTAGGGGCTGAGCTGGCCCAAGAAGCCCCCTCGCTGTAAGAACCCAAAGAAGAGCATGTCTGGGTCTCACAGATCCCTGGGATTGGTCTTCTCCCCTGCTACATTGATGACTGTCTCTGACTGTACCTCAGTTTCCCCCAGTGGCACAAGGGTGCCTTGCTCTATCTCTGACTTTAAAGTACTTTGAGTTCCTGGAACAGTTAAAAGTTATGCAGAACAGGGAAGGACTGCTGCCCCTTGCTTACCAACACCAGGGGTGACTCCAGCACAGAAGAGTCTGTCTGGGGCAGGGGTAGAATATGGGTCTCGTCCCCTTAAGTATAGAGTGGTGGACAGTGCCCCACCTCCCCTTGCCCCCCACTCCCCAGAAGTACCAGACCCTCTGTCAGGCCCTCCCTCTCAGTCTGGGTAGTGGCCTCTATCTAGCTCTCCTCCCTGCCACCCTCTTCAAGGAATGAACTTGGAGTCATGAGAAACAGGCCCTGGGGTGGGGGTGCCAGGTCTCCAGGGCCTAGCCCTTGCCTCTGGGTGTGATGAGACCTGGTCAGGCAGACAGTTCTAGGACCCTGGGGTCTGGGCACTACTCACCAAGGGGCCGGCGGGGGAGTAGGGGTGCCTGGGGGAGGCGGGTTGCACGCAAGGCATGCTGGGCCCCCTCGGTGGGTGGGTGGGGGGAACAAAGCTGGCATCGAGGCCTCAGCTAAAATTAGCCGCTTCCCTGCGCGGGAGCGAGCATGCCTGCCAGCCGCCCAGATCGCCGCTGCCTCGGCAGGCCATCTGTCGCCACGTTTCGCTCAGTCCCCCAGGGCTCCCCAGCTCCAGCCATCCCCAGGGGCTAGAGGGACTCTGCTCTGAGACTGTCCCTGGCCAGGGCTCTGGGCTCTGCTGCTGTCATGCTGTGTGACCTCAGGCTAGGCCTGTCCCTCTCTGGACTCCTGTAAGATGGGCGGGCTCTGAAAACTGATATCCCAGATACCCCCAACCTTCTAAACACCAGATACAGGCCTTGGTCATGGAGGCCTGGGTTTTGGGCTGCCTCCCTCCCTGAGCTGGCCCTCTGCTCTAGAGTTTGAAGATGAACCAAGTGGGGTTTGGGGTGAAGGTTAGGATGCATGGGAAACTCCCATTCAGTTCACTTGGTCTTCACAGGAGAGGAGGGCAGCTCTGTAACCAACACCCCAAAATCCTCCCTTTGCCCCCCCCCCCGCCCTCAACTTATTACTGATCTCCAAGGAGTCTTGCGGAAGCAGTTCAGGTGGGAAACCCAAAGCTAGAGGGCGAGTTCAGCAGATACTAACTTGCTCTGTGGCTTGGACGAGTCTCTCGCCCTCTCTGTTTTCCCCTCCTCAGTAAGAAGCTCCTATTTTTTGAGCACCTGCCCACTTCATATCACATTGTCTTGTGAGGTTGACATCATTCCCACTTTCCAGCTGAGGAAACTGAGGTACAGGAAGCTGAAGTTCCTTGTGAGGAAACGGTGGGTCCAGTCGAGGTCCTTCCCATGGTTACCAGGGCTCTGCCTGCGGGCTCCAGACCCAGCTTCTTTCTGGCCCTCCCCTCACCACTGCCCCTTCCCCCTCCCCATAAGCCATAGAGACTGAGCTGCTTCAAGGTCACTCAGCTTGGCCTGGGAGGAGCTCAGACTTGAACCCAGGCCCCTTGGCTCCTGGCCTTCCTCGATCTCTGGCCAGCAGGCTGGGCCTATTCCCTGGGTGAGTCATGGCCCTGGACTTTGGCCTCCTTGTCAGGCTCTGTGGCCTGAATTTGGAGAGGGGGCCTTCCTAAGGACCAGTGCAGGTCTGAAGCTGTCATCACACCCCCTCTCTGTCCTGGCGCCTGAGGTCATGGTAACTGCACCCCCCAGTCTGCCTCCCTGCCACCCATTTCTGAGAACAGCTCCTCAAGCCCCAACAGCAGCCCTCCCTCTGCCATTCCTTCTGCCCCCTCCCTGGAGAACAACCACATTCACTTAGAAATGGGGAAGGGGTGGCAGCGTGGAGAGCTGGTGTTTCCAGGTCGTCTGCATGCCCCAGGGCCACTTGCTTCCCTCCCTCTCTCCCCCAGCACCAGGTAGCACAAGTTACCCAGGAGGGAAGCCACAGCACCTCCCCTCCTGGTGTCCAGGGACCAAGGTCGCGCCCAGAGCCCTGTGCGCCTCCACCTCCTCCTGGGGCCAGTGGTGTTTGTCGCTGGGGCAACATGCGGCTGTGCCCGGCTCTGGCAGTGCCGGGGTGACATTCATGCCCTGTGAGCTGTGACGCCTCTGCAGGCAGAGGACAGCATCACACTGGCTGTCACCAGCGATGGAGGAGCCATGGTCGGGTTGGGGGGGGTCACCTGTCTGAAGCAGTCAGGGGGTATGTTGTGTGCCCATCTGGTGGTCTGAAGGGAAGACCCCCGGGGAAGGGCTGAGGTGGTGTCGCTGACTCACATTGGGTGGTGGGCATGGGGGTGGGGGGCTGTCCCTTCCTCATACCTGAAAGATGAGGCTTGTCTGTGTGTGTGTGAGAGACAGGTTCTCCACATTTCACATCCATTAGCGGGTGTGGGAGTGCCTGGCCATGTGTCTGTTACACTGAGGTGAGGGTGACAACGTGTGTCCCTGTCTCTTGTTGTCTGGGGGTATCAGATGTGCCCATCTCACGCTTTGGGGGAAGTGACAGGTTACGTGCTTAGCTCATCCCGTTAGGAGGGTAGTCACCACCCCACATGCCTGTCTCTGACTGTTGGGGATGTGTGAGATGTCACCACGTGTCCCTCTCCTGCTGTTGTGGGGAGTGACATGTGTGATTCTCTCATGCTGTTGGGAGATTGTCAGTAACTTGGGAGCTCGTCTCTCACCCTAAAGAGACAACATGTTGCCCAGTGGTATGGGGCCCGCTGTTGGCGGGGCCTTCCCATGCAGGCCGCAGGGCCCTCAAAAGCAGACAGGGGAAGCATTCAGAGCCCTGAGCACAGGGACAAGTGTGCTGGGTTGGTGGCCGGAGCAGAAGGGGTGTGAGGGGGTGTCTGAGTCCCCCCATGACCTTCTTTCTGCCCCAGGTGCCAACCTTTGGGACTGTTTCCCGAAAGGAAGAGGACCCAGTGCTCTTCAGGCCATGTGGCAAGGGGCCTCTGGGGCAGAAGCAGGTGTGACTGGGGTGGCAGGGTACCCGCCAGCGTTGGTATGGGGGTCCATCCATGTCCCTGCAAGCGTGGGGGGACCCCGGTCCCTGCCTCTTCTGCCCCTGAAACTGTTAAACTAATTAAGGCTGTGGAGCCGCAGGATTAATCGGGGCAGCTCGGCGCGGGCCGGGAGCTCAGGTAGTCGATTAGTGCGCCGCGGAGGATATTGGATTTCTGAACCGCAAGTCAGCACTATTCGGCCTGTTATCTCGCCGAGGCTCGAGGGTCAGGAGGCGGGAGGCTCCGGGCTCGCTGGCCGCCCCCGCCCGGCCGGCTCACAGCGTCCACTCCCCCTGCCCTCACAGCGCCGCCGGGGCCATCTCTGTGCCCTCACCCAGCCCCTCTCCCAGATGCACCCCACGCCTCGTCCCTGTCGCCCTCCTGCCCCTGGGCCCCGTGCTGCTCTCCCCTTTTGGTCCCTCTGAGTCTCTGACTCACACTCTGAGCCTCTGACCAGCCTCTCCACCTGCCTCTCCACCTCCCTGCCCCCCAACCCCTGTGAGCCCCTCCCCATCACTAGACTCTGCCTCTCTGCTTTTGTGTTCTTGCCTGCCTGTCTCACGGTTTCTGTCTGTCACTGCCTATCTCTGTCTCTCATGTCTCTCTGTCTCACCTTCTCTCCCTCTGTGTGTCTCTGTGTCTCTTCCTCTCCCTCTGGGCTTCAACCTCTTCCTCTCCCTCTCTTTCTCTCTCTCTCTCTCCCCCTCCCTTGCCTTCTCTCTCTCTCTCTCTCTCTCTCTCTTGTGTGGTCTCGGCTGGTGTCTGCAACCAGAACAAATCTCCCCCAGCCAACACCCCCTGAACAAGGAGGCCAGAGCAGCTAATGGGAAACATGTGATTCTGCCTTGCGCCTGGAGCACCGTGAAGGGAGCCTTAGTCCCAGCTCAGCCCCCCTGTGCCCCCCTTTGCTGCATTCCCCCCCACCACACTACCCCCACTCCCAGCATCTCCCCCCAGCCTATGCGGGCACAGTTGCAAGTTCCCCAGTTATTCCCATTTCGGGGGTGGTGGGGAAGCTGGCGTTTATCAGTTGGGGAGTATCAGGTTGTGGAGGGGCTGGGAGCAGCTTTGCTCCTGAGGTCCCTCCAGCCCACAGGGCCAGCCAGACCCCATGCAGACTCCCCCCCCCCCCACCACCACCACCATATGTAGGAAAACAGGGCCAAGATGCACTGAGCTCTGGGGGCCTGGATGGGGGGCAGCCAGTCCACCCCCACTGGAGGGCTCTGGGGCCACCCAGATTTCCATCTTTTCCGCCCTCCTGGGCCCCTGGGGAACTGCAGAGGTGGGGGCTCCCTGAGGGCTTGGGAGCTGCCGGGCTGCATTTCTGTGCCCACCCAACCACGGGAAAGGGGGGATGGATCAGAGGAGGGAGGCTCTGGCAGGTTGGAATTCTCCTTCTCTGCCTGTGGATAAATTGTCCCTAATCCAGGCTTGGGGAGTTGTCTGGCTCCTACAGAGAGAGAGAGAGAGAGAGAGCACGCAGGAGATAGGGAGGGAGGAGGGAAGCAGGCACACAAACAGTGACACAGACACACACTGTTTCACAAAGGGTCTCTCGCATGCGATGCACACGCGCACACATGCACACGGACCGAGGAGGTACACAAAGGCACCTCACAAACACTGAGTCTCCGCTGTACTGCCAGGCACACCGTGGCACACAGACCCCCTCGCACATGTTGACACTGACACGTCGCTGTTGTGGTGCAGACACAGGGACATGGCCCAAGGACCCACTGACACATAGGCCCTGAGTGATGAGGGCATACAACACACGCATACAAGGACCCACTCACGGGCACACGGTGACCCCCAGCAGAACTGACCCACGGGAACACCATGACCATTCACACTGTCAGCCGTGACCCTGAAAGCCCAGAAAACAGGCAGAGGTAGGCAGGAGGTAACACTGATCCACAGTGACACCAGTGCCGGCAGTCACAGGCCTCGAGATGGGAAACCTGCAGGGACAGCAGAGGATCAGCCACATGCACCCCCACCACCACCACAACGCAGCCAGAGAGCTCGGAGACAGGCAGAAGCCGGTTTAGCTCCTGACACTGCGAGATGCAGAGAGAGGGGCGGAGCATGTACACATGCAGACACACACCACAGTTGGGGTCGGGGTGACTCCAGAGGGGCTGACACACGCTCCCGTGGCCTCACAGATGTGCAGACACAGGCTCAGCTGGCCATACACACACAGAGCTGAATAGACCCAGATAAACACAGCCACACGTATAACTGAAGATGCTGAACCCGGGTACACATCACCTCTTCTCTCTCACACACACACACATACACAGGTAACCACATGTGCCATACTGAGCAAACATAGGATCCCATGTGTGTACATTCTTAAACACACATGGACACATGCACATTTAGAAATGCACAGAAGGCTGCATAGACCCAGGAGCCCACATACAGGTGTATTTACCCAGACAGGAATGCTCTCTGCCACACATACAAATTCCCAGGCAGCCGGAACCCGAAGCAGTCCATGAAGCCTGGTTCGCAGACCCCCTCTGGGCTCTAGTGCAGACCCCAGGGAGGCAGACAAATGTGCAGGAAGCAGGAGGCGGGTGAGAAGGGCCATGGTTATTAAAGAAAACAAGAGGCCTAACCAGTTGCCCGTGGAGGAGAGTGAAGGCCAGCAGCCTGTATACCCCACCTGGAAATCTGCATTTACCATGTCTTCAAACAGCAGTTCTCACACCTGCATTCTGAATAAGCTGTTAGCGTATATGATTTCCCCAAATCATGCCTCCTCAATTCATAATATTTCCCCACTTTATAGATGAGAAAACTGAGCCAGAGAGGTGAACTGACTTGCCCAAGATCATACGCTGAGGGTTGAGCCAAGGACTGTCTGGCTCCCATGCATGTGTGTTCAGGTTCATGCATGTACCTACATACATGTACAAAGATACTGCTTCCCCCAGGCACCTGGGGTGTCAATAGGCGTGCAGTTCCCCAGTGACATGAGGTGGCAGGTGATTTCATTTTCTGCAAGACTGGACCCCAGCCATGCTAGCCTCCTGGTCCCTTTATCTGGCTCCTCCTGTGTCCACGCTTATGCCTGGGTGTTGTGTTTGCTTCCGCAGATGGGAGCTTGCCTACCTGTCTACCCATCGGCCTGGACCCCAGAGCCTGCCCAGCTAAGTGCGTGCAGAGGGCCCCGGTTTCGGGGCAACTCTCAGGCTGCCTCAGAGACCACCGTGGGATCGCTGACAAAGACCGGCCTTTCCTGCTGAGCCAGACCTTGTCTACACAGCCTGTTCAGGTAACAGTGTACGGGGAAGCCAGTTCTGTGCCTGGGCCACTCCCAGAAAGTAAGGGTCAGGGAGACTGACTTTTCAGTCTTAGCAGGAATCCCCTACCCCCGGCTTAGGCCAAAAAGTCACCCATTATAGAGTCAATATATTAACCCCACTTATTCAAAACTCCCCATTATCCAGAAAGGGGAACTGAGGCCCATGGATTATGCGGCAAGTCCCCCGGAGTCCTGCCTCCTAGTCTGGGGACTCTTCCCAGCACCTCATTGACCTGAGAGAACTGGGAAGAGAAAAGGGTTGTGACAGTGACCAGAACTCAGGGCAGAGATAGAAACCAGAGTACCTGATGTGTGCTGCTGACCACCCCCCCCCCGCCCCAGGACCCCTGTCTGCTGGAGTCTGGAAGCAGAGAGCTGGGAGGCCAAGGTGAGGTACCAAGAGGACCTGGGTAATTCGGGTAGGCTAGGTCATCCTTACGAGGTGGGGTGGGGGTTAGGACCTGCCTCCCAGTTCCCAGCCCTGATCAGCCCACCCAGGCTCCAGAGGCCAGGTGGGGCTGCCCTGCCCTGCAGAGGCAACTCCCTGAACTGACACAGGGAGCCTGCAGGCTCCAGGAAGCTCCCTAGAGCCCAGCCTGCTTGGGGACTCCACCCAGCCTCCAAAAGAGCATTCCTGGGGCCTGAGGTCTAGGGGTGGGGCCTCCTGGGATGGTAAGGGTGGGAGGTGTGGCTATGGAAGGATGCAGGGCTCTGTGTACCCAACTGTAAATGCACAGGGCATCGTGTGTGCGAGCCCTCAGGCTTGTGAGTGAGCCGGTGTGTGTAGGGCTCTGTCTTTAGGTACACAGGGTTCCGTATGCAGGAGTTACGTAAGTGCACTGGGCTGGGGGACATTTGAGGGAACTACAGGGGAGTGTTGAGTGCAGGATTCAGAGTGTGTCCTGGGTAGGTGTGAGAGTCCTGGAGAGTGGTGGGGGCCACACTAGATGGTATATGTGTGCAGGGCGCTAGTGCACACTGAATAGGTGTGTAACCAGGAATCTGAACACACTGGGGTGATATGTGGGCACACTCTGTCGGTGTGGAGTGTGCACATGGGATCTCTCCGCATGTCACCCGGGAAGCTCGCGTTCAGGGTTCTGGGCGCACACTTGCGGGTGGTATGTGTGTGTGTGTGGATCCATTTGTGCTTTGGAGGTGGGCTGGGCAGGCCTTCAGCAGAGCTGGGCTCAGCAGTGCCCAGCCTTGTGGCCAAATCGCTGAAGTCACTTCCTTTCCAGCTTCAACTTTCCAGGAGGAGGAGTTCTTCAGACCTGGGCGGGGGAAGGGGGGGCGGGACGAGGAGCTCTCGGGGGAAGGAGGTGGGCGGGGGTGAGAGGCTGTGGGGAGGGCCTGGTGGGGCTGGAGGAGGGAGTCCTCCGGGAGACAGAAGGAAAGACTAGGACAGGAGTCTGGAAGGGCCAAGGGCAGGAGGAGATGGGGGTGGAGCAGGGCGGGAAGCGCAGTCCCTGGGTGACCTCGGAGGGAGGAAGGGAGGGCCGCCCGGCAGGGTGACCCTCAGGTTCAGCCAGAGCTGGCAGTGGTGCCCGCTACACCTGGCACCCAGGGCAGGGGGCTGGCAAGGGGCGGGTCTAAGGAAGACCTGCTTGCCAGGTGCCCCGCTCTGGGCAGGAAGGGGGTGGGCGAGGGCTGCACAAAGGAGCTCTGTGTGGCTGGGGTAGGGTGGGGTGGGGTGTGCTATACCGTGGGGTGGGGGGGGCCTGATGACTCTAGGAGGCCAGGCAGGACTTGCTTCCCCTTGGGGGCATCGGTGGCTCTAAGGGGACACCTAGTGGTGAGGGAGGGTAGTGCGTTTGGATGACTGAGGTGGGAGGGGATGAAGAAGCTGGGAAGGGGTAAATTAGAAGTCAAAAATTAGAACGGGTGATGAGGGTTGGGACTGTTGGAGGAGGCTGCAAGGGAGGCAGCTGACTCTCTGGACGGTGAAAAAGTTTTCACCGGAGGAGTTAAACCCAAATTTAGACTTGGGCTCTTCCAAGTCCTGGCTGTTTGTCTTCAAGGGCATCACTTAACCTCTCTGTGCCTCTGTTTAAATACCAAGTAAGTGACAGCTGCTGTTAATTATTTTCATCAGTGTCCTCTTTGGTAGACTTTTGGGCACTAGTGGGTGGGTGGAAGGGGGCAGAAGGAGATTGAGAGGGGTGCTGCAGATCCTGGGGGATAAAGGCTCCAAAGGGATGTGACAGGGGAGGGCTCACAGCAGTAGTAATAGCCCCTTTGATACACTGTTTTTCCTTTGAGGACATCCCTGGGCCTTGAATCCAGGCTGGGAGGGAAATGGTGTGGGGGGAGGAGTGTGCCGGCTGGAGAGAGGGTCATGAGGCCGGAAGTGAGAGCTGGGGCTGGCAGCCTGGCTCCCCTGGGGAGGCTGTGGGTGGGGGAGGGGGAGGCGGGCTGGGGAAGGGGTGGGGTGGTCACAGCCGCAGCGGGGGAGGGTGGGGCTGGGGACTCAAGGATGTGGGCTGGCGCTTCCCGGCACTGTGCACAGCAGGTTGGGGCCCCCAGCCCCCTCCCAGGCGGTTGGTGTCCCCATGGCAGACTCAGACACACTGACCCAGAAGCACACTGTCAGACAGAAGGACCCTTTTGACTTTGTTCACAGACATGGCATAGGTGGTGCCCTTGGGAGGGGTCCAAGAAAATGGCTGCCTGGGTGTGGTGGGGAGGGGAGCCAGCCGCTTCCCTCAGATCCTGGAGGCTGCTGGAGAGGGCAGTGGACAGAGTCAGGAGGTCTGGCGGGAGGACATGCCCAAAGGTCTTCAAGGGGGGGGGGTGGAACAGAAGCAACCACTGGAGAGGAGGTTTTCCCTTCTGCCAAGATCACACCCTCAGGGCCCCAAGTGGGAGGTCTCCAGAGCAGGGAGGCTTGGTGAGCCCCACCCTCAGGAAGGGAGGCATCGCAAAGGCTCTCGGGAGCCACGGGTCAACCATACCAGGTCAACCATACCTTTGGAAATGGGACTTGGAGGGGCCAGGGTCTGCGCCTGTTCCCTCCTTCATGAGCCTGTTACTCACAGTCCTTCTTGTAAGAGCAGTGGGTGAGAGCCTGGCCTGGGAGGAGCCAGTCTGCAGCCTACAGCCTACAGCCTGGCCCTGGGCAAGAGCAAGACCCTGAGTGATGGAGCAGGCAGGACAGTGAGGGGCAACCGAGTCCTGGGAACTGCAGAGTGAAAAGGGACAGTGGTCAGAGGGATGTTCTGTCTGGATAAGCAACCGATGGACTCTCCCCAGGCCGTTTTGTGACCTTGGGCAAAGGCCCTTCCCTCTTTGGATCTCAGTTTCCTCATCTGTAAAATGGGAAGAGCACAAGGTGGCACCAGAACCTGATACCCATGAGGAAGCTAATTTAAAGTACAGATTCCCAGATGTCCCTTTAGATCTGTGAGTCAGACTCCCCTGGACGAGGGCCTGGGTATCTGGAATGTTACACAGCTCCCCCAGGCCCAGGGTTTGGAAGCCAAATGGCTTGGCGATTTTAAGGTTCCTCCCAGCCTTAAATTAAACCTCGGCTCTAGGAGCAGCGCCTTCAGAGGTGGCAGAGGGAGAGTTGCAGAGCTGGCAGGGGAAGCAGGCTTTGGGCTTGGGGCAGATTTAGGAATCCTGCCACTTTGCAGCTATGTGACTTCAGGCAAGTCCCACACCCAGCACTCCGAGCCTCCATGGGGATAATCGGCCCTGCCTCCTGGGATGCTGGGGAGATTCAGTGGGTCACATGTGTGGAAGTGCTTTGTAGGTTGCAAAGCACTGCCCACCACAGGAGAGTGGAAGAGCGTTCCTTTCCACACCATCTTGTCCCCAAATCGGCTCCATGGTCTTCCTGAGCAGCTGGTGGGAGTCTGCATGTGTGTGTGGTGGGGGTGGGGGTGGGGGTTGACCCCGGGGGTCATGTCAGAGCCAAACACTAAGAAGTGATCGGGGTCAAGCTTTCAGACCCTCCCCGTGGTCAGGGCCCCAAGTCCCCAGGCTCCCTTGGGAGTCAGACATGCCTAGATTGAAATCCCAGCTCTGCCCTGACCAGCTCAGGGAGTTAGTCAGTAAATATTTATGTAGCATCCAAAGCCCAGGCCCTGGGGTCAGAGGATACAGTGGTAAACAAGACAGACACAGGGCCTGCCCACGAAGGGCCCACATTCTGTGGGGGAGACTCGCCGAAAAGCCAGTCATACAAGTAGTTGGTTGCAATTGTGATAGATAGTGTGAAAGGGAAGTAGAGAGGCCTCTGAGAGTTCGCAGCAAGGGCCAGACTGTGGCCAGAGGTGCGATGGTGGGCGGGGGACGGTGAGGGGAGTCAGAGAGGGCCTCTCTGATAAAGGTGGGAGAGGGGCAGAGAACTTCCCTTTCCACGTGCTTGTCCCTCACCCTCTCTCCACACCCTTCTTGGGTCCCACCTTTGGATCTTGAGAAGAATGAGAGAGAACCACCAGGGAAAAAGGCAGGGCTGATTGCTCTCCGCACCTCATTCATTCATTCATAAGAAACAGTTCATACTTCCTGAAGCACCCTTATGGGCCACACGCGGGTCACGGTGTTGGGAGATACACACAGAAGTGAACAGATAGAAATCCTTGCCTTCGTGGGACTCACTGCCTTCCAGAGGCTGGTTTCCTCCTCTGTGAAGGTGGGAATGGTAATCCTACTGATCTCAGGTTTGCAGGGGGCTTAGATGAGATAATCCACATAAAGTGCTTATTAGCCCACTGTTTGGCAGTAGAGAAAGTGTCCCCAAAGTGTGTGAGCTTTTGTTGTTGTTGACTCCCTGGTATGATTGTCACACCTCTGACCTGAGGCACTCTTCACTTTTTCTTTACAGCTCTTATCCCACTAATAATTAAATCATTTATGATTATCTGATCACTGTCTGTCTACCCGGTCTTTGTGCAAAGTAGGCACTCCATAAGTAATGAGTATATGAATGAATGCTGTTCCTTCATCTCTGAGCCTCCATTTCTTCATCTGCAAGATGGGGTTATTAATAGCCCCTACCTCACAGGATTTGTATGAAGAATTAAGTGAAACGATGCCTGGACAGCTTCCAGCCCAGCGCCTGGCGCGCAGTAGGTGCTCACTAAACCTGAGCTGCGATGGTCCTTTCCAGGCGCTGTCCACACCCCGAGGCCTGGGCTCAGGCCGAAGTTGCTCCACAGCACCCCCGGCTGACAGCCAGCAACGGGCGGAGCCCCCAGGCACGGGGGCCCTCTCTCTCCCAGGTCAGCAGGGTGCGTGCCCTGGAGGGAGCACCAGGGAGCTGGGGGTGGTGTGTGGAGGAGATCAGGCCAGTGGGCACGAATGGTTAGGCTGTGGCCACCTGACAATTCAGATCCCCTGTTTCCTGTCTTGTCGCCCACAGAGATCTCCAGTGTGACAGCCCAGGCGGCAGAGCCGAGGGTGAGTGGCCAGGCTTCTGAAATGGAGGTGGGGGGCAGGTGGTGGGTGGGTAAGAGGGAAAAGGTCATGCCCTGGGTAGGATTTCTTGGCCTTCTCCTTAAGTTTGATCTGGATGGAGTGGTCACCCCAGCCTGCTGATGGCCTTCCCTCGACCAGGCAGGCATCCTCTTCTCTCTGAGCCCATAGCCAGGGTCTAGAAGAGGGTGAGCTTCCGACAAGTGGAACTGGGGCCCCTGAGGGGTTCCTGGTGCATGCGGTGGTTCGGGAAAAGGCTGGGAGTCAAAGCGGGGAACAGGGCTTGAGGGGACTCCCAGGAGGGGTGGCAGGGCCTCCCTGAGGCTGTAGGAAGCCGAGGTCTTGGGCATTCCGTGAGGGCCTTCTTGCCCGTCCTGCCCCACAGGTCCTGGTCCCGGCTTCTCGCACCCTCATGTCAGCCCCGGCCCCGCCCGGCGGCCCGCGGAGGACAAGGTCAGGATGCGTGTGAAGCCCCAGGGCCTGGTGGTGACTTCCAGTGCCGTGTGCAGCTCTCCTGACTACCTCCGGGAGCCCAAGTACTACCCCGGCGGCCCCCCCACCCCACGGCCCTTGCTTCCCACCCGGCCCCCTGCCAGCCCACCCGACAAGGCCTTCGCCCACACCTTCTCCGAGAACCCACGCCCACCCCCACGCCGGGACCCCAGCACCCGGCGCCCACCAGTCCTTGCCAAGGGGGACGACCCGCTGCCCCCGAGGGCAGCCCGCCCAGTCTCCCAGGCCCGCTGCCCCACCCCCGCGGGAGACAGCAACAGCTCCCGACGGCGCTGGGACAACGGGCGGGTGAAGCTGCGTCCAGTAGTGCGGTTGATTGACATCATGAAGGATCTGACACGGCTCTCCCAGGACCTGCAGCACAGTGGTGTTCACCTGGACTGTGGTGGCCTCAGACTCAGCCGCCCCCCTGCCCCACCCCCCGGTGACCTTCAGTACAGCTTCTTCTCCTCACCCAGCCTGGCCAACAGCATCCGCAGCCCCGAGGAGCGGGCTGCCCCCCACGCCAAGTCAGAGAGGCCCAGCCACCCCCTGTATGAGCCTGAGCCCGAGCCTAGGGACAGCCCCCAGCCTGGCCAAGGCCACAGTCCCGGAGCCACAGCCGCGGCCACCGGGCTGCCCCCAGAGCCTGAGCCAGACGGCCCTGATTACTCGGAACTCGCTGACGCCGACATCCTCAGCGAGCTGGCCTCCCTCACTTGCCCCGAGGCCCAGCTGCTGGAGGCCCAGGCCCTTGAGCCACCATCTCCTGAGCCAGAGCCTCAGCTCCTGGACCCCCAGCCCCGCTTCCTGGACCCACAGGCACTAGAGCCACTTGGGGAAGCTTTGGAGCTGCCACCCCTGCAACCCCTTGCTGATCCTCTGGGGCTACCAGGCCTGGCGCTCCAGGCCCTGGATACCCTGCCCGACTCCCTGGAGTCGCAGCTGCTCGACCCTCAGGCACTCGACCCGCTGCCCAAGTTGCTTGACGTCCCTGGCCGCCGTCTGGAGCCTCAGCAGCCCCTGGGGCCCTGCCCGTTGGGTGAGCCCTTGCGCCTGGACTTGTGTTCACCCCATGGCCCCCACGGGCCTGAGGGTCACCCCAAGTACGCCTTGCGGCGCACTGATAGGCCAAAGATCCTGTGTCGCCGGCGGAAAGCTGGACGGGGGCGCAAGGCTGATGCCGGACCGGAGGGCCGCCTGCTACCCCTGCCTATGCCCACGGGGCTGGCGGCCGCCTTGGCTGAGCCCCCGCCACCACCGCCTCCACCACCTCCCGCCCTGCCAGGCCCGGCCCCGGTCCCAGAGCTGGAGCCAGAATCTTCCCAGACTCCCATGGTCCCCGCCCGCAGAGGGAAGTGCCGGGGCGTGCGGCGCATGGTGGTGAAGATGGCCAAAATCCCCGTGTCGCTGGGGCGGCGGAACAAGACCACATACAAGGTGTCCTCTTTGAGCAGCAGTCTGAGCGTAGAGGGCAAGGAGCTGGGCCTGCGTGTATCCGCGGAGCCTACCCCACTGCTGAAGATGAAGAACAATGGACGGAACGTGGTGGTGGTCTTCCCCCCTGGGGAGATGCCCATTATTCTTAAGCGGAAGCGCGGCCGCCCTCCGAAGAACCTGCTGCTGGGTCCCGGCAAGCCCAAGGAGCCAGCAGTGGTCGCAGCGGAAGCGGCCACCGTGGCTGCGGCCACCATGGCCATGCCGGAGGTGAAGAAACGGCGGCGGCGGAAGCAGAAGCTGGCCTCCCCCCAGCCGTCATATGCAGCAGACGCCAATGACAGTAAGGCTGAGTACTCCGACGTGCTCGCCAAGCTGGCCTTCCTGAACCGCCAGAGCCAGTGCGCTGGGCGGTGCTCACCCCCCCGCTGCTGGACACCCAGCGAGCCTGAGTCGGTACACCAGGCACCTGACACGCAGAGCATCTCCCACTTCCTGCACCGGGTGCAGGGCTTCCGACGGCGGGGCGGTAAAGCAGGCGGTTTCGGTGGCCGGGGCGGGGGCCACGCTGCCAAGGCGGCCCGATGCTCCTTCAGTGACTTCTTTGAGGGCATTGGCAAGAAAAAGAAAGTGGTGGCGGTGGCAGCTGCTGGTGTTGGGGGTCCCAGCCTCACCGAATTGGGGCACCCACGCAAAAGGGGCCGAGGGGAGGTGGACGCCATGACCGGGAAGCCAAAACGCAAACGGCGGTCCCGGAAGAATGGGACTCTGTTCCCAGAGCAGGTGCCTAGTGGCCCAGGCTTTGGGGAGGCCGGCGCTGAATGGGCCGGGGACAAGGGTGGTGGCTGGGCCCCTCACCATGGGCACCCAGGCGGGCAAGCTGGCCGAAACTGTGGGTTCCAGGGGACCGAGGCCCAGGCCTTTGCCTCCACTGGGCTTGAGAGTGGGGCCTCGGGCCGCGGCAGCTACTACGGTACCAGCGCGCCCGCGGGCCAGACTGAGCTCAGCCAGGAGCGCCAGAACCTCTTCACCGGCTACTTCCGCTCACTGCTCGATTCGGATGACTCCTCCGACCTCTTAGACTTCGCCCTCTCAGCCTCTCGTCCCGAGTCCCGGAAGGCATCAGGCGCCTACGCAGGGCCCCCCACCAGCACCCTTCCGGCCCAGCGGGGCCTGGCCACCTTCCCCAGCCGGGGGGCCAAGGCCAGCCCGGTGGCCGTGGGCAGCGGCGGGGCCGGTGCAGACCCCTCCTTCCAGCCCGTCCTGCCCGCTCGCCAGACCTTCCCGCCAGGCCGGGCAGCGAGCTACGGAATCACTCCAGCCACTTCAGACTGCCGGGCAGCCGAGACCTTCCCGAAGCTGGCTCCCCCGCCGTCAGCCGTGGCCCGCTCGCCTACCGCCCACCCGCCCGCCACCACCTACCCACCTCAGTACGGTGGCTATGGGGCCGGACAGAGCGTTTTCGCCCCAGCGAAGCCCTTCACGGGCCAGGACTGTGCTAACAGCAAGGACTGCAGCTTCGCCTACGGCAGCGGCAATAGCCTGCCTGCCTCTCCCAGCAGCGCCCACAGCGCCGGCTACGCCCCAGCGCCCACGGGTGGCCCTTGCCTGCCACCCGGCAAGGCCTCCTTCTTCAACAGCTCTGAGGGGGCCCCCTTCTCCGGGTCCGCCCCCACACCCCTGCGCTGTGACAGCCGGGCCAGCACCGTCTCTCCCGGCGGCTACATGGTACCCAAGGGCACCACGGCCTCGGCCACCTCTGCTGCCTCTGCCGCCTCCTCCTCCTCGTCCTCCTTCCAGCCCTCGCCTGAAAACTGTCGGCAGTTTGCGGGGGCTTCTCAGTGGCCTTTCCGGCAGGGCTATGGAGGCCTGGACTGGGCCTCAGAGGCCTTCAGTCAGCTCTACAATCCTGGTTTCGACTGCCATGTCAGCGAGCCCAACGTGATCCTGGACATCTCCAACTACACGCCGCAGAAGGTGAAGCAGCAGACGGCTGTGTCCGAGACCTTCTCGGAATCATCCTCCGACAGCACCCAGTTCAATCAGCCCGTCGGCGGCGGTTTCCGGCGTGCCAACAGCGAGGCCTCGAGCAGCGAGGGCCAGTCAAGCCTGTCCAGCCTGGAGAAACTGATGATGGACTGGAACGAGGCATCCTCTGCCCCCGGCTACAACTGGAACCAGAGCGTCCTCTTCCAGAGCAGCTCAAAGCCGGGCCGTGGACGGCGGAAGAAGGTGGACCTATTCGAGGCCTCACACCTGGGCTTCCCGTCCTCTGCCTCGGCCACTGCCTCAGGCTATCCATCCAAACGGAGCACCGGGCCCCGGCAGCCGCGGGGTGGACGGGGTGGTGGGGCCTGCTCAGCTAAGAAGGAGCGGGGCGGGGCGGCCGCCAAAGCCAAGTTTATCCCCAAGCCACAGCCCGTCAACCCCCTGTTCCAGGACAGCCCAGACCTCGGCCTGGACTACTACAGTGGGGACAGTAGCATGTCGCCACTGCCCTCCCAGTCGCGGGCCTTCGGTGTGGGTGAGCGAGACCCTTGTGACTTCATGGGACCCTACTCCATGAACCCATCCACTCCTTCTGACGGCACCTTCGGCCAAGGCTTCCACTGCGACTCGCCCAGCCTGGGTGCCCCTGACCTAGATGGCAAGCATTTCCCACCTCTGGCGCACCCACCCACGGTGTTTGACGCTGGTCTGCAGAAGGCGTACTCACCCACTTGCTCACCCACACTGGGCTTCAAGGAAGAGCTGCGGCCGCCACCCACAAAGCTGGCTGCCTGTGAGCCCCTCAAGCATGGGCTCCAGGGGGCCAGTCTGGGCCACGCGGCTGCTGCCCAGGCCCACCTTAGCTGCCGGGACCTGCCACTGGGCCAGCCCCACTACGACTCCCCCAGCTGCAAGGGCACAGCTTACTGGTACCCGCCAGGCTCAGCTGCCCGCAGCCCACCCTATGAAGGGAAGGTGGGTACGGGGCTGCTGGCTGACTTCCTGGGCAGGACGGAGGCCGCGTGCCTCAGTGCCCCACACCTGGCTAGTCCGCCAGCCACACCCAAGGCCGACAAGGAGCCACTGGAGATGGCCCGGCCGCCTGGCCCGCCCCGTGGCCCTGCCGCCGCCGCTGGCTATGGCTGCCCGCTCCTTAGTGACTTGACCCTGTCCCCTGTGCCGAGGGACTCGCTGCTGCCCCTGCAGGATACCGCCTACAGGTATCCAGGCTTCATGCCGCAGGCGCATCCCGGCCTGGGTGGGGGCCCCAAGAGCGGCTTCCTGGGGCCCATGGCGGAACCTCACCCCGAGGACACATTCACCGTCACCTCCCTGTAGTGCCAACTGAAATGCCGACTGGACCTCGAGGTTTTGTTCCTGGGTGAGTCTGGGGGTGTGGGTAGAGTGGGGAGAGGCCTGGGTAGGTGTGTTGGGGCAGGGCGGGGGGGGCGGCGATGAGGACATTAGGGCTCCGGCAAGGGGAAGGGGTACAGAAATGAGCAGGAAGGATTTAAGGACAAGATCGGGCACCCCAACAAGAGGAAGTTGGGATTCAGGAAGGCGCCTGGGATTAGATGTTGGGGCAGTCTTCGGGAAGAGGTGGGGTGCTCAGGTGGGGAACCCACTCAGACATTCAGTCACTGAGATGGTTGGATGGGGCCATCTGGTTCAGTTCATCAAATATTTATTTCCCTTGCCTGTGCTAGGTCCTGGGCAGGTGCTACCTGAATCCCTGGAAACACTCACCCCATGACCTCTTGTGAGGGAGGGCATTTGCATGGCCCCATGGGAGATGAGTGAAGAGTGAATGAAGCAGGGTGGATAATTGGCCTCCAGGGCCCACCCAGGGTGCTGACCCAGCCTGGCTAGCTAGTTTCTCTAGGAGCCGCATTTACTTCAGGGTGCCTGGCCAGGGCCAGGCTGAGGGTATGGTCACTATATCTTGGTTACACTCTGCAAGGGCTTTACAAAATGGTCTGAAGTGTCTTTCCTGGTCTCCTTCGGGGCCCACCCAAAGATTATTTTTCACTGTCTCTGACCCGAGGCGGGGCTCACAGTGGTCGGAGGCAAGTGGGATGGGGATCCGGAGGTGGACAAGGGAGGCTGAGGTCCTGCTTGTGCCTGACCAGCCCCCACCCACCCAGCGGCTCTATCCCCAGGCTGGATAGTTCCTGCCGCCTAAGAAAAGCCAGTCTACCTTTCCTACAGCCAAATGCTTTTCCAAGTGTTCAGTTAAATTTTGCTGGATGTTTTGATCCTGTGTTTATCAGGCATGGTGTCCTCATGAGGTAGAGTCAAAGTTTTAGTATTCTCAAGGTTTTGTTTTCAG
Source organism: Neogale vison (assembly GCF_020171115.1). NCBI lineage: Eukaryota > Metazoa > Chordata > Mammalia > Carnivora > Mustelidae > Neogale > Neogale vison. The sequence continues at coordinate 20,504,693 of NC_058092.1, read as the reverse complement.
AAATGGAAAATAAAGGAGGGGAAACACCCCCAAAATGGGTTAAAAGGGACAAGGTCAGAAGAATCATTTTTTCAAAGCACAAGGTGCTCCAGGAAACACAGCCACAACTGGCCTATCAGATCCCACTGTCTGGACAGTTCTGTTTGGACAGAATTGCCCTGGATGTGGTGGGTGCTGGGGAAGTGGCCTAGGGGCCTGTCTGAGCCCTTCGCCCTCCACCGCTGCTGCCACCGCAGCCTCTTGGGAGAGCCTCTTCCTGGAGAAGGAACAGCAGGGCTCCTGGAAAGTCCCATCCCTGTGCTGGGGAGGCCATTCAAGGCCAGGGTGACTCCAGGTCCTGAAGTTGTGTCAGTGGAAACTTATTATCCCCTTTCTGCCTGACCCCAGGTCCCTTGGTGCCTGAAGGTGGCCAGGGGCAGCACGTGGGAATCAGGAGGCCTAGGGAAGGACCATTCCCCAATTGGCCATCAACATGCTTCGTGTCCTTGACCACACTTTTACTCCCTCCGGCCCTGGGCCTCTGTTTCCCCATCTGTTCAAGAAATTTGGCTTTGATAATCTCGTAGGTTTTGCAATTCTGCGTGGCATGGACAGTGGACCAAACTTTTTCTTTTTTTTTTTGGCAGCATATTTTCCTCCTAATGAAGCCAGGCCAAGATTAAAATGGCCTTCCATTCCCCATGCGCCTCACTGCAAGCCGCAGAGCTGCAGAGCTGAAGCAGGCCAGGGAGAAGCTGCTTAGGGTTTAAAATGTCAAACTCTTGATCCTCCTCACTGGAGGGGAGATGTCTCGTGGATAATCCAGAAATGTGAAATAATCCAAAAACCGTTCCTCCTGGGCTCTGGATGGGAAAATAAAACGAGTGTGGGGGCTGGGTGTTTGAGCAGGTCACAGCTCAGTGAGATACATAATGGAACCATCCAGTGAGGCCTGAACACAGGAGGAACTGGGATGCCATCCAGCCCCACATTCTGGCCACGCTCCCCACTCAGGGCTGGGAGTTGATAGTGCTGTCCTCAGACTGATGCATTCAGTTCTGGAGACATCTGTCCAGCCCCTGCCACGAAGCAGGCATTGGGGACACCCCACTTAGCACCACAGACGAAGTCCTGGTCCTCAGAGGGCTTTCAGTTGAGAGAGAAAGACAGTATGTAGGCTGACACAAAGCATTTGGTAAGGATTATCATAGGAAGGACTGCGAGGAGATTTCGGGAGCCTGCAGCAGGCTGACCAGATCCTGAAGTCGACGCCTGAAGGATGAAGGGACACCGGCTAGACAGGGAGTGGGAAGGGCATTCTGGGCAGAGGGAACAGCAGCGGGTGAAGCAGGGGGCAGGAAGGAGCTCAACCTTGAGGAACCGATAAGAGGATAGTAATTACTCACTGAGTGAGCAGGCAAAGCAGGCAGGGTCAGATCATGTGGGCAAGGCACCGGAAGGAGTTTGAACTATATTCCAAACCCAGTGGGGAGCCACTGAAGTTATCAGCTAGAAGGCTAACCCCCATACCCACACATACACCACCCCCCCTGCCCCAGAGCAAGGGCTGAAGGAGGGAGACCTCGTTCGCCAGCAGGCAGTGAGCATTCGGATGTGGGGCACTGGAGAAGCATGGGTTCAGCTCCGCCCCACATCTTGAGCCTTTTGCTGCCTGTCCTGATGCCAGGCACAGAGGAGACAAAGCAGACACGGTCCTGTCCTCAAGAGTTCAGCATCCACCCGGGGAAGATAAAACAGGTACACAAAGAACCGGAAAACAGCTGGTGGCAAGTGGCAGGTGCCCAAAGGCAGGGAGAAACAAAGTTTGTGTACCAGGAAGGTGGGTGTTCAGGTCACAGGTCATCTCTCAAGAGTTTTTGGTGAGAAAAGGGACCTACGTCTGTGCTGGGCCCTTCATGCAACACTGCCCCACTAAGCCTTCATGGCAGGCTGGAAACAGTAGTGCCCGTCCCTTGTCACCCCATCAGAGAGTTGAGGAAGTGGGTGCAGCTGGGAAGCTTGCCCAGGGGATCCACAGTTAGTCTGGTGGAGTCGGGATTCGAACCCAGTAATGCCCCTCCCACCCAGAACCTGGGTACCCTGCCATACCACTCTCCCAACACCCCACACCTACTAATTCCCCATCTGCAAAATGACACTTTGGTTGGACACTCAAATGTTTCAGGGTCTGACATTTTATCTTATTTTTTAAGATTTTATTTATTTGAAAGCGAGAGAGAAAGCATGGGGGGAGGGTCAGAGGGAGAAGCAGACCCCCCGCCGAGAAGGGAGCCCAATGCAGGAGTCAATCCCGGGACTTTTGGATCATGACCTGAGCCAAAGGCAGTTGCCCAACTAAATGAGCCACCCAGGTGCCCCGGGTCTGACATTTTAAGCGGATTTTGAGGTTCTGTGGAAGACGCTGCATTTAAGCTCAGCTTTGAATAGGCAAGATTTGGATGGACAGAGACTTGAAGGGAAAGGGCAAGGGGAGGGTCACACCCCACTATGAATTAGAAGAGGAAAGCTCAGGGGAGCCAGAATGGAGAATGTGGGACCCCCTTGGTCTGGGAGCTGAGCTGGTAGAACAGATGGAAGAGGAAGAGGGCGGGGAGTGCTGGGGTCCCAGCGTAGACCTCTCCAGACCCTGGAAAACCCAGCTAGGGAGACTGACTCCACATTGGGCCCTCATAGCTGAAGTCAGCCCTACCACACCCTGTGCCATTGGGAAGGGCCCTCCAAGGTGCTCAGGAATCTTTTGAGTCCCCCTCTCCGCCTTATTCCCTCTCAGGCATGGACCTGAGGCCAAGAGAAATGTCACAGGTCCTCCAAGGTTACACCAGCCTGGGGCCCAACCAGAGCAGGAAGCAGTTTCCAAGGCCTCCGGCCAACCAGGGTCAGCAGGCATGCCCGGACCTGGGCCAGGCCCCAGTTGCTCCGGGCTTTGTCTCTCTGCGTCTTGAAGCCTCAAGAGGTCACTTGATCTTGCCTCTGGCTCTAAGCAAGGAGCCCTCACGTCAGGGGTCAGCCATCCCTGCCCTGCCTCTTGTGGGCTTCTCTTCACACTCTGAGGTCGTCCTCCCTCCCATCCTATGTCTTGCCTCTCCTGCGGCCATTTTCAGGCCAAGCCTTCTTGTTCTGAGCCTTCATTTCCTGGAAATACAATCTCCCTGTGAACATACTCTCTCACACTCCTCCTCTCCCATCTCCCGACATCCCTGTGGACCCGGAAGAGCCCAAGGGAGTGAGGCCCTGGAAATGGAGGGGGCCAGCGAGGAGCATGCCGGAGGCACAGAGCAGCGTTTGTGCAGGGCCTGGTTCCATCCCTTACCAGTTACGTGACCCGGTGAGTCACATCACCTTGCTGTGTCTCTAGTGAGAATTAATGAGATTACCCATGAAGCCCGGTCCCTGGCACACAGTAAGCACATAGTCAGTGGATGGTACATGGGTGAACGAATGCCTCCCACCAGCTGAATTCTGTCACCCAGTCTGTGTGACTCATACACACCTCTGACCCTTTCCTCCTCGCTCAGGACTCTGTGGGTAGCCAGCCTCCTTCACCTGCTGTCCCTGTTGTCTCTTGGGAAGGATTTTGTGTCTCACGTGGGTGTGGGTCCTTTGGTGGGAGGCTCTGAATCACCACCTAGTTTTTGGCCTTAGCAACTGGGCTGATTCCTCCCTGGGGGGCCCCGAGGCAAGGTAAGTCACCAATACATACACACCCCGCCCCCTGCCAAGGGACCTAAAGCCTGATGGGCAGCAGGACCCAGACCTCTACATGACCCCGGTCAGCCAGAAGCCCTTCCCACGCAGGTCCTTCTCTCGGTGCCTCGTGTCTTTGTAAACACGCCATGGTTATATCTTGGCGGACTTGCCATCTTTGTCGCCATCACTTTTGCTGCTGTAGTGCCCTCTGTGCTAGAGGGCAGGATGAAGTAGGTTAAGTCTGTGCTCAACACACATGAACACCAGCCACCTGCCCCAGGCCAGGCACTATATCTGCTGCTGGGGAGACCACTGAACGTGACCAGCGGTGTCCTGCCCTTGTGGAGTTCAGGGGCTGTCAACAGGTGTCCACTGAAAGTCTCCGTGGAAGCATCATTCTCCAGCACAGGGTCTGAAATGGGCCCCCTGGGAATTCCAGGAACCCCCACCACCTTGAACCATGAGCAGGGCAAGCTGCAAAAGCTTCCTGGAGCCAGAAAATCAGAAAATGAGTCTTGGGGGCCCCTGGGAAGCTCAGTCGGTTAAGTTTCCGATTCTTGATCTCAGCTCGGTTGTTGATCTCTGGGTTATGAGTTCAAGCCCCATGCTGGATGTAGAGCCTATTTTATTTTATTTTATTTTATTTTATTTATTTTTATTCATGTAACAGAGAGAGAGATCACAAGTAGGCAGAGAGGCGGGCAGAGAAAGAGGAAGGGAAGCAGGCTCCCTGCTGAGCAGAGAGCCCAATGCACTACTCCATCCTAGGACCCTGGGATCATGACCCGAGCTGAAGGCAGAGGCTTTAACCCACTGAGCCACCCAGGCACCCCTATTTTATTTTATTTTTAAGTATTTTATTTATTTATTTGACAGAGAGAGATCACAAGTAGGCAGAGAGACAGGCAGAAAGAGAGGGGGGAAGCAGGCTCCCTGCTAAGCAGAGAGCCCGACGCGGGACTCGAGCCCACGACCCTGAGATCACCACCCGAGCCGAAGGCAGAGGCCCAACCCACTGAGCCACCCAGGTGCCCTGAGCCTTTTTTTTTTTTTTCTCAAGATTTTATTTATTTATTTAACAGAGAGAGAGAACACAAGTAGGCAGAGCAGCAGGCAGAGAGAGAGGGGGGAAGCAGGCTCCCTGCTGAGCAGAGAGCCCGATGCGCTACTCCATCCCAGAATCTTGGGATCATGACCTGAGCCAAAGGGAGAGGCTCAACCCACTGAACCACCCAAGTGCCCTGCCCATTTAATTTTTTTAAAAAAAAGAAGAAAGTGAAAAAAGAAAGTGGGTCTTGAACAAGTTTAAGGCTTCAGAACTGTAGTCCTGGGTCAGTCATCCAGTGGCTGCCGTGTTGCTGCCCTGACACCTGCCCCCAGCCCCCATCTGTTCCCCTCATTGTGGCCCCCAGAGTGCTTGTTCTTCAACATTTCTGGACGCATGGTGTCTGGAGTCCCCCAGATATTTACTGGATGAATGGATTCCAGCCCGTTTTCTCCTGTGCCTCCATTGCTTCCCATCTGTCGACTGCATCCCCTCCCCCCCCACCCCGCCCCTCCAGTCTCCTTGCCTACAAAGTAAGGGCCCAGCCACTAGCCTGGTAGTCCAGATATTCTGCTCTTCCTTTTCTGCCCTGACCTCCTCCTCACATACCATCCCTTTCCAGCCCTAGAATGTGGAATTAGGAGGGAGCTTTCTTTACCCCAGTGTGCCCTGTGCCTTGTCCCTAGCTTTCCCTGGTCTGGGCTCTCCCTTTCCTGCCCACCATCCATCTCCCACCTGTCAGTTCCTATCTTTCATTCACATGTCACCTCCTCCAAGAAGCGCTCCAGGATCTTTCCCAGGCCCACTTAATCTCCAGCCCTTTATGCATCCATGACAGCCCTTCCCAGGAATGTCCTCACCACATCATCGGCTCCTTTAGTCTGGTTGCTCACTCCTGTGCGTGTTCCCTGTTTTCCTTAGCTCCCCCATGACCTGTTCAGCCCCCTACTTCACTTAAAGACTGAATCCCAGAGAGGGAGAGGACTTGCCCTAGGTGACACAGCACACCCGGCTCAGACGCTCACGCGTTCTCTCTGCCTTCTGCTCTACTGCCTTGTTTGTGTTAGACCCCTTTCTGGAGGGCAGAGATCCGCAGGTGGAAGTGAGACCATAGCTCCTGGCCTGGCAGTCAGTGGGCGTGAATACATGTCTGCTGGTCGCTGAAATGAGTGCACGGATGTGTGCGCCTTCTTGGGGGAGAGCTGCTCTCCGTGGACGGCCTGATTTATACGTGAACTGAGCACTGCGAGTGCCTGCTCAGCTAGCCCCTGATGCTCCCAGTGCCAGCCCCTCCTGACGGGCAGAGACCGCTTCCCACCTCGACACCTCAGCCAGTAAAACTGCTGGGCCCTGAGGACTCTGTAGAATGTGGCTCTGCAGTCCTCGATTATAGAGGCACTAAAAGGTTAAGTCTCAGGAACAATGGCTGGTGTCCTGGGGCTCCAGGCTCAGGCTGGCACTGGGGATAGAGAGGTACCGCATACAGGTCTCTGCCCTGGAGGAGCGTGGAAGGGAATGAGAAGTGCACCAGTAGCTATGGTAACAGGGTGGCCTTAGGAGGCATCCTGGAGGTGTGCAAGACCTGAGCTGGACCATGCTGCGCCGCTCAGACTTAGAGCGGTCATCACTCTGGCATTCAGTCAGCACCGTCTCGACCCCAGCGTGTGCTGGGCACCGTGCTCAACAGTGGCCTGAAAAGCAAGAGTTCCTCCTGCCAAGGCAGGGTTAGGTGCCCTGCTTGGTGCTCCTGGAGCCCTCCGGACATCCCTTGGCACTGCCCCCATCTCTCTGCCTTGGGACTCCCAGCTCTGGGGTCTGCTTTGCTTCCCTCTAGACTCCATGAGCCCCTCAAGGGCAGGGGCCAGATCTGCCTCCTCTGCTGTGTCCCCAGTGCCCAGCGCAGGGCCTCACCTGGCACCACAGCCTTAGTTCTGTTTTGTGGAGTTGAACCCAGTGAGGTCAGGGTCTCGCGGGGCTACGGGGCATCCTCCCTTCTCCAGGCTCAGGACCCTCTGGACTTGTTTCTCTCCTCAGCCCTCATCCCCACGATCCCCCGATGCTGGCCAAGTCCTGAAAGGTGGGGAGGGCAGGGGGAGGAGGAAGGTGAGACAGGGAGGGCTGAGCAGAGGGCGAAAAAGCCTCCCTGCTGCCTGGCCACAGGCACCGCGGGAACAGTTCTGGCAGGAGCTGCCTGCTGGGCTGAGATCACCATGGAGACCTGGCTTGGAGAGGGTCACTGGCAGTGGCTAAGGGCCGGAGGGGGCGGGGGCGACAGGGATTTGTGCAGAGGCTCCCAGCCTGCCCCGGGGCCCTTCTGGGGAGCAGGGAAGGCTGGGGCTTAGTATAGTCCACTTGCTGAGTGGTTTGGGGCAGCCGGTCCTGAATCTCCCCCTCACTTGTCACCCAGGCACACTCTACCTGTCGCCCCAGCAGAGGTTCCTTAGCTTGGCAGCTGTTCTTCAGCCGAAGTAAAGCTGCCCTACAGAAAAGGCCTCCAGCCCGCACCCCCGCCCGCACCCCCCCCCCGCCGCCCTGGCTGAACACATTCCCCAGATACAGTCGTCCTGGCCCTAATGGATACCCTCCTTATGGCTCCAGGTTGTCTGCTTATCACCCAAACTGGAGGACTGTCCATCCTATTGGCACCCCTGGCCCCAAGAGCTGCTTTTCCACCATTTGCCCTGGTTCTGATACAACTGCACCCTAAGAGGCGCACCCCTTCCCCCATCCTCTGCTCCCTCGCTCCCTCCAGCCTCTGCTTGCCACCTGGGCTGATAGACTGGGATGGGGGCTGCCTCTACCTATTGGGAGCCCACCTGGTTCCCCTGGCCTTGGGTCGGGGGTGGGGGGAGTCCTGGCAAGTCCAGCCTCAGGACAAAAGTCTTCCCCAGGGCTGACTGCCCAGCAGACAGCAGCTGAGGCTGAGCAGAATTTAAATGTGGCCCTGTTGGGAAGGGGAGCCAAGAAAGGACAAGAGAGGAAAGGCTTTCTGTGGCCGCCTGCTTCCTGCAGGCGTGGGGGAGGGGGGGTGTTCTGCTAGGGGGTGTTAGAAGGCAGTTGTAGCTCCCCCCACCCCTTAATTCTGGTGGGCTGGTCACTCACCGAGTGCAGGGACAGGGTCTTGAGAATAATGGAGTCCATCGCTGTCCCTCTGGGCATCTTCCCACTAGCCTCTGCAAAGCCTGGAGAAGGGGTACTTCAGAGCTCCAGCATCTGGTGACTGTAGGGTCTGGGAGCTTGGAAGTTTCTGAGCCTCAGCAGCCAAACACAGATGGTATTGTGTTGGGCCATTTCTTTATTCCTTTATTCAGACAAACATCCCGGTCACCTTGCCTTTGGAAGGAACCAAACGGCATTGGAGGGCACAGGGAAAGGGCTGGAATTAGAAGAAATGAAAGTGCACAGGTGTGCAGTTCATACCTGTCTGTGCTCAAGCCCTTTGCTCCCCACTGTGTCATTCCTCAAATAGCCTAGCTTGCAGGAAGTACTAAACTCATTGTTATATGAGGAAACCGAGGCTTGGGGCACCTAGCTGGCTCAGGCCCCAGGAAAATAATAATGGTGTATAATCAGCATCATTTCTTATGTTTCCTGTACCAGGCTTAAGCCATCTTAAGCCTCTGAATCCTCCCAACAAACCTATGGGATAGTTTGATTATCAACTCGTTACAGATGAGTAAACTGAGGCTCATGGAGATTCACTGACTTGCCCAGCATCCTAGAGCTGTCCAGGGGTGGTGCTGGCATTCGAACTCAGCTGTGTCTGACTCAAGAGCCCAAGTCTCTGGCAGATTGTGCTGCCTGGAAACCCAACCTCTCTCCAGGAGCCTCCTTTACCTCTCAGGGAGGCAGGCTGTGGATACAGACCTGTTTTACAAATGGGGAAACTGAGGGGCGCCTGGGTGGCTCAGTGGTTAAGCCGCTGCCTTCGGCTCAGGTCATGATCTCAGGGTCCTGGGATCGAGTCCCGCGTCGGGCTCTCTGCTCAGCGGGGAGCCTGCTTCCTCCTCTCTCTCTCTGCCTGCCTCTCTGCCTACTTGTGATCTCTGTCAAATAAATAAATAAAATCTTTAAAAAAAAAAAAATGGGGAAACTGAGTTCAGAGAAGACCAGGAACAGTCCATTGTCTCACGAGGGGCTATTTGGAGTGCTCTGGGAGAAGGAACAGTGTGATTAGCTTCTCCCAGAATCCTGGTAGGAACTGAGTGGGGGTCCCACTCTTAGCCTCCCTGTTCTTAGAGCTCAGTGTCTGTGCCCACCACTGACTTCTGCTTCTTCTTTTGTGTTTCTTTGCAGCTTTCAGAAAACCAACGCCAAGATCCCTCCCAGCGTCCGCATTGTCCTCTGGCAGGAGCGCTTGCCCCTCCACCTCCCCCCCCCACCCCACCTGTCCCCCTTGCACTACCATCTCCACCCCCACCCCTTCCCGCCCATCTCCTCCACGCAGAAGCCGAAGGTGAGCCCTTTCTGCACAAAACCAGCAATTGTAAATACTTTTTAAAAATGTACAAAACTTAAAAACAAAACACAGTTTTAGAAAAAGACAAAAAAAAAAAGAGAGAGAGCGAGAGAGCGCGCGAGCGTGTGCAAGAGGTTGCGAGCGGGGGCCCCCCCGAGGTGTCCAGAGCCCCTGCAAGTATGCACTGAGACATTTATCTACAGGTCGTTTGACAAAAATGAACAATATCCTATTTATTGTATATACTGTTTTATTATAAATCGTGGATTGTATATTGCATTCTGTAAACCTGCTGTGGTCCCGTGGTGTGCAAATTCGCATGGTGGGGGGGAGGGGCAGAACCTCTTGCGGGAGCTTTTTTTTTTTCCCTTTCTTTCTTATTTTTCACTCTTTTGGGTTTTCTCTTCTGTTGTTGTTGTTGTTTTCTGTTTTGGCAGGACACACCCAAAGATCCAAGTTTGTATTAAAAAGAAATGAAAAAAAGCAAAAAAAAAAAAAAAAAAAAAAAAAACCACCTCGTGTCTTGTGAAAGGGGGTGAGGGGGTGAGTGAAGGGTGGATGGAATGGAAGGCATGGTTGGGTTTTGTCACCAGACACTGGCTCCCCAGAGTTGAAATACCCCTTCATGTGTTCCCACCTTCTGCCAGAGATCTGAGTCAGCTTTGCATTGGAGGGTACCAGACCCCTCCCAGATTACAGCCCAGGCCCTGGGTCTCCCCTGCCACAAGGGGATCCCCAGCCTGCACCCCAGGGCTTCTCGGCCCCTGCCCATGCTTTAGGTCCCAGACCCAGGGATTCTGCCTCCTAAACCCTGTCTTGGTCCTGGGTCTCCCCTGATTCTGAAACCCATGTTGTGTCCCATGCCCCAGGATCCCACAAGTACGGGAATGCCGGCCTCTTAGACCCCTCTTCTCCCCTTCTCCCCTCAAGTCCTATGTGTCCTCTCCTGGAGGGATCCCTGTTATAAATCAGGTCTCGAAGTTTCTTTGCTTCTGGACCCTCTCATTCCATCCCAGATCCCAGGTCTCTTGACTCCAGCCCTTTCTTTTTTCTTTTTCTTTTTTTTTTTTAATTTTTTTTTTCAACGTAACAGTATTCATTGTTTTTGCACCACACCCAGTGCTCCATGCAATCCGTGCCCTCTCTAATACCCACCATCTGGTTCCCCCAACCTCCCACCCCCGACTCCAGCCCTTTCATTTGTACTGTGTCATCCCAGCTTCTGGGCCCTACAGTTCTCCTCTGGTTCAGGGACACCTGTCTTTGAGATGCTCATGCCTTCCTAAGCCCAAGAACTCTTATGGGGGAGCCCCTTTTCCCACAAGGACTGGAGTACCCCCTGTTTATCTCTCATTCACCCCAGGTCCTTTGGCCTCCAGGCCCCCATTTTGCCTCAGCACACCTGATGTACCTGTTTCTGCCTGTGCAAATTCCAGAGTTTGACTAGGCCAGTAACCCCAATATTTCTGCCTTCCCCGTTCTTACCCTGAACCCCAAATGCTGGGTCTGTTTCCTCCCAGCATTTGTAAACTATGTATAAAGAAAACTCAATCCTGTGCCTATTTCTGGTGGACCTGGAAAGGCTAAATTGTTCCCCACTCCCTGACTTTGGGAGGTCTTGGCTGCCCTTAATCAAATTCATGCCCACTTTGGGCTGCCTGGTCTTTAGCAAGAAGCTTTTCCCATAGATCCCCTGGTGACTGTGGCTCTCTGTCTCCCCACTGAAGATCAGGGAGACCCTGAGGAACCCTCTGAGGGACACACACCCCCAGCTTCTGGGGACCCATACCTGAGAGAGGATGTCTGAGGATTCAGATGGGGCAGGTAAAACAATCCCCCAAAACCACAGCCTCTGTGCCGAATGTGAGGCTTATCCATCCCCCAAGTCCCCTCTGTGTGTCCCCAACTCTCAGATGAAAACATTGTCACCACACTCCCTGGTGAGGCAAAGACAACAACACAAGCTCAAGGCCACAATCCAGTATGCTGTTGCAAGGGGAGGCAGGGAGCAGTAAGACCCAGTAAGAGTCGGGAAGGGGATCTTTGTTCCCAGAGGAGTAAACAGCATGTGCAAAGACCTGGGGGTGGGGGCGGTGGGGCAGGTGGCCACCACAGTAGGTAGGTCTGCACTTTGTGCAGAGGGGAAAGGACAGGGAGAGGGCTTTGGCAAGGTCACTTTGGGGCCCAGCGGAGGCTGGTTGGAGTAGGTGGCATGGAAGAAACCAGTGCAGGAGGTGACAGAAGCTTGTTTTCAGCCCCTGAATCGCCTACAGGGAGAAAATAAGTGTGTTCGGCACTGCTGAGGAAGCAGAAGCAGCTTGGGGTCACTGTCCAGGTTGGGGCAGGTTGGGGGGGGCGGTGCTCTGAAGGCTCCGTAGGGGGAGGGTGCCCAGAGGAGTTTCTGTGAGGAAAGGGGCAGGAGGGGGAATTCAGTGGAAGGGACTAGGGCTCTACTTGAAATGGGGAGAGAAGGAATGAAAGCTTGTGTGCCCAGGAATTGGTGGGGGTTGGGAGGGACAACCCATGAAGGAAATGGGAGTTTAGGGAGGTGATTATAGCCCAGCGAGGGGGCTCATTAACTTGAAGAGGGGTTTGGAGGAAGGATGGGGATTCACTGCAAAGAGTAGAGCTACAGTTTCTGGGCTGGGAGAAAGAGTTGGAGAGGGAGCTCCTGGAAAGTGAAGTTGGGGGGGCTGAGGAGAGAACAGGAGCTCAGGGAAAGGAGGGGGCTCAGTCTGTGGCTTAGTAAGGGGTGAGGAAGGCAGAGGTGCATCTTGGAGAGCAGACTTGAGAGATCTGCCAGGACCAAGGGCCCAGCCTTTGGGATGGAAGGCTCTCTGACCCTGTCCAGGTGGGTGGGGCAGGGATGGGGGGTGTCACCCTATTCTGATCTGTTCTTTCAGAAATTTCAGCCTTACCACAGCCACAGCCCTACACCTGATTGCAAAAAGCATCAAGACAATGTGGGTCCCAGATGTTTGGGTTTCACCACCATTAGTAAATACTTCCCTGTTTTTATTCCTTAAAACAATCCTTGAGGTAGAGAAGATACTCATCCCATTTATAGATGAGAAGACAGGTTCAGAGACCTGGAGTAAGTGACTTGTCCAAGATCACATGGGAAGTGGGAAGTAGTCTGAGCCTTCCTCTTTCATAACAATTTAAAGAAAAAATCCTGCTGAAAAAATTCACACAGAAAAAAGATTCGCTTAAAGGTTAAGTAAAAAACAAGAATAGGAAATCATTTCTTTAATTATGTGCCAGGTACTATTCTAAACTATATAAAATTCATGCCGTCTCCACAACAATTCTATGATAAGGCTTTATTGTAATTATTCTCCTGTTTTACAGACCGGAAACTCAACTCATAGAGAGGTAATTTACAAAGACCACTCATTGTGATAAGAGGAGAGTTCAAACCCAAATAATTTGTTGTGGAGTCTGCTTGCTTTGCTGTCCTGTTAAAAGTGAAAACCCACTCTACCCACATCCCTGGTAATAACCCACATGTCTACATTTTCAGGTCCATTCATGGAGATCAGTGGTTCTCAGTCCAGAAGTTCTGATTTCATTGGGCTGGGTGGGGTCTGGGCGATGAAATTTTTAAAAGCTTACACTGATGGTTCTGATGTGCCAAGTGGAGAACCACTAACCCAGCTATTGTGCTGAGTGTTTACACACAAGCAGCCACCTGTGTGCAAACACCTATATTTAATGTGTTATCCTAGGTGTTCAGGTGTTTGTAAGATGCTTTTCTTGTGTATGCACTGTGGTATCCATTAGTGCTTTTCACCGAGTGGCTGTAAATTACTATGGGTTTTCCGAGTGACTGTTAGAGGCACTGAAAAACACATTCATTCAACAAATATTTCTTAAGCACCTACAGGATTCCAGGCAATAGCCCAGGCACTTGGGGATGCAACAGTGAACAAAACAGATGGGGTGTCTGCCTTTGAGTGTATCATCTTTTGGAATTGACAGACTGGTCTTTTCTCTTTGCCTATGTGTGGCAGGGGGATAGCTGCCCTTGGAGGTTGCTGAAGGGTGAATGTCTAGCTGGGAGATCTTAGGAGGGTGAGACATGCTGGTTGTTATGTGCTTGGGGTGGGGGGTGGCCGGGGGCCTCTGGCCCTACTTGTAGATGTGTTAGAGAAGGAGACCTAGGGCATGTTTCTAACTTTGAATGCGTGTGGCTGCCTATGTGGCATGTGTGTAAAGAAGTGCATGAGCTAGACCTATGAAAAGGTAGACAACAGGATGAAGGGGTGTGATGGGGAAGGGCTGTGCACAAGGTAGGCACCAGCGCACATGCACACACACAAACACACATACAGCCAGCTGCTGCAAGGAGGATTCTGGTTTCCAGTCCCAGGGCACCGACTCCCAGGGCCAGGAGAACTCTGCTTCTGCTCCGGGTATGTGGAGGAGGCACAGCTGGCGCTGGAAACTCCAGAGTGGGAGGAAGGGAGGGAGAGCAAGGGAGGGAGGCTGGGGAGCCACATCCTTGATCTCTGGTCTGTTTCAGCAGTTCCGGACTTGGTGCTCTGGGTCTCTGTGTGACTCTGGGTCTCCCTCTCTCTGATGTCCGGATATTGGCATTCTCTTTCTTTCTTCTGGGTCTTGGGCTTGGAGGCTGATCACATGACTCTGGGTCACCACCTCTCCAGCCTACTTGGCTCTCTGTCCCCACTCTAAGTCTGTCTCTGCCTCCATGTCTGACTCTGTCTCCGTGTCCTTCCTTGTCCTTGCCAGGTGGGGGGAAGGGGCCCAGTGCTCAGGGAGCAGGTGTCAGCTCACTCAGGCAGCAGGGAGTGAAGCCAAGGAGGGCACAGAGCCAGCAGCCCCTGGACACACAGCCACACTCCAGGACACACTGGGGTCGCTCACAGGAACGCACAATGACATACATGGAGAGATGGGTTCTCAGGGACATATACACAGGTGCGCAGTTCAACACACTGCTAAGCCCAGAAACCCAAGGGTGCCAGACAGAGGGTCACATGCAGATACCAAGGGGTCATGAACACACAAACTGATGAAAACTTATTCAGGCACACACCAAAACAGTCACAGGCACAATCAGTGCATTTTTCTAGAGGAAAACCCAGAGCCATGGGCACACAAATGGAAACAAACATACGTACACTTTCAGTCTTGGGCAGACACACAGGCTTAAAGATAGCAGACACAATCACTCACTGGAACACAGATGTCCAAAGGCCCAGGTACACTCTGTTACACCTGAGCTATCAACATCCAGAGCCACATATATTCAGGATAGGGACGCAAATAAGCACAGACAGGCAAATACCCTCAAGGACAACAAGAACCAGGGCAAGACAGGCGCACTGAGGGACACGCCCAGCACAGGCGGAACATCCTCAGGTACACAACCCCCCTTGGGGCTCGCTCGGGAGCACCTGGGGACACGCCCACAGGCGGCGGGAGCCTGGAGTGGGGAGCAGCGCGGCCCCAGCGCACCTGGCGCCCACGGCGAGCCCCCAGGCGCCCCGAGTGTGCGTGCCCGTGCGTGCGTGCGTGCGTGCGTGCGTACCCGCCCGTGCGCGCCGCCACCTGTGGGAGGAGAGGTGCGCACTGCGCCCGGGGCTGCCCGGCTGGCTCGGCGCGGATTGCGGGGGGAGCTGTTGCCATGGAGCGCAGAGCGCGGCAGCATACTAATGGGTCGGCCAGGGGCGCTGCCCCCTGGCCAGCCGGGCTCCCTCCTCCCGCTCCTTCGTCCTGTTCCTCCGAAGTCACTCCGGGCCCGCGGCCCGGCCGTCGACCCCCACTCCAAAAGGCCGGAGCCCTGGGGGACGGTCAGGAGACCTGGCTCCCCGGACGCTTGCGGCCTCGACTTCCCGGGAGAAGGCCCAGACCCGTGGTGCGAAGCAGTGCGAGGGCGGAGCGAGGGCCTGGGATACTGCAGGGGCTGCCCCGCCTGGGCCTGGGCGCGGGCACCAAACAGGCGAGGCAGCTGGGAGCGCAGGTGCTGCCTTGGAATGGGGGTGGCTATCCTGGGAGGGTGGGAAATGAAGGGGGGAACGTAACCCTTTTGTCGCCAGAGGGCCCATCAATCTGTTGTCCTTAGGCTTGGCTGGGGGTGGGGGGAGAGCCACAAAGACACTTGACCAATCTTAGTAGTAGTACAATCCATACCCCTCTCTCCATTTTCATTGCTCCAGTGTTGGCTTGACCTGCAGGAGAGGAGGGCATCAGTTCCCAACACTTCAGTTCTGCCTGTAGTCTGCCTGGTGATGCAGTGTGCGCTGAGGACTGAGGGGACGGGGGCAGAGGCACTGGAATGGTTAACACCTCCCCATACCTCGATCCCAGTCCCAGAGTCCCCCTTTCATACAGCCTTGACCCGTGCCCCCTTAGCCCCACTCTTTTAATTGGCATGGAGGGGCAGGGTGGTACCCTGGCGATGGTACCCTGGCGGCGGGGGAGGGAGCCAGCAGAGGGTTTGCAGGTAGAGAAAGTGGGAGGGGGGCCTAATGGGGGGGAAAACCAGGCGGTTGCCTAGCAACCCCACAGCTGTCTGTTGACCTAGAAGAAGCTGCGCTGTCTTGACACAGCTGGTGTTTACATGTAACCGAGGCTCTGGCTTAGCACTTGCTTGGAGGAAAGCTGAGGCAGGGCCCTCATGGCCGCCTGGCCCTGGCCCCCGGTTGCGGGTGGGCTCCGTGCCTGCCTGCCCTCTTTGCTTCAGCTCCCACCTCAAGTCCAACCAGGAGAGAGTGGGAGGGCAGATCTCAGACCTGGAGGCTTTGGAGCTGGGGAAAGTTGATGGACACACACACACACACAACCACACACACATACTCAACCTGAGGTCTTGAACACAGAAAGGATGGGAGACTAAGAAAGGGACTAGGGAGGAGGGTGCCCAGTTTGTGCACAGATTTCAACCGGCACAGAGAACACCAACATTCTCAGGGACATGTGAACATACAGACCCACAAAATTAAACTGACTTAGGCACTCACACACACATGGGCACAGAGATGCCCACTGACACCATGATACCCAGACAGACACACCAACACAGAGAAACAAAGTAATCAAGTGGTTGAAACCCAGACACACCGACATCTTGATACAGAGGATAAACAGGTACCGACCATCCAGCGGGGACGCCTGGGTGGCTCAGTCGGTTAAGCATCTGCCTTTGGCTCAGGTCATGATCTCAGGCTCCTGGGATTGAGCCCCACATTAGGCAGGGAGCCTGCTTCTCCCCCCTGCTCCCCCTGCTTGTGCTCTCTCTCCCTCTCTCTCTTTCTCTCTCTGACAAATAAAATTTTAAAAACAAACAAACACATGACATGTATACAGTGTGTATATATACATGTATACAGAACCCCCCTCCATGTGTTCACACCAGCAACTGTCCCACGAACCCAGTTTATCCCAGCTAGAGTGTGCTGGTCTACGTCAGGGCCCCCGCATACAGAGTCACCCACACGGACACAGCGCACAGAAACCCGCAACTCTTCAAAGCTTTATTGATTGCCCAAGGCAGACAGTCACTGACACTACTGACAGAGGCAAAGACACACCCAGGAGCCCGACACGTGAAAAGGCACAGGTCCCTGAAAGACCACGGGCCCTGACTTGTCCCACCCGCTCCCACACAAATACTGTAGCACAAACACATGCCGGCCCAGGGTGTGGGCAGAGCAGAGACTCCTCCCGGCCCTGAGCGTCAGCGGCTGTGCCTTGGGGTCAGAGAGCCCAAGTGGCCCCAGGACAACTGCCAGATGAGCCCATGTGTCCTGTGCCCTGTCCCCTGACCCTCAGCTCTAGGGAGAAAACCACCAGCTCTTTTACTAGGAGCCCCCAGACGGAGGGAAAAGATCACGCTCACCACCACCACCCCCCCGCTCCACCCTGGGAGCCCCTATCTAAAGCGACGTCCTCCGGAATCCCTGGACAAAAGAGGCACTGTCCTGCTCAGATGAGCTCCTGTCTGATGGAGGCCATATCTCTCTCCCAGGCAGCTCTGGACACCACAGATAGACGGACACACACACACACGCACACGCATGCACGTGTGAGAGAGCATGTGGCAGCTCCTGGGGGGTTCTCGAGGGCCTCCTGATGGAGGTGAGCCTGGGACCTGACTTTGGAAGTCAGGGGAAGGAGTGAGCTGAAGAGAGAGCCTCCTTTTCTTACCCCAGACCCCGCCCCTCATCCAGCAGTTTCTGCTCCCCCCAGGGCCCCAGGGGCCGGCCAGGCCCCACAGCCCCAGCAGCCCAAGCAGTGAGCAGAGGAGGAGAGCGGATATTTTTAGCTTCTCTGCCACTGACATTTCGCAGCAGGCGACCTGGGGTGAAGCTGAGTGAGTGCTGAAGGCTGGGAGCAGCCGACAGCGCCTTCCCGCCCCCATGCACAAGCACACACAACTGTGCACACACACAGCCCTGTCCCCCAACACCGCCGTGCTCACATGAGGGCCGCAGCTTCAAGCCCACAGTCACACACCTAGACACACACGTGTGCACCTATGCACACACTTGGTTCACAGGCCTAAGACCTCACACACCTAGACACAACACGTGTCTATTCACACACCCAGATACACACACAGTTCATACCTAGAACCCACTTCCCACACCTGGCCAAGTGTACACACACTCCTTTGTCATTCAGTCAAGAAGGCAGATCTGGTGACGACTGAGTTTTGGCACTCTTCTAAACGCCAGGGAGACTGTGAGCGAATTCAGCAAAAATTCTCCATCCCTCGCGGAGTTTATGTTATGTTCCCGTGAGGGAAGTAGGAAGTTTGACAACAAACAAAAAACAAATAAGCAAAGTATTGCTTCAGGAACCACATGTATAACCCAATCCCCCAAAATATACAACCATACATGTGAATGGCTCCCTAACATTCGCTCCCTGACAAATACACACAACAGCACACACAGCCCGTGGCCAAGACTCACACAGACAACTCCACACCTACCTCACAACAGTCACCAACACGCACACTCTGCCACACACATCTGCAGTTACACGCTTCACAAACACTCATGCAACTCGAACACCTGACACAGGGCACAAACGTAGCCACACACACAGTGTGCAGAGCTGGACACGTTCCTTACCCACCTACGTGGAATAGAGCCTCCACAAGAGCCCATAAGTGCAGGATCACACAACTATGCCCCCCACACACACACGTGCACACCATTCCTTCAGGTCAAATTTCTCCCTCTGCCTATCGCTAACGTACACATGCACACATTCCCATAATCCTGCTCCAACCCAGTGAAGTCCAGGTCTGCTTGCCACACGCTCATGGGTAAACACAGGGACTCCTGGCACACTCACGACTCAGACACAGACACACCCCACCTGCACACTCTAAAGAGGCTACGTACCCTAAGTCAACATAGACCCGATCTCCCACCCACAGTCCCTCCCTCATTTCTCATGAGGTGATTGTGGTCACTGCAGATCACACATGAACCCAGAACACCTCCAAGACTCTGATCCTGCTGTCTCCACACCAGTCCCCAAGGGGCTCAGCGTTTGCCCCTGGTGCCCAGGCTAGAGGTGGAGGCAAAGGAGAAGCAATGCTTCTCAGATCGACTCCCTGCTCCCTCCTTCCATGTCCCTCCCCTCCTTCCTTGCTCCTTGAGTTTCTTTCCTTCTACTTCTCCATCTCCCCATCCCACCTCCCCAGTAGTCCTTGGCCCAAAACCAAATTTTCTTCTCTTCCAGGTTCTGCTGCCCTAGAAGACAATTTTTTTTTTTTTAAAGGCAAAAAAGCAAGAGTCATTGTCAAATCCTGAAGTCCTGAGAGGAAGAAAGAAAGAATGTGCCAAGGGAAGGAAGGATAGGACCAACCGGCCCATGGGCTAGCATGCACAGCTGGGAGAAGCAGCCCTGTGTGTTCCCGGGTCTGCTGTGTTACCCTGGGTCAGTGGCTATTCCTCTCTGGGTCTCCCTTCTGCCTCTGTACAAAGAGGGAGTTGCAGGGGATGATTCTGAGGCAGTGAGATTCTCAGAGGCACTCAGTGGCGGTATAAATAGGGAGAAGGCCTGGAGCCTTGGGAGTCTGATTAGAGCAAAGAAAGCCCCCTCCCCAGAGCTCCCCAACCAGAACAGCCTCCTCCTTCAGGGCCTGGTTTCTGAGAGGCCAACAGCACCCCCTGCCCCCCTAACACATATAAACACATGAGCTCCCCTCAACCCTTGGCCATGTCCTCTGCCCTCTCTGGACCTTTGGCATCCAGGCTTGTGTATCTGGGGCTCACATTTGGGCTCTGTGCCGGTGAGCCAGTCTATGTGTGCACTGTCTGTCTGTCTGTCTGGTTGCCAGCAGCCTTCAGGCGCCAGGAGGGGAGGCAGCAGTCGGGGAGGTGGGGGTGGGGAAGGAGGTAGCGTTGACAAGTTCCAATGTCTGGCTTTCCCTCCTGGAAACCCCGAGCTGGGGCTGGCCCCCCCTTCCCTTCCTGTCTCTCTCGCTCAAGCACGTCCCTTCTAAGAGCCCCTCTCTGCAGACACCCCCAGTGGAACCAAGCCCAGATCTGCTGCCAAGAAGGCCGACATTTCTTAGACTTGCCACGTTAAAGGGGCCTGCACAGGCACGCACTCCAATCCCCCCTCTGTGTCCTCCTCCTGTGCACATTCAGACGACCCGAAACACACAAAGACACGGTTGGACACAGCGGCCACCTGTGCACACAGGAGGTAGCACGTGGAGCACATCTGACCCCGGGCTCCCAGACAAGTACAAACACAGCCACGTCCTCCCCCTCCTTCCCACACTCAGCTTACCACCGACTCAGAAGCACACACGGTTCCCAGCACACGGTGCTCACAGACACTCACAAACATGATCACACACAGGGCCTCGTTGTACAGAGAAACCAATGCAAACCCATAGCATATTGTCTCCCTGCACAGCGCCCACAGCCGCCGCCGCCACCACCGTGCCCACCACCGCCATTGCCACCCCAGGCAGACGCAGCCCGGTGGCATGACGTCTGTGCCCGGTACACGCGGCCCAGCATGTCAATCCCACACAGCAGCAATCCCCTGCCTTGCTTTAGGTAACCGCTCTGACAAAGGCCACTGGGCGCAGAGACACAGCAGAGCCACACCAGGGACGTTTGGAGGAGCCCACACAGTCATGGACACATGCACACACTCACAACTACGTACGGCTTCCTCTGGGCACGCACAGCCACTGCCCCCTGGGCACAGGCAGATGAGCTTCGACTCACAATTGTGTCATTAACCTCTTGTTGACAACAACAAATTCGCAGGGGCCCCAAACACACCCAGACGGGACGTGCGTGAACTCAGGCACACGTACTGACCCTTCAGCACACACGCGGATTCCTCGTCACTCGCAGTTGGCTTCCACGTGCACACACTGCTAGACACAGCATCTCTGGGAACACAGGCATGTGTTCAGACTCAGAACACATGTAGCTTCTCCTGGTGCTTACACAGATACACAGTGACCCCCTGTGTACGCACGAGCCAGCACAAACACACACACACACACACACACACACACACACACGGCAGCATCTGTGCACGCCGAGGCAAACCCAGACTCACAAATCGCCCCCACATGCTCTTCTCTGTGTACGAAAGTATGCGTGCTCCCCACCAGACAGACCCAGCTCTCTGAAACTCACACAAGGACCCTCCAGCCCTCTGGCTCCCCACCCTAGGCTCCTGACTCCCTCCCTCGGCTGGTGAGGGTGAAGAAGGACCGGGAAGGCTGGGGGGCTGGCTCGGCCCTTGTTCCCTCCCTCTGCCGGCTGGCTCGCTCCCTCCTGTCTGGCAGAGTCGGCCAACCCAGCCCCGGCTCCAGCAGCCCTGGCTGTTCTGGGCAAACTCTCGGCGGGTTGGTCTCGGCTGATGCCGCCGCCGCCGCCGCAGCAGCAGCAGCAGCAGCAGGGGCGAGAAGGGTGCAGGCGGCTGCCAACGTGGCAGACGGCGGGCAGGGCGGCAGGAAGGAAGCTGGGCCTGTTCTGCGCCCACTCACTGGGGGAGACAAAACCAAGGGGGCTGGATGAGCAAGCGATGCAGCTGGGCAGGGGGACCCTGTGCCCAGCCTGGGCTCTGGGCCACACTGGCCCCAGATTCACTGGGTGACCTTGGGCAGCTTGCTCCCCCTCTCTGGTCCTGTTTCCTCCTTCAGTGAATAGTCTGGACTGGACACTTCTTTCATCTCCCAGACCTTGTATCCAATTCATCGCAGCAGGGAGCTCGTAGGAGGGAGACTGAGTTCACTCTGTGGCCTCAGGCGGGTCCCTCCCCACCTCGGAAACTTAGCCTTTCAGTCCAACAGTAAAAATTCCTGAAATCTATACAGTTCTCACTGTTGACAAACCATTTTCATGCTACAAAGGTAGTACCATTTTACAGATAAGCAAACTAAGGTTCAGAGAGGCCAAATGATGCACCCAAGGCTCCCCAGCAAGTGACTGGCAGAGCTGGGACAGGAGCTGGCCTTAGGAGTTTGCCTCTAAAGATCAAGGCTGCTTCCTCATCTTTCAGTCATCCCACGCCCCCACTGGTATCTGGGCTGGCCCCCCCTGAGGCTCCCCACCTCCCAGCCCTGGACCCCACCAGCGCCACCTGGTTCTGCCCTGGGGAGTGAGGGTTCAAAGGCCAGACAGGCCTCCCACCAGCATTCCAGCTGCCACTGGGAACACAGCTGTCAGCAGGGCCAAGAGAGCCAAAAGCCGCCTCCTAAGCAGACCCACATAATTGGTACATTGTCAACTCAAAAACGGAGATGCTGTGGGATCCTGGGCAAGCCACAGTCCTCTCTGGGCCTTAGTTTCTTCATCTGGCCACGGTCGATTGGACTAGACGAGTTCCAGGGGCCCTTTTGGCTTGGACGGTTGCCCAGGGAGTGACCAAGGAGAAACACAGTGGGGAGAGGCAGCTGTACCGAGGTTCCCGGTAGGCCATGGGTGTGTCTCAGGTGTCTGGACCCAAGAATCTGGCCTCTGCCTCACTTGTAGGCTGCGTTCACATCTGAGTCCTCTCTGAAGTCCCACTCAGAGAGTGTTTGCAAGATGGATGCATGGGCAGACAAGTGGACAAACAAAGGTATGAAAGACAGAAGGGAGCGGAAGCCCTCAACCAGTGTCCTAGGGGCAAAGCACCCCCTGAGGAGGAAAGAGGACAAAAGGCAGAGGGAGGCTCTCAGACTACCTACCTCCTTTGTTTATTGGACAAACCTCTCTTGAAGGTCACTCTGTCCCACCCTGCAGGGCAGTCTTTGGGGAGGACAAATGTGGGGCAGCTAGAGGAGGGTGGTCAATGCGGAGGGAGCAGTCCCTGGACTTGTGGAGGAGGCTCCTGGCTCATCTGGGAGGGGGAAGAAAAGCCTCTGGGAGCCGAGGAGTTGAGGTGTTGAGTGCAGGCTTCCAGGAGCAGTCGGAGCAAGACCTGGGAAGGGAGCGCGCTCCAGTATGTGTCCAAGTGGGTGCAATTACACTCCCATTTTGCGGATGGGGAAATCAATTCTCAGGAGCAGAGGGACAGAGCCAGGCAGTATGTCCAGGCCCGCCTGACTGCAAAGCCAGTATTTTTTTGTGCTATGCCACGCTGCCTCCCGAAGGAGTGAATTGCTAATGGTGGCATTTCAGATTTCAGATGTAGTGACAGCAAACTAGGGAAGAGGTTCTGGACAGATGGTTCCCAATCGGGTCCCTGCCTCGGGCTAGCAGAGCAGAGGGTTGTCAGGGCAAGCGAAGCGCCCGCCCCTCCATTCCTCTTGTGTGTGGGATGCAAACGGGTCCCCCCCCTCCACACTCTGCTCACCATCCCCCTCCAGCCCTTTGGCCCTGCCGGGGTGACCTGCATGAGCTCAGCTTCCCAGCAGCCCTGCGGAGGAGTCAGCCGGGGCAGAGGCTGCCTCTGCCCTCTCACGGCTTGGCAGTGCCAAGGGAGGCGGGGCCGAGGAGGGGCGGGGGAGGGGGAGCCTCGCCGCCACTAGACCTCTGGTCCTGTCCCCCAACTCAGGCGCCCCTGGGGTTTGCTGCAGAGGCCCAGCCTGGGACAGGTGGTGCGGGGCTGGGACATGCCGGTCAGGCCTGTCCCCGTTGCTGCAGCCTTGTTGAGCTGCCATTAACAAGTGGCCGGAGGTTGCCGTGTCTCCATGGAGACCAGACAGTCAGTGCGGCTCCGGGGTGAGGGCCGTGATTAGTGAGTGTCAGCTTTGCCAGCTCTGCTCTTCCCACCGCCCGCTGCTGGGCTCAGAGACAACAGGCCTGGCCCCGGGGGTGGGGGGGGTGGGGAAGCACTCCCAAGCCCGGGCCCAGGTGCTGTGTCTTTGTCTCCCCCAGTGGCTCCTCAATTCCCCCTGCCTTCCCTCCCAATCAATCTTCCACACAGCCCCCAGGGGGGGAGGCTTCTAAAACACCAGCTGAATCCTGACCTGGCCTTCCTTAAGAACTTTCCATGGCTCCTCATTCCCTCCAGGCCAAGAGTCAAATTCCTTCTCACAGCCTTCAAGGCCTTCATTCATTCATTTCTTCATTCGCTCACTCATTCCTGCAACAAATCTGGTTTGGCCCATCTGCTATGTGCCCGAGAGACTGCCAGGTACACACGGGCAGTAAAGCCAGCAAGATCCCTGCCGTCCTGAAACTTCCAATCTTGGGAGGAAGACACACTCTAGACAAAATACAAATCAATAGATACTTGATTACAGGCATGGCAAGGACTGGGAAGAAATGGAGAGGATGTGCGGGCAGAGATTAATGCAGAGGGGGCTGGCCTACCTAGGACGGTCAGCGTGACTTCCTGCGAGGGAAGCAATCCACCAGTGGGGACACGGAGGAAGAGCTTTCCAGGGAAGAGCCTGGGCCAGCACCCCAGTCTCTCTCCCGGGCCTGCTCCTCTCCCCACCCCCACCCCCATGTTTCCCTTTCTTTTTTTTTTTTTTAAGGTTTTTATTTATTTATTTGAGAGAGAGAGTATGAGTGAGGTGGGGAGGAGCAGAGGGAGAGGGAGAAGCATACTCCCCGCTGAGCAGGGAGTTGAGCAGGGAGCCTGATGCAGGGCTCAATCCCAGGACCCCAGGATTATGACCTGAGCTCAAAGCAGATGTTTATCCCACAGGCGTTTCCCCCCACCTCCCCGCCATGTCTCCTGTCTTGGTTAAAGCATCAGGCTTACTCAAGGAAGAGACCTGCAAGTTAGGGCCAATTTTGTCTCCTCATTGCTACTTCGGACCCCATCCTTTTCACCCCAATCACACCTGCCCCCTAAGGAGTTTATCCATTCACTGGCTAGTTCCTTTGTCGCTCTGATCATGCGTTGAGCGCCCCCTATGTGCTGGGCCGGAGGCTGGGCCTTGCAGATGCACCGGTGAGCAGGAAGCACACAGTCCCTGAGTCTCGTCCAGGAGACGGGCAAGTCCACAGCAGTAGGAGTAGGAGGACCTAATCTGGGACAGGGGTGCCTAGAAGAGCTTTCCAAGAGAAAGTGGCTAAACAGAGACCTGAGGGAGGGTGAGGAATTTGCTGCAGAAAGAGAAGGGGAAGGTAGCCCACGCGGAGGA
The DNA here is from genome assembly GCF_020171115.1 of Neogale vison. Taxonomy (NCBI): domain Eukaryota; kingdom Metazoa; phylum Chordata; class Mammalia; order Carnivora; family Mustelidae; genus Neogale; species Neogale vison. The sequence continues at coordinate 20,479,958 of NC_058092.1, read as the reverse complement.
AAGAGCACGTGGGCAGGCCATGTGGGCAGGCAGAAGTAAGAGAGTCAGAGTCTCCTGTGCAGGCTGGAGGGGGCCACTGGGGGACTTGAACCCACAGGGGCGCACCCTCAGATCTGCTATCCATTTCACTCCATAAGCTTTGGCTAGAATCATCTTTCTACGGTTGGCACAACCATGCCCCTTCCCAGCTCTTAAAATCCTGCTCTGTCCACAGTCTTTTAAAGTCCAAACCTTGAGGAGCAAGTGACTTGAGGCCCTGGAAACCCTCACTCCGCCTCATTTCCTCCTATCGCTTCTCCTGCCACTCCTCCTGCTGGCAGACTCTGCTCAGCCACACCCCAACAGGTCAGATCCTTTCCTGGCTCTGGGCCTTTGTCCTTGGAGTCCTTGTCCTTTGTCCTTGGAGTGCTCCCCTCCCCGAACGCCCTCCCCCACTTCTCCAGGTGAAGTTTTCATACTTTGGGGACCCAACCCAGATGGGCCTCCTCCCCAAAGCCTCTCCTGACCCCTGTCCCCAGCAAGAGTAAGTTTCTCCTCTTTGCCCCCATCACTTAATGACAGAGAGCTAATATTCAGTGGATGCTGTTTCCTCTCTGTTAGGCTTTACAGAAGTACTTCATGCTCACGATATTCTTTAGGAACGTGTCTTATCATCAGCCCCATTTTACTCATGTGAAACTGGGGCTCAGAAACTTGAAGGGACTAACCTAGTTTCCAAAGTGACAGAGGAGGGACTCAACCCCAGGCGGCTGACTGCCACAGCTCATGTGCTTAATCCCTAGGCCCCCTCACCCTCTAATAAGGTTTTCTAGCAACGTATGTGCCTTCCTGAGCAGACTAGCAGCACGTGGAGGTCAGCGTCCAAGTCCAATTCATCTAGGCTCCCCGGGATCCAGCATATGGCTCTACACACAGGAACAGGTTCAAATGTGTGTAGAGCGAATAAAAAATGAGCTAGAAGGCTACTATAGGGCTGCGCTCTGGGCACACAGACAGCTTTCCTTTTTCTTTTCTTTCTTTTTTTTTTTTTTTTAAAGATTTTATTTATTTATTTGACAGAGAGAGATCACAAGCAGGCAGAGAGGCAGGCAGAGAGAGAAGGGAAGGGAAACAGGCTCCCTGCTGAGCAGAAAGCCTGACGCGGGGCTCGATCCCAGGACCCTGAGATCATGACCTGAGCCGGAGGCAGAGGCCTAACCCACTGAGCCACCCAGGCGCCCCTCTTTTTTTTTTTTTTAAAGATTTATTTATTTATTTTGGAGAGAGAGAAAGAGAGCACATTTTGGAGAAAGAGAAAGAGGGATAGAGGGAGAGGAGAGAGAATCTCAAGCAGACTCCCTCCTGAGACCATGACCCAAGTCTAAACCAAGAGTCAGACATTCAATCGACTGAGCCACCAGGCACCCCCAAAGACAGCTTTCTGAGGATGGGTTAGACCCCTTTGTCCTGTGTGGGTCTGGTCATCATCCTGGGACAGACACTGAGCCCAGTCCAGTACCTAGCTCCTGGCCCAAAGCCAATAAGGGTCTGCTGGTGACCTCGAGATTCCCATCCCTTAGGGGACAGCCCCTTTGGAATCAGATGGATCCAGCTCTGAATCTCAGCTCTGATTTTTTTTTTTTTTTAAGATTTTATTTATTTATTTGACAGAGAGAGACACAGCAAGAGAGGGAACACAAGCAGGGGAGCAGCAGAGAGAGAGGGAGAAGCAGGCTTCTCGCCGAGCAAGGAACCCTATGCAGGGCTCGATCCCAGGACTCTGGGATCATGACCTGAGCCGAAGGCATATGCTTAACGATTGAGCCACCCAGACGCCCCACATATAGCTGTGTTACCCCAAACAAATGGCTTACCTCTCTGAGTCTCAGTTCCTTCATCTTCAAAATGGGCTCAGTAGTGCCACTTTTATTTTAATTTTTTTAAGATTTCATTTATTTATTTGAGAGAGAGAGAGACAGCATGAGGGGGGGAAGGTCAGAGGGAGAAGAAGACTCCCCATGGAGCTGGACCCTGATGCGAGACTCAATCCCGCAACTCCGGGATCATTACCTGAGCCGAAGGCAGTTGCTTAACTACTGAGCCACCCAGGTGCCCAGCAGTGGCTGCTTTTAAATGTTGGTGGTGAAGATAATGAATGGCAGCCTTTCTTATTATTCCCCACGTGTCTACTATGTGCTGTGCGGGGCTTTGTCATTTATTCTTGAGTAGTGTGACCCTTAAGCCAGGCAAATGGGGAGGCAGGAGCCCCTGCATTTCAGAGCCCACTCTGGCCCTCCTCTGCTGGGCCCTTCCCTGTGGAGCCAGGAGTCAGAGGGGGCAAGAGGCCACACCCACCTCTACCCACTTCTAAACCATCTCTGGGTTCCCAGATCCCATAATCCTTTGAGCTAGCTTCCCAGGGCCTGGATTGGTCCTTGCTGAATCCAAACCTCATTGCCAGTGTAGATTTCCTGGGCTGAGGGGTGACCAAGGGACAGCTGGTTGCTGGGAGTGGGTGAGTAGACCTTGAACTTGCTGGGGGTAGAGCATGGATGGAGTGGAGGAGAAGAAGGGCCTCTGGTACACTCTCATTAGGGACCAGCTTGCCCTTACTGATCTTTACAAATGCCCCCAAAGGAAGGAATTCCTGGTGCCATTGTAGAGAAGAAGAAACTGAGGCTCAGACTGGAGGAATGACTCCAAAGCCTGTTCATTGGCTTGGCCCTGAGGCAGCCATGCTTTATGTCTCTCATCTCACTTCATCCTCATGACAACCTTGCTGATAAAGCAATATTGGCATCCCACACTACAGATGAGGAAACTGGGGCACAGAAGGATTAGGGGACTTGTCTGAAGCCATGCAGCTTGGAAGTGCCAGAGCTGGGGGTTGAATCTTGGCAGTCCAGCTCTTAACGTTGAGCTCTTCTATCTTACCATTACCAGAGTTATAACTGGTTTCCTTAACTTGGCTGGCCACCACTCTGCCTCAGTTATCTGTCTGAGGAATGGGTACGGTAAAAATGCCTCCCACCTCCAGGCCATAAAGCCAGGAAGAGGCAGAGATGGGATCCAGGCTGAAGGGGGCCCATATGGCAGCTGCTGGGGGAGTGGGGCTTACCTCTGCTCCTCACCCCCCTGCCCTGCAGGCCCAGAATAGCTGAGCATGGCCCTGGGGGTGGCTCAGAGAGAGGCTCCTCTGGCTTGGGCTCACTACTGTGCCCTCCCTCCCAGCCTGTGGCCAGAGAACATGGAGTTTTCTCAGGGCCAGAGGCAGAGGAGGCAGCCCCCCTCTTCCTCCCCAAAGCCCAGCTGTGGGGCGGCTGCCCAAGCTCCCACCAGCCCCGCCTCTCCTACTCCCCAGCCAAGTTGCTGCTCTGTGGTCACCTGGACCCAATTTCCTCCTTCCTGCCTCCTCCCATCCCTGGGAAGCGCCCCTGGGCTGCCCTGCCAATTTCCAAAGTCTTCTCCCCCAGGAAGCCTTCTCTATCCTCCCCCCACCCCCACCCCCAGGTCTCCTACCCCTACTTGGAACACTCCAGCTCCTCTCCCTTCAGCCCCACACACAGAGAATCATCTGGACCATGAGCCCATTTTCCATTTGGTTCCTGGCTGAACATTGGGTCTCCTTGGCCAGACTGCGAGTTCTCTTCCCCAAGGCGGTTATCACATCGTGTGCTTCCCTCTCCCCCCACAGTGCCAGGTAGGGAGGAGCCCAGGGCCAGAGTGGCCCATACCCTAGGAGCTGAACCTTGGTGCTCAGATACCTGAAACCAGCATCACTGTTAAGCTTTTGAGATCTAAGTACCCCTCCTCTTAGGTGAAGAAACCTTGAAGGTGCAGGGAGGAGAAGGGACTTGCCCAAGGTCACCCAGAGGCTAGGCCAGTACTCAAACCCAGGTCTTCTGGCTCTCAGGTTTCTGACACTCGACCTGACCTGAAGCAAGTTTCTAATCCTCCCGGGTCCTCATTTTCAGGCAGGAGACCAAAAGAGTTCCCAACGATGTATTATCAGAACCTGGGGCGTTAATTCCGCCTCACTTGCCAGATCTGGAAAAGTCCCAAATCCAACCTCTCTCTATCTACCTTCATTTCATAAACAAGCAAACTGAGACCCCAATAGCAGAAGGGACCTCCTCAAGGTCACACCAAGTTGGGGCTAGAGTCAAGACTGGATTCTATGTCAAGTTCCTTGAAGAAAAATTAAGTATCACCAACTAATCCATTGATTCCACAAAGGGGTTTTGTGTGTGTGTGTGTGTGTGTGTGTGTGTGTGTGTATTTTGAGAGTCTAATAATGCTAGGCTCTATGCCGGTTGCTAAGAATATAAGGGTAAAAAAGACAGTCAAAGCTGGTAGGGATATGAGGGGGCTCCTGGGCAGGAAATGTTCTGCATCTTGATCTGGGTACATGCTACATGGGTGTGTTCAGTTTGTGAAAATTCATTGAGCTGTACATTTTGGTATGTGCACTCTTCTGAATGTATATTTCAAATAAAATTTTTTTAAGATTTTATTTATTCATTTGAGACAGATACAGAGAGAAAAAGAGAGAGCACAAGCAATGGGAGAGGCAGAGGGAGAGGGAGAAGCAGACTCTCCTCGGAGCAGGGAGTCTGATGTGGGACTTGATCCCAGGACCTGGAGATCATGACCTGAGCTGAAGGCAGATGCCCAACCATCTGAGCCACCCAGGTGCCCTTAAAAACATTAAAAAAAAAAAAAAAACAGTCACAAGCATTGAGTTTACAGAGCTACAGTATAGTAGAGGAGGTGAGATGTTAACTAATTACACCAATAATTGGTTAATTATAATTGTGACAAGCGCAACAATGAAAGTGGAGGGTGCTAAGTGCTGTGGAGTAGCCCTTAGCTCACGTCGGGGTCGTCAGGGAAGGTGTCTCAAAGGAAGTGAGGGATAAGCTGAACTGTACAGAGTGACCAGGAATTTAGAGAATAGGAATGATTCCCAACCCCTACCTTACACCACCCAAAAATTAATTCAAGATGGGGCGCCTGGCTGGCTCAGCGGTAGAGCGTGCGACTCTTGATCTTGGGGTCGTGAGTTTGAGCCCACACTGGGTGTAGTGCTTACTTAAAAAAATAAGAATTCAAGATGAATCACAAACCTAAATGTGTTAACACTATAAAACTTCTAGAAAAAGATGTATGGGAATATCTCCATGATCTTGGGATAAGCAAAAATTTCCTAGGGATCAAAAATACTAAACATAAAACAGAATTGTCAGGGGATGGGGAAAAGCATTCAAGACACAGAAAACAATGTGTGAAGGCCCAGAGGAAGGAAGAGGCAAGATATGTTAGAAAAACTGAGAAAAGGCCAGAAGCAAAGGCAGGGGAGAGTGAAGTGTGAGAGAATCCAAGAGGAGGTAGGGATCCAAGCCAGGGCCAGGGCGTTATAAGCTGGGTTAGGAACTAGAAGTTTATCCTGACAGTGGCAGGCAGGCAGAGAAGGGTTTTTTAAAGTTTCTTTTTTTCTTTTTTCTTTTCTTTCTTTTTTAATTCAAGTCATCTCTACACCCAATATGGGGCTTGAACTCACGACCCTGAGATCAAGCATCCCATGCCCTTTTGACTAAGCCAACCCGGGCATTCCAAGAGAAGGGTTTTTAGTAGGGGGAGTGGCAGGAGCAGCAATTGAAACAACAGTTAGGGATAATATGACCGTCACCTGGGTTTGCAAAATCAAGAATTACCTTATTTGATGTGCCCAGGACTACAAGATATGGTCTATGTAGAACCACGAATGAAAGGGAACATCCCCCTTTCTCCCTGCTCAGCAACAAGACAAAGCCAGGCCTGGGTTTTGCTTCCTTGCAAATCAAGATGTAGTTTTACAACTTGAAAAGTCACTTAATCCAGGTGCCAGGATGAGGCGGGGTATGGCAGGCGGGGACTTGGGGTGAGAGGCCCTGTCCTGCCAGGCCCAGCCCGGGTCTTAGAAGAGCTGGAGTCTGCCAGCTCCCACCCACACCCCAGCTCTTGCTACAGCCCCACCCACCTCACCCCTGCTCAGCACCTGGACCTACTCATATCTTCTTCCCTCTTTCCCTTCCTTGGAGGACCAAAGGGTCTCACCCGGAAGAGCCCAGAGGTCAGGAGTTTCCTTCGCCCCCTCTGCCTGCCACTCCCTGCCACCAGTATCCCCAGCACCAGGCCCCCGCAGACTCCAGCTGTCTCACCACTCAGGCCTTCTCCCTGCAAGGTGGTCACCAAGCCACGGTGACCCCCTTCAATTCAACCAACATTTACTGAGCACCTGCTGCGTGCTGGGCAGGGCCTTAAGGAAAACGGTATTTATTCCTCCTCTCCAGGAAATCTTGGGATAAGGGGGGAAAGAGAGAGCAAAATTTACAAGGGCTTTATAGAAGAGCAAATGCAAGCAAGTATAGAAAGTGAGACTGACTTCACCTGCGGAACAGGGTGTGAATATCAAGAAAAATTTCCTCTAAGAGGTGACATTTGAGCTGGGTCATAAAGAATAAGTAAAACAAACAAAAAGAAATGCTCTTTGTGACAGTGGAGAGTATAAGAATTATAGTGACCATTGTGGATGTCAGATACTGGGCTCAGCCAATACCTTCTGTATTCATTGACTCCTTACAATGACTCTGTGAAGTAGGTATTAGAAATATGCCCATTTTCTAGATGCAGTAACTCAAGGCTTAGAGAGGGGAAGTGATTTATTTACAGACTCTCACGGCTGTACTGGCAGAACCAAGACTTGAACCCGGGTCTCTCTGCTTCTGTGTTGTTGTTGTTGTTTTCCAAAGATTTTGTGTATTTATTTATTTGACAGAGAGAAAGAGATCACAAGTAGGCAGAGAGGCAGGCAGAGAGGGGGAAGCAGGCTCCCTGCTGAGCAGAGAGCCCAATGTGGGGCTCAATCCCAGGACCCTGAGATCACTACCGGAAGGCAGAGGTTTAACCCACTGAGCCACCAAGGCACCCCTGCTTCTGCGCTCTTTAACATCTACTACATAGAGTGGCTTGAACGGAGGACATGTGGAGGAGGGGGGTAGGGGGGAAAACTGGAGGGGTGGAGGCAGGGCTTGGTGGCAGAAGTCTTGGTGAGAAGTATGGGCTTTATCCAGAGAGCCGTGAGGCCAGGGAAGGCTCATTAGTGAAGGAGGGGGTAAAGAGGGACAGCACCCGCACTCAGCTTTCTACACTGAGAGCCCACTTTGAAGGAGGAGAAGTTAGAGATGGAGAAACTGGTAAAGCAGTTGCTACAAAAATCCAGGAAAAGGGGGCCTGGCTGGTTCAGTCAGTAGAGCATGTGCCTCTTGTTCTCCGGGTCATGAGTTCAATCTCCACATTGGGTAGAGAGCTTACTAAAAAAAAAATCCAAGAAAGAGATGAGGGTTGAGGGATGGAGAAGAGGAGGTACACTGAGGAGAAACCAAGCAGAACTTGGGGATGAGATGGAAGGAGTTATCAAAGATGGCCACTGGGGCTTCTGGCCCAAGTGTGCCCTCCAGAGGGAAGCCCAATAATTGGTCTTTCACAATTTATTGGGCACCCCGTTCCCCAACCATGGCTCAGCTCCACACTTGGCACCTGCAAAACTCACTCCTGGAAGGTGCTTTGTTTTTCTCCAAAATGTATCTTCCTCATCTGTTTGTGTATTCATTCACACTGAGCACCTACTGTATACTGGCTGTTCTGGGAGCTGGGGAGGAGCCGGGAACAAGCTCAGCCTGCCTTATTCGAGGGGTAATGGTTACAGCCTGGGGTCTGGATTTGAATCCCAGTTCTGCAACTCTGGTTCTCTGTCCTGGACGAACCTCCAGCTGGCTGTGACTTCAGGTAAGTCACCGAACCTCTCATTGTCTCAGGTGGCTCATCCATAAGACAGGGGAACGGACAGTCCCTGCCACAGGGACTCAGTGGGCTGGTAAGTGTAAGGTCCCCGGTACTGGGTAAGTATTGGGTGTCAGCTATTACTTGAATTCACATTGTAGTGGGGAGACAGATCCAATTACACAATTAATTATTTAATTACAACAGTGATAAATACCCTGAAGGAGCAGTGCGGTCTGGTGGTGAGGGAAGGCTTCCTAGAGCAAGGGAGGGTCCTGCTGAGCCGAGCTGAATGAGTTGGGGCTGGCCAGGTGAAGCTCGAGGAAGGAGGGAGGGTCAGGTGAGGCAGAGGGCTGTCTGAGTAGGCAGACCCTCAGGCAGAAGGAGGCGCCGAGAGAGGTCTGTATTTCTGTAACTTTACCTCTTTGGAGCCCCCACATAATGTTGAGAAGTAGGTCAGGCAAATCCTTGGCTCCCATTTTCTAGAAAGGGCACTATGGCCCAGAGAGGGACGGCGACTTAGCTGGTCTGTAACCAAGCCTCTGGGTCGATGCTCTGCCCCCACTGATCCAGGGAGCTGGAGGGGATCAGCCTGAGAAGAGGCCTTTGTCCCCGCGCCCACTGGGGTGGGAGCGGCAGGAGCGGGGGCTGCAGCTGGCCACCAGCGGCTGTGGCGGCCAGAGCTGCATTCCTTCCCCTGCCAACAGAGCAAGTCCAGGCTCATGGCAGGGGCCTGGAACGTTCTTTTTGTCTTAAAAAAAAAAAGAGAGAGAGAGAGAGAGAGAAAGAGAAAGAAGGAAAAGGAAAAGAAAAGCAACATTAAGTCTGGACTTCAAAGGACATAGCTTCCAACTGTCTCCCCTAACCCTGGGTCTCTCTCTCCCACTCCCTGGGGTAAGGCCCCCGGCAGCCAAGTTTCTGGGAAAGGGAATGAGGACTGGACTTGGAGCCCAAAGACTTTGTGGTGAGCCCTGGCTCAGCCTCCAACTTGCTGTGTGACCTCCGGTAGGTCAACAGCCCTCTCTGGGCCTGAGGGTCCCCAGCCAAACAGGGAAGGGAGGGTTGGATGACATCAGGTGGGGTGGGGAGTCCAGAAACCGGCTCCAGCCAGCTGCAGCAGCTTTGCTGCCCTTCAAGTCTGAGGCACTGGGGCCTCGGGGGTCCGGAAGCTGGGGACAGGCAGCCTTTCATCTCTGCTGGCCCAGGGTCGCTGCAGGTTGGCAGGCCCCACATCCCGAGATCGCGTTTCAGGCTGGAAGGGGCCTTCCTGTGACCTCAGCTGGCCAGCCCTACCCCTGCCCCCCTCCTCTCCGTTCTCACCAGAGGGAAGCAGGCAGCATCCCGCCCAAGGTCACCGACCAGCAAGTGGCTGTCCTTCGGCCTGCCCTTCCCTCCCACCCGAGCCAGCACCCCCCCACCCCCCCACCGGCCTCCCACAGTAAAGCCTCAGGTCTCCTGGGCCATTAGGAATCTGCCAGGCGAGGCGTGGTCTTCTTCCTCTCTCTTGTTTCTTGGCTTGTTTTCCCGGTTCTCCAACAGCCGCCTCCTGCAAAAGCCTCCGGGTGCGTGTACGGGAACATTTTTCTTTAAAAAAAAAAAAAGAGAGAGAGAGAGAAAGAGAGAGAGAGAGAGAAATGCAGCCACAGTTTGGGTAAAAAAGCAACCAACTCCTTAATCCTTCCCTATAACCTCTGGCTTCTCAGACGGGTTGGCTCAGGCTGCTGGGAGGGAAGGCCCTGTTGGGCAGAGGCCGGGGCCTGTCCCTCGCGCCCTCCTCACCGGCCTCTGCTCTCCTTCAGGGTTGGGTCTGACTTCTGGAGCCACGAGAAGCCAAGCTGCAGGGTTCGGCAGGCCTGGGAAAGCACGGGGGGGCTGAAGGGCTTGGCTGGGCCTTTTGCCCCTCTGCCTACTTGGCCGCCTTCTCCGGAGGTTACAAGACGAGGATTTTACACCCCTTGTCCATTGCCTCTGCCTCCGTTTTCATTCCTTTATTCTCCTGTCTTAGGAACCTCTGGCCTCTTCACAGCAAAGAGCCTGAATGGTATCTCCCACCTCAGGGCCTCACTGTCCGGCACCAGGCTTGGCTCTCTCTCTCTGCGGGGCCTTCCACGCTCCAAGCCTTTGTCCAGCCAGACCCACTGTCTGGTGGCCATCAGTGTCCCTGCCCGCCAAGCCCTTAATTATCTGCTGCAGCCCCAGCACCTGGGTCAGTGCTTGAAGCCTAGTAGGTACGCAGGGTCTCTGGACTGAATGGATTCAAACCGGAAATAGGACTCTAGAAATATTCAGAGTGAGCTCTCGCAGAAGGGACTCTGGATTATGATGTATCCCAGTTAAAGCCCTTTCATGCCTCCAGCTCCCTGAAAATCCAGACCGATTCTCTATTGCCACCTCTTCCCACTTGCCAGCTCTCATCAAAGGATTTCCTTTTTCCCCAAAGTGCCATCTTTCCTTTTGCCTCTGGGCCTTTGCCTGTGAAATTCCCGTTCCTTTCCACACCCCTCTCCACCTCTCACCTGGATGACTCCCTCTGGCCTATCACCCTGTCCGATTACCCAATCAGCAAACTGAGCACGTGTTTAGGGCACCAGCAAAGCAGAGACACTAAAAAAATATACATATATTATTTTTTTTAAAAATATTATTTTATTTATTGACTTATGGGGGGGTATGAGGTGGGAGGGGCAGGAGGCGAGCAGACTCCTCACTGAGCAGGGTGCCTGCCTCTTGCTGTGTGAAGCCTGATAGATCCGGGGACCCTGAGATCATGACCTGAGCCGAAGGCGGATGGTTAATCCACTGAGCCACCCAGGCGCCCCCAAATATTATTATTATTATTATTTTTTAAGATTTTATTTATTTATTTATTTATTTGACAGAGAGAGAGATCACAAGTAGGCAGAGAGGCAGGCAGAGAGAGAGGAGGAAGCAGGCTCCCTGCCAGCAGAGAGCCCGATGCGGGACTCGATCCCAGGACCCTGAGATCATGACCTGAGCCGAAGGCAGCGGCTTAACCCACTGAGCCACCCAGGCGCCCCCCAAATATTATTCTTTTAAAAAACTAATTTGATGTTCGGGGCACCTGGGTGGCTCAGTGGGCTAGGGCCTCTGCCTTCGACTCAGGTCATGATCCCAGGGTCCTGGGATTGAGCCTCACATCGGGCTCTCTGCTCAGCAGGGAACCTGCTTCCTCCTCTCTCTCTGCCTGCTTCTCTGCCTACTTTTGATCTCTGTCAAATAAATAAATAAATAAGATCGTAAAAAAAAAAACACCCTAATTTGATGTTTGATAATTAAAAAAAACATTTAAAGAGCACTCATGGGAAAAAATAGAACTTTATTGGGGTTTCTTACTCTTATAGTTAACACTGTTTTTTTTAATTGTTTTTTTTTTTTAAAGATTTTATTTATTTAATTTGACAGACAGAGATCACAAGTAGGCAGAGAGAGAGGGGAAAGCAGGCTCCCCATTGAGATGATGTGGGGTTTGATCCCAGGACCCTGGCATCATGACCTGAGCTGAAGGCAGAGGCTTTAACCCACTCAGCCACCCAGGCGCCCTGCCAGCACTGTTTTTATGGCTGGGTGGCAGTAGGTAACATCATGGGGCTCTGCTCTTTGAGTCTTAGCTTGGACATCAGCACCTCTCCAGGAAGCCTTCACTGACCCCATGACAAGTTTAGTTCTCTTTTAGGTAATCTTTTTTTTTTTTTTTTAAAGATTTTATTTATTTATTGGACAGAGAGAGATCACAAGCAGGCAGAGAGGCAGGCAGAGAGAGAGAGGAGGAAGCAGGCTCCCTGCTGAGCAGAGAGCCCAATGCGGGACTCGATCCCAGGACCCTGAGACCATGACCTGAGCCGAAGGCAGTGGCTTAACCCACTGAGCCAACCAGGCGCCCCTGGGTTTTTCTTTAATATAGATATTTTTGCTTTACTTGTGGCTTTCTGTCCCCCCCATGTCCCCCCCACCCCTGCCCCACACCAAGTCTGGAAGCATCTTCAGGGCCCAATTACTCTCTCTCCACCTCTATACCTGCAGCACATACAGTACAGGGTCTGACCCCAAATATATTACTCTCTAACCTTTATTTATCCAGTCCCCTTTGCAGGATCTGCACTACACATCACATTCTTTTTTTTTTTTTTTTTTCTGTTTTCTTTTTTTAAAGATTTTACTTATTTTTTTTTTTTTAAGATTTTATTTATTTATCAGAGAGAGAGAGAGGGAGAGAGCAAGCACAGGCAGACAGAGAGGCAGGCAGAGGCAGAGGGAGAAGCAGGCTCCCCGCTGAGCAAGGAGCCCGATGCGGGACTCGATCCCAGGACGCCGGGATCATGACCTGAGCCGAAGGCAGCTGCCCAACCAACTGAGCCACCCAGGCGTCCCAAGATTTTACTTATTTGACAGAGAGAGAGCACAAGCAGGCAGAGAGGCAGAGAGGAAGGGAAGCAGACTCCCTGCTGAGCAGAGAGCCGATGAGGGGCTTGATCCCAGGGCCCTGAGATCATGACCTGAGCCAAAGGCAGAGGCTTAACCCACTGAGCCACGCAGGTGCCCCAATAAATAAAATTTTTAGAAGAAAAAAAAAAGAACTGTATCTGAGGACCTCCTACTCACCCTTCAAGGTTCCACCCAAATGACCCCTCCTCTATGAACCTGCTCAATCCGTCAGTTGTGTTAGGTTGAGGGTTTTGTGAGCTTACAGCTCCTGCTGCAATTGGTGTCTCCCTCTTTTATGGTAATTTTTATGTACCGTAGAGGCACTTCAGTGGCTCAGTTGGTTCAGCCTCTGCCTTTAGCTCAGGTCACAATCCCAGGTCCTGGGATAGAGTCCCACATTGGGCTCCTTGCTCGGCGGGGAGCCTGTTTTTCCTCTGCCACTCACCCTGCCTATGCTCTCTCTCTCTCAAATTAATAAATTTTTTAAAAAAGATTTTATTTATTTATTGACAGAGAGAGAGAGAGATCACAAATAGGCAGAGAGACAGGCAGAGAGAGAGGGGAAGCAGGCTCACTGCTGAGCAGAGAGCCCGATGCGGGACTCAATCCCAGACCCTGAGATCATGACCTGAGCTGAAGGCAGAGGCTTAACCCACTGAGCCACCCAGGCGCCCCTCAAATAAATAAATTTTAAAAAATATATTTTTTAATTTAAATTTTATTTTATTTTATTTTATTTTAAAGATTTTATTTATTTATTTGACAACCAGAGATCACAAGTAGGCAGAGAGGCAGGCAGAGAGAGAGAGAGAGAGAGGAGGAAGCAGGCTCCCTGCTGAGCAGAGAGCCCGATGTGGCACTCGATCCCGGGACCCCGAGATCATGACCTGAGCCGAAGGCAGCGGCTTAACCCACTGAGACACCCAGGCGCACCTATTTTATTTTATTTTTTTAAAGATTTTATTTATTTATTTGAGAGACGGAGATCACAAGTAGGCAGAGAAGCAGGCAGAGAGAGAGGAGGAAGCAGGCTCCCCCCTGAGCAGAAAGCCCTATGTGGGGGGCTTGATCCCAGGAGCCTGGGATCATGACCTGAGCTGAAGGCAGAGGCTTTAACCCACTGAGCCACCAGGCACCCCAATCTTTTTTTTTTTTTTTTAATTTAATTTATTTATTTGACAGAGAGAGAGACAGCGAGAGCAAGAACACAAGCAGGGGGAGTGGGAGAAAGAAAGCAGGCTTCTCACCAAGCAGGGAGCTTGAAGTAGGGCTTGATCCCAGGACCCTGGGATCATAACCTGAGCCAAAGGCAGATAGACGTCTAATGACTGAGCCACTCAGACGTCCCTAAACTTATAAAAACTTGAAACAAATTTTTTTTTAATGTATGTATTTTCTTCCCCCACCAGATTGGGAGCTGCTGAAAAACAGAGACTCGGTGGATGGATCACTGGTCCCTAGAGCCCTGGGTTGGGCTGGCCAGAGGAGAGAGCAATGTATGCTTTTTAAAGAAACAAACTGGAGGATGTCATGACGGAGGAAAAATTCAAGCAAGATTTTGAATGTGGGGGAAGAATAACATGTACTCACTGAGGGCACAGAATCAGTGCCGATAAAAACAAATCAAAGCAACAATACCCCTGACAGCCAGTACTGAGCGTACCATAGTGTGGTGGGCAGAACGGAGATGAAGCTCTGCCTCTCACTGTCTGTGTGACCTTGGACAAGGTAGATCATCTCTCTGTGCCTCAGTTTCACCATCTATCAAAAGGGGAGATTAAGGGTACCTACCTTACCGAGAATTCAATGGGCGAGTATCCGCAAGGTGCTGAGAGCTGGGCTGGGCCAGCGTGGTGCTTGTGAGTTTGCCCCATGGCCTAGCACCTTGGCTGTGCTAGGCATTTTCATCTGGCACCCCACTTAGCCCTCACAGCCGCCTGAAAGGCAGGGCTATTTGTCCTTTTACTGAGAAATGAGGTGTGTGGGGGCCAAAGGTTCTTGCTAAGGCCAGGCCAGTCACTAGGTAAGGGACAGGAATGGGATTTGAACCCATGTCTCCCTGGCCTGCCGCCCACCCATGTTCCTTGACTGTGGCACCTGCCTGCAGGAGGAGGGGGAGGAAGAGAAGATGGCACAGTGGGAAGGCAGGGAGGCTTCCCTGAGCGGGGGCCTCCAGAGCAGAGAGGCAGGCATTTTTTTCTAGAGCTTTCATTTCCGTCTGCCTCTTCTGAGCAGGTGAAAAACCCCACAGAGGGCCCTTCATGGAGTCCTCCCCCTTTTCCTCCCCCTCCTGATGCTGCTTCATCCCCCCACGCTGGGAGGGAGGGAGGTCAGGCATGCAGCGTGGGAGATGTAGGGGAGTGGAGTGAGGAGGAAGGGGAGCATCATTCCAGATCCTTTCCCTTCAGCACCCCCCTCTCCCCATCACAAGCGCTCAGGGAGGAGAGAGCATTCCAGGTGGAAGGAATGGCAAATGCAAAGGCTGTGGATTAAGGATGTGGAGGCGGGGAAAGCCTGTGAGCTTGGCTGGAACTGAGGTTCAGGGCCCCCTGGGATTGCTCAGTGGAGAAGAACTTGTTTGACGAGAAGGAGAGAGAGAGAGAGAGATGCAGTGGACCCAGCAAGAGCTGATGATTCTAGAGGTAGGGAAGTGGCTGCAGACTGTCCTGAGCTCTGAACACACTGGTCTCCATCTTCTTCCCCTCAACCAGGGTGGTGAAGATGGGTCACTGTGATTCCTCATGGTCCTTGTGATTTGTTTTTCCCTTAACACACTGGGTTCTGCCAGCTCTATACCAGGAATTGGTTCATGGCTTTTTATGCATTCTCTCAGTGTTTTTCTCCCCAGCTGTACAATTGTTATTATTCCCTCCATTTTATGGATGAGAAAACTGAGGCTCCGCCAGGTTTTATAACTTGCTCAAGGTCACACAGGGTGTAACAGGCAGATCCTGGACCCAAACCCAGGACTTTTTCTAGAGACGGCAATTTTGCCAGCTGTACTGGTTTAGGCTGCTTTCCCCAGGGTGTTTGCCATCCCCATAGCAACAATGAGAGGCCTGCCTGTGCTGACAGCACTTCATAGTTTATGCAGGCCTTCTTTTTGCTCCTCACAACAGCCCTGTAAGCAAGCTGCTATCATCCCTATTTCATAGATAAGGAAACTGAGGCTCAGACAGGGGATGTGACTTGGCCAAGACTGTTGGTCCAGACTCAGACTCTAAACCACTTTTTGCTTTCCCTTGCAGTGGAAGAGGGTCTGTTACCTGCTCTAAGCTGCCTCGAAGGGCAGGGAACAAACAGGCAGGGGTTACTTTTCAAAACTGGTGGGAAAGGAACGGGTTTGGCCTTCAGAGCCTGGGACTTGGCTACTGGCAGTGGATAATGTCATCAGGAGGGAGGGCTTAACCTCAGGTGCAGTTAAGTCCATTCATGTTCAGAGGCTGGGTTCGAATTCCAGCTGTGCCTCCTGCAGACTGGGTGGCCTTGGGCAAGTCATTTAACCTTAGTGCTTCTTTTGCCTCATTTGTAAAATGATGGTAATGACAGGACCTCACTCATAGGGCTACTAGGAGGATTTATAAGTTAATGCATGGACAGCACTTAGCATGTGTTTGACACATAGGAAATGCTCCGTGTTAGTGCTTATTAATATGATTTCTCAAGTGTTCAGCACCATCCCCTCAGAAAGCAACTTGTCTATGTCTCTTGCCTAAAAGGAGAAACTATGGCTCTTGTTGTCAGACAATCTTCATGCAAAAGCTCCAAAATCTTACCTAGGACAGGTGGTAATGCTGATATCGACAATAATAATTATTATTAAATTACTAATAAAGTTAGAGTTAATGACAATAATACTATTAAAGTTAATATTCAACAGCTGCTTACTATGTGCCAATCACTGTGTGAAGTGCTTTGCATTTATTTATTTATTTTTTAAAAGTTTGTTTGTTTGTTTAAAGATTTTATTTATTTATTAATGGGAGAGGAGACAGCATGAGGAGAGAGGTCAGCAGGAGAAGCAGACTCCCTGCTGAGCAGGGAGCCTGATGTGGGACTCAATCCCAGGACTCCAGGATCATGACCTGAGCCAAAGGCAGTCGCTTAACCAACTGAGCCACCCAGGTGCCCCAGTGCTTTGCATTTATTATCTCATTTAACTTTCACAGTTCCGGGAGATTAAAAACAATTATGATTCCCATTTTACGGATAAGGAAACTGAGGCTCACAGAGGCAAAGTCACTTGGCTCAAGGTCACACTGCTAGAAAGTGCTATAGTTATGATTTGAACCCAGGCTTGCCTGGCTTCAAAGTCTCACAAAACAATTACGGTCAGATGACAACTCGCCCAGTGTATGGATGCTTCCATCAGCTCTCTCCCAAACTTATCTGATGGATCTGCTGCCTCGGGCTCACCTCCCTCCATGCTGGGAAGAATGAGCACCTTTTATGGAGGGCCTTCTGTGTGCCGGAACACTTTAGACACATTCCACATTGAGTCCTCACTGCCCCCCATGACACTTTATCATTATCCCCGGTTCTTAGAAAAGGAGATGAGGGGCGCCTGGGTGGCTCAGTGGGTTAAGCCGCTGCCTTCGGCTCAGGTCATGATCCCAGGGTCCTGGGATCAAGTCCCACATCGGGCTCTCTGCTCAGCAGGGAGCCTGCTTCCCTCTCTCTCTCTCTGCCTGCCTCTCTGTCTACTTGTAATCTCTGTCTGTCAAATAAACAAATAAAATCTTTAAAAAAAAAAAAAAGAAAAGGAGATGAGGCACAGAGAGGTGTGGTGACTGGACAAGGTCACACAGTCTGAAGTGAGATGCCAGAGCCAGGATGCAAACCCTGGGTTGGCCTCAAAGCTTGCATTCAGGGCCTACCAGAAAAGTACAGAGACCCTTGGAAATGAGCCTCATTTCAAAGTCAGGTTCCCTCCCCTGTAACACCTCATTTGCTTAGGCCCCTGCATGAGCTCTGTCCTCCTCATTGCCACCTATTCCAACTGGCCTGGATGCCTTTCTCTTGGCCTGCAATCCTTCTTCCAGAGACCTGCTGCCTGGTTCAGCCCCATTCACCAACTCACCCAGAGATATCACCTCTGCAGGAAGCCTCTTCTAGCCCCACCCCATTCCAACATGCACTCTCATAAACACCTTGTACTTTGCCTTCTCGTTCCTTACCAGTTTCTAACTCTATTTTGATTCATCTGGTCATTTGTTTTATGACTTACTTCCTTACTAAACTCCAAGCTCCATGAGGGTCTGTTTTGCCCACCATTGTAGCTGTACCACTGGCAGGCTGCCTATCCATAGTCAATGCTTAATAATTTTTAAAAAAAGATTTTATTATTTATTTGACAGACAGAGATCACAAGTAGGCAGAGAGGCAGGCAGAGAGAGAAGGAGAAGCAGGCTCCCTGCCGATGCGGGGCTCAACCCCAGGACCCTGAGATTATGACCAGAACTGAAGGCAGAGGCTTAACCCACTAAGCCACCAAGGCACCCCAATTTTTTTTAAAGTAAACCCTAGGGGCGCCTGGGTGGCTCAGTGGGTTAAAGCCTCTGCCTTCGGCTCAGGTCATGACCCCAGGGTCCTGGGATCAAGCCCTGTGTTGGGCTCTCCGCTTGGTGGGGAGCCTGCTTCCCTTCCTCTCTCTCTGCCTGCCTCTCTGCCTAATTGTGATTTCTGTCTGTCAAATAAATAAATAAATATAAAGTAGACCCTACACCGAACATAGGTCTCGAACTCACTGACTCTAAAATCAAGAGTCATATGCTCTACTGACTGAGCCAGCCAGGCACCCTGGTACTTAGTAATTTTTTACTGAATAGATGAATCCTTGAATGAATAGATAAATACCAGGTACTTTTTACACATGACTCATTAATTTCACAATTAACTCACTGAATCCTCACAACTGCCCTGCTGTCCCCATCTTATTTTTAATTTTTTTTTTAGCTGTGATGTGGATATACATATTTTTTTGGCACTGATGTGGATATATATATATATATATATATGAAAATTTTTAAAGATTTTATTTCTTTATTTGACACGGAGAGCGGGAACACAAGCGGGGGGGGGGGCGTGCCTCGAGCAGAGGGAGGAGGACAAGCAGGTTCCCTGCTGAGCAAGGAGCCCCATGCAGCACTAGATCCCAGAACCCCCAGATCATGACCTGAGCTGAAGGCAGATGCCTAACCAATTGAGCCACCCAGATGCCCTGCTGTCCCCATTTTAGAGAGGCCATAAATGAGGCTCAAAAAGCTATAAAGTGGTGGAGCTCGGATTCAATTTCAGGTCAGGCTAACCCAAAGACACTGACTTCTGCACAGCACCTGCTGCCTCCCAGCACCCAACGGCCACAGTCACGATTTAAATAGTCATTGGTTGTCAGACCACATGTCCCAATTTGAGCCTGGAGGTCACTGACTCAGCCAGCACTGAGGCTCTTTCAGCACCATGCACTTGGTGGTCTCCGCCCATTTAAAGGCTTAGCTGGCTCCCCCTCCCTCTCCCATCTTGGCCTCCTTCCTTTCCAGAGAGGGAAAAGGACTAGGAATTACAGCCAAGGCAGCCCTTCTGGGAAAAACAATCCTGTAATGAAAAGAGCCCTGTTCTGAGAGCAAAGAAACCTGGATTTAAGTCTTGGCATGGAGGCTGCCCTGCTGAGGGCCCGTAATGGTGTCACTGCCCCGGTGTCCTTGTTTGGGATTCTGTCTGAGTTGCTGACCCACCTGTCATACCCTACTCACCTCCTGATTCCTAGGTCCCTAGAAACAGCTAGGGCCTAGGGTAACCGGAGAGAGGGGAACTGTACTGGCATTCTCACGACACTCCCCGGAATGCTAAAGGGTTGGTGGAAGAACGTCTTTCTCAGGGGACACCAGGCCTGGGAGGAGAAATACAGAAATGGAAGACAAAAGATACAAGTTTGAGTCCTGGGGTTGTTTCAAATTCCCTAGGTGACCCAGGGTAAGTCATGGAGTTTTCAGTTTTCTCTCCTGCAAAACGAAGACAATATCCGCCTTACAGAGTTGCTCAAAAGAACTAAATGAGAGATATTCGCTAACTTGTGAATTTGTCAATGGTATCAAGCTGCAGCCTTTTATAATCAACAAGATGCACATATACCCAACTTATACCCAACTCAGGCGTGTAGCTTCAAAACGCCAGGGACATGAGGCCGACATGACTACTCCTATTTTGCAGAAGGACAAACTGAGAACCAGATAAGTTCAGGAAGTCGTCTGAGGTCGCAGAATGAGGTGATGCCTGACCAGGGTCTTGCTCACCTGACCCCGGCCTTTCAGAATCGGCTCCCAGTCCTAAGACCCCGGACCTCGCCCCGGAAGACTCGTTTAGCAGCGGGCCAGAGCCTATGACTCACTCTCCCCACCCTACTTTCGGTCGGGCCCGCTCGGGCAAAACTATCTGCAACTTGAGGGGTATCCACAGAAAGTTCATGGGTTTGGCCCCTTCCTTCCACCAAAAACCCCGGTTGTTTGAACTCTAACAAGTGAAATCCATATTTCAACACACTCTGTAGCAGTTTTTACACTTTCTTAGGTAGGACTTTCCTACTTTGAATTTAGGAGTTGACTCAGTTTAATCTCCACCCCCACTTCACTTGGTTTGCCCTCTCGCTGTTTACTCCGATTGCGGAAGTAGCTCGGGTGGAGCTCCCCAGACTGTACCCTTGAGTACGTCTTTTGCGTAGCTATTTAACTGGCATTCCACTCGGGCCAATGGAATGCCCGAAAGCCCCAGGAGGGTGGGGCAGAGAGCCAATCAGGGCCGTTGGCGGGGTGTGGCTGTGTCCCAGGGCGGGGAATCGCGTAATGGCGGACGCGGGCCGGGTGAGCGCGGCTGGGGGCGTAGCGCGCTGAGGGGGGTTTGGCTGTGTGGCATCCACGGAGGCGGCCCACGGGAAGAGACCCCGTGCGGAGAAGGGCGGCTGGTAGGCCTCTCTGTCGCTGAGGGCGACCACACGAGACCAGGTGAGCAACAAGTCCCCGCGGGCGGGCCCCGCTGTGAGGCGCCGGGCCCGGCCGCGCCGCCACCCCCCCCACCCCCTGCCTCGAGCCTCGCGGGGTCGCGGAGGATTGGGTGGCGCACCTTCTGCCGCGGACCGGCAGTGGCCGGGGGAGCGGTCAGCGCGGGGTGGCCTCTTACTCTACACTCCCCTCCCCAGGGAGGAGGTGTCCTGGAGGTCCCCTCGGAGACTTGGAGGGGCCGGCGAATCTGTGAGGCTGCGAAAGTGCCCCCATCCTGGCCTGGCGCTGGCACTAACTCGCTATGTGACCTTGGGCAAGTCACTTCCCTCTCAGGGCCTCAGTTTCCCTACTTGTAAAACGAACGCTTTGCAGGCAGTTGTACATGAGTTGGATCTCAGATGTTCTCGGAGATCTCTGGCAAGTTGTTCTCCAGGCGGAGCTTTAGTTTCCAGAGTGGGGCCATGAAGGAATTGTAGGGCTCTTTGAGATCCGTGGCCTGCTGAGTCGAAGAGTGGCGGAGAGGATTGTGTGTACGTACATGTGTGTATGTACGTATATATGTATGTGTACAGGATGGTTCTGCAGGGTAAGGAGACGAGTTGGCTAAGGGGGCTCTTCCATGAAGGCTGGATTGACCCCAGGCTATAATTAGGTAGACTCTGGTTGTCTTGGTCCTCTAGGGACCTAGAGCCTTTGAGATGGCAAAGTTTTATACACTGGGGCTCCATAGCATGGGAGGAGAGGAAAGTATCCTTGGAACCTCTTGGGGCAATGATTGAAAGTTAGTCCCCAAACAATTCAGGGGGGTTAGGAGTGGGAGGGGAAGCATTTATAGTGCTCTTCCTATGTGCCAGCCCTTGTTTAGGCTTATGTTCTTAATTTTTACAGTTGCTTTTGGGAATTTACACTTAAGGAAACCGAGTTTCAGAGAAGTTTAGTAACTTGTCCAAGGTCACACAAAACTTACCAACCAACTGTAAGGTGGTTTCCTTTGAGGATCATCAGACAAGGGGGAAGTCATTATCCATTTAAAAGAAGTTTGCTGTGTCACAAATGGAGGGAGAGGTCTGGTTCCAGACACTTGAATTGACCTCTGGCATGGAGACAGGCTGGACCTTGAACTCTGGATGGCTAATTATAAGTGCATTCCCTTTTTTCAGTCTGTGAGTTGGAAAGGACTGTTTCTAAATTGTAAAGTTATTTTAAAGTTGTCAGAACCTCAAAGAACTCAGTTTGAATCTTGAATGGGTGGCTTGTAGAAGGTCACCAACTGTTGGTGTATAGATTTGACTCTTGGCTCAGAGGGGAGCCAGCCCAGTAACTGTTTCTCCTCCCTAAATTTTCTCTGGATGACAGAAATTTCCCATTTGTTCAAATTTCTTTGGATTCCTGGAACCAAAGGTTCAGTACCCTGCCGGTGATGCAGCATAATGTTCCTTCCTTTCTTTGTGTTCCCTGTTATCTGACTTCTAGATGAGTGAAGATTGTGGACCTGGAGTCAGAGACTAGTAGTTGGATATGATAAATTGTAGCCCTTAATTTTTCTAAGCCTCCGCTTTTGGCTAATCAAAATGGTAGGACCGGCAGTGTGTATTGTTCTCATATGTCATGGTAGGGAAGAAAATTGGAAGAGGAAGTTGCTGAGAAAGCGGGCGTTTCTTAGCAGTGGAGCCAATATGTATTTCTTTGTTTGAAATTCTAAAACCAGAAAAGCAGCAACTGAAGGAGGAAGGAAGGAAAGAACTGTGAAACTCTTCTTCCAATTCAGATATCTTTAAGAGCTGTTCCTGTTGCTCCCTGTCCAAAACCCTGCTTTCACAGAAAAAGTCAATTGTAATTTGTTCAAAGTTTAGAAATTATATTCTAGAATGATACTTTATTTATTTATAATTTTTTTAAAAACTTACTTATTTGAGATAGAGCACGACCAGAGGGAGTGGCAGGCAGAGGGAGAAGCAGGCTCCCCACTTAGCCAAGGAACCTCATGCATAGGACCCAGGACACTGGGATCATGACCCCCCGCCCCGCAAAGGCAGATGTTTAACTGACTGAGCCACCCAGGCATCCCTAGAATGATAATTTTAGATATGAAACCCTTCGAGATAAATTTCTTAAAAATCAGAACATTTTACTGAGTTTCTTATTTACCAGCGGATGATTCTTTTTCTCAACTTAATTGCCAGTTGCAGTCTTTTGGTCAATATTAACTGTGATTTTTTTTTTTTTTTTTTAGATTTTATTTTATTTGACAGAGAGAGATCACAAGTAAGCAGAGAGGCAGGCAGAGAGAGAGAGAGGAAAGCAGGCTCCCCGCTGAGCAGAGAGCCCGATGTGGGGCTCCATCCCAGGACACTGAGATAATGACCTGAGCTGAAGGCAGCTGCTTAATCCACTGAGCCACCCAGGCGTCCCTTAACTGTGATTTAAATTAGTGAATTTCAGTCTAAGTAGGTTTTTTTTTTTTTTTTAAAGATTTTATTTATTTATTTGAGAGAGAGACAGTGAGAGAGAGCATGAGCGAGGAGAAGGTCAGAGAGCGAAGCAGACTCCCCATGGAGCTGGGAGCCCGATGTGGGACTCGATCCCGGGACTCCAGGATCATGACCTGAGCCGAAGGCAGTCGTCCAACCAACTGAGCCACCCAGGCGTCCCCAGTTTAAGTAGGTTTGATCTAGATACTGGATGATGTAAATATCACCATCACTTGAAAAAATATGTAAGGGTGTGTTTGAGTTTTGCATTTGTTAAAAGTCTTGTTAATGCTTTGTTTTACGGGATTGTGTATGTGTGAGTAGTTGTTAAGTCATTGAATTGAAGATCTACCTTCATTCTCTATATTAGTTACATTTTCTGTATAAGACTTAGTCTTTTTTTTTTTTTTTTAAAGATTTTATTTATTTATTTGACAGGCAGAGAGGCAGACAGAGAGAAGAGGAAGCAGGCCCCCTGCTGAGCAGAGAGCCGGACGGGGGGCTCCATCCGGACCCTGGGATCATGACCCAGGCTGAAGGCAGAGGCTTTTTTTTTTTTTTTTTAAAGATTTTGTTTATTTATTTGAGAGACAGAGAACATGACGGGGAGAAGGACAGAGGGAGAGGCTGACTCATGGATCTGGGAGCCTGATGCGGGACTCAGTCCTGGGACTCCAGGATCATGACCTGAGCCGAAGGCAGTCGGTTAGCCAACTGAGACATCCAGGCACCCTATTGGTTACTTCTTAAAACTTTTTTATTTATTATTTTAAAGAGAGAGATAATGGGGTGGGAGAGTAGAGGGAGAAGAACAAACAGACCCCACGCTGAGTATGGGGCCTGGCCACAGGACTTGATCCCACAGACCTGAGATCATGACCAAAGCCGAAACCAAGAGTCAGATGCTTTAACCAGCTGAGCCACCCAGGTGCCCCTATATATTGGTGACTTTGTTGCTGGTCCTGGCATGCATTGGGTAGAGTGGAAGAGGACCCAGATTTTTTGGTAAGGTAAATTGACTTTTTTTTTTTTTTTTAAGTGATGGTGGGGGCAGGAAGGGGCAAAGGGAGAGGGAGAGAATCTTAAGCAGGCTCCATGCCTGGCAGAGAACCCAATGCAGGGCTCTGTCTCACAACCCTGAGATCATGACCTAAGCCAAAATCTACATTCTTTTTTTTTTTTTTTTTTTTAAGATTTTATTTATTCATTTGAGAGAGAGAGAGAGAATGAGAGCGAGCATGAGAGGAGAGAGGTCAGTGGGAGAAACAGACTCCCTGCCAAACAGGGAGTCCAATGTGGGACTTGATCCCAGGACTCCAGGATCATGACCTGAGCCAAAGGCAGTCACCTAACCAACTGAGCCACCCAGGCGCCTCAAAGTTAGCATTTTTAACCAACTGAGATACCCAAGCATTCCAGCAAAATAGCTTTCTAAGATACTGACGCAGTTGGTAGATGTGGACTCATAGTTAGATCATTGCCAGTTAGTTGGTAGGATGTGATTTTGTGACTTAGGCAGGATTAGACAGAGTCTGTGTCTGCAGGCAACTGAAAGTTTTATTTCTGTGGTAGTGGTTTTACTTAGTAAGACTGATGAGGGTGACAGTTGCTAAACTGAGAATAGGTGCAAAGTGCAGTAATTGTTTGGGATTTGGGTGGGGGGGTGTTTTTTGTTGACTGAAGAAATGAGTGGTTCTTTATTTGGAAAGAGGCTCATAAGCTGTGAAATAAGATATTTTTGCTCTTCTGAACTGAACAAGATGTCATCTCCTCCATGAAGCCTGCCGAGGGAAAATTGAATGATTCCTTTGTATGTTCTCTCCTTTTTTTTAATAAAAAGAATTATTTATTTATTTATTTGACAGGCAGAGATCACAAGTAGGCAGAGAGGCAGGCAGAGAGAGAGGAGGAAGCAGGCTCCCTGCTGAGCAGAGAGCCCAATGCAGGGATCCATCCCAGGACCCTGGGATCATGACCCGAGCTGAAGGCAGAGGCTTTAACCCACTGAGCCACCCAGACACCCCCCCAAATAAAATCTTAAAAAATAATAATAAATGTATTAGAGCAGTATAGATAGATAGCTGAATTTTTATACAGATTTATGTAAATTTAGTTTCTACCACTGATTAGTGGAGTAAAGAACTACTAGACTATTACTACCTTGCATAAAAGATTTTCTCAGAAAAGCTCACAGCTGAAAAGTTTAACACCTAGAGAAAAATCAGTATTGGTTTTATAGAAAACTTGCTAGGACTTGTCAGGATTCTTTTGATAAATTTTGATGGCCCTGCATTTTTATAATTCTAAAAAAATTATGTTAAGCTAATGGGCATGTTTTTCTGAGCTCTGTGATAGGTAGATTGGTCAAGGCAATGGTTCTTGTTCCCTTGGGGCATTCATAAAATGATTACAAGTTAGTAGTAACATTTGGGGACTTCACTGTCCTTTGACCAATCCTCCACAATATAACATTATAATCATTCATATCTTAGTCACCATTAAAGTGATGTTGAATGAGTTTTTTCCTGTTCCATTTGAAGTTGTGAATGGTACTCTGGAGAATTCAAATGTATAGTTATGAATGGTATCTCAGAATAGTTACCATTTATGCAAATGAAGCACACTTCTTAACTTAGAAACCAAACAGAATTGAATTAGAAAAGAGAAGAATAGAAACAAGAATTGTTGAATGCTTGCAGAGGAAATAATGTTGAAATATAGAAATATCTCAGAAAAATTTGCTCTTCATGATTTCTACACACCAATAAAGAAAATTAGTTTGAGATTGATGGGAGAGGCTATTAAACTTTGCCCGTAATATTACTTTTCAAGCTGTTTTTCTTTTCTGGTAAAATATGAGAGTCTGAAGCATACTCTGTTAGTTGTAAGATTAATTCCGGTTGAACAGAAGTAAGGTTCTTATTTTTAGAATATAGAAGCCCTTTTGAAAAGAAGCAGTGGTTCAGCTTAGTTCCAATTTGAGTGAATATGTGTGTCTATAAGCACACATACACATATACACATGTATATATGATGTGGCTTATAGTGATACTTAAACTTCATAATCAACATAGTAAAATAATAATTCTTTTACTCTCAGGTATTCAAAAGTGAGACATTTTTCTCCCCTGATTATGCCATCATTGTAGCAAGTACTAAAAAGCAGTACAAAATGCTTTCTCTCTCTTTAAATTTTTACTTGTTTATTTATTTTTATTTATTTTTAAAGATTTTTATTTATGTATTTGACAGACAGAGATCACAAGCAGGCAGAGAGGCAGGCAGAGAGAGAGGAGGAAGCAGGCTTCCTGCTGAGCAGAGAGCCCGATATGGGGCTCCATCCCAGCACCCTGGGATCATGACCTGAGCCGAAGGCAGAGGCTTAACCCACTGAGCCACCCAGGCGCCCCTACTTATTTATTTTTGAGAGAAAGAAGCAGACTTCCTGCTGAGGAGGGAGCCTGATGCAGGACTTGATCCCAGGACCCTGGAATCATGACTTTAGCCAAGGCAGACGCTTAACCAGCTGAGGCACCCAGGTGCCCCTGAAATAATATCTTGAGAAGTTGTGTTTAACTATGTAGAAGGAGGTCTTAGGTCATGCCCATTGATGTTCCTTTTTGTTCATAATTGAGAACTCTAAATTTCCCTTTGTAGAATATTGATAGTCTTTAAAGAATAGTATTCCTGATACCAGAATCATTTGTGGAATTGTAAGAAGTAGAAGAAAAATTTTGTCCCTTTTTACTTTTAAAACTCTTTTAGCATTCATTTGCAATGAAAAATTGCAAAGCACAGTGCTCCCACTTTGGTATATACCATTACAATCACTCCCCAGCACTTAAGATAAGTTATGTTAGTAGCTTCATTTTACAGGTAAACAAGCTCAGAAAGGTTAAGTAACTTCCTTTAAGTCACTCAACTAATAAATGGTAGATTTGAGTCGAACGGTGTCTTTTTTCCCCCTTCTTTGTACTCTACAGCCTCTACGGTGTCTTTTTTCCCCCTTCTTTGTACTCTACAGCCTCTGTGTATCTATCTATCTGAAGTATAGTTGACATACAATGTTACATTAGTTTCAAGTGCACAGCATAATGATTGGATAACTTCATGCTCTCACTACAGGTATAACTACCTTCTGTCATCATAACAGGGCTATTGCAGTACAGTTGACTATATTCCCTACCTCGTACCTTTCATCCCTGTGATGTATACATTCCATATCTGGAAGCCTGTATCTCTCACTCCCCTTCACCCATTTTTTTTTTTTTTCAATTTTATTTATTTTCAGAAAAACAGTATTCATTATTTTTTCACCACACCCAGTGCTCCATGCAAGCTGTGCCCTCTATAATACCCACCACCTGGTACCCCAACCGCCCACCCCCCCCCCGCCACTGCAAACCCCTCAGATCCCTTCACCCATTTTGTCCATCCTCCCAGCCCTCTGTTCTTTATTTTTACTTTGTAATTAATTAATTGATTAATTAATTAATCAACCTATTTATTTATTTATTATTTGTCAGGGAGGACATACAAGCCAGGGGTGCACACAAGCAGGGGGGAGTGGCAGACAGAGGGCTGAGCAGGGTGCCTGCCCAGGACTCTGAGATTATGCCCTGAGCCAAAGGCAGGCATCTAACCTACTGAGCCACCCAGGCATCCCTATTTTTAATATTTAAAAAAAGATTTTATTTATTTATTTATTTGAGAGAAAGCAGAGCACGTGTGTGAAGGCACGGGTGGGGAAGGGCAGAGAGAGAGGGAGAAGCAGGCTCCACATTGAGCACAGAGCCCCAGTGGGGCTTGATCCCAGTACACTGAGATCATGACCTTAGCTGAAATTAAGTCATATGCTTAACTGACTGAGCCACCCATAGGCCTCTGTCCTTTATTTTTTAGTGGGTTTTTTTCTTTCTTTATTTGAATTTAATTAGATTTTTAATTTAATTTAATTTAATTTTTAAAAAGACTTTATTTATTTATTTGACAGCCAGAGATCACAAGTAGCCAGAGAGGCAGGCAGAGAGAGAAAGTGGGGAAGCAGGCTCCCTGCTGAGCAGAGAGCCTGCTGCGGGGCTCGATCCCAGGACCCTGAGATCATGACCCAAGCTGAAGGCAGAGGCTTAACCCACTGAGCCACCCAGCCGCCCCTTTAATTTTATTTTTTAAGAAATATTTTATTTTATTTTTATTTGACAGAGAGAAAGCACAAGCAAGGAAGTGGCAGGCAGAGGGAGAGGAAGAAGCAGGCTCCTGCAGAGCAGGGGGAGCTCTAAGTGGGACTGGATCCCAGGACCCTCGGATTGTGACTTGAGCTGAAGGCAGTCACTTAACCAACTGAGCCACCCAGTCTCCCTAATCAGATTTTTTAAAAAAACATTTTATTTATTTATTTGACAGAGATCACAAGTAGGTAGAGAGGCAGGCAGAGAGAGAGGCTGAGCAGAGAGCCCGATGTGGGGCTCGATCCTTGCACCCTGGGATCATGACCTGAGCTGAAGGCAGAGGCTTTAATCCACTGAGCCACCCAGGCGCCCCCCTAATCAGATTTTTTAATGATACAGTTTACATACTGTGTAATGGGCAGAAGCACAAGTATATAATTAGATGCATTTTGACAAGTGTAAACACGTGTAGCCAACACCCCAGTCCAGAGAGAACATTTCCATAACCTTCCAGTGTTCCCTCACACATCCTTCCAGTCTCCACTGTCTTAGGGGCAACCACTATTCTGATTTCTGTTGTTAAAAATTAATTTTGCCTGTTCTTGACTCCTACCATATGCACTCTTTTGTTTCTGAATTCTCCTGTTCAATCTACGTTTTTGTGATTCATCCACATTAATGTATGTCAGTATGGGGGCGCCTGGGTGGCTCAGTGGGTTAAGTCACTGCCTTCGGCTCAGGTTGTGACCTCAGGGTCCTGGGATCGAGTCCCGCATCGGGCTCTCTGCTCATCAGGGAGCCTGCTTCCTCCTCTCCCTCTCTGCCTGCTTGTGATCTCTCTCTGTCAAATGTATAAATAAAAATCTTAAAAAAAAAAAATGTATGTCAGTATGAAATCAGGGTTTTGATGTGTATCTAGAGTTCTTTCCAACAAACTGCTGCTCCTCTAATTTGCTTAATCTTATATCACATCCTTTCTTTTTTTTTTTTTTTTTTTTTTGCTTTGGTATTTGCATGTAATTTACTTCCCTTTTCTAATGCTTTAGATTTGTTTTTAAAATCTCTGTGAAATTGCAAAAGTAATACGTATTCATTGCAACAAATTACACAATTAGAAGTGAATAAAGAGTGAAAGTTACATTAGATTTATTTTTATTTATACCTTTTTCGAATGATGAGAATAATGAGTGCTCTTTGTAAAAAAAAATTTTTTTTAATTGCCATATCCAAAAAGTATGAAGCAGAGAATGAGAATCATCCATGATCCTACCAGTTAGCATTTATTTATTTATTTTTAAAGATTATTTATTTATTTATTTATTTAGTTCTTGACAGAGATCACAAGTAGGCAGAGAGGGGGGGGGAAGCAGGCTCCCTGCTGAGCAAGGAGCCAGGGGATCATGACCTGAGCTGAAGGCAGATGCTTAACCGACTGAGCCACCCAGGCGTTCCTATATATTATTTTTTAAAATCTGTTAGCATACAGAAGCTCCTCTGGTCTTTTTGGATACCTTTATAGGCCTTCTTTATCTCTTTTACCTTTTTTGTGCCGTGATGACCATAGCTGCACATTCTCTTCTAGGTACAGATACACTTTGGTTTGTACAAGGGCAGGATAATGTGTTCTGTGTTTCCAGAGCTTTTATAATAACAGTGTTTTGTTGCATTTTGTAGCTGTATTCAGGATAAGCTTAGGGACTCTGAAACCCTTTTCTTATATGTTGTAACAGGTAGCTTTAGAGCTCATCATCTGATAATTATAGTTTGGACTATTTTTCCATTACTGCATTACCTTATTTTTATCTACATGGAAGCTATTTTCCACATTTCTCAACACACAACTTTGTACCATCATACTTCTAGCTACTGCTGTAGAGTTATCTGCCAACAAAGAAGATTTTACTGGATAGGTTTTTTGAGATAATTTCTAAAAATGTTACTTGGGCTAAGTTTCAGCATCAATCCCTAGGGGACCCCTTTGTTTATTCATCTTTATCTATAAGGGGCCTATATCCTAACTGTCTTATTCCTGTTTCTAAATGAGTTCTCTGGGGGAAAAAGTTGGTTGGTTTTTTGTTGTTTAATTTCATTAAGCAAGGTCTACGAACAACCTGCAGCTCAAACACACAACCCCAAGATAGAGTTGCATGCTCTACCAACTGACCCAGTTGCTAGAGCGTGGTACTCTTTTTTGTTCTTTTTGTTTTGTTTTGTTTTTGTTTTAGAGTATGCTGTTTTGATCTTGGGGTCTTAAGTTTGAGCTCCATGTTGGGGGTAGAGTTTACTTAAAAAAATAAAACATGGATTGCTAAATTGGTTAAGCATCTGCCTTTGGTTCAGGTCATAATCTCAGGTCATGGGATGGAGCCCCAGCATAGCACAGGCTCCCTGCTCAGCAGGGAGTCTGCTTCTCCAACTCTGCTCCTCCCCTACCTGTGCACTCTTGCTCTCTTGGTCTCTCAAATAAATAAATAAAATCTTTTTTTTTTAAATTATCTTTTTTTAAAAAGATTTTTATTTATTTATTTATTTGACAGACAGAGATTACAAGTAGGCAGAGGCAGGCAGAGAGAGAGGAGGGGAAGCAGGCTCCCCACCAAGCAGAGAGCCCGATTTGGGGCTCGATCCCAGGACCTTGGGATCATGACCTGAGCCGAAGGCAGAGGCTTTAACCCACTTAGCCATCCAGGTGCCCTTAAATAAAATCTTTTAAAAAATAAAAGATAAAAAAATTATTGAGTCTCCTGGCTGGCTCAGGAGCTGGTACATGCAAAAGAATAAAGTTGGAACCCTGACTTACACTATAAATAAAAATTAACTCAAAATGGATCAAAGGCTTAAATATAAGGTCTAAAAATACAAAAATCTTAGAAGAAAACAGGTGTAAATCTTTACAATCTTAGATTAGGCAGTAGTTTCTTAGATATGACATCTAAAACACAAACCAAGAAAAAATAGATAAATTTCATCAAAATTAAAAATTTTTGTGCTTTATTTATTTTTTAAAGATTTTATTTATTTATTTGACAGAGAGAGATCACAAGTAGGCAGAGACACAGGCAGAGAGAGAGGGGGAAGCAGGCTTCCTAGAGCAGAGAGCCCGATGCTGGGCTCGATCCCAGGACCCTGAGATCATGACCTGAGCCGAAGGCAGAGGCTTAATTCACTGAGCCACCCAGGCGTCCCTGTGCTTTATTTTTTATTTATTTTAAAATTTTTTTTTTTTTTGAGAGGGAGAGCGCGACATGAGAGGAGAGAGGTCAACAGGAGAAGCAGACTCCCTGCCGAGCAGAGAGCCTGATGTGGGACTCAATCCCAGGACTCCAGAATTATGAACTGAGCTGAAGGCAGTCGCTTAACCAACTGAGCCACCCAGGCAACCAAAACTTTTGTGCTTTAAAGGGCATGATAAGGGGCGCCTGGGTGGCTCAGTGGGTTAAGCTGCTGCCTTCGGCTCAGGTCATGATCTCAGGGTCCTGGGATCGAGTCCCGCATCGGGCTCGCTGCTCAGCAGGGAGCCTGCTTCCTCCTCTCTCTCCCTCTGCCCGCCTCTCTGCCTACTTGTGATCTCTCTCTGTCAAAATAAATAAATAAATAAATCTTTTTTAAAAAAAATAATAAAATAAAGGGCATGATAAGGGGCGCTTAACCAACTGACCCACCCAGGCACCCTAGTATTTTATTCTTTTTGATGCTATTGTAAATGAAATTGTTTTCTTAATTTCATTTTTGGATTGTTAATTGCCAGTGCATAGAAATACAATTGATTTTGTGTATTGATCTTATATTCTGTTACCTTGGTTCTAGCAGGGTTTTTTGTTTTGTTTTGTTTTGGTAGATTTCATAGCATTTTTTTTTAAAGATTTTATTTTATTTTTTTAAGATTATATTTATTTGGGGGCGCCTGGGTGGCTCAGTTGGTTAAGCGACTGCCTTCTGCTCAGGTCATGATCCCAGTGTCCTGGGATTGAACCCCACATTGGGCTCCCTGCTCAGTGGGGAGCCTGCTTCACCCTCTCCCTCTGCTGCTCTGCCTGTTTGTGCTCTCTCACTCTGTCAAATAAATAAATAAAATCTTAAAAAAAGATTTTATTTATTTGTCAGAGAAAGAGAGTGTGCAAACAGGGGAAGTGGCAGACAGGAGAAGCAGGCTCCCTGCTGAGCAAGGATCCTGGTGTGGCATGCAGATGCTTAACCAACTGAGCTACCCAGGTGCCCCAAAGATTCTATTTTTTAATAATCTCTGCACCCAATTATGGGGCTTGAACTCATGATCCTGAGATCAAGAGTTAGATGCTCCCCCAACTGGGCCAGCCAGGCATCCCTCCTTAGCATTTTCTTTTCTTTTTTTTTTTTAAAGATTTTATTTATTTGTCAGAAAGAGAGAGAGAAAGCACACAAGCAGGCAGAGAGGCAGGCTCCCCACCAACCAAGGAGCCCGACGCGGGACTTGATCCCAGGACCCCAGGATCATGACCTGAGCTGAAGGCAGTGGCTCAACCCACTGAGCCACCCAGGCGTCCCCTTAGCATTTTCTATATACAAGATCGTGTCATCTGCAAATAGAGTTTTATTTCTTCCTTTCCAGTTTTATACCTTTTATTTCCTTTTCTGTCTGATTGACCTGGCTAGAACCTCTGGTACACTGTTAAAGTAGAAGTGATAAGACTGCACATCATAGTCTTGCCTGATCTTAGAAGGGAAAACCTGTCATATCAGAGTAATACTGGCTTCACAGAGTAAGTTCAGATATATTTGCCCTTATTACTTATGAAGCAGATTTCAGACTTCATTTCATTTGTATTTCAGCATATCTCTTTAAAATACAAGTATTCCCTCATTGGAACATATTTTTTTTTGAAGGTTTTGTTTTTATGTAATCTCTCCACGCAACATGGGACTTGAAATTACAACCCCAAGATGAAGGGTTGCATGCTCTACTGACTGAGCCAGCCAGGTGCCCCGGAACATAATTATGTTAGCGCCGCCACACCATTTTATTTATTTATTTATTTATTTTTTTAAAAAAGATTTTATGTATTTATTTGACTGACAGAGATCACAAGTAGGCAGAGAGGCAGGCAGAGAGAGACAGGGGAAGCAGGCTCCCTGCTGAGCAGAGAGCCCAATGTGGGGCTCCATCCCAGGAAACGGGGATCATGACCTGAGCCGAAGGCAGAGGCTTTAACCCACTGAGCCACCCAGGTGCCCCTCCCATGATATCTTTAAATATCCAGTCACTTAAAAGAGTTTTAAGCAGGGGGTGGGTGTGGATGATATGATTTCCTTTCCTTTTGTCTTATTTTGTTATTTTTTTGAGGGGGAGAGTGTGCGTGAGCAGGGAATGGAAGGAGAGGGGCAGAGGGAGAAGGAGAGAGAGAATCCTAAGCAGGTTCCATGTTCAGCCTGGAGCCTGACTCAGGGCTCAGTCTCATGACCCTGAGATCAAGACCTGAGCTGAAATCAAGAGTTGGTTGCTTAACTGACTGAGCCACCTAGGTGCCCCATATGATTTTCCATTTTTATTTTTATTTAATTTTAATTTTTAAAAGATCTTATTTATTTATTTAACAGAGAGAGAGGGAATACAAACGGGGAGTGGGAGAGGGAGATGCAGCAGGCCTCCTGCTGAGTAGGGAACCTGACGCGTGGCTCGATACCAGGACCCCAGGATCATGACCTGAGCTGAAGGCACCCAACAACTGAGCCATCCAGGTGCACTGATTTACATTTTTTAAAGATTTATCCAGTTGCTGCAAAGAAAATGAATTATCTGGAGGCAGGAACTGATTGCAGTGAGTAATAGAAGGCTGTTGCAGAAGTCTGAATAATGATAGAGACTTGAAATAGGTGGTGAAAGAAGAAATGGAATGAAGTAGATGTATGTAGTCAGTATATATTTTGGAGGTAGAGCAGATAGGACTTCATGATGGATTAGGTATGTGGGTCAGGGAAGAATGGAAGGATTGATTGAGCATGCCTTCCTTCTGGAAACTCTTAACCTCTACCACAAAGCATTGTTCTGATTCTCCTGCCTTCCTTGATGCTACCTTCTTTGTCAGTCTCTAAGTTGTCCTATGAACTTGCCTCTCTGTTTACGCTTTTGTGTTGGGAAGTCAACTACTCTCTCATGTCTTTAACTCCAACCTCCATGTAAAAGTCCCAAGTCTTTCTTTTCACTTCTGAACCCCAGTCCAGAATTTCTATTGGATCACTCTACCTGGGTATCCCTTCTGTACCTTCAGCTTTTCTTGGACTGTTTGCTTTGGGGAAACTATAGTCAGATTGGTACAGCTTGTCTCTCTCTGGCTTGGGAGACATGCTTACAGGTTTTTAAGCATGGGTTTTTATACCTTTTATACATGTTTTATCTAGGAAATATATTTAGCATACCTGGGCAGCATTTTCTTTCAGGACCTCGATTTCCTCATAGGTTAAAATGAGAAGAAGGCTAAGCTTATCTTCTGCTCATTCCTCACCTCCAAATCCGCTGACTTGCTGCCCTTTATTCTGACTCGCATATTTCTGTTTATTCATTCACTCTTTTAATTATTCAGCACATTTAAAAAAATATTTTATTTATTTATTTGGCAGAGAGTGGAAGTACATAAGCAGGGGGAGAGGGAGAAGTAGGCTCCCCGCTCAGCAGGGAGCCCAATGTGGGGCTCGGTCCCAGGACCCTGGAGTCATGACCTGAGCCGAAACCAAGAGTTGGATCCTCAACCAACTGAGCCACACAGATGCCCCTCAGCACATTTTAGGGCTGTGTTATATGTCTGCCAACATACCAAGCATTGGCTCCACTATTTTCCCAGTTCATCCAGATGTAAGGCTTTAGTTACTATTAACTTTCCTAAACTCCCTATCTTTTTTCATACGAAGACACTTAGGTCCTCTCCATGTCGTCTTCTACTACTGAAGTTCAGATCCTTTGTTAACCTTTGCCATGACTCTTGTCCCTAATTCTTTTTTTTTTAAGATTTTATTTATTAATTTGACAGAGAGAGACACATCGAGAGAGGGAACACAAGCAAGGGGAGTGGGAGAGGGAGAAGTAGATTTCCTGCTGAGCAGAGAGCCCGATGTGGGGCTTGATCCCAGGACTCTGGGACCATGACCTGAGCAGAAGGCAGACGCTTAAGGAATGAGCCACCCAGGTGCCCCTCTTGTCCCTAATCCTAGTCTCCCTCTCCAGCTCTCTTCCCTTCTGCTCTGCTTAAGTGAGATGTGTAACATCTTCCTAAATACTCTGTAATCTAACTCTATTTGTGTGACTCTCATCACTTACTGACTAAAAAAGGTATAAACTCGGGCTGTTTAAGATTCTGTGATCTGACCCTACTTGTCTTTCCAGCCTTGCTTCTCACTACTTTTGCAATAATATGCTCATCTTCATTCCCCAGAGATGTCTCATTATTTTATGCTTATGTGCCTCTGCTCACATTGTCTGTCCACCTCAAGTATAGTACTCCTTTTCTCATATATCCAAATCTTGCCTATTTTTAGCTTTCAATTATATGGCACTTCTCTGTGATGCTTCTGTGATTTACTTAACCAAAAGTAAACCATAACTTCGTCACTTTTTTAAAAATAAGATTTACTTATTTATTTATTTGACAGACAGAGATCACAAGTAGGCAGAGAGGCAGGCAGAGAGAGAGGGGGAAGCAGGTTCCTCGCTGAGCAGAGAGCCTGATGCGGGGCTTGATCCCAGGACCGTGGGATCATGACCTGAGCCAAAGGTAGAGGCTTTAACCCACTGAGCCACCCAGGTGCCCCAGCTTTGTCACTTTTTATTTTGTTTTATATTTGTGCACTTTTCTCATTTCTCCTATATGACGGAACTCCTTAAATAGAAACTATTTCTTGTGTCTCTATACATCCACAGTGTTGGGGCCTTTGTGTAGTAGTAACTTAGTAAATATGTGTTAAGTGGGGTAAAATTGAAGATAATGTTCCTGGAGGCAGAAAACTAGATGTAATGCCTCTTTTTTTTTTTTTTTTTTTTAAGATTTTTTCTTTATTTATCTGACAGAGA
Source organism: Neogale vison (assembly GCF_020171115.1). NCBI lineage: Eukaryota > Metazoa > Chordata > Mammalia > Carnivora > Mustelidae > Neogale > Neogale vison. The sequence continues at coordinate 20,444,044 of NC_058092.1, read as the reverse complement.
TCACAAGTAGGCAGAGAGGCAGGCAGAGAGAGAGGGGGAAGCAGGCTCCCTGTAGGGCAGAGAGCCTGATGCGGGGCTCGATCCCATCATGACCTGAGCCGAAGGCAGAGCCTTAACCCACTGAGCCACCCAGGCGCCCCTAGATGTAATGCCTCTTGAGGTACTGGCCAACCTTGTGATTTTCATAAATTTTGTAGACTGAATAACTTCTGTTTCTAAAATTTTGAAGTTTTTTTTTTTTTTTTTTTTTAAAGATTGATCTTTTGGGATCCCTGGGTGGCTCAGGTGGTTAAGTGTCTGTCTTTGGTTCAGTCATGATCCCAGGGTCCTGGGATTGAGGCCCGCATCAGGCTCCTTGGTCAGCGGGGAGCCTTATCCTCCTCCCTGTGCCTGTTACTCCCCCTGTTTGCACACACTCTCTCTCTGAACAAGAAATAAACAAAATCTTTTTTTTAATTTAAGGTTTTATTTATTTATTTGAGAGAGGGAGAGAGAGAGAGCATGAGTAGGAGGAATCAGACTCCCCATTGAGCAGGGAGCCCAATGCAGGACTCCTCTAGGGACTCCAGGATCATGACCTGAGCCCAAGGCAGTCACTTAACCAAGTGAGCCACCCAGGCTCCCCAATAAACAAAATCCTAAAGAAAAAGAAAAAGATTTGTCTATTTGTTTTAAAAAAGAGAGAGAGAACAGGGTCAGGCAGAGAGAGAGGGAGAGAAGTCCTCAAGCATACTCCTTGCTAGCATGGAGCCCGCTGCAGGGGCTTGATCCCAGGACCCGGAGATCATGATCTGAGCCAAAATCAAGATTGGACACTTAACCAACTGAGCTATCTGGACACCCCTGTAAATTGAAAAACTTGTAGATAAACTTACGTATAAACTTTTAGTAATCAGTAAAAAGAAAACATTGTTTTGAAAAAATTCAAACATACATAAATTTGGAGAGGACATTGTAATGAACCTCTGTATGCTTATTGCTCAGCTTCAACAGTGATCCACCCGTGGTCTCCCATCCAAGTACTAACCAGGCCCGACCCTGCCACCCGTGGTCAATCTTGTTTCATCTGTACCACTTCGCTGCCTTCTCCCTCACCCTCTTTGGATTTTTTTTCTTTTCTTTTTTTTTTTTTAGAGAGAGAGAGAAAGAGAGTGCACATAAGCAATGGCAACTGGGTGGAGGGAGAGGGAGTTGCAGGCTCCCCGTGAGCAGGTTGCCCAGTGTGGGTGGAGGCCTCTATCCCAGGACTCTGGGATCATGACCTAAGCCCAAGGCAGATGCTTAACAAACTGATCCACCCAGGTGCACCAAGTAAAATTCATTTTAATAATTATTTTTTATTAATCCAACAGTTGTAAACTATTTTCATTTCCACATGTAATTAATATAAGGAGTATTAATGAGAAATCTTACATTTTTTTTTTAAGATTTTTTTATTGATTTATTTGACAGAGAGAGATCACAAGTAGGCAGAGAGGCAGGCAGAGAGAGAGAGGAGGAAGCAGGCTCCCTGCTGAGCAGAGAGCCCGATGTGGGACTCGATCCCAGGATCCTGAGATCATGACCTGAGCCGAAGGCAGCGGCTTACCCCACTGAGCCACCCAGGCGCCCAATCTTACATTTTCTGAAATACTGAATCTTTGTGATTTTGTGTTTTACACCTGCAGCACATATCAATTCAGGTGAACCACACTTCAAGTGCTCGATAACTGCATGTGTGTAATGACTACTTGTTGGACAGCACAGCTCTAGAGGCTTGGTCTGAGTTAGGTTTCCTGCCTTTTTTTTTTAAAGATTTTATTTATTTATTTATTTATTTGAAAGAGAGAGAGAGAGAGAGAGAGAGAGCGCCAGAGAGAGGGAACACAAGCAGGGGAGTGGGAGAGAGACAGACAGGTTTCCCGCTGAGCAGAGACCCCCCCCATGGGGAGGTCAGTCCCAGGACCCTGGGATCACGACTGGAGCTGAAGGCAGATACGTAAGGACAGCTACCCAGGCACCCCCAGGTTTCCTGCTTTGACAGTAACGCTTCATAAGTGGTGTACCGTCAGGAGGCTTATAATATTCAGATGTCTCTTTTTTTGTGTTGTAAGTCATCATGGATAATGATTACCTAGATGTTTTATGTCATTAGTTGTTTGCAAAATGATGATATTTGGTCATTATTTATTTATTTATTAGCTGAAATACTACAAAAAAGAAAAACTTTTGTTTATCAACTCTTTGGTTACCATGAGGTTTGGTTTGTACAAGAAAGGCAGGATGAATACTTGATTCTTTCCCTTTCTCCTTTATTTACAATTTTTCAAAATAGTGGGTTAGTTCCCTGACATGCTGCAAAGGGGATCAGTAGATTGTTTTTTGTTGTTGTTGTTTTTTTTTTAAAGAATCATTATGAATTTATGGGTTTTAACATTTGATATGTTTTAATTCATTGTAGTTATTCTTACTGATGTTCATTTTATTCCATCTTAGATCAATGGGGACCTCTTCACATTGGCTCATGATTTCTTCTTTTTTTGTTTGAGAGAGAGAGAGAGTGCATGAGTGTGCAAGCTGGGTTGTGGGGAGGCTGTGAGGGGGCAGCAGAGAGAGAGGGAGAGAGAGGATTTCAAGCAGACTGCACCCTCGCCATGGAGGCTGACATGGGGCTCAATGCCATGATCCTGATATCATGACCTGAGCTGATATCAAGAGTTGGGTGCTCAACCAACTGAGCCACGCAGGTGCCCAGCTTCCGATTTCTTTCTTTCTTTCTTTTTTTTTAAAGAGCACACACCCAGAGGGAGAGTGGGAGAGGGAGAAATAAACTCTCCTGAACAGGGAGCCTGATGTGAGGCTCTATCCCAGAACCCTGGGATCGTGACCTGTGCTGAATGAAGGCAGACTGAGCCTGGCACCCTCCATCTGCTGATTTCTTTTGACGTAACTGCAGTAGTCTTTGATCAGAGTTTCTTGCTTTCCAGTATAGTTCTAGACTTGTCTTGCACATTTCCTATGTGTTAGCCAAAGAGCTCTGGATCCTTTTAGTGACCACATTCTTGGCTCCTTCATTTGGTAGATGAGATAACTGAAGGCTAGAGAAGTAGAGTGATTGAACCAGGATCACACAGATTCAGCAATGTAATCTGGCATAGTACCCTAGCCTTCTGGCTCTTAGCTCTATACCGTGGCCGTTTTGTCTTGTTTCTTCTACGTAGTTTCTAGACTGATGATTTAACTCTGGGACTGATGGTTCAACTGCATTTGAGCTTCTACTCTAGCTTGTCAGGGGAAGATAGGTTTTGTGGGTCATCATTGGAGGTACAATCAAACCTCATTAATTTGGGCTAATTGGGGTAAATCCTAGTGAGAGTGTTGTCTGTTGTTTTTCTTTAGGTGCAGCTGTTTGAGTCACAGTAGCTGAAACTAGGCTAATAGTGTTACTAGGTTATTTTGTTAGGTAGAGGTCCTTGTACCTGCTTTAATGAATAGCTGAGAACGATGTGCAATTTAACTTTAATTGTATGTAAATTAGACTCCTGAAATGCTTAAAAACAGCTCATTAAACATTTCTCCCTGAAATCTTATTTATACTGTTTTCTTAGCCAGCCTTTTCTTTATTAGAGTGTGGAGGTAAACTTTATTTCAGATCTGAATTTATCTCAAGTTGCAAATGTGTGGAGTCTATATTAATAGAGGGTTGCCATAAAGTTCAGAGAATTTTAGAAAGAATATTGAGAAAGTGCAGAGGAAGAGCATCTGAAAGTCAGACATCTGGCAGTTTTGGCCAACCAGAAGGTAACTTCTTGCATTTAAAAGTAAGCTAGAAGTGCTTTTGAGTGGCATAGAGCTTTCAAAATGCTTGTTCATTTTACCTCAAAAGTAGCATTACCCTAGGGCTTCACTCAGAGACAATTGTGTATGTTAAGGGATAGAGGATCCAGGTGTGTGAGGGTTGGTGGTGTTGCCTGTTGGCTCTGTGGCCCAAAGTAAGTCACTTGACCTCTCTGAGCCTTAATTTATTCATCTATAATGAGGTAATTAAAATTGGGAGTGGTAATACATGTTCTTTTTGCATCACAGACTTTTGTGAGATTCAAATCAGCTAATTAATCAAATGACATAGTAGATATTTATTGAATTAATAAGAGATGAAATGAAAGGGGCCTTTTTAAACCAGAAGCTTTGTAAGACTATAAGCATTATTAGAATAATATACATAAGGGGTTTCTGGGTGGCTCATGGGTTAAGCATGTGACTCTTGATTTCAGCTCAGGTGATGGTCTCAGGGTCGTGGGAACTGCGCTGGGCGTGGAGCCTGCTTAAGATTCTCTCTCTCTCTCTATGCCTGCATGTCCCAGTCGGTTAAGTGCCTTTGGCTCAGGTCATGATCCCAGGGTCCTGAGATTGAGCCCCACTGCCAGCTCCTGCTTAGCAGGGAGTCTGCTTCTCCTACTCCCTCTCCCTCTTCCACTCCCTTTTCGTGTGTTCTCTCTCTCCCTCTATCAGATAAATAAATAAAATCTTTTTTTTTTTAAAGATTTATTTGACAGAGGGGCACCTGGGTGGCTCATTTGTTAGGCATCTGCCTTCGGCTCAGGTAGTAATCCCATTGTCCTGGGATTGAGCCCCACATTGGGTTTCCTGCTCCACGGGAAACCTGCTTCTCCCTTTCCTACTCCCCCTGCGTGTGTTACTACTCTTGCTCTCTCTCTGTGTCAAATAAATAGATAAATAAATAAATAAATGTCTTAAAAATTTTTATTTGACAGAGAGGGAGAGAGAGCGAGCAAGCACAAGTAGGGGGAGCAGCAGGCAGAGGGAGAAGCAAGACTCGAGGCCGGACTTGATCCTGAGACTCCAGGATCATGACCCAAGCCCAAGGCAGTAGCTTAACTAACTGAGCCACTCAGGCGCCCTAAATAAAAAGAGAAAAAGAAAAAAAAATAGAGAAGGAAGAGAGGAATAAATGTGGTAAAATGTTAGTAATTGGTGAACTTTTTTTTGTTTTTTTTTTTTAAGATTTTTTTCTTTATTTATCTGACAGAGATCACAAGTAGGCAGAGAGGCAGGCAGAGAGAGAGGAGGAAGCAGGCTCCCAGCAGAGCAGAGAGCCCGATGCGGGGCTCGATCCCAGGACCCTGGGATCATGACCCGAGCCGAAGGCAGAGGCTTAACCCACTGAGCCACCCAGGCGCCCCAGTAATTGGTGAACTTTAATGGAGGACTTAAGGGAGTCCTTTGTAATACTCTTGCAACTTTTCTCCAAGACTGAAATTATTTTAAAATAAATAGTAAAACAAACAAACAAAAAATTTCATGAGATCACAGAGCTGAAGAGTTTGTTAGGAGGGCTGAGATTTGAACTCAAGCCATTTGTTTCCAGTCCACTGTGTTTTTGATCACAGTGCTATTCTGCTGTTCTGTAAATCTGGACTGAATTTAGAAATCTGGACTGTGATTGGATCTTGAACTTTGAGCTGTTATAGCAGCCCTACTCCTGGTTCTTTAGGGATAGGATGGTGTTATAATTAATTTATTGTATAAACCAGTTCACTTTTTTGTTTTTTAACCAGTTCACTTTTTTTTTTTTTTTTAAGATTTATTTATTTGACAGAGAGATCACAAGCAGGCAGAGAGGCAGGCAGAGAGAGAGGAGGAAGCAGGCTCCCTGCTGAGCAGAGAGCCTGATGCCGGGCTTGAGACCATGACCCGAGCTGAAGGCAGAGGCTTTAACCCACTGAGTCACCCAGGTGCCCCTAACCAGTTCACTTTTAAGAGTAAAAGGAAATACTGTTAATAATTTGTGTGGGACAATTGATACAAACCAAGAAGAATGGACACCTTAAAAGGATACTGTTTGGCAGATTCCATGTTTAACAATGTGACAAGACATGATAATTGCTTCATTATAATTGAATTTTGTTTATCATGGATCCTAGTTTACACAATACAGACACTTTTTTCTCTGCCGACAAACCTCAGGCCTTCACCTGACGCATTTTCATATTCTTTCAATTTTGCTAATTCTTTTGCTTCCTTCCAGACCACTTGGGAAATACTTTGTCAAATGCCATTTCCTCCAAGACTGAAAAAATACCAATAAGAATTTCTGTAACACTTGTCCAGTTTTTAAAAATATTGGCATTTAAAACCATAAATCTCCAAACATCTTTATTAATGTGATTTCTGCAGAGAGGGACTGGTAAAATGCATCTATATTACTAGATTGACAAAGAAGTATTACTGTTGTCAATTTCCCATAGATGTTTGGAAAAACCTTACTCTATGGTGCTGAAGGCTGTATTAATGTTAGTTAAAAAGGATTATACCAGTGTAGAGTCAGAGGCAGATGTGCTGTCTCATTGATCTGTTGCCCGCGTAGTGTCCATTCCCATTTTTCTAATGATACCTATTTTCAGTTTCATTGTCCTGGAGCTCTGTCCAATTAAAGGTGTTGACCTTCACTAATGGAGGACTAGTATTTTTTGGTCAATCTCTATAAACAATTCTCTATAAACTATTCTAGTATAATCCGCTCTGGATTTTAAAGATCTAGCTATCTCTTTGTTTCTTTTTCCTCAAATGGAATATATTTAACCAAGTATACCTTCCCTAGAGCAGGAGAGGGAAAGACAGCAAGGACACTGAAATTTAAATCAGGTAGTTTTCCTTCTAGTTAGCTACTGTAGCTTAAGGTTTGGGGAAGGAGTAGGTAAAACAAATGACTAGCATAATTTTTTAAAGCCACTTAAATGACTTTTGTTTAATATATCATGAAATGTGCTTTTTTTTTTAAAATTTATTTATTTATTTATTTGACAGAGACAGATCACAAGTAGGCAGAGAGGCAGGCAGAGAGAGAGAGGAGAAAGCAGGCCCCCTGCCGAGCAGAGAGCCCGATGCGGGACTCGATCCCAGGACCCTGAGATCATGACCTGAGCCGAAGGCAGCGGCTTAACCCACTGAGCCACCCAGGCGCCCATGAAATGTGCTTTTATAGCACATTTTTATTTTTATTTATTTTTAATTTTAATTTTTTTAAAAGATTTTATTTATTTGACAGAGAGATCACAAGTAGGCAGAGAGGCAGGCAAAGAGAGAGAGGGAAGCAGGCTCCCTGCGGAGCAGAGAGCGATGCGGGGCTCAATCCAGGACCCTGAGACCATGACCAGAGCCGAAGGCAGAGGCTTGAACCCACTGAGCCACCCGGGCACCCCACATTTTTATTTTTAAAAACAACATGTGTTGGGGTATCTGGGTGGCTCGGTGGGTTAAGCTTATCTTTGGCTCAGGTCGTGATCTCAAGGTCCTGGGATCGAGCCTCACATTGGGCTTTCTGCTTGGTGGGGAGACTGCTTCCCCCTCTCTGTCTACTTCTCTGCCTACTTGTGATCTCGCTGTCAAATAAATAAATAAAATCTTTTAAAAGAAAATAGCATGTGTTGTATAGTTCAAAGCTGTTAAATTTCTTCTCATGATTTTTCTTTAAATTTAGTGAATTGCTCTATTTAAAGGGATAGATTTTTTACAACTGATTTAATGAATGAGGGGCCTCTGAAACCAGTTTTTACTTAATTTTTTAAAAAAAGATTTTATTTAATATTTTACAGAGAGAGCACAAGTAGGCAGAGCTGCAGGCAGAGGAAGACGGAGAAGCAGGCTCTCGGGTGAGCAGGGAGCCCAATGTGGGGCTTGATTCCAGGACCCTGGGATCATGACCTGAGCCACCCAGGTGCCCCAATTTTTACTTAATTTAAAAGAACCTTTATTTTATTTATTTATTTATTTATTTATTTATTAAGATTTTATTTATTTATTTGACAGAGAGAGATGACAAGTAGGCAGAGAGGCAGGTAGAGAGAGAAGGAGGAGGAAGCAGGCTCCCCGCTGAGCAGAGAGCCCGACGCGGGACTCGATCCCAGGACCCCGAGATCACGACCCGAGCCGAAAGCAGCGGCTTAACCCACTGAGCCACCCAGGCGCCCAGAACCTTTATTTTTAAAGACAACTACAAGTGTCACTCTGGTCAACCATGCATTAATCAAAATCAACTTATTAAAATAATACTGACTTGAATTATCAGTTTTGTATTTTTTAAAATATTTTTAAAAGATTATTTATTTATTTATTTGACAGAGAGGGAGAGATCACAAGTTGGCAGAGAGGCAGGCAGAGAGAGGGGGAAGCAGGCTTTTTGCCAAGCAGAGAGCCCGATGCGGGGCTCGATCCCAGGAACCTGAGACCACAACCTGAGCCGAAGGCAGAGGCTTAACCCACTGAGCCACCCAGGCGCCCCAGTTTTGTATTTTTTGATATAGGAAATCAACAAATACTTTTGAGAATACGTTATAAATGAAGGGGTAATGATCAGCATGATTGTGACATGATCCCATGTGGAAAAGAAGCCTATATTCTGGGAACACAGAGATACATGAAAATGTTGCAGTGTTGTGGACTCTTCGGATCTTTATGTCTTGGATCCTTATCCCTGCCATTATTCCATTCTTCTAGCCATTTTATCCCAGTAACAGTAATTTTTGCCACTCAGTTTAAAAAATACTATGAATACTCTCTTGGTTTATTTTGAAATTTAGATAAAATGGACAAACTCCTAGCAAAACATAACTTACCAAGATGCCTCAAGAAAAACTTGAAAATCTTTAACTATTAAATAAATTGACGTTGTAGTTATCTTTCAGAAAACACCATGCCCAGATGAATTTCAAGGTACAGTCTAAGGTTTTACTTATTTTTCCCTTTTTTCGGGTTTTTATTTACATTCCAGTGAGTTTGCATACAGTGTAGTAATAGTTTCAGATCTAGAATTTAGTGATTTCATCACTTACATACAGCACCCAGTGCTCATCGCTACAAGTACCCTCCTTAACCCATCACCCATTTAAGTCACCCTCTCTCTCCTCCAGCAACCTTCAGTGTGCTAAGAGTCTGTTTCTAGCCTAAGGTTTTAGAATCAGTTATAAATTCTACTTTTCCATGCTGTTGGAAACACCTTTAAGAAAGTAATTGCATGGTTCACATTTTCATTTCTTGGCCTTCTTGACATGGATCTTAATGTATTAAGGGGACCTAGTTGTCACAATTTATTCTTCATTAACTCCCACTCCCTTTCTTCTCTTTTGCCTTTTCTCTCATTTCCTCTTCATAGTCAGCAAGAATCAGAAAGGACCTTTTCCATTGTTTAGAGACTCATTTCCTCAGATTCTGCTCATCTTTCCACTTACCTAGTATTTTATGAGGGATTGATGGGTGACAGAAGTGCTGCTTAGCACCTTAGGATTTGAAAGATGGTACCTTCCCTCAAAGAGCTCACAGTCTATCCCTGTTACAAGTGTAATGTGGGATGGATGCTGTAATAGAGTAAAAGAATGCTATCAAAAGACTAGGGCTTGATGAATTCTTTCTAGGGAACAGGGTCATAATGGCTTTGTGGAAGCACTTCATTTGAACTGGATAGGGAAGGATTAATAACATTTCAAGAAGCAGAGGGGGGGAAAAAACGAAAACGGATAAAAGGTGGGTATTCCAGGAAGCAGGAAATGTCTTAAATAATCACAGAGACGTGAGAGTACAGGAGGGCCTCTGTGGTGAGTAGTGGCTGAAGTGTAAGCGCGCTGGAAAGCTGTGGCCATAAGGAGGCTAAAGTATGTCGATGCCAGATACTGAAGCGTTTTAAATATCATATATTTGCCCTGATCATTCCCTCTCGATTTTTCTCTCAGCCCTTCTTCTTTTCTTTTTTATTTGAGAGAGAGAGAGCATGAGAAGGGGGGGGGGGTCAGAGGGAGAAGCAGACTCCCTGTCAAGCAGGGAGCCCAATGTGGGACTTAATCCCGAGACTCCAGGATCATTACCTGAGTTGAAGGCAGTCGCTTAACCAACTGAGCCACCCAGGTGCCCCCGCTCCCTTTTTTTTCTTTTTTTAAGATTTTATTTATCTGAGAGAAAGAGAGAGCATGAGCAGGGGAAGGTGTAGAGGGAGAGGGAGAAGCAGCTCCCTACTGAGCAGGGAGCCCAATATGGGACTCAATCCCAGGATCCTGGAACCATGAACTAAGCTGAAAGCAGCCATTTAACCCGCTGAGCCACCCACGTGCCCCATTAGTCTCAGTCCTTCTAAAATCCCTAACTCACCTTCAATTCTCAGATGAATTTCAGGTTTTTCTCTTTGTCAGGTGTCAGTAAGGCTGAGTATTTGGTTATACAGTTTTACCTTAGTGCTGAAGAAGACCAATCTTTATCTGGTTAATTACTGGGAGACAGCATTCTGAATGACCTGTAGCCATTCTAGGCTTTCAGAGAAGGTATTTGATCTTGGTGTTTTGGAAAAATAAAAAGCTCTTTCCAGCCAAAAGGGTCAGGAGTGCTCAGCTTCATTAGCAGTCATCAGGGAAATGCAAATTAAAACTACAATGATACACTCTTTTATGTCCATCGAATTGGCAGAAACTAAAATCTGACAAAAGATGTTGGTAAGGATATGAAGCAGCCAGAACCTGGCAAGCAGAAGTGTAAATCATTTTGGAAAACAGTTTGGCATTATCTCAGAACTCAAGACTTAAATACCCCATGACCCAGCGATTCTACTCCTAGATATCTGTCTACCCTTAAGAACTCATCCACAGGGACGCCTGGGTGGCTCAGTTGGTTAAGCAGCTGCCTTTGGCTCAGGTCATGATCCCAGCGTCCTGGGATCGAGTCCCGAATCGGGCTCCTTGCTCGGCAGGGAGCCTGCTTCTCCCTCTGCCTCTGCCTGCCATTCTGTCTGCCTGTGCTTGCTCTCTCGCCCTCTCTCTCTGATAAATAAATAAAATCTTAAAAAAAAAAAAAAAAAGAACTCATCCACAATCACAGACCTGTACTCCTGGGGCTAATAATACATTGTATGTTTATAAAAAAATTTTTTTTTGATTATTAAAAAGAAAAAAAAAAGGACTCTTACACAGGGCGCCTGGGTGGCTCTGTCAGTTAAGTATGTGCCTTCAGCTCAGGTCATGATCCCAGAGTTCTGGGATCAAGCCCCATGTTGGGCTCCCTCACCCACTCCCCCTGCTTGTGTTCACTCTTGCTGTCTCTCTCTACCAAATAAATAAAATCATTTAAAAAAATCATAAAATTAAAAAAAAATTCTTACACATATGTATTGGGAGACATGTACAGAAATGTCCTTAGGAACATTGTTGGTGATAGCAAAACTTCCAAACTGGGAGAAATCACAGTATCTATCATCTTTAGATTGGATAAATAAATCATAGTATAGCCGTACAATAGAATACCATATAACAGTGGAAATGAGTAAATTGCAGGTATAGCAGCATGAATTAATTTCAACAAATGGTAGAGTGAAAGATTGTAGAAGAATGTGTGTTAGGTTCATGTAAAGTTTAGAAACATGGGAAACCAAACTATGTTTAGAGATAGAGATATATATCTAAAGAAAAATGAGGGAATGTTAAACATATTTCTGGATAGTGTTATCAGAGTGAAAGGGAAGGAGATAGGTTTGGGGAGAGTCATGCAGGGGACTTTAAAGCTAATGGTGATTTTCTTAGGTGACAGGGACACTGATAACTTGCTGTATCATGATTTTTTTTTTTAAGTTTGTTTATTTAAGTAATCTCTGTACCCGTTGTAGGGCTTGAACTCAGAGACCTGAAATCAAGTCACAACATACTCTTCAGACTGAGCCAACCAAGCCCCCCATCATAATTCTTTATATCTTACATGTATTTTTTTTTTAATTTTATTTATTTATTTGACAGAGATCACAGGTAGGCAGAGAGGCAGGCAGAGAGAGGAAGGGAAGCAGGCTCCCTGCAGAGCAGAGAGCTCGACGCGAGGCTCAATCCCAGAACCCTGGGATCATGACCTGAGCTGAAGGCAGAGGCTTTAACCCACTGAGCCACCCAGGTGCCCCTTACATGTATTTTTAAAAAATTTTTGTATCTACAAATTTTAAAGCATTAAGGTAAGGTGGTTGGTATTGGACCTAGTCTGGTGTGCCCCCTAGCAATACTTCCACAAACAAATTTTTCAGAATGTAAAAACTGAGGCCCAGAGAGATTAAGTAATTTAATTGTTCAAGAGGGAAAGCTTATCATTGACAGCCTGGTTTCAAACTTTGTAGAGAGAGCACTTTCTGTCATTTTATGTTGCAACTCTCCCATTATGTAGATTCTGTCGATCAATTAGAAGTGCTTCCACTTGGATTACTGCCTCAGTCTTTCACCCCTTCGTGTAGTATGTTCTCCACACTGCTGCCAGAGAGAGCTTTCTAAATGCGAATCCGATCATGTCACTCTCTGGCCTCAATCTTAAATAGTTCCCAGTAGCCTTCAGCACACCCCAAGTGCTATAGTGTGGCAGGCAAAGCTCTCTGTGCCTCGGCTTCCGTCTGCCTTATTAGCTTCATCACTCATGACTTCTTTTACTTCAGCCACACACCAAGCTATTTGCTGTTCTTGGAACATTGTTTGCCTCTGCGCACACTGCTGCCTCCATCCACAGCTGCTTCTCTTACTAAATTTTTTTGTCCTTTAAGACAGCCCGCCCCCCCCCCACTTTGTTTTGTTTTGTTTTTAAATAAAAGTACCCTTTCTTTTTTTTAAAATATATTTTTAAAAGATTTTATTTATTTATTTGACAGGGATCACAAGTAGGCAAAGAGGCAGGCAGAGAGGGGGGAAGCAGGCTCCCTGCTGAGCAGAGAGCCTGATGCGGGGCTCGATCCCAGGACCCTGAGATCATGACCTGAAGGCAGAGGCCTAACCCGCTGAGCCACCCAGGTGCCCCAAAGATACCCTTTCTTAATGACATTCTCTGCTGTCAGCCTCATCCAATCTGAGCTGGATGCTTTCATTAAAACCTTGAACTTAATGTTTTTTGCTTTTCTTTTTTAAAGATTTGCTTATTTGACAGAGACAGCAAGAAAGGGAACACAGGCAGGGGGAGTAGGAGAGGAAGAAGCTGGCTCCTCACTGAGCAGGGAGCCTGATGTGGGGCTTGATCCCAGGACCTTGGGACCATGACCCTAGCTGAAGACAGATGCCTAACAACTGAGCCACCTAGGCACCCCGAACTTAATGTTCATAGTGACACCACAGAATATTTTTGTTCCCTTTGGTAGCTTTCAAGCTTCATGAGGGCAGGGCTTTGTTGAATTTATCCCCAGTGTGTGGCACAGTGCCTGATATATAAGGTTCATGGAAGGAAGGGAGGGAGCAAAGGAAGGGAAGGAAGGAAAAAATAAGTGGATATCACTTTATGTAAGTCTAATATGTAGCTAGAAGTTGTCATTTGTTGGGGTGCCAGGTGGCTCAGTCATTAAATGTCTGCCTTTGGTTCAGATCATGATCCATGCTCCTGGGATTGAGCCCCACATCAGGCTCCCTGCTCAGTGGAAAGCCTGCTTCTCCCTCTCCCACTTCCCCTGCTTGTGTTCCCTCTCTCACCGTCTCTCTCTCTCTCTCTCTGTCAAATAAATAAATAAAAATCTTAAAAAAAAAAAAAACCTAAAAAAATAAAATAAATGCTTAAAAAAAAGTTGTCATTTGTTTGCCAGATTCTCACCAGCTCTATCTGTATTTATAAAGGTAGGAAGGAAGGGAAAGAAAGAAAGGCAGAGAGTTGGTGGGGACAAAGTATTGGGAGGAGCAAGAAGCTGATTTGGTGGGGGAAGGAAAGTTTCAGAGGACTTAGGCCTGCAGATTTTAGTGAGAGCCTGGATTTCTTTCAAGCCTGAATATGTGCTGATTTTCCTGACTTAACCTATTCTGACCGACCTTAGCCTTTTTAGAAGTGTGTCTCCTTTGGCTGGTAACTCTTACCATGATAATTTTTTTAAAAGATTTTTATTTATTTATTTGACAGAGAGAGAAAGCACACAAGCGGTGGGGAGCTGCAGGCAGAGGTACGGGAGAAGCAACCTCCCTGCTGAGCAGGGACCCCGATGTGGGGCTCGATCCCAGAATCCTGGGATCATGACCTGAGCTGAATGCACATGCCTAACCCACTGAGCCACCCAGGCACCCCAGTTTTTCCCTCTTTACATTGGAAGGTAAAAACTTTGAGGTACATGAATAAAAGGGAGGTGGCAGGTAACTCATGTTGGTTGGGGTGACCTTGGTTTTCTTGTCTGTTTTTAATTTAAAAATTTTTGTTTCTTTTTTAAATTTCTTAAAATTGTATTTATTTATTTGAGAGAGAGAAAGAGAGCATGTACATGTGGGGGAGGAGCAGAGAGAGGAAGAGGCAGACTCCCCACTGAGCAGGGAGCCCAATGACTCAGGTCTCCATCCAGGACTCTAGAGTCATGACCTGAGCCAAAGGCCAGACGCTCAACTGACTGAGCCCCCCAGATACCCTGGTTTTTAATGTCTCTGCTTTGTACCAGATTAGACCCCTGGCCATTTCCTACAAGAGTATATGTAGATCCTTTCTTGTGATCTGGTGAGCTACCAGGAATCTTAATTCTAAAACAGAGTTTGAGTTTGGGCTACTCAGATGGAGTTCTCTTCCCTCAGAAAGCAGTACTATAAGACTGGAGGGTCAGATATCTTCTCTGTCCTCACCTTCGTGAGGGCCAGAGCACAAGAGCTGCTAACTTCATTCGTTCGATTAATAGTTACTGAGCATTCTCTCTGTGCCTAGCGTGGTGGTGAGCAGTAAGATTAGAGGTGATTGATCACCAGCCTTAAAGAATTCACAATCTAGTGGGAGAGCAAGTAAGAAAATCAGTCATTTTAATGCAGTGTGGTAGGGAAGGCATGCACTGGGTGTTATGGAAGTTTAAAGAGTGTGTAGGGAGGAACATCAACTCCTTTGGGGCAAGACATGTCAAGAGACGATTTCATTTGAACTCAGTTTTGGAAGACCTTAGACGTTGTTGGGGGCAGGTGGGTGGTCACACTGGAGCAAAAGGAGGGAGGCAAGGGAGAAAACATGATGCAATGGGGAGCCATGCGAGGGTCTGTGGACTTCAGGGAAGGGTATGTATATATGAAGATGTGATAGGAGATGGGACTAGAGCCATATAAAGGGACCATATTGTGAATGACCTTTTCTACTTTCCTAAATAAAAGGAATTATCAGTAGAAGTGTTTTGATTCATCCAGTGTTAAATGTTTAGTGTTTCTCTTACTGTTGTCTCTTGAGCAACTTGAGTTTTATTGTGTTTTATTTCTTTGATTTGTTCTTTTTATGATACCTGAATTTGGAGTCCTTTTTCTTTTCATGCTTTAGATGAGTTCGCTTTGGGTACCATCTAGTCAAACCCCACACTCAGGCATTGTGGAATAGATGACGCATTCCTTTTAAGGCAGCTTGGAAGTAGGAGGATTTAAATGACCTTCAAAGACTAATGTCAGGCCCCCATGTCAATGTCACTGCAATTCATGCATGCATGGAGAGTAGGAAAGAGAACTTAATTATGGAGGAGGGGAATCGTAACCCTGCTTGAATGGGTAGTTGAAAGTCCTGGGCCCGCCCCTTACCCTCAAAAAAGGACTTTCTTACATTTGCTGCCAAAGAGGTCATAGGGAGAGCCCAGATAAATACCATCCTCCCTCTGGGGCGCGTGAGCCAGTCTTATTCTTTTGCTTTCACAGGTGCAGAATAGGTTCACCAAATAGTGTTCTGATCTCCATTGAACAGAATTTGGCATCTTACTGTCCTTCTCCAGAAAATCAATCCCTTTAAAGCATGGAACATGGCAATTTTAGGTCATCAGGCGTTTAAAGACACCTTTTTAACTTTCAAGTGCTGGCCTAATAAGATACATTTTGTACAAAAATACCAGTGTTATCAAGATGAAACTTTAATCATTTAAATCCTGAAAGGAGCTAAGTTTTAGCTGCCGGTACACCTTTTACCTGTGAAATTACTTGTCTTTTAATGGTACTGTCCTGGAGAACTGTGATCATCATCAGATATCAGCTCCATTCCTTCTGCTAATCTTTGGTAACTGTTCAGAATCCATTACAGTGTTTGGAGATGAAGGTACTAAGAGTGACCCATGTCACTATCCTTTCAGACCATAAAATAGCTTTCCATAGATAGCCTGGATCACACCAGAAGTCAGCCTTATGTAGCCAGGAACTGCTCCAGCATGGCTACAGTCTGAATGACTGAAGGAGTTAGTCATAGTCACCCTCCTCCATTTCATTAATTTATTTTGGGAAGTGGTATCCGTGTGGCAGAGCAGCGTCTTTGGTTCATTAATACAGGGTCTGAACAGGAAAATCTGTTTCAGTGAAATCCTTGAGAGTTGCTGAAAACATATAATGCTTCCTAGTACTTTATTTTTTCTTTTAAGATTTTATTTTTATGCCCACATCCAGCATGGGGCTTGAACACAACCCTGAGGCTGAGAGTCTAATGCTCAACTGACTGAGCCAAGCAGGCACCCTGCTCCTTAGTACTTTAAGTAGAACTTTTTCTTTGGAGGGAAAGTGTTGTACAAACATGGCCCTGGTTGTTAACCTGTACAACGTAAATATTTATATAGTTCTTCCTGTGTCTAAAGTTTAGAAAAAGTTCTGTGTTAAACTAAATAAAATTTTATTTTTTCTAAATATATATTCAGATCTTTTTATTTTATTTTGAGAAAGAGAGAGCATGCACCTGGGATGGCAGAGGAAGAGGGAGAGAGAACCCCAAGCAGGCTCCATGCCCAGCACTGAGCCCAACATGGGGCTCGGTCTCACGATCCTGAGATTATGACCTGAGCTGTAGTCAGGAGTCGGTTGCCTAACTGACTGAGCCACCCAGGCACTCCTCAGTAAGTGTTATTTTACAATAAGAATATATATTTAGGGTCACATGAGTGGCTCAGTCTGTTAGGTAACCGACTCTTGGTTACAGCTCAAGTCATGATCTCAGAGTCTTGAGATCGAGCCCTGTTTGGGTTCAGTGCTGGGCATGGAGCCTGCTTGGGATTCTCGCTCTCCGTCTTCCTCTGCCTCTGCCACCCATGTGTGTGAGCGCTCTCTCTCTCTCTAAAAAACAACACTCAGTGATAGATTTTGGTAGGAGGTAGAAAAACAAAGTACAGTCTTCTTAATTCTTCATCTGTGTAAGCCTTTTCCCTCCATTTTAATAGAAGTTTTTCAGGGCACACACCATGGCAGAGCCAATTTTCAAAGCACTTCATAGAGATTTATCTTTGCAATTTATTTGCCCTTGGTTACCAAAAAAGAGTAAAAACCAAAGAACCAGATGGCTGCTGAGGGAAAATGTAACAGCAAACTTGAAGGGCTAGAGACCAGAGAGCAAGGAGAATGCTTCGGGTGGTCTTAGGGAGCTAAGATGGTAGTAACAGAATATAAATTAGGTAACAGAAAACTTAGGCTACATACTTAAAAGACATTATTCTGACAAATTTTGGCTTGGAATTGTCTTTCTAAGTAATGCTTCTGTGAGGATACGAATGCCACAGAATTCATCTCTTGGCTTTTTGTCCCAGAAGGCACTAGAAACAGACCCTTTAACATGATATATGGCAGACAAGAAATACGAGTTCAGTTAGGGCAGGTGGTATTTAATTACCCCATTCTGTGGGAGTGGGGCTGTTCTCACTAAAATTTTTTGTAGGTGAAATCATAACAAAGATCCATAAGGTACAGCTTTGGTATATTTTTAAAAAGTGACCTCAGTTTCTTGAATTTTTCTAATGTCAGAGGTTAATTTAAAATATTAATGCTGAAAAGATTAATTTAAGATATTAAATCTAGGCAAGAATACATGTACATATTGTAATTACTTCCTTTTTACAATTAAAGTAATTGGATTATATTTAATGAGCTATTTACATTTAATAATTAAAAAAGACTTATCTTTTCAGTATTCCCCATATGCAGAAAGAGATGGGGGAAACACACTTCTGATATAATCATCTTTACTTGGGCTAAAAAGGGAAAACAACTATGCTTTTTTGGAAAAAGAGTCAGAAGAATATTATTTTAGAATAGACATACACAGTTTAGGAATTACCCATAGGAATATGTTTTGGTTCATTGTAAAAGAAGATAAAAGATTAGGTGCTTTAAAAAAAAAAAAAAAAGTCCCTGATGATAAGATTTGATGAGCCAAACAGTGCACAGAGAATGAAACTTAAAGTGATTTTCAGGGACCCTGTAGATAAAAGTAACTCATCAGAAGTGCCGGAACCCCAAATGCCTGGTTGTTTGAAAACAGGAGTTTGTTTGAAAAGCAGTAGCATCTGAGCATGTTCTCTGAGGCTGGCACTTTAAATGAGCCAGTGTTTATGTTGTTTAAAGTGAAAGATGTGAAGCCCCTGAGCAGCTGGCTAAAATTGGGTGTAGAGGGGGAGAAAGCAGTGTGTTATCCTCATTAACACCATTTCAGTTGGAGGGTAAATATGTCAGGAAGGCTTTCTTGTGTTAGCATGCAGTCTTTTTTTCAAGGGAAAAGAAACTAGTCTGGGTTTGGTGGCACTTGTGTGTGAAAATGAGAAATATGAGCATGTTTGTCTAACTTCTTGGTTTGGGTGTTTTGTGAAGAGTCAGTGTGATGTCATGGCAAAGGCATAAACTTTTGACAGGGTTGGACCTGAGTTTTAAAAGCTGACTGCGTGACTTTGATGAAGTTACAGGATTGCTCTTAGAACACTAGTACTTACCTTACAGTACTGTTTTGAGGATTAGAGATATATAAGGAAATGTGAATAAATACCTGGCATGTTTTAGAAATTCAGCAAACATTTATTGAACAGACATTATAATAATAGAGATATTTGAAGAATCCCACCCTTAGCTGCTGCTGTTACTACCTACTCCTGTTAAGTTTAAAGATACTTTGTTTTTCTGTTCCCGTACTCAAAGAATTGTACACTCCAAAAATCTGTACTACAAAATAGAATGTAGTAACTGCCATGAAAAAGGTTCCACATACCTCTTTGGTGCTTTTGGAAAGGGAAAAATGACTTCAGACCGGAAGAGTCAAGGAAGGCTTCTTAGAAGTGGTGACATTTGCCTTGGGCCTTTAAGATGAAAGAATTTTTTAAAAAGAAATGCCACAATCCAGATAATAGTCCCTTTGAGATTGTTTTTCTCTCAGAGTACATAAAGTGAAAATACTGAATTGATTCTTGACTATGATTTGGAATACTGATATCCTTTATCTTAATCTTTAAAATTGGCATAATGTAAGCAGAGGCCATCCATTTCTTTCCCAGCATTTGTTTCCACACTCCCAGAGAGCCTGTCTAGAAGGTAAGAGATCCACCCACTACTTGGCCTCCACTGAGACCAAAGAAAAGAGGACCAATTAGGAGAGCCCTTTGTGTAGTGTTCAATGCTGTTTAATCTGACCTGCTGTCCTTAAATTATTTCATTACTGCTGGGAGGTAAGTCTAAACAAACTCTGCATTTCTTTGAATTAATAGTAACGAGAGCTGTCAGTTACTGAGTACCTACTGGGTGTTAGATACCCCTTTAGAAGGCTCACATCTGTTATCTTATTTTTCTCTTTAGGACCATTGTATGAGATAGGTTTTATTTTTCCCATTGTACAGATGAGGTTTGGAGAAATAAACCAGTGCAAAATCATGTAACTAGTGGCTTAGGAAATCCTTGAATTTCTTGGTGGATCATGCCTCTGGGTTCACCAAGCTATATTGATTTTTGAAGGTGATAGGTACCTATATGAGTAGGAGCTTTAAGAAAATAACTTTCTATCATTGCTCTCAATTCTGATCATTCAAAAAATTAATTAAATGTTATCCAGATATGTCACATGCTTATAGTGATGGTGTGCTACCTCTTGGCAGTGCTTTCTTTGATTTTGTTTGATTTCAAGACACCTGCTTTTTCCTGTTCCTAAAAGTACTCCATAGTACATACTTGAAGATAAATTGAAATTAACCTGACTTTAAGAATTTTATAATACTTCTTTACTGTTGAGGGCCTTGCAAAATACAGTGGAAATCAACCCTGACAAAACAGGAAGCACAGGGCTGTGATCCCTGTGAGAAGGAAAATAGGGGAGGCAAGCACTGTGACTACCTTGGCTTTCTCTCTAGATGTCTCTTCTAATCATGGAGCAGGGAGGGCGATTCCTAGCAGAGCACACTAGTCTTACCTGAACTGAAGAGACATATTATAGTTCAAGGAAAGCTAAAGCAACTGAAAGCTGTGAGGATGAGTTCTGGAAAGGGGGAAGAGATAAAGACAAACTGCCTAGAAATCTGAGTCTCCTTGAATCGTTGCTGACCCCACACATGACTGGGGTCACCCTGAGGGAGATTGGGGAGGAAAGAGTGACCAGGAAGATGTGAGTTAACTGGTTCCCAGAGCAGGGAGGTGTTTGAGTTCCTACCAGCCAGAGTGGAAAGCCCATGGTGTGCTCAGTGGGAGCATCCAGTATTGATCACAGGGGACCACATCTTTGCCCTGGGGCTAAAATATCCATAGAGTATAGGCTACTCTAGAGCCACCCTAACAAAGCTTAAAAACAAGCCTCACACGTACCAAACTGAACCAAAAGTAACTTAACTGCCTACCAGAATAAAGTCCAACACATTTGAAACCAAGACAACAATACTAGATATTCAGCTTTGTAAAATCATGTCTACTATCCAATCAGAAGTCACCATATTTACCAGGAAATGTGGTCCATAACTAGGAGAAAAATCAGTACAAACAGAAATGACAGAGATGATGGAATTAGCAAAACAAGGATATTAAAACAGCGATTATAACTATGTTCAAGTATATAAAGGAAAATTAGAACATACTAATTAGGACATAAATATTGTAGCCTTCCAAATAATTAGTGGAGTAAGGTTCCACACTCTCATTGTTATTATCTTTATTCTTCCTGTGGTATTGATGGTTTGGTGAAATTTGAATATTCTCTTAAAAGTCTAAGTTCAAGAATCATCCATAGCATTTTTGGGTTGGAGAGACCTTTTATAAGTCATCTTGTCTGCCCTCTCATAATATAGAAAAAGTATATTTCATTGATTCTGAGATGTATGTTTTCTCCATATTTTAACATCTTTTGAATCTTAACACATCTCATACATGTCACAATCAAAGTGGCATCTTAGATTTGAAGAAGTGTGGTAAAACAAGCCCATTAGAATTGTGACCTTTCCATAAATTCTTAGTGGTAGAGTTCAAGACTTCTGCTTATATTACCCCCGCCCCTGCTAGAAAACCTTCCCTCTTTATTATTACTTTTTAAATGTTTGAGATGTATTTTTTTTAAGATTTTTTTTTTTTTTAAATTTATTTGACGGACAGAGATCACAAGTAGGCAGAGAGGCAGGCAGAGAGGAAGGGAAGCAGGCTCCCTGCTGAGCAGAGAGCCTGATTTGGGGCTCCATCCTAGGTCCCTAGGATCATGACCTGAGCCGAAGGCAGAGGCTTTAACCCACTGAGCCACCCAGGCGCCCCTAATATTTTATTTTTAAGTAACTTCTTTCCCCCAGTGTGGGGCTTGAACTCACAACTCCAAGATCAAGAGGTACATGCTCTACCAACTGAGCCAGCCAGATGCCCCAGATCTATTTTTTTTTAAAGATTTTATTTATTTATTTGACAGACAAAAGATCACAAGTAGGCAGAGAGGCAGGCAGAGAGAGAGGAGGAAGTAGGCTCCCTGCTGAGCAGAGAGTATGATGCGGGGCTCGATCCCAGGACCCTGGGATTATGACCCGAGCCGAAGGTAGAGGCTTTAACCCACTGAGCCACCCAGGCGCCCCCCCAGATCTATTTTTTAAATTAAGTTTTTAATTTTAATTCCAGTATAGTTAACATACAGTGTTATATTAGTTTCAAGTGTATAGCATAGCAATTCAACAGTTCTTTACATTACTCAGGATTCATCATGATAAGGGTTCTGCTCTTTGTTATATCCAAATCCTGCCCAGATCTTTATTCCCATGAGTCCGTACAGTCCTTTCAGTTCACAGTGATCTTTTCATGCTTTCTTTTTTTTTTGAAGATTTTATTTATTTATTTGAGAGAGAGAGAGAGCATGAGAGGAAAGAGGTCAGCGGGAGAAGCACACACCTTGCAGAGCAGGGAGTCCGATGTGGGACTCGATCCCGGGACTCCAGGATCATGACCTGAGCCCAAGGCAGTTGCTCAACCAACTGAGCCACCCAGGTGCCCCCTTTTCATCCTTTCTGTTGCCATCATTGAATACATCATTCATTTGATAACTGAACTTCTGTTTATTTGTTATATTGTTACTTACCTGTGGTTTTATCTTCTTCTCAATTAAATTATAAACTCATAGAGTCAGGGGACAGATTTAGTGTCTTTTAGTGTCTACTTGATAAATATTCATTGATTGATAAGGGTACTATAATTAAGTATTAATACAACTTGAAACTTATTAATAGTTTTGTTTAATGGCTGAGAGAACCACATATAAAACATTTGGAACAGTGCCTTGCACATGGTTAAATGCTAAGTACATGTAGAACTAGTACTTAAACTACTACTACTATTACTATTACTATAACAATAACTACAGCTTTTTTTTTTTTTTTTAAGTAAGCTATATGTCCAATGTGGGGTTTGAACTCACAGCCCCAAGATAAAGAGTCACATGCTCTACCAAATGAGGCAGCCAGGTACCCATCTCCATGACTATTATTATTATTATTTTGTGGGGTGCACTGTGTTAAGCATTTTATATATGCATTATTTCACGTTTCTTCACAACAACCTTACAAACTAGGAATCATTATGCTATAGCAGACTAGGAAACAAAAGATTTCACTGCTTGCCAAGGTCCCAAAGCTAAAATTTGGAATAGTGAGTTGAAACCCATTCCTCGGTGTCGTGCTGTCCATACTCTTGCTGTTCTACATCACTGCTGATTAGGTTTTGAGGGTTTGGGTGACTGCCTAGTAAACTGAGGGTAGAAAGAAAAGAATGTGTACTTACTTTCCTTTTGCTCAAGGACTTTTCCCTATAAATGTCATCTTTTGAGTGAACAGACCTTGTGAGAGGAAGTAGATATACAGTTGCCCTTTGCTGCTAACTCTTAGTTGCTGGCGGCTTGGCCATTAGTGACAGATGAGTGTGTGACACTTCTTCAGGAATGAATTCTTGTTACAGCTGGCAGAGTAGAACAGTTGTTATGGAATTGCATGGCAGTTTGCTCCATAATTCCACTCCTGGTGCTCAGATGCGGTTGTGATTTCTAGGTCTCTCTCTTACTTAGGCTGGTGTATTAATAGTCCCATCTGGGTCTGTTGCTTCTGCCTGTTCCATGACCACACGGTGTGTTTGTATGTTGCTCTGAGCTGTCAGCAGAACATTTTGCTGAATCCCCTTTTTTGTTGTTGCTCTGCAGCCTTTTTTCCCCTGGCCTTTCTCAGTTGTGTAAAGTCAGTTTCTTTTTCGGCATTTCCATCCCAGAGAGGGAGCCGTTACCCCAGAGAGAAGCTTGAAATATGAAGTGAGGCACCATAGAGATTACAATGAAGAGTTAGGGGTGCCTGGCTGACTTGGTCAGAAGAGCATGCGACTCTTGATCTCAGGGTTGTGAGTTTGAGCCCCACATTGGGTGTAGAGATTACTTAAAAATAAAATCTTTAGGGCGCCTGGGTGGCTCAGTGGGTTAAGCCGCTGCCTTCGGCTCAGGTCATGATCTCAGGGTCCTGGGATCGAGTCCCTCATCGGGCTCTCTGCTCAGCAGGGAGTCTGCTTCCCTCTCTCTCTCTCTCTCTCTCTGCCTGCCTCTCCATCTACTTGTGATCTCTCTCTGTCAAATAAATAAATAAAATCTTTAAAATAAAATAAAATCTTTAAAAAGACAAAAATAAATAAAAATGAATGAGTAGACAGCTGGCAGGATGTCAGTGCCTGATACGTGATTCAGCTCTGAATGTCTCCTTCCTCCCTCTTTTTCAAACACACCTCTGTATCTAATTTACCAGTGGTTGCTCCAGTGACTTGTCTGTAGGGATCTTAACCTAGTATAGTACTCACTGCTACTTGTAAGAACCAGGAAAAAAAGGTTACACTTAGCCCCATCCTTTTTACCTTTGTATAAGGTAGTAAAGTGGGATTAGATATTTTTCTGGAAAAACCAACAGTGTGTTCCCATATGTAGCACAAGTCTGGGTACTTAGAGAGGAATGCTTTTTTTTTTTTTTTTTTTTTTAAGATTTGTTTTATTTATTTATTTATTTAAAAAGATTTGATTTGGGCGCCTGGGTGGCTCAGTGGTTAATAAGCCTCTGCCTTCGGCTCAGGTCATGATCTCAGGGTCAGAGGATCAAGGCCCTAATCGGCCTCCCTGCTCAGCAGGGAGCCTGCTTCCCCCCCCCCCGCCTGCCTCTCTGCCTACTTGTGATCTCTCTTTCTCTGTCAAATAAATAAATTAATTAAAGATTTTATTTATTTATTTGACAGAGAGAAACACAGTGAGAGAGTACAAGCAGGAGGAGTGGGAGAGGGAGAAGCCTGTTTCCTGCTGAGCAGGGAGCCCTATGAGGGGCATGATCTCAGAAGCCTGGGATCATGACCTGAGCCGAAGGCAGACACTTAATGACTAAGCCACCCAGGCGCCCTATTTATTTATTTTAGAGAGAGAGAGAAAGAGAGACCATTTGCACAAGCAGGGGGAGGGAGAGAGAGAGAATCTCAAGCACCACACTGAGCCCCATGCGGGGTTCTATCTCACAACCCCAAGATCATGACCTGAGTGGAATCAAGAGTCAGTCACTTAACTGACTGAGCCACCCAGGTGTCCCAAGAGAAATGCATTTTGTATCTATCCTCTTACCTCAGATTTTTAGGGACCACTAACTAGAGATCGATCTCTCTCTCTCTTTTAAGATTTTATTTATTTGTGGGAAAGAGTGTGTGCATCAGCAGGCAGAGGGAGAAGCAGGCTTTCCACCAAGCAGGGAGCCTGACATGGGACTCAGTCCCAGAACCCTGGGACCATGACCCAAGCCGAAGGCAGACACCTAACCTACTGAGTCATCTAGGCACCCTTGGAGATCATTCTGTCATTGGAGATAAATAAAAAAGGAAGCTCTTATAAATGTAGGATTCTTGGGATGCGTGGGCAGCTCAGTTGGTTAAGCTGTTCCCTTCGGCTCAGGTCGTGATCCCAGGGTCCTGGGATCGAGTCCCGCATTGGGCTCCTTGCTTGGTGGGGAGCCTGCTTCTCTCACTGCCTCTGCCTGCCTCTCTGCCTGCTTGTGTGTACTCTCTCTCTCTATCTCTGGCAAATAAACAAAATCTTTTAAAAAATAAAATAAAATAAAATAAATGTAGGATTCTTTACTGGGGCTTGTATGAGTTAGTGGCATATTTCTAATCTTGGCTCTAAATGAATTGTAGAGGTTTGATACTTTTTTTTTTTTTAAGATTTTATTTATTTGAGAGAGAACGGTCTAGCACAAACTGGGGAGCAGCAGAGAGAGAGGGAGAACAGCCTCCCAACTAAGCAAGGAGCCCAATGCGGGACTCAATACTAGGGTCCTGGGATCATGACTGGAGCCAAAGGCAGATGCCCAATGGACTGAGCCACCCAGGCACCCTGATATTTTGTTTTGTTCTGTGTGTTGGGTATTTGTTTTTCAGAGCAGCTTAGTTGTTTTTCATGTTAAACTTCTGTGCAATTTTTTTTCTTTCCAGTTTTTTATTTGAATTCTAGTTAGTTAAACTCCTGTGTGAATTTAATGCTGAATTAATGGCTGTAGCTGAAAGAAATCTGGTACTTGAGTACCCACAAATACCAGGGGTAAGATTTCTCCGTTTCTGAGTAAAATCATTCAAAATTTATATGTATTCAATCAGTAAAAGTAAGCCCATTTCAATGAATAGTTTGGAGTATTTCAGACCATTGCAATTTGATGAATTGAGTATTGCTAGAAATTGGCATTAGATTGGAAATGTGAAATGAACTTTGTGTTTGTAATTGAAAGTCATCAGTGATAACATTTTTGATCCTATGTATTGTAAGTGGATAGGTTAACAGGGAACCTGGGCGGGGATAGAGATGTAAGAAATATTTTATGTGAGTAAATCTTTTCTTTGGAGACTGGAATACTTTGCAAACAAAATTTCAGTTTAATACACATCTTTTGAGCGTTTTTTTAGTGTGGCCCAAAGCTGAACTAGAAGAATGAATTGAAATTTTTTCCCCATTTGCCAGTCATCATTAGATTAAGAACTAGAATCCAGGTTTCTTCCTCTACTGTTTAAGTGTATTTTCTGGGGCGCCTGGGTGGTACAGGGGGTTGGGCCTTTGCCTTTGGCTGGGGTCATGGTCTCAGGATCCTGGGATTGAGCCCTGCACTGGGCTCTCTGCTCAGCGGGGAGCCTACTTTCCCCTCTCTCTTTGCCTGCCTCTCTGCCTACTTGTAATCTCTCTCTCTAATAAGTAAATAAAGTCTTTAAAAAAAAATGTATTTTCTTTTGGACAACCAGACGATCACACTGAAAAAAAAAAAAAAGCCTCATTTTGGCCATTTAAGAGGCCCAAAAGTGATTCCCCCCAGTTTTAGGCTTAAGAGCAGAGCTATGATTAGAGCCTAAAGAGTAATAAAGGTAAGAACAAAAGGTGGTATTGCCCCCAAAAGGTAATAGAAAGTTATGGAATTACCAGATGTGAATGGTTCTTGATAGATGTACAGTGTGCTCAAGGAGTAAAATACTGGAATTCAGAAGTCGTGTTTCCTGGGCCACTTTCCCCAGACCAAATCAAGACAAGAAGGAGCCTTAGATTTATTGAATGTAGGTTCATAGCCATTGTCATTACTTTAGGAAATTGGAAATTTCTCCTGGTTTTAGATCACAAGTAAGCCTTTTTTGTTTCTCTGTCCACTATTCGAACTCCATTCCTGTCTCGCTGTCTCTTTTAGACATTGCTCTAGTGACCTAAACTGATTTGTAATTCCTTGTGTTTGGAGGGAGTCTAGTTATATTTGTAGGTTCAGCCTCACCCTGTATTTCAGCAGGAAGTGGGCGGGTGCTTAAGTCTATAATGAGGCATTTTTCCTTGTGGTTGCTGCATGGTAGTGAGGACTGCTGTATGCAACAGTAAATTCATACTTCTTTAAACATTTTAGTAGACAGATTTAGATTACAGTAAGCCTGTGTGTTGTCTGTCATTTTGAAATAAAATTATTTGACTTTTCAATTGAAATTTTTGCACCCTTGTGGAATGCATATTCTTTAACATAAAGAAGTTTGTTTATTGAAAGAGGAAACTGGTCTACAAAGTAAAGCTCTTCTCATATGCCCCCATCCAGAGTGCTGTTAACTACAGAACAGTGGGAAATGCTGAAGTGAAAGCAGAAGTCCTAATTGCCACACATATAACATCCCCACATGTTTGCATCCCCTGCTACTGCTGATCAGCATTTTGGGGGAGGGGGAGTGTTTCAAAGAGGAACTGCCTTGAGAAGCATTTCTGTTGTTATGGTTATTGCTATAGCTCAGATACACTTACTTTTGGATGCAACCTAAGAAATTTGCAGGTGCTATCAGTGACCTTGGCTATAAATGAAGTATTATATATTTATTTATAATAAATGGCTAGTAATAAATATTACTGCCAGAATGAGCAGTCATCTGTCTTCTTTCCTGCTGGTGAAAGGAATTCAGAGTGGGATACAAATGAGTGTGTCCTGTCTCAACATGTAGCCTTCCTTCATTACCTTCTACCTCCCTCTCAGTCTTTCTCACCTCACTGCACTTCAGCCTCAGGGTGTTGGGATCAGAGTTGTAAGAATGTAGGGCAGATCTCAAAGTCTCCTTTTGACTTTGCACTGACCACATACGATATATAAATATTTCATGATAACTTCTAATTTACAGATTTGTGGAACCTTACTGTGGAAGAGACCTGAGAGAACACCTCATCCAGTTTCCACTTCAAAGCTTGAATCCCACCATGGTACTGACAGTCTAGACTGGTCCATATGCTGCCAGGCCGTGGCTAGGGAGGGATGCCTAAAGTCTTCTGTTTGTTCTCAGACTCATTCTCAAGTCCCTTAGGCTGAAAATAGCCAGGAGTAAAGATGGGGTTGCTGCTGAGTCTGGCTGCATGTCTGGAAATATTCCAGAGCCAATTTTTTCTTTAGACTTACTTGGGTAGCAGATCAGTCTGGGAGCCTCCCAGGGTGTAAATAACTTAACCTCAGGACTCTGTCTGGAACATCCTTTGGACCATTCTGTATCCTGTAGGTCCTAGTAACTAGATGGATCTAGATCCGGAGAAGGGTTTGATTCATAGCTATAATCCATCCCTCTCTACATTTCTTAAACCTGCCTCTAGCCTTGTGTTCAAAATGCAGTGGAGGTTGGATATTGGATGTTGGTCAGTGAGGAGGTTATGGCAACTTAGGTAGGAGCAAATCTAGGAATTTTAGAACTTCTTAAAAATCATCTGACTTAGTCCCTTTATTTTGCTGATGAAGCAGCTGAAGCCCAGAGTGAGAATTACATTATCTTTGGTTTAGAAGGCATTGTAGAAGTCATCCAGTCTGACCTCTCAATATCAGCATCTTACAATCTGGGAATATCTCTCCCAGCATTCTTGATAGCTGGTCATCCGGGGGATTGTCCTGCAAACTCATAACCTCTGGAGAAAACCTATTCTAATATAGAACAGCTCTAAGTAAAAGGAACTAACTAAATTGACATCTATTTCCCTGTAACTTTTATCTTCTCAGTGGTTCTAATTCCTTTCCTATGTAACATCTCCCAAGGTGTAAGACCTCAGACCCCCAAATTACAAATATCAGCATATAGTTTCCCTAATCAAAGTAAAATAGAACTGAAAAAGAACTTGATTGATACTATGAAGACAGGTCATTCACTCTTTTTTTTTTTTTTTTTTTTTAAGATTGTATTTATTTATTTGACAGAGAGAGATCACAAGTAGGCAGGCAGGCAGAGAGAGGGGAGGAAGCAGGCTCCCTGCTGAGCAGAGAACCCGATGCGGATGCTGGGGCTCCATCCCAGGACCCTAAGATCATGACCTGAGCCGAAGGCAGCCTCCTAACCCACTGAGCCACCCAGGCGCCCCCAGGTCATTTACTCTTTCATGGATCCAAAATTTCTTTTTCCAGCTGAGAACCACTGCTTTCTTAGATTTCTTCACTTTCTCTTCTGTCACTGGCACTAACATTTACCCTTTTTCATGGTACTTTTAATAAAGAAACATACGTTTTATCATTTTGTGAATATACCTGTGTTCCAGAGTATCAGGAGAAAGCAAATAGGACTTGAAAGGGCAGACTCAGCCCTGCACACTGGCTTCTCCATTCATACTTGCTAGCCGTAGTTGGCCTCTCCATTTCTATTGTCTTTTTCTTAGCCTGTGAGGAGTCCTAACTGATCTGTTTACCTCCAGCCTTCTCCTGCCCAAATATAACATCTTTGCTTCTGTTGGAATAATTTGTCTAAATGCAAATTTGACCATGTCACTTCCTTGATTCAGTGGTTTCTAAACACCCAGTACTCTACAAGTTTTCCACTAAATGACTACTGATGATAGAGGAGCCTTTCTCAACTGGATTTCCATGAGAGAATTAAACCCTAATGCCATTAGGCATCCATTGTATGTAATGTATTAACTTTTTCTCCAATGCATCTGGAATGGTGCTAGTTATGTATAGTCTTGAGGAGAATTGAGAAAATAGTCACTCTAATCATTTTCTTTGTTCTGTGGATCAGATGAGGAACTGAGTGTGAAAGAGTGGGGAGAGAATGTATGTTCTTCAGGAGATCCAGAAGCCTGGCTGGGAGCAACCTCAAAGAAAAACAAAACAAAACAAAACACACTAAATGTCATAAAAGTTTAGGGTTTCATCTTTAAATTTGTGTGACTATTGCATTCTACCACATAGAATGTCCATAGTTAAACGTGTTTAAGAAATATTTGTGAATGAACATACTGATTTTATAGGAAGGTTTCCTAGGGCCCATGGAACTACATATATAACTACCTTTTTTCTCTTAGCCCTGTAGTGGGCATTTTATATGTGTTAAATTACTTAATGTCTCTAGGAAACTTGCCCAAGATTGTACAGCTAGTAAGGTGTCAGAGTCCAGGTACTAACCCAAGTATGTTTCAACTCCACAGCTTGAAGCTGAATTAAGTCAAGAGCCTTAGAAGTTTTTTTCTAAGTTTATCTTCACCGGAATGTAGGCTTTTTTTTTTTTTTTTTTTTTTTTTAAATCCCCTTGGTCAAGTTAACTCTTGTGTTTCAGATCAAGCATAATTCTGTACTTCTTATGCTGAATATAACTAACTTTGATTATCCAAAAGGAAAATGAACAGTGACTCAGGTAATTCTATATAACGGGCAGTTTTGTCTGTCTTTGGTGGTTCTGAAACATACTAAATGGCTTTATTTATTTATTTATTTTTAAAGATTTTATTTCCTTATTTGAAAGAGAGAGAGAGAGTGGGGTGAGGGGCAGAGGGAGAAGCAGACACTCTGCTGAGCAGGGAGCTGTGGGGCTAGATCTTGGGGACTCAGGAGGGAATCATGACCTGAGCTGGAGGCAGACACTGTGCCGCTAAATGGCTTTGTTTTGTAGCAGATTTACTTTTCTAATGGCAGCTAGCTTTTTTCGTAAGAGGAAACCATCTTGCTATTGAAAACTTGGTTCCCCACCCATATGACATAGAGTTGACTCCATTTGTATCTGCTTACTCAAGGCCCTTGGGAAAGCATAAATGCTAAACTACCAAGGTATTAGAAGCATCCCCTGCCTGGCCTCCAGTTCTACATGTACCTGACCATCTGGAATCCAGTTTCCGTTAAGTGTCCAGTGAGAACGTCTGGAATGTCTTGTCAGTGGCCACGTTCAGCACAGAATTTCAAGGGGATCTGGCTTCTTTAGTTCTCTGAGAAGCTGGAACAAATACTGAAATGATTGCTAATAGAGGGAGCCACAGTGACTGTTTTCAATCCATCTCTGGCTGCACCATTGAATTTCTGGTTCCTCCAGAAAGCTTGAAATTTGGGAGTCTAAGAGCATCCAGAGGATGGTGTACAGATCCCTTTGAGGTTCAGTTTGTAGCCTCCTGCCTCCTTTCTTGTTAGAAACTCTTCACCAGGGACGCCTGGGTGGCTCAGTTGGTTGGACGACTGCCTTCGGCTCAGGGCGTGATCCTGGAGTCCCGGGATCGAGTCCCACATCAGGCTCCCAGCTCCATGGGGAGTCTGCTTCGCTCTCTGACCTTCTCCTCGCTCATGCTCTCTCTGTCTCTCTCAAATAAATAAATAAAATCTTTTAAAAAAAAAAAAAAAAAAAAAAAAAAAAGAAACTCTTCACCAGTGAGTTACTAATTGATTGCATCTTAGTACCTGTTAACCTTCTACATCATGTAAAAGAGAGGTTAGACTGGAAGGGAGAGTCCAGAGTTTGGATTAGAAAACCTGTTGAGTCAAAGGGGAACTTAGCAGAGGAACGGAATGAAAATTATTTCCTTAGACAGTAGACAAATATTCAGGAAACACCTCTGCACCCCAAAGATAGGCACAGCTGCCACACAGTGACTATTAAAGGGAGGTTCAAAGTTATGAGCAAACAGCTGATTCTCTTGGTTCTTGGGCTGTTGCTGTTGGTGACAGGAAATCTTGTTCCCCAAGCTGCTGGCTTCCTGTTTTATTTTTACTCTCAGTAGATCAGAATGTCCATAACAAGGAGCAGTCTGTTCCAAAGGGTTCTTCTCCCCCTTTGAGCCTGAAGGGTTTTTTTTTTCCCTTTTGGTCAGACAATATGTTGGTTCACTTTAAGATCTATGATATTTAGCTTGGTTTAAGCATTTTCTATTCACAATCAACTTTTTTTTTGGTGATGAGCTGGTGTTTTAAGATTTGATGTAAGTAAACCTCTGCTTTGCTTGTTCTAAAATGTGTATAGAGAAAGAGAGGGAGGGAGGAGTTTGCGATTTGGGGTATGTTACCTTTATGCTTTACCTTTTCATTTGAAGTGAACTGGCATTTCCCCTAGCATGGAAACCATTAGGTTGTTGTACATTTCTTTAGTTTCACAAGATACAGAAACAGGACCTGCCAGCCCAGTGTGCCTTTGGCTGTAGCCAGTACCTGTTTTGTTGAGACTAAAACCTCCTTCTATCCTTGTAAAGCTAGGAATTTGGTAATCTAATTCTAAAACAATAGCTCAGCATGAACCTGAAGTGGTGGGGGATTTCCTAGGGAAAGGGGCTCAGCTGACAGGATAAGGAACGGTAACCGGAAGGTTTCCGGATCTGCTCCAGACACTTCCTGCTGTCTCAAGAGCCTTTTGGCCCAGGTGTGTTGAACCGGATGTGAGAGAGAGAGAGAGAGAGAGAGAGAGAGAAAGGGAGCTGTTGGGTAGAAGAGAAAGGACTGGGGAATCTTATAGAACAGTTTGCTCAGCATCATGTTTGACATATTGAACATGTAAAGTTTTCCTTGATATTCTTTAATTTCTGTCAATGTACAGATAAAACTTTAGTAGTGTTAATAGACACTGGCAGCTAGTGTTTAATTGTGCATTAACAGTCATCTATCAGGGAAGAATTGGAGAAGTTACGTCCTGATGTAGATCAGTGGAATCAGTATTGGCAGCTTAATTCCATTGTGGAGATTATCGGATGACAGGAGCTCTTTTTTGATCCTTGTAGTTGATCATCTGGAATCTGATCGGTGCTGATTATGGACACACCAAGGATGGGATCCGTCCAGACCATTCAGAGCCTGCTGAATGGACTGTTTTCTGACCATGCCTCTTTGACTCTTGTTGGTTGGAGCGCAGTTGTTATTTTAAGGTTTTTAGGTTTTTATGCTCCCGGTGTAACTCAGCCAGCAGTCACCAGTTCAGAATTTCTAAACGTATCCAGCATGCCTTCTAATAGCAAATCTTAAAGATTGAAGGGAACGGGGTGGGAGCTTAAAAAAGAAAAAAATGATGGGGCAGAAAAGATTTTTTAAAAGCTGTTTTAGATCAGAGCAAGACAAAATGAAAAAAAAAAAAAAAAAAGACTGACACAGCCCTAGTGTGCCTGGAATTTGTGGTTGAGTAATACTTTCCTGTTATTTCTTTTCTAGGTTGTTTTTCATCATTCAGAGCATTGCCTGAAGCAGGTCCACCATGCCGTTAGTAACGAGGAACATCGAGCCAAGGCACCTGTGCCGTCAGACGTTGCCTAGCGTTAGAAGCGAGCTGGAATGCGTGACCAACATCACCCTGGCAAATGTCATCCGACAGCTGGGCAGCCTGAGTGAGTGCCGCAGAGAGCCTGTGCTTTGCCCTCAGGGGTCGTTGGTGCTCTTTATTTAGTTTCCTTCTCCTCTGTGTTCCTGTTTCTCCCCCATCTGCCTTTCCTAGGTAATGTGAAAATGTATCCCCCCACCTTCCTGAAAGAGAGGTTCCTTTTTGGTACAGATTCTTCCCCTCAACCCTTTCTTCATCTACCACCACCCTCTAGGTTCCCTCCACCTCCCCCTCCACCTGCTTCAAAAGAAATCTGTGGGAAGGGTAGCAGGAAGGGCTGCAGCAGAAACTGCAGATGGAATGACAGAGCAGAATTCTCTGTGTGTAAAGTGGGAGGTTCACAGAGCAGTATCTTGGTTGGGGAATGTGCCTGTAATTGCACGAGCTGTTCAATGTAGCTGACTTCGTTGAAGCCTCAAATGTGCCAGTAGTCTTTATCTCTCCGACACCCCCCTCCCCCCCAACTTTTCTTCCCAAAGAGGAGTAAAGCAAACATACACTCAGATTCTAGCCGACTTGTCTACCCTGGTAGACATTTAATTGTGCTGCAAGCCCCCAGGTCCAAGTTCAGGGTACAAATTACTTTTGCAGTCTCTGGGGTATTGGGAGTTTTGCAAGCTGCATTTACACACAGTGACACAAAGTGTAGCTGGAGCCATTCTTCTCTAGGAGGAAGATGGGGTTTAGTCCAGTCTGTTTTGGAGCTGAGGGAAAACCAGCTCAATGATTTTTTTTTTTTTTTAAATTGGCAAGAATGAATGAGATTGCCTTGGGTGGGGTGTATGCATGGGTTTGGATTTCACTCTGAATCAAGCTGATTTTGTTTGAAACTGAGGTATGAGAAGGGCAGATGCTTGGATAGGCTCTGCATTTGTCTAGTGCCACTCTAGCTCCCATAAGAATGTCCATCAAATTGCCATTTTAGTGATATTTCTTAGCAAAGGCATCTTGGTATGAATTATTTCAGACACTCACCCTTCCTATCGTATCACTGCTCTTAGTAAAAGCAGTGGGACATCAGGAAAGCCTGCCTTCCCCCAGATAGTATCAGGCCGTCCTTTAAAACAGGGCCCTGAGGAGACAGAGCTCTGTGACCATATGATGTATGGGGTCTGAGATTCCTAAGCCTTTACCTAGCTCACTTGATCCAGGGCTTAGGGAAACTTGGATGGGGTGTCAGGAAGAAATGAAACCCTGCCAGTGCCTGTCTTACACAAAGGAACACTGACAGCAGTGCAGCTGACGAGGAAGCACGTGAAGGTGGCAGAGAGCCTCACTGCTTCTTAAAAGCATCATTTCTGCTTCTGTCACCCTGAGAAGGCCAAATGGGTGGAAGTCAATCACACACTGGTTCCTTCTCCATAGGACAAAGGACATCTAGCTAATGATGCTTCTTACTCTCACTCGGCAGGAGTTACGCTCTCTCTCAGGTGTTTTTCCAGGGTAGTGTTGATGGATGTCATTGCTCACTCTCCCACTTGTGATCAGACCACTCCTGTCTGGAGGAAGCCAGTCTGAGGGCCAGGGTTGGTTTGTGCCTATGGAAACAAGATTTCCTCACATTGTGGCGCTAACTGACCCTTTATTCATTCAGTAAGTATGTATTGAACATATTTTATGTGCCAGATGCTGAGGGAATACAGCGATAATAAGAAATGGTCTCCACCTTCCAGGAGCTCATAATCTACCAAAGGAGACAGAAATGAATAATTCTTACTGGGAGAAGGTGAGAGGGGAACTCATATTTGTTGATTGCCTACTTTACACCAAGTTTTAGTAGGATATTGACATAGATGTCAAGTAATTCCCCTGGGGTGATCCTTTGAGAGTAGGTGGTGGTATTCCCATTTTTCAGGTGAGGAAATAAAGGCTCAGAAAAGTAGGGTGACTTGCCTAGAGAGACAGCAGCCAGTAAGAGGTAAAGTCAGACTTCCAAAGACTTTCTCAGCTCTGTCCCGTACTCTCTGTCTCTGCCAACACACTGCCCTGGTTCAGACCTCTGTTGACTTTTACCTGAATGATTGCCTTATACTCCCTTTGGCTTCCCTTTCTCTGATCAACCCTCCTAAATCTATAAACCTAAAAATCTTGTGAATCTTAAGCCTATATCCCTGCCAGAGTGGTCTGCTTAAAACACAAATCTCACTTTTTACTTTTATAATTCTCAATTGTTTGAATTTTTGAAAATTAAGACTGTTAACTTTTGCAGTTTAAAAAGTATGTGTGGTTTTGTTTTTTTTTTTTTTTTTTAAGATTTTGTTTATTTATTTGAGAGACAGAGTAGAGAGAACACAAGCAGGGAGGAGGGGAGGAGCAGAGAGAGAGGGAGCAGCAGGCTTCCTATTGAACAAGGAACCTGACGTGGGGGTTCCATCCCAGGACCCTAAGATCATGACCTGAGCTGAAAGCAAACACCCAACCAAGCCACACAGGTCCCCTTAAAAAGTGGTGGTTTTTTTTCTTTTTTTTTTTTAATGATTTTATTTCTTTATTTGAAAGAGATCACAAATAGGCAGAGAGGCAGGCAGAGAGAGAGGAGGAAGCAGGCAGCAGGCGCCCCACGGAGCAGAGAGCCCGATGTGGGGCTCGATTCCAGGACCCTGGGATCATGACCTGAGCCGAAGGCAGAGACTCCAACCCACTGAGCCACCCAGGCGCCCCTTTACTTACTTTTTATTTATTTATTTATTTATTTATTTATTTATTTATTTTTAAGATTTTATTTATTTATTTGACAGAGAGAGATCACAAGTAGGCAGAGAGGCAGGCAGAGAGAGAGAGGAGGAAGCAGGCTCCCTGCTGAGCAGAGAGCCCGATGCGGGACTTGATCCCAGGACCCTGAGATCATGACCTGAGCCGAAGGCAGCGGCTTAACCCACTGAGCCACCCAGGCGCCCTTTACTTACTTTTTAAAAGAGTTTATTTGTCAGAGACTTCACGCACACCGCCAGCAAGCCACAGCAGGGAGCTGCAGGCAGAGGGAGAAGCAGGCTCCCTGCTGAGAAGGAGCCCAGTGTGGGACTCCATCCTGGGACTCTGGGATCACGGCCTGGGCTGAAGGCAGCGGCTTAAGCAGCTGAGCCACCTAGGTGTCCCTAAAAAGTGTTTTTATTTTTTTAAGATTTTGATTATTTATTTGACAGGAAGAGAGAGGCAAGCAGAGAGAGGGGGAGAAGCAGGTTCCCCGCTGAGAAGGAGCCCAATGCGGGACTTGATCCCAGGATCCTGAGATCATGACCTGAGCCGAAGGCAGAGGCTTAAGCCAGTGAGCCACCCAGGCGTCCCTTAAAAAGTGTTTTTAAGGGACGCCTGGGTGGCTCAGTTGGTTGGACGACTGCCTTCGGCTCAGGGCGTGATCTTGGAGTCCCCGGATCGAGTCCCACATCAGGCTCCCAGCTCCATGGGGAGTCTGCTTCGCTCTCTGACCTTCTCCTCGCTCATGCTCTCTCTCACTGTCTCTCTCTCAAATAAATAAATAAATAATCTTTTAAAAAAAAAAAAGTGTTTTTAAGTAAGAGTACAGGGGCACCTGGGTGGCTCAGTCATTAAGCCTCTGCCTTCAGCTCAGGTCATGATCCCAGGGTCCTGGGATGGAGCCCTGTGTCGGGCTCCCTGGTCAGTGGAAAGCCTGCTTCTCCCTTTCCCAATCCTCCTGCTTGTATTCCTGCTCTCACTGTCTTTCTCTGTCAAATAAATAAACAAAATCTTAAAAAAAAAAAAGATTCCAGATCCTTTTAAATAAACAAACAAATAAATGTACAAATGTTAAAAATCTCCCCTGTTCCTCACTGTGGGATTGTAGAAGTTTCTTGGTCTTGCATTCGAGACTTTTCAAGACTTGCCTTCCTTTCTAATCATTTTTCTTTTTCTTTTTCTTTTTTTTAAAGATTTTATTTATTTATTTGACAGAGAGCACAAGTAGGCGGGGCGGGGGGCAGGCTCCCCACCGAGCAGAGAGCCCAACGTGGGGCTAGATCCCAGGACCCTGAGATCATGACCTGAGCTGAAGGCAGACGCTTAATGACTGAGCCACCCAGGTGCCCTCCAGTGATTTTTTTTGCAATCCATCTTCTCCCAGGGATTTTACAATCTTTAAAAAAAAAATTTTTTTTTAATGAAAAAGGAGGAAAAGGGGGGAAAAGGAAGGAAGAAAAAATGAATTATCAACTACTTGTAGTACTTCTGAGATAGATCATAGTCTCTCATGCGGTGCCCTTGCTATTGTTTCTCCTGCCTGTAGATACCTCACAGTCCTTGTAGCTGATCTTCAAGGCCTAGCTCAAGGACTTCCTCCTCCAGGCTGGACTAAGTGCTTTTCTGAGCTCCTATTACGTGCCTGTAATTACTACCTACCACATTATATTGAAAATTATCTGTATCTCTTACACTAAATTAAAAGTTCTCTGATGGCAGAAATCATGTCTTGTTTGTTCTTAAACCCCAGTGTTTATCCTGCGTAGTATCTGGCACCCAATAGAAGCTCAGTAAATGTTTGTTGAATAATTCATGCCTATATTCTCGCCACCGTTCCATGCTGTTGGTGCATAGAGAATACAGGGAAGGAGGTAATAACTCCTGTGGGGAGTCAGTGCATGGTGTGGGAGTATATGGAGAGTTAGGGAATGCTTCACAGAGGAGATAGATTTGAATCAGGCCTTGAACAATGACTAGAATTTCATCTTGCAGACAGTGGGGCAGGAATAGGCTCATATGTGCTTCACATTCATGACCTTGGCCTCATGGCCTCATGTACTACCGCCAGAAGTGCTTGGTCTGGTAGGCACAATCCGATTATGGAATGGATAAAGCACAAAACTAAAAATTCCACAGTCTTGGATTGCTCCGTGATAGCATATCCAGAGTTTTTATTTTCCCTCAGTGCAGAGAGATTGGCATTTCACATACTAGGTTGCCGTATCTTAGGAAATATAGGCACAGCCAGCCAGCCTGCACTTTTGAGTCAGTATCCTGACCACCTGGTAGGATGGAATCCTCACTTGGGTAAATTAAGAAATCATGCTGTGATATTGGGTTTTCTGAGTGTAGAGGGGCCATGCCACTGGGGGACTACTCCAAGACTCTTAGACCTGAAGCAGAAGCAGTGCCATATTTGTAAAAATCAGATTTAACCTGTTCATGTCTGCCTAAGATTCCATTTGAACAGTTCTGCTAACGGCGGGGGGGGGGGAATTGGAGACTGCTTTGGAATCTCTTGCAAAAATATGGTTGGTAACTGTTGTGAATGTCCTGATGTGATAGTGGATCTGTTTTGGTAATCTGAATGAATGAAATTTAACTCTGACCAAGGTACTTTAGTTTTCTCCTTATACAAGTGTATCACAATCCTATTTTCAGAGATTCGGGTAATATTTAGTACCTGAAGAATAGGAACTATCCTATTACTGACCGGAATTATATCTTAAATTTCCTGTAAGTGTAAAATGGCATATTTAGATAACTCATAGTCTTGAAAGTCATCTGATGTGGTTGGGCAGTTTCATTGTAACAACCTAACATTTTTGCCCATTTAATCCTATGACAATTTGGTAAGGTTGATACAGATGAGGAAATTGAGGCTGAGACATTGTGACTTGCTGAAGAGTATGTAGGTATAAATAGAAAGAACTGAGATTAACTCCAGATTTTTCTGATTGAAGTCTGCTGAGACTTACATGTATAGACCCAGGGTGGGCCTGATGTGATGACGTGAGGTGGGGAAAACTTCACACCACCTCCCTCCATCTTCAGATAGCATTCTCAGTGTTTACATGTTTATATGTTGAGGGTAAGATTTATCTTGAAAATCGCTTTCACATTCAGCCACTACTCACACTACCACTACTCCCTTCACCAAGGAGCAGGAAATCCCGGGTATTCTTGGTGCCTTAAGGATGGGTTGCTTGGGGGTTTTCTTTTCCTCGAGAATAGCTAGTCAGTTAACAGATTTTTCTTTTTTCCCCTTAGTAATCCCATTGTGGGCTCAGACTCATGACCCCAAGATCAAAAGTCACATGCTCTACCAACTGAACCAGCCAGGTGCCCTGGATAACAGATATTTTTGAGCATGGTTTATTTTTCATAAGTAATGTTGTATGTTTATCTGCTTTAGCTTTCCAATCACAGTTTTCCATTACCTGAATGAACACGATGCAGTGTGGTTTTTATAGGAACTTAGCTGTATTATGGACAGGGATCAGATAACATTGTCAGCCTGGGGAACAGAAATTCAGCTTCGTTAGCCAGTTTGTGTCTTTGAACCCAGGAGCTTCCCATGGTTGTTTAAATCACAAGATCGTTCAGTATGCAAAAACTTGTTCTTTCCTTGATTAGAAACTCCTTATTGACTAAATTTACCAGCAGTTCAAAATATGCTGTTGATTGGTCTTATCCTTACTCTCCAGGTTACACTGGGAAGGTGAGCTGCAGTTCACCATGAAGGTGCAGTTTTGGCCTTTTGACTAATATTTTCCCCCTCAAGTGTGGACTAAGCACAAACAAAGTTTAAAAGCTAAAAGTCAGAGCCTACTTAAAATAGTTCTCAGTAGTTTTTTTGGTCGGGCACCATGACCTATGCCTACCTTCACCTTGCAAGTA
Organism: Neogale vison; assembly: GCF_020171115.1. Classification (NCBI taxonomy): domain Eukaryota; kingdom Metazoa; phylum Chordata; class Mammalia; order Carnivora; family Mustelidae; genus Neogale; species Neogale vison. Next base: position 20,404,226 of record NC_058092.1, on the reverse strand, counting down.
AGAAACTCAGTATATTGATTCATGTGTGCCGCTTTTCATTCCTAGCAAGAATGTGCTTTGTGGCTTGGAATGACAATATGGAGGTAGTGTCAAATTGCTGGTAGGTTTCTTTGGCTGCAAATTCTCATTGCATTCCAGGGTTGAAAGTACGGAACTCTTTTCTTTTTCTAAAAAATAAGATACTGTGGAAAGAGACCACTGGTATGTTTGGTTTTCAGGCAGGGCTTGAAAATTTCAGCTTTTCACTTCTTCCCTCAGATGTAGATTTGAAGGATTATAACCTAAAGCAAAGACTTCCAAAGTTGTAGGTTACAGAACATAAAATAACCTTTTCACCTTTTAGAAAAAGTTTTAACTCTCTGTTTTGAGTTGTTGATAAATTCAAGGCCCCTCAAAGATACCACAACTCATCATGGTTATTGAATGTACTTTGAAGGTTCCATTGAGGATGTAATTTTTTATTTTTCATGTAAATTGTAGACACCTACAAGGTCCTTGTAACTCCCATTCTGTTTTCAAGAACATTTTACAAGGTGCTTTTACAGAGCAGCAAGGGGCAAAGGGCTGTAGGCAAATGTGTAGACATATTGTCTACTCTTCCAGGATTAGTTTTTTGTATTGCACCTTTTGATATTATTCAGCCTGCATTGAGTTTGTGGCCATTCAGAGTTTGCCAAGAAGACTATTAGAGAACAAATGCAGACTGCTCAGGCTATGGAGGGCGCATCTCCATCTCCAAGAGCAAGCATCTGCATGTAACCCAAACTGTCCTGGAGGTGGGTGGGTTTGTGTTGGGGAGGTTGGGAATAAGATCTTTAGTAGCAAGTTTTTCTAATCATTTATGTCATTCTTATGCTCTAGTGACTTGGTTTCTTTGCTCTGTCAGGTAAATATGCAGAGGACATTGTTGGAGAGCTCTTTACTCAGGCAAATACCTTTGCCTCTCGGGTAAGTTCCCTTGCTGAGAGGGTCGACCGCCTACAAGTTAAAGTCACTCAGCTGGATCCCAAGGAAGAAGAAGGTAAGGAAGCTGAGCTCAGCATTTGCAGGCTTTGCTGAGCAGTTTCTTAAGATTTTTTTCTCCGGATTTATAAAAAAGGGATGGGAAAAAAATCACAGAGACCTATGGAGTTCTGCTTTGAAATGACACAAGCCCGGATGGTATAAAGAAACCTTTTTAGCTCTACCACACCCCCACATGCTCCCTTTCTCCCATTACCCCAGTTCTTGCTCAGATCCCCCCTCCCCCAATCGTATTTTGTTACCATAAAAGTACTTGGAAGATTCATTCCTCCTAAGGAGAGGCCTGCTAGATCTGGCCACATAGTAAACCTTTGTGTTGCCTCATTTTGTTCAGTCGTGAAATGGCTGGGCTGCTGACAGCCTTGTGGGGCTTCCCCAGAGGGGGAGAAAAAAAACCTGGCTGCAGACAGCCGCAGCCAAGAAACTGCAGCTGAGGCCTCTCAGACTGGTGTGACTCAGTGTTTGCTCAAATAGCCTGTCGTCCATTTTCTCCTGCCTTCCATCTTCTCTCAGTGTCACTGCAAGGAATCAACACCCGGAAGGCCTTCAGAAGCTCTACTATTCAAGACCAGAAGCTTTTTGACAGAAACTCTCTCCCAGTACCTGTCTTGGAAACATATAACACCTGTGATACTCCTCCACCTCTAAATAATCTGACCCCTTACAGGTAACTTCGCTAGTTCTTCCCTTTGTTGACCTGTGGTTAACAGCACTAGATTGGCATTTTAGTTAAAGATGTTTGCATCAGAGGATTGTGTCCAGAAGCTTACTACCTACCCCAGCGTTGTTTGTGGCGGCAGCAGCTAATGTTTACCATATAAACACTTGTCACTTACTATTGTTTGGTTTCTGAAATTCATAGTAAATACAATATATATTGAAAGTTTGCTCTAGCATTGCATGTTGCAGAGTTTAATTTGGTATAAGCCAGGTCCATCCTGGATTCCATCCAAGGAATTTAGTTATTACAGAACCAAAAGGAGTTTGTTACAAAGCAGTCCTAGAGCTTGCATCCCAGGGGCAGCATTCGAGCAAGGCTCCCACTTACTCTGAAACCACTAGATTACCAGATGTTTGGGTGTGTTAGTAGAGTTAGCTTTGTGGACTGGCTGCTCCAGGCCCTCAGGGTCCTTCCAAAGCTTAAGGAATAATTGGCGTTCTTCCAAATGAGTGTCGTTCACTTTGTTTAGAACATCCTTTTGACATTGCCCTCTGCTAGGACCTATACTGCTGCAGCTAAACTTGAGATAGACAACTTAAAGCCCCTCCCCCTCCAGGGGTCTGTAGTATGATCATTCTGCAGAAAACCACTGAGCAGGGGCAGAAAGTGAATATTTATCTTGCTTGTATCCATAAATATCTTTGGAACAGGTAAAAAGTAATTACAGATAGCTGGAGGCAGATGTCTTCTGCGAGACATGGGTATACTGCAAAGTAGGATATGTGTGTGTGCAGAACTCAAGGACACCCACCTGATCCAGGGAGCCTGGAAATAGGAGCGTGGAAGCTATTCACACAGATAAAAGTACACAGCATCTATCCCTTAGCGTCGATCCTGTGTTATTATTATGTAAAATTATGTTTATACCTTGGCTTTCAAAGGGGCTAGCTAGCAGAGCAGGACAGAATTTTGACTCTGTAGCCTCCATTATTTATCAAGTTGGATTTGGGCAGAGAGGTTTCAGACCAAGAAGGGAGTGTACACCTGATACTGAAGGGAGTGTGACATATGACATGGGGCTTCTGTGATAGAATAGGATAAACAAATGATATTAAGATGAAGTTTATTTTTCAGTTAATGATATTTTCCTTTTTATCATTCTCCTCTCACTTATCTGGATTTGGCCTAACAGAAATGAGCAGTGGTGTAGCTAACTCAAAACAAGATTTAATATAAAAGTTATTAGTGTTTGATTCGGAAATGCTTTCTGTGTGTCATGACAGGCCAGGGAATAGAATTGCCTTTCTAATAAATGTCCACCCCTAGCCCATGCTTTCTGGAAAGAGAGACTTAGTCATGCCAAAGTGCAGGATTCCAACCAGGACTATCAAGTCTGGTAGGTAACCCTTACATGGACACTCAGTAGCTCTCTTGGTTACTTCTGTCACAGCCACTAAATGATGGTAATTAAATCTCATCATAAAACAGCTGGCCTCTGTTCTCACTGGGGCCCCCTTGTGGTTGGGGCTAGGGTGGGGGTACTGAGCTATTCTAGAAGGGAGCAGGAGCAGGAAGGTGGATTGCTATGGTGACCTGTTTTTACAGAGCAATAACAGCTGCATACATAAACACTTTCATGCATATGTGTATCTATACATAATGTACACATGTGTGCCTTCACATACATGTACAGGCTTCAGGTGGGTGGGAAGCCACTAATGCTTCCTGGAGAGTCCTGGGGAATTGGTGGAGGAAGGAGAACCAATGGCAGAAATCCCCTCTGATGTGCCAGGATATCAGGTTATCCTCAGGGAGATGTCTGTAGCCATGCAGATCATTAGAAATAATCAGGATCCCTGCTGCTCTAGCCTGTTCTTGCCCTGACCATGCAAATTCCTCTACCAGGAATTGAAAGTAAGGCTAAGTTTCTAAAAAAGCCAGATAAATAAAGAGGTGCCATTCTGGGGGCACTGGAATGCTGATGTGAAGAGGAAATATGCAGTCAATTTGAATGACTTCTTGATTCCTCAGTGTAAAAACTGCTAACTGGTAGGTATTTGGAATATTGGATTTGGTTGGGAGCTCATCTGTCTACTGACAGCTACTTGTCTTCATTTCTATCCCAGGGACGATGGGAAAGAGGCACTCAAATTCTACACAGACCCTTCGTACTTCTTTGATCTTTGGAAGGAGAAGATGCTGCAGGACACCAAGGATATCATGAAAGAGAAGAGAAAGCATAGGGTGAGGGGAAAGGGGCCTCTGTTCTACACATCAGTAGGCACGATTGTGGAGGGGGGATAAAAAGGAAGCCAGTCTTATATGAAGTAATCATTCCGAGTGGCTGCTTGCTTGGATGCCAGGTGAAACTCTTTAAAAAATGTGTCCACTCCAAGCACAACCAAGATGAAAGTATAAATCACACCAAAAATGTGTTTGTTCCCCCTAGTGCTATTAACAATTGAGTATATTCAGGCTGAGTTTTAGAAATTGACTTTTCTATTCACCATTTATTTCTCTTGCAATTTGCACCTGACTCTGCTGGACACTCAAGCTAGGCTAGTCCCTTCCCCGCCAGTTTTGCAGCTCATTTCTCAGAGAGCAGCACAGGGCTCCACAGTGTTTGATTTACAAACAGGAACGGTTTAACACCTTCACTACTGATTGGGTAGGGCTGGGTGAGGGCATAGGCCTAATATTGGGAGCCGTTCCTCTCCCCTTAGACCTTCAGTGACGTTTGTAAGCGTATGACCAACCAGTTGCAACGTCACAATCCCATTAGCATGGCTACCGGGAGGCCCAAGAGAGCACCAGGGGCGAGTGCAGCTGAACAGGCTGAGGAACTCCTCATTGGTTGTTTGATTTTGTTTTGTTAACTGTTTCCTTATATTTGTCCCAGAGACAGTGACTGACCTTTGTGGCAGAGCAAGTAACAAATAGCTTTTTACGAACTTTCTAACAATTAGAGCTGCTCAGAAACCTGAATGAGTTACCCAGAAAGTTAGTGAGTTTCCCATCTGTAGAGGTGTCTGAGTGTTGAACTGAATGAATGTGTTTGACCTTGGGAGGTGGTTTGGACTAGATGACCTCTGGGTCACTCCAAAACTGGTAATTCTATAAATTCTCTAGTTACTGTGTGTTGTCGAGGCACGTCGTCTCTTGGGTGTGCATCCCTGAAGGTGGATGGAATTTTAATGAAGGACTTTGGAATAATGTTTTACAAAGGCTTTTCTGTTTCTTTTCATTATAGAAAGAAAAGAAAGATAATCCAAATAGAGGGAATGTAAATCCACGTAAAATCAAGACACGGAAGGAAGAGTGGGAGAAGATGAAGATGGGACAGGAGTTTGTGGAATCTAAAGAAAAGCTGGGGCCTTCTGGGTAGGTAATGCTTTCGTATTATTGGTAGCATTTCTGAAGGGCCTGGGGCCATGGGGGTAACAGCCTGGCAGCTCTGGTGTGGCACCTTTCACACCCCCCCTGAAGTCTGGCTGTGTGGCCAAGATCAATATCACTGTTAATCAGCTACCTTAACGTGCATCCATTTGGTGATAAAAATTTGCTGAATAAATCAAGAGACTCAGCAGTTTTAAATGAGATAACTGTAGTAGTTCGGAAAAGAAGGCCCACAACTTCTAGTGCCCTTGCTCTGCCAGATGCTAGTATGTCTGTGGGCCCCAAAGGAAAGACTAGAAAGAAAAGAAAAGTGGTCTTGGGAGCCCTTTGCCTCCAGAGCATTGATTTGAAGGTCAAGCCTAAGAGCTGGGCATTTCACAGGACTGGAAAGGGCCCGGTAGAGAATTTGTGCACATCACCGAAGCAACTTTTCAGTCAGCCTTTGTCAGTCTCGGGAGAGAGGCTAGCCAAGGGACTGAAAGCAGACCTCAGAGACAGTGTGGGAAAGGTCGCTTGGCCAGTATTGAGGCTATATATCTCCATCGGGAAACAGTAGATGTCAGTCTGACCCATTTCCCAATACCAAATCACACTGGAGATTTAAAAGGGGGAAAAAATGGTTTTGAGCTTGGTTTGATGCTTATCCTGGTGTCCGACCTGTGTGACATTCAAAGCCAAGTCACCACGACTGCTTGGCATGAATGTTGCCCTGGTTTTTTCTCTAAATACATTGCATCCTGGCTGTCAGAGAACCATGCCAGCCCATGCCGGGTGTCTAGGAATGATAAAAGGAAAGAGTTGAGTTGTTCTTGCTTTTAGGAATAACTCTACCATGAAAATCTTGACTTTTAAAAATCTTGACACTTCTGACACTAGTTCTTCTTGGATTAAGAGATTTGTTTTAAAGAGTGATGAAGATGGTGAAAGAAAAAAATAAACCTTTCTCTCTACAGGGAAATCAGACCCGAGGGTACCTTCATTACCTTCACCTTCCAGTAAAAGGGGCCATTTGTTCTGTGGCCCCATCCTGTTCAGACAGGCCTTGTCCTAGGTTCTGTGGCTGTAAGGCCAGAAACTTGCACGTTCAGAATGCTAGCTATTATGTATTTGGTTTTTGTTGTGTTTGTGTGTATGGAATGAGACTAGTGAAAATGAGGACTTTGCCTCCCATTTTCCTGTTGTCCAAGAAGTTTGGGATTGGGCTACATGGCTGGTCTACCTGGATGTGCTTGTTGGTGAACCTATAAAGAGATGTACCAAGCCTGCAGGGCTCCAGGCCTTGGGGATTTTCTGCATCAGAGCATCATTTGACTCGTTAGTTCCCTCCAGCTCTCTTCTCTCCGGGGTTTGTTTGAGATGAGTTCTTTAGAACCCAGCAGTAATGGAGAGAAGGGGGAGATGGAGCAGATCCAACCATCTTTTGCTGGCTGCTTTTTGTTGTATTCGTGTCATTTGGAGGTTTGTTGTTCACCCAAGGCCCAGTGTTCTGAGGGACAGGTTTGCATGAGGCACAGGCCCTAGTACCCTCCTTAAGTTGGCAGCTCATCATACTGGATAAGAGACCTGGCAGGGAGACCGAGTCTAGCTCCCACCCAGCAACTTGCATTTGTCCTTAGCTTGGTTTTGCAATCAAATGCCTCCTTGGCCTTTGAGTACTCCCGAGGCTTGCTGACCTCCACACCAGGCTGTGTGCCAGTCACGTGTTTGCAGCTCACTAGCCTTGGGGCTCAGCTTTGCCCTTTGCCACAAGACAGACTTTGGGATTTTGCGTATAGGCTGCTCTTAACATTTGGGAGAGAATTTAAAAGAACTGCTGCGTTTGACAAGGCCAGCCAACATTGGGAAAGGAGCAGCATGGTTTTGATTATCCATGTTGAATCCCATTCCTCTGAATCCAGCAGGAATAGCCGTGAGAGACTTAACAATAGAATTCAGTACTAAATTTTAATCCTGAATTTAATCCTAAAATAAGGTTTCAGAATAGCAGAAAATATATGGGAATATTCTTATTTCTTTCCTCCTAAAAGCTTTTGTATCAAATGCATTTTTGTAGGGTTTCTTAAAAAAAAAAAAAAGAGTACCACTCACACTCTTTAAATGACAGTTTTGGCATTGGGTTCATTGTCAGGTATCCACCCACCTTGGTGTACCAGAATGGCAGTATTGGCTCTGTTGAAAATGTGGACGCAAACAGCTACCCACCACCACCGCTGTCAGACTCCACTTCTCCACCTTCTCCTTCCTTCTCTGAGGACAGCTTGCCTCCCCCACCAGCAGAATTCAGGTAAATGGTGCTCTCTCTCCTGTCTACTCTGGGTGGTTACATACTCAAGAACAAAATAAGTGTACCTCGGGCTGCCTGGCTGGCTCAGTCAGTGCAGCATGCAACTCTTGATCTCAGGGTTGTGAGTTCGAGCCCTGTGTTGGGTGTAGAGATTACTTAAAAAAAAAAAAAAAAAAGTCTTAAGGTAAAAAACCCAACAAAATAATTGTTCCAAATTCAGGGCAGGACCAGTAAAAAAACTTGAAGCAGGTCTGTCTAGATAATAGAAATAATTAACATTTTATTAATTGTCTGTGAGGTGCCAGGCATTATGCCAAACACTGTATATATTGCTTCATCCTCCCAACAGCCCTCCTGAGATAGGTACCCATTTTACAGATGAGTAAATGGTGAGGCACAAAGAGGTCAATGAATTCACCTAAGGTCACACAGCCAGTCAGAGACAGGGCCTTGATCGGAAAGCAGGTCATTCTGCCTGCAGAGCCCGTATTCTTTCTTTTTTAAAACTTTTTTTTTTGGGGTAAGATTTTATTTATTTATTTGTCAGAGAGAGTGAGAGTGAGCAACAGAGTAGGCAGAGAGAGAAGCAAGCAGGCTCCCTGCCAAGCAAGGAGCCTGATGCAGGTCTCGATTCCAGGACCCTGGGATCGTGACCTGATCCAAAGGCAGATGCTTAACCTACTAAGCCACCTACGTGTCTCAAGAGAGCCTGTATTCTTTTTTTTTTTTTTTTTTAAGATTTTATTTATTATTTGACAGGCAGGCAGAGGTGGAGGGGGGTAGCAGGCTCCCTGCTGAGCAGAGAGCCCGATGTGGGGCTCAATCCCAGGACCCTAAGATCATGACCTGGGCCAAAGGCAGAGGCTTAACCCACTGAGCCACCCAGGTGCCCTGAGAGCCCATATTCTTAACAACTAGCTGTACTGGAGCAGATAGAGATTACCAACTTACCTCTTGTTTTTTCTTAGCTTTAACTCAGCATGGAATAAAGTGGTATATCGTCTGCGGTCCTTAAAATATTTAACAGACACCTTGCCTAGTTATCGAGGAACTTAGCAATCAGTCACCTTTCTACCGTGTTCTGGTTCAGTTCACTGCTGGAAAGAATGAAACAAAGGAAAAAGGGAGGTGAAACTTCAACTTTGTCCGTACTGATGTTTGGCAGAGATGTACAGGGGAAGAGTTAGAAAATGGCTGGGAAGGGGTCTGTCTGAGGAGTGTTCAGATTTCAGTGTTTGCTTACAGTTACTTTTCCCTTTCTGATGCCTGACAAATGAGAGCTTTGAAAGGTGCACTGTTCTCCGTGGACACTGTTTAATCAGAGATTAGATATGTTCAAGACCCCTCAGCCAGACACCTAGAGCAGTCCTGTAACCCCTCCCCTAACCCGGCCTCATTCTTGGTGGCTCTTGACAGCATTCCTCCCAGAGTGCTTTTGGCTGGCGGCCCTGTCAGGTGCAGCTAAGGCTTGAAGGTCTGTGGAAGGTTCCAAGATGGATGCTTTTTTCTGAGGAGTAGCTATTAGTGGAGGGTAGGCACAACGGTGGAAAAAGAAACCTTTCAGCCTCACACATGGTCTGAGACCTTACAGCTACAGCCAAGCATATCTGACCCGGGAGCGGTGCTCCTTAGTTGTCTCTCAGCCCAGGCAGTCTGGTGGCACATTCATTTCCCATCTCTGCTGACCCTCAGATCTTCATCCCTTCTCAGGACTTTCCTCATGAACACTGGAGGTGCATTTATCTCAATCTGTGACCTGTTCAGGTTTGGTCAGCTTAGCTTGGGTTTCCTGCCCTCATGAGATCTGGTGAATGGTAATAGCCTGAGGACTAGAGCCCAGTGGGTGGGGGACATTTGGATCTTTTTTTTTTTTAAAGATTTTATTTATTTATTTATTTATTTGACACACACAGATCACAGGAAGGCAGAGAGGCAAGCAGAGAGAGAGGAGGAAGCAGGCTCACTACTGAGCAGAGAGCCCAAGGCGGGGCTTGATCCCAGGACCCTGAGATCATGACCTGAGCCGAAGGCAGAGGCTTTAACCCACTGTGCCCGATGTTTGGATTTTTATTCCAGTTTTTCCTGCACGCCTTCTTGGTCCTGGTTCCACAATTAAACTGACTGTCCTAGAGGAAGGTTCAGGAGGGTGTCTTCCCTTGGAAGGAAGCTAGAAGGTTTGAGAGGGACCTAGGTGATGACCTTGGCCAACCCTTACCTGATAGAGGAATCCCAGTCTAAACTTCTTTCAAATAGCTTTTCTCAATTTCTGCTTAATCCCCCTGCTGATGAGAAGAAGCTCATTGCGTTAGAAGACTCATTGATTGTTGGTCTGTTCTGACCATTCTCAGGTGTTTTCTGTTTGAGTGAAAATGAAATGATAGCAGTCAACGAAAATGAACCTAGTTTCATAGATAAGCTTTATTAGAGATGGGTGTTGGCATGCTGAGAGTGATGGTGAGTCTCTTCTTTGTCCTTTCAGCTGCCCAGCAGACAGCAACCAAAGAGGGCCTGGCTTAGCTGGACCCAAAAGATCCAGCGTGGTCAGCCCAAGCCACCCACCACCAGCTCCTCCGCTGGGCTCTCCACCTGGCTCCAAACCCGGGTTTGCTCCACCGCCTGCCCCTCCGCCGCCTCCTCCAATGATGGGCGTTCCACCCCCGCCACCGCCTGGAGGATTTGGGCCTCCAGGGACCCCACCACCACCTTCACCCTCATCTTTCCCACCTCACCCCGATTTTGCTGCCCCTCCGCCTCCTCCCCCACCGCCCACAGCTGACTACCCAACTCTGCCACCACCTCCCTTGCCCCAACCAGGAGGAGGTGCACCTCCCCCTCCCCCCCCTCCTCCTCCTCCGGGGCCCCCTCCTTTCCCTTCCAGTGGTGCAGAAAACCCGTCTGTTGCACCACCACCGCTTTCTGATGCCACCAAGCCCAAGTCGTCCTTGCCTCCTGTGAGTGATGCCCGCAGCGACTTACTTTCAGCCATACGTCAAGGTAATTCCCAGTGCCGGGTCCAGGGCCTTGAGGCCCTGTCTTTCTGCAGCCAGGATGACTGGTTGGAGATTGGGCTAGGGGTTTCATGCCCTTGGGTGGGGACAGATAGGGAGGGACCTCAGGCCTCAGATCACCCTAAAGAAAGGCTTAACTCTAAAAATATAAAATACGTAGATTTCTTTCTACCTTAGTTTAAAGTAAAGGATTCTTGGCTTCAGAAGAGCTAGTGACTCTTGATCTTGGGGTCATGAGTTCGAGCCCCACCTTGGGTGTAGCGGTTACTTTAAATAATAAGTAAGTAAGTAAAGTTAGGGATACTTAACTTGGGTCTTTGACCTCATTGACAAGAGATATTTTGCCTGTGTTTGCATTCATTTTGTGCCTCAGAGAAAACCAAGCATCACTACCCTAGAAGGTACTTCTCTGGCCACACTCAGTCATGCCCTGTCCTCCACTTTTGTGCCTTTCATATCCGTCCTCCCTTCTCTCTTCTCTTTTCTCACCCTGTCCTCCTCGGCCTTTTTCTCCTATCCCCTTCCTTCTCTGTCTCCTTCCCTTCCTTCTTTCCCACCTTCCTGCCCTCGCTCATCATCTCACTGTTGTGGAGCATTTATTCTCTTTATGTCAGAGGTTAGGTCTGGTCCCAGTGGGTTGGAGTGGTTTCTGCTGTTTGTGAGCCTTCTTAGAACTAAAGGATTGTCTGGGGGAGAGGAGTTGGGGCAGCTGAGCTCAGCGGTAATCAGCTGGGCAGACTTCGTGCCCGGTGGGTACAGTTCGGTGACGACTCCCCACCTAGACCCTCGTGAGAAGTGCCATCCTCACCAGCCTGACAGTGTGGAGATGGAAAGAATGGCAGGCTTCCTTTTTGACACGCCTATAGCACTGGGGCCAGAATTGGATAAACCCTCACCTTTCTTTCCTTGCTTCCCCCTTTCCCTTTTTGCTTTCTCAGAGTATCTTTCTTCCCCCGACCTGTTCCCCTGACTCCGTCCACCCCTAGTCACTCCCCCTTCCTCAGGCCTGTGTGGATTCTGAGACCTGTTGAGATTGACTCACCTTCTAAACCTCTCTCTCTCTCTCTCTCTCTCTCTCTCTCACATCAGGCTTCCAGCTGCGCAGGGTTGAGGAGCAGCAGGAACAAGAGAAGCGTGATGTTGTGGGCAACGATGTAGCCACCATCTTGTCCCGTCGAATTGCCGTGGAGTATAGCGATTCGGAAGATGATTCCTCTGAGTTTGATGAGGATGACTGGTCGGATTAACTCTTGATGCCTGCTGCCCACCTCTTCTTTCTTTCCTCCTGCTGCTTTCTTTGATGCATATCCCAGCAGTCTAATGCAGGGGGAAAGGGAGGAAAAAATTTCAAGGGGCCAAAGTCTTCCTGAAGCAACCAAAGATATATCCAAGTGCTTCCTCCAAATCAACATATATTTTCCCATTTCCCCATGGACAGGTCCCCAGATTCAGTAGCTGAGATCTTCCCTCTTCTCTTCAAGTAACTGTTACATATTGAGAGAAGGAAATACTCCAAAGCAAATCCCTTCGATTGGGTTTAGATTGGAGTTAATAACTTCCTTTGGGAGCCATGTTCAACTGTGGTCTCCTTCCAAAATTCTTACCCTTCAAATAATACCAGCCATCTTCTGGTCCTAAAGCCTGCCCCTTTAGGGGCAGCCCCTATCCTTGCAGCCCCTTTCCTGCGCACCAAGAGGGCTGAGCAGGCCACATGCCCGAGCAGCCAGACTGCCACACCTTTCTGCCCTGGTCAGCAAGATGAGCTTCCCTTTGCTAAGCCATGTCTATGTCTGGACGCCCTTTATTCTAGAAGCCATGAGGCCCTAAGAAGTGTCTTCCCCTTTGCCCAGAAATGGTGCCTTTCTGAAGGCTGAGTTTGTTGCCTCCTTCCCAAGCCCTTTCTCCAGAGTGTGGTGTTCAGGTGTCCCTTAAATGGCCCTCCCTCTCTACCAGGTGCTCTAGCTACTACGGCCCAGTTCAAACTTCTAATACCCATGACCAAACTAGCCCCAATGTACAGGGATCTGACCTCTGCTGACTGTCAGGAGCCAAGCTTAGAGACTCGGAACTGCAGAACTGGTGGAACTCCTTGGAATCCTACGCCCTTAATGACGCTGAAATGTAGAAATGGGAAATGACTTCCTCTGGGTCACACTTTGGATGGTGACAGAACTCTAGAGCCCAGAATTCCCGATTCCAAGTCACCTCTGCCTTCTGGGACCAAATAGTGAGCACTTGGTAGAATCTAGGCAGAACAGTCTTGGCTCTGTGCTACTCCAGACCTCACTGTAGGTGGGAGTCCAGTAGGAGGGCTCAGAGCCAGTGCCAGGCCTATCCGTGCTGCTCAGAGCCTGTAGCCTGTCTTACAATTCTCTGCTCCCCCTTTCCTATCACCACTGAACCACATGACCTTGGGAGCTGCCCTTCTGGGGGACCAGAGGTAGTGAGAGAAGGAAGGGGATACACAGCTTTTGACAGGTGCTGTTTTCAATTCCTCTGCAACTTGTCCCCCTTTTATTTCCCCAGTTCAAGCATAGGTTCTGCCAGCTGTAGAAACTTCAGTCCCTCGGGCTCATGGCTGCCGCAGGTAGCTGCCTAGGGGGGCCTGGCAGCCGTGAGGAGGGCTGAAAGGCAGAGGGGCTCTGGCTGTCGTTTCCAGCTCCCACCTCAGCGCGTGCAGTGATGTTCCCTCCCACACTCCCCCTCTTCCCAGAGCTAATACACAGGTGCTATTATTCAGAAAAAACTGGTCAGCTTTGGCCAACAGTGAGGTTTCTTCTCTTCTGCCCTAACTATTGTGTAGCCTCTTATGCTGAAACCGGCTTCTCCTGGCTTCTCTGGCTTTCAGAGCCCTGAAACAAAGAGAAACAGGATCTGTCTCTACCCAGCACAGCAAATGGTTGTAGTAATTGCCAAAGCCCTCATAAAGCCCTCCGGCTTGAGGAGTGCGTGTAATCATGGCTACTACCGCTGTGCCCGGGCTGGCTGCTCCCCCCTGCCTCCTCTCTGTGAACTCCCAGCGCGGGGGGCCAAGCCTGTAGGGGCCCTCGTGCCCTCCTGCTGGGGCTGCTGCCGAGTGGACCCTCCTCCCCCTCCTCACATCAGGTGTCTGGCACAGGGCTGGCCTCATGCTCCGGTGCTGAGCAGTCCAGGCTGTGTGTGCTCCCGCCTGGCACATTGGAAGCTGAAGGTGCTTTCTTCAGAACCCTAAAATGGCTGTTGAAGGTGTCCCTGGCTGCAGCCCAGCAGTGGCTGGAGAGGCAGGTGGAGGGCAGTGGTTCTCCCAAACAGGAGTCCTGGGGCCTGGCCAGGCCAGGGTTTGGGCCTAACGGCTTTGACTAAATTACCCCCATCCCCCTCCGTTCCGGAAAAGGGGGAGCCAGAGCCACTCTCTATCATTCTGCTCTGACCTTGAAGGGGGTGGTATTGGCCTGGCTTCTGGAATGGACACAGTCCGCCCTGGAAAGGGCTGGGGGCAGAAGGGGGGGGAGCACTGCCTGCGGAAGGTAGGATTAGATCATTAGCTCAGTGACCTCCTAGGGTTTCGATGTGCTGTGTTCTCATCCTACAGCTGGTTTGGTAATGATCTGCAAGTCCCGGAGAGCAACAGCACAGCTCTGCCTGACGCTCTCATTAAAATCTATGCAGCCAAGCTCAGCTTTGTAGCAGCCGGCCTTGCACAGCCTCCTCAGCTCGGGGGGCTGGGGACCCAGTCAGCCGAGAGGCCCTCTGGGCTCTATTTATGCATATGTGTACCAAAAAACCAAAAAAACAAAAAAAAACCCCACTTCCTTAAACCCAGAGCCCTTTAAGATGATAAAGGACCTTATGCAGGTAATTGTGTGTCTTTAGAATCCTGTAATTGTAGAATGCAAAGTTTAGTGATACTTAAACTGGGCCGAAGCTGGGGAGTGTGTGCAGCAGAGGCTCCTGAGGACTCTTAAGTGCTGAAGGCAAGGAGCCACCTCCCTTCCCCTGTCTGCCCAGCCCCGGGGACCTGCCCCCATTCCTGCGGCCCAGGGACCCAGCTTCCATCGGCAGTGTCAGAAGTGACTTGTGGCTTTGCCATGGTTGTGAGAGGACTACATTCCAAAGGAGCGGTCACAGGGAGGGGGCAGGCTGTGTGATCCCTCGGAGGCTCAGAGCAGCTGGCCCAAGCTCCAGCTCGCCTCCAGCGGAAGCTCAAGCGCCCTCAGAAACGACCCTGGCCAATGTCACCGCAGAGCCGAGGCGGTGTTGTCAGGGCTAATGTGAAATCTCTTCCCGTGGCGCCGGTCCTCCGGCTCTGCAGCGCCAGCTTGGACAGATTGAGGTCTCTGTGGCTTTGGTGACCCTGCTTAAGCATTCCCACCGTGTCCCAGCTTTGCTCTCAGCCTGCCTCCCTCCGCAGTCCCCCTCACCTGACCTCTGGGCCTGGGGAGGGGTCCGGTGCCCCAGGGTGAGGGGCTTTTGCTCAGGAGAGATGTCCGGCCTCTTGGGGGCTTCAGGCTTTGAGCTCTCCTGGGGTCCAGCAGTCCTGGGACCAGGTGTCACTAGGAGATACGCCTCATTCTGTGCCTCAGTGAGGGCTGGGGAACAATGCTGTTACTGTATTAACTTGACTCAGTTAACTCACTTGAGAAACTAACCAATTTTTACTTCCTGTCTAGAATGATGTACATGTAGAAGCGTGAGCTGTTATGCTCCCAAAGTGCCTTGTTTTCTCTGATATGAATATATTTATAAGGACCTATTCCAGTGGATTCTGGGTGTGGTTGCCACGTCGATTTCAGGGAGTGGGCATCTGTGTAGTAGGGATACAGTCTGGAAGTGCGTCCCTCTCCCCTGAGGGTAGGATTAAACCAAATCCCTGAGGTGACCCCGTCTTCTTCACCCTACTCCTCTTAGACCCCTAGGAGGATGTCCAGTTTTTTAAAACCCTGTGGCTCCAAGCCTGGTCTCATTTTGTTTCCCTGCCAGGCCCATGTGTGGACCACATTAGCACCCGGTGACCTGAGGATTCCAAGTAATGATTTTATGTTATACATGCATATATGTAAATGCCAACATTTTAAATAATTTGATAAATCTTTGTAGCTACTCAGCCACGTCTGGCATGTGTGTGTCTGTCTCTAAGGGGAAAAGTGTTTGGAAGGGGACAACATTAATAGCCACAGGTGGTGGCCAGAGCTCTGGAGGGAGGTCTGGTTGGGGGTGGGGGGAGGCTCAAGGAGCAGGAGGCCTTGGGGTCTGGATGGTGTACCCTGTGTGGGAGGTGGAGATGAAGGCCAGAAACCATTTTGGTATAGAAGGTTGGGGGACCTAGAAGCCCAGATCCCCGGCCTTCAGCCAGCAAGGGCTGTGTGTTGGGGCCAAGGGAGAGTAGCTGTTGGCCACTTGCATCAGGCAGAAGAGGAGCACTGGCGGAATGCTGATGTTGCCTCCCAACATCTGGCCGGCATCTTGTCTGCCTCTCAGACCCAAGCAACTTACCTTAAATAGAATGATTTTCAGCGGAATCCGATAAAAAGTTTTTAGGCTGCTGTACACCCCCTCTCCTGCCTGGGAAGGCAAAGGGGCTGAGTTTCTATTCTGACCCGAAAAAATGACCTACCCAGGAAGCAACGGTTGTTCCGAGCACAGCTGCTGCGGGTGACAGTCCCTGGGGGTAATTTATGGGCAGACACCCAGTTCCAGTTCCGGGCTCAGCGGACGCAGTGGGGTGGCCCTGGGAGAGGGGCGGGGAGCAAGGTTGGTGACTCCACTGGTCACGCCTGCTCTTCAGGGAGAGAGAGTCACCCACCGTCGTCCCAGGAGAGGGGGCAGAAGTTTTGAATTGTCAGCAGTTGCTGCGCCAGCCGCTCTGAGCTCATCGCTGGAGGTGGGGGTGCAGGGGAGGGGGCGCAGCAGCCGGCTCGCCCCGGCGGAGCCCCTCGCTCCACCCTCCTGCTCAGGCCTGTGTTTAGTCAGCACTTGGCTTCCCGAGGCCGGTGACTGACAGGCAGCCAGACGCCCGCCCTGGGAGAAGACAAAATGGTGGTGTCGGGAGCCGCCCTTGCTGGGGAATTGGAGGGGAGGAATGTGGTTCTGGGAAGCAGGCGGCCCCAGCTTAAATTCCAGCTCCTCCACTTGGGAGCCGTGACCCCATGCTTCACCTCACAGGGCTAATCCTGAGAAGAATGAGCATTTGCTGAGTGCCTACTACCTGCCCAAGACTGCACACACTTTATCTCAACCTTACGAGGCAAGGGTCTCATGGCACACATGAGAAAAACAAGTTCAGAGGTTGAGCTGCCTGAGATCGTGCAGCTGGAGGCACGCTTCAAACCTGAGTCTCTTCTCAAGCCAGAGATCACACTCTGTCCACCATGCAACTGAAACAGCTTTCGGATTCTCCCCCAGTCCAGAGTCCTGATTTTCAGCGTCCTAAGCGGCAAGCTAGGGTTTTCCCTTCTGGTCTGCCCCACCCTCTGGTGCCCAAGTTTACAGGTACCTGTTGTTTTTGCTCCTGCTCCAAAGTCAAGTGGACCGGACTGAGGGCCCAACTATCCTAGACGGTGAGAGCTGGAAGTACCTCGCACCCTGAACTGCCGGGGAACACAGTGGGTCCCTAGTGCGGGTTTGGGCTTCCCGCAGGCACACCGCGCTCAGGACCCGCGCGGGCGCGGGCGCGTCCCCCACCCCCCCCCCCCCGTGAAGATTGCACGTTCAGGCACAAAGACATGCAGACACACACAAGGTGACACCTGCACACGTGAGCGGGCACACTTGAGATCCCAGGCCCAGGGACATGTGCACACACCGCACCTAGAGCCCTGCCCTTGTGCAAACAAGGACACAGATCAGCACACAGTTACAGGAACACATAATCAAAGGCCAGCCTCGCGCGGTCCTCAGGAGTCACCCCTCCCTTCGCGCTGCCGCCGCCAGTTCCTCACTGCCCCCTCCTGGCCGCCCAGTGGCCAGGGCAACCTGGCAGCTTCTCCCGTGAGTTCTGCTCTGGGTGGTTGTCAGCTAGTTCCCATCTCCATAATGAGGCTGGGAGCAGTTTCAGGCGCTCTTCATGGTCCCTCAGCCCCAGGAGATGACAGTGTCTAGTGGGAGGTCTGAAGCTGGAGGACAGAACAAAAAAAGAAAGAATGAAGGAAGGAAAGAAGGAAAAACGCTTTCACAGCCAGAAGAATCTCTCATGGTAGCATTCTCAGTACAGTGGTGGCGGGAGGCCTGCATAGACCACCCCCCACACCCTAGGCAGGCAGCCACCCGCCCTTGCCTGGGGCATTGTGTGCACCTGCTCTCACCTTTCGCAGATTTTTTTTTTTTAAAGATTTCATTTATTTATTTGATAGAGATCACAAGTAGATGGAGAGAGAGGCAAGCAGAGAGAGAGAGAGAGAGGGAAGCAGGCTCCCCGCCAAGCAGAGAGCCCGATGCGGGACTCGATCCCAGGACCCTGAGATCATGACCTGAGCCGAAGGCAGCGGCTTAAGCCACTGAGCCACCCAGGCGCCCACCTTTCGCAGATTTCAAGAGAAGCAGACCTCCCGGCCGACAAGGCAGAGGTCAGGCCTTCTAGCTCCCACATCGCTGCTCCGTCTCTGGGCCTCAGCTTCCTCACCTATTCGATGAAGAGTTAAGTTGACCGCGATGCATATGACCCTCCACCCTGGAGTCTCACCATCTTGGGACACCTCTCCCAAACGTCACATGCCTGAGTAAAGCACATCCATAAACGCGATCCCATGCATTCTTCAGGCCGGTCCTGGGAGGATTTCCAAAACAAAGCTTTTAAGTGCTATTTTATGGTTGAGGAAACCAGGCACAGAGGGGCACAGCAACTTACCCAAAGTCACACAGCAAATTGGCAGCAGGAATGGAAAGAGAAATCCTCTTCTTGTGGTCCCCAAGCTGCCTACAGAGTAGAACTCTCCCTGTGGGCTCAGGCCGAGAGCCAAGGAGATAGGAACAACAGAGACTAAAGCTAGAAGCTCCGCCCCCCCCCTTTTTTTTGGTTAAAGTTTTCCGTCTTGTTCTGTTTTGTTTAGTAATCTCTATACCCAACATGGGGTTTGAACTCACAACCCCAAGATCAAGAGTCTCATGCTCCACTGACTGAGCCAGCCAGGCGCCCCAGAATTTCTGCCCTTCTGTTGAGCCCTGAAGACCAAGGGGAACCCAACAGAGGTCCCAGGTTCCATGTTGAGATGGAGACTGCGAATCGGCAACTTGCACCCCAGGGGGTTCGACCACTCCCTACCCCTACTGGCAGTCTACGCAAAGCCAGAGGCAGGCTAAAGAGGCACCCTACTCCGTGGCCACTTAGTAGTCTGTTCATCAAGGTACCACACACGTGAGTGGTATGTGCATGTATGCCTGGACTCCACGGGTGTGTACTCACATGTCAATGCATGTTCATATGTGCCTCCAAGTACGCTTAGGAGCATATTCATAGGTCTGTGTAGGATGACATCCTAGGTATACAGGCTTGCAAGGCGTGTTTTGATGTACACGAATAAATGGTTTCTGTGTATCTGGCAGGTAAATTTATGTACATGTCAGATGTTGCTTGCACACGTACTGGGTTTGTTCATGAATGCACTTTTGGGTATGTGCGAATGTTCACATGCATTTGCGTAAAAAAGTGGAGTGAATCACGTCCATGCCCATGACAGCTGAGTGTGTGTAAATGTGTGTGCAGGGAAGGCTCCATGTGACTGTGTACCCATGACTCATAGGGGTGCCCTCTGCAGAGAATATCATGGCAGTGTTCCCCTAAGCTCTGGTACCGGTGTGCACTGCTGGCTGTAGCCAGGCACTGGGCTCGCAGCACCCCACCCGACCTCAGCATTCTATTCCCCAGACCCATCCTGCTTGGCCAATTTGCAGCCTCTCGCTCCCAGCTCCTGAGAAGGCCTGCAGCAAAGTCAAGGGGCTGGTGGCCAATTAGCGAGGGGGTTAATCAGGGATCTGGGGACCCCTGGGGGGCGGGAAGCCGAAGGCAGGCATTGAGGTTGGCAGGAGCACTTACTGCCTGTCATGGGGGTGGGGGAGGGGAGAGACAAGGAGGGGAGGCTGAGCCTGCCTGGTGGCTGGAAACCAAGGGTCTGCCTGGGAATTCGTGATTGCTGAGCACTGATAGCAGTGGGGAGCCTGTGTGACTGTGTGTGCAAAGGGGCATACATACATGCATTTGCATCCTTGAATGTGGTCCTATGTGCAATGTGTGTACCCGATGGGATACCATCTGTTTAAACATGTGCAGTCTTGTGTCTGTATATGTGGGTGTGCGATGGTGTGCAAGTGGGCCTGGGTATGCAAGCATGCCTGGACCCATGTGCACACACGTATACAAGGCCAAGCCTGTGTGTGCATACTCGTGCATGCAAGGGTATGTGCACACATCAACAAATGTGCTCCCATGCAAACACATGCACATGAAGTTGACATGGCCCGCTAATATGTGTGCAATGTTGTGTGTGTGTGTTGTGTGTGTGTGTGTGTACCAGTGTGCAGACACACCTGGCTAGACATGCATGTCCAGATGTATGTGCATGTGTGTGTTCTCTGAACGGCCTGCATGTGCCCATGTGTGTATGCCCGTAGGTCTGCACGTATACAGGTCTCAGCGTGTCAGGAGCTGGGGAATGTGGGGCTGGCGGGCTCCGGGCTCCAGGAGAGAATCTGACAGACGACCAGACTTGCCGCAGCCCCCAGCCCCGGGAGCCTGTTTTCCAGCCTGCGGAAGCTGTGAGCCCGTGAACTCATCTTATATTAATAGCTGCTGTCTCCTCACTTATTGCAGGGAGAGGCGGTCATGGCCCCGGCGGGGGCTCAGCACTCGGGGCTCCTCCCCTCCCCCACACAGGACCTGGGAAGAAGGGAGGGAAAGATGGGCCCTAGGGCTTACCCAGGCAAGAAGGCAGGGCTCAGGGCTCCAGCCCTTGCCTCCCCCAATCCATTGCCCAGCTCACCTCCCAAGCCTCTGTAGCTGGTAGTATCAGGCGTGGGGGTGGAAAAGCATCAGGGCCTTGGACACCCCCCACCCCCCAAACAACCCCCTCCCCACACACATATGTACCAGACATGCACTCACCAGTGCTGAGTAGCTCCAGGTTGAGAACCAGATGAATCTAAGGCAGTAGGAGACAGAGAAGTCTTTAGCTTGAGAGGGCAGACATGTTCCTTCTCCCTTCAGCGGAGGACACACAGCCCTGCGTTCAGGGGCCCCTATGCTGATGAAGAGGGCAAGACTTCTCTATAATATTTACTCGAGAAGTATAGCAAGGTGTTTTGTATAAACCACATCTTCATGGTCACAAGAGGACTTAGCCAAGGAGGCTTGAGGGTAGGGGTGCAGGGAGGAAGCAGAGGGTAGGGGTGCAGGGAGGACCTGAGCTGTATCTACAGAATCCTTGGAGGAGGGAGAAGCCAGCCAACCCCACCACGCACATGGGCTCCAACCCGAGGAGCAGACTGAGATATCCCTCAGGTTGAGCCCAGAACCCAAGGCAGAGAGACGCCAGATATGGACTTCCAGCAATGTCTCAGGTCCACCATACTACCAGGGGCAGGCAAACAGACTAGGGCCCACAGCGTGGCAGCCTACCCCAGGCTCTCCTAGACAAAGAGCTTTGGCTTTGCTGAGCTCTGGAGCCAGGAGCTGGGATGGGGGAGGCAAAGGGCCAAGCCTGCCAGAATAGTATGGGCACTTGGACCCTCTCCTTCTGGTCCGTCTCCCCACCCCCTTGCTGGTGGAGGCTCCTTGGGAACATGGGTGAGGCAGCAAGGAGGTCCTTCTTCACACCGCCTCTCCCAAAGGTGTGGGGGTGCCCAGAGACCTCCAACTTCTCCCCAGCCTGGGGACAGGGCTCCCTGCCCGGGGTTTCCTTGCTTGCTGTTTCTGTATTCCTCTTGAAACTCACTCCCTTACCCCAGATAGAAACAGATTTGGAGTCAAATGGACCCAAATTCAAATCCCAGTTTGGCCCTTTGCTATGTGACTTTAGGTAGATCTGTTGTCACCTTCAGTGAGGCCTTTCTTGGGATTCCTTCCTTTAAAGATTACATGTACTCCCCATGCCCTTTCCCTGCTTTATTTCTCCCCCAGGACTCTGCTCTCTGACATGACCAAATCTTAAACTTGTTTCTTTATTACAGTCTCCTCTATGAAATTGAAGTTGTCTGCAAGGAGGGCAGTGAATGAATGAGGGCTTTTTTTTTTTTTAAGATTTTATTTATTTATTTGTCAGAGACAGAGGGAGAGAGAGCGAGTGAGCACAGGCAGACAGAGAGGCAGGCAGAGGCAGAGGGAGAAGCAGGCTCCCTGCCGAGCAAGGAGCCCGATGCGGGACTCGATTCCAGGACCCTAGGATCATGACCTGAACCAAAGGCAGCTGCTTAACCAACTGAGCCACCCAGGCGTCCCGAGGGCTTTTTTGCTCAGAGCCTCAACTTCCTCTTCTGTAAAATGAGGAGAACAATACCACTCAAAGGGTCACGGTGATGTGTGAAATATTTGGGCCAAAGCTTGGCATGGAGAGGTACTTGCTGAGTGGGTGTCTTTTCCCGAGGACCTTCCAGGAAGGTGGGGAAAGAAGTCTCCCTCTGACCTGGTGGGACCCCCTGTTTTGTATTTGGAATGGAGCTGTGTGTAGCTCAGCCTAGGTCTGCCTTCCACCAGCTCTGACCCTTCCCCTGTTGGCAGGTCCACTCCCCTTGGGGTCCTGTGGCCAGTGTTGGGGAGGAGCCTTGAACACTAGGTGTAAGGGCTCTTGGCCAGGGAAATGGAGAAAGACCTGAGTCTTAGCCTGGCACAGCTGTGTGGGTTTGAGCAATGACTGTTCAACATCAGGCCTCAGTCTCCCTGTCTGTATAATGGGGGGGGGTGTTCTAAGGGTTCCTTCTCTAGGTTTTGCCTACCTGGGAGCCCTGGGAGGCTGAGAGGCCTTGCAAGCCAAGAAACAGCTTCCTCTTCAGCCACACTTCCAAAACTGTGGCTGCCCTTGCCTGGTAAACATACTCTTTCTTGTTCTGAAACACTATTACTTGGGACCCGCACACTTATGTCCTCAAATGCACACACTTACCATCACTGGCCTTTGGATAGAAAAGAAGCTCTTTCAGTTCCAGAATGACCATAGTCCCTCCAACCTCCTCCCAAATGTGGCCTCTGGCTCCAAGAATGAATCCCAACACAAATCAGGGTCCAGAATGTCCTGAGCTCCAGGCTTGGGAAGGAAGGAGAGGAGAGGCCATTGGCTAATGGAGCACAGGTTGTGGAAATGGATGTTCCCTCGGCCAGTCACTAACCCTCCCATGACCTCAGTTTTCTCATCTGTAAAATGGAGAAGATACTGCTGGTCCCATGGGAGGCTTGTTCAGCATAAAAGAGGTAACATAGGCAGTACACTCGGGGTAGTGCCTGGCACACAGTAAACACCCACAGTTAGAAGGAGCTGTTATTAAGGAGATGGATATGCTTTGAGCATCAACTTCACACCAAAGCTCCAAACAAAAGTGCATTCTCAACCGGAGAAGGGGTTAGCACCCTGGTTCCTGTCCTCAGAAAAAGATGGGATCCTTGGGATGCCTGGGTGGCTCAGTTGGCTAAGTCTCTGCCTTCTGGTTGATTCATGATCCTGGGGTCCTGGGTTGGAGTTCTGCATGGGGGCTCCCTGCTCAGCTAGGAGCTTGCTTCTCCCTCTGCCTCCCGTTCCCCCAGCTTGTGCACGTGGGTGCTCTCCTTCTGACAAATATATAAACAAAATATTAAAAAAAAGGAAAGGTAGGGTCCTTGCCTGGCAGTGCCTGGGTCTGAGCAGAGCAGAGGGGCCCATTAGCTCAGCCTCTAAAGGGGCGGGTGTGTCACCTGTCAGCCTCACTCCTCCCTGCCTCTGGAGCTTCCCCAGATCCCTCCACAGGCTCCCAGGTCCGATCTAATCCCCTGCCATTCCAGGCTCTCCGCCCACATCGGGTCCACTCCAGCCCCTCCACGCATAGAGACAGAAACAGAAACAGTCTTATCACAAAATCATTCTTTATTGAGCAATGGGTTGGGGATAGGGATAGGGGAGCACTGGAGGCCATACCCCGGTTGGCAGAGGGGTCAGGTGTTGGCTCACACCCTGCCTCCTCTAGGGCACCTCAAGGTGGGGCCTGGCCCCCAGGTCCTGGCTGTGGCGCTGGATGCCAGGCTGGAGTGGACTTGGGGTGGCGCGTGTTCTGGTCCCGGCTGCCTGGCCGGGCTGCAGTTTCCCCCGAACGGCCACCAGAGGGCAGCCGGCCCCCAGCGCAGAGGAATTCTCGGTTGCTCAGGTGATGGCTTCTTAAAAAAATAAAAAACCAGAGGCTGGTGTGTTCTCCCAGTAAACCCGAGAGGGGCGGGCCTGGGGAGAAGGCTCTGGTTTCTATGATCTCTTTGATAAAAAATAAGCAAAAATAATAACAAAATACGTGGTTTCTCTTTCTCCCTTTCCCCCTTCTAGGAACTGAGGTCAGCAATGGGGATGTGGGGACTGGGGGGTACCCTGGTATGGCCTGGATTTCAAGGTGTGGATCTCTTTTTTTTCCCCTTACCGCCCGTAAATAAATAAGTAAATAAATAGGTAAATAAATAAATTATAAATAGATACTCTTTTTGTATGTGCACATATAAATAGATACATTTTTCTTTCTTTCTCCTATCTAGGCAACTGAGTGACTAACCTCTCTGACTCTTTAGCTCGGGAACCCGAAAGTAAAGTGACATGATTAAGGTCAAAGGGGGGTGGGGGGAGATCAGGGACTTGGAATGGCACTATAAAACACCCAGCAGCATTCTGGAACTCCAAGCCAGCTGGGTTGTGGGATATTTCTGAGTGGAACCCTGGCCACCTGAACATTCTAGAACCATGGAGCCAGCGGGGCCCTGGAGGGATCTGGACAGAATCTTGTGAAACACCCGGTCCTAGAACTCCAGAACCAGCTGAGTCTTGGAGGTGTGGAGCTGGGAGGTTGGAACAAAGCCCTGGAGGACCTAACATTCTGGAATTCTGTAGTGATCAGGGCTGGAGGGTCACCAGTATAGGACTAGACGTCACTGGGGGAACGGGATCGGAAGGGGATCTTGGAAGAGGAACAACAGCAGCAGATGGCCCACAGCACCTTCTGCACGTCCTGGTTGCGGAAGGCGTAGATGATGGGGTTGATCATGGAGTTATAGGTCGCGGGGAGCAGGGTGAGATAGGTGTAGAGGGGTGGAGAGTGGGCATCACCCAGCAGGCAGTAGACAGTGAAGGGCAGCCAACAGGCGGCAAAGGCGCCAAGCACCACGGCCAGCGTGGCAATGCCCTTTCGGGTGGCCACATAGTGGGAGGCAGGCAGCAGATGCCGTTGGAGGGCAATCTGCTGGGCATGGCGGCAGACGATGCGGCAGATCTGGGCATAGAGCTGCAACATGATGCCAAACACCATGAAGAAGGCAACGGCCAGGACCACCAGATGGTTCTTGGAGAGCGGATATACCACACCACATGTGGCCCGGGCATCCAGACAGTTCCAGGCCAGCACAGGGAGCAGCCCCAGGCCCAGTGCGCCCCCCCACACTAGGGCCAGCATCACATAGGTCCGAGTCACCGTTGTCTCTGAATAGTAGGTGAGGGCATTGTACAGGGAAAGGTAGCGGTCGACAGTGATGGCCAGCAGGCTGCCCACGCTGGCAGTAAAGGCCATCGCCAGCACGCCAACCAGCACCAGGCTCATTTCCACCGAGCCAATGCAGAACACAGCAGCGAAGTGCAGGACCAGGCCCAGGCCCGCCAGCAGGTCGGCCACAGCCAGGCTGCCCACCAGCAGGAACATGGGGGCACGGAACGTGGGAGTGCCCACAATGATGGCCACCACCAGCGCGTTCTCACAGGACACCAGGGTGCCTGAGATGCACAGCACCACGTCCCAGGCCCTGGGGGAGGGCAGCGGGGCGGCTGGGCCTGTGGACCCCTCTGTTGAGCCCACGCTGCTCACATTCACGTTGCCTGAGCCGGCGGAGAGCCAAGCCAGGGGGCTGCCTGCACCCCACATCATGGTACCTGTAGGAGAAAGGCCCTGTGAGAAGCTGGCGGGCTGGGTGCTGGGCGAAAGGGTCTGAACCGGACAAGCTGCCACTCAGGATACATTGTGAGTGTGTCTCCTCAGGATACCTGATTGGGTCCCAGTGCCTTGTCCCCCACTCATGACCCAGGGCTTCTTCCAGGATACTATTGTCTCCCCCTGCCCACCCCCACCCTCACTCCAGGAGGGACCTATTTTCCTCTCACTGTACTGGGTCCTTCCACTCTCCCTTCCAACTCCCTGGGCCCCACAGGCCTCTTTCTCCCACGTGTGTGACCAGCAGAGAACCTGGTGAAGGCTACCATAAGTGGATGGGGGGCCGGTAGGATTCTGGAGATGCCAGGTAGGCCTAGGACTGGGGAAGGGAAACACATCTCTAGACTGAGGGTAGCTCTGCTCCCTCCCCATCAGGGAGGATGACGCTTAGTTTCTGAGGCTTGCCAGACCCCTCACGAGTCTCAGTATTGCCAGCCCGAGGCTCCGCCCCCAGAGAATGCGCGTGAAGCTCCCTCCAGCCCCCACCCTGCACTCCCCGGGTAACACCACCTAGAAACTCAGCCCCACCCCCAACACACACGAGCCCAGACTTCTGTCCCCGCCAGACCCCTCTTTCTGCCTGGTCCTCTGGGTCTTTGGAACAGACACCCTCTGCTGGAGGCCCGGATCCCTGAGTCAGAACCCTCCTTCTGCCCAGACACCTGGATCTTGGGCCTGACTCCGCATCCTGCCCGTGTGTCTTGATCCTTAAGTGAGACACCTCTTGCTCGGACACCTGGGGCCCTGCCTCCGATGACTCCTGCCAGCCCAATCTCAGAGGACCATCAGTCCCTCCAGGGCCTTGGGCCTTGGAGGAGAGCGCACCCACGCGGGGTCACCCAGATGACGGTTCTCAGCACCCCGGACATTGGGTCCCCGCCTGCTAACCCAGATTCTGGATTCTCGGTCTTAACCTCCGACCTCTGCCGGCCGCCGGGAGCCTGTCCGCTGGCCCTTCTCTCCAGCATCCTGCGTGCCCTTCCGGATGCCTCATGCCTGCAGCGGGGCCCCCTACTTACCTCTCGGGACCTGGTGCGGCTGGGCCGCGTGGAGGCTCTGCTCGGGTCCGGGCGGCGAAGGGTTTCCGCGGACCCGGAGAAGCCCCCGCGGCCGCGGGAGAAGCGGCGTGAGTCACCCGCCCCGCCCCGCCCCCGGCCCCTGGTTCGGTGACGTCAGCGGCCCGACGGGCCAATGGGTGCGTCGCGCCGGGGCGCAGCGCGCGTCGGCGAGGCATAGTAATGAGGCCTCGCACCGCCCGCTCCCCCATTCATAAAAAGCGACCGTGGCCGCGGCCCCGCCCCCTCCCCACTCGGCCCGCGCTGTCCTTGACGCGGCGCCCTCTGCGGGCCGGGATTTCTGGGGGAGGGGAAGCGCCGGTGGGATACCTTGGAGAAGTCTTAGGAAGGTTGCGGGGAATATATAAGGGGAAGCAGAAAGGGGCCCTGGAAAGACTGTGGGGGTGATGGGACCCTCAGGTGGCAGGGACCGACGGAATTCGGGTGACGGAGACGGAGTGATGAAGCTGAATGGGCGTCCTCCGTGAGGATGATGGGGGTTGCCAAGATGATGGGGCCCTGAGGTGATGGTGACAGCAGCACGAAGGAGCAGGGAAGTGGGTGGCAGTGACAGTATGAGCAAGGTGACAGGATCCTGGGGGATGGTGGCCATGAGACGCTGCCAAAGAAAAAGAAGCCCCCAGGGCAACCATAGCAGTGTCAGGGTGACTGTGACATGATGGAGCTCAAGGATCCCAGGGTGGCAGAGGTGATGGCAAGGGAAAGAGAAGATGGAGTGTCCAGATGATAGGACTTCAGGTCACCATGACCCTGTCACAAGTGCTGAGGTACCCAGGGGACAAAACACAGTGAAGAGGGTTGTAAGGTAGCTTGGAATGAAGATACCGGGTGACTGTGGTGAATGAGTTCCAGGGTGAGAGGGACAAGGTAGAGGGTCTGCACTGACAGTGACCAGGCAGGTGAGGTGCTGCCTGGGAAGGTCCTCGTGATGCTGGGGCTGGGATAAGGAGCTGCATGACGTCACTCATGTCAGCCCAATAGCGCCCTCCCAGCGCGGGAGGGGTGGGCCTGGCAAGATTTCAAAACCTGAATTATTTATTCAGGGATCTGGAAAGCCAGCAAGGGGGGGCACTTCCCCGAAGCAGCAGGAGAGGGGGAGCCAGGAAGAACTTGGAAGCAGAAAACCTGGCAGCACAGTCCCCAGGGCAGGCACCTCTCACAACCCCCCATCTTAGGCATTCTGGCAGGGTAGGGCACGGAGAAGGAGCTCCATCTTCCCCAGCCCTGCCTGTCCTTTGTCCCAGGGAAATACACCATTCAGCTGACTTTTCCAGAGGTGACAGATGTGCCCAGGGGGAGAGAAACTGGCTGCTTCTCCTTCCTCTGTCTCTAGCTTTGATCCTCAGTGGATCCCTCCAGGCCTGTGGGATGGTGGTGGAGGACAGGGATCAGGTTAGGGCTTCAGGAAACCAGAGGGGCTCAGATCCCAGGCCCCACTGACTTCTCCCCTGACCGTGGCACTGCTGTAGTTCCCTCAGTCAGTGTGGGGCAGGGGGAAGGAGGTGACGGGCCAGCAGCAGAGTACAAGGAAAGAGGAGAGCGTAGGGGCTGAGGAAGGTGATGCATTTCCAGTTGGATGTGGTGAGTTGGGGGTAGAGGTGGTCAAATCCTAGTTCCTGCATTTCCACGCTGTGTTACTTTGGGGGAATTTCTTCAGCACTCTGCGCCTGTCTTCTCATCTGTAAGAGAGGGTAATGTTAGTATCTACCTCAGGATTGGTGGGAGGGCCCGGCACATTCTCAGCACTGTGTTAGCTACCAGTAGCGTATCTGGCAGAAGGAGGACACCTGGAAGGCATAGGTGTGCAGGTAGTAATTGAGTTTCTAGGGCTAGATGATCTCAGTCAGTGAGCAGAAAAGCCCCAGGGAACGTCACCACTGAGGGCACAGATTGCGGGTGAATGTGTCCTTGCAAAGGGTCCTGGCCTTCCCTTCACCCAGAACCCCTTCACTTCATTCAAGCCTCTGCCTTCACGTCAACCCTGAAACAGGCTTCCCGAACCTTTGTCCTAAATCACCCCACCTGCTCTCCCCTCTTTCCTTGAGTTATTATTTCTCAGAGCTTCACATTCCTAAATTTGTGTTTATTTATGTATTTTCTTTTTTACCTCACATCAGCCTCACCAGAATATAAGCTCCATGAGGGGAGAGACTTTGTTCTGTTCCGTGCCACCACAGCACCCAGCATTACAGCAGGATGCTTGGAGTAAAAAGCAGCGTCTAGAGAAA
This sequence comes from Neogale vison, assembly GCF_020171115.1. Lineage (NCBI taxonomy): Eukaryota > Metazoa > Chordata > Mammalia > Carnivora > Mustelidae > Neogale > Neogale vison. The sequence continues at coordinate 20,375,448 of NC_058092.1, read as the reverse complement.
GTGGAGAGTACTGATATGCCCAGTGTCCAGGATGGGGGGGCGCAAAAGAGAGAGCATACAGGGGCATCGGCCCCCCAGAACTCAGGTGTCCACTCTCTTCCCCATCTGAGCTGGGTTCCAGCAACTTCGCCTCTGGTCTCTGGGTCGGGAGAAGGTGGCTGGCAAGTTGGCAGGAAAGAACTATGTGAGAGATTATCTTCTGCTATTCTGAGTGGCAGTAATAGTTCTTTATTTTATTTTATTTTATTTTATTTTACAAATGTTCATAGTTAATTAATCCTCTCATGAAACATCTGCAGAGTCTTTAGTCCTTTTGGCCTGAGCCAGCAAGGGCCTGTGTGGTGCCTGACATTCTTTATTCTGTTCTCATGTCCTACTTGCTCTTTTCTTGAGGTCTTTTTCTTCTCAAGCTGACCATGTCTTGCAAGGCTGTCTTTGGGTTCATTTTTCTTTCACAATCCAAGGAATTGTAAATCACGCCCAAGCCAGTTGCTGCGCCACTGTCAACATGGGTTCTGACTCCAAATATAAAGATGACATCTGGAATGGTCTTATAATATTTTGGCTGGTTTTCCCCCAAAGTTCTGCCTTAGATACTGTTGCCTTCTCGCTGTGAAGAACATCAACGACCACATTTCCACTGAAGTAGTTGGTTGGCTAAAACTTCCTGATCCAGAGAGCCACAGGGTCGTTCCAAATGGAAGGTGATCCTCAGGCAGTCGGGGGAGGAAAAGAGTACAGTGATATTTCCAGCCATGAGAAACCCCAGACACCCAAGAGACTCAAGTGAAGCTATGGATTTTCCCACGGGCGCTCCCTCCATACTTCAAAACTGCCCGATGCCAATGGGACAATGGAGGCCATCACTGCCACCTGGGTCTCTCTTCCCCAAAGATCCGCTATCTAGAGAAAGGGCTGTCCCTTCCTCTTCTATTCTCCTCATGTCCTCTGCCCTATCTCTTTGCTTCCTCCCCACTACTGATACCCTGTCCAGTCCTTCCCACCTCCCAGGTGCCAGACCAGATGCCAGGGATTAGAACAACCCTGTATCCCCATTTCATGGGTGAAGCCTAGAGAAGCTGAAGGACTTGGCCCCAGTCACACAGTATATGGCAGAGCTGGGACGTGAAGCTGGTTTATCTGCAAATCCAGTGTGCCTTCCATTCCATCCTAAACTCACCTGGGAGTCAAGTTTGACCAGGGCTGACAACACCTGTAGTTCCCGAGGTGACCACCAGGTGGCTATGAGCGCTCGATTCCAGGTAAGACTTCTTCCCTTACCGTTCCCTCTTCAATTTGGGGAATCCCATGGGCCTAGGTCTTCATGGAAGATGGGTGTGTATCTGAGGCACAGATAATATCCACACAAGCCCCTGCTCAAGCCCCCCAAGAATCTGGGCATCGTCTGTGCACACATTCTTAACACAGACCCATTTGTTCATTCACCCGATATTTACTGACAGTTCCCTGGGCTTTGAGTGGGTGTTATGGACAGAGAGATGATCTGGCCACATCCCTGCATTTTCTTTTCTTTTTTCTTTCTTTTAATTCTTTCTTTTCTTAAGTAAACTCCATGCCACACATGGGTCTCAAACTCACAACCTGAAGACCAAGTCACATGCTCTACAAACTGAACCAGCCCAGCACCCCCACATCCCTGCATTTTCAATGTTCAGTAAAGTTTTACTGAGCATGTGCTACTTTCCGGGCATGGTTCTAGGGACAGAGGATAAGGCAATGAACAAAAATCCTTGATTTCACAGAGCACCATTCTGATGGGGAAAGATGGACAATCTACAAATAAACACTTAAGAGCGCCTGGGTGGCTCAGTGGGTTAAGCCACTGCCTTCAGCTTAGGTCATGATCTCAGGGTCCTGGGATCGAGTCCCGCATCGGGTTCTCTGCTCAGTGGGGAGCCTGCTTCCTCCTCTCTCTGTCTGCCTCTCTGCCTACTTGTGATCTCTCTCTGTCAAATAAATAAATAAAATCTTTAAAAAAAAAAAAAAAACACTTAAAATGATTCTAAGTAGGGGGCCCCTTGAGGGTCTCACAGACCAGAAGGACAGGACAAACATTCAGTCACAACATGATCCAATCTGTTTATTTAATAAACACCTACTTAGCCCTTAAGTGTAGAGGGAGTTAACTGCAGAAAAAGATAAACATGGCTCCTGCTTTCATAGAAATTACAGCCTAGGATACAAAAGAGCAATTAATTACACATTTGATATGTGTTTTTTTTTTAAGATTTTATTTATTTATTTGACAGACAGAGATCACAGGTAGGCAGAGAGGCAGGGAGGAAGCAGTCTCCCTGCCGAGCAGAGAGCCCAATGCGGGGCTCCATCTCAGGACCCCGAGATCATGACCTGAGCCGAAGGCAGAGGCTTTAACCCACTGAGCCATCCAGGTGCCCTGATACGTGTTTTGAAGGAAAAAGGAAGTATCGTGATTGAGGAAGAGAAATGGGGCAGTTTTAGGGGTCTGGGACACACTCAGGTGAAGGTGCCCAGGAAGCAGATGGACCCACTGGGTCCTGGATTCACATCCTATCCCCCCTCATTGTAACCATGTGCCTGTGGGCAGGTGATTTTACTTCTTTTTTTAAAGTTTATTTATTTATTTTCTTATTTTAGTTATCTCTACACCCATGACCCCAAAATCAAGAACCACATGCTCTTCTGACTGAGCCTGCCAGGTGCCAGATTTTATTCCTGAAGCCCACAAACTGGGAATAACAAAGCCATGCCTAGAGGGTAGTCATGGACATTAGATGAGAAGCTGCAATTAAGCTCTTAATGGAATGTATACTCTACTAAGAGTAAGAGGTCAGTAGTGTGAACTATGTATTATTAGTTACAGGTGGCAGCTGGGGATGGAACACTGGGCTGGAGATGGAGATAGGAGACCTGATGGCTTTCAGATCAGAGCCAATGGCAGAGGAATGGCCAAATTGGTCCCAGGAGAGGTGGAATAGGTCTCAGGAAGGAATTGGGCCACCAGGAAGAAGAGGGGGAAGGAGGGAAAGGAGAGGCAGCAGAGAAGGGGAAAGAGAGTGGAAATGAAAGAGAAGGGGGAAAAAAGAGGAGATGCCCTCTAAGGAACCCGAGGAGAAGATACAGAGGGGGAAGGAACAAGAAGAGGCTGGTGCCAGGGCAGGAGTTGATGCGGAAGGAAGTCTGTGGACACCTCCAATTGTCCTACTAATAATGAGACCAATAACTTGGTCAGAGGGCGTGGTGGAAAGCTGAGGGGCAGAAGAGAGTAAGGTGCAAGGGGTGAAGCGAGGTGGGCGGTCAGAGTCCAGCGGCCGGGGGAAACCATTCCCCGGGCGTGGGGCCTATTTGGGTTCACTCAACAAGGTCCAGCCTGCGGGAAAGTCACCTCGCTTCGAATCCAGATTTTGCACTGTGACCTCCGCCTACTCACTCACCTTTCCTGAGCCTTAGTTTCCTCACCTGTGAAGTAGGGATACTAACTACCCCGCGAAGTTCGGGAAGCTGCTGGCGAGGACTCCCAGGACCAGGCGTTGCTACCACACCTGGATCCCGCCCCCTTTTGTCCGAGCCCCCGCCCAGATCGCGGAACGAGGCTCGGCCAGGCCGCGCCCACCACCTACGCCCCCACATGACCCCGCCCCCGACGACCGGGCCCCACCCCGACTGGGGGCCTTGCCCCGCCCCAGAATGACCCCGCCCACCTGGCCACGCCCAGGTTGCCTGGGTCTCGCTTCCCACATCCCAGCCGAACCGAGTCCGGGAGGGACGCACCACAGCCGCTCTCCGCCGACCCCCGGCCCCGCCCCGCCCATGGCCGCGCCGGGACCCCGCGCCTTACGGGTCGCGCTCTGTGGCGGCTGCTGCTGCCTTCTCCTGTGTGTCCAGCTCGCTGTGGCTGGTAACGCGGACCAGGGTCTTGTTGGAGGCCCAGCCCGGGCAGGGGCAGGCGGAACCTGCCTTCGTCCAGCCGCCGGTTCTGGAGCGGTCTGGGCTGGGGGGCGGGGGGCTGGAGGGGACTTTTCAGAGAGTTCAGGGCTCAAGCGGTGGGTGAAGGGGGTTCTAACCATGTGTGGAGCACCGTATACAATAGGCTCCAAGTGTTTGGAAGTGAAGGGACCCCAGGTATGTCTGGGATAGGGAGCTCCACATCTATCAGGGAACCCCGGGTGTATGCAAAGGGAGGGGACTCTGGGTGAATGTGGGGGAGGTTGGGGTGTGTGCAACCGTGTGCTTGTGGAAACTCCAGGTATGTAGTGGGCCTTAGGGGATCCAGGTGAGTGTATGTGTGCAAAAGGGTGAGCACCACAGTAGCAGGGAAGGGCTGGTGCAGCTCAGTTTCAAGGAGTTGCTCCCACTCCCAGGTAAAGGAGCTCGAGGCTTTGGGCGGGGAGCTCTGCTCCGCATGAACATCTGGCCAGCTGTCCGAGGGGCCTGCAAACAGCTCAAGCTCTGTGAGCATTGTGTGGAGGGGCACAAAGCACACAATCTCTCCGGCTGCGTGTGGGAGCAGTGCCAGCCTGAGGAGCCAGGTATGGAGGTGGGCCCTCCCCAAATCGAGTGCCCCCAGTTCAGAACCCCAGGGCCTTGGGCCCTCTCCCCAAATCTCTCCCCTATACCTTCTCCCACCAGGACACTGTGTGGCCCAAGCTGAGGTGGCCAAGGAAGGTTGCTCTGTCTATAACCGCTCGGAGTCATGTCCAGGTAAGGGGACTCCTGCTGACCTAAGCTGAGTTGGAGAGAGGGGGCTGAGGTGTCCCCAGACAGAGCCTTCCCTCCAGGAAGGAACCGGCTGCTCTCGGGGAGCAGACTATGCTCACGAACACCTGGGTCCACTTTCAGTTCTTCCTTTAGCTCATTGAGAAGTTCCTTCCCCTCTCTGGCGTATTTCCCCATTTAAAAATTGGCATAGCCAAAGGATCCAGGACAGATGTGTGGAGGGGCTGGAGAAGCTAGCTCATCTAATTTAAATCAGTGAGGACTTCAGAATCCGAATTTCAGAAGAGAATGGAGGGAGGGCTTTCTGGAGGAGGTGTCATCAAAGATGACCCTTAAAAGAAATGGAGAGAGGGCACATCTGGTGGAAGGAACTGTATGAACTGAGGCTTGAAAGTATGTTAGCTGGACCTGGATCTGGAACAGGGTCCTGATGTGAGTCAGAAGTCCAGCTGTTGGCCTGGATTGGGTTCTTGGCGGGAGTCAGGGAGTGGGAGAGGTGATTTAGTATGGATTCCCTGTCTTTCCAGCTGCCCACCACTACCCCACCTATGAACCAAAGACAGTCACGACAGGTAGGTGCTACCCGGGAGGATGGGAGCGGTGGAAGGACTAGAGGGGCCAGCAAAGACAGCTGGCCTCAGGCGCTGACATGCCCTGTGACCTCAGCCCTGTGACTTCTCCTGCTGAGACTGTTCCCACATCTGTAAAGTGGGTTGGGTAATACCTCACAGAATTGCGGCTAGGATTTTACAAGCAGGTGTAGAGAGCCTAGTTCAGTGTCTGATGCATAGAAAGAGATGAGGAAGTGATGGTTCCTGTCCCTCTCCCCGGACCAGTTCTGGGAGCTCAGGCTGACCCTCTCAGGACCTGCCCTTGGTGCTGAAGCATTTGTGGCTGGCTCAGGCCACCAGGGAGGTGTAGTTCAGTGACTACCTCACAAAGCAGGCTCCTGGCAGAGCAGAAGCAAGAACTCTGCCCCTTGGTTCCCACTGCCCCTCAGGGCCCAGAGGTCACCAGGCTTGATAGGGATGACTGCAGAGGCTTTGGTTAATTAAAGCCAGAAACTTGATCTTGGAGGCTGAATTATTGATGACTCAGCTCCTTCTGGCTGAGCCCTAGATCGGTCTTGGGCAGCTCATTTCTTCCCTCTCCTACTTTTCCCCCAGTGTCCTTCTCTGGGGCTCCCTGTGGTGTAGCTGGGACCACCGTTTGCCCTTCATATTCTCCGACCCCTTACACAAGCTATACCCACCAAGAGGTGCACCCAGCTCCCAGCTGGGCCCCTCTCCACTGCCCCAGAATCACCTTCTGCCACCAGCCCTGCCCTGGCACCTGGCCTAGGGCCTGAAATCGAATCCCTAGTGGGAGTTGATGGCTAACGTGGCACAGGTGGGAGCCACCCAGACAGCCTGGCAACTGGGCGCTAAGATGGGCCTGGGCGGCGGGGGCGGGGTGGGGGGGAGGAGCAGAAATGTTTAATGTTTAGAGGACACTGTGTGACTGGCTCTGTCTTAACTGTGAGGTGACTTTGGGCGGGTCTAGTCCTCAGAACCCAGCTTCTCCCTCTGATGTACATCACATCACCTAGTCTCCATTTATGCGCTTGGTAGGGCCTGGGCCCCCACTTCTTCCTTCTGTAAGGGCTCTGACATCGGGTGACTCCAGGGTGTCAGGACTTAGGAGTATTGAAAAGGGACAGTATTATCTGCATTTTGGCTTTGAACCCTGAGAACCAAGGCCAAAAGAAACTCTGAGCCAAAGGGGTCTGGAGGCCCAGCTTCTGGGTCCATCCTTACCTCACCCGGCCAGAGTGGGATAGGGAGGCTAGAAGGGAGCTCATTGCTCTCAGGACCTTGCCGTCCTGAGCCCAGAGAGGATGTAAAAAGACATCAAGCCACAGAGCAACTGCAGCAGAGCCAGGGCTGGAGCCAAGCGCCCCCCACCCCTGCCCCCGCCACTAGCCAGGCACTGTCCCTCCCACCGGGCACTTCCCAGCTGGCCACAGGATCTGGGCCAAACTTTTTCTTTTTTTTAATTTAATTTAATTTTTTCAGTGTTCCAAGATTCATTGTTTATGCACCACACCCTGTGCTCCATGCAATCTGTGCCCTCCTTAATACCCATCACAAGGCTCACCCATCCCCTAGTTTCCCTCCCCTCCAAAACCCTCAGTTTGCTTCTCAGAGTCCACAGTGTCTCATGCTTCATCTCCCCCTCCGATTTCCCCCAATTCACTTCTCCTTTCCTTCTCCTAATGTCCTTCGTGTTATTCCTTATGCTCTGTAAGTAAGTGAAATCATATAATTGACTCTCTCTGCTTGACTTATTTCACTCAGCATAATCTCCTCCAGTCCCGTCCATGTTGATACAAAAGTTGGGTATTCATCCTTTCTGATGGAGGCATAATATTCCATTGTACATATGGACCATATCTTCTTTATCCGTTCATCTGTTGAAGGGCACCTTGGCTCTTTCCACAGTTTGGCGGCTGTGACCATTGCTGCTATGAACATTGGGGTACAGATTGGGCCGAACTTCTGAGCCTGCTGCTTGAGGCTCCCATTGTGAGGACTGGGGCCTCCAGGAGGCCTGCGCCGGTTATCGGGGTGGGGTTGGGATCCTGGTCCACAGTGACCCGCTATGACCTGCACCCTGCAGGGAGCCCCCCAGTTCCCGAAGCCCACAGCCCTGGCTTTGACGGGGCCAGCTTCATTGGGGGTGTCGTGCTGGTGCTGAGCCTGCAGGCAGCGGCCTTCTTCATCTTACGCTTCCTCAAGGCCAAGGACAGCACCTACCAGACACTGTGAGTACCTGGCCAGCCAGCAGAGTCCCAGCTCCCTTCCCCCACCCCACTCTTGCCCTTTGGGTCCCTTTTAGTGCCAGTTTTCAGTCTTTTCAACAGGGTGGCCCTAAGGGTAATGTCTTCCTCCTGACGTCACCCATGGGAACCACACCTCTCCCTCCTCAACGCATGGGGTTCCCTCTGTCCCCTGTTGGCTGGGGCCAGGACTCAGCCTGGACCTGCGTCTGAGAACGCAACTGAACCCACTTGTCTTTGTCCCTCATGCTGCCGGCAGGGAGGAGAGCCAGTAGGTGACACCCCAGGCAAGCCTTCATTTTGCAGCCCTGTGGCCACAGGCAGGAGCCTGGGACACTTGTGTGTGGTTTGGTTTTCCTCTAGGAAGGGGATCTGCCCTGAGGCCCCTGTGTGCCCGTGTGTGCAGTGGGGCGGGTTGCTGTGGCCTCCCTTAACGTGTGTGCTTCCGGCCACTGCCTGCCGTCAGGGGGTGGGGGTCTTCGCCCAGCCGAGGCAGCACCACCGCCCTGAGTGCCCTCTCTGTCTGGCCTCCGCAGAATCTGACCCCCTTCAGGCCTGGATTCCACAGGAGAAGGAGGACGAAGAGGGTGCCCTTTTTGGCCCTCTTGTAGGCACTGGGGGTGGGAAAAACTTTGGCCACCCATGTCTGGCCCCTGTGGGCTGTCAAGTAGGTTCAGTGCCTCCTGTCCCGGGCCTGGTACCTGCAGCCGAGAACATTCTTCAGCCATCTCCTGTCTTACCCATCATGTCTGCGGGCCCCCTGCCTGGCACAGGGTCTGTGCCTGCCTCTTCCCATCCGCCTGGCCTAGCACTGCCCTCAAATAAAAGAACTCTTTGCAGCACTGTGCTCCATGTCCTGCGTCTTGGGCTGTGTGTACATCTGTGGGGGGTGGGGTGAGCCATCGTCCTCTCCTTCATGAGAATTCAGCCTTGAACTGCTACTATCACCTCTCTCTCTCTTTTTATTTTTTATTTTTTTTAAGATTTTATTTATTTATTGGACAGAGAAAGAGAGCACAAGCGCGAGCAGGGGGAGCAGCAGGCAGAAGGAGAGGGAGAAGCAGGCTCCCCTCCGAGCTGGGAACCTGATTCAGGGTTCGATCCCAGGACCTTGGGATCATGACCTGAACCAAAGGCAGACACAACCAACTTAGCCACCCAGGCGCCCCAATCACCTTTTAAAACCTTTCTATTTGTTATATGTGTTTAACCCTCCCCGTGCTGTCCGGCCCTTTATAGATAAGTCTATAGAGATTCAGCAAGGTAAGTACACTTGCTCAAGATCACACAGGGGGATGGGGCAGGGCTGGACTTGGAATCTAGGTTTTTCTGCTCCAGAATAAGCAGAAGGTCAGAATTCCCCTGCAGAGGCATTTCCAGGCTCTCTCAGCAACTAAAGTTAAGTCCCCACCCCAGTGCCTGCCAAGGTGGAGATGCCCCTTGCACTCAACAGCGACTTCTGCACTACTGGCCTTCCTCACCCAGGGCTTCCTGGAAAGCCCCTGCCCTCCCGTGCCCACCTCCTCCCCAACCCCCATCCAGAAGCCCTCCCTGGCTGATAACATCCCCCATGGCTGGGCACCAGCTGGAAACAGGACACGTGGCTGAGAGGGACAGTGTTATCTGGTTTCATCCCATGATTGTCCAAGGAAGTAGAGGGACCAGAGAGGGTCATGGTGGCAGTGGCGAGGTCAGCCTGTGGAGCCCTGCAGCTCTGTGTGAATGGGAGGAAGAGATTTCCAAGCTCTGGCCCTGCTTTCCCATCTGTAAAGCAGGGTCACAGTAGGGTCTGTCTCAGTGGCATGCGGGGCAACTCAGAGCAGGTGCACGTGCTCCGTCGGCACCCAGGTCACCGTCACCCTTCCAGCTGTGTAGCCTGCATAGCCTTCAGCTTCTGTCTCCCCTAGGTCCAGCCTCTCTGCACTCCAGCTGGATGGGCTCTGAGGGACCTGGGGGGTCAGGGAGAGCCCACAAGCAGTTCCTGCTCCTCCTTGGCCTCCCAGCTCACCCGTGCCGCCACTGCCATGCAGTCCACCTCCTCACCCCCCCCATCCGAGCCCCCATCTCCGGCATCAGCCTCCCCTTTGAGCACCGCTCTCTCCATACTTGCATCTCCTTCTTGCTACCCGGCCCGTCTTGCTTTCTGCTGTTCCAAGTCTTTGCACACGCAGTTTCTCCTGCCTGGCCCCCACCCGCTTCCCCTGGCTTCGCCAGCCAGCACTTAAGTGCAGGTGGGGAGAATGCGCCTTCTTTCCAGGGCTGAGGGAGGAAATGCCCCCACCACCTTCTGGTTTTCCACTCAGTTAAGGACCTTTCTTTATCCAGGGGCACCTGGGTGGCTCAGAGGGTTAAGCCTCTGTGTTTGGCTCAGGTCATGATCTCAGGGTCCTGGGATCAAGCCCCATCGAGCCCCACATCGGGCTCTCTGCTCAGCGGGGAGCCTGCTTCCCCGCACCCTCTCTCTGCCTACTTGTGATCTCTGTCTGCCAAATAAATAAATAAAGTCTTAAAAAAATCAAGAATAGGCAAAACTAAAAAAAATAAAAGTAAAAGGACCTTTCTTTATCGGATGTTTGTTTTTTCCAAAATAGTAAATGCCTGCAGGAAACAAAAGGTCTATACAGGAATGGATATGAAGAGTGAGGAACACTTTCCCCCCCGCCCACTCCCCAGAAATAACTAAGCTTAACAGTACGTTTCAGACCCTTTTTGTAAATTTACACCCTACATACATGTGTTCCGTGTTCTTAAAACACAAAGTGCGATCAGGCTATACGTATTGTTCCACAACTTTGCCCCTTCCATTAGAGCTCAGGTTTGCCCTATGACATGCCCAGGTGGTGGTATTTTATTTGCTTGTATTCTATCTGTGTTCAGTTGGGTTTGTTCTGTTTTGTTTTTTGTTTTTTAAGATTTTTTTTAGAGAGGGGTGCCTGAGTAGCTCAGTGGGTTAAAGTCTCTGTCTTCGGTTCAGGTCATGATCCCACGGTCCTGAGATCGAGCCCTACATCGGGCTCTCTGCTCGGCAAGGAGCCTGCTTCCTCCTCTCTCTCTGCCTGCCTCTCTGCCTACTTGTGATCTCTCTCTGTCTGTCAAATAAATAAATAAAATATTTTTTTTTAAAAATATTTTTTTTTAGAGAGCACACGCAGAGGGAGAGGTGGAGGGAGCGGGGAGAAGCAGACTCTCCACTGAGTGGGGACTCCCACGCAGGGCTCGATACCCAGGACCCCGAGATCATGACCTGAGCTAAAGTCACACACTCAACGTACTGAGGCACCCAGGAACCCCCATGTTAATTACTATAAAGAGCACATGACAATTTTTTAAAATTATGCCCAACATGGGGCTCCAACTCAAAGGCCAAGATCAGGAGTCACAGGAGTCACACCAACTGAGCCAGCCAGGTGCCCCATTCAAAAAAAAAATTATTATAAGTAACACATGATGGGGCTCCTAGGTGGCTCAGTCAGTTAAGCATCCAACTCTTGCTTTTGGCTCAGGTCATGATCTCAGGGTCGTGAGATCGAGCCCCACGTCTGGCTCTGCACTCAGCGTGGAGGCTGCTTGAGACTCTCCCTCACCCTCTGCCCCTCCCACTCGTGATCTCTCTCTCTCTCAAATAAATAAGTACATGTTTTTTTTTTTTTTTAAATAACACATGACTAAAAAAAATAACACATGGTAACTAGGCTTGTCTGCAGATCGTAGCACACCTGCGGGAGAGTTTGGGGAGGAGAGATCCCTGGAATTGGAACTTCACCATCTCAGAGAGTCCCTCTCATGGATTCATCCTGTCTGGCAAACTTGGCCCTACCTTCCCCGACACCCCCTGCTACCGTAGCCCTCCCCTGCTCCACGAGTGCTGGGCCCGGCATAGAGAAGGCCTCCAGTGCAAGCTTGATGAACTAATGACCAAGTGGATGGAGGAGTGAACGAACAAGCCAGTGAGGCTTCCCTCCCCTTTGCTATCCCCTGAGGATTCTCTCCAGGTCAGATTACAACCCTCACATCCGGCCTGTAGTGGCTGCCTCCTCACTGGCCTCCCAGCCTCCAGGCCTGCCCCGCACAGTCACCCACTCAGTGGCCCGCCTATATTAGCGTCTATTTCCTAGGTGCTGCCGGGGGCTCCCCAGCAGACTTGAGAGTGGGCGTGAAGTCACTTTGCCAAGAGTGTGTCTGCCCAGTAGGGAGCTTCGGCCAAATCTCTGTGGCTCTGAGCACATAAGTGCCAGGTCGTGAGCAAGCCATGTCCTGTCTCTGGGCCTCAGTTTCTCCTTGTTTTTTTCATTCATTTAACCAATATTTATTGAGTGCCTGCTTTGTGCCAGGCCTATAAGCCAGGGCCAGGAATGACTACATGCCAGACTGTGTACGAACCAGAGGCCACACACAGACCACACCCAGCAGGACTCGTGGAGTGCAGTAGGTACCCAATAAATGGTAACCATGGCCGTAACCCTTGACAAAGACTGGGGAGAGGCCCCCGGAGGAGATGACGGTAGGGCTGGACCTCTACAGACAGTTGGGGCTTCGCAGGGAAAGACAGAGAGGAGGGCATCCCACATGAGGGCATGGAACAAGTGAAGGGGCAAAGGCAGAAAACCCTATGTGACTCCAAAGGTCTGGAGAGATGGCTGCAGAGACCCAGAAGCCAGGACCAGAAGTTAGGACTCCATCCTGGCCTCCGGGGCTGAGGGAGGAAATGCCTCTAGCAGCTGCTGGCCCTAGCCTGGGTAGGGTGTCCCTGGGGAGGGACAATGGGCAGGAGTCTTGCTTCATGTTCTCCCACCAGCCTGGCCCCTTTATAAACTGACATCCTCCCTCAGGGCACCAGCAAGATGGGGCTACTGTGGACCCCATTCTCCCTTTATACTCTCCTTGCTTGGGAAGCCGGCCTGCCTAAGGACCCAGGGCCACCCCAGCTGCCCAGGTAGCAGCCTAGGATGTCCTCCCCACCAACCGTCACTCCTTCCCCGGGTGTCCTTCTCCCACCCAGGCGCATTAGCCTCAAGGAGCAAAGGAGTTTGATCATTTGGGCTCTGCGCTGTAAATTTATGCAAATAGATGCAAATAGTGCAAACCCTTGACCCTTGGCAGCTCTGGAGGCAAGGGTCCTGACAGCTGGAATCTGGGAGATGGAAAGAGAACCACATATCTGGAGGAGATAAGCCCACTCCCCCATGCCCAACCTGGGGCCGCCCGGCCCTGCATCTTCCTGCAGAACCCAGGAGCTGGAAGCCAGCAAAACTGTCTTCCAGTTGTCCTGGAGCCCCAGGAAGTCGTGGAGAGAAAGGGGCTCCAGGCCCTTAAGCTAAGGGATCCCTGGAAGCAGGCAGGGACCTGGAGGGAAATGAGGCTGGGGATGCAGCAATTACTATCTCTGCTGAGAGGCCATGACCAAGGGGCAAGGAACCCAATGTGTGCCGGGCCCCAGGCTGGGCTCCCAGCACCCCAAGGTTGGCTCTGTGAGGTAGCTGGTTCTCCCCCGATTTTGCTGAGTGGGAAAGTCAGGTCTGAAGACGATGAGCTGGGCGGTCATGATCTCAGAGCCAGTAAGGAGCCACTTCTGGCTCTGTGTCCCTCATTGCCCTGGGCACAGGGTGGGACTTAAGGCACCTTGGCCTCTGGCCTTTTGGGGAAACATGGACCACCTGGCAAGATGGGCCCTGGTGGCCGTCCTCTGCTCTCTTTGTTTTCTGTCCTGAGGACTAGAGAGGGCTGTCTCTGCTTGGCTGCTGTTGAATGAGCCACTGGGAAGGCTGGAGAAATGGGGAGGGTGAGGAGAGAGGTCTGGGCACCCTCCCCTCTGGTGTGTGGACCTTGGAAGTACTCAGACTTCAGAGCCAACACTCTGCCTTTTCCTCTGGTTCACAGAGCCAGGAACACGGCCTCAGGCGGTGCCGGTGGCCCAGCCCTCTGTAGAGAGTCTCTTCAGGTCCCCAGAGCTCCCAGGGTCCCACCCTTGGCCTGTTCCATTGCCCGCAGGGTGAGGGTTGGGGACTGCCTTGGCAATTCCTGTCAGCTCACCTCCCCTTCCATAGGCCCCAGAAGCTGTCAGGAGCTGCTGAGCCGGCCTGCCACATTGAGTGGCTGGTGCTCTCTGAGCCAATGGAGGGCAGAGCCCCCCCCCAGCTTTTTGTGATGAAGACACCAAAGAGGGCCGCGGGCTGGTGAGAGTGTCTGGAGGCTCAAAGGGCTTGAGGCCAGGTCCAGTGGGTGCTTTTCTCTTGGCCCCTAGGGGGAGCCAGAGCCCACTGGAGAGGCTGCCCTCCTCCCCCACCCCTGCATGACCAACTATTACTGAGCCCCCAGAGGGTCTGAAGAAGTCTGAGAAGGCTTCTCCGAGGCAATGCCGTTTGAAAGGGCCTTGAATGCTGAGTAGAAGTTCTCTAGATAGATGGGGGTGCTGAAGGGCATTCCAGGTAGCCAGAAAGACAAACACACAGGGAGGCAGGAGAGGCCAAGAGGGTTTGAGGAGATCCTGTGAATGGACTGGTACAGGTCAAGCGTGGATTTAGGGCCTCCGCAGAGGCTAGTTCATGGAGGGCACGGGATGGCTGACTGAGGAACGTGGGAGGCGATGGGGAGCCATGGAAGCATCATAAGCAGAGGGCGGACCCAGTCAGACTTCTATTTTAGGAGAAAGACTCAGATTGCACTGTGGAAGGTGGTCTGCAGCCATGGATGGGGTAGAGGCAGGGACGCAGGTTAGGAGGACCACAGGGGTCTGGGCCACCGTGGAAGGAGAGGCCCTTAGACTGAAAGATATTGAGGAGAGAAACTCTGTAGCAGGGGGCGCCTGGGTGGTTAAGTGGCAAAGGGTTAAGCCTTTGCCTTCAGCTCAGGTCATGATCTCAAGGTCCTGGGATTGAGCCCCACACCGGGCTCTCTGCTCAGCAGGGAGCCTGCTTCCCCCTCTCCCTCTGCCTGCCTCTCGGCCTACTTGTGATTTCTGTTAAATAAATAAATAAAATCTTAAAAAGGAAAGAAAGAAAGAAAGAAAGAAACTCTGTAGGGCCTGGCGACTGCTTGGCTTGCGGCGGGAGGTGGGGGGCATCAGGATAAGGCTGGGACGTGAGCATGGGACTCTGGAGTGACTTCTCCGCTATAAGATCTTCATTTCCCTACTAACTTAAAGCAGGTTGTTTTGAACCGACTCTCAGCAGGACTGACCATCCTCCAAGGGCAGGCCTGACTTTTCTGTCATTTTAGTCACCCAGACTCACATGTCATCAACAAGCCCCCAATCCAAAGAGGGGGCTGGTGTCTGTCCACCCCTCCCAGTGAACCCGTTCTCCACGGCCACTGCTCCCTGCTTCTCTTCGTCTCCTGCCCAGCCTGGAAAATTGGCAATGCAAATTGCTGTGTTGGTAGGCCTTCTCTGCCTCCCTAAGTGTTCCAGAAGCAACAGAATGGCTCTGCTCTTGGTCCTACAAAGCAGGTTTTGGGAGCCAGGAGTCTGAATTCTGGCTGGGGAATGAGAATTTGCACCAGTTCACTCTGCAGGGTAAGTTCCCAGCAGGGCCCCTGGAGCCTGGGGGTACTGGGGAGGGCATTTTGCTGATACTCTGGGATCTGAGAATTCCTCTGTCCCTGCCTCCTCCTTCCCCCCAGGGACCTGGGAGCTGCAGGGGGAGCTGGAGGACTTTATTGGCAACCACACTTTTGTTTTTTTGTTTTTTTTTAAAGATTTTATTTATTTATTTGACAGAGAGAAATCACAAGTAGATGGAGAGGCAGGCAGAGAGAGAGAGAGAAGCAGGCTCCCCGCTGAGCAGAGAGCCCGATGCGGGTCTCGATCCCCGGAACCTGAGATCATGACCTGAGCCGAAGGCAGCGGCTTAACCCACTGAGCCACCCAGGCGCCCCGGCAACCACACTTTTGCCCACAATGAGGCCTCCTGCCTCCCTGGGGAGTCAGATCGCTTCCAGCTGGTGGGGGCAAGATCTCAGAGGGCACAGCAGGCACGTGAGCCTAAGGTGGCTCAGAGCAGGAGAAGAAGGGGAGGGAGAGGAGGGAGTCAGGATCCTTTCCCAGTGCTACCATGGCCTCCATAAATGACCCAGGGCAATTTCTTCCCCTCTGTGGGCCTCAGTCTCCTCATCTGAGAAATGGCAATCATGAGACAGAGTGGTGCAGGAGTGAACACGTTGGGCTCAGGATGCAAAAGTTCTGAGTTTGAATACGGCTCTTTCACTTACTACTAACCATGTGACCTTGGCCAAATGCCTTCCGAAAGGTCAGTTTCCTCCCCTGCAAAATGGGCAAGGAGGCGAGGAGGGAGGCTGTGGGACCCATCTGAGGCCCTGCTGAGTGTCTGTGTTATCTGCCTCGGAAGAGGAACCGGGAAAGGGTTTTTTGGTTTTGGGTGTGTGTATGTGTGTGCATTTTCTTCAGAGAACCAGTAACTGTTGAGAGACTTCCAAGAGGGAAGTGGTTATGAGGAGGTGCCTCAGGATGCCGCTTGCTGGGGGCAGGCACTGGGAAGTCCCTCCCTGCTCTGTCCCACCTGACCCTGCAGAGTTGTTCAGGCTGCTGGTGGGAGCTGGGGATTTGGGGAGGGGACAAGGCGGGGGTCAGGGGAAGGAGCTAGTGGCTTTGGAGCCACAGTCCTGAGTTCAAGAGCCTGTAACCCTGTGACTGGCCAAGTGATCTGGGAAAAACCTGTGGCTCCGAAGGGCTGCTGTTTTCTGCCAGGGCCTGCTAACACCCACCTCATGGTTGCTCTGAGACCCCTGTGAGAGCATCTCTTTAAGGGTGCCTGCATGGCGTCCCACTCCAGGATGACTCCATCCCCTCCTGGCCAGCCGGGGGGCTTCCTGAGCTTCCATAGTGGGGAAATGGGAAGCCCTTTACCACCCATGATGCAAGCAAGAGCAAGGGTGCTGTGATTGTCCGTGGTGCTGGGTGGGGCGGATCGAGCCACCAGTCCAGTTTCTTGGAGGCCACCGCCCCCAAGTATGGCACCAATTGGGCCTCAGGCCAGGGCGTGGGCCACCCTTACTGCAAGGTTCACATGATGCTCACCAGTATAACCTGGCAGCAGGTCCCCTTATCTCTCCCATCCCCTTATCTCTCCTGTACAGCTTCCGGACCCTCAACTATCCTCCCCATTGCTAACTGCCTCTGCTCACCTGTCCTCATTTAAAAATAAAATTACTTTAACCCTTTCCTGAGTTGTAGGACTCTTCTGGCTACTGGGAAAAACCCAGGAGGGCAGAGCAGAGACACGGGGTTCAGCTCCATTCAAGGAAGACCTTCCTTCCAGTCAGGAAGATGGAAGGGTTGGTCTCGTAAGGTAGTGAGGCTTCCACCCCTGGAGGTATGCAAGCCAAGGTCAGAGGAGCATGTAGTGAAGGGCTTGGAAGGATTCAAGCATCCACTGACAGCCCCCAGTGCCCTCCAGGTCCTACAGGTGGATGGTTTTGTGGGGACACCTGTACATCATCTCACCCTGTTAACCCGTGTCTGGGCCTTCTAAGTCATCTGTTTTCCACACCTGCCTCTCTTGCAAGCCAAGTCTCATTCTCTGCTACTTCCTGCCTGTCCCATTCGGGACTGGTTTGAACTCCGAGTCAAGCCAGGGAAGGTGCATTTTACTTCCACAGGGTAACAGTCACCAAGCAGTTAACTTGCTAGACTCACATTCTAGAAAGTGGCCGAGCAACACACACTTAAGACTGTGATAACTCCATCGGGCTCTCTGCTCAGCAGGGAGCCTGCTTCCCTCTCTCTCTCTGCCTGCCTCTCCATCTATTTGTGATTTCTCTCTGTCAAATAAATAAAATCTTTAAAAAAAAAAAAAAGGGGGGGTGCAGCTCCCCCTGGTGAAAGGGCCAAGGCCTGGGCTCAGATGCCAAGTACCATGTTCCTGGCAGGCTGAGAAGACCGCTTCCCCCATTCTGGTTCTTCCCCACCTGCACAGCAGGGCCCCAAAGGATGTAGGCTCTTCATGTGTTCTGCACACCCTTCTGTCTCTGGAGATGCCTTCATTCAACAGATCCCCGCCGGGCAGTTCCTGCAGTTCCTGCAGTTCCCAACTCCCCCCTAGTCCCGGCCTGGGCACACACCCTATAGGTGCCCGCTCTGAGCCATCCACACTGGTTGGCCTGCGCGGGGGCACAAGTTGTTCCGGAAGCCGCCAGTCTCAGTGGTTCTGGCGGTAGAGGAGGGAGGGGAGAGGCCAAGTCCTGGGGCCGCGAGGGAGCGGCGCTGCCCCAGGGCCGAGGGTGGAGCTTTCCCAGTTGGCCGGGAAAGGGCTGGGCCCGCCCTACATGTGAGGGCAGGGGAGAGCGACGGTAGACTCTTTCCTGCGGTGTCCCGGTGGTGGACACGCCAGGACCGATTCCCGGGATCCCCTACGTGACTCTGGGCCGCGGATCACTGGATGTCCCAGATTCTCTGGACCCAATCCCCGACTTCAGATCCTCAGGACCTTGCAAGTCGGACCCCAGATTTCGCCCTGGGCTCCAGATCCCGGAACAGGACTTCTGGCAAGAGTTTGGATTTCCAGATCCCGTACCAGGTTCCCGATCCTGAGATCCCTGGATCCGTAGCCACTGGCTCCTGCCCCTCCCCGGGTGCCCACAGCCGGGCGCCCGACACCCGAGCGCCCCCGCACGGCAGGGCCGTGCTTGCGGTCCGGAGCCCTGGAGCGCGCTGGCAGCTGCTGGCAGGACCCGCTGGCCGAGGCGCTGAGCCGGGGCCGGCCCCATGCCGCTCCCCCGGGCCGGGGCTACGCGCGAAGCCGGCCGCTCAGCGTGGTCTACGTGCTGACCCGGGAGCCGCAGCCCGGGGTGGAGTCCGAGGCGGAGCCGCTGCCCCTGCGCTGCTTGCGCGAGGCCTGCGCGCAACTCTCCGGGCCGCGGCCGCGACCGCAGCTGCGCAGCCTGCCCTTCGGGACGCTGGCGCTGGGAGACACGGCAGCGCTGGATTCCTTCTACAACGCCGGTGAGCTCGCGCTGGGGGCGGGCCCGGGGCCCGGGGCGGGGCTTAGAGTCCGGAGGAGGGCCGAAAGGGGCGTGGTTCGGCGACGCCGGGGAGACCTCGAGACTGGTGTGGGGTCCGGGGGACACAAAGTGAGCTAGGCTGAGGGGTTCGAGATAGGGGCACGATAAAAGCGGAATTTAGGGGATCTGGAGCACGGCCGGGCTCGGGCTGGGACCTCGTAAATCCAGGCCCGGAGCCTTCGGGGTTCAGGGTTGGGGCTTATAGCACTCTGGAGTCGGCACCGTGCCTGGGGAGCGAGGTTAGGATTGCGGCGAGGCTGGGAGCGGGTCAGAATGTAGTATCTCAAGAGTGGGGTTGGAGGGCTCAGCCTCAAATTGATCTCGCGCGGAGCTCGTGAGGGCGGATCCGGGGAGGTGGAGCTTGGACTAGGGAAAGGGGCGGTCCTTGGGGGGGGCGCTGGAGTCCAGGGGCGGTAACACACTACTTCCGAGGATCGGTCTAGAGAGGCAGAAAGAGAAACGAAGGGACCCTTCGGCGCGGGATTCTGGGCGAAGGAGTTTAGGTTATGAGGCCCCAGAAGTTGCGAGGTAGTGGGCGGAGCTGGAGGCTGAGCAGGGTTGCTAGGGGGCGGGGCCAGAAAGGTGGCTAGTCCCGTGCTGGTCACCCCTCCCTTCCGTCAATCCGGACGCCCCGCCCCGACACTTATTTGTTCATCCAGGAGTCTGGGAACCAAGCTTATCTGACCGCCCTAAACTCACAGCCTAAAGATGAAGGCTGACTCGACCTCGAGGACACAAAGACCCACACAGCCTTAGACTCCCACGTCGCACATATGTTGACACACCGGCCCTCACAGACACTGTCACACACAGAGATAGAAACAGCTCTACACACGGGCACAGCACCGTGCCCCGTACCCGCAGGCTCTAAGCAGTGGAATGAGGGTCCCAGCCCGTGGAGTTCAAGCCTCTCCTGCAACACCACAGATAATATCCGTTCTGTGAAAGAGCCAGAGGGACCTAGAAAGGGGAAACTGAGGCCAGAGCGAAACTGTACCCTGCTGGAGTCAAATGGGGAGGCCATCTAAGCCAGGACAGCCTCCCAGGCTCCTCCCCTGCCTGCGGAACTAGGCTTCTGGGCTCAGGGCCTCCGCCTGTGCCCCCACAGACGTGGTGGTGCTGGAGGTGAGCAGCTCCCTGGCGCAGCCCTCGCTCTTCTACCACCTTGGTGTGCGGGAGAGCTTCAGCATGACCAACAACGTGCTGCTCTGCTCCCAGGCTGACCTCCCTGACCTGCAGGCCCTTCGGGTAGGAGGCGGGGTGTCTGGGGGCGGGGGCAGGCGGGGGCAGGGGGCCGAGGTTACCCAGGATACTGATTGGATTGTCCTCTGCAGGAGGATGTTTTCCAGAAGAACTCGGTGAGCAGAATCCACTCTCCGCTCCATTATGCCCTTCCACCACCACTACCTTTCCTGGCCTCCTCAGTCACCTCTGACCCAATTCCCTTGACATCCGTGTGGCCTTCTGTTCCCTATTGCCAAGCTCAAGACGTGTGCCCTTTCTCTGCTGTTCCAGTCCCCTCTGGTGCTGACCTCTCACCTCCTCACTGTCGCTCTATAACCGGGTGCTGACCTCTGATCTGCCCTGATTGCTGCCTCCCTCCCCCCAGGATTGTGTCGGCAGCTACACGCTGATTCCCTATGTGGTGACAGCCGCAGGCCGAGTGCTGTGCGGTGATGCGGGCCTCCTGAGGGGACTGGCTGATGGGCTGGTCCAGGCCGGGGTGGGCACCGAGGCCCTGCTTACGCCCCTAGTGGGCCGGCTGGTCCGGCTGCTGGAGACCACGCCTACCGACTCTTGGTAATGGGGTACAGAGAGGGGGCACCAGGAGGAGGCTGGCGAGAGCACAACGGGCCTGGCTGAGGGACAGGCCCCATCGTTCTCTCCCCCTCCCTCCCTCCTCTGTCGGGGCCCTCAGTGGCTACTTCCGGGAGACCATCCGGCAGGACATCCGGAGGGCCCGGGAGCGCTTCTGCGGGGAGCAGCTGCGGCAGGAGCTGGCTCGCTTGCAGCGGCGGCTGGACAGCGTGGAGCTGCTGAGCCCCGACATCGTCATGAACCTGCTGCTCTCCTACCGCGACGTGCAGGTGTGTGGCGCACGGGAAGGCAGGTGGGGCAGCGGCACCCCACTTCAGAAAAGACCCATTCCCTCTCCTGGTTGTGCCACTCACGTGCTGGTGGCTTTGAGCAGAGGGGCTCATGTCTCTGAGCCTCAGTTTCCTTGTCTGTAATAGGGGTAGATCGTGTCACTGTCTCCCAGCATGGGGAAGTGGAGGCCCACAGCGGGTTCTCTGTGTCATGTGTGGGGGTGGGAAGATGGGGTTTCAGGGATGGGAGGGGGCCCCAAACTCAAGGTTTCCCTTAGTGCCTGGGGGGACGATGGGACCCCCCCCCAGAGGCCATCGTGTCAATGTGCACTGTCCCCCTCCGCAGGACTACTCGGCCATCATCGAGCTGGTGGAGACCCTGAAGGCCTTGCCTACCTGTGACGTGGCTGAGCAGCACAACGTCTGCTTCCACTATACGTTTGCCCTAAACCGGTGAGTGGTAGAACAAGGCTTAGGTCCTAGCCTCCTAGGGACATGGGTCTCTGCCATACGAGGTCCCTGCTGAGCGGGATCCGTGCTGTTCAGGGACTTTGCTGACTGGGATCCCACTGATGGCACATGGGACTGCCGCCTGGGGGGGTCGGCAGATCTAGGGGGTCATGGTTAGAGTGGGGTGGAGTCATCAGGTAAGGCCCCGGCCCGTGCTCCCCTTTCCCTAGGAGGAACAGGCCTGGGGACCGGGAGAAGGCATTGGCCGTGCTGCTGCCGCTGGTCCAGAGCGAGGGCTCCGTGGTGCCTGACCTCTGCTGCATGTGCGGCCGTGTCTATAAGGACATGTTCTTCAGCTCTGGCTTCCAGGATGCTGGGTACCGAGAGCAAGCCTACCACTGGTAAGGGGCACCAGCGAGTGGACCGTGGGCTGGAGAATGGGGCTGTGGGCCTCGGGCCAGCCCTGAGGCCCCACCCCCACCTCCACCCCAGGTATCGCAAGGCTTTTGATGTAGAGCCCAGCCTCCACTCGGGCATCAATGCGGCTGTGCTGCTCATCGCTGCAGGCCAGCGCTTCGAGGACTCTGAGGAGCTCCAGCTCATAGGTGAGTCCCAGCCCTGGACGGGCCAGGGGAGAGCGCGGGCAGAGAGGACACCGGGCTGGAGCCTGACCTTGTCCCTTTTGGACCTATTCTGTGAGAACCCACACCTGGACCCTCATACCCGTCCTGGGCCCTCATGAGCCCTTGAGGCTACAAGTGTGCCAAAGTCCACACCTGTGCTCCTTACACACCAAATTTGACAGACACTCGTTCCCCAGGCCTTCCTTGTGCCCGAGCTCCTACTCCCACCTGAGAGTCATACCTAAGTTTTCACCTTTTTTTTTTTTTTTTTTTTTTTACGATGTGTTTATTTATTTGAGAGAGAGAGGGAGACAGAGCAGGGGAAGGGGCAGAGGGAGAGAGAATCCCAGGCAGACTCCATACTGAGCGTGGAGCCTAATGCAGGGCTTGATCTCTCCACCCGAAGATCATGATCTGAGTGAAACCCAAGAGTTGGATGCTTAACCAACTGCGCCACCCAGGCGCCCCTTGCCTGTTTCTGTGTTCCTGCCCACATGGATGTCGTGGCCCACACCTGGGCTTTGCCCACACCCACAGCCACACTCCCTAGGTCCCACACCCCTCTCTCCCAGGCATGAAGCTGGGCTGCCTGCTGGCCCGAAAAGGCTCTGTGGAGAAGATGCAGTATTACTGGGATGTAGGCTTCTACCTGGGAGCTCAGATCCTCGCCAATGACCTCGCCCAGGTGGCGCTGGCCGCAGAGCAGCTGTACAAGCTCGATGCTCCCATATGGTAGGTGGCCTCCTCTGCAGTCTGGGCCCGGCCTCAGCTGCCTGCTCCTGCACACATGTACCCCTGCATTCTAGCCTAAGTCCTGAGCCGGTGACATGGCCCCTTCCAGACCAGGGCCCACCACACCCGGTGCCCACGTTCTGGCTGCCTCGAAGCCGGTCTGCTTTCCCAGGCAGTGCTAGTGGGGGCCTGGGCTGAGTTGAGGACAAGACTCTGCCGGCAGGTACCTGGTGTCCATGATGGAAACCTTCCTGCTGTACCAGCACTTCAGACCTACGCTGGAGCTTCCCGAAGGACCCCCGCACCGTGCCCACTTCTGGCTCCACTTCTTGCTGCAGTCCTGTCAGCCACTCAAGACGGCCTGTCCCCAAGGGGACCAGTGCTTGGTGAGGCTGCCCAGTGCAGGTGTGGGACCTGGGAGAGGGGCGGGGCCTCTCTAACCCACCCCCTTCCTCATCATGTGCAGGTGCTGGTCTTGGAGATGAACAAGGTGCTGCTGCCTGCCAGGCTGGAGATTCAGGGTACCGACCCGGTGAGCGCAGTGACCCTGAGCCTGTTGGAGCCCGAACCCCAGGTGAAGTCACTGCTGGGCATCCCTTCCCCAAACCACTCTCCGAGTCCCCCAGCACCCTCCTCAGACCCAGCTTCTTCTGCCAGGAGGTTCCCTCCAGCTGGACTTTCCCAGTGGCTTCCATCTGCGGGGTCAGGTGAGAGGCGAGGCCTCGGGCGGGGTCCCCAGAGTGGGGTGCCGCGGGCCCACTAGCACTCACTGTGGCTCTTCCTCCCTTCCCAGCTCCTCCAAGCGGGATGAGCGCTGCTGCTTCCTCTACGCGCTGCCCCCGGCGCAGGACGTGCAGCTCTGCTTCCCCAGCGTGGGGCACTGCCAGTGGTGCGCTTGGCCTCTGGGATGGCTGGGGTGCCCGGGGAGTGAGGGAAGGGAAGGGACATGTTCCTTGGGTGCTCTCGGCCGGGGGAGGGGACAGTTTCCGCCCAAGGTGCCCCTCCCGTCGGCCTGACCTCCCCCACTCTCAGGTTCTGCGGCCTGATCCAAGCCTTGGTGACAAATCCGGATTCCACAACGCCTGCGGAAGAGGCAGAGGGTGTGGGGGAGGTGCTGGAGGTGAGGAGCGGGGGCCTGGGAGCGCCGGAAGTGGGGGTGGGGAAGGGCTGGGGGGCCTCACTGAGCCCCCATATCGCCCGTCCCCCGCAGTTTGATTATGAGTACACGGAGACGGGTGAGCGACTGGTGCTGGGCAAGGGCACCTACGGGGTGGTGTACGCGGGCCGCGAGCGGCACACGCGGGTGCGCATAGCCATTAAGGAGATCCCGGAGCGGGACAGCAGGTGCGGTGTGCAGGGGCCCAGGGGCGGGGCCCAGGGCCCGAGGGGAGGGGGTCTTGTGGGCAGAATGGCAGGGAACACGCGGGGCCGTGAGGTCTGGAGGGGGCCTGTGGGCTGGGTGATCTGGAGGAGGAGGTCAGAGAGGGGCATGTGGCTGGGGCAGGTCCTGGGGGCCCCGCCTGCCTGGCGCTGGAGCTGGGTGAGCATCTCTGCCCCAAAGCGGCCTGTTCCTCTCTTGCTCCCCGCTCCCAGGTTCTCTCAGCCCCTGCATGAAGAGATTGCTCTGCACAAGCGCCTTCGCCACAAGAACATCGTGCGCTACCTGGGCTCCACCAGCCAGGACGGCTACCTCAAGATCTTTATGGAGGAAGTGCCTGGAGGTAGGTGCCCAGTGTGGGATGGCAGTGGAACTGGAAGTTTGGGCAGGGGAATGGGGCCAGGAAGGGGGTGGAGAACCCTAGGGGAAAATGAATCCTAGCCTGCGTGGGTGGGGTAGCTCAGAATTAGCTGACACTGTGCACTTGGGTGGGGATGGAGTCTGGGCCATGGCTGGGGTGTGCCTGGGCCTTGATCAGAGAGCTGAAGGCTGGAGTCAGGGGGTTCCTGTGATGATCCTGGACTGCGTCTGCCCAGGCAGCCTGTCCTCCTTGCTGCGGTCGGTGTGGGGCCCCCTGCAGGATAATGAGAGCACCATCAGTTTCTACACCCGCCAGACCCTGCAGGGCCTCAGCTACCTGCATGACAACCACATAGTGCATCGAGACATCAAGGTAAGTCCTGAGACATCAAGGTGAGTCCTGTTGCTGGTGGCGGGGGTGGGGGGGGTTGATGGGAACACAGGAGTCCAGACAGAGAACAGCAGTTTGCATTCAGAAGGCTGACTCCTTTGCAAAGGGTGGGGGAATTCAACAGGGAGGCTCCCAAGGGAATGAGAGAACTTCAGACCTGAAGCCAAAAACAGGTGCCTGCACCCAGGAAGTCATAAGTGGGGTGGTAGAGGGTGGAGGTTGACAGAGGCAGGGTCAGGCTGCGATTGTAGGAGGTGGGATCCAGGGACAGGGTCCAGTTCCGCCATCAGGAACCCAGCCTGATGCCCACTGAGCACAAGGTCCACTCTGCTCAGGGGGACAATGTGCTGATCAACACCTTCAGTGGGCTGCTCAAGATTTCTGACTTCGGCACCTCCAAGAGGCTGGCGGGCATCACACCTTGCACTGAGACCTTCACAGGTAATGGGGTGTGGGATGGGGGGTGGGGATGCTGACCTGAGACAGAAGAACTCTTAGGACCTTCCGGGGAATGGTGTTTCTCCTGGCCGTGGAGTTAGAGCCCTCATGGGGCATGGAACCAAGGGCCGGTGACTGCGCCGGGGGTGAGGTGATAGAGTCTAGAACTAGAGCTTGAGCAGTCCACGATGGCGAACTTAGTGTCTGAAATGCACCTAGGAAGTGTCAGTGTGGGCAGAAGTGTGTGATGGGTTCAGAGTGGATGACGCTGTCCCGGATGTGTGGTGGGCCGTACTGTACGCGAGGGAGTCGGAACATGACGGAGCCCAAGATGAGTGAGGAAACTCAGGATAGGTGTTTGACCCCCAGGATAGGTGATGGGGATTATATGGATGACAGAGTTCAGGGTGGGTGCAGGTGGCTAGGATGAGAGCCCCTGTCACCCCACGTCGTCTAATGCCTAGATGAGCATTAAGGGCATGGCTTCTACCACAGGGACCCTCCAGTATATGGCGCCAGAAATCATTGACCAGGGCCCGCGAGGGTATGGGAAGGCAGCTGACATCTGGTCACTGGGCTGTACTGTTATCGAGATGGCAACAGGCCGCCCCCCCTTCCATGAGCTAGGGAGCCCGCAGGCGGCCATGTTTAAGGTGAGACCCCTCACTCATGGCCTGGCTCACAGGGCGGGGGGCGTGGCGACAGACCGAGACCTGGACACCTCGAAACTTGACCTTTTTCCGTCCTCCCTGCCCCCTCCCAGGTGGGCATGTACAAGGTGCATCCACCAATGCCCACTTCTCTGTCAGCGGAGGCCCAAGCCTTTCTTCTCCGAACTTTTGAGCCAGACCCCCGCCTCCGAGCCAGTGCTCAAGCACTGCTGGGGGACCCCTTCCTGCAGCCCGGGAGGAGGAGCCGCAGCCCGGGCTCCCCACGACATGCACTGCGGCCCTCAGGTAAGATGCAGGTGGAGGGAGTGGGTGCACGGGGCTGAGGGAGAGGAGCTGTGGAGGTGAGAGGGCTGATTGGGGGGCCCAGGCTGACAGCCCCCTTCCTCCCTCAGATGCCCCTTCAGCCAGCCCCATTCCTTCAGCTGACCTGACCACCCAGCCCCAGACATTCCCACGCCCTCAGGTACCCTTTCAGCACCCACCCAGTCCCCCGAAGCGCTGCCTCAGTTACGGAGACACCAGCCAGCTCCGGTGAGAGCCCAAGGTCTTGGCGGGGCTTTGCCTCATCTGGGTTTGCTCTGGTACTCCCTCCGGGGGGAAAGCACCCCTCGGGGCCCCAGGTGCCTCCCACCACTTGCAAGGATGGCATTGGGGGCCTGGCATACAAGTCGCCGATGCTCCGACTTGTATTTCTTGTGCCACCTCAGTGCCAGGCTCCTCTCTCTTACCCCTGGGAGGCTGGCCTCAAAAGAGCCAGGATTCAGACCCTGGGGTGGAGGCGGCCGGGCGCCGTGGCCACCTGCCCTCCATCCGCAGCTCCCCGGTTGCACTAGGGTGCCTGAGGAACCGGGGGCCGAGGAGCCCACGTCCCCTGAGGAGAGTTCCGGGCTGAGCCTGCTGCACCAAGAGAGCAAGCGCAGGGCCATGCTGGCCGCGGTGCTGGAGCAGGAGCTGCCCTCGCTGGCGGAGAGTCTGGGCCTGAAGCAGGAACAGGTGGGTGTGCGCGTCCCAACCACTACCACCAACAGCCACACACCACCACCCTCCTCCCCTGGTTGGTGGTGAGGCGGGGCCAGCAAGTCCGCAGAGGGCTTCCCCTATGCCTGCACCCCCACCTGCCGCTCTCTTGACTCAGGGGGAAACCCACCCATGACAACCTCTCTTCCTCCCCAGGGGCCCCGGCTGGGCAGGAATCATGTGGAACAGCTACTGCGCTGCCTCGGGGCGCACATCCACACTCCCAACCGCCGGCAGCTGGCCCAGGAGCTGCGGGCGCTGCAAGGGCAGCTGCGGGCCCAAGGCCTCAGGCCTGCACTTCTGCACGGACCGCTCTTCGCCTTCCCGGACGCGGTGAGGGAGCCTTCTCGCGGTTCGGGCTGCCCAGTAAGATGTAGTCAGCTCCCTGTGCCTGGGAATGTGCAAGGACTTGTTGCAAGGTCACACGTCTTTCCCGTGAAGATACAGCTGTCAAGAAAGGGACATCTATCTCGTCCTAGTTTCCCAGCTCCTCCCTCTGCCCCAAGCCCGCCTACCCGACTCGCCTCTGACTCAAGACTTTCTAGGCCTTTCGGACTCGAGCCCCACCTCTGAGTCCCGCCGCGCCCTTTCTCCCTTTCCAGGTGAAGCAGATCCTCCGCCGGCGCCAGATCCGCCCACACTGGATGTTCGTGCTGGACTCGCTGCTCAGCCGAGCGGTGCGGGTAGCCCTCGCCGTGTTGGGCCCAGGTAACCCCAGGAGTGGAGCTATCCTGCCTGCCCGCGAGGGTGTGACCCCCTTGGGGGCTTGACATACACGCCAGGGGCCGGTAGGGGGCGTGGTTGGTGGGGGTTAAGCTCAACCCGGGCGGGAATGAATGGCTGGGTACCCAGAGCCGTGCGCCCTCTGCCGGGTGTCTGGGGAAGTGTCCCAAATGGGCGTTCTCTCTCCCTGCGGGAGCTCACCCCAGTCACTTGGATTGGCAGAAGAGGAGACAGAGGAGGTCCCACCAAGGTCAGAGGAGGAACCCCAGTCCAAGCAGCAGGAGACCATCAGCCGGCTCCCGGGGGAACCAGAGAAGACACCCCCAACCCCAGTGGTGCAGCTGGGCCTCTTGCGAGCAGAGACTGACAGGTAAAGCCCAGGGGACTTGCTGAACCCCCGGTGCCAGCTTCACCTTCCCTCTCCTCTCCTACGTACTGGCCCCGCCTCTGCGCTCTCCTACAGGCTCCGAGATGTCCTGGCTGAGAAGGAGCGGGAGTGCCAGGCCCTGGTGCAGCAAGCTCTGGAGCGGATACACAGGGAGACGGGGACCTGCACCCTGGCCCCAGAGCCCCCTGGTGAGTGTGCCACAGCTGGAGAACACTCAAGGCAAGTGCCAGGAAGCTTCTGCCAGGAGGTACCCCTGGATTGACCGCCTGACTTCTCCTTCACAGCTGCTCTCACGGTGGACCAGGGCTTGGTGCAGTGGCTACAGGGACTGAATGTGGATTCAGGCACTATCCAGATGGTGAGGGGGAGAGCCCTGGCCAAGTCCTTGACCCCCACCCACCAGAGACTCCATCTCTGCCCATCTTTCAGCTCTTCTCACTCTTTCCCTCATGCTGAGAATCTCAGTACACAAGACCACTTAGTGTACCCCCCATGGTGCAGATGAGGAAACAAGCACCAAGGGGCGTTGGCTGCCGTGTAGCATATTAGTAGCCCAGCAGAGTTAGTACCTGGGTCTCTGGACACATCTCCCTCTGATTTTCTTTTCTACTGTTTCTGCATCTGGGTCTTTGTCCACAACCAGCTGCTGAACCACAGCTTCACCCTCCATATCCTGCTGACCTGTGCCACTCGAGATGACCTCATCTACACCCGCATCAGGTATGTCCTGAGCCCTCCAGGGACGACCCACGCATATGGCTTCTTGGTGGCTAGAGTCTGACCACCCCCCCACCAGGCTGCATGCCTGCTTCAGTTCCTCCCTGGAAGTTACGTGGACAACAGTGTCCCCCGGGGGCAGGAGGCGCATCAGGCAGACAGTGGGGTAGGCCGTATTCTGGCTGAGCCGCACTGAACCTGCTCTCCCCAGGGGAGGAATGGTGTGCCGCATCTGGAGAGCCATCTTGGCCCAGCGATCAGGATCCACGCCAGTCACCCCTGGCCAACAGGAGGCTGAATGAGAGCTCCGAGACAGAAGGCAGGACCCAAGGATGGCTGCATGGAGAAGACACAAGCAACTTCTGATACACCTCACCTACCCTAGGACTCAGGGCCAACTGGAGGAGGCCAGGCGAGTGGGGGCAGGGTAGGGCCCAGACCTAGCGATATTGGGGGGGGATCAACCATAGAGATACCCCCAAGCCGATCAAGTATGGCCAGGCAGACTATTAAACAGAATACCTTTGTACGCTTGGGTCTTGGCAACTTCATTTTTTTTTAAAAGATTTTATTTATTTATTTGACAGAGAGAGATCACAAGCAGGCAGAGAGGCAGGCAGAGAGAGAGGGGGAACCAGGCTCCCTGCTGAGCAGAGAGCCCAATACGGGGCTCAATCCCTGGACCCTGAGATCATGACCTGAACCGAAGGCAGAGGCTTAACCCACTGAGCCACCTAGGCGCCCCGGATCTTGGCAACTTCTGAGGTATGGGGGGCCGGGGGTCCTGGGACCAGCTTCCTAAGGTCTTTCCAAGTCTGAAGTCCCTTCACCTGTTCCCTTTCACTTCCCTCACCCATTCCTGCCATCGCCCTTGCTGCCCAAAAACAGGTATCAGCCCGTTGCTGCCCTTAGAATAGACTTTATTGGTTTTGGCCAAGGGCAGGCCCTGAGATGGGGGTCCAGAGAGGAGTGTGGTGGAGCTTGTAGGGCAGCTATGTCCTGGGGACCAGGTCAGTTCTGAGGGGCAGAAGGCCATCCACCCACTCACATGGTCGCTCCAGAAGCATCTGCCACAGCTGCTTCTCCTCCGCTGTGGAATCCATCCAGGGTACCTGGAGCCCGTAGCTGCTGCCTGGATATATGCAGACAGGGGTGAAGGACATGGTTACCCTGGACACCCTAGATCCCAAGGAATGCCTGCTGGGTCCCAGATTACCCACTGCCACTCCCAGCTCACAGTGGACATCAAAGCTCAGGGAAGGGTGGAGAAGTGCCCAAGGCCACACACTAAGCCCGGTCTCAGCATCAGGTCTCCCGGGGCCCTGCCCCACTTACCAGTGCCCAGGCTGAGGCGTGTGCCCCCCAGCTGGCGGCTGGTCAGGGCCCCATGGTCCCAGAGGGAAAGCTCAGCACAGGCCTGATGCAGGTCAGCAGGCCTGAAGCCATCGTAAACCATCGTATGGTTGAACACAGGGCTGAGGCTGCGTCGTACCACCCTTGTCCGTTGGCGGCTGGCGTGGCTGTCATCGGGCAGCACTGAACTGTGGGGCAGGTAGGCTGGCAATCAAGTGGCTATCCCTTCACGCTCCCCAGAACCAGCCAGTCACCAGATCCTACCCATTCTCCCTCATAATGTCCGTACCCTCTGGCTCCCGCCTATGCCCTGAACTCAAACCTTCACTATTTGTGGACCTTTGGGCCAGCTACCTCTCAGGCTCTTGTCTTTAAAAGTTACAGCTTTTGTTCGTAGGACCCCAGAGTACAGTCTCTGAAATACAGATCTGCTACTTCCCTGCACAATGACCTTCATTGGCTCCCTGTTGCCCCCAGAAGTAGTTTCCAAACTTTTTAAAGCCTCAGAACCCACCCTGCAAGATAAAACATTACCCAGAAGTAAAATAAAACAACATCTGGGCGTGAAATCAGGGCTGGGAACTTAGAACCTGACCCATCCAACATCATTTCACTCTCCGAGTATGGGGCAGCACCCCGAGGCACCCCTAGAGGTCCCCCAGAGCTTACTTTGAAAACCACTGAACTGCAAGTTCAGGGCCAAGCCCCACAGCCTGACCTTCCAGGTCTTTTCATGGAAGAGCCCCTGTGACCTCCCAGGTCCCCAGCCTCAGCTCTCCAACAAGTCCTATGGCTTGTTACTCTGAAATGCAGCTCCTGATGGAAGTCTTTAACTTTTCTGACTCTGGGCTTTTGTTCAAGTTGTCCCCTTCACCCCTGCACAGTTGTCAGAGATCAGACTGGGGGCGGATCAAGAACGGTTGATGACGAGGGGTTTGTCAGAGGTGGGGAGCTCCAGAGCGCGTGGGCCATGGGGGAGGGCGAGTAGCCAGGATGGCCTGAAGCCCCTCACCACTGTACGTAGGTATCCGGGGTTCCTGAGCGCAGCGGCACGAGGTCCTGAGCTTCCTTCACCCAGAAGTGCAGCTCCCCGCTGGGGGGCAGTCCCGCGCCTGCCCAGAGACTTGGCTCAGACCTGCCGCCCCATGCCCTCGCCCAACGCCCCTCGCCAGACTGGAGGCCCCCTCCTTCCAGGTCCCATCCCGCGTGGCCTCTCGCGGGGCACTCACCCTTGGAGCCGGCGGGGACGTACTTGAGGGAAAGGGAGAGCAGCCCGCGGCTGGGGAGGTCGTCGGGAGAGTGTGGGACCTGCGAGAGGCGGTCAGGTCAGGGGCGGGAGCCGGCCCCAGCGAAAGCGGCCATCGAGGGGTGAGGTCTCCAGACCCGGATGGGGCGCACCTAGCCGGGGGACCCAACCGCCGCCGGGGGGCAGTAGGGTTGCAAGGCCGAGGGGAGGCTCGGCCAAAGGCGGGGTCAGAGGGGGCTGGAGCAAAGGAAAGGGGGGTTGGGCGGGGGAGGGTGCAGGCGGGACACCTGCGTCGCTGGGTCTCCCCACGCGGGCAGGCTGCCTCACCCGGGGCTGCAGAGGGAGCCAGATGGGCTCAGAGTCCCAGTCCCACGTGTTGAGAGGCACTTCGACTTCGCCCAGAAAGATGTTGCGACCCAGGCTCTCGCGGTGCCACACGGACAGGCTCAGCACGCGGCCCCGGAGCTCGGCCTGCGGGACGGAGTACTGGGGACAAGAGGTGCGCTTTAAGGGACCGCTGCGGCAGTGTGGACGGGGTTGGGGGGGGGGGGCTGTCCTACCATGCTCCTTGCACGACGGAATCTGGGGGAGCCCCGAAAGGCCTTAATGGGAGGTCTGGACTAGCGCCATGCCCAGCACTGGACTGACCCACTGGGGAACGCACGAACGGAGGGCCGCCCTGCCGTTCCTCCCACACAACGGTGGGTCCGAGCGACGGGCAACGACCATATCCTGGCTGCCCCAGCCACCAGGCCCCCGCAAGAAGGGGCGTTGGGTTCATGCATGGGGGCCCGCCCGGTCGTCGCAGCCTCACCCTCAGAGTCTCGTTGAAGACCGGGTTCAGATTCCGTTTCTTCACCGCCGTCTTGCGCTTGCTCTGCTTATCCGGGAGGAGGTAGCTTTTGACGTAACTGGAGCGTGGGAGGGGAGGAGAGGACCGGAGCTGAATGGGGGCCCCTCCCAGCGCCTACCACCACCCCCCGGGGGGGCCTCCCCAGTCCCAGCCCCAGCCCAGAGCACGGCTTCCGGGCAGCGCTTTCCAGGAGTTCTCTCACTTAACCCCCGCGCCTCCCAAGGACGTTGATACTCCCACTTCGAAGACGGACG
The DNA here is from genome assembly GCF_020171115.1 of Neogale vison. Lineage (NCBI taxonomy): Eukaryota > Metazoa > Chordata > Mammalia > Carnivora > Mustelidae > Neogale > Neogale vison. Next base: position 20,343,220 of record NC_058092.1, on the reverse strand, counting down.
AAAATAGGCCAAGAAGAGTGGCGGGGTGGGGGTGCGGCGAGAGCGGGTCGGGCACTCACGGATCGGAGCGGCGGCGTCGCGCGGCAGCCAGGCCCTGGCACTGGATCACGTGCACGCGCAGCTCGGCGGTGCCCGGCTCGTAGCGTAGCCCGAAGTGCACGGAGCCGCGCACCTGCACCGCGCCCGCCTCGGCCTCCCCGGACAGGCTCAGCAGGCTGCCGCTCAGCTGCGGGCGGGGGTGGAGGTCAGCGCGGGGCGGGGGGTGTTGCTCAGATCAGGGGACGAGGGAGGGGTGAGGCCGGGGCTACGCGCGGGGATATGGAAGGGTGGCGTCCCCCACCCGTCTCCTTCGTCCCCAGGCCATAGCCCTCACCCCTCACCGTGGAGGAGTTGAGGCTGGACACGGAGGAGCTGCTGCTGAGCATGCGGTCGAGGGAGGGGCCGGGCCCGGGATCCTCCTCCCCGTTCTGCAAGATCTCGGGTGCCGTCTGGGTCTGGGGAGCGTGGGGCAGGGTTAAGTGACGGGGCGTCTTCTCTTCCCCAGTCCTTCCCCCGACGGCTCTCAGCCTGGTGCACGGGCACTCCCTGCCCAGAATCCGCTCCGGGTCTTGGGAGCAGCCGCCGGCCGCTCCCGCCTACCTGGGCTGGGGGTGGCGGCGACTCCGCTTCCCGCGGCGGTGGCTCAGGCTCCGGGTCCGCCTCCTCCGTGTAGACCTGTGGGGCCCCGGAGCCCGGGGCTGGGGTGGGGCATGAGCTACTGAGCGTGGCCCTCTCTTGCCCGCCCCTAAGCACATTTGGAGGGACTGTTTTGCCACTCCCGTGACCTGCGGATTCAGGCTCCAGTCCTGCGGGAAGCCCTTGAGACCGCACACGCACACGCATATACACGCACCAAGGAGAGAGTAGGAAGGGGAAGGAAGGTGAACACAGGTGGTTGGGGTCACTTCAGAGATGCCTCTGGTCCCTGAAACCTCTCTGTAGTCCCCAACACACACCCTCCCGCTCACCTTCCTGGGCCTGGGGCTCTTCCTCATGATCTGAAGACTTTAGGGGGACATATGGTGAAGGGGAATCAGGTTTCTGAAAAAAGCAAGGGGATCACAGTGGGGACTTGTGACAAAGGAGTCAAAGGTCACGATAGGGTCAGAGGCCAGAGGCTCCAGCTGGCTATCCCAGATGGATTTAGCACAGCCCTCCAGGCAGGGCTGGTAACCAGCTAACCAGTTGCCAGACCAGTGGGGCCTGCATGTCACACCCCATCCCGTGTCACGGCATGCCCTGTCTGACTCCGTCCCACTGGTGGCAGACAGTAACTTCTGAGTCCTAAACCTCACCTAGCTCAGTCCCCCACCACCCCTAGGAGCCAGATTCTGAGATTCCCTTAGAGGCCAGGTCCCTGTCCTCATTTGACAGAGGAGGATTACAGTGGCCCAGACCAGGGTCTCCTGAGTCTCACTTCCCACCTCCTCTTCAGGGTCACTCATTACTCACCTCAGCCTTGCTGAGCGTCTCTTGGGGTGCCTTGTCCACGACGAGCCTAGGAGAAGGGAGAGGTGGTTGTCAGGGGATAGACCCCAGAGGACTGGTAGACACCCTCCTCTCCCCCTGCCAGGCCTCCTCACCTGGGCTCCGGCTCCTCTTCAACTTCTTTCTCGGCAGCTTCAGCCTCCCCATCGCTGCCTGGAGCCTGATCTCCTGTGCCCGGGTGAGAAGCTCTGTGAACCCTGGATCTCAGGAAGTCTGGCCTTTGGAGAAACTCACTCACCTCCAGGAGCTCATGGAGGGGTGGTGCCCACCCAAAGACACACAGTACCAGGGGCCCTCTCTCACTGTACGTGCATAGCCAGTGCCCTGGGCTCTGTGTAGCCAGTCTCACCCCGGGGATCTCCTCTCACCCATGGAGCTCTTCTTTCTGCGGATAGAGGCTCGGACAAGATCAGAGCCAAGGTGGGCATGGTGGTGCCGTTGTGAGCGCGCTTCCTGGAACCAGTCTCCTGTCAGGATCTTCAGCTGCCCAGGGTCTGCCAGCGAGGCCCGGAGCTTGCTGGGGGATAGGGGAGGGTGTGGCTGTCATCCAAACCACATTCCTGCTACCCACTCTGTGCCAGGCCTTGTACCTGGGGCCAGGGACACAAGAGCAAATCAGACTCAATCCTTACTCTGGATCAAGGAGCTCAGGTTGATGGGGAGACTGGATCCAGAACAGACAAGTACACTGTAATGAGGTGGGTGCCATGATGGATGTGAGAAGGGCCAGCTTTGCCTGTGGGAATCCAGGAGGGCTTCCCAGAGGAGGTGACATTTGACTAGTTTCTTGAAGGACAAATTGGAGTTTTCCAGGCAGAGAAGGAGAATAATTATCATTCATTAAGTGACTACTGTGCATAATGCCCCCTCCTAATTCCAGGAGGTAGTGCTCCTTAGCCCCATTTTACAGATGAGGAGAGTGGTGCTGGGGAGGTCAGGAGAGTTGCCCTAGGTTACACAGCTAAGAGGTGTCTTCCTGTCCCCAAACACTACTTTTAAATCACATGCTCCTCTGCCACTGTGCTCTTCCAGGGAGAAGGAACAGCATACATAGAAGGCTGTATTCAAGGACTCTGACGCTCTTGAGTGGACATTCTGGGTATGTGTATCGGGGGCGGGGCTTACTGGTGGAGGATGAGACTGGGGAGGCTGGCAGGGACTAAGCAGGGAGGCTTTGCGGGCGCACTTAGGAGCTGGCTCCTGACATGAGGTGCTGAGGAACCATGGGCGGTTTCAGCAGGGGACATTAAGGACAGATCTGGGGAGCTCCAGCTGCAGCATGACCAGTGGATCAGAGAGGGTGAGCATGGAGGCAGGAAGGCAACTGCCTCGGGTGAGGTGGAGAGCTGCGCTGGTTAAGGGTGGAGGTGACCAGTGGACGAAAACAGGAACCACCCAGATATCTGACAGGCCACACACTGGGAGGCAGCAGGGGCACACTGGGGCTCCCAGCGCCTGATGTCCTGTTCTCCCGGGCTCCCCTGCCCTGCCTCACCTGACGCGGCCCTCCTCCAACTGGCGAAGGCGGGCATCTCGCTTCAGGACATCAGCAATGGCCTCCTGCTCCTCCTCCGTCAGGAAGCTGAGGTCCAAGAGTGCATCAGCCTCAGGCTGTGGCCCGTGCGCCATGAGGCGGCTGGGCAGGGCCCAGAGCCTCTCCTGAAATGGGTGTCCCCTCTGGGGCATCAGCTGGGACAGTGCCCCATCAGCTGGGGCACATGTGGCGACCTGGGGGCAGATCAAGGGGGCAGGTCAAGCCCTGCCCAAACAGAGGGCCCATCCTGGAGCTGACTGCTCTTTTCTGCCCAAATACATGCCTGGGCGGTGGGCACAGTAGGACTCCAGGAAGGCTGAGCTCGAGGTGGCATGCGATACACCCATGGACCCATGGGCCCAGGTACACACTGGCTCACAGACATACAGATACCCTTGAAGATGTGCAGACACGCCCACCCACAGTGAGACGTCTGCCTGATCACACGGGTGCCCCACACAGTGCACACCTGTCCCACACCAAGGACCCTGTGCGGTCTTGGTCCCAGACACTGGCCCACTCCAGGGGACATGCCTGACATATTCTGAACCGTGCACGCGAGGCCCCACAGAATGTATAACTTGGGACAAAAATATGACCTGAGATACACACAAATCACACTGAGTGTTGCACACACATTGCTCCTCCTCCAACTGGATTGTGAGCTCCTTGAAGACAGAGACAGCGCCTCACCTCAAAAGCCCATATGTTGCCCACAACAGACAGTGGTAAAAACTTGGTTAATTGAATGCAGAAATACGCCTGTACACACATGGGGAAGGCTACACACACAAACACACACCCAGATCTGCTCACTGCCCCCCCCCCCCCCGGTAATCTACCAATACGGGTTTTCTCCCTCCACCCTTCACCTCCACCCTGCCCTGGCCCATTTGGCCTTCCTGTCTGAGGCAACCTCCTCCCCAGCCCACACCCCCACTTCCTCCCCACTGAGGTAACCACTTTACCCACTCCCCCTGAGGCCTCCAGCCAGGGATGCCCTCTTGCCTGCAACCCCTGGGCCCCTCTGCTCTGGCCACAGGGGTTCTCCCCCTTCTCCTGACCCAGGACCTGGCCAGGGGCCTGGCGGCAGAGGCCAAGGGCTGCAAAGCAGCTCAGGCTGCCCGGGCACCATGCTGACTCCGGAAGGAAAACATTTGCCCAGCTCCAAGGGGCATGTGGACGTGGCGGGGGGCCCGGGACAGAGTCGTGGGCAGAGCAGAGGCATGGCCTGAGCCCACTGGGCCATCTCTCCTCCCCTGCTGTCCTTCCCATCCCCTCCCAGGCCAGGTCAGGGCACCAGGCAGGCCCAAGATGGGAAGAGGGTTCTCTGGCAGGCAAGTCCTGGCTTGTGACCGCTGCTGCCTGAGCTGGGCCGTCCCTGCTGAGTCTGTGTCCAAGCCTGAGCGCACCTTCTCCCTCTGCTGCCTGCACCGCGGGCTTGGTGTAGCTGTCTTTACAGAGTGCCCGGTCTGATCCTGTGTGAACACCCGTCTGAACGCCCGTGTGCCCTGCATTAGCACTACTTCCCAAACATCTGCCCTGTTCAGTGCTGGGTGCTGCCCGCGCACAGCTCGGGGCTCTTCTGTGGCCCGGGGCCCAAGCCCATGTGACATTGTGCCCTTGCGAGGGTCTCAGACCAACACAGCACAGCTCTGCACACGGAAGCGTCTATGAGGCTGTTTGTTTTGTGGGTGTGAAGATTGTGTCACTGCCTGTGTGTCGGTGTACCATGCCCCAGTGTGACGCCGCGTGGGTGATTGTTGTTCACCTTCAGTGACTTTCGGGTGACAGCATGGTGTGGTATGTGCCCTGTGTACTTCATCCTCTGCTGGATGCGTGTCTGGGCTGTGTTGTGCTATGTGCTGGGGGGCCCCAGGGGTCCTCCGGGGGTGTGTGTAGGAGTACGGAGGTGGGGAAATGTCCTGTAGGTCCGCCTGGGCGGGGTTGTGGGCATCTGAGCCTAGGGTCCCCAGCAGCAACCCCTCCCTTCTAGAGCCAGAATCCAGCGTCCGGTTCTTCCCACTCCCATTCAACACTATGGGACAGACCCATTGGTCAATGTTCCAGTCCCAGACCCGCTCCCACCTGCCCCGACCCCTAAGGCCCCAGAGGGTACCCAGGAGACCAGGTGGCAGTGTCTGCCCCTTGGGACCCTGGCAAGGAACCCTCGCCCTGAGGTGTGTTACCTGTAGGGGTCCAGTATGGATCTGACACCTTCGCAGGGTGACGTGGGCTCTCCTGGACTCCTGGCAGCTGAGTTTCAGAGCAGAACTTGGGGAGCAGAGCAGAGAGGGACTAAGGCTGACTCAACCAGCAGCCCAGAGGAGCTGCCCCAGAGGAGGAGGAAACACCTTCTGAGCAGGGCCTGCTGCAAAACCGGGCCTGGACTCCCGGCACCCTGGGGGTGCACCCAAGCCTTGGCTTTCAGAGCTCTGAGCTGATCTGCTGGGTGGGAGACCCCAGGGGCTTGGCCCCAGCTCTGCTGCCCACTTATTCTGTAACTGCTGTGAGCAGCACAGGCACCAACCCGTGAGAGCCTCGGTGGCCTCATCCCTGGAGTGGGCGGCCGCCCCACCCCGCCTGCGGAGTTGCTGAGAGGAACTTGCTTTGAAAGCAAGGTTAGAAATCTTTCTAAGAAGCAGGGTCAAGGAAGGATAGCAGACTGTGGGTCAGAGGACCCTAAGTAGAGTTTCTCCTCTGCCACTGTGTGACCTTAAGCAGGTGTCTCCACCATGCTGAGCTGCAATTTCCTCCTATGCAAACTGGGGGTGGAGGTGTGAAGAGCCTGTTCCAAGGGCCAGAAAGGGCCCAGCCAGCATAGAGAGGGTACCAGGGGGCCCCCCTCCAACAGTCCCTTTTTTTTTTTTTTTTAGTATATGTGCTGCCGAAGCGAGCACTCCAACAGTCCCTTTTGACAACCACTGCCCCTCCCTGTCCACATGTGCCTCCTGGGCGGCGTTAGCCCCAGCCCTGCTGCTCTGGACCCTAACTCTGTATCCTCCACCCACAACCAAGTCTTCTCTTATGTCCAAGTTCCCACTGCTACGAACAGCCCCCCTGCTGCCAGCACCCAGACTGCCCCCTCTCCCATCCCCAGCTATCCCCCATTGCTGTTGCTCCTGCCCAGGTGTTAGTACCAGCCCAGCCTCTTCTGGAACCTTCCTCCTCCCTGTCTCCTGGCCTCCACACAGCCCCTCTAGTCCTGCCTATGCAAGGCTGTTGGAGGGGTCTTTCAGTGCCCTACTTTGATCTGTCATTCCTCAGCTCTGGAAGGAGCTGGCAAACAACCAGGTTGACCCTGTGGCTGGTTCACAAAAGTGCTCCCAACCAGTCCAGCCTCCCTTAGACACTTGGACTAACTCTTGGGCTGCACCTACTCCTCAGCCTAACTCCCAGGCCCCCCTGTAAGTGTGGCTCTGACGTCCTTGTGTCCCACATCCTTAGAAGCCTACCCAAAGACCCTGCTTCCGTTGGTGCTCCCTAGTCCCCAGCTGCAGGAGTGCTCTCCCCACTTGCCGCTGCCCCTCCCAGGGCTCCCCTGCCTCCAGGCTGTGCACTGGGCTTAGGCGAGAAGGCAGGAGCCTGGAGGCCAACAGGTCTGGCTTAAACTTCTGGCTCTGGTGCCTGGTCCCTGGTGGGCCTGGATCAGTGACAATCTCTATAAGCCTCACTCTCTGCCTTTATAAAACAAAGGCAGTGACAGCAGCCATCCCCTGAGAAGGCTGCAGGGGAGTGTCCCCTGGCTTGCCTCCAGCATGCATTCTCCCTTCTCTATGGTCACGGTAGCCAGCCCTTTGGAAAACAGCCTCTCTCTGCTTTACCCCTTGTGCTCCGGCCACAGCGTGGTTGTGAGTGGGGGCTCTGGAAGTAGGTTAGGCTACTGGACTTGAACATGGGTCCACTCTTCCTACCTCTGTGCCCTTGAGCAAATCACTTTACCTCTCTGTGCTTACTTCATCTATAAAATGGGGATGGTAGCACTGACCTCACTGGGCTGTGGTGAGGATAAATGACACTTTATTATGAGGCCTAGCACACACTAAGACTGAGCCACCTCTTTATATCTTGTTTCCCCAAAGCTAATTTAACGTTCTGCTGGGGTGCACCTGGGTAGCTCAGTTGTTAGGCATCTGCCTTTGGCTGGGGTCATGATCCCAGTGTCCTGGGATGGAGTCCCATGTTGGGCTTCCTGCCCAACAATCTGCTTCTCCCTCTTCCTCTGCCCCTCCCCTCCTCAGCTCCAGCTCTTTCTCTCTCAAATAAATAAATAAAATATTTTTTTAAAAAGTTCTGCTGGGCGGGATCAAGTCTTACTACTTTTGTCTGCCCACTTCGCTGTGGTTGTCCATACTGGTTCCATACTGGAACTTTCTCCCTTCAGCCAACTCTCAGATGAGTCCCTGTTTGCAAAATTGATTTTTGAAAATGGAATTGCTACGAAGGGATGGGGGTGGGGGGCTCTGTCTTGCCCTGGAGAAACTCCAGCTCCAAAGGGTGATAAGCTTATAGGCCCCTCCAGGGCCATGGGGGCCGGCCGCTACAGCTGTCCTCAAGGCTGCCATCAGGATGGACACCAAAGATCCTCGGGATTCAGAGACCAAGTCCTTTGCGAGTTCAACTAAAATGACACATGACATAGAGCAGGGTTAGGAAAGATGTCATCAAGGAAGAGGCTTTGAAGCCAAGTCTTGGAAACGAGGGCCACAATTTCAACAGGTGGAAAGCAAAGGACCAGAAATGAGCAGGTTCTGGCGTCTTGCTGGAGAGCGGGGCCGTGACCTGATCGCTGGGGGTCAGCACCGGGAACCTAGCAATATGACCGATGGATACAGGGCAGAGGCCAGGGGCTCCGGTGATCCTCCTGGCTTATCCCAGACGGTGCAGCCCTGGCTGAGGGGACAGGTCAGGGCGCTGGTCTGCCCAGCCCCACATCCCCGTGCTCTGCCAGTTCTTCCCAACAAGCAGTGTGGGAGGGTTTCATACTCACTTGCCTTGAGAAGGCTCTGGGAGAGTGGATCTGGAAGGGTGGGGAGCTCCCACAGCCTGGGCCTGGGGCAGGAGGTACCTGAGGGAAGTGGACATCCCTGTAAGCTCTGCCTGAGGTAGGCACTGGATGAGGACTCAACCATGGTTTTGTCAGTCAGGGCCCCCACCAGGGAGAAAACAAGGACAAGACACCTTCTGGAGTCAAACTCTTTATTACCCTGCCCAGAGAGCCCCGCGCAAGGAATCCGTGGAGCAGGGGTGAGGGGCAACACATGCCCTTCCCACAACTTGAAGTTAAGGGGAACTGTGGCAGGTGGGAGGAAACAGCTCCCCTCCAGCTCCCTGACGGCACTGGCTGCCCTGATGGCTGGCCCCCAGCATCTCGGACCCATGGGGCCATCACCAGTGCGCCTGTGCAAGGCCCATGCCTGGGGCTGAAGCCAAGCTCCGTTTACATTGCTCTGGTCTACAGAGGGTCACTCAGGGCATGTCAGCATCACTCATCTCCCTGGGCTGGCTGGGGGAGCCCCGACCCCCAACTGCAGGGGGAGATGGACTCACGTGCTGGGAAGCCCAGGGAGAAGAGGAAGCAGGGTCTGCAGGGGCTGGAGGACACCAGGAGATGGGGCACGAACTGCCCCTAGTGCAGCTTCTGGTAGACATCTGACTGGGGGCCCACCCAGTCCTATTAGACCATTCTAGAGACTAGTGGTGAAGGTCCCAGGGCAGCTTAGCTTATGGAAACTTCTCAGTGTACTCCACCCACCCTGGGACCAGAGCCCTGGCAGGCGGCTGCGCTCCAAATCCAGCTCTGGCCCCTGTGTGGCCTTGTCCGGTGGTCCAAACGTGCTTCCCCACCGGGCACTGGGCTGAGGCAGAGGGAGCCCAATGGGCAGTGGCAGGAGTAGCTCTACAGAGGCAAGCTAAGGCCTTTCCAACAGGTGACCAAAGGGGGTACCTCAAGGGCGGGGGTCACAAGTCTGGGAAGGAGGGGACAGGGAGCTTCTCAGTGACCAGTGAGATACAACAAGCAAACATCCCCCGCCCCATGTTCATCTTCAGCCATTGTTCAGTCCATCTGGCCCAGACCACTGGGTCAAAACAAGCAAACCCATCCCTGCCTTTTGGGGTGAGAAGAAAAAATCTGGAACCAAAAGGGGTGGCGACTGCCTCCTCAGGAACCTGGTGGACTCAGGGCCAGGCGGCAGCCATCACCGAAGATTGAAGACGAGGCTGACAGTTAGGATGATGCCCAGGAGGAGGACGAACGGCAGCCAGGTCTTCACGAAGGCCCCCACGCTGACAGGGAGGAGAGACGGGAGTCCGAATGGGAAGGGTCCGAGGAGTGGGGTGTGTTTCATAGAGCCCTGTCCGCCCACCGGCCCAGATGGGGCTGCTGCTGCTAAGGAAGCTCCTGGAACCACTCCCTCACCCCCAGACTTGGTCAGTCAAGGGAACAGGCCCAGCCTGGCTTGATACCGACGATGCAGAGTCACGGGTTCCAGTCCCGGGCAGGGGCTGTTCCAGGTTTCTGGCAGACATCTGACATCACACTGGGCCAGCACGAGAGACGCACCCACCCCCTCTCTGGGCCTCACCGCTCCCTCCACAATGAGCTCTCTCTGGGGAGGTCTTGAGTCTCGGTGTGGAAGCCCTCTAATGAGGCCCTCTGGGAAGCGAGGGGTGGGCGGGAGTCAGCACAGTGCTGTGGCTGGAGCGGAGGGGCTGGGAGTCAGGGCTCTGCCTCAATGTCTGTGTGACTGCGGTTACAGTCTTCTCTGGGGACCGCTAAAGGACTTTCGGAATTAAAAAAAAAAAAAAAAAAAAGACCCCTAAGAGTCTCTTTTTCAGAAGCTCTTAATGATGCATGTGGCTAGCGGGAGGGCTGGAGAGGTGGCCGAGGAGGGGGGGACCAGGCCCATGCTGGCGCCCAGGTGGGTGCATCAGTCAAGCTCTCTGAGTCCCCTTACCTGAAAACTGGAAAAATGCCTTTGACCTTACAGGTTGAGGCTGTGGCTTCAAAGGTCCTCCCCGGCCACCACGGAGGCCACCTGCCCAGAACCCTGCCTCTGATGAGGAAGAGTAGGAAGGGAATCCCGTGGGGTCAGTTACCAGCCCTTCCTGCGAGGGTCTCCATGTTCGCCTGACCTGTGCACGGGGCTCTGAGGGCTCACAGCCTCTCGAGGGGCCACAACCATCAGCTCCATTTTGCCAAGAGCAGCTGCGCTCAGAGAGGCAAGGCAGGTGGCTGAGATCACATGGGTCTGGGGTTGGACCCAGGTGGAGCTGGATTTCAGCACAGTCACCTTCCTCTCCACCAGGAACTCAGCTAGTTACTCTAGAACCTTCATGGCTCCAACCAGCATCTGTTTTGGCCCTGTTGGCTGCAGAACTCCACAAAGGGCCCTGACGGGATCCTCGGGAGACCACGGCCCCAGGGGTAAGCAATGGCTGGACGGCTTACCTGACGTACTTCCCGTACAGCAGGCAGAAGAAGCAGAGTGTCACCATGTTCCAGTTGGTGCTGTTGTTATAGCGCATCAGGTTCAAGGCCAACGCCACATGTGAGTGGCAGTTGTCACAGCAGAGACTGTGCTAGAGACGTGGGAAGGGCTGGGTCAGGCTGGGCAGTGGGGGACCTTCCACCCTGGGTCCTGCTATGGCGAGTGGCCCACCTACCATGCGGTGCTTGTACTCCTCGGAGGCGTCGTGCACGGCTGTGTCCCACGCATTGGGCCCGCTAGCGTACACCTGAGCAGGGTCCAGCTTCCAGTACCTGGGAGGAGAGAGGGGGGCCTGAGCACTGGCTCTCCTCTCTTAACATCACTCAGCCTCTCAAATGTTCCGGACGCCTGCTCTGTGCAGGGTCCAGAGAAGGGGCGGAGGCTGCAGGGGTGAGAAAAGCCCAGGGCAAGAGGCACACAGTGGGCACCTGTCACACAGTGCCATGTGGATGCTGGGGAAGGCGGGGACTAACTCATTTGGGGGGTTGTGAGAGGCTTCTGGGGTGACATCTGCATCGCGTGTGAAGGAACAGTGGTTACCTGTGCCCAGCAGAGGGCGGAGCACGCACAGAGGGAGAGTCACAGACTTAGCGGTTCATACGGGAGTGGGGTGGGGGGGTGGTTATGAGTGGGCACTGCTGGAGGAGTCAGAGGAAGGTGCAGGCTGGGCCATGTGCTGGGGGACTTGAATGTCACCCAGAGTTTATCCATAGCACAAGTTCTCTGCCCCCCCTCCCACATGGGAGACTGGGGTGAGCAGGAGAAGAGCCCGTTCGGCTAAAAGCTCACTGATCTCAAGCTAGGTGCGAGCTGTGCTAACCACGGAGCGCCCAGCGGGGTTCCAGAAGGGAATGCTGGGAGGGCAGGGCGCCCTCTGGCTGCTCCGTGGGGAACGGCTTGGATATGGGGCTGCACAGGGGTTCCTGTCTGGAAATGGGTGCCCAGAAAACGGACCCCGAAAAGCAGCCTGGCACAGACATCCAGCCCAGAGGTCCACGGCCAACATCTCCGCCTGCCTGTGGAAGTCAGCAGCGGGCGGGGAACCAGTGCAGGCTGTTTCGCTGTGCGGGTACCACCTCCTCCCTGGGGCCTGACTTGGCTGGGGCAGCCTCAGACCACAGGGGCTGTTCTCAGCATACCAATGACTAAGACCTTGTCACCAGGCCCACAGCTGAGTGGGCCCCCAAGACAGAAGAAATAAAGGGGTGCCTGGATGGCTCAGTTAACAGAGCATGAGACTTTTGATCTTGGGGGTTGTGAGTTCAAGCCCCATACTGGGTATAGAGATTACTTTAAAAAAAGAAAGAAAGAAAAAGGAAGGAAGGGAGAGAGAGAGGGAGGGAGACAGACCAAAGATTCCAAATACCCAAACATAGCAATAGCTCCCAGAGGGTCTGACTACTTTTATTCTAACCAGAACTTTCCAGCTGAGTTCCAAGCAGTGCCTCCTTTACATCTTAAATGGCTTGTTCACTCCCAAGGGGCAGAAAAATCTAGATTTTGGAATGAGACATCTAGGTGTGAGTCTCAGCTCTGCCACTTCCTGTGTGATCATGACCAGCCCTTTCTCTTTCCTTATCCTTCCAAAGGAGCTGCATACAACCTCACAGAGCTGAGGCAAAGTCTAGATGGTCTGTGGGTAAAAAGGCAGCCAGGACTGGGGCAGATGCTTGGCATGGGTGCTATGCTCTGGTGCTCCCTGGCTCTCCCGGCCCTCATCCCATCCTCAGGGTGCTGATTCCCGCCGCATCCCAGAAGGCCCGGCCCTAGGGCTTCTCACACAGGTGCTCATCACTTACTTGGCAGGCTTCCCGAAGGCCATGTTGTCTTCCTGTGGAAGGACAAGAGCAGAAGTGAGTGGAGAACCTGGCAGACAGACGTGTCCGTGGTGCAAGTGCAGTGACTAAGAAGGTGGTAGGTCAGGGGGGCAGAAACGGAGTCTGGGCCCCACTCAGGCTGGCACAGCATCTAAAGGGCCAGCAGCAGCTTTTCTGGGAGAAGGCCACATCACAGCAGGAGCGCCCAGAGCGCTGCATCCAGAAACCAAAGACTTGGAGTGCCAGCCATGACAGCCCCTCTGTGTGGCTCCCAGGTACTTCTCTCACCCTCTCTGGTCCTCATTTGCTCCAAGTTCTCTGGCCAATCTCTGAGTGATCACAGGGAGGCAGTTTCCTTTGTGGTACAAATGACAACACCCTCTGACCTCCTGACCTGACAACAGGGCCCACATGGGGCTCCTGTGTCTGGCAGCCTGACCGCATCATTCAGAGGAGGCCTGGTGGTTGAGGAGGGGGCTCGAGAGGCTTCCAATGACAGACATGTTTCACCCAAGCCCTGGACCTCCTACATAAGGAGTCAGGGCAGATTCTGGGTTCAGAATCAGGAAGACCCAGCTGACAGAGCAGGTCAAGAGAAACTACCATAAAATATACAAACAAAAGACCTCTGTCATGACATCTATTGACATAAACAAGCTGGTACCATCACGGCTCCTCATTCCAGCCTCTCACGGAGATGAAGCCACACCTCGGCAATAGGCAGCACACTGCCTGCTCCTCTGGAGCTGGCCCCTTGCCCCCACCTCAGGCACATCCCCAGGAAACAGACCTAAGAATATAGCTGGTTTGTTCTAGAAGCCCCACCCCATCTTCTCCATGGCCACACCCAGGGAACCACATCAGCCTCCCCGGTGTCCCCACCTTGTGACTCCCACCTTCTGAAGGTCCAGATGTGGTTCCTGGATGATCTGACTCTCCACTCTTGCCTCTAATCCCTACCCATGTCTTGGTACCCCAGGGGTGGGCTAAGGACTGGGTCAGTTACTTAAGAATCCTTCTGGCCACACTGCCCTCCTGGCCTGTCCTGGAGGTAAGAGAAGGGGGAGAGGGGTCAGACACTGGTGAAGAGCAGAGGGCCAGGGCCAGGACTGTCTGGTATTTGGCATTCTCCTGGGGAGACTGGAAAGCTGCCTCAGGCCAGCCAGGCCAGCCTCCCACTGAAGCCTCAGAACCCACCAGAGTGGGGTAGAATGGGAACTCACCGAGACAAAGTAGGGGCCGGCAAAGTCCCGAATGACTCCCGTGGATGTGCAGATGCCCATGTGGCCGATGATGGGGAAAAACCACCTGTGAAAAAAAGGACAGAAAAGGGGCAAAACTTAGGGGGTCTTCAACTGGTTAGGCAGACGCTGGGGACACTCCACCCAGTGTGAGACTACGTGAATATAACGTTGTAGTGAGTGCCAACTAGGGTGGCCGGCGAGGGCTGCGGAGGCACAGACAAGGGGCGAGGGCAAATGAATAGCACAATGGAACACCACTGCACCCCACAGAATGGCTACCCCCAAAGGATGGTAACATGGGGTGTGGAGAGTGTGTGGAGAGGATGGGGGGCAACGGCAATGGTTTCTACTGCCTTCAAAACTGGCAATTACTCTATGCCTCAGCAAACCCACTTCAGAGTGTACGCCCAGCAGAAACAAATGCTTATGTCCACCAGTGCCAAGAAAATCTATAGCACCTCCGTTCAACATTGCTGGAAACATATGTCAAGGCTCACTGAACCGCACACTTAAAAATGTATGCACTTCACTGTATATACAATACATCCCAATAAAGTTGAATTTTCCTTGAAGTGTTTATCTCAATTCCAGCTAGGTAACACACCGAGCAATACGAGTTTCGGGTGCAGGATTCAGTGATTCATCACTTGCGTGCACCAGCTGGTATCATCACAATTGCGCCGCTTAGTACCAGGCACCTGTTCAACCCCCCCCAATAAAGTTGATTTTAAAAATAACTAGAAATAATCCATATGTCCAACAAGAGTAAAATGAGTAAGTAAATTAGGTAGAGTCATGAAATGAAATAATATGTAACAATGAACAAAGAACACACTTTGGCTACATACAACACACATTCTCTCAGACATTAGGCAGTGAAAGAACCTTCCACAAAAGTTCATGCATAAAACTCCGCTTACATGAACTATAAGAAGAGGTAAAACTAACCTATGGTGCTCAAGGGCAAAAGAGGGATGATTTTTTGGGCAGAATTAACTGGTACAAGGGAGTCTTTAGGGTAGTGGAAATGTTATCTTCACCTGGGTGACATGAAAAAAAAAAATATATATATATACACACACACACACACACACACACAAATTCACTGAGCCATATACTTTAGATTTGTCCGCTTTGCAGTGTATCTCAGCAAAAAGGTTAAAAAATATCTCAGCAAAAAAGTTAAAAAATAGGGGTGCCTGGATGGCTCAGTGGGTTAAAGCCTCTGCCTTCTGCTCAGGTCATGATCTCAGGGTCTTGGGATGGAGCCTGGCGCCTGGCATCGGGCTCTCTGCTCAGCGGAGAGCCTGCTTCTCTCCCTACCCCCACCTGCCTCTTAAAAAACAAAAAAAAAAAAACAAAAAAAACCAGGGGGTTAAAAAATTAAAAAGTGGGCGCCTGGGTGGCTCAGTGGGTTAAGCCGCTGCCTTCGGCTCGGGTCATGATCTCAGGGTCCTGGGATCGAGTCCTACATCGGGCTCTCTGCTCAGCAGGGAGCCTGCTTCCCTCTCTCTCTCTCTGCCTGCCTTTCCATCTACTTGTGATTTCTCTCTGTCAAGTGAATGGATAAAATCTTAAAAAAAAAAAAAAATTAGGGCGCCTGGGTGGCTCAGTGGGTTAAGCCGCTGCCTTCGGCTCAGGTCATGATCTCAGGGTCCTGGGATTAAGTCCCGCATCGGGCTCTCTGCTCAGCAGGGAGCCTGCTTCCTCCTCTCTCTCTCTGCTTGCCTCTCTGCCTACTTGTGATCTCTCTCTATCAAATAAATAAATAAAATCTTTAAAAAAAAAAAATTAAAAAGTGAGGGGGAGGCATTTAAACCAATCTGTGGGGGTGCCTGGGTGGCTCAGTCCTGGGATGGAGTCCTGTGCCGGGCTCCTTGCTCAGTAGGGAGTCTGCTTCTCCTTCTCCTTCTGCCTGCTGCTCCCCCTGCTTGTGCTGTCTCTCTCTCTCTCTCTGTCAAATAAATAAATAAAATCTTAAGGAAAAACAACAACAACAAAACACCAATTTGTGTGTGGGCGGGGAGGGTTTCAGCGATGGCTGCTTAGAGGAAATGAGGAAGTTAACAGTAGGTGGAAGGACATCGATGAGGACAAAAGCACGGTGCATTCCAGGAACTTAAAAGTCCAAATTTTTTAAAAAACCAAAATCTCAGTTGGGCCCCAATATGCAAAATATATAGAAGCCCCTGATCTGTCTGTAGCATGGGAACCAGGGCGCTACAGGGCCTCGGTGCTGAACAGACTGGTCCATTTTAAGGACTCCCGGGGGGAAAAATGATTCATTCCAGGGCCAGTGGCCAGCACTGGTTTCAAAGCTGCACCCTGCTCGGGAAGGGGAGGCAAAACCTGGAGGTGCAGCTCAAGGAAGCGATTATTAGGGGCTGGAGCAATCAGCAAAAACTTCACAGAGGAGGTAACTTTTAACCCTAAGCCGTGAAAGGACAGGATGTCATCAGGCAGAAAGCAGAACTCTGCTTGTGTTTGGAGAAGGTGAGGGGACAAGAGTGGAGGGAAGTGGGTGGCCAGTTCAGAGGCTATTCTGGAATACTGGCAAGAGATGATGGTGATCCCGACTAGAGCACTGGTGGTAAGGTAGTAAGAAGAAGATGGATTCAAAAGATCCTTAAAAGGAACACTGGGCAGTTTTATGACTGATGGGACAGAGGCCTTCCTAGGTCTGCTGCCCGGGGGAATCTGAAAGGATAGTGGGGTCAGAGCGGTCTCTTGAGAACGTAATTCAGGTGCCATCAATCCCTTGCTCCACACTCATTAATGGCTTCCTCTTACACTTAAAATATACTTAAAACTCCTTCCAACAGTTTGGCCCTGCTTATCCCTTGAAATCACCTCAACCCTCTTTCTAGCGACATTGCCTGCTTCTGGTTCCCCAAACACACCACATCTTCCCACCTCAGTGATCTTTTTCATTTGCCTTCATCTGGAACACTCTTCCTCTAGAGCTTCACACAGCTGGCTGCTCTTTGTCATTTAGGCCTCAGCTTTACCTGTCCTCTTGGGAGGTCTTCCCTGACCATGCCTTCAAGAGTAGCCACACAATGGGGCGCCTGGGTGGCTCAGTGGGTTAAGCCTCTGCTTTAGGCTCAGGTCATGATCTCAGGGTCCTGGGATCGAGCCCCACATCAGGCTCTCTGCTCAGCAGGGAGCCTGCTTCCTCCGCTCTTTCTGCCTGCCTTTCTGCCTACTTGTGATCTCTTTCTCTCTCTGTCAAATACATAAATAAGTAAAATCTTAAAAAAAAAAAAAAAAAAAAAGAGTAGCCACACATCACCCCAGGAACCCCAGATCTCATTACTCTGCTTTAATATCTTCATAGTATTAACTACTATTTGGAACTAATCTTGTTAACTTCTATGGTTCTGGTCTTTCCCTACTAGGACGTACACTCCAAGACAGCATGGATTTTCTTATTTATTATAGTCCCCAGAGCAGTACTTAGCATGCAGTTGGAGGTATGAATTCACTGACTGATAAATGATGAATGAATGAATGTCCTGAATTTAAGAGTGGAGTCAGGCTCTGAAGTTGGAGCTGGGCTGCATCTTGACTTTGTTTTGGGGCAAGTTACTCATTCCCAACTTTGTCAGTGAGAGGTGGATAGTAATTATGACCTCAGTGCGGGGCCTACTGTGAGGATTAAACAGGCTCTGCTTGCGGGGCGCCTGGGTGGCTCAGCGGGTTAAGCCGCTGCCTTCGGCTCAGGTCATGATCTCAGGGTCCTGGGATCGAGTCCCGCATCGGGCTCTCTGCTCAGCAGGGAGCCTGCTTCCTCCTCTCTCTCTCTCTGCCTGCCTCTCTGCCTACTTGTGATCTCTCTCTGTCAAATAAATAAATAAAATCTTAAAAAAAAAAAAAAAAAAAAAAAAAACAGGCTCTGCTTGCAAAGTGCCAGACACACTTCCTTGCATTTGGTAGTTGCTCAATATTGTTACCATGAGCTGTTCCATAAACCCTTGCTATCTCATTGGCTGGACCGGCACAGAATAAATTGCTAAAGAGCTACAGTGGCCACAGAATGGGCACCAGAATTATGGGAAAGTAGCTCCTCTGGCTTCTCAGACCCTGATCTCAGAACAACCCCCTACCCTTTGCCTCTGCCCCAGTTCCTTTCATCTGGTTAGGGAGAAGGTCTGGGTTTGACCAGTAACCCACATATCACAGCTATGCCGGAAATCTGTAAAGCCCAGAGACAACAGCAGAGCCCTGAGCCTATGGAGGCCGCAGAGAAGAAACTCTCCAAGTATTAGTTAGTCTGGAAATCCCATGAAGGCAAGCTCCAAAGCTGCTTTGTGGACTGCTGTCTATTCAGACCAAGTACATAACAGACCCTCAATAACTGTTCATGGAACGAAGGAACGGCGGGAGGGAAGGAGTTACTGATTCTGGAGAGCTCTACCTGGTAAGGCAGACTATCTCAGTGGAAAGAGCCCCATGTAGGCTTCTAAGCCTTTATTTCCTCATCTACAAAATGGGGATGACAGTATCTATGTTCGTTAGGTTGACGTAAGGATCAAGGACCAAATGAGATGATGAATATAAGATTTTAGAGTATGTATCCAATCTTAGCTGCTTTTGCTAGCAGCAGGAGCTATTATCTGGCTTTTCATGCAGAATTATCAACACCTCTGAGGGGGTGGACAGAGTTTTGGTTTCAGTTGCCTCCTCTCTGCTCCCCTTTCCAAAGACAGAGGACAGTTCCTTGTGCCACATCTATTCCCAGCTCTGCACCCTAGGTCAGCAATCATCACGATGCACTACGATGGTTCGTTCACCTGTCTTCCCTTCCTGCTGCAGGTTCCACAGAGGGCCTATGGCTTATTTATCTATTGAACACATGCACATAGATGCAAACAGAAATGGGGTGCGAGCTGCTCCTGGCCCAGGTGACTAGGGATTATGGTGCCCCCATTTCATGTTGCTATCAGCTCTCTGAAGAGCAGAGGACTCTATGAATGTTTTTCTGACAACAGGGAAAAACCAGAGATCTTAAAGAAAGAAGACATGTTTCTAGTAAAACCAGTATATTCCTTGACTATCCCTTACAGTTATTCTCATGTAAACATTTTTTTTCTTCGCAGCACTAATCACTATCAGAAGTTCTCTTCCTAGCTTGTTTACCGTCTATCTCCTTTCACCAGGATTTAAATTCCGTGACAGGTGTGCCTAGGTGGCTTAGTGGGTTAAAGCCTCTGCCTTCAGCTCAGGTCATGATCCCAGGGTCCCGGGATCAAGCCCCACATTGGGCTCTCTGCTCAGCGGGGAGCCTGCTTCCTCCCTCGCCCCTGCCTGCTCTCTGCCTACCTGTGAGCTCTGTCAAATAAATAACATCTTAAAAAAAATAAATAAATAAACTCCATGACAGTGAGGATCCTATCTGTTTCATCTGTGACTTTATATTGTTATCACTTAAAACTACTCTGGGCACAAAGGAGTCATTCAACAAATGTGTTACAAGAACACTGAATGAATGAATGAACACACTTTCTTAAAATTTTTATTTTTTAAAGGAATCAGACTTGGATGCTTTTAAACGAATGCATAAGCATTTAAAAACACAAACAATTGAAGTATTTTAACATAATACAAAAATTAAGGTCATTTTTGTATCATCAACATATAAGGCCAAAAAATGGTCCCTTCTCCACAACACTTGGCTGCTTATGATACAGGGAATAAATTTGTCTCATCAGGTGAGGGGAGATAGTAAAAAGAGAGCATGTTGCGGAGTCGAAGACTGAGTTTGGGATGCCTTTGCTCATTGGCTTGTGAAGCTGACCAAGACCTTTAATGGTACAGAGGAAGCTCAGCTTCATCATCTCAGAAATCCCTACCTTAGAAAATGACTGTGAAAGAGCCTGGCCAATTGTCCAGCACTGTGAAGGCTGTTTTTATCAGTTGTCAAGGCTGAAGTAGGAGAGCAAACCAGCTCCCCTGACCCAGGAGCTCCTCCTCCTTAAAAGGCGGCCACACTACAGGAGCACCTGCTCTCTCTCCTGACAAAGGACGAGGCCATGGAAGGAACACTGCTTTGGGAGGTAGATACCCTGGGACCTAAATTCGCTTTGCAAGTGAAATAGTGTGTGATCTCCAGCCTCATCACCTACGAGACAAACGGCTGGACTCCCAGATGTCTGGGGGCTTTTTCAATGTTGACATCTCAGAAGTCAGTGTGGTCTCAGTCACACTCCCACTCCCGCCTCTGGACTCAGTCTAGCCTATAGGAAGTGATCAGCAAGCTTTCGCTCAATGAATGAAGCACTGAATGAATGAAGATGCCTCCTCAGACCCGGTGAGGGGCCCCTCTTCTGCACGCCCACAGGTCCTGCGCTTCCCAGCCACAGAACCTTTCCCGCCGGTCTACGACTGCCCCGCTCCCTCACTAGACCAGGTGTAACGAGGGCGAGGAGGGTGTCCCATCCGTCAGCAGAAATTGGCACCGCGTAGGTGGCGGGGTTCTGGTGATTGGGCGAGGGGTGCGGGCCGGACTCGAGGGAAGGGCTTGCAGCACGTCGAAACCGGAGGCTGGCCCGGGGCCGCCCGACTCTCCCCATCCCTGGGCGGAAGCCGGGAGAGACTCACGTGAGCACCGGGATGGGCGTCCACACCACGCAGTAGGGAAAACGGCTCCGGTCCACGTCCATGGTGCTGCCGCCCGAGCCGCTGAAAGGCTTCTTGTCCGTCTCGGCCGCCGTCGGCACCTCCACTTCCGCCATCCCGGGCGGGGGTGGCGGCGGCGGCAACAGAAGCGGCGAACTCCCTTCCGCTTCCGCCATGCTGCGCGCGCCCCGCTCCGGCCGGCCCCTGCTCTAGCGCCGCTCGCCCGGTGGCGTCACTTCCCGGAGGTGGGGTCCGCCGGCTTCGCCTTCCCCCCGGGAATTGGGGCCGCATCCCTCTGGGCCCGGCCCGCCTGGCCCCCTGCCTCGGCGCCCGTTGGCCCCGCGTGTTTGCGCCCGCGCTGCAGCGCTGAGGAGCGGATGCCTTCAGGCGGCGCGCAGTCTAGCGCGAGAGACCGACCGACAACTTCGTAATTCAGTACGCTGAGGCCTCCCAAGAGGTGTGGTACAGCCGCTGTTTATTGAGCGCTTCCTAGGTGCCAAGCACTTGACATACACTGTTTTTAATCCCCATAGACTGGTTCGACATGCGAATTTAGGTATTTCCCCTAGGTTACATGGAGAAACTGAGGCCCAAGAGGTGAGGTGAGTGGCCAAGACTCAAACCCAAGTCTGCGTTCCTTGTCCTTTTCCATTCTGTGGGCTCTCATGAGGCAGTGGCAGCGGAGAGAGGAAGGTCAGGCAAAATGCTGTGTGGTGTGCGTGTACGCAGGGGAGGCTTGCCGGGAGGTATTTGAGCTGTCTCGATGTTTGCCAGGTGGCACGGGGGTGGGGGTGCAGGGATGCGTGCAGCCGTGCAAAGCAAGAGGCTTTGCAGAGCGCAGTGTGCAGGAGTGTGAATATCACCTTGGTTGGAATAAATCTCAAACCTTAGATGTGCTCCGATCCCTTCATCGAGCAAATGGAGAAACTGAGGCTCGGGGAACATCTATTAATTGTCCGAGATGACACACAACCAATATAAAGCAGGCAGGCTTAAATCTTGGATTCTTTGGATTTTTTGAAGGATGCCAAAGAAAATGGAATCTTTGGGGATAGGAAGGGAAAATATGGGGACAAGAAGAAAGGCAGCAACTAAAAATCAGGCTAGGAGGAGGTAGGGACAAAATCAGAAAAATGGGCGCTATGCCTTTTTAGGAACGTCTTTTTCTTCCATTGAATTACCCTTCCTCCCATAGAAACCCTGCTCTCCTGTTTGTAGCACTTAATATTTTAATGCATTTTGGGAGGTATGTCTGTTATGAAATCTAAGTTCCTTGACTTCCGTAGCTATCGTATAGCTCCTGGTACAGAGCAGATGCCCACTAGATGTTTCTTGATTTAATGATTGAACGGATGTTTTATAAAGGCCTTACAGATATCACAACTGAAAACGATTCTGAGTAGGTTTGTGCCTCTCCTGTGACCCACGTGTCGTGCATTATCTTTGCAGAGCAACACCAGCATCTAGCACAGAGTTTGGCATAGATTAGGTGTGCAGTGTATGTTTGTTGAATGAATAAATTACATTACTTCTTGACTCATCACGATACCTAATCTCTTCCATATCACAGGCTCTAAGGAAGGTCTTTGCCTTAGATATTCCTGCATCATCACTGTCAATCCATAATTCTAGCACAGGGTTGGTGGGTGCCCTTTAGTCATTTATTTTACATATATTGATGAATAAACAACGAAAGTTAAGTCTTTCTTAGGGTCTGCCACAATTTGGTAGTAGTAACACAAGGACCACCTTTATTCTGCCAGCCTTCAGCGGCTTCTCCCTGTACTTAGGATAAAACATAAATATCTAACCCTAGCTTACAAGACCCTGCATCTTGCCTTTTTTCTTGCGCCTTTTTATCAGTTTCTCCTATGTGCCACACTCTTTCATGCCCCCAGGGACTTGGCTTACATTCCTCTGCTGACTGTTCCCCACCCCCTTAAAGTGGCTAACGTCTATTTATCCTTCAAGTCTCAGATTAAATGTGGCTTTCTCCAAGAGTCCTTCCCAATCAAAATCAGAAAGCCCGTTAATCTCCCTTGAGATATCCTCTTCCTTTCCTTCATAGCAAATTTGTAGCTCTGCATTCTTGGATTCCCCCACTAGGCTGGAAACTCCTTGAGAGCAGAGACTATCCTTGTCCTGTTTACTTCTGCAAACGTAGTGCCTAGTAGTGTTGAGTATATATCATCTGCTTAGTATTTGCAAAAACGAATGAATGGCATACCCTTAAAAGCTGGGTATCATATGTTGGGTACACACAGTCCGAGGGCAGGAACCTAGCTCATCACCTGCTACCTCTTGGTGTCCCAAGCTTTTTAAAGGGGCCCGAGGGTGTTGCTGGGCACAGTGCTCAGGAGTAGTGTCTGATCAGAGATTCTTAGCTCCTCGGCCTAGGCAGCTACAGAAGCAGAGGCATGAAGATGGCCAGGTTCCTGGAGAAAGCAGCCAGCTCCTCTGACTTCTCTGGGGCCTCTCCCCCAACCTTCTCCCCCTGCCACCCCTTAGCCTGTCCACACAGCCCCCTCTCATATGCACACATCACCTGGGTTTTCTCACCCAATGTAAAAGCCTCCCTAGCCTGTGCCTTGCCTGCTCGGCTGCTGCCACCTCTATCACCCACAGACAGATGGGAAATCTCCATCAGAGACTAACACTTCCTTCCAGGCTCAGAGGATCACAGCAGGGTCCTGGAAGAAGCTCCTCTGACAGCTCAGGAAAGGATTGATAGGACTCATTGCTACCCCTCCCCTCAACACACACACCGACCTAAAATAGGAATGACCATCTGGATCCACTTACAGGGCTGGCTGGGGGAGGGAAGGATAGGAGAGCCGGAACTGTCAAACTGGGAAATCTTCGAGGGCAAGATGCTGCTTGTTTGAAGGGTGAACTCAGGGCATGTTCTCTTGGTGGGAGTCAGGGCACCCCCTCCATTGGCCCCATCTCTGAGTCCCGCAGGCTCACACACCACCTTCCTCAGACTGTCTCACTCCTCATCCTGGCATTCAAGGCCCCCATGGTCTGGCTCTAAACCCCAGCCTACTTTACAAGCCTCATCTCTCACTGTGCCCCTCGGGATTTGTTCAGAGTTAACCTCGCTGGGCTGTTTGCCCTTCAGAAAATGATTCCTGCACTTCATACCTCATGTCTTTGCTCACACTGTTCCTTTAGTGGAATGCCCTTCCCCTAGTCTCCTATACTACTTTCAAGGTTTCTGGCAAATGTTCCCACTTTGCTCCCAGAGCACGAAGGCTGTGTTTCTACCTATTGAATATTCATGTGTACTTCCATTAGCATTAGCTGTTTACATGTCTGTCTCCCCTGAGGGACTGTGAACTCCTTGAGAAGGGGTCTGAATGGAACTATTGGTCCCTGTAGCCAAGCACAGCACCCGGAAGATAGGAAGTGCTCAGGGAATGTCACCGTTGCTATTTGTTGATCATAGATGGTCTCCTTAACGACTCTGGGGAAGAATCACCTCAATCAATAACCCCGGGCAGCAGGGCTGAGCCAGGGCTGAGCCAGGGGCGGTCACCGCAGCAGGCTGGAGTTGCTGCTGGGCATCATGCAGTGTGTCTGGAGTGTGGAAGGGCAGAGTCCTCTCTTCAGCCTTTTGTTTCTACTTCAGCTGTTCTGTTTCTACTCCACTCATTACCTTCTCTGGCTCCTGGAGATTGGGATTCTCCCCATTAAGCCCTGAACTATCTTCCAGGATGGCTCCAAACCTTTCCATGGTAGGGAGAGGACCATCTGAGAACAGACACTCTGACCCTTTGGACATTAGAGTTTACAAAATGACTTCCTTCTCTGTTCGGTTTTATAGATGGGCAAACTTGCCCAAGATTATCAAAAGCACATCTAGGACCAGAAGCTAAGTCTCCTACTCCCGGTGGGCAGTAAAGCAAGACAGTTAAATATGTGAATTCTGGAGTCAGCCAACAAACCCAATGTTTCCACCTAAGCCCTGTCAGTGGTTGTCCTTTGGAAAGTAACTGAGCCTGTTGCAATCAGTTTCCGCATATCTAAAATGGGAAACCATAATTCACATCTTAGAGAGTTCTTGTAAGGTTTATTTGACCGGCTAGACCTGAACAGTTCCTGGCCCCAAATACACACTCAATGTTAGCTACTGTAGCAGTGAAAACCACACAACTATAGAACTCTTACTTAAAAAGCACTTTGATGCACATAATCTCACTGTGATTTGGGGCCTTTTATAATGTAGTGAAATAACCAGAGCAGGTATCAAAATACCCATTTTATTGATCGGGAATATGAGCCCAGAAAGGTTCAGGAGCTTTTCTGAGGTCTAAGTACCTATTAGACAGAGTTGGGGTTTGGAGCCTTCTTGACCCTGGCTCTCTCTGCTGGTAAACCGTCTTAGGTCTACTGAAGAGTGATAAGGCTGAGACCAGCCTGAGATTCTGTAAATCACAAAACAGGTGCAAACTATAGCCTCATTAGGACCAGGCTAGTTTATATATATAAGAAAGAAATGAGAGCAGGAAGCAGAACAAGATAGAACAATAGAGTAGCGCATGCCTGCCATCATATCCATCAGAATGCTTTCCTCCCACACCACCCTTGTCTGACACAGAGCCTAGCAAATGGTGGGGAACTCCATGGAAGAATGTACAGGGGAGGACTCATGATTCCCAGGGAAATTCAATTTACAGGGACCATGCACAATCCGCATTTCTAGCCCACATCTTCCAGATAATGTGGAGGTTCCAGGAGGTCAGGGATTAGTCTGTTGTTTGCACTTTTATTAAGCCAGGGCTTGGTACAGAGGAAAAGCTCAAAAAGTATCACAACATTTAAATAATAAAATGATTTTTAAACACTTGGACTAGGAATCAGAGATTAGGGATCCAGTCCTGGTTTTGTTTCTGAGGTCCTTGCACAGCCCTTCCCTTTTTCCTGCCCCTCTTTGGAACTCCTTGTCTCTCTTTCAAAAACATGGAATTTAGGGATAGATCAGTGATCCTCAGCTCTGGCCATACTTAGAATGAATCTGGGATGCTTAAAAATAATGGCTGGATGCCTGGGTCTTACCTCAGATCAATTAAAACAATCTCTGGGGTGGGACAGTTTTAGTTTTTAAAGTATACTGGGTGAGGGGCGCCTGGATGGCTCAGTTCGACCCTTGATTTTGGCTCAGGTCATGATCTTAGGGTCATGAGATCAAGCTCCATGGTGGGCCCCATACTGAGCACGGATGGAGGCTGCTTCAGACTCTCTTCCTCCTCCTTTTCTGTGGCACTCCCACCCTCTTGAAAGAAAGAAGAAAAGAATGAAAGAAAGAAAGAGAGAAAGAAAGAAAGAAAGAAAGAAAGAAAGAAAGAAAAGAAAAGAAAAGAAAGAATGAATGAATGAATCCTGGGTGATTCTGATAGCATAGCCAGAGTGGAGAACCTCTGAGCTAGATGGTTTCTCATTGCCCTTTACATTCTGCAGCACATTTCAGCATGTGCTGAAGCAGAGACAGCGGAGCAGGCCTCTAGGGCCACACCTACCCACCACAAACACAGGTGGCCCAATTCTCTCTTTTTAGTAGGCTCCCTGCCCAGTGTGGAGCCCAGCATGGCAGCAGGGGCTTGAACTCATGACCCTACGGTTAAGACTCAGATGCTTGCCAACTGAGCCACCCAGGTTCCCCACAGGGGGGCCAATCCTAATGTCCGTTTTGCTTGCCAGGGTTGGCTCAGTCGGTAGAGCCTGCAACTCTTGATCTTGAGGTTGAGTTCTAGCCCCGCACTGGCTGGGTGTAGAGATTTCTTAAAAATAAAAAAATCTAGGGCGCCTGGGTGGCTCAGTCAGTTAAGTGTCTGCCTTCAGCTCAGGTCATGATCCCAGGGTCCTGGGAGTGAGTCCCCCATCAGGCTCCCTGCTCAGTGGGGAGCCTGCTTCTCCCTCTCCCTCTGCTGTTCTGCCTGCTTGTGCTCTCTTGCTTTGTCAAATAAATAAATAAAATCTTTAAAATATATATATTAAAAAAAACTGTTTTGCTATGCATTCACTGGGCGGGCTTATCTGATCCCACCTCTCTCGTTTTTATCAAAGTTTGGTTTTTTAAAAAATATTTGTCAGAGAAAGAGCGAGAGTGAGCACAAGCAGGGGGTACCGCAGGCAGAGGGAGAAGCAAACTCCTGGCTGAGCAAGAAGCCCAATATGGAACTTGATCCCAGGACCCTAGGATCATGACCTGAGCCGAAGGCAGATGCTTAACCAACTGAGCCACCCACGCATCCCTGACCCAGCCTCTCTTATCAGTAAGGCTGGTGAGAGTTTTGGGTGAGTCACACAAGCAGAAACACATTAAAAATGGAGTACCATGCAACCTTTCTTACTCCAGTTTTGCCTTTTCCACAATGTCATATAGTTGGAATCATACAGCGTGACTTTCAGGCTGGATTTTTTCATAAAGCAATATGCATTTAGGTTTCCCCCATATTTTTGTGGCTTGATAGCTCATTTCTTCTTATCACTGAATAACAGTGTGTCTGTATCACAACTTATCAGTTCACCCTTTGCAGGACTTCCTGGTTGCTTCAAGTTTGGGGAATTACGAAGCTGCAAGAAACATCTGTATACAGGTTTTTGCACAGGTGTAAGTTTTCAACTCATTTGGGTAAATACTAAGAAGAACAATTGCTGGATCCTACAGTAAGACTATATTCAGCTTTGTAAGAAACTGCCAAACTGTCTTTTCAAGTGGCTGTACCATTTCTGCATTCTCACCAGCAATGAGAATTCCTGGTGCTCCACATCGCTGTCAGCGTTTGGTAATGTCAGTTTTTGAAATCCAGCCATCCTAATAGGTATGTAATGAGATTTCACTGTTGATTTAATTTGCAATCCCCTAATAACATAATGCTGAGCATCTTTTTGTATGCTCATTAGTCCCCTGTATATCCTTTTTGGGTGAAGTATCTATTCAGATCTTTTGCCCATTTTAAAATTGGGTTGTCTGTATTCATATTGTTGAATATTTAGAGCTCTTTGTAGATCTTTGTGTGTGTTGGGGTATCTTTTATTTTATATTTATATTTATTTTATATTTATCTGACATGTTTCGCAAATTATTTTCTCAGTCCTTGGTCTGTCTTTTTCATTCTTGTGATAATGACTTCATGGAGAAGTTTTTAATGAAACCCGATTTATCAATTCGCTCATGGACTGTGCTTTAGATGTTTCTAAAAACTCATCACCAAACCCAAGGTGACCCAGATTTTCTCCTATTTATCTTCTAGACTAGAAGTCTCTTTTACATTTGGGTCTATGATCCCTTTTGAGTTAACATTTGTGAATGGTGT
This sequence comes from Neogale vison, assembly GCF_020171115.1. NCBI lineage: Eukaryota > Metazoa > Chordata > Mammalia > Carnivora > Mustelidae > Neogale > Neogale vison. Next base: position 20,315,668 of record NC_058092.1, on the reverse strand, counting down.
ACGGGTTTATTTTTAAAAAGATTTAAAATTTTTATTTATTTACTTATTAAAGATTTTATTTATTCATTTGACAGAGATCACAAGTAGGCAGAGAGGCAGGCAGAGAGAGAAGGGGAAGCAGGCTCCCTGCCGAGCAGAGAGCCTGATGTGGGGCTCGATCCCAGGACCCTGGGATCATGACCTGAGCTGAAGGCAGAGGCTTTACCCCACTGAGCCACCCAGGCGCCCCTTATTTATTTATTTAGAAAAGATTTTATTTATTTATTTGACAGAGATCACAAGTAGGTAGAGAGGCAGGCAGAGAGAGAGAGAGGAGGAAGCAGGCTTTCTGCGGAGCAGACAGCCCGATGTGGGGCTCGATCCCAGGACACTGGGATTCTGACCTGAGCCGAAGGCAGAGGCTTTAACCCACTGAGCCACCCAGGCGGCCCAGATTTTAAAAATTTATTGGACAGACAGAGATCACAAGTAGACAGAGAGAGAGGGGGAAGCAGGTTCCCCGCTGAGTAGAGAGCCTGACGTGGAGTTCAATCCCAGAATCCTGGGATCACAACCCGAGCTGAAGGCAGAGGCCTTAACCCACTGAGCCACCCAGGCGCCCTTGGTCTACAGTGTTTAAATCCAACACCACTTATTGAAAAGACTGTCCTTTTTTTCATTGAACTGACTTTGCTCCTTTGGCAAGGATCAGCTGACTGTATTTATGTGGATCTACTTTTGGGTTCTCCACTCATTCCATTGATGTTTGTCTAGTCCTTTGCCAGTACCACACTGTCTTTACTATTATAGCTTTAGGATAAATATTAAAGTTGGATAATGCCAATCCTCCTCTGTTTTTCTTTGACTTCATTATTGTCGTTGGCTATTCTGGGTCTTTTGCCTCTCTATAAACTTTAGAATCCATTTGCCAATGTTCTCAAAACTAGTTGCTGGGATTTTTTTTTTTAAAGATTTTATTTATTTATTTGAGAGAGAGACAGTGAGAGAGAACATGAGAGGCGAGAAGGTCAGAGGGAGAAGCAGACTCCGCATGAAGCTGGGAGCCCGATGCGGGACTTGATCCCAGGACTCCAGGACCGTGACCTGAGCCGAAGGCAGTTGCTCAACCAACTGAGCCACCCAGGCGCCCAGTTGCTGGGATTTTGATTGGGATTTCACTGAAGCTATAGATGAAGTTGGGAAGAAATGACATCTTAATAATATTGAGCCTTTCCATACATAAGCATGGGTTATTTCTTCATTTATTTTGATTTTCCTTGATTTCTTTCATCAGCATTTTATAGTTTTCCTCATATAGATCTTGTACATATTTTGTCAGATTCATTCCTAAGGGGTGTGTGTGTGAGCAGCTGGGGTACAGGGGATTTTTTTTTTTGAGATTTTATTTATTTATTTGGCAGACAGAGATCACAAGTAGGCAGAGAGGCAGGCAGAGAGACAGAGAGAGAGGAGGAAGCAGGCTTCCCGCTGAGCAGAGAGCCTGATGCAGGGCTTGATCCCAGGACCCTGGGATCATGACCTGAGCTGAGGGCAGAGGCTTTAATCCACTGAGCCACCCAGGTGCCCTCGCACAGGGGATTTTTAGGGCAGAAACTATTCTGTATGACAGTGTAATGATGGATACATGACATTATGCATTTGTCAAAACCCACAGAACTATAAAGAAAGTGACCTTACGGGCTTTAGTTAATAATGATGTATTAGTATTGGTTCATTAATTGTAGTAAATGCACTACAGTAATGCAAGACGTTAATAATAGGGGAAACTGAGCCAGGGAGAGAGAGGGATATATGGGAGTCTTACCGAATGTAAGCCTTAAAGTGCTCTGAAAGACAGGGGCGCCTGGGTGGCTCAGTGGGTTAAACCTCTGCCTTCATCTCAGGTCATGATCTCAGGGTCCTGGGATCGAGCCCTGCATCAGGCTTGCAGCTCAGCGGGGAGCCTGCTTCCCCCTCTCTCTCTGCCTGCCTCTCTGCCTACTTGTGATCTCTCTCTCTCTGTGTCAAATAAATAAAATCTTAAAAAATTTAAAAAGTGCTCTGAAAGACAAAATCTACTTACAAAAAGGGTGTGTGGGGGAGTACCAATTCCAAATGAAAGGGAGCCCCTTGTGAATGAAGTCTTCCAGTGGCTCCTTCTTGCTTCCAGGGTCCAGCCTACAGCCCCTCATCAAGCATGGGGAGCCCTCTGCAGCTGGACTGCCCCTCCAGCCCATGAGCCACTCCTCCCTGAACAGTGCAGCTGAACTCAATCACTCGGGCTCCAGGAGGGAACCAGAGACTTTACACTAGTCTCTTGACCTGGGACACTGCCCCCTCCCTTGCCTGGTCTGCAAATGTCTTGAGGAAGTTTCTAAAGACTTCATGCTGGGGGCGCCTGGGTGGCTCAGTGTGCTAAGCCTCTGCCTCCAGCTCAGGTCATGATCTCAGGGTCCAGGGACTGAGCCCCGCATTGGGCTCTCTGCTCAGTGGGGAGCCTGCTTCTCCCTCTCTCTGTCAAAAGAATAAAGACTTCATCTTGGACACAAAAGAAGGGACACTGGTCCAAAACACCTGCTTCGTAACACCACCTGCTGTGCTTCTGTTTCTGTCAGGATCTCCTTCCTGTCTCCTGAATTAAACCGAGAATACCCTAGCATACCCTGCTGCCTTCCCATCACGCTGTTCTTTCCAAATGTACACACAGAAGAATGACAAAATTTCAGTAGTGAAGCTATTGTTCCCACAATACTGAATCACAGCCCTGAAACTGTGCATCAACAACCTTGGCAGGCCCCAACAAGTTCATAGAGCACATGGTAGGGGATTTTAAATTTGGGAGACACTCAACATCTGTTGGCTACGGAGAGATCTACTAGTTCAAGGTAGATCACAGTTTCATCATTAGGTTGTGATACATTCCTTTGGTTAGATCATCTTAGAAGCTGGGTTTTTGGTGGTCGCTATTGTGAAAAGCAATTCAAAGTCAGTGTGGAATAGGTAGTGCCGTCCAACGGGATTAGAAAGTTTGAGAAGCTTTATAGTGCCCAAGAAGCACACAGATCCCATTAGTTATTGTATTTAAGAATGAAATAAAAATACTGTTTCTTCTAGTTTATAAGTTTTAAAAAAAAGTGACTTGGTACCACATAGTTCTTATTATGTAATTTGAGTATCATTACTTGATAAATAGAACTCTTGGGCATTTCTTTTGGTTTAGAGGATCCATGAGAAAATTACTGAGCCATGAATGCTGGGTGAGTGCTATGAGCTGGGAAAGTCTGGGAACCTCTGGTCTAAGATACCCTCTAATCCAGGGCACATCACATTGTGAAATCCGTTTAGTGGGTTATGGCCAGCCTTCTTTTGCCTTAGTAAAACAGAATGGTCACTAGAACACACTGCATGTAGCAACGGTAAACATTATTGTGTAGAGCTTATGTTCATTATATACACACAAATAAGCATGGGTATCTTGGATCACAATGTAGAATGTGTATTTCTTGTTTGGGTTGATTTTAGAAGTTTGAAAAGCCACTAAGACTTCAACCTCATTTTAGAGATGAGAAAACAGCTTGGAGAGTGAAAGCTGATTATTGCAATTCACAGCCACCGGGGCCAGGCGCTGCTGCACTCAGCCTCGCTGTGCTGGGAGGCCACTGCTCACAGGGATCCTCCAAGGCAGGCCTCATTCTACCCAGCAGAGGTGTGGTTACTCAAAGTCACATAGCTACAGCGGTGAGGATCAGGTACCCTCACTTTGGTTCCAAGACCCATTTGCACCCCACAAATGCCAGCAGCCACACCTAGAACAAAATGGTTTTAATCAATTGCGTCACCCTCACTCTCCTGGGAGCGGAGCAACAAAAAGGCTCGGCTCCTGCCCCCAGAGGACAGTAAGGCTTATGTGTCTCTCCACACTGCAGGGCCCAGGCTGGGCAGGTGTGGGGGCGGGGGGGTACAGATGGGGGACACAGGATGGGCGGGCAGGAGGCAGAGAGGAAATGGCAGGTGGCTCGAACACAGGAAAGCAAAAGGGGCCCCTGCTGGTCCTTGGGCCCCAGGGCCCAGCCCCAGTACTCCTGCTTTCCCCTCCCTGGCTCGAGAAAGGTCATGGAGAAGAGACAGGGGAGCAAGTCCCAGCAGCAGGAAAAGCAGCAGCAGCTGTTTCCTTCACCAATAAATATACTTCATTACCAAGCTAGAAGAGGGGGTGGGAGAGGGACTGGGTGGGGAGGAGGGGGGAGAAGCTGCCACCTGTGTTGCTGGGATTAAAGCAATGACGAGATGGTGCCAGACCCCCCACCACTATCCTCACCCCCCCTGCCTTCTTAAAACTGTGAAAAAGCTTTTAACGTGGCCCTCCTGTCTCCAGGGCTGCTCGGAAGCCTGACTGAGAGGAGGCACCTGGCAGAGACCAGGCGGAGGGAGGGAAGGACGGAGGGAGGGAAGAAGGGAGGCTGCTGCTCCCCAGAGGCTGCAGCTGGAGGGCTGGAGCCAAGTAAGCACTGAGGGGAGAAGGAGGGAGAAGGGGAGGAGGCTGAGCAACTGTCAGGAGAGGCTCCCAGCTGAGAGCCAAGGGGGCAGAGAGCGGCTTGGTGAGTGGTGGGGTGACTGCTGTCCAGTGTTAAGCTTGGGGCTGCTGAGGAGGGAGGGGGCCAAGTTAGGGATTTTCCCATCTGAGTGGCTCAGGAGACCCACCCCCCTCCCCCCAGAGCAGCAGGGGGACAGAGAAAAGCCATCACTTCTTTGGTCTTTGTGGCGGCTCAGCATGTGGGGTGGGAGGAAGGGCAGAAAGGGCCCTTAGCAGGGAGCGCCACCTCAGCAGAGTGGGCCTGGCTGGGAGCTCTGGCAGAAAGGTCACAGTGAGGCCAAGGAGCCCCCAGAAAGGGGAGTGGGAGTGGTCATAGTGCAGTGCAGAAGGCTATGGCGTGTTGCCCCACCCTCTGCCAGGGCCCTTGGGAAAGGCTAAGCCCCCGGAGGTGGCCAGTGAGCGCAGGCGCAGGGTCTGGAGCCAGCACTGGGAGAAGGGAGAGGACACTCTCCTGCCCAGGCAGGGGCCTGGCCTTGCCTACTGCAGGACTCCCACCTTCCTTCGGCTTCCACCCTGACATGGTGGCTCTGGAGGGAGGGTGGGACCCCATCCTTTTTCAGAACCTTCCCTGAAGCCACAGAGGAGCTAGCCTTGCCCGTAGGAGCAAGAGTGGCAACAGGTCAAGGCTAGCCCTTACGGACTGGAATTCCACTCCCCTTCCTGCCGCCAACTGAAGTGTAGGGCAGTCCTTGAAGACAGCTTTGGCCCTTGCCTCCCAACCTGAGGCAGGCCAGAGCCCTCCAGGGACATGGGAGGTGGGTGGTGTCTGGAGGGGCTTCCCCTCCTGCTCTTCTGCTCAGAGCTGAGGCCAGTCAAAGGGCAATCTGCCCCAAAGTCTGAAAGCCAGCGAGTTGTAGCAACCCCCCACCCCCAATGCCAAACTAACAAACAAAACAGGGAAATGAAAAAAATGGGGGGGGGGGAAGACAAACCAAAACAGAACCCCCTGACCTCCTGCCCATGGTGGAGGGTCCAGCCAGTAGCAGGGGCCGGGGACCAGAGCTTGGAGGGTCTAGCTGGGCCGGCACTGAACCTGGCCCTCGGAGCTGTCCTCGTCATCAGAGGCCCCCGCGCCCCCACTGCTCAGGCCTGTGATCCGGTAGCCCATGTTGAGCAGCATCACCTCCAGTGGGTCGGCGTTCATGCGCCGCTGGTTGGCCTGGGAAGCACCCTCCATGTCCTCCACAACTCGGCCTGTGAGGTCTTCGCTCTGTGGGGAAGGCACACAGCACCGGGAGAGAAGTGTGTGAGGGAGGTTGGCAAACACACACACACACACACACACACACGTGGAGCGGTATACATAGAGGTGGCTGGACACACCAAGAGATGTACGTGGGGCTGTACGTATACTCCTATGTAGATGCGGATGCAGGTAACCCACATATGGGGATACGTACAGGACACGTGCTCACCAGGATACAGATATGAGGGAGACACGCCACGTGGGGTTATACATACGAGGCCCATCTGGTAGTACACACTGGAAGGGGACACAATACACTGAGATATATATGGAGGTGCCCATGCTGGGATACACACCGAGGGGGGGGCATACCCCTATTGGGGTACATATTGGCGGGGCCCCATACAGGAAATGGTGGGGCTTACCACATGGGGTTACACACATGGGGGGCCCATACATGGATATATGTGGGAGGACTCGCACCAGGGTCTGCTGGGCACACCTACTAGATACCCAGGGCAGGAGGAACAGCCAACACCCCCCGTCCTACTCTTCTGTCATCACTCCCAACAACCCTTCCTTTATCCTCCTTTTTCCCTCCCCTCATGGGAGAGGCCTGTAGGGTTCTCTTTAAAATTCACAGTAAATTGCCTCTGTAATTAGATACACCACTTGACTTCTGTTTTGCTGGCTAGAAAGGGGAGGGAAGTGGGGCAGAGGGCAGGGGAGGCCTCAGGCCAGCCTGCTTGGCTACCCACCCTGGGAGTAGAGGGGACCACATCCTCCTAAGTGTCCCTGTGGACTGGACACTTCACAGGCATCACTTCTTTATCCTTAAAGCAACCTTTTAAGGTGGTGGTGTCATACCCATTCCAATGTACAGATAAAAACCTGGGCCAGAGATGGTTAAGTCCCTTAGGCAGTGAGTGAAGGGACCAGGATTCAAACTTAGGCTCGCCAAGATTCCGAAGCCTGCATACTTCCCATGTAACCAAGGGACTGGCTTTTGTCCAGCTTCTGGGGGACACAACACAGTGGTATATGAGGTCCCTAGGGAGCCCCTGTTCTCATGAAGTGGTACTGGGGCTGCTCCAGTTCCCTCCCGGCCTCCTGCAGCCTGTCCTTGGTTACTGTTTCCTGTATGGGAGTCTCATCCCCTCAGCTTGCTCAGGGATGTGCCTCGAGAAGGCAGGTGCCTACTCTTCCCCCCGGAACTGCCTACTGCGTTTGGAATTGGTAGCTCCCACCTTGACATAGTGCTGGGCCCTCAGGTAGGAGTTCACTCATCCCAGGGGCTTCCATCTCTGGATGACTCATTTCTTTCCCCAATCTTCCCAGGCCCAGCCGGAGGCCTTGCACAGGATCCAGCCCAACCTTTGTCCCTGTCCAGTTTTGGCCATTTTCTCCACACCCTCACCTCTGGCCGGGGGTTCCAGAGCCGCACAACAGGGTCAATGCCGCTGGTGGCCAGGAAGCAGTAGCTGGGGTGTGGCTGCAGGCAGTTGACGATGGACTCATCTCCTTGGAGCACGCGGACCAGGTTGGTGGTCTCCTTTTCCCAGATGAAGAAGGAGCCATCGTCAGAGCCACTGACGATGTACTGAGCGTTGCTGGCAGAGGGGCAAAGGGCAGGGAGGTCAGGTGGGGTACTGCCCTACAGCCTCAAGTAGAGGCTGTATGGCTTACGGCAAGGGGAGCAGGGAACTCTGGGGTCTTCACTTGACTCAGAACTCCCACACTCGGCAATCCTCTCCATACTGCACAGCCTTAGTCGCTGTCCAGCTATTAAGCTTAAGATCAGGGACTGCTTGGGTGCCTCCAAGATATTCTCCCTCAACACATGTTATAAGCTCCCTGGGTGCGGGATCAATCCTGCATCTCTTCGATCTCTGGGAACACTCTTGTCGAAGCCTTCCCCAGCAGTCCTCGCTTCCCGGGTCCACAACCCCCTTACACACCACTGACACTTAGAGGGGACCTTGATGGAGAGACTCTCAACACTCAAGGGTTTCACTTACCCCAAGAAGGTATACCATATACAATGGAGGGTTGGGGGTGGCGGGGTCTGAGACATGGGCTATGTCCCTCAGTACCAGGGGCACAGTTCTGAGAACACAAGTGTGCTAAGACTGCCAGCTTTTGAGGGCTCTGGCCTTATACCCCAGCAGAGGGAAGCTCCAAGCATCCACATCAAGACCAAGCTCTGGCACATGGAGACAGAGGGAGAGGAGGCAGGGGATAAAGGCAGAGTCCAGACCCCATGCTGGATGCTCTGTGGATTACCTCACAAATCCTCATTATGGCCCCATGAGTGGGGATGGCTTGTTTCATTTTATAGATGAAGAGACAGGCCCACAGAGGTGAAGCCATTTGGTCAAGGATACAGAGGCAGAACTGGGATTTGAGACTTTTCTGAAAGCATTATGCCCCCACAACCCCCCAGTCTCCTGCTGCCGAACTGCCCAGGCTGTGCCCTCCTCCTCTTCAGGGCCTCGGACCTGCCAAAGAAATTGGCCTCCTTGATATCCGTGGTGGTGTTGCAGTGGCCGCAGTAGCGGAACTGGTAGTCGTAGCTTCGCTCCCGCAACACCATTTCATCCTCTGAGATGGAGTCCTTGCGGCTCGTACTGCGGAGGCGGACAGGGCCGCCGCTGCCACCGCCGGCTCCCTTCTTCTCCTCTAGGGTCAGAGAGCAAGGAAAGGTGAGACCTGTCCTTATTTTTCCTCCCCTACCTTGTCTCTACCCCGGCCCTGTTTTCAGCTCAAGTGCTGACAATGTAGGGCTATCTGCCTCTACCCCTACCCTCGAAAGCTGAGAATGACTGTGAGGAAGAAGCGTTTTTGTACCTAAGCCTTGAGGATATTCAAGAGGGGACTTTGGATGCTAGAAGGGCCTTTGCTCAGGTCCCAGAACAATGTCTGGAAGCCCCAAGGATGCACAGGCCCACAGTCTGTTTCTGTGGAGATAAGAGACAGGGAGGAGAAGGTGAAGCACTACTGAGAGACTTGAAAGGGTAATTTTTCTAAGTAGACCTACAGCTCTGAAAGGAGTAAAGTCTAAGCCCTTTCCTCACTGGAAGATGAGTTATAGATCCCAAATGAGGCACTGATCAGTTCAGTGCCTTGGGTAAAATCACAGTTTTCTCAGTGCCTTAAAAGTGCCTTGATTCTGCCTGCCTCAGGGCCTTTGCATGTGCTGGTTCCTAGGCCAGAAATCTTTACCTCCCACAGGTACACTTTTTATCTAGTTACCTCTTCTTCCCCATCCCTGAGATCTCAGATTAAATGTTTCCTCCTCTAGAACCCCAGCCTGACATTAAGCTCTGCCCCAGGCACCTGCACCGTATCAGCCCCCCATGGCACTCATCACATTGTTTCTCCTTCATTGCTCGGTTCCTTTGCTAGGGCTCTAAACTCCACGAATCCCAACTGACTTGTCCACAGCTGTACACCCACAACCCAGCACAGTGCCTAGCATGTGGTAGATGCTGGATAACTATTCAAACAATGCATCAGTCGCATGGTTAGTAAATTGCATAGGAGAGAGGTGAGGGTCCATGTCTTCATCACAAATACCCAGCTCACCCTCCAATGCTACTGAGCAGAGCTGGACAGGGCTTCAAATGAGCCCGTGGAGGCAAGGCCGTGGGGTCAGGGAGGCTGTGTGAGGCATTTCCACTGCCCTCCACTGCTGCCTCTGCTGCAATCAGCCAAACTGGAAGGAGTACAACCCCCCACTGCTGCCTCTTACTCAGATGCCCAATGGAACAGCTAAGACCCTGTCTCTGTGAGCCGGTGAGAAGGCCCAGCTAGAGCTATGCAGACTGGGCTCAGTTTCTTCCTGTCCTGAGTCCTAGGCATTAAGCCAGGTGCTTTAAACATACTATTGTTAATCCTCAAGAGAAACCCTAAATGGGAGGTGCTATCATTCCCCCTTTACAGTTGGGGAAACTGAGCCTCAAAGAGACCAAGTGAGTGTCCCAACCTCCATAATTTCTGAATCAGCCTAAGAATCCAGGCCTCTCTAATCTCAGAACCATGTCTTCTCCAGCATGTCACACAGGACCTCAAAGTAACAGCAACCCCTCCTCAGTGCCCACTCACCACCGTCATTTTTGGAGAAGAGGGCTGCCGTGATGTCGCGGCCCAATGCGTCACAAGCACTACTGTGGGCCTGCTCCGGGAACTTCCCTTTGAAGTCATCCAGGCACTCCAGGGCCTCAGCCACGTACTTGAGCTCAAAGAGGCAGCGGGCCAGGCGGAAGTGTGCCTTCAGGTGGCACGGGTTTAGGGAGATGGCCTTGAGGCAGTCTCTCAGGGCATCGTAGTGGTCACCATCCCTGGGAAGGCAGGGGAGTGTGGCTTAGAGGTAGGACCGTGTGGCAAGCAAGGAGTCCACCCAGTCTCCTTTGAGGTGGGCCACCTCAGCCCACCTCTGACAAATTTCAGGGCGAGGGTGCTTGTAAATGAAAAGAACCCTGGCTCAGCCCAGACCCCGCTCCCCAGGAGACAGAGTATGTTAAGGAGATGAGTCAGGAACCCTGAAGTCTTGGTGGGGGATGAAGGGATGGTGTGCGCGCACCAGGGTGCACGCATGTGTGAAAGAAAAAACAGTGTCAGGCTGCCCTCTGCTGGGCACAGAGTGCAACTGCGCACTGGCTCACCCCAGGCCCCTGCAGTTCTGCAGCAGAAGGCCTGGCATCTTGCCCACTTCAGGCTCCCCAAGCCCTCCTTCTCTCTTCCTCCAACTACCTCCTCAAATCCCCCCGGCTGGTCTTCAAAGCCCTGGCCAAGGCAGGGGGCCCTCAAGGACAGTTCGGCGGTCTGGGGAAGCCAGAAGTGCCAGGCTGGGGACTCAGGGTCTGACCAGCAGGCAGCAAGCCCTCAGCCAGGCCCCCCTCTGTCCTGGCTGACTGATCCACAGCAGCTGTGGCCTCTACCTCCCGGGGCTGAAGGATGGGGCCTGACAGACTGGCAGAGTCAGCTCTCTGGAAGCTGATGGCGAAGGGGGGTGTGCACGCCAGGAACTCCAAATCATCCCCACTCACTACCTTCAACCTCCCAAAGCATGGATGAAGGGAAATGGGGATGGTTTTCAGTTTTCGGGGGGACAGCAAGAAGGGAGGGGTCTTAAGGAAGTCCCCTGCTCTCCCACCCTGTGCCAGAATATAGGATACACTCCTCCAGTATCTCTCATCTGTTCCCACCTGTCGTTTATAGATCACACAGGTCACAGGACTTCTCCTTTAGTAGCCTTCCCGCCAGCCCCCTTTTCCCTGCTGGGCTGAAATGGGCCTAGGACCCAACTGTGACAAGCAGCATTCCCCAGAACTGATGCTCTTTCCACCAAGGCACAGGTCACAACCCTCCTGCACAGGGTCAAAGCAGGCCCAACAGGGGAAATGTCCTCCTACAGCACTCAGAGCGAGCATTCAGCCCTTGCAACAGCCATACTCAGATCGGGAACAAGTAGCTCACCAGCGTGGGAGCAGGCAGGGGACAGAGTGCTTTGAAGGCCTGGCCTGCGTCAGAACGACGGGCTGTGATGAAGGAGCAGGCACTGTTTGGAAACCCAATTACCACCTGCAAAGTGCCCCTCAGAGCTCCTGGAGAGAGCCAGACAGAAACCAACCAGGAGCCAGAGGGTGACAGCTCCCACTGCACCCAGGAGCAGATGGCAGCCCTGGAGAGACTGGCCTGGGACAGAATGCGACGTTCTGGGGTCACTGGCAGGTGTGTGGGGATGGGGAGAGTGGGCCGGCCCTAGGGTTCACCCATCCACCAGACTCACTGCCAGATCAATCTCCCTGAAAGGACAGCCCTCAGCACATCCCTCTCCTGCTCAGAACCCTTCAGTAGCTGCCCATCACCCCACTGAATCCAGGCCAAAACAGCCACCGCTCTGCATTCCAAGTCCTTCCCAGGCCGGCCCCAGGCTACCTCACAGACTCATCTCCTGCCAGTCCCTTCCAGAACTCTCTGCTCCAGCCAAATGGATTTGTTGTTCTGCAAACAAGCTCTTCAGTCAATCCCCCACCCCCACGCCTTTGTTCGCACGTCTCCCTGGGAATGTCCTTCCCCCAGAATCCCCTCCTCCTTTTCACTTCCTTGCCTAAGTCTGCCCACACTCAAAGCCCATCAGATACCTCATCTTCCTGACACTTCCCTGACCCCAGCTGAAGTGACTTAACTTTTCTTAGTGCCCACAGCCTTTTACTTGACCACGCAAAGACTCACTGCTTCCTGACTCTTTGACAATGAGAACCATGATCACGTCTTTGTCCTCTGCCCAGAAGCTGGGGACTCTGGAGCACAGGAACTCAAAGTGAAGAACTTTGTGTCCCTGGTATCTAGTGCATAGTAGGAGTTCAGAGAACATGTCAAGGGCTCTATCAGCCTCTCTTAGCAAGAATGCAAGAGTGAAACAGCTCTCAGTCTAAAGCCTGGATGAGGACACTGCATATTCTACCCAGCTCTTGGGACAGAGAGGCCAAACACCTCAGGATGGCTCCCAAACCATCACCTCCTCAGTCAGGTTACCATCTGAGTCTTTGGCAAACTCTTGACGCCTGAGCTAAGGCCAATGGGGTAGCATCTTCCCAAACCCCCATCTACCATCCTGTTAACTTGGGTGGGTTTCTTAAGCTTCCCTCTCTGGCCTGCCTTGTTGCAGCCAGACGATGGCACACCAGCTGGCCTGTCTGTCTGGGCAGAGCCGACGGATGCCAGACGGAGCAGAAATGGCTGTGGGCCCAGCTCTATCCATCTCCAGTCCTGGCCCCGACTGGGGGATGGGGCTTGCGTGCCTGCTGGTGCTGCAGGCAGAAGGGCTAGGAGCCCTGATGGTCTCCAAAGACAGCGGGTTCTTCAGGATATGGACCCCACCCCTTTACCACCAGCCCCTATGACCCAACATGACCCACAGCCAGCTTCAGATCTCTGGTATCTTGTTTGTGCTTAGTCTACGAGCATAGAAAAGCAAGCTCCAAGGTCAAGGAGCTGCAGAATCATTTCAGACAGATACCAAGTGAATTCACCAAATGCCTCTTTCCTATGTAGCAAGAATTCCACTGTTCCTTCATAGTCCCAATTCAAGGCACAATTATCCAACAGTTGGGATTAATCAATCTCTCAAGTCCTACTTATCCAGTGGCCACAACACTTTACAACAAAACACCACTACTTAACAAAACGATTTCACTGTGACCTTCCTTGGTGCTTGAGAATTCCTGACTTCCAGTCTGGAGATGGGGAGAAGCAGCCTGGGGCTAAGGAGCCCTAGGAGGCCTCAGCATCTTGGCTCCATCAGGCCCCCTGCCTTCATCCCCTGTCCTAAGGTCCGCTCACCACTTGCGCTTCATGTAGGCGGCAGCTCGGTTCCCGTAGAGCATGGCATTGTGAGGGGCCCTCTGCACGGCCTTGCTGTAAAGCTGAATGGCCTGGGTCCACTGCTGGCAGGCAAAGGCCTCGTTGGCTTGCTGTTTCACGCGCTCCAAGTATGGGGGCAGCTCTACCTGGGGACTACGGGGAAGGAGAGCCAAGTTAGGCCAGCCAAAGAAGGTCAGAGCAGCCTCTCAGGAAGTCTACAGCCTTGCCTGAGGGCCACCTGTTATTTTCTTGGTCCCTGGGATCTGCACTGTCATTTAGAAGAGGGGCGCACTTCCATTCTTGGTCTGGGTTACTGCAATAGGTAATGGGCAGAAGTCCCGATACTCTGAACCAGTGAAAAAACAAGAGGAACTGTCATGGACAGGTAAAAGGCAACTCTCTCTCTCTTTTTTAAAAATTAAACTCTAAGTAAACTCTATGTCCCCAACATGGGGCTCAAACTCATGACCCCAAGATCAAGAGCTGCATGTTCCACTGACTGAGCCAGGCAGGCACCCCAAAGGCGATTCAATTTGATTCTATTTATTAGAGAGAGTGCGAGTGTGTGTGAGCTTGCATGTGCGAGCGGGGAGTGGGCAGAGGGAGGAGAAGAGAATCTCAAGCCAACTTGTGCTGAGTGCGAAGTTTAACAGGGGGCTCAATTTCATGAGCCTGAGAGCATGACCTGAGCTGAAATCAAGAGCTGGGTGCCTAACTGGTTGAGCTACCCAGGTGCTCCCCAAAGGCAATTCTTAATCAAACTCCTGAGCATGATAATAGCTAACCACCCACCCCCACACTGAGCTGAACCTTGTGACCACCCAAGTTCCTCCCATGTATCTCTTTATAGAGACTTCTGTTTCTCTCAAAGTTTAGAGGCTTTGAACACCTCTATACGCAGCATTGGGCTTGGTAGTGAATAGAGGCCAAAAGATAGTATGGGACAAAGAAAAATACAATGGGGGAAGAATATCTATGTAGAACACCTTTAAGAGAGAGCTCAGTACTAAGAGACAGCTGATCCCCTGGTCCTGACCCAGCTATGGATACCAAGGGACTGGAGCTTCAGTCTGAGCATGACTGGAATCCTACCAGGTAGGAGCAGTATTGGAACCACTAGCCACATCCAGAAATACTCCATTACTCCATTATATCCCTTGCCCCAGTCCCCAGACTTGGAAGTATGTACCTGGATGGACGGTTTACAAAACATGCTCTTATATCCCTTCAATTATACTGTAAGGTACCATAAGGTGTAATTGGGACTGGAAGGGCTGGACAAGTCAGACTGGCCTCACCTGACATGTCCCCTACTCTCCGGCAGCCGGAAGCCATTGCTATGAAGGTGCAGGCCATTGGATACGCCGTTGGATACACCATTGGTGGACATCTTGCCGTTCTGAACTTCTGGCAGGGATGGGGAGAAAGAACAGCAACAACTCAGGAGGAGTTCCCCATTGCTCCTCAGCAGCCCTCCAGCTTCCATCACAGGATCTGATGGTTCCACTGTGGGCCATCCTCCTGGGGTGAGACCCCTTCCCAGAAAGCAAGTTTTGACGCAGGTAGGCAAGTGCATAAAGAAAAGCCTGTGCGCCCTCTGCTGGTTGGAGAGGGACACAGCTTTAACTTGGCATTACCCTTAGGTGGGATTTGGGGGGATGTGGGGTGGGCGGGGGTGTGTGTGTGTGGGGAGAACGGGACTTGTAGAGGTGCCTAAATCAACTGCAGGCCCCAGGAAAGAGTCAGTGAGGAGACTGACCCAGGATGAGAAAGGAAGGGCAACTAGTTGAGGTCCTTAAGAGACAAGCCACGGAAAGTGCTTTTTCAGAGGGAAGGTATCTCTGACCTACCGTTCTCTTCCTTCTTACTATACACAGAGTGTTCTTTCAGAGAATCGAGTCCTTTTGGGGCACAGCCACAGCACAAGGGAAGGGGCAGCTTTCTCAGCAGAAGTGGCAAACGCTCAAGCTCCCCAGCAGAGATAACCCTACCCCAAGAGAGAACTTACCCCCTGAGGAGTGGCATTTTCTAGGCAAGAGAAAGGTGTACGGCCGCTGCTTGTAAGTCAGGTCAAACAAATAGACCTAGGGTGGAAGGGTCAAGAAAAGAGATGGAGGCTGTGAGGTAAGAAAGTGGCCGGCCAGAAGCAAGGCCTTGGTGGCTTGATGGCTCTCAGGAACACAGTGAGTACTGAGTAGGGAGCCATCCAGCAAGGCCAGGAGGTGTTCTACGGAACAAACCTCACACAGGAACATCTTCCCAGTTCCCAGTCCCGAGGGTGGACTGCTTAAAACACCGCCATTAATTAGAATCACGTGTTTAAGTTTGAAAGGTCCTCAGAGGTTACAAAGCCAAATTTCTCATTTTATAGATGGGAAAACTGAAACCTCAGAGAAGGGAAGCAATTTGCCCAAAGCATCATTGCTATTTACTTCTCTCAGTGAACATAAAATTATTATTATTTAATGTTTTTTCAATTCTTACTTTGCTTTAGGAACTTGGCTAAATGTTTTATAGGACTTACCTCATTTCATCCTAGAAACCACCTCATAAAGAAGTACTATTATTTTTTTAGTACAGTTTTTAGTTATCTCTATACACAACATAGGACTCTGAACTCACAGCCCCAGGGATCAAGAGTTGCATGCTCTTCTGACAGAGTCAGCCAAGTCAGCCCAAGAAGTACTATTATTATCAACCCCTTTACAGACAAAGAAATATGGGCTGAGCCTTTATTTACCCACGGCCATAAAAGTAGTATGTGGCACAGCCAAGACCCAAAACCAAGTCTGTCTGGCTCTAAGCCACTCTGCTACACTGCATCACTATTCATCCTAATGCTACCTTCAGGCCAGGTGATGGCCCAGCAATCTGAAGCCAGGACCAGTTCTCCATTCCAGTCCTCTGCTACATAGTCCACCTTGCCTTGTTCATCAGCTGCTTCACCTGCCATGTCTCCTGTCAACCTGGGCTGGATCATATTTCACCTCTGTCTCCTTCATGTTTATAATGATGCTAGTCCCAGAGTAAGTGCTCAGTGAGTGTAGAATAAATGGATTTAAGCAAGGCTTACTAAATATCCTGACCGAGAACATGCAAAGAGAAAGGTTAGTAGCCTGCCATTACCAAGGAACACTCCTACAGGCTGACTCAGCCCCAGGGTTTCCTCCTAGGAAAATGGAGGATGAGGAAATCGAGGCTCAGAAGAATGAAGACCCTCACAGTTCAAACTCCCAGTACACAGAAGGCCAGCATTTGAAGACCGGTCTGTCAGTTCTAATGCTTCAGAAAAAGCCAAGGCCAGGGCACCTCTCTGGGAATTCCAGTGATGCCAGGTTGCTCCTACATTTCACTGTGAAGTAATTTACAATAAGGCTGTTGCCTGTCTGCCTCATGGCACTGGAAGTGAGGTGTTAAGCCCTGGCTGCTGACTGTAGGGTGAAGGAGGGCAGAGCTACCTCGGGCAGCCAGACATACCTGCTCCCCTCCCATGTTGACCAGCAGCTCTGTGCCATTGGGGCTGAAGGTCACATAGGTGGCGACCAACACTCTCAGACGGTTGTTGTAATCAGGCAGCTTCACAGGCAGGTGACCTGTGGGGAGAAGCTCAGTTACCCTAATGTGAAGCTCCCCATCTTCCCCCAGAGGGGCAGGGAGTTGTGTGAAGTCAATCATATCAATAATGGTAGCAATTACCTTCATCATAAAAGCAGCTGCAAGTGTTGAGCACTCACTATATGCACTAGGCTAACTGCTTTATATACTTTATTTCATTTCATCATTACGATGCCATTTTATGGAAAAGGAATTAAGACTCATCAAGGGTAAATACTTTGCCAAAGGTCACAGGATGGCTGGTCAGTGGCAGTCAGGATGAAAGCCCACATCTGCCTTACTCTAAAACTCTTTCTCTTGACCACCATGCCATGCTATCTCCCTGCACCACCCCAGAGTCAGCACCCAGCCAAGAATGTGGGGCCAGGGCTGGACTGAGCCCTACCTGCTACGTAATACTGGGCGGCACCATCCGGAAGGGGCTTCTGCCGGTCACAGAAGGTGTGGACACCTGCCGAAGGGCTCTGCTTCATGCTCTTCCTGGTGGGAAGGCAAACCATATAGGTTATAACCCCTAGCACTACCCTTGGCTAGTCGAGATCACACTCCCTAGAGGAAAACCTAAATTTTTACTTCTGAAAGGAGATACCTTTCTTCCTTACCTGAACAACCCCAAAGTTTCACCAATTAGACAGCCATGGCCGTACACATTACAGTGCTTTACAAGTAGGTCCTATCCATTGTCTTGGTCCTCATGACCACCCTATTATTCTCATTTTACAGATGATGGAGTTAAGGTTCAAGGTCCACTCCATGTCACGTAGTGTATGAGGAGCAGCAGTGGTCGCCCAAACCCACAAATGAAAGTCTAGCAGGCCAGACACCCCTGTGCCTGTCCCAGGAGTTGACTGAAAACCCAGGCTGGCAGAGCTGCTCAGGTCTGCAACTTAGGTGGAGGTTCTGAGTATATTATACATTTGTTTAAAAAATAATAAAATTAAATGTACAAAAAAGAATTACATGTATAAGATTATAACTCTGCACGAATACTCATAGTAAGAGAACAAGTGAAAATATTATACACAGTGATTTGTTTCAGGTGGTGGATTATGGGTAGTTTTTTCATTATATTTTCCATATTTTACAAAATAAACATGGATTACATTTTTTCAAAAATCACAAGAATTTAAAGACCCATCTTAGAAAGAAGAGGGCATGGCAATGAGGGAAAGGGGCAGCAGGTTCCCAGGGACCTGGCCATGGGAGGCCGAGCTATTCATACCTGTGGTTATGAATCATGCGAATGTCATAGAGCCTCACAAAGGGCCCACTGGCCCCTACTGCCAGGCAGTTGTTGTCCTGGGGGTTGACGGTGAGGCACTTGGCCTCCACCAGCTGGCCACAGTACTCTGTCAGGTCAATCAGCACCTCCGAGTGTTTGCTGTTCTCCCGAAGGTCATACTGGCTGTGAGAGAGGACAGCGTTAGGGGATGGGGGTTGGGTCCTCCTGTGAGGTAGGGGAGAAGCTAAGGCCTTGTTATACAGAGGGACTGAGAGCAGCTCTGACCTGTTCCTAAATAATAAGAAGGTCAAAAACCACTATTTTTTTTTTTGAAAGATTTTATTTTTTAAGTACTCTTTACACCCAGTGTGGGGCTTGAACTCAGGACCCTGAGATCAAGAGTAGAATGCTCCTCTGACTTAGCCAGCCAGGCGTCCTGAAAAACCATTCCCATTTCCCCAGTGGTCACGATGGGCCAGGCACCTGAAATAGGCTTCTCATATAATCTGTTTTATTCTTTATGTAACTATTTACGGTAAATACTACTGTAATGTTTTTTGTTTGTCTTTTATAGGTGTCAGTGATATTACTATTTAGTACTATTACTAGTAATTACTAAAAATGAGAAACTGCTTTGTGTCCACTGCTATCTGTAAATGTTGCACATGGATTATCTCATTAAATCCTCATGCCATTCCCAGGTACCATTACAACACTGAGGCCGAAGGCAGCTGAACAGCCTGTCTGGGATGACACTGCCAGTAAATGTGAAGCTGGGAAAATAGTGCAGAGCTGGGGAGACAGCCTTTAACCACCTGGCTCCGCTCCTTAACTCTACTTTTAATCTAATTTCTTACAGGAAACAAAGAAGTATGGAGGGGACTGAAAGGAGAATCTAGAGGTCACCTACTTAGCATCAAGACAAGCCTGAGTCCCACTCAGGAGGTTAAAGGTCATGTCAGACATCCCCAGCAGCAGCACTCCCCCTTACGGCAGTTTGGAGGACTGCTGTGCTGCCACTACACAGGCACAGAGAATGGGGAGGATGTGCCCCATGTGCTCACCCACCTCCTGCCTAGACACTGGCAATAATCTCCACCCTGTCCGCCTCACCTTTCTATGCCCACCTCATCAGATTGCTCTTCCTAAAATACTGTTTTTGTTATATCACTCTCCTGCTCAAAAACCTGAGGGGATTCCTCAATACTTCTAGCTTACTGTTAGTAAACATTGACCAAACTTATCAGTCTGGTTTCTAAGACCCAATTTCAAGCTAACATTGTCCCTCAGCTTTCTAACTGCGCCGATGACAACTATCCTCCATGTGGCTATCTTACCCCTGCCTCCACGAACTCTGCTCAAGTTGGGGAGTCCACTCAGCTTTTCCTTGCCCATCCAAATCCTGCCTATTCTGCAAGGTCCAGTGTATGCTCCCCTTCTGCTAGGACACTTTCACTGACTGTACCTTTGCCTAAGTGCCACTCAGGCTCTGACTCTAGGTGCTTTGCCTATCCCTGCTGCCCTGGCACAGTCTGGTTAGTGAGGTTCAACAAGGGGAACACAGAATTGTACCTGCCACTGACCAAAGTGCTTTTTGTCTTCCAAGTACTCTCCTAAGGTTTTATAGGCACTATCTTGATTTTAATGCTCAGGCCAAGGGAGATATTATGATAATTTCCATTATAGATGATGAAACTGAGATTCAGGGGTAAAGTGACTTGCCCCAAATACTGAGTGACAGAGGTAGGACTTGATCCCAGGTCTGTCTGACATCAGTGCCCTGTTTCTAACTGCTGTTTTATATTTTATAGTTCATGCGATCTAGATCTCTCTTCTTTTGTAACGGGGAAGAGGGTATAAAGTCCTACAAGATCTCAAGGGAGACATTAAATCAGGTTGGAGAGACAAGGAAAAAGTTCTAAAGTCACCTCTGAAGAAAGGAGTTAAAGGGCAATGAGACCATTTTAGGATGAAGGAAAGTAGAAGCAAAGTTGTCATAACCTAGGCCACTGGGAAGGGGGAAAGCCCACGTGACCATTTCTGGCTCGCTATCCCTTTCTCACACATATGCCCACTGATCAACTCTTTGAGAGAATGTATCAAGCACCTCTACGTACTAGGCACAGTGCTGGGCTCCGGGAACAAAACCAGGGATGAGAGAGAGATGGAGACGCTCTGGCAGCTCACTGTTCAGTGAGTGATACAGACAAAAAGATAAACCAATGAGTAAATAAAATTAAAGAACTACAGATAGTGATTGGAGTTAGAGAGGATACAATTAGTGTGCTGAGACAGAATGATTGGGGCGGTGTCCTACTTCTGAGGAGGTGATCCTTACGGTGATCTCAGGGCGAGGAAGAGTCAAATAAGGAAGAACTGGGGACAGAGAAAACTAGGTGGAGGGAACACCAAGTGTGAAAGTCCAGAGGAGGCTGACTGCTGGGTGACAGTAGGCCTGCAGGCCTGGATATAGTGGATATAGGACAAGCAATGTTGCCAGTTTTATATTCACAGAAAAGTGCCCTGGGCAGACATAGGAGGCTGAACTCTGCTGACAGGAAGGAACCAGGCCTATGGAAGGAAGCGGTGGGGCGGATGGGATGGGGAGCCAACATGCAGGGGGAGCAGGGGAGGCACAAGCCCCACTCCATGCTCAGGCCCTTACCGGATAAGCCCGTCCTCAGCAGCACTCCAGAAAGTGTTGGGCCACATGGGCGCTGTGGCGATGCGTTTCACCCGGTTTGTATGGTCTCCAAACATGTGGATCGTTTCCTTTACTGTCAGGTCGTGGACATGCACTTTGGAGTCGGCTGCCCCCGTGATCAAGATGCGGTCCCCAGCGTGAGGCAGGAACTGCTCCAGAGAGATCGAAGAAGAGATTGGCAGGCAGTGTGGGTCGGGCTGGCCAGGAAAGAAGACTAGCCTGGATGTTAGCACCCTCTTTCCTTCATTTTGGGTAAGAAAATGAGCCCATCCAAGACACTCCACTAAGGAAACTGCATCAAGCATCAGCCCACAGGCCCAAAGGTAAAAATTGGGACATATGCCTTTTCTTCGGTGGAATAGTCCTGACTTATGCCAAACTGAACTACCTAAGAAAGCCTTTTCCTCTGACCCTTCCCCAGGTAAGAGCTGAGCAGGTGACAGTCACAGTTGTTACCATTTACTAAGTATTTACCATGTGCCAGACACCTGGGCAGGTTCCTTATCTTATCAATATTTTAAATAACCCACTTAAAATTGAGGTTCAGCACTAACACTGAGTTAACTCGAGTCTGTCTGATTCTCATGTGAATACTGCCTCATGAGGACCATTTGATAACCTGAGAATTACATAACAAAGTAGGCTTAAAATGAAAAGGACTTCCAGTGTTTTAAGAAGAAAGTAGTATTTTAAGTTGGGTTCAAATATTTCTGGAGAACAATCTGGCAATAGGTAGCAAAGTAAAAGATGTTTCTATCTTTTAATCCCACACTTCCACTCTTGAGAAATTTCTATTAGGAAAAAGGGACCTGTGCAGAAATGCTCAGAGCAGCACTCCTCGTAATGACAAATACTGGAAATGGCTCAAATGTTGGGCCCTGGGGAAGGGTTGAGCATCAGGAGGAAGCATCTCCCTGCAGCTGTTACAAAGAATGAGAACCCCACCATTCAGATGAAGTTGGGAATAAAATATTCCAGATGACATGTGGTAAGAACAAAACAGCCATAAATATAGCTCTGAACAGTAATCTTTAAAAGGTGTGCGGTTCTATCACCTAGCTTTGAGAAAGAAAAATATTTGGGTATGGCGTTAGTGGACTTTTTCTCTTCTTTCTTGAGTTAAAAAAATTTAATTATCTTCTTTCTTAACTGAAAGTTCCTCCCAAACCA
Source organism: Neogale vison (assembly GCF_020171115.1). Classification (NCBI taxonomy): domain Eukaryota; kingdom Metazoa; phylum Chordata; class Mammalia; order Carnivora; family Mustelidae; genus Neogale; species Neogale vison. Next base: position 20,293,830 of record NC_058092.1, on the reverse strand, counting down.
CAACAAGGCTGAACCGGTGCTGGGGTTGGGGCATTAGTCTGCATTTAAAGAGCTCCAGTCCTACTTGACTTAAGTGTTCAGGAAAGAGCAACAATTCACTCTTCCCACACACCACTGTCTAAGGGCTCACCAGAACAAGGGCTGGATGAAACAGACGGAATTCCATCATTTTTAGAGGCAACCAGTAGTCTTTAATCCTGTCTGGAAACAGCATGTACTTCAGGCACAACAGAAGAGGGAGCTCTTGAGGCCTCACACACTGTAGTTGCCACCAGGGGGAGCTTGTGGGTTAAATAAAAATACCTGCATTGTTACTACCGGAAGAGAGAAGAATCCTTTTCTACACTTTCACAGGAGGCTGAGGGTCTGTGAATTTAATTTTGGGCCTTGCCCCAAATCTCACTATTAGTATCAAGACTACTGTCAAATTCTGGTTTTTGAACTCAACGTTTTGTGCTCTACGATGCCAAAGCTGATGGCACAGATCTCATTCCCAGATCCCACCCCACAGATTCAAATTAAACCTAATAACAATTTTCAGGGGGCAGAAAACAGTCTGTTTGCCATGCAAGAGGTGAATCAGCATTGTTCTGTCTCTAAAAACTGCAGAAAATTATCTAGGACTGGTCTCTGGAACAGAAGGTGAAAATGAGAGCTTGGGAAGAGGGCAGGGTTTAGGGAAATAAGTAGGTTCTCAGCTCTCAAATCTACCTTCTTCTTCATGTATCTTGTAATTCTTCTTGATACTAATTAGGAAAATATTTCTCAAATTAGTGAGGCTTTCCAAAGAACAGCCTCTCTCACATACATTTATTACAGAATTTCAGGGCTGGACAGGTCCTTAAAGGTCATTTCCTCCAACCTTAAACCTGTCAGGTAAGTTCCCATTGTGGAGAGTACCTCAGTGCTTGGACACTTAACAACCTTCTCAAAGGGCCCATTCTACCTTTTCCAAATTGCTCTAAGCGCTAGACCTGTCTCTCCATTAGGCCCATATTTGCTTCTGTGGACTTAAGAGCCAATAATCCCATGTCTGTTTTCTGAGATCAAAAGGAAGAAACTTCTTGTCATTTCCACCAACAGGGCTTCAGAGGTATGAAGACATTTTTAAATCCCATTCCCACCTCTCCTTAGCTCACTTTCACCAACAAATCTGTAGCTCAAATGTAGAATCGCTAAAAGTACCTACGGCAGGTGCCTTTTTACAATCATCTCATTGAACTATAATACTAAGCCTATGGAGTGCTGCTTCCCTTTTAAAATTAAAGGCCTATTTATTCATTTACTCATGAATCCAGGGGATTTTTCTAAGCTACTTTGTATTTACAGATGAGTAAAAGGGCTCAGAGAGGTCAGGTGACTTGCCTAGGTCACACAGCTTCTAAAAGGCAGATTAAGAGAGTCAAACATAGGTCTTCCTGCTATCTAAGTTCATGCTTGGAACCATACCCCACCATCACCACTCAAATAAATATAAATTCACCTGGTGCTGGCCTTGTGGCTCTAAGTGAGAAAGGAGAACATGGAAAGGAGATGGGGTTTCAGGAATCACTGTCAGATAGCTCAGATCACAAAGGTGTCTGTGACCCCAGGGGGTATGTGGAACCCAAATGGGCAAATACAACCATGTGCACAACCCAGTCATGCCTCTTACTTGCTCTATGCCTTATCCTGCTCACCTTGACAGAGAAGATATTTGCCGTGTGTCCCGTGTGCATGGAGAGCAGCTTCTTGTGGTGCAGCGGGTCCCACACAATCGTGTGCTGGTCATCGGAACCAGAGGCCAGCAAACTGCAAGCAGAATGAAGGTTTCTGATGTCTCTTCAAGTTCCTAGGCCCTACTCCCCTACCCCACCTCCCCTGTTCATAGGGAATGAAGCCACAGAGAGTGTGATGAACAGGAGATATCACGGAATTCAAGGTTATCTTGTAAACATTAGTTGAGTCTCTTCTATTTTGTCCTAAGGATTTATCATTATTCCTTAAAGGCATTAGATTATATAAAAAAAAAAACAACAAAAACCAGGGCTTGGGTGGTCATCCAATTCATTGTTCAACTGTGTGTTGATAGTGATGGACTAAACTTAAGTACACAGAAAAGTCTCTTTTCCTTAGATCTACTAAGGAGGAGGAAAGTCCCTTCTCTCAGCCTCCCCACTCCCGTCCCCAGCACCTTCTCAGATGCTCTAGCTCATACTCACTCTCCTTTCTCGTTCCACTCCAGACAGTTGACACATCCTGAGTGACCCTGGGGGAGCAAACGGAAAGGGACAAGAAGAGAGCCAGTTAAGAGATTCTCTTGGGAAATGAAACACCAAGAAGTAGAACTAAATAGGTAAACTGGCCTTTCCATCATTAGTGTTTTGCTGGTGCATGTGAATGACCAGAATTGAATTAAACTGCCTAGTATCTTACAATATATAAAGTATTTTCATAATCATGATCTCGCTTAATACTGAACACCTCAGCCTGTTTTTTTTTTTTTTTTTTTTAAGACTTTATTTATTTGAGAGAGAGAGAGAGCACAAGCAGGGGGAGCAGCAAAGGGAGAGGGAGAAGCAGGCTCCTCGTTGAGCAGGGAGCCTGATGCAGGGCTCAATCCCAGGACTGTGAGAATCACAACCTGAGCCAAAAGCAGATGCTTAGCTGCCTGAGCCACCCAGGAGCCACCACCTGAGCCTTTTAAATAAGGCCACGTTTCATTGATCCTATTTTGCAGAAACGTAAACTAAAGTTCAGACCAAGTAAGCCATGGAAGTGAGATCAAACAAACTTCTGCTCCTACCACTAACATGGGCATGTCCCCTTCCAGGGACATCCCCCTCAGCCACAGAAAATTTGCCCAGAGGAATACCTGACCCAAAGGCCGGCAATTAACTAGAAGGTTGATCTTTTGTCCATTCGGCATATAATTTAATTTGTCAGGCACCCACTGCATATCAGGTACTGTTTGGCACTGGGGATACAGCAGTATACAAAACAAAGTCCCTGATCTCCTGGAGCTTACTTCAGTAGGTGGAACCTGGTAGAGTAAGGTTATTTGGGACAGAGTCTTGAGCTTTGGGGGTCTGAATTAAGAAACATAGAGAGAGAGAGGCAGTTAGTAGCAGACACTGAAGGTGAAAGCATGCACAGAGAGGAATCATGGTAAAGCCAGAGCAATGAGGAAAGAAAACCCATAAAAAACAAGGTATCAAGTGGCAGAAGTGAGTCTTACATGGGAGAAGGAAGGAACAAGTCACCAGGCATTCCTATATACTATTGTCTGTTTTCCCACCCTCCTTCATTCCTAGCAGTACCTAGATTTTCATTTACTTAATTCCCTATTCCAAATAACACCATGTGTTTCAGTGAGTATAAACCCACTGTCCTTGCCATACTGATAGGTTTAGCAACTTAGGCCTTAGCCAAATTGGACATGGCATTCACCTGGGCACAGGAATTGGCTCAGAAATAAGCCTGTGACCCCAATCAGATGCCAGGGACACAGCTGCTGGGAGGATTCTGAAAAAGGCCTCATTCTCAGAAGAATCTATGAGAGATGCCTTTCTTCCTCAGATGCTGGGTGTATAGCTGGACACTTGGAATTGCCACACAAGGGAAACCAGCCTGAGAGTGACGTTCAACACACAGAAGACAACCCAGTCAAAGGGAATCACACAAAAATAGAGCCAGGGTGACTGACCAGAGTAACCAATACTGACGCCTACTCTACTTCTGGACTTTCAGTTAAATGAGACACTCAGTTCATTATTAAGGTCTTCTGACTTGGGTTGTTACTTGTAGCTCAATGCATGCCAACTGGTCGTTCCAGCTCAGATCCCAGTTTATGGATACTTCCTTCAAGATGCCTTTCCTGTCCTGTAAATTTGGGAAGGAGATACACCCTTCCTTGTGGGCTCCTCCTGTCACACTGGACTATGGCTCTGTGTTGACATAATTTTGTTTTTTAAAGATTTCATTTCTTGGGCACCTGGGTGGCTCAGTGGGTTAAAGCCTCTGCCTTTGGCTCAAGTCATGATCCCAGGGTCCTGGGATGGAGCCCCACATCGGGCTCCCTGCTCAGCAGGGAGCTTGCTTCACTCTCTCTCTCTGTCTGCCTCTCTGCCTACTTGTGATGTCTGCCTGTCAAATAAAATCTTTAAAATCTTAAGAAAAAAAGATTTTATTTCTTTGAGAGGGAGCATGAGAGTGGGGAAGGTCAGAGGGAGAAGGAGGCTCCCCACTGAGCAAGGAGCCTGATGCAGGACTTGATCTTGACACTCCATGATCATGACCTGAGCTGAAGGCAGTCGCCCAAACAACTGAACCATCCAGGCGCCCTCTCTGTTGACATGAATGTCCACTAGACTGAGCCTGAGAAAACAGGCTTTGTGTCTTGTATTCATCATATCCCCAAGGCCAGAAACAGAGCCTGGAACATTATCTGTTGCCTGAATGAACAAATGAGTCCAGCGGGACAAGCAGGAGGGATTGAGAAATATGAACAAATCTAATTCCCAAGAACCTGGTTAGGCTTATGATATTTTTTAAGATTTTATTTATTTAAAGGAGAGAGAGAGTGTACACCCACAAGTAGGGGGAGGAGCAGAGGCTGAGAGAGAACCAGACTCCCTGCTGAGCAGGGAGACCAATATGGGGCTCGATCCCAGGACCCTGAGATCACGACCTGAGTCAAAGGCAGAGGCTTAACTGACTGAGCTACCAGGTGTGCCCGTAACTATCTGGTTAGAAATGCTTTTCTTCTGCCTTCTCCTTCCCTCTTACCCTTTGCCCTATAAAGATTTTCATCTGGGTTGAACCACATTTCTTTCCGGGTTCTGCACTTACGTGCATTCACTCTGTTCAGACTTGTCAGACCACTTGCTGACCTGAACCTCTCTCACATTCCCATGGCACTCAGCTGAAACTCCCACACGTGGCTCTGGTCACTCTTTTTGGGTCAGAATAACTTCTGGCCTCAGCAGTTTCATTTTCCCACCAAGATGTAAATTACTGTGCCTAGGGTCGCTTCACATCACAGGCCTTCAGTAATCGCCACTTAGTGAGGGCTTACAAAGAGCAAGCACAGTGCTAGCTAACTACTTGTGGTAGGCAGAAAAATGGCCCCTGATGTCTGTGTCCTGATCCTCTGGAACTTAAGAATATGTAATGTCTGGTGGCAAAGGGGACTTTGCAGATGAGATTAAAGTTAAGCTCTTTGAAATGGGAGAGTATTCTAGGTTATCCAAGTGGTCACACTTGGATCACATGAGTCCTTAAAATCAGAGAACCTCTCCTGGCTGCAGAGAACTTGAGAGATGTAGTTGTGAAAGGGATCTGTCTTGTTATTCTGGCTTTGAAGATGGAAGAAGGGGCTTATGGGTCAAGAAATGCAGCAGCCTTTAGGAGTTGGGAATTGCAAAGGAACAGATTCTACCCTGCAGCCTCCAGGAGGAACACAGCCCTGTCAAGATCTTGCTTTTAGCGTAGTAAAACCTGGGTCAGACTTCTGATCTACAGAAATGAGATAAGAAATTTGTGTTGCTTTGAGCCACTAAGTTTGTGGTAACTTTGTATGACAGTAACAGGACACTAATACAGCACTCTATATCCATTAACCTATTTAAGAAACAGGTATCACTACTCATTTCATAGATAAGAAAAGCAATACTCAGAGAGGTTAGGTAACCTGCTGTGATATTGTAATTTATAAAAGAAATACGTATTTGGGGGCGCCTGGGTGGCTCAGTGGGTTAAAGCCTCTGCCTTCGGCTCAGGTCATGATCCCAGGGTCCTGGGACTGAGCCCCTTGTCAGGCTCCCTGCTCATGCTCTGTCACTATCTCTGTCTCTGTCTCTCTCAAATGTATAAATAAAATCTTAAAAAAAAAAAAAAAACTTTCAGTCCTACTCCCCAGAGGTCAGAGAGGAACTGGAGGTTGACTAGGTCACCAATGGCCAATATTTTAGTCAGTTATGCCTATGTACGTGAAGCCTCCAAAGAACCCCAAAAGAACTGGGTTCAGATGGCTTATGCATTAGTAAACATGTGGAGATTTGGTGAAGAGTGCACATTCCAAGAGGGTGTGGAAGCTTTGTACTCCTTCCTACATACCTTGTCCTAGGCATCTCTTCTATCTGGCTGTTCCTGAATTATATCCTTTTAGAATAAAAGGGTAATCTAGTAAGTAAAATGTTTCTGAGTTCTGTGAGCCACTCTAGCAAATTAATCAAATCCAAGGAGAAGGTTGCTGGAACCTCCAATCTATAGATGGTGAGTCAAAAGCACAGGTGACAACCTGGACTTGTGATTGGCATCTGAAGGTCGTGGTGCAAGGGGCGGGGCCATCTTAGAGGACTAAGCCCTTCACCTGTGCAATGTGATGCTATCTATCCCCAGACTGACAGTGTCAGAATTGAGTTATATTGTAGGGCACCCATTTGGTGTTGGAGAGTTGCTTGATGGTGTGTAAAAAGTACCCCCCCCCCGCCCCAATACACACTGGACCTGGCACCACTAACAGGATAGGAAGCAGGATTTTTCACTTGAGAGCCTGAGCTCTTAACTACTGTCTGAGAAATAGATGAATGTCTCTAGAATTACTGTTTATTTGTCCTCAAATCAGTAATGCCTCTCAAGTATAGAAGACAGAGGCCAAGTAGATAAACATGATACTTAGGATTAATTTTCACATGGTATAACCTAGCTTAGAGGTGGGTAAGTTGAAGAGAGTATAGAGAGAAAGCTCAAACCAGATTCTACAAAAATACAAAGAAACTATTGACAAAAAGTATTAATAAAGGACTTTATAAGTTAAAACACCTGTTTGGGAAGCTCTATTTATAAGGAATAGAGTGTTTAAGAGGAGTTATTTTGGCCCTGATAACTAAGGCTGGCTTAGATATATGGTCACATCTATAATTACATTGTAGAATACAACAGAAGAAAATATGCCTATGACGTATCAGAATTAAAATTTGAGTAAAAAATAAAGGGATAAAGCCTCAAACTTTTAAGAAAGTGAGAAGAGGGACTGGGCAGAGAAGGCTCCCTAGAGAGGAACAGACCTCTGGTGCCTCCCCGGACCCTTGGAAATACTGCTGTTTGGGGTGAGCTTTGCACATCAGGGACCTAGAGGAAACCGAAAGTGCACAGAGAGAGAACCCGCAAGAAAAGATTAAATCTCATTTACACTCCAAGTTACAACCTCTTAGTTCCTGTTTAACTTTTTAAAATATTGATTATAATTACAATTTTTGTTAAGTCCCTATAATTTGCTGAGTGGTGTGATATATGGGAGGAGGAGGAGGCAGGAAGAAGTATTTTATCCTAACACTGCTCAGAATTGTAGGTGCACAATGATGATAAAAAGCAAATGGAATTACAGTGAGTTGTATTACTGCCTTTACATTCTTTACAGACTACGTAACCCATCTAGGGGCTTATATCCTGCACTACAGCCCCCACTTTCATATGCCTCTAGTATGTAGAACACTAGCTATTACTACACATGATCTCATTATCACTCCCTTTCCACAGGTAAGACTAAGTCTAAGAGATAATTTACCTGGGGTCGCACAAATGATAAACATCAAAGTCCAGCTGGGAACCCAGGTCAATATAACTCCAAAGTTATTTCTCAGACTATGCTGGATACCTCAGATGTCATGATTATTACTGCCCTTAATTTAAAAAGAAATCTCGCTGCTACCATCACTTAAAGACTGTTTGGCAGTTTCATGTAAAGTTAAGCTTACATCTACCCTATGACCCAGAAATTCCATTCCTAGGTAATTACTTAAAAGAAATTAAAACATTTGTCCACACAAGACTGACATAAGGGCACCCGGATGGCTCAGTGGGTTAAAGCCTCTGCCTTCGGCTCAGGTCATGGTCTCAGGGTCCTGGGATCGAGCCCCACTTGGGCTCTCTGCTCAGCAGGGAGCCTGCTTCCCCCACTCCCTGCCTGACTCTCTGCCTACTTGTGATCTCTGTCTGTCAAATAAATTTAAAAAATCTTAAAAAAAATGGGGCGCCTGGGTGGCTCAGTGGGTTAAGCCGCTGCCTTCGGCTCAGGTCATGATCTCAGGGTCCTGGGATCGAGTCCCGCATCGGGCTCTCTGCTCAGCAGGGAGCCTGCCTCCCTCTCTCTCTCTCTGCCTGCCTCTCCATCTACTTGTGATTTCTCTCTGTCAAATAAATAAATAAAATCTTTAAAAAAAAATCTTAAAAAAAAGAACTGACATAAGAATATCCACAGATGCTTTATTTTTAAAAGCTCCACGAACACCCAGCTGGCTCAGTTGGTAGAAGTGTATGATTCTCCCCCCCCCAAAGATTTTATTTATTTATTTGACAGAGAGAAATCACAAGTAGATGGAGAGACAGGCAGAGAGAGAGAGAGGGAAGCAGGCTCCCTGCTGAGCAGAGAGCCCGATGCGGGACCCGATCCCAGGACCCTGAGATCATGACCTGAGCCGAAGGCAGCGGCCCAACCCAGAGCCACCCAGGCGCCCAGAAGTGTATGATTCTTGATCTTGGGTTTGTAAGGTGGAGACCATGCTGGGTATAGGAAGTACTTAAAAATAAAATCTTAGAGGGACACTTGGGTAGCTCAGTTGGTTAAGCGGCTGCCTTCAGCTCAGGTCATGATCCCAACGTTCTGGGATTGAGTCCCACATCGGGCTTCTTGCTTGGCAGGGAGCCTGCTTCTCCCTCTGCCTCTGCCTACCACTTTGCCTGTGCTCGCTCGCTCACTCTCTCTCTCTCTCTAAGAAATAAATAAAATCTTTAAAATAAATAAATAAATAAAATCTTAGGGGGAAAAAAAAAGATAAAAGCTCCAAACTGGAATTAAGCTAAACGGTCATCCATGGAAAAGGGATAAATAAGTCTCTCCACATAGTGGAATACTATGCAGCAATGAAAAGGAATGGACTATAAATACATGTAACAACATGGATGAAACTTAAAAAACATTATGCTAAGCAAGAGAAGCCAAACACATGCAAAAATATACTATCTAATTCCATTTACATTAAGTAAAGAACAGGCAAAACTAATCTTTGGAGACAAAAGCCAAAAAGTGGTTGCTCTGAGGCAGGAGGGTTGACTGGAAAGGGTACCACAAGAACTTTCTATGGTGATGGAAGTACTTTCCAATTTGTTGCAGACAGTAGTTATACAAGTGTCAAAAATCACCTAACTCATACCTCAATAAAGAGAGAAAAAAGGTGGTAATAATAATAATAATAGCAATAGTAACAGTTGATATATATTGGACACTATCTCACCATGTACCAGGGACATTACTGTGCCCTTCACATACACTTTTATTTTTATTTATTTTTTAAAGATTTTTATGTACTTCTTTAAGAGAGAGAGCACAAGTGGTGGGGGGCATGGGGGCAGAAAGAGAGGGAGAGGGAAAAGCAGGCTCCCTGCTGAGCAGAGTCCAATATGGGGCTCAATGCCAGGACCCTAGGATCATGACCCAAGCTGAAGCAGATGCTTAACTGACTGAGCCACAAGGCGCCCATATATATATGCTTTTAGTTAATCTTTACAACTGTCTTATGATGGAAGCATCATTATTTTCATTTTTCTGATGAGGAAATTGTGTAAATAGTGCAGCCGCATACTGTGTAAATAGTATAGCCAGATTATGAACCCATGTCTGACAGGTTCCGAACTTGGCTGTTAACCATGATGTCAGATTGCCTTTTTAAAGATTTTATTTATTTATTTGACAGACAGAGATCACAAGTAGGCAGAGAGGCAGGCAGAGAGAGAAGAGAAAGCAGGCTCCCTGCTGAGCAGAGAGCCCGATGCGGGGCTCGATTCCAGGACCCCGGGATCATGACCCGAGCCGAAAGCAGAGGCTTTAACCCACTGAGCCACCCAGGCGCCCCTCAGATTGCCTTTTTAAATTCTGAGCTGTCTCTCCTAAAACTTAAATGCTATGTGCCTGCAAGTATTGTGTGGGCTCAGAGAGACATGACTGAGTCAGACAGACACATCTGTCCTCACAGAACTGATGAGGTTTTGTTTTCTCCTTTTTTCTAAACATGCAACATTAGCCTTTGCGTATGTTATTATAATCACATAAACACCACTTCAAATGGCTAAGGAATATTCCTCCAAAGGTTAAACCATATCTACCTCTACCTTAGTGTTGTACATATAAGTTAGTTGCAAATTTGGTGAGTTGATGTACTTTTAAAAAATATTTTATTTATTTATTTGACAGAAAGGGGGGGAACAGCACAAGCAGGGGGAGCAGTAGGCAGAGGGAGAAGCAGGCTCCCCACTGAGCAAGGAGCCCAACTCGGGACTTGATCCCAGGATCCTGGGGCTCATGACCTGAGCTGAAGGGAGATGCCTAACTGACTGGGTCACCCAGGTGTCCCGAGTTGATGTATTTTAAAGTTCTAGTGGGAAAAGGGCATTTACAGGTGACTGGTCAGCCCAGACTAGGACTAATGTCATGGTTTTGTTTTGGTTTTGTGTGTGTTTTGGCATTTGACTGGAAATATATAAAATCCGTGTGTGTCTTTTTTAACATTTTTTTTTAAAAGATTTTATTTATTTATTTGTCAGAGACAGAGGGAGAGAGAGTGAGTGAGCACAGGCAGACAGAGAGGCAGGCAGAGGCAGAGGGAGAAGCAGGCTCCCCGCCGAGCAAGGAGCCCAATGCGGGACTCGATCCCAGAACCCTGGGATCATGACCTGAGCCGAAGGCAGCGGCTTAACCCACTGAGCCACTCAGGCGTCCCCCATGTGTGTCTTTTTTAAAGATTTATTTATTAACTGAGAGAGAGAGAGAAAGGGAGAGAGGGAGGAGGGGTGTATAGAGAGAGAGAGAGAGAATCTCTCTCTTGGGAGAAAGTCCCAGTGGACTCCCTGCTGAGCAATGCAGTGGGATGTGGCGCTCAATGTCATGACTGTAAGATCATGACCTGAGCTGAAATCAAGAGTCAGACACTCAACTGACTGAGCCCCCCAGGGACCCCTATAAAACCTGTGTTGTAATGCTAAGTATCACCTGTGCTAATCAAGGGCCTGATAAGCAGTAATGGTGTGGAAAACTATTAGAATGGGAAACATTATTAACAAATGCAAGTTAGTAGGGGCACCTGGGTGGCTCAGTCAGTTAAGCATCTGACTCTTCATTTTGACTCAGGTCATGATTTCAGGGTCATGATACTGAGTCCCATGTCAAGCGCCACACTCAGCATGGAGTCTGCTTGTCTCTCTCCCTCTTCCCCCATTTGTGTGTGCATTCTCTCTCAAATCAATCAATCAATAAAATCTTTGGGGCCCTGGGTGGCTCAGTGGGTTAAAGCCTCTGCCTTCAGCTCAGGTCATGATCCCAGGGTCCTGGGACTGAGCCCCACAGTGGATCGAGGACCTACATATAAGATCTAAAAAGTATAAAGTCCTGGGATTGAGCCCCACATCAGGCTCTTTGCTCCACAAAGAGCCTGCTTCCTCCTCTCTCTCTGCCTACTTGTGATCTCTATCAAATAAAAAAATAAATTAAAAATAAATAAATAAATAAATAATCTTTGAAAATAAATAAGTACAAGTTAGTAGACAGCAATCTATTAAAATATGGGATCCACAGGGGAAAAATAATAAAAGTCATTCATTTCTAGAGGAAAAAAAATAGGAACCATTTTATAAGGGAGTAAGAAAAAAAGAAGAGAGGCAAAGAGCTGGGAAGTCTACAAATCAGTGTATATCCTGGTATAACAAAAGGGTCTAGAGAGCCTTTTGTCTTAATTTATTTTTTACAAGCAGCAAGCCTAGGCTGGTTAGTGACAATCAGAATTGTACAGTAAAAAGAGATGTCAGGGTTCAACTCTGGCTTGGCCTCTTCCAAGGTCTAGAAGTAGTCACGTAAGATTCCCAAAACTGGGATGCCTGGGTGGCTCACTGGGTTAAGCATCTGCCTTTCGCTCAGGCCATGATCCCAGAGTCCTGGGGCTGAGTCCCACATTGGGCTCATTGCTCATCAGGGAGCTTGCTTCTCCCTCTGCCTGCCACTCCCCCTGCTTCTTTCTGCTCTCTCTCTGACAAATAAATAAAATTTAAAAAAAATAAAGAAATGGGGCCCCTGGGTGGCTCAGTGGGTTAAAACTTCTGCCTTCGGCTCAGACCATGATCCCAGGGTCCTGGGATGGAGCCCCGCATCGGGCTCTCTGCTCGGTAGGGAGCCTGCTTCCTCCTCTCTCTCCCTCTGCCTGCCTCTCTGCCTACTTGTGATCTCTGTCTGTCAAATAAATAAACAAATAATCTTTAAAAAATTAAAAAAACAAAAAACAAAAAATACCCAAAACAAAGATTCTCCAAACCTTATTTTTCATTTAGAAATGGAGATGATGATAATGTAAACTTGACAAGATCACTGTGAAGATCAAATGCAGTAAAGTAATAATATATGCAAGCACACTTTGGTAAACCCTGCCCCTATCCCTGGAACTAGTCCTCACATATACTCTCTGATATACCTGGTATATCTGTGTGTATCTTCCAGATCCTGCTCTTTTTTTTTTTTTTTTTAAAGATTTTATTTATTTATTTGACAGAGATCACAAGCACACAGAGAGAGAGGAAGGGAAGCAGGCTCCCTGCCGAGCAGAGAGCCGACGCCGGGAGGATCCCAGAACCCTGGGATCATGACCTGAGCCGAAGGCAGAGGCCTTAACCCACTGAGCTACCCAGGTGCCCCCCAGATCCTGCTCTTAAAGACCCCTCTGACATGGCTAGGATACTCAGAAAGGATACACATCTTGAACAACTGGATTCCTTCCTATTTACTTACTTTTCCAAAAGGGTTATTTTCTGCAGCTATTAAATTGCTACCTTAAGCTATGACCAAACAGAAAATTCATTTATTTAATACCCCTTATATATAAAGTACTGGGGAAAAAAAGGAATAAATAGCAGGATACACAAAAACAGGTCCATGTCCATGGCAACATGAGTCAAAGTTCTATCATAGTGAAAAAGAGATATACCAAAAAACCTAGGAAAAGACAGGAATATCCAGCTTTAGGAACAAGCTTAAAGATCTTTGAGGACAAAAAAAAAAAAAGATCTTTGAGGACACTGGCTTGCATATCCACATGTGAAAGAGTGAAGTTGGATTCCTACATCACATCATATATAAAAAATAATGCAAAATGGATCAAGGACCAAATATAAGATCTAAAAATATGAAACTTAGAAATAAACCTGGGTATAAATTTTTGTGACCTTGGATTAAGCAATGGTTTCTGCCCCCCCTCTTTTTTTGGTGGTGGGGCTATAACTGATGATTAATGGTTTCTTAAACATATAAATCATATATATGATAAGTGTCTAGTATCCAGGAGTATAAAGAATTTTTACAGCTCAGCAATAAAAAGACAAAAAAACTCAATTAAAAAATGGTTAAAGAGAGGAGCACATGGGTGGCTCAGTGGGTTAAGCCTCTGCCTTCAGCTCAGTCATGATCTCAGGGTCCTGGGATCGAGCCCTACATCAGGCTCTCTGCTCAGCGGGAAGGCTGCTTCTCTCTCTCCCACTCCCCCTGCTTCTGTTCCCTCTCTCACAGTGTCTCTGTCAAATAAATAAATAAAATCTTTAAAAAATAAATGGTTAAAGAAGGGGTGCCGGAGTGGCGCAGTTGGTTAAGCATCTGATTCTTGGTCACAGCTCAGGTCTCAATGTCAGGGTGGAGTTCAGGCTCTGCATTGGGCTCCACAATGCACATGGAGCCTACTTTAAAAAAAAAAAGAAAGAAAGAAAGGATAAAGGATCTAAATAGATATTTCTCCACATGAAATATACAATGGCCAATAAGAACATGAAAAGATGCTCAAGGGGCACCTGGTGGTTCAGCGGGTTAAGCATCTGCCTTTGGCTCAGGTCATGATTCCAGGGTCCTGGGACTGAGCCCCACAGTGGATCAAGGACCTACATATAAGATCTAAAAAGTATAAAACTCTAAGAAGGAAACATGGGTAGGGGCGCCTGGGTGGCTCAGTGGGTTAAGCCGCTGCCTTCGGCTCAGGTCATGATCTCAGGGTCCTGGGATCGAGTCCCGCATCAGGCTCTCTGCTCAGCAGGGAGCCTGCTTCCTCCTCTCTCTCTCTGCCTGCCTCTCTGCCTATTTGTGATCTCTCTCTGTCAAATAAATAAATAAACTCTTTAAAAAAATTTTTTTTTCCAAAAAAAAAAAAAAAAAGAAGGAAACATGGGTATAAATCTTTGTGACCTTGGATTAGGCAAAAGTTTTTTTGTCACCCACCCTTTTTTTGGTAGTGCAGCTACAACTGATGGTTAATGGTTTCTTTTTAAAATTATTTTTATTAACATATAATGTATTATTTGCCCCAGGGGTACAGGTATGTGAATCATCAGGCTTACACATTTCACAGCACCCACCATAGCACATACCCTCTCCAATGTCCACAACCAAGCACCCTCTTCCTCCCTCTCCCCCCAGTGACCCTCAGTTTGTTTTGTGAGATTAAGAGTCTCTTATGGTTTGTCTCCCTCCTGATCCCATCTTGTTTCATTTTTTCATTCCCTACCTCCCAAGCCCCCGCCCTGCCTCTCAAATTCCTCATATCAGGGAGATCATAGGATAATTGTCTTTCTCTGATTGACTTATTTTGCTCAGCATAATACCCTCTAGTTTCATCCACGTAGTTGTAAATGGCAAGATATAATTTCTTTTGATGGCTGCATGGTATTCCACTGTATGTACGAATGTATATATATGTATGTATCTCCACATTTTCTTTATCTATTCATCTGTTGATGGACATTAAGGTTCTTTCCATAGTTTGGCTACTGTGGACATTGCTGCTATAAATATTTGGGTGTACTTGTCCCTTCGGATCACTATATTTGTATCTTTAGGGTAAATACCCAGTAGTGTGATTGCTGGGTTGTAAGGTAGCTCTATTTTCAACTTTTTGAGGATCCTCCATACTGTTTTCCAGAGTGGCTGCACCAGCTTGCATTCCCACCAAGACTGTAGGAGGGTTCCCCTTTCTCCGCATCCTCACCAGCATCTGTCATTTCCTGACTTGTTAATTTTAGCTATTCTGACTGGTATGAGGTGGTAGATGATTAATGGTTTCTTAAACACGACACCAAAAGCACAAGTGATAAATGGAAACAAATAACTTAGGCTTCATTAAAAATAAAAACTTCTGGACGCCTGGGTGGCTCAGTGGGTTAAGCCGCTGCCTTCGGCTCAGGTCATATCTCAGGGTCCTGGGATCGAGTCCCGCATCCGGCTCTCTGCTCAGCAGGGAGCCTGCTTCCTCCTCTCTCTCTCTCTGCCTGCCTCTCTGCCTACTTGTAATCTCTCTCTGTCAAATAAAAAAATAAAATCTTTAAAAAAAATAAAATAAAATAAAATAAAAACTTCTGTGTCAAAGGTGCTATCAAGTAAGTGAAAAGACAATCCACAAAATGGGAGAAAACCATTTAAAATCATGCACGTGAGGATATGGAGAAACTAAAACCATCATACATTTTTCCTGGGGAAGTAAAATGGTGCTGCCACTTTGAAAAATAGTTTGGCAGTTGCTCAAAAAATTGAACATAAAAACAAACAAAAAACATATGATCCAGCAATTCCACCCTTAGGTATATACCTAAGGGAACTGAACATGTATGACCACACAAAAGCTTGTCCACAATGTTCACAGCAGCATTATTCATAGCTAAAAGATGGAAATAACCCAAATGTCCACCAACAACGAATGGATAAACAAAATGTGGTAT
Organism: Neogale vison; assembly: GCF_020171115.1. NCBI lineage: Eukaryota > Metazoa > Chordata > Mammalia > Carnivora > Mustelidae > Neogale > Neogale vison. The sequence goes on along the minus strand of NC_058092.1, from coordinate 20,278,059 downwards.
ATCCATATAACGGAATGCTATTTGGCTATAAAAAAGAATGAAGGACTGATTCATGCTATAACATGGATGAATCTTGAAGAAGTCATGCTAAGTAAAAGAAGCCAGATACAAAAAAGCCAGGTATTGTATGATTCCATTTTTATGAGATGTCTAGAATAGGAAAATCCACAGAGACAAAAAGTAGACTAGTGGCTGCCAGAGATAGGGAGTAACTACTAATATGGATAAAGGGTTTCCTCTGGGGACAACAAAAATGTCTAGAATTAGATAGTGGTGACAGCTGCACAATTTTGTGACTATACTAAAAACCACACTGAATTGTACACTTGAATAAAATAAAAAATAAACTAAAAACAAGGTAACAAACTGGTGGCAGGCGGGATTTGGCCCCCAGACCATACTTTCCTGAACCCTGATCTAAAGGATATTCCTTGAAATCTCTTCCAAAGTCAGGTCTCGGGGCACCTGGCTGGCTCAATGGGTTAAAGCCTCTGCCTTCGGCTTGGGTCACGGTCCCAGGACTCTGGGATCTAGCCCCGCATCGAGCTCTCTGCTCAGCGGGGAGTCTGCTTCCCTTCCTCTCTCTCTGCCTGCCTCTCTCCCTACTTGTAATCTCTGTCAAATAAACAAATAAAATCCTTAAAAAAAAAGTCAGGTCCATCTTTTTCTTTGTGGGTGACTATTTAATAAACTTCTCTATAAGGTATTATTAAAAAAACACTCTGACAAGTCTTTATTAGTGTAAGGTTATACTCTGATAAAACTTCCATGGTCTACTAACTGTATTCAAAAAGAAAACCAATCTAGTTTGATATTACTTGTTTCTAGTGAATTTATGCTCAAATTATGTATGAAACAAAACAGGAACAAAAAAGCAATCAAGCCAGATTGTGAAGGTGAGAAATGTAATTTTGCAACGTACTGGAAAATATTAAGAAAACTAGTATGGCAAGAGAATGAATCCACCAAGCCAAGAACTATTTGTTAATCAATGAACTAACTAACTAACAATTCATTGATTAAAGTAAGCTCTACACCCAGTGTGGGGCTTGACCTCACAATGCAGAGATCGAGAACTGCATGCTGAACCAGCCAGGTGCTGATAAACCCTTTCTAAAAAGTAGACACATGGTTGAGGTAGAAAGAATTATAAACTATGGGGCCAGACAGAATCTTATTAATCTTATTATTAATATATTAATTATATATATATATTATTAATCTTATTTTTTAAAGATTTTATTTATTTATCAGAGAAAGAGAGAGGGAGAGAGCGAGCGAGCACAGGCAGACAGAATGGCAGACAGAAGGAGAAGCAGCTCCCTGCTGAGCAAAGAGCCTGATGTGGGACTCGATCCCAGGACACTGGGATGATGACCCGAGCCGAAGGCAGCTGCTTAACCAACTGAGCCACCCAGGCGTCCCTTATTAATCTTATTTTTATCACTTATGTGACCTTAGAAATGCTCAATTTTATTCTCCTTATTTGTGAAGTGAGATTCCTTTCCTCTCCCTCTCTCTACCATGTGTGGAACATTGTGCCAAGAAATTCCACAAGTAAAAGAAATAGAATGGATCAAAATGTGGACAAAACTTTAAAGTGTCCTTGGAAGGGGCGCCTGGGTGGCTCAGTGGATTAAGCTGCTGCCTTCAGCTTAGGTCATGATCTCAGGGTCCTAAGATCGAGCCCCGCATCGGGCTCTCTGCTCAGCAGGAAGCCTGCTTCCTCCTCTCTCTCTGCCTGACTCTCTGCCTACTTGTGATTGTTCTTTCTCTGTCAAATAAATAAATAAAATCTTTAAAAAAAAAAAGTGTCCTTGGAAGATCCTGGTGATGCAACCAAAAAAGAAAGTGCCTCCCCCAAAAGTGAGGATTGCAGGCTACAAACTGGAATCTAAGGATATTTGGCTCCTGTCCGGTTCTGACATTAAAACTCACTGAGACAAGATGAGCTAGCACATGTAACTAAAGCGGGATGTGGAATGCTGAGCAAAGATGTCCATGGAAAATATATACCAAAACATCATAGATTTAATCCTAATTAGTATTAAATTTAAATCCTATAATATCAACTTCCTTTCTGCCTCTCTTACTCAGTTGCTGCCAATATACCAGTTCTTTACATACACATATAAGATTTTATCTATTTATTTGAAAGAGAGAGAGAGAGAGAGAGAGAAAGCACAAGAAGAGGGGAACAGCAGAGGGAGAGGGAGAAGAAGGCCCCCCACTAAGCAGGGAGCCAGACTTGATCCCAGGACCCTAAGATCATCACCTGAACCACAGGCAGACTGACTGAGCCCCCCAGGGCGCCCCTAAAGTTTATCTTTATTTTTTTTAAAAAAGATTTTATTTATTTATTTATTTGACAGAGAGAGATTACAAGTAGGCAGAGAGGCAGGCAGAGAGAGAAGGAGGAGGAAGCAGGCTCCCTGCTGAGCAGAGAGCCCGATGTGGGACTCGATCCCAGGACCCTGAGATCATGACCTGAGCCGAAGGCAGCGGCTTAACCCACTGAGCCACCCAGGCGCCCTAAAGTTTATCTTTAGAATACATATACTCGAAGAATATATATAGTCAAAGTACTGTGTTAAAAAATTACTTGGGGGCGCCTGGGTGGCTCAGAGGGTTAAGTCGCTGCCTTCGGCTCAGGTCATGATCTCAGGGTCATGGGATCGAGTCCCACATCGGGCTCTCTGCTCAGCAGGGAGCCTGCTTCCTCCTCCTTCTCTCTCTGCCTGCCTCTCTGCCTACTTGTAATCTCTCTCTGTCAAATAAATAAATAAATAAAATCTTTTTTAAAAAAAATAAAAAAAAAAATTACTTGGGTTAGTTGGCATTGCTCTCCCCATCGTTGTTTTTATTTACTTTTTGAATGTGCGAACCTTAACGTGGTTCTAAAAGTAAAAACTCTACAGAAAGGTCCAGAAAAAGGTTACTCCCTTTTTTCAACCTCTCCACCCCTATATCTTCCATCCACTAGAGGGTAACCCATTTCATTAGTTTCTGCTTAACCATTCTGTGTTTGTGTTTGCAAAAATATGCAGGTAACTATATAAATTCTTATACCAAAATCAGCAAAAATTATATTAAAATAGCCTTTAAACATATGGAATAGATATTCAATTTCACTCATAAGAGAAATATAACTTAAAACTACATTGAGATACTATTTTTCACCTGTTAGAATGGTAAAAAAAATTCCAAAGCTTAACCACACAGTCTATTATTGAATCTATTCCTTCTCCACAGAGAAGCAGGCACTCTCCTGCATTACAACTGGGAAAACAAAATGGTGCAACTCCCATGGAGGAAAATTTGGTAATGTCTAACAAAATCATATATGCATTTACCCTTTGGTCAGTACTTCTACTTTCAGGTTTTTACCCTAAAGATACACCTCCAGCAATACTAAAATACTTACACGTAAGGTTAGTCATCATGGTATTGTTGTAGTTGTAACTATTAGAAACAACCCTAAGAGTCCATACAGGGGATATTCACTGAATAAATCTGGGCTCATCTACATAATACAATATTATGCAGCTATGAAGAAGAACTCTATGCACTGATACAGGTGATTTCCAAGATAGCTTGGCAAGTGAAAAGAGTGTGTGTGTATATATACATATATACAATCTTAAGTCATGCCTCACTGATTTTTCATCCTCAAAAAATCCCCCAAGTCCAGGGGCGCCTAGGTGGCTCAGTAAGTTAAGCTGTTGCCTTCGGCTCAGGTCATGATCTCAGGGTCCTGGGATTAAGTCCCGCATCGGGCTCTCTGCTCGGTGGGGAGCCTGCTTCCCTCTTCCTCTCTGCCTGCCTCTCTGTCTACTGTGATCCTTCTCTGTCAAATAAATAAATAAAATCTTTAAAAAAAAAATCCTCCAAGTCCAGCCAACCCCTTTATTTTCTTTACATGCTGCATCATGTCTTTATTTCCCTTTCTATTCCCCTAAGAATCCATGATTCATTACTAAAATCATTCTCTTGCAACATTCATTTGACAAACCTCCAACCCTGAATGATACTCTAGTTCTCCTGTATCTTTAAGTTTCCCTTTCTCCACTAATTCCTTCCCCTTGGAATTAAAAAAGCACAAGTTCCTCTAATCTAGAAAAGTACTTCTTTGATGCCAAGTCTGCATCTAGCTATGGCCTTCCATTTCTATTCCCCTTTGTAGCCAGACCAAAAGAGTAGCCTATACTCAGTATTTTCACTTCCTTACTTCCCAGTAATTCCTCAATCCACTTCTATCATCTATACCACACACCACAAAAATGGCTCTTGCCAAGGTTACATTGTAGCTTCCTTGCCCTAAATCAACGGACATTTCTTTTTTTTTTTTTTCCCCAATCAATGGACATTTCTTAATCCTTATCTCACTTGGACCCTGGCAGTATTTGATACTTCCACCTCAATACAACTTTCTTCTGGGTTCTGTGACATCACCATCTCTCTCTGTTTTCCTTCCTACTCCTCTAGTTACTCTTTCTTGGTACCCTTTGCATATTCTTTGTTCACATGGCCCTTATGTTGGTCTTCTTTATGTCTCTATCCAAGGCTTTTTCCCTCCACTCTGCCTATTCCGCAGAGGTGATTACAACTTTTCCATTGTTCCAATCTCTATGATGTTCCCTGCTCCCACATCAACATCTCCAAAGTGTACCTGTATCTTAGGCTCAGAGTCAAGTATTCCAACTACCTATCCAGAAAGCACTAGATAATGTACAACATACAGCTCCAGAGCATCCATACTGAGCTTGTTATCTTCCCCCCAAACCTATTCCTTTTTCCAGTGCTTCCTTAACCTAGTAAATGATACTATCATTTACTCTGCCAGTCAAGTCAGAAACTTGACCTTCACCCTTGACTCCTCTTTCCTAACTTTTCACATCAAGTCACCAAGAATTCTGTTTATTCTATCTCTTAAATGTTTTGCAAATTCACTGACTTCTCTCTATCCAAATTACCATTATCTAGGGTCAGGTTATTTAACACCTCTTCCTGAATCACAGCCACAGTCCCTTAAACTGGTCTGGCTATATTTAATTATTAATTGTTATTAATTTTAAAGGTTGACTTATTTATTTGATAGAGAGAGAGTGCATGAGCAGAGGGAGGGCTAGAGGGAGAGGAGAAAGCACTGTGATGGACCCCATGAGATCAATCCCACAGCCCATGAGAACAAGACCTGAGCAGAAAACAAGAGTAAGACGCTTAGCCAACTGAGCCACCCAGGAGCCCCTAGTCTGGCTATATTTAAACCTGGGCAATCTTCATTTTGAAGCCAAGATAATTTTTTTTTTTTTTGCCAAGATAATTTTAAAGCTTAATTCTGATCATTTGCTCCTACTGTAAAAACTATTCAATGGCTCTCCACTGACCTCAGGATAAAGTCCATGTCTTCAACATATTTTACAATGTCTTATTAGGAGCATTTCACCCACACTCATCTCACCAACCTCATCTGTCATCCTTCTCCCACTTGTATTTTGTGACTGCCTGTTCTCCTGGACTGAGTACCCTCTACTCTCTCTCGCATCACTCATAACCCCAACCTAGCACTTTTTCTCTCCCTACCAATCCCCAAATCTAGCTCCTCCCATCCAGCTCTCAGGCATCAATGTGGACTACATTTCTTTTAGGAAACTAAGCTGTGATTTCTCCAGCCCATCAAGTTTCACCCATTTGTGAAATTTCTCAGAATAATGGGGGACACATAGAGGAATAGAGACTGGGGTTGGGGAGAGAACATTTGTTGAGCAGTGCTCTAAGAATGAAGGAATGTAAAAAATGTACAATTTAGTACAAACTCCATGAAAGATAATTTTGTTTTTTAAGATTTTATTTAACAAAGAGAGGGAACACAAGCAGGGGGAGGGCACAGGGAGAAGGAGAAGCAGAAGCAGGCTCGCTGAGGGACTCAATCCCAGGACGCTGGGATCATGACCTAAGCCCAAGGCAGATGCTTAACTACGTGAACCACCCAGGTGCTCATGAAAGGTAATTTTGATAATAATTATCCAAAAATCACAGATATGTGTACCCTCTGACCTACTAATTCCACTCATAGGTTTTTATCCTATAGACACCAATATGTGCCAGTGATACTGTAAGCAATAACGTATGTACAAAAGACTGTAGTTAATCTACATGTCTGCCAACAGGAACAGTGTTTAAATGAATTACTCTGAAGCCATGAAAGAATTAGAAATTAGAAATATCTTTATGTACTGATATACTAAAATCATAAAACATTTTTAAAATAAAAAACTTAAGGTACAAAGCAGTAAACATGTTATGCTAACATTTGTGAGAAAGGGTGAGAACGCATAAAATTCCTCTGGAATGATACTAAAACTGACTAGTTGATTCCAGGGAAGTAAATTAGGTGGCTGGGAAAGAATGGGAAGGAGATGATCTTTTAAACTTTTAAAATTACAACTATATGAATGTTTACCTAATCAAAAATAAGTAAATAAAAAAGGAAAGGACCTAATAGTCAGATGCTAGGTTGAAGGAAAAAAGTATTTAAGAAGCATCATTCATGTCATCCACCCAAACCTCCAGGTCAAAGAAGAAATGCTAATGCTAAGTACTGTGTTAAGTACTCTGATTTTTTATTACAGTACAATGAGCAGTTTTGAACATTATTTAGTTTAAACATTTTTAAGTGCCAAGATCTGAGAGTATTTTTTTTTAAAGATTTTATTTATTTATTTGGCAGACAGAGATCACAGTAGGCAGAGAGGCAGTCAGAGAGAGAGGGGAAGCAGGCTCCCCGCTGAGCAGAGAGCCCGATGCGGGGCTCGATCCCAGGACCCTGAGATCATGACCTGAGTCGAAGGCAGAGGCTTAACCCACTGAGCCACCTAGGTGCCCCAAGATCTGAAAGTATTAAGGACAATTTCCTAATATAAAAGAGAGATGAATACAACAGATTGATGTACTTCTTGATTCAGATCTTCCTTAGGAAGAAACAACTAGGAACAAAATTAATTCAGGTAAAGTGGATGGAAACCAGTCTCAGAAAACAATATTCAGGAAAGAAGTATGAAAAATAAAGAAAATCAGCTTTGCAAAGTAGATTTTTCAGAAGCTTACAGAACCTGCAGGATGAATGCAATAGAAAGAATATCCAAGAAATAAAGTTATCAATGTTAACTTGGGTGCTTTTTAAATAGGCATCTCTTTTGGTATAAATTCTACATATACAGGAAAAGTAACAAAATACCAGACCGGTTAAACTCAAAAGGCAAACTAGAAAGTCAGAAAGTAAAAACAGGGAAGGATTATTAACCTGGAAAGTAGAGAAGTGGTATGTGAATAAGATTAAAAAAGCAAACTCGGGGCGCCTGGGTGGCTCAGTGGGTTAAGCCGCTGCCTTCGGCTCAGGTCATGATCTCAGAGTCCTGGGATCGAGTCCCGTATCGGGCTCTCTGCTCAGCAGGGAGCCTGCTTCCTCCTCTCTCTCTCTGCCTGCCTCTCTGCCTACTTGTGATCTCTCTCTGTCAAATAAATAAATAAAATCTTTAAAAAACAAAACAAAACAAAAAAACCTTTAAAAATAAAAAAGCAAACTCTAGGGGCACCTGGGTGGCTCAGTGGGTTAAAGCCGGGGGTGCCTTCAGCTCAGGTCATGATCTCAGGGTCCTGGTATCTCAAGCCCTGCATAGCATCGAGTTCTCTGCTCAGCAGGGAACCTGCTTCCCTTCCTCTCTGCCTGCCTCTCTGCCTACTTGTGATCTCTGTCTGTCAAATAAATAGATAAAATCTTTAAAAAAAAAAGAAAAAGAGAACTCTAATAAGAAAATTTAAAAAAAAAAACAATCAAACCAACAGGTTTTTTGTGAACATCTACTAAATGTTCAGTGCTCTGTCCTAGAAGTTATCTTTAAGTTATCCTTTAGAGTTTTTCAAAAGCATACAAAGTAGTAAATTAGGAGATCCAGGAAAAAAAATCTTCCCCAGAGAATAAAGAATATTATTATCAATAACCACAAAAAGGCAGGAGCTTTTACTGTTGATTTTACCTCTTTTATCCCACCTCCAACCCCAAGTAAGCTCCTCTTCCTAATGCTAGAAATTTACTGCTGTCAACTAACACAGAATCCATATGTGACAATGGGTAGGAAATATAACAAGGAAAGGAAATGACAGTAAAGTCTTTAAAAAATAATACCAGCTAATATTTGAGTGCTATATAATATGAGTTTTACGATATGCTAGGCACCGTGCTAAGTACTTTACACAAATTAACTTGTTTATCCCTCCTCACAAACCTAACAAACAGGATATGGATATTATTTTACTGATGAAGAAATGGGTGCTGAAGTTAGACTTACCTAACCAAGGTCATATGACTCATAATGGTATCTTAATTACTATTTGTCAGGCAGGACAGTCACAAAAAGATATCCCCTCCAACCTCAAACTAGGAAAGAGGGAAATAAGACGGCCTTTTGGGAGTTAAGACTCTAAAACTCAGTACTGTTGAACTTGACCTCCTCCTTGGCTTTCCCGATAACCATGTGCTCCTACCTCTATGTCTATTCTTTCTGGTTCCCGTGGATAGAGGAAGAGCAGTAACAAGCAATCTCTAAATGTTCGAACCACCTTGGTTCCTGGTCCTGAGCTTGCTTCTCTCACTTTCTACTTTGTCCCCAAGTGACATTACCCAGTCATCCTGTTTCCCGGCTCTTATACAGAGCAGTGGTTCTCAAACCTCTTAGTCTCAAGACCACACTATCAAAAATTATTGAGGATCCCAAAGAGCTTTTTTATAGGCGTTATATTTATTGATATTTATACCATATTAGAAATTAAAATGGAAATATTTTGTATTATTTTCATTTGAAAATAATAAAAATGGTAAATTAACATATTTTAAATGAAAAGTAAATATATTTTCTTTTTTTTTTTTTTAAGATTTCATTTATTTATTTGAGAGAGAGAGAGAGAGAGATCATAGGCAGGCAGAGAGGCAGGCAGAGAAAGGGAGAAAGCAGGCTCCCTGTTGAGCAAAAAGCCCAATGCGGGCCTCGATCCCAGGACCCTGAGACTATGACCTGAGCTGAAGGCAGAGGCTTAACCCACTGAGCCACCCAGGCGCCCGTAGTAAATATATTTTCTAAGACAAAAGAATTTAATAAAAAGAGCTTTGCATAATGTCTAGCTTAATGGAAGGTAACTGGTCTCACACCTATTTTTGTATTGTCTGTTGCAATGTTATTTTGGCTAAAGTATATAACGAAAATACAGCCTCACAAAGATAAGTAGTTGCAACAGGGAGGAGTATTTTAACAGCCTTATAATTACAGATATCCTTCTTTGATACTGCACCAAAACTCCACAAGTAATGGTTTCTTAAGTTACAATCCAGAATCTGAAACCACAGAAAGGAACTATTGGTACCCTCCTATTGTTAATGCGCATTGGTCTAGTTTGTATTATGCATAGGTGTTTTACACATGTATTATATATAGGTGTTTTACACATTTGTATTACGTATAGGTGTATTACACATGTATGTTTTACACAGTGTTACATCAAACACTGGTCATTTTGAAAACACTGACTCACTGAATTTAAAGATCTTCAATGTTAACATTCATTATACAACACTGTTGACATCTGTTTTATCACCACAGACCTCGTCAAAAAAGCTTTATAAGTATTGAGAAGTTATCAAGCTCACCACAACAGATAAAAGTTTTCCTATATTCTCTCTTTTCTTGGCTTAGAAGTTCCAGTTTTATTCTTGGCAACAAATACTATCAGTTGTCTTTCTTGAAGTGACAGCTCAGTTCATTCATTTTTTAAAGAAAATGTCTGCCAAGAACTCTTATTTGAATAACTACAGTTTTTGTCTGGTTCTTTCAGGTAGTGCTTCATAAAAAGTAGTGGGGCTTGCAACTTGAACAACTGCACAAGTGCTTTTTCCTCCAGGCAACCATCATAGTGGGTTTGCAGGAGTACTTTACGGGTACTTCCCATCCCATAATACAGGATACTTAAGAGATACTTAACAGTTAGGATTTAATAAAACTAGTAATTTTTGTTGCTTCACATCAAGCACATTTTAAGTAAAACTTGCTCTTTTTGGTTACTGCAAATGCACGGCGTTAATAAGTCAATTGATGCTATTTGCCTTAATCCATGCTAAGGTGAGAGTAGTTTTACTCATTTTTTTTTTTTTGCAAATTTTATTTATTTATTTTTTTAAGAACATATTTATTTATTTGATAGAGAGAGAGAGAGAACAGAAGCAGGGAAGGGGCAGAGAGAGAAGAAGACTCCCCAATGAGCCAGGAGCCCAAGGCAGGGCTTTGATCCCAGGACCCTGAAATCATAACCTAAGCCAAAGGCAGATGCTTACTGTCAGAGCCACTATGGCACCCCATTTTTTGCAAATTTTAAATGAATTAACTTTTGTTTTGCAAAGAGCATCTTGATACTACTATGAAAGTAGTTTTGACCACAGACTTCCTTGAAAAAGTCATGGGGATTCCCAGGGGTCTGCAGACAACACTTTGAAAACTGCTACTACAGACTCTCTCTCTGTCAACGAATGACACTTCAGTTTTTATTCCAGTCTATGCCTCTCTCCTATCCTAGACCCACTGGCTTTTATCAAAGGCCTGAACTGCTTGAACTCTTGAATCCCATCGCCTCTAGCCTTCCCCAGCACTTTGCTCCTTCAATTATTCTGTCCTACTACATCAGCAAACCTTCCCCTGCCATCAACATAATCACATGCTTGTATTTCTTCCACTCTTATTCCTCTCCCTTGATCCCATAGACCCAGCCATTTCTCCAGTTCTCCGCTTCCTTTTGTAAACAAAGTTTTTTCAGGAGTTGTGTAGACAACTCTGTAAAGTGGAAAACAAAAACAAAATAAAATGACTTTGAAGGAAAGAAATGAGAGAATAAAGAAGACATCATTCGGGGTGCCTGGGTGGCTCAGTGGGTTAAAGCCTCTGCCTTTTGGCTCACGTCATGATCCCAGGGTCCTGGGCAGGCTCTCTGCTTAGCAGGGAGGAGTCTGCTTCCTCCTCTCTCTCTGCCTACTTGTGATCTCTGTAAAAAAAAAAAAAAAAGAAAGAAAGAAAAGAAAAAAAGGTGCCATTCTTCCTCCATCTTCTGAAATGAGCCCCCCACCAACAATTGGTTAAAGCCAACTCAAAGACAGGAGGACAAGAGAGCTGAAGAAAGGTAAATAGTAGACATAGATGACCAAGAGAAGGTATCTTTTACAGTTTACCCTTTTTACTGATTATATCCTACCTCCTCTCATCTGGGGAAAAAGTTTGTATTAAATAAATTAATAGATAAACTTCCATCTTTCTTTAAAGAAAGAAAAAACAAGAAAGCTGTCTATGATATGGCTGTCACTTCTTTACCTCCAATTCCCTCTCACAACCCCTCCGATCTAGCGTCTATTCCCATCACTCCAGAAAAACTACTCCAGTAAAGACCACATACATTGTTCTGTCCTCATCTTACCCAACCTTTCAAAAGCACAAAGTAGAAGTGACCACTCCTTATTTCTTAAAATATTCTCATTACGTGGCCTTTACACTCTCCTGGTTCTGTTTCCTTTCTACTTCACTGATGACTTTCTTGGGTAACTTTTTATCTTCTTAGCTTGTAATCAACTTCTAAAAGCTGGAATGTCTCCATAGCTAGGTATTGGGCCCTAATCTCTATCCCTCCTAGAGTTGAGTCTTCGGATTTCTCCCTCTTGTCCATAGCTCTCTCCCAATTAGTACCATCAAAGCCTACTTACTTGACATCTCCATAAAGATATCCAACAGGGTTCCAAATTTAATATGTCCAACCCCTGAAACTCTCCCAAACCCATTTTTATCCCAGTCATCATCTTTCCATCTGCTCTCACTTCTCTAAGTCTCACAAGTGGCAAAGCTGGGATTTAAACTAGTTTTTGTTTCTTTTCTTTTCTTTCTTTCTTTATTTTTTTAAACATCGAAATCTGTACATACTATGTAGGTTAGGGAAGTGCAAATTGAAACATTTCACCTTAATGTAATTTTGTATTTGAGCTCCAAACTTTGGGAAACAATAGATGGAATCTTGTTTTGTGTTTATAAAAGCTTCTAAGTCTATTTCAGACCAAATTATTTAACTAGGAAGAGATAGGAGAGAATATGGGTTGGCTGGAGGCATGGCTGAAAGAGTGAGCCCAGCCAGCCAGTGACCACTGTCCACTCAGCATCCAGCAGAGCAGGGTTTCTCAACCACGGCATTGTTGGCATTTGGGCTGCATAATTCTTTACTGCACATTCTTTGTTGCTGTACTGGGTGTTGTAGGAGGTCTAGCAGCATCCCTATCCCCTGTCCACTATATGCTAGCAGTACCCTTCTCATCTGGCCAACCAAAACTGTTTCTACATATTGCTAAATATCCCCTTGGAGGTAAAAATCTTTCATGTCCTGTCCCCAGATGCACCAGAAGATAGTACTTTAAGTTATGTTCTGAAGGAAATATGGAAATAAACTCCAAATCAATAAAGGATAAATAAATGTCTTAAAATTATGTTTTCAAAGAATTTTTAGAAATATGTAAGCAATCATGATATAAAAGTATAAAAGTTTACCAAACTATTTAAATGGTATGAGCCTCATTTTGTAGGCAAAAAAAAATGTGTATTAAAAAATTGGAAGGGGGCGCCTGGGTGGCTCAGTGGATTAAAGCCTCTGCCTTCAGCTCAGGTCATGTTCCCAGGGTCTTGGGATCAAGCCCCACATTGGGCTCTCTGCTCAGCAGGGAACTTCCTGCTTCCTCCTCTCTCTCTCCTCTCTCTCTCTCTGCCTACTTGTAATCTCTCTCTGTCAAATAAATAAATTAAGAAAAAAACCTGGAAGACTTAAGAATCATGAACTAGCTTTCTATGATCCAGGCACTGTGCTGTTAGTGCTTCACACAAATCTCATTTAATCATCACAACAATTCTCAGTTACTGCTCTACTTCACAGATCAGGAAACTAGGGTAACCTGCACAAGACCATATTGCTAGTGAGGAAACAAGTTATACTTTTTTTTTTTTTTTTTAAGATTTTACTTATTTATCTATTTGACAGAGACAGAGACAGGGAGAGAAGGAACACAAGCATGGGGAGTGAGAGAGGGAGAAGCAGGCTTCCTGCTGAGAATGGAGCTTGACCCAGGATCATGTCCTGAGCCCAAGGCAGACACTTAACGACTAAGCCACCCAGGTGTCCAGGAAACAGGTTTTAAAACTAAATTTAGAGGCACCTGGGTGGCCCGATGCAGGGTTTGATCCCAGGACCCTGGGATCATGACCAGAGCTGAAGGCAGACGCTTAACTGAGTTAGCCACCCAGGCATCCCAGCAAAGAGAATTCCAACTCAACCCACTGATAACACTAAGTTGGATAGGACATCTAAAAGTCAGATTCAAAACATGGTCTGGAAGAAGGAAAGGGACTGGAACTAACATCATAACATTATAGAGTGTCTCTGTGTTGGACATAATGAAAAAGCTGAACTTCTGGACTTAAGGCCTGGCTTTCCAAGGACTGGTCAGGACAACACTGGACAAGGTGCTTGACCTTTCTAAACCTTTTTTTTTTAATACCCATTCCCTAGAACCCCACAACATTACTTTGACGCTAAAATGAGAAAGCGAGCGCGCGCGTGTGTGTGTGTGTGTAAAAACACTGTGTAGACTCTAACTTCCTTTGCAAAGGTAGAATAATTATTGTCCAAGCCAACAGTAAAAACAGTGGCACACATTTCAACAATCTTTTTTCCAAGCACACAGCAAATAATATATGACCAAGAAACAACTTCTGCATGATCATACCAATCACTAACCTTGATTCACCTGCCTATTTTTACCCGCCTAATAAAACTGTTGGAAAGGAGAGGTAACCATCAGGTGTGACCTGCAGAGAAAAACTTTTTTATGCCTTGAATAATGCAGAGTGTTCTCTACAGACAGAAAATGGAGACCCAGCCATCTGCATCTAGTATGCAAACTGGATTTCTTACCTGTAGCTCTGCTTCCAGGCCCAGCCGCCTGATAAAGGGGTCAGTGACATGGTAGTGCCGCTCAAAGCTCAGGGCACCCCGCTCCTGGGGGACAGATACAAACTCACAGTTTCATTAATTTAATCCAACATGATATTTCAGGTACCTATTATGTACCAAGCACTGTGCTGGGCACCATAGGATCTACAAAAGTAACAAGAAATTGGCCTGCAGGAGTCTGCACTATACTTGAATAAGGGTTAGAGAATAATAATAAAAGAGTATAAAATTAAGCACAAAATTGTGCTGTTGGGTTACAAAAAAAGAAGGAGGAGGAGGAGGAGGAGGAGGAAAAGAAAAAACGAAAAAAACTGAAAACAACAAATAGGGAGTTTGCATTGTTAGGATGGAGTGGGTGGGCACCATCTTTAGGACACATATTGTGGGGTATATTCATAGGAAAAAAAATAACTTCATCGTCCCTCCAATTCTGATTCTGTGCCTCTAGGAAATGGTCCTTGCCCTTGAGGGCCATCCGGTCCAATGAAATTACAAAAAAACCCACAAATGGACAAAGCCTCCAAAGGATTCAGGGATGCAGGGAAAAAAAAATACATGAAACAGATTGATGTGCACCAAGTACACAGCTCATGTAGAGGCATATACTCAATGCTTTTAGATGATGATCACAGCATATGCTACATGCCACTGACTTTTTAAAGATTTTTAATTAAAAAAATTTTTTAGCACTTAACCTTTTCAAAGAACTTTCAGATTTCATTCTCTATGATCTGCCCAAAAGCAGACATTATTATTTAACAACAGAAAACAAAAGGAAGTAAAATGACTCAAGTCTTATAAGTAATTAGGGTCTTAAGCTCCTGACCCCAGCTTGGGGTTCTTACTACAGAAGCACATCAAGCCTTGATGGAAACTCTTCCATTAAATCCCTGTGGTCCTTAAAAAAAAAAAATCAATCAATCAATCCCTGTGCTCCTGACAAAGCCTGGGCTACCCTGCTAAATGAACTTGACTGCCTGGTCATTCATTCATCTCACAGAATGTACCAACTGCATAGCTCAGGTGCAGGAGACCCTTAAAGAAAAGAAGATTTTAAGCTGAACTAAGACTAAGACTCTTCCAGGTTCTGTTTCGTGCACAACTCGGCAGCTAGAACAACATGAAGATGCCGTATTTTCTCCTGCTGTAGCACCCCCCACATAAACCTACATATGCACACACAGTTGTGTATGCACATGCACAACACACAGATGGCTCCCTTCCCTCACCAGCTTTCATTAATTTCAGCAGCCCAGGTACAAAGCACTAGGACAGAGGAGTCTCCATGAGTTCCATGCTCGTGGGCAAAAGAAGATGGGAGTCAAGAGACCCTGATTCTAGTCCTGGGTCTGCCACGAAGTAGCTGTGTGACTTCAGGCAAGTCAAGGTCTTCACACCTCAGCTTCTTCCCCAGTCTGTTAGGAAGAAAGAACCTCATGCTCTTGTACAAAGGTCTAAGGTGCTTACCTTGATCTGCCTACGGATGAGGTCTCTAGTTATGTTCACTTTTGCCATCTTCTCTTAATGGAATTCAACAGCAGGAAGCTACAGAAGGATCTTCAGGACCCTTGAGCATTCCAGCCAAGCCCAGGTCCACAAGACACACATTTAATTACCTGGGGGAAAAAAAAAAAAACATCAAACCTTAAGGGATGGAATAGGGTGGCTTCAGGGCCCTAGTTCTAACCCCTGAAACAGTTCCAACAGCCTACTTAGTGAACTGGCTATTGCCTATGATTTATAACACGGTGAGCTGGCCCTGCTGCATAGTGCTGAAGAGCCTTTGGAAGATGAAAAGGGTGGGAAAGGGGAAACAATGAATCAGAGCCACAGGAAGCAACAAACACTGAAGAGGTCATGTATGCTTCACCAGAAAATGGAGGGCTGGATAGAAGGAAGATGGAGCATATCCTGAAAGTAAGACTAAGACATGTAGCAAGAAAGATGTCAAGTTTCACTTGCTCAGTATGCATCTGTGGCAACCAGTCTTTTAATTACACTTTGAACCCTCGACCCTCATCTTGGCTCTCCCCAAAACCAAATGAGTATCACAGACAACACTAAACCCTCTAATAGATTCACAAAACCAAAGGTGGACAGGAAAGGTAAAGGTGATCATGTCTAAGATTCAATCTGATAAAGAAATCCCTCTTCAATATCCTGGTAGGTAGGCTTTCAGTCTCACCTCCTTTTTTTTTTTTTTTTTTAAGATTTTATTTATTTATTTGAAAGACAGAGATCACAAGCAGTCAGAGAGGCAGGCAGAGAGAGAGAGAGGGGGAAGCAGGCTCCCTGCTGAGCAGAGAGCCTGATGCGGGACTCGATCCCAGGACCCTGAGATCATGACCTGAGCTGAAGGCAGCGGCTTAACCCACTGAGCCACCCAGGCGCCCTCAGTCTCACCTCTTGAAGCAACGTACTCCTTTGTTATAAACTCTGATGGTTAGAAAAACCTACTAATTTTATTTATGAGAACTTATCAGTAGAAAATGCAAAATACAAGAAACACAAAACTTCTATACCCAAGCATATTCATCAAAGATTTTGTTTTATTTTATTTATTTATTTTTTAAAAAGATTTTATTTATTTATTTGAGAGAGAGACAGTGAGAGAGAGCATGAGCGAGGAGGTCAGAGAGAGAAGCAGACTCCCGTGGAGCTGAGAGCCTGATGCGGGACTTGATCCCGGGACTCCGGGATCATGACCTGAGCCGAAGGCAGTCGTCCAACCAACTGAGCCACCCAGGCGTCCCGTGTTTTATTTTATTTTTTTAAGTAGGCTCCATGCCCAACGTGGGGCTCAAACTCAGGACCCTGAGATCAAGAATTGCATGTTCTACCCATCACAGATTTTCTAAAAATAAAAAAATTAAAAGGACCAAAATTTCCAATGGTAGAGTAATGGCTAAACAATGCATAGTCATTTGGTATTAAGCAGAATTAGAAATGCTACTTATTAAAAAATGCTACTTATGAAGGAAAAATGCTTACATCACACCAAATGTTTATATGATAACATGATGCTTTTTTAATAAATACTACTACCAAAACTGTGTTTTAAAAAGGAAATACAAGGGTGCCTGGGTGGCTCAGTGGGTTAGGTCTCTGCCTTCGGCTCAGGTGATGATCTCAGGGTCCTGGTATCGAGCCCACATCAGGCTCTCTGCTAGGCAGGGAGCCTGCTTCCCCTCTCTCTCTGCCTGCCTCTCTGCCTACTTGTGATCTCTGTCAAATAAGTAAGTAAAATCTTTTTAAAAAATAAAATTAAAAATTAAACAGGAAATATATAAACGGGGCACCTGGGTGCCTCAGTCGGTTAAGCGTCTGCCTTCAGCTCAGGTCATGAATTCAGGATTGAGCCTTGCAAAGGGCTCCCTGCTGGCAGGGAGCCTGTTTCTCCCTCTCCACTGCTTGTGTTCTCTTGCATTCTCTCTCTCACAAATAATATAAATAAATAAAAATAAAATCTTTAAAAAATAAAAAAGGAAATATAACAATAGCCATCTTTGAATAGTAGTGTGACTGATTTTTTTTCCTTCTGCTTTGTGATATTTTCAATTCTCTTCTACAAAATCACATTAATATTGAAATCAGAAAAAAAAAAGAAGAAAAAAAAAAGGGGGATGCTAGAGCCAAAAAACCCCACTAGGCTTTGAAAGAAAGTTCTGCTCCCTGTTATTTCCAACTTTTGGTCCTGGTTCCACCACTGAAGCTACACAGGAAGTTTAGTCTTTCTTCCCCAGTATGGCTGGGATGATGGCTTTCAGGGCCAAGCCTCTCTGCCAACCCCCTAAGCCAGCAGGATTCCCAAGACCACTTCTCGATCTCCTGGCCCGGGTTTTCCATCAGTGGCACCTCTACAGATTCCTAGCACACCCTCCTGAAATCATCTCTCCACCTGATCTGTAAGCAGACTCCTTCTTTTCCTTTGATATCTAATCACAAAAGAAACTCTATATTAACACTTTTCTATTGCAGATTTTTTTCTTTAGCATTAGGCACACAGTAGGACAATAAAAATCCTGCTACCTGATTAGATGTTCCCATTCAGCCCAAGTTCTTTGGGGTTTATGCAAATACATCAAAATGATATCTTTTGGGATCATAAGCTCTTAAAAGGGCAAAAACCTTCCCCATAATGTGGAAGACATCCAGCATTGCATCTTAGTGAGCATTACCAGGGAGATATGTAAGTCACTGGCACTGTTTAGGATCACAAAACATGTGACCATGAATAACACCTAAGGATGCCAACTGGGAACAGCTATAGTTTCATGATAACTTTCCTAGGGGTCTCAGGCCACCAAATTAAAAATGTTAATTTGGACAAATTGGCATACACTAATGCTGACCTGCAATTATGTTTATGGCTCTGCTTTGTGATATAATGGTCAATCTCCTCTCCCCCCCCCAAAAAAAATACGCAACAGTAATTTCCCTCACAATCACCAAGAATATAGGGTGAGATTTATTGTAATAGAAAGAACACTAAAGTCAGTGAGAATATCTGGTAATAGTAAGTAAGCTAGGTGGCCTTGGTCAAATCTCAGTCTCTCCACATAGGCTCTCACTGCTGTGTCTCACAGGCACAGGAAGAACTAGTACAAACACTGAAGGGGCCACATATGCCTCACCAGAAAAAGGCCCATATGCTTCACCCCCAACACCTTTTTTCCTGGAAGACTAAAAAGGTCAAATGATATAATGCAGGTATGGTGTTTTTTATTTAATGTTATTTTTAAAAGAATATAAATACTATGGTCAACTAATCTTCAACAAAGCAGAAAAGAATATCCATAAAAAAGACAGTCTCTTCAACAAATGTTGTTGAGAAAACTAGACAACCACATGCACAAGAATGAAACTAGACCATTTCCTTAAATCATAAACAAAAACAGACTCAAAACGGATGGAAGACCTAAATGTGAGACAGGAATCCATCAAAATCCTAGAGGACAACACAACCAGCAACCTCTGTGACCTCAGCCACAGCAAATTCTTGCTAGACATGTCTCCACAGGGCAAGGGAAACAAAGGCAAAAATGAACTATTGGGACTTCACCAAGATCAACTTTTGCACAGCAAAGGAAACAGTCAACAAAACCAAAAGACAACCAGCAGAATGGGAGAAGATATTTGCAGATGACGTATCAGAGAAAGGGCTAGTATCCAAAATCTATGAAGAACTTACCAAACTCAACACCCAAAGAACAAATAATCCAGTCACAACAGGGCAGAAGACATGAACATACATTTATCCAAAGAAGAAATCCAAATGGCCAACAGACACATGAAAAAATACTCAACATCACTTGGCATCAGGGAAATACAAACCAAAGCCACAATGAGATACGACCTCATACCAGTCAGAATGGTTAAAACTAACAAGTGAAGAAACAACAGATGCTGGCGAGGATGCAGAGAAAAGGGAGCCCTCCTACACTGTTGGGAATGCAAGCTGGTGCAGCCACTTTGGAAAATTGTAGAGGTACCTCAAAAAGTTGAAAGTAGAGCTACCATATGACCCAGGAATTGCACTACTGGGTATCTATCCCAAAGGTATAAATGTAGTGATGCAAAGGGGCACCTGCACCCCAATGTTTATAGCAGCAATGTCCATAACACCCTATCTATGGAAAGAGTCCAGATGTCCACTGACAAATGAAAGAATCAAGAAGATGTGGTATATAGACACATAATGGAATATTATGCAGCCATAAAAAAGGAAATCTTGCCATTTGCAACAACGTGGATGGAACTAGAGGGTATTACGCTAAGCAAAATAAGTCAATTAGAGAAAAACAATTATTGCATGTTCTCAATGATATGTAGAATTTTAAGAAACAAGGCAAAGGATCATAGGGAAAGAAAGGAAAAAATGAAACAAGATGAAACCAGAGAGGGAGACAAACCATGAGAGACTCTTAATCTCAGGAAACAAACTGAAGATTGTTCGAGGAGAGAAGGGTGGAGGGATGGGGTCACTGGGTGATGGACACTGGGGAGGGCAAGTGTTGTAATGAGCACTGGGTATTATATAAGACTGATGAATCACAGACCTATACCACTGAAACAAATAATGTATTATATGTTAATTAACTGAATTTAAATGAAAAAGAATATAAATACTTTTATCTCCTAAGAAATAGTAAGTTGCCAAATAGACATTTACTATGTACCAGGAATTTTGCTAATGGCTTTATATATGTATTCATTCTTGGGCTCATAATGAGCACAAGAAGCTTCTCCTGTATGCCAGGTAGTATTCCAGGCCCAGGGGACTCAGCAGTGAACAAAAGTTCCTTAAATTTCATGGTACTAACATTCTAGGAGGAGGGGACAGATAATAAACAATAACACAAATACAGTAAGAATATATCCAGTAGGGAAAAGTGCTGTGATGAAAACAGAAAAAGTTGATATTAAAGTGACTGATGGGTTACTTTTAGATGTGAGGTCAAAGAAGATGAAGTACACATTTGTGAAGTTTTCTAGCTGCTCAGCATTTGAAACCCTTCCTGTAAGTTGGGAGTCTCCCACCCAGTAGTCTGGCAGAAGACAGAATGCCCGCCCCCCACTATGAGGTGGGAACAGCAGAGACTAAGATTCTCTGAGGTCCCTTACAGCTAGAGTGCGTGCATATGGCCCAGGCTGTTCCAACCCGACACATCAGCCCCAGACCTTTATTGGGATCTGGTATCAGAGAATCAGAGGACCAGAGGGAGGGAGTTCATGCTGGCAGAAAGGTGTGGCTATAGTAGCCAGTAAAGCCCAGTCAGCTGATGGTAATGGTGTAAGCTGTATAAGCGTTAGCAGTGACCTCATGGTTTAGTTCTGTGAATGATTTTGGCTAAAAGTTCTGGCTGCTACCCAACTTCCCTTGTTCTAGCTCATTCTTCAAACATGGCTTTGTGGCCTTCCTTGATATTTTGTGAGTTTCCCTTATAACCTTTCAAAAATCAGCCAGAGTTGGTTTCTGTTGCTTACACCTACAAATCCCTCCTGATAACAGAGGAACCCTCAGATGACAATCAAGCTGAAACACGAATGACAGGAAGTCACAAAGGACTTGGGGAGGTTGCTTCTGAGGAGAGAGAACCACCACTGTTAAGGGGAAGACTGGTTCAAAAGCTTGTATGGAAAAAAAAAAAAAAAGCTTGTATGGTGGATGTTATTACTACCATCATCTTACAGAAAAGGAAACAGAGTCATGACATGAAACAATTTTCACAATGTCACACAGGTAATAAGTGAAGCTGGGGCAGGGACTCAAACCAGAGCTGTATGTACACTCTTAACCACTTTGTATATGAGAATAAATTATTAGGGTACATAATTTCCTAGAGTAATGATCACTATGAATCAACTAAGTTGTTCCTACTCATTCATTAATTTTCCTAAATTATTAACCTGGTTTGTACCAAGTACCAGGTACTGGACTAGACATGGGGGAATACTGACTGGGATCAAAGACACAGCACCTAAGAAATCAGAGAATCAAAGGCAAGGGACTTTAGCTAAGATAGGTACATACTTAGAGAAACTAAAAAGAACAAAAAAAGTGAAAAAGCAGAGAAAATAGACAAATATAAAAAACCCTCACTACAAGTCAGGTAAATGGTAAAATGGAAAGTAGGATTTAATACAGTATCAGACTGGTAGGCAGAGGTTTAAAAATCAAAATATCAAATTTAATACAACTACTGCTCAGTATTTTGGTGAACATTTCTGTTCCCATCCTGAGAAGAAATGGTAGCACACCAGCAGACAGCTCATTCTAGAGCACAGCCCACCTTCTCCCCTCTTTCAGGCAACATGGATTCAGTGCCTTCCACAAACTTTTTTAGGCAGGCAAGCATAACTGGAAACCCTTCTAAGTGGAGATTTACTTAAAAGGTTTACATTAGGTGGGAAATACCCCCAAATCTATAGGGGGCATAATCAGTTTCATACTTTGATTAAAAAATCTCTCAAACACAAATATTCAAATCAATAAAGGAACAGTTATTTGAATATGAGAAGATTTAATCACAGTCAAATTTTAAAAGCATTATTTTAAAGCGTGTTCTGGAATTGTCAATTCTATAGAACAAAGAGAACTCACAGATATGGAATGACATGATGGAGACATTTGGAATTGAAGAAAGGAAGTCATATATTTATGATTAAACACTAGAAAAGACTATATTGAGGGGATTTCTATCTCTGGTGCAGTATGCAAATTATATGTTCAGTTCTGCTGAGATGCAAAAGACTGAAATAAGTGACTTCAAGAATCCATAAGATAACATTTCAATGCCTATTATGTCAGCACCACACTTGACTTTGAAAAAACAGCAAAGCAGCAGCCAAACACAGACCCTTCTCTTCAAGAGCACTTCATATAGTTGTCATGAATTGAACAGATCAATAGCACCAAGGCTATTGTGACCATTAATACCGTAGATAGACTGAAAAAGGCTAATTTAACCGAAGGACCAAAATGAATAGCTAGGACAGTAAATTCAAAAGGAACAATAGGAATAATAAATTAAATCTTATTTATACTCATTTATTCATACATCTTAGAAGAAAGCACAAAAATGACAGTGGGGGAAACAAACTAAACATATGGCAGGAGGGGCACCTGGGTGGCTTAGTCATTAAGCATTTGCCTTTGGCTCAAGTCTTGAGCCCAGGGTTCTGGGATCGAGCTCCGCATTGGGCTCCCTGCTAGGCAGGAAGCCTACTTCTCCCTCTCCCACTCCCCCTGTTTGTGTCCCCGCTCTCACTGTCTGTGTCAAATAAATGAATAAAATCTTTAAAAATAAATAAATAAATATGGCAGGAGAGCAAGAAAGGAGACATGTAAATCACCAGCAAAAAAAACTAGGACGGTAACAGACCACAAGCAACTTTATACGTGTATTCTTCATTCTAAGACTAGCACAGTGAACTGAGTATAACTTTACATTCACCCTTAAAGCTCTAATGACACTGAAGGCTAATTTGCAGAACATGAAAGCTCAATAAAAAAATCTCTCTAGCTAAAGTACAAAGGTTTAGGAATGGCATCTGCTGTCATTGAGGATACTGCAGGCCAGCTCTAGCTGACACTCAATAAAAGGAGGAAGAAGGAAGCTAGTTTCTGGGAATATGAAAAACATAAAAATGACTAAAAGGCACAGAGGAAAACATATGACATAATGTTACAAAGAAAATATGAGCTGCCATGCGTAAGATACTCCTCCCTAAAGGTGTTCTACTCTTTGAGCCTAAAATGCATAGCATGTCACCACCTAACGCTATCTGTTCTACAAACTTTTAACTCAGGCTATTGGGGGAGCGCCTAGGTGGCTCAGTCGGTGAAAGCCTCTGGCTTTGGCTCTGGTCATGATCTCAGAGTCCTGAGATTGAGCCCCACATCGGGCTCTCTGCTCAGCAGGGAGTCTGCTTCCCTTCCACTCTCTCTGCCTACTTATGATCTCTAACAGTCAAATAAATAAAATCTTAAAAAAAAAAACCCTAAAACTCTGGCTATTTGGAACTTTTCTTCCATAGGCAGACCTCTATATTATAAAGGAGGCTAATAAGAAAATTCATTTAACAGCTCAATTTGGAGGAATTAATCTCCTTCATAATGCAAAGGGTATCAGTAATATAACAGCCCAAGGTTAACAAGCCTTAGAACAAAGTACACCTGGCAAAGATTACTCACCTGGAACCAATGATTGAATGGTAATTTCCAAAATAAACATGAGGAACCACCCATTTCAGGTGTGCCACAGTCCTTGGTTGGGCTCTGGTTAATGTAGCAGAAAGGGAAGCAGATTTAAAATACTTAGGCACTTGGGCCTGAAGTCCAGCCCCCTTGTTGTACCAATTAGTACCTACTTAGGCAAGTTACTCAACCTTTCTGAATTTCAAGTTCCTCATGTGTAATATGGGGATGCTCATCGACTTCAATTGGTTGTTGTGAGGAATAAGTGATCAAATATATATGAAGGTACAAAATAGTGCCTGGATTACAGTAGGTGCTCAACAGACGTTATCAGCCAAATCTGAACTCCATAGACTTGATACCTCCTGATCTATGCGCAGTGCCATGGTTACAACATTTCTCCCTTACTTCCTTCCCTACCAGAGCGACAAAGGTGACACTGGGGATTCCGTTGTAGGGTGGTGGGGCACACAAAGTGGGATGACTTTCTCACTTCTGCTGAAGGAACTCCATACAACAGTATGGAGTTAACTCCATACAACTCCATACCAGAAGGGTTATACAGGATTATTCATAATAGCTAAAAGGCAGAAACCCAAATGCCCATCAACTGATGAATGGACTAACAAAATGTGATGTAGCTATACAATGGAATGTTATCTGGCCATAAGAAGCAGTGAAGTGCTGATACGTGTTACAATATGGGTGAACCTTGAACACATTATGCTAAGTTAAAGAAGGCCATGAACTGAGCCATATACAGGTTTCTCCAGCTATCCAAAAGTAAAGCATTCCTATGAAATCTATCCTAAGCTGCAATGACATAAAGTGAAGAAGCAGTTACCACTAGTTTATATGGAAAATTTTTGAGCTTTCCCCGACCCCCCAAAAAAACCTCTCTTGGGCTTTTCCGCTATCATCTTACTAACGGATTAAAAAAAAAAACTAAATGAAGATAAAGCACAGAGGCTCAGAGTTCAAAGCTATGGTGGCTTGATGCGGAGTGTAGTTCTCAGGGGAGAAGCTGGGAGGTGCCATTCTCGCTTCTCAGGGTGTGCGCTGCCTCTGTAATGGGCTCGCGGCAAAACAAATGATGAACACGGTATCTGATTTTCACCCTTTTCATAAAAGCAAAAATCCTCTTCAGATTTCCTTCAGTTAGTGAGAAAAAGGTGCTAACGTAGGTTTTTCATAAAAGTGAGGTGGCAGGGCGCCTGGGTGGCTCAGTGGGTTAAGCCACTACCTTCCGCTCAGGTCACGATCTCAGGGTCCTGGGATCGAGTCCTCCATCGGGCTCTCTGCTCAGTGGGGAGCCTGCTTCCTCCTCTCTCTCTGCCTGCCTCTCTGCCTACTTGTGATCTCTGTCTGTCAAATAAATAAATAAAATCTTTAAAAAAAAAAAAGTGAAGTGGCATAATGTGAACTTTCAAGAATCAAGGGATGCCTATAATTCCATTTACGTGCAAGGCCCAGAATAGGCAATCTACAGAAATAGAAGATTTGTGGATCCTTGGGGTTGGGAGGATGGGGTTTAGAGTAGTAATAGCTAAAGGATATGTATTTCCTTTTTTTTTTAATTTGAGTGAAACTCACATAATAAAAATTAACCATTTTAAAGTGTACAATTCAGTGGTATTTAGTACACTCACAGTGTTATGCAACCATCACTTCTAGGTAGTTCCAAGACATTTCCATCGCACCAAAAGAAAATCACACTTATTAAGTAGTCAGTCCCTCTTCCATCCTCCCCCTCATACCTGGCAACCACCAATTAACTTTCCGCATCTATGAATTTACCTATCCTATATAATTTTATATAGGATTTTAAGTACAATTTTAATATAAATTTATATATGATATATATAAAATTATATTTTATATAAATAAAATCCTATAATATGTGGCCTTTTGTGACTGGCTTCTTTCACTTATGAAATATTTTGAGGTCCATTACTCTAGCACATTATCAGTACTTTGTTCCTTTCTATGGCTGAATACTATTCCATTGCACTGCTATTATCACATAGTGTTTATCCATTCATCTGCTGGCTGTTGTTAATAGTGCTGCTATGGACATTTGTATATATTATCTGTTTGACTACCTGTTTTCAATTCTTTTGTGTATATACCTTGGAGTGGAATTCCCGAGTCATATGGTAATGCTACATTTAACTTTTTTGAGGAATGGCCAAACTGATTTCCATAGTGGCTGCACCATTTTACAATTTCACCAGCAATGTACAAGATTCCAATTTATCCACATCCTTAACATACTTTTAAAAAAAGATTTTATTTATTTGACAGAGACAGAGAGCACAAGCAAGGGGAGCAGCAGGCAGAGGGAGAGGGAGAAGCAGGCTCCCCACTGAGCAGGGACCCTGATGCCAGCTTGATTCCAGGACCCTGGGATCATGACCTGAGCCCAAAGCAGAGACTTAATGACCAAGACACCCAGATGCCCCAAAGTTATTATATTTTTAAAAAGGAACTACTGATACAGCTAACAATATGGGTGAATCTCACATATTCTGAGCAAGCAAGACATAAAAAAGTACATACCAGGGGTGCCTGGGTACACACTGGGGTGCCTGGGTGTCTGGGTGCTCAGTTGGTTCGGACTCTTGATTTTGGCTCAGGTTGTGATCTCAGGGTTGTGAGACTGAGCCCCTCTCTTGGGCTCTGTGCTCAGCATGGAGCCTGCTTGTCCCTCTCCCTCTGCTCCTCCCCAGCTTACTCTCTCTCTAATAAATAAATAAATAAAATCTTTTTTAAAAGTACATATTATATGATTCCATTTACTGTTGACCTTTGAACACAAGTTTAAACTATGTGCATCCAGTTATATGTGGATTATTTTCAATAAATACAGTATAGTACCGTAAGTGTATGATTTTCTTAATAAAATTTTATTTTCTCTACTTTATTATAAGAATACAGTTTATAATACTTAATACAAAACATGTGTCAATTGTTATCAGTAAGGCTTCCAGTCAATAGAAGGCTATTAGTAGCTAAGTTTTGGTGAAGTCAAAAGTTATATGTGAATTTCTGACTACATGGAGGGGCACAAGGTTGGTACTCCTAACCCCCACACTGCTCAAGAGTCAACTGTATATGAAGTTCTAGAATAGGCAAAAATATAGTTAAAAAAAAAGGGGTTGCTTGGGTGCATGGAGATCGACAAGGAAAGGACACCTGAGATTTTCTAGAGTGACAGAAAGGTTCTACATAGAGGTGAGAGTTATGGTCACATGAGTATTAGGGAGATGGGTTACATGAGTATATCCATCTGTCAAACTGCACAATCAAGATTAGCAAATTTTAATATTTGTAAATTTTACTTAAAAAAATAGAATGGAGGGGTAGCTGGGTGCCTCAGTGGGTTAAAGCCTCTGCCTTCGGCTCAGGTCATGGTCTCAGGGTCCTGGGATCGAGCCCCACATCAGGCTCTCTGCTCACCAGGGAGCCTTCTTCCTCCTCTCTCTCTCTCTGCCTGCCTCTCCGCCTACTTGTGATCTCTGTCTGTCAAATAAATAAATAGAATATTTAAAAAAAAATAGAATGGAAGTGGGAAGCAGAGGAGGTACAGATAAGAATGGAAGAATTTTGACTTGTTGAAATAGGATAACAGATATATGGGAGTTCAATATTCTGTTTACTTCGTATATATTTGAAATTCTAACAAAGTTCTTTTAAAAAATATTTATTTTAGAGAGAGTGCGTGAGCAGGAGGGGCAGAGGGAAAGAGGGAGAGAGAATCTCAAGCAAACTCCATGCTGAGAGTGGAGTCTGATGCAGGGTTTGATCTCATGACTCTGAGGTCATGGCTTGAGCCCAAACCAAGACTCAGACACTTAAACAACTGTGCCATGTCAGTGCCCTTCTAATAAAATCCTTTAAAAAATCTTTCTTATTACAGAGTCATTCAAAACATGGAAGACTGATTAATGAAACACAAAACCAGATTTAAAAAAATCAAATTTAAGACATATCTACAGCCATCTCAGCCCTGGAGGGGAAAAAAACCCTAGAAATGAACGTATCTACAATGTTATAACAAGGATATGTATAAAAAATGTGCCAGTGGTCTTCTCTCTGATAAGACAACAGGTGATATACACATATATAAATGTATTTTTTTCTGTTCCTCTGTACTTTCCAAGTATTCTGTTGTGAACATTAATTGTTTTTATAATAATACAGAAACAGCCCTTAGGAACCTGCTTCAAACTGAAAGAAATGAGTTTGAATCTGGCTCTACTATATACTAGGTTGTATGAGCTTGGGTAAAATTATTTACATTTAAGCTCCTGGGGGTTTTTTGTTTGTTTGTTAATCGTTTTACCTGTCATGTAGGTATACATAGTAATTTTTACCTCACAGGGTTATTGGGAACATTAATGATATAATGCATTACAAAACACTTAGTACAATACCTGGCATGTGGTAAGCACTCAAGAAAGACTGGCTATTTTTCATCTGTTACATGAAGGTAACAACAGCACCTACCTCAGAGATGCTGTGAGGATTATACAGGATAAGTGGCACACTGTAAATACTTAATAAGTATGAGTGACAATAAGGAAAAAGTGTTTAAGAAAAGCTTCCTCTCTGGGTGCCTGGGTGGCTCAGTCAGTTAAGTGTCCGACTCTCGCTTTCGGGTCAGGTCATGATCTCAGGGTCTCGAGATCAACTCCCATCCTGGGTTCCGCACTGAGCACGGGGCCTGCTTACGATTCTCTCTACCTCTCCCTCTTCCCCCCACGCCTCCCCTCTTTCCCTCTCAAAAGAAAGAAAGGGAGGGAGGGAGGGAGGGAAAGAGGAAGGAAGGAAGGAAAGAAGAAGGAAGGAAGGAAGGAAGGAAGGAAGGAAAGAGCCTCCTCTTAAAAAGTTAAATATAGTTACTATATGACCTAGAAATTCCACTTCTAGGTATAACCTAAGAAAAATGAAAACATAAGTCTACACAAAAACTCATAAATCAATGTTCACAGCCCTAAAGTAGAAACAACCCAAATGTCTACCAATGGTAAATGTCCATAAATGGGTAAGTAAAATGTGATATAGCCATATAATCGAGTATTAATAAGCTATAAAAAGGAATGAAGCACTGATTCATGCTGCAACAGGAATGAAACTTAAGAACATTATTTGAAACAAGTCAGTCACAAAAGGCCACATATTTTATGAATCCATTTATACTAAACGTCAAGAATAGCAAAAGCTGGGACACCTGGGTGGCTTAGTCGTTAAGCATCTGTCTTCAGCTCAGGTCATGATCCCAGGGTCCTGGGATCGAGTCCCATGTTGGGCTCCCTGCTCCACACTGGGAAGCCTGCTTCTCTTTCCCCCACTTCACTGCTTGTGTTCCCTCTCTAGCTGGGTCTCTGTCAAATAAATAAGTAAAATCTTAAAAAAAAAAAAAAAAAGAATAGCAAAAGCTACAGGGACAGGAAGTATACTACTGGTTCCTTGGAATTGAGGAAGAAGATGGGAGTGACTGCGGTGGCTGTGATAGCTAAAGAATATGGGTTTCTTTGGGGCATGATGAAAATGTTCTGGAATTAGTGGTGAAGGATGCACAACTTTGTGGTATATTAAAAAGGGCAGAATTGTATACATTAAAAGGGTAAACGTTATGGCACATGAATTATACCTCAAGAAGAGATCAAGTCCCCAAACCCTTTTCTTTTCTCTGCCTCAAAATCAGAACTTGGGAAAATTCAGTTCTCACCCTTTTCTTTGCCTGTCTCCTGCCCTGAACTGTAATTATTTTTGTGGGGCTTCTCTTCTTTAAAAGACTAAAAGAATCCTGAGGGCTAGCTCTTCATCTGATTAATCTACTGACCCTCCTAGGTCTCCAAGGACTGATGCAGGCTTAGCAGACACCAGTAAGTACTTGCTGAATGAATGATAGCATGACGATCTTGTGTACATACAGTGCTATATACCTATCAGAGTGCTGATCATTTCATTTATGCTTTTACCTTGAACTTCACAACAATCCTGTGAGGAAGCTAGAAAGCTATTATCATCCCTCTTAACAAGGGAGAACTGAAGCACAGCGCTATGTGGTACTGAGGAATAAGCACTGGACCAGGATTTAGGATCTTGTGCTCCAGGCAGGGGCTCTGCCTCTAACTGGCTGAAAAACCCTGTGTGAGGCGTTTCACTCTCTCAGACTGTTTCCCCATCTGTAAAATGAGAGGTAGACTCTGAGATGAGCTACAAAACTTCTTCCAATGCCTCTACCCTGTGATTCTAAGAACACACTCCTAGGAGCAGTAGAGTGGAGATGGAACCCCAGTCATCTGTATTCTTTTTCCTCTGAACATGCAGCCTCTCACTGTGGAGAGATGCCCCCAACCAGAGTGACCACTGGCCCCCTTTCAACATTCTGAATTATGCAAAAGATGTATGCAAGTTTCCTTTCACTCTATTTGCAGTGGTCTACCTACTGGAGCAATCCTATAGAAGAGAAATACACTTCCAAAGGATAAAGGTCATTCCAAGTAGCATAATAAAATAAAGAGTTGGGCACTGGAGTCCAACAGACCTAAGGTTCAAATCCTAGTTCTGCCACCTATTTTCCGTGTGGCCACATTTCTAAACCTCAGCTTCCTAATCTGCAAAACAAGGACAATAATGCCTACTTTCAAAGAGTGAAGAGATATATACGTAAAATGCCTGATGCCAAGCCTGGTAAAAATATTTAGGGAACATTCAAAGCATTTCTTTCTTTCTTTTTTTAATGAACCACTTTTTTTTTTTTTTAAGATTTTATTTAGTTATTTGACAGAGAGATAGAGAGCACAAGTAAGCAGAATGGCAGGCAGAGGGTGAAGAGAGAAGCAGGATCTCTGCTCATCAGGAAGCCTGATGTGGGGCTTAATCCCAGGACCCCGGAATCATGACCCGAGCTGAAGGAAGCTGCCTAACCAACTGAGCCACCCTGGTGCCCCTTCAAAGCATGTCTTTCTTTGTTTTTTTTTTTTAAAGATTTTATTTATTTATTTGACAAAAAGAGAGGTCACAAGTAGGCAGAGAGTAAGAGGGAAGCAGGCTTCCTGCTGAGCAGAGAGCCTTAAGTGGGGCTCGATCCCAGAACCCTGGGATCATGACCTGAGCCGAAGGCAGAGGATTAGCCCACTGAGCCACTTAGGTGCCCCCTTCAAAGCATTTCTTAAGTATGTGAGGGCGATCTGGCTGCGACATCTGTCATCCCATTGATCGCCAGGGTTGATTTGGCTGATCTGGCTGGCTAGGCGGGTGTCCCCGTCCTCCCTCACCGCTCCATGTGCATCCCTCCCGAAGCTGAGCGCTCAGTCAAAGAGGACGACCTTCCCCGATAGAGGAGAGGACCATTCTTCGGTCAAGGGTATACGATTAGCTGCGCTCCCCTGCTAGAACTTCCAAACAAGCTCTCAAAGCATTTCTTAGTGTTCTGACAGATTGCTCATAAACCTATGAGGCAGGTACTATTATTATCCCCACATTTCAGATGAAAGCTCTGAGGTGGAGAGAATTTAGTTTGCCTAAAGTTATAGTTTTTAAATGGAGAATCAAACTAGATAGTTTAATTCTAAGACCCAGGTCACTGACAACTAAAAAATAGTTACTACTTTTAATCAGATCATGTGCAAGCACTGTTACCTCAAAGAAGCTCTTAGCATTCCTTAGGGTTAAAGCTAAGGAATCAAAATCACCTTGACTCTGCCAGTGTCAAACATAAAAAGTTCCCGGTGTATTTCAGGGTCACGGACTAAGCTGGCACAAGGAGAGCATCTGGGAAAGGTTTGATTGGCAGGATAGGCCCATCAACAAAGCACCTTTGGAAAAGTTCTTTGCCATCTTCGAGGCTACTGGCTCAAATGACTCCATATGGATGAAAACTCACCTCTATGGCTTCTCTACATTCGTGCTTTGTGAAAAATTTTTCTTGATGTTTTTAGAACAATGCTTTTCAGTGATTACAGCTAATTTATCTGCTTTTTCCTAGGGCCACAATTACCTTAAGGTAGTGAAAGGGAACAGGTAGACAAAAGGAGCATACTTTGAAAATGCTGTCCTCTCTTACTGTATATATGAGCATCTGCAGGCTTGGATTTTTCCTTTAACTTGCATCTTTCCAAATTTTGGCATGATTCAACATACCTCTCATAGGGAAGTCTTTGAAGTTTCACCCTGTAACTTTCTTTCTAGCAGAGAAGTTAAGGAAAACTAAGCCAATCAGTGTGGAAATGCTTCCTTTCCAACTCAGTTGCAGCTGTGTGTTACATCCAGATGTCTGACTCAAGAAGGAATCAGGTCGGGGCACCTGGGTGGCTCAGCGGGTTAAAGCCTCTGCCTTCAGCTCAGGTCATGATCTCAGGATCCTGGGATCGAGCCCCACATCGGGCTCTCTGCTTGGTGGGGAGCCTGCTTCCTCCTCTCTCTCTGCCTGCCTCTCTGCCTACTTGTGATCTCTCTCTCTATGTCAAATAAATAAATAAAATTTAAAAAAAAAAAAAAAAAAAGGGCGCCTGGGTGGCTCAGTGGGTTAAGCCGCTGCCTTCGGCTCAGGTCATGATCTCAGGGTCCTGGGATCGAGTCCCGCATCGGGCTCTCTGCTCAGCAGGGAGCCTGCTTCCTCCTCTCTCTCTGCCTGCCTCTCTGCCTACTTGTAATCTCTCTCTGTCAAATAAATAAATAAAATCTTTAAAAAAAAAAAAAAAAAAAAGAAGGAATCAGGTAAGCCACCAGCACCCAAATATTCAGGGCTCAACTGAGGGCTCAACTTGAAACTCCAAGACCAGAAATGCCTGACTCCCATTCTAAGAAAGGCTCTCTAAAAGTATATGGAAAAGCACAGTCTTGTGCTTTCTGAAAATAGAATCGGGGGGTTATGAACAAGGATAAAATTCTGCCCATGTCCTGAGAGCCCCTGGATAGCTACCTGGGTAACGTCTGATCCTGCTCTGCCCCATTCCCTAAGAAAATGGGGTTAATACCTCCCCAGATGGCTACAGGAAGGATTAAGGGTTATTATTCTTGGCATCCAGCTCTATCACAGCTCTGGCAATTGTGACCTTGTTCATTTTAAAATAAGACATTAAATATAAAAATGCAAACAGTGATCCCTGAATCTGACTCTACAGTAGGGTGAGGAATTTTTTTCCACAAGACCTCTGACACTGCCTTCTATACTCCAACCTACTGGCTGAACCTTCCTCTTACTCAGGCCTCGAGTTTTTAAGGTATTAGTCACTAATGCCACAAAGCCCTTCAAGGAGTCAGCATCTACTACAAATAGTACACAGAGCGAACCCCAGAATTCTCAGGGTGTCACCCTAAAGAAACAAAATGGTACCCTTTTACCCCAAACCCAGGCTCTCAAGGGCAATCAGTGAGGTCTAGCAAAAAGTGTATAGTACAACAGTTAGTACTCATAAAACCACTACAAGGAAGGTACTGTCACAAATCTCATTTCACATATGAGGAAACTAAAGCTCAGAGAGGACACATGATTTACCCTACGTTACACAGCTAAGAAGGTACAAAGGTTCAAATATCAGTCCTACTTCTAGCTGTGTCACCTAACAGGTTAGGTTTTTTTTTTTTTTTAACTTTCTGGAACCTCAGTTTCCTCATTTGTAAAGTGGTGGTAATGAGGGACGCCTGGGTGGTTCAGTTGGTTAAGTACCTGCCTTCAGCTCAGGTCATGAGTCTATAGAGTCCTGGGATCGAGTCCTGCATCGGGTTCCTTGCTCCGTGGGGAGGCTACTGCTCTCTCTGCCTACTGCCCTCCCTGCTTGTGCTCTCTCCCTGACAAATAAACTAATAAAGTGGGGATGATAGTTCCTTCATAGGGGATCTAAAGATTAAATGAAATATCGTAGAAAAAGTATCTAACAAGTGCCTGGCACACAGTAAGTATGAAATATGAGTTAGTTTTTTACAGTTCAATACGGCAGGAGTTTGACATCATTTCCATATAATAACAGGGTTTAAAATACTGAATAACTAATTAGTCCAGTTACCTACATTAAGTATGAACTCCTCTACCAAATCCTTTATAAGAAGTGGAAAAGCCTCTGCTTGAATATCTACAATGACAAGTAAGTCATTCCCTCACGGGGTGGTCGATTTTGCTTTTAGAAAGCCAAATTTTCTCTTACCAAGCCAACATCTCCTCTTTGGGAATTACTATCCCTTGATCCTAGTGCTGCTTTCCAGAATCACACAGAGAAAGTCCAGTTCTCTTTCTACATAACAGTTCTTCAAATACTTGAAGGCAGGTTTTGTGTTCCCCCAAGCTCTTAGCATTGGTCCTTTTAGATCTTCAAGCATCACAGCCTCAAAGGAGACAGGCCCTGGTTTGAATTCTAAACATTTCCTATATTTGCTGTGTGACCTTAAGAAAGTTATTTAACCTCTCTGTACCTGTATCTTCATATGTATAATAGGGAAAATGATCTTTGCCTCACAGGCAGTTATGAGGGCTAAATTAGATAAAGTAAAACACTAACTAGCACACATCCCAACATATACCAGGCCCTCAATATATGTCAGTTACTTCTTAGAATGTATTCTAATTAGTAAATATCTCTCAAAGTTAGACACAATTAAATGTAACACCAAGGGATTGGTTTCTGATGGAAAATACCAGGGCCTGTGTTTTTGTAGCCAAGGAGTTACGTGAGTCCCTCTGCAACGGTGGCCCAAAGATGCAGTGGAATCCAGAAAGGTAAGGATAAAAGAAGAAAGGAATCAGGATCATTCAATCAGAGACCCCAAAAAAAGGTAAGTATCACCATATTACATGTTGTTTATGATTCCCTCTTTAAGACCCAGGACTTCACATGTGGGCCACACTCCCTAATTCAAAAAGGAGTGAAGAAAATAATTTAAAAATTGTTGAAGTCATAGTTCTGGGTCTTTGCAGCAGCTGGCCCCTCAAAGTCCAAAGATGTTTAGCAGAGGGCTTTAAAATCTTCAGTTGTATCCTTCCAAGTCCCGAAGTCTAGGTGTGTGAAAAAACCCTAATTTGATGTCCCATGAGTCACTACTAACTTCCTTCCAGCTAGAAAATTTGTCAGCTGCATGACAACTCTAAAAATCCCCAAGTGGCAAATCGCCAATGTTAATACCATCACCATAATCACTACACATATTCTCTTCCTTTCAGTAACTCCAAGAGAAGGAGTCTTAGGCAGAAATACGGATTGTTGTTCTGTTATTCTTCAGAATTGACCCAAAGCACTGCTTCTACAAATTGACAGGTGGCTTGAACATAAGTGTCCCCAAATAGGTCAAAATACCCCAGTATTAAAGCAGCAGGATCACAAACTATGGCAGAAAATGTTTCTCCGTCTGCCAATGAAATACAACAACCTGCACTGGAAATCCACTGTTAAGTCTCAACATTAGCCCAATCGAGCCTTTCTAGTTACTCCCCGGTCTACGCTAGAGGATCCAGTTATTATACTCAGCAGACAAGATTCTTCAATCCAGAAACAGCCATAAATAGTCCCTTCACTTCAAGAAGACACTAGCCATTCAGGAGGGGCTGTAAGGTACAGAAAAGCTTCGTTCAGATCACTGGACATACCTGTGCCCTAGGCAGAGATTTCATAACGTCTTTGAGTCTGGAGGTGTCCTCTGAATAGTTTCTTCTGAAAACTGTTTCAGGCTTTGTTAAAAGGGAACACTTAACTGCCACTTTACCCTGATCATCTACCTCATCCTTGGGAAGAATGGGGAAGTTACAGACACCCTATCAGGTTTCTAAACTCATAAACTTAAGAAGAAAACTTTAAAGTTTCTCTACCACTACCTCAGGAAGTTCTTAAAAAAAAAAAAAGTCACAGAAGAAAAGGACTTTGAGGAAAATAGTCAAATTAGTCAGTCAGACTTTAGTCATAAGTCCTGATACCTCTTTTCTAGAGTCCCTGGTGGTACACCTACAGAGGAGAGGCAGAGGTCACTAAGCAAAGTCAATCTGGCTGGCAAGGAGTGGGGGCGTCCCACTGCAGCTTTCAGTGACAAGACTTGGTACCTGATGGTTCACAGTCTCTCTCCTATTCTACACTTCCTATTTCCCTTTTAAGTGGGTTACTGAATAGCCCGTTCCCAAGTAAAGGCCCTCTGTAAGGGCGTTACAGTCGCCTGGTGGAAACACATTAGGAGTTCTGCTTAGTGCCAGGATGGGCCACTGAAGGCATCTGCGGCTGCAAGAAGCCTGGCCACGGACAGACGGACACACACACACAGACACACACACACTCACTCACAGAGAAAGAGAGCGGGAGAGAGAGAGACAGAGACAGAGCGCGAGAGCAAGCGAGACAGAGCGAGAGCAGGAGAGCAGGAAACTAAGAGAGCAGGTCAGGTCAACGTAGCCCTCCCGGCATTTCCACCTGCCCCCTTCTTCCTGAGACCGGCGCCAGATCAGATGTCAAACAAAAACTCCGCAAAAAAGTCCCGTGATGGGATGACTTCCACCTCTCCCTTGGCAGAGCCCCCTGGACTCCCAAAGCCTCCCCCACCACCCATGTCCCGGCCGGCCCTCCATCCCCACCCCGCCCCCGGCCCACTCTGCCCTTCGCCCCTGCGAGGCCTGTCCCCTCTTGGGACACCCCGGAGCCCCGAGGCTGGCGGCCTCAGGGCCCCCGGGCCGGCAAGGCTGCGGCCGGCCCAGAGCGGGCGGCCCGTGTGCCGGGACTGCGGGAGCCGGTTCTCGCTTCGGCGCCCGGCGAGGGCAGGGGGCGGTGGCTACCAGTACCTGTCAGGCCTCTTCCCAGGACCAGCGGCGGCGCAACTTCAGGAGCCCATGTCCGTCCGGGGGGCCCGGCCCCTCTCCCGGGAGGGGGGGGCGCGGATCCCGGGGAGGGGGCTGGGGGGCCCGGGCAGCTCTAGCCCCTTCCCATGCTCCCCGCCCGGCGCCTGGCCGGGGCCGGACAGCGCCTCCGCCCGCCCCTGCGCACCGCCTCACACCCGCGCTCACACACACTCACACTCCCTCGCGCGCTCTCACACACGCACTCCCCTCCCTCCTCCTCCTCTGTTTATCTCCTCCAGCTGTCTGGGGACCCAGGAGAAGCCCAGCACCGCGCCTGCGCCACGCAGTCTCCGCCTCCGCCCCGCGCCTCACAGCCGGCGGCTACGCTACGGAGAGAGCGTCCGGCGGTTTCCAGAATGGCTAGCCGGGCCCCTCCCCCGCCCCGCGCGCCCGGTCAACGTCTGCTGCCGGCGGTGCCTACTAACCTGCTAGTGGGGGAGCCCCGCACCGCCGCGACCAATCCACTCCTGCGCTCGCCAGACCCGCAGCCAGTGGGCAGGCGGGAAAGCCGGGCTAAGCCCCAGGGCATACTGGGAATCGTAGTTTTTCCCCGTCGAAGAGCTCCTGCCCAGTGGGCTCACCCCGCCCAGTTGCCATTAGTTACCCTGACGCACCTCCCACCCCACATCCAGGGAAAATGGTCCCTCACGTTGCTTCTGGGACACCCCTAACACTCACCCATTGCCCCTCAGAGCCCGACACAGTCTCCTGAGAGCCTCACCAAGACTTCCTCAGAGCCCGTGAACTGGGAGACTTTTCAGGCTGGGGCCCCAATGCCCCCGATCCCCCAGAGTCCAGCTTCCTCTTACTCTTTCCTGCCCTGGGGGGCTGCTGAGTGGCACATTCCTCACTCTTGCTCCTGGGCCTGAAGAAAGAGGATAAAACGTAATCAGTCCTACAACTGAGTGGCTTGGAGGGGAGCCAACCACACACTACGGAAACCCTCAGGCTGACCGAAAGAGACAGAGATGCGGTCCTTCTGAGACTAACTGGTGGAGGCACTACTGTTCCCCCCTCTAAGGAAGAGGCAGTTCCAGCCTAGTGGAGTGCCACGTCTGCTAGAGGAGGTACCGTCCTAAGGAAGTGCTCAAGGTGACAAGGGAGGCATCAGGTGTAACTTCTGAAAACAGAGCCCAGGCCCCACCCATGAGGCGCCTCAGGTCAGAAAAAGAAAAAATTGTCATCATTTTCTGAGAATGGAAACTTGGCATTCACCCATAGGGTGGGTGCCATTTGTCAGATAACAGTAATTCGCTCTTATTTAGTATTTACTATGTCCCCACTGTATTGAGTACAATTTCTTAGATACTCCTACTCTTACGGTGTTTTGCAGAAAAGAAAAGAAAGCTGAAGCACAAAGAGATTAAAAGCAACTTGCCCAGGGTCATAGAGCCTGGAACCAAACTGGGATTTGAACCTAGATCAGCCTTACTCCAGAGTCTGAGCCTTGGAACACTACCTGTCCCTCCAGTGAGAACCAGGCAGCACCTACTCTCAGGAAGGACTATGTATATTTACCATCCACAGTGTTTGTTCCATGTTTATCACTCCATGAGTTGCTTTTTTCCTACTTCTGCTCACATCAAGTATATAAATTAGTCTGTGAGCTCCCAAAGGGTGATTTCTTCCCATTTGGAGGAGTTAGAACCTACTTGTGAATTCAGCTTTGTGAAATGCTTTTCTCCTATAAATGTGGGTCATTCTTCCTGATGTCTCCCCCACAGATGTTCCACTGAATATAAAATATCATAAATTTTGGGACTAGAAGAAAACTGAAATTATCCATAGCTCCCCAGGCTCAGGCTGAAAGCCTGGTTAGGGTCACTGGCTCAATTAAAATGAGAAATAACTAATATATGTGGAGTATTTACCATGAGAGAGAAATTCTTATCAGGGAATTAAGCAGTCCTCACAAATTGCATAGCTAGGAAGTGTGGTACAGTTGGGATTCAAATCCAGATTATTTGAATCCAGAATTCCCATTTTAAACCTTTGCTCTATGCTGGCAATGTCACAGGGGCTCTTAGAAATACCAACAGAGGGTGCCTGGGTGGCTCAGTGGGTTAAGCCTCTGCCTTCGGCTCAGGTCATGATCTCAGGGTCCTGGAATCGAGTCCCTTGTTGGGCTCTCTGCTCAACGGGGAGCCTGCTTCCTTCTCTCTCTCTGCCTGCCTCTCTGCCTACTCATGATCTCTCTCTGTCAAATAAATAAATAAAATCTTAAAAAAAAGAAAGAAAGAAAGAAATACCAACAGAGAAGTGTGGGTGATGTACCTGTGGCTCCTAGCACATAGATAGTAAAAAATGGTTGGCAGAATGAACTTTTGTTGGTAAGGAATGGGTGATAGTGTATGGTTTTGGAATATAGGCGAGGTTCAGTGGAGTGAGGTCTGGAGCCAATGATCAAGAAATAATTCTTGAGGGCGCGTTGGTGACTCAGTGGGTTAAGGCCTCTGCCTTCGGCTCAGGTCATGATCCCAGGGTCCTGGGATGGAGCCCGGAGTCGGGATCACTGCTCAGCAGGAAACCTGCTTCCTCCTCTCTCTCTGTCTGCTTCTCTGCCTACTTGTGATCTCTGTCTGTCAAATAAATAAAATCTTAAAAAAAAAAAAAAAGAAAGAAAGAATTCTTGAGACATCTTTGGTGCAAAATGGTGTTCTTTTTAGAGCATGGTGACAAAAACCCGTTAGCACAAAGAGCTGTGGCACAGGGGTCTTGAGGAGTGGCTCATTATATACTTGCAAGTTGGGGGAGGTAAGGAAAAGGGAGGTTTCAAAAGAACTTTCATATGCTAAAGAGGACCCACCTAAAAGATCTTTGCAAGATACCAGAGGCCAGGTGCCATTGTCGAGTTAAGGTTGTTTTCCCTTCTAGCAAGGTATTAACGTTAAGACAATTGGGAGATTCCTAGAAGAAAGTCACATGTGTCCCACCCAGGAGTGGGGGCTGGTGGGAGGTTGCAGGGTGTCCACTTATGCTTTTGTTTTCAGCTAGCCTCCACTCCCTCATCAATAAGATGAAGAATATTAATAATAGCTGAGAGGTGCCTGGGTGGTTCAGTTGCTTAAGGATCTGACTATGGCTCAGGTCATGATCTTGGGGTTCTGAGATTGAACCCCATGTTGAGCTCCACATCAGGCTCTGCTTGTCCTTGTCCCTCTCCCTCTGACAACCCCCCTTCTCTCGCTCTCAAATATATAAGTAAAATCTTAAAAAATAATAGCTGCAGCTAAAATTGATTATTTTCTTTAAAAATAATATAAAATAAAAATAATTATTTTCTACCAGGAGCTCACTTGCCCTCTCATGCACTCTTTCTTTTCTGCAGATAGGAATATATATGCATATATGCTATATGAGTATATTTCATACGTATACATGTATATACATTTGCATATGTATATGTGCATCCATTTATCTATGTATACACACATTCACACACACTAATTCATTTGATTCCCATAACCCATTTGATTGAATTAAGTATTATTCTTACTCGCATTTTTACATAGAAAAAACAGGCTCACAGGAGACTTAATTAAGTTCAGAATCAGGCACCCCTCCCAGCCAGAAATGTTTTTAGATAATTTTAGATAATTTAAGAGAAAAATTTCCTACTTCTAGAACTGAGCTTCTTTGGGAAGTTGTAAATTCTCTGTTTTTGATAGTATTCAAGAATAGGATGTATAATCACTTGTCCAGAATACTGTGGAAGCAATCATTTTATTGGGTCCATATTTAATATTCTCTTGTTTGGCTTTTGGAAGAAGACCAATTATTATTTGAATAATAAGACTTGTGACAATTAAGGTAGCTCCTTTTCCTCTCCTAAGTGCACTAGATAATCCCCCACCTGATCAGCTCTGCAGAGCTAGTCACTGATAACAACCGTTTTCATCCCTCGATTGGACTCCTGGACAAAAGGAGGCATCGGCAACCTAAAATTGAAGATGCCCTTGTTCTATAACCCAGAAGTTTTACTTCTAATATTTTGAAGGAACTGTTGCACGTGTGTACAGGAAGACATGGGCAAGGAACACGACTTCCAGCCTTTTTATAATAGCAAAAAAAAAAAAAAAAAAGGTCGAAACAACCTAACTATCCTTCTGTAGGGGAAAGGATGGATGAATTATCATTTGTTCATACAGTGAAGTATTACACAGCCAATTAAATTATTTATGTGCTATCAAGATAGATACATGTTTAAAACATAATGATGAATGGGAAAAAGGAAGTTGAAAGATGATGCATTCAGTATGATATTTGTGTAAAATTTAACACAAAAAATGCCACATATTATAGATGCATGCAGTAAAAGTACACAAATTGACATGGGAAAGACACACAGCAATTTTGAGAGAATAGTTGCCACTGAGAAAAAGGAAGAAAGAAGAGCTGAGTGATGAGGTTTTAGGTATATTTGTAATATTTTATATCTTAAGAGATTAGAAGTAAGTATAGCAAAATATTCAAATATTAAAATTTTATCTTGGGGATTATATTATTATCTGTACTTTTCTGAAGGTTTAAAATAGTTTGTAATTATTTATAAAAATTTTAAAGATAGGGGCGCCTGGGTGGCTCAGTGGGTTAAAGCCTTTGCCTTCAGCTCAGGTCATGATCCCAGAGTCCTGGGATAGAGCCCCGCATCGCATCGGGCTCTCTGCTCGGCAGGGAGCCTGCTTCCTCCTCTCTCTCTCTCTGCCTGCCTCTCTGCCTACTTGTAATCTCTGCCTGTCAAATAAATAAATAAAACCTTTAAAAAAAATTTTTTTTAAAGATTAAGTAAGGGACAAAGAAAATCCATTTCAACACAGGCACCAGCCTTGTCTAAAAGTTGAAGGTCTATTAAGAAGAAAAAAGTTAAAGGTCTATATCTGTACACTGGTAATTATTATTATACAAGAATCTCATTGTTTAAAAGAAAAAAAACAACAGGTACTACCTCCATGTATTTTCTTTAGGACTTATAGTTGCAAACATTTGGCATACAATCTGGGTCACTATAAGAAAAGGTTGAGACTTGCTGGTTTCAGTTGGTCCCTTCATTTACTGAGGAGAAAATGGTGGCCTAAAACAGTACACAAATTGCCAAGGTCCCAATCTGTCCACTCCGGTCCAACTGGTCCATCCAGAGTATCCAAACTCATCTTAAAGACACTGAGGCATTGTTCAAGTTCTTCCCTTCACTTGAGGGGAACCATACTCCTACTCTCATTTACCTAACTGGTCTGTTCTTTCTCCAAAACTCTACTCGGCTAGGCTAAGAAAGAATTAGCCAATCTCATTCCCCAAACTGAATGTTATAGTTGAGCGGGCTCTAACGGGTTCCCCTGCTAGGCACCCTCAGTTCTCTGATTAGCCCTTCCCAGGAAGGCACGTTCTCTGTCTCACGGGGCAACATTTTTGTGTTTGAACTACACTGATCATGGGAACGCCCTTAATAATAAAGTTCTTATTTGTCTCAACTCTGTTCTCTGTAACAACATAGATTTTGTATATTAAATGGTGGTGTTTGTATAAACTCTAAAGGCCTAGGCCAATTTGGTGAGGGGTAGCAAGAGTGGCGGTCATAATAATCCCTTTTCCTACTAAAAAAGCTTCAGATAATGAATACAGCTCTCACGTCTCCAGTGAATCTTTTCTTTCCTAAACAAAATACATCCATTTCCTTCTGATACACTCCAAAAAAGGGGGGCAAAGATTGACACTAGTGAGGACATTCAAAAGTATGTGTCAAGGAACTCTATGGCATTTCTAAAAGAAGCATTCCAAAAATATCGATGACAGGATAGCCCTACTAGAAGGGTTAGCAAGTGGAGACTGTTTTCAGTTACAGGTAATGTATAACCTGGCCAGCAGTGGCTTTAAGACGTGGGGGTGAGAGTTCTCACATTAACAAGAGGGCTTGAGGCAGGTAATTGCTGTAATTAGTTCAGCTGTTTTAACGTAATTCATTTCTATTTTTTCTGCTCCAGGATCTTTAGTTTTGGTTTCTCACTCTAGTAATAAAATGGCTACTGCAGCACCAAGCATCATATCTATGGTAAAGGCAAAAAGAATCAGAGGTAGGGGGCAGGCATCACCAGCTGCCTTTTATTAAGAAAGCAAAAACTTTTTAGAAGTCCCCAACAGGGGGTTGTATCTTAGTTGCCAGACTGTCTTATAACTACCTAAAAAGTAGGTTTGGGAAAGTCTGGAAAACAATTATTTAGCATTTCCAGCCTCTCTATTGCAAGAGGAGGCCAAGGAAACGAGATTAATGAATAGATATTGGGCTAGCCACACCAGGAATATCTGCTATAGAAACTTTCAAGATGATAGTTTAGGGCATAATTCAGTGCAGGGGTCACACCCAATTCTATACGGTTAGACTCCCCGACAGTCCCAGGGTTCCTACTATGAATCAAAGTCAGGGGGATAACTTCTGATCATCAAACTCAGAAAAAAACAGATCAAATAAAATTCCAGTGTTTTAATGTACATAGGGAAGAGTTAACCTTGCAGATGATGGACCAAGTTTCCTTCCCCTGGGACAGGTTAGTGCACCAAAGCACTAGAAAGCCAAGACTCTCCTACCTGTTGGACAAGCAGGTTATTTAGCCTCTTTATGTTCTGTAAATAGAGTACGCCATATGCCACCATCTACTTGACAAGAGTTATAAATAGAAATTAGCAGTATGTATGTAGAACACATTGAATTTGTGGCACTCGAATTTTAAAACACCAGTGAATTGGAGGACTAACACTGCCCAACTTCAAGACTTATTTTAAAGCTGTAACAATCAAGACAGCATGGTACTGGAAAAGCATAAACAAATACATTCACAGAACAGAATAGAGAACCCCGAAAAAGACCCACACAAGTGTAGTCAACTGTTGTTGACAAAGAAGCAAAGACTATTTAATGGAGAAAATGTATTCCTCTCAAAAAATGGTGCTGGAATAACTTGGACATTCACGTACTAAAAAAAAGGAGGGGGAATCTAGATACTGCCTTTATATCTTTCACAAAAATTAACTCATAATGGATCATAGATTTAATGTAAAACATAAAACTATAAAACTTCTTGAAGATAACAAAGGAGAAAATTTAGGTAACCCTGAGTGGGGTGATGAGTTTTTAGAACCATGAAAGAAAAACATGAAAACCTGGACATCATTAAAATTAAAAACTTCTGCTATGCAAAAGACATTGTTAAGAGGATGAAAAGACAAGGCCCAGGCTGGGGGGAAAAAAAAATTTGCAAAACAGATATCAGCTAATGGACATGTATTCAAATTATATAAAGATCTCTAAAAACTCAACGAAAAAATAAACAACCCAGTTAAAAAATGGACAAAGATCTGGACATCTCACAAAAGAAGATCTATAAGCATATCTATGAAAAGATGATTTCAAGATTCTCAACATCAGATGTCATTAAAGAATTGCAACCTGAGGGGCGCCTTGGTGGCTCAGTGGGTTAAAGCCTCTGCCTTCGGCTGGGGTCATGATCCCAGGGTCCTGGGACAGCTGGGGTCATGATCCCAGGGTCCTGGGACAGCTGGGGTCATGATCCCAGGGTCCTGGGATCGTGCCCCACATCGAACTTTCTGCTCAGCGGGGAGCCTGCTTCCTCCTTTCTCTCTGCCTACTTGTGATCTCTCTCTGTCAAATAAATAAATAAAATTAAAAAAAAAAAAAAAAAAAAGAATTGCAACCTGAGTGCCTGGGTGGCTCACTCAGTTAAGTGTCATTCTTTGGTCATGTTCTTACAATCGTG
The DNA here is from genome assembly GCF_020171115.1 of Neogale vison. Classification (NCBI taxonomy): domain Eukaryota; kingdom Metazoa; phylum Chordata; class Mammalia; order Carnivora; family Mustelidae; genus Neogale; species Neogale vison. Next base: position 20,233,697 of record NC_058092.1, on the reverse strand, counting down.
GGAGCAAGTCCCACCTCAGGCTCTCTGCTCAGTGGGGAGTCTGCTTCTCTCGCTCCAGCAAATAAATAAAACCATATTTATTTATTTATTTATTTAAGATTTTATTTATTTATTTGACAGAGAGAGATCACAAGTAGGCAGAGAGGCAGGCAGAGAGAGAGGAGGAAGCAGGCTCCCTGCTGAGCAGAGAGCCCGATGTGGGACTTGATCCCAGGACCCTGAGATCATGACCTGAGCCGAAGGCAGCAGCTTAACCCTCTGAGCCACCCAGGCGCCCCAATAAAACCATTTTTAAAAGAGAGAATTGCAACTTAAAACAACAAGGTATCACTACAAACCTATGAGAATGGCTAAAATCCAAAAAAACCTAACAAAACCAAATGCTGGCAAGGATGTAACACAATAGTAACTTTTTTGTTTGCTTGTTAACTAGTTGGCTGATTTTTATTTTTTTTATTTATATTCAATTAGATAACATAGAATATATTATCATTTTCAGATGTAGAGGTCAGTGATTCATCAGTCTGTTATTCTAGTTCATTTACTTATTTATTTATTTATTTGTTTGTTTTTTGTCATTTGTTGTTGTGTGTTTTTTGTTTTGTTTTGTTTTGTTTTTTGGTGGGTAGTAAAGCAGGGTTTATTGAGCCATAGGAAAGTGATGGTACAAAGCTCCCAAGAAGGGAGGGGACCCAAGGGGGTTGCCACCAGAGTTTCTACCTCTAAGGGTTTTTATGGGCTTGTTGGCATACTGTTTTAATCTGATTAACCCTCACACTGCCCGTCATCCAATCAGGTGTTTGGGAAACCTATCATATGGGAAAGGGTGGACAGCTCCTTCCAGAGTGTGATAAAAATCCTTTTAAGGGTGGTTTCCTCTTACAGCATGGGCGTCCTAGTCCTTGCCTGCCTGCCTTCCAATTGTCCTTCATCATTCCCCTCTCTGAAGAGGTAGCCCTAACTACTGTTAAGGAAGAAGGGCAACAATTGATTATAGCTACTTCCCGAAGTCTTTTCTTTCTCTTTTATTTTTTTTTTTAAGATTTTATTTATTTATTTGAGAGAGAGAGAAGAAGCCAGGGGAAGTGGCAGTGGGAGAGGGATAAGCAGAATCCCCGCTGTGCAGGGAGTCTGAAGCAGGGCTCATTCCCAAGACCCTGAGATCATGACCTGAGCTGAAGGCAGACGCTTAACTGACTGAGCCACTCAGGTGCCCCCATCGGTCTTATATATAATACCCAGTGCCCATTACATCACATGCCCTCTTTAATGTCCATCATCCAGTTATCACATCCCCTACTCCCCCCCTCCCTCCAGCAGCCCTCAATAAGAGTCTCTTACGGTTTGTCTCCCTCTCTGATTTTGTCTTGTTTAATTTTTTCCTCTCTTCCCCATGATCCTTTGTTCCTTTTTTTTTTTTTTTAAGATTTAATTTATTTATTTGACAGACAGAGATCACAAGTAGGCAGAGAGGCAGGCGGAGAGAGAGGGAAGCAGGCTCTCCGCTGAGCAGAGAGCCCAATGCGGGGCTCAATCCCAGGACCCTGAGCTCATGACCTGAACTTAAGGCAGAGGCTTTAACCCACTGAGCCACCCAGGTGCCCCTGATCCTTTGTTTCTTAAATTCCACATATGAATAGGATCATGTAATTGTCTTTCTCTGACATATTTTGCTTAGCATAATACCCTTTAGTTCCATCCACATCACTGCAAACGGCAAGATTTCTTTTTTTCCCCCCTTGATGGCTGAGTAGTATTCCATTGTATATATACACCACATCTTCTTGATCTATTCATCTGTCAGTGGATATCTGGGCTCTATCCATAGATCTGCTATTGTGGGCATTGCTGCTATAAACATTGGGGTACAGGAACCCCTTCACATCACAACATTTATATCTTTGGGGTAAATACTCAGTAGTGCAATTCCTGGGTAGCTCTATTTTCAACTTTTTAAAAAATATTTTATTTATTTATTTGACAGAGAGAGATCACAAGTAGGCAGAGAGAGAGAGAGAGAGAAAGAGGGAAGCATGCTCCCTGCTGAGCAGAGAGCCCGATGGGGGGCTCAATCCCAGGACCTTGAGATCATGACCTGAGCCAAAGGCAGGCTTAACCCACTGAGGACCCAGGCACTCCTATTTTCAACTTTTTGAGGAACCTCCATACTGTTTCCCATACATGCTACACCAACTTGCATTCCAAACAGTGCAGGGTGTTCTTTCTCCGCATCCTTGCTGACATCTGTTGTTTTCTGACTTGTTAATTTTAGCCATTCTGACCAGTGTGAGGTGGTATGTCATGTGGTTTTGATTTGTATTTCCCTGATGCTGAGTGATGTTGAGCATTTTTTCATGTGGATGTCTTCTTTGGAGAAATGTCTGTTTTTGTCTTTTGCCCTGTCGTGATTGGATTATGTTCTTTGGGTATTGAGTTTGATAAGTTCTTTATATTTTGGATACTAGCCCTTTCTCTGATATGTCATCTGCAAATATCTTCCCCCAGCGTTGGTGGTATAGTGGTGAGCATAGCTGCCTTCCAAATATCTTCCCCCATTCTTGTCAGTTGTCTTTGGTTTTGTTGACTGTTTCCTTTGCTGTGCAAAAGCTTTTGATCTTGATGAAGTCCCAATAGTTTGTTTTTGCTTTTGTTTCCCTTGCCCTTGGAGAGGTGTCTAGCAAGAAGTTGCTGCGGCTGAGGTCAGAGGTTGCTGGTTGTGTTGTCCTCTAGGATTTTGATGGATTCCTGTCTCACATTTAGGTCTTTCATCCGTTTTGAGTCTATTTTTGTGTATGATTTAAGGAAATGGTCTAGTTTCATTCTTCTGCATGTGGCTGTCCAATTTTCCCAGCACTGTTTGTTGAAGAGACTCTATTTCATTCTATATTCTTTCCTGCTTTGCTGAAGATCAATTGACCATAGAGTTGAGGGTCGATTTCTGAGTTCTCTGTTCATTTCATTGATCTATGTGTCTGTTTTTGTGTCAGTACCATACTGTCTTGATTATTATAGCTTTGTAATAGAGCTTGAAGTCCGGAATTGTGATACCACCAGATTTGGTTTTCTTTTTCAACATTCCTTTGGCTATGCGGAGTCTTTCCTGGTTCCATACAAATTTTAGGATTATTTGTTCTAGCTCTATGAAAAAAGTATTGCTCTGAATGTATAGATTGCTTGAGGTAGCATAGACATTTTAACAATATTTGTTCTTACAATCCATGAGCATGGAATGTTTTTCCATTTCTTTCTGTCTTCCTCAATTTCTTTCATGAACCTTCTATAGTTTTCCGAGTACTCATCCTTTGCCTCTTTGATTAGGTTTATTCCTAGGTATCTCATGGTTTTGGGTGAAATTGTAAATAAGACTGACTCCTTAATTTCTCTTTCTTCTGTCTCATCATTAGTGTATAGAAATGCAACTGATTTCTGTGCCTTGATTTTATATCCTGTCACTTTGCTGAATTCCTGTGTTAGTTCTAACAATTTGGGGGTGGAATCTTTTGGGTTTTTCACATAGAATATCATGTCTATGAAGAGTGAGAGTTTGACTTCTTCTTTGCCAGTTTGGATGCCTTTTATTTCTTTTTGTTGTCTGAATGCTAGGACTTCTAGTACTATGTTTCTTTTTTCTTTTTTTCTTCTAATACTTTTTATTTTCTTCTAGTACTATGTCTAAGAGCAGTAGTGACAGTGGACATTCCTGCCATGTTCCTGGCTTTAGGGGAAAATCTCTCAGTTTTTCCCCATTGAGTAGGATATTTGCTGTGGACTTTGCATATATGGCTTTTATGATATTGCAGTATTTTCCCTCTACCTCTACACTGTGAAAAGTTTTAATCAAGAAAGAATGCTATCTTTTGTCAAATACTTTTTTTGTATCTATTGAGAGGATCATATAGTTCTTGTCCTTTCTTTTATTTATGTAGTGTATCACATCGTTTGATATGCAGATGTTGAACCACGCTTATAGCCCAGGAGTAAATCCCACTTGGTCATGGTGAATAATCCTTTTAATGTACTGTTGGATTCTCTTGGCTGGTATTTGGTGAGAATTGTATGCATTCATATAATTCTCCCTTTTGGTAGGGTTTTTGTCTGGTTTTGGGATCAAGGCAATGCTGGCTTTGTAGAATGATTTTGGAAGTTTTCCTGTAATCTCTATTTTTTGAAATAGCTTCAGAAGAATAGGTATTAATTCTTATTTAAATGTTTGGTAGAATTCCCCTGGCCCTGGACTGTTGTTTTCTTTGGCAGATTTTTATTACTGCTCCAACTTCCTTGCTGGTTGTGGGTCTATTCAGATTTTCTATTTCTTCCTGGTTCAGTTTTGTTAGTTTATATGCCTCTAGGAATACATCTATTTCTTCAAGATTGCCTAATTTGTTGGCATATCTCATAATATATTCTTATAATTATTTGTATTCCTTTGGTGTTGGTTGTGATCTCACCTCTTTTATTCATGATTTTATTTATTTGGGTCCTTTCTCTTTTCTTTTTGATAAGTCTGGCCAGGGGTTTATCAATCTTACTATATATTTTTTTTTTTCAAAGAACTAGCTCTGAGTTTTGTTGATCTCTCCTACTATTATTTTGGTTTTTATTTCATTGATTTCTGCTCTAATCTTTATTAATTCTCTTCTCCTGTTGAGTTTAGGCTTTATTTGCTTTTCTTTCTCCAGCTCCTTTAGGTGTAAGGTTAGATTGTTTATTTGAGACATTCCTTGTTTCTTCTTTTTTTTTTCTTTTTTTTTTTTAAGATTTTATTCATTTATTTTACAGACAGAAATCACAAGTAGGCAGAGAGGCAGGCAGAGAGAGAGAGGAGGAAGCAGGCTCCCCGCTGAGCAGAGAGCCCGATGCGGGGCTTGATCCCAGAACCCTGGGATCATGACCTGAGCCGAAGGCAGAGGCTTTAACCCACTGAGCCACCCAGGCGCTCCGACATTCCTTGTTTCTTGAGAAAGGCTTGTATTGGTGTATATTTTCCTCTTAGGACTACCTTTCTTGCATCCCAAAGGTTTTGAACAGTAGTGTTTTCATTTTCATTTGTTTCCATGAGTTTTTTAAATTCTTTTTTAATTTCCTCATTCACCCATTCATTCTTCAGTAGGATGCTCTTTAGGCTCCATGTTTTTGAGTTCTTTCCAAATTTCCTTTTGTGGTTAAGTTGCAGTTTCAAAGCTTTGTGGTCCAAAAATAAGGAGGGAATGATCCCAATCTTCTAATACCTGTTGAGACCTGATTTGTGACCCAGTATGTGATCTATTCTGGAGAATGTTCCATGTGCACTTGAGAAGAATTTGTATTCTGTTGTTTTCAGATGGAATGCTCTGAATATATCTGTGAAGTCCCTCTGGTCCAGTATGTCATTCAAAGCTCTTGTTTCCTTGTTGATCTTCTGCTTAGATGATCTGTCCATTGCAGTGAGTGGGGTGTTAAAATCCCCTACTATTATTGCATTATTATTGATATGTCTCCATAGTTTTGTTATTAATTTGTTTAGGCAATTGCCCCTCCCCTGTTAGGGGCATAAATATTTACAATTGTTAGATCTTCTTGTTGGATAGACACTTTAATTATGATATGGTGTCTTCCTCATCTCTTATTACAGTATTTGGTTTAAAATATAAATTGTTGATGGGGTGCCTGGGGTGCTCAGTCATTAAGCATCTGTTTTTGGCTCAGGTCATGAGCCCAGGGTCCCAGGATCAAGCCCTGAATCAGGCTCCTTGCTCAGCGGGAAGCCTGCTTCTCCCTCTCCCACTCCCCCTGCTTGTATTCCCTCTCTTGCTGTCTCTCTCTCTCTGTTAAATAAATAAATGAAATGAAATATATATATATACTTTGTCAGATATAAGGATTTCCACCCCAGCTTTCTTTCTTTTTTTTTTTTTAAGATTTTATTTTATTTATGACAGAGAGAGATAGCAAGAGAGGGAGCATAAGCACAGGGGATCTGGAGAGGGAGAAGCAGGCTCCCTGCAGGGAGCCTGATGCAGGACTCAATCCCAGGACCCTGGGACCACGACCTGAGCTGAAGGCAGATCAATGACTGAGCCACCCAGGCACCCACTACAGTTTTCTTGTGATGTCCATTAGCATGATAAATGGTTTCCCACCCCCTAACTTTAAGTATGGAGGTATATTTGGGTCCAAAATGAGTCTCTCACAGACAGCATATTGATGGATCTTGCTTTTTTATCCAATCTGATACCTTGTTTTTTTTAATTGGGTCTTTTGATTAGCTCATTTACATTCAGAGTAACTATTGAAAGATATGAATTTAGTGCCATTGTATTACCTGTAAAGTCACTGTTTCTATATATTGTCTCTGTTCCTTTCTGGTCTATATTACATTTGGGCTTTCTGCTTACCTAAAGGATCCCTTTTACTATTTCCTGTAAGGCTGGTTTGATGATTACAAATGTTTTTAGTTTCTATTTGTCCTGGAAACTTTTTATCTCTCCTATGCTGGATGACATCCTAGCTGGATAAAGTATTCTTGGCTAGAGCAATAGTAACTTTCATTCATCACTGGTGGGAATGTAGAGTGGCATAGCCTCTTTGGAAGACAGCCTGGCAGTTTATTAGAAAGCTAAATATAGTCTTACCATATGATTCTGTGATTGTATTCCTAGGTATTCACCCAAATGAGTTGAAACTTATGTCAAAACAAAAACCTGCATATAGATATTTACAACAGCTTTATTCATAACTGCCAAAAAGTAGAAGCAACCAAAATAGCCTTCAAATAATAAGTGGATAAATAAGCCATGGTACATCCATACAATGGAATATTAATCAATGATAAAAAGAAATGAGTTATCGTAAAATATGGATGCAACCCAAATGTCCATCTATAAATGAATGGATGAGTAAGATGTCATATATATATATATATATATATATATATATATGCTATTTGCAAATGGCAGGATTTCGTTCTTTTTTATGACTGAGTAATATTCCATTGTGCATATATAGATAGATACACACATATTCACATACATATCCATATCACATATATACATATATGGATACATATATACATATATATGGATACATATGCATATAGATACATATATCTCTATATATCCATATATATGTATGTGAGGTGTGTGTGTGTGTGTGTGTGCGTGTATATCTATATATACGGAAAAAAGTCAAAGACAAATACCATAGGATTTCACTCTTATGCAACCAAAGATAAAAAGACACAAACAAAAAGACTCTCTCTCTCTCTTTTTTTTTTTAGACTCTTAAATATGGAAAACAACCAGGTGGTTACCAGAGGGAGGGTGCATGGGGGGATGGATGAAATAGATGAAGGGGATTAAGAGTACACTCATCATGATGAGCACTGAGTAATGTATAAAATGGTTGAATCACTATATTGTACACCTGGAACTAATATACCACTGTATGTTAACTATACCAGAATTTAAAATAAATACAAAAATTAAAAATGTGTGATAAAAAAAAAAAAGACAAAACGAGATGAGCTATTAAGCCACAAAAGACATGGGGGAAACTTAAATGCATATCACTTAGTGAAAGAAACCAATCTAAAAAGGCTACATATTATATGATTCCAACTATATGATATTCTGGAAAAGGCAAAATTATAGAGATAATAAAAAGATCAGTGTTTTTTAGGGGTTTGGGGAGGAGTTAGAAAGGGAGGGATGGGGCGCCTGGGTGGTTCAGTGGGTTAAGGCTCTGCCTTTGGCACAGGTCATGATGCAACATCATGGGATCAAGTCCTGCATCGGGCTCTCTGCTCAGTGGGGAGCCTGCTTCCATCTCTCTCTCTGCCTGCCTCTCTGTCTACTTGTGATCTCTCTGTCAAATGAATAAATAAAATAAAAATTTTTTTTTAATCTTTAAAAAAAAAAGAAAGGGAGGGATGAAAAGATTTTAGGGGCAGCGAAACTATTCTATATAATCCTGTAATGATAGATATTATATTATGTATTTATCAAAACCCATTTGCTATACACAACCAAATAGTGAATCCTAATATAATCTATGGACTTTACTTAATATAGCAATATTGGCTCTACTGTAATAAATGTACCATATGAATGCAAAATATTAATAATAGGAGAAACTGTAGGGGAGGATAGAAAAGGGATATATGGGCCTCTCTGTACTATATACCCAGTTTTATATAAAGCTTAAACTGTACTAAAAAATAAAACCTGTTGGGGCGCCTGGGTGGCTCCGTGGGTTAAGCCGCTGCCTTCGGCTCAGGTCATGATCTCAGGGTCCTGGGATCAAGTCCCACATCGGGCTCTCTGCTCAGCAGGGAGCTTGCTTCTCTCTCTCTCTCTCTGCCTGCCTCTCCATCTACTTGTGATCTCTCTCTGTGTTAAATAAATAAATAAATAAATAAAACCTGTTAATTAAAAAAGAGAGAGAGAGATGTTTTTTGACATATTTATTTAAAATTCCATTTTGATGCTGACAAAGATGGAGAAGGATGGGCAACCTTACATACTGCTTAAATAAAACAGGAAGAGAACACCTGGGTGGCTCTGTTGTTAAGCATCTGCCTTCGGCTCAGGTCATGATCCCAGGGTTCTGGGATTGAGCCCCATATCAGGCTGCCTGCTCAGCAGGAGGCCTGCTTTCTCCTTCTCCCACTTCCTTTGCTTGTTCCCTCTCTCACTAAGTCTCTCTCTGAAAATAAATAAATAAAATATGTAAAATATAATAATTTAAAAAAACAAGGAGAAAAAGTTGCAACATATATAAATGAAAAGAGTTCATATTCAGAACATATAAAGAATTACTACAAGTCATACACACACACAAAAATTACTACAAATCAATGAGGACAGATGTCCTTAAAAATAAAGGGCAAGATAGGGTGTCTGGCTGGATCTGTCGGAAGAGCATAAGACTCTTGATCCTGGGGTCATGAGTTTGAGCCCCACATTGGATGTAGATTACTTAAAATAAATAAATAAACTCAATAAAATAAAGGGCAAGATAAAAATAAGACAAGATGCTTGGATAGGCATATACAGGAAGAGGATATTCATATGGCCATTAAACATGTGAAAAATTGGTCAACCTCAGTCATGAGGTTGCAAATGAAAACTGCATGAGATCTCTTGGGGTGCCTGGGTGGCTCAGTCGGTTAAGCATCTGCCTTCAGCTCAGGTCATGATCCCAGAGTCATGGGATCAGTGCCTTTGGCTATTTTAAACAATGTTGCAATGGGATTGATTTCATGTAACTTTCCAAACCAACTTCTTATGAGACAAAAAGCATTTACGTATTGAATAAATATGGGATGTATATGATGTAATATTTGATTTCAGAATTTTAGCTGATGGGCAATAATACAAGTGAAGGCCTGGCAGTATGAGCAGTTCGGCAGACAGGCCTAATGAGGTGACTATCTTGGCTACATTTAGAGTTCCCAGAGGACCAGTTTGGATAGGGAAATTGAGGGTGATTTTTGTTGTTGTTGTTGTTGTTTTCTTTTTGTTATTTATTTATTTATTTATTTGAGAGGGGACAGAGAGACAGTGGGGTGGGGAGGCACAGAGGGAGAGGGAGAGAGATAATCCCAAACTGACTTCCTGCTGAGCGCAGAGCCTGATTTAGGGCTCAATCTCAGGATACTGGTATCAGGACCTAAGCTGAAATCAAGAGCCAGAAGCTTAACCGACTGAGCCACCCAGGTACCCATAGGAAAGTTGAGTTTGTTTGTTTGTTTGTTTGTTTAAAGATTTTATTTATTTGAGGGCACCTGGGTGGCTCAGCTGTTAAGCGTCTGCCTTTAGCTCAGGTCATGATCCCAGGGACCTGGGATTGAGCCCTATTATCAGGCTTCCTGCTTGGTGGGGAGTCTGTTTCTCCTTCTTCCTCTGCCTGCTTCTCCCCCTGCTGTGCAGAAAAATGTGGGAAAATTAAATGCATTGAAGCAGTTCAAAGCAATATATTTGCTAAGTTTTATAGAAGTTTATGTAGAGTTTGCCAACAGGAAGGAGCAACACATTCTGTTTTGTTGGGGAGAGCCAGGAAGGGGTTCAAGGTGAGCTGGAGTTTGACAGACAGAAAAGGTAAGGGATGACAAGAAATCAGAAACTCAGAGAGCTCATATTCAAGAAGTGGCTACCCCATAGGTGAGGAACAGTGTGGCTCTGGGACCGGGGAAGAAAGGAGGTTTACCTTTTATTCTATCTTTTAGTGCTTTTGAATTTTGCACATGCATTAGTAAATTGTCCAAAGTTCTACAGAAGTTCTGTACACCTATGCTCTTAGTCATCACACTAGGTTGCCTCCCAATAATTCCAAGCCTTATCTACTTGGAAGAGAGAAGAGAGGTAGAGGAGATTTCGTGGCATTGACTCTGAGGGATAAAAGAAACAGATCTCAAACAGAATCCTTATTTTGAATGCTGGGTCACTGAAGGAGAGACGTCCTAATGACCAAAACAGGCACTCTAGGAAGGCCTATTAATACGGGGAGGAAGATGAAGAGTTTGTTTTGGAAAGGGTGAATTTGAAATTGGCAGAACCATTTAAACAGAAATATCCTGTGGACCGATACCCAAGACCATTTCAAGGAGTCTGCATATTCAAACCAATATCCGTAATAGTGCTAAAAAGTTATTTGCTGGGGCCCTGGGTGGCTGAGTCACTTAAGCATCAACCTTCGGCTCAGGTCATGATCCCAGAGTTCTAGGATCCAGTCCCACATTGGGATACTTGCTCAGCAGGGCGCCTGCTTCTTCCTCTCCCTCTGCCTGCCATTCCCCCTGCTTGTGCTCTCTTGGTATCTCTCTCTCTATCTCTGTCAAAAAATAAATAAAATCTTTTAAAAAAGTTATTTTCTTTCTCCACAGTATACACAGTGTACGGAGGTCACCAAACATGGTAATGAGATCGATCTGATGGCTAATGGTATGCATGCTTGTGTACATCCGTGATTTAAAATTTTCTGTTTAATTTCTCATGGCAAATAACAATAGCTATAACCAGCCAAAGCAAAGTTTTTGAGGTTTTCAGTATTTCTTAAAATTGTAAAGTAGTCCTGAAACCAAAAAGTTTGAGATCCTCCATTGGTCAGTGGCTTTCAAAGTTCCTAAGGTCTCACAGAGGGAACCCATTTTACATTCTGACCCAGGATCCACCCATATACACAGAAGTACAATCAGAGGAGTTCCACAAACCAATATTCTGGCTCCCTTTTTGGGATATACATGGTGTTTTCTTTTCTTTTCTTTTTTTAAGATTTTATTTATTAGAGAGAGAACAAGAGAGAGCACAGCAGGGGGGAGGGAGAGAGGGAGAGGGAGAAGCAGGCTCCCCACTGAGCAGGGAGACCAACACGAGTCTTGAACTCAGGACCCTGGGATCATGACCTGAGTCAAAGGCAGACACTTAACTGACTGAGCCACCCAGAGGCCCATACATGGTGTTCTCTATCTCATTTTAAAAATTAAAATGCTAATAACATCTCACTAAATTGATTTCATGACTCACTAATGGGTAAGGACCTGCAACCTGAAAAACACTGCTCTAGAGCCTAGATGATTGGAAGTATGGAAGGAAGCTGGAACATTTGCAGAGGCCACACTCAGTAGAACATAGTGTATATTTAATATTTGTTGAGGAAGTCCATGGAGGAAGTGTCTTATTCCTCAAACTTCCAGTTCTCCAACTATGCAACATTTGCATAAAGCAAATAAGTAGGTTATTGTGAAGATCAAGTAAGAAAAATGTAGATGAAGTATTTTCGTATACTGCAAAATACTACAGAGACAGGAGGGTTTGCTGTTATAAAAAGCTGATGGAGGGGTGCCTTGGTGGCTCAGTGGGTTAAGGCCTCTGCCTTCGGCACAGGTCATGATCCCAGGGTCCTGGGATCGAGCCCTGCATCAGGCTCTCTGCTCAGTGGGGAGCCTGCTTTCCCCTCTCTCTCTGCCCACTTGTGATCTCTGTCTGTCAAATGAATAAATAAAATCTTAAAAAAAAAAGCTGATGGAAACGTGTAAAGATTACTGGCCTTACAATCGGAAAGCTTAGGTTTAAATCTTACCTCCACCATGACTAATTCTGTGACTTGGGCATCACTACTAATAATAACTAACATTTATTGAGTGCTTACTGTATAACTCACACAGTGCTAAGCTTTTTTTTTTTTTTTTAAGATTTTTATTTATTTATTTGACAGAGAGAAATCACAAGTAGGCAGAGAGGCAGGCAGAGAGAGAGAGGGGGAAGCAGGCTCCCTGCTGAGCAGAGAGCCCGATGCGGGACTCGATCCCAGGACTCTGAGATCATGACCTGAGCCGAAGGCAGCGGCTTAACCCACTGAGCCACCCAGGCGCCCCACACAGTGCTAAGCTTTAGTAAATGTTTATCTTCTTTAATCCTTGCCACGACTTTATTCTTTGGGAATTGTCTTAGATTGTACTCATTCACATACATGGAAAACACAGTTTGGAGAGCTCAGATCATTACAGGTACTTATTTTAGAAGACTTTTTTCTCTGTTTGCCTCTTTGCCTATTCAATATCCAGTCTCTTTTCTTCTTTGAAAAATACCTGGATTTTCCCCTAGGGAACCCCCTCACCTACACACCTAGTCCACGTGGCTCAGGGACACTGGCTCTATCTTGTCTTCAGTTCTGCTCGTGTGACAGTGTCAGTCCAGCCAAGTGACATCATCCTCCAGTGGGCCACAGCAGTTGGTCGAGGGATGGTCATTTGACTCAGGTGGGACCAATCAGAGCGAGTTCAGGGGCTTTTCCTTCAACATTGGAAGGGAGGTGTCTCTTTCTCCGGGACTGGTGGCAGTGTTCCTCTAATGCTGGAGCTGCCATGACCAAGGCTGAGTGAAGAGATCAGTCTCCTGGAGATGGGTCAACACAGAGCAGAGTAGAACAGAGATGTGGGGAACGAGAGGGAAGAGAAAGAGAGCGAAAGAACTAATGATCCACTTTGAGCTGCTGGATCCAGCCTGCGGACAAACAGATACCCATGAACTTTTCAGTTGCAAGAGCGAAAACATTCCCTTTTGTTCTTAAGTCAGTTAAAGTTTTTAAAAGAGTTTATTTATTTATTTATTTATTTATGAGAGAGAGAGAGAGAGAGAGAGAGCGCACAAGCAAGCAGAGTGGCAGGCAGAGGCAGAGAGAGAGAAGCAGTTTCCCTACTGAGCAAGGAGCCCTATTCGGGCCTCAATTCCAGGACCCTGGAATCATGACCTGAGCTGAAGGCAGCAGCTTAATCGACCTAGCCACCCAGATGTCCCAACTCAGTTAACTTTTTTAAAAAAGATTTTCTTTCTTTCTTTCTTTTTTTTTTAAGATTTTATTTATTTATTTGACAGAGAGAGAGATCACAATTAGGCAGAGAGGCAGGCAGAGAGAGAGAGAGAGGAGGAAGCAGGCTCCCTGCTGAGTAGAGAGCCCGATGCGGTACTTGATCCCAGGACCCTGAGATCATGACCTGAGCCGAAGGCAGCGGCTCAACCCACTGAGCCACCCAGGCGCCCCAAAGATTTTATTTCTTTATTTGACAGGGAAATTGAGAGACAGCATGAATGGAGGGGGGGACAAAGGAAGAGGGAGAACCAGATTCCCTGCTGAGCAGGGAGCCCAATCATGACCTGAGCCAAAGGCAGACAGTTAACTGACTGAGACACCCAGCACCCCCCCTTTTTTAAGATTTTATTTATTTATTTGTCAGAGAGAGCACAAGCAGAGGGAACAGCAGGCAGAGCAGGCAGAGGAAGAAGCAGGCTCCCCACCGAGCAAGGATCTGGGTGTGGGACTCAATTCCAGGACTCTGGGATCATGACCTGAGCTGAAGGCTGACGCTTAACCAACTGAGCCACCCAGGCATCCCTCCAGGCACCCCTTAAGTCAGTTAATTTAATTTAGTTGCTTAACATGCGCTTATGTAGCTGCAGGAACTATTCTAAGCAGTTTACAAATATTAACTAGTTTATTCTTCATGACAGCCCAATGAAAGGACGTGATACAGTTATTTTCATTTAAAAAAAAATGAGGGGCGCCTGGGTGGCTCAGTTGGTTAAGCGACTTCCTTCGGCTCAGGTCATGATCCTGGAGTTCAGGGATCAAGTCCCGCATCAGGCTCCCAGCTCCATGGGGAGTCTGCTTCTCCCTCTGACCTTCTCCTCTCATGCTCTCTCTCACTCTCTCTCAAATAAATAAATAAAATATTATAAATAAATAAATAAATAAATAAATAGATTTTTAAAAAATGAGAAAACCAAGGCATAGGATAGCTGAACAGCGTGTCCGGCTTTCTGTTGGGATGTTTGCCTTTAAAACCTAGCCAAGAGGGATCCCACATGTTTACTCCTTTGCCAGGATTTCTCCAACTCTCCTCACTTACCTTCCATCTTTGTCATTATTACCAAAGTCACGGACCTTCTGCACTATTATTCATCTAACAGTTTCCCTTAAGTCCTCTTTAAATCAAGTCACTTCTTTGAATTGTCCCAAGCTATAATATCAGTGACATCATGAGCTGGATATTTTCTAGGAGAAAACATGTTAACTCTTAACATGTAAAATTTTTATCCATGTGTCAGCTAAAATCACTGAGTCCCTCCACACCCCCAACCCTCCTGCGCTGCCTCCCACTTCCTTCCCTGATGCGCTGTGTCTTCATCTGTAAATAGGGCTTATGATATGGGCTGTTGTTTAAAATAAATGAGGAGCCCCAGTGAGGAACCCCATATAGATCTCCCCGCTTAGCAGGGAGTCTGCTTCTCCCTCTGTCCCCCCGCCCACTTGTCCTCATGCTCTCTCTCAAATAGCTAAATAAAATCATTAAAAAATAAATAAAATAGGGGCACCTGGGTGGCTCAGCAGGTTAAGCCTCTGCCTTCAACTCAGGTCATGGTCTCAGGGTCCTGGGATCGAGCCCCGCATTGGGCGCTCTGCTCAGCAATGAGCCTGCTTCCCTCTCCCTCTCTGCCTACTTGTGATGTCTCTCTCTCTGTCAAATAAATAAATAAAATCTTTTTAATTAATTAATTAATTAATTAAATGAGGAAATGACTCAGGCACTACTTTATTGATTTTAAATTATGAAACACAAAGCAGGTACAACAGCTTTTAAGAGGACAAACTCCTCAAGGGCAAGGGTGAGGAAGTGGGGGTTTTGACCTCTTAAATCTCATTTTACACAAGTCTCTTTCTCTTGGCTATGTGCCAGTCTTCCTAAGGTTGTGTTTATGTCCTCAGGTGGGCTCTGCCTTCTCCCCTTAGAAGATTTTTGCTCAAGCATTCTCTACACTGTTACACTCCTCCCACTGGGACAGAGTGTGTTTTCAACACCGGCCACAGCGATATTTTCTGTCCCATGGTTATTCTATGCTAATAAGGTTTTGGAGGAATTTGATATGTGTCCATAGTAACTAGGATACCTCCTCTGTTTGTCTGGCTAACTCCTACTTCTTCTTCAGCTCTCAGATGAAAGGCCTCTTCTAGAAGGCCTTTCCTTGAGCGAAACAGGGTGGCTCCCTGGTCATAATCTCCCATGGCATCTTCTGCTTCCCCTTTTGTGACACTTACCCCAGCTGCCATGATTTTTTTTTTTTTCACTGTCAGCTTTTGCTCTACTGTGAGCCCTCTGAAGGCGGGGACCAGCTGCAGGCAGGATCTTCAGCAGCAAGCCTAGTGGGTGCCTGCACACAGGAGGCTCTTAGTACTTACTGAGGGAATTAATAAGTATAGAACTGAATGAGACTGACGACAAGTTGCAGCTTCATGAGGGAGGCTGAGACAAAGATTTCTCTCTCTCTCTCTTTTTTTTTTTTTTTTTAGATTTCTTTATTTATTTTAGAGAGAGGGAATGCAGGAGCAGGAGGGAGAGAGGGGGAGAGAGAGAGAATCTCAGGCAGACTCCATGCTGAGTGCAGAGCCTGATGTGGGACTCGATCTCAAAACTCAGAGACCATGATCTGAGCTGAAACCAAGAGACAGATGCTTAACCGACTGTGCCACCCAGGTGCTCCTGAGACAAAGATTTAAAGGAAAGACAAAGTAGCATGAACAATGCCAGGCTATGGAAGTGTGAGGAAGGATAGAGACCCAGGAGAGCCTTTCTAAGTGAGTTTTTTTTTTTTTTAAAGATTTTATTTATTTATTTGACAGAGAGAAATCACAAGTAGACGGAGAGGCAGGCAGAGAGAGAGAGAGGGAAGCAGGCTCCCTGCTGAGCAGAGAGCCCAATGCGGGACTCGATCCCAGGACCCTGAGATCATGACCTGAGCCGAAGGCAGTGGCTTAACCCACTGAGCCACCCAGGCACCCCTCTAAGTGAGTTTTGAGGACCAGGGAAGAAAGGCGACCCCAGAGTGAGATCTGAACCCAGGCTCCTCAGGAAGATCCACAATACAAACACAGTATTATTTTATTTTATTTTTTAATTTATTATTTTAAAAAAGATTTTATTTATTTATTTGACAGACAGAGATCACAAGTAGGCAGAGAGGCAAGCAGAGAGAGAGGGGAGAAAGCTGGCTCCCTGCTGAGCAGAAAGCCTGATGCGGGGCTCGATCCCAGGACCCTGGGAACATGACCTGAGCCGAAGGCAGAGGCTTTAACCCACTGAGCCACCTAGACGCCCCCAAACACAGTATTATTTTAGTTGAATCACACATACCCATTCTGTCTTGCCACAGAATTCTCCAAATCCTTGCTACTTAAAATATGCTCTGGGACCATGAACAATGGCATCACCGAGAAGCTTGTCAAAATTACAAGTTTAGGGGTGCCTGGGTGGCTCAGTGGGTTAAGCCCCTGCCTTTGGCTCAGGTCATGATCTCAGGGTCCTGGGATCGAGCCCCGCATCAGGCTCTCTGCTTGGCAGGGAGCCTGCTTCCCCCTCTCTCTCTGCCTGCCTCTCTGCCTACTTGTGATCTCTCTCTGTGTGTCAAATAAATAAATAAAATATTTTAAAAAACAAAACAGAAATGCAAGTTTACAGGTTCCACCCCAGACCTACTGAACCAGAAACTGTATTCTAACTAGATAAATTAGACGCCTTCAATTTTAAGGCAGGGTACCTTCATTGCGTTTTTGGACTCAGTACCATAGGCACGTTAGAATGTCAGCTCCATGAAGGCAGAATTTTTACCCATCTTATTCTCTTCTGTATTTCCCAGCGCTTTTGTGTGGTTCAAAACTCGGAATGAGAGCTGGGAAACCTTATGCATTTAGTCTTATCCTCTCCAATGCTCTTGCAGAGGATCCATTGGATACTGAACCTGGGAGGACCTCAGCTACCAGTCAATGCTGTCTGTTAGAACTATCAACAACAAGGAAGATATTCCTTATCTGTGCTGTCAAATACCATAGCCCCCACCCATAACTGTCTACCGAGACCATGAAATGTTGGCTAGTATAACTAAGATTGGAATTTTTTATTGTAATTCGCTTTTTTTAAGGCCTTTTTAAAAAAAGATTTATTTATTTTAGAGAGAGAGAGAGTAGTGGAGGAGGGGTAGAGAGAGAGAGGCAGAGAGAATATCAGGCAGACTCCCTATTTAGTGTGGAGCTGGACACAGGGTTTAATCTCATGACCCTGAGATCACAACCTGAGCCAAAATCAAAAGTTGTATGCTCAACAGACTGAGCCACCAGGGCACTCAAAATTGTAGTTAGTTTTAATTAATTTAAATTTATTTATTTTATTTTTTTTTTTAAAGATTTTATTTATTTATCCGACAGAGAGAGACCACAAGCAGGCAGAGGCTCAGGCAGAGAGAGAGAGAGGAGGAAGCAGGCTCCCCGCTGAGCAGAGAGCCCGATGCGGGACCCTGAGATCATGACCTGAGCCGAAGGCAGCGGCTTAACCCACTGAGCCACCCAAGGCGCCCTTAATTAATTTAAATTTAAATAGCCATATGGGGCTAGTGGCTACCACACTGACATCACAGGCCTAGACACATTTTTTTTTTTTTTTATTCAATGGAGAGGAAGTCTAGGCTTGAAAAAAAATGTCAGTGACTTGAGTAAGATCACATTGTGAGTAGATGGGCACCTAGATGTGATTTGATGAGCATTGAAGGTGAAGTACACAGAACTGAGAAAGAGAGGTCTCTGGTAGTGGTTTCTGGCCCAAGAAACTGGGCAACTTGGATAATTTCTGTGAGCCTCACATCTCCTCTGTAAAAGGAGGCTTTTACTTTATGTTTGCTTGCTCTAAAATGCCTTCTAATTATTCATCTTGAAAGGTTCTAGGGGCATCTGGGTGGCTCAGTGGGTTAAGCATCTTACTTGGGCTCAGGTCATAACCTTGGGGTCCTAAGATCTAGCCCCACATTGAGTCCCCACTCAGCAGGGAGTCTGGTTCTCTCCCTCTGCCCCTCCCCCCCACTCATGCGTGCTCTCTCTCTCAAATAAATAAATAAAATCTTTTTTTTTTTAAAGATTTTATTTATTTATTTGACAGAGAGAGATCACAAGTAGGCAGAGAGGCGCAGAGAGAGAGAGAGAGAGAGAGAGAGAGGAAAGCAGGCTCTCCGCTCAGCGGAGAGCCCAATGTGGGACTCGATCCCAGGACTCTGGGATCATGACCTGAGCCGAAGGCAGAGGCTTAACCCACTGAGCCACCCAGGCGCCCCAATAAATAAAATCTTTAAATAAGTGGGGGACGTTCTTGGTGGGAATGCAAGGTGGTACAACCACTCTGGAAAACAGCGTGGAGGTTCCTCAAAAAGTTGAAAATATAGCTACCCTATGACCCAGCAATTGCACTACTGGGTATTTACCCTAAAGATACAAACGTAGTGATCCGGAGGGGCATGTGCACCTGAATGTTTATAGCAGCAAAGTCCCCAATAGCCAAACTATGGAAGGAACCTAGATGTCCATCAACAGATGAGTGGATAAAGAAGATGTGGTACACACACACACACACACACACACACAATGGAATACTATGCAGCCATCAAAAGAAATGAAATCTTGCCATTTGCGATGATATGGATGGAACTAGAGGGTATTATGCTTAGTGAAATCAGAGAAAGTCAACTCAGAGAAAGACAACTATCATATGATCTCCCTGATATAAGGAAGTTGAGAAGCAATGTGGGGGGTTTGGAGAGTAGGAAAAGAATAAATGAAACAAGATGGTATTGGGAGGGAGACAAACCATAAGAGTCTCTGAATCTCACAAAACAAACAGGGTTGCTAGGGGAAGAGGGGTAGGGAGAGGGTGGCAGGGTTATAGACACTGGGGAAGGTTTGTGCTATGCTGAGTGCTGTGAAGTGTGTAAACCTGGTGATTCACAGACATGTACACCTGGGGCTAATAATACATTATATGTTAACAAAAAAATAAAAAATTATTTTAAAAAGGGGGGGTTCTAATTGGGTAATTTTTTGTCTTCCTTGCACAGTGCCACCTAGTGGTGCACTATGAACCCTGCATCTCCTTCTTCTGAGTCAATCTCTTGGCCAAAGAGGAGGAAACTTCTGTGAGGGGACCACTCTCTTTCTCTGCCTAATTTGGCCATGAGATCCCACTTCAGTCTGCTTTCCTCACAGACTTGGGCAAGCAGTTCAGTGCTGACACTGCTAGATGTTCCTGGACTTTTCCTGATCACATTCCACAGCCTCCATCCACATGCACAAACTTTGTGACCCTGCTCTTGGTGGAGCCATACCCAACTTACAGGTCAAAAGTCTCTCCCTGTGTCTGGTCAATGGCATGGCAACCACCTCCTCTGCCAGTACCCCAGTTTGATTTTTTTTTTCTTTTTTCTTTTTCTTTCTCTAGACACAGCTCAACTAATGACCAAGCGAAGAGTCAGCAGGTGGAAATCTATGTCCCCTCAACATCGAGCTGGGGACAGTGCAAGAAAGATTCTCAAGGTTCTTACCCATAAGATCATAACAGTTATGTGAACTTGAACAGGTTATTTAATTTTTCCAAGGCTTAGTTTGCACAGTGGAGATAAAAAATACCTATCTCATGGGTAGTTTTGAGCCTTAGAATTAATACATAAAGTACTTAGTGCATAACAGGTGATCAATAAATGATAGTTGGCTATAATTACAGTAATAACATACACCTTCTATTTGCTTGGGACCGATATCGAACTCTAGGGGATGTAGAAGGGATGTAGAAGATGTGATCCCAGCAGGCTGCCATGCAGAAGCAAGAACAGATCATTGGAGACAGGGTATAATTAAGTGCAAAATGGTGGGTCATGGCCCGAGAGTGCTGTGGGAGCACAGAGCCAGGGAAGATAATAATCACCCACATGTCTACATAACACTTCAGTGTTTACACTGTCCTTTAACATCTATAATTTTACTTATAACAACTGTGAGGTGGAAATTAATGTTGTCATCTCCCTTTTTACAGAGGGAACTGAGGCTCTTGGAGGCAATGTAACTACCCAAGGTCGCACTAGGAAGTAGCAAAGGTGGGACTTGAGTTAGGGGCACCCTGACTCAGTGACATGATTCTTTTCACTCCCCAGAAGGTTTTCTGGGTAAGTCTGAACTTGAGATGGGTCTTGAAAGGGGAGAAGCATTGGAGAATCAGTGGAGGTTCTTCAAGCAGGGACACCCGGTAAGAATGCAGGGGGAGGGGCGCCTGGGTGGCTCAGTGGGTTAAAGCCTCTGCCTTCAGCTTAGGTCATGATCCAGGGTCATGGGATCGAGCCCTGCATCAGGGTGTCTGCTCCTTGGGGAGCCTGCTTCCCCTCTCTCTCTGCCTGCCTCTCTGCCTACTTGTGATTTCTGTTTGTCAGATCAATAAATAAAATCTTTAAAAAAAAAAAAAAAGGATGCAGGGGGAGTGGGTATGAAATTGGACCAGATGACCACTGGGATCCCTCTGGGTGGGGAGAAAGCCCTGATTCTATATACCAATGATTGCTGAACCAGCCTGATGGGGCAAAAGAGGTTGGGGAGGGCTTCCTGCAGAAAGTGGCATTTAGGCTGAGACGTGTAGGATGATCAGGAGTTGGCCAGAGCTCCCAGGCTAAAAGAAATATGAGCACATTTAGGGAACTGGAAGTAGTTCAACCAGGCAGAAGCGGAGTGCATTAGAAGTGAGGCTGTGGCCAGATGGGCAGGGCCTTGTAAGCCACATTAAAATATTAGACTTTATTTCAGGCCACTGAGAAATCAATGGGGTGTTTACCCCGGGAATTTGAGCTTTAGACCAATCACTTTAATTGCAAAGTGGAAACTGAATGGCAGGGGCCAAACTGGTGGCAAAGGCTGGTGAGGAGGCTGATGCAGCATTTAGGCAAGAACGGAGGACTGCCTGGTGGAGGGAGCATTGCAGGGATTGGGAGACATGGCAGATCTGGGAAACAATTTAAGAGGAAGAATGGATTGGAGTTGGTGATTGATTGGAAACTGAGGGTGTGTAGGGGGGAGTCAGGCAGAATCAAAGAAGGAGTTGAGGATGACTTCTGGTTTCTGGCTTGGAGCAGCTGCATGGGTGGCTGTGTCTATCCCTGGGCTGGAGAAGAAGAGGGAGAAGTAGTCCCTGAAGGGAGACCAGAGGGGAGGGGCTTCAAAGGGCAAAGGGATTTAGCAACTGATGGAGAGTAAGGGAGCGGGGTCAAGTACTCTTTGTGGAAGGAAGCAGAATTTCCTCTTTTTATTCATTCAATATATTAAGGACCTACTGTGTGTCAGACACTGGGAATACAGGAGGGAACCTCCTCATGGAGTTTCCATTCTAGAGGGTGGAGACAGACAAGAAGCAAAAAAATAAGCACATTAAGGTGCCATGAATGACACAGAGCAAGGGGATGTGGGTGATGGAGGCTGCCGTTTCGAAGGGGTAATAAAGAAAGGCTTCTCTGACTTTTAAGCAGACATGAAAGAAGAGAGGGAGTGATATGGGGAGCAGGGGTCACCCTACTGGGCAGAAAGAAGGGCAAGGCTTAGAGGTGGGAGTTTCCCTGTATTCGGGGGCCACTCTAGCCACAGCAGGGATTGAGGTCAGAAACTGGTTTTGCTTCCTCCCAGTGATGCCGCTCACCAGCTACATGACCTTAGGCATGTCACTTAACCTTCACTGAGCCTCAGTTTTCTCATCTATAAAATGGGTATACTAATACAGAGGGCTAAATGAAGTTAGGCATAGTGCCTGGCAAAGAACAGATTCTTCAATAATTTAACCTTTTGTTTTCTTTTTCCATGGAGGTACTAAAAGATATGGGATGGGGAAAACTGGTCTAACTGAGGCAAGGTGAGAATCTGATAAATTCTAGAATTGAACTCTCATGGCTATGATGGAAGGAGGGAAAAGTGTACACCAATATATATGTTCCTTCACCACATTTTCCTCTCCTCTCTTTTTCTCCCCCAGCTTCTGACCTGGACTTACTTGTGTTTCCAAGCAAGCCTGTTGAAGAGAGACTGATAACAGACACTTTTTTTTTTTTTTAAAGATTTTATTTATTTATTTGACAGAGAGAGATCACAAGTAGGCAGAGGGGCAGGCAGAGAGAGAAGGAGGAGGAAGCAGGCTCCCTGCTGAGCGGAGAGCCCGATGTGGGGCTCGATCCCAGGACCCCGGGATCATGACCTGAGCTGAAGGCAGCGGCTTAATCCACTGAGCCACCCAGGCGCCCGATAACAGACACTTCTGATGGCACAGTCTCCTAGGTTCAGTCTTCAGATCCCTCCTCTGTCGCCGAGTCCCCTGTCCCTACCGATTAATTGGTTTCATTTCACTCCGGGAGGCAGGAATGAGCAGAGGGGGTGTGGTGGAAAAAATGACTCAACGTAGAGTTTGGTGATTGGGGCAGTAAAGCTCCATCCTGCCAGGGGGTCTCCATGCTGGGTGGGAGGCTCCAGCCTTTATCAGGTGTGGCATATTGAGATTCTAACTGCCGAGCCTCTAAGGACCACTGAACCAGCTCAGAGTGGGGATGGCAGCATGTGCAGTGGAGGCGGTCACTTCTGTGCTAATGACTTAGATTCTTGTCAGAGCTTGGCCTCTGTGGGCAAAGAAGGAAGAGCACGTGGAAGGAAGGGGCATCAGGAGGGGAGGGCTGTAGGGGGACCTCCGGAAGCTGAACTGTGTGAACTTGGCTGAGTCATTATGTAATTAGCTACACCCTTGCATAAAAGCCTTCTGTGGTTCTCCACCGCCACAGGATAAAGTCCTAAAGTCTTAACCAGAACCCAGCCTATCCCCTCCCATGCTTCCTACAGTGCTCGCTGCTTGGAATAAGCAAGACCTTTTTTTTTTTTTCTGATGCCTTTCCCTCATTTCTGATGCCATTCCCATTCATTTCATTTCACACATCATATACAGGATATATAAAAACAACCTTTTCTTTGAGAGTACTTTTAGATTTAAAGAAAAGGTACAGAGATGGTCAAGCGAGTTTCCCTATGCGCCTCACCCAGCTTCCCCTACTATTAATGTCTGACATTGCCAAGGTGCATTCCTCAAAAGAACTCAGCACTAATATATTTCATTAGCTAAACTCCAGATGTATTCAGATTTCACTAGTTTTCCCACAAATGCCTTTTTTTGGGGTTCAGTCTCCCACCTAGGACACCCCATTGCACTTACTTCTCAGGTCTCCATAGTCTGATCAGGTCTGGGAAAACTTCTGTCTTTCTCGACCCTATGACTTGGATAGTCTTCAGGATCGCTGATCAGATCTTTGGCAGAATGTCCTTAACATGGGTTTATCTGATGCTTTCCTCATGGCTAGACAGAATTACTGGTTTACAGAAAGAATAGGACAGAGGTGAAGTGCCTTCTCACATCCAATCTGGGGCACGTGTGACCCACATCACTTATTACTGGTAACATAAACAGTGGATCACTCCGTGATATTTTCCAGGTTTCTCTACTGTGAAGATACTTCCATCCACTCCCACGCCCTACTCCCTGGCCCCCTCTGCTATTTCCATACTCTATTCTTAAGCAAGTCACCACGTCCAGCCCACACTCAAGAGGTAGAGAGTGGGATTAAGCTCTACCTTCCGGAAGGGAAAACGACTGCATAATTTGGAATTCTTCTTTAAAGTTTAAAAACTCTTCTTCCCTATTCATTTATTCAGTTATTTATTCAATGTGGACTCAACTCCTATATATTTATTTCATGCTTTGGGCTATAATCCAATACTATGTTATTTATTTTGTTTCTCCAGTTGTTCCAGCTTTGGTCATTGGGCGTTCTTTCAGGTTGACTACTATGTCCCTTTGCCATGCCCCCATCCTTTTGTTTTTTGAGTGCTTCCTTCCTTTCTGATACTACAAGATGCTCTGGGCTCATCTTGCCTTTTTTCTGCCCCAGCCCTTCAATGGTCCCCCACTGCCACAGGATAAAATCCTAAAGTATAGAATCAGTTTCTCCAAAGATCCTTGGTTTGTTCTATCTATCTATCAAAGATTTCATTTATTTGACAGAGACAGTGAGAGAGGGAACGCAAGCAAGGGTGGTGGGAGAGGGAGAAGCAGGCTTCCCACCAAGCAGGGAGCCCGATGTGGGGCTCTATGCGGGGCTCAATCCCAGGACCCTGGGATCATGACCTGAGCCGAAGGCAGAGGCTTAACAACTAAGCCAATCAGGTGCCCCCTTGGTTCTTTTTATTGGAGAATATTTTTTAGAACCCAAAATCTAGATGCTGGATCCTTGCTTGTTGCTACTGGGGTGTAGACCTTTTTTTTTTTTTTTAAAGATTTTTTTTTTTTTAATTTATTTGACAGACAGAGATCACAAGCAGGCAGAGAGGCAGGCAGAGAGAGAGGAGGAAGCAGGCTCCCTGCTGAGCAGAGAGCCCAATGCGGGACTCAATCCCAGGACCCTGAGATCATGACCTGAGCCGAAGGCAGAGGCTTTAACCCACTGAGCCACCGAGGCGCCCAACTTTTTTTTTTTTTAATGAAAAGTATTAGACCTATGTTTTGAAATTGTGAACTATACATACACAGAAGAGTACATCAAGCAGATAAGTATAGTTTAAAGAATAATTATAAACTGAAGATAATCAAATCTGTTTTTACCATTATGTTCATTGCTTTGTCTCTTCCTCCTGAAATCTTCCCTTGACCTGCAAGGCCAGGATTGGGTGCCCCTCATATGAGCAATAAAAGAATTTATTCATTTATTTGACAGAGAGAGATCACAATTAGGCAGAGAGGCAGGCAGAGAGAGAGAGGTGGAAGCAGGCTCCCCGCCAAGCAGAGAGCCTGATGCGGGACTCGATCCCAGGACCCTGAGATCATGACCTGAGCCGAAGGCAGAGGCTTAACCCACTGAGCCACCCAGGCACCCCCTCATATGAGCATTTGTACCACCTGATGCTTATTCCTATGCTGATTCTGTATTAATGCATGTTCATGGTAAACAAGTTGGAAGACTCAGATGTTTAAGGAAGAAATCAAGCCAGCATTTCTGCTGTCCTGGGGAAAACTTTCTAACTCACCAGAGTCATCTGAGGATATAATGGTCTTGCTTTAGATCTGTGCTTCACTCATTAGCCACATGGGGCCAGTGAGTACAAGAACCATGGCTGGATCTGAGTTGGGATGATTTGATACAAAAAAAGAATGTAGAGGCACCTGGGTGGCTCAGTGCGTTGAGGCTTCTGCCTTCGGCTCGGGTTGTGCTCTTGGGGTCTTGGGATCGAATCCCGCATCGGGCTCTCTGCCTGGCAGGGAGCCTGCTCCCCCACCCCACCCCCCCCCCGCCGCCATCTCTCTCTGTCTGCCTCTCTGTGTATTTGTAATCTGTCTGTCAAATAAATAAATGAAATCTTAAAAAAAAAAAAGAGAATGGGCGCCTGGGTGGCTCAGTGGGTTCCGCCTTCACCTCAGGTCATGATCCCGGAATCCTGGGATTGAGCCCTGAATCGGGCTCTCTGCTCAGCAGGGAGCCTGCTCCCTCCTCTCTCTCTCTGCCTGCCTCTCTGCCTACTTGTGATCTCTGTCTGTCAAATAAATAAATTAAATCTTTAAAAAAAAAAACAGAATGTAAAATATCTATTTAACAGCTTCTTATATTGGTTACTTGTTAAAAGGATGATACTTTGGATATGTGGAATTAACTAAAACATTGTGAAAATTAATTTGACTTTTTGGGTATTTTTTTAAAAGACTTTATTTATTTATTTGACAGAGAGAGAAATCACAAGTAGGCAGAGCAGCATTCAGAGAGAGAGCGGGAAGCAGGCCACCCACCGAGTAGAGAGCATGATGTGGGGCTCGATCCCAGGACCCTGGGATCATGACCTAAGCCAAAGGCAGAGGCTTAATCCACTGAGCCAGACAGGCACCCCTTTTTTTTGGTATTTAACAGAAAAATGTAAATTATATACATGGCCTCCGTTATATTTCTATCAGACAGGGTGTCCCCATGACCAGATATATTTGAGCACTGATTGGATTTTGGTAGAGTGACTTCATTGGAGATGGGATTAGGTCGTATTTATTTATTTAAGTATAATAATATATAATGTTCTATTAGTTTCAGGTGTACAATATAATAATTCAACAATTCTGTAAATTACTCAGTGCCCTTGATTCTCTTTACCTATTTCTCCCTTCCCCCTACTCACCTCCCCTCTGGCAAACATCAATTTGTTCCTCTGTATTTAAGAGTCTGCTTTTTTTGTTGTTGTTTGTCCCTTTTTTCTTTGTTTCTTAAACTCCACATCTGAATGATATTATATGGTATTGTCTTTCTCTGATTTATTTCACTTTGCAGTATACCCTCTCTCTCTCTATATATATATATCTCACATCTTCTTTATCCATTCATCAGTGGGTGGACACTTGGGCTGCTCCCATGACTTAGCTATTGCAAATACTGCTGCAATGAATATAGACATGAATATCTCCTTTCAAATTCATGTTTTTATATTCTTCGGGTAAATACCCACTAGTGAAATTATTGGATCATACGGTGATTCCATTTATAATTTTTTGAGGAACCTGTTTTCTGCAGTGTTTTCCACAGTAGCTGCACCAATTTACATCCCCCAAAACAGGACACAAGAGTTCCTTTTTCTCCACATCCTCATCAACACTTGTTATTTCTTGTCTTTTTTATTTTAGCCATCCCAACAGGTGTAAGGTGCTAGGTCATTGTGATTGTGGGTTACATTTCTCTGATGAGTGATGTCGAGCATCTTCTCAAGTGTCTGTTGACCATCTGTATGTCTTCTTTGGAAAAATATATATTTGGTCCTTGCCCATTTTCAGTTGGATTATTTATTTATTTATTTTGGTATTAGGTTGTGTAAGTTCTTTATATATTTTCGATATTAGCCCCTTGTCAGAGACATTTGCAAATATCTTCTCCCATTCAGCAGGTTGCCTTTTGTTTTGTTGATGGTTTTTTTCACTCTGCAGAAGCTTTTTATTTTGGTGTAGTCCCCATAGTTTAATTTTGCTTTTGTTTCCCTTGCCTCAGAAGACATATGTATCTAGAAAAATGTTTCTATGGCTGATGGTAAAAGAAATTACTGTCTATGTTTTCTTTTAGGAGTTTTATGGTTTCAGGTCTTACATTTAAGTCCTTAACCTATTTTATTTATTTATTTTTTTTAAAGATTTGATTTATTTATTTGACAGACAGAGATTACAAGTAGGCAGAGAGGCAGGCAGAGAGGAGGAAGCAGGCTCCCTGTCGAGCAGAGAGCCCGATGCGGGACTCGATCCCAGGACCCTGAGATCATGACCTGAGCTGAAGGCAGCGGCTTAACCCACTGAGCCACCCAGGCGCCCCAGTTCCTTGCTTTTAATACAGTTTAAGGAGGTACTCATTTTGTTGTCGTTAAAAATAACTTTTGATGGACGCCTGGGTGGCTCAGTCAGTTAAGCCGCTGCCTTCAGCTCAGGTTGTGATCCTAGGATCCTGGGATTGAGTCCCACATTGGGCTCCTTGCTCAGTGGGGAGCCTGCTTCTCTCTCTGCCTCTGCCTGCCACTCTGCCTGCTTGTGCTTGCTCTCTCTCTGACAAAAATAATTTAAAATTCTTAAGAAAAATAAAAAATAATAAAATTATAAAACTTTTGATGATCGATCACTATGTGATTTTTGGCTTGTAAGTCAGAAGGAATTAAAATAATTAAGTGACATTATTATAATAAAACTCTGTCCATTCTCATCTTACCTATGGTAACATGGTTTCTCAGTGATTCTACTTACAGAAATAAAAAATTGATATAAAATTGTGGCAGAACCCAGCCTTATTCCAACAATAAGTAATATTTATCCAGAAATATGTAAACTCATAGCAAAAAGTCTATCTCTCTTTTTTTTTTTAAGATTTTATATATTTAGGGGTGCCTGGGTGGCTCAGTGGTTTAAAGCCTCTGCCTTTGGCTCAGGTCATGATCCCAGGGTCCTGGGATCGAGCCCCAGATAGGGCTCTTTGCTCGGCAGAGAGCCTGCTTCCCTTCTTCTCTCTCTGCGTACTTGTGATCTCTGTCTGTCAAGTAAATAAATAAAATCTTTAAAAAAAGAAAAAAAGATTTTATTTATTTATTTGACACAGGAAGAGAGAGCACAAGCAGGGGGAGCAGCAGAGGAAGTGGGAGAAGCAGGCTCTTCACTGAGTGGGAAGCCAGACATGGGACTCGATTCCAGGACCCTGAGATCATGACCTGAGCCGAAGACAGATGCTTAACCAACTGAGCCACCCAGGCACCCAACAGTCTATTTCAATGAGATGCATTTCCAACATTATTTTGCTCTTGCCTTAATAATTACTTATGTTAGGGACGCCTGGGTGGCTCAGTTGGTTGGACGACTGCCTCCGGCTCAGGGCGTGATCCTGGAGTCCCGGGATCGAGTCCCACATCAGGCTCCCAGCTCCATGGGGAGTCTGCTTCGCTCTCTGACCTTCTCCTCGCTCATGCTCTCTCTCACTGTCTCTCTCTCTCTCAAATAAATAAATAAAATCTTTAAAAAAAAAATTACTTATGTTAAAAAACAAAATTCAACTGAGTAATTCCATCATCAATCAGGTAGCATCCCATCAAGCAAGTAGAGGGGTGCTCTGAGGAGTTGTACAAAATGTAAGGTTTTTATAGGAAGGAGGGTGGGGCAAGAAAGTTCTAAACAAAAAAAAAAGAAAGGCAAGATTGTCTTCCCTTAGAGGGAAAGACCGGGGTCTTATGTGGACTGCCTCCTCTTTGGGAGACTGAGAAGGACTATGCATGGATTACCTCATTGGTGTGCTTCTCAGAAAATTCCTGACTGACTGATTAGGATTTACATTTCTCAAGGAGGTTGAAGAGCAATTGGATAACCCTGGTTTGGTGACTCGCCTGGCCCAAGTAATACCTTTTGGGGCCTGTGGTTTTCTTTTTAACATGTATCAAAAGATACGTGTCATGGGGACACCTGGTTGGCTCAGTTGGTAGACCATACAGACTCTTGATCTTGGGGTCATGAGTTTAAGCCCCAGGTTGAGTGTAGAGATTACTTAAAAATAAAATGTTGGGGTGCCCGGGTGGCTCAGTCAGTTAAGCATTTGCCTTTGGCTCAGGTCATAACCCAGGGTCCTGGGGTTGCAGAATTTTTCCTCCGTCGGTGCCTGCAGTTCTTGGTTAGGCCACTTGGAAAAATGAAGAGGGAGACTGGACAGAGTGGTGGGCAGCAAAGCAAGGATTATTGAGTGACAGCAGAGTGACGGTACCAAGCTCCCAAGGAGGGAAGGGGACTGGCGGTGGTTGCCACTGGAGTTTTGTCACCTACCTAGCACATGGGCAAGGGTGGAGGGCTCCTTCCAGGGTTGTATAAAATCCTTTTAAGGGCGATTTCCTCTAGGGCAGGGGCGCTTGTCCCGGCCAACCTGCCCTCCAACTTCATCCCTGGGATTGAGCCCCACACTGGGCTCCCTGCTGGTGGGGAGACTGCTTCTCCCTCTCCTCTCTGCTCATGCTCTCTCTCGTTCTCTTCGTCTCAAGTAAATAAATAAAAATCTTAAATAAAATAAAATAAAATAAAATCTTAAAAAAAGATACATTGCTTTGATCAGTTGTGTACTACTCCATATAATAATATTAGTGCTATTTAAATTTCAAAAAAAATTTTTTTAAGATTTATTTATTTGAGAGACAGAGATCACAAGTACTCAGAGAGGCAGGCAGAGAGACAGAGGGGGAAGCAGGCTCCCGGCTGAGCAGAGAGCCTGATTTGGGGCTTGATCCCAAGACCCTGGGATCATGACCTGAGCCGAAGGCACAGGCTTTAACCCACTGAGGCACCCAGGTGCCCCTAAATTTCAAAAATTTTTAAACTGTAACTTTACGTATAAATTTCTGTTGAAGTATGATTTAGGTAATCAATAACAGACTTCCGAGCATAAAATACATCAGCCTAAGATAACATTGCGTGAGAGCAAGCAAAATGTAACTAGCTATACATTCAATAAGGAAAAAAAAAATGGTACACCATTTGTGTCTGTTAAAGTAGAGCTTTTGTTCTAGTATTTTCTTGGAATGAATGATAGTATGTTGATGGTGTAACAGTTTTATTTAAAATATTGATATTTACAATATGCTAGGAAGGATATCCTTTGCAACAATTTACATTTATGATGAACATTTTAGTTGTCAATCAAAAATATGTCAGAGCGCACCTGGGTGGCTCAGTCGGTCCAGTGTCTGCCTTCTGCTCAGGTCCTGAGCTCCTGGTCCTGTGATCAGGTCCCACCTCCCTGCTCAGCGGGAGTCCTGCTTCTCCCTCTCCCCTCTTCCCCCGCTTGTGTTTCCTCTCTCGATGTCTCCCTGTCAAAATGAAATCTTAAAAAACAAAAAAAACTTAAAAACATGCCAGATATCCTTCCTATGGACCTGCAGACCCCTTCTTCACCTTCCTCCCCCCTTCCTCTGCGTTGACTCACTTGAGATCAAAGTTGGAAGGCAGGCTGGGAGAAGCGTGCCCCGCCCCCCAAGCGGAAACTATGCTTAAAAGGATTTTACCCCACCCTGGAAGGAGCCCTCCACCCTTTCTCACGTGATAGATAGATGACAAAAACCTGATTGGATGACAGGCACAGGGAGGGTTACTCAGATTAAAAGAGCCTGGCAACAAACCCATAAAAACCCCTAGACTTAGAAGCTCCAATGGCGGCCCTCTCAGGTCCCTTCTCTCTTTGGGAGCTTCCTACTCTATCATTCAGTAAAGGTAACTATCGCTCAATAAACTTTGCTGCTTGTCTGCTCTACCTCTTTATTCTTCAAAGTGGTGGGACCAAGAACTGCGGGCATTAAAAATCTTACAACACTTGGGTGGAGAACATCAACAGCTCTGTGACTTTTATTTTTTCTTTTTTTGGTGGGCAGCAAAGCAGGGTTTATTGAGCGATAGCAAAGTGATAGTACAAAGTCCCAAGGAGGGGGGGACCCGAGAGGGTTGCCCAGCTCTGTGACTCCTGGCCATGGATGGCTTGGGTTTGGTAAATGGGGAGTCTTAGCAGGAGGGTAAGAAAGTGAGGTCAAGGTCTCTATTGCTTTGGTTCCTACCTCTGCAAATCTAGTTGGTCTGACCTTGTCCTTGGACAGGGAGTTAATGCTGCTTTTCAGCAGAGGGAGTGCCCCTCTAGGTCTCTGGTGGTAACAGCCTGGTGGCTGCCTGTCCCAGCTTCCTGCATGATCCCTGGTGATTTTCTCTATCTTGACCACGCCTTTTAAATTACAACTTTGTATATAGTATAACCGTCTTGAATTGCCTTAATTTGAGTGTGCCACTTGTTTCCTCTTGGTATCCTCACAAATACAGAAGGGATGCAGAATTTTTTAAAATCCCTGAAGGGGCCACAAAAGTATAAAATCTGAAGACCACTGATCCAGACTATAGCCACATCCATTCATTCAATAAATACTGTATTGTGCCCAGGGCTCTACTACAGAAGTGAATTACATGGGGGTCCCTCAACAAGGGGTCCCCTTATTATTAAGTAATAATAACTCATTGGAACAGAAGATACACAAATAATTAAGCAAAGAGCCACAGAATGGAATGTGATAAGTGCTTTGCTAAAGATTTGGGCAATAAGTTGTGGGAGCACTGTGGAGAGAGCAACCATCTAATTTTACTTGGGAGAATTGGGGATAACCACAGCAGAGGTTTCATTGGTTTTATGGCAGCAAAGATAAGTAGCTTGCCTGAGAGGGAAAGGGAGAAAGGGCATTCAAGGCCAAGGGGCAACATGAATAGAGAACCAATCGTTAGCAGAGTATTGCCGAGTCACAGCTGGGTTTCCAAAGGTGATTCAACAAGCACAAAGAATAAAGGAAATAATGTGTAAATATGATTAGGTTAAAATAAGGAACTTATACATGGCAAAAGGCATTGTAAACAGAGTGAAAACAGTAAAGGGCTCCCTGGAAGAAGATAATTGCAATTCATATATAAAGAACACCTAGAAATCAGTAAGAACTAAAGATAAACAAGCAAGTTGAAAGATGGGCAAAGCACAGAAACAGGCAATCCTGTGAGAGGAAGTCCTAAGAGAAAGGCAGATTAACATAATTAGGGACTGCTTCCAAAGAGCAGAGTGTGGCAAGGGGAAAAATAACTGCACAGTGGAGAAACCTGGAAACACCACATTAATCAGGTGCTCAAGGGTCATAACGTCACCAGTAACAAGTTCACAACAAGTCACATGGGCAGCTCATGCCCTGGGGTTGGATGTGCCAAGAAGAGCACTTCACCTCCGTGCTATTCTTCTCGTAAACCCATAACCTAGTCATGAGGAAAACATCAGATAAGCCCATATTAAGGACATTCGGCCAAAGATGTGATCAGTGCTCCTGAAGACTCTCCAGGTCATAGGGACGGGAAAGACTGAGAAGCTGTCCCAAACCTGAGGAGACTAAATGCTGTGTAGTGACCCAGATGGGAGCTTGGACCAGGAAAAAGACATTAGTGAAATCTGAATTAATCTCGAATTTAATTAAG
Source organism: Neogale vison (assembly GCF_020171115.1). Lineage (NCBI taxonomy): Eukaryota > Metazoa > Chordata > Mammalia > Carnivora > Mustelidae > Neogale > Neogale vison. Next base: position 20,200,780 of record NC_058092.1, on the reverse strand, counting down.
AGTAATAAACCAGGGCCCCTGGCTGGCTCAGTAGATAGAGCTTGCGACTCTTGATCTCAGGGTTGTGAGTTTGAACCCCAACTGGGTATAAAGATTGCTTTAAAAAAATAAAAAATAAATAAATAAAAATAGTCATATGCCAATGTTGGTGTCTTAGTTTTGACAGATCTGTCATGGTAATGTAAAATGTTAAATTAAGGGAAACTGAAGAGTATTTGGGAACTCTCTTGACTATGTTTGCAATTTTTCTGTTGATCTAAAGATACACCAGTAATAAATACTCCAAATAAAAAAAAGTTTATTTAAAAAAATGTGGAGGCACACCTGGGTGGTGCAGTAGGTTAAGCCTCCAGCTCTTGGTTTTGGCTCAGGTTCTGATCTCAGATAAAGTCTTGTGTTGGGCTCTGCACTCAGTGCAGTCTGCTTGAGATTCTCTCTCTTTCTCACCCCGTGCTCATCCTGCTCATGCTCTCACTCTCTCTCTCTCTCTCTCTCTCAGATAAATAAATCTTTAAAAAAAAATGCTGGGACACTATTTTTCTACCCATCAAATTAACAAAGAATAAAAAAGTCTGACTCAAGCAAGTATTGAGAAGATATGGGTAAAGTAGCTCTTTCATACTTGCAGAGGGGAGGGCAAAAGATACCTTAGAAAGGGGCACCTGTCTGGCTCGTCTGGTAGAGCATGTGACTCTTGATCTTGGGGTTGTGAGTTCGAGTCCCACATAGGGCATAGGGATATTTTTAAAAAGATATTTTAGGAAAGCACTTTAGGAAATCAGAGAATGTACAAACCTTACAATTTGGAAATAATTTTCAAGTATAGAGGGAGAATTCTTAAGCGCTTATGTGCATTAAGAGATATGTATAAGGGCGGTTGATATGACATTGTTCACAAAAACAAAATTAGAACATCTTGAATGTCCATCAATAGGGAAACAGATTTAAACGTTGAGATATGTTGGGGTGCCCGGATGATACAGTTGGTTAGGTGTCTGACTCTTGGTTTTGGCCCAGGTTGTGATCTCAGGGTCATGAGATTGAGCCCCACATTGGGCTCTACAGGCGTTCAATGTGGAGTCTGCTTGTGATTCTCTTTCCCTCTGCCCCTCCCACTCATGCTCACTCACTCTCTCTCTTTCTATGAAATAAATAAATAAATCTTTACTTAAAAATTGAGATATATTGGAGCACATGGGTGGCTCAGTAGCTTAAGCCTCTGTCTTCAGCTTGGGTCATGATCTCAGGGTCCTGGGATCGAGCCCTATGTCGGGCTCTCTGCTCAGCGGGGAGCCTACTTCCCCCCTCTCTCTACCTGCCTCTCTGCCTATTTGTGATCTCTCTCTGTCAAATGAATAAATAAAATCTTAAAAAAATTAAAAAAATAAAAATTGAGATATATTAATATGATGAAATATTTACTATAGAGCAGTTCAAAGGAAAGAACAAGATTTATACATATTAACATGGCTAGATGTTAAAAATATAATATTGAATGAAAAAGTAACAAGGAAGAAGGATAAATATGATGCCATGGATATAAATTTAACAGACATACAAATATATCATACTGTTTTTTTAAAAGATTTTATTTATTTAATTGTGAGAGAGGGGGAGAGAGAACGCAGGCGCACTGGCACACATGAGCAGGGGGAAGGGGCAGAGGGAGGAGCAGAATCCCCGCTGAGCAGGGATTTCCCATGTAGGGCTCGATCCCAGGACTCCAGGTTCATGACCTGAGCTGAAGGCAGACACTTGAACCATATAAGCCACCCGGGGGGTTCCACCATATATTGTTTATGTTTACATGTACCCTAATTCATTCATCTAATAGAACTTTCATGAGTGCCTTAGTATGTGCCAAGTGCAATTTTCAGTTCTGAGGATACAGCAGTGAACAATAATAGCTGACAATTATATAGGACTTGCTGTGAGCCAAGCACTCCGTAATAATAATAATTAGTAATAATAATAACAGCAAACACTTATGTAGCATTTACTACAGAGCAGGTATAATTCTAACAACTTCACATGCATTATCTCATTGAATCCTCATAGTAACCTTATGACATAGGTTCTTTTATTACTCCCATCTCATAGTGCAGCACTGTGGAGTGAACGTGCCTAGGGTCACATGACTAGACCGCGATAGTGAGGGCATTCAGATCCAGCCAGCCTGGCTCCGAGGCTGTCCTACCAATCATCACGCTCCTTGCCTTGAATCTGTGATGGACAGGCTACGCAAATGTGTAGGGTATGTAGTGTGTGGACAGTGGAAGAGCTGTGGAGAAAAATAATGAAGGGGAGGAAAGAGAGAGAAGGGAGTGGGGGTATTACATTTAAGGAGGGGATGTGGCATTCAGGAACAGCCTCCCTGAGAGACAACTTCTGAGCAAAGATTCCCAAGGAAGGAGAAAACCATGCAGCTTTCTGGGGGTGACTGCATTCCTGACAGAGGGAACAGCAAAGTCGAAGGCTCTGAGGAAGCTCTGAACCTGGAATATTTGAAAAATAAGTGGCAAGGAAGCCTGGGTGGCTAAAGCAAAGAGAAGAAGGGGAAAAGGTCAGAGGTGAGGCCCAGGAGATGTGGGGGTTACAGTGGGGGGCATGCTTAGAAGTCACAATGAAGACCTTGGAGGGGTCTGAGCAGGGGGTAGCAGCACCCAACTGAGGCTTTAGAGGGCTTCCTCTGGCTGCTTTGTTGAGATGAGACCGCTCTGAGGCTTTTGTAGTAACCTGGCAAGAAATGGTGGTGGCTTGGACCAGGATGGTTGCAGTGGGGGTGCGAAGAAGTGGTTGGGTCCTGGACATATTTTGCAGATCCAGTTGGTAATATTTGCTGAGGATGGACATGAAAGAAAGGAAGGATTCTAGGGTGACTAGGGTTTTTGGCCTGAGTAAGGCGGAAGATGGAAGGACTGTTTCTTGGACAGAGAAACAGTGTGGGAAGTGGGGATGGGGATGGCCTAGAGCTCCCTTTTGGATGTCCCGAGTTTGAGGTTTCTGTTGGACAAGCAGGTAGTCATGTGCTGTATCCAGCTGGACACAGTAGTCTGGACTGTAGAGCAGAAGAGATTAAAAAAAAAAATCTGTGTATGGTCTGCAGATAGATGTTATCTGAAACCACAAGAAAGGGTGAGATCACCAGAGACATGAGTATAGATACAGAGCGGTGCAAAGGTGAGAACCAAGCCCTGGGCCCTCAGCATGTAGAGATCGTGCAGGAAGGGAGGATTCGGCAACAGGAGACTGAGAAGGAACAGCCCGAAGAGCAGAGGAAGACTGGGGGGATGGGGAGAACTGGGAGGGAGCAGTTTCATCAGCTGATGGAAGAAAGGGGTTTGAGGAGCAAGTGATCAAATGTATGGAAGGCTCTGGTAGGTAAACAAAGACAAGGACTCAGGAATGGCTGATTGAGCAACATGGAAGTGTAGAGGGCAGAGTATAATACCCCAAAATATGCCGCTTTGGTGTAAAAACCGTTTTGAGCTGAAGGCAACTGATAGAAGGGAGGCTTTCTGTCCTCCCCCTCTTCAGATGAAAGAAGGACAAAGATTTACAAAGGTGTCCCTGCTCCTTCTCCACCAGGAAGGACGAGAGTTAATCCCCAAGACAGCTTTAGACCCTTAGCTGGAACTAGTACCCCAAGAGTCTATACAACAAACTTCACTAATGAGCCATTCTCTGTCGTTAGTTTCCTCTGTTTGCTTTACAATTTGCTGTCCCTGGAGACAGGTTCTTTTCCTTTGTCTTGTCGCTTGCCTAAAAATGTATTGTTCCTGTGCTAAGATGATATATAAGCCCAAGATCTAACTAGACCTTTGAGTCACTCATCTGTGGGTACATGATACACGTGTCCACAAACTTCTCTTCTCTTCTCTTTTTTTAAAATACATTTTTAATGATTTTATTTATTTATTTGACAGACAGAGATCACAAGTAGGGAGAGAGGCAGGCGGGGGAGGTGGGGAAGCAGGCTCCCTGCTGAGCAGAGAGCTTGATGTGGGGCTCAATCCCAGGACCCTAAGATCATGACCTAAGCCAAAGGCAGTGGCTTAACCCACTGAGCCACCCAGGTGCCCCTTCTCTTTGCATTTTCCTTGTTAATCGTTTTTGGCTAGTCTAACTGACAGGACCCCAGCAGGAGACCCTATCTACCTATGGGTAGAAGAGACTTCTCCTCTCCAGTAGAGGCCATTAGTGACATTGACAAGAGGGTTTAGGTACAGCATTTGTGTGCGAAAACCTAACTGGGCTGGATTTTGGAGAATGGGAGGAGAGATGATGCGGACAGTCCAGAAAGTTCTCCCAGGTTTTGGCCGTAGCTGGAGGCAGTGCAGAGTGAAGAGATGTGTATTGAAGTGCCCAAATAATACATTACACTCATGACAGAAGCTGCCTGTCATTGCTAGAAGTTGATGTACATTACATTCATATAGAGGTTGATGCCAAAACGGGTTCTAAGAGACTTTTTAAGATTTACGGTACATATATTTGTGAAAAAAAAAAAAAAAAAAAACCATCACAAATAATTGTATGTTGAAAACAAATACAAGAAACTGTAACAGCTGATAATTCAGAAGTGAAAATTTTGTTTGTTTGTTATGTTATCTTTGTACTTTCAAATTGTCTTATAAATAATTAGGGGGGAAATTTGTGGGCCTGAATGTATGAAGTTGTGTGCTATGCGGAGAATGGGGATGGGGTATGCAGCTGTCTAAACAGAGGCTCAGAAAGTTCTCTGTGAAAGCTGTGTGTGTGTGTCCCACTTGCCTATAGCCAAATGGAGATGGGAGCGATACAGTGTTTACATTTTGGGTGTGGGGGAAGGAGAGAAGGGGTGCGGGGGGAGGGACAGGGAAGGGGAGAGAGGCAGAGCCCAACTCAGGGCTTGATCTCACAACCCTGAAATCATGACCTGAACCAAAATCAAGAGCCAGACATCTAACCAACTGAGCTAGAAATGATTAAGCTTAATGAAGAAGTCACATAGAAAGCCAAGCTAGGCCTCTCATGTCAGCCAGATTGTGAACACAAAGGAAAAGTTCTAGAAGGAAATTATAAGTGTATTCCAGTGGGGATACCTGGATGGCTCAGCTGCCTTCAGCTCAGGTCATGATCCCAGGGTCCTGGGGTTGAGTCCCAGGGAGCATGGGGCTCCCTGCTCATCGAGGAGCCTGCCTCTCCCTCTCCTTCTGCTTGCTGCTCCCCCTGCTCGTGTTCTCTCTCTCTGGCAAATAAACAAATAAAATCTTTTTAAAAAAAGTGTATTCCAGTGAGCACACAAATGATAAGAAACTGAAACAACCTTATTGCTGATGTAGAGAAAGTTTGAGTGGTCTGGGTAAGCAATCAAACCAGTGGCAAATCTACTCCTGGTGAAGGTAAAACCTAATTCAGAGCAAGGCCCTCACTCTCTTCAATTCTGTAAAGGCTGAGAGAGGGGAGGAAGCTGCAGAAGGAAAGTCTGAAGCTAGCAGAGGCTGGTTCATGAGGTTTAAGGAAAGAAGCCATCTCCATAAAATAAAAGTGTGAGGGGAAGCTGAAGCAGCAGGTGCTGATGTAGAAACTGCAGAAATTTCTCCAGAAGATCTGGCTCAGATCTGTGATCAGTGATCAGGTGACTACCCTAAACAACAGATTTTCATCGTAGATGAAACAGCTTTCTACTGGAAGAAGATGCCATCCAGGACTTCCATAGCTGGAGAGGAGAAGTCAATGCCTGGCTTCAAAACTTCAAAGGACAGGCTGACTCTCTCATTAGGGGCTAGAGCAGCTGGTGATTTTAAGTTAAAACCAATGCTCATTTCCATTCCCAAACTCCTTAAAAACAATGCCAAATCTATTCTGCCTGTGCCCTATCAATGGAACCACAAAGCCTGGATGTCGGCACATCTCTTTACAACCTGGTTTACTGAATATTTTAAGTCCACTATTGAGACGTACCACTCAGAAAAAACATTCATTTCAAAAACATTACCTGACAATGCACTGGTCACCCATAAGCCCTGATGGAGATGTATATCAGGATTAATGTTGTTCTCATGCCTGCTAATACAACATCCATTCTACAGCCCATGAATCTGGGAACAATTTTGACCTTCAAGCCTTATTATTTAAGAAATTCATTTAAAAATTAGATTTCACATGGCTATGGTTGCTTTAGATGGTAATCCCTCTGATGGACCAGGCAAAGTAAATTGAAAACCTTCTAGAAGGGATTCATCATTCTAAATGTCATTAAGAACATTCACGATCCATGGGAGGGAGTCCAAATATCAACATTAATGGGAATTTGGAAGAAGTTGATTCCCACCCTCATGGATGACTGTGAGGCTTCAAGACTTTAGTGGGGTAGTTGCAGATGGGGTGTTAACAGCAAGAGAACTAGAATGAGAAGCGGAGCCTGAAGACAGGACGGAATGCTGTGAGCTCATGAGAAAACTTTAATGGATGAGGAGCTGCTTCTTATGGATGAGTAAAAAAATGCTTTCTTGGGATGGAATCTACTGGTGAAGATGCTGTGAAGACTGTCAAAATGACAACAAATGATGTAGAATATTACTTAAACTTAGTTGATGAAGCAGCGGCAGAGTTTGAGAAGATTGACTCCAAATTTAGAAGAAATTCTACTGTGGGTAACATGCTATCAAACAGCCTTGTATGTTCCAGAGAAGTCATCATGAGAGGAAGAGTCAATCAATGCAGCAAACTTCATGGTTGTCTTATTTTAAGAAATTGCCCCACCCACCGCAGCCTTCAGCACCCACCACTCAGATCAGTCAGCAGCTATTAACATGGAAGCAAGACCCTCTACCAACAAAAAGAATATAACTTGCTGAAAACTCAGGTCATGGTTAGCATTTTTAGCCATAAAGGTTTTTTCCTACGGGGGAGGGTGGAGTTGTCAAGTGATCCTCTTAAAAAAAAAAAATGTTATTAAACTTACTTAAAAAAAAAAACAAACCATGACGTTTGCTGCATTGATTGACTCTTCCTTTCATGATGATTTCTCTGGAACCAACTTGGGGCTCAGACTCACAACCCTGAGATCAAGAGTCACATGTTTTACTGATTGAGCCAGCCAAGTGCCCCAAATGATCCTTTATTAAAATATTTTCCTCTGTAGTCTTAACTAGCTGGGCATTCCACTGTACCTCTATTGATGTCATCTATGATGTCATGAGGGTGGTGGCCATGAACATTGCAACCCACAGACTGGGCTGTCCCAGGATTCTTTAATGGTTCTGGAGAGCTCTGTGGCTAAAGATTCATGCAGCATTTGTTGAGCAATTTTGACAATCTCATCAAAAGTGTTATTTCCAGGGGCACCTGAGTGGCTCAGTGGGTTGAGTCTCTGCCTTCGACTCGGGTCATGATCTCAGGGTCCTGGGATGGAGTCCCACATTGGGCTCTCTGCTCAGCGGGGAGTCTGCTTTCCTCTCTCTCTCTGCTTGCCTCTCTGCCTACTTGTGATCTCTCTCTGTCATTAAATAAAATCTTTATCTTTTAAAAAAAAGTGATATTTCCATTGTACTTAATGTTTTTCTTCTTTCTGTTTATTGACAGTTCCTTGAGGGCTTTGATAATTAGGGCCAAGACTGAAGGTATCTTTTCAGTCTGGGTCTGTCTGTTCTGAGTGGTCAGAATCCCTGTAATCCTCAGACCTTTCCAGTCACAGGTTGCCTTGGTGATGTCATCAGCAACATTTTCTGGATCTAGACCCGGGGAAGATGGATCAGGGCCAGGACAGATGTGGCATTGATTTCCCCAGCAGTGTACCTCAGGTATACAACTTTGATCTCATTGGGGTCAAAGTGACATGGCATTGGTGGTGGGGGGGGTTGGTGTCAGATTTGGGACCATGAAAAACAACTGCACCTTCACCTCCTTTAAGCTGAAAGCCAAAAAAGCCATAAAGTATTTTTTTAAATTAAGACTTATTTATTTATTTGAGAGAGCATATGCACAAGCAGGGGGAAGAGAAGAGGGAGGGGGAGAGAGACAGAAGCAGACTTCCTGTTCTGGGACCATGGAGCCCAACACGGGGCTTAATCTCACAACCCTGAGATCATGACCTAAGTGAAATCAATCAGATGCTTAACTGACTGAGCCAACCAGGCATCCCCACAAAGTGTTTTTTTTTTTTTAAAGATTTTATTTATTTATTTGACAGACAGAGATCACAAGTAGGCAGAGAGGCAGACAGAGAGAGAGAGGAGGAAGCAGGCTCCCTGCTGAGCAGAGAGCCGGATATGGGACTCGATCCCAGGACCCCGAGATCATGACCTGAGCCGAAGGCAGCGGCTTAACCCACTGAGCCACCCAGGCGCCCCCACAAAGTGTTTTTTAATAAAGGTATGCACAGGGGGGCCTGGCTGGTTCAGTTGGTAGAGCACGTGACTCTTGATCTCAGGGTTGTGAGTTCAAGCCCTATATTGGGCATAGAGCTTACTTAAAAAAAAAAAAAAAGGTATGGACAGTGTTTTGTTTTGTTTTTATTGAACAATTTTTTTTAGACATCATGCTATTGCACACTTAACAGACTATACTCTAGTATAAACATAACTTTTACATGCACTGGGAAATAAAAAAATTGATCTGATTTGGTTTATTGTGATATTGCAGTGGTCTAGAACTGAATCCGTAATATCTCTCAGGTATGTCTATATTATGACCCTACTCACTTTTTCTTTTTTTTTTAATAAAAATTTTTGTTTATTTGACAGAGACACAGCAAGAGTGGGAACACAAGCAGGGGGAGTGGGAAAGGGAGAGGCAGGCGCCCCACTGCTGAACGGAGGGCCTGATGTGGGGCTCGATCCCAGGACCCTGGGATCATGACCTGAGCCAAAGGCAGAAGCTTAATGACTGAGCCACCCAGGCACCCCTCTTTTTTTTTTTTTTTTTTAATGTAAGCTCTAAACCCAGTGTGGGGCTTGAACTCACAAACAGAGTGACAAAAACAAAATGTGACTTGGTTATGACATACAACTAGTAAGTGGCCCAGCATATTCTTTCCTAGTACCATACCTTACTTGGCACATATATCTATTGATATCATAACTATAGCAATTTCATAAAATTCCCATTACTTTTAGTGAAAGGATTCAATGAGGGGACAGGGGAGCAGCCATGGCCTACAAAGGGGGAGATGCTACCCAGGATCCAAGCATCCCGAGACGGCCCTAGATCTGAGGGGGAAGGGTCTGCCTAAGCATGGCTTCTCTGAGTCAAGAAGTAAGAGCCTGGGGGTGCCTGGGTGGCTCAGTGAGTTAAAGCCTCTGCCTTCAGCTCAGGTCATGATCCCAGGGTCCTGGGATCGAGCCCCGAATCGGGCTCTCTGCTCAGCAGGGAGCCTGCTTCCTCCTCTCTCTCTGCCTGCCTCTCTGCCTACTTGTGATCTCTGCCTGTCAAATAAATAAATAAAATCTTTAAAAAAAAAAAAAAGAAGTAAGGGCCTGGAATGGTTAAAAAATGAGGACTTGCTAAAACAGGCTGACGAATACTGCAGTATGTCTTTATTGATTCCTTTTCATAAGATCATACTTTTAACATGAACAATACACAGTGATATAGTTTACCTGAAATTATTAAATTCATAGCATACTCTAGGTGGTGTGGTCTCATGATGGAACCAATTTCACAGATGTGAGGGCCTTCCTTCTAGTCTGTCAGTGGGCCCCTGTGACTGAATGTGTAACTTCATGTAGTTCTAACACTAAAAGTCTACATTTGAGGCCCTCAGGACATATAAATGATGATAATAGTATATATCATGGTGTTTGCTGAGTGCTGCTCCAAGCTTCCCAATGATTCCTGCTTGAATCTTCCAATTTCGAAAAACATGATACATTCAAATCTCAGTTCCACCTCTGCTGTGGGTTAAATTGTACCTTCCCAAAAGATGTTGCAGTTCTAACTCCCAGGACTGTGAATGCAGCCTTATTTGGAAATTGGGTTATTGAAGATAATCAAGATAAGATAAGGTCATGAAGGTAGGCCGCCATCCATCTGACTGGTGATCTTTTAAAATGGGGAAATTTGGACCCAGAGACAGAGACTCAGGGAGATCACCACGTGAAGACTGGTTATGTTGCCATGATCAAGCAACACCAAACATTGTAGGCAAACCACCAGAAGCTAGGAGAGAAGCAAGGAACGGATTCTCTCTCACAGCCCTCGGAAGGACCCAATTCCGCTCATACCTTGATTTTGGACCTCTAGCCTCGAGTGTGAGACAAAAAAGTGTTGTTCTTTTTTTTTTTTTTTTAAGATTTTATTTATTTATTTGACAGAGATCACAAGTAGGCAGAGAGGCGGGGGGGTGGGGGGTGGGGGGTGGGTGGTGGGTGGGTGGGGAGGAAGCAGGCTCCCTGCTGAGCAGAGAACCCTATGCGATGCGGGGCTCCATTCCAGGACCGTGGGATCATGACCTGAGCGGAAGGCAGAGGCTTTAACTTATTGTGCCACCCAGACGCCCCTGTCTTGTTCTTTAAACCACCCAGTTCGTGGTATTTTGTTACGGCAGCTCTAGCAAACTAATATAACTATACACTAGTTAAGGAATTCTCCTATTTTCTTATCTGCAAAACTGGAACCATAATAATGGTTTTATTGGCCAGGCTCTATTCTAAACCCTTTAGGTAGATTATCTCATTTGGTCATCATAGCATCGCTCCGAAATAGGCACATCTACTATGTCCCCTGTTCAGATAAGAAAACTAGGGAACAGAGAAGTTAAGTAACTCGCTCAAGGTCATATAGTAACTAAATACATAAGATAAAATACATCCTTTGAGAGCTCTTCATGAGACTGCTGGTATCTAGTGAAAGCGCTTTGTAAATAGTAAAGCATTCCACCCGTGTTAGTTAGAATCTCGGGGGATTCAATCCTCCTCCCCGCCCCCCGCCCCGCCTTTTTTTTTTTTTTTTTTTTGGTTAACTTCTGACTCGTCCTCTTCCTACCCGTAGTTCCTCCCCTTGGCGACAGTGGTCGCTGCGGTGCGCGGGCGCTGACAGGTCCCTCTAGCCCGCTGCGCTGGCTGCTCGCTGGTGTCTATAAATAGCAGTGCCGGGCTCAACCAGGCATCAGTACGCCGCTGCCGCCGGTTTAGGGGCTGGGGCCGGGGCTGCAATTGTCGCTGGAGCTGGACGCGGCGGAGCTGAAGCTGGGCCGGGGCGGAGCGCAGCGCCGCGCCGGGGCCGCAAGGAGGGGTGTGTTGCTGCCGGCCCACCGCGAGCGGCCCCTAGCCCGCGCCGAGGCACCCTCCCGCCAGGCCGCCTACCTCCGCCTTCCGCCTCCCTCCATTTCCCCGGACTTTAAGCCCGGCGCGCCTGCACCCCGGCCCTTCTCTGGGTGGGGAAACTCCCGGCCCCTTTCCGGCTTCACTCCTTCCTCGCAGGCTGGGCTCTCAGCCCCCTCTCTTCTTTTCCTGGACTGGCTCCCACCCCCCACCCCTCCTTTGGTCCCCTTCCCTTAGGTCAGGCTCCCTGCCGCTTCCCTTAGCTGAGTCCTGGCTCGTCAGTCACTTTCCTCAGCCAAGGGTCCCAGCTTTCCCCTTTCCTTTTCTTTGCCTGGGGTCCAACCTCTTCTGTCCCTTCCTCTGTCCCTAGGGTGCAGTCCCTCTCTCCCCCCCTCACCCCCCACGCATCCCCCCAGGCCTGGAGTTCCAGACCTATTGGACTCCTGTGGTCCTTTCTGGGTCCTTGGCCCCTTTCCCCAGTTTGGAGTTCTCCATTGCAAACCCAGCCTCCTTCTACCCCCCAGAGATCTGCTTCCACGTAAATACCTCTCTAAAACATGAACTTTTCCTAGGGACGGCCCTAGTCTGTCTTCCACCTGCTGACCCCTTGCTACCTATGTCCCAGGTCTTACTCTCACTTTGCTAAGGGTCAAGGCCTGCTGAACCAAGGGATCAGCATGATGCTTCTGTGGTCTGGCATCTGCGGCCGCGCTCCCCCGCGAATCTTCCCTTCGTTGCTGGTTGTGGTAGCCTTGGTGGGGCTGCTGCCTGTTCTCAGGAGCCATGGCCTCCAGCCCAGCCCTACGGCCAGCACCATCCGAGGCTCAGAGCCCCCACGGGAACGCTCTATTGGGGATGTCACCACCGCCCCACCGGAGATCGCCCCCGAGAGCCGCCCTGTTAACCATTCCGTCACTGAACACGGCATGAAGACTCGAAAGGCCTTTCCGGTCCTGGGCATCGACTACACACATGTGCGCACACCCTTTGAGATCTCGCTCTGGATCCTGCTGGCCTGCCTCATGAAGATAGGTAAGTCCAGTTACCTGGACACTTCTGCGGCCCAAACTGGTGAGCTTCTTGCCCCATCCTTACCACTTGAGACTACCCAGGAATAAAGGGGTGGACCACTCCAGTAAAGTAGGTAGCCTCTGTCCTGCCATCTTGGTCTTTCTCAAACTTGGTCTCTGTGGTCTGAGGGCTCCCAAAATTGGAGCCAGCTTATGTGCAAGGGGGAAAGCAGGATTAGAGCATGGGATACTTCTTATACGAGGTACGTCCAGCAAGGGTTCCAGGCCTGCAGGTCTCCTCTGGCTGGGCCAGACCCCAAGGGGAGCCAGGCACCCAGCTGTGTACGAGACAGACGAGTGTCTTCCAGCAAGTGGCACAGTCGACTCTGTCAACAGCAGCCGCGGCAATTACATGCTTCATGGGAGGGCATTCCAGAATGGAGTGTTTATCTACTTGGCCTGTCTGAGGAGTTTAAGTATAGTAGGGGACCTGTGTGCTGGACCTGCGGGATCCCCACAGTATCACCTTCCTTTATTCCCAGAATGTTATCTGTCAGCTTTGCCTGCCCAGGCTGGCCGGGAGTCCCTGAGTCAGTTTCCTGCCCAGGAATGCCATCCTTTACACAGTGTATGGGACTGGGGCCCTGGAAGTTTCTGAAGTCTGTTTTGGAGGTTGGGGGGGGGGAGTGGAGGAGGTTGAAGCTTGGTCTGGTCCCCCCCAGTCACCTGCACATTGGCACCTCGCTGTGTCTCAAGGTGCTGCATGGGCTGGCCAGTCACGTTGGCTGGCTACTCAACCAAGTGGGAGAGGGACAGGTGATGGGCTCAGGATATTCTGGTCCAAAGAGACTTTGAAATGTTCTTTTGGGGAGAAGGAACCAGAAAAGTTGTTCCTCCCCTCCCTGGTCTTCCTCCCTGCTAGGCATGGACACTCTGTTCTGCTGGGTGATTGATGGAGTTCCCCAGAGCCTGCATAGCCCAGAAGTCCCTGGAAGTGTGTCTGGGGCGGCTTTGAAAGCTGCCTTAGCTTTGTTAGCCTCTCCTATCTGTGGAAGGCATGAGGATCTGGGATTCTGCTGGTTTGGGTTTGGGGAGTTTGTGACTCTTGGTAGGAAGCCTTGCAGCTTTCCCAAGGACATGCAGGAGCTGGTGATGCTAGGCTGGTGTGAGGCAGGCTCTGGGACATGCTGCAGCAGGACACTCTGTTTTGACAGAGCCAGTTGCTGGCATGGAGCTTTGGTGCTGTGACAGTAGGAGGGCCTGTGCATGGAGCTGGACCACCAGCTCCACGTACCTGTACCCTGATGGCAGCCAGCTTCCTGGTAAAAATCAAGGACTGGGCAAGGGGAGCTATATGTACTGATTCGGACAGCAACATGACCTTGAACCAGCTGGGGCCTTTTTCTGCAGGTCTTGCCCAGCTGTGAGACTGGCAAGAATCTCTAAATTTGACCATTACCAATTGAATCATGAAAACTGTGTCTTTTTTTGTTGTTGTTGTTGTTGGTTTTTTTTTTGTTTTTTTGTTTTGTAAGAAACTAGTGACCGTGATGTGTCATTTGCCTATATGAGACCTGGAAGAAACCTCACGGTCACTGTCTAGAAATTGCCCTTCTTTCTGCAACTTCCTCACCTTCCAGCAACACCCGGCATTGTGTTAGGGCACTGGGGGGCTGGTACACACAAAACAAGTCTCAGTGTCTTCTCTTGGTGTGACCACAGAGATCCTACTTCAGGGAGGAAGGAGTTTGTTCCTGAAGGCCTGATATCTGTGTCTAATGGGGTCAGGCTTGGCCTGCTTTGTCCCCATCAGAACCCGTACCAGGGACCCTGAGCAGCTGGAGAACAGAGAGGGTGGCATGGCCATGCCATTAGTCTAGAAGTTAGGAAACTTGGCTTCTCATCCCATCTCCCTCTGTGACCTTAGCCCAGTCACGCCTCCCCACCTGTCAGCTGATCTTTGGCCCCTTCCAGGTCTGACATTTCTGCCATTCATTCCACTGACTCGGGTAACCCTGGCAAGTCACTCAGCCTTGGGCCTCAGTTTTCCCATTGTAAAATGAGGAGACTGGATATGATGTCTGAGAACGTTTGCAGTTCCAAAAGCTGGTGTCTCTGGCTTGGAAGGGCATTCGGAAAACAGAGGAGCCCTAGCATCTGGCTCTTCTGGGGAAGAGAATTACGACCAAAAGATCCCAAGGTCCCTGTTCAGGTGGCAAAAGTGAACGACCATTTCTTCCTTTCCCTTTGCAGTGGAGAACTGAGGTTAGATGCAGGCACCTCTGCTCTGCCACTGAGCCTTTCTGAGCCTCTGCTTCCTCAGGTATAAAATGGGGGGAATAATAGTACTTAGAGTACTGCCGATGTGACAGTGACCCCAGTTAACACATATGAAGCTGCCTTTATACCTACAGGAAGTACTCAGTGAGTGACAGCTGCCCCTATTGGGACTTATTTTATTTTGTTTATTAGAGAGCCCGTGCACGCATGTAGGCTCCCCACTGAGCAGGGAGCCTGATGCGGGGCTCATCCCAGCACCCTGCGATAATGACCTGAGCCGAAGGCCGAAGCTTAACCGACTGAGCCACCCTGGCGTCCGCACCTGTTGGGATTTGAAGCACCAAAGGCAAATGCATCTCTATCTCAGCCTCCCACATACAGTCTTCCTGGAAGATTACAAATCTCTCAACCCTAGGCTGCCACAGGGCGTCCTTCCTTAAGGTTTCAAAGTGTGTTGGGTGTGTCCTACCGATTTTGTTCTTTCACTTTAGCTGCCTCCAGGGCAGGTTCTAGAGGGGGGAGGGGAGAGAGCACCAACTGACTTCGGGGACAGGTCTTGGGGCTGAGGCCATGCTATGCTCCCTGTGCACCCTCAGATATCCAGGAATCTAGGAGTTCATTCTGGGGTCTTGCCTACTCCCTCAGCGCCTCTGTGTGGGTAGGAACCGAGTCGGAGACCTCATTCTGTCACGTCTGGCAGCTGCTTGCCTTGCAAGGTGCCCCTCCGTTAAGAATAGAAAGTGCTGTGTGCAGTTCGCCTTCCTGTCCTCATCAGTGAGCGGAGCCTTAGGTTGGCCCCGTCAGAGATGGCTGTGGGAGGCTGAAGTTCTAGAGGAATGCTTCTGGGTTCTCTGCTGACTGGCTCCATGGGTGACATGAGGCCCTGCTCTGGGCCTTTTTGCTTGCTCTGATGGTCTGGGATTCTTGCCTTGTCTTTGACAGGGAGGGGCTGGTGGGAGGAGGGAGGTTTAGACTGTTGGGAGACCTGTGAGCGTGACCCCAAGCCTTAGGTTAGGTTCGCTTCCCCACCCCCCCACCTTGTGATTTGGGCCCTGCGTGAATCCCGCTTTGTCTCCAGTTCACCCGACTGCCAGTCTAGAACTTGTTCCAAGGGAGAGCCCAGCTGTAACCTGGCCTGCCACTGGTACCCCCTGTGTTTGTTTGCCCATATCCCTGATCTGGAACTCCTGGCAGAGGCTCGAGAGCCCATAAAGCAGGTATTCTTCTTGTCTCCTGACCAGAGACAAAAAAGCCTTCCTTTGTCTCTTCACGTCTTATAGCTTTTGTTTTGTTTTGTTTTGTTTTGGTCTTTGCAAGGCATATCCTGTCATTTCCTCCTTAAACAGGTCCGTAAGTAGGGGAGGTGGGGGTGGGGGTCACTGCCTCCCACTTCACATCCATGGCTATCAGCCCCAGCAACTGGCTTCCTGTAAAATAAGACAAGAACTCACCTCTCCCACTTCTGAGAAGGAGAGAGGAACAATTTCAAAGGTCATGTTGAAATTGTCTCAAGAAGCCCAGACGGCCTTCTCTAAAAAGAAAGGGGCGACTTTTTCCTCTTTGGGCAGAGAGCTGACTGCAGGACGATGGGAGGAGAGGGTCAGCCAGGGGCTGGGAGTAGGCCTTCAGGTAGGACATGTGTCTCCAGAAGCATCCGGGCACTTGGAGGGCTCCTGACTGGTCACGTTGCAGTCACGTTGGACTTCATTCCGCAGAGCTCCCACGAGGCATGCCTCTCTTCTCATTCCTGCCCAGCTCCTCCAGCTCTGGGAAAGCAAAGACATGGTCAGAACTCCTGGGCTTCTGCCCCTGCCCCGCAGTACCAGTGTCCGTGCCAGGTGCCTTGTTTATCTGGACCCGATTTGCCTCATTGGTAGTGACGATGCCATCTCTACCTTCCTTCTAAGATGGGTGTAGAGGACACCCTTGGGAGTGCCCAGCACTGTGCCCCGCTGTTCAGGCCGCTTCTAGGGCCTGTTCAGACTCCACCCCTCTGGGCGGTCTTCCCAGCCCACTCCAGCCCACAGCAGTTGCTCTGGCTTCTCCCCCTGAACCCGTTTCCCTTATTGTTTATCCACAATTTTGGCACGAGGCCTAGCCTGCCCTGTGACATCTCTTCTGTTGGGTGTGTTTGTGTTTTAATCAGAATTACCATTTATTGAGTATCTACAGAGTAGTGTCAGGCACTTTATAAAAGTGATCTCATTTAATTCCTACTAAAATCATATGAAATAAAGGCTATCTCTGTTTTTCAGATGAGGAAACAGCTCATAGAGGTTATCCTCCATGATGCTGAATTGCTGTTTCTTTTCTGTTTGAGTCTTGGCATAACCTCCTAGAGGAGTGCGCCTGACTCTCCTGCCCCTCACAGACCCAGGGGCAGAGGCACACATGTTGGAGCCCAGCCTCCTGCCTCTTGGGATGTGGCGGATGTCAATGGTGGGAGCCCTCTCTCTGTCCTGAGAAAGGGGTTCAGTGCCTAGCTTTGGGCCTATCCCCTGTCTCCATGAGTTGCATAGATACAAGGCTGGGCCTGTGCCTGGTCCTCTGGTAGTGACCTCCCTGTCCTCTCTTTGGAGGTGCCCTCTCTGTGGTCTGACTAGAGCTCATTTCTTCCCACCTTGGGCAGGGGAGTGCCAGTGAAAGAGCCAAGAGGGGCTCTTCTGCCTCTTGGCAGAGAGGGTGCTCAGGCTCAGCAGGATCCCCTGAGAGGCAACCTCTGTGTTGGGAGCAGATGGCACAAATTTCTTTAGCCCTAGAATCTAGTAGTAACTATCATTACTCCTGTAACTGGTTTCCAAAGCACGCACTTATGTAGTAGTTAATTCTGATCGTCTCAGTGGGTTAGCAGGTGGTTGATGTGCCCATTGTACATCTAAGGAACCCAAGGTCACATAGCAAGTAAGTGCCAAAGGACGCAATTCTGGACTTCTTTTTTTTTTTTTTTTAAAGATTTTATTTATTTGTCAGAGAGAGAGAGGGAGAGAGAGCGAGCACAGGTGGACAGAATGGCAGACAGAGGCAGAGGGAGAAGCAGGTTCCCTGCCGAGCAAGGAGCCCGATGTGGGGCTCGATCACAGGACGCTGGGATCATGACCTGAGCTGAAGGCAGCTGCTTAACCAACGGAGCCATCCAGGTGTCCCGCAATTCTGGACTTCTAACCCAGGACCCCATCCATCCTCTTTCCTTCCTGGCTGACATGCTATGTCCTTATAAAGATCAAGGGAGACCAGAGATCCAAAGGGGTTTTGATGAGAGTAAGTGACTAGGCACATCCACATTGGTAACTCGAGTGGTTGTCAGAAGGGACACCAGCTTCCCCAGTAGGAGGGAGAGCTGAAGGAGCAGGGCAGTCTGGGGTGGTCTGGAGCCCAGGCCAGATCAGCAACTAGAGCTAATGAAGAGTGTGAGGGGCCTGTCATTCGCTCAGTGGAACAGCAAACCTTTGCAATAGAGGGCTTTTCCTTTTCCTTAAAGTGTTGTAGGCCCTCCCGGAGGAGAAAGGAGAGGCAGAGAAGTGAACTACAACCAAAAACATGCTGAATGGGCAGGAATGAGGAAGTCAAGAAACTTGAGATCTGGTCTTAGTTCTTTGCTGAGCTGTGTGCCCTTAGGAAAGGCACAGCCTCTCTGAGCTCCTGTTAGGGATTACCTGTAGTAGTTTTGTCAAATTTTGCGAATTACCTTAGCTGCTACTTATTGAGCTCCTATTTCAGAAGCTTTGTCGGGTACTTGCACAGCTAGATTGGGATTTAAGCCCAGATCTTTCCGACTCCAGAGCCTATGTTCCTCATTACGCCCCAGCTCCCTTTCAATTCAGAAGTTTTATTTTTCCCATAATCATTTTGAACAAGGAAGTTTTATGGTTTTAGTATTTCAAGTCTTAACGGCTCGGTGTGGATCATTTCTTGGGTTTAGGAAAAAACTGTGACCTCCCCTCCCCCCAAGTTCCACTGTGAATTAAATCGTCCTTCTCTGAGGTGTTGGCATTGAGAAACACAGGAGAGGCCAGGAACTGGAGTGGAGGGGCCCCAGACTCCCTTTGGGAATGCCAGCCTGGACAGAGCTGGCTGGCCTGCCTACCTCCGTCCTCTCCTCCCCTGCCCCCTTTCTTTCTTTCCGTGGTGGGGAGAGAAGGCTCACTCAGCAAACCCAGGACCTGGATTATTCCTGAGTCATCCATCGCCTGTGTGGGCCTCATTTTGCAGCATTCACACCCCCTGCAAACATCTGAGTCAGACATGTCTCCCCAAGGTTGTCTGCACACACCGCCCTGAGCCAGACCATGTCTTTAGATGCCGATAAACATCAACTCATACTTTTAGGCAGCCCGTGATTATGTGTGGGTATTTTTAATCTTATAGGCTAATCTAATTTTAACTGAACTAAGTTTTGAGTCGGGCCCGGAGCAGTGGGCTCTCTCCCTTCTTTGGGATCCTGCTGACTTCATTTTCTTCCCCCAAAGCTCGTCTAACTTATGGGGCCAGTTTGGGGGTCTGTTAGGGCAGACCTGACCCCTGACTTCTGATACTGACTTGCTGAGAATTTGGAGTTCCCCACATCACCCCCAGCAAGTTCTTTTCTGAAAAGATACGTCCTTAAGCAGCTTGGAGCAAGGTTCAGGATGAGAAATCCTGTTCCTCCCCAGGCCCCTTTCCAGTCCCTTGGGGGGACACTTAATTCAGTCCGGCCCTTCCTCAGTACTCAGACTGTTGGTGACCAGGCCACCGCAGGCAGAGAGGTGACATCACAGCTGTGTGTCCACAATCTCACCAAAATAAATAGCTAACAACACTTAACACACTCACTGTGTGGCAGGCAAAGCTTATAAGCGCTGTCTTTGTATTGGTCAGCCAGGACCGAGAGCAGCTAATTAATTTGTCTCATCAAGCTGGGATCCAAGAGGCAAGTCATTCGAAATCAGCCACCAGGCATTTAGCTTGTGGCCCATCAGGGAACCAAGAAGAGTGAAACCCCCAGCCCTGCTGGTTAGGAGCTTTGAGTGTGCTTAGGAAAAGATGGTGTGTTTCACACAGAGGGTATGGGCAGACTCCCAGCAGGCAGAGTTCAGGGAACGGCAGTCCCTGAGGGCAGGGGTGAGTAGCAGAGGCTTCTCAGGGGAAGTGGAACTTGAGCCAGTCTTGAAGGATGGAGAGGAATGAGATAACCATGCAGGACCAAGAGAGTTATTCTTAGCACACAATTCCCACAAGCATGTCAGCCCTTGAGGACAGGGCCTTTGTTTGCTTCCTTCTGTGTGCCTGGCGCAGAGTAAGATCTGAGTATCCGGGGATTGAAGGAGTGCGGGACTGCCTTCCATGTGGAGATGGGGTCCATGTGAAGCATGGGGCAGACAGGAAATGAGTTTGACGGCTCTGAGAGGAAGGAGAGCAAGGGTTGGAGAGGCTAGTCACCAGACCGGAGGCCAGGCCAGGAGTTTAGCTGAGCTCCAAAAGTCACACTCAGAGTGCTTGGATCAGCCCGTGTATGAGCCGTGCTGCCAAGGCCACCTCCCTCTCTGGCCACCTCCCTGGGCTTGGCTCTAATGGAGGGTCTCTAAGGGCATCTTCTCTGGGCTGGGTGGGGTCTCCCTGGGAAAGTCTGGGTCTGTTTGGTCTGCCCTCAATTTGTGTAAGTAAAAGCAAGATACCAGAGCTTCCTCTGGGAGCTGCCAAGAGCCCTAATTGAATTAAACTTTCCCCGGGAAGATTCTTCAAGCCATCACTGCACCGTGACTGTGAATGAATGAGACCAGTGGCCATAAACCACACCGAGAAGGCAATCTCACTAATTTATGGTTGTGCCCGGACAGGCTGACGTGTGGCTTCTCTTTGTTTTTATGTGTGTTGGGAGTGGGCCGGGGCCAGAATCTCCTTTCTGTGGCAGATTTATTTTGAAAATATGAATAAATAAAACGTGTTTCTGGTCCAAATGAAACAAAAAGAAATAAAACAGTACAGAAGGGTATTAAGGTAAAAAGTAAAAGTTCCCCTCCTTACTTCTCTGATAACCCAGCTGGTCATAACTCCCCAGAGTTAATGCTCTCAGTGCTGCTTTTCATAAATTCTCTCTGTGGAAGGGGGGTAAGGTTATGGACATTGGGGAGGGTATGTGCTTTTGGGTAAATTGGAAGGGGAGATGAACCATGAGAGACTATGGACTCTGAAAAACAATCTGAGGGGTTTGCAGTGGCGGGGGGGTGGGAGGTTGGGGTACCAGGTGGTGGGTATTCTAGAGGGCACGGCTTGCATGGAGCACTGGGTGTGGTGAAAAAATAATGAATACTGTTTTTCTGAAAATAAATAAATTGGAAAAACAAATAAATTCTCTCTGTGTATATGAGCGTGGGAGTAGGAGGAAAGATTTGGTTTTCATAAAACCATTTGTGTAAAGGAAAAGAGATCTAGGCTGGGACCTGGGTCCTAGTCCAAGCTCTGCCTCTTTCTTGCATATCGACCTAGAGTAAGTCATTTTGCCTCTCTGGGCCTTAATTTTCCTATCTGTCGATTTCAGTTGTTGAAGGGCCTCTCTGGGACTTTCCAGCAGGAAAGGCAGTCATCCCAGAGGAGACCCTACTCTGCTGAGGCCCAGGGCCGACTGAGGCCCTTTGGAAGATGGGCCACTCCTGTTGTTAGCCCTGGCGTCAGAGCACAGAATTCTCAAACACAGGATCATGGTCCGCCCCAGCTCAGGGTTATGGGATCAAACGAACAGGTTGGCAGAGAGCCAGCTCTGTCGCAGCGGAAGGGAAGTAAGACAACGGACAGAAAGGAGGACGCCCAGGTGGGAAAGTGTGCGGCTGGGGCTGGGATGATGGGCGTTGGATCGGAGCAGGAAAGACGAGGGAAGGTTTCCTAAAGGAGTAGTCCTGAGGAGTGGGCCAGGTGGAGAAGAGGAAGATTGTCTGATAAGACTTTTTTTTTTAAGAGTTTATTTATTTATTTGTCAGAGAGAGAAAGGGAGAGAGGGAGAGAACACACAAGCAGGGAGAGGCAGACAGAGGGAGAAGCAGGCTCCTTGCTGAGGAAGGATATCGATGTGGGATTCAATCCCAGAACCTTGGGATCCATGACCTGGGCCAGAGGCAGATGCTTAATGAGACTGAGCCGCCCACCAGTAAGGCTTGCTTTTGGAAGGGAATCTGGCTTGGGTGGGAGACGGGACTGGATGACCTGCTTTTCTTTTAGGATCTAGGTTTCTAAGAATCTCTCTTTTTTTTTTTTTTTTTTTTTTAAGTGAGCTCTACACCCAGTGTGGGGCTCAAGCTCACAACAAGAGTCGCAGGCTTCACCAGCTGAGCCAGCTAGGTGTCCCGCAGGGGCTTTCTGAGTCCATGATGGAGTTCAGGGGTCTTGCGGACCCCCCAAAATAGTCTGCACACATTGTCTGTGTGTGTTTTTATCAGAGAGAGCGGTGCTAGCCACGGATTTTCTGAGGGGTCTGTGGCCCCAAAGAGTTGAAGAGCTTTGGCACTTTGTGCTATGAAAATCTGAAGGAAGGGAAAAGACTCCCCTTGGGTGAAGTGTAATACCAAAGCCTGGGATGAGTGGCGGAACTCATTCTGGGTGAGAAAAACGAAGCCCGTCAGAATGAGTAAGCTGTGTCCTGGGAAAAGGAAAAGGAGATTGACCCTGTCGAGTAGAGAAAAGCTTTTCTGGATTGGGAATCAAAGTAGACGCAGCCGACTCCTCCTGCTGTGCCCTCCTTTCAGGCAGGGAAGGTGCTGGGCTCCTTCTGCCCCAGCAGGGTCTGCTGGGTTTCTGTGGTGAGTCCACACCCCAGAAGGTAATTCAGGCCTCTCCCCATTTTTCCTAAAGTGGATAGGGCCCGGCCACACCTCAGAATCTCTGCTACGGGAAGCAGCTATCGTTGAGGTAGCAGAAACAAGGGATTGCCTCTGGAGGGGACAGGCTTTGAGGGCACAGTGCTGGGCAGCCCTGATTGGCCTCTGCTGTTCTCTGGACTGAGGATGCTTTGCTCTCCCCCTGTTTCTGGGTGTGAGAGTAGAGAATATTTTTCTACCTGCAGAATACTAGTGGTAGAAAGAAACTTATGGTAACTTGGGGCCCCAGGGCCCAGAGGGGAGATGGAGATGTTTTGATGCCATCCCAGCTGAGGCCCAGAATGGATGTCCCCAGAGCCACACGGGAGTTTAGTGGCAGAGGAAGGGGTTCCCTTGCTCTCGTAACTAATAACCCAGGGGTCTCTGGGCAGTAGGAGCTGGATCAATAGGAGGGGTTGTGGCCTTTGTCCTGGATGTTGGTTTCTTTTTTTTTTTTTTTTCTTAAGATTTTATTTATTTGTCAGAGAGAGAGAGAGGGAGAGAGAGCAAGCACAGGCATACAGAATGGCAGGCAGAGGCAGAGGGAGAAGCAGGCTCCCTGCCGAGCAAGGAGCACGATGTGGGACTCGATCCCAGGACACTTGGATCATGACCTGAGCCGAAGGCAGCTGCCCAACCAACTGAGCCACCCAGGCGTCCCTGGATGTTGGTTTCTAAGCGTTGGTAACTCTGATGGGCCCTTGAAGCCTAAGAAGGGCAGCCTCCTGCTGGAGTATCTGTCTGAGAGCTGTTCTTGGCAGGGAAGCCATGTGGCCTTTGGCCGTACAGCCCCTTGCAGGGGAACCAAGTGCAAGGCTTTGGACTCTGTCACAAGCCAGTGTCAAGCCTGGGCGCTGTGCTTTTTATAGCATCTTTGCCATCAAACTAGGCAGGGCATCAAGATGTTATCTGTTGGGTCCTGGCCCAGGGCCTGCGGGAATCTGGATGCTGTACTAAGCAGGGGGGATGCCTGCTTGAGGCGGAGCCAGTTCACCTCACCGAGCACAGCCCAAGACTCCTGTTAAAACTCCTAGGAGGAGGGTCGGCCGGCGGTCCAGCAGGTGGACCAAGCAAAGGTGCACGAGAACCACTTCTTTTGAGGAGCTCAGGGGCGGGTCTGAGGAATGCCAGATGGATGCAGCCCAGTTAGGCAGTAGCAGGTGGGAGTGATTTGAGGTGCAGGTGGATTTCTAGGGGTTTAGAAGAGGCAGAAAGACCTACCACCTGTGACGGTCGGGGGAGGGGGTTTTGTGGGAGTGACAGAGTGACTGTTGGACTAACCCTTGAAGAATAAGTAGGAATTAGATGAGACACTTGAGTGAAACGGGTCTCACTGGGCGCAGCCAGAAGGTTCTACTTGGGACAGGACCTTTGAATTACAGAGTGTCCCAGAGCAGCTCCCTTTGGAAATGTGATGGTTAGGAACACAGGCCGGGCTACAGACTTGGGTTCAAATCTCTGCTCTACCACCCTGTGGCACCGTGACTTTGGGCAAGTCACTTTCCCTCTTTTCTTGTCTCAGTTTGATCCCCTGCAACATGGTGTAACACCTGGCAGCAATGTCGGAAGGATTTGGGGTGAGTACCCTCATAAGAGGGTTGTCACAGAATTTGACATGTTCCAGACACATGATAAATGGAGGCACTCAGGAATCCCTCTAGGATCAGGGGGAGGAGAAATACTGGCTTGTTATCTCCGACTCCTGAATCTCCCAGCAACTGAATAATCACTTAGCGAGACTTACTGATGCCCTGCTGTGTGTCCAGCCCTGCGCTCAGCACAGTGGTGAGACGGCTCTGGGTAAATAATATTTATCCTTTTTTAATGAGTACACTCCTAAGGTGCTAGAGCACTTTCCAGCATGCGTCAGGAAACCTTCTGGGGAGTTGCTGTTCTCCTTTTTATGGAAACTGAGGTCCCCAGAGGTCAGGCGACTCCGCCTAGGGGCCTAAAGCCTGACTGTGACACAGCTGGAGCCAGACCCAGGGCTTCTCATTCTGAGTCCTGTGCCGTTTCTCCTACATGACAGTCATTTCACCATCTAGCTGTAGTAGCAAGACTTATCACTTGAAACATTTAATGAGCAAAGCACGATTCTGTATGACAACTTGATGTGTAGCTCTAAAAGCACGAAATTTTGCAGAGCAGATGATGGTGTTTAAAATAGGCCCCGCTGTGATACCAGGTGAACTGTGCCAGTATGAAGGACAGAAGGTTCTGCCGCTTTGTAACTCCACCACCCTGGCTGAGCCTCAGTTTCTCCACTGCAGCGGGGAACATGTATTAAGCTCCAGGTGCATCATAAGCACTCGGAAATGGGAGTTGCCTCTGTGCCTGTAGCCTCAAGGGAAGAGGAAACACAAATGACTGGAAGATGGTTTTAGGCATGAGAGCCAGACACCATTGGTGACTGTCACCAAGACCGACATGGGCACACAGATGGGCCCTGCACTGAGTGTCTGAGTGTTGTCCTCAGCTGGGAGGGGGAGACACATCCAACAAATACCAATCTGTGCCTCGTGAGTGCCATGCCGGAGACGGGAAGACGGATGAAGATAATCCCAGCCTCCCAGGAGAGACTGACACGTAAGGAGGCACGTGTGACACGCTGTGAGAAACCGCCGCAGGGCCCTGCAGGCTATGGGTGCACGGGAGGGGACGGGTGGGGGTGGCTCAGAGAGGGCTTCCCAGTGCTTGCTGCCGAGCCTTGAAGGTTAAGCAGGAGTTGGCTGGCAGGGTGGGTGGAGCTGGAGCAGGGCACAGAGATGGGATTAACGCAGAACCATAGGTAATGCAGAGCCGTTGACCTTTGCTTGTGAAACCCACTGGGGCATTTTTCACCACAGCCCCATAGTCACCCACCTGTGTGGCGGGGCAGAGAAGCCAAGCCTCCCTGCAGGGCTCTGGGCACCAGGTGCTGGGTGTGGCTGGTGTGGCTGGGTGTGGTGGCCACGAGGGAGCTGTGTTGTCTGGGAACTCCCCAGTGCCTGGCCTTGTGCTCAGGGCTCTGCGGGGTACATTGCTGTCCGAGTGTCATGGCTGCCCTCAAGAGTACGAGTCCTGGGGTGTGCCTTTAGCCGGCTTTAGAGCCACCTTAGGGAATAAAAGTGCCCAGCGATTGCTGTGCCACTGCCTCAAAGCCTGGAAAGACTTCAGGGAGAGGAGGGATGTGGCGGGAATGAGGACAGAGCAGAGGCCTTTGTGCAGGTGTCTTCACAAGACCTAGACAAGGGGAGGGTGAATCAGGTGACAGTCACAACACCAGCTGAAGCTCTGAGCAGTGGGCACAAGTGGGTGGGCGGCCAGAGGAGGGGGAGATGAGGGTCTAGCCAGTGTCTGAGCTGGGTGTCAGTGAGAAATAAGTCTGGGTAGGTGGGCTAGGACTCCAGTAGAGAGCTCCTCAAGCTGCTGGAAAGCGTGGCTGCTCAGATCCTAGCCTTGCCCTTCACTCCATTTCCCTGTCTGCTCCCCCTGCCCAAGCCCTGAGGTCTCTAACCGGGTGACTCCAGTGGCCTCCTGGGTGGGCTTCTGGCTACAACTCCCCTCTACCTGTATTCAGCTCTCCACGAAATAGCCAGCAGGATTGTTCAGAAGTGTAAACCAGAGCTGAGCCTTTCCCTGCTTCAAACCTTTCAAGCGCTTCCTGATAAATTTGGGATGAAATAAAATTCCAGAGAGGTGTGGACTTTACTGCCTGCTGTCTCTCCCCTGCCTCGCTCACACCAGCCAGCCTGGGTTTCTCAGGTGCACGGGGCTTGCCAGGCCTGTCCCCCACTCAGGACCCCTGTACTTGCTCTCTCCCTCCTGGAACACTGCCGCAGCCCTGCTCCCTGTCCAAGCCCTGGATCAGAGGTTATCTCTTCAGAGAGGCCTCCCCAGCCACCGAGTCTGATGTGTAGCGCCCCCCTCCTCCCACATCAGTCACTCTTCTGCGTGCTGAGGACACAGCCGGGAGCAAGACAAGGAGGCTCCTGGAGTCAGGGGGCTCGCAGGCCAGTGTGGGATGTTGGGCAGTGGACACAACAGTGTCAGGCAGTGATAAGTATCCTGGAGAAAATAAATATGAGAGAGATGTGCTCCTTTGGATGGTCAGCTTAGGCATCTGTAGGGAGGAGTCTTCTGAGCTGAGCAAATGACAAGAAGGAGCTTGTCTTTCAAAGACTGGGGCCCCTGGGGAGGGCATGTCTGAGGAACCTGGAGTAGGGGGGTGGGGAAGGGAGGTATGGTGTGAGAGTGGAAAGGAGGGCAGGAGTCAGATCTGCTTGGGTTGGCCTTGGGTTGGATTCTACGTGCTATGTGGTGCCATTGAAGGCTTTTGATTAGGGTGACATGGCCTGACGCGGGGAGGGATGAGCAGAGGAGCCTGGGAGTCAGAGATGGGGAGTTGGCTCTGGCTTGGCACTGGCTTCAGTGAGCTGAGCAGAGCTGGTCCCTGGCCCACAGCCACTCGACCCAGGTCTGTGAGAGCAACAGGTGCAAAGCTTCCAAGCAGGCACCTGTGGCTGGGCTGGCAGTGGGACGGAAGCTCCAGACTGGGAGAGCCGTTCCCACGGAGGGGTACCAGGGAGCGGGAGCAGGGCAGGAGGGGATGAGGGCACAGGTGGAAGGGAGGGGCTGAGTGGACGCCAGGCTCTGCTGGGACTCCTGCCTCCCCCTCCCCCGCCCCACCCTAGTGCCTGCGGCAGGCGGTCACCAGACCTGTCTTGAGCACGCCTTGCTGTGGCCAAGTACCAGGGCTCTGACATGCCTGTTCACTGCTGAATCTTGGGCTCCCACGTGACCTGGGGGGCTGCCAGGCCGCGAATCAGAGAATCAGACTATTATTGGGAAGGATGCTAGGGACCAAGGAAGGGATCCAGGTGTTTAAGATGGAGAAAGAGAAGGGTTTTGGGGATCAAGAGGCTTGGCTCTTACAGCAATGGGGCCTGGCGTGCTGACCTGGGGAGGGTCACCGACAGTGCCATGGAGAGCACCCGGCAGTAAGGCTGGCCAGGGCTTGCTGAGCAGTGATAGAGCCGGCCCAACCCCCTCATTGCACAGAGGAGGAAGCAAAAGGCCAGAGAGGAAATGACTTGCCCACAGGCCACATGGTGACAGAGCTGGGGTTGGTTCAGGTCTCCTGAGCCCCTAGTCCCTTGTGTAATGGTATCAGTGGGTCTCCTTTTCCCCACCATTCCCTCAGGACCAGCCCTCATCATTCCCTCTGCAGGTGAGGGCTGCCCATGGGCACCCTGGCTTCCCTTCAGCTGGTCTCTGAGCACCTGCTGTGTGCCAGCACAGCTGTGCCGGCAGGAGCTCCCCCACCCCCCCAGCCCCATGGTGCAGACAGTCATGTGCCAGAGATAGACGTGCGAACAGCCACGGTGCAGGCTGAAGTGGCTCAGGGAGGCGGCACAGCGTGGCGTGGGCCCTGGTGGCAGACGGGTCTTGGTTCTGGCACTGCCACTTAAACTGTAGTGGTGACGAGCCCTGAACCTAAATTGGGAAAGATCAGGAAGGCCTGTGACTCAACGTAGAGGAGTGTGGACTCTGTCTTGTAATGACAGGAGCCGGAGAGGTTTTGTGGTGGAGCCTGATCACTGCTGGCCTGTGTTGAGGGTGCAGGCTCTCCTAGCAGGTGGAAAATGGACTAGATGAAGTTTCTCCCAGTGTTCTTGGCTCTGGGAATTCTCCGCCTCCTCCCTCCATAGATAATTATCCTTCCTAAGAAACTGATCAGATGGGAAACTGCAGGAAATGGTTTGGGACAGGGATTGTGTAGGAGTTGGGGGTGGGGGAATGAAAAGGATGTAGCAGGAGGGGGAACCGAGCCTAGCAGCAGGAGGTGGCTGCCTTGGGAGGAGGAGGGAGGGAGCCTGGGCAGACGAGGAATTTAAAGCAGAGTGGGTGGCTCCGGAGAAGCCAAGTTCCTCAAAGTTCCTCTGCTCCTCTGGTGAGGAAGGGTGGGGGAGACTGACTGGCAGGCCCAGCTCTGCTGCTCAGCGGTCCTTCCACATCAGAAATTCCATCACTGCAGGCTGGGGCTGATGATGGCACGTGGGCAAATGCCGGGGTACCCCCTCTTGGCATAGAGCACACCTCCTGTCCCCGTTCCAGGCAGGCCCAAAGCTTTAGTGGTGGGCCCGGCCTCTGCTCCCCATGGGCCTTGCTTGTGAAACAGCAGCTCTCGGTGTGCTGAGGCTTCCACGGAGCAAGGCTGCTGTCCACGTGAGCAGGTGACAGAACCACAGCCACCGTGATCGGCAGGAGGAAAAGCAGAGGCAGGGCCTGGATGGGATAGAGAGCATACTTTGGTACAGTCTGCATAGGGTCAGGAGAGCCTGGGGGCTTAAGGTCGTCATGGTCCAGCAGACCTGGCTTTGAACCCCAGCTCACCACCTTGCGAGCTCTCGGACGTAGGCTGAGACATGAACATCATTCGTCTGGACGTGATCCTCCCTTGCATGTTTTCTTGAACCCTTTCCCCCTCTAACTGAGGGATAACATGCATAAGTACATACAATAGACCATGCTCATCTTAAAGTGAACAACTCAGTGATTATGTACAAATATTTGCGATCATGATAACAAATCGGTCAAGATAGAGGATATCTGTGTACCCCCACCTCGGGATCCCCTCTTGCCCTTCCCGGTCTGTACCCCCGCATGCCTCTGAGGTAACCAGGATTCTGAGATCTGTTGGCATCAGTTGGTTGAATCTGTTTTTAACTTTGGCACAACTGGAGTCAGACCACAGGTACTCTGTTGTGTCTGGCGTCTTTGGCTTGGCTTATCCAGGAGGCTCCTCTCTGTCGTCAGATGCCCGAGAACCTGTCCCTTTTGTTGCTGTGCAGCATTGCCTGGTATGAAGAAGCCACAACGGCTCCCTCCCCTGCTGGTCGGCATCCGGTTCGTTCCCATTGTTGACAGTTAATGAATGAAGCTGCTCTGGTCATTCTTCGACTCCACAGGGTTTTGTGAAAATTGAATGAAATAATCTGTTACAGTAAAGTGTTTAATACTGAGTTTAGACTTAGAGCAGGTGCTCAAAAAATTTTTCAACCAGATTTTTTTGTTGTTGTTCATAAAAAGGAAATAAAAATTCAAACACTACCTAAGTGTGTACAGAAAACATACAAGCCCTATCCGTCATACTCACCAGCTTGTTAGAGCCGATCACCTCACAGTTCAATGTGTTTGCCTGGACTTTGCTGTTGTGTGAAGTTCTTCTTCTTCTTCTTTTTTTAAGATTTTATTTATTTATTTATTTGACACACAGAGAGAGAGAGAAAGAGATCACAAATAGGCAGAGCAACAGGCAGAGAGAGAGGGGTAAGCAGGCTCCCAGATGAGCAGAGAGCCCAATGTGGGGCTTGATCCCAGGACCCTGAGATCATGACCTGAGCTGAAGGCAGAGGCTTAACCCACTGAGCTACCCAGGTGCCCCTTCTTCTTCTTCTTCTTCTTTTTTTTTTTTAAGATTTATTCATTTAGGGGCGCCTGGGTGGCTCAGTGGGTTAAGCCGCTGCCTTCGGCTCAGGTCATGATCTCAGGGTCCTGGGATCCCGCATCGGGCTCTTGCTCAGCAGGGAGCCTGCTTCCCTCTCTCTCTCTGCCTGCCTCTCCATCTACTTGTGATTTCTCTCTGTCAAATAAATAAATAAAATCTTAAAAAAAAAAAAAAAGATTTATTCATTTATTTTTAGAGAGAGTGTGTGTTCATGGCAGGGGGCAGGGTGCGGAGGGAAAGAGAAACTTAAGTAGACTCAGAGCTGAGTGTGGAGCCTGATGTGGGGCTTGAGCTCACCACTGTAAATCACGACCTGAGCCAAAACCAAGAATTGGACGCTTGACCAGCTGAGCCACCCAGGCACCCCTGAAGTTCTTTTTAATAAGAATAGTTTCATAGTAGTAATGATGCTATTCCTACTCTTTTGCAACTTACTTTCTTTTATTAAGTCTGACTTTTTAAGAGTCCCCTTTTCTGCACTGAAGGAGCAGCTTCAAGAGGAGCAGTCTGGGATGAGCTCCCGAACCAGTCCATCGGGGGCCTTCCACTCTGGCCTGGCAGGGCTGCTTTCAGGCTTTCCTGCGTGTGGAACCCTGGGTGCAAGTTCCTGGCTCTCTTGTGCCTGTTTGGGTGTGTTCTTGGGCTTCAGTGTGCTGAGCTTTGGTTTTCTCATCTTTAATGCAGGAGAACCCACACCTGCCTGGTACGGATGCTGTGAAGTCCAAATCTAAATGTGATAACGTACAGGAAAGATCAATGTTAGGGTAGGAGATAACATATAGCAAAGTACAAAGTGGAAGGTACAAAGTGGAAAGTGACGCATGTATGCTGCTTAGTATGTAAAATCACGGGCTGTCAGAGCTAGAGGTCTCTAAGAGGCGAGCCCAGCCTGCCCTCTTACCTGGGAGGGAACCACAGCCCAGGGAAGGCTGCAGAGCCAGCAGACATCGGCCTCACAGCTTCCAAGCAGCACCAGCCTCCCAGTGGAAGATGTGCCCACCATCCTCTGGTCCTAGAGGGTGGGGAAGCAGGAAGGTAGGGCAGAGGCAGGGGGGCTTGGGTGGGGAAGGAGATGCTGTCCCCGTCTGGGCTACAGCACCTTCTCCATCCTAACTGTGCCCCTAAACCCAGACTACTGTCCATTCCTCGGCCCCACAGAGTTCACTTCCTCCCCCTAAGGAGCCAAACCAGCACCCCTGCTCCCTGCCCCCGTCCTGCAGGTAACAGCCCGGAGTGCCATAGTCTCTGAGGCTTTTTACAGCTTGGTGTTCAGATCTCCTGAGCCTTCACCCCCCACCCCCCAGCTTTTATAAGGATAGAGGGCTTCCCCCAGGCCTGTGAGCTGATGGCCTAGACTGAGGTCAGGAATCCGAAAGCAAAACCCTGACCAGCCTGGGCTGGGGCCTGTGCCTCATTCACCCTGTGCCTCCCCAGGAAGAATAGGCACGATAAGATTTGCACAGAACCGGCCCAGGCGGGCTCCAATCTCCCCTGTATTTGGCCAGCGCACTCAGTACCAGGCGCACGGAGGCAGAAGCAGCTCCTTGTGCCTGGGCTCCCCCCTTCTTGGGAGCTGTCGCTCATTACTAAAAGCACCCGTGGTGGCGATATCAGGTTGCTGGGCAGGGCCACCGGGAGTGCCCTGTTGGTCCAGGGTGGGGTGGGAGACCTCGGGTCCCCTTTCAGGGCGAGGCTGTGCAGTGACACGTGTTCTAGTGGCAGAGAATGGTGACGTCACAGGAGTCCCACACGGAGACTAGGAGGTCCTGCCCCCTCATGCTGGAGCTCTCACCTTGAGTGGCCCTGCTTTGGGCTCTCTGCCTTCAGCATCTTGGCGGGGTGACCCTGTGCGGCGAGTGGAGTTGTCCTCATTTTATAAATGAGGACCCCAAGGACTGGAGAGGTTAACTAACTCATCCAGGGTCACACACACAAGAAAGTGGTGGAACTGAGTGACCTTGAATCCTAGGAACCCAGAGTGAAGGAATCATGAGGTTCCCTGGCCCTGTCACCACATGACTGAGCACACCCCAGACCCTGAGTGCGGACCTGTGGGGATTGGTACCCAGGGCCAATGTTCTTTCCATTCCGTGGGTAACAGCCACAGTTAGGATCGGAGTGACCTCCCCCCCCACCTGCCAGTCTGTTCCTTTGAACATTCTGAAACAGTCCAGTCAGGGCCTTCGCTTGGAGAGTTGACAACATAGTCATCCAGCTTCTGTTTTCTGTGGCTCGGATGAGGAGCTTGGTTGAGAAGTGCCCCGAGCACAAGCCCCCGGCAGCTCTGGAGTCTGCTTCCTGGGCTTGAACCCTGCTTCGCCCTGCCCCCTGCCGGCGACACGGCCTTGGGCAGGTGGCCTAGCCCCTCTGAGTTGCTGGTTCCTCGCTGGTGACGTGAGTGTGCTAGTGCCCCCCTCACCGGATGGCTTCAGGGTTAAGGAGTCCTCAGTGAAGGCCGTGATCACCCATGTCCCCATCTCAGGGAGACACTGAGCTCATCTCATGGCTGAGCTGATTGGAACCAGGCCTCCAGCCCGAGTTCAGGGCCTTCTGGTTGCTTCCTGGTTCCTTCCGCCACAGGTGTCCCCACCTCTGCACCGTGTGCACAATCGTCCAATGGGGCCTGCTCAGCTGGAAGCAGGTGCTGCTGGTGGCTTTCTTCGCTTCTTCCCAGGCGCGGGACTGTGACTTCTATGGGGCACACTAGCAGCAGGCAGGTAGGCAGGCCGGCAGCCTCTCTTCTTGCCTGGGGTCTCGCCCCATGTGCTCGGCTCATCACAGATG
Source organism: Neogale vison (assembly GCF_020171115.1). Lineage (NCBI taxonomy): Eukaryota > Metazoa > Chordata > Mammalia > Carnivora > Mustelidae > Neogale > Neogale vison. The sequence goes on along the minus strand of NC_058092.1, from coordinate 20,168,148 downwards.
GGCTCCCAGCCTCCAGCCGGGCCCTCACTGCACAGCCCCGTGTGGGCTGGACTCTAGAACCTGTGGCCTACGGAAGAGAGCAACGGCAGGAAGCAGTGACAGGTCATTTCCTATTGAGCGGCCTGGCATGAGGGCAGAGCTCAGCCTCTGGGGTCAGGCCATCCTGGGATCAAGTATCCGCTTTGTTGCTTCCTGTCTGGGTGCCACGTGGGCAAGTTCTTTAAGCTGTAAGCCTCAGTTTCTCCTCTGGAAAACGGAAATAGTGCCTACCTTATGGTGTTGCTGAGGCCAAACGAGTAAACAGAGGGCTTGGTGACAGTTCTCCCTTCTCCTATTGGCACACAGCTCGTGGCCACGCTGTGTCCCCCAAGGCAGTGCCTGCAGGTGGTATGCAGGGGCTTTGTGGGCGGGCCTCCCTCCCCCAGGGGTACCAGACAGGTCTCCCCGGCAGATCACATACAGAGCCAGGCCCTGTTGGTCCTGCTGGGGATCTTAGAGGGACACAAGAGTTTAGAGTGGGTGGGTGTCTCACTTGCAAGGTCACACGGCAAGCAAGTGACAGCCTGAAGTGAGCCGGGCCTCCTGTTCCCAGCCCAGCAGGATAGAAAGCCAGGGCTCAGGGCTGGGGGAAGCGTGCTCAGGGTGAGAGGAAGCATGCTGGGCTGTGGCTCTGGAGTCAGAAAGACCCAACTGCACGGCCTTGGTTAAGTCTCTTCACTGCTTCCTGCCTCAGTTTCCCGAGCTGGAGAAAGATACCGAGGTCAGAGAACCTTTAGGGCTCTCATGCACTGAAGGTGTACGGCTCATCCAGCAACATGCTCAGTAAAAGATAGTTGTAAGAAGAAAAGGTGGGAGTAATGAAGGGTGCAGTGTCCTCGTGAAGACTGGCTTTGGAGTACGAGGCCTCACCTTGCTGTGTGACCTTGGCTGAGGCCCTGCCCTCTCTGGGCTTTATTCTTGCATCTGTGGAATGGAGGGGTTTGACTGGAATGGCCTCAGGAGGCCCTGTCTCCTGGACCTCCTATGGCTTCTTACTGAGGTGCTTTCTGAACCCTAGGAGAGGCCTGACCTCCCTTTGCTGTGCCCATAGCCCTGGGCCCTCCTGGCACTGGGACCAAGGCCTGCAGCCAGCCGTGTCCTCCTCTTTTCTCTGCAGTGTCCTCTGAAGGGCACCCTCCTCTGAGCATGCTCAGCTCCCCCATCCACTCAGTACGTCTCCTGGCTCATAGAGGCCTGAGGTGACAGACTGTCCCAGTGGGCAGGGGTAGCCCCTCCAAGCGTGCCCTTTCTGACTCCCTCCTCATGATGCTCAGCCAGCTGGGCTGTTGTCAAAGTGTATAGGAGACTTTCAGGGCATCCCCAGGAGATGGCTGCCTTGGGCACCTGCTTGGGGGAAGCTCTGGCCTCCCACCCCGCCATCCTGCCCTGGAATCTGGCACCGAAGTTTCAGGGACCCTGCCTCTGCCCAGCCTGGCTCCATCCACAGCTCCTGTGACCTGTCCTCAGGTACCCTAGAAGGCAGTTTTCACAGATTTCAAAGGGGACAAGAAACACATTCCATGGGGATCCAGAAGACTTCTGCCTCCTCTCAGCTTCCCTCCACCCTCCCTTTCTCTCTCCCCTCTGCCTGGACCCAGCCTCCCCCTGGCCTCTGCTCAGCCTCACCCCAGCTTCCCCCTCCACCTCTCCTCCTGCCTCCCCTCTCCTCCTTGACCCTTCCCCTCAGCCTCCTTGAGCACCTTTGTCGGCTTCTGCCAGCCAGGCTCGGCCTGGAACGAAGGATAACAGGGACAGGATAGCAAGCCCTGTTTCGGAGAGGCTGCCTTGGAGGGTGGCCCCATCTCCTGACTGTGGCTGCTTCCCGGGCATCTGTGCCCTGGTGCCAGCAGGCCCTCTGTGGGCCTGGGGATGCAGGGTACAGAGGTGGGACCATGCCCTTTGCTGAGCATTTGCTCTAGTGGTTCTTTGCTCCAGACACATAATCTCATTGGATCCTCGGAACAGCCCTTGAGATAGAAATGATTATGAGCCCGCTTTTCAGATGAAGAAACTGAGAGTCACCTGAGACTCGGAGCTCTTGCCAAGGAGGAACTCAGCTCCTAGATTGCAGAGCCAGGAGACCACCACCGGTTCTCAGGACTGTGCTTTCTCTTAACCACAGGGCTCCCTAATGGCTGAGTTTGGGTTGAAACTTTGGACAGATCCCCAAGGCAACTGGAGCCCTGCTTGCTTTTCCAGAGGTCACCTTTCCCCAGCTATGTCACTGTGGATCTTCCAGCCTGCACGTGGGATGGCCTCCCTTGGCTCAGGCCCCATTGCTCTGCTTCAGACCTCCAGAGCTCCAGCTGGGTCCTCCTCTCGATACAACCTGGCTCCAGTGGAGGGCCCAGCCCCTCTGATGGTGTGATCTTCCCACTGCGCTCCTGCGGAACCCCGGTCAGGGGCAGGCATGCTGAGCTGCAGAGTAGGCCAACCCTGGAGAGCAGACATGTTCTGCTTCCCGGGAACAGGGGGGCCTCTCACCGTCCTATCCCTCCATCTAAGACCAGCCTTACTCTTTGCTACGGCCACCTAGCACCATGAACTTTGCTTATCGCCATGCTGGAGGGGAAGGAAGTGGGGCTCAGGGCAGTCCTGTGATTTGCCAGAGATCCCAGCGAAGTTCAGGTTCAGAGCTGGGACAGCAGCCAGCTCCTGGGTTGGCAGACCAGAGCTCTTGACACCAGCCCGTGCTTCGGGCTCTCTTACTCCTCATGAAGACTGTCCTGGGCCCCGATACTGTGCTTGTTCGCGTAGATGGGGTTGGTGAGTGTGGAGTACTTTGTACAACAACAGAGCTCATTGGTTGGATGTCAGAGCTGGAAAGGCTCTCAACATGCCGCTGAGAATGGGGAAGGCCACGGAAAGGCATGGGCTGGTTCAAAGCACCTAGTAAGGTGGCAGGATCTCAGTTAGAACCCAGGTCTACAGATCCCCAATCTGGGCTTGGCTCGGCCTCTTCCTCTCCCCAGATATAGCTTCCTGGTCTCCCGAGGCATGTGGCAGTGGACCAGGGGCGGGCTTGCCCATCCTGCTGGAAGCTGCAGGAGGCAGCACGGGCTGTCCCCGGAGCCTGGACTTAACAACTCTGTGGCTGGACCACTCTGCCCACTCTGCCCACTCCAGGGTGCTAAGATGGCCAGCCCCATCTCCCATTATTTTTTTCTCAGGGTGCTTGCAGATAGGATTTCCACATTATCCCAGACCACAGCCTTTTGGTGACTGCCTGAGCACTGGATTGGGAGTCTGCAGTCCCAAGTTTGTGACCTGGCTCTGCTGCTACCCATGTGAACTTGGGAGAGTGTCTGGACCTTTCTGAACTTCTGTTTCTTCATCTGCTATGTACTGCCCAGAGAAATGGCTGCTTTGTGCCCACCTAGGTCATCACTTCCTTTCCAACCTTCACCGTCAGCTATGCCCAGGAGAAACCCACTACCTACGCCATGCTTATTCCCCACACGTCCTGCCTTTTCACATGCTGCTGCTTTGCCCAGAAGCCCTCCCTCCTAACCCAGGTCTGCCTGCAGGCTCATGGCAGATCATCTAGTGCACCGAGCCTACTGCCACATGCTGGAGACAAGGTTCAGTCAGAGTGGAATTCTGCCCTTGGATAGTCATGCAGGCTCAACAAAGAAGTCTTGATCTTTGCCACATCCCAGGCTCTGTACCAAGTGCCAGAGCGTCAAAGAGGACTAGGACAGGGTCCCTGCCCTTGAGAGCCGTCTGGAGGGGGAGACAGCCCGCCAGCCACACAGTGTGAGCAGACTCTCCGTGCAGGGCTGCAGGATTCCACACGCAAGTGTGACAAGTTTCTGCTCTGGGGGCCATTGAGGGAAAGCTGCTGGCGTGACTGGAGTGCTTTGCTTCTCCAGTAACCCACCAAACAAAGCCTCTGGTTTGCTCAGTGTTATCCTGTCTGTGGTCCCACGTGGTCCTCACAGCAGCCTTGCTAGGTTATCAAGGCAAAAGACGATCAGATGAGCAAGTAGTGGTAGTGAGCCTGCTGTGTGGGCACAGCTCTGGGTGCTGGGGGTACAGTGGCAGTTGCGACAGTCCGCCCTCAGGTGGAGGACCCGTCCACAAGCACATACCTCTGTTAGTGGTGAGCACTGCAGAGAAAGATAAAGCAGGGTGAGTGGATAGAAGCCAGGGGAAGACCTCCCTGAGGAGGTGGCATTTGAGCAGGGACCTTAAAGATGGAGGAAATCTGTCGCTCAACTCTGTGGTACAGAGTGTATCAGGTAGAAGGAAGAGTAAATGCAAAGGCCCTGGGGTGGAATTGTTCTGTTCAAGGAAAAGCAAGGAGGCCGTAGAGTCAGAGGGAAGTTTGCCATTCAGTTTGGGGATGGGGGAGGTATAAGAGAGTGGATGATTACAGGGCTTGGCATCTGAGCAACTGAATGATACTGGGGCAGCAGGGACCACTGTAGGAGGAGCGGTCTGGTGGTGGGAAAATGAGCGTTTTCAGCTCCTGTGTCCTTGCCACTTCGAGTTCACCCCATGCGTACTCAGACACACCAGCCTCCGGGTCACCCATGCCCAACCCCTCTGGGCAGTCTCCTCATCTTCTCAGGCCTTACTCCAAGTCTTTCCGGCCCTTCTGAGAGGTCACCAAAAAGCCCAAGTTGAGGTGTAGCTGACACCTCTTCTCTGTTGCTGCCCCCAGATGATGCGAAGCGCTGACGGAGCTGGGAGGGGCAGAAGGGGCTCCCCCGATGCTTCCCTAGGCCCTATCCTCTATCTCCCACCCAGCCAGCGCCTCTGAAGTCTTACCTTGTTCTCCCTTCGAAGTGTGCCCCCTTCCTCCCCCGGAGCAGCTGAAAATGGGACGCTGGGCCTCGCTTTCCACAGGGCTGTTGTCCTGGAAATGGTAGAATTTCTCTTTGTGTTGCTTTGATGGTATTGTGAGCAAGTTCAAGTTATATATAATGGATCTAATTCATTGTTAAGCTTCAAAGCTAAGTGACTTTCCCCTGGAAGGGACACTAAGGACTACAGGTATTTGGTATACCTGATTTCAGTTTTCTCCCAAATTTGCATTTTGCAAACTCTACCCCACCCCCACTAAAGAAAAAGAAAAGAGAAATCTAGCTTTCCCAAGGTCTAAAGTTTCTGGAAATGGAACATCTTTTACAGAGCATCTTGTTTCTTCCCTTACCCCTGGTGTGGGCAGCTGTGCTAGGAGCTCCTGCTGTGGCCTGCAGGTCCCGATAACACTCTGGCAGGAGGAGGGCTCCAGACAGGGATAGAAGGGAGAGGGGAAAGCCTTGCACCTGGGGAGCGACCCACGGGGCACCTGGAGAGGAAGGGGGGTGGCTTGAATCCAGACTAAGTCCAGGTTCTTTTCTACCTCAAGCCAGCTGCAGGGGCAGGGCCTGCCTGGGTCTCTTCGTGGAGGATCTCAGTACGAGAAACCAGCCTTCATCCTGATGCCGTCCTGGAGGGACTGTTCAGTATACTGCGGCCCTGGGCAAGGCAGGGATAGGGTGAGGGCGCTCCACGGGGCACTGGGGAGGCCGTGGGAGGGGAGCTAATCTTGGTTCTAAAATGCTGCCCTGGACCTTGGGGCATGTAGGTGGTCATCCCTCCGATGCTCTCTTTCCTTATCTTAAAATGGGGGTTAATAATGATACCTGCTACATTTGCGTTGTTGAGAAAATTAAATGAGACACTTCAGTAAAGGGTTTGGGGCAGCCTCTGCCTCAGGAAGCATAGCCCAGGATGTAGAGTACGCCCCTTATCCCAAATTTTAAAACTATAGATACAGAAAAGTTTGGAATTTTCTATACCAGACTGGTCACAGTGTGGATTTGAGGGCTGAAGGGTGTCTTATGTAGTGGGTAACGGGAAAGGAGGAGAATCATGAGGAGAGCCCCCTCCTCCTCCTTCCGTACTTAGATCTGTTGGGAAAAGTTTTAAAGGACCATGCATTCTGTTTACAGTCATCAAAGCACTGTGTTTCCATTTTGAAAACAATCAAAAGAAACCAGTATGTATAGCAAGAACCTGCCAGAGACCCAAACCAGCCAATCGGAACCTGAGGTCCTCCCCACGCCCCTGGCCATCCTTACTGGCTGCCTGGAAACCTCTGGCTTGCCAAGCCCTATTGTGGCCTCCTGGAGCTCTGTATCTTGTCAACACACACGGGCTGTTTACTGCCAGTCCCTGGTGCCTGTCCCTACCCCCCTCCTCGGGTGACTCATCCTCCACCTCCCAACACAGGGACTCACAACCTGGAGCCTTTCCTGTGGGGGGTGGGGAGAATCTGTGGACTGAAGTTCTTTCAGCCAATGTTTGTGGGGCACTTAGGTGATCAGGGGGCTGGGCTGGGTACCAAGAAGAGCTGTCCCAGTGGGGTGAGATGGGGTCGGGGCTGCTGAGATGCGTCCTTGAGACCCAGGGAAAAGACTAGTGAGAGTGGAAGGCAGGGTGGGAGTAGAGCCTGGCTCAAGGCCGGGTCAGGAGCTTTGGGGGTCAGATCTCAAGGTCAGGGGACCCTCGGAGGCCTGCAGCACTAGCTGGGGCCCCAACTCATTTCCATGCGTGGCCTGCCAGCTCCAGCTGTGAGCCGGGGCCTCCCTCCCCATAGGGTCTCACTCCCACACTGGCTGGAGGTTTCAGGGTCCTCAGAAGACTACGGAGATCCCCTCTCCGCTCATTTGTTCACACTGTTCCCCCTCCAGTCTCCTGCTTATAGGGCCCAGCTTCAACCCCATCATTCTTAAAGAATGCTTCCATCATTCCCTGAACCTGCTTTTCCTGAGCATCACCTGTGGGCCCCAAGGCCATGTACTGGGATGCCAAGCGGACTAGAAGACCCAACTACAGAGCTCCTGGGTCCATGGTTAGGAGTAGCACTTGACTCAGCTTGAGGAGCTCGGGAAAGACTTCTCAGAGGAGGTGACACCGCCACCGTTGGGGCAATTAGGTTTTGAAAGGTGGGTGGAAGTTCAAGGTGAAAAATAGTTTTCCTCTGTGTGCACAGAGTTGGGGTTTGAGGACTTCAGGCAAGTGGAGTTCAGGGATTGGGGATGGTAGGTTAAGTGCTGAGGGTTAACCCTGAACTCAGTCAGTTCCCCAACCCTGGAAACCTGATCGCAGCACCCGCTCTGGTGCACCTCTCTCGTGAGGTCTCTGAGGGCGCAGCTGTCGCTGTGTCACTCTGCTGATTGCTTTCAAGTCTCCTCGGCTACCAGGTCCCCTCCAGCCCAGGTGGCATCTCTGTTCTTCCCTCTTCTTCATCTCTGATGTTAGGCTGTTGCTTCACGAAGTATGTGTTGCTTTTGTGTCCAAGCCCTTGATTCTCACTTGTCTACACACGAGGCACCCGAGGCTGGTCTGTGGGGCGATGAATTGCCCAGAGCATGGTGGTTACTAGAGGGCAGAGCTGGGCCTCGAATCCAGGTGTCGGCCTCCTGGCCCCGTCTTCTTTTCTCCACGCCTCAGGCAGCCTAATACATGCTGTTTGTGTTCTCAGAGAGCTTTTTTAGCTCATTTTCTACCCACACTTGATGTTCCCGGGGGGTGGAGCCCTGTCTCCCTGTGATATGGAGCGAAACAAGCAAGAAATAGAGGTGCCATGTGGAAGACGAGAGGGGGAGGCACAGAGAGCCCGACTCCCCCGGCCTGGGGGACGATTCCCGCCCAGGTACTTGGAACAGACTTATTTATGGCTGCATCCACGGCGGAGGCATATTGCAAACTGGAATGCTCTCCCCCTTGATCCCGACAGGCTTTGCTTCCATCGACAGACACAGCATGGCGCAAAAGGCCGGCAATCTGGAGACCTGGGTTCTAATTTTGCCTTTACCACTTGCCGACTAGGTAGCCTTGGGCAAGTCACTTCACCTCTCTGTGCCTCAGTCCCTTCCTCTATCAAATGAGGGTCTGGATACAAGAGAGGAAATGAGAGGAGCTCATAGACGCCCCAGCGCAGGACCTCGTATCAGAGCCTCGGGAGTGTCTAGTATGTGCTTTCTTCTCCGTGCTAGACAGTCTATGTTCAAGTGCGTCATGATCAAATACAGTATCACTGAGTGGCCACTATCAGTTTACATGTTTAAAGATTGTCGTTCACTGGGTGACTCCCAGAGGCCAGGAGCTCTAAGTTATCTCCATGACATTTACACAGCTCCCCTGGGGGTGGCAGCGTCACCCCAGGTACAGAGTAAGGACTGAGATTCAAAGACACATGTGACATCTGTCATGTAACATCTCCCGTGCTCTTCACAACAGCACTCATATTTGGATATTGGCAAAGGATTGGTGAAGACAGTCTCCCTTCCTCTTTCTCTTTCTTTTTCCTTGTTTTTCACTTATTCATTACCCTTAACATCTTTCCCTATGTGCAGGATTCTTGTCCTGGGCAGTTCAGAGAATACAGACCCTAGAATGGCTCTTCTTCTGCTTCTCTCTTTCTTTCTCTCTGGCAAACTTCTACTGATCCCTCAAAGCCCAGTCCAAATGGTCCCAGCCCTGGGAGCATCACCTGCTCTTGAAATTTAGTCATCCCCGCCTCCTTCCTCTTTCCTACATTTGACATCTAAAAGGCAGCTTTACCTCAGTTCACAGAGAGTTAATAATGCCTACTCTGTGCTGGAAGCTGGAGACCCAGAAGACTCTGGAAAATTTCCACCCATAGGGAGCTTAATGTCCAGTGATGGACAAGTTTACACCAACAGGTCTTAATAATGTAGAGTGATTCATGTTAAACTTCAGTTTTGGGGATGCCTGGGTGGCTCAGTTGGTTAAGCAGCTGCCTTCAGCCCAGGTCATGATCCTAGCATCCTGGGATCGAGTCCCACATCGGGCTCCTTGCTTGGCAGGGAGCCTGCTTCTCCCTCTGCCTCTGCCTGCCTCTCTGTCTGCCTGTGCTCACTCTCGCTCCTCTCTCTCTGATAAATAAATAAAATCTTAAAAAAAAAAAAAACTTCAGTTTTGGAGAAAATTATACACTAATAGTGGTCACCACTTTTTGGTGACATTGAGCACCAGCGTTGTTTGGCATGCTTTGCCCCGATTACTTCCTCTTGTGCTCCAGACACTCTCTGAAATGGGCTTCTACACAGATGGGGAAACTGAGAGTAGAAGACAAAACTTAAATGCCCAAGGCTGCCCAGCCCAGAACCCTGACTGGAACCCTGGGAGGCCTGGCTCTCATGTCTTTGTCTCTGCTGGTCTGTTCGCCAACCTGCTGGGATGCTAGCTAAGTGTGTTGCGAGTGTGTCCTTTATCCTTGGTTCTCATGGCTCATGTTGATGGTGGAAAGACTCAGACTAAAGAAGAATAAGAGCTCCTCCTACCCCAGAGGAGCCTCCAGCCCCAGCTGAGACCAGAGCTGAATATAGATCCAGCAGACAGGGGCTGAGCAGTCTGATTGTTTCCACCTGCTGCCTTAGAAATCTAGCCAATAAGACTGAGTACTTCTGGCTGAGTTAACTTGGGAGGGCTTCCTGGAGGGGGCAGACCTGAAAGATAGGAAGGATTTTCCAAGGTTTTTACTAGCCACTGGAATGGAAGGGGAACAGTGGTGAGACTTCCCTGGAGGAAAGCTCATGGAAAAGAATGCCATCTCTGGGGCGCCTGGGTGGCTCAGTGGGTTAAGCTCTGCCTTCGGCTCAGGTCATGATCTTGGGGTCCTGGGATTGAGTCCCACATCAGGCTCTCTTGCTCAGCAGGAAGACTGCTTCCTCCTCTCTCTCTCTGCCTGCCTCTCTACTTACTTGTGATCTCTATCAAATAAATAAATACAATCTTAAAAAAAAAAAAGAAAAAGAATGCTATCTCTGGCCCTCTCAGAGCCTCTTTGGGCCTGAGCACTGACGCTCCCCATAGATGCAAAATTAAAAGCAAGAGATGATGCGTTGAATGGCTAAGAACACAAACTCTGGAGTCAGACTGCCTGGGTTTGAGGCAGTATCAGCTACCTGACTTTGAGCAAGTTGCTTAACCTTTCTGTCCCTCAGTTTCCTCATCTGTGAAATGGGGGGACGGCTGTCATGACCTTCCTGAGGTGTGGTGAGGTGCAAATGAGATAAAAAGCATCTGAGCACACTGCTGTGAACTGTGGAGTGCCAGGTTCTCGTTGCGAGGTATTACCTTTCAGGCCTGTAGTTGAGACTGGTTGCTGGGGCAGTTGAAGAGGGAGTTCGAGAAATGGAATCATGTGCAACCAGGAATCCCTTGGGACCCGGCCGAGTTGCAGCCCCAGAGCAGTCCTCAGACCTGGAACTAGGGCGGCAGAGCCCCTCACACACCCTGGGGTCTCTGGTGACCGGCACGGGTGGGCCAAGGAGGCCCCCTCTTCCCGGCACTCCCCTCTGACTGCCCAGGCCAGGGGAGAGACAGCTGGAAGCGGGATCAGGGGTGTCCGGTCACCCCGGCAACCGAGGGTGGTGTGGAAAAGCTTTGTCTGCCGCTCTGCGGCCTGAGCCTCAGCCAATGGGGACCCTCCCAGGAGACGGAAGTAAAACATTCTCCTGGTGGAGCGCTGAGAAGCTCCAGAGGCGCTGGGAGCCCCGTGCCAGTTTGACGTTAGCTCAAGGGTCTGTTCAGTGTGCCTGTGCGTGTGTGTGTGAGAGAGAGAGTGTATGTGTAAGAAAGGGTGAGAATGAGTGTGTGTAAGAGTGTTATAAGCTAGAGTGTGGATAAGTGTAAGAGGGAGTGTGTGTGTAAGAGTATGAGGAGTGTGTGTAAGAGATAATGAGGGTGAGTATGTGTACAAGGGAGTGTGTAAGTGGGAGCACACGTGAGAGTCGTGTGTGGTGAGTGTGTAAGAGGGAGTTGGTGAGCGTGTAAGACAGCGAGACTCTGGGTGAGCGTGTGTGTCCCTCTGTCCCTGGGTGAGCGTGTGTGTCCCTCTGTCCCTGCAGTTGTCCACCAGTCCCCATCCTGGACATGCGGAGCTGCCTCTGCCTTGCGGTGGCGGGGACTGTGGGAGGTGGGTCGCTGGGTGGCCCCAAGATGAGGAATTCCACACCTTCTCGCGTCCCTACACCGGGAGGACTGGATGCCCTCCCAGGAGGCCATGTGGTTTGAGTGATGGCTGAGCCTTGAGCTTCCCGCCTTCTCATGGTGGAAGGGTCAAGTGACGCTGGCAGGTCACTGGTTGTCTTTGAGTCTCAGTTTCCCTGTCCGAGGAGCAGAGGACTTGGGTGATCTCCAGGCTCTGTTCCAGCTCTGGCTTTGACTCTCCCTGCCTCTGCGTCACCCCAGATTCCATCCTGATGACATCACTGTGGCCACAAAGCTTGGACCTTGGAAGTTTTGCCTTAGTTCTTGGCATCTTGGGATCTCACCCTAAGGCTGGGCTTTTGTCAGGGGACTTGGGACCCTAACTGTGCCCCTTTCACCACACCTGGTGTCAGCAACCTTCCTGGATTTTAAGGAGACTCTTCAGGGCTGGGGGGTGGAAACAGCTGGTGGAGTCAGGGCCTTGGAAGAGGGACAAGCCAGAACAGGCCCACAGGGCCCCCCTTCCCTGCACCACTGCGCCCTCCCTCCTGGAAGCTTGCTTTTCAGTAATGGGCTGCCTACTGGAGGTAAGGAGCCAAGAGTGGATCCCAGACCTGCCTCTTCAGCCTGGGTCCCTCCCTCCCTTGCCTTTACCCGTCAGGGCCTGCCCACCAAGAGGCAGGGCCAACACAGGAAGACCCTGGGGAACCAGCTCTGGGAACATGGCTCTAGCCCCAGGTTCTGTGGGAGCCAGCTTCTGTGGAAGGAGGTGCTCTGCACCCAGGTCAGGAGGCCTGGGACCTTGCTGTCCTGGGTGGCCTTGGCCTGTCCTGCCTCCTCTGAGCTCCAAGTTTTCTTCTGTCACACAGGAATGCCAGCTGCTCTTAACCTAGTGAGGGAGGCCTGATGGTCCAAAGGTCCTGAGACTGGGAAAAGCCATTCCTGTGAGTTGGTCATGGATGTTCTGATTCCGCGTCACCTCCGTGTCCCCAGTGCACAGCACAGCCTGGCTTATAGAAAATGTCCATGTTGGAATGTAGGATTGAGTCGCTCCCTCTGCTACAGATATGCTAAGCTAGGGTAGACTGCTTCCCTTAGACTCTGGGGAAGCCAGTGAATCTTGCCAAGCCCCAGCTTTCTCTGCTACAAAATGGGGACAATACAAACCCCACAGGGCAGTCGCGAGGGCCAAACAGATGCTAGGTGTTAGGCTCCCAGCACAGTGCCTGGTTCGCGTGCACCTTCAGGAGTAATGAGCGTTCTTCATGTTACCACTCTTGGCTTTCGTCACTTGTCCTCTTACCCCGTTTCTCCGTGTGGTCCCCGACTCTGGGTCTGCAAGCACACAGTGTGGCTCTTTTGGGGGCCAGGCAAGCTTTGTGGATTGGACTGATGGCAGAGAGGGGTGGGGAGGCATTTGTAAAGTTTAGCGTGCTGGTGGAGGTGGGGCTATCATCTATCTGCTTGCCCTCGGCTGTGTCTTCAGCCTGTGCCTTCTCCTCTTAGTGCTCAATTCCAGAGGAGGGTGTCGAGGTCAGCTGGCTGGGCCTGGAGCTGGACTCCTGGCCTCAAGAAGCTGGTTCCTGATGGCTGCAGGAGCTCTGCTCTCTGCCACCCTTTGCCATCCTATCTTCCTTCCAGGACAGTGCAGGTCTCTGGGTGTGCTACCATTGTCCTGTCTCCCCTGCTCCTGCCTGGGTTGTCTGACCTCACTGGGTGCCAAGGAGAGAGAGGAATTGGGGCAGTGACTGTGGATTGAAGGTTCAAGAAGGAGAGGCACCGGAGGAGTCCTGCCTTACCATGAGCAGACAGAGGTGGTCAGGGAATGCTTCCGGGAACAGGAGGCAGGTAGAAGCATGTGACATCAGCCACATGCAGTAGGGATGGAGGTACAGGAATAGTGTTCTGGAGAGACAGACTAGACCAGGCAGATATCTGCAGGCAAAAGAGGATGTGGCTCGTTTGGGGTAAATGCCCCTTCCAGTGCACCAGCCTCTTGAACACTGGGGCTTACTGGTAGACAATCGAAAGACTGGGGAATTTTCAGCAAGGGTTGAGGTTGGTCAGGACCATTTTGAAGCCAGGAGAATGCACGTGGTGGCTCTGGGGTTCTCTCTTGGCCTGGGATGGAGATGTGTTTTTTTCCACCACGTTTTGAGTGTCTCCTGGGAGCCTGGCACTGTGCCAGTGTTCTGGGCCTAGCTAGTGTTTCGAGTGTGAGTCTTGACTTGTAGCTCTGCTGGCACTACCCAGATCAGTACTCGAGAGTGGGAGGGGCTTTGGGCATGGGGAACGAAGTTTCTTCTCCTTCCCAAGGATCTCAGGGGTAACGAGAGCCAAAGCCTGGCCAGATGGGTTATCCGGAATTATGTGAGTAATGGCCTAGCCCTTTGCATTTCCAAATCAGTAGATACTGACTGAGTACCAACTATGTCCCTAGCCCTGGGCATCTGATTATAAACAGGGAATCTGCCTACACAGAGCGCATGGGCTAGGGAGGGGAGGAAGAAAGCGAGAGCTTTTTCACTTGAATAAAGTATCATACTTTTTTTTTTTTTTTAAGATTTTACTTATTTATTTGAGGGAGAGAGAGAGAGTGAGAGAAAGCATGAGGGGAGAGAAGGTCAGAGGGAGAAGCAGACTCCCCGTGGAGCTGGGAGCCTGATGTGGGACTTGATCCGGGGACTCCAGGATCATGACCTGAGCTGAAGACATCGCTTCACCAACTGAGCCACCCAGGCACCCAAGTATCATACTTTCTTAACCAAGCTGACCCTGGGGTTTTTGGTGCCCAAAATGCAGATAGGTGCTGGGGTCTTCCTACCCCAAACAAAACCAAAACCCATTAGGGAGCTTGGGCCCAAACCTGGCATTGAGAGAATACCTCCCAGAAGGGAGTTTTTGCTACTCCCCAGCTCTGGATTTGGGGGCCCCAGGGTGTACCAGTACTGCAGGCTCGGGGAGGGGATTGACAGGTCTCAGGTGGGGGTGAGGGGGGCATGTTCATGCCTTGATGAGGAGGGAGAGCAGGGGTCGACTTAGAGAACTTCGGTTTGATGGGCGCTGGGGGGTCAGACCTGGGTCTTCTGGTTCTGCTACTAATTTGCTGTGTGTCCTTGGGCAAGTCCTTTCCCCTTTCTGAGCCTTAGTTGCTCCATCTCTAAAGTGGAGGCAGGGGTTAAGCTAGAAACAGATGGCAGCTAGGTTTTATCTCACACGCAAAACTGATTGCTCGGTGTTTGGCTTCTGGAACAGCTCTGTGGGCTCGGCAGGAGAGTGCACGAGTCTGAGTGGAGGGGAGGTGATGCCTTTGGACACCTGGAGCCTCGGTAACCAGTGGCTCCTCTCTGCCTTCTGGAGGCATAGAGAGCTGCTGCTTTCTACCGCTCTACGACCGAGGCAGAGATCATCTGTACATACAGCCTTTGAAAAAACCCTTCAAAAACATTGTCACTTCGTGTATACAGCAAACCCTGGGAAGCTGGTATTACCATTGGCATGTCACGGGCGAGGAAGCCGAGGCTCCGAGAGCTACCAAAGTGGCCCTCTGAGGCCAAGCCCCTGTCACCAGCTGCTCTTCTCTCCAGCTCCGTCCCCAGCCTCGCCTCCTGGTTTGCCGCAAGCCCACAGCCTCCCATTCTCTTGCCCTCCGCAGGTTTCCACGTGATCCCCACTATCTCGAGCATCGTCCCGGAGAGCTGCCTGCTGATCGTAGTGGGGCTGCTGGTGGGGGGCCTGATCAAGGGTGTGGGCGAGACGCCCCCCTTCCTGCAGTCCGACGTCTTCTTCCTCTTCCTGCTGCCACCCATCATCCTGGACGCCGGCTACTTCCTGCCGCTGCGGCAGTTCACGGAGAACCTGGGCACCATTCTGATCTTCGCCGTGGTGGGCACGCTGTGGAACGCCTTCTTTCTGGGTGGCCTCATGTACGCCGTGTGCCTGGTGGGCGGCGAGCAGATCAACAACATCGGGCTCCTGGACAACCTGCTCTTTGGCAGCATCATCTCCGCTGTGGACCCTGTGGCTGTGCTGGCCGTCTTCGAGGAGATCCACATCAATGAGCTGCTGCACATCCTTGTCTTCGGGGAGTCCCTGCTCAACGACGCCGTCACTGTGGTGAGGGGCCCAGACCTAAATCCAGGTCCAGACTGGATCCCACTTCCACCCGCTCATTGCAGTAGCGAAACAGTAAATCTCCCTTCCCGCTGGCTGTGTGCCAGGCATCGTGCTCAGCACGCGGCGTGCGCTACCTCTTTCAGTCCCCGGGGTGCCCTTGGGAGGTGTTTCCCACTTTCGCACTACAGAGGAGGCAGCAGGGCCCCCGAAGTCAGACGACTT
Source organism: Neogale vison (assembly GCF_020171115.1). Lineage (NCBI taxonomy): Eukaryota > Metazoa > Chordata > Mammalia > Carnivora > Mustelidae > Neogale > Neogale vison. Next base: position 20,152,818 of record NC_058092.1, on the reverse strand, counting down.
GCTCACAGGTGGCAGAACCAAGGTTAGAAGCCAGGTCTGTCAGATGTCAGGGCCTGAGCTCCTGGCCTTTACAGGCCAGACCCTCTCTGTCCCTGACTCGGGCTGTGCTGTGAACTTGGTGAAATTCTGTATCACCTTTAGACTTCAGTTTACCCTTCGTAGGCCGTTGAGTCTTGGGGGGCCAGTTCAGCCTTCCTGTTGGCTGAGTCCTGAGTTATAGTTCAGTTTGTGTAGAGCTCAGGGGCAGCCGTGGTGGAAAGGACCCTGCCCTCCAAACCTCTAGGAAGGGCGCCTGGCTGGCTCAGTCAGTAGAGCATGTGACGAGCTCACGAATCCCAAGTTCCAGCCCCATGTTCAGCATGGAGCCTACTTTAAAAAAATAAATAAATAAAATTTATTGTAAAAACAAAAAACAAACAAACAAAACCCTCTAGAAAGTGGTTAATAAAATGGATTGGCCTGAGGTTGGCCACTATTATTATTATATTAATATATTAATTAATATTAATATATTTATTATTGTTATTGTTATTGTTATTATGTGGTCTTAGGCAAGTGACTATACCGCTCTGGGCCTCAGCTTTGCTAGCTGCAAAGTGGCTGAGTGGGCCATGCTTTCCTCTCAGGGGCTAGGAAGGACAGATGCCCCCAGCGCAGTCCGCACACGGCCACGCTATATGTGCTAACACAAGCTCTTCCTCCTGGCTGATTTCCTCAGAAAACGCGTACGTGTATGTGCACACTCATGTCGTGTTGTGAAAACACCCCCATGCTCCTAGTCAGACCCCTCAGAGAGCAGCTGTTTACGTAAGGAAACACAAGGACACGTGTGCATGCCAGGGCACGCTCATTCACACACTCCCTCTTCACCCACCCTGCGTCCCTCAGGAAGCCACACTTCTAAGAGACACAGTAGTGGTTGGCTTGCTGCAGGCAGCCTCAGCTTCCTCCCCTCTCCTCTTCCTCTTCCTCCCCTGCTGCCTTCGTTGGGTCCTTATGGGGTTGAGAGAGCAGCAGCCTGATCTAAGCAAGCAGGCCCCAGTGCTGGTTCTTCTGGAACCAGCTCTTGCCTCAGTTTCCCCATCTGTAACAAGGATTGCAGTACCCAGCCTGACATCCTCCCAAGGTTCCTACCGGAGTCACGCCAGTGGGTACCACAGACAAAGCCCTCCCCAGTTGGATCTGGGTGTTGGGGTTCAGGTTGGCCTTCCTGGGGAGTAGTGGGATGTGGTTATGTCAAGGGGGTATTGCAGGCTTGGCCAACCAGGCCTCCCCTGGTGGTGGCTGTGCTGGTAGTCCTTGCTCGTGCTCACTTCCTGTCTGAGCACTTCCTGTCAATGAGCACATATTGCCTCATCTAATCCACAGAGAAACTCCACGAGGTTGGCACTGTGATTATCCCATTTTTCCAAGCAAGGAAACTAAGCTACTGGTCTAGGTTAGGGAACTCATCCAGGGTCCGTCACATTAGCTGGTAAGTGATTGCAAGTGACCTACACAGTGGGAGTCCACAGCCTGCACACTTACCACTCTGCTGCACTGCCTCCCTGGTCCCTTTGACAGTACACCCAGGTGGGAAAGGAGGACCTTGCCCTGTCCACCTGCCCCATTAGTCCACGTGGTAGACCCTGGGACCCATGAATCTCCTCAGACCAGGAGTAAGTGTAGGTAGCCCAGAGCTGAGAATGCACCTGTTACCCGCCACTGGAGCCCTGCCCTGTCTGCCAGACAGCTATGGCCCAGGCAGCATTAGGGACAGGCCAGTGCTTGGCATCTCCCCTTCTTGCTTGGCCCACGTCAGGCCCTTTCTAGAACTCTGGGCATGAAGGCGAGTGCCCTGTTTCCCGACATTAAAGCTGAAGGCAGCCCCTGAGCCGCCTGGTCTAAGGTCCCCTCCCCTCTCTCCCAGCTCCCCGGCCTAGAAAGCCCTCAGCTGGCTTCCTGGCAAGCTGTGTGTGAGTAGACCCAGTAGCCAGAGAGCTGACACAGAAGCTGCCCCTGTCCAGAAGGGCCCACCTACAGCTCCAGGAAGCAAGTTCTGGGCCTGACGCTCCTGCCAGGCCCTGGGACCCTTTGTCAAGTTACTCCACCATCCTGAGCTTCTGTTTGGGAAAGCAGCGGGCAACTTTGACTCCCTGTCTGCCTCATGAGGCAACACACGTGATGTGTGCTGAGCAGGACAGCCACTGTCCATGGGCTTTATCATGTGTGACATGCCCCTGAAACATCTGACCATCTGGTGACAGCACTACACTGACAGTTCCCGGCCCAGGAAGTGGGGAAGCCTCAACGCCTCTGCTGGTTCCACTGCCTCTGAACTAGGCTGTTGGTGGTAACCACCTGGAGACCTTGTTGAGCAGAGATTTCTGGGCCCCACCTCCCGAGAAAGAACCCAAGTGGGGGTATGGCCCGGCTGTGTGTATTTTCAGAAATTTCCAGAAGCTAAGAAGTCCTGTTCTGGTTTGTTGTCTGAACTTCCTCTGCTTTGTGCTGAAGGAGAGACTGAAAGCCAGACAGGGACATGATGTGCCTAAGTCAAATGGTGAGAGGGGCCACTGGGTAGCGCCAGTGGTGGCTGACACCGTGATGGGCCTGGTGCTGAGCACTTGGCCTTGATGAACTAGTTTCATCCTCACAGTGGCCCTATAAGGTTGGTACCATTACCCCATTTTATGGCGAGGAAAAGTGAAGCGCAGGGAGACGGAGTAATTTGTCCCACGTAGACAGCCGGGAGCAAGAAGGCCACAGTTCTGGCCCAGCTCCTTTGGCTTCAGAGTACGTGCTCTTACCCAGCACAGCACGCTGCAGCCCTGACACAAGGCCCTCCAGGCCCTTGGCCACTGGTTTTGACCACCTCCTTGGCACTGTGGTTCTCTGCTATCATGTGGCCTCCTCCTGTGGCCGTGGTTCAGTGGAGGGCATGTGGAGGGCATGCGATAGCCCTAGCGGACCCCAGGGAGCTGGGGTGGGGGGCGGAGCCAGGGCCCTGCCCTCCTGCCGACCTGCCTGCACCCCCTCCCCAGGTCCTGTATCACCTCTTTGAGGAGTTTGCCAACTATGACCGAGTGGGCATTGTGGACATCGTCCTCGGCTTCCTGAGCTTCTTCGTGGTGTCCCTGGGCGGGGTGTTTGTGGGTGTGGTCTACGGGGTCATCGCAGCCTTCACCTCCCGATTCACGGCCCACATCCGCGTCATCGAGCCGCTGTTCGTCTTCCTCTACAGCTACATGGCCTACCTGTCAGCTGAGCTCTTCCACCTGTCAGGCATCATGGCGTGAGTCTGGGTGCAGCCTGGGGGGAGGGGTGCCAACCTCGATTCCCCGTGCTTGCAGGGGTCACAAGGGAGTTCCCCAGGCCCGGCTTCCAGCCCTGGGATGAGACTCACGCACCAGGCAACTGCCCCTGGAACCATTGAGTTTAAAGTTCTGGAAAGCTTCAGCGCTGCTCCTTTCTGCTTCGAAGGGAGTTCCCTTGGTTGTAGCTAGCCACAGGCTCTCACATTCACTGTGCCCTTCCACAGCCCCAGCAAGGAGGCCTGGCACCTCCATTGCCATGAGGATTCTTGAAGGTCCTGGGGCCTCAGCCAGGTCTTGAAATCTAGGGACTGTGGAGAGGCAGTGAGATGCAAAGGTTTGCCCAGTAGGGGAACACATTGGAAATACAAAGGGCAGGCCAGATTGGGGGATATGGGGAAGGGTAACCTTTTTAAAAATTTAAAAAAATTTTAATTTTAATTTTTTTCATTCCAACTTTTCCTTTTCTTTTTATTTACTTTTTATTAACATGTAGTGTATTATTGCCCTAGGGGTACAGGTCTGTGAACCATCAGACTTACTTACACATTTCACAGCACTCAACCATAGCACATACCCTCCCCAATGTCCATCACCCAGCCCCACCCCTCAGCAACCCTCAGTTTGTTTTGTGAGATTAAGGGTTTCTTATGGTCTGTCTCCCTCCCGATCCCATCGGATTCGGGGTAACCTTGAGGAGGCCGGGTCAGCAGGAGCAGAGCCAGGTATGGAAGCCAGGCAGAGAACAGGTGCCTGGGACAGAGCTGCCTAGGGAGACCTCCATGCGGGAGAGCACTGTGCTTGGGGGGAATAAAGCGAGGCCATGGACATTTGTAACTGACTCCTGTTAGACGGCAGCATGGCCAGGGCAGGGCAGCGGTGGGGGAGGCACAGGCTTTAGAGTTGGGCAGACCTTAGTTTGCATTTTAGCTCACTGGCAGGGTGACAGTGGACAGGCAACAATCTCTCTGCCTCCCAGATTCTTCATCTGCCCACGTCTGGAGGGTTGAGCGAGAGGATGGAGATAAAAAAGTTATGTAGAGCCCACAGTGGGTTCAGACCTGTCGGGGGCAACTGTCCACCTCCCCAGCCGTGGAGGGGCTCTGGGAAGGTGCAGATCCACTGAGCCCTGAACTCTGCTCTTCCCTGACCCCAGGCTCATCGCCTCGGGAGTGGTGATGCGCCCCTACGTGGAGGCCAACATCTCCCACAAGTCCCACACGACCATCAAATATTTCCTGAAGATGTGGAGCAGCGTCAGTGAGACCCTCATTTTCATCTTCCTTGGCGTCTCCACCGTGGCTGGGTCCCACCACTGGAACTGGACCTTTGTCATCAGCACCCTGCTCTTCTGCCTCATCGCCCGAGTGCTGGGTGAGGTCCCGGGCTGGAGCAGGGGAGAGGTGTGTGCGTGCGTGCGCGTCTGTGTGCGCGTGCGTGTACCCTGTGTGCGCGTGCCGTGGAGGCAGGAACTGGGCTGGGGCGGGAGACCCCGTATGAAGGGCCCACCTGGGTCAGCTGCTGGCGGCTCCCCTCACAGCAGCACAGCTGGGGCTTCCCTGCCCCTCTCTGCCATGCTGAGGCTTTGGTGGGCCTCATGATGGCTCACGGGGAGTCTGTGATCTCTGGGAAGATGGTTGTGTGTGAGAACGGAGGGACCTCAGGGACCCCGGGTCTGTGAATGTTCTCTGCATTGTCTCAGGGCGCAGGTGAGTTGAGCGCTTGCAGACCCGTCTATGCCGCCGGCCCCCGGCCACATATAGGGACCAGGCCTCTGGTCCTTGGGTTCTGCTTGTGCTTTCCAGACACACCTCACCTCAGGGACTGTGTCACTTCCCCTTCTGGATCTCTCTCTCCTCCTCTCTCAGTCCCTGCCCCTGACAGGCTATCGCATCTGCTTGATAGACTAGAAATCTGTTCAGTCCCGGGCCTCATCCTCCAGAGAGTCTAGCTCCGTGGGTTGAGGTTGAATCTCTGCATTTATTTATTTTTAAAGATTTTATATTTATTTGACAGACAGAGATCACAAGTAGGCAGAGAGGCAGGCAGAGAGAGGTGGGGAAGCAGGCTTCCTGCTGAGCAGAGAGCCCGATGCGGGGCTCGATCCCAGGACCCTGGGATCGTGACCTGAGCTGAAGGCAGAGGTTTTAACCCACTGAGCCACCCAGGCACCCCAAGATCTCTGCATTAAAAAAAAAAAAAGCTTTCTATTATGGAAAATTTGAAGCCTGTAGAAAAGTAAATCCCACGAACCCATCAAAATGACTAGATACCAACTTGGGGCCAGTCTTGTTTCAGCTCTTCCCCCAGCCCCCTGCTGACTTTCAGTCTCTGGAGGCGGCTATGACGCTCTCTAGAGCGCACCCAGGTTGGGAGAGCCCCTTGAGAATCCGGCTCTTGGCTGAGGGACCCAGGAAGGGAGTGCACTGGGTGGGCGTGCTCGCGGGGGCTGCCTCCAGGCAGAGCAGCTGTGGGTGCAGCAGCCAGGAGGGCCTGGGGACAGGCTGACGCTCTCCGTGCCCTTCCTGCTAGGGGTGCTGGGCCTGACCTGGTTCATCAACAAGTTCCGAATCGTGAAGTTGACCCCCAAGGACCAGTTCATCATCGCGTACGGGGGCCTGCGCGGGGCCATCGCCTTCTCCCTGGGCTACCTCCTGGACAAGAAGCACTTCCCCATGTGTGACCTGTTCCTCACTGCCATCATCACAGTCATCTTCTTCACCGTCTTTGTGCAGGTGCTGGACAAGGCAGAGCAGCCCCGCCTGGGGACCCTGACTCAGAGGCGCCCAACCTGACAGGGGGCCACGGGTTCTAGTCCGCCAAGAACTTGCTACATGGTCTTGGGCAAGGCGCTCCCCCTTCAGGTCCTCACTTAATTTAATTGTGAAAGGGGAGTTAGGATAATGAGCGACAGGTCAGAACACTGTCTAACTTAGAAATCCAGACAGTGCTGAGAAAAGTAAGCAGAGTCAGCAGGCCCATGGTGCCCGGTACAGGGCTTTAGGGAAGTGATTTACTATTTTAGGATCTCAGTTTCTGTGCCTGTAAAATGGAAATAATAGCACAAAATGTGGGGGTGGAGGGAGATAAATTGCTGAGCTGGGCAGTAGGTCTGGAGTCAGACCTTCCTCCTATTTCTGGGTCTTGGTTCCCCACCTGTGAAGTGAGAGGGTTGGCCTAGATGATCCTGGAGTCCTTCCAGCCTCTGGCCGGTGATCTCCATGCATTTAAATGACCCTGGCTTAGCGGAGAGTCCCCTACCCTTTTCAGAATCCCCAAGGAAACCCAGCCTGGATGACGTCAGTGCTCCATCTTACCTGACCTGTGACTTTGGGCAAATGAGAAACAAGTCTGTCCAGGCCTCCGTTTGTCTATCCCTTCTGTCTTTCCTAGACGCAAATCTTGGCAAAGCTTTATTTATTTATTTATATTTTATTTATTTATTTGACAGAGAGAGATCACAAATAGGCAGAGAGGCAAGCAGAGAGAGATGGGGGGAAGCAGGCTCCCCGCTGAGCAGAGAGCCCGATGCGGGGCTCAATCCCAGGACCCCAAGACCATGACCTGAGCCAAAAGCAGAGGCTTAACCCACTGAGCCACCCTGGTGCCCCTTGGCAAAGCTTTAGATGGGAAACAGCATTGCCCAGGCATCCTCCTGGGGCCAGACTCCCCTTCTGTCCCTTCTAAGGATAGGGGACTGCCTCTTTTGCCCTCTTGCACTGTTTCCATTGTCAAAAATATTTTATCACCTTGACTTGGCAGTTGTATACGCTGATGGCTTACCAAGTCCATTTTCAATGAAGTCCGCACTGAGAGAGGGGCCTCCCTGCCTGGGTGTGAATCCAGCTTTACTACTAGTTCTGTAAGCTCTGAGAAAGTTACTTAATCTCTCACCTGTAAGATAGAAACATGGAAGAACCTACCTCTCCGGGTCCATGTGGGCATGCCGGAGCGAATACTTAGTAAGTCACCCCTGGCTCTGGCAGAGGGCACACACACGAGGAGATTAGCTGCTCCCGCTGCTGTTTTGGACTGGGCAGCTACAGTCCTGTGAAGTGGTTTTCCCTATCAGCTGGCCCCGACTTCTCTGGGGTTGAGACGCATGTTTGTCGTAGAGCCCACATTTGAACCCAGGCCCTCTGACCCCTCACCCGGGCTAGGTGACCGGTGTGTGAGTCATTTAGCTGGAAGGGGCTGTGTCCTCGGGAGGAAGCAGATCTTAAGGACCTGCCTTTGTGCCATGGCTGACATGCAGGTTGGGAAAGTGGGGACCTCAGAACAGAGGGCATCCCGGCTTCAGGGGCTCTAGGGGTGAGGGAGGGGGGACGCCCTGTGGTCTCCCTGCCAGGGTAGCAGACCGCAGTGCCTAACGCCCACCTGCCCCCCAGGGCATGACCATTCGGCCCCTGGTAGACCTGTTGGCTGTGAAGAAAAAGCAAGAGACAAAGCGCTCTATCAACGAGGAGATCCACACACAGGTACTGGAAACTGGGCCTTGGCCCTTGGTTGTAGGCGAAGGCTCAGGGAGCTGGGGGGCAACTAGGCCTCACGTCAGTTTCCTCACTTGGCCCCCTCCTCCCTCATCCCAGTTCCGGGTGGTCCTTTAGCTGCTTGAGGTCGCCCGATCGAACCATAGGCAGGTGTGGTGTGGGCAACCAGGAGCCCTAGGAGGGGGTGTCATGCCATCTCTACCTCTAGTAGGAACCTATCCCAAGCATCGGGCTCATGTGGATTCAGGGAAGGGGGCTCGGCTGGGGTGTGACAGGGAGGGGTTTGAGGTGCTGTGAGTTCAGGATGAGTGAGATGTTGGTGCCACCTCCTGGCTGCTCCTGGAACTGCAAGGCTGGGCTGAGCAGAGCTGCACTAGGGTGGAAAATGGGGGCCCATTCAGAAGTCTTGGTAGGGAAGCAGCCCAGTAGTGAGGCTTGACTTGGCCTTGGGCCCATTTCAGTTCCTGGACCACCTTCTGACAGGCATCGAGGACATCTGTGGCCATTACGGCCACCACCACTGGAAGGACAAGTAGGTGGCAGGCCTGGAGGGCAGGTGGGTGGGGAGGGGCAGGGGAGGGTGTCCCCGGGCCTGGGTGTCTCCCCACCCTGAGGAGCTGGCTCCACACCTCTCCTCCCTGCCTCCACCAGGCTCAACCGGTTTAACAAGAAGTACGTGAAGAAGTGTCTGATAGCCGGGGAGCGCTCCAAGGAGCCACAGCTCATTGCCTTCTACCACAAGATGGAGATGAAGCAGGCCATCGAGCTGGTGGAGAGCGGGGGCATGGGCAAGATCCCTTCTGCTGTCTCCACTGTCTCCATGCAGTGAGTGCCAATGATGACGCTGGCAGCTTTTGTACCCACACCCAACCCCTGCTCAGAAACCTGGAAGGCCACCCATCAGGAGAGGGGGTTCTGGGAGGGGTGGTGGCAGGCCAGGTGTTGTCCAGGCAGAGTGGGTGAGAGAGCCACAGGGCCACAAAGGACACCTCCCCCACCCACACCCAGGCCATCCTGACTTCCTGGCCCAGCCCAGCAGGCTCCAGGAGTCACAGGAGTTTCTTGGGGACCTAACCTGTGCCTTGTCGTCCAGGAACATCCACCCCAAGTCCCTGCCTGCAGAGCGCATCCTGCCGGCACTGTCCAAGGACAAGGAGGAAGAGATCCGCAAAATCCTGAGGAACAACTTGCAGAAGACCAGGCAGCGGGTGAGGGGTTGCTCCCTGCCCGGCACCCCTACAGCAGGGCAGGCCCTCTGCTCCAGCCCTGGCCCCCACCGGGCCCGGCTTCTGGGGCCTGAAAGCTGTTCCCCCCACAGCTGCGGTCTTACAACAGACACACACTGGTGGCAGATCCCTACGAGGAGGCCTGGAACCAGATGCTGCTCCGCAGACAGAAGGCCCGGCAGCTAGAGCAGAAGGTGGGTGAGGGCCTGGAGCCGGCTCCTGCCTTTCACGGGGAGTTTGGGTTCTTCCTCCCACATCCCTGCCCCCAAGCCCCTTTGAAGAGAGAGCCACTGCCTGTGTTTTTTGGCCTCCTCTGCTTGTCTCGAAGACAGAGCCCCAGGACAGGTTCCAGAAAGCTGCCTCCTCCTCTACCTCCCCACTCAGGGCAGCAAAGACACCCACTCACTGCACCCACGGGCCTCTGAGTCTATCTGTGTGCTCGAACCACGCATTTCTTCCCAAAAAAAAACTAAGGCCCGGGTAAAGATCACAAAGCAAGGCATACGTGTGCTCGATCGTTTGCTCAGGAACAGTTTTTGAGTGGTTGCCAAGTGCTGTGCAGCAGAGTGGCCTCTGTGGGCACAGTGGTGCATCAGCCCAGTCCATGCTTTGCTGAGCTTCTCATGCAGTGACCCAGGCAGGACAGGAAGTGCAAGGGGCCATGAGCACTCCGAGCAGGGGGGCAGGCAGGGGAAGCTCAGGAACAGGGCCAAGAGGAAGGCAGTGTGGGCAGAGGAAGACCCAGGCTGTGTGCCTCAGTTCCCAGTCACAGAACATGGCCCACTGTAGCAACTGAGAGGGTTCCGCTTTCTAGAAAGCTTGTTAACGGTGTCAGGCTTTGGGCTTTATGCCAAGGGCATAGAGAGCCGTGAAGGGGTCTGAGCAAGGGGCTAACTTGGGAAGGGGTTGGGGGTGGCCTGGATTAGTGGAAGAGGAGTCTTCTCCAGCCTTCTGGTCTGGGATGTTGGGAGCGGTGGTTTCAGTAGGGGGTGCGGAGAATGGCATCAACAAGGTCTTGAGGGAAGAGAAGAATCCGAGTTTAGTTCCAGCCTATTGCACTGAGATACCTGGCGGCCACTTGGGGTCCAGGTGCCAACTCCTGAGCTGACTTTATGGGTCTGGACCTCTGGGGCAAGTGTGGACAGGAATAGAGATGGGCGGGGGTGCTGTGGGAAAGGCAGGGCTGTTTAAGGCTCCTCCGGAGATCATACAGCTTGACAGAGGCTGGGCCAAGTCTTCAGGAACCCCTGAAGGGCCAGCATGGCTTCTGTGCTGGCAGAGACAGATGATGAGCCTGAAGAGGAACCACCAGAGAGGCCGCAGGCCCCAAACATGCCACAGGAGGGGGTGACTCAGCCTCGGGCGCCATCCCAAGGGGCTGCCTTTGCTTACCCCTGTCTTGCCCTTTCTCTGTCAGATCAACAACTACCTGACGGTGCCGGCCCACAAGCTGGACTCCCCCACCATGTCGAGGGCCCGCATTGGCTCAGGTGAGCCGGGACACAGGGAGCCTGGAGAGGGGTCTGGAGGGCGCACACTCAGTGCCACTGTCCCTTGAGGGTGAGACTCCAGCAGGAATGGGCCTCAGAGAGCCACTGGAGAGGACAGGCTTCTCCTGCTGACCTCCTCCTACGCCATGAGCTCCTTCTACTTCAGGTGGACCTGGGGGTTCCCCCAACTGTCCTTCCCAGGGACAGAGGTGCTCCATATGGGGCTTATGGGGAGAACTGTGAAGGGGTTTGATGCCTGGCAAGGAGGCAGGAAGAGTCTGCACCACTGGGGTGTTCAGCACGTGGGTGAGACAGTGACAGGCCTTCTTCAGGCCTGGGCCCTGGGGGCACATGGTGACTCAGGAGAGGGCTCTAATGGTCTGGGTGGGGTTACCTAGGGAGCCCCTGGTGTGCAGAGAGGGACATAGTCCTACCTTCAGGGGCCTAGTGTGAGGGGAAGAGAAGCTGCTCATCAGGCCTCATCCAGGTCCACGTGGAGTGATCCTGAAACATGGCAGCATGGCCGCCCTCACAGGAAGGTTCTGTGGGAATTGCTGGCACGTGCCAAGGAGGGGGCACATGCTGGGCAGGGAGGGCTCGGGGCAGAAGCCAGCTTGGGTTTTGCTCTTGGTCCCCAGATCCACTGGCTTACGAGCCGAAGGCCGACTTGCCAGTTATCACCATCGACCCAGCCTCCCCGCAGTCGCCCGAGTCCGTGGACCTGGTGAATGAGGAGCTGAAGGGGAAGGTCTTGGGGCTGAACCGGGATCCAGCCAGGGTGGCGGAGGAGGATGAGGATGATGATGGGGGCATTGTGATGCGGACCAAGGAGCCCTCTTCCCCTGGCACGGATGATGTCTTCACCCCTGCGCCAAGTGACAGCCCCAGCTCCCAGAGGATACAGCGCTGCCTCAGTGACCCAGGTCCCCACCCTGAGCCTGGGGAGGGAGAGCCTTTCATCCCCAAGGGGCAGTAGCGCTGGGGTCCGTGGGCAGTGCCCATCCCAACACAGACTCTCCCACCAGAGCAGGGGCTGCTGGGGGAGCTGGGGGCTCCCTTCATCCTTCCTGACTTGGATTGGCCCTGCCCCTCCCCCAACCGCATGGCAGCTGGGCCCACAGCCCCCACCGCAGCACGGCTTCCCCCTGCCTCCTGGGAAGCACCCTCCCTCCCACCAGAACTGCCTTCCCAATCCATTTGGCAGAACTGTCGGGCTGTGAGGCAGATCCTGCCCCTTCGATTCAGGCTCTCTCCCAGACCTGGCCTAGGGCCTCGAGAGTCCCACCCCTCCGAGGCCTGCCCCTCCGAGGCCTGCCACCCACTCCATCCACCTCCTCATTCAGACCAATCTTAGTTCCTAACCAAAGAGCCTCTGGCTCAGCCTTGGTCCCACCTGGAAAGGGAAGGAGCCAAGACCTCTCCTGGCCTAGGCCAGGCCCTGCTTTAACAGTGGAAAGACTGGGGGACCAGGAATCCGACTGGCATAGGGGTCAGTGACACCCGGCAGGCCTGCCCTCCTCCTGCCAGTTCTGTCACCCTGGCCAGCCCCCAACCTGTCCAGCTCAGAGCTGCAGGCTAACGGCATCTCTGAGCTTCTCTGACTAGAGCTGGGGTGCTTTGGACAGTCTGGACTACCCCAGTGGGGACCACCGGACCCTCCAGGAGTGACTGTCAGGAGAAGGACTGTTGGCTCCAGAAAGTGCTGCCTTTTTATCTGTTCTGTTTGTTCACACTCCATGTATGATTCAATTTGCACAGAGGGCATTCCTGTTTTTAAAACATTTTGAAAACCCCTGGCTTACCAGAGCTCTAGCCCTCCTACTCCAGAGAATTACCCCTCCTCGTCTGTGCCTATCCTGCCCAACACTCCCCCAAGTCAGTCCTCTGCCTCCTGGGCTCTTAACTATGGCCCCAAGGCTATGATTTTAGAAGTGACCTCCTTCACTCCAGTTCCCGATTCGAACTCACTGATGCTGGGCCTTCTAGCACCTTCTGTGCTCTTGGGCCTGACCCTCAGTTCCTGCTGGCCTGTTCTTTTCTCTCATCCCTCTCCATACCCTGGGCCCCCAGACCTCTTCTGTGCACTGCACCCAGCCTGCTGTGGAGCCCAGTCCTTAGGGGAGAAGGCCTCCCCAAGCCCCTCCCACCCCACCAGGAACTGGTGGGTGGGCAGAGTCCTGGGCCCCCAGAGGCCCTTGCTCACAGGCACACACTCCCACCCCCACAGCCACCATGGCCAGGCCTGGGCCTGGTGGTGTCTGTCCTTCCCCAGGATTGTGCAATAGTCAGAGTGTCCCTCTCCCGGACTGGGCAGTGGGTGCTCCTCTGCCCCCCCCCTTCTCTCCATGCAAGTGCTGTTTGGGGCAGGAGTCACCACGCAAGGGTGACGTTGACAACCGTGTTCCAAGCCACCACAGCTGCTGCTGCTCTGCCTCCCGTAGGGAAGAAACAGGATCTTTTTCATATTCTAATAAATTGGTGTGAGTTTTTTACAGAGTTGAGGGCTGCTTCCTAGGAGGGTGGCCTGGGGGCTTGAAGGACTTAGCTCCTGGGGGCCTGAAGGTCTTAGCTCAGTGTCTGGCATGGCAGCTGGTGGTGTGGTTATTACTGTGTGCCCAGAGAGAGAGAAAATATGAATAGAGCACAGCAGGGCACTCCCTGCCCTCAGGCACCTTTAGCCTCCGCAGCATGGAAAACCCAGTGTGTTTGTGAATGACAGTGAATGGGGGGTGGGGGGCAAGGGGGACTGTCCTGAGTCAACTTAAGGAAGGACTGGAAAATGAGCTGAGGTTAATCAGGTGAAGAAGGTTTCAGAAAGTTTCTGAATATTCTAATTGGGAGCTGCACAAAGACCTAGGATCTGAGAAGAGGCTGGTGTGACTGAGTCAGAGGGTGACAGGAAGGGAGGCAAAGATAAGACCCAGTGATCCTTTGTTACAGATTTTGATTTATTATGACGGGCAACGGGAAGGTTCTGTCACCTGTGAAGTGGGGACAATATGCGTGGATGAAAGTGCTCCGGTGGGTAAGGGTCAGCACAGTGTGGGGTCCTGGGGGCTCAGTTTGGTGGAGGTGGATCCCCGAGGTGCATTTCCAGGATCTGACCGCCAGAGGGCAGTGGGGCCTTGGCACATACCCCGGGCACCCCTGGCAACAGGGCTGCCCAGGGAAAGCAGCTCATTTGCTCAGACCGGGAGTCCAGAGTGGTCAGTAGCAAAAGGACTGTAGGGAAGGACCAAAGCACCCATTCCAGTATCAGCCGCTGCCCCCCAAAAGAAAAACAGATGGTACATTCCAAGGGTTAGCAAAGAGCCTTCAACTAAAAGTTTCCTGACAGAGGTGTGGGTAGGGTGAAGGGAACCTCGCAGGCATGGGGCCCCGGGGGCTCACACTACAGCGAAGCTGATATAACTCCTTGACCCAAAGAGCCAGAGGAAGGAGTAACATAACTGTTACTATGGGAGGAGACTTCCCTGACTTCACTGGGTTCAGCCCACAGAGGTCAGCCTTGCAGTAAATGGAGCAAGGGGAGAGTGGGTTTGGGGGACAGGATATCCGAGCAGAGCCATTCCCTTTGCCCCTCCACCACTCACCCACCCTTCAGATGAAAAACTCATGTCCCTGTTGCTTAGTGATTACTCTGTTGGGGGTTATGAAAAGTTTGGGAAGTAGCTTGTGGTGATGGCTGCACAGCATTGTGAAGATATGAAATGCTCAGGATCGTTCACTTTAAAATGGCTCATTTTGAGTTATGTGCATTTCAGTTCCATTTTTGTAAAACTGGAAGGAAAGCTCATCATCCCCAACAGGAGAACCAGTCTCGTCAGCCCCTACCTCCCTGTCAAACACCATATTCTTGTCCTCCTTCAGTCATACCCTTTAACTTAAAATGTTAGTCATCACTGGGCTCTTTCAGTAAGGTGGGGGTGGTTTTGCAGAAAACAACAGAAACCCACCACGGCACCCCATTCTGCAGCTGCTCCCAAGGCTTAGTTTAGCTCTCGATGGCATCCGCCTACTCCCTTCTATGCCCCTTTTACCAGCTGCCAGCTCTCTGGCCGCTTGGGCTCTTTACCTGGTGGGGTGGCCTAAATAAGCCTTTATTCCTATGTTCCTTTATTCCAGGTTCTTCTTGGTCTTAGGTTCGTTGGGTTGCCCAGTTTCCCATTGACAGCTGTTATGGGACATGGGAGATCCAAGAGGGACCCAGCAGATCCTCTGGATTCCAGATGTAGCTTTCCTGCCCATCCCCCATTTTCCTTCCGGTAATCTAGATTAATCACACTGTCTGGTACAGTTGCCCCCCATGCCTTTAGGTTAAGTAACATACAGAGCTCAAAATGACCCAAGGGAAGACTACTTCCAGTTTAAAGGAAGGACATGTGTGTTCCCTGGAGGAAGCATTCCTCCTTTGGGCACTAAGGTCTCCAGGCCCACTGAGCACAAAGTTGAGGGGATGGAAAGCAAAAACTCCCCAGGAGTTTATTTGGAATAATATTGAGAGGAGCCACGCCTATTCCCTACCCCTTGGTCCCTGGGCCTCTGCGTTCTGGCTACGAGCACTGCGGCCAGATATTGGGCACCAGCTGAAAGCATGGACGTCCTACTGCCCGCCCGCCTGACCTTGCACAGTGGTATCTCCCAGCTGGGGCTGTAACGCTGTTCTATCCATTCGCCGGCTTCTGAGTGTCAGGCCACATTGTAAGTCTGATGCATTAAGACCATTGCTGTATGCCCCTCACCACAGAATGAAGCTGGGCAATGTGTGGGATAGCGTAGCGATGAATAAGGTGTTCTGGAAAGTCCAGAGACGACCGTGCTAGCTGAAGTCTTGCAGGCAGGGAAGGGAAGTTCATATCAGAAATACATATTTACTGCCATGAGCTGATAAGCAACTGTTCCCTCTGTAAAAGAAGGGGTTAGTGCCAATGGGTAGCTGGATGGTGCCCCTAGAACAGTGGTTCTTAAGGTTTTGGTGTCAGAAATACTTTACATTCTTAAAAATTATTGAAAGAGTATACTCTTGGGCGCCTGGGTGGCTCAGTGGGTTAAGCCGCTGCCTTCAGCTCAGGTCATGATCTCAGGGTCATGGGATCGAGTCCCGCATCGGGCTCTCTGCTCAGCAGGGAGCCTGCTTCCTCCTCTCTCTCTCTCTGCCTGCCTCTCTGCCTACTTGTGATCTCTCTCTGTCAAATAAATAAAATCTTTAAAAAAAAAAAAAAAAGAAAAAAAAAGAAATAGTATACTCTTAAAAATTATAAAGGGC
The DNA here is from genome assembly GCF_020171115.1 of Neogale vison. NCBI lineage: Eukaryota > Metazoa > Chordata > Mammalia > Carnivora > Mustelidae > Neogale > Neogale vison. The sequence goes on along the minus strand of NC_058092.1, from coordinate 20,137,053 downwards.
TTTTTAGGGGCTATATTTATTTTACTGAATGAGTTAAGCTTTAAAGATTTTATTTATTTGTCAGAGAGAGAATGCAAGCTGAGGGAGAAGCAGGCTCCCCGCTGAGCAAGGAGCCTGATGCCAGGAGTTGGTCCCAGGACCCTGGCATCATGACCTGAGCTGAAGGCAGATATATAACTGACTGAGCCACCCAGGTGTCCTCAGGAAATTAAGCTTGAAAATAGTTATTTATTTATTTATTTATTTTAAAGATTTTATTTATTTATTTGACAGAGACAGCGGGAGAGGGAACACAAGCAGGTGGACAAGGAGAGGGAGAAGCAGGCTTTCTGCTGAGCAGGGAGCCCAGCGTGAGGCTCAAACCCAGGACCTGAGCTGAAGGCAGATGCTTAATGACTGAGCCACCCAGGTGCCCCTAAATGGACAAGCACTGCATTTAAAGCCATCTATTTATTCAATAGATGAATAAATCTATTATTTATTAATATAAATACAAAGTTTTGAATGAAAAACAAGTTTCAAAACAAAAACTGTAAGGAGAGGGGCATTATTCAACATTTTCGCAAATCTCTAAAGAGATTTGGCTTAATGCGAGACAGCTAGATTCTCAGATCTGCTTCAGCATTTAGGCTGTTATACATGTCAGTTCTCTGAAAAATTCCACTATACACTCATGAAAGAATGACAATGGAATAGGCAAAGAATGCCTTAGTATGAATATGAAAGTAAATGTGACCTCACAGAACTCCTGAAAGAATCTTGGGGAGCCCCCAGGGGTTCCTCATTCACACTTTGAAACCATTGCACCAGGGACTGGGGCCACGTAGGAAGTTCAGCTTGGTCTTTGCTGCTGGCAGTCGGGTCACTCAGCAGGGCCGGTTGCCCGTCAGAATTAGTGAGGGAAATACGTGGAGCCTCTATGTATTAGTTTCTTATGGCTGCTGTAATAAATTCCCACACATTTAGTGGCTTCAAACAATACAAATTTATTACCTTGCAGTTCTGGAGGTCAGAAGCTTGACATAATAAGCCTTACTGGGCTGAAACTAAGGTGTCAGCAAGGCTACACCCCTTCCTAAGTCTCAAGAGGAGAATCTTTTTCTTGCTTCTAAAGGTTATCTGCATTCCTTAGCATGTGCCCTCCTTCCATCTTCAGGACTGGTATGGCCTATCCCCTCCCACATCACACCGCTCTGACACGGACTACCTCCTGCTTCCACATTTAAAGACCCTTGTGATCACATTGGGCCCATCCAGATAATGCAGGAGACTCTGCCAAGTTTTACAGTCTGCTGTTTAGAACCTTATTTCTATCTGCTACCTTAACTCACCTTTGCCATATAAAATGTATTCACAGATCCATAGAATTGGAACATCTCTGGGACGTCATTATTCTGCTTCCCTTAACTATGAACAGCCCCCATTCCTGCCACCATGGCTGCTTCGTATGTGGGCCCGTTGAGCAAGAACCAAGGTAGCCAGGGAGATAGCTGGGAAAAGAAGCTCACATCCACAGAATGGGCCTCATCCACCTGCTTACTGACAGCCTTCTTCATAACAGGTGCTCTCTCGAGGCATTTGTGTAGGTCAAAAATAGCTTTACCACCCGTGCCCATTTCCAGAAGTTCTTCCATATATTTCCGCCCTAGACCTCACCACCAATCTCCCGATCTTGTCATTTTCGGGTTTCTTTTTTTTTTTTTCTAAGCAGAGAGCCCGATGTGGGGCTCGATCCCAGGACCCTGAGATCATGACCTGAGCTGAAGGCAGAGGCTTAAACCACTGAGCCACCCAGGCGCCCCCATTTTCGGGTTTCTGACCAGCCAGTGAACTTGTTCGCCACTGCTCGTGTATCAGTGTTGATCTGTACCTCTCCTTCCATGCAGAATGGACAGCCAACATAACCAGAAGATCTACCCTGATGCTCTGAGAGGTTACATCTTCATTGCTTTTAGAGACACCCCGAGTGTGGCTTTAATGCAGTGCTTGTCCATTTGTGGCTGGTGCTTCCCTACCGTGCAGACTCACTTGGAAGTCATGTCTGTGTTTTCTCCCCCATGCTAACTGCTCATAGCAGCTTCCCCAACTTGAGGGAAAAGCAGTGAAGCAGTAAGAGAGAAGGTACCATGGGAGTTTGAACCACCTGCTCGTGCAATTTCCCTGTGCCTTCTGGGCTTGCTCAGACCCGATCTCATATATACCATTTAATAATAGAATGCTACCATGCACGTCCATTTTCATGATTGGGATCATGAAATATGTGGGATCATGAAATATGTGCAATCAGATAATATCCAGTTCTGGAGGCAAGGGTCATTCGGTGTCCACGGTCCAGTCGTGAGCCAGGAGCTGTTTTCAAATGGAGAATAGTTACTGGCAGAAGAGAGCGTGAATTAACCTAAAACCCTAAGGGTCTGTAACTGTCCTAGACCTTTTCTGTTGGAGCTTGTCTGCACAGCAGCTTTTTCGCCATCGTCACTTGCAAATCATAAGCTCACAGGACAGGGAAGCTTGCTCTGCAGTCTGGACCGGCCACGGTCTTATGTTGCTATAGGCCTCCCTTGAAATGTGCAGTCCTCCAGGTGTCTCGATAAACACATAGAACAGCACAGCCCAGTGGAATATACGTTGCTCTGAAAATCCAGAACCCCATCAAACACTTTGCCTCTTTCTTTGCAGGGGGCTTTAAAATGTTTAGCAACTTGTCTTTCGTTTTATAGCAGATATCTTGACATGCCCCAGACCACCAGATACCCTAGAAAATTCACAGACATGACGTGTCTCTGAAATTTTTGTGCAATTTATCACCTTTTGGCGTACACATGTTCTACCAAGAATCTCAGGTGCTCCTGATTTCCTGCTCAGTAGGTGCAGATACCACAATCTCATCAATATGATGAACCAGCATAGTGTTCTGAGCTATATCAAGGTGATGATTGCCACTTTGGACTGTATTATGATAGAAATCCGCAGAACAGACAAAACCCTGAGGAAGTAGAGGGAAGGTGTGTGCTGTCTTTACTAGACAAAGGCAGGTGATTTCAGATTATCTTTAGTGGGTGGAATAGAAAAGAAAGCATTGGGGTGCCTGGGTGGCTCAGTTGGTTAAGCGTTTCAGGACCTGATCCCGGGGTCCTGGGATCAAGCCCCACATCGGGCTCCCTGCTTAGAGGGAACCCTCTTTTCCTCTCCCACTCCCTCTGCTTATATTCTGTTCTCACTGTCTCTCTCTGTCAAATAAATTTTTAAAAATTTCTCAAAAAAGGGAAAAGAAAAAACATCTTGGTTCAAAGATGTACATCAAACCAGGTGATGCGTTGATTTGTTCCGGTAAAATTTTCATGTGTAGAACCACAGCGATAATTGGTATGATAGCTCATCTAGAGTTCTTCCCCAAGGCCTGATGGGATTTGCACCAGCTGAACAAATGCCATAAACTGAGTCTTGAGAGGAATGACAATCTGCGTAGTTCAGATCTTTGATGGCGGCACTAATTTCTGAAATTTTCTGAGGGATACAGTATTGCCTTTGGTGGGTTCCTTTGATGGTGGTGACGTTGCCAAGGGCTTCCATTTGGCCCTTCTACCCCTGAGAGCCTCCTTGAGTCAGGAAGTTAGTGGGGTGGGGGGATTCTTCCAGTCAATTTACAGACACAGGATCTGTAGTCCCTTGGATCCACCAGGGCTAAGAACAGATTGAAAGCCTTGAACTCATGTCTCCATGCAAGAGAGGAAATTCAGAAAGGCCCCAGAGTGACTGAAGGAATCTTCACTCTCCAGTGGTGACAGCACAGATATGGCGGAGAACCAAGCCCAAGCTCTCTCTGTCAAAATCCCAGGGTTGCAGAGTCCATGAAATGTGCCACCCCCAGGTACCTTATGCTAAGGGAAGAGTACTGGTTCAGAAGGCCTGGGACCCTTGGGCGTGGGATGGGGATATCTGGGTAGAACTTTGAGCCCTCAACACGCCCTCAATCTTCCCTGTTGGTGAGGGCAGAAGGCCCCACCCTCAGTCTGAGGAAACCAGCCTTTCCTAGCATAAAAGCCGTTCAGTGACTTCATGAGGGGAAGTTCTTACCTCACAAGCGATGCTGATTTTCCTCAGAAGGCACCTATCACCTCTCATCGGCCTCAAGGCAAATACTGAGAACTTTCCCTCCCCAATGTAGCCCAGTATAAGGCTTTCAGTCTGGTTTTTTTCCTTTGTGGACGTCTCCTAGGGCAATCAGATGGAAAGTCAGAAGGCCACTCCAGTCTATAAGCATGACTGTCACCATGGTGACTAAGTACCAGAGATACTTGATCTCTCAAAGTCTAACCCGTCCACCTCTTGCCACCACCGGCCCTGACGTCAGTGGCTGTGATGCTGCCGAGTGCCACAGATGGCCAACGTCCGTCACCCCCTGTGGAGGAGGCTGCTCAAGGCTAATCAAGATGTGTGAGCAGCCCAATTGCGGATGTCAGCTTCGCATCCAAGGATCTGTTTCCCGGGGCTATTCTGGTGTCAGTTCTTGGAGCCATCGGCCCCGGATGGAAACAGATGGCACATTTAAAGAGGGTCATGGAAAAGGGTTTGAGGAAGGGACTTTTACAAAGCGATGGGCAGAGTTGAAGAAGCCAAGAAAGGCTGGTTCACTAAGGGCTAGCAGCAGCAAGAAGCCTTTACCACCTGGGGAACAAGGGAAGGTTCCAGAACCTGATGAGAGCTGCGGCCTTGGGAAAGATCGGCCTCCACTGACCAGTGCAGAATGGAGAAAGATGAAGAGTGAGCCTGTAGAGTAAGCAGCTAACATGATGCCCCGTTTTACAAACAAAGATACCAAGACTTGGCTATCCCCATGCAATTCAGCAGGTAGGCCCAAAATGTGCAGGCATGTGTGTGTGTGCACATGCGCGTGTGTGTAAAGGGAGGGAAGCACCCCTGTCTTGGGGCAGACACCCACCCTCAGCTTCATTTCCTCATCTGTGACAGTCTTCTTAATTTCTACCCACATCGTAAGCTCAATAAAAGGATCAGGTGAGAACCAGGAAAGTAATTTTCCATTAAGGTATATTTTTTGAGGACCCACTACAGTCTGTACTATGTGCTCAGGGGAAGGATGGAGGGTAGAGGGGGGCACTTGTGGAGAGTTGAGATACCCCCTGTTCTTAGTTCCCAGGATGTCCCAGAGGGGGGAATTCAGGAAGGGGAACCACAAGAATTGAATCCAGGAGCAGGAATTACTGGATACCTGGAAGGTGGAAAGTCTGGAGGCCGCAGAGAGAGAGAAACAGGCAGCCTTGGTCATGCATCAGTGGGGCTGTTTCTCCTTCCATGTCCCAGAGAAGCCCCTGCTCTGACCCTGCGTCGGGAAATGGGAAAGGTCAGGTCAGAGGTGGCTCTAAAGCGAGGTACGTGGCAGGTGGTCAGAGAAGATTTTGCTCAAATGTGGTCTGTGTCTGCTGGACTGGCCGTGTGGCCCACAGGACGGCAGCCAGACTCTCTGCTTCTGCAGACCACCTCCGGGGGCCCACTGGCTGGCCTTCCAGGCCCACAAGCCACTGCGCCAAGATCCCTCCCTGGTGCCTCGCCTGTTCCACTCGTCCTACTCTGCCGGAGCATCTGAATTTGAGCACAAACCATATGATGTTAGATGTGTGTTAGTTTAAGCTCAACTGCAGGAGAGACAGTTGCTCTGACGGAATCCACACGGAAGGGTGAGGGTGGAGGTTTTCGGCCCCATTGCTCAGCAGGGCAGTTCTCTCGCCCCGGCCATGAGAACCGAGCTTCTTTCATCTCCCATCAGCCCCAGCGGCTGTGCCAGTTAGCACACTGGTATTAGAAGTGGGCCTCACTGCTGAAAATAATGGTGTCAAGACATGGGGACTGGCTGGGATGTTATGAAAACACTCCACAGACTTTGCCCAGACAGCGTATGAAAATCCAGCCAACAGGGGGCGCCTGGTTGGCTCAGTAGGTGGAGTGAGATTCTTACCTCAAGGTTGTGAGTTCAAGTCCCACAATGGATGTAGAGATTACTAAAAAATATATATTTTTTAATTACAAAAGAAAATCCAGATACCAACAGTAGTTTCTCTGAGTTCAGGGATTGACTGAAAGGGGACCAGAGGAAATTTCTGGGGTGAGAGAAATATTCTTTATCTTCACCAGAGTGTTGTCACTTAGGATCTGTGCGTATTACTACATATACATACTATGTCCATGTTTTAAAAGTGATACTAGGGGTGCCTGGGTGGCTCAGTGGGTTGAGCCTCTGCCTACGGCTCAGGTCATGATCTCAGGGTACTGGGATCGAGCCCCACATTGGACTCTTTGCTCAGCAGGGGGCCTGCTACCTCCTCTCTCTCTCTACCTGCCTCTCTGCCTACTTGTGATCTCTGTCTGTCAAATAAATAAATAAAATCTTTAAAAAAAGATTAAAAAATAAAAGTGATATTAAAATATCTACCCACTGGCCCTGGAGTTGACATTCCGTACAATCTCCGCAGCACCCAGTGTTCTGTTGCTGCTGGGGAAGGTTCTAGGAGCCTGGCTGGGTAGCTGTCAGCCCAGTCATAAATGTGCAGCTGGAGCGGGGATCCATTCTCTACAGGCTCACCACTCTTGCAGAGGTGAGACAGACCGTGGTCTGGTAGAGCAGATGGACACTGGACACGGGCACACATCAGTGTCTGTGTGCTCAGTGCGCTGAAGGAGACAGAGAGAATAATAAGAGGGAGCCCTTTGGATCCAGGGGGATCTGCGTAAGCTGCAGCTGAAGGGAAAGAAGGCACCAGCTATGCCGAGTCGTACAGAGAATGTTCGTCTGAGAGATGGGCAGGACTCTGACATTTCTCAGGACCCAAGAGAAGGCCTTTTGCAGCAGGAGAGCAGGGGGAAAAGCACAGAAGCATAGGAGAGTGGGGAGTGATTCTATTTCAGTCCCATGATTTAGGAAGGGCAGTTACATTATCTGGTGTGTGCTTTGAAAGGATGACTTTGAGCCATGTGGGAAATTGATTGAAGCCGATCTGGAATGGAAGCAGAAAGTAAGGAGACTGGGCCAGTGTCCCAGATCAAGGTGACAGTAGCCAGGACTAAGGTGCAGACAGTGTTGATGTGAATGTGTATCATTTAGAAACTAATGACAGACCCGGATGGGCTGCAGAGAAGACGTGAGAGAAAGGCAGGAATCAAGGAAAACTCTAGCATCCAGGCTCCAGTGGCTGGGTGGGGGCTGCTGCTGTTCACTCAGAGGGAGAGCCAGTCTGGAAAGCCAGAAATTCAGAGTTGCCTTTAGCACGGTTTGAGTTTGAGATGCTGGTGGGAGAGCTGAGCGGACCAATCAAGTAAGTCTTCATAGAAATGATCTGGAACGCAGAAGAGGGCTGGGCTAGAGGAGAAAGGGTGTGAGTCTTACTGTATGTACATGGCGTTAAAAGCCGCAGAACCAGATGAACTAACCCAGGGACAGCGGGTGGGTAGAGAGGGACGGAGGGCCCAGCCAGGGGCCCAAGGAACCACTAGTGTTTCCAGTTTGGGTGGAAAAGGAGCAAACTGCAAGACTGAAGAAGACTGGCCAGAGACCCGGAAGGAAGGTCAAGAGCATGTGGTATTCTCAAAAGGAGACTATCTCAAGGAGGTGAAAATGGGCAGCAGCACTGAAGGTGGCTGGGACAGGGAGTCTGATGATAACAGAAATGGGCCCGTTGGGCAGAGGAACCCGTGATAACAACATAGGGGTTCAAGCAGCCAAAGCCAGAGGGTGGGGAATTCTGAAACAATGACCACATGTCTTCAAAAAATAACTGGCAAGACCAAAAACTCAAAAGTAAAAAAGAGGATTATTGTAGATTAAATGAACTATAAAGACTCTATCAATCAAATACAATGAATGGCTCTTGTTTTGATCTTGATTCAAACCACCATGCTGCAAAAAACATTTATGGAGCAGTCAGGGAAATGTGATGATGTATTAGGTAACACTGAAAAACTACTGTTATTTTCGTATTGACAATGCTACTGTGCTCATATTTTAAATATTTTTTTTAAGATTTTATTTATTCACTTAACAAACAGAGATCACAAGTAGGCAAAGAGGCAGGCAGAGAGAGAGAGGAGGAAGCAGGCTCCCTGCCGAGCAGAGAGCCCGATGCGGGGCTTGATCCCAGGACCCTGAGACCATGGCCTGAGCCGAAGGCAGAGGCTTAATCCACTGAGCCACCCAGGCACACCAATGTGCTCATATTTTAAAAGTCATTGTTAGGCCACCTGGGTGGCTCAGTGGGTTAAGCCTCTGACTCTTGATTTTGGCTCAGGTCATGATCTCAGGGTCATGCGATTGAGCCCTGCATTGGGCTCTATGCTGGGCTTGGAGCCTGTTTGGAATTCTCTCTCTCCCTCTGCCCCTCCACTGGGTCTCTCTCTCTTTCTCTAAATAAATAAATAAATGAATGAATAAAATAAAAGTCATTCTCTTAGGAGCACTTGGCTGGCTCAGTTGGTGGAGCATGCAAGCCTTGATCTCGGAATTGTGAGTTCAAGCCCCACACTGGGTTTAGAAATTACTTAAAAATCAAATCTTTAAAATAAAAAAAAAAAGTCATTGTCTTAGAAATCCATACTGAAGTCCTGATTTATTTACTAATGGTATAAATAACTTGGATTTGCCTTAAAATGGCTAGAAGACTAGAGGAGAGAGAAGTGCTTGGGCAGAGATAGGATATTAACCACACATTGATGTTGGAGCCGAGTGTTTGAGTTCATGGACATTCATTGTATTATTCTATTTTACTTACGTTTGAAATTTTCCATAATAAAAAAAGTAAAAGAAGAAATTCAAAAAGGAAAATGCCTGTTGGATTTGGCAAGATGGATACTAGGAACTTGATGAGGGAAATTTCAACAAATGGAAACCAGATTGGAGAGGGTTGAGGAGTGGGTGGGACTTGTTGAGTCTAGACTGCACTTATAAGTTTGCTGTGTTAGGGAGAGGGGATCGAGGCAGTAATTGCAGGAGGTAAGAGCCAAGGGCTGCTGTGATAGGCGGAATTCTAAGATGGCCCCTGAGATTCCTGCTTCCTGGTGTTCATGCCTTGTATAATACCCCCCCCCCGCGAGTGTGGGCAGAAATTATCATGGGACATCACACCTGTAATTAGGTTTCATTATATGGCAAAGGTGAAGGATCTTCTAAATATAATTAAAGTCCCTAATTGGTTGACTTGAAGTTAATCATAAGGTAGAGTATCCTGGTGGGCCTGACCTAATCAGGTGAGTCAGCAAAAGAAAGAGATTCTACTCCTGGCCTTGAAAAAGCAAACTGCCATGCTGTGAAGAGGGCCACATGGCCACATGGCAGAGAACAACTGGTGGCCTCTAGGAGCTGAGAATGGCTCCCAAGTGACAGAAGAAAGTGGGCACCCCACAACTGCAAGGAGCTAAATTCTGCCACCAGCTAGTGAGCCTGGAAGAGGAGCATGACCGTCAGAAGAGACCCACAGCCTTGCCCAATAGCTTGTTTTCAGCCTGGTGAGACCCTGGGCAGAGAGCCCAGCGAAACTGTGCTGGACTTATGACCCACAGAATCTGTGGTGCGATCTGGGTTGTTCTGAGCCACTGAGTCTGGGGATGTGGTTGAGATAGAACAGGAAACCAGTACAGATGTTTGTCTGTTTTATTGGGGAAGATGGGAGATGTTAGAGGTGGTCATACACTGTTGGGAAATGACCCAGTAGAGAAGGAAACACTTTGAGAAAGTCAAAGGGGTAAAGATTCAGAGTCACATGCCCTGGGGAAAAGCAGGGACAGCTTGTCCAGAGCGGGTGCAAGCAGATGGGTTTGCAGACTTGGTTGGCAGAAGCTGAAACTGTGTCAGTGTGAGAGGGCTAAAGTTGTCTGAGTAAAGAGAGAGGCAAAGTCACCCAATGAGAATCTATCTAGGAAAGGAGGTAGAGAATCTGAGGAACAAGGAAAAGGAATACAATAATCATCTCAAGAGAGTGGAGAAGAAGAAATTCGTTCTTATTAAAAAGAAAAGACTTCCTGGGTGGCTCAGTGGGTTAAGCCTTTGCCTACGGCTCAAGTCATGATCTCAGGGTCCTGGGATCGAGCTCCACCTCTGGCTCTCTGCTCCGTGAAGAGCCTACTTCCTCCTCTCTGCCTGCCTGCCTCTCTGCCTACTTGTGATCTCTCTCTCTCTGTCAAATAAATAAAGAAAATCTTAAAAAAAAAAAAAAAGACAGTAAAATTTCCCATTTGGGGTCCATTGGATGTTTGAGAATAAGAAACGGGTCAGCTTCGGTGCACCTGGGTGGCTCAGTGGGTTAAAGCCTCTGCCTTCGGCTCGGGTCATGGTCCCAGGGTCCTGGGATTGAGCCCCGCATCAGGCTCTCTGCTCTATGGGTAGCCTGCTTCCTCCTCTCTCTCTGCTGGCTTCTCTGCCTACTTGTGATCTCTGTCTGTCAAATAAATAAATAAAATCTGAAAGAAAGAAAGAAAGAAAGAAAGAAAGAAAGAAAGAAAAGAAAAAAAGGAAACCGGTCAGCCTCATTGTATGATGTTCTCAGTGATCTTCAGAGACTTGAGCGCAGGTACCAAAATGGCTTTTACCAAGTAAGCAAGACGAAACGAAGGCAAGGCTAAGGAGTTCATATTTACAGGGACACAATTATAATAATAAACCATAGAATCTAGAAGAGATCCAAAGAGAACCAAATTTTGAAGGAAGCGGATGGGAACTGGGGTGCGGGGCCTGGACATCTCTGTGTGATGCAAACATTATTAAGCGGACGTGTATGGTTAGGGAAAAGGCTAACGTGCTGTAACAAAGATTTCCCCAGGTACATGGACTTAACAGAGTTTTTTTTTTCCACGTAACAGTCCTGACATAAGTGATCCAGATTGTGGGGCCACTGTTCTCCCTGCAGACATTCAGCGACCAGGTCCCTTCTATCTTTTTTTTTTTTTTAAGTTTTTTTTTGTTTTTTTTTTTTTAATTTGACAGCGATCTCAAGTAGGCAGAGAGGCGGGCAGAGAGAGAGGAAGGGAAGCACGCTCCCCGCTGAGCAGAGAGCCCTATGTGGGGCTCTATCTCAGGACACTGGGATCATGACCTGAGCCAAAGGCAGAGTCTCAACCCACTGAGCCACCCAGGCGCCCCTGTCCCTTCCGTCCTATTGCTCTGACATCCCCCAAGGTGTTGTCTTCATGTTCATTGTCAAAACAGGGTCCATGCTCAGCCTCCCGAGAGAGAAATGGACATGAAAGAGAATGCAGATGAAATTTCAAGGTGTGTGTTAGGAGGTACCCACATCACTTCTGTTCACATATATTGACAGTAGCCCATGATAAATCCTTACCCAGCCACAAGGGAATCTGGGAAATATAGCTGCTACCTGGGCAGCTACATAGCTGTTCTCTATGCCAAAGGAGAGAAGAGATTTTGGTAGCCATCCAGCAGTCTTTGCCAGATATTATGACAAGCAGGTATTTGAGAAAACAAGCATGGTAATTGCCATAGGGGAGATCATAATTTAATAATTCCCCTCACTTGAACATTACCTGTTCTACCCAATTTTTACGTACTATAATTAGTTTACCAATTTAACATCTCAGTACGAAAGTCTTTGGGAGTGAAGTTTCCGGTACGCACCTTCTTCAAAACACTTTCCCGAGAAGAGCTGACAAGCTGATCATGAATAACCAGGAAAAATCCAAGTGGAGTGAGAGATGGAAGCCAAGCTTTGGAGGTCACGTGCCCACTAGATACACAGGGACTTTGAATTTGTCTGGTCTCACAAAAACCAGGACCTAACCAAGAACGAGAATCTTATAAGAGACCCCAAAGGACTGTGCTCTCAGTGCAAGGGTGAACCAGAAGAAAACGCTTCTGTACCCCCAGGGGACAGCAGGGGAACCACCACTGTGTCACAAAGAGCAGGTGAGGAAAATACTATCCCGGAAGAGCTGCATCCTGGAGCTGCCTTATGCAGAACTGCGAGCCAAATTCACATCTACCGCAGTCTGCAAATTTTTAGACTGTAAATTTACTTTAAAATGATCCTGGGCTTGGGATGCCTGGGTGGCTCAGTTGGTTGGACGACCGCCTTCGGCTCAGGTCATGATCCTGGAGTCCCGGGATCAGGTCCCGCATCGGGCTCCCAGCTCCATGGGAGTCTGCTTCTCCCTCTGACCTTCTCCTCACTCATGCTCTCTCTCACTGTCTCTCTCTCAAATAAATAAATAAAATCTTAAAAAAAAAAAAAATGATCCTGGGCTTCTAAAGCCCCTAGCACCTGCTAGAAGCAAATGCAAATGCCACCTGAAAGAATGTGCCATCACCCTAAGCCTCAAGAATTTCAACAAACTATGTTTTAAAAACATGAACTGTTGGGGTGCTTGGATGGCTTAGTTAAGCATCTGACTTCTGCTCATTCAGTGATGATCTCAGGGTCCTGGGATTGAGCCCTGCGTGTTGCCCAGAGTCATGGTCAGTTTCTGTATTCAGTGAGGAGTCTGCTTGTCCCTCTCTCTCTGCCCCTCCCCCTACTCATTCTCCACCTCCATAAATAAATAAATAAATAAATAAACTTTTAAAAAATTGTACACTGTTAACCATGAAAGCAAGGGAAAAAGCTACTGTGAGTGACCGTAAAGGGAAAGATAGATACATTTAATTATGTAAAAATTCAGAAATTCCATAAGGAGAATAAAAAGACAAGCCATGCAATGGAGTAATACTGGAAACTATAGAACAGCTAATGGAGTCCTATCTGGAATATGTAAAGAACTCCAGAAATCAACAAGAAGACGAACCCACCCTTTAGAAACACGAGCAGAGAAATTCGATACACACTTCATCAAAAAAGGAAATCCAAATGTCCAATAAACATACAGAAAAGTTCTTAACTGTACAAAAAACCAGGAAAGTTCAAAAACTGTAATGAGATGTCATTCCAAGCAAGTCTGTGGGGTAAAATTCAAAAATCTGACAAGACCGAGAGTGACGAGGATATGGCGCAACAGGACCTCTCACAGACAACTCAGTGAATATCAGCCTCACGGTTTTGGGGAAAGTGTGGCATTTTCCAGTGAGAGTGGTATAAACGTACCCTGTGACTTCCAGAAAAATGCCCTAAAGAGTGCACGTGCTATACTCCAGGACACATGCACAAAAACGTTCGGGGAAGAATGATGTATATAACCCCAACTGAAAACAATCAAAACGCCTGTCACGGGCGCCTGGGTGGCTCAGTGGGTTAGGCCACTGCCTTCGGCTCAGGTCATGATCTCAGGGTCCTGGGATCGAGGCCCGCATCGGGCTCTCTGCTCAGCAGGGAGCCTGCTTCCTCCTCTCTCTCTGCCTGCCTCTCTGCCTGCTTGTGATCTCTCTCTCTCCGTCAAATAAATAAATAAATAAATAAAATCTTTAAAAAAAAAAAAAAAAACGCCTGTCACTAGTAAAGTGGATAAACAAATGTTACAATCCCAGCATGGAATACTAAACAACAATGAAAATAAACCAGAATCTCACAACAGCACACACTAGTGTTATCAACTAATGCTGAGCAAAGGAGCAAAACAGAAAAGATACATGGGGAATTATGCCATCTTTTGATCTTTTGGAAAATCAAAAAAAAAAAAAAAAAAAAAAAGTCCAGGGGCATCTGGATGGCTCAGTGGGTTAAGCCTCTGCCTTTGGCTCAGATCATGATCTCAGGGTCCTGGGATCGAGCCCCGCATCAGGTTTGCTGCTCAGCAGGGAGCCTGCTTCCCCCTCTCTCTCTGCCTGCCTCTCTGCCTGCTTGTGATCTCTCTCTATCTCTGTCAAATAAATAAATAAAATCTTTTTTTAAAAAAAGAAAGAAAAAGTCCAAACTGTATCCCATATGGATGGACAAAATAAAGAACGATAAAACTATAACACTGGCCAGAGATTACCATAAAGATGCAAAAACAATTACCCCGAAGAGGAAGGGAGAGGATGTGCTTGAAAATGGGTGCAAGTGGATTCTAGTGGGGCTGGCAATACTTGATTTCTTGGCTTTGGTGGTGATTACATGGGTGTTTGCTTTATAACTATATGTTATATCATGCATTTATATTTTATGCACCTTTCTGTATGTGAGTTATATTTCACAATCAAGTTTTTTTTAAACAGAAAGCAGATATTATGACAAACTTTAAGACACCTTGTTTGAAAATTTAGTCAATATGGACAAATTTCTAGAAATTTCTAGAAAACTTTCCAAAACTGAATCCCCCCCCAAAGAAGATTTATCTGAATAGTTCCATAACTAGTACTCTATTGCTATGTGACAATTATGACCAACTTAGCAACTTAAGTTTATAAAAGTCATGCCAGACCCAAACTCCGACATACCGCTATGGGCTCTACGGACCCCTTCTGAAAGGTGTTGTAGGGGAGGGAGAAACCCAGACCAAACTGTTCTCAAGGGCCAGTGTCCTCTGTCCTTCCCCACAGAAGAGAGCTGGCACCAGGGGCTGAGGAGAGGCTGGCAGGACTCGGGGTCAGGGATTGCTCTAACTGTCCCAGTCTAGCCGCCACCACCCTCCAGAGGAGCCACCAGCAGGCTTCTGATCCTATTGGTCCTCTAAGGGCCGTGTTTCTCTCTGGCTCTACCTCCTTCACGTTCCTTTCGCCCACAGCCAGCACAGCGGGGGAGGATCCATTCATAACTCACCCAAGTAGGGTGAGAATCCTTCACTCACTTGACCACTGGGTCTGGAGGAAGGCGGTGCTCCAGATGGCTCCACCCCACCTCCCCGCTCTCTCCAGATTCTTCCCTATCTGTTGAATAGCCACCTCTGTCTCTTTTTCATAGCCAAGGTCAACCCCCTAGCCAACACCAAAACCCACTTTATGATCTTTTCTGTGGCCAGTGACAGTCTCAGCTTCCACTTCAAAGTCATCAGTTTTACATCTCTTTCTCTCTCTTTTTAAAAAATATTTTATTTATTTATATGACAGAGATTACAAATTGGCAGAGAGGCAGGCAGAGAGAGCAGGGGAAGCAGGCTCCCTGCTGAGCAGAGAGCCCAATGTGGGGCTCAATCCCAGGACCCTGAGATCATGACCTGAGTCAAAGGCAGAGGTTTAACCCACTGAGCCACCCAGGCACCCGTTTTTGTTTGTTTGTTTGTTTGCTTGTTTTTAAGATTTATTTATTTAGGAACACCTGGATAGCTCAGTTGGTTAGGCACCTGCCTTCAGCTCAGGTCATGATCCCAGAGTCTTGGGATCGAGCTCTGTATGGGGCTCCCTGCTCAGTGGGGAGCCTGTTCTCCCTCTCCCTCTGCCTCGTCCCCCGGCTTATGCTCTCTCTCTCTCAAATAAATAAATAAAATCTTAAGATTTTATCTTTATAAGATTCATTTATTTATTTGAGAGAGCGTGCACGTGTACGCTCCCGAGCAGAGGGAGGGGCAGAGGGTGAAAGAGAGAGAAATCCCCAAGCAGATTCGCCGCTGAGCGCAGAGCCCCAGTCCCTACAGAGGGCTGATCCCAGGACCCTGAGATCATGACCGGAGCTGAAACCGAGAGCCTGCCACTTAACAGACTGAGCCCCAAGGAGCACCCACTTGAGCATCTCTTGATAGACCAGGTTCATCCCCTGGGTGCTAGGCACGGAGCACTGCCACAGGAGAGCCAGCATCACCCCGAGTTGTGACCAGCTCAGCACACAGTCCACAACCTGCAGACGAGCGGGCCCCAGGAGGTGCTGGCTCTCAGCGCACGCCACAGCTGAGCCCGCGGTAGGCCCTTCCGCCATGCTTTAAGTCCATCTCATCCCGGGTGAGGGGCACAAGGACAGACCCCACGGCCTCCCCTGAGCACTGGCCCATTGGTGCACGTCTTTGGTCTTCACGGAAACGTGAACTTCTTGGTGAGACAAAAGTTGTGTTAGATAGTACCACGAGGGCCATTCAGGACGTTTATGAATGGAGGTGCCGAGAGAGCAGAGGAGGGTGTGACAAAGCCAGCCCTACAGTGAGACCTGCTGCCAGTGGGCAAACTGCGGGGCCTCCATCGACTAGGGTCTTGACCAGCTGTGGTTTATGGCAGACACAGAACTCACACCATCGCCATGGAACAGTTTGTCCTCCTCTTGGGAAGCAGATGGAATTAACAAACTGTGACTTTAAGCAAGTTATAGCAGAAGATAAATTATACATATTGCATCAAGGGGAAAGAGAACATGTGATGTTTGCAAAATTCTTGCGGGAATTTGTCCTTGTCCTGGGGAAAAAAAAAAAAAAATGCTGGCTTGCTGTTTAACATTTCTATTAGAAAGCTGAAGCTCTTTGTGCCTCAAATAAGGCAAGAAAGTCATGCTGGGATGTCACCTCTGAAGCTGCCTCAAATGAAGAGTCACGACCCAGCTCTGCCCAGCTCTGTCCCCGGGGGTAATGGGCAAACGTGGCTCGGCGTTATCTTAGATCAGCGTAACGGGACAGGAAAAAGCCCATGAATGGTCTGTATCTCTTGTCGGAAAATGTAAGTCTCATCGCAATTAGCGGTATCAGAGGAAAGGCCTAGCTGAGGTTGAAAGATCTTGAATTTTGTCCAAGTCCCAAAAACAGAGAAGGGAAGGTAGGATTAAGAGCTTCCTTTCAAGGGGGGTTCTTTGGAGGACAGTCACTCGGGACAAGCGCTTTCTTGCCACCTGGGCCCCTTCCGACCTAATCCCAGGGGACCTCCTCCTCACCCATCCTCCGATGTCTCTCCTTCCAAGGCCCTGTCCCCTGGGCACGACCACAGGCCACTACCCAGAGCTGATATAGAGCCTGACCTCAGGCCACTTCTCCATCCATGCCAAATGGACAATAAACTAGTACTGGGAGTTCTGGAAGGGCTTCCTGTCACTGGCGCTGCCGGAAATGGGCCACAGCAATCGATTTCTGGCTGGGGCTGGTTGCTTGCGGAACCATCTGTTAACAGGCTGTGGAGAGAGCTCAGAATTGTCTGAGAAATGACCTCGAAGGCTCATCCTGGGTTGCCTGGCAACTAGCAAGCCAGGACCGCTGGCTCCCTGTCCCTGAAGGAGGGGCTGGGCCCGAGCTCATTCTCATGGGAGATGAGGGTGAGGTAGGGCCCAGGGACCCCCCTGAACCCCCCCAACCCCGTCCCCCGGCTTTCAGGACATCGTTTTCCCAAATAGCTGACCCTTAAGTATCCACTGCTTAGCATTTATTCCCCTCACTCCAACGCCCCCAAGGTCATTCTCACACTTGCCTTTGGAAATGGAGAACATGGCAGGGGAGAAGGGTCCCTCTGTCCCACGGTGCCTTCAGCCTCAGACAGGGACCCGTGCCTGCTGGCACTCTGCCTGTGAGCCCGGCCTTCACTGACTGTTGCTGCCCGTGTCCCCCGAGCTCTCTGCTTGGCCAGGGCTCGAGCGAGCCTTCAGTCTTTGGGCAACTGGTCATGGGACCTGCAGCTGAGGTGTGAGGGAAGGGAGGGGTGGCTGGGAGCCCGGGAAGGGACTCTGGGGAGTGAGATGGCTGCTCGGCGGCTTGCCCAGACTTTAGGACGTGCCTGGGCCCAGCCCTTCTCCCATGTGTGCCTTCTCCCCTTGATGACAGATGCCACTGGGCACACCTGACTTTGTGGCAAGGTCAGACAGCATTCAGCTGTCATCACCTGGTCCCCAGGTGTCTCGTGTCAGGCTTTCAGTCTCCCCGGGGCCCAACAGCTTATGAAAGGCCTGAGCTGTGTCTCAAAAGGAGAATAGCGGCTTGCACTAAAATCCTGGCTCCTGAGCTGAGATTGGGCTCCTGGGGCTGGTCCTGGACTCCATGAGAGCATCTCAATATGCCATAGATGCTCGGGCTTCAGAGCACTCGGGCTTGGGAGCAACTGCCACGTGAAAACACAGGGCTGAGGAAGCAGCTGGTCCCTCCACCATCCAAGACCCTAGGGGACACAGCTGCCTCCAGAGAGATGCCTGCCCAGCATCTGCCACGGGGAGGGGGTGGGCTTGGATTCCTTGAAGGCTGGACTCTTGACCCCTCCCCTTAAGCCCCCTCCTCCCCAGAAGCCCCTTGTGTCAGGCCCCTGAGTTCCACCTGCCTTTACTTCCACCCAAAGGATCTGAATGGTCTCCTGCTTTTTCTTAAGACTTGCAAGAAGAAGGAGAATGACAGGCTGTGTTCCCACTTGAGTGTACATCAGAACCCTCTGGGGGAGCAGTTTGCTTAAAATAGAATTTGCCCAAGCTTCAACTGTAGAGTCTAAATCAGCAGAGCGGAAGTGGGACACGGAACCATGCATTTGACCCAAGCTCCCCACCCTGTGATTCTGGTTCAGGTCATCTGCAACATCTGTACTGGTGGAGTGCCTCAGGGCCAGGCAAGCCTGGGTCCAAACCCCAGTTCTGGTCCTGTATGAGTCTGGAATCATTTCACTTAGGAGTGATGGATATCCAAATAACAGGGGTCTTGAGGAACTTGGCTGGCGTGACCCTTGATTTCGGGGTCATAAGTTCAAGCCCCACAATAGGTATAGACTTTACTTTAAAAAAAAAAATCTTTAAAAAATCTTTAAAAAAAATTTTTAAAAGCACGTCCAAACAAGACAAAAGTTTACTTCTGTCATGTAATGTCTGGAAATATAAGTCCAGGCTGGTATGGTAGTACCACATCATTAAGGACCTAGATTTTTTCTCCCAAATCCTCCACATGTGGCTTTTGCCTGATGGTCCAAAATGGCTGCTCCGGCTCCAGCCATCATGGCTATTTTCATCTAGCAGAAAAGAAGAAAAAGGAGGAGAAAGGCACAATCCCTCCACCCGAGGGCGGTTCCTGAAAGTTGTGCATACCACTTCTACTTACATTCCATTGGTCACAGAGCTAGATGTGTTAGAAGGGAGGGCAGAAAATGTAGATATTTATTTGAGTCTTGGTAAATGCTGATTTAAGACACAGACTGTCCAAAGGAGCTGAAACAGAGGGAGAGGATGGTGGAAGGGAAAAATAAAATTAGCTAACATCAATTGTATACTTACTGAATGCCTGTCAGTGTTCTAAGCACTTTACATGTAACCTTGAATTGAATTCTTCCAACAATCCTGTGAGGTAGGTTCTACTATTATTCCTTGTTTGTCACACATGCACCCCCAAAGCACATGGATTGAGAGATTAGCCTTGCCTGCTTAGTCCTTGAGTGACTCTGAGCAAGTTCAAGGTTGGCCAAAGGGAACAGAACCATACATACTTAGCTGAGACCAGACACAATTTACACACCTCCCTTGCTCCCCAGACTGGGGTACATTGCCCCCCAAACCTTGAAAAGTCAGACCTCTACCAGCCAGGAAGAAATTTTACGTGCCATTCTGACGTCTCTAAACCCCATGTCGGCCGGGGTGCCATAAAAGACTAAGGTTTTACTCAAGCCCCACCTTATGCTCTGTGGACATGCTAGGGGGTTTCTAGCTCTGGCTTCTTCTTTCTGCTGAAGTGTTTTGTCTGTGGGTATTTGAAACCTGGAGTATTTGCTGGGCTCCAGCACCTCTAGGGAAAATTGTTGTGGACACAATCCTGGGTACAAAGTAGATGCTCATTAAATGCTTGTTGAAAAATAATAACTATCATTTGAGTAAGTGTTCACCATGTTCCAGGTGCTGGGCTAAGAACTTAACTAATATCAGGCCTTTTGTGGCAAACAGCCGCCAAGATGTTTCTTTTACCAAAGAAAGAACTGAGCTTCACAAAGGTAAGGTACTGGCCAAAGGTCTCACACCTGGTGTGGATGAGGCAGAGCTAGGATGTGAAGTCACAAATTTTTTATGATAATGCTCACATGTCAACAACCTCAAAGAGCCACCCCTGCACTAACCAAACTTATCATGGATGTCCCAGGAGCCTGGGGTCAAGGCTGTTGGTTCTGTGAACAGACCCCTGCAAGAAGAATGAGTTCTGTGCGTGTTTCTGAGGATTCGAACCACTGCCAGATACTCCTGACCATCTTTTCTATCTCCTCCCCCAGCTCCCCAGGCCCCCCACCCGAGGGAACCTGCACAGCACAGAATGGAAGGCATTTGTACTGTGGAGTGAGGGAGGGAGGGAGGGAGGGAAGGAGGCCTTTCATCCACTGGGCGCTTGGCAACAATTTCTAGAAAAGCAACATAGTACAGAGTTGAGAGGCTGGACTCCAGCCTGACACTCCTCTGCTTCGTGACCTTGGCCAGGCTAGTGAGGATTAAATGACTCGATACATGTCACATAAAGCTCCGAGAAAGGTTGCCAGCAAACAACCAACAGTGTCTCAGTGTCCAGCCATCGTTATGACTATTTCGGCTAACATCGGTACCGGCCGAGGCCAGACAGCCGGAGAGGACTGAGTTCTGGCCCCTCTTCCTTCTTTTTATACATAATAAAATTGTCTTTTAAATAAGAAGTGATATATTATCAACTGGTAGAAAGTATAAAACTTCAGATTAAAAAAAAAAAAAATCACCCACAATCCCACTCTCCAAAGATCATCTTTCCATTCTTCTATTTAACGGGTATCACGGTGCTGACCTGGTTCTGTGTGTTTTCTTCCCCAGAGGGTGACCGGGATCTGTGGTCCTTCCCGCCCCATCAGCCTCCCAGTCACCCTGGTCCCAAACAGTCACTCCAGCCTCTGGCTTTCCTCCTGGCAGGGGGCGATGTCTCAGAGACAAGAGAAAGAGGCTGAGGGGGCAGGCGGACAAGGGCCTCCAGCTCGTTCCTCAGCCACCTGGAGCATTTATGAACAAAGTGTTTCTCCTCCAGAGGGTTAGGAAAAACTCAGATTTCTAGGCCCCGCCCCCCTGGGTTAGATGAAGTGGGCTTGAGGTGGGGTCAGGAATTTGCACCCTCAGGAGTTTCCAGATGCTGCTGGTCCTAGGACCACATTTTGAGAATCTTGACACAGAGAAGGATCAGGGTCTGCCCCGAGGATGTAACCCAGTGTCCAGCTGTGGTCTTGGCCCCTGGAGACTGAGACAGGTGTGTGCAAACTCTGTGACCATGGCTGTGGCCATGGCTGTAGCCGTGCAAAGACCTCCCGGAGATTTCTGCCGGTCATCAGGGCTGATGGTATCATGGCCACTGTCCTGCTTCTGCTGATTTCTTGCAGCCGTTGCCTTTATTTGTACCCTGGAATTGATCCAAATGACAGACAAGGGATAAGAATACTTTCCCTGGCTCCTGGAGCAGTCCTGGGGATAGGCTGTTGTGTGACTTACTGAAGACAAGCACACCATACAAAGAGGCTCAAGAGACATTGTGTTCCTAAAAGCCTTGAGGCCACCTGACCCTGGGGTTCCTACATTCTCACAGGTCCTTCACTCCAGGCGGGGCCAGCCAGCTCTGGTCCCTTGCTCCTCTCCTACTCTCCCCTCCCTCCTAGTTGCCCTTGGGGCAATCAGAACCCGGCTGTTCCCTCCAACCCCCTTCTGCTCAGTCAGGCCTGTGGCCAACCCCCAACCCCCACCCCTGCACTGAGGGCCCAGGGCAGAAGAGAGGAGTAAACTCCTGTGGGGTACTGTGAGTTGTGAGTGACAACAATGAGGCTGAGCCCCACCCCCTGGGAAGGGGGTGCTTCTTACCTGAGGGTGGATAGCGGATAGATGAGGCTTGAGTTTGGGTGAGGGTGCCTGGGGACGAGTGTGGGACTCTGCCCACCTCCTCGTGAGCTGGAGTGGGGACTGGGCTTCCCTTCTGACCTATCCTGGTCCCGAGATGATTTTAGGAGCCTTGGTTCCTAAATGCTGGGACTTCTTCAAAAGTGTGGCAGGGGATCTCCCCTCTTCTCCCTCAGCTCTCAAAACTACTCATGACAGGCTCCCAAAAGGCATCTCTGAAGCTTTTGAGCTTCAGAGGCAGAAAACTTGCGAGCCAGGCAGAGGAACCCCATGGAAGCATCCAGAAGCATCAGTTTGAAGGACAGTGTTTGAGAAAACTCAAGAAGGACAGTGTCTTTCTAATGCGGCTTGATTTTACTTCCCCAGGTACTGGGAAAGTGGCTGTGTCCTTCACAGTGAACTTTGAGGGTGTTTAGGCAGGTCCCGACACTGGGAGGACTCTCTCCACTGTCAGCTTATTCTGAAATTTGAATTTCCGATGCACCTGGAGGAGTCCAGAAGGGGGCCATTGTTATTTATAACCACAGCTTCCTTCTCAAGAGAGTAAATCCTGCTTTATTAAATAAAAGGCCCCTTTGTTCTGAGGCCTCTTATTGGGTCTGGTCCAGCAGAGACAGCCTGGTCACCAGTGGGGAGGAGAAGGCCAACCGCCCCACTGCTTGGTGTCACGTGTCATGGGAGGATTGGCAGCCCCTGGGGCCTTGCGTTGGTGGGAGCCCTTCAGGAGGCCAGGTGGAAGATGAGGGGCTGGCAGCAGGGAGGGGCGGGGATTGCGGGGAGGAAGGGAGGGTGCAGGGCCTGGTGGCCACAGCTTTTTAAGAACAGGAATGTCGGGGCGGGGGGGGGGGGGGGGGGGGCGCCTGGGTGGCTCAGTGGGTTAAGCCGCTGCCTTTGGCTCAGGTCATGATCTCGGGGTCCTAGGATCGAGTCCCGCATCGGGCTCTCTGCTCAGCGGGGAGCCTGCTTCCTCCTCTCTCTCTGCCTGCCTCTCCACCTACTTGTGATCTCTCTCTGTCAAATAAAAAAAAAAAAAAAAAAAAAAAGAACAGGAATGTCGGGGCACCTGGGTGGCTCAGTCGTTAAGCGTCTGCCTTTGGCTCAGGTTATGATCCCAGAGTCCGGGGATCGAGCCCCGTGTCGGGCTTCCTGCTCCGTGGAGAACTGGCTTCTCTTCTCCCTCTCCCTGCCACTCTGCTGCTTGTGATATCTCTCTCACTGTCTGTCAAATAAATAAATAAAATCTTAAAAAAAAAAAGAACAGGAATGTCCTAGTGCCACTTTCAGTCGTGTGCTGAGCAGCGCTAAACTTCCTCAAAGTGACACATCCTCCGTGAAATTCAGCTCACAGAGCAGCCTGGTATTCACGGCTTCTTGGGAGAAGAAATGGGCTGCATCCTGTGTTTGAGTCAATTCCAGGGCAGAAATAAAGGGAACAGCTGCTAGAATTCAGCAGAAGCCGGAAACCAGAGCCACACAATTGAAGCCTGAGACTTCGCAGAAGTCGTGTGGAGGGTGAGGGATGGAGGGCGAGGGAGGGCGAGCCAGCTTCATTTCAAGCTGGGAGCCTCCAGCTAAGTCTGGCTTCTGCCCTGGGGCAGACGTTTGTCCCCTGCTTCCTCCCTAAAAGAAGCCCCTTTTGTTCAGGTGTGAGGGCAGTGTGCCCACCTCCAGGGGAGGAGGACTGGTCCCTCTGTGTCCCCACTCCCCTCTGAGGTGACTGGGTCCATATGTGACCCTGTTCTGGTCAATGAGACAGAGGGGATGTGGGTTGGCGGCTTCTGGGAAGGATTTCCCTCTCTAATAAAAGCAGAGCTCGTCCTTTGAAGGCAAGCCAGGCCCCAGCTTTCCTTTCCTGGGCTGCTGTCTGTGGCAGAGTGGCCCCGGGGATCAAAGAGGGGGCTCCAAGGTCAGGGTAGAAGCTTGACTCTGCCTCTAATGAGCCGTGCGGTCCTGAACAAGTTCCTCCATCTTTTGCCTCGTGTTCCTCGTCTGCAGAGTGACAGTCGTAATGGCACCTTCCTCATAGGATGGTCTTGAAGATCCAGTGAGTGCGCACACCTCAAATGTCTGCAGAGTTCAGACACGTGATGAGCACTTCACACATGAGGGCCGCGATTACTATTTTTGTCATCCGTGGATATGATGCTTAGAGCTGCGGTACCGTCTTTCAGCCATGAAGGAGGGAGCCTGACACGGAAGACGGGAGGGCAGAAAGAAGGAAGGGCATTAATTCAAAACAGCTTACCTCAAGACCTCTTAAGATAACAAAATCCCCAGCTCTTCAGGCAACTTTTAGTTGAATGTTATTACTTGCAGCCTAAAGCATCCTAGCCAAGTCATATGTAAAAGCTGAATGCCCATTATTGATTTAGAATGAGAAATAAGAGCGCTTGGTCTGAGAGACACTCACATTTTTGATGAGAATATTCACCTTAGAGGCAGACCATGGCATTGACTGCCAGTTATTCTCAAATATTTTGTTTCTCCTTCTTTCTTCAGTAAGAACTGCCATGTTTTAACTGGGTACATGCTACTTGGCTAGAAACTACATTTCCCAGGCTCCTTTGCAACTAAGGAGGTCATACACCCAAGTTTTAGCTGAAGGAAAATGAATAGAAGTGATGAGCACGGCTTCTAGGTTTTGCCCTTAAAAGGACTGGCATGTGCGCCCTCATTCTTATCTCTTCTTGCTGGTGGGAAGATAACAAGAGCTGGAGCAATCACCTTGGGCCTAGAAATGGAAAAATCATTCTGAAGGTGGACAGAGTTGCCCAACCAGCCTGAAACCACCTACCTCTGACCTCTTATATGCAAGAAAAATAAACAATCTTGTTTAAGCCACTGTATTTTTGGATTGCTTTCCTATAGTAGATCTGCATGGGGTTCCAGAATACCAAGGGGAAACAGTAGCACAGAAACATTGTTCTGTGACTCTATGACTCTAGGTGTCAGTTTGCTGTTGCTGTGTAACAAACCACCCAATATTTAGGACTTAAAACGATTTATTTCTTATGATTAAGATTATGAATATTCTTATATGATTATGATTAAGATTATTCTTATGTGATTATGATTAAGATTATTTCTTATGATTAAGATTATTCTTATGATTAAGATTTCTTTTTTTTAAAAGATTTTATTTATTTATTTGACAGATAGAGATCACAAGTAGTCAGAGAGGCAGGCAGAGAGAAGAGAGAGAGGAGGAGGAAGCAGGCTCCCTGCTGAGCAGAGAGCCTGATGTGGGGCTCGATCCCAGGACCCTGGGATCATGACCTGAGCTGAAGGCAGAGGCTTTAACCCACTGAGCCACCCAGGCGCCCCTTACGATTAAGATTTCTTATGATTATTTCTTATGATTCTGTAGGCTGGCTGCGTTCTTCTGCTGATCTTCCTTGTGCAGCTGCATTCAGCTGTAGAAATGGACCGGGCTGGATTCAGCTGGGACATTGGGGATGGTTAGACTCTCTCTCCATGTGGTCTTTTGTCCCCGAGGAAGATAGTCCAGGCTAGGTTTCCTCGCATGGTGTTTCCATGAGCATTGTGAGAGGAAGCCGCAAAGCACAAACACTCATCTGGCCCCTGTTTGTGTCTTGGTTCCTGATACTTCACTGGCTAAAGCAAGTCACATGTCCAAGCTCAGCCTTCCTGTGGGAGGGGCCTACACAAGGGTGCAGCTACTAGGAGGCTTGATTCATTGGGCCATTTGGGTAACAATCAACCTCACCCTATTGTGCCCCATGAATTTTGGAAGCTCATTATGGGTAATTAGAAATCCTAGTACAGTGCTCATTAGGCCCATCTGCACAGGGACTAATAACCCCCTAGGAACTGGGACAATTAAAATTCATTCCTTTATTTGGTTATTCATCACCAACCTCCAAAAAGGGGCTTCAGGTTGTTTATGTAAACACAAAAGATTCTTAAATGACAAAATAAAATTTAAAAAGAGTATTGGAAAGAATCCGAACAGAAAGAAAATGAGGGTAGGAAAAAAAAAATGCAAAAGATGGTGTCAGGAGTGTGTGTGTGTGTGTGTGTGTGTGTCCAGCGGGCCGTGCTGCTTCAAGGGACAGAAGGGTCACTGGTGAGGGCCTGACAAGATCAAGGAGATGGCCAGGGAATGGGGCTTGGGGGGCTGGGATGAGGTTGACTGCCAAGCACTCAAATGCATCACTTCTCACCCTTTGCTATGTGTTGGGCTCACCTACAGAGTGGGTTTAAATACAGATTCTGAGGCCCAATCCCTAGAACCTGGTTTTGTTTTGTTTTGTTTTGTTAATTTTTAAATTTTTTTTTAAGTTTTTTTTTTTTTTTAAAGATTTTATTTATTTATTTGACAGAGCGAGATCACAAGCAGGCAGAGAGGCAGGCAGAGAGAGAGGAGGAAGCAGGCTCCCTGCCGAGCAGAGAGCCAGATGCGGGCCTCGATCCCAGGACCCTGAGATCATGACCTGAGCCGAAGGAAGAGGCTTAACCCACTGAGCCACCCAGGCGCCCTGTTTTTTTTTTTTTTATTAAGATTTTATTTATTTGACAGAGAGAAACAGCGAGAGAGGGAACACAAGCAGGGGGAGGGGGAGAGGGAGAAGCAGGCTCTGCAGTGAGCAGGGAGCCCCATGCGGAATGAATCGTTCCCTGGATCCTGGGATCATGACCCGAGCCGGAGGCAGATGCCCAATGTCTGAGTCATGCAGGCGCCCCTAGAATCTGGATTTTTAACAAGCTTCCCAGGTGATTCTGAAGTAGGTGGTCTTTGAACCACATTTTGAAGTGACTTTAAAGCCCATAAGCTGGTGCCAGCTTGTAGGCAGGATACTGAGAGGGGAAGAACAAGCAAGAGGAAAGCTTGAATAAGTGAATGGCTGTCAGAGTCCCAGAAGATTCCAGAAAGGGGAAAGGGATACTATGTGATTTTTGAGCTTTCTAATATTTCAGATACTTTATTTCTTCATAGAACAAACCTGAATGGGTATCTCCTAGTGGGTCTCAGCCCTCAGCAGCATTAGCCCCCCAGGACCTGTCCTTATCAAAACCCGTCATGGCAGGGAGTCCACCCGTTCCCTGGCCACTGCTGATTGGACTGGAGTGGGCACCTGACTCAAGCTGGATTAATCAATTTTCTCTGCCAGGAAATTGGAGAGAGGTGAGGGTCTTTGATATCGTGTCCGTTGATGGCTGTGTTCCGCAGCGACAGCCCACAAAACTCTGTTGTTCGGAGACGGAATTGCCGGGTCCCTTCCTTTCCTGGATCCTGGCTCTGCAGCTTCCCTCCATCTTGTGACACACTCTGGCATCCTTCTATGAAATTCCACTTTTGCCTGAGTCAGCTTCTGTTCCTGGCCTCTGAAAGCACCTTAACTACCACAGGCTGGCAGAGTTGAGATGGGATCAGGGCTACTGTGTCTGATGTGGCCTCCATGATTCCAAACTGGGCTGTCCCTAAGCAATGGGCTTGTCTGGTCAGTTCCCTGAAGAAACCAGAAAATGCCAAAGACATGGTGTTAAAAGAGCTGTGGAAGCCTGGGAAAGATGCTTGGTGCCGCAGCAAGAAATCACAGCTGAGATGCAGACAGAAGATCAGTGAGGGGAACAGGAAGAAGTCAATGGGAGGTTGGCGGGGCCCACTCTGGGTATCACCCTCCTCCCTCTTCCGACAGAGCCCACCAGGGGACAAAAGAGACGCTTAAGATCACTTAACTAGTTGTGGGAGACAGGGAAACCTCAGCGAATATGGTTCCTATTTCTGAAAATGTATCTGAAATCTGGAGTGGTACCCAGGATAGTGCCCAGTGCTCCCCGCCCTGGCGGTCAGATCCTTGGGTAATCTCCTCCCACGTTACATAGGCCTGACCTGGGGGACCAGTAGGCTACGGCAGGAGAGACACCATGTGATTCTTGCAGCCTGTCATAAATGACCTTACAGCTCCAGCCTTCTCTCCTCTGGGGAGGCCAGCCACCATGCTGTGAGGACATACAAGCAGCCCTACAGAGATGCCCGTGAAGTGAGAAACTGAGGTCACCTGCCAACCATCAGCATGAGGGAGCCACCTCCTAGCCAGTCCGTCAGGTGACTGCAATCCCCACGGACTTCTCGACCGCAGCCTCATGGGAGAGCCTGAGGCAGAAGCCCAGTGCAGCTGCTCTGGGATTTCTGACCTACAGGTGCTGTGGGAGAAGAAATGTCTATTGTTTTCAGCTGCTAAGTTTGGGGTCCTCTGTGAATCTAGCAATGGATACCTAAAAACTGAGGAGGAGAATGTTCTGGCACGGGACTTCTCCAGAAAGCAGTCACAGAGGGGACTACAGGGTAAGACCGTGTGGTCCAAACTTGCTTCAGTGGGACCTCAGGTACCAAAGGCAGCCATGTGCATTCCCCTAACCTCCATATCGGAGAGAAGAAGAAGGGACACTCTTTCAGCAATTGAGGCCAAACCACTGGAAACAGATGCTAATGCCTATGTCCTTTTTGGGTATGTCCTGCTTCGTCATCACGATAGACACATTAAGTTTACAATTCCTCTAACATAGAAAATACCAGGACTGCTGAGTGTCCCTCCTAAGGCTAGTGAGAGGTCCACTCTTTCTTCTCCAGAGGTGAGTCCAGGGATCCCAGAATGTCTACCAGTCCAAGGAAGGCCATCCTGGTTAGTTTTTCTTGGTATCAGAAGAAACCAGAAAATCAGGTACTAGACCACTGAGGGGGCCCATTTTCACCCGCACAGCTTTCCCCAAACCAGAAGTTCCCACAGTTTCTCAGAGCATGTCTGAGAAAATGAAATATTGCCTTCACAAAACACCCAGGGACCTATCTAAAGGAACAACTCAGGGATGTCCTGATTCGTCAGAGCAAAGAAGCCCAGACCATTGACCCAAGCTGCCCTCCTGGAATGCTGAGTCAGGCTGCATGCTTCTCCAGAAAGAAGGGGAGACTCAAGATTGGGTTCATGAGCCTTCCTCCTTTTCCTGCCTTCTCATTCTCCTCCTGCCCGCCCCCCCCCCCCCCCGCCCTCATCTCTACTTCACACCCACCACATCTCACTGCCTGCAGGCCCAGGGTGCTCACATACCAGGGCCTCCCCCCACCTCAGGATCCCCCGAGGATCCACTTCCAAATAGTCCCACTCTTTTGTCTCAAAGATTTTCTGTCAGGAAATTCCTGAGGGACCTGACAATGGCATTTGGTGACTTCAGTCCTGCTGGTGTCAAGGTCATGGTGCGGGGGCGGGGGGCTGGGGGGCTACCTAACTCACTCCCCACGCATGGTGGGAGGAAGGTTTTCTTCCACAATCCAGGACCCAGCATACACGGAAGGGCCAAGGAGCTAGAGTAGAACCCTCCTGGGAACTGCTGCCGAGTCCCCGGGGGACAGGTGCGCCCTCTGGTGGCCTCACGCGGCACCCCCACCCCCCACCTCCGACCACGAACCCCACCCTGCTCTTGTGCCCCAGCGCAGACCTCAATCACCAGCCACGGCCTTCAGGACCCTGCCTGCCTATCTTCAGCCTGATAGAGAGCTGGCAGCCTTTCTAGCAAAGCAGGGGCCTCAGCTGGGAAGGGAAGTGGCGTCACTCCAGAGTTCTTGTCTGCGGAGCTGGGTGACACTGAGTTGATAGTTATTCACACTATATTCTGCAGAAATTTTGAGACCCAGGGGAAGGGCAGGGAGGTGCCTTTTATGCTGCAGGCATCTGTGAGGGTCAGCATAGGAAGGTCAGGGAAGTGAGGTCTGGGGCGGCATCTCAGCCGTCCTTGGGCCTTGAGGGATGGAGGCACAGCCTTCCCACACAGCCAGAACAGCGCCAGGTGAGGAGGAGTCTGCTCTCTCATTGGAAAATGGGAATAATAAGATCTTAAAAGGAGATTATAGAAGTAAAGCCTTTTATTCAACCTCCGATGAGGTGACTTTTCCGGAGTGGGGGTTGGGGACAAGCGCACTGGTAGGCAGGGCAGGAGTGGGGTGGAGCGAGATTTCAGAATTTCAGGCGGCTCCAAATCCCGGCGGCAAAGTCAGGCAAGCAAAGACAAGGACTGATCCTTTGATACATGTGAGTTTCTGTCTGAAGAACCTCAAGAGCATGACTTGTGGGCCCAGGCACAAGTGTTGAATGAAAAAAAATTACTGAATCAGTGAATGACTAAACCAACACCTCTAGGTGGAAACGGCCCTCCGACATTCTGCAATCGTGAAATCTGACTGCTGGAGACCAGCAAGGGTCAAAAATTGGGAGCTGCCACTGAGTTCCCAGCCCCACAGCTCCCTACGGAGCAGCTGAGAATGTGGCTCAGCGCCACCTGCTGGTGAGCACTGATGGTGGCCGACTCCTGCCCACCGGGAAAGTCCGTCCCCTCTGTGCCAGGCATAGCGGAAGGCTGAGACCAAGTCTCTCTCCAGGTGACCCGCTCCCTAGGAACGGCTGCTCCCTAATTTATCCTGATCCTCCCAAGGGTCCGTCAAGAAAGCATATCAAAGCTTGGAAAAGGCTTGAGGGAGTCCTGGTGTCCTTTCAGAGGACGTCTGGGCGTCTGCCACAAGTCCTCGGATGATCCTGATTGCCTAGAATTGTATGCTAATGACTATTTGATGACTATATAACTCTGTAGGATGGAGGTAAGTTGTAAAAAACAGATAATCATGGAAATGATTCCTGCCCTTCACAAGCAAATGAGTCCTGTTCATAACACAAACAAGATTTGCTCTCAGTGGAATCTTCGTTTGAGGTTGTGTTAACATTTTGCAAGCTCCCTGTCAGAGAATGAGCTAGAGAAAATCTCTGACATGGGTGCCCTTATTTTGACTGCAGGAGGGTCATGATTTTACCTTTTAGAAATGATATTTGCACAGGGGCACCTGGGTGGCTCAGTGGGTTAAAGCCTCTGCCTTCAGCTCAGGTCATGATCCCAGGATTCTGGGATCGAGCCCCACACGAGGCGCTCTGCTCTGTGGGGAGCCTGCTTCCTCCTCTCTCTGCCAGTCTCTCTGCCTACTTGTGATCTCTGTCTATCAAAAAATAAATTAAAATCTTCTTTTAAAAAAGAAAGAAAGAAATTATATTTGCACAGCTCATTGATCCTTAAGAAGTCTACAGAGTATCTCCCACCTTCAGGTGCCACCTGAACCAGCAACCGCAGCCTCTGGGTCACCACTGTGCCCAGCATGGACCTCGAGGGCAAGCTGTCCTTGTATGCTTCTGTGCCAGCGTCTACCTCCAGACTGCCAGCTCCCAAGGGCAGGGGCCAGGTCTGATTCTTGCTGGATCTGCAGAGCTCAGTCAATGCTGTTGAGTGAATTTACAAATACACTCAGTTTGGACCACACCTCGCTGCTGGTGAAGGAGGCTGGTGCATGGGAAAGGGCAATGCATTCATGTGGCCTAGCACTTCTGAGCCTCAGTTCCTGCGTGTGTGAAATGAGGCTATTTCCTATGTGCCGATGGGAAGGAACTGCTGCATGTTTTCCATTTCCCTCTTTTGCTTTCTCCTGCCACTTCCCCTGCCCCTCCAGGATACTATGAACAGAAACAGGGTCATTTCTTCTGGCTCTCTGCCCAGCAAGGCCCCCAAGAAATATTCAGATAAGCACTCCTGCCTGGTTCATGAATGAGAAGGGGAAGGGGTTGATGACTGGAGGGGCCAAGGTGTTCGTATGGGGCAGATAAGGAGCAGGACCTACCCAGCAGAAGCCTTGGACTTCAGTGCTGGGGGTTGAGGGGAAAGGGAGGGCTGGATCTCTGAACACGGACAGGACCCCCAGGAGGAAAACTGAAGGAAGAGAATGACTGGAACAGGCTGGACTTCAAGTAGCCGAAAGTCCCAGCCCTGGCCCAGGCCCCAGCCCCAGTGGATCTCACACCACAGAACTCACTTCCTTCTCTTGTCCCTACTTCCCTAAGAGGCTTCATCTGCTGAGAAAGCAGACTCCCGAATAACTGGGGTTCTGGCGCCATCTCGTGGCCATTCCTGGAACTGTCCATCCAAGCTAAGCAGAGCCCAGAGGAGCAGGAGGGAAGGGAGCAGGCCCAACACTCCCCCCAACTTTTCCGGCCTCCATCCTCTTCGTCCTCATCTTCTCCCGGATAATATTCCTGGCTTAGTGTTCAGTCCCTTTCAGGCCTGTAGTACATTTAATTCTTAGAACAATCTTAAAAGGCAGGTAATACTTAGCACCGTTTTACAAATGAAGAAACCGAGGCACAGAGAATTGAAGGAGTTTTCCCAAGGCCGTGCAGCTAAGGAGGTGGAGAGAAGAGCTCGTCTCTACACAGGAGAGGGGCTGGGAGGCACTCGGTCCTGCTGCTTAACAGACAGTTGGCTTTGGGGCCATTTAGTTCTAATTCGAATATGTTTTTGGTGCCGACTCTGCCGCTCCCTACACGGACGGGGCACTGGGACCTCCAGTCTTCCTCTCGGTCCCGTTAGTCCCCTCCATGGCACTCATCACCGTTTGTCCGGCCCGAGTTCCTCGTTAAAGGTCGGTCTCCCACCAAGACTGTTGGCTTCCTGAGAGCAGGCAACTGTATAGACTGTTTTCTTAGCTGCTGTGACTCTCGAGCTCAGAATTGATCTCAGAACACAGGATAGGTGCTCCATAAATGCTTGTGAATGAATACAGGATTTCTTAAAAAACAAAAACAAAAAAACCTAAAAACAAAGAAAAAAAAACTAAAGCAAAATAAACCCCACAAACTAGTCCCCATCCTCAAGGCACTGACAGTCTAGTAAGGAAGGTTGATTGGTAAAGGGCAGATGTGTTCCTAACCCTCTGCCCCGCGCCCCTCCCCCCGCCCCCACACACCCCATGTTCCCTCAGGGCTTTCTCAGAAGGAGGCACAGAGTGACCAGAGCCCAGAGGAGTCTCCTAACTTCCCCCTGCCCTGAGGCCCCAAGGTCAATGCAGCAGAGCTGAGGCCTATAAAGGAAGGAAGGGGAAAGGCATGGCAAGTGGAGGCCACCGCCTGAGGGCCTGGACTGGAGAACCTGCTTGGTGACACGTGGTGACACGGAGAGCTCTCAGCCTCAAGGAGGAACGTGGAGGAAGGAGGGGAGATCTGCAGGGAAGTCATCCAGAAGCAAACTAGAAGCCACTAGCAGCAAATCCCTCCTTTGACTCTGCCTCAAGAGTCCTCGTCCACAAAATGGGAATGAGATGAGGATAAAATGAGACACAGGGCCTGGCACACCGAAGGGAAGCTCAGGTCTCCCTAACTGGTTGCCCCACCAATCCAGATGCCCTCAGGGACCAGTAGCTGGCAGTCTTCCCTACCCCACCCTCCCGCCCCCCACCAGCTCCACCCTAGGCCACCAGGAAGCAGCCTGAGACTCGAACTGGAGGGGACCACAGCGCCATCTGGTTTAAATCAGCGCTCAGAAATGTACACCAGGAGATCCCTGAGTCCAAGTACCCAACACCACAAGACAGCAGATCCTCTCTGTAATGAAGGCAAAGGCATGGGGTTGGGGAACTGGGGTGAGCCTCGCAGAAAGGGTACTGGATAGAGACCACCCAATAATTCATTCTTATTTCTTAAGTACCTTCTGTGTTCACCCAGGTAGAAGCCCTGGTGAAGCAGCAGACAGTAAGCCAGTGTAGTGTGTGTAGCGTGGAAAATGTCTTTTAGGGAGAAAAACAAAAATAGGAAGGGAACAGGAAGGGGACTAGGGACTGTTGGTTTGGAATTTTAGATAAGATGGTACAGGGGAGTCTCTGGAGAAGAGACCTTCAAACAGAGACCAGAAAGCGTGATGTAGGTGAAAGCAGGGAGGATCTCTGAGGGAGGAGGGTCCCTGGCAGAGAAGAAAGAGGTGCAAATGCCCTGGGGCAGCATTGTGCCTACTGCCGGTCAAGGAGCAGTAAAGAAGCCAGAGGGGTGGCTGAGTGGGGAGCGGTGGTGGCCAAATGGGTTAGGGCCTTGTAAGCTGCTGGGAAGCCCAAATGAGGGTATAACGTGCAGTGACAGAGGTACAGGGTGGGAGAGAAGCCCAGAGCCTCTCATTAGGCAACTCTAAACTTGTGTCTCATTCCCCAGCCACACCTCCTGCAGTGCACTATGAATTAATATTTTCTATAAATCCTGTAATTATCTTGTGAATAGCACAATTATATTGCATTGTATTTGGTGTGTTAAAAGCATTCATTTGTTAAATGTAAACATTTAAAGTATACCATGTATTATGTGGCTCTTTTTACTTTTTTATTTAATCAACTGGAAGCCTTCAGTTGGAAGTGGGAGGTGGGGGGGCTCTTCTTACCCTCCAAGAGTCCCCTGGAGGCAAGTCTAGTGTCAACTCACCCACACCCTCACCTACACACAATATTCACTTACCCGCTGTGCCCAGCCAGAACGCAGGGCTAGAAGACAGACACCTGTTCATCTGCCCCCTTGGGGGGCCACGGACAGGTGGACAGGTCCCTGCTGCGTCTTCCACTACCTCTGCCCCAACTCGCCCAGCCCTTGACATTTGACAGAAAGCATCCCCATTCTCACAGACCTTCACTACAAAATGGGCAGGGATTATTGTGTCCATTTTACAGGAGGATAAACAGAGGCTCTGAGAGGTGCCTCCTCAAAGTGGCTGAGGACAGAGCAGAGTCTGGAGGAAGCAAGATGGAGATGGGGAAGGCTTCAAAGTTTAAAGGTGGAGAGAGGAGCAGGAGGCCGCCATGGCTAACCCTGGACAGACCTGGG
Source organism: Neogale vison (assembly GCF_020171115.1). Lineage (NCBI taxonomy): Eukaryota > Metazoa > Chordata > Mammalia > Carnivora > Mustelidae > Neogale > Neogale vison. The sequence goes on along the minus strand of NC_058092.1, from coordinate 20,102,756 downwards.
TTTGAATCCCAGCCCCACCATTTACTTACCTTGGTTAAATTCCTGAAACTCCCTGAGCCTCAGTTTTCAAATCTTTGCAATGGGACTAATGATAGTATTCACCTCGTGGTTTTGTTGTGTGGATTCGGTGAGATAGCACGGCTGTTATTATTGTTATTTCCAGTCCCACCAAGTGCTGGGGTTTAGAGGCGGGGTGGGTGGGAGGGAGGCCGCTCTGGTGACTCCCCACCCGGCCACAGCCTAGCGCTGGTATCCTCCTCCTGAATTGCTTCCTCTGCCCATGGAGATGGCAGTTACTGTCACTGTGGACTGTCACAGCCCAATCTTTCCCACCACCCCTGCTTTGTAGTTTTTAAAGCGCTTTTGTCCATTCATTCAGCATTTCCCGAGTGCCTCCTGTATAGACTGGCCCAGGGCTGGGTCCTGGGTATCTCCTGGTGAGTGAGGTGGGCACCGTCCGGGCACCCAGGGAGCTGACATCAGTACCTCATCCCACAAATGAACGGATGGGTAGAAACTGGGTTAAGAGCTGGGGGAGAACCATACACAGTCAGGAGAGAGAATCACAGACGGCCTGATTCAATCTTGACCAAACCGCACAGCAGTGGACGAGGATAACTTACTTCCGTTGCCTCGGTGGAGACCCCGAATCTCAGACCAGGGCAGGGACTCACCCAAGGACACCAAGCAGGGAGGTGGGAGAAGGAACCAGGGGCCAGCACACCCAGCTGACTCCTTCTCCCACCCAAGCTGCCCCAGGGGAAGGACAGCTCCACCAAAGGCTCCTCTTTGGAGCAAGGCATGGGGGCTGCCAGGAACGTGAGCGAGCCTTTGTGGACGCCTGCATTTTCTTCACCTCTGCTTCACCTCCCCTGAGGGGTGGGGGACCAGCTCAGGCCCCCAGAGACAGGCAGAGGACACTGGTCCCTCCCATGGACATCAGCCTGGATACCTGTGCCCACCCTTTGGGCAGAGCTGTTCTGAGCATGGGCTCGGGGGTTGGGGGCTCTGAGGAGGGGCAGGACTGCTCCCCAGGAGACGCTGTGCCAGGCCAGCTCAGCAGCACGCCTGCCTGTGGACAGAACAGGCTGGAGGTCGTGCTGGGCTCTGAGTTGAGTCTGTTGAGCTACTGTTTGGTAATGACCCCAGACCCCCCAGCTTGTGGGCTATTTTGCCTCCTGAAAAGCCCTGGCACAACTCTTATCTCTTTGGTCCTCACCAAAAACCTGGTGGGAGAGAAAAGGCACTGGATCTGGAGCCGAAAGACCGGGGTTCAAGTCCTAGCAAACACTGGATGTCTGTCATTCAGTCATTCAACAAACATTCATGAATCATCTACGGTGTACTGGGTTCTAGGCTGAGTGCAGTGAGCAAAACAGACCGGACAAGGTCCCTGTTCTCCTGGACAAAAAAGATAGAAAGTAATCAAATAGTCACCTCAGGGCGTCGGTCAGCTCTCTACCTTCTCCAGACCACGTGCACCCTCTTCTCGCCCAGGCCACAGCAGCAGTACCATCTCTCCTCAGGATGGCGGCCCTCTCCTGAGAACAAGGCCGCCCACTTCCCTACTGCTCGGTTCTCCACTCACCAGACGGCGCTGAGAGCCTCCTAAACACTTTCTCTCTGCCTCCCATCAGCTTCCCACTTGGGACAAAATCCAAACTCTTTCCTGGGCCTTCCAAGGCCCTGAGTGCCTGGCGTCCTTATACTCTGCCGTTTCATTTCCTGTCGCTCTGGCCCTCGTTCTTTCCCTTCTGGACATACTGGCCTCCCTGTTTCTCACATTCATGGTCCTGGGGCCCCTGAACCTTGCTGTTCCCTCTGCCTGGAATGTTCCAACCCAGACTTTTCTGTGGTTTCCTCTCATGTCAGCCAGCTCTCAGAACAGAGAGCGTGCCCTCTCCTTCTATCCTTTGTCCTATCCGTTCTCCCGGAGCACGGATCACCACTTCACAGTGTGTGTGTTCTATCACCGGAGTCCTCTTCTAGAGCAGACCCAGGATGTAGGAGGTACTGAACCAAAGAGGAAGACAATTATGGAGTGGAGTAAGGGCTTCCAATGAAAAGCGCAGGAGTCCTAACAGATGAGGGAACAGGAGGCCTCCCCTAATCGGTGGCAGGGTGTCAGAAATGGTTCCCCGGGGAGCTGGGACAGGCCTTCAAACTGAGGCAAGGGGGCCAAGCCTTTGAGCCTCCCTGTTGACCAGTCACGGGCCACCCCTAGAGAATGGGGCCTTGTCCTGGGAAAGGGACATCTGAGTGGAAACCCAAAGTGTGGAACAGAGCGCCCGGGGCAGACGGAAGAGTCTGTGTGAAAGCCGGGAGGCCGCAGCGGCCCAGCCATGGGGGCAGCTGACAGGACAGTGAGGGGAGCCCATGGGAGGGGAGTGGGGCTGCTGGTGGCAGGAGCTCCCTTGTCCTAGAAATGAAGATGGGCAGCCTGAGGGAGCTAGACATCAGAGGGGCAGGGTTAGCTTTGAAGTTCCTTGAGACCCTCAGGCTGCCCTGCAGAGGAAAAGCCGGAAAGGAGGGGAAACCAACCTGGAATCTTTGGTGATTCCCACATGGGATGACTCTAGGCCTCAGGTGGTGGCTCTGGAGATGGAAAGAGGAGGCAGGGAGTCCGAGCCGTGGGGAATCTTGTCCTAGATAGCTTCTGGGGAATGAGTGTCCCAGTCCTGAAGGGGGTCTGGGTGGTGCCCCCAGCATCCATAAGCAGTTCCTTCCTATGACACCCCTGAGGGGCTCTTCTGACCCCAGCTTAACTGTGGAAATTTGAAACCTTTCACAAAGCTCTTCCCCGTTCCCCACATTTGTGGGAATTTGGTGGTTAATAAGTCCAGGAACCCACCTTGCTCAGCCCCAGCTGTGGGTGTTACTCAGTCTCGTATGCAGTAAGCACTCACTAACTTCTGCACAACCAGACCAGAATGTGGAGGGAGGAGAAAAGGACAAGTCGAGGGGGACTCCCAGCTTTCTTCCAAGTTTGGGCCCCTGGCTCAGATGGAGGCTACACTGGGGAGAGGGGTTGTGGTGGGGTTGGGACATGCCAAGTTCACGGTGTGACTGAGACACCTGAGGCCCGAGTCCGATGCCAGCTCCCAAGGAGCCTTAACACATGGGGTGAGAGGGAGAAGAGGCAAGGAGATGGCAGCAGGGAGGGGAACCAGGACAGAACCAGGAGTCTCAGAGTCCAGAGATTGGGTAATGCTCTCAACACCAAGAAGGTGGAGAAGGGGAGCCCCCTCGGGAACACAGCAGGCCTGAGGGAGGAGGGTGGAAGCTTGGGAGGGGGGCTTGGTGAGGGGCTTGGGGCTCAGTGAAGGTATGAGAGGTCCCTGGTGCAGTCTTAGAGGAAGAGGCAGGGAAAACAAGGCCCTCTGGAGAGCAGCTAACAAGGAGGCCTGCCCCAGAGCTCTGTCCTTCCTCAAGAACCCAGAAGCCCCCAATTCCACTCCCTCAGAGCCCAGAGTCAATACCCCTCCCTCCTCCACCGTCTCTCCTGAGGTCCCCCTGGCAAGTCCCCCAGCTAAGGAGGTTCCTCCCTGAGAACTGTTGCCTCAACCCAAATTCAGGCCAGACAACAGGAAGGACTTCCTGGCTGGGAGGGATGGGAGGTCCTGCACAAGGTGAATGGGGGCATTTCTATCCCAAGACAAGGCACCAGATGCAGTGACTTCTGGAGGCCCCCTTTCTAATCAGTGGGCAAAAAGAGCAGAGTATTCTCCAACCTGGACTGGAGTGGGGGAGGAAATGGAACTTCTGAGAATGGGGGATGCACTTGCTGATGAAAAGCATCAGCGTCCAGAGCTCAGACTTGAGCAGGACTCCCTGGGTTAAAATCCCAGCTCTGTCACTAACCAGCTGTGTAACCTTGGATAAGCTTCTTAACCTCTCTGTGCCTTGGTTTCATCTGTGAAATGGGAGCAAAAGGAGTACCTATATCTTAGGCCTCTTAGGAAGTTTGAATTAATAAGCTGAAGGGGCACGTGGCTGGCTCAGTCAGTAGATCATGTGACTCTTGACCTCAGAGTTGTGAGCTCAAGCCCCACGTTGGGCATGAAGCCTACTTTCATATAAATAAATAAAACAAATAAATAAATAAACGGAGACTTGTAGGATGCTCAGAACAGTGCCTGGCACAAAGTGAACACTATATAAATATTTAAAAAATGAAAGACACTGGCGACTTCCATCTGGGAGGCTCCTGGGCTCTGGGCACTGGACCGGGTTCTTTATATCACCTCTACTCCCCACGTTCCCCTACAAGATAGGTCTCATTATTTCCATTTCACAGACGAAGAAACTGAGTCCTAGAAAAATGAAATCACTTGCTTAGGTTGACCTAGGCTGACTCTATCAGCATTCTTCTTCTTCTTTTTTTTTTTTTTTAGATTTTTTAGTAACCTCTACACCCAACATGGGATTCAAACCCCTAACCCCAAGATCAAGAGCCACATGCTCCACCAACTGAGCCAGAGGGACCCCCTCTATCAGCACCCTTAATGACAACTATAACCCTCCGTCGATTTTCTCCATCACAAAGGCAGGGGACGCCCCAGCCACACCCACAGCCGCAGACCCCTCCAGTCTATGAACTCACTTCAGCCTCGTCAGAGCCCAGGAAGATTTCCTAGTAACTAATGACTCCGAGCTGCAACCATCTCATTAGGCAATTACCTCCGTGAGCGCCAAGGCCAGGAAGTGACCTCACTGGCCACTCAACACCGCCCTGCCGCTGGGGACAGAGGTAATGAGGGTAATCATGGCGGTGGTGACAGTGACATGGTGACGTTGTCAAGTGACGGAGAACCGGATGGCTCTGTCAGATCTTGGCTCGGAGGAGGGGGTGACGGGGCTGGTAATTAACTGGATGGTGGTTAAGGGGGTGGCTAGTGGGGGTGGCAGAGCCTAGCGTTGATGGAGAGGTGACGGCGGCCGTGACGATCTGTCAGGTGGACCTGGTGGCGGGGGTTCTCCCAGCCTCCATTCCACCCTCCAGACGGTGAGGTTGGAAAGCAAACGACTACGTTTTCCTCCCATGCCGCGTTTCCATGTGGAACGAGCTCCATACGTTTGATTCCACGGGGCTGGATCTGGAACACTAAGGAGAGGCACGATCCTGCGTTTTCTCATTTACAAAAGAGGAACAATTAAAGACAGTGCCTGGCATGTGACAAGCACTCAGTGTGTACGTGTTAGCTGTTCATGCTGTTGTTCAGGGTGGGGGGATGTTTGTATGTGGTTTTTATTTCTTGCCACCTCTGGGCTGCTCCTGCCGGACAACAACGTCACGGTAACACGAGGTATTTCTGCAGCAGCATTCTGGGGCTGGGTCTCCAGCATTCCAGAAAGGACACAAAGCCTGAGATCCAGGTCAGATGAAGGGCAGGGAGCAAGGAAGTGACAGCATTGGACAGACCAGGCCCCACTGCAAGACACGTGGATAGGACCGTCGCCATCAGACACTACACTGACCACTGCCACCATGTTCCGAGCAAATTCTAAGCCCTCCTGTCCTTGGATGATTCACTTGAGATTTACAGTCCTGAGCTACACCATCCACTTGGCTGGGCCCAGGTTTGGGGCCCCTGTCTGACCCGGAAGGGCCGCTGGGAGGGGTCTGCGGTCCCCTTCAGCTTCAGTAGTGGGTGATGGGGCCTCCCATGGTGGGACCTTCTCCCTAATGGAAAGGGGATTTGGAGGAAGGGCAGCCAAAAAATGCTGGATGTCCACATGGTATGGAAGCCTGGTGGTTATGACGGAATAAAGAAGCTGCTGCCTTCTTTTTTTTTTTTTTTTTTTTTTTTTTTTCTGCTGCCTTCTTTATTAAAACCAAACCAAAGAGGAAGGTGACTGGACCTTTCAACCCTGGCCAGACCCAAAGCCCCTTGATATCAGACCCGCCAGCTTCAACTGCCACCACCTCAGGGGCCCCTGTGGGACACTGGTCCATCTTTTACACTTTGGTCAAGTGCACATGGGACAATTTGCCCCTTCCCTTTACAGCCCAGAAACCAGGTGTAGACAATCAAAACCAGATGTCATCACTGGCCCAGGGAGAACAAAGAAGAAAGAAACCCTGGGTGGCTCAGTCAGTTAAGCGTCTGTCTTCAGCTCAGGTCATGATCCCGGGGTCCTGGGATGGAGCCCTGCTTTGGGCTCCCAGGTGGGAGCGTGCTTCTCTCTCTCCCTCTGCTGCTCCCCTGCTTGTACTCTCTCGCTCTCTGTCAAATAAATAAATAAGTAAAATATTTTTAAAATAAAATTTAAGAAAGAAAGAAACACCGACATCTATTGACTGATTCCACACCCACTTATTTGGCACCAGCTGGGTACCAGTACGGCAGAGCGTGCGGTCCCTACCTCATGGGGCTCACTGTCGCGTGAGAAGACAGTCAAACCGGTGACCGGTGACACATAAGTAGATGAGGCCACTGTGGGGCCTGAAGCACAAGCAGGACGGAACTGCTTCCAGGGGAAGTGGAGAGCCCTTCAGAGGGAGAGGCCAGGGGAGGCCTCTTGCTGCTGCGGCCGGGAGGATGGGCAGCCAAATGTGCAGAGACCGGCGTCAGTCCTGGGCTCCAAGTCCCTGAGGCAGGACCTAGCTTCCAGAACAGAATCCAGGCCAGTGTAGTTGGAGTATATAAGAAGTCCAGTGGGAGGAGGGGTGGAGGTAAAAACCAGCTGGATTAAGAATGGGCATCTTTGGGGCGCCTGGGTGGCTCAGTGGGTTAAGCCGCTGCCTTTGGCTCGGGTCATGATCTCAGGGTCCTGGGATCGAGTCCCGCATCAGGCTCTCTGCTCAGCGGGGAGCCTGCTTCCCTCTCTCTCTCTCTCTGCCTGCCTCTCCATCTACTTGTGATTTCTCTCTGTCAAATAAATAAAATAAATAAATAAATCTTTAGGGGGAAAAAAAAAAAAAAAGAATGGGCATCTTATTCTGGGCAATGGGACGCCACCACCGAGGGCTGGTTTTTTTGTTTTGTTTTGTTTTGCTTTGTTTTTTCAAGATGTATTTATTTATTTGAGAGAGAGACTGTGGGGGGCAGGCGGAGGGAAAGGATCTCAAACGGACGCCCCACAGAGTGCGGAGCTGGATGCGGAGGAGCTCAATGTCAAGACCAAAGAGATACAACCTGAGCTGGAACCAAGAGTCAGACACTTAACTGACTGAGCCACCCAGGCGCTCCCAGGGCTATTTTCTCTCTCTCTCTCTCTCTCTCTCTCTCTCTTTTTTTTTAAATAAGAGGAGGGTCTTGTCCTTAAGCAGAAATCGGGAAGAAAGACATTCCAAGGAGGGGCACGGGTCCAGAAGCGGTAAGGTGAGGGCTTCCCCCACGCTCAGCTCCCATTTCCCCAGTGACATGAGGCTAGGACATCACTGGGCAGGGGGAGGGGTTAGGAGCAGGACACGTGTCCATTAGATCCCTTCAGGTTTCCAGTGTCCCCATGGAGTCATGATCCAGCCCCAAAGTGGCCGGGGGCCTAATTTGCCCTGCCCTAAAGCTCCTAGGCACCTCCTAGCGGCTTCTCAGGGCGATGGAGGAATGTCCTTGACCCGCCCCTCCCCTGTCACTGAAAAGAGGCCAAGGGCAGCAACGAAAGCCTCAGTCATCACAAGCACAATGTCAGCTACAGCCACCATCATACTCGACGTCAGCTTCACGAGGACAGGCTGTCCTGTCCCTGACCTGTGAGTTAACAGGACCCTGTAAGCCAGCTTGCTGGGCCCTGAGGAAGGCACAGTCCTGGGACAGAGCGGGCCGTGCCCTGGAGTTGGAGCCTTCTGGCTTGCGAGTGCCGGTACTGGAAATGTCTTCCCAGCTCTGTATCATCACCCGGGTAGCCTGAGATCAAGCAGAGTGGAGGACTTTTAGAAATGCATTCGCCACTGTACCTCTGGACAGAGCCCTGAGGTTAGTGTGAGACGCCAAGCCCACCACTGGCCCATGTAATCTCCAGAGCCTGGAGCAGAGCCTGGAGCAGCCTGTGGGAGGAGGCAGCCAACCCCATCCATAGGGCCTGCAGGGGTGTGGATGGAGATAGGAGGTCACCTGCCCCCAGTACATACCTGAGAGGGGACCAGAGACCCTGGACATTAGCTCTGGGACCTCACCTTTACCCGAGCCTCTGACCCAGCCCAGGACCCTAAAGGCCTGTGGGCTCCCAGCCAGGCTGCCTGAATCACCGTCCCAGAGTCAGAATCGTGGGCTGGCTCCGTCCTTGAAGGGCTGCTTCTCCCTGTTCCTTGATCTCAGGATTAGCCCTGAACCTGGTCACAAACTGGGCCTGAGCCCGGTGACAAAGATCTCCACCCAGGCCCAGACAGAGCCCCACCCTGGTTCTGGGTTGGGCTCGATCCATCGGCCGCAGAAAACACTCTCTCCTCCATCTGCACTCTGGCCCTGGCTCAGCCCTGAATCAGGGCCCCTGAGCCCAAAAGGGAGCAAGCCTGGAGAGGGGTTGGCTCGGCACCGGTCACCTCTGCTGTCCTCCTGCTTGGGGAAGCAAACTGTGAAAAAACAAAGCAAAATTAAAACTCACCACTAGCTCCTCCTGGCTTTGGTGACACATCTTTGTCTTAGGAAATAAAGCCTGAAGGCAAAGCACATTTTCTAAGGCCTAACCCCTCCCCACCCTTGCCAGGCTCCCTCTTTGATTTGGAGGATTCTTGCCATAACCATCCCTCCCCACTGTCCAGGGAACACAGGGCTCCCTGTTGCCAGGAGGAGAGGGAGCTGTGAAAGTCCCAGGAACTTCATCTGAGAGCCTCGGGGGCGGAGGCCAGGATCCGATCTGGCTTAAAGACTTGGGCAAGATTCTTCCCCTCTCCAGATCTCAGTTTTCCCATCTGCACCGTGAGAGATTTAGCCCTCTGGCCCTGATATCCAAAGTTAGGGAACCTGACAAAAATTTAGGGCCCCATGTTCAAACATTGGAAGGGTCATACTTTCTGGATAATTCAGACCCAGGGGATCCATGAGACCGAGGAAACTTTTCCTAAAATACGTACAGGATACCAGGTCCAAGTCTAGGCATACCCTTTTAGCTCACCCTTGGGCTAGTGACTTGACGTCTCTGGGCCTCAGTTTTCTCATCTGTCAAATGGCAATAATACCAAGTTTGTGAGGGTTAAATGAGATGGTGACCAGAAAAGTGCTTTGTAAGCTGTAGGGTGCAGTCCTCCTGGGAGAGAGGGGCACTTATTATTGTTGTTTTGGGTTAATGCTCCAGCAGAGCCCAGAAAGTGGATTAGTCTGCCTAAGCTCTCAAGTGGGAGACCTCCTCAAAGTCTCCCCAGAATCCACTACCTCAGCCCTGCCCAGAACCAGCTTGAGCCCAGCATAAGACTTTTACCCGGATTCCCCACCTCAGAATTAGATAAATCTTCCTTACTGGCCCTTGTGGATCACAGACTTTGGAGCTGGCCCAGCCCTGGGGATCCTCAGATCCCATCACTTTTGTTATTTATTTTTAAGATTGTATTTATTTATTCATCAGAGAGAGAGAGAGAGAGGGAGAGCACAAACAGGGGAGCAGCAGGCAGAGAGAGAAGCAGGCTCCCCACTCAGCGGGGAGCCCCGTGTGGGACTCGATCTCAGGACCCTGGGATCATGACCTGAGCTGAAGGCAGATGGTTAACCTACTGAGCCACCCAGGTGCCCCCCCATCACTTTATAGTAGCCCAGTTAGGAAAGGGGCTTCCCAGGAGCCCCACAGCATGTTTATGACAAAGTGAGGCTAAAAGCCAGGCTTCTCCGTCCTACAATACTCTTTCATCTAATCTCGGCCCCCAAAACAATGTCCCCAAGTCAGCAGGCCCTGGCCAGGCTGGGGTCTCTGGGAGAGACGGGCTGTCCGGGACACCCCTCCACAGCCTTCATGCTCTGCTAGGCTCCTGCCTCCTCCAGAAAGCCTGCCCTGATTGGCACCCACAAAGCTGAAAGTGAGTTTCCTTCCACCTCCCTCCTTTGACAGAAAACCGGCTTAAAGATGAACGGTGTCTGCCTGCCTGTCTGCTAACCCGTACATGGAGTTTCTCAGGGTAGACAAGAGCTGGATTCATCTGGGCTCTCCACCACAGGAGCCTACCCCAAAAGGAGGGCAAAGGGAACAAGAGAAGAGGAGACAGCAAATGCTCAGTGCCCTGGGATTGAGATATCCCAGCCAGGGAAGAGTATGGGACTGGCGAGGGGGGGAACATGGAAGCCCCGCCCCCTTGGACGTCAATTCCCGGGGACTCCCTCCCTCCCCCGCGGCCCATTCCCCAGGGCGGGCTCCTCCCGTGGGAACTGCTGTCTCTGCAGCGGCAGCGGGCTCCCGGCCACCTGGCTGCCAGGAATGAGGCTGGGCAGCGGGAGGGGCGGGCCTGGACGGGGCTGCCCCTTGCTCGAGCTGGAGAGGGGGCGGCTCTGGGCGAGGCCTGCAGGGAGGGCGGCTGCGTGGGCCCAGGGAGCTGGAAGCATCCTTCTCCTGCCAAGAAGCAGCAGCCGGACAGCACCTGGGAGCTGGTTAGAGATGCAGACTCTCAGGTCCTTCTCCGGACCTGCTGATTCAGAATCAGCATTTTAACAAGATCCCTAGGTGATTCTATGCACATTCCAATTTGAGAAGTCCTGTTCTAACAAGAGTCTGCCTGTATACTTACAGGTTAAAGAAAAGACACCTACACACTTCCGGTTATAAAATAAATAAGTCACATAAGAGATGTAATGTATGGCATAGTGAGTAGAATTAAGACTACTGTACTATAATTTAAGAATTGCTAAGAGTAGATCTTGAAAGTTCTCACCAAAAGAGAAAAAAATTGTAACTGGTGATAGATGTTAACTAAACTTGTGGTGGCGATCATTTTGCAGTATACACAAATATCACGTTGTACCTGAAACTAATATAATGTTATATGTCAATTATATCTCAAATTTTTAAAAAGATTTTATTTGTCAGAGAGAGAGCGCACACAAGACCGAATGAGCCACCTAGTTGTCCCTATATCTCCATTTTAAAAATTAAACCATGAGGGGTGCCTGGGTGGCTCAGTCAGTTAAGCATCTGCCTTTGGCTCAGGTCTTGGGGTCCTAGGATGGAGCCCTAAGCCCTACACTGGGCTAGGCTCCCTGCTCAGCAGGGAGCCTACTTCTCTCTCTGCTCCTACACCCTCCCCCCACCTGCCTCACCATGCATGTGCTCTCTCTCAAATAAATTAAATCTTTAAAAAAATTAAATCATGAGAAAAAAGACATATATCACCTTCCTTTTATTTTTCCTTTATGTTTCAGATAGGGCATTTTTTTCCCCCGAGTTAGGAATATATAGGTGGAATACATTACCTACGAATTGTATTCCATTACAGGAAAGAAATACTCTAGAATATTTGTTATAAAATGGAATGTGGAGTCGGTGGGGCTGGAAACCCACTGATGAGAACCCACTCCTGTTTTGAGACAGTAACCTCAGCTCTGAGGAGACAGAAATGGGGGCGAGCAGCCCTTGAACTTGAGGAGCTTCTACTCTAGCGTGAGAGAAGAGACAGACTCATATCACTACCTTCCTGAGCCTCAGTTTCCTCACCCATGAAATGGGCATAATTAATCCTCAGTCATTGCTGCTTCTGACAGATTCTAACCAGCTTGGAGACAGGGCGGGGGCTTGTGGGCAGCCTTGAACCTGAGGGAAGTGAGGTCCCAGAGTGCCCTGTTCACAGCTCTGCCTTCTGGGGCCTCTTCCTGTCCTTCAGGATCCAGCCCCCAGCCCTCCTGGTCCTCCCCACTAGAACCTCATCTTCATCTATGGTCTTACCCTTCTTCCTTCCTCTTTGACGTCCCCAAAATCACCTGTCTGAACCTTGCTCCCATTTGGCAAATTAGCACTGTTTCCAGGAGGAGCCGCACTCACACACTGGGTCTTTTATGCCCAAGTTACAACTCAAGCTTTTGGCTCCCACTACAGCAGGCTTCCTCAGCTGGAAAACAGGAACCAACTTTCAGTGAACTTGGGGAACACTCAGATTCAAGACCTGCCTCAGCGATCCGGCTGTGGCCACATAGTACCACTCCCTGAAAGACCTGCTTCTAGAAGGTGCTTCTTCCTCCTTTCCTCAAGCACCCCTTCCCTTAGTCCATGACTATTTATTGAATGCCGAATAACCAGCAACGACAGTTCTGGGAACTGGAGTACACAGAAAACAAAAACAGGCAAATCTCCTGCCCTCCTGGGGCTTCTGTTCTGACAGGTAAAAGGGCAATGAGTAAGTCAACACAGTCTGATGTGTGGATGGCATTGGGGGCTGTGGAAACAACAAAGCAGAGGAGAGGACAGCTCGGGGGGGAGGTCGCCATGCTCATTGCTTAGTGAGCGAGGCCTCAGTGAGAAAAAGAAGCTGGAGGAACGGAGGAGAAGTCAGATGGCTCTCAGGAGTGAGTTGGGCAGATGACAGAGCGATCACAAAGGCCCTGAGGTGAGACGGGAGCATCCGGGAGGCCAGTGCACCTGCAACAGAGGAGTGAGGGGAGAGGAGACAAGGCTGGGGGTATCCTGTAGAACCTTGTGATTGGAAGGACTTTGGCTTGCTTCCAAGTGAGATGGAGGCATTAAAATGGCATGATCTGGGGGGCTCAGTTGGCTAAGTGTTCTACTCTTGGTTTCGGCTCAGATCGTGATCTCAGGGTTGTGGGGTTGGGCCCCGCCTTGGGCTCCCTTCTGGAGTCTACTTGTCCCTCTCCCTCTGCTCCTTCCTTCCCCTTCTCTAAAATAAACAAATGTTATATAAAGTCTTGGAGGAAAAAATTTAAAGAAAAGTTAAAGGATCACTCACTCAGGCTACTGGGTTGAAAGCAGACTGCAGGAGACAAGCCCAATCGGGCAGAAGGGCAAAAGCCGTGAGGTGGCAGTGGGTTGCGGCCCCGGGGTGAGATGGGGGCAGATTCTGCCTGTGTTCTGCAGGTACAGCCAACAAGGCTTGCTGACAAACTTGACGTGGGATTTGAGACAAAAAGAAGTAAAAAAGGGGCACCTGGGTGGCTCAGTGGGTTAAAGCATCTGCCTTTGGTTCAGGTCATGATCTCAGGGTCCTGGGATCGAGATCCGCATCGGGCTCTGCTCAGCGGGGAGCCTGCTTCCTCCTCTCTCTCTGCTTGCCTCTCTGCCTACTTGTGATCTCTGTCTGTCAAATAAATATGTTAAATCTTTAAAAAAAAATAAAATGGGTTTGTCAGGACGGAACCTCATTGTAAGTCGAGGAAGAGCCGTGGAGATGTTGAGTACAATTAATAATTGAGCCTAATTGGAGAGAGAGCTCTGGGCTGGAACAGGCAAAGCTGGGATTTGCCCACACACACATGGCATTTACAGCTTGAAACTGAATGAAATCACCAAGGGAATGAGTGTAGGCAGAAAAGACAAGAGGACCAGGGAGTGAGTCCTGGGCGTTTCACTGTCTAGTGGGTGAGGGAATGAGGAGACACCAAAACAGCAAAATCAGGGCAAGAGACTGTCTTACTTGTCAAGTGCTAAAAACTATTTCAAGGAGGAAGGAGTGATCAGCTGTGCCACAGGCAATCTATAGGTTTAGTGAAATACGTGGATTAAGAATTGACCATTAGAATGGAAGGAATTTTGCAAATCATATATCCAATAAAGAAAGACCTTATATCTAGAATATATAAAGAACTCTTGAAACTCAACCATAACGTTAAAATAATGTAATTACAAAATGAGCAAAGGATTTAACAGACATTTCTCCAAAGACAGAGATGGCCAATAAACACATGAAAAGACATTTTTTTATTTATTGGAGAGAGAGAGAGTGCGCACACAGAGGGAGAGGGAGAAGCAGACTCTGCTGAGCAGGGAGCCCAACACCGGGCTCAATCCCAGGACCCCAGGATCACGACCTGAGCCGAAGGCAGACACTTAACGACTGAGCCACCCAGGCACCCCAGGAGTAGTAAAAAATATTCTAAAATTGATTATGGTACTGGCTGACCAACTCTGTGAGTGTGCAAAAAAACCACTGAATTGTATGCGTTATATGGGTAAGTGTACCCTTTGCGAATTATATCTCAATAAAGCTATTACTAAAAGACATTGATGATTGGATTTAGCAATGTGAAGGTAACCAAAGGCAGAGGCAGTTTTGGTGCAGTGGTGGGGACAAAGCCTAAGTGAATTGTGTTCAAGAAAGAACAAAATAACCGAAGACCACAAGCACAGACATTGAAGATTTGCTATATAGAGAAATGGGAAGAACACCTTTGTTTTGTTGGGCTTTGTTGTTGTTGTTGTTTTAAGATGCAAGAAATACTGTTTTCACGTTAACTGGAATGTTTAGAGAAGGAAAAATCACCAGGGTGAAGGTGGTCTCACCTGCTCAAGGACTTCACCTGTCGACTTACCTGGCACCCAGGTAAGTGCCTGGGAAGCCGTGGGGAGGAAGAAGCGGATTCACTCAAGGCAGCAGGAGGGAAGCTACAAATGATGCACAGACCCAGGGATTGGATAGGCATTGAGAGTCTATGGAAATTTTCCTTTGTGGGACACCTGGGTGGCTCAGTGGCTTAAAGCCTCTGCCTTCAGATCAGGTCATGATCCCAGGGTCCTGGGATGGAGCCCCACATCAGGCTCTCTGCTCAGCGGGGAGCCTGCTTCCCCCCTCCCCTGCCTGCGTGTGATCTCTGTCAAATAAATAAATATAATCTAAAAAAAAAAAAAAAGAAATTCTCCTTTGAGTTCTTCTATTTTCTCAGTGTAGGAACCAAGGTCTTCCACTGAGAAGGGACAGGGGAGGAGCTGTCCAGGGTTGAGGTTTTGGGGGGATAGGAATTGTCTCAGGACCTCAGGGGAGTGAAAGCAGCTGGTCCTATGGTAGGCTTGCCAGAGGGTGCTACGGGGCCCCTGGAGAGGATAGAGACCCAGATTCGATGTTCAAGTGAGACCTGTCAGCAGGGCTGTCTTTGTCCAGCTTCAGTCAACTGTGGGATACAAACCCAGCTGGATTAACCAGGGTGTGGTTTTGCCAGGTGAGAGCAGCAAGGGGGTGAGGGTGTGTGCAAGGCAGTAATTATAATGATGGTCCATGGAAGCAAAGCTGGTTAAGGAGGCTAGAAACAGTGGGGAAAGGTGGGAGGATCCATGGATTGAAGAGCCTAGGGAATCAGGAGCCATTGCAGTCGAGGTTCTTGAAGCAGTGAGCACGAAAGACAGGAGGTAGTGTTAGGAGATTGGGATACCTGCTATTGAAATTGCACAGGATACTGACAAGGTCCAGGAAAGTGCCTTGGCCATGAGGAACTGAGGCAGGGTGGAGGACTAGAACCATAGAGGGACCATCTCTGAACAAACCAAGTCATGCTTAGAGACATGACCCTGGGTAGGGCATGGGCCTGGGGTTCAGCTGGACCTGGGTGTGAAGCCTGTCCTTCCAACTGTGGGGCCCTGCGCAAATTAATTTATTTCTCAGACCCTTAGTTTCCTCTCATGCAAAGTGAGAGATCACTCCTTTGTCAAAAGATTGTGTTCTGCAGGCACCTGGGTGGCTCAGCTGGTTAAGCGTCTGTCTCTTGATTTCAGCCCAAATCATGATCTCAGAGTCATGAGACAGAGCCCCATATCGGCTCTGTACTCAGCACGGAGTTTGCTTGAGATTCTCTTGCTCCCTCTCCCTCTGAACCTCCCCCTGTTCATGCTATAAATAAATAAATACATCCATACATAAAATCTTTAAAAAAAAAAATTGTGTTCCAAAAATTAGGTAAGAAACTGTATGGAAACAGCCTTCATGTGGTTCCAAACAGGGTGCTCAGTAATGTGGGCTGATTCTAGAATGCTCTTGGCTGGAGTCCAGAGCAGAGGCAGGGCCCGATGTAGAGGCCAACACTCTCTTCAGGACCCCTTCTCCTTCCCATCACTTCAAATCACAGGTGAATGGAAAAACCTGACTCCTATTTCACCACCATTTTACAGACTAGGAAATGAGGCCCAGAAAGGGAGAGTGACTTACCTATGTCACTACAACTCAGTTATCATAGAGAGTAACTAAATCAGAGTAACGAAAATCGGAGCCAGGATTAAGAAAGGAAATATGTATGGGAGGGAAAAGGCTCGCATATAATGTTTGAAAGCCAGATGGACTCTTCAGAAGCTACCCCAGCCTTCGTTTCCACCATTCACTGAGACAATTAGAAGTTGCTCTTGGTGAAGGTAAAAACCCTCCTGAGTATACCCCCTGCTGTCTCGCCTTCCTTCTTTCCTTCCTACATTCCCTTAGTTAACTCCCATAGTTAAGTAAACAAAGAAATAAGACATTTCACATAGTGCGAAGAAAATAAAACAGAATGGGAAAGAGAGCAACCATGAGTATACGTGGAGTGAGAGAGGTAAAGTTTTAAGTAAACTAAGTTTATTTAACTACATTCTTTTTATACTAGAATGTCAGCTCTAGGGTAGGGACCTTACCCATCATATCTTGGGCCTAACCCAGCACCTGGTACACAGTGCTTAGTATATATATGTTGGTTGATGAATGAATGAACGAATGAATGAATGAATGCATACATCTTGAGGGTGGTACCAGGGCTGTGCCAAGCATGGTACTGTGATCTGTGCCAACTCTTCCACGAGTAGCAGTTGGAAAATAGGGCTCTGGAGTCAGGAGACCTGGATTCAAGTCCCACCCTGACAATTAGTGGTTGTATGACCATGTCACTTGACTTCTCTAAGCCCCGGTTTCTTCATCGGCAAATTGAAGATAATGATCCCATATCTTGAGCTGTATTTTAGAAATTAGAGGTCATGTATGTAAAGTGACCTGGTACATAGTAGGTCTTCAGTATATGTTAGTTTCCTTTCTCTTCCTTCCTCTGCTGGGGCCATGAAAGCCAAGGGTTTGGGGACTCTGGGTTCAGCAAAGGACGTTTCTCATATATTTCTTCTCTTTCAAAAGAAGGTAAAACAAAACAGTAAGCAACTTCACTGAGGACAGTGCAATGACTTGCCCATAGTCACACAATCAAGCAGTAGAGCAAGCAACAGGTCCCCTACCAGGGGGCTGGAGGAAGCCCCTGATCCCAGACAAAAGGGAGGGAGGGGACAAAGGCAGGATCTTGCTTGTGCTGGCCTTCAGAAAGAGGAAGTGATTGCTCTAGGCTGAGAATCAGGCTCCTGAGTTCTAGGTCCAGATCTGTCAGAGACAAACTGGTGACCCTGGAATGTAGCCCGGGGTCTGCAAGACCATAGGTCTTGATTTCCTCTTCTGTAACATTGGGAATATTACTCCCTGCTGGGCCTGCCTTGTAGGATGGGGCAGTATTAGAAGAATGACATTTAATCTAAGAAAAAATATTTTAGTGTTACATCAAGCAGATGCAATTTCTGAAATCCCACCTTAGGTACGTAGATTTAAAATCAGAAGAAAAAGTGAATTCAAAAGTAACAATAAACCTCATCCCTCTAGGCTCTGTAAAGTGGGAAAGAAAAACATGTAAACATATTATTTCAAGAGAATATATGAAAATGGGGGCGCCTGGGTGGCTCAGTTGTTGAGCGTCTGCCTCTGGCTCAGGTCATGATTCCAGGGTCCTGGAACGGAGCCCCGCCTCGGCTCCCTGCTCAGCGGGGAGCTTGCTTCTCCCTCTCCCATGCCCCCTGCTTGTGTTCCCTCTCTCGCTGTGACTCTCTCTGTCAAATGAATAAATAAAATATTTAGGGGGAAAAATAATATATGAAAATGTGGGTTTTTTTTTTTTTAAGATTTTATTTACTATTTGACAGAGAGAGAGATCACAAGTAGGCAGAGAGGCAAGCGAGAGAGGGGAAGCAGGCTCCCCGCTAAGCAGAGAGCCCCATGCGGGGCTTGATCCCAGGACTCCGGGATCATGACCTGACCCGAAGGCAGAAGCTTCAACCCACCGAGCCACCCAGGCACCCCTGAAAATGTTTTCGCAAAAAAAAAGAAAACGTTTTTGCCAACTATAAGTAATCAAATCAAAATTTTAAAAAAATGTTTATTGAACATCTTCTCTGGGACAGAAAAGGAAACTGGCTCAGGAGGGGTTAGTGACTTGCCTGAGGGCACACAGGACCTGGTAAAGCTGAGAAGCTGGAAGAAAAGACTTCCAGTAGCTGCTCAGGAAGCCCCTACCAGAACCGGCTACAGAAGCCCAGGGTCAAGAAAACCAACTTCCCATTTCCAGCTGCCTTCCATCCTCCAGCCCCTAAAGGCCCTGGGTCTGCACAAACTTAACAGAAAGAGCATGTGCTATAGATTCTATGTTCACACCGGGACCCCAACTCATTTGCTGTGTAACCTTGAAGGAGTCACGCTCCCTCTCTGAACAGGTGTCCCCTCCCCTCAATAGGAACATTAACGCTGGTGAGTCTGTGGTTGACAAGGGCCAATCAGGAGTGCGTTAAATAGCATCTACCTCGGTATACACAGAGTTTGTTACCTTTCCTCGATTGGGGAAGAACAGGAGGAGCGCTGTGTGGAGTTGAACAGGCGGCGCAGGGTCCCTGGGCTTCTGAAAATAGCGGATGACCAGGGCCAGGCGAACTCTAAATCCCTTCCAGCGTCAAAAGGAATCCTGGAGCTTCTTAGTGGTCCAACTCTGTTACAGACTCCACGAGTCACTTCCCTCCCATCTGCCGCTGGAGGGCGCAGTCCCTTTAAGTCTCGGCCTGCCTCCTCGCGGGCCAATCACTGCGAACAGAAGTTCTTTAAGGCCCAAAGGAGGGAATTCTGCCTGGGCCGGAGGGCGGGGCAGGGGCATGCCAGCCAGCCAATCGGAATCTCTCTGGCTACTTGTGACTCACGTGCCAAATTCTGCTGACCAATGGCAGGGGAGTCGAGAGGCGGGGCGCACCCACTGTGTGACAGCTGTCTGGACCAATGGGCATGTCGCCCGCGGCCTATAAGAGTCAGCTGGGCCCCGGGTTACAGGCTTTAGGGTCGGTTGGTCGTCGCCGTCGGAGGTGTGCCCTGAGTTTGCCTCGCCGTCGCTGTCATCCAGTCCCTGCAGCCGCGCCCCTCGCCTTGGCCCCAGCCCAGCCGCTCTCCCTGCCCTTCTCCCCTTAGTCACCCCCCCGGTTTCTGCCGTCGGGGCCCCGGGGCCGGGCTAATGATGCCGTCGGAGAGTGGAGCTGAGAGTCTGGACCAGGCAGCTGCGCAGGTGGGGACGGCTGCGGCCTCGGCGGTGGCCACGGCCGCCCCGGCAGGCGGCGGCCCCGACCCGGAGGCCTCATCGGCCTCCCTCGGACGGCACCTGAGTGGGCTAGGCTGGCCACAGGTGAAGCGACTGGACGCGCTCTTGAAAGAGCCAATTCCCATTCACGGGCGCGGCAACTTCCCCACTCTGAGCGTGCAGCCCCGGCAGATTGTGCAGGTGAGCGGGCCCTGGGAAGGGGGTGGGGAGTTATGGGGTCTCCAGCCTGACAGATTCTTGTGCTAGGAGGCACCCAGAGTCTGTTCGATTCTCTGCACTGCTAGAGAAAATGAGACTTAGAGATGGACAGGGACTGTAACAAAATCCAACACAGAGCATGAGTAGTAGTAGACCATGCTCCCTCCATTTGGCTTTCCCTTCCTCTGCCTCAGGAGAGCTTCGATTCCTCCCGCACCATTCACCCTGGCCCTGGTGAGGTAATGGGAGGAGAATGGGGCGGGACTTGGCTGCGGTGGTGCTTGGGGTGGGGTGGGGGGGACCAGCAGGAGAGCGGCCCTGTCTGCTGAGACTAAGGATACCAGGAAGCCCTGGATGGGTAGGTGTGCATGCTTGGGTTCAAAATAGGTTTTTTAATCCCCAAATCTTCATCGTTGGGCTTCACCACCCCCCAAGACACACACACACACACTCCTTCCCTCTCTGGAGGTTCTTGGGGCAGACTTTGTCCTGTGTTTCCTCAGCCCTGGCTCAAGAACTTTGTGGCTAAGTGGAAAATCCCAGAAATCTCAAAAAGGACTCCGTCCCTCTCAGCTGGGATTGTGGCAGGAGATTAACTAAGCACCAAACCAGACCTGATGCCTGCATGGTGGAGGCGACATCGGGTGTCCAGTGTCCTTCCCCAGAACTGGAAGTGAAGGTTGGCCGTAGTGTCTCCTGAGGAGCAGAAAAAGAGAATTCTGGTAGCCTTCTCTCCTTCCTTAGATTCCCTCTTCCTTTTACCTAACTTTTGGCACCCCTCAAATTGCTCTTTCTTTTTTCTTTTTTCTATTTATTTGACATAGAGAGAGAGAGAGAGAGATCACAGGCAGAGAGGCAGGCAGAGAGAGAGGGGGAAGCAGGCTTCCTGGCAAGCAGAGAGCCCGATGCGGGGCTTGATCCCAAGACCTTGAGATCAGGACCTGCGCCAAAGGCAGAGGCCTAACCCACTGAGCCACCCAGGTGCCCCTCAAATTGCTCTTTTATCTGTATAACCTAGGTGCTGGTATACTCTGAAATGCCAGAATGGCAATCACTATACCCATTTTGTGGCTGGGGAAGCTGAGGCTCCAAGGCGGGGGGGGGGCTGTCTAAGCTGTCTAAGAGTACCTAAAGAGGTAAAAATCAAATCTGGAGAATCATGGGTCTTCCTGGGAGATACCTGCTTAGGTTCAAGGCTTCCTACCTCTTCCCCACCTCCCAAGACTCAACTTCTAAGTATTAGGGAAGTCTTCTTATAGAAACCAGAAAATCCAGCCACAATTCTTGTATATTTCTGCCAGTAGACAGACTTTCTTTCTGGGGAGCTATCCACAGAAGCTAGTGAAGCCAGCCACTCCCCTGTCTCCTATGGTCTCAGCCTCCACTGAGGAGGAGGGGTGTCTGCTAAGGGATTACCTCGCCCTCCCTCCCAGGGAATGGGAGGGGGTGGGGGCAGATTCCCCAGAACTGACTCACCCACAGCCCCAGTGGTGCTCACTGAGGCATTCCGCTGCTGCCCGCTGTCATGGGGTAATTAGGAAACCAGTTGAGGCTTTTCTTCCCAGGACACTCAGGTCAACCTTGGGGTTCCAACTACTGTCTCTCCAGGACTGTTTCAGACATGGGGTAGGAGGAGCCCTGTGTGGAAATTCCCCTCTGCAGGGACGAAGGGTGCCCTGGAGGGGAAGTCCCTGCCCAGTGCCTTTACTAGTGTCTGCTCTGTGCCAATCCCTAGTCGGGACACGAGGGCTCTAGATATGCCTGGGACCCAGCCTCTCTGCCCTTCAGGTGCTCCCTGCCAGGTGGTGAGGACTGCAGGCCAGTAGGAACTGACTTCCTGAGCCCCTAATAGGAGAGTGTTCTAGACTAAGGGCAAAGATATCACAGAGCAGGGAGCTGCTGGCTGTGGTGGAGAGAGGCAGCCAATATTTCAGAGCTGGCCTGGGAGGCTGGACATCTGGCTTCAGGACCTAGAGTACTGTCCGTTCCCTTTGCTGGGCCCAGTGTCCCTATCTGTTCAATGCTGAGGGGTTGGACTACTCTACCACACCCTTTCAGGTTCCAGAATCCAAAGGGAACAGTGCCTTCCCCTGGCCTGTACAGTTGCATCCCCAGGGAAGAAGGTCCATCTCCTGGCAGGAATCTGCAGCTGGCAGTTTCACAAACTGGTGGGGGTGCTGGGTGTATATGGGGCGTGGAGAGAGGTGCTTGGTGTGCATGGGGATGAGGGCCATCCGGGATGCCTATATGAGGAGGTGGGGGGGTGCTGGGGTGGGGTGGAGGGAAGGATGCTAGGTGTGTGTCATGCGGGATGCTGGTTGTCCATGATTCAAGAATTAGAACCTTTCTCTCTCTGTGTTCCCATAAGACTTTGCCTACAGCAGCAATCTGAGTAGCTAGAGATGCTCATCTTGCTTGGACCTGAGCTAGAGGGACCCATTCCCCTGTAGGAGTCTCCCCTGCCCATAGCTCTGGGAGGCCCTGTTCTAATTAAACTCAGCCACTTAACTAGCTGTGTGACCTTGGATAAGTCTTTAGCTCTCTCTGGGCCCAGGGAACTGAATGAGACAATCTGATCTCGCTAGTTGCAGCAAGAGGGCCTGCATTAGTCAGCTCCAGATTGGAGTTTTGTGAGCCTGCTCGCGGACAGCACCTGTAGTCCCCCTCTACCCCTGCCACCTGCTGTAGGTCTTGGCAGTGGCCCAGGAACAGAGCGATTCTGGGGAGGCCCTTGGCACAGGAGAAAGGAGGGTGCAGCCACTGCCCCCTTCATGGCTGGAAAGTCTGATTCAGGAGACTCTAAGCTGCCCTGCAGTCTTTGGGTGTGGCGGTATCTGGGGTCCGCCTGCCAAGCTGGCTGTAGTCACACCTGGGAGAGGGACAACAGCTGCCGGCTGGCTGACACAGCCAGCCCCACGGCCTGACGCAGGCGGTTTAACAAGGGTACTGCTACCTACTCAGCAGGCCAGATGCCATGCCCTGGGGTGAGCAGCAGCCTGGGAGCTGGCGCTGGCACTGCGTAAGGCTCTGTCAGCTCTACTGGGACCTGGGGAGGGGGCTGGTCCACTTTGTAAGTCTGGCAGGGTCCTGGGGACAAGGTCTTGTCTGTTTCTCTTTTTGGCCTACATGGGCATAGCTGCCAGCTTCCAGGGTGTGGGTGAGAAGTCCCACAGGCCGGGCTGTAGCAACTGGCCCCTTACCTCCAGCCTTCCCTGTCTATCTGGCCAAGGCCTCTCCCAACCCCACCCTCCCATTCCTAACTACCTTGACTCAGCTTTAGTGACTGGAGGGTCGCCCTCACTTTGAAGTTTTGAAAGAGAGAGAGCGTTAGAACCCTAGGGTCTAGTCTCTGCTCCTTCCAAACCCTGGGGTGGCAATATGATGGGAGGAGAGTCAGCCACACCTGGATTTGAAGGCGCCTCTACGTGATCTCGGGCAGATGATGACACTTCTGTGAGCCTTGGTTTCCCCAGCTATAACTTGGAGATCATAGAGAGCCATCACCCATCTGGGTATCTGGCTGGTTCAGTCAATGAAGCATGTAGCTCTTGATCCCGGGTTGTGAGTTGGAGCCCCATGTGGGGTATAGAGATTACTTAAAAATAAAATCTTTAAAAAGAAAAAAAAAAGAGAGAGAGAACATCGATTCCTCCATAGATTCTGGTGAGAAGGTCCAGGTATTCAATAGGTGCCTAATGGGTGTTCCTCCCTGCCCTCCCTGCCCCCAGCTCCTCCCACAGCATGTTCCTGATGGCCAGTTGCTTACCCTTGTAGCCATTACAATACCTTCCCCTAGTCTGGGTCCTCCTCCCGGAAGCCTTCCTGGAGGGAGCCGCCCGCCTCAGATTGCCCCACTGTGGCTTGCCTCCTCAGCACTTAAGTGCATTCTTTGCAGTAATTCCCTGAGAAGAGAGGAGGCAGCCCAGCCCAGTGCTGGGCGCTGACTTGGCAGCAAGGCGGGGTTGCAGAATCACTCAAGGCAGGAATGCTGCCTGGTCACTTTCAGGACGGTGCCTGGAGTACACTGGGGGGCTGAGAAAACTGAACGTCTGGGCCCAGCTCCGTTCTTCTCCCCGACATGGTCCTAGGCCCAGAAAGATGCCTCTGGCCAAAGGAACAGATTCAAGATTGAAGATGATTGGTTTGCCGGGGTCTGCGGCATCTCTTCCCACTTAGGCTGGGCGCTGAGCACTTTCTGAGATGATCACCCTCTCCTGTCCCAAGAGCAGAAAGGGTCTGGGTTTTCAGTGCCAGCCCTGCCACTTCTTAATGCCTCCCACCTCGAATCTCAGGGGTTGCACCACTGCAAACCACAGTTTCCTCCGCTCTAAAACAAGGGCAACATTTGTCTCACAGGGTCCTTGTGCATTAAGATGCATTAAGGTG
Organism: Neogale vison; assembly: GCF_020171115.1. Lineage (NCBI taxonomy): Eukaryota > Metazoa > Chordata > Mammalia > Carnivora > Mustelidae > Neogale > Neogale vison. Next base: position 20,078,973 of record NC_058092.1, on the reverse strand, counting down.
AATATGTGCTAGTCAAAAGAACTTACATGGACTGGAGAATCCAGTTGGCCTGGGTTCCAGTCTCCGCCTGGCTACTCTCTGACCTTGGACATGTTACTTAACCTCTCTGTGCCTGTGGTCCCCCATCTGTAAACTGGGACAATAATGCCTAAATGCAGGATTATTGTGAGGGTTAATGTAGTAATGCACATGAATTGCATTGACATGCCTAACACATCTGAGCAGTTACTATCATGGCTGGCGCAAAGCGAAGTGTTTTACTTGAAGTTTTAGAGAGGTAGAATACCGCAGTGAGTAAGACCTGAACTGCCCAAGTTTAATTCCCTGGCTGTATGACCTTGGATGAGTTACTTTCCTCCTTTGTACTTCTGTTTTCCCCTCTGTAAAATGGGAATAATAGTACCGACCTTATAGCATAGGTAACTGTGGGAATTATACGAGTTTATATCTGAATGTATAAAGTGCTTGGATCAGGACCTGGCATTTAGTAAATTCTGTGTATGTGTTTGCTGTCATTAGTGCTGTTCTTCTGGAGTCTTTGCTCCCAGGAGCCATTCTCCAGATTAGGAAATTAAAGCTTTAGAGGGTTAAAAGACTTTCCAAAGGCATGGTAGCTGGCCTGATTATTACATGGACGCGTGGAGGGGAACCTAGGGGCCCAGGGTCCTGACCCCTCTCCACCCCGCCATCTCTTCCACAGGTGGTCCGCAGCCGCCTGGAGGAGCGGGGACTACACGTGCACGGGGTGCGGTTACACGGCTCGGCCGCCAGCCACGTGCTGCACCCTGAGAGTGGCCTGGGCTACAAGGACCTGGACCTGGTGTTCCGCGTGGACCTGCGCAGCGAGGCATCCTTCCAGCTGACCAAGGAGGTGGTGCTGGCCTGCCTGCTGGACTTCCTGCCGGCCGGTGTGAACCGGGCCAAGATCACCCCGCTGACGCTCAAGGAGGCATACGTGCAGAAGCTGGTGAAGGTGTGCACAGACACGGACCGCTGGAGCCTCATCTCGTTGTCCAACAAGAGCGGCAAGAACATGGAGCTCAAGTTTGTGGACTCGGTCCGGCGCCAGTTTGAATTCAGCGTGGACTCCTTCCAGATCATCCTGGACTCCCTGCTGCTCTTTGGCCAGTGCTCATCCACGCCCATGTCTGAGGCCTTCCACCCGACCGTGACTGGTGAGAGCCTGTACGGGGACTTTGCCGAGGCCCTGGACCACCTGCGGCGCCGCATCATTGCCACACGCAGCCCCGAAGAGATCCGTGGCGGTGGCCTCCTCAAGTACTGCCACCTGCTGGTGCGGGGCTTCCGGCCTCAGCCGGGCACCGATGCGCGTGCCCTGCAACGATACATGTGCTCCCGCTTTTTCATCGATTTCCCAGACCTGGTGGAGCAGCAGCGCACACTGGAGCGCTACCTGGAGGCCCATTTCAGCGGAGCCGACTCGGCCCGCCGCTACGCCTGCCTGGTGACGCTGCACCGGGTGGTCAACGAGAGCACTGTGTGCCTCATGAGCCACGAGCGTCGCCAGACACTGGACCTCATCGCCATGCTGGCGCTCCAGGCGCTGGCCGAGCAGGGCCCGGCTGCAGCTGCTGCCCTGGCCTGGCGTCCCCCGGGCCCCGACGGGGTCATGCCTGCCACCGTCAGTTACTACGTGACTCCTGTGCAGCCTCTGCTGGCTCGGGCCCACTCGTATCCCACCTGGCTGCCTTGTAACTGACTCAGACCCTGGCCAGAAGGTGCTTGGCCTTTCCTCAGGATGTGGGGCCTCCAGGAGTGTGTAGGAGATGTGACCAGAGACCAGCAGCCTGTGCCAAGTGGCCCAGCACTGCTGTAGGGTTGGGCCTTTGACTGAACAGACCAGACACGGCTCATCCCCGAATGAGGCCACTGGTGGGGGTTCAGGCCAGGCCAGGGTTCTTGATAGACCTGTGGGTTATTGTACCCCACTTTTGGACCAGCATGATGGTGGGGTGCAGGGGCTGTTTGTCTTGGGGGTCCATTGCCTTCAGGAGACAAAGCATGTTTGGGCTGGCAGCCTCAATGCTCATCACCCTAGGTTGATTTCTGTGGCCTAGAAGGTCTCAGGTTGATTTCTGTGGCCCAGAAAGGGTCTTTTTGGGGAAAGCCAGCCCACAGTGATCCCAGCAGCCTCAGAAGGCCTGCAGCCCACACATTGGCTAAAATATGGTATGTTATAGGAACTACTCACTCTGGGTACTCTGGGTTGGGCTAAACCCCTGCCGGGACAATCCAACCGGACTAGGCACTGGGAAGAGGGAAGCTGAGGCAGGACGCAGCTACCTGGGTTTGCAGAGGGATAGGGTTAGCCCACCCTTACCCCAAGCTGTCCAGGTGCATGGGCGAGCAGGAGCTGAGCTGCCAGCGTACGACACGGCCCATGCCCCTTCTAGAGTATTGCTCCCTTCCCTTATGGTGTGGGGATCCCAAGCCTAGGAGTTCGTTCTTTGAAGGGTGCTGGGCCCAAAGTGACCAGTCAAGTGCTCCCACCCCAGTGGCCTGGTTACTTCACCCGGAGGAAGGGAACCATGCCCCCACCTCCTTTCCCATCCCTCTGGATTTGTCACCATTTTGCACTCTTAACACCTGCCAATAAAGATCGTCTACACTAAACCTAGCACCATGATTTCTCCTGGGAGAAGGAACTTCCATGGCTGTGGGGGCTCTGGCTGCCTCTCCCAGCCCTCCTCTGGCTTGTATTTGGGGGTTAGGGACATTGGGGTGGCTTGGAGTCTGAGTCCTGGGCTGTAGCTGGGGAGTTTCACCTCCTTCCCTCAACACCAGCCCCAGCTGGAGAACTGCTAGGAGCTCATGTCTACACATGTGACTTGTACGTGCAAACTGCCTCGGCAAGTCTCTTGTTAAAGAGTAAGTATTTCAGCATTTTCCCACCTGGAGTCCTGATGACCCTGGGCTTGGCCTCACACTCCAGTGCTCAGGGCTTCTTGACCCTTGGCCCACCCAACCCCAGTCCTTCTCAGGAAGCCGGTGGAGGACAAGCTGAGTGAATGTGGATTGGAGAGCCCTTCAGCGGTGGGCGCCGAGACTCGGGGACTCCTAGCGTCCTCCAGAGCGAGAGCCCAGGTTTGGCCTCCCTACCTGGGAGGAAGGTTCCATCCGTCCTCTATTATTCCCAGGTGCGATGGGCACACTCTGGCCTGTTCTAAACGGGTCCCCTAGAAGGGCAGGGTCTCCTTTCCAAACCCAGCTGGGGGCCATGCCAGGCTCCCCGGGAGCGCTTCCCTCAGGCCATCGGCCAGTCACTGGCCTGGACGCTGCCCACTGTTTACCCAGCCCCTTTGATCCAGGGATGGCAAAGCCCTTAACATATTCAGCCTCATTAGTGGTTTCTGAAGTGGTGGCTTTGATGGTTCCATCCAGGCTGAAAAAAACAAGGCCTCCGAGGAGGCCCCAGGTGACCTGGGTGAGTCCAGTCACCTCATCTGCTCAGTGAGTCCCCTCAGGGCTCAAAAGGGCTAGAAGGGTGAGTAGTTAAGACTTTCTTGGCTTGGTGACTGAAAACAGTCCCTCCCACCCCAACCCTGGTTGCGCCCACGCAGCTGGGGGCTTGGGAGAGATTGTTTCTCCCAGATCCTGTTGTGGGCATGAAGGGACGTCCACCGTGTATAAAGCAAACAGTAGGAGCTGGAATCCATCCGCAAACAAAAGACCAAGATTCCCGACTCTCCTGAAGATTACACTCCAATACGGTAGACAGAAAATAAACTAAATGATACAGTCTTAGAAGGTCAATGATGCTTAAAAGTACGTGGCAGGGTAAAGGATTGGAAGTGCCAGGGTACGTGACTTAAAAAAGGGCGGACCTCATCAAGAGGGTGACATTTGATCAAAGACACAAAGGCTAGTGGCTGGCAAGCCCTGCGATGTCTGGGGAGAGAGCTTCTGGGCAGAGGGAATCTGTTCATGGGCACATGCAACCAGCAGGCGTGTCTGGGGGAGGGCGCATGTGCCTGAGGGTGTCTGGCTGGCCTTGCACAGGCATGCACGCTCTCACCGCTGTGACACACACGGGTGTGAGATGTGGGAGAGCATGAGCCCGAAGCTCCCAGGAGCAGCTGCCCTTTCTCTCGGGGTCTTCTCTCGGGGCCAAGCACTAAGCTGAAGTCTTCACGGTCACTACCTTCCACTTCATCCTTGAGAGAAGAGCAATTATTTCCACTTTTACAGACAAGGAAGCTGGTGCCGGAGAGGTCAGGGAAGTGTGGGCATGTTCCTGTCAACCCCTGCGCCCTCTGGCCCCTCCACTCCGATTCCATGTGGCTGAGCGGGACCCTCTGCCCCCGCCCACGTACATGATGAGGAGTGCTTCACAGGTGACGGTTTGTACTTCTGGGCATTGACCATTTTGGGGAGGGCAGTGGAGCAGTGTGGGGAGAGGTACATTTTCTTGATGTACATGACACCAGCCGTGGCTTGGGGTGACGATGCCAAAGGCCCATGGTGGCAGCAGGTGCGCCTGTAGGTGTGTTTGGGGCTGGTACAGTATTTCTGGGTGTGAGGAAAACAATGACTCAGTGGCTGGCATTGTTCTCTCATGGACAGTTCCCGCAGCCACCTCAGAGGCCAGGACACGCGGAAATCCAGAACTAGGAATCAGAGCCAGAGAGGGGAAAGCTGGGGGAGGAAAGCCCACCCCCATCACCCCACAGGGCTCCCCAGCCACAGTTCACCTGCCCTTATGGGCCACGGAGGGTGGGGGAGCTCCAAAGGGAAAAGAGGCACCACTGTGAACTTTGGGGAGCAGAAGACATGCCCTCAGGCAGCGATATGATGAGTTGGCCCCTCCAGCCCCAAGCTCTCCACCCTTCTCCAAGCTCCGAGCCCGGGAGGCTGACCTCTGTGGACAGTGCATCAATGACTCCCTTGTTCTCAACCTTCCTGTTGCCTTCGGCCAGTGAGAGGCCCCCGGCAGGAGACTGAAAGGAGAATGGGGTGTTTATTCCGCCTGCTTCCTCCCCACCGGCTGCCATGCTTGGCTGCATCTCTCAACCAAAGGCCATTGCTCCCCATCAGGGGCGCTCCCCACACAGCTACACCCTCAGTCCCGTGCCCTCCCTCCTCACCGTAAAGGCTCCCCACTGTTGCCAGCCCTGGAGAGCTGCACCATCCCTTGTCCCTTTCTTAAGCCCACATTTTTGGAAATAATCCCTTTTGAAATCTCTTCCCAGTTTGAGGGTGCCCTGCCTCCTGCTGGGGCCCTGACAGGACAAACAGGCCCTTGTGGTCACCAGCACAGTCACACACAATCTTTCACGGATCACCACACTGCCCTGTCATCACAGATGGGTGCCACCTTCCTGCGTGGGTCCCAGTCCCCTCCCCCAGCTTCCTCATCCCATCCTTCACTGGGGGAGACTTCCTGAAGAGGGTCAGCCCAGAGCCCGATCCAGGGGGAAAGCAGTCTGAAGTCAGTCAACAGGGCCAGATTGCCTCAAGGAACAGCTAACCTAAAGAGTCATGAGAGACACATACAAAGGAAAGGCAGTAGGGACACTTGCAAAGCAAACCTCAAAATCACATGCCTTTGTCTCACATTATTGAAATTTATTCTTCCTGAATGTATAAATCAGGAGACTGATTCAAGAGACATTCATTTTGCGAATAATACAAGTTCTGGGTTGTGTTTGAGTAAATGTGCCCCCCCTTCCCTTTTTTATCAGGATATTTGAATAAATATGCTCCCTTTTTTCATTTTAAACTTTGCTTCCAATTTCTACTTTGCCGCTGTGTCTCTCTGAGGAAGGGGTGCCCCTCCCCCTGAGCCAGCAGCAGGCCATTTTTCTGAGAGTCCACAGCCACTCCCTAGTCAGAGAGGACAAGGACAGTGGGGGAAGGAAGCAGGGATTTCTCAGACCAACATTTCCTCTCAAATAGGCCTCCCAGCATTGTCAGAGTGAGAAGCCATGACATTGACCAAAATGCAGACCCCAGCTGCACTGTGACTTAAGAACAACGACTGTATTTAAAGAAGAAATCCTTTTCATGTTCACATTAGAAATGTTTGCTGCTTTCTTAAATAATCTGATTGCATCTCAGAGGACCTGTCGTGACATTTCCAAGCATATAGTGTCAGCCAAAATCAAATGTGGCTTATTAAGGAAACTCAGAGTACAGGAACCTTCCCTAGAACCCAGCACCTTGCCACTGTTGAGTGCAAGGCCTCTGTGAAGGGAGGACAGTGCCAAGATTGTATGGGATCAATTCCGTTGGGTAGGGTTGTGGGACGTCTTCCTGAAGGAGATGCCCACGGCAGGAGCTCAATCCAGGAGTCCAGATCCGTAGAGTGGAGGTTCTGAGGAACTGGGAGGAGCTGGAAAGAATAATTTCAAGAGCTTTAATTACCTCCTTCCCACAGTGACCAGCCCCACCCAAACCCTTCAACATCTGCGTCAAGAGGGCCCACTGTGGAGACAAGGTACAGGATAATATTATGGAGCAGGGCTCCATGGCTCCCGTCTTGGAAGAGGTGGGGGCTCCTGGGTAAGAAGAGGTTCCCTTGGGCCTTTTTCCTTGGCTGAGATCCCCACGGGTCTGAGCAGCTGGAATGGAATGTTCCTGGGAAGAAAAGCCTGCCCCTCCTCCACCTCTCTCCTTATGGAGTTCCCCAGGGCACACAGTGGGGGGAGAAGGAGGATCATTCCAGGGATTCCTGATATGGCGATGCTCTGGGAAAGCAAAGCCCCAAAGCAACGCCTGGGGTCTCTGTCCTAGCAGCCTCTCCTGGGCTAGGCAGATTCAAACATTTATGAATCTCCTCTATGTGCTTAGTGTGACCTCTCATTCAACAGTCAGGAGTTATCCTCTCTCCAGCTCCCCAATAAAACACACATACACACACAACTGGCCCAGAGAAGGGAAGTCATTTGTCCAACTTCTTCCAGCTGAGAAGTTATAGGCAAACACTGAATTCCAGATCTGTCTTATTCCAAGCTCGGGGCACTTTCTGCCCTCACCATGGAGCCTGTCACCCTTCTCCCCTGCCATCCCAGGCTCTCTACTCTCCTTGGCATGAAACCTTCCAGCCAGGTGTGCAGGGAGAGGAGGTAGCCCTCCAGGCAAGCCCAGGCCCTGAGCATCATTGGCCTGCCCTTGCCTGAAGCTAGGTGTGCTGACTCAACCTGACTCACCCCCCAGAGTCCAGACAACCAGGGACAGGAGCCAGCTTCTGGGTATGTGCCCAGACCTTGGCGGTGGTGATTGGGGAGGGGGGTACACCTTCTGCCACCCTTCCAGCATTTCATCACATCCCTCCCAGATCTGAGGACCAGGGGCCACGGTATTCAGACATAAAGGGTAAGAGCCCAGAAAGCCCCTCAAATGGAGCCCTTACTATCCTGGTAAATGAAAAGCCACATAATGTTTAAAGGACCCTTCATTTACAGGTTCTAGGTCCTTAGGCAAGTCATCTGCCCTACCTGATCCTCAGTTTCCTCATCCATGGAAATGGGGATAGTAACCCCTACTTTGCAGAGTAGCTAGGAGGAATAAAACAGATAAAGTGCTCAGCACAGTGCCTAGCGTGGAGATGGGTAATATATTCCAGAACCAAGGAATCTGGCCAGGCTTTGGTCAAGCGCTAATGCAGGAAGATAGGCTGGAGATTTCCGACTTTCCCCCTTCCCCAGGCTGTAAAGCAAGAGCCTCTCTTTTATCTCTGAGAAGACTGGGCTATTGGGTTTTCTCTAGGGATCTGGCGAGGGCGGCGGGGGGTGGGGGGTGAGTGGGGGTGCAGAAGCGGAAGCCTCCGTGAGACTGCCCGCTACAGGTTTGGAGCACCACAGTTGTGACCTGTTTAAGCCTGATCTCTAGGAAGTCACCGTGGTCCCCAGATGGCTGCAGAATGCGGTATTCTGATCAATTATTAGTGTAACAAATCAGACGGAGACAGCCAACAGGGGCAACCTTTTTTCCAGGAAAGTCTTTCTTGATGAACCTTCCTCCTGAAGTCCGGGGCCCGTCCCAACCACAGGCCCAACATTACGTCACTTCTCCGAACGACTGCCACGCCCCGCTCATTCTGCCAGACCCTTAGCTCGAGGCCTAGGAAGGCTAGGCAGGACCAGAGAGGGCCGGTCGGGGGTGGGGACCCCGGGGACCAAGCCTGCTCCAAGCCACACCCCCAAGCCCCGGGAAACAGCCCCACACTGCCCTCTGGTGGCACCGCCCAGAGATGCCTTCACTGGGCTAAGGCCCTCCAAAAAAGGGAAGGGCTCATCCAGGGGAAGGGCAAGTTCTAAATTAGAACACTGAACACTCTCTCGGCCCCAAAAGCTGGCCTGAAGAAGGGCTCCCGTTCTCATTTCCCCTTGCTGAAACCCCAGATTCCCTGCTGATCATGGAAGTTCTTAAGACCCCCAACGCTGGGGCCATCAAGAAAGTGTTCCGGAGGCGGGGTGGGCTAGAGGGGTGTCAGTCTCCAGACCCAGGGGCTATAGTTATTTGTGAAGGCCTAAAAATAGCCCTCTAACAACACAAACTGCCCAGCCCCAGAGGGTCCCCTGGGATAGTGATTGCCAGGGAAGGCTGCCTAGATGAAGGCTGGAACCCTTAAAAAAGCAGAGACCCTTTGAAATCGGTGCCCGTTCTTGAGCCCCTGGACTGAGTAGATACCAGTGCTTGTTGACTGAGGAGAAAACGGAGCCTCCTAGAGGGGGCTGGGAGGCTCAGACAGGGGTGGGAAAATGACTTTTGTTAGTTGGCTGAGGAGTAGTGGGCAGAGCACTGAACCATGAGCTGAGGTTCAAGTCACTGAGCACTGTATTCCCCAGGTCAAGGCCCTTGGTGAAAGGCAGTGGAACATCTAGAAGGGGGGAGGGGGACAGGGCTGCCTGTGACACTAGGATGAATCTCCATCTCCCACACACATGCATCACTTTCTCCATCAAGAGCCGTCTCTAATCCCTCATCCCCCACCCCCTCTCCAAATCAGGACAAAGCTGATGATGCTAAATCCCAGAGAAAGGCAACACTGATGGCACAGAGCACTTTACACCACTAGCTAAAAGCTTCTCTGGACCAAGCGTCCCTCTCCCGTACAACGCAGAAAACCACCGGTCCTGGCTGCAGCCCAGCACTGCAGCTGGAGCTCCTCGCTGTCACCTCCAAGAAGTCCTTGTTCTCTCTGGGCCTCTAGACCCTGAATGAACTGAGTAGTTTCAGAAGGTTCTCCCTCTCCACGGAGGCCAGAGGATGCCAGGGCCCCTCACTGCTCTCCTGGTCCCCATGCTCTCTCAGACTCCTTGAGACCTCCTCCTGGACTTCCCTACTCCAGCTAAGAATGAGGTTTGGAAAGGCCTGGATGTTAGAAACCAGCCCCAAAGTTTGTGCCCAAGGAGAGGAAAAGGAAGGGCTAAAGAGAGTCAGGTGAGGGCCCCCCGGGGTCTGCCTTTCATAGCACTGCACTGACCCTCAAGACTCTAAGATTAAACCAGATTCCTAGGACTATGACATTCTCATCCTACCCCCTCTCCCCTATTCCCAAGCCCTGACATGAGGAAGGACAGCTATGTCCAGAGAGGGACTGAGGAATCTGACCCAGAGAGGAGGAAGAGTTGTTCTAGGTCTCACAGCAGACAGGCTGGACACCAGCTCCCTGTAGTCCCTGCCCCTGGGCAGGAAGGAGACACCACCATGGGGAAGACACACACAGGCCTGGGACCTAGTTCTGCCCAGTGCTGGCATGTGACCTTGCCACTCTGTAAAATGAGGACTTTAGATTAGTTCCTAGCTCCAGCAGCAAAAGCAGTGCCTGTTTCTAGGTGTGACTTGAAAGAATAAACCATTCCTTCTGTGACTTAAGGGGGAAGAAGACAGACCTCTCCCTGTGTTAACCTCACTACAGCCCTTCCCAGAGCTGAGGACAACCACTTCACAGGCTGACAAGGGAGGCTGCAGTCCAAACAGGTGATGAGCGGCAAAGCAGCAGCCAGGCAATTCATAGCTGGGAAGGGAGGAGTGTGTGTGTGTGTGGGGGGGGGGGTCCTGAAGGGCATGTGGACAGGAAGAGAAGTCAATCTCATTTCAGGTCTGGCCCTTTAAGGCCCCCCCTTTCTAGAAGCAAATGACATACCTGCCCTCTTGGGGCCTGTTAAAGGATGTAACCTGGCTCCATCCCTGGCAAAGCCATCTTAGAGACAGGTTGGGAGGGGGTCCCCTAGGAGAGTAGGTGAGGCCTTTGGTAGTTACCAAATACTCCACCCTGGTCATCTAAGTTACTTTTGGCAAAACTGCTTGAGACAATGAGAAAAGATCTGTCTCCTAGAAGTGGAAGGGCCTTTGTATGATGGAAACAAATCCATAACCTCTCTGAGATGCCACCCCCTCCAAATGGGAAACAGGGGCTTAGGAGAGAATTCAGTGGTACATCGCTGGCCCAGCACCCTACCCCATTCTGGGACCTGTTTATTCTGTCCTCCCTGAAGGTGTGGAGCTGGGCAGTGCCAGAAAGCAGCAGTCTCAAGGGCAAGACTCTTCTTAGAGCCACAAGGGACCCAGGAAAGGCAACGCGGTTTGGTGGGGGAGGGCGGCGGGGAAGGGAAGGGAGGGGAGGAGGCCTGGGTCAGTGCAGCAGGCTCCGACTGGTAATAAAAGTTTGCCAGCAAACCCCTCTTGGAATCTGAGCATGTTCAATTTCCCCAACTCTATAATGGGGACTTGGTGCTACCACCTCACCCCCCGGGAGGACTGGGAGAGGCCGTTACAAAGTGGCCAGCTTTACTGGGGACCTAGAAGACTCCAGAAGCCCCAGGGAAGGGAGATCCGGGGCCCGGTACCACCCCGCCCCGCCCCCTCAGATGCACTAGCCGCTCAGACCGCACCTCAGCCTCCTTTACTGGGCCCCTGGCCCCCCGACTGTGTCTTCCTGGGGTCCGTCAGTCCGTCCATCCGCGTCGGTGACGCCGTCCATCCAGCGGACGTCCCAATCCGTCGGCCGGCCCCTCGGCGATGGCCTGTCGGGGGTGGCCAGGGCCCCCGACGCTGAGGTCAGCGCTGGGGGGAAGCGGGGCCGCGGGGCGGGCTTCGGCGGAAGGGCGAGTCGGGCTCCGGGCCGTGGCCCCGCCGCAGGCGCCCAGCACCCCAGGGCACGCAGCCTCCCAGGCCTAACGCCGAGGCGAGCAGCGCAGGCGGGCGGCCCCGGCGGCCGCGACGCTGGCCCTTCTTAAGGCGTGAGCCGTGCGCTGCCAGGTAGAGCTCGGCCTGCGCCACGCCGCCGCTCAGGCGGCCCAGGCTCTCGGCACGGTGCGCCAGGCGCAGCTCGGCCGCCAAGAAGACGCGGTGCAGCTGCAGCACACGGCTCTCCAGCTCCGACACCAGGCGCCTGCGGCCCTCCACCTCCAGCAGTCGCCGGCGCGCTTCGGCCAGCTCCAGCGCTCGGCCCCCGGCTGCCCCAGCCGCCGCCGCCGCGCCCCCTGCCGGCGCGGTAGCCCCCGCGCCCCCGTTAGCGCCCTGGCGCCAGCGCTGCAGCTCCTGCCCCTCCGCCGAGCCCGCCCACGCCGGGGCCGACTCGGCGGGCGCCGAGACCGAAGCCGGGGTCGGAGTCAAGGTCGGAGATGGGGGCGGGGGCTGAGGGGACGACACGAGCTCCCGGGGCGGCGGCGGCGGGGACCCCGGTTCCGCGGTCCCTTCCTGGGCCCCCGGGCCGCAGGCGCTGATGCGGCAGCCCGGCATCCCCCGCCCCCCGGCGGTCTGTTGCTGTCTGTCCTCGGGTCAGGCCAGCTGCCCCCGCGAAGGGGAGGACTCAAGCCGCGCACGCGAGAGAGATGCAGCGGCAGCCCCCGCGCGAGCCGCGGGTGCATCTTATAGAGCACGGGGCGGAGCGAAGGGCAACACAGCCAATCAGAGACTGGCATGCCTGATCCCGCCTCCCCTGCCCCGCCTTCTCAGGACACCGCCCTAACCCTTCGGGTCCCTGGTCCTCTATCCGGCTCTGCCTAGCCCGGGCACCCGGTCCCCATCCACCTCCCCCCTACTTTAGGGTAGAAGGAGGAACGCATATTCTCTGGTCTAGCCCCTGAGTCATAAGCTCTGGCAGTTGATGCTTAGAAATAATGGACTCCAGTAGCAAGTCAGTGGCTGACTTTCGCAGCGAAAGGTCGGGCGCGGGGATGCCTAAGGCCACACTGTGTGCCAGTGAGAGTCTGGACTAGAACTCTAGGGACTTGACTCCTTGCGCAGTGCTCCTTCCCTAACCGCACCCTGCCGCTTGGCCGAATCGGTTTTTGGGCCACAAGTCTCTCCAGGACCCCATCTCCAATCTCCCTGGGTCAGTGAAGAGGTTAATGTAGAGCGGTGTGACCCGGCGTTCAGATGGAGATCTGGCCCGGTTGGGTCCCCACGGAGGAGGCCCTTGCAGAACAAACCACAGCGCAGCCGCTGAGCCTGGCGTGGCTTTCTCAAAGGAGCCCCAGACCCGACGGTGTGCAAAATTCTTTCTGTGCTCTTGTTCCTTTTTGCTTCTCCCAGTAGGTAGGCATCCCCACATCTAGAAATAGAGGAGGGAAACAGACACAGAAGGTACAGAGGTGCCTTGCCAGAGACCACATTGCAGGTCAGTGGCTGAATCTGGACCACTGAATGGGACCAACTGGACCATTCATGCCCTCTGGGAACTCAGATAAGACCCTCCTTAAATGGGACTTTAGTCATCCTGGTAAAACAGTAGGACTGAGCCCAGCCCATTTTTCTCTGAACTAGAGGAGACCCTGCCCTACCACCTCCAAACACTGGCCCAGACACCATGGCCCTGCCTCAGTTTCCATCCACTCCAAGATGCCATGAGAGATGGGAGGTGTCTGTTGTGGGTGGGGCAGGGGCTGGAGGGCCAGGAACCACTTCTGAGACTGACTGGGAAGAATCCCAGCAAACCTTAGACTCAGGAGGACTTGCCAAAAAGGTGTAACCTACTACTGCCCCAGCCTGAAGAGGAAGCTGATCGGGGAGCAGCACTCACTTGATGTGGATTTCCTGTGGAGGAGGAGGAGGATGGAGGACCCTCCTCTGCTCCTGTGTTCTCGTACTATTTTTAGGTGCCTTAGACTGAGTGAGGGGAACTTGTGCATGAGAAAGCTTAGCTCATCATCAGACAGATCACTGCTCCCAACTTCTGGGGGACAAATCAAGGGGAATAAGACTAGAATTTGCCCCCCATCATCACCCAGATCCAAAGACCCAGCCAGACCTGAGTTCAAACCCCATACAGATTGCCCATTTGGGCAAGTTGTTTATCTCAATAGGAGATAATCAACCCATATTTATTGAATGGATGAATGTTCTCTATATCCTCATGGCATCCCCTAGAGACAGGCATCAGCAACATCTTCTTCCTGATAAGAAACCAAAGCCCAGGGGCACCTGGGTGACTCAGTGGGTTAAAGCCTCTGCCTTCGGCTCAGGTCATGATCCCAGGGTCCTGGGATTGAGCTCCGCATCGGGCTCTCTGCTCAGCCGGAGCCTGCTTCCCTTCCTCTCTCTCTGCCTGCCTCTCTGCCTACTTGTGATCTCTGTCAAATAAATAAATAAAATCTTAAAAAAGAAAAGAAAGAAAGAAAAAGAAACCAAAGCCCAGGGAAGTGAAGAGGTTTGCCCAAGACCAAACAGCAGATGAGTGGCCAAGAACGAATTCAAACGTGGATCTGACCCACTCCAAAGTCATCCTTCACCTCCCTATAATTCTGATCTGTCCCGTGTTCCTATTCTTTATGGCACTTCCCGCAGGTTATGTTTATATATTTGTTTACTTGTTCAATAGTCTCTCTCCCTAGGTCAATTTTGCTTATCGCTAGAATCACCTCAAGTTAAGTAGAGAGCCAGTCAATTAGTGTTTATTTGAGTTGAAAAATAATGCAAGGGTAGAGCTTGTTAAGAATGTAGAAACCTCTTTCCCTTCTTTCTTTCCTTCCTCCCTTCCCCCTTCCTTCCTCTCATTCAACAAATTTGAGGGGCACCTGGGAGGCTCAGTTGGTTAAATGTCTACCTTTTGCCCAGAGTCCTGGGATTACCAGCTTTAGGCTCTGATTCTCCTTCTGTCCTGCCCCCTTGTGCTCCCTCTCCCTCTCTCAAGTAAATAAATAAAATATTTTTTAAAAATTTAATCATTATCGGGGCGCCTGGGTGGCTCAGTGGGTTAAAGCCTCTGCCTTCGGCTCAGGTCATGATCCCAGGGTCCCAGGATCGAGCTCCACATCAGGCTCTCTGCTCAGCAGGGAGCCTGCTTCCTCCTCCTCTTTCTCTCTCTCTGCCTGCCTCTCTGCCTGCTTATGATCTCTGTTAAATAAATAAATAAAATCTTTTAAAAAAATTTAATCATTATCTCTTTGTCAGGCTGACTGCTGGAGGTACAGCCATGATCAGATGGGGATCTGCTCTTAGGGGACACACAGTCTAGTCGAGGGGACACAACCAGGTGATGGCATTTCAGTGAGATATCTACTGGGATGGGGGGGGACACAGAGACTATGGGGACATAGAACAAGCACTGAGCCCAGCTGGATGGGGAGGGGTTCAGGAGAGTTCCCTGCAGGAGATGATATTTAAACTGAGACCCAGAGGATGAGTCAAATGGAGAGGTGACCAGATGGGTGTGGGGGCGGGGACAGGAAGGGAGGAAGGGAAACTGTGTATAAAGGACCAGAGGTGAGAGACCTTTGGCACCTGCCAGCTTCCTTCCCGGAGTCCTTAACTGGCCTGCACTTCTGCACCTGGGAGTGGACGGGGCCATAAGCAACCACCTGTAAGGACACAGCCAGCCTGGCAAACATGACATTTGGAATTAGGGAACAGGTTTTTAAACTATAATGATTACTGGCTTTTCTGATCTTATAAAAGTTATATACTCCTTTTATAGAAAAAATGAGAAAGAACATATTAAGTTAAAAGAATTAGGGAGGGAGGGGAAAGGCATCTGGAATTAGAGAGACTTCAGTCTGAATTGAAGTTCAGTCTGTTCCCAGCTATGCAGCCCTGAGAAAGGTACTTCTTCTCTGTGACCTTCAGGCTCTAGGGAATACCCCCAGCACTGACAAGGACACAGATGCAAGGATTTGTCCAAGGTCCCACGAGCTGGTCATATCTGTCTGTGGTCTGATTCAGAGACAGTAAAGAGAAGAGGCAGCTCTAGAGTCCAGTCCATTATTTTTTTTTTAAGATTTTATTTATTTATTTGACAGACAGAAATCACAAGTAGGCAGAGAGACAGTCAGAGAAAGAGGAGGAAGCAGGCTCCCCGCTGAGCAGAGAGCCCAGTGTGGGGCTGGGATCCTGACCTGAGCTGAAGGCAGAGGCTTTAACCCACTGAGCCACCTGGGCACCCAGTCCTGTCCATTGTTATATCCACGCTCCTACCAGGACAGAAGCCAGTGGAGAGAGACAGATCCTGACAGAAGCTAGGGCCCAAGACAGGATTCCCCTGCATCAGCTCAGAGTAGAATCGGGCAGGAGGTCGAGGCCTGAGGAGTCTGCTGGCATCCCAGTCCCAGCCTAGAAGATTCGAGGCCTCACCAAGAGATGCAGCCCCTCCTTTTCAGTCTCTTCCTGGCAACCTGGCCTGGCACCCCCTAGGATGTGATATCCATTTAATAATTTAGCAGATGCAGACAAAGATAGCAGCTCTGAAAATAAACCAACTAGGTCCCAGCCTCCATCTCCTCTTTCCTCAACAGACTCCCCTACCCTCCCTGAAAGGTTTCCGGTTGCCCCACACCTATCAGTTCCCCAGCCTGCCAAGGAGCACGTGACACCTCCTTCTCCATCTCCTCCCTCCTACTCACCTCCTTCTTCTCTCCATTCTCATGTTAAGAGCTTTCATATTAATTAGGGCTTAAAGGAATCTTGGCTTTAAGTCACAAGGCCTTGAGCAAGTCCCATCATTCTAAGCCTCTCTTCGCACAATCAGAAAATGAGGCCTCCAGATTCCTAGATGTAGCATGAAGAAAATGTCTGGAAGGTGGCAATTATTTGGACTGGGGACTGGACCTCTTTTCCAGGAAGGCACAAGTCCAGTGTCAGTTCTGTTTCAGTCAACAACGTTGCAACCCACCCTGCCATTCCCTCCAGAAAGCTCACAGATTCTTTGTTTTTCATTTCTCTTGTGATGAAAATTTTGCCCTGGTTTGTATTCCTAGAATAAAAGGCTATGACTTGGGGCGCCTGGGTGGCTCAGTGGGTTAAAGCCTCTGCACAAGTCATGATCTCAGGTTCCTGGAATCGAGCCCCGCATCAGGCTCTCTGCTTGGCAGGAAGCCTGCTTCCCCCTCTCTCTCTCTGCCTGCCTCTCTGCCTACTTGTGATCTCTCTCTCTGTGTCAAATAAATAAATAAAATCTTAAAAAAAAAAAAAAGGCTATGACTTGTGTTCACAGTGGATGCAACAGGTCTTATGTGGGAAACAAAGGGAGAAGAAAAATTATTAAATTTCCTTACTACCTACAGCCCATTGACAAGTCCTTCAAACAGTGCACTATCTTCCTCTACGGACTCAACTTCCTCCACGTTAATACTTCGCTAAGGACAAAAGGAAATCTTAGCCCAACCCTCCAGGATCCTGTAAATCTACTCCAACATATACAAATTCCTTTGGGGGAGGTGCCTGGGTGGCTCAGTTGGCTAAGCATCTGCCTTTAGTTCAGACAATGATCCCAGGGTTCTGGGATGGAGTCCTGCATCAGGCTCCCTGCTCAGCGGGAGCCTGCTCTCTCTCTCCCTCTACCCTTCCCTAGTTTGTGCTCTCTCACTCACTCTCTCTCTCAAATAAATAAAGTATTTTTAAAAAATTCTTTTGGAAATTCCTTTATCTCTACTCTCCTCCACCCCAGGATATATGCCAGGATATAAACATCTTCCAAGCATATGACCCACTGATATACATCTGAAGAGTCTCATGACTCAGCTTTTACTAAACAGTCATAAATGACCTTTCCCAAAAATAGCTAGCCCCCGAGCTCCCCCAACCCCCAGGATCCTGGAAACCTTGTTTCCAAAATACCTGGGAGGCTTACACTACCCCTAACCCCCTCCTAACTTGAAAGCATGTAAAAGGCCACTCCTTGTGACCCCAGTGCAGCTCTTTCTGCCCACGGGTCCTGTCTCTGTGCTTTAATAAAACCACCTTTTGGCGCAAAGATGTCTCAAGAATTCTTTCTTGGCCATTGGCTTCGAACCCAAATGTTTTCCCTATATCAGGGCACATGCATTTGGGGCTCCATCACATTTCTGACAAATAGAAATGTTACTTCCTTCTGGGAAGTTGGGAAGAGCACTACCCCTCCCTCCTTAAAGTTCTGCTCAAACCACTCGATTTTTTTTTTTTAAGATTTTATTATTTATTTGACAGAGATCACAAGTAGGCAGAGGCAGAGAGAGAAAAAGGAGGAAGCAGGCTCCCCGCTGAGCAGAGAGCCCGATGCGGGGCTCGGTCCCAGGACCCTGAGATCATGACCTGAGCCGAAGGCAGCGGCTTAACCCACTGAGCCACCCAGGCGCCCCAAACTACTCGATCTTTATGGATCTCTGTTTCTACATTTCTAAAGTGGCCAGGTGTCAAAAGGTAAGTAGAACAAAGTCAGACTCTGGGATCTCCAGACTGTGAGCTGCAAAAGGCATGAGTGAGATTGCATCTGTGTTCATGCATTCATTCAACAACAGAATCAAGCACTTGCTGCTAGGAACCGGCCGCTGGGCAAGGTGCATGGCAGTAAATAAAAGAAGCACAATCCCTAATCCCCCAAAGCTTAAATTTCAGAAATCAAAATAATTAAGACCCAAGAAGGGTGCCAGGAAGAAAACACCTGCTAATTTTTACCTAGTGGTTACTCTGCGCCAGGAAGTAATCTTCCCGGTAGCCGCTGTTCTTCGCACACCCCATTCTATAGATGAAGAAACTTTAGAACAAGCTGACTGAGTAAGTGTGGCCAAGGTCACAAGGAGTGGCCAAGCTAGGATTCAGCCCAGACAATCTGCCTGCAGAATCTATTTTCAACCATGATGCTATCTACAGTGAGTGCTTCCCTAGAAATCATGAACAAGGAATCACCTGGTGACATGATAGAAAGAGGAGTCAGGGAGGGCTTCTCCTTAGAAGGTGACTTTTTTTTTTTAAGATTTTATTTATTTATTTGACAGAGAGAGATTACAAGTAGGCAGAGAGTCAGGCAGAGAGAGAGAGAGAGAGAGGAGGAAGCAGGCTCCCTGCTGAGCAGAGAGCCCGATGCGGGACTCGATCCCAGGACCCTGAGATCATGACCTGAGCCAAAGGCAGCGGCTTAACCCACTGAGCCACCCAGGCGCCCTAGAAGGTGACATTTAAACAGAGACTTGAGAGAGGAGCAGGAGTCAGTCATGTGGAATTAAGGAAAGAGATTTCCCAGCAGGATAAAAAAATATGTGCAAAGGTCCTGAGACAGAAAGATTGGTGTGCTCAGTGCCTGGTAAACCAACAGGAGAATGGGGTCAGAGCTGAGGTCAGGGTGAGGATTAGTGCAGGGGAAGCCTTTGAAAGGCTTAAGTGGGGGATCAACATGATCTGATTTGTTTTTAAAAGATTGTGCTGTTTGCCATGTGGAGAGTGACCTGCAAGGGAACAGGAGGAGGATGAGGGAGACCAGTTAGAAGATTACTGCAGTAATCCAGCTGAGAGGATGTGGCTAGGCCAGGAGTAATGGCAAGAGGTGGGAGGGAGGATGGATTTGAGCTTTATTTGGAGGTGAACCGATGGACTAGTGGGAGTGGGGGTGGGGTTAGGGCAGAGAATGCCCTCCAGGATTTGTGGACAGAGCAGCAGAATGGATTGTGGTGCCCTTGACTGAGATGGAAAAGAGCAAGGGAGGGTCAGGTTTCATGGAGAAATCAAGGTCAATGGCGCCTGGGTGGCTCAGTGGGTAAAGCCACTGCCTTTGGCTCAGGTCATGATCTCAGGGTCCTGGGATCGAGCCCCTCATCGGGCTCTCTGCTCAGCGGGGAGCCTGCTCCCCGTCTCTCTCTGCCTGCCTCTCTGCCTACTTGTGATCTCTTTCTGTAAAATAAATAAATAAATAAAATCTTTAAAAAAAAATAAGTGGCATTAACACAGCATTCAGAGAATAAGTTTTGAATTACTGCATGCTGGAAAATGGAAATATAACTTGTAAAATCATGTCCATTAAGTATCAGTCTAATGTAGAAAGGCAAAACTTAAAAAAAAAATAGGGAAAAATATATTTCTGGTAAATTCTAATAGTTCCCACACTTACAATCCTACCAGTTCCTAGTAGTTTCCACACCCACCAATTCTCCAACACCAGCTGGGTGTCCTGTAATTCGATTCAATTCTGGTACCAACTGGAGATCGTGTAGACTGCCCAGGACAAGGCTCCTTTCCACAAGACTGTTCTCCACTTCAGACCCCAGTCACAAGTACAAGGACCTCAGGTTCCCCACAGCTCTTGACGGACTTGACAAATCAGAGTTTCCCAGGAGCCACTCCTTGGATTCAGTCATTTGCTAGACTAGTTCACAGAAGTGAGGCTCACATTTATCTTGACCAGTTTATTATATAATAAAGGATGTGATGAAAGATACCACTGAACAGTCAGAAGAAGAGATACGGGATGCCTGGGTGACTCAGTTGGTTAAGGGGCTGCCTTCGGCTCAGGTCATGATCCCGGCGTCCTGGTATCGAGTTCCACATCGGGCTCCTTGCTCGGCAGGGAGCCTGCTTCTCCCTCTGCCTCTGCCTGCCACTCTATCTGCCTGTGCTCGCTCTCTCGCTCTCTCTCTCTCTCTGACAAATAATAAATAAAATTAAAAAGAAGAAGAAGAAGAAGAGATACATAGGGCGAGATCCAGAAGGGCCCCAAGAGCCGGAGTTTCTGTCTCCCGGAAATTAGGGTGTACTGTCCTCCAAGCATGTGGATATTTTCACCAACCCAAAGCTCTCCAAAACCCATACTTTGGAAATATTTATGGAGCCTTCATTATGGAGGTATGATCTATTTATTTATTTTAAGATTTTACTTGACACAGAGAGAGCAATCACAAGTAGGCAGAGAGGCAGACAGGGGGTCGGGGTGGGGGGGAATGCAGGCTCTGCTGAGGAGAGAGCCTGACCCCAAGACCCTGAGATCATGACCTGAGCTGAAGGCAGAGGCTTAACCCACTGAGCCACCCAGGTACCCCATGATCTATTTTTTAAAAGATGTTATTTATTTATTTGGGAGGGGAGCATGTGCTGGGGGGGTGGGTAGCAAGGAGGAAGTGGGAGAGAGAGAGAGGGAGAAGCAGACTTCCCTCTGAGCAAAAGGCCTGATGTGAGGTTTGATTCCAGGACCCTGAGATCGTAATCTGAGCGGAAGTCAGACTTAACCGACTGAGCCACCCAGTTTCTCTCTCCTTGGATGGGGCTGAAAGTTTCAAGGTTCTAATCATGGTTTGGTGTTTCTGGTGACCTGCTCTCCTCTCTGAAGCTATCTAGGAGCTCACCAAGGGTCACCTCATTAGAGTAAAATATGCTCCTGTGACCCAGGAAACTCCAAAGGCTCTAGGAGCTCTGTGCCAGGAACTAGGGTCCAAGATTGAATATTGGAGCAAAAGGATGTTTCTTATGCTCTCATCACTTGGGAAATTGCAAGGATTTTAAGAGTCCTGTGCCAGGAACTAGGAGTACAGACCTATATATATATATTTTCTTCTTTTATTTCATAACACCCAAATTGGATATCCATGATAAGTAAGCAGGTGTATAGATACATCCAGAAGTCAGGACTGGAGGCTTAAATTTGTTATCAACATATAGAGGGCACTGAAAGCATGGGGCAGGTCGAATGGCCTTGGAAGAAAGTGCTGATGAAAGTGAAAGAGGAGAGAAGCAGAGGTGCCATATTTAGATGTCAAGGTGATGGTGATGAACAAGCAAAGGACCCTGAGCAGGAGTGGTTGATAATAAAAAGGTAAAATAAGAGAGTGACTGAATAAATTGAGAGTGAGGAAGCATCCTGGCAAAAGTAGACTACTCTTCTGTGAAGTTTTGTTTTGGAAAGAAACAGAGAAGTGGGCTGGTAGCAGGCAAGAAACTAGGGCTGAACAGGAATTCTGTAAGATGGAAGCTACACCTTGATACACTGATGGGATTGATCCAGTGGCGGAGGGCATCGGGCTGCCTGGCATGAACCCCCCTTGGAAGATGCTTAAGAAAGCAAGAGAGGATGGCTTTCTGGCAAGCTCATTCTTGCCCAAAGCCTTTATTAAGTGCTTACTCTGTGCTCTAAGAGCTAGAATATAGCAGTGATCAAGAGGGCCGTGGTGCCTGTGCTCTGAGCACTCTTGATGCAGAGGGAAAGAAGAAGGCCACAAGGAATCAATACAAACACCATTTCAGATCGGCTTACCTGCATGCTTTGAAGGAAGTAAACAGGGGGATGTGACAGGGAGTAATCAAGAGGATGTCCTTTAGATCAAGGAGTCAAGGATGATGGATTGAGCAGCTGTGGTTTTTGCCTTCCCGTCATTCACTTATCCTACTTCTGACAACATTGCCTTTATTTTGAGGGGACACAACCTCTCTGACAAACTCAACGCATGTTCTTTGTGGGACTGACCCCAGCCCATCTCTAGATGGGACTTGTGATCCTGGCCCGGCCAACGAAACTCAACCCTAGGATGTTTGCTAGAACTTCTGGGGAAGAGAGACTTTCTTTGCCCAGGAATTGTTGACCAGATTTTGGACCTGGAGCTGCAGGAGGTCAGCTTGTCACCACAAAGGAAGTGCCTACCTGCCTGATGCCTGGCAGGCGAGCCCGGAAACAGAGAGACCTCATAAGTGGAAAAATCACATGAGCACCTGATTCTAGCTCTACCTGAAGGTGGCACGCCCCTTGGCCTTTTCTTTTCTTTCTTTTTTTTTTTCCTTTTTTTTCCCAATTTATTTATTTTCAGAAAAACAGTATTCATTATTTTTTCACCACACCCAGTGCTCCATGCAAGCCGTGCCCTCTATAATACCCACCACCTGATACCCCAACCTCCCACCCCCCCGCCACTTCAAACCCCTCAGATTGTTTTTCAGGGTCCATAGTCTCTCATGGTTCACCTCCCCTTCTCCTTGGCCTTTTCTATTAAATGTTTTGTTTTGTTTTCCCTTAAGCTATTTTGAGCTAGGGTTTCTATCACTTATAATTGAACAAATCCTGGTTGATAAAGAAGTCCTGAAGGATACGAAGGAGCCAGGCTTAGAAGTGCCAGGGAGAAACAATCCAGGTGCAAGGAGCAGGGCGCGTAAGATTCTTTGCAGAACAGAGTTTGGCCATTTGGGGAACACAAAGGAAGCAAGTGAATCTGGAGTATAATGAACTCGGTGATGGAATGAAATGGGATAGAACCACAGGAAGAAATTCCATTTCTAACAAAGTGGGAGAAAAGGAAGCAGAGAAACACTTCCCCATATATCCTCTTTAAAAAAAAGATGGATGTGCGGCGCCTGGGTGGCTCAGTGGGTTAAGGCCTCTGCCTTTGGCTCAGGTCATGGTCCCAGGGTCCTGGGATCGAGCCCCACATCGAGCCCCACCCAGGCACCCTTAAAAACAACATCTTAAAAAAAAAAAAAGTTCTGGTTGAGCTCCATCAAATGATGTCATTCCAGGAGCTGCAGAGCCTTCTCTCTGGGAAGGGGGAGCCAAGTTGCAATCAAGTTCCAAGCTGCAATCAGGAAGCATTCAGAAGGGACCCTTTGAGTTCCAGCATTTTGTTGGATTTTTCTTCCCTAGAGAGTTAAATTTTGGCCCTGTGGAGTTCTAAATACCTATTAGACAGATATTCAAGTGGAAATTTTGAATGGGCATTGAATTTGCATGTCTGGAGCTCAAGAGAGAAGATAGGCTGCAGATGTGAATTCCAAATTCTCACTACAAAGGCAGTCTTTAGTGGGACCATGGGATGAAGAAGGGAGAGAGGGAGAGAGCCCCAAAGACTGAGCCTGGGCACGCAACTGGCAAGTAGCTCTTTCTCCTTTTCCCCATCCTGCAGCCAGAAACGGGGATGTGATGGGTGTCAGCAAGGACCTTAAGACAAAGGTCTCATTCTGGGGATAGTAGAACAGTGGGGGTCTATTGCTTCCAGCTGAAACTAATTCTGAACTGATACAGGAACAAAATTGAGACATTCCTGGGAAGACTGGTCAAAAATCAAGAAAGAGGGGTGCCTGGGTGGGCTCAGTGGGTTAAAGCCTCTGCCTTCAGCTCAGGTCATGATCCCAGGGTCCTGGAATTGAGCCCTGCATCGGGCTCTCTGCTCGGCGAGGAGCCTGCTCCCCCGACCCCCCACCTGCCTCTCTGCCTACTTGTGATCTCTGTCTGTGAAATAAATAAATAAAATCTTTTTTTAAAAAAATCAAGAAAGAAAAGGAAGGCAGCACTATTCAACAGTGTTGGACTTGAAAAACAGACTAGGGAACTGTAGCAGTAGCTAAAATTTAAAAGATAATAGAGGAATATTGCAGATAATTTTATGACAATGAACTTGAAGCAAAGGTAAACTCAGCAAATGCCTGGAAAAATAAAAATTTACATCAAAAACAGTCAAGGACGGGGCGCCTGGGTGACTCAGTCTGTTGGAGCGATGGAGCGTCTGGCTTTTGATTTCAGCTCAGGTCATGATCTCAGGGTCCCCGGATTGAGCCCCACATCAGGCTCCAAGCTCAGTGGGGGACAGGGTGTATGCCTGAGATTCTCTCTCTCCCTCTTCCTATGCCCCTACCCCTGCTCAACTTACGTGTGGACTCTGTCTCTCTCTCTAAAAATAAACAAATAGGGGCATCTTGGTGACTCTTTGGGTTAAAACCTCTTCCTTCAGGTCATGATCCCAGGGTCCTGGGATTGAGCCCCACATCGGGCTCACTGCTCAGCGGGGAGTCTGCTTCCCCCCTCTCTCTCTGCCTACGTGTGATCTCTATCTGTCAAATAAATAAATAACATCTTTAAAAATATATATATAAACAAATCTTTTAAAAAAGAAAACAGCCAAGGACAGTATAAGAAAGAAAAATTACAGAGCAATGTTACTTAAGAACATAGATGTTAATGCCCTCAATGATATCAGCAACTTCAATCTAGCAATGTATTCAAAAGATAATAAACATGTCATGACTGAGTTGAGCTTATTCTAGGAAGGTTGATTCAACATCAGAAAATCTACTAGTGGAATTAATCATATTAGCATGCTAGTGGAGAAAAACCAAGTAACCATTTCAACTTATACAGAAAATGCTCTTGATAATTCATTATTTGTGTTAAAAATTCTTAGCAACCTAAGCATAAAGCGCTGTTAACCCATTTGTTCAACCATCTCTGATTTTAGAAGGAAACATTTTTTTTAAATATTTTATTTATTTATTTGACAGGCAGAGATCACAAGTAGGCAGAGAGAGGCAGGCAGAGAGAGAGAGGTGGATGCAGGCTGCCTGCTGAGCAGAGAGCCCCATGCGGGGCTCAATCCTAGGACCTTGGTATCATGACCTGAGCCGAAGGCAGAGGCTTTAACTCACTGAGCCACCCAGATGTCCCAGAAGGAAACATTTTTATAGGCTTCTAGAAATGTTATGGGTCTTAGGTGCTGTGTCCAATGGATGAATCTGCCCAAACATTAAGAGAATGATTGACACCATTTTCAAGATGGTATTTTTCTCTGGGAGGATGAGAAAGGGGAGGCAACAGAAGAGGGCCATACATGGGCTTCAAAGGTAGAGACATGTCCAGTTAAACTAGTGGGGGGTGCCCGGATGCTCCTTTTTGTTTTTCCCTAAGCTTAACCGACTGAGCCACCCGGGCGCCCCCAGGATGTTCCTTTTATCTTTACTCTTTAAATGGTACATATACTTTTATATAGAGACAGGTATAGATATATATACAATTGACCCTTGAACGGTGTGGGGGTCAGGGTGCTGTCAAAAATCATGTATAACTTCTGACTCTACAAAAACTTAACTACTAAGAGCCTACTCTTCTTCCTAATAACACAGACAATTAACACACATTTTGTGTGTTATTTGTCTCATATACCGTTTTCTCCCCTTGAGCCCAGGGCCTAGACCCACCTGTTCCCGGGGACTGGGGAACCTGAACTGCCACTCCCACCCCACGAGAGAAAAGGATGGGGAAGACTCTCGCATTCTGGTCCCTAGAAGCCCTAGGCAATTGTCTGTTCCTCTGGCCCCTGAGTCGGGGGATCTGACCCTTAGCAGAGTCCCTGTTTCTTTGTAGCCTGTCACTGAGCAGCCAGCGCCAGCCCAGCAAACCTTCCAGGGCCTGGAGACTTTAGATCCAGCTGGCTGAGCAGGGAGCCCATCCCCAGGACCCCAGGATCATGACCTGAGCCCAAGGCATCTAGATGCTTAACTGACTGAGCCACCCAGATGCCCCTCTGAGTAAATTTTTAAACATACCCTATTTTCAGGTACAGGGTGGCTCAGTGGACTGAGTATTTGACTCTTGATTTTGGCTGGGGTCAAGATCTCACAGAGTCAGATTGTGTAGGGCTCAGAGGGGAGTCTGTCCCTCTCCCTCCCCCTCTGCTCCACCCCTGCTTGCTTCCAGGGCTAGCTCTTGCTCTATATCTGAAATAAATAAATCTTTAAAAAATAATGTAAATAAAAACAGCCTATTTTCTTGCCTGCCTGAATGCATGTACCCATATTCATACCCACCACACCTACTTCTGCTTCCCCCCGCCCCTTCTCTCTCTTTCAGACTCTCTATCTCTACCTCCTTCTCCAGGCTTTTCTCTGATTCTGCCTTCTCCTCCCCCCAACTCCCCTCTTCCCCCCTCAACCCTCCACCCCTGCTCCCAGTCTCTCCCTGGGGCTGGCTTCCAGCCCCACTGCAGAGCACTCTGGGTCCAAGGAAAAGAGGCTTTGGCTGTGAGTGCATCAGATGCCAGGACCTGCCCTCCCCCTTCCCTCCATCTTCTTCCACCCCTCCACCCCTCCCCCGCCTGGGCCCGAACTTAGCGGCCACAGGCCACCGCCCTGCTGCCTCCAGACAGGCTGAGGGGAAGGAGCAACAGGGCTCCAGCGCTCAAGGGGGGGCTGCTGGGGGGCCCAGCTGGCTCTTGTGTTATTGAGCTCCTGGGCTGGTGGCTCCGCTTGGCAGAGCTCTGGGGACTCTGGGCACCAGCCTAGAAGAGTGGGACAAACTCCAGGTCGCTCAGGCTGAGGCTGAGCTAGACCAGCCCCCAAGCTTCTAGCCTCCCTCCATACCTGCCCTGAGCACCCAGAGCTAAGTCTGACAAGCCCTGACCCTTCCCAGCTAGCCAGAGGTACCCCAGGCCCTCCCTTGACCCTGACCTCTGATCCCTAACTTCCACACAGTTCCCCTCTGTCCTTCATCCTTCAGACCATGTTCTCCCACCTCCACAGAGAGGGAGGGGGCGAGGGCTGGACTCCACAGGAGGGTCCTTAGGGCAAGAGTGGGGTTTTCTGCTCAGACTAGGGGCTCCATGTCTGGGTTTGCCCATCTCCAGTCCATGTCACCACCTCCCTTTATGTCCCCTCACAAGGCTCTGCCTGCTCCAGGAGGCACAAATCTAGGACACACAGCAGGGAGGGGCACCCCGCCGCAGCTCCCACACCAGCCCCTCCAGGCATTCCTGTGAGTTCGGGAGAAAGCCGTCCTTTCCACACCTTCCCTATGATTTTGGCAAGAATTGAACATAGTTGAAAAAAGCACAAGATGTGAGGAGTCAGATCTGGGTAGAACGGCTTCCCCACTCTGAACCTCAGTTTGCTCATCCATCAAATGGGAAGAAAAGTATCTGCAGATGGTCTTCCCAGAGCCCACCTATGGGTCTACTTTCACCCCTTCCCTGACAGACCCAGAGGGCAGTTGACCCAGGCTGGGGTCCAGGCTGGATTCCGCCTGCTCCAGCTCCCAAATCTTGTCTGACCAACTATGTATTCTTCTAGTACTCCGCCGCTGGGAACCACTCAGGAATCCCTCCGCTGAGACCCTGGATACACTTCCGCCGCCGCACTAAGCCGTCTCCTCTCACGCCCTGTTGGCGCTTCTGGGAATGATCTGTCTTCCCCACACACTGTGCATTCCCCGAGGCCACATGCCAAGTCTCAGTCCTCTCTGTGTCCACAGTGCTCAGGCCAGGGCAAGGCACAGAGTAGGCGCTCCGTGATGCCTGTTGAGTGAGAATGGCCTGGACATTTTTCACGTTCTCTTTTCACGTTGGGTTCCCTACCCAACCCGTGCCTCGCCATACATGCCCCAGGGCTTTGTGTCTCCACTGCTGCCAGTCTCCTGGGCCCCCTGTCCTCCTCAGTGTCTCACTTGGAAGGTCCTGGGGAAGAACAATGCACCACCCCAGGACTACTGTTGAACTCTGGTTTGTTTGTTTGTTTGTTTAAAGATTTTATTTATTTATTTGACAAAGAGAGATCACAAGTAGGCAGAGAGGCAGGCACAGAGAGAAGGGGAAGCAGGTTCCCCACTGAGCAGAAAGCCCGATGTGGGGCTCATTCCCAGGACCCTGGGATTATGACCTGAGCCAAAGGCAGAGGCTTTAACCCACTGAGCCACCCAGGTGCCCCTGAACCCTGGTTTTTCTCCCTTACCCTTGAATTTCCTGAGGAAATTCCAGTTCCTCAGGCCACAAACCCGGGGTGAGTGGGGGAGGTGCCCAACTGTCACACTGGTGGCTCTCATGAACGGGGTCTCCGGTATGGATGCCCCCTTGTGGGCACCCTCCCATGTTGACTCTGGGTTTGGCTTTATGACTTGCTTTAGCCAATGGGACATCAAGAAGCATGAATGGGGGCGCCTGGGTGGCTCAGTGGGTTAAAGCCTCTGCCTTCGGCTCAGGTCATGATCTCAGGGTCCTGGGATCGAGTCCCACATCGGGCTCTCTGCTCTGCAGGGAGCCTGCTTCCTCCTCTCTCTCTGCCTGCCTATCTGCCTACTTGCGATCTCTGTCTGTCAAATAAATAAATAAAATCTTTAAAAAAAAAGAAGAAGCGTGAATGGGAGACTCGACAGGCACTTGCACACTGGGGCCTGTCCTCCCGGAAGCCAGCCGCTGCCCTGTAAGATGGGCAGCTAGACATCTGAACGATGACAGGTCAGGTGAGGAGAGGTCCTGGGTGATTTGGTAAGCCAACCCCAGCCGCCCCCAGCTGAATGCAACCCCAGCAGCCACCCCAGGCGAAACCCCTGAACCGGCCAGCTAACCCCAGCCAAACCACAGACTTTCCAGAAATAATATATCCTTGTTTTAAGCCACTGCATTTTAGGATGGTTTATTTCCCAGCAATAGATAACTGAAGCAAAGCCCAATCCTGCCTCTTCTCTGTCCTTCTCCTCCACATACAGTCCTGTGGAATCCATTCCCAGAATACATCGTATGTCTGACCACTTCTCACCACACCTCCAGACGCCCGCCTGGCCCAGACAGCCATCATCTCTCGCCTGGACCACGGCCACAGCCTCCTCACTAGGCTCCCTGCGTCCAGTCTTACCCTCGCCTCCAGTCACCCTCCAGTGACCAAGAAGGTGGTTTTGAGGTTTTGGTCCAATCAAGCCACCTTAAGCCACACACCTGCTCAAGACCCTCCAGTCAGTTCCCCACACAGAGTCCTCCGTAGCCTTCAAAGCCCTGTGTAGTAGAGCCGTGCCTGCCACGTCACCATCCCCAACCCCAGGGTCTCTCCGGAGCCCTTGCTCACTGCACCCCAGAGACACCGGCTTCCTTTCTGTTTCTTGAACATGTCCAGCATATCCCCACCTTGGGGGCTTTACGCTATGGGTCTTTCTGTCTAGATCTTTCTGTTCGCAGCTTACATGTCCCCTCAGGAAGGCCACCTATAGAAGAGGAAACTGAGGCTTGGAGAAGTGAGCTCATTTCCCATGTTCACTCAATTAGGAAGAGGCCTGGGTGACAGTCCATCCAGGGTCTGTATGACCGTCTCCCCCGACCCCCACCCCCGCCCACACACTGTAGGGCTCTTTCTGCCACATCAGCAGTTTTGGAGGATGATGGTGGTGGTCGTGGGCGCCTGAGAAAGGAGAGGGGTCAGAGGGGCCTCCTCCTTCGATTACTCCTTCTAAAAACACTCCTGGCTGTAGCCTTTGGACCCTGCCCTGGGCCGGGTGCTGGGGACTCAGAGATGAATTCGACCAGACTTTGCCCTCTTGGAGCTCCCATCTGGGAACAGGGAAAGCAGCAGAGGAGGTCAAGGGCAACAGAGGGGTTCAGGCAGCCTTTGGGGATACCTCAGGAAGGCAGCCTTCAAGCTGGGAGCTCTCCAGGAAGGCTTAATGGGGATGCCAGGTTGGTTGGGGGGGGACGGCCAGAAAGTAGGGCTGGTGTTCAGTGGCCAGAGCTGACTGCCCTGTAAGTCCTGCCCTGACTGTTCCCTGTAAGTGTCCAGAAGACTCAGCACTGGCCATGGGTATCCATGCTCACTGTGTGTGTGTGTGTGTGTGTGTGTGTGTGTGTGTGAAGAGAGTGAGGGAGCAGTACCGGGGCGAGGTGGAGGATAGACAAGAAAAGGGTGGAATGAATAAACAGATTTTACTGATGTGGAAACTCAAAGCCAGAGAGGCTGAGCCTCTCGCCCCAGCTCACAAAGCCACTAGGTGATAAAGGCAGGACTGGAACCCAGACCTCTCTTGCCACCGCACAGAGCAGCGTGGGAGCAGAATCCACCCCCTCTGGGCCCTGCTGCTTATTCACTATCCAATCTCAGCTAAGGTCATTCCCCTCACGGGCCTCATTTCCAGGGAACTGGATGAAGATACTTTCAACACAAGGACTCTGCAGAAAATACTTCTACTGGAATCAAATTCAGGACCAAAGAAACAGCCTTTGCCTCAGCCTGGTACAGGAGGGCTCCTTGGCCTGCAGGTCCCTTGAGGACTAGCAACTGGCAGCTGTGCTAACAGAAGCTGGGGAGCCCCAGGAATCCCCCGGAATCCCCCAGTGTCACGTGGACTTGGGATTTCCTACCCAGCTGTCTACCTAGAGTTCCAGAAGCCACCACAGCCCAGCTCCTTAGAATCCCTATGCACATCTCCATGTATCTCTATGTAGGTCATCCTCTCTGCCCAGACCCCAACTCACTGGCCCTCATTCCCCAGCATAACTTCCATACTTCCTGGGTTTTTCTCAGCCTCCAGGACACACCACTCTTTGGCCAATGAAGGAAAGGGGAGAGGCAACTCACTGGCCAACTGTCTGACCTGTACAGATACATCTGACTAACCAGAGGAGCCAAGATGGCTTCAGCTCCCATTTTCCAATTCCACTCATGCTCCACCATTCTGTCCCCTTCCACATGGAGGGGTTCCCTTTCGCTGGTTCCGTTCCATTTATTCTACTCGGAATCTCAGGAAATTCTACAAGAGAATTGTCTCTGGACAAGAGAGACATGGTGAGCAGAACCAGAGCTGATTACAGAAGGGAATTTTTGAGGGCAGATTCCCCAACTCTGCTGGGGCCTGGAACAACGTCCAGGGCCCAATTTCTGGGGTATCCAGAGGAACCCCAGCAGGAGCTCAGGCTCTCTGTGCAGAATGAACTCTGGGCTCTACCATTTACTGGCTGTGTGACCTTGGGCAAGCAGCTTAAATCTCTGAGCCTCTGATCTCTTAGCTATAAAATGGGGATTTGGGACCTACTCACTGAGTGATGGTGAGAATTACATGGAATAAGGCACAGAAGATACCTAACACGTAACAGGTGGTCATGGGTAGCAGCAGTAACAGGTTTTCCTGTTTATTCTCAGGGGCGGTGGCCTTGTCCCAGAGAGTCTTGGTCAAGGCATGGCTGGGGAGGCAGAGAGGGAAGAAGGGGTTAAAATAATATAGCTATCATTTACTTAACATTTACTACCTGCCAGCCTCTGTTGTAATCAATTCAATAACTTGGCCAAAGTCACACAGCTAGCAAGTGGCAGAAAGGGACACAAATTCAGACCCCTTGGCTGCAGAATTCACACTCTGAGTTACTATCCTACCTCACAGGAAACCCATTTTCAGATGAGACATGCTAAGGTTGCAAGAGCTTCAGTTCATAGTGCCCTTAAACGGATGTTCATGTGGGCCTCAGACTCAGAGCCTAGCTCAGTATTCTGGCAATTTCCAGTGTTGCATGCTGCCCCCTAGTGCCCCTATGGGACACACACACCAGAGGCCGGCAGTAGACAGCCCGGCAGCCTGATTCACACTCCTCTGACCCACTGCTCTTGCCCGTGACCCGATCTGCACATCTTATAGGTTCCAAATAGCACTCTGAATGCCAGCTACATATACAATCGTGATATTTTTTGGCTATCTCACAAATCCTCACCTTCTTTTTTTAAAAAGATTTTATTTATTTATTTGACACAGAGAGACGTGGTGAGAGAAGGAACACAAGCAGAGAGAGTGGGAGAGGGAGAAGCAGGCCTCCTGCCAGGCAGAGAGCCTGGGGCAGGACGCTGGAATCCTGACTTGAGCTGAAGGTAGACGCTTAACGACTGAGCCACCCAGGTGCCTCACAAATCCTCAAATTCAACAAATCTAACTCCAAGTTTATACTTTTACACCCAGACTTGTCCTCCTCAGTCATCTCCAGCCAGCCAGCGGCATAAGCCAGAACCCACCCCCCACCCCAGCCTGTCACCAGCCAAGCAGCCTGAATGGCAGCTGAGGAAGGAGACCGGAGAAGCAGGTATCAAGCCGAGTAAAGCAACAGATGAGGGCCCCTGGTCACAGCCAAGAGGCAAAACTGAGCTCAGGAAGCTCTGGTTAGAAAAGTAGGCCTTTCTGCTTAGAAAGAAGCCCAAACACAGTTCTGAGGGCTGGGAGGAGGTCACACTGAGGAGTACGACACTGGGAGCCAGAGGCCTGGGTACTGCTCTGTCACAGTATGCCCTTGGGACTTTAATGAGCCTCAGTTTCCCCATCTGTGCAATGAATATGACAATGCCTATCTCAGCCTCTTGTAAGGATAAAATTTAAGTGTTTTCTTTGTAAACTGAGAAGGGAAGTACACAGGAGAGGTTTGTTGTTATCTGGGAAATCCTCCAGTAGATGTTTCCTTTGTTGCACTGGATACTGGGCCCATAAGTTATGTTGTTTTGTTTTCAAAGAGAGTCATCAGGACACCGGGGTGGCTCAGTCCGTTAAGTGTCCAATTCTTCAGCCCAGGTCCTAATCTCAGGGTCCTGGGATAGAGCCCTACATTGGGCTCCTCGTTCAGCTGGGAGTTACCTTGAGATTCTCTCTCCTTCCCCCTCTGCCCCTTCTTTAGCTTGTGCACTCATTGTCTCTCTCAAATAAATAATCTTTTAAAAAAGAGGTCATAATTTTGTGGGGTGTTTTTAATTATGGTAAAAGAAAATATATAGGGGTGCCTGGGTGTCTCAGATAGTTAAGTGTCTTAATCTCAGGTCTTAATCTCAGAGTTGTGGGATCGAGTCCCACGTTGGGCTCCCCGCTCAATGGCGTGTTTGCGAGTTTGTTTCTCCCCTCTGCTCGTACTCTCTCTCTCAAATGAATAAATAAAATCTTTTTTAAAAAAAGGAAATGGATAAAACATAAAGATTGCCATTTTAACCACTTTTAAGTGTACAATGTGGCATTAATTACATTCACACTGTTGCGCAACCACCGCCATGATCTATTTCCAAAATTTTTCATCATTCCAAATAGAAACTCTGTACCCATTAAGCAATAACTTCCCATTTCCCCCCTCCCTCCCGTATCTGGTAACCTCTAATCTCTGTCTTAATAAATTAGTCTGTTCTAAATATTTAATGTAAGTGGAATCAGAATTTTTGTCTTTCTATGTCTGGCTTATTTCACTTAGCATAATGTTTTTAAAATTCATCTATGCTGGGGCTACTGGCTGGTTCAGTCAGTGGAGTGTGCAACTCTTGATCTCAGGGCTGTATGTTCAAGCCCCATGTTGGGTGTAGAGAGTACTTAAAAATAAAATCTTAAAAATATTCCTCTATCCTGTAGTATGTATCGGAACATCATTTGGTTTTTTTAAGATTTTTTTTTAAGTAAATCATGATTGTGGTGTTGAGTCATAAAATTGCATGAACGTTTAAAGACTCACAGGGATGAGCCTGTGTGACTCAGTTGGTTAAGCATCTGTCTGCATTCAGTTCAGGTCATGATCCCAGGGTCCTGGGATCGAGTCCCGCCTTGGGTTCCTGGTTCCTCTGGGAGCCTGCTTCTCCCTCTGTCTGCTGCTCCCTCTGCCTGTGCTCTCTCTCTCTCTCCGATAAATAAATAAACAAAATCTTAAAAAAAAAATCAAAGACCTACAGAGCTGTAGGTGAGTTATAAGGTAAAACACACCTTAACCTTAAAAAAAGAATAAATAAATGAGTAGGAGAAAAACTAAGACTCTAGACTCTCACATTTTTGCTACCTTGAGAACTTTGCAAGTGACAACAGCCTTCATTATTTACGGCATAAATGTATACTTTTTCATTCATTCATTCATGATAAAAATGAAAGTACTTGAACCTATCATCCAACCCAAGAACTACAAAATCACTAAAAACTATCTATTTACTGTTCCTCCCCCCACCCCCAGGTAATCACTATTCTGAATTTTGTGTTCTTCATTCTCTTGCTTTTTTTTTTTAGTAGTTTTTTTTCCCACACATAAATTAGGCTGGGCCTTATGAATTTGCCCTTTTTATAGGTCAAAACAGGTCACAACCCAGCAGCTTTATGAAGTTCAACCCCAATATTTTGCCTAAATTTAGTAGTTCTGGTTATATTTGAATTTTACAAAACAGGTATCATTCCATCTATGCTCTTCTGGGACTTGCATTTTTTTCTTAATCAATTAATTTTTTTTTTTTTTTTTTTTTTTAGTAATCTCTTTAGTAAGCAGGGCTGGAACTCACAACACTGAGATCAAGAATCACATGCTCTTCTGACCGAGTTTTCACTCAATATTATATCACCACGATTCAGCTGTATTGCTGTTTTTTCATTCATTTTCTATTGTTGTATAATTATTCCACATCTCTTCATTTCCTGTCAATGGTATTTGAGTGTTTTTGGTTTGGGGATACCACAAACAATGTTTCTACTACCATTCTTATCCATGGCTCCTGGCACATATGTGCCCTTTTTTTTTTCTTAAGATTTACTTTATTTTATTTTTTAAAGTTTTTTTATTTATTTTTGTGAGAGAGAGAATGAGCGGTGGTGGGAGGGGCAAAGAGAGAAGCAGGCTCCCCAGTGAGCAGGAAGTCTGATTCAGGACTTGATCCCAGGACCCTGAGATCATGACCCGAGCTGAAAGCAATCACTTAACTGACTGAGCCACCCAAGTGCCCCTTATTTATTTATTTTAGAGAGAGAGAGCATGCACGAGCGAGGAGAGGGACTGAGGGAAAGGGAGAGAGAAAGAATCCCAAGTAGACTCCCCGCTGACACTAAGCCCACATGGGGCTTCATCCTAGGACCCTGAGATCATGACCTGAGCTAAAATCAAGAGCTGGATGCTTAACCTAACTGTGCCACCCAGGCACCCCGTATGTGTGCCATTCTTGTGGTTGTACCCAGGAATGGACTTGCTGGTCTTAGGATACACAGATTTCAGCTATACACACGGCGACTCACTTTCTGAGCTCCAAATGAGGATACACTGTACCATTTGCCCCCAGGTAAGAATGTGGACAAGATGTGGTGGGAGTTGCAGAGGGTTTCTCGTGGAATTGAACACCTGCTGTATGGATATGGTAAGGGACCCACAGAATGAGATGATGGTGCCCTGAGGGGTGAGACAGGAAAAGAAACGCTCCAGTTGCCATGGGAATCATCTTCCAAGGAGTGGTCCACCCTGGCTGGACAAAGGGAGGGCTTGAAACCCAAACAGAGCAGACAAAGATCTCTATCCTAGTCAGCAGGATCTCCATCTAGGGTTGGGAGGATGTGTACCAGTACATGAAGGGCGAGAGACCTAGGCAGTGCTGAATTCTTCCTATCTACCAATCCTTACCCCAAAGATCTCTCCACATATCCTTGATCTCACTTTGCATCCATTATCTTTTTTAATTTTCCCAGCCAGAGAGAGGTATTATTATCTCCACAGATAGGCTTAGAGAAGGAGAGTGCGTTGCCCAAACTCACACGTTTTTTTCCAACTGCCTGAACAAATAATTTCCCCTTCCTTCCTTATTCTCAGTTTCCACATCTGTAAAATGGGAATGATAACACCTAACCACCTCACAGACTCATGGGAGGATTAAATGAGTCTATGCAAGCATGAGTCCTGGAGCTGCTCCTTGAACGTCACGTGTTCAAAAAAAAGAAAAGGAAGAAAGTCATTTGTTTATTGGTACTGTTGTTATGATTCTTATGGAGAGCAGGAACCCAAGAGA
The DNA here is from genome assembly GCF_020171115.1 of Neogale vison. Lineage (NCBI taxonomy): Eukaryota > Metazoa > Chordata > Mammalia > Carnivora > Mustelidae > Neogale > Neogale vison. The sequence goes on along the minus strand of NC_058092.1, from coordinate 20,043,579 downwards.
GTCTGAGCCCTGACTTCTTGCCACCCAGTGATGGTCCCTCTTCCAGAGACTCCATGGGATGTGGTAGTCATGGCCCATTTTGGTCACCTCTGTGGCTCTGTGATATGTCTTTCAGGACTGGACAGTCCCCCCACCCCCTGCTTCTAGGCCCCAGAATAGAGGTAGTTGATCTCCCCTGCAGACTTTCCCAAACGGAGGTGAACTGCGCAGCTGAGTAGAGGACGCGTACCCCCTATTCTGTCTCAGGGCAAAGGAAAAACTCGGGGAGCCCAGCGGTTCATTCAATCGAGAAAATCTGCTGAGCACCTAGTATGCGCCCGTCCTGCACTGGGCAGCGAGAGCATTGGGAACAAGACCAGACCGTGTCTTAAAGTCAGAAAAGGAGGAGTCACAAGACAAGAAAACTGTGTGCTGAATATTATGATAACGAAGTATAGAGAACTGTTCTATGTAACAGGAAACCAGACAGGCCTAGGGGCCAGGGAAGGCATCCCAGGAGATACACACCCTTGGAGCTGCGCCTTTAAGAGCTGGCAAGAGCTCCCCAGGTGCTCGGAGACTGCTCGGACTACCTGCCCATTCAACGGAAGAGGAGACTGAACCGCCAGCGTCGGTCTACCCTGCCAGCGTCGGTCTACCCTGCCCGCCTCACTTAGCCAGATCAGGCTGAGCACCGCTTGGAGGGCGTAGACACTGCGCGCGAGCCAGGCCTCGGGCCCCCCACCCCTACCCCGCCGCCACCCTCGGCGCCCAGGGCGGGGCCTCAGCCCAGGTGCGCGGCGGCGGCGGCGGCAGAGCTTCGCGGAGGCAGGAAGTGTGTCCCCAGCGGCGGCCCGTGCCGCGCTCCCGCGAGACGCTCACCTGCGCTCCAGGTGAGCGGCGAAGGGGGCGGGGGGAGGGGCCGAGCCGGAGGCGGCTCACCTGGCGGGACAGGTAAGCCCCGCGCGGGCCCGTGGGGGCGCGAAGCACGGCGGCACTGGTGTGGAGAGACCCCTGAGGCTGCGCCTGGGTGGGGGAGGGTCCCGGGACCAGTTCCTCGGGCGCCACCCTCCCACTTCCGGGGTGTGCGGGCCCGGCCTGGGAGCGGCCCGAGCGGGCGCCGGGGCTGGGCGGGCAGAGTGGGGTGGGAGGGCCGCGGTCGCCCTCAGGGCTGCGCTGGCTGGGGGCGGGAGCCGTGCTGGCCCGGGGAGGCAGGGTCGGGAGGGGGCGGGAGACCGTGCACCCCCGGAGGAAAGATGTCAGGTGGGGAGAGGGGCTGCGTCTGCCCGCGGAGCTGGAGAGGGTGGTGCTCGCCCCGAGGGCCCTGCTGGTGTAGGGGCTGTGCTGATCCGAGGGGCAGTGCCGGGGTCTGGTTCTCTCGTGCCTCGCGAGTAGGTGTCCCCGGATGCCGGAGTCACAGGCTGAGCCTTCGGGGCAGGAAATAGAGGGTGCGGGGACGCCGGGTGCGAGAGCAGAAGGCTGTTTCTCCGAGCAGGGCTGGGGTGCCCCTCTCGGTGGGCTGTGCTAGACTGGGCTAGGTACAGGGGTGGGGCCTGTCCTGGGGACCTTGGGAGGAGGGGAATAGTACCGAGACAGACCCGTGTGTGTGTTCTCAGGGACTAGGGAAGGGGAAAGACCATCAAGAGAAGTTTGCTGAGGGTGGGTTAGGACCTTTTGACTCTGAGGAAGATCCCTGCAGCGACTCGGGGCGCCCAGCTTCCAAGCCCCTCCCACTCCATGCACCACACCAAGCAGGCTGCACGGAATAACTCGTTTAAACCTCAACAGTGGCCCAGGAAGATACTCCTCTTTTCCCTTGTTAAAGAGGAGAAGACTGAGGCCCAGAGTCTTGCTCCAGGCCACAGTAGGAGCCGGGGTCCTGCCTTCACTCAGCCAAGTGACCAGTGTTCCTAGGGCTTGGGAGGTGGGGACAGCAGCAGTTAGGGGAAGATAGAACCTGAAAAAAATGGGCTGAGATTGACTTCAGGAGGTTTCTGGACCTAGAGGGGGAAACTGAGAGGAGCTATTGTCCTTACCCTAGGTCTTGCTCCCCACTTCCCTCTGTCTCACCCCATTCCAGGTATGTGGCACAAAACAAAGTACATGGACTCCAGAGTCTGGCAGACCACAGGACAAATCCTGTTCCATCCCTTTCCAGCTCGGTGTCTCTGGGCAAGTCACTTCTGAGCTTCAGCTTCCTGATCTGTAAAGTGGAGATACACTACTTCTGAGCAGGTGTGACTGTTAGGTAAAGTGAAAGTCCTCTTGGGTCGGAGCCTGTTTCTGGCCCATTCCCTGCCATTTCCCCAGCATTTAGCACAGTGCTGGACACATGGTAGTGTTCAATAAATATTTGGTGGGTGAATTTAATGAATAGTAGCAAATCCTTAAGCCTTGGAGTTAGAGAAGGAGTGACCAGACCATCATCAGTAACCCCTTGATGTTTTTAGAAACCCTAGGTCCCCCAGAGCTCAGTGTGGTTCAAACAGTGTAGAGACACCCAACCTCCTCATCCAAGGCCTGAGCCTAGAAGACTCAGGGCTTCCTCTGTGGTTTCCATGGGTTCAGGCTTGTCCATGGAGCTGGCAGCTGGCCAGCTTGCCCCCTTCCTCCCAAGTAATAGATGGGATGAGGTAGTGGGTAAGAATCTGGGCCAGGCTGCTTGGGTACAAATAGTTGTGCGGCTTGAACAATTTATTTAACTTATCTGGGCCTCTCGGTGTATAGTAACAACAACAACAACAATAATACCTACAAATAAGGTTGTGAGAATTGTTTTTTTTTTTTTTTTTAAGATTTTATTTATTTATTTGACATAGAAATCACAAGTAGGCAGAGAGAGGAGGGAAGCAAGCTCCCTGCTGAGCAGAGAGCCTGATATGGGGCTCGATCCCAGCACCCTGAGATCATGACCTGTGCCGAAGGCAGAGGCTTAACCCACTGAGCGATCCAGATGCCCCAAGAATTGGTTTAATACATTCACAGCACATAGAACAATGTAAGCCATCAATAATTAACTCATTCACTAGAATGCAGATTTAGGTCTGCAGATTAGGTAATTTTGTCTCTTTTACCACTGTATCCACCAAATTTAGAACAATGCCTGGCATTCAATAGGCTCTCACTAAGTATTTGTTAATTAAGTGAATGAATGATTCCATACTCATCCCTCAAGGCAAAGGTTTTAAACCACTGGCCTGTCTGGATCATGAGGGACTTCCAAGTCACCTGTTAAGTCTCCGTGTACACACTTTTGGAGAGGATTTCATCCTTCTTCCCTGAGCCTGCTGCTACTCCTAGTCTGGTCAGCCTAGAGCCTAAGTCCTTTTTCTTCCTACCCAATGGTCCTGATTCTACTCTGAGGTGACACAGAATGTGTCAGTCCCCTGAAGCACTTACTGTACCCAACCCTGTTCCAACACCGAGCCAGAAAGCAGTCAGACACAGTCACAGTCCCTGCCCCTTGGGGTCATATAGGCTTATCTTCAAACAGTGGGTTCAAGGCCAACCCAGCTGACAGAGCCCAGCAGAAGGCTGTGGGGAGAGGAGTTCCTATCTGCTTGGGGAGCTGGAGGGGCCTTGGAGAAGGAGTGCAGAATGGGGTCAGGGGAGTGAGTTCAATAATGGCAGGAATAAAGAACTCCTGTATCCTCCTACCAGCCGCCCTGGCTAGCATTCCTTCCTCCCTCCCTTACTCTCTTGAGACACACGCATCTTCTGATTTTCTTGGGAAACTTTTGAGATTAGCTTGTTGACATCATGCTCCAGTGTATACTTCCTGAGAACATTGTCTTATATAACCGTAGTAATCAAATTCAGGAAATTTAACCTTGGCATATTACTGTAATATACAGTCTACTTCCAAATTTCACCACTTATCCACATTATCCAGTATCCAATTTCTCCTCTTGATCCAGGATCCAATCCAGGATCACACATTGCATTTGGTTGTCATTCCCTTAAATTGGACTTGTCTGACATCTCTTCATGATTACGTTCAGGTTATGCATTTGGGGCAGAACTACTTCTTAAGTGATGCAGTTTCCTTCTTAGTGCCGAGTACCAGGAGGCAAAGGATGTCAGTTCATCCCTTTACTGAGGATTGTTAACTTTGGTCGTTTGGTTACAGTGGAATCTGCCAGGTTTCGCCAGATTTTTAAAGTTCTCCTTGGCTGCAGCAAGTAGAAGGGAATGTAGGTGGCCAGAACGAGAGCCTTGATAGTACCTGGGTGAGAGATGATCATGGCCCTGTTTAAAGAAGTGGCATTTATTTGTCCAAAGCACATTGTCTGTTCGAGCCACAATTGGGACTAGAACACAGATCTCCTGATGTCTCCTCCCAGGCTCCTCACACATTACCAGTTCTGGGACCCCAGTGCCATTAAATCAGGGATAAACAGATAAAGGATAAGTGTTGCAAAAAATCCATGCAAATCCCTACATGGGATCAAGAACCTTCCACACATGGCTACATAAGGCTCCCTGACTCCCTTAGGCATAGTTATTCACTCCCAAAATGCCTCAAATAACCTACGTGTCCCATCTTAGGAGATTTTAAGCATCTGTTTTTCCTACAAAACTATGAGTGAATCACAAGAACAGGGTCTGTAGTTTATTCATCTGTGTATTTTTTTTTTTTTTTTTTTAGATTTTATTTATTTATTTGAGAGAGAGAGCACAGCAGGGGGAGCAGCAGGCAGAGGGAGAGGGAGAAGCAGGCTCACTAAGCAGGGAGCAGATGTGGCGCTTGACCCCAGGACTATGGGACCATGACCTGAGCCAAAGGCAGATCATCCATGGTTTTACAGCGCCTAACATGGGGCCAGGCTCCGTGATTATGGAATGAATGAAGTCTTCACTCTGAGCTTGCTAGCAACCAAGTCAAGAAGGGAAAGAAAGTGTATTTTGTGGCTTGGCTTTCATGTCTAATCAAAGGAAGCAAAAGAATGCTTGGTGTTAAATATTGCTAGGAGAGCAAATCTCCCCCCGACTGAAACATTGACAGGGGAACTGTCACATTCCCATGACTGATTTGAAGGCAAAGGGGAAGGGAAGGTAGTGATGGTCAGGTTCACATGGAAAGCATGTGTTGAGAGCCTCAGAGACTCTGTTGGGTGGGATTACCAACGGAGGGAATAAACTGAGGGAGACCATTCCCCAGAAAGGGAGATGTCTGGAGATTTTTCTTTTCATGTGGTAAAATGTACATTATATAAAATTTGCCACTTAAAATGTTTTTTTACCACGTTAACCATTCAGTTCTGTGGCATTAAACACATTCACATTGTTGGGTATTGTTTGACCACCGCTATCCATCTCTAGAACGTTTTCGTCTTCCTAAAGTGGAACTCTCCCCATTACACACTAACTTCCCATTTGCCCCTGCCTCCAGCCCCTGGCAACCACTGTTTGACTTTCTGTCCTAAGAATTTGTTCTAGGTATTTTGTATAAGTGGGACGGTACAATATGTCACCTTTGTGTCGGGTTTCTTTGATGTAGCATAATGTCTCAGAGCTCATCGGTGTTGTGGCACCCATCAGTCTCACTCCTTTTTAGGGCTGAATAATACTCCATTGTAAGTATATGTGGCATTTTTGTTTATTCATACATCTGTCAGTGAACATATGGGTGGTTCCTACCTTTTGCCTATTGCAAATAATGCTGCTGTGTGGACACTGGCATGCAAATGTCTGTTTCAGTTCCTGCTTTCCGTCCTTTTGGGGGACTTCAGGCAGGGATTGCAGGCCCACGTGGCAGTCCTGTGTCTGACTTTTGGAGGCACTGCTGTGCTGTCTGCTACAGCTACACCATTCTCCAAGGACTCCTCCATCCCCACGTCTCCAGTGCCTGTCATTTTCTGCTTTTTCAATGGTAGCCACCCCGCTACATCCCTGGGTGTGAAATCTCAGGACACTTTTTAAATTTTTTAAAATTTTTATTTAAATTCAATTAATTAACATATAATGTATTTTTCATTTCAGAGGTAAAGGTCAGTGATTCATCAGTCTTATATAATACACAGGACATCTTTTTAAAAGATTGATTTATTTATTTGAGAGGATGGCAGGGGGAGAGGGAGAGAGAATCCCAAGCCGACTGTGCACTGAGCGTCGAGCCCGATATGGGGCTTGATCCCAGGACCCTGAGATCATGACCTGAGCGGAAATCAAGAGTCAGACGCTTAACTGACTGAGCCACCCAGGTGCCCTGTCCCAGGAAATTTTGAAATGTAGGTTAGACCAGAGACAGAATTTCTTCTTTGTAGAGGGAGGGACGCTAGGTGAGGGTTCCTGGGCCTAACTGCACCCTTGAATGTGACTCCTTCCTGGCCTCTCCTCCCTAGGTGCCTGGCTGCAACAAATCATGCAGTGAGCCATGCCCCGCCCTGGACACTCCCGCCCATCATCTGGGCCCCCACGCTTGGGACCCTGGGAGCGGCCAATAGAACTATGCGTGGAGACTTTTGATGAGCCATCCCAACCCCCACCAAGCCGCCGCACCCGCAGGCCAGACCCCAAGGACCCTGGCCACCATGGGCCCGAGAGCCTTACCTTCATCTCCAGCTCTCCTGAGTCTGCTGCTGAGCCCCCAGCCTGCTGCCTGCCCTGGAGACCATGGGTGTGGGACTGGTGCCGGGCTGCCTTCTGCTTCCGCCGCTGCCGGAGTTGCCTCCAGCGATGCGGAGCCTGCATGCGGGGCTGCAGCCTCTGCTTGTCTGCTGGCGACTCCCCTGAGGGGGCTGCTGAAGCCAGCTGGGCCAAAGAACACAATGGAGTACCCCCCAGCCCCGACCGCGCACCTCCCAGCCGGCGCGACGGCCAGCGGCTCAAGTCAACCATGGGTAGCAGTTTCAGCTACCCTGACGTCAAGCTCAAAGGCATCCCTGTGTATCCCTACCGCAGCACCACCTCCCCAGCCCCTGATGCGGACTCCTGCTGCAAGGAGCCACTGGCTGAACCCCCACCCATGCGGCACAGCCTGCCTAGCACCCTCGCCAGCAGCCCTCGTGGCTCCGAAGAGTACTACTCCTTCCATGAGTCGGACCTGGACCTGCCCGAGATAGGAAGCGGCTCCATGTCCAGCCGAGAGATCGATGTGCTCATCTTCAAGAAGCTGACCGAGTTATTCAGTGTACACCAGATTGACGAGCTGGCCAAGTGCACATCAGACACTGTGTTCCTGGAGAAGACCAGTAAGATCTCGGACCTTATCAGCAGTATCACCCAGGACTACCACCTGGATGAGCAGGATGCCGAGGGCCGCCTGGTTCGCGGCATCATTCGCATCAGTACCCGCAAGAGCCGAGCCCGCCCGCAGACCACAGAGGGGCGCTCCGTGCGGGGTGCAGCCCCTGCTGCTGCCCCTGACAGTGGCCACGAGACCATGGTGGGCTCAGGGCTCAGCCAGGATGGTAGGTGGGGTCCCCTGTGGCTGAGGGACAGAGTGGAGGAGACTCTGGCCAAGGGAGGGCTACACTGGGTGGTTCACCACTGTGGGTCCACCCTCGGCCAGTCCCTGCTCTCCTTTGTCCTCTCGTGTCCCCTAAGAGGCTCCTCTGTCCCCTAGTACAACCTGCCGGAGTTTGCAGGCCTAGCCTGGTTAACAGATTCAGGATCCCATATGAATTTAGACCTGGGCCCTGGCCTAACCAAATCCCCCACCCAGACACCACTACACACACACACACGCATACACACACGCATATGCTAGTTGTGTCTTTGTTTTAAACATTGTTTCTCAAGCCCGGCCCAGGTGTAGATGATCCCTCCCTCATCAGGCTGGGAGCTGAAGTTGGGGTTAGGGTTGAAAGGATGTGATAATGACCACTGCCCCCTCCTGTTCCCTCCCTAGAACTCACAGTGCAGATCTCCCAGGAGACCACTGCAGATGTCATCGCCAGGAGGCTGAGGCCTTATGGAGCCCCAGGTTTGGTCCTGACCTGATGAGTACAGAGAGGAAACTGCCCTCGGGCCTCCCCTCCACGCCCCCCACCACCCCTGCCATGGCCCTCTCCCAGCTTTCTCTGGGGATGCGTGGGGATGGGATCAGAAAGGAACCAGAAGCCTGAGCAGCCTAGACCCCATCCTGATCCTACAAGCTGGCTTCAAGGGTTCACCTGGGAGATATTCAGGGGTCAGGTGCCCAGAAGTTGGCATCTGAGCCCCCCCAGTCACTGGGGAGGACAGTGTAGGGCGGAGGCCATGCATTGGAGCTGAAAAGGCACCCTGTGTGCCATCTATTGCTGCTGCCTTGGTTTTCAGAGCCCACAGGAGTGGGGTCATTCCCCTTTAACAGACAGCAAGGCTGGGGCTCAGAGAGGTCAAGAACCTGAGTGGGTCATCCAGTCAGGATCAGACTGAGATCAGACTGACCCAGGCTTGAGTCCTACTCCGCTCCTTCTTGACAGGCTTCCCCCTGTCCGTGGGACCTGGATGAGCTCCTTCCCTCTCTAAGCCTCTGTTTCCTCTTCCCTTCCCCTCAGGATACCCAGCCAGCCACGATTCATCTTTCCAGGGCACAGACACAGACTCGTCAGGAGCACCGCTGCTCCAGGTGTACTGCTAACCCTTCTGGGAGAAGTAGAGCCCACAGCCTGAAGAGGGGAAGCAGGCCCCCCTTTGGAGGAGGCTGGGCCCCCTGGCCCCTCCCACTTCAGCTGACTGGTTCCTGGACCATGTGCATTTCACTGAGCGACGGGTGCCCACATCACCCTGGATCCCTCGCTGGCCTGAGACCTGCCTGGGCCTGTTCCTTCCTGCCCACGGTCTTCAGGCAGCCTGGATCATGGAAGGCAAAGACTTAGAGGAGTTACCTTCTGGGATTGAATCCCAGCTCTACCGTAACCAGTCAAGCAAACTCCCCTCTCCCCAGGATGAGGGTAGCACGTGAGAGGGTGACAATTCAAAGCAGTTTATTTTAAATGGATTGGGTTGGGGGGCAGGCAGGACCTCTTGTCTCGAATTCTGTGGGCAGTGCCCACTCCACATTATGTTCTGTTGGTTCTTGGCTTATGTTCTATATGCTAACATGACAGTAGTTTCAAGTACAAAGATAGTAGATGACTGCCTGGACATCTCGGCTGTGATAATGCTCTTTCTGTCCAATCTGCTTGACCGATACACAGAGCAAGAGACAGGATAGGGTGCCCAGCCTGCCTTAGTGTTGTGGGGTCAAAGTCAGAAGGCTAAAATGAGACCAAGAATGTCCACCTCTCAGGTTCACTGAATTCCAACGAGCCAGTTTCTATAGTTTATGTACCTGAGAAAGGTCTGACAAGTGGTTTCTGTCATTGTTGAGAGGTTCTTCTAGGTAGGCCTACCCGGACCCCTCAGTTCACCACCTACAGCCTGGCCTGCTTCTTGCCACCCCTGCAGTTTCCCCAAATCCTTGAGGATGGGTCAGCCCCCTCCCAGCCTCAAATGAGGCTGCTTCCACCTCTCCCTGGTTCTGATAGAGCACTGCGATCTACTGGGACCTTCTTGACCTTCCCAGTAACCCTGGAGTGGGGTCAGGACTAGGAGGCTGGGGCTCAGAGGGGTCAAGGAACTTGTCACACAGCTAGTAACTGGCTCTGGACCTGAAAGCTGGCCTCTTAGCAGTTCTGCCCCAAAGCTGGCAAGCTGACCTGCTTGGGGCAGAAGAAGGTCCCCATTTGGACACAAGCCAACTGGGTTCAGAAAAATCCTACTTAACTACTCCTCATATGCAGGAGTGTCTTGCTAGTCCTCAGCAGGAAGGACAGAGCAGGCCCACAAGCCCATTCTTGGCTGAACGAATTAGGTGCCCAGGATCCCTACCTACTCACCTACAGCTCCCACGCCTTACCTTTTTATTGTCCCCACAGGCCCTTTTGGGAAGTGACAATTAGACAAACTACTTATCCAGCTCCCTATCAGACACACAGGACGGTCCCCTTGGGGTCCGTGACAAGGCCCCAGTGCTAGTGACAAAACTGGCCCCTTGCTTTCAGCTCTATCATGCATGTCAAGGCCTCTCCAAGACTCAGAATGTCCACAGTGAGAAATGGTCTTAGAGATGAAAATGGAATCAAGTCCAGTTGGTCTTAAATTTTGCTGAGTGATGCGCCCCTTTAAGAATATGACAATATATTCTGGTCCCTGTAACCAGAAAAACTCACTTTTGCTCTGTCACACACAGACTAAAAAGCCTTGCTTTAATTCTCCCTTTAAGTAATGAAAAACAGCCCCAGAGAGGTCTAAGGCCTTGCTCTAGGTCACATGGCAGAATCTGGGCTAGAAGCCAAGCCCCCAACAGCAGCAAGAAGAGAGGCCTGTTCCCTGGGGAAAGGCCAAAGGGAAGAAGAGACACAGGTGGAGTAAATAGTTTTAATGTGTAACAGCAGGCCAACCGGGGAAGGTAAGACACCCCCCAACAAGGCCCCAGCCCTTCTCCCATGATGCCCTAGGACCAGTGTGCCTGAGCCAGTCCCATGCCTGCCCCAACCCCGAGGCCCCCAAGTCCCAGGGGAGGGTAGGAAAAGAGGGTAGATGGCTGGGGGCTCAGCCCCAAGAGTTCAGGGAGGCAAACACAGGGCCTAGTTGAATTTGGCCTTGGAAAAATCCATCTCCGGATGCTGATCCATGAACCTGGGACAAGAAAGTAGGAAGAAGGTAAAACAGGGCATCCAGTCCTGTGAAGTTAGCCCCTTTCTCCCAGCCCCTCAACATCAGATCTAATTTCTTTAGAACCCTCAGCAACTTGGAGCCAGGCCCGACAGTGGTAGGGCCTCAGGATCTTCTGTAGGTGGCAATGACTGCTTGTGTTAACCCTTCCTACCCTGAGGTACCTTTGCCCTCGAGATGACCTCAGAAAGTGATTAGGGTAGGCAAGCTGAGGCTATAAATCCATAAACTTGGCTGGCTCAACCCAGAAGGGAAAAGGCAACTCCTGTCTCCTACTCCGCGACCCACTGACTGTCACCCAGGTCCAGGCCCAACACCGACCTCTCCCAACCCCACCCCCATCTCTGCCTTGCTCACTTCTTCAGAATCTCCTGCTTTTTCTGCTCATCCGAGGTGGGCAGCCCCATGGACTTCTGTCTCTGGTCGTACATCATCTTTTCCACCATGCTGCGGGTCTCACTGTCCAGGTCTGACAACTAAAGGCAGGCAGAAACAGGGACAGGTGAAGCTCTGGGACCACCTATGCCCTCACCTCCCAGCTGAAGCCCTCCCGCCCCCAACAACCAGCCACAGCTCACCTTGGAGTTCTCAGGGTTGATCTTCTTGGTATTGATCTCAGGGTCACTGGACACTAAGCGGCTCCACCACTCCATCTTGTTGATCTGTGAGAAGGGGAACCGCAGCAGGACTGGAGGTCGCTCCCTCTGTGCCCTAGGATCCACCCCTCAACCTTTCCAGGACCCAACTCGCTCCCATCCACATCCTACACCAGGGACCCACAAAGACCTGTGTAGGGACCTAGGGTGCAGATGGGCAAGGCCTCTCCCCTCCCCAGTGGCTGGGGGAAATGGACGAGACGGTCACAGATCAGTGCCATTGGGGCAAAAATCAAGCACGGGGAGCTACTCATCCAGGGCAGAGAGCGAGAAGTTAGAGCGGCACCTGGGCTGGGCCGGAGGGACACACAGTACACCTAATGAAAAAGCAGGGCAGGGATTCCAGCAGGGAGGAAAAACAAGTACAAGGGAACAGAGAGGGGACAGAGAGGCAGGTAGGCTAGGACGGGCCTTAGGGAAGCCTTCCTGGGACCCATGACACTTTAGAGAGACATTTATTTACATTACGTGTACTGCCCCATCTCTGAGAATGACCATGACCGGAGGCCTTCCGAGGACAACTCGCTACATTTTGTCCCCTGCTCTCTCCCCAGCATTTAGAACACTCTGGCATGTGGTAGGTACTCATGTATTCGCTGAACCGAATGCATGTACAAACCAAAGGAAGATGGTTTGGTCCCAAAGAATTTCCATCTTGATTCCACCCCTACCTAGAGAGAGGAGGCTGGCAGATCTCTTGAGTTGCCCTTTTCCTGACTCTAAAATGGGACAGACCTACGTTAAAAATCTTGGGCAGACTAAACATGTCCGCCAGACTCCCCCACATGGTCCCCAGGTGAAATGAGCAGATACCCGCCCTCCTTTTTCCATCAAGACGCAGAGGAGACCAGGCCGCTCGCACCTTCTCCAGATGCACTGTCACCACCTTGCCATCCTCGATGAGCCACGAGCTCTCCTCCACCTTCACCTCGTTGTACAGCTCCCCGTCAATGACTGCCGGCTGTCCCTTGAGGCCCACCCGCAGGTGCCGCCGATGGATGTCCACCACCACATCCTTTCCCTTCAGCCGGAAGTTCACACGGAAGGGCAAGGCCAGCTGCGCGAGGCAGGAGAAGTCAGAAGGAGCCCCAGGCTGGCTCCCTAACCTCCCAACCCTCACCCCAGTCACTCACGTCCAGCTCGGACAAGGTCTGCGTCCAGCGGTAATTGGGCAAGTCGGCCCCGTTGCCAAGGTTAGGCTTCAGTTTCCCTTTGTCTTTCTCGTCCTCCTCCTCCTCGTCCTCCTCAGCCTCCTGCTCACAGTTGGGGTGCTCAGCTACTTACCTGACAGACACAGACTGCACCCCCACTAAGCCAGGCCCAGGGCTGACACTAGGCATACAGCCGCAAGATGAAACAGACCCAGTCGCTGCCCACTCCATGGCCCACTGAGAGCCACTGGTTACAAAATGGTTCTGATCTCTGCCTGAGAGGAGCAGCAGGCCATGTGACAAAGGACACAGCTGGGGAACAGGGATAGTCAGAGATGGACCCATAGAACCTAGCTCGAGATTCAAGCCAAGGGACTTGGAAAGAAAGCCCAGCCCAGAACAGAAGGTCACAGGGTAGCCATGAGTATGGCGGTTCTAAAACAAAACCAGGCTGCCCAACGATCAATTCTCCTCTTCTGTCTGTAGGGCTAAGACACCAAGTGTCAGACCAGACACTCTGGAGAGCCAAATCCATGTCCCAAGGATTGTTTGGGAAGCTGGACTTGCATCAGAGGGAGGAGCCCTGGGGGGTATATCCCCCAGATGTATCAGAGTAGTTGCCCCCAACAGGGCCAGGCTGGGCACGCAGACCCCAGCCCAACCCAAATGATACCTGTCCAGGCACTGCCCTCTGGCTCTTGGGCTTTCCTACCAAGGCTTTAAGGCCAGCGGGTTGTTTCTTTTAAACCTGGTCCTGTGGTCCAATGTCTATGAGTGGGATCTGAAACTTTGGGGAGGACCCCCAAAGCTGAGGGAGAGAGGGTATAGGGGGAGGCATTCCAGAGACAGAGAAAGGCCAGAAAGTGCCAGGAAGTTCCCAAGCTGACGAGCCTCAGGCACCCCCTATGGCTCTCACCTGCTTCCCTGGGGAGCCGAGACTGCCGTTCTTGAGTTGGGCCTCGTGATTCTCTGCATCCTTTTTCTGTGGCGAAAGGCACAGCAGTTGGCAAGAGAATCCTTGCTGCCAGTGCCCATGGGGAGGGCGTCAGGGATGGGGAGGCCCGCGCATACCTGGTCAATCTCCAGCTGCAGCCTCTCTGCCTCCTCATCAGTCAGCTCCTTGATCTGGGGCCCGGAGCTCTCGGACTTGGCCTCCTTGGCCAGCCTGGCTGCCCGCTCTGCCTTCTCCCGCCGGTCAGTCTCTTGCCGAGCTCTCTTCTCCCGCCGGGCCTTCTGTGCCAGCTGATTATGGTGGTTGAAGGTCTGTGTGATGAGCTGGGGAAGGGAGAGAAGGCGATGAGGCACTGGGGCTCTGGCTGGTGGCCCAACGCCTGGAATTCAGTCCCACCTCTATGCGCTGGACGCCTGGGCACGGCCCTGTACTCGACCTCGGTTCCTCATTTATAAGATGGGGATCACACTGTACACACCGGTCTCAGAGCTGTTATGAGAATACCTGCAAGCCCCTGGCGGGATAAACAGTGGCTATTTAAAAAAAACAGTCTAGGGGTGCCTGGATGGCTCAGTTGGCTAAATGTCTGCCTTCGGCTTAGGTCATGATCCTGGGGGTCCTGGGATGAGCTCAGCAGGAAGCCTCCTTCTCCCTCTCCTTCTGCCTGCCGCTCTCCCTGCTTGTGCACTCACACTCTCTCTCTGTCAAATAAATAAAATCTTTAAAAAAACAAAACAGGGGTGCCTGAGTGGCTCAGTGGGTTAGGCCTCTGCCTTCAGCTCAGGTCATGATCTCAGGGTCCTGGGATCCAGCCCCACATTGGGCTCTCTGCTCAGTGGGGAGCCTGCTTCCCCCCCGCCACCTGCCTCTCTGCCTACTTGTGACCTCTCTGTTAAATAAATAATTTTTTAATTAATTAATTAATTAAAAAAAAAAACACACACAAGAAAATCAGTCTAGTGACAAAAACACAGACAGGGAAGGCAGACAGGCTGCGTTCTCATCCAGGCTACTGTATTTTTGGCAAAGGACCTCGCCTGGAAGCGCTTCAGACTTCTCATCTGCTTGGAGTCCCTCCTGACAGAGCTGAACTGTTAGAAGCTGAACTCCTGAGCTCGCAGGCCCGCGCGGCCCCGCTGACTGCTCTCTTCCGCGCACACCATCTCCAGCACCGCCTCCCTCAGCACTGCCCTGACCTGCCACATCAGCAGGGAGCCAGGGAGAGCTTGCTTTTTCTTTCTTTCTTTTTTAATATTTTATTTATTTATTTGACAGAGAGATCACAAGTAGGCAGAGAGGCAGGCAGAGAGAGAGGAAGAGAAGCAGGCCCCCTGCCGAGAGAGAGCCCGATGTGGGGCTTGATCCCAGGACCCTGGGATCATGACCTGAGCTGAAGGCAGAGGTTTTAACCCACTGAGCTACCCAGGTGCCCCCAGGGAGAGCTTTCTTGAGCAAAGAGGCTAGAACTTGCCCTCAGCCTGCAAGCTATCAGTGTCGAATCCCTCCTCTTCCACTGTGCCTCCCCAGAACGCTTCCAACTCACATCCGGCTGCCACTGTCACTATCTGGCTGTGCAGCCTTGGACCAGCGAAGGACTCAGACAGCTTTTAAGCCCGATCTTCTCACCTGTCATGAGGATCGAACACGACAGACCCTTACAGAGGCTGGCACGGTCCCGGCCAAATTACACCCACATACAAAGTACACCCACATACAAAGTGTTAGCTTCCCAACATCCCTTGCCTGACTCAGGCTAACCCAGTGTCAGCTGGTTAGGGGTGGAACAAGTACATTCCATGCTATAAAAAAACATGGTGACAGGTGAGATGGCTCACCTGTTAATACCGACCAGTCTCCAAATGTGGTTCCACTCCAGACCTACTGAATCTGGGGTGGGGCTCAGCATCCTATTTTGTTTGTTTGTTTTAAGATTTATTTATTTGAGCGAGAGCGTGCACACAAGCACGGGAGCATAGGTAGGAGGCGGGAGGAGATAGGCAGAGGGAAAGAGAATCCTGAAGCAGACTCCCCACTGAGCACGGAAACTGACGCAGGAACCAGAGTTCCCATCCCAGGAGCCAGAGTTCCAGACCTGAGCGGAAATCAAGCGTTGGCCAGGCCACTTAACTGAGAGCCACCCAGGCACCCTGACAGTCTGTATTTTTTTTTTTTTTTAAGGATTTTATTTATTTATTTGACAGAGAGAAATCACAAGTAGATGGAGAGGCAGGCAGAGAGAGAAGGAAGCAGGCTCCCCGCTGAGCAGAGAGCCCGACGCGGGACTCGATCCCAGGACCCTGAGATCATGACCTGAGCCGAAGGCAGCGGCTCAACCCACTGAGCCACCCAGGTGCCCCGACAGTCTGTATTTTTGACAAGCCCTCCTGCCCACTTCTCAAGCAGACCAGAAGAGTAATACCTAGACAGCAGTTCCCAGACCACTCCTACCTGTGTGACCCTGAGGTCATCACTCTGTGCTTCTATTTCATTATTTTCAAAAAGCAATCTTGCATAAGCTGTTCTTTGCCTAGAATGTCCTTGTCCCTACTCCCAGGTCATCCGGCCATCTCCTGCTCACCCTCTAGGACCAGCTCCAGTGTCTCCAGAGCCGCACCTCCTTACCTTCAGCAGGCCCAGGACACACCCAACTCAGGAGACCCAACCGTGTCCACCCCCACACCTGGAACAGGCCTTGCAGGGCACTCACCACAGGATCAGTGGTCAATTTACCATCTTCCAAACATCTCTGAGCCAGAGTGGGAGGGAGGGAAGGGTCTCCAAGAGCTGAGAGGTCTGCACGGGGCTCAGGGTCACCAAAGTCATCCATGGGCTCCTAGACCTAGGTTCTGGCAAATGTCCCATGGCTTCTCATTCATTTGGTGCCAATTCCTCCTGCTACCTCGGAACTCCCAACTTCATGCCATACTGGGGTAGTTCCATCCTCTGCAAGGCTAATGGGCACCAAAAGCATCCCCTAAATCAAATGGGTTGACAAAATGGAGCACATGTGAAACAGAAATGAGTCACCAGAAGGCCATTCCGCTGTCAATAGAATCAGTCATGAGACAATTACGCCAGCGGAGGCTGTACCACCACAGGGCCTTGGTCCCAAATCCCTAATCGGGAAGACCTTGAACTCAAGCCATTTGCCAACCAGTGGTCACAGGGAGGCGGGCGCAGGGCCCTCCCCTCTCCCAGCTCCAGTGAATCACGTTACATCCCATTTGTCCTGTTCCTTCCTAACTCCTAGAGGTTAGGTGAGGGCAGAGCTGAACCACCAGGCACAGTCAAGGCCAATCACAGCAGACTCTGACCCCTCCTCCCAATCTCCTCCTACCAGCTTTACCCAGGCCCAGCCCCAGGCAGAGACCCCTGAGGGCATGCAGCCTACTCTGCGATGCCAACTGGCAGGCTGTCGCAGAGCCAAGCATTGGTCACTGGACACATCTTCGGGAACCACAGCCCAGCAGAGTGGGGAAGGGATGAGGACAGTTGTACTAGTTCTAGAAGACAGGCCCCATACCCAAACACAGGCTTTCCCTGACCTAGGCTAGGTGATCTTGGAGTAAAGAGTGGTTCCCCCCAGCCTGGCCAGGAGAGACAGGGAGATATTAAACCTGAACATGGCAAAGCGGGGGGGGCGGGGGCAGGGTGTGTGTATAACACACACGAGAGACAACACACTCCTGTTCTAGAGCTTCATATAAATGACCTCATTCAATAAGTACTCTTAAGTGTGTGTCTTCCTTTAATAGGCTGACCAATATTCCACTAGATCAATCACACATATACATGACACTCTTTACTCATCCATCAGCAGAAGCTTGAACTGCTTCCACCTCTCAGCTCTTGTGCACAGTGCTGCTGTGAACGCGGGTATACAAATCTCTCAAGAACCTGCTTTCAGTTCTTTTGGGTATGTACCTAGAAGCCGGATCACTGGACCATACAGTAGTTCTATTTTTAATTTTTGAGGAAGCACCATGCTGTTTCCCATAGCAGCTGCACCATTTTGTATTCCCATCAATAATGCACAAATGTGCCAATTTCTCTGCACCCTTGCCAATACATGAGATTTTTCTGTTTGTTTTTTTTTTTTTTTTCCCAAGATTTTATTTATTTATTTGTCAGAGAGAGAGAGAGCCAGAGCGAGCACAGGCAGAGTGGCAGACAGAGTCAGAGGGAGAAGCAAGCTCCCTGTGGAGCAAGGAGCCCGATGTGGGACTCGATCCCAGGACGCCGGGATCATGACCTGAGCCGAAGGCAGCTGCCCATCCAACTGAGCCACCCAGGCGTCCCTGGTTGTTGTTTTTTTTTTAATAGAAGCCATCCTAATGGGTGTGAAGTGATATTTCAGCATGGCTGACTTGTATTTCCCTGATTAGTGATGTTGAGCATCTTTTATAATAAAAAATTGGGGAGTACCTGGGTGACTCAGTGGATTAAGCCTTTGCCTTCGGCTCAGCTCATGATCTCAGGGTCCTGGGATCGAGTCCTGCATCAGGCTCCTTGCTCAGCAGGGAGCCTGCTTCCCTGCCCTCCCCGCAACCTGCCTCTCTACCTACTTGTGATCTCTGTCAAATAAATAAAATCTAAAATAAAAATAAAAATAAAAAAATTTTAAAGAGCCACAATAATTCACTTTTACCAGAAATATCTGAAGATTACCCCTTTTTAACTCACTGAGCCACCCAGGCGCCCCCCAAGATTACCCCTTTTTCCACATCCCTGTAAGCAATGCTTTTTGTGGGTCTTTTTACACTTTCATCAGCTTGGCAGGAAAAAAAGGGAATCTCACTCTTTCTTCTAGATTTCCTAGATTACTAGGAAATATGCTCTTTGGATCTTCTCCTCTTGGAATTGCCTAATTTTCTGCTTATCCTTTTCTTGTCAATTTATAAGCTCCTGCATATTAAATTAGTCATTAAATTTTCTGTCCTCTGTAGTGAACATTTTTTCCAAATCTACTATTTTCCAATTAACTTTATATGTCTCTTTTGCCAGACACACACAGTTTTCAACGTTTGAAGAGGCAACAAGCTACCTTTTCTTTTATAGCTTCCAGGTTTCTAATTTTGCAAGGCCTCTCCCACACAAGATCATATGGTTTCCTAACTTTCCTTACCGGACTCTTCTTGGTCTGCAATTTATTTTTACATATGAGTAAAACAGATGGTATACTTGTAGTTCTTTACAGATAAATAGCCAGTTGTAGCAGCAACGACATATTCAATCATCCTTTGCCTACAGAACTGAATTACTACATCAGACGTATACTGAATTCTCATATGCTAGACTTTTTCTAGGTTCTCTATTCTAATTCACTGTCCCACTTTTCTCTTCCTATGTCAATAACATACTGATTTCATCATTACGGCTTTCCTCAAATCCACAATCCCTTATCCTGAATTCCTAGCCCCCAAAGCTATAAAAACCATGAAAAGTGTTTTTGGACTTACGAGTCTGTGGCCTGAAGGTATTTATAGTCCTCCTATCTCCCACTTGGTATGAATATTGATACACATTTCTCTACAGAAATACTAATGCTTCATTACAGGATGCCTCTAACTCACATAGCATATGTTACATACATTACTGCACTGTAACAAATTACTCTGTGTATAGTATATGTCTTGTATCACCTCCTAAAATCCAAAGAGTTCCAAATCCCCAAATACATCTGGCCCCAAGAGGTTCAAAAAAAGGAGCACGGGGGTGCCTGGGTGGCTCAGTCAGTTAAGCATCTCTCTTCGGCTCAGGTCATGATCCCAGGATTGAGCTTCACATTGGGGAACAGGGAGCCTGCTTTCTCCCTCTCCCTGCCACTGCCCCCACTTGTGCTCTCTCTTTCCCTCTCGCTGTCAAATAAATACAATCTTTAAAAAAAAAAAAAAAAAAAAAAGACCATGAACTTGGTGCACCTGGGCAGCTCAGCTGGTTGGGAGTTGAACTCTTGATTACAGCTCAGGTCATGATCTTGGGGTCACAAGATCAAGCCCTGCATTAGGTTCCCCACTGAGTAGGGAGTCTGCTTCTCTACCACTTCCTC
The DNA here is from genome assembly GCF_020171115.1 of Neogale vison. Classification (NCBI taxonomy): domain Eukaryota; kingdom Metazoa; phylum Chordata; class Mammalia; order Carnivora; family Mustelidae; genus Neogale; species Neogale vison. Next base: position 20,024,148 of record NC_058092.1, on the reverse strand, counting down.
TCCGCCCTCTGTCCCTTCCTTCGTGCACTCTCTTTCTCTCAAATAAATAAATCTTTAAAAAACACACCATAGGGACGCCTGGGTGGCTCAGTTGGTTGGGCAGCTGCCTTCGGCTCGGGTCATGATCCCATCCTCTTGGGATCAAGTCCCGAATCGAGTTCCTTGCTCAGCGGGGAGCCTGCTTCTCCCTCTGCCTCTGCCTGCCACTCTACCTGCCTGTGCTCACTCTCTCTGTCAAATAAATAAATAAAATCTTAAAAAAAAAAAACAAACACACCATAAACTTGTATACTCAAACACCAGCCACTTTATCCACATGACCTCTTTCTACCCTCACAACAGCCCTATGAGATAAGGATTAAGACCACTATACAGGGGCGCCTGGGTGGCTCAGTGGGTTAAAGCCTCTGCCTTCGGCTCAGGTCATGATCCCGGGGTCCTGGGATAGAGCCCCGTGTTGGGCTCTCTGCTCAGCGTGGGGCCTGCTTCCTCCTCTCTCTCTCTCTCTGCCTGCCTCTCTACCTGTGATCTCAGTCTGTCAAATAAATAAATATATTAAAAAAAAAAAAAAGACCACTTTACAGATAAGAAAATATGATTCACCAATGTCACAAAGTTGCTGGGCGGGGAGGTGGGTGATGGACCAGGGACTGGGATTCTAACTCACTTTTGGCTGACTCCAGAGCCCATGCTCCTAACCATTGCACTTGAAAATGATGTAGCTGGTGGCCTGCACACAGTAGGCACGCAATAGAAAAGTTACTGTGTTACAAATGGAGACCAGGTGGGAAGGCTGGACAGGTTTTTGCCTGCCCCTGACTCTGACCAATTTTCTGGGGAACAGCTTTGGTTCTAAGGAACAAAGGACCAAGGAGCCCCCATCCTAGGTTAGTCCCCACTTAATGCTCACATCCAGCACACATCCAATGCACGGCAGCTACCATCATCCCCAGACTTTTTTTTAAAAGATTTTCTTTATTTATTTGACAGAGAGAGAGAGAGAGACCACAAGCCGGCAAGAGGCAGGCAGAGAGAGAGGGGCAAGCAGGCTCCCCGCCGAACAGAAAGCCTGATGTGGGGCCCGATCCCAGAACCCTGAGATCATGACCCAAGCCGAAGGCAGAGGCCTAACCTACTGTGCCACCCAGGCGCCCCAAGATGCCACTTTTTAAAAAGACTTCATTTATTTGCAGGGGGGCAGAAGGACAGGGAGAGAGAGTCTGTCGAATAGACTCCTAGCTGAGCACAGAGCTCAATGTGGGCTCCATCTCATGACCCTGAGATCACGACCCAAGCCAAATCCAAGAGTTGTGGACACTTAACCAAAGGAGCCACTCAGGGGCCCCAATACCTCTTCTTTGTATCACTCACCTCTCTCCTTTCATGCAGCTACCTCTTACTCATCCTTCAAACTTCAAGCACCACTGCCTCAGAAAATCTCCCTTGAACCCCCATCCTAGGTTAGTCCGCACTTAACACTTCCAGGGCTTTTCCCTAACTCCCATGACTTCCATGTTTTGGGGGCAGGGGCAGGGTGCTGCACCGTGAGATCCATGAAAACAAAAACCACATCTGTATTCACCTCTGCAATCCCAAAGGAGCTGGTATAATACCTACCACAAACAAAGCATTAAGTGTCTGACAAATATTCATTGAATGAATGACTATTAGAAGGCAGTCTTGGCCACTGAAAAACAGGAGGTGCTGAGCTAACACAGAAAGAACATTGGAGCCAGAAGGAGCCTACAGGTAGGTCCTTCTTCCATTTTGCAGACATACATACTGAAAGAACCACAGTACCAATGGGAAATCAACCAACCCACACAGCTGGGCCAAGATCCCAGGACTCTCCACTCCCAGGCTACTGTGTCCATAACAGAGTAGCCTCAGATCATCAAGACACAGTATAGAACATTCCAGCTTGTCAGATCCCTGAAGCCACAGAAAGCAGTTTGCAAAATGTCTCCTCCTTGTCACCATGTCTCTGTGAGTGAAAACAAGTAACAAGGTCCGAAAAGTCCTTCAGTGAGGTAACATCATCATGACTTTCCAATCTTCAAAAATATAGCTATAACCTAAGGAATCAAAAGGAAGTTCAAGGTCTCAAAGCCTGTAGCACAAAGCGCAATACCCAAATCCATGAACTTCGGGTCACAGTGCCTGGGAAGATTGGAACTGGATGGCTTTACGTTTTCCTGCATTTATTTTCTTTTTTTTTCCCCTCTATTTTTTTTTTTTTAATTCATTTGACAGAGATCACGAGTAGGCAGAGAGGCAGGCAGAGAGAGAGAGCAGGGAGCCCGATGTGGGGCTCGATCCCAGGACCCTGGGATCACAACCTGAGCCAAAGGCAGAGGCTTTAACCCACTGAGCCACCCAGGCACCCCCTGCATTTATTTTCTAAGCTCAATTTCTAACATGCCCACTCTCATCTCAGCTAATCAGATAAAACCTCCTTGATGGAAAAGGAACCAAGAAGTGTGGTGTCAAGGGCAGAAGGCAGTTTTACAACAGAGTCTGGTTCCAACCCTGGCTCTTCTACAGCTTAGCTCAAGATTTTGGACAAAGTCCCATAGCCTGGGTAGCGCAGTTGGTTAAGCATCCACTCTTGGTTTCGGCTCAAGTTGTGATCTTAGGGCTGTAAGATCGAGCCTAGAGGCGGGTTCTGAGCTCAGCCAGCGAGTCTGCTTAAGACTCTCCCTCTCCCTTGGCCCCTCCCCCCAGCTCATACATGTGCATATGTGCACACTCACTCTTGCTCTCAAATAAATAAATAAATCTTTAAAAAAAAAAAAAAACAAAAAACAGACAGACAGACTTTGGACAAAGTGCCAAACACTTTGAGCCAATTTCTTCATTTGCAAAATGGGAATAGTAACACCTGCCCTACTGAAGCCACCGAAGGATCATGGGAAATAGGGATAGGTAAAGCACCTGGCAAGGAGAAGGGCTTCAGTACATGACAGTTTGCTTCCCTTCTCCAACTCTTCACCTCTGGCATTTTACTTCCACTGAAGGTTATTACTATGCCAAGGGAAGATCAGGTGAGCTTTTTTTCTGAAGAAACAGAGGCTCCAAAGGTACCACAGGCCCCAACACTCACCTTCTCTGCCATTCCTTCTTCTCCTCCAACAAAAAAGTCTGTTTTGCGTCGAAGGAAGCTGAAGAAAGTGTTGACAAGCTGAAAGACAGAAGGAAACTGAAGCTGTGGAGATGCCATATCAGGAGCCCCTCAAGTGCACAGAAACCAGATTCCAGTCCAGGAGGGAGCTCGGGACTGGACTGTTTCACCCTGAGCCTCTCATCTGAGGAGACAGCCTCCCCAACAGGCCCGACCTTAGTGACTTCCACTAGGAAGCCCAACCTTATTCAGATCGTCCAAGAGACAGATTTTTCATTTCTCCTGTGTATGTGTACATGCATTTCACATTCTTTGAGGCACTAGAAACAGCCTAAGGATACAGAATACTCCTCTGCATCCAGGGCTTGAAACACCTAGGCCCGGCTTTGCTTCCAGGTACTAAAAAGTCCATCCAGACTGGCAGTGCCTGAGTTACTAGGGCAGAGCCAAAGAGGGGAGCAAATGAAGCCACTTCAAAGGGTAAAACCAATGAACTCTGGCCAGTTAACCAGAGTATTCAAGTGGGTAAGCACATGGGTTTGAGTATCAGACTGATACATATTAGCTGTCATCCTGGGGAAGTTTCTTAACTCTAGAACAGAAATAGCAGCAGGACCCATTTCTAGGAACCTAGTGAAGATCCAATGAGATACTGGAGGTGAGGGCCTTGAGCAGTGTCCCACCCTGAGCAAGAGACTTCCTGCCAGAGTGCACTCCTCACACGTAGGTACGATGAACTGTGGCTTCTTCATCCCCAAAGCTTGGCACCAGATCTGGCTCAGCGCATATGCTCACTAGAACTTCTGCTGAATGAAAAGATCGAGTGGTGACCTAGAGTTAGCATATACAAGCCCTTTTATTTACTCAAACGAGTGGTTCTAAGGCTGATGCTAGAACTTAATCTTCATAGTTGAATTTCTACTTTTAGATACTTTTTTGATTCACTCAAAAACGCACTCCCAAATCCAATTTAGGGTCAACAATTTAGGAGGACGGGGGAGGGAATCTTTACACACATGCAGATTAGTAACTCTTCCCAATTCAAAGGGTTTAGGAGTCCTTGGTTTCCACCCGACCTGGGTAAAAGAATGGGAACGGAAAGCTCAAAGAAAACATGTTCCCAGTGAGATAAAGAATCAGCAATAAACTGCGGAAAGAAAGCGGGCCTAAGGAATGTGGTCCTAAGTCAGGAACACGGTGGGTGATTTTGAGCAAGTTCCTTTGGTTTCTTTTCAGAATGAGAGTTCTTGACAGGCTTTCCTACTTCTAACTTTCCATGTTTTTGGTCCAAAACACCAACTCCATAGAATCTATACCAGTTGGTCTGTGTGTTACTGTGTGGTCAGTATGCACGATTATGCTTTTGAAAAGCTCTTTTCAAGCTCCATCAGGGCAAGGACAGACTTCTGCTCGCATCTATATACCTAGGACCCAGTCCGGGGAGTGTCTGGAACATTACTGACAATTCATTACTGTCCTTCACTTCAAGACACTAGTCTCCTCACTACTCAGAAAATACGAGATTCATAGCTCTGTCTCAAAGACAAAGTAACTGAGCCTTGCAGATATGCAAAGGTCCCTTGTGGGTAGGTGGTGGAAACAAAGTGTGAACCCAGGCTTCCTATTCCCCATTCAAGGCCTGAAAGGACCACGTGCTAACATCACCCCCCCCACCTGCACCCCACCCCCCACACGCACATTCGTCGGCTCGGTCTCGGTCTTGATAGATGCAAATCCCGAAGTCTAGGATGGTTCATCCTAAGAACTGCTCTTCGGGGGCGGCCATCAGAGAGGAAATGAGGCCGGAAGCATGTGTAAGACTGGGGGACCAGCTACGGGGAGCGCTGCGGGATTTCCAGGGCCGCGTTCGGAGACGCAGGAGTTGCTAAGACTCCTTAGCCGAGTCTTAGTCAGTTGCTAAGACTCCTGTGCGGCGCCGGGGGCCCGGGACAGAAGTGCGGTGGGGAGGCCAGACCGGAAGCTGGGACATGGTGGGAATGGAGGAGGATCACAAGAACCCGCGAAGCTCTGGGGTGGATCTCGGCCCCCGAAGGCAGGGAAGTGGAATGAGGGTGTCTAGGGCCGCGCGGGTGGGCGAGCACGGCGACACCAGGCCAGGCCGACGCCGCGCGGGCCGTTACCTCCTGCACGCCGCCCTCGTGCTGCTGCGCCATGGCCAGCAACATGCCGTCGAACCGCTCCTCCTCCTGCTCTCCGCCCATCGCGCCTGCCACTAGCCACGCTCCGAGATCCTAGCACCTCACTCGCGTCCCGCGCTCTCCCGGTTCCTTCGTGTTGTGTCCGGCCCAACCGCTCCAGTCGTCCGCCTTCCGCAGCGGAGCCGGAAACACGCACGCGCCGCACCGCCCAGGCCCGCCTTCTCGCCCTCTCTTCCCGCCTCCCTCCTGGCCCGCGACCAGTGACTGCGCGGCAAACAGCCCGCTTCACCCACCATTGGTCGACTCGCTGAGCCAATCGACAAGCGCGTCCAGGAGGCGGTGGGCGGAGCCCAGGATCCCGGAGTTTGGCGTGAGTTGCTATGGTCACCAGATGATTGGAGCTTTCCAGAAAACCCTGAGCTACGTTCTGGTGGAGTTGAAAAAAAGGACAAACGGCGCGTCTGCCTCTAGAGTAATTTACCATTTTATAGAACGGTGGAACTGGAAATGTCTTTAGTTATCTCCTCCAATGTTTCCATGAGGCAATGGAGGCCCAGAAAGAAGGCGCTTGTCTGAAGGATAGCCTACCTCTGTCATCATGGCCAGGACCAGCTTCTTGGAATTACAAACTGTAGAGTCGCGCGGGCCTCGGTCTTGAAAGTGCTCCGTGCTTGGTTTTAATGTTCTTCTGATGCAGTGCTGAAAATCTTAATTTTTGAACAAGAGACAACACGTTTTGCACTGGGCTCTGCAAATTATGTAATGGTTGCTGTATATGACCTTCACTTTTATTAATGTGGGGGACATGTCCCAGCTATCTAAGGCCAACCCCTCCATGTTTGCAGTGAATTTAATCATCTTAGTCTTGTTACTATCCCCCCTTTTTTTTTAATTTAAAATTTCCTGCATCACAAATTTCTTCTAGATCATTCCCTTCAACTTACAAACATGCTCTAATGTCATTCTTTTTTTTTCTTTTTTTTTTACTATTCTGTGACCCCCTTTTCTCTTTCTACCACCACAATTTTCAGTTCTCGTTTTCAGCAAAAGTTGAAAACATTGCTATACTTATCTTTTCCCTTTGTTACCTTCCATCTTTCCTCAGTTTATTCTAATTAGTTATTTCTGAAAAGACCAGCCAAGGGTACAATGACCTTGTGTTGCCAAAGCCCATGGATCACTATTATTTTCCTCAACTTCTCAGCTGCATTTGACTTAGTTCACCCCTTCTTCTAGAAACATTTTTTGGGGGGTGCCTGGGTGGTTCATTTAGTTAAGCATCTGCGTTTGGCTCAGGTCATGGTCCCAGGATCCTGGAATTGAGCCACTGGGTCAGGCTCTCTGCTCAGCAGGGAGTCTGCCTCTCCCTCTACCCGTTTCTCCCTCTCCCTCTGCCTGCTGCTGCTCCTGCTTGTGTGTTCTCTCCCTCGCTACCAAATAAATAAAACCTTAAGAAATAAACACTCCCCCCCCTTAGGCTTCTGATAATGGAATTGTGTTCCCCAAAATTCATATGTTGAAACCCCCAATGTGACATTTTGGAGAAAGGGCCATTTAAAGAGGTAATTATGGTTGAATGAATTCACAAGGATGGGGTCCTAATCACAACTGAAAGAGTGTCCTTACAAGAAGAGGAAGAGATCCCCAGGAAATCATGGGTACACAAAGGAAAGGCCATGGGTGGCAGCCTTCTGCAAGCCCAAGAGGGAGGCTGTGTGAGAAAACAAACACTTGATCCTGGACTTCCAGCCTCCTGAACTGAGAAAATACACTTCTGTTGCATAAGTCACAATGTCTGGGCTATTTTGTTATGGCAGCCCTCGCAAACTACTGGAGCTTCTATGTCACCACACTGACCTGGTTTTCTTTCCACTGCACTAACACTTTCTCAGTGTCCTCTTCTACCTAGACTAGTAAATGTTGGTGGCTCTGTCCTTTGCTCTCTCCTCTTCCCTCTCTACACTTTTTTCTTAGGTGATTTCATGGTATGTCTGGCCTGGACCTTGCCTGAGCTCCTGGTTCTTCTACCTACCTCCTGGACAACTCCCCTTGATGATTGATAGGTATCTCAAAACTTGCCTTGGCTTTGGGAAGGTGATGAAGTTCTGGAGACACATGGTGGTGGTGGTTACACAACAATGCAAATGTACTTAATGCCACTGAACTATATACTTAAAAATGGTTAAAATGGTAAATTTAACGTATATTTTACTACAATAAAGAAATTTATAATTTTATGAGACAATATGAAATTTGAACTCTGACTAGGAATTTGATTATATTGAAGAATGATTGTTTTAAAAAAAACTAACATGGCCAACATCGATATTGTCCACCCACACACAAATTAATTCCTCCCCAAATCCCCACTGAGTAAGATGGCCCCTTCTAGCACCAATTTGCCCAAGCCCAAAGCTCCACTCATCCACCTGTTTGCACAGGCCAGAATCTAGTCTCATCTAATCCATGCCTTGTCAGCTTTTCCTCCAAACTATATCCTCTGTCCCCTTCTCACCTTGCTGTGTGAAGCAAGGTGTTGTTACTCTAGTCCAAACCAGCATCAACTCTCACATCCTAGCTTGTCCCCTACCTCCTTTCTTGTCCCTTCCTGGTCCATCCTCTACTCAGCAGCCTAAGCAATTCTTCTAAAAGATAAGCCAGAGCTTATTACTCTTTTGCTTAAAATTAGCTCTTATGGATTGCCACTGCATTCAGGGTAAGTTCCAAACTCCCAACCATGATCTCTGAGGAGTCACACCATCAAGGCCCTGTCCACCTCTCCAGATACTCTTTGTCCCAGGATCCCCTTCACTCACCAGGCTCCCTCGTTGGCTTCTTTCCCTTCCTCCGATGCTCTGTCCTAGTTCTGAGGCCTTTGCCAGTCAACTTCTTTCTGTCCATCAGGTCTCAACCGAAATGCCACTTCTTCTGTGAGGCCTTTTACTAACCCTGATGTACAGATTAAGTCTCTACCTCCATGATTCTTGCTTTCAAAATTCCTTGTGCTCATCCTCTGTAATTACTTGTATATTACTTATAGCTGGCCCCTCAGTTAGTCTGAGGGCTCTGTACACAAGGGGAGCAAACGTGGGCACCCCGGCCATAGGATTGCAAAGCATTTTCATGTGCATTATCTTATGGGGTGCCCTTTAATTTCACAGATGACACCCACCCAGTGCCTGACACACAGTAGATGCTCAATAAACCTCAGTCATTATAATTCTTGGGATGATGATGACTGTTGCTCCTGCTTGGGTAGGAACCCCTTCATCCCTTTGTCATTTGAGGATTAACTGAGATCACTGCAGTGAAAATACTTTGTAAACCAGAGAGTGCTGTACAGGGAGAGCGTTGTCAGGAACTTTTCCTCCAGAAAGCCTTCCAGATTCAAGTTACTCTGCCAAGCTGCCCCATTTTAGCATCCTTGTCCATTGTTGATGTGGGTGTCCCACATCCCCTTTTGGAACTACTGAAATCAGGACTGTCTCTCCCTTCTCAGAATGGGGACCCCTCAGGGCTGGCCTGTGTCTCTCCAACAGACTGAAGACTCCCCCTTGAATGGGGACTCCCGAAGGTTGACCTGTGTTTCTGCCTTCAGAATGAAGGCAGGACCCGGGCAGAGGGTTGCTGATGGGCCATCTCCCCCACAGAGGCCTCCCACTCCCTTGAGAGGATAGCTCAGTCATGCCCCAGGCTGAGAGAGCCCTGCTGAGGCTGTTCCTTGTCCTCCAGGACCGCCACAACTGACACCTTGGCCTTCAGGCCACACACAATGCTCAGAAAACACAGTTCTCCACTGATTTTGTGCAAACAAAAACAAACAAACAAACAAACAAAAATGCAAGATGAAACCTGGGGTGTCCAGCTTTACCATACACACCCTGCCCCCAGCCGAGAGATCTCTCTTCTCTGGGTCTCCTCCTCAACTGCCTCCTCTAGAAAATGCGGGTGAGACCAACAACAATAGTGACGACCACTGCCCTTCCTTCACAGAGCACTGGCTGTGTGCCAAGTTCTTTGTCTCTTGGTGTCCTGACAAACACCCAGAAAAGATGCTACTAGGGGTAGATTTTCCATGAAGCTTCACTTGTACATCCAAGGTCTTGGGAGAGACCCAGCAATGTTTTCTAGATAGACAGATGTAGATATAGCCTTGTATGTTATATTTTATATAATACATATGTATTCTTTTTAATTTGCAAAAATTTTATTTATTTATTTGACAGAGAGAGACAGGCAGTGATAGAGGAACACAAGCTGGGGAAGTGGGAGAAGGAGAAGCAGGCTTCCCACTGATCACGGAGCCCGATGTGGGGCTTGATCCCAGAACCCTGGGATTATGACCTGAGCCCAAGGCAGGGGCTTAAGGACTGAGCCACCCAGGTGCCCCACAAAAATAAAATTTTAAAACTACAATTGCTTAAGACCACCCTTTCTATCCACCCTATCCCACTTCCCAATATGAATGATTCCCAAGACACCTGGAAGTACGTGGGTGGTGGGGGAGAAAGAAGGATCTGTAAAGAGCAAGAAGCCAATCTCTGCAAAATTCTTTCAATCATCACTAAATTGTCTGTCATTTAATAGTGACGCCAACTCAGGAAGGAAGTTCTCTCCTATAAGGAATATGCAGCCTACACAACTACAAATACTCCATGCATATCTTTCTTTTTTGATAGTAATTACACAAAGTAGAATTTATCAAAATTCTGACTACACACCTCTAAGCACTACTACAAGTATCAGAAACATCTATGTGTGAAATGGCATGTTTACATATCCTGGCTATCAAGAAGAAAACATGTTTATATTACTAAAAAAAAGAGAGAGAGAGAGAGAGAAGAAAACATGGTTTTTTAAAAAGATGTATTTATTTACTTAAGACAGAGTGAGAGAGAGACAGCACATGCAAGCAGGGAGAAGGGTAGAGGGAGCGGGAGAGAGAATCCACAAGCAGACTCCCTGCTAAGCATGGAACCTGATGCAGAGCTCAATCCTAGGACCCTGAGATCATGACCTGAGCAGAAACCAAGAGTCGGTCGCTTAACTGACGGGGCCACCCAGGTGCTCCTAAAACTTGTTTTTGATCAACCATGCAAGAGGAAAGACAGAATCATCTCTCCATTTCCACTGGAGAATTTTACTTTTAAGATTCATGGACAATTTTACTTCTTCACCTTCCTTCTTGTCCTGAAAATTTCAGTCCTGAAACTATTAAGCAGAGCAGAACAGGAGGGAAGCATGTGACCGAGGGGGAGGGAGCCACTGTGGCCCAGAGCAAAAGTCAGAGCCCCAGCAGGGTAAAGAGGGTGTCCACATGGCATGGGGTCCAGCAAAGTGAAGAAGGTGTCCCTGAGTGGGAGGGGGCATCCTGACACAAGGTATTAGAGCCCAAGTGGGGTGAGGAGGGCATTTCATAGGGGATGGGGTTGTGGCAAAGATGGGAGATTGGTTAGAAATAGGGATTGATCCAAAAAGTGAACGAATTCAGAATAACGGAAGCCAGATTTCTTGGTGTTGAGGAAGGGAGGTATAAATACAGAAGGGGGGGACCTAGAATGAACCCCCGCATATGGATTAGAATTTCAGGTGATAGTCTGAACTAAAAAAAATTTTTAGTATGTATAAATAGACATAGAAATAAATATAACTGGGGGCATGCCTGGGTGGCTCAATCGGTTAAGCATCTGCCTTCAGCTCAGGTCATGATCCCGAGGTCCTGGGATCGAGTCCTGCATGAGCAAGGAGCCTGCTTCTCTCTCTGTCTCCTACTCCCCCCTGTTTGTGTGCATTCTCCCTCTTTCTCTCTCACCAAATAAATAAATAAAATATTTCAAAAAATATATAACTGTAAATTGTGTGTGTGTGTGTTTAGACTCCTTAACTCTGGAAGGGCCTGAGAAGCGTGACACCTTCATAACATTGAGTAGGTCTTGGTTTCTAATTATCATCCTGGCACCCAGATCATGGTTTTTAAATAATATTCCACTCCATTAAAAATTGGAATCAGAGGGCGCCTGGGTGGCTCAGTGGGTTAAGCCGCTGCCTTCGGCTCAGGTCATGATCTCAGGGTCCTGGGATCGAGGCCCGCATCGGGCTCTCTGCTCAGCAGGGAGCCTGCTTCCTCCTCTCTCTCTGCCTGCCTCTCTGCCTGCTTGTGATCTCTCTCTGTCAAATAAATAAATAAAACCTTTAAAAAAAATTGGAATCAGAGATTCTTGGAGTACTGGTCGATTCTAGGGGCTTGAAAAGAGGTATCTTCTTCTTTTTTTTTTTAAGATTTTATTTATTTATATGACAGACAGAGATCACAAGCAGGCAGAGCAGCAGGCAGAGAGAGAGGGGGATCAGGCTCCCCGCTGAGCAGAAAGCCTGATGCGGGGCCGATCCCAGGACCCCGGGATCATGACCCGAGCCGAAGGCAGAGGTCCAACCCACTGAGCCACCCAGGCGCCCCAAGAGGTATCTTCTTATATCAGAAAACAAAAGATGGGGGCGCTGTGCAGGGAGCCCAGTGGGGAGTCTGCTTATCCCTCTCCCTCTGCTCCTCTCCCTGTTCATGTTCTCTCGCTAGCTCGCTCAAACAAATAAAATCTTTGAAAAATAATAAATAAATAAATAAATAAATAAATAAAACATTCAAACTAGGAGACAGTATGCCCAGGGAAACCTGGGTGGCTCAGTCCTTAAGTGTCTTCCTTTGGCTCAGGTCGTGATCCCAAGGTCCTGGGATCAAGCCCGGCATCAAGCTCACTACTCAACGGGAAGCCTGCTTCTCCCTCTCCCACTCCTCCTCCGTGTGTTCCCTCTCTCACTGTCTCTCTCTATCAAAATAAATAAAATATTTTTTTTTAAAAAAGGTATATCTGGGGGCGCCTGGGTGGCTCAGTGGGTTAAGCCGCTGCCTTCGGTTCGGGTCATGATCTCAGGGTCCTGGGATCGAGTCCCTCATCTGGCTCTCTGCTCAGCAGGGAGCCTGCTTCCCTTCCTCTCTCTCTGCCTACTTGTGATCTCTTGCTGTCAAATAAATAAATAAAATCTTAAAAAAAAAAGGTATATCTGCATAGTTTCAAAATACCTCCTCACAAACTACCAATTCCTTATAAAGGGAAAAGAGTAAGTAAGTGGAGAAGCCTGGCAGACATCAAGTGACCAAAGTGAAACACGGGACAGATGGAAATATGTCCTACCTAATAAAATGTATCAAAAAGAACACAACAGTGGGGTGCCTGGGTGGCTCATCAGTTGAGCATCTGACTCTTGATTTCAGCTCAGGTCATGAGCTCATGGTCATGAGATCAAGCCCCATGTTGGGCTCCACACAGTACAGAGTCGGCTTGTCCCTCACCTCTGCTCTCCCCCCACCCACTTTCTCTCTCTCTCAAATAAATAAGATGTTTAAAAAGAAAAAAAATGGGGCACCTGGGGGGCTGAGTCGGTAAGCCTCTGACTCTTGGTATCAACTCAGGTCATGATCCCATGGGTAGTAAGATCAAGCCCCATGGAGGGGGGAGGCCCTCTACTTGCGGCAGAGGGTCTGCTTGAAGATTCTCTCCGCCACCCTCCGAATAAATAAATAAATAAATATTTTTAAAAAGTTTTAAAATTTTATTTATTTATTTGACAGAGAGAGACAGAGACAGAGACAGAGATCACAAGTAGACAGAGAGGCAGGCAGAGAGAGAGGGGGAAGCAGGCTCCCCACTGAGCAGAGAGCCTGATTCGGAGCTTAACCCACTGAGCCACCCAGGCACCCTGTAGAGGAATGTTCTTAAACGCAGGAATTATACACTCAAGTATTTGAAAGCAATGGGCAGCGGGTTGGCAATTTACTCTCAAATGGTTCAAGTTGAAAAAAACTCCCTGTACTGTACTTGCAACCTTTCTGTGTTTGTGATGGTTTCAAAATAAATCTCATGTGAAGAGGCAAGCAAAAATGCGCAGCTAAAACAAATAGGCAAATATCATCAATAATTAATTAAAGTATTTTGATTTTCAGTCAGCTTATTTTAGTTTGTGATTGGTCATAATTTGTTTGATCATTTTATTTTCTTTATTTTTAAAGGTTTTATTTATTTACTTGACAGAGAGGAGAGCACAAGCAGGCAGAGAGGCAGACAGAGAGGGAGAAGCAGGCTCCCCGCTGAGCAGGGAGCCAGTCCCAGGACCCTGGGATCATGACCTGAGCCGAAGGCAGACGTGTTTTTTTTTTTTTTAAAGATTTTACCTATTTATTCGACAGAGAGATAGATATTACAAGTAAGCAGACAGAGAGAGAGGGAGAAGCAGGCTTCCCGCTGAGCAAGGAGCCTGGATGCGGGGCTCGATCTCAGGACCCCGAGACCATGACCCGAGCCGAAGGCAGACGCTTAATGACTGAGCCACCCAGGCACCCCCGAAGGCACACTTTAATCAACTGACCCATCCAGGTGCCCCTATGTTATTTTAAAGATCTTTTTTTTAGGGGCGCCTGAGTGGCTCAGTGGGTTAAGCCTCTGCCTTTGGCTCAGGTCATGATCTCAGGGTCCTGGGGTCAAGTCCTGCATCGGGCTCTCTGCTTGGCGGGGAGCCTGCTTCCTCCTCTCTCTCTCTCTCTCTCTCTCTGCTTGCCTCTCTGCCTACTTGTGGTCTCTCTCTCTGTCAAATAAATAAATAAATATTTTTTTAAGAAAGATTTTTTTTTTATTTTTAAGTAATCTCAACACCCAACCTGCAGCTTGAACTCTCTGCCCCAAGAACAAAAATCAACCTGCTCTACCAACTGAACTAGCCAGGTGGCCCACGCCTCCATTTTCTCATTTTAAATATTCACTTTCATTCCTGATTTTCTATTCCTGAAGAGGGAACCGCTAAATTGTATAAGTGTCAGGCTCCATAAAACTGCTATCCACTATTGGCCTTTTTTTGTGCCTTTTGAAGATGAGGGAACTGAGGCACAGAAATATAAAGTGACTTGTCCAATGGTCATTAAGTGATAAAGCAGAATTAGAACCCAGGCAGTATGACTCCAGAGTCTCCGTGGAGGGAACTCCGAAGACTCAGGGAGATAAAAGGATAGGAGAGTAACTTCGAAAGTGAAAGGATTAAGATCACTCACAATCAAATGAAAGATGCACACGTGTTCGTCTGCTGGGCCTTGGTTCCCTCAGGCAGAGGAGAGGGAGGAGGAAAGTCCTCTCACCGTTTGCCAGAGACTGCTTGGCATTTCAAGGCCAAGACCTCACTTTGCTATTGTCCCAGATGAAGCACCTGAGGCCCACAGGGATCAGCCCAAGGTCACACACCTGTAAATGATAGAGCCAGGAGCCAGTGCCAAGGGTGGTGATGGCTGCCCGACAGTGTGCTAGCAGAAGGCTTGCCAAGCTGGGCTTGCCAAGGTCCACGGACACGACACAGCCGAGGACCTTCCCACCCTCTCTCACACCGCATGCCCCACCATCCAGAGACAGACGCCCAGGACAGATTTGCCATGTGGCTGGCAGCAGCGCAACATGTCTGCCCAGATGATAAGTAGGCAACGTCTGTAGACCAGGCAGCTTCAAGGTGGGGACCCAGGTGGCCACTAGCTCTGGGAAACTTAGGTCACACAGCTTGGGCCGCACCACTGGGCCAGTGGGTCTAGGGGAACAAACAAGGACTTTAGAGTCAGACAGATCTGGGCTCTGGTCCTTCTAAATGTGCTGCCAAAGCGAGCACTGGGCTCTGGTCCTTCTTAGTGGTGTGACCTTGGGCAAGTCACTTCACCTCTTTGAGCTTCAAAAAGTAAGAATCTTGCCTCCTGGGGAAGCTCTAAGGATTAGAACAGGAAGGGCATACAGCAGGCGCTCAGTAAATAGCAGCCGTTCTTCATTAGCATTCTGCTAGGACTTCTCAGCAGATACAGCCTTTCAGGAACTTTCGGAATCCAAGCTGAGGAGAGAGAGTTCTTAAGGACCTTATTTCTGCAGGGCCCCCAGAACTGGAGTCAGGGGAGGGAGGCCTCCTAGCCTGCACAGTGGGCAAAGTCCTCCCAGCCCCCTAGGGTCCTGGCTCCCTTCCCCATAGCCTGTTCCTTACCAACAACAGGAGCAAAGCCCCAAGGTTAGGCAAACAAGTCAGTGATAAGGCACTTCCAGGTTGGGCCTTGCATTCAAGGTTCGTCCAGCTCCGGGGCTGGCTTCCAAGCTTAGTGAGAGTCCTGCAGGCACCAGTAGGGACACCTGCAATGGCCACCTGCTGATTGTGCTCCTGAGGCCTTGGTGCCCTGGTACAGCCCGGGTTAATGACCCTGTTTATTCACTTGAGTCATCCGATAAGGGGCAGCGCGGCGGGCGGGCAGGTGGCCCTGTGTCCTGCACAGGGTGCTTCATTGACTGAGGCAGTATCAGCGCCACGTGGAACTCCCAAAACCTCCTCCCCTGCCACTTCCCCACCAATCCTGCAGGCCGGTGCAGTATTTTTTTTTTTTTTCAATGAACATGACTTCTGGAGTCAAGGTTGTCAGGCCATCCCCTCCACTCCACCGTCCCTCCCACTGGGGATATATATATAGCACCCAGTGGGGCAGAGCGGAGGGTGGGAGGGCCAGGAGGAAGGAAGAGCAGCTCCTCAACCATGAGCTCCAGCCAGCCAGGGACCTGCCCATGCCAGGGTGCTGCAGGCCGCCCAGCCATTCTGTACGCGCTTCTGAGCCCTAGCCTCAGGGCTAGGCCCTCTGTGCCCCCGGCTCGGAGTCACTGCCTGTGCAGACAGCATCGGCCCGTCCGGTTGTGCGCTCCGCATCGCACCTGCCGGGAGGCCTTGGATGTTCTGGCCAGGACGGTAGGCTTCCTCAGGAATCTGCCGGCCTTCTGCCAGCTGCCCCCTCAGGATCAGCAGCGGCTGCTGCGGGGCTGCTGGGGCCCCCTCTTCCTGCTGGGGTTGGCCCAAGACACCGTGACTTTCGAGGTGGCTGAGGCCCCGGTCCCCAGCATACTCAAGAAGATCTTGCTGGAGGAGCCCAGTAGCAGCACAGGCGGCGGCCAGCTGCCGGATCGGCCCCAACCCTCAATGGCAGCGGTGCAGTGGCTTCGGGGCTGCCTGGAGTCCTTCTGGAGCCTGGAGCTGGGCCCCAAGGAATATGCCTTCCTGAAAGAGACCATCCTCTTCAATCCTGGTGAGCTTCCAGACACTCCTGGATGGGGGCCCAGCCGGGAAGGCACCTTCTGAGGGCTTGACACCCGTTATCTCTTTGGGTCCTCATTATCTCTGAAAGTCACCTGACAAAAGAGGCTCAGAGAGGTTAAGTGAATTGCTGAAGGTCACACAGCCTCATAGAGCCAACACAGGGATGGGAATTCAGGTTTATTCACTCCAGAGGCTGGTCCTTGCCACTCTGCTTAAGAAACTTGCCCTTGACCCTCCGGGAAGGTGGGCAGACACAACTGTGCCTCAGGCACAGGTAAAACTCTGTGGGTTCAGAAAGACCCCATAGAGAAGAATGAAAATGTAAGATAAAAATTCCTCACCAAAAAGACCTCATGGAATATATAAACTATAGTAACAATACTAGTGATAGTAATGAATATTCATATTACATTCACCATATGCTAGGCCCAGTTAAAAGGGTTTTGCAGATACTAGCTGATGTAAACTTCCTAACATGCCTAGGAGATAGGTGTTATTATCCCCATTTTACAGATGAGGAAACCGAGGCACAGATATTAATTTATCTGAGGTCATGCAGCTAATAAGTGACAGCATAGGATTCAAAAAGGCAGCCTGACTCTTAACCATTACTCTGGGCTGCCCCATAAAAGGACCAATAAATAAATAAATAAATAAATAAATGGAAGAGGTAGTAATGGGGCCTCAAAGACAAAACCAGTGACCTCAGGTCTTGGGTCCCAGGTACCTGGGAGTGGGGTACTCAGCGGCCCTCTTCCCCCTCTCTGCCCACAGACGTGCCAGGCCTCCATGCCTCCTCCCACATCGGACACCTGCAGCAAGAGGCTCACCATGCACTGTGGGAGGTCCTGGAGCCCTGCTGCTCCGCTGGCCAAGGCCGCTTGGCCCGTGTCCTCCTCACAGCCTCCACTCTCAAGTCCATCTCACCCAGCCTGCTTGGGGACCTCTTCTTCCGCCCGATCATTGGAGACATTGACATCGCTGGCCTCCTTGAGGACATGCTTTTGCTGAGCCAACCTATTCCAGCCCAGGCTGAGATCAAGTGTAGGTGGGGCAGAGGCTGGCAGCCCTGACTTGGGCCAGATGTTCCCAGGGGTGACCCAGTGCTCCCGGGATGGGGGGCAGTCTGTATAGGCAGGCTTCAGCTCCCCTGGAATAAGCTGGCTGTGGCCCAACAAGATGGGCTCTGGGTCCCCTCCCTCACCACAACCCCTCTTGGCCTTTCTTGGTTTGACATGGTGCTCCAGCTGTCTGGCCATCCCTTAGTGGTCCTCAGAGCCTCTGGGCCAAGACTCCTGACCTCTCCTGAGATGGGGATGGAAGCTTAGATTACTCATTGGGACAAGAGTCCTACTGACTTTGTACAGAAGTGATTTAAGTTATTGGTTTTTGTAATAAAAGGCATGACACCCTTGGAGCCTGACCCTGTAATTTGTACATGTGGAAGGGACTGTCCCACCTCCAGGGTCCACCCTGCCCCTATCAGAAGAAGTTTGAGAGGAAAGAGCCATAAGGAGCACTGGAGCCAGGCTTCAGGGAACTGGGATATTAGTTTCTCAGAGTGGGAGGATTATTCCATTTGGAGGAATGAGATTTATTTTGCACAGGTCTGAATCCAGGGCAGAGGATCAGTTCAGGCCTCCTAACTTCTTTGCCTTTATCTTTGGGGGGGTGTCATTTCCCTATCTCCAAGTCCCCCAGTGAACCCTCCCTTGGCTTCTGACCCCTGCAGGCTCCCTCTCTCCTGTGTCAGATCACAGCCAGTAAGAAATACGAAGCAGCCCATTACCATATGGAAACAGGCAAGATCACTGGAATTTCTGCAGTTGGGATCCTTCACATCCCCATTCCTGCAGGTGACAGAAGAAGACAGTCCACTCTGTCTCAATGGCAGGAGCAAGGGCACTCAGGGCTGGCCTGGTGCAGCTGCATGGAGGTCAAGGCCTCCCAAAGTTTAGCTGCCACCTTAGCTGTTAAAGTCTGAGACTCTTCCATGGCACTTGATTCACAGCTATGGCCCTGAGCCCTCCTGAGTTCCCACTTCCATGGCCCCTCTGTCCCAGTCCTTCTCCTGGAATCCAACCTTGTGAGCCAGCAAACAGAGAGGTGGTGTCTGGCATCTCGGCAGCCTCCAGAACTGCTCCATTCAGTGTGTGGCTTGTGTCTGTTCTGACAGGTCAATGTCTGCGCCTTCCTGTTGGTTAATGATCTTGAATATCACCCAGGTTGGGGTGAATGACCTGCAGGTAGGAGGGAATGATAACAACACACATGCCTACAGGACCCCCTTGCACGTCTCCCCCTTTCTTTAGCAGTAAGGCCCCTGCCCATACCAGTCCCACCCCCGTCATCACCAGTTTGGATCCTCTTCATGGGGCCAAGTTAATTATTGCTCAATGCGAGGTCATTCACTCAGGGACAACAGTCGAAGAGTTGTCATTCAGGACTCTTCTGAAGGCCCCCAGGATAGGACAATGCCCTCGTGCCGGCAGCAAGGGCACCCCTGTCCCTTACCCAATCAGCCACTCACCACTCAGACACCAGAGTGACAGAAACATACAGCTCACACCACACACACACAACTCAGACCTACAACTCTCTCTCTGTCCATCCTACACACACACACACACACACACACACACACACACACGTCAAGACATACAAGTCAGACACACTTACAAAGACCCATAAAAAAGACCCACCATCCACCCACACGCAGCATGGAAATGCACAGCCAAGATACACGCACTCAGTGACATACAGCAGACACACACACATGACAATAGACACCCGCATGGAAGCCAGATGTTCACACACTCATCCCTATGCCCAAGGGCGGGGCACACAATATGGGGACACCCTCATACTGGGGCATGTTCTCCATTTTCTGTATGTCACAAGAGAAAGAAAAGGGGCCCCCAATGTAAGCCGACCGATGTCTCCACATCTTCAGGGTCTACCCAGAGCCTGCTAATCCAGACCACACTGCTCTTCTTGGTATTTGGGGCCTCAACTAACCAATCACCCCCTTGCCCCATGGTGACCCCAACGTCTACCTTCCTCTCAGACAGGTCATCCCCTGTTCAACAGCTCCCCCAAGCCAGGACCTAATCAAAGTCCCAAATAGAAGCATCTTTTAAAGCCCAGAGCAGGCCTTGCTGTCTTCAGCTCCCTAACCTTCCGCCAGCACTCCCAGACTCAGAGCTCAGGCCCCTAGGCCCCTCTCCCTGCCTGCCCTTGCTAGGACTTGGACACACCCTGCCCATCTCACCACGCAGATGCAGGAGGGAACTCTTCCAAGAGCAGCTGCCTTGTCTCTCCAAAGGAGTCAAATCCAGAGGATTCGGGGGGGTTCAGGTCATTCTTTTATATTCCTTTACTAACCCGCCCCCATTAGTGTACTGTTGCACCTCTCTGAACCTGAGGCTGAATCTTCCTGCCCCTCACCCTCTCCCTCCCCCTACCTTGAACAGCCACTAGAAAGGGCTCCTCTCCACTACCCACCCCAGCCTTTCCCCTCAACTTATCTAATGTTTCTATCAACTCAAGAGCTTCCCTGATTAGCACTGCCTTGCTCCTTTGCAAACGTCTCCCATGTCCCCTTCACGTGGTTGGGAAGCTACACTTCTGCTTCTCGTCTGTATCTCCTGTGCCCTGTGCCCTAGCCAAACCTTCTGCAAGGAAAATCAAGACAAATCTAGCAAAACTAAAGAGAAAGTTATAATACAATAAGAAAATGGATGCTTTCTCCATGAGACAAAAGTGGGGGACTGTGTCTCCATTAACAGCAGCTTAGAAGTGGGAACCGTGCCTCATCAGCCAGAGAGGGTAGAGAAGGAAACAGGCTCTGACAGTGTATGCAACTTACTCAGTGTTTGGACCGATCACTACCTGTGCTGAGATTTGAACTCAGACTTGTGTGACTGCGGAGATCAGGCTCACCAGCACAGGCTGACATGAGCCACGGCCAGGATCAGGCTGTCTGGATCCACCTCAGCCACTGCTTACTGACTGTCTGCCCTCTCAGCCATGATCCCTGTCCTCAGGCACAGCCAGGGATGACTCCCTAGGAATCAGGAGAGGGCTCAGCTTTGGGTATCATTTTATTATCGCCATTATCCCTACCTTCATTAGCCTAATCATCGACTGCTTAATAAGCAGTCAGGGTGCCTTGGCCAACACACTCTGCCTTTGGGTTTCCTAGAACCTCTGATGCCAGCAAAAAGCCAACACCCACCATCTATCCATCCATCCAACCATTCATGACATCATTCAACACCTCTCTTGATGACCACTCGTACCAGACCCTGTGCTAGATGCTAAGAGGCTCAAAATACCAAGATTTAGCTCTTGCCTTCACTGAACATCCTGTCCGTGGCAGAGAGAGACAAAGAAGTAAGTGCAACCCCGAGCAATCTGAACCAGGATAGAGGGATGTTTAGAGAGCAGCAGGAGCTCAGAAGAGGGAACGATTAACTCTGCCTGGAGGTGGGAAGAATGCTTCAGCCCCGTGGTGACTGTTCTGAGCTAAAGAGAATGAATAGGGGTTCGCCAGGCAACCAAGGGATGGGCATTCCACATAGAGGGAATGAGAGGTACAAAAACACCGAGGTGACAGAGAGCAGGAGTGTTCAGCTAACTGCAAATGGCCTGGGGTAACTTGGGCTCAGAGCAGCGAGAGATGGGCCTGGAAAGGTAGACAGGCACCATGTCCCAGAACAAGGCCACAGAGAAAGGCCAGCCCAGTGAAGCTGCTGGAGGCAACAAGGCTAAGGTCTCAGGGGAATCGGGGTTAACAAGGGGAATCACTCAGTCCTGGTGGGTCATTCAGGGTCATACCAAACAATAACCAGCTAACAATCCCCAGCCACACCCAATGGCACATCCCCACATTGGTGCCAGGAGTAGTCATTCAAAATCAATGGCGATTTTCTGTGTCTCCTACATATCGAGCATCAATGCAAGGTTCTGGAAATTTAGGCCCACAAATGGCATTTGTGTGGAACCCTAAGTACATAACTTCTTGGGTCAGCTAACAGCTTTTCCAGAGCACACAACTTGTGTGCTGTAAAACACTTATTTTTCTATTTTCAGATTTTTCAAAATATAGTTTTAATTCAACCTTTTCTGTATGATAAACAGAAAAGTACACAAATCATACATGTACAGCTTAATGAGTTATCACAAAATGAATACCTTGCCGTAACCACCACCCAGCTCAAGAAATAGAGCTTTAGAAATGCTCCCCATCACCACCCTCTCCTTCCTCCTGAAATGGTATCACTATCCCCAATTTCCAACATAAGTAAGATTATTTGTCTTAAACTTTATATAAATGGAATCATATAGAGCATGAACTCTTTTGTGTTTGTCTTTTACTTAATGTTGTGTCAGGTTCATTCTGACCTATTCATTTTCATTGCTATAAAGTATCCCATTACATCACAATTCATTTACCCAAGATAGTGCCCATGACCATTTGGTTAATCAAATAATATTGTTAGGATTATTCCTGCACATCTTTTGGCACACAGATGTTTCCAGGTATGTTGTTATATAACGAGAACTGGAATTACCAGGTCATAGAAGGTATGCTCAACTTAAGTAGATCTTGCCAAATTTTCCAAAGTGGTTGTGCCAATTTACACTTGCCTCAGCAGATTTTAAAATCTAGATATGTATATGCAAATACCCAGATATGTATATGCATATGTATATGTATGTATACATATACATATGTATGTGTGTATATGTATATGCAATGTATGTATGTATGTATATGTATATGCAAATACCCAGACTTTCATTAAAACAGTTTTTATTTTTTTCTTTCTCAAATAGGTGTATATATGTGATCAACACCAAACAAACACTTGCTTTATTGTTTTTGGAAATGAGTTGTTTTCCCTTTTAAGATGTTTCATTAAAATTGAGTAAGAGAAAATAACATTTATAAAATATATTAAGTGTAAAGAATAACAGTACAATGAACCCTCATCATGTCCCATCAACTTTGAAGTCCTTTTCTAAATCTATCACCTCCTCCCAAAGGTAATGATTACCCTGAATTTGGGGTTAATCATTTCCTTACTTTTCTTTATGATTTTATTTTATTATTTTTTTAAAGATTTTATTTATTTGACAGAAAGAGAGGAGCGAGAGCAGGAACACAAGCAGGGGTAGTGGGAGAAGGAGAAGCAGGCTTCCGGCCGAGCAGGGAGGCCCATGTGCTGCTCGATCCCAGAACCCAAGGATCATGAACTGAGCCGAAGGCAGATGCTTAACAACTGAGCCATCCAGGGGCCGCTCTTTATGATTTTAATGCATACTTACTTAAGTATCCCCAAGAAACACTTTTGTTTGTATTTTTGAACTTTTCATATAAATAATCCCATTTTCTGACTTAGTTCCCCTCAACATTATATACCTGCTGAACAGTACTAAATGCCGATTTTTTGCTCTTGCGAACAATTTAGCTAAAAATATTCATATGTAAAGAGAGACTTCATTTTAAATGATTATTGCAAGAGAGGAAAGGAACTATTGCAAGGGAGAAAGAAGCTCTTGCAATGGGACTGTGAGAACTACCTGCACCTTCAAGGGTTCAGCAAAAGGAGTCCATCATTCATAAGAAGAGTAAACAAGGCTAGAAAAAAACGGGATGTGAGGAAGTGGGACGACCAGGAGTGGCATGACAGGACAGTAGATCAGAAAATGTTTTACCCTGAAATCAGCCTATTCTCAGGAGGGGTTGTGTGCTGGCTCAAACTTGGGGGGTGGGTAGGGGAGGCAAAGTTCAGGGACCTAGGGGAAGGAGAAAAGCTTAACCAAAGTTTGGTTAGCAAGCATTTTGCTCTGATTGATCAGTGGGGACAAGCAGTTCATCTAAGCGTTTACAAGGCAAAGAACTGGAATTTGGAGTCTGTTGCTAGCCTTGACATAGGTAAACAAGGGGGCACCCATGAGTTTTATCTAAGTCATATAAAGGAGTGTGTTTCTTTGCTGTAAGCTGTGTTCCCGAACACAAAAGGGTGGGATGGAGTTTCTTAACCTTCACTCTTCCCCCATATCACAGGGCAGCGAGATATTTAATATTGCCAATACAGAGATATATACAAGAATTTCTTTTAAGTATATACATAGTAGTGGAATTGCTGGGTCAGTGGATGTGGGTAGCTTCACTTCTACCGGGTAATACCAAATTCTTTTCCAGAGTGTTTGTTATAGCTTACACTTCACAACAGTGAGTGTAAGAGATCTAGTTGTTCTACACTGTCACAGACACTTGAGGATTTACAATTTTTCGCCAGTCTGATGTAGGTTAAGTGGGTCTCACTGCATTTCATTTATTACCAATGAGATTGAGGCTCTTTTCTGTGAAGTGTCTTCGGTCCACTTTTCAATAGGATTATCTTTTCCTTAGAGATTTGTGGGAAGGCATGAATATGCTTTGGAAGAATAAGTGGATGAACAACTCAACAGGCTCTGCGCGGAGAAAGCTGAGATTCGGTGTGGGATATCCCCAATAAACAAAAACCTTAAAAAAAAAAAAAAAAAAAAACTGCCTCCGGGCGCCTGGGTGGCTCAGTCAGTGGGTTCAAGTCTCTGCCTTCGGCTCAGGTCAGGATCCCAGCATCCTGGGATCGAGCCCCGCATCGGGCTCTCTACTCAGCGGGAAGCCTGCTTCTCTTCCTCTCTCTCTGCCTGCCTCTCTGCCTATTTGTGATTTCTGTCAAATAAATAAATTAAAACAAAAACAAAAACAAAAAACTGCCTCTCCCGCAGGCTTCTGATTTTATCATCACAAAAGCCTTATGAAAGAGATATGTAAACCCATTTCTCAGGTGAGTGTTCTCATCATCGTTGGCTTCTCCCTATCGGAGAGCAACCCGAACGACACACCCCAAAACTTATCAGCTCCACGACCACCACCCGCCTAACTAATCACGGGTTACTCAAAATCCTACAGAAGAGACCGCAGCGCCGCTTGTCATATTCTCGCGAGAGTTAGTTCCAGCCGATCATGTGACAGTCCAAGATGGCGGTGCCCAACGAGGCGGAGGAAGAGGCGACAATCTACTTAATAGTGAGCGGTATTCCCGCGTGTTTGCGCTCTGCCCATCTCCGGAGCTACTTTAGCCAGTTCCGGGAACAGCGCGGCTGTGGCTTCCTGTGTTTCCACTACCGACATCGGCCTGAGCGGGGTCCTTCCCAGGCTCCTCCCGAGTCTGCCCTAACTCCTGTCGGCCAGGTTCTCGCCCAGAGTTCGGTCACCGATGCCCACGCTCTCTCCACTCCGGACTGTGTTCCCGCCCAGACCCGCACTTGCTGCTGCGTCATCTCGGTCCGGGGGGCAACTCAAGCTCAGCAGCTTCTTCGCATGTACTCGGGCCGCCGGTGGCTGGATTCTCAGGGAACTTGGCTGCCGGGTCGTTGTTTGATCCGCAGACTGCGGTTACCTACTGAGGCATCAGGTACGCGTGGGAAAGATAATAGACTGAGCCTACCGGCCCTGGAACAGAGACACCTTTCTTGAGGGATGACGGGCATAAGTCAGGTCTCTGATTATCAGACTTCTTAAGAGTTTAGGTCATTTCTGGACAGCCTCAGACTCAACTGCATGTTAGTCTTAACTTACAGGGGAAAGAACGGTACGAGGTCTAATGGGATGATCCTTCGTTTTCCAATTTATTAGATTACTTCTGAGACCCTTTATCTGAGAGGTTGATATTCCACTGACACGGAAGGAAGAAAAGGAAATGAGGTTTCTAATCCTTTTACTGTCATTTATCAAAAGATTTTGTCAGCGCGCGCGCGCTCAAGCAGGGGGAGTGGCAGGCAGAGAGAGAAGCAGGCTCCCCGCCAAGCAAGGAGGCGATGTGGGCCTTGACCCCAGAAGCCCAAGATCACAACCCTAACTGAAGGCATAGGCTTAACTGACTTAGGCACCCAGGCGTCCCTTATTTTCTGTTTTCATTGTATTCTTCGTTGCTTCCTATACAGCCCTGTCTTGAGAAGATGCAAATGAAAAGACAATCTCTTGTCTCTGGACACTCCCATTTTCATGGGAAATCACTTTGATGGGGTAACAGAAAACACTTAGGAGTCCTCTAATTCATTCATTCAACAAATCAAGCTTATATGCTACACCTAGTGTGACTGTAACAACTGTGCAGAGAACAGTTAGACACCGTGTGTGCTCAGGATTCAGAGAGGAAGACAGATTTGTAAAAAGGTAATTGTCATAGAGATGCCATTCTAATTGCTAACATTTACTGAGCACTTCCTGTGTACTTACTAGGCACTGTTCTAAGCCTTTCATTTTCTTTTTTTTTTTTTTAAGATTTATTTTTTTGACAGAGAGAGATCACAAGTAGGCAGAGAGGCAGGCAGAGAGAGAGAGAGAGGAGGAAGCAGGCTCCCTGCTGAGCAGAGAGCCCGATGCGGGACTCAATCCCAGGACCCTAAGATCATGACCTGAGCCAAAGGCAGCCGCTTAACCACTGAGCCACCCAGGCGCCCCAGCCTTTCATTTTCTTATTGACTCCTTGCGGCAATCCTATAAAGTCGAAGTTGTTGTTACCCATTTTATAGGTGAGGATAATGAAGGGTACTGAAATTATGTTACCTGCCCAAGGTTACAGAGCTAGGAAGTGGCAGAGTCACAATACAAACCGAGGCATATTGTTCCAGAGCCTATGCTCTTTATTACCAAGTGTTGAGGGATGACAGGGAAGGGAGAAACTGATCTAGAGGGATCAGGAAATGTGGCTTTTCACCTGGATCTGAAAGAGAAACAGGAGTTTGTAGAAAGGAACGGTGTTTAAAGTAAATGGCATTTGCAGACACAGAAAGATGTGAAAGTCCATGGAACTTTCAGGGCACGTTAAATTGTTTGGTGTGGTTGAAGCACATGATATGAGAATGTGCAGGGAGTGGGGTTGGTGGCAGTTGAGAATCAAAAAGTCAACAGAAACCAGATCTGAAAGAAACTTGTGTGCTCAACTGAGGTGATGAGAAATGGCATGAAATTATTAGGTGGTTTGGTCAGGGAATGGAGGAAGTTACTCTGGAGAAGTCTGAAAGGGAGAAAGATCATTAGCCTAAAACAGTTAAACAGATTTCTGGCTCAAGTGTTGCTGGAGGCTTCTAGGTTTCAAGAGCTCTTCTTTCCTCTGCTTTCCAAGGTTTGGGCTCCTTTCCTTTCAAAACCCGGAAGGAGCTGCAGAGTCGGAAAGCTAAGAGTGAAGCCTTCACTCTGGCTGATCTGAGGCAACTGCCAGAGTTGAACCCACCAGTGCTGATGCCCAATGGGAACGTGGGGACTCCTCTGCGGGTCTTTCTGGAGTTAATCCGAACCTGCCGCCTACCACCGAGGATCATCACCCAACTGCAGCTCCAGTTCCCCAAGACAGGTTCTTCCCGGCGCTATGGCAATGTACCATTCAAGTATGAGGACTCTGAGACTGTGGAGCAGGAAGAGCTTGTGTATACAGCTGAAGGCAAAGAAATACCCCAGGGAACTTGCCTAGCAGACGTACCAGCCTGCTCACATGGAGAGCCAGAGGAGGAAGGGGAAAAGGAGGAGGAAGAGTCACACTCAGATGATGTGAGTACAGTGAGCTACCCTGTCTTTGCTGGCAGCTTAGAGAGGCTAAAGCTTTAACACTATCACTCTTCAGTTGTATATTACAATAGTTCTAAACGTGCAGGCTTCTTAGGAGGGTTCCAGAGAGTTAGAACTTCCTGACATTGAACATAAAACTGCATTTGCATTGCACTTCTTCGAGGAGAGGGGCCAGAGTTTTTATCAGAATATTCTCAAAGTGTCGCCTTTGCATTCCACATAGAAGGAATGTGAGGAGCGTCCTTTTTTTTTTTTTTTTAAGATTTTATTTATTTATTTGACAGAGATCACAAGTAGGCAGAGAGGCAGGCAGAGAGAGAGACAGGGAGGAAGCAGGCTCCCTGCTGAGCAGAGAGCCCGACTTGGGCTCGATCCCAGGACCCTGGGATCATGACCTTAGCCAAAGGCAGAGGCTTTAACCCACTGAGTCACCCAGGCGCCCCAGGAGCATCCTTTTCATAGATGGAAATGTGCGATCCAAGAGATAAAAGTCATGTAAGGAAGTAGAGGCAGAGCTGGGATGTGAACTTGGCCCCCTTTGCTGCTTGTCTAACCTCTGTGTGCTTTCAGTATGTGGCTGAGAAGTCACCTCTATTTTCTGACCCTGAGTCTGTGGCTTGGACACTAGCCTCCACTCTAATTTTATCAGTGAAATAGCCATTTCTTCTACCTCTTTCTCCAAATTCAGTTGTTCATCCATAAAACCAGGAAAGGCAGGAAAGGTGTGCTTTTTTTGGGAAAACTTTTGGTGTGCATACTCTGGGTAAAAAAAAAAAAAAAAAAAAAAAGTCATCTACATCTTCAAAGTTGCCAGCCCAGAGTTGCTAAGATCCGTACCACATCCTTGGTGTAGACCGTCTGGACTGGTCCCCAGCACCCACTCTGCAGCAGTGATTCCTGAGGCCTCTTGGGAGTTTTGACAGGGGCCCCAAGATTTCAAGCCAGGAGTCATCCTATCATTCTGCAAGTCTAGATGAGCAGCTGTGCACAGGCTAGTGCAGGATTCCAGAGACATTCCAAGATCCATTTCCTGCCTTGAAAGAAGCAGCATCGGGAAAGGCTGTATGGTATGATGACCTGGGTTTGAACACTGGCTCTGCCACTCTCATGGTGAACCATCGTAGGCAAATCACTTTACTCCTCTGAATCCAGGTCTCCTCATTTGTAGAACGGGAATGATGGTACTCACCTCACAGTGTTGTTGGGGTGATCAAAGGAACTAAGTTACAAGAAGGGCCCAACACACTGTAGACAATAGGTATTAGTTGGTATCCCCTCTTTATTTATGATGTAATGTATAGAGGCCTAAACAGTTCTTGCCAATTACCTCCAAACTGAAGTTTGGAGGCCGGCAAGAATGCTGTGGGCCTCGGTGTGGGGGCTTCGTGTAGGACTGCAGAACTTGAAGGATGAGGATTTACCAGAAGAAGAGAAAGCAGTGGGAGAGGAGAGCAGCTGTTTCCAGCAGGAGGAACAACATGGCTGAAAGCACAGAGGCTAAGAGGGAGTCAGGCTTGGAGGAAAGTGCCAGGTATGCTGAGACACAAGGGATGGAGAAATGTGTTGGGCAAGGCCTCAGGGGCCAAATATGCACTGCTTCTAAGAGGAATTTGGAAGAATGGGCTGAACGCCTGTCTCACAGACTTCCTGGGCCCTGAGCTGCCCCCCTTGCGCGCTTGGGGCCAGGAGGCTGGACAGGCAGGTC
Source organism: Neogale vison (assembly GCF_020171115.1). Classification (NCBI taxonomy): domain Eukaryota; kingdom Metazoa; phylum Chordata; class Mammalia; order Carnivora; family Mustelidae; genus Neogale; species Neogale vison. The sequence continues at coordinate 19,995,391 of NC_058092.1, read as the reverse complement.
ACCTCTCCCTGCCTTCTCCCAGGATGATGACCGGGGTGAGGAGTGGGAGCGTCATGAAGCACTGCACGAGGACGTGACCGGGCAGGAGCGCACCACCGAGCGGCTCTTTGAGGAGGAGATTGAGCTCAAGTGGGAGAAGGGCGGCTCTGGCCTGGTGTTCTACACAGACGCTCAGTTCTGGCAGGAGGAAGAAGGAGGTAATGCTGGCTGATCCCTGATCCATTCAGTCAGGGTTCTCCATTCCATGTGGTGGGTTTTCTGGCAGTGAGGCCCAATAAAGGGCTAGTGAACAGGCTTACCCATCATTCCTTTTTAGGGGCGGGGGATCAGTGGAGAAAAAATGACCCCCGCCCCAGAGCAGAGATTTAAAAATCAACAAAAAGCTCCAAGTTCTAGAACACAGGTCTAAGTTTAGGTTTAACTCTCAACAGAACTGTGAGTCCTTCGCTTACTCTGTTTAATGCTTTTTATCTGCAGACTTTGATGAACAGACAGCCGATGACTGGGATGTGGACATGAATGTGTACTACGACACAGGTACTGGGCCAGGGATTGCAGTACAGGGACAGGGGACTGGTGCCCTGGCCTTGCAGTGACACTTACCAGGCCTGCTGAGCAGAGGCCGAGAAAGGACCAGTTCCCTTGGGGCTGCCCACTGAGAGGGTTCCTCTCTTCAGACATCTCCACCTGTGTGCATTAAGTGCTGCTTGTGGGCAGAGCTTTTTTTTTTTCTTTTCTTTTCTTTTTTCTGTGGCGTCAGCCCTCAGGGCGCTCTGGTTCTGATGGGCAGACCCTGGTAGAGTGGGCGGGTCAGGAGCTCAGGCTCTGGTTAAGAGTTTAGATTCTGGAATCAAAAATGACCTGGGCGGGATGCCTGGGTGGCTCAGTCGGTTAAGTCGCTGCCTTTGGCTCAGGTCATGATCCCAGGGTCCTGGGATCAAGTCCCGCATCAGGCTCCTTGTCCAGCAGGGAGCCTGCTTCTCTCTCTGCCTCTGTCTGCCACTCTGCCTACTTGTACTCTCTCTCTCTGACAAATAAATAAATAAAATAAAATAAAATAAATGACCTGGGGTCACGGTGGGAGGGGACGATCTGGGTTCTAATTCCACTTCTCATCTTTTGGCTCTATAACTTTTGTGCACCAGTTTTCTCATCTGTGAGATGGGAAAGCCAGGGTTCCTACTCTTGGTGAGCTCCCAGTTAATGAGAAATAATAATAAAATAATAAAACACCAGGGGCTTCTGGGTGGCTCATTTGAATGCCTGCCTTCTGCTCAGGTCATGATCCCAGGGTCCTGGGACCGAGTCTTGAGGTGGGCTCCCTGCTCAGCAGGCAATCTTCTTGTCCCTCTCCCTCTACCCCTCCCCCTTCTTGTGTTCTTTCTTAAATAAATAAAATTTTTTTTAAAAAGTAAGGGGCGCCTGGGTGGCTCAGTGGGTTAAGCCTCCGCCTTTGGCTCAGGTCATGATCTCAGGGTCCTGGGATCGAGCCCCGCATCGCATCGGGCTCTCTGCTCAGTGGGGAGCCTGTTTCCTCCACCCCCTCTGCCTGCCTCTCTGCCTACTTGTGATCTCTTTCTCTGTGTAAATAAATAAATAAAATCATTTTAAAAAAGTAATAAAAAAACCCTAAAGACGAATATGTAAATCTTGTGAGGAGGTCCTAGAAACCTGATTATTTTCCCCCGCTCTCTGCTGAGAGAGGCCCTTCTGCAAACTGAGTTCTACTTCCTCAGATGGTGGCGACAAGGATGCCCGAGACTCTGTCCAAATGCGTCTGGAAAGAAGACTCCGTGATGGCCAGGAGGACGGCTCTGTGATCAGATGCCAAGTGGGCACCTTTGAGCGCCACACCAAGGTGAGCACTGTGCCTAGCCCCTTGACCCCTCTGTTTTCCTTCTCTGTCCCTGTTCCTCCTCCCCTCCACCCCCAACAAGGAGCCCCATACTCTAGAGTCTTCTCTCTTCCCTGCACAGGGCATTGGACGGAAGGTGATGGAGCGGCAGGGCTGGGCTGAGGGCCAGGGTCTGGGAAGCCAGTGTTCAGGGGTGCCTGAGGCCCTGGATAGTGATGGCCAGCACCCAAGATGCAAGCGTGGATTGGGGTGAGTATGACCCAGGGACTTCCCTGGGGGACCCAGCTAGCCTTTCGTCTATATCCTGGTTTCCCCCTAACTTCTTCCATCCGAGGGGATGAATTTCAAAGCAGAATTAAAAGGAAAACGTAGGTCTGGCACTTTTTTTTTTTTTTTTTTTAAGACCAAGCCCTAAGGCTTGACAAGATCATTGATCTTTAGGACAGTCATACCCCACGATCTGAGGAGTTTGGACTTGATGATTGCTGTTAGGGAGTGCTTGTAAGTCACAGAATGGTGACAGTTTTTCTAAACTCTGTGTACTATTTAAAATGAAAGCAGTTTGTGAAACCCCAGGTTGCCGGCACTGTCACTGAATAGATAAGGAGGCTGAAGAGCAAAGATCCAGATTTAAAGGCTTTGTCTTTGGAACAAACCAGCCATGTAAGAGCTGCTTCTCTGCCCTTTCCCAACCTAATAAAGAGTTTGAGAGCAGCCCTCTCACTGTGAGCCCTTATTAATGCAGGTACCATGGAGAGAAGCTACAGCCATTTGGGCAACTGAAGAGGCCCCGTGGAACTGGCTTGGGGCTCATCTCCACCATCTATGATGAGCCCCTACCTCAAGACCAGGGGGAGTCACTGCTGCGACGCCAACCACCCACCAGTATGAAGTTTCGGCCAGATATGACCTTTGTGAGGAGTTCCAGCTGTGCCTTGGACAAGCCTTCAGAACCTGAGTGACAGTTTCCGGGCCTTTCTTATATCACTCATAACTGCACAGGGGCAGCTCTTTGCCTTGGCCTTATCTCCCTCCACACCCTAAAGAATTTGGGGAGCAGCAATCTGTGCAGCATGTTCAGGTGCTTTATTCTGAACTTGCCTTCTGGCTCTCTACCTCAAGGGCATTTTTCCCCAAAGCTCCCTAACGTCCTCTTTTACTATTAGGGCTTAATGACCTCTCATTGGTTTCCTAACCCCAGCCCCTGTTTGAGCTTGCCCAGGTTGCCTCCCCCAGTACCTTGAACAGCTGTATTGACTGAAGTTCTCAGCACAATCTTCGTCGTGGGGGCGGGGTGTCAATATAAAGGTCAGAAAGAGGATGGAATGGACCTGGAAGAGGAGAGGAGAGGACTCGTGGTGCTTGGAAGAGACGATCTTGGGGCGGGCGCTCCTTGCCTCCTCCCCTGACTGGCTGGGACAGGCAGCGGCAAGGCCGCGGGAGGTGGCTCCGGTCTGCGACCTAACGGGAAAATAAATAAGTTCACTACTGGATTTGCCTTTTTTCTTCCAATTTGGGCCGGGGGGACGGTCGGGAAAACCTGGGTTAGAGTCGCCCACGAGACCCCAACGCCGCCCGCAGGGACCACCCCAGGCTCTGGTAGAAATGCAGCGCGTCGCCACGCCCCCCGACGCCAAGTTGCGCCACGTCGGGGGGCGGGACTTCCTCTCCAGGGCCCGCCGTTTCCGACGTCGTCCGGAAGTCGGGTGCTAGTCCGGTTAGTCCTGGGTCATTGGTCCCCTTTTAGTGCGCGGGTACCCGCACTTCTTCCGGGGATCAACGTCGACTCCCATCGAACTGCACTCCAGGGATCCCGTCTCCTTCGGCTGGTGTCGCTGCCGAGCTTATCTGCCCCGCCCGGGCCTTCGTGCCGCCCATGGCGGGGGCCGCCCCGACCACGGCCTTTGGGCAGGCGGTGATCGGCCCGCCCGGCTCTGGGAAGACCACGTACTGCCTGGGCATGAGTGAGTTCCTGCGCGCGCTGGGCCGGCGCGTGGCGGTGGTGAACCTGGACCCAGCCAACGAGGGGCTGCCTTACGAGTGCGCCGTGGACGTGGGCGAGCTGGTGGGGCTGGGCGACGTGATGGAAGCGCTGCGGCTAGGGCCCAACGGCGGCCTGCTCTACTGCATGGAGTACCTGGAGGCCAACCTGGACTGGCTGCGTGCCAAGCTAGATCCCCTCCGCGGCCACTACTTCCTCTTCGACTGCCCGGGCCAGGTGGAGCTCTGCACGCACCACGGCGCCCTGCGCAGCATCTTCTCCCAGATGGCGCAGTGGGACCTCAGGGTGCGTCTTGGGTCGAGCAGGCTCCTTTTGCAGATGGAGGAACTGAGACAGGGAGGACAGATGCCACGCCCCCATGTCACACAGCGAGGTAGGGGCCGAGTTGCTTTGGAGTAAAACTGGTGTGAGTTCGAATTCAGGCTCTGCCACTGACTCGCTGTGTGGACCTGGGTAAGTCAGTTTCTTTCTCTGAACCTCAGTTTTCTCATCTGCAGAATGGATGTGCTAGTACCCAATTTGGGATTATTGGAAGTGTGAAAGGCATTATGTAGAAAGCGGTATGGTGATTGTTGTGACTTGCTGGGCAAAAGTAAATGAAATAGAGTCAGGTGCGATCAGAATTGAGCCAGTTGACCACTGGGAGGCACAGTACAGGGCATCTTGTAAGGAAAAATGCTCCTTATTTCCTGGCAGAAGGAAATGAGTGTCGCTATGAGAATGAAGCTGAAGCAGGAGGACACTGATGGGGAAGGCTTGCACTCTGTCCTCAGGAGTCCCCAGTCTTTGGGGAAAGACATAGGCCCTGATGTTTCCTGCTTCACCAGGCCTTTCACTCTGTCTCTTCCTCCTTTTCCAGCTGACTGCCGTTCACCTGGTGGATTCTCATTACTGCACAGACCCGGCCAAGTTCATCTCCGTACTGTGTACGTCCCTGGCCACCATGCTGCATGTGGAGCTGCCCCATGTCAACCTCCTCTCCAAGATGGACCTCATTGAGCACTATGGGAAGCTGGGTGAGGGTTCCTCTTCTGGGCAGGCAGGGAGTCAGGAGTGAAACAGATCTCAGCTGACGAGAGCTGCCTCCAGGGACCGTGCATGGCTTATTTATCATAGCCACAGGCAGGTTCTGATTCCTGCCTGTTCGTTTTGTGCCACTCTGGGCCAGAGATTATTCCAGGCTTTGGGGACAAGAGAGCTATATAGTCGGTGATATGTACTGCAAAGGAATTCAAATAAAATGAGTGGTTGGTAGTGAGGGGAGTGAGCAGTGCTACCTGAGCTGAGACCCGAATGGTGTGAAGGAGCCTGCCAAGGCAAGACTGTTCTCGGTGGAGGGACCAGTAGGAGGAAAGGCCCTTAGGAAAAGAGCTGTTTGTGTTAACAGAAAAAGTGGAGGGCAAAGAGGGGAAACTCCGAGTAGTGAGGTAGTAGTCAGGAATGGGTGGTAGGAAATGAGGTCAGAGAGCTGGACAGGGGCCAGAACCTATACTGTTGAAGCACCAGGGAAAGCCATTGATGAATATCAAGTAAGGAAATTGCATGAACTAAGAACGTCATTTTGGCTGTTTTGTGGGGAATGAATTGAAATGAGCAAGAATGCAAACAAAGATCCTTGAGGAGGTTTTTGCAGCAGTCTAAACAGTGGTAGTGGGAATGGAGAGAAGTAGATCGATCCAAAACTCACTCAAGAAATCAGATTTAGGGGGACCTGGGTGGCTCAGTTGTTGGGCATCTATCTTCAGCTCAGGTCCTATCCCAATGTCCTGGGATCGAGCCCCACATTGGGCTCCCTGCTCAGTGGGAAACCTGCTTCTCCCTCTCCCACTCCCCCTGCCTGTGTTCTCTCTCACTGTTTCTCTCTGTCAAATAAATACAATCTTAAAAAAAACAAAAGGAAAGAAACAGGGTTTCCTGGTGGATTGGACATGGAGACCAAGGAATTAAGGATCCCTGTCAGGTTTCTGTCTGTGCCAGTGGACAGAGGTGCCTTTATCAGGGTGGGAAGGACTGAGGGAGAAGCAGGAGGCAGGGGAGTTGCCTAGGGGCCTTATGGCTACCACTTTATTCCTGCAAAATTAGTGTGCTGAGCTGGGGGCCTCAGTTCCCTAAATAGCATCTCCAGCCACAAAGGAACCTGGAGAAGAAAAGCTAAAATGACAAGCAGTGAACAGGAAGAAAGGTTGTTAGGATCATGACATGTCAGGGTGTTGTCCCGCGAGGCCCACTGGTTGTCAGTCAGGGCATGGAGGGATGCCAGCTCCTTGGAGGGCCTGCCTCAGCCCAGAGTCCTGGTCCATCTCTTGGTGAGCCCCGAAGCCAAATTTTATCTATGCCTAGATTTGCAGTCTTCCCAAGCCCTTCTCCCCACCCACCTTCCTGGCCTCCAGCCTAGATGGCTATATGGTGGTCCTTAACCTTTCTACCTCTGACTCTTGCCCATCATCCTCGTAAGAGACTGATGTGCAAATCAGATGAGGCCATTGAGGCCCAGAGACATTATGTGAATAACCCAAGGTCAGTCACACAGCTAGTACGTTAGCTGAGATGAAATCCAAACCCAGGTGCCCCTGGCTCCCAATTGCTTAATTCCTGGGGAAGAATGTACCTGTCGGGCAATCCAGGAAGTTTGTCGGAATGCCCAGGACATCGGTCCTTGCAGGCAGAGGGGTGACAGTTTCTGGTTAGAGGACAGGAGACAGAGGGGCCCCTGGCTGGCTCAGCTGGAGGAGCATGTGACTCTGATCTTGGGGTTGTGAGTTTGAGCCCCATGTTGGGTGTAGGGAGTGAGTCAGTCAATCCAACAGCCTGATTGCCACACCTCGTTCTGGGACAAACCAGTTGAGTAACCCAAGTGTTCGAGTTTTCCAGCAGAAATGGACAGTGCAGGGAGGCCTGCTTTCCTTCTCTTAGAGGAAGTTTGCATTCCTAGAGCTTGGAGTCATCTAGTCTGGTATCCTCATTTTACATTCAGAAGGAGCTGGCCCAGAAAGGGAAAGTGATTTATACCAGAAGTGCCCTGCGAGTCCTTGTGCATGTGCCGGGTCCTGGGGGGTGTGACTGCCTGACCATGCGGCAGGGACCCAGCACTGTGCTTGGGACACATTCAGTCCTGTTATTTATTACCATGGACCAAGTGCTTGTGTGTACCAGACACTGGGACTTCGAGCATTTAATTCTCACAGCAATCCCATCTAGCTAGGAAATGACAGAGCTGAGGGGTAAAACCAAGTATTCCAAGTAAGCTCATTTCACTGCCTCAACAAATATTTGTTGAATGACTGAAGGAATGAATGAATGAGTGAATGAAGAAAAAAAGGAAGAAAGAAAGGAAATATGGTCCCTGTCCTCGGATCTTTTAGCCTCGTGTCAGCTGCTCCTGAACACCTAATTTCTCTCCTTAGCTTTCAACCTGGACTACTACACAGAGGTCCTGGACCTCTCCTACCTGCTCGACCACCTGGCTTCTGACCCTTTCTTCCGCCACTATCGTCAGCTCAATGAGAAACTCGTGCAGCTCATTGAAGACTACAGTCTGGTCTCCTTCATCCCTCTCAACATTCAGGTACTGGGGACTAAGAGGCGTAGCCATCACCTGGGTTCTGACAGTGCCTGGGATCTCACCAGCCCAGGGGAACAGGAGACTTTGACAGTGGTCTTTGTCCTGGGTCTAACTATCATTCAGTCCCCTTGGTTTTACGACCAGTGGCTCTCATGGGCAGGATTCTAATAAAGAGGGTGGGTCAGAGTTTGGCCCTGTCGATTCTGTATTGCTGGGTTCTCTGAACACATGTTCCCTCATTAGTTCGAAAATGGGTGATTTCAGAAAATCGTCATTAAGGGAGGTGACCAAGGCCTAAGGTCTCTCAGCCTGCTTCAGGATGGGCAACTAACTGCCTGTTGACTTTACCAAGTAGTGCCCAGCCCCTGTGTGTGGACTTGAGTGAGCTTGTCTCTTCCCTACTTAATGCCACAATTTTCTCCTCTAAAATGAGAAAGTGAGGCATACAATATTGGGCATAACAACTGTCCCTTATTGAGCACTTTTTGTCATCGTGCTGACAACTCATACATGCATTATTTTCATCTCCTTCCCATCATGTGATGTATGAACTGTTTGTATCACTATTCTGAGCATGAGCAAATCTATCATATATATATTTATTGGGTGCCTGCGGTTAGCTAAGGACTGTGCCAGGCACCAAGGATTACCTTAATAAATAAGTCCCTGACCTCGTGGGGGTACAAAGTCGAAGAGGGGAAGCAGATGAGTTAATAACTTGTCAGCAGTAAGCTGGTAGGATCCGAGCTATAAGAGGGTAGCCCCAGGGGACCGTGGGTGTGCAGAGAGGAGCTTACCTCTTCCAATTTAGATGGGTTGGTGGACAGGAAGGCTTGGATGTAGCCAGGGCTCCGGGGACATGGAAAGCTACTCCAGGTGCAGGAGCTGCAGGTCCAGAGGCTTCGTGAGCAAGGTCAAGGGGGATGTTTGGGGACTGCAGGCGGTTTGGTACGGCCTTAGTTCCACACACCTGTTTCACTCACAGAGCTGTCTCTCCCTTCCCTGGCCAGGACAAGGAGAGTATCCAGCGGGTCCTGCAGGCTGTGGATAAAGCCAATGGCTACTGCTTCGGGGTCCAAGAACAGCGAAGCCTAGAGGCCATGATGTCTGCTGCCATGGGAGCCGACTTCCATTTCTCCTCGTATCCTTGCTCTGTAGCCTCTTAGCCACAGCCAAGGGGAGACATGGCGCTCAGGAATGGCCACATCTACCCTTGTCAATGACTGATTCATGATGACCAGTTGGGCTCCCTGGTGACTGTCTCTCAGGTGCAAAGGCTGGTCCCTTAGGCTTCAGTATTGCTTGTACCTGAGGATAAGGGGGGAGAGACTGATTAGAAGGAACAGCAAGTACAGATGCTGAGAAATGAAAGGGCAGTGGTCATTTGGGAGAGATGCAAGGGCCTCAGTGTCCTTGGCGTCCTGACTGGGAAAGGGACAGTAGAGGGCTGGCAGCGGGGGGTTTGTGTGCCCTGCCAAGGAGTGTGGACGTCAGCTCGTGGGAGGGCAGTGAGAACCAGCATCATATGACTGCACAGTGTGACATGATCGGGCGTACATTTTTAAAAAGTCGTTCCCAGTGCAGGAATTGCATTTAAGGGATGTGAGTGGGGGCAGGAAAATGTTCACAGTCTGTAGTTGAGAATAGATGAAACATGAGTGGTGAGAATGGAAAGATGGGTGTGAATTGGATAAAAGGAAGTAGGCTACCAGAGTTGGCGACCGGATGGTTATGGGATGAGTGGAGGTAGAGCAGAAGTTCGACTTGCAGGTTTCCAGCTAATACAGTGGTATGGGTGGTTGTGTTGGCCCCAAGGCGAGGAAAGGGCAGGTTTGTCACATGGGTGGAAGGGATGGGCCCTGGCCCATGGGCTATGTTGGAGGGGACGATGAGGACAGCCAGAGCTGTCTGGGAGGCAGCTGGACCTTCAGAACTAGAGTTGTATTAGTGACCATTGGAGTGGAGCTAATGTCATGTGTAGGTGCCTGTCAGGTCATGGAAGCCATGTGGGAGACAGGACAGGGAAATGCAGGCCAGTTAGGATAGTTTCAGATATTCGACTCCTACGTGGCGTGCTGGTGACAAGGGGACTCCAGATTCCTGGGCACGGAGGAAGAGAATGCCAGCCAGTACCTAACGGATCTGTGGCAGGCCACAGGTGGGAGACCAAGCTCCCAGGGAAACAGACACATATAAATGGTGGCAGTAGAGTGTGTAGGGCTCCAGGAAGGGGCTGTGTTGCTGCCTCACACTTGGAGTTACGGTCGGCAAGTGCAGCTGCGTGTGCTCAGCAAGAGAGAAGGGGCCGTTCCAGTAGTGGCGTGAGTTTTTGCACACGGTGCATTACTTTCTGCATTCATAGTGTTAATCGTGCAGGATTCTATTTATAGAACTGTATACTTTTTTATAGATGATTTAAGGAATTTTCAAGGCTATTTTTTTTTCTTTCTTTCTTTTTTTTTAAGATTTTACTTATTTATTTGACAGAGACCACAAGTAGGCAGAGAGGCAGGCAGAGGGAGAGTCGGGGGGAAGCAGGCTCCACGCTGAAGCAGAGAGCCCAATGCAGGACTCGATTCCAGGACCCTGGGATCATGACCTGAGCTGAAGGCAGAGGCTTAACCCACTGAACCACCCAGGTTCAGTGAGACAGCCCCTCAAGGCTGTTTTTTTAACCATACACATTTGTGCTGATTTTAGATTCTCCCTCATTTCCTAATCTTCTTAAGGTTCAACTTAACCCTATCTATAAGATGATTAAGGACTGGTATAGAGGAGGGGAAAGTCTGCTCTGCCAAGGAGTGGGTAGGTGTAGGTAAAAAAGGCTTCGTGGAGGGACGCCTGGGTGGCTCAGTTGGTTAAGCAGCTGCCTTCGGCTCAGGTCATGATCCCAGCGTCCTGGGACCGAGTCCCACATCGGGCTCCTTGCTCGGCAGGGAGCCTGCTTCTGCTTCTCCCTCTGCCTCTGCCTGCCATTCTGTCTGCCTGTGCTCGCTCTCTCCCCCCCTCTCTCTCTGATAAATAAATAAAATCTTTAAAAAAAAAGAAGGCTTCGTGGAGGGGGCGGCCCATGAGCTGTGTTATCTTCAAGTGAGGGTTAGCCAGGCTGAGGGAAAGGGAATTCAAGGCAGAGAGAACAGTAGATACAAAGGCCTGGCGGTTCAGGGGTGAGGTATGTCTGGGGGGTTGCAAGTAGAACAGTGTGACTCAGAGGCAGGACGGGGCTTTGTCTGGGAGCAGAGATCGGCCTGGACAGGTGGTCAGACAGATGCAGGTTTTCGTGAGCCCTGCTCAGGAACGTAGACTACAGGTTGGAGACAAGGCACATTTCAGATTATTGCGCCTCAAGCAGGATGGATTCCACTTATCCTGAGTGATCCTCAGGGACGACTCGCACAGGAACATGGCATCACCTCCTGAGGAAAAGTGAAGGGGACAGGGCATGGGTTGCAGGTCAGTTTGAGTAGCAGTGGCATGGATTTTGGTGGCTGGATCCATAAGAGAGGGGAGAGAAGGACTATACCCTAAACATTATTCAGTCAGTGCGCTACGTACCCTGCTTGTAGGGTCTCGTTTAAACCTCATTAAGCGCTCCCCACCTTTTTAAGATTTTATTTATTTGAAAAAGAACAAGCAGGCAGAAGGGGAGAGGGAGAGGGAGAAACAGACTCACTGCCAAGCAGGGACCCCGAGCAGGGCTTGATCCCAGAACGCTGGGATCATGGCCTGAGCCCAAGGCAGACGCTTAACTGACTGAGCCAGCCAGGCGCCCCTCATTCAGTCCCTTCTTACAGATGAGGCAGTTGGGGCTCTGAGAGTGACGGGTACAAGGCCTTGTCCCTGAATATGCTGGAAAAACAGTTCAAATCTTGGTCTCCCTGGTTGGAGAACCTCAGTTTCTGACATTGGAGTCATCTAGTAGAAAAGCCATGGTGGGCCAGCCTAGCACGGCCAACAGCCATTTCCTACTCAGACCTCAGGCCGGCCAGCCTCCCGGGGCGTCCTCAGCAGTGTCACAGTCTTTGTGAATCTGATTTATAGCCTTCCCGCTCCACTTCCCTGCTGTCCCAGAGAGAGGTAGAAGGTACCCAATAGTCCAAGCAGAAATTTGTTGTCATCTTTGCACTCCCCTGAGTTTCCTCCCACAGCAGAAGAGAAGTCGGAAACCCTTACTAAGCAGTGCTGTGTGCCAGGTGCCGTACTAGGCACTTTGTATTCATTGTCTCATTTGATCCTCACAGCAACTCCATTTTATGGACGAGAAGAGAGGAAGTGGCAAAATCAGGATTTAAACCCCCAGTGGTCTGGCTGGAGAGCACATGCCCTAACACAGCCAGAGGGTTCGTGCTCTCCAGTCCTTTGAGCCTCAGTGACATGGAGAAGAGGCAAATACAGGAGCATTTGGGTCTGGATGTTTCAAGGGGCTTCTCAGACCCAGCCCTGGAGCTATCAGGGCTAGAAAGGGAGAGGGTGGGAGCCCCTTGCCAGACGGGGTTGGAGAGCCAGCATCCATAGAGGTCAGATCCTGCCCTGACCAGTTTGCATCCTTCCCAGCACTTCCCAGCCTTGACTCAGCCTCCCTCAGTACCCTGGGCATCCAGGAGAAGTACCTGGCACCCTCTGACCAGTCCGTGGAGCAGGAAGCCATGCAGCTGTAGCAGCAAGCTGGAGGTCCAGAGGCGTAACCCTGCACCAGAGAACACGGCAACTCCCGTGACAGCGGACAGCTCAGCGGACTGCAGAGCTGAGAGTGATGTTCCCAGCCAGAGCCGAGCACCCACCACCCCTCAGTGGTCATGAGCTCTCGGTGCTGTTGCCAGGAATTTGGTGCTGGCCCCACTTGGCCTGTGATGGAACATGCTACAAATACAGCAGTTTATTATCTACTTTTTGAAACTTTAAACTTTCTCCAGCCATCCAGGACCAGAGAGCTGAGGCAGAACGAGGGAATGCCACCTTTCCTCAGAAGAGTCGTTTCTTTATACGGGGCAGACTGTGGTAGAGGCCTGACACGCGGACTCCAGTTGTGCAATTTTGTTAATAGTTGGTTTTAGCAGTGATACTCAAGCTTGAGCTTTCACAGGCAATGCTTCTGGCAGATCCGATCGTTTCATCTTAATGGTATTTATTTTATGGTTGTATTCCTTTTTGGCAGGTGTTAACTAGTTTTCCATTTGTACGAGTGATTAAAGGTTTACTTTGAAATTGTATATAAAAAGTGAGTTATTTAAAGAAAAATATTAAGTATTAATATGACATCGTGAGGAGTGTGGCAAAAATGAACATGGTTTTGGAGTTGAAACAGTGCTTTTGCTATTGTTAACTGGTTGAGTGCAGTTCATACTTTTGACCAGTAGGTGGCACCCCAGGCCTTTTTTTTCCCCCCTCACCAGCCACAGCCTGGAGGCAGCAGGGGACAGATGGTGGTTGTGCCAGAAGTCGTATTTGCAGACAGTTGGTCCTGTTAACACGCGAGAAGGGCTTGGCATTTTACAAAGTGCTTCCACACACATGCTTCTCATGGGGCTCTCACAGCAACTCCTGGAGATTGAGACAAGACAGAATATTAGGAAGCCTCATCTTACCGTGAGGAAACAGATGAGGAGTTTGAACTTTGGTCAGCCTATCTCATTGTTCACTTCGCTGACTTCTTAATTGTGAATTCTAGGTAGTGAAAAGCCACAGCCCTTCTCCCACAGGACCTGTAGCCCATCAGGAGACAGAATTTAAACACCTGTAGAGTATTACTGAATCAGCAGTCAAAGGGATGCTAGGTCACTGGTGGTTTGGGCGACTGGAGAATTCGACTTGGGAAAATCTGTTCCGAAGTGGCATTAGACAGCAGAAGGCAGAAGAGTGAGGGGCCATGAGGACGCTGCTCTAGCTGGATATATATGAAAGCAGGCGACCTCCACTCCCACGCTCAGTCGGATAGGGGCTAATAACTAGGTGCTGCTTCCCCAGCCTCTTTCATCTGAGAAGTTCAAAGCACCACACCCCTATTAACACCCTGCAGTAGGTGGGGAGTATCAACAGAGCAAGCCAGGGAAACTGAGGCCAGGAGGCACAGCCTGGGGACGACTGAGTCACCGGTGGGGCCTGGAGCTCAGGAATCCCGACGCCCAGGTTGCTGGACAAATCCCTCATCAGGTAAGCTGAGAGGGTGGGTGCTGTTTTTGAACATGGTACCAAGGGCTGTGGTCAGGGTTTCTGACGCTCACCCCGTCACCTTGGCTCTCACCAAAGCAAGCCAGCTGGAAGGAAGGTGTCGTTTGAACTTTATGGCCTTGTAGCCAAGCCCTCTCAGCGTGTATTTGCTGTAGTCTTGAAGTGGGGAAGATGGAAGTCTTCCAAAACTTAATTTTCAGGCCTTGGTGTGACAGCAAGGCTTTTTTCTCCTCCAGTAAATAGACCTCTGTTCACCTTCTACTGATGGCAAAATGATCTTCTGCCATGCTGGGGAGGGGACAGCACAATGCGGAAAAGAAGAGACACCTGGGTCTGTTCAGCATGAAGCGGGCATGAGAAAGACAATGCTGCGATGTGGCTGGCAGAGGGCAACCATTCTTGAGATTTCTTTTTTTTCTTCCCTGATAGAAAAGTAAAAAACTTGGAAAATGAAAAAAAGTCACCCATAACCTATGAATAATCAAAAATACTTGTAATCTATAATAAATTTTCTACTCAAATGTTCAATATATTTTGTGTTTTTCTTTTGGTCTTACTTTTATGTATGTGCAAAGGGATAGCTATAGCATTTGTATGACGGGAATATGCTCTACTTGCTTTGTAATCTGCTTTTTTTAGTTAACCCTATTTTGTGCAATTGAAAAACATAAAGACAGGGCGCCTGGGTGGTTAAGTGGGTTAAAGCCTCTGCCTTCAGCTCAGGTCATGATCCCAGGGTCCTGGGATCGAGCCCAGCATCAGACTCTGCTCGGCAGGGAGCCTGCCACTCTGCCTACTTGTGATTTCTGTCAAATAAATAAAACATTTAAAAAAATAAAAAACATAAAGACCCTTTAAATGTTTTTAAGATAATATTTCATGGTGAGGCAGTGATTTTCACCGTCCAGACTCCCATGGTTAACCGAAATTATTACCATTTTTTTGTCTTGTTAATAGTGCTGTGATTACACCTTTGTGCTCAAATCTTTGAGTCTCTGATTTTTAGCTTATGATTACGTCCTAGAAATGAAACAGCTGATGTTTCCCATTTTCCAGATTCATAATGCCAAAATGCCTTCCAGAAAAGCAGCACTGTGCATCTCCCCGGCATTGTCTGAAAGTGCTCTTCTCACTTCCAGACCTCACTTGGCAGTCATGACCAACTTCTGGAGAGAGGAAACCATCTCTGAGTGCCTTAGAAGGGACCTTCTTGGTCATCTCTGCTAACTACTGGTATTAGGATATGTGCATTTCCATTTATATGAGTGGTTAAAGGTTTACTTTGAAATTGTTTATAAAAATTATTTAAAGAAGTGGGGGAGGGATGCGTGGTTGGCTCAGTGGGTTAAAACCTCTGTCTTCCGCTCAGGTCATGATCTCAGGGTCCTGGGAAGGCTGTCTGCTCAGCAGGGAGCCCGCTTCCCCCTCTCTCTCTGCCTGCCTCTCTGCCTACTTGTGATCTCTAATAGATAAATAAAATCTTAAAAAAAAAAAAAAGTGGGGGACCCCCCCTTAAAAAAAATTGGAAGATACTATTTGGAACTTATCAGAGGTCACAGCTAATTGGACAGGTTTCCAACGCAGACAAAGAGGCTTAGGCGTGAGAGTGACGCCCTAAAACCCACAGAGCTGAAGCACAGTCTGCTCTCAGCTGTTTCTGAATTAGTAAAATGCTTACCCACAGTTGGCTGAGAAAGGAAGCCTGATCGCATTAGAGTCTGTGGGAAGGTCTACCTCAGAGATTCTCTCGCCTTTCCCAGGGCTATCGAGGAGGGGAGGGAAGTGAGGGCAGACCCATCCTACCACTACTAAGATCCACCCTGTTTTTGAAATTTTTGAAAGCAATAGGGAGGCCCAGCTACCCCAGAATCCTAAAGAGAAATTCTCTAGCAGGCTGAGTAGTAGCCCCCTACTCCTTTTCCTTCACTTTTTCCCTCTCTCCTCCCTGGCTGTTGAGTGCTCACCTAGCCTTAAGAAGGAAGGGTCTGGATTAGCTCATACTTCGATGGCATCAGGCCTGCTGAGGGCAGGGGAAAGCATACACCTCATTTCCAGGCCACTGTGTCCTTCGTTTCCAGTCAAGGATCCAATTTCAGATGGCCGCAGATATCCAGGTGGCCTAAGACTGAGGAGCTATGAGGGGACGGGCTGGGGATTTGGAGCCCAAATGAGGTGAGAAAATATGAGTACTGGGAAGACCCTCTGGACCAGAATACATAGCAAAGCTTCATTTTTTTTTTTCCATCCAAGACCTTGAAGTAGTTGTGCAAAATGAGAGGCCCCTACAAAGCCATCCTAAATAAATCTGCAGCTATCTTGCTTCAAGAATCTGAAATCAAGTTTTCTTCCAAACACACCAGACATTCGGACATTGGAGATGTGTGCGTGTGCGTGTGTGTGTGTTTGAGTGTGGGGGGTGCTATCTGCTTGCTGTGCAAATACAACATCAAGAAATGTTCCCTCGTTTGGGGAGGGTATGTGCTATGGTGAGTGCTGTGAAGTTTTACTTCTACTTGTGTAAACCTGGCAATTCACAGACCTGTATCCCTGGGACTAATAATACATTTTATGTTAATTTAAAAAAAAAAAGAAAAAAGAAATGTTCCCTCGTGCTCCCCGTCACACTGGATTACCACCTCTTCCCTTACATTAATCCTGAAGCCTTCACAGTCCTTGTGGAATGATCGAAACAGAGGATAAGGAATACTGGAACAAGGGTAACATCTCTCCCAACGTTTTTTTTTTTTGTTTGTTGTTTGTTTTTTTTTTTTCTTTTAAGATTTTGTTTATTGGGGCGCCCTGGTGGCTCAGTGGGTTAAGCCTCTGCCTTCGGCTCAGATCATGATCCCAGGGTCCTGGGATCAAGCCCCATGTCTGTGTCTGTCGGGCTCTCTGCTCAGCAGAGAGCCTGCTTCCTCCCCCCCCACCCCATCCCCATCCCACCTGCCTCTCTGCCTACTTGTGGTCTCTCTGTCAAATAAATAAAATCTTAAAAAAAAAAAGATTAAAAAAAGTTTAAAAGATTTTATTTATTTACTTGGGGAGGACACAGAGGGAGAGGGAGAAGCAGACTCCCCACTGAGAGGGGACCCTGAGATCATGACCTGAGCCCAAGGCAGACACTTAATTGACTGAGCCACCCAGGCTCCCCTCTCCCAGCTCTTCAGTCATAACCCGTGGTTCCGTAGCCTATTCTGAGTTAAGATCTGGCCCCTCTACAGTCAGACAAGGATATTTCAGGTTAACTTTACTTGAGGGAAGAAAGCAGGGGGATGTGTCTTCCTTTTTCTCTTATAACAAATACTCCTTGAACGCCATAATCTGATGTATTCGGTATTATACCTAGCCACAGATTGAAGACTCCATGCTTTTCCGAGTCTGGAATTTCCTCTTTTATCTCTAGACAGATAATGAGTTAAATTTCCCAGAGAGCAGTAAGGAGAAGATTGGGTGGAGATGAGAGATGAATCAGCCTCTGACACCCCCAGGGTGACATACCTGTCTGCTGCCCCCACAGACATTCCTGGCTCCTGACTCACTGGGTAGGTGGGGGGGTGGGGGGTGGGGACGACTGTTCTGAGAGAAGCACACCTACCCTGCAGAAACCTGCCTCCCTCCCCTCACCCCTCCCACAGCAGGGACAGTGGGCTGGGGGAGCCCCCTGAACAGGGCGAAGAACTGGAAAGGAACAAAGGATGTAACCAGGGGAAGGAACGTTTAACTTGGTGAGCGTGCCAGGAAATTGGCCCCCTACACGGTCTTTTCCCATTGGAGACAATTCCTTTCTGCCGGGCCCTGGGGTGGCGGTTCGATGAAAAAGTCTGTTTTGATTCTTAGAAAGTCCAAGACACAAGCAGGGCAGCATAACATCACGTGGTTCTTTTCAAACTTATTTTTAACTCATGAAACTCCAGTATACAAAACAGACATATGTGTGACGATTTTAGCCAATGTGTGTGGGAACAGGGGAAACCCAGACTGCTGGCCTCCTGCCCTGTGGCAGTTTATGGGGAACCCTCTGAACACAATTTGGAAACAGCTGTTGTAGTTTAAGAATCATGGGCCTTGGATTTAGACCCGTTTCCACTCCCCAGACATGTAAGTAATTTTATAACCTTAGTTATCGGGTTATTTAGCCACTCTGAGCCTCAGTCTCTTCAGAGGCAAAACAAAGATGCTATGTATTTCTGTGCGGGCGAGGTCTGACAGTGGCTGGCCCATGGCCGTCCTCCAGCCGTTGTTATTACCGTACTCTCTAGGAAGAAGTGGGACCTGTTGGTCAGATGGGCAGTCTCGGTGCAAGCATCCAAAATTAGGTTTTCTCAAAAAGGTACTGGACATTTGGACACTGGACATGTGTGTGTAGGAGTGTCTTGCTTTTCTGGAAGGAGCCACTGTGGTCTGCCTGACCCCAGTGACTTGACCTCCCTAGGGTCCTGGTTAGTTCAAAGCCTTGCCCTTTATCTTCTACTCCTGGAGTTCTAGACAGCCAATTTGCATTTTGCTCTCTGAAGTAACTACATATGTGAGAAGAGTAGATACCGTCTTTAGAAAATTATAGGTTGTAGATTTTTCCTATATCCCTCAACTTCTTGGGAAAGGAAGATCTTTTCAAGCCCTTAGCCCCATTTCCTGGTGGATCAGGTACTCTGGCAGGATAGGAAGGATAGGGCTGGGGTTACTGAATCTTTGTGAGCTCGAATCTCTGTCTAGACAGGCCTGCCTCATCCCAGAACCAGCTGTATTTCCATTTCCACAGTAGAGGACCTGGCACTCCACTGGGTTTCCAGGCATTTGGGAGGATGGTTTAAAACTAACTTCCGAGGGGCACCTGGCTGGCTCAGTCCATGGAGCATGTGACTCTTGATTTCAGGATTTTAAGTTCTAGACCCACACTGGGTATAGAGATTATTTTAAAAACAACAACAACATTTAAAAAAATAAATACAAATAAATAAAACTAAGTTCTGAGCATAGTCCTGTACAAAAACCTTGCTGAAGGCACTGGAGGAAGAAAGTAAAAATAATGAGACAAAGTTACCGTTTTTAGGAAGCTATCTGAAGAGTTAAGAAATAGATCCAGCACATAGCTGCAAACCCAGAGGTGAAGTCAAGTAGATATGAAATCATAACTGAATAAATGTCCCTCTATAAAGCAAAGGAGTTGGTAGGATAGCATATCCAAAAGCTTTGTATACATGTTAAAGGGAGAGGGGAGGCAGCTAGTCATGTTCTGACCTGAAGCTGGGCTTTGGAAATTTGGAATTTGGCTTTGGAATTTGGAAAACTCCAGGAGAAAACACTTAAACTCAGATAAAATGCACATGCCATAAAAATCATCCCTCTCAAAAGACAAATACCATATGATTTCATTCATATGTAAAATTTAAGAAACAAAACAGATGAACATAAGGGAAGGGAAGGAAAAAATAAAATAATATAAAAACAGAGAGCGAGGCAAACCGTAGCAGACTCAACTATAGGAAGCCAACTAAGGTTTGTTGGAGGGGAGGTGGCTGGAGAGGTTGGGGCATTGGGATGATGGGCAAGAAGGAGGGCACTTGATGTAGGAGCACTGGGTGTTATATGCAACTGATGAATCACTAAATTCTACCCCTGAAACTAATAATACAGGATATATTAACTAAATCATATTAAAAAAATTAATCCCCCTCAAGAGTACAGTTTAGTGGTTTTTAGTATATTCACAAAGTTGTGTAAATACCAATACTTTGGTGATTTTTAAAAAAGTTTTTATTTATTATTTATTTAAGTAATCTCTACACACCATGTGGGGCTTGAACTTACAACTCCAAGATCAGGAGTTGTACGTTCTTCAGACTGAGCTAGCCAGGCGCCAGTATCAACACTATTTGACTCTGGACCATTGCATCACCCCAAAAGAAATTCCATACCCATTAACAGTAGGACTGAAAAAATGTAAATGTCAAATTTAGGTCAGGAAGAGATGGCAAGAGATGCTCATTGAGATTCCGTCCTGGTAAGAAAGCTTTAGAGAGATTATGTCATAAACAAAAAGGTCTGGGACTTTCATGGTCAGAAGCTGGTGCCTAAGCTGGCTCACACCTAGCCATCTGATTTGGTGATATTCCAATCCACAGCATCTGCTTCTGGAATCTCTCAACACCAACACATTACCTTAGGGGTAGCTCATTTCTTTCCCCATATAGGGCAACCATGAGTGGTGTAGGATAGACAAAAGTCAGAGAGTGAGAGAAAAGAAAGAAGATCTCTTCCCAGGACCTACCCATTAAGAGAAAGTCACCAGACCTGTCTGGTAAGAGAAAATGGGTCACTTCCAGATCCGAGGGAGAGTCACTTGCCCTAATCCAGAGTCTCTGCCTGCTTGCCTTGAAAACCAACACCCTTCCAGGAAAGGAGAAGAGAAAATCGGGGACTCGGAAGGCAGCAGAGTGGTCCTGCCAGCTTCCCCTGTAGAAGTAGCTCTGATAAGAGCCCTTCAATTTCCAGTCCCATGGGTGTGACCAAACTTGGACTCTGGGGAACCTGAGGAGGCTTAACTGAGTTCCCCCTATCTTACCAGGTAGAGGAATGACTACTTGATATCAGGACAGTATCCTCTGGTGGCCCAGTGAGCATGCAGGTCAGCTTTGGCAATAAAGCTACTCCTGGTGGTGTCTGGGTGGCTCAGTGGGTTAAAGCCTCTGCCTTCCGCTCAGGTCCTGGAATCGAGCCCTGCACCAGGCTCTTTGCTCAGCAGAGAGCCTGCTTTCCTCCTCACTCTCTGCCTGCCTCTCCGCCTACTTGTGATCTCTCTCTCTCTGTCATATAAATAAATAAAATTAAAAAAAAAAAAAAACTTGAGGGGCGCCTGGGTGGTTCAGTGGGTTAAAGCCTCTGCCTTCGGCTTGGGTCGTGATCCCAGAATCCTGGAATCGAGTCCCGCATTGGGCTCTCTGCTCGGCAGGGAGCTTGCTTCCGCCTCTCTCTCTGCCTGCCTCTCTGCCTACTTGTGATCTCTGTCTGTCAAGTAAATAAATAAAATCTTAAAAAGAAAAAAAAAAAAGACACATAAGGAAAAAAAACAACTTGAATTTAAAAAATAACAATAAAGCTACTCCTCTGGACCAGGCCTGACAATTGGTACAGAAACGGATCAACCCCAGACTACTGATGCTGGAAGGTTTAATAATAGCTAACATGTATTAAACATGCCCTGTCGACTACATTAGGCACATTTATTTTCTCAAACTTCATAGCAACTCTTTATTTATTTATTTATTTTTAGATTTTATTTATTTATTTGACAAAGATATCACAAGTAGGCAGAGAGGCAGGGAGAGAGGGGGAAGCAGGCTCCCCGCCGAGCAGAGAGCCCGATGCGGGGCTCGATCCCAGACCCTGAGATCATGACCTGAGCCGAAAGCGAGGCTTAACCCACTGAGCCACCTAGGCGCCCCACAGCAATTCCTTAGGTACAGTTTTTCAATCCCCACTTTACAAAAGAGGGCACAAACGAAAAGCAGAGTCTTGACCAAGGAGGGCTGGGATTCAAACCCAAGGCAGTTTTGACACCCCAGTTTTTGTCAAGACTTTTGCCCAAACCCTTTGATACTGAAGGGGAACCTGAGACCCAGGGAAGGTTCTAATGGCTTTTCCAAGGTCGCAGAGCCAGTCGGGGACACAGTCCAAGCCCATCGATTCAGGGCTGCCTGGATCCTGGAAGGCAGTGGGGACGCACTGGTGGCCGGGCGGCCAACCCTGCCCGCCTGCCCAGGCCGGGCAACGCCAGCAGAGCAGATGACTCAAAGGGCGGGGACTCCTTTTGCCGCACGGCCCCGCCCGGTCCCGCTGCTCCGTGGATGCGGAGCTCTCGGGCTGAACGGGTGGCAACTTGTCTGAGTGAAACCGGGAAAGCGCTGCCCCTGGGGCTTGGCAGACTACACGGGGAACCCCTCACTCCGGCAGCGCATTAAGACGCCGGCTGGGCCAGGCGGTCGGAGGGAAGACACACCCCGCGCGTTCCGCCGCGCTCTCCCCCATTGGCTCGTCGGGTTCCGGGGGCGGGTCCCTGAGCAGCTCTCTCCTGAGATTGGGCGATATCGGCCTCGGGCCCGCCTCCAGCCCCAGGCGGTGAAGGCGGGAGCGAGCAAAGCTGCAGAGGCTCCTGGCATGTCGGAGCTGGCGGGCGGGGGGCGGAGGCGGCGAGCTGGGTTGGCTTGGGTGGCCTCCGCTCCCCGCGGCCCTTCCCACCCAGCTCGCGGCTCCTCCTCGCCTCCCCCTCTCATCTTGTCCCCGCGTCCGAGCGCTGGGGCGGGGGCATTCCCCTCTCAGATATGGGCTTTTAATGGCGGCGTCATGCCGCTGTCCAGATTGTGCTTCCCTCCTCTCGGATTGGAGCGCTTGATGGGACTCTTCCTCGTTTTCCGATCTGGGATGCTCCCTGCCGCTCGCTACAGCCTATCCCTGTAACATGGACCTGACACTCCCTGCTTTCCTGTCTCCTCAGATCTGGTTCTGCGGCCTCCTGCCCTGGGCCCCTTCCGAGCAGCGCCAGAGCCGCCTTTGCGCTCTCCTGACCCTTCGGGGTCCAGACCAGTTTGTGGGGGACCCCTCTGGGAGGGCTGGACCCCCACCCCCCAGTCTCTCACCTGGAGTCACTGGCTCCAAAGTCTTGCCTGTGGGTCACTGAGCCAGCCCCATGAGAGGTCAGGGCCCTAAATCAGAAGCAAAAGTCAAGGTCTCCAAAAATCATAAGCCAGTCCCTGTCCCATCCCTCCACCAATAACTGGAAGAGACAGAAGGAGTGTCACAGGGGAACTTTATTGAGAGAAAACAGGGTCACACCCAGCAGACATGCTTTCCCTGTCATTCTGGGTCGTACACTCACTCGCTCTCACTCTCTCTCAGTCTTGCACACACTCATCCGCCACACAGTCCAGCTCTCAGCCGCAAGGGTGGGACACTCCTCAATTCCTAAGTTTCAGAGGCAAACGGGGTGGGAAAGAGGCAGGAGGGGTTAGAGGTGGCCCGGTTGGCGGTGGGGTTTGGAGGAGGGGTGCAGAGAGCAGGGGTGGGTGGGCTGACCCCTGGCGAGGAGCTCCCACAGCTGCAGGCAGAGCCGGACCCCCTGGCTCCAGTTGGCCTCGGCTCTGCTGGTCCCTCTCCTTGGAGCTCTTGTGAGCAGGGTGCAGAGCGTTCGGGGAGAGGGGTCGGCCCTCCCACCCCTAGTAGTCCTCTCTGCCACGGTGGGGGTGCTGGGGAGGGCAGGGCGCGGCAGGGAGGGGGTGGGCTTGGCTCAGCTCTGGGGTTCCTCGGGAGCCTCGCCTGCCTCTTCCCCGGCGTTGTCGGCGGTCCACAGCGTCAGGTTGTCTCGCAGCAGCTGCATGATGAGGGTGCTGTCTTTGTAGGAGTCCTCGCTGAGGGTGTGCAGGTCAGCCATGGCCTCGTCGAAGGTGGTCTTGGCCAGTGAGATGGCCTCCTCGGGGCTGTTGGCGATCTCATAGTGGAAGACTGAAAAGTTCAGGGCCAGGCCCAGGCGGATGGGGTTGGTGGGCGGCATCTCCTTCTTGCTGATGTCCATGGCCTCCTGGTAGGCCGACCGGGCTGAGTCAATGATGCGCTTCTTGTCATCACCGGTGGCCACCTCAGCCAGGTAGCGGTAGTAGTCGCCCTTCATTTTCAGGTAGAACACCCGACTTTCAGCATCACCTGCCTCCTTGATGAGGTGGGTGTCCAGCAGGCCCAGCACCGTGTCACACACGCCCCGGAGCTCAGTCTCCACCTTCTCCCGGTACTCTCGCACCTCGGGGCCCTTCTCTTCCGAGCCCTCTTCGTTGCCTTTCTGCTCGATACTGGACAGGACCCTCCAGGCAGCCCTCTGGCCACCCACCACATTCTTGTAGGCCACTGACAGCAGGTTTCGCTCTTCGCAGGATAGCTCCTCACCCTTTTCCACGGCACTCTTCATGAAGGCTGCCATGTCCTCATAGCGTTCAGCCTGCTCTGCCAGCTTGGCCTTCTGGATCAGACTGGCTCTCTCCATGGCTCTGGCGACAGACAGACAGGTGGCGGGCTAACTGGCTGCCTTGAAACCAACGCCGGATTCTGAGCCTCCCAAGCTCTCTGCCTGCCTTTTGGCTGGGTGGCCAGGCCCCAGAGACGGGTGGGGAGGGACAGAGGGCGGGGCTGGGGCCCAGGACCTGCCTCCCTCTCCTTTTCTCCCCACACCCTTTCCGGCTCTTCCTTAAAGGTAAAAGGCTGGGCTATGGGGTGAGTCACAGGGGCAGTCAGCGGGAGAAATCGGTAGGGCGTTGGCCCCACCTGCACAGACACCTTTCCGGGCTCCAGGATGCCCCCTCTTGTTCAGGGCTTCGATTACATGAATGCCCACAGAGCTGCCCCAAATCAAATGATGCGCTTCTTGTCATCACCGGTGGCCACCTCAGCCAGGTAGCGGTAGTAGTCGCCCTTCATTTTCAGGTAGAACACCCGACTTTCAGCATCACCTGCCTCCTTGATGAGGTGGGTGTCCAGCAGGCCCAGCACCGTGGGCCGTGATTTGATCTCAAATCAGATCCTCCTTCGTGGTGTTCTTCCAGGGGCCAAGGATGGCTTCAACCAACTGGCTGCTTCAGCCTAGCTAGAGCCCATGAAGATCGGTGCACCCAAGAGGACAGATTCTTAATCCTACCAGGTACATTTCCCACCTTGGTTCAGGTGAGATAATTATGTTTAGGTAGGGCTGCAGTTTCCCAAGCACCTTCACATCCATGATTGAATTTAATCCCTACCATGTTTCTGTGAGACACACTGTGACTATTACTCCCACTTTAGAGATGAGAACGCTGAGGGATGAGATTTACTAAGGGTCACACAGCTACTAAGCCCCCTGCATCCTACTTCCTTCCTTTGGCTTCTCCTGTCAAGGCCTCTGCCTTGTGAGGTCCAGGCTGTATTTAGAAGTGAGATCCAGGCTTCTTCCGGAGTCTGCCTGAAGTGATTCTATCCCCTGGTCATCACTCCCCCTCAGGGTTCCCTCTGAGTTCCCAGGATGCACAGGTGGCATCGCTCAGGGTGCCACTTAATGAAGTGTTTAACGAGCGGGCCCTGACGCTCCAGCCCAGCCTTTGTAATTAGTCACCCAGTAGGTGTGTTGGACACCTTCCCCATCACAGCACAATTTTCCCTTTCAAGTTGGTGGCCTGTTGCCACTTGTTTGAGGACCTACCCTCTGGCTCTCCACGCCAGGTCACCTACCCCCTCCAAGCCACCTGCCATCATGTATCAGTGGGGCTCACACAGGGTGGGGGCCCAGCTTTCCTGCCTGACTCAGCCTGCCCTCTGTCAAAGACTGGGAAGTAGGCCACTTGGGTGCTCAGCCCACTTTGGATCCCCAGCGGGGGACGCTAGCACCTGGGGAGAGAGACAGGACCGAGATAAAGAAGGTGGTGGTGACACGTACCATTTTGTTTTATGGGGTAGCAGTCCCAGGTGAGTGCTGCCTCCCCCAGCCTGCCTCTTAGAAATTTCCCTGTCCCTTCCCTTTGACTGTGGCCCTCCCTCTGACCCCTGGCAGAGGCCTCAGAGATGGGATGCTTCTCTCTTGCCAACCTTCTGTCCCTCTTTGCTGGGATGCTGTTCTCATTCAACCAGGAGTTTCACCTGAAGGTGTCGGCACCCTGCCCATGAGGGTAGGTTCCTCCTTATCTGCCCCACCCCTAGCCAAAGCTCAGATGGGGCTCAAGGGTGGGGCTTCCCTCACTGGGATCCAGCCAGCTTAATTTGGGTGCCAGGGCCATTTCACAGGTCTGTCTCTCCCTGGTTCCTCTTGGTTGGAGCCTCAATGCCCACCTTCCCCTCCTGGAGGGAGGCTTAGGCCAGAACTCAGGAGCAAAGAGGAGATCTGCCTCTTTGAAGGAAAAGTAGCAGCATGCCTAGGCAGATGCTACAGATTTTCCAAGGAAACAGAAGGAATTTTAGGCTTGACATCTCCAAGGCTTTGCTCAGATGGGATCACCCACACAGAAAATGATGGAAAGGAAATGCATTAAAGTACTAATTTAATAGAGCATATCTTTAGGTAGTGGTATTCCAAGTGATTTTTTTTCCTTTTGATTTTCCTATTTTCTTCAACGGTAGATATGTATTATTTTTCTATAAGAGCTAGAGTAGCCTAGTATCTTTGGCATCAGATTGCCTGGGTTTAATTTTTAGATGTATTGCCTTGGCCAAGTGACCTAACCTCTGTAAGCCTCTGTCTTCCTAAGTGTAAAAGGGGGTTTGTTGTGAAGATTAAATAAGTTGATGGAAAAGCACGTAGTAGAGTGAATGGTAATTGTTATTATCATATGAAAAAAATCCAACCATCTTATTATCATAACCACATACCCTCGAAGCACTGACATGGAGCTGGGTTCTGTGAAATGACAACAGGGTCCCAAACCAAGCCTTACCTGAGGACTGGACCCTCCCCAGTTGAGTGTCCTTAGGAGAAGGAAGACAGATGAATGGTCAGATGTGCTCACTCAGCACTGTCTCCTCCCTCTCCAGCAGACATTTCTCTGGCCTACACAGGCCTGAGGCCCTCAAGGACCTTCCTTTGTACTAGTCATCCAGCTCAGGATTTCCCAAGTCCTGGGGGAAAGCTAGAGATCCCAGAGCACCAGAAACCTGGAAGGCAGGGCCTGGAAGGCCTAGGAATTTTGGAGGTGCTCTGTTTCTAGGAAGGCAGCATTCTCTTCCTGTCACTCAAGCCAGGAGCTGTGGTGGTGGAGACCACAAGCTCCATGCCCTCAGCACAGCCAAAAGAGAGAAGAGCGAAAGGAAGCCTCTTCACTCCTCCTCCCTTCGCCTGCAGAAGCTTAGGGGTGAATTTGGGAGCCAGGCTACCTCCTGCCCGCTCTAGCCTGTCGATCCTGACTCAGTTCCTGTCTCAGACACCTCCCTTTGCCTCCAGGCCTCCATTTCCCAAGTCCAGGAGCCCAGGCAGGCAGGAGACGGCAGGCCCTGGCAGGGTACGGAGCTCCACCGTCAGCAGCCTGAGTCAGCAGGACGGGAGTTGGGGCTGTGGCTCAAGGGGCTTTCCTCATCCTGCCCGCTCTCCTCCATATAGCATCCATCCCCACAGCATGTTCAAGAGGCAAGCGATAGTCACAGGCTTGTGACAGAGAAGGCAGCAGCCAGTTGCTATCTAGCTCCACGGAGAACAGACAGGACTCTTGAGTACAGCGGGAGGGAGTGATTAGAATCCAGAAAGGTCTTCCTATGAAATTTCTTCCAGTCTTGGAATGATCAAATTAAACAAGTGACTGGAGGGAGGTATGACACTTCTCCCCCTGGTTAGTTGTAAATAAGATGTCAGTTATCCAGTCAAGGGTTCATTCTACTAGTTGCCTTTGGGAGGGAATATTAGATTACTTTTAAATGACTCAGCGATCCCGAGTCTTCTTCTCCTCAAGGCACTGTTTAGAGTATCCCACATCTAGACCAGTCCAGTCTAGGTCACAGAGTGGAGTTGGTGGAAAGAGAAGGGAATGTGGGGCTGTAGGACTGCATCCCAACTCTGTTTTAAGGCCTTTCAGGAGAAGGGAAGGTCCCATCTTGCCTCTGAGCCTCAGTTTTCCCATCAGTACAAGGAGGCCAGCATAGATCACCTCTAAGCCCTCTGATGGCTGTGAATAACAGCTTCTAATTGGGTTTCTCCCTCTGAGAGGCCCTAATCCTGAAGGAGCCCTACTCATTCCTTGGGTGGTGTAGAGGGGTCAGAGATTAGGGCAGAGATTGGGTTCAAATCCCCGATTTGCTGCTTTATCAGCTGGGAGATCCTGCACAACTCCTGTGCCTTCCTTGTGCCTCAGTTCCCTCATCTGTAAAAAAAAAATGCTGACATCACCTTCCTCATAGGTTTAGGTGAAAAAAATGGGCCTGGCACTCGGTTAGCGCTTGCTAAATGGCTGCCGTAATTATTTTCTAGCTCTTGGCATACGGTGTGCATATCTCAATGTGGGGCAGCAGCTGGGGGAAGGGAAGGTTCCATGAGGTTGTTAACCTGGGCTAGATTCAGTTTAAGGGGTGACAGTCCCACCTTGGGTTGGCGCTGTTCAGAGTTGAGGTCACCTAAGGCTTGAAGGCCTCTGGCACGGAGACCAGTTCTAGAAGAGAAGACTGAAGAGGACACTGGCTACTCTTCTGATGTCACTTCTGGCTTCACTGTGCCTCTTCTTTTAAATCTCCAGAAAGGGGGGGTGGGGCGCATAGGTGGCTCAGTAGGTTGAGTGACTGATTCTTGGTTTCCTCTTAGGATATAACCTCCCTGCATCTGGCTCCGCGCTCAGTGGGGACTTGGTGTGAAGATTCTCTCCCTCTGCCCCTCCCCCCCCAACCCCCTGCTAAATAAATCAATCTTTAAATCTCGGAATGGCACTAACCAACTAGAACAAAGCTGGCAGTGAGGGTAAGCCAGACCTTCCGCGCACTCATCACAGGCCTCACCCCCAGACCCCAGAGTGAAGGTGGCACCAGACACCCAAGGATATGGCAAGAAGAGGGAAATCTTTATTTCGGTTAAAAAAGGTACAGGACAGCAGACAAGCGGCCCCCAGCCGTGGACTGGGCAGATTTCCGGGGCCCAGCCCAGCTCCCTTGAGGTCCTCTGAAGAACGGCGGGCTGTCCGAGCTGGCTAGCTCAGGCCCTCAGCGCCTGGGGCAAAGGGAACAGGCGTCCTCCTTGCATCTTACCTACTCAGGGTAGTGGGGATGGAGGGGCCGTGGGAACAGTGTCAAACCGGTTGTGCTTAGAACAGTCACCAAACTTGTTCAGCAGCGTCCTCAACCAACACCCCAGAGGCTCCTGAAGAAACCTGCTCGGCCCCGCTACAGCTATGCCTGATTCTGGAAGGGGGCAGGCTGTAAGGCCAGATTCCTGAAGAGTCTCGACACCTTACAGATCTGGGGAAGGGGACGCGAAGTGGAAGGGGGGCAAGTTTCAGCATAGTATTGTATCATTGTGCTGACAGCTGCGATATGGCTTTCTACACTCTGGCTGGCATGGAGTGGGGGTGGGGGCCAAGAGGCCGGCCCTTGCCCCCTGTTGGAGGGGGGGGCTTTGGAGAGCACACGTGTGGGGTAGGCTTGGGGGCAGACCCTGTAGGCACAGACGGTGGCAGATGGGCCACAGGTTAGGCAGGTGGAGGGGCCGGGTGCCTGGCTCCCTTCGGGCCGCTCCTGGAGAGGCAGAGAGCAGCGGTCCTCAGGAGGTCCTTAAGCCCCCGCACACACTGGAGATCCCAGCAGGACAGCAAAGAAGGAGAAGAGAGAGGGTTAGCGGGCTCGCGAGGACGGGGCAGGGGGCCTGCAGCGTTGCTGGCGGGGACAGGTGCTACCCCAGCACCTGCCTCTTCCCCACAGAAGGGCCGAGGCTTGGGCGGCAGGCAACGAAGCAGGAGAGAGCTCAGCAGGGACAGAAAGCCAGGACACAAGTGTTAGTGACTAAGGGCTCCTGCACACCAGGACACCACCAGGATAGGCCCCAGCACCTCAGAGCAGGAAGGCCACCCTCTCCCCAACCTCACCCTTCACCTCCTGCTCGAGTGGGAGAGCGGAGAGCGGCTCTGCGTGAAGCTACTTCCTCAGTCCAGAGCAGGGCTGGGCTCTTAGCCCCGCCCTCAGGCCCCGATCCTTCTGTTTGGGGGGGAAGCCCTGGCGGCCCTACCACCGCCAGCACACGCACCACACCACACACCAGACAGATGAATGGGCTCCACGGGGTTGGCGAGGCATGCGATGAGGATGAGATGGTGTGTGAGGGGAGCGGGCAGTGCTGGCTGACGGGGGAGGTACGCTCTTACCAGCTAACCCTCTGCAAAGAGGCCTGTTAGCTCCCCTCAGGCTGTGCAGGAGATGGCAAAATCCTGACAGGTGTCCTCCTGGGGGAGATACCAGAGAGGCGGGCCCGAGTTATGAGTTGTCTGGCTGGGCCCTGCTGCCCAGGTGGGGCTAGGGGCCGGGGAGGCTCTGACTCACAAACTGGAAACTACGGTCTCAGAAACGTTTTCTTAGCTGGGCAGTCCCTGGGGATCCGAGTGAAAACACAGCAAGGAAAAAGAACTTGGGAGTCTCCAAGTCCCTGAGGCAGGGGAAAAACGGAGGGGACAAGGAGGGACCAGGATGGCCTCTTCTTCCATGCCTATGGGGACCTCGCCCCCTTGCTCCACCTCAAGCAGGCAGACTCAGCCAGGAGAGGAGCACGTTAGCTGTATCTCTGGGCTTCCTGCCTTCTGCCTCCCCAGGAAAGACTTGGCTGCCAGTTGGAGCCTCAGCAAAGAAAGAGCAAACAAAAACCAAACCAAAGCAAATCAACTCTTAAAAACAAAAATTTTATTACAAGCAGGAACAAAGAATACTGGCTTAAATAAAAGGCACGTGGGAGTCCCCTCCTCTAGCCAGCTCCCTCCCCACTGTAGCCTGGCCCAGGGTCCTGACACTAGGGTAGAGCTGCTTCTCCCAGAGGGGACCCTCTGGGCTTGCCATTTCTCAGCTGTCTGTGACCCATTAGCCTTTGCAGCAAGGAAGGGCAAGATGCGAGAACTTCCTCATCGGTTTCCAAGGGCTTCAGGCCACCTGAAGGGCCAAGGAGGGGGTGGGACAATTTCCTATCTATTTCGACAAGAAGCTATAATTTCCAACAGAGAAGAGACATCCTTTGAATTTCTGACCCAGATTTAGGCCAAACTTCACTTGCCTCTTGGACCACCCTGCTCTTTCCTCCCTTTTCTCTGGATGAGGTCCTCCAGTTGGCAGAGACTCCCTGTCTTCTGCACTGGCACTAAGTCCCATACTCAGAGCCCAGAGGAGGGAGTGTGGCTTATAGAACGGCAGCCGCTCCCCATTGCCATTACCCCATCCACCACGCCCAGCCTCAGCCTGTCTGGGCAGGTCCCAGGCTTCCTAATGTCCGAAGAGGAAGCAAAGACAGGAGGAAAGGAGCTGAGTTGCGGCGGGAACCCAGGGGGCTCCTGTGATCAAGGCACAGGATCCCTGTGGCCACGGCTCAGGCTGCTCCTGCTGCTGCTGGCTGACGCCGGAGGGGGATGGCGGGGAGAGGGGCGGCCTAGGGGATGTAGGGAAGTGGGAGCCAGCCACATTCGTACAAGAGCACACGCGAACACACACACACTCACACTCACACGTTCACAGCCAGAAGTTCTCTTATAAATTTATTAAAACCAACTTGCCTTCTGATAATCCTTAACCTGGCACTACACAGAGAGCAACGTGGCTGACTTTTTTTTTCTTCTTCCGTTTAAAAAAATGCTACGTAGAAAAGAGGTCTATAAAATTGTGCAAAATACCCAGCATTAATAAACCCATTTCAAGTATTGCCAGCATGAGTACAACCGCCCAGACCAAGAACCAACTTGGGAGAGAGATGGGGGGCCAGACTGGAATCTCTTAGAGAAACCCGCCACGGGCAGCAAGAGGTCAAGGCCCCCAGTTCCTAGCGTGCGGCCCAGGACCATGCAGGAGCTGAGGTTTTGGGTACCTGGCTGGCTGGTGTCGCTTCCTCTGACACAGGCTGTAGCCCACCTGCCCCCACCTCTGCCCTTTCTATCTGTACCCCCAGTTCTATCCTATTGGCCAACTCCATACAGAAAACAAGAACAAAAACAGAATAACGATCATCACAGAAGGAATGAAGGAGCCCACACAGCACAGCAGCCCACAGAGGAAGCATCTTCTATAGCCTGCTGTCCAGAGCGGAATGCCCCTGGGTCCCGCTTCACCCCCAGGCCCTGGGCTGAGCAGAACCCAGCAGCGCCCCCACCTGGGAGGTATCACACTCAGTCGGCTCCCTCACTCACGAGAGGCTTGCCCTGGCACAGCCAGAGACTTGGCAACGTCCCCTCGCAGCCTCAGGGTCCCTGGCCTCTCTCTCCTGTCACTCCTGCCACTAATCAGCTGGGGGGCATCTTGGGCCCAACGCTGTGGGAACTTGGGTTGGGGAGCAGAGGGTACAGCCATGGAAGTGTGGGGAAAGCCACGCAGGGTGGGAAATAAATACGAGAGTCTTTGGCAGCTCTGCTTCCCTTGGGTGGAATGGGGAGGGTCCCGGCAGGTGTGGAGGGCGGCAGGTGAGTGCGGAGGGGTGGACAGGCCAGCAGGTGGCGAGTGTGAGCCCAGGTCAGGGGTGGCCTCCTACCATGCTGGCGTCGGGCTTGGCTCCACAGGCTGGCTCATCGCTCCTGATGGGCGAGGGCAACACCGTGTCAGGCTCCACAAATCCCCTTCGGTCGATCAGGCTTCCAAAACACAAGAGGGGACACGTGAGGGCCCCTGCCCAACACCAGTGATCCAGGCCGGGGACTGAGTGGCAGAGTTCATTTCCCAGCCAAGGAAAAATCCAGTCCTACAAAGCCTGAGAAAGGGGAGCTGATCTCCAGTTGAGGGTTCAAGACCCTTTCCTTCCAGAAAGGCCCTCTCTGCACTCTGAACACCTGGTTTTGGCCACTGGATTTATTCACGCTTCATTCCAAGAGGCCCACTTGGCCATCTGGCTGCCATAGAGCCAGGCTGAGGGTAAGGGGTAGAGCAGGATGAAAGAGTGAGACGCCCACTGTTACCGACCCTGCCATCGCAAGCATGACAGAAGCGGGGTGGGGGGTGGGGTCGGGTGGACAGTGTGTGAAGTCTCCATCCGCAGGGGCCACTGCAACTTAACTCCTGTTCTGGCACTCTGGTGCCCCCTAGTGTGAAGACGGAAGGGCACTGCCCAGTGGGCCTGAGCCACCAGGGCTCTTCCTGCCAGGAGGGACCATGGAGGCCATCAGCACCAGAAGGGAGGGGTTGCTCAAGGGTGGCCAAAACATTTGTTGTGGTGATCCCTGGGGAATAAGATAACGGGATATCTAATATTCTTCTTCTTAATATTTTACATTTAATTATTTTTCTACAATGAGCTTATGTGATTAACAATCACATAGAATTCTTTTATGTGACAAAAGCCTTGAGTGCACTCTGCAGGGGATGGTGGTCAGAGGGTTTCTGTGGTGTGAGGAGAGGTCTGCTGCTTCCAGAACCTCTTCTGAGAGCTGTGGACTCACAGGGCTGCCCCGCACTGGCCAGGCCAGGCCCTGTGACCTCTCTCTGGCACCCTGGCTTACCTGGGAGGTAGGGGGCCGCAGAGCACAGCACAGCAGTTGGTGATAACACTTTTATGGCTGTAGGGATTGACGGAGGCCTCACCGCCCCTCTTGCTGGACCACGAGCCTTTGATCTGCCGGCAGGAAGGAGGTCTGAGTCAGGTACCTCCTTTTGCTTCCATTTGCTTTCTATTTCCTAGAGGCTGGGAAAAACTGGTGAATTCTGAAGCCAGCTCTGGATAGATTACTGGAGGGAATGTGCCTTTAACCCGGGCTATTCAGTGAGTGTGGGGGACTGCTGGATGTGGGAGGGCCCTGGCAGAGAGGAAGAAGCCCTAATCAGAACAGAAAACACCGCCCAGCCAGAGAAGTCTCCAAAGGCAACCTTCTGGGTGCAGCCTCTTCTCTGGCCAGCCACCCACGAGTGAAGGTCGTGCAAGGGGCCAGGGCTCAGGCTGACCTGCCCGCGAACACTGGCCCTGCCGCCGACACACTGATGACCCTGGGCAGGCCACTTCTCTGGATCTCAGTCCTCATTTGAAAAGTAGGGAACTCAGATACCATCAGTGGAGCATTCGATGAAATCCTGCCCGTCTCTAGATTCGCGAAGCCAGCTATCAAAGGCCCCGGGGAGTTTAGCAAGGAAGAATACCTGCTTGGCTTTAACCCACAGTTTTCCAAACTTATTTGTCCATCACACATCTTTCCACTTAACCCCTAGGAACATGCCAAAGACCTAGAGGCTGCCTTGGGAGATGCTGGCTGAGGTCATTTCCGCTCAGTACCAGTCAACCAGCACACGATCCCCCAATAGGAGTGCTCAGTTTTGTTTCCCGGAATGAGAGGCTGAGGTAAAAAAATGGACTTTCTGTTGGTCACGGGCCTCTGAGCAGTATGTGATGGCGGCCTGGGCACAGATACTCTCGTTTGCTTTCTTACTGTTTGCGAGACCAGGAAGGTAACGTCAGGGCCAACCCAGGGCTAGGCATACAGGGGGTGCTCAAAAAATGCTTGCTGGTGGAGATCTGCAAGACAGCCTCACGGTCCTGTCCTCACTGTTGCCCTCCATAAGGGAGCCCCACAGGGGCGCCTGGGTGGCTCAGTGGGTTAAAGCCTCTGCCTTCAGCTCAGGTCATGATCCCAGGGTCCTGGGATCGAGCCCCGCATCGGGCTCTCTGCTCAGCGGGGAGCCTGCTTCCTCCTCTCTGCCTGCCTCTCTGCCTACTTGTGATCCCTCTCTCTGTCAAATAAATAAATAAAATATTAAAAAAAAAAATAAGGGAGCCCCACAGATACCTTGACAACCGTCACAGCTCTTCTGGCTCTAAGGGCAATGTGGTGGGGGCACAGCAGAGCCCAATCTTGGCTTCTGGCCATGACCCTGGCTGTATCCCTTTCCAGCTGTGCGACCTTGGAGCAAGTCACTCAGCCATCAAATGGGAGAAAAGCATCCCTTTTCCTTCTGCCTCAGAGTTGGCAAAAGGAACCCAAAAGAACTCTGGAAACGGTCACACGCTGGCCAGTGCAATGGCTTACAGGGCAGCACTGCCTCTGGGTTAGCGAGAAAGCCCATGCCAAGGGCCCGAGGCACGTGGGGGCCTTAGAAGCCTGCACTGGGTCTCCCAGGGCCAAGCCATGGGCACTGGAAGGCAATGTCTGGCGGCCTTCTGTCTCCGCCCATGTGACCCCAGCAGCCCGAGAGTCAGGTGCACTGTGGCCGCCACAGGCCCCCTCACCCTGCCTCCTTCCCAGAACCCTGCCCAGGCATGGGGGTGGCTCCAGCCCTACTCACGTCTTCGTTAGTTGTCAGGTTGGAGGCGACGAGGTAAGTATGAAACCCTGAGAGGCCCAGGATGGACCAGATGGAGAAGAAGCAGATCACCAACTCCAGCACAGTGAGCAGGGTGGTCAAGGACCCACATGGGGACAGGGCTGGGAGCCTCCCTTGAGCCTGGGAGCTGGCCACGCCCCGCCTTTCTCCACTATCCTTCTATGAGCTATTTCCTTAGAAAGAAAAGGAGTTTGTAACCTTCCTGTCCGCTCACCACTTCTCAGCAGGATCAACTCCTGGTCCCTACGGAGGGCTTCAGAGCCCCTTTAAGGGCAGAATGGGTGATGGACAGTAGAGGGAAATGAGGATTCCAGGCACCAAGAAACCCACACAGGACACAGTTCAGGGAGCTTGGTGTCCTAAGGGAAGACAGGGACTGTGGCTCGAGAGTTCTCGGCCACCCCAGCCCCCTGATCAGGCCACTGAGGATCAGTTCTAGCCTGGGTGGGAGCAGAAGCATCTGGGACAGCGGATTATTCTTGAGGACAAACCCTGGCTCTACACCATTCCCCTGTTTCCAGGAGGTGTGGGGACCCACCCCAGTGAGGGGGCCTTGTTCCCACCAGCTGACAAAGGATATCTTGCTGGTGTCTCCTTCAGAGTGGAGAGGAAGTTGCTTCCCTGAGAGCCTGGGGAAGAAAAAAACAGGACAGGGCACAGCTCAGAGAGATGGTGACCGCAGCCCCTTGACTTGGCTGAGCTTGCTGGCCCGCCCCTCCCCGCTCCCTCCCACCCCCAGCCCCCACTCACGCAGTGTCAGGTGGGTGACCACACAGGCGAAGATGAAGGCCGTCAGGAATGAGAGGGAGAGAATAAACGCATAGAAGAAGCGGTAGTTCCGTCTCCCCACACAGTTGCCCACCCAGGGACAGTGATGGTCAAACCGTTCTGGAAAAGGGCCAGGGGAGATGGGTTAGTGTGCCTGGCCTGCAACCGGCACAGGTGTTTAGAGGCTCTTCTCTGCACCGGCCCACTCACAGGTCCTTGGATGCCCCCCACTTCTGGACCTTTCTGCACAGGTTCCTAGTGCCTCACATTCTCGGTCTCTTCACCTGGTTAAGCTGCATGTCTCATATCATGGATATCATGTCTCAGCTGCAAAGCCACTTCCTTATGAAAGCCTCCTCTGATCCCAGATGGGGGAGGGCTCTGTTATCCACCCCGTGACTTATTTTTTGCAGCTCTTCGCCCGTGTGTTTTCATACTTATTTATAATAAGTGGCCTGCCCAAGGACCCCTGCTCAACTGTAAACTCCATGAGGGGGCCTGTTTTGGCCTCACACTGAGCTGATCCCCAGGGTCCAGCAGTGCCTGGTACAAAGATCCACAAAAAAGTACTTGTTGCCTGGCCTATGACCCTGGCCACATGGACCAATGATCCCCATTCCTTGTTCTAGAACTAGAGGCCCAGGGAGGGGCTGGGCTACTCTGTCACTTGTGGCAGGCTGACATGAGAGGCTGGAGCAGAGGGCTGAGCTCACACCAGCACTACGTCCCCAGGGGCAGGGGATCACGCCCAGACTGGTAAGGAAAGTCCTCTGTGAGACTATGAATGACAAGCCCCCTGCAGGCCTCACACCAGGGCCAGCACTCTTCACAGGGGGCGGGTGGGGCGGATTCTCGGGGATGAGTAACCTCACTGAGTCACGCCCTCCCCGCCTACTGTCATGGGTGTTCCCTGCTGTTCCGTCACTCGGGAGTGCTGAGCTAATGTGAGGAGCTCACTGCCTAGGGACTGTGCACAGTCACCATGGCTCAGCTTGCCTGGGTCCTCCTGCATAGCATTTCCCTGATGACAGCCTCCCAGGGGCACACCCTCAGTCCTCATCAGGGCCGCGGGGCCTCTGGGGCACAGAGACGAGACAAAACAGCCTCTGGTTCCCCAGCAACGACTGCAGTGGTGCGTCAGGAGCTTCCAATCCTGGCTCAGCTCTCCACCTTATCAGCTCGAACTCTGTTCCCAGATTCTTGTCCCTCCCAGACCCTGGGAATCAGATCAAAGTCATGTGGCTCCATGCTGCCTCCCACTTACCCACACAGTTGTCACAGACACTGCAGTGTGAGGTCCGGGGTGGCCGAAACATCTTGCAGGTGAAGCAATACTTCAACTTGACCATCTGCCCGTTGATCATCACCTCCCGGGTCCTAGGCGGTGGCCGGTATGTGGAACTGCTTGTGTTATCTGAGGATGGGAGGAGAGGAAGAAGGGGGATGTTCAAGCCCGGAGCCAGGAGCGCCAGCTTGGGCGGGGGGGGGGGGGGGGGGGGGGGAGTGGGGGTGCGCAGGGCGGGGAGCCACTGTTGCTTCGAAGGGACAAGAGAAGCCGCATAAATTGGGAAAAAAAAAAAAAAAAAAAAGAGAAGCCGTAGGGAAACCACTTCCTGGGAACAAGCCACTGGGATAAAATGCGGACCCAAGGGGCACCTGGGTGGCTCAGTGGGTTAAAGCCTCTGCCTTCGGCTCAGGTCATGATCCTGGGGTCCTGGGATCGAGCCCCGCATTGGGCTCTCTGCTCGGCGGGGAGCTTGCTTGTCCTCTCTCTCTGCCTGCTTCTCTGCCTGTTTGTGATCTCTGTCTGTCAAATAAATAAATAAAATCTTAAAAAAAAAAAAAATGCGGGCCCAAGGCAGGGACAGATACTAAGATCCACAACCACCTGCCGAAAGCAGCTGTGTGCCAAGCCCTGTGCTAAAGCTTTACACACTGGCTCTCACAGCGCTGGCTTTATACAACTTTGGGAAGGAGCCCTGGTAAGACTTAGGGATATTAGAAATTTGGGAACTATTAATTTTCCTAGCTGTCATAAAGGAATTGTGGCCATGTGGGAGGCTGTCTCTAGATTTTGAAGATACATGTTGAAGTATTTATGGATAAAGTGTCTATAATGTCTATGATTTACTATGAAATGGCTTAATAAGAATCATAAGTACAGGGGCACCTGGCTGGCTCAGTCAGAAGGGCCTGTGACTCTTGATCTCAGGATTGTGAGTTCTAGCCCCATGGCAGGTATAGAGATTACTTAAAAATCTTTAAAAAAAAAAAAATCTTTAAAAAAATTAAAGAAAAAATAATTCTTAAGTATATGTGATACAAATAAGAGACACTAAGAACAGCTATTGAATCTAAATGGTGAACATGCAGAAATTCATTGTATTTCCCACTTTTCTGTATGTTTGAAATTTTTCATAATAAAAATTTTAAGAGGTAATGAAATGCAGAAATATATTGTATTCATTGGTTAAAAAACTCAGCATTAGAAAAGGATTTATTCTCCCTAAATCAACGTGTAAATTTACATAATGCCAGTCAAAAATCCCAGTATGATTTTGGGGTGGAGGAGAATGAAATTGACAAATTCAATCTAAAATGTATACAGAAATGCAAAGAACAAAGAATAGCCAAGGCATTCCTGAAGGGAAAAGCTAAAGGACCTACATGACTAGATATCAAGACTAATGATACGGGGTGCCTGGGTGGCTCAGTGGGTTAAAGCCTCTGCCTTCGGCTCAGGTCATGATCCCAGCGTGGGGATCGAGGCCCGCATGGGACTCTCTGCTCAGTGGGGAGCCTGCTTCCCCTTCTCTCTCTGCCTGCCTCTCTGCCTACTTGTGATCTCTGTCAAGTAAATAAATAAAATCTTTAACAACAACAACAAAAAAGAATGATAAAGTGCTAGTACTGAAGAAGGGCCTGGTTTTGGGTGCAAGGGTGGAAATGCTGACCAGGGCACTTGGGTGGCTCAGTGGGTTAAAGCCTCTGCTTTTGGCTTAGATCATGATCTTAGGGTCCTGGTAACGAGCCCCACATCAGGCTCTCTGCTCAGCAGGGAGCCTCCTTCCTCCTCTCTCTCTCTGCCTGCCTTTCTGCCTACTTGTGATCTCTGTCAAATAAATAAATAAAATCTTTAAAAAAAAGAAAAAAGAAAAAAAAGAAATGCTGATCAACAAAACAGAAAAGAGAATCCAGAAACAGACCCGACAAGGGGTTCATGTCAACACCACAATCACAGTGACATGAAGGAAGATGGTTTTCTCCCAACAAACAGGGCTAAGTCCACTGTGTACACAGATGGGGAAAAATGTTTCTGTACCCCCATTTCCCACCAAATGCAAATTCAATATCAGATTGTCATTCCAAATGCAAAAGTTTCGGATTAAAAATAGTAAGAGAACAACTTCATGACTCTGGAGTAGACAAAGATTTCTGAAACTAAGGGGCAAATCATAAAAGAGCAATTTGATATAACTGCACTATGTCGAAATTAAGATCTTGTGTTTAGGGCAACTGGCTGGCTCAACTGGTGAAGAGTACAATACTTGATCTTGGGGTTGTTGAGTTCAAGCCCTGTGTTAGGTGTAGAGATTACATTAAAAAAAAAAAAAAAAAAAGAACTTCTGTACAGGATGCCTGGGTGGCTCAGTCTGTTGACTGTCTGCCTTCAGTTCAGGTCATGATCCCAGGGCCCTGGGAGCGAGTCCCACACTGGGCTCCTTGCAGCAGGGAGTCTGCTTGTGTGCACACACTCTCTCTCTGACAAATAAATAAAATCTTAAAAAAAAAAAAAAAAGAACTTCCATTCATCTTAAAGAAGATTTGATTAAAAGAATGAAAAAGTGACCTTCAGAGGAGAAGCATATTTACAATATGCTTATCTGACCATGGACAAGGGATTTGTATCCAGAATATAAAAGAATTCCTATAAGTCAGTAAGAAAGAGCTCAGAATACTCAATTCAAATGTGCACAAAAGATTCAAACAGGCGGGACGCCTGGGTGGCTCAGTTGGTTGGACGACTGCCTTCGGCTCAGGGCGTGATCCTGGAGTCCCGGGATCGAGTCCCACATCGGGCTCCCAGCTCCATGGGGAGTCTGCTTCGCTCTCTGACCTCCTCGCTCATGCTCTCTCTCACTGTCTCTCTCTCTCTCAAATAAATAAATAAAATCTTTAAAAAAAAAAAAAAGAGATCTGTAGATGTATTTCTTTAAAAAAAAAAAAAAAAAAAAAGATTCAAACAGGCATTTTATAAAAGAAGCTACCCAATGGCTAAGAAGCATTTGAAAAAGTGCTCATGCTCATTCGTCATCAGAGACATGCAAATAAAAACCATCATATGTTTTTTATACACATGTACGAGAATGTCTACAACGAAAGAAAAACATTTAAAAATCAAGTATTGGCAAAAATGTAAAGCAACTAGAAATCTCATATAACCACTTCGGAAATCTATTTGGCATCAACCCCTGAAATTCAACATAGGCACCCCCAGCAAGTCCACTCTAAGGTATCTCCCCAATAGAAATGTGCATGATTTTTTTTAAAAAGAAATTTGTAAGTACACTCTATGCTCAATGTGTGGCTCAAACTCACAGCCTCGAGATCAAGAATCGCGTGCCCTGAGCCAGCCAGGCACCCTGAAATGTGCATGATTTGATGTGCCCCTAAAGACGTACAGGGATATTTACAGCAACACTCCCGTAACAGCCAAAACCTGGACCTACCCAGAGGCCCATCAATAGTGGAACAGATTGGGGGCGCCTGGGTGGCTCAGTGGGTTAAGCCTCTGCCTTTGGCTCAGGTCATGATCTCAGGGTCCTGGGATGGAGTCCCGTATCGGGCTCTCTGCTTGGCAGGGAGCCTGCGTCCTCCTCTCTCTCTGCCTGCCTCTCTGCCTACTTGTGATCTCTGTCTGTCAAATAAATAAATAAACAAAATCTTTAAAAAAAAAATAGTGGAACAGATTAACAAAATGTAGTATATTCACACAACAGAGTTCTAGACAGCAAATAATGAACGATCGTCAACCACACAGAGAATATTTACGTATCTCATAAATGTTGTGTAAAGTGAGGAAACCACACACGTAAGAACACAAAATGTTCAAAAACAACTGAAAGTAATCTACAGTGGTAGAAGTCAGAATCACGGTCACTCTTGGAGGGGCGATACTGACCAGAAAGAGGAACAAGGGGGCTTGTGGGATGCCGCTCATACAGTGTTTCTTAATCCGGGTGCCAATTACATGGGTGTGTTCCATTTGTGAACATTCAGCAGACAGAACACTTGGGATTTGTACACGTCTTGTAAACCCATTACACTTCAGGGAAAACGTATCAAAAAGAAAGTTTTAAGTACCTTGTCTGAGGTCACAAAGCTCAGATGCTGGCGAGCAGGAATCCAAACCCTGCTCCGCCATAGGCAAAAGCCCACAATTCTACCCACTGAGCCTCTTGGTCCCCCAGGCCTCAAAGGACCAAAGTCCTCAAAGCAGTGGCTCCTTCCTGGACAGAATTTTGAGAGTCAGTGAGGCTGCCCGTGATCCCGACCCCTTAGCAACGCTCCCAGCCGCTGCTTCCACCGGATCCACTCCCCAGATGGTACCTCCAGTTTGGCCACGTGCCTCCAACGCTAACTTACGAGCGGGCGCCTACCAGGTGCCAGGCACTATTCCAGGCGGTTGGCACGCATCAGTGAAGCAAACGGATTTGGGTCTCACATTCCAGTTACCAAACAGACTCTTGCTAGGCTGCTTGCCATCCCCCGAACCACCGCGTGTCTAAAATGGAGCTAAACACCCGAACATTTTTTCTTTAACACCAGCGGCAGGGTAAAGGGCAGGGGGTGTGAGGATGGTGGACACACTCTGAAAGCTGGTTTTGCTTCTCCCTGGTTCTGTGACATGCTGAAGTCAAGGGAATGTCTCTGAGCCTTGGTTTTCTCACCTGTAAAATGGAAGCAACAGGTAGAATAGAGCGTGTATCCTGGCCTCACCTCTTACTGGCTGCGTTTCTCCCAATATCATTTGCTAGATGTCTGACCCGGCCAATCATTTACTCTCTCTGTGCCTGTTTCTTTGATCACCAAAATGGGGGTAATAATAGTACCACTGGGACGCCTGGGTGGCTCAGTGGGTTAAAGACTCTGCCTTCCACTCAGGTCATGATCCCAGGGTCCTGGGATCGAGCCCCGCATCAGGCTCTTTGATCAGCAGGGAGCCTGCTTCCCCCTCTCTTTCTGCCTGCCTCTCTGCCTACTTGTGATCTATCAAATAAATAAATAAAATCTTAAAAAAAATAATAGTACCCCCATCGTAGGGTTGTTGTGAGGGTTAAATTCGTTAATATACAGGAAGTAGCACAAAGCAAAGACTCACAAAGTGGACAGAATTACGAAGAGAAAGGAAGAGGCAGCGCTTCACTGAGCGCCTACTACGTGCTGAGCACGGTGCATAGTGTCTCCTTGAGCACTGAGAATGTCCCAGGAGCTAAGGCTATCATTACTCCCTCCAGGTTACAGTTAAGAAGACCTTTTTTAGTGAGGCGAAGTGCATACTCGAGGCCACTCCCAGCTAGGAAGTTGGAAGAACCAGGATGTGAACCCAAGTTTCCAAAACTTGGGTTGGAGGTCTTTTTGTACATTTTTTTTAAGATTTTATTTATTTATTTGACACAGAGATCATAAGTAGGCAGAGAGGCAGGCAGAGAGAGAGAGGGAAGCTGGCTCCCCACTGAGCAGAGAGCCTGATGTGGGGCTTGATCCCAGGACCCTGGGGTCATGACCTGAGCCGAAGGTAGAGGCTTTAATCCACTGAGCCACCCAGGTGCCCCCTTTTTTGTACATTTTTAAAGTGTCACAGTAAGTGTTATATAATCCTGCCTGGTTCCTTATTTCTGCACAAGCCAAGAGCTGGAAAGAACCT
This sequence comes from Neogale vison, assembly GCF_020171115.1. NCBI lineage: Eukaryota > Metazoa > Chordata > Mammalia > Carnivora > Mustelidae > Neogale > Neogale vison. Next base: position 19,953,156 of record NC_058092.1, on the reverse strand, counting down.
CAAAGAACATATAACACAGCTCCTAGCACAGAGTGGACAGTTGATAATGTCCCTTCACTGCCTGCCTCTCTTCTAACCCCTTCAGTTCACAAATGAGAAAACAGGACCAGAGAGGTTAGGGAAGTTGCCCAAGGTCACAGAGCCACCGAGGGGCAGAGGCAGGGAAACTCTGTTCGGAGACCCTTTGCAGACCATTCCTTCTCCCTTACCCCTTCCTGGCCAGTCGCTAGGTCTCATCAAGATCTTCCTTCATAGTCTTTTACTCTCCTCCCAGTACCCAAACCGAGGTCAGGCCCCCATCACCAAACAGCTTCCCCAGAAGGTTCCCTGCTTCTAGCCCCTCTGCCTTCAACCCCCCTTGCACACACCACATTTCTCTAAATTACCCCTTTTGGGTTACAAGCCTTCACTGGCCTCCCACAGAAAGGACAACTTCCTGTCATGACACTAGGGCCCTCCACAGTTGGGCCCGATCTCTGCTCCTGGCTTTTCTCTCACTGCTCTTCTCCCTGAGTCCCTGCAGCCTTGGCTTCCTACCCCTCTTCCAATCAAGCCCTGGCCCCTGCCTGCTCCTTGTTCACCAGGACTCTCCTGATCCCTGTCCAGTCTTCCAGCAGCTTCTCCAAGCACTGCTGCCGTGGAGGCTCTTGTGCCTGGCACAGAGCACCTGCTCCCTGCGGGGCTATGATCAGACTGCAGCTTGTGGTGCTGTCTCACCACCTAGACAGCACGCCCCCTGAGGGCAGGGATGGGGAATTCACTGGCCCTCCCGGGCCTGTGAACCATGAAGGAGTGGGCATAGAGGAGAGAATATGTGTTCTGGACTTGGGTCAGGCCTGAGGTTCAAATCCTGACCCTTCCATTCATGAGCTAGTGCCATGAGGGAAGTTTGAGGGAAGTTTCTGGACCTCTGTGAGCCTGTGGATGCATCTGAAAAAGCAGACAAGTAACTGCCGAGAAGGCTTACGGAAGGATCAGAAACAGTACCTGGAAAGGAACCGGCACTTGGTGAGTACTTACTAACAGCTATCCTCAGAGGGGAAACAAGAGATGGGCTCCGGGGTCTGCAAAACTAGGTTTGAATCATGATTTTGCTACCCACTTGCTACCAAAGGAAGTCCCTTCACTTCCTGGAGCCTCGATCTCCTCATCCATAAAATGGAGAGAAGACCATCTCTGTCTCACAGGGCTGTGATGAGTGCTCAGTGAGACGGCGCAGGGCAGCCCTGAACCTGCCGCCAGAGTCACAGTCCTGCCACACAGTTCATGCCGGGACACTCCAGCATGCAGCATTCTCCAGCTCTTTCCAAAACTCTTGATGCTACTCCAGACCCAACCTGTAACCCTACCCCATGGGCCCCAGGTCCAGCTCCCATCCCTGCCCACGGCTGGCTTCCAGGCTCGGACACAAGATCTGGAGCCGGACAGACATGTGGCCCAACCACAGTCAGGGACGTGATGTGGGTCAAGTAGCTTCACTTCTCTGTGCCCTCATCTGCTAAAAAAGAAAACGGGACATCATCAAACTTGCCTCCTAGTGTTGTGAAGGAAGACGAAGCAAGAACTCAGCAAGGGAGCTTATTAGCAAAACATCTAGCACCGGGTCAAAGCTAAATGAACACGAGCCATTATTATTATCATTCTTTCTATGAAAAAACTTACATTCCAAACAACTTATTTACCAAACTTCAGAACCCAGCTCATCTGTGAGTGAAGGGCAGCCACAGACCCACCTAAAGAAAGAGGAGAAAATTTCCTGGAATCCTCCCTGGGTTCCCACAGACCCTCAGGCAGGGAGGGGACTCTGACCAGCATATTGTGGCCTCCCGGGCCAAGCTTCCTCCTCTTGAGAACTCCGAGAAAGAGGAAGTGAAGCTTTGCACACCCAACTTCCTTGGGCTGCTAACAGTGGGGGGCGGGGGAGACAAAGTGTCCCCCTAGAGCAAGGGAGTCCCCAGATGCACTCAACAATTTGGGCTAAAGGAGGCTTTGCAGGGATGCCAATGTGGAGACAGGCCCCCACCTGGGAAGAAGGCAAGCCACTGTCACACTGTTTATTCTCAGGCCAGACCATGTGGACCCAGGACATGGGTCTCATCACCACCAGGCCTCGACCCCCAGACCCCGCCTCCGCCTCAGACCCCGCCTCCACGCACTCCTGCCAGCAGCCAGGACCCGTCCCCTTGCTCTTGACCACAGGGCTCAGCCTCTCAAATTTCCATAGAGAAAAGCAATTTTCAAAGTATACTGATATGCCCAGATGCTCTGGGCTGGGCAAGGGGGTCTGTACCCAGATATTATAGGTGAGGAAATGGACTCCGCTTTAGTATGTATTAGGTGGGGCTGGAATTAGAATCCTTGTCCTCCAAACGTTCTCTCAAACACTGCCAACTACTATGTCACGATAGTGTACAAGGTCTGGGTGGCAGGTGAGGGGAGAAGAGACAAATACATGCAGATAAGTCAAATATGGTTCCTTTAAAAAAAATTTTTAAGGGGTTCCTGGCTGGCTCAGTCAGTACAACACACAACTCTTGATCTCAGGGTTTTAAGTGTGAGCCCCACATTGGGTGTAGAGAGAGTACTTCAAATCAAATCAAATTAAGTGAAATTTTGGGGCTCCTGGGTGGCTCAGTCGGTTGAGCATCTGACTCTTGATCTCAGCTTGGGTTTGTTTTTTTTTAAGATTTTATTTTTTTATTTACTTATTTAACAGAGACTCAGTGAGAGAGGGAACACAAGCAGGGGGACTGGGAGACGGAGAAGCAAGCATCCTGTCAAGCAGGGAGCCCGATGCGGGGCTCAACCCCAGGACTCTGGGATCATGACCTGAGCCGAAGGCAGACGCTTAACGTTTAACCTGAGCCACCCGGGTGCCCTACAAGCTCAGGTCTTGATATCAAGGTTATGAGTTCAAGCCCTGCTTTGAGGTCCATGGCACGGAGCCCACTAAAACAAAAAACAAAAAACAGAGAACAAAAACCTTGAAAAATAAATTTTAAAAAAAATGAAATTTAAACATAAATTAAAAATAAAAATTAGGAGAAAATGGGTGGGGGAGGTATGCTGGGCTGGCTGTCAGTCGAGTATCTGGCTCTTGATCTCAGGGTTATGAGTTCAAGCCCGAGGTTGGGCCTCGTGCTTCCTTCAAACTAGACAAAAAAACCACCTTTGCTTTGTTCACCCAGTCTAGAGAATATTTGTTGAAGGAAAGAAGGAAGAATGGTGAGAGATGGTATCTCTGCCAGAAAGGAATCTAAGATCTTCTCCAAGGCTTTCTGCCTTGGGCTTTGTCCCAAGAAGTAAAAAGGCCCTTTCACGCCAGCAAGGCCTACCTGCTGCCTTGCAGGTGGGACTCGAAAGCCCCTGGGGATGTGGTCAGCAGGGGCAAGGCTGATCCTCAGTGAACACCTGGGAGAAGCCAATGACTCGCTCCGAAAGTTTCCCCCTCACCCAGGGGCATGCAATGGGTCTCCCCACCCCAACCGCAGCCAGTGGAGGGGGGCAGGCTGGCATTTTGCAGTCAGAGCCTGATGGCTGGCTCTGTGACGGAAGCCCCGGGGCTGGCAGGGACCCCAGCAGCTGGCACGAGCTACTGAACAGACTTTAGCGAAGGAAGGTTGGGATTGCCACCTGCTTTGCTGGGTCCTGACAATTGGTGTTCCGTTGCCCCCACCTGTGTAAGAAACACATGCAGGGCTGTGGTCCCCCCAGCTTCTCGGTCAGCTACAGTGCCCAGGCCGTGGGTCCCTGTAATCCCCGCCTGACCGTTTCTGTTCACTCCAGAGGTTTACTGAACACCCACCACCTACCTACCGCTGAGGGACGGGCTGGAGGACACAAGAAGAGCTTGGCCGGAGGGCAGAGGGAGTGGGTAAAGTGAGTAATTAGAGTTGGTGTGAGAGGCCCAGTGAGACAAGTCCGGTAACTCTGGGGCCTGTCTGATCTCATTGTGAAACCTGGCCTGGCCACTTGCTGGCTGGTGACTTTGAGGAAGCTGCCTAGCCTCTCTGAGTCTCAGTTCCTCACTGGGTAATAACCCTATCAGACTTGGGAGATAGTGATGCGAATGAGAGATGAAAAGCTCGTGGATTAATGGTATTACTGGTGTCTATACTGGATACCAGGGGTGGGGACAGGAGGCGGCATTCAAGGAAGCAACAAAAGGGGAAGCCCAATTAAGCCGGATCAGGAGGAATGACCCGGCGGGCTCACCGGGGAGAGAGGGCAGGGGGGCTGCGTGAACACAGGCACGGACTGTGCCCAGCCTGACTGGGGGGTCCTGGGGGCAGGGGCAGGTAGACTGAGGTTGGCCTTGAGCCTGGGGCTCGTTTTCCAGAGGGTGGAAGAAGATCTATTTCCTTTCACAGCACACATAACACTGATTCACGTGAACAGAAAGTTATTCCCTTTTCAATTTTCTTTCAAGCCTGTGACTCCATCAAGGGGGAAACTATTAACTTCTACTACCTCAGAGCTGTGACCAGGCCTTATTTCTGCAGGCAACTATAACCACCAAGAATTCTGTAACACTGTTATCTTTGGTTTTTATGATTATGTTCTATTCAGAGTAAGAGGCTCTCTGCTTACAAGAGTGATATAAATTTTCCTTGTTAAGATACATTTAAACACAAGTCCCTTATTAAACACAAGTCCCTTAAAGGAAAATACTGAGGAAATGAAGGTACAAGATGAGAGACAAAAAGGCAAAAATCATAAAGGCTGAACCCAAATGCCCAAACTTCAGGAAATGTTGCTGAGGCCACAAGGGAGTCACCCAAATTCTAAGCCAGGGAGGGCTGGAGCCAAATCTGGGTCTTCGAGAGATAACTGTGATTGCAGGAAGAAGCCAGGTGCTGGGGCCTGGTCGGCAGAGCCAGTCCAGCAAGCAAATGAGGCAGGTCTGCCCTAGGGCAGTGGGCTTCAGAAGGACCTGAGGGAGAAACTTTGGCACAGATGGGCTGCATCTGTGACCTGCTGGGTGGTGGCGGAGGGAGAGGCAGCCTTTATGCATGTTCTGTGAGCTGTAAACGTGTCTAGGTCAGTGTCTGTCACTCCAATCTGGATGCTTCTGTCGTCTCCCTTCAGACTGGGAACCTCTTACGGGCAATGTTAGCTAACCTCTTTCCCAACCTTCCAGAGCACCTGGACTCTATATGGCCCTGTAGGGTGACCCAGCTGCATGGCTCGCCAGCTGACAAGTAAAGATCTCAGACCAAGGTGACCAACGGCCCTGGTCTGCCTATGACTGAGAGGTTTCCCAGAACACAAGGCTGGGAGGAGCTGGTCAGTCCACCTCAGACAGTCTTTGCAGGGTGGCAGCCTTGGGCTACAGCTTGTTGCTGGCCTCTGGGGCCAAAGTGAGAAGCCCACAATTTGCATGGGCCCCAGTAATCATCAGTTCACGTTTGCATGAACAGCACCATCCGCCTCAGAGCTGGTCCCCAACCTTCTCAAAAAGGCTTAGTGACCTTAGTCCTCTTTGAGAAAATATATTTCATCCTGATTAGACACCTCCTGGCCCCACCCTCAAATCTGGCTCCTGTTCAAGTTTCAGAGTTCAAAGGCCTCAAAGATGTCACTTTCCAGGCTTGGCAGCTATTCTCAAAGGAAAGTCTCCAACCCTGACATTTAGGGCCTCATGTGACTATTTCCACTCCATTCCCCAACCAGAACTTCTCTAATTCTCTGAAGTGTTCCTCTGTTCTAGTCAACAGGGCCTTCTCGGGGTTCCATGCCTGTCCCCCCTCCTGCCTGCTCTGCCTTCTCCTCCTCTGTTCCGTCTGCCTGGAGGGCTCCCCTCACATATATTCCCATGCCTGAATTCCACCCAAACTTTAAGCTTTGACTCAAGGCGTCTCTTGGTGAAGACTCTCGGTACCCTCCAGGCCAAGATACTCCTGGTTTCTCGGATCCTCTTCCAAAGCCTAATCTCACCTGGGGCAGCTGGTCACACCTGCAGGTGTGGTCACACCTTGTGGACACTGGCAGGTGGTCATACATTACATCACTTTGGACAGAGCTAGCCTAAAAACCACCAGAAGGCAAGGTCCACACCAGATTTGTTTTCGGCCTCCCACCTCCACCCCCTGTGCTTAGGAGTCAGCATACAGAATTAACACATACATGATTAAAGCCATAATGCCTAATTGGGAGAACTTCCAACTATCTCTCCATCAGTCACCTGGGGACATCAAGGAGGGCCTCTACAGAGGCTCATCCATTTAGCCAACATCCCTGGACCCTCTAAGCGGCCAACTAGGTGAACAAGACCCAGAAGAGGCTGCTGGGCCTACCCAACAACTTTGTAACAATCACCATGCAAGGTGGCAGGGCCAAGAAAAAAAGGACAAGGAGCTTGAGGAACGTGTCACGTAAGGTCTGGCCCATCTGAGGTCATGAAAGCGTCTCAGAGTACAGAACACCTGGGTTGAGACATAAGAATGAAGACAGTGTGGCCCCCAAAGACTGGAGACGTGTCCCTGAGGCCATCTCAGAAGAGAAAGCAAGGGGTTTGGGAGTCAAGGCACATGGTCCGTCTCCGTGCCTCCACTCCCTGGCCATGTGCCAGCTTGCCTCAGTTTCTGCATCAGCACAGCAGGGCTGCTGGGAGGATTTGTGGGGATAATGGATGGGAAGCACTCGGTACAGGGTCAAGCACTCCCCACACATGGGGGATTACAGCTGTCATTATCACCCTCACCGCTCCCAGCAGGCCAGAGGATTCTAGGTGGCCAGATATTCAAGCTCAGGCTGAGCCAGAGCATAATCGTGCCCCAGGATGAGCCCCGACCTGGAGGGAGGAGAAACGGGATGCCGCTGGGCAGCGGGGCCTCCCCTGCTGTCAGGTGGACTGCTCAGGTCAGACTGGCGGATTCAGAAGGAGCAGAGTTAGGTCTTGGTGGCCAAGTGGTGAGGGGCCTAGGGGTAAAAGGGGGGGAGGAAGCTGATGCAGGCGGAGGAAGACAGCGACCCAGGGTGTGGCCAAGGACAGGCCTAGACAGAGGAATGAGAGGAAGAACAAAGAGCGAGAGAACCTCCTTCCCCTTCCTGCCCACCCACCCGAGTTGCTCCAGGGAACCAGCAGAACAACCTCCAGGGATGGATGCCTCCAACCTCCAGGGATGGATGCCTCGGACTCTTGACATCTATAGGCTACCAGGTCTCTTCAAGGCCAGTTAGATGCTTAAAAGCCTGTCTGGAAGCCACCCTGTTAAGGGAAGGAACTGACCGCGGACCGGAAACCCCTGAGGTGTATAAACAGCCACGTCACTTCTCCCCAGGAAGGAGCTGGGGTGCAGCAAGCCAAGACTAAAGTCCTGGCCCCAGCATCCAGCCTCCCAGGGGGACTCGCACGGGTCTGGGAGGAATCAAGGGCTGTCTGGGTGCCTGGGAGCATGGGTTCTCTCTAGCACACCGGCCCTCCTATTGTTGCTTAAACACATCAGCTTGTCCACTGCTCCAGGCTTCATTTTCACTGTTTCCGGACTGCGTATTACTGGCTCCCATCACACCATTCAGGGCTCCTCTCAAGTACCACCTCCTCCTAGAAGCTTTCCCAGATCGCCTACTCTAGATGTGCCCACTCCCTACACCAGATACCTCCAGATACCCACGCAGCTCAGTCCCTCATCTTTTCAAACCTTGTTCAGAAGTCATCTCCTTCACAGAGCCTTCCCTGATCACCCTATTTAAAACCATATACCTTCCCCCCAGCTCTCATCCTTCCTCCCTGCTTTTCTCTTTGACATCCTAGATGTTTAACTGTTAACTGTCCTTCTCCTGCTGGAACGTCAGCTCCAAGAGGGCAGAGGATTGCTGTCCTCTATTTGCTCACTGCTGTATCATCAGCAGCTGGAAGAGGGCCTGGCACATAACTGGGATTCAACCGATGTCTGCTGAGAGAATGATTAAGTACACAAATGTTTAAGGGCAGAGATTCTGGTCAGACTGCATGAGATCTCATCCCAGCTCCTCCACCTACTGGGGGATCTTGGGCCGCTTACTTGACTCCTGTGAGACTCGGTGTAATAGTAGAAAGAGACTAACAACAGTCCTTGTCTCATGGGATCTCGGAGGGATTCAAAAGATCATGCATGTAGACAGATGGAAAGCCCGCCCGGCCCCCGTGAGCACTCAGCACTAAGCTGGCGGTCACCGCAGCCTGCACTTGCCAGTGTCTCTTGCTTAGTTGCTTACTGGTTTAGCACGGGTTTCCCCTCTGGGGTCAGCTCCAGCCTGCCTTACTGACTACCATGCCCTCAGTCTCTGGCAAGGTGCGGGAAGAGAAACTCAGGCCTCCTCTCAAATCAACAAGTGAGGAGCTGGGAGAGTCGGAGGCTCACCGATCTGTTTCTCCAGGGCAGCTGCCTCACAGACGGTGGCCCGGGGCAGGATCCCAGGGTCGGTGAAACTTGTCTGCAGCAGGCAGCTCATGACGAAGAAGAAGAGGATGGCGGCGATGATGGGGATGGCAAGGGTCAGCTGGCGGGCCAGGAAGGGACAGCTAGAGAGAGAGAGGAAGAGAGAGATGAGCAGATACCCAGAGGGCTCCCTGGGGCACAGGGTTACAGCACCTGGCAAGGTGTCGGCATCCCAGAAACACCACCTCTCTGCAGAGAGCCATCCCGGAAGATGACATCTCCTGCACCACGTCTGCGCAGAGAGTCATCCCGGAAGAAAGACAGCTCCTAGGCCAGTGCCTAGAGCAGACATCACTAATTGATCCTTGTACATTCCCTCTGAGCCAATTGCAGACATGAGCAATAGATCCCAGCACTTTTTTTTTTTTTTTTTAAATGAACTAAGGGAAGGGATCTAGATCCCAGCACCCTTAACCCCTGCACTTAGCTGCAGTCTCAGAATTCTTCTAAACACAAAGTTTCAGGAAGCCACTACCAACTCGCTTGAGTTGACCATCCATGACAACGTTCACTCACTCACTCACTCCACAAATATTTAGCGAGGTCCTCCATATGCCAGGCAACACCTTCCCCAAACAACAGTGAGCAAGAGCATTATTCCCCACCCCCCATGCGGCTCCGGGCTCCTGGGGAAAAGAGACCTGTGAACGGAGAGGAGCCACACAGGACCGTGTGTGCTAACATGGGGAAAAGGAAAACAGCTGAACAGTCAGGAAAGCCTGGCTGAAGGAGCTCATGCCTAAGCTAAAATCTGAGGAATGAGAAGGGTCATCAGGGGAAGGGGGTTAGGATGAAGAGCATGGTCCAGGCACTGCCACTGTCCTCCAGGGGCTGGCATCCCAGGTCGGCGCATTCAGGTCCCCGAGCCTAGCTGGTTTGGAGAACAGCCTATGCACGAGCTGACTTTGAGGCCTGCCCACACGATTAACCTCTGTCTTGTGCTGTCCTCCCTCCCAAAGCGAGAGTGGCACCTGATGGGGTGAGGGCCTCCTACTTGGGAAATGACAGGCTGCTGGGAGGCCAGATTCAGCCAAGGAGCTGGCACAGCTGCGGAAAGCAGACGTGTGGACATCTGCATGCTCTTTCCAGAGCCTCCACTGCCAGAGGCTCTAGCCTCCAGAGAGGCCCTTCCCTTGAAGAGCAGAGAATGCCAAGATCAAGAACTCCAATGACTGGGCACCTGGATGGCTCAGTGGGTTAAAGCCTCTGCCTTCCGCTCAGGTCATGATCCCAGGGTTCTGGGATGGAGCCCCGCATCGGGCTCTCTGCTCAGCAGGGAGCCTGCGTCCCCCTCTCTCTTTGCCTGCCTCTCTGCCTACCTGTGATTTCTGTCTGTCAAATAAATAAATAAAATATTAAAAAAAAAAAAAAACCCAAACCTGAAAGACTTAAAAAAAAAAAAAAAAAAAAGAACTCCAATGGCACCACACATTCTGCTCCGAACACCTGAGTGGTCCTTGGGTCTGAGCCTCAAACAAAGCTGGGCCCTCTGAGTCACCCACATCACAATCAACCAGTTTATAGAAAGCCAGGCTCTTTAGGGGATGGAGACTTACAGTCTGAGACTTGTAGAACCCTCAGAAACACCAAGTCCTGGTCCCCTGATTTTATAGAGGACTCTGAGGCCCACAGCCACATCCAAGGTTATCTAGCCAGCCAACGACAGGACTGGGGCCTCTGGGCCCTCAGCAAATACTCTGCATTCATTCAACAAGTATTTCCTCTACTGAATGCCTACTACACACCAGGCCTGTTCCTGGCACTGAAGACACGACAGTGAGGGGAAAGAAGTCCTGCTGTGGTGAAGAGACAGGCAACAAACTGGCAGAAAGTATACACATAGTATGTTCAGATGGTGGCAAGTGCTTCCAGAGAATCAGCAGTCAGGGAAAAGGGATAAAAGGGAGGGGGAGCAGTTTGTTCTGTTACAGAGACAGTCTGGGAAGGAGGGAAGAGAAGTGAGGGAATGAGCCACTGACGCTATCTAAAGAAAGCCTATTCCAATCAGTGCAAAGGCCCTGAGGCAGGAATGTGCAAGGAGGCCAATGTGCCTGGAGGAGGATGGGAGGAGGGCAGGGAAGTGGGAGGAGAGGGACAGAGATGAAGCCCAGTATCAGGGCTCTGGCTCTTATTCGGGAGCCAGAGAGGATTCCAGGAGGGGACTAGGATCTGACTTAGAATTAAAGGGGCGCTTTGGCCTCCGTGTGGTGTGGGAAATGCAGCAGAAGGCAGGCACCCTGCTGTCAGCCCTGTGCAATAATCTACCAAATCAAACAATGAAAGAAAAGAAAAGCCCTAGAGAGCCATCTCCCTTTCCCCCAGGGCAATGCAAGAATGTGGGCTTGCTCACATTGTTCCCTAGTGCCAGGTCTCTACTGAGGTTTCACCCCAGTTCAAACCCAGGGGTTCTCTCAGCCCAAACCCAAACCCTTCTGCCAACTCCACCAACCCAAGTGAGGAAGAGCGGAGACAAGGCGAGATGATTCACAAGCCCTCCCCAAACCCAGAAGTCCTCCTTTCTCCCTTCTCTGGGGCACAAATCTGTCACCAGCCAAGACACCCATGCAGCCCAGAGAAGATCCCGTTTCTGAACTGACTGAACCCCACGCTGCAGCCCCAGGAATACTGGAAAAGGAACTCTCAAGACACTCATGGGGGTCAGCCCAGTGAGATGGATCTGAAACTCAGCTCAGGGAACATGCTGGAGGCTGGGGGCTCCCCAGGGCTTCCGCTTGCTATATTATCCTGGAACTTGTTATCCACCCTGACTCAGAAAGCAAGGGGGAAAGGGAGAAGCTAATTCGTACAAAGTTCTCACCGTGCTTTAAGGGGAAACCCAAGGTTGCAGATACATGATCTGGCAGCTGGAAAGGGTCTCTGGGGGTGGTGTCTTGTGGTAGTCTTAGTGTGGCCACAGGCCCTTAGGAAGTGCTTTATGTTGAAGACAACAGCTAACAGCAGCAGCCAGCATGAAGTGCTTGTTCCTGGTCAAAAGCTTACACACATAATCTTGTGCCATACTCATGGCGACCTATTATCAACCCCATTTTATAGATGAGGCCACTGGGGCTCTGAGGTGGAAGGACTGCCCCGAGGTCACTCAATCTGCAGATGGGGTGTGGTGGGGCTGGGACTGGAACCAGGCCCACTGGCTCCAGAGATGGAGCTGTTCACCACACTGCAGCTAAGGAAGACCACAAGAGATGGAGAGAACAAGGAAGGGAAGTGTGAGTGTGTGTGCAAAGACTCACACTGCAGATGGCTCAAGCTAGAGACCAAGTTTCCCAAGCTGGAAAACTTCCAACACAAAAATGTGACCCCAGGGAGTGACAAGCATCCCCTCCTCCAAAGAGATACTGTGTGGGCCAATCCTGGGTCACTGGGGATCAAAAACCCACACGGGGGCATATAAGACCTGTCACACCAAAGTACTCTCGACTCTGGAGAAATAACAAGGTCCTACAGCTGTTCTGCTGTGGGACAGGCTGGGGGTATGCTCCAGAATGTTTGAGAAGGCAAAGAAAACCAGGAGGTCAGAGGTGGGGGGTGGCAGGGGCTTGGTAGAGCCGAAGGGAAGGCTGGGAAGGGCTGGGGATACTAAGGAAGGTGCTGGAGAGGGAAGGGAGGCCTGAGAGGCCCAGAGCTGTTTGGAAAGATTGCCTGAGGGCCTAGAGGGAAAAAGACTGAGGGGAAAGCGAAGGGGAAAGGTGTGAGCGTAGAGAGATAACAAGGGACCACAGACCGCGCCAGAAGGCAGCTAGATTTGTTATGGGGAATATAAAGCCAAAGGACACGGAAGAAATTCAAAAGTTGTCTGGAAGGGCCAGAAAGCAAAGTCACCTGGAGGGGTCGGAAAGAAGGGGTGCACAAGAGATGGTCCAAGGGAGAGGTGAGGGAGAGGTGAGGGAGAGGTGAGGGCGAGGAGGTCCAGGAGGCCTGAGCCAGGTTCTGAGAGGGCACAGAGGATGGGGCTGTGGAGGGATATGGGAGGGTGGTGCTCCCGGCAGAGGCTGGCAAAGGCAGTGTGCCAGGAAAAGGCAGGGAAGGATGCGGGGGGGGGGGGTGGAGCGGCCAGAGGCTGGGGCATCCAGATGGGCGAGGGAGGATGGAGAGTGAGGGTGTGGGGGTAGGTGGAGAGGGCCCAGGAGGGCAGAGGAGAGATAGATATGCAAGGGGACTGGGAAGGCCTGGGGGTAGATCCTGAGCAGAGGGCACAGGCCCCGGAGGAGCTGGGAGGCGAAGGTGGTTGGCAGGTGCAGGGAAGGGTGGAGCCCCCGGGGATGTGGGAGAGGGCCGGGGGCCCAGCCGGGGCCCAGAGGGGTTGGCGTGCCCACGCAGGGGCTGGGCAGCAGGGGTGCGCGGCAGGGAGCTGAGGGGACCGGAGGGGTCGGGGCTTCCGAAGGGGCGGGGCCGGGGCGCCGCCGGACTCACTCGAAGACGAAGAAGAGGACGGTGGTGGTGAGGATGAGCAGCAGCGTGAGCGCGAAGACGCCGCCGTGGCCGGCCAGCATGAGGCGGCCGCCGCAGTAGAAGCGGTTGCGGCCCGGGAACACCTCCCACTTGCGCCGCGGGCGGCGGCCGATGCTCCCGCTGCCGCTGCCACTGCTGCTCCAGCGCGGCGCGGCGGCGGGCGGCGGGGGCCCGGGGCCCGGGCCGGGGGGCGCGGCGGGGCCGGGGCGGCGCGCCCCAGGGGAGGCGGGCGGCGGGGCGGCCCCGGGGCTGATCTGCTGGTACTCGCAGTCCTTCATGCGGCCGGCCGCGGGCCTCGCCTAGGAGCCCCGCGGGCCGGCCGGGCCGCACCGGGACCGGGGCCGAGCGGCGGAGGCGGTGGCGGTGGCTGGCGGCGCGGCGGCGCGGCGGCGGCGGCGCGCGCGCGCGGCGCTCGGTCGCTGGGGGCGGTCCCGCTGCCACCGCCCCGCCCCGCCCCGCCCCGCCCCCGCCCGGCGCGGCCTCCCGCCGCAGCGCCCCCTCCGCCTGGGTCCGGGACGGCGCTCGCGCGGGGCTGTGGGGTCTTTCTCCGCGGCGGCGCCCTGTCCTGTCTCCGCGGACTCAGAGCCGCGGCGGTCCCCTCTGCACGACCACGGGGCTGCAGATGCGCGTCCCGGGAGCTTTCTGTTGTTTTGCAGGGAAAGCATTTGTTGGGGGTCCCTTGTGTGCCAGGCACCTTGACGAACGCCGGGATTCGAGAGGTGGACTTCTTAATCCACTTCTGACACTCTGTAGTTCCAGGGCCAGGCTTCGCCCAGCTCTGAGGACGGACTGGATAGGTATTGGCAGGAGGGGGGGCGGGGGGGCCCGGGGACAGGCTGGGGTAGGGGTGGGGACAATCTGCTGTGAAACAAATCCAGGGGCCTGGTAACGACTGTCTTGAAGTTCAAAGTGCCTTGCAGGTGTGTGTGGCACAACCTCTTGCCTCCCTCAGCCAGCTCTGTGATCGGGATCCCGACCAAGGGTTTTCTAGGTATTAGGGCTGATGCCATACGGCCCCAGTCTTTTTCAAGAATTTTGGGTGTAAATTGCTGTGTAACAACTGGTCACAAATTTAGCGGCTTAAAACAGCACACATTGTTGTCTCATAGGTGCCAACTCAGGAGCGCTGGCCCAGTCGGCTGATCCTTTGCTCAGAGTCTCAGGCTGTAGTCAAGGTCTCAGCCAGGCTGCATCCTCATCTGAGACTCAGCTGGGGAAGAACCCACCTGCAAGCCCATCCAGCGTTTGTGGGCAGAATTTACTTGCTTTTGACTGTATGACTCAGGGCTTGGGGTTTTTTCTGGCTGTCAGCAGAGCAGCAAAAACAGGGCCAGGGGCCATCTGCAGTTCCTGGGGGTTCCGGCAGTTTCTTGCCATGTGGGCCTCTCCAGCATACGTGCTTACTTTGTCAGGCCCACAGGAGAGTCTCTAGTCCCAGTCTGCTAAGATTGAGTTTCACATAATGAAACTTATTATGCATGTAGTGGGAGTGATGACTTTCCCATCACTTTTGCCATAGTCTATAGGTTAGAAGGAAGTCACAGATCCCACTTGAACTCAAAAAGAGGATCACACAACCTCATGTGAAGACCAGGAAGCAGGTATCCCTAGGGGTTGCCTTAGGTCCTGTCCACCACAGAACCTATCGGGATTATTGGAAAACCTGAGGAAAGGTGTAAGAAAAGAGAGAGAGAGACTAGGATAGGAGAGAGAAAGAAAGAAAATCATAATACACGAGGCAGGGGCACCTGGGTGAGTAAGTTGGTTGAGCATCTGACTCTTGGTTTCAGCTCAGGTCATGATCTCAGGGTCATGGAGTCTGCTTGCTCAGCATGGAGTCTGCTTGGGATTCTCTTTCTCCCTCTGCCCCTCCCTCTGCACCATCTTGCTCTCTCTAGGATAAATCAATCTTGAAAAAAGCACAAAACCATAATGCAGCAGGATAGAAAGGTAACAACAGTGACTTCAAGGATCACTAATGGTTACACACACCAGAGGCTGCCCAGCCATGCCGGTGGTGCCAAAGATTCTGGGTTTGATGAGCCCCAGCTTGGAGGGATCCACGTTGTGGGCTTCCTCCTGTTTTGCTCCTTGGCTGTAGAACAAAGTTAAAAACTGGACATACTGGTTTCAGTGTAGAGTCCTGTTGTCCCACCCAGTTGGGTTCTTCTGCAACCCTGAACCTTTGCTTGTGCCTTGTCACTTTACAGAAACTCGAACTATCTTGCTTGATTTCAGCTTCCCTCCCTCCTCTCTACCTCAGAATTTCTCCCTATTTGCATCAATCCTTGTCTCTCATCTTAAAGATGTGGTCCTCTTTCTGCCCATGGCCAGCCCTCTCTCTCTCTCTCTTTACATAGAGATTGCAAACACACGCTCCACTCTCTCTCAGTTACAAAGCAGGGGCACTGAGTGGCTCAGTTGGTTAAGCCTTAGACTCTTGATTTTGGCTCATGTCAATGATCTCAGGATCCTGAGATCGAGCCGCACATTAGGCTCAATGCTAGGCATGGAGCCTGCCCAAGATTCTCTCCCTCCCCTCTGCCCCTCCCCTCCCCTGTGCAAGGGCGTGCATGCTCTCCCTCTCAAATAAATAAATAAATCTTTTAAAACAAACACAAACAAATAAATAGCAAAACTAAACAAAAATACCAACAACAGAAACTGCATTCCATGTGTGGCTACCTCCTCACTCTAGTGGCAGGGTTATCTTCCTCTCTCTCATTTAAAGAATAGCTCCCACTTCCATGTCACCTATTCACTTATTACTTTTTTTTTTAAAGATTTTATTTATTTATTTGACAGACAGAGATCACAAGTAGGCAGAGAGGCAGGCAGAGAGAGAGGTGGAAGCAGGCTCCCTGCTGAGCAGAGAGCCCGATGCGGGGCTCAATCCCAGGACTCTGGGATCATGACTGGAGCCGAAGGCAGAGGCTTTAACCCACTAAGCCACCCAGGCGCCCCTACTTATTACTTTTTAAATTTAGCCTCTGTCTACATCACTCCCCTAAAACTCCTATCTTGGGGCCCCTGGCTGGCTTAGTGGGTAGAGCGTGCAACTCTTTGTCTCAGCATTGTAACTTAAAGCCCCACATTGGGTGTAGAGATTACTTAAAAATAGAACCTTAAAAAAAAAAACCCACCTTCTATTTTAAATGTCACTAGTGGCCCATGTAATGCGACATAAACTATTCATTCTCACCAACACCCACAGTTCCCAGCCTCTCTTACAGATGGGTGTGACCAAGTGACTGAATTCCAGCTACTGGAATTCAAGCGAAAGTGACAAGGTGGCTCATAAAATTCTCAGGTGCTGATCTTTGCTCCCCTTCCTATCTGCTGCAGAACGGAGAAGACTCAGAGTCAAACCAGATGTGCCCATTCCAAATTTCAGGGTCCCGCTCCTCCTCAATCATCAGAAAGACTTAATAAGACTGAAATCAAGGGGCACCTGGGTGGCTCAGTCGGTTAAGCGTCTGTCTTTGGCTCAGGTCATAATTGGAGGGTCCTGGGATCAAACCCAATGTCAGGCTCTCTGCTCAGCAAGGAACTTACTTCTCCTTTTCCCTCTGCCTGCGGCTCTCCCTGTTTGTGCTCTCTCTCTTTCTGTCAAATAAATAGATAACACCTTAAAAAAAAAAAAGACTGTTCAACTGTTGTAATTCTGCAACATGTGTGATATTTTGTTTTATTTGTAGCAAGTAAATCTGGGGCTAGGAGGAATAAGAGATTCCCTTATGGTTATCCTGGAAGCTCTATGACTCTCTGACCATGACATAGGTTGAGAGTTTTAAAGACCCAAGCTTGTCATCTTCTTCGTGCAAAAACTCCAATGCATTCAGAAGCATTCCTGCCATACCAAGTCCCCATAGTCATCATCACTGCCCTAACAGTCGAGTGCAACACTGGGGCCCCCAAGGCACTTGCCTGAGTTGGCGCGTCATCCCAAATAACCGCAGGTGATAATTTGATTAAGCATGATGCCACAGCATGCCGTGGATTGGTTGCTCTGCGTTTCTCACTGGCAAGGAGCTCAGTGCATTGAAACCCAAATGACACCACCAAACCAATTCCCTAGTCCCATCTTTTGAGGTCTATTTTCTGCGACCCTTCCCAGTACCAACTTCTGTATCAGTCAGGGTCCAGCCAATGAGACAGAAACCATACCAGTTATTGGACAGAGGGAATTTAATATAAAGAATAGTTGGAGGAATTAACTAGGTATAAAGCTGTTAACTAACTGAAAAGGTAAAAAGACAACTCTGAGATACCATGGAGACAGCAACAGCAGGATGCATCTATAATTCATAGAGCTAGGAGAACAAAGGGAAGCATCTGGAATTATGAAAACTTAGGAACTTAGAAGAGGGGCTCCACAGAGCGGAAACTCAGACCTCTAAATCTGGTGCTGGTGTTTCTGAGAGTGGAGGAAGGACCAGCACCGCTGGGGAAGGAGTGCCACTTGGCTGATGCTGATGTCTTTGACTGGTTTACCCTGAAGCTGGGTCTGCAAAACCAGCTGTTGAAAAACTCTGCAAAGTGGATTCAACTGCTGCTGCAGGAAGGCTCCACCGCTGCCCAGGTGAAGGAGCTTTGCTAGAGTGACCTCACAGGAAAAGGAAACAAACAGAAGAAGGGAAGTGGATCTTCCTCCTCCGGACTCACTATCTCCCTCTAGTGGCCCTTGTTGGGGCACTGTATGCATAGAGCCGGCACTATATGCATAGAGCCGGCTGACAAAGCAGAAATGTGATGTGCAGCAGGCTCCTAGCTCCCCTATCTCACAGGAGAAAGCAGAAGGGTGGGTTTAGAGCTGAGGGACAATAACCTATCAATGAACACGGGTGCTTTTAGAAAAGCATTTGAAGAGAGAGGTGAACTTAGGTGAGAATTAGCTGGTTTTCAAGCAGAGATGGAAGGGAAATAATAATGGGCCTTTCAGAGTCAGAAAAGCTGACTGCTTCTAGACAAGTAGTATAAGACTGGAATCTCTTATTCCTCCTAGCCCCAGATTTACTTGCTACAAATAAAACAAAATATCTTTGAAAGGTCTTGAAAGATGTGAACACCATTAGGGCGAATATCAGCTGAAGAGTGTGGCCTTCCTTCTTATTATTTCACATGACTTTGGTGTAGCCATCATTACATTAAGAGGGAGTTGGCGGGGGGCAGCACCTGGGTGGCTCAGTTGGTGAGACGTCTGCCTTCCACTTGGGTTATGATGCCGGGGTTCTGAGATCGAGCCCCACATGGAGCCCCACATCAGGCACCTTGCTCAGCAAGGAGCCTGCTTCTCCCTTTCCCTCTGTGTCCACTACCTGCCCCCCCCCCCAAGCTTGTGCTCTTTCTCTCTCAAATAAGTAAATAAAATCTTTTAAAAAGAGTGAGGCAAGGGGTGGGGCGCCTGGGTGACTCAGTTGGCTGAGCATCCAACTCTTCATTTCAGCTCAGGTTGTGATCTGAGAGTTGTGAGATCCAGTCAGCCCTCTGTCTGGTTCTGTGCTCAGCCCAGACTCTGCTTGAGATTCTCTCCCCTTGCCCTCTGCTCCTCCCCCCACCCACACTCACTTGTGTTCTTCCTCTCTCTCATTAAATAAATAAAACCTTTTAAAAAAGAGGTAAGGGGTGTCAAAGCAAATAAATATAGAAGCTTGAGAATTACATCTAGGAGAGAGCTTGAGGGTGGTTAGTGTCACATGGATCTGACTGGAAGGAAATAGAGCAGAAACATCTTGTGTTAATTTTCCAGCCAGTCTGGCTAAGCCACAGTACACAGATATTTGGTCAAATACTATTCTAGATGTTTTTGTGAAGGTATTTTTAAGGTGAAATTAACATTTTTAAAAAATATTTTTTAAGTCATCTCCAGGAGCCCAGTGGGGGGGCTCGAGCTCATGATCCCAAGGTCAAGAGTCACAGGCTCCACCAACTGAACCAGCCAGGTGCCCCGTAAGGTGAGATTAACATTTAAATCAGTAGACTTTGGTAAAGCAGATTATTCTCCATAAAGTTGGTGGGCCTCATCCAATCAGTTGAAGGCCTTAATAGAAAAAAAGACTGACATCTCTGAGAAAGAGGGAATGCTGTCAGCAGATTTGAATGGCAATAGCAGCTCCTCCATGGCCTACCCTGCAGATTTTGGACTTGCCAGCCTCAACAATCATGAGTCAGTTATCTCCCCTGCATTCATATATATGCACGTGCACGCGCACAAACACACACAACCCATTAGTTATGTTTCTCTGGAGAACCTGACTTATACATCAAGAAGGTTTTGAGGTAACTGTGTTATCAGAGAAACCATGAGCCCAAATTTTAAAGAGGCTTTGTCTGCCTAAATTCATATAAAATCTCAAGAGATGCATGAATAGCCAAAACAATTTTGAACAAGAAGAATGCAATTGGAGGTCTCATACTTCCTGATTTCAAAATGCACTACGAAGCTATAGGAAACAAAACAAAAAAGTATGGTAGTGGCACAAAGACAGACATATAGACCAATGGAAGAAAATAAAGGGCCCAGAAAAAAACCCTTGCGTGGAGGGTCAAGTAATTCTGACAAGGGCTCCAAGACCAGTCAATAAGGAGAAGAGTCTTTTCGACAAATGGTGCTGGGAAAACTGGAGATCCATATGCAAAAGGATGAAGTTAGATTTTTATCTCATACCACATATAAAAATGAATCCCCCATGGATAAAAGACTAAACGTAAGAACTAGAACCATAAAACTCTTAGAAGAAAAAAAAGAGTCAAACTTCATGATCCCAGATTTGGTGATGATTTCTTGCATATAACACTGGAAGTATGGGCAACAAGAGAAAAACAGATAAACTGGACTTCATCAAAATTAAAACCTTTTGTATGTCAAAGGACACTATGACCAGAATGATAAGGCAACTGGGCAATCTATGGAATGGGAGAAAATATTTGCAAATCATACATCTGATTAATATCCAAAATACATGAAGAACTCCAGCAACTCAACAACAACAAAAACCAAGCAACCTGATTTTAAAATGGGCAAAGGATCTGAATAAACATTTTCTCCAAGATAAATATTCCCTGTGTTGAAAAGATGTTCAATATCACTGATAATTAGGGAATACAAATCAAAATGACAATGAGATACAATCTCATCCCCACTAGCATGGCTACTATTGAAGACAAAACAGGGGTGGCTGGCTGACTCAGTCGTAGAGCATGGCACTCTTAATCTCGGGGTACTGAGTTCAAGTCCCATCTTGGGTGCGAAACCTACTTAAAAAAATAAAACAAGTGCTGGTGAGGATGTGGAGAAATTTGAGCCCTTGGACATTGCTAGTAGGAATGTAAAACGGGGCAGCTGCTGTAGAACACAGCACAACAAAAAAATTAAACATATGATCCAGAAATTCCAATTCTGCGTATATACCCCAAAGAATTGAAAGCAGGGACTTGAACAGATACTTGTCTACCAATGTTCATATCAGTATTATTCATAATAGTCAAAAGGCAGAAGCAAGGAAAATATCCATTGACAGATGAATGGATAAACAAAATGTGTATTCACACAATGGAATGTTTCAGCCATAAAAAGAAAGGACACTTTGACATATGCTACAATATGGATGAACCTTGAAGACACTACGGGAAGTGAAATAAGCTCATCACGGAAGGACAAAGATGATGATAGAGTAGTCAGATTCATAGAGACAAAGCAGAATGATGATTGCTAGAGTCTGGGGGAGTAGGGGGGATGGGGAGTTACTTTTGGGTATCAAGTTTTAGTTTGGGAAGATGAAGATGTTCCAGAGATGGATGGGGGTGATTATTGCATGACAACATGAATTCACTAATGCCACTGAACTTTACAATTAGGGTGTAACTGATTAAATGGTAAATTTTATGTTATGTATATTTTAATGCCCTCCCACACGTGCATGGGTACCTCTGGCTGGCTAAGATTTAAAATAACTTTTAGGGGACACCTGGGTGGCTCAGCGGGTTAAGCCTCTCCCTTCAACTCAGGTCATGGTCTCGGGGTCCTGGGATCGAGCCCTGCATGGGGCTCTCTGCTCAGCCCGATGAGCTGAGGGGAGCCTGCTCCCCTGCTCCGCCTACTTGTGATCTTTCTCTGTCAAATAAATAAAAGCTTTAAAAAAATAAAATCAAATAACTTTTAGGTCCCCGTGCTTGCACCAGCAGGAAGTGAACCGTGAGAGCTACACATTCTCCGAGGAAGCCCACCTGGGATGTGGCCATGAAGGATAGTCAAGGGGCCAGAGGGCACAACCAGGAGGCACGGAGAACACTGGATAAAGGAGTCCCTCCTAGATCTAATCAAGGTCTAATCAAGGAACTGCCCGGCCAGGGAAGAGGGCTTTGTCAGTCTGACCAGCGGGGATTTGGAACTGCTTTGGACCAATTCTTTCCTTTCCTGGACCGATGTTTGTATTGAGGCTAGTCTTGGTCTATCATTGTATATTTTGTTTTTTTAATTCATAAGGAACCATATCGGAAGCTGACGGAGAGACTCGGAGCTGAATATAGTCACTGGATGGGGTGTGGGTCTATCTCCCTTGGGAAGGGGTGTGTTCTCTCTGTGAGAAGAGCAAAAACAGGTATCTGGCTCAGAAAGACTGCCTCAGGCAGACGGGGACACACAAAAATCTCTCTTTTCTTCTTCTTAAACCCACATCCAGACTTCATGTTCCAGTAGGGTTGCCAGATTTAGCAAATAAAAACACAGGATGCCCAGTGAAATTTGAATTTCAGATAAACAACAAAGACTCTTTTAGTATGTCCTGTGGAACATTTGGGACATAATTCTACTGAAAAAAATATTTGTTTACCCCAAATTCAAATTTCACCAGGCATTCTGTGTCTCATCGGGCAGCCCTCCTTCCCGGCCTCCCTTTGCAATTAGATGTGGTGGGTGACTGAGGTCCGGCCGGTCGTGAGAAATGTGCCCTTCTCCCAGGCCTGGCCTCTTAAAACCTCTCCAAAAGCAGAGGATCTGAGCATCTAGAGGAGGGGAGAGTCACATAATGGAAGGAGCCTGAACCCTGAATGAATGAGTAGAACAGGCCTCCCTCCCCAAACCTGCACTAGACCAGCAGTGAGTCTGTCTCGAATAATATCCCTAATTCTTAAATCCAATAGCTCTTCTCATCCTTTCCTTAACAGCATATGGCTTTGGTCACCATTTCTTTCTTTTTGAAACTCTCCCTTCCCTAATATTATTATTTTCTCGTCCTCTAATGATGATGAGGAGGAAGAGAAGGAAGAGGATAGGTGCCACGCACCAAGTTCTTACTACAGGCCAGGTGCTGCGCTAGTGCTTTATCTAGTATCTCATTTAATCCTCCTAACTTCTCTGCATGGTACAATCACTCCCATTTTCAGGGTGAGACAACAGGTGTAGAGGAGTTGAGTCACTTGCGCAAGGTCTCATGGGCTCTGCTTCTCTCTCTACACTCTTTTTTTTTTTTTTTTAAAGATTTTATTTATCTATTTGACAGACAGAGATCACAAGCAGACAGAGAGGCAGGCAGAGAGAGGGAGAGGAGGAAGCAGGCTCCCTGCAGAGCAGAGAGCCCGATGTGGGACTCGATCCCAGGACCCTGAGATCATGACCTGAGCCGAAGGCAGCGGCTTAACCCACTGAGCCACCCAGGCGCCCTCTACACTCTTCTTTTGATGGTCCATCCGATACTGGCCTCTGTGACGATTGTGTCTTATACGGATGGCTCCCTGACCTCTCTCCTTGTCTTCACTTGCTCATTTCCTGGCACGTGAATGTGCTGACGGCATTAAACTCAGCACAGCCCAAGTGTGCAGCTACTCCTGTGTCATACTGTTCTCCATGCTTCTCCTTCAATATCCACGACAACCCTGAGACATGTTATTCATAGCTAAGAGGTACAGTGTTATCCACATTTCACAGATGAGTGAACGAGGCTCAGAGAGTCAGGATCTGGCTCAGGTTTATACTCGAGTACACAGCAGCTCTCAGTGACAATACCTCAGTTCTATTCAAACTGAGCTCTCCCTGTCCTGTTTGGTTGCCTGCTTCCTATACTCACTCTCTACCCTTAACTTTCAAATCCTCCCCATCTTTCAGAGGCCAGCTCAAGGGCTATTTCCCCACCAACTCTGTTCGGGTATACCAAGCTTGAAGGGATCTCCACCTTGTGTGAATTTACAGAGGACTTACTCTGTATCTCACTTATCTTTTCAGAAGCATACAAGCAAAACTCTAATTCCTCCTCCTCATACAAAGTTCAAGGGGAGAGGTACAGGGCAAGAAGTTTATGTGGCTCTTCGGTCCCAGAATTTACCAATTTCTTTCTTTCTTTCTTTTTTAAGATTTTATTTATTTATTTGGGGGATGCCTGGGTGGTTCAGTCAGTTAAGTTGCTGCCTTCGGCTTAGGTCATGATCCCAGGGTCCTGGGATCGAATCCCACATCGGGCTCCTTGCTCCGTCGGGAGCCTGCTTCTCTATCCACCTCTGCCTGCTTGTGTGTGATCTCTCTCTCTCTCTCCCTCTCTGACAAAAAAAATAAATAAAATCTTTTAAAAAAATAAATAAAATCTTTTTTTTAAAAAAAGATTTTATTTATTTGGTAGAGAGAGAGAGACAGCATGAGTTGGGGGCAGAACAGAGGGAGAGGGACAGACTTCCTGCTGAGTGGGGAGCTGGATGGGGGGCTCGGTGCCAGGACCCTGAGATCATGACCTGAACCAAAGGCAGACACTTAACTGACTGAGCCACCCAGGTGCCCCTACAAGTTTCTATCTTGATGAAAGTTTCTGTGTATCTGCTACCAACTCTATTAGAGAATTATTTGAGGATGGGATGTGTGGCAAGTCATCTTCAGTCCCTAAAATAGCCATTCATAAACAATTGTTGAAAGAACTGATCAATTTCAAACCCTCTGAGCCTGCACACACTACATTTTTAGATGAAGGTGAGAAGGTCTGTTTAGGAAAAGTGATTTTTCCCCAAGGGGACTGGTAAAGACATGTCAAACACTCCCTTTCCTCCCACCTTCATTAGAGAACAAAAAAGCATCTACTTCTTAGGTGTATGAAGCGTCTGGTTTCTGTTTTAGCTGGGTCTCAGAAGGAAATGACTTTTCTCTGAAATTGTAGACGCCCAACCCAGCTGCAGCATTGTTAGGCCTCAGGGTAAACAGGAAGCTTCCTGCCTTGGGCCCTTCATGTCCCTCTCCCAGACTATTAAAGACTGTTAATAGGATGGTAAAAGGACAGCTGCTGGCCGTAAAAATCAGCCCATTCCTTAGATCCTTGGAGAATAGCAACTAGATCCCTCCAAGTTCAGAGAGAAAACTGTGTCCGTCTCCAGGTCACACACCAGGCGCCTTCACCAAGCCGGAGTCCTCCGTTATCTCCTCTATGATGAACTGGAGCCACAATGGCCTTGGCAGAATACCAAGAGTTTGGTTCCTTTGGTTGCTTGGGATTAGTTGAGAAGGTAGTATTTCCATTTTTAGGGTTTCTCGTCCTTGACATTATTTGTTTTGGGGAGCGATCCATCCTGAGTATCCCCCAAAAAGAGGTAAAGAGGAGAATGCAAGATAGCAAAGGATCTAGAGCTCCTACCTCTGTGGTACAGGGCTGAAACAGGCCCTCAAGTCTTCGTGCACACCGGGTGGAAGTCCCTGGATTTGCAGCTGTTGGTGAGGAGGGAGGGAACAGTTTCTGCCAGCTGGAGGGACACTAGGGCAGGGGTTATCCTCTTCTGCCAAGAAGGGCACTCGGGTGTCTTGGCAGAAGGCAGAGGGCTGCCCCGATCTGTGTGTACATTTTCAGAAGCATTTGACTCTGGACCAAATGCTCTCAGCTGTGCTAAAGCTGGGGCGATGGATGGGAAATGCTTATTGGCCAGGCTGACTAGAAGCTCTGACAGAGGGTGCTGGGGCTCAGCCAGGAGCTTCCCTGAAGCTGGCAAGTTCAGCTTTCTGTCATGGTCAGAGGGAGTGTGTCAAAATTCCAATTCTCAGTGCCCTCCAGAAGCTATGATCGCCCATCTATTTTAACGTTTCTGCTTGTTGGAATTTCCAATAGGGAATGAGTGGTGATGCTGCAGAGCCTCGAACCTCACTCAAAGAATGAGTACAACAGCTCAGCAAAAGTCACCGCTCTTCCTACCAGTACGGTGATGGGCTCCTAACCAAATGGGGGCCAGGAAGACACTATTTCATTCAACCTTGGACTTAGCCACAATTTATCAATTCATGCTGCCTTGTTGGCTCCTCCGACCCATGTCTACCTATCAAGAAAGCACAGGCACTCGGGCACGGCAGGAAAACCAGTCACCACTTTGATCATTTACTTGTCTGGCACAGATTTACTTCCACAGGAAGGGAGCCTGATTAGCTATGTATCACTGCTTTCCCTCATTCAAAGGAAGGGTCACTTCAGTTATGCCTTGGAGTTGCACCTAAAAAGGGAGAGTTCTGAGCACTGAAAGCAAAAGAACTGGATAGCTTGTCCTAAAATCACATGTTTGAGCCTCTCCATAAGTGTTCAGACTGGGAGGATGCCATTGCTTAAGGCAGGTCTCAAGATTTTTTTTTCTTTTTTTTTTTTTTTAGATTTTATTATTTATTTGACAGAGAGAGATCACAAGTAGGCAGAGAGGCAGGCAGAGAGAGAGAGGAGGAAGCAGGCTCCCCATGGAGCAGAGAGCCCGATGTGGGGCTCGATCCCAGGATCCTGGGATCATGACCTGAGCCGAAGGCAGAGGCTTTAACCCACTGAGCCACCCAGGCGCCCCAGGTCTCAAGATCTTAGAGCCGAAAGGGACCTACTAGATTATATGGCCCACCCGCCTCGCCTCTTCCAGGAGGATAATATAATTTCCCCCAGTTTCGGAAGAGGTCAGTAAGGCTGTGAAAATTCTCCCTTGGTCACACAGCTGGTAAGTGGGGTTTTACTGAGAGGACCAGGTCTCCTGGTTCTTTGTACCATGTTCTTTTTACTGTGACTTTCCCCCTAAGTATTCCGTATTATTTTTAAAAAAATGTAATTCAGGGACACCTGGGTGGCTCAGTCAGTTAAGTGTCTGCCTCCAGCTCAGGCCATGATCCCACGGTCCCGGAATCGAGTCCTGCATCGGGCTCCTGCTTCTCCTTCTGCCTGCCGTTCCCCCTACTTGTTGCTCTCTTTCTCTCTTGCTTGCTCTTTGAAAAATAAATAATCTAAAAAAAAAACAAAACAAAGCAAAGCAAAACAAAAACACATAATTCAGGGGCACCTGGGTGGCTTAGCCAGTTAAGTGTCCGACTCCTACTCTCAGCTCAGGTCTTGATCTTACAGTCATGAGTTCAAGTCCTTCCCAGTGTGAAGCCTACTTAAAAATAAACAAACAAACAAGCAAATAAATACATAAGTCATTGCATGCATAACCAAAAGTTGTTTAATTTGCATATCTTTGTAAGATTTTTCATATATATAAATGAACAAATCATGAAAATATTCAGAAACAATGTTCCATTTTAAAAAGATGGTCCTTGGGGCGCCTGGGTGGCTCAGTGAGTTAAGCCGCTGCCTTCGGCTCAGGTCATGATCTCGGGGTCCTGGGATCGAGCCCCACATCGGGCTCTCTGCTCTGCTGGGAGCCTACTTCCACCTCTCTGCCTGCCTCTCTGCCTACTTGTGATCTCTGTCTGTCAAATAAATAAATAAAATCTTTAAAAAAAAAAAAAAAGATGGTTCTACTTTACTTACTACTACCAGGACACTGTTCAGGCCTCCACCATCATGTGTGGACTATTAGCAGCCCCTTAGCTAGAGCCTTTGATGAGACTGACATTTAAACACATTTACATTTACATTGACATTTAAATACTTTAAAGTTTACAACTATCTCTGCTATGCTTGGTTGATGAGACAAATGCAAGTGTACTTTATTTAGACTTGGAGAATGAGATTTCTTCACTTACAGAGAAAATAGGTACTACTCTAAAATTTGCCATAGCCGGGACCAGACGGGGCTCTCCGGTGGCTCAATCTTCTCCCGTTCCTGACCAGCTTTCAGAGAGACTGGAGGTTCCCAAAGGACAGAGCAAGGGTCCCAGGCCAACGCAGACAGTTCCAGTGTGGATCTGTACTTCCAAGCCCCTGAGACTCTGGGTCATGTCCAAGGTAGGAAGTTGCAATGTAGGAGCAGTCCCAGGAGCCAGTAAGACAGGAAGTAGCCCAGAATGCATCGTGTGACTAGAGAACAGGTTTTCCAGTTGTATAAAAGTCCCATGATGGAATTTCTGTGGACCATTTGTCCTGGTAGGGAGTCCCCTACACGGGGCTTCCAAGGCACGGTCTCTAGGGATCTCAGCAGTGGCTCCTGATTATGAAGCAAATAAGCTGGAAACCAGTACACGAGAGGAGTAGAGGAACCTAGAAACCTGGTGAGAACCTGGAAATCATAAGGGGGGGAAAACCCACATATTTATTGGACTATCACTGCTTCATACTGGACCAGCCCGGGGCTTCCCCACTGCTGGGTCAACTATAGCCCCATGACTAGAAAGGTATTGTTCTGGAAAAGGGATTCAGCAGAACTTAGGATCTGCCTTATAAAGAGCTGTGTGTGACACCAGCCAGGTGACCTCAATGCTACAAATAAGCAGAGCCACAGACTAATTACCACAGTCATCGGCCAATCAATACTAAAACCTACGAGGTCCAATTTTAGCCTAGGGCCTGGACTCTAACCATTAGGCTGTGACATGGGGCTTTGGGAACCTGAAGGGGTTCCCTCATGCCCTGGGGTTGGCAGAACAGAAGGAAAGGGGGCAGGGCATCCTGCGGTTCAACATTTTCCGTCCTAGGGGAGTTCAGAGCCAAGTCTCCACATGGCCTCCCTCATCTAAGCTGGAAACTCCAAGCTGTGCTGGCACTCGCTCTACCAGTTAATCCAGCTACAAACACAGAATGCTACTTTCTGTTTCCCCTGTGCCTCTTATCCACACAGCCCAGAGAACTTTACAAACAGCCAATGTGCGCCTCTAATAGGCAGAAGCTGTTAGGGAGCGCCTGGCATGGAGGACTATGACTTCCTCAGGGTTATGTGGGAACCGGGGCCAGAGCCAGGAATAAAAAAATGGAAGTATCAAAGGCTTCCCACCCTTCTATCGCCCCCTCCCACCCCAAACATGACACAAGGGATCTCCTCAAAAGACTGAGCACCTGCCAGGGCTGAGAGTACCTTAAGTCAACACCCAAGGAGGCACTGGGCGTAACCCGCACAGCCGGGGAAGGTTCCGCGCTCTCCTCTGCGCTGACTCCTTTATCTGTCACTTCAGGTCCTTCCACGACTGTCGCGTCTCTGCACGCACCCCTCATTTGCCCAGAATACTCTTCCTCTGCTTCTTAAATGCAATTCTTTCCTACTCTTTAGGGCCCAGCCTTCATAGGACACCCTCCTCGACTCCTTCCGTCTATGAGCTACTTTTTCCTCTGTGTTTCCACAAACCTTTACCTCAAAACAGCAACTCTTCTTCCATCCCACTGAACTAGAATTTTATCTGTGAAGTGTCTGTCTCCCCATTTCTACCATGAGACCCGCGACGGCAGCAATCCTGCCCCACTCATGTTCCATTCCTCAGTGGTCTGACCCAGGGTCTGGACAAAGAAAACCCCCTAATAGCTGGCAAATGAATAAATTAGGCACAGGTCACTCAAATGGGAAGAAGCAAGCAGTCTTCCTTGACCCTGGCCAGGGGGTCTTGCCTGTATCCCCACCCTGACCCCGGCCAGGAACCCCCCTCACCTGAACGTGCATGCAGAGACCGCCAAACAGCGCCAGCGCCGCAGCATGGACCAGGTACACAAACACCCGAGGGCCGAGGAATCCGCGGTCGGATTTCTCTGGGGTCTTACTGTTCTTGCTCCTTTGCATCCCAAGCGTAACGCAGAGCCAAGGGTGGGTGGTCACATATGTCCATGTTGCCCCGGCAACCAGGATAGCCATTGGTGTGGCCAGAAGGAAATTGGGCACCTGCTTGAGCTCATAGTATCTCAAAAAGCCAACATTCCAGTAGATATCCTGGATATAGCTATATATTAGGGGCAGTTCCCAGGAGCACCAAGGTGGCTCATTTCCCTCCACAGTCCGGTAGCCTTTGTCCACAGCTAACTGCCGCAAGGGCTCTGGGATGGGGCGGACTGAGCCTGACAGACAGAACTGGGTATAGCCATAATACTGAAAGAGAGCAAAGGGAAGGCCAAGCGCGAACATAGACAGGAATACAGAGCCCATTAGTTTCAAGAGTGGTCTCAGAGGATTCAGCACCATGGGAGAGGACAGAAAGCCTTGGCACTGAGAATACACGAGGAAGCCAATGTTGACGAGACCGTTGGAGCGTACACCAGTGGCAAGGGCAAACAGGAGGCCACTAGTCCAGCTTCGGCCCCTTTCCAGCTGTCCCATGGCACTGAACGTCAGGAGGGCAAACAAAGCTTCTGAGTAACCAGCTGCCAGGAAGACGTTGGCGGGGCTGAGGCAGAAGAGTAGGGCTCCATAAAAGGCCTGGTAGGGACAGCGCAAAACGAGACAGCCCAGGTCGTGAAGTGCAACAGCAGCCAGCACGGAGAACAAGGAATTGAGCAGCGCTACTGAGATTAACAGGCGACTTCGTAGGTTCAGCAATGGCCACAGGGGCCTCAGTAGTTCAGCTCCCACCAAGAGAGCCAGGGGGAAGCCAGGGAAGAAGGCGAAGTTGTGCTCATAGAGATAGCCACACTCAGCAATGAACAGGAAGTGTTCAGCATCCCAGTGAGACAGGCCACCCAGAAGACCTTCGACGATTTGGTCCACAGAGCCTGAGGGGGTGAGGCGAGGAGGAGAGAAGGCTTCTGCATGGTGATCGGGGATGATGGCATTGAAGAGAGCCTGTGGGATGAAGGAGAACTAGGATTTCAGTTGAGCAAGTGAAGGAAAGAATTACCATATCATAAAATGAGGAAGAACAGACTTGCTGGAGGACAATCAGGAGTTCAGTTCTAGACAAGCTAGGTTTGAGCTACACATTCCAGGGCAGAGGTCAACGAGGCAGACACAGGAGTCTGAGGGTCAGGAGAGCGATCAGGGTTGGAGACATAAATTCAGATGTCCTAAGTGCACAGAAGGTATTTAAAGGCGTGGGACTGAATGAGATCACCTGGGGAGGAAGGAAGCAGGGCCAGAGAAAAGAGATCTGAGGATTGGGCCCTGAATGTGTCAACGTTTAGAGGCCAGAAGGAGAGTGAGGATCCAGAATGAAGATAAAGAAGGAAAACCAGGAGAGCAGGGTGTCTTAGAACCAAGTGAAGCAAGGTTGTGATCAATTCTGTTAAATGCTGCTAACAGGTCAAGGAAGATTCGGACTGGGGCGCCTGTGTGGCTCAGTAGGTTAAGCCTCTGCCTTCGGCTCAGGTCAAGATCTCAGGGTCTTGAGATCCTGCTCAGTAGGGAGCCTGCTCCTTCCTCTCTGCCTGTCTCTCTATTTGTGATCGCTCTCTGTGTCAAATAAATAAATAAAATCTTAAAAAAAAAAAAAAAAAAAAAAAAAGGAAGATGGGGACTGAAAAGTGACCGCTGGATTTAGAAATGTGTAGGTCACTAGTTAAGTGTGACAAGAGCTGTTTCAGTGGAGTGGAGGCTAGAGAAGACTGCCGAGACTGGGCTCAGCAGAGAAGGGGAGAAGGAAAGCAGATAACTATCTGGACAAGTTTGGCTGCAAATGGGGTAAGAGGTGAATGACGACGTGAGAGAGAAGCATTTGTGAATGGGGATAATCCAGTGGAAAGGACACCACTAAGTATGCAGGGGCGAGGGAAGACTTGCTGGAGCGGGCACAAGGCAGGTAGGAACTGCTACACAGGTGGAGGAGCAAGGCTCAGGGAGGACAGCAGGGCTCGGCCTGCTTCGGCAACAAAGGCAAACGGGTGCCATGCATGGGATGAATGTGGGGGGAGCACACACAAGGTCAATTCTGATTACATCTATTTTTCTGAGTTTTCGCTCAGGGAAGCAAGCTGGGGAAAAGGTGTTAGGGACTTGAATTAAAAGAAAAACATGTAAAGTAAGTCCTCTGTGACCCCCTAGTTCTCCAAATAGGCTGTGCACTGGAATCACCCAGGGAGTTTCAAAAATACTGATGTCTGAATGGTTGGGTCCCTCCCCCAGGATTAATGATTTAACTGGTATGGGATACAGCCTGGGCATTGAGTTTTTTTTGTGTTCTGTTTTTTAAGCTCTCCCAAGTGACTCTGATGTGCAGAACAATTTGAGCGAATGGCAAGGTGAATGGGCCAGGGAAATACACTAAGATCGCCAGGTAGCACTAAAGACTCATGTTGGCCAAAGATCTTGAAGAGAAAGCGACTAGTCAATACAGCTGTGTTTCTCTCTGGGCATGATGCAGAAGTAGAGAGAGAACGAAACTGAACTGTGCCTGGGCCTCTGTCTTGTGACTAAGCCGGGAAGAAGGGAGCACGCGAGTTGTGCCTGTGTGCCTGGTGGATCATGGAATCTAGCTGGGTAAGAAGGGATGCGGAAGCCAGAAGGTAAATGAGGCACAGTGAAACAGTGGTAGAATCAGTGGACTGTAAGTCCTAAGGGGGTGGAAGAGCTGTTAGAACTGGGGTACTTAGAGGGAGTGAGCTGGAAAGATAGGAGATAGTGGTTAGTCCTATCAGCTTTATTAATATTGAGACCACCAAGAAATTAACAGGAGTGCTGGAAAGCGCAACAGTGAATCAGGAGCTTAAACCTTCAAGGAATGAAGAGGAATAAGCTGTCACTAACAGAGACGACAGCAAGAGTGAAGGGTAACTGGGGTGAACATCTGATGGCATGAGCATTAAAGCTGGAAGGGGGATGGGGGAGAGAGGGGGATAATGAAATAGCATTATTGTCAAATGTCTTTTTGCATCATCAGATTGTCAGCTACTCAAAGGATAAGAGACTGTGACTTTTCCTTCCCACCACCTAGTACAGTTCTTGGTACAGAGCACACACTTAATACGATCTGTGGTAGAACGAGAGGAGAGAACAGGAGACATACGCATTTCCAAATCACTATCTGAATTAGGCTTGCTTCCCTATCCCAGATGCCAGTTCACCAGGCCCCCCCAGGGGCCTGGTAATCACTCATCTGATACTGTTCAAAGCCATCATTGGGTCAGTTTTCCCAGCCCCACAACTGCGATATAACTCCATTCTTAAGACTTTCTCTTTTTGGTCAGTTTCTTTATCAGGCCACTTTAAACAGTGAAAACAAATGGGACAGGAGTGACAGTCACAGATAACAGCCCTAGTCTCCAAGTTGAAGCTACTTTTAACTAAACCTGGGGCCCCGTAGAGGCTGCTAGGCGTCATAGTGCAGGAAGGGAGAAAGGAGGTTTCCAGAAAGGAGAAGGAGAACCCTGAGAAAATGGCATCTATGGAAAAAGCACACATAATTATGCTAATATAACACCACTAGATTGCTGACAGACTTTCAAAAACAACACATACTGAGCACATACTAAGCACTGGGCACTGTGCTAGGCACCAGAGAGAATTCATATATATGTAAAAATTGGTCAAAATATGTATCAAGAGGAGCCTTGGAGGGGAAAGGAAGTTGCAAAAGTGCAAATGCATTCTGAGGGTTGTGGTGGGTGAGGCACCTGGGGGAAGAGCTGGGGACATTGCTGACTAACTGAATACACACAGATGGTCCCAGGACAGTGCCTCTCAACTGACTGACACTGTGCTCAGTTTCCTGGTAAGGGGACCCAGGCCGATGCCTTGGGCTGTCGTGCCTTAAAGGCATCTCTGGTTACAGAACCTCATGGCCCATTGGAAAGACCACTAGCTCAGGACTTAGGAAGGCTGGGGTCTGATCCTGGCCCTTCACTAACTTGCTGTGCAACTTTATGGAAGCCATTGAATCTTTCTGGGCCTCTGTTTCTTCACGTGTAAAGCAAAGGATTAATAGACCATTTCTGGGGTGCCTGGCTGGCTCACTTGGCAGAGCATGCAACTCTTGATCTTGGGGTCATAAGTTCGAGCTCCACGTTGGGCATGGAGTTTACTTTTAAAATTAAATTAAATCTTTAAAAAAAAAAACAGAGACCATTTCTAAGAGTCCTGCCCACCTTTCGGTTATCAGGTGTAGGTATCTATGGTTCCAACCACATGGAAGGACACACCTGGGAGGCAGAAAGAATGTGGGGATGATTCTTAGTGCCTAGCCCAGTCATGTGGCAACAGCAAGTTCAGGACAAAAGATCAGAGACTGACCTGCAGCACCAGAGTCAGGACACGGCAGCTGACTGCAAACCTCAGCACCTCTTTCCTGGACGGGTCCAGGGGCCACATCCTCTCACCACCGGGAACTCAGGGGTGTTGCTGCTTGGACTGAGCTCCTGCAGGCTTCTAAACTCCAAAACCCAAAGAGGAAACGTCACACATGGGCCGAAAGTAAATTACTGTTATTTTTTTTTCCCACAAAAGTAAATTCTTTTTTTTTTTTTTTTAAATATTTTATTTATTTATTTGACAGACAGAGGTCACAAGTAGGCAGAGAGGCAGGCAGAGAGAGGGGGGAAGCAGGCTCCCCACTGAGCAGAGAGCCCGATGCGGGGCTCGATCCCAGGACCCTGAGATCATGACCCGAGCCAAAGGCAGAGGATTAACCCACTGAGCCACCCAGGCGCCCCAAAAGTAAATTCTTGAAAGCATTCTTCACAGAAGATTCCCCCTTCAGCATGACATGGCAAACTTAATTGCCCAACTGTCCTGTCCAGATGAGGGAGAAGCATCTTGAAGGCAGACGGGACCTCTTGGGTGTCACTTGGAAGCACTGTATTGTCAGGAAAATTCTAGACAGATAGGCATGAAATTAGTAGCTAGGCTCACAGAAAATCTTCAAAAGCCTGTTGGGTACCCCTGTGCAGGAACTAAAGACCTGGGTTCAAATCCTGACTTTGTTACTTGCAAGTTCTAATTCAGACCTTCTGATTCTGAGCCTTAGGTCTTTAGGTATAAAATGGGATCAGATTGTTGTTGGTTTTTTAGTTGTTTTTTTTTTTTTTCCCAGACTATTTTCTCTCACAAAATTGTCACGATGGTGAAGGGGATGAAAGTGTGAATAAGTACCACCAAATCCATGTTGTGGTTGCTATTATTTGGTGTGTGCCCTTTCCCTCTTGCCCAGAATAATAAACGAGATTCCAAACCAGAGTCCCAAAAGTGGGGCACAGGACTCAACTGGAAGACCATAATGACTACACACTGTAGCCTGGCTCTCTGATGTGTGTTCAGCTGGTCTGTTAAATTAAGTGGAGAAGGAAAAGAAAACCACCACTCAGCAGGGCTTCAGCCAGCTCACATTGCTAAAACAAACTGAGGGGGGAAGACAGTCGACTACTAGGGATGGAGAAAACTTATTTCCCCATCTCTTTGTTGGAATGGCAGCAATGTACAAACAACTGCGAAGCCACTCTGAGGCAAGGAATGAACTTCGAGGCTTTTTTTTTTTTTTTAAACGCAACTTCTTGGGCTAAAAGAAGTAGCAATGGCTCCTACAGAACATTCCAACACTAGTTTGGGAAATCAGAAGTGGGGGCCAGAGCACCAGAGGCAGCTCACTGATGATTTGGGGTGAACTATCCCTAAAGGAAGAAACATTTCAACTGGGAAATTAACAGCAAGGGTTAGAAGACTTTTCTTTCTTATCTGAGTAGTACCTATCAAATCTTTAGCTATTATTCGTTTCTGGAATTCTCTGATGCTCACTAGACTATATGATATGATCTCATTGCACTCTGCTTCGTCGTCTTTACTGCTGTGACTTACTTATGTGGCTCGGAAGGGCAGGGGCTTTGTCATGCTCCCAATTACACCTGCTGGATCCGGCATTACACACAGGCATTTCAAGCCTGCGTTTCTCACTGAGTGGAAGTGGCAAGAACAAGATACGGCATCACCAGTTCACTGGCTCGGGATATAAAATCACTGCTTTAAGTATTCTTCCCGCCACATCTCACGTTAAGAGTTAAGACCTAAGTCACAGAAGCCACAGGAAAACACAGTTTCTCCCCCAAGGGGGCAAGACTGGCCAATAGCAACAGTACACTTTTCTCAGCACAAGGGGGCGCCTGCTGCTCACGCCATTACTAGGCGGCCTGGAGGAAGGGAGGGGCCGTCATCGCCACACCGGTTTGCTCATCAAAATTCAGTTCAAAGGCAAGCTTTTGAAAACCCCAGAGAGCGGCGGTAGTTTGTGAATCCATCCAGCATTTCCAGCATCTGACTCGCGGAATCGAGAGGAATTGCAGAAATCAGTACGGCCAGCCTCACATGGCCGCTGATTCCCCATCCCAGGGTGAATCCACTTTTTTCCTTCCTTCACTTCCCACCCACATGCAGAAGAAAAGTTGGGGACAGAAAAGCACTTAACCCACCTCTGCCTCTTCACCAGGCTTCCATTCTTCCTCTCCTCTCTCCAGTCAAGCTCTAGCCCCAGCGACCACAGGCTTCTTGTAACCTACACTTAGCTTATAGGTAAACCAAGTTAAAACAAAGCCAATGAGTTGTCCCTCTGGGCTAGTTGAAGACCTCGCTTCCCAACAACCCCTTTACGAAATCACAAACTCTTGAACTGGCAGGACGCTTAGGAGCAACTAGTTTTACTCTATTTTCCTGGGAGATAAATATGCCCAGAGTGGTGACTAATAAAAATCTCCACGGTTTAGACCCTGTGAGGCCAGTATAATTACCATCGCCGTTTTATGGATGTGGAAACTGAGGCTCACTGGGGTCATGTGACACACCCTGGGCTATATTTAAAACGAATATCTCCTTTTTTCCTTCTGGAACCTCATGATCTTCCCACCGGCCCTCAACCAGGCCAAAGGGGATGTGCTCTTTCAGAGCCATGGTAACAACCCAGGACTCCCAACTCCGAGCCCAATACTTATCCGAAGACAGCGCATGCTCTTACTGGGTATGCTTAGGGAAGGGAGGGCCCTAGCTCAGACTCTGGAGAAGCCTGAATTGGGGCCCTGGACCCATGGGAGTAGGACAGCGTCCTCTGTACAGTAGGGAAGTCTCCGTGACCCAGGGTCCTCGGGACCAGAGGCACCGCTGGCTGTCGCGAGCCAGGGGCCGCCTTCTGCCAGCCCCAGCCAGGTCCGAAGCCCATCCTAACCCTTTCCTTTCGGACACAGTCCCAGGCGGGTAGTGGGAACCACCTCTCCCCAAAGGGGCCACGGTTCGGTGCCACTCCCGAGGGGGCCGGTGGGGCCCGGCCAGAGCCGGCCTACGGCCGGAAGGCAGGGGAGGGCGGGAGGCTGTAAAGGAAGTGGCGGCATCGGGACGCCGCTATGGCGGAGGGGTGGGGCTCCCCGCTTCTCGGCGGCCTCCGCCTCATTTCCCTCGGCCTCCGTTTGACAACTTCCCTCCCCCCCGAAAACTCCAAGGCTCCCGAGCTGGCGCCGGGTCCATAGCCCCGGCCCATCTCGACCTCCCAGGCGGGGCCCGAACCTCAGCTCCTTCATCCGGGACCCCGAGCGGCCTGCGCCTGCGCACCAGCTCCGCCAAGGCGGCCCCGCCCCCCTCCTGCCCCGTCTCGGAGCTGCCCCGCCCCCCTCCGCGGCGGCCATCTTGACTCCGGGCGCGCGGGGCGGGGACGCCTTAGCCCTAAGAGTGTGTGCCCTCCGCCGTGGCACCTTCCAGCCTTGGTGACACCTGAAGAGTTCCCCCCGGCGCTTCCCGCGCCTCAGGTCCCCTCCCTTGCCTTCAGTTAGCCCGTCCGTGCTACTGTGGCAGAGTCGGCGTTCTCGCCCGGTTGCAGCCCACAAACATCCACTGAGTCCCGACGTGTTTGTGCGGAGGAGGCTCTTGGGGTCTCTGCACGGAAGCCAGAGCCGTACTTTCCCTGCTGTCAGGCGTCAACCGCTCAGCACAGGGCCTGGCACACAATAGATGGTCTCTGAATAGAAAGAGGAGCCTTGGGGTTTCTGTGGCCAGCAGTGGCACCCTGCGTCCGGTGTGAGGAAAGTGGGGGGATCCCCCTGCCTTCCCCTTCCTCGAGATAACGGGGACCTAATTCGATCCTCAGCCCCACCTCAGGTGCTAATGAGGATGGTGCCGAGAACAACCCCCAGGGCTCTTCTTCCTCATTCAAACAGTTGTCCTGGTAGGAAGTGGGGCCAAAAAAGAAGAAGCAACGCCCAAGAAGCCAACTCAACAAAAAAGGCTGTTAGGGAGGAGCGGTCAGTGGGTACCCCTGTAACGGAAACTGTTAGAACAACTTTGCACCCTCCTTCAAGGAAACAGATAATAAATCCTTCTCGGTTGGTGGATTTCTCGTTTCTCAGGATTCCAAAGCCTTCTGTGGTTTCAGTTATCGGTTGTCTAAACGGAGCTGGGGTCTGCGTTAGCCTCTGGCCACAGACCTGGCGAGGGAGGGGTTTATCTTCTGCCACAGCTATTAGTATGGGTGGGAACAAAGGGATGGTTGCTATCTCTCCAGGCAAGGAAAACTGGCCTCCATCAGTTCTGTGGGGCCCGGAAGGCACTTTTTGATTCTAACTCATTTCAGACTCTGACACCCAAGCCGTCCTAAGATACTGTTGTGTGTGAGGTGGATATAGAAGAAATCACATGTCAGTCCTGAGTTGAAGAAGGGAAAAAAATGGAGAAGACTCTTCCGCAGTTTTTTTCACTGAGACACACTTGTTCTCTGCTCCAAAGGCCTGTCAGTGAATCGGCAAGGCTGTGGTGCACACTCGTGACTGGGGCCTGAGGTTGTGGCTTGAATCTCTAGAACTCCATGAGGCTCCCAGCAGTACTCTGTTTGCAAGACAAAACCGAGCAATGAACTGTACTCTCTTTGTGAATTCACAAGGGAAAAAGACAGGCATTCTTAAGGGTTTCTCCATCCACACCAAATTCCCTCAAAAATCTGTCTGTAAAAAAGGACAGGGGTCTCTTGTGACAAGTCAGAATGTTTTCTAACAGCTCAACTGTCACCCATTAAGAGGTAGAACTTTGTCCAGATCTTCAGCTCTACTTTCCAGCAATTTCTCCTTCCTTTCCTTCTCTGCTACCTCCCCCCACTTCCGCTCTGTTTCCTGTTTTATTTTCTGGCTCTTGCTCTGACAGGAAAACAAGAAAGCTGAAACTTGTGCTCTCAAAGCCCTGGCTTGTCAGAATGGAGGAAGACTAGGTGGGATGGGAGGGGGTTCTAGAAGGGTCTCCAAGGCCATGGTTAAGTAATTGAGGAGGCAACTCTCTCCAGTCTGCTTTTGGAGTCTGCAGCTAAAATGGAGCCTGCATCCATCTACACAGGGAGCCAGCCGAGCAACCAGCACTGTGGGAGAGCCAGGGAGACAGAGACGTAGCCAAGGGTTCCAGAAAGACTCTATACCACCCAGTCACTTCCATGAAGAAGCAAATATCCCATACCACCAACAGAAGATTTCATAATACAAATCCCTGACCTAAACAATACAAGCAGTGCATCACTGTTTCTGGAATCCTAGAAGGTAAAAGAGTTACAGCATTTCTGTGTCTCAGACTTGCCTGGCTCTGCTCTTGTGCTTCCTCTGCTTGAAATGCCTCACTGCCAGACCACCCTTTACCAGGCCGTTACCTTCAGGTCTCAGCTGAAAGGTGGCCTCCTCAGAGGAGCTCTCTCCCACTACCGAGCCACAACCAGCCCCCTGTACTATCCCATCACCCTGTTCTATTATCTTCATAGCACCTCTCACCACCTGATTGTCCTGTTTATGAATTTTACTGCTTTCATTGTCTGTTTCCCTCTTACAGAATATAAGCTTGAGAGAACGGGGGCCACATTCACTGAAGTACTACCAGCACTTACAACAGAGCTTTGCACGTTGTGTATACTCAGTAAAGATCTAGTTTATAAACCAGTTTGTTTAACCTAATACCTATAGTTTATGGATGTGGGAACTAGGCTCAGAAAAGGGGGAAGTGGCCAGCCTGAAATGACACAGCTGGTGGCAAAGGCAAGACTTGCATTCAGATCTCCAGGCTGGCTTTTCTTCCTGCCACTCCACACTATTTTAAACTTTCTTGGGTTTACTTCTTTCCCTCTCGTCCTTTTGTTCCACATAACTAAGAATATGTACAGGCTATGCCAAGAACCCTGCATAGGGCACACCGCATCTTAACAGCTCCTAACTACTCTTTCCTCTAATAAATTCCTATCTTATCTATTCGATTTAGTCCACAAAATTGGAGTCCTACCATGTGACAGGGGATCAGGATGTAGCTCTGAGCAAGACAGACACAGTCCTTGTCCTCATGGAGATGGTAGTAATATCTACCTCATGGATTCTCTAGTGCTTGGCCCAAAGTGCTTGATGAAGACAGGCTGCTGTAATTCCCCCCGAACAAATAGGGGGAAAGGCGGTGTTCCCACTGGAGGTGTGAAGAAGGAAGTTCAGCAGTTCTCATGGAGCCCTCACCATGCTGGGGAAACCTGACAACTCATTTCTTTCTGTAGCTGCCTTGCCTGGCTCCTGTACAATATCTGAAAATGTCCTTGGCCCCAGACTGAGCAGAGGAACAGACCCGTGTATCCATTCTCAGTAATTCAGTTTCATACACTAGACTTTCCACAGGCCCAGTCCCAGTCCCATGGGAATGATGGCATAGCTGACCCTGATCTTGGCTTTGAGGCCATGCCATTATGGGACAAAAGCGACTGCACTGGCCTCTGTCACTGCCAACTTAGCAGGCAGGCAGGGGCTAATAACCTATGATGACAGGCAGCTGTGCCTTCCCAGAACTTTATCCTCTGTCTTTTCTCAGTGGGCATTCACTGGCAGTTTCCAAGGGTGCTGGGTGACATTTAGTCCATCCTAAAATCTGGGGTGGCACCAATCAGGTTTTGGATGTTTCTTTTGGCCTCTGTTGTGTCATTTGAAGATGTCCATCCACAGCGGACAAAGACCGCACTCGGCCTATCAACTGCAGGAGTCAAACACTGATCTTTTAAAGGCCATGGACACTAAATATTTTTCACCCTTCCGTCAGTGTTTGCCTTTCAGTAGTTAGAAAACCTTGACCCCACTGAGAGGCGTAGAGGGAAGGGCCTTAGCCACTTGGGGGTGGCAGTGGCTGCAAGGCAAGAGAGCCAATGAGATTTTGAGTATTGTTTGGGCCAGACTTGGCAGCTCTCCAGCTATGAAAGAAGGTTAAGGTCATTTGGGGGGTGGGGAGGGAGGAGCCTGGGAAAGAACTACTGGCCACACCCCTGGGTTCTCTACTGGCTAGGTTCTATTTACTTCTCAAAAGCAAATTACTCACAGCTCAGTGGCTAGCAGTTCTCTCAGTCTGTGGTAACTCCAGTCGGAAACTGGAGACCAGGGTAGGCTCCCCCTGCATTGCAGGGGAGCAGATGAAAGGAACCCAGGAAACCAAACTCCTAGGTAATGCTCCACACATAGCCCAGAAATGCACTTTCTAGACTAGAAATGGAGCTCAAGAGGCCCAGTACAAAAATAGTCATTAGCAACACAGCTCACCAAAATATAGATATGAAAAGTTTCCCATGTAGTTTTTTTCCCAGAAGGGTCCTAGGAAGGTGTCTTGGTTGACGAAGGTTAGCCATTGTCTCTACCTCCCCCTCAATCAATAGAGAAATACTGATTCCTGTCCCTGACCCAAATATTAACAACCGCACTTTAAAAGCACTTAGCTTGATGAACACTTGATTGAAATTCTTGGGACAATTTTTACCTCATGCTGACTACGACAAAAACCAATCTTGCCTGTTGAGCTCCGCGGCTAGATTCAGTTACTCCTGCCTGTCCTCTGACCCAGGAAGGAGGGCCTCGGTTGTGGAACCTCGCTTGGTGCTTGAGCTCAAACCAGCCGCTTTCCTCAACGGTAAAATGGGAGCCAGAATACTGAGTCCCAGGCACCGTCCT
Organism: Neogale vison; assembly: GCF_020171115.1. Classification (NCBI taxonomy): domain Eukaryota; kingdom Metazoa; phylum Chordata; class Mammalia; order Carnivora; family Mustelidae; genus Neogale; species Neogale vison. The sequence goes on along the minus strand of NC_058092.1, from coordinate 19,912,316 downwards.
CGATCCCTTGCAGGATGATGTGATGAACAAAATCTGATACACAAGTAGGTACTCACTAGAAAACTTGTTTCGGGTTTCACTTCGAAGGGTCCACAACAACGGTCATTTTCTGTTACTGCTGTGGTCTCTTCATTGTTTCCCTAAGGAAGGAGATGAACAGAGAAGCTGTATATTGCAACATTAGCCTTATAAAAGTAACCACATCTGGCCAACATCTATAATTTTACTCAACAACTATTTAAGTGGTCACCCTGTGTCATAGGACCCAGATGTAGCAGTGAACAAAATAATAATGCTCTCAGTTCACATTATAGTGGGAGACAACGGGTGAGTATGATATATGGTTGACCCTTGAACAACAGAGGGTTTGAACCACGTGGGTCCACTTACACAGATTTTTTTTTTTTTTAATAAGTGCAGTGCTCTAAGTGTATTCTCTCCTATCATTTTCTCCCTCTTCCTTGACTGTAGGCATACTGTCTATAATACATATAAGCTACAAAATATGTTAATCCACTGTTAATTTATCAGTAAGGCTTCCAGCCAGCAGTAGGCTATTAGTGTTCTGTTTTGGGGGAGTCAAATTATACATGTATTTCTGGGGGAGGGAGCACCTGGCTGGCCCAGTCAGGATGACCCTTGATCTTGGGGTCATATTTTCAAACCCCAGGTTGTGGATAAAGATTACTTAAAAAACAAAAAGATAAAATAAAGGCAACATTTGTAAAATTTGAAAAAAAAGTATACGAGTATTTTTGCCCAGGGAGGGTGTTGGCACCCCTAGCCTCCTCACTGTTCAACTGTACAACAGGCTGGATGTAACAAGGGCTACAAAGAAGGCAGAGAGGGAAATCAGGCAGGGGGGCAGAGATTGCTATTTTAAATAGGGCGGATAGGGAAGGGTTCACCGACACAATATTTGAGCAAAGACCTGAAAAAGAGGACTTCAGCCAAAGAGTTATCTGGTCAAAGAGTATTCTGGACGGAGGGGATGGTAGATGCAAAGGCCCGAAGGCGGAAACGTCCCTATGTGGGGGAGTGAGCAATGGGGAGGAGGAAAGGGGCCCAGAGGGCTAACAGCAAGCCAGACAACCGAGGGCCTTGCACGTCATTCTGAGGATCTGGACTTTACTCAGAGAAGACTGAAGGATTTTGATTGTAGGTTTTAAAGGGAGTGTTCTGGTTGCTGTATCAAGAATAGGTTCAACCAGGCAAAGCAGAAACAAGGTCAGTTTGGAGGAGATTGCAAGAATTTTACAACCATAGGGTAGTGTCTTGAACTATAGTGGTAGTGTCTCGACTGAGGGCTCTTTTTTGGAGAGTGCAAACAGACTGGGTTCGGAAATGAAAATAGTTTTTTGTTTTGTTTTGCCAAGCAGTGGAGTTGCTGTTTACTGGGAAGAGTATGGGAAAAGCAGGTTTCTAGGGGAAGATAGGGCATTTTAGCTCAGGGGTGTTCAAATTAAACTTTCACACAGTTAAGTTGGAGGCTGCCTTGAGATAAATGCTTGTCTTACTGTTAAAAATTTTCTCGGGGAACCTGGGTGGCCCAGTGAGTTAAGCCCTGCATCAGGCGCTCTGTTCCTGGGAGCCTGCTTCCCTCTCTCTCTGCCTGCCTCTCTGCCTACTTGTGATCTCTGTCAAATAAATAAAACCTTAAAATTTTTTTTTTTTCCTTAGGAAAGCAGATATCCTCCCTTAGTCAACTATTTCCAAAAAACCCCACTTTTTCCCTAGAGTATCATCAATTTCCTTGGCTACTTACACCCATTTTATTTCAAGGGGTAAGGTGCCTTTTATGCCTTGAACCACCTATTGCAGATGAAATCATCGCAGCCACTTTCTTCGATTTACTTACACTGTGGAAGGTAGAGCGGAACATGGTGCAGAAACGACAGGGTCCAGGATGCCACCATTTATGAAGAGAGCACCAAGAGAGATTTCCAAGAACAGGACCAGCCATCCCCACCGCACCCTACCCCGCTCCCCCTGCCAAAGGTCAAGCTGTTAACTGGTTTGAAAACAGTAAAAAGCCTCACAAACGTCTTACCAAGATTTAATGTACATTTATTCTTAACACGTGGAACATATAGTATAAAGATTTCATACTGAATAAATGATATTCATTAAGCCAAAAAAGGAAAAAAGGAGGAATTTACATCAAGTTTTAGCTACATTGTTTGAAATACAAATATGCAGATTTTATCACTGAAAAAATCTCAATTGTGTTTCTTCATCAGGGAACTTCAACTGAACCTAGAACTTTTTCACACCTCGATTAGAAAGAAAACAAAACAAAACAAAAACCCAGAAAAAAATAAACTATAAGTTGATTGGCTGCTGAGACAGCAAGGACTTTTTACAGAGACCTGTACAGCATCGCACCAAGAGGGGCGATGTCTGGCAAGAGATTAAATAGCTGTGTCTCGCTTTGTGCAGGTCACCAACTTGTTAACTCGTCATACTATAAAGGGGCAGCTGGGAGGGGGACCAAACTGTGGGGATCCAAGGGTATGTGCAATGTACAACGTCATATATATACACACGTGGCAGCGCAGCCGCTGCAGCTAAAGGTTAAAACCAGTTCTAAGAGGTGATCTCAGGGTTATTCATACAATCAAGGAGGAGAGAAAGAGGTCAGGGTGTTGTAGGTTCACACATGATACTTTGGGGGAAAAGCCTTTTTTTTTTTTTCTCCTCAACATTTAACTAAAAACATTTTTAAAAACTACAGCTTGCTGCTGACCCAGCGCTTCTCTTGTTTCCATGTGAGACATTATTATTACAGTATGTTTACAGTATCAGGTGTACAGTACAGTACATGGAAGGGTCTACACTCTACTGCACAGGCCTCTCCAGTGAACAGGGTCTGTCCACAGCTGCGAACTTCTCGGCTCCTGCAAGATTGTGAATGTACAACAATAAACCACACACAGTTCAGCAGTCACCTTTTTTGTCCTTCAGAGGTTTTTTTTTTTTGTATTTTTTCCTTTTTTTTTTTTTTACCATTAAAAACAGTTATGAAATGTGGCATCCCGTTGATGCAAGGGCCGGGAAAGCCATTTTTATTTTATTTTTTTTTTTCCCCAAACTCACTGTAAACGACAGTAACTTTGGTTAAAATAAAAAAGTCTTCTATGTAGGCAGAGCTTTGTCTTTTCAAACAGGGTGGGGTCCTGAGGGGGGTAAGGTGAGGACAAGGAACAGAAAGGTATGAGGTGGGGGGTGAGGGGTGTGGAGAGGAGGAGGAAAGAGAAACAGGAGAGACTTTTTACCCAAGGGAGAAGCTGGACAGCACAGGGTAAACTGGATTCTGAGGTGGTTTTGCATAAATAAAGGGCAACAGTCAGTTTCTAAGTTCTCCACACACGCACACACACACAGGGAGGGAGGTGTCCCACGGCTGTCATGACTGGCCAATCAGAAACAGTACATCACAAATGACTTGTGAAACCAAGGAGTTCATCAGCGGCGATACCGAGATGTCCAACAGCCGTGACTCGTACAGCGTGAACTCCGAGTGGTTTTCGTCCACCTTGGCCAGGGCCAGCAGTGCGCGGGCAGCCCGCCGCATCATGTCCACACTCGTCGGCTCAAAGGGTGGGTTCTGCATGTGGAGCAGGCTGGCCTGGCTCTGCTGGAACTGCGTGGCGGCGAGGCTGTCCTCCAGGAAGCCGAGGAGGTTGCCGATGCTGCCCTTCTGCACGGCGATGGCGCGGGCTGCCAGGCTGTCGCCCTGAGCCAGGTTGGCCAGCAGCACCACGGCCATCTCCCGGCACACTGGGTTCTTTCGGTCACTGAGGAAGCGCACCATGGTGCTATACAACTTCTCCAGGCGGCTGAAGGGGGGTGTGGCCAGGATCAGGTCCACATTGTTGTCCTGGATGCTGAGTTTGCTAAGGGTTTCCAAGACCAGTCTCTGGGGGGAGAGGACGGCGTTGGGGCCCAGGGTGGAGAAGGGGTCCTGGGCTTCAGCGGAAGGGCAGACGGCCCAGTGTAGGAGTCCGTCCAGGACAGGCAGGCAAATGCTCTCAGGGTATGGGGAGAGGTCCAACTGGCCCGAGATGTTGGCGAGCGTGACCAAGGTGTTTTCCCGGAGCATCTCCAAGCAGTCCCACCACCACTCCACTTTGTTGCAGCTCACCCCTTGGTCCTGCTCCTCCTCCTTCTCGTAAGTCAGTGGTGCCTGCTTCCGCTCTGGGTGCTTATGGTGTAGGAGGATCAGCTTGCCCAGGATCAGCAGCAGCCCTGGGTGTTTGGACATCTCAAAGTCGTTGCCGGGCACAAACGACAGGCTTCGGATGGTATTGGAGACACAGACACAGCGCTTGGCGAGGGAATCCTGCCAGTCCAGAAGGGTACACAGTGGGGTCTCATCTTTACTGTGGGGTTCGTCCTCTAGGATCTTGATGTTTCGGTGGCTCTGTGCCGGGCTGATGCCGAATGGAAACTTGCTGCTCTCCTTGGTGGCCTCTGCACTCTTAGCTCCCTCCTCGGTCAATGTGCTAGACCGGGTGGACAACATGTCATCCATTGTGGCTGTGATCCGTTTCTCTGGAGGGCCATCAGGCGGGGGGCCCTCCTGTTCTGTTGTCCCTGGCATACCCTCTGCTGCCGTGACCTGTTTCCGGGTGACTGGTGGGCAGGGCACATGAGGCCGGGTCGGCAACAGCTCTGTCTTGCTCTCAAAGTGGGTCTGGATATGCTCAGTGGTATCCCCCCCACCAATCCGCCAGTGCAGCAGGCCACTGTCAAACTCCTGCACGCGCCCAAGCTTATCTGAGCAGTCCACCACAAACGGGTCATTCTTCTGCACGATCTTTACCGGAAGCTTGTCAAACTTACTAATCAGTTTCTCCTCACTACTCTCTGAGGCTGCCTTGTCCTTGCCCGAAAAGGCCATCTCCTCGTCATTTTCCACTACTTCCTCCTCTTCTTCCTCCTCTAGTTTAGGACCTAGAAGGTCTTCCTCCTCCTCCCCCTCCATGGGGGCTGGACTAGATGCCTTGCTGAGTCTCCCAGGGTCCAGTAGTGTTCTCTGTCCTGGGTCACCCACCTCATACTCCTTTAAAATGCCAAAGATCTCGATCAGGCAACGTCGGAAATATTCCACAAGGAGCTCTAGCAAACCTGGGAGCTATAAGAGAAAAACAGGAAATAAATGAAGAAAAGTGGGGCCAAAGGAGAGAATCCATGACCTGAGAGGCCTCCCGTGGTCTTCTACCTAATCTCCCCCTTTCCTTGTACGTCAGACAACCGTATCCCTGCGAGAGACGGAGTTGCTCCTTTCCCAAAGGCTCTCCACAGAGCAAGTCATTCAATCTTTCCTGTGCCCAGCACACAGTTCTTCCTTCTGTTTGACCGATCTTCTTGTAAGCCTGCCTCCAGCAGGAAGGACATGTTGACCAATAGCTCTGCATCTCACCATCTCTTGGCCTCCTCTTCCCAGCCAATCCCTGCTTTTCCTCACCAGGCCCAGCTTCCTACCTGCTGGTCATTGCCAATGTCCCTCTTAGGACACTCTCTATACTCCACTGCCAAGCACAACCCAAGGCTTCAAGACGAGCTGAGAAGGGGTAAGCAGTGTGGACAGATGTTCACCTACTCTCTTCTCCAAGCTCCCCAACGTTCCAGGAGGCTGGACCTCCATGAATCAATCAGGCAACATAGTGAGTGGGATAAGGTTCAGTCCTCCAAACATGGGACCAAGCTGGTGGTAGGCTGACCCAAGTTCCAGCTTGGATCCTGTATAGGCCATCTACCTCTAGAAGGAAACACTGAATCTCCAGTCAGATTCATCTCTGGCTGAAGAGAGTAAAGCAGAATGGAAAAAATAAGGGCTTTAGAATTAGAAAGATCTAGGTTTGCATTCTGGCTTTTCTAGGAACTAGCCATGTGACTTAAACTCTTCAACTTGTACTACTTCTATCTTTCCATTGAACACGAGGGTAATTCCTACACCTGACATGGTTGTTCTGAGGTCTAAATGAATATTCCAAATGCCTGGCATATAGAAACTGCTCAATCAATAGCTGTTCCTTTGCCTTCTCATGGCAATTTTATGAAATGGACATAAAGTCAGGCTTTGGAATTGGAAAGACCGCTGACAGCTGTGTGAACTTTGGCAAAGGTAAGACTCTGAGTCTCTTTACTCATCTCTAAGAGGTCATATTGTCTTGGAAGGCTGTTGTGAGGATGACATGAAAGAAAATACGAAGGACCTAGCACAAAACAGCGGCACAAGAAACGGTTAACTCTTCAATGCCCCCCAGTCAGCTCAATAGACGGGTTGGTAGGTACTAAGGATGATCAAAAGAGTGGGATGGCGTAGCAGAAACTCTTCTCAGCTGTCGGGAAAACTCAAGGCGCACATCCTGTGGAGAGAGGACCTGGAGAACTGCTTCTGCAACAGCGTAGTTAAGATACTGCCACTATCGCCACCCACAAGCAGACTTCACTCCACTTCCCCTTTATGCATCAAGAGAATGGGGTCGATAAGGACCGCCCACGTGCGCAGCAGATGAAGACAGGGCAGAAGAAACTGCATGGCTCACTAATAAACACCACAGGTTTTTCTTGATAGTCTTTTTTTTTTCTTGGTAGTCTTGAAAGTTGGTGTCTTCACTCACATCAACAGAATCTGCATTTCGTACCAGTACCAAAGGTTTCTCCCCAATTCCCTTTGAAGTCAATCCTGATACCTTACACAAAATTATTATTGTTCTCAGTGTTCTGGGCCCATGGCCAGTGGCAAAGTACTGGCATGGAATCAAAGCACTGGCACGGAAGATACCAGAGAGTGAGCGAGAGAGGGGAGACCATGTTGGCTGGGGCTGGCTTAACTCCCCATGTCACTCAGCGCAGTCTACTTCAAGGAGATCCCAGACCCTCCCATTCTGCCCATCTTTCCCAGGCACCTGTACTCACCTGACTGAGGTTGAAGGTCATGATGCTGTTGTCATCGTACAGAAGGATGTTAATGGTGTCTAATGCCCACGTGCTCTCGGCCAGCAGCCCAGACTTGAGGGACATCATTACCCGCCATGCCTCCGGCGTTCCTGAAATAAACCTCCATGTCGCCCATCTACCAAGCCCAGGTTGGCTGGATGCTCCCCCAGGGCTGGCCCATCAGTCCAGCTACTCTATAGGTTAACACATGGCGGGAGGCAGTTCCTAGCTAGGAGATGCTTCTAGGCCCCCTTCTAGGACATCACTGCATGGAGCCTGCCTTTTGGTAAAGCCTGAAATAAGCCTTTCTCCTTATCCAAAGTTCTCTGGCTCTATTTTAGACAACACTATACTGGAATCTTATCCCATCCAGAATATTAGGATTGGAGACAGAAAAACAGACAAGATTTTTAGGGGCAGATGAAGCAACCTGATCAGGGAGGTCTCCTTACCGATGTCTTTCATTGTGAGCCGCCTCCTCTGCTTCAACACAGGCTGTGTGGCTTCGACAGAGCCAGGTGGGAAGGTAATGTCCCGCCGGATCATGGGTGGCTGCACGGGGGTGGGTGCTATGTGCGAGGCAGGTACTGGGGGACCTGCCTTTTGCATCTTCATCCCAGAGTGTAGGAATGGAGACTTGCTAGGAGAGGTGCGATTCTCCATTGGCCGGGGCAGGGGAGCGGGGCTGGATACCTGAGGAATGTGATTCTGCATGCTTGGCGGGGGCTGGTAGTTGGATGGAGGGGGCCTTGTCATGGGGGGCACGGGGGCAGAGGGACCATATGGAGGCTGACGCGTGCCATGGGAAGGCCACGGGCCTTCATGGTTGGCCCTCTGATCCGTATGCAGCATTTCATCTGTTCGGTTCACGCCATGATAGGCAGGGCCCTGGGGGGCAGAGCCAGTGCTCTGCCTGTTGGTGTAATTGTAGGTCATGTCATTACGCCCCTGCCACATGGTGCCTTGCTGAGTGACCTCAGCCGATGCTTGGATGGGGCCGCCCATCATCTGCGGTGGCATGTTCTGCTGGGCATTGGAGCCGGGGGGTGCAGAGACACGGTCTCGGCCAAACTGGAATGGAAACTGGTTCTGGGGGCCGCCCGCTGGTCGGCGCTCAGTAGCAGCGGCAGCAGTGGCAGGATAGGCGTTGCCATACTGGTTGTACACATCTTGCTGAGGGGAAGGCTGGGCAGCTTGCTGCTGGCTGGCAGGCTGGGGCTGGGCTGGGGGCAACTGCTGCTGCTGGGGCTGCCCCTGCCCTGTGCTGTACGGCACGCTGTACATCTCCCCTTCGTGCCGCTTGGCGGGAGGGCCGTACGTGCCATCCATTGGCCGTTTGTAATTCTAAGACAGGGACAAGCAGAGGGGAAGTTAGTATTCTGCGTGCAGGGACCCAAGACCCACAGCTGCCAAGACAGCTACAGCAGACCCTCGCCGGGCTTCTGTGTCTCCAGAAGAGGACACGGATTCCAAGGAAGAAAGGAATCACCTTTACAAATGATCTTTTGAAACTGTTTCTGAAAGCAAAAATCAGTCCCTATTTCCCCCTGGTTCTCCCTTGCTCTAGGTAGAAAGACGTAGAAAAGTTCAAAAACCAAAACACGGTTGGTTTCTGGCTCTTTTGGGGGAACTGGAGAGATTGGACTGGAATCTAAACAGGGATGAGTTGGAGGGCTTGGCTCTTCAGCAGAACCATGTGGGTGGGAGAAAACTGAAGTATCTAGAACAAGCCCTTCTTACACTTTTCAACTTGGGCCTCGAACCGACTCCTAAGGGGAACCTGTGTGTCAGTGCACCCTGCTGTCCTCACCTGCTGCTGCTGCTGATACATTGTGGTCTGCTGGCTGGGGAAGGGGCTGCCGGAAGGGGTGCCTTGAGTGGAGAACTGATTGCCATAGGAATCATGTCTGTAGGAGGGAGAGAATCATAGAATCAGGGTGGGAAATGGCAAAGCCTGAGCCAAAGAGACACTAACACCAGCCTTCCCTCACCGTTGCTGCTGCTGCTGCTGCTGCGGGGGGTAGCGGCTGGGAGAATACATCCCCGAGTCTGGGTTGGAAGGCATGAGATTCGGCTGTGGGGCTCCAGTGCCCATGTTTCCCTCGGGTCCTATTCCAGGATCCGTCCTAAACACAATTGGAGAAGTGGACTGAGTCCAAAACAGCTGTGGAGGGCTGGGGTGGGACAGGAGCAGGGGCCATGCTCACCTCACTCTGTCATAAGGACCTCCATAGGGATAGTGCTGTCGCGGTCCCATCGCCACATTTCCCAGCCCAGGGCCGGCAGCTCGGCTGTAGGGGTCTCCCATTCCGCCATTGGGGCCCTGCCCTGAGGACATGAAGGGATCGCTCCCTGGCGCTGCATGTAGAAAGGAAAGCAGTGAGCAAACTGGTAAGCCAGCAAGCCTAGCAACACACACCTTGCCTGCCCCAAAGACCAAGCCCTCTTCAGGGCTTTGGCTTGCTCCTACGGTTTCCCTGACAGGTTCAAAGAGATCTAAAGAGACTCCAATCAGCAAAGAGCTCCTACTTGTTGAGGTGTGATGAGGTGTGGCCAGGGAGAGGGAGACAAGGAAGGAGGTAGGGACGAAGAGTGTTACTTAGTCTGGGAAGGCCGTATCTCTAAGAATGGCTTGACAAGAACAACCCTGAACCGCTCAAGATATCCCCCCATTTCTCTGGCTCTGTCCTCAAGCAGTTGGTCACCTTTCCTCATGCCGCCATAAGGATCCTTATTTGGCTCGTAGGACATGCGCCCCATCATGTCAGAGGTATTCATACTGGGCTGGTACCCAGGATTTGGAGTCATGGAATTCCGCTTCTGGAATGTGGGGTCACTTCCATCAGGAAAGGCATCCTGGATCCCGACCGAATTGCTCCTGCTCCAGAGTGAGGAAAGCCAATTAAACCCCAAATAAAGCAATTCCTCCAGTAAGCAGGGCGTGTGAGAGACCTTGGCTGGCCGGGAAGAGCAGGGACACCTCGGGCTGCACAGAAGCTCCTGCAGTTCCGCCCAGGTCCTCCCAAGCCCCTTGCCCCTGCTCCTGGCCTTACCTCATGCCTGGCAAGGGCGGGATCTGACTGTGTGGTGTGGATGCTGGAGTTGGTGGCTTCAGGTCTCCTCCTTCTGCCATGGAACTGCTCGTTGACTGAGGTGTCTGCGGCCCCTGCATAGACCCAGATCCCGCTGTGGATAGAGATGTGGGGTGAGCCGGAAAATCTTTAACTCTCACAGAAATACACAAATGCCCTGGGGTCTCTTTCGAAAGGATCGTTACAAGGCTAAAGCTGGGCTTCTTTAAAGTCTGAATCGCCCTTCTCAGCAGGGGATATGTAAGGCCAGGTAATAAAGAAGGGAATTTTGAGTTTTCTTTTCTTTTCCTTTTTTTTTTTTACAAAGGCTCCGTGCCCACTGTGGATTCTGATGTGGGGTTTAAACTCATGACTCTGATCAAGACCTCAGCTGAGAGCAAGAGTCGGATGCTTAACTGACTGAGCCGCCCAGGTGCCCCGGGGAATCGGAGGTTTCTGTTGCTCCTTGCTACTGTTCACATCTGGAGGAGTAGCGTGGAGATGCCATCACCATGCTAGGGATTTCCTTGAGTCTCTGCCAGCTTCCCTGACTACTTTTCTTTACTTCCCCAAGGACCATGTCTAACCTACTAAAACCCTGTAATGCTGGTGTACAAGTTCCCAGTCAGAGCCCCTGGAATCCTAGGTAGGAAGGCTCCATCTTGTCCCAGACCTGCAGTGTACTTTAGGAACCTAGGCGCTCCCACTCAACAAACATCTAGCACAGTGTCACCTCTCAGGTTTCAATGTTCCTCCAAGCTGATGCGAGCAGAACTACCAGTAATTAATGTTTCCATGAGTTACCATCCCCGGCAGCAGATATCCCACTGCTTAGGCCTCCCCAGCTGATGAGTCATCTCAGGCACTCATTACACCCTCAGAGGTCAACACCAGGGCACATGTGTTTACACCCACCTTCTAGGAGCCCTGGCCTTCTTCCCTCCCCATGCTTGCTCAGGCCCCAGCCTCCTCTAGAAAGGAGGGTGGGCAGAGGCACTCCCATCAGCAAGTTCCATTCATATCCCCTCCCCAACCCCTCCTTCCCATTCATTAGCATCTCCGCTCCCTGGGGAACTCAGGGCTCTAGTCTGAGCTGCATTCTAAGGCGCTGACATCAGTGGGCCAAAGCTCCCAGATGGCCCTGCCTCACTGTGATTTGTCAGACTTCCCCACTCCTCTGGTGTCCCTCCTACTCGCTAGTTTACAAACATTTGGCAAGATGCCAGGTGCACAACGAAAATTAAAACTTAAGGGCTGCTACAGACTACCTCTCAAGGGAGTCGCCACTGGCCGCTGCTCTTCAGTTCGATCACCGCGGTAAGGCCTGGGGTAGGGCAGGGCAGAGCAGCCATCCCTAGGGCCAGGCACTGCTGCATAAAGGAGCCTGGACCCTTGAATGCTACCCGTGAAGGGTGAGCCTTAGTGGGCTGTGCACCAGATCCTTACCAGGAGAGGGAGGCTGGATCTTGGGCTGGGACTTCTTGGAATCAGCAGCTGCAAAGATGTCTGGGGGAGGGTCTTCTCCCCGTTCAATCTTGCACTCAAAGGCATAGAGACACTGGATGTACTGCTTTTTCAAGGAGCTGGCAGCACTGCTTGAGGTGCCCACGTTGAGGTTGGTCGCCAGTTCCCGCCATTTTTTGTTCTTGTTGACCTGTACAACCAACCAGAAGAGTCGAGGGCCATCTTCCACCTGGTCTTTCTGCTCACAAGCCCCAAACCCTGTCAGGCTACCAGGCACTCATCTCTCATGGAATAGCAGTTAATCAACCAAAGTTAAGCCCCCTTGGTGCAGAGTCCACAACAAGTGTTAAATCCATGGCTAGCTTCCCTCTACCCTTAGCAGGCTCTATTTACAGATCACAGCAACTAGCAGACAGTGCTTATTGAAAAAAGGGCAGATTTCACATCACTATTAATGGGAGAGAACAGAATTCGGAAGGTATGATGCTTAACACAAGTACAGTACTGAAAAGGGCTGTGCAAGTCACCATCAGATCCAAACCCCTTCAAAGGCAACAATAAAAATCAACATTTTCCAAAATAGAGGCATGGGCAGTATCAGCTACCACTCTGCTTGACTTACTTCGTCAAACTGGAAGTTTCCATATCTGGGGTGTTTTCTCATTGTGGGCCTCTTTGCAAATTTTACATTCTTGTGCCTCTGCTGTCCTGCTTTTCAGTGACATGTCACAAACTACAAGCTCCCTTTCCTCACCAGTCACTGTCCTGGTTGTCCAGGAGATCCTTCAGGCCCTCTAACTTCTCTGTGCCCTCCCAGTGGCCAGCCTACACGTGTCTCCTTTCCTAAGCTTCAGGACACACTGACCAAGACCATTCCCCAATCCCTACAATTAGATGGTCTTGCTGCTCTAGCCGGTAGGTGTCCTTCTTCATGTATTCTCATGCTTAACTCATCCACCTCAAAGGCTGGGAACACCAGCTTTCTAGTCCCAGACCACACAGGAAGCTCAACATGCTATGGTCTGTCTGCTGACCTGGTACCTACGATACCGGAGAGAAGAGTGATAAGGAAGCAAAGAGAGGGACAACCTACATGGTGGGGAGGTGACCAGGAACACTTCCAGAGCAGGCTACCATCTGAGCTGAAGCCTGAAGGTCGGAGATGGCGCTGGCCAGGTATATTCCAGACTCTCCTATATCTGTGCCAATGCAGGCCGGTCAACTGGATGACCCCCTCCTCTACCTACATCCTACTAAGCCTTCACAGAGGCTCAGGACTCATCTTCTGCCTTCTTGGAAGCTTGAAAAACTAACTCTCTCCTCTGAACTCGCACTGTCTTTAGCATTCAATTACATCCTAGCCCCTAAAAGGCTGGCATCCTTTCGCCAACCGGAAGACAGGCGCAGGCTTCGGGATTCCCTCTGGACCGCATCCTAGGTTCGGTGAATCCAAAAGCCCATCCAATCGAAAGTATGCCGAACCTAACACGACGCACCCCCTCCCCCTTTCCCTACAGGCAGGAGAAGCCCGCTTTGGAGAACTCAATACCGGGGAGAATGACAGGAATAAGCCCAGGGTCACCTCAGAAGCCTGCTGTGGCTTTGCTTCCCACGCCAGTTATGTGGCGGTGTGCACGTGTCTTGTTTTGTTTTGTTTTCCTTTGTGGGGGAGGGGAATAAAGCCTGAAGGGAGAAGGAATTCATAACTGACTGTTGGTTGGCTTCATTCCAATCACTTTCTTTTCTGCTGGTGACAGCTGTTTTCCTCTTCTGATTTAGAAGGTTTGGAATATGTCTCTCCCCGCCACGCCTCCCCCTGAGCTCAGCCACAAACTCAGATCCAACAGCAGGCTCCTGATCTGATGACTACAGAAATACACATAGGAGGAAAGTTTGCAAAGCACAGCACTGCCTCAACTCTTTGCCTCCTGGGCTGAGTGTGAAGCAAAGCTCTAAGGCCTCAGAGCAGGGGCAAGGTTCAGGGAGGTATTCAGTTCAGAGGTTTTTTAGCACAGACTAATGCATTCACGTCAGTATGCCATATGGAGCACCTAAACACAACTTCCCCACCTACTTCATCCCTCATAAGCTATTTCTATCAAATAGCTCCTGAAATCCCATCTTCACTGGGATTGGAAGGAAAGGGTCAGCAACTACCATACCATCTTACAGACCAATTTACACGGCAGACATCTTGCTGCAAGCTTTGAGTGTTAGTTCTAGCTTCTAATGGTCTAGCAGGATACACACTCTCCCTACTTTACAAGTAAGAAAGTTAGGGCTCAGAGTGGTCATACACCTTGATTAAGGTCACATGTGTTGTTAAGTGGCTAAGAAAGAATTCAAAACCAGACCCATCTTTCCAAACCATGTCCTTGCTTACTATGCCAAACTGCCTCCCGCATTTTCCCTACCTTTGCACCCCAGTGAGACCCTAGACATATGGTAAACTCAATACTAATACATCATACTACCCAGGCAGGTCTCAGCCTCCTCTTTATCTTATCTTCTAGAAGCCCTGTGCTTCCAGTCTGTCAGTATGTGCCTCAGAGAGCAGGAGACGGTGATGTCCCTGTAGGAGGCTTGGCACCAGGTGAAGCCACTGAGTACCTAGAGAGAGGCTTGTTGAAACCACAGAGGAAGCCAAGTGCTAGGCACTCACCTGAGTCAATCCACCAATCTCCTTCACAGACACATAGAGGCGATAGAGGTCCAGAGGTTTCCTACCCACAGCAGGCAGATTTGTCATGCCCATGGCCTTCTCCTCCGTGAAGGCCAGATAACGGTCCACCCACATCTTCCTCTCAGGCTCACCACCCAGCTCATACAACTTGGTGATCTTCTCATTGGTTGTAGTAGAAGAACTGGATTTCTGGAAGGGGCAGGTCAAGATTCATAGGAACTGGTCAGATTCAAAGCCTATGCTAAGGGTGGTCTCAGAAGTCCTTTGATTAGGACGGTGGTAAAGCTTCTTATTCTGGGGCAGTCACTAACATGTACCTTGCTTTTTGCAAGGTCAAAAGACCAAATGGGAGCTAGAAATTCTTCCTGTAAAGGAAGGAAGCTAACATTGCCTATGTATTATGCATTGGGTGCCATGCTAGATGCCTTTATATATTAAGCATTATTAATTATCCTCCTCTTAAAAGATAAGGAAGCAGGCACAAAGAGCCTGTTCCTAAAACTCACTGCTCTTAAGTAGCAGAGCTAAGTGTCAAACCCTTATACACCTGACAACAGTGTCACTATACTACCCCCGTGCTATTACCCAGGAGCCTGGGCATGCTGTCAGAGACTGTTTCAGAGAACTCAAGAAAATCAAAACGTGATTTCGAGACAATGGGATGGACTCAAATGAAAAGAAACTTCCTCCTGTCAAGAAAGGAAGGGTCCTCCTAACCTGCCTGAAAGGCTCTGGATGTTAATTGTCCTGTCCCAGACAGGAGGATGGCTACGAGGGCCTGAGAGCCAGAGGTGAGGGTCCACAGAATGTGGCAGCTGTACATTTTTATTTCCCCAGCTTTACGAGATAGGGAAAATGGGGTATGACAAAGGGCAGAAATGTTTCAAACACTGAGCAGGTCCCCAGACTGCCATACAAGCCAACAGACAGCACACTCAGGACCATCCTACTGGGAGGCCAGCAAGGACCCAAACCCCCACCTGCCTCATCCTCCTCTTTATAGAACACAGGGCACCAACCATTCCTGCTGCTCGGAGGAAGGTCCAGGAAGACAAGAGCAACTAGTTGCCCATGGCACACACCACCTACCAATGCATGAGGACAGGGTGCACAGTTTCCCAAAGGGCAATACAGAGAATTTTACACTGCAGGCCTGGCATTTCCTCTATCACAGACAGCTATGAAAACATTGTGTTAATTCTATCAGGACCCTTTAGGCTAACTGAAATCTATCAACGAGCTATTAGCCTGGGACCCTCCCTTCATGATTAGAAGAGGCAAGAGCAGACTTTTCTGAAATCTAATCCGTGTCATAAAAGGCTGGAGTCTAGTCACCTTCTTTTCTTTTTCTTTCCTATCCCTGGAGAGGATGGGACAGAGAGGTGAGAGGAGTCAGGATATAAATCATTACCTTGGATTTGGATTCTGTCTTGGGTGTCCCATCTGCCTTATTGTTCATTTTGGTGGCTGGAGTTAACTTGACATCCCCAAGGCCCATCATCTCTGGGCTGGCTGCCATCCCTATAAAAAAGAAAAAAGATCACAAGTCCAGTAAGTTTGAAATGAAGATCATTCTAGAAGAAATTCCTGGGTGAGCAAAGGCTTGGACTTACCTGCTGAATTGTTGGCCATGGTCCCACCCATGGGATACGGGGGTCCCTGAGGGTTGATCATGCCAGCCATACTATTAATCCCTTGTCCGTAGGGAGGTCCAGTTCCCATCATGCCCCCCTGGTTCATATTGGGGTAGCCTGGTGGCCTGAGGAAGAAGATGGAAAGTGAGAGACAAGAGTTAGAGACACTGAGCTTTCAGATTTGGACCTGAGCTAAATAGAGTTTGTGAGCCAAGATCATCTAGTAAGGCTTAAAAGGAAAAAGTTTATGGGTTTCCTAAACCACAACCATGTACCACCTGACCTAGACATTCCTATCTACTACCTCCCATGAAAGGTTCTAAGATGGCTCAGGCTCCAAACAGGAAACCATAGCTCAATTTTAAAGGATACAATCCTTGAAGAAGGGACCCCTACCGTGTCTCTTAAGTACCACCTCCCTCCAGGCACTTCCAGTATCAAATGTGTTTCCATTTAAGGGCCCTCTCTACGGCAAAAGGCCTAGATTTTACCACTTTGTCATGTCAAATCCCAAACAATCTGGACCCCTCACGGCACAGCACCTGGACATGCTTTCTTGATGGATCTACTGCTCTAAGCTTCCATCATTCTGAAGTACTACCAAACCCATCTCTTTACCACTAATTACCCTATTCTACCTTAGTTCATCAGCATTCCAGTGACAAGAGTCACTGTAAGAACTGTAGCCACCAACAATGGGGTACACAGACAAAGTCTTCAAAAGCCAATGGAATCATATTCACTGAAGTGAAGAGCCACCAAAGTGAGTGTCCAAGGGAGAATGGATGAATCTTCAAGGTCATTAAACCAAATCACATGAGCTCTCTGCACGTTAGTGCCAGATTCAAACACAAAGAACCACACAGAACAGTGGAGAAATGGCAAACCACAACCCCACCATCCTCCATTTCTCACACTACAGATCCAAGTCATGTGTATCATTAAAATCCCTTGGGAGACCAAAACAACTAGGTTGACAGAAGAAATAGAGAAGCTCTGAAAACTTATTTTAGTCATCAAAATAAGCTATGCTTTATAAAAGTTCTTGACATACAATGTCTGGTCATGTGAAATTTGGTATCAATTGAAGATGCTTAAGAATCAGCACTTTTGTTGGTTTTCTTTTCACTGCAAGGAAACCCAGTTTTCTAAAGGGCTCTCAATAAAATACATATTTACCAAAATGGCATGGTTCAGATCCAGAAGCATCTCAACAACCCAAATAACTTTGAAGTTTATTTCTTTCTGCTGACACCCTCTTCACTTCCTAGGCCTTACCTGTTTTGGATAGAGTTGGCAGCAACATGCATGGCGACAGCAGTTTCTTGAGTTTTCCGGTTCATGCCCCCTGGTGGGGGACACATCCCTGACCCAACCTGAGGTGGCATATTGGCCATGTTAGGGCCATAAGGCCGGTTGCCCATGGAGGGATGACTTATTCTCCCTGGAGGGAGTGTGCCATAAGGTGGGATGCCAGGTTGCCCATGCATCTGACCTCCAGCACCCATAGGGTTCATGCTTCCGGCCATGCCTGCACTGGGGTAGTTAGCATTGGGCAAGGCGTTATAGTTTGGCTGCCTGGGGTAGCCTCCTGGGAAGGAAAGAAGAAGAGAAGACGCAAAGACTGGTTAGTGATTCACTAGCAATTCCTTAATCTTGCTCAGCTCTAAAACTCCAAAAATAATAAATGATAGGAATCGCTAGCTATTTGATTTGATAAAAGACCAACTTCATTGCAGCCTTTACCCCATTTAAAAAAAAAAGGAGGTGGGTAGAGAGGCAAGAAACACAGAAAGGCAGGCCTCAACTGTCCTCTCATCCTAAAGCCAGCGCAGCACAGAGCAAGGCTGGCTGGCAGGCAAGAGTGGCTTTGCTGCTACCCAGGCCCTCAACTCCCAGAACTCCTTCCTTTCTATATAGGTAATCTGTCATCTCTCCCGTGCTCTGCATGAGACATTCAGCTTTAGATCTGTCCAGAGCTCATTTTGAGCAAAGATACATTCTATTAGGACTAACTTTTTTTTTTTTTAAAAGATTTTATTCATTTTATTTGACAGAGAGAGATCGCAAGTAGGCAGAGAGGCAGGCAGAGACAGAGGGAAGCAGGCTCCCCGCTGAGCAAAGAGCCCGATGCGGGGCTCGATCCCAGGACACTGAGATCATGACCCGAGCCGAAGGCAGCGGCTTAATCCACTGAGCCACCCAGGCGCCCCTAGGACTAACTTATTTTAATGGCCGTTAAGTGTCTGCCCAGTCTTGGGCAAAACGTCTTCTCCCCATTTTACAGATCAAAGAGAGTCTCAGGGATATTCAGGGACTTTCCCAGGGTGATAGTCCTGCCTTATTTTAGGGCCTGGATTTGGTGGATTTAAGGCAAAGGGCAATCCTATTCTTAAAACCCAGAGAGCAGTGTATGTATACACCTCTGTGTACTCCTGACTGGGTAGCATACTCACCCTGTGGACCATACTGACTCCCCTGGGGACCGTAGCTCCCCATGGAGTTCTGCTGGTAGGAGCCCATGCCTGTGTGCATCTGTCCACCTGAAGGCTGACGCGGAGATAAGGCCGAGCCGGGCTGAGGGGAACTGTACTGGGGCATCTGGGGGTTCCTCTGCATGTAACCTATTTGTGGGAGTGTCCATATATTATTACCTCAGTACAATGAGAACAAATGTTCTCCCTTATCACAGGACCTCACCATCTACATTTTCTTTAGCAACTACTTGCACAAAGTCTGTATCTTATTTGCTATATAATTATGTGCTCTTTTAGGCACCCTCCAAAGTGACATAGCCATTAACCAGGGTATGGCAACTGGTTCTACTAAATGCAGGTCTGAAAGACAAACAGCACCAACAACAAAACGGGACAGCATTTAAAGAGTAAAGATTTCATGTCAAGTCTTCAGTATTTGCTGACCAAATTAGATACCGTGTAGGGAGGAATTCAACAGAACACAAACAATGAAAAACACAATACTGGAACCACCAGCGTGGTCAAGCCCATTCTAATTTCACGATTCACTGCTGAGACTGTCCTAAGCTTCCTTGTCATACAGTTCTCCAAAAACTATTGCACGGGATAACCAAAAAGCTCCCTTAAACTTCCACACCTCCCTGAAAGCCCAGGGTCTTACCTCGATCTTGGGCAATGCTCGACTGGTTCATGGAAGGATGCATGATGCTGTCCGACTGGCCACTGGGTGGCCGAGGTGGCATCTGGTTGCCTGCTCGAAACACAGAAAGAAGCCAATCATGCCCAAGCCTGGCAATTCTAGGTACGAGGTCATTTCAGAGCTGAAAATGGCTCCTGGCAAAGCTAAATCTCCCAATACCACATACACAGAAGGACCCCACCAAGGGGGTCCCACCTCTCTTCTTCGAATGCTGAAGGGAAACTTCGTAGACATGAACTAGAGATGCTCTTTGTGGCAAGGGAAGGCTGGGGCCCTGCTATCACTGAGGGCCAGTACCTTTACCCTCTCCCCGAAGTCCAGCACTTGAAGGTACCTGGCACTGCAGCAGGCGAGAGTGGTCCTGAGCGAGACTGAGCAACACTGGCGGGAGAGCCAACAGGGGATGGGGAGGGGCCTCGGATGCCAGGCAGGTGAGGGGAGGTATGAGGAGAGAAAGGAGACTGAGCTGGATTACTCTGCTCTCCTTGGCTGCTGGAAATCCCTGATGTGCTCACTCCAGGACTCAGAGCTCCTTCTGTCCCCATTGGGAGATCGTCTATTGAACCAGACAGATCCTGAAACACACACAAGGATATGGATTAGCAATGTTAGGCAGAAAGACTCTTCTTTCAACAGTTGTACTACACAATTAATATTTTCCCTAGACAACCAAGAGCAAACACACTGCACAAGTTATGTAGTCACGACACTAAAGCTTACAGATGACAAAGTATTCAGAGTCAGATAGAAAATATCTCAGACTCTGAGCCTTTAGTCTTTGTCACAACTATTCAACTCTGATACCATAGTGCAAGGGCAGTCACAGATAATACATCAAAAAATTCGTGGACTGTGTTCTAATAAAACTTTTATTTATAAAAACAAGTAACTAGGGGTGCCTGGGTGGCTCAGTGGGTTAAGCCTCTGCCTCTGGCCCAGGTCATGATCTCAGGGGTCCTGAGATTGAGCCCCACATGGGGCTCTCTGCTTAGCAGGGAGCCTGCTTCCTCCTCTCTCTCTGCCTACTTGTGATCTCTCTGTGTCAAATAAATAAAATCTTTAAAAAAAAAAAATAAAAACAAAACAAAGTAAGTAACTAGCCCATAAGCTGTAGTTTGCTGACCCATGGTCTATCTACCAGAGCAGATCATCCAGCACTTTGATCTTTCTTGTCCCCAACTTCTATAGTCGTAAGAAAGCTGCTCTTTCAGTAAGGCTTTAGTTCTTTCCGATGGGGAAACTTAACAAAACACTACCAGGATGGCACCAGGAGCTAGCTACAGGAGAATGTTAAACAAGTCTGGGCAATGTTCACGGATCCCCTCTCCATCAGATTCTTAAAACCTACATTTACCAAGGACACACTTGCTCCAAGTTACCACACGGTAAACATAAAGGATAGGATGTGGGAAAGGGATATATTGTATAGGAAAGATAATTCCTTAACTGCCAAGGAGATTTGGAACTATATTCCCAACAGTTGGCCCACAAGTGGGATGAACAAATGCTTACCAACTGAACAAATCAGTTTTCCTTCTAGCTTTTTCAGTGAGAACTTGATGTTTAATTGGGGGGCTTTGCTTACCTTGAATTCATCAGTAAAGAGTTCACTCTAGGTCAGTAAACTCCCAAGATTAGCAACCAGGAGCTCAACATGAGAAATGTTCACCACCGGAAATGCACACCCAGCCCCAACCTCATTCTCTAGCAGTATCACTGGTTCAACACCACACGTTAACTTCAGGCTGGGAACGACCGTATGCTGAACAAAGGATGAGAGCTTTAGGCAGGCGCTCAGATCTGGGAAACACCTAATGGTGAAATGGTTTAAAAAGTTCTCTTAAAGAAATACACCTGAAGAGAAAGGAGATCCGAAATGGCCCGAGTTAAGTCCATTCTTATTCCTAAAACAAGCTCAACCTAAAAAGATTAGTTCAAGATGACACGCATCCTGGAGTCTGACAATAACATTGAAGGCCAGAGGGTATCTCCTGGGCTCTACCCCCATGTATCAAGTTGGTATCAGGTTGGCTGGACTTCTGCAAACCATCTGGTTACTTCACTAAGCTGGGAACATTTCTGCTGAGTTCTATGGGAATAAAGCTTGCCCTGAAGGCAAGGCAGGCAGGTAAGTATGCATTTGTGCCTGTGTCCAGGTCTCCAGTGTTAGCTCAGAAGAAAATGCTAGCTTTCCTATAAGCAGGAGACCTAGCACACCATAGCATGCTTTAAATACTCAGTGAGAATTAGTCCCAGCATAGACAA
The DNA here is from genome assembly GCF_020171115.1 of Neogale vison. Classification (NCBI taxonomy): domain Eukaryota; kingdom Metazoa; phylum Chordata; class Mammalia; order Carnivora; family Mustelidae; genus Neogale; species Neogale vison. Next base: position 19,891,074 of record NC_058092.1, on the reverse strand, counting down.
GAAGGCTGTCCTGTAGGTAACACCAGAGGGTGTCTTTCCTTGCGAAGGACTGAAGTACCTGGAGCTCTGAGAAGCCCTAGGTTCATCCCGAGGAGGGAGGATTCCACTCTAATGTGGAGGGCTAAGCTATACCAGGGACATCTGGCTCCTGATACAAGGAGAATAAACTCAAAGAGGCAGCAAGAAGACAAGAGAAGCCAGCGGTGTAGAGCTTGAAAGCTACTTGTTAGGCCTGGATCAGTAACAGAAACCATAGCTCAATGCTCTCGTTCAGGGACCAGTAGGTTCCCTCAGCATTCCTTTCCTCAGTACCCATTCCTTACTGGTCTGCCAGCTCCCGGTGATATGAACTACCTGCTTACAGAGAAAAGAAATCAGTGTGTTTTGAAGCAGAATAGAATCAAAGGTCCATCCATAAGAACTTGGCCCTATTCAAATGGCTTTGGAAAATTAAGTGTTTTGAACACCTTTGTTTTTATTTATTTATTTATTTATGAGGGAGGGAGGGAGAGAGGAAGAGGGGGAGAGAGACAGAGAGAATACCAGCATGCCCCTGTGTGCACATGTAAGTGTGGGGGTGGGGGGCGAGGGAGGGGGAAAGAGAATCCTCAAGCAGACTTGCCGTGGAGAGCAGAGCCCCATGCAGGACTCAATCCCAGGACCCTGAGATCAGACCTGAGGCAAAACCAAGAGTCAGATGATCAACTGAGCCACCCAGGTACCCCTGAATATTTTTGTTTCTAATTAAACAAAATAGGAATATTCTCATGGCAAGAACAGTTCAGATAGTATAGGTAAAGAAAAAATTCCCCTCTGTTCAACTTGGTATACACCCTTGGAAATCTTCCGAGGAACTGAAGAGGGCGGGATGGGGGATACCCAACAGCCCACCAAGCACTGCTATGGGTCGGGACAGGGCCTACGGACGGCTCCTTCGGCCACACTTCTGTTAAAAACCAGGTTCTCCACAGATCCACAAGTGAACGTGCTAGTTCAGCTGAGAGATCCCAGGAGCATGAAGAAAACACTGGAGGCCGCTGGGACCGGGCTCTCAGGACCCGGGGGTCTCTGCGGCAGCAGCGGGGAGGCCTCCCTCACAGAGGCACTCTGAGAAGTGCCGTCAGTTTTGGTAAAGTGCCCCGAGCTCCTTGGAGGAAAAGTGTTAAATAAACCACTGTCAACAGCAGTCCCACCTGGGCAGGGATGCCTGGGCACAGAGTAATAGTGGGGAAGGAAGCAGCGTTAATCTTCTTATCTCTCTGATTTGGTTGGTTTGAGGCCAATCTCTCAAACTGTCATTTTCAGCAGATGGCAACTGGTCAGCATGAGGGTAGTTGATTTAAAAGTTTTTTCTTGTTTTGTTTTTTTTTTAAATTGGGATGCCTGGGTGGCTCAGTTGTTAAGTGTCTGCCTTTGGCTCAGGTCATGATCCTGGGGTCCTGGGAGGAGCCCCACATCGGGCTTCCTGGTGGGCAGAAAGCCTGCTTCTTCCTCTCCCACTCCCCCTGCCTGTGTTCTCTCCCTCGCTGTCTCTCTCTCTGTCAAATAAATAAATAAATGAAATCTTAAAAAAAAAAAAAAGAGAGAGAGAGAGAGAGATTTTATTTATTTATTGGTGGGGAGAGAGCTAGGAAGAACTAGAGAGAACACAAGTGGGGGGGGAGGGGCAGAGGGAGAAGCAGGCTCCCCACTGAGCAAGGAGCCTGATGTGGGACTCGAGCTCAGGACCCTGAGATCACGACCTGAGCCAAAGGCAGTTACTTAACCGACTGAGCCACCCACCCAGGTGCCGGTGTTTTTTTTTTGTTTTTTTTTTTTTAAGAACCAGAATGTTAGCATAGAAAGGGACAAATCATTTGCCATTTGAGCATGTATAATGTGCCAGGCCCTTTATGGAGTTCCTTAATTTTGTACTATTCTTAGAAGCAGGTACTACTACCATTGACATACTCAAGATGCGCACGCGAGCTCAGAGGGGTTGGGTTACATGCCCAAGTCACCCAACAAGTGAGCATCAGAAACTAGATTTTGAACCCAGGTCTGGTGAACCCCAAAGCCTATGTTCTCTCTTTCTCCATTATGCTGTGATACTATCCGGACTTAAAAAAAAAAAAATACCACACCTTTGAGTTAGGAGACCAAGGCCTGGTTCTTGGTACTTATCAGTTATGGCCTTGGACAAGCTGGCAACAAGCTGGGCCTGGTTTTCTCAGTTACCCAAGAGGGGGACTGGACAAATCTGAGTTTGTGGTAACCCTGGGCCATATGCATGAAACTCCACTGGCACCATATGGTTGGGGCCATATGGAATATGCAGTACCAGCAGTTAACAGCCTGGAATGAGAGATATGACAACACATAAGCAGTGTAAGATGTAAGACATATCGATCAGTCCCAGTAGCTTAATCACAGTAAATGTCTTCATTGAGAAATGGCAGGGCCTGGTGGGGAGGAAGACTCCAAAATAAGTGTCTCCCCTCTCTCTACACGAACAGATATTGCTCGGAACTCCAAGTCCTTTTATTACATGGGACACACCTCTGCTTTCTACCCCACAAAAAGCCAGTTTTTCAGGTCTTTTGTTCCACAAAAAGCCGGATGTCTGGTTGTTGAGTCAGATCTCAGTGTGCTGAACAAGTCTGACCTTCCACAACACACCTATCACACAAAGTTCAATCAGCCCAAGCCCCTACTCTCCCTGGCAGGAGATACTTCTGCATTTCAAAATTCAGGGTGTCTTGGTTCCTCCTAAAAGGCCCACCTAACAGGTATCTTCCAGGAGGTCTATTGAAAGAACAATAGCAATGCCCCTTAAGAGGAAAGATCTCTTTTCCCAGGTTTGCTCTCTTCCAAGCATAATCCTGCTGGGAGATGGGAGGTGAGGATCAGCCCACTCAGTGCCCTGCCAGCTCCAAGGAAGCAGCAGGGCCAGGGAGAATTTCCTCACGTGTTTCCAACGTGTTTCATGCATTTTATTGCTCATCTACCATGCAGATCAAAAGCGCTGGAGCAAGTCCAACTATTTCACACAGAATCTCACACTCCAGGCTGGCTACAGCCCCGAAAGCCTTCGTTTCTTCACTTGAAATACTGCCCAATGTTATTTTGGGATGTGACCTGATAGAGGAAGCCCATAGGGACTCCATGACGATAACCGTTCCAGCTGTGATTGGCTGCCCAGCCCCAGCAAGTGCCAGCATGGGTTTGTCAGGCTCTGCTGACAAACAGAACTCGGCAGCTAACACCTTCTCTTCACACCACAACAAAACCATGCCTGAAATCACACAGTCCATACCTCGTTGAGGGGAGGGACGTTGGGGGAGGCCTGCTAGTGCTCTCACAGGAAGGGCTGCAAGTTCTAACATGAATTGGCTGCCTGATGAAGTACATTTTCAAGCAGGAAGATACCAGATCAGGGTTAGAGGAAGGGGGTTTAAACAGTCTCCTGACAGAGCCTGAGGATGACATCAGTTCATTCTGCCGAGCAGATTAAATAACACCAACAGGCAGGTCTAAAGAACAGGCTCATGAAAATGCTCAACTCAGGGTTTTCTCGTAAATTTGGATGAGTCCTCGAGAAATGGAGCTTTTGTTAACCCCCAGATGGAGTTCTTGTCCTCTTTCAGTTGAGAAGAGCTTCTGCCAAGTTGTGCTGACTATTGGCGGGGAAACCACCCACCAAGAGAACCAGGTAAATCCTACAAATATACTTTTTTTTTTAAACTTTAAAGATTATTTTATTTATTTATTTGACACAGAGAGAGAGATCACAAATAGGCAGAGAGGCAGGCGGGGGGGGGGGGGGGAAGCAGGCTCCCCACTGAGCAGACAGCGTGATGCGGGCCTTGATCCCGGACTCCAAGACCAGGACCTGAGCCGTAGGCAGAGGCTCAACCCACTGAGCAACCCAGATGCCCCCCTACATATATACTTATAGGGGTGTGTGTGTGTGTGTGTTTGTGTTGGGAACCTTGCAATTCAGCCATACTCATTTAAATGACTTTTCCTAGTATGAAAGAAGCCCCAAGGCACAGCCTGAGATGACCAATCTGGATCTGCACTGGCACTTCTCAGGTGCTCTCTGGCTGTGCACCTAACAGATCCATGGCCGCAGCAGGACGCTGCTCCCATGCCGGGGAGTGGGAGGAAATCCTGAAGAAACAGAAAAGGCTGGGAGACCTGACCCTTGAAGAAAGGCAGACAGCACTTCTGTCTGGAAAGGGGAGAAACTTCAAGGAAAAAGGAGTACAGCAAACACAAGGCAAGTAAGTTTTGGGGAGACCTTGTTTTTCATAGAGACTTCCTTAAGCAACTTGTTTGTCAAGTGTCAGGGGAGAAGAGGCTACCTCTACCAAACACTTCTAAGAAATATTCAGTACAATAAAGCTTCCTTCGTAGGTTCTCTTTTCCTTAGTCTTTGCTAAATGGAAGAAAGGGTAACCTGACCCCACAGACAGGCAGGGACTCCAGGGTTAGAGAACTCGGATGAATGGTTACGGCCGCTGCCATCTCTGCTCAGGGAGCGGACTAGCTGGTGCTGGTGAAATGGCAAGAATGAATTAATACACAGCATAGGCTGCCTCTTACTACTGGTGGTACTTTCGAGTCAGGGGCTAAGCAGGTGGTTGAGAAGGGTAAAGGAAAGGCACAGAACCTGGCACCATCTTTCTAGCTTAGGACCAAGCATCATCTCCTGCTTGAACTACACCCACCGTGTGGAACAGCAGAAACTGCTCTGAGAAAGAAAGGCTAAGAGAACCTGATTTCTTAACTCCTACCCCAAGTTTCCAAAAACATATCACCATACTCCCTTCTTCTCTTTTTCAACAGTAGGCTATTACTTTGGGGGGATTAATGGGTCATTTCTTCCTGGTACCTTCTGGCTGCCTGATGGGGGATGCACAGTAAAGAAAGGTAGAACTCTTCTAGTCTCCAGAATGCTTTTCATGGGCCCACCTCCAAGAGGAAATCCCCTAAATCTATACATCAGAATTCACAAATAAAACTCAAGGGAGACCAAATCTCTAAATCCAAAGGATGCTGGAAAGAGGAATAAAGGAAGTCTCTTTGTGTCTCCCTCTTGAAGGGAAGCAGAGCGCAACACAAATGTGTCACTCTCATGTGCTCAGCCCTCAGGTACATGGCTGGCTCACATTTAATTCTTACAACCATTTTCTAGATGCAAGTCTCTTGCCTGTTTTACCAAAGCAAGAGCTCAGAAGTTAAACGGTGGTGCCCAAGGACAGAGAGCTGTCACACAGAAGAACTCGAGTTCAAACCCCGCTGCTCTGATTCCAGAGCTTGCGTTCTTCCTACTGTAAGGTGGAAGCTTGCCGCTAGCAGAAGCGAGGTTCCGTGCTCCGAAGTCTGGCCACAACCTGTGTCTGGACATACTGACTGACTACCGCCATGGCTCTAACAAGTTAACCTCACTAGGCCTTGCTTGGTTCCTCTATAGAAATAAAGACCAGAACTAGATAATTTAACTCTACTAGACTACAATGCTACATACTCTCCTCTTGCCTAGTCATTTTTCCTATAAATCATTCTTCCTTTCTAACCCTTTTTTCATGGTTTATTTCAAGTCAGCCCTTTCACTGGCTACACTAAATGGTTTAGTACATTTTCTCACCTCTGGGCCCTTAGAAGGGTACTTAATGTACATGGAGTAGGGGGAAGCGGGGGGAGTGACTTAGAATCTAGGGAGACCCTTAGGAAGCTAAGTCCCATGTAGGTTGTTATCTGCTGATATTCCTACTGAATGTGCTCTATCCCTATTATTGGGCGCAGGGGTGTGGCCCAGAGAGAGAAGTCCAAACATCTGTGGCCTCTAGATGGCCTCATCTCAGGCAATTTCAAATCCTCACCCAGCCCTGCTGACGCCCTTACCAAATGCAGGACAATTAGGCCTTGTTTAGAGGGCCCATTCCCCAAACAAGCTTCAACCTCCTGTCCATAGCTGTGATCCACCGGGTGTGGGGGTAAGGGGAGGCACCAGAACTCTCCTCTAACACAGAAGGGTGGCCCATTTCCCAGTCACTGAAGAGAACTGGGTGGGAAGGCCAACTACTTGAAGTCAAGCTACAGGTGCTGTAAGACTAAAATCATTTTTGCCCTGGAGACAAGAAAAGCTTTGGGGGGACAAAGCCTCCACGGTCAGCACAACCTCCCTGGCCCTTCATCCCTCACCCAGGGGTGATGCTCAGAGTCCCGCCAAGGGGCTCCTCCTGGACCTACTGTCGCAGGACTGATGGCACCGTGCTGAATATGCCTGTGAGACGACAGCAGGACCAGGACAGGTCCTCCTATGTTGTTAGAGACCAGAAAAATGCCGGGCACACAAAAGACAACCTGTTTGAGAAGTTACTCAATGAATAATCTACTCAAAAGCATCCTCTGTAGACCCAATCTCTATCAGCCTTCTCTTTTTTCTTTAACCTTGATCCCCCCACCATAATCCCATACCTGAGCTCTAGACCTCCACATGGAGGAAGGGACTCTTGGGTGCTCACATCAAGGGAATGAACTCTCCTGTCTAAAATTGTCAAGTACAAGCCCGAGTAGGCCCTGGCCACTTGGGTAAGAGCAGCTGATTGAACTGCAGTGCGGGGAAGGAACGTCTGGAAAGGAAGCTGTGGGGAGGCGGGGCTCTGTGTCACTAGAGAAATTTCAATCTAATTACAAAAATACAAGAACCCGCTGTTCTAATCCACCTCAGTAAAATCTCTTGAGGTAGGTCTGCCCCTTTGGGTGGGGGCTGAGGGCATTTCTGAGGTGAGAAAGGGGAGAAGAAAGACTGTGGGGGGGGCTGCCTGCACTCCTGCGGTGGGAGCCCCTGCACACAGCAGCTTGGCCACTGCAGCAGCCATTGATTTTCCAAGGGTCGATATTCTGCTCCCACAGATCTGCACGGCTAGAGGTTTAATCACATTGAGTGCTTCTGCTCAACATCTCCCCTGCGCTTCCCCCTCCCCAAACCAATAAAACAAACACCAAACACTAGCAGAGTTGGCAATGGGTAGACGTCTCTGGCCACAACTGGCCTCCAACCTCAGAAAATCCTAAATACCAGCTCCGAGGGAGCCAAAGCTACATGCGCAGTCCACACGAAGCTGCAGGGACAGACCCACAGGTGCCAGAGAACCTTTTAACCCTTGGAACAACACTGCCATACAGATCCTTCTAAGAATTCTGAGATTTTACATTAAAAGCTCCCAGTTTCCCAACTCCTGAAAAAAATAGATCCTAGAACTCCCCACAGTGTAGCAATCATTGAAACCTTGTTTTCCAACTTTGTCACAGTCCCCACCAGGCTTGTAAAATACCATGTTACGATCTGACCAGCCTTGGACACACACCCCTCCTCTGCAAAGGCTTCTCACTTGGGTCAGGAGAGAATGTCTTATCTAGTCAGAAACAACCTCTTAGCCAAAAACGTACAGTGTTTTAAGGGTCACTAGCTAACAGACTCAAATTTGAAAAAAACAAAAACAAAAAACCCGAAAAACAAAAAACCAAACAAAAAACCCTGAAACTGGGTCAGAGCTGGGCCTGAGGTAGAGCAGTCAAGAACAGTGCATATTTATGGAAAGGGGCTGTTCTAATCCCAGCAGGAAACAAGCACTGTAAAGCTTGAGAAAGCAAAGAAGTTAGGAACTCCCTACTTTCCCCAAGTTAAGCATTTCCTGTTAGGAAAGTCAACCACATAGACCTTGTTCCACCCAAGATCTTCAGCTGAAATCCTAGAACTTGAGCAAGGAAGGCAACGGGAAGGGTCGAGGAAAGGGAAGAGGAAAGAAACACAGAAAAGAAGGAAGAGTTCTAGATATGAGAAGTGGAAGGGAGAGGGAATGTGTGGCCTTAGGCTTCCACCTCACCTAGCTGCCCCTCAGCAACCAAAAAACAATGAACGTGTGTAACTTGCAAAGGCAAGGATGGCACTGTGCTGAGCACAGCTTAGACCAAGGTCCAGGGAGCTCAATGGCCTTCTGGGTTTGGTATTTAACCCCTAAATATGTATTTGCCAGTGGTCCTCCCTACCACAGCCTACTGGTCTAGATAAAATCCAAAGATTTGGGGGAAGGTATGCAACAAACAGATCTGAGAGTAGGGACTGAATAGCATCTTAAATCAAAACAGACAACCATCAACCCCAAAGGCCTTAAAACCAGAAGAACAACTCTGAACACAGGGAAAGACACAGTAAAGTTCGAAAAGCAGATGAGGGGAAAATGACCAAATATTCTTGATAACAGTTCCTCTGAATACTGACTGATTCAGTTTATTTGGAATTTTATTTTTCTCCTACTTTCCCCCAAATATCAGGAAATTACCTTCACTTATCTCCGTAAACAATATTTAATATTCCTCCCACATCAAAGCTGGCCTTAAAGGGACAGGTCTGCCGACTTTCAGCTTGAGCCTTCAACTCTTAGTTTCCATTTTCAACAAGGCATGGCTTCTTAGCTTCCTTGGGAAAGTCAAATGGGAAGCAAGCTAGCCTCTCGAAGGTGAGCTCCACCCAATGGCAATCAGAGACTATGTCACAATACCAGCCAATTCCGTGCTGACACCAAGTGGGAAAGATGGAAGAGCTTCGGGCTGTGGAAGTGGATGGTGCAAGAGAACAAGCCCAAGTCCCCAAAGACTGAATGTCAAATATCCTAAAAACATGGAAAAAAGACAACAGAACTCTCTATGCTTGATTTATCAGGTATGTTAACAAAGCTCCATACCCCGAGGTCCTCCCCTCTGGACCCAGTTTGGTGAAACAGTTTCTTACTCTGGTGCAGGCGGGCCCTAGTGGTTCTGAAGGACAGCATATGTAGGAGGGCGTGGCTTATTTCTTGTTCAAAAAGCCCAAACACCCCTTTAAGCCCTCAGGACAGATGAGACACAGCTTGGCAATCACACATCTGGGAGGCCCCGTTTTTTTATTTTGTTGGGTCTTTTTGGAGAAGGACAATGGCAGAAGCTGGGGCATGCACTTCACTGAGGTAATCTCCCAAAGAGCTTTGCAGAAGGTTTTAAAGGCACCAACGGGGTGCTCCTGGGTGGCTTGGTTGGTTAAGTGTCTGCCTTCAGCTCAGGTCATGATCCCTGGGGTCCTGGGACTGAGCTGCACATCGGACTCCCTGCTCAGCAAGGAGTCTGCTTCTCCCTCCCCTCTTCTCCTGCTCATGCTCGCTCGCTGTCTCTCAAATAAATAAAATCTTAAAAAGAAAAGAAAAATAAAAAAGCACCAACAGGAGAGAAAGGGAAGTGCGTTGGGGGAGTGGTGGAAGAAAGCCATGATCACCAAGGCAACGGAGTTCATCCATATGCTGACTCAGGAATTGCAGGAAATTCTGGTTTTTGAGGTTTCTTCCTTCCAAAGTATTTCCTACATCTTCCTGGAGAGTAGACCTAAATCCAGAAACTATAGTATCACTACCTTTGCCTAAAAATCTCAGCCCCACATCTCTACATACCTCCTCTTCCTCTCCAAAGCAAATATGGCATTCTTCTTTTTCATAAAGGAGCTTTTCCCTGATCCTTTATAGGAGTTGGTCCTAACAGTAAAAGCACTGGACAGGAAGTCCAGAAATGGAATGTTTTCATTTACTGAATGACCTTGGGCAAGTCCTTTACCCTTTCTGGGTCTTAGGTTCCTCATATGTAAGGTTAGGGAGTAAGAGGAAGGGGTGTCATGTTTGTGTTAATGTAGTGAACTTTCTGTGGACCAGCTCATGCTGTCTCCATTCTACTCTTTTTTTTTTTTTTTAAAGATTTTATTTATTTATTTGATAGGAAGAGAGATCACAAGTAGGCAGAGAGGCAGGCAGAGAGCGGGGAAGAAAGCTCCCCGCTGAGCAGAGAGCCCATTGTGGGGGCTTGATCCCAGGACCCTGAGATCATGACCTGGGCTGAAGGCAGAGGCTTTTTTTTTTTTTTTTTTTTTTTAAAGATTTTATTTATTCATTTGACAGAGATCACAAGTAGGCAGAGAGAGAGAGGGGAAACAGGCTCCCCGCTGAGCAGAGAGCATGATGCGGTGCTTGATCCCAGGACCCTGGGATCACGATCTGAGCCGAAGGCAGAGGCTTTAACCCACTGAGCCACCCAGGCACCCTTGAAGGCAGAGGCTTAACCCACTGAGTCACCCAGGCACTTCCATGCTACTCTTTTCTTAATTGTAGGGGTTAAAAAGCTAAAAACCATGTTTCCCAAAATCCCTTGTGAATGGGTTTAGATGTAATTCAGGTTCTACTAATTAGGAACAAACTCAAGATTAGATCAAAGTATGGCAGAGACCATATTTCTGTCTCCTTCATTTGTTCCTGCAACAGCATTTTGGCTTCCTCTTCCAGTAAACTGGGTGCTGGTTCTGGTGGCAGCAGCTGCTCCTTCTTGACTCTAGCTTACGCATCCCTGGACAGCAGATGTAGAGCAATTAATATGATAGTGGTTTAAAGGTAGGAGTTTCCTGGGTGGGTGAAATCTAGTTTTAGGTCCTGCTCCTGAAGGACAAGCCTAGAGCACGCTTCCTCAATCTTTCTAGCAATTCTGTAAGCCCAAATCCCTATACTAAATCCCTCTCTATTCAACATACCTAGGCCTATGGTTCACTGTAGAAACCACTCCATCTGACACGGGATTATCAGATGATCCCAAAAGAATAGTTGTGAAGGAAGAAGGGAGAACAGAGTTATTCACAAGGCATGTTCTCTGCCAAGTCGGCATCTTTTCGGGAAAAACGGGCAAGACGGAGGAGTTTTAGAACTTTAAAATACATTTGTCCAGAACAAGCTCCTTTACTTCTTCCCTTTTTTACAACCTCCCTGTACTTTCTCCCTCCCACTCTAATGCCAGAGTGGGGGTGGGGGGCTGCTGAACTGCTCACTCGGGACAGAAGGCTGAGTCAGCACATGCTTTCTTTCCATCTCTATACTCTCTGCAAGCTTTTACTCTGCTGAGGATAGCACTACCTGCCCAACCCCGTGTAAGTGTTCCCCAGACTTTAGGGAGGACTGGGCTAGACAGGGTACCAAGTATCTTCTGCAGTGGCGAGAAACACGTTTGTAAGCTCCAGGTGACAGAGCAGCAGTCCTGACAGCCCCCAGCAGCTGGGGAGTGAAGACAGGTTTAACTGCCAAAGATCCCAGCTTGTCTTCTTAGAGCAATTTCTGGTCTAAGCAACGAGCCACCAGCTTCCTAATAGGGCTGGGGACAATCTGAAGAACAAGTTCGAATCCAAGGGGGATGGTTTGCTTGGTGGGAAGGAGGTACTTCCTGCCAGCCCTCAGAAGGGCAAACTCACCCCAGGGGCCATCACACCAGAAGTGAGGCTCAGTTCGTTTTCAGACTGAAGTTGTTCTGAAGAAAACAAAAGGTTCTAGCAAGAGGAATCTGTGTGAGACACACAGGCAGGAAGCAGAGCTGAGCCACCAGTGACTAGAATAGAAACAGGAAATGGGCCCAGGAACAAGCATACAGTAGTACAGAGCAAGCCGCACAGGCTCCAGCAGGCACCAGGCAGTATTAGGGCCCGGCAGCGTGACTAAGATGGAGAAGCGGATTGGCCAGCCCTCCCCGAGAACCAGCCGGAGAACCAGCGTTTGAGAGAGGGGACGGCTATTTGCACAAAGCACATGCTGCTCTGAGCAGTCTGGGCAGATCTGACAGAGGGGGTGGGGATTTCCTTTCTGAGACTTTTTGAGAGCACCTGGGCTACAATTCAAGGGGAATAAGCACAGATACACAGTCAGATATAAAGAAAACAGGTCACCAATCTCAGAAAGGCCCAGGTTCTCTGAGTACCAAAATTGCCAGTGGCATTTTTGTTATTAGCCCCTTGAAAATAAGCCATCAAAAAAGCCTAGGCAAAAACTGTTGGCCTGTTTCCTTTTACCATGAAATGTGACAAAAGGCAACACAGTGTAAAATTTAAATCCTTCAAGCATTTCAATTTTTTAAGCCTTCAGAGGATTTCTGTCACTTCCCCCAGTAAATCTAAACAAGAAGCAGGCCGCCAAGCTCAGGTGGGCAGCAAGAACCTGGACTGCTCAGCACAGGTTTCCCGAGTGATCAGTTGCCTGGCCCAGGTGTTGGATGTGGACCCAATGCCCACACAGAGGCGCCCGCATGATGCCAGGCCAACAGGAAGAAACTGGGGGAGTCCCAGAGAAAGTATTTCAGCTGGGTTTTGAAGCCAAAGCAGGAGTTTTGCCGGACATTAACAAAGCGGGAAGGTGGATGGGCAGACATCTTCAGTACAAAGACAATGGCAGGAAGGACTGGGGCCTGTGAGGAGCTTGAGGCACGCCCGAGTGGCTGGAGATGAGGCTGCACAGGTCTGCTGGGAGCTGCAGGTGGTCCCACAAAGGGGTCTGGGCTGTAGGCATGGGGAACCAGGGCTCCCCAAAGTACCACAAAACAAATGGTGGTGTTCTCCCCCTCCTATGCCCCCCACTCAGAGTATTTAAATGTTACCAGACACAGTCAGTAAAACTCATTATATTCCAAAGTCCCCAGCTTGATATTCATCTGAAAATTTTACTCTCCGTTCTCAGGGTCTAACTCCTTGCTTCTAAACCATTAGACAAATGAATCACCTGGGGATCTTGTTAACACTGCTGGATTCAGTAAAGCTGGGTGGGACCTGAGAACCCGTGGGGTTTTTTTTTTTAAAGATTTTAATTAATTAATTTATTTAATAAATAGAGATAGAGAGACAGTGAGAGAGGGAACACAAACAGAGGGAGTGGGAGAGGGAGAGGGAGAAGCAGGCTTCTTGCCAAGCAGGGAGCTTGACACAAGGGCTTGATCGACACAGGGCAGATGCCCAAGTCTGAGCCACTCAGGTGCCCCAGAACCTGCATTTCTAAGACAATTCCCAGGTGATGTCTGTGCTGCTAGATAATGGACCACATTTTTTCAGTAACAAGGCTCTACCTGATTAAGATTAGCCTTAATCAGGACACTGTGCTCTAAGAAGAAAGACACAGAATAGGATTTGCTCCTGTCCAATTCAGGGGGAACCAAACTCTAGTCAGCTTTCCACTTTTTGAGGGGATTCCCTAGTTAGTTAGTTCCTCTAGCAGACCTGCCCTATGGACTTGGGACATGTTCCCTCTCCCACCCTTCCCTGTACCACAGCTGCCCTTTTCACAACTCATCTGTGCCTCCCTGACAAGAGGCCTGAGAAGGGATGCCTGAGTGGCTCAGTCAGTTAAGGGGCTGCCTTCAGCTCAGGTCATGATCCTAGGGTCCTGGGGCTCCTTTCTCGACAGGGAGCCTGCTTCTGGCTGTGCCTGCCTGTGCTCTCTCTCTGACAAATAAATAAAATATTAGAAAAAAAAAAAAAAAAAGGCGGCCTGAGAAAACAAAAGTGAAATGGAAATCCTTTCAGGACCAGTTTGGTAAATATTAAATGGCAAAGGGGTTGAGGCTTTTGGCTAAACTTGAATAGAAGATCAGATTGTCTTTTGCTGGGTGGGATGCTATGGAAATATTTCATCTGAAATATCAGAGATAGAGACTGGATTCAAATCCTGATTCTGACCCTTAGTTTCTTCTAATATAAAAAAGGAGTGGTTACTCAGTACATTTGAATTCCCGCTCTTCTAGGAGGACTGGTGTTGCCTGTAAGCTCCCTTCCTGGCCTTATTCCTGCCCTCTTAAGATTTGGATTCTACAGGAACAACATAGTTCCCTCCCATTTCCTCTTTCCAGATCACTATAACCCAAGCTCTAGTCAGGTGGTCCCAGTAGTAAAACATGAGTGCTAATAGCTACAGTTTTATTAAGTGAAATCTAAAGATGGGCTTGGAAATGCAAGTGATTTAAAAGAAAAAATTAAAAAACTACAGATAATTTAATAGAGATTAAAAATCCTAATCCTATTCTCTACCTCATTCCCAGCATCAGTAACTTCCACGCCTACCTCACTAGAAGAAACAAATATGATCAAGCTCTGAAGACTTTTCCAGTCAAGAGTACAGTGTCCTTTGTGAGCTAACCCAGTGAGTGCCCTTGATTCCTTTCTTTCACAACTCCTGAAAGATAAGTCTGTTTATACCCTCCTAATATTCTGCCAGCATCGTCACCCTTCAATCTATCTGCCTTATACACATGCGGGTCTTCAGATGAAGCAGAGGAATGCAGGCTGATTCAGCTGCCCCTTCCTTTCAATGCCTTTCAAGAATGCTCTTTACTTTTACGCCTTTCCCTTGTTCATTTCCTTTCCTCCAGCCCTCAGACATCAGGTCCTCTCCATACGTAAAAAGGAACACCATAACGGGCTTCCTGACAAATCCAACTTCATATTCTCTGAACTATAAATGTGATGTGGACCATCCCCCGCCCCCTTACCCTGGGCTTCCATAAATAGACACAACCCTTCCTGGTCCTCCTCCAAGCTGACCAGCTATCTGCTGGGCGCTCCTACCTGGTGATCACAGACACTGTCCAGGACTCCTACTGGCTCCTCCCTCCATAAGCCAGGGCCTCGGAGGCCTCCTTCATTCTGCGGGTTAAGGATGAATCACTCCAGACTGCTCTATGCTCTCTGACTTGACACAGACTCAGCTCTTACCCAAGGTGCAGTCTCCTGTCTCCAACTAGCAGCTAAGCATTTGTTTTTAAACATTCCACTACACAGAACTTAGCTGTTCCCCAAAATGAGTTTTCCTATTAACCTTTCTATTTCTGTCAATGAGATCTCTTTCTCCCCACCCCTCTTCAAGATCATTACATTTTTCTACCCGCTTTCTCCCAGTTCTACAGAATCCTTCCTGCATAGCTCAGAACCAGGACTAGCTGGCTATGCAAACGGGACAGAGGGGGCACAACTCCAAACCTCTCACCAGAATTATTTCAATAGTTTAACTTCTCTCCTTGCTTCCAGGCTCTCCCCTTTTCAAACCACTTTATACATGAATGGATTATTTTTTGTAACATTAATTTTATCATGTTACTGGACAGCCTATCTGCAGGACTCTAATATCAAATTTAAATGGCTTACTTGGCCCACCAGGGCCCTGACCCCTATAATCCAGCTTTCCCTCCTGCTACTCCCTATCCTCTAGAAGCCTGATCCTGACTAGTCCCCCAGTATCATCTATACTATACCTCACCTCCACCTGGCCTGTGCTCAGGCTATACTTTTCCTTCCCAACCACCCAAGTATGTCCGTATCTAGGTCATTCTAAAACTTCTGCCATGTTTTTCCTCAACTGTTTAGACATAAATGATCATTGTCTTCCCCAAACTAGGAAAGCACCCATTGTAACATTCAGGAATACATTCTTCTGTTTTATTATATAAACAAAGAAGACTACTTGAGGGCAGCAACAAAGTGACATTCAAATCACAGGCTACCTCAGAAATCATCAAAGTCTAACCCTTGTCTAATGCCTGTCTGCCTTCCACAGAATATCACAGCAAACAGTGTACTAGCTTTCACTGGAGGGATGGGAAACTTTTTTATTTTTAATATTTTATTTATTTATTTGACAGAGATCACAAGTAGGCAGAGAGACAGGCAGAGAGAGAAGAGGAAGCAGGCTCCCCCAGGAGCAGAGAGCCAGATGTAGGGCTCGATCCCAGGACCCTGGGATCATTACCTGAGCCAAAGGCAGAGAGGCTTTAACCCACTGAGCCATCCAGGTGCCCCCCCACCAGCGCGTTTTGTTTTGTTTTTTTAAATATCCTTATCCTCCAGATCACAAAAGAACTTGTGTCACACTTGGGCTTAAACCCATAGGCAACAAGTAGCCAGGTTTTTAAAGCAGTAATGTTCACGTGCCAGAATTCTTTTTTAAAGATCTATTTATTTATTTGAGAGTCAGAGAAAGAGAGAGAAAGAGACATAAGCAGACTCCCCACTGAGTGAGGAACCTGACATCGATGCAGGGCTCAATCCCAGATCCCTGAGATCATGACCTGACCCAAAACCAAGAGTCAGACATTAACCCGACTGGTGCCCCCGGATTTGATTTTTTAAGATGAGTACTCTGGTGATTATGGTGAGGACAGACTTGGAAGGAAAAGGAATTAAACAGCCAGGGACAAGACACTAGGTAGGAGGTAACAGGGTCCTTTCAAGGAAAAAAAAAAAAAAAAAAAAAAAAAAGGCAATGGGTAGGACAAGGGGAACCAGATTCAAAAACCATTTCTGAGGTAGACTGGGATTTGCTGACCAACTTCTGGAAGGAATCCAGTGAGTGCCACACAGAGAACCCCCAGGGTGGTACTGCAGTCAAAGGCTGCCCTACCCAGGAAGAGACTACACTGGAGCCATGGTTGCAGGCAGTCTGTTTTGCCCAAGTTTCTTTTCCTTCTACCATTTTCAAGCCACGGCCTTCCCTCCAGATCACCAAGAGTTACACTACAGTGTAAGTCACCACTGTTATTCAGTTACCACTGTGGCCTCCTAGTCTTGTGATTTTTTTCTTCCCTTGTTAAAGGACTACTACTACCTAAACCCACTGTTATTCAAATATGGTTTTTGGAACTTTAGCACCATGTGAGTGCTTGCTAGAAATGCAAATTCTTATTCCCACCTACTGAACTGGAATCTCTCTGGGTAGAGGTCAGTAATCTGTGTTTTAATTAATCTCCAGATGATTCTCACTGCATGTTGAAGTTTGGAGAAGCACTGATCTAGTTAACCTTTCCAGATCTGGGCTTTCAATCCTGTATCTATTTTCTACCACTGAATGGAAACTCTATCCCAAGTACACTTTCAGACTATAATGTAAATTTACAAATGTGCCCCAGTAAGAAAAAAATTGGGAAGCATTCATTATTCTAGGGAAACCACATACACTTGGGTGAATCATTTAAACAGAACCTTTTAAAGATGCAACTCCAAGTCATTCCCTGAAATGATTATAATCGAAAGTCAGATACTAATTTTCAGATGAGACCCTTAAAGATTTTGCCCCAAACTAAAGGAAATTTAAGACTTAATGAAACACCTAGAGGTTTGCTTACCCATCCCTTACAAAAACCTTCTTACCGTAAGGTGAAGTAGTAGCTATTTTACAAGATAAACGACAAACCCTAACTTCACTTCTTCCTAAAAACACTGTCAGGAAGCACAAATAAATTAATTTGTCCTCTAAAATGGAGTTTAGGCCTTCCCGTAAAGGCTGTGATACTTGTCTTTCCCTCGCAGTGAAAACAACAATCTTACAATATGGTCAAGCTGTCCCCTGTCAGACATACACTTTCTGAATGAACAATGTAATACATACTGCTCAGGTTCATTCGTTCCCTCAACTGGCGCCTACTTTATGCCAGGCACTATGATGGCCATGAGCAAGACAGAGACTGTCAGCCCTCACTGAGCTTGTGTCAAGTAAGTAATTGAAATTATACTTGAGATAAATACTGACAAAAAACACGGGTGTTAAGACAGTCTATTTTAGCAAAGGAACCTGACACAGTTTGGATTAGTGGACCTCCACCAGGGCTACAAATCAGAATCACCAGGGACAGCTGGTCAACTGCTGTCAACCCCAAACAAGTCAGAACTCTGTGAACCCCAGCCACTGGTTTTTAAAGATCATTCACTCCCCAGATAATTCTAACACGTAGCCAAGGTAGAGAACCACTGGTCTGGGGCATCATGTGATAGATGTTAGGGGCACACAGGCCAGTAACACAGTGCCTGCTCTCCAGAAGCTTACCATCAAGTGACAGAGACCCAAGTGTCCAAGTATCAGCAAATTGCTCTGGTGACCTAAAGCAAAGAAACCTCAGATACAGGATAGTGTTTCTCCTGGTATAAGGATGGGGAAGTGATCCCAGAGGGCCATATAAGGTGCTTTTACCTATGTTAGCAAGGTTTGATTTTTTTTTTAAGATTTTATTTTTCTTTATTTGACAGAGAGAGACATAGCGAGAGAGGGAACACAAGCTGGGGGAGTGGGAGAGGAAGAAGCAGGTTCCCTGCTGAGCAAGGAGCCTGATGTGGGGCTCAAGCCCAGGACCCTGAGATCACGACCTGAGCTGATGGCAGACGCTTAATGACCCAGCCACCCAGGCATCCTGCAAGGTTTGATTTCTAAAGGTGGGTCCTCAGGCCCTGAATCATTCTTTACACCTTTAAAAAAATAAAAAATAAAAAATAAAAAATAAAAAGGATTTTATTTATTTATTTGACAGAGAGATCACAAGCAGACAGAGAAGCAGGTGGGGGTTGGGGGGGGGGAAGCAGGTTCCCCGCTGAGCAGAGAGCCCGATGCGGGGCTCGATCCCAGGACGCTGAGATCATGACCCAAGCCGAAGGCAGAGGCTTAACCCACTGAGCCACCCATGTGGCACCCCTCTTTATACCTTTTAATGTATCTTAAATATTGCAGTTTTTTTGTTTTTTAAATAAAAACTGACTTTAGTCAATGAGGGCATCAAAGAAGTTATTTAAGCTGAGTTTTGACATTTGATTAGGAAGGGGTTTTCTGAATAAATAATCTTGAAGATGTAGCCTGAAATATGACTAGAGGAATTAGGAGGAAATGTGTCTCAGGCAAAGGGAAGGGTCTGTGCAGAGGTCTGGAAGCAGAATAAAGCATGCAGCCTTACAAAACTGAGACAAAGTCAGTAACAAGGCAAAGGACAAAACAGGATGAAGTACAGGTTCTCAAAGTGCCATCCCTAGCCTACAGCATCAGCAGCATCAGCGGCATCAAGGAATCTGTTACAAATGCAAAGTCTCAGGCCTCATTCCAGACCTAAATCAGAAGCAGGGGGCAGCCTACATAATATTAAGGATTTTGGATTTTATTCTAAGATTAATGAAAAACAATTGAAAGATTATAAACAGAGGGACAACATAATCAGGATAATAGCAGCTAAATGGTTTGGCATTAACAGCAGAGCAAAAACTCTTCAAAATCTAATTTTTGTAATAATCAGGATCAGAAACCATGAGTCTTTACATCAAGGGTCACAATCATAAAGCCTTTAGGGCTATGTGGTAAGATGAATGAGCAAAGAGGAGGACGTGGAGAACTGGAGAGGCTGCCCTCCAGTCAGCCCAGCTTCCGTTCTGGAGCCCAACACCAAGAGGCGCCTCATGAACACCCGCTGAGAGAAGGAGCACAGTGGCAAACCTCGGGATCCCTTGACACAACTGCTTCGGGAAAGAGTGGGCCCTTTCTAGGGAATCCTGACTTCTCCTTTCTTCAAATGTGACCATTTCCCAGCCTGGCTAGGCAAATCTGGCATCAAACCAAAATTTCAAAGAATAACCACCTTTTGTTTCTTAGTCCAAATAGCAGAGGGATAAAAAGCAATTCAACAAACAAGATGCCAATAACCCAGCCAACTCACCTCCCACATAGAGCTTCTACCACAGAGCAAATGACCCATTTGGATGAATCTATAGGAGAAGCCTGAGCTTGGGAAGGCTCCTTGTGATAGGCTGCCCAGGAACAATCCTCCCCTGGGCCCACGAAGCTGCCAGTGCCCTCACTTCGGCAGGTCAAATCAGAAGCTCTGGATGTGACGGTACAAGGCTCTTAACCCTGTTTGTACGCTAGGCTTCTCAGGACTGAAAAATGACACAGTTCCACTGGAAGATTACCAGGAGCAAGCAGAAACTTTCTGCTTTTCAGGGAGCAACTTAAAGCAATGGCAAAAATCCACTGATTCAGTTTCTTGCCACAGTAGCACCTCACTCAGATTCGGTAAGCTACAGACCACAGATGAGGAGGGAGTAGGTACACACTTCTGACTCAATCAGGTTAAAAAACACATTCCAGTGAGGTCTGGGATGCAGAAAAGGATTGCAACAGTCCTTAATGAAAAGGGAACAAAGAGGGATTGCCTTATCCAGACACATCCTCACCTAATTCCTCAACAGAGAAAGTCCACAGTCTTGGGGCCCACGTGACAGTGGCTACGCTTGTGGCCCGGGATGCCTGCACAATAGGTACCGAGGGAATCCGGAGACCTTTCCCCACGCAGGTTATGGCTCAGAGATCTTCAGGGGAAGTCAGGGGAGGCTTCATGATGAAGAGAGTTCCTGCCTCCTACTTATTCCTTAAAGATCCAGAGACCATTTTCTCCCAAGTCAGAAAAACTGAAGAGGTAGGCTTCAAATCAGAGTAGAATCAAAATTTCTAAAGACGTTTTTTTATCTAGACATGTGTGGCTGAATTTCTATTTACTAACCGAAGCAGGATTTATAATGGAGGGTTTGTCTACCAATGGTCTTACTAGATTTTAGAGCAGCCCATTTTATTCCCGTGCCCAGGAGATTAATTTTCAGAACCTGTGTGACTGGCCTGCACATAGTACCAGAGCTAAGACGAGGGGTAAGTGTTCCCAGAACCAGTCTACTTTTAACTATTTGGTGCAGTCTCTCAGGTATCAAGTAGAGTCCCTATGTCCTCTGAGATGATAATGAGAATCTCTGACATTTAGGGAGTGCCCACAATGCCTGAGCACTCTACTTTAACCTATCTCATGTTAGCAACCACTCCATGATAGGATCATTTTACAGATGCAAAAACAAAGGCAGGAGAAGGTTAAGTGACTTGCCCAAGGGTACAGAGTTAGTGGCTGGGTCAAAATGCAGATCCAGGAGCTCCGGCTCTAGAGCCCAAGCTCTTCATCAGCAGACTGTACTGCCTTTCTCAGGATACTATCAGTTCATCCATAAACAGCAATCAAGCATCTGGGCACCAAGCACTCTACTAGACAAAAGCACCTATTCACACAAAACAACCAGAAAAACTGCTTTTACTCAGCCCATGCTCAAAGGGACCATCCAAGCTAAATGCACCCCAGCTCGTACTTCCTAGCTAAATACTAAGACAAAAACCTAAAAATTAAACCCTCAAAAATAAGGTCAAAACAACCCTGAAACCTCTCTCAACTTTGAGAGAGAGTGAACAGTGCTTCCAATATCTTCATCTTCTCTGTCCCTTACCTGGTTCATGCCTCAGGGCCCAAGATTTTAAAAAAATAAAAAACACAAAACCAGAAAACTCTAAATAGAGATCACCAAACCTATTCCCCAGGCAGCCAGCCAAAACAGATATTCCACAAGATCAGTCCATAAATTCCTACTTAGAATTTTCAACCTGAATTCAAGGAATAGCTAATTGTTTATTTAGGTCATACCACCAAAACATCCAACCAGAAACTAGTTTTCTTTGCTTTCTTCTCTGCCCCATCATCTGTTAGAGGTTGGCAAGAATACTCACAGGCAAGCTTGAGGGTCTTGACTGAAGACTCAGGTTCATATCTTCTTGCCCTCCCTTACTGGAGGGGGCTGAGGATGCCTGAGACCCAAATGAATCTTGAGATAACTCCTAAAATAAGAAAAACAAAATGCTGTGAAGGCCTGGTATTGGTAAACCAGGCAAGCTTGCTTCATGGTGAAAGGGCTATGGAAGTGTCTCCCAGAGGGCAGGCGGGACCAAGACTGCCCAACTACCCATGATATTCTCTGAAGGCAGAAAAATACAAGGTGTGGCTCTTAAGACAGGAAGGTCAGCGAGCACCAGGTGATGTATGGAAGGGTTCAATACACTGTACACTTGAAACTAATATGACACTGTACGTAAACTAACTGGAATTAAAATAAAAACTTAACAATAAAGTTGGTTTAATTAGAAGGAAAAAAAGAATGTCAACAGTGCATTTAAGACTCTGAACAGCACTGCTGACCATTTATCGGCACAGACAGCTATTCCTTGGGGTTAAACGCTGAAGTACAGCTAACTACAAGGTTTTTTATAATCTATCAAGGAATGAAACCAATTAATTAAAAAAAAAACTCACGCTAGAACCTCTACAATAAAACGAGTACTGCTTCCTTCAAAATGAAACTGCCTTGGGATGAGATATTTATTCCAATACTGCCATCAATGCACAGAATCTTTAGTGGACCTGTCATCTGGTCACAGCTCCTCTTTTTTGCTCTTAAAATAATAAAGCCCAAATTGTCATTTTTAGGCTTTATCACCTACCTTGCTCACAGACATGGCTACAAAGGAATTTTAGCTATTTCCTAAAATCAAACCCACCTTCAACAAATCAAACTTGCCACCACTGAGACTGTTCTAAAGAATGTTCTAAGAATGCGCAGCTCTGATGGCAACTTCACATGAAGGGGTCCAAACTATCCTAAGCAATGGCAGAATGTAACGGCGGCTGGAATGAACGTACAGTACAGCCTCCCAAAGGCTTTTGGGACTTTTCAAAAAGAACCAAACTCACTTGGATGCTCAGTTCTGAATGCTAGTTTATAAAAACAAAACAAAACAAAACAAAACAAAACAAAACCAGTCCCGTTATCTTTAATTTCTTATCAGTCTATGCAACTTCCCATTGCCCTATTTCTTCATCAGTAAGAAGAGCCACAGGTTTTTATGGAGTTAAGAAGGTTATGCCTTTATTAGTTCAATCAATCCAGTTAACATGTTTACCCAGAGTTTAATTGGTTTTTAAGTGCACATGAGAGAATAATTTGTATGGCAAAGTTCTCCCGACACCAAGCCCCAAGCTGTCTGTGGTCACACGCAGGCAAGGGCGAGAGGCAGGGGCACCTTACCTGTGGTGGAGGGAAGCGCTGCTGGGAATAGGCAGTTTGCTGCGCCTGCTGAGACTGGGGCTGAGGGTACGCAGCCTGCTGGGAGAGCGTCGAGGAGGCTGGCTGCTGAGGTGGCTGCTGCTGGTAGGGAGACTGTGCCTGCGGCTGTGAGTAAGGGGGCTGGCTCTGGGGGTGCTGCTGGGTGGTGGACTGCTGGGAGGGGTATGGAGTTGGGGACTGCTGATGTGGAGGCTGGGATGGCTGCTGGGAGTAGGGAGGCTGGGAAGCCTGGAGCTGTGGTGGCTGAGATTGCGGCTGCTGCTGATAGGAAGGCTGGGCGTGAGGATTCTGGGACGGTGGCTGCTGGGAGTACGGTGGCTGCTGCTGCTGGGGGTGAGGACTTTGCTGGTTGTAATATGGAGTCTGGCCCTGCTGACCATACCCACTGGGGCCTTGTTGTCCATAAGGAGGAATCTGTAGGAAAGGAAAGGATACTTTTAGCATAGACTCTTCTGGATGAAGAAAGGTATTCTATCTGACTACAGCTTGAGGATGGGTATAGGAAATAGGCAAGCCCAGCCTCCCACTTAGAAGGCCCATGGTTTTTCCTACCATCCCTCTCTAAACAGAGCCAGAAGGACAGCCCAGCTGGGTTACTAGTTGGTTTGTTTACAAGTGGATTGCATTTGTCTACAGAAAATTGACACTAATATCTGGGCAACTTTTAAGACTTTGAGAGCAGCCGTTTTCATCAGAGAACCTCTTCTTTATCACAGCCTAAACTGTTTTGTAAGTGCTCGGAACCTGTATCCTCACCACAACGAATGGTCAGCAGCAGCCTGGCTCAGCTGACTAAAAACGCCGGGTTTAATAGCCCAGACAGTGTGCAAATCATTAAGCTACTCTGGTTCTCTTTTTCATTCAGTTTTCATTCAAAAAATATGTAAGAGCCTACTTGCTTGATTGTACCAGGCTCAATTCTAGGCACTGGGGGTATATATGGTAAGAAGGCAAAACAAAAAAACAACCAACCCCGTAATACCCATCCATCTTTCCTCCATCTGCTCACCGGAAAAACAAAAACAACAAACAAGCCCCCAAAACAAACAAACAAACCCCAGAGTGACATTATTCTATTTTCCATATTTAAAGAGCTACTTTGCTTTAATGTCTTAGAAGTAAAGTTAGGTTTTATATTCTGTCCATCACCATTTTCAGTATGAGTATTACTCAAATATAAACAATAGGAAATGCTGTCAAAACAAAAAATGACAATAGATAATGGTGCAGATGGCCAGACAAAAGGAAACAAGGGAAACCTTAACATTTTTAACAGCACTGTTAGCATCGCTACCGTTCAGTCTTCCCTTTTTCTTCTATTCCCAGTCCCTCCTAATCTTTCCTTTTGAATGAGACACCTATATGTCGAAGGCCTTTGCAAACACGAAGGGCCTTTTCCATTCCCAGGGCACAAGGCATGAGATGATTTTCCTGATTACAGTGGACAGGTGCCCAGCCCCTGCCTTTTTTCCCCCACATCCTTTGGAGATCACTATTCAGTGGTTGGTACAAGCAGGCCAGCCAGGTCAAAGGACACAGATGACACAGGTAACCGCCTATGGCCGGCGAACAGCTTTTCTTTGAGCACACATGGGATGATGCCCACAACCTTGGCCTTATAAGCAGCATACTGTAGACAACTGAGCCCACTGGCCTATGCTGCTGTTGAGAGGTTTAGATGCCAAAGACTCATTCTGAGTCTACAGCTCAAGACCAGATCATGGACAGCAATAAGGGTTAAGGTAATTGGAGTCACCATCTACCTGCTGTGCATAAGAGAGGCCGCCCATGGCACTCTGCGCCCGGCCCTGCATGGCCATTGGGTACCGCTGCGGGGTCTGGGACCCATATGGCTGCCCTGGGTACCCATGTCCTTGCTGCGGTCCTGATGAAGGTCCCTGTTGTTGCGAGTATGGGTTAGTCCCGCCATATGGCTGAGGTCTCATCTTGCCCATCTGATCCATTGGACTGGATGGCTACAAAATAAAAAGCATTTCATTAACCTGAAGCTTTGATAGCCTCTGGCCAATATGATCATAAACACAAGCGTACAGGTCTGTATGCCACATAGGAAAACAGTTATTGTGAAAAAGTAGTGGTACAGACCCAGTAATCCTCGGGCAAGTCATTTAGCCTTCCTCATAACCTTGGTTTTACCCTATGTGAAATGAAAATACCACTATGAAAGCTATGCACTACTTTGTGACTGTGGCACTACCTGAGATCCAAGGAACAGGCCAGGTGTGAACCAATGAATATATGCACCCTCTGGTGCAGAAAATCAGAACAAAGACCTTTCAGTTGCAAGAGGACAGTGTTGCTAAGCTCTGCCATCATCTTGTTCAACACTATCGAAACTAATGCTTCAATACTGTGGTTGGGGATTCAAATACTTAAGTATCTAGATGCTTCCATTCTTTAAATGGTGGAATCTTTCTTCTTGCATGTCTGTAGCTTGTTTACACTAAGGCACAAGCAATTACGTTTATGCTTTCTTCTCAATGGGTAACATGGCTAAGTTACAGCTGTTGACTCTGAATTTGGAGCCTTGGCCATCTCAACTGAAAACTTCATCTCCTTTAATATTCAAAGGTTTGAATGTGTAAGGATAGAATTTTTATCTCCTTAAAGGACAAGATATACAGGTACACCAATAATGGAAGCTTAAAGTATACTTCACAAGTATTTGGCTACTAACATGGCTTTCTTTCAGCTCTATGTGGGACAATAGGTTCAATCAGCTCATTCACTTTCTGACATAACTCTATCCTATTGTAGCTAATATATAGGACAGAGTCCAGCATGTTTTCCAGCCAGTGATGCCTACCTATACTGATGGGTGGGGTGTGTCATTAAAGACCTTAAATAGATACACCAGAGTTGAAGAGTAGGCCTGGACTTGACAGAAAACTTGAAAACTGAATCTTAAATTGGGAATGGGGAATAGATATTAACACTCTGGGCCTGTATAACATTAGCTCTCAAATTAAGGATTCAGTGGTTCTCAAACTTTAGAATGCATCAAAATCACCTAGAGGGCTTTTTAAAACACAGGCTGATGAGTCCCACCCCCAGAGTGTCTGACTCTACAGGTTCAGGGTCAGGCCTAAGCTATGCACTTGTAATAGTTCCCCCTGATGTTGATGCTGCTGGTTCAGGGGCCATACTTGAAGAACCACTGATCTAGATTATACCTGGGGTCCTTCCTCTTCTGCTTTTCTATAATTAGTGTTCTATAATTTAAGGTAGATAAGACCTTAAAAAACAACAAAAGCCCTCTAAGAAACGGGGAGGGAGGCACACTCAGATAACTGGTTATCTGTACATATCTTTTTTGGAGGACAGAGTACTACCTAAGTGTTTTATAATAGAGGGGAAAGTCAAGCTGTTATACAGAAAATGGTAAGACAAAAAGCCACAGAAACTGTCCTCCTAAACACCAAAAGGAAAAAAAGCAGAGGCAAAATTCTTAGGCTGCAGCAGAATCTCAGCTAAAAAGGTAACAGTGAGGATGGAAGTACCCTTCAAGTTTCTAGACTACAGTGAACCACAGTAACACCGTATACCAAATCACTACTACATGTCAATATTATTAAAGTGCTGTTTCCAACAATCATACCTACCAAATTTTTGCCCAAGTCCTGCCTCTGTAATAAGAAACTCCAATAAAATCTCAATCATTAATTTTGGACCTACGGGGATTCTTTTGGCGCTGTTTAGGAAATTCAAATTTAACAACTGGACTAGTAAGTAAAAAATAGCATGGGGTCTTCCCCAGATACACCTAGCAATGAAGCCAAAACATCATGAGTCCCTCCTGCAAAGAGCTCAGGGGCTTACATGGCCACACGATGCCACACATAGTGACCAGATCCTCAGCTCATCCCCAACTGCAGCTGCTGTCCATGTGGCCCCCAGGTGAGGAGACTACACTTGCTCAACTGAAAGACCAGCCCACTCTAGGTATCTCTGTCAGACCAGGTCTCCCCACAACACAAGTGGGGCAGTTATTACCATGGTTACTGTGGAGCTTCTAGAGCAGTACTTATCAACCAGGGCAACAGATCAGAATTTTCTGTGAGGCTGCACGAATGCCTGTGTCTCTCCCCAACTCCCTCCACTCCTTAGGATCCTTGGATGATTCTAATGTACACTAATGTAAGTGAGATCTGGAGACACACTGTCCAATAAAATTTTCTGTGACATGTGACTTAGGTACTTGAAATATGGCTAGTATGACGAGGAACTGAATTATTTTTTTTAAAGATTTTCTTACTCATTTGAGAGTGAGAGAGAGGCAGCTAGAGCACAAGTGGGAGGGGAGGGGGGATGCAGAGGGAGAGGGAGAAGCAGACTCCCGCTCAGCAGGGAGCCCAGTGTGGGCTCCATCCCAGCCCAGGATTAAGACCTGAGTCTAAGGCAGACATTTAATTGACTGAGCCATCCAGATGCCTGCAACTGAATTATTTTTATTTACTTTTATTTAAATTCAAATAACCACCTATAGCTAGTGACTATCATACTGGACTGACAGTTCTAGAGCAGTGCTCACAAATCATTTTCCTCTTTCCCTGTTCACCAAGGGCTCCAAAATTCCTGTCTACATCCTGTACAGTACTGCACAGAAAGAACAAAGAATGTGTAAGTCTATAGACTTGGTTCAAATCCTAACTCTATCACTGTCTAATCTTGAGCATAAGTCCATCTAAACAGTGAAAAATTTTTCACCTAAAATGCACATAACTTGGAGCGCCTGAGTGGCTCAGCTGGTTAAGCATCCGACTCTTGGTTTCATCAGGTCATGATCTCAGGGTTGTGAGATGCAGCCTTGCCTTGGCCTCTCCCTCTCTCTCTCCCCCTACACCTCCCCCCAAATTAATATCTCTCTCAATAAATAAATCAATCTTTAAAAAAATGTACATAACACACTACACACAGTACCATTTAAATGCCTAATAAATAGTAGCTATTATCAATAACGATTAACAGTGCTTCTGCCTGGCTCTGAAGTCCACAATGTGCTGTAGTTCTATACTCTTCAGACTCAACCCACACAGGGGCATGCCCAGCTCCACACAGTGGTATCCTGCCCTGCCCTCCTGTCCACAACAGCTTCCACTAGCAGAAACCCAACCCTTCATCATAAAGGCACTTCCCATTCTTCAGCACACTCTGATCTCTTATATATCTAAACTTCCTATAGTAAATTCAGAATCCTAAGATTTGGCACTTAGTTGTCCAGTTGACTGCATCCGTCAAGACTATATTCTAGGGGGGCACCTGGGTGGCTCAGTGGGTTAAGCCTCTGCCTTCGGCTCGGGTCATGATCTCAGGGCCCTGGGATCAAGCCCCCAATTGAATCAGGCTCTCTGCTCAGCAGGGAGCCTGCTCCCCTCCCTGCTCCTCCCCCGACCCCCCCCCCACCAGCCTCTCTGCCTGCTTGTGATCTGTGAAATAAATAAATAAAATCTTGGGGGGAGGGGAAGGACTGTTCTAGGAAGCCAGAGATCACCTTCAAAGTCCTCCCCCTCCACTCCCTGCTACAGAAAGCAGGTGCAGAGCTAGGGCCCAGTAACTTCAATGTGCCAGGCTGCCCTACTGTAAGAAGTAGGTAGGGGATACTATGGGGAGGAAAGCCCAGATCAAACCATCTAGCCATAGGCCAGGGGCACACCCTAAACCAGGTTATGACTTTGAGGGAAGAGGAAAAAAAAATGTGGATTAAACCGAAAGAAAAAAGAGGGCAGGGTAGAACAAACAGCCAGGGAAGAAGCAGCACTTTTGAGAAGAATCTTATGTGCCATGCTGTACCAGAGAGACCTCAAACTGCAAAGGCATCCCCAAACACAGCTTAGAAACAAAAGGCTAAAAGCAAGTTATCTCTTTCTCCCTCCTATCTAGGGACCTGTACTCCCAGTGGAGGACAGGTACTTAGAGGGGCCTAGTTAATAAAGGTTTCAAGGATTCTTCCATCAACTTTAGGAAATCTTTGCCGACCAAAAATTAATGCAAATCAAATAAATCCTTATTCTAAAAATAAAATTTAGACATTGCCCCTCCTGAACATCAGATTTCTGACCCCCTCCCCTCACCAAAGGTTTATAATCAACAGAATATGCAGCTTTGCAAATTAAAACATATTCAGTTCAAACAATCCGATAACTCTGGTCTCATGTCAAAGCTAAACATCCGCTTATATCAGAAGGGGAGGTAAGTTGAGACCTAACTCACACTTCTGACATTTCAAACCATTGTGAAAGATTTGCGATTTGCAGTTATAGATGAAATGCCATCTTACAATCTCTCATAATAGAGAAGGGGCCTTAAATCATCACTAATCAGCTTTATTGGAAAATAGCAATTTCAAGCCAGAAAAATCCCTACTACATGCAAGACAGAAAAGCCAGTATCAGCAGTCTGCAGGCATCAAGGAAGAGGCAGGGAATGGGGAAACACCAAACTCTGGCTGCAAAGAGCCAGAGATTCCACTCTGGAAATGATGGAGAGGAAATCCTTTCAATGGGAAACCACAGGAGTAGATTACTGTGATTATACTTCGAAAGCAAAGGCTCTGCCACAAAGACACATAAATGAGAAGAAAATGATGCCCCCTTGATCAGGGAAGTTGGGCCCCTTGCTATATATACTCTCCTGTATTCATAAAAAATAAAAATAAAAAAGGGGGAAGAACCGTAAGAAAAAAAAAATCCATCTCCATCCACCGCTTATCTCTTTCCAGATCACTGGCCATGTTACAAACCGCCTGCCAAATAAAATGCATCAAAAGATGCAGTTGAGGGGCATCAAAGGCAAAGATGCCTAGTAGGCTGGACCCTCTGAATATAGTCAGAACAGCTTGTAGACTAACCATTCGCAGAGAGTCCCCCAATCCAGGCAAAAGTAATTACATGCCCCTCCAGACCAGTGGGCTAATGGAATCCCTGACAACTTCTTATTGCACCAAGAAAAGCCATAACAACCCTCAGCACCAAGAAAAGCCATAACAACCCTCAGGGATGCTGAGATAGAAGAAACTGGACTTCAAAATTCTCCAACTCCTGACCATGACTGACTGTGAAGAGAGCAGGGAAGATCGCCCCCAAGGCCCCCTCCTTCAAACTTCCAAGCAGAAAGATACTATTCACCAAAATGTATCACACCATGTTCCTGTGGCACCAAAGAAAGATCAACTTAATTTTCTTGAAATAAAAGTCCAAAAGCTCCAGGCTTCAGTCTCAATCCGAAGATACAGAAAGGATGTGATCAGGCGGCAGGCGAACCTAAGGAGCCAGACTTGGTACCCAAAGATTGGCAAGAACAGGAGTAGAAAGGGATGGGCCGGGGCTGCGGAAAAGCTGCCCATCAGAATGCAGAAGTCTTGACTACCACTTGTTCTGTCATCCTAAACGACAAATAGCTGGGGCCAGTATAAACTTCGTGCCATAACCTGGAATTTGGACATCTAAATATTATTCCTTACTCCTTGTGCTTTCAATTCATTCCTGGCCAGATTTGTTGTATGACTTTTAATAATAACAATAAAAAAAAGCATCCCTGGCTCTTTAACCGAAAGAACCCCCTAATTGATTCCCACAGTAATTAACCTGCATTTTACCTCAGAGAGCGGTAGTTAAGGAAGTCGGCACTGCTATTTATAACTCATCTCAAATTGAGGGCAGACTGCCTAAAATCTAACACATCCCAGCTGTACTCCTGTTTGAACTGGGGCCAAGGGAATTTTTTAAAGCAATCTTGGCACCGAATGAATGACACCAACAGTATGAGAGCGCGAGCGGTTGTGTTGTGGTGACGTAGCACTGGAGGTGGAATGGGAGGGGGCCAGTGTACTGTGATCCCTCCCGTGCATGCCTGCTGCTCGCCGAGTCCCAGTACAGTAAGCTGGGAACCGCCCACTGAGAGCCAAACACAGGAAAAGGCTTTTCCTGTGGAACGCCTTGAAGTGAGAAACACATGGCTAATCTGCATAAACGCGAAGCCACACCGCCCCTGCCAGGAAGGTTAGTGCTCGTAATCTCTGGCCATGAAGCTGGCTGCCTGGGAGGACTTGGACTGGCGCCTGATAACCCAGAAAGAGCCGAGAGAACAGATGGGTAAGGACCCCGGCAGAAAACAGCCCCGGGTCACGTGACTCGCCACATGGCCCCGCCAGCACAAACTATTGTCTGGCTGCGGAGCTCCCATACAAAGGCACCCGGCCTCGGCTTCCTGTGATCACAGGGACAGGCGGCAGCTGTTGATCCAGTTCCCGTTCAGGACCCTCCCCTGTTGAGGGGCATTCCAGCCAGGGACAAATATAAAAGGTAAGGCCTCTCCCAATCAACGCTTTCAGCTTCCCCCAAGCTCCACGTGGCTCCACTGGGATCCCAGGATGGACAGAATAGACTCCCCTAAAAAGAATCACCCTTTATACCCTGGTACACTGCAGCTAACCAGAATAAATCATTCTCATTGTGCCCTCTTCCCCAGCCACACAGACTCTGTATCCAAAGCCTCCTCATTCTCTTCTTACTCTTCCAGTATCTCATAGCTTTGAAAATTGGTCAAGGACCCCTACCTGAACTGAAGAGAAACTGCCCAGAAACCTGCTTGTTTAGTTCCATCCCCACACTCTGCCTCTTAAAATAAAGAGACTCCCTTCATTCTGTTTTGGATTTTAAACAGTCAGGTTTCCCTACTGTTTATGACCTAGGACAACAATAAGACATTCCTTAACCTCCTATCTGGTCTCACGAGAGACATTATTTAAGATTTTCTGAAGCTAAACTGATGATAGGAAAAGAAAAATACCTCTTCAGACATACCAACACTTGACCTAGGAAATTAAATCCACTAAGCCCAAGATTCTTATCCTTCTTAACCTAAGAATCATACCCCAAATTTTCTACAAGAGATAGAAAACATTCTAGTGCTAGTTCATCCAACTACTAAATGAACTGGTCATCTGCCTATGGTGAGACTAGTATATACAACAACTACCTCTCCAAAGAGATTTTTTTTTAAAGATTTTATTTATTTATTTGACACAGAGTGACCCAGGTGCCCCTCTCCAAAGAGATTTAAAAAAAAAAAAAAAACTTTCAAAATTCTGTTAAGTGTCCAAATAGAATATAAATTCAGAAATCCAAACTCAGGACACCTGGATGGCGCAGTTGTTAAGCTTCTGCCTTCAGCTCAGGTCATGATCCTGGGGTCCTGGTATAGAACCCCGCATTGGGCTCCCTGCTCAGTGGACAGCCTGCTTCTCTCTCTCCCACTCCCCCTGCCTGTGGTCCCTCTCTCCATCTCCGTCAAATAAATAAATAAAATCTTAAAAAAAAGAAAAGAAGGTGTTAAAAATCCAAACTCAGGGGTGCCTAGGTGGCTCAATCAGTTAAGTGTCTGCCTTTGGCTTGGGTCATGACTCGAGTCCTGCATTGGGCTCCCGGGCTCCCTGCTCATCGGGGAATCTGTTTCTCCCTCTCCCTCTGACCACTTGTGCTCTCTCTCAAATACATACGTACATACATACAATCTTTAAAAAAAAAACCCAAATTCAATGAAAAGTTCTATCAACCCTACTCTGTTTACAGAAATAGTTCTAGGAGATTAGGGCACGTTCCTTTCTGCAGACTAAGAACTCATTTCACAGCCACCACCTGAAGCACCAGCCTGACCAAACGTCTAGGAAGGGCTACAACCAGACATCAGACTTGATCTTCCAATCCATACTCTGTCTCTAAAAGTGACAGAGAACAAGGGGCTTCTCTCCCTGGCTCAGAGATTGTAGGCTACTGTGCTCCCTCCTTCTAGGTCAGATGATCACAGAAAACTTATGAAGGGTAGAAAAGAGACCAAAGGGGTAAGAGTCACTGAATCATCCAGCAAAACTCAAACAGATTATGAGAGCCAACTGTAATAACCACCTCACAGCTGTCCACCCAGAAGAGGCATGCCAGAAAAACCACAACCAGGTGGCTGTATTTTATTTCTTCTTTGGTTCCAGAAAGAGCCCTTCAAATAGTGCAGCAACAGCACCAAACTAATGAACAACAAACTATGAGTCCTTCTTAACCAGCACACTTTCATTAGCCACCTTTCACAAAGAAAATGCTCTTCCGAAAATGATGAGGAGCACTTTTTTCAAAGACCAAATTTAGCTAACCAATCTCTCCCATTTCTAACGAATTACCAAAGCCTCTGAGGAAACCACACAACTTCTTGAGAAAGAATTCCTCGGTAGGTACTGCTTCAATCCCAGGTTTTAAAAAGTTAAGTCCCCAAGAAGATGATTAAACAGGAACTGAAATGCCATTTGATAAAATTAAACATCCCCTCCTTAACAACTTTTTAATCTCAAGAATAAGGCAGCAGCATAACATGGTGTAAAGTACTAGACTGAGAAGACACTTGGGTTCCCATCCCAGCTCTCTGACCAGTTCCCTGGGGTGGGCTAGGGTTGGGGGGGATGGGCAAAGCACTAGCCAGGTTGTACCTTAACGTCCTCAGCAACACAATGGAATCCAGCCCTCCAGATTAGAATAGCAGCTCTGGGAGAGGGCCAGGAATCTCCTTAGGCAATTCTCCTGTCAAGTCTGGGAGCATTCGGGCTACAATGCCCTCTTTCCCAAACTCCTCCCATCTCTAGTACCAAGTGACTCTAGAGCTGAGATGCATGTTCAGTTTTCCTTAGCCAAACAATGGTCTTTAGAGGGCAGTGCCTGGCCAATAGAGAAACCACCAGGAATGCACCTCAGACTCCCAGATTCCTAAATAAGCAGCAGTCTCAGTCAAAACCAAGCTTTCCGAAATTCATATACTGAGTCCCTGCGTTGTCTTGTTCACCTAAACACGGATCACTAACATACTATATACTTATGCTGCTCACATTCTGTATTCCAGGACAGTGAAGATGTGTGTGTAAAGCAACTTTCCTTCTTTAAAAGTAGGAAAGGAAAGGGGACTGTGGAAGAGAAAGTGAAATTCTAGAGGCCTTGTTAATTCCTAACCTCCTTCATGCAGAGGAAATGCTTTGGCCCTGGGTGGCCAGTCCTACACAATGGTTAAGAGCTCTGCCCTTGCAAGGCCTTCAACTTCTCTGTCCCTCAGTTTCTGCATCAAGAGAGCAGAGACAATAGTAGTAGCACCATCGGGGCTGAATGAACGACTTAATACATTAAAACAAGACCCTCTTCTTCAAACCAACTGGACATGCTGCGGCCTCACCAACCTCTCCACCAGAAATACACTTTCTTCCTTCCAGTATTAGTATAGCTCTCTTCCACATCAAACAACACTTTAACGTGGCCTTCCCGGGTAAACCCATCCAGTATCTCAATCCTGCACAGCTCTTAGACCTGGTCCCTGATTAACTGTTCTCCCAAGCATGTATCATTAGAATACTCTATGGTTTACTATTTACCTTGTTTAATGTCTGTATCTTAGACTAAAATATATAAGCTCGTGGGTATATGTCTAGAGATACTAGAAGTATAAAGTGTGTTTCATTGACTGTTATATCCTCTACACCCAAAATGTTAGCTATTATCATCCTGCACAAGTCCCAGATTTCTAGAAACAAAGCTTACCAACTAGAACACTTAAGGTCTGGTCCTATACACTCAAGACCAGAAACCCAAAGTGGTCAATTAGAGGTCAGCTAACAAATAAACTAAGGTTATGCTTTTTAAAAAAAGAGGGAAAAAAGCACAGGCTTTGATACTACATTGAGCAAGTCACTTCCCTTGCACCAGAATCATCTGTAAAACAGGGGGATTAAAAACTGTCTAACAAAGATATAAGACAATTGAAATGATTAAATATGTGAAATGCTTGTTAAACATACAGGTTCATAAACTACACATACAGACTTTACTTTCCTTTACCCTCAATGAGAGAAAAAGCAGAATGGGTTGTAAGCAGTTTCAAACAACCTGCTTAAAAATCAAGAACACCACAAGTCAGACATCGAAAGGGTTGCTCAGTCCAGTTTTCAAGCTCTATCTACTTTCAGTCTGTTCTCCCAAAGGAATCCCAAGGAATCTCCTCCCAAGAATCCTGACAGTAAAGCCCAATAGTTTTCAACCAGAACAATACTAATCCCCTGAGAAGTGTTTGGAAATAAATGTATTAGAGTGCCTTTTTTGTTGGTTGTTTTTTTTGTTGTTGTTGTTGTTGTTGTTTTTTTTTGTTGTTATCACATCAACTCTGTGGTGCTACTGGCATTTATTACCTGGGGAGCAGGATGCCAAATGTCCTGCAATGCATCTCCACACAAAGAAGAGCCTCGATGAGAAACAATGGACTCTAGCCCATTACAAGTCCAATCTTAGATGGAGAATTTCCTGTAACACTTGACCCTGGAGCAGTGAAGGGAAAGGGAATCAGAACTGACCAGTACCCATCCCAAGAGCCCAGCATTACAAAGCCACCCAGTAGCCAAGGTAATCATATATAAAATTTACTTTAAAAAATAGTCAGAAGATAATTTACTGAAGGTCGTACTTCTCCTCCAGCGCATTTATTACAACTTCATAATGGTTATTTGTAATTACTTACTTACATCTTTCCCCACTAGAAAGTACTCCACGGAAGCAGAAATTATGAATCCTATGTTCACAACACAGTAACTGATACATTGTAGAAGCTCAGTAAGTATTTGTTGCATTACTGTAAGCAACCTGCAAATGGAAGGTAGGTACTCACAGGTTTTCCAAAAAAAAAAGTTCTGCCATAGACTTCTTACATTGGCAAGTAAGTCCATAACAGGATTGGGCAATTAAGTGAGCTAAAAAGTTATTATCCCCCCAAATTCCTGAGAAATGGGGAATAGGATCAAAGTCTAGGAAATCCTGATGGTATGCAAGAAAGACAGGTTGGGATGTCGCATCCCAGTACTGCGCTCGATAATTAAAAACAATGTACAGACCTTGCTACCCACATGAGGTGATCTGGGTTGACACCAGGAAAAGGTACTTCCTCCCACAAACCATTCTTTGGTGTTTCTATTAGGAAAAGGACCTTAGTGTGGATGGACCACAAGCCCTACGGAGTGGCACGGTTTTTAAGACAGTTTCTGCCCTGCTTACTTGTCCCTTATCATGAAGTGATACAGTACACGTAAGGAATACAAAAAGAGTCAAGGGTCATGTAACCTTACAAACACAGCTTCACCCAGGAGGGCACATAGCAACTTTTCAATAAAGACAACACTTCTAAATCATGCTTACTTCTTCTGACCTAGTTTCTGAAATATTCTTCCTTCTTCCATATTAAACTGCTTTGCAGATAACTGCTTAAAAACAAACAAAAAAGGCAAAGGCAAAAACTGCTCATAGTCGCAAAACTTTTAAGGCCTCATTTGCTTTCTCTTTAAGAAGCTCTCATTTTCCCCCACTCCTTTTATTTTATCTGTAATTCCAAACTTGGACTGGTCTTGCATGGGTTATATAAAAAGATCCTAAATTTCTCTAAGTGCACAGTTCTACATCCTGCCAAAATTTCTCCTTCTGTACTAAAAAAGGTATCTGTGACACATCACTGAGCTGTAGGAACTTGATTTACATGCAGTCGGAGATTCCGTTTGTCATCAATCCAATCAAGTCCTGTAAAGACACTGTGAAGCAGCAATGCCACTGTTTTTAATTCCTAGGGCTGCCTTGGACCACTTTCCAAAAATGCCAGTCTTTCTCCTCGTCCCCCGAAATCCACTCTGAACTCTAACAGGCACAATCAAATAAGTTAAAGAATGGCCCAGGGCACAGCCAACCTTATTAAGATTATAGATGCCTCTTAAATCCTCAGGCTTTTTTTAAGGTCAGCAATTCCCTGAATGAAAAGCCATACAGTCCTGTAAATTCTCCAGTTCTTTTCAAAGCTCCAAAAGCACATTGGTACCAACCTCCTCTACACCACTGTTGACACAAATGTGTACAGGAGACCCTGGCTGGTTCCGTCAGTTACACCAGAAATATGCCTGGGCCAGACCAAAGCTACTAGCTATCTTTTCTGAAGTTTAGTTGTCTCTCCTCTTTATTTGCTATCTCTGGCCAGTATAATCAAATTGAGATGGATACCTGGCAAGCTAAGTTATGCAAATCTAGCTAAAATTTATCTTTTCCTCACCCCCCCCCACCCCCAAGTCTGTTTTCGTTTTAGCTCACACACTCTTTGGAGATTGTCTTATTCAAGGCACACAGAGTTTCCTTTTGGTGAATACGTCTGGGTGGGTGAACCCAGCTATCTCAATCTCATTTTATTTTAACCCAAAATACCATAATGAGACCACATATTGGTCACTTGAGGTTTCATGTAGGGGTTTTAAAGAAGCCGATTCAAAGCTGCACTGGGAAAGCAGAGGATTCAAATCAGACTAGAAAGAAAAACAAAAATGTTACAATCTGTCCTGTACCAACACAACCCCAAAAACAGATTGAGGAAGGCTAAGAAACAGTCTCCAGGCCAAAGGCAATAAAGTAGGAAAGAGAGTAGAAGAGGTAGAGATCATTTAGGAAAACTTCTGCTTGTTAGTTAATTAGACAAAGGCACTTCCTGCCTCTCCTTAGGGCAGGTACCTCCAACTGAGGCACACAGATAGCAGTTGATCTCAAAGTGGTGTAAATTGCATCTCCAATAAATACATTTTACCAGCTCTAGTATGGTAAAATTACTAGGCCTCCATGTGCTCTGCATTCTACCAACAGAGTTAGACATCAAAAGAGGGAATGGAAAAGATAAAAAACAAAAACCAGAGAAAATCAAGCTAGAAGGCAGAGGGATGACAAAGGGAGATTAAAACACACAAGCACACACAAAGAACATAGGACTCCCTACTAAAATTATTTGTCTGTACCCATAAATGTCAAATCACAGATCAAACTGTCAGTACATTGCCTCCTAGAAGCCTTGGCCTTCATGGCAGCCAGGTCACAGTGATCACAGCTTCACTCCTCAGACAGGAGGGAAAAGAGGCCTGGTACAAGGAAACTTGTTTTTAATGGGAACAATACAGAAACCGCATCAGGTTTTCAGAAAGTGCAGGTGTACTAAAACACTAGTTCTACACTATGTCTTTGCATTGTTACTGTTTATTCCTGGACCATTTCTCAAACTTCCACTTCTGTGCCAAGCATAATCATTATTTATCAAGTCATACAACTGGGGACAGGTCTTAGCTCAAAAGTTCGCTTCTCGGAGAGATCTCAACTACTTCAAAGATGGGCAGCTTGTCAGGAGTTGACTTAGAGAAGCTAGGACTTTAAGACAAGGGTCACAAGGAAAGGAATCACAGCAAGACTCTGGCTAGCCACTGAAGGGCTAAGGTGTGAGAGAAGGAGGGAGGTCATTAAGGATGTCCTACTAAGAGACCAGCAGATCACCAAAGGCCCTGTTCTCAGATCAGTTGGCCATCACGAGCAGAAGGGACATCATGGCGTTTATTTTTTTATTTTATTTTATTTTCATCATGGCGTTTAATCAAAGCTCCCAAACCTGCCTCAGTGCCATTTTCAAGAATCACTTTCTTAGTCAATTTACTTGCCTGGTCATACCTGCTGACCACCCAGTCACAATCCTAAAATTAACTTTTCCACCTTCATCAAACAATCAGTACCACAGATTCAGATTATCCTCATTCTGCATGTCACCAAAGAGCTAAGAAAAAGAGAACTGGAAGGCAGGGAGTCCCTAAGACCTATAAAGAAATAGACCTGCTGGGCGCCTGGGTGGCTCAGTGGGTTAAGCCACTGCCTTCGGCTCAGGTCATGATCTCAGGGTCCTGGGATCGAGTCCCACATCGGGCTCTCTGCTCAGCAGGGGGCCTGCTTCCCTTCCTCTCTCTCTGCCTGCCTCTCTGCCTA
The DNA here is from genome assembly GCF_020171115.1 of Neogale vison. Classification (NCBI taxonomy): domain Eukaryota; kingdom Metazoa; phylum Chordata; class Mammalia; order Carnivora; family Mustelidae; genus Neogale; species Neogale vison. The sequence continues at coordinate 19,852,629 of NC_058092.1, read as the reverse complement.
CTTGTGATCTCTCTCTGTCAAATAAATAAATAAAATCTTAAAAAAAAAAAAAAGAAGAAAGAAAGAAATAGACCTGCTTGGTCACCGGAGTTATCATTACTGCATAGCAGAAGATCCATCTCAAAAGTATTCCTTTCTTTTCCCCAACCCCACGCATTTACCTTTTCTCTTTCCAGTAATTCTCTCACATCTTGGAAGGTCAGATACATGTGAAACATTAGCCTATGGTATAATCTGGAAGGAGTCCCTCCCGTAATTCAGATATACTCTGTAGCACAGCTGACCATAAATGCATAAACCCAGTAGTTCTAACTTGGGTATGCATCACGACTGCCTGGAGCACTTGTTAAAACACGGTGCTAGAGTTCTGGATTCAGCAGGTCTGGATAAGTATTTGCATTCCTTTCTTTCTTTCAAGTAGGCTCCATACCCAGCATGGAGCCCAATGTGGGGCTTGAACTCATGACCCTGAGATCAAGACCCAAGCTGAAATCAAGAGCTGGACAGTTAACTGACTGAACTACCCAGGCGCCCCCCTGTTTCTCAACAGGGCCCAGGTAATGCTGATGCTAATGGTTAGGGATCCCACAGAGAACCACTGGACTAATCTCTCAAACCAGAACAACAGATGCGTAATAAAATCTGTTATTTTTTTTAAGCATTAATAAAACTTATATGTAGCTAAGAACTATGGGATAGCTTTTAATTCAGTAAAGACCAAGTGTCCTTAACCATTCCATACTATTCCCCTCTCAAACGGGCCTCTACCAACCAGGAGTCATGTTCAAATTTTATTTTGATAATAGTATCTTCATATATCTTATTAATATTTATTGAAACCTACAAGGTAGATCTTTTCCCTCATTATATAGTTGAGGATACAGATTCAGAGAAGTTAAGTGACCTGCCTAAAGTCACACAGCATAAGGGAACTTTAAACCTTGGTTTTAAAGCTGATTCTGCTATGAAACTTTGTGTGAGGTACTCAATCTTCATGTGTTCACTTTCCCCGAGTGGAAATTAAGATCATAAACCTTGCCTTTCCTGCAAGTGCTCCAAGTCATAGAAAGTAAAATCAATCTGCAAATACTCTCATAAGGCAAGTTGCTCTTACTTAGATCAAAGTGAAGGAGACTATCTTTGAGCCTCAATCCACCCCTATCCTCACTCCTCTCAAAGGTCCCTCCCAAAAAGAAAAGTGGCCTGATGACCAAATGCCACCAATTCTTCGCATTGGGAATCACATGGCCATTCATGAGAAACTTAAAATTCTAGATGGACAGAAATCTAGGCATAATGTAAAACTGTAACTAAAGGCTTTTCAGTCTTTCATCCCATTTAAGAGTCCCAGGCTACTGCAAAAATAATGTCCCAATAAGCCTTAGTGCTTGAATGCTTGAATAATTTATTTTGAAGAAGCAAATTTAGTATTTTAAAATGTTATGGTGCTCAAGAATCAGACAAACCTTGATTCATATCAGAACTCTACCTTTTACTAGCTTTTTGCCCTAGGGCAAATTTCTCATTTTTACTCTATTTCCTCATCTGTAAAGTGGGAGGAGTAACAACAGAACCCACCTCTCATGGTTTTGAAGATTAAATAAGTAAATTCATAGAAAGACCCAGCACAGAGATTGGCACATGGTAAGTATGCAAATGCATGGCTGTTAACAGTAACACTCACCCTCAGTATCCCATCATTTGAAAATTGGAATTTCAGTGAGATTCTCAGCCTATCCCTAGCCCAGGACAAAGTTATGGATCAACTACCTATATAGAATTGCTCCCCAAATCTTTTATAGTAGAGCTATCTTTGGCAGCCAGATTCCCAAACAGGTAAAAAGTTTACTTTTTACATCTACTACTGCTGGAGCAACCGAAGAACTCCATCACCTGAGGATTGGAACAGAGAGAGCAATCCATACGCACCAGACCAGACACAGTAGCAAAGAGCAACTAATTCCCAGCATTTCTGCTTAGGTGACTTGTTCACTAAGGACAAGAGAAAGCCATAAGAAGGTCCACTCAGAAGGAGGGGGAAATCACTGTGCAAGAAGAGCCAAACACGCATTTGTTTCCTCTAAGGGGAAGCACTCAGCACTATGTAGCCTTTAATCATCTACCATGTGGCTGAACTCACACTCTGCTTAAAGTCAAAGTATACCAGGCCTAAGTCAGTTGAGAGCAAACAGCTGGACCCAGATGCACTCATGCCCAACAAGCAAGTTGTGACCTCAAGGAAAACAGGAGGCAAAATAAAAAACACCACGCACACAGCAAATGGGTTTTTAAATGACTGATATCACACCAGCCCCTCAACTCCCCTGCTGCCGTCATGCTGGTGCTAGATCTTGAGCAGGGAGTTCCTTTTAACAGAGATGTCTATAAACAAGCAAGCTGAAAGCTAACAAGTTTAAGAGGGAAAAAGCATACAAAAATCTTGGCTGCTGGTGATGAGCCACAGAAAATCATGAATGTGCCCGTGCCAAGGGAGGAGGAAGTCTAATATCTAACATTGCAGACTTGGGAACCCAGAAGCAACGAAGCCATAAGGAAGCCCAAATGCAAAAGAGGAAAAAAAGCACATGGCACATTTCCTCTTCATATGGGTGGCAATTTAAGCAGCACTCTGGGCCTGCAGAGCACATAGCCCCGGTGCCCAAAGCCCCTTAGTATTTCATATCAACATTAGCTTCCTGGAGGGTGACAAAAATCTGTCCTGGATTACTGGGTGATTTCTAATATGTACCATAACCAACACTAAGTCAACATTTTAGGGATCAAATTTCCTACTCTGCAGCGTGTTGGAATGCATTCTTGGCATTGGACCTCTTACTGCAGCACACCCTTGGAATATGCAGAAGCCATTGGGAAATAAAGACTCAACCTGTCCCAAGATCATCTTCTGGCATACACACATGACTAGCAAAAACACATGAAAGTTCACTCAGATGTCCCTTAACATTTAATAAAAACTAAACCCATCCCATTTGAATGGGGAGGGGGAGGAACAATTTCGGGAAGAATATTCAAGGTTGCTAAGTCAACATTCACCCTAACCTGGATTCCTCTAAAACCCAGACAGCCTAAGGAGTTCATCTTAGGCCCTTACTGCCCTGCTATCCATCGCAGATGAGCCACCGAGCCTCAATTCTGAGTTCCTGGAAACTCGCTTTGCAAAATGCCAGAATGGCAAGGCAAAACAAGTTGGGAAAGAGATTTCTAGACTAGAATCTGTACTCAGGACTCTATACTTTTGTATACTGCAACAGTGTAACCTAGCCTTCTCTTCCAGGTGAACGCACCACACCATAGCAGCCTGGCACTGGACTCTCCAGGCATCTTCAGTGGTTAAGCATCCACTTACAGCCCTTGAAAAGTACCAGAAATCATGTGTGGTCCAACTGCATATGGACCAGCAGGTAGAGAGAAACAAGAATCATTGCCATTTCAGAGGTTCCCATAGGAATAAGCATGTGTTTGCAGCATTTATGAGCTTTTTGGCCATAGCCAACCTAATCAAGAACAATATTAAAGGCCATTTCTCTGAACAGATGGGCAAACTGCACATGTGCTGCCTTACCCACCCATCAACCCTCAATATAAGGTCTGATCCAAGCAACTTAGCTTCAGCACAGCTCCCAACTCTTTAGAAATAGCAGCAGCCTAAGTGTCTGGACAGGTACTTCATGGCTCTCTTTTTAAGAAAAGTCGATTAGCTCTGCCAAGAAAGGGAAAAAACCTAAGCTCTCCAACCAAAGTTGAACCACTGTCACTGCAGAGTTGTCCAGGGCACACAACTCTGAAGGTGACACAACCTTCGAAACCCAAAATTACTAAAAAAGAGCCCCTGAAACTGGCCAAGAACTTGGCAGGTTGTACTAAAGGCCCCACATAACCACAAGAACCACTAAGACCCTGGAGCCACTCTCTTTCATGGAATTTTATAGTGACAGTCCCAATTCTCAAAGTCACCAGAATGAAGCAACTACAGGTCTGGAGATGGTTGTGTAACATGGATCCTATAGAGCCTGTGGCACTCAGAGTAGAATTATGAAAAAGCAAATTAGTATTTTAACTTTCCCCTCTTGAACATTAAGTTTCACGATTCACTGCCTCCGAAAAACTGTCCCAGGTTAACCCTGCCCAACTCTGACTGCTCCTTATTCTTGAATCCTTCAGCCCACACACTTTGTTTGGTCTATACCCATTTACAAAACACTGCTTTGCAAGTTTTCCAGATGTGTGCACATAAGCATGCTTTGCCAAGAAAATGAAATTCCTCTGAAGCAGATACTGTCTCTTTTAAGTCCCTTCCTAGTATCTAACTGGCGTGTTCACAAAGGGCTATTTCCTACTCCCATCTGAACCTCCAAATCCCGGAGCCAGAAATCATACTCTCGGTAACAAGTCTGATGGTCTAATACCCTTATCACCATGACACTGAGAAAGGCCTGTGCAACCAATGTCCGTGTCAACCTAAATTTTTGTATTTTGTTTTAGAACAAGCTGATGGCCTTTGGTAAGTCAGCGGAACCTAAAAATTATGGCCAGGGCCATAATGATATTCATATTCCCTACTACTATGCTAAGTCAAACAGGCACTTCCAGGACTCTGGTCTATAAAAACACTTCTTGTGAAGAAAACTGGTGTCAGAGTCAGTGGATTTTGTTTAAAAAGAGACTTTGAGGAGATAAATCTGGTCATCTCACAAGGCTACCAAAGCAGAATACTACAGGCACACAGCTGAAATACTTCTAAAATATTTCTTCCTCCACAAAAAGAATGTTTCACTGAAGGAACACAGAAATGTTTTTAATCCTAAAATGGCAAATTCAAAAACAAAGACTGAATCTACCCATATAACCCTTCAGGCAGTATTTAGTGAGTCCCTAAACATTTAGGCCTTGTACTAACCCAGGAACCTGGAAGCATTAATTTGAACATATATATGAAGAATGCACAAGAATCCAGTGAAAACTAGACAAATAAACCCAGCCCATACAGTGGGCTTCTAATCCTGAGAGCCACAGCAAAACAGATGCTGAGGACGACGCTGAAGCTGCAGTATCTTTTTCTCCCCTCTCCTTTCTGGTATTCCAAAAATGCAAACCCAACCCTAAAAACATCTCACCAAACTACAAAACCTTTCCCAAAGAACAAGGCTTTGAAACTCAGTGTCTCATAAACCAAGCTTTTGGAGCACTTACCTCACTATTGAAACTTAGTATCTTCTTTCCAAACTTCTATTTATTTTCACTCTGAAACTGCAATCCATTTTGAACAGGGGCTCCATGTGCCCTGAACTTAGCCTGGAGCCAGGACCATGGAGGCTTTTCTTTCAGGACAGCATCTTTTCACTTCCAATCTCTTTTAGATCTTCTCTCCTTATCTCCACATCTCCACCCCCCCCTTACTACCCCCGTCCCTACCCACATTTCTTTTTCTCCAATGTTACTTATTCCCCCACATGAGAACAGACTAGCATTATCTTTGCTTGAAAACTGTTTATTAATTTGCCTGTCAAACATTCTATAGAGCCGTTTACATCTTACTACAGAAACCTCCTGGGTACATATTGACAGCTCAGCAAGTATTTACACAAAGCTCTGAAACATTTGGTTCCTTCAGAGAGGAAGAAGCTGCTGTGTCAAGCAGAGAATGATCAAACACCTTTTCCTCTACCTTTTCCCCTCTTTCATAAAGGGAAGCTTCCTTTTAGCATACTTCGAATATGCCTAAATTATCCTTCTAAACTACTAAGCCAGGAGGAGAAAGAAAGGAAATTCAGGTGTGCTGGAGAAGAGAGAGAACAGCATTTCCAGCATTTGGAAATCACACCATGTAGCTTAAAAAACCAAACGTATGAGAAAAGGGCAACAGGCCTATGAAATTGACCCTGAAATGCTTGGCTTTTCCTGTTCCAGTCTCAGGAACGTTTGCTCCTCTCAGCAAAACTTACAGGACAAGTTCAGGCACTCAGATTACAACCAACTGCCCAAACCAGACCTAGACCTGCCCAAACACCCAAAGAGTCTGGAAAACTTAAAGAGACCTCTCCCACCTTCCTAACCTCCCCCCACCCCACAAAAGAAGCAGAGTGTTAATGTTATGAATATCTATTCCCTACCCCACCCTGAATCTATTCCCCAAATCCCCTCTTATAGATTTTGAAGCAACTATTTTTCAAGTCTTGCTTTAATGAAGTCTGCCCAATTTTTCCATTAATGTTTAGTGTTTTAACCACCAGCCAGGTAGAATGATTAATGACAAAGTTTCAAAGCAAAATAGTTTGGTAGGGCTTTTTCTGTAAAGGGCCACAGATCATCGTGGTACCCAACTGTTCAGAGCTTGCTCCTGTAAATCCTCAGGAGGAAACAGCCTTGAGTTCTTCAGGCCCAAGGGAAGAAAGACAGTATCAAGACCCCTACCGGTACATGTATAGGAAAAAGTTGCCGTCATGGTAAGTCAGGTACGAAAGCACAGCCCAATGTGTAGCATCAGAGAAGGCGGCCACGCAATCCACCAATTTCACTTTACTGATGAAGAGACAACATCAACGGCTTGCCCCAAATCACACAGCTTAATCTAGAACTGAATGTGGAATCAAAGCCTCTTGCTCCTGAGCCTTGTGCTCTTTACCCCCCACCACTATGTCACACACAACTCTGTGCATCAATAATAATGATCAATCTAAACAAGGAGAAACCCAGAGATAAAAGCCATGGGAATCAGGACTCCATTTTAGAGACTGAGGTATCCCAGTTCACTGGCAGGAAAGAACAGTTCAGTGCCAATTTATTTTGAATACCATATTTTAACCATATATTTGCTCAGTTCGGTGGCTTCTAGAATTCTATAATACAACCTTGGGAAGTGGGTGTTGGGAATGGGCCTGACCATACTCTGTTAGCCTCTTTCCACATTTTCAAAAGTTCACTAACTTCGTTGCTAAAGCCTACTGTAGACCTCACACCCTGAAGGAATCAATCCAACAGATGAATGTTTAATGCAACCCAAGACATCTTATTACAGCAGGTGCCACTTGTCATGGTTACTCTGTGTCACACACAAAGGAAAGAAACCTTGAAAAGTCCTTACAGGGCCCAATACAAAGAAGCCAACCTTGGTCCTGGATGCTTTCTCTTCTCTTGCCACCAACCCAACCCCCATCACCCCTAGTTTTCTCATGGACAGTAGAGAAACATGAAGCCTCACAACTAAGTGCCGTTTCAGTGTGGTTTTCCTGGTCCCTCCTACTTGAGAGAGCTCCAAGAGTCCTGTATTTTAGCCAGCCCAGAATTTCTGCCAGCAGGCATTCCCATAATAAGCCCAAGATTCCTGTATTTGTTTCCCAGGAATCGGAAATATCATCTGATATTTCCATAGCAAGAACAGCTAAACTTCTACAATCAAATTCATCTTGATCCTGGACCACATATTCTATTTCATTTTTTACTTTGATGAGCTGATACTCCTCTCAAGGTACTACAGCTAAAAGCATCCCAAATAAAAAGCTTCACACGAGGCTCAAGCGCATAGGTGACCGAAAAATATTTCATCAGTAGCAGGATTCAAGCCACAGTGTTACATATGGAAAGCAATAAAGGAAAAGTTTGCTGGCTGGGATCTTCCTGCTTCTGTGAAAAAGACAGAGCCACAATACAAACACTTAGCTAATCTTTATTTCATAAAAGTAGAGTCAAATGAGAACATTACCATCTTAGCTGTGTCAATGAATTGTCTGCAAAACAGTCTTAATCCAAGACTGAGAAAGGGACAGAGCAAGACCCTCTTATTTAAGAATGCTTAAAAAGAAGGATTCGTCATCTGACAAGAGCTTTATCCTTAAGTAGCAAAGAAGAATTTGTATCAAAATCTATCCATCTACATCCTTCATGGAGACTACCACAAAACTGAAAGTTGTATAGTCTCTTCCACAATTGAATGCTCAACAGCCCATTCTCTGGAGGTCAGGGAGTAGGCAACTGAAATGAAATTGAACAGGAACCTTGCATTAAGTGGTAGGTATGGTGATGTTAAAAGTGAATCCAAAAACTCATGGAGAGGTAGCACAGACAAGCTTTCAGACAGGGACATCTATTTTTTCTACCATTTACTCAGCAGAGAGCATAATATCTAGCACACAGAAAGTGCTCAAATATTTAATGACTGAAAAACAGAAACCACTCTATGGCAAAAGTTTGTTTTATCCAGCTCCCCCCAACCCCTCAAAAAAACAAAGTGTTTGCCTGAATATCCCCAAACCAGCAGAATTCAAATTAATTTTTGCTTGTAAATGAGTCTTAACTTACCCCAAATTATTTCTTCTAATAGTTTAAGAAAGGTAAATGGCTCACACTTCCTTCCCTCAAGGGAAAAGAGATGTAATGTCTCTTATCCAGAAAGAAGAGGATGTTCTCTTCTCTAAGACAAAACTTATCCTCCAGAACCAGAAATTCCATATAAAATTCCCATTTCTTGCCCCAACACAGAACACCATAGACAATGTGGAGTCAAGGCACAGAGCTCTAAATCTGCCATTTAACACAGCTATTTTCAAAACTCCCAGCTCAAGAGAAGAGAAAAGCAGTTCCAGGATGAGGAAGGAACACAGCTAATCAGTGAACAAAATCTCATAGCAGGAAGGTACCACTAGGTATTGCTGGGGGCTGGGGGGCATGAAGAACTTTTCCCCTTTCAAAAGATACCTACTCCACAGAGTACCCAATATTCCTGACTAACACTGAAGAAAGAAAAATGCTAAGAGACACTAAGAGCAAAATAAAAATAAAATAGAATGCATAAAAATGTACCTAAAAGTTGTCATTTCTAAGCAAATACCAAGTATCATTATAGGTTTGGAAGATAGAAAAAAAATGGAACATACCTTAAAATGCAAAGAAAAAAATTAGATGACCTCTATTTCAAAGCTCTAAAGTGACTGATGACAAAACAGAAAACCAGCCTTTTTGATATCCCAGGAACAAATGATGAATTTCAACAAACCAGGCCTTTAGGAGAAAGTCCCACACAAGATCATAAAAGATGTCAGCTTCTCTTTAAATCGGAACTGCTCTCCCAAAATTCAATTAACAAAGTGTTAACAAGATTCAACATGTAAACAAAGAATGAGGCCAGTCTTCCTTAAAACAGAACACTTGAACCTAATATGAAATTCTCTCAGAAAGCGTCCAGTTTAAGGAAAAAAAAAAAGTTTTCTCTTAAGCCCCTCCCATAAAGATCCCACATTTGTCACTCAATAAATAACCCCAATAAAATAATTTCGATTCTGAAAAGCGAACATGGTCAAAATTACTCAAGACAAATGCATCTTCAGAGCCATCAAAGAAGTCATTTATACCATTAGGAAAGTCACAAAACCAAAACAAACAGCAAACCCATTGTAGAGAAAAACTCAGCTACTGTTCTGACAACACAGAATCTATTTCAGGCTGCATAAAACATAACAAGCAAAATAAATCCAAGGTACAAGCAAAATGCCACTGCCTCCTCTTTTGTTTCGGCACAATGTAACAAGGGCAGCCTGTCTGGGGCTCTGCTCCTGCTGATACAGTATTGCTGCTTAAACCTCCCTCCTCAAGGTCACAGCCAATTTCAGCTCTGGAATAAAAGGCAGATAGTGGCAGCGATGGTTTGGGTTATCACTGGCAGAAAAGCAGAGTGTAAAAGTTTATGAGCTCATCAGGATTGTTGTACCATTACATCAGAGGCAATTATAAATGGCCAAGAGCAGGAGATGGGGAGCCAATCAGATCACAGATAGGATGTCAACCTAAGACCAACTGTCTCCTGGCTTTGACAGAAGGATTTTACCTCCATAATTCAAATCCCAAACCAAAGCAATCTGCACTTACTACTCCAATCACTCAGCTGTTTACCAGCACTTCCAGGGAGAAGCCCAGGCCACTGGGCCGACGGAGACTAAGACAGGAGATGGCCCGGGCTGCCCTGGGTGAACCGCAGCCGGCCTCTAGCTGCCCCCAAGCAGGCCCCTGACCTCCCCCGAGGTACCCCAGAGCCCGAGGGGCCCCTCCTTGAAAGCACAGATGGGGAACGGCCTAGAGGAAGGCAGGAGGGCGGGCAGAGAGGAGCGGCAGGTGAGCAAAGAATTGTCCACTCAACCCCCGAGCTCATAGCACTGCACACCCCTAAGCTGAGCCCCCAGCACCCCCCTCACCCCGGGCCAGGCCCTTTCCCGCACATTCTGCCCTGCACCCCTCTGAAGACCCCAGGAGTTCGGAGGGACCAGGGGAGAGGGAGAAGGGGAGCATACACCTCAGGGAAAGCCCCACACAAAGGCTGAAGGAGGGAAGGAGAGGAAGGCAGACAGGCAGCCATTTTAAGAGAAGAGCCAGACAATGGCAGCTCCCCAGCAGTGGGGGCCCCGGACTGGGGGTAGCCCAAGGCTGTGGCCTGCTCCCCGCAGCCGCCACCCACTCCCAGGACCCCGCTCACCCCAGCCCCCTCCCCACTCAGCTGTGTACCTGCGGGGTCCGGGCGAGCGGCTGCCCCCCGCCGCCGCTGCTCCCAGGGCTCATGGGCGCGTGGTGGCTCCTTTGTTGGGCCCCTCCCGAGGCGGCTGCTGCCGCCGCCGCCGCCGCCGCCGCAGCCCCCCAGCACTGCGAGGCCATGTCCGCCGGGCCCTTGCCGGCGCCCCCGTCCTGGGGCCCGCCGCCGTAGTCGCCCCCGGGGTAGCCCTGGTAGCCCCGGGCCGAGCTGGGCGACGTGAGCAGTTGGTTGAGGGTGGGGGTGGCGGTGGGCTGGGGGGTTCCCCCGCCGGCCGCTGAGGGGCCGCCTCCCCCCATGGCCCCGAAGCGCTGCTGAGCGAAGGACGAAGACGACGAGGAGGCGGAGGCGCTGGAGGAGGGAGGCGGCTTGGAGCCGGCGGCGGCCGCCGCGCCGGAGCCCGGAGTGCCACCTCTCGGGGAGCTCAGCGCGTAGGCCTGGGGGGGCGGGGGGTAGGCGCTGCGGTTGGGGTAGTAGGAGTTGTACTGGTGGTTGGGGAAGCCGTGGTCGTGCGAGTTCTGCTGGGGCCCCGCGTAGGGCTCCAGGCCCCCGCCGCCGCCGCCGCTCTGCAGCGCTGCCAGGCCAGGGCTTTGTTGTCCGCCATGTTGTTGGTGGAAGACGGCGGCCGCCGCGGCGGCGACGGCAGACGGGCTCCGGCCGTAGGGTTGCCCGAAGCCGTAGGCTGGGGGCGGCAAGGCGGCCGCGGCTGAGTGAGGAGGCGCCCCCACCCCATCGCTGCTGCCGCCGCCGCCGCCGCCGGGCGGCTCCGTGAGGTTATTGTTCAGGGCGGGCCTAGGGCCCGCGTTCCCGTTCGAGTTCTTCAGGTCCGGCTCCGCGCCGGGCCCGCCGCCGGCGCCGGCTCCACCGCCGCCGCCACCCCCATTGCTCTCGGCCCCGTCCTGCAGCTCCTTTCCCAGCGGCTGCGGCGGCCCCACGGCGGGGCCCTCGCTTTCCTGCCCGGCGGCTGCCTTCATTTCCCCGCGCTCGGCCGCTGCCGCCGCCGCCGCCTCGCCCCCCGCCTCCTCCCGCTGCTGCTGCTCCGCTTTCTTCAGCTCCGAGGGCGGCGGCGGCGGGTTGCCCAGGCTGCTGGCGGCGGCGGGGGCGACCTGCGCGGCCATGATCCCCGCTGTCTCGTCCGCGGAGAGACCCGGCCCTGTCTTCGTCTTCTCCCCCCCTCCCACCCCGCCCCGGGGCCGAGTCCCCCGGGCTGCCCTCCCCACCCGCCCGGGCGGGCCTCGCGGGGCTCCGCTGCTGCGCGGCGCTCGCTCGCTCGCTCCTCTCCCCCCCGCCCCGCCGGCTCAGGCTCCGGGCTGGCGGCGGCGGAGGAGGAGGAGGCGGCGGCGGCCGAGGCGCCGGCGGCTCAGCTGCTCCCGGCTCTGTAGGCTCGGGACCCGGCTCTCCCGGCTCATTCCCCCCAAGCCCTTGCCTGGGAATGAGGGGGGCGGTGGAGGCTCCGCTCCCCAGGGCCTGGCCCCGCTGTGACTCTCCGCTTTCTGCTGCCGGAGAAAGGAGGAGGGAGGGAGGGAGGGAGGCGAGGGGGAGGGGGCGGGGAGGGAGGGAGGGAGGGAGGGAGCGGGGGGAGGGGGACCCGGGACGGGCGGGCTGGAGGGCGCGCGGCAGCAGCCCGGGCGCCGGGAGGCAGAGTCGGAGCGCGGACCCGCCGGGCGCCCTGCCTCCCCTCCCCGGCCGCGGCGCTGGCCGAGGCTGCTGCGCGGCAGCGGGCTGGCGAGCGGGCGGGCAGCCGGACTGAGCGGCTAGAGCGCCCCACTCTCCTCCGAGTCCCCCTCACTCCGACACGAGGCTCAGCACTGCCATTTTACCCAGCGCCGTCGCGGCCGCCTGGCAAACCCGGAACGGAGCGCGGAGCGGGCCCAGGCCATGGAACGGACTCGCTCCCTTCCCCTCACAAAGGAGGAGGGGAGAGAACTACCCGCGGCGGCGGCAGGCCTTCTGCCGCTTTCGCTCGGCAGCGCCGCCGCCGAAGGCTTCGGGGAAAACCCGGCCCGGAGCCCACGCCTCTCCGGAGCCTGCGCCGCCTTCCTCTTGGCGTTCCTATCCGGGTCGGTCCCCTCCAGGCCGCACAGAGGGGAGCGGGCAGCGTGAACTTTACTCGCGGCTGCAAAATTGGCCTGAGCCCGAGACCGCGGCTGCCTCGGCCCAGGCCTGACCCCCTGGCAGCGGGCCTGGTCTCTTGGCTGCTACTTAGCACCTCTACAGCACTTTTCTTCAGAGCCTTTTACAAACCCGCTCTTAAAGACCCAGCTGAGTGAACGAGCAGGGCCTTACATTTTACCCCCTTTGCAAGCCCAAAGGAATGACAGATCATTGTTCAGACTTTCCGTTTTTCCACTCCCCTCCCTCATTAGCCGGGCCTCTTAAGGCCCTGGGGGCATGAGGTTCCGATTATCCCCATTTTATAGAATTGAAGACAGAGGGGAAGGGACTGCCCTGTCAGTCAAAGCACAGAGGAGGGTGATTTTTAAAAGTAGCAGAGTCCCCGTCCATTTAGCCTTAAAAGAAAAAAAAAAAAAAAAAAAGCCGTCAAGTTCTCCCACATTCAACAATGTGATCAGAATATAAGAATGGGTTTGAGATCAAAGCTGAAAGCAGATCATCTCAACCTTAGATTATCTCAACACTAACATAAAATGACCACCATTGAAGCTATTTTGGGGACATATGACAGCCTTCTAGCAGGAGAACCCAAGGCCAATTTTTCCTCTTAAAAGAACTTAAGCCACAATGATCATAGCCCCAGTCTCTGAAGATAATACCTGTAAGACTGTGAACAGTTGACACAAGAGGCTCCAGGGACTGAAGGAAACTGAGTGTTCAAAGGAACCACGACATTATGGGGATGGCCACAGAGAGGCCAACCATTTTCTCCTTACTTAAAGAGAGAAAAGGGGCAGTCTAACAGGTCACTTAAAAAATGGATGCAACCAAATTGTTTTCAACCCCCCAGTGTAAAGATTCTTCAGAGTTTACTATTATATTTCAAAAGGTGCCAATTGAGCTAGAAACATACATAGAAAACTCTAGATCTCCAGCCCTACCAAATCCCAGCAGCAGCTTTTTCCTCCTCAAGCTGATTTGGAATGCTCTGACGTGACAGGCTGCAAAAGCCAGAGGGGATTCCAGCTCCTCACCAGGCCCAAGGCTGCCTTGGGAGAGGCCCAGGCCAGTGTAGTCACTAGACACCAGGGCCTCTTTTCCCCTCAGATTTTATAAATGGAGACGTCATAGCCACAGATCCATTATCTTAGAACTTCCAGATCCTGCAGGCCCCTTGGACAAATTCTGGTCATGCCGCTGGTCACCGTGAATAATTAAAAAAACCTGAAGTCATTCCTGCTCTGAAGAAAACTTAATACCATCTTACACTAAAAAGACAAAACCTTTCTGTTAATCTAAGCCTGGTGGGGTTTTTTCCCCCCTCAAGTCAAGAACCAAGCTAGCAGGCTCTGACCGACTGGAATGGGCCAGTGCCCTCCTTTCACTCACAGTCCTCAGGGGCAACTACTCTCCCGGTGCATTAGGTCCTAGAAACCAAATTATAGGCTGCCTCATAAATGGAGCTTGGCTATTTAATCAACTGCTTCTGAGCTGGCAAACAGTCCTGAGTCCTGCACACAAATGAGGAATTTTTACATGCAATTACCCTGCCATTTTACACGGAGCTGGAGTGTAATGGGAAACCTGGAGCCTAGTGAAAATCTGGAAGCCAGAATGGATTTGTCTCCAGAGAAAGCCCTCATCCCCCTTATTTTCAATGGCAGTGAAATTTGAAAAGTGCCAAAATCCCTTTCCTACACGTGGGCACGCTGTTTTGAAAACAGCCACCATTTTTATCTAGCAATAAGGTAAAGTGCATAAAACTCTATCCACTTGGGCTGGAGCAGGTAATGTAGGATTTCTCCTTTACCATTTTTTAAAAATTTCAAATCGTTTAGGGACCTCTCCCACCCCTACCTTTAGAGCCCCAGACCACTATCCCAGGGACTGCCGAGTTGAAGGGAACTTTCTTAGAAACTGGCCCATCAGCTTTCCCTAGGGGCAATGGCAGCGGGAAAGGGGGGGGAGGGGAGGAGCTGGGCACGTGGCTGGCCGAAGCTCCAAGACTCAGGTTTGGGGCTGCGGGTTCTCCCGGTGGAGTTTTCTCCCCCATAGCCCCAGTATTTTAACCCCACACCCAGGCAGCTCAGGAATCCCGGCGCAGAGTGGAGAACTAGGACTAGGACAGCGCTACCCTCACGAAAGCGCCTCAGCCTCCAACAGCCTGATGGCAAATATGGACTGAATCGTTGACATGGAAACCGGACTAAAGTCATGCTCGCTCCCTCACAAGAGAGTTCTTATCGCCATCCCCGACCGCACAGCACTTGGCAAATGTGGACTGGATCTCCCGCCCAGCGGATCAGGCGGAGTTTCTCAGCTCAGCTTTAACTCCAGCGGTTGCGGCAGCCAAGGAGGGGGGGCAGGGCTGCCAGGACAAACCGACTGAAAATGGCAGAGGATGTGCTCTCATTTTATCCGGCTTGTACAGTGTGCAAGGATTGGGCCCGAAAATATAGGAACAACCTATTAAAATCCACGCAGTCAACTGCAAAATGTGGAACCGAGGCCTGGAGGGCTTGCTAAGAGAGGGAAACATTTGCTGGAAGAACAGCCCTTCCTTTCTCACAATTTGCTTCCCTAAGGGTCCGAAATATAAAACTCAACAAACAAAAAAGATCGAGATCGGCTCCTTCCTTTCCCCACTTCTTTTGGGGGGAAGACGTTTTAAGCCCCGGGATCCTAGTGAGGGTTTGCCTCGGTTCTGAATAAGGCGCGAGGAATCGGAGGAGCGCCGGGTTGTGGCCCCCACACGCGTCCCTGCCGCGGCAAAGCAGCAGACACCCAGCGGAGCTCTCCCGAGTGCGAACTGGAGCTGCGAGTTTGAGCAAAAGGGCAACTATGTCAGTTGACGGAAGCCAGAAGCAGAGTTCAAATCCTGGCGTGGATTTCCGTCTGGAACTGCCTGCTTCTTAAAGTTTGTAACTCCGTGTTCAGAAACAGCCCCAGCGGAGGCTTTGGGAGCAGTGTGAAAGTCTAGCACTACCATCTGACAGCGAACAGCAAAACTTTGGGCTGCATATTAAGCGAGGAAAGTGGATTGAAGCGAGAGTCAAGGCAATTCATTATATTATCGGCTCCCAGACGGGAGCTGTAAGATACGAACTGGATCGCCAGGGAGAAAAATGGAATGGAGTCTAAATGGCGCTCAACAGCTCTTAGCGGTAAAATTGTGCCTGCCCAACATCTAGAATCCTGAAGCAGCAACCCCAGAAGCATTAAGCTTGCCAGGCTCTCAACAACTGCTTGTGTAGATGCTTTCTTCCACTAATCTCAAAGTTTTAAAATAATTTGGAGAAATTCACATGTAGAATAATAAGGAACACATTTTGAGAAATGTTCATTTCTGAATGAGGCTTTCTTTTTTCCCACTACCAGAAGAGTAGCTTTCCAAAAATACCTTAGGGTGTACATCAGCTTGCTTTATAAAATGAGAATTACCCTCACCATCACCTCTCCAAAAACTAAAATCAGAAATAAAGTAAAGATCCAGGCTGGTCTGATTTGTGGCAGATTTGAAACAAAATCTTACAACCCAGGTTCCATCTAACATGAGGAAATAGGTACCAACTCTTCCACTCTATTATGTACCTTTTCCTTATCCGTCAACCTCATTGGTGAGCATGCTGTCTATTCTTTTGGAGATAACAGAGAGTAAAAGTACTGCCAATATTTTAAAGACAAACAAACATACCTGAACTGGAATTTTATAAAACCACTGGGCAGATCAGGAATTTGGACATTTCTGCTGAGGCTCACTGAAGGTTTGTATTCACCAACTGATACAAAAATAGTATATGAAAAAAATCTACTTGCCAAAAAAAAAAAAAAGCCTAAAAGCCCCTTTATAGTCCATCAGAAGAGAAACTTCATGATTTTGTATTTAGTACTTATTACACTAAGTTGTTTTTGGATTTGGAGAGCTAAGTACCAACAATATTACCAAGAAAAAATAAGGTCATCGATCTTAATATTGAAGTCTATTGCTCAGGAACAGGAAAAGTCTGTTATCTTCGACTTCCCATATTAAATCAATGTAGGCTGCTTTTGTTTTGCTTTATTTTAAAACCAATCCAGGAAAATTTCACACACGTAAAAATGATTGGAAGAGAAATTTTTGGACGTTGAGGGTAGAGGAGAAAATCAGAAGGAAAATCAAATATTCTAGGTGGGTATTTCCTTCAGCCCTGATTGCATAAGGCTTTCTTACACTGCCATTTTACTGAGATAGGAGAAAGAGTCAGTGAGTGGGAAGGTTTCTCATAGCAACTCTGGAATGGATCTGGAATGGAGTCTTTTGCTCCAACACAAGTTCTGTAGAAGAGAGTGGGAAAGAGAACTGTGTGAGCACTGACAAAATGGAGAGAGGCAGGCAGTCCTGTAAAACAGGATGGGAGGCTGAAACAGCAAATGTGCTGCCTGTTCTCTGCAACACAGCTACCTCAAGAGAATACTCCAGAATGATCATCCCGGGCTTTTTATGTAAGAATCAAAGAAAATCCAAAGGATCCTATTAGGCAAAAGACAGGAAGTGAATGGCCCCTAAGGGAAGGCATTCTGACTAGCTTTAATAGAATTGAAACCCAGCTATCCCTACAGAAAGAAAATGGCTTCTTCCAAAGAGAAAAGAAAAGTGGACCAAACAAAAAAGGGAGCTGTGAGATACTGTGGTGGTAGTGTTGTGGCACTCCAGTGAAATACAAACTTACCAATGACACCAAAGGAAAGCTGCCAGGAAAAACTACTGTGGGTTTTGGCACTTTTCCAAATTATCACTTTCTGCTTGGAAATTTAACAAAATTGGATTCAAAACCAACTGGAGGGGCTGGAGGGTGGGCACTGGCAGGTTAGTGCTCATCGACCTACCCCTCCAGAGAAACTCCTGGACATCTGTGTACAAGTGTGTTGTTCTGCCTGTCTTGCTGTGGAGGAAGAAGACAGGAAACAAAGGAGAAACAACCCAACACACTCCATCGAGCCTATCCGACAGGCCATTGAAAAACAGCACTGAACCCCCCGCCACACATACATACTCATACTGCTCTCTACCACAGTGTGTTTTTATCAATAGAGTCCATCCGCAAACTATACTCAAACAAAAGAATATACCATGCCATTCAACGTTAGGGACTATTTTTGCCCCAAACACCAAGACCAGGATATAGATTATACATTTCTTCAATGTGAGGTCCTTTTTGACCCAGAACAATCCAAGGGCTCTCTTTTTTTTTTTTTTTTTTTCCTCCTCAACCAACCAACCAACAGCTAAGAATATGGATACTCTGTCCAGCAAAAACTGGAGTTGATGGCTGATGTTGTGTTTCCCCTTTAGCCCAGCTAAAATTAGAAGTCCAAAGTATTCTAGAAAAGGAGTATTATAGTTGACTCCACACCTACTCTCTGTTTTTTTATGAACTAGCAACCAGTGTTTCTAAGATGGAATTGTGGGAGAATTAGAGTAGTACATGGCCTTCAAAAAGATCTTCTCTAGAAAAAAACAGATGTAAGGAGGTAACCCTGATTGGCTACTGAGGATTTTTAGTAATCCTTCATTAGCATGATTTATAACTGATCATGGAGAGGTTAGATAGAAACGATTTTTATAAACTTAACCAAATACCATAGATTAAGGGCACCCAGTTTCCTCCTTGAATACTCCCGTTTCATGATGAGGCAACTTCACCATAGGCATCTGACCCTCCTCAGCAATCCTTGAGTTGCATGTGCTGTTCTGACCTAATTTATACCAGAATGGGTCTTCTGAGGCTCAGTAATCTTGTGAGCATGTTATTCTTTCAACTAGAAGTTAATTAAATGACTATTGCTAATAATAAGGTCATTCCAAAGCCATATTTATATACTTCATTCAGCACCATGTTCCTTGCTTTTTTTTTTTTTTCTTTCTTAAGATTATTTACTTACTTGAGAAAGAGAGCACAAGTTGGGGAGGGGAGACACAGAGGCAGAGGGAGAAACAGACTCCCAGTTGAGCAAGGAACCCAATGCAAGGGTTTGACCCTAGGACCCTAATATCATGACCTGAGTTTAAGGCAGATGCTTAACTGACTCAGCCACCCAGACATCCTTCTTGTTCCTTGCTTTAACTATGTCCTAGAATACTTATTAATGCTATCTGACATAGACTTTTTTTTAAAAAGATTTATTTATTTATTTTTAGAGAAAGGGAGCACGAGCAGGAGAGGAAAAGGGAAAGAGAATCTCAAGCAGACTCCATGCTGAGTGTGATGTCTGATGCAGGGATCGATCTCACCACCCCGAGATTTCCTGAGCCAAAGCCAAGAGGTGGACACCACCCAGATGCCCCTTTGTTATAGACATTTCTAAAGTCCCATAGTAAAACTCAAAGGACAGCCTTGTGATAGCAAGAGTTCTAGGAATAAACACAATACCAAACAGGAACAGTCATGCTGAGCCGTAACCGTTCACTGACGTCACCTTTTGATTGTCTGTGCGTGTTCATATTCTCAATGATCTGCTAATTAAAGATTATGTAATTTAATAGGTTCTTCACCACTGCACATTATAGGATGTGACCTAGTCTCTCCCTTACCTCTATCCCACGTGCGCACACATACACACACACTCGGACATCACATTTTGGTGTATGATGCCAAAACTAGAAATATATTTAAAAGGAACAACAGGGGGGAACATTTTTTCTAAACAACTAAAAGGGGACTGAATAATAAGGGATACTTGTTTTCTACTTTATTTAAGGTTTTTACTTCTATACTTCAACCCCAGAACACACACAAACAGACACACACACACACACACACAGAGGAATATACACAAATATATACAAATATACATATTCTACATATGTAAAGAATTCAGCAAAATTCTTTATAAAATAGTTTTTTTT
This sequence comes from Neogale vison, assembly GCF_020171115.1. Taxonomy (NCBI): domain Eukaryota; kingdom Metazoa; phylum Chordata; class Mammalia; order Carnivora; family Mustelidae; genus Neogale; species Neogale vison. The sequence goes on along the minus strand of NC_058092.1, from coordinate 19,833,097 downwards.
AGAAAATATATCTTCAAATGTGTGTGTGTATGTGTGTGTTTTAAGTGATCACTGATGCCAACCAGGATTAAGATTATACCAAACATTACCAAACATATTCTATACTGCCATTTTCCAAACTAAGTGAAACAGAAGAAAAACATGGGGAAGGAATTTACAGGAATGGAGTACTACAAAGACCATGGAAAACTCTGTTAGAGGTTAGAGATGAATGGGGGTAGGGATGAGTTAAGGAAAGACAAGATTTAAAGGAAGATGACCGACCTAATATTCAAGGCAAAGAGCTTACCATTTGAGAGCTATCTCAACATTTGAGACAAATGTCCAGACTTTCATTTTAAGTCAGATTTCCAAGTGGCTGTATTCATTTATAAGCTATAATGATCAAGATTTCATTTCTTTTAAGATTTTATTTATTTATTTGAGAGAGAGCAGGAGAAGGGGGAAGGGCAGAGGGAGAGGGAGAAGTAGGCTCCCGCTGTGTAAGGAGCCTGATGCCCTGTGCTCAATCCCAGGACCTTGGGATCATGACCTGAGCTGAAGGCAGAGGGTTAGCCCACTGAGCCACTCAGGCGCCCCCAAGATTTTAAATAGACTCGACTCAAGAAATCTAATCATATGAACTATGTGTGCTCAGATGTACCGGAAGAGAGGCTTTCCAGGAGTCAACTGACTGTCTCTGCACTATGATGCAGTCTAGAATTTTCCATTTTTTGATTTTGGATATAAATTCTGTCATTGAGTTTACTCTAAATGGAAGGCCCATTGACATCACTCTGCTGTGTTGTACAATATTGTATATATACACTACCCTTGTACCGCCTATAAAGGACATTGTAGGCTGATGTCTAAGAGGAAGGACAATGCCTTCAAAATAATATAGGCTTTTTTCATTCAAAATTTATAAGTTCTTAGAGCTCAGGTCAAGGTCCCTCATTTTTTTTTTAAGATTCTATTTATTTATTTGACAGACAGAAATCACAATTAGGCAGAGAGGCAGGCAGAGAGAGAGTGGGGAAGCAGGCTCCCCGCTGAGCAGAGAGCCCAATGTGGGGCTCAATCCCAGGATCCTGAGATCATGACCTGGGCCGAAGGCAGAGGCTTAACCCACTGAGCCACCAAGGCACCCCAAGGTACCTCATTTTCAAACAAAGTTAATGAGGAAAGAGAAAAGACAAACAAAAAAACTTAAGATATGGCAATACCCATTCTATAGGACCTTGAGATTTGGGTGAGTATAAAGAAAATAATGGATGATAAAAGTATTGTGAAATCACTGGCCTCGTTATCAAAAGTATTATTATTAATAATATTAATGCTCCTATACACAGGTTATATTTTAGTCATTCTTTTCCCCTAGGGAGAATTAAGAGAAATGAATCAAGATAACTTCTGTTCCTCCCTCTCTTCTCTCTTCTCTCTTTTTTTTGTCTCAGTGTCACATAGGCTCTCACGTTGGGTAATTGTACTTGAACTAAACCATACAAAAATGTCCACGAGGTACAATTTATGCTACATGGCTGCTCTCAAAGCTCAAGTTCTTGTACATAACAACGCTCATAACGGGGACTTCTGCATAGATTGGAACCCAGTGCTCCTAAGGCAGCTGTGTGGAATGATGAGATACTTATTCTATCTACTTGGCTGACTCCAAGTTTAGAATGGTCTTTGGTCTTTTTAACAAGAGAAGCAACTGTCCACCAAAACGAATGGCTAAGATGCACCAAATCAAAGAATATCCTTAATTGGACAGATGAGGAAGAAAAGAACAAGTGGGACTTAGCATCCATTTAATTGCAACTGTCCAACAGAACCCTGGTGCTGGATGAGGAAACAGAATACAGCCTTCCAACTGTTTGATCCTTGCTATAGAGGACAAGAATTTGATCTTTAGGTCAGTGTTTGGAGGTTTCAAAATTAGTGATCTGGGAAGTCCCCAGCCAGCAGCTAGCACTTCCTCACTCCATGAACATGTGGCTATTCCTTTCTGGGGACTGGTGTCTCCCGTTCAGTCTTTCTGAGCACCGCATGCAGCAGAACAGTTAACAGAAGAAATCCTAAATATTCAAAACTGCATGGAACAGGTAGAATCCCTTGTTTTCCCTTTCAAATTTGAAAATATGTGTTTAAGAGTATTCTTTATAAAATGGTTTTTTTTTTCCCAAAAAAGGGTGTCTTCAAAATCAGTTTTCAGTCGAAGTGATGTTTACCTTAAACTCTAAACATTATAAAAGTTGGAGTGATGTTTACCTTAAACTCTAAACATTTACCAGCTGGCAGCATTAGAGTCGTCTATAATTTAAAAATCAAATAGAGAAGAAAACAAATTCTTGTCTCCATACTGCTTAGGCCTTCATATAGGTAATGAAGAGTACATGGTGATAGAATGTGTTGGCAAGAGTTTAAATTTATAGTGTAAAAAAGCAGTGTGTGGGGGGAATATTACTAAAGCTGCATGGCAGGAATTTGCCAATGATAACGTTTGCCTCATTTTCTTCCAGAAACCAGGAAAACCAAGGAGATGAAGTCAACCTAAAAGTCAAAAGCATATGAAAAGAAAAGTAAACATACGCATTGGGCAGTCTCTGTGTCTCTGTAACTTCCAGAGAATAGACCAAGCATGACATGGAGGAACAAGGGACCTGGGCACTCACCTAGCGGTCTAGGCCACGGACCTCCTAGGTCAGAGAGCCTCAAGAAGGAAGAAGCGGCGGTCCTTGCTCCAGCCCAAGCCATGTGCCTGTGATGTCATGTCATTTGCAGCAGGAATCCCTCTTCCATGGGGAGCTATTAAGGAGCAACTCCAATCCAAAGCAGGGTTTTCCAAATTGCCTCTCTCTGTAGGTTTCCCTGAGGGCCAGGCATTAGGAGAACTTGCCTGCTGTACCGGTAAACAAAAAGGAAAATAACAGAGGCCCTAAAATGAAATTAAGCAACAGTTTGAAAATTTTTTTCAACAAAAGTAAAGATCGTTGTTGTTGAATTATTTCAGCTTCACACTTAAGAACCAAGGAGACTGGGGTGCTTGGCTGGCTCAGTCAGAAGAGCATGTGACTCTTGATCTTGGAGTCATGAGTTCAAGTCCCATGTTGGGAATACAGATTACCTAAATAAATAAAAGGTTAAAAGCAAAAAAAAAAAAAAAAAAAGAATCAAGGAGACCAAAATTCCTTATTGAATATCTGAACTTTTACTTTGAATTCCTTCATATCAGAACTAATAAAAAAAAAAAAACCCATAGCTCTATCTATGAAAAATTATATTCCATATGCATTTTCCTAGAACTCTAAACAACATCTTTTTCAAATGGATGAAGAAAAAGAATCTTTTTTTTTTTTTAAGATTTTATTTATTTGACAGACTAAGATCACAAGTAGGCAGAGAAGCAGGCTCCCTGCTGAGCAGAGAGCCCGACACGGGGCTTGATTCCAGGACCCAGGATCATAACCCAAGCCAAAGGCAGAGGCTTTAACCCACTGAGCCAACCAGGCACTCCAAGTAAAAGAATCTTAAAGAAGCATCTCCTGGGATGCCTGGCGGGCTCAGTCAGTTAAGTGTCTGCCTTCAGTTCAGGTCACGATCCTAATGTCCTAGGATTGAGCTTATCAGGCTCCCTGCTCAGTGGGGAGTCTGCTTCCACCTCTGCCCCTCCCCCGCTCATGCTCTCTCTCTCTCAAATAAATGAGTAAATAAATAAAATCTTTAAAAAGTAGTAATCTTATGATTGATCACTATGTATACACCATATAGTCTCTAGTACTCACAAAAATCCACTAAGATAAATAGCATTATCTCCAATCTATAAAAGAAGATACTGAAACTCAGATAAAGTAATCCAAGGCCATGACTCTGGTAAATGACAGAGTCAGGATTCAAACCTAGCTCTCTTACAAATTCCAAATACTAACTTTTCAATGAAAATAGATAATAAATTCCACAGTGTACTTTAGTAATGTGCTTTTTCAAGATACTAGTATTAACTGTTATTAGAAGCATTATGTGTGTGTGTGTGTGTGTGTGTGTATGGATCTATATATATATGGATCTATATATATAACTATACATATAAATATATAACTATACATATAAATGCCACTACCAAGTATGAGGTAAAAATAAAACTATTTAATTGGTCTTTTAACTTTATTATGATTTTTAAAGATTTATTTACTTATTTCGAAGGGAGAGAGAGCTAGCAGGCAGAGAGGTACTGGCAGAAGGAGAGGGAGAGAGAAACTCAAGCAGATTCCACACAGCATGGAGCCTGATGTGGGGCTCGATCTCACAACCCTGAGATCAGACCTGAGCAGAAACCAAGTCAGACATTTTAGCCAATGGCGCCACCCAGGCGCCCCAGATCTCTTAACTTTAGTTCAGAGCTGACATAATATCGATCCCAATCAGGCAATAAACATAATTTCACTGGGTGTCTTAGAGTCTCTTCTCTCTATTCAAAATGTGATTCTACACACAAAAATAGACTCAAAATGGATGAAAGATCTAAATGTGAGACAAGAATCCATCAAAATCCTCAAGAAGAACACAGGCAGCAACATCCTCAGCCTCAGGCACAGCATCTTCCTGGACACATCGCCAAAGGCAAGGGAAGCAAGGGCAAAAATGAACTACTGGGACTTCATCCAGATAAAAAGCTTCTGAGCAGCAAAGGAAACAGTCAACAAAACCAAAAGACAACAGACATGGGAATGGGAGACAACAGACATGGACTGACAGACAAAGAAAACAGACAACAGAATGGGAAAAGATACCTGCAAATGACATATCACATAAAGGGTTGGTATCCAAAATCTATAAAGAACTTAGCAAACTCAACACCCAAAAAACAAATCACCCAATCAAGATACGGGCAGGAGAGATGAACAGACATTTCTGCAAAGAAGACATCCAACAGACACATGAAAAAGTGCTCAACATCACTCGGCATCAGGGAAATACAATTCAAAACCACAATGAGATACCACCTCACACCAGTGAGAATGGCTAAAATCAACAAGTCAGGAAACAACAGATGTTGGCAAGGATGCGGAGAAAGGGGAATCCTCCTACACTGTTGATGGGAATGCAAGCTGGTGCAGCCACCCTGGAAAACAGCATGGAGGATCCTCAAAAAGTTGAAAATAGAACTACCCTATGACCCAACAATTGCACGACTTTATTTACCCTAAAGATACAAATGTAGTGATCTGAAGGGGCATGTGCACCTGAACGTTTATAGCAGCAATGTCCACAATAGCCAAACTATAGAAAGAGCCAAGATGTCCCTCAACAGATGAATGGATAAAGAAGATGTGGTATATAGCATATATATTTCCCCTCTGTTTTTATATAGCATATATACCACATCTTCTTTATATATACATCTATATATAGATGTGTGTGTATATATATATACACACACCCACATACCCCACATACATATATATTATATATATATATGTATGTGTATATATATAAAGAAGATGTGGGGGGGTGTGTATACATCTATATATAGATGTATATATATATACATTTATATATGTGTATATATATGTATAATGGAATATTATGGAGCCATCAAAAAATGAAATCTTGCCATTTGCAATGACACGGATGCAAGTAGAGGTTATTATGTTAAGTCAATCAGAGATAGACAAATATCATATGATCTCACTGATAGGACTGATAGGAGGAATTTGAGAAACAAGGCAGAGGATCATCAGGGAGGGGAGGGAAAAATGAAATAAGACAAAACCAGAGAGAGAGAGAGAGAAACGATAAGAGATTCTTAATCTCAGGAAAGAAACTCAGGGTTGCTGGAGTGGAGGGGGGTGGAAGGGATGAGGTGGCTGGCTAATGGACATTGGGGAGGGTATGTGCTATGATGAGCACTGTGAATTGTTAAGACTGATGGATCACATACCTGCATCCCTGAAAGAAATAACACATTATATGTTAATAAGAGTAAAAATTTTAACTTTAAGACTTGAAGTTTTAACTAACCCCCAGCAACCCTCAGTTTGTTTTGTGAGATTAAGAGTCACTTATGGTTTGTCTCCCTCCCAATCCCATCTTGTTTCATTTATTCTTCTCCTACCCACTTAAGCCCCCATGTTGCATCACCACTTCCTCATATCAGGGAGACCATATTATAGTTGTCTTTCTCCGCTTGACTTATTTTGCTAAGCATGATACGCTCTAGTTCCATCCACGTTGTTGCAAATGGCAAGATTTCATTTCTTTTGATGGCTGCATAGTATTCCATTATATATATATATATATATATATATATATACCACATCCTCTTTATCCATTCATCTGTTGATGGACATCTAGGTTCTTTCCATAGTTTGGCTATTGTGGACATTGCTGCTATAAACATTCCGGTGCACGTGCCCCTTCGGATCACTATGTTTGTATCTTTAGGGTAAATACCCAGTAGTGCAATTGCTGGGTCGTAGGGCAGTTCTATTTTCAACATTTTGAGGAACCTCCATGCTGTTTTCCAGAGTGGTAGCACCAGCTTGCATTCCCACCAACAGTGTAGGAGGGTTCCCCTTTCTCCGCATCCTCGCCAGCATCTGTCATTTCCTGACTTGTTGATTTTAGCCATTCTGACTGGTGTGAGGTGATATCTCATTGTGATTTTGATTTGTATTTCCCTGATGCCGAGTGATATGGAGCACTTTTTCATGTGTCTGTTGGCCATCTGGATGTCTTCTTTGCAGTAATGTCTGTTCATGTCCTCTGCCCATTTCTTGATTGGATTATTTGTTCTTTGGGTGTTGAGTTTGCTAAGTTCTTTATAGATTTTGGACACTAGTCCTTTATCTGATATGTCGTTTGCAAATATCTTCTCCCATTCTGTCAGTTGTCTTACTCAGTTATGGTTTTTAACTTACTCAGAGTTGTGCAACTGTCACTGCAATCAATTTTAGGACATTTCATCACCCCCAAATGAAACCCCATACTCTTTAAAAGTCACCCCCAATCTCCCCAGCCCCAACCGTAGGCAACCACTAATCTTTCTGTCTCTACGGATTTTCTTCTTCTGGACCTACAATACAGTACAGTACAGTACAATACAATACAGTACATGGTCTTTTGTAATTGGCTTCGTTCACTTACCATGTTCTCAGGCTTCATCCATGTTGTACATCAATGTGTCTTAATCGTTCCTCATAAGTGGTAGTTGCTCCTTCAACAGAGGTGGAGGTACCTGACAATGGGACCCATCAGCCACTCCTCCTTGTGCAACTCCTGAATGCCACTGCTCCCCTAGAAGAAGCCTGGCACTTCCCATTACTAACGACCCTAATAAGGAGGTCTTTAAACAGAGTCCCCTTTTCCCATCTTCTCCCTGGGATTTAGCAGCTCAAGTACAGCTGGTCCTTGGCCAAGTTACTCTCCACAACACCTGCAGGCCCTACCAGTGCTGCCACCTTATGCCCATTTCTTGAAGTAGTGGACACTGGGTCGGGCACTGCCTTCCTCCCCAGAGCCCTGCCCTTTGCTGTTTCCACAGCAGTCAAGGTTGTGACTCATGACAGAGTGTGACCAGGAGAGGTCGAGGGTGTGCTGTGTGGGAACACACACTTGGTACCTTCAGACAACCAAGAGGCAGAGAAAGAAACAAGTGCAAATGCAAGGGGGGGGGTGCTAAAAGGGACACGCTTTTGCAATCTCCCTTCCTGATTCTCTCAGCTTTCTCCAGCTACCATTTCTCTTCCTCTCTTCAGCTCACTTTCATTTCCCTATGCTATTCTTCTCAGAATAGGGAACCTAAACATCTCTCCCCTTTCCTTTCTACCTGGATTGTTTTCTCTTGTGCTTCCAGCAGCACAACGGTTGGGTTCTTAGACATTTGGGTATGCTAAGTTACTACTTAAAAAAGAGAGTTGGTCTAAACATTCTCCCCGACTGAACAGCAGATCAAGGAAAAGGAGTTTTGTTGTTGTTCTTGTTGTTGTTGTTGTTCTCCAAAATCAAGGTGTTCTTTAATAAATGAAGAACTCTTGGTATGAAACATAAATGATCAGTCCCAAATTAAAGTCAGCATAATAACAAAAGCACTTTCCCTCATTGCTAGTGGCTGGATTTAGAACCTTGCCTAAGTTCATTGGGGGGTATGTAGCTTGACTACAGGTTGTTGTATGCTGCCCTGTGCTCTCCGAGTAGCACATGTGTCCCCAGGTCATGTCCTTAGTCCTGGGAAAGGCTTTCTAGTCTTAGGCTTCTGGAACCTCAAGCTTCCACTGTCACTCTATCACAGTCATTCAAGAAATGTTTGGATACTACTCCACACCAGCCCTGTGCTGTACACAAGGCAGACAAGGCTCCAGGTCTCTCTTGTTTTGTGCGGGGGGTTGTGGAAGAGGCTCTATAATGGTACACCGCAGCCCGAATAGAACTGTCATATGTCTGGCGGATTCCCTCAGTGTGTCTTAATGAATCCCGCTCTCTCTGAGTGAAAGCAGGCAAGAAAGACCTTGCTGTCTTGGACATCAAGGAAGAAAAGCAGATGGAGTCATGTGGTCCTGACTGGTAGCCTTGCAGAACCTTCTGCCTTCAACTTACTCTGACACTTGAATAAACCCCTGAGAGCCACAGAGGTATCACAAAGGCAAAGAACCATAGTATTAATGGACTTCATGATTTTACTGAATTCTTAAGTAATAACTTATACGTATCAGGCATTGCTTAGAAATTATTCTTATATAGAACCTTTGTTAATTTATATAGTTTCATATTATGGGTTTGTTTGTATGATCCTCCTTTAATTCTTGGGAACTTAGAAAAAGGTGTTGCATACCTTTTCTATTTTCTACTTTTTGTCTCCCACAGAGCTGGGCATGCCAATGGGAGCTTGTTAAACTTTTACTGTTAGTCAGCTTGTAGTGGAATGCATTATTTATTTTCTCTTGCTTGGGGGTCAAAGCAACCAACCAGATCTAAAGACGCTTTTAGAAGACCTGTCAACACAAACTGGTGTGTATTTACTCTGTCTCTGCTATTACAATTCAGAAAAGCTCCATTTATCTTTGAAAAATGTGAGAGGTATGAATCCATTTTCTAAATAATTGGAAGTAATCCCTTTAAGTATAAAATGCTTTAAAACCACCTTTAATGAAGTATTTTATTTTATGTATTTTATTTTTTAAAGACTTTTTTATTCATTTAAGAAAGACAGATAGAGGGGCGCCTGGGTGGCTCAGTGGGTTAAGCCGCTGCCTTCGGCTCAGGTCATGATCTCGGGGTCCTGGGATCGAGTCTCGCATCGGGCTCTCTGCTCGGTGGGGAGCCTGCTTCCTCCTCTCTCTCTCTCTGCCTACTTGTGATTTCTCTCTGTCAAATAAATAAATAAAATCTTAAAAAAAAGAGAGAGAGAGAGAGAGAGAGTTAGAGAGAACACAAGCAAGGGGAGGGGCAGAGGGAGAGGGAGAGGCAGACTCCACATAGAGCTGCGAGCCCAATGTGGGGTTTGATCCCAGGACCTGGAGACATGACGTGAGCTGAAGGTAGATGCTTAACGTGTGAGCCACCCAGGTGCTCCTTAAATATTATTTTAAATAAAATAGATTTCTGAATTCTTGAAACATAGAGCAAATATAATTTAACTTCTTTCTTGGTCATTATTAGCATTCAGAACTAGAGTGTGGGTACCTGGGTGGCTCATTTGGTTAAGCTTCTGCCCAATCAAATCCCTGCATTGGGTTCCCTGCTCTGTGGGGAGTCTGCTTCTCCCTCTATCCTTCCCCTCTGTTTGTGCTGTCTCTCTCTGTGTCACACTCTTTCTCAAATAAATAGATAAAATCTTCAGAAAAAAGAAAAATAAAAAAGAACTAGAGTGCAAAATGATGCATCTTTAAGAAACACAGAAATATTCTAGACTTTTTGTTCTCCCCCAAATGATCCAAGATTAAGTGTGTTTTTGTGTTCCTTTATGTCCTTCTAATAATTTTCTTTTTTCTTTACATTCCTAATCTTCACTTTATTTTATTTATTTATTTTTAAATTTTAATTCCAGTAGAGAGTCAACATACAATGTAATATTAGTTTTCATGTGTACAATGCAGTGATTCAACAATTCCATACATTTCTCAATGCTCATTCTGGTAATTGTACTCTTAATCCACTTCACCTGTTTCACCCATCCCCCCACCACCTCCCCTCTGGCAACCATCTGTTTGTTCCCTGTAGTTAAAAGTCTGCTTTTGGTTTATCTATTTTTTTCTTTGTTCATTTGCTTTGTTTCTTAAATTCCACAGCTGAGTGAAATCATATGGTTTTTGTCTTTCTCTGACTGACTTATTTCACTTAGCATTATACTCTGTAGATCTACCCATTCTTTTTTATGGCTGAGTAATATTCCATCACCCACAAACATGCACACACATCTTCTTTATCTTTGTCCATTCATCTATCAATAGACACTTGGACTGCTTACATACTAATAATTTTCTTTCTGACTTTTTGCCTCTTATTTTGTTAAAATGTTAGGTAGTACTTCTTACTACTTCCTGAATACCTGGCTTTGGCAATCCTCTACCTAATCTGTGTCCTAGGAAACCAGATAACCAAGTTTATTAGCATTGTGTGTAAAGTGAGAGGAAATAGGTTTTTAATTATGGGAGTCTTTCCTAAAAAGTGAGTAGTACTGGCTTTTCAAAGCAGTTCAATGTTCCTTTTTACTTGCTCCAATATTCTCAATTCCCCTACAGATACCCTAGATTGTTAAATTACTTTCTGTAGAAAAGTGAGGTGTTATTAATTTCTGCTAACACAATTCAGCCAGATATGATTTTTTTCATCCGAAGTTCTTTGTGGGGCACCTGGGTGGCTCAGTGGGTTAGGCGTCTGCCTTCAGCTCAGGTCATGATCCCAAACTCCTGGGATTGAGCCCCACCTCAGGCTCCCTGCTCAGTAGGGAGTCTGCTTCTCCCTCTGCCTCCCTCCCTGTTCTCTCTCTCAAATAACAGATAAATAAAATCTTGAAAAAAAAAAAGTTCTTTGTTTCTAAACCGTTCTTTTTAAGTTCCTTCTTATTTCTGACTTAAAAACCATTAGTCCTTCCTATATGGGCATAAAGAAAACCTGGTAAAATCTCAAGATCTTCTTATAGATTACAGAGAGATTTCAAAATATGATACTTTTTGATGATAAGAAAAATGTCTGAGTTTTAGTTTTAGATTAAACCCAATGTACTCAGGCACCTGGGTGGCTCAGTCAGTTACGCCTCTGCCTTTGGCTCTGGTCATGATCTCAGTGGGATCGGGCCCCATGTCGGGCTCCCTGATCAGCAGAGAGATTGTTTCTCCCTCTCCCTCTGTTGTTCCCCCTGCTTGTGCATTCTCTCTCTGTGTCAAATAAATAAAAATCTTTAAAAATAAAAAATAATAAAACCAACATACTCAGTTTTAAAAAGTTACAATTGCCATCTTACATTGAGTGTCCAATATATGCCAGGTATACATATTTTCTTCCCTCTATTTAGAACATCTCTGCAAAATATGTAACAACCCTAATTTACATTTGTGGGAAGTTAAAGTTAACAGATTTTAAGTGACTTAAACAGGGTTATAGGAATAATAAGTATAAGAGCTGAGATTCAAATCCAATCCTGAATAAAAAGTCTGGATTCTCTTTTCTTTTCTTTTTTTTTTTTTTTAAGATCTTATTTATTTATTTGACAGAGAGAGATCACAAGTAGGCAGAGAGGCAGGCAGAGAGAGAGAGGAGGAGGAAGCAGGCTCCTGCTGAGCAGAGAGCCCGATGCGGGACTCGATTCCAGGACCCTGATATCATGACCTGAGCTGAAGGCAGAGGCTTAACCTACTGAGCCACCCAGGTGCTCCTCTTTTTTTTTTTTTCTTTTTTTAAGATTTTACTTATTTATTTGACAGACAGAGATCACAAGTAGGCAGAGAGGCAGGCGGGGTTGTGGGGAAAGCAGGCTCCCCACAGAGTGGAGAAACCGATGCGGGGTGGGGGTTGATCCCAGGACCCTGGGATCATGACCCGAGCTGAAGGCAGAGGCTTTAACCTACTGAGCCACCCAGGTGCCCCTTCTTTTTTCTTTTTAAAAACAGAAAACGGGCGCCTCATGGCTCAGTTGTTAAGCTTTACCCTCTCCCACTCCCCTTGCTTGTGTTCCCTCTCTTGCTGTGTTTTTCTCTGTCAAATAAATAATAAAATATTTAAAAGAAAATAAAAACAGAAAACAGGAATTTGTTTGTCAAATAACAGTCTGGAAGATTGTGGATTGCAGGCAGCTCTACTCCACCTGGTCAGTCAAAGACTTGGGTTCTTTTCATATTGCTGCTTTGCCCTCTCCTATGGGGATTTCACTCCCATTGCATGGTCAGAACTCGATCTCAGGAACATCTGTTCCAGCTTTCTCTGTATCAGCAGTGGCCAAACACAGGTAGGCCAAGAAAACTTCAAATGCCCATGTACTGAGGGAAAGGAGAAATAGGGGATCGGATGCCCCAGATGAATGACGATTAGGGACTAAGGATGCTCATCTCCCTACCTCCACCCACTCCCTCCGCATTGTCATACCTAGAAAGCTATTCTCAAAGTCTGCATTCTTTCTATTAAGCCAAATTACCATCCTTACACTATTGCTTGCGAGGTAATAAGATGTATTCAGCATGTATTTTGGTAATAATTGTGGTCAACTTGACCATGGACCTATTGGTAATAAATGTAACCAACCAGCCGTGTCTGTAATCAGCAATTATTATTTGGAGATCAAGTAGAAGTGGTTCTCATCAGCTGCTAGTATCTCCCCCTGAAGGAGGGGTTGGGGATGACTTGGACTAGCCCAGCTTGAGCCAAAGGCCGTATCTTTTAAAGGCCATTATTGGGTCCCATAAGAGCAGATCTACAGCCACATGAGGAAAGCCACAGGGTCAAATATTAGCCTATCAGGGATATGAATACCTCATCCAGAGTGCAAAGGCAAATATTGGGTTGATGGAACATAGGGTAGAGATTTTGGTGAAAACGAGTACAGAAGTATTTCAATAAGAAGAAATCTTGGGCGGAGTGCCTGGCTGGTTCAGTAGGAAGAAAGCGCGATTCTTAATCTCAGGATCATGAGTTTGAGGCTCCACTTTGGGTGTGGAGATTACTTAAATAAATAAGTCTTAAAAAAAGAATAAGGGAAATGTGTGTTTTAGCTTTCTGTGTGCTTAGGTGCCCGAGCTACTGCGGGTCTAGGTCCGGGCGGCTGAAGAGTGTGGTTAGTAAGATAAACAAAGATGCGCAGATGAGAGCAGCGATTGACCAAAAGTTGATAGAAACTGGAGAAAGAGAACGCCTCAACGAGTTGCTGAGAGCTAAATTAATTGAATGTGGCGGAAAGACACAACATTAGTGGAAGGCACACTGTAAAGAGGTAATTAAAGAAAAGGGTCTATTGATGACTTCAGTGGCTGAAATCACACCAAAAGACAGAGCCCTGGTACCTGACAGTGTAAAGAAGGAGCTCCTACAAAGAATAAGAACATTCCTTGCTCAGCATGCCAGCCTTTAAGATTGAATTAGATAGTGTTGTTTTGTGGTTTTCTTTCTGAAAGTAAAACGTGCCATAAATTAGGAATCGATTTCCCAAAATGAAATCCTTTTTTGTATGGTGGTTAAAAAAAAAAAGAAAAGAAGAAATCTTGGACAATCTTCTAAAATACATGTTTCTGGAAGATATGTAGAGGACTAAAGGGGACAAGATCTTCCATGCGGATGTCTGAGATGACTTAAATCATAGGATTATTCACAAGTTCCATCAGCTGATGGTATGGGCCACTAATGAATAAATGACAATAAGGATTGTGCTTTTCTGAGTTCTTGTTTAATATTTACAGCAGCTTTTGAAGCCTTTAATTCTTTAGTTTTTCTTCCTTAACCTATTAGTTGTGACAAACACCAATTCCGGTTTGCCTCAGTTAATTCATGTTTTCTCCCATTTTCTGCTTCTGCTTTATGTTGGTTTTATGCTACGTAATATATGCCATATATATTTTACTGTATTAGAGTTTCTATCCAAACTGCTTCTACCCAGTTAGCTACAATATTCCATGATTCTTTAGCCCACTCCATCCTTAGGTTGGGTTTTCGTTTTTTCCTTCAGATTTTCACATTTATTGTTTTGTCTGTTACTTGGCCTTCCATACACCTATTACTTTTTGTCTAGGAGAGATGAAGCAACTCATCTTCGATGTTGTAAACAGGGTTGAGATTCTAGGGGTTCTCCTTTCTTCAGATGTTCTACTCCACCAAAGTTGGGGCCAAAATGCATTTGTGGTCAAAACTCAGTTGAACTAAAAGTTAGCTAAGGTCAATAACTTAGCCTTCAAAGCTTTGCTTTGGATCTTTGTGTGAGGAGAGGGGAAAGTAGGGATGTGGGTTGGGAGCTATGGTGCCATGTTTTTGTTATGTCTCGTGTTTTCCTGTAGGCATCTTGTTCCTTCAGTTCCTGTAGTTTTAAGCTGCAGTGATTGAGGGTTAACCCAATGTAGTCTTAGTCCACTAAAGACCCCTCTCCAGGGTATTAAGATATATCCCTTCAGTGGCACCTGGGTGGCTCAGTGGGTTAAAGCCTCTGCCTTCAGCTCAGGTCATGATCCCAGGGTCCTGGGATAGAGCCCCACATAGGGCTCTCTGCTCAGCAGGGAGCCTGCTTCCCTTCCTCTCTGTCTGCCTGCCTCTCTGCCTACTTGTGATCTCTGTCAAATAAATAAATAAATAATCTAAAAAAAAAAAAAAAAGATATATCCCTTCATACCTTTTCTCATGATGCTCCCTTCTGCAAAAGTACTTCTATGGCTCCTCCAGGTCTTATCTCCAATGTCACCTGTTTGGGTGACATTAATTCCTCTGGCCCGGGGTTGGCAAACGTTTTCAGTAAAGAACCCTGTAGTAAATATTGTATGCTATACAAGCCAAGAGGGATGAGAGTGCCAGTTAATGCCTCAATCTCAATGACTTCACTCTACCATTGTTGTGCAAAAGTAGTCAGAGACAATAGACAAATGGGAGTAGCTGCACAGCAATAAAACTTTATTCATAAAAACAGGCAGTGAGGTAGATTTGGCCCATGATCTCTGATTTGGCGGCCCCTACTCTACTTAAATATTACTTTTTCTTAAAAGATTTTATTTATTAATTTGACAGAGATCAGAAGTAGGCAGAGAGGCAGGCAGAGAGAGAGAGAGGAGGAAGCAGGCTCCCCACGGAGCAGAGAGCCCGATGCAGGGATCGATCCCAGAACCCCGGGATCATGACCTGAGCCAAAGGCAGAGGCTTTAACCCACTGAGCCTCCCAGGTGCCCCTCTACTTAGATATTTCTTTTCCAACCTGATTGTTCATGCCTCCATTATCACATTTGTATGAAAAGTTTATAAACCTCCATCATATGAGCACTTGAGGGCAAGTGTTCTGTCTTTATATCTCTCTTAACTGAAAACCTAATCCTAATGATTACAGGTACTCTGTAAACATCTATGGAAAAAGTGGGGAAGAAATGTAGGAAGAGGTAGGGTTCTTAAATAAGTGGGAAACAGGATCATGCAAATCCTCTACTGATAGGCAATTGAATATGAACTTCTCCTAGTAACGTGAACAGATGTTGTTTATAAAATGACTGTATTAGGCTCTTCTGCAAAGTTTGATTTCAGCAAGTTTGCATTTGGAGACTATATATGCGGTAGCCAGCCTCCAAGATGGCCTTTAGTAATCCTTACATCCTGGCACTGGTGTCACCTCCCATGCTGAACCATGACAAACTAGTAACCAATAAAGTACTGTGGAAATAAAGGTGTATGACTTCTGGAACAAGTCAGAAGAGTGATGTGACTTCTGCCTTGTTCTCTCTTGGTTCACTCTCTTTGGAGGAAACTCATTGAGGACAAGCAAATGCATGAACTTGGAACAAAGAAATGAGGCTTTGTATCAACAGCCATTGAGCGAACCATCTTGGAATTGGATCTTCCCTTCCTCCGCTAAGTCTCAGAAGACTGCTGTTTCAACTGACATTTTGACTATAAACTGATGAGAGATTTTGAGCTATACTACTTAGACTCTCCTGAAATCCTGACCTGTTTAAACTATATGAGATAATGTTTATTATTGTCTTAAGCTGCTAGTTTGAG
This sequence comes from Neogale vison, assembly GCF_020171115.1. Classification (NCBI taxonomy): domain Eukaryota; kingdom Metazoa; phylum Chordata; class Mammalia; order Carnivora; family Mustelidae; genus Neogale; species Neogale vison. The sequence continues at coordinate 19,816,948 of NC_058092.1, read as the reverse complement.
AAATTATTTGTTATACAGCAATAAACAACATACAATATGCTAAGTAGCTTTCATTCTATCTAAAATCTCTATAGTCTTGGGGCACCTGGGTGGCTCAGTGGGTTAAAGCCTCTGACATCTGCTCAGGTCATGATCCCAAGGTTCTGGAATGGAGTCCTGCATAGGGCTCTCTGCTCAGCAGGGAGCCTGCTTCCTCCTCTCTCCCTCTGCCTGCCTCTCTGCCTACTTGTGATCTGTCAAATAAATAGATAAAATCTTAAAAAAAATAAAATAAAATAAAAACAAAATCCCTATAGTCTTTCAGAACACCTTTTTAGCATTTCTTCTAGCATTTAAAATATCTAACTCTGGGCTCCTGGGTGGCTCAGTGGGTTAAGCCTCTGCCTTCCGCTCAGGTCATGATCCCAGGGTCCTGGGATTGAGCCCCACATCGGGCTCTCTGCTCAGCAGGAAGCCTGCTTCCTCCTCTCTCTCTCTCTGCCTGCCTCTCTGCCTACTTGTGATCTCTGTTAAAAAAATAAATAAAATCTTAAAAAAAATAATAAAATATCTAACTCTATACTTGCTTAATGTCTGTATCTTTCACTGGGTGTATATGTATATATGTATATAGATATATATCCATATATTTGTATATATATATACAGATATATATCCATATATATAGATATATACTAACATATACACATTAGTACATATTAATATGTACATATTAGTAAATATCGCTATTTACTAATATGGACTAATATGTACACATTAGTAAATATCTAGCAGTACATATTAATATGTATATATTAATGTACATATTAATAAATATCGATATTTACTAATATATACATATTAGTATATTAGTATATTAGTATATTATGTATAATATGTATATATTAGTAAATATCTAGTAACAAACAAAATAAAGACTCTTAAAGTGAAGAGTGATTTGCTCCCAACATTCTGTGTGCCTAAAGCATATTATAATGGTGTCTTCCCAAAAACTATCCTTCACATAGGATTAAAACATTTCTGTGCTTCTGTTGTAGCATTATCACACCAAATAGGAGTTGGCTGGCGGGCCTGGGTGGCTCAGTGGGTTAAAGCCTCTGCCTTTGGCTCAGGGTCCTGGAATTGCGCTCCGCATCGGGTTCTCTGCTCAGCAGGAAGCCTGCTTCCTCCTCTCTCTGCCTACCTCTCTGCCCACTTGTGATCTCTGTCTGTCAAATAAATAATTTTAAAAAAATAGGAGTTGGCTGTCTATGAGCTCCATGAGGGCAAGGACCTTAGCTTATCACGTTGTATTTCCAATATTTGCAAGTGCCCCCTACAAAGGTATTCAATAAATGCTTGTTGAGTGGCAAATTAAGTGATCAGTTTGTGGAATAACTAAAGGTGGACTTTCCATGATACTGTACATGACTTAAAATTGTGCCATATCACTCAGTATTGCAGTTTGGAGAATTCCTTGCTTTGTTGTAATATCACCAGTTATACTGAATTTAAAAATAAAACCCTCTAAATAATGCCTCTAGACCAAACCAAATTTAAATAAAAGGTCCTACTCGGACAGTAAATCACAGCCAAGACTGTAGTATCCTTTTTTTTTTTAAAGATTTTATTTATTTATTTGACAGACAGAAAAAGATCACAAGTAGGCAGAGAGGCAGGCAGAGAGAGAGGGAAGCAGGCTCCCCACTGAGCAGAAAGCCTGATGCGGGGCTCGATTCCAGGACGCTGACACCATGACCTGAGCCGAAGTCAGAGGCTTAACCCACTGAGCCACCCAGGCGCCCCGTCCCCCCCCCCTTTTTTTTTTAAGATTTTACTTATTTATTTGACAGACAGAGATCACAAGTAGACGAAGAGAGAGGGGAAGCAGGCTCTCTGCAGAGCAGAGAGTCTGATGCAGGGCTTGATCCCAGGACCCTGGGATCATGACCCAAGCTGAAGGCAGAGGCCCTAACCCACTGAGCCACCCAGGCGCCCTTTTTTAAAGATTTTATTTATTTATTTGACAGAGAGGAAACACAAGCAGGGTTGGGGGAGAGGAAGAAGCAGGCGTTCTGACTAGCAGGGAGTCTGATGTGGGGCTCAATCCCAAGACCCTGCCTGCATCATGACCTGAGCCAAAGGTGGATGCTTAATGACTGAGCCACCCAGGAACCCCAGCAGTAGTAACTTTTATATTCCAAATGTTGTTACAGTTCAGCAGGTGGAGAAAACAGGAAATAGACATTTCATAAGACATGTGGACCTACAGACTAGTCAACCCCTGTTTATACTGAACCAGCAAATCCAAGGGTACCAAGATTCTGCAATTAGAAGGGCTCTCTTGAAAGACGATGCCATTCAAAGTACTAGAAAATTCAACTGATAATAGGATTTGGATAATTCATGACACATGTAATAGTAAAGCTCAGAGCAAAATGCCTTGAGACTGTATAGTATTTACAGTAATACATACAAATGGTCATATGTATAAATACCATTGTTATGGGTGTCAACAAGTTAGCAGATACTTTTAATTTTTCTTTTGGGGCACTGGCTGGTTCAGTTAGTGGAACATGGTACTCTTGATCTCAGGGTTGTGAGTTCAACCCCAATTGGGGCAGAGAGCTTACTTTAAAAAATTTTAAATTAAAATTAAATTAATTTTTATTTTATGTCACTGTGAAAATTTGCAAGAGAACTATTAAAGTCATTCTCAGTAGAAAAGTACACCTAAAGTACATGTTATACCAGAACATGTAAATGATCTGACCTGACTTCAACTAAAATTGATTATACAAATTATATAATAAGTATACAGACTAATTAAAACTAGCAAGAGTATCCGTTGATTTAGAGGTGACTGAGAATTGAATCTGTTAATTTTCTCTAGTTACTTGTAATTCCTACTTCAGTGGCTACTAATATAACTTATTTATATTAATGTATCTATATAGAGTTCCATCATTAAAATAATGAAGTCATATCTTTCACTAGAGATCCTTCTATTTTTTTTAATATTTTATTTATTTATTTATTTATTTATTTGACAGAGAGAGAGAGAGAGAGAGAGATCACAAGTAGGCAGAGAGAGAAAGAGAGAGAAGGAGGAAGCAGGCTTTCTGCTGAGCAGAGATCCTGATGCGGGGCTTGATCCCAGGACCCTGGGATCATGACTGGAGCCAAAGGCAGAGGCTTTAACCCACTGAGCCACCCAGGCGCCCCACTAGAGAGCCTTCTGTTGATGCTTTCTCATGCCATATACAAAGAATTGCTACAAAACCATCACAAAAACAAGTCTATCTTAAACAAAGTATAATGACCATGAAACACAGATCCTAGTAAAGAACCAAAAACATTTAAGCTGCTTCTTTAAGGGTATTCCCATGCCAAAATGTTTTCATTTAGATCACCACAAAGGGGCCAGCACCATCATGCCAGCAATGGACCACAAGCTTTGAAGAGGACCTCCTAACAATGTCAGAGGAGTCACCAACGTATATGAAACATTCAAGCATGATGCTTTAGGACTGGGCTCTGTTTACATGATGTCGACTTAAATAGCATCCCTGTCCCAATTGTGACTTGCTCACCAAGAGTCTTTCACGGCAATGGTCATGAGGGTGGGGGCTTTGTAGCTGCAATAGCTGTGGAAGACCTTCATGGAAGCAATGAGACTGAAAATTGAGAGATTAAGGGAAGTGTGAAAGGCATTCCAAGAGAAAGGCACACCTGAACAATCCCTACCTTGTCTATGACCTCAATACTTCACCCACACACATCCCACCATGACTCATGGGAACATTAAAAAAAAAAAAAAAAAGCTGTTCATTAACAGTTCCTAAGAAGTAACTATGAAGGCCTGAATTATCACTTTCACAGAAGTAGCCAACTTCATTATCTTCCAATTTAATATATCTAATTTCATTGTATATTCTCAAGCTACAATGGCAATCATTCATTAAACATATATATTTTTATTTTTTTTAAAGATTTTATTTATTTATTTGACAGAGACACAGAGAGATGGGGAACACAAGCAGGGGGAGCAGGAGAGGGGGCTGAGCCAGGAGCTGGATGCGGACCTAGATCCCAGGACCCCAGGATCGCGACCTGAGCTGAAGGCAGCCACTTAACAACTGAGCCACACAGACACCCCAAACATGTATATTTTTAAAAGCCTGTAATTGGGGCAATTGGCAGCCTCAGTCAGTTAAATATCCAACATTTTTATTATTTTAAAAATTTTATTTATTTATTTGACAGAGAGAGAGCATAAGCAGGGGGAGCTATAGGCAGAGGGAGAGGAAGAAGCAGACTCCCCACTGAACAAGGAGCCCAATGTGGGGCTCGATCTTAGGACACTGGGATCATGACCTGAGCCGAAGGCAGACGTCCAACCAGCTGAGCCACTCAGGTGCTCAGCGTGCAGCTCTTGATTTTGGCTCAGGTCATGATCTCAGGGTCATGAGATTGAGGCCCACAGTGGGTTCCATGTTAGTGGGTAGTCCAGTTGAGGTTCTCTCTCTCCCTCTGCCCCTCCACCTGCTTGTGCCCATGTGGTCTTTCTCTCTCTCAAATGAATAAATAAATAAACATTTAAAAAAAATTTTTTTTTGTTTATTTGTTTGAGAGAGACAGCAAGAGAGAACATGAGAAGGGGCAGAGAAAGGGAGAGGGAGAAGCAGACTCCCTACTGAGCAGGGAGCCCAACACAGTGCTCAATCCCAGGACCCTGGATTCATGACCTGAACTAAAGACAGACCCTTAACCAACTGAGCCACCCAGGGATCCCCTAAACAAATAAATAATAAATCTTAAAAAAAAAAAAAAAAGGCCTATGATTTTCCTACTGTTTTAGGTGTTAGGGTTACAGAGGCAAGCAAAGTGAACAAAAGACTCTACCTTTAAAAACTTACCTTTTAGTGGTGGAAAACAGATAATTAAAAGTTAATTAAAATATAGATAGTATATATGTCAATTGATTCAATGGAGAAAAATAAAACAGGAAAGAAAAGACAATGCCGGGGTTAGGCAAGGTTGCAACTTTAAACAAGAAAATGTGGGAATACCTCAGTGAAAAGGAAACATCAAGCAAAAATCTAAAGTGAGTGTGGGAGTTTATTAATTGGCTCAGGCTGCCATAACATAATACCATAGATTGTGGGGCTTAAACAACAGACATTTATTTTCTAACAGTTCTGGAGGCTGGAAATCTGAGACCAGGGTGTCAGCATAGGTGGGTTCTGATAAGAGCTCACTTTCTAGCTTGCCGACGGTAGCCTTCTCATAGCCTTCTCATTCGTTGTGTTCTCATGGCCTTTCCTGGATGTTGTACATGGAGTGCGGGGGGGGGGGGGTAAGGAGCGTGAGGTCTCTGGAGTCTCCTCCTCCTATTGGATCAGAACTCCACCCTCATGACCGCATTCAACCTTAATTACCTTCATAAAGGCCGGATCTCCAAATAGTTTCACTGGGGGTTAAGGCTTCAACATATGAATTTGGGTGGGGGACACAATTCAGTCCATAGTAGGGACTGAGCAGTGCAGATATCTGGGGGAAGAATGTTTTGGCAGAGAGTTTGGGCCAGAGATATAAGTTAAGGAGTTACTAGCATACAAATTATATTTATCTTTTTTTAAAAACTTTTATTTGTCAGAGAGAGAGAAAGCACAAGCAGGGGGAGCCTCAGGCAGAAGGAGAAGCAGGCTCCCCACTGAGCAAGGAGCCTGATGTGGGGACTTGATCTCAGGACCCTGTCCCATACAGATGAGACCCTGTCCCATACAGATAATATTTAAAGCCACCAGGCTAGGGGTGTCTGAGTGACTCAGCTGGTTAAGCGTCTGCCTTCAGCTCAGGTTATGATCTCAGGGCCCTGGGATCAAGCCTCACATCCAGCTCCCTGCTTGGTGGGGAGCCTGCTTCTCCCTCTGCCTCTGCCCCTCCTTCTGCTCCTCTCTCTCTCAAATACATAAATAAAATCTTAAAAAAAAATAAAGCCATCAGGCTAGATGAAATCACCAACAGTGACTGTTGAGAAGAGATACAAATCCAAGGTCTGCCTCCTGCTGCACTCCAATGTTTAAGGTCAGGGAGATGAGGTAGAAGCAGCAAGGGAGACTGGGACGAGCAGCCAGTGAGGTAAGAGAAAACCAGGAGGGTGTAGTATCCTGGAGCCTAGTGAATAAACCATAGTATTTCAAGAAGGAAGGGGTGAGAGCTGTGTCAAGGAAAAATGAAGGCTGAGTCCTGACCATTGGATCAATAATATGGAGATTACTGATGAGTTTATCAAGAGCAATTCTGATACAGTGTTGAAGGTTAAAGCCTGGTTGGAGTAGGATCAAGAGAGACTGAGTAAAGATGAATTTAAAACATTGATTGGAAAAGCAACAAAAGAGGGCACCTGGGTGGCTCAGTGGGTTAAGCCGCTGCCTTTGGCTCAGGTCATGATCTCAGGGTCCTGGGATCGAGTCCCGCATCGGGCTCTCTGCTCAGCAGGGAGCCTGCTTCCTCCTCTCTCTCTCTCTGCCTGCCTCTCTGCCTACTTGTGATCTCTGTCAAATAAATAAATAAAATCTTTAAAAAAAAAAAAAAAGGAAAAGCAACAAAAGAAAAAGTAGACAAAATGGACTATATCAAAATCTAAAACATTTTACTGAAAATGATAGACACCATCAAGAGAATGAAGAATGGGCCCCTGGCTGGCTTAATCACTGGAGCCTGAGGCTCTATCTCGGGGTTGTGAGTTTGAGCCCCACTCTGGGTGTAGAGATTACTTATGAATAAAATATTTTTTAAAGATTTTATTTATTTATTTGACAGATAGAGATCACAAGTAGGCAGAGAGGGAAGCAGAGAGAGAGAGAGGAGGAAGCAGGCTCCTTGCTAAGTAGAGAGCCCCATGTGAGGCTTTATTCCAGGACCCTGGGATCATGACCGGAGCTGAAGGCAGAGGCTTTAAGTCACTGAGCCACCCAGGTGCCCCACAAATAAAATATATATTTTTTTATTTTTATTTCTTTGAGAGAGAGAGAGAGAACAAGTGGGGGAGGGGCAGAAGGAAAAGCAGACTCCCAACAGAGCAAGAAGTCCCCTGAGATCATACCTGAGCTGAAGGCAAACACACAGCTGGAGAAATGCAAATCAAAACTAATGATGGGCACCTGGGTGACTCAGTTGGTTAGGGAGCCTACTTGTGATCTCCGCTCAGGGTTTGATCTCAGGGTCAGGAGTTTAAGCCCTGCCTTGGGCTCCACGCCTGAGCATGGAGCCTACTTAGAAACAAAAAACAAAAAGCAAATCATAATGAGCTATTAAATCACACCCATTAGGATGGCTATAATCAGAAAGGTAGATCATAACAAGTGTTGGTGAGGATGCAGAAACTGGATTCTCAGCTATTGCTGGGATGTATGTTTGTAAAGAGATGTAGCATTCTAGGAAACAGTTTGGCAATTGCTTGAAAGTTGAAGACAGAGTTACCCTATAACCTGGCAATTCCACTTCTAGGTATATAAAAGAGAAATAAAAATATATGACTACACAAAACTTGTATACAAAAAGGTGTGGGTGAATGTTCACAGGAGGATCATTCATAATAGCCCCCAAACGGAAACAGTCCAAATGCTCATCAGCTGATGAGTGGGTAAATGAAAGTGATATATTCTGGGGTGTCTGGGTGGCTCAGTGGGTTAAAGCCTCTGCCTTCGGCTCAGGTCATGGTCCCAGAGTCCTGGGATCGAGTCCCACATCGAGCTCTCTGCTCAGTGGGGAGGCTGCTTCCTCCTCTCTCTCTCTCTCTCTGCCTGCCTCTCTGCCTACTTGTGATCTCTGTCAAATAAATAAATAAAATCTTAAAAAAAAATGTCCAAGGGTGTATTGCCAGGGCTTTTATTAAAAAAAAAAGTGATATATTCAAACAGTGGAATTATTATTCAGTAATAAAAAGGAATCTAGGACTGATATATGCTAAAATATGAATGAGCTTGAAGACATTATGCTATATGAAAGAATCCAGGTGCAAAAGACCACATATTGTATGATTCCATTATACAAAAAGTCCAAAATAGACAAATCCACACAGACAAAAAGATTAGTGATTATATAGGGCTCTATAGGATGGAGAGTGATAAATGAGCAGGGGGTTTCTTTGGGGGATGATGAAAATATTCTAAAATTAATTGTGGTGATGGTTGCACAACTGTGAATATGGTTAAACCATTGAATTGTATACTGTAAATGAGTGAATTTTATGGTACGTGAATTGTATCCAATGAAGATATTTTTTAAAAATTGCATAACGATGACTTAAGGTTCAAAGATATAAATATCTTTAAATTGTTTTTTCAAGATTTCATTTATTTATTTGACAGAGAAAGAGGGAAAGAACACAAGCAGGGGGAGCAGCAGGTAGAAAGAGAGGGAGAAGCAGGATCCGCTGAGCAAGGAGCCTGATGCAGAGCTTGATGCCATGACCTTGACATCATGACCTGAGCCAAAGGCAGATGCTTATTCAACTGAGCCGCCCAGGTGCCCAGAGATATAAATCTCTAGTAGATATGTACTCAAGATCACCACCACTTGGGATTCAATCCTAGGTATATCTGACTCCAGAGCCTGTGTGTTCTTAACCACTCTTCTAAACTACCTCCTACAAATCATTTCCCTAGGTTAGATTTCCAAAAACAGAATGCATTACTGAGACAAAGAATACGAACAGTTTACTGGAAGGAGGCAAGGAGTCCATGCAGCCATCTGGACTTGCCAGGTACATGGCCCCCTTCTAGGCAAAGTGATCCAAACTGTTCTTTCTTCTTCAGGTGCTATGACTCATACAACATGTTTTGAATGAGACAAACCTTGCTGTCACAGATGATTAACACATGAGCCACAGGCAACTACACATACATTAGCCAACTAAGGCATCGAGGCAGTAGTGGTAGCTGTGTTCAAAAGCAGTGCTCAGGGTGCCTGGGTGGCTCAGTCAGTTAAATGCCTGCCTTTGGCTCAGGCCATAACCTCAGGGTCCTGGGATCGAGTCCCACATTGGGCTCTCTGCTCAGTGAGGAGTTGACTTCTTCCCCTCACTCTCCCTCTCTCTCAAATAAATAAATAAAATCTTGGGGAAAAAAAAAAAGCAGCACTTAGTACTGAATAAAGTCAATCCACTCAAATTCTCTCTTTAGAGACATATAAATTCCAGGTGAACAAAGGGAAGGCAAGAAACCAAAGTCTAAGTGGTTGAGATTTTAGCAGCTTTGTGATAAGTACAGAACATGAATTATTTGTGGGGAAGATTTCAGTTGTCATTTAAAGAGTGAACCCAGGGTGCCTGGGTGTCTCAGTGGGTTAAAGCCTCTGCCTTAGGCTCAGGTCACGGTCCCAGGGTCCTGGGATGGAGCCCCACATCGGGAATCTCTGCTCTGCAGGGAGCCTGCTTCCCTTCCTCTCTCTCTGCCTGCCTCTCTGCCTACCTGGGATCTCTGTCTGTCAAATAAATAAATAAGATCTTAAAAAAAATACTTTTTGGAGTGGGGAAGGTTTTTAAAGTATGATACAAAACTTAGATAAATTCAAATATGTAAAAATTTAAAATTTGTGGAGAGAAAAACATAAAATGAAAAGACATATCTGCAATTCATATCACAGAGAGCTAATGTGCCTGATATATTAAGAGCTCCTACAGATGACTAAGAAAAAGACCAACGATTCATTAGGAGAATGAACAAAAGGGAAAAAGAGACAATTCAAAGAAATACAAATAGCTTTTAAACTTTTGAAAATATATTCAATTTCACTCAAAAGAAAAAAATGTAAATTTAAGGTACAGGAAACCATTTTCACTTACTAGATTGGCAAAGATTTAAAAAATTGATAACACTTTGTATGGGGAAACAAGTTTTCTCATCATTGCTGGTAGGAAATATACTGGTACAAACTATATAGAAAATTTTGACACCATAGCTATCAAGCTCACAAATGTACTTATGCTTTGACTCAGCAATTCTAAGTAGTTTTATCCTACAGATACATATTTCCACATATGTGAAAAGATCTATGTATAAAATTATTTTTTGCAGCTTTATTTGTAATAACAAAAGATTGGAAACCATGTAAGTATCATCAGTAGGGATCACTAGGGGATTGGATAAATAAATTATTGTATAATAACATAATGCAACCATAAAGAAAGCAGAAGACCTTTTTATATACCTTTTTAGAACAATCTTCAAGATATGTTGATAATTAGAAAAGCCAGGGGTAGAAGCAGTATATACAGTGAGCTACCATTTGTGTATTTGTTTAAAGGGAAGGAAGATAGAATATATATACGTTAAGTATTTGCTCAAAATACGGAGAATATTTCCAGAAGGATTTGTAAGAGACTGGAATCATTGAAATGAGGGAAGAAAACATTGTGACTGAGGGAAAGTTATGGGAGTGAGATTTTCACTGTATGTCATTTTGTACCATATAATATAATCTATTGAAAATTTTGTTTTTATATAAAAATATTTTTTCAAAGATTTTATTTATTTATTTGACAGAGGGAAACAGCCAGAGAGGGAACACAAGCAGGGGGAGTGGGAGAGAGAGAAGCAGGTTTCCCACAGAGCAGGGAGCCTGATATGGGGCTTGATCCCAGGACCCTGGGATCATGACCTGAGCTGAACGCAGATGCTAAGGACTGAGCCACCCAGACACCCCTTTATTTAAAAATATTTTTAAAGTTTTCCCTGTCCCACCTCCCTCCTATCACCCTACTTCTTTACAAAATTACTTAAAGCATTTGTCTCTATTTGCTGGTTCTACTTTCTCATCTCCTTTCTCTCTTTAATCCATTAAAAAATAGTTTTTGTCCCTGCTTTTTTTCTTTTTTTAAAGATTTTATTTATTTACTAATTTATTTGACAGACAGAGATCACAAGTAGGCAGAGTGGCAGGCAGAGAGAGAGGAAAGGAAGCAGGCTCCCTGCTGAGCGGAGAACCCTATGTGGGGCTCAATCCCAAGAGCCTGGGATCATGACCTGAGCTGAAGGCAGAGGCTTTAACCTACTGAGCCACCCAGGCACCACCCCCTTTTTAAAGAGAGGTTGAGAGAGTGGGGGAGAGGAGCTGAGGGAGAGGGAGAAAGATTCTTAAGCAGGCTCCACACCCAGCATGGGCCTGACATAGGGCTCAATCTCACAACTCTGAGATCATGAACTGAGCCAAAATCAAGAGTCAGAAGCTTAACTGACTGAGCCATCCAGGTGCCCCTGTCTCCACCATTCTACCGAAACTGTCTTTTTCAGGTCATTATAACTTTTATCTTGCCAAATCCAATGGCCATATTTCTACCTTCATCTTAACCTCTCAACAGTATTCAACACTGTCAACTACTCCCTCCTTGAAGTCATTTCTTTCCTTGGCTTGTAGAATATTTTGTTCTCCTAGTTTTCTTCTTGCCTCTTTGGTCATGTTTCATCTTGGTTGGACCTCCTCTTCCTCTAACTTCTAAGATTATCTGCCTTTGGCTCTTTTTGGCTCTATCCACACTTTACCCTTGGTGATCCTATCTAGTCCCATAGCTTTAAATACTGCCATAGGCCACCTAATTTATAATCCAGCTCCACTTCTCTTCCCTAAGCTCCCAAACTCATAATTCTACTTTTAGTTTTTTAAGGAACATTAACTTGTTTTCTAAAAATATTGTGCCATTTTACATTCCCACCAGCAATATATAAGGGTTCCAATTTCTCCATATTCTTATCAACAAATATTATCTGTCTTTCATAGAATAGCCATCTTAGTAGGTGTGATGTGATATCTCACTGTGGTTTTTATTTGCAACTTCCTAATGAAGAAGGATGTTGAGCATCATTCATGTTCTTGTTGGCAATTGTATATCTTCTTTGGAAAAATGTCTATTCTAGTCCTTTGTCCCCTTTTTAATTGGGGTTTTTCCAGTGTTTTTTGTCCTTGTTGAGTTGTAGAAGTTCTTTATGTATTCTAGATATTAATCTCTTATCAGATATATGATTTGCAAATATTTTCTCCCATTCTGTGTGTTGCTTTTTACTCTATAGGTAGTATCTTTTGATGCACAAAAGTTTTGAATTTTGATGAAGTTCAATTTATCTATTTTTGCTTTTGTTGCCTTTTGCTTTTGTTTTTGGTATCATATCCAAAAAAATCATTGCCAAATCCAATGATGTGAAGATTTCTTCTATTTGTTCTTCTAAGAGTTTTATAGCTTTCATACTTACATTTATGTCTTTCATCCATTTTTAGTTAATTTCTATGTATGGCATAAGGTAAGAGTCTTTTGCATGTGGATATTCAGTTTCTCACTACTATTTGTTGAAAAGATTGTTCTTTCCGCATTAAATTGTCTTGACACCTTGTTAAAAATCATTTCACCATATATCAAAGGTTTATTTCTGGATTCTCTTTTCTATTCCATTCGTCATGTCTGGTTTGTTTTTTTTAATAGGATTTTGTTTATTTTTTTGACAAAGAGAGAGATCACAGGCAGAGAGGCAGGCCGGGGTGGGGGAAAGCAGGCTCCCCACTGAGCAGAGAGCCCAATGCGGGGCTTGATCCCAGGACCCTGAGATCATGACCTGAGTCGAAGGCAGAGGCTTAACCCACTGAGCCACCCAGCACCCTGGCCATGTCTGTTTTTATGCAAAGTAGACTTTTAAAGATTCCATTTTTAACTCCTCAGATTGTCAATATGTCAGCACATTGATAAATTCATTATTTAAAGAATGTGAAGGGATGAGAACTTCAGAAAGTAATGTGATAGTGTCAAAATTTAAGATATTCGTTTTTAAAACACTTTTGAAAATATTTTATTTATTTATTTGACAGAGAGAGAGAGCACAAGCAGAGGAAATGGAAGAGGGAGAAGGAGAAGCAGGCTCTCTGCTGAAGCAGGAAGCCCAACATGGGGCTTCATCCCAGAACTCTGGCATCATGACCCAAGCCAAAGGGAGACACTTAACTGACTGAGCCACCAAGGCACCCCAATACTTTTTTAAAATTTTTATTTATTTATTTAATTTTGAGAGATAGAGAGAAAGTGAGGGGAGGGACAGAGGGACAGAATCTTCAAACAGACGCCCCACTGAGCATGGAGCCTGTCGCAGGATTCAATTCCATGACACATGAGATCATGACCTGAGTCAAAATCATGAGTGGGACACTCAAACAACTGAGCCACCCAGGTGGCCCTAAGGTATTCCTCCTTTCTTTCTTTCTAAAAGACTTTATTTATTTATTTGACACAGAGAGAGAGAGAGAGAGAGATCACAAGTAGGCAGAGAAGCAGGCAGAGAGAGGGGGGGAAGCAGGCTCCCTGCTGAGCAGAGAGCCTGATATGGGGCTCCATCCCAGGACCCTGAGATCATGACCTGAGTCGAAGGAAGAGGCTTAACCCACTGAGCCACCCAGGTGCCCCCCCAAGATATTCTTTTAATGCAGCATGTGGGATCTTTTTAAATAAATATAAAAAGACTAGTGGGGTGCCTGAGTGGTTAAGCACTGGACTCGTGATTCCTGCTCAGGTTGTGACCTCATAGGTCTTGAGATTGAGCCTCAGGTCAGGCTTTATGCTCAGTGGGGAGTCTGCTTGAGATTCTCTCTCTTTCTCCCTCTGCCCCTGTCCCCATTCTCTCTCTCTCAAATAAATAAACTTTAGAAAGAAGAAATTAAAAAAACTAATATGTAAGTATATATGTACACAGATATTTATTGTGGCATCATTTGTAGTGAGAAGAGGTTAGAATGAAAAACAGTCAAGTGGCTACTCTCTCTATATCTTTCTCTCCCTGTAGTCACATGTTTTCTTACCTCTGTCTTGCTCTTTATTTTTTCCTGGACTTGCAGATGGACCAACAAGGTCACTGGGTAGGAGTGTCTCTGATCTTACAAATCTCAGTGCTCACCACCAGCTTAGTCTAGAGTTTCCATTTTTCTCATTTACAAATCTGCTATTTTTACATCACTTTTATTTATCTATTTTTAAAGATTTATTTATATTAGAAAGAGAGCAAGTGTGTGAATGAGTAGGGGGAGAGGCAGAGGAAGAGAGAGAATCCTAAAGCAGACTCCTTGCTGAGTGCAGAGCCGAATGCACGGCTTGATCCCAGGACCCTGAAATTATGGCCCGAGTGGAAATCAAGAGTTGGCAGCTTAATTGGCTGAGCCACCCAGGCACCCCTTTTATATCACTTTTATTTATTTATTTGTTTGTTTATTTATTTATTTTAAAGATTTTATTTGTTTATTTGACAGACAGAGATCACAAGTAGACAGAGAGGCAGGCAGAGAGAGAGAGAGAGAGGGAAGCAGGCTCCCTGCTGAGCAGAGAGCCCGATGCGGGACTCGATTCCAGGACCCTGAGATCATGACCTGAGCGGAAGGCAGCGGCTTAACCCACTGAGCAACCCAGGCGCCCTCACTTTTAATAGTTTGTAGTTGTCTGCCAAGTTTTTCAAGTTTGGTTTTTTACCTCCTCGAACATAGTACACTGAGTTGTTTTATAGTTTGTGTCCGGTGATTGCAACCTACAGAATACCTGTGGATTTGTTTCTATTATCTGTTATTTCTCTTCCTTCATGGTATCTTATCTCCTTGCATGTCTGGTTATCTTTGTGCTAAACACTGTATTTGAAAAAATATATTTTTTAAAGATTTTATTTATTTATTTATTTGACAGACAGAGAGACAGCAAGAGAGGGAACACAAGCAGGGGGAGGGACAGAGGGGGAGGGAGAATCAGGCTCCCTGCTGGGCAAGGAGCCTGACATAGGGCTCGATCCCAGGACCTTAGGATCATGACCAGAGCTGAAGGCAGACACCTAAAACTGAGCCACCCAGGTGTCCTGAAAAAACAACTTTTTATATAAATAATTTGAGGCTGAGGATGATATTTTCCTTCAAAGAGGATTTTTATTTACTCTTTATTTACTCTTGCTCCTAGCAGTTAGGGCCAATTAGGGCTAATACGAGTTCAGGCCCTGAGATTTTTCTAGCTAAATGACATGAAGTCAGCCTGAAGTCTGTATGAAGGTTAGTTTAATTTTGGTGTTCCCTTACACCTACAGTGCAGCATTCTACCTGGTCAAAGACCAGGTAGAATCATTTTTATGGGCCCTGGACTCCAACTTTTGTTCCCATCAGCTCTCAAGACTGCCAAAAGTACAGCTTAGTTTGACAGTTACTTCTTCTGAATGAGTAAATGTAGTAAATGCTTCCAGACAAAAGCAGCATGAGTGTCAGGCTCGTCTCTCCAAATTGCTTACCTATCCAAAATCTTGGCCCAGTAATTCCTTACTATTTTCTTAGTTATTAGATGCTTTTAGAGGATGCTTTTGTTGTTGTTATTGTTGTTGTTTCATCTAGTTTGTTTAGCTGTCTTCAGTAGGAGGTTTGACTTGAATGATATAGTCTATCATTACTAACAAGGGAAGTCTATTCTGTTTATTTTATTTCTGTAAGAGAAAATCTCATTAGCTCCAGTCAATAGCCCATTCCTGCTCTTGTGGCCAAGGGTCTAAGGTCATGTAATATAAAGAGCAATCAATAGCTTTGAGAAGGGCAGGTTCCTAAGAAGGGGATATGAGCATAGAAGAAATGATTGGCATATTTAATATACCAAATTACTTGCTGTTCTCTAAATGTACTCTTGTATATCACATTCCTGTGCTTTTTCATGTGCTGTCTCCTCAGTCAGGATTTGTTCCCCTCTGCTCACTAGGGAAACTTCTATTTCTTTTTCAAGATTTAACTCAAATAAAACTATCTTATCTCAAAAACAAGCTAGCAAAAATAAACAAACAAAAAGACACGTCTTCTATATGCACTTTGTAATGTGCGTAAATCTTTCCATAGCAATTATTCTATCCTGAAGGATATGAATTACTATTATTTTTATTATTTTGTTGATATGACCTGACGTTGTGCCAGACACATTCAACAAATATTTGTTGAGAAATGAATGAATGTTAGTAATAAACAACTTTTTTCTAAGTTTCCTCAGATCTTATGTTCTATGATTCTATAAAATTTCAACTCCAAAGAAATAACTTATTTCAGTGGTTTGTAATTCTCTAGACCTTACTTAATACTTAAAAAACCATTTTCCTTTTTCTGCTAGGAATAAATAATACAGGTATGTTTTGAGAGAGAATAGACAATGATATCATTTTAGAGGCAATTTCCTAATCTCTTTTACTTTACTAGATTTGGTTGTCTCAGATTCTGACTCATTTTCTTTGCTTTCATGCTTGGAAGACAAGACTTCAAACTCATTAATTAGCTTTATGGCTCCTTCGCACTTTGCCCATCTCCCTCTTCATTCCCATAACTATCTCCCTCCATTTTTATCTTTTCTTCCTTCTGATTTCTCATTCTTTCTTTATACAAAGGACATCCACTGATCACACAACTGGCCAAACACAGCAAAAGAAACACACAACTTTATATCTGTATAGTTCTGTAACATCTCTGAAAATCAGAGACCTAAGGCATATATCAAGTTAATAAGGAGTCATAGCAATTTCTAACAAATTCAGAACATCCCTCAGGGACCGCATCAACTAGCTCTAATAGTTGTACTACAAGGGAGAAATAGAAAGATCTTTTGTGAGTACCAAGAAGCACCTTTCGAAGATTTTTTTTAGAAAGATTAGGAGGGCAGTGGCTAGATAGGCCACTCATTAGCAATCACCTACACCAGGATAAGGAAGACGGAAAAGCATCTGTTTAACCATATTCCCCAAAAAGTAGAGACTAGGAAGAAAACAATAGTAGCTATTCCAGGAGCAACAAAAAGAGAGTTGAAGTGTAACCAGTTGTACAAAGTCGGAAGGATACAAGGGGAAAAAAATACCATTAAGTAGTTGTTTCAACTCTAATGTGAAGATATCCAGTCTTTAGAAAGGCACCAGTAGCCCAAAACTAAAGAAGTAAAATAAAAATTATAAAGTTTTACCCAAAGAATGAATCACAAAGTGGATTTACTAGATTTTTTCCTAATATATCTTTATTCATTAACGATAAGAAACTTCTGATATTCCATAGGTACTGATAATTGAAGCCATTTCTTTGTTCTTTTGAAAGGCTTTCTTTTCAATTGTTGTAGCCTCAAGGTCCCAGAATCATTAGTGACTATCTAAGTGGTTTTAATATAATTTCCCAAGGACTGCATGGGAATTTTCAGCCTAATACTGAAGAATCTCACATACTCCAACCCAATATTTGTATTTTCTGTATACAGAAAAAGAAAATTGTTTAAGTTGAGGGGATGGCTAAAGAAAAGAGAGAGTAAACCAACACATTTTTAAAGGCTCTTTTGGCAAATGCTTGGATGAACAAATGGCTGGCGAGGAAGAGTTAGGAGGGAAACCAGAGATGGAGCAAGTGGTTGATCACTCCTTGAGAACTCTCTGAGTTACTCTCAAAGAGTAACTAGCCACTTCTCTAATATCTTTGCCCAAAATGTTTAACTTTAATCATAAAGAAATAATCAGATTCATCCAAATTAAGGTGTTGTCTCCCCCAAAATGGCAATATCATGGGGGAAATAAAAAGTGAAGAATTGTTCTAGAATAAGGAAAACTAAAGAACTAAAGATAGTTGAAGACAAAATGTAATCCTGTATTTAAAAAAAAAGCCATACAGTAAATTATAAGGAAAATTGAGAAATTTTAAATATGGATCAAATACTAGGTAATAAAATTGTGACTGTGTTAAATTTCTTAAGAATGACAATTGTATTATGGTTATGTAGGTGTATTGGGCTGAATGGTGGCCCCCCAAAAAATATGTCCATGTCCTAAACCCCAGAACTTTGAATGTTCTTTGGAAAAAGAGTTTTGTAGATATAATTAAGTTAGAAATTTTGAGATGAGAAGATTTTTCTCTGGGTTTTCTGGGTAATTGATAATCCACTGAGAAGTGTCCCTATAAAAGGCACATAGAGGGGCACCTGGGTGGCTCAGTTAGTTGAGTGACTGACTTTTTATTTCAGCTCAGGTCATTATCTCGGAGTTGAAAGATCAGTCCCCGTGTTGGGCTCTACATTGGGTGTGGATGTGCTTGAGATTCTTTCTCTCCCTCTCCCTTTTCCCACCCACCCTTCACTCATATGCATTTGCTCATTCTCTCTAAAAAAATTTAAAATTAATTTTTTTTTTAAAGAGAGGCACATAGAGGAGACAGAGAAGGAGATGCAATGTGACCATAGAGGCAGAGATTGAACAATGTGACCACAAGTCAAGGAATACAGACAGCCACCAAAGGCTGGAAGAGGCAAAGAATTCTTTCATAGAGCCTCCAGGGGAAGTGTGACCCTGTCAACATCTTGATTTTGGACTTCTGACCTCCAGAACTGTGAAACAATACAATTCTTTTGTTTTAAACCACCAAGTTTGTGGTAATTTGTTATAGCAGTCACAAGAAACAAATACGGTAAGGAAATATATCTATTTTTATTTAGGTGATACAGGTTAAAATAGTTAGCACATTTAAGAAAGTGCCATAGTGCCTGCAACTTGGGGTGCCTGGGTGGCTCAGTCGTTAGGGTCTGCCTTAGCCTCGGGTCGCGATCCCGGGGTTCTGGGATCGAGCCCTATGTCAGTCTCCCTTTTCCGTGGGGAGCCCATTTCTCCCTCTCCCACTCCCGCTGCTTGTATTCCCTCTCTCGCTGTCTCTGTTTCTGAATGACAGAGCTAAGCAGGCTCTATATCTTACTTATAATCTGGGGTGGCAAGGCCCACCCCAGTTTAAAGAAAGCCAGGACAAACTTGGAAGATAAATTTATTTCTGACCTTCCTCTTCTTCAGACTCATGATCATTTGCACTACCAATGATTCCCCCTGCACACATAGATTCCTTCACATCCTGTCTTTGTGGAGATAAATACAGAGACCATTAACTTGGAAAGGTGCTAATACGATTAAAGCCCTCTGGAGAAGAAACCCAAACCTAAGGTAATGATTTTAAGAAATAAGACAAATACTATAAGCAGTATTGAGACAAAACAGATTGAGAGCTCCAGTTAAACTCTTCGTTCTCAAAGTTGAAAATTAAGTGAAAACAATTTTTTAAAAAAGATTTTATTTATTTGACAGAGAGAGACACAGTGAAAAAGGAAATACAAGCAGGGGGAGAGGGAGAGGGAAAAGCAGGTTTCCCACTGAGCAGGGAGCCTGAAGACCCTTAGATCAGGACCTGAGCTGAAATCAAGAGTCAAATGCTTAACCAACCCCCCCATTCAAATATTATTTGAGCACCTGCTATGTATAAGGCACTGTGGTTGCCATGGGGTGGGAGGGATTTGAAAATAAAAGGTGCAAATGAGCTCCTAACTTCAAAGTATATATGTGTATATTTTTTTGAACTAACATAATTCATGTACCATAAAATTTACCATTTAAATTCAAAGTATACAGGGGTCCCTGGCTGGCTCAGTTGGTGGGGCATGCAACTCCTGATCTTGAGGATGTGAGTTCAAGTCCTATGTTGGGTGAAGAGATTACTTAAAAAAATAAGATCTAAAAAAAAAAAAACACATTTAAGGTGTATAATTTAGTAGTTTTGAGAATATTCATAAAGTTATGCAAGCATCACCACTAATTTCAGAACATTTTCATCACCTCCAAAGAAAACCTTGTATCTTCTTAGCAACCACATCCCATTTCTACCTCCTCCTAGTCTGTTGTGGCCACTAATCTACTAATCTACAGAGTCAGAAAATTCTGACTACATTTCATATAAATGGAATCATGCAATATGTAGCCTTTTTTACATTGGCTTCTTACATTTAACATAATGTTTTCAAGTTTCATCCATGTTGTAGTAAGTTTCAGTAGTTCATTCTTCTTTATTTCTAAATAATAGTCCATTACATTTTTTCTGCAAGTTTTTTAAAAATTTTTTTTATTTGAGAGAGAGAGCATGAGCAGAGGGGCAGTGGGAGAGGGAGAAGCAGACTCCTGCTGGGCAGGGAGCCCGATGTGGGGCTTGATCCCAGGACACTGGGATCATGACCTGAGCCAAAAGCAGACGCTTAATGGACTGAGCCCAGGTGCCCCTCCACAGCATTTTTCTTTTAAGTTTTATTTATTTAAGTAATCTCTACACACAATGTGGGGTTCAAACTCGTGATCCTGAGATCAAGAGTTGCATGCTCTCTGACCGAGCCAGCCAGGCATCCCCCCATTATAAGGTTATACCACATTTTGTTTATCCATTCATTTTGTTTATCCATTCATCAATTGACAGACACTTGGATTGTTTCCACTTTTAGGCTATTATGAATATTGCTGCTATGAACATTTGGGTACAAGTTTTTGTATTAACCAAGTTAATTAATATGGAATGATTAATTAATGTACTAATTATGTATGAATTAATGTGTACCAATGTATTGACACAGAAGTAATGGAACATAGTAATAAACATCGCATAGTAGATTTTTTATTGGTTTTGGTTTCCCAGCACCTATTTCTCCTTCCTACTAGGAACAGTACCCATATTCTTTCATGTGTAATAACATAAGGTTTCTAAGGAAGCTGACTTCACACTCAAGTCCAAGGTAGAACTTTTTGACCTAAGTCCAGCACATCCTATCTCCATGGACATTAATTAGTTCAGTGACAGATGAGTGACCTTAATTCAAGCTAATGAGATATGCAAAGATCTTTGCTGGGGCTTCTGAGAAAGATGTTTCCTTGTTATTGTGAAGTAGCTCCCTTGAGAGATGTTCTTTTATGACTAGAGATGAGGAAAGACATATAACCCTCCTAGAAACTGCTACAGCCATATTGAGATTGAGCATGTTGGGTCATATTGAGAAAATTTTAGAAAATCAAGTATTTTGAAAAAGAAATGGAAAGAAACCAGGTTATCAGTAATATCATGGATCCTCAATACTGAAGACCAAACTTTGCCTGAGTTTTCAGTTAATGACTAGTAAATTCCCTTAATTCTTTAAGCCAATTTGAAGTGAGTTTTCTGTTGCTTACAATAAAAAGATTACATCATAATATTAATAGAAACTAAATTTTTATAGCACTTTATAAGGTACTGAGCTATGTGAATTCAGTGGTGGACACACTGGATACAGCCTGAGGGAGTCATTAAAGTCTTCATGCAGAAAGTGACATATGAATTACAACTTGCAATTTAGAAAGCATTTACTAAGTACAATGGACTAAACAAAATTAGTCAGATTTCTTTTATTGCAGACCTTCTCAGAGACTTGAATATTCATTCACATTATGTCCATAAGGTGAATTATAAATATATTTGAGAGATATATAATATTTGGTGTTTACTTAATTTATTTTACTCTGAGCACCTAGTAATATCTCAAAGAATCCGGCTGGCTTGATAAACTGGTATGTATAATGTGTTAATGGGTGGCTAAAAGAGAAGAAAAGATCATCTTGGGGGCGCCTGGGTGGCTCAGTGGGTTAAAGCCTCTGCCTTCAGCTCAGGTCATGATTTCAGGATCCTGAGATTGAGCCCCGCGTTGGGCTCTCTGCTCAGCGGGGAGCCTGCTTCCCTTCCTCTCTCTCTGCCTACTTGTGATCTCTGTCTGTCAAATAAATAAATAAAATCTTTAAAAAAAAAAAAAAGATCATCTTGGCCATCTTACTAGAAAATTTTTATGAAGACGAAGACATTTAAAACAAATTTTAGGGGCGCCTGGGTAGCTCAGTGGGTTAAAGCCTCTGCCTTCGGCTCAGGTCATGATCTCAGGGTCCTGGGATCGAGTCCCGCATCGGGCTCTCTGCTCAGCGGGGAGCCTGCTTTCCCCTCTCTCTCTGCCTACTTGTGATCTCTCTCTCTGTCAAATAAATAAATAAAAATTTTAAAAGGATTTATTAAATTTTTTAAAAAATAAAACAAATTTTAAGAGATTGGCAAATTTTGAATAAGTAGAATGGATCTAGGTAGGTTCTTGTCTAAATCAAGTTCATCAGCTAAATCCTTTAGCCAAGAAGAATTCCGGAAGGGTGGTCATTGAAGTGTCTTTCTTTTAAAGAAAGTCTCTTTTAAAGTAAGGCTCTTTTTTCCTAGAGTCTTGGAGAAAATTCAACAAATTAAAGATAATAACTATTAGGGGGGCGCCTGGGTGGCTCAGGGAGTTAAGCTTCTGCCTTTGGCTCAGGTCATGATGCCAGGGTCCTGGGATCAAGTCCCACATCGGGCTCTCTGCTCAGCAGGGAGCCTGCTTCCCTTCCTCTCTCTCTCTGCCTGCCTCTCTGCCTACTTGTGATCTCTGTCTGTCAAATAAATAAATAAATCTTTTAAAAAATAAAAGATAATAACTATTAGTAAAATAAGCTAAAGTGAAAAAAATTTTAATGTATTGCCCACTGTATTCATAGGAAATATCTGCAGAATAGAGGCATGAGTAATGGGCAACTGATTTCTTTATATTTGATAAAGCAACATCTCACTTTCACATATGATTGTGAAAGAACCCTGAAATAAACACTCTCTCTTTTCAGCTCTATGTATGTAACAGGAACAACTGATAGTTGGAGAAAACGCTGCAGGTTTTTAGGTGATAAAATGAGGAATCTAAGGGTTGTTACTTTATTAGACAGAATCATTAATAGTGTCTAAAAACCCTTTTACAATTATCAATGGTAACACCATTTACCACAGATGAACAGTCCTTTCTCTTTGTTTTTCCAAATCAGGACTATGAATAACAGAGTGATTAAAGCTTGAAAAGGAAAAGAGACCAGAGATAGTCATATACGTAACCATTTTTTATTTTCCAAAGAAAATTGTGCAACTTTGCCATAAGTTGCTTTGACAAGGTTTGGTTTACACATAAAAAGATGGTGGGGAGATGAGGATGAAGTGGGTTTGGGGATGGGAGTGGGAGATTAACTAATAAAAGAAACCCAAAGATGATTTCTAGAAAAGCTACCATGGCAGAAGGAAGAAAATACAAACACTGGCCTTACAACAGTCTCCATTGACTTCTTTTTTTTTTTTTTTTAAAGATTTTATTCAATTATTTGACACAGACAGAGAGAGAGAGAGATCACAAGTAGGATCCCAGGACCCTGACCATGACCTGAGCCGAAGGCAGAGGCTTAACTCATAGAGCCACCCAGGCACCCCAGTCTCCACTGACTTCTTACATCCATCAGTCAGTGCTTATCCAAATTCCCTGCTGAAGTAGCACCTTGCATACCACACATCTAACCCATAGAAGGTCAATTTGTCCTTAAGCAGGTAACGCACATAAAACCAAATTCCTGGGCTGCAAGGATGCAAATGATGACAAAATAAGGTGGTTTTTTTTTTTTTAAGATTTTATTTATTTACTTGACAGACAGAGATCACAAGCAGGCAGAGAGAGAGGAGGAAGCAGGGTCCCCACTGAGCGGAGAGCCTGATGTGGGGCTCGATCCCAGGACCCTGGGATCATGACCTGAGCCAAAGACAGAGGCTTAACCCACTGAGCCACCCAGGTGCCCCAAAATAAGGTGTTTATAAGGAACTTCTTGTCAACAGCTAAGTCTTTAAAGGTAGAAAAAATCTGAGATACTCTTCAGGTTACCAGATTTATATACCAAACATTTACTGCCAAGTTTTGCTACTTAGTGGCTGAATCTCTAGTTGAGCTATCTTAAAAGTATGCAAATTATAAGAAATTATTATTATTTTCCCTCTTCCTTTTAAAAATTGCTACATTAGGGAGTAATCACTGGCTCATTTGATAGAGCATGTGACTCTTGTTTCAGGGTCATGAGTTCAAACTCCATGTTGGTTTTAGAGATTACTTAAGGAAATTAAAAAAAAAAAATGCTACATTACTACTAGGACCCCAACACTTGTTCGTTACCTTAGTCTTTCACTTCCCTTATGACAATTTTTTTTCTTGATATTTTACTTTGTTCCTCTAAACATGATTCCCAAGGTCTTTTCAAATAAACAATTTAGTATTTTAGGAATAAAAATATGGTATATTTTTAGCAAAGTCAAACATAATTCAAAACTCTACTCTCTGGGGCTTAACAAAAGAATCACTCATTCACTAAATAATAATATTCTAATTACTTTCAATTGTTTCCATTGGACTATGGAATTTTTTATTATACAGACAGATATTATCAACCACTAGTTTTTTAAAAATTATTTTCAAAATATTGTGTAAGTATAAAATAATGCACTGAAGATACACAAATGCACAAAGGTATCTTTCATTATCTTAAAATAAAATGATCCCAGCTACTCCCCCATAGTATCACCCCAGGAAGTAAAATTCATGGAATATAACTACTTCTTCACCTTTCACGAATGGAAAAGATGAAAGAATGCATAAGCATGGTCTGCTCTGGAATGGTAAAAAGGCAAAACTGAGGAAATAAGATCCAGGTGATTGAGGAGAATTGAGAATCAAGTAAAAGATAAGGGTAGGAAAGAGAAAGAAATTGACAGATAGATACAAGTCCATACAGTTGGGCTGCAGGAATATAAGATCCAGACAGAACATAGGTACTGAAATAGAAAGATCAATGGACTGGGAGTCAGGATTTTGCATTCTTGCCACACCTATCAGATATCAGCTTTATGATGCTAGCTTTTGTTTCCTCATCTGAAGTATAAAGAGATTGAACAAACTGCCTCTGATAGTCCATCTCTAACTTTCTAAGAACTGATGGAAGGCTCCCAAGTGCTGGAAGGTGATACAAGCCAAGACGGAAATCTGGAGGAATCCAAAGCCTAGCTAGAATCTCACAGAGTGTGAGGGCAGGAACAGCCAGGGTAGGAAAAGAAACTGAGAAGTTGAAGAGTCAAAAGCAGATACCACATGAATATCTCCATTTTTCTACAGTTCTGTAAGAAAAGAAAAATAGCCTAATTTAACAACCTAAAGTAATTCTAATAATGTGCTCACTGCTATTAAATTGAGCCATATAAAAGTGTTGATAGTCAGCTGTTACAAAAATGGCAATTTCATATGGTTTAACTTAATATTTTCCATTATTCCATTTGGAGACACGGAGTCCTCATATTGATGATAATGAACTGATTTACCATGATTTACATAGAAAACAACAGATTTGAGTCCTTAATATTTTGATAAAGCTGATATTACTCAGTAACTAGTAGAACTATTAAATGTCCCCCACCATCTATTACTGTGGTTAGATTACTCTCTTTAAGACTATAATTCTAGGGGCACCTGGGTGGCTCAGTGGATTAAAGCCTCTGCCTTCGGCTCCAGTCGTGATCCCAGGGTCCTGGGATGGAGCCCCACATAGGGCTCTCTGCTCAGCAGGGAGTCTGCTTCCTCCTCTCTCTCTGCCTGCCTCTCTGCCTATGTGTGATCTTTGTCTGTCTAATAAATAAATAAAATCTTTAAAAAAAAGACTATAATTCTAATATCCTAGATCCCCCTTTTCCCCAGTATATTATGCCTTAATTTTTTACAAGAAAACTGAATTATAGAATCATAGAAATGAAAAATACAATTTTCTTTAGAGTACACAGTGTTGAAATGGAGTGGCCTGTGGAATGAAGTTTAAACAGTAATACACCACCACTCTATAGGAGAAGGGGTACAAATAGTGCCATATAAAAGAAACCAACCATTTACAGAAAAGACTGGCAGTAAGAAAGATGTTGAACCTACAAGAGTAAAGTGATATTCCAACACTACAGCTCAAAAACTTCAAATTGACCCTTGCCTAATCATGAAGGAACTGAAAGAGGCATTTAGTTATGATTCTGTGGTTCTCTAGTAGAAGGAACTATCTCTAAGGAACCAAGACACTAAAAAGAGAAGTAAAAAGGGGTGGCTCAATTTTTGCCTTCCAAACACAAACACCCAGGGATTCAGTTAGTGTTGTTAAAAGCAGACTGACATCTGGAGATCTGAGTTTTGCCCCTAACTCTCGTCACTAACTTGTTGTATGATCTTGAACCAGTCTTCACCTTCCAAAATCTGAATTTTCACCTTTTCAAAGTGAGGAGATGGAGCAAATGATCTAAAGCAATATAATTTCAAAGTGTCAGAAAATTTGAAGGACAGTAGAAGGAACTCCCCTGTCCTTTATCCAAATCAAATTTTATTTACATTTGCTCCATTTGCTTTATGATTCTATCTTTACATATAGACATAAATATATGTATTTTTTAAACCATTTGAAACTTAGAGACATCATACTCTTTTACTGCTAAATATTTCAGTATGTTATTTAAGAACAAGGTCATTCTCTTATGTAGCCATAGTATAGATATAAAAATTGGGACATTTAACATTGATTCAGTACTATTATCTGATTCACAATCCATGTTAGATTTTTTCAGTTGTCCTAAAAACATTATCTAGTGTTATTTTTTTCCTGGTCCCCGATAACATCTAAAGTCACACATTGCATTTAGTTGCCACGTCTCTTTTGCCTCTTTTAATCTGGACCAGTTCCTCAGCCTTTCTTTTTGTTTCCTGACCTTGACATTTTTGAAGAGTACAGACTAGCTATTTTGTAAAATGGCTCTCAATTTGGGTTTGTCTGACATTTGCTCATGAATGATTAGATTCAGTCTGTACATTTTTGGCAGGATTACCAGTGAAGCGATGTTGTGTCCTCAGTGCTTCTTATTAAGAGATACATAAAGTCAGTTTGTCCCAATATCTGTGATATAAGCTTGATGACTTGGTTGAGGTGGTGTTAATGAGGTTCTTCCACTATTTCCCCTTTACAACTACTAAGTAGTTTATAGAGAGATACTTTGGAATATAAATATCCTTCTCCTCAACAAACTTTCACCCACCAGTTTTAGCATCTGTGAATGAGTTTCCTCCCTCATCATTCCATTTATATTTATTAGTTGTCATCTTACTGTAGGAAAAGCTTTCAATTTTCCTACATTTGTATAATGATTATTCACTTATTTATTTCCGTGGGGACTCATGGACTCTTATTCAATTGTTTATAACCCGTTGCTAATAGTAATTATTTTTATTAAAGTGGGGGTTCTTGGGGCACCTGGGTGGCTCAGTGGGTTAAGCCACTGCCTTCAGCTCAGGTCATGATCTCGGGGTCCTGGGATCGAGCCCCGCATTGGGCTCCTTGCTCAGCGGGGAGCCTGCTTCTCTCTCTGCCTCTGCCTGCTTGTGATCTCTGTCTCTCTCTCTCTGTCAAATAAATAAATAAAACCTTTAAAAAAAAAGTGGGGGTTCTTAATCTTTCTTTGTACCATGGACTCCTTTAGCAGTGTGGAAAAACCTATAGACCTCTTGTCGGAATGTTTTTAAATGCATTAAATAATTACAGAGGATATTACATAGGTTTGCAAAGGAAACCTGGGATGCCTGGGTGGCTCAGACAGTTAAACATCGGAAACTTTATTTTGGCTTAGGTCATGATCTCAAGGTCATGAGATAGAGCCCCACACTGGGCTCTGCACTCAGCAAGAGTCTGTTTAAGATTCTCTCTCCATCTCCCTATGACCCCCAAAATAAATAAATAAATCTTTTTTAAAAAGAGCTTTACAAAGGAAACCAAAATAGTTATCAAAATACTAAAAATTTATAATACAATGTGTTTATTAACACATTATATGACAAGATCTAGTAGTAAAGTAAAGCAAACTATATCAACATGTCCACAACAACTATAGTGTGATAGGAAATTATCTGTGATTTCTATCAGTGAAATTCACAAGTACCAGTATTGCTAATACTACTATGATTTTGTTACTAACATTCATACTGAAAGGAAATGCTAGGGATGCCTGGGTGGCTCAGTCAGTTAAGTGTCTGCCTTCAACTCAGGTCATGGTCCTGGGATGGAGTCCTGTGTGGGACTCCTGGCTGAGTGGGGAGCCTGCTTCTCCCTCTGCCTGCCACTGCCCTCGCTTGTGCTCTTTTCCTCTGTCAGATAAGTAAATTAAATCCTTAAAAAAAAAAAACAAAACCCAAAACAAAACAAAAACACAAGAAAAACCATAGGTGAAGAATTCAGGGCCCTGTAGCACTAAGGCAAAAAAGAGTGGCCCCCTGAAGAATGGCCAGGAGCTGGTTGTGGATCCAGCAAGACCCAAGGTAGAGAAACTGAAGCCCAAATAAGAGGAGTGATACACCCAGGATCCCACAAAGAATGGAGTCAGAAGCAGTGGCCAGAAAAGTCATCTTTAGAAGGCTTATTGAATGAAAAGACTTAATGGGTTGCTATTCAAACTGCGGCTTCTAAAATGACAGAAGAAACGGAAGCCTTATGAATTCCAGCCTGGATGCAGGACTAACAACAGGGATCTGTTCATGCTATATGACACACAGGTTGATTGTTTATGCACTATGACACAGAGGATGATAATAGGGGGGGGAAGGCCCAAATTCCATTGGGATAAAGGTGATAACTTGTGTCAATTTTTCTATAGATTTTAGTCTAAAACG
The DNA here is from genome assembly GCF_020171115.1 of Neogale vison. Lineage (NCBI taxonomy): Eukaryota > Metazoa > Chordata > Mammalia > Carnivora > Mustelidae > Neogale > Neogale vison. The sequence goes on along the minus strand of NC_058092.1, from coordinate 19,788,537 downwards.
TGATTTTCCCTTAAGAAATCAGATAGTGGGGGCGCCTGGGTGGCTCAGTGGGTTGAAGTCTCTGCCTTCGGCTCAGGTCATGATTCCAGGGTCCTGGGATGGAGTCCTCTGCTCCGCAGGGATCCTGCTTCCTCCCCTTTCACTCTCTGCCTGCCTGTCTGCTTACTTGTGATTTCTCTCTCTCTGTCAAATAAATAAAATCTTAAAAAAAAAAAAAAGAGTAATTAAAAAAAAAAAGAAATCAGATAGTGCCACTGTTCTCACATATCAGTGATAACAAACCATAGCAGATTGACTTGTGATGTCTTTGTGGTACTATTGCAGGTTATGAGTAACAATACAGTCACACATACACGAATTCTTTTTTTTTTTTTTACATATGAGAATTCTGAAAATCCTTAGACTTAATAAAAATATACATTTTCACATGTAATTTTTTCATTTTACTTAAGAAAGAATATGTTCTTGAGGTTCTCACAATTTAACTTCTGAACTTAAAAGTGAGAAACAAAATGATATCGAGCTGAAAACCTAGTTACTTACCTTTTTTTTCCCTAAGATTTAATTTAGTTATTTGACAGAGTGAGAGAGAGAGAGAGAGAATGAATGCAAGCAGGGGGAGCTGGAGAGGGAGAAGCAGGCTCTCTACTGAGCATGGAGCCTGATGCAGGGCTAGATTCCAGGACCCTGGGATCCTGGGATCCAGTGACCCTGGGATCACTGAGCCGAAGGCAGATGCTTAACTGTCTGAGCCACCCAGGTGCCCCCTAGTTACTTATAGCACTAACCCCATGAGAGGCATCAGTTTGCAGACTAGGATGTAACATCAAGGTGGAAGTTGCAGTGAACTCTGGAAGCAGAAGAAGAACCCAGCACACACACTTAGAGTAGCTGAATGGAGCTTGAACTTAAAAAATCATTTAGAAGGGTAACTTTTTAAAAAAAGATTTATGTATTTGACACAGAGAGAGAAAGAACACGAGCAACCAGAACAGCAGGCAGAGGAAGAGGAAGGAGGAGGCTCCCCACCAAGCAGGGAGCCCTGTCACAGGGCCCTATCCCAGGACCCTGGGATCATGACCTGAGCCAAAGGCAGACACTCAACTGAATGAGCCACCCAGGTGCCCCTAGAAGAGTAATTTTGAATAATAAAGTTCAAATACAATGCTTTCTAAATTGGTCAAAAGTATTTAGATTTAAGTTATATTTAATCTCTTGACTCGTAAGTGATTTCTTGGGGGTGGGTGGGTAAGAGTTTTGGGTCGGTCTAAACTAATCAAAGGATCTCCCAACTCCTGCTCTACAAAGTTTGAATTCCACTGGAAACTAGATTCTACTTCTCTACCATTTGCCTTCCTTAAAACTCCTCACCAACTCTATGTGTGTAGACAAGACTATTCTATCCTTCCTGAAATAAAAACTGTGTTTGTGAACACTCATGCAAAGTTAAACAGTACATAATTCCTAAGGCTTTCCCATTTTTCTTCAGCACTTAAAATCTGAAGACCTGCACATTCTTACACTTTAATTTCTCTTTCCTGTCGTTCCTACAATCTTATTTTTCAATAATGGACTGTGTCATTATTCACATTTCCATTAAGTCACCACTCCTGCTTTTTTCTGTTTAGATGGTTCTTAACTATTCATTGCTCCCATCTCCTGATCTGCATGTTCAGAACCTGAGAACTGTACATGAACAAAGGGGGAGAATATTGTAAACTGCAAATTAATATATAACTTATATGATTTTAAAAAATGAATTATAAATAATGAATTTTCACTGATTTGGGCCTATGATAAAGAGTTTTATCTCCACTACTAGATTGCTTTTTTTTTTTTTTTTTGGACAGAGAGACAGATCACAAGTAGGCAGAGAGGCAGGCAGAGAGAGAGGGAAGCAGGCTCCCCACTGAGCAGAGAGCCCGATGTAGGGCTCCTGGGATCATGACCCGAGCGGAAAGCAGAGGCTCAACCCACTGAGCCACCCAGGTGCCCCAACTACTAGATTGCATTTTAAGAACAGCCCTGTTTTGGGGTGCCTGGGTGACTCAGTCAGGTGAAGTTCTGACTTCAGCTTAGGTCATGATCTTGGGATCCTAGGATGGAGCCCCTCCTTAGGCTCCACAATCAGTAGGGAGTCTGCTTGAATCTAACCCTCTCCTTCCTCCCCCCTCCCCCTGGGCATGCTCTCTCTCGCTCTCTTAAGTAAAATCTTAAGATTTTTAAGTAAAATCTTACTTAAGATTTTAAGTAAAATCTTGGGGCGCCTGGGTGGCTCAGTGGGTTAAGCTGCTGCCTTAGGCTCAGATCATAAATCTCAGGGTCCTGGGATGGAGTCCAGGGAGCTGCTTCCCTCTCTTTCTCTCTGCCTGCCTCTCCATCTACTTGTGATTTCTCTCTGTCAAATAAATAAATAAAATCTTTTAAAAAAAAGATTTTAAGTAAAATCTTAAAAACAAACAAACAAACAAACAAAAAACCTAGCCCTGTCTTGTCCAACTTTATATCCCTCAAAAGAAGTAACAGTGCTATCTATGCATCTAGAAAGTATCCATTTGCTGAACAAATGTTCAGAAAGTGTTAGCATGCAACACTCTAAGTCTACTTAACAAAAAACCCTCTTGTAACAAATCAGGACTGGTTCTTAAGACCATGGTTATGCTTAGAAGACATCAGCCCAAAAAATAATTTAGAAATATTTACAAAGGGGCGTTTGGGTGGCTCAGGTCATGGTCTCAGGGTTCTGGGATTAAGCCCCATAGGGCTCTCTCCTCAGCAGGGAGCCTGCTTCCCCTTCTCTCTCTCTACCTGCTGCTCTACCTACTTGTGCTCTCTCTCTCTGTGTCAAATAAATAAATAAAATCTTTTTTTTTTTAAAGAAAGAAATATTTGCAATAGAGGGAAATCATGATAAAAGAGTCATTCCAAAAAACAAAAAAGTAACAAAACAGATCCATATTTACCATGCTCGGAATAAGTCTCAAATCATTGAATCTGAATTAATGAAATCTCTAGATATACATAAAATTACACGGGTCTCCTGTTTCCTTTTGTTCCCAGTTATATCTTTAAGATTTGTGGTACACAAAAGGCTTCCAGCGCTTCCAGCTTTCTTTATGACATCTCTTGCAAGTCTCTCACACATAACTCAAATTAGAGCTGAAGCCCATGGAAGAACTGACTTTGGGAAGAGGAGGAATTCAGGATAATAATAACCAATCACGTTAACAAAAAGGAAAGGTTATCTTTTAAGATAAAATAGGTTTGTTTTTTTTTTTTTAATCGAGGAAACAAATTCCATCACAATGTTTTCAAAACCTTAAAAACTGATCTCGAGGGACGCCTGTGTGGCTCAGTGGGTTGAGCCGCTGCCTTAGGCTCAGGTCATGATCCCAGAGTCTTGGGATCGAGTTCCGCAAAGGCTCCTTGCTCGGCAGGGAGCCTGTTTCTCTCTCCGCCTCTGCCTGCCTCTCTGCCTGCTTGTGTGCTCTCTCTCTCTCTCCTTTTCTCTGACAAATAAATAAATAAAGTATTTTTTTTTAATTAAAAAAAAATTTAAAAAAACTGATCTCGAATGGGGGGAGGAACAAGAGAATTACAAGATCTAGGAGAAAACACGACACATCACGTTAAAAAACGATTTTACGGGGCGCCTGGGTGGCTCAGTGGGTTAAAGCCTCTGCCTTCGGCTCAGGGCATGATCTCAGGGTCCTGGAATAGAGCCCCGCATCGGGCTCTCTGCTCAGCAGGGAGCCTGCTTCCTCCTCTCTCTCTGCCTGCCTCTCTGCCCCCTTGTGATTTCTGTCTGTCAAATAAATAAATAAATCTTAAAAAAAAAAACAAAACAACGATTTTACATTGAACAAATAACCTCTTATCACCTCTTAAGTCTAGGATCTCGAATTGGCCCTTTATCTGACGTAGTAAACACTACAGAGTTGATTTGGGGTAAATTGTTTCTATGGCTGTTGCTGACGGACTGAGGATCCCAAGGTAAAGACTGGGGGGCTGTCTTTCCAAGGTTGCTTGAAACTCTAGGAAATTGAGGGTTTATCTTTCCAGTGTCAGTTATGGTTCGATTTGGGGAAGAACTCGAAGAATCCAGCCTATCAGAACTCTCGGCCTTAACTTCCCCATCTGTAAAATGGAGCAGGCGATCGCAACTTGGAGGAAGAATTACAGGATCACAAGCTGTGGCTCTGCCAACGTGAAGGCAGCCACCCAGTCGGGGCAGAGAGTAGGCGGCGCGCGGAGAAGAGCGAGACCGGGGCAGTTCGCAGGAAGTGCTTCAGGGTTGGGAGGGGAAATAGAGGGCGGAGGCGGGAATGTGAAAGCCGAGCGCTCGCTGCGGAGTTTGTACCGGAGCTCAGGGGAGGCGGGGCGAAGCTGAGGTGAAGGGGTTAGTCAGTGGATAGGCAAGACGGGCCACCTCCCCCGAAAAGACAGGGCTGGGTGCGGGGGAAGCTCTGAGGTGGCGGCAGAGGAACGTGGGGGGAGGGGGAAAGCGAACGCTCTCAGGAAAGGGGCGGGAAGCGCGCGCCACCGCGCGCATGCGCGCGCTCAGCTCCTCCGGCTCACAGGCCTGGGCTTCTGACCGCGCGCGGTGCGCCGACGGTGCGGACGTTAGAGGAGGAGTCATGCGGCACCTCCTCGCCCTGGCGGGACCTAAGCGTCCTGCTGCGCGTACCCACCACTTTTTTCTTCAGTGAGGGTTTAGGTAGCAGGGAAAGGAAACACGTTTCTCTCCCTTGCTCTTTTCGTCCCCCAACCCCCACGAAAAATGGGACGGGAGGTCCTGGGCGTGTCAGGGACAGTCCGCTCCGGGTTTTCCCGCCCACTTTAACTCCGTGAGCGCTTCGACCGCGCGGCGCTTCACTCCACCGGGCGCGCCCGAGCCCTCCGCCGGAACTCGTTCGCCTCCCCCACACATCTTTCTCCAGCAATGCACAGTGGAAGCTCGGACCTCTTTCTCTGAGCTCCTCAGGCCAGGCTGTCACCCGCTATCATTCCGGGGTTGCGACTCTGACAGCCCCTGGCAGCTAGAATTCCCTAATAATGTTGCTCTGAGGGACTACTTGATGTCTCCGTGCGCTCGGTGGTGCGGCCGCGCTCTGAGCTCTTCCTGGAAACTCCCGCCTCGGGGAGCCAGGAGAGCCCTGCCGGGGGGAGGGGAGCGGAGGGGACGCGCACGCCCCCAGTCCCGGGAGAGGGCTCCGCACCCCCGCCCTCCTCCCCGCGGGGAGGGGAGGGAAGGCGTGAGAGGGGGAGGGGAGGGAGCGGGGCGCGGAAACGGGGGGGGGGGCGCGGCTTCCCGCCCCACCCCCCGCCTCGAGAACAACGGGTTCCCGCTGCTGCCCCCTGCCGCCCACAGCGCCCCGCACCCCGCGCCCCTCCCCGGCCCAGAGAGGGGCGTCGGGGGCGCCTCCGCCGCCGGGGCCGTGGGAACCGGAGCCGAGACTTACAAGAACTGACCGGTTTCCTGTCAGAAAACTTCCAGTTACTTTAGAGAAGTCGGTTGGGCCAACTTGGTCCCAGCCGGAGTTGGCCACATTTCACTAAAGCCTGGTGACCTCCCTTCTACTTTAAAACAACGGAGAATAATCTTGGGGGAAGCAGTCGGTTGATAAAACCAAGAGCACCACCACGTTGCACCGCTCCGACTCAAAGGAAATTAAACAAAATACTGATTGTGAGGAATTTTTAAAGGGCTACCAAACAGAAGGAACTCGGGTTTTTCAAGTTAAAGCCCCCACCCTTCCCCCGCAACTGTGTGTACACAAAGATTTAAGTCGTGAGCGTTTACTACAGCAGTACATCTGCTTGTAAGCTTACTTGAGTCTGTAGTCTAAAAAACCTTCGTGAACTTTTAAAAAGGCGTTTGTTTCTGAATCCAACAGGAAAAAAACCAATTCGAAAGAGCCTGAAAAAGTTCAATTAGAATAGCAGCCACATTTCAACATTTCCCAGATTTTGCAATATTAAACTGTGAGGGTTTGTGCCAAATTTTAAGGCAAGAATTCGTACTGCCAAATTACAAATTTCTCAAAATGAGGGGTGTTCAACCAAATTGCTGCCAGACCCCATAAACAGGCACTAACAGCACTGCTATAATTACACCTTATTATCTCCCTCTCAGTCTTCCTTGATTCACTGCCGGATAAAATCCTCATCCCGGGCGTCACTAGCTGGCCTTTTTCTGGGGCTGAACAATCGCACACCTCCCATTCCTCGGTTAACCCAATGCCTCTTTAGTTGTATAGTTGATCTCTATTCCATTCTTCGCAGTTCCATCTCTTCCTAAAATGTAACCCAATCGGAAAGGTTATTCTCACCCCAGCTTCCCTAGGGACTGAAAAATGAAGAAGATGAAAACAAATTTATCGGAATTACCAGAAATATGTATTCTTTGAAGAAAAGGATTTAGGCCAAAAAAACCAAATTTGTTGTTTAACTCAAGCCCCCTACAGGGATTTAGCATAGTGGGTTGAATGCAGTTAAACCAGCTTAATCACTTTCTTTGTTCTGGGCTCTTTGCATTTATTTAATGTTGTATTTTAACACGATTTGACACAACTTATACTAATTTCTTCTGTTAGTGTAGAGTGTACATTGTAGACTATACATTAGCAAACTTAAGTTTCTGTGAAACCTTGGCATTTTGTAGAATTCCGTAGGAAACTGCTATAGGACCAAGACTTAAAAAGAGGGGTGGTTTTGAGAGGGGGTAGGGGGATAGGAAGTCATGTTTTCATTTTTTAAATCCAGAGATTTTTAAAGCACAAAAGATTGGCCATTGTAGACTACTTAATTCTTTTGGTAAGGTCTGTAGTTCCACAGCCCTCACTAAGGAGTCATATTTACTCATTTTTGTCTGAAAGTTTTGTTGTTGCTGTTGTTGTTGTTTCAATAGGAAGAAAAGAAAGATAATGCTGGATCTCATCCCCGATAGATTTTAATTCTTCTAGCCTTTCTCCCTCTTCAATAACAATTCTACCCTGCTTCTCACCAGCCCCAGATTGAGGGGCATTCATTCACAAATGACTCTTGAGCCTCCTTCTGAAAGTCTGCTTCCTTATAAAGCCAAAACCTCAATACTAAGGCTCAGTGAATTAAGGCTTGTAAAGATGCAGGCGGAAAACTTAAATGCCTAGGAGAAATAATCTCCTTTCTGTTTTGGTGTTATCCAACATGAAGGAATATCTGTCCTTCACTATGTGTGAGCCGGACACTGTTCTAAGCTCTTTATACAAATTAACTCCTCACAACAGGCCTAAGAAGTGGGTACAATTGTTGCCACTATTTTACAGATGAGGAAATTGAGACACAGAGAAGTTAAGTAACTAGCACAAGATCGCCCAGGTTGCAATCTGCAGAGTCAAGTTTTGAACCCAGGCTGCATCCATTATGCTTCTCATCATCCGACCTGGTTAGTTATCAGTTCAGCTGTCCATGGAATGAAGAGTAAGCATGCATTCACCACCTTTTGCATTCAGATAACCAAGCTCTGGGTCGTGTTTTTTCCTCTGGAACTCCTGTAAAGCGAAACTCGTTGAGATCTGCTTAGGAAAAGCATTTTCAAATCAAACTACTCTCTTGGCAGCCAGCCTCAGACTGTTAGCATATGTATTGTAAATGCTAACCAGGACAGACACATCCAAATACACCAGATTCAGAACATGCATACCTCACATTTGAAAGGAACAAGATGATTAGAAAGCAATTTGGATTCTCTTGAACTAGGTAGGATCCAGGAGGTGAAGCAGGAAGAGATGAGGTGATAGAAACCAAGAGAAAATAAATGTAACTTACGTGCCCATGCAGAGATCAGTACTATGCTACAAGGAATTGAGGATCAAGGTCATGCAGAAGAAAAGTATGTGCTCGTATTATGACGGAACCAGAAAAGGAACATAAACATCCAAACCAAGCACGTGGCAAGGGAAGGTGATGGAGAGTCAGGCTGCGTTTTCCCCCAGTTCAGATCAATTAAGTGGAATTTTAGATTGATGGAAATATAGCATCTGGAACAAGGAGGAAGGGAAACTCTGCCTTATTCTGTTTAGACCACATCTAAGTAATATGTTCATCTTTAGAGGAATATAATAAAGGCCAGCCACCTGAGATGGTAAGGAGTCTTGAAACCCTGGCTTATGAGGAAGAGTTGAAGAATTCATGAGAGATAGAAGAAATATCTTGAAATAACCAAAGGGATAATACATGAAAAAGGAATTAAACTTGTCCTGGGGCAGGGCGGTGAGGTGGGGCAAGACTAGAACTGATGATTAGGAGCTTTAGAAACACACCTTTTAGCTCAGAATATGGAAGAAGTCATGTAAATATAAAATAGTCTTAAATGTAACAAGCTCCACATCCTTCACTAGAAGCATACAAATGCACACGGCGGCTGGACTATATAATATTCAAGGTGCCTATCATCTTGCTCTGCCATTCACTTAGACACTGTAAAAAGTGGGAATCTAACCCACCTCATTAGTTTGTTGACAAGCACTTAGCGCAATGGTAAGTGATAGCACTCACTAAAAGTCAGCTGATTAAAACATCCCTAAAGCTTTAAGATTTACTATTTCTAAATTTATCAGTGGGCAATTATTTAATGCTTGTGTTTATAGATCACTTTTTGGCATTATCAATATTATCCTGAATGGTGGCTTGGGTATCACTTAGCAACTTTAGAATATCCTGATGCAACTAAAACTTATTTAGTAGCACCCAGGGAGCAATATTTTGAATTCTACACCATCAGGATCTTAAAAGTTGAATAGTAGCACTACACTGCAATTCCAGAGGCAAAAAAACATGATAAGATAATGTGGGAAGGGTGGAGAAAATAAACTTAATAAAATCTGGCAGACCAAGAGAACTTAAGCAGCACAGCATTTTGTTTACTGTTGAAAAGCAACAGCCGCTGAGGTCAGTCTTACATTTCACATTCAAGATACAAGTGAAATGGCTCATCTTGAGCAAAAGGTGTCACAAAGTCCATGAAACCAACTGGAAAAGCTGTGTACAGAGACGAAGACAGACAAGCTAACCAGTGATCTGGTTATCTGCTTACCCTGGGAAACAAGTTCTGTAAAGACTTTGCTGTTTCACAGAGAATAAGGTCGATCTCAGCAGGATCTTCAACAAAAAGTAAATGTGTGTGACTGCTAAAAGGGCCAATGAAATCGTCTTAGCAATCAGACTTACTTAAGTTCTTGGTTCCTCCAACCCAGAAAATGAAGAGGAGACAGTACAGTTTTGGAGTAGAATCCAGGCTCTGCAGAAGCTAGATGAATGACTATGGAAAATAATTTTACCTCTCCAGGCCTCAGTTTTCTCATCTGTGGAATGGAAATAATAGCATATGTAGCATTATTGTGAGGATTATAGCACTTTTGTGAGGATTATAGGGTATATTATATGTAAAATATACTTAGGGAGTGCCTGTGTGGCTCAGTTAGTTAAGTGATTGACTCTTGATTTCAGCTCAGGTTATGATCTCAGGGTTCTGGGATAGAGCCCTGGGTTGGGCTCTATGCTCAGTATGGAGTCTGCTTGCCTCTACCTCTGCTCCCCCCTCTCTCTCAAATAAATAAATCTTAAGAATATATATAAATATTTAGGGTAGTATTTGACACATAGTGACTAATACATTATCAGAATAGAGTTTTACTGGAGAAGGGGGAAGAAATTGTGGCCATGTTAGTGTTTGTGATATGGATTCTGCCATCTAGAGATAGTAACATTATACAAGGGGAATGGAGAGCCATGATCACCACCACAACCCTCTCAGGTGGTCACTAAAAGGCCTAACGCTTAGAACTTACATAATTTATAGAAGGCCAGATGAAATAGAATTGCAACTGTCCTTGCTCCAGATGCAAGGTAAATAATTTCCCTTCTCTCTCCTTTGGTTCTGTTTTTCTCTTCATGCTTTAATCATTTTGACACCAAGCTGTACAAAAGTAATTTAAAATTAACATGTCTGACACTTGGTAGCTAGCAGAACCTGATTCTGAACCCTGCCCCCTCTCCAGGGCAGCCAAAAGTCTTCTTTGATTGGCTACCCGTCCTGCAGCAGCTGATGAAGGGCCCAGGAAAACACATCCAACAATTAATTTGCTAATTTAGTTTTCTGTCTAATTCGAAACCAGAAAATCCTCAATCACTCAGGAGCTTGGCTTTCTGGCTCAGGCATTGGCTTCTGAAATTTCTTGCTCGGTAGTGACCAAAGAAACAGAAGGAGAGAAAGCTTACCTCCATAGGGTACATACCACACCCTCAGTGCCCTTCTCTTTTCAAATGGTTCACAGTTCATAAGACCTTTTACAAGAAGAATTGGGAGCAATGCATTTATATTCAGTGTAAGTAAACTGCTTCCTCAGCTATGGGGAATTTCCAGACCAGTATGTTTTCAGGATAGGTAGAAAAACTACTTTAGGATTATAGACAGACAGAAGGGTTTCTACAATTAGAAGTAAGCATTGCCTTAAACGGTGAAGCAGCTTTCAGGTTCCCTGGAAACTTTTCTGTTGATTTTAAAAGGAAGAGGTAAAGGCAATTTGTATCAGAGATTGAAAAAAAAAATTTGTATAAAAGAGTTTAGTGAGAAGATACACACAGGCCCCTCTTGTAGTTTTCCCTTTCTGCATAGAGTCTCAGAATTAAGAAGAGACGGTAGGACTAGTCATCAAGAGTGCACCAGAATCCATACCCTTTCTGTCACTTAGAGTGGATTTTGTTCCACTTAGAGTGGTTTAATTTTACTCCTTATTTTCCCACCTCAGTCAAATTAAACTCTTCTGACTGACTTCTAAGACCTCCTATAACCTGGCCTAACCTACCTATCAATCCCTATTTCTAACACTTCATCAAAGTATAGATTCTAATTTGGTCAGACTCCCTGTTCTAAGAACATGCTGTTGTGTTGCTGCCCCTGAACCTCTCTTCATTTCCCTACTGATTTCCCCCACATGCTCCTCTTTCCTTTACTCAAATCCTATCCAAAACTCAAAATCTTATTTCCTCTACTCAGTCTTCCCCAGCACTGACTTCTCTCCTTCTGGTCTTCATATTGGTAACATTTATATAATGTGCCACATGTTCACCACTGTGATGAAACCATGCTCATTTATTTATTTAAAGATTTAATTTATTGGGGCGCCTGGGTGGCTCAGTGGGTTAAAGCCTCTGCTTTCGGCTCGGGTCATGATCCCGGGGTCCTGGGATCGAGCCCCACGTCGGGCTCTCTGCTCAGCAGGGAGCCTGCTTTCTCCTCTCTCTGCCTGCCTCTCTGCCTACTTGTGATCTCTGTCTGTCAAATAAATAAATAAAATCTTAAAAAAAAAAGATTTAATTTATTTATTTGACAGAGAGATATAGAACAAGACAGGGAATACAAACAGGGGAAGTGAGAGAGGGAGAAGCAGGCCCCCCACCAAACATGGAGCCCGACTCAGGGCTCAACCCCAGGACCCTAGAATCATGACCTGAACCAAGGCAAACACTCTGACTGAGCCACCCAGGCACTCCTGCTCAGTTATTTCTTACTTCATTTCTAACTTTCCAAATAAACAACAAAGTTCCTAAATTTGGGGCCCATGTCATATCCTTGGTGTCCCTCACAGGGGTTCTCCAACCTAGCTATCCATGATAATCATCAGATACTTGTTTTAAAACACAGATAATTGGCTTGTATTCTCCCTGAGATTCTGTTTTGTTAGGTCTAACAGGAATTTGTATTTTTTGCAGGCGCTCCAGGTGTAGTCAGTCCCCTGATAGGAGTCAGAGAATCTTTGCTCATAGCACATAGCAGAAGAGTCACTCAGCTTGAGTATGAACATTTGGGTATAAACTACAAAATACGGACTTATTTTTATCACATGGTGACCTAATCAGTGGGCATTCACCCTGCCAAATTTACACTTCAAGGCCCAAATTGAAAGGCAGATAACTTGTCTTACCTTCTGTGGCACCAGTCCGATATGCTTGAAATCCAAATCTCCTTTTCCCTTATGATCTCTTTGTAATTGCAATTGCAGAGATCAGGTTGATAGAATTGATACAATTGTAACTGGTTAGAAATAGGGACTCGTGGGCGCCTGGGTGGCTCAGTGGGTTAAGCCGCTGTCTTCGGCTCAGGTCCTGATCTCAGGCTCAGGTCGTGATCTCAGGGTCCTGGGATCGAGGCCCGCATCGGGCTCTCTGCTCAGCAGGGAGCCTGCTTCCTCCTCTCTCCCTGCCTGCCTCTCTGCCTGCTTGTGATCTCTCTCTGTCAAATAAATAAATAAAGTCTTTAAAAAAAAAAAAAAGAAAGAAATAGGGACTCGTTTCCCATCCTTTCCCATTAGCTGCAATCTATACTATTGGTGGAGTGATATTTAGGGGCAAAAAGACTTCGGCGTGTGAAAAAAGCTAGTCAGAGTCTGCTCCTAGGCACAACTGCAAAATTGGTAAAATATTCCTGCCCAGGTCTCACCCCATATCCTAAATCCAACTCAAGTGTTAAATGATGAAGGATTAAGCTGTGATCCCCTCCTGGGGTACTTGTGTTTCAGAAGGAATCCTCTGGAAGTGATAGGAAAGGATTATCTTAATGACTTCCAACCTTATTTGATAGGCAGAGTGCCAGAGCCCAAGATTTGGGAGAGCATTTTCTTAGAAGATGACCCCCAAACAACTCTCTGCTACTTCCTGTGCTCTACCATCTTCAATAAAGTGAACAGTGACCAAAAAAGTTTCTTTTATTTTTTTAAAGATTTTATTTATTTATTTAACAGACAGAGATCACAAGTAGGCAGAGAAGCAGGCAGAGAGAGGAGGAAGCAGGCTCCCTGCTGAGCAGAGAGCCAGATGTGAGGCAGAGGCTTTAACCCACTGAGCCACCCAGGTGCCACTGACCAAAAAAGTTTCTAATCATTGTTCTCAGAGCAAACAGGACCCTTTCTGTTTAAATGTGAACCTGTAGGGAGGCCTGGTGGCTCAGTAAGTTAAGCATCTGCCCTTGGCTCAGGTCATGATCCCAGGGTCTTGGGATGGAGTCCCGCATTAGTCTCCTTGCTTGGTGGGGAGTCTGCTTCTCTCTCTGCCTGCCACTCTCCTCCTGCTTGTGTGTGTTCTTTCTCTCTCTCTCTGACAAATAAATAAAACAAATCTTAAAAAAAAAAAAGTGGACATGTTGGTCTGCTGTGGCTAGTATTAGAAGAAGTAGCTGGCTCACAGAGTCCTATCACTGCTTTGTTGAAATGTATATTCCAGATTTTCCATATTTTTACACTACCAAATTCAAAGAGGGAACCCATGAAGTGTTTTTTTTTTTATTCATTCAACAGATACTTATCAAGTGCCTATTATGAACTAAGTACTATCCTATATTCTAGAAATACAACAATGAACAGATAAAATTCATGGAGGCTACATTATAGGGGGGGACAGGGTGAGGAAAGGGCAAGATATAAACAAAATAATTATATAATGTGTTAAATGATATGCTGTGGGGAGAAAAATAAGCGTAGAATGGAAATGAGAAGTTTTGGGGAGAAGTTTTAAATTTTAAACTGAATGAGCATGGAAGCTCTCACTGAGAAGGTATCATTGAACTGAAGACCTCTGAAGGAGGTAAAGAAGTAAGCAAGCCATATGGATATCTGGCAGAAGAGAATTCCTGATAACTGGCTTAATACCTCTCAGAGCATAGGTTAAGAGTTAGGACTTGCAAATTCTAAACTAACTTGAGAGTCTTTGCTAAATGCACAATAATTTCTCCTTTGAAAGTTACTGAGCCCTGGGGTGACTGGGTGACTCAGTGGGTTAAAGCCTCTGCCTTCAGCTCAGGTCATGATCCCAGGGTCCTGGGATTGAGCCCCGCCTCAGGCTCTCTGCTCAGGGGGGAGCCTGCTTCCCCCTCTCTCTTTGCCTGCCTCTCTGCCTCCTTGTGATCTCTGTCAAATAAATAAATAAAATATTAAAAAGAAAGAAAGAAAGAAAGTTACTGAGCCCTTAGAGCTAAGTATAAAGTCTTCTAAGAGTCAGTTGAAATTTTCACATCAAAAAGTAAATTTTACTTTTTTCCCTGAAAGTCAAATAGTATTACTGTAGTCACTTAGGGATATGGAAATCCACCCAAAAAGCAAACAAATAAAACTTCTTAAAATTATCAGCTAAAAGATTTTCATTTATGTTAATTTACTTTAACTAAAAGCATTATTCACAGAAATAATTAGATGTTGGATTTTAAATGGATTATTTGTTTTAAAAAATGAAAACTACTTTATTTCATTTGGTTCTCAGAACAAATTATGAAATGTGCAAGATTTGTATTATGCTCAGTTTACACAAGAGAATGCTAAGGTTCAGAGAGATTAAGTGCCTTGCCTTAGATCACACAGCCAATACATGGTTGAGCCAGTATTAAAACTCAGGCCTTTGACTCTAAATCCCATGTTTCTTCTCTCTATCATATCTGCCATTTCAGTTCCCAAATTAGGAAAATAGCTACACCACAGTATTTACTTACAGAATTTAAGCAACCTCTAGATGCCCTGTGAAACCACATCTGTCACATAAAAAAGAAAAATATCAACAGTATATTGGAAAAGCTAATTGTGAAGTTAAACTTAAAACCAAAAGGACAGACAGCTGGCACCAGTTCCTAAGGCCTCAGTTTTAAAGGCTAGAAGTCTAAATCACAGAAGAAATATTATACCTTTCTACCACTGGACTCTGGTACAAGGAATGCTTTCCACGTTGGTCAAAGTAGATGCTGAGAAGCAGCATTTTGTCCCATTAAGCACTAAAATTTATCAATACCCTAGTTCAGGCAAAAGGAGATATAGATAAAGAAGTGGTTATATTTCTGGAATTTGGTTCTTTCCCCTCATTTCCAAAACTACTATGGTCAGAGTCCTTGTCACTTATTCCTCACATTTCTGTAAAAGCCTGCTATCTGATTTTCTATAGCCAGTTTCTCTCCTTCCTCTGACCTGTTTCTCAAACCTTTATTGTACATTCTCCAGATTAACCTTTCTGATGGATTGGCCCCATTTTGCATAAAAACTTTAATGACTCCAAAATGTAAATAATTTCAAGAAAATAAATTTCAGTTTGGCATTCAAGACCTTATCTAATACAGCTTACTAAAACTGACACAAGATGAAAGAAAAAATGTGAATTGCCCTATATCTATTAAAGAAATTGAACTTGTTTCCATGGTGCTTGTAACGTTGAGCTGCTATAGCAAATAAACTGGGTATTCTTGAAAAAGAAAATTGAGCTTATCAATAATCTTCCCTAAAGAAAGCTCTAGGCCTGGATGGTTTCACTGGCAAATTCTAGCAAACGTTTAAGGAAGAAGTAACATCAGTTTTATATATATTCTTTCAGAAAATGGAAGAAGAGGGAATATTTCCAACTTGTTAGATCTCTAGCCAGCCAGATCTTTGACTCTCCTGCCCCAACCATAAAAACTGTGTTTCTTTTTTTTTTTTTTAAGATTTTATTTATTTATTTGACAGAGGTCACAAGTAGGCAGAGAGGCAGGCAGAGAGAGAGAAGGAAGCAGGCTCCCCATAGAGCAGAGAGCCCGATGTGGGGCTCCATCCCAGGACCCTGGGATCATGACCTGAGCCAAAGGCAGAGGCTTTAACCCACTGAGCCACCCAGGCGCCCCAAACTCTGTGTGTTTCCTAATTATCCCACACACAACATGCAGCATGCTTTTGCTAACACTTTCCCTTTCTTGGAATGCCCTCCCCACTCCTTTTGCCTATACAAACACTTTGGATGGATAAGAGTGATGGTTCTTAGATGATCTGAAGCTTAGGTTTATTCTTTTGCCATCTGCCTGTAAAGAAGACAAGTATAGCCTTGAAAAGTGAGCATTAAAAAATAGAACAAGTCATTGTTAGTACTATACATAGACATTAAGCACAGCATAGTGTACAGAAAAGAAGAGTCAAGGGATTTTCTAATTCAACAGTGAGGAGTGTATCTATTCATCAGTAAAATGGAATATAGAATTGTGCAAAATATGAAGGAAGTGAGATTAAAAAAAAAAAACAAGGAAAAGAATAGCAGCAGAATACCAATAAGAACCTTTTAGGTCACTCATCCTTTCAACAAATATTTATTAAAAGCCTACTATGATCCAAGCATGGAGCCAGGCCTTGTGCATATCTTTGGTAGTCCCTGCCTTCATAGAACTTAACAGTCTAGTGGAAGAGACAGACGATAAACAGAAAAACAGAATTATAAGTTGTGGGGCGCCTGAGTGGCTCAGTGGGTTAAAGCCTCTGCCTTTGGCTCAGGTCATGATCCCAGAGTCCTGGGATTGAGCCCCGCAACAGGCTCTCTGCTCAGCGGGGAGCCTGCTTCCCCCTCTCCCTCTCTCTCTGCCTACTTGTGATCTCTTTCTCTGTCAAGTAAATAAATAAAATATTTTTTAAAAAGAATTACAAGTTGTGATTCACTTTTCTGAATGAAAGAAACGAACCCTGAATGAAAAGAAGGAATGATAGTGGGAACCTATTTTTAAATCGATGGTCAGGAAAGGCCATACTGAGAAAATGGTTTCTTGCAGGATGAAAAGGCAGCAGCCACTGGAGTGAGGGCCATTCCAAGCAGAGACAAGGAAGTGTGTGATAGGGGCACCTGGGTGGCTCAGTGGATTAAGCCTCTGCCTTCGGCTCAGGTCATGATCCCAGGATCCCAGGATCCTGGGATCAAGCTCCGAGCTCCGTATTGGGCTCTCTGCTCAGCAGGGAACCTGCTTCCCCATCTCTTTCTCTGCCTGCCTCTCTGCCTACTTGTGATCTCTCTCTCTGCCAAATAAATAAATAAAATCTTAAAAAAAAAAAAAAAAGAAAGTGTGTGATAGTTCTGAAACTGGAAAGTTGTCTAGATCTGTTAGCAGTCAGACAGAAGGTCAGTGTGGCTGCTGGGTTGGACAGGTAGGTCAATCTAGACCATGCGGTATCTTTTTTTTAAGTAGACCAGGCAAGTGTCTTCCTGGATTTGGAAGGAGTTGGATTTTATTCAAAATACAGTGGGAAGTCATTAGAGGTTGTAAGTTAATGAGGAAAGAATTGCGAAGACATTGGATCCATAGTATTTTAAAAGGAATTATTTGCTCCTAGGATTCAAGTGACATGTATTGAGCATTGCTATACCAAGTATTATTCTAAGAATTTTCACATCCCATTCAATTCTCACCATAGACCTGTGAGAGAGGTATTACTATTCTCATTATCACTTTCTTACTGATGAAGCAATAGATGCTCAGAGAGGTTCAGTAACTTACCCAAAATTATAAAACCCAGAAGCCATGGATTTAAGATTTATTTTCACCTGATTCACGGCCTCTGCTCATTCCATTAGATAATCTAATAGTTGCTCAGGCCCCAACAACCGCAAAATTCTTGACTCCTCTCTGTTTCTCATATACCCATATCATGTCCATTAGCAATTCCTGGCACCTTTACCTCCAAAATCTAACCACTTGTCACCATCTGCAGTTGCCACCTGACCTAAGCCACCATTGCTTCTTCCCTACATTCCTACATTTGTCTCCTGTTTTCGTCTTCCTTCTACCCTTGCATCCCTATCTTGTTTTCTACACAGCAGGCAGAATAAAGCTTTTAAAACATAATTCATATCATAAAATATGTCATTCCTGCAGTACTTTCCACCTCAGAATAAAAGCCTACAATGACTTACAACTCCTTACAAAGTCTGCCTCCTCCTCTCCCACTTCCTTGACATATCTCCTACCTCTCTTCCTTAGCTTGCTCTTTTAAGCTATACTAGTCTCTTTCACAAGGAAACTCTTGTCTCAGGGCCCTTAGATTTGCTGTACCTCTGTCTGGAATTCTCCTCCTTGTCATATTTGTATAGCTTTCTCCTTTCCTTCTTTTATGTCTCAGCTCATGGAGTCCTTTCTGACCATCTTTTCTAAACTAAAAAATTCTGCTCAAACCATAATCTCCATCTCCCTTAACTCCTCTCTGATTCTTCACAATCCTATTACCATTTGGTACACTACCTGTTTACTTACTTATTTATTGTTTGCCCCATTCCTAACCCCCACCCTTTAGAACCCAAGTCCCATGAGGACAGGAACTTTTATTTTCTGTTCTTAGAACATGGTTTTTCAACTCCTAGAACACTGCCTGGCACATAGTAGGTACTCAATGAACAGTGGGCAGGTAACTAAAAAACAAAGCCTATTCGTTCAATGACTGAATGAACAGAAAGTCAAAGTCAATCTTCTGAGGATGGGAAAACACTTTGTAAACCAAGAAGTGGTATGGAAGTTTATTTCTTTCAGGTGGTTCTTTGGCTTCAAAGCCTTAAGAACCACTTCTGAAATCCTTAACTAAACTGGGTGGACCCAAATGATCTTGGTTTATGAAATGCTGCCTTTTGGTAGGCCACCAACTACATAACTGGTATGGCCAGGGAATCCAGTCTTGTCTTCCTTGCCTTCTTCAGTTTACTGGCACAGCCAACAAGAACCCCTTCTCTTTTCTAAGGCACCCTCGCATGCCTTTAGGTTTTTAGAGTTTTTATTCTGGGCAATGGGAGTGATGGTTGATGCTCTATCTGTGGTTGGGATTCTATACAGGGAAAGTCATTCAATTAAATCAAGCAGTATTGAATTCTTAATTGACACAAATGAGACAGACAGACAGCTGGAGGAGTGGGGGAGGGATAGGGAGCAGGTGCTCTGCATAATGGAGAAAGAAGAGGGACAGAATATAAATTCAAACTGATGTTGGAGAAGCTCACTTGTGAGTCTAGATTTTGTACCATGAGAATGGTTAAGTTTTGCCACAGCTTACTTTACATACAGCGGAATGGATTCAGTGTCATCTCTGCCAAGGTTAAGGCAACAGGTTTCAAATGTTTGTGCCATTTCAGCTGCCCTGATGGCGAAATCTGCCTCTTTTCAGGTACTGTCATTTGTGAGAATCATTCTTGGTAAAGCCTGGGTTTTTGTTTTGTTTTGTTTCAAGATAACCTATCAGATCATGTTTGAATAAAAGAAAACACTTTTTAAATTCCGTTTCTCAAATAAAGGGATTCTCAGTGCCTGAGTTAGGAAGGTGAGGGAAAGAGTATTTCCAGATCTTCAAATGCCAGATAGAGGAGGGGGCATTCCTGCAGAGAAGGCATGTCCTTGACAACTCTGGAATTTCCTCTGAGAATGTTGGGGGCATTTTTCCTCTCAGCACCCTCTTGATCAGAGCTTTGACTCCCCAGCTTAGACAATTCTTCTCTGTATCCATGGGAATTGCTCCCATAATTAGCAGTGTCTCCTGCCTGGAACACAGACAAGTAAATGTTCAAACCTGGCAGCTGATCCTGGGAAGGAGAGCTGATTAAATCTTCCCTGTTGAGAGGCACCTCTTTGATTCGTATGTGACACCTACATCCTTCACCTCAGGTTTGTCTGGGGGAAACAGTTTCACAGTTCCATGTCGTCATAACCAGAGACCCTAATATTTAAAGATGCATTTGATCTTAAAAGGAGGCTACTGGTTTCCTAAGTCAAGCGACTTAGGAAAATGCATAGGTGATTTTTCCTCCCTCCTGGCCCCTTCTCCACTAAACACCACCCTGTATCTGCTGTGATGAAAGCTCCCGCTGCACAGGTATCATCAAATGCCAGGGGCCTTGAGAAATAAAAGGAGTTCAGAACCCAGCTAAGTACACATAAGTATTAACTACAAATGTAAGAGTGAAAAGAGTGGGCAAACTATTTCTTCAGAAGTTTTAGGAAGACAGGCTGGTACTGTCAAGCCGCAAAGTGAACGCTCCTGGTGATATTCCATTCCAGGAAAGCTTTCTACGGGAGGAGGTATATTCTTATCTGGTTGGAGCTAGGATTATGTACTACCATTCAAACGCGTTCAGGAGAGACAATATCCATTTTCTTCTGACATCAAGGCAGCCTTTTAAGTTTATCCAGATTTATTTTGGTTGGTGCAATAAAAAAGCCAGGTTGGAGAATTATGTCTAACAAAAATAAAGCCATTGTATGTTTAAAGTTTCCCACTGAAAAGCCTGCTTTTAAAGCAGTTTGCTGCTTCTCAGCCTAGCCATCTCGCAATACTTGCATTCAGGCAGGTTGGCTGTGAACAAAGCAAATTTGCTTCACACACAACAGCCTAAACCTACACTCTCAGGACAAAAGTTTTCCTTAGCAGTGTTTTGTACATGGCTCTGGTTAAGGGCCATTCACTTACCTCCAACCTCTTTCTCCTAGGAGACAAAGGCACCTTTGGGCTGCAGTGACACGGGAGAGCTAGAATCAGATTTGTTATCGACATTGCAGCCTTCAATTTCAGTAAGAGGCTAAATGTGTCTATTCCAGCCACAGGAAGGCAGTCTTTATAACCCCTGGAGCACTTGGCCAATTATGCACCTGCAAATATACCATACAGGACATTTCAGGTTCCTAAGCACTTTGAAAACCGATACTTAAACAGTCTCGAGGGATCCTATCACCCACCTCGAATAATAGCTGCTTTGGAATCTGTTGTTGGCACCAGAAAAAGAAAGACTCCTCTGAAGTCATTCTAAAGCCATTTTTATTGTGCGTTTTCAAACAAAGAACCTCACCAAAAGAACTTCTGTTACAAAATCAGGGTAGAAAGTCAAACTCATCTCATCTAAGAGTCAATTACCCTGGCAATTTTGTGAAGGGATGGGAAATGAGTGCTCCGGGAGAGAATTGTGGGGAGGGGGTGGGATTGGGCTTTTAAAATTCCCTGGGTGAGAAGGGTGTTCCTACTGACTCTAAACTCTAACAATTACAACAGAAGGGCCTCTGTGACTTTCTGGCTATAAACTTTTTTATGATTATTAACTGGGGAAATCTAGAATATGTGGAATTTCAACCTCCATTTCCTTCTTTCTGAGAAATTTGGTTTTGCACAGAGTGTAATAACCTAAGGCTCGGAATTTATATTGGCTACCTTGATATTCCTTGCTGAAAAACCACCTTCTTACATGTCTTACTTCTAATAAGGAAGCAGATGCCTACATGCTGTTTATCTCAGGAAAGAAATACATGTGGGAAAAGAAGCAATTTTCTTCTCATTGCAATTAAATTAAGTCATGACCACCTGTTGTGGGGTTATTCTGCCATCTGCTGTTCAAAAGAGAAATAACAGCAGACAAATGGGATGGATGAGGTAAGATGTCCCCAAGTTGAGGAAGGGTATTGGCACAGCTAAAATCTTCCTTCTTTTAAGACTATCACTTTCTTTTTATTATTGGGAGGTAGAGAAAATGGGATTCATAGAAGGAATGCTGACGGAGGGTCCCAGAAATGCGGATATAATCCTTTTTGAAAACAACTGGCAATATTTTATCAAGAGTTGTAGAATGTTCTTCACCTTGACTTAATCACCCCTGCAAACCTGTTCTAGTGGGTGAATTCAAAATTCAGAAGAAGCCACGTGGGTAAAGTTGTTCATCACAATGATCATTTTATGTTTAAAAAGATGTTTAAAATATGCAACCCAAATATCTACCAATTAGTAAATGATCAAAACCATGCACTTGCAATATTCTGAAGCTATTAACAATAATTATATTTAAAAATTGTGACTACATGATGAAGTGTTTATATTACAGTGCAACATGAGAAAAAAAGAAAGAAAAAAAACTGATTGAAAGAGTAAATTAAAACCTAAGCATAGAAAATATTTTGGGGGGGAAAAAGCCACAGAAAATATTACCAGTATTTCTTTGTAAATCTATAAGGAACTAAACATTTCTTCCTATTTTTTTTAGTCTTTTCCAAATGACCTTTCACAAATATATATTAACTTGTATAATGGAAGAAAAACTTCTTCCCCTAAAAGATACCAAGGCTCTAATTCCACATTTTACCAAAAAACATTTGAAAACCTCACAAGTCCTGCATGACTATGGGCAACCCACTTCAGCTTTCTAGGGCTCAAACCTTTCATCTGTCAATTGCTTTCCCCCCTTTCCAGGGTTGTTCAAGGATCAATCCAATATTGGATGTGAAAGTACTTTGAGGAGTATGATGGTCCATACGATTTTTTATTAATAATTAATTTTGCCCACAGGATCTCCTCAATCTTCTCCATTACCCTGGCTACCCTATTGACCTGAAATTAATAGGGAAAATATAAAAACTTCTATTTCCCTTCACTCTCGGCAAAATGATAATTTATAATCTTGATAAAAGACACAACTCTCCATTCAGTAATCCAAGTCTTATGGGTGCCTCCCTTGAGCACCTGATTTGACCACTCTAATTGTCTACCCTCTGATCTCCCTGTCTGGTCTCTCTTCCTCCACAGCACTGCTTACACTAGTGCCAGCCAGGGTGATCATTCTAAAATGCAAGGTCGGGACCCCTGGCTATTCAGTTGGTAGAGCATGTGACTCTTGATCTTGGGGGTTATGAGTTTGAGCCCTCCCTTGAAGGTGGAGATCACACAAAAAAATAAAATCTAAAAACACAATATAAAATAAAATGCAAGGTTGGTCAAACCATTCCCCAGCTCAGAATCCTTCAATGGCTCCCACTGCTTTACAGGATTAAGTTCAAACCCCTAGTCCTGGCATCCAAGGTGTCTGTGTTGAGCTTTCAAGTCACCTGATTTGTCAGGCTATTTCACACCTCTTTGAGTTTGCTTGGGCTGTTCCCTCTGCCAGGAATGCCCCTTCTGGCGATCTGTCTGAAAAATCCATCCCCATCTTTGGGGACTCAGTTTAGGCATCAGCTCCTTTTGAAACCTTCCCTGAAATCTTGCTCCTCGATAGAGCTTGCCATACCCTCCTTCCTACCACCTGCTCCCCTTCCCCATCATGCTTTGATAATGCCACTTATCATAGAGTCAGATAGTTTTTTATTTTCTTATCTGACTCTTTCACTAGGTTAAATTAACTCCTTAAGTTAACTTAAACTCCTTAAGAGTTTACAAATCTCATAATAAGATATATGTCGCAACACTTAGTACATTGCCTGATTTATAGAAGAAATTTGGTAAATGCTTGTTGAATAAAATTAAACCCCCAAAAAATCTCATCTAACACTTTTTAAAAAGATTTTAGTTATTTATTTGAGAGAGAGAGAGAATCTCAAGCAGACTCCATCCTGAGCAAGTTGCCCAATGCAGAGCTCCATCTCATGACCCTGAGATCATGATCTGGGCCAAAACCAAGAGACCGATGCTTAACTGACGGCACTACCCAGGTACCCTCTCATCTAACATTTTAACTCTAGAACGGTTTCATTATATTGCTTCATTTGATCCTGGTAAGTGAAAAAGCAAGGAGTTGAGCCCAGCTTTTCTAAAAGGAAGGAAAAAAAAAAAAAACCCAAACCCTGTAGCAAATATGATTCTTGCTCATTCCAGATCCTCTCAGCTCTCTTACTAGTCCCCCCAAGCCCTCCCTTGGTTGCTATTTGCTTTTGCTTCCAATAACCAGTACCTGAGACCCTTCTGAGGAGTGCAGTCCTCAGGCTACCAGAATGGCTTTGATTCTTCCCTCTTCCCTAGTCTCCAGCAAATGACTAATTGGATGTAAGTGTTTGAAAGCCCAGTTTACTTGTCTCCAGTAGAATTTACACTCCTGAGTTTCCTGAGGGATAAAGCTGCTCTCTGTGGGACTGCCTGAGATCTCATTTTTACTTATTTTCCCCTCCCCCTCCTCCTTCTCCTTCTTCTTTCCTGCCCTGCTTTCTCTATGCCCTTACTGGCTTCTCAGAACACTTCTTTAATAAATCTCTTACCCAGGAATCTCCATCTCAGGGTCTCCTTCTGAGGTTCCCCAGACATCTGACTAAGCATGTTCCTAGTTCCTACTGTATGCTACAAACCCTCGGATGCTTGTACAAAAGCTACGTTATTTAGGCCTCATAAACTCTCTATGAATAAGGTATATGTATTTAATTTTTTAATACCTGAATAAACAGGCTTAGAGATGCAGGGTAGTTTATCTAAAGTCACACAGCCGTTGGAAGACTCAGAAGTTGAACATAGTCACCTTTACTCCAAAGGTGTGTCCTTTCTACCAGGTCTTGATGCCTCTTCAAACTCTCAATTCAATGTTTTTCTCTTGGTGAAGACTACATAATAGGCTGGCTAGGGTAAAATCCTGTGGTGGGAACTCTTTTACTTTTGGTGTTTATCTACGGATCTGGTTGACTCCTTTTTACAACTTTTAGTAGTGTCATATTGAGTGGCAAAAGGCAGTAAGAGATGAAAGGACCTTCATCAAAATACGCTCTCCCTTTTTTTCTCTCCTACTGTAGGATTCCCTAGATGAACCGTAAATCCCTCTGATGACGACATGACCTTTGGCAAGTTTCCTAGCCTCTCTGGGTGTCAATTTTCTTCTCTTTATTTTCTTTGTTTCTTTTCTTTCTTTCTTTCTTTCTTTCTTTTTTTTCAGTTTTCTTATCTTTGAAGTGGCGAAATAAGATGGTAAGAATGCCTACCTTATAGGATAGGTTAATGAAAAACACTTGGAATGGTGCCCACCTCAAAGTGTGCACTCAGTAAATGTAGGCTACTACCGCGGTTTTTGCTGCCGCTACTACTCCTTATGTTCAACAGGTTATTTCCCAAAAGGCTGTTAGTCCTTCTGTCCATTCGTTCACTACGGCGCTCAACCACAGAGACCCGATGGACAAAACAGTAGCGATGAGTCACTCACCAAAGCCCCGGATGTGACATGCTAAGAAGTAGCTGGTTGCTCAGATATCAATATTGTTATTTCCAAGTGGGTAGATTAAAAAAAAAATATTCTCACCGTTCACAAGAGTAAATTTCTATTCCCCCTTGTGGTCACTCCGAGAATTACCGCTGCTACTTACATCCTAGACCTCGCAGGACCAGGTTTGTAAGAGTTCTAGAGATCCCTGCGGGGAGACCGCATTCAGCTCAGAGGTTACCAAGCTGGAGTCCCAAACCCCTACATGTCAGACAAGGTGCTAATGAATATATTTTTTTAAATTTCACGCATATTAACTCTCAATCCTCATAACAATCCTTTGAGGTAGTTGCCATGTTATCATTCCCATTTTACAGTTGAAAAAGATGATTCATAGAATAAATCGTCCAAGTAAAAAATAGCAGAGATGGGTTTGAACCCAGGCAGTCTGGCTCCAGGGACTATGCGCTTATCTACCCTGCCGTGTGGTTCAGTTATACTAGCTCTATTTCCCTAGTACCCTCTATGTGCCAGGACTCCAGCTAGGCTCACACCGTATGTCCTCAAGACCAATCTGCACTTTGCAGATGAAAAAGCTCAGACTCAAAGGGACACAAGGAAGCTTTTGTGGGTAAAGAATACATTAATTGTGAAGATGGTTTCACAGGTGTATACAAATGTCAGACTCATCAAATTGTTCTTGGTGCAGTTTATTGCATGTCAGTTTTATCTCAATAAAGCTGCCAGCACACGAAATGCAGAGGTCAGTCCTTGGCTCTTCTATCATTTGATATTCCATGTCTACTTAGTGGGGGCACAGGGCAGGGAGAGGTCTGGAGTGAGGAGTACTACCTTGGGTAGGCCCTCTGTGTAGATTTCTCAGGTCCACAAAGACAGGTCCTGGGAAGCTTGGAGGCTGGGGATTGCCAGAAATGAGAATGGACTCTTCGTTGATCCCTTAGGGTAGTATTTGGTGCTATAACAAACAAACCCACAAAACAAGTTTATTTCTTGCTAACATAAAATCTAAAGTGTCCCTGATTGACATGTGACCTTTTTATATATATATTTTAAAGATTTTATTTACTTATTTGACAGAGATCACAAGTAGGCAGAGAGGCAGGCAGAGAGAGAGGAGGAAGCAGGCACCATGCTAAGCAGAGAGCCCGATGCGGGGCTGGATCCCAGGACCCTGAGATCGTGACCTGAGTCGAAGGCAGAGGTTTAACCCACTGAGCCACTCAGGTGCCCCGACATGTGACCTTTTTAGCAGTGATTCCATAACCCAGGCTCCTGCCATCTCATGGCTCTGTCCATCTTCACTAAGTGGCTCCCAAAGTAGCTAAGCTGTCAAACCACAAGAAGAAGAAAGGGCATGGGGAGAAGGATCTGGTGGACAGACTATGTCTGTTCACATCCCATTGGCTAGAACTCTGTCACATGGCCACACCTAACAGCAAAGGAACTTGGGAAATGCCTGCTCAGGAAGAGGAGGAGATAGAGTCAGAAGGGACATGGTCAGAAGGGAATTGCCCACAGCTCTTAAAAAAATAAAATTGTTACCACTGATTGAACATCTGCTTTGTGCCAAACATGGTGCTGGCACTTCATTTAATTTATTTAATTAACTCAGTCCTCTGAAACACCTCTGCAAAGTAGGTATAATATGCAGGGAGGGGATGACAGAGGAAAAACCCAAGGTTTGGAAATGTTGGCTAATTTGCCCAAAGTCACATAGCTAGTGGATGGTGGAGTCAAGGTTTTGAACCTGGATTTGTCTGTATTCCAGAATCCAATCTGTTTGTAAGAGTGGGATTCCTTTGTATCTGTGGTTCTTATTTGTATTTATACCTAATCTCCTTTCTATAAGGCCCTCTTTAGTGCCAACAAGTTATTTATGCATCCTCCCAGTACCTCCAGTATAGACCTTGCATATAACTGGTGATCAACAATGTTTTCTGATTGAATAGTAATACATATACACAATATTTAGAGGTATACAAAGCCCTTTTATGCCTTTAAAACAATCCTGAGGGGCGCCTGGTTGGCTTAGTCAGTTGAGCATCTGCCTTCAGCTCAGGTCACGCTCCCAGGGTTGTGGGATTGAGCCCTGCTAGGGCCTGCTCATCAGGGAACCTCTTTCTCTCTCTGCCCCTCCATCCTGCTCTGCTCTCTCTTGCTATCGCTCTCCCACTCAAATAAATAAGTAAAATCTTTAAAAAAATAATAAAATAAAAACAAGATTTGAACACAAGTTGTCAAATGCCAAGTCCAGTGTTGATACCAGCATTACTACTTTCTAACAGGATGACCTCGAGTGTAATTTAACCTCACAAATAATTTAACATCATGCTCCTAAGTAAAATGAGTATAGTCAAATACTTCACTCCATTGGCAAGTAAGTAAAGGCACTAACACTTATAAAGCATGTGGTACAGTTGGCACTGGGTAAACACGCAATAAAAATAAACTATTGATTAAGAGATATAAGTCCTTTTTTTAAAGACCATGGCATAAGTCTTTATTAGTTGTTTATAAGACACATATCAATTTCAGAGATGTTTAAAAACACATGCATTTTTTAAAAAGAGATTTAAGGGGCGCCTGGGTGGCTCAATGGGTTAAAGTCTCTGCCTTCGGCTCAGGTCGTGATCCCAGGGTCCTGGGATCGAGCCCCGCATCGTGGTCTCTCCTCAGCAGGGAACCTGCTTTCTCCTCTTTCTTTGCCTGCCTCTCTGCCCACTTGTGATCTCTGTCTGTCAAATGAATAAATAAAATTTTTAAAAAAAGAGATTTAAGTTCTTTAATATACCATTTGATTAAGTTCTCTGACATTCCAGTTTTTTGTCATATGTACATGGAAATACTCATATCTTCTTTGCTGTTTTTTAAAATATTTTATTTTCAAATAATCTCTACATTCAATGTGGGTCTTGAATTTACAACCCCAAGATCAAGAATCATATGCTCTACTGACTGAGCCAGCCAGGTGTCCCTGTTTTCCTTTTTTTAAAAAAAATTATTAAATGAGCAAAAGCCTTTAAAACCCCTAGTAAAGTGCTTAGCATGTGGTAAATGGGAGGAAGGAACCAGAGAGATTGCTTTTTAAGAAACACCAAACCAAAGTCATAATTTTTTCCTTCAAAAAATTAGATGCTGGGTAGATGCCCAGGAAATGTTTGTTGACTGAGAAATGAGCAGATGCCAACATCACTGCAATGCACAGCATAATAAATAAATTTCATTTTTCTTTTTTTTTATTTCATTTTTCTAAAACATGCTTTTTAGGCACTTAAAACACTTGCCTGTCCCTACTCAGGCTTTCTAGTTTCTTGGTTGGAGATAGGTAAATCATTTTCTTTTTGCATAGTGTCCCTAGGGATTAGTCAAGACTCTTCCTTTGGGATCCTAAAGGAAGGAAGGTGGCCCTGTAGGGCTATGGTCATAGGAACAGTCAGCGACTTCTGAATCTTCCATTCTTAGGACACATGCTTAGGGCACAGCTGGGCTCTGAAAACCACACACACAGTTCTTTTTACTTAGGAGTGTAGGGTTTTTCTTTCTTTCTTTCGCTCTTTCTTTTTTTCCTAGATTCATAGCTTCATTTTAGAAAGTCTGTAAAGTATTCAAAGTATAGTCAAAGACTGTAAAGTATTCAAAAGTCTGTAAAGTATTCAAAAAACCCAAAGCAGACTTCCTGCTTGGCAAGGTATCTGCTTGTCCCTCTCCCTCTTCTTCTCCACCGCTTGAGTTCTCTCTGTCTCTCTCTTAAATAAATAAATAAAATCTTGTTAAAAAATTAAAAATACAGGGGCGCCTCGGTGGCTCAGTGGGTTAAAGCCCCTGCCTTCGGCTCAGGTCATAATCCCACGGTCCTGGGATCGAGCCCTGCATCGGGCTCTCTGTGTAGCAGGGAGCCTGCTTCCTCCTCTCTCTCTCTCTGCCTGCCTCTCTGCCTACTTGTTATCTCTGTCTGTCAAATAAATAAATAAAATCTTTAAAAAAAATTAAAAATACAAAGAAAAATCATTGTTAATAGTTTGTTTACCATTTGGGGTTTTTTCTATACATAAAAAATTAAAAAATAAGTTGATCTTTACTATATTACACTTGCTTTTTTTTAAGATTTATTTATTTATATGACAGAGAGAGAGAGAAAGTGCACGTAGGAACACAAGCAGGGGCAGTGGCAGTGGCAGGTAAAGGGAGAGAGAGAAGCAGACTTCCTGCTGAGCAGGGAGCCTGATGTGGGACTCCATCCCAGGACCCCAGGACCATGACCTGAGCCCAAGGTCGATGCTTAACCAACTGAGCCACCCAGATGCCCCTACAGTTGCTTCTTAAGAAATTATATTAAAAACAAAGACACTTTATCATAAATATTTCCCTACATTCTCAATAGTTTTACCAAACAAAATTTTATTGTCTGTATAAAATATTACATGTCTGTATAAAATACCATCATATAGCTATACTGTAATGCATTTTTTGCCTCACTGCTGTATAGTTCAACCAATTTCCTACCAATAAAATAACACTGTGGGATACACTTGTATGTAATTTCTTATATTTATTCCTAATTTTTTCTTTAACATAAATTCAGTATTCTGGAACTTACTTGTACTGGCTCCTGAGAGCCAACTGTGGACATCTCTTTCCAGCAACACATGTATGTTGATAGCTTGAAAATGGCCATTGTGGGAACATTTATATCACAAAATCAGTAAAGACTACAAATCAAGGGTTATTCTCCTTGCCCCTGTCGGTTGTTAAATATTTTCCAGTATACCACTATGTAAGTTCCTCAAAGTAGTATTTCAGAAGCAAAGAGTATGTGCATTTTACACACATTTTAAACATTTTGTTATTGCCTTGTTGTCTTCCAGAAAGGTCAGGCACTTCTACCAGCAACTTAAGAGAATGAGGCAATGTTGGCATTTTAGTAAGCTTCCAGTGGAGGAAGCAGGATGAACTTTGCAGATTTTATTTTTTTATTTTTTATAATATTTTAATTTATTTATTTGACAGAGAGATAGAGAGCACAAGCAGGCAGAGCGGCAGGCAGAGGGAGAGGGAGAAGCAGGCTCTCTGCTGAGCAGGGAGCCCGATGTGGGGCTTGATCCCAGGACCCTGCGGTCACGACCCGAGCCGAAGGCAGCCTCTCAATCGAATGAGCCACCCAGACGCCCTGAACTTTGCAGATTTTAAAAGAAACTCAATGCAATAGACAACAGAAAGGCAATATAAAAAGTTGGTTAAGCCGAAAGTTACTTCTTTGAGAGTATCAGTAAAATTGATAAATCTCTAGTCAATTGATCAGGAAACAAAGAGAAAAGATATTAATTACCAACATCTGGAATGAGTCATTCTAGGGTACATATCATTTATCACAGAAATTAAAATACTAAGGAAATATTAGGAACAACTTTATGCCAGTAAATTAGAAGCCAACAACCTAGATGAAATGGATAAATTCCTTGAAAGACACAAAGGACCAAAATTCATTCGAGAAGAAATAGATAACCAGAATCGCTGTGTAGCTCAGTAATGCAAAATTAAACCTCTGAAATCAATCCATATAATCATTATATCAATCGATTAAAACAACAAAAAATATATGATCATCTCAATAGGTACAGAAAAACATTTGACAAAATCTGAAATTCTTTCATGATAAAAACTCTCAGCAAACTAGAAAGAGAAGGGACTTCTTTAGCTTGATAAAGGACATCCAGGAAAAAACCACTGATAAATCCTACATAAGGTGAAAGAGTGAGAGATTTTCCCCCTTAAGATTGAGAACAAGACAAAATGTTTTTAAATTTAATATTGTACCAAAGATTCTAGTCAATGCAATAAGCAAGAAAAAGAAATGTATACAAATTAGAAAGAAATAGATAAAGCTATCTTTATTTGCAGAGGACCAGTTGTCTATGTGGAAAAGTCTAAGGAATCTACAAAAACAGCTATTAGAACTAATAAATAAACAATGGAATAATTTTTTTATTTTTTAAAGATTGTATTTATTTATATGACAGACAGAGATTGCAAGTAAGCAGACACAGGAGGAGGAAGCAGGCTCCCTGCTGAGCAGAGAGCCTGATGCAGGTCTCGATCCCAGGACCCTGAGATCATGACCTGAGCTGAAGGCAGAGGCTTTAACCCACTGAGCCACCCAAGTGCCCCAAACAATGAAAATCTTTAAAAAAATGATTGCATTCTTATATACTAACAACACATGATTGGAAATTAAAATTAAAGAAACAATGCCATTGACAACACTATTCAAAACATCAAATTCTTAAGGATAAAGTCAATAAAAGATATGCAAGACCCGAACACTGACGTCTACAAAATTAAATAAAACCTCAACAGATGGGAGAGTCTGGCTGGCTCAGTCGGTGGAGTGTGTGACTCTTGATCTTGGGGATATAAGTTCAAGTTCCCATTGAGTGTAGAGTATTTAAAGTTAAAATCTTAAAATAAATAAAAATAAAACCTCAAGAGAGGAAGATATACCATGTTCATGAAATGGAAGACTCAGTGTTGTTAAGATATCAATTCTCGGGGTGCCTGGGTGGCTCAGTGGGTTAAAGCCTCTGCCTTTGGCTCAGGTCGTGATCCCAGAGTCCTGGGATGGAGCCCCACATCGGGGTCTCTGCTCAGCAGGGAGCCTGCTTCCCTCCCTCTCTCTCTGCCTACTTATGATCTCTGTCTGTCAAGTAAATATATAAAATATTTTTTAAAAAGATATTCTTTCTCCTCAAATTAAGTTACAGATTTAATGCAATTCCAATAAAAACCTTATAGCTCTTTAAAATTCCCAGATTAGCCATCATTTAGGTTTAAAATTATGGAGGTAGGAAAGCAGTAAAGGTTAGGAGCATGGAATTCCAACTTAGACAGACCTGAATTTAATCTCAACTCTGTCTCCTCTAAGCTCTGGGTCCTTGAGTAAATTATTTAATTTCCCATTGCTTAAGTTTTCTCATCTTTTTAGTGGAGATGATACTTTTGCCTCATGGTGGTCGCTCTGATGATTTGGCACAGTGCTTGGTGCCAACGGCTCAGTAGTTGTTAGTATAATTTTCATTACAATTATGAGTTTCCCTTAAAAGAAAATATTTGTGACCATTAGATGGGAAAAACAAAACAAAACCTCCTTGGATAGGAAAATATCAAAGTTAGAGTTTGAGAAATAAATTGTATTTTATCAAAATTTTAAAACTTCTGCTCTTTGGGGCACCTGGATGGCTCAGTGGGTTAAAAAGCCTCTGCCTTTGGCTCAGGTCATGGTCTCAGGGTCCTGGGATCAAGCTCCACATCGGGCTCTCTGCTCAGCGGGGAGTCTGCTTCCCCCTTTCTCATTGCCTGCCTCTCTGCCTATTTATGATTTCTCTCTCTGTGTCAAATAAATAAAAATCTTTAAAAATTTCTGCTCTTCAAATAAAATGTCACATCTCAGATTGAAATAGTCACAGTACATATATCTGACAAAGGTGTACCAGAATACATAACAAATCTTTTACAATCTATAAGATAAGGTAATTTTTTTTAAGATTGTATTTATTTATTTACTTACTTATTTGACAGACTGAAATCAAGTAGGACTCCCAGGACTCTGCGATCATGACCTGAGCCGAAGGCAGAGGCTTAACCCACTGAGCCACCCAGGAGCCTCTAAGATAACTTAATTTTTAAAACAGGGCAAAAGGTTTCAACAGAATAAAGAATATATAGGAATAACTAGGAAGCACATGAAAAGATACTCACCATCATCAGTCATGAGAGAAAAGCAAATTAAAATCGCAAAAGGAAACCTCTTCCCCCTCACTGGAATGACTAAAGCTAAAAAGGCCAATAATGCCAAAGATTGGCAAGAGTATGAAGCAACTGGAATTTCTTTGTCTTTTGTTTTGTTTTTTAGATTTTATTTATTTATTTGACTAAGAGCAAGTAAAAGCAGGCAGAGAGGCAGGCAGAAGGAGTGCTTCTCCCTGCTGAGCAAAGAGCCCGAAGCAAGACTCGATGCTAGCACCTTGAGCTCCTGACCTGAGCCGAAAGCAGAGGCTTAACTGACTGACCCATCCAAGCGCCCCGCAACTGGAACTTTCATACATTGCTGGTCAGAGTGCAAAAAAAATTTTTTTAAGGTTTTATTTATTTATTTGACAGAGACACAGCGAGAGAGGGAACACAAGCAGGGGTAGTGGGAGAGGGAGAAGCAGGTTTCCCGCCTGGCAGGGAGCCCTATGTGGGGCTCAATCCCAAGACCCTGGGATCATGACCTGAACCGAAGGCAGACACTTAACAACTGAGCCACCCAAGCGCCCCTGTAAAATGTATTTTAGAAAACAGTAATTTTTTTATACAGTTAAATGTACAACTAACCTGTAAGGTAGCAATGCCACTTCTATATGTTTACCCAAGACAAATAAAAACATATGCCCAGACAAAGATCCTACATGAATATTTCTATTAGCCAAAAGCTGGGGGAAAAGAAATGACTATCAGCAGATGAATGGATTCAACAAATTGTGATATATTCACTTGGTGAAATACAACTTGGCAGCAAAAAGGCACAAACCACTGATATAGGCCACCACACAGATGAATCTTCACAGACATCACACTGAACAAAAGAAATCAGACACAGGGTGCACCTGGGTGGCTCAGTGGGTTAAAGCCTCTGCATTCGGTTCAGGTCATGATCCCAGGGTCCTGGGATAGAGCCCCGCATCGGGCTCTCTGCTCAGCAGGGAGCCTGCTTCCTCCTCTCTCTCTGCCTGCCTCTCTGCCTATTTGTGATCTCTGTCTGTTAAATAAATAAAATCTTTAAAAAAAAAAAAAGAAAGAAGACACAGAAGAGCACATACTGTTATGATTCCATTTATACCAGTTCTAGAACAGGCAACAGTAATTTGTGGTGACAAAAATCAGAATTGTGGCTGTCTAACACTGGGGGATATTGAGAAAGGAACACAAGGGAACTCCGGGTTATAAACCATTCTCTCTCGAGAGTGTTATGGATTTCACCAGTGTGTGCGTTTGTTAGAAGTCATTCAACTGTACAAAGTGCATGCATTTTTACTGTACATAAATCCAGCCCCAATATGGTTGATATAAATACACACGTGACATTCCCTCTTGGTCAGCCAGCCTGAGCTGGAGCTTAGGAAGGGAAACCATCCTCCCTGAATCAGCTCACAAAAGGGCTCCTGGCAGTCAGTGACCTGCCACCCATAGGAAGCTCGGAGAGATGTGCCCATCGCCTAAATCTGGCTCCTTCATGGTGACTCCGGGGCCTTTCTTATGGAATGCTGACCCTGCTTGTCTTGGGGACCACAGGGAACTCTGGCATGCCACAGACCTGAGGGGACCCCTCTGCTGAGACACACAGGGGCCGGCTTCACAGTCAGAGATGTGGGGTTCCAAACTGAACAGTAGGCTTCCTTCGGAAGTGGGTGACCTTGGCTCAGTGACTTAACCTCTCTGATGCACGGTACCGCAGAAAAGCAAGGAGGATTTCTCTTTGTATCTTCAGTGCCTGGAACATGTATGTCTTCTGAATGAACTAATGCCCAGTGCTGGGACAGAAAGACTGTCCTGCACTTACAAAGTAAAAGCACGAGTTATCTGCTCTCCTGGAGACAATAGTTCTTAACATTTTAGGGAATCACAAACCCCTTTTAAAAATCTAAAGAAAACCCTATACCCTCTCCTCCAGGAAAATATACATATACACGCAGTTTTACATTTACATTTAATTTCCATTTTCCTGGGAAGCCTATGGACCCCAAGTTAAGCTCCTCTGATTCTGAAAGGTCGCACGTAGCTCTGAAGGTTCTATCAAGCATCTTGCAATTTAGCCACCCTTTGATCTGCACCTAATCACTGCCAGAGCTTTTGTTCTTATAACCCTTTAAAAAAAAAAAGATTTTATCTGAGAGAGAGAGATAGAGAGCACAAAGAAGGGGAAGTGGCAGAGGGAGAGGGAGAGCCTTTCCCCATTGAGCAGGGAGCCCAATGCAGGGCTCCATCCCGGGACCCTGGGATCATGACCAGAGCTGAAGGCAGATGCTTAACTGACTGAGCCACCCAGGTGCCCTTGTTCTTATAACCCTTGAGGATGGTTTGCAGATGAAGAAAATGAAGGTCAGAGGCCAATCTACTTGCCCAAGATCACAGAGCAAGTCATGGCTGGTGCTGAGTTTTGATTTCAATCTCATGCCTTCTGATTCCAACCCCTACTCATTCTTCCAGGCGAGAATTTAGCCCCTTCAGGCGCTCTATGAAGTCCATGCAAAGGGTCTGATAACTAAAGTTCTGTCATGACGGCAGGAATGACTTTGACCAAATCCAGCCCTGGTCAGACGGGTTTGAGATGGCTGAATGACGCCAGGCCCACCGCAAGTACAGCCCTCACATCCAGTTCAAATACGTGTCATCGGCCCCTCAGTTTCTCAGTCTGGCTCACGGCCTGGGCAGTGGGTGTGGAGCAAAAGAAGGGAAGAGGAACAGAGGAAATTATTTATAATAAGAAGTTTCAGACTGAGTCATAAACATGAAGTGTAACTCAGAGTGTGGCTCTGGGGGTAGGAGGGGGAAAGGCAGAGAAGGTCCTTAAGGCAGGGCTCTATCCTCTCCCTGTGGGCCAGAGATGCTCAGATAGATGGGCCTCTCTCCAGGCTTTGGATGTGACGCCCTCTACTTCAAAGGGGTTTGGGGAGAGGGAGAGGGAGGGGACTGAGATGTTGGAGTCTGTGCTCTGGGAGGAGGGAGTGGGTTAAGTTCTTCATATGTGTCAGGCCCTGGGGCATATGCTTCTGAAAGCATTACCCCTTTCACCTTCACCAAGGAGCAGACACGACATTAACAGCCATTTTAAAGAAAGAAAATTAAGGGCGACTGGGTGGCTCAGTGGGTTAAGCCGCTGCCTTCGGCTCAGGTCATGATCTCAGGGTCTGGGATCGAGTCCCGCATCGGGCTCTCTGCTCAGCAGGGAGCCTGCTTCCTCCTGCCTCTCTGCCTACTTGTGATCCCTCTCTCTGTCAAATAAATAAATAAATAATCTTTAAAAAAAGAAAGAAAGAAAATTAAGGCAGAGAGGTTAAACGACTTGCCCAACTCTGTGCTGGGCCTGGAGACTACTTAGGATTCTCTCTCTCCCCTCCCCCTCCCCCCACCCTCTAACCCCGCCCCCTTCTGCTTGAGTGTACGTGCACATGTGCGCTCGCTCTCTCTCTCTCTCTCTCTCAATTAAAAAAAAAAAAGTTTTAAATGTCTTGCCCAAAGTCACACAGACAAGTGGTCAAAATTGGATTCTAACCCAGGACTGTTTATATGTGAAAAAAAACAGTTAAACAACAAAACCTGGGGAGCCTAACCTCAGAGTCTGCCCTTAACCACAGGTCTACACAGCTTCCTACATCCTGGCTACTGTTTGCTTGTAACTGAAAAGCTCTGTAGACACTTCACACACCCTCTCTTTTAATGTTCGCAATAGCCCTGTTTGACAGTTGAGGGAACATCAGAGCATTACGATGACTCGCCCAAGGTCACACAGCAGGTCTGCGAGGAGCTGGGGTTGGAGTGTGATCATAGGTCTGACTCAACGTCCAGTAACTGTTCCCACTACTAACCCACTGTTGCCCTCGCAGATGAGCTGGGCAGGAGTCGAGACAGAAGGGAACAGATGGGGGCCCCCTGTGTGGGCCTGGGGGCGGGGGCTGGGGGCATGACCACAGGGCCTCCTGCTTGCTTCACAGGGTCTTCCTCTCTTGGCAACACGGGCTTAGCACCAAGCCTCCGCCTGCTGCGGCTGCTGCCTTCCCGGGGTGGGGGCGAGGGGAGAGCTCGTTCAGATATCTCCCTACTACTGTTGACTCACTTCTCTGTTGAGTCCCTTGGAGTTAGTGGGAATCCCCCCAAGAGAGAGAAGCCACTCAGAAGATCTCAGTCAAAGTGGAGGAACTTTCCAACCAGGCGGGGACCACCTTGTGATGTGGCGGAGTCTCCGTCATTGACGGTCTTTGAGCAGAACCAGATAACCTTCTATGGGAGATTCCTGTAGTGGGTAGAGACAGAGGTGAAGTCTTTCAGAGCCCTTTTGACTGTGAGATTTTTGTGAGTCACTGCGGGATGAAGCCCCACCTGTGTGTCAGGGTGGTATACCGTGAGCTCTGGGGCCAAACAGACCTGGGTTTAAAACACGGCTCAGTCACCAACTCACTGGGGACTGTGGGCAGGTTTTCTCTCTGAACCTCCTAAGATGGAAATTATAATACCCACCTCATGAGACTGCTTCGAGTACAGGTTTCCTCCACTGTCTGAAAGCATAGTGTTCCTATGAAGACTTCCAGAAGCCAAAATGACATAAAGTGAAGAAGCAATTAATATTAAAATATGGGAAATTTTTTTAGCTTTCCTGAGACCCCCAAAATAACTTCTATTAGGCTTTTCTGATACCTTAGAACCCATCTTGCTAGCAGATGCACAGAACAAACTGAGATAAAGCACAGATGCTACCAGACACGGTTCAGAGATGTAGTAGCTGGCTTGGTTGGTAGAATATGTGACTCTTGATCTCAGGGTCCTGAGTCCAAGTCCTGATTGGGTATTGAGCTTACTTAAAAAAAAAAAGAGGGCACCTAGATGGCTCAGTAGGTTAAGCCTCTGCCTTTGGCTCAGGTCACGATCTCAGGGTCCTGGGATCGAGCCCCGCATTGGGCTCTCTGCTCAGCAGGGAGCCTGCTTCCTCCCCACCCCCCTCTCTGCCTGCCTCTCTGCCTACTTGTGGTCTCTGTCTGTCAAATAAATAAATAAAATCTTTTTTAAAAAGTCTAAAAAAAGAAAGAAAGAAAGAAAGAAAAGCCATGGAGGCTTGACGATGAGTGGGGCTCCTCAGGGAGGAGCTTGGCCGGGTTGCTTGAAGGGAGCTCAGCCTCTGTGAGAGCCGTGGAATGCTCTTTATTTTCACTTTTTGCCTTTTTCGCATCAGTGAAAATCCTCTTTGGGTGTCTTTCGGTTAGCAGAAATGGATAGTTAAGTAGGTCTTTTTTTTTTTTTTTTAAGATTTTATTTATTTATTTGAGAGAGAGAAAGCATGAGCCGGGGGAAGGTCAGAGGGAGAAGCAGACTCCCCGCTGAGCAGGGAGCCCAATGTGGGACTTGATCCCTGGACTCCAGGATCATGACCTGAGCTGAAGGCAGTCGCCCAACCAACTGAGCCACCCAGGCACTCCATAAGTTGGTCTTTCATAAGTGCGAAATGGCCTATTGTGAACTTGTGAAAACCATAACTGCATTAGGGATGATGTGTCCATGTGCTTGGTGTCAAGAAGGAACTCAATAAATCATACCTGCTATTACAGCCATTAAACGAATGGCCCGATCACAGATTGGCAGGTCCTTTGGTGGCCTTTTCTTATAGGATTGGATGAGAGAAATCCAAGTGTTAACCAAAGTACCAAATGTTGGAATATCTAACATATGTAGGAAACCAGCCTTCTTTCTGAGGTTGCCTATCTTAGAAACAATCATGGAGAACATGGTACGTAGTGGGTAAAATGTAAGAAATGCTTGGGGACCTTGATCTTTGTGCCAACAGTTAAGAATCTGAGTCTCTGACTCGGAGGGGGACATGTAAGACCATTTAAACAGCCCCCGGCTGGGGGCTAGAATCTCTTCAAAGATCCTGACAAGGCTCATTAGTTCTGTGTGTGTGCAGTCCAGGTGATGGGGAACTCACTACCTTCTGAGACTGTGCATAGGAAACTCCCCGCATTTCCCAGCGTATTCTCTGTTGTTTGCCAGCTGGGAAATGTAACTGTGGAAAACCACATCCTCTAATTGAGACCAGACCCCAGTATTATAGAAGTGTTTATGACTGCACCAGACAGATCTCTGGGACATTTAAGTAGATTTGGGGCATTCTCGGAAGGAGAGAGATGGGACAGCACACTTGTTGAGGGAGTTTCAGAATCACGCAGACTTCGTTTCGAGTTCTGCTCTGTCACTCACCCATGTCCTTGGGCAAATCAACATCCAAGCCTCAATTTTCTCATGTATGAAGTGGAATTAATCATCCCTCCTTCACATGAGGGTCAAGTGAAGTAAAACATGAATACACTTGGTGTCCAGCACTCCACATAGTTTTTGTTTATTTATTTATTTTAGAGAGGGATGGGGGAGGAGGGGCAGAGAGACGGAATCTGAGCTCAGAGCCCAATGTGGGGCTCGATTCCATGGCCCTTGAGATCACGATCTGAGTCAAAACCAAGGGTTGGATGCCCAACCAAGTGAGCCACACAGGCACCCCAAGAAAGAGAGACTCTTACGCAGGCTTCACACTCACACAACCCTGAGATCATGACCTGAGCCAAAATCAAGAGCTGGACCCTTAGGGTGCCTGGGTGGCTCAGTCGTTAGTCATCTGCCTTCAGCTCAGGTCATGATCCCAGGGTCCTGGGATTGAGGCCCATGTCGGGCTCCCTGTAGCCTGCTTCTCCCTCTCCCGCTCCCCCTGCTTGTGCTCCCTTTTCGCCTGTCTCTTTCTCTCTCTCTCTGTCAAATAAATAAATAAAATCTTAAAAGAAAAAAAAGAGTTGGACCTTTAACTGACTGAGCCACCCAGATGCCCCTAGTATTCGTTTAATAGACGGGATCATGTATCTTATGGGAAGGGGTGTCCTATAAGGTGGACGCTTGAGGATTGTCATTGAGCATTACAGGGAAGAGTGACTCTAGAATTTAGGGACATATGTATCAATAATTTGTCCCTCAAGCCAGGATATTTCTATTAGTGGGTTTTACCCAGGGAGTCAGCACTCAGAGAAGGAAGTTCCTAGCGGAGATGCTGGCAGCTGGGCACTTTTCCTAGAGTCCACTTAGCTCCTGGGGAATTGTCTTGACTTTGTGAAAATTAGAACAAGCTTAATGGTAAAGCTGCTCTTTTGACTTCCTAAACATATTCATATTCACTTGCCCATTGATCTTCAGGTGATGCTGTGAGATGGACATGAATTATTATTTTTTAAAGATTTTATTTATTATTTGACAGAGAAAGACACAGTGAGAGAGGGAACACAGGCAGGGGGAGTGGGAGAGGGAGAAGCAGGCTTCCCGCTGAGCCGGAAGCGAGATATGGGGCTCGATCCGAGTACCCTGGGATCATCACCTGAGCTGAAAGCAGATGCTTAACAACTGAGCCACCCAGGGGACCCGGACATGAATTATGATCCCGCTGAGCAAGTGAGGAAACTGAGGTGCAGAGAGGTGAACTATTTCATGCTTTAGAGTTTAGTTGCTGAGAAAACACCTGTGGGCTCCCACCCCACCCATCAACAATTCCTGGTTCTTGAATCTTCCCTTTGGTGCCTGGGACAAGACACTAACTGTTCTGGGCCTCAGAGCACTAGCTTCTCTTCCTCCTCCCTAGATGCCTTTCCAGGGCCCTGCAGCTTTGAGGACGTAGTTTCTATGCTTCCTCTAGTACCACCCACCATCAAGTTCACTGTTCCTGCTTTCTTTTGTGCTGACCCCTTCAACATACGCTAGCTAAGGACCAAAATATTGTGTGCCACGCCTGGTGCTAGGTGCTTGGGGTACAACATGAATACATACCCTCAAGTTCACAGTCTGGTGTGGAGGAAGGGGGGCATCATTAGCTGTTTGGAAACAGTGTGATGTACAAAGAAATGGATCATGAGGATGTCTGGGGATCCCAAAGGAGGACTGCTTTCAACTTTCCCTAAAAAATGAGTAAGAGCTAATCAGAACACATAGCAGCAGAATCCAGGGGAGGCAGGAGCATGGCAAGTTCAGGTTTCAGGAATAATACGAGGATATGTTACGAGAGCCGATGCCCAGCAAGGACTGCATTGCACAGGACACTGTCAGCCTGAGCTCTGTCTTGTGGACTACAAGGAGCCATTCCAGGGCAGATGCTGGGTCTGATCTGTAATTCTAAATGGAAGGTGCCAGGGACATAAAAGACTGGAGGGCATTAGTAGACTGTGGCAAAGGACAAAAATATGACAGGGAGGATGGAGAGGAGGGGATAAATCCCCCAAATATTTAGGAGACAGAATTGATGGGGCCAGGATGCAGATGGGATGTGGGAAGGAGTCAGGGATGATGCTCAGGAGTCCAGCTGGGGTGAAGAGGTCCAGGGTAGACAACCCTGGGTGGTGGGCAGGATATGTTGGTTTCACTGCACAGATGGGGAAACTGAGTCTCAAGGGAGTGGAACATAGCCAGGTCAGGGGCTCAGCGCTGTGTGTCTCAGTGGGTGTTCAGGAGGGCTGCTTAGCCCTTGGGACTCCAACACCCCCTTCCTTCCTCTTGTGGGGAGGCTGCTAGTTCAAAACCCACATGCTTAGGCCAATTCTAGCTAAGCTGCTAGTGCCGGAAACTCCTTCCATCCTAACAGGATCTGTTCACTTCTAAGGCTCTGGCTTTCTAACTTATAAAGTGGGGAGGCTGAGAATAACAGGAGCAGAGGTCCTGGTTCATAGAGTTCATTTCCAACCTTGCCAGACTGGCAGGCCCTGCTCACTGGCTGTCATGCTAGCATATTCTAGGGCTCAAGGGCAGTCCCCTCTCTTCTCTACTCTCTGTCCCTACAACAGCACTTCTCCAACTTCACTGTGAACACAAACTGTATGCAGATTGTGTTCACATGTAGAATCTGACTGAGTTGGTCTAGGGATGGGCCTGAGATTCTGTATTTCTAACCAGTTCCCAGATGCTGCTGCTGCTGGTCTGTGGACCACTCTTGGAAAAGCCCAGCCTCTTGGTTGTCGGTTCTATAAACTTCCTCCAAGCTAATGACTCCCAGATTTATACTTCTAATCCAGACCTCTTTCTGGAACTCCAACTTCTAGTTACAACTCTTAGCTGACATCTCTATTTGGGTATTTAAAAGGTCTCTCCTGGGGCACCTGGGTGGCTCAGTGGGTTAAGCTTCTGGCTTCAGCTCGGGTCATGGTCTCAGGGTCCTGGGATCGAGCCCTGCATCGGGCTCTCTGCTTGGCAGGGAGCCCGCTTCCCCCTCTCTCTGCCTGCCTGTCTACTTGTGATCTCTCTCTGTCAAATAAACAAAATCTTAAAAAAAAAAAAAAAATTCTCTCCCACAGAATTCTCAAACCTGTTCCTCCACATTTCCCTCAGTGTTCTACTGTTCAAAAATATGGAAGATACTGTAAGACTCTTCTTTCTCTCTTAGCCTCTTTATCCAAATTGCCAACAAATGCTGTTTTTACCTATAAAGCATATACCTGTTCACTTCCTCCCCATCTCTCCTCCCACCGTCTTAGTCTAGGCCATTTCATCTCACATCTGAGCCACTGGCACATTAGTCAGAGCCATCTTTTAAAAATGTAAATCAAGGGGCGCCTGGGTGGCTCAGTGGTTTAGAGCCTCTGCCTTCGGCTCAGGTCATGATCCCAGGCTCCTGGGATTGAGCCCCACATCGGGCTCTCTGCTCAGCAGGGAGCCTGCTTCCTCCTCTCTCTCTGCCTGCCTTTCTGCCTACTTGTGATATCCATCTGTCAAATAAATAAATAAAATCTTAAAAAAAAATGTAAATCAAATCACGTCACTCTTCTGCTTAAATTCTACTAGGAGCTTACATTTTCCTCTGAATCAAATGCAAACCCCTTACCCTGGGCCACAAAGCCCGGCATGAGCAGCCCCACCTTCCTTTCCAGCCTCACCTCATGCAAACCCCTGGCCCTGTCACAGCCCCCGTAGGCTTCCCTTTGGTCCCACCCTGAGCACGCCCAGGCTGCTTTCCTCCTGACTCTGCCCTGCCTCCCAGTCTTAGCGAGCCCCTTATCGTTTAGTCTCAGCTTCTGGGTCACCTCCGCACACTGGTCTTCCTGATCATGCCATCTTGTACCCCAATTTAATTCTGCATGTGTCTTCCCATAGCGGACCTCAGTTTGTTAATTGTCCATTGCCCCTATTAGGAGGAAAAGCCCGTGAAAACAATGACCTTGTTTTCTACTTGTTTCCCCAGTATCTGGAGCAGGGCCATGGTGGGTGCTCAGAAAATACTTATTGGGGACAAATGTCACTCTCCTCTCTGAGTCTGTGTTTCCCCATCTATAAACACAGTTAATAATAGACTAGCATTTCTCTCACTGTGTTAAGATTAAATGAGATACACACATAAGGCCCAGGCACAGTGCCTGGTACTTGGTCACTAATAATATTATTACTCCTATTAATCTTATTAATACCATAACGGAATCCCCTGGCAGAGATGTGTAAGAAGGGGCTGGTGGGACTCCCACGTGCTCCCCAAACGACCTGAGCTCCAAGCAGCTGGGCTCATTGGCTCTGCTCCATTTCTTGTTGCTGCCAAAGTCCTCGACACCCAGTAGCAGAGAGGGGAAGTTCAGGGATGAAAAGCGGAGGCAAGTGTGCTTCAACTCAACTGCAAGTTTATTAGAAAGGCCATGGACAGATGAACCCTGAGTAACCAGCTGAGGAAGAAATGAAAAAGAGCCCCTGCGTCTTTCGGCCCGCCCCACAGGCCTCTCGTGAACTCTGTCCGGAGCAGACTCCAACACGAGTCAGCCCAAAAGTGCTTTCTGGGTCCTCCTCTGGGGCTGCCCAATCTCCCTGCAGGAACCACCTGGTGGGGCCGGTGTAGATGCTGGTGCCTGAGCTGCGGGTCACAGGGTCCTGGTCCTCTCTTCTAGCAGGAAGAG
Source organism: Neogale vison (assembly GCF_020171115.1). NCBI lineage: Eukaryota > Metazoa > Chordata > Mammalia > Carnivora > Mustelidae > Neogale > Neogale vison. The sequence continues at coordinate 19,745,116 of NC_058092.1, read as the reverse complement.
GTTTAGACCGACCCCGCCGCCCCCCAGCAGAACAGAACGGAAAAGGAGCTGACCGCGAGGAGAGCAAGTTCCACTAAACAGCCGAGGGCTCTAGAAGGTGGTGCTGGACTGCCTTGGAGGTATGTGCAGATGGCTTACGGATGGCCCTTCGTGGGGGGCCCCGGGGTAGATGCCAAAGCTCTAAGGATTCTCTGCCGCAGAGAGCCCTGGTGTGACGCAGTGCCCCTCCTGGGGCCGCACTGACTATTTCCACTCCCGGAAAGGCAAATGGATCTTGTAAAAAAATCCATGGCGTTTGATGCCATTTTTTCCTTAAAAAAAGATGAGTTTGTACAGTGAACTGATTTCAACCAGCAGAGCATGAGCCGAGAAGAGTCCATCCCGGGAAAGGAGAAGGCACTTCTCACACCCTCAGTGGGGGTGACCTGGGCTGGCTGCTTCCTGGGCCCCTCGGGGCTCCGCTCCCTCTGGCCCTGGGACTCAGGCCTGCTCCATCTGGGAAGTATGCCGCCTCCATCAAGCTAGCACCGCCCTGTGGCCGGAACGACGTGGCCTCTCACAGGGTGGTGGATGGCAGCTTCCTCACCCGCCGCTGGGCCAGGATCGATGATTCGATGGGCTTCAGCTGAGGGGTGGGCTTGGAGCTGTTGAGTGCAGAGTAGGTGGCTGCCATGGCTCCCTGGGAGAGAAGGGGGGAGGTCAGATCACAACAGTTGGGGGTACAGGTGGGAGCGGGAACATGTGCTCCCCGGCTGCTCTGTGTTCCACACCTGCCCAGTCACCTGCCAAGCCAGCCTTGGTGGTCTATCATGGTTGGCCTCCTGCCTCCTCCACCAGACTGGAGGCTTCAGAGGTCAGAGCCTATGTCCCCCAGAGGACCAACGACACCCTTGCATATTAGACTGAGGCTCCCTAAGGGCAAATAGATATGGCATGTATAGGCTATGCCACCCGGGTTCTGGCCCACGAAACCCTGGCCTGGGCCACCAGAGGCCTAGCAGCCCGGAGTGGCCGTACCTTCACAAGCTGTAGGTCCTGGTGGGACAGCTGGCTCTGCGGGAGCTTGTCTTTCTGGGTGATCCACGGGTGCTGCAGCACCTGCTTAGCTGTGAGGCGCTGGTGGGGGTCCACATGCAGCATCTTGGACACCAGGTCCTGGGGGCACGACAAACAAGAGGGTTGCTGGGAGGAACACACACCTGGGTTCCTCTGATGAGAAATGGGCCAGTGGCCAACTTCCATCATCTCCCACCATCTTCAGCCTGAACCCTTCCAGCAGCCCCTGTAACCCACTTCCCACATCACTCCAAGGCCTCCCCAAGCACAGGCCCTTCTTTGGGACTTCTTCCTGGAATGTTCTTTCCCTTCTCTTTCACCTTCTAGAAGCCATGCAGGAAGGTGAGGAGAACCTAAAGTTGAGATCAGGTAGACTCGGGTTCAAAACTTGAACTCTTCTGCTGATCGACTGAGTATCCTGGGCAAATTGCTTCCATGTTTTGAGCCTTAGTTTCTCCTCTGAGAAAGAGGGAGAATGACACTATCTGCCTCATAAGGCTGATATGAGGTACTATTCATTAATGGCTCAACCCTTTGTCTGGCACAGAGGCTCCCATAGTTGGAAGCTTGGTAATACCGAGGGCTCAAATGTTGCCTCCTCTGAGAAGGCCTCTCTGCTTGATGTGGTCAGTAGCACTGCTCCATGCCTCCAATGCCTGCAGCCCTGGAGAAGGACTTGCCTTTCTCTGTGGCCTGGCATCTCTGTTCCTTGTATGCAAGCCTGTATCTCTCCCCACACCAAGTTCCCACAAGGCAAGGGCTGTGATTATGCAGCCTTCTGTCCCCCCTGCGCAGGGCTCAGAACACGGGAAGGGCCGTGAATGGTCACCAGGTTGTCCAAACAAGGCAGGAAGGCAGTCTGCCTGGGTAGCTTCCACTTGGAGAAGTACAGCAACAAGGATTTGTGGAACGTTCCGCTTGCGGAAACAAGATTGCAGATTACCTATTCACGAACTGCTGAAAAGCCCCGGGATGGGACGCTGCCTCCCCACCGCAAATAAGCTGGGCCTCACGGACTCACCTTGGCCGTCTCTGACACCGTGTTCCAATTTCCCCCACTCAGGGTGAACTTCCCACTGCCGATCCGGGTCAGGATTTCCTCTGGTGTGTCACTGGGTCCGTTGGCAAATGGAGTGTATCTGGAGAGAAGTCCAGAAAAGTTTGGCCAGAGCCTTTGGCCCCCATCCTGGGCCCGGGGTGGAGGTAGGGAGCTGTGTTTCTCCCTTCAGACTGGGTATTCCCCAGGGCAGGGCCGCATCCCTATCTTCAGACCTTCCTGAGGTGGGGCTTCGTCTCTCCCATCAGCCAAGCACCAGCCCCGCCTGTGCACTGGGGTGGGAGGAAGCGGCAGGGGAGAGGGGACGCTCACCCAGCCAGCATGGTGTACAGCAGAATGCCCAGGCTCCAGATGTCACAGCCTTCATCGTAGCCCTGGCGTTTCAGCACCTGGCAGCAAGGAAGGCAGGGGAGGGTGGTTAGTCTGGGGTGGCGGCAAGTGGCCCCAGATGCTTGTGGGTTGCTCCCCAGGGTAGGACAAGGATCCCAACCTCCCTGGGCACCAAAGCCAAAACCATACAGACTGGAATCCTGGACCACATGGGGCCTCCATAAAAGGCGCACAAGGTCTCCTGTGCCAGGCCCCCTTCCTCTTGCAGGTAAGGAGGCTGGCACGACTCACCTCAGGTGCCACAAAGTTGGCAGTGTAGCAAGGTGTCATGAGGAGCCCATTCTCAGCCCGCAGCTGCTTGGCAAAGCCAAAGTCACAGATGCGCAGGCACTCGGGATTCCCAGACTCGTCCACGTACAGGATGTTGCTGGGCTTGAGGTCCCTATGAACAACCTAGGGGCAGAGGGTCTGGTCAGTTCTCAGTGTGGGCAGGCTGCTAGTGACCCAGGTCAACTGCCAGGGATGAGGGAGTGAGGAAGACGGGCTCAGAGAGGAACAGAAGGACCCAGAATCTGAGAGGAAGGGAAGGGGCTGAAATGGGGCCCTTGGTGCTAAGGGTACTGCTGATCTGAATTTCATGTGGATGCCTGTGAGGCAGCCCTAATTTCACCCATGTCCACACCAGACTCTGCTTTTTCTGCCTTTTTCTCCCCTCAAATGTGCATATCACAGTTTTTCCCAACAACAACTCTGTCGATGTTTCCCATGGCTTGGGTCAAAATCCTGAGTCCTCCTCAATTCCTCTTTTTTTTACTCTATTTGTTTTTTTTTTTTTAATTTTTGAAGATTTTATTTATTTCCTTGACACAGAAAGGGCACAAGCAGGAGAGCAGCAGGCAGAAGGAGAAGGAGAAGCAGGCCTCCCGCAGAGCAGGGAGCCTGACTTGGGGCTCCATCCCAGGAATCTGGGATCATGACATGAGCCGAAGGCAGATAGTTAACCGACTGAGTCACTCAGGCACCCCTTCAATTCCTTTTTTTTCCCTTACATTCCTCAATCAAGGCATCAGCAAGCTCTGCTGTCTCTACCACTGAAATATATCCAGAGCCCAAACCCTTTTCAACCCCTACACCACGTGGGGGGCACGTGTAGGAGGCTGAAAAGTCCCCCACGTGGTGTAGGAGGTGTAGGGGGCAGCACACTAATCCCTACCAGGGACACTATCATTCCTCCCCAGTATTACAGTAACCACCTTCTAACTGTTCTCCCTGCTTCTCCCCTGCCCCCTACAGTCTGTTCTAAATACAGCAGTCAGGGGCGCCTGGGTGGCTCAGTCCATTAGGCATCCACCTTCTGCTTCGGTCATGATCCCAGGGTTCTGGAATTGAGCCTCGTGTGGGGCTCCCTACTCGGTGGGGAACCTGCTTCTCCCTTTCCCTCTGCAGCTCCCCTGCTTTTTTGCAAGCTCTCTCTTTCTCTCAAAGAAATAATCAAATAAATAATCATTTAAATACATACATACATACATACATACATCAGCCAGAGTAACCCTGTTAAATATAAGTCAGATCATGTCATCCTGGCTGGAACCCCTCCAAGGCTTCCCCTTTTAAGAGTCCTTACGAGGGGCGCCTGGGTGGCTCAGTGGGTTAAAGCCTCTGCCTTCGGCTCAGGTCATGATCCCAGGGTCCTGGGATGGAGCCCCGCATTGGGCTCTCTGCTCAGCAGGGAGCCTGCTTCCTTCTCTCTCTGACTGCCTCTCTGCCTACTTGTAATCTCTGTCTGTCAAATAAATAAATAAAATTTAAAAAAAAAAAAGAGTCCTTACGAATGCTACATGGCCCCACCTGATCTTTCCCCTGCCACTCACCCACATCTCTTGCACTGTTGTCCTCTAGCACCCTCCTCCTTGCTCACAGCTTCAGCTACACCAGCCTCTTTGCACTTCCTTCAACATGCCAAGCACACTCCTGTCTTAGGACCTTTGCACTCACTGTTCCCACTTTTGGGAACATTCCTGCCTCAGGCATCTGCCTGGCCCATTCTCTTGTTTCTTTCAGGTCCCTGCTCAAATGTTACCTTATCAGTGAGGAATTCTCTGGATCATTCCATATAAAATAGCAAATACCAACCAGTACCCCTTAGTCTCCTCACTCTGCTTTATGTTTACCCATAGCATTTACCTCCATTTGACATAGTATGTACTTAATTGTTTTTCTGAATCCAGCCACTGGAATGTAAGCTTCATGAGTGTTTCATTCACTGCTGTATCTCAACATTTACAATAGTTGCTAGCACGCAGCAGGTATTCGAGGAGCCTGTTGCCTGAATGACACTTACCACTGAGGCCAAAGCAAAGGATTCCTCTGGCGCCCCCCTGCTCCTCTGAAGTCTGAGGGCTGACCCACTCCTCTTTCCATTCTCCCTGCTCCCTCTGCAGAGTTCTGTGTAGAGCCACTCCTCCGTTAACTAATTATCAACAACTTCATGGTGGCATCACAATTCTGGACTTCAAGCTCTATTACAAAGCTGTCATCATCAAGACAGCATGGTACTGGCACAAAAACAGACACATAGATCAATGGAACAGAATAGAGAGCCCAGAAATAGACCCTCAACTCTATGGTCAACTAATCTTCAACAAAGCAGGAAAGAATGTCCAATGGAAAAAAGACAGCCTCTTCAATAAATGGTGTTGGGAAAATTGGACAGCCACATGCAGAAAAATGAAATTGGACCATTTCCTTACACCACACACAAAAATAGACTCAAAATGGATGAAGGACCTCAATGTGAGAAAGGAATCCATCAAAATCCTTGAGGAGAACACAGGCAGCAACCTCTTCGACCTCAGCCACAGCAACATCTTCCTAGGAACATCGCCAAAGGCAAGGGAAGCAAGGGCAAAAATGAACTATTGGGATTTCATCAAGATCAAAAGCTTTTGCACAGCAAAGGAAACAGTTAACAAAATCAAAAGACAACTGACAGAATGGGAGAAGATATTTGCAAACTAATTATCAACAACTTCAGATCGCAGACCCTAGCCCAGAACTTTTCTGAGTCCAGAATCATATAGCTGCTTACCAGATAGCAACCACTGAATGTTCCATAGACCCTTGAATCCAACATATCCCACAACAAACTCAGTCTCACCCTCTTGCTCCTTCTCCCATGAGCTAAAAAGGTGTTCTCAAAAACCTTCAGTGGCTCCCTACTACCTGCAGGATAAAGCCCGAAGTCCCCCACCCGGTGCAGGAGGCTCAGTTATCCACTGTAGCCTCACTGTCTGCGACAACCTCTCACTAGTCCTAAGCTCAGGCTAATGAAAGCTCCTCCGACCATAAATAACCATGTCTGTCTGTGGAACAGCTGCTCACCTCCAGCACTGAGCAAGGGCGAAGTGAACTGTGTACAATGAATGAACAAACCTGCCTCTGAAACACATGGAGATCTTGCAGGTGAGGTTAGCTCTCACAGATTAGCTGGCTTTATGAGATGGCCCCTTCATAATACCAGTTGAGCCCCAAGCCTTCTAGCAGGTGCTTGTGGGGCGGGTAGGCTGGAGGGTAGCCTTGGCCCAGGACAGTCCACGTCCACAGAGGGAACAGCGAGATAAGGAGGAGAGGCTACACCAGCAGGGGGCTCTGGACCACACCCATGAGTTGTAACCAAGCTCTTGGGCAGTCCCTGATTGGGCCGTGCCTGACCAGCTCCTAGGGGTCTGTCCTTCCTAATCCAATCACATGGCCCCAAAGACAGAGCCAGACCCCACAAATGTAGACTCTTCCCTGAGGAAGGCCCAGCCAAGCTTCCCAGGAGTCAGGGACGCTCAGCCGGGCTGAGGACACTGACTACCCAGTATGAGTGATCTTCCTGGTTTCCAAAGAACTCTCCTGCCCAGGAGCTCACGGGGGGCTGCCGGTTATACCTAGGTCAGCAGACAGGGCAGGGACTGCTGACCCTGTTCCCCAGAGAAGGAAACCAGGGCTATGAGAAGAGAATGGACTTGGTCATGCAAGTAAAAAACAGAGGTGGAACTTGAACCCATCTCTGACCTTAATTCCAGTCTTTGCAGTTGGTGTGACACAGATGACACTTTTGGAAAACTGGGATATGGAAGTTTTTGATCATTATCCTGCCCCCAAACTCCTCCAGCTGATGGTGGCTCACTACAGCAGGAAGCCCCCCATCCCCGCTGATTCTGATGTCATCCCCCCGTCACTGGGTGTGTGTGCGGGGGGAGGGGAGCCAGGCCAACCAATCTAAAGGGACAGCTGCGACCTGACCCATTCCAGCCCACAATCCCCGCACAGCACCTCAGGCCCAGGTTTCAAAAGGAGCCAAATTACCCAACTCAACCAAACCCAAAGCAAAAAAAACCACCCCACGGCCCGCAGGCCAAATAAAATATGGACACAGTCAAATGTAGCCACGGAGGAGCCGTAGGCTGTGGCCTCTAGCAGAGCTGGGATTTCAGTCAGGCCAGAGTGCGAATCCTGGCTTTAACAGCCTGTGTGATCTTGGGCATGTCACTTACCCTTTCTAGGCCTCAGTTTTCTCACCTGGAAAATGGGGCTGGTGATAGTGCTGAGGGAGGAAGGAGTATATGAGTTATGTACCAGGAATATTTAGCACCGGGCTTGGGAAATGGCCCTGTAACTCCAGCACTCCCGGGGCCAAAGCCACCACTGTGCTGGACATTCAGATATACTGTGTGCTTGTTAAGAAGCACTTAAAGGGTCGCCTGGGCAGCTCAGGTTAAGTGTCTGCCTTCGGCCCCGGTCATCATCCTGGGGTCCTGGGATCGAGTCCTGCATCAGGCTCCTTGCTCAGCATGGAGCCTGCTTCTCCCTCTGCCTGCCATTTCCCCTGCTTGTCTGCTCATACTCTGTGAAACAAATAAAATTTTTTTAAAAAGATTTTATTTATTTATTTGACAGAGAGAGATCATAAGTAGGCAGAGAGAAAGGGGGAAACAGGCTCCCTGCTGAGCAGAGAGCCCAATGCGGGACTTGATCCCAGGACCCTGAGATTATGACCTGAGCCAAAGGCAGCGGCTTAACCCACTGAGCCACCCAGGCGCCCTGAAACAAATAAAATCTTAAAAAAAAAAAAAAGAAAGAAAGAAAGAAAGAAAAAAGAAGCATATAAAGATTAAAGGACAATAAGGAGGGACTAGAGGACCAGGAAGCCAGATAGCGAGGAGAATTTTACTTACTCCCAGAGCCTCAGCTCCCTCACTTATAAAATGGGCATAATGACAGTCTTTACAACTTCTAACTGTCTGTCAGAACAATTAAGTGAGTTGATAAGTAACGTGCTTAGAACTCAGGGGGCGCCTGGATGGCTCAGTAGTTAAGCGTCTGCCTTCAGATCAGGTCATGATCCCAGGGTCCTGGGATCGAGCCCCGCATCGGGCTCCCTGCTCAGCGGGAAGCCTGCTTTTCCCTTTCCCACTCCCCCTGCTTGTGTTCCCTCTCTTGCTGTCTCTCTTTCTCTCTGTCAAATAAATAAATAAATATATATTTAAAAATAAAAATAAAAAGAACTTTGTCCAGCCTGTGGGAACTGCTGTGTGGCGCCAGCTACCGTTAGCAGCCACACATCTGTCGCGGTCCCCATCACTAGAGGATGCGTGTTTAGGCGCCTGGGACCAGCCACACACACACACACACACACACACACACAGAGAAGTGAAGTTCTTCTATGTAAATCATCGGTCAAACAGAGAAGCCAAAGTGTCACTCTCTACTGACTTTTCAAACAGGCTCCCCCAGGCACAGTGAACCCTTCTGGAGGCAGCAGAAGGGAAGCTGGGCTTAAAAGGGTTCCATGTGTTCCACAAAGAACTCTCGCAAATAAGATGAAAAAGATAGACAACCCAATTTTTTAAAAAATAAACATAGGACTTGAACAGGCATTTCATGAAAGAGGCTGTCCAAAGTGGCAATAAACACACAAAGAGGGGCTCAACTTCACTGGTCACCAGGGAAATGCAAATGAAAACCACCACAAGAAAGCCCTCCCTGTCTAGTCTACCAGAAGGGCTGGGATTACAGCCCTGCAAAAGCCTGAGCATCGTCAAGGACCCAAACTCCCGCACGCTCTGGAGGGGCTGTAAGCGGGCAAAAGAGCTTCGACGAACTGTCTGGCATCACCTACTAGACACGCACACACACACACACACACACACACACACACACTGCAACCCAGAGGGTCTGCTGCTGGTGTGCACACAGTGTCACAACGCACATGTGTGGTCACCGAAAGACAAGCGCTAGAATGTCACAGCAGCATTATTTACTTGTCATAGTCAAACACTGATAACAACCCAAGGTCCATTAACAGCAGAAGGGACCGTGAAGGCATTGTCTGTTCACACAGTGGAAGCTACACCGCAATGAGGATCAGGGAGCTTCGGCCACACAACCACGTGCAGGACAGTGTGTGATGTGGTGGGAGCCGGATACGACAGAGGGTGTGCACGTGAAATTCAAAGGCAGGCAAAATGAATCGAAGCTGTCAGCAGTCAGCTTAGAATGGTCATCCCTGGGAAGGGGGCAGGGACTGGCAGGGATATTAAGACATTTGGGGAAACTGGAAAAGCTTTGATTCTTGATCTGGGTGCTGATTATGTAGGCGCGTTCACTTTCGGAAAATTTACTGACTTCTACGTTAGGATTCGTGTTTTTATGTCCTACTTCAATAAAAAGATAACATTAAAACAAATAGAAAATCCCAGGGGACCCTGTTGCTGGTTATCCCCTTTCCATCCCCCTTAGGAGAGTCCTAGCCTTTAGACCACAGATACTGCCAGTTTATAATCAGCTCAAAGAATCTCCCTCCAAATACCTCAGTGCGAGTTTCCCATTTCCTCCTCATCTCCCCTGGTATTTGGAAAGCTCGAGAAACTTCAGAGACCCAGAGACTCACGGCACTGGGAAAGAGACAATGTCCTCCCATGCCACGCCCCCCACGCAGCTGTCTGTACTTGGAGTTAAATACCCCTGGTAGAGAAGGCAGCTCTTGCTCTAGAAAGTCCTTTCTTGCTTTGAGCTTGACCCACTGGAAACTCCCTGCTTTGGCTCTATCTTCTAAACCTTCTTGGGGGTGACTAACTAGTACTCATTTGAGAACCAAACAGGAAAAGGAAACATTTACTATCTGACCTGACATATTTAAATATTAGTCTATTTGCACTGGCCATTTCAAAAGCCCAAACCACTTCAAACATGACCATTAAAACGGTCGGTACATGTGGTAACCAAAGTGAAGCTCTGATTTTTTTTTTCTTTTACAAAAGAACCCCCCCCCCATAAACTAGACAGAATCAGACACTGCCATTTCTGCAAACCCCAGCGAAATGACTGATGCAGGCGAAGATCCTGAGAGGATGAAAACACCGCACGGAAGGCTGGTGGGGGTCTTTACAACACCCCGCCAGGCTCACCCACTGACGCTGGGCTTGGGGTGACATGCCATATCAAGTACACACCGCACCTCCCATGAAGTGTTTTCTAACTCCTTGCTTCGGAAAAGAAGTTAAAGCAGGATATGACTAAGACTTTACGGGGCGCCTGGGTGGCTCAGTGGGTTAAGCCGCTGCCTTCGGCTCGGGTCATGATCTCAGGGTCCTGGGATGGAGCCCCGCATCGGGCTCTCTCCTTGGAAGGGAGACTGCTTCCCTCTCTCTCTCTGCCTGCCTCTCTGTCTGCTTGTGATCTCTCTCTGTCAAATAAATAAATAAAATCTTTAAAAAAAGACTTTAGAAATAGGGGGCGCCTGCGTGCGGGAATGGTGGATCCAGCCTACCAGTGGCCCGGAGAGGGGTGGGGCATTAATTACAATTAATTACAGCCTGGCAGAAAAAAAAAAAAAAAAAAAAGACTTTAGAAATAGAAGAATAGAAGCAATAAAAAAAAAAAAAAAAAAGGAAAATGATGCCATAGGGAGCCTGGGTGGCTCCGTTGGTTAAGCGTCTGCCTTTGGCTCAAGTCATGATCCAGGGTCCTAGGATAGGGTCCTGAGTTGGGCTCCCCATTCAGGGGGGATCCTGCTTCTCCCTTTGCCCCTCCCACTGCTCACACTCTCTTTCTCTCAAAAACAAATAAAAGCTTAAAACAAAACAATATTTTTTAAAAATGATGCCATAAGGTAGCAAACAAACACATTCAGAATGTAGGACATTTCCCAGAATTGATCTCTTCAACTAGTCTGTGGCATAAAAAAGGGAGATTTCACTACAGAGGTTATATGGATGTATACATTCAACAAGGTCATCAGGTTTGGGACGCCTGGGTGGCTCAGTCGTTAAGCGTCTGCCTTCGGCTCCAGTCATGATCCCAGGGTCCTGGGATGGAGCCCCACATCGGGCTCTCTGCTGGGCAGGAAGCCTGCTTCTCCCTTTCCCACTGCCCCTGCTTGTGTTCCCTCTCTGGCTGTGTCTCTCTATCAAATAAATAAATAAAATCTTTAAAAAAAAAAGTCATTACACTTAAGACCTACTGTATGCAAATTTTATCTCTGTTTTTGAAAAGAGACTTAAGGGGTTTAAAAAGTGAATGAAAAGTGTAAATCTGGGCGCCTGGGTGGCTCAGTGGGTTAAGCCGCTGCCTTCGGCTCAGGTCATGATCTCAGGGTCCTGGGATCGAGTCCCGCATCCGGCTCTCTGCTCAGCAGGGAGCCTGCTTCCTCCTATGTCTCTCTGCCTGCCTCTCTGCCTACTTGTAATCTCTCTCTGTCAAATAAATAAATAAAATCTTTAAAAAAAAAAAAAAAGAAAAGTGTAAATCTCCCAGAGATTATGATTCCAGTATAATAATGGCAAAAAAATTTTTTTGAAAGGACAATAGAGAAATGTACCTATTGACTAGGTAGCATGTGAACATGAGTAATTGTTAATTTTGAGAGCTGTTATGAAAGAAAATATCTTTTTTAGAGATAAGATAATATGAGTTCTGAGATATGCTTTAAAATACTTTAATTATAGGGGCGCCTGGGTGGCTCAGTGGGTTAAGCCGCTGCCTTCGGCTCAGGTCATGATCTCGGGGTCCTGGGATCGAGTCCCGCATCGGGCTCTCTGCTCAGCAGGGAGCCTGCTTCCCTCTATCTCCCTCTCTATCTGCTTGTGATCTCTCTCTGTCAAATAAATAAATAAAATCTTTAAAAAAATACTTTAATTATAGGGATTTATGGGTGAAATGTCATGATGTCTATAACTTCCTTTCAAATGCACCTGTAAAAATATACATTTACATCCAGAGAAAAGGATCTAGAGATAGAGACAAAGGCAGAAACAGAGATTCAAAAAAATGTGGCAGACTGTTATGATTTGATGACACTAGAAGGGAAATGGTTTTAATATAAGATTCTTTTAACTTTTCTACAGATTGGAACGTTTTCCTCAATAAAAGGGTGGGAGAAATTCTTCAGTAATGACAAAAAAAGAGAGGGAAGGAAGAAGGAAAGAAGGAAAAGAGAAGAAAGAAAAAAGGGAGGGAGAGAGGGAAAAAGAGATAAAAATCTCAACAATTCTTTAATCTGGGTGATGGGTATCTGGAGGTTCATTATACTTTTCTCATAGTTTTGTATATGTTTAAATTTTTTGATAATACATTAATAATTTATCATTAAAAAAAAAATGCCACAGCCACAATCTGGCCCTCTTCCGCCCAGTGCAGCATTTCCTGCAGGGCTGCCTGGCCCATGGTGCCTTCCCAGCACAACGAGGTGGCCGCTCCGGCTATCCTGAGCTCGCAGAGGAGGAAACGGCTCAGAGGTGAGAGGCCTTCCCAGCTGTACACACAGTACTTGTACACAGCCAATCCTCGGATTCCAGAACCTGCCTTCTTAACCCCCATGCTGTCTGGAAGCACCCCAAAACCTTGTCTCGTCCAGACAGAAACTCATGCTAACTCTGTTCTCAGCTTCTGTTCACACCACAGGAAATTTTCTACCTCCACCCCATGTGATGATGAAGGCCACATCGTATGGTCTGGACAAACACTTCTCGAGCACCTGCTATCTTTCCAGCAGCATCTCCTCCTACATCCAGTCCCTCTGTCCCAGCAGCTGAACCCACAACGAGATTCAGCTCCCGGCTGACCCGGCTGCATCCTCACAGAAAAACGCACACCCTACCTGCAGTTCCCCAACCTCACTCCTCAGTCGGACACTCCAGCTCTATTCTTCCCTGGCTGTGTGACCTTGGGCAAGTGACCTCACATCTCTGAGCCTTGCTCTTCTTCCCTGTGAAGTGGGGCCAATAACAGCACCTACCTCATAGGATTGTTGTGGAAAGCAACTGAGATAATGTAAGGAAAGAACTCTGCATGGTGCCTGGCACACAGCAAGTACTGTGTAAACATTCCTTTTCACCATCTGGCCTCATGTCTCCCTCCTTCCCTTCCTTACATCCGTCTACTTACCCACCCACCATCCCTCGTCTCCCCTCTGGCTGGCTGCCTGAAGATGGCTACTGCCTGGGCCGCGGCTCACGCACTCTACTGATGGTGAGACCCTTGGCAGCCCGCCGCCCCCACTGGCTGCCCCCTACCCCAGACTTACCCCCTGGGAGTGCAGATACTCCACGGTCTTGCTAATAGTGTGCAGGACAAAGCTGGCCTCCCGCTCGGAGAAGAATTTCTGCCGCAGGATCTTGTCTAGCAGCTCCCCACCCCGCATCAGCTCTGTCACCAGATACACGTGCTTGCCGTCATCGTACACCTGCCAAAGAGCTCAGTGTCCGGGCCCTCCCCTCCATGCCGGGCCTGGGCCCCCTGGTTACCCGTTCACCAGGCCGGGGAAGAAGGACAGGAGCCTTGGACACGTGTTCTACTCTGTGCTCTGGGCCCCTGTCCTCCCCAGACAGGAGGATATTGGCACTGGTCCCCCAAGGGGCAGGAAAGCAGTCAGAGAATGCCCGAGTCTGAAGTGGAGGGCCTTGGGGCACAGTCAGACTGGAGGCACAAAAATCCTTCCCTCCCATGAGCAGAGGAAAATCAGAAGTCAAAGGAATGGCAGTCCTGAGACAAATCCCAGAGCTGAGTGCCCCAGCCCCCATCCCGGTCTCAAGGCCCCCTCCCCCACTCACGTCTTTCAGAGTGATGATGTTGGGGTGCTGTCCATACCGCAGAAGAATCTCAATCTCTTCCGAGGGATCCCGCTTGCTCTTGTCGATGACCTGAGGAAAGGGGGCACGTGGGCAAAATCAGGGGGACATTCCCTGGAGTCCCTCCCTGCCACGGAGCCCACACTGCAGGGCCTGGGGGGAGTCTCAGCCACATACCTTTCACCCACCTGCAGAGCCCAAGGCACCCACCCTCCCCCAACAAAGGGCCACGGCTACACTGGCCTCCCCCAGCCCAGCAGCCTTGGCTAAGACACAGTCAAGAGGCCCACCTTGACAGCGTACTCCATATTGGTGGCCTTATGGACACAGCGCTTGCATACGGAGTAGGAGCCCACACCGATCGTCTCCTTTACGATGTAGCCATCGCTAAAAACCAGGTTTTTCCCATGGAGTTGCTGCAGGAAACCAACAGGTGGGTTTGACTCTCCGCTCTGGAATGCAGGGCTCACCCCCCAGCACCCACGGTCTTGGCTCAGTGGAGGTGGCACCAGGCAAGAGCCAGAGGCCTGGAGCTGCATCCTGTAACCTCAAGCAAGAATCTACCCCGCTCAGGGGTGCCTGGGTGGCTCAGTGGTTTAAAGCCTCTGTCTTCGTCTCAGGTCATGATCCCAGTGTCTTGGGATCGAGCCCTGCATCAGGCTCTCTGCTCAGCAGGGAGCCTGCTTCCTCCTCTCTCTCTCTGCCTACCTGTGATCTCTGTCTGTCAAATAAATAAATAAAATCTTTAAAAAAAAGAAAAAGAATCTGCCCCGCACTGGGCCTCCGTTTTCTACTCTATATGGGCACACACCGTGGCTCTGGGCGTGGTCAGGCCGGGGTGACGAGGACAGGCAACACAGCCGCCCCACACAGGTCAAGAGGCCTGTGGCTCTGAGAAAGCTGGGCAGGCCTGAGGGACGTAGGAGCCCTGAGCTAGGTCCCGGCTCTGCCACTTCCTGTGAACTTGGGTGAACTACCTCCCCCTTCTGGGGTGTCAGAGCCCACGTCATGAGGCATCTTAAGGTTCTGAACCACTAACAATAGCAAATGCTTCTATAGCACTTGGTCACGGGGCTGGCACCATTCTCGGCACCCTCCAGCAGGGACCACAAGCCCTGACAGTCCTGGTTCACGCCTGTTGTCCTTGTATCCTGTCTGGTTTAGTGTTTGTCTTGGACAAAGGTGTCCCAGTTGTATAATGAATTAGAGTCACCTTAACTCTACACACACAACAACCTATGGAGAAAGGTTCTCTCATCAGCCCCATTTATAGCTGAGGAAACGGAGGCCCTGGGAAGGTAAAAGTCTCCCTCAAAGTCCCTTACCTTGGAAGCTTTGAACCCAGGCCATGAGCTCTAGAGTCTACACTCAGGACTCCCAATTCTAAATTTTCCACAGAGCTGGGAAAGTGCACTCATGCGGGACAAATGTGAGAAAACATGAGCCCTCTGCCCCCCTTTCCTGCCAGCCACCCCACAGCGCCACCATCCTGGGCACCCCCTTGCATTTATTTATCTAGGCTCTACAACGTTCCGGGCCTGGGAAATTTCGACCCGTGTTGCCATTCAAGCACAGAAACTGGGGCCGAAGGAGGTTGGGGGGCCCAACGGACTCATGGTGACAGTCAGGGTTTGAACTCCAGGGCCCGTGCTCTCAGCCATTCTGCCCCGGTGGCTTCCAGGTAGAAAAGACAATAGAGCAGCAATCTCCTGCCCCCTCACCTGTACCACTGAGTGCAGTGGTGCCTGCGTGGTCCGAGGCTTGCCATCGTCCTCCATCAGGCCAGTGGCCACGAAGCTGAAGCCACGGAATAGCTGATGGGCACCAGCGCTGGGGGGGATGCCCGGGGAGTCTGTGGGGGTGAGAGGTGGTGTGTGACCCTGAGAAGGCACCCTTGACCCGGAAGCAGCTCAGCAGACGGAGACCACGGGGCTTCTAGGCCTGCCTCAATAGCTGGCTAAGAGGGGGCTTGGGCAGGCCACTCATGCCAGGCCTCAGTTCATGTGTGTTCAGACCAGACCAGCCCTGACACACAAGAAACAGAAAAGAACCCCCTCCACACTGGGCGTCTGGCCCAAGCCAAGATACTCCATCCCTTTCTGGAGACCTCCTCCCTCGGGCCCTCTTCCTTCAGACCCATCCTCTGTGCAGCACCAGGAGGGACATCCCAACTACAAATCCACCCCTCGCCTGAACCCTTCAAGTGCTCCCCTCTGCCCTCGGAAGAAAGCCCAACTTCTCGGCCTTGTGATCCATCCCTGCTCTGCAGCTCAGCCTCACCGGACTCCCCAGGTCCTCAAAGGAGACCCTGAGCCCCCGCACGTGCTATTCCCTCGAACCGGGTACTCCACGGCTTCTGAGTCCTTCAACGCTCGGCTGTCACGCTCCCCTCTGAGAAACTCTGCCTGAGGCTGCTCCTCCAGCTCTCCACCCCCGTGCAGCTGTAGTTGTCACTGCCCCGCAGTCTTCACATCTCCCCCTCAACTACAGTCGGAGCCATGGGAAGGCAGGGCCAGCTCCCCGTGGCTGACCACTGGCACACACAGCAGGAACCGGGTACAGATGGGTCAGACACATGAATCGAGATGGCACAAACTGTTGGAGAAGTGCTGAGCTCCCTGACATCAGAGATGTGCAAGCCACAGTGAGAAAAAACCCATCCATCTGCGAATCCTTCCAGAACGAACACTCCCCCCTCAGGATCTGGCCAATATATTGGGATTTATCTAACTCCCTCTCAGAAGCCCCCTCTTTGGCTTCTCGCAGTAACCCCAGGAACCGAGTGGGTCTGTGGTTGAGCCCATGTTGTAGATGAGTACACTGAGGTCCAGCGATCAGAACAGCCAAAGGCGATTCCCACACTTGCCCTGACCTGTGGGTGCTGTCACCTCTGCTCTGCCAGACTCTCTCCACCTCATGTTTTTGCTGGGTCAGATTCTTTAGCCCTGACGTGAATGTGAGCCTCCTGTGTTCGGTCTTCCCAGTGGGCTGGAGGACGCCCGGGGCAGGGAGCCTGACTTTTCCACTGTGGCCTTAACCACCCACCCCCCTACCCCCTCACCCAGATACAAAGAGCCTACAGAGCCCTGGGGTGGGAGGGTCAGACCGAATAAGATAGGAACAAAGAGCCAGAGACCTACCCTCCGGTCTGCCCACATGCCTAGGCCTGCCTGAGTCTCTGGCCACCCCTCCGTCCCAAGGGGCCCCCGACTCCCTGCTTCCCTCCTGCACCTGCCCAAGACAAACCGAACCACAGACGCACCCTTGGGTGTGCGGGACGTGAACTCAGTGTCAAAGTAGAAGGTATCATCAGGTTGTGCCACGGCTGGCTTGAAGGGCGGCTTGATCTCACGACGGTATAGCTTCTACAAGGGGAGGCGGGCACCCCAGTCAGCACGGCACCCCCAACAGCCCACCAAGAGCCTCAGGTGGGAGAAGTGCTCAGGTGGAGCACAGGCTGTCCAGACAGGGAAGGGCACAACTGCTGGCCCCTGGGAGGGCAGCCCTGCCTCTGAGGCCATGCTGTCACCCTCTGCTCCACCTCTGGGGCCCTCGTTGGTAGAAGCCTCCTCCCACCCCAACCACAGGCGAAGCCCTGACTGGGGCTCTGGGGTGGAGAGACACACTCACATTCCAGTCAATGGTAGAGTAGAAGGCATGCCGCTTGATTTCCTCTGCCCCGTCAGGGCCGGAGCCTGAAAGAGCCCAGGTGAAGGGTCTGCCCCTGGACCATCCAAGCCCCCAGATACCCATCCTGTTTGCTGTGTGACCCAGACCTGCGTGGTCTGGGACCAGTGGCTGCAGCTGTCTCCTGGCAGCATGGGGGACAATGGGCTCCCCCTGCCCCAAATCCACCCAGCCATCACCCCAAACGCCTCCTGCCCACTCGGCATTTTCCACTTTCTGGAGACCCTTATGATCAAGCTCCAGGGTACTAACACAAGAAGAAAGAACCAGCAAGTCAGACAACTTGCCCAAGGCCACACAGAACAGAAACCCTTGTTCTGAGATCTGCAAAAGCCCCCCATCTCCCTTCCAGCCAGGCCTCCTCTCTGTTGCTCTTATCCCATGTCCCTGAATGCCACTGGGCAAACTCTCAGTCCATCCAACCCCAGGGACTCAGACTGGACCTTACAAAGCTGGTCATGGTCCAGAGGAACCCAGGAGCTAAGGAGCCAAGACATCTACTACGCACCAGGCCTGCTCATGCAACCTCACTTAGTCAGCAGGGCCCGAGAGCATCATCTCCAGTGGAGATGAGGACCCGGAACTCTGGGAGGTGAAGCCAACTGCCTTGGGTCACTTAGCTCAGAAATGGCCCTCATTCAACAAATATTTATGGAGGGACTGCTGTGTGCGGGGCGGTGAGGACCTGACACGGGGCCAGGATTGGGACCTGAGCCTTCTGCCCCTTGAGCTCACACTCTTTCTCTTGTGCCAGCAGCCTTGGCGAAGGAGCTGGGCGGGGGGGGGGGGTCTGTCCTTGTCCCCAGGGAGAGTGGGGATGACTCAGTTCCTGCCTTCCCCCTACACACAGGTCACCCCCCGCAACAAACACCACACATGGAGCCCAAAAGCAGGGTGGCCCGCGGCATTGTCTGCCCACACAAAGGACAACAGCCCCTTTCAGCCCAGATGTGGCTCTGTGGCCTAGGCTGCAGCTGTGGCCCGCTCCCCTCCCGAGCTGGGGCTGCTTACCAAGCCGGTTGGCAGGATTCCGCTTGAACAGGGCCCGCAGGAGGCTCTGGGCTTCCGTGCTCAGAAACTGGGGCATGCCTAGCTTCGCCCTAAAATAGCCCCCAGGTCTCATCAGGGATGAACCCGTGCCCAGAGGCCCTGTCTCCCCTCCCCGTTCTGTCTAGGTCAAATTTCCAGCTCAATCCAGACAAACCATCAACTAACTCAGGGATTCCCCTCCCAAGCCTGGGAAAGCATAAGGCTCATCCCAGGGGAGGGTCTCAATGGGGAAACCTGGGGCAGGCACAGGGTATTGTTCTGGCCCCCAGGCTAGGGCCAGCATCAGGGGAGCCCTGGAAGTGTCAGGGCATGGCTGGTGCTTACTTCAGAATCAACGTCATGGTCTCCTTCCGGTCCTTCCCCTGGAAGGGCAGGGAGCCGGTCAGCATCTCAAACTGCAAAGGACAAGGGTCTGTGAGGCTCTGGTCTCCATCTCCCATGTCCCCCACCTCCTCCCACCTGGGCCACTCAGCTCCTTTCCCCGGGTTCTTGCTGGACTGTGGCAGGGCCCCCCGGATCAGGAATTGTGACCAGTTCTCTTTCTCCTTCCAATCAGAACACCGAAAGCAGTGCTAGGGGGCTGAGGCTGGGGGATTCCTTCCTCCGAAGGAAGGAACCTGTGCCTGCGGGAAGGGTGAGGCAGCTTGGCGGGGAGAAGACAGAAGGAAGTCGTAGACACTATGAGCCCCCTCACTGTACAGATGGGAAAACTGAGGCCTGCAACATGGGCTGAACGCTTCAGCCCTGCCTGGGCACTCACCATCAACACCCCATAGGACCACCAGTCCGCGCTGTGGGTATGGCCCTGGCGGTTGACAACCTCGGGGGCCATGTACTCCACCGTCCCACAGAAGGAATAGGCTTTTTTCTCATGGTCAATGGCCTCCTTGCTCAGGCCAAAGTCTGTGGCAAGGAGGGCAAGAGGACACATCTTTAGGAACCTCCTGCCTTCCTTGCTGCCAACCCCTGCATACCCAACCCCCCTGCCCACAGGCCTGAGGGCATCACCCCCGTGACACTCGGGAGGAGGCTAGTATATGTGCTGCCGAAGCGAGCACTCGAGCACTCGGGAGGAGGCTAAGGCCCTGAGACGTTATGTGACTTGCTCAAGGCTACCTAGTGGGGAGCCAGGGTTCACACCCAGGCCATCCAAGTCCAGGGCCTGGGCTTCTAACCACTTCCAAGGGCGTGGCACAGCTTCTGAGGAAGGATCTCCTGGTTCTCAGCCAGGCCTCTCAAGAGCCCATCCCACCCTCCCCTGGGACCTGAGGAGGGGGAGCAGGGGCCCTCCACTCACCAGTGAGTTTGATGTGGCCCTCCTCATCCAAAAGGATGCTGTAATGGAGAGATAAGGGGTCAGGCCCTTCAGCTGTGGCCCTTGGGATCTGAGACACCAGGGGGGCTACGGAGGGTGGGCTTAGCCTGGAGAAGGTGACCCACCCAGATAGATCTGAGGAGAGGCAGATGGCGCAGATGGAGCAGACGTGTTGCCTGCCTTCTTTGCTAATCCTTGGAACAACGGGCTGACGTAGGTACTATTAGGGCCCTATTGCAACAATTGGGGAAACTAAAGCTCAGGGAAGTTAAGTAACCCTACACAGTCACAGAGATAACAGGTGGTAGAGATAAGACTCGAATTCAGGTCTGCCTAATGCTAAAACCAGGTGTCATTCCAGCCAAGCACCTGTCCCTGGCTCCTCCAAGTTCACCATTTGAGGACTGATATTAAGGAAAATTCTAGAGAGGATCATAACAAGGAATGACCTTCCGTGATGGCATCTCAGACAACACACTGGATTAGCAAAAAATGTAGGCAGTCACCAGCACAGAAGAGTCCCAGCCTTGTCAACGGCAGCCCCCCAAGGTGGGCCTGCTGCCACCGCCAGCCCACTCCACCCATCGGTTCACGGGGCACCCAGAGAGAGAGACTTTGTTGGGGAGAGTCCCGCCCACCCATTGGGCAACACCCCAGGGTTGGCCTCTGCACTCCCTAGGGCAGCTGGTGTGGAGGCCGGGCTTTACTCACTTTTCAGGCTTGAGGTCCCTGTAAATGATGCCCAGGCTGTGCAGGTGGTCCAGGCCCAAAGCCAGCTCAGCCAGGTAAAACTTCACGTCCTCCTCCGTGAACATCACCTACAACGGGCGGGCAGGGGCGTCAGCTGGGGGCGTCTCTCCCTCAGGAGCTAGGGCACTGGGCACTCAGCAGCCTCCTGGTCCTCAGGGACGCCCCTGGGGAGGACCTTCAGACACCCCGGGCCACACACTCTTCTCTTTATAAAGGGAGTTGAGTGTGAAATGACTCACATACAAGTCACTCGTTGTGGCATTGTTCTGAAACAGCAGAAGGGTTGCAAAGGGCCCAGGGATGGAGCAGGAGACTGGACTGAACTGTCTGTCCCACGCATGCGGCCATAACCGCACGGGGAGTCTCTCCAGGTTCTGATACGGATCGATCTCTAAGATACGCTGTCTCGAGCAAGGCAAGATTCAGAACGGTGTATACAGGGCAGTACTTTTTGTGTAAGAAACTGGGGGTTGGAATTCAGAACGTGTAGCAGAATGGTTGGTATTACTAAAGAAACATGGGGTGCTTAAACAAGAAATCAATAAAAACATTTACCTATGGGGGGGTAGAGGGACTGGGGTGGGAGGAAGACTTCTCAATGATATTTTTCTTTTCAATCATGTAAACGTATTACCTATTCAAACATTAAAATAACATTTAAAAAAATCTTTTAGAGTTTGCTTCTCTTCTAAAGACTCGTGTTAATGGTCCTGCTTTTATATCTGCCTCAAGTTATTTTAGGTCCGCTAAAATCCTTTCGGCTAGGGGCGCCTGGGTGGCTCGGTTGGTTGGGTGTATGCCCTTGGCTCGGGTTATAGTCTTGGGGTCCTGGGATGGAGGCCCACGCCGGGCTCCCTGCTTGGTGGAAAATCTGCTTCTCCCTCTTTCCTCTACCTCTCTCTGTCCCTCCCACTCATGCTTGCTTGCTTGCTCTCTCTCTCTCTCTCTCAAATAAATAAAATCTTAAAAAAAAAAAAACCCACGTAGGACATAATGTTAAAATATCTAGATTTTGGGGAGAATTTGGGCTTCTTCCCATCCTCACAGCCCTGCCCGGGGCAGACTCAGAAGAACGGAGGTGGCGGACTGAAAGACCCCTTAGTTCTCGGGAACCGAGGATGGCGTCAGACACAGGGCCTGAGCCTCCTCACCCACCCTGGGAGAAATTCTGTGGCTTGGCCAGGGTGTACGCTCTGTCCCAGGGTAGGTTCCTAGGTCAGGGTCTGCTGGGCAGGCCTAGATGGTCCCAGGTCCAAGCCACACTGGCCATGTTCTTCACAGAGCTCTGGGATGAGAGGCCTCGTCCCTCCAGCTCCATCCCGGGGCCCTATGGTGGTGGGGTGTCAGCTCACCTCCTTAGAGAGCCGCGTGAAGAGGTCCCCGCCACGCAGGAAGTCCAGAATAAGATAGAGCTTTCCCTCAGTCTGGAAGGCTGGGGAGAGGGGAAAAGGCAATGGCACAGCCAGCCCAGCCTTGGGCCCTGCCCCTCTGCCCTAAGCTCCCTTGGCCTGCTGGGGATGGGGGCAACATCCGGGAAAGGCAGCCCCCCACAGGCAGGGCAAGGGCTGGCAGGCAGGCTGGGAACTCAGGTAGGGTCTGCAGTCTCACCATAGTGCAGCTTCACCACAAACGGGTGATTTACATCTGCTAGGATGTCTCTCTCCATCTTGGTCCGAACGCGGTCACGCACTGGCCAGAAGAGAAAGGCAGTCATGGAGAATCTGGCCCCCCGAAACAATCATCCCCAAGCTCTGGCTAAGCAGGGATCTCTTTTCCAAGAGTTCCTCACACCTTATGGGAGTGCCCAGGGCTGGGCCCCAGGTGCCCTGCCCATTCCTCAGGTGTGCTCTTAACCTTTGCCCCCAAGGCTCCCCACAGCAGGATGCTTTTACCAGCCCCTTCCCCACCTGGCACAAAAAAGTCCCTAATGTTGCTCTGGGGGGGATGGGGATATAGTCACCTGGGAGCTAATTAGGCAGATTCCTTTCCTTGGGCCTAAAATTCAGACTCATGGGCCTAAGCAGGCACCCTCACATATTTTTTCTTTTTCTTTTTCTTTTTTATTTCTTTTTTTTTTTTTTAAGAATTAAAGTCCTGGGGCACCTGGGTGGCTCAGTGGGTTGAGCCTCTGCCTTTGGCTCAGGTCCTGATCTCAGGGTCCTGGGATCGAGCCCCACATTGGGCTCTCTGCTCAGCAGGGAGCCTGCTTACCCCCCTGTCTCTGCCTGCTTCTCTGCCTACTTGTGATCTCCCTCTCTGTCAAATAAATAAATGAAATCTTTAAAAAAAGAAAAAAGAATGAAAGCCCTTAGGGCACCTGGGTGGCTCAGATGGTTAACTGTCTGCCTTCGGCTCAGGTCATGATCCCAGCAGGTTCCCTCCACAAGCTCCCTGCTCAGTGGGGAGTCTGCTTCTCCCTCTCCCATTCCCGCTGCTCATGCTCTCTCTCTCTCTCTGTCAACTAAATAAAATCCTTTAAAAAACAAAACAAAACAAAACAAAAAAACAAGAATAAAAGTCCCTAGGCATTCTGATCACCAGCAGCTTCTTCTTTGACTCAGCTCAGGCCTCACCTCCTCCAGGAAGTCTTCCTTCAACTGCCATACTGAATGAGCGCCCTCTCTCCTGCAGTGCTTGTGCTTGCCCCTTCAGAGCACTTTTCAGCCTCTCCTTTAATTTCCTCGTTTCCTTCACCAGACGCGGCACGGGCTATGCTGGAGCCGGACTATTCCAACCACTGTTTCCCAAATACGCCTTATATTTTTACACTTTCTTCTCAGGCAAACACCTTCTCCTTCCTGGAGTACATTTTCTCTATCATTTTTAGTCTGGAGAAATCCTAACTCATCCTTCAAGGCACAGCTCAGGTGGCCCCTCCTTATGTGAGCCTACCCTTTGTGAGGCCCAAACCCTCCAGCCCCTGGGCTCCCTACTCACAGCCCCAACTGCCCCACACTGTAGGCTTGACTTGGCCACTCACACCCTGGCCTGGGAGGCCTGCAGAGCAGTGACCAAGTTCTCCGCCCTCCCTGCCATGGCTCCCATCATCCCTCCTGGGGAATGACTTCTACCCCTACCAAGCTGGCATGAGGGTATCAAAGCTACAGCACCCCACAAACAACCCTTCACGGTCCACAGGACCCCTAAAGTCTACAAGGTCAACACTTCTGATCCTCCCCCACCTCACCCCAGAAAGGGCCCACTGCCCCTACCACCCGCTGGTCAGTGTGGCTGCCCTGGTTCCCAGACAGCTCAAAGGGTCACTGCCCAGCCCAAAATCCACCACCACCCACCATCATGCCCTTTCTGAGCCTTAGAATTCCAGATCTGGCCTTGGGCTCCCCTCTGAACCTCCCTGCTCTCCATCTCTGTGGCTCTGCCTCAACTTCCCCTCTCTTACCCTCCCCCACTGTCTCCCAGACTCCCTGCCTCTTCCTTCACACCCTTCTCCACCCTGAGAGGTTTCCCTCAGCCTTCCAAGCATGGAATAGCTCTCCCAACTCATGTCAATGCCAGACACGTGAGGACCCCTGCCACAAACACACGTACTCACCCCCTGCCTCCTTTCCAGATCCTTATCTTCAGCTATGGCAATGGGTGCTTGTCTCGGGGGAATAAAGGAGGGATGAGGCTAATCCCCCAGAATTCTTTTCTTTGAAACAGATGCTGTCTTTGCCATGAGGTGGGAGGGGGGTAAGGGGAGGCTGAGGACAGACCTGTTTCTCTATCTTCAGACCAGGTGCTCCTGGAAATAGAGCCATCTCCTCCATCAGACCCAACACTCTGGAGAACAGGGCTGTCTCCCTCAATTCTGTGCCCAGCCTGGGCTCTGCATGGGGAGGTGACCTTCACTCACCTTTCAGCGTTGCCTTCTTTAGTACCTTCATAGCATACAGGTGCCCACTGTCAGGTCGGGTGACCTTCCGCACCAGGAAGACCTGAGAATGCAATGGGGAAAAGGCAGAGGAGAAGCTGGGGAGACCTGTTAGCTCCCATCCCCCAGGCCCCAGGCTGTCCTCTAACTTCCCTGAGCCCCAGGTTGACCTTTTGCCCTCCCTGGGTACCAAGGTGACCTCCTGTCCTCCCCTGAGACCCATCAACACTTACCCTCTGATCCTGAAACCCAAGGGGACCCCTCGCCCCCACCTCTGACCAGTGCTGCCCTCCCAGTGCGGGCCCAGGACTCACTTTGCCAAAGGATCCCTGGCCCAGAACCTTGAGCAGCTCAAAATGGGACGGGTCGGCCTTCTCAGAGCCAGCCTTGACATGGTGCGTGATGGAGATCTCCTTGAGGACGCCCTCATCCTAATGGGAGGGATAGAGTTGGTGAGCACAGGGGGGCCCATCCAAGCCCCCTCCCCCTGGAGACAGGGCTCTGCTGGCCACACCAGACAGCTGTACCGACAGGGCCGGCCTCCTCTTCGTCAATGCCCCAAGGGTCTCAAGGGCCAGGGAGGGTCAAACCACCAAGTGCTGGTCAGGTGAGGCCCAGCTCCCACTGCTCCTGCTGCCCTGGCCCGGGGAGGCCCAGGGAGATGCCTGGACACGGCACGGGTTGTACCTATGGGACTCCCTTCCCCCTGCTGCAAAGGTTTTGCTTTTGCTACAGTAGGAAGTAGAGCTTGTTCTCATACCGGGGAGGCAGAGCTGGGCTTTTATTCCTGTCAGAGTGGATGATAGGATCCTTCTGGCCAAAAGGATAGCCCAGAGTCACAGGGACTCAAAGTCCACCAGAGACTACCCACACTAACCCAGTTAGTGCCAGTCTGGGGTGGCCAGGAGCTGAGGCCAAAGACTCGATGAGCTCCCCCCAACAACCCTTTGAGACTTCCATCACAGGAGTCTACTAAAAACCCCTTGCCAGGTTCCTAACTCTTCCGGGACCCTCCTGCCCTCCCTCCAATCAGCCAGGTACCCTGGAGCCTGAAGCACCTCCTCACTTCCCCAGGAAGCAAGTCTGGGCAGGGGCCAGTTGTCCAGCCGGGCCGGGCCAGGGCCAAGAGAGCCGGAAGTCAACTGAGGCCAAACTCGCCATCCAGGCACCTGCTCCAAGGGCCCCAGCCAGGCCGGGACCAGACATCTGGGCACACTCACCGAGTCCCGCCTGGGGCCAGAGCCAGGGCCAGGGGCAGGCAGAGAGGTCTGGCTGGTCTGAGGCCGCTGCTTCCTGGGCAGCCAGGGGAGCAGGGCCCAGAGCCGCAGGCGGGGAGGCGGCTTGGGAGCCTGCTCCATCCGCCCGGCAGGGCCGAGGCACCATGGCAGGAGCAGGCAGCGTCGGGGGCCGCCTCGGAGGTGGCCAGGCCCAAGGCGGATGTGCAGGGTGAGGGCGGGGGCTGGGCCCAGCTCAGGGCCGCCAATCACCCGGGGCCTGTGGTTTCCCAGCTCCAGGCCTACAATCTTACCACGGTCCCTTCCTCTCTTGCCCCCCCTCCCCACCGCCTGCGGGCCGCCCTCTGGCCCTGTCCCCCTCATCCTGCCCGTGGGCCTGCAAAGGAAAAGCCCCATGCCAACACAGCTGCTGGGGGCTAGATGGGTACCTGACGGGCAGAGACAGGCGTCTAACGTGTAAAGGCGGATAAGGGGGGACGCCCAACAGGCAGAGGCGGGCATCCACAGGTAAAGACGGGTGAAGGTGGGCAGCTGTCAGGCAGCAGTGGGTGGGGACATGGGCCCACAAGGCAGGGACGGAGGGGGACACACACCCAGCCAGCAGAGGTAGGAAGAGCACACACACAACAAGCAGAGACAGATGGGGACACGTACCCAACAGAGCTGAGGCAGGAGGGGACCCATACTTAACAGGCAGAGGGGCCCAGGGCATACATCCAACAGGCAGAGACAGAAGGGGACGTGAACTCAACAGGCAGAGACAGATGGGGACCCAACAGGCAGAGACAGATGGGGGCTGGCATCCAACAGGTGGAGACAGATGGGGACACGTACTCAACAGGCAGAGACAGAAGGGGACACAACCCAACAGGCACCCAACATGTGACATGTACCCAACAGGTGAAGACAAGCACTCATCAGGTGGAGACAGAGATGGGGACCCGGTAAGAGAGGCGGGTGGGCCACAGAAAGAGAAAGCCAGTCAGCGAGGCCCACGGAGACCAACAGACATGCAGGCCAGACACAGAGAAAGCCAGCTCTGGGACTCAAGGGCAGAGCTCCGGGTTCTTGCTGATCTGCCAGGGGGCCAGTGGGGGAAGGTGAGGGGACATCACCCCACATCTGGGGCAGCACTCCCAGCTTTGTGGCAGACACCCCTCTGAGTTTCATCCCTGCAGGGCCTGCAGAGGGCCCAGGACCGATGCAGTGGGTGAGAGGGCCACCTCCTGAGTGCAAGCTGATAGCTTTGTCTCTGATCCAAATTCCCCAAATCTGTTATCCCCACTGCAGATACAGGCAGCTGAGGCCCAGAGGCCAGTGACTCACGCAGGCTGAAAGCAGACCGGCGGCATAGCCGGCTGACACTCAAATCCTTCCCCTAGTTACTGCCCGGCTTGGGGTCAGGGGGCCTTCAGTGCCAGGACGGGGTGAGCAGGGAAGTCAGCCAGAGCCCAGCCCTGCCCATCCGATCCCACCCCCTCCCTCAACACCGGGGTCAGTCCAGGGACATCCCATTCTAGGTCTGGGACCCAACAGACGCAGCCCCATCTTCAGGCGACCTTGAACAGCCACAAAAGCTGCAGCCACAAGAAGCTGCAGGCTCTGCAGGCGCCTGAGGAGAAGCCTGGGCAGGACAGGCAGAAAGCCTGACTCAGAGAGGGGCTGAGGTGAGCCGAGGCCACACAGCAGCCCCTGCCCACCCCGCCCTGAGGTTTGAG
This sequence comes from Neogale vison, assembly GCF_020171115.1. Lineage (NCBI taxonomy): Eukaryota > Metazoa > Chordata > Mammalia > Carnivora > Mustelidae > Neogale > Neogale vison. The sequence continues at coordinate 19,717,930 of NC_058092.1, read as the reverse complement.
CCTCCGCTCGCCTGCCTCTGAGGACACTCCCTGGGGACAGAAGCAGTCACCCGGAAACCCCAGGGGACAGAGCCACTCCCAAACCCATTCCTTGCCCAGGGTCATGGGGACAGAGACTAGGCAGACCAACCCTCTGCTCACCTTTCTGGGACAGGGGAGTGAGTCTCTCTCACCCCTGGGGAAATCTGCCGGGGTCTGCATGGTGGGGCTCAAGCGGTGGCCAAAGGGCCCCGGTACTCCTCTACTTCTGCTTTTTCAGCCTTCCCGGCCCAGAAGGCAGGGTCCCTGACCCCCTCCTTCTCACTTCCCCCTCTGTAAGGAGGAGGGACAGAAGACGGGTCAGGCTCCCCAGCTGAGAAGGGGACACTGGAGACCCCAAGCCCATGACTCCGGGGTGGGGGCGGTCCAGGGATATAGCCCTCATCATCTCCTCTGATCCTAAGGAGGGGAGACTAGAACACAGACAAAAGTCACAAGATAATGAGGTGGTGACACACTGGACATCCCAGCACCTGCAAACAGCCCCTTGAGAGAATGTGGGGCAGAACTCAGCAAAGCCGAGGTCTCTGAGTGCCCCAGGCCAGAGTGCAGAAGCTCCTTCCCCAGCAGTGACCTTCCTACGGCTGGGCCCACCCAAAATGGCAGCCCCCAGAGCAGGCACCGCCACACCCATCCCTGCTTGGCAGAAGCCTGCCAGGCCAGGGCGCCGGGATGGGCAAGGGGGCCAGAGGGCCTCACTGAAGTCTGAGAGGAGGAGAAGGTAGCAGTGAGGCAGGCGCTGACCAGGCCCAGCCCCCTTCCGCATGGCCTGGCCGCATCAGTCCCACCAGTACCCCCACAGGAACTGGCACACCCACAAATACACACAGGCCGATGATCGGAAACCATTTCCACAGACATGTGGAAACACACACCCCCACGTACACACGGACTTCCCCTTCCAGTCCCTCAAAGGGCCTCCAACGACAGTCTGCTGATGGCCTGCTGGCGGTTGGGAAACAGGCCTCCTCAGACAGGCTGCTCACTGCACCCAGCTCCGGCAGGGCTGTAGAGACCGGGACAGCCCCGGGAGCCCCAAAGCTCTCTGGGCTGGAGCCAGCTGGGCACCCCCCTCCCCAGTCCTCAAATCCCTGAGAAGCAAAGGAAGACTTTGTGGCTAGCAGAGTACAGGAAGGGGCTACAGGAAGGAAACAGTCTCAGAACTGCCTTCGCTGAAGGGTCTGTGCTGGGACTGTGAGGCCTCTGGTGGCAGGAGTGGGGGAGGACAGGCACCAGACCACATCCCTTGGTCCCTGCCCCATTCTCTCCTACAGACACTTCCTCTTACTTACTTCCTCCTACAAGGCAGCTGGGAGAGAAGCCCAGAGCCCCTCGGCCTGATCCCTGGTCCCTAGGGTCCCTGCCACAGGCCTCCCTCCACCACCAGCTGCAGCCCAAACCCAGCTGCCAATCCCAGCAGTAACGGACACCCCCAGTCCCTTCCCCAGGTGGCAGTGAACACAGGGCCTCCCAGGCCTACCCTCTCCGGTGGGTGGGACAGACGGCTCCTGTTCTGTCTCCTGGTTCTTTGGGGCAGGTGAGGAGAGGTGGGCAGTTCCCAGGCATCCCTGCTGCACTTGGCTAGGACAGGCATGAGTGACAAGAATTTGCCCCTTCTCAACGAAGCATGTACTACTGCACGAGGCCTTTCTTTCCTTCAGCCTCTACCGGTGTGGCTTCTGCCAGGCCCTGTGTTTTCGCTTTGACAGAGATCCTGTCATCCCATTTCAGAGCCACGAAAACCAGACTTGGAGAGAAAATGACTTGTCCGAGACCACATGGCTAGAAAGGGGGACAGCTAAGGGCAAAATCAAAGAGTGTTTGCTTCTGAAGTCTACATTCAAGCCCTCAGTGCGAGCCTGGTTCCCCTTTGGACAACCTCAAAGCTATGCCACCCTGACCCACCCCCTCAGGCCCCGTCCCCAAGCTACGAGCCTGACGCTAGGAGGCGCACATGTTAAGACTTGGGCCTTGTTCTCCGGCAACTCCTGAAAATCCATGGTAACAAAACACAAGTGGCTACAATCCTACAATCCAGTATTACAGGTGCCCAGGGGCAGTAACAATCTGCCAGGGGTGAGGTCCCAAAAGACTTTCCAGAGAGGGTGCAGCCCAGCTAAACCCCGAGGACAAACAGGAGCTGTCCAGGCAGAAAGGAGGGGAGAAAAGACCCTCTTTGCAGAGAGAGACCCGCATGAAGAAGAGGCTGAGGCCGGGAGTGCAGGGTACGAAGGTAAGAACTGTGCACTCACTAGCCGAGCGCTCCCAGGCAAATTTCCCTCCTTGTGTGAGCCTCAGTTTCCCCTTCTGTAAAATAGAGGTTAAAACTAAATACTCCAGCCTGGGAAGGTTGTTGCTACAAGTATAGTGGGCCAGAGACCAACGGAGGCTGCAAGCAGGACTTCTCCCTGGATTGGGCAGGCGATCTTACTGCTGCAGTCTCTTCCTGGCAGGCTGCGGGGACACAGCCCAGCCACACGGTCCCAGGGTCCATGGGAGGGTGGGCTGGCCTACCCCGGCCAGTCCGAGGGAAGTTCCCCCCAACACCTGAGGCTCCCAAGGCTCCCCAAAGTCCACAGTCACATCCTGCTTGTGCTCTGGCCAGAGGAGCAGGAGGGATCCGGGATGGATCAGGGTTTCATAAACAGGAAGAGAGGATGGGAGGGGGGAGACGCTCAGCTCTCAAAATAGACCTGCCGGTGCTTCAAAGGGGTCCAGCTCCGGAGATGGGGGGGCTGGGGGGGCTGGGGGCGCCTGGTCCACCGTCATGGAGAGGAGGGTGAGTGGAGCCCCAGTCTGGCTGAGGACCCCAGGAGTGCCGGGGGTACCGAAGGGATCTGGGGAGCTCTTGCCCTGGACTGCTGTCCATACTATGGCAGCTAAAACTCAAATCCCCCTTTCAACCTCAAATGAATAAAACAAGCAAGCATTAAACACCAAGCTTTGAGGAGGCCTGGCTGGCTCAGTGAGTGGAGCAGGCGACTCTCGGTCTCAGGTTATGAGTTCAAGCTCCACACTGGATGTAGAAATTACTTAAAAATACAAAGTTTTACGCCTGGGTGGCTCAGTTGGTTGGACGACTGCCTTCGGCTCAGGTCATGATCCCGGAGTCCTGGGATCGAGTCCCGCATCAGGCTCCCAGCTCCACGGGGAGTCTGCTTCTCCCTCTGACCTTCTCCTCCCTCATGCTCTCTCTCACTGTCTCTCTATGTCAAATAAATAAATAAAATCTTTAAAAAAAAAAGAACAAAACAAACCCAACACACCAAACTTTGTGGGACTGTTTAATTTATACATATCACACTCCCTCCCCCAGGGGGGCCTGAGGGCAGACCCTGTTCGTCCTCTGATGCTGGAAAAGCATCGGAACCTCAGAGGAACACGGCACCTGCCCAGGGTTCCACAGCAAATGAGAAAGGGGCAGGATTCTGAACTCAGAATGCTGGACTCCCAAGGGCCCCTCCCTGCCTCGTCTCCATCTGGAAGGCCCAATGCTCTCTGGGTCTGCCAAATCTGGCTGTTGGAGGCCCAGCCAAATGCCAGTTCTGCAGGGAAGGGGGCCGGGAGCCCTAGAGCCCACCGTGACACTTCCTCCCCTGCCACTCGGAACAGCAACCATCCATCTGGTCCATGCTAGCCCTGAGCACAGGTGCCCCTCGCTGGTTCCCCAGGACTGCTCCTCTTACCATGTCACTGGGAGAAACATGGGCACGTGGAAAGGGGTATATTTCTTGGCCCGATATGGGGCCTGGTACAGAATGGAGATTCTCTGTGCCCACGGTCATGTTCTCTACCAACCCAGCACCCACTACCGCACGGCTTGTCTGTCTCCACCCTCTCCTCAAGCCTGAGAACAACCTGAGGCTGGGCTGCTGACTCATTTTAGAGCCCTCCGGTGTCACAGCACAGTGCCCCTAAAGTCTGATGAAGCAAAGGAGAAAATGGCCTGCTTCCAGCTCATTGCACTGCACAGTGATGAGGTCCCGACCACAGGCTGAGCGCCCCCTGGTGTGCCAAGCCCAGAAGCAGGCACCGGGGATAATGTGAGGTTCTGGGGGCAACAGAAGAGATAAGCAGGTGTTTAGAAATGGTGAAACCGGGGCTCACAGGGACCCAATACTCCCCCCCCCCCACCTTCAGCACGCAGTGTTCTCTGGGCTGGGAAAAGTATGGGCTCTGTAGGCAAGCAAGACCTGACTCCATTGTGCACCAGCTATTTGACCTCAGGCCTCGATTTTCTCATCTGTAAAGTGGGGATAGTAACAATCTCTACATCAGGGGTGTTGTGAAAACTACACGCAAAGCTCCTGGAGTGGTATGGGTTAAGCTCTTTCTCTTCTTTAACGTGGCCTTCAAGGCTCTCCTTGCCCATCCATCCCCAGCCTTAACTCCCTTCCTATCCCAGGGTCTTCTGCTTAAAAACAGGCATCATAGGCTTGAGACCCAATGTAGGTTACCTGCCTGAGCAAGTTCGTGCTCTCTCCCAACAGGCCTCCCTAGCTCCTGGGGTAGCTTACCACCTATCCCCCCAAAGCTGCGAACTTCTCTGCAACCCCCAGAACTTGAACCCTAAGATCTGAACATCCTGGTTCTTCCTTGAATCCTTTGGTTTTGTTACGAAGCAACTAGAAGCAGGTACTCCGGAAGGAGATTCTCCAGACCAGGGGCCCAGACAAACTGAGGGACCCAGTCTCTACCACTTGGTCTGGCCTCTGCTGGCCAAGGTGGCCAAAGTGACCATCAGAAGAGAGGTACAGCCGACTTATCTCACCTTGCCATACCTCAGGCAGCTCAGCTCCCTTATCTCAGGAGGCTGAGACAAGGCAAACCTCGGGACCAGCTCTAGGTCTATTTCAAAGGTCAAGCTCATGGCAAGTCTGGTGCCCAGGCCGATCCAGGTCTAGAGGGTGTGGCGCCCGGAAGGGGGCAATATTGTCATACCCATGCTCCTGGTGCTGAAGTCACCGTGCATGCACGTGGGGCATCTGTCCCTCCCACTACTCCCTTGAGCCAGGCGCCATCATCCCCAATTTACAGATGAGGAAACTGAGACTTGGAAGGGAGCACACCTCTGGCCAAATAGTGAGCGTGGAGCCAGGAATTAAACACAGGTCTGCCCTAATGTCAAAACCCAGGCTCCATCCTCTCTAGGCAGCTTCCCAAGCACACGCACCGCCTGCCGCTCTCCCCCTGCCCCCCAATGGCCGGCAGCTCTGTGGCCTCACAGCTCCTGAAAACCGGCTGTGCTCTTTTCCAACAGAGAAATGAGAAAGCCCAGGCCCAGAAGGAATAAAGGACCCACCCAAGGTCACACAACTGTGGACACACCAAACCAGCAACAGGGACTGAAGGGCTAAAGGGAGGCGCCCAAGGGAAGCAAAGACAGTAGGGGAGGGAACCAGCCCTGGGCTGGGAGATGGGAACCCAGAGAAACGGCCAGGTGCCATGTGCCAGGCACTGGGCCCTGGTTAGACTTGGGGGGCCACCAGGTGCCCTCCCTTCATGTACCAGCACCGCATACCCAGAAGATTCTAGGCCCTCATCATGCCCAGCTGACCTCAGCCTCTCCCATCACCCCTTCAGCCCTTTCCTTATAGCCAGCCCAGCTGCCATGAGGAAATAAACGACGAAGTGGCCTGGGTGAGGAGGAGGTGAGTTCTAGCCGAATTCTGCTCCTAACCCAGGCCCAGCCGCCGTCCCCTCGCCTAAGAAATAGGAAGGTTGAGGGGCTCCTGGCTGGCTCAGTGGGTAGAGTGGGCGACTCTTGATTTCAGGGATGTAAGTTCAAGCTTCACACTGGGTGTGAGATTACTTAATAAAATCTCTAGGGATGGCTGGGTGGCTCAGTTGGTTAGGTGACTGACTCTGGCTCTGGTTGTGATCTCAGGGTCCTGTGATCGAGCCCAACATCGGTGTGCACATCTCTCTTTCTTTCTCAATGAAGAAATAAAATATTTTAAAAATAAATAGATAAAACAAAATCTTAAAAAGAAAGGAAGGAAGGAAAAGAAAAGAAAGAAAGAAAAGAAAGGAGGAAAGAAAGAGAGAGAGGAAAGTTGGAGCAAGCTATCTCTGTGCACAGGGTCACCTCGAGGACTCAGTGGGACCAGACAGGAAGGCTGAGCTGGGTGGGCCTCCCTCCTCCTTTACAACCATGCAAACGGTCCCTTGCTCAGGGTGTTTGCCTTGGTCCTCACCTTGGATGGCTGCAGTCCAGCTTCTTCCCCTGAGGCCTGTCCATTCTAGAAAAGAGAAGGGAAGGAAGATTGGGGAATATTACCAGAACTTCCCAGGGTGGGAGGGAGCAAAAAGACTCAGCCAGAACCCCCCCTCCCCCACCCCGGGGGGCTGCCCCGGCTAGCTAGGGAGGCCATGTAGGCGAGGGCCCTCTGCCCCCACCTTCAACGCAGGGGGACAGGTATCAGGCCCTCCTGCAGCAGCCCCTCACCCGCATTTCCCCCTTCCCTCCTTCATGCTCTCTGCCTGGCAAAGCCCTCATCTCTGAAGACTGAGCTCAAATGTCATCTCCTCCCAGGGAGAAGGAAAGGGCACGTGTGGCTCCCAGCTCTGCTGGAGACAAACTGAGTCTGTGCTAACGAATCGACTGACAAGGGGCCTCAGTCTCCCAATCTGTAAGCTGGGGAGAGTTACCCCCACCTCCCAGAACTGCTGCAGGGACGTAAGGAGACCAAGTCTGCACCAGTGACCAGCCTGGAGCTGGGGGCTGCCCTGTCCTTGCCCCATTCTCAGACTCCTCCCCTGCCCCTGCCGGGCAGAATCACGGCGGCCACACAGTGCCCCTGCATTCCTCCCCTGTGCCACAGGCAACGCGGCAGGGACTATATACACAGAGGCCTGACCTTCCTCATAGAGGGGAGGACAGAGATTAGGCCTTGGTGCTAACAGCTGCTCTCTTCCATGCCCCTGCTGCATGCCAGGCACTGGGCTTGGTGCCTCCTGCTTGTGGCATCATTAAATCCTCCTGACCTGGGAGGGAGGCCCTGTCCCCACTTGGTGGACGAAGAAACTGAGGCTCAGAGAAGCACGGCGATGGCACCTAAGGTCACAGGACTGGGAAGCGGAGATGCAAAATCCAGACTCTGATCACCCAGGAGGTGATCAAGGAAAGGTCTGTTGAAGAGGAGCCCAGCCTCAGCGGGGCGAACCACCTGCAAAGAGGCGGCCACTGGGGCCCATTTCTAGGCAGTCCCTGCTTCTTCCAGCCCCTAGACTTTGCCCTCAGGGGTATACCAAACCCAGCCCATCCTTTTCCTGTGTGATAGGAGGTGAGTAACCAGGCCTTTGGAAGTAAGGAAGGAGCAGTCCCCACCCCACCTGGCACAGCCGGTGTGTGGGGAGGCAGACGGCGGCTCCTCCTGTTAGCAAGACCCAGCCTCGGGCAGGTCAGGACTTTGGAGCCAGGGGCTGGGTCCACAGGGCAGCTGTGGCTTTGCCTGGCAGAAGCAGGCACAGCTGTGCTCTGCCCATTACATAATCTCCCGGCCCCTGGAGCGGCTCCTCCCTGCAGCTCGCAGAACATCCTGCCCCCTGAGCCCCTTTAATGCCCCAACCCTCCCCAGGGCCCCCTGCTCTGAAGGTCCCTCCACACATACATACACATACGTGCTGTCATCTCTCAGCAGCCTGGGGGGAGGGCTGGGTGGCTAAGGGCCAGGGAGTAGGCTGTAGGGGCAATGATGTCTTTATATGTTGAGTTTACCCAGCATTCTAGACTCCTGCAATAATTCCCACAGTAGGTCACAACAGCCTACCTGCAGACCAGCTCCCCCTGCCCTGCCCCTGTACTCCTCATTCCAAACCCCTGTCCTTCCTCAAACTCAACTGTGAGCCTCGCATTGAGCAAGCAACTCTTGCTCACACACTCCTTACTGAGAACCTTCTATGGACCCAGCCCAAAATCCTTCCATGGTTTCCCACTGCCCACAGAATAAAGTCCCAGCTCCTTGGCATGGCATTCAAGACCATCATCCCCAACTGCCCAATACAGGCAATTAAGCATGTGGGTTCTAGAACCTGGCCTTTTGGGTTCACATTCTGGCTTCTACCACTGCACGACCCTGAGGTTACTTCATTTCTCAGGGCTTCGGTTTCCTCATCTGTGAAACGGACATGAAAGCAATGTATCTCATTGGGAGGCAACAAGAAGCAAACAAAATCTACCCAGTCCACAAACAACAGCCATCATCATTACTGGGTCCTGTTCTTGAGCTTAACCGAATGACCTGGGACCCTGGGCAGACCAGCTTCTTTCATATCCCTAGCATCTGCACTGTGGCTCCTTCTACCAACAAAACCCTTCCTGCCTTGTCACTTTGGCAAACACCTGGCCTTCTTCCAGCAATGTCCTCTCCTCTGTTCACAAGGTTTCAAGTCCTTTCCTCCCTCTTCTGGACCCTAGTGGCACTGAGCAAACCCCAGGTGAACTCAGGAAGAAGCCAAGGCTTGTCCATCATCATTTCCCAGCACCCAGCTCAGGGCCCAGCACGCCGTCGATCACAGGAAAGCGCTGCTCAGCAGAGAGAGCAAGAAGGCCAGACCAACTTCTAGTACTCCTCTTTTTCAGATGAGGCTCAGAGTTAAGGGACTTACCTGAGGTCCCTCACCTAGCAGGTGATGGACATGGCGCCGTAACCCGAAGTCACAAGGCTGCAAGCCTAAATCCCCAGTGAGGGAGGGGAGGAGGCCTCGGATGCCCCCAGAGGTGTGGGCTTACTGAGCAGTGTCTGGGCGGTTCAGGGGACCCCAGACAGAAGCCCTATCTGGCTGTCTCCGGTCCCAGGGTCTCTGGCCTGGGTGCCACCCTCGTTCGTGAAACCCCATGCCTGTAAGAGCTGATGCGCAATGTTTCTAGAAAGCGATGGGCAGCCCTGGAGAAAGGACTGGGAGTGAAGAAACCACAGGAGAGCCTCCTCCTCAAAGCCAAGGTTCTGGGAAGACAGGGTCCATGTGCACCTCTGGCCTGACTGTTGCACAGGCAGGTGGGAAGAACACAGCTCCCCAGCCACAAAGATAGCTGCTAATCCGGCTCTGCTGGCCGCTTGCTCTGACCTTGGGTCTGTCATGTCACTTCTCTGACCCTCGGTTTTCTCATCTGTGTCAAGGCCAGGTCTGTCTTGTTCACAGCTGCACTGTTGCTTGGCACAGTACTTGTCACATGATGAGTACTCAATAAATATTTGCTGAATGAATGAATAAATGAATGAATGAAAGGGGACAATGACACTGACCTTGCAGTATCCCGAGTCAAAGACCTTGTCTAAAAAGTCTGGCATAGGAAGGGCCCTTGGGCCTCACCCACTCTTCTTGCTCTTCCTCAGGGAGCACTGTTCCTAGGACAGCTGCCCTAGACCACCGTGCCCCCTCCCCAGAGGTCAGAGATGGATTCCAAAAGGCATTCGTCCTTCTCGCCCAGGCAGCTCTGTCTTGAGAAGTGGGGCTCAGGGCAGCATCTGGAGAAGCCAGGCAGCAGATGGACAAAGACAGCACGTGCCCCACGGGCAGGAAGCAGCCCCAGGAGCTGGGTTCAGAGCCCAGCCCTGGCAGCCCTGCACGCTGCTGGAGGCTGGGGGCCAGGTGCCAGGATTGGCTGGCACCACCGGCCCTCTGAAAAGGCTGGACAGAGGCCCCGTGGAACAAAGAGAGTCTGCCAACATCCGGAGCCTCTCCTGGAGTCCCTTCCACCTGGGCCAGTTTGATCCCAGCCCTTCCCCATCCTTGAGCCCCGACCCCCCCAACTTGTTAGAAGACAGTGAGAGCTCTGGACTCTGATCCTGTCTCAAACATGAATTCATAGGCCAGTTCTCCCAAGTTCAGCTGTCCCATCCAAAAATGGGGGTAATCCTCTTTTTTTAAAAAAAAAAAGAAAAGAGGCTCCCCCCTAACATGGGGTTTGAACTCACAACTTTGAGATCAAGAGCCACACGTTTTACTGAGTCAGCCAGGCACCCCAATGATCCCTACTTTGAGAAGATGTTTAGAGAATTATTTTAACAAGGTAACAGAGGCGAAGCAGGGTCGGTGGCACAAAGTAAAGCTCTGTACAGGGCAGGGCAGGGCCCCCGGAGAACGTTCCTGCTTTCAGCAGGGCCAGGGAAGGCCCAGGGTGGAATCCGCACCCACACGGCCACCTGGGCCAGGCCCTGCCTCCCAGCAGCCCATTTTCAGCAGCGTCACGAGGAGGGCAGGGCCGTCCAGACCCCAGGCGTCTGCCAAATGCCCCCAATAGCCCCTTGCCCGCCTCTTTCCCAGCCAGGAGGCGGTGGCAGTGCCTGTACCTGTGGGTCAGGCTGCTGTATCGCTTACATGTCACCTGGGCTAAGAACAGCAAGGCCCTGTTCTCCAGTGAGAGCGGCCCAACCGGCGCCCCGGCTGCCCAGTGGCTCCTGTTACCCAAACAATAACACCCAGACGCCTGGCACTTCCATGCCGTGGGGGAGGGGAAGAACAGGCAGCAGCGCCCAGGGCTCTGCACCTCTCAGTCCCAGGAAGCATGAAGCTACGACCCAGCACTGGCCGCTGGAGGAACAGAGGGGCAGAGAGGCTAAGGACCGGCTGAGGGTCACACAGTGTTTCCAAGGTGAAGCTCAGAAATCACGATGCTCCCAGTCCTAGGAAATACACTAGTCTTCTCCTCTCACAGAACTCAGATGCAGTTGTGCTCAAAACTGAGTCGAGTTTCCTGTTTAAACCTGGTCCCCTGCCCCAGGATTCCCCAAAGGGAAGCAGGAAGTAGTGCCCCGCACTGGGAATCGAGCTCCTGGGTGTCTGCCCTTCCTGTGAGCATAACCCAAGGTAAGTCCCTAGGTTAAGTACTTCCCAGCCTCCCTTCCTCTAGGGAGGCCTAAGTCACAGGGGCATGCCAGGGCAAAGGCATCCATCTCTGAGTGCCCCCCCAACCAAGCCCTGATGCCCCAGGCCTTGGGGGGGGGGTACTGCAGAGGGCAGTGTTCCTCACCTCAGAGGGTGAGTCAGCGAGAGAACCTCCGAGAGTCGTGCAGGGCCTGTAAAAACCCCATGGCAGGGATCCCAGAGCAATTTACTCCAAATTGCACCTTCAGGTTGGTTACCTAATCCTGCCGCGCCCACCATCCAATAGCCAGTGTCAGCTATGACCATCCCTTTAAAGGGGTAGCACACCCTGGGTGCTGGGGACCTGGGGTCCTCACTCTAAGCACAACCTGTGGCCCTGGGAGGCAGGGTACTTGGTGGTTGCCCCAGGTAAGAGGAGGCAGAGGAGGGGAGCTAGACAGGGCCTAGGGACCAAAGCCAAGAGAAAATCACCTTGGCTCACCTGCTCACTGAGGTCTTCACACCCTCCCAGTATACCCCCACATCCCCTCTGGAAATGGAGTTTCATCTGCTTCCTTCCCAGCATGAGGCTGAGAGGAAAGTTTTCTTAATCTGCTGGTTCAGGGCCTTGACCTTGACCCTGGGGGTCAAAGGGCACAGGAAGAGCTGGCCTTCTGCATCCTAGGGCTTGGCACCACAGAATCCTCAGAGGAGAGCAGAAGCTGCTTCTGGGAGAGGCTAGGTGACAGAGGCCAAAACCCCCAGGGGCCCAGCCCTTCCTATAGGAGGGCTCACAAGGAAAAAGGCAGGCACCAAGGTCCTCCATGTCTCCTGGAATAATCCTCACAAGGTCTAAGGGCTTTTCCCCACTGTCTTCTCCACAGCCTGGGGTAGGGGACACATGTGTCCTCTGGCCCTAACCCAGGGGCAAAAAAAACCAAGAGTTTCAGCCCTACACAGGTGGTGTCACCCCATATCCCACAACTGCCAAGGGTCAAGAGGGGAAACCCTGCTAGGGTCAGCAGCAGAGAAGCAGGGCGCTCTCGGGGTAGGGAGCTGGGAGACATGAAAGAGACGTGGGGTTCTCGTGACCCTCATCTCTTGTAGAATCCTAGACATCTGGCACCTTAGCCCTGCCCTTCTGCGCTGATAGAGGAAGCTCCAGAGAGCTCCCGTACAGGTCCTAGGTGTGTGGGGTGACGGGGGGCCAGATCTCAGGGCCTCGCGGGATCCCCTCCCCGTGCTAAGGGGGTTCTGGACGCTTGGCGGAACTGTCCCTCGCGCGCGCGCGCACACACACACACACACACACACACCCGGGGCATAGGGGTGTGGAACCGAAGAAGGGCACAAGAGATCGGAGTGCACTCACGCCCTCGAGAGCGCCAGCCAGGCTGCAGCGGCGCCGCGAGCCGCCCCGCCCCCGTGGGGACCCAGGCTCGCCGGCCGCCGGCGCCCGTCCCCCGCCCCGCTCACTCACCTCCGGGTCCAGCGGCACCAGCTCCATGAGCGGCCAGGGCTCCTTGAGCTGGGCGAGCGGCATCGCGCCGCCGCCAGGCCGCCCGCGCTCCTCTGGCGGCCCGGGCCGCGCCGCCTCCCGGGTCCCGGGGTCACCGGTCTGCTCCCCTGCGCCCCCGCACCCCCCACGAGACCCCGGCGCTGGGGCTGGGCCGTCCGCCGCCGCTACCGCCGCGGCACTCGCACTTCGGCTCCCTCCGTCACCCGGCGCCGCCGCGCCCATTGGCTACCTGCGCGAGGGGCGTGGCCGCTGAAGCCCCGCCCAAGACCCCGCGGCGCGGCTTTCCCGGAGCGGACCCCAGCCCCCGGCGCGCGGGAGGGCTCCGGCCCGCCTTCGCCGCGAGCTCCTGGCCGGTGCTTTGCTCCGCGTATAAGAGAGGCCTTCCCGGTTCCTCCCTACCAAAACGCAGTCCTCCCCGTGCGGACCACGCCGGGGTCATCGCTTTCCCCTCATCTGCTCGCGCGGAGTCACGCCCCAGATATTCCTTCTCCATTCCCCGGCCCCCATCCGCCCGCCTCTCCCCTTCCTGCTCCAGGCAAGCACTCACACCGAAGGACCCAGGCCGGGGCTTGAAAGGAACCTGGGCCCCATGCCCCTCAGGCCTTCAGCTCTCAGAGGCCCTAGAGATCCCCCGGGATCTTAGCGCCCCAGCTCGGGGTAGGTTCCTATTATGTTGCCACCATCAACACCCATAGCGCCACCAGATTTTTTGGGTAATCTGTCCTTGAGGGGACCCCTTTCAAGCCAGATCTCCCCAGAATCTCTCCAACTGCAGGCCCACCCCCGGGGCTGATTTATGTTTGTTGCCCCCTCTGAGGAGGGCTCGGACCAAACTCCCAGGGTTGAGGGACACTTGGGCTGCACGTGGAGTAAAAGGCCAGGGAAAAGGGTTCCTCTTGGAGAGATTCAACCAACATCTAAAGAGGTGTTAGGGGTCCAGGTGCGGAGAGGTTTATTCACAGGTGGGGCAGTGGAGGGATGGGCTTGCAGGTTCATGGGTGGGGAAGAATGGCTAGTTATTTGCAAAGCTTTTGGAAGGCAGGGGAATGGTTGGGGCACCCGGGTGGCGCAGGGAGTTAAGCATGGGACTCTCCTGGTTTTGGCTTAGGTTATGATCTCAGGATTGTGAGACTGAGCCCTGCCTTGAGTAAGACTCTCTCCCCCTCTCCCTCTGCCCCTACCCCCACTCTCTAAATTAAATAAGTAAATTTTAAGGCAGGGTGATGGGGAGGATTGTTTATCAAAAACCTTCTGTGAACCAGCTCCAACAACCTGTGATTTCTTTGTATTCCCACCACCACCTAGTTTACAAATCATAAAACAGCCTCACAAGGATGAGATGATTTACCCAAGGTCACACACCAGGTCAAGAACAGATTAGGACTTTTAAGAAATCAAAGTTTATGAATATTTCTCCTAAATCCAGATACTTCCCTTATTCCACGACTTTCCTATGGTAGCAAGTGAATTGGGTTTTCAGTAAAAAAGACTGAAACCCAACAAATTTTTTTTAAAGATTTATTTATTTTGGGGCGCCTGAGTGGCTCAGTGGGTTAAGGACTCTGCCTTCGGCTCAGGTCATGATCCCAGGGTCCTGGGATCGAGCCCCACATCAGGCTCTCTGCTCGGCAGGGAGCCTGCTTCCCCCTCTCTCTCTGCCTGCCTCTCTGCCTACTTGTGATCTCTGTCTGTCAAATAAATAAATAAAATCTTTTAAAAAAAAAAAAAAGAAATCAAAGTTTATGAATATTTCTCCTAAATCCAGATACTTCCCTTATTCTACGACTTTCCTACGGTAGCAAGTGAATTGGGTTTTCAGTGAAAAAGACTGAAACCCAACAAATTTTTTTTAAAGATTTATTTATTTTGGGGTGCCTGGGTGGCTCAGTCCTTGAGTGTCTGCCTTACGCTAGGGTCATGATCCCAGGGCCCTGGGATTGAGCCCCACATCCAGCTCCCTGCTCAGAGGGAAACCTGCTTTTTCCTCTCCCACTCCCTCTGCTTGTGTTCCCTCTCTCACTGTCTCTCTCTCTGTGTTAAATAAATAAATAAAATCTTAAAAAAAAAGATTTATTAATTTTTTTATGGGGGGGGTGACCAGAGGGAGAGAGACTCTAGCAGACTCCGCTTACCTCAGAGCCCTACTTGGGGCTCAATCCCACAACCTTGAGATCATGACCTGAGCCAGATCAAGATTAACCAATTAAGCCAAATTAACCCACTGAGACACCCAAGAACACTCCCCCCCAACAAATTTCTTCTGAAGCAGGCTCTATGTGCATCATGGGGCTCAAACTCACAACCCCGAAATCAAGACTTGCATGCTCTATGGACCGAGCCAGCCAGGTGCTCCAGAACCCAACAAATCTTGACTTGAATCCTAACTCTTTTACCTCCTTAACATGGGAAAACTAATTCACTTTATATCGCTAAACCACAATTTCCCTATCTGTGAAAGAATTATAACCCAAGTCTTTCAGGTAGGTACTGAGCACAACGGTTACTTTATTTTATTTTTTGTTTTTTCTTAAGATTTTATTTATTTATTTGACAGAGAGAGACACAGGGAGAGAGGAAACACAAGCACGGGGAGTGGAAGAGGGAGAAGCAGGCTTCCCACTGAGCAGGGAGCCCAATGCGGAGCTCGATCCCAGGACCCTGGGATCATGACCTAAGCCAAAGGTAGATACTTAACAACTGAGCCACCCACGTGCCCCTATTTTATTTTTTTTTAAATATTTATTTATTTATTTGACAGAGAGTGTGTGAGCTGGGGGAAGGGGCAGAGGGAGAGGGCGAGAATCCCTAAGCAGACTCCCTGCCAAGCGTCGACCCCAACTCAGTGTTCAATCTCAGGACCTGGAGGACCACGACCAGAGCCGAAATCAAGAATCAGCTGTCCAACCAACTGAGCCACGTGGGCGTGCCTACATTTGTGTTAATCAGTAAACATTTATGCCTACATACAACATGCCAGGCCCTCTTCCAAAGCATGTATAGTATCCCAGGACTGCTTCTAGATGCTGAGGATAGAACGATGAACAAAACCAAGCCCCAGCTCTCCCAGAGTTGACGTTCAGTCTGCTGTGATTACAGAAATAATTACAGCCAACACACACCCAGCACTTACTCTGGACCAGGCACTGTTCTAAGCACTTCACCTGTATAAACTCATTTAATCCTCACAGCATTATAAGGTGAGAGCTGTTACTCTCTCCAGTGAACAGAGGAGGAAACTGGGGACAGAGGAATTAGGCATCCCATTCTTTGGGTCTCTCCGAGGTTACACAGCTTGAAAAAATGGTAGAGCTGAGACCACTCTGGCAGTGTGGGCCCAGATTTTGGTCTCTTGTTCACTCACTCTCCACGTCCCTGATGGGAAAGGGTGGGGGCTTGGACCAGAGGCAGTGGCCATTATTAACCTCGGCATTAGTGTCTGCCAGTTGAGCTGCCTGGAACCATTTGCAGCGTCCCAACTCCTGCTGCTCAGGGCTAGCCTTGTAATATGTGGACTGACTTACCCTAAAAAAAACTGTTGCTGTCTCTCTGAAATTCAAATTTAACTGGGCATCCTGTATTTTGATTTGCTGAATCTAGTGATCCTACTTGGGGTACAGAAGAGATGGCACACAGGGGCCAAACACCTGATGGCAAGCCGGACGGAAGTGAGACAGGAAGAGGTCCCAGAGCATCAGGGCAAAAGACTGGCTGAGGAAGATGGGATAGACGGGCAGGAGTAGAGGAAGTGAGGGGAAAGCAGGAGTAATTTTGTCTTCAGTCTGCCCCTTTCCTGGGGCCCCTGGCCCTCTTCCTTTCGCTTCTTACAGGAAACGATTCCCTATCAAGTGCATCGTTTCCGCTTAAGGACTGAGTGGTGGCTATGCTTTCCCACGAACAAGTTTCACTTCATATGTCCCCTCTCCCAAAGGTACTGGAAAGGCCATGGTGGGTCATGCTGGAAAAAGGAAGCCCAGAGAACAGCCAGGCCTGGCCTGGGCAGTTTGGGCAGGTAAGCTTGCCTACCTATGTTATAGTGACAGCAGTCACTCAACAGAGAGACATGGAGACCAAACCATCGCCTACAGGGCAGTGATCCTGCTATAGCCTCAGCTCACAATTTCCCCCGTTTCCCTCTAGACTCAAGCCCCAACTCCTTCAGTTGCTCTGCCACAGGGCCTTTGAACACACTGCTCCTTGTACTTGAAACTATCTTCTCTCTTCCTCAAACCAGCGTATCTCCACAATCACTTCCTCCAGGACATATTCCTTTGCCTCCCTGTTATACACACTCGTAGCAATGGATACTTCTCACCGTTGTCCCTTTCCATGTATTTATGTGATTATTTGATTAACACCTGGCTCTTCAATTAGACAGTAAGCTCTGAGAGGGCAGGGGTCGCATCTTGGTTCTTCATGGTCTTCCTGGCACCTGACACACTGCCTGGCACATAGTAGGTTCTCAAAGAGGCTAAGTGATATTCCAGCATCATCTATGTATGAAATGGTAGTAAATCCACGACTCAGACCCAGGCAGTCTAACCCCACACTCTGAGTAGTGGATAAATGCTAGCTATTAATAATAATAATAATAATAATAATAATAATAACGGTGTTAGAACAGGCTGTTCTGGGCAGTCACTTGAGGTGTTTGTTAAATGAATGACTCATAAAAGGGCTTTGCTGGACACAAATGAGGTTATTATTTTGTATCCTTTGGAGAGATTTTTCTGGCATGGAGCAGGGGGACTGAACTGAGAGGGGCCGAGGGCTGGGTTTTGGGTCTCTCTAAAGAGAGCCTGGCCTTGTGCTTGCTATAATCAAGAGCAGAAGGCATTGCCTCAGGGAGACGGTCTGTCATTATACTTTCTTAGCCTTTCGGTAGAGGAGGGTCTTGGCACACGTGTCTCCTGGCAGCAGGTGGAACACAATGAGAAGGATAATCATAACAGCAGTCACAGTCCTCTTTGACAAGTGATTACTAGAGGCCCGAGCTTGGCTAAGTATTTAAATAATAATAACCAACTAGAAGGGCTTATTGGGAGAGTACAATAGGGCCTGCTTGGAGCTGTTTAAAGAAAGAGCTCATCCAATTGTCCCAACACCACTATGAGATTGAAATCATTGTCCCCGTTTTTCAGATGAGAAAACTGAGGCACATAAAGGGACAGGATTGCCCATGGTCAGACAGCTGGTAAGTATTGCAGCTGGACTGAGAACCCAATTCTCTCAGACTCAAAGACTCACTTCATTACATGGTCAGCCCAGAACAGGAGCTCAGGGGTACCCAGCGTACAGACAGCGGGTAGCAGTGAACAGGGAAGGGGGTAGAGTCTCTAGTCAGCTCCATCCAGGTCTAGGGGCTGGAGGTGCCATCACTCCCCTGCTTAAAACCCTCATGTGGCTCCTCCATCACATTTCAAACAAAATCCACAGATTTTGCTGGGCCTGCAAAGCCCCACAGGACCAGGCTCCCTGCTGCCTGGGGCATCTCTTCTCCTTCAGCCTGCTCACTGCCTTCCTGGCACCAGGCTTCCTTCCTGCTCATTGACATGCAAGGCAGCTCCCACCTCAGGCTTTCTCTCCTGCTGTCCCCTTCATGTGGAAGGTTCTCTCCATTCATACCTCTGCTCAAATGTCACCTCTTCAGAGAGAACTAGCCCCTTCTAAACCAGCTCCCCAGCAACGGCATCACCTACGTTATCTTGTTTTCACTGCACGCCTCTCCTCCAGCAGCAATCACACTGCCCATTTACCTGTTTGCTACTGTTCGTTGCGCCCAGTAGAATAAAGTTCCACGAGGCAGGGCTTATCTGTTTTGTTTACCGTTGTATCCCAGGATACATCTGGCATATGGCAAGCCCTCAAACATACTTATGAATGGAGCCACACCAACCTGGGCTCTCATCCAGGCTCTGCCCCCTCCTAGCTCTGTGACTCGGAACATTTAGTTAAACTTGGTTTCTGCATCTCTAAGCCAGGGGTGTCTGAATTAAGTTAGATCGGGCAATAAAATATCTGTGTGGTGCCTGGCACATGGTAGGTGCTCAAGAGAAACCATACAAACAACCATAGCCCTTCTCCCTTCCTCCCTAATTCTTCCCCCTGGAAAGGAAGGGAACGCAGGAGGCTGGGACTTGGAGAGTTCACTGGATGTGTTCTCCACCGGTGTGAGATGAAGATGTGAGAAGAGGCTTCGGTTTAAAGGCACTCCCGTGACCATGGTCACGAGGCAGGGAAAGAATGAGGCCAGAGATGGAGTCGTCAGAAAGGAAGAGGAGGAACAGGAGTGTGCAGGTGGGACGGTCTGCTGGAGAACTGGCTGGGGGCTCTCCTGCTGCCCTGGAGCCTGGGGATGAGGCAGAAGCTTGCTGCTATTAGTTGGAAAGGATGGAAAAGGAATTGGAGTTCGAGGGACAAAAGAGGAAGCAGTGGGTCATCTGTAGATACTCATCAGAAACCAGCTATGTGCCCGGCACTGCTGTGGCCGCTGGGGATACAGCAGAGGAGGAGACAGAGAGGGTTCTCTGCCTTCTAGGATAGGATAGGGGTGGGTGAATTACGGCCCACGGGCCAAACCTGACCTACTATTTTTGCACACCTGTGGGCTAAGAATGGTCTTTACCTTTTTAACTGATTGAAAAAAATCAAAAGGGGCGCCCGGGTGGCTCAGCGGGTTAAAGCCTCTGCTTTTGGCTCAGGTCATGATCCCAGCCTCCTGGGATTTCTGCTCAGCAGGGAGCCTGCTTCCTCCTCCTCCTCCTCCTCTCTCTCTCTCTCTCTCTGCCTGCCTCTCTGCCTACTTGTGATCTCTGTCTGTCAAATAAATAAAAATAAAATTAAAAAAAAAAGAAAAAATCAAAAGAAGACTATTTCCTGACCCGTGAAATTTATATGAAATTCCAATTTCTGAATCCACAAATAAAGTTTTATTGGCACACAGCCAGGCTGCGTTTATGTGTGGTCTAGAGCTGCTTGGCACTACAACAACAGAGTCGAGTAGTTGCAACACAGACCATATGGCCTGGAAAGCCTGAAATGGCTTTTTTGCGTTTTGGGGGGAGGGGAGGGTAGTTTGTCAACCTCTGTTTTGGGACCTTCCATTCTCTCTGGAGAGACAGTTAAGGAAACAGTAAGTGGGTTTCAGGAGGCATCTGGTAAGGGAGCCAGCTCCTGCCTCAGCCACCTACCCCTGGAAGGGAAGTACTCCGTCCATCTGGACTACATTACAGCTCAGAGGCGCTGGGGTCATTGTCATCAGCTCTCCGCCTCTGGGCCAAGAGGAGTGAGCCTTTTCCTGAAAAAAAAAAAAAAAAAAAAGAAACATACTCAGTGATCTGCAAACTCCAGCACTACTGGATCCCCTTCTCTCCCAGATCCTCAATGCAAGAACAGCTTACACACACCACCTCAAAGGAACGTCCCCTTTGTCACCAAGGCCTGCCACCTACGAGTCTCCTCCCACACTACCTCATGGAACCCTGACAAGGATTAGGCATGGGTTGGGATTATTGTTCCCATTTCACAGACAAGGAAACTGAGACTTAAAGAAATTACCGGAGTTACCCAGGGCCACACAGCTTGAAACAGCTTGCAGATCCAGAATTAAAAAGTAGTGGAGTGTCAGCTTTGAAAGAGCCTTCAGGATTGTCTTAGTGAGCCATGGAAAACTGGTGGCCTGGGGCTAAGGTGAATCAGGTAAGGGTGGTGGCAGGTCTTTCGTGTGCAAAACATAAGGCTTGCATTGTCTGTGGAGAACTTAAAAACATGAATGAAACTGGGTAGGTCTGCTTTTTATTATCACCCTGCCCTGGTACCTCCAGACAATGTCGGGGATAAAAATGCTCCCTCCTGAAGAGATCTTTCTGTTGGTCTAAGTTCTAAATCATTGCTGTGATTATTAAGAGTTTTAAGAATATAATATATATGGAGACTTCAAATTAGTACATTTATGTTACCTAACCTTTGATAAATAATATATGCTACAATGGGAGCTAATTTGGAAAGCTATCCCCCTACACAGTTGACCCTCAGCATGTGCCTTTGATTTGAGACTTCCTAGCAGCTCAGAAGTACTGGAATCGCTTCGAGAATGTTTAGGTCCCCCTGTCTCTGTATATAAGCAGATTTGAAATCAACAATGATGGTACAGTGACTGTACCATCTGTAAAAAATGAAGGAACAAAACTTGAGCTACTGTAATTCTTTCATTCTCTGTGCCGCTCATTCTTTGAACCCTGCCCTGTTGCCCCTTTTTCTTGTGTATATGTACATGTCCTTTTTATTAAAAATAATAATAATGATGTAACTAAAAAAATATTGGTCCATTACTTTTTTCTCTTTTGTTTTGTAATTTTTTTTTTAAATTTTGGTTGTCTGGGTGTGTATATGAAGTCAATAAAAGGAAATTTTTTTTTTAAAGATTTTATTTATCTATTTGACAGACAGAGATCACAAGTAGGCAGAGAGGCAGGCAGAGAGGGGGAAGCAGGCTCCCCGTCGAGCAGAGTGTCCGATGCCGGGCTCGATCCCATGACTCCAAGATCATGACCTGAGCTGAAGGCAAAGGCTTTAACCCACTGAGCCAGCCAGGCACCCAATAAAAGGAAATTTTTACCATGTTTCTTTTCTGGCCATTATTATTTGTTTTGTTTCACAATTATTATTGGAGAAAATTCTGTCAGGTTGTGGTTAAAAAAATGATCCAATCTGGGAGTCAGATACACACTAGGTTTACCGTGGACCTGAAAACAGAAGACCCACAGACAATGACATTATCTTTTCAATCATGATCATCATTATTATTTTACTGAATACCTACTTGGTACCAGGCCCTGTTCTAAGGTTTGACATCATCTCTCTCTCTCTTTCTCTTTTTTTGGGAGGGGATATTCAGCAAATATTTATTAAAATCCTACCCTGTGTGAGCACCATTGTAGGTGCTGGAAATATGGCAGTGAACAAGGTCAAGTGCTTTTTCTCTATTACCCTTGAATCACTGGACCCGGAGGTGTTTCCTTATGTGTCATCTCACTTTAAAAGTGAAGACAGACTCCCACAGGGCTGGGATTAGGGTAAAGTGAGTAAGGCCACCTCATGCAGTGCAAGTTCAGATCCTGTCTTTATTTAAAATATTGATAGTTTGTTCATCGTAAATATTTATTGCATTATTTTTGACTTTTTTTAAATTAACATATAATGTATTATTAGCCCCAGGGGTACAGGTCTGTGAATCGCCAGGTTTACACACTTCACAGCACTCACCATAGCACATACTCTCCCCAATGTATTTTTTTTTTAAAGATTTTATTTATTTATTTGTCAGAGACAGAGGGAGAGAGAGTGAGCACAGGCAGACAGAATGGCAGGCAGAAGCAGAGGGAGAAGCAGGCTCCCTGCCGAGCAAGGAGCCCGATGTGGGACTCGATCCCAGGACGCCGGGATCATGACCTGAGCCGAAGGCAGCTGCTTAACCAACTGAGCCACCCAGGCGTCCCTCCCCAATGTATTTTTGACTTTTTAAAAGCATTTATTTATTTGAGAGAGAGAAAGAGAGTGGGGGGAGGGGCAGAGGGAGAGAATCCCCAAGTCAACTCCCCACTGAATACAGAGTCTGACTTAGAGCTGTCCTATGACCCATGAGATCACAACCTGAGCTGAAACGAAGATTGGACATCAAATCAACTGAACCACCCAGGCATCCCTAATTTTGACTTTTTTTTTTATTTTTTAAATTTTTATTTTTATTTTTTTAATTTTTTTTTTTTTAAAGATTTTATTTATTTATTTGACAGAGAGAGAGATCACAAGCAGGCGGAGAGTCAGGCAGAGAGAGAGAGAGAAGCAGGCTCCCGCCAAGCAAAGAGCCCGATGCGGGGCTCGATCCCAGGACACTGAGATCATGACCTGAGCCGAAGGCAGCGGCTTAATCCACTGAGCCACCCAGGCGCCCCATTTTTTTTTAATATTTTATTTGTTTGAGAGAGAGAGAGAGAGGGAACACAGGCAGGTCAGGGGGAGGGGCAGAGGGAGAAAGACAAGCAGACTCCCCTCTGAGTGTGGAGCCCAACATGGGACTTGATCCCAGGACCCTGCGATCATGACCTGAGCTGAAGTCAGATCCTTAACCCACTGATCCACCCAGGTGTCCCTACTTTTTAAAATATTACATTAATACATTAGTTATCTTGATTGTTGAGTTTTCAGGTGCCCCCTTAAATCTTACGCCCAAGATGATTCCTCATTAACCTCACCCTAGTTTCATCTTTGCTCATCTAACCCTTGCAGCAATCTTGTGAAGGAAGTGCAGTAATTATCTCCATTTTACAGAAAAGAAAAGTGAGGCACAGAGTGGCTAAATGATTTGTACAAGGACACACAGTCATTAAGTAGTAGAACTGGCAGGTGAACATCTCTTACCTTAGAGCCCATGCTCTTAATACTACTTTACATTTGTTTGGCCCACACAGCTTGCTGAATAACCCAAATAACTTGCCATTGCTTTAATTTAAGCTAAAAAATAAAATTTAAAATTTAAATTAAAAATATAAAAATAGGGGCGCCTGGGTGGCTCAGTGGGTTAAGCCGCTGCCTTTGGCTCAGGTTATGATCTCAGGTTCCGGGGATCGAGTCCCGCATCGGGCTCTCTGCTCAGCAGGGAGCCTGCTTCCCTCTCTCTCTCTGCCTGCCTCTCCATCTACTTGTGATTTCTCTCTGTCAAATAAATAAATAAAATCTTTAAAAAAAAATAAAAAATAAAAATAGGGGCGTCTGGGTGGCTCAGTGGGTTAAGCCTCTGCCTTCGGCTCTGGTCATGATCCCAGGGTGCTGGGATCAAGCCCCGCATCGGGCTCTCTGCTCGGCGGGGAGCCTGCTTCCTCCTCTCTCTCTGCCTGCCTCTCTGCCTCCTTGTGATCTCTGTCTGTCCAATAAATAAATAAAATCTTTAAAAAAAAAAAAAAAAGAAGTAAAAAAATATATAAAAATAATTTAAATAAAAATTAAATAATAAATCAAAATCAAAATAAATAATCACAATAAAATTTTTAAAATTGAAAATATAAAAATAATTCAAATTAAAAAATGCTTTCTTTCTTCCTTTCTTTCTTTTGTAGGCTCCATGTCCAGCTCATGACCCTGAGATCAAGACCCGAGCTGAGATCAAGAGTAGTTCGCCTGGGGCACCTGGGTGGCTCAGTGGGTTAAAGCCTCTGCTTTCGGCTCGGGTCATGGTCCCAGTGTCCTGGGTTCGAGCCCCGCATCGAGCTCTCTGCTCAGCAGGAAGCCTGCTTCCCTTCCTCTCTCTCTCTGCCTGCCTCTCTGCCTACTTGTGATCTCTGTCAAATAAATAAATAAAATCTTAAAAAAAAAAAAAAAAAGAGTAGGATGCCTAACCAACTTAGCCACTCAGGAGTCCCTCCAGCTTCTTTAAAAGTCTGTCAACCTGGGCTCACATTCCTGTTTTGAAGTATCAGCAGGATGAGTAGTAGCCCTTCTTAAATCAGGCAAGGTTGGGGCGCCTGGGTGGTTCAGTGGGTTAAGCCTCTGCCTTTGACTCAGTTCATGATCTCAGGGTCCTGGGATGGAGTCCCGCATATGTGCTCTGCTCAGCAGGGAGGCTGCTTCCTCCTCTCTCTGACTGCCTCTCTGCCTACTTGTAATCTCTCTCTCTCTCTCTGTCAAATAAGTAAATAAAATCTTAAAACAAAACAAAACAAAACAAAAAAACTCAGGCAAGTTCATCAGGCAGCCACACCCCCCACCACCCACTATTGTCTCAACTGTTTCACTGTCCTGTTGTCTGCCTGTTCCTGGGGGCATCTGGATTTGAATCCCTAATCAAACCCCTAATCCCTAATCCCATTTCACAAATGGAGAAATCCAGGCTCCATCCAGAAAAGAAGAGGCTTACCCAATGCACGAAGCACTTCTAAGACAGAGCCGGGCTCCAAGCCAGGTCCCACACCGTCCCTCAGTCACAGGAGACAATTGTGAGTGACTTCACTTTTTATTTTTATTTTTATTTTTTTGGTAAGAATTTATTTATTTATCAGAGAGAGAGAAAGGGAGAGAGAGCGAGCACAGGCAGACAGAGAGGCAGGCAGAGGCAGAGGGAGAAGCAGGCTCCCTGCCGAGCAAGGAGCCCGATGTGGGACTCGATCACACGACGCTGGGATCATGACCTGAGCCGAAGGCAGCTGCTCAACCCACTGAGCCACCCAGGCGTCCTTCACTTTTTCTAAAGGAAGCTCAGAGAGGGAGCTCCTAGACTGTGAACGAGCGAACACTCATTCCATGAGCACCTCCCAATGGCTGGTGCTGAGACCCGCATGCCCATATCCAAACAGCTCCCAGTAACTCTGACAGGTCGACCTTGACAACCTCCATCTTACAGGTGAGAAGATATGGCTTGGGAGGTCAAGTGACATTCCTGGGATCTCACTGCAAGTTTGCGGCCAATCTGCCTAACTTTATAGTTCACTAGCTCTTGACGTAAGACCGGAGGAAGCTACCTCCAGCTTCCTTCCTGCAACTCCCTCTCTCACTCTTGCTGGGATTTTCTGGGGCTGAGGCTATAGTCACCCCAGACTAAATTTACTCTCTTCCAGGAGGATATTGCCACCGAGCAGCCTGAGAAGCGAGACTGAGTTGTCAAAAATACCTGCTAGGGACACCTGGATGACACAGTCAGTTAAGTGTCCAACTCTTGGTTCCAGCTCACGTGATCTCAGGATCCTGAGACGAAACCCAGATGGGGCTCCACGCTCAGCAGGGGTCTGCTTGAGATTCTCTCCCTCCGCTCCTGCCACTCAGGCTCATTCTCTCTCTCTCTCATTCTCTCAAATAAATAAATAAATCTTGGGGCATCTGGGTGGCTTAGTGGGTTAAGCATCTGCCTTCAGCTCAGGTCGTGATCTCTGGGTCCTGGGATCGGGCCCCCCATTGGGTGTGCTTAGCCAGAGTCTGCTTGTCCCTCTCCTTCCCCCACAACTCCTCTCCTGCACTCCCACTCTCCCTCTCAAATAAATAAATAAAATCTTTTTAAAAATAATAAACAAACAAATAAATAAATCTATCTTAAGGAGAAATAGACCCTGCTTTGTGGGGAAGCCTGGCTGGCTCAGTGGGTAGAGTGTGCAACTCTTGATCTAGGGGTCATGGCTTCAAGCCTCACCTTGGGCATAGGATGTACTTAAAAAAAATTTAGGGACGCCTGGGTGGCTCAGTTGGTTAAGCAGCTGCCTTCGGCTCAGGTCGTGATCCCAGCGTCCTGGGATAGAGTCCCACATCGGGCTCCTTGCTCGGCAGGAGCCTGCTTCTCCCTCTGCCTCTCTGCCTGCCTCTCTGTCTACCTGTGCTCTCTCTCTCCATCTCTCTCTGACAAATAAATAAATAAAATCTTTTTTTTTTTTTTAAAGATTTTATTTATTTATTTGACAGAGAGAGATTACAAGAAGGCAGAGAGGCAGGCAGAGAGAGAGAGGAGGAAGCAGGCTCCCTGCCGAGCAGAGAGCCCGACGCGGGACTCGATCCCAGGACCCTGAGATCATGACCTGAGCCGAAGGCAGCGGCTTAACCCACTGAGCCACCCAGGCGCTCCCAATAAATAAAATCTTTAAAAAAAAAAAAAAATTTAAAAATAAAATCTTTAAAAACAAAATACCTTCTTTATGCCAGGCGTGTGTTAGATGCTTTTCACAAGGCTTATATTCCCTTCTTTGTGTTTACCTGGATCCTCTAAATTTTCAACAATGAATACGTT
Source organism: Neogale vison (assembly GCF_020171115.1). Lineage (NCBI taxonomy): Eukaryota > Metazoa > Chordata > Mammalia > Carnivora > Mustelidae > Neogale > Neogale vison. Next base: position 19,691,804 of record NC_058092.1, on the reverse strand, counting down.
TTACTTCCAGTACAAGGAATTGCCTGATCACAGCCTGGAAATGAGTCTACTAAAGATTTGGGGAAGTTGGGGATCAGTATCCACAACTGGCAATCAAGGAAGCTGAGACTCAGAGGATTGCCCAAGGTCACACAGATGATAAGTGACAGAATCAGGATGCTGCTTGGGTCCAAGGCCTGTGCTCCTTCCACTCCACGCCTCTGCCTGCCTTTTCTTCACATCTTGTTGCACAAAGGAGTTCAGGCAAATTCTAAACATACATAAGAGAAAGCAAGCATTTATCCTACTATATTTCAGGAAGATCAAATAATGAACGAGGAATAGTTCTTTCTGTAAGAAATTCAACTAATGAATGCAAGAAAGAATGAAGAATTAGAAAATTACCTTTTGGGCTGCCTGAGTCAGTCGATAGAGCATGTGACTCTAGATCTCTTGGTCATGAGTTCAAGCCCCATGTTGGGTGTAGAGATTACTTAAAAATAAATAAAAATTTGGGGTGCCTGGGTGGCTCAGTGGGTTAAGCCTCTGCCTTTGGCTCTGGTCATGATCCTGGGGTCCTGGGATCAAGCCCCACATCGGGCTCTCTGCTCAGCAGGGAGCCTGCTTCCCCCACCTCTCTCTCTGCCTGCCTCTCTGCCTACTTTTGATCTCTCTCTCTCTGTCAAATAAATAAATAAAAATCCTTAAAATAAATAAATAAAATAGATAGCTAGATAAAAACTTGAGGTGCCTGGGTGATACAGTCGGTTGGGTGTCTCATTCTTTGTTTGGGCTTTGGTTGTGATCTCCAGAAATGAGATTCACCCCACACCCCACATGGGCAGTGGGGAGTCTGCTTAAGATTCTCTCTCCCTCTCCTTTTGCCCCTCTACCCATTTCTCTCAGGTGAATAAATAAATCTTTTAAAATAAATACATAAAATATTTTGTAAAAAGAAAAATTTTTTGTAGCATCTTTTTTTAAAAGATTTTATTTATTTATTTATTTGACAGACAGAGATCACAAGTAGGCAGAGAGGCAGGCAGAGAGAGAGAGGGAAGCAGGCTCCCCGCTGAGCAGAGAGCCCGATGTGGGGCTCGATCCCAGGACCCCAGGATCATGACCGGAGCCAAAGGCAGAGGTTTTAACCCACTGAGCCACCCAGGTGCCCCAGGCACCCCAATTTTTGATAACATCTAATGAAATGATAGTTCATAGGTGGATGTTAAAATGAATAGATAAAACATTGATGGGGATTTCAGTGAAGAGAGCAGGCCAAGAGCCCTGACCAGCAGATCCATCAATAAAAATGTTTCAACTAAATATCACGTGCCTCCAGATATGACCTAATAATAAGTATACAGCACCACTGCCAAGAAGTTACTCTTGCCAAAATCGTTAAACCCAAACGAATCAAGCCACTAGATCTAACTTTCAGTTTACTGAAATGTAAATAACAGAAGAACAAGTTAAACAACACCATTAGGAAGCAATCAGCCAAAACTTCTGCGACTTGGGAAACTTCTCAGGACAATGCTCTGTTTTCTCTTACAAATAAATAGCATAAAAAAAAAAGAAAAAGAAAGAAAGGTTAAACTATTATACATTAAAAGTTACTTAAGAGGGGCTCCTGGGTAGCTCAGTGGGTTAAGCCCCTGCCTTTAGCTCAGGTCATGATCTCGGGGTTCTGGGATCGCACCCCATGTCAGGCTCTTTGCTCAGCGGGGAGCCTGCTTCCGGGTCCCCCACCCCCCGCCTGCCTCTCTGCCTACTTGTGATCTCTGTCTGTCAAATAAAAAAGATTAAAAAAAAAGTTACTTAAGAGACATAGCAACAAATGACATGTGTGAACCTTATCTGAATCCTGATAGGAACAAGCCAACTATTAAAGAAATTTGAAATGAACTAGGCATTCAGTGATTTTAGGGAATTTTTTAAAAAGACTTTATTTATTTATTTGACAGGGAGAGAGGAAGAAAGAGAGCACAAGAGGGGAGAACAGCAGAGGGAGAGGGAAAAGCAGGCTCTCTGCCAAGCAGGAATCCCAATGTGGGGCTTGAACCCAGGACCTCAGGATAGTGACCTGAGCTGAAGGCAGACATTTAACTGACTGAGCCAACCAAGCACCCCAGATTTTAAGGAATGTTTATTAATGTTGTTAGGTATCGATATTTATGTTTGAAACTGCCTTATCTGTTAAAGATATATGCTGAAATAATTTGGGTGAAATGATATGATGCCTGGGATTTGCATTATAGGACTCCAGAGAGAGGCAAAAGTGGAGAGGTAATTAAAACAAGATTGGCACAACATTGATAATTATTAAAAATAGGTGATAGGTACATGATAGGTACAGTTTATTATATTGTCTCTACTTTTATGCATGTTTGAAGTGTTCCATAATAAAGAGGTTTTGGGTTTTTTTTTTAAGATTTTATTTATTTATTTGACAGAGACCACAAGTAGGCAAGGAGGCAGGCAGAGAGAGAGGGGGAAGCAGGCTCCCTGCTGAGCAGAGAGCCTGATGTGGGGGCTTGATCCCAGGACCCTGGGACTATGACCTGAGCTAAAGGCAGAGGCTTTAACCCACTGAGCCACCCAGGCGCCCCGGTTTTGGGGTTTTTAAAAAAGATCTTATTTATTTATTTGAGAGAGAGAGGGAGCACAAGTGGGGGAGGGGGGAGAGCAGAAGGAAGGAGAGAAGCAGACTCCCTGATGAGCAGGGAGCCCAATGCGGGGCTTGATCCCAGAACCCTGAGATCATAACCTGAGCCTGAGGCAGATGCTTAATGGACTGAACCACCCAGGTGCCCCAATAGAGAGTTTTTTTTTTTAAGGATTAAAGCAAATAATTAAGAGAATTGGGACAAGGAGAAAATACAGATGAAGAAATAGAAATGTTCTGAGCCTCTTAGCAGCCAAAGCAAAAAGGGAAATAAGAGTCATGGTAGCCAAATGTTATGAAAGACAATCTTATGCTTGTAGTCTTTTGATCCCCACTCAGCTGCATAAGAATGCGTCCCAGGCCTGGGACACTTCCTAACCAAGAGACAAAGAGCCCACACAGCTTGTGCTGGGTTTTCACCTTGTGTGGTATTATCTTTCCTTGTCTCAAGTGCAATGTGTATTCTTTTGTTTCTTCTTAGAGCATGTGTATCATATGGCATCTGGCCAACCCCACTGCTCTATCTGTTCTCTGGAAGGGGACGAGGTCCTTCCACCACAGAATGAGAAGAGTGAGCATATAGGCAAATTGCCCCACGTCCACCACTGGGGGAGATCCACTGGCCATGGGGACCAGTGCCCAAGATTGAAGGTGATCTCACTCCTTCTCTTCTCTATGTGAGTAATGCTTGACTGCATGTGTTTTCTTTGGCGACTCAAATACCAAGACAAGATGGGTTAGAAGGGTTTAGAGTTCTCCCCCGGGGATTTGTAACAGGTGCACAGTACTCTGCTCTCTTGGGATTGATAACTGATGCACGGTACTTCATTTGACACCAAGTGATATAGAAAACCACCAAACCCACATAATCTCTTATGTATTTTATTTAAATTTTGTTAGTTAACATACTGTTCACATAAACCAACCAAAAAACTGGTTTCTGGAGTAGAATTCAGTGATTAATTACTTACATACAAAACCCCGTGCTCATCATAACAAGTGCCCTTCTTTTTTTTTTTAATGTTCTTTTTTTTTTTAAACTTTATTTATTTATTTGACAGACAGAGATAACATGTAGGCAGAGAGGCAGGCAGGGAGAGAGGGGGAAGCAGGGTCCCCGCTGAGCAGAGAGCCTGATGCAGAGCTAGGTCCCAGGACCATGGGATCATGACCTGAGCCGAAGGCAGAGGCTTTAACCCACTGAGCCAGCCACCCAGGCGCCCAAGTGCCCTTCTTAATATCCAACACCAATCTAGCTCATCTCCTACCTACCTCTCCCCATCAACACTTAGTTTGTTCTCTATTGTTAAAAGTCTCTTATGGTGGGGCGCCTGGGTGACTCAGGGGGTTAAAGCCTCTGCCTTCGGCCCAGGTCATGATCCCAGCATCCTGGGATTGAGCTCCACATCAGCCTCTCTGCTCGGTGGGGAGCCTGCTTCCCCATCTCTCTGCCTGCCTCTCTGCCTACCTGTGATCTCTCTGTCAAATAAATAAACAAAATCTTAAAAAAAAAAAAAGATTATTTACTTACTTATTTGCCAGAGAGAGAGAAGCAAGAGAGCACAAACAGGGGGAGCAGCAGAGGGAGAGGGAGAGGGAAAAGCAGATACCTCACTGACCAGGGAGCCCAGTGTGGGGCTTGATTCCAGGACCCCGGGATCATGACCTGAGCCGAAGGCTTTTTAACCAGCTGAACCATCCAGGCACTCCCCAAAGCCCTTTTTTCAGAAAAGATTTTATTTATTTATTTGAGACAGAGAGCACGCCTGTGTAGGAGAGCAGGGGGAGGGTGAGAAAAAGAGAGAGAGAGAGGGAATCTCAGGCAGACTCCCCAGTGAGCAGGGAGCCTGAAGTGGGGCTCAATCCCAAGACCCTGAGATCATGACCTGGCCTGAACCATGAGTCACCTGCTTAACCAACTGAGCCCCAGACAGGTGCCCCAGAAAACAAAAGTCTTTACCAAAGTTCTGTGAAGGACACTGCACACCTCAAAATCTCCAAAATTTTTCTTCCTCAAAGTTCCACGCTATCAGAGTAGCTCCCCAAACCTCTTCTTTCTTTTTGTTTTTTTCCAAATTCCTGGCCACCCAAATTCTGCCGGCTCACTCCCCTCCGTCTCTCCATAGCAGCTTTTCCTGAGTGGGACTGGGAGCAAATTTCTCAGGTCACTCCTCTCCTTGCTCAGGTCTGTTTCTCTCTCTCTCTGCCCTCCTTACAAAGACTCCTTAGAACTTAGTCTGGGAAGGAGGAAAAGCCATGAATATTTACATGTGAGTATTTTTGTCCTGTTGCATAGAAAAAAAGATCAAGGAAATACATCTGAATGTTAACAGTAAGAGACCAGCAGAGCTTTGGAATCAGGTAAAGTTGGGCGCAGGTCCTGGCTCGGGCACTTTCTAGTTGTGTAAATTTGGGCAAGCCTCAAGGGAGATATTTCTCTAACGCTCAGATTGATGTTCCATGAATTACTTAGCATGAACCTGGCATACAGTAATTTTTCTGTCAGGCGCAGCTTACAAAATAAAGGAGTTATCTCAACCTGGTAGGAATATGAACTTCATTTTGTCTTTATCACTATTTTTTGCTTTTATCGGTATATTATTTGAAATTTTTTACATTGAAGCCTGCCAGGGAGTTTAGGTTGGTGGAGCCGGCAGATTCTTAGTTTCAGTTCAGGTCAAGATCTTGGGGTCCAGAGATCAAGCCCTACCTCCAGCTCTCCCACTCAGCAGGGAGTCTGCTTGAGATTCTCTCTCCCTCTTCCTCTGCTTACTCACAGTCATGCCCTGTCTCTCCAAAATAAATAAATAGAATCTTTTTAAAAATTTAAAAAAAAAAAATTACAGGGCGCCTGGGTGGCTCAGTGGGTTAGGCCGCTGCCTTCGGCTCGGGTCGTGATCTCAGGGTCCTGGGATCGAGTCCCACATCGGGCTCTCTGCTCAGCAGGGAGCCTGCTTCCTCCTCTCTCTCTCTCTCTGCCTGCCTCTCTGCCTACTTGTGATCTCTCCCTGTCAAATAAATAAATAAAATCTTTAAAAAAAAAATTACAACGAGCACACATTTGCAATTTAAAGTAAAATACCATCAGGATTATTATAAACATAGGCATGAACTGTTTATCAGTAGAGGGCTAAATGAATTATGGGGCGTTTCATATTCTGAAATACTACAAACTCGTTAAAAATGTCAGTATAGGGCGCCTGGGTGGCTCAGTGGGTTAAAGCCTCTGCTTTCGGCTCAGGTCATGATCCCAGGGTCCTGGGATCGAGGCCCGCATCGGGCTCTCTGCTCTGCAGGGAGCCTGCTTCCTCCTCTCTCTCTGCCTGCCTCTCTGCTACTTGTGATCTCTGTCTGTCAAATAAATAAATAAAAATCTTAAAAAAAAAAAAAAAAAGTCAGTATAATGACATGGAACAAATGTCCACGGAATAGCAAGTTGCAAAACGGTATGTGTAGCATGACGCCTTTATGTATATTTTTACACACGTTAAGGATGTAAATACACAGAAAAGGTGTAAGGCCACTCAACACCATAGCTATCTCAGCAGTGAAGATGAGGGTTTTCCTTTTTTTTTTTTTTTAAAGATGTATTTATTTATTTATTTGACAGAGAGAGATCACAAGTAGGCAGAGAGGCAGGCAGAGAGAGAGGAGGAAGCAGGCTCCCTGCTGAGCAGAGAGCCCGATGCGGGACTCGATCCCAGGACCCTGAGATCATGACCTGAGCCGAAGGCAGCAGTTTAACCCACTGAGCCACCCAGGCGCCCCGATTTTCCTTTTTTTTTAATCTATGTTTTTGTAAGGTTTAATTTTTTACTCATGAATTACTTTTATATAAAAGAAAACATTTAAGGTAGGGGAGTGGTGGACAGGGTTTCCCCTGGTGTTTCTCAGGCCTAACAACAGAGCATGGCAGAAAGCCAAGGACTCCAAGAGGATCAGCTCCGCAATCTTGTCACTGTGCAGTCCGCTCCAGCCAGCTCCTCGGTGGGGAGGGAGGGGTTAACAGCCGCACCCCCTTCTTCAGCCCTCAAAGTCCACCCCAGCCAAAGTCCTCTTTTGCAAAGGCTGCAACAGAAAGAAGCTAGTTGAGGTTGCTCTCTCCTGGACGCCCCCACCGGGGGCCCAAAGGCAGGGGGAAGAAAAGGCCCTGGGGGCTGGAGGTCTTTCGAGATGTGGCTTATGGCCCCGAAGACTTCCGTCCTCCCCCAAGAAGAGGAAGGACCCTGGAGGGACTGCAGGGCCTCCCCAGGTTCTCAGGGTAGGGTCCGCCCCTCAAAGGTGTGCAGGGAGGGAGCCGCTAAGTCCTCGAACACTTGGGGGACAAGCCTGAGCAGTTCCTGGAATGCAGCGGAAATAAGTGTGATGACACACCGGAGGCCCCTATCAGCGGTCTCTATAAAACCGTCGCCTCCAGATCTAGCCCCTAGATTGAGTCCCAGGATATCCTGGCTGGTTCCGAGAACCCGGTCCGGAAGGTGGGCAGGGTTCCTGCCCCCTCCACGCCCCGCTCCGGCCCTTCTGGCCTGTGGGTTCCAAATCCCAGGCCAGCCCCGCGGCAGCCCATTCAGCTCCCAGGTTTACCCTTCCCCGAGCTCCCTCAAATCCTCCGCCCCACCCCCACCCCGTGCCCGCCCGGCCCTGGGCGGACCTCTGCCCCGCCCCCCAGTCCAGCGCCCTCCCCTCAACCCCGCGCCTCATTTCCGCATAGTTCCCGCTCCCGGCACCCCGCGCGCGCCTCGCGGACTCCGTGGCCCGCGGGAACCCGAGCCCGGGGACCCCGCCCCGGACCCCGCCCCCTCCGAGGCCCCGCCCCTGCACGTGCCCGCGCGTGGTCCGTCCGGTTCTCTGGGCCTGCAAGGGTGTCTCTGTCCCAGTGAGTCCCCGGGGCCCCGTTCGGAGGGTTGACAAGAAGGGCGTTCTGAGAAGCTCGAAGAAGATGCAGGCCCGGAGGCGGAAGCAGAGGATGGGACGGTTCGGGGTCGGGGCAGTGAGGGCCGCAGAGCTCGAGTCCACGCCCACCTCCTTTCCTCCAGCCGGCGCAGTTAGGTCTCGCGGGCTCGGAGCCCGAGTTTGAGCCACGGTTGGCTCGGTACCCGCCAGGTGCGCTGCGCGGGATGGTAGCGAGGCGGGGCGGCCCGCGGAGCCCTGGTCCTTCTGGAGGGCGAATCACGTGAGCTGGGTGTCCGACCCACGATCTGGAATCCAGGGGCCAACGGGAGGTATTGCGGTGAGCTCAGGCTCAGGGGCTCCCTCACCATAGATGCCGTGACCTGTGCTGGCAGCGGTGGGGAGCCGGGCCCAGGAGGCCCAACTGATGGGGCGCTGCCTCTCCAGCGCCGCCCACATATGAGGAGCTCGGCTCTGCGTTGCCACCGTGCGGCCGCAGGGAGCAGCGCCTACCTAGCACCCGGGGACCCTTCAGGGCTGGGGAAACTGACCTTAGCGATCAAGGGGCGGGCCGCTGTCGGGGAGATCGGCTTTCGAGACCCCGCTCCTCCCGAACCGGGTTCTGGAAATGGGGTCGAGGTTGCCCTGGCAGTCGTTCTTTCACTGGCCACTGTGAATCCTGCTCAGGACTGCGTAGGGTTGCGGACGCTCTGCATCCGCCCCCATGGTGCTCACCTACTAGCTCCTGTGGATGAGACCGATCCCTCCCAAAGGCATCAATGCCACCAACAACCAACCAGCTTGTCCTAAGCGCCTGCTATGTGAAAAGACACAAAAATGAATAATTAAAATAAGGAGAGAACGCGTTTCAATTCGTGGCTCTCCATTTTCATAAAACAACAAGTAACGTTTAAGGAAGGCTTACTGTATGCTATGCACTTACTAAGTACTTTTATCTGCATGAAGATATTAAATCAGCGCAGCCCCCTAAGGGCAGGCTATTTTACAGAGGTTCCTATTTAACAGATGAGGAATTTGAGGTTCAGAGAGGTCAAGTAACTTGTCCAAAGTCACACAGCTAGCTAAGGATTGCATTTCTGAGCTTTTTACTTTTTTTTAAAAGAACAGTTTTTAGTTCACAGAAAATTGAGCAAAAGGTGCAGAGTGTCTGTATAACCACCCCACACACATTCCTGCCCACTATTAACATCCCACACCACAGTGGGGTATTTGTTAAAATTAATGAATCCACACTGACACATTATTATCACCCAAAGGCCATACTTTACTTTTGATAAACCTTGGCTTTTAACAACTGTGCTGGTCTCCTGCCCTAATTGAAGACCACTTTGCTGAGGGGGCAATTCAACTGGGAGTTTGGATTATCTGTAGAATTTCCAAAGCAGGGGTAGGAAGGGCAGGAGAGCTGTATATATAAAAATGGGGAGGGATTTTCATGGTGCTTGGGAGTTTGGCTTGAGCAGGAGGTCCCAAATTTTATTTTATTTTATTTTTAAAGATTTATTTATTTAAGAGAAAAAGAGAGAACGGCAAGGGTGAGCAGAGGAAGGGCAGAGGGAGAGAGAATGCTCAAACCAACTCCTCACCAGTAAGAGCCAGAGAGTGAAGCTGGGGCCAGGTCTCCATCCCCGGATCCTGAGATCATGACCCTACCCGAAATCAAGAGTAGGCGGCTTTACAGACTGAGCCACCCGGGCACCTGGCAAGTTCCCAAAATTTAGTCAACGGAGTATCAACCTCATGAAGTTAGTCCTAAGAAATAATGGCCATGGAGTCATGGGTTTAATATGCAGGCTTTATTTTTTTGAATGCCAGCTGAAATAAATATGTCAGGCTAAAGAGAACTTTATTTTTTAAGTGATCTCTACCCTCAACATGGGCTCAAACTCAACCCCAAGAGTCCCATGCTCTATGCACTGAGCCAGTCAGGCGCCTCTAAAAATGTAACTATTTAAAAAATATTTGATTGGGGCGCCTGTGTGGCTCAGTGCGTTAAAGCCTCTGCCTTCGGCTCAGGTCATGATCCCAGGGTCCTGGGATCGAGCCCCACATTGGGCTTTCTGCTCAGCAGGGAGCCTGCTTCCCCCCATCTCTCTCTGCCTGCCTCTCTGCCTTACTTGTGATCTCTGTCTGTCAAATAAATGAAAAAAATATATATATATATTTGATCATGGGGAGGCCGGTGGTTCCCACAAGTGTAGAGGGCCAAGGGACTCCTGCAGGACTGAGGTGCATGTGATCACTTACAGCTTGTTCGCCCTCTGAGGACGCAGCTAATGGCGTTCTTTCAGCCAGGGCCTCCCCACTGCACTGCTCCGCTTGTGGGCCTGCATTCTTCACGTTGCGCCATTGGCAGGTAGAGTCAGAGGGGGAAGCAGGCTTCCTGCTGAACAGAGAGCCCGATGCGGGGCTCCATCCCAGGACCTTGCAGACCATGACCCAAGCCGAAGGCAGAGGCTTGACCTACTCAGGCGCCCCCATTTGTAGCATTTTATCTGGTCTGCACATGGGGGATCCAGGAGTTTGAGAAATCCAACAGGCAGAATCCAGCTGCCTATGAAAATGATAAATGAGCCGCCCTCATCTGGATAATGGTTTCCTGTATATGAAAGACCATTTTCTGGGAGAAAAGTCTTCCTGGTGGTATCTTTTTCTTTTTCTTTTTTTTTTTTTTAAGCTTTTATTTATTTATTTATTTATTTTTTAAAAGATTTTATTTATTTATTTGACAGACAGAGATCACAAGCAGGCAGAGAGGCAGGCAGGCAGAGAGAGGAGGAAGCAGGCTCCCCGCTGAGCAGAGAGCCCGATGTGGGACTCGATCCCAGGACCCTGAGATCATGACCTGAGCCGAAGGCAGCGGCTTAACCCACTGAGCCACCCAGGCACCCTAAGCTTTTATTTATTTGAAAGAGAGAGAGCACACGAGGTGGGGTGAGGGGCAGAGGCAGAGGCAGACGCAGGCGCAGGCAGGAAGCCTGATGAAGGGCTCCATCCCAGGACTCTGGGATCATGACCTGAGCGAAAGGCAGACACTTAACTTACTGAACCACCCAGGCACCCCTACATTATAGTATCTTGAAGGCATCATAAACTTCTTATGGACCAAAAAAATTTTTTGCTCACACATCATTAAATTATTCTCTAGAACACTTAGTGCTAGTCACACCCGGTTCTGTAAAACTACCATAAGAAATTACTGGAGAAACCCTGGGGAGGTAGGATGAGGTCACTTTTTGTCAAGCAAGGGTCAACATGTCCCAAGAGGCTTGCTGCTTTTCATAATTCTGAATCTCAGACCTACCAGCATATCTGATCTTATCTTTCTTAGTTGGCTTCTCATTCTCTTCTGCTTAAGGAATAAATGCCTGGAAGTTCCTGGGTGGTTCAGTCAGTTGAGCATCTGACTCTTGATTTCTGCTCGGGTCATGATCTCAGAGTCATGAGATCGAGCCCGAAGCTAGGCTCCATGCTCAGCAGGCAGTCTGCTTGAGATTCTCCCGATCCTTCTGCCCCTGCCCTTGCATGGCCTCTCTCTCTAAAGTAAATATATATATATACGATTTTTTTTAAAGCAAATGGCATAATAGGTCTACAAGGTCCTTTGGGATCCTGGTATCGCCCCACCGTGGCCCCATTAGGCTGATGAGAGAGGAATGCAGGAGATGGGGAAGATCTCCTGGACGAAATGACACTTGAGATGAAATCTAACCAATTTGTGGGAGAGAACTAGGTGATGGTGGTGAAGAGCTTTCCAGGTAGGAGGAACAGCGTGTACAAAGTTCTTGAGGCTAAAGGGACTCCTGTGCATGTGAGCAACTGAACGACTCTTGAGGAAGAGTCAGGGAGAGGAGTCTGTAGGTGCCAGATCCTGCCTGTCATTCCTGGAGGCATCACAAGCACTGTGATTTTTTTGTAAAGGTTTTATTTATTTATTTGCTACAGAGAACATGAGCAGGAGGAGGGGCAGAGGGAGAAGCAGACTCCCTGCTGAGTGCAGAGCCCAACATGGGCCTCCATGTGGGGCTCAATCCCAGGACCTCAAGATCATGATCTGAGCCAAAGACAGATGCCCAACTGACTGAGGCACCCAGGTGTCCCAACAAGCTCTGTGATCTCAATGCTGTGCCCTATGGGGAGCCATTTTGAGTTTCAAGGAGGGGGAAGACTTCTATCTAATCATTAAATAACAAATATTTTTTGAGCTTGGGATTTTATTTTATTTTTTTTAAGATTTTATTTATTTATTTGACAGAGATCACAAGTAGGCAGAGAGAGAGAGAGGAGGAAGCAGAAGAGAGCCCGATGCGGGGCTCAATCCCAGGACCCTGGGATCATGACCTGAGCCAAAGGCAGAGGCCTTAACCCACTGAGCCACCCAGGTGCCCCTGAGCTCGGGATTTTATAGTAACAAAATTCTTTTTTTTTTTTTAAAGATTTTATTTATTTATTTGAGAGAGACAGTGAGAGAGAGCATGAGCGAGGAGAAGGTCAGAGAGCGAAGCAGACTCCCCATGGAGCTGGGAGCCTGATGTGGGACTCGATCCCGGGACTCCAGGATCACGCCCTGAGCCGAAGGCAGTCGTCCAACCAACTGCGCCACCCAGGCGTCCCTATAGTAACAAAATTCTTATGGTCCCATACCATCTGGAAACTTATATTCTTTTTTATTGTATTTCTTTAAAATACATTTTTAGGGACGCCTGGATGGCTCAGTTGGTTAAGCGGCTGCCTTGGGCTCAGGTCATGATCCCAGCGTCCTGGAATCGAGTCCCACATCAGGCTCCTTGCCCGGCAAGAAGCCTGCTTCTCCCTCTGCCTCTAGCCTTCCACTCTGTCTGCCTGTGCTTGCGCTCTCTCTCTCTCTCTCTCTAACAAATAAATAAAATCTTTAAAAAAATAATAATAAAATAAAATAAAATGCATTTTTAAAGTTTATTTACGTAATCTCTACACTCCATGTGGGGCTCAAACTCACAATCCTGAGATCAAGAGTTGTACAATCAACAGACCGAACCAGCAAGGTGCCCCTACGATTCTTTCTTTCTTTCTCTCTTTTCACAGAATGAGAAACTTCTTTTTCTTTTCTTTTTTTTTTTTTTTTTTTTAAGATTTTATTTCTCTACGTCAGACAGAGAGATTGAGAGAGCGAGCACAGGAGCAGTGGGGAGGGGCAGGGGGAGAAACAGATTCCCTACTGAGCAGGGAGCGCAACTTAATCCCAGGACTCTGGGATCATGACCAGAGCCCAAAGCAGACACTTAACCAACTGAGCTATTCAAATGCCCCTAAGATTTTTTTTTAAGAGAAAGTTATACATACACATGGTTTAAAGAACTAACAAGTATTACAGGCTTTTCTATGGAAACAGAAGGCAGTCCATCACCCTTTCCCCACATTTCCACTTTCCCAGAGGCACCTATTTTCAATTCTTTCAGCTGACTGTTTTTTGCATTTATCTCTGTCATCTCTAAGTAGCCTGCTTGTTTGGCCATTTCTTGATGTTTCAGTTTTAAGCACCATCTCTTGACTTTCTACTGAGAAAGATAAAGTTTGAACTCTTTCCCCATCACCTGCCCCACTGTACACATAATCTTTCTTCCCCCAACCACCAACACAATTTTGGTTGATTCAGTAGTCATTGCGCACATTATTACATGTAAACTATGTTTCCTTTCTCTCTCTCTCTCTTTTTTTTTAGATTCATTTATTTATTTGAGGGAGGGTATAAGTGGGAGGGGGAAGGGCAGAGGAAAAGGGAGAGGGAGGGAAAGAAGCAGTCTCCCTGCTGAGGACAGAGCCGGAAGGAGGCAGGGAGGCTCAACCCCATTGCCCCGAGATCATGATCTGGGTCGAAACCAAGAGTCAGATGCCCCACCCACTGAACCACCCAGGTGCCCCTGTTTTTCCTTGTACAGCTGTTTTCCCCAGACTTAATAATTGTCCTGTTTTGTCACTTGCTTAGTTTTTGTGAGTTTCACCTTTTTTTTTTTTTTTAGGTAACTCCAGCAGTTATCTAAATGTCTTCCCAAAATGTTCACACCCATCAGCTGGGTGAGGAAGTGGGTGGAAGCAGGATTGGGCAGAGGGAAAGGAACTTCGATGAGGGATTCTCGTGCATGTGCAAAGCAGGGAGCTTTGGAGCAAGGATTGCCCGTCAGAATGTCCCAACCCCAGCAGAAATCTCAGGCCCTTAGACCCTGCCTGGCTCAGTCACAGTGTGGGGCTGCCCCAGGGAATGATGCTCTTTTGTACAGTAGCTCTCCATCTGGAGCCAACACAGAAGGAGCAGGAGTTTACACCTGGTGAATGGTTAGCATTCTGGGTGGGAAAGATCTAGATTTTGTAGGGTTTCAAGTTTTAAAGTTTATACAGTCTGGAGACCCTTAAAAAAAGAATACAAAGTTAGGTATAATTTATAGATTGATAAGATAAACCAGTAAATTCCTGGAGCTTCGAATCCCGGGAAGACTCAGCACCTTTTCTTCTGAGATCTCATCAGGCAGTCTAGCAGAAATGCTTTCTGGTTACAACTTGGCTTCTCCTGCCCACCTAGAACCCTCTATAGCTCCCAGCGCTCACAGGGTCCCGTGGACATGCAGGACCCTGGAACTTAGGCTGTAGGAACTTCTTGGGAAGTTTGCCACTGATCCGGGGATCTTCTTCAGTCTTCCTAGGGATTCCTCTGTGATCACATTTTTCTTGATTTACTCCATCCTTTCTGTGGAGCCCCTATTTCAAAAATTTCTTGGGGAAAAGGGTGTGGGAAGTGACATTTTGAGACCTTGCATGTCTGCAAATATCTTCATTCTACTTTCACCCTTAATAATTTGGCTGGGGGGGCGCCTGGGTGGCTCAGTGGGTTAAGCCGCTGCCTTCAGCTCAGGTCATGATCTCAGGGTCCTGGGATCGAGCCCCACATCGGGCTCTCTGCTCAGCAGGGAGCCTGCTTCCCTCTCTCTCTCCCTGCCTGCCTCTCCGTCTACTTGTGATTTCTCTCTGTCAAATAAATAAATAAAATCTTTAAAAAAAATAATAATTTGGCTGGGTACAGAATATATTTTAAAAAGCTTCTAGAACAGTGCCTGGCATAGAGGGGCACCTGGGTAGTTCAGTTGGGTAAACATCTGCCTTTGGCTTAGGTCATGGTCCTGGGGTCCTGGGATCTAGCCCCGCATGAGGCTTCTTATTCAGCGGGGAGCCTGCTTTTCCCTCTCCCTCTGCTGCTCCCCCTGCTTGTGCGCTCGCTCTCTCTCTCTCTCTCATATGAATAAAATAAACAAATAAATAAAAATTAAAAAGAACAGGGGCACCTGGGTGGCTCAGTGGGTTAAAGCCTCTGCCTTCGGCCCAGGTCATGATCCCAGGGTCCTGGGATCGAGCCCCACGTCCAGCTCTCTGCTCGGCCGTGGGCCTGCTTCCTCCTCTCTCTCTGTCTGCCTCTCTGCCTGCTTGTGATCTCTATCTGTCAAATGAATAAATAAAAAATCTAAAAAAAAAATTAAAAAGAACAGTGCCTGGCATATTTTAAATACCATTGGAGTTTTGGTATTACTATTATAAAAAATTCTAGTTGGAAATTCTTTTTTTTTTAACTTTCTATTTTTTATTTTCTTTTTTCTTTTTTTTAATTATGTTCAGTTAGCCAGCATATAAGTACATCATAAGTTTTTTTATTAACATATAATGTATTATTTGTTTCAGGGGTACAGGTCTATGAATCATCAGGCTTACACAATTCACAGCACTCATCATAGTACATTCCCTCCCCGATGTCCTTCACCCAGCCCCCACATCCTTCCCACCTCATTCCCCCTAGCAACCCCCTCAGTTTGTTTCCTGAGATTAAGAGTTTCTTATGGTTTGTCTCCCTCTCTGGTTTCGCCTTGTGTCATTTTTCCCTTCCTTCCCTGATGATCCTCTGCCTTCTTTCTCAGATTCCTCCTATCAGTGAGATCATATGAATATTGTCTATCTCTGATAGACTTATTTTGCTTAACATAATACCCTCTAGTTCCATCCACATTGTTGCAAATGGTAAGGTTTCAGTTTTTGATGGCTGCAAAGTATTCCATTGTATATAAATACTACATCTTTAAGATTTTATTTATTTATTTGACAAAGAGAAAGACAGGGAGAGAGAGAGACAAAGAGACAGAGACAGAGCACACAAGCAGGGGGAGTAGCAGAGGGAGAAGCAGGCTTCCTACCAAGCAGCGAGCCTGACGAGCCTGACGTGGGGCTCTATCCCAGGACCCAGGGATTATGACCCCAGCTGAAGGCAGTTGCTTAACAGCTGAGCCACCCAGGCACCCCTATACCACATCTTTATCCATCCATCTGTTGATGGATATCTAGGCTCTTTCCATAGTTTGGCTATTGTGAACTTGGAAATTATTTTCTTTTAGTGCTGTTACTGAGAAGTCCAAAGGCCTCGTGATTCCTGGTGCTTTGTATGAGATGTCTTTTCCACTCTGGAAGGTGGAGAATCTTCTCTTTTTCTCTGGGGTTCTGACATTTCACAACCGCATCCTGATACTGGTCCATTTTCATCCACGCACTGAGCACTTTGGAGATACCTTTCAATATGGAAGCGTCCATCCTTCAGAACTGGGAATTGTCTTCAATCTTAATTGATATCTCCTCTCTTTTTGTGTTTTCTCTTTCTGTAATTTCTGTTGTCCACGTGTTGAGTGTCCCGGACCAGTCCTCTAATTTTCTTTTTTTTACTTTCCTCCTTTCCATGTCTTTCTGTTTTAGTTTCTGGAAGGTTTCCTCAAATTTATTCCAACCCTTCCATTGAATTTTTTTTTTTAAGATTTTATTTATTTATTTGACAGATCACAAGCAAGCAGAGAGGCAGGCAGATAAAGGGGGAAGCAGGCTCCCCGCTGAGCAGAGAGCCCGATGCGGGGCGCGATCCCAGGACCCTGAGATCATGACCTGAGCTGAAGGCAGAGGCTTTAACCCACTGAGCCACCCAGGCGCCCCTCCATTGAATTTTTGATGTGCAGGGCCTCGTTGTTGTTGATGATGTTTGTCGCTCTTCTTCTTCTTTGGTGTATGTTCTTTTTATTTTTATTTTAAAAATAAAAATTGTACTTTAAAGATTGCATTTATTTATTTGACGGAGAGAGACACAGCGAAAGAGGGAACACAAGCAGGGGCAGTGGGAGAGGGAAAAGCAAGCTTCCTGGAAACAGGAAGCCGATGCAGGGCTTGATCCCACCACCCCGGGATCATGACCTGAGCTGAAGATAGACGCTTATTGACTGAGCCATCCAGGCGCCCCAGATGTTTGTTCTTTTTAAAATAACATCCTGGGGGTGCCTGTGTGGCTCAGTCCTTAAGCGGCTGAGAAAACTTTTCTGATCCCCTGCCTGGAGCACAAAGCCCCAGCTGCCACCTTCCTGGGGGGCCAGCTGGGAAACAGGAGCATTTGGGGGGGTCTCAGCATTCCCAGCGTGTATGTTCCTGCCACTGCCTGACTTGGGGAGGTTGCCCCTGCCGTCCCCTGCACTTGCGGTTTTCCTGTTCCCCTGAACTCGGGTTATCCTTTCCAGGGAACAGACCTCCATCCAGTCTTCTGCTGGGATCGAGGAAGAAACCCTGATGTCGGGTCCCCAGGGAACCTGACAATTCTGATTTGAAACAGCTTCCAAACTCATTTCAGATGCCCCCATGTTTAAACGGGTACCTGGACCTTTTGGGGGAGTCTGTGACCCTGTGACCCTTCTTCCCCACATGCAGCTTAGCCTAGGTTTTCTTTTTCTTTCTTTCTTTTTTTTTTTTTAAGATTTTATTTATGTATTTGACAGACAGAGATCCCAAATAGGCAGAGAGGCAAGCAGAGAAAGAGAGGGGGAAGCAGGCTCCCTGCCGAGTAAATAGCCCGATGCGAGGCTCGATCCCAGGACCCTGGGATCATGACCTGAGCTGAAGGCAGAGGCTTTAACCCACTGAGCCACCCAGGTACCCCCAGGTTTTCTTGTACTTACCTAGGTCTTGTACAGCCTAGGTTTTCTTGTCCTTATCCACCCAACCGTCTGTGTTTGAGCTTCCTGATGCTATGCTCTGATGTCTGCCCTCATTCTCCTCGTCTCAGTGGGTTTGTGCCTTAGACAAAATCTCTTTACTGTAGTTTTCTCGGGGTTGTAGGAGAAATGCGGAATTAGATATGTATGTTCAATCTGCCACAATTTTCAGAACTTCCATTCTTCCGAAATCAGTAAGCAGATGAGTAATTAATTATAGGCTGTGAGAGTTATGGAGGGAAACAAACCTGGGGCCAAGATGAGCATAGCAGGCAGGACAGCTCAGACCTAAGAAACTCAGATTTTGTCTTTTACTTTTTTTATGATTTATTTATTTTTTGAGAGAGAGAGAGTCTGCACGTACCAGTGTGATTAGGGGGAGGGGCAGGGAAAAAAATCCCAAGCAGACTACCCTGCTGAGCCCAGAGCTTGAGGTGGGGCTTGATCCCACCACCCCGAGATCATGACCTAGGCCGAAGCCAAGAATTGGAAACTCAATCGACTGAGCCCCCCCAGGCGTTCTATCAGATTTCTGTCTTTATTTTATTTTTTTTTTTAAGATTTTTTTTTTTTTAATTTATTTGACAGACAGATCACAAGTAGGCAGAGAGGCAGGCAGAGAGAGAGAGATGAGGAGGCAGGCTCCCCGCTGAGCAGAGAGCCCGACGTGAGGCTCGATCCCAGGACCCTGGGATCATGACCCGAGCCGAAGGCAGAGGCTTTAACCACTGAGCCACCCAGGCACCCCAGATTTCTGTCTTTAAATGACACCCCTCACTGCTGGGAAGAGAAGAGACCATCCAGGACCAGGTGTGGAGTCAGAGCTGGTGGGGAAGCCACCAGGAAGATCAAGGTGAAGGGGTGGGGGTCGGTTTGCAAAGGTGAAGGGCTCTAGAGCTGGAAGGAGCGATTTAGGACAGGGACCATGAAGGCAGGAACCTCCCAGAGGGCATTGCACACACCACTTCTGTTTTGTCCCCTGCTGTGTACATATCCAGGGCTTACCAATGTCCCTCGCTACCAGAGACACTTTATAAAATGTTTGTGAAGGGACACAGTGAGGGTGGGGCGTGAGAAAGGGGGGAGGTGAAGACCATCTAGAGGCTTCTCCTGCTAGTGTGGACTTTGGAGGCCAACTAAGGGCTGTGTAGTGAGCAACCAAAGGGAGCCACAGAAGGTGTGGAAGTTGGGGACTGACCCCTGCACACAGGCTCAGTGTCACCATGTCCTTCCCCTTCCAACCTGTCTTCTGTCACACCCTTTCCCCTCTGGCCATTCCTGCTGCAGCCTGACTCCTCCTGACATTTTGGCCTCTGCCTGATGCCTCTTCCTCCTCCCGGCCTCACCTTTCTGCCTCACGACTCCTCACTCCTGTCCTGGCTCCAGAAAGCCACAGTCTGATTCTTCAACCATGTTCTTATTCTGCTGACACTGACCTCAATCTGCGATTGGATTCTGGGTTTAACGTCAGATTCCCCCACAGAGGTGAGTTCCCAAGAGAGGGAGTCAGCCTGTTTCACTTGCCATGGCGTCCCTAGCAGCTAGGACTGGGCCTGGTGTGCCAAAGTGGGCTCAGTTAAAAAAAAAAATTATGATTTATTTATTTGAGAGAGAGAGAGAGAGCACAAGTGGGAGAGGCAGAGGGAGAGGGAGGTGAGCGCCAAGCTGGTCACAGGGCTCAGTATCAGGACCCCGAGATCACGACCTGAGCCGAAACCAAGAGTGTGACACTTAAGTGACTGAGCCACCCAGGTGCCCATGGCTCAGTAAATTAAAAAAACAAACTGAATTTAGGTTTTATTGACATATGATTGACATATAACATCATATGTCAGATATTACAAAAAGATCAGCACAATAAGTCTAGTTCACACACATCACCACTCATTGTTATAGTTTTCTTTTTTTTTTTCTCATGGCGATAACTTTTACATTTACCTTCTTGGCAACTTTCAAATATACGACATGGTATTGTTAGCTCTTGTCACTTGCCAGACCAGTAATTGTTGCAAGAACCAGACGAAAGTGGACATCATCTTGTGTAAACGGTGGATTGGAGAAGAGGTTGAAGGGGAGACCGTGGCCAAGGTATGTGACGTGGAAAGGAGAAGGGACAGCCTGAGCATAGGTGAGGGGCAGAAGTCCTGAGAGAGGAAGGGATAGGTCTCAGGACCTGGTGGACTTGAATGAAGCCATCCCCGAGCCTTTGCTCAGTGCTTGGCCCTGAGCCCTGGGCGATGGGAACGTCTGTAACACAGAACTGGGTGAAATCAACAACAGACCAACTGTGCTGTGGGCAGATCACACCTGGTGAGGGGGTGAGGAGGAGGAGGTTGCCCTGGAGATGGATTTTCAAAGCTGAGGGAGGGGTGCCTAGGTGGCTCAGTGGGTTAAAGCCTCTGCCTTCAGCTCAGGTCATGATCTCAGGGTCCTGGGATCCAGCTCCACATCAGGCTCTCTGCTCAGCAGGGAGCCTGCTTCCCTTCCTCTCTCTCTGCCTGCCTCTCTGCCTACTTGTGATCTCTCTCTCTCTCTCTCTCTCTGTCAAATAATAAATAAAATCTTTAAATAAATAAATAAATAAAAGCTGAGGGAGATACGGCCGGCAAGGGGGTGTGATTCCAAGGCCTCCAAGGTTCTGAGCCTGGGTGAGTGGTTGACTAGTGGGGCCGCGGTGGAGACAGGGGATGTGGGTTTCGGAAACACCGACCAGTCCGGGACCTTGGAGGATGTGCAAGGACCTATGAGGGGTCAAGGTATGAGGCGGGGCAGGGCACACACCTCAGGCTCACCCCACCCTCTGCATGGCCTTGTTTTCTTCCTGAGTTTGACCTCACCCAGACCTACTGCACCCCCCCATCCCTGCTGCGTACCCCAGCGTAGGTTCTAGGCCACTGACACTGGGTTGTGATGGCCCCATTCCCCACCTCATTCCCAGCCTCTCCCCAGTTGGCCTGCCCTTCTCTTCCATCCACGAGCCTCTTCCCCTCCTTTCAGCTCCCCTGGAAGTCATCTAGGGAGTTGTGTGTTGGGAACTTTGGGAGAGCTCTCTTTTACCCCCTTGCATTTGGTCAGATTTTAAAGCTAGGAAAATTGGGACACCTGGCTGGCTCAGTCAGGAGAGCATGTGACTCTTGATCTCAGGGTTGTGTGTTCAAGCCCCATTTGGGCCTTCAAGCCCCCAGTGAGGATCAGTAGAACAGATCAGGGAGTTAAATTTCGGTCTGCTGACTCTGATGCTTACTCTCCTCATAGCACTCCAAAGGCCAGGCAGACAAGAACCTGGGGAGCAAGGCTCTTTCTCACAGCCAAAGCTCTGGGTGCCCTGGGGGTGGGGGGTTCCTATTGTACTAAACAGGAGAGGTTGAATCTTGAGGGACAATGCAGTGTTTAGAAGCATAGACCTAAAGGCCCTAAGGACCGGAGTGCTCAAGCCAGCTCTGCTGCCTCCTATACCTCAATTTTCCCTTCTGCAAAATGGGATGAAAATAGTACTTGCCTTACTATGGGTATTGTAGGGATGAAATGAGGTGCATAGAAAACACTGTATGTCATTATCTTCTTTCCTGGAGCCCCTCTGCCCAGTCAGGAGCTCCTGTTCCTCCTATTCTGGCCAGGGGTGTGCACCAGGGAGTGCGGGCTTCCTTCCTGCTCTGGCCTGGGGCCCAAAGACAGGAGGAGGTACTCTTTCTTTCTTTCTTTCTTAAAGATTTTGTTTATTTATTTGACAGACAGAGATCACAAGTAGGCAGAGAGGCAGGCAGAGAGAGGAAGGGAAGCAGGCTCCCTGCTGAGCAGAGAGCACCCTGCCCTTCCCCCGCCATGTGGGGCTTGATCCCAGGACCCTGAGATCATGACCTGAGCCGAAGGCAGAGGCTTAACCCACTGAGCCACCCAGGCGCCCTGGAGGTACCATTTCCTATCTCCATTTTATTAATGAGGAAGCCAGGTCTCTGAGAGGAGAGATCACTTGCCAAAGGTCATGTTCAGGGACAGAGTCAGGATGAGAAACCCCATGTCTGGAATCTGGCCGCTGCACAGCCTGCTCCCCCCACATGGTGTTGATTCTCTGTGGGCAGGATGGGAAGACCCAGAATCCCCTTTTTCCAGGCCTAAGTTAGGCAGAAAACCCGTTATCTTCGGGAATGAGTCTCATCCCTTCCCCCATTGCCTGTCCTGGGCCAGACCCTAGCCCCACACTGTCGCTCAGGAGCCACCCTCTCCCACACCACTGAACACTGGGGATGTCCAGAGGTGGGCAGTCGGGGCACAGAAGGCAGGCCAACACTGGTAAGGAGAGTGGATCGTGGGTTCTGGAACCCAGTGGCCCTGGGTTCTTCAACCATGGCCAGCTGTGTCACTAGTTTACTAGATCACTCCGTCTCCCTGAGCTGTGTGTCATCCAGCCGTAAAATGACAGATGGAATAAAACGTCTCATTAGGACTCTTGTGAGGTGGGTATTTTGAGGGTGGTGCCAGTCAGCAGCTGGTAACTGGCTGTTGAGGGGCCGCCCGACTAACCAGCTGGAGAGAATAGGTTGGTTAGCCTGGGGCCTGGCGGGGCGCTGGCGGCTTCTGGGGCACAGCTTCTCGGGGCCGGGCCCCACCACTTACCAGATCTGACCTGCAGCCTCCTCCCCAGCCCTTCTGTGCTCTCTTGCCTGGGCCCTCAGGCTGCCACCCTGGAAGCTGCTGTACTCCCCGCCCCTGTTCGTGGGCAGCGAAGCCCACCCCCAGCTTCTGAACATGACCCTCACTGTCCCAGCTCTGGCCCTGCTTATGATCTCAGACCTAAGGCTTGTCTCTCGTCAACATCTCATATTTGCCCGCAACTCCAGTTCACCTGTTCTCAGAACAGGTACTGTTTGGTTCCTGCATAGGTCGTACACGATGGTGGCACCTATGGGTGGGCTCAGAGTGCTTGAGTTCGAATCCCAACTTGACCACTTACTTGCTCTGTGACTTTGGGGAAATTATCTAACTCTCCTCTCCCTCAGTTTCCTCATCTGTAAAATGGGGTCATAATATTATCTACCTGATAAAGTAGAAAACGATTGCAACCTAGAATGGACGTTTGGTAAGAATGAGATTCTGGTCTGTTTTGTTGGGCGTGGTATCACTGGTGCCTGACACACAGAAGGTATTCAACAAATATTTGTTAAACACGTCTGTGCCCTAGTGAGGTAATACATAGGAAATGACGAAGAACCACTAACAGAAATACAACACGAGCCACATACAATTTTAACATTTGTAGAAGCCATGTTTAGAAAAAGTAAAAAGAGAAAGGTAAGATTAGTTTTAATAATATATGTTTTAACATAATGGATCATTGCAACATGATATCAATATAAGAATTATTACTGAGAATTCTTTTTATCTCTATGCCCAACATGGGGCTCAAACTCACAACCCTGAGATCAAGAGTCTATTGCTCTACTGACTGAGCCAGCCCAACTACCCTGAGATATTTTCTGTCCTTTTTTTCCTACTAAGTCTTTGAAATCTGGTATGTATTTTACCCCATGACATCTTTCAGCTCTACAACAATACTGTAAGCGAAGTCCTGCCAAAAAATAAAGCATATTTAACAAATATTTTTGTTTCAAAATTTAAAGTAATTAAAATTAAATTAAATTAAAAATTTGGTCCTTTCTGGCATCTGCCACATCTCAATGGCTCTGGATCCTCATGTGGCTCGCGGTCACCAGGCTGGGATGGCACAGGTACAAAGTACCCAGGGCCTGAGTTAGGTTCCCCGGGGAAGTTCAGCTATGATTATTAGTGACCTGGAAGATGTCTGTGCTTTCAGTTGAGTGGAACAAGAAAACCACTGAGCACTGTGCACAACATGATTTCACTTGTGCAAACAAAGAAAAACTGCACCCCCACGCTATTTCTGTTTGTTAAATATGTAACCCAGATGTAAACAGAAGCCTCCTCGCCTTGTAAGAGCTCCAGGCCCATTCCATGAGAGCAGCAAGAGAACATGAAATGTGCCACAGATGTCTGCTCAGGAGAGTGGGCCCAGAACAATGGAGGGCCTTTGTGTTAGCGCCAAGAGGGGTTGCAGAGGCGCTGGAGGGCTGAATTACTTGGGTTAGGAAGGGAGGAGAGTGTGAATTTCCTGAGGGTCAAGGTGGTAGAATGAATGGGGCAAAGAGTCAGGGAGCACCCCTTCCTGGGAATGGGGAGGCTTGGGAGGGCATGAACCCATCACAGAGATGATACAATGGTTTGCCATGTGGGGTACAATGTGAACACTTCTGGGACCCCCGAACCCTCTGGGAAGTTTGTTCGACTGACCAATGTCTGTGTGCGTGAGTTTTAGGGTAGAGTTCAGAAAGAAGCTGACCTTTCATCTGGGTCAGAGAAAGGAGATGGCCAGGGCAGAAGCAAGAGCCAGAGACTGAGGAGACCGACACGTAAGGGTCCCCTTCTTTCTCCCAACACCATTCTTGGGACTCAAAGAGGTGACTGTCAACCTCTCATGATTCACGGGGGTGGAGGTAAGAGCTCCTCTAAGCATGTCCCCTAGATCTCAGAGGCAAAGGGGGCCTCAGAACACTTCTGGACTCGTCCATGTTTGTAAATAAATGCCCAGGAAAAACCCAGAAGGGTCCGTATCCACATGACAGGGGCTGCCTCTGGGAGGAGAGTGGGTTTGCAAAGGTGACGATTTTCATGTTTGCCTTCGGTATGTCTTTATTGAGGTGTTTCAAAAAATGTTTTTATACTGAGCCATCAGTACTGTTATGTTCAGAAGGAAAAGAACACTGCCCAGCTCCTTCCTCCGGGCCCACCCAAGGAGTACATGGCCAGTGTGGAAAACTCAGGATGTATGGGTAGGTAAGTAGGAGTAAGAAGCACGAGTCATTATAACTCACTGCCTGGTAGGTACCACTCTCCCAAATGCTGCTGAAACTCTGGGGAAATAAATGTCTGGCCTCTGGGCTGGCCCTCTGTAGTGCAGGCCTGAATAGGCCTTGCCATTTTGCCCCAGCCTCAGACAAGCCAAAGGTCAGAGTAGCCAAAAATGTTGCCTTAGGGCCCAGGGCCGTGAGGGGTCTCAGTCCTGTGCCTGGAGTGCCTTGGTGGAAAATGGGGCTTTTGCTTTGGCGTGGGGACTGCCGCGGGCCTTGGGCATGTCTCTGTTCAATTTGGGAACTATGCAGGGAACCTGGGAACCCTCCTGTGGCACTGAGGATACCGCCTTCTCATGACATAGAGGTCAGGAGTTTGGTCAACTTACTGGGAGCAAGTTACTTAGCCATTCCAGGCTTCTGTGTTCTTTTTTGTAAAATGTCGTGAGGGTTAAATGAGATAATGCCTGCCATACGATCGGCATAAAGTAACCTTAGGAAGCATAAGGATATTCTAAGAACAGTCTTTGCTCAGCTAAGCCCTCTAGCCCTCATGAAGGAGGTGAGAGGGGATGAATTTTTTTCTCCTAAAGGAGTGAGAGATGGAGCGCGAGGGCCAGTGTTCTGTCTGGTTAGAGAGGGAATAGTTGTGACTCCCTGTCTTGGGGCAGCGGCACCAGCAAGGAAGCTGGACACTTCCAAAGTTTCAGTGGTAGAAAATGGTGGGTAGTGGGGTGGCGGTTGGCTGCTTTAAAGGGTGGTGCCGAGGGGCCCCTGGGTGGCTCAGTGGGTTAAGCCGCTGCCTTCGGCTCAGGTCATGATCTCAGGGTCCTGGGATCGAGTCCCGCATCGGGCGCTCTGCTCAGCGGGGAGCCTGCTTCCCTCTCTCTCTCTGCCTGCCTCTCTGTCTACTTGTGATCTCTCTCTGTCAAATAAATAAATAAAATCTTAAAAAAAAAAAAAGGGTGGTGCCGATCCGGGGCCCAGACCACTGTGGAGGCAGGTGTGGATTCTAGTCTCCACTCGGCCATCATTGTGGCCCAGAACATGCCACTGGGCCTCAGAATAGTGTGGAGGTTTCTTATTTTTTTCTAAAGTTTTCTTTATTTTGGGGGCGCCTGGGTGGCTCAGACAGTTAAGTGTGGAACTTTGGCTCAGGTCCTGGGTCCTGGGATCGAGTCCCGCATCGGGCTGTGGGCTCAGTTGGGAGACTGCTTCTCCCTTCCCTCTGCTGCTCCCCCAGCTTGTGTTCTTCCTCTCTGCCAAATAAATAAATAAAAATCTTTAAATTAAAAAATTGTTTATTTTAGAGAGAGAGAGCACATATGAGTGGAGGTGGGGCGAGGGGGGAGAGAATCCCTAGCAGACTCCCTGCAGAGCCCGACAGGGGTCTGGATCTCACCTCCCTGAGATCATCTGACCTGAGCCAAAATGAAGAGTTGGATGCTCAAGTGACAGAGCCACTCAGGCGCCCCGTGTGGAAGCTTCTAGAGCGGCCTTCCTTTAGGCTCATTGCATCCAAGTCAGATCAGGTTTAGTCCCTCACCAGCTATGCAATTTGGGGCAGGTTACTTAACACTCCTAGGGCTTCAGTTGTCCCATCTGTAAAATGGGAAGCATGATGTTACGAGCTTCTTGTGAGAATTAAATGTGGTAAGTCCAGCACGTTCCGCAGAGGCTGGAGGCTTCCGGCGAGGGCTCGCTAACCATGCGGACTCGTTGGCGTTGGCTGGCTGCGGCAGGATGTGGCGGGTGACCCTTGGGGTTCTTTCTGGTTTGAGAAGTCATCACCTTTCATGTCTGATCCAGCTTCTCTGAGGGCAATTTAAGAGCCGTCCCCTCCGGTTCCATCTTACATGCAGCCCGGAAGAATGACAAAGCTCTCAGATAACTGGGAAAACCTTCTCTGCCCCCTGCGTTGCTGTGGGAGCAGGAAGGGAATGTTTCTGCTCTGGCCACTCGTTAATGCCCCAACTTCTCGGTCCAGAGCCCAGTCCAGGCTCTGATCATTTACGTTTCCATCTTCAAAGCCAGCTCACTCATTCCCATCGCAAATGCTCTCTGAGCATCTGCAGAACGGAGTCAAGGGTCACAGAGTGGGTCCTGGAGCCAGATGGGCCTGGACTGGACTCACGACTGGACCCCCCTGGGTCTCCCAGACCCTGTTTCCTCACCTGTAAAATGGAGAAATTGTTTCCCACTTCTCACGTGAATGTGAGGATAAGATCAAACAATCTCTTGAATCCTTTGGGGCTGTTTTTAGCTGCAAGCGATGGGTTATCTGACAAAACGAATCAAGGCATTTCATTCTCTCCCAGAAGGATCTAGATTTGGTAGCTCTGAAGCTGGCTGGGCAGCTATCTCAGGGTTGCTCTTTTCGCTCTGCCGTCCTTAGGGTCTTGAACTTATGATCCCAAAGAGGTTGCTGCAACCCCACACTCCATATTCTCATTCAACATACTCAAGCAAAAGGGCGCCTGGGTGGCTGGGCTGGTGAAGCATCTGCTTTTGGCTCAGGTCACTATCCCAGGGCTCTGGGATTGAGCCCTGGTCAGCAAGGAGGATGCTTCGCCCTTTCCCTTGGCGGCTCCCTGTGCTTGTGCTCTCCTGCTCTCTCTCTCAGATAAATAAAATCTTAAAAAAAAAAAAAAAAGAAAGAAAAGAAAAAGAAAAAAAAACCACACTCAAGCAGGAAGCCAGCAGGAGTAGGAGAGAGCAACAGCCCTTCTCCTCTAGAAACTCCTTTCTTTCCTTGAACAATCTTTCTCCAACTTTAGCAGGTACAAGACTCAGCCGAGCAGCTTGTCGAATCCCGGAGTCCCAGGCTCCTTCTCCAGAGATCCAGACTCCAGGGGTCTGAGGCAGGACTCAAGAACTGTGTGCTGAGGGCCCCTGGGTGGCTCAGTGGGTTAAAGCCTCTGCCTTCGGCTCAGGTCATGATCCCGGGGTCCTGGAATCGAGTCCCGCATTGGGCTCTCTGCTCAGCAGGGAGCCTGCTTCCCCCTCTCTCTCTGTCTGCCTCTCTGCCTACTTGTGATCTCTGTCTGTGAAATAAATAAATAAAATCTTAAAAAAAGAAAAAAAAAAAAAAAAAAGAACTGTGTGCTAAGCTCCCAGGCATGCAGAGGCCCCAGAGTTCACCATGGTTCGCATTGGGGAATGTGTCTCCCCCTAGTGCTAACTTTGGTCCTTAAGAAGGAAGAGGCTGGGGCATCTGGGTCGCTCAGTAGGTTGTGTCTGGCTCTTGATTTCAGCTTAGGTCATGATCTCAGGGTCCTGGGATTGAGCCTCATGTCTGACTACCTTCTCAGCAGGGAGTCTGCTTCTCCCTCTCCCTCTTCCCCCTGCTCATGCTCTCTCAAATAAACAAAATCTTGAAGGAAGGAAGGAAGGAAGGAAGGAAGGAAAGAGAGAAAGAAAGAAAGAGAAAAAAAGAAAAGAAAAGAAAGAGGAAGAAAGAAAGAGGCTGAAAAATGGGTCCAAGCCCTGGTCCTTTATCGGGAAGGTGCAGGCCCAGGGAGCAGGGGGCGGGGAGGAAGGAAGAGGGGAAGCAGGCAGGGAGCAGAGGAAGGGGACGATGAAGTCCCTCCGCTCTGACTCCATCTTCTGTGACTGAAGTTTGAGTCACTGAAGTCATTGAAGAGGGTGTTGGAGACGAGAGAGGAGACCAGGGTGAGAAGCAGGCTTTCCGCGTGAGAAAAGGTGACTATTTCAGGGAACTGTGGCAGGAGAGCTTGGCAGTGTCGGGGCCCACTTGAAGTGCGGCCCTAACTATGAGGGGCATCGGGGCAGCGTGGTTGGCGGGTTCAGCTGCTTGGGTGGAGGTAGCTGCCGGGGTGCGAGAGAGAGCCAGGCCGGAGTGGATGCGGTGTGCTTAGAGCTGGGCAGTGAAATCTGAGCCCAGGAAGGAAAGTGGAGACAGGAGAGAAGAGGTGACTGGTGCAGAAAAGGTGCAGAGAGGTCGGCTCCGCGGGCTGGAAATCTCAGTGAGGCTGGAAGAGGGGAAGGTTCTTCTAAAAGGCAGTAATAAAAAGTTAACCACAGGACAAAAACACACCTTTCAGAATACCACGTACGGATCCCTGCTCAGTGTGGAGTCTGCTTCTCTCTCTCCCCTAACCCTCTCCCCTGCTTGTGCTCTTGCTCTCTCGTAAGTGAAAAAAAAAAAAGTTTAAAAAAAGAAAAGGGAAAGAAGGGAAAAATAGACAACAGAAGGACTATATATAAAAGACTTGGGATACATGTAAATATAACAGAAAACAGTATGATGGATCGAGGCCAAACATATTTACCATTTTATGCTGCTGTAGAACTGAGGAGCCTCTACAATGGATTTCTACAATATATTGGCTTTTGTTTTTTTCTAAGATTTCATCTGAGGGAAGGAGAGAGCATGTGCAAACTGGGGGTGGGGCAGAGGGACAGCAGCTCAAGCAGACTGTTGTGGGGCTCAGCCTCACACCCATAAGACAGTGACCTGAGCCGAAATCAAGAGTCAGATGCTTAACTGACTGAGCCACCCAGGTGCCCCAGGATATACTGTTAAGTGACATGCAAGATGGAGAAATGTACTGTATGCTTTTTTTTTTAATTTATTTAAAGATTTATTTGAGAGAGAGGGTGAGTGAGTGTGGGGTGGTGGTGGGGTGGAGGGGAGGAGCAGAGGGAGGGAGAGTCTTAAGTAGACTCCACCAGCGAGCCCCATGGGGAGCTTGGTCCCACCTCCCTCAGATCACAGGGTGGAATCCAAGAGTTGGATGCCCAACTGACCACACCCCCCAGGCACCCCTAGATGCTCACTTTATGTAAGAAAGGGGAACAATAACATATTCATCTGTTTAAATTTAAAAAAAGATTGGAATAATTAAATCAAATTAAAAAGGTCACTAAATGGGGGCGCCTGGGTGGCTCAGTGGGTTAAGCCGCTGCCTTCAGCTCAGGTCATGATCTCAGGGTCCTGGGATCGAGTCCCACATCGGGCTCTCTGCTCAGCAGGGAGCCTGCTTCCTCCTCTCTCTTTCTGCCTGCCTCTCTGTCTACTTGTGATTTCTCTCTGTCAAATAAATAAATAAAATCTTTAAAAAAAAAAAAAAGGTCACTAAATGGGAAGGGAGGGAATAAGGTGGAGGACATAGGAACAGAAATTAGACTTTGAAGAGATCTTGTTTTGTAGATTAAGACTTGGAACTCTAACTATTTAATGTATTAAACTAGGAGAATTTTTTTAAAATATTTATTTATTTATTTATTTGACAGAGATCACAAGTAGGCAGAGAAGCAGGCAGAGAGAGGAGGAAGCAGGCCCCCCGCTGAGCAGAGAGCCCGATGCAGGGCTCGATCCCAGGACCCTGAGATCATGACCCGAGCCGAAAGCAGAGGCTTTAACCCACTGAGTCACCCAGGCGCCCCAGGAGAATTTTTTTTTTAATTCTATAAGGAAATGCAAGTTGACATTTTCTCATGTCCGAGATACGTAGAAAGGATGGATCTGCACGTACATTTCCAGGTGTAACTCCACTTTACTCACATGTCATAGATGGCTTTACAGGAATATTTTTATCGTGACATTTCATCATTTTCTTATTCAATACCGCACATCGTGCTTTGGTTCATCGTTCCCTCTGTGGTAACCCACTGAGGGCCGCATGGGGCATGGAGCCCCTCCCACACCTGCGTGGCATCCTCCCACGGCGCATGTGCTCATCTTCTCTGGGTTGTTCCACTTCTAGTCTGTGTGCTGCGAGGGCAGACCGAGAAATTCTTTTTTTTTTTTTTTTTTTAATTTTGTTCATCCATTTGAAAGAGAGAGAGTATTAGAGAGAGAGCATGACAGGGGAGAAGGTCAGAGGGAGAAGCAGACTTCCTGTGGAGCTGGGACCCCGATGCGGGACTCGATCCAGAGACTCGGGGATCATGACCTGAGCCGAAGGCAGTGGCTTAACCAACTGAACCACCCAGGTGCCCAACCCGAGAAATTCTTAAAAAATGGAAAAATACATAAAACAGGTTAATGTAAATGCGCATTCAGTGAGTAGCAAGCCACACAGAGGAACCACACTAAACTGGAAATACCGTGAACCAACTAGCTGTGTCTCAGGAAATATTACCAAAACAAAGAACTACAAACAAAACCTTAAACTCCCTTTCGTTATTCTGATACTGTTGTGTGATATGGAATTTAACAACTGAGTAACTGATTATCTATTTCATAACTCAGGGTACAAATGAGAATCGGGATTCTCATGTTGGGGGTAAATATACAGATGGAAGATACAAGAGTTAAGAAAAGTCTCTTAAGGGGCGCCTGGGTGGCTCAGTGGGTTAAAGCCTCTGCTTTTGGCTCAGGTCATGATCTTACCGTCCTGGGATCAAGCCCCGCATCAGGCTCTCTGCTCAGTGGAGAGAGCCTGCTTCCCCCTCTCTCTCTGTCTGCCTCTCTGCCTACTTGTGATCTCTGTCAAATAAATGAATAAAATCTTAAAAAAAAAAAAGTCTCTTAAGTCTTGAACTTGAATGCAAAGTACGGATGTGTTTTATCTTAAGAAGAAACCATGTAGGGCACCTGGGTGGCTCAGTGGGTTAAGCCGCTGCCTTCGGCTCGGGTCATGATCTCAGGGTCCTGGGATTGAGTCCCGCATCAGGCTCTCTGCTCGGCGGGGAGCCTGCCTCCCTCTCTCTCTCTCTCTGCCTGCCTCTCCGTCTGCTTGTGATCTCTCTCTCTGTCAAATAAATAAATAAAATCTTTAAAAAAAAAAAAAAAGAAGAAACCATGTAAAAAAAAAAAAAAAGAAACCGTGTCCTAGCTTTGTCTACCAAAGGCCATAAATAATGACCAATAAAGCAGTAGACCTTCTAGAACCTTGATTTTGGTGTTGCAATGCCATTCACCACTAAACGGAACTAGGATTTTGTTTTTTTTTTCCTGGAAATAGATCACCCCAGGTCTGGAGCAGGAAATGTACAACCTAAATGTGGAATAGCCTATCATAGTAGTTAGGAGGGGAGTTACCACACGCTACCATCAAAAGGGTTGTTATCAAAAGGACTTGGCAGGCACTTGAGGCCCCCCCACTGGGCAGAAAGAACAGTTTGAGCATCATTAAGTGTAATTAAACTACAATGAACTGAAACATATAAAATGTTTAATTCAGTGACCATGAAACTAACAACATTAAAAAACCACCCACTGGTCACTTTCGAATGGAGGATGCTAGTAAACCCAGCTCGTTATTTTGGAAACTGGCCAAAGATTTGGGCATTTATCCTTTTTCCGATACGAACTCTAATTCCAGCTAACTGAAGAGCAGATGAGTCAAGAAGTTTCTCTTCACGCTGGTATTTTGGGCATTATATGAAGAAGGGATGGTAGAATTAGAGGGTCCTCATTTTGCAACCCTTGATGAATTAATCAGTCTAGGAACTGAGCTTCAAGGGCCACAGTATCTAGAGACAACCAGGTGTGATGCGTCTCTGTGAGGTTTTCTTACCACTAAATCTGAATCCAATCACACATCCAGATCTACTCCTATTTAGCAGGAAACACAAAGGATAAAGAAACCTGTGAAATGACACCATGGAGACAGAAGAGCAAAATCCAGACTGGGAGAGAGATGGAGGGAACTTACAGGTGCCAAGAGATAAGAAATATGCCAACCATTTGCAATACAGAGATGCTCATTCAAACAAATACATTACTAAGAAAAAAAGCAAAAAGATACCCAGTTAGAAATTCGAGAGTTTGAAGACTTCATAATATTAAGGAATTAATGTTATTTGGGTATGCTAATGGTATTGTGTTTTCTACGAAGTCCCTATTTGTGGGTGGAATGGTGTGTCCCGTTATGGTAAGGGAGAGGAGCCAGTGGTATAAATAAAGCGAACTTAGCTACGAGTTGATAATTGCTGAAACTATGTGATAGGTACATGGGGTCTTGCTCAGTCTACTTTTGCACATATTTGAGGGTTGGTTTTTTTCTTTTTTTCTCTTGGAAGATTTAAAGTGAGCTAGAGTGCATGTGGTGGGGATGGCAGAGGGAGAGAAGCAGACCCCCCACTGAGTGAGGGGCCCGACGCAGGGCTCCATCTCACCACCCTGAGATCATGACCTGAGCCGAAGAGTCAGATGCTTAACTGATGAGTCGCCCACACGCCCCTAATTGAAATTTTCCATGACACGAAAAACAAGAATTTCCAAAGCCAAGTCATCGTGATTTAGGCTGTCCCTGGAAACTTGTGATGATGGGAAGGAACGAAGGTATCTGGGCTATCTTTCAGGTCTCTTGCTTGAGGAACAGAACAGGTGCTGGTTTACTAAGTTCAGGAAAAGTAGGGAGGTGGGGTTGTGAAGCACACGAGGAGTCCCACCCCGTCACTCTGACTTGGGGTGCCTGTGGCCCATCAGGGTGGGACCACACAGGAGCTTGGTGGAAATACTGAACTCGAGAGAGATGTGGGCAGGGGTCAAAAACTGTGTCACTGGATGACGTCACAGGGAGAAACTGCAGAGAAGGGACTTGAGACGAGGTCAACCAGACAAATAGTATCTTAGGAAATGGCAGGCCCCAGAGAGGTCTAGAACAGTTTTTAAAAAGAGGGGAATACTTGAGCCTTATCTCACACTGTATATAAAAATTAAAATGTTTTAAAGACCTCAAATTAAGAGTTAAAATTATTCAGAACTCTTAGGAGACACCAGTATAAACCTTTATGACCCTGGACTGGGCAATGGATTTAGACAGGACACATAAAAAAATAAGCAATAAAAAATTGAGTAAACTGGACTTCACCAAAACTAAAAACTGTTGTGTAACAAGTAAATAAAGAACACCCAGAGAGGGGCGCCTGGGTGGCTCAGTGGGTTAAGCCGCTGCCTTCGGCTCACGTCATGATCTCAGGGTCCTGGGATCGAGTCCCACGTCAGGCTCTCTGCTCAGCAGGGGGACTGCTTCCCTTCCTCTCTCTATGCCTGCCTCTCTGCCTATTTGTGATCTCTCCCTGTCAAATAAATAAATAAAATCTTTAAAAAAAAAAAAAAAAAGAAAACCCAGAGAATGGGAGAAAACATCTGCTAATCTTAAATCTGGTAAGAATCTAATACCCAGAATATATAAAGCACTCCCGCACTGTACCAATAACAAGATAAATAGCCCAATTAAAACATGAGCAAAAGGGGTGCCTGGCTAGCTCAGTCTCCAGTTTTCTCCAGGCTCAGAGTGTGGGCCTCTTGGTCTTGGGGTTGGGAGTTCAAGCCCCATGTTAGGCGTAGGAGTTTACTTATCAAAAAAATAGGCAAAGGATTTGAATACTTAAAAAAAAAAAAAAGATATACAAAGGTTCATTAAACATGGAAAGATGTTCAACTAGGCGTCCTAGGACGAGGAAAATACATATCCGCACTGAAAGATCATTGCATACCCACCCAGATGCCTCTAATAAAAAAAGAAATGGGAAAATGTGTGCTGATGAGATGTGGAGAAATTGAAACCCTCGTGCACTGGGGCTGCTGGGAGTGGAACCCGGTGCAGCTGCTGTCCCAACACAGCCCTGCAGCTCCTCGGGGAGTGGCGGAGCCTCAAGACCCCGCAATCCTACTCCAAGGTATAGATCTGCAAGAGCTGAAAACGTCGCTCCATGCCAACAGTGTGTTCCCGGTAGAGAAGGCGTCAAAACAGCCCTAAAATGGAAACAACCCAAATGCTCTCAACTGATCAATGAATAAACAAACTCTGGTACAGGTCTGCCCCACTATCCAGAAAGCAGAGCTCCCCCATGAACTAACAGACCGAACAAATCTCCACTCATATAGATGGACACATTTGTGAGTTTTCCTGGACCCCAGAAACAACACCGGCTGGTCTGAGACCTGAGGACATGCTTGCTAACGTATACACAAAATCAATCGAGATACAGCCCGGATGCTCACGCAGTTCAGGTTATGAGACTGATGCATTGCTACTGCGCTAAGGCACTACGCTCACACAGTTCAAGGGTGTTCTGGTGCTTTGGTCTGGAGTGTAGACTGTGGGAAGGGAACCTGGAGGGGCCACCCCCACAGCTCAGTGGGGAGCGCTGCCTGGAGGATTCAGGAATGGCTCAGTGCTGTTTTTTTTTTTTTTTTTTTAAGGTCTTTTGTAAAAGCAAAGTGGCATAATGTGAACTTTCCAAAAGCATTAAAGAGTTTACCTGTAAAAGGGAGTATTTGACAAAAGGGATCGAACACGCACTAGAACACCGTGAACCTCCAGAACCTCGTGCTTCCAAGCCGGTAACAAGCCTACACTTTATAGAATTGTCCAGAATAGGCCAATCTAGAGAAACAAAATAGATTCGCAGTTGCCTAGGCCAGAAGAGGGAACGGGGAATGACTGCTAAGTCTGGGGTTTCTTTTTTGAGTGATGGAACATTCTTCAATTATATAGTGTTGTTGCACAACCTTGTGAATATTCTAAAAACCACCGAATTGCATGCTTTAAAATGGTGAATTCCTAATGCAAATTCTAGTTCAACTTCGGGCTTCTGCTCAGCAAATGCTGCAGTGAGGCCAGTCCTGGGGAAGCCTGGAGACAGCGCGGGCCCTGAGCCCAGGCGGCGGCTGGCCACTTGTGGCACCTGTCCTCTTCTGTCATCTCTCCCCCGCCCCCCAGTTAATTCCAGCAGTTCTGGCCAATCCGAAGCAGAATCTGTGGTTTCATCCCTCTCACCAGGATTGGCTTAGGGGCAGGCAGGTGGTCCAGGTCTGCCCAAAGAAACCCCGGTTGCTGAGAGGCTTCTGGGTAATCTTCAGGAGAAACCAGTCTTCTGCCTCTGGACACCAGGCCACAGCCAACAGGGCACAAAAATTGGAAAGAACCAGCTGGGTACTTAGAACTACCTGAGCTCAGAACTTCATTTAGGGAGATGGGTTTTCCTCCTTGTAAGCCATTTTCTTTTACTTAGAGCCCAAAGCACCCATTCTATCTAGTCCAGGTTATGGTGACTGCTCCCCAGAGATGGGATAAAATGGGCTTGGAGACAGGGGCAGGGCTGCCACGGAGCCTGATTACAGCTGGCTGAAACAGCTTCACCATGTGTTCTCAAGATTGGGTTCCTGGTATGTAAGCCCAGGTACTCTCGTGGTCCAGGGCTAGTCCGCTCAGCAAGTATTTCCCATGAGGGCAAAACGAAGTTCAAGCTCACCCTACTCATCCTAATTCCTAAGGAACAGGAATAGAGGGTTACTACTGGGTTTAACGTCAGCCAGTCACTTCGCGTTTTAACTGTAAAACAGGGCTAAACAGAATTTTTGACACAAAAATTAAAAGAGGCTTGGGCTGATGTCCTAGCATAGTCCACAGCTGATCACATCTGACTGAATCTGAAGTCCCACAAACAGTGATTAAAGCAACCCCAGCTGTGGCTTCCTCCAACCCTGCAACTTCTGCTCCAATACCAAGCTGCTGTCTCCCTGACAGCAGTAACGTCCCCTCCGCAGAGGACACCTCCCTCAGAGTAAAAACTAGGTGTACAATTTAGAACGATTTCACCAACAGAGAAAGCAAGAGGCTGCAAGTTGCCTAAGTGGACAAAATTATCCAAAAGGTGCCCCTAAACAGAAGTCAGAAGTTATTTTTGGATAAAGCTGGGAGTCTGAACCCTGACTTTGCTACTCACTCTTGTATACAGGACCCTGAACCAGTTTCTTCATCTGAGCTCATTTCCTCACTCATAAAAAGGGCGTTAACATTGCGTTACACAATTGTCCCAAAACCGAAAACTAGAGATAATGCACCAGAAAATGATCAAGAAAGTGCTTCATAGAATAGTGCTACCTTCCCAAGGGGATAAACAAAGCAATGTTTTTTTTTTTTTTTAAATCTCCACTTTGCTTTATTTCTCCCAAACGATAGAGGTGACTTGTGAAAGCACATTCCAATTGCATCGATTTATTACAAGCTTTATTTCCCCAAGAGCTAACTTCTTGCTCCTTCCTCTGGAGGAAAGGGGGTTCACTGCAGGGTCTCTTAACAGAAGCAATCAGAGTCCCCATTAACAGCTCTGGTTTGCAGTTAGAGCAGTTCACGAGCAAGGACAAGAACGTAATCAATTCACAGACTTGTGTGTCTGTCTTAAGAACAGAGTGCCCATCGGTCTTAACATGTCTACGGCCAATTGTATAGACACAGAAGCACTTTTTCCGGACACAAGGACTATAGTTGGACCTACTAATTTTCTAGTTTTAGGGAGACTTTAAATGTGAATGAAGTGGAAAGGCTCTTCTGCTGTCCGCTACCAGGCCCAAATCTAGACCTACCCAAACTCTGCCTTGAGAAATACACTTCACGTTAACGCTCCACAACCAAGTACAGAAATCGCTCCTCTGCTCCCGGCCTCCACCAGCACTCCGCTCCAGGGGATCTTTCCTCGTTGCGCCTAGCACTGTGTTCTACAGCCGGACTCGAGACCAGAACGGCTGGACCGGAAAACCTCTACACCTCACACCAGAATGCGTCCTGTGCCAAGAGACCTGGAGAAACCAGGCTCCCCCACTCCTGGGAAAAGATTAGAGGCAGCATTCCAAGCCAAACTGTATCCAGCTTTATTAAAGATACTTTTCATAAACAATCATGGTATTTCAGGCAGGACATGGGCAGACAATCGTTAACAGTATACAACAACTTTCAAACTCCCTTCTTCAATGGACTACCAAAATCAGAAAGCCACTATAAAACCCAATGCAGTCTTCATGTGATGCTCGGAGCAGGGACGTTTAGAGTGAGGGCGGACAGTTCACATTTAGCATGTTGTTTAACAACTTTTCACATGCCGACCCTGACTTTCGGGAAATGAAATGAAAATGGCAGGATTATCCATCTGAAGATCCACGAGCTAAAAAAGGAACTCTTTTGAGGGACGCCATCTCAGTGGTGACACTTTGTCAAGTCCAGATTGCCTGACATACTGGGAACCATGTCTTGGGGGTCAGGTTCCAACAGGTCTCTGGGTTTAAGGGAGTCAAGTCTATGTTGAAGGCAGAGAGGGAGAAGAGGACATAAAAACTGAATTTTAGTTTTTTCCACGCCACCAAGGGGTTTGTACCCAGGCAGCTCATGTGTGTCAACGTCAAGGAACCCCTCCTCCTGGGAGCCAAGAGGAAGTTTCTCAAAACTAGGAGGGGAAGGTGTTTTTCCCCTTGTGTCAATCTAGCTTGAGAGGTATTCTATTAGTGACATATGCCCTTCCCCCAAAACAATGAAGTGTTCTGTGTGCTAACAACATAGCTTAAAAAAAAAAAAAAAAAAAAAAAAAAAAAAGTAAAACAAAATTCTGCATTTTTATAAAACTTGATAAAAAATAGTATTTCAAACTGTACAGTCACCAGAAGTACACAGTTATCAAAAATGCACACCCTTCACTTGGCATCTCCAGCACCTTCAGCTTTCTGTGCCTAGAAGAAGAAAAAGATCAATACAATGTCACCACCTACAGACGTGACACGATTTTCATTCATATCCCATCCCCAGCACTACACCTGCACCCACACCCAAGTTCAGATTTTAGATCCTTCCAGACTCAGTCCTTGTTTTGAGGAGAACTTGGTAACCTTCCCTCTGGACCTCACTCGACAACTGGGGAAGGGAGCACACTGGCATCAGAAGAGGCGTTTATCCTCCAGCTTGAAAACACTATGGTGTAGCGTGAGCTCACACAACAGTGCCCATTACTGGACAGCAGAGACTTTAGGAATCCAGAATGTAAGCTCATGGAAAAACCACAAGCAAACTCTGGGCTGAGTTTGGGGCAATACAGGAGCAGGAGAAAGATAAAAGAAGCTTCTGGAATTGGTAACTGACTCAGAGCTGGCTCCATGAAGTCGGACAGCTGTTGTACCTGGTCTGTTTTGGCATCTCCGTTTTCTGCAGGGTTATTCCCATCCTTGCTGGCATCAGCTTTCCCCTTTTTCCCTTTGGGTACCTTCTCTCCCTTCTAAAAAGGAGAAGGGAGAAAAAAAAGAAAAGAAAAGAAAAAAAAAAAAAAGAAAAAAAAGAAAAGAGCAGTTTCCTCAAATTTTGCCTGAGCAGGGTATGATCTGCCAAGTTCTGTACGACACAGGTTTATCAAAGATAACACCCACAGACTATAAACCCCCCCCATTGATAAAAATGTATCAAAACAAGACCAAATTATCATCTGCTCTGGTCTTCAGTATACACATTTTTATTTGAGTGTAAAAAATAGAAGAAACAGTGCCTTGAATACTCAGGTTTAATATGTACAATCTCTTGTAAACTGTGGACCCCCCCGCCCAGAACCCTGTTGCCCCATTATTTTTATCTTGATAGAGTTCTTGATTAGAAAACCAGTATTACAAAATGTCAGGGATAAATAAGGCAAGCTATCAAAACAAGTTAGAATGTCCATTAACAGGGTCATCAGTCTGCTGAATTAGGACACTGAACGACAGGCCTCATCCTGCGAAAATGATCAATTCCAATATAACTTTTAAAGCCCAGTTCAAATAACTTTCTCAAATCAAGTCTGTGTCAATGGATGAAACTGTCAGACAGCAGAACTGCCAGCAATGTGGGAAGCCGCAGCAATTCCGAGGAGCATCCTAGTCTTTCAGTTCCACTCACCTTTGCAGGGGCCTTTTTAGGCTTGGGCTCTGGCTTTGGAGGAGCAGGTTTCTTTTATTTCAGGAAAAGAAAAATAGAATATTAGTATGATGGGCCAAAGAAACAATCTACCACCAAACCACAGTACTACTGGCACGTAAGTTTCTCTTATTTCCTAAAGCCTCTGGGGCTGGCTTTCAGTTAGGAGTTTCCAATCTCCAGGAACCCATTTAAGTAATATGCCAAGGTATCCCACTTTGGCCACAAGCCACCTGAATTTCAGAACCAGCAAGTATCAATCAGGTAAGAGCCCACAAGAGAGTAGTTCATTCAAAAGCTGCCCCTAACCATAACCCACGGGAAACAAAGGGAATTTTTAATACTTTTCAGTTTCAGGGATAAACAAAGTTTAATAGCAGACACTTACAGCAGATAACCTTGCAGATCTTCTCTGTGGCTATTAAAAGAAAAAAAAATTAGAAATAGGACAATTAAAAAAAACCAAAAGGTAAAAAATTTTGTTATCAGTTCGGTCTAGACTATAGGAAGCGCAGAGAGCATAGGGAAATACCGGACTAGAGGTGTGATTAATTACCAGCAAAGGAGTCCCAAAGCTGTTTAAGACTCACCTCGTCCTTCACCTTGGCTTTATCTCCTTTAGCATCCCCCTCAGCCTGTAAAAGACAAACAAAACCTAAGAAAGTTGTAGCTTCGAAGGCAATGCTTACGGACTCACTAAGCGTAACAGGAGGGGGAAGTCTTGCAGACAACTTTTCCAAGACATACAAATCTTCCGGTTTTAGCATCCCCCGCTCCTATGAAAATGCCCTGAATGCTCAGCAATCTGACTGCTCCACTGTGCAAGCATCATGCCCGAGATGGCCCAAAGCGCGCAGGAAAAGCGGGTGTCCGAGCCCCAGCCGGCCTGGAGCCGCCCCGGGCAGCGCGCGCTCAACTGGAGCTCGGAGGAGCGCAGCCCGCGCCGCGCCGCCAAGCAGAAGCAACAGCTGCAGATGGTGCAAACAAACCCCTCCGGAGGCGGGGCCCTGGCGCCGTTACCATGGCAGCCGTCGAGGGCGGGAGACTGGAGGCGCGCGCAGCCGGGGGAACTCGTGGGCGGCAGCGGCGCGCACCGGCGCGAGTCTCGTGCGCCCGGGCCGTGGGCGGAGGCGGGGCCACACAGTGAAGCCCCGCCCCAAGGGACACGGGCCCCGCCCCCTCACGGCGGCGGTTTTTTGGCGGCAGCGCGCTCCCCCGCCCGCCAAGCCCGAGCGCCGCCTTCCCGCCCTTTCGGGTTTGAATTGCCCGCCCGCGGGGAGGGGAGGGGGCATGGCGATGGGGGAGGGGGCGCGGGGCGGGCACGGCGAACCCGAGGGGAGCGGGATAAACAGCCGCCAACATGGCTCCTCCCGCCGCGGCCGCCGCTCCTCCAATATGGCCTCTGGCGCCCGCGGGCAGCCGAGCCGCGCAGGGTTAGCCCGGGGCAGCCTGACACCGTCTCGAGCTCCTGTGCAAGGCGTCCGAGCCTGCTCCAGCCTGGCGCCGATTCTCGCGTCCCGAAGCCGCGGAAGCGGCGGCGGCGGCAGCAGCGGTAGCGGCGGCGGCAGTGGCGGCCCAGCGCCTGGGGCCCTCGCGCCACGTACCTTTCTCTTGGGCATGGTGGCGACGGCGGCGGGACGTAAGCGCTGGACGCGGGGATGCAGCGGCGCGCGGGCTTTGGCCGGTCCGGGGGTCGTTCTCGCCTCTTCTTCTTCACACTGCTCGGGCTCCGGGGGGTTTATAAAGTTTTTATAGCGCTGGGAGCCCCGGACCGGTTAGAACCGGATTTCACCTCCCGCCGCCGCTCATTGGCCCAGCTGGGGTCACGTGGGCGGGGTTTAAACTCACCTCCTCTGGAGGGAGTGAGGAGGGGGGTACGGGGGGGGGAGGGCGCGCGAGACGGCGGCGCGCCTAGGGGGTGGGGGCGCAGTGGGGGAGGCGCGCGTCGATGGCTGTAAACGAGGAGGGGGTGTGCGATTCGGCGGGCTCTGCGTTACAGCTCCCGCCAAGCGCTGGCTTTTGCAAACTACCAAGTTCCTTCCACCTTATGCAACCCAGCTACCCACTTCTCCAAGCCATGCGACACTTAGGGCGCATCTCAGCCGCTTTCCTTCCTGTTCCCGCTGGGGGCCCCAGAAGAAGGGTTTGCGAGGCCTGGCCGCACCGCCCTTCTCCGCCGGAGGCGGGAGGAAGCGCGCGGCTTGGAGGCACAGGCTCCCAATTCCCAGGGCTAAGGCTGACGCTGAAGTGGGGAAAGAGTGGGGAAGCCAGCTTGGCGCAGCCGGACGTGCATCCTTCCAAGCTGCCACTCCGAGGAATCCTTTCGTGCTCTTCACCTGGAAGGCGGTCCACTCGAGGTGGGGTGGGGGCTCGAGGGGGGAGACTTTACATGCAGAGGTCCCCTTCGGGTGCTGTGGGGCAGGTAGGAGCTGTCCTTTCAGCACCCGTTTCCCAGCCGCCTCCCCAAATGCCAACGAAGCCCCCCCACCCCAAAGCCTGTCGAGTGGCTCCCTTAGGTCCCTCTATTCCCGGACCTCGGAACCCCGCCACAGAATGATGGAGAGCAGCCGCCTAGGCCTACTAGCACTCCCCTCCCCCTACGCTCCACCCGCTCTGGAGACATCAAGCTCAGCTGCCCCCACCCGACGCGGCCACCAAGCCTGGGCGCTGCAAACGCAGCTGGCGAAATCCCTCCTTTCCACACTGGCAGGCTGGCTTCCTCTCACTTGCGGGAGGACAAGGAGGGTGGACGATAGCAACCGGGGATTAGGAAACAAGTAAAGGAACAGGTGTTGCAATGGCAAAAGGGCTCTTCCACTGGCTCCCCCACCTCGCACGGCCCCCAAAGCTGGGGATCCTGGAGGTAGCCAAGCGCACCTGAGGGAGGGCAGACAATTGCAGCGGCAAAACCAGATGTTCTTCTATTGTACTGTTTGTAGACAAGTTTTACATCTAAGAAATAATTTTTTTAAAATTCTATTTGAAACCCAGGAGAACACAAGAACACAATATCCTCAAGTGGGGGACTAGCTCACAGGTGAGAGGACATTTACATAGGTCCCACCTACTTTCTTGAGGCAAGGATTGAGCGGGTTTGTACAAATCTTGCGGGCAGGAAGTAATCATAAGGAGTTCCTATCTGCAGCTTCTGCACCTCCACAGTAGTGGTCTCTCAGCCCCTGCCTGTCCCACTCTGTGTACCTTACCCCCAGAATACAGGACCTAGACCCAAAGACATCAGCTTCATTCATCTCTGCTGTACCCCAGTCATATTAGGGAAAGTCAGACAAGAACGGAGACAGGACTCAATAGTCAGGCTCACTGGGCAGATTCCGTTTGTTGCCTCCAGCCCCTCATTCCCGCCTTAATTGTAGGGCTCTACATTATAGCCGCATAATTCATGCCTCCCTAATTAAGGCTGTCAACAGCCCCATTGTAAAGCTGGAAAATGTACAGCACCTGCTCTCTGGGAGCCGTGTGCCAGGGATTGGTTGTGGGGAATGCCAGGTGTGTGTAGGGGGCTTGCCAAAGGGTGCATTGATTGGCTTCTCAATCGCAGTGTCTGGCATTTCTGCCTGCTTCTGGGAGCAGGGATGATGGCCAAGGGTCTCTTGTGCCAGGTATCCTGGCACAGGAAGGGGAAGAGGAGACTGGAATATAGGGAAGTTAGGGGTTTCAAGACTGCTAGGAGCACTGCTTGCAAGACCCCACCGCTCCCCTAGAGGGAGGTGCTGGGGAAACAATTTGCAGAAAGTAAAAAGGGGAGACTGAACAGAGCGGTGGTGTTTGGCTGGTGTGAAGGGCTGGTGCTTGCTGCTCCCGGCACCTGAAGCAGAGCTGCTCAGGCAGACAGCTCTACAAAGGCACTAATCCTCTCAGCAGCTCCGCTGCAAGGCCTGGCCGGGAGACGTTAAGGGACAGGACACAGCCCTCAACTTGGCCCTCCTCTCCCTGCTGGACAGCGTTGGCCCTGACAAGGTGAGACTCCACCACGCTGAGAATAAATCGTCTCAGGGGCTACTTGGGGCCGGGTCAACAACAGAGAAGCCTCTGAGACAGGCGGCAGGAGGCCAGAGTCTGAGATGGTGAGGACAGCAGTCAGTTGGGAGAAGTGCTTGTTTCTATGCTCTGGGTCCTGTGACGTGTTCCAGGGAATGAGGCCTATGGTGGATCAGACTCACCAGGGCCTATGGGCCCTTCTGTTACCCCGTAGTCATGGACGGGGCGGTCTCTCAGGGGTGTGGAGCCTGGCCCCATGCCCCGCAAGAGGAGGAGAAAAGCTTGTGTGGGCTGAGTCGACAATAGGTAATTGGATTGTAATCACCCGCCTGGCTTCCGCGCGCCATTGGGGGCGCTGAGCCTTTCAGTGAGCAATCAGCACTGTGCGGTGGGAGGGGGGTAGAGATTCAATAGCAAATCCCAGGTGGAGAGCCCAGGGGGAGGAGCAGCAGATGGGCACATTTTCTTTCTGTCACTCCCTCCCCTTCCTTGCCCAAATAACGCTGGCTGCCTATTAGCTATTTACCAGCGGATCCAAGGTGGAGCCAAATCTTTTGTGAAAGTAGGGTAGAAGATTAAGATGGATTGATTGGTAAAGGGCTAGGGTTTGGGGGAGACCTTTGCCCTGAAATTCTGTGTGTGAAAGGATGTGCTGGTGAAAAAATAAAGTGCATTTGGAGCACACGTAGAGGTGGCAGAAGTGGCAGAGGCAGAAGGATCAGGCAGGGAAGACCTGGGGCTCCCTGCTCTCCAAACCTACTGGTGACGGGA
The DNA here is from genome assembly GCF_020171115.1 of Neogale vison. NCBI lineage: Eukaryota > Metazoa > Chordata > Mammalia > Carnivora > Mustelidae > Neogale > Neogale vison. The sequence continues at coordinate 19,647,952 of NC_058092.1, read as the reverse complement.
GCTGGCTTTAGTGTACTTGTGGAGACTCTCACCTCAACCCTCCCCAGGGGCCACTGGGCCAGGCGGTCCAAAAGGTGTACCTGTGGCCAGCAGACCGGGCCTATGAGGCTCCCTTGCCAAGCAAAGGAAACACAATTCATCATTAGGAGGGAGGGGCCTTTCACCAAGAAAAGAAAGGGGAGTGAGGCCCTAGAGGCAGAGGGCAGGGCAAAGTGGCAGGAGGCCAGCCTCACTCAGGCTGATGCAGTGCCCAGACGTGCCAGCCAGTCAGCCCGCTTGAGTTCCAAGGCCTGCAGGAAGCCCTGGACCCGCTCTTCCCGTCTGGCTGCGAGTTTGTGCAAGTGTGTCCGTCGGAGCTGGGCGTCCCCACTGGCCAGGAGCCCCTCGCGCAGCAGCTGCTCTGTCACTGCAGCCTGGTCCCTCTCCAGCTGCTGCCTCTTCCGCTCCTCCGCATACATGTCTCGGGCCTTCTGCTAGAGAAAAGTGGGGATTGGGTGGGGAGATCATTTTTAGGTGTGAGTGCAACTGGGATGGAGGCGGCAGGGAGGTGGGGCACCCAGTGGGCCAAGCTAATAAGCAGGACAATGGTGAATTTGTACCAGATCAGGAAGAGCTGGGGTGTGCACGGGTGGTACCCAGGAGGCAAGGGCCCCAGCCCTGGCAGCTTGGGCTCCATCGTGGTTTGTTTGAGGTGGGAGCCTCTGTCTTTCATGAAATTCTTCTCAGGCCTACACTTGGAAGGGAACCAGGCAAATGTGGGTCTGACTTCTGGTTCCCCCACCAGCTAGCTTTGTGGCTTTGGGCAAATCCTCTCCTAACCTCATTTCTTCATCTGTAAAGTGGGGGTTGTGTCTACCTTGAAGAGTGGTTTTAAGGATTAGAGATAATATATGCAAAACCCTCTCCCGCACATTAGCAGGCTCTCACACGGAAACAGCAATTTCACTAGTTACTGTCTATTCTCTGCCGCAGGAAAGGTCCTAGTCCTGCCTGGGGCACAGTCACTAGGTCATCTCCTTTGGCTTCCAGGGTCACTCTACGGTACCATTGTCCCAACCCCCTCAACTGTTTTTTCAAGTTTGGCTCCAGACTTGCCTCCTGTAGGGAGACCGACCTGACTCTTCCAGCAAAGGATCCTCATAGCAACACTATGAGAAAGAGCTTTGGCTCGCTTAAGCCACTTACTGCATTCTACCAAGTAGAACAGGTGTTAGTGTCCACAGTCCACTTTTCTGTTAGAAAATAAAGCACGTGAAGGCTTGCCCAAGTGCCCAGGGCTCCTGGAACCAGCTCTGACACCAGGGAAGGGATCGTGCTTGCTGGCAACACTTCTCATTCACCTGTGTATCTTCAGACAAACCATCAACTCCCAGGAGGCAGAGACCGTGTGGCTTTTCCTCTCTGGCACTTGGGCACCCAGTACATGTGAAATACTCAACTGACCAGGTGACCTTAGGAAGGCGGGGAGGAAGCTCCTGGAGAGGGGAAAATCCCCCTGGAGCAGGACCAAGGCCTTGCTATGCCTCCCTGACGTGCTGCCACCCTGACTGGCCATGGAGCCTTGGCAGCAGAGCTCCTCCTCCGAACCCATCCCACGTGTAAGAAACCACACTCTGCCGCTAACTTGGCGTTCTATGCCCTGATGACCCTTACCACATGCTACCTTGTAGTAGCATGTGTACCTGTTTGTGTCCTGCTCAGCCTGTAAACCTGGATTGCTCTGTCCTCCCCCTTTAAAGACTATCTTACATATGCACAAGCACTTGACCCTCTCAGTGGAGCTACTTTTTATCCGTTGGAGACGGACATAGGTCAGAGTAGGGAAGTGATTTGCTAGGGTCTCAGCAATAAAGGTTTACCTGCAAGGAAAGATGACAAATGGAAATTCTGGAAAATCCCTCCCTAGGCTCCTGTACAAACCCAGGCATTCAAGGGCACTCTTCTGCTAGGGTGATGAGCTTACACATGGAACTACAAAGACCAGAAGGGTTTGAGAAGTTGCTGTGAAGGCCCTCCATCTTGCTGGAAGGGCTTCTTCCTGGCCTTGGTTGGGTGGAACCCTGGGTTTTGTGTACAGGACCTTACTATGATGTACAGGATATCGTCTCAGCAATCCATGTGCTTGTGGGCCAATTAGGACATGGATCTAAACACAAAGTCCCATAATACAAGGCAGAAAGGCAAGAAAAAAAGGTCAAGTAGCTCAGAGAAGAGAGACATCGTTGCTGCTGAAGGTCAAGGAACAGTGACGCCTCATGGACAGGCAGAATATGAGCTGGTCTTTAACCAATGGGGAGGATTTGGATAAAGGTGGGGTATATGGGGGGAGGAGAGTACCAGGGAGTGGGAATAATGGCAAAGACACACAGAACTGACTGAAGAGCTTGACCAGGCCAAAGTGAGTCCTCTGCACAATGGGTGGCTTAAAGGAAAAATGAGAAAATGGGAGCCAACATGGCAGCTGGCTAGTCACAATCAGCTGCTTTTCTCTCACCGCTGCTTGTGGCCAGAGCTAAGTAGGTATGTTCTGGTAGGACAGAAAGGAGGGGAGCACCAAGCCACAGAGGTAGGAAACATGGAGCTGCTTAGTCACTGTGTGAGGCTCAGGCTTCTTCTGATGGCACCCCCAGACTGAGTGCCGGACAGGAAGGCTGCAGTCAAGGAAGAGCGCGGCCCCTAATTGCTAGGAATCAGATTCACTGTTAGGATGACAGAGCCTGGGGAGCTCCTCGAGACCCTCTGCCCAGCTCCCCATTGTACAGACAAAGACACTGAGGCTGGGGTGGGGAGGGACATGGCCTAGGTCACAGCAGGCTGAAGTTCCACTGGTTTCTCCACTAAGGCAGCTTCTTGAGAGATCGATGGGCAATGTATCTCTGGAAAAGCTGCACTGGGTAGGGGCGGTGTGGGGCATCAGTGCATATAAATGCCGTCTGTCCGGCCTCCACATAGTCTGGATCTACTGCCACGTTTCAGACGTGTTCAAAATCTCAGGCACTCCGCCTCAGACAATCCAGGCTCAAGGAAGTCCTAGCAGTCAATCTCTCTCTCCCTGACCGTACTGTCTACTGTCCCTGTGGAACAGCCAATCAGGTGTGGGGGTATTAATAATTTCCTTAGAGACTTTTTGGACAGACCTTATGCCATCCTGGTGCAAGGGCTCCACGGAGCTTGCTTGGAGAAATGGGGCTCTGACCTATTCATCCAGACCTCTCCTGAGCAGTAAGGCTCTCTGCTCTTGTTCTCTCCTCAGCAGAATTAGGGAGCAAGATGTAACAGCCCCTCCAGAACATAAATCCTCCAGTCCTCGGCTACACTGTCTGGGCCTGCAGAGAGGCTGTGGGCACTTGGTCACAAAACATTCATGAGCCAGGGACAAGTCCTCCCAGAAGCCCCCATTTGCCACAGCCAACGTGCCAGGGACAGGGGATGCATTTTGGAGGGCTGCCTAGACAGCTACCCCTGCCAGAAACGCCACGTACTGAAGCACCCAGGGTCTCCCTGCCTAAGGAACTGTACCGGGACAGGACGAGAAGGGTGCTCCGAGCCTACGGCTTTTCTGGAGCCAGAACTCTGATGAAGGGCTCAGAGACACAGATGGGAAAGGATACTGGTCACCATTCTCTTAAGACAAACTCTGTTCCAGAAAGGCTCTCGGCACTTTTGCTGTATCAGCTTACTGCACCCTAGCACAAACCTGAGGCAGGCCTTCTTTTTTTTTTTTTTAAAGTGGGCTCCATGCCCAGCGCAGATCCCAGTGCAGGGCTTGAACTCACGACCCTGAGGTCAAGACCTGGGCCAAAATCAAGAGTTGGACCCTGGACCCATGGAGCCACCCAGACGCCCCAAGCAGGCATTCTTACTAACGCCACTCCTCTCATTTTACGGATGAGAAAAATGATACTGTGCAGGGTAAAGTCACTGCCAGGCACAGAATGAGCAGGATTAGCAGGCGGCGCCATGATGCAAAGTCAGGGATGTCTGAGACAACAGTTCAAGCTTTTAACTTTTCCTAAGGAGAAGACAGCAACTACCTGAAGAAATAAAGTAGAAATGAAACAGTCGACTGATCCAGTCCCATGTTTAATCTCTGTCAAGTGCATCAAAGGGAGTGTGGTGGGAACACGTGTCTTCTATGACACCACTCTTACAGATGAGATGGACCAAACACGGTTCACATCTGTCCGTGACCCCTCATGAACCTCCATCCCTGTAGCTTGTAACCGAGGCTCAGTGGCTCTGCACTGCCACCCATCCCTGCCCTGCTGATGTTCCCTTTGTCCTACTGCATCTGAGTCAATACTTCCTCCTTTAACCAGCCCCCATTTTCCACAGCTGATGGGTGATCACCTGAAGACTGCCAGGGCCCCTTCAGATACCAAGGTCTAGCCCCAAACAACTTGTGGCTGAGTCCCTGCTTCGCTTAGCCTGCACCAGGGACGATCAGCCCAATGAGCTACTCTAGAAGTCACCTCCCTGGCCTCTGCCCTGGCTTCCTGTAGGAACAGACACACTGTGCGGGGCTTAGAGATAGGGCAGCTCAGATTTTAACAATGGGAAGCTGGGAAATGGGATGGGAACACAGATGTGGAGGTTGGAAACTGAAAGGCAGGATCCCAAACAAGGAACCATAAAGAGTCTAGTTTGGTCATGAGACAGGGTACATAAAAGGAAGACCCTGGAGAGACCAGCTTTCTGGTCTGAGGCCAGACTGGTGAGGATGTTGTTAGTCTGGAATCTACCTTAATGCTTCTGCTAAGGTACTGAGATTTCTAGAAACAGAGCTTTGAGGACTCCTGGGTAGATAGAGCCTGGCCAGGATCCCCAAGGGGCCCCCTGAAAAAATGTTCAGGACAGTCAACATCTCTGTTTTAACTCTGGTTTCCTCACTTTAAAAATGGTGGCAATAACCATGGTATTGACCTTCTAGCACTATAAAGAATCCATGTAAAGGATGCCTGACATGTGGTAAGAACTCAGTAAATGTCTGCAGTTAGGGTTCCCAGGTACAGGATGGGACTTTTAACAATTGTCCTCAAACACATCCCCCCTCTCCCCAGGAAATAGCAGAACCATCCTCCCAACCATCTAGGCCAAAACCTACATGTCTGGATTCCTAGTAACATTAATATTTGTACTCACTTTGTTTTATCCTCCGAGATCCATGAGTTTCAAAATTACATCATCAGCCTTATCACTAATGGGAACCTCTTGAGTAATGGTTAAGTTTCCTTTCAGTTTGTATTCTAGTCCATCTCACTAAAGATGTATAGTCCGAGAACTATGTTCAGATAACCTGAACTCTCTACTCTAGGGGTTGTATTATTAACTTTCATTTGTTTCTGTTTTAAATTTTATTTTTCCCCATCTCAGTCTACTCAGCCTTCCCTCTCCCTACAGCCACCCCCCCAACCTTGTGGCACATCCTTTCACCTGGACCACTGTAGGAGTTTGGTCCCCCAGACTGCTGCCCCCCACGCAAAAATCCTGAATGATTGTTGCAAAATAAATCTGATCCTGTCATTCCTCTGATCAAAATTCTTCAGCTATGTCACCATGGCTCATAAGGTCCTATATAACCAGAGGCCTAACTCACACCCAGCCTCATCTCACACCCTTTTTTGTACACGAAGTCCTCTTTGCACGTTCTTCCAAGATCCAGACTTGACAACCTCAGTGTCCTTGTACTACTGCTCCTCTTATGGAGAATAATTCTTTATCGCCAGATTTTCTTTTTTTTTTTTTTTTTGACAGAGAGAGAGAGGTCACAAGCAGACAGGGAGGCAGGCAGAGAGAGGAGGAAGCAGACTCTCTGCAGAGCAGAGAGCCCGATGCGGGGCTCGATCCCAGGACGCTGGGATCATGACCTGAGCTGAAGGCAGAGGCTTTAACCCACTGAGCCACCCAGGCGCCCCTATCGCCAGATTTTCACACATCTGGCTGCTTCTCATCTTTTGTGTCATGGCTTAAAGACCACCTCCAAGGAAAGGCCTTCCTTGATTGCTCTGTTTAGTACCTCTTAGTTCCTTCATTACTTTCTAGCATATCACTCTGTTTCCTTCACTGCCTTATTACAGTCTGAAATTTTCTTATATACTTGTTTATTAACTATCTCAAGGAAGACGATAAGCTCCATGAAGGTAGGAATCTTATGCTTAATATAATCCTTGACTCATAGTTGGTATTATTTGTGCAACGAATGAAAGTAAGTCCTCTGACACCCAGGTAGGAAAGCGCCTGAGAAACCTGAAATGAGGGGCACCTGGGTGGCTCAGTGGGTTCAAGCCTCTGCCTTCGGCTCAGGTCATGATCCCAGGGTCCTGGGATCGAGCCCCGCATTGGGCTCTCTGCTCAGCAGGGAGCCTGCTTCCCCCTCTCTCTCTGCCTGCCTCTCTGCCTACTTGAGATCTCTGTCAAATAAATAAATAAAATCTTTAAAAAAAGAAAGAAAGAAAGAAACCTGAAATGACTATAAAGGGCTTCCGAGCAGCCAAATCCGAGATAAGAGTATCCATGCACCAAAGCTCACACACCAACATTCTCTGGGCTTCAGAGCTAGTTTATTCTCACTTTACAGACCTCTTTCTAGCAAGCCCGGCTGACTGGTTTCCTAGCCTATAGCCGATTTTAAACAGTAAATAGGAAGAGGAGGAGGGATGCTGTCAAAATTAGCCACTGACAGTGGTAGAAAATGCCACGGAGGATGTACGGAAATATACACGAAATCCCAAAGCTAAGTATTTGGGGGCCATCTAGCTTAGGGCAAACAGTCCCACCCTCCACAGGCATCACAGTCCAGTGAAGAGCTTTAAGATGCAGTTGCCATCATCATTATTAGCAAGTGCCTGGTATATAGTAGGTGTCGATGATTATGTACAAGACACATTTTGGAAAGTTTTCCAGCAAAAAGGGATAGAATAAAAACTCAGGTTCTTAAAGGAGCTTTGGTCTTGTGGAAAAATATGATATTCATTCCTCACTGATGGTGGATAGTTGAGACTCTGCCGTTTTTCCTTTCACTTGAACAAAACTCCCTCTTTCAATTCTTCATATTCTAATGACCAAGCACAGGACGAAAGCTTCATGATTTGACGGACTTTTTCCAGGAGTTCTGGACTTGGAATTCATGGACAGATTCCAGGGGTTACATAAACCCCTGACATCTTTTCGGTGATGAGTACAATTCTATGCAAAATGCCATGTGTTAGAATGATCTGTGCAATTTTTCTAGGGAGATGGTCTATGGTTTCCATCAGATTCTCCAAGAGGATTAAGAAGCCCTGAGTTAAAACATTATTTCCTCCTGGTCATTGTCTTTCCAGACTCAAGAAACAGCAGCAGCAGCTTTGGGTTTAAAAGCCTGTGGCGTTGAGACAGTGATTCTGCCCCTCTGTTTCCAGATTTGGAAAACACAGATACCAAACCTGGGGGATTGCTGGAAGGGTTAAGTACAGAAACATACCAGAATACATCTAACGCACTAACGACCACGCACACTACCCTTATTATCAAGAATTCTAATCAGATGCAGGTGACTCTGCCTCCTATTAAAACATGTTTCCAGATGTGGTGATCAAAACTGAAAGAACTTCAAATGTTGGCAGAACATATTTTATATAATAGAAAGACAGTGCTACTTTGTTCTTAATCCCTTCTGGAAGAGGCTTGAATTTTGCATACTTTCACTTTTACGATCTTTTACTAGCTTAATACCGTGAGGGAATAGCCAGTCTCTCTGACAAGTCTCCTGTGTTTCTGTGCAAAGAGATTATAGACATGTAACTTGAATCCCAGTTCTGTCTCTTATTGGTTATACATCCTTAAGAAAAGAATTTTGCTGTATTCACTTAAACAAGTGGGGCGGATGATACCTAGGCCATTGGGATCTTGGGAGCATTAAATGAGCTAGTACCTATAAAATGTTCACAGTGCCTGACATATAGTAAACAAGGAGTAGCTACTGTATTCATTAACATGCCTATTAGCAAGTGCCTCGTGTAAGTAGTAGGCAGTCCGTCGATGCTAACCTTTTCTTCCATCACATCCGGTCAGACCAGCCCTGAACTCTTTCTTACCTGGAGCATGCTGTGGTTCATCTGGTACTGCAGGATGGCCTCACAGAGGTTCCAGAATGCGTATTCTGGCCACAGAACAGGTTGGAACACCAAGCAGGAGTGAGAAGTCTGGGAAAGCAGGGGGAAGGAAGACAGGATAGTTTAGTAGCATGTTGCTGGAACATACTCCTGGTTCTGGCTTCCAAAGGAATAGGCTGAGCATGACCCAGCGGCCCAGAGCTGAGAGGTCCCAGGCGCCCTGAGCTGCAGCTACTGTCGTTGCCAGCCCCAAAGTGCCTTGCTCATAGGGTGGGGTCATCTGAGGCACCTGTGTGCAGCGAGGCAGAACTACAGCAAGACTAGATCAACATTCCCACCAGGATTTTTCTAAGAGCCAATTTTAGGACTATGAAATAACATCTGGATTATGTTATTGGCTCTTGGCCCTTAGATGTCATCTGGGAGACATGTTGTCTGATAAAAGTCAGCAATGAACAAATGGTAGCAGGGGCTGTTATTTTTAAGGAGCAGAGCAGGGCAGAGTGGTGAAGAGCTTGGGCTCTGGGGCCAGACTACCTGCCTTGGATCCTGGCTCCACCATTTATCATCCATGTGACCTGAGGCAAGTTACTTAACCTCTCTGGGTCTCGGTCTCCTCAACTATAAAACTGGCTGACAGGAGTACCTGGTTTTTAAGGTATGATGAAAATTAAACATGATAATGTACACAAAGCAGTCAGACTACAGAGCTGGGTGAACCCTAATAATAATCACTAATGTAAGAGTTCCTTCTGGAACATTCTTGACAGCCATCGCTTGATACCTTCAATAGTGAGGAGGAATTCAGTACCTCAAGAGTGCTGACTTTAGTTATCCGATAGCTTGTTCTGTTAAACCAATGACACCTTCCCTGGAACTTCTACCAAAGTCTCAGGCCTTTGCTCTGGAACAAGTCTGTTTCTTCTTCAAAGTGACATTCTTTCAAATATTTGAAGGCAAGATTAGAGCTGCCTGTTATTTGTCCCCAAGGTTGTCATGACTTGTTCAGTTTGCCTTTGCCTACAAATGATACATTTTGAAGGCGGCAGGGATTATCTCTGACTTGGTCATTGCCATATGCCCAACACACAAAGGAGGAACTCAGTATTTCTTTCTCAAAGAATGAACTGTCACCATGCCTCCCTTTTTCAGACCATTATCCTTCACTCATTCCTTACATGGCATGAGTTCCAGATTCCTTGCTATCTGGGTTGGCCACTTCTGCTAAGTCCTCCAGTTTGCCAATGAAGTCTTTTAAAACTCAGTGCCCGGGGGCAGCTGGGTGGCTCAGTGGGTTAAAGCCTCTGCCTTTGGCTCAGGTAATAGTCCTGGGGTCCTAGGATCGAGCCCCGCATCCGGCTTTCGGCTCAGCGGGGAGCCTGAATCCTCCTCTCTCTCTGCCTGCCTCTCTGCCTACTTGAGATCTATGTCTGTCAAATAAATAAATACAATCTTTAAAAAAGAAAATAAAACTCAGTACACGGAAGTAAACTTTCCGGACATGATCTGACCCACAGAGCAGACCACCAAACCATAACCTGCACATTATTTCTTTCAATATAGCCAAAGACCAAAAGTATCTTCAGTAGCTAAATCTTTTAAGACTATGGTCCATCAAAATTTCTGGAACTTGCTACAAAGCAGAGTCTCTCCAACCTCTCCTTGAATAGTCATGTGTTTCTTAGGGGCCAAGTTAACAGATGATGGGAGATTTTCAAGCAAAAGCAAACTCATCTGGCTATAAGCTTTTGGGGGACCACAGGGTTAAATGAGCTAAAAGGCAACAGCAGGCCCCTAAGAGTCTACATATAGTTTCTATCCCTGTCGACTGTGCTTGCATAGACACGGCTGCTTTCTCCGAAGGAGACAGACCTGTGACTGCAAGGCCAGGTTCTAGCCCAGAGGGGCTGGAGTAGTAGCTGGCAGATTACCAGGGCAGCAGCTTAGGCTCAGGAACACAAGATAGAAGGCCAGTGCTTTGAACAGGGGCACAAGTGAAGTTTTCACCACAGCTGGATAGCCTTGATTTTCCTCTAGGCACTTCGGAGAGCAAGAACCACCCAGGCTGGCAGAGCCAGGGACAGAGGAGGAAGGGACAGCAATGTGACCAGGCACAGCCTAGATACATTTCTCCAGATTCCCGCCCCCCCGGCCCCTGTTCTCGGGTGCCAGCGTGGCTGCGAGTGGGGAGGAGCCCTGCCACATCCATCCCGCGGGTGCGATCGCAGTTTTCAGGCTGCCACAAACACAACTCCCGTGGTTGCAAACTGCTTACCTGCCACAGCAAGAAGTCGCTGAGCCTCACTTCCCCAGAAGTCCGTATCAAGATGTCAGGGTGCGGAGAGTGGTTGGTATAGAGGCACTTATCGAGCAGAGACTCAGAGACATCACTAAGGTGAGTGGGGAAAAGACAAGGTAAGCACACATCTCTTTTCGGATTATTCTCATGGCGAACTCCTACGTCAGGCTTCCCAATTCTGAGAACACCACGAGCCAATATAGGCGGAGGCCCTAAACATTCAAATGAATGTATGATTTTAGTCCTCACAACTACAGGAAGTAGTTCGATCCTCATTTTATACATAAGGAAACAGGCTCAGAGAAGATAAATAACTTGCCCAAAGTCATTTCACTGCAGGCCTAAAACCAGATGTACCCACTAGAACGTGTCCTTCACTTAAAACACCTTATTTTCTACAATGCATACATCCGGGGCACGTGGGAGGCTCAGTCAGTTAAGAGTCTAACTTCAGCTCAGGCCATGATCTCAGGGTCCTCTGATGGGAGCCCCGAATTGGGCTCTGAGCTCAGCAAGGAATATGCTTCCCCCACTTCCTCTCCCTCTGTCCCTCCCCTGCTCATCTGCATACATGCACACTCTCTCTCTCTCAAATAAATAAAATCTTTTTTTAAAAAGGATTTTATTTATTTATTTGACAGACAGAGATCACAAGTAGGCAGAGAGGCAGGCAGAGAGAGAGGCGGAAGCAGATTCCCCACCAAGCAGAGAGCCCGACGTGGGGCTCAATCCCAGGACCCTGGCAGAAGCTTTAACATACTGAGCCACCCAGGCACCCCTAAATAAAATCTTAAAACAAGTAAAATAAAATGTACACATTTGACCCTGAAATTTGATACAATACTAATGCAACTATTTCAATAAAGATAAATTTAAATCACTGACTGGAAAAGATCAGAGCTAATATTAAATGAAAAAACAAGCTTCAGAAAATATACAGTGCAGAGGCGCCTGGGTGGCTCAGTCAGTTAAACGTCCAACTCTTGATTTTGGCTCAGGTCATGATCTCAGGGTCATGAGATCAAGTCCCATTTTGGGCTCCACAATGGGCATGGTTAAGCCTGCTTAAGATTCTCACTTGCCTTCTTCCTCTGCCCAACAACTCCCTCTAAAAAAAAAAAAAAAAAAAAAAAAGGAAAAAGAAGAGATAGAGTACAAGGGCATCTGGGTGGCTCAGTTGGTTAAACATTTGCCTTTGGTTCATGTAATGATCCCAGGGTCCTGGGACTGAGCCCTAAATCAGGCTCACTGCTCAGTGGGGGGGTCAGTTTCTCCCTCTGCTCTTCTCCTCATGTGCATGCTCTCTCTCTCTCTTCCAAAAATAAGTAAATAAATACAAATTTTAAAAATAAAAATGAAAAATAAAGAAAGAACAAAGTTTAGAAAGACATAAACACTATACTCTCAATGGTGATTACTTTTGGAAGGAAAGACTATCTCTTTTTTTACTTTACGTACTTCTGTTACTGTTTGAATGTACTATAAGGAACATTTTTTTAGGAGCACCTGGGTGGCTCAGTTGAATAAGCGTCTGCCTTCAACTCGGGTCATGATCCCGGTATCCCGGGATCGAGTCCTTCATCAGGCTCCCTGCTCTGCAGGAAGCCTGCTTCTCCCTCTGCCTCTCTCTCTTTCTGTTTCTCATGAATAAATAAATAAAATAATTTTTAAAAAAGAACATTTTTTAAAAAGATTTATTATTTGAGAGAGAGAGGGTGTGAGGTGTGTGTGTATGTGCAGGGAGGGGTGGGTAGCAGGAAAGGGGGAGAGAGAATCTCAAGCAGACTCCCTGGTGAGCGCGAGCTTGACCTAGGGCTCCATCCCAGGACCCTAAGATCATGACCTGAGCTGAAATCAAGAGCCAGCTGCTTAACTGACTGAGCCATCCAGGTGCTGCTGAACAGCACTTTTAAAAACTTCTAAGTCATGAGGATCTTGAAACACTGCAAAAAATCCATGTTCCTTAAGATTTTAAAAAACAGCAAAATGATCAGCCCCTGTTAAGAGCTACTTTCTCAAACAGACGGACATTTAGAAAGGAGACGGAATGGAAGAAGAATGGGGACTGCTACCATTTATCGGAAGTAAAACACGCCTGTCCGTGGAAAGAACGTATCTGCAAGGCTAGTTGTCCGCTGGTTCTCAGAACACTGATTACCTGTCCTACCAAGCACCAAGAGGTAGAATTTGGAATCTGTAAGTGGTAAGACTTGTATCTCAGGAGGATCTAGAAGACAAAATTTCTTCGTGGGAACATTCTTTAAGGAGCACAGTTAAAAAAGCAGGGATCTGGGCTGTCTTTTTCCCAACCCCCATCCCCCCACCCCGGTAAGATTTATTTATTTATTTGAGAGAGAGAGAAGAAAGAGGGAGCACAAGCTGGGGGAGGGGCACAGGGAGAGGGAGAGAATCTAAAGCAGACTCCCTGCTGAGCACAGAACCCAGCTTGGGGCTCGATCTCACAACCCTGAGATCACGATCTTAGCTGAAATCAAGAGTTGGACACTTAACTGACTGAGACACCCAGGCAGCCCTGGGCTGAGTATTTAAAATGAGACTACATTTACCATCTGTGTGCCTTCAGGACCTCCTTCTGCAAATCACAAAGGGAGTTTTACTTTTTGTGCCATCACAAGGGAAACCGTTTTTACTTATGAACTGCAAGAAGAATTTCCCTGAAAATCAGATTTCCCTAAAAATCTGATAGTCTCGTCTTAGCTGCATGGTCTTAATTCTCTAAGAAATCTGAGGCCCTGTATAATAAATCTAATTTCTCAGTTCTCTTTTCTTTGAAATGGGAACATTCACCCTATCTACTTATAGGTTGCTGTGAGGGTCAAATCAAATCAAGTAACAGGGGTACCTGGGTGGCTCAGTTGATTAAGTATCCAACTCTTGGGGGGCGCCTGGGTGGCTCAGTGGGTTAAGCCGCTGCCTTCGGCTCGGGTCGTGATCTCAGGGTCCTGGGATCGAGTCCTGCATCGGGCTCTCTGCTCAGCGGGGAGCCTGCTTCCCTCTCTCTGCCTGCCTCTCCATCTACTTGTGATTTCTCTCTGTCAAATAAATACATAAAATCTTTAAAAAAAAAAAAAAAGTATCCAACTCTTGGGGCACTTGGATGGCTCAGCTGGTTAAGCAACTGCCTTCGGTTCGGGTCATGATCCTAGGATCCTAGGATCAAGTCCCACATCGGGTCCCCTGCTCCGTGGAAAGCCCGCTTCTCCCTCTCCTTCTGCCTCCTACTCTGCTTACTTGTACGCTCTTTCTCTGTGTCAAATAAATAAAACCTTAAAAAAAAAAATTATCTGGGACGCCTGGGTGGCTCAGTTGGTTAAGCCGCTGCCTTCAGCTCAGGTCATGATCCCAGGGTCCTGGGATCGAGTCCCGCATCGGGCTCCTTGCTCAGCAGGGAGCCTGCTTCTCTCGCTGTCTCTGCCTGCCTCTCTGCCTGCTTGTGTGTACTCTCTCTATCTCTGGCAAATAAATAAAATCTTAAAAAAAAAAAAGGTATCCAACTCTTGATTTCAGCTCAGGTCATAATCTCAGGGTTGTGAACTTGGCCCTGTGTTGGGCTCCCTGCCGGAGTGGAGATCTCTCTCTCCCTCTGCCCCAACCCTAAAAAAAAAAAAACAAGTGAAATAACAGATCTGAGTGTACCTCAGGAAGTAACTATAAAGTATTATGTAAATAAAGAAGAAATGTTATTTCCAGTCCCACCACTTTACTGTGTGACTTCAGATCTCCACTGAATCTCTCTGAGTTTCAAATGTGTCTGCAAAAGGTTTGCTCCATCTACTTCAAGCCTTGGGCAGAATTCTTACCGAAAATGAGGTAACTCTAAGGGGGCAGGAGGAGATAAAATCAACAAAATGAAAATAGAACATCTGTGCTATGGCCAACAAAAATTCATCATTACTTGGCATTAGCTGTCTACAATGAAGACTTTATTTTATTTTTTTTTTAAAGATTTTATTTATTTATTTGACAGACAGAGATCACAAGTAGGCAGAGAGGCAGGCAGAGAGTGAGAGGAGGAAGCAGGCTCCCTGCTGAGCAGAGAGCCCGATGCGGGACTCGATCCCAGGACCCTGAGATCATGACCTGAGCCGAAGGCAGCGGCTTAACCCACTGAGCCACCCAGGCGCCCTACAATGAAGACTTTAAATAAATAATGTTGTTGTTGTTGTTGTTCTTCTTCTTCTTTTTTTTTTTTTTTAAAGTAATCTCTACACCCAATCTGGGGCTGAAACCCACAACCCCAAGATCAAGAGTTTCATGCTCTACCGACTCAGCCAGTCAGGTACCCCAAGAAGTAATTTCTGTTAAATAAAGTGAAATACCAGCTTTTACCTACAAAACTAGAGTAGTTTACAATTCTTTTTGGCAAGAATAAGATGAAATGGACACACCCAGATCCTGAGGTAACAAAGCAAAATGCTGATAAGAGTTAAGTTTATAGACTTCCTTGTAGCATTATTTGTAATAAGGACAAATTAGAAACAGCCTACATAACCAACAACTTGAATGATTAAGTCAATTAAAGCAAGACACATTCTGCAGCCATTAGAAATGGTAAGACAAAAGATGAAAAATATGAGGCATAGAAAAGTGCTCATATTACAACATCAAGTGAACAAAAGCATAACGCAGGTCGTAATGTGTTCACAGTGTGATTTCTTTTGTTATAAATATTTTCTTTTGTTATAAATATTTATGTCATTATTGGATTTGTGTTTTAAAAAGATGACTCTGGGGGCGCTTGGGTGGCTCAGTAGATTAAGTGGCTGCCTTTGGCTCAGGTCATGATCCCAGTATCCTGGGATCGAGCCCCACATCAGGCTCCTTGCTCAGCAGGGAGACTGCTTCTCCCCTGCCTGCCATTCTCCCTGCTTGTGCTTGCTCTCTCTCTGTCAAAAATAAATAAAATCTTAAAAACAAAATAAAATAAAATAAAAAGATGACTGGCTGGACTTTGAACCACAACTCATCACTGCTTTCATCACATCAGCTTGTGCCCTGCGCATCCATTAGCGTGACCCAGCGGCACGGGTGACTTATGTGTGTATGTGAACCAGACTCGGAGCTGCCCGAGGGCAAACCCCATGAAACCTTCAACTCTGTGTTCTTGCCCTTCTAGCATGGCAACTTCTTGGGACAGAGAAAGACTTGATACAAGTTTGAATAAATGAGTGAATGAATCGGGACGCCTGGGTGGCTCAGTTGGTTGGACGACTACCTTCGGCTCAGGGCGTGATCCTGGAGTCCCGGGATCGAGTCCCGTATCAGGCTCCCAGCTCCATGGGGAGTCTGCTTCGCTCTCTGACCTTCTCCTCGCTCATGCTCTCTCTCACTGTCTCTCTCTCTCAAATAAATAAATAAAATCTTTAAAAAAAAAATAAAATTAAATTTAAAAAAATGAGTGAATGAATCACTGAAAACAGATCTCAGAAACAAATACATATTGGTTTTCTGAATGTGAGGAGCTCACAGGCTAAAAAAGTTTTTGACAATGTACTTGCAAACAACCTAGAACGTAAACACAGGTAACAGACATTGTCACCAACTAGATTGGAAAAATCAACTCAGTTGATTAAACTCACACACACATATCTAAGCAAACAGTAAGACCTACAAAGACATCCTAAAAATCAAAGTGTTACCAGGAGCGCTGCTGATCCTGAAAGACCTAAATTTTCATCTTTCTATATCCAGTAGTTTGTAAATCCTCTCTGATGAACATGTATGACCTTTATAAAAGTATGTCCATATTGGAGCGATTAGCCCAGTCCAAGTAGAACACTAACCTTTCTAAGCTTGCAGCCTCCTTCCCTGGCAACCCTGACCCACCCACACTTTATCTATCTGCTTGACTAATCCCACGTAGGCAGGTTCCTAAGCCACGTAAGGCAAAGAAAATTAGTATGGGAAAACTTCCTGGGCAAGAAAGACGAGATAAAGGTCAGTGGTTGTCACTGTGGTAGGAGTATCAAGAACACTGAACTTAGAGGCATGATCAGAGTTCTAGTCCCAGGCAAGAATACACACAAATCTACTGGCCAAAACCTTTCTTTCTTTCCAGCATAAACATTTGTCTCTTTAAATGAAACATTAACCAGAAAGCACAATAGTACTGTGAACAACTATGAAATCACCCCATAGGTCAAGAATCAGAAAATCACAATAACCTGCATCTACTCATACAACCCTGTTCCTCTTCGTCTCTCATCTTCCTGCCCGCCCTCCACTGACTTAACCAGCATCTTAATTTCTTCCCCAACAGTTCGCTTTCAATCCATAGCTTAACTGACCTCTCTACCGCATTCGACACTGTTGCTCCCACCAATGCCCCCTTCCTCCCAACCTGCCCCAGCAAAGCCCCTCTTCTCTTGGCTTCTGTAATACCGACTGCCTGGTTTTCTTCCTGCATTTCTGGTTGTTCATCCTTTTTTTCCCTTAAGGCTTCTTCTCCTCTACCCAGCCAGCACAACTCCGAGTTTCTCAAAACTCCATCCTTGGCCCTCTCCCCCTCTCATTCTAGACTCTCATCGATGTCCTCATGCCCTCTTTGCTTTGGTTACTGACTCGCAGGTGACCTCCGCACTGTTACGTCCAATCCCCACCACTCCTGGAAAACTGTAGATCTGACATCTACGTTCAACATCTGCAGTTTATCCCAAATCAAACTGCTGACCTTCTTTCTCAAACTGGATCCTCCCTCAGAGATCCCTAGCACAGGGAAGGGCACCGCTGTGCACTGTTTCGGAAGTCAAAAACCCTGGAGTCTCACATAACACATCTTTTTCCCAGACCTGGCCCATGAAGGCCTCTCAGTTTTATCTACTTCATAACACTCGATGCAGTCTACTTGACTTCCTCATCCTCCACCACCACCATGCAAGCTCCATTCCAGGTAATCCCTAACTGAATTATCCCAACAACCTTTCTGTTACCGACAACCTCCTCACACTACTACTGCCTCTTTCCTCGGGTACTGCTTTTCCTTCCTTCTCTGGTCACTTATCATTTCCCTAGCAAAGACTTCCCTACCAGGTCTATTCCTCTTACTCTAAATTCTTGTACCATGCACTGATGCTTTTATAACATTGGTCACCATTATAATTGTATGTCAATGTGTATAATATTGATTATGGCCTGTTTCCTTTACCAGAGCTCCCTGAGCACAGGACATACATACTTTTATTTTTGCCACTGTACCCACTCTGTACAACATGCTTGGCCTACATTTATGTGGCATTTTAAAAATGTTTGTTGAGTGAATAAATGACTGACTGACTGAATGAGCTATGTGGCACAGAAAACCACCCAGCTGTTGGAGAGGAAAAGGATTTACAGAACAGCCTTAAAAACAGTCTCCTTTTCTCCTTATCTAATTCCATTCTCACTGAGCAACTTTCTAATCGTTAATTTAGTTTCGCAGATAAATCAATTATACCCAAGGAAGGAATCAGACAAATTCCTGAGTCCCAAGGTCCAGGTGACAGAGGAAAAGGACAGGCACTCTGGAATCAGACAGCTCTAGTGATGAGTCAGCTCTGGCGCTCACTAGCAGAATGGTCTGGGGAAAGCTGTTCAACGCTCAGCTTGGTTTTCTCATCTATAAAATGGAGAAAACACCTGAACCTCTCACACATGAGATCAAGGACTAAGTAAAATACAGAACATAACACATCGCCTGTGTTATTTTTGCTGTTATTTTACTCTTGCTATTATTAGCTGATTAATAATATTACTAAATGTTACACTAACAATAACATGACGGGACTGAGAGGCTAGATGGTTTCCAAAATCTCTCAAGCTCTAATAGTTAGGATTCCACATGCTGCTTGGAATGAATAATTGTCTTTTTGGAAAATACCTGAATTTTGCATGAAACTGTAAAATGAGAGACCTAAAGGACTACACCCGGCACGAGGGGCATTTCTGAGAAATCATTCGAGGGCAAATACTGCCAAAGGGCCAGAAAGACATCCTTTTCTTTTTTTTCTTTTAAGATTTTATTTATTTATTTATTTATTTATTTTTAAATTTATTTGAGAGAGAGAGACAGTGAGAGAGAGAATGAGCGAGGAGAAGGTCAGAGAGCGAAGCAGACTCCCCATGGAGCTGGGAGCCTGATGTGGGACTCGATCCCGGGACTCCAGGATCACGCCCTGAGCCGGAGGCAGTCGTCCAACCAACTGCGCCACCCAGGCGTCCCTATTTATTTATTTTTTAAAAGATTTTGCTTTTAAAGTAATCCCTACACCCAATGTGGGGGCTTAAACTCACAACCTCCAAGATCAAGAGCCCCATGCCCCATGGAGGACATCTTTTCTTTTCTTTTTTTTTTTTTTAAGATTTTATTTGAGAGAGGCAGAGATAGTACACATGAGCAAGAGGGAGAGAGGGAGAAGCAGACACCCTGTGAGCTGGGAGCCTGATATGGGAGCTTGATCCCAGGACCCCGAGATCATGTCCTAAGACAAAGTCAGACACTCAACCTACTGAGCCACCCAAGTGCCCTGGAGGCCATCTTTTTAAAAAAATTTGTGAATTTTAAGCCATCTGGGTGGCTCAGTCGGTGAGGCATCTGCTTTCGGCTTAGGTTGTGATCTGGCGGTCCTGGGAAGAGGCCCGGTGTTGGGCTCCTTTCTCAGTTGGGGCATCTGTCTCTCCTTCTCCCTCTGTCCCTCCCTCCTGCTCACTCTCTATCTCAAATACATAAATTTTAAAAATTAAAAAAAAAAAATTCCAGAGGCACCTGGCTGGTGGTGGTCCTCCAGTCAGTGGAGCACAAGACTCTTGCTCTCGGGGTCATGACTTCAAGCCCCAAGTTAGGTGCAGACTTACTTAAAAATAAAACCTTAAAAAAAAATTAATTCCAATATAGTTAACATGAGTGTTACATTAGTTTCAGGTGTAAGGACATCATTTTTTAGTGAATGCCATAGCTTTGCTACCTGCTACGCCATTTTCTCAGGCGCTTCCTGAGTTGTGGTGAACACAGAAATTCTGAAGTAGGCTACGGTAAGCCTCTCCTAAGCTCTGTTGGGGGGGGGTCACACCCCCTTACTCTGTCTACATGCATCCCTCATTTGACTTCCAGCCCAAGGACATGGCTTAGGAGGGGCAAGGCTGGCTTCCCTACCGGTGATCATGTTAAACAAGTAGAGATACCTGGGATCCAGCAGGCCCTGCTCCACTCCCCAGGCCATCTCTCTCACAGCATTGCTGATCTCGTGACGGGATGTGTAAGCAAAGCAGACATTCAGGAAACACCTGAGAAGGGAAGAAGAGAATAATTTACCAGAGGAATGGACTAAGTCACTGTCTGTAGAGTATTGCTTCCCCAGAAGAACACACACACACCCCAAATGTCAATCGTGGGTATCTCTGAAAGGTGAGATCATGAATTCTCTGCATTTTCCAACTTTTCTTAGAATAAACATGTTATTAATTTTGTAATAAGACACATACTAAATGACCCTTTTGCCCCTAACCCTCTCTCCTACTGCCAACCAGCTTTCCGAGGACTGAATTCACTGTGATACTAGTACAAGCAAAGTAGAACAGGAAGGAAATTTGATGCAATCCAGTCCACTGCCAAACACTTATTATATTCCAAAGGCACACCTCATGAAATTTGATTACTGAACTCTGGTCACCTCTGCATCTGCATGACCTCCCAATGTCAGCCTCTCCATGGGTTAAAGGAGTGGGACAGAGAAAGATTTTCTTGAAGGATCTGCCTTCAGAGACAGAGATATACCATAGACGGAAACAGAATATATTATAATACGGGGTATCAGACAGGTCCTAGAGAACTCGGATCCAGAGCTCAAGGCCACATCCATAGCTTATCCACCCTATAATGCTCATTTCGACCCTAGCCCGTCAAGTAAAAAACTAATAATAATGATTATTACATATATGTGCATATGTAACCTATGTATATGTATGTATCACGGAGGGTAGGCACATAGTGGAGGAAGAGGATGAAACACGGTATGTGTATGTTCGCACACATCTGACGAGGTAGTAAAAACCATCTCTAGCCTGCCCTGCAGACGGAAGAGGTCTCTAAGCATCCCCAACCCCTCCTGGCCTCTTGTACCAAATGCGTACCAAGAAAGCCCAGCATGTCTCCCTCAGGCTAGCAGGGAGTCAGAGACCACTCTGGGATGCTCTGGGGAAATGGGAACACTTACTTGTTATAGTTCTTGGTGGCCTGCACCGCCTGTGCAATCAGCTCCTGGAGATCCAAGGGCAACAAATGCAGATCGCCCAGGACCCGGATACACACCCCATGCTTCTGCAGTTTCTCCCTGATCAGGAAAAGGAGGCAGGGTTGGGACAGAGAGTCCATGGACCTGAAGAACTGCTACACTCAACTCCCAGTTCCTAAGTGCTGCCCTGTGTGTCAGGCACTGTCCCAGGTGCACTGTGTCACTGCATCCCCTCAATGACTCTGACCCGAGGCTGCCACATTCCCCGTTCTACTGCAGGAGATGGACACTCAGACAGGCAGGCAGACACGGCCCAAGGTCAGCCGGCCATTAAGGGCAGTATCAGAACTGAAAGCCAGGTCTGCCTGATTTAAGAACCCGAACCCGAATTCTTTACCACACATCACACCGCTTCAAGTGTCCTTCTCAGCAAGTTACATTTTATATATCCTGTCCCGTTCTGACAAGGGAATGAACTCAAGGGCAGGAGCTATACTGTTCGTTACTTCTGTACCTTCTGATAAAAGATGTTAATAACAGCAACATTTCAGATTAATTTAATTTTATTTTATTTTTAAGATTTTATTTAGCCACCCAACAGAGAGAGAGTGATCACAAGTAGGCAGAGCAGCAGAGAGAGAGAGGGAAGCAGGCTCCCTGCCGAGCAGAGAGCCCGACGAGGGGCCGATCCCAGTACCCTGAGACCATGGCCCGAGCCGAAGGCAGAGGCCCAACCCATTGAGCCACCCAGGCGCCCCCTCAGATTAATTTTATGTTTACTAAATGCCAGACACTGGTCTAAGTGCTTTATACTCATCAGTACATTCTATCCTTACACCAGCCTTTAAGGGGGACAGTATCATCATTCCTCTTTTATAGACGAGGAAACTGAGGCACAGGGAGGCTAGGTAATTAACTCAACATCAGACAGTGGTGAGTGGAAAGCTGAACATGAACCTAGGGAGCCTGGTTCCTGGGCCTGTCCTCTTGGATCATGGCATCTTGCTGCCTCTATAAGTTATTCCCAAACGCTGCACAGCGGGCATGAATTCAGTAACCCAACCAGCTCCCCTCACCTGGGGACACTATGGAAAAACTGAATGACAAGTGTTTGTTAAATGGGAACTGAATAACAAGAAGATTCCGTAGGGCGGGCAGGTCCTTGAGATCCCTGGCCCAGAGTGCAAGGCCGCATCCATAGCGGGTCCACT
Organism: Neogale vison; assembly: GCF_020171115.1. Taxonomy (NCBI): domain Eukaryota; kingdom Metazoa; phylum Chordata; class Mammalia; order Carnivora; family Mustelidae; genus Neogale; species Neogale vison. Next base: position 19,626,123 of record NC_058092.1, on the reverse strand, counting down.
CCATAACCTGCATCACTCTGCTTCCGGAGTGAAGCAAGATCTAGCCACCTGTTTTCATGAATCCACCGAAGCTGCTACAGTAGACAAATGAATACTCGGGATCAAGGCAAAACCAGAATGAAAAGAGCTAGCTTCAAATCCTAGCGGCAGTCCTTACTGGATGACCTTGCGTAACAGCCTCTCTCAGCCTCAGTTTCCCATACCCTGTGAACTGGGGTAATAACCATCCCTGTCATACTCTCCACACTGGCCTGTGTTGAGGGAGAGGATGTACCTGTAAGTGTTTACTCTCAGACAACAGTCGGATTACTTGAGTGAGGCCTATAGGGAAGGAGAGGCAAAAGCCCTGGCAAGGAGCCAGGAGACCCGGGTTCCCAACCTGGTTCTGCCATGATCTGACTGGGGAGGTTTCCCCACCATGGGCATGCCTTGTGCTTCTATCCACTAGGGCTGTCTCCCAACTGATGAAACTGAACTAGTCCCGTGAACTCATTAAAGAACTCATTTTTTAAGTCACACATTAAACAGAACCCCAAGGGCACCTGGGTGGCTCAGCTAGTTAAGTGCCTGCCTTCAGCTCAGGTCACGATCTCAGTGCCCTGAGATCGAGCCCCGCATAGGGGCTCCCTGCTCAGCCGAGAGTCTGCTTCTCCCTCTTCCTCTGCCTGCCACTCCCCCTGCTTGTGTTCTTTCTCATTCTGTTAAATAAATAAATGAAATCTTAAAAAAACAAACAAAAAACCAGAAGCCTAATATATAAAATAGGTAAATGTCAACCAGCACCCTGTGCCCTCTTCCCTCTGGCTTCTTTGCACACGCACTCCTCAGAACTCTGAGGGTCTACTGCACATTGCTGGAAAACCACTGAAAACATTTCTTCTTGTTCTGTCCAGGACTTTAGAACTTAAGACCATTTTCTCTCCTGCTGACTGATTAGAGCAATCTCAGAGGCACCTATACTGCCATGCATTTTGATCTCTCAGGAACTGTAAGATTACCTCCTGTCTTTCGGAGCAGTGTAGCAGACAACAGCTCAGCTCTAGAGTTGGGAAGGTCTTGTCTGTCTTGCCTCTGTCTGTCTGATAGCTGTGTGACCCAGGAGACACACCTAAACTTTTCTGGTTTTCACTTTTCTCCTCTCTACAACTAGGTAATAATAATCTCCTTCTCATAGGATAATGTGAATATTAAATGAAAATACATTCCAGGCTTAGGGCCTGGCACACAGTATAAGCACTTTAAAAAGGTTGGATCAGAGGAATTTCTGTACATGTGACTACAGAAGAATTTGAATACCTGGGAAGTGCCCCCAATGCCTCCAAACCCAGCCCTTGGGTGGGAACTCTGAGCCACATGGGCTCTGTTGGGGACCAGGAAGCTAGGTCTGTGGCCAAGTCTCGTTATCCTATTATGGACCTACCCCTGGCTACCTTCCCCAACCCAAAACCCACCCTGGAACAGAAATGACAAAACTGGGCCACCTGGGTGACTCAGTGGGTTAACCCTCTGCCTTCGGCTCAGGTCATGATCTCCGGGTCCTGGGATCAAGCCCCACATCGGGCTCTCTGCTCAGTAGGGAGCCTGCCTCCCCCTCTCCCTCTGCCTCTCTGCCTACTTGTGATGTCTCTCTCTCTCTCTCTCTGTCAAATAAATAAATAAAATAAAAATCTTTAAAAAAAAAAAAAAAGACAAAATTGTTCTAGGCCCAGCTCCACGAATGCCCCAGGCTCTCTGTTCTCTCATCCCCCTGGGTCCTGGTACAGGGAAGAGCTGGGCAGAAAAGGGTTGTAATGAAGATTGGAGCAGTCCTGGCTGGGGAGGTTTCCACACTTTGAAGCAAATCATCTCCATCAAACTTCCTCTTTATCCCTTTCCAGCCTTGCTCCCTAATAAGTTAGTTTAAACTTAGTGACAGCAAAGAACAGTACTGAGTCTTCCCCATAAAGGCCTCATACACATCATTCTGTCCCTTCCAAGAGAATATATACGGCAGTATAGTAATGTTTTAGGATGATTACATGGCAGAAAAGGACTTTTCCAACATTTCTCTGATGCTACTCCCCTGATCACAGTTTATTGGTTGTGGGGTAGAAATGTAAAGTGGGCTATTAATTAAGGGCTTTAGTTAATTCTGGGCTGCTCTCCTGAAGCGGTGAAAGGCGGAGTACAGAGAGTAGGAAGAGGCCCTAGCTAATGGATTTCAATTCCTGGTTTCAGTTTTGCTTGAGGCTGGTTGTATTTGTCCTTGAATTCTGTGAAATATCTCTATATCATCAGATAAACACCTACTTAAAAAAAAAAAAAAGTGGGGGGGGGACTAGCTTGCATTGATGCCATCAGAGATCTGACTAACATTAAAAGGGTTTCGAGTTCCTTAAATAAGCCTGAGATAAGAGGGGTAAGGGTTATGGTCCGAGCACACTCCCCACTCCGATAAAATCTTACTGTTCTTCCATCAAGCGTCGGAACTTCTGACGGGCCAGATCCATTAGCCCGTCTACCTCACTCTTGGAGCGTTTGAAGTTCTCAATGCTGAATGCGTAGACCGTCACCTCTAGGATGCCCAGGTTCAAACACCAGCGCAGGGTCTGAGAGGGAGAAGGCAAGGAGCTAGGGTACGAGGAAGAGCAGGGAGGCAAATTAAGGGATGCCTCCGCTCCCACTCCGCACTGGAGGCAAGAGGCAGACTTTTCTCCTCCCCAAACCAGGCAAAGCTAGGATAACCCCAGTGTTTCTGTCAGAATAACAAACCAAGTAAGCAGAAAGCCACCACTTGAGAAACTGAAAAATGTGAACTTAATGAGTAAACTGTGGTTTATTAGAAAGAACTCTTTACCGACAAGAGTCAAGATCTGGGTCCAGTCCCCAACTCCAACGTGCACTTGCTGTGTGAGGGTGGGCAAATCATTTAACGTCTATGGGCCTAACTCTCCTTATCTGTAAAACAGGAGCACTGTCCATCACTCGCAAGGTGACTGAAGGACAATATAAAACACAAGGTATTAGGGACACCTGGGTGGCTCACTCAGTTAAGCATCTGACCTCAGCTCAGGTCATGCTTTTAGAGTCCTGGGAATGAGCCCCACGCCAGGCACCACCCTCAGTGAGGAGTCTGCTTGTCCCTCTTCCTCTGCTCCCTGCCCCCCGATCATTCTCCCCCTCTCTCTAATAAATAAATAAAATCTCAAAAAACAAACAAAGAAACCCACACACAAGGAATTATTACTCTCGACATAAGCTCATTTTTCCTGTTAGATTGAGAGGCTGATGAGTTATAAGAATAAAGGCATCGAGTACACAGCTGTGTAGCATTAAATTTAGAAAGGGTTTTCACATATATTATTTCATTCCATTCTCTGAAAAACCTCTTGAGAATGGCGCTGCTGACTTCAAGTCTACTTTATAGAGGAGAAAAACAGGCTTGGAGAGTGGAAGAAATGTGTCAGAAGGCTACAACTCCACTGTATGAATCCTTTATATAAGGTTCTAGAACAGCAAAAACTAACCTCTAGTGATAGAAATTAGAATAGTGGTTGCCTCAAGAGGGGAAGAGGAGGTGGGACAGGGTTTGACTGGGAGAGAAGGGGCACAAGGGAACTTTCTGGAGAGATGGGAATGTTCTATATCTTGACAGGGGTATGGATTAACAGGTAAATGCAACGGTCAAAACAAAATGCATATCCCCGTATGAAATTATATCTCATTGAAAAGAGAAGTGAAACTCGTATTTAAACCCAGTCCTTGGGGCACCTGGGCGGCTCAGTGGGTTAAAGCCTCTCTCTTCGGCTTGGGTCATGATCCCAGGGTCCTGGGATCAAGTCCTGCATCGGGTTCTCTGCTCAGCAGGGAGCCTGCTTCCTCCTCTCTTTCTGCCTGCCTCTCTGCCTACTTGTGATCTCTGTCAAATAAATAAATAAAATCTTTTCAACAAACAAACAAATAAATAAATAAACCCAGTCCTTTGGGGGTACTCTAACCCAGAACCACTAAAGGCAGAGAACTAACTGGGGCTGAGACTAACAGTGTTGAGCTAGGGAGCCTGGAGGTTAAGGGTAAGGAACAGAAGACATTCAATCAGAACTGAACCTAAAGAAACAAGGCTGAAGCGAGCTGCCTTTCTAATCCCTTAACAGACATACACACAACCCAGTTCATTGCCACCTGGGGAAAACTACAGTGAGAAACTGACACTTGAACAGACTCAGGCTCCACAGATGACGGGGAAGCCACCTTTTGGCTGGCACAGCTGGGGTGGAACCTACCACTGACCAGTCTTTATAGCGGCGAATGGTAACAACGCCAACTTTTTGAGCACTTTATGCCAAAACCGTTGCCACACACTCTTCATAGTGCCAACTTATTTCATCCTTGCAAAATCTCCAAAAGTAGAGATTATTACTGTCCTCATTTTACTGATGAAGAAACGGAGGTAAAGGGAAGCTGTCTAACTTGCTGCAGGTCACAGGGTCAGGAAGTGGTAGAGCAGGGGTGCCCACAAGTTCTGAGTGATTCCAGAGCTTAAGATCCCAAGCACTGGACAAAACTGCCTTTTACTTGTCACAAAAGAGAAGCTGAGGTCAACAAACCTAAAGACCTCCTCACGGTGTTCAACTGAGTCCCACATCCACTCACTCAAGGCAAAAAGTATCACTGCCCTGGCATCAGGCCATGTTCTTGTGCTGGGAAGCTGAAGGCTGTCCAGACTGAATTTCCATCCTTCTTAAAGTTAGCTTCACAACGACAGATCACATTCTGTTCTTATTGTTAAATTTAATGTTTTCCAATTTGCAACATGCACTAAAAGCATAAAATCCCCTTGGCCTTTGCTTCCAGTGATGATCCAGGCTGTCTGGCACTCTTCCCAGTTTAAGCACTAAAAGGCCTCAGTCAAACCAGGATAGGCAGTCACCCTACCTTTGCTCCAGAAATGTTACATCCAAGAATTTATTCTAAAATGGAACTATTAATAAGATCGGATAATAGTGGAGCAGCTAAACAAATTATGTCAGATCCTGGAAATAAAATATTCTACAGGCATTAAAACATAAAGTTAGAAAAGCTACATATCAACCTTGGAAAAAGACTTGCCAAAATACCCCATAAAATAAGGTTACTAAAAATACATATGTAATTTCACAAATACTAAGTCATGTTAGAACATATTACAAGGACTGGGGTGATGCACAGAAAATTATAAACTGCTGGTTTACTGAGGTGGTAAGAGAAGTCAGTTTTGTTCTTATTTCTAATTTTCTGTGATGATTCACTATATAACTTAATTTCTGTTCATGTTGATATGAGACCTAAGCAGGCAAGCAAGTTACAACAAACGGCTGTTAAAAAATATATATATATACTCTCCATAGTAAACTCAGGGCCTGATTCTGTAGCTATTGTCCAATTCTCCACACACTGTTCCCGCTGGGTTCTGCCGCCCACACTCACCTCAGCCAGCTTGTTGAAGCCCTGTGAGTGGCCTTCCTGCCGCTCTACCTGGCACTTCCTGGCATAGCGACGGTTTCCATCCATTATAAAGGCAATGTGTTTGGGCATTGGGCCTGCCTGTGAAATAAGAAGACAAATGTATCACGCAGGGAGACACTAAACCCCTGGCTGAAAGGCTTGACTTAGATGATAAGAGCCCCCATGAGAAAGAACTGGGTATATTTTGAGCTGCTGGCTCAATAAAATGGTATTAAGCACTTTTACCTATTTATATAAATTCATTTATATTGAGCACTTACTACATGCCAAGTATTATACAAGGCTTTTTATACTCCATCTCAGTTTTTCCTTCATATAAACCTATAAGTAAATAGTATTAGCTTCATTTCATAGGTGAAAAAATAGGCTCAGAGAGGTCACGTGACTTGCACAAGTCACACCGCTAAGAAAAGTCCAAGTGGTTATTCAAACTGAGGTCTGTATGCTTCCAGAGTTCATCTTTTAACCGTATGTGCTTGACCACCACTTTAGTTTCATGTCTCCACCTAGAAGGCACAGGAACGATATTGACGGCTACAGTCCAGTGGTAAGGGTATCCTCCACAGACAAGAGGAATCTACTCTATCCGACCACAAAAGGGGGCTCAATGTTGTTGCTCCCTAAATACCCATGAGAAGCTGAACACTGGGATTTTCAACAAAATGTAAATGTCAGGAGCCATTTCAAAGCAAACAAATAAGACAGTTTGGGGACCCAATAAAATGTTTTATCTGGCTTAGAGCAACCTTTTGTTGTCCATCACAGCAAAAATGCACTCCTTAGCCTAATTTTCCTCACTGAAGGACCTCATCACTGACTACTTTCCCCATAACTCTCCAACATTTTCAGCTTTTGTCCTCCACGTCTTTTTTTTTTTTTTTAAGATTTATTTATTTATTTGAGAGAGAGAGAGAAAGAGATCACAAGTAGACAGAGGCAGGCAGAGAGAGAGAAGGGGAAGCAGGCTCCCCGCTAAGCAGAGAGCCCGATATGGGGCTTGATCCCAGGTCCCTGAGATCATGACCTGAACCGAAGGCAGAAGCTTAACCCACTGAGCCACCCAGGAGCCCCTCTCCACGTGTAGTCTTAAAAAAAGAAAAATTCCAGTCAAGTCATGCAGCTTATTCTTCCTAACATGTGACTGCAGTGGTTCCCCAGGAAGATGCTTTCTATTTCCCCGTCTGCCAGAAATCACTTGGTATTTGTGTATGAATGTGCGGTGGGGGGATGGGGTACAAGGCTTGCTGACTCATAAGTTCACTGCTACACACTGCCTGACAGATTGCTGAAAGACCAAACCAGGCTGCCTGGCGTCAATCTCAAACCTGTTATATGCAGAAAATATAACATTGTTGTGATCCCCAGAGAAAAGCGGAGGCAAAATTTGGGCAAGGGGTGTAGGAAATAGAATGACCGTAGTCTTCAAACAGCTGAAAACAGCCCCAATAACAGCAGTCATTAAAAACCACTAGACACTGTGCTGTTTTCAGTCTATGTTTCATCTCATCCTCAAAACAACCATATGAAGTCACATGGGTTAGTAAATGATAGACTAAGACTTCCATTCTGTTTGTCTTTAGAGTCCAAACTCTCAACCGTTATGCTCTACTGCAACATCAAGGAATGATTATTCTATCTAAATCCAGAGAACAGTGCAAGGAAAAGTAGATTAAAGTTCCAAGTTAACAAATTTCAGCTCCCTATAAGGAAGACCTAATGGTCTAGGTTACTCAATGATATTGGGAGGTCCTGGCGTTCCTAAAAGTGTGAACGTTAGGACAATAATCTGCCAGATGTAGACCTGGAAGTCACCTTGCAATTCAAACACTCATTGGTTCCATTATTAAATTCCACTTAACGTCATGTGTTACTCAATTTTAATAACAGGTTTTGACACAAGATTACCCAACTAACCAGGAGGCCAAGTGGTACTCACCTTTATGATGTTGGCACAGAACCGTTCCCAAAGTGACAGCTCTCCTTCCTTGATCCATGACATAGTTCCTGACCTGGCAGATGAGCCCAGAACAAGAAGACACCAGACAGGTAACCCTGGATAAACAATAAAGAGACTAAATCACCAGAGCTTGCAAACTGCTTCGGATGGCTTCGCAGAGATTTATCTGGACTGTGGAAAGTGGCTAGGTTTAGGATCCAAAGACTCTGGTCTGTAATTCTTCACCACCCAGAGTTTATAAGCCAATGAGACCTTTGGGGCAGAGGCCTTTCCTTGGTTTTGGCTTGGTGGACCTTGCTGCTCTCCCCTTTTCCTAGGCATCTGCACTGACTGTTCCTGAACATCCCAGTCCACTTCCTGCCACATCATAGTGCCTACATCCTGAGCCTTCCCCGGTTTCCTTCTTCTCTATCTTCCCCGAGACCGGTTCCCATTCTGCGCACCAACACACTAATCCTTTCAGGTGTCGCCTCCGTCACCTCCAATCTCAGTATTCTCCAAATTATTTATTCCCTCATTCATCTCTTCCACTGTCCCCTCTGTTTCTCCCACAGCCGCCTCCCCGCCCAGCAGTCTCCCCTCTAGCCCACCGCTTGAACCCAGCACCTGCTCCGATCGGCCCGGCGCCTTCCAACTGCTCCACTTCCTCACGACGTGGCGCTGGAAGAACACGTCATCGTTGGGCGCTGGAACACGCCCCCTCTGTCAACCAATGGGCGGGGCTCCTCCCTGCGCCTGCAGACTGGGAGGAGGGGCGGTGCTAGGGTTGCGGGCGAAATTCGCCCTCCCGGCATCCGAGAAAGGAGGGTGGAGGGAGAGAGGTGGAGAGGTGGAGACCGAGCGAAAGACCGAGCGAAAGACCGAGCGCCGCGCTCACGTGACCGAGGGGGCAGAGGAGCGGGCTCCGGGCCAAGTGGCGGGGTTCAGATCACCTGGGGGAGCCCGGAGGTCTGTAGAACCAGATCAGAGGTGTCCGGCAGTCTGCCCCACAGGGCAAGAGTTCGGGGATCCCCATGTCAGAAGCGCAAGGGCTCAGCAGCAGCTGGTGGCAGGTTAGGACTGTTAAGAAATGGGGCTGCTTGCTGGAAGTCCTGAGAAGTGGGCGTTGGGAGTCCTGGTTCAAGTCTTAAATTCTCTATTTACATGTTGTAGTTTTATTTAGTGGATTTAATTGCTTGTTAACTTCCTAGCCCTAGTCTGTCTCACAGACGCACTTACTATCAATGCACCTTGTGACTTAAAGCACTTATATTTTGGGTTTTTCATATTCAGGACCTGCCCAGAGCAACTCAAAATGGGATTGAGGCTGGGAAGAGCTCTAAGAATGACCAATGAAAGGCCATCAATTAACCCTGATCGAAAAATCAACTCTGTAACCTTTAAGGAAAACTGTTGCAGGAACTTGAGGGACTCACAAAAGAAACTAAAGAGTTCAATTTTCAAAATAAATAAATAAAAGTAAATTAAAAAAAAATTTTTTTTCAGTTTCTAAAGAACCTTCTTGTAGTTTCTCACTTTGTAGTCTCATCAAGGAAACAAGGCCAGGAAGAGTTCTTGCACTGGTAGCTCCCAGTTCATCATGTCACGTGAAAGGGTTACTCTTAACACACGTGATCAAAGAAAGCCCTAGAGATGAGTAACCCACTCCATGAATAGTCTCAAGCTTTTCCCTGCTTCCTGCTTTGCATCCTGAGAATTAAGTTTCAGCCTAGCTGATTAGATCAATTTTGCAGGAAGACCATTTACTGAAGCCCTGCAGTTTGCTTTCAGCTGCTTCCGTGGTCAATTTTGACTTTTGGTATGAAGTTCCTGGAATGCATGTATGAAACTTCTTACTCTTGTCCTGCCATTTCTGTGCACTTTGTGTACTAGATGGCACGCCTCCAATCAATTTTTTAAAAAAACCCCTCCCTTGTTGGGGAAGGTGGGGGGGGGCTAGATGTTTTAAAATACAATGTTCATTAGAAAGCTACCACACTTGGCCTCAAAGAAAATGTTAACGTTTTTGTATAGCTAATCAGTGTTACTTCCTCTGGCCTCAATTTCCCTAGTTTCACTATTTCCCTCCCTGAGGTGCTGCAGGGGGCTAATTAATTAAGATTTGTAAAAGGCTTTGAGGAGCAGGGGAGAAAGTATTAGGGTCTCATGCCCCAAGCCATGGCCCCATCCTTTCATCCCAGCCAGTGGCACAGGCAACCCCATTCTTATGCATGCCATGCTCCTAATCCCCTCTTGAATGTGGCAGCTTCCAAGGAACAGGACAAGAGGCCTTAACTAGAAACAAAACTCCACTGTAATGAGGTGCTAAGAGGACTGAATTTTCAAATTCATTTTTAACAAAATGGCTGAACAGGAACTGTAATGGTTCTTCCCTGACTTCTGAGTCCCAGTCCAAGAAGGTAGGAATTATAGAAGAAACAACAGCCTAAAGACCCAACAAGAGGACAGTTTCAGTACCAATAAGGTTTTTATTTATTCATTGTATTTTCCCAGGGTAAAGAGAGAAGGGAAAAGGGACAGCATGTGTATTACAAAACAATAGCAAGTGGGAAAGGAATTATCTGGCACAGCAAAATCAACCATCAAATAAACACTCCTCAGAGATGGAGTTACTAAAGCCCCAGGGGGGCTCAGTCTCCTGCAGTTCAGAAAGGAGGGGAAGGAATCAGGGAAAGAACAGATAGGTACAGCTTTCCTACCACCCCCCCCCATAAATTCAAAATTCAAGATTTCACACAAAGCTTTGGTTTCTAGCAGTAAACATGGAGTTACATTCGTCCGTCTCCTATTAAACAATCTTGCGGCCGCTTTGACGTAAGTTTCTTACACCTGCATAAAAGTTCCTGAGTGACTTGGATATACATTCATCTTCCCTTTCTTGGTCTCCCAACCCTACTTTCTATATGGAAGGCCCCCACCCTTCATTGCTTCTGCTGCTCTCTACCCTAAGACTGGAGATTCAAGTAGGTTTATTCCAACCAAATATAAGCATATTAATATGAATCACATCAAGGAATGGTTTTGGCACAGGAGATTGGGAACAAGGGAGGAAGTATTCTTCGCTTCTACCAGATGGAAATGTGTATGTGGGGGGGCTTTTGGGGGGAGGGGAGATAAATGAGGGGTAGGGTAGGAGTCAGGCTTTTAGGACAGAAGATCTGGCCCAAAATAGGAAATAGGGGAAGGGAACACAAAAGGCTGGTTTAAGACCGCCACGCTTCCAGAGGATCACCAAACGATGTTCCAGATTCTTTTCCTGGTGCAGAACTTTTGTCAAAGATGCTTTGGCTATTTTTCTCAATACAAAGAGAAGTTTGTAAACAATAAAACCCCAAAAGAACATGGAGAAGACCAACACATTCTATTTACACAAACCAGGCCACCTAGCAATCACCCAATCTGCTATAAGTGAAGTCCTACAAAACCCAGACAAATAAGGTAACTGGGGGGGGGGGCAACGAGCAGGGGAGACAAGAACCCAGGATCAGACACACATCACCCAATGCGTTCTATTGCATTTGCCCCGTTTCAACAGTGAGGTAGGTTTGTGGTGATCTCACAGCATGTAAATAAAACCTTTTCTCCTTTAGCTACCACGACACTATCACTGCTACAGCAGGGCATGGCACGGGCTCTGGGCACCTCAAAGAAGCCATGGCTTATGGACTCTCTGGAAGCCAGCAAGAAAAGCCCAGAATTTATAAAGGTTAAGAAATTTAGCCTTTGCTTCACACACCCATCCCTGGGCAGCTCAAGATGGGTCCAGAGTTATTATTCTTAAACCCAACCTTACCAACTCATTTTAAAATACGCATGTGCACACACACACACTCACACACATACACCCTGTTGTGCATGGTAGGCCTAGCCCCAATCCAGTAGAGGATGCATCTGGTATGTAAAGTGAGTCCTGTCCCCTGGGATTAGAAATCTGGAACAGGAATCCCTTATTACACGTATAGACAACTAATCTGGGCTTCCCCCTCGGCACCTTTCAGCTGGTGCAGCCTCTCCTAATACTACTTCCTGGACCATCTTTTCCTGTTCAGACCAATTTCCAATCTTAAAGCAGGAGGTCAAGTCATGGGGAAACAGAGTTAAAACCTAGTCTCCCATGGATCACTGAAGGTAGAGGGGTTTCAAGAGAACACTATGGCAGAAAAGCCAGCTCTAATTGCCAAAAGTGAGGTAGTTCAATAGGCTATGCACTCCAACTAGATGTTCGCCCTGGTGCTCAAACAGCAAACATTCCTGCTATGTAGACCCGGAGCTGCTGCCAACTTATCCCTGAGATCGCTCATGTACCTGAGAACACAGTGCAGGAATGAGGGCCTTAAGATTAAAATACACAAAAATACAAAACCAGAATATTTATATTACGAAAACAAAGTTAAAATGCACAAGATACGTCATTCGCACACAGCTAGTGCAGTTGGCATCCTGGAGAAAGTGGGGCCCAAGGTGCGCTTATCCATGGGAGCAAATAAATAAAATTCTATTGGCCCGGAATGGGGTGGGAGTCAGCTTAGGAACAGTAGGTCTGTGGCCATTCCCCCAACCATCCTGTGGCTACTGTCACAACCCACTGCTTGAGACAGTCCTCGGCACCCTATATCCCAACAGTGGGTTACGAGACAAGATGTAGAAAAACCCTGCCTTACCCCCAAGAGACTCCTGCCCACAGAATGTAGTGGTTCATGGGTTGGGCCCATCAATCTGGTCTCATGCTTAATCTCTACATTCTGGCACGGGAAAAATTACTATTACATCTCCTTCTTCAAAAGGAAAACCATTTCCCTCTCCAGGCCACGTTCCAAAGCTGGAGATCCGGGGGTGGACACTCAGATAAAGCACACAGGGAGGGATTTTCTCCAAAACCCTCGAGAGCATCTGGATAGAGCACGGTTGGAGTTCATTGGCCTCACCCCTTCCCCCCTACCCTGCGCCAAGAGGGAAGAGGGGGTGATGCTGTGGACCCCGGCCTGAGATGCACGGCAGAGCCAGCTGCCCCCTACCCGCCCTGCCCCCACTTTCTCCATTCTGCCGATTGCTGCCTCCTCCTCAAAGCTTCCTGATCGCAAAAGAATTGCCCCCACCCACTGTAGCTCAATTCTGGGCCTCTGGGAGCAGGGCAGGGTTATGGATCTCTTCTTCTTCTTCCTCCCGAAAGTAGGCAGGCTTTCCCTGTGAGCTGGGTGCCTGCTGGGCCTTCAGGGGACACGAGGCCACCATATGGCTGATGCTTTGGCAGAAGTGGCACTTCTTAGGCTGGGGTGGCAGCTTGCATTCCTTGGCATGGTGGTCTAGACCTCCACAGTTGTAGCACCTGGTACAGAGTAGGAGAAAGGAGCTAGAGCACAAGTCTACCTCTGAGTGAGGACACCTGGGCTCTGGTCAATTACTCTATCACTCCCCTTCCTGGAAACTCATTTCCCCACTTAGAAAAGGAAGAATATGACCATGACTGATACCTCAAAGTTCTTCCCAAATCTGTAATTGTCTAGATGGTATCTTCAGATTCAGGTCAACCTGAAAATACTGAAATATCAGTGGAAATCATGGACCCCAATTAGGAACTGCAATTTGGGAGATAGGTTAAGATGCTACCTACCTAAGATGCTACTCTTAAAAAATGGTACCTGTCCTTCACTAAAAAAGAGATAATTAAAGGAGTCAGACTATATGGTCTGCTCCAGGACACAGGGAAGACAAAAGAAACCAGCCACTTGGGAGAGATCTAGAAGAAGCAACAGGGACATACACAAGTTTGTCCCCAGCACTTAGACTTTCACATTCGTGGTCTCCTTTGCTTCTAAAATAATTAATAAGGCCAGCATCACTACCCCTAATTAGCCATGGAGGCAAGAGCTCACAGAGCAAAATTACTTGTCAAGTCAAAGAGCTAGGTTATCAAGTGCCCTTCTTACCTACAGCCCTCTCCCCACCTCCCACACCCTAAGGCAGCAACCCAACACCGAATTGTTGCTTCATTTTGTTCTTTGGTGTCCTGGTCCAAGAAAGGGGCTAGATCGGGAGAGCACTCCCCTTTCAAGGGGCCTTCATACCTGTCTCCCTTTGATCTGCGTTTCTGCATGTTCTTCCCTTTGGGCCGCCTCTCACTCCCAATACAAAACACCCCACCAGGGCCGGTGACCCTGATGGATTCTAGGCCCTTAGCAGACTTCTTAAAGGTGAACTCCACTGCCTCACCCTCCTTCAGGCTCCGGAAGCCCTCCATGTGCAGCTTGCTCTGGGGAAGGGAAACATGATTTAATATTAGTCTCCATTCTAACACCAAAAAACTGCACACACACATTCTTGTAGAATATGAGAATAAGTGTAATATTTCCATGTTTTCAGTAAAGAAAACGTCAATCAAAAGAGCCACCACAGGGTGCCTGGGTGGCTCAGTGGGTTGAGCCGCTGCCTTCGGCTCAGGTCATGATCTCAGGGTCCTGGGATCGAGTCCTAAATCGGGCTCTCTGCTCAGCGGGGAGCCTGCTTCCTCCTCTCTCTCTCTACCTGCCTCTCTGCCTACTTGTGATCTCTCTCTGTCAAATAAATAAATAAAATCTTAAAAAAAAAAAAAAAAAAGAGCCACCACAGTTAAGAACAAGGGATCTATGTTACATGAACAAAGAACAATCATTACATAAACAGATGCTGTAATATTTTGGGTAGGGTAGTTATTCTCATTTAAACTAAAATAGAACAGATGGGAAGTTCTTAAACTTAGCATTCATAAGAAATCAACAAATAGGGGCGCCTGGCTGGCTCAGGAGGTGGACTGTGTGGCTCTTGATCTTGGGGGTCATAAATTCAAGCCCCATGATGGGCTTAGAGATGGAAGGAAGGAAGGGAGAGAAGCAGAGAGGGAGGGAGGGAGAGAGGGAGGAGGGAGGGAGGGAGGGAGGGAGGGAGAGAAGGAGAGAGGAAAGGAAGAAGAGAGGAAGGGAAAATAAACAAATATAAAATTGTAAAATATAACAGCCTTGTACACTTTAAAAATATTGAGGTGTTAAAAACAAAGTTTGAGTAAGTACAGAACAATTAAGTGGGATGCACTGGGTCCTGAAACAGGGCAAAAAAACCATTCCGACAACTCACAAAACTTACATATGGAATACAGATAAATGTTTCAATATTAATGCCCAGGTTTTTTTTTTTTTATCTTTGTACTGAGATTGTGAAAGGAATGACCCTAGTTTCCAAGATACACACTGAAATATTTAGCAATAAAGGTGCCTGATTTATCTTATGATTAAGGAGCCAAAAAGACAAACCATAAGAGACTCTTAGTCTCACAAAACAAACAGGGTTGGGGGCGGGAGCGGGGGGGGGGGTTGGGGTGGTTGGGTTATGGACATTGGGAGGGTATGTGCTATGGTGAGTGCTGTGAAGTGTGTAAACTCACAGACCTGTAACCCTGGGGCTAATAATACATTGTATGTTAATTAAAAACAAACAAAAAAAGAGCCAAAAAGTGTATCTGTACAAGAAGAATGACAAGGCAAATGGGACAGAATATTAAGACTTGCTTAATCTGGGTAAAGGTCCTATGGGGCGTTCTCAGGATTATTCTTGCAACCTTCTTCCAAGTCTGGAATTCTATCAACGTAATGTTCCTGCAAGGTCAAGGGAAAAGACGGTATGACCCAAGCAGATGGATCAGTAAGTTTAGTCCAAGAGATCCAAGTGTATATAGAGAAATCAACAGGTGAAGAAAACAGTTCAAACTGTTGAGAATATTAGCTACCCATTTTGGATATTGAGCCAGACTTCTACACTGTCTATCTCATTTATGCAAAATATATTCCAGAGGGTTTAAAATCAAAGTGTTAAAAAAAAAAACAACAAAAAAACACACCTTGTGAAAGTCAAGAGATAGACTGATAAAACTTGCTATGAACCAAGAGGTAAATAAATCTGAATTATTTGACTTGAAAAGATGACCAGATACTACTGGGTGAAGGAAAAAAAGATCAAAAGATCCACAATGTTTGAAACAACCCCATTAAAACAACATGTTTATACCATTATTTGAAAATACTGACACTTTGCCCAACAGCCTTCCCCCAAAAAAGGGAGTTCTCACATAGCTGAGCGACAATAACAGGGTCAGGAAATACCCAGAGTTCCCCATTTAAAGCTCACAGTCTTGCCACTTAATACATCAACATCTCCATGCTGGTGGAGGTGACCCCCCCCTCCTATACCGTCCCCAGGACAGACTTCATGATAGCTTACTCCATTACGGTCAAACATCCAAAGAGTGTATCAAATGTCAACAAAGTGCAGTCATCGAAAATAGGGTTCAGGGGCGCCTGGGTGGCTCAGTGGGTTAAGCCGCTGCCTTGGGCTCAGGTCATGATCTCAGGGTCCTGGGATGGAGCCCTGCATCGGGCTCTCTGCTCAGTGGGGAGCCTGCTTCCTCCTCTCTCTCTGCCTGCCTCTATGCCTACTTGTGATCTCTCTCTGTCAAATATAAATAAATAAAATTAAAAAAAAAAAAAAGATAAAGAAAATAGGGTTCAGAGAAGCAAAAAGACCACTGCACCCAGTCTTGGCTTGCGGGAGTTTGAATAAGGAACATTATGTTACGCAGGTGGTGGTTGGTAGGAGGAATATTTCAAACTGGGACTTGGGCCTTAGGGGCAACATGCTCTCTAGCTAGATGGGATCCCCAATTTATCCATCGTTTAAATTGTTTTAATTCATATGGCATTTCTGAAGACAAAGATCCCACTGGGATCACCGGCAAAAAGCCTAAATAAGCCTGAGTACTAGACACCGTAGTTCCTGAAATGTTGGTTTTACCAACTGTTGGCTGCATGACCTTAGTCAATCGTTCACCTTTGGCCCTCAGTTCCTTCAGAGACTGTAGTAATAGGTAAGTTACCCAACTAAGCTTCTTCTTCTTTTTTTTTTTTTTAAAGATTTTATTTATTTATTTGACATAGAGAGATCACAAGTAGGCAGAGAGGCAGGCAGAGAGAGAGAGAGGGAAACAGGCTCCCTGCTGAGCAGAGAGCCCAATGCGGGACTCGATCCCAGGACTCTGAGATCATGACCTGAGCCGAAGGCAGCGGCTTAACCCACTGAGCCACCCAGGCGCCCCCCAACTAAGCTTCTAATGAAGATTATGTGGGTATGGAAAAATCAAGAATGTGCTCAGCTAATATTTCATGTATTATTATCTGTAGCTTTTGTTCCCCCAGTTCCATCATAGGAATAGCCTCTCCCTTCTCTTCCCTCCCACAGGAACAGCCTGGGACAGGCAGAGGGCTCCCCTCCCCCAAGATTGAAGTGAGGGAAGGGGCAGGGAGTCAAAGCAGGAAATAAAAACAATGCAGAAAGGCGAATGCTGTTGCACCTAAACAAGCCTGATATAAGTTACTTTTGACTTGTTTCTTACTCAGCTAGGACAAGCCAATCTGCCAGAAGGTTCAAGCCCAGGTCCTCCCATTTGCTTAGTGGGCTGAGAGGCTGGGACACTCCTAGGTCCAGTTGTGATGGTGGAGCAGATAAGTGTTTAACAACAAGGGTTTGGAATCTGAGGGCCTGTTATTCCCTTTCTGTGCTGACCTATAAAATAGAGCAAAAAGTAATTTTATAGAGGAGCTCTGAGGTTTTGTGCATGAAGAGTAGTAAACACAGAGCCTGTACACACAAATCCTCAGTGAGCAGAAATTATCATCAACCCCTTCAGACTGGAACAGGGCAGGGTCACAGTGAGAACCAAGTTATCAGGAGTCTCAAAATTTTAACTCTGGTTTTTATAACTACGGAAACTTGGAAACAAAAATATCTATTTACATCTCCTAGGTTTACTGGGAGAACAAGACAATACCAGTGGGGGCAATGTGAAAACTCCCCAGGATTGGAGGATCTGAGGTCTGTAAGACTCTCAAAACTTAAAAAAAAAAAAAAAAAAAACACCAAACCAAAACAAAAAATAACCCCGCAGGCACCTTACCATAGCTGGTCAAGATTTAGACTGGTGGGCTCCAGGGGTGGCTCCCTGCCCCCCCCACCCCGCCCCTTTCTACAACACATAGTTTGAATTCCTCTCTTATCAGATAGGTAATCACCGTGCTGCCCCACTGAGCTGGCCTCACAGGGCCTGCATCAGAAAGGAGCCAGAAATTCTTGCTACCACCCCCACCCCACCCCCAACCACACACAAAGCAGAGCCCCGCCCCTCTCCCCATCCCCTCCAAAAAAAGAAAAGGCTTGGGGGGGGGAGGGGCAAGGCTTGAGCTCCCCCAATAGAGCCCAGCCCCAGGAAACAAAGAGTTGACACTGGTTGGTTCTGGTGGTCAGATTCCTGGAGTTCCTGAGGCTGCAGCTTCCACCCCCCACCCCCCCACCCCACATTCACCACATTCATCAGTTCCTTCCTCTCCACGTTGGGGTTATGGTCACGGAGAGAAATGGAGACACCTTTCTTCCCCAGTCAAGTCTGCTGGGTCTGCCAAAGTCACCACCGGTAGCCATCCTTCCTTCTTCCTGACCTGCCATCCCAGCCTTACAGGGACAGAACTACACAGGACCCCTGCCCCCCTAACCCTCGCCTCTGGTCAAATTCTTTATGTAGGAACCCGAATGAGGATTATTTATTCTGATCAATTATTTGAAAAGTTGGGGGGGAGGGGACAGGCTTCCTTCCCATCTTCCTTACCTAGTTTGTTCAACGAAGGAGGGTGGGCAGTTCCCAGGGGACCCATTGCCCTGGGGAGGACGGCATTTCTTTTGGGTGGCAGGGAAGGGCTCAGGCCAATTCAATATTTAGACCCTCTGCTTCCTTCTTAATACCTCACCACTGTCTCCACTAACCTTCCACTCTTCAAACACTCCAGCCCAGCATCAATCTGGGGCTTGGGCAGTTCACATAAAAGGAGTGACATTCTCTGTCATTCCGAGAATGGAGTGGAGTAAAAACGACACTTGAGTTTCCCTGGAACTTGCTCTCTGAAGGTCGGACATACATTTTTTTTTTTTTAACCATTTGTAAAAGCAAGGCCACCCCCTTTATCACCAGCTCCAACAATGCCCACGTTTAGCCGCACTGCTCCCTTCTACAGAAGCGGCAGGCAGAGTTTCAAGGAAACTTGCTTTGGTTTCAGGGAGGCAAGCATGCCATGAGTTCCTGGTTTTTCTGCAGCTCTCCGGGCCATTCCAGCAAAAGACTGTCTAGTGTGCTGTCTATTTCCTCAGCGCTAACCACCTAGCAGTACACAAACATTTGGGGGATAACCCAAGTTCCCCACTATCCAAAGTCACTGATATTTACCCATGCTTACTAAAAGCTAAGGAGAGCTCTAAGCACTTAACCCCTTATACCAAGCCTGCCAAGTAGGCCTCATAATCACCCCATGTTACCAGGGAGATCAGGGAAGCAAAGAAGGGAAGTATATCGTCCAAATTCAGTGAGCCACAGAGGTGCTCTGATGCCCACTAGCCTGACCCTCCAGCCAGTGCTATGCAGTATAATGCAAATCACACATACATATTCTAGAACTTTCTGAACCAGAAGTAAACGAAGCCAATGAAAGAAAGGACTCAGTCCTGAGGGGTCATCATAGTCCTCCTGCCTGAGCTTCATTCCTGAAGGTAGGGCTTGGTAGGGGCTAGGAAACCAACCGGTTCTACCTGAAACAGCTTGTCTGATGATGTGTCAGGGAGGGCTGGGTTAAGAGATCAGCCAGAACCAGAGGCTGCCCACACAGGGACAGCCCCCACATGGCACCTCCGCTCAGATGCAGCGGGGACCCCAGCTCCTGCGTTCTCCACCAGATGGCGCTGTTCAGCAGCCTGTCTGCACTGAAAGCCAGAGCGGGAGACTGAAGGAACAGCCAGATTGGGAACCACGAAGCCTTATCTCCCCAACTCCTGGGGCAGTCAGTAATCGTCTGTCCTCAGGAAAGCGTTTCAAGGGGATCACACTTTCAAGGATAGGGAACGGACTTCTCACCAGGCCCCCATCCACCCAAGGGGTGCAGGAGAAAGGGTCCTGGAGTTTTCAGCCAGAAACCCAGTTGTTCACTTACTCTTCTTGGAATTGGAGTTCCTGCTTGAATTAAGTAACTCCAAGCTGAGATCATTTGAAGTGAGTTTGTACACACGAGGTACTATCCCTGAAAATTTTCTCCTCCTCCCCCACACCGCCTGATCCCAGACTTCATAGAGATAGTAACTGTTACTCTTGCCTGCAGGAAGAAGGGAGGGTGGAGGCTTTCCCTAGAGCAGCTCCCGCTCCCGCCCCCGCCCCCGCCCCCCCAAAACAGGCAATTCTAGTAGGGTGGTTTGATTAGGAATGTTCAAGAAAAAACCTTGCCCTGGGGAAAGTCACTAAAAACCACTTACCAGCTGAAAGGTGACAAGTTTCTCAGATTGAAAGCTCACTCAGGATCATGGCACAGCCTTTCCTTGGGATGCTGTCTAGAAAGCATGTCTCTTCAGAAAGAGAGAGACCTGAGAAGATCCCATAATGCTCAAACTAACCTCTACCAACTTTCTGAAAATTAGGGTGATTCACTTAGTTTTTTTAAAATCTGATTTGTCCAGTTAAGATTAAGAACTACGGAATGACCAAACCTGTGGCTTCCAGTCCACAAGCAGAAACCAGAGGATCCCATCTGGGTCTTGACACTGTGACATTCAAGCCACCAACTTTCACCGTGCCCCTCAGAGCCCAACCCTATTTCAGACCGCAGTCCGGAAAGAGCAGTTATCAGCATAACACACCCTCCCTTATCTCCAATCTTTTTCTCTGGAGGAAGATCTCTGCTGACAGGGACCCCAAACTGTTAATGTCCTCCTGATTCAGGAGCTCCTTCTTTCTTCATGGGCATTCCTTCTGCCCACCAAGCCCATACTAGCGTAATAGGAA
Source organism: Neogale vison (assembly GCF_020171115.1). NCBI lineage: Eukaryota > Metazoa > Chordata > Mammalia > Carnivora > Mustelidae > Neogale > Neogale vison. The sequence continues at coordinate 19,605,790 of NC_058092.1, read as the reverse complement.
GAAACTAACCAGACAGCTAGCTAGTCCCCCTCTTTGCAAGAGCTTTCAGGTTAGTTAGAGGAGAGGTAAGACAAGCACATCACTAACTAGATAGGAGGTGAGTAATCAGAAGCACCAGTAAAGTTATAAAGCAGGTGGGAAATATCTCTACATTCTCCCCTCCCCGACCCCAGCACCCAGGAGTCCTAATCCAGACCCCGCCTGAGGTAGCTCTCCCACTCAGCCTTTGCAGAAAAAGCAAGCCACGTGGCTTCAGTACTGAAATTTTTTCTCCTAACCCAAACTTGGTCCCTTAGTCAGCTTGGGGCTCTTCTTTTGCCTCAAGCCTTCCAATGCCGCTTTTTAGCTAGAAAGCCATCTCAGACGTAGTTGGGATCTGAAGAACTGTAGAGTAAGCAGGGAGCCTTTTCTGGTGCTCCAATTTCTACAAATCTTGGGGATTTGGGAGTTGAGCCACAGGAAACATGAGTTAAGCCAAAACTCTTAAAACAGCTATGAAGATCTCAAAATTCTTGGTGAATCTTAAACAATTTCGTGGCTTCTTGCTCCTGCTTTTCCTGTGTAACTATTTCTCAGCTGAGGGGGGATTCTGCCTCTGGGACGGCATGGTCTGGAGATGTTTTTAGTTGTCACAACCAAGGGATGCTCTGAGCAAAGGGTTATCTTTCTCAAAATATGTCAATTGAGGTTGAGAAACCTTAATTTAAGGGCGGGCCATCTGCCAATACTATGATTCTTAAATTCTCCTAAATACATGGTTAAGCAGAGGTTCTGGATCTAAAGATGTGTCTGAACAGAAGTGTTGTTTAGAGAAATTTCATTTACCTTTTTTTTTTTTAAGGGTAAGGGTAGGTTTTCTTTCCTACTCCTCTACTCCTGGGGAGGCCTGAAGTGTTTTGAGAGGGAGCTCAAGAACAGCCGTGAATAGTGCTAGAAACCAAATAAGCCCAACCTTGGAAAGGAAAAGAAAATATTAAATTGCTTTCCCCCCTTTTTTCTTAGAAAGGGGCTTCCTGACCCTCTCCCCTGGCAGACATTTAACGGGACAATTATCCTTCTCATCATCTCGGGCTCCAGGATACCCACCACCAGCAGCCAAAGAAGGGGAGGTTTTCTTCCTAAGAGAGCAGCCTTACCCCCTTCTCAGCTGCCCCCCCCAACACCCAGACTTTGGGAACACGGGAACACATTCCTTCCACAGAACAGTCTTTAGGGACTGTCCTGAATCTACTCTACATTAGATCCCCAAAGAAATAGTTCAGATTTCTCAAGTGCAGGGACTATAATCACCAGTCTACTGCTGTCGTAGGGTTTGAGGATCAACCCAAGCCCGGACAGCATGCTATCCTACCAGGTAAGGTTCAGGGAATTTCCACTCATTGTCCTCTGTGACTGTTGGTAGAGGGCATTTAGGAGACAAATTCTTGATTCCTTCTCCCTGCTCAACTCCCTCTTGATAACTTACTCAACAGTGGCATGTCCCTGGACATTCCAAGACCCTGAAGTCCAGATTATCTCCCAAATGACCCATTTAAAGGAGCCTGATGCAGTTTCCACTCCCCAAACCTGAAGATCCTGGCTTTCCTCTAGAAAATCCAGTATTTTCCAACTGCTTTTGATCCCAATGTTAAGTGAATCGGGGCACAGATTCATCTGTTTAGGAACACCTTCCTTGGGACTGGGACAGCACTAACGAACCCCAGATGAGGGGCTACATTCCTTCCAGCCCCTATTTGGCAGCCTTTGGAAGGGACGTAAGAAAATGTTGGGTCTCTTTAATTTCAAGCCTCCCAAAATTGGGGAAGCTGTCCAGTCCATCTCCAGACCAAGAGATTTTAATCTCTTTGTGATCAGATAAATGGGAAAGTGGGAGAGCTGGCTACCCCGCTGAGGAGGGCCATTCAAAGCTGGTTCCTGTAATAAAGTGATTTAATAGATCTAAAGAGGCCAATTCCCTTCATTCTCCCGCAATTACTTCCTGTGGGTTATCATTCACATATGTAAATGAGACAGGGAGTTGGGGGCAAAGCCTGAACAAGTTGTCGGGTGGTTGGGGGTGGGGGTTAAGGGTGGGAGGAGATACAGGACGCAGCCAGGAGGTGGGAAAGTAAGCTGCAACGTACCCACCCGGCAGGGCAGATGTTCCAGTAGCCCAGTGACCCCCCTCCCCGCCAAGTACCCCAACATGAACAGGGTCCCGGCACCCCTTCATCTCCCCACTCTTGTGTCCTCGCGTGGAAGGGCACGCTCGGGAGACTTCCTGGCAGCCTCCCACCAGTCCACCCAGGATCTCCCTTCTCCACCCCTCCCCCTCCAGAATACCATCCCTGAGGCTCCAACCCTTAATCCCCACATCCTCCTTTCCCCTCCCCCCAGGCTCCTAAAGCCAACCTCTCCGAAGTAACCCCTCCCTGCCCGGTCTGGGTGTCAACCTACTGGACCCGAGATGATCAATTTCTCTTCCACGTCCCACACCAAACCTCCGAAGGTGGAAGGGACCCAAACAGCAACTTCCTTTCCGTGGTTGTTATGGGTGGCTGGTGTCCCAGGACCACCGGAACACTTCTAAGATATACAGGAGGGGGTGAAAGGAAGAGGAAGCCGGGGAGGAGGGGAACCTGAAGTCTCTGGCTCCTTGTTCGAGGCTGGAATGTTAGGACAGCAATCAATGGCCGTCTGGGGCCATAAATGCCAAGCAGAGAATAGGTCCAGAGGCTAGACTCCTCCACCCCCTGCCCTGCGACACTGAATTTCACCCCCACTGGGCTGCCTTGCTTTAACTGAGAACTTGGGGTTGTGACCTAACTCCCTCCCAGCCCGGACTAGGAATCTAAGGCCTGGACTCCGGTTTTCCTTCCTGATAGAACTCCACGGCCAAAGCCCAGTAGGTTAATTATGTGCCGGAGATGGGTACGCTGGAAGAGGTTTCAGGTTCCCAGAGTCTTCAAGGATCTGCCAAACTCACTAAGGCCCCAGGGCTTGAGTTTTGGGTGACCACCTGGGTGAGGAGACCCAGCTGACTTCTCAGCTTTACCCCTGCTTGATCCCAGAGAGGTTTGCCTGCCTCTCTCCCGCCAGAGAGCTCCATTCACACGTTAGTAAAAGACGCTGGGCGCTCAAGGCCCTGCTCTGAACGGGGCATGTGCTTCCCTGGCCGGCCTGCTCGCCCTCCCCCCACCGGCAAGCACAATACAACCTTAGTTTCTGCCACATGGGGTCACCTCCCTGCCCCCTGCCCCCTTCCCAAGGGAAAGAGGTAACAGACACGTGGTAAGCCAGAAAGGTTCCGGGAAAGGTTGAGGGTACTGTTCATAGACTCAGCAACCCTCCCGGTCCCGTTGGAGTTAATGGGGACTCAGGACTGGGGTGCCACGACACAGATGGGAGCTCACAATGAGGGCCCACGATCTCCCTCAATCCAACAGCCGAGTCTGTCCGCCCAATCTTGAGTATGCGCGCCAACATCCCCTTCCCCCGGCGAAGTTCCCAGCGTCTGTCTCACCTGGTGCACAAAGACATCCACCGGGGGGTCAAGCGCGACCCCGGCGCGGGCGGTCATGGACAGGAAGCCGAACCCCATGCGCACGTTGAACCACTTACAGATGCCGGCACCGTGCAGCAGCTGCGGCTCCTCGGCCGCCCGGGCGGCGTCCTCCTGCGCCTCCTCCGGCGCCTTGGCGCAGCCACCTGGAGGTTGGGAGGACGCTCAACTGGGGGGCCACGGAATCGAAGGGTGCTCTCGAGACCCAGCAGGGAGACCCGAGGGTCCAGCCCGCGGATGGCACCCAGGTGGCTGCAGCTACCAACCACCTGGCGAGATAAGACATGTCCTGGCCGCCTCCCGCGCTCCCCAAGCTCACACTGAAGCCAGTGTTGCCCCAAAAGTTTTGCTCCTCTTCCCACAACACGTTGCCCGGGGATAGATGGCCGGACAGGCCCCTCCTCTTCTCTCCCTCCGCCCCCGTAGCCTCGGTGTGCACGCCACTGGGACACCAGGGTTCCTTGGTCCAGAAATGGCCCCTGAAGCAGGAGGCCGCACAGACTTAGGGTCCTTCGGCCAGTCTGGGGGACATTTCCCCACCTCCCTTTTATGTGGCTCCTGGGCGCCCCTGAAGCCTAAGGTGTCCCCAGTACGTCCCGAGCTCGAACCTGCAAACTGCTGGTTTGACACAGAGCCCATGGTAGTCGGCTGAGCCCACGGCCCCGGGCCCCTGGTCGGGTGGCTGCTGGCCCCAGAGAAGTCCGGAGGCAAAGGGGTGGCTCGGAGAAGAGGCCGCTACATCTTCCCCAGCACAATAGCGGTGGGAGGGCCCACGGCTTTTCAAAGGCTCCCAAATTCTAAAAGACAATGACCCAACCCCCCGCGGGCAGCCCCCTCCCCTCCCCTCCCTCTTCTTTCCCCTCCCTTTCCCTCTGGCTCCAGCTCCGGCCCTCCCCCATCGTTGTGGTCTCTGACACCTCTGGGGTGTCTCTTCTCTGAACCTTGAGGTTTGACACCCCCTCCCCACACACACATCTGGAGATGGGGGCCGTCAGCCCTAGAAGTCTTGAGTACCCCGGAATTTGTTATCCTGCACTTTAACGACTTAGTGGGGGCCCCCCAAAGCAGCATACAGGTGGGGGGCTTATGGAGGGGAGTAGTTCCAAAACCATGTGACTGCTCCCACACACACTCACACACCACCCCCACCCCCCGCGCAGATAATTATACATTCCAGAGAGTTGGGGGAGGGAGGTGTGAGCCTGGCAGCCCTGGCCAATCAGAGACTCAAACCACCTGTCAAGGGAGAAATGGATGAGCCCTCCCCCTCCCCCAGCTCTTGAGCGCCCCTCCCCCTCCCTTCCCCTTCAGGCCTCCGAGCTGACCCGGCTGCTTGGCGCTGACCCGCTCTCACCCCCCACCCCCGTGTGCTTAGATAGACCTGGAGTTCAGGACATTAGGAAGCCTGGGATGGGGAAGGGGGGGGGGAGGCTGGAGACGCAGCAGGGCTGATCTCCAGTCCTGACCAAGGCGCTTCCTCGAAAGGGGCTGTCTCTGACTCACTGAATGTCTCTGCCTCCCTGAGTTACGACTGTTTCTCTAGATCTCTCAAAGTGCTCCTAATTGATTCTGTGTAAAAAATCCTTTCCTTCCAAATCTGTGTCTAAAACTGACTCCACGTGGTGCTTCCTGGGCGAGCAGGAGAAATCCAAAAAGTGTTCCTCCCTCATCCAGCTGTCCTCATCCTGTCTCCATCCCAAACGCGTCCCTATCCGCGGGAGAGGGACTAGGTGGGTAGGTGGATGGAGGCATTTCGTGCAGTACTCCGGACACTCCTGGGTTCCCAGACCCTCGTCTTTTCAGAGTCCCACCTCAAAGTGCGCTTCCCTCCCCAAGGAGTGGGGTTGGTGGGAGAACTGAAGTATAGGATTTCCTTACTCGAAGAGGTAGCCTCCCTTTCTAAGAAATAAAGAGGGTTGGTCAAGGGGGTGGCTAGTGCCCTGGTCGGAGATGGACAATGGCCGGGGGCTCAGTGCACGGCCCTGGCCCTGCCCCTTCACTTCCGGTGCTCAGTTCAAACTGGACAATGCCAGCTCCGGCCAGTTCCCCTCCCCCACTGCTACAACCCATTTAAAGAGACAGAGCCTGCTTTCGGGGGCATCCGCTTGCTCGGAATTCAGTCTTCTCCACCAAGTGTGCAGAACCTCTCGCGCTTCTCACCCTGAGCCTGGGTGTGTTTGTGTGTGTGTGTGTGTGTGTGCGCTCGCGCGCGCGTGCGCCCCCACATGTGTATTTGAGAAAGAGAGGGAATGAGTGGGGGTAGGGAACGGAAAGAAGAGCAAGGAGCTGTGGAGAGATTATTTTTTCTCTTTTCTACATGGAATGCTCTTCAAGAGACTAAAACTTGAGTGTAAGGGATGGTGAATTGGACTTTGGGTGATAAAGAGGACAACCGCGGCCTTTTGCTACTCCGCCTAAAAAATACATATGATTAACAAATGTCATTAGCAGTGCCCCACTCCCAACTGAGAACCTTACATCAGCCAAAGCCATTTGTATTTATATAATCCTCCCCACCTCAGAATCTTATCTCCCCTCGTTACTAGCGCCTTTAAAATATAATGCACTCCCTGCATCTCTGTCCTTAAGATCCAAGAGCAGGTGACTGAGGTCTGGCTGAAAAGATGGAAAAAAGAGTTTAGCGGTTTGGTTTCACTTGGTCCGTTCCCTAATCAGAGTTGTTTCCTTGGCAAAGGCGACTAGCCTCTCTGTCCAAGGTCCTGAGAGTGTCAGGAGCCCTGTCCACGGTGCTGAATAAGGCCAAGCAAGCTTCTCCTAGCTCCTAGCTCCTAGCTCCCAGCTCCCAGCTTTGAAAATGCCTTCTTGACTTCCCACCTCCAAGTCCTTCCCAGAAAACCCAATTCTTCTCAACCCTTCAGTGATGCTGACGCACTTGAAACAAGTGAAGGGATTCTCTTGAATGCCAAAAAGAGGGCATTTCCAGCAATACGACTCTGTGAGAGCAGAGCAAGTATCTCAAGCTCCCTTTCAAAAAAATGGATATAACTATTCATTTGGCCACAGAAGATGAGGAAAGAGGAGATGATATTTTCTGATTCAAAGGAAACCAGAGTAGGGGCACCTGGCTGGCTCAGTGAGTAAAGCATCCAACTGTTTATCTCCGGGTTGTGAGTACCAGGCCCACATTGGGTGTAGAGATAACTTAAAAATAAAAGATATTTTTTAAAAAATAAAATCTCTGGGGTGCTTGGGTAGCTCAGACATTAAATGTCTGCCTTTGGCTCAGGTCATGATCCCAGGGTCCAGGGATAGAGCCCCCTGTCAATACCCGCATGGGGTTCCCCGCTCAGTGAGAGGCCTGCTTCTCCCTCTTCCATTCTGTCTGCCTGTGTTCCCTTTCTTGTTGTGTCTCCCTCTCAAATAAATAGATAAAATCTTTTTAAAAATTATGTCTTAAAAAATAAAATAAAATATTTTTTAAAAAAGAAACTAGAGCAGGAAAAAAAAAAAAGAAAACCAAAGTAGAAGAGAGACTAACCTTTGTTTTCTATTTATTTTCCTAATTAATAAGAAAATAGAAGCACAGGTGTTGGAATCAACTTGCCCATGTTTGAATGTCGAGTCTACTTTCACAACTCTGTGAAGTGGGGCAAATTTTTTAACCTCTCTACACCTCAGTTTCCTTCTCTGTCCAATGGAGATAATGAGAATATCTAACTCTTACAGTTATTATGAGGATAAAGTTAGATCATACTTGTAAAGCTTTTAAAATATGTCTGGGGTGCCTGGGTGGCTCAGTGGGTTAAAGCCTCTCCCTTTGGCTGAGGTCATGATCCCAGGGTCTTGGGATTGAGCCCCACATTGGGCTCTCTGCTTCAGCTGGGAGCCTGCTTTCCCCCTACCCCCGCCTGCTTCTCTGCCTACTTGTGATCTCTGTCTGTGAAATACATAAAAATAAATAAATAAATAAAAATAAAACAGTGTCTGTGATGGCTTTTAATAATATAAACTATGGGGGCGCCTGGGTGGCTCAGTGGATTAAGCCTCTGCCTTCGGCTCGGGTCATGATCCCAGGGTCCTGGGATGGAGCCCCGCATTGGGCTCTCTGCTCAGCAGGGAGCCTGCTTCCTCCTCTCTCTCTGCCTGCCTCTCTGCCTACTTGTGATCTCTCTCTCTGTCAAATAAATAAATAAAATCTTTAAAAATATATATAAACTATGACTATTTTTTAAAATTTTATTTATTTATTTGACAGAGAGAAAGATCACAAGTAGGCAGAGAGGCAGGCAGAGAAAGAGGGGGAAGCAGGCTCCCCGCCAAGCAGAGAGCCAGATGTGAGGCTCGATCCCAGGACCCTGGGATCATGACCCGAGCCCAAGGCAGCAGCTTAACCCACTGAGCCACCCAGGCACCCCAAACTGTGACTATAATTATAGCTACTGTACATATGATTGTCTCTATGAGCCAGAACCTGCTGGGTCACTTACTTCTTAGGACTAGGGCCCTTCATGTGTTCTTTCTTTCTGCATTGTCTCCCACATCCTTACCAGTACCCAGCACAGTGCCTGGCTCATAGAATACTCTCAAGAAGAGTGTCCTGAATAAGCTTTAATTGACTTTAATGGTATTGACAATTAATAATTAATTGATAATTAATAATTTAATAGTAATAATAATTAAATTAAATAATAATTTAATAGTAAACATCGTTATAATACTCCTAATATTTATTCCCCTGGATTATCTCGCTCAACTCTAAACAGTGCAGCACAGGAGGTGCTAGGATCTCATAAAGTTGCATATGTAGAGGCAGAGGATGCTTTAGCAAGGGACATATGGCTCTCAACATAATTGGCTCTTCATCCCCAGTGGGTTGATTCTATGTGGAGATGAGAACTCCTGACCAAACCCTTCTTCTCTTGGGTCCTTAACTCAGTGAAAACTTATTAGATATCTACTGTGATCTGGTCAATGTGTTAACTCACAAGTTCAGTGGAAGAATCAGATAAGTAATATGCACTAAGTAATAAGATGAACAAAAATGTACCCCCAAAATGTAAACCAGAAACATGCCCACAACACCCAGCTGTTTCAGTTGGTAGAGCATGTGGCTTTTGAGCTTGGGATCCTAAGTTCAAGTTCCATGTTGAGAGCAGAGTTTATTTTTAAAAAGAAGAAGAAGAAAGAGGAGGAGGAGGAGGAAGAGGAGGAAGAGGAGGAGGACGAGGAGGAGAAGGATGAGGAGGAGGAGAAAGAAGAAGAAAGAAAGATTGATTCTCTGTGTTCCAAGTTACAGTCTGATTAGGGAGACAAGACATCATATAGCTAAGTATTACAAGTTTCTTGTGTTTTTCTGGGAATGATAATATCTAGGCAAGAAGAAAAAGGGTTTTTTATTTTTTTAAGATTTTATTTATTTATTTGAGAGAGAGAGAAGGAGAAGCAGGCTCCCCACTGAGCAGAGAGCCCAGTGTGGGGCTTGATCCCAGGACCCTGGGATCCTGACCTGAACCAAAGGTAGATACTCAACCAACTGAGCCACCCAGGTGCCCCCAAAGGGCTCTTTGGACAAAGGTATTACAGTAACACAAAAAACATCTAAAGTATTTTGTCCAGTTTCTCTTGTATAGGTTCATATCTTCATAAAAGGAAGCGCTGGAAGAAGTCTAAGTAACAACTCACTCAACATTTTAAAAATATTTATTGAGTACTCCCATGAGGCAGGCATTGTTCTAAGTGTTGGGAATACATCAATAAACAATAGGAACAAAAATGCTGCCTTTGTGGAGCTTATATTCTGACAGGCAGTAATAACAACTATTATTTATCAAGAATAAAGGGGGGTACCTGGGTAGCTCAGTGGGTTAAAGCCTCTGCTTTTGGCTCAGGTCATGATCTCGGGGTCCTGGATGGAACCCCATATTGGGCTCTCTGCTCAGCAGGGGGCCCTGCTTCCCCCTCCATCTCTGCCTGCCTCTCTGCCTACCTGTGATCTCTCTCTCTGTGTCAGATAAATAAATGAAATATTTAAAAAATAAATACAGGCACAGGGGCACCTGGGTGGTTAAGTGGGTTAAAGCCTCTGCCTTCGGCTCAGGTCATGATCTCAGGGTCCTGGGATGGAGCCCCACATTGGGCTCTCTGCTCAGTGGGGAGCCTGCTTCCCCCTCTCTCTCTGCCTGCCTTTCTGCTTACTTGTGATCTCTCTCCCTCTCTCTCTCTCTCTGTCAAATAAATAAATAAAATCTTAAAAAAAAATACAGGCACATTTTTTCACCATATTGCACATCTGAAACTCACATAACATTGTATGCTAACTAAATGGAGTTAAAATAAAAAATTAAAAACAAAAAAAATATAAAAAGAAAAAGAAGAAACGCATGTTTCTTATCTCATTGAAGCCTGTCAGTAACTCTGAGTAATAGGTATGAATATTCTCACTTTGTAGGAGAGGAAACTGAAACTCAATGAATCAATATAACCTGCCTAATGTAGTTCAGCTAATATGGCAGAAGCAAATTTAAATTCACATGTTTGACTCCAAAGCTCATATTCTTTCCATAGTCCTAGCAAGGTGTGACTGGTGCTGTCCCCATTTTATCAATAAGGAACAAGATATGTATAAGAAAAAGTCTGTGGAGCAAGACTACATATTCAATATGATTAATACATATGACCCAATTGTGATTCCTTTTCCCTGAGCCACAGCTCCTCTGTCATTTTTATTTATCAACACCCCAAAAGTCCTTGGCTTTGTAAATCAAAGAGCTGGCCAGAGCCAAAGCAGGTCTTTTTTGGGCAGTCATCTACATCCAACCCCCATTTCTGAAGCGTTCTGAGAACTCTGTGGTAAGGTCCAGGGTGGTGATTTGGAGTTAAAACCCTGACCATCTGCTAACATGTGTGCATTTGAGAAAAGCACTTCCCTCAATATGTCCATCAGGAAACTAGTTCCATGGGATGATTAATACATCCTACTATTTTTTTTAAAGTTTCCATAGTGAAATATTTGGAAGATGGTATGTTAACTAGATTTCCTATGCAGGACTTTTCAAAGCCTTTAGTATGACTCATCAGAAAGGGAATATGATGCGTGCAGTGTTCCCATTCATCTACTCAACCACCTAACAAATATTTATTGAGCATCTATTATTTGTCAGGTGGTACTGTTTATTTATTTATTTATTTATTTATTTTTAAAGATTTCATTTATTTATTTGACAGACAGAGATCACAAGTAGGCAGAGAGCAGGCAGAGAGAGAGGGGGAAGCAGGATCCCTGCTGAGTGAGCAGAGAGCCTGATGTGGGGCTCCATCCTAGGATCCCGGGATCATGACCTGAGCCAAAGGCAGAGGTGTCTTTAACCCACTGAGCCACCCAGGTGCCCCATGGTGGCACTGTTTAAAGTGCTGATATGTCAGTGAGTAAAGCAGATGAAATTCCTACCCTCATTGAGCTTACATTCTAGAGGAGAGGGACAGACAATAAAGAAGCAATTAAGTAAAATGTATAGTATATAGAGTTCAAAGTTGTTAATTTGCTCTGTTACCTCAAGAAAGGCACCCTTGTTTTACCCTTTAAGGGTAAAATGAGGGGGTGGATTAGTTGTTAGACAAATGTTTCTTCCAGTTCTGACCTTCTAAAGTGTTATTTGCATGGGATGTGTGTGTGTGTGAGAGAGAGAGAGAGAGAGACAGGGACAGAGAGAGACATTCCTAATTGCAGAGAGAAGCAATCTGTTTTCACCCATGCTGTCATCTTCTTCCCACTCTAGGGACTAGGGCTTCCTACATCAAGTGGGATTGTGTACCTCTCACCTCCTACGCCTGTTGAATTGGCAGAAGGAGGATGAGCCAAGGGAGTCCCCTTCCTTCTTTCAGTCCTGCTCCCCATGCGGGCCTTGCTTCACAGAGCAGGACGCCAGGCACTTGCTTTCACCAATAATGGCTTCATTACATTGAAAGGAGACAAGAGTGACCTCAGTGAAATAGACTTCCTGACCCCAGCTGACCTCTGACCCTCACCCTGACAGCCTCTAAATCTTTTCCTTCTGACACATCCCCCACAAGGTACAAGCAAGAGGAGGAAATGATGAGCCTGCTTTAGCTCCCTGTGCAGTGACTGTAACTCACCAGATATCCTGTTGCATGGAACTTGCCGTGGCCAACCATAATTTACTCCATGGCTGCTGATCAAAACTTTCAGTGATCTTCACTGTGACTCTAGTCTGGCCCATGGGTCCCAACTCATACAACTGTCATTCACCTGGTATCCGTTTGTATGTGCCCAATGATTGTCATGTGTCATGGAGGTAGGAGGCAAGGTATCTAACCAAATGCTGTCATTTCCTAATACTACTTCAGCCTCGGCCTTTAACCTACCCTTTCCTGACTCTGTAGGTACTGTTTATTGAGAGCTGATTATATGCCAGGCGTGCACTAAGTGCTTTGCGTGTATTGTCTCTTTCTGTCCTCAACCATCCTAATCTGATCCCCCATTTCCCTGGAGAGGAAACTGAGACTTCGTGAGTAGAGTTAGGTGATTTGCCTTGACTCACAAATCACAAAGGGTGCACCCCAAATCTATCTCACTCCAATAGTCCACATTTTTTTAAAAACAGTTAAAATAATGCACGTGGTTTAAAAAAATCAATTAGTATTGAAAGAATTATTATGAAAAATAATAATCCCCAGACTACCCTACCCCTTCTGCTCCCATAAAGCAACCACTCTTTGAGTCCTTTTTTTCTGGAGGATATTTCCATATCTCTAAATAATATGCCTGCCCTTCTATTCCTTGATTTATCAATTTTAAATATTATGGATTTCTTATTATAGTAGATGAGGATTTACCTCTCTTATAAGACTTGCCTCCCCTTTCCCTTCTTCCTAGTACAGTTAAATCACTACTTTCTCTTTTTTAAAAGACTTTATTTATTTATTTGACAGAGAGAGGGAGAGAGATCACAAGTACGCAGAGAGGCAGGCAGAGAGAGAGGGGGAAGCAGGCTCCCTACTGAGCAGAGAGCCTAATGTGGGGCTCGATCCCAGGACCCTGAGATCATGACCTGAGCTGAAAGCAGATACTTAACCCACAGAACCACCCAGGCACCCCTAAATCACAACTTTCAACCAAACTGTTAACCAATGTTTATATTGTTATGATTATGGATGGAAATGTTCAGCATATTACTAAGTTGTATACTAAGTAGGAAAAAGTTTCTTTTCTTTACTACATTTTATTTTTCCTAGGCTCTCTAACCACCTTTCTTTCTTTCCTGCAATAGTTGTTACTAAAATATCCTCAATTATTTTCAAGGGATCCATCACATTATCTTTTCCACTTAGCCCTCATTTTTCCCAGAGCCTCTCTCTTGAGGCCTTCCTTCCTGGTTGTTCTCTGGGCATGCTTCTCTGGACAGATTGTCACTCTCTCACCTTCATCACAGTGGTTAGAGCTGCTGATTGTTGGACCCCATGTCAATCTCTTTCTTGGTCACACTTAAGGAACACATTCTCAAGTAACTGCCTATGAAAAGGTCCATGGGAGAGAAATTTTCTGGACCTTGCAAGTCTAAGTGTGTTGTTTTTTTACCTTTGTCTTTTTTTAAAATATATTTTTAAGGATTTCATTTATTTATTTGACAGACAGATCACAAATAGGCAGAGAGCAAGCAGAGAGAGAGGGGGAAGCAGGATCCCTGCTGAGTGAGCAGAGAGCCTGATGTGGGGCTCCATCCTAGGATCCCGGGATCATAATCTGAGCCAAAGGCAGAGGTGGCTTTAACCCACTGAGCCACCCAGGCGCCCCCCCCTTTTTTTAAGATTTTATTTATTTATTTGACAGACAGATATCACAAGTAGGCAGTGAGTCCGGCAGAGAGAGGAGGTGAAAGCAGGCTCCCTGCGGAGCAGAGAGCCCAATGCAGGGCTCAATCCCAGGACCTTGAGATCAAAGTAGAGGCTTAACCCACTGAGCCACCCAGGTGGGGTACCTTTACCTTTTTGATGTTAACAAAGCCATACTTTTGCTTCTCTGCTATGCTGACCCCTAGCAAAATGAGAAAGATACTTGGCTTGCTTTGAGGACATTGAATTTGATGATGACTTTTCTAGATTCTGAGGTTGTGAACCCAGTTATCAGTGGAATAAAAATTATAATAGTTAATGCTAATTTTGAACGTTCACTATGTGCCGGACAATTGATGAGTGGTTTACATAAATTATCTCATTTAACCTTCTCACCAAAGTCAGAAGATAGGTATGGTTATTGTTCACATTTTTTTTTACGATTTTATTTATTTGACAGAGACAGAGAAATCACAAGTAGGCAGAGAGAGAGAGGGGAGGAAGCAGGCTCCCTGCGGAGCAGAGAGCCCGATGTGGGGCTCCATCCCAGGACCCTGGGATCATGACCCAAGCCGAAGGCAGAGGCTTTAACCCACTGAGCCACCCAGGCGCCCCTACTGTTCACATTTAAAGATGAAGCTGAGCACAGAAGGGTTAAAGTAACTGGTGACACTCATGGAGTAAGTGACAGACTCAGAATTCAAACCCTGGTAGATAGGTTGACTCTGGAATCCATGTTCATATTCAGTAATTTACATTAGGAGAGACTTAAAAATTAGTATTTTCAGACATTATCTTCCTCCCACCCATTTTGTCAATGTGGAAAAAAGACCTAAAACCTAAGTGACTTGTTCAAGGTCCCATTGCTGGTGAATAACAAGAACTAGAGGGTGCCTGGGTGGCTGAGTGGGTTAAAGCCTCTGCCTTCCGCTCAGGTCATTATCTCAAGGTCCTGGGATGGAGCCCCGGGTTGGGCTCTCTGTTCTCTCTGCTTGGTGGGGAGCATACTTCCCTTCCTTTCTCTCTGCCTGCCTCTCTGCCTACTTGTGATCTCTGTCTGTCATATAATAAATAAAATCTTTTAAAAAAATAAAATAACAAGAACTAGAAACCCAGGTTTCCCAGTATCACCTTTTCAATCAGGGAATGGCGGGGTGGGGGGTCAAATTCAGGATTCGTTTCTGAAATTTGGTTTCCCTGTCTGTTTAGTGGGGAAAAAAACTCTATCTATATCTATAAAAGATTTATGTCCCATCAGATTGTGGCTGGGACATATAACATAAGCATGCATGACACACTGTGGAAACAGTGAAAGCTAACTCATAGAATATGTTATGGAAGTCTTCACAGGGAAGGTGTCATTGCATTAGACCTTGTACAGGACTTTGAAACCCAAGGAGGGCAGGGCATTCCAGAGGAAAGGCACAGCAGAAATGAAAGCCAGGACGATTGAAAGTGAACAGCTTTTTTGAGCAACCATCGCAAAGTTTGGTTCCCACATTGGCAAGTCCTCTGTGTTCCTGTGAAGACATACAGAGAGACACGTCCTCCTTTCATTCACCTTCAATGACACATTCATTCAACATTTGTCCGTAAGAGAGATAGAAAGGTACAGTAAGGATGTTCCGGGATCTAGTCTTAGCTCTATCAATAATTCTATCACCAAGTGATCTTGAGAAACTCTCTGGGCCTTAGTTCCCTCATATACCAAATAGGAAGAGTAGACATATGGTCTCTACGATCTCTTCCTGCATTTGTGATAATTGGAGAGTGAGAATAGGCAAAAGATAGCTAAGCGTCATTGACTCCCCTCCTTTGGAGTAAGGAGGAAAATAACCTTTGTTAGTTTCTGCTAAGTGCTGGGCATGGCCCCCTCCAACCACCCTGTGAGAGAGGTGTTTTCTCACCATTTCACAGAAGAGAAGATTGGAACTCAGACTATTTGAAACATTTCCGCAAATTCTCCCAGCAAATAACAAGAAAAAATAAGAGCTAAAATGTTTACCATGTGCTAGACACCCTTCTGTCAAGACATACATTAGCTCATATAATCCTCCGACAACCTCATGATGTGGGAATTATTGTCTCCATTTTCAAGATGAGGAAACAGAGATTCAGAAATTAAACAATTTATTTGGGATATCTCTGACAGTAAGTGACCCAATTGGGTCTACCTAATGCCACAATCTCTGCTTCTTCTTTTTTTTTTTTTTTTTAAAGATTTTATTTATTTATTTGACAGACAGAGATTACAAGTAGGTAGAGAGGCAGGCAGAGAGAGAGGGAGGGGGAAGCAGGCTCCCTGCTGAGCAGAGAGCCCGATGTGGGGCTCAATCCCAGGACCCTGGGATCATGACCTGAGCCGAAGGCAGAGGCCTTAACCCGCTGAGCCACCCAGGCACCCCACAATCTCTGCTTCTAATTACTAGGTTATACTGCATCCCAGTGAAGACACCACACTGCCTGTAAGACACTCCAAAATCAAGGCTTCCAGATGACAAGGGACTGGCCCTTTCCTCTCCTTACCACTAGGCACTTGTGATTTGGCCATGGTGACGGAAAAATGACAGAAGGACAGACGCATAGAAGCTGTCCTTTCTCAGGCACCTGGCTGGCTCAGTTGGTAGAGCCTGCAACTCTTGATCTCAGGGTTGTGAGTTCAAGCCCCATGCTGGGAGTAGAGATTACTTAAAAATAAAATCTTAAAAACAACAAAAAACAAAAAACAAACAAACAAACAAACAAACAAAAAACCCAACCTGTCTTTTTCTCCTGTCTGGCCTCTTCTGAATGCAAGCAGCCCCTTGAGGTTCTGAGAAGAGATGCCCCCACTGTTATCCAGTTAAAGGAGAGAGTATAGAGCGAAGAGAATGGAGACCCAGGATCCTTGACTCCAAGATTCTCAGGCCAAAATGGACCTTGCAGAATGGCCAATGCTCTCCCAGACCCTGAATTTGACACCTTGACACCAGCCATTTTCTACACTCAGATTGCAAACCTCCAGCAACTGGGAGTTTATAGCTTCTGGAAACCTTGCCCATCCCCTTATAGTTTGGATTGTTAGAAAGTTCTTTCTTCCATTGAATTGAAGCTGATCTGTATAGCCTTTAACCAACTTGTCTTTAGAACAAGTCCCCTCCCTCTTCTGCAAAGACTCTAGGACCAAGTTTTCTGTTCGAACCCCAGTACTGCTCTTCCCCAGTTGTGTGACCTTGGGCAAATTTGTTAGGGGCTCAATGCCTTAATTTTGGTTGATTTCCCCACTGTTCCTCTAGAAGCTAGCCTGAAGCCAGATTTACCCAGCTTGATCCTCAGCCTCTTTCCATTGTCTGTGCATTGCTCTGTACAATGCTTTTGCCACCGCAAAGTGTTTTCGCATGCATTGCCTCACCAGACACTGGAAAACAGGGCTGCTGCAAAAGGAGGGAGGAAGGATGGGTGTGTGGTTATCTCAGTTTTGCAGATGACACAGGTCTCTACCCCAAAATACCACACTTACCTCCAAACTTTCACTCCTGACTCCCATCAGGGAGACTTCGGGGGCCTCCATACCCTTGTTCTCCCTTTCTTCCTAGTGTTTTTACATGCTTACCCTCTGCTCAAACCACCATTTCCCTTGCTTCACTTTTCCTTTACTTCGTCGTTCTTTAGGCTCCAATATAGATATTACTTTGTGCAGGGATCTCTTTGCCTTTATCCACTCGCTAATCTACTACCCCTATTACTTGTTCTTATAGTAACCTATACTTTTTTTTTTAAGATTTTATTTATTTATTTGACAGAGAGAACACAAGCAGGGGGAACAGCAGGCAGAGGGAGAGGGAGAAGCAGGTGCCCCCTTCCGAGCAGAGAGCCCGAGAACTATATGGCACTCAATCCCAAGACCGTGGGATCATGACCTGAGCCAAAGGCAGGCACTTAACCGGCTGAACCACCCAGGTGCCCCAGTTCCCTATACTTCTACAACAGAGTATTTTCCCCACTTTGTTATATTTGGCTATTTGTCTTTCTTTCCCATTGACTACCGTAACGTAACACCATGAAGTCAGGAACTATGTCTGTCTTGTTCATTGTGTACCCAGAATACAGCACAAAGCCTGGAAAAGAGGGACCCCTGGGTGGCTCAGAGGGAGCTTGCTTCTCCCTCCCTCTGCCTGCTGTTTCCCCTGCTTGTGTGTTTGCACTCTCTGGCAAATAAATAGATAAATAAAATCTTAAAAAAAAATGTTTGGAAAAGAGTAATTGTTTACTAAATGTTTATTAAATGAATAATAAATGGCTTGCTCAGGATTCTATGGCTAATAATGGCCAAGAGTAGAATCCAGGTTTTATTTCTAAGTCCAGAATTCTTTTTAACATCTTTTGAACCTAACCTAATTCCTACTCTTAACTCCCACTGTCAGCCCCTGTCCTCACTTAATTCCTTAGAATCTTAGACTGTTTATCTGGAAGAAATGTTAGCGCTCATCTGATTCAACCCCTTTATTTCATATATAAGAAAACCATTAAAAAAAAAAAAAGAGGGGCACCTGGGTGACTCAGAGGGTTAAGCTTCTGCCTTCAGCTTGGGTCATGATCTCAGGGTCCTGGGATCGAGTCCTGCATAGGACTCTCTGCTCAGCAGGGAGCCTGCTTCTCCCTCTCTCTGCCTACTTGTGATCTCTGTCAAACAAATAAATAAAATATTTTAAAAAAAAAAAGGAAAGAAAAAACCAAACCAAAACAAAACATAACTGTTAAGAGACTTGCCCAAGGCCACACAGCAAATTGCAGTGGTCCTTCCTGACCGCCAGAGCGACTTTTCCAGAACTCACCAATGAGTTCATGGACTCCCAGGGCTTTGTCTTGGGGGTGGGGTACTTGCAAATAATTCCGTCAGAGTCCCTGCTTTTATGCTCTTTAGTTGTTCAAAAGTCCAGATACCAAGAGTTTTTTCTGAGACATCTCACAGGCAGAAGTTTCAGGCAAGACAGGATGGAGGGGACACATATGTGTTGTGGGGAGGAGTGGGGAGCCAAGGATGCAGACATAAAATTAGGCTGTGCAGCACAGCCCCACGCTGTGGGGTCCCTCGAGGCCCCCACTGTGGCAACACCACTCCCTCTGCCCCTGATGCTGACCTTTGGGGCCAGAGATCAATAACCTGGGACTTTGGCTTCAACCCCCTTTAGCCCTCCAGTGACCAGAGGCTGCTCAGAAGAGCGAGCAGGACTCAGGGTCATTAAGTAACTGTCACTCTTGGCCCCAGCCCCACTTGGGGCACTGCTGGGGGAGGGGCCAAGAATGGGAACCATTATGGAGAGACATAGGTATGGTTGCTTCTCCCCACCCAGCGGAGTGACTTCTATCTCTTCTTGACCACTACCCTTTCCCTGAGATTAAGTCCTGCCCTCTCTGTCCCATATTCTCAGCACTGAGGCTCCACTCCCCTCACTGAACCTCCAACCTCTCTTCAAGCCTCCATCCTGTTCGCTGAGCCCCATGCCTTTCTCGCTGATACCCTGTATTTCTCTTAGCCTAATCTCCCATGACTCCTCCACTACACACAGACTGCTGTATAATCTGGAGATGTTTTACTCTTTTTCAGTGAAGGCAGCAGACAGGAATCCCTCAACCATCATTGGTTAAATATCTCAGGTATCTTCTCCTCCTCCGCCTCTCCCCAAGAGTATATTCACTCTTCTGGCCCTAACACTAACAGGATCATGTTTCAGAAACACACTCACCCACCCCAGCCCCATCCCCCCAACTTTCCATGATCCCTGCCCACCATTCCTTCCCCACATCCACCCTAATGCCCCAGCCAATCACTCCTGATTGATTGATTAAGGAGGAGGAGAAAAGAGGATCGATGGAGAAATCTGGGACTATTCTTATTCAAAACTAAAGGTCCAAGCGGGGAGGATATTAATTGTGGGGAGGATCAGAGATCGGCACTATGGAACGGGAGAAGGGTGAGGTGGTTCCCGTTGTGGGGAGGATGGGTGTAGGGCTCGGACTATTCCCTGGAGGTTGGGAGCAGAGTTGAGGTGGAACTCACAGAAGTTAGAAGGCATAAACCAGCGGGAGTCATAAATGAGGTTAGAGTCCCCAGGACTACTCCTCTGGCGAGAAATTTACCACCCTCATTCTTCCCCAAAGGAGTCCTGGGTCCCCGCTACGCTGGGGTCCAGCAGGGGGCGCTCTGCCTTAACATTTCCCCTCTATTCACCCACCAGAACCAAGCTCCTTTGTTCATTCATTCATTCAAAAATACTAAGCCCCCACCGTGTACCAGGCACTGTACACCAGACGCTGTGCCACTGGATGGCAAAAATGCAAGCACGAACAGACAGACAGACAAACAAGGTCCCAGACTTTGTGGTGCTAGCAGAATAGAGTTACAGTGAATAAATAATTATAGTGATTTAATTTAAGGGAAAGGAGATTAGGAAAGCTTTCCTGCGAAACTGACTTTTAAATTGAGACTTAACAAATGCCTAAATCTTGACCAGGTGACAATGTGGAAAAGAGGGTTAGATGGAGTGTGTAGGGGGTGCGTTTCAGGCAGAGAGAACAATGTGCAAAGACCCTGAGGCAGGAAAGATCAGGACCCCTTCAGAGGGAAGGAAAGAGGCCAGCATGGTGGCTGCATTCAGCTTTGGTCAGAGGTTTAACCCTTTGTATTGTGGAACACACACAGCTGGAGCCCTCAGCTTTCTAAGGCTCAATTTTCTTGATAATTGCTTTTTTTTTTTTTTTTAGAAAGGGAGGAGGGAGAACCAGCAGATCTCTAGGGCCTTTCTAGAGTAACCAAGTTGGAAGAGAGAATTTCTGTTCATCCCCTTCCTAAGCTCAAAACTTTTTGTCTAGAAGGAGCAGAAAAGAAGCAGATTTAGTTTTAGCAGATTTAGTAGATCTAGAAGTAAATTGAAGCTCGGGGCCCCTCCCACAGCTTTGGGGAAGCCACGTCACATGCTCATGTATTTTTATAACATGTGCACAAATGAGTGGCACCTGGGTGGCTCAGTCAGTTGAGCATCTGCCTTCAGTGAGGGTCATGGTCCCAGGGTCCCACGGTAGGCTCTCTGCTTGGAAGGGAGCCTGCTTCTCCGTCTCCCTCTGCTTGCTGGTCTGTCTACTTCTGCTCTCTCTCTCTCAACTAACTAATTAAAAATCTTTAAAAATAAATAAAGTACACAAATGAGATATTTTAATCACAGCTGGGAATTTGAAATGTGACATACCATCGGCTACTCTGTTAAAAAGTAGTATAGAAGTGTGCCAGGCAGTTAAAAAGTACAAACATTTTGTGGCATTTGTGATATTTTTTCAGCTTTTAAAAGATGCGATTTATCATGACTTCTTTTTTTTTTTTTTAAGATTTTATTTATTTATTTGTCAGAGAGAGAGCAGAAGCATAGAGAGCTGCAGGCAGAATAGGCAGAGCAGGCAGAGGGAGAAGCAGACTCCCTGCTGAGCAAGGAGCCTGATTCAGGACTTGATCCCAAAACCCTGGGATCATGACTGGAGCCAAAAACAGATGCCCAACCAACTGAGCCACCCAGGTGTCCCTTATCATGACTTCTTTTCTCATTCTAAATAAATATTCACTAGGGGCATCTTGTTTTCCTTTGTTTAAAGAGGACCTCCTAAACTGTAAAAACTCCCAGCTCAGTAGACCTGGATCTGCCCCAATAGGACCCCAGAGCCCCGTCTTCTGGCTCTCCCATCTTAACTAGCCCCTGAACCCTTCCTCTCTCTTTGCTCAGTTTCTCCTACCCCTGTGATCTACACTCCCTGGGTGGATGGTTCATGGGTAATGAAAATGCCAAGGGAATAGAGCAGCCCTTTGGTTCCCAGGGAGAAGCACGTGGAGGGGTACACAGTGCTGAACTGCCCCTCACCAGCCCCTCCTGAGCTGGTCCCCAGAAGAGGAGCCCTCTAGTACACTCCAAGGTCTTTAGGCTGAAATGAGACACTATGGGAGTGCTGCTCTCCATCCTCTCATTAGTTCCTTCCCTTATCCTGTTGACCCATCCAGAAGCTCAAAGAGGCCTTGCTGGCTTTGACATCCGCTTTACAGGTGTGTGTTAGTCCTGAGTCAGAGGCGTCTCAGACAGACCTATTTCCAGGTTGTGCTGCAGACAAAGGAGGCTGAGTCTTACTCACAGGAGTCCTGTAGATATTTTGAGATGGGGAGAGGGGAGGTGAGAATGGTTTAAATGATGTGATTTCTTAGGCTCTGAGCAAGGAGTGCATCCCCAGCACTGGGGGATACTGATCCTTCAGACCCACATGGAAGAGCCTTGGGCCTGAAGCTTGGAGATCTGGGTTCGAATCCACCACTAACTTAACAGCCTACAGAAGTACCCTCATTTCTCTAAACCCTTGGACCCACATTTGTAAAATAAGGATGTGGTAAGACCTTCTTTTTCAACTTCTACCTGAAGAGCCAATGAGATCATTGAGGGTCAAATGTTTCAACTTTTTATTCTGAGAGCATTCCAGATTTATAGAAAATCTGCAAGAAGAATAAAAGAAGTCTTGTCTCCCCTTTACTCAGATTCTCCAAATATTAAAAATCTACCTTGGTGCGCCTGAGTGGCTCAGTCATTAGGTGTCTGCCTTCGGTTTGGGTCATCATCCTGGGGTCCTGGGATTGAGCCTGGCGGGGAGCCTGCCTCTCCCTCTCCCACTCCCCCTGCTTATGCTCCCTTTCTCGCTGTCAAATAAATAAATAAAATAATTTTTTAAATAAAAATAAATAAATAAAAATCTAACTCATTTGATATTTCCTCTCCTCTCCCACATCCTCTACACTCAACTATTTCAGAGTAAATTGCTGACCTCATGTCCATTGTCCCTAAATACTTCAGAGTGCTTTTCCTAAAACTGCAGGGACATTCACAAAGATAATCATAATACAATTATCAAAGTCAACATGCTATCATGCAATCTGCAGATCTTACTCAAGTTTTTTTTCAATTTTCCTACCAAGATTCCTACCAATGTTTCCTACCATTTCTAACAATGCCATTTCTTGTTTAGAAACAATCCAGAATTTAATTTCCATTAAATTTTCACACCTCTATCCCTTTAATCTGGAATAATTCTTCGTATTTTTTTGGTTTCTCATGACCTGGCATTTTAAGGTTTATTTTCCACCCCGTGTGGGGATCGAATTCACTGAGCCTGAGAGATCAAGAGTCCTATGCTCCACCTACTCATCAGGAGTCCCTCACGACCTGAGACTTCAAAAAATTATAAGCCAGAGGGCGCCTGGGTGGCTCAGTGGGTTAAGCCTCTGCCTTTGGCTGGGGTCATGATCTCAGGGTCCTGGGAGCAAGCCCCACACTGGGCTCTCTGCTCAGCAGGGAGCCTGCTTCCCTGCCTCTCTGCCCACTTGTGATCTCTGTCTGTCAAATAAATAAATAAAATTCTTTAAAAAAATAATAAGCCAGTTATTTTGCTGAATAACTACCCTTCAGTTTGGGTTTGTCTGATATCCCCTCATGATTAGATTCAAATTTTGCCATTTGGCAGGCATATCACAGAAAAGATACCCCTCTCGCCGTACATCGCATCAGGAGGGAATGTGATTTATTTGAACAATTACATGTTGAATTTGAATTGTTTGGCTGAGGTGTCAGATTTCTCTACTGTAAAATGCCAGTTTTTTCCCTCTAATAATTGTGTAGGGACGTATGCCAAGATGACATAAATATCTCCTTTAAAAATAAACTTTAGGTTTATTTTTATTTATTTATTTATTTTATATATTTCCTATATAATTATTTATATAATTATATATAAATATATATTATTTTTATTTATTTATTTATTATATAAAGTTTAAAAATAAACTTTTACCCAGTAGTTTCAGCATCAGTTGGATGCTGAATTTTGTTTTGTTTTGTTTTGTTTTCTTTTGTTTTTTTGTGATGGATGCCAAATGGTGATTTTCTTTCTTTTTTTTAAAAGATTTTATTTATTTAGTTGACAGAGAGAGGGAATACAAGCAGGGGGAGTGGGAGAGGGAAAGCAGGCTTCCCACAAGCAGGGAACCTGACGTGGGGGCTCGATCCCAGGACCCTGGGATTATGACTTGAGCTGAAGGCAGAGGCTCAACGACTGAGCCACCCAGGTGCCCCCAAATGGTGATCTTCTAATTGCATTATATCCATATTTACTAGGAGAGATTTGCCTTCTCCCTTTGTTATTCACTTATTTGTATCAGAATGGACTCAGGGATTCCATTTTTCAATAGCCTGTAATCTATTTTTATCATTTATTTTGATGCTTAAATTGTCAGTTAGGCCAGTAGGAACTGGTGCCTGGGTCCTGGGTCCCCATCTTTCTTGGAGCACTTCCTTGCTTTCTGGCCCTTCAAGCCTTTCTAGGCTTACCTACACTTTTCCAGCCCAGTGCTGGGATCAGCTATCTCTTCAAGGAGCCAAGTGTTTAATAAACTGAAAGTGATTGGCAGGAGCTGTGTTCCTACTCATTTAGGACATTAAGTTTATAGGACTCAACATCTCAAATTTCTTAAAAAGTCTTTGACCTTAGAAAAGGGCTGAATTGGGGCACCTGGGTGGCTCAGTGGGTTAAAGCCTCTGCCTTTGGCTCAGGTCATGATCCCAGGGTCCGCAGGGAGTCTGTTTCCTCCCCTCTCTCTCTCTCTGCCTGTCTCTCTGCCTACTTGTGATTTCTCTCCCTCTGTCAAATAAATAAAAAATCTTAAAAAAAAAAGAAAGAAAAGGGCTGAATTTTCTTTTTTTTAAGACTTTAGTTATTTATTTGTCAGAAAGAGAGAGAGCACAAGCAGGGGGAGCAGCAGGCAGAGAAAGAAGCAGACTCCCTGCTGAGCAAGGAGATTCCCACTGAGCAGGGAACCCTATACGGGACTCCATCGCAGGACCCTGGGATCACAACTGGAGCTGAAGGCTGACGCTTAACCGACTGAGCCACCCAGGCATCCCAGAAAAAAGCTGAGTTTAAAGTTTGCTTACTGGCTTTAGGAGCCTAGGTCATATGAAACAGGAGGAATAATGCCAAGCCCCCAGAGTTGTTGCGAGGATGTCAGCTCCTAGAGGGTAAGGATCATAGTCTGCTTTTGACTATAGTGTCTCCAGCACCTAGCCAGGGCCGGTGTGCACAAGGAGCTTGAAGGCATGAGCTGAGATGACAGGTGTAGAGTGTTAGCATCGTGCCTGGCACTCAGCCAGCCTACAGGCAAGGGTGGCTACTTTGGTGTTGGCATGGTCTACTTTATGGACTGTTTGTCCATGCCTGGAGTTAGAGCTGATGGTCAGGAGTGTGCTGGTTGCCTCGAGCCCTCTGCTCCTTTCAGCCTGAGTGTGCTAGGAAGAAGGCAGGAAGACGGCCGGTGCAGTCCCGGGGGAGGCTGCCGGTAACAATGAGCCGGCAGAACTTCCAGAACTGGAAGCGGTGTGTCAGAGCTGGACCCGTAGCAGAGGACAGGGTGGAGGGCACTGAGAGAGGCAGACTTCTGGGAGATGGAAAGAAGCTTTGCACTAGTGTTGGGGAAATATGTGGGCAAGGCTGCATTTTGGAAACCCCGTATTAAACCTCAGATTTAATGCATGACACAGAGCCCACCCTGGGGGACCTCCTCATCCTGAAGGCCAGGACATGACAGTCTAAGAACTCCTGGTCGGATGGGGGAGACACAGACCCCACTCTTGGGGATCTCACACCCCGATCTTGCCACCACTAACCTTGCCCCCTCCTCCTCATTCTGCTTCCTGAGCCTCCCTCCAAATCTGATTGGACCTTCAGACTCTTGTCTTGTCCCCTATCTGTCCAGGAGGCCTTACAATCTTGCACCAGACAACATTTCTTAAAAACAGCCTCCTTCACTTAGCTTCTGGGGGTTTCCTGGAAACGGGGTGGTGCTGAGTCGGCTTCAAAGTGGCCAGGGGTTGTTTTGGAAGGTGACACCTTCCCCCTGTCTACCACAGCCCCCTTCCAAAGCCTCTACTAGACTTTCCAGCACCCACAGCGGGGACCACAAGTGCAGAAGCTGAGTCATTTTGCTCAGGAAGGCCACAGGGGGAGGGGGTAGGGAGCTAGGTCTCCGCTTGGCATGTCCTAGTGGGCACAAGGTGGGAGAGTAAGACCAGCACGCTCTGATGCTACAAAAGTAGTCACACGGTCATAGAGTTCTCTGCCCAGGAGTCTGTCTCTAAGGGACGCTGAACAGCAGATCCCCAGAGACAGGCATGAGCCTCTCTTCTTTGCACCCATTTTAAGGTATGGAAACTAAAGAAATGACGAAGAAGTTCCCAGAGCAAGTCAGTGACAGAATTAGGCTAGCACCCGGATTTCCCACTCTGTCCTGTATCTCCTTTTCTTTTTCTTTTTCTTTTTTTTTAAAGATTTTATTTATTTATTTGAGAGAGAGAGACAGTGAGAGAGAGCACGAGCGAGGAGAAGGTCAGAGAGCGAAGCAGACTCCCCATGGAGCTGGGAGCCTGATGCGGGACTCGATCCCGGGACTCCAGGATCACGCCCTGAGCCGAAGGCAGTCGTCCAACCAACTGAGCCACCCAGGCGTCCCCTGTATCTCCTTTTCACAATCCCAATGATCCTCGGTTAGGAGTCCATGGAATTCAGAATTTTCCAAAACGTTTTTTGAGACTTCATGTAGTATTCTAAAATTTTCCCTTTTAAAATTTATTGGAAAAATATGTCCATAAAAAAAAGAAACACATTTCTATGCTTGGTCTTGCGGTGACATAATCCTTGCCTTTAATAAATGGTCGTGCATGCCCCAGCTGTAATGGCAGAAATCCCTTGCCACACTCTCTCCAACGCCACGCTTCCAAGGACTTGCCCCCAGGCAGTGACTGAGCCGGCAAGAACTGGAAGCCACAGACTTGGGAGATGAAAAGGTCCTCTGATGGGCAACTTTGGATTGTGGACAGCCGCTTGACTCAGCCGAAACTTTCTTAGAATTGCACCGCAGTCTAAGACTTTTTCTGCCAAACCTTCCTTCCTCCCTTCCTCTGTCCTCCATCCGGGTCTCACGGGCGCCATCTTCTGACAGCTCTCAGCTTCCTCCAGCTCTTTACCCATTTTCCCTGACAAGTCTTTTTCCCAACAAACCCATCCCACATCTATTCCCCTCTTGACATTTACTTCCAGGAAGGCCTGAACTAACACATCACTAACGCATCAAGAATTCCTACAAGCTTCGTGAACTATTCCCCAGTGCAGAAATGCACTGTTTCATTTCAACAAATATTTCTTCCCTTTTTTCTTACTGCATTCCCCAACCACATACTGACTTGCATTTAAGATATTTGATCAATTTACTGTGTCTTACAACTAGTCTTATCGTTTCAGTGATTGTGGTACTCAATGCTTACTGTCTATTCAAAATAGGGATACAGTTTTTATCATTTTTTCAAAAAGGATTTTATTTATTTATGTTAGAGAGAGAAAGCACAAGCACAGGGAAGCGGCAGAGGGAGAGGCAGAAGCAGAAGCAGACGCCCCGCTGAGCAGGTGAGCCCTCCTCAGGGCTCCATCCAGGACTCTGGGATCATGACCTGAGCCAAAGGCAGCCGCTTAACCCACTGAGCCACACAGGTGCCCCCATTTTTTATCATTTCTGAACAGCAGTTAATTTGTGACACCTGTTTTGTGAGACCGTGGGATGTCTCCTTTAATCTGGAGGTCATGACCTTTTGCTAGTGTTCTAATATATTCTTACTTTATGAGTGTTCTACGGGAAAAGAGTCTGTGAAGAACGGGCCCAAACCCATTGGGAACATGTATATCTTCTCAGTTCCTGACACTGCTCAGGGCAATGGGCTTTAGCTTCTTCTGGTCGAGGGCAGAGTCTGGCATTGCCATAACCCCCAGGGAACAAATTCTTCTAGAATCTGCCCATCCTGGGCAGAAAAAAAGATGATTTTGTCAGCCACCTTGTGTTGACCTTTTTGGTTTTCTTTGATGTGTTAAGAATGACCAAATCTAGTGGTATTAATACCGCTGAATGCCTTGGGGGTTTTGATCAAGATGAGGAGTTCTATTATTATTATTATTATTTTTAGTAAGCTCTACACCCAGTGTGGGGCTTGAACTTATGACCTTAAGATCAAGAGTCACATGCTCTACTGACTGAGCCAGCAGGGTGTGGATGAGAATTTTTTTTTTAAAGATTTTATTTATTTAACAGAGAGAGGAAAGAGATCACAAGTAGGCAGAGAGGCAGGCAGAGAGAAAGAGGAGGAAGCAGGTGCCCTGCTGAGCAGAGAGCCCGGTTCGGGGGCTCGATCCCAGGACCCTGGGATCATGACCTAAGCCGAAGGCAGAGGCTTTAACCCACTGAGCCACCCAGGCGCCCCTGACATGTAGGTTTTAATGGAGATTTCATTGAGGACTCATTTCTTGGAGCTGCCCTTCCCGCAGGAGGCATTTATGGGAAACTCCAAGAAGACATCCCAACGTCAGGAAAATAAGGGTATACTCATTTTTTTTTTTCTTTTTCTTAACAACTTTAAAATACAATACATACATTTT
This sequence comes from Neogale vison, assembly GCF_020171115.1. NCBI lineage: Eukaryota > Metazoa > Chordata > Mammalia > Carnivora > Mustelidae > Neogale > Neogale vison. The sequence continues at coordinate 19,577,907 of NC_058092.1, read as the reverse complement.
GCAATTCATACATTTGCAATTCATCCATTCAAAGTGTGTAATTCATTGGTTTTTTCGTGTATTCACAGAGTTGTGCAACCACCACGATCTACTTTAGAATTACTAAAAGTAGACACTCCCCATTTGCACCCAAATCCCCCTACCCTAGGCAACCACTAATCTACTTTCTGTCTCCATAGATTTGCCTGTTCTGGACATTTCACATAAATGGAATTGTATGTCACCTTTGTGTCTGGTTTCTTTCTTTCATTTCACATAATGTTTTCAGTGCTCATATTGTAGCACGTGTAAACACCTCATTCCTTTTATGGTTGTAGAATATCCCGTTGTATGAATATACCACATTTTGTATATCTGTTCATCAGTTCTTGGATGTTTGGATTGTTTCCACTTCTTAGTTTTATAACTAATGTTGCTATGAAAATGTGTGCACAAGTTTTTGTATGGACATATGTTTTCAATTCTCTTAGGTGTATCTGTCTAAGTAGACCTGTTGGGTCATATGGTAATTCTGTTGAACTTAACCCATGCTGGGTGTGGAGCCTGCTTGGGATATTCTCTCTCTCTCTCTGCTCCTCTCCCACTTAAAAAAAAAAAAAAAGGAGAGGGAGGCACCTGGGTGGTACAGTCAGTTAAGGGTCAGACTCTTGCTTTTGGCTGGGATTGTAGTCTCTGGGTCATGGGATCAAGCCCTGGGTCAGACTCCAGGTGGAGTGCAGGATCTGTTTGAGAGTTTCTCTCCTTTGCCCTCTGCTCCTCCTGCTTGTTCTTTCTCTCTCTAAAATAAATAAATCATTTAAAAAACTTACAGCCATCCTAGGGTGAGCGAAACAGTATTCATAGTGGTTTTGATTTGATTTTTCCTAATGGTGTGTGATGTTGAACATTTCTTTATATTCTTACTGGCCATTTGTATATCTTCTTTGAAGAAATGTCTGAATGAACATTTCTGCCCATTTTAGTTGGGTTGTTTGTCCTTTCTTTTTTTTTTAATTTTATAAAAGATTTTATTTATTTATTTGACAGAGATCATAAGCAGGCTTAGAGGTAGGCAGAGAGAGAGAGATGCAGGCTCCCTGCTGAGCAGAGAGCCCTATGTGGGGCTTGATCCTAAGACCCTGGGATCATGACCTGAGCGGAAGGCAGACTTAACCCACAGAGCCACCTAGGTCCCCCTATTTATCCTTTCTTATTGAGTTATAAGGGTTATTGATGTACTCTGGGAACAGATTTCTTATCAGATATATGATTTGAAAATACTTTTTCCTATTTTGTGAGTTGTCTTTTCACATGTTTAAACACAATAAAATTCTGGGATGTCTGGATGTTTCAGTCTGTTACCCATCTAACTTCAGCTCAGGTCATGTCCCCAGGTCCTGGGTTGAGTCCTGCATCCCATGGGCTCCCTGCTCAGTGGGGAGACTGCTCCTCCCTCTCGCTCTGCCTGCTGCTCCCCCTGCTTGCTCTCTCTCTGACAAATAAATAAATAAAACCTTAAAAAAAACCACAATAAAATTCACATCACATAAAATTACCCATTTAAAGTGAACAATTCACTGGTATTTAGCACATTTCATAATGTGCAACCACCAGTTTTATCTAGTTCCAAAACATTTCCATAACTCCAAAGTAAGATCTCTTAGCCATTAAGCAATTTCTCTCCATTCTCTCTTTCCTTTGGCCCCTGGCAATGACCAGACAGCCATCTCTGTGGATTTATCTATTCTAGACATTCATATAAATGGAATCATATCACATGCGACCTTTTGTGTCTGATTTCTTTCACCTAGCATAGTGTTTTGGAGATGTATTCACATTGTAACATGTATCAGTACTTCGCTCCTTTTTAATGCATGAATAATATTACACTGCTTATGTATACAACCACTATTTATCCATTTATCTGTTGATGGACATCTGAACTCCTTTATTTTTTGCTACTGTAGAAAATAGTAAAAAATAGACTTTATAAAATTAAAAATGTTTGTGCTTCAAAGGATTCTACCAAGAAAGGAAAGAGTAGCTGTAATTAAAAATAAAAGTAAAATAAGTGTTGGCAAAGTTGTAGAGAAATTGGAACACTCAGACATTGTTGGTGGGAATGCAAAATGGTGCAGCTGCTGTGGAAACCAGTTCAGTGGTTTCTCAAAAAGCTAAACAAAGAGGGGCGCCTGGGTGGGTCAGTGGGTTAAAGCCTCTGCCTTCAGCTCATGTTATGGTCCCAAGACCTGGGATGGAGCCCCGCATCGGGCTCTCTGCTCAGCGGGGAGCCTGCTTCCTCCTTTCTCTGTCTCTGCCTGCCTCTCTGCCTACTTGTGATCTCCGTCTGTCAAATAAATTAATAATAATAATTTAAAAAGTTAAAGAATTACCGTATGACCCAGAAGTTCCCCTTCTGGCATATACCTCTAAGAAATGAAAACAGGTGTTCAAACAAGCACCTGTATGTACATGTTTGAAGGAGCATTAGGATGGATGTAATTAAAAAATATATATATATAATAAGGGGAAGCTAGCTGTCTCAGTCCATGGAGCATCTGGCTTCTCTACATTGTTGCCAACACTTGTCTTTAATTTTATATATATATATATATATATATATATATATATATCTTTTTAAGGATTTTATTTATTTATTTGACAGAAAGAGAACACAAGTAAGCAGAGAGGCAGGCAGAGAGAGGAGGCAGCAGGTTTCCTGCTGAGCAGAAAGCCTGATTTGGGGCTCCATCCCAGGACCCTGGGATCATGACCCGAGCCGAAGGCAGAGGCTTTAACCCACTGAGCCACCCAAGTGCCCCTATACTTACATTTTTAGTTTATGTGCTGCTGAAGCGAGCACAACATTTTTAAATAGTAATCTCTATACCCAGTGAGGGGCTCAAATTCATGGACCTGAGATCAAAAGTCAGATGGGGACATTAGTAATTCTTACTATAGAAGATTTTTTTTTTAAAAGATTTTATTTATTTATTTGACAGACAGAGATCACAAGTAGGCAGAGAGGCAGGCAGAGAGAGAGGAAGGGAAGCAGGCTCCCCACTGACCAGAGAGCCTGATGCAGGGCTCGATCCCAGGACCCTGGGATCATGACCTGAGCCGAAGGCAGAGGCTTTAACCCACTGAGCCACCCAGGCGCCCTAGAAGATTTTTTTTTCAACCTTGAAGATTTTGCAGAAGATTAAATGAGATGACTGTCAAGCGGTTTAGCATGTGGGAGTCACTCAGTAAATGTACCCCTTGGCTTTTCCTGGCTGCACAGTATTTTGTTGCATGGATACACATTATATGTAACATTCTTCTAATAGTGGATAGGTGGACTTCAGTTGTTCCATTTCCTACAAGGGTGCAAAGGACATCCATGTGCACAATAGGTAGCATTGCATAGAGGTTAAGAGTATATCAGTCCTACTGGATTTGAATCCAGTGCACAGCTGGGGGATGTAGCTCAGTGGTAGAGTGCGCGCTTCGCATGAATCCAGTGCACGTGACTTTTTTTTTTTTGCCTCTGATCCTCTTGGAATGGTTGAGATGAGAGGATGGGTGGAATGAATGCACATGTTGTTTGAAGACATCTCTTAATTTCTTGTACCTTCCCCTGCACCCACCTAGAAGGTCACAGGTGGGTGCAGGGAAGATACAAGAGTCTTGAGGCCCTTCTGCAGATGTGAAAGCTGGTGCACCCTATCTCAGGATCTCCCCACCCAAGGGTGTGAAGCCAAAACGAACTCATTGCACTTGACAGACTGTCCAGGGAGATGAGATAAGTGGGTGTCGGCGGGGGTAGGAGGTGTCAACCACAGAGCAGGGTGAGGTGAGAGCATGGAGCTCACCACCCTTAACCCTGTCCAGAGTCAGCCACACAGCTGCTTAACCCTCTGAACCAATGACAGTCCCAGATCCCCTCTTGACCTAGATTCCTTAGCTGGTGTCCTTCAAAAGCATCCATGAGGGGCGCCTGGGTGGCTCAGTGGGTTGAGCCACTGCCTTCGGCTCAGGTCATGATCTCAGAGTCCTGGGATCGAGTCCCGCATAGGGCTCTCTGCTCAGCGAGGAGCCTGCTTCCTCCTCTCTCTCTGCCTGCCTCTCTGCCTGCTTGTGATCTCTCTCTGTCAAATAAATAAATAAAATCTTAAAAAAAAAAAAAAAAGCATCCATGAAAAACAAAGCTTCAGGACCCATGCACTGAGCCAGCAGGGAACTCAGCTGGCTGGCCTCAAGGTTGGCCGTGGCCATCGTTGTGGATTGGAGAAGCTTTTGAGGTTTTCAAAGAGGAAGTAGGGCATTTGCTTGTGGTTCCATTGTTTCTCCCTCTTAATGCATGAGACAACTCGAAGCCCAGAGTGGAGTGTGCCTATTCTACTAATAATAAGTCCTGAGAATTGCATCCCACTTTCTATTTCAGCAACATCCAACAAGCCTTCTGATAACTGAGCTGTGAATTTCCAGGGACTAGGTCATATTTCCATGGGTGATAATCCCAGCGACTTGTCCAAGGCCTGAGACATAGTTCTCATAGTCCTGAAAAGAATACAGACTCTATTGTACCACACCGGTGGCTCTTTTTACATCCTCAAGGTGTCCCCCTAGCAATTCTTCCTTGAAATCTCCTTCCTCTCTGGGACATGGCAGTCCCAACTTGGGGCATGTGATCTTGAGTCAGTCACTTTCTTTCTCTGAGTTTCAGTTTTCTTGCCTGTAAACCGGGAGTAAAAGCATTCATCTGGAGGGTCCTTGTGCTGATTGAGTTAAGCAAAACATGTCAAAATGCTTGGCAGTGTTCCTGGCACATGATGAACACCCAAATGCCAAAAGCTATAATTACTGTGGTGTGCAGAGTGGCGTGGAGGGGTAGAACAGCATTGGGTGAGTACAGTGTTCTCCAACTAGGGGCTACAGAATAAAATGGAATGCAGTTAATCTTTCCAGGTTTGATGCTCAAATTCTGGTCTTCCAAAGTGAGTCAGGAACATTTGTCACTTTAACACTATTAGGAAGCTGACTTGCAGATACTTGCCTAACTAGGCAAAGATTAATGTACAATACTAACATTAATCCACATTTGTCAAGTGCTTTCTTTGGGCCAGGCACTATTCTAAGAGCTTTACATGAATTAACTTGAGGATTTCTCAAAAGAACGCTGTGAAGCAAATACTATTATTATCCTCATTTGACAGATGAAGAAAGAGGCACAGAGGGGTTAAGTGACTTGCCATAAGGTCACAGAGCTGGGATTAAGTCCAGCAAAGCTAATATTCTGCATCACTCCACTTATTACTTCCATATGAAGGTCTTTTCCAGTCTTGCGTGGAACAGGATAAAACTGGGAGTCCACAATACAGGAATGCCACATAGTTTGTCCATCCCTCCAGAGGAACACTATATTGTCAGGAAAAAGCAGAAGGCAGTGGTGTATGTTCTTTTTTTTTTTTTTAAAGATTTTATTTATTTATTTGACAGACAGAGATCACAAGTAGGCAGAGAGGCAGGCAGAGAGAGAGAGGAGGAATCAGGCTCCCCACTGAGCAGAGAGCCCGATGCGGGGCTCGATCTCAGGACACTGGGATCATGACCTGAGCCAAAGGCAGAGGCTTTAACCCACGGAGCCACCCAGGTGCCCCAGCAGTGGTGTATGTTCTGCATGAAATGATGGCCACAACAGACAGTTGGATAGAGAGAGCTGCACAACAGTATATGTATGGTGTAATCCATGTTGTATAAAAATAAAATTTAAAAAGTTCATTTACTTGTTTGTAAGTTCATACATAAATGTCTAGAAGGATAAACACCAAAAAATTCACACTGGCCATGGGGATATTGCAAAGGAGAGGAGCTTCCATTTTTGTCTTTTCATTTTCTGCTGTTTGAAATGTTTACCCTCAGTATGTTTTATTTTGTCATTCACAAAAAGAGGAAAAAGTAAGTGTGTATGAGCCGGGAGCCTGATGACCCCTGTCCAGCCTTCCAGCTCTTGTCAGAGTCCTCTCTGGTGTCTCCCGCTGACCTCAGAAGGACCTGAATCCTATTTCCTCTCCACAAGCACTTGCCAGTTCCCTCTGCTCCCTGAGGACTTGGCTCAGCCCGAGTCCAGGTGTCTGTGCAGGTTCCCTGGCTAAGTGGCTGTGGTCCCCTGCCTGTGTCACCCACCCCAGGGATGTCAGACATGGTGACATTACAGTTGGGCTAATGACATCATAGTGGACCCAGAGGCTGACAGGACAGAAGACCTAGCAGGTCCCAAGAGATGGGGGCAAGGAAGGGGTTGACAGGTAGAGGCTGTTTGGGGCGGGAACTTGAGGGACGGTGTCCTCAGCCCACCTCCCAGAACATCCTAGTCAGGCCTTTCAGGGGTTGGAGATCCAGAAATCTCCAAGGCCGATTCCCTTTTTGTTTCTAATCAAGAGGTTATCCAGACTTTTTTGAGAGTTGGGAGCAGAGTGTGATGTCAGCAGGAGATGGAGTTGGCAGGTGGAAGATGGGAACCAACCGTGTGTGTGACTCCTCCTCGGGAGATGGGACTGAGGGCTTCTGTGGGTGCTCCCCTGTGATTCTAGCAAAGAGGTAAGGGAGGCAGGCCTGTGGCCTTGGAGGCTGGGAAGGCCCTGGCTTTTGGTGCATGGAGTTTGGGTGGATCAAGACTTCAGAGGGTGCTGCAGGAGGAGCTCCTCCGCTGATCGGGGAAAGGCAGGAAGCTGTCTGTACAGCTAAGTCACCACTGACTGATCCTCGACTCTTCCAGACTGAAACCTGTGGCTTCATCTTCTGTGCATATATTATGCAGGATTCTCAGTTTAAGCTATAGAAACCCTTTTGGGAGGATTTAGGAAAAGCAATTCATTTAAAAGTTGTTGGGGAAACTCACAATATCTGGAAAGGCTGTAGAGGCAGGCTTGAAGAACAGGCTGGGTCAGGGGAGGCTGGGAGCCCCAGGACCACACACCTCAGAATCAGCCTCGAGAAGATTCTGCCACCTTCTCTGAACCCCTTTCTCTCCTCTGCCGCCCCAGAAGCCCATGTGGCATCATGTGCAGAGTGGACTCTCCACGAAGCTGTCACTTCAGGGCCACTGACTTCTGATCCCATCTGGACAGGGACATCCAATCAGTCCAGTCCATGTCATGTGTCTGTATCATGTGCTGGGAGTGAGAGGTTGGAATTAAGTGTGTGGCCACAGTGGCTTTTACTATTTTAAAAGATTTTTATTTCTTATTTTGGCTTTTATAGTGGGAGTCGCCTTCTGCCTCCCCCCAGACTCATGTCAGGGAAAAGCTCCCCAGGCTGGGCATACAGAAAACCCAACAGATGGGGGCGCCTGGGTGGCTCAGTGGGTTAAGCCGCTGCCTTCGGCTCAGGTCATGATCTCAGAGTCCTGGGATCGAGTCCCGCATTGGGCTCTCTGCTCAGCAGGGAGCCTGCTTCCCTCTCTCTCTCTCTCTGCCTGCCTCTCTGCCTACTTGTGATTTCTTTCTGTCAAATAAATAAATAAAATCTTAAAAAAAAAAAAAAAGAAAACCCAACAGATGTCTGCATGGGAAACAAAAATGCATAGACAGTGGTCCCTGTCCTTGAGACGCTCCCAGACATGCAGGAGTCAGTTATGTGGGAAGATAATTATGATAGGAAGTGATGGAGGCCACAGTGGAGGTGGTCAGCAGCCAGGGGCTGGGTGGGCAGGGAAACACCGATAACATGCCCCGGCCTATGGCAGACAGTCCAAGATGTCCCCATGTGCTTCAGGCCACTTAGACGGAATGGCTGGGTGGAGTCTGATGACTGGTTGGGGCTGTGTGTGACACAAACATTGTGTGACACAGACACACCCACTGGGCAGAATTTGAGTCTCTAGAAATGATGCACCTTTTCTTGCTCACAGAAATAATGAACTTGCTTGGTCTAAAAAGCTACTTCCCGATTAATGGAGCTTCCCTTTCGCTATCTTGTCATGCCCTACAAGCATTTTGCAATGTCCTTGAATTACCTCTTGTCCCTGTTGGGACCTCAGTGCTGTATCTGGATTAGAGAAAGGCTCTTGGATAGGCAGACCAGAGTTGGGACAAGAAAGAGGAAGGTGTATCTGCTGCCTCGTGGGCTTCTGCTCTGTGGCACCAGATTCCTACTCTCTACCCCATGTCCTTCTGGGTTACATGCTCTATCTGTGTCTGTGCCCATTCCTGTCCCTGCCTCACCATCACTGTCTTTGCCATCATCACCACTACCTGCCTCTATCTCGGCTGGCCCCCACCTATAGAGGGACCCCAGCTCCAGCCTTTCAGCCCTGCTCTGTCCCTCTTGGACTCAGTCACATGGGTTCTCTAAGAACCAGACATAGCAATCCCCATACCCCCCAACCCCCCACGCTGACCTTCCAGTAGCCCCAGCTCAGGTGGTCCCAAATCAGCACCTTGTCCTGTGGAGTTGCCACAGGTGGGCAAGGGCTGGTGGGTGGCTCCCTCTTACCAGGTCCTGCAGGGCCCCCCAACCCCGGCCTGCCCGCCTACCCCCTTCTTCCTATTTGTGGCGACTTCAAGTGTAACACCTTCCTGTCATCTCTGACACTCCCTTGGGCCCCAGCCGCAGCGGCTGCCCGCCTGCCCACTTCCTTGCATCCCCCAGAGGGAACCTGTGCAGAACTAGGTGACGAGCCTCGCGCAGGCAGGTGACAAGCCTCTGCTGGGCAGGGCTGGGAGGAGTCCGGGAAGAGAAAAAGGAGTCTGGGCTTTGCAAGGCTGAGAGACCCGAGGCAATGTGCTAGGGTCCCGGGTGCGCTGGAGAAAAGACGTGCGACTCCTGAGAATGGGAAGGAACCTTGGATCACTTGTTGAGCTGAGGTGGTCCCTGTGCTGTGAGAGAAGGTGGAGAAGGGGGCCGCTGGCTGAGTCGGCAGCAGAGGAATCGGCGCATCATCCTGTCAGGCCAGTCAGGGGACCCAGAAGGTTCTTGGCCTACTCCCTCGGACGCTTCCTGCTGAGGGAGCTGAGCCTGGGCAGTCCGGGTGGCAGGGCCCTTAAGGGTCCCTCAGCTGCCCAGAAAAGCCGTGTGGATGATCAAGGGTGCAGGGACACCCACTGGTGGGGAGGCTGTGGTTGGCAGAGTCACGGAGGCAGAAGCCTTTCCCAGCATGGAAGGGAGCGGCTTCTCAATTCCTGGTATTCTCCAGAAAATCTGGAATGTTCCTTCAGGTCTCTGAGTTCGTTTAAAGTAACCTCCATGAGGATCTTCCTCTCGAGCCTCCTCTTCCCTAGGGATGAGGATAAGGCCGGCTCTGCTCCTCACCTCTGAGTGTCTCCATTCAGTCCTCTTCCGGCACCTACCAAGAGAGCTGTCACTGACCTCTACGTGTCAGTACGAGTCCTCACAACCTGTCCACCCCTCGTGTTTTGCAGACAGGGAAGCAGAGGCCAGGAGGGGCAGCAACTGGCTCAAGTCACATGATGGCTTGGTGGAAGGGCCGGCTCTAGAAGCCAGGCTCCTCTTTGAAGGTCCTTTCCTGCTCACCGGGACTGACCTGTCTTCCCAGGGCATGAAGGTGAGGGCATGAAGGGGGAATCTGCTCCAGACTTGCATTGCTGCCAGAAGGCTCAGCCTCTAGGGCAGACAGGGGGCTCCCTGTCCTCCAGCCTGGACTTCCAGCTCTGCCAAAGTGACCAGGTAAGGAGGGATCCCAGCCTCCTCTTTGAGGTCAGCCTGATTATGGAAGGGAGAGGAGGTCAGGATGAAGTGGGGAAAAATCTGAAGGAACCAGATTCCCATTGTTCCCTGGTCCTGGGCATCCCCACCCCACCCAGCACATTGTGGCAAAGGGCCCTTGAGGTGCCAGAGGTCCTCTCCCAGGCCCCAGGGGCTGGACTCCTCCTGTGGGGTGTCAGAAGGGTTGGGGCCTGTGGGATGCTTGGCTTAGCATGTGGTCTGGGCCTTAGCACAGGGCCACCTTGGGGGCTTTCAGTCTTTGATGATGATTTTCTCCAAGTTCATCTTGGCTCCATTCAAAGCACAGTTGATGGTCTGAGACCCAGTGGGGCCAGGGTGGTCAGGAAGGGAGGGTGGGAGAGAGCACATGGCTAGTGAGAGGTTCTAGAGGGGAGGGAGAGGGCAATCCTGGCATGGGCATGAAAGTCCCTGAGGAAAGAAATTTTCAGTTGAAGGTTGGGGAAGCCATTTGAGTGACAGACGTGGTGGAGGGCAGGTCTTAGCTTTTCTTCTCCTTTTGGAAATCAAACTAGAGCTGGAACCACTCCGGGGACACAAGTGCCCCAGCCTCACACCCCGAAGCCCCTTGCCTCCTGCTCTCCAGGTCTTCTCAGCTTGCAGGCCACTCTCTGACACAGTGGACTCCCGTGGCTCATCCTGGGCCAGCTGGTTGCACCCCTTGCCACCGGCACCAGCCCCCCAGGGCCTGGACCTGTACCTGTGGACCCTGGAGCTGACACCACTGAGCACAGCTCCGCAGAGTCTCAGAAGTGATGTCTTGAGTACAAGTAAGCCCAGGGCAGAGGGCCGCACCTGGCTGGAGGTGGGAGGCAGGAGAGGGGGCTCCTAGGTTCCAGGACAGGAAAGCGAGGGGACCCAGTGTCCCCGATGAGGACAGAGCCTCAGGCATGCTTTACTTCCACATTTTGACCTGGAGTCCTAGCCTTGGTGGGGGGTGGTTTCAGGGCGACACCTGAGCCACAGGCGGTGGACGGGGGCTTTCTCAGGCAGGGAAATCTGGAGTACATGTAGCCAAAGTCCCAGGCATTGACGATGACGCTTTGTTGGCCTAGAATCTGTGAGCGAGAGGGATCCTTATTATAGGACAGGAGCGCAGAGTGGGAGCCAGCGAACGGAGGTGGAGTCCTGGTTCTGCCCCTTCTGGCTCTGTGACTTCGGCCACATCGCTGAGGCCAGTTGCTTCTTGCGGGAGTGCAGGAGCTGTTCTAGATTTGTTGCACTGTAATGCACCTTTTCATTGCACACTTGTGAACTCGGGAGGGTGGGAACCATGCGGCCACGTCCCGCATTTCCCCAGCACCGAGCACAAGAGTTCAGCGAGGTTGGCTGAGTGAATAAACGAGGACCCAAGCAGACAGTCTACTTTGTGGCATTTTTTTCTTTTTAGTATTTCATTTGAGGTCTCTCCTCGCTTATTATCTCCCTTCTCCCTGGCTGTTCCATCTCCCGTCTCCCTTGCTAGCTCCTCTCTACTTAACCTCCTAAATAATCCCATGCTCCGGAACTCAGCCCAGAGCCTTCTTCCTCCTCTCCCCTGCTCTGGTCTCCTCTCTCCCCTTCTTTCCCTCCTCTCCTCTCTTGTCCACTTCCTGGAGCGTAGCACGGTCTGATAGAACTTCCTGCAATCAGGGACACTCATCTATTCTTGTGCTCTTTGCTACCATACCTCCCGAGCCTTTTAAATGTGGCTAATATGAGTCAGGAGCTGAGTTTTTTATTGTACTTATTTTAATTAATTGAAATGGGGTCACATGTGTCAAGCGACTACGCATTTTGGACACAGCAGATCTAGCTGACCCTTTGGTGGTCTCATCAGGCAGGGCCCCAGGCACCCAGACGTATGTCTTCAGCTTGGACCTCTCTTTTCAACTCTAAACCAGCCAACGAACCAACCAAACTCCAAACCGATTCATCCAACTGCCTACTTGACTTTTCCACCCGGATGTCTAATAAACTTCTCAAATCATTTTCTCTCCCTAAAACGCTCGAGCGCTACATAAACACTAGCTTTTGTTGGCAAGTGCAGACCAGGGAGGCCCCGAGAAGGGGAACTTCTGTCTGAGTCATCCAGCAGGCTGGCAGGCCAGAGTGCTCCCCCACCCCCAGCTAGCTAGGGGGCCGGATAGATAAGGAGCAGAACTTTCCACCAGGCTGCTGGGCCTTGACCGTCTTTCTTTTCCTGCTCAGAGCACCAGCCACCAGGGCTGCAGGCCAGCTCCACTGATGATGAGAAACTCACGGCCAAGTACCCTGCGAGCAGGGACAAGAGGGGAGGCCAGCAGGAAAGAGCTGGCGAGGGGGCTCTCCTCTGCCCATCCCTCTCGCCTTACAGCGGCTCTTCCCCAGTCCCCTGGCAGAACAGGAAGAGCCCCAGGCCCTTGGCCATCTGCTCCTGCCCACTGCCTACTCCCATCTCCGAAGAACTCCCATTCTGCCTCTACCCCTTCTATCCTGGGTATCCACTTCTGCCTCCACCTCACCTGTTCACCTACGGGGCCCTACCTTCTGTCCAATGTCCCCCCCTCTTCATGCTGCCCCCAGACCCCTCCTATGCCACCAGCTTGCCGATGAGTGTCAATGAGGCTGGGCACCCCGCTTCCCAGGGGGAGACCCTGTATCCTTACCCAGGGGCCTCCCAAGCCTCTGGCCAAAGCCAACCTTCCCCGGCCTGGGATCGAGGTCCTGGAACCGCCAAGACTCTCTCCCCTGGGCCAAAGCTCGTGGGCAGGGCGGCTCCAGCAAGGCGGGCAACCACAGGCTCCCGGCCAGGCACCACAGCTCTGCCTTACCCACTGAAGAAAGAGAATGGCAAAATCTTGTACGAGTGCAACGTGTGCAGCAAGAACTTCGGGCAGCTCTCCAACCTCAAGGTATCCACCTCCCGGGCTCTGTTGCTCCCCTCAGCATCTTTCCATGGCCCCCTCCTATCCTGCTTCCAGAATCAAGGACCTGAAAGCTGGAGCAACTTCTGGGCAGCCCCTAGGCTGTGAGCTGGAATGGTTCACTGGGTCCCTCACTGTCATGTTTGCAGAAAGGGGATGCACGACAAGATGGTCATGAATGTCCTCTCCACCCTAAGACACTGTCTTTGAGCACATCTCATTTCAGTCAAAAAAGGGGGAAACTGAAGGAAAGGTTTGTCTGAGGTCACTTGGACTTCAGGGTGAGGTTAGGCCTTGATATTAGCCTCTCAAGGTCTACTGCAAACCTCTTTCCTGAACAACTACCTTTTTGGATCTCTCGTTAAGCCTCCTCCTGCTTATTTGTTTGAAGGTCCAGTGGGGGAGTGGGTAGATTTTAGTGAGTCTAGAGCATGGATCTGATGACCTGACAACCAGCCTTTTGCACCCTACAAAGCAGCGTGTCACTGTGGGTGTTGTCATCCACATTGCCCGGGGCACGGGCACCAGGGCCCTTGTCTGTGTGTCAGGGCTCTCTGCACGTGCTGGTCACACTGAAGTTGAAGAACGGCCCTTTGCGGTCCTCCAGGGTGTGAGTTCTTAAGCTTTAATGAGATTCAAACCTGAAGAGCTAGGAAACATGCAGATTCCTAGGTCCCAGCCCTAGAGATTTTGGATTCAACTGGTCTGGGGCAAGGCCTGAGAATGTGCATTTTCCACACGCTCCCAGGTGGTGCTGATGCTGCTGGTCTGTGGATCACACTTTTTTTCCTAAGATTATTTGCTTTAGGAGGCACCTGGGTAGCTCAGTTGGTTAAGCATCTGCCTTGGGCTCAGGTCATGATCCTGGGATCTGGGATCAAGCCCAGCTTGGGGGGTGGGGTGGGGTTCCCTGCTCAGCGGGGAGTCTGCTTCTCCATCTCCCTCTGCTTCTTCCCTCTGCTCGTGCTCAAAAAAATAAATACATGTTTTTAATTAATTAATTAATTACTTTAAAAGATTTTATTTATTTGACAGAGACAACAGTGAGAAAGGGAACACAAGCAGGGGGAATGGGAGAGGGAGAAGCAGACACCCCACTGAGCAGGGAGCCCGACATGAAGCTCGATTCCAGGACCCTGGGATCACAACCTAAGCTGAAGGCAATGTTCAATGACTGAGTCACCCAAGTGCCCCTAAATAAATGTTTTTTTAAGATTATTTGAGGGGCACCTGGGTGGCTCAGTGGCTTAAAGCCTCTGCCTTCAGCTCAGGTCATGATCTCAGGGTCCTGGGATCGAGCCACACATAGGGCGCTCGGGTCAGCAGGGAGCCTGCTTCCCTTCCTCTTTCTCTGCCTGCCTCTCTGCCTACTTTTGATCTGTCAAATGAATAAATAAAATCTTTAAAAAATTTTTTGAGAGAGTGAGGGAGAGCAGGGGGAAAGGTGAGAGAGAGAGAGTCCAGGCTCTCTGCGCTAAGCATGGAGTCCAATGAAGGGCTTAACCCTGAGACCACCACCTGAGCTGAAACCAAGAGTTGGTTGTTTAACTGACTGAGCCACCCAGGTGCCCCTGTGGACCACACTTAGAGCAGCACTGCTCAGGAAAGATATACATGGGCTATCCCTCACCTAGCCTTCTGATCACTGTCCCCTCCCAGCCCACAGGGCACCAGAAAGAGTAAGGGCATCCTGAAAAAATGGAAGAGAGGCCACGAAGGCAGTGATAGGGTAGCAAGGGCCCTCAGAAAACTTGATGCCAAATAGCGGTCCTGTGGGGATGTGGGGAGAGATTTAGACAGGACCTGCTGGAGGCTTCTGGGCAGTTGGCAGCCTTTCTCCCACACCTGGCTCAGGTCCATCTGCGTGTGCACAGTGGGGAGCGCCCTTTCCAATGTGGCCTGTGCCAGAAGAGCTTCACCCAGCTCGCCCACCTGCAGAAGCACCACTTGGTGCATACGGGGGAGCGGCCCCATGAATGCCTGGTGAGACCCTCCTTCCCCTTCCCTGTACTCCTGCAGGCTGGTGAGTAGTTCCAGGCTCTTGGACGGGTGGCCCCTGTAGCCTGCTCTCCCCAGTGCTCCTGAGCAAGTGGAGACAGGACTGGAGGCAAGGGTGGAGGCAGTGAGGGAGGCGGAGGGAGGTGACAATGACCCCTGTCCTCCTGGAAGGGCCAGAATGTGAACCCGGAGGTCCCTCCCTAGGCCTGGAGCACGGACAAGAGATGTGTGTCTAAGGGAGGAGGATAATAAAGCTGGGAGGTCCCAGGGAGTGGATTCTGGTAACCTACTTCCCAGGGTTGCTGGAGAAGGAGAAGGCCTAGTGCTTGCGAAGTATGCAAACACTAGAGATAACAGCAGCTCCTGCTCCCTCTGAGTCCTGATACATCCCTTGGGAGGTCAGAACAGCAGGAATTCTTTCCCCAGGCATGAAAGAAGCATCGTAATTCTCAGTCTGGGCTACTTGGGTACAGATCCCAGCTCTCCCTCCAGGTTGTGTGACCTTTGACTAGTGGCTCTCCTCCTCTGAGCCGCTGCCTTCTCACTGTATTAGAGGAGTTACACGAGGACTGAGTCATGCTTCTCCAGGGTCCCCAGGAAGACTCTGTGAAACCAATTCCTGGCATGTGGCAGCTCCCAGTAAATGTTAATGACGCCCACGAAGGCTATAGGCCCATGCTTAAGGGTCCTGTGTGATGATCTCATTCGGTCCATCATACTTATGAGGTTAGGTATTAATAGTCACCAATTAATAGTTACCAATAAGGAGAACAAGGCTCAGACAGGAGATGTCACCTATGTGAGGTCACACAGGGAGTAAGAATCATGATACTAACCCAGGTCTGCCTGGCTCCAATGTGCCAGACACTGTGCGTCCCAGGAGAAATCATGGGTCTGGGCAGGCACAGGGAGGTGGTGGTGGTGGTGGTGGTGGTGTGGGGGAGGGGTGTCCAAGGTAGGGAGTGGGAGCAGAGATCTGGAGCCAGCCACGTGGGCAGAGCTGACACCTGTGTCCATTCTTGGCAGATGTGCCACAAACGCTTCAGCAACTCTAGCAACCTCAAGACCCACCTGCGCCTGCACTCTGGGGCCCGGCCCTTCCGGTGCAGTGTCTGTCCCCGGCGCTTCACCCAGCACGTTCACCTGAAGCTGCACCACCGCCTGCACATGCCACAGCCTCCCCACCTAGCTCACGCCCACCTGTCCCTGGCGTCTCTTGCCTGCCTTGCCCGATGGCACTAGGAAGCCCTAGATCTCGTGGCGCTGCCATCAGAGAGGCAGACGGGCTGGGATCTGGAAAAGGTCAAAGCGTCCTTGGCATCTGGGGGAAAGTGCGGGCAGCCAGCCTGAGCCCTGGTGCCAGGACTGCCCTGGGGAGGGGGCGGGAGCAGAACAATTAAAAGATTTTCTTTGCGACAAGTTGAGGCCTCTGGGACTTCATCTGCGGAGGGGAAAGCCACTGTGTATCTGTCAGATTCCACACCTCACCTGGAAGCAGGCCAGGGAACGCAACCAGAGAGAGCCTGTGATGCCTGCTCATGGGGTGGGGGCTCTGGCAGCCATCCACATCCAGCTGGATTTGGGTCCTGCTCCCTGACCTGGTCCTGGCCCTCCCATCTCAGCTTGCCAGCGGGTGGTCCAGCCTTTTGGGACTCAGCATGGTACAGACTGTGCTGCCAAACACTGGGCACATTGCTCTCTTTCCTGAACAAGGGTTCCAGCACCTGCCCAGATGTTCGTCTGCTGCTTCCCATCACTTTCCTCTCAGTTTCTAGGAAGCCGGTGTGCCTGCTTCGCTGGTACTCCCTGCCATGGTCCAGTGGGGTGTGCTTCACCCTCTGTACATGCCAGGATCGAAGCCCCCAATCACCATAGGGGTGGCGGAGCAGGAACACAAGGAGGTCAGCGTCCATTCATAACCGTTCCAGCAAGGGGCTCCGTTCGCGCCCCCGTGGGTATGAGAGCTGCTTTCCCGCAGGGGACTGAGCGATCTTCACGCTCAGTCTCACGCCCTCCAGGTGCGCGCGAGAGAATGTTCAGGAGCCCACGGCGTCCAGGCAACGGCAGGCTGGGCTTCGGCCTCCTCCGCCCAGTAATTGAGGTCACGGTGTAAAGCCCACCCCGTCACCCCTTTGGCCCTGTGCCATAGGCCGAACACTAGGGCCTTGCCCTACCCACTCGACAAGATCATGCCCCCTCTGGTCTTGACCCCGCCCCTTCGTTCTAGCCCCTCCTCCTCGGGGGACAGAGACCCCCGGTTCAGCGCCGCCTCGCTGGCCCGAGGTTCCTCCTTCCCGCCCCCCTCGTGCAAGGCACCGTGGGGGCTGCCGGCACGCGGTGCCCCTGGAGCCTCCCGAGGCCTTAAGAAGTAGCGCGGTCCATGCGGAGAGCACAGCAAGAGCGGGGAGAAGTGGGACTCAGGCGGTGCGACCCCTGCAGAACGCACCCCGTGTCCTGGGGCAAGGGCCGCCTCGGGGTCAGTCCCCCGCCCGAACAGACTGCGGGCGGGGCCGCTGTTTGTTCAAGGGGGCGGGCCGGGGAAGGCGTTTCTCTGCGGAGGAGCGGAGAGGAGCGGATCCGGGTGGCCCCCGTGGCCCCGGAGGGCTGTAGTGCCGGGGAGCCCGGGGCCTTGCCCTTGCCATGGCCGAGCCGCACGCGGGGCTGGGGGCGCTTTTGGCCCGCGGCTTGGCCAGGCTAGGGCTGCGGAGGGAGCGCCGGGGGAAGCGGACCCGGGAGGAGGCCAGAGCCCCGGATAGGTGAGGGGGATGGAGGCGGTCTGCAGGGGCACCCCTGGGCTCTAGGGGTGTGTGCGTGCGTGTGTGTGTGTGTGTGTGTTAGAGGGTAGTGAGTATTCAAATAAGCGTGTACGAGTGTCTGAGAGCATAAAAATACACGTGACAGTGTACTACGATTTTGGATATATGACTGTGAATATGGTTTTTAGATACAACCTGCGCTCTTTTTTTTTTTTTTTTTTAAAGATTTTTATTTATTTATTTTGAGAGAGAGGCAAAGTGAGAGAGAGCATGAGAGGGAAGGTCAGAGGGTGTAGCAGACTCCCCACGGAGCTGGGAGCCCAATGTGGGACTTGATCCCAGGACTCTGGGACCATGACGTGAGCCGAAGGCAGTTGCTTAACCAACTGAGCCACCCAGGTGCCCCCAACCTGCGCTCTTTTGAAACTTGAAAACAACTTTTGCAATTCCTGAAGTCAGGCGGCGGCAGGGGGGATGACTTCCTCTCCGGAGACAGTTTAAAGGCAAACGTAGCCCCCACCCCCCCGCCGCTGTGGACTTTGTCACATCCCAGGCCAGCTTCCCTCTCGTCTTCATTCCTTGTCATGAGCGTGACAGGCCCCTGAGGTGTCGCAGACCGCGCTGCGTTTGCCCTCAGATGGGACGATTTCCTCTATCTCCCCAGACCGTAGTAACAATAAACCTTTATTTGCCACTTTCTTCTTGCCTTACCTCGACTATCTCATTTAATCCTCACAGCAGCGCTATGAGGCAAGTGTAGTTCGTGTGATTCAGATGTGGAAATGGAGGTTCGGAGAGGTGAAGTCACCTGCGCAGTCACACAGCTACGAGGAGGTGGGGCTAGGTTATGCGCTTAAGCAGTCTGACTCCGGAGCCCTATCCTGAAGCACTGGGCTGCTCTGTTGCCCGGAGAGATTCCAGGACTGCAAGCCGGTGGTGGGGGGCTGGGCAGAGCTCCGTCCTAACCCCAGCTGCCGCTGGCCTGGTCCCCTTGAACGTATATACTGATTCCTCTCTCTGAGCCCATTTGCTGGTAGCCACCGTCGGAGTGGAAGGAAAAAGGCTCTGCGTGGCGAAGCTGAATGGCCCGGAAGGGGACAGTGAAGAGGACCCCAGTGGCTCAGAGGCCCCGTATCGGAAAAGAGCATGGAATGTGCTCGCATGGAATGTGCTCGCAGGCACTGGGGTGTTGTGTCTCTAGGTAGTTACCAGGCAATTTGTTCTGATCTTATCATGACACGGCTGTCTTTAGCAGCTGTGGGAGGGGTGGGGTACCTGAGCACCAGGCGCAGAGGGAAAGGAGGGGTTTGTGCTGTTCTCTCACCCCAAAGAGAAAGGGGGAGGGGAGGGCCTAGCCACCCTGGAAAGCCTGGAAGCCTGGGTGCCCCAGGGGGTACCCACACCCTATCACTGCCCTGCCCACCCCAGCAGGGAGATACGCCCTCTCCCATTACCTGGTCTGGCAAGAACCTGCCCTATAGGGCCCAGGTGGCATGGCCCCTCCCTTTCCGCACTTGAGAGGAGGCAGGGTTGGCCTGCTGGTGAGTCAGGGGTTGGGAGGACAGGGGAGGGACTGCGCATGCTCAGGGGCCAGCCTGGAGCTACAGCCCATGCGTGTGCCTTTGGACGCGGTTCTCACCAGATGTGGGAGTGGGACTCCAGCACTAAGGAACAGGCCTCTCTGATCCCTGCTGATTGCCCGGGATTGGGGGCGGGGTGCACGGGGGAGACGGTCAAGGCACTTCCCCATCTTGCCCCCATTAGTGCCATGATGTCCAACCAGCCTTTGGAATGGGATGGTCCTAGTGTCCTAACTCCAAGGCTCACCAGCTGTGTGACTCCAGGCAAGTCACTTCATCTTTCTGGGCCTCAGTTTCCTTATCTGAAAAATAGGGGCATAATATCCACCTTCTAGGATTATTTTGAGGCTCAAAGGAGATCACGTAAGCACCATATCTAAGGCTAAGCCTGGCCCCCAGAGGGCCTCAGTGCATGGCAAGCTTTTGAACTGTGAGACGCTGTCCTTTTTCTGTATTCTGATTCTACTATAGACCTAGTCCCCACTCTTGTCCCAAGCTCATCTGCCTGTCTCGTTTGGGGAGTAGACAGCTGGGGGAGGGAGCAGAGGGGAGGCTGCTGTGTAGACCTTGCCCCACTCCTAAGGTTTCAGAAGCTCAGCATGCCTATGCGCCCTGAGAAAAGTAGGGGAGGGCCCCAGGGTCCAGTCTGAGCGTGGGAGGGGGGAAGGCTACTTCACTCCCTTTCCTGTGCTTCCTTCCTAGGCCCTGGGGTGGCCGGAGCTGTCCTGACCTGGCCCAGGACCTGGGCAGCACCAGCAATGTCAGCCTTAAGGTAAGAGAGAATCCCAAGAGGTGGGAAAGGAGTGGGGTCAGAAGCTCTGGGAGGGGCCGGGCTGGCCCTGAGAACCCTGACTTACAAGTCAGGCACCTGGAGTTCTCTAATCCTCTGCCACTGATTCACTGTGTGACCCTGCGCAGATCACTCCCCGCATCATTTTCTCTATCTGCAAAGTGGGGACAATAATGCCGCTCAGAGTTGTGAGAAAGAAATTCATAGATGTAGAACATCCAGCAAGGGTCTAGATGTTCTGGAAGCCTGAGCTTCCTAATGCTCAGGCCCTTTGGGAAGCCGGGAGGGCCAGTACCTTTACCCAGGAGCCCTCTTTCTACACTCCCTTGTCTCCTCTCTGGCCTCTTTTCCCCAATTCCTGACTTGCAACCCCAGGGGCAAAGCTGAGCTGGTGGTTTAACCTTCTGGGCACAGTTCCCCGTTTTCAGTGGACCTGAGGCATGGCTCGAGCAGTGACAGGGTGCCCTCTCTTTGGAGGAGCAGAAGGCCTCCTCGAGGTGGCTCAGCAGCCGTGTGTCTGTGGTCAAGAATACCATTCGTAATCACTCACATTTAATTGAGTACTCATTAGGTGCTGGTTACTCTGCATGGCTTATCTCATTCAGTCTTCACAGCACTCCCAGGAAGCAGGTACTGTTATTATCATACCCATTTTACACACAGGGACACTGAGATTGTGGCTAGGAAGTAGCTGATCTGTGATTTGAGCCTGGATTGCCTGGCTCCAGGCCCCCACATTAAGTCATGGTGCCCTCCTGTCTCTTGAGGTATTTAGCCCCTGGGGAGCAAGAGGCTGTACCTATTTCTCAAATGAGTAAATTGAGGTATTTGGGATCAAGGGCCCCTGCAGAGAAGACTTTTGGCCCCAGACTTGGCTCCTCTGTTGCCAAGTACACAAGCCTGCTCCTGAGAATTCGTGGTTTGGGGAGCAGCGTCCATATGGGCCCGGGATCGCTGGCCCTCTGCCCTCCCTCCCACGGCCAGGCTGGGTCCCAAGGGAAGAGAGTAGATGGAAGTTACTCACTTTCGGGGGAACCCTCTTCCCCGACTCCCTCATGGCCCAGGTACATCTCTATGCCCAGGTGCCTCCTCCCGGGTGTGCTTGGCAATCTCAGGCTGTGAGGGTCCCAGGGATAGGGGAGGCATCTATAAGCTCTCTGAAAGTTTGCAGGGGGCTGAAGCTCTAGACACTCATATCGTGCACATCCACGCAGCCTCTGATCCCCAAAGAAGCTGCTGCTAAAGGGCCAGAGGCCTGTGGATGCTTGGGAAGGGGGCAGTTGGACTAAGAGTAGGGCTGTCACTGAGTGACTTTGGTCAAATCAGGTTCCTCTCTGGGCCTCACATCCCTCATAGGCAGAATGGGAGGGCGTGAGTGAAATACTGAGCGGCTTCCCAGAGCTCTGCCCTTTTGTCCAGTTCTCGTGCCGAGGACGACCGTCCAGGGTGTTGAGGGGTGCTGGGAGGGGAAGGAGAAGTGCTGTCACCAGTCGCCTGCCCCTGCTTTCCCTAGGCCCAATCCCACAGCTGCTCAGAATGGGACCTTCGGACAGGGAGCCGTGGTTCCTGGCTTTGGAGGAGACGACACAGCTCAGGGGAGCCCCATCAACCCCTGGGGCGCCTGCAGAGGCCAGCCGTGGGCAGTGCCTCTGACCTGGCCAACTACGCCTCTGTGGGACTGGAGAGCCCCTCATGCCCGGCACCAGCTCCCGGATGTGTGGAGCAAGGGACCCCAGGCTGCACTTGTCTGCAACCGCCATACCCTACCCCAGGGGTTCCTGTGAGGCCTGAGCCACCCGGCAACCTGGGAAACCTGCTGCCCCGCCCAGCACCCTTCCCCACAGGAGAGGGGGCAAAGGGCGAGCCTGTCACACCGGGGCCAGTCCTGCCCGATCCAGCCCAGACCCTACACAAGTGTCCCTCTGCCAGGAGGACCCGCTACCACATCGCTATCACCCTCCAGGGCCACAGGCGGGCACCTGGGGAGGAGGGTGGAGAGCCTAAACCTGCCCAACCAGCTCTCCACCCCTGCGGCCCTGAGGAATCCAGGGGCTGGCAGGAGCCTCCCCAGGGGCCCCGCCCCATCACGGGGTGCCTGACAGACCAGCCCCAGGAGCCCCGGCTGAGAGCCCCACCGCATCAGGAGTTCACAGCCCAGCAGCAGGAGCACCAGGCCCGCTGGACGCCCGGCTCCCCACACAGACGGTGAGTAGACATCAGGCCCCACATGGGGCGATGATGGGAGGGGAAACTGGCCTGGCTGCCCACTTTTGGGTCTCTGCCTGGTGTCTGGGCTTTTCCAAACCAAGGCCCATTCATTTGGCTCCCCAAGCACGAGCTAACTCTGCCATCTTCTGCCCACTCAGCTCTGCCCTCCTCTCCCTCCCCTCACCCACAGGCTACATCGGGGGAACTGTTGCTGCTCTTCCCTGTCTGCCCGAGGAGAGGCAGAGCTTGTCATGGAGGGGTTGGGGAGAGTGACCTTCTCCTCAGTGATACCCACCACAGACTCAGTCTAGGAATAGGTGCCCAGCCAAAGTGCTGGGTGTCCTGGGACCAGCAGCTTAACCTCTCTGGGCCTTGAGTTGTTGAGTAGATTTGGTAGCTGGAGGTGAGGAAGGAGGAGGTGGTCACAGGACGTGCTTTGAACTCCAGGGAGCTGGGCTGCCCAAATAGCAGGAATGCTTATCATTAATGCCACAGTCGCAGCGATAATGACCCCACCTGGCTCTGGGGTGGCGACCTCGGGAACAGGCACGAGGTTCCCAATCCTTGGTGTTTATTTGCATTGAAATGACTCCCCTGGATCTGCCTCATAGGCCCAAAGGGGAAGGATGGGTCTCCTGAAACTCACTGAGGAGGGGTGATGTCTCTAAGGTCACCAGGAAGGGGCACTGGGGCTCAAATAGGGCTCTGAAAAGTTCCTAATGATGATGGTGGTGACTGTTATTTATGGCTTGTTTTTTTTTTGTTGTTTTGTTTTTTTTTAAAGATTTTATTTATTTATTTGGCAGAGAGACGGGCACAAGCAGGGGGAGTGGCAAGCAGAGGGAGAAGGAGAAGCAAACTCCCTGCTGACTAGGGACCCCCCCCCATGCAAAACGGGACTTGATCCCAGGACCCCGGGGTCACTATGTGAGCCAAAGGCAGACACTGAATGACCAAGCCATCCAGATGCCCCATAGCTTGTTTTCTAAGCTTAATTCTTATTTTTAAAATTTTACTGTTTTAAAAGATTGATTTATTTTAGAGAAAGAGCATTCTAGCATAGGAGGGAGGGGGAGAGGGTGAAGGAGAGAGAGACTCTCAAGTAGACTCCCTACTGGGCACAGAGCTTGAGCCCATGACCCTGAGATCATGACCTGAGTCAAAACCAAGAGTCAGACACTTAACAGACTATACCACCCAGATGCCCCGTAAGCATAATTCTTTTAAATCCTCAGAAAGCCCCATGAAGCAGGACTAATCTTATTGACTGCCTTCACCGCAATAGGGAAACTAAGGCTTAGGGAAATCACATCACTTGCTCAAAGTCAAGTAGAAAGTGAGGGGGTCGGAACTTGAACCTGGGTGCCTGTGCTTTAACCACTGCTTCCACCTGCCTCTCCCAGAGGACTTGCTGGCCTTATGCCGTCCATGCAGGGTTGACTGGTTGCTGTACAGGGTTTTCAGTGACCCCATGGAAGTGGGTTTGGCAGCATCAGAAGTGCCCAGGCCCCTGAGCAGGAGTCAGGGTAGCTTGTCCTGTGGTAAGGGAGGGGGAGAGGTGGGACCCTGGGTGGCCCAGAGCCCTGCTCAGGTGCCCCAGCTGGGAGAGAAGGACTTCGGAGAGAGGGAAGGTACGCGGAGGAGGCAAGCCTTAGAGAGGAGAAGGAAGAAGCAGCAGGTTTAGCTGAGGGGGCTGGGGCTCTTCCCTGCCACTCCCTGGCTATTTTGGGACCAGGTAGCTAATGACAGACTCTGGTTGGAGGCTAGGGGATCACTTAGAGAAGCAGGAAGTCGACCTCTGGGGATACCGGACCTCTGTGACCCCTTTCTGGGGGAAGCATTCCCTGGATCAGGACTGGCAGATGTTGGGGCAGGGAGGTGGGACACAGTCGGGGCTGCATGCGGGGCTGTGTAAGACATATATGCATTCATGTGTGGCTGTGTTGAGTGTAGGCAGATTTCCCGAGCAGGGAGGAGGGCTGTGAGTTGACCGTGTGTATTGTGAACATGGGCACATGTCACTGTGTCTGTGTGTTTCTCTGTGTGTGTGTGTCTGATGCGTGTGTCCACTGTGTCTCTGAGTGTGTGTAACGCTGTGTGTCTGACCGTGTCTGTCTGTGTAAGTGTGTAGGTCTGGTTTTGTGCCCGTGTGACCCGGTGGGTCTGTGCTGGTGTCTGTCTGGGTGTCAGTATGTGTCTGTGTGACGCAGCATGCGTTTGTGGGCCTGTGGACTGGTTTGGCCTAGTTTGGGGGTGACTCACAGGTAAGCGGGGAGAACCCAGGACTTGTTCGGTTAGACCAGGCTCTTTCCCACACTCCCCCCGCCCCCTCCTCAGCCTCTCCCTTTCCCGGCCCCACACACCTTTTTTGGAGGTCACAGTCAGCCTGCCAACAGATCCATTTCTGGTCTGGGGCCCTGAAGAAGAGAGGGCTCTGGGGCTGAGGGCTTCTGCTAGCCTCGGAGGCATCCTGGGCCATGGGAGTGTGTTGTGTCTTCAGAGCAAGGATGAAAGGGGGGAGCTATGGGCAGGCAGATTCCAGCACAGTTGGAAGAACACTCTAACAGTCATGACTGTCCAGGGATAGGACAGATGTCCTATCAGATGCTGTCAGATGGTGACCTCTGTATCCCCAGAAGTGTGCAAGCAGAAGCCAATGACCACATGTTTATGGAATGAGTGACTGTCCCGGCTGTTGTTCAGGGGCTGGGCTGGCTTGAGAAAGGCGTGGAATTTTGATTGCTGGGAGGTCATTTACAGTATCTGATCTGATGACCAATGGCTTCCTTTGAAGCTGCTCTCTTGTTGCTTTGCCAAAACCGATGTGGTTCTTGTTTTTACGTCCGGTTCTTTGGACCGCAGACTCCTAGAACACCGCCTTTGGTTCACCCAGGGCCCAGCACATCACCTAACACAATTAGCCCTGAATGAATGAATGAATGAATGAGTCAATCAATCAATCGATGACTTAGAACCCAGGCTCGGCTACTTAATAGCCTCAGGGGCATAGAATCTCAGGGAAATCCTAGTTATTATTGCAGAAGTAAAGAGGAAACTCAGTGGGGGGCTCAATGAGAAGGTGGGAATCCCAACAAGAAGGCCATGGTTCTGTTAGAAGAAAAGGGGCTCCTTAGTGAGGATGGGAGAGGGTCATGGCCTCAGGCAAAGGGCCCTGATCTAGGGCCTCAGGTGTCTGGCTGTGCCCTGCTCTCAGGAATTCTGGTCTGGGGAAAGGTCTGGGATTCATGTCAGCTCCCTCCCTTCCCCAATATGCCACTCAGACCCTATCATAGCTCCCAAGGTTCCTGGAGTCAAGTCAGGCTTCCCTGGGCCTCAGCCCCTTTCATCTCTGTTCCTCATAAAACCTGAGTCATTGCTAGGGCCACAGAGCAAGATCAAAGTTCTGGGTTCCACTGGCTTCTCAGGTGAGAAGAAGATAGAGATGGGGGAGGGAAGTTGGGGGTAGGGGTGCATTTCTGGTCGTAGCTTCCCTTAAAATGGCTGGGGGCTGCCTCTTGGGTCCTTGGGATCTGAGAATAGGATTGTCCTGGTCAGCACAGCCTGGAAGTGGGAGTGGGGGCTGGGTGGTCCCTCCAGGACTACTGTGGCCCCCTTTAAAAGTAAATCTCTAAACCACAGAGCTTGGTTCACCAGATACTTACATTAGGGAGTTTAGTATGGTGGTCAAGTGCTTAGGGTTGTGGTTCAAGTCTTGCCTCTGCCACTGTGTGATTCTGGATAAGTTTCTTAATCTCTCTGAGCCTTCTTTGTCCTCATCTGCAAAATGGGAATGTTTGTTTATAATTGATTCTTTGAGGTATCAAACACATGGGATTCTTCTGAAGATTCAGAAGGACAATGACTATTAAGCAGTTAGCAAGGTGCCTGGCCCATGAAGCCTGAAGGGGAGAAGTGGCTGTGGCCCAAGGTCATCCAGTTAGTAAATGACAGGGTCAGGGGAAACTTAGCTTTGCCAGAGGCAGTAGCCCATCTTTCCTTTCCTCCCTTTATCATGGCCAGGAACAGGGTCAGAACAGTTGCCTGGTTTTCTAGGTTTTGGTTTCCAGAGGACTAGATCCAGGGCTCCTTGGGTAGAGTCACAACCCCACCCATATGCTTTTTTGCTCTCTCCCTTTTCTCTCCTTCCAGGCTCAGGCCTCAGCTTCACCCCTTGAAGGACCCTGGCATTGGGGATCATCTGAAAGTGGGGAGATGGTGGGAAAGCTGGGAGTATCACGCCCATTTTACAGATGAAGAAACAAAGGTCCAAAAAGTCCAATGGGTTGCCTGGGGTGACCAAGCCTGAGCTTGGCAGGGGTCATTACTCTGTACTGCTGAGAGCCAACCTCATCACGCCCTGACCCTGTCTCTCTTCTTCCCGGCACCATCTGCAGGGAGCTGGAGCACAGTGAGCCAAGGACACCTCAAGACAGGTCGCCGGGGCCCAACATGGAGGAGGCTGGTGGGCCCCTGGCTCAGGCTGAGACTCCCGTGGTAAGCACCACACTGACATGGCGGCGGCCACCCCCTGCCCACGAAGAAATGAGACACCGTTTTCATAAGGTGTCCCTGGTGTCGGGGGCGCAGACAGAAGCCCCCCGGGAGGAGGTGTTTGAGCACAGCCACTGTCGAGAGGAAGTCAATGGCTTTGTGACACGGGAAGAAACGACTATAAATTACCAGGGACCCCGGGATGGAGCCGGCTCCAAGAGCTGTCAGAGCCACGGGCCCATCTTTTCCAAGAAGTACACACTACTCCCCAAGGAGAAAAGGCGAGTGGGAAGGCTGAAGGAGGCTATAGACCAGGGTGATGGCAGCCCCCCTGAGCCCAGGACTGAGCCAACACACCTGGGAACCATGGCCAGGAATGAGATTTTGGTGCCCTTGCCTGGGCCCCGTGAGCCAAGCCCCCACCCAGGTGTAAGTCTCATCAGTGGGAGCCCCCGGAGCCTCGAAGAACGTCGGGTGACACGCACCGTGCAGACCACTGTGGTGGTGGGAGGGCACACGGAGCGACGGGTGAACAGCTCTGTGACCGTGGGGCCGGTGCTGTCGGGCGAGGCCCCGCCGAGGGGCCGCAAAGTTGTTCGCACTGTGCGGACAGTGGTGGTGAGTCCCGAGGCCGAGGGCTCACCCAGCCTCAGCCAAGCCCGGGAGCTGCTAAGTAGCCTTGTCCCTGCTGAGCGTAGCCCCGCCGCCAGCCGGCTTCCCAGGCCCACGGCTATTGTGCCAAGGAGTCCGGGTCTGGGCAGTGCAGGGGACGCGGGCTTAGGGCAGCTGCCTGAGACAGGGACAGCAGAGCCAAAGGACAAAGCTGCTCTGGTCCCTGTGGGCATCCCAGAAGATGTCCACCCACCTTGGAACCAGGATGTCCCTGCAGCTTGCCCAGACCAAGACCAGAGCAGAGCCCCTGATGCCAGAGCCCACGAGGTCCCAAGGGATCAGGGAGCCTCCAGTCTCCCCCAGCCCCCTCTCCAGATTTCCCAGGGCCAGGCACTGTCACCTTCCTCTCCTAGACGCCAGACTCCCACCCCCTCCCTGGACCCAGTCTGCCCCTCGGAGCAGCCTGTGGTGCCCACTCACCCCAGGACCCAGCTCACTGTCAAGTCCAGGGGACCCCAGGCACTACACTCTGTGAAAAGGGAAGGGCTCACGGATCCCTCTGCTGTCCCCATCCTGCCCAAGGTGAAGAGCGAGGTGGCTGTTACAGTCCCTGGACAGCCTCTTGCTCCATCCTCTACAAGAAGGAAGGCTGTCCCCAGCTCAGGAGGGCTTTCTGCTCCCTCCTCCCCACCGAATAAGCTTGTTGAAGACTCTAAAAATGTCCCTAACTTCTCCCTTACCCAGGAAGAGGTAGCGCAGGGCCCTGGGGTCCATGCTGACCCATCCCTCGCCCAGAAAGAGGTTGTTCAGGGTCCTGGTGTTCCTGCTGCCTCACCCCCCAAGCCCACCCAGGTTGTCCAGGCCCCAGAAGGCAGCCCTCGCACCCAAAAAGAGGCTGTCCACGGTACTAAAGACAGTCTTGCTTCTTCTCTCAGCAAGGACGAGGCTGTTCGAGGCCTGACTGCTTCTTCTATCCCATCCCCCCAAAAGGATGAGGTTGTTGAGGGCTCCGAAGTGAGTCCCACCTCATCTCCTACCCAGAAAGAGGTTGTCCAGGATCCCAGTGCTTCTGCTACCCCATTTTCCACCCAGAAGGTGATTGTCCAGGATGCTGTTGTTCTCCCTGCCCCCTCCTCAGGGGGCGAGGTGTCCCCCAGCCCTGGAGCCCCTCCTGCCCTAGCGCTGATGGGAGCAGAGGCCAGCCCGGAGTCCCGGCTTGTCCCGGACTCTACTGAGGGCGAGATGGTCCCAGAGACATCCCTGGAGGAGGTGGCCCTGGCTGCCGACCTAGAGATTTTCCTGGATACGCTGCGGAGCATGGAGCCCCCTGAGATCCTCCGCACTCATCGGCTGCCACGAGCCCCCCGCTCCTCCTACCTGGCCATGTACGCTACGCTGCCCGCCATCGAGGAGGACCAGCCTGGACCATGGGTGCTGGGACCCAGTCCCCAGGAGGCGCCCACACTAGAAGGGAAAGAGGAGGAGGAGGAAGAGGAGGAAGATGAGGAGGAAGAACCAGAGAATCCCTACCTGAGCGATGACGAGAAGCTCCAGCGCAGGCAGGAGAAAGCTGGGCCCAGCCCCTCCTGGGATTCTCGCCCTATGAGGCCCCCCCAGGTCTCTCGTTCTCCTCTGGAGATGATGAAGAAACATGTGGCAGATGCCAAGGGCGCCCCCTCAGCGCTGGGGCCAGACTGGCAAGCAGGGAGCAGGCCCACTTCCCGTCTCGGAGGCAGCCTTCTCTTCGGTGGGCTGGTGGCTGCCCCCCAGGAGGGCCCCGCCTCAGAACCACTGGGTACAAAACTATCTGCCCTGCCGCCCCACGGGACACCGGGACTCAGGAAAGTGCCAGGACAGCTGCCCCTGCTCTGCAGCGAAAGGTCACCGTTGGAGAAGCCTGCTTATGCCTGGCCTCCGGAGGGTTGGGTGAGTGAGGCCTTGGATGAGCAAGGTGGTGGGGGCGGGGGACAGCTGGACTCACCTGGGGCAGGGTTTGAATGGTATCAGGACCGGGACACTGGGAAGAGAGTCTCGAGAAGCCAGAGCCTTGAGTCTGATGTCTGGTTTAGTGTGATCTTATACAAGCAACATCCTTCTGGGTCTCAGTTTCCCTATTCACACAGCAGAAGGCTTGCACTGTGGAGCTCAAAGGGCTTGGTGGTTCTGATCTCTTGGAAGCTGGGGGAAAGGAGTGATAGGCACCCACACCCCTGGGATGGGTTGATGAGCTCCCTGGAGGTTGGTGACATCCTCTGTGGGCCAGTGGAGTGGAGGCCAGTAGGGAACATGTGGGATCCTTGGAATGACAGATTATGGGGAGGCAGTAAGGAGGCCACACCATAAGACTTTTTATCACCTCCCTCCATGCCAGAGCCCAGCATTAAAGACCCAGGGCAAGTTGAACATCAGGCCTGGAAAGGTAAGGGGGGAACGCCATGTGGGGTGGGTGGGGGGAGGGCTGTGGGGGGCAGCAGGAGGCCAGGATCTGGGGATGGGGCCTGAGGATTCCCTCTGTGTCCTCTCCAGATGATCCTCTTCTCAGAGCCTGGCTGCCAAGGCAGCCGCAGGGAGGTCTGGGAAGACATCGCCGACACTTCCGGGTGGGCCCACGTGGCCTCCGTAAGGGTAGTTCGAGGCTGGTGAGTGCGGACTGCCAGGGCGAGGCAGGGGGCTGCTTGTGGACCTGGGGGATTCCAGGATGGTGAGATGTGCCTAGGCCAACCTGGCTGAAACCCCTTCAGCCACCCTGCTTTGTGGCTACACCCTCTCCCTGCCGGTGACCCTGGGTCTCTGTGCCCACAGCTGGGTGCTCTACGAAGAGCCCGAGTTCCAGGGCCGGAAGCTGGTCGTGGCTGAAGGAATGGTGGATTTAGGAGCTCCGGAGTCTGTGTGGAGCACTCAAGGCATCGGTTCCCTGAGGCGAGTTGTCCGGGTGAGTGGCTGGGAGTGGACACCAGATGCTGCCCCGTCTTCCCCAGGTCCCAGCCCTTGAGGACAGGGACAGCCTCAGGTGCCTGGAGTTGGAATGTCCGGGAGAGCTCACGTGGTTGAGGGCCTGAAGGGAGCTCACTATGGACTCGCCTGTAGAGTCCTGATCTCAGAGCTCCACCTGGGGAAGAAAGGAGTTCTGGGGTGCTCCACCTGCTTTGGGGAGGCAGGAGGCAGACAGAGGCCAAGCCCCAGCTTGGGAAAACAGCCTGGGGAAATTGGAGCTGGCTTGAAGGGTCTCGTGAGAGCAACAGAAACGGTTGGGAGTGGCTGCACGTGCCAGCCCCTCTGCCCTGGGCCTGGGATCTCAGGCCCAAGGTCAGAGCCAGGGTGCCACGGATGTTTGTGCATTTGCTCACAGATGCTGGTTAATGTCTGCTGTGTACCAGGCACCGTGCCAGGCAGCGGGTGGGCGGGGGAGACCTGCTCTCTGCCCTGTCAGACTCATGGTCAAGCTAGGGTATGAGGGTGGGACCTGAGGCAGGAAAGCCATATAATCAGATTAGGGATTCATAAACATCCCTCTGGCTGGGGGGAGGAGAAATCTGGGACTCAGGAAGACCAGGCAGGGCTGTGATTTCCAGGTGAGGGGCACCTCTGAATTTGGAGGGAGAAATGCGTGGTTTGTACAGGCCCAGTCAATATTATAGTTCCATATCTGTAAAGTGGGGGAAAAAACAAAAAACAGTTTTTGTAACATAAATGTACAGACTACCGAAATTAAGCTTGACAAAACTGTCTTGGCCAGTAGGGAGACACAGAAGAGAAAGCCCAACCCTAAAAGCAGGGCCTATCATACCTTTTTTTTTTTTTTTTTTTTTTTTTAATTAAAGCATGAGCACCTCCAAGACAGAGCTGTTGCAATCCTCCCAGTAAGAGGGCGAGAGCGGACGAGTCTTAACCAGGGCAGTGGCCCAGCTATGCAAAGGAGGAGATGGTTTTGAAAGCCTCTCCAGAAACACACAAATGTTTGTGGACGATTTATTGTGAGCTTCTCACAATAAATGCATCTTCATGTAGGAGGTAACGAGGTAGAAGAGAAAAAAACGAGAGCTTTGAAGTCGGGCGGACCTGGTTTCATTTCATTCATTCAGCCTGGACTGGGCTCCTCGTATGTGCCAGGCACGTGGGAGGGGTTGGTTGCAACAGTGAACACACACTCCGTGGGTCTGTTCTGTGCTCTGCTATGTTCGGGCTGTGTGCCCGCAGGCAGGCCGCCCAACTGCACAAATCCTCACTTTCCTAGCCTGTGAGTGAAGTAAGAGCGCCCGCTGGGAGGGCCGGCTGAGATGGAGTAAGTCATGCCCTTTCCATGGTGCCTTGCCCTCAGCAGATGCTTCATAAGCGTTTGCTGAGGGAGAGAGGGAATGAAATGGTCTTAGCGGGAAAGAAACACCCAGAATGCGGAGATCATCCGCTGCTGCCTGGGATGAGATGCAGGTAGAAGCCAGTGTGGACTAGAGCAGGAATGGTTTACAAAGGAAGAGCCGAAGTTAGACCTCAGGTGACAGCTGTCCATTTTCCTTCTCTCTGGGTTGGATTTTCAGGCTACCCAGAGGCAAGGCGAATGGCATGGCAGTTGGCAGGCTCCCACTGGGAACTTTGGTCACAGGTACCAAAGGTCCAGCACCAAAGAGAGGGCTTTGGTCTCAGGCTTGTCTGGCCAACCTTGCAAAGAACACCCCAGTCACCCTCCTGGCTTCTGTGGAGATGGCCACGGAGGTCTTCCAGAAGCACCCTGGGACCCTGGCTGGACAAGCTTGGGGAAAGCTGTTAGGGGCGGGGGGGGGTCATCTCTGAGGGGGGCTGTTTACATACCCTTTTCCACCTCTGTCTTGCAGGACTACGTTACCCCAGAGATCATCTTGTACTCTGAGGAGGGCCTCCAGGGGGAGCAAGTGAAGCTAATGGATGCCTTGGAGGACTCCCAGGGCCTGGATAGGCCCCTGCAGGTGGCATCCGCCACTGTCTCTGCAGGACTGTGAGTCTGGGCAATTCTGGAATCCCTTCCTTTAACATTCATTGTGCAGGGTGCTGGGGACACAGAGCTGATAGGACACACTCCTTCCCTCGGGCAGTACTTACTCTACTGGAGGGGACAGGCAAGTAAGAAGGCGGTGGTGATCAGAATCCTGGGATGGGGGAGCACAGAAAAGCACCAAACCAGCCTGAAGTCAGAGAAGCCTTCCTGGAGGAAGAGACATCTCAGCTGGGATGAGTGGGCCACAGGAGAATCTCAGCGTAAGGAGAGCAGGGCAGGAGGGATTGCCCTTGTTTTGTTCACCACTGTCTCCCTGATGCCTGAAGCAGGGGCTGGCATGGGATAGATTCCCCTAAATATTTGTTAATTGTATGGGGAAGAGTATATCTAGCAGAAGGAATAGCACCTGCAAAGGCCCAGAGGTAAGAGAACTAAGCCTTGAAAGTTCAGTCTGGCCCAAGAAAGCAGAAGGTGAGGAGATGTGAGGAGTCAGGAAGGGAGACATAGCGAAGGGCCTCTGTGCAGCTGGACTATATAGTGGGGCTAATAGGGAACTACTGGGGGTCCCTCAGCAGGTATGTGTGCGGGAAAGAACTCTCCAGCTGTGTGAAATTAGCGCCAGGCCAGAGGAAGGGGGTGAATGGAGTGGCTACTGCAAGAGATTATGGAGGTCTGAATTGTCCTTCCGCATCGTCTTGATGGGGGCTTCTTCCTCCCTCTCAACATTTCCCCCATCACCAATCTGTGTCCCTGGGTCTCTGGGGTACAGCTCTCTCTCTATCTCTCCCCCCAGGTGGCTGTTCTACCCCAAGCCCTACTTTGAAGACACTCCCTGCATCCTGGAGCCTGGAGAGTACCCCACCTCAGAGGCCTGGGGTGCCTTGGACCCTACGGTGGGCTCCTTGAAGCCCATGAGACTGGTAAGGAGCAAGTGGTCACAAGTTACCTTGCCCTGCAGGTTGTGGGGAAGAGGCAGGGCCTGGGGGTCTCCTGCGATAGGGGGAATTAGCCCAACAGCTGGGGCAGAGGGAAGACAGGGGGTTGGCCATTTTTAGGGATCTCAGGACCAAGTAAATCCTGGGTTACCCGTCCTCCCTCTTCTTCCTCTACCTCTGGTTTGGTGTCTCAGCTCTGTCTCCTCTGCAGGGCTGCCCAAATGTGGAGAAGCCAGGGGAGCCCAAGGTAAGAGTCTGGGCTGCAGGGTCAAAGAGGGCCTTTGGGTGGGGTGTGTGGGATTTGCGGGTGGCTATCACAGCCTGGACCGGAAGACAGGGGAGGAGAGTGCGGGGGGGAACGGAAGCTGGGTTTGGGAAGGTGGAATCTTATGGGCTCGCTGGAAACTGGCTTTTGATGTAAGAAGCAGATCAGAGGTCAGAGAAAAGAAACAGGAGTTACCTAAGAGAATGGAGCTCAGAGTGGGACGACTTAGCTCTGGGCTAACTAAGGCAGGGCCTCCCTGGCTGGCTGGGTGTGTTTCAGTCCACATGGCTCCCCAGCACCCTCACACCACCCGCTTTTCCCCAGGTCGTGGTTTACGAAGCCACAGGCTTTCAGGGCCGGAGCTGGGAAGTGAGCAGAGACATCTACAACCTTCAGCAGCCAGAGGACAGCCAGAGCCCCCACCTGGCCTCTGTGGGGTCCCTGCGGGTTCTTGGGGGCTGGTGAGGACTCAGAACCTTTCCTCCTACTTCATCCTCCCCTCTGGCCTCTACAGTGGGGGCTGGGGAATGGCCCCGTCTGCGTAGGGGAGGGGGGCAGCTGTCTTACACAGCCATGGGCCTTCCATGACCAAGTCTGTTTGTCCCTCCGCCTTCCTCCAGCTGGGTGGGCTACCAGAAGGCAGGCTTCCGGGGCCACCAGTACCTGCTGGAGGAGGGGGAATATGCTGATTGGTCACACTGGGGAGGCTATGACAAGGTGCTGACCTCCCTGCGGGTCATCCGGACGGTAAGCAAGAACAATTGGGCCATCTCTCTGCCTGTGGCCACAGCCCCTCACCCTCGCCCCCAGTACAGTCTGTTGAAAGAAGAGTTTGTGCCGTCTCTCCCAGTTCTCCAGAGCGCCTGGAAGTGTTCCCTGAGGAACACTTCCCTGAGGAAAGGCCTCTTGCCTTTCTGCTGTTTTTTCCCAAGCCATACTGATCGCCTCACTCCAAAATCCCTTGGTGGGCTGCGTCCCCGGGGTCTGGGCACTCCCGGGGGTTTCCGTGGGTGGGCAGGAGAGATCTTGACTATCCCTGGGGCCCAGGACTTTGGGGACCCGGCCGTGGTGCTGTTTGAGGCCATGGACTTCGAGGGGCATGGAGTGGAGGTGAGAGAGGCATTGCCGGACGTGGAGCTGGCGCGACACGGCCCCCACACGCAGGCCATCCACGTGCTCAGCGGCGTGTGAGTGACCCGGGCTCTGGGAGCGCGGCGGGCCAGGATCGGTTCCCGCGGAGGGGCCGACCCCGCCCCGCTGACCCGCGCCCCGCCCTCCCTGCAGGTGGGTGGCCTATGAGAAGGTGGGCTTCTCCGGGGAGCAGTACGTGCTGGAGAAGGGCGTGTACCGCAACTGCGATGACTGGGGCGCCGGCAACAGCGCCCTCGCCTCGTTGCAGCCGGTCCTGCAGGTGCGAGCCAGCCGCGCTGGGCGGGGCCCTGGGGGCGGGGCCCTGGGTCTTGGGAGGAGCCCACTGCTGGGGGGCGGGGCTGAAAGGGGCGGGCTTGGAGCGCGGGGCGGGGCCCTGGAAAAGGGTCGGGAAACTGAGGCTAGAGGCTAGTACCCTACCTAAGTCTCGAAACTTTGGGCCCTCTTTTAGGTCAGCGAGCACAATCTGCACTTTGTCTCAAAGGTAAGGAGCTGGTGGGGGGGGCCTGTCTCCTCTTCCCATTCTCTCTGTCCCACTCCATCGCCCTCCATTCTCCTCTCTTCGTGTCTCTGCCTGCAGATTCAGCTTTTCTCCGGCCCCGACTTCCTGGGCGACCATATCTCCTTCGAGGATGACCAGGCCTCCCTGCCCGCCTCCTTCCAGGCGCAGTCCTGCCGAGTCCACGGGGGCAGGTGAGGACATGGGGAGAGGGTAGAAGTGGGGCCCACTTGCCCAGAGCACTTAACTGAGCTTGGAAATCCAGGCTGCACGAGGGTCTTTCTGTGAAATAATTTTTCCTCCTCGAGATTAGCTCTTCTGTCCCGAATCATTCAATCTTAAAGCAAAGTAAAGTTTTTTTTTTTTTTAAGATTTTATTTATTTATTTGACAGAGAGAGAGAGAGAGAGAGAGAGTCACCAGAGAGAGGGGGGAAGCAGGCTCCCCGCTGACCCGCTGAGCGGAGAGCCTGATGCGGGGCTCAATCCCAGGACCCTGAGATCATGACCTGAGCCAAAGGCAGAGGCTTAACCCACTGAGCCACCCAGGTGCCCCAAAGCAAAATAAAGTTTTAATGGAAAACATAAAACTTGTAGATAGTATAGCATAAAGAACCCCAATCTTGTTTCATCTATCTCTCTGCCTTTTTTTTTTAGTGGAACATTTTAAAATCCCCCGACCCAACATAAAATTGCACAGGCAAATACTTAAATATATATCTCTAATAAGAAAGGACCTTCCCGGGGCGCCTGGGTGGCTCAGTGGGTTAAAGCCTCTGCCTTCAGCTTGGGTCATGATCCCAGGGTCCTGGGATCAAGACCCACATCAGGCTCTCTGCTCAGCAGGGAGCCTGCTTCCCCCATTCTCTCTCTCTGCCTGCCTCTCTGCCTACTTCTGATCTGTCAAATAAATAAATAAATAAATAAAATCTTTAAAAAAAAAAAAAAAAAAAAGAACCTTTCTTGGGACACCTGGGTGGCTCAGAGGGTTAAAGCCTCTGTCTTCAGCTCAGGTCATGATCCCAGGGTCCTGGGATTGAGCCCCACATCAGGCTCTCTGCTCAGCAGGGAGACTGTTTCCTTCCCTCCACCCTCCCTGCCTACTTGTGATCTATGTAAATAAATAAATAAATAAATAAATAAAATATTTTCTTAAATAAAAGGACCCTCCCCAACCCACACAGCCACAATTTATTATCACATCTAATAAAATTAACAGTAGTTTGTTAATATTACCTAATGTCCAGTCCATGTTCAGATTTCTCCCACTGTCTTAAAAAAATGCCTTTGTGAAATGTGTTTGTTTTTCTCAGGATCCAAACAAGGTCCACACACTGCTTTTGGTCAATTTGATCTTTAATTTATAGCGGTTCTGCTCCTTTCTTTTTGTTTTATACCATTTATTTGTTTAAAGAAACCCAATAGGGGGTGCCTGGGTGACTCGGTTGGTTAAGCCACAGATTCTTGGTTTTGGTTCATGTCATGATCTCAGGGTGTTGAGAGAGAGAGAGCTCCACGAGCCCAGTATCTGGTTCCTGCTGGGGATGGAGCCTACCTGAGATTCTCTCTCTTCTCCTTCCGCATCCCTCCTTCTCTTTAAAAAAAAAAAAAAAAAAAAGGAAAGAAAGAAAAGAAAAGAAAACCAATAATTTGCCCTGTAAGTTTCCCTTCTTCTGAATTTGGCTTATTGCTTCCTTCTGGTGCCTTTTTCCCCTTTGTGTCCTGTATTTCCTACAAACTGGTAGGCCTGGATGCTTGATGAGGGTAAGGGTGTTTTGTTCCATTGACAAGAAGACTATATAGGTGGTACCTTGTACTTCTTACTGCATATGTCAGGCACATGCCTGGTTGTCCCACTTTTAATGATAACAAGATCTCTACATTGCGGGTACCTGGGTGGCTCAGTGGGTTAAGCTGCTGCCTTGGGCTCAGGTTATGGTCTCAGCGGGAAGCCTGCTTTCCCTTTTCTCTCTGCCTGCCTCTCTGCCTACTTGTGATCTCTCCCTCTCTGTCAAATAAATAAATAAAATATTTAAAAAAAAATAAAATCTTAAAAAAAAACTCTACATTGTAAGGTTTGCCATGTAAAAAAAATAAGATTTGCCATTTCTCTCTCATCTAATGGTTTTATTATCCACTGATGATAATTGCCTAGACTCACTGTTTCTTTAGAGGTCACAAAATGATGATTTTAAGATTTTTCGTATTCCTTCTACATGTGTTAGCTGGAATACATCTATAAAGAGCGTTCCCTTTTCAACTATTTGTTTACCCAAAATAGTTTATACAAAAAAGGCAGTTTGATCCTTTGCCAAGGATCAATTTCTTTTTACCAATTTTCAGAATAATTTCTGGATTGGTGCCCTAGCAACCTCCAGAGCTGACTAAAGAAATTTTTTTTAAAAGTATTGTTATGAACTCATGGATTTAAATGTAATTGAAATGCCTCCATCCCCTGGAGTAACTAATTCTCTTGTGTGCCCTAATCATTCTGTCTTTGGCAGTTGGGAGCCCCTTCAAATTGTCTGCTTTTTTTTTTTTAAAGATTTTATTTTATTTATTTATTTGACAGACAGAGATCAGAAGTTGGCGAGAGGCAGGCAGAGAGAGAGGAGGAAGCAGGCTTCCCACAGAGCAGAGAGCCCGATGCGGGGCTCGATCCCAGGACCCTGGGATCATGACCCGAGCCGAAGGCAGCGGCTTAATCCACTGAGCCACCCAGGCGCCCCCAAATTGTCTGCTTTTGATATGACTCCAACAGCTTTTTTTATAACTTCCTTGTTTTTCTGGTACAATAAGATGCTCCAGGATAATTTTGTACATTTCTGCCTTAAACTTGAAATCAGTTATCTACCAAGGGATTCCAATTCCAGTGGTATTTATATGGAACCCGAATGTTTCAAAACTATAATACTAATATTACTACTAACTGTGAAAAGCATTGAATGCTGTTTGAGGTTTCTTTGTGGTTCTTTTTGTCCTCAGGACATTCACCAACATCCCACTTCAAAATATCGTTGTTAAGACATTTGAAATAATACTTCTCGTGTGTGTGGTTATGCCACCAACCATATTGGTATACACTCAGGTTCCTTAATTTAACTTAATTTATTTAAATTTTTGGAATACTTTACATTTTTACTTAATTGTTTTTTAATTAAATAAAAAAATTAAAGTGTCCCTGTCTTAGCTTGGGCTGCTACAACAAAATATCATACTCTGGAAGGCTTAAATAACGAGAATTTATTTTCTCACAGTTCTGGAGACTGGGAAGTCGGAGGTCAAGGTGCAGGCCCATTCTCAGCTCTTTGGGGAGGGCTCACTTCCTAGCTAGCAAAGAGCTGATTTGTTCCTATATTCCCGTGTGGTGGAGAGAGTGCTCCTGTGTCTCCTGTGTCTTCCTTTCCTTTTTTTCCTTTTTTAAAGATTTTATTTATTTATTTGACAGAGAGAGATCACAGGTAGGCAGAGAGGCAGACAGAGGGAGAGGGGGAAGCAGGCTCCCCACTGAGCAGAGAGTCTGAAGCGGGGCTTGATCGCAGGACCCTGAGACCATGACCTGAGCCGAAGGCAGAGGCTCAACCCACTGAGCCACCCAGGTGCCCCTCCCCCTATTTTCTTACACAAAAAGATGTACACTCCAGCCTGGCAAATATACTAGAGACCACGGAATCGTACACTTGAAAGAACGAATTTTATGCTATGCGGGTTCTGTCACAGTTTTTCAAAAGGGAAGCATGCTACAGACACTGTTCTGCCCTTGTTTGTTTTCCCTTAACAGTGTGAAGATCTCTTTTTATCCCTTTAAGAGCTCTTCCTCATTCATTTTCACTGCTATGTTATTATACTCTACATTCTTAGTGGGCTTTTGTTTTATTTTTTGGTGGGCTTTTTCGGTGTGCAGAATGGCAGTTTATTAAGGCATGGGGACAGGACCTGTGGGTAGAGAAAGCTGCTAATTTATATTCTTAGTTTAACTGTCCCCTCTTGATGGGCCTCCCCATGGCCACGGCCAACAGCGCTGCACGAAGAATTTTGTGCAGGTGCCATCTCAGGTTTTTAAAGGTTTCAAGATTGCAAGAAATGGGGTTGCTGAGTGACTGTACATAGAGCTTTGCTTCGTGTTGCCTGATTTTCCTCCCTGGGGTCTGTACGATTTTATCCAGTCATTTCTGAAGTTTTTTTTTTTTTTAGATTATTTACTTATTTATTTGACAGACAGAGATCACTAGTAGGCAGAGCAGCAGGCAGAGAGAAAGGGAGACGCAGCCTCCCCTCTGAGCAGAGAGCCCGATGTGGGGCTTGATCCCAGGACACTGAGATCGTGACCTGAGCCGAAGCCAAGGGTTTAACCCCCTGAGCCACCCAGGTGCTCCATTATTTCTGAAGTCTTGACTTCAGTCTCTTGCTGCAGCGCCTGTCCACCCTTGGCCTCTCATGGGCTTGGGGGCGTGGGGGTCACAATCAAGTCTGCCTCCACTCTGCTGCATGTCAGAGGGTCTGGCAGGCCAAGTACAGGATGGGCCAATCTCAGATACCTACTCACATCCCCCCGTTTTTCCCCTTCCCCAGCTGGATCCTGTTTGATGAGAAGAACTTCGAGGGTGACCAGCACATTCTCTCCGAGGGCGAGTTCCCTACTCTCACGGCCATGGGCTGCTTAGCCTCCACGGTCCTGGGCTCTCTCCAGAAGGTACCCCTGGTGAGTCACCTTGTCTGGGTCAAGGCATCCCCTGAGGCAGCGGGTGCTGCTGGGTCCCAAGTCTCTTCTCACTGTGGGCGAGGCTGCCGGAGCTTGGAGCCAGTCTTCGTCAGAACTGCCCAGGTCCCTCTGCGCCCCTGGCTTCAAAGGCAGTTCCCCTCACTAGAGATTTATGGAGGGCCCACCGTGACAGGTCCTGGGGACGCTGAAATGAATCAGACCCAACCCTGCCTTCCTGGAACCCACGGCCATACTGACATAAAGATGACATTGCAGAGTGGTGTGTCCAGATCTAGAGGTGGTGTGGGGACAGGAGGGAGCAGCACTCGGGTGGGCTGGGGGCAGGGCCCGGAGCGCGGACTGGGAGTTCTGTGCAGGGAGGCCGACGGAGAGCCAGCTCTGCTGTGTGGGGAGGGTGGGCTGGTGGGGATGAGGCAGTAGGGCTGCTGCTCCTGTAGGCAGGAACAAATGATGATGTCCTGGACCAGGGAGGAGATGGAGGGATGTGGCCCATCCATAGTAAGGAACCGGAGTCTGCAGGACAGGGTGGGCTGGCCGTGGCAGCACCGCGGAAGCTGACTGCGGAGCACAGACGGGCTCCAGGCAGCATTTAACAGGCTTCCCCGGCACTAAGGCATTTA
The DNA here is from genome assembly GCF_020171115.1 of Neogale vison. Lineage (NCBI taxonomy): Eukaryota > Metazoa > Chordata > Mammalia > Carnivora > Mustelidae > Neogale > Neogale vison. The sequence goes on along the minus strand of NC_058092.1, from coordinate 19,537,724 downwards.
ACCCCGTGAGGTTGGTTACTGCCATTATCTCCCTTCTCCAGATGTGCATCTGAGGCACAGGGAGGTCATGCGACTTGCTCCAGGCCACAGAGGTGATAACAGGCAGAGCCGAGTTCTCCCAGAGGCAGCCCAGCTGCTGAGTCCAAGCTTCGCAAATATACATCGGGTTCTGAAGGCAGACAGATGTGGTTCTGAAGCCCAGCTCTAGGAACTTGAGCAAGGGGTTTAATCTTCTCCAGACTCAGTTTCCCTTCTTTTTTTTTAAAAGATTTTTAATTTATTTTTTTGACAGAGATCACAAGTAGGCAGAGAGAGAGGAAGGGAAGCAGGCTCCCCGCTGAGCAGAGAGCCCGATGCAGGCCTCGATCCCAGCACCCTGGGATCATGACCTGAGCCGAAGGCAGAGGCTTTAACCCACTGGGCCACCCAGGCACCCTGCTCAGTTTCCCTTCTGTTAAGCAGGGGTGATAATACTAGCACCTACCTTAGAGAAATGTCGAAAAGTTGTAAAGAAATGAGGGAAAGCACGTAGTGCAGAATCTAGCCAGTGGTTAAGCCCTAAACACGTGAGAACCGCTGTAATTACTGCTGTCATCACTGTTCTTAGAAGTGCCATTCACTGGGACTGGGATGAGATTTGAGGGGGCGGTGGGGTTCCAGTCTGGCACCTGCTGCATCTGAGAGTCTGCGGGATACCCCGCTGCCAGTGTCCAGGAGTCCAGGGCCCTGTGGGGCGGAGCTCAGGAGGGAAGAGGGCCTGAAATGCGGATCTGGGAATTGGAGTATCTGGAATTGGGGGCCAAGGCAGGGGCCAGGGCTCTCTCGGCCTCAGCCCTTCTCCATGCCCCCACCCCCCGGCCCCAGTACTTTTCAGAGCCCTCCATTTTCCTGTATGGACTGGAGTGCTTCGAGGGGAAGGAGATTGAGCTGGACAGGGAGGTGCGCAGCCTACAAGCCGAGGGCTTCAACAACCACGTGCTGTCCGTGCGGATCAGGGGGGGCATGTGAGTGTGTTGAGGGGGGCCCAAGGGTGGGGGCTGCCGGGGAGTGAGGGCTTGGTTCCTGGCCTCTTGTCCCATCCCTCTTCCCTTCCACTCCCCACCCCACAGCCAGGAGGGAGGGAGTGGGTTAGTGGGAGGAGGGCCTTGGACCCCCCAGCCTGGATCCTCTAGGACCCTCCTTTGTCCTGCAAATCCCAAATCTACTTCCCGGTACCCTCTCCCCACACTTGAGACCCTAATACCAGGCAGAGAAGTCTCAGTGTGAGAGAAAAGGAGGTGGAGAATGTTCTGACATCTGTGCCTCCTCCCCTGTCTGTCTGTCTGTCTTCCCCTCTGCATCTCTGGCACCTGTGGGGCCCAGCTGGGTGCTGTGTGAGCACAGTGACTTCCGGGGCCGCCAGTGGTTGGTGGGCAGCTGCGAGATCACCAACTGGCTGACGTACAGCGGGACGCAGAGGGTGGGCTCCCTCTACCCCATCAGGCAGGTGGGTAGCACGTCGGCTCACACGTGCCCGTGCCGCTCTGTCGGGCTGTGCACTTCCCATGTTGCCCAAACTCAGAACTGGGGTACTTCTGTCACAATTTTGCCACATCGTTGTGCCTCTTCAAACATTATCTACTCAGTATTTTTTTCTAAACTGACTCAATTTTGTTTTCACTTTATCCTCCTTCTAAGGAGTGATATCCATAAAATCATGGGTGTGATGTGTGTGTGTGTAGGATTTTTCTTTCATTGGCATTATAATAAATGCATTACCGTTAAATTTTTAGCAATACGTTTATCCACTTAGGACTAAAAATCTCAGGTGCAGAGATTGCTTACAAACAAACAGAAAATCTTAGGAAAGAAATAAAATGGGGATAACACATGTGATGGAGTTGTCTTAAGGACTGAAAATAAATAATGTTTGCAAAGCCCTTAGAAGGGTACTCGTGTGGGTAAGCATTCAGCACCTGGTAGGTGAGGTTCTTCTGTTAGTGCCATCACCACAATTCAGGACCCCTGGCTGATCTGTGGCAGAGCCTGGTCTGATGCGTGACAAGCAGGTGTCCGCCCCACCATGGTTCTTCAGCCCAGTGTGTGTGTGCATGTCCGTGTGCCTCCCTGCGTCTGTCCTGTTAGCAAACATTGGGCGTGGAGTCGCCTGGGGGGTGGTGGGCTGTGTGTGCATGGCTGTGTGTGTCCGTGTGTTTGTGGCTGCTGCAAACCTCTGCCCAACCACGGGGACCTGGGGCGTCTCTGCCAACATGTCCCCGTGCACGTGGCCGCAGGTGTCTGTGGTCACGGGTGTGCACCACGGCTGCCCCTCTGATACCCGTGTGTGAGAGAAGAAGGGACTTAGAAGCAGGGCCAAGGAGGGGTTCTGGCAGGGAGGAGGGACTAGAGGGCTAGGGATCCTTGCAGCTCCCCAGCTGAGGGTGTCAGGGGCCCAGCTGGGAGCAGCCTTGCTGGGGGGCCTCTCACTCTCAGCTCCTCTGCCCCCCCCCCCACCAGCGCCGGGTTTATTTTCGTCTCTGGAATGCCGCCCTAAGGGGATTCCTGGCAGTGCCAGACCACGTAGAGGACATGAAGGCGGGCCGTGTGGTGGTCTCGGAGCTCCAAGCGGGAGGCAGCTGCGTCTGGTACTACGAGGATGGGCTACTGAAGAACCAGGTACCAGCTGAGGGGCTGGGAAGGGGACCTCAGAGCCCCAGGCCCTCGAAGGCTCCTTGTGTGGGGAAGTCCCAGCCAGTGGGGACCTGCCATCGGGCCAGAAAGACAGAGAGAGACACACACAGGACCTGCCAGGACCCTCGGGAGGGGGAGACGGCAGGCTCTGCTCCCCTGGGCCATTTGGGCTCTTCTCTGAGCCTCAGTTCCCCATCTGCAAAACAAGAGTGTAGAACCAGACACTTCTAAGGGAACTCCCAGCTCTGATATCCTGGGACAGAACTTGGATCCTATTAATAAGGATAGATTCACTCCGCAAACATTTCCTGAGCACCTACTATGGCTCGGGGCCCGGAATAGAAATGACTCCTGCCTTCCAGAACTGACATCATAGTGGGGAGAGACCGAAACCATTTAAATGAGTAAAACATCTCCATATGTTGGGGGGCAAGAGGTGCACTAGGGGAAAAATTAATGAAAGGGGGATGGGAAGTGGCTGTAGTTCTGACAAGAGAGGGCCTTTCTAAGAAGGCAGCATGTGAGGGAGGCTGCCATGTTGGTGTCTGCAGGAAGTACTCTCCTGGCAGAGGAAACAGCAGCAGCAAGGCCCTGAGGTGGGAACCCGCCTTGCAACAGGACCAGCCAGCTCACATCATGGGCTGGAGTGGAGGGAGGGAGGGAGGGAGGGAAGGAGAGAAGTAGCAAGAGAGGAGATCAAAAAGGTTATAGGGGTATGGGTTTTTGTAGGCCACTGAAGGAGTTACGCCTTTTATTTGAAACGAGAGAGAACCTGTGGCAGGTGCTGTGGTAAGCCCTTCACACGAATGCCTTGTACGATCCTCAGAGGGCACTATGAGGCAGGTCTTGCCATACTCTCCATTTTATAGATGAGGAAACTAGAGCACAGAGAAGTTAAGTAACAGGCCGAAAGTCACACAGGCAATAGTAGGTGAAAGCTTGTCTTATGCCAAGTCTTTTGTTTTGGGAGTCAGTCATGAGAGGCTTCCTGGAGGAGCCATTTTTCCAGACCTTTCACGGTTTTTCACATTGAATGCTTGCAGCAGCCAGCGTGCAGAGATTCCCATCCCCAGGGAACCCAGTGCTCAGAAGGATTAAGAGATTGACCCAGGGTCACAGTCCGTGAGAGCCAGGATTCAAAGCCGGGTGTGTGCTAAGGGTGTCGGGTTTGGCGGAGTCACTGATGACCTCCTGGGGCCTCAGGTGGCCCCAACCATGAGTCTGCAGGTGATCGGGCCTCCCAGCACGGGCTCCAAGGCGGTGCTGTGGGCTGAGAGCCGCCTCCCCCGCCAGACGTGGAGCATCAGCGAATCGGGCCACATCTGCAGCCAGATGTTTGAAGGGCGGATCCTAGATGTGAAGGGTAAGGGGGCCAGTATGTGGGAGAAGGCACCTGAGGGGAGCTGTGGCCACTGGGGTCCAAAGAAGCATCTCCCCATATCTCCCTCCTTCTGCCAGGTGGCCGGGGCTACGACCGGGACCACGCGGTGCTGTGGGAGCTGGCCGAGGACCGGGCGTCCCAGATCTGGACCGTCCATGTGCTCTGACCGCCTCCCGTTCCCCAGCCCTGGAGGCTTTCCATGGGATGAAATATTTTTTGTAGATTTTGTTGTTGTTGTTGTTGTAACATAAGCTTTTTTCTAATATGCTCCCAGGTATCTTCATCTTTGTGCACCTTGATATTTGGGGCTGGGGTGAGGATTTGTTCACCTGCCTCCTTTCCCACGTGTGTGCCCTACTTCTTTCCTCCCAGCCCTGGTTCCATGGCTCAGGTGTAAGGCCTCCCTGGGCCACCAGAGGGAGCCCTGGGCCCAGACGAACTGTGAGAGTGTTTACCTGACCTCAGAGATCTCACAGGCTGCTGGAGGGTTGCAACAGGGAGGGTGATACACTCAGCAACAGGATAAGAAGGGAAGTAGAGGGGTACACAGGGGAGGGACGGGAACCATTTAAGAGCACAGGGCAGGGAGCTGGGAAGAAGGGATAATCGGCTGGGATGTGGAGGAAGGGCAGGGAACAGCTAGGGTAGGGGGTGGCAGAGGAAGAGTGTTCTGGGATGCAGGTAAGTCAAGACATGAAAACTTGGAAGCTTGGTGTGATGGGGTCGCAGCGGATCAGGCAGGAGAGCTGAATGGGAGACCCACCCCCAGGGACCTTGCCTACCAGCGTTCCTCTTAATTTCCCCCAACTCTAGTCTCAAGGCCCACACTTTTTCTGACCTCTCAGTCGAAGAAGCCAGGACAAGGGGTCTGGGTTCTTAACCCAGCCTAGAGAAGGCAGGACATCGAAGAGGAGCAGCTCCCTCCATCCCCCAATCTAGCAGGCACTTCTCAGCCCCTTGGCCAAGGTCCTTTAGAAAGAGACAGAGAAGGTCAAGGCCCTTGGGGCTTCTCTGGGGCTCCCTTCCCTCCTCGCAGCTCCCAGGACCAGCACTGCAGATCCAGGAGCATAGAAGTGGTTAGAGCAGCTGTGTGTCCTTCCTGCCTTCCCAGCCTGGGTTCGGTGGGGAATCAGTGGACGGCCTTCTCTTCATCCTTCTCAGCACCCCTGGTGGACCAGTGTCCAGTGTCCAGTGAGGACAGGAGGGCTGTCTCCCAAGGGGCGAGGCTGGGGGCTGAGACCCCAAGAGACTGCGGGCGGGTGCTTCTCTGAATCTGGCGTTCTGAACCCACCCAGGGATTAGGGTAAGGGACTCTCTGAGCCTCTGCTGCTTGGGATGGCCAGGGGCAGGATGGGAGTGATCCTCTGGGACCGTCATTCCCATCCACCCAGAGATGGGGGAAGCAAATGCGACTAAAAAGGGTGGCAGATTCGGGGCCATGTCCCTGCCAGGTGAGCCTGAGGGGAGAGGCCTCCGCCCTGGAATTTGGGAGCTGGAACACCAGGGTAGGAGCTCTCCAGTGCCATCGCTCCTGCTGACGGGGTGAGGGCAGATCCTTGGTGCTGCTGCAAGCCAGGCTCTCGGAGCCCAGCGATGTCCAGTGACCACACACAAGACCCTAGGCCAAATATCGGACATCTTTATTGACCCCCAGCTGGGTGGCGCTTGCCCCTATGTATGAGTACCTCCCTGTGAGGGTCACTGCCTCCAAGGCACTGCCTCTCAGTTCCTACAGCCTGGTCATCTCTGGCATCAACCCCTCCCGGGGACGTGGTGGCGATGGTGGCGGGGGGAGCTTCTCTTGCTAGTGATGGTGGCCGCTCTCTCAGGGGGCCTGGGGCTAGGGCTGAGGCATGTCACCTCAGCTGAGATAGAAGAGCTGGATGAGGGTGTTGGCTAGGAAGAGAAGGACACCGCCACCGCCCAGGCTGCTGAGTGCTGGGGTCGCACTCTTGGGTTTCCTGGTGGTCATAGTGGTTGTAGTATTGCTTCCCAGGACATGAGTTTGTATCTGCAAGAGAAGTGAGGGCAAGCTCAGGGGCTTTCGAAGCTCACGTTATGTAGAGACCTAGTTCCCCTACTCTGATATGACAGATCTCCGTTCTCTGTCCCCCATGACCACAACTTCTGCCACAAGGTCCTATGGGGACAGGACCTTCCTGCCTTGACAACAGGCAGGTTCAAAAGTGGTCCCTCTTCTGCTTCCCACGGAACCTTCCTTTCACCTCTGCCAAGCCACCAGCTCCTCCAGCACGTAGGAGACAGGAAACCTGTGGTCTCAGCCCTTGACCTGACTAACTGGGCTAGGGGGCTTAGCCTCTCTGAGCCTGCTTCCTCGTCTCCTGAATGAGCCCATCACAGTCTTGAGGTCGTGTGGGACAGGGCTGGGGAGAAGACACTGGCAAAGTGTGGGCAGGCGAGGAGGTGGGGAGGGTGTGACCTCTTGCCCGAGGAAATTGCCAGATGGTGAGCAAACTGTTCTCAATGCTTGATGAGGCTACAAGTAAAGTTGCCCCTGATGGAGATGAAGCTGTTTTTGATGGTGATCAGGCTGTTCTTGATGCTTGATCGAGCTGTTCTTGATCTAGAACTTGATGCCTCTAGTGTGCTATGTGGACTAGGGCCATGAGGGCACATGGGATGTTGCCAGGGCTACCTCCTGAAACAGCAGTTGACTTTGAGACTCCAGCTGTTTCTGGAGTGGGAGATTTCTGTCTTCTTTACATTCCCAGACACACAGACTTTTCTCCCTGGGGTGTCCCCCGATATCTCCAGGACCAGCTCTGGCTCCACTTGAACCTATCCTGGCCCCTTCCCAACAGGGTCACTTCCCCCGCTTCCCCAGGGATCAGTGCCATCCTACTCCCTGCTGTCTCCCCAAGCCTCATCTTTCCTATTCCATGTCAGCCCACTGTGTGCCTCGCTGTGCCTGGCACCCCGTCAATACCCCCCCCAAGTAGTCTGTCCCAGCCAAAAGGGCGGGAAGTCTGGGACTAGGGCCCCTGAGTCCTTGATTTACCTGCTGGACCTTGTGTTCTCCCTGGAAGAAGGCTGAGTGCCCAGGAGCCTGCATTTTCTCCCTCTCCTGCCAGGCAGGTCTGGGGAGTTGTGGGTGGTGGTGTCAGGGGGCTCCAAGGGGCTGTTCTTACCTGAATCATAACCAGGACACTGATGGTAAGTAGGAGGAAGAAGAAGCCCTTCATCTTTGGAGAATCTTGTGGCTGTCTTGGCAGCAGTCTTTTAGAGATGAGCTCAGGCTTGTCTGCAGGCCTCTTGGCTTGTCTACTTTTGAATCAGGAGGCAGAGGAGGCGGGGTAGAAGCAGGAAGAAGGAGGGCCCAGGCTGTGGGGTGGGGTGCTTCTACCTTTCTACAGGCCTCATGATTGAGGACAACAGGCCCTAGGTTCTAAGGCCCTCCGTAGATGGTAGGTTCTGGATAGGGACTGAGGCACGTGTCAAGATGGGAGGTAGGCAAACTAAGGGAGCATCTGTGGGACAGCAAACAGGGCCCTGGGCTTGGAGTCCAGAGTGGGAAGTGAATGTTAGTCTAACCACCTCTCAACCCGGAGACCTGGGCTAGCAACTGGCCTCTTTGAATCTTTAACACAAGAGCTGTCAGAAGACTAAAGGTAATAGAATTAGGAAGATTGGAGCAGGGGACAGGAGCTGAAAAGAGGGCTGAGATAGGCTTAGGTTTCAAGGGAAGGATCCAGCTGGCTTCACAGGTTCAGAACAAACATTTGGGGACCATGAAAACTTAGCGTTAATAGTTCTCTGTGAAATCAAAGGGGATCCGGAGACCTAACTTCTGGGCGAGCCCATTCTCTCCAGGTCTCATGTTTCACCTTTCCAGTGAGAAGACTGGAATGGATGATTATTTTAAGGCCTAGAATTTTGTGATTCAGATACAAAAATAGCAGATGGGTTGTTTGTAGACTTTAAAAATGAAACCGTTATTCGATCAGTGAAAACGGGTTTATTTGGGAATAGCAGAGACTTGCAATTCCGGACCAGCAAGGTACCCCAAAACCCAGAGGCTAGCCCAACAAAGGGGAGAAACCTCATTTAATGGAGAATTCTGGAGGAGGAAGTTGGGAGGAATTGTTTTGACCAGAAGTCTAACGGAGAGAAGGAGGCAAGTCCAGGTGGTGATGATTTCTCATTGGCTGAGCTGGTGGGGTGGTCCGCTACTTGAAGGAGTTGTAATGAACCGCTTTTCCTGTTGGGGTCTGTAACCGACAAATCTTTTTGTAATTGAGGTTGGGAGACATGGCCTGAGAGCTCCTCCTAGTGGCCTCCCCCTCCATTTTCGTGAGGTTTCCTTTTCTTTCCACATTTCCTCCTTTTCATCCAGATTTTTCTCCAAAACTATCCCTTATCAATAGTCCAGTTTTCCTAATTCAGTGGCCTTTTGTCCCACGGTGCCAGGAGGGGCCTTCCCTGGGTGTTATTTCCCAAATCAGGGTAATTGTACCGATAGGAAATTCCCATTTGAGGAAGAAGGAGGGGAAGCAGAACTCTTAGGCACTTCCCGCTTACAGTTCCCATTAACCAGGATCGTAGTATCAGAGACCACCTCCTTGTTGGGCACATCGTTTTAGAAAGGTCTGACAGGCAACAAGTACAGAATCAAAAGTAGTATGACGATTCCAAAGATACAGCTTGTGGTTCCAAAACCAGGCTCTGAAAGCAGCCAACTGAAAATATTGGAACTTATGCCAGCATACGGGAGAAAAGTTCTCCCAGTGGAGGCAAACCCCCAGTGACCTATGCCTCCTGGACGTGCCTGTTTAACTCAGCGGTGAATGCAGAATAGTGAATACTGCAAGGGTTCTTTGAAAGAATTCGCTGAGGACATTGGTGAAGATACAGCGCAGGTATGACCATGGAAGCAAGTCTTTGGTGAAGTTTTTGCAAAATAGCAAAACTTCAAGTATGTTTTATTTATTTTTTTTAAAGATTTTATTCATTTATTTGACAGAGAGAAATCACAGGTAGTCGGAGAGGCAGGCAGAGAGAGAGAGAGAGGGAAGCAGGCTCCCTGCTGAGCAGAGAGCCCGATGCGGGACTTGATCCCAGGACCCTGAGACCATGACCTGAGCCGAAGGCAGCGGCTTAACCCACTGAGCCACCCAGGCGCCCCTCAAGTATGTTTTAAAACAGGTATTTTTTTTTCACAGACCTGTACCCCTGGGGATAAAAATACGTTATATGTTTATTAAAATAAATAAATAAATTTTTAAAAAACACAGGTTTTAAAAAAATTTTATTTAAAAAAAAATTTTATTTATTTATTTGACAGACAGAGTTCACAAGTAGGCAGAGAGGCAGGCAGAGAAAAAGGGGGAAGCATGGGGCTGGATCCCAGGACCCTGAGATCATGACCTGAGCTGAAAGCAGAGGCTTAACCCACTAAGCCACCCAGGCACCCGTTAAGAATGGTATTCTTAAAAGAATTCTTTGACATGAAATGTCAGTAAACCTGTAAATTCAGAAAATGTGAATAAGAATTCAGAGTATTCTGAAGAGTATTCTGAAGAGTCTGAATAAGAATTCAGACTACTAGTTAGTAGTCCACATGAAAAAGAGAGACTTCGGTGAATCCTGAGCCTTCTAACAGGCCCGGTGTGGACTTCTTGGGAACGCTGTCTGTTGGATGTGCTCTTCTCTGATTCTGGGAAATCTTGATTTTCAGGTCACCAGGTGGTGCTTTCCTTACTTGTGTCATGTGAATCCAAGATTCTAGGCCCAGGAATTTGGCCAGTGACCCCTGAGAGGGGCCTTTCTGGCAAGGTTGAAAAGTCTTTCTGGAGGTTTCATTTCTAGTGGACAAAATCTTCAGGTTGCAAGGAGTGGTGTTTAAGATCTTAATCTCCCAAAGAGTGCAAGATGAAAAGATTGATCTACCAAAGCATGGTTATTTGTTTATTTATTTGTTTGTTTGTTTAGAGAAGGTGGGGGGACGGATAGAGGGAATCTTAAGCAGGCCCAGTGGGGCTCAGTCTCACAACCCTGAGATCATGAACTGAACCAAAATCAAGAGTTGGATACTGACTGAGCCACCCAGGCACCCCACCATGGTTATTTTAAAAATTTAATTAATTTAATTTATATTCAATTAATTAACATATAGTATATTATTAGTTTCAGAGGTAGAGTTCAGTGATTTATCAGTTGCATATAACACCAAGCACTCATTACATTTCAAGCTCTCCTTAATGTCCTTCACCAAGTTACCCTATCCTCCAAGCCCCCACTCCAGCAACCCTCAGTTTGTTTCCTATAAGAGTCTTTTATGGTTTGTCTCCCTCTCGGATTTTGTCTTATCTTATTTTTCCCTCCCTTCCCCTATGATCCTCTGTTTTGTTTCTTAAATTCCACATATGAGTGAAATCGTATGATAATTGGCTTTCCCTGATCGACTTATTTCACTTAGCATAATGCCTTCTAGTTCTATCCACATCGTTGCAAATGGTAAGATTTCATTTTTTGATAGCAGAGTAATATTCCATTGCATGTATATATCACACCTTCTTTATCCATTCGTTTTGTTGATGGCCATCTGGGCTTTCCATAGTTTAGCTGTTGTGAACATTATTGCTATAAACTTTGGGGTGCAAGTGTCCCTTTGGATCACTATTTTTATCTATTGGGTAAATACCCAGTCATACAATTCCTGGGTCATAGGGTAGCTCTATTTTCAACTTTTTGAGGAACCTCCATACTGTTTTCCAGAGTGGCTGCACCAGCTTGCATTCCCACCAACAGTGTAGGAGGGTTCGCCCTTCTCTGCATCCTCACCAACATCTGTCATTTCCTGACTTGGTTTTAGCCATTTTGACTGTTGTGAGGTGGTATCTCATTGTGGTTTTGATTTTTTTTGCTCTGATGCTGAGTTATGTTGAGCATTTTTTCATGTGTCTGTTGGCCATTTGTATGTCTTCTTTGGAGAAATGTCTGTTCATGTCTTCTGCTCATTTCTTGACTGGGTTTTTTTTTGGAGTATTGAGTTTGATAAGTTCTTTATAGATTTTGGATACTAACCCTTCATTTGATAAGACATTTGCAAATATTTTCTCCCATTCTGTTGGTTGTCTTTTGGTTTTGTCAACTGTTTTCCTTGCTGTTCAGAAGCTTTTTATCTTGAAGTCCCAATAGTTAATTTTTTGTTTTTGTTTCCCTTGCCTTTGGAGACGTGTCAAGCAAGAAGTTGCTGTGACTGAGGTCACAGAGGTTGTTGCTTGTGTTGTCCTCTAGGATTTTGAAGGATTCCTGTCTCACATTTAGGTCTTTTATCCATTTTGAATTTATTTTTGTGTATGGTGTAAGAAAAGGCCAGTTTCATTCTTCTGCCTGTGGCAGTCTGATTTTCCCAACACAGTTTGTTGAAGAGACTGTCTTTTTTCCATTGGACATTCTTCCCTGCTTTGTCATAGATTAGTTGACCATAGAGTTGAGGGTCCATTTCTGGGTTCTCTATTCTGTTCCACTGATCTATGTGTCTGTTTTTGTGCCAGTACCACCCAGCATGGTTATTTTTCATGGAAGCAATTGTACCTTTACCATATTGAAGTACATCTTTTATTAATTGTATGTCAAAGGAGGCAGGGTCCAAGAGCATTGGACCTACTGTGACTATCTCAAAGGGTGAGAGTCTACAGGTTCTCAAGAAGGTGGATCTGAGATTTAGAAGGAACAGTAGCAATACGTCAGGCCAAGGTATTTGGAGCATTTCTACAAATTTGCTAATTGAGTTTTAATAGTGCCACATTCATGGGGCACCTGAGTGGCTCAGTCCTTAAGTGCCTGCCTTCAGCTCGGGTCATGGTCCCGGGGTCCTGGTATTGAGCCCCACATCAGGATCCTGCTTGGCAGGGGGCCTGTTTCTCCCTTTCACACTCCCCTTGCTTGTGTTCCCTCTCTCTCTGTCAAATAAATAAAATCTTAAAAAAAAAAGGCTATGCACAATGAAAGTATTGCAAAACTGACCACACAACAGACTTGTCAAAGCACCTGTCCAGTAAAATGGGTTCCCCAATCACTGTGATGTTCAAGAGGGGTTCCCCTGGCAGGGATAATCTTTTCTAACAGGATTTTAGCCACAGAAGAGGCAACAGACTGTCTATAAAGGAAGACTTCAATTCAGTGAGAAAACACACAAACCATGACTAAAACATATTTATGCTGATGAGATGGGGCAAGCTGTATGAAGTCTATTTGTCAAAACTCAAAAGGTCTATTAGGCCATTTAAAGTGTCTAGAAGCTGTGCCAACTGATTTCCGTGGATTTTTATTTCGAACAGGTGGGACAGGGGAGGTAGGCCCTATGGAACCTGCCAATATCAGTTGAAGATTTTGCCCATAAGAAGGGTGGTACCAGATCCAATAGGGACTAATGATCCATGTCCCCGGATTCAGCCATAGTGTCATTAGAAATAGAGCAAATTTAAAAAGTCAAATGGTCACTTAATTCACTTGCTTGGCTATTTTGATGGCTACTCTCAAATTCTAGAATTATCTCCCCGTTTTGGGAGAAGGAAATCCTGGCCTGATACTTCTCTAAAGAAATCTTGGCCTGATAGGGCACCTGCGTGGTTCAGTTGGTTGAGTGTCTGATTCTTGATTTCGGCTTAGGCTTAGGGTTGTAGGATCAAGGCCCATGTTGGGCAACGTGAATCTGCTTGTTCCTCTCCCTCTACTTCTCCCCCCAGCTTGTGGCCCTTCTCTCTCAAACAAATAAAATATTTAAAAAATAGAAATCTTGGCCTAATGAATGAATAGGGACAGAAGAACTTCAGAGAAAAATGTGTGTGTATCTCAAAGAGTCTAAATGAAAGAGAAAAGGTACAGAGATGGAACCTGTTGTGATTTATTAGAGATCCTTCCATGTGAGCTGTTTATTTCTCCTTGATCAGGGGCCTTTCCAATCTCCCTATCGTTCCAGTTTTAGTGTATGTGCTGCCCAGGTGAGCAGACTGATTCAGCACTCCAAGGCAGGTGCTGTTTTATTGCGGTGGGGCTGAGCACTGGTAGTGTAGGGCTGGTCTCTCATTCTGGAGAGTTTTTCTCTGAGCTGATATAGAGGAAGGAATGGGAAGAGCCTCTGTAGTTTCTCAGAGCCCCAACCCTGGGAATTGGGAGGACATTGGAAAGGCTGCCCGGGGGCTAAAGATGCCTGGATCACTTTATAACCATCTTTTGTCCAATGTCCTGGCCATTTGCCATAACAGCAGAAACTAGGACGTTTTTGTTTTGTTTAGGGACCTTGATTTGCCAGTGTTGAAAATTAATTTTAGCAGTCTTTCTTTTAGGTGCCTCATCTAGGGTGCCAGCGACCTGGTTTGCCAAATTAACGAAGTCTGGGGTGGACATAGTTTCCTGTTCCATCCTGGTCCTTTTAACTGAAAGAAAAAGATCTTGCCTCAGCCCATGAATAAACTCTCCCCAAGAGGATCCAACATCTAAAGGAAGACCAGAGTTTTCTTTGAATACAATGTGAAGTTGATTATAACGGTCATGGACAGGTTCATCAGATTTTTGTGTGCAAGCCTGAATTTTGCTCCAATTAACAGACTGAGGGAAAGCTTTTGCAATTGCTCAGTGGAAGTTTTCAGCAAGTGTGCTTGCTGTAAGTTAGGGGCTTGTTTTTTAAATCCTGTTTATGATGTGCCCATCAGGCTAGTTTTCGCCGAGGGTTAGCTTGCTCCTCAGCAACAAACTAACTGATACAAATCTGAGAAAACAGGCTGGTAAGTTTGAATAGCTATTAATTCTTCAGCAAACCGATGAGGATCCTCAGTCAGTTTCATAAAAAATTCTTTATGGCTCACAATTTGGCCTTCCTCCAGGGAACAGAAGACATCTGGGGGTTATTTGAATCCTCAGAAGAGTTAATTTTAAAGGGACTGTATGTTTGGAAACAAAGGAAATGGGGGAGGGAAAAGAGAGGCCTCATAAGTCCTTTTATTTTTAGTTGTTTGTTTGCCTCAGTCCAGAAAGTTTATTTTAGAGAGGCAATTTTAGATTCCTGATAACATTTGGAAGCTTTAAGACATCAGAAGCAGCATCCTATTTCATTTTGACAATTTTTAAGCCATGGTTGTTCAATTCAGTTTTGAAAAAAGTAAGTTTGGGGTGATTGAAAGTTCCCCATAATGAGTATTTGTGTTTTAAATTACTTTTGGTTACGTGATTTAGTAAGATATGCATATGAAAAGGGACTGAAATTTTTAAAAATAAAACCAGCTGGGGTGCCAGAAAGGGGGATGCACTGTCAAAGCATTTTGATTCCTGGGATCCCATTTCTTACAGGCTCTTCTAGAGGGGGAAAAAAGTCCTAAATAGCATTGTTTGAATAGGAATAGCCTGGTTCCGCAAAGAAGTCAAACCAAAAGCCAAGTACTCTCAGAAAGGACAAATCCTTGAAACATATCCTGAATAAAACCTGGAGAGCACAGAACACAATGAGAGTGGAGTTCGAAGTTCAGCAGAAAGACTCAGTAAGAGTCGTCTCTGGATCCCACTTCTGACACCAGGGGATGTTAACCTTGAAAATAAAACTGTCAGTTATATTACCAGCAAAAATGGGTTTATTTGGGCATAAGTAGAGAATTACACTTTAGGACAAACAAACTACAGCAAATACCATAGGTTAGTCCAACAAAGGAGAGAAACATTATTTTATGGAGAAGAAGAAGAAAGTTGGGAGGAGTAGTTTGGAAAAGTCCAATGAAGAAAAGCACGAGTTCAAGGTGATGACAGTTTCTCATTGGCTGAGTTGCAGGGGTACTTGATTTCTTGTAGGAGATGCAATGTACATCTCTTCATGTTTGGGCCTGTAACTGATGATTCTTTCTGTCCACAATTCTTCTCTTGGGGTCTGTAATTGACAGGTCATCCTATAATTGGCCTTGAATCGAATGGCATGAGAGCTCCCCCTTCTGGCCTCCTGACCACACTTAATGAGGTTTCCCTTCATTAATTTTCAGACTATCAATCTAGGATGGATGAGAGGAGGGCTAGGGGAGGGCAAGCAGGTGACTAAACTGTAGCGGAAGAGATTTGGAGTGGGGATGGTCCTCAAGTCCCAGCAAGGGGTGGAGGATGAGAAAAAAATCACAAAGCTGCTTTGATGGTGCTCTGTTCTTTATATATTTATACATTCTTTCTATTCTTTATACATTCTTTATACCTTTATACATATAAATATATACATACATTTATATACTTTATTCTCTCAGTGGGGCTCTGCAATAGGTTTTCCAATTATCCCCATTTTCCTGATGAAGAAACTGAGGCTTAGCTATTCAGTGACCTGTTCAAGGTAGTAAATGGTGGAGTCAGCCTCATTTGAACTTGAATACGGGTCTGTCTGAAGCCACAGTCATGTATGTAACCTCGGGGGCTGCCCTCGTAGTCACTGATTCCCTGCCCCTCTCCCTCTTAGAGGACACAGTGGTTGTCTCTGAAGCCCAGCTCTAGTCTCACCCACTCACCCTTCCCTGGTCTCTTTTTGCCTCATTTGCATGCCAGGTAGTAAAAGAAACCCCCTTCGCTTCCCTTCTATGGTTTTAAGCCTCCTGTTGCAAGCTTTAGAAAAACTGAGTGGGTACTTAGGGGCCTCCATCTCTGGATAAAAAGAAAGAGAGAGAGAGAAAAGAACTGAGAGTGAAAACTGGTGAGAGAAAGCCAGGAAGTAGGGAGGGAGAGGGCAGGGGGAGGGAGAGGGCAGGAGTCTTGAGGACCCTGGGCAGGGGGTGCTGTTGGTTCAGGAGAGAACTGGGATGAGCCCTCAACTGTCTGTCACTGGGGTTCAAGCCCTGGGAGGGAGGGGAAGGGGATTGCAACACATATTACAATATGGTCCACCCTGCATCTTACATCCCCACTAAGAGAAGGACGTGATCCCATAGTACCACAGAGCACTCTAAGGTAAATCTTCCTCCATCTGTCCATCCATCCACCCATCTGCTCATCCATCCATTTCAGGCAATTTATTGATTCCTACTGAGTATCAGGCAAGATGAATGAGTGAGGGTCTCTTCACCTGAGTTTGTAGTCTAAGAGGGAGACACATACTGTAATAATCACAAGACTGAGTAAGGAATGCTATAATGGCAGCAGGACAGTTGGAATGCAGAGTGTGATTCTGCTTGGGAGGAGTGAGCGTATCCATGGAGGAAGGAGCACTTGAGCTAGTCCTTGAAGGATTATGGGGGATTTTCCCAGGGGAAAAAGGCAAAGGTAGATATTCTCACTGGAAGGAGAGGCCTAAACATAGGAGAAAGCATGATAGTTTTTGGAATACTGAGAAGGATGGAGGGCACTCATAATTAGAAGATCTTAAATGCCAGTTAAACTAGAGATGGTAGGGCATGAAAGATGTATAAAATGGCCTGGATGTAGGTGGGAAGAAGGGAAGGAAGGAGAGATGGCCAGGGTTTTATTTTGAAAGGAATGTATGGACTTTGAAGACTTCTCTCTCCTCTATTATTTACCTTTCCCTCCTCAGCTGCTTGGAACCAATAAACTTTTTAATGCCAAAGGGGTCATAATTGATAAAGATCTTTAAGGAAATGACCTAAAGCAGAGGACTCTGTCCATTCCCAAGAATAGAGATTTCCAGAATCATCTAATGCTATGTCGGGGGTCTACTTCCTCATCTCACAGATGAAAACAGGCCCAGAGAGAGACTTGTTCAGGACTTCCCTCCTCCTGGTCCAGGGTCTGTCCACTGTTGTCAAACAGCGAACACGCTCCCTGGGATGGAATGAAGAAGAGGCCGAGTGGCCCCCACCCCAGAAGTCCAGAAGGAATCCTTGGAAACTAGACAGAGTTGGCCTCCAACGTCCTCCCAACACCCAAGTCTCATGTGAGCCTAGAGCCCTTGCAAAGATTTCCAGAACTATCTAAAATGAGGGATAGTGAAGTCTAAGAAAAATAACTATTCGGTGAGCTTAGACTATGATTTTGTTTTCATAACCTTTTTTCTGGAAAACACGTTTTTAAAATCAATAATGTGACAGTGTTATGAGATTTAATTTGCACAATAATCCTATGAGGTAAGGGGTGCCTGGGTGGCTCAGTCGGTTAAGTGCCTGCCTTTGGCTCAGGTCATGATCCTGGGGTCCTGGGATGAGGTCCTGCATTGGGCTCCCCGCTTAACAGGGAACCTGCTTGTCTCTCACCCTCTGTCCCTCCCCACCCCTCCTCTCATGTTCTGTCACTCTCTCTCAAGTACATAAAATCTTTAAAAAAAAAAAAATCCTATGAGGTGGGTTCTATTAGTAGGGAAACTGAGGCTCAGTGAAGTATCTTGAGCTGGAACAAGTTACAAGTGACAGATCCCAGCTTCATAGACTTGATAAGTTATGCTGGCCTATAATATATCCTCAATAAATGATGGCTATAATTATTTTCCAAATTTCTATGTGAAAATGTATACTTGTTTTATAATAAGGCTCTGACTTCTCCCAACAAATGCTTTTTAAAAAAACTAATAAACTGGCTTACCAGGGTCAAGGGCTCTCACCTCTCTCTAGCCATGAACTAGACCTAGACACGAACTAGGTGCTTACTGAGCACCAGGATCTTAGTCTGTGCTTCAGGTCCTGGGTAGGAAGGAGGAATGTGGCAAATCCTGATGTCCAGATAAATGACAATCCATGCTCCCCAGTCTCACTGAGATGGGAGACAGCAGGCACACCACAGCAGGGCTTATGAGGCCTGACCAATGCCCCCCTAGCCCCACCTCCTATTCTGTTGGTCCTTGCTTATCTTCAAGAACAGAACAAACATAAGCAAGGTGACACTATAAATTTGCTGACCAGAGCTCCAAGACCCCCAAAACACTTGGCCCAGCATAACCTAATGGTTTCTCAACACACATACTTCAAGCCTCAGAGAAATTTCTGGGAGAAGCTCAGTGGCAAGAGGGCTCTTCCACCTCCCACATCCAGTCACTTTCCACAGGAACCCTTCCCTTGGCTGTCGGCCTGTACCACCTGCCCCTCAGCCTATCTTTGTCTGCCCGTTTCACCAAAGTGGGAGCTTCTAGAAAGAGCACAGATTCTGGAGGCAGACAGTTCTGGATTTGAAACCACTTTTACTGATTACCTGCATGGTCCCGAGCAAATACCTTCACTTCTCTGAGCTTGTTTTCTCATCTGCAAACCTCATAATGTTGGCATCCAGCACTTGGAAGGCACTCATTAATTCGTAGCTCCCTTCAGCCTCCAATTGGTTTGTAAGGAATGCCTCAAGGAGCTGGCCCTCCCCTGCATGCGGTAGACCAGAAAGTCAAATGGAAAATATTACAAAGTGCAGTCTGTGATATGCAAGGGTTTTGGTGGTTGAGCACAGGCCTAAGGAAGTGGGTGCCTGCCAGTAGAAGTCATTGATTTTTAGACCATCACTGCTGAAAGGTTGAGAGATGATGATAAAGATAGTTAAGAGCAGGAAATGTTTTTGAAAACTTACTCTGTATGGGTGTTGTGGTTGTTACTGTGAATAATTATTTCATTTAATCCTCAAGGCAACCCTGTGGGGTGGGTATTATCCCCATTTTACAGATGAAGAAACTAAAAACTTGCTCAAGGACACACAAGTCAGGCGCCAGGACTCCTGAGGCCAAAGTCCATGCTCTTAATTAAACTGCCTCTAGTTCTTCTAACATTTTACTTTTTTTAGAGGAGGCTGGGGAGGGTAAATATCTCAAAGTCAATGTCTTATCCAAAGGCAAAGGGAGTCTCACCTGAACTTAAACACGAAGGAACTAGGATTTGAGCATCCCTGGTCACGAAGTGAGCAGAGAAATTCGGATTTAGGAAACATTTATTAAGTACTTGGCATCATTTCAATTCATGTTCAAAAAAGCCCCGAGATGTACTGCACTGATCGGATGCAGAAACAATAGACTCAGAGGGCTAATCTCCCCCCAAATAAATTTAGCAAAAACGGCTGCTCTGTCGGATTACCCATTCAGGATTCAGAGGCTTCGGGAATCTAACCCCAGCTTCTCTCCTTTTTCGAGGTTGGGGAGTGGGAGGTATAATTTAACCCTCCACTTCTCCAGACACCGAGGGCGTACACGGTGGTGGATTCTGGGATTTGAGGTATCCCGCGAAGAGTTTAGACTCGTGGGCCAATAGAATTCGAGCACAGGCTGTGGCACGCCCCCATCCGCCCAATTAGCCAATGAGAAGCGCACGGGTTCTGGTCGCCTGGGAAACCGTGTGACAACAAGATGGCGGCGCCGTGGGACGGCTCTGTGGCCCTATGCTGTGAGTCCCGGTCCAAAGTTTTGCGGCCCCGGAGTCCCCTACGGAGGCTGGGGCCCTCGCCTCGAGAGCCCGAGGACCCGCGAGTCCTGCGGTCGGGTGGCCCAGCAGGCTTCCGCGTCATGGGAGCGGCTTCAGGTCCCCGCCTACGTGGCTACGGGAGGAGGCAGGAGGAGGCGACGCAGCTCCCGGGGAGGGGTTAGGTCGTGACTGAAGTCGCGTCGTGAGCGCTTCCAGCTGGAGAGGCTTGAAGGCGTGCAGCCTGCCGGGCCTTGTCCGCGCCGGAAAGCACTGGGCCTGGGGTTAACTGTGCAAATGGACCGCGTAGGTCTGCTGGAGGATATAATCAGTCAAGCACAGCCCTGACTTGGGTCCTAAAGATGTAGGGGCATGGGACACAGCTTTCCTCTCAAAGCCCCAGCCTGAAGGGGAGGGACACAGTCCAACCTGTAGGCGTCTCCAGCTTGAGCGGGAAGTCAAGAGTCAGCCCCTGGAAGCCCCCATGTGAGGGGAGTAGACGTGGCTCTATCCTCAGACCCACCTCTGCCCCGGGTCTCAGGAAGGAGGAGACACAGCCCCAGAAGCCAGGGGTCCCTTATAATCCATTGGAAAATTAATCTGGAGACAGTGTGCTGGTCTGAAGCGAGACAGGAAGCAGGAAGTCGCTTGCCGGCTATCGTGACAGCCCCAAGGAAGGTCCCTGAGAGACCCACGAGGATGACCAAAGTGGGCATGGAAAGAAGGAGCTGTGTGAGAGACGTTGCAGAGTTTAACCTGCAAAGTCTGGCGATGGATGGGATTAAGAGAAGAGGAAAGAGAGGACAATTTTGTGGTTGGATGATGGGGTCGCATTAAGAAGGGGGAAGTGGGAGGAGCTTATTTTGAAGGAAGATGTTGAGTTTGGTTTGGGGACTGGGTCCCTTTTTTTCTGAGAGAGCTTTGTTGAGATAATAATTCCCATAATATATACTTCACCCCTTTGAAATATCAACCGTTTTTCGGATATTCATGAGACTTGGGCAACCACCACCACAATCAATTTAGATATTTTCATCTGTCTAACAAGAAACTCTATACCCTTTATCAACTACACCATATACTCTCCAACGGCCTCCAGCCCTAGGCAATTACCAATCTATTTTATGTCTCTAGACTTGTCTATTCTGGACATTTTATATCAATGCGTTCATAACAATATGTGGTGTTTTGTGACTTTCCCTTAGCATAATGTTTTCAGGGTCCATTCACGTGGTGACCTGGCTTCCATTTCTTTTTATTGCTTTCTAATACTCCATTGTAAGGACATACCAGACTTCTTTATGTGTCCTTTGGCTGGTCGACATTTGAGTTGTTTCCATTTTTGCATATTATGAATAATGCTGCCGTGAACATGTAGGTGAGTTTTTGTGTGGATATAAGTTTTCATCCTGTGTAGATCCCCAGGAGCAGAATTGCTGAGCCATAAAGAAACCATCTGAGGAACCGCCAGATGGTTTTCCACAGCTGCCGCGCCATTTTCCACTCCAGCTAAGATTCCAATCTCCCCACCTCCTCACCAACACTTGTTCACTTCTGTCTTTTTTTAAACTAGTTTCTTCTGAGGGGCTGTTATGGTGATAAGAATTTGGAGAAGGGAGGGGTAATTGGGGCCAGAGGAAACTCATGCAGAACAGTGCTAGCTGGGAAAGGAACATCACCTGTTAGCATGATGGAATGTTCTAAAGATTGACTGTGGTGATGGTTTCACAACTCTGTGAATATACCAAAAACCACTGAATTGTACTCTTTAAAAGGGTTAAGTATGTGAATTAGATCTCAGTAAAGCTGTTTTTTTAAAAATATTTTATTTATTTATTTGACAGACAGAGATCACAAGTAGGCAGAGAGGCAGGCAGAGAGAGAGAGGAGGAAGCAGGCTCCCTGCTGAGCAGAGAGCCCGATGCAGGGCTCGATCCCAGGACCCTGAGACCATGACCCGAGCTGAAGGCAGAGGCTTTAACCGACTGAGCCACCCAGGTGCCCCGCTGTTTGTTTGTTTTTTAAAGGTCAATACCGTATGTTTCCATTAATTTAACATTCCTGAAGTAAGAAAACAGTAGTGGTTGCCAGGGTTGAGGATGGTATGGGTGTGACTGGAATGGGCTAGTATGAGGGAGATCCTTGGGGTGAGGGAATCTCTGTGGTGATGGAGTAGTTCTTTCTTAAAATTATTTATTTATTTATTTATTTGACAGACAGAGATCACAAGTAGTTAGAGAGGCAGGCAGAGGGAGAGAGCCAGGGAAACAGGCTCCCTGCTGAGCAGAGAGCCCAATGTGGGGCTCCATCCCAGGACCCAGGGATCATGACCTGAGCTGAAGGCAGAGGCTTTAATCCACTGAGCCACCCAGGCACCCCGATGGAGTAGTTCTTTATCTTGACTATAGTAGCGGTTACCTGGAATGTCCATGGGGGTGACAAAGCATAAAAGGATACAGACATGTAGTGTAACTGTTGGGAGTACCTGGGTGAAGGGCACACAGATCCCCTCCATACTATTTTCCTAATTTCCTGTGAATCTATAGTAATTTAAAAGTAAAAACTTAACATATGACTAAAGGACAGACAAAAATAAAGAGAAAAAAGAGGAGTTAGCTCAACTGAGGGAAGGGGGCAGTTCGGAGTGGGGACTCCAATCCAGGAAGGAGTTCTGGGCCAGGGGAGCATTTGAGGTCGGGCAGGTTTAAGTGTAGGAGTGAGGGAGAGTGAGGTCAGGAAATGCAGGCAGGGACCAGATCATCTCTGTTAATTCTGAATTTCTTCTTTTGAATTTCTTTTCTCTGGGCAAGAAGGAGCCACTGGGAGCTTTCAGCAAGGAGGTGATATATTTAAAAAGAAAAAAAAAAAGGAGGTGACATATTAGCTTTATGTTTCTGAAGATCCCTCTAGCTGGAAACCCGTGCAGGGAACCAGGAGGGGCTGTCACACTTGGCCACACAAAACAAAAGGATGCCTGGACAAGAAGGCAGGGACTGGGGCAGGCCAGGGGCAGACTGGGAAGGCCGATGGTGGGAGTGAGGAAACGCCAGGTCTGGGGCAGGAGTCCCAAACTCGAGTGAAGACAGAGAAGCTGCCTCCCAGTGGCACAGCTCCCTTTGCTGGGCAGCTTCAGGGGCCGGGTGGAGGTCATGCCACACATTTTCAAAGGGCAGCTGTCTTGGATTTGTCCTAAAAAGACTTGATTCAGGCCCTGATGGGGGTCCTTTGGTTCTAGGGTTTCTAAATATTAGCCACACAATATATTTAATTCACTGAATAGAGTAATGGCCTTTAATTCCATCCCTGACGTGCATTCATCTTAACAGAAGAAGAGAGAAGGAGGGGAACAGACATGTATAAGTGTCCTCAGTGTATAGTAACAAAAGCCACAAGAGACACATTAAAATTTTTTTTCTTAAGATTTTATTTCTTTATTTTTAATTTTAAGTAGTTTTTATTTTTTATTTTATTATTTATTTGTTTGTTTATTTTATTCTCGATCAATTGCAGTGCACGATCCTAGGACTTGAGCTTTGTGTCAACCAGCTCCTTGAAGGATGGAGCCAGGACACAAGTTGGGAAAATCCCAGGCTCCTGGCCCATCTCTGGACCTGGACCCCCCTACTCCCATCACCCTTTCCCAACCAGGCCAGGGGCCTCCAGGATCAGAACAGAGAACAGGATATCCAGAGGCTCAGGCCAACATCAAGCACAAGGATCCTGAGACCAAGCTGCTTCCAGAAACCTCTGCAGGGGTGGTGGGAAGAAGTGAGGGGCGCTGCTCCCTGGACAGTGCTTCTTCCTGGGAAAAGAAACCATGGAAGAGGAAGTTTCCCTGGTCCTGAAGCCCTGGGTCCCTTTTTTCCCCAAGGACTGACTTTCTTCTTTCTTTTCAGGGAGTTCCTGACAGCTAGCGTCTCGAAGTAGAACTATGGGCTCACCTTTGGCCTCCCTTGGCAAGACCCGAAGAGTGCCCCTGCAGTCAGAGCCTGTGAATCCAGCGTAAGGAACCTGCCAGGGGCGAGGGGGCGGGGGTTGGGGGGTGGGGTGGGGGGATCTTTGTGTTGGTGTCTCTGCCTTTTGGCCCCTGTGGACTAGGAGGATGGCTCCTAGTGTCTTAGGGCAAAAACCAAGAGTTACATAACCTTCCCTGACCACTGGATCTTTCTCTGTACCACTTCGGAGCAGACGCTGCCTGGGGCCCTCTGCCAGGGTGTGGGCTGGGTGGGAGCGGCGTGGCCCCCAGGTACACAGAGTTCTGGGGTCGGTTTATCAAAACCGATGGGCAGCTTCTCTGGTCCGGCCATGTGCTGAGCCCTCAGTAAGGGGAATCCTTTACATCTGCCTCCCGCTTTTATCCTTTTGAAGCATTTTTTACCCCTCTCCTTGCTCTTCTGAACACCACTTTGAGTCATTTGAAGGCCAGGGAGATCTAGGGCAGCTGAGCGACAGGCCTGGGGTCCCACAGCCATTTCATAGCGGGGCTGGGCTGCTGGGCTTGGGAGTGCTTGTGTCTTCCATCCAACCCCCCCCACCCCGCTCCGTTCAGCCCTTCCCTGCCCTTCCCCACTGGGACAAGGGGACACCTCGAAGCCTGTCCCTTGGTTTGCCCCAGGGTCAAGGATGGGATCTGGGGAGGAGATTGCCTCAGGAGGCAGAGTCCCAGCCTCCATCTCGTTTAGGCTTGGCTGGGCCCCTAGTGCCGGAGCCGCTCCCCTGATGACATTCCAGAGGGTCCTAACTTGTCTGTCTTCCTTTTCCTTCCTGCCCGGGTTTCCAGCAGGCGAGGGATAAAAATCTATGGAGATGGTAAGTGCCGGCTCTGCCCTCATGTCCCCCTCTCCTCACACCTCTTGGGTGTCTCTGGGGTCGTGTAGATGGAGAGAAGGGACAAGACAGCGGCCACTGTCAGAACAGCTGGCCCACCCACAGGGCCCTCACGCCTTCCTGAGGACAGGACCCCCAGCAGCTCTCTGATTCAGAGGCCCCACACCCTTAGCAGAGATGTCGCTGCTAACATGGGAAGCCCTCCACTCACTGTGGGGTTGGCCAGTGGGTGCCAAGAAGCCATGGGGGTCAGACCCCAGCAGTCCTTCCCCTGACAGCCTCCTCCAGCCCATCCTGCCTTTCCCCCCAGAAGCCCCATCCTCCCTTGGCTGCCCCGCCAACCACAGGCTCAGACCTTTGCATCCCAAGCCCATTCTTGCTGCCACCCTGTGGCTGGCATCGGCTACTCAGGTCCTCCTGGGAGCCAGGCTGGGAGAATTGCAAGAAAGCCTGCTCTGGTTGGATCCTTGCTCCCTGACATCCCACGTGTTCTATCCGTGTATCCTTGGGGTACAGAGTACAGGCTGCTTCATCTGGGCCAGAGCCCGGGGCCCCAGTGTTCTCTGGGCCTCAGCCCCAGAGCAGTGACCTGGGCATCCCTGTCTGCAGAAGACGAGGCAGACGTGCTGAATAATGGACTTGGCCCAGAAGAAAAGATCGCTGTCCCTTCCTGCTATGGCGGCATTGGTGCACCTGTGAACAGACAAGGTAAGAACAGAGGCCTAAAACGGGTCTGGTCCCCAGCAGCAGGAGAGGGTCTCAGGGAGGGGGTGAGGCCCAGAGAGGCATGGACCTACTCTTGCCTGCTGTGGGTGAGCCCCTGGCCCGCAGACAGCGCTCCTCGCCTGGCCTGCACTGTCCCCAAAGGACCATGGTGACACCGATCTCAGAGGTGCCCAGAGGGGCCCACTGGGCAGCTTCCCGGTGGAGGGTGGAATGGGCCCGGGCACAGGGGAAACCTGGGCAGAGTCGTCAGAGTCGGCTGCAAGCCCAGAGGAAGTGGGGACAAGACTAGAAGTTTCCACCAGCTGTAACACCTTGGGTAAGGAATGTTCTATCTCTGTGCCTCCCATTTCCTTGTCTATGAGCGGGGAGACACTCCTCCTCTGAACCCCGCCATGGGATAGAACAGGGAATTGAGGCTATAAAAGGAAACCAGAAGAGCCTGGCCCCACAACCATGAAGGCACAAAGTCTGGCTCTCCTGCAGCCCGGCTGGGGACACACTTGTTAGCAACCCCAGTAACCAGCTCCTCCCCTTAAGGAGCTGTCCCGTGTGCTCTTTGCCTCTCCCCCTGGCATCTGCTCCTCACCCTACTCTCAGCCAGTGTCTGTCCCCACTGAGGTCACAAACAAGGACTCGCCTGTCCTGTCTCACTTCTCTGCACAGCAGCATTCCACAAGGGTCACCGTTCCCTCCTTCTCACATCGCTCTGGGCTCTTCGCCACCATGACGCCACTCTCTCGGGTTTCTTCCTGCCTCCCAGGCTCTTCCCTCTCTTTGCTAGCTTTTTCTTTTCCTCCTAGCTTTTCAGTGGGGATGCTTCTCCCCTGGGTTCTCTCCACCTCTCTCTCTCTCCCCCTGCTGCCTCAGTGAGCTCATCCACGCTGTAGGCATGGATGGGCTTCGGAGGTCCGTAGAGCCGTTATAGGGCTTTGACTGCAGGGCAGAGAAATCCCTTACTCAGCTAGCACGGACATTGAGGAGGACTTACTGTCCCGCATAGCATGACATCCAGGAGGCAACTCCAGGGTTGTTAATCCATCCCCTCAAAGACATCATTGAAAGGCCAAGTTTTGGGGTGCCTGGGGGGCTCCGTTGGTTAAACGTGTGTTTTCAATTCAGGTCATGATCTCAGGGTCCTGGGACGGAGCCCTGAGTCGGGCTCAGCGGGGAGTCTGCTTGTCCCTCTCCCATTACCCTTTCCCCTGGCTCGTGCTCACTCTCTCTCTCTCACTCTCTCAAATAAATAAATAAAATCTTAAAAAAAAAAAGTTCAGGTTTCTCTGTCTTTCCCCTGAGCCATCTTTGGCCTGTCTGCCCACATGGCTGTGGCGACACAAGCAGTTCCTGGTTCACCCACAGGGCAGCGGGCCGGGGAAGGAGAGGGCCCGTTCCTCCCCTCTGGGTCTTTCTTGGTTTCTTTTCCGAGACTTTATTTTGGAGAATGTTTAGCCTATACAGAAATTAAAATAAGAGTATAGTGAACACCTGTATGTCTGCCAGCTAGAGGCAATAGTGAGTGACATTTTGCCACTAATTTGCTTTTTCTCTGTCCATATACACATATGTATGAATGTCAATGTATTTTTTTGATGAACCATTTAGAAGTCAATTTCAGATATCATGACATTTCACCTCTACATGCTTCAGTGAGTATCTCTTCCGAATAAGGGAACCCATGCCCACAGGACAGGGACAGCCCCCGAGAATGTGGATGACTCGGAGATGCCCTCGAGCCCCTCTTCTGCGCTCAGATTTCCTATATTCCAAAATTAGCTCCTGGCTATTGTTTTTCCTGATCCAGGTTCTAATCTGGGTCGGGCACTGCATTTGATTGTTATACCTCTGTAGAACAGTGTCCTTGCCTTTTTATTATTTTTTTTATAAAGATTTTATTTATTTATGACAGAGAGACACAGTGAAAGAGGGAACACAACCATGGAGGAGCCAGAGAGGGAGAAGCAGGCTCCCTGCTGAGCAGGAAGCCCGATACGGGGCTCGATCCCAGGATGCTGGGACCATGACCTGAGCCGAAGGCAGACGCTTAACAACGGAGCCACCCAGGCACCCTTGTCCTTGCTTTTTTAAGTTTAAAATGAAACTGACTCTGAGAAGTCCGGGCCATATGTCCCTCGGAGAGCCCACACACAGATCTTGGTGCTTGCTTGTCCTCTGTGCTGACTCGTTCCCCTATCTGCTGCATTCCTATAAACTGAGGCGCACTGTGGGGACAGCACGAGCTGATACAGGCAAAGTATTTTGGACAATCTCTAATATCTAAGTGTCAGCTTCTATTACTACTGTTCTTTCTGCTTCTGGGAATCCCTATCGCCCTCCACTGGACCCCCATACTTCAGCTTCCACTCTAGGCCTGGGCTCCAGGACTTTGTCTGTTTGGCAGTCCCCGTGTTCCGTGACTCGGAGCTGGTGGCCACCCTGACCAGGAAGATGCGGGATCTGGAGCGGCAAGTGAGGTCTCAGACTGATGAGTTGCTGTCTAAGGTGGGGCCCCGGTGGGGACAGGACCAGGGTCTGGTCTGAGCGGTGGAAGGGCCCAGGCTGGGGAGGTCAGTGAGTTTACTACCATAATAGGCCAGGGCAGGTGGGTTCTAGAACCGTCTCTCCCAATGAACCTCCCAGTTCAAGCCCTAGGTATGGCCTGGGGCTGATCTGGGTCCCTGTGACTTGAGCAGAGAGGCTAAGGGTCTTCTCTACAGCTGAGTGAGGCCGGTAGCCTTGGACAAGGTGGTAGCAGTGGCTGCTGGCTGTGGGGCACTTGGAGGTGCTCCCTGCCTCTCCTCACCATAGTGGAACCACAAGGGTATCTGAGGGGTAGGAGCAGTGGCTGTGCCAAAGGGGGGCAGGGACAGGGTCTTTAAACTCCCCAGTGTTCCACAGAGGCAAGAAGTCTGGGTCTTCCCATCTGGAAGGGGCTCCCTTGCGCTCTGAGAACCCCCAGGTCTGCCTGTCCCTCCTTGTCTTGCTGCTGCAGGATCGGAAGATACGAGCCCTGGAGGAAATGGTGCAGAACCTCCAGGAGCACCAGGGTAAGAGGCTCTCTTGGTCGGCTGGTCAGCCCTCCCGGGTACCTCCCCTGGGCCGGTGGCTGCTGGGCAGCAGGGCTCCAGGAGCATCAAGCTGACCCCGTCATGGGTCCTGGACAGCTGAGCCCAGACAGTGGTTATGATACACCAGGACAAAGATGTCCTCTGTGGGACTGAGTCCCCAGAGTGCAGCCGTAGCCCAACCCCGAGCACTGGGCTCGCCATCAAAAGTGTGGAGGAACACAGCCCACTTGGGAGCCTCAGGGGGCTGAGGTTGGGGGGGGGTCTCCTGAGAGTCAGTTCGGGCCTCCCCTCTCAAGGTCAGAGGAGAGGCCCAGAGGCAGTTTTCAGGGGACCCCTTGAGTTCTCAAGGGGCAGCTACTCCAAAGGACAGTGAGGGCAGAATGACAGGCAAGGCCAGAGGTGGTCCGGCAGCCTCCCTGCTGCTGATCTTTCCCCGCAGGCCAGGTCAGGACGCAGCAGCAGCAGGACCTGGAGACCACAATCCTGCGGCTCCAGCGCCAGGTTGAGGAGATGGAGGTGAGAGAGGCACTGGCCCAGAGCTATCTGGCCCTCAGGACCTGGCTCTGGGTCCTCCAGCCCCTGCACGCCCTATGGTTCCCTCCTCAGGACTAACCCAGAGTCTGAAGAGCCGGGGAGGATCTAGCGCCCTGACCCCGCTGGGCCCGCCCCCTGACCTTCTCATTCTCGCTGGGAGCCTCTCGGCTCCAGCCACGGGCCTGCCTCTGGTTCCCTGGACACCTTGAGCTCTTTCCACCACAGGACCTTGGTCCATGCTGTTGCCTCTTCTTGAGGAGTGTTTTTCCACCTTCCCCTGGTGGGTCTTTAGTCATAGTCAGTCTCACATCAGGGGTGGGGGCCCTTCCCAGGGGGCCTCAGTCTCCCCTGTGGGACTGTGAGCTCCCACCAAGGCGAGGACTACTTTCTTCTTGGTCACTGCTGCACAGCCAGGACCAAGCTTAGCACCCGGCCATGTGTGGTTACTGGTGGGTCATGGCCATCACTTGCCTTTGAACATGGCATCTCACCCACCAGGTGCCACCTGTTGCCCCTACTGACTTATCTACTCACAAGCCAGACTTGAACTGTAGGGACCATAGGCCCAAAGGAGGGTACTAGGTACACATGCCTCCTCAGTGCCCCCCTGCCCCTGATGACTGGCGCTCCCCCACCCCCAAAATCTCTCCCTCTCACAGAGCTGGCTTCCAAATCCCCATCTTAACAGAGACCACAGAATCAGCGACCAGGCCACAGCTGCGGGAGGGCCCTTGGCTCCTGGGGCCTATTCCCTACCCCAGGGCTGCCTGAACTCTCTGCTGAGAATGCTGTTTGGGGGTCCTGGGGGGCTTCTCTAAGCTGCTGCCACAGGGGGTGAGGGCCATGCCCACAGCTTCAGGGCAGAAGGTATCTTGGCTCCGGCTCCCACGTTGGTGGCCTTCACACATTGACTCCTCCTTCATTTAACTCAAACAAAGCATTTCTGGGTACCAGGCAGCCGGCCAGGTGCTGGGATGTAAACGTGGTCCCTGTCCCTGGGGCTGGCAGGCTGAAGGGGACAGAGACATAAACAAGGACACGGGTACACACATAGCACATGGTGAAATATTTCTGAATTTAGCTGGGTGACAGGATAGGGGCAAGCTGGAGTTTGGGCCCCTCTGCGGGGTGGCATCAGGCAGATCTGAAGGATAAAGAGGTGATCAGGGAATGAGCATCAAGGCCGAAGAGATGCCACACAGACTCCTGTGGGCGTGGAGAGCAAGAGGGAGAAGGAGAGATGGCAAGGACCGTTGGGGGAGCCTGTCCACCCGTCATGCGGGGCTGGATTCTGTCCTCCAGGATGGGAGGCCACGGGAAGTTTTCGGAGGCATGGACGGGGAGGCCTGTGGAAGAGCAGTTGGAGTCATCGGGGGAGTGCCGGGTGGGGAATGGCTGGGGCTTGAGCGAGGTGCTGGGGCAGAGTGGAGGGATCCGAGTCTGCATCGCTGGTGGCGCTCAGAGGCCTTGAGGGTCGTGGCCGAGGCCCAGGTGGAGGGATGCCGTAGACTGAGACTGGAGATCTGGAGGGACAGAGGTTTGGGAGATGGGGACACGAGTTAAGGCTGTCGAGGACGAGTTCATATTGAAATGCCTGTGAGACCTCTTAAGTGTGGCCGGCGGGCCGGGCGCAAGGGAGAAGGAACAAGACGTGTGTTGGGGGGGCTGACGACAGAAACCCTCTGGGTTTGGAACTGGGCGGGCCGGGCCGGGCCGTTGGTGGTTGCACCTGAGCAGTTCCAGTCAGTAGTGAGACGGGGCTAGAATGGGGTCAGGAGAGAGAGGGAGTCGAAGAAGCAACGACAGGAAGTGTAGACAAGACAGAAGTTTTCCTGTGGCTGGGGGGATGGGAGGCCTAGCCCTAGAGAAGCTGCATGTGGCTCACCAAGTCCTCTGGGTCCTGCATAAGCCCATGTCCCTGCCCTTCCTCCACTCAGGCCAGATGCACCGGGTGCCCCACTGCCATTGGGGCCGCCTTCAGTGAGGTCTTCCTGGTGCCAGACACTGTGCTTTAAGCACTCTATGTGAATGATCTTAACTTAGTCCTCCTCACATGCTTCTAGGGCAGGGAGAAGCCTACAGCTCTAGAAGGTGAAATGGCTTCCCAACGTTCCAGCCAGGAAGTAGCCAAGACCCCAGGGGCCCATCCCTTCTGCCCAGTGGGCGCTGGTTGCTGAGGCCTGAGGCTGGGGACCAGACTGCTGCTGGCTGCTCCCTGGGGGGTTGAGCTGACCGCGCCCCCCACATCTGTTCCTTCTCTCCATACAGCGGTTCCTCGGTGACTACGGGCTGCAGTGGGTGGGCGAGTCTGCGGACCAGGAGGGCTCAGACAACCAGGCAGACTCAGAGGATGGCAAGAGGGACTGGATGACAGCCAAGAAGTTCTGGAAACCAGGTAGAGTAGGGGGTCTGCCCCCAGTCCCTCCTACAAAGGGAGTTCTCCAACACCACTCTGGTGGTGACAGCCAGCAGCTGTCCAGGGGCAGTCTCATTCGCACACTGACCCAGGAGCAGGGAGGACAGGCTCTGCCTCCATCACTGAGCACCTGACCTGCCACCATGTTCTTCCTCTGGTCTTGCCTCAGACCCCCTGCTTGCTCATCTTTCAAAGGCCTGAGAGACCCAAGAGATACGAGACATAAGACAACCTCACTTGTGTTGGGCTCCATAGTTTACAAAATGTCTTCCATCCCAAAGTTTTTGAAAAACGAGTCCTCTGCTTTGGAAGCTGCCCTCAGAGCCAGGCTTGACCCCCTCTTTGCGTTCCTTTTTCAGCCTGGCTGTAGCCAAGCCATTGAACTCGCCCTATTTCTCTGGGACTCCTCCATTCTTTTTTCTAAACTTGACCATTCCTGATCTAGAGGAATGAGCTCCACAGATGTGGAGCTGTAGATCTGGCCATTTCTGAAAGTCCATTCTCTTCAAAGAATGGAGGTGATTGCCCTGAGGTACTTCTCCAGGCTCTGGAGCTGTCAGAACTGGGTGCTCGTCTCCATTCTACTGCTCGCTCCACGTGGGATTTGGGCGGGTGACTTCTGCTCTCTGAGCCTCCAGGCCCCCCTCAGTAAGTGGGGGTGCGCTCTTCCCTGTGGAGTTGAAGGGATCAGCGGGGTCGATGCCGAGCATCTGGCACTGACCTTGCATGTCATCAGCCCCACAGGCAGGGGCTTTGCTTGTTTTCCACGGTGACGTGCCAGAGGCAGCCTCCCGGGAGCGTGGGTGAGCATGGCTTCCGAGGGGAGTGTTTGGAAAGTGACAACACCGTCTTGATTTCATAACTTTCACAACCTGAGAGTGCTGCCTCCCCATCCAGGCCTGAGCTTTGGCCAGATCCCCCTAAATCTCAGGGCACAACTCCTCCACTGCTTCTTCTAAAAACATCACTTCCCACTTGTACAATATTTGTAGCTTTCAAAGCATTTTCATCAACAGCCTTGACACAAGCCACGGGTTGTTCCATTTTATAGATGGGAATCACTTAAGAAGTCTGGAGATTGTTGAGCCAAGGGAGCAAGACTTAAGGCTCGGAGCCCGTTTAGGAGGTGGTCCCAGTCATCCAGGCAGGAGATGAGAGGACGTCCAGAGGCAGGGTGATCCTGGATGAGGAGCAGGGCAGACTTAGGAAGTGGAATCCATGGTCTCGAAGACCGTGCATCAGCGAGCGGACAGGAAGAATCGGGGATGGCCCTGAGACACCCCTTCCCGGGTAGGCGGGAAAGTCCTGAAAGGCGATTGCCAGATGCTCTAAGAACATTCCTGGGGTCTAGCGCTAGGGGTCAGCCACCATGGCACCCTGGACCCCACACATGACCCTGCCAGCTGGAGGGCAGCCTTCCTCCTGGCCAGGGGGGACCTCCTGGCTCCTTTGGGGGTCAGCCCAGATAGCTGGCTTCCGGACCTGGCTCTGTGGACTCCTAGAACAGGGCAGCCCCCGCTCTGCTGTGTTGTATGTTTACGCCCAGAATAAGCTGGCTCTGAAGCCCAGTGCTTCAAAGCTAGAGCAACTTGTGAAAACCACTGTGTGCCCTCCTCCTCTTTGCTTTCTGCTTCTTCAGCATGGAGGGGCCTCAGATTAGCTTTGCTGCCAGCTGAACAATGAACACTCTTCTGGAATGAAATGAACACTTTTCATTTCCAGCAGCTTTTCCTCCTGGCGCCGCACACCCTGCCCCCGCCTCCTTGTCTTCTCCCCCACCCCCCTAGCTTTGTCCCCAGGTGCCAGGCTGCTGCTGCCCCAAGGGCCCTCAGGGGCATGAAGCCAGCCTCTTGCTGTGGCCCTGATGCCCTGGCTCGTTGCTCTGGCTCTCCTTCTGTTGGCCACCACTCCCTGTAGGCCCCAGGCGGCCATGGAGGTGGGCTGGGCATCTGGATGGGGTAACTGGTCCAGAACCAGGACTCTCGCCCTGGGGAGAAGGGTTCTCTGTCCCACAAAGGGGACCCGGCCCAGGGGAAGCCTTGCAAGGACGTGGCCTCCGGCTGGATTATTCACCCCTCCCTGCCCTCTCTACCGGTGAACTGAGCATCAACTATGATGCCAGGCCCTCCAGGGTGTGCGGGGATTTGAAAGGGACGGTCCTGCTCTGGTGCAACCCGTTGCCAGGTGTTGAGCCTCAGGGCTGAGAGCTCCTTGCTTTCCCTTCACCACCGCCTCAAAGCTCCCCACTCTCACTCAACTCCGTCCTCTCTGAGCACCTCCTTCCCCATCCCTGTCCCCTCTGAGCTCCTTGCTTTCCCCCTTCCCTGTTCCCTGAGCTCCTTGCTCCCCCTTTCCTGTTCCTTAAGCTCCTCCTCCTCATCCTTGTTCCCTCTAAGCTCCTCCTCCCCCTCATCCCTGCCCCCTCCGAGCTCAAATGAGGAGATGAGTGTGTTCATGCCCAGGGCGCTGAGAGCACCGAATGCCATTGTGCACGTGGCGGTTCTTGCAGGCTATTGATGGTGGATGAACAATGACCGAGCCATGGTTACTTAGCCCCTGCCAGGCTGCAGAAAGCCCAGCATGGAGCCTGGCACAGGGGCCAGCGCATTGGGCCTGTGTGCAGGACGGTGGGGGTGCCTGCGTGCCCAGGCCTGCATGGTCCGGCACACGACCTGCTGCACAGGGCAAGGTGGGAACAGTGGGAACGGGGTGCACAGTGCTCAGCGGCGGAGGCCAGAGTATTGGCTGTGAGCCGGCAGGGACCAGACTCTCAGGGCCTGATTTCGTTCCACCAGCCCCGCTGAGAGCAGAGCGAATGTAGCTCCCCCAAGCAGGGTCAGCCTCGCGGAGGTCTGGAGATAGCAGTCTGGTTCCTGCCCGGCCTTTGCGTGAAGCGGTGGGGACAGGCATGCCAGGGCCCCAGGGCACCGTGGTGGTATTCGCAGGAGCAGGTGGCCCTGCCTGATGTGCCAGGAGCCAGCCCACCACTCCCCTGCTGAGTGCGGCCCGGGCTGGCCCTCCTCTGGGCTCCATGGCCTCTGCAGCGGTACTAACCACATGCATGGTCATTGCGGTCACCCTGTCTCCTTCACTCAAGTATGAGCGTGAGGAGGGCAGGACTGTGGGTGTGGGCACAGCCATGATTCTCAGGGCCCAGCAGGGCTTGGGCAGTCTGGACATATTGGCGGGACAGAGGGAGGAAGGAATGGATCCAGTATGTGCTTCTTGAACTCCCACTCCGGGCCAGGCCCAGGTCTCGATGCTGTAGCCTGTGTTCAGGGAGTGCTCACTGTGGTTGGAAAGACAAGCAACCAGGAAAGGATAACGGCCTGGGATACGTGGCATGCTCCCCAGTGGGCCTGAGGGCTCCAGGAACTCAGGAGGCTGAGTCTCCGAGGCGGGGGCTCCTGGCAAAGCCTCTCAGAGGAGGTGGTTCCCTGAGCCGGTGGGGAGCAAGAGGGTAGGGTGTCAGTGACAACAAAGGCCACCGTCTGCCAGGCACCTCCTCTGAGCCTCACAGCCACCTGTGAAGTAGAGACTGTTACTGTCTTCATTTCATAGAAGAGGGGGCCCAGGCCCAGAGAGGTCAACCCACTTGTCTAGGATCACACAGCTTGGAAGCAGTAGCCCTGGGAGGACGGCTCCCGAGAGTGATGGAGGAGCAGGCTGAGGGGAGGATGGGGAACCTAGGTCCCAGGGGTCTCAGGCTTTAGGCCAAGGAACTTGGTCTTGATCTCCATGCCTCCCCAACTCTCCCCCCACTTTTTTAAACAAGTATTTTATTTATTTATTTGACAGAGAGAGAGATCACAAGTAGGCAGAGAGGCAGGCAGAGAGAGAGAGGAGGAAGCAGGCTCCCCATCGAGCAGAGAGCCCGATGCGGGGCTCCATCCCAGGACCCTGGGATCATGACCTGAGCCGAAGGCAGAGGCTTTAACCCACGGAGCCATCCAGGCGCCCCTCCCACTCCCCTGTTTAATAAATTTACGGGTGCTCAAAGTTGGATGAGGGCTCAGAGATGATCTCTCCCTGCACCACACCCCTCCTTAGAAAGGGAGCCCAGGGAGCAGTGTCCCAGAGGCAGCCTGCATGGTCACTGAGAATAGAGGCATAGGGTCACCTGGGCCCTGAAAGCTGCCTGAACAGGAGCATGTCACCTTACAAGGCCCTGTCCCCTCATCTCTAAAATAGGAACGGTAATACCTGCCTCTAGGTGCTCAGCACGAAATAACCCTCACTGAGTCGTCCTTACAGTCAATCCCCCCCAGCTGGATCTTGCTGGATGGGACAAAAGTTCCTATTCTCCCCCATTCCATGGATGGGACAGCTGCAGCTCCAAGAGGAAATGCCTCAGTAGACCTCTGACCTGCCTTACCCCATGTGACCTGGCAATGGGCCAGGCTTCTGTGGCACACTCCCTGCTCTTTGGTGCCAATGCCAGGCTTGCTGCCTTGTTCTCAGGCCTGTTTTGCCTGGAGCTGCAGTTGTATCCGGGGCCCCTTGACTCCCTGCAGGCTGCTGCCGCGGGCGCCCGCCCGGCCCACCCCACGGTGACTTCCCCACCCCTAGCCCCACTGGCTGAGAGCCTCCAGGGCTGACTTTCTGAGCAAACTCTTTTCCCTCCAGTTGCTTCTTGGCATCCTCCCCTGGGCCTCCACCTGGCCCCTCCCTGTCCATCACCCCGTGTCCTTCAGCTCCCTGGAAAAGCCTTGGCTCCCGGATGCAGCTGGATCTGAGTGGATCTGAGGCAGCGTATCTGAGTGGTCCTTGGTCAGCGTGGTGTGGTTTGCGTGGGCCCAGTCCTCTGACCTTTCTAGGCTTCACTTTTCCCGTCTGTAACAACATAGGGGTAGAGGCAGGGGTTCAAGGAGATGAGATTTTCTGATGCCATTTTTAGATTTACCAGTGTGTCCCGAATGTAGTTCGTTGTTAAAGAGAAAAGTGCCTTGCTATTGTTCTGACTCATGCCGGGGATGACTAGGGTGTTCTGTGAGTTTTTCTTGGGCGTCTCAGGAAGTCCAGGGGACCCTGGAATGAGGTGGGGGGCAGGTGCAGCCCCTACCACCTGGCAGATGTAGGGGAGGGAGGAGTCCCGCTGGGGCCCTGAGCAGCCACAAGGGCAACAGGAAACAAAGCCACACGGTGTTTCCTCGCCCCGCCCCCATACCTCCAGAGCCCCCTGTCAGTTGCTGTGAGGAAAGGGATTGGGGCCTTGCTGTCCTGGTGAAAACAGGAGGTTTTGTAGGGCTACGCTCCAGGGGATGACGGACTTGGGAGCTAGATCCCTTCAAGGACCCACAACAGGCCCCCGCCTGGCCCCTTCCAGCATCTCACCTGCCCTCCAGCCTTTCTGTTCTGGTGTCTGTTGTGGCTGTCCCCACTGCCCCCTGAAGCTTAGGCACACCTGTGTGTGCAACACATTTTTCAGAAGAGGGGGCCCAAATGTCTGTCAGCTTCTCAGAGGGGTGTGTGACCCACAAATAGTGGCACAGGCCAAGGTCTGCCGCATATGTGTTCTGTCCAGCAGTTGTCCCAACATCCCTCCCTACCCCCCAACAGCCATGTGTCCCTACCCCAACCCCCGCTTCCTGATGGTGCGGATGGGTGGGAAAAGTCAGCCCCTCCTCTAATTTGCCAAGTGACCTGGGGCAAGTCATTTTTCATCTCTGTGGACCTGTTTCCTCATGTGTCAAATGGAGATAAATGACTCCTGCGTCATAGACTCTAGGTTGGCCTGAGGCCCGTTGGTGCAAGGCAAGAATTGGTAACGATAACCCGCACGGCATAGGGCCTGCTCCGAGCGGGCCCTCTCACGGTTACCTTCTCAGACCCTCGTAGGAGGGGAGGCTGTGGTGCACAGCTTTTCATGTCTTGACCAAGGTCACATAGGTCGAAGCTGAAGAGCTGGGATTTGAACCCAGAGGATCCCCAGAGCTGACACGGGTGTGGAGCTGGATCAGATCCCACCCCTGCTCCATTAAGAGCAGCCATTAGCCTTCTCTAACCTGTGGTTTCCTCATGTGAAGAATGGGGGCGATTACAGCCCCTACAGCATCGGGGTTGGTAGGACAAGAGGGGCACGAGAGGTCTGGAGCCCCTAGCACAAGTGAGGAGTCAGCAAAAGACGGCTGTTCTGCAGGGCAGGTCTTCTCCCTCCTCCCCCCGGGCAAGATGGCCACTGACGGAGATGCCAAGGCCACCGCTCAGCCAGCCGGGGCCATGGAAGTCAGGGCTGCTGGAGTGTGCAGCTGCCCAAAGAGAGGCTCATGACTGTTTATCCTCTTTGCCAGGGGACTCACTGGCGCCCCCCGAGGTGGACTTTGACAGGCTGCTGGCCAGCTTGAAGGATCTCAGTGAGCTGGTGGTAGACGGTGACACCCAGGTGACACCAATGCCTGGTGGAGCACGGCTCCATGTCCTTGAGCCCATCCCACTGAAGCTCTATCGGAATGGCCTCATGATGTTCGATGGGCCCTTCCGGCCCTTCCGTGACCCCTCCACACAGGTAGGCGTTGTGGGGAGGGGAGACAGGCCGCTCTGGTGGCCTTGCCCTGCCTTCCCTGACCATTAGCTGGTGATGGGGGGGGGCAGCTCAACCTACCCTCCATAGGTACCCAAGTCCACGTGCAACTTGCAGACTGTGCCCCCAACCCCCCTCCCCACCCCCAAGTCCTGGAGCCCTGAGAACATCCAGAGTGTGATCCACTGGGTAAATCCAGGGCCCAGGGCTGGCTGTCCAGAGGGGAAGCAGAGCAGGGGGCACGGCACTGGTCCAGCTGGGCCTCACTCTTTCAATCCCTGCCACAGCGCTGCCTCAGAGACCTCCTGGATGGCTTCTTCCCCTCAGAGCTCCAGCGGCTGTACCCCAATGGGGTTCCCTTTAAGGTGATGGGCTGCTCCTCACACCACCCTGTGTGAGGAGTTTGGAGGGGGTGGGGGCGTCCCCTAGTCTGAGGTGGGAAGCCACTCTCCCCCCCAGCAGGGAGCCCTAGTCTGATGACCTCTGGGAGGAGGGGGAGCCTCAGCCTGGCGGAGAGGGGAGTAGGGGGCCTGCAGGGGTCTCAGTTGCTCCATCAGCGAGGGCGCAGGCTGGAGGCTAAGCAGCAGGCAGTGCCCCCTGCTGGCACCCTGGAGGCACAGCCTTCAGCCTTGCAGGGCCACTGCCCCTCCCCAGCATCCAAGATACCTTGATGGCCCTGGTTCCCGAGGTTCTATGCAAAAGTGGCCTGGCTTGCCCTGGAGGCTCCTGAAGCCATCTGTTGGTTGTGGAAGACAGTGCTATGGGGGACAAACGTTGGGACTAAAGGACAGGGCATGTGCCAGCCCCCTGCTGGCAGGGGTGGGTGGGGGTGAGACGAGGGGTGTGGTGGTGGGAGCATGGGGAGGGCGGGTGCGGTGTGTCACTGCACAGTGAGGGTACGCGAGGGCGTGTGTGCCGCCACCACCTGGGCTTGGAATACCGTGAGTCATGACCGGGGTTGTTTGAGGCAGTCCATGCCAAGACGGGGCTTTGCCCTCTCCTAACACTGTGGTGCCTTGTTTCCTGGCTGGCTCCCAAGAGGGGCTCTCTGGGGGGATGGCAGTACCGCAGCTCCAGCCGGCATGCTTGCAGAAGCTGGGCCCAGGTTGGGGACAGTAGCATGAACTACAGCTCTCTGCTCTCTTGGGGGCCTCAGTTTATCTGTAAAATGGGGATTGCTTCAGACTGTCCCTTGAGCCTATTCCTGGGGGGAGGGTGTGGCGGGGGCTGGTGTGGGGAGGCCTCTGTTTGGGCAAGAGTAGGGTGGAGCCCAGGGCTGAAGGTCTAGGCCCACCGCTGCCCACCCTTCTTGCCAGGTGAGTGATCTGCGCAATCAGGTCTACCCAGAGAATGGGCTGGACCCATTCCCAGGTGAGGGCCGCGTGGTGGGCCATCAGAGGATTCACAAGCTGCCGGACAGGATGGAGCACCCAGGTTAGCTTGGACTTGAGGCTGAGCCTGGTGGTGGGACACGGTGTGGGATGATCTCCGGGTA
Organism: Neogale vison; assembly: GCF_020171115.1. Taxonomy (NCBI): domain Eukaryota; kingdom Metazoa; phylum Chordata; class Mammalia; order Carnivora; family Mustelidae; genus Neogale; species Neogale vison. The sequence goes on along the minus strand of NC_058092.1, from coordinate 19,498,794 downwards.
GCCTCCTCCACCATCATCCATTCCTCACAGCCCCTTCCCAGGCCAAGGCTCCCAATGCACTCCCTGCAGGGTCCAAGATGACTCCTGAGAAGTTTCTGAACAGGCTCCCCAAGTTTGTGATCCGGCAAGGCGAAGTGGTTGACATCCGGGGACCCATCCGAGACACCCTGCAGGTGAGGCCAGCCCTAGCTCCCCCAGCCTTCTTAGGCTCCCTGGACCAACCTGCCCGAGAAGAGGCTTGTGGGAGATTCGGGCTCAGGGGCTGCTGAGGAGGGCCTGGACGGAGAGATGAGGCTCTCAGGGCAGTTTCACTGTCTCCTGAAAAACAGTCTGGGGAGGGCTCTGGGCTGGCACCCAGAGAGGGGCTGGACTGGTGGCCTTGTGGCTATGAGGCGGAAAGCCAAAGTCTAGGCCAGGCGTGAGCCCAAGGACTAGGCCACCTCCTCGACGTCCAGTCCGGAATATTCAAATCAGTCCTGGATTCCCCTTCCTGGTCCTTAGAACACATCATCCTCCCTCCTCCCTCCCCGTCCTGCTGCTCCTCCCGCATCTCCACCTGTGAAAGGTACCAAACCTCAGTTTCCTACCACTCTACCTCCTCCAAGTCCGTTTGATCTGTCCATCTCTAGCACACCTCCCAAATCCATCTCTTCTCTCCTTTCCCTCTGCCCACCTTTCTAGCCTTAGCCCCCGAATGGCTGTCTCAGACACCTGCGGTAGCTTCTCGCTGACCTGACACCCCCACTCCTGCCTTGCCTGCTGCCCTCCCCCAGCAGTATGTGTGTGTGAAAACATAAATTGGATCTGGGTTTTCCCTGCTGAAACCCTCCAGTGGTTCTTGGATAAGGCCAAGCTCTCATCCCAGCACTCAAGGCCCACCATCCCTTGCCGGTCCCCTTGCCCTGTCTAACCTTTTCTTTCTTCCAGCTCAACCTGATTCTCAGCTTCAGCCAGGTGAACGGCTAACACTTTCTCAAATGTATCATCTCCCAGAGAAGGCTTCTCTGACCAGGGCTTCTTTCCCTGCATTCCATTTCTGCGGCCTCCTCATCCTTAGTCATGGCTTAGGGTGAAGGGAAGGCCTTCCCTGACCCACGCTGGGTTAGGCCTTCAGTCCAGTCATCGTGTCTCCCCCACTAGCCTGAGGGACCTTAAGGTTTCTTAGGGGAATGATGGGGCTGCATCCCAAAGCTTTCCTTCCATTTCCTCCCCCTTTAGCTCACTGGTCTCATCCACTCTTGTCCAGGGAGAGGTCCCCTCTAAGGGTTGGGGGGAAAGCTGTCTCTGGCAGGACCCAGGACTCTGTCTCCTTTCATTAATGCCTTCCAGAACTGCTGCCCATGGCCGGCCCAGGTCCAGGAGATCGTGGTGGAGACACCAGCCTTGGCTGCTGAGCGTGAGAGGTGAGGGCAGAGTGAGGAGGTGAGGAACTTGGGGTTGGGCCACCAGGGGGCACTGATGGCCTTTAGGCCCACAGGAGCCAGGAGTCACCCGAGTCACCAGCGCCTCTGCTCTCCATGCTGCGCATCAAGTCTGAGAACGGTGAGAAGGCCTTCCTGCTGATGATGCGGCCCGAGGACACTGTTGGTGATGTGCGCACCCTGCTTGCAAAGGCCAGGTGGGTATGGGGCGGGGCTGGCAGCTACAGGGGGTCTCTGGGCCCAGGACTCAGTCTGATCCATTCTGCCCCGTCCCCAGGGCTGTGGACACCACCAGCTTCGAGATCATCAGTACCTTCCCACCCACGGTCTACAGCGACAACACAGTCACACTGCAGGCCGCGGGCCTGGTGCCCAACGCAGCGCTGCTGCTTCGCACAAGCCGGGCCCCGCTGCCTGCTCCAGGCCCCAGCTCCAAATAAAGAGCCCGCTCCCACACAGGCTGCTCCATGAGGCTCTCTTGGCCAGGCAGACCCGCTGGGCGCCAGGGAAGGCCAGGGGCCCAGCTAGGCTGGGGCGGGGGGCGGTACCGACCCGCCCCCTCTGTAACATGAGCCCCAGCTGGCAGGCCTGGCTGCTGGGTCTTTGTCCTCTAGGTTCCTCTTTCTTCCCAGAAGGGCTAAGCAGATCCAGGGGAGGGAAGGCGGGCTGCAGCTCAGCCTCGGCGGGCTAGAAGAACCTCCTGTGCAAGTGTGCCAGCGGCGGATCCCTGTGCGCAGATGGGACACTTCCTCAACACTCTGCACAAAGCCTCTGTTCTCTGCACTGTCCCCAAACTGGGTGAACCCACTTCCATGAGACATGCGCTCAGGGCCAGTTTGTTGGAGCCCTGGTCAGCGGCCACATGGCACAGCCACATTACCAGCTGGCACACAGATGTGCCACACTCACCAAGCCAGGTGTGTCAGGACACCATCCCTTGCGTGTGAATCAGGAGGTGACCCACTCACACTGGTTCCAGAAACACAGGTCCGCATGGGTATGCATGTGCCAGACATACACCCACAGACATGCACAATCACACACACGGGTGCCACACGGGAGACCGCTCAGGTGAGCTGCCCTCAGGAGCACAGGCTCAGCACCGTCCCGTCTACCAGCCTCGCTCAGAGCAAGAGCCCAGGTCATATCAAACAGACACGCTGTCAGTGGAATGGGACATTTAATTGTCTCTAGGGTGCTCCCAGGACGGGGAATGCGGGGCCTTTGGCAGAGCCCTGGCTAATGGAACCAGCAAAGGCACCCATCAGCCAGGGCCAGGCAGGGTGGCAGCCTCAGGGCCTGGCTGAGGACAGCCAGCACTTGGGCTGTTGCTTAAGACAATTTCTGAAACTAGTGGGTAAGGAATGTTGCCTTTGAACGGGGAGGGGAGGAGAAGGGGCTTGGGTTGGGGGGAAAGATTCCAAGGTCAGAAGGTTTTAGGATAACAGGGAGTTGGTCATAAGGTCCTTCATGGCCGGGCGGTGGCTGGGGGGCATGTGGTGACGGGAGTCCAGCGGGCTCAGGCCAGCTTCAGGAACTCCTGCAGTGTGTTTTGTTCCACAGCCTCCACGAAGAGCTCATAGTCCTAGGGAGGGGAGGCGAGAGGCGGTCACCTGAGTGCTGGCATTTTGTCTCAGGTCTGACTCTGACTTCTGACTCAGAAGTCCTCCTACACTTCCCCACTCCCAGTCCCCGGGGCCCATACCCCACAGTACTGGTCCCCGTTGACAATCTGGGGTGGGGTGGCCTTGGGGTTGCCCGCCAGGGCTCGCATCTCATCCCGCAGGGCGTTGTCCTGGGAGATGTCCACTAGCTGGTACTGGATGCGCTTCCCATCCAGGATGCGGGTCACCTCGCTCTGCTGGGACTTGATCTGGGGGTAGAGGGCGGGCAGGGGTTAGTGAGCAGACTGGAGGACTGACGAGGGAACCCCGGGCAGAAAGAAAGCGGCTATGGCCACAGCGTTCTGGCCACTAGGGAGTTAGGACGATGAGTCAGGCTTGCGGTGGTGCACGATGAGAGGGACCACCATGCGGAGGAGAGTCAGACGAAGAAGGGAAGTGGGATAAAGTTCGGGGGGGGGGGGGCGGGGGAGAGAGGAGCTCAGCGAGGGGAAGGCAAGGCACGCTCGGGTGGAGGCTGGTAAGGGGCCACCCCCGCCCAGGTACGCACAAATTGGAGGAGACGAAGGGCACCATCAGGACGTGATGGGGTGGTAGTGGGGTTGCAGGGAGTGCGTGTGGGAGCAACGGGATGGGCGTGGGCAGCTCGTGCTGGGGCTGCTAAGGCTCCAGGGTGCCCAAAAGAGGGGTTCAAGTCTGGAGCCCACCTCGGGACCGGACCCCAGAGGCCGAGCCCCGCACCTCGTCGCCCCCCGTCCTGCCCCCGCCCTGGGGGTGGGTCTCGGGAGCCGGGCCGTAGCGCCCAGACCGCGCCGGCCGCCAGCGCGGCCCAGGCGAGCACTCACTTCGCGGGAGCCGGTGACCGACGTGCTGTAGACGCGCAGGCCGCTCATGCTGCGGGTGGACGGGCAAGCCGACAGGCGGACGGACGGCTGTAGCGGGAGCTGCACGGCCTAAAGACGACGCCGCGGCGCTCGGGAGCGGTTTCCTTCCTGCTCAGCCCGCGAGTCACCGCTCTCGGGACCAATGGGCGGCACGGGTAGGCGTGCGGCTGGGGCGGAGCCTGCGCGACCCCGCCCTGCGCGCCGCTGTCCCCCTCCCCTCCCCCTTCAGGGGCCGGGCTTGCCAAGGACCCCAGGGCTCAGCGAGGGCACCCCCTACGGCTTTCCCCAGATCTGGGGCTCAGTGTGAGGCTGGGGAGTAGCCTGGGTGGCCGGAAAGGCCAGGGAAGGGAGGGTGAGGGTGTGGCAAAGGCGCCTCCTCAGCCTCCCCCGGGCTAGCTGCACCCAGCCATCCACCCCTTGGTGCCACGATAGCGCAGCGCAGCTCAGAGCTTTGAAGGCTTGGGCCATTTTGGAACGTACAGTGCCTTGGCTAGGGGACCTCACTCTAAGGAACCCCCTCCCACAGTCCCCAGGGTGACACACCTGGGTAACCCCGTGGCACACCAAAACAGGGACAGCCCCCCCCCCTCCCGGAGATTTCCCCCAAAGTTCCTCTCTACTCAGGCAGGTTTAAACAAGAAAGGGTGGTGGCCAGAGACAAGGCCACACCCTCAAGGCACCAGATGGAGGCCAAGGTAAGAGGCTGCTAGCTCTAGAAAGGGTGGAGGCAGAGGCTGGCCAGCACTCCTGAGAGCCTGGCCCACCCTTGTGAAATACCCACAGATGATCTTAGGGTGGCCCTAGCTCAACCTCAACTCCAGATGGCATTCTAAAGCTGCTCCTGCTCCCAGAAAAAATGGGAAGGGGTTCAGATGGAGCAGACTCTAGCAACCAGTCCAAATCTGGAGGCTTGGCTGGCTGGCTGGGGTGGGACAGGATTCCCCTCACAAGTCCTCCCCAGGTCCAGGGCTTGAATGGCAGCCCAGGAAGATAACCCCAGCCCCCTAAAGCAAACAGTGCCCTGCCTGGCTCCAGAGAAGCCGCCACCTCACAGCAACCTAGAGGCAGCTGACTTCCTCTCAGATGATTACGGAAACTCTTTCCAACGACAGACTTGCTCAATGACTCGGGCAACTTCACCCAATAGAAAGTCGTGTGGGAAGAGCTCTTATTTGTCCCCACAGAGAACAGAGGAGCGGAAGTGGTAGAAACAGCCGTGAGACTGGACCTGCCAAAGGTTCCTCCTTGCTGCCATCTGGGAACTTGGCTGAACACCCAGCCCTTGGCCCCAACAAGCCAAAATGAAGGGTGGAGTAAGGGATGGTGGTGATGGTGATGGAAAACTGAAGAGTTTGTTAAATATTTTATTTTGTAATCAAAATAGGCAATACAAACCAGTTGACATAACAAGGATTCATATAAATAACTGCTTATAAACTTTGAGGAAAAATACCCGTGAGCATGGTGGCTGGGCTCCCAAAACAGGGTGGAGAGCAACCAGGCAGCTCTGCTTTTAGGAGGCAGGAAGGAGCCCAGAGGCTGAGGAGGACGGCTGGGTGGGGCTGTTCTGAATGGAAGGGATACATCACTCCATAAATAAGACACAGAACTGTGAAAACACTTAAGGAGTCTCATTCAGACCCAAGAGTGAGGTTCAGGATGCTTCTCTGACTGCTCAAGGCTTACCAGCAAACTCCTGGTGGCTGGCTCTGGGATTGCTCAGTGCTCCTGCACACCCTTCCAAGGCCCTGGATGGCCTGGCTCCAGATCTAGTGCAGGCCTGGGGCCAGCCCAACAACCAGATACGAACAATTGTGTTGAGAGATGCCCCCTAAATGAGGAGGCAAGAGAAACCGGAAAGCAGAGGGTCCAAAGGCCCCAAACAAAACCCAGCAAATAAGCTATACCTTAGAGCCAAACTATACTGGGTACTCTGAACTCTCAAGAAGCAGCAGAGCAAGAAAAGGAAAGGACCCTGCCACAAACAAAAGAGAGGCACAAGTCAGGGCGGGGCGCCAGCCCTTAGACACCAGGAGGAGGAGGCAAGCAGCTTGACAGTTGCCCCGTGGTATTCTAGGGGAAAATCCTGCTCAAATCCAGAACCATAAAGAAGAGTATGCAAGGGGGCTACCTGACTGGCCTGAGAACAAAAGAGAAGGAAGCTATGCTAACCACATGACCAGGCCCCCAAAGGACAGGGCAGCTGGAAAGTGGGGCATCCTACAAAATGGCATGACAGCACAGATGGAGGAGACATGGATAGAATCCTTAGGCCAATTCTAGTGGGTACTTTGCTAATAAACAGATCACCCTGAGGTGTCTGTGAGAACAAGAGCCCTGAGGAAGCAGCAGTGGGACCAGGTCTAAGAACACCCAAGAAAGCCAGCTCAGATCCCAGGCAGGCTGGCCTACTGGCCTGAGAATTCTCACATGGCCATCATGACTGGTACTCAGACTTTCCAGGCCCTTTTACTGAACTCTGCCATCAGCAGGACCAAGGTATGGAGTGGGAATGAATACGGATCCATCCCGGAGGATGGAAAAGGGAATTGAGCAGCCTGTTTAGCTTTGACATCAGCCAGGGGCTGGAACAGTCTGTGAGGACTTATCAGGTAATCTGCAGTTAATTAGTAACTCACCCTCAAAGGGTAAATCCAATGACAGGACAAATGCAATCCAACAATGCAAAGCCAGTGTGGGGCAGGGTAGGCACCATTCCTTAATAAGCCCACCGCCCCAGACGCAGGTTCTTAACCCCCGCCACCCCTTCTCTCTGGGAATAGCAGCAGACAGGAGGAAGAGATTGTCAGGGCAGAACCTGGGCAGACTGGCGCAACAGACCAGATCTTCCCTGGGGGAACAGCGCGTGTGCCACCCCCAACATTCTTCACTGTGTAACACAGTTTTCTCCCATATCCTGGGCATATCTGTCTGACATGGTGGTCCTTAAGTCCTCGATGTCACGGCGCAGCTGTTGAACCTCTTCTAGTTTCCTCTTGATCACATCCGGCTTCTGCAAATCCAGCTGAGTCCCCGGGTGCTGTGCAGCTGAGTAGGAGAGCATTTCAAGAGACTGTTAGTGAGTCAGTTAGGAGGTGCTTTCATGGAGGGGACAGTAAGGATAAGTAGTTCTCTGAGGCCCACGATCTGGGAACATGGCACATTGTTTCAAGCAGGCTCCATGCTGGACTTGAACTCATGACCCTGAATGAGATCAAGACCTGAGTCAAAATCAAGAGTCGGATGCTTAATCCACTGAGCTACCCAAGGTATCTCAGGACACAGCATGCTTTTACAAAAGCAAATAGAATAGTGGGCTAAAAACTTGCTGCCTCAGGGCCATTTTTTGTTTGTTCTGCATTCAGGTATCCAATCTGTTTCCAAAACAGATTTACTGTCTACTCTGCTAAACACGTTAGTTAACTCCCAGCAGGCAGTGACCAGGCCTTCAAAGCCTTGTTCACACATTACCATAACTGATGGGAAAGTTGGGTGGGGGTGACAAGAGAATGAAAGCCACTCTTCCCTGCGTCCCAGACCTCCCAGACCGGCCTAAAGACTCACAGTGAATGCCCAGGAGCAGGGAGAGATTGGGGTCATGGCCCTGGGCCCTCTGGGTCACAATGCTACAGACAGCCTGCAGATCTTGAAGGCAACTGGCCAACTCGTGGTGCAGCTCGAATGCCAGCTGGGCCGTGTCTGGTGAAGAGGGGGACCCTGGTTGGGCCTGGCGCAGGTGTTCCTGGAGTGTCAGATTCTTCTCAATCAGGTCCTGGTTCTGCACTGAAAGCTGAGCAGATAGATGGGCAAACATGTCAAAACACGCCCAGGGAAGGGCAGAATATCTGTACCTGTGTGTGGCTATGTATGAGTCACAGGTGATACCCCCTCCTAAACCCCTACCAACAGGCTTAGCACTTCCCCAATCCCAAAATTGGGCCTAAATTCTCCTGCAGGTAGGTCGGGCCTGTAGGGTTCCAGCACTGGAGAGGAAACCACTCCCCAGCAGACTCTGAGTCACCAGCCTCCAGGTTTCTGTTCAGGAACCAGAGAAGATACTCCCGCCCCTCGGAACTCTATCTGCAGCCAGTCCCTCAGCCAACTCTGTTAACCAGGCTATTAGAGAAGGCTTAACGTGAACTGTGAAATCTGAGGAGACACTGGTTTCAATCTCTCCCTGCCACCCTGACAAAAGTGGCCACCGGCCAGCCTGATCAGAGTGTGTGAGAGGAATAAAGGGGGCAAGAAAGACAACAATACAGCTAGCAGCCAGCCACTGGGTGGGGGTTGGAGAAACCAGAAAGCTAGAGAACACAGTGCTAGAAGTGTCCTGCCTGCCTTTTCACACCTTCACCTCAGTAGAGTCAGGCTTCCCTATAAAGACCAGCTACTCATGTATGTCCAGGTCTCCTTCCCTCCCTCTCCCTTAACACCTTGACCCATTCTCCCCTCCCTACCTCTATTCTGATTTAAAGACACTGAATACAATTCCTTCTCCAATCCCAGCCCTTCACCCTCACTGGGCCATGTGACAATCCCAGCTGGGAGATTCCTTTGTAGGTCAGTGAACTTGGTCACCCCTTGTTGACAGCTCTGTTTATTCCATGAGGACACTAAGCTCTCGGTCTTCTTGAACCCTTCCTCCCCAACCCCACAAACCTGGGGCTACAGAAAGACAAAGGGAGAGAGACAGACTTCTCACATCCAAAAAGCATTCCTGGGTAATTATGGCCATTCTAAGATGGGATTAATATTAATATTAATATTCCTTTAATATAAAGGATAGTGCAATGTCCCTTCCATTCTTCTGCCAAAAAACCTCAGGAGGGACTGTCAGACATGAGGGCTCTTGTGGAAGTAGGGATGGGGGGTGTGGTTCACAGAGCAATCAGGTTTGTGGAGGCAGTACCCAGCAGCGAAGCTGATGCCGCTCACCTCCTTCACCGCTGTGCGTAGCTGCTGCAGAGCTGTCTCCCTCCGCTGGGCCTCCTCTTTCAGGGCCTGGCTTGTTCCTTCTTCCTGAGCCACTTCTTGCTCTAGGGTCTGAATGGTAGGATTACACAGGAGTAGCAGCAAATCTGGTTCAGACCAGATCACCTCTGGCCTGGAATACACAGTAAAGCCCCACCCCACCACACACACACACACACAGTAAAGCCCCACCCCACCCCACCGCGCGAGCGCGCACGCACACAGACTCTCTCTCTCTCTCTCTCTGCTGGGAGACGACCTTAGAATGGCCCTGATCTGCTACTTCCCTTTGAAACCCTCCTGTAGTCGCTGACCATGAACTCACTAGAGGCCAGCTTCTCAGCAAGGCATTCCAGGCCAGTTTGGCCCTTACCTGCTTTTTTAGCCGTATCTCTTTCTACCTTCCCCACAGCCTCCACTCCAGTCACATCAAATGACTGAAAGCCTTCATGCCCAAAGGCTCCAGCTCCAATGCTGTTGTGTACTCTCCTTCCCCTTTGCGCAGGCTACTCTTCCCTGTCACCCAGGAAATCTTCAAGGCCCACCTGAGCCTTCCTCGATCTGCAGATCAGATCCTACTAATCGTACTCTCACCCTGTACTCACACCTCTGTCATGGTTCTTTTGTACATTCGCTGGCTGTGCATGTGATTCCCACCCACCCCCATAACTTTCTTTCTTTTTTTTTTTTTTTTTAAGATTTTATTTATTTATTGGACAGAGAGATCACAAGTAGGCAGAGAGGCAGGCAGAGAGAGAGGAGGAAGCAGGCTCCCCGCTGAGCAGAGAGCCCGAAGCGGGGCTCGATCCCAGGACCCTGGGATCATGACCTGAGCGGAAGGCAGAGGCTTTAACCTACTGAGCCACCCAGGCGCCCCACCTCCATAACTTTCTTGAGGGCAGGGAATATCCATTCAGTTCAGCTCAGTATTTACTGAGCAGTTACTGTGACACTCACTGAGGATACTGAGGATACAAACAATACCTGTCTTTGAGGAGCTCATAGCCAAAGCCCTTGAGAATACTGTATACTAAATGCTTCTGACAGAGATAAAGGGAAGGAGAGCGCTCCCACAGGCACCTAATCTAGTTGGGAGGGAGGGAGGGAGGAAGAGAGTGTGTTTGTGTAGGGATGGTCAGGGTCAGGGAGAGGGAGGTATTTATGTTTGCTATTTTTTTGTCTTTCATTCTATTCATTCCAATCCCCTCCCCCAATTTTGAAACTTATTTGAATCAAGTATTTAAAAGTTTTCTGAATTTTCAATTTTGTATTAATAAAAAAATGTAACTGCCAAAGAAGAACATCTCATCACCATGAAATACCCTAGGCAGCCATTTTGAATCTATCCAATTCCAGCAAATTCACCTGATAAACCCTAATTTGCCTGAGGAATTTCACCATGGGTAAATGTACCACTTAAGTGTTGGGCTTTTTCAACCTTTGTGGAACCTGTGGGTTCCAGGAAATATATCTGAGACCCATTAGAAACTCCACCAAGAATCTGGGATTTTATATGGGTATAAACACTCACTAGGCTTGACTATCCTTACAGGACTTGAAATAGGGGAACTAGACAGACACAGCCTGACCCACATGATGGCAAAGGCAGAATTGCAGCTTTGAGCTGTTCTCAGAGTGAGTGTATTTCAGTTGTTTTGACGTGAAAACCTCTTTTGGAATCCAAAGACAACCTGAGTGAACCTGCTTTACCTAGGATATTTTTCTTTTTTTTTTTTTAAAGATTTTTAAATTTATACCTACCTAGGATTTCTTGAGAGAATCCAATTAAGGACACCCCCCCACCCAACACACACACACTCTGGCCAAGAATAGAAACCAAGAGTCATCTTTAATTTTTCCTTATTCTTTAACTCCCTACATCTTGTCAATCACTGGTTCCTCTCAATTTTACCTTCTAAAATTCACTTAAATCTGTTCCCTCACATCTCCTCGTTATGCTGCCTTGGGCCAGGTTCCTTCATCTCTCACCAGGATTTGTAATATTCTTCCAGCTTCCAGCCCTGTCCCTCTCCAAATCCCACTCTTCTTTCCACACTCAAGCCTGAGTTGCAAACCTAATTACATCACATCCAAATTAAATTCTATACTAGATTCCCATGGGGCACCTGGATGGGCTCAGTCAGCTAAGCATCTGGCTCTTGATTTCAGCTTAAGTCATGATCTCAGAATCCTGGGACTGAGCCCTGCATCAGGCTCCACATTTAGTGGGAAGTCTTCTTGAGATTCTCTCCCCCTCTCTCCCTCTGCCCCTCCCCTTGCTTATGAAATAAATAAATAAATCTCTGAAATAAATAAATACATCTTTATAGTAGATTCCCATCACCTATCAAAAGAATAAAAGCAAACTTAGTTGGAAAGATGAAGCCCTCCCATAGCCCAGTTGCTATTCACACCACTTTACTTCGACAATATCAAACTGCTTGCCGCTCTGTGTGCAAACTCTGTTTCATGCCTCCATGTTCCCATCAGTACTATTCCTTCTATCTTGAATTCCAAAACCAACCTATCCAGCTCTTCTTCTTTGCCTGGCTAACTCTTCCTCCTCCTTCCAGGCTCGTCATCTCCAGAAATCCTTCTTTAACCTCCCCTGCTCTGACTAACTCTTCCATGTTCCCCCAAAGTAACATGACATTGAGCTCACAAGACTGTGCTAAAACCCCTTCCCAACAATGACTGTAGGCGAAGAGCATTGATCGGGTCTCATTCTTGCTATACTCCCAACACTGAGCAAATTGTATGACACAGAATAAAGAGTTGGCTAAATTCTAGAGTCCTGTGTACCACATCACAAGGACACCAGCTCACCTGTACTTGTAAACGCAGCTGATCCATTTTCTGCTGTTGCTTCTCCACAATCTGAAAGGCAAAGTTATCAAGGAAGGCTATAAGCATGGGCTGATGGTGAGGTCAGACTGCAAGAAACTACACAAGGATCTGTAGTCTCGCTATTAGCCCACTGGCTATAGGCAATCAACAGTGAAACCAGGGTGAAGACAATTTAGTTCTACTTACAGAAGTATAATCCAGACTCCCTGTCCTAGCTAACTAGCTTCACATTTCTGTGTTCTACTCACAAAGAGGTTTAAACAGGAATGTAGTGTGGACCTATAACCACTACTGTGGGGGAGGGGGATCCCACCCTGATGAGTGGAATGAACTCCATATATAACCAGAGAATATTTTGGTTCTTCAGTAAAGGACATGACTAAAAATTCAGTTTAATGAAATCTATCCTATCCAGGGCTGTGATGGATGCTATTATTTATAGCTTTGGTCACACTGACTAAGGAGAGAACCTGAACAGGCCCAGTTTCCTGTCCTCTGAGACCTCAGGTATTCTCTGAACAATTTCTGGATCTTCTTTTTTGCTAACCTGACATTAGTCTCATCAACAGGTTTGGAGACTTTCTTCTCTGCTGAATTAGGGCCACCTCACTGGTTAGAACTCTGCCCAATGCAACAGGTCTGTATGGGGCCTAAACATGAATGAAATGCACCAAGCTTCAATGCACCATTTTGGAGCATCTAGTTTGGATGTTCAGAAGCATATCCTCCCCTAACTCTGCTTGCCTGTTATAAGGATAAATCCCTAAATGAAAGATTATGCAGGGGTGACTTCTCAGAAAAGGGAGGAAAGCTCTGGCCCAGGGCCGGAAATTCATGGTTCCTACCCAGGACACAATCTTTTCTTTCCTCTCAGCCTGCCCTCTATTGCTGCCCGGACATGCTCGATCACCTTTCGAAGGGAATCACATTCTTTCTGCCAGGACTCCATTTCCACCTTTGGACCTTCTCCCTGTTGGGCTGGACCTTCTCCACTGGCCTCCTCCACACTCTGCTTATCTTGCAGGCTGAAAAACAGTGACCTCTTTAAGAATTTTAGTTGGACGGATGTGGTTTTGACTCCGGATTCCATTATTTACTGTATATTTTGGGCAAGACACTTAGGTGCTTCCAACTTGTATTGTAGCTGGGCATAATGTTAGGTCTGTTATAACATAGGGTGTGTCACACACAAGCTGCCTAATGCGTTAGTTCCCGTCCCTAGAGGCCAGCATCTATCTAATGTGCCACCAATTCTCTACCTGCCCAAAGCTCTTTTATATTTGTTTTGATATTTAAAAATAAACATTCATCACATGTATTTAGATTATAAAAGTCATACATGTATACTGCAGAAATTTTGGAAAATACAAAAAAAAAACCCTTTTTTCTTGGCACACAAAGTCTAGGGCAGAGTCGACTTTGACCCCAACCTCTCTTTTGACTCCAACCAATGGTCTCCTCCAACAGATCCCCACAATCACTTTCATCATGGTTCATCTGCTGAGATAAACAGGGCCAGTGTGATAGAATATGGGATGAGAAATACAACCCACCCCATTAGAAACTGGATTTGGTTCAAGAGGCTATTGAAACACAGCCATCACATTTACAGAAATGGCAACTAATATGTAAGATGCTCTCAAGACACCCTGAGAGAGTACATTATGGCATCTTGTTTTGTTCTTAGAACCTGTTGTGACCATCAGGAACAATCCCTAGGGCTGAAGAGAAACAGATGTTCCTGGTACCCTTTATCTTATAACCTTCAAAATGTAGATAACCCCCTCCTTTCCCAGTTCTTAACACCAGGATCTGCTTTGCAAATATATGGATAGCTTATTTCCCAGTTTATAAAGTGGTTCCCCTTATTCAACACATACAGACTCAGAAATTATTACCCAGTATTAGGTCGGAGCACTAGGCTGGACCTGCCAAAGGATATAGTAACAAGCCCCCACTGTACCACTACATCCTCCCCTCTCCATCCCAAAGACCTATTCCTTACCTATAAGCAGCTTTCCTATTACTCACATTCCAAAGAAAAGTAAAACGATTTGCCCAAAGTCACACAGGTAGTGAGTGGAGTAAACTTAGCTCTGCTCCTTTCCTCAGCCACACTGGCGTATTTACCTATGTCTAGTGGAGAGTTCTGCTCCTTTCTGTCTTAGGCTTTCCAGTTGAACCTCCTTCTCTCTGCAGGCTGCCTGGGTCTCCTCCAGCAAACTCTCCAGCTCAGTCACTCTCTCCTGCAGCTCTGTACTCTTCAACTCAGAATCCTTAAGCTGAGAGATAAGATTCCATGCTTAGGTCAACAAGCCAAGGAAGACTGTCTGGGTATCCCAAAAACTTTGCAGTTGAGTTGCTAACTTGACACATGTGAGTCTGGACATGACTCCTTTGGGTTTTTCCTTTCAGGAAATCACAGTGTAACTGTGTACTGGAGAAGCTGAGACAGTGCCCCCGCTTGGCTACTCCCTGCTTGCCCCAGGTATGCCCAGATATTGCTGCTACCTGCTGGCTCTGCTTCCGATGGTCTTCCAGGGTGGGCAGGTCAGCCAGGTAGCGTTCCAAGGTCTCAATACGCTGCTGCTTTTCCCGGTTCTGTTCTGATTCCTTCTGACATTTCTTTTTCAAATTATTGATATGTTTATCACGACCCTTTACCTAGGGAAAGAAGTGTCAAGAATCTGTCTTTACTGACTCCTCTAGGACTCTGAACATCACATTTTTTCTGAAGTGACCACTGTCTCTGCGGGTGTGGTTCCAGACCACTGTGACAAAGTGAACATCATGATAAAGCAGGTCAAATGAATTTTTTGGCTTCCCAGTTCACGTAAAAGTTATGTTTACACTACTCTCTAGTCTATGAAGTGTGCGATAGCATTATATCTAAAACAACAATGTACATGTCTTTAAAAATATTTAATTGCTGGGATGCCTGGGTGGCACAGCTGGTTAACCATCCAACTCTTGGTTTCAGCTCAGGTTATGATCTTCCCTTCCTCAGGGAGGGCTCCCTGCCTCTCGGACTACACAGTTGGCTTCTGCCTAGTGCTGTGTACTTCTCCAGCCCACACTTCTAAACTCTTAGAATTTCCCAAATAATAGGAATGTCTTTGTTATTTATAGTGGTCTGGTCTGTCCTGGTGTCCCTAAACACCACACGATATAAAAGTTAAGCAATCATCTGGAAGGGTTAATGAGACTCTAAACTTCTAGAAGAAGGAACTGTGTCTATTTTGCATTATCATAGCCCCAATATGATGTGCCAAGCATGATGCTTGGCACAGAGTGGGCACATGCCAGATTTGCTGAATGGAGACTTTTCTTCAATATTATGTTTTTTATTTTGGGTTATGAAAAAAGGATGCTGAAGGAAGCAAGAGAAAGCAGAGAAAATGCAGATCTCCTGATATCAAAAGTAATCAAAGACCTGATTTAATCCAAAGATAATAAAGTACTAAGAGTAGATACCTGAAAATCAGCCAAAGGCTTTACTCCAGGTATAACCTGTACCCTTTCGAGCTCTAAACCAGTGATTCCCACATTTTAATATGCTTCAGACTCAACTGGGAAGCTTATCAAAAATGCTGATATCCTTGAGAAATCTCCCTCTTCTGATTTCTCCAGAGAATAAATATCCAGTTTCCTGTTGGGGAAATCTTTAAATTAAAAAAAAATGGTGGACTGGGCACCTGGGTGGCTTGGTGGGTTAAGTCTCTGCCTTCAGCTCGGGTCATGATCTCAGGGTCCTGGGATCAAGCCCCACATTGGGCTCTCTGCTTGGCGGGGAGCCTGCTTCCCTCCCCGCTCTCTGCTTGCCTCTTGGCCTACTTGTGATCTCTGTCGTTCAAATAAAATCTTAAAAAAAAGTGGTGGATTACCCCCACTGGATGGATTTACATCTCTAAAAAGGAAATAAAATACTAATTTTAAAAAGTTAATAGGAGACGCAAGTGTATGAGAGATTTCAATGTGTTTATAGAAAATCAAAGACAGCAGATAAATTACTTAAGAGAAGGGTTATAACCTGCAGTGGGAGTTACAGACAACTTGGTAAACAATGTGCCCTTTAAACCCCACAAGTACTCTGTATTTGAAGAACCAGGTACGTCTGTGGCAGATATCAGCCATAGATCTGAAAACAGGGCACTCACTGGAAATCTACATACAAGTTAGCTGGATACCATTTTTATCAGAGATTTTCCCAACAGGAGACTGGTGGAGATTTATTCTCTGGAGAAATCAGATGAGGGAGATTCCAAACACAGGGATATCAATCACAGTAGAGAAAGTGCAGCACTGGGTTTAAAGTGTAAGTAAAAATCAATGTACAGAACTGGAGTGCTCTAAGCCTAATCTCCTTCTCAGTATTGAGATCCTAAAGGCCAAAAGCATTCTTGTCCTTAGCCTCCCAATTAGGCAACAGGCTGAAGATTGATTTTTTTCTGGACAGAGTTGTTTAAGACATTCAGATACTATTATTTGTTGGTTCCCAAGTGAGAAGGCAGTCTAAATCTGATTATCCTACAATGCAGTCCAGGAGGAAATTACCATGAACCCAGAGCTCCTATCCAGCTTTCAAATATTTCATTCTTAAACATGAGTGCCCATTCATTCAAGGATCACCAAGCCTCTAACACAAAAGATACTAAAACAAAAGAACACATTCTAAAAACAAAACAAAATAAAAAAACAAGAAACAACACTATAAGCAGAGGCAGACATCCCAAAAGATATAATCAATGTCATCAGAGAGAGAAGATACTACACCCATGAAACAAAAATAGCAAAAACCTCAAGAATAATACTCAGAAATACAGAGGTTTATGACAGGAGAAAAAGAGTTAAGGATGGAAATCTTTGTGGAGTGGGGTTGGGTACAGAGCTAAGTTTTATTATATTGGTATTAGATTATTTAACTTAGATACATGTATTTTGACTAAAAGTTTCTTTTTTTTTTTTTTTAAAGATTTTATTTATTTATTTGACAGAGAGAAATCACAAGTAGATGGAGAGGCAGGCAGAGAAAGAGAGAGGGAAGCAGGCTCCCTGCTGAGCAGAGAGCCCGATGCGGGACTCGATCCCAGGACCCTGAGATCACGACCCGAGCCGAAGGCAGCGGCTTAACCCACTGAGCCACCCAGGTGCCCTAAAAGTTTCTTTTTTTTTTTTCTTTCTTTCTTTTTTTTTTTTTTTAAGATTTTATTTATTTATTTGACAGAGAGAAATCACAAGTAGATGGAGAGGCAGGCAGAGAGAGAGAGAGGGAAGCAGGCTCCCTGCTGAGCAGAGAGCCCGATGCGGGACTCGATCCCAGGACCCCGAGATCATGACCTGAGCCGAAGGCAGCGGCTTAACCCACTGAGCCACCCAGGCGCCCCAAAAGTTTCTTTTTTAACAAGCCTCTAAATCCTTGATATACTAGTGGCACCAACAACACCTGGGAGCTTGATTAAAATGCAGGACCTCAGGCATACCCCACCTTAGAAGTACTAAATCTGGATCTGTGTTTTACTTTGTTTAAGAAAAAAAGATGTTGGGGTGCCTGGGTGGCTCAGTGGGTTAAAGCCTCTGCCTTCAGCTCAGGTCATGATCCCAAGGTCCTGGGATCAAGCCCCCGCATCAGGCCCTCTGCTCGGCAGGGAGCCTGCTTCCTCCTCTCTCTCTGCCTGCCTCTCCACTTACTTGTGATCTCTGCCTCTCAAATAAATAAATAAAATCTTAAAAAAAAAAAAGAAAAAAAAAGATGTTATTTTAAAGCAATCTTCACACCCAATGTGGGGCTCAAATTCACAACCCTGAGATCAAGAGTCATACGCTCCACCAACTGAGCCAGCCAGGTGCCTCTGGATCTGCATTTTAAACAAGATAACCCAGTGATTCTTCAGCACATTAGAGTTTAAGCAGCACTGCTCTGCTGATTTTCATGCACGTGGCCCAGAGCTAAACATTACTAAACTGGCCCTCCAAGACCATCTGCATTACAGCAAGCTATGAAACAGAAGCAAATCAGCTCCTTCTATGACCAATCTTACCCTAAGGCGATTCTAAGAGCCTTGGAAAAATGTAAAAATTCCCAAAGTGGCTGCACACACGGAATTCTTTTCTACTTTTTAGGCAGAATAAGGGAAAACCGGCTGGATGATGTAAATTTACCACAGATGTTTAAACATCTTACAATAGTACCATCTGGTATGACTGCCCAGGCTGGTTTTCTATCCAGGTCAGTTGGAGGCCCATCACAACCCGGGGCAGTGAGGGACTTTGTGGCAGTTTTGTGGAGATGAAGCAAAAAGGAGGAGTGCCATTTCTAACAGACCAGTCCTGCACGAAAAGTCAATGTAGGATCTCACCCAACTGGTTCCTCCTAGTTCCAAGGATGGGGGCCAGAAACAGCTTAGGATTTGGCAAGAGAAGGCTGACTGCCAACTCCTTTGTGAATTAGAAAGCTACCAACTCCTTAGCTCACCCTTTCTTCCTGTTTCTTCCCTTCCTCTGAGTGCTTCTGCAACGCCACTTTGAGTGATTCTCTGATGAGCTGAATTTCAACTTCTGAAGCAGAGAGTTTCTTTTCAAGCTCGATCTTTTCTTTGTTCAGGGCTTCTGTCTTCTGTGCAAATTGTGCACGTAAGAAAGTG
The DNA here is from genome assembly GCF_020171115.1 of Neogale vison. Classification (NCBI taxonomy): domain Eukaryota; kingdom Metazoa; phylum Chordata; class Mammalia; order Carnivora; family Mustelidae; genus Neogale; species Neogale vison. The sequence goes on along the minus strand of NC_058092.1, from coordinate 19,480,408 downwards.
TTCTCTCGCTGCAATTCCTGCATAAAGAGTCTCAATACATAATGGTTCCTCACCCTTACAGTCCCAGGTACTTTACTTATCCTCGATCTACTTTGTGGTCAAATATCATCTTTCTCTAAGAATATCCTCAAGCAGTGCTTCTCACAGTGTAGTCCTAGGACTAACATCTTCAACAACACCTGGGGATTTGTCAGAAATAAAAATTCTTGAGCCCAACTCCCAGCCCACTGACTCAGAAACTCTGGGGATGGGGCTCAACAATCTGTTTCAACAGGCCCTCCAGGTGATTCTGAAGCACACTCACATTTTCTCCTCTACTCGTTCTCTATATGATCTTGGGCAAAAGTTCTTCCTCACTCTTGGGCCTCAATTTTTTCACCAGTAAATTAGAGGACTGCACCAGATTTTATATAAGGGTCTTTCTCACTCTAACATTCTGATTCTATAAGATAGAACACTGTCTTGACAGGCCCACTATGTGGCAAAGACAGTACTATAATCTGTTTAATACTCATCACTCAAAAGCCCATATTGCAGAAGAAGTAAGCAAAGCAAGCTTTTCTAGGAGCCACTGCCCTCAGTGAAAATATGGCTACCTTTACTTGCTCCTAGACATGGAAAAATTAAAAATGAGAATGGCTCTAAATCCCTTTACCTCTGCCTCTCCCTCCACTTGGCTACAGCTGGTAGATTAAGACTTATCAGAACATCACCCAGTTCAAGAAGCTTACTATGTACCTTGCTCTGCCTTCGTTTTTTTCCCAAGTATGTCCTAACACCAAGGCATACCTGATTCTACCCTTGAGCCTCTTCTGCCTCCACAAAGGCAGAATGAGGGATGTTTTATAATTAGGATGCCTACCCTTTTAAGGGCAAGGGCACCTTATATCACTTGATCCCTTTTCTATCTCCTGGATACCTAGTAGTACCAAGCAAAGGGAAGACACTGAGTTATGACAACCAGAATGCCATTCTGGCTGCCAATGCTTACCTGCAGCCTCAGCAAGCAGACATCACCAAAGGGGGCAGGGCGGCCCAAAAGGGCACTGTGGACTTGCAGTTCACTTTCTCGTACTTTCTGCTCCAGCTGAGAGATATGTTTCCTCTGCCTACAAAAGCCAGTAGAATGAGGTCCAGGGTACTGACACTAACCCACTGGCAACATGAGCCCCCACTTTCCTTAAGTGGATACAATTCATACTATGTAAACCAAAAAAGGCCTTGCGTCTGGACAGTACTGTCTTGCTGAAGGAGGAAGAGCAAATAAGAAAGCTGACTTGGGGGAAATGAGGAAAGATCAGCTACAAAGGACTGGCTCCCTGCTTTGGGCACTCCCAGAGTCCCTGCAGAGCATACACAATTGGCCTATCCCATTACTCAAATACAGAACTAGGTTGCTTGACACAGACCCAAACAGAGAGGGATGTGCTACCCTTGGAGAGACCTCATTAGGTGCCCTCAGTGTGGGCTGGGAGAGCAGAGCCTGGTACTAGGGCACCCCTTGACCTCTTACTTGTCAATGAGGAGCTCCTTTTCCTTCAGAAGGTGTTCATTACTGTTTAAGATGCTGATCCACTGCGCTGGTTCTAATGTGGGCAATGATGGAGCAAAAGCAGCAGGATGGTGGCAGATGGCTCCATTCTGAAGCTGGAAGACAAGGAGGCCCAGAGGGGCTTGATCTTGACCCACAGGCACCTGGAAAGCACCTGAGCAGTAACCAGCTGGGTCTCTAGTCAAGGCTCACTTTGGCTCAGCTGAGGCGGCCCAGTGTTTATGAAATAATTTTAGCTCTGGTGCATGACTGGAAAGAACCTGCCAGGGAGACTTCTGCCAATTGGACACTCCCTGCTCATGAAGGCTCTAGTTTCTAAGAAAAGGTCACTTATCTTTCATTATCTGGCAAGAGAGGCAAAGCAGGAGCTAAGATGTCCTCACCAACCAGGAAAGGAGAATAAGTCTTGCCTTTTTCCTTCCCACTCTTAAGCAGCACAACACTTTTTTTTTAAACACAAAATTAGTATAATGGAAGAAACACGGGTTCAGAGATGGTTTTTAAATCCTAGCTCTGCTACTTACCAGCTTTGTGACCCTGGAGAGATTACTTTTTCTAAGAACCTGGTAAATTTCTACATTTACCTCATCAAAGTGCTACAAGGATTAAATTAAGATTCCGTATGTGAAAAGAGCTAGCCTACTGATACATAAGTACACAATCAGGGTTAATGTCACACCTTTTGGGGTCTTCTGTTGTAACTCTCTACTCTGGAGGACCCATCTGGTGTTTAATTAGATGACCAACATATTCAATGGCATTCACAAGCCTTCATTTCCCATCTATAAACATCTTCCGTCTGTCTTACAATTGTTTTCTTTAGAGTCAAAACTTATGGGACTAAACCTACATAGTTCTAAGATCTGCAAAGAACCCACAAAACCCAATGAAAGAAGGGTCTCTACCTGCATTTGTTCCATCTGTAAACGGATCATCTCCAGCTGCTGCCGACAAGTGCTGAGCTCACAAGATCGCTCACGTGGGTGCCAAGGGTCAGGGTTCGGCTGCCATACCTGAGAGGGTAGAGGCTTGGAGAAGCCAGGAGCAGGTTGGAGTCCCAAAGGGAGCACTCCACTGCTATTAGGGTGAGGTCCATTCCGCTCACATACCACCCCACTGCCCGGTGCCTTCTTGGTCTCAGGCAACACTTTGTATAACTCCTTGTTCGTGTCAGCTCTTGGGTTGTGAAAGTGGACTTGGTAGTGGGGATCAGAATAAAGTGTCTCCATCATTGCTGACTGATTAAGGGTAGACTCCATACTGGGAATATCAAACTTCCTCACCTCTTCTTCTCTTTCATGGCCCACTGTTGGAAACCAGGACTGCTCAATTCCATTTTCTCCAGTAGCACCACAAAGATACGTGAAATCTCTAGACAGGCCAGGAGAACGTTTCATTGCACCAAGGTCTCCATTTCTTGTCATCCCCACACTTTCAGCCAGCCCTGACAAAGGGAGTTTGGAGGAAGAGAGTCCAGCAGGTATAGGATTTGGCTTGACAGGAGAGGTCCCCAAAGTGGAAGGTATCACATGGGCTGTTGGAATGGTTATGTGGCTTTTGATGGGCTGGAAAGAAGGGCTGCTACTTGAGCTACAAAAATCTGCAAAGAGAATAATCTTCTGTAAGTCAAAACTGAAGCAGGAGGATTTCTTTCTCTCCCTCTCTTTTTAAAAGATCTTACTTATTTGACAGAGAGACAGAGAGCACAAGTAGGCACAGAGAGAGGAAAAAGGCTCTCTGCTGAGCAGGGAGCCTGACGTGGGGCTTCATCCCAGGACCCTGGGATCATGACCTGAGCTGAAGGCAGCCGCTTAGCGACTGAGCCACCCAGGCACCCCAGCAGCAGGATTTTTTGAGTTTGGCTGCTATGCCAGATGTTCTCTCCTGACTGAGACCAAGCAGAATAGATAACAATCATCCTAAGTATCAGGCAGAAAGGCAGCCTAACTGAGAAGTTAACATGTATTCTAGGATCTCAAATGCCATTCACAAGGTAAATCAACAAAAGGCAACAATAGCTTTATTTTTAACTTACACTGTCCTTTTTATTTGAAGAAAATCTGGCCAGTCAACAAACAAAGCTAAGAAACAAATTTAAAACCAAAAAGCAAAAACCAAAAAACCACTTACTTAAGGGAAATGGATTAGGTCCTACTCTTCTGGGAGCTGGGCAACTCTCAAGCTACAATCCAATCCAATAAAAATATTCTTTCCAAGGGCTGCCAGAATTCTCTGTGGCCTCCAAAAGCTTCCCAGTGAAGGTAAGCAATGAATCTATCTGAAGAATAGGCAAAGTGGATAGATAGTGCTGCTCTGTGTCTAGGACAGGGAGTACAGCATCTGAATCAGGATTCTATTCTCTCCCCCACACCCCAGACCTGACTGCCTGGATATGTGAAGTTATTCTTAGTAACTCTCAGGTTTCACTCTAGCACAGGGAGCACTCTCAAGTGGGCACACACTGAAATCCTCTATTTTATATTTTGCCTTTCACTTCCCCCTTGTTTTATCCAACTGTGACTTTTCACTTTTCGTTCATACTCAATTTCTGCTTCCTTTAGCTCTTGCCTGGTTTTGGAGGACAACTCTCTCATTAGACCTGCTACAAAAGGTACACATTTCTACATTATTTCCCACTTTCAAGTGCTACTCTGAAAAAGACTATAGGGTCACAGAATTAATGCGTCAAGGCAGTGGGCTGCAAACAAACAAGACGGTAATGTCAGGAAACATACCTGTTACCTTTTTTTTTTTTTTAAAGATTTTATTTATTTATTTGACAGAGATCACAAATAGAGAGGCAGGCAGAGAGAGAGAGTGGGAATCAGGCTCCCCACTGAGCAGAGAGCCCAATGTAGGGCTCAATCCCAGGACCCCAATATCATGACCTGAGCCGAATGCAGAGGCTTAACCCACTGAGCCACCCAGGCGCCCCTACCTGTTACCTTTAGCACGGAGTAAACTGAGTAAGGGGCCAAGGAATATAAATGTCTTCCTTTTTCTTTTTTCCTTTTAATTTATTTGACAGGGAGAGTGAGCACAAGTAGGCACAGTGGCAGGCAGAGGGAGAGGGAGAAGCAGGCTCCCTGCTGATCAAGGAGCCCGGTGTGGGACTCAATCCCAGGACTCTGGGATCATGACCTGAGCCGAAGGCAGCTGCTTAACTGACTGAGCCATCCAGGCACCCGTCTTCCTTTTTCAACTATGTCCAATACTCTTTCCAAACCAAGCACATCTACCATGAAGAGTGGCCAACCAATTTAATTCATTTTTTTCTTTCCATCAACAAACACAGAACACACTCAGCTAATGAGGACAGATACTATAACCTTTTCCAGAATTACTACACATCAGCTACCATCTTCTCATATGGGTTTGTAAGTAGCTCTTTAAAATCATGGACACCTGGGTGGCTCAGCTGGTTGAGTGTCAACTCTTGATTTTGGCTGAGGTCATGATGTCAGGATTGAGGGTCTGAGCCCCACATCAAACTCCACACTCAGAGCAGAATCTGCTTGAGATTCTCTCCTTCTCCCTCGGTGCCCCCCCCGCCCCGCCCTGACCCCGCCGCTCTAAAATAAGTGAATAAATATAATCTTAACAACAACCAAAAAAACGGCAGCGCCTGGATGGTTCAGTTGGTTAAGTGTCCAATTCTTGGTTTTGGCTCAGGTCATGATCTCATGGCTGAGGGATCAAACCCTGCAACAGGCTCTGTGCTCAGCACAGAGTCTATTTCAGATTCTCTCTCCCTTTTCCTTCCATGTACACGCTCTAATAAACAATCTTTTAAAAAACAAACAAACACAGAAACAATCCCCCCCCCAAAAAACCCAAAAACCTTGGACATGCCAAATTATCCCTTATAATGTATGGGATAAGGCAAAGTATCTAATTTCTTATACTTAGATGATCTTGGGGATATATATAAAGGCCATACTAAAACAAAACAACAGTAATTTCTGATAAATGTGTCTGCTTCTAAGGACCAAGAACATTTCAGAGGCTAAAGACACAGTTTTTGACATCCCATAACTTATACACAGGAATAGGCCAACAGGCTAAAGTAGACTGTGGTGATCAAAACTTCCAAGAATAGCAAGCTCTCCACTTGAAACCCTCTGTAATGGCACCATAATATTCACTCTCACCAAGGGTCTCTGCTCTCAAAGTATAATTATGGAACAGAAGATCGTGAAGTTGTAGCATATGAAGAACTGCTATTGTGCTGAACTTTGTAACCCCTCCTTCCATTCTCCATCTACAGCACCACCTACTCTCAAGACTCACCAAATTCAGTTTTGAGCCCATAACCCCCAAAGTAGTAATGCCAAAACCAAAGCCTGGAAAGGTATCAAATGACCCAGGACTTTTAATTTTCTAGAAGTGTGGTTGATCCACTGATAAAAAAATAAAAATCTTTTTCAGCATGTCACTTATCTATTAAGTTTATTTATAGTAAGAAAACTGGCATTCTTTTTTTTTTTTAAAGAATTTATTTATTTATTTGACAGAGAGAGAGCACAAGTAAGCAGAGCGGCAGGCAGAGGGAGAGGGAGAAACAGGCTCTCTGCTGAGCAGGGACCCCAGGATCCTGGGATCATAACCTGAGCTGAAGGTAGCCACTTAACTGAATGAGCCACCCAGGGACCCAGAAAACTGGCAATTCTGACAAACTGCTATAAAATGTCAAGTTACACCTTAAGTCTGGTTTGTATTTTGAAACATTTTGAAGCAAAACAGCAAAACTCATTTTTCTTTAAAGATTTATTTATTTGAGAGAGAGGGAGAGAATAAGCACAAGCAGGGGGAGAGACAGAGGGAGAGAGAGAAGAAGCTGTGCAGGGAGCCTGATGTGGTACTCAATCCCAGGACCCCTGAATCGTCACCTAAGCTGAAGGCAGACGCTTCACCGACTGAGCCACCCAGGTGTCCCACAAAACTCATTTTCAAAAGGACCACTTACCTTCTACAATTTTCAAAGACTCAAAATTTAGTGTATGTGATATGTGATTTTTAAAGAAGTCTACAGTTATCAGAATATTGGGGTTTTGCCACTTTAAGGATATTCATATTTCTAAATCTCTCCTCTCTTCAACCATACCTTCTGCCTCACTCCCTAATTCTTTCTAAAAACCACGCTTTCTTACTGAGGGGTAGATTTAGCTATTACTAAATCTTGATCACTTCTGTCTATATCCCTTACTGGTTTATGAAGTAAGGGAGTCTGAACTAAGCCAGTTAACTCCTGCAGTCTTTAGCAAAAAGCTGAAAGTCTTCTGACGTCGCCAGTATCCACCCCTACCCCATCCCTTACAATTCTTCAAGGTAAAACTTTTTTTTTTTAAAGATTTTATTTATTATTTGACAGAGAGAGAGAGAGAAAGACACAGAGAGGGAACACAATCAGGGGGAGTGGGAAAGGAAGAAGCAGGCTTCCTGCCGAGCCGGGAGCCCGATGCGGGGCTCGATCCAAGTACCCTGGGATCATGACCTGAGTTGAGGGCAGACGCTTAACAACTGAGCCACCCAGGTGCCCCTCAAGGTAAAACATTTTAATGAAGGGTAGAATCAAAAGCAACCTGTTCACTTTAAAGATGAAACAATGAAAAAAAGAAGATGCAACAATGAACTATATTTTATACCAGTCATAAGGGTTCTTGTCAACTGGGCTCCTAATAAAACCAAGCTAGATGGATGGACACAATAAGCAAGGGTTAACATAAAGACCACTGTATATAACAAACGTGGCAGAGAAGACATCTTGGATCCTTTATTTTTTTCAAAGATTTATTTATATATTTATTTAGAGGGAGTGTGTGTGTAGAAGTAGGGAGAGAAGGAGAGAATCTCGAGCAGAGTGCACTGAATGTGGAGTCTGATGAAGGGCTCAATCTCACAATCTCACCCTGAGATCATGACCTGGGCTGAAATCCAAAGTTGGACTCTTAACTGACTGAGCCACCCAGGTGCCCCACCTTGGATCCTTTAAAAAGGGAAAAAAAGGCATCACATCAAGGCTACTACAGTTTAAAAAGAATACACTACACAGGAAATATATTTCCCCCTTCAAAGGAATAAAAAGCACAGAATCTGCGTAACAACATGACTGAATTAAATACAGTCACTAAATTCAATAGGGGGAAATCTAGACCATTGTTTGATTTTTAAAAGAACTATTTAGTCAAAATGAAAAAGGTCCCATGACTGCAATGTAGACAAAACCTTAACAAATAACTAAACTGAGAATAACACTTGATTACAGAAGTGACAGAAAAAATACTACAGCTGGGAGACCTGAATCTGACTAGTTCTGTGACATTAGGCAAATTACTTAACCCCTTGGAGAATTTTTGTTACTCACCAGTAACCAGGAACTGGATTAAATGACTTTCAAAGTCCGTCTACAACAACATCTATGATTCAGTTCTACTCAACATTTATGAGCACCACGCCATATACACACAGCTATCAAACTATTAAATGCCAGGTGTCTAAGGGTCAATAAAGTAGATAACTGTTTTTTGTTTTTTTTTTACCCATTTCTATTTTCAAACATTTCTATCCTTTTCTTTAAAAAACAGCTTTACTGAAATATAATTCACATAACATTCAATTCACCCACTTGAAGTGTACAATTCAATGGTTTTTATTATTCATTGTTGTGTAACCATCACTATAATTAATTATAGAATATTTTATTATCACAAAAGAAACCTCTTACTCTTTAGCAGTCACATTCCATTTACCCTAACTTCCCTAGCCTTGAACAACCACTCATTTTCTGTCTCTCTGGATCTGCCTATTTTAGACATTTCATATAAATGGAATCATACAGTATGTGGCCTTTTGTGTCTGGCTTTACTTGGCATAAATGTTTTAAAAGTTCAACTATTTTCTAACAGGTATTAGTACTTCATTTCTTACTGCGGAATAATATTCTATTATATGGATATACTACATCTGACTCATCCATTCACTAGTGATAAACATCTGGGTTGTTTCCATTTTTTGCCTACTATGAATAATGCTGCTATGAATATTCCTGTAACAAGTTTATGTGTGGATATATGCTTTTATTTCTCTTGGGTATATAGGTAGGAGTACAACTGTTGAGTCATAGGGTAACTCCATGTTTTACCCTTTTGAAGATCTGCCAAACTGCTTTCCAAAGCAGCTTCAACATTTTACACTCCCACCAATAATGTATAGAGGTTCCAATTCCTTGACATTCTCACCAAAACCTGTTATTATCTTTTTGATTATAGCTATCATAGTGGGTGTGACATCTGATAAAGTACTAAAGTGACTAGTTTTGTAACTTTAATCAAGTAATCTAATCACTTTGAAATTCAGCTTTCTCCGGGTGCCTGGGTGGCTCAATTGGTTGAGCGTCCAACTCTTGGTTTTGGCTCAGGTCATGATCTCAAGGGTTGTGGGATCTAGCCCTGTGTAGGGCTCTGCACTCAGCAGGGAGTCTGCTTGAAGATTCTCTTCCTCCGCCCCTCCTCCCACTTATGATCTTTCTCTTTCAAATAAATAACTCTTTGAAAAAAAAAAAAAAAAAAGAAATTCAGGGATGCCTGGGTGGCTCAGTTGGCTGGGCCACTGCCTTCAGCTTGGGTCATGGTCCTGGGGTCTTAGGATCGAGTCCAGCATCAGCCTTCTTGCTCAGTGAGGAGCCTGCCTCTCTCTCTGCCTCTGCCTGATGCTCTGCCTGCTTTCTCTCTCGCTCTGACAAATAAATAAATAAAATCTTAAAAAAAAAAAAAAAGCAATTCAGGATTCTCAGCTGTAAAATGGAAATAATATTTCATAGCATTCTCAAAGATGTTAATGAAAAAATGTAGAAAAAATTTAGTATAGTATCCATCACAAAGTATTTAATAAATAGTTATTATTACCATCAGTTCCTCTGCCCTCTAGGAACTCACTATCTAAATGAAAAAATAAAATACACTTGTGATGCTTGGCTGGCTCAGTTGGTAGAGCATGGGGCTCTTCATCTTGGCTTGTGAGTTCAAAGCCATATTGGGTATAGAGATTACTTAAATAAATAAAATTTTTTAAAAAAGAAAATACTCTTGTAAAACACTGTCTGACAGTTATTACTTAATTTAAGTGCCCCTCAAATGGCAGACACAATGAAGATTACAAGATGGCAGAGAGGGAGGGGTGCCTGGGTGGCTCAGTGGAATGAGTGTCTGCCTTTAGCTCAGGTCATGATCCCAGGCATCACACAGGGCTCCCTGCTCAGCAGGGAGTCTGTTTCTCCCTCCCCCTGCTCTTGTTCTCTCTCTCTCTCCACCCTCCCTCTCAAAATAAATGAAATCTTATTTTTTTTTTAAAAGATTGCAGGGCACCTGGGTGGCTCAGTTAGTTAAGCAACTGCCTTTGGCTCAGGTCTTGATCCTGGAGTCCCAGGACTGAGTCCCACATAGGGCTCCCTGCTCCACAGGTAGTCTGCTTCTTCCTCTGACCTACCCCCCTCTCGTGCTCTCTTTCTTTCTCTCTCTCAAATAAATAAATAAAATCTTTAAAACATTAAAAATAAAAATAAATAAAAAGATTGCAGAGAGGGAGATGTAATGGGTGGAAGGGATGGGAAAAGTCTAGTCAGACACTTCACTAGATTTTGAAAAATAAGATCAGCACAGCTGGGAAGAGCAAGAAGAGGTGGAAACAACACAAATGGGCCTGGATTAAAGAAGAAAAGAGCTCAGATATCCAAAACAAAAACAACAAAAAAAGTTTTCATTGCATAGTAAAACACCACACTCTGTAACAGTAAGAAATATGTCTGATTGGGTGGGAAAGCCAGATCACAAAATTAAGGCCTCTGAACTTTATCCTCCAAGTAACATAAGCAGTCGAGGATTTACAGGAAAGGGAAACCATAAAACCAGGCTTTTAGAAAGATTAACCTGGCAGTAGAGGGAAAAGACTTGAGGACAAGAAACCTATGAAAAGTTATTAAAATAGGACAAACAGTAAAAACTGAAAGAAAAGGGCCAAATGTAAGAAACACAGAATAAAAAAATCAAGCAAACTCCTTGGCTGAAGGGCCCAAGTTATGAATATTCTGGAATTGACAGTATACATGGAACACAATCTGAAAATGACAACACATACTAGTAATCAAAAGAGTAATCCAAACTTACCCTCTGCAATGTCTGAGCATGATGTGCCAATGGCTGTGTCTCCACTGTCAGCTACACTTGAGCAGCGGCTGAAGCGACTCCGAAAAGCCTCTGAGATAACTGGGGTCTGCCATTCAGTTCCCAGGGAACTACCCTTTTGAATTACACCGGAACCTGAAACAAGCGGCATTTCCCATCTTTAGTGTGAACCAGTTGATGTAACCCCACAAGACTGTTTAAATAAAGCACTTAAACCTATGAAAAAACAGCATCATTCTCTCTTCTGTGCCTTTTTCAGCTTCTCTAAATTAGTTAATTTTGAATGGAAATAGCATGAGATGTGAGAATGTTCACAGACAGAAAAAAGACTTATCAAGAACCCAGGAATCTATCAGTAGCTACCATTTTTTGAAATCTAGAAGTCCTAACACTTTACCAACATGATCTCATCTACTTACTTACCGAACAGAATCATCACCCCCATTTAACAGAGGACAGAGCTGATATTTGAACCCAGGCTGTTTTGATTACAATATCCACATTCTTTCCTATTAAAGGATTTCTCAGTAGGTGCTTCTGGCATACTGGGCATGACAATTCCTCAATGTGTAGTCTATACATGTCAGGATGGTTTAGCATCCTTGGTCCCTATTAAATGCCAGTAGCAGCCCTAAACCTATTCCACCATCACTATGAAACATGAAAATATACCATATGTTTCCAAATGCTCCTTAGGGTAACAGGCAGTCCAGTCTCTTGTTGAAAACCATTGCTTGGGGGTGCCTAGGTGGCTCAACTGATTAAGTGTCTGACTTTAAGTCAATTCATGATCTAGGGGTCCTGGGATCAAGCCCTATATTGAACTTTGTGCTCAGCAAGGAGTTTGCTTCTCTCCCTCTGCCCTTTACCCCACTCGTGTGCATGTGGGCTCTCTCAAATAGATAAATTGAAGAGAGAGAGAGAGAGGAAGGAAGGAAGGAAGGAGAGAAAGAAAAAAGAAGAAAACCGTTGCTTGACTAAACTGGGATACCTAGTGGGCAGGGTGAATCCAGATCAAGGTTAAGCCTTAAAAGTCAATCTGAAGAGTTTAACACTATTTTGAGTCCAATGCAAATAAACCACTAAAATTTCTAAGTGGGTAAGACAAAACTAGATTGAGGACATTTTTTTTTAAAGATTTTTATTTATAAAAAAAAAATAAAGAAAAAAATAAGATTTTTATTTATTTATTCAACAGAGAGACAGAGAGAGAGAACAAGTAGGCAGAGTGGCAGGCAGATGGAGAAGCAGGCTCCCCACAAGGTAGCTCAATCCCAGGACCCAGGGATCATGACCTGAGCCGAAGGTAATCCTTTAACCAACTGAGCCACCCAGGCGCCCCAAGACTGAGGAGATTTACTGAACTTTATTAGGTTGCTACTTGAGGGCCATAGGTAGCAAGCATTCAATAAACACTTGATTTACTAGTATTTATTGTTTTAAAAAAACTATAATTTTTCTAAACTGTATCTGATAATCCATGTAAACAAATGAACAAAAACGTAATGATGGCTACTTATCCATTTAAAATATCAGAGTTTTAGCTGAAATCAGAAAAGGAGGTTCTACAGACTCTTTGATTTATGGGAAGCAAATGATATTTGAACACAAATCACCTTATTCTCTTCTTCCAATTATAGTGCTTCTCCCATCTTTTTAACTCACTTTCTTCTACTTTTGCTACCCTCTGCCTTCTACTGAAGGCACTCTAACTTTCGCCAAGGACTTATTCTTGGGGTCACAGTGGACTGCCTGATGTGAAAGAATCTATATTCATGCAGTAATCTATAATAATCTTTCATAAGACATACCCAATGATCAGAGCATTCGATTAGCTAAGATTAGCTGGTGTTACTATCTGTACATATAAGCATAATTCTAGCTAGAAGGAAAGAAATTTGACTTCTAGGTAAGTCTATATGGTGTTATCTCTCTAGCCAGTAGACAAACTTCCAGGCCTTCTAAAATACTGAAAATCGATTGAGGGCCTCTATTACCATCTTTCTGGCCTCTTACTTCTTGTTATCACTACTAATCTTCCATTCTTTACCAGTACCACTTTTCTATCTGCTCACTCCATACATCAATTCTGAACAGATATTTGCTAAAATAAAAATGTATTTTATATTTTTGTAAATGTAAACTGACTGGCTAAGTTGGTAGAACATCCAACTCTTGATCTTGGGGTTGTGAGTTCAAGCCCTATGCTGGGTGTAGAGATCACTTTTTTTTTTTTTTTTAAAGATTTTATTTATTTATTTGAGAGAAAGATCATAAGCATGGGGTAGGGGTAGAGGAAGAAGCAGACTCCCTGCTGAGCAAGGAGCCCAATGCAGGAACTGATCCCAGAACTCCAGGATCACCACTTAAGCCGAAGGCAGATGCTTAACGGACTGAGCCATCCAGGAGCCCTAGAGATCATGTAAATGAATAAAACTTTTTAAAATGTATTTTGGTATAGGTACAGAGGCTTATGCTTATTTCAAAATTCAAGTTTGAAAGCTGAAATTTTTTTGTTATGTCATATGTCCTATCACTAACATCTTTTTAATCAAAATATTAAGACTATTATTCATCAAATGAAAGACTACTAAAGACAAAGTCATCAGAAAAGCAGTGAGTTTTGTTAGAAATTGCTACATCCCCCAAATTTGTGTGTTATAACACAATCGTCATTAGAAATTATACAATCCAGCCCTAAAACAGTGAATGGCATGTAGCAGACGTTCAATAAATATTTGCTGAAGGTATCTTGAACTGATTCAACAAATGTTTTTCAAAATGCTTAATCTATGCAAGCAGCACTCCCAGGAGAATACAACAACATCTAATACATGCTATAAGGCACTGTAGGATTTTAAAGTTAAATAAAATATATCCTTAGTTGAAAAAAGGTACCCCTCTCTTCATAAACAACTCAAAATTCCAAAAGCTATTTTTCTATCCTACCTTCTATTTAAATATACCACATCTGTGTTTATTTACATATTTATGTTTATTTAACATATATATTTAGTATATCCACTTAATATATCTACTGAGCTTTCAAAATCTTGTCAATCCATTCTAAAGATAAATTCCCGAGTCTCTAGTGACAACATAACTGAGACTGTTGGCATCCAAGAAGAATTCCAATCTTTGTGGGCTAGCAGATGACTGACCCACCCACAGGACTACAAAGACAACATAGAACACAGTAATTTATGCTGTGTTTTTCTGATTTCAAATGGAACTATGTTCCAAAGTCATTCTGTTCCTTAATGTGTCCTCCCCTCCCCATCAATCATGTGGTCTTCTTGGAAGCCATGAAGGACCAGAGATAAACAGTTGTTCTTTTGGAGAGGCCTGTTTTTCTATTCAATATAGCCTCATATTATTTTTGTTCTTCAAGTACCAGCATTTTAGTGAATTGTTTGTTTGCTATGTATTTCCTTTAAAGGATATTTCTGTTATGAAAAAACATAGCAAAGGTCAGAAAACTCTGCTTACTCACCTGGTGAAGTGGCATGAGAAATCCTCTCACTTGGGTATTTCTCCTGCATGGCCATCAACACCGTTATTTGAGCCAACTGTAAAATGAAGGAATAACCAGTCAGAGCTCTCCATTATCTTTTAACTCCTTGTAACTCGCTCCCATTCAACTGAAACTGCCAAACCCACACAGGATTCGTCTTCCACATGTTTTACTCCTAAAGATACATATATTTTTTCTAAAGATTTTATTTATTTATTTGACAGACCGAGATCACAAGTAGGCAGAGAGGCAGGCAGAGAGAGAGGGAGGAAGCAGGCTCCCTGCCGAGGAAAGAGCCCCATGTGGGGCTAGATCCCAGGACCCTGAGACCATGACCTGAGCCAAAGGCAGAGGCTTTAACCCACTGAGCCACCCAGGCGCCCCCTAAAGATATATTTTTTTAAAATACTTTATTTATTTATGTGAGAGAGGAGAAAGAGAGCATGAGCAGGGGGAGGGATGGAGGAAGGAGGAGAAACAGACTTCCCTGCTGAGCAGGGAGCCCAACACGGGGCTCAATTCCAGGATCCCGGGATCATGACCTGAGCCGAAAGCAGAGGCTTAACTGATGGAGCCACCCAGGCACCCTTCCTACAGATATTTTTTAAGGCAAAGCAACTCCTAATAATCCATCCTACTTCTCTTCCTAAAATGAGAGAAAATCTAGAACCAAATAGAGATTCTCAATACTGATCCTATTATGTCCTAGAATTCCTCAACTGTTGCAAAAATTAAAAATAATATTATTTTCATTTTATTTTTTTAAAAGATTTTATTTATTTATTTATTTGAGATCAAGAGGGAGAGGGAGAGGGGCACAGGCATGTAAGATTAGGAGGAGGGGCAAAGGGAGAGGCAGAAGCAGGCTGTCCAGTAAGCAGGGAGCCCAATGACTCTGGGCTCAATCCCAGGACCCTGGAATCATGATCTGAGCTGAAGGCAGACACATAACTGACTGAGCCACCCACGTGCCCCATAATATTACTCTCAATTAACACACTTTACCACAGATTTTCTTAGCCATGGAAACAGGATGAGAGAGTAGGGTAGAGAAAGAACTAAATAACCAAACCAACAGTGTATTATTATGACTCAATTATTAACATAAATTCCCCAATTCCTCCAGTAATGAAAGTTAATTATAAGATGCATAAAAAAAAATAAGATGCACAAATAGAATTCTTGGTCATAAGAAGAACCCCAATTCTCAGCTGGGAACACAAGATTTTCTTCCCATTTATATTTATTCTAATGGTAGGCTGTGAAAATTCAGCAAATGTCTGATTACTATCTGTGTAAACAAAAGCCTTAAATAACTAACTAACAGTAGCAAATAATATATTTGCATAGTACCTGAGAGGCATGGCAATACAGGGAAGTGGTTCAGAGTATGTACTTGTGATCAGACAGCTTGGGTTTGAAGTCTGACTTCATTAGCTGTGTAATGCTGGGCAAATTTTATAGTATCTCTATACCTCAGTTCCTTCACATAAAAATGAAGATGGGGGCACCTGGGCAGCTCAGTTGGTTAAACACCTGCCTTGGACTCAGGTCATGATCCTGGGGTCCTGGGATTGAGATTGAGTCCTGAGTCGGGCTCCCTGCTCAGCAGGTAGTCTGCTTCTCCCTCTCCTCCCCACTGATGCTATCTCTGTCTCTCTCTGTCTCAAATAACAAAATCTTTAAACAAATAAAAAAAAATGAGGATGGGGGCACTTGGGTGGCTCAGTCAGTTGGGCATCTGACTCTTGATTTCCACTCAGGTCATGGTCTCAGGGTTTTGATGAAGCTCCATGTTTGGCTGCGCATTCAGCAGGGAATCTGCTTGAGATTCTCTTTCCCTCTCCGTCTGTTCCTCCCTCTACTTGTGTGCATGCACTCACTGCCTCCCTCTCTCAGATAATTAATAAGTAAATCTTAAAAAAAAAATAAGTGAAAATGAGGATAGAAGTGGTTGGTTGGGTCTGTCAGTTAAACGTCCAACTCTTTTTTTTTTTTTAAAGATTTTATTTATTTGCCAGAGAGAGAGTACAAACAGGAAATGACAGGCAGAGAGAGAGAAAGAAGCAGGCTCCCGTTGAGCAGAGAGCCCGATGTGGGACTCGATCCAAGGACCCTGGGACCATGACCTGAGCTGAAGGTAAAGGCGTAACCCTCTGAGCCACCCAGGTGCCCCTAAATGTCCAACTCTTAATCTCAGCTCAGGTCTTGATGTCAGGGCTGTGAGTTCAAGCCCTGTATTGGGCTCCATGCTCGGGGTGGAGCCTACTTAAAATAGTAACAATAAAAATAAATAAAAATTAGAATAAAGACAGTACCTAATTCATGCCAATTCATTTAAAATTAACTCACAACAGTGCCTGACACATATAAGTGATTAATTATGTTTTTATTATTATTACTTGGCAGTTTATATCAATAAAAAAATGAGATATGATCGTCCTAGGAAGATACAGTTTGAATTTGGAAACTGATAAGAATTTAGAAACTTATAAGAGTCCTTAAAGAGTCTGGGACAAACTCAATTGGTAGATCACAATTCTTAGAAGTGAAATTCAACTTTGGTGAGAAAACAAAGGCTATATGGGTACTATTTCTCTAATGTGCTTTACTGACCTCTATAGTTTTCTCTTAGTAACAACACAAACCCTTGCTAATTCAAGGCATCTATAAACAGAAATGGTACCATCCCCTGACATCCCAGTTCTTCACATAGTGGGTAAGAGATGACTCTTCAGTAAAAGTTTCAATTTATGGCTATTATCATTTAGTGTGTTAATGGTGACACAGAAGGATTAGATTATCTACCTAGCAGTGGTATCAAATGGTCAATATCAAAATCCTTTTCTTCACTTATGAAGAAAGTGGGTGGCTCAGTGGGTTAAAGCCTCTGCCTCCAGCTCAGGTCGTGGTCCTGGGGTCCTGGGATCGAGCCCCGCATCCGGCTCTCTGCTCAGCGGGGAGCCTGCTTCCCTTCCTGCCTCTATGCCTACTTGTGATCTCTGTCTGTCAAATAAATAAATAAAATCTTTAAAAAAAAAAAAAAGAGTTACTCTGTAACTCGGAAATTCCATTCCTAAGTATATGTTCAAGGGAAATAAAAACATGTTCACACAAAATTTTGTACATGAATATTCACAGTAGCATTACTTATAATAGCTAAGAAGCAGAAAAAACTCAAATGTCCATCAACTGATAAACAGGTAAATTCCATTTATATGAAGTGTCCAGAACTAGAAAATCCATATACACAGCAGATTAATGGTTACCAAGTACTAAGAGGTGGGAGGTCAGGGAATGGGTAACAACTACTAATGGACATGGTGTTCCTTTCCAGGGTGATCAAAATCTCCTGAGACTGGATAGTGGTGGTGGCTGCACAACCCTGTGAATGTATAAAACCACTGAATTGTACGCACATAAAACTGAATTTTATTATACATGAATTTTACCTCAATTAAAGAAAAAAGACTCCCACAAGGAGTAAAACTATATGGAAGAGATAATTCTCTTTTTTCTTAAGTAGCCTCCAAGCCCAGAATGGGGCCCAATACAGGGCTCAAACCCACAACCCTGAGATCAAGACCTGAGCCAAGACCAAGAGTTGGATGCTTAACCGACTGAGCCACCTAGGTGCCCCTGGAAGAGGTAATTCTTGAGTTTTTCCTACTAAGTTCAGAAGTAGATGAGCTACTGATGGTTTCTAGGACCATCTGAAGGACATAAAGATTTCCTGAGATAAAAGTAAGAGAAATTAATGTACAAGAAGTAACAAAAATAACCGATTACACAGCCAAGAAAGGTAGGAGTGAATGAAGCAGACAGAAAAAACACCCACATTGATGGTTTCTATCTTCAAAGCCCTTTAAACTACTGAAGTATTCATTCAACAAATTTAACAAGTACCGAATATTTACTACCCACAAAGCACTGTGCTAAACACTCTATTACAGGTATAATGTCTTATATTTAATGCTCACATCAAATCTATGAGG
Organism: Neogale vison; assembly: GCF_020171115.1. Classification (NCBI taxonomy): domain Eukaryota; kingdom Metazoa; phylum Chordata; class Mammalia; order Carnivora; family Mustelidae; genus Neogale; species Neogale vison. The sequence continues at coordinate 19,462,168 of NC_058092.1, read as the reverse complement.
TAGTTATTATAACCCTTATTTTATGGATGAAAAAAAATGAAGGTTGAGAGAAGGGAAGGTCATATAGCTAGGAAGAGGCTTCAAAGCCAGGACTGTGTTCTAATGCTATAGAGATTCTAGTCTGCATTCTTTCTCTGTGTGATGAAAAGAAATAAAGGTAGTTATGAAGGCACCATAAGTTGGGAATTTCTGCTTCAGACACAGCCAGAGCTGAAAGCCCCAAAGTAGTTAGAAGCAGGGACAGCTCATACAATTTCTTCATGTTGCTCTTGGTCACCACCCCGGCTCTATTTCACAAGTTGCCTCCCAAGAATTAGGTTTTGATTGTTATAAGTATTTTCCCCTTGAAGAATTATGTTAGTGTGGAATGTCACACTTTGCAGCTGTTGAGAATCCACATCAAGACAGGAGAGGATATGAAGGGATACGCAGCTGACAAAAGCACATTAAGAATCTCACACCACTGGGGTGCCTGGGTGGCTCAGCGGGTTAAAGCCTCTGCTTTCCGCTCAAGTCATGGTTTCAGGGTCCTGGGATCCAGCCCCACATTGGGCTCTCTGCTCAGTGGGGAGCCTGCTTCCTCCTCTCTCTCTGCCTGCCTATCTGCCTACTTATGATCTCTAATAAATAAGTAAAAGCTTTAATAATAATTAAAAAAAGGAATCTCACACCCTGGCAATATTTTCATGACCTTGATCATTCATTAAACCACACCAAAAGAAAGAGAAGCCAAATTCTTCCCAAGAAGTTGCCTTTACAAAGTCTTGAGACCCACACCACCACCAGACCATTATAAAACCTACAAGGCCTAGGGGCAAATAATGAGGCACGGTTATCTTAATCATCCTGGTATCATCACCCTTCCGTACCTCGCACACAGTATTCGATTCATCAAACAAAATTTACTGAGGGCCTACTATTCGCCTGGCTCTGTGCCATGTGGTGGAAATACCCTGGTGTAAAAGGCAAACGGGGTTCTGATCTTCCTGTTTTAGCGCGATGGGAGTGCTGAATACCTTTTATTGAACAAATTCGCTGTAACCCACTAAACTTGTGGTCCGTCCAAAGCACCAGCTCCTCCTTGCCTCATCTAGAGCAGGGTGGTCTAGACAATCTGGATGCTCTTGACATTTTAGGTCAGATAAATCTTTGCTTGGAGCCCGGGGGGGCGGTGGGGGGGGGGGTTGTGCTGCACAAAGTCGGATGTTTCGCAGCAGCCCTGACTTTCTATCCACTAGTACCAGGAGCAATCCCTGAGTTGCCGCAAATGAAAATGTCTCCTGACACTGTCAACTACCAGTGCGGGCTGGGAAACTCCAGCAACGCCTTCACAAGACCTGTCTCCCAACCCTAAGTCCCCATTCACTCTGTAACCCCCAGCCCCAACTTCCCTTCCTCAGGGAGGGCTCCCTGCCCTTTCGGACTACACCGGCGCCTTCTGCCTAGTGCTGTGTACTTCTCCAGCCCACACCATGCAGCGCTATCCAAGTCGTCATCGGCTTCACGTCTACTCTTCTCTGGGACCCTCCGCTCCGCAAAGGCAAGCAACGCGCTACCCGCCGTCCCCTCCCCCGGCGACTGGCACAGGGCCTACCCTTTACAAAGGTAAAGCAACAGCTAGGGAGTGAACGTTGGAGAAAGCCACACGAAGAGGGCAGGGAGGCAAGCGAGTCGCGAGGGGGCGTGTGCGGGGCATTATTTTAGGAAGCCCAGTGGGTGAAAAACCCAGAGGGGACCACTTAATAGCTCTGCGCATGCGCTTCGCTCTCCCACGGCCCCCGAAGGTAGGTCATGAGTGTCTGGGGCTCCTCTGAGGCTCCTCCCGGGGTCCCCAAGGTGGGGCGGGGTCTCCTAGCCCGAGACGGGCTCCCGAGGGGAGCAGGACTTACGTAGGGCCGAAAGCGGGCGGCGAAATCCCTTACCCAGGGACGCCGAATGCGGCCACCACGTCGGCCGCAGGCGACGGTTCACTTCCTCAGCTCGCCTAACGGCCGTTACACACCCGCCAGGCCGCGCGCCTTAGAGCGCGCGCCGCCCCACCCCGCCCCTTTCTGCCGGCCTGTGGCCAATCAGGAGTCTGGCCGCGCCGGTGTCCCGCCCCCGCACGCTGCGCTCGGCGCCGGGAGCGGCCGGATCTCTCTTGCGCATGACCCCGCCACTCCGCCGATCCTCTTCTTCAGCCTCTAGCCAGGTCTCGCCTGTGGGCAGAGCCCTCGTCTCTCGGTTCTGGAGTGGCTTGCTGGGCTTGGGCGGTTGGAGGAGCTGGAGGCCAGGGAAAATCATTCGGGAGCCCCATCCCCAAACACCTGCCCCACCCTTCTCCCATTCCCCAGGGCCTTTCAGTACTCCCATCTGAAATGAACCAGGGGGTCAGTCAGGTAGTGGTCCCGAGTTAGTGTGTGGCCTGAGTCACTGCCATGTCAGGGTTAGTGCTGTCTGTGGCTGGGGTCAGGGCTTGGGCTGGCTTAGGGCCAGTGGTCAGACTGACCAGAACTCAGGCTGAAGGATAACTAACAGATCGATCTTGCCTCCCTACCCAACCTCGGTCCCCAGGAAAAGAACTAAGTTCATTTGCATTAATATATTCTTAAGAATCACACTGGGGAATTGTTAAAAAGAGGAACAAAGCCATCAGCCAAAGGATAGTGATAAATTCCAGGCTTCTGGAAACCTGACTTGGGAGGAAGAGGCATGGAAAACTTGTGTGATTTCTTAACTTTGAAGAACCAGACTTAAAGAGAGTTAATTACGGATGAAATTCACTTCAGAGTTAGGACTCTGGGGATGTGCTCCAAAATTCTGCTCCGTTCCCCCACCTCACCCCCAGCTTCATATAACATTTTAAGGTAAGCATATAGAAGGCATAAAATAGGCTTAATGGGTAATGAATCAGGGTATGATGTGATAGATGCATTTAGGGGGTATTCTCTGAAATTAGGACCAAAGGCTTTTTTAAAAACATAAATGGTAAGGATATATATCTAAATGAATAAATTTGTGGACTAGTAGGTAGGAAGTAGACTGATGGGTGGTGGAAACATCTACTTGATTGCTTCTATTTCTTTTGTGAGAAACATCTGTGAAGAGGGAGGGAACAGGGACCTGTAGGGGACTGAGAAGAATGGGTAGGATCTGAAGTGCTGATGCAGAGAAGGGAAGACAAACCTAATTGGAAACATAATGGTAGTGCTAAGATTTAAATTTACAAATGGCAAATACTGCATTTGTACAGTTTACTCCAATGGATTTTTTTAAAGATTTTATTTAATCTTTTATTAAAGTAGGCAGAGATCACAAGTAGACAGAGAGGCAGTCAGAGAGAGAGGGAGGGAAGCAGGCTCCCTGCTGAGCAGAGAGCAGGATGCAGGGCTCTATCCCAGTACCCTGGGATCATGACCTGAGCCAAAGGCAGAGGCTTTAACCCACTGAGCCACCCAGGTGCCCCTCTAATGGATTTTTTAAAAGATTTTATCTTTAAGTAATCTCTACACCCAAGAACTCACAACAGGATCAACAGTCGCATGGTCCAACTGAACCAACCAGGTGCCCCAGATCTCTGTGTTTTATTTCTTTTTCTTAAAAAATTTTTAAAAAGATTTTATTTATTTGTTAGAGAGAGTGTGAGCACGCACAAGCAGAGGGAGCAGCAGGCAGAAGGAGAAGCAGGCTCCCCATCGAGCAGGGAGCCCAACTTAGAACTGGATCCCAGGACCCTGGCATCATGACCTGAGTCAAAGGCAGATGCCCAACAGACTGAACCAAATATCTGTATTTTAAAAGTAACTCCATTATCATACTACTAATTTTCAAATGGGATTGAGTCTTCATATTTTAGCCATGATTTGGTGTTAATTTCAGAAAATATTCACAATCAATTTTTAGATAAGAGGTAGTCTTAAATCTTTAGTTACTCTATTATTTTAAAAAGACTTGCTGAAAGGGGTCCCTGCATGGCTCAGTCGGTTAAGTGACTGGCTCTTGATTTCAGCTCAGGTCATGACCTCAGGGCTGTGGGCTTGAGCCCCAAACTGCTTTCCACAGCTCAGCAGGAGTGGGCTTGAGATTCTCACACCCTCCCCTTCTCTCCACTTCATGCTTGCTTGTACACACACACACACACACACACACACATGCACGTGCATGCTCTCTCTCCAAAATAAATAAATCTTTAAAAAAAAAAAAAAGACTTGCTGAAAATTTAATAAAATGTCAATGGAAAAAAATAAAAAATAAGATGTCAATGGAACTATCACCTGACATGACTGAAAAAAGTTAGCCAGATATGTGCCACTTCAGCTTAATTAAAGAACATGAGAAAAACAACTGCATTTTAGTTATAATCATATCATTAGAGCTACCACTTTTCACATGCATTAGTGTTGTCCAGTGGCTTAATTTATAAGCATCTATTGTTAAACAGCACAGAGGTTTCTTTCATGCGCTCAACCAAGTATAGTTCAAGTTCAGTAGCTTCCTTGTTTACTTAATTTTGTTTCATTCTGTTTTCTTTTGGAGATATTTAGTATAGTATAGTCATAATCTTTTTGCCTTTATCCTTCAGGATATATTTTATTTAATTTTTAATTTTAATTTTTTAAAGATTTTATTTATTTATTTGACAGACAGAGATCACAAGTTGGCAGAGAGGCAGGCAGAGAGAGATGGAGAAGCAGGCTCCCTGCTGAACAGAGAGCCCGATGCCAGACTCGATCCCAGGACCCTGGGATCATGACCTGAGCCGAAGGCAGAGGCTTTAACCCACTGAGCCACCCGGGTGCCCTAATTTTTTATTTTTAAAGATTTGATTTATTTAATTGAGAGAGTGGGAGAGTACAGGGGTGGGGGCCGGAGGGGCAGAGGCAGAAGCAGATTCCCCACTGAGCAGGGAGCCTGACAGAAGGCTCAGATCCCAGGACCCTGAGATCATGACCTGAGCAGAAGGCAGATGCTTAACCAAAGCAGACATTTAGCCAGCTGAGCCACCCAGGTGCACCCAGGGTATATTTTAAATAAGAGCATGGGTTAATGCCCTCACCAACAGGTCTATTTAAATAGTCTACTCATAAATAAATAAACAAACTACTCCAGACCCATAAAGTGAATATGAATTCCCAATGAAATGTAGTTACTTGCGTGCTGATTTAATGGATGTGTGATTTTGGTGTACCTAAAAATACAAAATGTATTGATCATCCGACTTAATTTTTTTCAGGAGCCGTGAAAGCATTAAATGACAAGAAAGGTTCTTGCAAATGAAACATTAGGACTGTTAAGTTTAGCTTTTATTGTTTGTACCAAAATATTTTCCCAAGAAATTAATTTCCAAAATGATCACAGATATCAATCAAAAGTAGTATTTCAAAACCAAAACGACAAAAAAGAGGCCTTCTTGTGATTTTGTGAAAGATCCACCTCTGCCAGCTTACAAAGCCTATCCTATTTCCTGGTCCATATCACCTACTTCCTGGACTCACCTGTCCTTTCTGTAAGGGCCAAAGACCATGTTTTATGTACTGTTTAATCCCCAGGGCTTAACACAGGAACTGGTACATAGTAGATTCCAGCCCATTCTTTTTTTTTAAGATTTTATTTATTTATTTGACAGACAGAGATCACAAGCAGGCAGAGCAGCAGGCAGAGAGAGAGGAGGAAACAGGCTCCATGCTGAGCAGAGAGCCCGATGCAGGGCTCCATCCCAGGACTCTGGGATCATGACCCGAGCTGAAGGCAGAGGCCTTAACCCACTGAGCCACCCAGGCACCCCTCCAGCCCATTTTTGAATGCATAAATGATAGTAGCACAAACACTGCTCCCTATATCCCCCTCTACTAGTAAGGAGAGGGGGATTATGAGGTCGGAAGTAATTAATATGCATGATAATATGTCATATGGAATCATTTAATCCTAATTATGAAATTGAATGTCCATTCCGCCCATTCTGCAGAAGAGAGGAGACAGGACCAATTGGCCAATGCCCAGACACCTTCCCTGGAACCAGTCATTCAGTCCCTGCGTTGAGACAGAGATGATCTGGTCAAAGTCTTTCACATATAGAGGAACCAGAAGCCATAGAGAAGAAAGTGACTTTTCACATATATACAAGATCTGTAGTCAGATTACATAGAAAGGGAGGTCAAAGTAGAATTTCTTGCTGTTTATTGGCCATTCTCTTTGCCTAGCCCTCTACCACATTGAGCAGCCCAGCCCTGCCTTTGGAAGAATTCCAGAGCTAGGAAGGGATGGTGGGATGAGGAAGCACAGCTCAAGGCTCAGCTCAAGATAGTAGAAGTACCAGATAGTAGTTGGGACACACAGGGGTTCCATCTCTACTCCCTAAAAAAAGGACAGACTACTTCTCTCTCCCTAAGTCTTCCTCCACCCCACCCTTAGCTCAGACAATGAAACTAGAAGACCAACGCTAGAGTTGGGGGAAATATCTTGGCAGGATTTTATTCCAGCAGCAAGCCTAGCAGAAGAAAGACAGTCATCCAGGCTCCTGCAGAAAGAAAGAAATGATTACAAATAGGGTTCAGTGGCTTTGGGAGCCTGGGAAACTTTTTAGGCTTAAATATTCCACTTTGGGGGATTATTTAGCCATCCAGTCATGCATTCTTTCAACAAAGCTTTCCTGGGTCCCACTGTCCCAACTGTCTGACAGTCCCTCCCTTAAAATGGGGGTGAGGCAGATGGAGTATAGGGATGAAATGCACTCTCTAGTTCAATGGGGACCCCAGTTAGCCTCCCTCACTTATTACCTGCCTGGCCCTAACCCCCTACTCTAAGTCATTTCTGGATAGTTTTAGGTTCTGATGAGGTGTAAAGCTCTGTGACCACCAACAACCTCACAATGACAACTCTGCCATATTTCTGCTGAGTAAGCTGAGACTTGGAGAGGGTAACTGACTTCTCCCAAGTCACATAGAGTTGAGCAGAGACAGGATCCAAGACCAGCACCATCCAGAACCCAGTGTGCACCCTCAAACCCTGGTGCACCTACCAGAATTTCACACCAGTCTCTATGCACCAACCTGCTAAGCACCATCTGCTGGAGGCATTGGACTCCGGAACCCCATAAAAAGAAAGACTGAGCTTGAGGAACCATCCTGACAGAATTCCCATTGCTTCAACAAGATAAAGAGAAAGGGTTGACCCTTTGTTGAAGCAGGGCCTCAGAAGTGTGTGATGATGACCATTTTGCCTCTAATTAAAACGGACTTCCTAAGATAGGCTTTCCCCTGAGGGTCAGCTCTCATGGAATAGAAATGAAGATGAAGGGGCGCCTGATAGCTCAGTGGGTTAAAGCCTCTGCCTTCAGCTTAGGTCAGGGTTTCAGGGTCCTGGGATCGGGCCCACGGGGGACTCTCTGCTCAGCGGGGAGCCTGCTTCCCCTTCTCTCTCTGCCTGCCTCTCTGCCTACTTGTGATCTCTCTCCGTCAAAAATAAATATAAGAAGAAAAAAAAAAGAAATGAAGATGGAATGGAATAGAAAGAAGAGACTGTTCAGACTAGCAGGAATATGCAAAAGCAGACTGGTGCAGGGACAGACTAGAAGAGTGAACTGGTGTGGCAGGAAAGGTAGGAATGGAGGAGGAGTAGAAGTTGAATGAGAACAGGATACGTGAAGGGAGGGGACGCCTCCAGAGCAGAGGAGAAGCTGAGGATATAGATTTGGTGGGGATATGGACCTGGACCGAGGGAAGAGTGTAGGACAAGGAGGTTAGGGACCTCAGAGCAGGTCCCTGGGAGGCTCTGCAAGGAGTCAAGGAAGCTCCTAAATGACCCAGTCACCGCTTATCCGGTTGGGCCCGCACACCATCTAGCCGGCGCCGCTCTCCAGGAGCTCTTGGGCTGGGGTCCCCCAGGTGAGGTCTTCTGCCTGCAGGTCTGCGGAGGACACAGCATAAAGGTAGCAAGGTCCCTCCCAGCCCCAGCCAGGGAAGGCCTTTGCGGGAGACAGCAAAGAATAGGTGTTTTCTGCAAAATCCCGTCCCATGGGTCAATCCACGGGCCCCGTGCTCCACAAGCCCCACCTTGGTTACGCCCCTGTCAAGATAAGCCAATCCCCAACTTCGCTGTCTTCCAGGCCCCTCCTTAGTCCCGCCCCCAGGATGGCAGCATTGGTATATTGCTAGGCGTCTGGATCCCTAGTGGCGGTGCCCAGTGGCCGCCCCAGCCTCGACGGCCTGGAGTCTCCAGGGCTGCCTGCTTACTGGTTGGCACAGGTATCCCTCTCGCTCGTCACACAAGGTCACTTGGCTGTGCAGGTAGAACGTGTCGTTGGTTACGAAGTGGAACGCGTTGAATGAAGGCCAGCGTCCCTGGCAGAGAGGCCCCCTTGGCCCGCAGCCTCTGAGCAACCAGTTGCTGACTGGGCAGCTGTGGGGGAGAGGCAGCGTCTCTCACTGTTTGGAGTCCCGGCTTGGGCTGGCTCTGTGGGCGCAGAAACATTGATTTCCCCTTTTTTGCTTGTGCTTTGAGTGTAGATGCTGCGTCTCCAACTGAGAACTTTACTTGCATTGTTTCATTCCATCCTCGCATCAATCCTAGCCGGAAGATTATACTTTTGCCCCCTTCCCTTTCTCTTTCTCTCTCCCGACTCTTTCCTCCCGCCTACTCCCTCCCTCCCTCTTTCTTTTTCTCTTTTCTTTTTTCTTCTTTGTTTCTTCCTTTTCTCTTTCTTTCTATCTTTTCTCTCCCTCTGTGTTTTGGTTTCTTCTTCTCTTCACTATTACTTTGGTGGTGTGGTGGTGATAACTCATGGCAAGATGATCTTTTAGTTTTCTTTCTTTCTTTCCTTTTTTTTTTTTAAACATTTATTTTGAGAGAGCGAGGACACCAGTGGGAGGAGGAGCAGAGCCAGAGGGAGAGAAGAGGACTCCCCACTGAGAGTTTCTATCCTACCACCCTGAGATTTTCAACCAAAACCAAAAGTCTAATGTTGAACAGATGGAGTCAGCCTAGGTGCCCCATCTTTTCATTTTCTTTGTCTTAATTTTATTTGTTTTTATAAGGCTCTCTTCTTTTGGTAAAGTTTGCTTGATAGGGCATAGTTTATCAATCATCACTTATTAGCAATAATTGCTCCAATTAAAAATAAAAATAAACCTCAGTTATTGGTGGCAATGTAGGGATTGGTCGGCAAACTCTGACAGACATAGAAAATTTTGAGCTGGGGCACCTGGGTGGCTCAGACCTTAAGGGTCTGCCAGGTCATACCAGGATACTGGGATCAAGCCCCACATTGGGCTCCTTGCTTGGTGGGAAGCCTGCTTCCCCCTCTTCTACTCCCGTGGCTTGTGCTCCCTTTCTTGCTGTGTCTTTCTCTGTCAAATAAACAAGCAAAAATTTTTTAAATAAATTTTTTAAAAAGATTTTATTTACCTTTTTTTTTTTGAGAGAGAGAGAGCACAAGCAGGGAGAGCAGCAGAGGGAGAAGGACAAGCAGACTCCCCACTGAGCAGTGAGCCTGAGTAGGCCTTGACATGGAGCTTGATGCAGGACTCAATCCCAGGACTCTGGGGTCTTGACCTGAGATGAAGGCAGATGATTAACCTACTGAGCCACTCAGGAGCCCCCAGGAAACACCCTATAATAAGTTCTCCTGTCTTCACTGAGCAGCCCAGTTGGGTTTCTGTTACTTGTCTGGCAAGGTGGTTTTTTTAGAGATACTAATTTGATTTGTTCTTTGATTTCTCTCTCATTCCAACAGGCAGTCTGGGCTTTGGGGTGTTTGAAGGACCCAAACTGTTTGAAGTCAAGGACTCTTTTTGTCTCCTAAAAGTCGAATCTGAAGTGCCAGGCTGCTGTAGTCATGGAATATGGGGCTCTTGATCTCAAGGTTGTGAGTTCAAACCCCACGTTTGTTGTAGAGATTATTTAAAAATAAGATCTTGAAAAAAATGAAGAGGCAACCCTGAGGGAGGGAAGGGAGAGGAGTAGAGGGGAAGGAGGGAGGTGGGAGGGAGGGAGTCACTCTCACTCTGGGAATCAGGAGGCAGGGGCATCTGCATCTTCAAGTCCTCTTTAGGACATTTTAGTTTCATGGGTCAACAAGTTCTGTTTTATTTTTTTTTCACAGTATCTATCTATCTATCTATCTATCTATTTGGCTCAAGCCAGTCAGAGTTGGGTTTTCAGCCACTTGCAATACACAGTGTCCTGATACATGTCAAACAGTGATGCTTTTGGGGTGATGAAAGAGAAGCTCATACTTAACCCTTCCCTTCTTTCTGTGCCTGCTCTTTCCAAGGTTTTTTTTTTTTTTAGATTTTATTTATTTATTTAACAGAGAGAGAGCACAAGCAGAGGGAGCAATAGACAGAAGGAGAGGGAGAAGCAGACTCCCCATTGAGGAAGGAGCCCCATGTGGGACTCGATCCCAGGACCCTGGGATCATGACTTGAGCCGAAGGCAGACGCTTAACCAACTAAGACACCCAGGCGCCCCCTCTTTCCACACTTCTACTGAATTTGGGATGAACTGTTTAAAAGTCATTAAAAAGCAAAACATAATGGAGATACTAGTGTTAAATGCATCTGGGCTTATTATTTTGAATTTATAGACTTTTCTCCCTTTTCTTTTTAAAAGCTCACTGTTTTCTGTTTTGGCAGGCAGGTTTGGTTGGAGGATTGGGTTATAATTTAAGAGCAGGTGCTTTGTACCAATATGTGCTCGGCGGGGGCAGGGTGGGGGTCAACTCAGTCATATAACTTTCTGCTGTTGCAGTCAGCAGTATCTTGTGATACAGAATGCCAAATAATCATATCAATAAAGCTAACCCTCATAAACCCAAATGCTATGCAGTAAACATGCTCTTATTACTCCCAGCAGAAGAAAATGAGGCGTAGTTCAAACCCAGACAGTCTATGTTGCAGAGTCCATGTTCCAACCAACCCGGAAAAAAATTAACACCAAAACAAAAGCTGTCTCATTCTCAGTGCATGAAAACACAATGATATACTTCCTAATTTCTAGGGAAGGATTTTACAGCATTTTGCAAGTATCTCACCAATACGGTTTGTTGACAAACGGACAACAGAGGTGGGCTCTTACCAGATACCTAATCTGCTGGTGCCTTGACCTTGGACTTCTAGCCTCCAGAACTATGAGAAATAAAATTCTGTTCTTTAAAAGCTGCCCAGTCTGTGGTATTCTCTCCCAGCAGACTAAACCTACTGTCACAACATGGGCTCGGCTGCTTGTCCTCTTCCTAGAAAATCACCTCTACCCAACGGACTCTTCAGATGCCAGGGTCTGGCCAAACCTCACTGGTCCTCCCATAGTCGCTGGACACATATATTGTCTGGGCCTTCCCAGAGTTACAGTGTCCACTCTGGCCCCCGCCTCTTCTTTGCTGTAGAGACATGAGCTGCTCTGACTCACCTGAGTGGGCGCAGTAGTTGTCCTTGCACATATAAACACCCCCACCAGCTGGGTACTCATCCAAAGCATGGGCTCCTGCTCCGGGACTACTGCTCTGGGTGCATTTAGGGACACCTGACCTGACCCATTCAAGTCAGAGGACTTTGCTGTCCCTGAGGAGCTGGGTGATGAGGGCTGTTGAGTGAGCAGCTACTGTCTCAGGTGACTAGGCTGCTGCAGCTCCAGCAGTCGGGGCTGATTCCACTGGCCAGGAAGGTGTCTGTGTGGCAGCGCTGTGATGTGTTTTGGACAGTATGCTTATCATGAGGGCTATTGTTGGGGCTGGGTGTGCAGCTGTAGTTTCCCCTTGCTGAGTCCCGGACATGCTTGTTCCAGGAACAGTTATCCCTAGGATGGTCAAGGCTAGTGAAGTGGTGTGGATGACCGCACTGGTTGTCGTGTGTAGAGATTCTTTCACATTGGTGATCTTGTTCAGTGTGGTTGGGGAAATCACTGTAGCTTACTCCTCAGACACAGTGGCTGTCATGGACCCCATTGATAGGACGCCATCACCTGGTATGCTTAATGCTGTTAGAACTGTGATCGTGGCTGATATCTGAGTGTCAGTGGACACTGATGATTCCAATCCATTGATTATGGAGCTTGATGCTAATGGGGCTCTGATTGGAGCTCTGATTCTGTTTTAGTGCTTAGCTGAAGTAGCTGTTCTAGATGAGGCTGTGCTTCTGGATCTCTCGTTTGGAGTCTCAAGTATTGGGGTAGTCTGCTCAGTGGACCCAGCAGAGCTGTTGGCTTGTGGTAAAATGGGAGGAGTAGCTAGTGGTGTACTCTTCTGGACTCTGACATTACTGTCCTCCTGGTTGTTGGTGAGAGGTTAAGGGGAACTGCAGAGCTGTTGTCTCTCCCATTGTTGGATACAGCCAAGGTTTCAGTGAGCATGCTGTAGGTCCCTTAGGTTTTGTGGAGTTTGCTGTATTTGATTCAACTCCCTGAGTTGTAATAGTGCCTGTAAACAAACAAACAAAAAGAAACCAATACACCTGTTCCCTCCACCAATCCAGAGTTCTTTTCAAATGTTCTCAGTTGATGAATTATCTTTATTTGAAGAGTCAATAAAAATCTTATCAACACCAACTACACTATTGCTGACTCACTTTCATTTATGTGCCAGCCCTGTGCGAATAGATCTGAACTGATGCATGATCTTCATTCCTCTTACAGATGAATTTCACTAGTGCTGGCAACTATGTCTCCTGTTCAATGACTACTCTAGAGACAGAGTCAGCAAAAGATGGAAATCTGCAATTGCGTTTGGTCTTCAGTATCCAGATGACTTTCTTTTTCTTTCTTTTTTTTAAAGATTTTATTTATTTGACAGAGAGAGAGAAATTACGAGTAGGCAGAGAGGCAGGCAGAGAGAGAAAGGGGAGGAAGCAGGCTCCCTGCAGAGAGCCCAACGTGGGGCTCAATCCCAGGACCCTGGGATCATGACCTGAGCCGAAGGCAGAGGCTTTAACCCACTGAGCCACCCAGGCGCCCCTCCAGATGACTTTCTTGATGTGAATTTCCTTCTACATTGAATATGGTTCTAATATTTAAAGATATACATTTTTTGGTATAATGTGATCCCTACTTGCAATCCAAGTGCTTCATTTAATGCAGTAGCTGTCCAGGATAGTTTTGACATCATTCAGTTTTCACCTTGTCCAAGTAAGGTGCTGTTCCATTGCACAAGTATTGTTGCATTTAATCCTCACAACCAACATGAGGTAAAGATTATTATTTCTATAATAATGAAATGAAGAAACTGAGGTTCAGACAGGCAAAGAGAACTGTGCAAGGTCACACAGCCAGGAAGTGGTGACACTGCATTTGAAACGAGGTCTGTTAGATTCTAGAGCCCAATGTCTTCCCTGTCGCACTCTACCACCTTGCAAAAATGTAGCTTCATACTCCTGGTTGAGTCAACCACTCTAGAGAGAAAGTCCCAAATCAGCTAAGAGCTGGGTCTCTTGGAAACCTTCCTCTTTCCCCTGGGCGATGGGCAGAAATAGGTCCTTAACCCAATGCTCTCTCATTGCATCCTTGGCACAGTCATCAAAGGACTAATTCCAAAAACTGGAGGTGACCCAACCCAGGTGTTAGGCTCATCATCCTTCCCACAACCTAGCTTTGAAGAGGCACTAACCCTTGTCTTCAATTCTGCATCTGGCACCTGCCCCCTCCACACCTCACTTTATTCTAGCCTTGTGCAGAGCTAAGGAGTCACAACAGGGCAGGAGAGCTGGCCAGAATGTGTGGAAAGAGTAAGAAGACCTAGGTTCTAGAGCTGGCTCTATTGCTGACTTGCTGTGTAATCTTGAGGAAGACCCAACCCTCTTTATGCTTCCATGTCCCCCTCAAAACAGTGAGGGACTTGGGCTCAATATTGTAGAAGTCATTTAAGCTCCGGTGATCTGTGAGTCTATTTGCAACAAAAATCCTGATTGTAATGAATAGAGGCCATGCCACAAATTTTAATTTGCAGGGAGAGACGTTTCCATTGGATCTGATTTTATGGGATTTTCCCCCCTCATGTATTTAACCAGTTGTCCCTGCCATGCTATGGTAAAGTCCATCCTTCCCTCACTGATTTGTCATGCTATATCCAGACCAATTTTCATGCTCTTTTGTTCCTTTGGTTCACTTGTCTATCACTGCACCGACACCATATAATGTAAATCTCAGTATCTGGTAGAGTGAGTTTCCCATCTTGCTCTTCAAAATTATCTCAGCTATTGTTGGCTTTTAGTTCTACCATATAGTTTAAAATCTGTTTATCAAGTTCTACAAAACCCCTGTTGGGATTTTGGTTGGAAGTGTGCTACAATTATAGATGTGGTAAGAGTGGACAACTTTATGATAATGAGATTTCCCCATCCACAGCAGTATTTTTGAGAAGGAGTGGGGTGTAGGCTGGGTGTATCCCAGGCCTCTGAAGTCTGACCTGGGATAGAATCACGTTCATGAGCCTCAGTTTCCTCAGCTATACAACAGGGATAGTAATAGTACCCACTTCGCTGATGGTCATGAGGGTTAAATAAGAAGATACCTATAAAGCACTTAGCATGGTGCTTAGCCCATAGTAGGTGCTCAATAAGTAGAGCCTGCTACTAGTAATGATTATCCCCTCTGTTCCTTTCACCAAGATCGGTATCTGCTTCCTGGGTGCTCGCCAAAGATACTTCTCTCTGGCAAAATTTACAGATTCATGGGAGCAATAAGACATCTAATTTCCTGCCACTTCCCAAGATCTTCCCCCATACTGTCCTAGAAGCTCAGGACCCAGGGCTGCACTCCTATCTGGACTCAGAGAGGCTTTGGAGATGGTCATTGTTCTTCACTGGAGTAGGGCAGGGGAGGGCAGTAGGGGTCCAAGGCCTCCAGTCTGGACCATCTTAAGAGGGAACTACCCAAGCTATTGGCCTGGCAACAGATGGGAAGGACAGACAGCAAGGGAGAGACAGCTGGGCTGATAGACAAGATGGAGGGAGTAGACAAAGAGAGCATCCTGGAAGAGGATGGATGAGCAAAGCTGGAAGTCCCTTGGAGGTTATCCTGTCATGCTCCTGCCTCCAAATTCACTGGTGTCCCAAGCCATTCAGACAACTTAGGGTTGGGCGGGGGATGGCTATACTCACATTATATGATCTTCTTGGGGACATTACCTTCTGTCTCTTCTTTTGACAGCTTCTTCCCCTCTATTTGGGTCTGTGAGAGCCCCCAGAGCAGGATAGATGGAAAAGGTATAATGTGGGTGCTCACCAGGAAGATTAAGGTCTCCTTCCAAAGAGATGGCAGTAGTCACAAAAATCACTGGATACCCATGGCCCTGCTGGTTGATGGTCCTGGAGAGCACTGAGCTCAAACAGGGGAACAGACAGCAGTGCTCCAAGATAGTGAGGCGCTGCTGGCACTGGTGCCATCTCTCTTCTGCCTGAGTATATTACCACCCCTGTCCCCAGTTGTCCAGACTCCTTCCTAGCTGGCCCCAGGGGACTTTACAGGGCTGGAACCAATGCAGACAAGAGGTGGATGGAAGGTGAAGTTTCCCACCAGCTGCAATGAGTGGGCCTTTGGGGACTCCCATTCCAACTGGTAAATATTCCCAAGGCCTCTGTCAGCCTTTGCTGACCAACTGGGAAGAACTCTGGGCCTTCCAGCCTTCCCCCCAGCACAACACCAGGGAATCTGAGTCTCAATGACATGGATGATTTACTGGTCTCCCAACTCTTGGGCTAAGAGCTGGCCACTTGATTTTAGAGCTGCAGATCAATCTCACTGTCTCCCCACTGCACAGCTGGGGAAAATGAGGTCCAATGACTTACCCAAGGATGAGAATCCAGCCCTCCAGGCAGGTCTTCCTAATGCCTATTACTGCCACAGCTTTCTTAGATTCCTGCATTCCTAGCTCAGGAGCTTGCTGTGGCTCTCAATAGTCTTTAGTGTGAAGGTCCCAAGGAGACCTCCCAGGTCCCAAGTATCCCACCAGATCTCATTCATCTGGCCCACAAACTCTTTCTGCGACCTTCCAGCAAGCTCCAGGGCTCCTCTCCTCTGTAAAGCTGTACCTGCATGACTGGTCGGTGTGACCTCATCAGACTAGCGCCCCCCCCCCCAGAATGAAGACCAGTCTTCTCTATCTTGGGGCTGACTCCTTCATCAGACTAGGGCTCCCAACCATGAGAACCAGATTCCCACCCCCTCCCCTGCCAAAAATAAAAATTTAGAACACTAAGGGGAGATTACATTAAGTCAGAAATTTTCAGGGTACATTCTCTCTCCCATTAGACTGGAAAGCTCTAGAGAGCAGTCAGTAACTCTCCCATCAGACAAACAGGCTTTTAAGGGGCAAGACTGGCCCAAGTTTGGAGATCTACCAGTTAGACATATTGATCCCAACACAAAACTTTATTGTCAATACATAGATTCCTGGCCCCACTGGCTTCACCTTTCTCCTCTAAGTGCTTAGGTCAACTTGGGCCCCAGCTAGCTCTGGCCTAAAGCAGGGGACCAGGGATGTCCATCCTTAGGACTAATCTTGGCTGCCTTGGCCATCACTCCCTTTCCGCGCTCATTCTTTGCTGTGGGGCTCCTTCTCTCATCCAGCATCCTTCTCCATCTGAATTCCTCCGGACCTGGGGCTCACAGACACAAGCCCTGGAGAAGCCACCCCCTTCACAGCCCCATGGATTTGCCTAGGTGTAAGGCAGAAGGTGGGCTCAGGACAGACTGTGCCAAGTCACATAGCGATGCAGGAAAATGCCGCAGGGTGTGTGTGTTCAGGCCCCTTGGCTCCCATTCTGCCTCTCAGCGGCTGCTCTTGTTTTTGTTAAGGAGTACGTTTGTGTTAGATTCCTGAACCTGCAAACCAAGGGGCTTGTGTCAGTCCCCCACCTTCACATGGCATACACCCCCTCACTCCCCCTCTGCTAGCTTTACCAGCTACCCCACCGGGCTTCCCAGGGAAGTCCATCCTATGTCTGACTCTAGCTGCCTAGTGTCCTCTCCAAGCTTGGCAGCTGTGGACATTCACAAGACTCCAGGTCATTCTAGCCCCCTCAGGTGGTATAGGAAGCAGAGAAAGAAACTAAGGAAAATGGAAAATGGGTGTGTGCCTTTTTCTCCTTAGAAGCTTCCTCCCTCTGGAGGAGGCTGTTCTGGGGCGCTCTAGTGTGAACCCAGGGGTCCTCTGCCCACAGTGAGCCTAGGTATCTGCCACCAGGCAGAAACGGAGTTGGTTCTTACCACCCTAAGAAGGAGTAGTAGCTTTGAGGGAGTCAGGGACTTAAGCGACTCAGTGGGAGGAGCCTGATGAGGGGTTGAGGCAGAGCCTCTCAGAGAGGGAAGGGGTGGAACTGAAGGGACCGGCCGAGGCTGCCGCCGGCATGCGGTAGTCCAAGCAGGGGATCCGATCTCGGAGCAGACAGAAAGCTTGGCTCATGGGGCAGAGGCTAGGCTGGCCTGGGGGTGCGAGGCGGGCTAGCACTTGCTGGGTAGGAGAGGGAAGCTGCACGCACCTTCTCCCTGTTGATGAGTGCGGTGATCAAGTCTTGCTGGTACGTCATATCGCGGATGTCCAGGGAGGAGCCGCTCACCACCGACAGGTTCAGTGACAAGTACTTGTTCAACAGCTCCTCCTCCTGCTCCTGGTTGAAGCGGATGGAGCGGACCTCCTCCACTATCCTGCGGGCGGAAGGGTGAGTACTTTCCGAGGGCTGAGCGAGTGGAAGAAGCGAGATGCCCATCTCTTCCCTGGCCTCCACTCCGCTCCGCCCTCCCCCTTCGCTCCTATGGAGATCCAAGCCAAGCTGCGCTGTCGTGTGAGATGGAAGGAACAGGAAGGTCTGGATTCCGGCTCCTCCACCCACCGACCCCCAGCGAGTCATTGAAACCTCTCTGAGCCGCAGGGTCCGCCTTATAAAACGGTGAGGGCGTGAAGCCAGAAAAATCTGGGGCTCCGCTCAGCCCGGACTCACGGGACTCGGGGTACCCCCAGTACCCGCCCTACGTGTTGAGCTCATCTCGGATCTCCTTGTACTGCGTCAGGTTCTCCTGTATTGCCTCGAGCACCAAGCAAAAGTTGTCATAGGTGTTTTCTGAGAGGTTAGACAGGTGGCCCCCCGACAGTGGCTCCTGCGGGACGCCAGACATCTCCAGACGGGCAACCACACAGTGCACCAGCGGCAGCTTGTTACTTCCATCCAGCTCCTGCTTGCCTCCCTGGGAAGAGGGAAATGGACAGGAGACAGACAGCTCAGCCGGCACCCCTCCCCCAGCCCCTTCCCGCTTGGTTTGGGGGAGGATGAGTCTCTTAGGACACCAGGGTTCTAATGCCCCTCATTTCAGCTCCAACCAATCTTAGCCCTCCCCCCCTGCTGCGGGAGCTCAGCTTCAAATGCATTACCCCCTCCTCCACCTCTTGGAAAATTCTCATCCCTTTTCAAAACTTAGCACCCAGTTTCACTCTTGATAAATCCTACCTAACCAACGTCTAAAGCTCTAACTACTCTCAAGTCATAGTTCCCAGCCCTCAACATTTGGGATGTACTCCCCTTCCACTCCACCAACATTTTGGAAGTCCTACCCATGAATGAGTAACACTGTAACTAACATTTAAGGAGTTCTACCTGTGTGCCCACTACTGTTCATTTATCCACGTAATTCTCATAATAGTCCTATGAGAGCAATACTATTATTATTCCCATTTTACAGAAGAAGACGTCGAGGTTTAGATTGGCTACCTGCCCTAAGGTTACCCAGCCACTCAGTTTTGAGTTGCCATGGAAACCAGACATCTAGGGAACCCACACCCCTCAGATGGCACACAAGGTGGGGGATGCTGTCCCCACGTCTCAGGCTTGACTTTCTCTAGGCCCTTAAGCGTGTATGCACACATGGGCACACACACACACACACACACATACGTGTGCTCCAGTCAGCACCTATACATTCACCCTCTCCTCCCTTCTGCCCTCCCCAGCCCACTTACCTCACTGAAGTTTATCTGATACAGTTGCCCCTGCTCTCCTGCCTTCATCATTTGCTCCAGATTGGTGGTGACCACAACGACAAACAGGTTAATGCCAATGAAGGCACCAATGGTGATGAAGGTGGCAAAGTAGATGGCGCCCCCAATCTCCATTGCATATTCTCTTGTCTCTATCCTGGAGATGACAGGCAGGGGCCCCATCACCGCCCTGGTCCTTTGAGTCTCCTTTTCCCCATCTATGAAATGCGGACAATATCTCAAGACCTCCCGGGACTTCTGCTACCTCACTGCTGTTGGGCAGATCTAGTGCCTGTTCTGATTGTCAAAGGATCCACTCTTTGCTGAGCACCTGCTGTCCTGCCAGGGACAGAGCATAGGCCTCAAGCCAGCCCTCCAAGGTGGGGATTTGTACATCGGCATTATCAAGTTTAATCTATTGGCTATACTCTTTATTCATGTTTTTCTTATTATCAAAAGTAATTCAAGCTCATTATAGAAGGATCAGAAGGAAGAAGTGAGATATGCAGGAAAAAAGCCCATCCATTCTTAATACATTATGAATCTCCTAAGTAAGAAGGTCTTTCTCCCTTTCTCTCTCTTTCCACACATCCCGCCACCACACACATATGTATATATACACTCTGTGCCAGGCTCTATGCTAAGAGATTTATATAGCTTTTCTCTATTGATCATAGCAGTTCAGATATAGTTAATTATTACCATTCCCAACTGCCAGGTAAAGAAGCTGAGGCTTAGAAGAGAGATGAAGTAACTTGTCCAAGGTTGCATGGCTAGTGTGAAGGAGCAAGGACTCAAAAGCCCAGCCTTCAGTCTACCTTTACTGCTCACCCTGTGATTTTTCCACTGCCTACATCATACTGGGCAATGCCCGCAGAAGCTCTTTGCCAACTGTTCTATTCCCTCAAGAGAAAAAAGGTATCAGTCAGAGAGATCTACTCTCTGGAGGGGACGGGAAACAAGTAGGGCTGAGGTGTAAATGGAAAAGACATAAAGAACAGAACCTGGTGGCCATCTGTGGCCAGAAATAACCTTGGGCAGTGGCTCTATGAATGAATGAAATGAGACTCCCAGGAGTCCAGGCAGTTTGATGGGCTCGAATGGGGACTGGGAGGCTGTCCTGAAACCACAGATCTGCTCTCTTGCTCGAGGTCTCACTACCCAGCTGTTTAGTGTGACAGGGGCCATCTTCATGAATGGGTCTGCAGTAGGACTTCGAAAGGGGGACAAGGCCTCCAGAAAACCAAGACCAGTCCTAGGGGGTCTCCTTTTCCCTGATTTGAAGGCCCAGGCAGCCCCCTCCTGCTGGGCCATCCTCTTCCTAAGCCCTGGATCTCCACTCCTACTGCCTTGCCCCACTGGGGTCGGGGGAGGGGGGAAGAGATACCCTGCAGACACTCACTTAAAGTTATTGTAGATATCCACCCAGCCATCTTGGGTGATGCAGATGAAGAGGGTATACAGAGCAACCTGCATGTTTTGGAAATGCCTGGGCAGAAACGCACCAAAGAGAGTGACCCCAAACACGGAAAACACCTGCCGGAGAGACCAAAGAAGATGCCTGAACTTTACCCAACCACCTTGGAGACAGGACAAGCAGCTGCCATGCAAAGCTGCCAAGGGAATCCCAGGGGTTCAGGCTCAGAGGCCTCTCCTCTTCTCTATCAACCCCCTCCCCCCAGTCCCCAGTGACCTGGGGGTTCTGGTCAGGGAAAGGGAGCAGTTGGGGGTGGGGGAGAGCACTGACCAGCATGAAGAAAAGGATGAGGGTCATGATGTTGGCCATGTCAGGCACCGACTGCAGGATGACACGGATGATCCGGGCCAGAGGCTCCACCGCCATGCACACATGTACCAGACGAAGTGCCCTATGGCACAGCCTCTCAGGGGTGCCCCTCGGCCCCTCCCACGCCCCTCCGCCCCACTTACCCCCAACCTGCCCAGAGGGGCAGAGACGATCCCCACCCCATCTTTCTCCCGGGATCCAGACAGGTGCCCTTCTTTTCCCCAGAGTTCCCAGCTCACCTGAGGGTATAGGTGATAGCGTTGACATTGAGTTCGCTAATGAACAACCCCAGGAGCAAGGTAAAGATGATAAGGAAGTTGAGGATGTTCCAGCCGTCCTGGGGGTGGTGGGGGATGGGGAGGTGGGCCAGCCCCAATGGTGTCTATCAGACCCAGGCCGTGGGGACATCCTGGGTCTGCCCTCCCACCACCCCAAGGATGGGGGAGCTCAATGTTCTTCTCAGGGCAGGACCAGTCATCTGCTATCCACTGCTGTTATTTCTCCTGCTGCCCCCAAATGTGCCACAAAATACACAGGCACTCGTTGTCTCCTGTGTATGTCAACAGCCAAGTGTATTCTGGGAGACACAAGGTGGAGACTCTCATACACACAGCTGATTCCCAAGCTGAGCACCGGCCTTGGCCAGTGCAGTGCAGAAAATGGCCCTGACCTACAGTTAGGGGACAGAAGAGGGTTTGGGCACTCCAGGCTTTGTGTGACACATGCTACAATTAATAATAAGATGAAAATAAATACCAAGAAAACCATTAAAGAATACAGCTTCGGTAGCCAATTTAGAAGGGAATTTTTACAAGCCCTTTGTCCAGCAAGGAATAAAGCCATAGAGGAATAGGGACAGAGGAAGGAAGTTCCCATGTATGAAAAGTTCAAGCACAGCCACTAAAGATGGAAACTTATATAGCAAACCATGGATGCATTTAGCTTTTAACCAGTGATCCCACTTCTAAAATATGAACCACGGAGACTCTGATCCAAGTACAAAATGCCATTTGTGTAAGGCTGAAGACCACTAAAGTGTCCGACAATGAGACACTGCTGAGTAAAACACGGAGCATTTAGTCAGTGAGCACTGCATAGCCAAAAAAAAGGAATGAGAAAGATCTCCATGTACTGATACAGAAAGGTTGCCAGGATCCATTAAGTGACAAAAGCCAAGTACAAACGGAGGGAGGACAAAGGAAAGGGAGGACTAAGATACATACATATTAACTTATGATTGCAAGATACACACTATGAGGGGCGCCTGGATGGCTCAGTGGGTTAAAGCCTCTGCCTTCTGCTCTGGTCATGATCTCAGGGTCCTGGGATTGAGCCCCTCATCGGGCTCTCTGCTCAGCAGGGAGCCAGCTTCCCCTTCTCTCTCTGCCTGCCTCTCTGCCTACTTGTGATCTCTGTCTGTCAAATAAATAAAATCTTAAAAAAAAAAAAGATACACACTATGAGGACAAACAAGAGACTATAAATACAAAAAGACCACCTGATGGGGAGGGGAAGAGATGAAGGGAAGGAGTGGAAGAAGTATTCTCTGGGTACCTACCTTTCCATATAGTTTTGACCAATCTGTATCTGCATTAAATATTCAAAGAGAAAAATTATTTTTTAGCAGGAAAAAATGTTCTTAAATGTATTGGGCCGTTCAATGAACACAAGCCTTCCTGGTATCCCACATTCAGCACGCTTGTGCCTACACATACACAAGGAGATGCAAGTCTGTCTATCCACAGACCCAGCCCTCCACCCAGCCAGTATTAAGCTCCTACTGTATGCCAGACCCTGAACGGGATCATAGGATACAAGGTTTCTGCCCTGCAGGGCACACCAACTATTTCCAGGAAGATAGATAACGAATTTAAACCCCATGTGAGACCGATAGGTACAGAGCATCAGGGAGACGCAGCAACACCTAACCTGGCCTGGGAGAGACAGGAAAATTCCTGGAAGAGAAGATATTTGAAGGGGTCTTAAGCTGTAAGCAGGAGTAAAGCAAGTGAGTCACATGGCAAGAGGCTTTCATGGACTTGGGCTCAGCTTGAATAAAGGCAGGAGGTGAGAGGCAGCAGTGCATGTGCGCACGTGTGTATGTGTGTGTGTGCGTGCATGTGTGTGCTGGGGAATGCACCTATCATTTTGGTAGCTGGAACGTCAAGAGCAAGGCAGAAAATGAGGCCGCAAAAATAAGCAAGCCACATCTTGGAAGGCCTCAAGCACTCTAAAGCAACTGGACCTGATCCTATAAACCATAGGGAGCTTCTGGTATTTTTAAGAAATTGAGAAACATTTAGGTGGTGAAATAGTAATTAATAGGCTGTGGGGGTGAGGGGGTGGGAGGGACCCCACAGGGTAGAAGAAAAGGAAGAGCTGGGGACTAAACTTTGGGGATTCCTATGAGGCTGGGTAATATTTTGAGATCTTAATTTATAGACTTTCTTCCCTTTCCTGCATCTCCCCTTTCCCTCCTCTTGCCTCCCCTTCTACCATGGCTATTTATCAGGGAGCAGATTTTGTAAACCAGGACCGAGGGGAAGAAGGGAGGGGATAGATGAGGAAGGGGGGCGGGGGGCAGAAGCAGTCTCCCACAAGCCCTGGCTTTTGGAACCAGAAGCCTGGGCCCTAGAGGAAGGTTAGGGTTTAGGACATTAGTTCTCAGCCAGGGATGATTTTGCCCTCTAGGGGACATTTCAGAATGTCTGGGGGTGTCATGACTAGTTTATCACGACTGGGAAGGTGCTAATGGCTTCTAGTGGGAGAGGCCAGGGATGTTTCTTCCAGTGCATTGGCTAGCCCCTACAGTAAAGGATTATCCAAGTAAAAATGTCAATATTGCCAAGGTTGTACCAGGTGGTGGGTATTATAGAGGGCACGGCTTGCATGGAGCACTGGGTGTGGTGAAAAAATAATGAATACTGTTTTTCTGAAAATAAATAAATTGGAAAAAAAAAAAAAAAGAAATCCGGATTTAGGGGACAAGCAGAGTGCCTTGGAGGAACATTAGATTCTCAGGCTTGCTTCAATTTTCTTGCACTATTGGAACCCTGGGGCTTAGCCTTGAAAGTGTAGACCCCTGGGGCACCTGGCTGGCTCAGTAGAGCTTGCCACTCTTGATCTCAGGGTCATGAGTTCAAGCCCCATAGTGGGCATAGAGCTTACTTAAAAAAATAAGAATGGAGTGCCTGGGTGGCTCAGTCCTTAAGCGTCTGCCATTGAAGCATCTGCCATCGGCTCAGGTCCCAGGGTCCTGGGATCAAGCCCTGCATCAAGCCCTGCATCGAGCCCTGCATGGGGCTCCCTGCTTAGCGGGGAATCTGCTTCTCCCTCTCCCACTCCCCCTGCTTGTGTTCCCTCTCACGCTGTCTCTCTCTGTCTCTCTCTCTCCATCAAATAAATAAATAAAATCTTTTTAAAAATAAGAATAAAAATAAATAAGTAAAGAAGCCTTGTCCAGAAAATGCAGACCCCCTAACTGCTGGTGAAAAGAAATCTCAAGAAGATATGAAGGAGGAACTGTGTTCTCTCATGGAACAGCTGCCCGCCTGCCTCCTAGGGCTAGTTCTGGTAAAGTGGTGTATTGAAATGTTCACAAAAAGCCTGAGTGTGCAAACATGTAAAAATGCACCAGCCCATTCTATTTTCTCTTAATAAACATCCTTGCAAACGTTGCTTGCACAAAGCAGTTCTTAGGACATCCAGACTTCAGAAATGTTCTGGGTTCTACACTCTGTATTCTATAAAGTAAAACCTCTGACCTCTGGAAAACTTAAAATTTTAATTGATTATCCTGGTAATGGCATTTATTTATTTATTTATTTTTTAAGATCTTATTCATTTACTTGAGAGAGGGAGAGAGAGAGAGCAGGAGCAGGGGGAGGGGCAGAGGGGCAAGCGGACTCCCTACTGACTTGGGAGCCTGATGTGAGGCTTGATCCCAGGACCCCAAGACTATGATCTGAGCCAAGTCACCCTCGTAACTGCTTGAGCCACCCAGGCGCCCCCTGGTAATGATATTTAAAAGATACTTCCAGGGTGCCTGGGTGGCTCAGTTGGTTAAGTGTCTGCCTTCTGCTCAGGTCATGATCCCAAGGTCCTGGGGACCGAGCCCTACATTGAGCTACCTGATCAGCAGGGAACCTACTTCTCCTTCTCCCTCTCCCCTCCCCCGACTCATGCTTTCTCTCACTCTGGGCTCTCTCTCTCAAATGAATAAATAAGTAAAATATTTTTTTTAAATAAATGAATGTTTATTTTTATAAAAGGTATAAGTAATTGATGTTTTTAAAAAAGATTTTAACCCACTGAGCCACCCAGGCGCCCCCCGATAGGTTTTTTTTAAAGCCTCTTCTCAAACATGCCCAAAGGCAAAATAAATCCCTTGACTTCAGAAACCACTTGACTGCAGAAGTCCTAGTGAAGCAAAGCTTGAGTTTCATTTAATGTAGCATTAAGACCTGTTCCCACCCAAATAGCTCTGACCCGAACAGGGGTCAGCAAGCTACAGCCTCTGGGTCAAATCTGGCCAGCAGCCCATTTTTTGTAAGACCCTCAGTCTAAGAATGGTTTTTATATTCTTAAATGGTTAGGGGGCAAAATCAAAAGAACGGTACTTTGTGACATGTGAAAATTATATGAAGTTCAAATTTCAGCGTCTGTGAATAAAGCTTCCTGGGAACACGGCCATGGTCAGCATGTCTGGACTGTTTATAGGGCATTTGTGCTCTGGGAAGAGGTGAGTGTCTGTCACAGGTCCTGTATGTCCCACAGAGCTTAAAATACTTACCTGGCCCTTTGCAGAAAGTCTGCTGACCTCTGCTCTTGAACCTTGTAAATTAAGGTGGAGACTCTCAAGCCCATTGCTCAGGTAAGGAAAGCAAGGTTTTCCCAAGATCACAGAACTGGGGAAGACTAATCCAGGGACTGGAACCCATGGAGGCTGCACTTCTAGGACAAATTATTTTCTGCTGCACCTCAGACAGACATCTCAGAAATAGTCTCTTTCTCCACATCACAACACAGACACACCCACGCACGCATGCACGCGCGCGCACACGCATTCTCAGCTTGTTGGGGCAGAAGCACAGGGTTGGGGTACAGTCCCTAAGGAGGAGCTGGGGAAAGGGCAGGGAGGGCCCAGGATCTTACCTTCCAGAAAATCCAGAAGCCATTTAACCAGCCGAGGAGAACCTCACAGATGAGGATGGTCAGCACAATGTCATCTATGGTAGAGAACAACTCATAGTGTTTCTATATGGAAGACAGAGAAAAAGAGAGGGGCCGAGAGGTCAGTGGAGCAGAGCCTGGGGGAGGCCGGAGAGAGCGGACATCCACGGGGGAAGGAAGGCCTGTATTCCTGCTGCTTCTCATCCTCAATATCCTCGCGGCTCCCTTTAGAGCACATTTTCCGTGTACATGCGCCGTTCATGTTAGCATCACCCCCTCCTACAAAGTAGGTTTTATTCCCATCTCACAGAGGAGGAATCAGAGAGGTGCCCAAGGTCAGATAATTAGCAAGAAAGACTGTTGTCTGGCTATAAACTTTCCCTCCTAACCTCTAGAGTAGGGACACTCGAGAAAGGGGTTCGGGAGAGGTAGAACAGGCCCCAGGACTGGGAAGAAAGGCCCTGCTCCCGAGAGGGCAGATACAAGCCTCATCCTCCTTCTCTGGTTGTCCCAGCCACTCCTGCTTCTCCAGCTCCCGAATCCCCCAGGCAAAGCCTGGCCAAACTCCTGTGTATCCCCCATACTCATGGGTCCAGTTCCCTGGGTGGACTGAGGGATGGATGGATGGATGGATGACTTGATGACCTTGAATTCTTTTTGAAATCCAACTCACTTTACCCCCCAATCTCTCATACCCCTGACCCAACTATAGTTGTGACTCCACTAACAGCTCTGAGAACCTCTGATTCCACCCTGGAAGTTACCAAAATTCTTGTAAAGACTCTTCTCTTCCTTCACCTCCATGGTCCAGACTCAGTGCCTCAAAGCTCACTGCCACACACAGAGGCCTCCTGGCTCCCCCACCTTACCAGCACCCATGTCCTCTGGTTCATGAGAGGCTGAGCAGAGCTCCTTAAACCCAGATGGGAGGTTAAGGTTATGAGCCTGCTTGCTGCCTGTTCCACATTCCCAAAGGGCATCACAGGCCAGGGATGTCTGTTTACAACAAGGAAGAACTTTCTTTTCCATTATCTGTCCCCTCAGCTCCATCCCGCTGGCTCTGGGAGGCAACAGCTCTCCTCACTGTTTACTATGCAACTTTCCTGAGTAGGCCTCCTGCCTTCTCCAAGTCATGAGATTCTAGAGTTTGCTTCCTCTTCCCACAAGCCTGCCATGGCTCCCGATGGCCTTCAGTGTCTAAACCAGGTCAAAACCAGTCTGACATTCACAGGCCTCTAGGATTTTACCTTCATGGACACATATCAGCATTTTGGACCAGGACCCATGGGAAAATGGAAGTGCTTTGTATTTTGCAGCAGAGTACGCTCTCTTCCTCCTGCCCGCCCCCCGCCTCTCATACACACACACACACACACACACACACACACAACTTTTACTTCCTTCTTTTTCATTTGGCTTCATTCCATCTCAGAAGCCTGGTGTCTGCAGTCTGGACCCATCTCGCGATCTATGAGGGGTAGAAGCGGCGATCTTGGCTGCTGGGTTTCTGCCTCCACCACACCAGAGGCCGTTCTTGTCAAGGCCACAAGAACTGAACCTGAGGGATGCTCCATGATCCTTCTCTGGCCTCCTCTCTCACCTTCTCTGGCCCTGCACCCCACCCTCCCCGACAGCCCATTCTCCCGGGTGTTCCCACTCCTCTGCCCACCCCTCCTTATTCTCCTTTCATTTGGCCGCCACCATTCTCTGTCCTCACTCGAAGGCTCTCCTCAGAGCTCTGTCCTGGGGTGCTTCCCTTCTCACTGGACACTCTCTCCTCAGGTGGCCTCATCTCCTTTAGCTTCTGGCCACCACATACCCAGATGCTGTCAACCCTCACGCTGCCATCTCTGTCCCCGATCTCTTGGTTCAGAGCTGACCTCCAACCTCTCCCTAGACCTCTCTGTGTGGATATTGCCCTGGCACCTCCAACCACCACACCACTCAACTCAATCTGACCTCAGCATCTTCCCCACACCCTCTGTGTCCCCCACATCCCAAAAATCAGCACCGTCCCCATACAGTTGCTCAAGCCAGAAATGTGAGTCCTTGCTCTCCCTTTCTCTACATGTGTGAGAGGATAAGGTATGTTAAACAGTGTACATATATTAAGCGCTTACTGTTTGTTGGAAAGAATAGTGATCAGGGGCGCCTGGGCACCTGGGCTCTGTCGGCTAAGCCTCTGACTCTTGATTTAGGCTCAGGGCACGATCTTGAAGTCCTGGGATCAAGCCCCACATCAGGCTTCCCACTCAGTGGAGAGTTTCTCCCCCTCCCCCTCTGCCCCCGCCCCTGCTTGTTCTGTCTCTCTCTCAAGAAAATAAATCTTAAGAAGAAAGAATGAAAGAGGGACGCCTGGGTGGCGCAGTTGGTTGGACGACTGCCTTCGGCCCAGGGCGTGATCCTGGAGTCCCGGGATCGAGTCCCACATCAGGCTCCCAGCTCCATGGGGAGTCTGCTTCGCTCTCTGACCTTCTCCTCGCTCATGCTCTCTCTCACTGTCTCTCTCAAATAAATAAATAAAATCTTTTAAAAAAAAAAAAAAAAAAAGAAAGAATGAAAGAAAGAATGAATGAACGAAAGAAAGGAAGAAAGAAAGAAGGACAGGAAGAAAGAAAGATAGAAAGGAAGAAAGAAAGAAAGGAAGGAAGGAAGGAAGGAAGGAAGAAAAAGACCAGTCAGGAAGGCCCATGGATTTGACTCCTACAGAGCTTTAGACACATGACCTCTTTCACCCATGGCCCTTGCCCAAGTCCAAGTACCACCACCTTCCACTGAACACAACACAGTGTGCCTGGCCCATCTTTTCCCATTCCCAGATCCCTCCATTCTGTGGTTCACCCTGTGGGAGCAAGTGTAAGTTTTCTAAAACACATGTCTGGTCATGTGTTTAAATCATGGTTACTTCCATGCTTTAAACCATTCCTTGGCTTTCCAATGACATAGGGTAGAGGCCAGCCTCCTTAAGATAACTTAAAGACCCTCCAACAGCTGGCTGCTGACCACTTCTCTGAAATCATCAGCCATGGCACCTGGGTGGCTCAAGGGTTAAGCCTCTGCCTTTGGCTCAGGTCATGATCTCAGGGTCCTAGGATTGAGCCCCGCATTGGGTTCTCTGCTCAGCAGGAAGCCTGCTTCCCCCACCACCCCGCCTGCCTCTCTGCCTACTTGTGATCTCTGTCTGTCAAATAAATAAATAAAACCTAAAAAAAAAAAAAAACACATCAAGGATAAGACCAAACGCATACTGGATTTCAAGATCGACATACAGAACTTGCTCACAAGATCTTTCTTCCATCCCTAAACACTCTTTCCCACCTCTCTCTGCCTGGATGACTCCTACTTACTCCTTCTTCCCATCTGAAGCATTCTTTTCCCCCAAGAAGCCTTCCCTAACTGTACAGATTAGGCAAGTTCGATGCCTACTTTGAACTTCCATGTACTCCATGACACTCAGGTATCCATAATGACATGCTTGTGTCTGAGACAGCATTCGGTCTGCTGTGATCATACCTAGAACTTCTCAGAGTAACTCTTGATTAAATTGGAATACCCTCCCCCACCAGGCACCCATTTGTCTGCTTCTGCTCACACTATTTTTCTCCCACCCTCTCTACAACAAGTCTGGGCCCCCTCCACCACAAAGTCCTCCTTGATCTCTGATTTCCTAGAAGGTCAGAGCTGGCAGGCCCGTGAAGAACATTCAATGCAATCGTCATGAACAGGTGAGGGGCCTGAGGCCCAGAGAGGAAAGTGGCTTGCCCAGGCCCCCGTTAGATCCGTGGGGACAGAGGTCGGGCTGGAGTCCCACCTGGCCAAGGAAGGAGTTGGTGCGCAGAGCAATGGTGATGGCGTTGACCACCAGCAGGAAGGCCAGCAGCAGCTGGAAGGCGGGGTGTCGAAGCAGCTGCTGGATATACATGCGAGTGATGAACTCCTGGATGTCCCAGGCATCCTGGGAGAGGGCGGGGGACCTTCCTTCAGGCAGGCGTCACGTGGGAGGCCTCGGCCTGGACGTTTGTTCTCAGTGAATGGGGGCCCCTGGATGAGGGCTGCTCTAGGGGGAGAAGCTGCCTGAGAGGGGTCTTGAAATGGGGGTGTCGATGTAGGGGATCACTACCTAAATGGCCATTGAAAGGGGGTGACTGCTGGGGAATCTTTGTGGGAGTCATTGCAAGGGAGACCTTTGGGGGCTCAGCTGGTAAGTGACTGTCATTATACGGGGGTCCCATGGGGAGCACTACCAGGTGGGTACTAACATGCCATGAAGGGGTCACTGCAGGGGCCACCGGGAGGGTCCTCAGGGGGATGTTTAGAAACTAGAAGGGGCAGAGTTACGATGGCAGCCCGTGGTCCCTGGGGTGCAGAGGCACAAGGCTGACTGTGGGGGCGGGGGAGGAGCTGTAGGCCGCCGCCCCAGCCTCCTCCTTACCTTGGTGCTCATGATGTCCTGGCGGTTGATGAGGACTTGCTCCTCCGGCCGGGCGTAGGGCTCATCAGGGGCCCTCTGCAAGGGTCAGCAGAGGGCCCATCAGTGCAGACGCGGCCCCTGGGACCCAGGGCGATGCCCCTGCGCCCTGCCCCTCCCTGGCATGCCCAGCTGGGGTGGACCGAGGAAGGGGCCACCTACCAGGACAGTCAAAGGTTTAATATTGGTATCGGTCCACTGCTGCCACCAGCTGTCTTGATTACCTATCATAGCTGCTCAGTCTCCTCCCACCCCTCAAAGAAACTTCTTTCCAAGTGGTCTTGCTCCCCCTCGTGGTGATATCATAGAGGACTCTGTGACCTCCGGCCGTCTGCATTCCACCAAGGAATTCTGATACCGAGAAAAGCTCCTCCCACTGACTGCCCTCGGTACCCCACGGACAGAGCCAGGGACACCAAGGGGCTGGGCTGCGGTCGGAGGTCAGAGGCTGATGGGAGAAGGTCAGGTCTCTTGTGCGGCCTGGTTGGAGACACGGGGCTTGTCCCTTCTTCAGGTCCAGGAGCTAGAGGTGAGACTGGGAGGAGAGAAGAGAGGAGAGAAGAGAGGCCCCGAGGCCCTCTTCCCAGCTGACCTCAAACTGTCCTGCTTCCCACCAGCTATGTCGTCCATGACCCCAGTCCCCAGGGCTGCTCACCCTGTCCTTCCATGCAAGGTGTGCTTCTCCATCTAGAGTAAAAGGCCTGTCTGTTGCTGTTCGTGCCCCCACGGAGGATGGGGCAGGAGAGCAGCCCTGATCTCCGAAGTGCTTGGAGAGATGCTTATGTGGAAGCGCTCACTCACCATGGATCAGCAACTCAGCATCCTGACAGGCACAGACTTTAGCTACAGGGCCCAGGCCGCTGGTCTGCACACATGGTGACCTAGTTGCCAAGATTATCTAGTTACCAAGTTAGTTCCCAACCAACTACTAGTTACCAAGACTAACTAGTTACCAAGACTAGTTACATTCATGTCCTCCTGATACTTTCCATCCTTGTCCCCTGCGGGAGCAGATTCAGGGTTCTAATATGCAGTCAAAGGCACACGCAGATTCATTTTAAATAAACTGATTTTATTTTGTTGAAAGTGTTTGTGTAAAATGAGCACCTATACAAGACTGGTTTGGGGAAGGGAGAAGGGTCAGAGATGGAGGGGGACAGGTCTGTTCCCCACAGGTGGGAGGATGAAGGGGGAGAGAATTTCAACCCAGCTTGCCACTCCTTCACTGGCAAGAAAGAAGATGGCACGGAGTGCACTTAAGGGAGAGAGGAGCAGAAATGGTGGACACGTGGGCAAAGGGGGGGCCTCTGGGAGTGACACAAGGACTACTTCCAACCCTGAACAGAACCCAGGGATGCTCTGTCCTGGACATGTCAGGACTTGGGGGCGGAGGTGGTCCTCAAGGCCAGAGGTCAGGAGCCAGGGTATGGACCAGGGTCAGAGGTCAGGAGGTCGGAGGTTGCTCTCTGGGGTCAGGGGGCAGAGATGGGACTGCTCCTCAGGGTCAGAGGGCAGGGGGTGGGAAGACTGTTCTCTGGAGTCAGAGCTCGGGACTTGGGAGGGGTCCTCAGACTGCACCACTCCCCAGCCTCCCAGGCCCTCTGAGTAGAGCTCTTGGTTCTGCTCCTTCCACTGCCGGAACTTCTCTCCTGTCAGCTCCGGGTCACCAAGCACTTCCTCCAAGGCCTGCAGCTCCTGCAGCTTTGCCTGTGAAGAGAGTTGGGGGGTTAAGGGGCCATGATCACGTAGGGAGAGGGGCCAGAGCCCAAGTCCAGAGCTCACTCTGGAGTCCAGGTTTAGAACCCAGCACCTGGCTCGGCCTAGCCCCAAACCTCACATTGAGAGGCTGGCTCCGGGAACCTACAACTTGGCTCAGTCCACAGCTGAGCCCAGCGCTCAGGGCCAGCAACCAGAACAGAAAGTCCGGAGCCCAGTCCCTCCCCATGCCCAGTGCCCTCCAGCTGACCTTGAGCGTGCTCTGTAGCGCACGCACGCGGTGCACTCGCTCATTGAGCTGGGGGTCTCGGTTGCGCCTCATGAAAGAGCTCCGCCACTGTTCGTGAGTGAAGGGCTGCAGCTGGCCCAGAAGGGACACGCCCCCCTGCCTCAGGCCCTGCACCATTCCCTCCAGCGCCCCTTCGCTGCTGTCTGTGGGAGGGGGAAGCAGATGAGGATGTGCCCATCCCAGCTTCCCCCACCCTCCAGCTCAGCTCCGAACCCCAGTGAAACACCTGATGGCGGGCCAAAGGAAGTCCGTGGGCTGCCCTGGGTGGGGGTAGCTGCAGGTGACGTGTCTCCATGGAGTGGACTCCAAACTTGGGCTGGGCTGGGCTGTGGGCAGCGTATACAGAGAGGTGGGTGTCACTCTGAGCCCTATGGTCAGCTTTCAGCTCCCCACCAGTCTCCTACTCACCGAGGCTGAGCGGGACCCAGCCTCATCGTCAGGGTCTTCTGCTTCTGTCTCACTGTAGCAGTCTGGGGGGAAGAGGAGCAGAGAGGGAGCCCACTAAGCCCATAGGGTTTGGGGAGACCAGGGAGCAGGCTAGGGCACTAGAGTTTCCAGCCCCCATTCTAGGAGAGACAGAGGCTCAATTGAGACCCACCTGGTGGGATCCACCCCTGTGAGATACCCACCTTCCTCTCGGGGCAGGGAGGCCCGGCCTGGAGACTGGTACTTGGAAATGCAGGTAATGAGATGGCGTACCCACCTGTTGGGAGGTCGGGGTGGGGGGGAGGCGGAATAGGTCTTGGAGTTTTCATCTACCATATGCCAGGGGATTTTCACCTTTATCATCTTCTAACTTCATCTGCAGAGCACCTCTGAGAGGTAGGAACTCTTAATAACCCATTTTATAGATGAGGAAACTGAGGCTTGGAGAAGTGAGTGCCCTGACCAGCCACTATCAGACAGTGGGGCTAGGGATTCAGGTTCCTGAGCCAGGCTCACAAGCCCTCATGTGGGAGCGGGGGTATGAGGGGGAGGTGGCACTCACATGCTCAGGTCCTCCAGGGTATCAGCAGCAAAAATGAAGGGTTTGTACACGTCATGCGTGAGCTGGAACACACTGCCAGGGAGGCCACGGGAGGCCTCACTCAGCCTGGTGGTGCCCATCCAGAACCCATGAGGCTGCCCCAGGAATCCCACCTACCTGCGGCACCCCCGTCTCCTCCTCCTCCTCCTCTCTTTCTTGCCCCAGCCCCCCATGTGTCACACTCCAGGACTTAACTATTTTTTCTTCTGATCCTGTCCACTTTCCAGACTGTAGTTGGAAACATTGATGAGGCCCTCAGCCTTCTCATCCTGAGGGGAATCACAGAGTGAGGGTCAGCCTGAAGTCCCATTACCCTGGAGGCCCAGTCAGGCTCTGGGGGCAGGGAGAGGAGAGAGTGGTTCCTGGGCTCTCCAACCACAAATCTCCCAGTGCCTAGAGCTCAGGGCAGGAATCTGGGGTGGGGGGAGGGGACACAACCAAGGGGGGGCTCTTAAGCCAGAAAGGGGAGCCAAAGGCAGCCAGGAGAACAGCCACAAGGGAGAAAACTGCTTATGCATTTGTTCTGTTATCGGATGAGCTTTGCAAATGATCTTCTCCCTTCCTGGTTTACTTTTTTCTTTTCATCTGAATGACCCCCAGGCATTAATTTCCCAGGGGGCCTTCTCAGCTCTTGAGGCTGGACTGGCCACCGCCACTGGGCTCCTACCCATCCCTGAGCTTTTTTTCATCAGAGGATGCATTCCCTGAACTGTCCTTGAGTGTGCCTGTATCCCTGCCACTGCCAGCCCAGAGCAGCAGCGACTGTCCCCATCTGCCCTACGTCCGTAGTATGAGGCCCAGAGTGGGGGACACAGCAGGCACCGGAATGCTCACAGAGTGAATAAATGGGACAGACGGAGGAACAGAAGAGGAAAGAAAGGTGGGCAGAGCGAACAGGACTCTCTTCGCTGCCCATGATGCCTTTCTCAGCCTGCTTTCACACACGTATCCGTTCGTTTCTCTCCAAAGAGCGATCTCATTTTATAGATAGGGCTTGGGGTGGGGTGGGGGGGGTCTGTGGCCTGCTTGTGACCACAGATGGAGGGGCTGGAGGAATAGGGACAAGGACCGTGGCTCTGACTCCCGCCCTGACACGTGCATGGGGCGGGGGAGGGGGGCCTCACCTGGGGCTGGCGGTACCAGTAGAGCGTGTGTCTCTTGAGCACAAACCAGCAGCGGCGCCAGCGAGGGCCCATGAAGCCACCCGGCACCTTGCGCAGCAGAAGCCAGCCGTCGCAGTCCGGCTGGCCCAGCTCCCGGCATGACACCCGCCGGCGACTCAGCCGCGTCGCCACGCCTGCAGGAGCACGGCCCGGCCCGGGTGATCAAGGGCTAGCAAGGCACCCCAGACACCCCCACCTGCCCCCCACCCCCCACCCCAGCATTCCCAGCTGATCTTTCTGAACCCATACTGTGCTTGAAGTGTTACAGGCCTCCCCCTGAGGTAGGGCTGACTCTTCCCATTTGAGAGACGAGGAAATGGAAGATCAGAGGAGCCCATAGCCCAAAGTCACAGAGCTGGTGAGAGGCCCAGGCTGCTGAGGAGACGCTGTGTGTGCAATGGGCAGGGGTGGGGGGTTGCGTCTTGCCAAACACTGGAAAGACTTTGAAGAGCTCCTGTCAGGGGACCCTCAGCCAATCAAGTATGTCTCTTACCTTTTGATTTCTTCCGACCAGAAACAGGACTCTGAAAAGGCCCTAAATGGTTAGAGAAGGGTCTGGGCCCAGAGCCACACACCCCTCCCTGTAGAGCTCTCTCCTTACCGTGTCAGGCTGTTCTGGGGCTTCCTGAGTCTCCGCTACCCCTGCTGGGTATGTGGCTAGAGGTGCAGGGTGAACGGGCTGGGACTCAAGGTCAAGGGAGGTAGAGTCTGTCAGGAAAGAGGAGAGAGAGGAGGGTCCATGAGCCCAGTCCCAGGCTGGGCAGCAGGGTGAGAATCTCAGAGTTGGTGGGGGGAGCAGGGTCAGAGCCAGGCATCCCACAAGCCTCGCCGGGGACATCTGCCACCTGCTGGGACTTTGCAACTACCTGTCCAGGTAGGGCTGGGTGCAGGACTTGGGTCTGAAGTCAGGTCAAAGGCAAAGACGTCTTCGGATGGGGCCCTGGGGAGAGCAAGGGGAGATGTGGTGAGTGAGCCCGTGGCACCCCCGCCCAGACCCACCAGCGGCAGAGCCTATTACCTGGGAGACAGTGGGGTGAAAGCCAGCAGGGGACTCGACAGTGGTGCAGAGCCCGGGGTCTGAGCAGGAGTCTGGGGAACAACCAGAAATGGTGACAGAGCTGCTGACAGGGGTCTGAAAGCGGGATGGGAGTAGGGTTGGGGGACTGGTACCTGAGGAGGGGTCTTTGGCACGGGGACCTTCTTCAGCACCAAGCTGACCCCGGCCGGCTCCCGCAGCAGCTCCCTCAGCACGTTCTTATGGGGCCAGCCCACCTGGACCGGGCAGGGGGCGGGGCAGGTCAGGGACCCTGGGCTGAGGCAGCGGCCTAGGAGTCTCTGGAGTAAGCCAACAGCCCCCCACCCTTGCCCTCAGCCTCCGGCCACTACCCCTCCAGCCCCTTCACCTTGGCCCTGCCAAGGCCACTCTGGCTCATCTCACAGACAGCAGCTCCCACAAGCCTGGTCTCCACAAGGGACTGCATGAGGCCCCCCCACCCCCACCAGCCCTGGGTTTTCTCAGCAGCCCCTTCACCAACCCCCCCCCCACCCTCCTCTGCCCCGAACAGCCACATCCCTCTCCTCCTCACTCACCACCACCTGCTCATTGACCTGGACAATCTCGTCTCCGGGAAGGATCTGCAGCGGGGAGTCAGCAGCGACCTGGAATGTGGGGTGGGGCTTATGGGGTTCGCTCTCCGCAGGCCTGAAGCGGGCTCAACTGGAGAGTAGGGCCTTGGGGCGGGCAGCTGAGAAGGGCGTAGGATTCTCACCTGGGGGCCCACACGGGACACGAAGTGCAGGCAGTTACCGGTGGTGTGGATTTCCAGGCCCTGCCCAAGCAGAGGCCGTAGTCACTGAGTGCTGGGGGGCCAGGATTATTCTGTGGATGGAACTGGGAGGACAGCTGGCCCCAGGTAGGTGCTGCCCAACTTGCTGTGTGACTTTGGGCCTGTCACTCCTCTCTGGGCCCCTGCTGCCTCCTCTAATAAGGGCCAGGAAGAGGCTGGGCTTGCTGACTAATGAGGTCTCAGATCCTCAGCCGCCCTCCTGAAGGGATCAGTAGGGCTGGGGCAGGACAAGGGCAGGGCTGGGGGCTCTGGTGTTTTCAACCAGTTGAAGAAAGGAACTAAGTCTGTGTCCTTTCCCCAGTCCCCTAATCTGCCACATCTGTGTCCAAGGGCTAGAATGTGTCCCCTGAGACCACATCAGCTAAAGCCCCCCAGGACTGGAGAAAGTACTTAATGACCTAAGACCCCAGTTAAGTCCTCTAGGCCTTTACCAGCTGCACAGAAGAGGGCTTCTAGCCGTGACTGTACAGCATTCCGGGGGCTCCTAGAACCATACTTCAGGGCCCAGACAAAGCTGCTGAGAGGTCAGTGCT
This sequence comes from Neogale vison, assembly GCF_020171115.1. NCBI lineage: Eukaryota > Metazoa > Chordata > Mammalia > Carnivora > Mustelidae > Neogale > Neogale vison. The sequence goes on along the minus strand of NC_058092.1, from coordinate 19,425,236 downwards.
CACCAAAGGGTCATCCAGCTGCACACGCTCCAGCAGGGCCCTCTGCTCCAGCAGCTCCTGGGGGCTGCAGCGCAGGATGTGGTGGCAGATCCCGGCCACGTGGCTGCACTGGGGGAGGGGGCATGGGAAGCTGAGCCTCGAGTCCCATCCCACCGCCACCCCAACCCCCCATTCAACTGAAGCCACACTTACGATCCTCAGGACTTTGCTCTCCCTCTCGGCTGCCGGACTGTCCTGGAAGCAGAGAGGGCAACAGCCTTCCCTGAGACAGGAAGGAGCACTGCCTTTGCCCGAGGGAAGGGTGGGCTTCCCCGTGGTCCCTTCCCATGACCTGAATGCTGGTCTCCTCCCAGAATGACAAGGCCTCAGAGCTTTGGCTCCAGGGTCTCATTCTAATGATGCCAAGCCCCAGAAATCACCATACATACCCTCCCCCGCTCCACCCCCATCCCTAGAGATAAACTTTCTGAGCCGCCCCTGCCAGCTAGAAGACCCCATGCCCCCATCACCCCCTACCCCGTGGTCAGGCCTCCTTTCTTCCTGCCCGTCTCTTCCCAACCCCCACATTCGATCCTGTGCTGATTCACAGGTGATAAAAAGCTCTAGCCTGACTTGGTCTGTTATGGCCTGGGCCAAGCCTGGCCCTTGGTTCTCCTACCTCCTGCAAGGCCTGGCCCAGCTCCCCGCACAACTCCCCAATCTTCTGGCAGGACGAGAAGTCATTTAAGTGGGAGAAGAGGTACCTGGCAGGGGGAAGGATGGTAAGGGCAGTGGTTAGGGGACTGTGATGACCAGTCAGTCATGGAACCACTCATAGGCAACTACTCGTCTGCCACACGGGAGGTGGGGGTGGGGGATATCTGCTCTGATGGGTTTTGCTTGGGGTCAAGGAGAGAACTAATACATCGACAGAGCTTAGCACAGGACTCATCCGTCAAGCACCCAGGATGGGCCAGGCCCTATTCCAAGCACTAGGGAGAGACCTTACACACATGATTATATCAATAATGATATAACTCCAGGAGCTGTGAGATGTAGAGAGCTCTGAGAACCTACAACAGGAAGGCTTCCCAGAGGAGTGACATTTGAGCTGGCATCTGTGGGACCAGCAGCGGCGGCTGAAGGGAGTGGAGAAGCTCTCCATGCAGTGTCGGGACAGTTATGATTATGAGCTGCGGGGTGAATGGGAACCCAGGCTTCCCAGTGCCTCTGCACGAACCAAATAACCTCTTTGCCCAGCTCCACAACATCTGAACATCAGCATAGCTCTATTCTCTCCCAGGCTGCAGAGGAGGTCAAGGATGAGAAGGGTCCCCTCCCCAGTAGGGTTTTAGGTACCTGTTGAGCCAGAAAAGGAGGGTACGGGCCTCATGCACCAACTCCACAGCTGCACTGAGGACATCAGCAGGGGGCTTGGCACAGCCTTCCAGGTGGCCCTGGACTAAGCTCTGGAAAGCATAGGTCCTCTGGAGCAACCCCTCTGTCAGGCTCTGAAGGTTCTCCGTCTGTAGGCCAGAGCTCTGGACCAGAAAAAAGGCAGGCTATCTCCTGGCAGCAGCCAGCCCCCCATTCTCGGCCAGCGTGTCCACCATTCATTCACTCACCAGGGCCCGGAGCTGTTCCACCCCTTCTAGGATGAGCTCCTGGTGACCGAGAGGCCACACAGTCAGGGCCTCAAGGCTGCGGGGACAGAGCTGGAGCAGGTACTTCCCGGGCAGCTCCCAGTCCTCAAAGCAGTAATCCTGCAGGGAGTCATCGAGGCCTGGAGGGAGGACAGGACTTCCATGGCCTCTCAGGCCACTTCCTCACTCCCACAAAGTCCCTTTCTCTCCCATCTGTTCCTAACCACAATCCTGGGACCCAGGCTGGGTTCTGCCCATTTCACAGATGAGACTACTGAGTGAGTAACATAACTGCTCTGTGCCTCAGCAGGGAAATGGCAGTAATATAAGCACCTATTTTCTGATCCAGTGCGTACCAAATGACAGGATACATGTCAAGCAGTTGGCCCATTCCCTCAATCATGGTAGTGACATCTCCCATTGTATCATTAGCAAACTATTTCCCAGACCTACAAGGCCTTGTATGAGCAGGCGGCCACCTGCCTCTCCAGTCTTACCCCCTGACACAGCCCCTCGAACTCAATACTTTAGATCCAGAGCACGAACTCCCTGGGGCTCCTGGAATGCTCTTTTGCCTCAGGGTCTTCGTATGTGCTATTTCTTCTGCCTGGGTGGTTCTAGCTACTTTACCTGCCTTTTTAATACAACTCCCTCCAGGAAGCCTTCCATAACTCCCCAGAGCGGGTCCTGGGCTCTCCTGCTCCCACTGCCCCTCAAGTTCTGGGCCATAAATAACTGTTCATCTTGAACTCTAGCCCATGCCTGGCACAGGGTACACAAGGCAGACCAAAAATAGGAATAATATCTATTAAAAGCTAGGCAAAATTTCAAGGGCAATCTACATGTTAACACATTTGGTGCTCACTGAGTGTAGAAGGTAATGACTACTGTCATCCCCACTTTACAGGTGGACAAAGTGATACAAAGAGTAAGTAGCGGGGCGCCTGGGTGGCTCAGTGAGTTAAAGCCTCTGCCTTCGGCTCAGGTCACTATCCCAGACCCTGGGATCAAGCGTGCATCAGGCTCTCTGCTCAGCAGGGAACCTACTTCCCTTCCTCTCTCTGCCTGCCTCTCTGCCTACTTGTGATCTGTCAAAGAAATAAATAAAATCTTAAAAAAAAAAAAAAAGTAGCTTGCTCACCCTTTGAAGGAATTCCTTCCATTCCAAGTCAGGCTCTATCACCAGGGAGTGTGAGTGTCATTAATATTTCTCCTTCATTCCCCAGGTGACATTAAGAACACTGGACTGTGAGTTCCCAAACCTCTGACTCCAGGTATACAGCCCCTGGACAGCCCCTCTGCCCTGTGCAGTGACCCTGCTGCGCTGCCTTCCTCCCCAAAGTCTCCCACACTGAGCCACACAGGCTAGGCTCCTGCCATGATTGTCCCATTTTGTCTACCTCATGAGAGTTGCAGACTCTCTGAGACCTCTGGTCGCAGAGAGGGTGAGCGGAGGGGAGGGGCCTGGAGCTCGGCCTAGGAGTCTGACTCCAGCCCTGAATCCCTGCTTTTCAAGGGCTGGTCGCTCTGAGCCCTGAGCCTGCCAGCAGCGTCCTCCGTTCCCCTCCACTCCGTTGCGAGCTTCCCTCCCAGGAAGGCTGTCAGGACTCCCCTCCCCTCCCCTCTCCTAACTGCAGTCTGGGCCGTTTCCACCCATAGGGACTGACGCTGGCCAGCATGTCCTCCCTGGAGGCCCCCAGGGTGGGGCTGTGCCAACCCCTTCGGTCTGGCTGGGCCTTCTGTTTCTCTCACTGGGAACCTCAAGGTGGGGAGAAAGGAAAACACAGGAGGACCGGGCCTATTTCAAAGCCCAAGGAAATCACTTCCTGGCTCAGTGCGTCAGTTTCCGCTTCTGAAAAATGGGTTTAAGAACAGCCCACTGAGCTCTGGGGCCGAGGGAAGATAAAGGAGATTGAGTGGGCGGGGGCGCGCTGGGGCCGTCTCTCTGTTTTCCTGACATCACCTCCGCCGCCCTGGCCGCCACCGGCGTTGTTGGGGAGCCGGGAGACCCATTCTGAGTTCTCGGGGCCCCCGGGGTCATGCCGCCGATCCTTCTGCCTAGCACAGTACCGGGTACCTGGCAGACCGTCTATACAGGACTTGTTGACTAACCGACAGACCTGGCTCGTCCTTTTTTCCTTTCCCTCTCCCCTCGCAGCGCCCCTCAAGCCCGATTCTGCCCAGGCCCACCTCTCAGCCAAGCTGCCACCTTCCCGGGGGTCCAGGTCGACACTGGTTCCATGGCCGAGACCGCCCGCTGGGATCCACTCTCGCCGGGTCCCGCCCGCGCAGGAATTTCCGCCCGCGGAGTCCGGCCTGGGAGGGACCTGGGCCGGGCGCGGGGCGGAGCCACCGGCACACCTGGGCCCAACTTGGACCGCCAGGTGAGGCGCTGCGACCGCCATTGGCCCGCCGCTGGCCCGCCTCCTACCCCGCCCTCCAGGCGTCCTCCCGCTACTCCGCCGCCCGACCCGAGGCGGTGTCCCTGCTGTGAGACCCAAGGATCCCGCCCCAAACTGCACTTTGACTTTTAGGCTTTTCAAAAAAGAAAAAAAGAAAGAAAAGAAAAAGGTGAGCAGGGAGTGCAGCAGCAAAGCACAGAGGTTAGGGAGCCAGAGCCCTGACTGCAAATGTCCCCTCCGCAGCTTCTTAGCTGCCGAGCCTCAGTTTGTCTGCAAAATGGGCTGCTGTGCATAGTACCTGCGTTAACAGCTCTAAAACTTTTTGGAACAGGGGTTTTTAGTTCCCCTCTTTTTTGGCACACAGATCCTTTTGGCACTCTGATGAAAGCTACAGACCCTTTCGCAGAATAGTGCTTTTGGAAGCATTTAAAAATTGCTGAAGTTTACAAGGAAGAGAATTATAACCAAAATATATACAAAATATATACAAAACACAAATTTATAAGACACCTGGGTGGCTCAGTCAGTCAAGCGTCTGCCTTTGACTCAGGTCATGATCCCAGGGTCCTGGGATCCAATTCTGCATCAGGCTCCTTACTCAGTGGGGAGCCTGCTTCTCCCTCTGCCTGCTGCTCCTCTGTTTGTGCTCTCCCTCTCTGGCAAATAAATGCAATCTTAAAACAAAACAAGACACAGATTTATGATCGGGGTGCTTGGCTGGCTCAGTCAGTACAATGTGTAACTTTTCATCTCAGGGTTGTGAGTTCGAGCCCCATGTCCATTGGGTAGATTACTTAAAAAAATAAAAATCCTAGGGGTGCCTGGGTGGCTCAGGTCATGGCCTCAGGGTCCTGGAATCGAGACCCGAGTCGGGCTCTCTGCTCAGTAGGGAGCCTGCTTCACCCCACCCCCCACCTGCTTCTCTGCCTACTTGTAATCTCTGTCAAATAAATAAATAAATAAAATCTTAAAAAAAAAACACAATAAAATCTTTTAAAAAAACACACCACAAATTTATGATATAGTATTATGTTTATTAGCATTAAATAAGACTATTAAATTTTCCTTTTGTAACGATATCAGCATGTTGTTCACCTAGAAGAACGTTCAGCTGTGGGGGGGGGGTCTTTGATTCACCTTTTTGCACATATTTATCAGTTAACAACTAAGCAGAGGGAATGCAGGAGCTTAATGGGGAAGCCTAGGTCACCAGCATGAGAACGGGTAGATGAGATGCACCATTTGGTCACGGATCCTCTGCTAGGCCACAGCTGCCCAATCAATGGTGGCTATGTAGCAGGAGTGTCTGAAAGAGTGTGATTTAGTAGTGGGCTAATAACTATCACGATTTTGAAATAGTCATGAGCATATATAATGTGGAGACCGTTGAACAACTGTATTTTGATATGAAAATATCTGTGATTTCAATAGGTGATAAAGACACAGATACTACTGATATGTCAATCCATTTAGAAAGAAATGGTAAATTTTGGTTATAAGTTAGTGAAAAATGTAACATTTTTTCTCATCCAAATTTATGGGGCCCCTGAATTCTGAATCCCAGTTAAGACCCCTTCTCTTTGAACAAGTCTGAAACATACTGTTTAGAACTGTCACCCTCCTCACCACCACCATCACCATCATCATCCCATGCCAGGAGACTCCCTGGACTTCGTAATCAGACAGAATCAGTTCCATCTGCTGTGTGACTGAGACTAACCTCAATACCTCTCTGAACCTGTTTTTTCCCATCTAAAACAGGGACATCTACACCTTAGCACAGTGAAGATTTGCTCAAAGTACTTTGAAATCTAACACATAGGATACACAGGAGTTATTATTGCTTTGATTTTGTGGAGAGGGGCTTGGCCCTCTGGCTGTATCACTCTGGAATCCCTACCAGTGCCCCAGCCTGTCATGATCTTGCCCTAAAACCCAAATTCTGCACTTGGCCTATGGATGGCTCTTATAGTGTGTTTCAGTTGTCATCATTGAATAATTTCACATACAAATGCAGGTCTCTGGACCTTGGCCAGCTCTGCTGACCCCTTCCCACCTTCACATGGGGCATCGAACATGAATGCAGACTGCTGGCTGTATCTTTCAAGGTCCCCGCAGGTCCCTCACTGGTGACCCAGGAGGCTCCAAATGTGCAACACAGCCCTCACCTCTGTCTTCCTCCTTTGCCTGACGCCTCCTTACACCCTGCGCAGCATGTGTCCCTCCATCACTGCTCCATGCTGCACCCCTCTTTCACACTTTTGCCTCTTCCTTCAACAGCCTTCCTGTGGCACTCTGCGGAATCCCAATAAACACAGACCCTGTCTCCACCATCCTGATTTCGTCAAACACCTTCCCTGAGCCAGCCGGCCCCTGCCCTCCCTGAACACGAAATCCTGCAGGGGAAAAACAGACAGGAACTCACCGCTCATACTCAACTGCTCCCCTGAGAGGCCTGGGGGCCTCACACCCACAACCTTGCCTTTATTTTGTGTACCTGGTAGGGCTTGGCAGGTAAGGGTAGAGTAAATGGTAGTAGTTTTATGAGTTTATAAGAGCTACTTCTATACATTTGCTGTAAAACATTCAAAGGTTAACAGTAGGGCATTCTCTCTCTCTCTTCCATTCCCAAACGGGGACTACTGTAAGTTTCCATTCTCTACATAGGCAGATACGCCACATGCTATGTTTTTCATTTTAGGAGATAGTCAACACCAAATAAAATAATATACATTCACTGCTTAGAATACTGCCTGACACGGTTGGCCACTGGTTTTTAGCATGCCGTGGACAACTTTCTTAATCAGTATATACTGATTTCCTTTTATTGTTCTCAAGCCAAGAATAGGAAAGTCCCTATAGGAACTTCATCTTGGAGAAAGAAGTGGTATGTGCCTCTCCCCAAGGTAGGGGCCGTTGATCCAACAGAAACCAAGTGAAAAGGCCTACCAATGTTTGGGAGGATAGGAAGTTAATAAGGCACTCTGTTCCTCCTTTGCTGAGGACTGACTGGCGATATCCAACCATCTGAGGGGTAGGGAAAGAGCCGGAACCAGGGCTGGGGAGACCCTCCCAGTACCTGATCCGGGTCTAAGACTCCTGAGCGCTGCCAGGCAAGGCCTCTCCTGCCTACCCAGCCTGGCCTCCCTGGCGAGTGGGGGAGGTGCTGCTCAGGCCTGATGCTGATCTCTCTTGACAGCTGTTCCTGAGGCTGGCAGGATGGGCAGGAGGGGGAAGGGACCAGATTTAAAGGTTTAGCTGCCCCGCCCCCCGCCAGACCTGGGAGAGCAAACACTGGTGAGCATCCTCTCAGGCATGGCTCTCATGCATATGGGAGGTCAGAAACCTCTATGCCCTGATTTCCGCTTCTGGGTATCACCAACACCACTACCCCTCATTCCTGCTTCCACCTCACAGGCCGCCAGGGAGACCAGTGGCATCCACCATGAAATTCCGACGCCTGACCCCCGGCTACTTCCGGGTATTACAGGTAAGTACCTCTCACTGATGGCTTCGGCCACCGGCCCCCCGCTTTTCCATTACCATAGCTGGGCTGACACCCCCAGCAGCCAGGCTGTCACGTTTCCTGCCGCCTGAGCAGCCAGGGCCCAGATGGGCAGTGAAGCGAGAGGGATTGGGATGGAATCTCCCTGGGGCAACAATGGCACCCGTATCTCCTTCACCCAGCTGTCCCTTCTCCGCTCCTTCCCACCCTCTACCTTCCCAGAAGTCTCAACTGACCCACCCCTCAGATGGAGCCTCTGTGTATCTCCAGATGCAGATAGCTGGGGAGCTGAAAGCAGAGCCCCGAAGTCCGCTGGCTGGGGTTGTGGCTACGCTGCTGGCTGTCCTGGGACTGGGTGGCTCCTGCTATGCTGTCTGGAAGATGGTGCGGCAGCAGCGGCGGCCACAGGCCTGAGGATAAAGTAGGCAGCCTCTTACCTGGGTCCTGGGGGAGGTGACTCAGTGGGGGCTGCAATCTCGGGAGCCCATTTCTTTTCTGAGGGCCAGTCCCTGCTCTCATGGGAGCAGGACAGTATAAACCTGATCCTTCCTCTCCCCTTCACTGACCTGGGTTCCACTTTGGGTCTCCAGCTAAGATGCAGGATCCCGGAGGGAAGGCACAGCTGTAGGTTCCAAAGCTGGACCAAGTAGGGAATAGACACCCTGTAAACAAAAGTAGCAGAAACACCCGCCCCCACCCCCACCCAGGGCAGGAGCTGAGGGGAGTGGCTTGGAGGTTAGGGTCAGAGGCAAATCTTCTCTAACCAGTTCCTTTATTGGGGGTGAGGCCATCCACTCCCCAAGCCCAGGGCCAAAAGAGGTTGGCACAGTCTCTCCCAGCATAGCCCTTGCCTTGCTGTCCACGGGCAGCTCCCCTGACTTGCATCCTCAGGTCATGTCAGGGAGTTGTGTCCATCTCAGGGACCTCAGTGGATACTTCCGTGGGCACTGCCAGTCGCTGGGGGGTCATATAAGAACCCATTCCCGCTGCCCTTTCGGCCTCTTCCTGACTGTAGGGCTCCACGCTCAGCTGCTTTAGCCTGGGAGAAAGAAGAATGAGAGTTGGGAGCTGACCAGACGCAAGCCCTGTCTGCCCAGACGTTCATCAGTCCTCTCCTTACTCCTTCATACCTTTTCTTGTGGTCTTTGGATCGGAAGTGGGTCTTCAGGGTGGCGGAATCGATGAAGTATCTCCTGTAGGGATGGGAGGTGGCTAAAAAGAGTGAGGTGATGCCTCTCAGGTATGCCTATCTCCCTGAACCTAGCTACTCCTGACACTTGGCAGCGAACCTGAAGGGATGGGAAACCAGGAGACCCACGGGAGAGGAGACCCTGCACGTCCCAGGGCCCGGACCTCAGGCCCCCGTCCCGTCCCGCCTAAGCTTCTCCTCCCCAGGCCAGGCCGGGGCGGGACTCACGCGCAGGCCAGACAGCGATGCAGGCCGCCCCCTGGCAGGTCGGGGTCAGGCTCAGGGCCCGGGTCTGGCCGAGACCGTGCGGGAACCTGGGGCCGCAGCTCGCGGTGAATCTCATCCAGGTCCGGCCGCCGCCGCTTCGCCTTCATCTGGCGGGCCAGGGAGTGGGCTCGGTGCGCACCCGTCCGGCGGGAGCGACCCATGGCGGGTGACAGAGGGGCCAGGACGCCCAGAGCCGGGTCGGGCGCACACGTGTGGGAGCTTCCGGATTGTGGGCTGACGTTACGTGACGCCCGGGGGCAGAGCAGGCTCCTCCAGACCGCCTCAGATGACGTCACTCGCGCTGTTGGAGTCTTGAGCGCCCCCACGCGGCCGTCAACGTCAGTGACGGAGCGCGGGGCGGGGCCCAGAAGCGGCTTCATCGGACCTGAGCGAGGCTATTGCTGGGGAGCGGCTGGGTGGTGCGTGCCCCCGGGGGATTCCGGTCCCTGCCCTCCCGTCCTGCCTGGCCCAGTGTATCTCTGCGTCATCCCCGGGCACTGTCATCCCTAGCTTCTTCTCAGATCTTAGACTCTGCGGTCAGTCGAGAGAGGGAAAATGCTTCGCGTATCTCTGGAAGGTGCTGAAAAATGTCCGTGATGTGAATAAATGAATTAATGAGTAAGAGTGAGTACGTTTGCGATCCTGGCCCCCACAAGGATTCCTGAGATACTTCCAGTTCCTGACAAAGCCCTCACCACTTCTCACCGTTCCCCACTTATTCCCTTGGGTCTCCATCCTTCATCCACCCCAGTCAGATCCGTGAGCAAGGAGTGTTCCTCCTCGGGGAGGACAGTGCACAGGCATGTCCTCAGACTGAATGGGGGTCAGCTCCTCTCACGGGAAGAGGAAGTGCGCACAGAAGGACCTCTCATCTTTGCCCCCTTTCTCTGAGCCCTGGATTCCCAGGCATGGGCTGGCAGCAAAGGCAAATACAGCCGAGGTGTTGTGTGCTCAGAATGGGGAGAGGGCCAGAGAGCCTTTCCCCATTCATTGGAGCCTGGTGCCTTTCTGGCTGACCAGAGGAGCTCAGCAATAATTCAGGGACTCCAGCTCTTTGGAACCTGTTGCCAGGAAACAGGTAGACGTGCACGTGCATCCCTGGGGAAGGGAATCAGTTTCCAGCCCAGACAAAGCAATGAAATGTAAGCCCAGGGTGCCAACTGGGGGCCTTAGAACCTCATCAATCCAGTTCACAGCTGAGTAGGGATCTAGGGCAGGCCCTGCTTAGGGCACAACTGGTGTGACTACAGACACAGGAGCACCAGAGTGGGTCCTGGGCCCAAAGACTTTATAAATGGACTTTGTGAATGAAAACAGATTTTTCCTGGAGCCATTCCAAGAGATCAGATTCAAACTCAAGTACCCCTAGGGCCAGGAAGGAGGCCTCCATGGAGATGTCTTCATTATTCTTGGCCAATGTGGGTCAAGACCAGGGACTGAAGCCACAGAAGCCAGCTCTGTCCCATCCCCACCCCAGACTCCTCTGGATCAGATTCACCTGCTGGACACTGTGCCAGATGGGGAGACTGGTGCATCTTTAATGAAGTCACCTGATCCCTGGGACAGGCTCCTGGCCTCACCAAGTTCCTGGAGCCAGACCCACTGGGTGACCACTGAGTCACTGCCTGCCTGAACTAGGGCGCCAGGTGTGTTTCCCCTGCAGCCATGAACCAGGCCTTCTGGAAAACCTACAAGTCCAAAGTGTTACAGACCCTAAGTGGAGAAACTGAGGAGGACCTGGCAGAGGAGGTGAGTACGATCCATGCTTGCTGAGTGGGTCCTGGAAGAGGGGCAGCAGGTGTGAAAGGTACAAGGAAGGGCAAGGGACAGGCTCTGGGGGAAGGGCACATTTGTGCAGAAGCCAGCAGCACATTCAGGGATGACAAATGGCATGGTGCAGAAAGCCAGGGTATTGAAGAAAACTGAGGGAGAAGATTTGGGGACCACCAGAAGAATAGTCATTGTCTCCAAAGATCTCAAGGATTACCGCATGGAAGAGATCCTTCCAGCACCAGTGGGCAGTAGCCACCGGGGGTACGTGGGGTTTGACACGACTTTCTAGTGGGCAGGGCTCAGTGGAATGCAGATGGCTTGCCTTGAGAGGAAGAGAGTCCTATGGGACTGGAAGTAGGGAAAGCGGCACTTAACGTGGAGTCACCATTGCAGCATCAGGTCAGAGCCTGAACTTGGACCATCTTTGTCCTGACATTAAAGATCAAAAAAGCTCTGAAACTGGGAACCATCTTCCATCCAGATGCTGTGATATATGGCAGTTGTGCAAACAGGTGTTGCAGGGCAGGAATTATTTCTGTAAGGGTGTGTGTGTGTGTGTGTGTGTGTGTCAATGTGAAGAAGCATCTGTCTAGACAGGTGGGTGTCCCCGGCTGGGCTTGTGTAGAAGTAGCTGTGGGTTTGGTATGAGGACTGGGGTCCGTGCAGAATGTCCATGAAGTTGTACGGGTGGGCGTGATCTAGAGATAGGGATTTTTGGGTGTGTGGATTTGGGGCATGTCTCTTCCGGAGACCCTCTGTGCAGGCTGTTTATCCTGTGTGTTCGTCTCGGCCTTGGCATCTGTGGAGGGGTGGAGAGGTGGAGGGAGCTGTGGGTGGGCCTCCAGGCAGCCGTCTGCATTGGTGTAAGGCCATCTGCATTGGTCTGCATTGGTGTACAGGTGTGAATGGGGTAACCAAGGACATGTTCTTGTAGAGGTGCCTCCCAGGACGTACATGTAGCACAAGGGAAGAGGTATAGCCGTGTGGGGTTGCTCACATACAGGTGTGTCTGCATTGGCATGCATGCCCTTATGCACACATTTCTGGGTGCGTGTGGATGTGTCTGTGGGTGAGCAGGTGTGTGCTCAAGGTTGTCTGCAGGAGTCTACTATCCAGGTAAGGTATGGGACTCGTGGCTTTATGTAGAGGGCCACCTGTCTGGATTTACCGGCTGTGTGAGTGGATGAGATGGGTGTTTAGGTGGGAGGGTTTGGGGTACTGGAGTGTGCATACCAGGCTAGCAGTCAGGGAGGGAGGTCTCATTCCTCTGGGGCCTCTCTCATCCTGGGAGGGGGTCTTGTGTCCCAGAGAGGGAACCCAGCGTTAGCGGAATCTGAGCCGGCAGAACCCGCAGAAGAGGCTTTCCATTCCATGTCACAGTTGGCCCGCCGGGTGAGTTTTCCCTTCTTCACCCCAGCCCTGGGGCGCCTGGCAGAGGCTGCTGTGACCCCCTCCCTGACTCCCAGCCCCTTCCTCCCAGGTTCAGGGGGTTGGGGTGAAAGGTTGGCTGACAATGTCGTCTCTGTTTAACAAAGAAGATGAGGACAAGCTACTGCCACCGGAGCCCTGTGCCGACCAGTACGTGTGTGTTGGTGGGGGCTGGGCTGGGTCTGACGTCCCAATGTCCTTTCCTTCTGATCTATTTGTCTATCTTTCTGACCAGGGAGCCAGGGGGAGAGCCAGCTCCTGGCTGTTTCTGTTTCTCTCATCAGGAAAGAGGCCAAGTCGACATATCTGGAGTTTAGGTCAGATCTCAGGAGGACTTTAAGGGCTGTTGAAATTGAGGTACTAGAAAGGTACTTTATACTCTCTCTCCTCCCCATCCGCATGGTTGGGGGGTGGTCCTCTCCCTACAGTTGAGGAACAGAAGAGAGAACATTTAGGTGTTCCGAACAGAGGATGGTCCAGACCAGTGGTTCCCAGTGCTGGTCTAAACCCTCCTCCTCCTAGAAAGTTTGTGCCAGACCCTCAAAGCTTCAAAGCTTCTGATTCGGCAGGTGTGGGCTGAGGCCTGGGATCTGTATTTGCAGCTTGCTTGGGAGGACCTGAGAGGCACTAGTTTAGTTAGGAACCACTGATTTAGAAGGGCTTTGATGCTGAGGGTAGGGGTAGGACCCAGGGCAGCTCCTTTCTCCTAGCTCCATTCTGGCACACACTCCCGCTCTGCCCTTTCCTCCAGCCCAGTCACACCCCCTTTCTTTGACACTCCCTTATTCCTTTCTCCCCTGGGGGTCCCCCTGACCCACCCATCTCTCCCTCCCCAGGGGTCCCTTTCTCCCTCCTGGCGCTCATCCCCTGTCCTTCCCAGAGCTCCAAGGACTCCTCCTCAGATCTGAGGCTCCCACCTCAAGACTCGGCATCGCTCCTTGACTGCCCTTCCCCCACACGCCTTTCCACCTCTCCAGTGCTCCTCCCCACTAAGCCCTCATCTAGGCCTTTCTCATTTCCTTGGGTCGCTCCACCTGTCCTTCTCTCCAGTGTGTCCTCATTTTCCCAGTCCCCTTTTCCCTCCATCGCGCTCGCCCCCGCCCCGCCTCTTTCCCCAGGGCTGCAACCCTGGTTTTCCGGACCTCTTCTCCCAGAGCCTGACTCCGCCCCAACCATCGCTGGGCCCCGCCCCTCGTCCGAGATCCTCCCACAGCTTTCCAGACTTCACGGCTCAGGCTTTCTTCCCTCCTCTGGCTGTACTCCTCTCCCCGTCTTTCTTAAACGCCTGACCCCGACTCTTTCCCAGGAATCGTCGTCTCAGTCCCCTCTTCCCAGACTCCTCACCTGATCCCCTGACACTGACCCATCCCAGCTGCCTTTCCCAGAGCCTCTGAGCCCTCCGCGGACCTCCAGTCTCCCGCCCCACCCCCGTCACCTGACCTCCCTCTGGCTCCTCCTGTCCCAGTACTGGCGCCTGCGCCTTGTCTCCCCTCTTCGTCCTCTCCTCGGGCCTCTCGGCCGGTGACACCCGTCCTAATCCCGCAGCCCGCTGGCGGCGCGGTCCCCCTCGCAGGCAGTGACCGCGACGGAGGCGGAGCCGCGCGGGCCGGGATTCTGGGACGCGTTCGCCAGCAGGTGGCAGCAGCAGCAGGCGGCAGCGGCGTCCATACTGCGCGGCGCCGAACCCAACCCGGAGCCAGACCCCGAAGCCGGGGACGAAGCCGCAGAGGAGGCCGCTGAGCGCCCCGAGCCGGGGGAGGCCGACAACGTGGCCGGCTTCAAGTGGGGCTTTCTCACCCACAAACTGGCCGAGATGAGGGTGAAGGCTGCGCCCAAGGGCGACTAGTCGGCCGGCCCAGCTGGACACCCCCTCCTTTCTTCCCCCACTCCCATAAAAACCCTGACCCGACACCCCGTGTGACCGCGTGCCTTTGTCCGGACGGCGGGGATGACTGCTTTTGGGTGGGCAACCTCAAGGCAGATCCAGCTCAAAGCACCCTCACTCCCTTCCCCCACAAATGTACAGGGAGAAAATGACAGCCCTGGCGTCGGATTTAGGATACAACTTTCCAGGAAACTGGGGAACCCTAGAGAACAGGCCCCCATCACCTTGTTCAGCCTCTTTAATTCAACAAACGTTGCCTGTGGCCCTCCTGTGCGCACCGTCCCTGCACTGGGGGAAGGTCAGAGACTCACCGACCAGCGGGTTCCACAAAAGGTGACAAGTTGAGACACAAAAATAAGGCTGTACTTGGGAGCTCGGAGATGAGGCCAACTGAGGAATTCAGGAATTTCGGAGGGAGAATGAATACATGTAATCTTAGAAGGATGAGTGGAAAGGGGAAGGTAGCCCAGGCAAAGGAAGGAGGACCACTTGGAGGCAATCGAATGACTTTGTGTGTCTTTGAGGGAAAGGAAGACAGTGGCCCTCTGTGAGGCTGCCGATGATCAAAGTCCTGGTTTGAATGGTCCTTTCCTTTGGTGTCCTCAATTCTGGATTTTTCCTGTCTCAGCCCATTCATAGCTAGTAACCAAAGAGGGCAGCAAATCTCCAGGAATGGGGGCCTTTTTGGGCCAGCAGACCCACATTTCTGGAGCAGACCCCTCCCCAGAACTCCCCAAACATGCTGTTCCTGGCTCCCAGATCTAGCCTGGATCGACCTCTGGGGGTCGATGGTGGAGATGATCATAATGGAGTTAGTACTGATTCAGTAGTGGTTTTAGTGGCTGTCGTTTATTGAACACTTCCTATATGCCGGGCACTTTGCCATGCGTTTTATGACCATTTCAAAAATATTTTGATCACTGAGGGGTGCAGCTGTGGTTCGGGGAAGTTAAGTGCTTGCCCAGGATCACACAGTGAGCCGGGAACTCGCATTCCAAAAACCCAGGCGCTTAACTCGGCGCAAGCCCGCCCCGCCCCCTTCCTCAATAGCTGCTCTCTAAGCCAACATCACGACTCCTTTAAATAACGTTTTGGCTTTATTCAGCAGGTTCTCCGATCTCCCACCCCAGGCTTCTCTCCCCAGATCCGGCCTCCACAGGGGCCACGTAGCTGCCCCCTCCCCCTCGGTCGTCTGCTCTGGGAAGGGCCTTCCGAATCATTCTGTCCCATCCTCCCAAGGTTCGCGGGGGGAGGGGGAACCAAGAATCCAGAGGGAAGGGCTTTCCTAAAGGCACCCGGCGCCTCAGAGACAGGGCGCCCCTGCCCGTGCCCGGGTCCAGCCCTGCATCCACCCCTTAGCCCTCCCGGGACCCTGGACCCCGGACCCCGGACTCCCCGGGAGCCCGCTCCCGAGCGGCCGCGATCACACCTCGGACTCGCGCGGCGGGCCGCGGGCGCGCTGGCAGCCGTACAACCACTGGATGACGCGCGCGTTGCGCTCCACCACCGACACCGGGGGGCGCCCGTCCCGCGCCGAGCCCTCCGCCTCCGAGCCGCCGCCGCCGCCGCCACCACCGCCACCGCCACCGCCACCGCCACCGCCGCCGCCAGCTCCGTCCGGGCGATCCGTGTCGCTGTCGCTGGACGTCCAGTCGCTGGTGTCCCCAGAGCCTAGCGGCGGCGACGTTCCGGGCTGGGAGCTGGCGTCGGCGCCCCAGCTCTGCGGAGAGAAGCGCTCAGCGCCCAGCACCTCCACCAACGCGCGCTCCAGGCCGCAATAGTTGAAGAAGCGCTCCTTCTCCGACAGGGGTAGTGAGCATGTGGGGCACAGCGCCCGCTTTCCTGCCGCTTCCGGGGCATCTTGGGGCGCGGCCCAAACCCCAGGAGCCGCTGGTCGCTCTGTTGGGCTCGGACTGCTCGAGGTGGCGTCTCGGGGGGCGCCCAGGAAGAGGCGCCTCACCAGCCCCTGGCCCTTGGCGTTCTCTTTGTTCACCGAAGCCTTGCAGTCCCGCTTCTGGCGGTAGAAGATGAGGGAGTCAGGCCTTGGCAGCCGCCTGCCGCTGCTCCGGCGGGCGGGCCCGGGCATCCTGGGCGATGCAGGGGGCCCCAGCTCATTGCAGGGGTGCGGGGTGAGCGGTCCGGGACCCCCACGCAGAGCGGGCTCCTGGCGTCGTGCTATCACTTGGTGGGTCTTGACATACTTGGCTTTGTCGGCCTCCAGCCTCTCCACCGCGCTGGGGGTGCGTCCCCTGGACGGGGTGGAGGGAGAGGCCAGGATCATCTCAGCGGAGCTGGACAGGATTGTACCCCATAAGCCACTGGAAGTAGGCAGCTAGTTGAGGAGCCAAGAGTAACTGGCCGGGGCTTCCTGGTGCCTGCAGGGAAAGAGGAATGGTCAGGAAGAGAGTCCCTGAACTTCTCCTGCCGTTGGTCCTGGGAATAGGATCAGCCAGCCACCCCTCCTCCATCCAAATCAGCCGGTACCGTCCTTAAGGGGCAGAGAGGCTCAGGCTACCCCTCCCCCCCTCTATCCCTCAAAGACATTGAGCAGGGGCGCCCTGGCCACCCAGAAACATGCTCCTTTGAGGATGCCCCAATCTGGCCATAGAGCCATGCCAAGCAAGCATCAGCAAGTGGGACACTTGGAAAAGGAAATGGGGCTGATCCCTGCTCAGTTCCCGAAAGTGGCCTCAACCGGAAAAAATACCTCTTCCCAACCCAGTAACTTTGAGTCCAAGACAAGAAGGCTCCCCAGCCACAGGCCGGCTCCAGCAGGGCCCACCCTTCCCGCCCCCAAGCACCCGAGGTCAGGGATATAACCACAGGGTAGGAGCCTCCAGTAATCACAGCCAACTGCCCTGCCCAGTCCCAGCTGGGCCACAGGGAAAGAGACAGAGAGGTGGTGACCAGGTCATGTCATCCAGCCACCTCCCTCCTCTGTACCCCTGCCAAGGGAATTCCACAGTGCCCGCCTGTAAACACCACCTTGCCTACCTCTGCATTTCCATTTACAGAAAAGGAAACTGGTAGAGAGGAAAGGGCTTGCTCAGGTCTCTACTGAGAGGTAGGGGCTGGGATTGAAACCTGGGTCTCTAGCCTTGCAGTGCAGAACTAGTTCAGATGGCCTGTCTCTCTGTCCCTCTCATGTTTTGCTTCTCTTCTTGCTGCTATAATCCCAAGCACTTTCCATTAGACCTGGGCCCTTTGCCTCACTAAAAAGTTCCTTCCACAGATTCTTCCCAATAACTGGCACTCCCAGCAATCTGCCCTCAGGGTCTCTGTCCTCTTCTCATCCTGAGACCCCGTGACCCTTGTCCGCCACCTCCCCTCTGCCACTGGGGAAGGGGACCAGAAGCGGTTGTAAATCAAGAGCTGATGATGCCGTTGGCAGTAAGAGAATGGGCCACCCACAAGGCTCAGCACAACCCCTCCCACCCCTGCTCCCTCCTCCCTGAATCCTCCATTCAGTTGAAAGGGACATAGAAGTTTTGGGGGCTGAGAGGACCTCAAAAGGTCCTCAAAAGAAGAGAACTTTCCAGGATAGGGGGAGGCCAGAGACCCTGCCAAACCCCCCACTCCAGCATGTGTGTGCGTGTGTGTGCACACACACACACACACACATACATCCCTATCTAGTGTCTAGTAAGTCAGTACATAGGTAGTTGGTGACTGGTGACTGCGAACGCAGGCAGCCAGGAGAGCTTGGCAATGACCTCCCTCCTGGCTCCCAAGAACTATACCAGGCAATGGGTCTGATTCCAAGGTCCCAAGAGGGCACTGTGCTTACCTGACCTTATGGGTATGCTCCCATCCCTTTCCCTCTTCCCGGCCCTGAGCAGCAAGGCTATAAAAAGTCCCTAAACACAGGGACTAAAATAGTCTGCCATCCACCGTCTCTTCCCTGCCTCCTGGGTTGGCCCTGATGCTCGACCACAGATGTTCCGCCCTAGAAGCCTGGCAGACATCCTTGTGCCCTCCGTCCCCTTTGCCCACCTTCTCCCAGTCCTGTGGTTAGTGGTCTGAACTTTGACCACAGCTTCAGATCTGGACTTGGTGGGGTGGGGGAGGGTGGGAAGCATTTGGTCACTGGTTTAGTGCCAGCCTCCCTGCCCTTGGGTCCCCGAGTGCCTTCCCACCCCAGCCCTGGGCTCGGGATGCACTCACCTCTGTGCCCTCACTGAGGCTAGGCTTGAAGCAGGGGTCCCTGGGCAGGACCAGACAAGGGCAGGAGGGACAGTAAGGACTGGAAGTAACTTTGGTGGCAGCCAAACTCCACTCTCCACAGGAAAAGGAGAGAGAGCCTCGACACCCGCCCCTCCAGATTAACCCTTGCCTTCCTGACCTGGAGCCTGGTCTCCAGTTAACTCCTTCCTGGTCACAGTCTCAGTACTGGAGAGGACCTTCAGACCAGGTCCAGACCCTTTATTTTATAGATGGTCATACAGGCCCTGACAGGCTAGGTGATTTGCAGGGAGGCACAGCGAGGTTGGGGTACAGCCAGGACCCAAACAAGGTCTCCTGATTCCCTAGCTCCCTCCAGAGGCCTGGGGTAGGGATATGCTAGTCATGTGGGGTCAGCCCCCTCTGCTAGGCCTTGGCAGAACCTCTTGGTTAAAAGACAAGGTAGAGCAGGGTTCTAGCCGATTGTGCTTGTTTTCCTCTGTAGCAGGTTTAGGCCTGTCCTGGCTGGGGTGTGTGGAGGGTGGCAGGCCTGCTCTCCCTAGGGGTGAGGCCAGGAATCTGCAGCCTAAGGGTGGGGTCGTTGGTGCTGCGGATGGACGTGCAGGGCGAGCCTGTCCTAGCATGTCATGTCTTGGCATGACAGTTACCTTGGAGCCCATTGGAGGTGCCTCTGCCCAAGGTCCTCTGATGGCCAATGGGATTGGTTGGGAAGAGGGAGATAAAGGGATGATTCTGGGGCCAAGCCCGTGTCTTTGGCCTCCTTTCTGCTTTGCCCCACTGGAGACTTCTCAAGGTGACATCTCATGTCTCAAGGCGGAGCCCTGTCCCCACAGCGCTGGTGTCAGGTAATTTCCGCCCCCATCTCTCCAGTAACCTGCAGCACCCAGACCTCAAAGCTCAAAGCCCTTCCCAACAGGCCCCTGCCCCACCCCTAGTTGGCCACTTTCCACAAACCCCTTCCCTTCCCTTGTAGAACTGTTAATGTTTGCAAAGCACATTCACACCTGTGCTCTTGGATCTCCTTTGTTTCTCCTAAGAACTCCAGG
This sequence comes from Neogale vison, assembly GCF_020171115.1. Lineage (NCBI taxonomy): Eukaryota > Metazoa > Chordata > Mammalia > Carnivora > Mustelidae > Neogale > Neogale vison. The sequence goes on along the minus strand of NC_058092.1, from coordinate 19,405,937 downwards.
GTGGGGGGGCGGTGGCGGTAGGGGTGACCACCCCACCTGAAGGATGAGGAAATGGGATCTTGCCAAAACCCAACTCCGAAACCACCCGCTCTTTATGCTGCACCCTCTGCCTGTCAAGTAAGGTAATGAGTTTGAAAAAACCAGGAGGCCCATTTGCTAGTAAGAGATTTTAATCACCTAGTCAAGGGAAGGTTTTGGGGGTTTTTTTTTGTTTGTTTGTTTATTGGTCCACGATAGTTCCATATTGCATCCTGATGCTATCTATCTTTGCAAAATATTTTCATCTAGGGGCGCCTGGGTGGCTCAGTGGGTTAAAGCCTCTGCCTTCGGCTCAGGTCATGATCCCAGGGTCCTGGGATTGAGCCCCGAATCGGGCTCTCTGCTCAGCAGAGAGCCTGTTTCCTCCTCTCTCTCTCTCTCTGCCTACTTGTGATCTCTGTCTATCAAATAAATAAAATCTTAAAAAAAATTTTTTTTTTTAATCTACATGCTCACAATTCATCCCTGGGACAGTCTTTGGAGAGTAGGGGGTTTTACTTCCCCGTTTAACAGCGGATAATACTAAGGCTTAGAGATGTGAAAGGATCCATCCAAACTCACAATGAGACAAGAGTTAACTTTTTTTTTTTAACAGCTAACTTTTATTGGGGGATTAACATATGCTAGGCATTGTTCTGTGATTAACACATTTAATCCTCAAAACAACCCAGTGAAAGGGGTACTTTTATTCACCTAATTTTACAGATGTGCAGGCCCCTAGCACTGAGATCTGGTTGTGAAGGGGTTAAGCATGGAGGCTGGGCAGGGCCCAGCTGGGATGCTGTCAATGGCAGGAAACCTGGCCTGAGAGGGAGGGGGAGGATGGGGCTGTTGTGTCTGACTTGATGCAACCCCCATCCCTTTGGTCTTAAAGGAGCCTCCGGGTTGGGTGGAAGGGCAGCCCGAGTAAGGGTTGGAGGGGGCAGGGGACTTCTCAGCTCTTTTCTAGGGACTAAGACAGAGTTTGGGCTACAGAAAGAGGGGATCAGAGTGGAACACAGGTGCCACCCTGGGGCAGCCCTGGGTCTGAGGAGGGTAACTGGAAATGACCCTGCCTCCTTGTGGGAGCACTCTGTTAGAGTCAGAGGGGGAGCTCCAGGCCTCAGAGCGCCCAGTTAGAGAGGGGAGACATAGCTCTGCCCTCAGCAGTCCAAGATGGGGGGTGGTCAGGGACTCGGAGTCTGAGGGGTGACAGTTCCCTGTCCCAGGATGCCAGTGGACACATACTGGCAGAGAGGCTCATGAAGGAGAGGTCAAACTAGATCGGCTTTCTGGGTAAAAGAGGCCCCCTGTACTCCCCCTACAAGGAGTTATAGGGAATCGGTGGGGGGGGGGAGATCATGAGGTGGAGATCCAGCAGCCCGCCTGCTGGGCTCTTGGTCACACTTGCTATGAACCGGATCCTCTGTCTTTCTGGTCATGGATCCCTAGGGAGATCCTTAAAGTGGCTCCTTCCGGTACAAGAGCCAGGACTTGGAGCCCGTGGGAGGCCAAATCTGAGAGAGGTTTCCTTCCTATTTCCGAGCTCATTGAGCTCATTCCCGGATCACCTTGATGATCGATTGGAATGGGTCTGAGTCAGAGCCGGCTCCTTCCGGAGGAGAGAGTTGGGGGGAAGGGGGTGTAGGCTGGGGGGCAGCTCTGGTCAGTGTCGGGAATAATGAGATGGCTGAGGAAGGCCTTCAGATCCAGCCCCAGACCCCATACTAAGGGCGGGGGGGTGGCTGTTCTGCCCCCACCCCCGCCCTTAGCAGCCAGCTAGGGCCCCCCTCACCCCAGCCACAGACACCTCAGCCCTGTCTTTCATGCTAACCCTGGTGTGGCCGCTCACTGGCACCGTGGCCTGGAGCACAAGCTTAACCTCTTTGAATTTCCTTCAGCGTAAAATGGGAATGACAAGACTCAGCTCTTGAGCGGCAGGAGGAAGTAGTGACTGCGGTGACTGGGAAAGCCTCTGGTGTCATAAAGAGCTCATAAATGTTAGACGAATCTGCCTTTTAGCTCCTGCCCAGCCCCGACACCTTCCCGACACGTCTGGCCCAAATCGTTTCTCTAACTCCGCAGTCTCGGCTGCTGTCAACAATCATCCTGGACACTGCTGTGAGCTGTGAGGTCAGCAGATAGGTCAGACATGGTTTCTGCTCTCAGGGAGCTTGGCCTGCTTAGGCGCTGGGGGTGGGTGGCGGTGGCGGTGGGCAGAGGCATGACAGACTGATCACAGCTCCAGCCAGGGCAGTGCTTCTGTGACAGAGGCCAACAACGCAGGGGACAGCGGAGGACATTTGTTCTTCCAGAGAAGCTGAGGGCAGGGAGGAAGGGATTTCTGGCCTGGCTGGGATGGGAGGTGAGGGGTGGGGTGTTGGGGGAGGGCCCGTGAGAGCTGGAGACCTAAAGACAGTAGGGGTGCCAGGGGGTCAGTGAGGGGGTGCAGGGACAGGGAGCAGGGAGAAGGGAGTGAAGGAGAGGGACAGAGACAGAGGGAGAGAGAAGAAGGAGAGGACTAGGAAGAGGGAGAGGCTGGGGGTTGCTGAGAGGGAATATGGGGTGTGGAGAAGGGAGAGGTTCTGTGAGGAGATGTGTGAGGTGGTGGGGGTCCTGAGAAGAGGCAGCTCCGAGGAGAGATGGGGCTCTGGGGTCTGGCTTAGAGAGCAGGAGGGGCTCATGCTGTTGTGGGCACCAAGGGAGGGACCCCTCTGCTGGCCCTATGCACCCCCACAGAGATTAGAGCAGCTACTGTGCAATTTGGGGCCTTCCGTTTAGGAAAGAATCTCAGCCACAACAATAGCCTGGCTCCAGCTTCTCCCGGTGAGAGGTGCGGCCTCTGGGCAGAGCTAGCGCCCCCGCACCCACTGCGGGAAGTGGGGGGACGGCGGTGGGGGGGTCGTGGAGAGGAAGGTGTCGTTAAAGGTTGTTTGTGGAGCACCTCCGCGTTGCCAACGAACAAAGTGAATAAGAGATTGGATTTCTGCTCTCTCAGTGCATGGGGCGTGGTGTTAGAATGAGGAAGCCAAGTCCATGTTCTGTGTGCCCTGTGCAGGTGCTCTGTGCAGTAACCACCCCCCACCCCCGCCCCCGGCTTCTCACCAAATGCCATGTGAACTCGGTGAGGGAGCAGCCCGGGTCAGAGAAGTATCTCAGCCGGGTCCACAGCTGGCAGCCGGAGAGCAGGGCCTGCAGAACGAGCTCCCAGCTCCCTGCCCTGCAGAAGGCAGTACCTGCAGCATCCGGTCCTGCAAGCGAAGCCCGGAAGGAGGGCAGCCCCAGCTGCAGTGCTCACTGCCTCCACCTCCATGTCCGAGTCTTCTTCAGCACCTCCATCATCCCCACCTCCCAATGCTGTCCTAAGCAAGGTGCCTCCACATCCAGTACCAGGAACAAAACCCATCCTGTCTCCACCTAGTGCAGGAAGGAACATGTGGGCAAGAAACGGGGGTTCTTGTGGAATGCAGCGGCAGGAAATCTACCCTCCGGCAAGTATTGACAACTACGAGTTCATAATGACATGTTGAAAAATGTGGCTTGATTTTCTTTCTTTCTTTCTTTTTTTTTTAAGATTTTATTTATTTATTTGACAGACAGAGATCACAAGTAGGCGGAGAGGCAGGCAGAGAGAGAGAGGGGAAGCAGGCTCCCTGGTGAGCAGAGAGCCCCATGCGGGGCTCGATCCCAGAACCCTGGGATCATGATCAGAGCCAAAGGCAGAGGCTTAAACCCACTGAGCCACCCAGGCGCCCCGATTTTCTTTTTTAACACAGAGAAAGTCATGAAAATATCAAACACGACAGAGCTTAATTATTATTGAACATAAATGGGTATTTTGGTCAAGGGATAGCAATACTGGATGAGTAAGAAAATAAAGATGTGACTAATTCACAAATTGTTCCATCTTTATTCCATAAAATCTATTTTTCTTGCTTTGATTTGAGCAAAATTACCAAGTATGTTGCTATAATGAAAAGTTGCAGAGCTACTGTCTGGCTCAGTCATTAGAGCATGTGACTCTTGATCTCAGTGTTGGGAGTTCAAGCCCCAAGTGTAGAGCTTATTAAAAGGACAAAAAACAAATGGAAGAGTAAAATGCATTGTTTAATATTGCAAGATAGTCTTTAGCCATAATACGTTAACTATTGCAAAATCCATCTACACATCGGAAGGTTTGAAGTGGAGCAAGAAAATGGATGTTCAGTACTTGCTGGAAACAGTCCATTCTCACTACAGCACTTCCAATCTCTGAGAGGAAGGATTTGACCAGAGAACTCATTTGTCTCACCTAAGGTCCCTCAACACTCAGTCTTCTCCGTGCCCTGAACCGTGGTTGGCTGTGATGTCAGCAGCAGAGCAAAGTTTCATGGTATATGGATGAGGTCGACTTCTGATTCAAGGACATAGAGCAAGAGGTGTGGAGAAGCGTTTGTTTCCCCAGGGCTGAGTGGTGTCAGGTATGAAAGCAGATGGTGAGGATTACAGCTTATGCTGTGTGGCACCGAGATGCTTGTATGGTTTTTAATAAATGACTTTAGGGGCACCTGTGTGGCTCAGTGGTTAAGCCTCTGCCTTCAGCTCAGGTCATGATCCCAGGGTCTCCCACTCCCCCTGTCTTGTAGGGGAGTATTCCCTCTCTTACTGTCTCTCTTTCTCTATCAAATAAATAAATAAAATATTTAAAAAATAATAATAATAAATGACTTTTGGGGAGAGTTTGATATCATGTCCCCTTTGAAGGGCATGGATCCCTCTAGCTAGTTCTTTTTTTTTTTTTTTTTAAAGATTTTGTTTATTTGACAGAGATCACAAGTAGGCAGAGAGGCAGGCAGAGAGAGAGGGGAGGAAACAGGCTCCCTGCTGAGCAGAGAGCCTGATGCAGGGCTGGATCCCAGGACCCTGGGATCATGACATGAGCTGAAGGCAGAGGCTTAACCCACTGAGCCACCCAGGCATCCCTACCTCTAGCTAGTTCTAAGGGTGGCACTGAGCTATGGCCAGGAAGCTGCTGTGTCACACTGAACATACCCAATGGTGGGGACATACCTTTCTGTATGTGAGGAGGGTAATTCACAGAGAAGGTGAAGGTTGAGAGCTAGGCTGATACCCCAAATGGTGAGTATTATAACCATCACCCCTAATATCAACCTCGTATTGTAACTAACATCTTAGTGTTACCCCTGAATTCTTTTTTTTTTTTAAGATTTTATTTATTTATTTGACAGAGAGAAATCACAAGTAGGTGGAGAGGCAGGCAGAGAGAGAGAGAGGGAAGCAGGCCCCCCGCTGAGCAGAGAGCCCGATGCGGGACTCGATCCCAGGACCCTGAGATCATGACCTGAGCCGAAGGCAGCGGCTCAACCCACTGAGCCACCCAGGCGCCCATTACCCCTGAATTCTAATCATCCACTCCTTCCCAGTCATTGTCAGCTTCTCCATGGTTCATAAGCACTGTAAACATCTGTGAGTTTTGCCATTCAACAATTGCTCTAATCCTACCCTGACTTTGGCCACCTGTGCTCTCAGAGTGGCGTAACTTGACTTGGAGCAGGGTGCTTGACCTAGGCTTGGGTCAAAAAGCCTATCATGTTTCTCTGGCCCCAATATTTCATTTAAAGATGGATATGTAACTCAATTACAGCCAAGGGGACTTTTGCTGAAACTGTGGCAACAGATCTCTCTCCTCCCTACAACGCAAGAAGCCCAGAGGGTCCAGCCTGCCCAAAGACTGAGTCAGCAGAGAAGGAGCAGCCCTGAGAGTCAGAGCCCGTGAAAACTGACCTTGAGGAGGGGGCCTTCTATATCTGGTCATATCTGAAGCAAACTAGTAGGGAAACCAATACCTTTCCTTTTGGCTTAACCATGCTGGGTTGGTTTTTCAGTTACTTACAGTCAAAATAAACCAGAAGGAGATAACTTTCTCTCCAGAACTGTGTTACCTTCATCACAGTGCCTGTAGCATGGGCCGTGAACAGCCTTCCTTTGCTTACTATCGCAACCCATCTCTACACTAATTTCTCCGGAATGCTCAACAAATGCCTCCAGATTTTTTTTTTTTTTTCAAAGCTGACTTGAAAGAGCAGTTGAAGTTCTCATAAGGGGTCAGGACACCAAAGTCCTGGTCTTGGCTTTGACACAAACTCACTCTTGGTCTGGAGCAAGTCACACTCTCTTATATTTCAGGTTCTGATATGTTAAAAGGAAGAAAGTAAATTCGACCATGGCGCCCCAGTGCTATTCCTTGGTGGATTCCAAATGGCTACATAAAACTTACCTGCGGAGCTTGCTAACAAGACAGATGCCAGACCTCTGCTTTCTGAGAACCTAATTTAGTTGGTCTAGTGGGGAGTCAAGAAGGAAAGAATATAACATTAGGTCAGACTGATTTTATTGATATGAATGCCCTTACTAGAGATTCTAGATTTAATGTGTTATCTCTTGCAGCTGAAGGTAGCTCTAATATTGCTTGTTCAGTTGAGGTACTCAACATGGCCTGTAGTCACTAAGGCTGAGATGTCAGCATTTTTCTGGTTAATATGTCTCACGTCTAAAAAGATAAGGAATGTTGGAGATTTATCACATGAGATTGCATATATTCCCCCAATGAGGGCTCAGAGGGTAGTTCTTTGCCCAGGTGTTGGGATAAGCCTAAGTGAGAATAATACCAGCATTCTTGAAAATTTTATGGTCGCTGTCTTCTGCGATTTGGGTATATTGGGAGAGGCACCACTGAGATGGGCTCCCTGATTTCATTAGGGGTGATGGTATCCTGAAGGAGTAGAGGCCAAGCTGAACTTGGCCAGGGCTGCCAGAGTCAAGGTGGACACTTTCCCTGCAGGATGAGGTGATGTTCATTCACTTGCAGGGATCTTTGATCAGAGTGTCCTAGGAATGAAATAGATGAGCAGCTTATTAGATATCTTTGAGTTGTATCACAGAAAACCCTCCACGTCTTGTGGCCAGAAGCCTAAAGTGAATTGTTGTCCCAATGGAGAGTCTCAGCCTTGCATCTAATTTCCACATCCAAGCCAGTTCACAGAGCTGATGTCCCCACCGAATAGGAGGCCAGGTCCCACAAGTGGATAGTCTGTCAGTGTCTGTCTTCCTCTAAGAACGGGGGTGGGAAAACTCAGACCTTTTAGGCATGACTAGACATTGACTTTGGAATTGATGCTATCTCTGGGAACCCACTGTTTAACATGTCTGAAATGAAACTACTGATCTCTTATGCCCCCAGATCCATCTCGGCATCCTTCCAACCACTCAGGCCAAAAGCCTGGAGTCATCTTGGACACATGTCTTTCCTTCACATTCCTCATCTAATCCATAAGCCATCTGTTGGCCTATCTTCAGAACACATCCTGATTTAAGTCATGTCTGTCCCACCCCATCCTACCACCTTGGGCCAAAGGCTGTCCTCTCTTGCCAGCATTCCTGCAATAGCCTCCAGGGCTCCCTCCTAACCTCAGGCCACCCAGCAGAGATCATTCCTTTCCAAAGTGGAAGTTAATCACCAAGTCACTTCCAACCCAAATTCCTGAAAGAGGATCCTCCTCTTTTCACTGGAGTGAGACCCAATGCACCCAAAGGCTTACAAAGCTTTTCCTGACCTGAATCTTATCTCTGGCTGTCCTCCCTCTCACCCACCCTGCCACAGATATTCTGGCCTCCTGGCCTGCTCCTTGAACACACGACCATGTCTACCTTGGGGCTTTGACCCTCTGCCTGGAATTCCTTACCTTTAGCTCTCAGCTTCGCTAACTCCTTCTCCTCCTTTAAGACTTTGTTAAACTCTTGCCCCAATGAGTTCTCCCCTGACCGCTTCACTGAATAAGTCAGCCAGCATCTTTTGTAGTGTTCCCAACACGTCTGCTGTGCTCTACTTCTCCGTTGCATCTTCTTGTTGGTTTGTTTTATAACTTCACAATTCTATCATACTAAATGACATATTTGTTCATGCTCATACATGTCTCCCCAACTAGAATGTAAGTTCACTGAGGGTGGAGACCTTTCCTTTGTTCACGGATGTGTTCCCAGCACCTGACATGGGGCCAAAGACTTAGTGGGTTTCTCAATACATTGTTTCATGAATGGATTTTGAAGAAACCATGGAGAGACTGGGAGGGGGAGCTTGAGAAGTTCTCTTGAGGGTCTTGGGACTGGAATGATGCAAGCTCCAGGTCCTGAAAGCCTTCCAAAACCATAGAATTTACAAGTTGAATTTTGGGAAGTTTGTCAGAAATATCAGGACATTTAATTAATTAAATTAATTGGAAATCTTTATTTAAAAAAATTTTTAATTAACATATAATGTATCATTAGCCCCAGGGGTACAGGTCTGTGAATTGCCAGGTTTATACACTTCACAGCACTCACCACAGCACATACCTTCCCCAGTGTCTATAACCCCACCACCCTCTCCCTAACCCTCTTCCCCCGGCAAACTTCAGTTTGTTTTGTGAGATTAAGAGTCTCTTATGGTTCTTCTCCCTCCTGATCCTATCTTGTTTCATTTATTCCCTTCCCACCCCCAAACCTCCCACATTGCCTCTCAACTTCCTCATATCAGGGAGATCATATGATAGTTGTCTTTCTCTGATTGACTTATTTTGCTAAGCATAATACCTTCTAGTTCCATCCACATCATTGCAAATGGCAATATTTCATTTCTTTTGATGGCTGCATAGTATTCATTGTATATATATACCACATCTTCTTTATCCTTTCATCTATTGATGGACATCTAGGTTCTTTCCATAGTTTGGCTATTGTGGACATTGCTGCTATAAACATTGGAGTGCAAGTGCCCCTTTGGATCACTGCATTTGTATGTTTAGGGTAAATACCCGGTAGTGAAATTGCTAGGTTGTAGGGTAGCTCTATTTTCAACTTTCTGAGGAACCTCCATGCTGTTTTCCAGAATGGCTGCACCAACTTGCATTCCCACCAACAGTGTAGGAGGGTTCCCCTTTCTCCACATCCCTACCAACATCTGTCATTTCCTGATTTGTTAATCTTAACCATTCTGACTAGTGTGAGGTGGTATCTCATTGTGGTTTTGATTTGTATTTCCCTGATGCCGAGTGATGTTGAGCCCTTTTTCATGTGTCTTTTGGCCACCTGGATGTCTTCTTTGCAGAAATGTCTGTTCTCGTCTTCTGCCCAGATCTTGATTGGATTATTTGTTCTTTGGGCATTGAGTTTGATAAGTTCTTTATGGATTTTGGATTTCAGCTCTTTATCTGATATGTCATTTGCAAATATCTTCTCTGATTCTATCGGTTGTCTTTTGGTTTTGTTGACTGTTTCCTTTGTTGTGCAAAAGTTTTTTTTATCTTGGTGAAGTCCCAAGAGTTCATTTTTGCCCTTGCTTCCCTTGCCTTTGGCGGTGTTTCTAGGAAGAAGTTGCTGCAGCTGAGGTGGAAAACGTTGCTGCCTTTCTCCTCAAAGATGTTGATGGATTCGTATCTCACATTTAGGTCTTTCATCCATTTTGAGTCTATTTTTATGTCTGGTGTAAGGAAAAGGTCCAGTTTCATTCTTCTGCATGTGGATGTCTAATTTTCCCAGCAACCATTTGTTGAAGAGACTGTTTTTGTTTTTTTTTTCCATTGCACATTCTTTCCTGCTTTGTTGAAGATTAGTTGACCATAGAGTTGAGGGTCCATTTCTGGGCTCTCTATTCTGTTCCATTGATCTATGTGTCTGTTTTTGTGCCAGTACCATACTGTCTTGATGATTACAGCACTATAATAGAGCTTAAAGTCTGGAATTGTGATGCCACCAACTTTGGTTTTCTTTTTCAACATTCCTCTGGCTATTCGGGGTCTTCTTTGGTTTCATATATATTTTAGGATTATTTGTTCTATTTCTTTGAAAAAAGCTGATGGTATTTAAAAAAAAATTATCTATTTATTTGACACACAGAGAGATCACAAGTAGGCAGAGAGGCAGGCAGAGGGGGAGGGAGGGAAACAGGCTCCCTGCTGAGAAGAGAGCCAGATGCCAGTCTTAATCCCAGGGCCCTGAGATCATGACCTGAGCTGAAGGCAGAGGCCTAGCCCACTGAGCCACCCAGGCACCCCAAAGTTGATGGTATTTTGATAGGAATTGCATTAAATATGTAAATTGCTCTAAGTAACATAGACATTTTCACAATATTTATTCTTCCTGGGGTGGCTGGGTGGCTCAGTCAGTTAAGCTGCTGCCTTCGGCTCAGGTAATGATCCTGGGGTCCTGGGATCAAGTCTTGCATTGGGCTCCTTGCTTGGTGGGGAGCCTGCTTCTTTCTCTGCCTCTGCCTGCCACTCTGCCTGCTTGTGCTCTCTCTCTCTCTCCCTCTCTCTGATGAATGAATAAATAAATAAATAAAATCTTAAAAAAAATTTGTTTTTCCAATCCATGAGCATGGAATGTTTTCCATTTCTTTCTGTCTTCCTCAGTTTTTTTCACGAGTGTTCTATAGTTTTCTGAGTACAGATTCTTTGCCTCTTTGATTAGATTTATTCCTAGGTATCTTATGGTTTGGGGTGCAATTATAAATGGGATCGACTCCTCAATTTCTCTTTCTTCTGTCTTCTTGTTGATGTAGAAATAGAACTGATTTCTGTGCATTGATTTTATATCCTGACACTTTACTAAAGTCCTGTATGGGTTCTAGCAGCTTTGGGGTGGAGTCTCTTGGGTTTTCCACATAAAGTATCATATCATCTGCATAGAGTGAGAGTTTGACTTCTTCTTTGCTGATTCAGATGTCCTTTATTTCTTTTTGTTGTCTAACTGCTGAGGCTAGGACTTCTAGCACTATGTAGAATAGCAGTGGTGATAGTGGACATCCCTGCCATGGTCCTGACCTTAAGGAAAAGCTCTCTGTTTTTCCCCACTGAGAATGAGATTTGCTGTGGGTTTTTCATAGATGGCTTTGATGATGTTGAGGAATGTACCCTCTATCACTACACTGTGAAGATGAAGAAAGGATGCTATCACTACACTTTTGATCAAGAAAGGATGCTGTACTTTTCAAATGCTTTTTCAGCATCTATTGAGAGTATCATATGGTTCTTGTTCTTCCTTTTACTAATGTATTGTATCAATTGATTGATTTGCTAGTGTTGAACCAACCTAGCATCCCAGGAATAAATCCCACTTGATCGTGGTGAATTATCCTTTTAATGTCCTGTTGGATCCTACTGACTAGTATTTTGGTGAGAATTTTTGCATCCATGTTCATCAGGGACACTGGTCTGAAATTCTCCTTTTTGATGGGGTCTTTGTCTGGGTTTGGGATCAAGGTAATGCTGGCCTCATAAAATGAGTTTGGAAGTTTTCCTTCCATTTCTATTTTTTGGAACAGTTTCAAAAGAATAGGTATTAATTCTTCTTTAAATGTTTGGTAGAATTCCCCTGGGAAACCATGTGGCTCTGGGCTCTTGTTTGTTGGGAGATTTTTTTTTTTACTTTTTTTTTTTTTTTAGATTTTATTTATTTATTTGACAGAGCGAGATCACAGTAGGCAGAGAGGCAGGCAGAGAGAGAGAGAGGGAAGCAGGCTCCCTGCTGAGCAGAGAGCCTGATACAGGACTCGATCCCAAGATTTTGAGATCATGACCTGAGCCGAAGGCAGCGGCTTAACCCACTGAGCCACCCAGGCGCCCTGTTGGGAGATTTTCAATGACTGCTTTAATTTGCTTACTGGTTATGGGTCTATCTTCCCCACAACCTGAAGGGGGCTTCTGAGCTGCTTCTCCAACACAGCTTTCTACTTATTGAGTCTTAGGCACCTTTTCCCACGTCTTCCCTTCAGCATTTGCTCTGCAAACGAATATTAAGCACCCGCTAGTTCTAGAGCCTTGATAATTTTTAAATGCCTTCCCTATAGAGTGGGATTAAATCTTTTCCCCATAAAGGGCCTAGACCCTGAGTGGTCTGCTCCCCTCGGCCTCCTGTGGTTCCAGCCGTAGGTAAGGAGGCCAAGCCTGCTAGCCTTAGCGATCAGGAAGAGACTGATCTTGATCAGGAGCCTAGACCAAGCCCGCTCTACGGCGTATGTGGTCAGTTGCTTACTTCTTAGAGACTGCCTCCCAATGAGCCTCTGAGATTAGGCAAGCTTGGCAGTGAGTCAAAGGCCACAGTGAGCGTTTTGTTTCCAAATTATCCCACTCTACCCTCCAATGTCTAGAGGAAGCACAGCGGTTCAGTCCAGGGGATGTATAGGCTCAGACTGCTGAGAGGTTTCCCTGAAACGCGCACAGGGCCCCTTGCACTGGAGCAAAGTATTCTAGGCGTATCCACCAGAGGGCAGGCTTCACTCTTCAAGAAGCCTTCCCAATTCACGTTCACCTACGCCCTTCCCCATTCACGTTCACCTACCGACTCTGCCGTCTGAGCTCCAATAGCCCCAAGGTCCACCCCGCTGCCTGGCATTACTCTGCACACCCCGGGCGACCTCAGCGCTGCTGTCTCCCTGCTGCCCACTCCGATGGTTACTTACCCTGATGCATGGTGCTTTGTAATACCAGTGAACCGGTAAGAGCAGTAATTCCTTCATTTATATTTTCTCCTGCAGTTTGTGAAGTATCTTCACATATATTATTCTCATTTACAAAGCAACTTGAAAAGATTATTATATAGCCGCTTTTTAGAAGAGGTAACGGGCTCACAGAGTGAAGCGGCTACACTTAGTAAAGTCACATACTCAGTTTCTGGTGCGGCTGTCTTTGACATCTCCTGGGTACCTGCTCTATGCCCTGGGTGGTGTACAAGCTGCCTTGTAATTGGTTTAATTCTGCAGTAATTGCGACCATGAAGTACTGACAGTAGGGGATAGACAAGCAGATCACTGGACCATGGAGAGCTTATTAAGGATACGGTTCGAATCTCCCATGTTCTTACAGAATTTTTGTTTGTTTATTGGCCTATCAGTTACTAAGATTGGTGTGTTAATAAAGCCCATGAGGGGAGGGTGGCTTTGTCCAGTTCTCTCCGTGGCATTTTGAGGCTATGGTATTAGATGCATACCAGTTTAGAAATGTTCTCTTTCTCCCCCTCTGCTGAACTGAACTTCGTCATTATATAACGACCCTCTTTATCTCTAGTGATGCTTTTTGCCTTAATATCACTTTTATTTATTTCTTTAGCCTAGTATTTCTCTTCCCCAACTTTGTTGGTCTGTGTTCTGATGTTTAGATCTGCCTTTAGTAAATAGAACATCATTGGATTTTTTTTTAAGATTTTATTTATTTATTTGACAGGGAGAGAGCACAAGTAGGTAGAGAGGCAGGCAGAAAGAGAGAGGAGGAAGCAGGCTCCCCGCCGAGCAGAGAACCCGATGCGGGACTCGATCCCACAACCTTGAGATCATGACTTGAACGGAAGGTAGAGGCTTAACCCACTGAGCCACCCAGGCGCCTGGATTTTGTTCTTTTATTTGGCCTGGCATCCTTATCTCTAAACTCATTCATTGAGATTAATTTATTTTTATTTACATTTCTCATCTTGGAATGTATATTTGTAGTTTTGTACTTTCTCCCTCTCTTAATTTTTTTAAAAATTAGCAGGGGAATCTGCTTAAGGTTCTCTTCCTCTCTCTCCCCTTCTGTTCTACCCCCTGCTCATGCACACTCATTCTATCAAATAAATGAACAAATCTTTAAAAAAATTTTTTTAATGATTTTATTCATTTATTTGACAGAGAGGAGCAAGCTGGGGGAGCAGCAGAAGGAAAAGCAGGCTTCCCGCTGAGCAGGGAGACCAATGCGGGGCTCGATACCAGGACCCTGGGATCATGACCCAGCCGAAGGCAGAGCTTCACTGACTGACCCACCTAGGTGCCCTGCAAATTATGAATTTAAAAAAAAAAAAAGATTTTTTAAATTATTTATTTGACAGAGATCACAAGTAGGCAGGGAGGCAGGCAGAGAGCGAGGGGGAAGCAGGCTCCCCGCTGAACAGAGAGCTTGATGCGGGGCTTGATCCCAGGACCCTGAGATCATGACCTGAGCCAAAGGCTTTAACCCACTGAGCCACCCAGGCACCCCCCAAATTATGAATTCTTAAAGGTAATTTTATTTCCCCCTTTTCCCAGGGCCAAAGGTGATACAAGCAAGTTTTAACTGTCCTCCCTTCTGGGTGCCAGTGTTTGTCTCGTATCAGCCCTTGTGCTGTGGTTATTATCCTTTGGGGTCTCCCATCAGTGTTTCCATCTTGGAAAGGCCCTGGGAATTCTCTGTATCCTATGTCCTATGCAGACAGGGAAGGAGGATGTTATGGTGTCCAGGCGTTGGCAGGCTCCCTGAGGGTTAAGAACGATTTGGGTATTTACTTTCCTCTCTACTTCATTTTGGGGCTTGGCACATTCCTAACTTTCATGGCAGCTCTAGCAGCATAGTAAAAAAGAATTAAAAAAAAAAAACAAACCTTTCTTTATGCAACATTTTAATTTTTTTCATCAGGAGGATCCCTTAGGTCTCTAATTCACCATATTGTTGGGAAAAAGTTTAAAACATAGGTTTCATGATCACAACTCCTATTTTTTTTTAATGACATTTAATGGTCTTTTTATACATTTTAATATTATGAGTTTTATATGGTATAACTGTGTATATTATTATTTATAATGATATCATTTAACACACAACTACCCAGGGAGGTAGGTATCATTATTTTACCTTATTTTATTTTAATTCCGGTGTAGTTAACATACGGTATTATATTAGTTTCTGGTGTACAATATAGTGATTCAACACTCCCATATTTACTGCGGAGAAGTAGACATTACTATCTCTATTTTACAGATGAGGAAACATAGGCTCCAAGTTCTGCCCAAGGTTACACCAACTATATGGCTGAACAGGGACTTAGCCGTTGGTTTTTACCCTCCACAGGTTCTTAAACTTTGGTGGAAGACATGGACCCCCTTGAGAATCCGAGGAAAGCTCTAGATCCTCTTCCAAAAACATGTACATTGTTACCAATACACTAAAATTGCAGGGGGCTTGATATCCTACAAAATCTGTCCATGGATTCTACTTGAAGAATCTGTGTTTGTTATAATACTGAGAGCAGATGCTGGAACAAAAAGACACATTCGTTTTTTAGCCTTGATCACAAGTTCCCATTCCTCTGCCTGTCTTCCAAGACCCTTTGTATTCCGATCCCTCTGTCTTCGTGCACTCTGTGTCCTGACATGCATTCCCCGAAACAGCCCTTCCGGGCATCTGCATGATCTCTCTTCAGTTCGTGGCTTGGCTCTGTGCAGTGAGAAGCAGTGACTAAGATAATGGGCTCTCATAGCCTGGGTTCAGATCCTGAGCACACTGTAGACCAAGGGTGGGTTATCTTTCCTCCTGGTGCCTCTGTTGCTTTAGCTGTAAATGGTGAAGAGTGTTAAGTACTTTGCAGGGTTGTTTGGATTCTGTGAGTCAATGCACGGAAAGCATTCAGAGCAGAGAGGGGCACCCAGGGACTGCAGATATGTTTGAGGTGGTTTTACTCTTCTCCCCTGCAAAGTGGGTCATTATTTGCATCCTCCAGCTCAGTGGTCAACTAGGAGAGGATTCTTGTAAATAAAATAGTTCTGCTATTATTTTTTTTAAACCAAACATTGTCACTTTTTTTTTGTAGTTTCACATTTTTATTTAAACTCCAGCTAGTTAACACACATAAATTCAATAGTTTTAAAAAGTATCTTAAAAAGTCCCAGGCACACGGTGGTGCTAATTTCTTTTCTTTTCTTTTTTTTTTTTTTTAAAGATTTTATTTATATATTTGGCAGAGAGAGAGAGATCACAAGCAGGCAGAGAGAGAGGAAGGGAAGCAGGCTCCCCGCCAAGCAGAGAGCCCGAGGTGGGGCTCGATCCTAGGACCCTGGGATCATGACATGAGCCGAAGGCAGAGGCTTAACCCACTGAGCCACCCAGGCGCCCCAGTGGTGCAAATTTCTTGAAAGGCAATTTTCCAATTGCCATTTGAAGAGGGCAATAGTGCTTTCTGTGCTGGAGGCTTAGGGCTTCACTTGTCCCAGTGGAGAGAAAAGTGCTTTGCTTTTAAAGTCTCAAGGGCAATGAAATGGCTCAAAGTGTTGAAGGACAGGAGGACCAGCAACCCGACCCACCTCGGCAAAGGTGGGGTCTCCTGAGACTGAAGGGATGGACGGTGTATTGCTGATTTCTGTGAGAATTGAGCTCCAATAGTGACCCATGGCAGAGAGATTTCTGACGGCAAGGAATAGGCCTAAGGCCTCGGTGTTTGAGTAGGGCTGGCCTAGGGATTTAGTCAGTAAGCGGCTCAGTGGACAGAGTTAAGGCCAGAGGACTTTCTCCAGGTCTGGTGGATGATTCTAGAGAAGTTCTCTCTAATCATGGTTGTTCCAGAAGGGTGAAGGAATGTGATGGTTCTTATGTCTTGGTGTCTTTGAGGAAATTTATAGTGACACATTGTGTGTTTTGTTTTCTCAACCAAGGGCCAGGGATGTGTGACCTTCCTTTGTAAGTCTCATAATCCTTTCCATTAGTAATTTTCCATGTCGAATTGACTCATTGCATCTTAGAACTGGAAGGGCTCCTAGCTAGCTAGTGCTAATGGTAATGAATTACCACCCCATTGGACTCTTTTGGTCCTATGTCCCTAAAAGAAATCCTAAAGTCACGCAATTTCTTTTCTCGGGCTAAAGTGAATCCAGATAATCATGTAATTTATTCTCAAAGAACATTTTCTTCTCCGCAGCCCACTGTAGGCCATAGGCACTGTCATTCCTTTGAAATACTAGAAGACCCACCATATTGATATGATTAGAGCAGAAGGGTTGAGGTCATATTCACATAAAATTTTACTTATAATTCTAGTGGGTCCACTGAAAAGGCTGGATTCCCTTGTTAGATTCCTGCTTAAGAAGCCCAGTCCTACAATAACATACCTGATAATGATTTAATGCATTATGTCTTCTGTTTCTCAGAAACAGTCTGAAAATGAAGATAGGGACTTGAGTTTGGGGTGGGGTGCTGAAACGGGTCTGTGCTGTTGGTTGTTAGAAGGTAAGCGAATCTAAAAAATACTACTACACTGTGACTTTTTGCCTATCCTACAGTCTGACCAGTACTGTTTCAATTGTAATATTTTACCATTTTCACATTAGAATCGCCAATACTTAAAAATTACTAATGTCGGGACACCTGGGTGGCTCAGTTGGTTGAGCGGCTGCCTTCGGCTCAGGTCATGATCCCAGTGTCCTGGGATCGAGTCCCACATCGGGCTCCTTGCTTGGCAGGGAGCCTGCTTCTCCCTCTGCCTGCCACTCTGTCTGCCTGTGCTCGCTCTCGCTTCTCTCTCTATGACAAATAAATAAATAAAATCTTAAAAAAAAAAATACTAATGTGAGTACCCTTCCTACTGAAATTCTCATTTTATTTTATTTTTTAAATATTTTATTTATTTATTTGACAGACAGAGATCACAAGTAGGCAGAGAGGCAGGCAGAGAGAGAGGAGGAAGCAGGCTCCCTGCCGAGCAGAGAGCCCGATGTGGGGCTCAATCCCAGAACCCTGAGATCATGACCCGAGCTGAAGGCAGAGGCTTTAACCCACTGAGCCACTCAGGCGCCCCGAAATTCTCATTTTATTAATATGAGATGGATCCTAAGGATCAGTTTTTTAAAAATTTAAATGACTTTATTGAAGTATAAATGATGTAAAATAAAGTACCTAAATTTAAGTACTGTGGTGAATTCTTATATATGTATGAAACCTATGAATATACCCATCATCCCGTTTCCCCTGAAATCACAGGCAGACATTTTCCTGAGGGAGAGGATGTTAATGCCTTCATCAGATTCTCCCAAAGGGGAGAAAAATGAAAGCTACTAAGCCTGGCTCATTGAGAGACCATTCATTCATTCAACGTATTGTCAATATTAGAACACAATTAACAACAATGGCTACCATTTGAGAACTGAATGTGCCAGGTATTATGCCAGGCACTTTACCTACATTATCTCTGACCCTGAGAAAAATTCTGAAATGTACATATCATCATCCAGTGTATCATCTCCATTTTACAGATACGAAAACTAAGGCTCAGAATGAAGGGACTTGCCCAAGGCCACATATTAATTAGGCAGGTATTTGCAAAAGCTAGCGTTTAATAGATCTGCTACGGCAAACCTATCCTTTAGCTGCTAGGCCATGATGCCTTCAGTAATACCAAGTTGCCTAACTTCGGTTCAGAACAAGCTTAGCTTGAAATACCAGGACTGAGCAGGAAGTGAAAGAGCGAAGTCAAAGACATCTTTTTTTTTTTTTTTTTTTCAAACAATTCCTTCTAACCAATGAGAAATCATTGCAAAAGAGAAAGTACTGCCTTTAAGAGACGCAGGACAGCCCTGAGCCCTCAAGAGGTGTGGCGGGAAGGTTTTCTCAAGTAGGAGTTATTATCTAACCACAAACCAACTGTCTGTCATTACACTGCATTTCACAGGACGTCTATGATTGGTTGACTAGGAGAGCAACGTTTGAATTTAAAGAAAAGACCAAAACAACCAGAAGTCAGTCCTTCAGTGAGGAAGATAAAGCTTTGTTGTTAGAGAAACCTCCAACTGGAGTCTGAGATTAGGTTCTAAAACCCTTAGACCATTACCACCCTAACTGGTGTATTACTATTCATTTCACCAAGAAACCAGTCCGTTTTAAGTAAAACCCATTAAGAAGATACATAAAAACCAGTGAATGTTCTTTGTAAACTGCCAAGGATTACAAAAAAGCTAGTAAATGCAAATATTTATAGTTTAAGATGCAATGAAAAAAAATTAATCACTAAATAGAAAGCCAGATTTGCCTGTCTACAAAGGCTATGCCAGGACAAGGTGGCAGTCAGAAGCAGCCACAATTCCTGATGCCTGCTTTCCTATTTGTCACTAGATCACATGTAGCATTAATGTTTTCTGTCTCCCATCTTTCCCTCTGCTGCTCCTTTGGACTAGTAAGTGCACTGTGTCTTCAGTACTTTATTCTGAAGAAGGCATCTATAATAAAAGCTATAAAAGAAAAAAGCAGGCCAGCTGACTTTATAGAAAGGAAACCATGCTTTCAAGTTATAGCTTGAAATAATACCTCTTCCTAGCACATTTACCATATTTCATTCTGAGTCTGGGATAAATCTTCATCTTAATGAGATAGAAGGGTTAATGAAAAAAATCATTTATTTTAGGCAATACAAGTTCTTCTGACAAAAACAGCAAGAAAGCATTAAAACTGGAGAACTTGAGAAATGCCTGGGTGGCTCAGTCAGTGAAGCATCTGCCTTCAGCTCAGGTCATGATCCCAGAGTCCTAGGATTTAGTCTTGCATCAGGCTCCTGGCTCAGCAGGGAGCTTCTCCCTCTGACTGCTGCTCCCCCTGCTTGTGTGCTCTCTCTCTGACATAAATAAATTCTTAAAATAAAATTGGAGAATTTTAAATGCTGAAAGAAATTCCTATATTTCAATAATCTTTTCCTCAGCAATAGCTTCTATTACAGAAAGTTTCACTTAAGAAGGCTGAATGAAAATGACATTGTTTCAAATTTTATACCCTCTATTTTATGTTCCTGAAGTAAACCAGTACAGAACTAGACAGAGCCACCAAATCAACAATATAAAATTTTCAGGGTAGTTTTTTTTTGTTGAAACTCACTTTATTTAAAAAAAAAAAAACAGTCATGAACAATAAATTACAATCATTTCCCCCTTTTATAAATTCTTCATAAAATATATTTGACAATTTTAAAAGAAAATCTCAAAAGTTGCTTTCATTTTTGAAGTGCTGATGACTTATTTTTTGACCATTTTGTCATGCTGGTGAATTATTTTGTAGCTGCTACAATAGTTTGATTGATAAACATTTTACAATTAAAAACAACAACAACAACAACAAAGAGGAAAAAACAGACCAGCAGAAAGAACTATTCAGTGTGCTATTTATCTGACACTTAACACTTACTTCATCATAATGACAAAGTATCCCTTAGCACCAAAAATCTACAGGAACCCCGTCTTTCTAAGTGACAACTAGTGCAAAATAACATTCTAGGAACTAACTGTACAACCCCATATTTTAACTGGCCACAGCTGCCTATAAGCTTATTTGAAATATTTGGTCTTTTCTTCAATTAAGACAAATTTCATAAAACACTATAAACCATGGCAAGAGACTCTGAGGAATAATTGTTTATTGAGTACCTATTATGGGCAAGGCACTGTGCACAAATTTTTGCTTTCATTTTTCCTCTAGCAAATAAATATCCAGGAATTTCCAAG
Source organism: Neogale vison (assembly GCF_020171115.1). NCBI lineage: Eukaryota > Metazoa > Chordata > Mammalia > Carnivora > Mustelidae > Neogale > Neogale vison. The sequence goes on along the minus strand of NC_058092.1, from coordinate 19,385,632 downwards.
TATCATCAACCTTCTTTTATTTCTTACTCCTGGCTGGAAAAGGCCTGTGGCTGTAGGCCATTTTTTTAAATTGTCATTTTACCACCGGACCTTTAGTGCTGAGCTCACAGTAGGTACTGAATAAATACCTCCTGATTGAAAAAAAAAACAAAGACAAAGAATTTACTATCCTTTTGCTTGGTATCATAGACTATTTTAGAATATAAGGACTTGAGAAAATTCCAAGAGAAACTTCCTGATCACCTCATACCTTTGCTGCCAATGAAAGAAAGAATTCACTTCACAGGTGAAATCTTTCAAAATAAATGATAATTGTTAGCTATTTTAAATGAGGCAAGACCAAAAACTATGTACTTAGGAAACGGGGGTTCCAAGCACATAGATATTTGAAGAGCAAACGAAGCACTGGCCCACTACCACCAAATCACCATGAATCTCTGCTGAAATGCCATTTACTGATGCAACATGATGATTCTTCCCACTTCCAGTAACTCAATCTCCTTGGCCAGATCTGTGTTACAGTAATTTGGAGATCCACAGGGTCAATTATCATGAGGTTCCAGTGTATTTCCACCTCTCATTTCCAAAAAAATCTTGTATTTATTAGCTTGAAAGTGATGTTCAAAGTATATGATTTTTTTAATTTTAAAAGGTTTTAAGAAAAAAATAGAGAAGGTTTTATCTCAGTAAAACCTTTCATTCCAAATTTTAAACTTCCAGGCCAATGAATGCAGAATTCAGAAATTTTACATACTCTAATTCTTTGTGCTTTTTCACCTTCTCAAGTTCTCAAATATATTTTAAGTAAGGAAAATATGATAGCAAAATTCCAAAAGTTATGGAAGTTCGAAAAAGCTGAGGAGGAGACACACTGGGTGTCAACTATGCTTTAATTAAGAAATAAACAAACAAAAAAACTCAGAAAAAAAAGCTGAGGAGACTATGCAACTCTTAATAATTTTGGTATTCTTATATATATATATATATATATATATTTTTTTACTTTGACCAAAGATTCTAGTGCTTTATAAAGACTAACCTAGATACAATGGCCTTAAAGTCTATCTAACCTTAAAGGCTAATATTCTGTTTTAGCAAAACTTTCTTAGACTTTAATTATCTGCATTTATAGGAAAACAAATTGGAGACAACCATCTAGGGTTAAAAATCAAACTAACTTCAATTAGAGTAACAGTCTATTGGTTTTTGACATAGACCATACCAAGTGATTGTATAAAATCGGTAACTTGCAAGTTGAAAGATATAGTGGATGCCACAATATTTCATCCATTTACCACGCTGTATAGGTATCATCTCCCACTTCAGAAAAAGGTGATCAACATTTAACACAACCATATCACTATCATTACTGTGTTAAATTAGGCAAGAGAAAACAGCATTAGTGCCAAAACGAAAGAAATTCCAGTGATTAAACAAGAGACCGTATCAGGACAGGCAATGTGAGGGTAGAGCTCATTTGATTTCTTCAACTTTATGCTGAGGCTTAGACAGTCTTGAAATCAAAACTTACTGTATCAAGTAGTAGAGTTCATATATTGCAAAGTTTTCAGAAACAGAGGAATCCTGTGTTCAGATTTGTATCAGATTGCAGATGCTCAAGCGTAGACATGTTCCAGTGCAATGGTTTAATTGGTTAATTGAATCCTTGGTTACCTAAAGAAGGTACGACCGAATCATCAAGGTCCTTGCCAACCTGTTACCACATGATTGCATGGCTACTTCAACTCCTGCAGCTATAGGGCACTGGAGAGCTCAAACATACTTCAGCAGCTTTGGATCACTTAATTTTATGCTTAATTGGATAACTTTAGACCCTCCAAAATGATGCCTTAAAAAAAGCCATATAATATTACAAAAATAAAAAGTGTAGTATGATTTCATTAGAGGGAGGGGCAGGGTAGGAAGATGAGGGAAGGTTCTTTTATTTTTCATCACTGATTTCACCAGCAAATCTCAAAAACCCAAACCTACATCAAATAATTTAAACAGAAGTGGCATTTTCTTCATATGGAATGCAAAATGCACACATTCACATACTTACATATACATAAATATATACATATATGTTTCCTTTACAAAGCTTCAAAGGTTGCATTGCCAGCATGCAAACCTCTTCTTCCATGGAAATTCCTAATACTGACAAGGAATGTCTAAAATACTTGAGACTTATTTCCAGAGACCTGGACTTTCTTCTCTTCTTGGCTCTTAGAGAATTTTCCTGCCAAACTTCTACCAATGATCATTTTTAAAAATGTACACCCACATTGGTAATACACATTTAAAACATACTAACAAAATGGCCAGCTTGGACTTAACAAAAATGAGGAAAAAAAACACCCCACAATAAAATCTAAACCCTTAAAAGGTGGAGTTTAGCTTTTTATATTCTTTTCAGCCACATTATGTTGTTGCATCACTGTTAAAACATAAGCAGCATATCATCCAAGATATTTGCAAACAATGTATGTGTCACGTTTCCCAGCTGCTATCTTTAAATGCAATTTGTACTAATCTGAGTTCTAGTTCAAAAGCATCTGGACGATCCTGAGGGTTTGCAGCCAGCATTTCTTTAATCAGTTGTTTCATCCGCCCATTCATAGACTTTTTCTTCACAGGAATGAGAAGTTCCATTTTGGGATTTTCCAGAAGCGCCTCTCCAACAGGCACAATCTCAGTTCCTTGTTTTACGTAACTCCCCAAGAGTTCCTTCTTTGTCTCTGTGTCGATGAACGTGATCCTTTCCAGCATTGCCCAGATGATAATCCCCAGAGCGAAGATGTCCGCTTTTGCTGTGTAATGTCCCTCCCACACTTCAGGAGCCATGTAGAAATCTGTTCCACAGGCTGTGGAAAGGAAACACTTGTTTACACTGACAGGTTCTTCTGGATTCTGCCCAGAGGCTGAACAAACTTTACTGAGACCAAAATCAGCCACTTTCAGTGTGGGTTCCAAGTCACTGGTATCCAACCTGCTTTGTGAAATCAGGATGTTATCAGGCTTAAGATCTCGGTGAATGATCTGGTTTTTATGCAAGAAAGCCAGAGCACTGCTCAGCTGAAGCATAAAGCTGGTGTTAGTTTTACGATTGGGTTTCCTGGACAACAGATATTCATTCATATCTCCGCCGTCACAAAAATCCATCACAAACCACAAGTAATAGGCGCTTCTGGGATCAAAGGCAATTTCTCCTTTTAATGAAGTCTCTACAAGCTACAAGAGGGGGAAAAACAGATTACAGTCATCTGTACAGTTTATACAATTCAGCTACAGAAAAAGAATAACTAACTGATTAATAAGTTGGACTCCCAATTTTAAGTGGAAATTTCATGAATGTTTTATTTGGTCAATGCTCTCATATGTGCATTTTATTTTAAATTTCAGTACTTCAAACTGCTCCTAATGAATGCATACCAAATCTCTAAGTCAGGAGGTAAAAAGTTATTTTAAAATAGCTTTAGGGGGAGCCTTGGTGGCTCAGTAGATTAAAGTCTCTGCCTTCGGCTCAGGTCATGATCCCAGGGTCCTGGGATTGAGCCCTGCATTGGGCTCTCTGCTCAGCGGGGAGCCTGCTTTCCCTGCCTTTCTCCCTGCCACTCTGCCTATTTGTAATCTCTCTGTCGAATAAATAAATAAAATCTTTAAAAATAAATAAATAAATAAATAAATAAAAATAAAAAGCTTTAGGGGCACCTAGCTGGCTCAGTTGGTAAAGCATGGGATTCCTGATCTCAGAGTCATGAGTTTAAGTCCTACACTGGGCATAAAGCTTACTAAGTCATAAACAAACAAACATTTTATTTTTAAAAGTATCCAACTGGCTATACATTTTCTGCATGAGTTAATGGAGCTGAACTTTACCTACCTACACAATAGCTTCATAAAAAAATTGACATTTCAGCAGCTAGTAGACCTGGGAGATTGCCAGCTGAGGTATAAACATCAATTAGGAAGGTCTATTCAATTAAACTGCCTGAAATATATTTCTTGTTCATTGGACATACACTATTAACATTATACAATCTATAAAATTAGAAGAGAAATGATCAGGAACACTAGTTGTTAGGGAAATAAAAGCCTTGCGGCGCCTGAGTGGCTCAGTCGTTAGGCGTCCACCTTTGGCTCTGGTCATGATCCCAGGGTCCTGGGATCGAGCTCTGCATTGGGCTCTCTGAAAAGCCTGCTTTTCCCTCTCCCACTCCCCCTGCTTGTGTTGTGTTCCCTCTGTTGCTGTCTCTCCCTCTGTCAAATAAATAAAATCTTAAAAAAAAAAAAGGAGGGACACCTGGGTGGCTCAGTTGGTTAAGCAGCTGCCTTCGGCTCAGGTCATGATCCCAGTGTCCTGGGATCAAGTCCCGTATCAGGCTCCTTGCTGCCACTCTGCCTGCCTGTGCTCTCTCTCTCTCTGACAAATAAATAAATAAAATCTTAAAAAAAAAAAAGAAAAAAAGAAAAAAAAAAAAGGAAATCAAGCCTTCCTGTAGTCACTGATAAAAATAAAGACTGCCATTATTACTTCATAAACTTCTACAGGCAGAATGCAAATATACTGTCTATCTCTATCACTATATGGCTTCTAAAAACCAATTTATAAAAAAAAACATATTTACGTTTTGATATAAAAATTCAAATATGAGTTTGTATATTTCTTTTTTTTTTTTTTTCAAGATTTTTTTATTCATTTGAGAGACAGTGAGAGAGAGAATGGCTGAGGGAGAGGGAGAAGCAGACTACCCGCTGAGCAGGGAACCCCAGTACTCCAGAATCTGAGCCAAAGGCAGATGTTTAACCAAATGAACCAAATGAACCACCCAGGCACCTCAGAGTTTGTATATTTCTTTGCCTCAAGCTGAAAACCTAGAATAAGTTGCTATTTTATTTGTTATCATTATCAAATTATAATTCTGTGACCTGAAATTCAAGAATATTGATTACTTCACCGAATATGAACTACCATTCTAAAATATAGCATACAATACTTTGAAAGTATGTCCCATGGTGCCTTTTCAGACCCACTGAATAGAATATAGCATACAATACTTTGAAAATATGTCCCATGGTGCCTTTTCAGACCCACTGAATAGAAACTCAGTAGGGAAGCTGAAGAGTTGTTGAAGAATGAACTGCAAGTTTACATTTAAGTGTACTAGTACTTCCTCTTGTCATTTGGATGGCAGAAGCAAAGAACACCTTTCACTCCATCTCCCCCAATGGCAAACAGCTGTAATTGCAACCGTCTGCAGATGTCTAATGCTTGCATTTTCTTTGTTGCGTGTTTGCCAGTGAGCCAGAAAATGAAAGACTAGAAAGGTACAGATCACACAATTCTTTACCAGGTGCACTGTTACTAAATATGCCGAGATGAAAGATCAGTGCCATTACTCTTCCTTCATTTTCTCTCTTCTTCTGTCTTACTCTCAAAAGCAAACTTCTAAATAACTTTGAGCAACACAAAGTCCCAGCATTCAAAGAATGGTTTAGAGTAAGGTGAGACAGTAAATATTTTAGGCTTGACAAGTCACATAAGGTTTCTGTTCCATATTTTTCTTTCTTTTCCTTAAACAACTCTTTAAAAATGTCAAAACTATTTTTAGCATCTGGGCCAAATAAAAAATTGCCTGAGGGCTATAGTTTGAGGGATGCTCGTTGAGAGAGCCCAATCCACTTATTTCCATGTGTAAAGAATGTAGAGTCATTGGTTCTCTTGCCTAAAGTCCTTCAACAGTTTCCCTGTTCTCTTAGGATACAGTCTAAGGTCTTGAACATGGGCTATGGGATCTTCTGACCCTGCTGACCTTTCTAGTTTCATGTAAAACAACTCTGCGGGCATGGTACAGTCTTACTATATTCTTTCAATTCTTAGAATGCTTTGTACTTTTTGCTTCAAAACATCTGTATGTACAGTTCTTTCTGGCTGGCAAGTTTTCTCACTCACATGGCTAACTCCTCTTTACCCTTTAATTTTCAGTTGAAACAACTCATAATGCCTGAACCCTAGGTTATGTCAGGTTCTCTCTCATATGCTCTTATATCATTCTGTATCTCTCATTCATGACACTGATTACAAGTTATACAGACTGGCACCAAGCTCCTATGTTGAGAATGTATCCTCTGTTAGTTAATTTGCTTTACATTTTCTTCTAGCTAAGTTTTTTAGCTATTACGAACTGACTTAATCATTCAGAACAAGGAAAATATCTAGAAGAACATGGAGAAAAAAAAAAAAACTTGTGTAGAGAATGGAGAAAGCCATGCATAGGGACTCTGTGGTCATGCTACAGATTTAACTGTTTTTACCAGATGTAAATTTAGAGAAGGCACTTGCTAAGTGTGTTGATCAATGTCTTGTTAATAAATCCACAGAAAAGACAATTTTAATAGAGCTTTTAACAGAGCTACGTATTACTGAGTACTTCCTATGTGCCAAGTATTTTACTGTATCATTTCTAATTTTGACAACTTCCATGGAAGGTAAAATTATTATTACTATTTTACATCTGAAGATATCGATGCTGGAAGAGATGGGTTATTTAGCCAAGATCATAGAGCTAGCAAAGTGCTACAAGTCAAACACAGGCCTATCAGCCTTTATTTATTTATTTTAAAATATTTTTAAAAATATTTTTTATTTTTGTGACAGACAGAGATCACAAGTAGGCAGAGAGGCAGGACAGGTGGCGTGGGGGAAGCTGGCTCCCTGCTGAGCAGACAGCCGGATGTGGGGCTTGATCCCAGGTCACTGGGATCATGACCTGAGCCAAAGGCAGAGGCTTTAACTCACTGCACTACCCAGGCACCCCCCTATCAGCCTTTAAAAGATAAAAGGGAGTACTAAATAAAAAGGTGTTTTAGATTAAAAAAAAAAAATCATTGAGTCAAGGCTGGAAGTACTTTACATCTTATTATTTTTATTATTTTTTAAAGTAATCTCTACAACTAACATGGGGCTCAAACTTACAACCCCAAGATCAAGAGTCACATGCTCTACTGACTGAGCCAGCCAAGTGCCCCAATACTTTACCTCTTAAAGGCTTGAATGACCACCTAATACTATAAAGGTTGCTTGATCTGGACTCAAGGATACCATTAGCACTAAATCATATATTTAAATGTCTTTGTATTTGTAGATCAGTTCAATGGCAAAGTTCATCAAAGTTCTATCCACTTTTAAGAGAGAGTGTGGTAAGAAGGTTTCCAGTATTTTCTATCAGTGCAACTTACATACTAAGCACTTTTAGAAAAGTAAACAATAGATGGAATAGAGGCTAAATAGTTGTGCTTTACAATTACTGTCTTAAGAGGTAAAACTTCAGGATATAGCAAGCTAAACTGCAATATGAATTAGGTTCTCAAGATTGATATTTGTTCACAATATAATGAAAGTTGCAAGCTTCTAATTAAACAGATCAATGTTTGTTTTCTTCGTTGTTCCTGGTCCAAAAGTTTTTGTTGTTTTAAAATCATACTTCTGTACCCTGATGGTTAAAATTCTGAATTTAGACATACTCATGGGAAGTTCATTTCCTTTTCCAAGAATGACTGGATTTAAATTCTTCTCTGGCCTTTAACTAGCTATGTCTTAAGTATCTTTTCTCTTTAACAAATACAGGCCTACTAGAGATTTTGATCTATACTAGAAGCCAGCCAACCAATCAACCAAATAAACAAATAAACCTTTTCTGTTTTCTTATGTTAATGCTTTCCCCAGGTCTACAAAAAAAGTAATTTGAAGGCAAGAGTAATTTGGAAGTTAAAGGGACACAAGTTTTAGCAGTCAGATAGTCTCCTACATTCAGTTACCAATCCTGCCACTTGCTGGGTATATGACTTGGATAAAGTCATTATTTATTCTAAGCCTCAATTTCTTCATTTGTAATAATGATAATAGTACTACCCTCACAGGATTGTTCTGAGCAACTGCCTTTAAAACACTTTGAGCACATAGTATGGAACTGAGTTGGAACCCAAATGTTAGCTACTAGCTCTATTAATAACATTCAAGTGCTATGCAACATACTTCATGAAAAATAACTAGAATTGCATGGTTAAGAAACCACACAACCCTCTAAAACAGCAAAGGCTTATATTCAAATCAGTGATTTATAAAGAAATGCCCAATTACCTATATGGGTGCTGCTATTGATTGTGGAGTTTTTCCTTTCCTTTTCTTTTTTTTTTTTAAAGATTTTATTTATTTATTTATTTGACAGAGAGAGATTACAAGTAGGCAGAGAGGCGGCAGGCAGAGAGAGGAGGAAGCAGGCTCCCTGCTGAGCAGAGAGCCCGATGCGGGACTCGATCCCAGGACCCTGAGATCATGACCTGAGCCGAAGGCAGCGGCTTAACCCACTGAGCCACCCAGGCGCCCGAGTTTTTCCTTTTCTTCTGGCTTTAGTTCCCCAAAACCTGATTTCAGATAAGTGAACTTATCAGACTCTAATCTTGATCACTTTTCTAGCTCCTATGTTGCCCCATTCCCATGCAGACTGGCAAGTACCATGGCATAACAGGTGGCTTATGTTATTTTTAGGTATTTGCATCACAGGTTTAAATAAAACCCTGTTTTAAAGCAAACATCTATTCAGTTCTTGGCAGACCCTTATCTACTCCTAACTATATAAACACCTGCATTTAAAAGTAGAAGCTCATCTGACTCATTTATTCCTCTTCTTGCTGACCAATACTAAGTTCAAGTTATATCTATTCCTATTCAACCACACATACCTGTAAATAAAGGGAAGAGTTAGAGCCGTGGGACATTTTTTGCACCATCCCATCTTTTTGTAGGATGCATTCCTCCAAGTGAATCACATTTGGATGTTGGCTCTTGATACTGCTTAGTGCCCAGAACTCACGCAGGGCTAGTTCAACATTTTCAGGTGCATGGCATCGAATTTTCTTCACCGCCACCCGTGCAGAGGTCTTTCTGATGACTGCTTCATACACAACACCGTAACTGCCTCGGCCTACCTCCCGTATTAGATCGTACTTTGGCTGGCTACTCACCATCTTCAAGGTCAAAGTTTCTGGAAAAATCAACAAAGTGCTCTGTTGAAATTAAGTACACTTGCTGGCCTGTATACCTTTTTATGTATGATTTAATTATCTGTCTCACTGCAGTGCTTGAAAGATATTTGTTATAACTTGGGCAAATCTAAATATTTGGATAGTAATAATAAAGCAGCTAACCCTTTGGTAGTACTTACCATGTATCAGGATCTGTTCCAAGCACTTCATAATATTAAATCCATTTAATCCTCACAACAATATTATGAAATAGATACTATTATGGTCATTTTATAGATAAGAAAACTAAAGCACAGAGAGTTTAAGCAACATGCCTAAGGTAAAAGAGCTACTGGTGGACCTGGGTTTTGAAACCAGGCCATCTGCCTCTGACATTCATAACCATAACCATTACACTACACTGCTGCCCATACAATCTGCTTCAAAATATTACTGTTAAAATAAACCAGAAAATTCATCATTCTTATTTACTGGTCATGAAAAAAGAAACTCCAGCATCTCCTTAAAGCTGACATACACAAAGTTCATAAAAATGTCAAAACAAAAACAAAAAACACCTGGCTTGTGCTTAGGGACTGAAAGTAGACCAGATTACATATAGAATTCAAAATGTGGTTTTTTTTTTTTAAGTAAACAAACTGTGTATGTCCCTATTTTAATTTTGTTTATGTTATTTCCTCATTTCTTGCAAAATAAATGAAAATAAACTCTGTGGAGAAAAATGGTCCTCTAAAAATAAAACAAGCTACTTAGAATATTGTTACCTTTCTGTTGTGAAATTTAAACAACACCTATTTAGATGTAGGCCATTTTTGCCACTAAAAACTGTCCTCTGACAGTGTTCTTTCAAATTCAAATTGATAAATGACTTAAAGGCAGAGGCCCTACAAAGAGGATGCTCATGAGTTGAATCAAGAAAGTCTAAAGTGTGCCACCTCATTCTCCGAAGAATGTTAAGATTCTACTGAGCTTCAGGAACAAATTCTTATTTGTGGATTGCCACAATGGGCAAGAGATTGTGCAATCTTTCCAATGCACAGTTTAGGGGGAACAAGAGGGTACTGACTCTTGAGCCTGAAAAACTGGGTACAGCTACTTTAAGTCCATAGGACAGATTTAGTAAAGAAAATGAAAGCTTCTGAGATTACTTCTTAGTCCCACTTCCTCTAACTGGAAGCCCCCTTCACATTCCTACTGTATTCCTAGTGTCTGACATCCTGCCACGGAATCCTGGCTCCAGCTCCACAGCAGACACTCTTTCCTGCTCTCCGTGGATCGCCAGTTACTATCTACCTCAAAGTGGCTCCAGTCTTGCAAGCTGTCCCATACCCGCACACGACAGAGCACCCGTGTCAGGCGGAGGGAGGGCGTTGATGAAATCCCTGGCTGCAAACCCAAGCGACCGGCCAGCACTTCCCGGGCCCTCGCGCGCGCCCCGCTGAGCCGGCGCCCGGCGGCCGGCGGGCCAGGCCACACACCTGCCGGGCCGGGGAAGGGCCAGTCCTGGGCAGAGGTGTTGTCCGACGCGGCCGCTCAGCGCCCAGCTCATTGGCCGAGTATCAGGCCCTCCCCCTCCCCCTCCCCGGCGGCGTCCAGACGAAACCCAGAGGGGATCCTCCCGAGGCCCTTCACCCCGAGGAGCCAGTCCCGCGGCTGTCCCAAATCCTCGGGGCTGGCGGATGAGGCCCGGGCCCTGGGGAGGAGACCAGGGACAGAAGAGGAGGCCGCAGCTGGGGCCGGTGGCCTGAGGGGTGCGGGCCGGAGGCCTGAGGAGCGTGGGGCCTTCCCTAGCATGACTCCGCTGACAGGTCTGTGACAGGCCTCCCGGGGAAGGAGGTGCATGCAAGGCCTTCGACTCTGCAGCAGGGCCTCAGTGCCAGGTTTGAGGGCCATATTTACCTCAGGGTAGCCGCCGCCGCTTCTCCCTCTCACGGGCTCTGCAGGCCGCCATTATCGGGCAGCTCGCGCCTCAGCCTCCGCGGCCTCCAGTCAGAGACCGGCGCGCGCCCCCGTGGTGCGCGCGGACACACCCCCTTACGCCGCGCGGCCCCGCCCCCCTCCGGCTTTCCGTAGCGCGAGCTGGGACGCCGAGCGCCTCCTTATTGGGCGCGCGCCTCGCCCTCCGCTAGCCTCCTCCCTCTCCCGTGGCTCGCTGTAGCCGGGAGTCGCCGAAGGTGTGCGCGCTCTGGAGCGCACCACTAGTGCCCCTCCCCGCAGGGGTGGCCGGGCCCCGGAACGGGGAGGCCGCTGCCCGCCAGAGCTCGGTCACCGTCCAGCCGCAGCGGGCGCGCACGTCCCGCGGGCTCCAGGGACGGTCTGCGGCAGCAGGTCCGGGCCTGGGGGTGCGCGCGCCCGCCGCGGCCTCCCCGTTCCCTCCCCGCCCCCCTTCCCACCTACCGAGCTGCGGGCAGGTGTGCGGGGGTCGCTGGGGCGGAACGCCTGGTGCATCTTCTTCGGATCGGGCTTGGGGTGCCTGCAGGACGCGGAGCTTTTCGGCTAGTTCGCGGGGAGGCGCGGTCCGAGCTGGGGGGCCTGGCGTCCGCCCAGCCGGGTGGGAGGCTGCACCTTTTGTCAGAGTCACTGAGCCATGTTTGCGGACGGTGCAGTTGCCCAGGCGGCGGCGGCGCGGGACTGGGTGCGATCATCTGGGAGGACGCCGTCCCCTGCCCCGCCGGCGCGGTGGTATCTCCCTTAAAGAAGCCGGCACCTCATTGTTCCCGGGCCGCAGCGGCCGGGAGTCGGGGGCGCCCTGCCCGGCGCGGGGAGGAAGGCGCGGCGGCCCCCGCACCTGGCCGCTGCAGCCCGCGCAGGCCCTGCGGGGCCGTGGCCCCAGCGGGGAGTCGGGATCCAGCCCACGCGCGGTCCGAGGCGGCCGGGGCCGGGATGGACCGCGAAGGCAGCCGTTCTCTCGGGGCGAGACGGACAGCGGTGTGTCAGATCCCGGCATTCAGTCGCCTGACAGCCAGCCCGGGACTGTCAGTGACTCAGAGACTCGGACCAGCCCATTATTCAGTTAGTTGCATGGATCAGTAAGCATCCGCCAGAAAAGTCCGTCCCTTCTTCACCAATTTATTCTGCAGCTACTATTTGTCAACAAAGCGGTTCCTGCTCCCAGTGCTGCAGTAAGCATGATGTGCAAAGAATCCCTGTTGGGGCTCTCGAGGATCAATCACTTACCCATTTTATTTGCTGTCCTCTATTTATGGACCTTCTCCTCAGAGTCTGAGCCTGGGTTAGGTGTTTAAATTAGCTTTTCTAATCCCGACCAAATCCCAAAGGGCAGGCTTTATTGCTAACCTTGTTTTTACAGGTGAGAAAACAGACCTCTGCCTTATTTGTGCAAAAGTTGTGTAGTTTGGGGGGTGTGTGTGTACCTGCCTTGAATACTTACTCTCCTAGTACAGCTCCCCTGCCAAAAACCCGACAGCACCCTGCTCTTAAATCCGTTCAGACTTTTGTTCTGAGTGCTACCCCCCGGTCTTCAGCTCTCTGCTGGGGATACTGACGCCCGCCAAGGCTTAGTTTCTGCCCTTGAAATTAGAGAGAAACTATAGATGGTCTTAATACCTGTGTGGGTAATCCATCTGAATCTGGAGAGGAGTATCTCTTTTGGTTAGAAGAGCCTTTTCCTTTTGTTTGTCTCAGTCATTAAATACAGGAATCCCTCCTCTGACTGCAGAACTGAGACTTGAAGTCCAACTCCGTAACCCCAAAGACAGGCTGACTAAAGATTGTAATGGGTTCAGGGCCTATAAAGCCTGAAGCTTAAAAAATTGGGGGTGTTTTCTTTAGGAAAAAGATTACAAAATGACCCCATGAACATGCTGCTGGGGCCTTGGGAAGTGTCTGTGTAAGGGAGCGTCTCAAGCTTAAGCTTCATTAGCTCCAGGGTAAATCTTCCCTGGCTTATTACATTTACATCATTGTTTGTTTGCCCATAGGACTTCTACTAGACCGAGAATTCCCTGGGACAGGAACCTTGTCTATGATTCATCTCTGAAGCCTCCTCTATATGTTATGGTACTAAGATACACCCAAGGGTGGTATTGTCCTGCATTGCTTACAGGGAAGGCAAAATGATGTAACTCATTAAGAAAATTTGGCAACACATAGCCACTCTATGTATCTATGTACTATTTTACCCAGGAATCCTAGGTCAAATCTTGAACTTCTAGGAATCAATCCTAGTGATAAATATTGACAAAAATACAAAAAGCTGTATGCACAAGTTATTCATTATGGCACTTTTATAGTAAAACATTGGAAACTGCTCACATGTCAAAGAACTGGCTGAATACATTATAGTACAGGCACAGGAGAGTATGTAAGCAACCATACAAAGATATGTGGAAGACTTCTTACATAACCTAATAAACATGCCAATCTGGAGAGATGTCCATATATAGTTTTAAGTGAAATAAGGGAGGTGCATAGTAGTGTTTATATCACCCAGTAGCAGAATGATATAAAGGAACATTAATTGCTTATATTTAAAAGTTAAACAGTAGAAGAATAAACTTCAGGCTTCTAAAAATGGTTTCCTTTGTGGGATGGAGAGGATAGAGATGTAAATGAGACTTATGTGAATGTACCTTATTATACAGTGACTCTTTTGGAAACTTGTAAATGTTTTGCATATTTATAAAACAAAGTTCAGTAAAAAAAAATAAAACACTCCATAAAAACAAATGGAAACAAATGTGCCATCTGTGTGTCAGGTTGGTGGTGTAACTACATATAGAAAATCATTTCAGTTGGCTTTATAAGCATTGTTTTAAAGATTTTACTTATTTTTTTGACAGAGATCACAAGTAGGCAGAGAGGCAGGGAGAGAGAGAGAGAGGAAGGGAAGCAGGCTCCCTGCTGAGCAGAGAGCCCGATGCAGGGCTGGATCCCAGGATCCTGAGACCATGACCTGAGCTGAAGGCAGAGGCTAACCCACTGAGCCACCCAGGTGCCCTGGCTTTATAAGTATTTTGACTGTACCTCCTTAATGGGCTATAGTCTGAGGACAACTAGAACTGCATACAAATATTAATTTGCACTCATTAGTCTTGTTAGAAGTAATATTGACATTTCTGGGGTACCTGGGTGGTGCAGTCGGTTAAGCATGGGACTCTTGGTTTCAGCTCTGGTGGTGAGATGGAGCCCCAAGTCAGGCTCCACGCTCAGTGAGAAGTCTGCTTGAGTTTCTCTCTTCCTCTTACTCTGCCCCTCCCTACCGTGCACACTCTCTCTCAAAAAAAAAAAAACCACATCTTTAAAAAAATAAGTAATATTGACATAGCTATTTTGAAAGATATATTTAAGGATTAGGCAAATAAGTATGTCAATGACATTAGGCATCAAGATTTTCAACAAATGAGAAAAAGAGTTAATATAAAACAAGCCTAGGGGTGCTGCGTGGCTCAGTTGGTTAAACATCTATCTGCCTTCAGCTCAGGTCATGATTCCAGAGTTCTGGGATCAAGCTCTGCACTGGGCTCCCTGCTCAGTGGGAAGCCTGCTTCTCCCTCTCCCCCTTGCTTCACTATATCTCTCTCTCTCAAATAAATAAATAAAATCTTAAAAACAAAGCAAAAACCAAGCTTAGGATGGGGCACCTGGGTGGCAAAGTTTTTAAGCATCTGACTCTTGGTGTCAGCTCAGATCATGATCTCATGGTCTTCAGATAAAACCCCTGCATCAGGCCCTACATTCGGCGACGAGTCTGCTTAAGACTCTATGTCTTCCTCTACCCCCACCCCCTCATGCCCTCTCTCTCAAATAAATAAATAAATCCTTAAAAAAAATTAAATAAACCTAGGATAATTTTATATATGGGTTAGAGAGCAGAATGAATGAAGTATGTATTTTCCTCTTAAAAACTGTGTTTTTGTGGTTCCTGGGTGGCTCAGTGGGTTAAAGCCTCTGCCTTTGGCTCAGGTCATGATCCCAGGGTCCTGGGATCGAGCCCTGCATCGGGCTCTCTGCTCAGCGGGGAGCCTGTTTCCTCCTCTCTTTCTGCCTGCTGCTCTGCCTACTTGTGATCTCCTTCTGTCAATAAATAAATAAAAAATCTTTAAACAAAACAAAACGGTGTTTTCTACTTTCTGCTAAAAAGGCCTAGAAATAATCACCAATCCAGTAGAATGAACACCCCTAAAGCATAGATTTGGTCTCTAAACACCATTTTCCAGTTTTAAAAAAATTAAAAAGCAAAAAAAAAAAACAAAAAAACAAGTCTCCTTTGATAAATGGCTGGTTCCAGATCTGGAACAGGAAAGATGATGTTGGGTCATCTTGTGCCCAGAAACCATGAAACTATGAAGGACTATTGGGAGTCATGTATACTGAGAAGTCATGTATACTGAGCACCAATACAAAGGACCCTACTGGTCTAAGATAGAACAATTTGAGCATTAAAAGAAAAATAATGACTTCCATTGATCATAACACATAAAATATACAAACCCCATTAATAATGATACTTAAGGCAAACAACACATTTGCTATCAATGGAGTTTTATAGGGAATCAATTAATTACTCTGAACACTGATGTAGAGAAATAAACACTTTTCTGGTCATTCATTCATTAGTTATATTGCATGTAACCAAAGGGTAGCTAAGAAAAAGTTATCTTTTGTAGAAGAATTCTAACTAATAAATGCAAAAGAAATGGTAGGATGGTAGGATTAGAAAAGCACGATCTTGCAAACCTTAATGAAGGAATGAGTCTAGGCGACAAACATAAAACGATACTAAAACAATTGGATGAAAGGTGTTGGGGAACTTTACAATAGCTTAAGCTGACACTGCCTGAAACCAGTGACCAAACTAAACATTACCAAGAGGGGGATTCAGTGAAATATCCTTGTCTTAAAAAGCAAAAAAAAAAAAAAAAAAAAAAAAAAAAAAAGAGTCTAAGCCTAATCAAGCCAAGATCTAATTACCAGTTTACCAGAAATCAGGGGGATAGGCAAATACTACAATCAGCCAAACCCAAAATGTGGGACATCGTACAGGACAAGTGACCTGGTTTTGGCAACAAATTCATGGCATGAAATTACAAAAGGAAGATAGAATGTTAAGGCATAGAAACTCAAGATACATGCCAAATCCAATAACCTTATTTGGGTCCTGATTCAAGTGTGCCAACTGTCGAAAGCTATGTGTGGTACCAGTGGGGAAATTTGAATATGGACTGATAGATTAAAGAATTATTATTCTTTTTTTGTTAGATGTGATAACGACATCGTGCCTATGGAAATAAAAGCCTTGTTCAATTAGAATGACACATTGAGGGGTGCCTAGGTGGCTCAGTGGGTTAAAGCCTCTGCCTTAGGCTCAGGTCCATGATCCCAGGGTCAAGCCCTGCATCTGGCTCTCTGCTCAGCGGGGAGCCTGCTTCCCCCCTCCCCCACTGCCTGCCTTTCTGCATACTTGTGATTTCTGTCAAATAAATAAAATCTTGAAAAAAAAGGGCACATTGATGAAATGTAATGAGGTCTGGGCTGTTCTTTATTATTCCACAAGCAGCACGGCAGACAAAAAGAGGAAGATTGACAAAATGTTGATAGTTCATTGGAGTTCATCGTACCAATATACTTATGTATATGTTTGAATATACAAGTTATATATTCAAGTTGATTATAACAAGTAGACAAGTACGCTCAAAAAATGAAATGTCGGGGATAGGTGGGAACTTGGATGTAGCGATCCTGCCCCCTTGTGGTAGTCTCCATTGGTACAGCTACTGCCCAGGCCTTAAAGGCAGATCTAAATTCCCAGAGCTGTCAAGAGTTGGGTTATAAATCTTCCAAGAACCCTATGAACGGTAGTATCACTACACCATTAGTACACCATTAGTATTACCTGGGGAAAGGGGGACTCGGAGGGACTCCGTAAGTTCAGTTTCTAGTAAGTCAGTGGCAGAGCCAAGCTCCAGGTCCCAAACCCCATAAATTGCTGTGTCTCCAGACTTTCCTTTTCCTATCTGAACAAAGGGGTCTCATGAAAAGAGGCAAGTGGAGATGCCCCTAATTAAAATAGGTCCACAGGAAGCAGATTGTCGGGCAGCAATCTCGCCTATAAACTACAGATAAATATAAATAGTTACTATAAATGTAAATAAAAATAGGTAACCAGTGCTGTGCAAAATGTTGTTTATACATGATCTTACTTACTCTGCATAGTTATCCTGAAGCATGTGCTATTGTTACTCCCCTTGTACAACCAAAGAAACAGAGTTCCTAAGAAGAAAAATTCACATAGATAGGGAACATCTGAATTGGGACTTGAAACCGGGTCTGACTACAGTACCCATGTGTTTTTTACTGAATTTTTTTTTTTTTGAGATATGGTTTACTTACAGTGAAATGCTCACATCTTAAGAATATAGTGCCTGTGGGGCATCTGGGTGGCTCAGTGGGTTAAAACCTCTGCCTTCGGTCAGGTCATGATCCCAGGGTGCTGGGATCGAGGCCCACATCAGTCTCTCTGCTCAGCGGGGAGCCTGCTTCTTCCTCTCTCTCTCTCTCTGCCTGCCTCTCCCCCTACTTGAGATCTCTGTCTGTCAAATAAATAAATAAAATCTTAAAAAAAAGAGAACATAATGCTTGTGTTTTTAACCCCCAGTAACTATTGTATTCTGCTTGTCTCACTTTTAGCATGAAGACAAATATTAATTATTATTTTTTTCATGGATAGTTTAAAAAAATTTTTTTACGTAGGAACGTAGGAATGGGAGCCTTGAAAGAGAAGAAAATGGTCACGAAAGGAAGGGTGCATGGGTAAAGTCAAAGTTCATAGTTCTGCCTAGAACAGACTATGCCTCTGATGATTCTTTTTTTCCTTGTAGGAAAGGGTGGTTTCTATTTTTATCTCCTCTCTTCTTTTAGAAGACTCACCACCATGCCCTCTCTGCCACTTACACATATAATTAAGTCAGTGGAGCTCAAGTGGGGCAGTTTGCCTTTCAGGGTGCGTTTGGCAATGTCTGGAGACATTTTTGGTTATCGCACTGGAAGGGTAGGCACTGCTCGCATCTGGTAGGTAGAGGCTGAGGATGCTGTTACAAGCCACAGGACAGTCCCCCACCACAAAGAATTATCCTGCTTCAAAAGTCAGTAGTGTGGGGGCGCCTGGGTGGCTCAGTGGGTTAAGCCTCTGCCTTCAGCTTAGGTCATGGTCTCCGGGTCCTGGGATCGAGCCCCGCATCGGACTCTCTGCTCAGCGGGGAACCGGCTTCCCCTCTCTCTCTGCCTGCCTCTTTGCCTACTTGTGCTCTCTCTCTCATCAAATTAAAAAAGAAAAAAGTCAGTAGTGTGGAAACTGAGAAACTAATCTAAGTAACAGCAGTAGACTCGCTATGCGAATGCGACTTCAGGGCATTTAGGGTCTCTTGGTCTCCTTTTCCCACAGACCGCTGGCCCTAAATTCTTCCTCTGCGGAAATTCTGGAGACATGCCTGATGTTTCATGTTTCATCGGAGACCTGGTACACTCGGAAGTCATCGCACCCCGGGCCAGCTACAGGGTGTTATGAACATGCTACCAAATTATTAAGGGCAATTAACCAGGTGTATCGGTGACTGTTTGGCGGAGCAGTTCCTATCTTGCCATAGCAAGGAGAATCCCCATCCATGCTCTCTCCCCAACTCTGCAGGGGGAGGCTGATGGAGAAACTCCTTTAAGGAGAATGCCAACTCTGGCACTGACATGCTGTGTGACTTTGGATAACTCTCCCTGTTCTGTACCTCAGTTTCTCCATATGCATAATAAGGGCTCTGACCAGCTCATCTCTACAGATCCTTCCAGCTCTGCCACTCTGATTCTTTAGGCCTACACCTCCAGTATGCTTGTATCAAGACTGAAATGCTTGTTTCTGATCTACCCTCCCCCCAAACAGGTGATTTAGAGGCCCAAGAAAGTCATGTGTCAGTCACAACTTTAGCTATGTGTCTTTGGACAGGTCCTAGTTGTCTCCTTAGTGAGGACTGAGAACAGCTGGAGTGCTGGTAATTAAGACCAAGCTCCACATCCCCTCCCCTTGCTGCCAAGAACTGCTGCTAGAGAGTGTCCCCATTTGATAGCCATGATAGTTGAGGAGTTGAGAGCTGCAAGACAAGGTCCCCAAAGCCTCTCAAACAGGATTCATGAAGCTCCTCAGCAGACACTAAGGTGTTGGAGCTTTGGCTGCCTTTGACCCTTCTGGATGCTGTGTGTTACAAGGGCAGAAGCCCAACTCAAACTGACTTAAAGGGAATGGTTGGCATGTGTGTCTGAGAAGAACTGAGATGGGAGGTCTGGTTTCAGGAAAGGTTTGATCCAGCAGCTCACATTATCTCCTAAAGACTCAGCTTCTTCTATTCCGCCTTCCACTTTGCTGACTACATCTTAGGCTTAAGGCTGCCCTGTCTGATAGGCCCAGGTGGTAGGCAGCAGTCCTGAGGATTCAGCCTCAGGAGTATGCCCTTGCTGGAGTGAGAAAGTCAGTCACTCCATTCCTCAAACAGTCTGGAGTTGAGTCTTCTTTGGACCTGATTGGCTCATTAAGAATGGTGGGCCTTCCTTGGCCAAGCTCTGTGTCCTCAAGGACAGGGATTACTGACTGGTGGGGGCAGCTAGCAAATGTCACTACACATACCCCCTTCTGAAGAGTCACTAGTGCCTGGCACATTCATTAAGGCAACAGCTATTTAGTGTGTACCTACTAGGTGCAAGAAATTATGCTAGATGCTGATGAAAAGGCAGTGAACAAGAGGACAAGGTCCCTGCCCTCATAGTCCAGCAGGGATGACAGACAACTAAACAGCTGGAGACAGTACAAGCTGATTAGTGCTGGGGGGTTGGGGAAGGGGCCCTAAGTTGCTCTAGCATGACAGAGGATAGGGGATTAAGGAAAGCTTTTTTATTTTATTTTATTTTTTTAAAGTTTTTATTTATTTATTTGAGAGAGAGACAGTGAGAGAGAGCATGAGAAGAGAGAAGGTCAGAGGGAGAAGCAGGCTCCCTGTGGAGCTGGGAGCCTGATGTAGGACTCGATCCCCGGACTCCAGGATGAGGACCCAAGCCGAAGGCAGTCGCCCAACCAACTGAGCCACCCAGGCATCCCCAGGGAAAGCTTTTTTTTTTTTTTTTAAGATTATTTATTTATTTATTTGACAGAGAGAGATCACAAGTAGGCAGAGAGGCAGGCAGAGAGAGAGGAGGAAGCAGGCTCCCTGCCGAGCAGAGAGCCCGATGCGGGACTCGATCCCAGGACCCTGAGATCATGACCTGAGCCGAAGGCAGTGGCTTAACCCACTGAGCCACCCAGGCGCCCCCCAGGGAAAGCTTTTGACAGGAGTTTGCATTTAAATTGAGACCTGAGGGTCGTAGAGAGATACTTGGACACTCCTTCAAACTGACATTCTTTGAATGTTTGGTCCCCGGTCATTTAGAGCAGGGGTTGAGTGCTGTTTGGGGAAAAGACTACTCGGTGTAGCGGCAGATGTTACTTGGGCTCACCCCTGATCTCCCACCCCCAAAGCCTTACCCACATTTTCCTTCCGGCAGCGGACGGAACTGTCTAGGAGCTGTTCCAGGTGCTGGGAAAACATGCCCAGGGCGCCTGCTCCCACGGAGCTCACCTTCCTATTTAATTCCACAAATGACCATGTAAGGAGACACAGAGATGCCATTGCAGGAAGTGCTATGGACAAGCTCTAGAGGCCCAGGGCTTGTTAGTAGGCAGGGAGCGGAGGTAGGATGGAGGCTTGGGTCATGGAAGGCCTCTCTCATCAAGTGACACATACGCTAACAAATGGCTGATGAGAAGCAATTAGCCAATAGAGCAGCAGCAGAGGGAAGGGATGTGCCTGGGCTCTTCCAAGCACGGAGTTGGAAGTTAAAGTCAGGAGTTGGGGGAAGCTTCGGAGGAAGGCAGCTCCATTGCAGCTACAGAGAGAAGCCTGTCCCTGGCCCCGCTTCATCAGGAACAAAGCTCTGGTCTTCAGCAAGTCTGATTCCTGTTCCTATTTCCCAGTAGGGCCCCCACCCCAACTGATGGGGGCGGAGGTGTGATAATCAGCCTTAAAAGGCCAACACAAGGCCAGGGGCAGATCCTGCAGGATCTTGCAGACCCTGCTATGGCGGTAGAGATAGAAGTAAAAGGTCATCGAAGCTGCTTTTCAACTGTGGTGAAATATACATAATATAAAGTTGACCATTTTCAAGGGTACGGTTTAGCGGCACAAGTACATTCACATTTTGGTGCATCCATCATCACCATCCATTTCCAGAACCTTTTCATCTTCCCAAACTGAGACACTTTCCCTGTGAAGCACCATCTCTTCATTCCCTCTTTCCCTCAGCCTCTGGGAACTGCCAGTCTACATTCTGTCTCCATGAACTTGACCATTCCAGGTGCTGCACAGAAGCACCGTATGATATTTTTTTTGTTTTTGTTTTTTTTGTGTCTGATTAGTATTTGTTTTTTTGTGTCTGATTTCTTTCACTCAGCATAATGCCTTCAATTCATGTAGCATGCCTCAGCATTTCTTCCTTTTTTTTTAATTTTAAGATTTTATTTATTTGGGGCACCTGGGTGGCTCAGTGGGTTAAAGCCTCTGCCTTCGGCTCAGGTCATGATCCCAAGGTCCTGGGATCCAGCCCTGCATTGGGCTCTCTGCTCAGCAGGGAGCCTGCTTCCTCCTCTCTCTCTGCCTGCTTCTCTGCCTACTTGTGATCTCTGTCTGTCAAATAAATAAATAAAATCTAAGGATTTTATTATTATTTTATTATTATTTATTTATTTATTTGACAGACAGAGAGAGAAGGAATACAAGCAGTGGGAGTGGGAAAGGGAGAAGGAGAAGCAGACTCCCCACTGAGCAGGGAGCCCAGTGTGGGGCTAGGTCCCAGGACCCTGGGATCATGACCTGAGCTGAAGGCAGACGCTTAACGACTGAGCCACCCAGGCGGCCCTCATTTCTTCCTTTTAAGGCTGAATCATCTTTCATTGTATGTATACACCTCATTTTGTTTATCCATTCATCTTTCCGTCACCAAAGGGGTTTAAGCTGAGATTTTAAATGAGATCAGATTTCCAGGTTTGTTTGTGTTTTTTTGCATATATATTTTTAAATTAGGGTTTTCATTTTCTTTGGGTCAAGACCCAGAGGTGGAATTACTGAATCATATGATAGTTCTATTTTTCGTTTTTTGAGGAATCTCCGTACTGTTTTCCATAATGGTTGCACCAATTTACATTCCCATCCACAGTGCCCAAGGGTTCCTTTTCCCCCACATCCTTGCTAACACTTGTTATGTCTTGTCTTTTTTTTTTTTTTTTTAAGATTTTATTTATTTACTTGACACAGAGAGAGAGATCACAAGTAGGCAGAGAGGCAGGCAGAGAGAGAGAGGGCGAAGCAGGGTCCCCATTGAGCAGAGAACCCGAAGTGGGGCTGGATCCCAGGACCCTGGGATCATGACCCGAGCCAAAGGCAGAGGCTTTAACCCACTGAGCCAACCAAGCACCCCTCGTCTTTTTTTTTCTTTTTATTAACATATAATGTATTATTTGTTTCAGGGGTCCAGGTCTGTGAATCATCAGTCTTACACAATTCACAACACTCACCATAGCACATACCCTCCCCAATGTCTATAACAGATTTCCAGTTTAAAAGATCACTTAGGGGCACCCTGATGGCTCAGATGGTTAAGCATCTGCCTTCAGCCCAGGTCATGACCCCAAGGTACTGGGATCGAGCCCCCCCCACCTCCCGCCCTCATCTTCCCAGCTCAGCAGGGAGTCTGCTTCTCCCTCTCCCCCTGCTCAAGCTCTCTCTCTCTCTGCATCTCTTCATCTCAAATAAATAAACAAAATCCTTTTAAAAATTGTTAAAAAAAATAAAAGATTGCTTAGGTGGGCACCTGGTTGGCTCAGTTGGTGGAGTGTGTGACTCTCTATCTGGGGGTTGGGAGTTCCAGCCCCATGCTGGGTGTGGAGCTTACTTAAAAATAAATAAATAAATAAAAATAGAGGATCACTGAATTGGCAGATGAAGGTTGGGCCAAGGGTAGAAAGAGCTGCAAAGGTCTAGACCAGAGGTGAAGGTGGTGGTGTGGTCCAGCCTGTGACCAGGAAAGAGGGGAGAAGTAGATCTAAGGGCAAGTGGGAGATCACATGGGATCTGGGCTTTGGAAGTTTGCCCTGGGAAGGAGGAGGCATCAAGGAATTCTGGGCTGACCTCAGTTTTCCTTAAGGACTCTGATCTGAGGAAGTCCATTGAGCTGCAGATGAAGTGTCCTGTTTTCACAGCTCAGTCTCACCAGCTCTGCCTTCTGGGAACATAGACTCAGCCACCAAAGAACTTCCTTGTAATTTGGCTTTCTCTGTGGCCACCTACCAGAGGGATGGCATGCACATTCTGGTTTCCTTGACTGTTCCATGTATCTTTGTAAATTCCTAGAGTGATAGCTGCTTTAATGATTGAATCCGACTCTGGTTCTTGGCTCTTGTTCATTCACCAATGAAAGATGAATCCCTGGAGCACCTGGGTGGCTCAGTCGGTTAAGGGTCCAATTCTTCATCTCAGCTCAGGTCCTGATCTCAGGGTCTGAGTTCAAGCTCAAAAAAAAAAAAAAGAAAAAATAGAATCTCCTGAATCCCTTTTTAGTGTGCTGTGAGAAGCTGGGGTTCTGACATTGTAAAGCTCAGTCCCAAACTCAGGACCAAGAGAGATCCTGTCTTGTGAGTCCTTCTCATGCCATTTAGACTTGTCGTGAAGACACCCTTCCATATCATAAGCTGAGAATTCTAGCTAAAACTCTAGGTGAGTCAGCCGAGAAGGCAGGAGAGAGCGGGACTCTGCCAGCGCGGTGTGCCTTGCTCTTCCCACTGCTGATGGAGCTGTACAACCTTGTAGGGAAGCAGTCTGTCCGTCTTTACTAAATAACCCTTTCCAAAGTCAATTCCGCTTTTCAGAGTCTGGGCTAAGAAGATAATTAAAATTGTGGCATTCCCTGTAGCACCATTGATAACAGCGAGAAACTAAATGCAAAATATGTGTCCAATAATATATCGAGAGGAATGTTCTGCCACCATTAGAAAACCGGCATTCTCGGAAAGAATGGATCCTCTTCTTAAACAGGTGAAACTAGTCTATGTAGAGGTGGGGTGGCTATTGATGGGGAAGGGGAGGGAATCTTCTGGGGCGATGGAAGTGTTCTGGATCTTCATCTGGGTGGCGGTTACATGGATGAAGATATGTGTAAAAATTCATTGAACTTCATGCTTCCTATTTGAGTTCTCTACTGTATGTGATGAGACATCCATGTAAAAACACACATTCTTTTTTTTTTTTTTAAAGATTTTATTTATTTGAGAGCGAGAGAGTGAGCAAGAGAGTGACAGAGGGAGAGGGAGAAGCAGACTCTCTGCTGAGCAGGGAACCTGATGCAGGGCTTGATCCCAGGACCCTGAGATCATGACTTGAGCTGAAGGCAGATGCTCAACCAAGTGAGCCACCTAGGTGCCCCGAAAGCACGGGTTCTGAAGGCAATGTAGCATCGTCCACTAGAATGTAAGTTCCTGGAGAGGAGGAGTTTGTGTGCTCCTGCTGGTTGCTGTATGCCCAGAGCTCAGATTATTGCACAGCACAAAGCAGACCCTTAGTAAAATCCTACTGAATGATTGTTGAAAATATTTAGGATAAAATCTTAAATGTAAAACAAGTCCCATGGCACCTGGGTGGCTCAGTCAGTTAAGCATCTGGCTTCGGCTCAGGTCATGATCCTGGGGTCCTGGGATTGAGCCCTACATTCAGCTCCCTGCTCGATGGGGAGCCTGCTTCTCCCTTTCCCTCTGCTGTTCTCTCTGCTCATGGGCTCTCTCTCTCTCCCCCTAAGAAATAAGTAATGTCTTTAAGAAAAAAGAAAAGAAAGAAAGAAAAGAAAAGAAAAGAAAAGAAAAACAAGTCACAAGGTTGCAAAAATTTTCAGTACACCATAATTATAGAGTTGTAGAAAGGACAGACAAGAAAATAATTGGAAGGAAATGCAGTGAAACGGTGTCGGTGGTTGTGTTGAATGGCGGGATATGGGAGATGATTTTTTTAAATTTCCTTGATGAATGTCTCCTTTCCTTTCTGTTATTCTACATGGAACTTGTTTGGAAATAGTAAATGATGGCGTGCTAACACTGATTAAGTGTTTATACTGTGCCAGGCTTTTATGCTGAGAGAAAAGTACACCTCACATTTATTTTTTTTATTTTTTTTAAGGTTATTTATTTATTTATTTGACAGATAGAGATCACAAGTAGGCAGAGAGGCAGGCAGAGAGAGAGAGGAGGAAGCAGGCTCCCTGCTGAGCAGAGAGCCTGATGCGGGGCTCCATCCCAGGACCCTGGGATCATGACCCAAGCCGAAGGCAGAGGCTTTAACCCACTGAGCCACCTAGGCACCCCCACACTTCACATTTATTAACTCAGTTAATTTTCACAACAACCCTATAAAGTAGGTACTATTTATCCCTGCTTTACAGATGGGGAAACCGAGGCACAGAGCAGTTCAAGAACCTTACTGAAGCTACACAGCCCTAAGTAGGCAGACCTGGGAGGGAGGCCCAGCAGCAGTCTGGCTCCAGTGGTTAAGCCACCGCAATGCCACACTGCCCCTGGAAAGCTAATGTCAAAAGCCCAGATTCGAGACCTTTGTGACTATGAGTCCCTGGACAAACGGGCTTCTTTGCTCTCCTCTCCCTGTGAACCTGTCCCTCCCAAATTGTCAAACACCTCAAAGGTGTGAAGTGAGAACGATCTAGAGGACCAGAAGCAGAAATGGTGAGCTCAGGGGTGAGCTGAGCCCAGTTTTCTTGGGGGGGGGGCGTGGCGTGGCGGGGCTGGAGAGGATGTTCCGGTCACCTGACTCCCCATGCCAGAAGCCGGGGGAGGGCCCCTCTTCCAGACTGGCCCTGCCGCTTGGGGCTGTCTTGAGGCATGGGCCAACAGGCCTGGTCCCCCAGTCCATCAAAAAGGTGGCTTCCTGGAAACTCACCCTTGCTCCCCGCCCCACCCCTCCGCCCCGCCCCACTGTACCAGTCCACTCTGCTCCTGGAAGTTAAGGAAACTGGGCTACAGTGTTTACTGGCACCTGAGCAGGACACCTGTCCTTGGCTCCACCACTGCTGGCAGACAGATTTGAGTTCCTGCCCAGCCGCTCCCCTGCTGTGTGGCCTGGGGCAAGTTACTTGACCTCTCTCTCATCAGCCTCAGTGTCTCTGTATAGGAATCTGACGAAAGTACCTGAAGGGATTGAACGCGAAGTTTGGTGATGCGTTGGGCAGCGCGATATTCAAACCAAGGTGGCTGTTATTATTATTATTACCCCGCGGCCCTCCTCCTCTTCAGGGTCATGGAAGGCTTGGAGAGATGGGCTGAAAGGCATTCAGACGTCTTGGCTGCCAGGAGGGAATGCCTTTCTAATCAGCACAAACGTCAGACTCCGGTTATTAATACCCTGCCGGCCCCACCAGCTCTTGGATTTGGCATTCTGGAGAGGAGGTGCAGCAGTGGGGAGGGTGGGTCTGGGGAACAGGTGGCTGAGGGTTAGAGAAGGAATGCTCTCTCCGTGGGAACAACCTTTCCTAGCCTTGCAGGCAGACTTGGCCCATCCCCCAGACACCCTCCACCTGTGGTCTAGGGTCTGGGAAGGTGCGAAATTCCGGCCTGAAGCAGCGCTCCAGGCAGTCAGACTCTCAGTCCCCTAAGGGAACTGAGCTGTCTTTCAAGGAATCTATCATCGAGAAAGCAGGGTCCCCCAGTTGGGCCCCCGGAAGAGACAGACCTACTCATGGAACCATGGAATGTTGACGGTGGATGGGGTCAAGGGCCCCCCCAGTCTTCCCTACTGACTTGGAGCTCAGCCTCTCTGACAGAGTTGGGTGATGGGGGAAAATCTACATCCTTAGCTGTTCCCTGGGAATAATAATAATTTTCAACCCTTTCACGTAATAGAAACATTTTCTCTTAGCTCTTGAAAGAACAGTTGAAATGATTCATGTCATCACAAGGCTGAGTGCGCAGTAAGTGTCCAGCGTAAGGGCAGATGTCGGGAGCCCAGTCCCTTCGTCTTCTACATGACTTCTCGTTCCTTCCTGCGCGAGCGGTGGCCGACCTCAAGGAACAAAGATCTTTGAGGAATTTCCCATTCCTCCACCTGAGCTAACGATTAGATCAATGAAACCTTCTTTGTTTTCTTATACTGATTTTTGAAAAATTAATAACCTTTTTTTAGAGCAATTTTATGTTCACAACAAAATTAAGCAGAAGGTACAGACAATTCCTATATACCCTCTGTTTTCCCCACTCCCAGCATCCTCCACCATCAGCATGAAGCCAGTGTGATACATTTATGACAATCAATGAACTGTCATTAACATGTCTTTATTGCCTGAAACCCATAGCTTACATCTGAGTTCATTTTTGGTGTGTATGAGTTTTGACAGATGTATATAACATGTATCTTACCATTACAGTAGCATATAGAATATTTTCACTGTCCTAGAAATTCCATACTTCACCTACTAATCTCTTCCTCTCCCCAAGCCCCAGACAACCACTGAACTTTTAACTGTCTCCATACTGCCTTTTTCAGAACGGCATATGGTTGGAATCATATGGTATATAGCGTTTTCAAATTGGCTTCTTTCAGTTAGTAATATGCCTTTTAATTTTTACCATGTCTGTATGTGGTTTGATAGCTCGCTCCCTCTAGCTCTCTTTTTGTGCAGGTTTCTATTCCAGTGTATGGCTGTACCATAGTTTATTAACTCGTTCACTTACCAAAGGATATCTTGGTTGCTTCCAAATTTTGGCAATGATGAGTAAAGCTACTCTGAACATCGACATGCAGCTTTTTGTGTGGACCTAAGTTTTTAACTCATTTAGGCAAATACCAAAGAGCATGATTGCTGAATCTTATGGTAAGAATATGTTTAATATTGTTAGAAACTGTCAGACCGTATTCCAAAGTGGCTAGGCCATTTTACTTTTCCCCCTAGAATGAATGAAAGTTCCTGTTGCTCTATATCCTTGCCCACGTTTGATGTTGTCAGTGTTTGGAATTTGGGTCATTCTGACGAGTGTGTTGCAGTCTCTCATTTTGCTTTAACTGGCAAGTCCCGGATGGCATATGAAATTGAGCATCTTTCCACATGCTTATTTGCCATTTGGATATCTTCTTCGGTGAGCTCTTCAGATCTTTTGCCTGGGTTTTAATCAAGTTGTTCATTTTCTTATTGTTGACTTTTTAAAGTTCTCTGTAGATGTTGGACCACAGTTGTTGTTGTTTTTTTTTTTTGTAAGATTTTACTTATTTGTTTGACAGAGAGATCACAAGTAGGCAGAGAGGCAGGCAGAGAGAGAGGAGGAAGTAGGCAGAGAGGCAGGCAGAGAGAGAGGAGGAAGCAGGCTCCCTGCTGAGCAGAGAGCCGGATGCGGGGCTCGATCCCAGGACCCTGAGATCATGATCTGAGTCAAAGGCAGAAGCCCAACCCACTGAGCCATCCAGGCACCCTTTTTTTTTTTTTCCACAGTTCTTTATCAACTATGTCTTTTGCAAATATTTCTTCCTGTCTGTGACTGGTTTTCTCATTCTCCTGACTAATTTTTTATTAATGATTCCATTTTTTTCTTGCCATTAAAAACAAGTAGTCTTATAAATGTGTGTTACATGAATAGCATGTGGCTTGGTTTGGCCAATGCCTTCATCTAGGAGAGACCCCAATTTTGGCAGATGTTCCAGACAATGTAGCAACCTGTGTATTCAATATTGTGGCCCAGGGAGGGAGTGTAACTTGCTTGAGACTGCACAGCAATTCCCTCCGATGATATATCCATCTCATGCACTTAGCCTTCACGGTACCAGAGAACTGTCTTATTTGGTCCGTGTGAGATGCCTGGAATGATGCTTCTTTTTTCTTGATTTAAAAAAAAAATGAGATAAATAGTCATGTGACAATAGCAGGTATTTTTCAAAAAGGAAAAAATTTAAAAAGCCACCCACAGTCATGCCACTCAATAAACCAATTGTTTCTCTTTTCTGACCATTTTTATCTGTCTAGCAAATTTGGGACGAGGTGGGCACATGAACGGTCATAGTGATCATCTTGGTTGCCTTTTTATTTTACTTTTGCAGGCTTTAGTTTTCAGAATGATATTTTAGAATGGCTGCTTAATATTCTATTTGTTCCATTTTTTGAGATTTTATTTATTTATTTGACAGAGAGAGAGTCACAGAGAGAGAGGGAACACAAGCATGGGGAGTGGGAGAAGGAGAAGCAGGATCCCTGCTGAGCAGGGACTACCACACGGGGCTCGATCCCAGGACCCTGGGATCATGACCTGAGCTGAAGGTAGTCGCTTAACCAACTGAGCCACCCAGGTGCCCCTACTACTTACTTTTTAAAATTAAAAGATTTATCTATGTATTTGGGGGAGAAAGGGGTAGAGGGAAAGGGGAGAGAATCCCAAGCAGACTCCATGCAGAGCATGGAGCCTGATGAGGGCTCAATTTCGTGACCTTGAGATCACCATCTGAGCTGAAACCAAGAGTCAGACACTCAACTAACTGCATCCCCCAGGTGCCCCAGTATAATACCTACTATTAACTGAAGGTTTGCTGCATGCTGGTTACCATGTTAAGTGCCGTATAGACCCTCTTTTCTCATCCTCATGACAAATCTATGAAGGGATTTCCATTACTATCCCCATTTTATAGTTCAGGAAACAGATGCAGAGAAGTAAAGTCACTGGTTTAAGGTCACATAGCTAGTTGAGGGATGAAACTGGGGCTTGAGCCCATGGTTTTCTGGCTTGTGTGCCCCTGTTGGTGGGAATGCAACCTGGTGCAGCCACTCTGGAAAACAGTACGGAGTTTCATCAAAAAGTTGAAAATAGAGCTACCCTATGACCCAGCAATTGCACTACTATGTATTCACCCCAAAGATACAAATGTAGTGATCCGAAGGGGCACCTGCACCCCAGTGTTTGTAGCAGCAATGTTCACAATAGCCGAACTATGGAGACAGCCCCGATGTCCATCAACAGATGAATGAATAAAGAAGATGTGGTATATATATATACAACAGAGTACTTCTCAACCATCAAAAAAAAAAAAAATGAAATCTTGCCATTTTCAACAACATGGGTGGAATTTGTGGGTATTATGCTAAACAAAATAAGAGAGAATGACAATTATCATATGAGCTCACTGATATGTGGAATTTAAGAAACAAACAGAGGATCACAGGGGAAGAGAAGGAAAAATAAAACAAGAAGAAGTCAGAGAGAGAGATAAACCCTAAGAGACTTTTTCTTTTTCTTTTTTTTTTACAGGGAGAAAGGGAAAGCACAGCAGGCGGGGCAGCAGGCAGAGGGAGAGAGAGAAGCAGGTTCACGGCCTAGCAAAGAGCCTGATGTGGGGCCCGATCTTAGGACCCTCAGATCAAGACCTGAGCTGAAGGCAGACACTTAAGTGAGTGAGCCACCCAGGCGCACCCCCATAAGAGACTCTTAATCATAGGAAACAAACCGAAGGTGGCTGAAGGGGAGGAGAGTGGTGGGATGGGGTAACTGGGTGATGGACATTAAGGAGGGCACGTGATATAATGAGCACTTGGTATTCTATAAGACTGGTGAATCACTGACCTCCACCTCTTAAACTAATACACTGTATGTTAATTAACTGAACTTAAATTAACAAAAAATAAATAATTAGAAAACAAAACGAAACCCTGTGTGCCCAACCACTAGATGATCCTGCCCAACAGCCCATCTGGTTAAAGTAGAGAGACATGTTTCATTTCCTAGGTGACAGAAGGGCCAGGGGTGGGGGCCCCTGAGTGGCTCAGTTGATTGGGTGTCTGACTCTTGGTTTCAGCTTGGGTCATGATCGTGGGGTCGTGGGATCGAGCCCCGTGTTGTTGGGCTCCATGTTCAGCAGGGAGTCTGCTTGAGGTTCTCTCTCTCCCTCTCCCTCTGCCCTCCCACCCCAAAATAAACTGATAAATTTTAAATTAAAAAAAAAAAAAGAAAAGAAAAGAAGGCTCAGAGGTGAATGATTTCCCAAATCCAGAAAGGGACTGGACACTAAGCCACAGACCCGTATCCGCCCCCGGAGAGCAAACTGGGTGGTCTAAGACCTCAGGGGGGCCAAGATTTTTCTCCCTGGGCTGGAACGCCTCCCCAGGGTGACAGAGTCATAAACACAAGCGGCTCTTTCAACAGGACACTGAGCTCGAGTCAGGAGTATTTATAGAAGGGCTTCCACTCTTCCCTTCAGCTCTGCCAGCATTTATCAGTTTCACTTGGGGCTCGGAGGGTGACAACCTGTTTATCATCCAAGGTGCCCAAGCAGGCAGTTGGGACATCCTCCGAGAACGAGGTCTGGTGGCCTGCCCATGTTTAGACCTGACCTGACCCCCACACACCACACGGAGGTAATTCTCTCTACCTCAGCTGTTCTACCCTCTCCCAAAAACTCCCAGCCCCAGCCCCACCACAGCCACCCTCACGCCCAGTGAACTTACGGTCTCAGGGTAAACTGGGACAGAATTGCTGCTTCTCTCAGGAAGACCTCTCAGATTGATCTGGGAAGGTTAAAAATTTTCCCTAGCCCTAGAGTAGTGAAACTCTTGGAGAATGAAATTACTTTTTATTTTTAAAAATTTTAGCATTACTTTTTAAAAACCTTACAATAATTTTACAAGTTGGATGTTAATTTATATTATCTTTATAAATGAGGCAATTGAGGCTCAGAGAGGTCAAATAACTTGCCCAGGACCGCCAAGTAGTGGAACCAGGCTCAGAATCTAGGTCTTCCTTGGTTCCAGAGCCAAAGCTGTGGGTGACCTCGGGCAAATGGCTTCTCCTCTGAGCCTCAGTTTTTTTAATCTGTAAAATGAAGATACTAATACCTACCTCTTGCAGTCCTAAGGACTGAATAAAACTGCTACGTACAAGGCTCCTAACCACTGGCTGCTGTCCCCCATCCCTCACCCCCAGCAATCCGTAAATACCTTGTTCTAAGCTACTCAACTAGGCAGGTGACATTGGACTCAGACTTCTTCAGGGACTTGAATCCAAGACCTGGGCTGTTCTAGTTACCACTGCCCATTGCCCCAACCTTGTTTCTTCCCAAGAGTAGGGGCAGAGGAATGAGGGGGGTAGAAGGGGCATTGGGAGGTCACCGGGTGGCTGTGGGCAGGGGTACAGTGGACAGACCACGCTCTCACACCTGGGATCTATTTTGGGTGGAGCCAGCCTCTAGGCTGCTGGCAGCCAGAGCTGGAGGTTATTAAGGCTAAGTTAACACAGCAGCCCCTGGGGACAGATTTAGTGGTTGAGCCCTGACCCCAGATGGGTGGCATGGCTGCAGGTACTGGACAGAACCCACTTTTGTAATTCCTAATAGGTGACCCCTGCAAAGACCTGTGGGCTGGGTTTCTGAGTCTTTGCTGAAAGCAGTCAGCTCATATCTGCTATCTTGGACACCTCCCTCCCCAGCCCCGTGCACAGTCTCTAACTCCGGGTTCAGACAGATCTGGGTTCAGGGCCTGGCTATTCCATTTTCTACCTGCGTGGCCTTTGACAAGGTACTCAACCTTGGCATCCTGATCTACAAATGGAGATAATCATATATCCTTCCTAGGGCTGTGGTGATGAAATGGGGTCCCCTCCTTTCTTTCCCTCTCCCACCACCACTAGGGCCCCTTGGGCAGGGCTGGTTCTCCTGTCCTCCCCCTGCCCAGCAGGAGCTCCCAGGCCTTCCCAGAAGGAGAAATGCCTTCTCCCAGGCCTTGACCTGACCGTTCCAGGGGTCCCAGGCTGCCCACCTCTTACTGTGCTTCCATAAACCCTACTTCTAAGTCCTCTCTGGCCCGCTGGCCAGGGCCCAGCTCTGACAGAGGTGAGGGCCCAGGTCACTCAGCTCCAGCCCTGATTTCCTGCTGAGCCTCCTCAGAGGGCCTCAGTAAGAAGCCTCTGCTCTTTGAGACCTAAAAACCTAAAAAGTCACAGGAACAGTGAGATCTCTTTCCAGCCATTTCTATGCCTGTACAATATTTCTCATATATAAGTATATTTACGTAAACATATATATAATTTTAACCAAAAAGAATCAGAGTACATACAAATGGCGTCTGTTTTTCTGTTTGTTGCTAACAATACATTGTTAATGTCTTTTCATATTGGTATTCACTATAGAAAGCTCAATGTCATTTTTTAAATTAGAGGAACGCTTACATATGAATACATGAAATATGCTTTGTTTTTTGTTTTGTTTTCTTGGGGGGGAAGGGGCAGAGGGAAAGGGAGAAAGAGAATCTTTTTTTGGTGGGGAGGGGTGTACTAGAGAATCTTAAGCAGGCGCTATGCCTAGCCCAGAGCCCAACGCCGGGCTCGATTTCACAACCCTGAGATCATGACATGAGCCAAAATCAAGAGCCGGTCACTTAACCGACTGAGCCACCCAGGTGCCCCTGCTTTGTTTTATTTTTAAATAAACTTTTCCTTTCAGTATAATATGCATTCAGAAAAGGGCACAGTCCACAAGGGTACAGTTCAAAGCACCCTCACAAAGGGGGTGTACTTGAATAACCCACGCAGATCAAGAACCAGACCTTGACCAACAATCCAGAGCCTAGCTTCTGGCTTACACACCCCCCTCCCCATTCCCCACCCTCCCCATTCCCCACCTTCCCCACCCCAGACCAAGGGCCGCACAATCTTGATTTCTACCAGCTTAGATTAGTTTGGGCTTTTGGAACTTTATACAGACAGAACCATTATGTATGTGCTCTTTTGCTCAACAGTCTTTGAGATTCATCTACGTCGTTGCCCATGGCAAGAATTGTTCACTGTTGCCTCTGTGCAGTCTTCATTATATGACCAGACAACAATTTATTTATTTGTTTCATTGAGGGACGTTGGGTTGTTTCCAAAGTTTTGCTACTATAAGCCATATTGCAAAAAACATCTTTGTATTTAAATGGATCTATATAGCTGGTTTTCTATCTGTCTAGCTACAGCTAAATATATCTTTTGGTTGTTATCTTTCTAGTTTTTGGATAAGACAGATGCCTCAGAATATAACTGCTGAGTCACATGTGAACATACTCCACATTTTGATTTTGTAAAACTGTACACCCGCCCCCAAGGTCAAGGGTAGTGCCAGTGTCCATTGCCCTTCATGTCCACCAAACTTGTATATTATTAATCTTTAAGAGTTTTTTGCCAATCTGATAGAGGAAAAATCAGATTTTATTGTGGTTTTAATGAGATTTTAAAAATTAGTGAGGATAAGCCTCTTGTTTGTTTTTGTTTTGGGGGGAAAAGGTATTGGCACTTACTGTTTTGTGAATTGCCTTTTTGTATCCTTTGCTTGTTTCTAAAACTTTAATGTATTATGAGCATTGACACTTGGTGTTCCCAAGTGTTTCTACTGTTCCCGACCGTCACTTGTCTTTTAGCTTTGTTTATGGAGCAACTGCTGGTTTAAATATAGTTTGTTTTCCTCCCGCTTACTGGTTATGATCTGGATTGCCCCGAGGGTGTGTGTGGCAAACCCCAGATTCAAGCTGTGTCAGGGGAGCAGCGGGCCAGATTGGGTGGGCAGCTGGCCCCCAGGACTGTCTCTCTGAGGATACAAGTGCCAGAACATCTGGGCCAGCACTGAGCCCTAGACCTTGAGTTTGCCACGAGGCTTCCTCCAGTCCCCTTGCCAGTCTTCCCAGCGCCATCGGACCCCACTGTCAGAGGAGAGTCTCTCTGCACAGCACCGGGGCCAGGCAGGGAACAGAGCAAGTCATGGCCAGTGTTAACTAGGCAGTAGAGGGAGGGAAAGTTTGAGAGCAAGGGCTGAGAAGCCCATGCCTCTGAGTTCGAATCCTGTTTTGGTCTGCTCAGGTTGCCATAACAAAATACCATGGGCTGAGGGGCTTACACACAGTGATTTATTTCTCACAGTTCTGGGGGTCCTAGAAGGAGGTGTGGGCAAGGTGGACTCCATTCTGAGGCCTCTTCTCTTGGCTTGTAGATGGCTGCCAGCTTGCTGCATGCTCACATGGCATTTCCTCGGGACGTGAGTGTGAGGAGACAGATAGGGAGCAGCCTTCCTTGTGTCCCTAAGGGCACTCGTCCATATCGCCCAAAGGCCCCATCTCCAAATACCATCACAATGGCCGTCCACACTTCAATCTACGAATTTTGGAGAGACATGGATATTAAATCAACAACAATGCCCCAAGCCATTTCCTAGAAGTATAACTGTAGGCAAGTTACCTAAATCTCTCCGTGACTCCGTTTCCTTTTCTATAACATGGGAATGATAATAGTATCAACTTCATGCATTAATAAATAAATTAATAGCTATAAAACACGAAGAGCAGACCGCGATAGCCTCCAAGATGGTTCCCAATAGTTCTCGTCTCTTGGTATTCGTGCCCCTGTGTGGTCTCCTCCTACACTCCATTGTGGTTGGTCTGCCTGACCAGTAGAATATGATGGAAATGATAGTGTGTTGTGTCTGGGGCTAGGTCATAATAGGCTGTTTGCTCTTCTGGATCGCTCTGTCTGGGGAAATCAGCCACCATGCTCTGAGGATGCTCAAACAACCCTGTGGAGAGGTTCCCGTGCTAAGGAATGGAGGCTTCTCGCCAACTTGCCAACCACATGAGTCAGCCATCTTGGAAGTGGATCCTCCAACTCCAGGCAGGTCTTGAGATAAATCACACTGCAGCCCCAGCCAGCGCCCTTACTACCAGGTCCTTAGACGCACCGAGCCAGGAGCACCCAGCTTAACTGCTCTTGAATTCTCAACCCACAGAAAC
This sequence comes from Neogale vison, assembly GCF_020171115.1. Classification (NCBI taxonomy): domain Eukaryota; kingdom Metazoa; phylum Chordata; class Mammalia; order Carnivora; family Mustelidae; genus Neogale; species Neogale vison. The sequence goes on along the minus strand of NC_058092.1, from coordinate 19,349,731 downwards.
TACTTGAGATAATCAATGTTTATTATTGTTGTAAGGTGCTACGTTTGGGGAAATTCTGTTCTGCAGCAATAAATGATACACAGACCATGGGGTTATTCATAGTAACCGTTCAGTAAATGCCAGCCCATATTATTCCCCTGACTGTGAAAATATTAGCAACAGTGTTTTTCAAGTGTCTGTCATGCGCCAAGTATGTGCCACATGCTGGGCAAATGGACTCCTACCTCTGTGCCATCGATTTTCAGCCCGTAGAGTGTTGGGGGCAGACAGTCACCCAGAATCCTAGACTTTTGGGCTTAAGAGACTGGAGATATCATTACCTGACCCAACTCTCTTTTTACAGTTGAGCAAACTGAGACACAGGGGTTATGCAATCCACTCAAGGTGACAGGGCAGCCTCTTTGTAGTTGCTCTGCTCTCAAAGACCTTATAATGAGGGACGATTGCTTCTCACTGTGCATGAAGTGCTTTCCATACTTTATTTTGGGCTCATTAGTGCAGAATCCCCTCCAGATCCTCTAGGTGTCCCATATCAACTTGGGCAGTCCTTCTCTCTAAAGGTCATCCGTGGCTCAGAGCTTTCATAGCTGCCCACAACGGAGGTCTGGACCCAAGGCCAGTGGAAGAGATGCTTGGAGCTCTAAGTGTTGAGAGCCCAGAACACTCTGGTCCCCTTCCATGGCATGTGGGCCAGGCCCAGTGGGCATTGCACCTGGGGCACTGCATCATACCCCAGACCCCATCGACCAGCCTCTGAGAGCTGATCTGTCTTTAGCTTCTGGGTTAAGTACCTACCGGTTTGATCTTGTGATTTGGGATGATTTTTTGTTGAGGATGACCCTGAAGCATGTGACAGAGATCTCAAGCTGTAAGAAAAACAGATTTTGTCCTCCCCCACCCTCATCTGAGGGTGCTCAGGCACCACGGAGGCCTGAGGGGGGGAAATCCACAGGAAGAGGCAGGGCCGCCCCCATCCTCCTGGGGGGGTCATGGGGGCAGGGGAGAGAACAACACACATGTGGAGGACATGCGATCCACAATGTACCAAGGAAACATTTAAGCAAGCCCCAAGCTATGCGGAAATGAAAGCGGAGATGGCAGGTACTTTCCTTTCCAGCATCACCGCCCCCAGGCCTGCGTCAGCCAGTCATCCATCCCTGGAAGAGCTCCTCCAAGAATCCAGCCACTGAGGACACGGAGGGACCCTCGAGGAGCATTTCTTCATGGTTGCTGCCTTTGGCAAACAAGAAACTGAAGGTGGGTGTGGCTGTTGGGCATCACATTGCTGGTCTCTGGCAGGGTTTTCTCCAACCAACCTCAAAATCTCAGGTTTCCAAAAGTCCCCTCTCTGGTAACAATCAAAAACAGCACAGAATTTGGGGTTAAGTTGGCCACTTTCAGCTCTGCCTACACTAGTCGTGGGACTTGGTGCAACTCCATATGCCAATCCGTGCCTCGGTTTCCTTATCTGCAAAATGGGCATAAGTATGACCTACTGATGTGAGGCCTGAATGAAATAGTGCCATGAAGCTCTTAGTAGATGTCCAGCCACTTGGAAGCCGTCAATCAAAAATAATAGTGTTTTAATTATTATTACCTTCCAACTCTCTTTTTCCTTGTCAGGTCCAGACCATCTCCCCCGACTGTCTTGCCTAACCCCTACCCAGCTGGGAACCCCTTGGGTTCCCATGGGTACCTCCTCCCATGGGTAACAGACTTTGGGGCAGTCCCAAATGAAGTCTGTCTCTTAGCTAGGTGATATTCTGCAAGTCACTTGACTTCTCTGGACTTCAGTTCCTAATAAGTCCAAGTGAGAATCATAATACCCTGAATCATTTCCTGACAAGTCAATGGCACAGAAGAATGGGAGGGAAGGCAATTACTATAGATTAAAAGTGATCAATGAGACAAAATCACCAAAATGCCATGTGCAAGATCTTATTTGGATCTCATTTGTACAAATGAACTGTAAGAAGACATTTGAGGCAATCTGTGTCCTCTGAAAATGGCTTGGAAACTAGATAATATCAAGAAATTCTTATTATTTTTGTTTAGATATGATAATGGCATTGTGATTATGTAAAAAAAAAATCCTTATCGGTTAGAAATGCTTACTCAAGTATTTATGGATGAAATTACTTGATGTCTAAGATTTGTTTTAAAATATATCAGACTCAGGGCACCTGGGTGGCTCAGTCAGTTAAGAGTCTGACTTGAGCTCAGGTCATGATCCCAGAGTCCTGGGATCGAGCCCCACGTAGCAGGAAGTTGCTCAGCGGCGTGTCTGCTTCTCCTTCTCTCTCTGCCCCTCACCCCACTTGTGCTCGGTGACACTCTATCTCTCTGTCAAATAAATAAAAGAATCTTTAAAAAAAATGTTTCAGACAAAAGAAGTGTGAGTGGGTGTAGATGAAGTAAGATTGGGGAACTATTGGTAGCAGATGAAGCTGGATTTGGTTACATGAGTTCATTATACTCTTCTCTCTATTTCTGTGGGTTTGAATTTTTCATTAATAAACAGTAAAAATTGGGGCGCCTGGGTGGCTCAGTAGATTGGGCATCTGCCTTCGGCTCAGGTCATGATCCCAGGGTCCTTGGATTGAGCTCCATGTTGGGTTCCTTGCTCAGAGGGGAGTCTGCTTCTCCCTCTGTGTCTGCTCCTTCCCCTGCTCATGCTTTTTCTCTCTCTCACTCACTTTCTCTCTCAAAAATAAATAAATTAAAGCTTAAAAATAAATAAATAAGCAAGGAGACGTGCAAAGAGGGAGACAGTAAAACATAGTGGTCGAAAGCTCGGAATCAGACATCAGTATCAACTCCTTGTTTGTCTCTTCATCTGTCAGCCCATAGCTTTCCAGTATGTTCCAGCAACTGGGAATGATACTGGTTTGTAACATCTTGGTTTTGATCCTGGCTCTGCCACTTACTGGCTGGGGCACTTTGCCAAGTGACTTAACCTCTCTGAGCCTCCTTGCTCAGCTGAAAAACAGGGAAAATCATGATCCGTGCCTCACTGAGTTATTTTGAGGACTGAAAAAGAGAGGATGGACGGGAAGGACTTAACACAATGCCCAGCACGCAAGAAGCACTCAGTAAATGCTTCAGCATGAAGAGCACCGGGTAAGGAGTCGGTCCGTCTTAGATGTGAAATCCAGCTCTGCGCTGCCACTTGTGGCTCTGTGACTTTGACCAATTAACTCTCTTAGCCTTGTTTCCTCCTGGGAAATAAAACGGAGATCATAATAACCCCCTTGCAGAGCTGTTGGGAGGATTAAGTGACAAGACATGTTTTGATGCCCAGCATGGCCCACGTGGGAATTCCCCTTCCTCACCTCTTGACTTTCAGCAGCGCTGACCTGGCCCAGGCCCAGGCTGGAGTGGATCCCACTGTCCATTTGCGTGACTTTTGCACCTGGACTGCCAAATGTCCTGGACAAAGTCAACGGAACCATGTGAATGGCCGCTCGCAAATAGAAAACTATGGTTATGAAACACCAGCGAGGCTCCTCTGCCCTCGCACAGCCCTTTCAGCCCTCTCTAGGGGACTTCCTCCTGCAGGCCTGCATTGGCTGGTCTGCCCACCCATGCTCCGCTTCCCCCTGCTAAGTCTCAGAAGTTGGCCTCAATTCATTCTTGACTGAGATCATGATAGGACCACCTTTCTCTCCCCTTCCCAGCATTTGATTCTCACCTCCATCTTCTCTTTTCTGTCCTCCCAACTTAAGACACAGAGTCTACTCCTTTCTGAGCCTGGATCATTTACTCCATCCCTCCCCTCCCAATCTTCCAGTACTTTCTCTCCAACGTGTCCGCCGAAAAAAACTTGCTCAAGTACCTTAATCTTTCCCTAGTCTGACAGTGACCCTGTTGTCCCTTTACTGAACTCACTCATTCACTCCCCATTCATTTAAGAAGTATTTGTTGAGTGCCTACTGTGTGCCAGGTACTGGGGGTACAGAATCAACAGAGGCAGCCTTTACCCTCAAAGTCTTCAAGGTCCAGAGAGAGAATCAGACTCACAAACAGATGCTGGTAAGATGACAGGTGGGAAGCAAAGATAGGCCCATGCTTGATGGAGAGATTGACCAGGTGTGCAATGAGGGGATAGGGAGCCCTAAGCCAGCTCTCAGCTTTTTGGTCTGTGCAAATGGGTGAATGGTGGTGGTGTTCACTGTGACACGAGACAAGGAAAATGCAAGGAGGAGCTAGATGTGGGGAAAGATGGTGTGGTCTGTTTGGAGGGGTATGAGGAGTCGAGGGGCTTTTGGGACATCCCAGTAGAGATCTCCAACAAATCTTCAACTTAAGGAAAAGAGAGGTCTAAACTGGAACAAGAAATGTGAGAATTGTTGGCATATGGGGGGTAGAGACTTGAATGTACACAGAATGTTCTCTGCTGCAAGTAACAGAGTAATTCCACTATGATCACATTTGTTCTCTCAGATCTTAAATAGTCAGGTGGGAGGCAGTTCCAGGGATGGGTAAATTGGCAGCACAGTGATGGCATCAGTGTTCCCTGTGCTTTCTACGGAACCTTCTTGTTGTTTTCAGAGAGTGGACGTGTCCCTCAGACTTGTCTCCCATCTTGGCTGTAAGCTTGCTGCCCCACCCTCTCACAGCCCCATTCAAAGGCAAGAATGAAGCTTTCCTTTTGCCCTTCACTTTATCCTTCCCCTACTTCCTTGAGCCCTTTGGGTCTCCTAGGCCACAGCTATCTCACCAAGGCAAAGGAGAATGGGATTAGCATGATAGGTTTAAGCCTTAGTCTCCCGTGGCCTTGGAGAGGTCCACCTTCCTGGAGAACAGTGCTGTCTGATATCTGAACAAAACTGAGATATGAGCAAGGAAGAAGGGATGGCCTCTTTCCAACCCTCCCCATCTTCCAACCCGTAGCTGGCCTGGCAGTGTTGACCTGCCGTTCAGAAGGTAGAGAAGGAAGATAGAAGGAGCTTGGGGTGGGGTTGGGGGACACTTGCATGCTTCAGTGGGTAGAGTTTTTGACTTTTGATTTTGGCTCAGATCATGATCTCAGGGTCATGGTATCGAGCCCCACATCCCATTGGGCTCCGCGCTCAGTGAGGAATCTGGTTTTTTTTCTTTCTCTCCTTCTTCCTATGCCCCTTCCTCTGCTCAAACATGTGCACTCGCTCTAAAAATAAGTAAGTAAGTAAGTAAGTAAATAAATAAATAAATAACAAAGGGAGTTTGGGCTCCTGAGTCAAGCATGCCTGCATTTGTGTCTTAGAGCCATTTCTTGCAAGCTGTGTTACTTCATGGCAGCTATGTTACGCTCTGTACTGCAGTTTCCTCATCTGTGGAATAGGGATGGAACAAGTCTTATGTTGGGGTGATAAAATGAAATAGCACTTACAAAGTGCTTAGCATGGTGCCTGGCACTCAGTAAGTGCTCAGCAAAAACTAGTCATTAACATTTTGGTGGGGACCACCCCTTCCTTAAAGTTCTGCAGTCTCATGGGGTGCCAGCCTGGCTTAGTTGATGGAGCATGGGACTCTTGATCTCGGGGTTGTGAGTTCAAGCCCCTCATTGGGTACAGAGACTACTAAAAAATAAAATTGTAAAAAAAATTCCCTAGCCTCTTGTCTTCTGGGCCTCCTCCTCTTTCTGTGGCTGGCTCTTGCTCTCACTTCTTCCCCTCACCCCACAGTTGGCTCCTCTATGTCTTCTCTCAGGGCTCTAACCATCAACTCTTCTTCAGACAGAGGGGATCCAACCTCCTCTCCTACCGCCCTTCTTTCATGAGATCCTGGACACTCCTGTATGTTCTATGGTCTCTTAGGCTCATCCTTGAGGCCCATTGTCACTGCCCCCACTCTTGCCCCAGTACCTGACACTGGTTGGCCCTATATCCCTTTATGTGAGGTTCTACCTTAAAAATAGCCATTGGAGGGGCACCTGGTTGGCTCAGTGGGTTAAGCCTCTGCCTTCCGCTCAGGTCATGATCTCAGGGTCCTAGGATAGAGCCCCGCATCGGGCTCTCTGCTCAGCGGGGAGCCTGCTTCCCCCTCTCTCTCTGACTGCCTCTCTGCCTACTTCTGATCTCTCTCTCTCTGTCAAATAAGTAAATAAAATTTAGAAAAAAAGAAAAAGAAAAATAGCCATTGGGAATACTCTAATAACTTCTACCTGCCAACACAGAAGATGTCCAGAAGAACGTAGAGAAAAATTTAAATTTGTGCAGAGAGCAAAGGGAAACATCTGGATAACCTCTAAGTATCCAGGTAGGGCTTCATGGCACATGAGAACAATTTCTGTTTGCCTCCCTCCCTGGGCTGTGAGATTCTCAGGGCAGGGAGAGGGATTACTCATTTAGCTGTCACCCTGGTGCCTGATGTATAGTTAGTACTTAGAGAAATGTCTGATGAATGAAAAAGATTCCTGGCTTTGCCATTGACTTACTAAATGACTGTGAATAAGTTCATTTCCTTCTCTGGACCTCAGGGTCCCCACCGGGGCACTGGACTATGTCTCAAGGAAGCCCTTTCAACATTAGAGTGAAGTTAGTGGCCAATGGATGCAGGAGGGATGGGCTTGCTGGGGTGGGGTCTCGAGATGTCTAGCAATATTCTGTGCTCAGGGATGGGCTCAGAGAGAAGGGCTGCCCTGACCCCTCTTCTCAGGAGCTACTCGGTACTCTAGAGGAGGAGGTTGAGGGCAGTGAGGGATCTCTGGCAATTAATCCTGCAAATCTCAGTGGCCCCACTCCTTGGGTCCCCTTGCTAGCTTACCTGCCTGGTCTGGGACACTAGTTTCTGGAGGAAACTCTGGTAGCCTTTCCTCCCCCCACACGCCCACGAACAGGCTGTTCTTGTTTACGACCCTCCTCCCAGGAGAACAACGATTGCTCATCCCTCCATGTGATTTGAGAGGGCCGGTCTTTCAGGCCTGGAGGAAATTCAAGCCCCAGCCAGCCACTTGGCATTGGAATGCTCAGCTGGTCCCCTCTTGGGGCTCATGTGACCGGGACCCAGCTATAAATATCAGAGGGGCCTCAGACCAAGACAGAATTCGGGCGCCAGGAGAAGAAGGCAAAGAGGCTCTGTGTAGGTATTTTGTGACAAAGGCAAGACCCCAGGTCTGCGTAGAACGAAGCAGGTGAAGGAGGCAGCCAGGTGAACCCCCACAGCTCCCGACAATATGGATTATAAATCAAGCCTGATCCAGGATGGGAACCCCATGGAGAACCTGGAGAAGCAGCTGATCTGTCCTATCTGCCTTGAGATGTTTACCAAGCCGGTGGTCATCTTGCCTTGTCAACACAACCTCTGCCGGAAGTGTGCCAATGACATCTTCCAGGTCAGTGCCGGGCGGGGCCGAGTCCCGGGCCCCAGGTGGCGGCTCAGCATTCCCGTGGTGGAAAGCCATTCTCTCCTAGTCAAGGGCTTCTAAACAAGGGCTGGCTTTCTCCTGTACAGAGAAAGTCCCGGAGGAGACCTAGGGGCTGAAGGAGGCTCAGGGGCAGCTCTGGCTGCCCCATTCCTTCTCCATGACGCGTGTTTCCCGTCCCCACCCTGCCCCCAGCTCCCCCACCGCTGCCCTGAGCCTGCAGTTGACTCTCCAATCAGGAGTCAAATGCCTTAAGCGATAAGTGGGAGAGGCAGGCGGAGAGGAGAGAGAAACCAGACCCCAGGGGCTGGAGCCAGCTCCCTGGTGGCAGGGGGCCCAGAGCTTTAGGAGGAGGAAGGTGGCCAGGAGACACTGGGCAGTAGAGGCATCTTCCTTCTCGAAGCCGGTTCCATATAATATGAGGCTGGAGGGAATCCATGTGCTTCACAAGGGAATGGGAAGAGGCAGGACTCAAGGTTCCCAGAAGCACTTTACAAAATGTTCTCTCACAATTTCGTCTTTGAATTAGCAGCCTTCCCAGCTGGGTCTAATAATCATGTCCCTTGCGTGAATGGGTCGGAGGCTTGGGGAGAGAAGGTTGCTTGCCCAAAGTCATTCAGAGGATGACTTACTTGAACCTAGGTCTGCTGATCCCAGACTCGCTTAGCTGTTTCTCAGGTGCTCCCCGCTGTGAGTGGGCTGGCTCTCATCTCAGGGTGGGGAGCTCCAGGTCAAATTGTTTGACAAGTATGGTTGGGGGGAACAGGAAGAAGGACAATGATTGTCCCAGGCTTCACCTCTGTCCTTGTCACCTGCAGGCTGCAAATCCCTTCTGGACCAACCGGGTTGGCTCTGTGTCCATGTCTGGTGGCCGTTTCCGCTGCCCCTCCTGCCGCCACGAGGTGATCATGGATCGTCATGGAGTGTATGGCCTGCAGAGGAATCTGCTGGTGGAGAACATCATTGATATCTACAAGCAGGAGTGTTCCAGGTCAGTCCATCTGGCAGCCAGGAGCCCATCCTTCCTCCCCAGCCAGTCTGTGCCTGGCTCTTCCAGGCTCCTTCCCATCTGCCTGGGGTCCAGTGCCCTGGCTGGAAGAGCTAGACTCTCCAGTCCAGAGAGCCATCTCCCTCTTCCTCAGGAGCAGAGGCTCGTCTCTATCCCCCAGCCCTGGCTCTCAGTGTCACTCAGGGAATAGGAAGAGCCCAGACATTAGGCTGCCCTCCTAGCAGAGACTGAGATAGGAACCAGGGGAAGGGCAAGATGTGACAGGGAGAGGGATGCACTGGGGCCACCTAAGTGGCCGCGACAGGCAAAGAAAAGTGCCCAGAGAGAACACAGCCGGTCTCTCTATGGTGAAGGTGACCGCTATCACTGCGGGCCCTGGGGAAGCTTCCTCTTGCTGCCCCACCACAATCCTGTGGATCAGGCATGACTTTCATCAGCCCCATTTCACGGATGAGGAAGCTGAGGCTTAAAGAGATGATGTCAATTGCCCAAGCTTTCCCAGCTGGGAAGAGAAGTGGCCGGAAGCAGCTCCGACAAGTCTTCCAGGCTGCTGCCCTCAGGCCTTTTGGTCCCAAACTGTCACTCAGTGGCTGCCTGAAGGCAGTGTCCTTCCCAAGCACAGGGGACAGTCCAATCTTAGTGAGAAAAAGCCCTGACTGGGTGAACCATTGGCGAGTCTGACTGTTACTAAGGCACTGTGGGAACTTGGGTGAGTCATTTTCCCTGTCTGCAGAAGAGGACGGTAGGGTTTGTTTTTGTGACTCTCAAATAGGGTTTTGATGGGAAATGTTAAACGTATCAAATATTTGTGGAGGACCTCCTGTGTGTACCCACCATACTAAGCATTTTCAATGCGTGACTCTGGTTTAATTCTGACGGTAATCCATGCAGCATTCTTACCCTCGTTCTCCAATGAAGAAATGGAGGCTCAGAGAGGGTCAGAGGGTGGGGGTAGAGCCAGGTGGCAAAGGGAGACCCCTGCCAGGATGGGGGACCCTGGGCTAAAGGATGAAAGGAAGGTAAGTCTGGAAAGGAACTTATTTAAGAATGGGGAGATAATAATGCCTGGGGTGTGACCAGTTGTGCACGGCTGTTCAGAGGTGAGGCATTGCCATGAGTGGGGGACAGTCACCAGCTGACATTTGTGAGATCCTCGCTGTGTTAGGGGCTGGGAAAGCTGCGGCAGTGTAGACACAGGGTTGGCTCTAAATGAGCGTGTAGTCTAGCTGGGGAGGTAGGACTGAGGCCCAAAAACTGAGCCTCAGATGGGAAGAAACTGATGCCCCAAGAGAAACACAAATAACATGCCAGAGTCCCAAAAGAGAGAATACCACCGAGGGAGAAAAGCATTTGAAGAATGTGTGTTTGGGAAGGAAAAACCTTTCTGGACTTTAAGTCAAGGCTTAGGCTGAGCTGTTAGCCATCCCTGGGCTGCCGTGTTCTGGCTGTATGACTTGAGAACCACACATTGCTTTCTTTGCTGAACCTGGGGCCACCCTTCCGACGTGCTTACTGATGTGTTCCGCCACCTGCCCCGAGTCACGCTCGCCTCCATGCCACGCGCTTCACGCTGCAGAGATGAGGAGAGGCAAGTCTCCTTGCTCTGATGGCCGTGACAGTCTGGTGGATTAAATATAGAATTCAGTGAGGCTATGAGTATAAATTGCTTTGCTCAGAGTCCGGCCCGCAGTCACCAAGAGCTACAGGGGCTATAATTAGAGCAAGTGCACTCTTGTCTCCCCTGCCCTGACCAGATGGGTGACCTTGGGCAAGTCAGTTCACCTTTCTGTCCAGTTCCAACCCTGGGATTCTACAGCCTTTCCCATGTTCAGCACTGGCGGGGCCTACGGCCCACCACCGCGTCAGAGTCCCAGGATATGAAGACAGCCTTGGTGTCACTGGCTTTCCTGTTTCTGGGTCTCCAGAAAATGAAGAGGACTGGAGACAGCCAGTCACTGAGAGCTCAGGCCCTAGATCGGGGGTGAGCGGGGGCTGGAGCTAGGGAGGAGACAGGGCCTCCCCCATCTGACTTGCGCTTCTTCTCCACTGCAGTCGGCCCCTGCAGAAGGGCAGCCACCCCATGTGCAAGGAGCACGAGGACGAGAAAATCAACATCTACTGCCTCACGTGTGAGATGCCCACGTGCTCCATGTGCAAGGTGTTTGGGGCTCACAAGGCCTGCGAGGTGGCCCCGCTGCAGAGTGTCTTCCAGGGACAGAAGGTACTGGCCAGGGTGGCCTCCACCCCCAGCCTGGGCCCGCGGGGCATGGCTGGAGGATTCAGGATGTGGATTTGATCCCTGTCGATCTGCTGAGCCGGCCTTTCAGGAATAGTCCCTCTGGAGGGACTTCCCAGGCCACAGGAGGAGGTGGCTGAGCTCATGGGTTATACTTAGAGCCACTTGAGAGCACCTGGGTGTGGCCACAGGGGAGCGACCAGACCCCTGGGTCAGGCTACCAGGGTCCTCTCAGGCCACGACTTCTAAATCCCAGGGTGCTTCGGGTCCCAGATACCTCTGTGCTGTGCTCATTACCTCTCCTGTGGCAGAAAGTGGCCCAGAACCCACCCCCACCCCCCACCGAGGCCCCCCAGGCCTGCGGGAGTCCCATCATCCTTCCCATGCACTAAGCTGTGGCCCCTCTTTCTGGACACTTCTTCCTTGCCTCCCACCCTTCTCTTGATCTCTCTCTTCTAGAACTTTCCAACTCTATTTCTTTTCTGTGTCCCTTCTTTCCTAGAAACAGACCCTTCCTCTGATAGTACATTGCTGTTGTATTGGTCATGTCCCCTTTTCTGGGCCTCATCTATAACATCAGGGACGCAGTATCTCTCTGATGTTCTCTGCTCTGGCCCCGAACAGCGGCTCAGAAAGAGGCTCTTTCTGGCAGAGAGGGGAGGGCGGGTGCCACCCCCGAGAAGACAGGCTCTGAGACTATTTCTGTCTCTCTTCTCCTGATCCCCCCCCTCCACCCCTCCTGCCACTAGACTGAGCTGAGTAACTGTATCTCCATGCTGGTGGCGGGGAACGACCGCGTGCAGACCATCATCACTCAGCTGGAAGACTCTTGTCGAGTGACCAAGGTGAGAGGGAATGGAGTTCTGTCTGGGGGTCCGACGCCTCTCGGGGCAACCCGGTTTCTGAGGTGAAGGTTCACCTGGGGGTAGTGGCTGCTGGTTGGGGCCTAGAGGCTGGGGTGTTCAAGCAGGGTTGGTGGGGTGGGGACCAACTGTTCCATTCATCCACTCATTCCCCAAAGGCTTCTGGAACACAGCTGTGGGCCGGGCCCTGCTAAAGGCACTGGGGATGGGGTGGTGACCAAGACAGACCTGATCCCTGACCTCAGGGAGCATCCCAGCAATAATTCTCAGTATTTCTTCAGCACTAATAGTTTCCAGAGTGTTGTCTTCAATGTGTGATAGACTAAAGCTTCTCAAACTTAAAAGCGGTTCAGATCACCCTGGGATCCTGTTAAAATTCAAGTTCTGATTCAGTAGGTCTGGAGAGAGGCATGAGGTTCTGCATTTCTAACAAACTCCTGGGGTGTTGCCCAGCTTGTGGGTCCCTGGCCCACACTGTGAGTAGCAAGACTATAGAAGCAGAAGGAAAATTTTCTATCTCTGCAAAAGCAGCCGTGATTTTCCATCTCCACTTGAGGTAGGGGAGCTAGAGAGGAGATGGGGAGAAGGATCATCCTACTCCTGGTGGACGAAGAGTGTGTGAAGGGAGGCTTCAAGGGAAAGAGGGGTGCATTGCTACTACTCATGAGATGCTCCCAGTCTGAGAGAGGGTAATAGACGCCCCCAGTCTGATGAGATACTATTATTATTCCTATTTTATAAGTAAGCAAACTAAGAGGTAGCATCTGTGTTGGAGAGAAGGGAGCCTCAATGAGGAGGCCTAGAAGAGGCCCTGCTAGGACCAACTGAGGCAGAGCTTCCTGAATCCAGTCATGATCCTAAAATGGGGTTGTGGGGAGGGAGAGAGTGACTTGGGTGCACACAGAGGGCCCTGGAGTCTCTATTTTTGAGGAAGGGGCTAGCTTTCTCCATGACACCAGCCTCCAAATGTTACTGGTCTGCTAAGTAGCTATGAGATCTCAGTAAGTGCTTTCTTTTTGCTAAGCCTTCATTTTGTCTTCTGCAAAATGGGGACATAGTCAGATCTCTCCCAGCTTCAGACCTCTGATTCCTAGCACACCCATCCCAGTGCCGGAAATAGGGAGGAGGACCCCACAGGGTGCGACTCCAAGAATTCTGTCCCCAGGAGAATAGTCACCAGGTGAAGGAAGAGCTGAGCCAGAAGTTTGACGTACTGTACGCCATCTTGGACGAGAAGAAGAGTGAGCTGCTACAGCGGATCACACGGGAGCAGGAGGAGAAGCTCAGCTTCACTGAGGCTCTCATTCAGCAGTACCGAGAACAGCTGGACAAGTCCACTAAGCTGGTGGAGACGGCCATCCAGTCCCTGGACGAGACTGGTGGGGCCATCTTCCTCTTGGTGAGCAGAACAGGAGGGGGTGGGCGGTCACTTCAACCAACGGGTCTGACTAAAGTGCAAGTCATGCTCCGTCACTGGTCACCCGTGTGCTCCTGGGAAAGCCATTTAAGGAACTAAGCCTCAGTGTCCTCGTCTGTAAAATGGGTGCACAATGATTCCTAACTTCTTTCCTCTTAACTGATTTTGTGAGGATCAAATACGAGGATGTTTGTGAAATGGCATTGTAAACTGCATAATACAGTGTCCATGTAGAGACTGTTCATCGAGAACATTCTATGGGTCAACCACAGAAGCAGAGACAACAGAGATGAACGAGACACAGCCCTACCCTAGAAAAGCTTGTTGGGGGAGCACAGAAAAGGATCAACGATAAGATTTCACAGCTCAATAAAAATTTCCCAAGCACATACTATGGACCAGGGTTTGGGCTAGACATTGGGCATAAAAAGGTGATTAGGGTATGATTCTCATCTTGGAGACTTGGGGGTTTAAGAGTGTTTAGAATGATACCCTGAAAATCCAAGCTTCCTGCCATGACCATGGAAAGGTCCTAGAGTGATGACCAAAACCCGTGTAGACCATGAACAGAAGGAAAAAACCCAAGTGCTGTTCAAGTCAGGGCAGGGAGCAGGTCCCACTGAGGCTACGGAATGGCACCAAGGGCCCACCTGTGGCCCAGTCACTCTTTTTGCTGATTTCTTGGGGCCACTTCTTCTGTATTCCTAACCCTTCACTCTCTCTCTCTTTCCCCCCACAGAGTGCTAAGCAACTCATCAAAAGGTCAGTATCTCTCCAGGACTATGATCCAAGGCCCCAGCTCCCACCAAGGCCTCTGATCTCTGTCCAGTGGGCCTCCCCCTGTGCATGAGGTCGGCTGGGAAGGTCTCAGCCCAGTCTAGCTTTCCTGGCCTTTGCATCCCCTGCCTTTTGTGACAGGAGAGAAATACCCCACCCTCCAGGGGGAGCCTCTAGGTGCAAGGCCTGGATGTGGGCGTAGATACATGCACTGATGTGAATTGGAGCTAAGACACCCCCTTCTCTCACTGAGGCCCAGAAATCTCACCCTGCCCCTCCTTTCTCTCTCTCCCACCCCCACAGCATTGTGGAAGCTTCCAAGGGTTGCCAGCTGGGGAAGACAGAACAGGGCTTTGAAAACATGGACTACTTTACTTTGGACTTGGATCACATAGCAGACGCCCTTAGGGCCATCGACTTTGGGACAGGTAAAGGAGGTGGCAGTGCCACATGTCTATTTCCCCGATAACATTAAGAATATTAATTATAATATTAATATAATATATATTATAAAATAATATTATAATATTAATAATATTTCCCCGATAACATGTCTATTTCACCCCTGGTAATCTGCTTCCCTTCCACTGAGCCCCACCTGGACGCAGGTACACTAGTAAAAAGCCAAACTTTGACAGCCAAGTTCTTCAAGAGCCCAGAGCCTAGCATAGCACCTGGCACATAGTTATCACTCAGTCAATTACAGATGGACCCGCTGCTGGGAGGCACACGGCAACTGTAGTCAGGCAGATTAAGTTCAAATGTTCGTTCTGCCAGTTGTTATCTGTGTGACCTTTGGTGAGCCCCTCTCCTTCTCCGAGCTGCATTTTCTTTTTCAATTTTTATTTATTTTAAGTAATCTCTACACCCACCATGGGGCTCCAAGTCATGACCCTGAGATCAAGAGTCACGTGCTCCTCTGCCTGCGTCTGCCAGTCGCCCCTGAACTGCATTTTCTAGCTTTAAAAAATAAGTTAAAACATGGACCTACTCGTAATGACCACACCAGGGTGCTCTTGCAACAGTTAAGATAGTGATGCAGGGGAGTTTGCCGCATACTAGATAAAAAGTAGTTACTGCCTAAGGCTGGGCTTAGCTTCCGCTTCTTAATCCTCCCATCTCTGATACTTGGGCACCTTAATTTACCTGTTATTATGTCCTCATTTCTGTTTGTAATTACTCTACCACAGAGTACCTATAATAATTATAACAACATAATCATAACAATAATTAGGAGAAAGTAATAAGGGGAAATGAGGAACCCAGATGAAGAGCAAAGGATTTAATGATTTGCCCAAGGTCACACAATTGCAAGGTAGCTATATAGAAAATGAGAGCGGATCCAATTTTGCTAAGTGTTGTACTGATTTGAGAGGCGATGCTCCAATGACCCGCTGGGAAAGCCAGAGCTGGCCCATCCTGGGCTGTGTTCCACACCGGCTATACTCAGAATTCCAAAATACACCACTCGTTAAATTCTGTCATTTAACTTAATGAGATAGTTTCTATTGTTGTCTCCGTTTTGTAGTTAAGGAAAGAAAGCTAAGAGAGGGTCAGTAATTTGCTGGAGGCCACACAGCAAGTAAGTAGCCCAAGCAGACTCCACCAAGGGATTTGGCTCCCAAGACCCTAGGGAGGATTCTATGAGACGATACGTGTAAAGTGTTTGGCGTGCGCGTGTGTGCGTGCACATACACACACGATGCTTGGCACAACAGTTGGCACATAATAAGTGCTCAGCAGATGCCGCTAAGAGCACTTAATTGTGATAATAATTCAACAACAAAAACAAAACCCCCTGGGTTATGCACAGGTCCCGGCTATGTAGCTGGAAACTGGACTGATGTTTTGGAGGCATGAACTCTCTCAAACCTCTCCCTACACACCCTTGACAAATGCCCTGCTCTCTGGTGATTCCCGCAGGGCCCCAAAGCATTAAGGAAGTGGCTTGGGAGAGGGTGGGGGTGGAGAACAGACACGTTCCCTGTTAGCGAAGCTTGACAGCAATGTCCCGGGATGGGAAGGCGAGGACATAGGTCGCCGTCTGTCTGTCTGGGGCTCAGCTTCAGAGAAATATCAAGGAGATGGCCCAGGAGCATCCCCCACCCCACAGCCACCTCTTTGTAGGCTGTGGAATGAGGAAAACCGGACAAGGAGTGCTAGGCAAGCAGATTTCCAAGTCTGGGCACATTCCTTCAAGACAAGGACTCTGATCCCGGAGGGAGTCGGGTCTCCTCAGGTGGTGTGTCTCTGTCTAACTGGGAGGAATGCAGAAGCATAAAGCGTGCTCCTCGCAAAATCCCCTCTGGACACGGGCAGGTCAAGCGATAGGAGCTGCTGTTGCTCCTAGAACAAAGAGGTGTGCTGAACCTCCCTCCTTTGGACGGGTGTGAGAAGGAAGGAGGACGCCAGGGGGAGGAGGAAGCAGGTCTCCGTGTAGCTTAGGTTCAGCAAGCTCGTGTCACCACATGGCCATGGGGTCCCAACGGGGGGTCAGCCGGGGTTTGGATAAGTGCTGTCTCCAGCCTTCTGAGGAGCTGGCCCCATCCGAATACAGTGGCTCTTTGTCACACACAGATGAGGAAGAGGAAGAGTTCATTGAAGAAGAAGAAGATCAGGAAGGGGAAGAGTCCACAGAGAGAAAGGAAGAAGGTAAGAAATTCATCGTTTGTTTGTTTGTTCAGTCATTCAACATCACGAAATCCTGACTGTGTGCAAAGTCCTATGCTGGACCCCGGGGATGAGGCCAGTATGTGGTGATGGCCCGGATATGTGTTTTATCCCTTCTGAGGGTAAAGTCCTGTTCTCTTTACCCTGAGAGGGGAAAAAAAAAAAACAAAAACACCACCAAAAAATTATTCACAATAAAAAGCTCTCATTTTATATCTGAATGATCTTCCTGAGTGGAAAGCAATACAGTGTAACATAAAAAACGTAAAAGACAAGGGACTTAGGAGCCCGGCTGGGCCAGCACAATGTTTAATTTTTTAAAAATTAGTTGCCAACATTTAAAAAATTAGGAGATGGGGGGAGGTTTTTTGTTTTTTAAGAGAGGGAGAGAGAGAGAGGAGAGAGGAGAGGGAGAGAGGGGATCCCAAGCCGGCTCCATGCCCAGTGTCACGACACTGAGATTGTGACGTGAGCCAAAATCAAGAGTTGGAGGCTTAACCAGGCGCCCCTGTTTTTTGTTTTAAGGAACTTTTTTTTTTTTTTTAAAGATTTTATTTATTTATTTGACAGACAGAGATCACAAGTAGGCAGAGAGGCAGGCAGAGAGAGAGGAGGAAGCAGGCTCCCCAGGACCCTGGGATCATGACCTGAGCCGAAGGCAGAGGCTTTAACCCACTGAACCACCCACATACCCCTTGTTTTAAGGAACTTTCAACTAAGAATCTGGATCTCTACCTTCTTGTGAAATTTTGGGAAGAGCTAACAATGCTTGCCCCCACCCACTCCACCAATCCCAGAGAGCGGGCGCTGGGTAGGGACCGCCCCCTCTGCCAGTTTGCTCCGCCCACCACTGTCTGTCTGCCACTCAGTCTAGTCCTCCGCAGGCCCCTGGGAGCATCTGATCACCCACGTGCCCTCCCGCGAGTCATTTAGAAAACTCTCTGGGCTGCAGAGCGTGGTTAAGTGCCTGGGTTCTGAACGGCGGCTTTCCCAGAAACGAATGGTATAATCTTGGGCTGCTCACAACTTTTCAGTCTCAGGCTACCTATCTGTGCACAGGGGAGCGATACTACTGACCTCAAAAGGTTCTGGTGAAGAGTAGATGTGATCATTTAACACAGTGGCACATAGAAAGGACGTGTTTGCTAATTAGCACATGTTTGCTAATAGAATTTTTCAAGCCAAGTTACTATTGGAATTCAATTCCAATCCAGTTGAAAAATACAGGATACTCTTTCGGAGTTTTGTGTTGGATGTGCAATCCATCGTGTTTTGACGACTAAATTCTATTTTTCTTTAAGAAGGCAGAGGCCAGGCAGGAATTGGAGTCTGATAATTTTGTCACTGGAGTTTGGTAAACCCCAGATCTCCCTGGTTCACCTTGTGTTTCTTTGTCTTTTTCTTGCAGGACACCAGTAAGGAACTGGATGAGGGAGAGACCTTCTGGATGCAGAGATGCCGGGGAGGATGGGGAGGGGCCCAGCCACCTTGGTGACAGGCCCAGGGTGGGAGGGGTCGGGGCCCCTGGAGGGGCAATGGGAAGGTGTGTCTTCTCTCCACTCAGAGAGCAGGGACTAGCAGTAGGAACCCCCACTGCTCTGTCCAGCAGCCACTGAACCAGAATTGGAAATGTGCTTGAAACAACCACACAGGACACTTTTCTACGTTGGTGCAAAATGGAATATTTTGTACATTTTTAAAATGTGATTTTTTTGTATATACTTGTATATGTATGCCAATTGGTGCTTTTTGTAAAGGAACTTTTGTATGATAATGCCTGGTCATTGTGTGACCAGTTATTATTAGAAAGAGGGGAGGGAAGTCAGGCTGACAAAGCTGCCCTTTTCCTTTCCTGAGAGGGAGGGCTGGGGATCACTCACAGGCCTAGAAAGGGATACTGTACCGAACAGGTGTCAAAGCCCATCGATGACATAGGGGATGGCACCTGAGTTTGTGTTACATGTTGTTCAATAAATGCACAGCGCTCTCTTTCTGTTATTACCAAAGAGCTGGGGTTTCATTCAGCCTGTTGTTCTGGAGAGATGAGCTCAGAGCGGATGGACAGATGGCCTGATGAGAAGTGTGCTGTGGGCTTGGTTTCTGCCCCACCAAAGAAGAAATTCTTTAAAATAGCATTTCCCAATGGGAGGGGCATCGAAAACTGACCCTGAGAGGGGGTCCCCAAGAAACAGGTTTAGTGCCTTGTTCTCTGGTTCTCCCAAACACTGGAACGGAAGCAAAGCCTCAATGCTGTAGCCTCAGTGCGATCCCAGGGCAGCCAGAGGAGCGGGAAGTGGCAGCGGGACAAGAAAGCAGGGAAGCAAATGTGACATGGGATGTGGGGCATCACTGAGCCAGCCACAACATCACCAAGAGACCCCCTGCTGCTTGGTCAGTCCCATGAGATGTTTCTAGCAGGTCATAAAGAACACAGCACTGCTCAAACCAGTTCATCAGAGGGAAGGACGGAGGGAATTCTGTCTCTGTCTCAGGATAGAAGTCTGCCTCCCAGAGTGTTAATTCCCTTGCACTTATGGGTTTCACTTCCGGGTCCCTCCACCTTGGGGCAGCTGCAGGGGTGGGGGGGGGTAGGCTAAAAGGCACACCTGACTGCAGGTGTTGGGATGAGCAGAGCCTCCGGGCCCAGTTAGGTTGGACATGGGTGCTGGCTTGACATGGTTGCTGGCGCGGCTGCTACTCTCCCCACAGGCGGCCCAAGAGCGGCTCTGTGGGAGCCCAGCCTAAAGCAGGGAAGGCCGAGCCAGCCACCAGAGCTAGGGGATGGGTGAGGCGGAGACCAAGGCTGAAATAGCATCCAGGGTCTCCAGGATCAAGGAGCCAAGGGGCCAGTAGAGAGGTGAGGCTGAGCGGATCCAAGGAGGGACTTACTGGGTCTGAGATGCTGCAAACTTATGCATTTGAGAAACACTGCAGAGTCTGTCCCATGTTTTCAACATTGAGAACACAGCAGCAAGGTAAGAGCTCTGAGGAGTCCTGCCATAAAGAAGGCGATTTAAACTTAGACAGTGATTGGTCCATCTAGTACATGGTGTTTGAAATACCGCCGCTTGATATTTCCTGGTGGATTGAGTATTTAACCCAACATTTCCCAGCTTATTCATTCACAGGATGTCATCCAGAACTAGTATCCTGTGGAGTTCACTTTACAAAAGTGCTTTAAACCCATCACACCTTTGTCCATTCTTATTCTGGGACCAAGGCTCACTCAGTCCCTAACTTTGAATTCTTAAAATTTTCTCTCATTTCTAATCCTTTCTCAAGTTACTATTTTTTTAAACCAGTTATGGTGTCTAAATGGGGTGTATCTCCTGAGAGGATGAGGGCCCCACATGTGGGGTGACATTGTGTGGAAGTCAGTGGTGCAGGCCGTGACAAGAATTCTCCTGAGGCGGGACATCTGGCTGGCTCAGCTGATAGAGCATGTGACTCTTCTTCCTCCTCCTCTTCTTCTTTTTCTTCTTCTTCTTCTTCAGATTTTATGTACTTATTTGAGAGGGAGAGTGAGCGAGCACAAGCAGGGGTGAGTGGCAGAGGGAGAGAGGGAGAAGCAGACTCCCTGCTGAGCAGGGAGCCCGAGGTCGACGTCGTTTCCATCCCAGAACCACAAGGTCATGACCTGAGCCGAAAGCAGACTCTTTTTTTTTTTTTAAAAGATTTTATTTATTTATTTGACAGAGAGAGAGATCACAAGTAGGCAGAGAAGCAGGCAGAGAGAGAGAGGAGGAAGCAGGCTCCCTGCGGAGCTCGATTCCAGGACCCTGAGATCATGACCTGAGCCGAAGGCAGAGGCTTTAACCCACTGAGCTACCCAGGCGCCCCTGAAGGCAGACTCTTAACCTACTAAATCACACAGGCACCCTGAGCATGTGACTCTTGATCTCACGGTCATGAGTTCAAGTCCCACACTGGTCATGGAGCCGAGTTCAAGTTCTACACTGGTCATGGAGCCTACTTTAAAAAAAGAAAAGTCACCTGAGGCAGAATAAAGGAGATAGAAGTTTACTGAATATACCTGGAAGGGAGCAGAGGGCAGGACAGCAGAGGCCAGGCTGTCTGCAAGGAGGCAGGGTTCGCCGCTGTTTATAAAGGAGGAAGATGAGGCAGTGTGGTGAGGTATGGAACCTTCCCCCTTTTTGGTACTTGTGCCGTGTTATAAGTAGTCCATTGGTTACTTCAGGCCTATGGATATTTTGAGGGGGGGTCCCCGTTTGCCTAAAAGCAGCCCCTACACAAATTGTGTTATATATTACACACAAGTAAACAAAACGGGCTATAGATTTAAGAAACTGCTGCATAATGCTATTCTGAGTTGGGACTGTGTAAGGCAAGGAAGAGAACACTGCCAGCCCCTGGAAGCCCCAGGTGGCCCCCTCCTTGGAGGTAGCCACTGTCATGCCTTTTTTTGGTAATCACACACTTGCTTTTCTTTATAATCCTGAAATATCTTCCGATAGGCCATGACCGATGGAATTTCCGGACAGAAAGAGAGAGGTCTCCATCATTTTGAAAGCACAAGAATCAGTATTACAACATGTCCACATTCTGCCTCCAGGTTGCTGATGACGTGAGAAAAGGCGTATCAGTCCACTATCTTCTGGACTGATCTCTTATCGGAAAGAACAGAGAAGGCAGTCAAAGCTAGTAGACCAAGTTTTAGTTCCAGGGAGGTATCTCTTGACTGCAAATGGGAAGGTCTCTACTCGGCCACACAAAGGGCTCTGCTTATTCTCGAAAACCAGAACACTTAAGGGTAGTATGAAAGGCTCTTGATCAAAAACTTCCTTTAAGGGGGCCCTGGGTGACTCAGTGGGTTAAAGCCTCTGCCTTCGGCTCAGGTCATGATCCCAAGGTCCTGGGATAGAGTCCTGCATCAGGCTTTCTGCTCAGCGGAAGCCTGCTTCCTCCTACCCCCACCCCCCACCTGCCTCCCTACTTGTGATCTCTCTGTCAAATAAATAAATAAATAAGATCTTTAAAACAAACAAACAAACAAACTTCCTCTCTGCCTGCCTCTCTGCCTACTTGTGATTTCTGTCAAATAAATTAAAAAAAAAAAAAAAAGATCATTGCTGTAAGAAAGGAAAGCTTCAAAGGGGTTATACCAGTGAATCTTCAATATGGTTCCATAGCCTGGGGCATTCGAATCACCAGAAAAAGTTAATTTTTTTAATGTTTATTTTTTATTTTTTAAAAGATTTTATTTATGTATTTGGAGAGAGAGAGAGAGATCCCAAGTAGGCAGAGAGGCAAGCAGAGAGAGATAGGGAAGCAGGCTCCCAGCTGAGCAGAGAGCCCGATGCGGGGCTCGATCTCAGGACCCTGAGATCATGACCTGAGCTGAAGGCGGAGGCTTAACCCACTGAGCCACCCAGGTGCCCCAGAAAAAGTTTATTTTTCCCTAAACCTTTAATTTGGGAAAATTTCGAGCATATGGAAAGGTAAAGGGAATAGTATAATGTACCCATCAGTCAGTTTCAACAGTTTTTGACACATTTGTTTCATCTCTATCATTACCCATTCCCAGCACTGAGATTATTGGGGTGCAAATCCCAGATATCAAATCATTTTACCTTTCAATACTTTAGGTAAAGGTACTTTTTTTAAATTAAAGATTTATTTATTTGAGAGAGAGGGGAGAGAGCAAGCACAGGTGCTGGAGGGGGGGATAGGCAGGGGGAGGGGGGAGAGAGAATCTCAAGCAGACCTTGCTGAGTGTGGAGCCTGGCACAGGGCTCAATCCCACAAGCTTAAGATCATGACCTCAGCCAAAAATCAAAAGTCAGACACTTAGCAGACTGAGCCACCCAGCTGCCCCTGGAATCTCTATTTTTAAAATAAAATTCCTTAGGTTGAGGTCTAGGAATTGCTAGGTCATTCCCTTGGGCCTCCTGGCTTAAAGTAAGGGGACCTAGCACTTTTTCACTGTATCAAAGTCTTGACTGGTCATACTCTTGCAAATCAATTAAAGTACATCTTGGAAAGTATTAATTTAAAGGAAAATTGACATAAAAGGTTTTTACAAAATGAATACATACATCTGAATCCAACTTATAAATCTGCATCTATTAAGACTTACAATGTGCTCTGAATTGAAGGGAACGAGGGACACAAAAAAAATGTTTTTTTTTTTTTAAGATTTTATTTATTTATTTGACAGAGAGATGGCAAGTAGGCAGAGAGGCAGGCAGAGGGGGCGGGGGAAGCAGGCTCCCCGCTGAGCAGAGAACCCGATGCAGGGCTTGATCCCTGGACCCTGGGAGCATGACCTGAGCCAAAGGCAGAGTCTTTAACCCACTGAGCCACCCAGGCGCCCCCCCAAATATGCTTTTTATTTTTTTATTATTTTTTTTAATTAAGAATTTATTTATTTATTTGACAGAGAGAGATCACAAGTAGGCAGAGAGGCAGGCAGAGAGAGAGGAAGAAGCAGGCTCCCCCGCTGAGCAGAGATCCCGATGCGGGACTCTATCCCAGGACCCTGGGATCATGACCTGAGCCGAAGGCAGTGGCTTAACCCACTGAGCCACCCAGGCGCCCACCAAATATGCTTTTTAAACCGTAAACATTTGCCATCAAATAAGTCATAAGATTCTTTTTTTTTTTTTAAGATTTCATTTATTCATTTGAGAGAGTGGATAAGTGGGGGGAAGCAGCACAGCACTCCCCACCCCCACGCCCCGCCCACTGAGCAGGAGCCCCATGTGATTCCTGGCTCATTCTGAGGCTGGATCCCAGGACCCTGGGATCATGACCCCAGCGGAAGGCAGACACTTCACCCACTGAGCCACCCAGGTGCCCCAAGTTGTAAGATTCTGATTGAGTTGGTTTGATGCAGCCTTTTGGGAACCTGCATTTTAACACCTTTTCCAGGTAATGCTGGATCTTCTGGTTCTTAGATTATACCAGGAAAACCACAAAGCTTAAGGTAGACCTTTCTCACACTCATTGACCACAGAAGGTGGAAAGGCACTCAGTGGGTACCCAGTCTGGGTAGGCATGGTGCTGCCACCCTCACTCGGCGCACCTGGTCTCCAAATAAAGTGACTCTTGTCCAGGTAAGACTGAAGGAACCTCTTTATCCCCAATGGTGTGGGCAAGTAGCTTGCAACTTAAACACTTGTCTCCGTGAATGGACGTAGCCGAGCCATGGTACAAGCTACTTGCGTACTGGGGATGATGAAGTGACTGGGCTGAGAAGTCAGCAGTTCAAAGAGTTTTCTATATAATAGGTCCCTATCAGAGTCCATCCATAAGGCTACATGGTACAAGCTACAAGCGTACTGGGGATGATGAAGTGACTGGGCTGAGAAGTCAGCAGTTCAAAGAGTTTTCTATATAATAGGTCCCTATCAGAGTCCATCCATAAGGCTAGGCCATAAGGTCCCGACACCCGCGCCGAGCCCCAGAGAGAAGACAAAGCTTAAAGTGGGTAGGGCACCAAGCCGACCCAGTCGGGCCGGCTTCTCCGGTGGAACACCGCGTACAGCACCTTCCAGGGGCTTCTGTGAGCAGCTGCAGGGCGGGGGAGGGAAGGAGGGTGGTGGTGGTGTCGGTTCTCTGCAGATGGGTACTGCTGCTGAAGGCCACACTGCTCTATGTAGGGGTGGAGATAAAGCTACTCCAGATAGTAATCGGAGCGCGAGCATCCCGTGGGTCACAGCCTGTCCTAAGGAGGGCTCCTACCCCAGCCCGAGGGGTACGCATACCACGCCCCCAGGAGACCCCCCTCTCCCCGCCCTAGTCTGAGCAGAAGGACGCAGCCAACCCCGGGAGCCTTCAGCCCGAGGGGACAACACATCTAACCTCAGGAGCCACATTCCTGCTCTCAGGGGACCGAAAGCGGATTTCCACAAACCGAGATCCGAGAGCGCCTCGGCGGGCTGCGGCCAGCCGGGCGCAGGGGACAGGGCGCGCAGCCGTCGCCTAGTCCTAGGTCACGCGGAGTGGGCTCCTGGGCCCCAGGGGCGCTGAAGACTAGGTGCTCGGGGGCAGCGCCGGGAAACCCGGTGCAGCCGGCCTCCCCTCCCCCTTCCCGGCGGGCTTTTGCACACGACGCGCAGCGAGCGGCTTCACACGGGGTGGCCGGGGCAGGATAAAGCGGGCGGGCGCGGGGCGCAGCTGTGGGAGCGGACAGGCTGGAGCGGCCGGAGCGGCCGGAGCGGCAGCGGGACGGCCCCCAGCGTGGCCCGGGCGGGAGTTGCCGCGCAGAGCAGCAGGCGGGCGGGAGGCGCGGGCGCAGGGGCGCGGGGAACGGCGCGCGGGGCCCACCGGGCAGGTGGGCGCGCGCTGCGCAGCGTCCAGCGCGCAACTTCCAGGGCGCTCTGGGCACGGCGGCCGCGCGCCTTCCCGGACCCAGCGCGGGGCGTGTGGGGCCCCATGGAGCCCAAGGAGAAGCAGCATCTGGTGGACGCCAGGCTGGGAGCCCGGTAAGGCGAGAGTCTGCGGAGCGGCGGGGATTTCGGTGGCTCCGGACGCATCTCCTGGTTTGCGGTTTACAGTGGACGGTTTTGCCACCAGGACGGGGAAGGAGAGGGAAAAGAGGGAATCGAACCTGGACGCGGGGAGTGGGGGGGAGCTCCCCCGCCCCCAGCGGCTGAGCACAGATCCTGACCCCTGCCCACTAGTGGGCAGTGGAGCCCCGCCCTTGGCCCGACACTTTGCCCCCGGGGCAGCTCCGCCCTGGGAGGCCTTGTGTCCCCAAGTGCGCGAGAGGGGCGTCTGCTCTCCTTGAGCTTGAGCTCTGTTCCTTCTGCGTGCTTGGCTGTACTGGCCCTGCCCCTTGGTCTTTTCCTTCTCCGTCTTTGACCCGGGTGGGGTGGGGGAGGAAGGAACACCCTGGGCCAAGACCTCAAGACCCCTGGACTGGTCATTTCCCCAGCACCCCACTCCAAACATGAGTTTTTGGTCACTCCTCAGCTTGGAGTGCCGTTAGGTATTCCCTGAATTGGACGCGTGGGAACGTTTGCCAAGACACCAAAGAGAGATGGGACTAGAGTCCGGCCTCCTTGCCCCCAACTCAGAGCTGAGTCCTGCCTCTCCCATCCTCTCTGGCCAGGTCTTACACGGGATCTCTATGGCAGGAGGGGACTGGCTGGATCCCTCTGCCCCCATCTGGCTTGGACTTGCAGACCATTGATCTAGTCACTGAGAGTAATCATTACTGTCATGCCCAGAAGGGTCCTGGCAATCACTTCGACCCCAAGAAGGAGCAGGCCCGGCGACAGCTTTATGTGGCCTCTGCCATCTGCTTGGTGTTCATGATTGGGGAAGTCGTTGGTAAGAACTTTTGTGCTAATTAAACGAAATTGGGTGCATGGATAGTCTCATGATCTAAAAAAGTTTTTTCTCCAGGATGTTCCCAGTAATATTAATAGCCTGGGGCATTTGTCTGGCTCAGCCCAGAGAATGCATGGCTTGCTCTCAGGGCCGTGAGTTCAAGCCCCACATTGGGTCTGGGGCCTACTTAATTAAAAAGAACCTACGAATAGCCCCATTTATTGAACATTCACTATGCTGAGTCTTTTACATGCAGGTTATCTCGTCCAGTTCTCATGACACACTAATACTGTTATGGGTGGTGTTCTTATTTTATAGTTGATGAAACGGAGGCAGTTAGGATTAAGTAATCTGCCCAAGATTATGCACAACCAGTGTGTAAGGGATGGCCTGGATGCCTAGAAGGAAAGAGCATTTATTGAGTGCCTCCTATGCTTTACAGGCCCTATTTGAACTTGATTTTCATAATTCCTCTCTCAGTAGATCGTGTCAGTCCCATTTCACAGATAGAAGTTGAGGCTCACAGGAAGTTAGTGACTTGTGCATGGTTACACAGCTCATGGGTGGAGAGGTCCCAAATCCATGGTTTTTCTCCAGACCCCATGGTTTGCCTGCTGCACACACAGTCTGAGAAGTTGGCTCCATGGGTTGCTGATAAGGCCTCTCAGTCTCGGGTCCTGCCCCTGCAGGTGGGTACCTAGCTCACAGCTTGGCGGTCATGACTGATGCAGCCCACTTGCTCACTGACTTTGCCAGCATGCTGGTCAGTCTCTTTTCTCTCTGGATGTCCTCCCGACCAGCCACCAAGACGATGAACTTCGGCTGGCAGCGAGCTGGTGAGGACCCTGGTTGGGGTGGGAATGGGGTTGGAAGAGGGGGCAGGTCAAGATGTGGGTTCTTTCGTGGCTACAGCAGGTAGATCCCTGAGTGAGGCCGGGAGGGTGACTTGGGGTGGGGAAGAGAATGTCAGTTTTAGCTTCTGTGTTTGGTAGCTCCCAGTCTGACGGGAGAGCCCTGGTCCCCTGTTCTCTGGGAACCTCCAGAGGGAACCTGCAGGGGGAAGGAGAGTTCACCTTTCTAAGAAATGAAATGGCCAGACTTCCAGAACAAATGACTATGGCATTAACTCTGCACATAATTGCATGTGGAATAATTTCCGGGGCAGGGAAAGGTCAGCAAAGCCTACTGGAAGATAAAGGCTTTAAGCCCCCTTTAGTTCATCTCTGGGCCTCACTATCATTTTCTTCTTGGTGGGAGATGCCCCAGTCTCTCCTCAGAAGCCTCAGTTCGTCAGCTGAGCAATAGGTACATATTTTAGTAAGTTGGTTTCTTCACAAGTAAAACAAAAAGGGTTGACCTGGGTGACTTAAGTTCTTTCTAGCTCTGACGTCCTCTGACGGATGAGTGGTGAGATAAGCCGTGACCATGCCAGCCATACCTTCGGCAGAGCCCAGGTGGCTCCAGACCCTGACTTTGCAGGGATGGGGCAGGAGGATCGTGGAGGGCTGGAGAGGCCTCCTCAGTCTTAGGGCCACATGCTAAGATGGATGTTGGGTTCTTCCTCAGAGATCCTGGGAGCCCTGCTCTCTGTACTGTCCATCTGGGTCGTGACTGGAGTGCTGGTGTTCCTGGCGGTGGAGAGGCTAATCTCTGGGGACTATGAGATCGAAGGGGGGACCATGCTGATCACATCGGGCTGCGCTGTGGCGGTGAATATCATGTGAGTGTTGCTTCCGTTCCCTGTGAGTCCTCCTTCCCATTTTCAACACGCACGTCTGCATGCCTGCTCTCAGCAGAAGGAGGCCATGCACAGGCCACAGGATGAGAATTTCCCTAGTCTGAGCTCTAGTTTCTGGAATACCTCAGTTCTGCCTTAGGCCTAGGCTGGAGCCATTGAGAGCTGGGAGTCTGGGGTGGCATCAGCTCGGCCACCTCCCCACCATATGTGTGCGGGAATAAACAGGGAGCCTTCATACCTCAAATGGGAAGGGGTCTAGCTCTTACAGGAGCAGATGTCTGTAAGGGCAGAATCCAAGTTCTTTTTCAAGCCGATGGGCCTAAAAGTGGTGTCAGTGAGGGGCAGAGTATGTGGAACATGGGTGTCTTGTTTGGGCTTCCTCTCCTGGCTCAGTGGTCTTGGGCAAGTCACTTCCCTCTCTAGGCCTCTGTTTCCCCTTCTGTGAAAGGATGGGGGAAACAAGATGACCTCCATGGTGCCCTCCTGTCCTGAGAGTTAGCATCTGTGTGCCCAGATTTAGGCTGGCATTGGAACTGAGCCCATTCTCCCATGGTGCTCTGAACGAAGGCCATGGTGGTTGGGATCCTCATCAGGCACAGGGAACAGGCAGTTTGAAGATTAGGTTTTTTGTCCCATAGGCAGGCCTCTCCCTGCTACGTCGGTGAACCCTTGGCTTTTGTCTCTGCTTCTGCAGAATGGGGTTGACTCTTCACCCGTCTGGCCACGGGCACAGCCACGACCCCAGCCAGCAGCAGGAGAACCCAAGTGTCCGAGCTGCCTTTATCCACGTGATTGGAGACTTTCTGCAGAGCATAGGCATCTTGGTGGCGGCCTATATTTTATACTTCAAGGTCAGAGCTGGGGACAGAGGGAGGTAGGCTGGGGGGGTTGGGAGTGGGCAGGAGAGTATAGATCATGTGGGGGATCCTCTCTACACATGGCCCTTCCCAAGTTCTAGCTCCCTCCCCGCTGTATGGGGAGAGGAAGGAACATTTTTACCCAGTGCCTATCAAGTGTCAGCACCTCTGATCTTCACAGTAATCCTGAAGAGCAGCTGGTGGTGTTTCTGCGGCTCAGAAAGGTTCAGTGACTTGGATGGTGTCACACAGCTGGGAAATTGTGGAGTCAGATTCAGACCCCCAGGCCTGCGGGCTGCCGATGTATTGCCCACCGCACAGAGGCAGAGTGGTGTAGTGGAAAGCGCCAGGTGTTGGGGTTGAAGCCTGGCTCCAGCCCTTGCGAGCCACATGATGGATAGTCCCTTGCACTCACTGATCCTGTTTCTCCACCTATAAAATGAGATGGTGGACCATTGGTATCTAGGATTCCTTTTAGTTTTGTTTACACTTCAGTCCCTTGGGCAAGGAGGGGTGGGAAGGGACTGTCTTATCCTGAGCTGTGATCTCTCCTGCCTGTTCCTGTGGGCACAGGATAAAAGGCAGAGAACTGGGAGGCAGAGCCGGGGTGAGGCCTGTACCTACCCCGCAGAGAGCTCCTCTCCCCACCGCAGCGCTGGGTGGGAAGGGAGAGAGAGGCTGAGGTGTTGGGTGTTGAGCCACTGCTCTGCCTTCCCCTTTTTCTGTAGCCAGAGT
This sequence comes from Neogale vison, assembly GCF_020171115.1. NCBI lineage: Eukaryota > Metazoa > Chordata > Mammalia > Carnivora > Mustelidae > Neogale > Neogale vison. The sequence goes on along the minus strand of NC_058092.1, from coordinate 19,320,787 downwards.
ACAAGTACGTAGACCCCATCTGTACCTTCCTCTTCTCCATCCTGGTCTTGGGGACAACCTTGACCATTCTGAGAGATGTGATCCTGGTGCTGATGGAAGGTAACCTGGGCTTGGGGCTCTCCTTTTGCTCTGGGCTCTCCAGTACTAACAAGTTTGGTGGGGATCAGGGTGGGGGGAGCAGGAGAGTCCTAGCACATTGGCAGGGAGCCATGGGCTGGAGCCTGGCACAGGCTGGAAAACCTCCTGGGGCCCCAGGCCAGTCTTGGCATCAACTGGAGCCCTCAGGTGTGACTGTTCCTGGAAATATGACCCGGACCGAACCTTCCCTTCCCTCTAGCCCCAAGGTGTACCCCTCCCTGCTGGGGTGTGTCCTCCCTGTCTAGTCAGATTAACTTCTAGGTGGTGTATACCAACAGCTGCTCCGCCCCTCCCCCATACACCTCTGCAGTCTCTAGCTGCCTCCCCTTGGGCAGAAAGGGACGAGGATTCTGCCTCCCGTTGCACAGGTGGCAGACTGAGGCTCAGAATAAAAGGATGGTGGGTGTTGGACAAGACTCCCCAATCCCCTACAGCTCGTTGCCTTCTTTTCTGAGGCCTCTGCTCAGGAGCACTTGGCTCAGCTGGGGGCAGGGGGGCTTCTTCTGCACTGGCAAATGGTCCACCCTGAGTTGCCACAGTCACCAGCTTTCTTGTGCCCCAGGGTCACGGGACCCTGGTGCTATGTGTGGCCAGGGTGCAGTCCAAAGTTGGGTGCTGATATGGAGTCAGCCGGAGTGTTTGGCTGTGATTCAGAGCATTTTCCCCCAGAGTGTGACAGCCCTAGATAAAAGTGATGATGCTGATGGCCCGTGTGGGTGCGGGGGTCCCCTGATGCCCGTTTTTCCTTCTCCTTTCTGTTCGGGAAAACAGTCACTGGGCACTTGCTCTGGGCCAGGTACTGTTCTAGGCACTGAGGATACAGCAGTAAATGAAGCAGACTATCCCATGCTCGTGGAGTTTCCATTTTAGAGGGGGACATGAGGAAGGGACTGACAAGGTCATTTCAGACAGTGTCAGGCATGAGGAGGAAAATACAGAAGGGTAGTATGATGGAGATCATCTGGGGTGTGAGGGCAACATCAGATTTGCTGGCCAGGGTGCTCAGCAGAAACCAGCAGGGGCAGGAGGGAGCAGGCTCCTTCAGCCCCTGTCCCCGCCCCCCTCAGGGACCCCCAAGGGTGTGGACTTCACGGCTGTCCGGGACCTGCTGCTGTCGGTGGAAGGGGTGGAAGCCTTGCACAGCCTGCACATTTGGGCCCTGACCGTGGCCCAGCCTGTGCTGTCTGTCCACATCGCCATTGGTGAGTGGCCAGGATCCTCAGGGCGGGGTGAGGGACAGAGGCTGCCGGAGGCCTGGGGCCATCCCTGAAGCGCCCTAGGGCCTCACAAGTCTGCAGCAATGCGGCTGGTTTTGAACTTGGCCCCATGCGGAGTACTTTATAGCTCTTGTTCATTTGGTCATCACAATCACGCTTGTAGATGAAGAAACGGAGACTGGGGCTTGTGTGGGGGGGTCAGGCTTGCCCAGGCTCTGACAGTGCCTAGGTGGCAGGGCCAAGATTCCCAGCCTTAAAGCCAGGGTGGCCCCTGCTCTGGAGGGATTGTACCAGGTGTGGGAACTGGAGGGTGGGCCAGTGCAGGGATGGGACTGGGTGGGGGGAGGGGTGCTCCCTGATGCCTGTACCATGTCCTGCTGTGGGTTAGGGAATGAGCTAGGCTCCTGATCGTTCCTCAGGGCCTGAGTGAGTAAGTCGATGTCCAGTGCCTCCCCTGGTGTGTCCTCTCTGCCCCTAGCTCAGAATGCAGATGGCCAGGCTGTGCTGAAGGCAGCCAGCACCCGCCTGCAGGGCAAGTTCCACTTCCACACCATGACCATCCAGATCGAAGACTACTCGGAGGACATGAAGGACTGTCAGGCATGCCAAGGCCCCTCGGACTGACTGCCTGGCCAGGTGCCAGCGGAGGCATGGACAGGACCTGCAGCCGGTGGGGCTGAGTGTCCCCCAGGCCCAGCTGGGACTCGGGCTCCCCTGGCTGTATTATAAAGCGGGTCCCTCTCCTGACCTCTGCTCTGTGTTGAGTGTGAAGGAACCCATCCCCTGCCTCCCCCATCTGACTAGATAGCCAGTTTAAGGATGGAGACGTGGCAAGTGTAAAGCTAGTATGACCCTGCTCCTCCAGCTTCTGGGTTGGTGCCTGGCAGGGCTGGGTTTGGGCCCCATCCTCATCTAATGCCTTCCTACACCAGCTTCTGGAAAGGCAGGGAAGCACAGTGAGGGGGAACAGAGGGGACACTGGCTCCAACATCCCCTTGCCCGCCTGCCTTATTCCTCATGTCAGTCTGGCCTTTGCCTTATGAATCTGTGAAGAAGCCCTTCTCCCTCTGCCTCTAACACTGTGGTGTGATTAGGCCTTGGGCATTGGGAGTTGTGAAGACCCTGCACTTTCCAACCTATCCCCCTGAGATGGGAAACCAGTGGGCACCTGAGGCCTGCCTGTGCCTTAGTCATTTCAGCCCTGAGCCACATTTCCCTTTCTTTGAGGGAGGAGGCTTCTGACCATGTCAGGACCTGGCCAGTTTCTTCTTTCCTTATTCCCCTAGCCCAGGAAGCCTCCCCCCGGTTGGTTGGGGGGTGGGTGGCAGCCCCATAGCCCCTGGCCCACTTCTCTTGTCCTGATAGAGTCTCAGGGATCTCAGAGCCTGACTTCCGTGGGCCAGCGCTGTGGCTGGTGTGGCCTGACCTGCTCAGAAGACAGGGGGGTTGGTGGCACAACGGGTGGGAGGCATTGGCTTCCTGAGGCGTATGTAGATTCCTGAATTAGGGGCCGCTTGCGTTGGCAAGATGCAGAGGGGAGACTTGCCCTAGTCTCACAGAGAAAGCAGCCACCTGACTCATTAGGTGGCTCTTAGGTCTCAGAGAATGAGAGACTAAGAGTGAACCTACCTCACAGGGTTGTTGTGAGGACTGGAACCAAAGTCTGTTAAGCACCTGGTGTTGTCTGAAGAGTAGGTACTTTGACCATCATGCTGGAAAGGTAGCAGCCTGAGGCCACCTTGCCAAAGAGCCAGTTGGGCTTCTAGCCTCCCCAGGGGCAGCACTGATTTTGTCTTGCCTCTGCCCTGATTCGTGGCAGGATGAGGAAGGCTTGGTCGCTTGGCCTTCCTCTGTGCTTCTCTTTTCCCATCTACGAAATAACCTCTTGATGTCTTTCAGGCATTGTCATCTAGGCTTACCTGTGATAAAGGTCAGTGGCTTCTTCAGCCCCTCAAAATCTGTGGGAAGTCATTGGGCCTGGTAGTGTGAGGCAGGGGGTTGCTGATGGCTGTGTTCTGCTCTGCTCCATTCTCTGGGGTATCAAACTCCTCCCCTCCAGGCCCTAGGAACCTGGATCCTGAGAGGCTGTGTACCTCTCAAGAGGGTCTACTTTTCCAGATGAGAAGACCAAAGCTCAGAGGGGTTGAGTCTCTGAAGTCACATAGCCACTGTGAAGCAGGTCTGGGGTTTCTCCCTCCCTCTGCAGCAGGAGCTGAAAACCTTCTGGGCTGCATGTTGGTACAGTGTGAGCCCTTGGGCCTGGCAGTGCCCTCCATGGGTAAGGCCATGCCCAGGCAGCTCAGAGTCTGGGTGCCAAAGCTGTGAGTGGGAAGGGGAAGCCTCTTTCTCTTTGCTGGGCCTGGCACTCAGAGCCCTCCTCGCCCTGGGAAGGCTGCCTGGGCCACAGCTGTGTGCTTCCTCACCCACCTTCAGCTGCTCTTGACCCTGGGCCAGAATGCCTTCCCTCCTTTTTAACTCCCAGGCCCCTGTCCACCTCAATAAGCTAGCAACCCCATGCTTTCCAAGGGAGAGTCCTCTCTGCACCCAGCTGTGACTGGTTGCAGGGAGGACCCAAGTCATCCAGGGGCGAGAGGTCAAACTGGATGAAGGGGTTGGAAGGCCTTGGAGAAGCCCTAGGGGACGGCATGTTCTGGCTGGCCAGGGTGAGCTAGTCAGGAAAGTTTCCAAAGTGGTGAGGCCATCAAAGCAGGAAAACACCTGACGCCCTGGACCTGGGCTGGACCCAGCACCCCCACCTCTCTAGGGTCACCCCACTCCCCTGTGAGCCCTGAGTCCCCCTCCCAGACATAGCCACTGTAGCGGTTATTTATAGCCGAGCATGAGGGGGCAAGGACATGCACTTTATTTCGGAAGTGATAATTCCAGTTCCAGGTGGATGAACCCTGGAGAACCCAGCAGCCCTTACCCCACTCCACAGTCCGATCCCCCCCATCCCCCGGCCCAGGGTGCTCTGGACCCCCCCCATCTCCCACCCAGCCCACCTAGAAATGGCTTTTTAGTCCAGAGTATGTGGGCCAAAGGAGTGGGACTGTTCTTTCGAATTCCTCCCCCCAGTTTTCGGATCTCGGGCTGCACCCCATCAACACTCCACAGCCCCTTGCCGGGTCACCCCTTGACCGAAGGGACGCCAAGAACTCCGTTCCCATTCCCGGAAGAGAGAGCGCGGGGCGGCGCTGACCTCTGGTGGTCATGATCGGTAATGCAGAGCCCTGGGCTGGGCTGGGCTGGGCTGGGCTGGCAGGCCCCCTGGCGTTCCCATGTGTCTTCCCCACCGGCCCCTGCTCTGCCAGATTCGGGAGGGAAGCCCCGAAACTGGCTTCTCGGCGCCTCTTTGTACGAAGATCGCGCCTGGCAACCCAGGCATCTGCGGGTGGCTGCCTTACTGCCGGACTGAGAACCCTGAAGGGGTGGGGGGGACGGAGTTTTGTCTCACTTGGCACGCTGTCCGCACTCTCGACTATGGCACAGGGACAGGCACGCAGTTGAGGTCTTATCTGTTCGTCAAATACTTGTGAAGCACCTGCCAGGCCAGAGAGAAGAGGACATGGCCCTGCCTTCCCGGGGATTCCAGGCTGTTCCTGGGACCTGTGTACTTTGCAAAGCAGCATGAACAGTGGGGAACACTCGGCTGTAAAAGAGCAGAGGATCTGGGTGGGGGATGGGGGTCAGGCAAGTCCGTGGAGGAGGCGGAGATCTGAAGGACAAGTAGAAGTCAGCTCCCGCAGAGAAGCTGGGAAAGGCATTCCAGGCATAAGGTCACGACGGCAGAGGGCACAGTCCCAGAGCGAGGGCCCTGCACCTGTGACCTGCCACGAGCGGAGGGACTGGAGGGTGGGGCGATGCCCCGCAGCTCCGGGCTTTGGGGTGATTGGCTAATAGGGACCTGACGTGTTGGCTGACTGGCAGCCTTAATTGGCTCTCCAGATGTCCCAAGGGAGGGGGCTGAGCCCCTCCCAACCCCTCTGCAGGAGCAGCGCCCCCCGGGAGCAGGACTGGGGGCTCTGCTGGTCCAAGCTAGGGCTTCTCCAGGCTGCGGTACTTCTTGCGCAGCACGGAGACCGGGTCCTTGAACAGTACTGGGTCCAGACGAAGGCGAGAGGAGACCAGAGGCATGTAGCCAAACTCAGCTGCCATCTGATTGATGCAGTCCTGGGCCGGCGGCTGCGGGTCTGGGCCCCCAGGCGCCTAAGGGGGAGGAAAAACGCTTTGGACGTCTTCTCTGTACTCTAACCCCCCCCATGCCCCCCCCCCCGAACCCTGCAGCAAAGAAAGATTGGGGTTAGTGAGACGAATCCCTTCCACCGCCAGCGCCCTCCCAGTGCCGACCTGTCCCCCTGGATCCTCACCAGGGGAGGGCTGGCCTCCAGACGCTGCTTCCCATAGGGCACCTTGATAGGGGGCAGCTTGGTGACTGCTGCTACCAGGGAGTTCATCAAGACGTCCACACAGCTGGGTGCTTCATCTGCCAGGGTTCTCAGAGCCTTGGGCAGGGAGTGGGTGAAGAGGGTGTGGTAGTATCTGGGCAAGGGGAGAGGGAGGGGCTGCAGTCAAATTTACCCACTACTTCTCCCTGCCAGGCCCCATTCTCCTCCTGACCTCACTCTCTCTTTGACTTCAATCCGCATGCCTCCTTAGAAAATCCTGCTCACCCCCCACTCCCCTCCCCCACCCCCACCCAAGCCCTGGCGGCCTCAGAGAGCTCACACCAGAAATACACATCTCTCTCTGCTGTCCTGCACTCTGTGGGTTTGTCTGCAGCATATGGTGTCCTCCCTGCCCATTCTGTTACAGTTCCATGGGGCCACCACCCAGGCCTCTGAGGTCTGAATTCAGCCAGAATTGGGGAGGGGGGTGTCAGCTGGTTCCAAGGCCATAAAAAATGGCAGCCCCAAAGACCAGCTTCAGGAAGGCTGTGGATTAACCAGACTGATGCTGCTCAGGGTGAGCCCTGCTCTACGCAGCCTTCTAGAACAACCTAGGCCCACCCTGCAGACCTTAGGGGTAGTCTTCACTCTGCTGAGATTCCCTCGCAGAGCTTCTGGGTAAACCTACTAGAGGTTCCAGGTCACACATATTTGGTTTAAACACATCTACGGAACCCTTCTAAAGGGGCCTTCCAGAATTCAGTCCCTACCCCAAAGATGGGTGCTTCAGTCAACTTCTGGAAGGCCTGGGGCAGTCCCCAGCCCACCACACACACATTTATAAAGCTTCAGGGTAGGGAGCCTGGGTGGCTCAGTAGATTAAAGCCTCTGCTTTGGGCTTAGGTCATGATCCTGGTCCTGGGATTGAGTCCCGAGTTGGGCTCTCTGCTCAGCAGGGAGCCTGCTTCCCTTCCTCTCTCTCTCTGCCTGCCTCTCTGCCTGCTTGAGATCTCTGTCTCTCAAACAAATAAAATCTTTAAAAAAAAAAAATGTCTTCAGGGCCGTTCCCTTGCCATCACCATCACCAAATTCAAATCCCTACCCTCTGCCTAGCTGTGTTTAAAATGACACTAGCTACCATTCGTTGGCCACCTGTGTGCCAAGGCCTTCATATGGTTTTCTCATCAGATTATCACATCAGCCCTGTGAGGTGACAAAGTTGAGGCCTCACAAGAGCTGAGGAGATTTGCCCATCATACGACCCGGATGTGGTAGATCTGAGCCCAGAACCTGGGTCTCTAGGCCCTAGCTTGACACGCTCACTCCCACACTGCCCTGCCCAGGATCAAGGCGGTGGGGGGTGGGGGCTCTGGCCCTCGGCTCCCAGTGCCAGGCCGGCCATCCGTACCGGTGGTAGAAGGCAGCTGATGTGAGAACCATGGAGAACTCGTTGGCCTTCTCGGCAGTGTGGCCCCAGCCACCCCGGGCCTCATCCCAGAAGTGGCTCCATGTCAGGAAGCCCACCATCCGCTCCGGGAAGCTCTGCCACACCACAAAAGCGAAGTCCACCTGGGGAGATACTGAAGTGAGGTGTGAGGAGGGACTTCCCGACCAGCGGGGAACATCTAGAGACCTGGAGGCCAGCCCGGCCGAGGGGACTCGGGAGAGGATGTGCGTGCATGAAAGTTTCCAGGACTGCTGGGCTGGGCTGGGGTGGGGTGGGGTGGGGTGGGGGTTCCCAACAGGGAGCTGGAAACAGTGCTTTTTCCCCCTGGGAGCTGAAAACTGTTTTTAAAAGTTTGCTGAAAGCTTCTGCTAGATGACTAAGGAGGAGGCCGACAGGCTCTCGGGCGGTGGTTTCAAAAGCAGGAGGCTGCACCCGGGCGCTGGTCCCAGGCTCCTCACTGCTCTGGGAATCTGAGGTGTTTCTGTCCCCCCTCCACCCTGGGCTCCTCTCGGGCTGTGTCCTCACCTCGCTTGTGGTAAGACTACTCTGTGCATCGAGGCTGAGGATGGCATCCGTGCTGAGGGCTCGGTGCGGGAAGAAGCGGTCGCTGGCCTGCAGTGGGAGGGAGGTGAGGCCGACTCAGCCGTCGCAACCGTCCCCGGGCTCCCACCGTGACTGTCTACACAGCCACGAAGCAGGAGCCCTGGCGTGAAGGTGTAGAAGGCAGGACTTGACAACAGCCGGGCCGCCTGGATCTGGGACCCGGAGCAGATGGGGCAGAAGGTATCCAGGGGCTCCTACAGTTTCCACCCCTTGGGATTCCTTGTCACATCACATGCTCACCTCAACCCTGGGAGGGACAGTCAGACATCCTCTCTTTGAAAGAAACAAGTCCAGAGAGATGAAGGGACTTGCCCAGAGCCACACAGCACGCAGGGGGCTCCCAGCATCCCGGGTTCTCAGAAGCCACCCTCCTCTGGCTCCGTTTGCTGCCATCTGTCCTCATTTCCTCAAGACCCCACGTTTCTTCTCTGGCTCATCCATGGCAGCCAACATATCCCCTCTGCCTTCCCTCATCACATAAAACCCCAGCTCTCTGGAGGCACAACCCACAAGGGCCAGGCGTGGGAGAGGATCATCTCTATCGGGCCCGCAGCTGAGACCCACGTCAGACAGCCCACTGTCCACTCCACGGAATTCTGCTGCACCCACACGGCACGAGCAGTCTGCCTGGGGAGATCCTTAAGGGACAAGTGAGGCGCGACTTTCTGACCAGCTTCGGGCCCAACTGGAAGTCCAGATCTGGCTCGGGCTCAAGCAAAGCACCCATGTGTGCCCTCCCCAGTTCCCTGGAGAGGGCTGGAGCCCTCCCTCCCACGCCCCTCCCCCCAACTCCTCACCTTCCTCTGCCCGGCCAGCACTGTCAAGGGCACTGCTGTCTTGGGCCACCTGGAAGGGGGTGGCTTCTCACTGCTCCAGAGAACCAGGATCTAGGAGGAAAAGGGGGTGTTCCTGAAGGCTGGGAAAACAGCTGTATTTCTGAGTTTGGGAGAGTTTACTTGGAGCCAAGGTCCGTCCTTTGCTGCCCTGTTTTTACCTCTGGGCATCAGGAAGGCAGGAATTCTGGTGTGACCTGAAGGTAGCTACCTACAGCATCGGAACTGGGGACAGTCAGTTGAGGTGGCCCCTAGCCTGGGTCCTGGCCCCTCGTCCCATCCCCATCTTCTCTCAGAGGCTTTTGATCACTTCTGGTTCTTTATCATTCACTGCCCAGCTCAAATGTCCCCTCTGTGAAGCTGCTCTGTCTGTCCCTGGCTGAGCTAAGGGCTTGCTTCCCCTGTTAAGTCCCCTCAGGAGGCTATGTGGCTTCTCTGGAAGTGACACCTGACAGTGTGTGCTGGAAAGTGCTAACTGAATCTGAATCCGGGGCAGAATTTCTTTTCTGCTTTTTCTCTAAGTCCTCAGCATCACCCCCACGGGCCTGGCACTGAGAAAATGACTGATGGGTGAGTACACGCGTGATCGCCTGTTTACCTCTCCAGTGGCCCCAAGGGGTACCTGCTTTTTACATGATTTCATCAGTTTCCTTTGCGGGGCGTGGGAGGGAAGAGGAAAGGAACAAGAATGTTGGGACTTAAAAAAGAGGGCAGTGAAAACCCCTTGAAAACCCCTCCTGTGCCTCCCCTCAAAACATGTGGTTACGCTTGGGGTCTAGATGTCTTCAAGGGCCCTGCCCTTGCCCTCGCCCCCGCCCTGGATCCCAGGGCCCCCACTGGCAAAGGGGACAGACCTGGGCACAATGCTGGGAGCCTGCCACCGCCTGGATGAGCTTCAGTGGGGGTTGGCCTGGGGCCCCCACCCAAATCAGGGCACTGAACCTGCTGGCAGGCCGAGAGCCTAGGGAAATGAGACAGGCTGTTAGGGTGGGAGGGGGCAGGACCCCCTAAAGGGCGGCCTGAGCTGGGGACTCCAGGAACCAGGAGAGATGTGGGTGAATCGGGGAAGGGCATGGCAGGGCTCTAGGGTTGAGGCTGGGACAGACTTGGGAAGAGTTGGTGAGGGGACTTCCAAGTTGTCCCATCCCCAGGCATACCCCGCTGTAGGTGGTAGAAGGGGAAGTCCGAGGGGCTTGTAGAAAAAGTGGGCAGGGCCAGGAGGGCGCCTGGAGGGTTGTTCCACAGGAGTGAGGGGTGAGCAGGGGCTCCAAAGATCCGGTCCTGAATAATCTGTGAAATGAGAGAGGGCTGTGTGGGTGGGGTCGTGGGCAGGGTCTGGGGAAGTTCAGATCTGGCGTAGCCACGCCCCTCCCCCCTCCCCCTTCAGGCTCCTGGGAGGGCAACAGCTGCATCACTGTCCGAAGGGCTCAGGTGCAGAAGTCCAGAGTAGGGGGCACTCAGTGATGGTGTCCAGAAGTGGCCAGTGATGGTGAACTTGCTGCCTCCTTTTCCTTCCTCACTCATGGCAGATGTGGCTAACGAGTTGCGAGTGTGACATTCTCTCCGGACCCAGACTCCCCTTTAACACAGCACTGAAGGCAGCCACTGACCATCACCTGGGCTGACACCTTGGCACAGGTTTCGAAATCTATTGGCCAGAGCTATCCCTCTACAGATGGGGGTAAACTGAGGCCAAGACTGGAGAAGGAACTTGTCCAAGAGCTCAGAGTCAAGCCTCAGATTCATCCCAGAAGCCCCTGCAGGGAAGAAGTCCAAACAGCAGGGTAGAAGATGTGTCTGGAGAGAGGGATGTGGAGAGGGAATGGGGATGAGGCAGGAGCCAAGAACCATGGCTCCCATCATGGAAGTCTCCCTCACCTCCAGAGTGGTATGGATGACCTTCTCCACTGAGGAGAAGTAGGCATCCCACAGAAACTGGGTCTGCTGACGTAGGGCAAGGACCCGGGTGGGGGGCATCTTCTGGAGGGCAGCGAGGACCTGAGGTACAGAGGGAGGAAAGGAGAAGGCATGGGGCCTTGTCAGGCTCTGACTGACTCTGAGATGGGACCACCCAGGTTGGAGGTCTGGGAACCAGAAGCCTTCTCCCCACAGTTTTCCAAGCAGCCACCTTTGGCCAAGTCCCAGGTAATAATCAAGGTCACACAGAGTTGAGCCTAAATGCCACTTAATAACTGTGTGACTGTGGACAAACTACTCAACCTCTCTGAGTCTTTGTCCTCATCTGTAAAGTGGGGATAATAACAGTACCTGCCTCATAGGGCAGCTGTGGGGATTAAGCTAGATTATACAGGGGCTCCTAGGTAGCCCAGTTGGTTAAGCAAATGTCTGCCTTCAGCACAGGTCATGATCCTGGGGTCCTGGGATCGAGCCCTGCCTCAGGCTCTCTGCTCATCGAGGAGTCTGCTTCTTCCTCTCCCTCTCCTTTTCCCTCTCCCCCTCCCCCTACTTGTGTGCTCTCTCATTCTCAAATAAATTTTTTTTTAACGTCTTAAAAATAAATAAATAAATAAGACAATATACGTTAAGTGCTTGGCCTATGGTAGCAGCTCAGTGCAGGCAGCTACTGTTACTAACTACTGTACTGTTCTCGCTTCTCAGGAGATTCAAGGCGTACGCAGTTTTCTCATTGTCGGGCAAAAGTAGTTTCATCAGCTGGGAAAGTCACCGTGCATTTTGCTTTCCCACTCCAACCTCCCTGGAGGCACTCAGATTTTGGATTTTTATGGCTTTCCCTTAAACTGGTCGAGTCATCGGCTGGGCCCGTGGACATCATCTGGTTTAACTTATCCCATTGCACAGATTGGGCAAACTGAGGCTGGAAAAGGCTCAGGACTTGCTCTCAAGCTGTCAGGAGTCTCTGCCTCTTTTTGATCCTGTGGGAGCCCCAGAAGCTTGGGGCTTGGAGCAAAATCATGATTATACACATACGGGGAGATAAGAACGAGGACTGAGACCAGCCTGGAGGTTGAGATCCCAGGCTTCTCCCACGTCCTAGGTCCAGTCCCCACCCTGTGGGCAGGGCCCTGAGCTACCTGAAATGGGAGCCTCTCGTCAGCCACGATGGCCGCCTTGGTCCAATCGATGACCTCGGAGAAGGGCAGCTCCCACCGAGGGCTGAGAAGCACAGGGATACAGCCGGCCTGGGGGAAAGGTAGGCACTGGGGAGTCCAGTCACATCCTACACACACTCCCCCTCCCCCAGTTCCAAATTAGCTGCTGCTTCCATTGGGGGCAAGGGGCCCAGAGGAGAGAAAGGCGGTTTTTTGGGTAGCGGGTTGTTCTACACGGGGTGTGGTGAGTGTGGGTGTGGGCAGCTCACGGTCCCTTCCCCTGGGCCTGGCCGAGAGAGCCTGCCAGCTCAGGAGCGTGGGGGGACAGGGCCAGGGGATGCCCAGGTTGGGGTTGTACCTGCAGGGCTTGGAGGAAGTGCAAGGCGTCAGGTTGGTGGGCAGGGATGAGGCAGAAGGTAGCATTGGGGAGCGTTGCCCCAGGGTGGGTCCTAAGGAGGTACAGGAGGGGTACCGCACAGGTGAGGCCTGAGACACCAGCCCCTTACCCCACCTGGCTCCCTCAATGCCCCCGCAACCCCCTCAACACTCTCCAGTTCACAGTGTGCAAATCCACCATCTGTGCTTCACATGTTAACAAACACTCAAGCACACGCACAGCCACACATGAACACTGACATGAACACAAGCTTCACACCCGCCCCTCACCCATGGTGGGCTGGGAGGCAGGAGCCCTGGGTTCTAGTTCTGCCTCTGCCCTTGGGGTCTCCCCAGTCAGGCATCTCCCCCTTCTCATCTCAGGACCTCAGTTTCCTCATTTGCAAAACAGGAGGGGGCGGGACCAGCTGTTTCCAAGGCCTAGTCTGACTGGGAGAGGCACAGGTTTGCACCTCCCCCTGCCTCCCACTGCTCTGCAGATTCTGGGGCAGCCCTCACCTGCGAGGCCTCCGTGCCCTGCCTTCCCCCCATCCAGAGAGCCCAGGCCCATGAAAAGCTCCTCTGTCAGGAGGTGGGCTGGGCCCCCAGCCTGGAACCGCACAGGAAGCTGCTGCCCAGAGGCCCCCTCACCCAGAGGACAGGCCTCCTCTGTTCCTCCCATCTTCTCCCCCCAAACCCAGGACCACACTCAGGTTGTGTGTGTTTGGGGGGGTAGGGGCTTGATTTACAGCCTCCCCAAAGCCGCCTCCCTGCGACTGCCCACCCAGGGAAGCCGTGCCCATGACCAGGCTACTGGGAGGCTTGAGGAGGGTGTGGAGGGGGCAGGACCTCTGAGCTCACAGGCCTGCTCAGAGTGGGACTGACGAATAGGGCCCAGAGGTCCCAGGACCCTCCTCAGCTACATCCTGTCTGGTCTGAGTCTGAACCATTGAACAGATGGGGAGACTGAGTCTCAGAGAGACCCAAGGACTAGCTTGGGGTCTCAGACAGGGTTAAGGCTGGAAGTAGAACCAAATAGGCTGACTCCTGCCCCTGGGTTATTTCTGCCTCCCCCTTCTTCTGTCTCTACTGCTCTGGCATCCACCGGGCTTCTCCTGGAAGAACTCACACGCTAAACAACAGAACATTCTCTAACAGAAGCTGCCACAGCACCAGCCAGCTACAGCCCTCCTCCCTCTCCAACAAAGCCCTAAGGGACTGAGAAGCCCTAAATTCAAGGCTTCCGAGAATCCAAAGAGCTTTCTGAATAAACCATACGCCTCAGTCCTCACTAACCTCTGTTGTTCCCTCCTCTGTGTCTCTGTACGTCCTCCCTCAGCCTCGAGCATCCCTCTCTGCCTTACAACCCAAGGGATTCTTCCTACTCGATCTTTTTTTTCATAATTTTGTTTGTTTGTTTTAAGATTTTATTTATTTATTTGAGAGAGAGATTAGGAGAGAGAGCAGAAGCAGGGGGAGCAGCAGAAGGAGAGGGAGAAGCAGACTCCCCACGGAGGAAGGAGCCCGATGCGGGACCTGGGGTCATGCCCTGAGCCGAAGGCAGACACTTAACTGACTGAGCCACCCGGGTGCCCCTCCTCCTACTCGATCTAAAGGTCTAAACTCAAACCTCACCTTCTCTGGGAAGCCCTCCTTGATCTTTCCAAAGATGGCTCCCTTTTCTCTGCTCTCACAGCCGGTGTGCCCGCAGTAGTAATGAGCCAGCCGACCTTGACTGAGCACTGTAGGAAGTGCTTTGGGGCAGTAACTCACTTCATTCTCACAGCACTCCCTCAAAGACGGGAGGTCTGCGCTGCTAGTCCCCTGCTTTACAGATGAGGGAATGGAGGCCTGGAGGGGCTTCACAGCTCGGAAGTCAAGGAGCCAGTGATCAAGGCAGCTTGTACAGCGTCCCTCCGCTTAATGATGTGGGTCCTAACCGGGAACTTGCCTGCCTTTCCTACAAGATGGAGCAGCCTGAGGGCCGTGGTCCCCATCTGCACAGCCTGGCAGAGCACCTGGCCGAGACTGGGCACGTAACGGCTGCTCAGTGAACGGATGTGTGATAAATGACAGACCCAGGAGCCGGGGGCCAGGTGTCCAAGATGTCAGTTTCTGCACAAATTCTAGTAATGGATTTGGCTGACAGTAGCCGGGGGGTGGCCTATGGAGATGGTGAGATCCCCGTCGGTAGAGCTAATTAAGCAGAGCTAGATGAGCACCTGCCGCTGTGTGGTGTGTCTGTGTGCGTGTTATGGAGGGAACATCATGGAAACTGCCAACGAGATCTTAGGGTTCTGTGACCCTATAAGGCATTTGCCACAGACTCAGGGCCTCAGTGCCCAAGGATGGAGTCAGTATGGCTCCCTTGGGCCCTCTTGCGGGCTGGCTATAGGCAGGGCCACACTGTGACTTCCGTGTGCCATAGGCTCTTTGGCCTTTGGGGTCTCTCTGCCATAGGTATTATATATAAATTACATTTGATAATTTCATTGGTATAAAAACAAAAACACTGGGGTGCCTGGCTGGCTCATTTGGTGGGGTGTGCAACTCTTGGTCAAGATTACTTAAAAATAAATGAAAACATTAATATTATATATTAGGGGCATCTGGGTGGGTTAGTCAGTTAAGCATCGGCCTTCAGCTCAGGTCAGGATCTCAGGGTCCTGGGATTGAGTCCTGCACAGGGCAGGGGGCGCTGCGATCCCTGCTCAGCAGGGAGTCTCTTTCTCCTTCTCCCTCTGCCCCACCCCTACCCCTGGCTAGTGCTCTCTCACTGTCAAATAAAATCTTTAAAAACATATATATCAAGGGGCGCCTGGGTGGCTCAGCGGGTTAAAGCCTCTGCCTTCGACTCAGGTCATGATCCCAGGGTCTTGGGATCGAGCCCTGCATCGAGCCCTGCATTGGGCTCTCTGCTCAGCAGGGAGTCTGCTTCCTCCTCTCTCTGCCTGCCTCTCTGCCAACTTGTGATCTCTGTCTGTCAAATAAATAAATAAATAAATAAATCTTAAAAAAAAACAAAAACAAAAACATATATATCAAAACATTTTCTTCCACTTAAATATATGGTTTTTTTCTTCTGATTTTTAAAGAAATGAAAATCATTTCATCAAAATAAAAATTTTCTTGGGTCCCTGAAAGTACCACAGGACCTAGGCACTGTGCCTCCTAGATCCAAAGGAGACCTTAAAACATGCATTGAATTTATGTTAAAAAAAAAAAAAAAAAAAAAACCCTAAGTGGGAGAGAGCACACACATGCGTTGTTCGTGCACACAGAGTACCTCAGAAAAGAAATTAGAAAGGTGTTTGGCTCCAGGAAGGAAAACTGGGTGGCCAGAGTCAGGGGTGGGAGGGGGATTTACTGTATACCCCTTTTGTGCCTTTGGAATTTTGTACCCTGTGAATGAATTCCCTATTCATAAAAATAAATAAATAACAATTTAAAAGGGTGGAGGCTTATTCCAAAGCAATAGGAGACTGTTCACCGAAGGTGGAAAAATACGGGTTTTGGGGCCAGAAGTGCAGGGCTGAAGCCCAGCTCCGCAGCCGCCCCATCACAAACTCGAGGGAGGCCATGATGAGTCAAGGAGTTCATCACCCAAGGGCATTGGCTGGCTCCCTCCACCACTTTGAACCTCAGTTTCCTGTTCCCTGAAATGGGAATGAAAATGCTTCCCTTGCAGGGTACTTAGGGTGTGTGACTTGTGCAAAGGGGCTGGCACCGGGCTCCACGTGTTCACTTCCTCCCCTCCCCCTCGGCCGCCCTGCCTGCCCAGTGAATGTGGGACAGTGGCAGTGGACAGCGGCAGGGACTGTGAATTGCCTCTTTCTCGGGCCAGTGCTTGTTTATTCAGGCCACCTTCCGGGGGCTGCCCTGTGGCTGGTGGCCTCCCTCTCTCCTTACTCTCTGGCTGCTTCCGGCAGCTGCCTGACACCTCAGGGAAACTGAGGCTTAACGTTACTCCAGAGATTACAAGGCCTGTTCCCTGCAGGGGGTGGGGGTGGGAGCTGAGGTCAAAGACAGAACTTGGGAAATTGCAGAGGACGGTCAGAGGCTGCCAGGCATCACCCCGTGGAAAGAAACTCACCCACTATGCTACTCAGAGGGCGGCACCCACGGATGAGAAAGCCCTGACCAGTTCTGGCCAATTTGGGTTCCATCAGAACACATTCAGCGAGTCCGCAGTTCGCTTCCTGCGGACTCCCTAATTTCCAGTTTCTCAAAGAAGTTCAGACCGAAATAGCTTTCAGATTCACCAGTGCAGTAATTAAAGTCAGCCAAAAGAAGAACTTCTAGGGGCGCCTGGGTGGCTCAGTGGGTTAAAGCCTCTGCCTTTGGCTCAGACCGTGGTCCCAGGATCCTGGGATCGAGCCCCACATGGTGCTCTCTGCTTGGCAGGGAGCCTGCTTCCTCCTCTCTATCCGCCTGCCTCTCTGCCTACTTGTGATCTCTGTCAAACAAATAAATAAAATCTTAAAAAAAAAAAAAGAACTTCTATAAGCAAGAACAGCTAAAAGTCTAATTAGGAAGGTCAGGCGGGGCCATGGTGAACAAGAGAAACTTGTTCACTGAACGTAAGCTCTGTCTGAGCTCTGAGCTTCAGGGGCCTGGGGGTGGGGGTGATCCCCGACCTTTCAGATCATCCGGGGAAGAGGGGTCCGGGCAGCAGGGCCTGTGGGCTAAAGAGGCCATTGCATTCCTACCTCTGGCTGTGGGGCTCCCTGGAGGCCATGTGCCTTGAGGAGGTAGAGGAATTGCATTCCCAGGAGAGCCCTCTGGCTGAGAGAAGCCCCTGAGAGGCAGAGGCAAAAAGGGAGCTTGGCCACGTGAAGAATTCCAGTGGGGGACAGGAGTGGTGAGCTGAGAACAGCCCATGTTGTTCTAGCAGAGAACAGGGAGATACCTGAGGGAGGGAGCAAGGGAAGGACACCAGAGTGACAGGTTCCAACTCGGGTCTGCCCCACGCATGGAGAAGGAACCTGCTGCTGCTCGGGGCCTGGACAACCTCAAAAGGAATAGAATACCGGCCTGCACAACCACCGTCGGACACTGCCGGCCTCCCAGGGGCGCAGAGGGGTTTGGGTACTTAGGGGTTAACTGCTTTATCACCTGAGGCCTGTCACTCCAACTAGCCCAGGGACAGGAGTTTCTGAACAACTCTCCATGTCCCACAGGCCACCACGCCCCTTACATGTCTCCAGGCAGTCGTGCTGGTGGGAAGTTCTTCTGCTGGTCTGACCTCATTCATATTTGCTGTTTCCTTAAGAGATTAATCCCCCAAATTAGACACAGGAGCAGCTTCCATCTGTGACTAGTCCTTAATCTCCACGGCTCTGAGGCATTTGATGGGTTGATCGTACACCCTTGGTTAAAACTCAGAATTCTAATGCTGAAGGCTTTGGAAACGGGCAACTCTGGATTTCAGCACTGTGCCCTGTCTGTCTGGGTGGCCTCAGACAAATTACTTAACCTCTCTGAGCTTAGTGTCTGGTACACAAACAAATGAAAGCAGTTAGTATTATTTTATTATAACCGTTATTTATACTTTAGCACAGACCGAGCCCCACAGACATGTATGTTAAAATATTAGGGAAGGAGGAATTGGAACAAGAGAAAAAGAGTAAGTAGGAGTGAGTCATATTTTTGTGTTTACAGACCCCTAAGGGAGAACCCCCAAACCTACTTTGGATACCCCGTGTGACAAAGGACCTTGTGAGTGGGGTTGCTCTTGGTCTAACCTGATTCTCCCTCGTGGGGCAGCTGGGGCCAGAGTTCGTCAGACCTAGCGGGTTCTCCAGTCCCATCTCCATCCCGCCCTCTACCCTGGCCTCTGGGCTCACTCCCACTGCAGATCCCTCCCACCCAGCACCCTCCCTACCCACCCCCCACTCCCCACCCCCACCCTGGGGTGGCAGAGGTAAAGGTCCACTTACTGCTCAGGTCCGTGGTCCTGCTCACAGTGCCCATCCCGGGGGCAGGCAGAGGACTCAGTGCCTGCCGTGCGCCACCCGCCCCTCTCCTCTGCCAGGGCTAGCAGGGGCACCCCAGGGTGGGGGCTGTGCTGTCCCAGCTGGCCAGGGGCCCCACCTCGCCATGGGTGGGCTTCGGGGAGAAGCGGGAGGGCCACGTCAAAGCCAGGCCGGAAGGTGTCCACTGTGGGGCTGGCCTTGGCCACCATCGCCTGTCCCAGTTGGAAGGTCTGGGGGCAGAAGTTTGGGTGGAGACCGAGGACCAGATGGTTCCTTCCACCGTTCCACTGCTGGGGCAAGGGGCTGCACTCCCCAGCTGGGGCTTCCAGGCTGAGGAGGAGCAGGAGGCAGGCCTCCTCGGGGCTGACGGAGCCGAAGCGGGAGCTCTCAATGGAAGCCAGGATCCCACGCTGAGTGTCAGAGATCGGTCCAGCCACTGGGTACGCGAACACCTTGAGACCACCACCCCTGCACTTGGAGACATCAAAGCAAGCTCCCCAGTCGCAGCTGCCACCACGAGGGGCTGGAGGAGGTTGAGGGTCATCTTCTGGGAGCTCCCCAGGCTGGGAGAAACTCTGCAGGAGCTCTATGTCCAGCCAGTGGGGCCAGCCTTGGGGGGCACCCGCCCGGGGTCTGGCAGGCACTGCCAGGCGGAGGAGGGGGAAGACTCTCAGAAGGACGAGGAGCCAAGAGGCCGACAGTGCCAGCCAGAGGGACTTTCTTCTCCACGACTGCATGTGGCCACCCGTGGCCAGGGCTGAGGGAAGCAGGAGGAGCAGGGGCTCGAGGGTGAGTCGCTGGAGCTGGGCTCTGCCTTCTAGTTCAGCACCTTCATTGCACAGATGGGAAGACTGAGGCCCACTGAGAACGGGCAGCCTGTGTAAGGTCAAACCGCAAGTCACCAGCCAGGCGCCGGGAAGCCAGGTAGGACCTGACTTTGTGGCCTTGCCTTCTTGCAGTCAGGAATCTGCTTCCTTGGCCTTTGGACAACCAAGCTGGGCTTTGCCCCTTCAGCAGGGCCCCCTGCCCCTGGGCACTGCTCAGGCTGATGCAATCCCCTGACCACACTGCAAGGCCACGTCCTTCTGCCCTCCTGGCTGCACCCCCTGACCTTGGCCTCAGCAGAGAGGCGGGCAGTCTGCCAGGCCATGGGGAACCCGTCAGGGCTCTCGCAGGAGGTGGCTTGGCCAGGGTGCAGGGCTGGACAGAAGCGGGGCTGACCTCCCCAATCCTCCCCTTGCCTGAGCTGCCCCGGAGTAGCCCACTGGCTGGCACTCCTGGGCTGTGGGCCCTGCGGCTGGAGCTAAAATTAGACCCCACACCCCATGTGGGCTATCAGGGGCGGCTGAGGTCAAGGCCTGGGTGCAGCCGATGCCCCCTGCCTGGGGGGCTGGGAGTTCTCTGGGTCCTAGTCCTCTCCCACTCCGCGGCTGTCCCCTACGCAGGCAGCTCGGTCCCCTCCTCCCCCACCCCTAGCAGCTGGTCCTGCATTCTCGGACTTGGGAGCTATCACGGGGCACACACCGAGGACCCTGCCCCACGCCCAGTCCCACAGCCCCCTGCCCAACTGGCGTCTTCTCCCGTTCCCTCTCCGGGCAGCATCTGGCCAGACTGGATCTCTTTCCCAGCCTGGCTCCTCCCCTGCCAGCCCTGATTGGTTCCTGCCTGGGAGGCGGGGTCTCCACTTAACCCTTTCCAAACCAGTTTCCTCCAATGTCAGTAATTCTCACCGGCCGGACCCAAATCTCTCAGATACCTCAAGCTATCCCAGCCCGTCTCTGAATTCACACGTCAAGGCTCCAAGGCAGAGGTTTAGCCGTGTCATGCTTCATAGGGAGAGAAGCAAAGCCCAGAGAGAGGTGGTATCTTCCTAAAATGACAAAGATGCGGCAGGGCGGGGACTTAAACCTTGAACTCCAGGCCCTTCTTCTTAGAGCTCCCAACCGGTCACTGCAGCTGGTGGTGCTAGTGTGCGGAGTCTGTCAGTTAGAGGACGAGAAAGCCCACAGAGGAGGAAAGTGAAGTGTCGAGTGGGGAGAGGGGTAGGTGGGGGCGGGATGGGGTGGGTGGTATTGGGTAAGACGCTCCCACTTATTCCCAGGATTAGCCCCTCCTCCTTCAGCACCGCCCCCCAATCTCATCTGGCGGCAGGCTTTTCAGGCCCACTCCTGTCACCGGCTGGTCAGGTGTCTGATGAGGTCTGCCCTCACCAGGAGCCCTAGAGGGAAGGTCCTGATGCTCACCCTCCAGTCTATATGGAGAGTTCTGCCTGATGAAGAACTTGGCTATCCATTAGTCCACGGCTCTTGAGGGCTTCCCCTGCTTAATTCCTTGGTCTGTGCTCTGAAAGGGGGGGGGGTTAGGAATGGGGGATGTCACCCACTGAAGTATCGCTGAGGCACAGACCCCTGGCCGCCAGGAGTGCTAGTCTGATGAGGAAGGCCACACTGGACCAAGCTGACAAGAGCAAACTCTGTCTCTTCCTCTCAGCTGGATGATGTGGGACCTCTGTCCCCTCATCTCTACATGGAGGTGAAGATCTTTACTGTGAGAAGGTTGTCAGGTTAAATCCAGGCTTATCCCATGGGGTCCCCCAACAAGTAGCAATCTCTTTTCCTTGCTTGTCTTGCCCTGATCTCAGAGGGCCACTGATCTGACCAGGGAGAATGTTTTGCCCTCCATGGGAATGTTTTGTCGTCCATGGACAGCAGGTCTGAGGGAAAAGCACAGTTCATTCACCCAAGTATGTCCTCAAAATGGCCAGCACAGGGGAAACCTGGTCTCTTCGCCTACAGTGTCCATCACTGAGTCATGGACTGACTTTCCCTGCACGAACAAGGCTTTCCCAAGGGGAGAGGGGCCTTTGCACTTGCTGTTTGCTGCTCCTGACATTCACCTTGCTCAGCGAACCTCCCCTCCCCCAACCAGCCATCCACAGGAATCAGCTCCCCTCCTACAAGAAGACTTCCTGACTCTCCTGGGCTGGGGCTGGGCCCTCCTCTAGGTTCTCATGTCACTTCTTCATCCTTCTATCCCTGTCCTCATTCATTCATTCATTCATTCATCCAACAAGTACTTACTAAATCCTCAGTGTGGGCTGGGTTTTGTGCCAGGCCCTGGAGATAGACCCTGAAGAACAATGACAACTACCTTTCCTTTTACACTATGTCCCACATGCAATTCCCAAGTGCAAGTGTATTAGCTCATTGTGTCCTTTCCTGGGGGGACTCTGAGGAAGGTATTGTTATTATTCCCATCTTATAGACGGGAAAACAGAGGTCCAGGCAATTTAGGTAAGTCGCCTAAATTCCCAAATGTTAGCCAGGATTTGGACCCAGGCAATCCATTCCGTCACCCATTGCACCATCCTGTCTCCTGAGTGAGACATGTACATCCCATTCTTTTAATTTAATTTATTTATTTGAGAGAGAGAATGAGAGAGAGCATGAGAAGGGAGAGGACCAGAGGCAGAAGCAGACTCCCCGCTGAGCTGGGAGCCCAATGTGGGACTTGATCCTGGGACTCCAGGATCATGACCTGAGCCGAAGGCAGTCGCTTATTCAACTGAGCCACCCAGGCACACCCTTTTTTTTTTTTTTTTTTAAATTTTATTTTGGTACACCCTCATTCTTACAGAAGGCAGCATCCCTGAGGAACACCAGGATCCCGGCAATTACAGGACAAGGGAGGCGGGGAGGATGGGAGCTCTCCAAGGGGCTGCCTCATGCAGTCATACCTGCACTAACACTTGAAGGACACAGTATGTTTTTTAGAACCACTGGCTACCTGCGTGGAGCAGACAGGAAATGGCAGAAGTGGAGACAGGGACTGCCTTTTTTAAATGACTGTCGCCCCCACAAGTCATTCATTCCCTCCTTCCACGACTCTCCTTCCTGAACCCGTACTGTGGGCCAGGTGGGTTCTCAGGGAAGGAAACAAAGCAGACAAAACCTTGCCCTCATGGAGTTCACATTCCTGGGTGGGGAGATCGGCAATGAGCAAAATGTAAATAAATTATCTCGTGTTATTTGGCAAGAAAGGCTGTGGAGAAGGGGAGGAGCTGCAGTGTTAGATGGGACAAGTCTGGAGGGACAAGGGGCGCACCGAGGGACGCACCGAGAAGCTGACATTGGAGGTGAGGGAGTGTGTGTGTGTGTGCAAGGTCAGGTCGCTTCAATAGGGTGGGGAGAAGCCAGGGCACAGGTTCTGGGGGGCTGTGGATGTGTGACAACATGGGAGACAGGACCTGACTTGTTTTTGAGGCTCGGCTCAGATTCCAGGGAAGAAGTTGCTGCAGGGGCAGAGACAGAAGGAGGGAACCCTGTTGGCCCAGGGGAGCCATGTCAGGGAGCCCTGATGGTGCCTAGGACCAGGGTGGCAGGGGCGAAAGGGGTGAGAAGTCATTGGACTGTGGGTATGTTCTGAGCTAGGGCAAAAGGGACAGATTTGCTGCTGGGCTGGATGAGAAGTTCGGCCTGAGCCACAGGACGCTGCATCAATCGAGATGGGGAAGCTGGGGTGGGGAGCCGAGGTGGGGGAGGTCAGAGGTCCGGTTATGAGGCTAGGAATTTTGTCTCATTCACCCTTCTCATCCCAGCACTAGGGTAATAAATGGCCAACAAATACTTGTTGAATGAGTGAATGAGCTGACTGGTGGACAAAGCTGGAAGGGCTAAGAGGCCAAGGCCAGCCGGTGAGGGGCTTGGCAGGGGGCTCCTGCTCCTGCTCCCCCAGCCCTGGGCACCCTGGCTGGCTCCTGCCCGTGTCCACACTTGCATATGCACAAGCCAGCTCCTACCTTCAGCCCTGCCTGGGGAGGCTCCTGGGCCCTGGGTTTGTCTGGTCTGTGATTCACAGGGTTGCCCTGCAGCTTGGATGCAGGAAGAGAAGGCAGGCTGTCCTGGCAGTCAGGACTGAGCAGGGCTCATTCTAAAAATACATCACCGGGCTCTGCCAAAAGCTCCCGGGTCTCCATTGTCGAGCTCTTCAGGGCTCATCAAAGCCTCCCTTAGCTCCTATGCTATGCCTGGGCTGGGATCAATGGCCGGCCCAGAAACCCACACTCTGGGGAGAGGAGGTTGAGATAGGGCAGGGAGGAAAGGACCACAGGGAAAGGGAGGAGGAGGAGGAGAATGCCAAGGCAAGGGCTCTGGTTCACAGCAGGGAGGTTTCTGGGAGAAGGCAGCCCTCTTGTTTCCCGCAGGGCAGGGTTGAAGCCACCCTTGAGTGGACTGGACACCAGGAGGTGCTCTGGATGGCATCCCCAGAGCTGGAGCACTACAGTGTCTGCTTCGGGGCTACGATGTGTCCCACTGCCAGGGGGGCTGCCGGGGCCGGGGATACTCCCTGCCTGAGGTGCCAGGTCTCGTGTCGGCAAGGTGCCCAGGCAGAAAATGGGGACTAACACCACTGTGTTTGATCTGGAGTGTTCCCTCTTTGCACCCTGGTTCTGCCTCCCTCCTGTCTTTCCTTCTCTGAAATGGGCCTGAAATTTCCAGAAGGAATGTATCCAAGAGAAACTCAGGTGCTCTTAAAGCTGTGTGTTCCTGTGCACGTTACTTCACCTCTCTGTGCTGCTGTTTCCGCCTCTACAAAATGCTGAGTGTAGCACATTCCTGCAACACTTTCTGGGAAGAGGATTCAGTGAGATCATGAAGGGACAACCTTCAACATACCATGCCTGGCACAAAGCCAGCACCTAAAAAATGCATCCCCCTCTCTCCTCCTCATACCCCCAGGGAGGTAAGCCGGCCTGCCCCAAGCTGTCCATATGGGATAGATCGGGGTGCAGACTAGGACTTTCTCCCCAGTGCCCATGTTCCTCCTGCTGCACCTCCATTGCTGTTCTGAAAGAAAGACACTTGGCGCTCCAGGAGGTAATCACCATGGCAACCATCTGCTGCTTCTCATCTGCTACTGTTTTTTCCTCTAGCTCTGAGCTTTCTGGGTGTCTCACTGCAGAATTCACACGTGTGGGGGGCTGGAGGTCATGGTAGGCTCCAGGGTCTCAACTCTCACTTGCCTGAGCACTGATGACCCCCAAGCGGCGGCACATCCCCACAGGGCTGTATGATAGCGACCCAGCTCCAGTCAAAGTGAGTTTCCTCCTGAGCACCCCCAACCCCCACACACAATGCAGAGCAATTCCTGGCCATAGCGGAGAACTCGCACCTGGAACACAGACCTGGGGCAGACCCAGGGAAGCCACCCAGGGGCCCCAGGGATGGGAGTCAGGGAATGCAGATCTGGCCTCTGCCACTCCCCTAGGTATAGCTGTGTGACCTTGGACAAGTCACATCCTTTTCCTGGATCTTCAGTTTCTCTCCATCACCCTAATATAGTAGCAGGACTAGCGTTTTCAAGCAAAAAGATCTGGAATTATTATTGAGAAGTGATTCTGACAGTTTGGAAGCCCAATCCTTCCCTTTCTCATCCTGAGAGCACTTGACTTTGTCAGGAGCTGGTCCCCTGAACCAGCTCTGTCATCCTATAGTTTCCTAATGAATGAGAGAAATACAACTTCGACAGGCACTCGCTATGCAGCTGTATGATCATTTTCTTTAAAAACTTGGAAGAGGGTGCCTAGGTGGCTCAGTGGGTTAAGCCTCTGCCTTCGGCTCAGGTCATGGTCTCAGGGTCCTGGGATCGAGCCACACATGGGGCTCTTTCCTCGGCAGGGAGCCTGCTTCCTCCCTCTCTCTCTGCCTGCCTCTCTGCCTACTTGTGATCTATCTGTCAAATAAATAAATAAAATATTAAAAAAATAAAAAATAAAAACTTGGCAGATTATAATTTGATACCTCAGTGAACCTCATTTTCCTCTTCTGTAAAATTCCCTTAAATTCAAGGGAATTTAAGGTAGGGGCCGGGACATTTGATCCCAGTGCCAGGCACGGACAGAACTCTTTGGATCCATGATTCCATTTAAGCCTCATGGTAAAATTGCCCGCATAAGTATCTGTTGCGCCCATTGAACAGGTGAGATTAGTGAGGTTCAGAGAGGTGACATGATTGCCCCAGGGCTACACAACTGGTGAGTAACGGGGCCTAGATTTAAGCCGCTCCCTTCTGCTTGGGAGGTTTATTACAAAGCTGGTTGAAGGAGACAACTCGTGGGAAAGGTCTTGGCCAACTGGATGGGCACACGCACGTGTAAATAATTATTGTCTGCCAAGGCTACCTTCTAACCAGCCACACCTAGACACAGCCCAGGCCTGGGTCCCCACCCCTGCGAGGTGGGTCTCTGCTTCTCACACAGTAGGTGTCTTGAAGCTGGAGAAGGCCAGAAGGGATTTGGGTGAGCAGGGCCAACCTCTCACCAACAGGGAACCATCCTTGCCTGAAACTGCAGGCTGAGCTTTTGGCCCTGGCTACTCCTTTGGGGCCTGTATTCCAGGGATCTCAGGGTAGACGCTGGAGGACGGCAGGACCAGACTGGTCAAATAAAGTAAATTTCAAACCCTGGTCAGAGTCATTCTCTTCCCTCCTCCTGAATGTTTCCCTTCAATTAGTCCCTCTCCGAAGGCTCCAAAGCCGGGCCTAGCCTCCTCAAGCTCCTCGACAGTCCCAGATCAGCCCACACCCAGACTCCTCGACCTCAGTCCTGGGTGCCAAGGGGTTAACTGACAGGCCAGTTTGGCAAGTGTTTACATAGCAGTGGAACCCCAGGTAATTAACAGCCTGCTTTTCAAAGCCAAGGCAGGAAGATTTGTTTCTCCTCTCCTCCCTCTCTAGGGATGCCACTTGGCAGAGTAAACACAGCTTTCTGTTGGCTTTTTGAGGAGATGCCCAGCAGAGGAGTGTGAGCTAGGGGCAGGATCAGGCGGGAGATGGGCTTCAAGGAGGAGATGAAAGGGGCTCAGTCCCATTTCTCTGGGAGTCTTGGCCCCACCTCCAAAGCCTGGCTCAGCTGACATTTTTAAAGACATGATGATTATGGCTGTAATCGATTATGGCTGTAATTGATTATGGCTGTAATCGATGGGAGCCCATGTGAGGGCTGGGCCCCTTACAGACATGGAGACATTGCCTCATTTAATCCTTGCGATTGCATTTTCTATTTTCTCACAGCAGCCAGAGGATCTTGTTAAAGTATAAATCCCATCCCTCCTTGGTAACTCTGTATTAATCACGTCTTTTTATTTTCTGTATTTTGATGCTTTGATGTGGGTGAGGGGGTGGCTTGCTGACCCTGGAGAGACTGCCCCTCCCAAGGCTAGCCGGTTCCTGGAGATAATAAGCAAGTGACTCTTGAGCTTGCCTTGAGGCAAGCCGACCAGTCCAGGGCCCATACTCCCAAACACCTCCTGGAGGGCTCAGGGCCACTCTCCCCCTGCCCTATTCACCCCAAGGCCTGTGCTAGACAACAGGGGGACCGCCCCTCTGTCTCAGAGCCTGCTGATGTTATTCACACCTTCCCCTACCTTATCCATTCCTCCCACAGAAACCGCAATAAAGGCTCTTGCCCAGGCTTTCCCCCTTGCTCCTTCTGCCTCCTGACACAGCTGGTGCTTTCCCACGTGATCCCCTGGAGCATGGTATGGCCCCTCCTCTTGGGATCTGTGAATCTGTTGGCTTTGCCATACCTCAATAATAAAACCTTTTTAAAAACAATCCCCCCACCACCACCCTGTGGTTCACATCACACAGAATAAAATCAGAGCTTCCTTCCACGGCCTAAAATAGGCCGTGTGTGATGTCGTCACTGCCACCCTCCGGGACCTTGTCTTCGGCCCGTATCTTGGACTCATCGCACTCCAGTGCATGGCCTGATTGCTACTTCTCAGACCTAGCAAAGCCACTTCCCACCTTGGGACCTTTCCTTTGCTCTTCTGTCTGCCTCAGACATTCTTCTCCTAGGGTTTAGCAGGGGCCCCCCCATCCAGGGTTCTGTGTGCACGTCACCTTCATGGAGAAGCCTTCTCTGAATCCTGGCCATCACAGAATCATAACAGTAGCACGTCTTGGGTGTTTCCCACGTGCCAGATACCATTTCACACTTCCCGTGTTTTCACTCTTTGAATCCTCACCACAAGCCTCTGAAGGGAGGTGTTATTATTATTTCCATTTTGCAAGTGAGGTCACAGGCTCAGAGAGGTTAAGTGACAGGACCCAAGTCTCACAACTAACAGGCAGGAGGGCTGGGACCCGAACCTGGCAGCCCATTTCCAGGTTCTGGTGCCCTGAACCACAGCACCTTATTTCCTGGGGTGGAGTCAGTTTGTAATTAGTCGTTATTGTTGCCATTGTTAACAGAGGCTGAATTTCATGCTCCAATTTTTTTTTCCTAATTTTTTTTTCAAATTTTTATTTTTTATTAACATATAATGTATTATTAGCCCCAGGGGTACAGGTCTGTGAATTGTCAGGCTTACACACTTCATAGCACTCACCATAGCACATACCCTCCCCAATGTCCATAACCCCACCACCCTCTCCCTCCTTGTCCGCCCCCAGCAACTCTCAGTAAAGATTTTATTTATGTACTTAGAGAGTAGGAGAGAGAGCAAGAGAAAGCACAAGGTGGGGCAGGGGCAGAGAGAGAGGGAGAAACAGGCTCCCCACTGAGCAGGCCTCCATCCCAGGACTCCAAGATCATGAGCTGAGCATGACCTGAGCTGAAGGAGACACTAACCAACTGAGCCGCTTGGGTGCCCCCCTTTTTTGTTTTTAAGTATTTATTTGTTCGAGAGAGAGCAAGCCTGAGTGTGTGAGTGGCAGGAGGGGCAGAGGGTGAGAAAGAGAGAGAAGCAGACCCTGCTAAGAGTGGAGGCCAGCCTGGGCTCCACCTCACAGCCCTGAGATCATGACTTGAGCTGAAATCAAGAGTCCGAGGCTCAACCAACTGAGCCACCCAGACGTCCCTCTTCTATTTCCTTCCATGGAATTTAAATTCCTTTAGGCAAATCACTCTGTCCAGTTTGCCACCATGATTCCCATTCCACAGCGTCTTACACCAATTCGTTTGACTTGCATGGACCCCGAAGTCATTCGTGTTTCCAACCCCCTGCTCTGGGTGTCTCTTAATCATTCGCTCATTCTCTTAAACAACACCCACTGTGCCCAGCGCTGTGCTAGGCCCACAGAGAGGAATAACAGGGCATCCTTGCCCTTAAGGAGCCCATGGCCATGTGAGGAGACAGACCTGTCATGGGGATGCCGATGCGTGTTTGGGAAGCACCGAAGAGCACGGGGGGCTCAATCAGGATCCCCCAGAGGAAATGATATTTGTCTTTGCTGGGTTTGGAAGGCCGGACAGGAAGCAGATAGGACTGGTGCAGTAGGCACAAATAGAAACAGCATAAATCACATGGAGGTGGCTGAGCACACGCAAGTCTAGGAAGCAGGCAGTCCCTTTGCAGGAGAAGAAAGGGTGAATCTGACTGCCTGAAGGAAATTGATTAAGATCTTGAAGCGCTTCTGGGCTTTCTGGTGAGGATCCTGGGCTTAGTCATGCAGGCTGAAAACAGTCCTAGAAGAATTTTGAGCAGGGACTGACAAGGCATTACTTATGTTAGTAAGGGATCCATCCCTATGCACTCCCATTTTCCCAAAGCTGCCAAGAACTTGGTCCCCACCAGGCCAGCTCGTATTCTACAGGCTGGCCAGCCTTTACCAGACATTTGATGGGCTTGATGATAACAAGGCTGGGGGCCAGGAAGAAAAGATTGAAAGTGGGAATTTAGGACCTCCTTGGCCTCTGGACATCCCTGAACTGGCCTAGCTTCCAAGAATCATTTTTGATGGGAGGTTCTGGGAAGCAAGCCATTGCCAAGGCCAAGTAAACACCTGAAGGCATAGAAGGAGCCAGGAAATTGAAAGGGTAATGCCTTCAACAGTTTTCCCCTCTCAGGTGGGAGTCACAAGATGTTGAGCTTCTTCCTTTGCAGGAAATCCCTTCCGCCTGGACTCCTTCCTCTGGGCTCCACAGTCCCTGCCCCTCTCAGCCGGCGGTCAAGCGACTGCCTTGGGGGCTGTCCCCTTAGCTGCAGAGTTAGGTCTGATAGAGGGGAAATGTCGGAACAACCTCAGAGACCCCAATGCCTACCTGTTCCCTCCAGCCAGGTACCACGCATAGGAGCCGAACAGGTAGATCTTGGTTTTGGTCCTGGCTTTGCCAGTCATTAACTGTAAGACCTTGGGAAAATCATCCCACCTCTGTGAACCCTGTTTCCTGACCAGCCAAATGAGAATGGCACTACAGACCTCTCAGAATGATCGTGTCAGTGGAATGAGATCAGTTTGTGGCACTTGGCACAGATGTGATTCTTGTCAGCTCTGGACACTCACAGCTGGAGTTCATCAGGTGGAGGGCGCAGGGATGGGTGAAGGTGGATATTAGATGGACCACAATGGGTGGCCATGGCAGAGGACACAGCACTTGCAAAGACAAAGAGGGTGATGGGGAGTGGCCGGATTGGGGAATGCGATGTCCCCAAGCAGTTTGCTTTGCCCGGAACAAGAGGTGGCTGAGAACGAGGAGATTGGACAGGAGCAGGGAAGTTCAGGATGGGAGGGGTGTCAGGTGGGGCTAAAGGGTCTTGGGTTCCATCTTCAGGTTCATTGAAGACTGTGGAATGCGATCCACGTGAACCTGAATTCCAATTCCAGTTCTGCCACTTGGTTGGGTGGCCTTGGGCGAATCACTTAGGCTCTGTCTTAGCTTGAGTCCCTCAAAAGCAAACCCCTGGGACTTAGGTGCTTGTAGTCTACCTGGGAGGTGATTTCAAGAAGCAGAAATAAAGGCATGGAGAAGATGAGGCTGGGAGAGGAGCTAATACGGGCGGGTGCAATCGTGGGAAGCTTGCTGCCGTCAGGCACTGGGTTCAGTCCCCCTGGGGACTCTCTGAGACACAGTGTGAGAAGCACCTCAAAATCACTTTGGCTCAGGATGTGGAAGCACAGATTTCCTTGATGGCTGAAGGTTGCCCTTGAGGTGTGGAACATGATACCCTCTCACCCTTCCTGGTTCACAGATGCCCAAGAAAGCCCTTGGGGCAAGGAAGCAAGCAGAAGGAGGAGCCTGAGTAGATGGGCCCTCAGCTTGCTGGAAAGTACCACATTGGCAAGGGACCTCAGAGAATGGATGAGGGGAAAAAAGAGGCAGGCATCAACACTCCTATTACCTTTTGAGCCTCTGTTTTTTTTTTTTTTTGTCTGAAAAAAACAGAAAGACTATGCCATACTTTCCAGAGGGATTAAATGAAGTAAAGTATTCGAAACTTCATGACATGTCTGACGCATAGTAGATAGTCAAGAAATGGTAGGTGTGGTTGGGCTCAGCATAAATGTCAGTTCTTCATAGAATCCTTCCTGGACCATTGTTCTCCATCAAAGCATCCTGTCTGTTTCCTGTAGAGCACTTAATGTAGCATGTAATTATCTTGGTTATATGTTTGTTTATTATCTGTCTCTCTCAGATAATAAACAGAATGAAAGCACCATGTGGGTAGGAAATTAATTTATTGATTCACTACTTGATCTCCAGTGCTGAACACAGTGCCTGGGACATACCAGGGGCTCAATAATGTTTTTTTAAGATTTTATTTATTTATTTGACAGACAGAAATCACAAGCAGGCAGAGAGGCAGGCAGAGAGAGAGGAGGAAGCAGGCTCCCTGCTGAGCTGAGAGCCCAGTGCGGGCTCAATCCCAGGACCCTGGGATCATGACCTGAGCCGAAGGAAGGGGCTTTAACCTACTGAGCCACCCAGGCACCCCTCAATATCTTTTTGAATGGGAGAAGAATCATTATATTAACAATAAGAGAGAAGGACAGTTACTATTTTTGACCTTTATGAAACATATACTCCATCTTTTTACAGGACATTAGACCTCGCTGGATTCATTCGGACTCCAGCTAGGGCCCAAGGCTGAAAAGAGTAGATGTGGCTGTATTCAAAGTAGGACCCATCAATTCCTCCTACACGAGCCCACTAACTTTCAGGCTGTAAGACCAGAAAGAGCTAAGAGTATTCAAGCAGATCTCAGCCAGGGCAAGGGTATTTGGGGAGAGCTTGTTTGAAGGCAGTGATTTGAAAAGAATGAAGCTATTGCATAATTTTGCCTCTTCTCAAGGTCAGAGTTGTAGAGAATGTAATGAAGTTTAAGCTTTCAAGTCATTTCCGAGGCCCTGGAAGGGGACCTAGCAATGTGTGCACGTGGTCACGTGGTTTACAATGTTTGAAAAAGTACGACATTGAAAATTCTTTTTTTTGTTTAAAGGGGGTCTCCCCAAATTGGATAAACACCTAGCCTCACAAAACCTGGATCCTCTTCTGACCCCATCAGATCCAAGCCATTTAAGTAACCAGTGATCCGTGCATGAGCTCACTTGTTCTTTGCGTCAACTCTATAACGTAAATGCTATTGTTGTCCTCGTTCACACATGAGCGAACTGAGGCCCAGATCTCAGTTAGTGAGTAACACATCTGGGATTTAAAGTTCATAGCCAGGGCACCTGGGTGGTTCAATGGGTTAAGCGTCCAGCTCTTGGTTTTGGCTCAGGTCATGATCAAGTCCTGCGTCGGGCTCTGACTCAGTGGGGAGTCTGCTTGAGGATTTTGCCTCTCCCCCTTCTCCCCACTCTCGCATTCTTACTCTCTCTCTCTAAAATAAATAAATAAATCTTAAGAAAAAAAGCTTCATAGCCTATCTCCGGGCCTCAGACCCTTAACTATAGCGCTTTCCAGTGGTCTATATTTGTTCTCTTGCCCATTTTTCCTACCAGACATGAGGTCCCTAAAGACACGATGGCAAGTAATTTCTATACACCCAGTACACAGCCCAGAGCAGACATCAACAAATGTTGGCATATAAGGAAGAAGAAAGCAGCCCCTGACCTCCAGGACCTGTCCTGGGACTCACAGTTCTGTTCCTAAGCTGAATGGAAACAATTTCACAAGAACATTGACATCAGTGGAAGCACTATGTCCGTGATGGGTCAAGATACAAACAGGACCTTGGCACCTGGGTGGCTCAGTCAGTTACGTGGCTGACTTCAGCTCATGATCCCGGGGTCCTGGAACCCACATCAGGTTCCCTGTTCAATGGGGAGTCTGCTTCTCCCTCTCCTTCAGCTGCTCTCCCTGCTTGTGCTTATTCTCTCTGTCAAATAAATAAAATCTTTTTAAAAAGATGCAAACAGGACAATTCCATAATCACCTCTGAATATAGACAAAATGAACATTGAACATTGTCCAAGCTACAAGAAACACCAACCATTCCCTATCCTGGCTAATAAAAGAGACTATTGCTTCTTACTAACAACAGCTGTCACCTTAGTGTTCTTCCCTCCTTCTAGATAAAATTAAGATCCCCAGTCATAGAACTACCCCTACTTTTGGATAGCATCCAATCCAGAGCAAAGCCCTGCTTCCTTCAACAGTCCCTGAAATCATCTAACAAAAGCCCCAAATCCAAGTCTTTTCTGATACCCTCTTTGTGAGATGGCCCACAGTTCTTGATCATGTCTGCTCTCCCTCACTGCAATGAGTACCCAATTTATTCAATTACAGCTGTTTCTGGTGTTCTTTTACTGCAGTGGCATTAACACAAGTATCACCCATTGATGGGTCATTGAGCGTAAAACATCACTGTCAGAAGTTCCAAAGTGTTGCTCACCCAAAACTAGTTGATAACGATAGGAAAAGAGTGGCTCCCTCTGGGGGATGAGCGGTTATTAACAGGGAAGGGACATGAGGAAACCATTCAAGGTACTGGAAACATTCCACATTTCAAACTAAGTGATGATTACACCTCTTTTTTTTTTTTTTTTTTAAGATTTATTTATTTTAGAGAGAGAGAGAGTGCTGGGACAAGGAATGGCAGAGAGAGAGGGAGAGAGGGAATCTCAAGCAGAGTGCCCACTGAACACAGATTCCTGACTCTCTTTGGGGGCTCAATCCCAGGAGTCCAAGATCATGGTCCAAGTCGGAACCAAGAGGTGGATACTCAACCAACTGAGCCACCCAGGCGCCCCTATTTATTTATTTGAGAGAAAGAGAGAGCTTGTGTGTACGTGAGGGGGGAAGGGGCAGAGGGAGAGAACAAGGGACAAGCCGACTCCAAGCTGAGTGCAGAGCTTAACTTGGGTTCAATCTCATGACCCTGAGATCATGACCTCAACTGAAACCAAGAATCAGACACCCAACTGACTGTGCCATCCAGGTGTCCCGACCTACGTCAAATATTTTTTTAAAAAGATTAAGCTGTCCACTTACTAGTAGTGCACTTTACATACTTTAGTGTGTGTGTGTGTGTGTGTGTGTGTGTATATAACAGTTTGATTTTAAAAAGTATTGTCCAACAATTTTGGCAGGTAGTGCAGAGAATAGGAGATCCAAACTGGTCACTTAAATATCAAGTTAGTAACTTAGCAACAAAGAGAAGGGTGGAGTGGGATGGTAGCCAACTGGAAGGGAACCTTGGGCTGTTGGAGGGCAGGATTTATGCTGAAAGCCTGGAACATCAGCTGCTTGCTAAAAATTTAAAGCATTTGGGCTGTTTATCTCCAAAAAAGACGAGACTGGAAGGAAATGCAATTGAACTCGAGCATTCTATTTTGCAACAGGAGTTTGGGGCCAAGACAGATCTTCAGTGACAAAGTCAGTGACAAAGGAGGTAAAGGAGGCTGTGATGTCCCTGTCCCTGGGAAGCTTAAAAGGCAGTTGCCCAGCAAATACCCCATCGTAGGCTGGTCTGGGAGTAGGAGACAGAGGAATGACCCCAGCTGCTCCTTTCATGACGGGACTCTGGTTAATCCTTGGTGTTCTGGGCCAGGTGCAGAGTACCAATTAATTAATGCCAAAGAGAGCATTCTCCGATGTGTGCTACGCTTTTCTCATTCTGCTGTCAACGCCACTAACCACAGCTTTAATTAAATCTGGGGCTTAATTACCACAGTGCAGTGCAGTGCTGCCGTCACTCTTTCCTGACGACTTTATCGTGGCTCCCGGAAGGATGGTGGCATTGACAGAGTCAGGAGCAGGGGTGAACCTAAAAAAGACCAGAACAGGGACTCTGGACACTTGAGGGTATGTGAGGTGGGGGTGGGCGGGGATCACCTGTAGGACTCAGCACCTGACCTCAAAGACTCACAATTTCTTGCTAAGCCCCTACATGAGAGGTGCGCACAAATATCCCGCAACTGAGCAGGGCAGAGGTCCTTTGAGACGGGAGGAATCAGGGAAGCTTCATGGGGAGGAGCGCCTAGCAGGATCAGACCAGCCACCTGGCAGCATCTAGTGGAGGAAACAGCATGAATGAAGGCATGGAGGTAACAAAAAAACCCAGATCCATCTCGAGAATGGCGAGGAGGTGAAGGTAGCTAGAGGCAGAGCAGAAGAGAGGACATCCCTGTCAGAGTGAGCAACACTTCTGGGGAAGTAGTGCGGGGCCAGGTTGAGGAGGACCTCCAATGCCAAGCCGAGGCACGGAAACTGAAGGGACCCCATGAGAGAAAAAGCTGTTTTTTGTTTTTGTTTTTCTTCCTTTGTTCCTTTTTGGGCTTCTATTCTTGCTAGACCTGCACCCTTGCCCTACACATGCCTTATTGTATGTATGTCCTCCTTGTAAGGGACATACATACTTTGTCCCTTGTAAGGGACAAAGAGTTAATGATACCTTTGGAGCCTTCCAGCACAATAGATAATATCTAAGGAACTACTAGGCAGAGCCATCTTGTGCATATTCCAAACCCCTGGTGCTAGAAATCTCAACACCAAGACCCCTAACTCCGAGGAGTGCGTGACCTGAGACCTTGTCCTTGTTTTGACCAGTTCCTGGATGCCTGAGAGGACACGTGCATGGTACCATGATTGTCTGCAAATCCCCCAGACCCCAAGCAAAGATGAGACTCACGCTCTCTTCCTTTCTGAGTCTCCCAGACGCTTGGCCTGTATCTGCTGTTTCTATAACCTCAACAAACCTCGTTTGTTGTTGAAATTGGGACCTCGTTCGGTAGGTAGTTGGAAGGTGTTGACAGTTTTTAAATCGCTTGAATGATCCAAATGTCTTACAGAAGTTTATAAGACTCGAGGATGTGGCTCTATCTACCTCCTCAGGTGTCTCTCCACTCCCTCCCTCACACTCCTGTGCTCCATCCCGCCTGAATATAAGGCATTCTTCACAATCCCCTTCCTGGCTAAGTCTTATTCCCTCAATTCTCAATTTTAGTGTCTCTCTAAGATCTCTAAGAAGCTTTCTGTCACTGTTCTATTTTCCCGAAGCCTGCGCAGGTGCCTCCTTTCAAGGTTCCTACAACCCCTCTGTTTCCCCTATTAGAGCACGTATCGCTGGTGGTGCACTTCTTCATCCGTCGGAATCCTCCGCTAGATTGTGATTTCATTTGAAGCTAGGGACAGTATCTTGTTCACCACCGTGTCCCTAAGAACCAGCATAGGGGCTGCAAAGGGATGACGGCTGAAGGGGCTGGGCTGGTGGGGGTGGAGCTGTGATCCCTCCGGTCCTCCCAGTTTTCTGTCGGCGAGTTTCTGAAGGACAATGGAAAATCCCAAGTGTCAACAAGTATCGGTTGGTAGAAAATGTGCGCTTAGCTTGAATGATCAGTTTCATATTCTCACAGAGTGCAAAGTAGGGGTAAATAAGAAAAGGGTCATAACTTCCCCCAAACTCCGCACTCCCTGAGAATAAGACGAAGCCATGGGTATTTGTAGGCACGCCCGGGAATTATTTGAGGAATGGTGAGGCGGAGGGTTACTAACTGGAACTATAAGAGGTAACCCTCCGCTCGAGTCTTGTAATCGTAGAGGCGACGCCTCAGACCGCCAGGGGGAGGAATCGCGCCGTACCCCGAGACTTGGGCGGTATCATTCAACAATGAGGGGACGCGTGGAACTCTGGGGATTGTAGTTTTAAGGGTCGCAATGCGCAATCTTGCGCGATGCACCTTGGAAGTTGTAGTTCTAGGCGAAGAGGAGGGGAGTGCTTTTAAGGGCCAATGATGAGTTCTGAAAACTACACCTACCAAAGGGCCACGGGGTTCGGAGTAGTTTCTGGTTTCGGTGGCGTTGACCTTCTTGGTTACTTCTGAGGGGTCAACTTGGCTGGGTAAGTTGGCTTGGAGAAAGCTCTTGTTCTGAGCTGAGCTACCAACCGGTTTTTTCATTCTCCAGCCGGGTTTGGGGGCTGCTTGTCTCAATCCCAGTAACTCTGGGATTAATCCTTCATTCTTTCCTGTTTCCTCTTCAGACACTTCCAGTATCTACCCTCACCCTTAATGCTCCCACTATCATCTCGCGCCTCCCGGCGCCCCTGGAATCCCACCCTGAGCTCTGGTGGTAGGACCCAGCCCCCACAGCCCCACTCGCTGCACACAACGTGACGTCCCCGAAACCTGGGCGTCTTTATGCCCCACGCCTCCTGTGTGCTTCTCTCTTCCCTTCACTTACCGCTGTTTCATGCTCGTGGAAGAAAGGTCGCCGTTCCCTCTTGTCACTGTGGAAGAGCCCTGGACTCAGCAGACCCAGGATCTGCCTGTCCCCCCGCAGCTCACTCGCTTTGTGACCTTGGATCTTGGGCAAATCAAGCAATCTCCCGGGGACTCCCGCTCTTCGTTTACAAAATGGAAATGGCAATTGCTCTGTCAGTCTTAGGGTGAGGCTCTTCGGTGGAGCCAATAAGCTAATATGTGTGAAAGGGCTTTTTAAACTGTAACGCTTCCACAAGCCAGAGAGGTTATTTTTGTTAGAATTATTAATGCTCTGGAACACTCTTATCTTGGTGTGTGTGTTTAAGATTTTATTTATTTATTTGACAGACAGAGATCACAGGTAGGCAGAGAGGCAGGCAGAGAGAGAGAGGAAGGGAAGCAGGCTCCCCGCTGAGCAGAGAGCCCAATGCTGGGCTGGATCCCAGGACCCTGGGATCATGACCTAAGCCAAAGGCAGAGGCTTTAAGCCACTGAGCCCAGGCGTCCCTTTATCTTGGGTTCTTTTCTCTCTCTGCCCCCTTGTTGCTCAAGCTAACCCCTTGAATGCTTGGTGTCTCCATTTTCTAAGAGCAGGATATTTCCTCACTTCCTCCAGAGACCAAAGGTCAGATGAGCTTTAAGTCCCCAGAGAGCTTTGTCTGAAAGGAAGCCCCAGAGAACTGCTTCTCTTGGACTCTGTCCTGAAATAGCCAGTGATGAAAGGTCCACACAGCTGGCAAAAGGGTGGCTGGTTTCTGCTCACTGGAAACAGGATCCCAGCAGGAGATGGGACAGCTGCATTGTAGGAACCGTCCATCTCCTGGGCTCTTGTGGGCCTTTTTAGTACACTCTGATTTTTGCTGGGGTGTTTCAGACTCAAGAAGGCTGGGAGAAAGGTTCCACTTTGCCAAAGGGTTTAATACAGAAAAGATGAAAGAGACCTTGACCCCTTGGCCAGGTATGATGAAATAGCATTGTTAATTAATTTTTAACATTTTGTGAGCGCTTAAAATGTACCAAGCCTTAGGCAATATAGCACTTTTCTTATTTATGTATTTTTTCAAATTTGTATGTATTTTCTCAATTTTCTTATTTAAATTTAACTTTTGAAGTGGCTTCATTTTACTTATAAAGAACTTGGGCTTAGAGAGGTCATGCTGTAGTAATTACTGTAGTTAGAGTTACTATCTCTGGTTATAGTGCCTTCTACATGTCAGGTGTTTTATATTCATTATTTAATCATTGACAACCTCATGAGTGCTCTTATTTCTGCCGTATAGGATAAATTCTCAGAGGCTTAGAATTTAAGGATCTTGCTCAAGATCACAGCCATTTAAGAACTGGAATTCAGACTGTCACCAAAGCCTTTCTTTTTACACTATGCCATATAGCCTTATTTTTGGATTAAAAAAAAAAAAAGAATTGAGTGGTTTTAAATCAAAGCCAAGTAAAGCAGCATTTAGTGGGTCCTTACTACATGAGGAAAGCATGAGGGTAGATGGTTCGGCCTACAAAGAAGTATAAAACACAGCCTTTTTATAGTATGTATATCCAAAGAAGTGAGGCATAAGTTGTGTAAAAATTAAATCAGATTCATTGGATAAGTTAATTATTGAGACCAGTTTTATGCAAGGCACTACACTAAGCCTTGTGATTGGCAGGAACATGGTTCTAGGGAGCCACAGGGATTGAACCCAGTGAAATCCATGGTCATTTCATTACCATCGTATAATCTCAGCAGGTGTTTGTTGCGTGGGTGCATCTCTGAATAAAAAGTCCTTTGTGTCATCTGGGCCAGAGGTTCTCAAACCTTGCTGATGAGAAACATGGGAAGCTTTTAAAAATTGATCTCTGGGGGCACCTGGGTGGCTCAGTGAATAAGCGTCTGCCTTCAACTCAGGTCATGATCCCAGGGTTCTGGGATCGAGCCCCACACTGGGCTCCTTGCTCAGCGGGGAGCCTGCTTCTCCCTCTCCCACTCCCCCTGCTTGTAATCCCTCTCTCACTCTCTGTGTCAAATAAATAAATAAAATCTAAAAAAAAAAAAAAAAAAAAACTGACCTCTGGGAATGAGGACCCTAAAATCTGTATCTTTGAAAGTTTCCCAGGTGACTGTGACAGTAGACTCAGGAAGCTCTGAACTCGGTTCTACTTGGGCCACTTGTTGGCAAGTCACTGATGGAAAACTGCTAGAATAGGTAATTACCCAAGAGCTATCCTAAGGCGCCCGTGATTGGTTAGCAGGTGAGGGATGCGGACAATGCTTAGAGTGGAGAGGAGGGCAGGTGGAAGGACTTGTTAAAGCACAGAGAACCAGAGATTTCTGTGGGCCCTCATGGATGGGGCAGGCTTGCATGGGTGGAGAGGCTTCTAGACGGGCACCATCATGAATTGTGCGGATGAGCTTAGCAAAAGAAGGTAGGCACACCTGGGCCGATTTCCTTGGAAAATTACATGACATTTATTAGAAAGGACTCTGGATACTGTGGGTGGGTGTCTCTTGGGCAAAATGAGATTTTCCCATCTCCCTACTTCCTTGGGCATCAGTTAATGTGAGCCCAGAGAACGCAGATTCATTTTTGTGTATGCCTCACTCTGGCCAGTTAGCTTTAGTTTGTATTTATTTCCAAACTGATTCTCCCAGGAACTTTCCGGGACTACTAGAGAGTTCTAGTCCTGTATGTTCAATAGTTTTAACTCTACTCATCCTGATTTCTATCCCAAGCACTCTTCTCTATATGGGATAAGACTGAAAGGTCTTCATGTAAGAAGTTACTATCATTCTGGTCACCCAGTCCTGAAACCTGACTCCTCTTTGGCTCATCTATCTTCCTTGCCTCGCCAAATCCACTCATTTGCCAGATCCGTTGTTTCTACTTTCCACTCAGTCAACAAGTACTTCCTGGATACTTCGAGAGAGCCAGGTACTATCGAAGTGTTCTAAATGCATTATTTCATTTCACCTCCCTAGCAACCCTACGAGGATGGATAGTTTTCCGTTGTACCCATGGGGAATCAGACTCGGTGAGATCAGAGGATCTGCCCAAAGTGAAAAACCTACGCAGCAAGGGAGCTGGGCTCAAACTTGGCTCCTTCAGACTTAATATCACTCATTTGAGGAGTAGATTCAAGCTCCTTAGTCTAGCACTAGAGAGACCGCTACCTTCCATGTCCATTGTACCTTTCTCTTCTCCCATGTGCTTTCTTACCCCTGTGCCTGAGCTCACACACTTTCCTCTACTTGAAAAGTCAACCTTTGCCATCTTCCTCTGCCCTCTGCTGCCAAGCTACAGAAGTGTGCTTTTTTCTCAGAACTCCTGCATCAGATCCTCTTATTTGACCCTCTTTTCTGGCAGCTAGAACTCGGAGCTGCTTCATTGTCATGTGCTCTGTGTCATACGTCCCTGCCTATGTCTTCCGTGTGTGCCCTCAGCAGCGAGGGGGAAAAGGTCAGGGTGTGAGACTAAGTAGCACATACTCAGCTTCTCTGGCTAGCCAGTCCACTGACTGCATCCGGACCTCAGTTCCTTCCTTCTTTTCTTTCTTTTTAAGATTTTATTTATTTGAGAGAGGGCAAGAGAGCACAAGCAGAGGGAGAGGGAGAAGCAGGCTCCCTGCTTAGCAAGGAGCCCGATGCAGGGCTCGATCCCAGGGTCCTGGGGTCATGACCCAAGCCTGAGGCAGATGCTTAACCCACTGAGCCACCCCGGGGCCCTGAGCTTAGTTTCTTTTTAAAAAGAACTGCATTCTACTACTACTGAGTAGTAGAAAGAAAATCATTTGTTACATTCCTACATTAAACAGAATGACATTCAGATTTTTGTTTTTTTGGGGTTTGCCATTGGACCAGACATTTGGAAGTTGGCAGCCAGGAGTTGTATGTGTGATAATAGTTCTCCTTGCGACGTGCAGCTCGCTTAATTTCTGAGGATCTGTACGTAGTGGGGAGGGTGGGAGATGACTGTGGCAAGGATTGATAGAAGTAGCTTATAAGGTCTCTTCTTGCCCAGACACACTTGGATTTGAACTTTCTGATCCATCCCAGAATGTCTTAAAATAGGCAGAATAGTGTAGTGACAAAAAAATGTGAGTCTGGGACTCAGTGTATTGGTTTAGATGCTTTTGGTTCAGGCAATCAAAATCTAAAGTCACTTGGTTTTAACAAAAAAGGGACTTACTGACTCATGTAACTAGAAAGTCCAGAAGCTGGTCAGGTTTTTCAGGTAGTGTCTGATCTAGAGATTCTTAATGTCTTCACAGATATGACTCCATTTGTCTGATTCTCTCTGTGCTGCTGTCCTCCATGGGTAGCTTCATCCTTGAGGTAGCAAAGTGGCTGCAACATACAAGGCTTCATACCTGCTTATCACTGTAGTTCAGAACAAGAAAGAACATTTCCATCTTCAACCATCAAGGTCCTGGGCTTTGCTCTGAATGGACCAATTATGTCATGTGCCCACTCTTCATCCAGAGACGGACCAGGGGACACCAAGGGCTGATCAGTTCAGGTCAACTAAGGCCCAAATCTAGAAGTTAGGGAAGGGGTGTCAGACCCACCCAAGCCACCCAAGCAATAGGGATACTGCATAGGAGGGCAGGATAGAATGGATATGGAGAAGTTTGGCCAAATTCTCCACTGTTAACAGCCATGTTGCCCCTGATCAAATTCTGGCTCTGTTAGCTAGATGTTCTTAGAGAAGTTACTGAACTTTGCCAAGCATTGGTTTCCTCATCTCAGTTCTTCAATTAATGATGTATTAAAGCACATAGTATAATTCCTGGCACTCCATAAGTGTCATGAGGATGATGATGCTGGGGATGATGAGATTGAAGAGGGAGAGAGCAACGGCATTGACCCCAATTTAGGGAGCAGCCGAGTTACAGGAATGTTTGCTAGTTAGGAACACGCTCTCTTGATGAGGCTGCTGCTTGATCTGCTGCCTCGTCCTGCTCTTCTCCATCTCTGCCCTTATGTCCTGTGTAGGAATGCTTTCCTTCCTCTCCCCTGCCTCTAAATCTACCTCAAGGCACAGCCCAAGTGCTACTTTTTTTAAAAAAATATTTTATTTTTTTGATAGAGAGAGACACCACAAGCAGGCAGAGAGAGGGAAGGAAGCAGGCTCCCCACTGAGCAGAGAGCTCGATGCGGGGCTCGATCCCAGGACCCTGAGATCATGACCTGAGCTGAAGGCAGAGGCTTAACCTGCTGAGCCACCCGGGTACCCTCCAAGTGCTACTTTTATAGTAGTTTAGGTCTGTGTTTGTGTAGACAGGTAACCGAGTCTCCCCCATGAGCAGGATCAGTAGATCCAAGTAGACCTAAGAGCTTAGGTCTGGATTAGACAGACCTGGTTTTGCGGCCGGGAAGCAGGATCACTTGGGAAAGTTATTCAGCCGGTTTCCTCATCTGTAAACAGGGTCTTCATAGGCTCTTCTTTGGAGAGTTGTGGAGAGAATGAAATAACGTACTATATGGAAGGAGCTTAGCTCAGTGCTGACACAGAGCGACTAATGCATCTT
This sequence comes from Neogale vison, assembly GCF_020171115.1. Lineage (NCBI taxonomy): Eukaryota > Metazoa > Chordata > Mammalia > Carnivora > Mustelidae > Neogale > Neogale vison. Next base: position 19,278,794 of record NC_058092.1, on the reverse strand, counting down.
ATCCTGGCCTCATGAGGTCACGGTCTGGGTTACAGTCTCTGAAGAAGTTACTGCCATGCTGGGCACATGGTTGGTGCTGAGTAAATACTTGGCAGTGGGTTTTGTTTTTTTTTTTTTAAGAATTTTTATTTATTTGAGAGCTAGAGTGCGAGTGAGGGGAAGGACAGGAAAAGAGGGAGAGGATCTTATTTATTTATTTATTTATTTATTTGACAGAGATCACAAGTAGGCAGAGAGGGAGGGGGAAGAGCAGGCTCCTTGCTGAGCAGAGAGCCAGATGTAGGGCTCGATCCTAGGACCCTGGGATCATGACCTGAGCTGAAGGCAGAGGCTTTAAACCCACTGGGCCACCCAGGCGCCCCGAGGGAGAGAATTTAAGCAGACTCCCTGCTGAGTGTGGAGCCTGACAAGAGGCTTAATCTCATGACCCTGGGACTATGACCTGAGCTGAAACCAAGAGTCGGACCCTCCTGTGACTGAGCCACCCAGGCGTCCCCTTGCGAGTGGGTTTTGGGGAGCATGGGGGCTCTTTTTCCCCAGCTGTCCCTTCACCCTGCTCCCAGCAACAACAAAGCAGCCCTTAAACCTTGGCGAGGTCAGTGTAGCAAAGTTGATGACGTGGAAGACGGAGTGAGTCCCTGCCAGGGAGATGGGGTGATAAGGAGTGTGGGACACGGGTGACAGATAACACATAGAAGCAACAGGAAGCTAAAAGGAAACCAGCAAGAGGCTGTTCTGTGTTCCGCCCTCAGCCATCAAGTCCGGCTCTGCCCAGGTCATTGTTTGTTTCAACTGGTGATAAAATGGGGATGAACCAGTCCGTGGGCTTCCCGCCTGTCACAGGACCCCACCTCGTGGGCTGCGGGGATGTGATGGAGGGACAGGGTCGCCAGGTAAGTGCTTCAGCTCCATCCCCGCACATCTCCCCCGCTGCTTCTGTGCCCTGTCAATAGCCAACCTAACAGGTGTGGTTCTCAGCAGGGGAAATGGAGTTAGAGCTGGATTTGCTGGTAGAGCCCCTAGGTCCGTCTTTCCTGACCTTTTTCTTCTTCTTTCCTATTAGAAACCTCTCAGTAGCCAGAGATGGATCCTTTTGCCAGCTAGGAGGAAGGCAGGGGCTCCAGCAACAAAGGCAGCTCTCAGATCCCCTGCCCAGTCTTGAGAGCAGATGCTGGATCTGGAAAGGTTTCCAGTCTCGTCCCCAACCTGAGGGTGTGAGTGGGGAGCAGTGGACCGTGTGCTCTTGACCTTTTATTCTCCAAACTGGGTAGGAAGGCCTGCTCCTCCTCTTCCTCTCCTGCCTTTATCCATTTTCCCTCCTGCTTTGGTTCTGGACTTTCCATCCACCAGTTCCCAAGTGCTTCTCTGCTGGCCCTTGGACTCCCCCTTTCCCTTGTGAGAGGCACATACTTCCTGTTGACCTGTCACCCACTCCCATGTGAAACAATTGTGTTGCTGCTTCCTAAGGGCCAGCCTCGAGAACGGGTCTGGGTAACCCCCAGATGCTGCCCCCCCAGCATGAGGGCTAATCTCATTCCCAGGGCTCCTCCAGGCCTGGGCTCAGGGTCAGATTTAAATCTCTCAGATCCAAGCACTGAAAATATTTTAGTGCCCCCCCAGATGTCATTGAAAATACAGTCGGCTATTTGAAATAACATAAGCCTTACGTGTATGCTAAAAATAAAACTGCTGCTTTCCGGATTTTCTGGATGTAAAATTCAGGTATATGAATGTACGCTTAAGTGCCCCATTTTGTTGGCCTGCTTTGCTGGTACCCTACATACCCCCTGAGTGTGCCTGTGGAGAAATCTCACCAGGCTTGGATTCTTGCTCTGAGCAGTTGCTGTCTTCTTTCCTCCAGGGAAGCTTCTTTCGACTCTTCTACCCCTGCCAAGAGGCAGAAGAGACCCCAGAGCAGCCACTTTGGATTCCCCGCTATGAGTACTGCACGGGCCTGGCCGATTACCTGCGCTTTAACAAGCGCTGGGGTGGGTTGCTGTTCAGCTTGGCTGTGGGTAAGTGCTGCCCACCCCCCCACACACATTCCCAGCTTTTTAGTTCTGTTCCTAGGAGATCCCTAGACAGGCACAGTACTGTTAAAGCTGGCATCGTCCAGCCCTCTTGTAGTGGGGCATGCATGAGCCAATGTGGTGTGGAGAGTTAGGAGAGGATTACATACATTGGTTACAGAGCTATGTTGTCCTGGGTTCAAATCCACACTTCATCATTGAAAGTTTCTCCTTAGCTCTCCTCTCTCTGGGTAAAGTGATGTTGAATCATCTACTTCTCCCAAAGTCCCCACCATGAGGAACTCTAATTAACTGCCTTGGCATCTCAGGGGTTTACCCCATAGTTGTTTGGTACTTCTTTGTTTTTATCTTCCCATATTCTATCTTATTAGTACTTTCTAAGGAAGAAAGGGGGAAAGCAAAGGTGATTGATTGCCCTGGACTGCTCAGGGGTAAAAGGTGCTTTTCCAGTGAGGAGGGCACATGTCCCCACCCATGCCTTTGCCCCGACTGCCCCTGGGATTCCGGCTTCAGGGCAGCCGGAGGTAACATAGGCCCTGTCTCTGCTAGGATCTTGTCGCCTGCCTGTTAGCTGGAATGGCCCCTTTAAGACCAAGGACTCCGGATATCCTCTGATCATCTTCTCCCATGGCATGGGAGCCTTCAGGTAAGACCTTCTGTCCCTCAGACCTTGTCATAGCCCTTAACTCACAGCAGCTGCTGAGTCTTGACTTACTCTCAGGGGGCAGAGAGACAGACATTTCCATCTGCCAGCACTGGGTCCACCGTCCCATGAAGGCCATCCCTAAGCCTCTGTCACCTGGTGGGGTCTTTCTGCAGGCTTCCCATCCTTTACTTCTCATGTTCCTGCATGAATAAATGAATAAGCAGACATAATTGATTACATGTTTATATTATATTTAAAAATAAAGAAACATTTATAAATAAACACTTCTAGCTCTCTTCCTATATACACAGCACAGAAGTCTTAGAAGGAGCTGGAGTATTAAGCCAGACTCGTTCCCTCAGTGCCTGTGGAGGGACAGCTCTGCCATAGTGCCGACGTAGCGGTGACACGGGCCCACTCCCTGCACGCCAACCTGGGAGGCTGTGCCCCGGCAGCACAGAACAGCCGTAGAACTCTCAGGGCCCTGATATCCTCTGCATGGTGTGTGAGGGTTCAGTTAGGCCGGCACCTAGCAAGCGTGCACACACACAGTGCTCGCTTTTTTTTTTTTTTTTAAAGATTATTTATTTATTTGATAGGGATCACAAGTAGGCAAAGAGGCAGGCAGACGGGGGGGGGGGGAAGCAGGCTCCCTGCTGAGCAGAGAGTCCGATGCAGGGCTCGATCCCAGGACCCTGAGACCATGACCCGTTCCAAAGGCAGAGGCTTAACCCACTGAGCCACCTAGGTGCCCCGTGTTAAGTAGCTTAATAACCGTAATTCATATGTTGCTGTTTAATCTTGTGACTATTCTGTCTCTATGTTCATTATCAACATAAAAGTCTAGTTTATGTCCTAGAGTGTCACATGTCGTAAAGGTGTCTATTTTTGCCTTCCCACTCCCTAAACCATTTTCCACACTGTAGCCAGGGAGATCTGTTTGTTTTGTTTTTTATTTTTATTTTATTTTTTAATATTTTAAAAAGATTTTATTTATTTGACAGAGAGAGAGATGGCAAGAGAGGGAACACAAGCAGGGGAACAGGGAGAGGGAGAAGCAGGCTCCCCGCTGAGCAGGGAGCCTGATGCAGGGCTCGATCCCAGGACCATGGGATCACAACCTGAGCCGAAGGCAAGCACTTTAATGATTAAGCCACCCAGGCGCCCCTTGTTTTGTTTTTAAAAGATGTATCCATTTATTTGAGAGAGAGGGAGACTGAGCATGAGCGGGGGGGGGGGGCGCAGAGAGAGAGGGAGCGAGAGAATCTCAAGCAGGCTCCCTGCTGAATGTGGAGCCCGAGGTGGGGTTTGATCCTAGCACCCTGAAATCATGACTTGAGTCCAACCAGCTGAGCCACCCAGGTGCTCTGAGGGAGATTTGTTTTAAAAGCAAATATGACCTTTAATTTCAGCACCTAGAACAGTGCCTGACAGATAGTAGGTGCTCAGTAAATAGTTGTTAAATAAATGAATGAATGTCGCTTCCCTACTTCCCTACTTCGTCTTTACAGTAGCCCTTTGAACTTACTTCAGCTCCTGTCATTGTCTTACCTGGATGCATGTCCCCAACAGTCTCCAGCCTTGTTTCTTACTACTTGCCCCACTCCAACTCTCTAGACACACTGACCTTCTTTCACTTACATAAAGGTACTACGTTATTTTCTGCTTCAGAGTTTTTAATCTGTTCTGTGCTTTGTGGTTCTTCCCTTTGCCTGGAATATTTGCTGTTCTGCTCCTCTCTTCCTCCTGTGCTCCCCACCCCTTCATCTTTGCCTGGCTAATTCCAGATCTCCCTCAAGGTCTTAGTTTGGATGTGGCTTTCTTAGGGACACCCATCCCTTAAACATTAGTTCACGTTTTCCCGTAATATGCTTTCATTAGATAACCTGTACTTTCCAATATTTAACACAATTGTAGTGAAGGAATTACACATGTGATTATTCTTTAAGGTCTGTCTTTCCTACTGGGTTGTAAGCTCCATGAAGGCAAGAGCCATATCTGTCTTCTCTCTCTTTTGGTACCTAGGACAATACCTGGAAAGTAGTAGTTTCTCAAAGAATATTTATTAAGTGAATGCAAGGGCTATGTTTTGCTAGGTTTTCATTCATTTAGCAAGTACATGGCATAAGAAGAAGGTGAGTCCTCTGGGGATAAGTCAAGGAATTGCATTTCCTCGGGGAACCCAAACATGTTCTCTCATAAGTGTAGCCCGTGGCAGGAGAGTGAATGCAGAGATGAGACCATAAGGCAAGTGGATGGTTTTCAGTGTCACTTTCTTATTCAGTAAACTTAGTACCTGTCGGGGCGCCTGGGTGGTTCAGTGGGTTAAGCCGCTGCCTTCGGCTCAGGTCATGATCTCAGGGTCCTGGGATCGAGTCCCGCATCGGGCTCTCTGCTCAGCGGGGAGCCTGCTTCCCTCTCTCTCTCTGCCTGCCTCTCCATCTACTTGTGATTTCTCTCTGTCAAATACATAAAATCTTAAAAAAAAAAAAAATTTAGTACCTGTCATATGCTGGGCCTGTGCTGGGGTTTTTTACTCATTAGTGAGTAAGATAGAGTCCCTTCCGTCAGAAGGACTATAGTCTAGCAGGAAAAAGAAGCCAGAAACATTCTCTCCTAAGCTCACAGGTATTTTATACAGAGAGCAGGTGAGCACATGACTTTAGAGAGTGGTCTTTTAAGAATCTGTATTGAGACTTCACACCTCAATCAACCTGGGTGACCCAGTTATAAATACTCTTCATTCATCAGAATGAAACTCCAGGCCAAAGGGCAGGGAGGAAAAGGGACCTGGTTTCCTCCTGTTGCGTAAGTGGTTAATTCAGGATCTGAAATCCTTCCAGACCTCTGTGTCCCCACCCCAGGGAGCAGTATGTGCATTTAAACGTTCCCTGCTTGCAATGTGCTATTGTTCCTTTGGTTTCCACACAGTCCTGTGAGGTAGGCGGTGGGGGTGTGTATCTTACAGATGACCAAACGGGCTCTGAAAGGCGGACTTGCTGAAGGTTACACAGTCTGAACTGGGAAGGGATCAGAGATCTCTCTGGTTCTGCCTCCCTCGGAAAAGTGAGAGAAGGTGAAAGGAAATGTAATGTCTGTCCTTCCTGACTTTTCTGAATCAGTTAAGATCCAGGCAAATTGTAATAATAGAAAAACCGCCCACAGTAGTGGCCTAAGCAATAGGAAATGTGTTTCTTGCTCAGGTCAAAGAACGCTAGTGGTAGACAGAGATGATATGGTACTTTCACAGAGTTACCGGAACTTCTTTTATCATGCTCTGCCCCATGTGGGTTCCATCTCTAAGGCTGTCTAATGACGTCAGGGGGCTGCTGTAGCTCCTGCCATTCACCTACATTCCAGGCAATAGGAAGGGAGAACCCTCCTGAGACCTTTTTTTTTTCCCCTGAAAGTTCTATCGAGCACAGTCGGTTACGTTCCAATGACTAGAGCTGCTCTGTTCATTTTAGTAGCTTTTAGCAACATGTGGCTGTTGAACATAGCAAATATCGCTGGTGTAAACTGAGATGTGCTGAATTATAAGATACTGGATTTCAAAGACCTCATATGGGAAAAAAGAGCTAAATAAAATATTTTATTAATTCCACATTTCTTTTTTTTAAAGATTTTATTTTCATTTATTTGGCAGAGGGAGATCACAAGTAGGCAGAGAGGCAGGCGGAGAGAGAGATAGGAGGAAGCAGGCTCCCCGCTGAGCAGAGAGCCCGATGCGGGACTCGATCCCAGGACCCTGAGATCATGACCTGAGTCGAAGGCAGAGGCTTAACCCACTGAGCCTCCCAGGCGCCCCCCACATTTCTTTTTTAAAGTAATCTCTATACCCAATGTTGGTCTCAAACTCATGACCCCGAGATCAAGAATCAGATGCTCTACCAACTGAGTCAGCCAGGCACCCCTAACTCAGACATTTTGATTATATGTTAAAATGATAATGTTTTGGCTCTGTTAAATTAAATAAAATTTATTATTCAGATTAATTCCACCTTTTTTTTAACTTTAAAAAATATATCTACTAGAGAATTTCAATTACTTATGAGGGCAGCATTATATTTCTGTTGCTGGGCTGGAACTTAATCACATAGATAAACCTGGCTGCAAGGGAGGCCGCAAATGTCATACTGATATCTGTATCTTCAGCTGATAATCAGATTCTGCTACTAAGGAGGACAGAAAAACAAGTGTTTAGGCGGTTGACAGTGTCTGGCGTATTCCTTTTTTTCTAGGAAGTTGGAGGCTGGACAGATTGACATGCTAAATTACAGGTGCATATTTGCATATTACAGAAAGGGCCAGAGTGCCTGTCTCCAGGGATCTGAGTGGCTAATTTGGGAGACCTACAAGAATACGTAGACAATAAAAATGCAATTGTTGGAGTAGCCAGACTATATTGGGGGTGGGTGGAGGAGATGAATCAGGGTTTGTGTGGGGTTGAAAACACCATGGATGGATTTACACATGCTTCTTGGAGCCTTGGGGAGACGAGTGCTCTGCTAACCAGAGAAAGCACCTTGAGGAGGGAGGGTTGCAGGTGAAACTTCCTCTCTTCAGTCTTTTGAGATGGTCACCAGCAGAGCATGGTTGGAATGGGGGTTGCAGGGGCCATTCTTGTGAGCGCTTCTCTCGTCTCTCGCATCTCTAGGACGCTGTATTCAGCCTTCTGCATGGAGCTGGCCTCCCACGGCTTTGTGGTTGCTGTCCCGGAGCACAGGTGAGGGGTGAAGGCCATAATGAACTCTTGGATTGGCAGCCGCCAGTGGGCTGGGATAGAGGCTAGTCCCTTACCCGTATATTATTTCTAATCTTCACAATGACCATGCAAGGCGGGTATTCTACTCATTTTCAAGACAAGGAAACCAAAGTTCAAAGGTTCACTTGCTGGAAGGGACACAGCTGAGTTGGGGCCCAAGTCCAAGTCAGTCTTTAAAATCAGTGTTTTTTTCTACTCTCCTGTGTATGGCCCCAGATCTTTCTCCCTGTTAGCCAAAAGATGACCTAGAGTGTCTTGGCGGAAATGGAGGATTTGGCAAAGGGGAAAAATAAGCTCAAGGGTGTCCCCTAGTTTCTCCAGCGGCACGTGTATTTCAGGGATGGGTCCGCCTCGACCACCTGTTTCTGCAAGCAGGCCCCGGGGGAGAACCAGCAAACTCCCGAGCCGCTGGAGGAAGAATGGATTCCTTACCGTCAGATTGAGGAAGGGGAGAAAGAGTTCCATGTCCGGAACTGCCAGGTAGGCTTGTGCCTGTTGGGGAGGGGGAGTTAATAAGCCTGTCCTCCTGGCACTAACAGTCCCTAAGAAGACTTTGATCTTCTGTCCTGAAATCTCACTCAGAGTGGGTCTGAGCTTGCCATGGCAGAGAAAGGGGGTAGTAATCAAGACTCTTCACAATTGTAGGTGACAGAAACTTAATTTAATCTTGGTAGGCAAACCAGAGAATTGACTGGCTTATACAGGTGCATGTAAGGGGCAGGACCACTGGAGCCCGATACCATCAAGATGTTTTTTCCTTCTCTGTCTCCTCTGCTGGTTGGTCTTATCTGCAGACTGCCTTAGAACCACAAGGTTAAAACCACAGCTCTGGACAGACTGAGTTTGCATATACTTGGCCTCACCACCAGAGAGAATAGGGCTCTTTGGAGGGTCGTCCCCCAGTTGTCACACCTGCCTCAAGCTGCAGAATGAAAAATCCTGGAGGGAGGTTTCTGGGCCCAGGAGAAGTACCCAAATGGGAAATTTTCATCAGAAATAGGTTGACAGATTTGAGGGGGTCGGTCACAGTCCTCAAAAGTCAGGGGTAGTGGGTGAATTGGGGGTAGGTGAGTGCTAGGCAGATGAAAACAATAGATGTATGCTATAAATAGGGAAGTCAAATCCAGTACTGGGTTGATTAAAAAAAAAAACCACTCTTACTTCTTTTGTGTTCAGGGTGCTTTCCTATATGTTGTCTTACTGGGTCCTCCTGACGCCCCATGGGGAGGGGGGCAGTGTGAAGGGCCATGCTGACTCCAGTGGACCGTTAGGTGGCGCTTGTATGGAGCTGCTGGGAGGTTGCTGAGCCTTTCTCAGGCCATGGAGCCCACGGTGCTTGCTGAGCACTAGGTGGGCATGCTCTCCCCACACCCTCCGTCGGCTCTGTCAGAGAGTGAGGTTCTTGCCGAACGGTTGTGCCGTGTTCTGTTCCCGCCCCCACCACGACTCTGTGTTGCAGGTGCATCAGAGGGTGAGCGAGTGTACCCGGGTGTTGAGGATCCTGCAAGAGGTCACTGCTGGGCAGATCGTCCTCAATATCTTGCCCGACGGGCTGGATCTGAAGACCTTGAAGGTATGGCAGCAATTAGTGTCACCTGGAGCACATGTGTTCATCAGGACCTTGGGGTCTGTTCTGTTCTGCATAACAAAAACCTAACTCATCGGCTTAAACTAGAAGAGAATTTGTTGGCTCTGATAAGTGAAGAAGACCAAGCGCAGACTGGCTTTAGGCCGGCGTAGCGAGATCCAGGGTCGCAGACATTGTCATCAAGGCTCTGGCACTCTCTCTTCTTCTCCTGGCTCCCTTCCACTCCATGTGTGGGCTTCATTCTCACCGGACTCTCCCCATTAGGCAGGAACCCTGGTTGCTGGCAGCCCAAGCCTATATTTCAATGAAGCTTCAAATTTAAAAGGAAAAGAGATTCTCGTGGCTTCCACTGTTCTGAGAAGGCTGTGGCCCTGCTTGGGTTACATGTCCCTTCTGGACCAGTCACTGTACGAGAGGGACAGGGTGTTCTGATTGGCCTGCCTACATTATACACCCACTTCTGGGTCAGGGGAACCTGAGCGCCAGGACTGGCATCCCTACAGGGCCACGTGGATAAGGGAAGGATGTCTCGTTCCCCAAAGGAAGGGCTGTTGAGCAACGAACAACCTGTGTTCTTTTCTAGTTCTTTCCTTTGAGGGAATCCCAAAAATCCTTCCAGGAGGATAGAAACTGTCCCAGCTCTGGAATCTGGTTCCTATGCAGATACATTCCCATCACCCCGCACCCCCCCATCTTTCCCACCTGAGTTCAAAAGTAGCTCAGGCTCTATTTAGAGAACCAAGAAATCACACAAAAGCATAAAGAAAAAAAGCTTTTCTTTTTGCATGTTGAAGTTTGTCTTTCCAGTTCCTTTAAACGCGTAACACATATGTTTATGTTTTTAAAAACAATAATGTTATTATTTAATACATGCTGTTTTGTGGACCTTTTTTTCACTTAGAATACTAGTCTGAAGGTCTTCTTATGCCAATTAATATTTTTCTATGGCATGATTTTTTGATAGCCATGTAGTATACCATTGCACAAATGAGAATGGGGTGTGTGTGTGTGTGTATATGTACATACATACATATATATATATAAATTAACAACTACTGTTGTATGAGTACTTAAAATGATAAGAGCCCCTTACAGAAACTTATGCAGCAAGCATTATTAGCTCTTTACATAAAAAGAAACCAAGGATCAAAGAGGCTAAGAATCTACCCAAGGTTACGCAGTCAAGTAAGTGGTAGAGTCAGACTTCAAACTGGGGCCTTTTGATCCCAAAGCCTGTGCTGTGTGCCCCACAGACTTACTAGCAAATGCCTTTTAAAGGCTCTGGTCGAGTCAAGGCCAACCAGGGCACGGTATCTGCCTGGAGGGCAGCTGGGAGCCGACATCTGAAGCACTTCTCCAGCAGAGCGCTGTGTGCTGCCGGCCCCTAGCAGATAGACAGGGTTCCGGTCACTAAAGTACAGGGTTGCGTGCCTCTGAGCCTGCGACAGGCCTTGGGCAGGCTGGAGTTGAGTTGGATTATCATTGAGGGAAATACGGCATAAAAACAGCTAAGAACATTTTCACCTAGCAGAGTAAGTTCTAAAAATTGATTACTCACTCTTGTTGGCAAAGGTCTGGGGAAGCAGATACTGTGCTGGCTTGCCCGTGAGAGTACAGATTGCCCCACGCAGAGCAGTTTGGCAATAGCTATCAGCAGTACAAGCGGGTATATTCTTTGACCTAGTGATGTCCAGTTCTAGGAATGGATTCTGTAGATATCTACACGTGCAGCTTGGTAATATGTACAAGGTTATTCGTTCCACTGCTGTTGGTAATGGCAAAAGACTGGTCATATCCTAAGTGTTCTCCAGTAAGGGAAGTCGTTGAATAGATTATGGGACAATGGATATTAGTTTTGGTAATGCTAATGGCTGTAACTACTAAGTCCCAGACCTCAGTAGCTTAATGCAATACAAATTTACTTCTCTCCCACGCCAAGTTGCAAATAGGTGCTCCTCTTGCAAGGGGTGACTCAGGGATCCAGGCTCCTTTTAGCTTATAGCTCTACCCTCTTCTGCTTGTGAAACCCAAGGCCACTGTGTGCATTAAGCCAGGAGCGGGGAAGGGCATGGAGGTTTGTACAAAACACTTTTTTATGGGCCAGGCCTGGAAGTGGAGATACCGCTTTCATGCTCCTGTTGGCTGGAACTCAGTCCCAAGGCCACGTCCAGCCGCAGGGAAACAGAGTCCAGCTGTATGTTGGGAAAGAAGAAAGACAGATTTGGTGATCAGCCAGCCGTCTACGCCATGGGGAAACCAGATGTAGCTATAAAAAAGGATAAGGAAGGTCTTTCTGTAACTAATATTATTATGCACAAAGGTAAGTTTTGTGTAAAGAGTGGGGATGTAGAGATTTGCATTTACCTGTGTGTGCATAAGTAAGCTCTCCAGAGACACTGAAGAAACTGACCCGTTTGGGGATACGTGTTGGGCCACTATGTGGAAAGGGAATGTGGTACATGGGTGACTAATTTATATGCTCCTGAGTTTCCGCATATATAAATATATTAACCTGTGGAAAAAAAGCAGAAGCGGCCATCAACCAAGTTGTTGGTCTGAAGGTACTAAGCAAAGGGAGAGAATTTAGGTACAGGGCCTCAAGAAGGAAACTGGGGAGAGCAGAGGAGAGCACGGGTTCAGGGCAGAGCCTCGGCCACAGAGGCTAGAGAGATTTCCCGAACCCCTCGGTAGGCAGCTGCAGTGGCTTCTTACATAACCGTGCCCTAGAGGCTTCTGGGGACAACTTGAAATAGATATTTGCAGAGCAGGAAGAGCAAGCCGACTCATTCTGCCCGATCAAAGTCAGGACAGATACCCAAAGGAAGTAGAAGCTGGCTTTGTTTCTACACAAGCAGCCCTTGCCTTCAGAGGGACATGGAGGAAGCAGGAGCTTTCTGTTCTGTCCCCCGACTTGGCTCTTGTGTCACCCTTTGGACTGGCTGTAAGGCAGGGATCTAGCGGTTGGAGACGCTTCTCGTTCCTAACGTGCTCGCACGGATGGATCTGTGTGGAATCCATCATTTAGGCCCAGTCATTTCTTCACGTATATTTAGCTGTCTCCCTGGTCCAGGTATCACAGGTGGTATGCTTACAAAAATGAAGATGAGGGGCGCCTGGGTGGCTCAGTGGATTAAAGCCTCTGCCTTCGGCTCAGGTCATGATCCCAGGGTCCTGGGATCGAGCCCCACATTGGGCTCTCGGCTCAGCAGGGAGCCTGCTTCCCCACCCCCCCTGCCTGCCTCTCTGCCTACTTGTGATCTCTGTCAAATAAATAAATAAAATCTTAAAAAAAAAAAAAAAACGAAGATGAAGAACATAGTTTTCAGAATTCCTGACTGCAGGAAGTTGTCTGGTCTGGGGATTGGCTGACTGGCCGCTCTCCCTTGAGCACGGGGTTCCTGCCCCACAGGCGGGACCTCATCCACTGTACAGTGCTTCTGCCTCATTGTCTCACTCTCTGCCTCCTGTCTCTGAAGAATTCCTGGAAAAGCAGCCCCACATTTCTGATTTGGTTCAGTTCTCTGCTTTCCTCAGGGCAGCATCAACATGAGCCGCGTGGCTGTGATGGGACATTCATTTGGCGGGGCCACAGCTGTCTTGGCTTTGGCCAAGGAGACCCAGTTTCGGTGAGTGTCTTAGCGACGCTGCTGTTGAGCTCTGCGCACTCTTCTGTCATTCAGCAAGTATTTGTCACACGAGCGTTATGTGCTAGGCACTGGTTTGGGAGCTGGGGATTCAGTGCCGAACAAGAAAATAAGGTCTCTGATTTCATGGAATTCTGTTATTGTGGGAAGAGACGGATGAGTAAACAAGCTAATAGCCAAATCCCCAGCACTCAGGTACAGTGAAGAAAATAAACAAGGCTGATACGCCAGAGTAACTGGAAGTTTCTTTCAGGAAGTGATTTAAGCCAAGACTTCAGAAGCCAACCGTGTGAAGGTCTAGGGAAGGATCATTCTAGGCAGAGGGAATAGGTAATGCAAAGGCCCTGAGGTAGAAGGAAGCTTGCCTTGTCAGTGTGGGAATGGCACAGTGAGTAAGGGGGAAGTGGTTCAAGATAATGATCAGAGAGATAAACAGACTAGATCACACGGCCTTTTGGCCAGGGTGAAGAGGGTTCAATTTTATTCCAAGTACAATGGGAAACCATTAAGGGTTTTAAGCAGAGAAAAATATTTTAAGTTTTTATTTATTCATTTAACTAATCACTACACCCAGCGTGGGGCTCAAACTCACAACGCCGAGATCAAGAGTTGCATATTCTTTTAACTGAGCCAGCCAGGCGCCCTGAGAAAAATCTTACTTACATGTTAAAGTATTAAGAATACAGTGCTGATAGTTCCAGGAAAAATCAGTGGATTAAGTGTCCAACTTGATCTCAGCCCAAGTCCTGATGTCAGGGTCCAGAGTTCAAGCCCTGTGTTGGGTTCCACACTAGGCATGGAGCCTACTTTAAAAAAAAAAAAAAAAATTAAAAAAAAAAAAGAATTAAAAATTAAAAAAAAAAAAAAAGATCCCTTTGGCTACTGTATGGCTACTCTACTGTATGAAGAGTGGATCGTTGAGGACAAGACTGAAAACCAAGAGGCCGGTTAGAGGAAGGCTGTTTTAGAGTCAAGGTCAGAGGTGATGGATTGGCATTCAGATGGAGGAGGCAGGATGGAGAGATGCGAATTGAGTCAGGATATGTTTTAGGATTTGAGTGGGGGAGATGATTGTCCTTTATTGAGATGGAGAAGACTGGAGGAACTCTGGGTAGGGGAGAGGAGCTAATCTTAGGGCCTTAGTTTTGCCCCAGGGGACAGATTACTGGACACACTGGCCATGTCTTTGAGCTCTGGCACCACAGAGGCTTTTCCTGACCTCCTGTGCCGTGCACACTGTGGGCTCACATAGCTCCACGTGCAGTCAGGGCACTAAGCTCTATTTTGTTCCCTTGTCTGTTCTGTCTCCCCTTGAGCCTTAAGAGCAAGAACTGTGTTATGTGTCTCTGTATCCACAGCATGGGGCTAAGCACATAGTAGGTACTCAGTGTTGAATGAAAGGCCTTTGCGTAACCCAGGTCAGCTGCCTGAGAGTAGACCCAGGAAAAGGTCTGATCCTTGCTGTCAGGGACTTTAAAATCTAGAAGGATCTGGGGTGTCTAGCTGGCTCATTGAGTAGAGCATCCAAATCTTGACCCCAGGTTGTGAATTCAAGTCCTGCGTTGGGCATGGAGCCTATTCTAAAATAGATATAAACAAACAAACAAACAAAACCTAGAAGCGTCTTTGGTGACAGGTAAAAGGGATGTCTATCCAAGATCCTAACTGAAGGGTCTGGGCCCTGGTACCCCCTTCTTGGCTTTCTGAGCCTTCCTCCCACTGAAGGGAAGAACCCTGTCCCTCCCCCACTGGCCTGACTATCCTTGCCTGGGTTTCTGCACAGCAGTTCCAAATGTCTGGTCCTGTCGCAGGTGTGCTGTGGCTCTGGACGCTTGGATGTTTCCTCTTGAACATGACTTTTACCCCAAAGCCCGAGGCCCTGTGTTCTTTATCAATGCTGAGAAATTCCAGACAGTGGAGAGTGTCAACTTGATGAAGAAGATATGTGCCCAGCACGAACAGTCCAGGATCATAACTGTCCTGTGAGTAAGCCCCAGGGTCTTGATCGGGATCCCCAGTGTCCTCTCCGTTTGCTACTTGGTGATGGCTCTCTTAATTTCTTGTAAATTATCTGTAAGTTCTACCCATTAATACAATACTTAAATACTTCCTGAAATGCAAAGTGTTAATTCCTTTAGGACTTCCGGTCTGTCCTCCTTCATCTAGCTCTACCTACAGTAATTCCTTTCCTACTTTATATGACCCGATGATGGGATTTACCTCTTGCTTCTGGAAGAAGAGTATTGTGGGATTGTGAGTTGGAGAGGGAAAGTATGGGTCGATGGACTCCAGAGATCTCTAACCTCATTTGGGAATTTTATTGAGTCTTTTGAAGAATGTAACTACAACAGACCCTTGACATTCACGAGATAGACTTTTGGAGACCTTGAATACCTCAATTCAGATATCGTCCATAAACCATCTATATTCTCCCCAAGAGAAACCACATTCACTTCCATTACTAGCACCGTGAGGTGGTTTTCTCACGGGAGCCACTTATCACAGAAAGAACATTTTGAGTGACCTTTAGATTCGTACCATAGATCAAAAGTGGCACAGAGTTCAGGTGCAGGGCTGAGGGCCCATGGACAAATCTCCCAACTTGCTTCTGCCCTGCACTCGAGCCTAACGGAGCCTGACCACATATGTCTCAAGGGTCCCAGGTCCTAGTTCAGCAAAACGACAACGAACTACATGTCCCAGGCTTCTGGAATCACTCGGGTAGTTGAAATCCTAAATCCAAAGCCCTGGAATGCTGGGAGTCCCGTAGTCAGTACTTCTTCCCGTGCTTCTCTTGGCTAGGCTGTCTTCCTTAGGGCCAGCGCTCCCCTGTCCTTCGGATCTCATGGCTGCAGGGGACTGCTTGACAGTTTCCCCAGCCAGTCAGATGGAGGATAATAGTGACCTCTGGAGGGAAAGGATAATAGTGACCTCTGGAGGGAAAGGAGGCGAGAGCAGTTGGCAAGGAGAACCCACGGGCGCTCGGACTATCGGCTCTGTGTTCTTAAACCGAGTGTTAGGTACCCAAGTGTCCATTATATTATTTCTTCCATTTTTTCATCTGCCTTAAACAGCAAGTTTAAAAACTTGTTTTTAAAAACAAGTCGGGTTTTCTGCATGATGTCAACTAAAGTTTAGCGTTTAGATTTTCTTCCCTCATTGAATTGACTAGTAAACACTTAGCTGTGAGTCATAGCCCAAAGGGAACCTAGTGGGAATTTCACTTTTGAATTAAATGTATTTGATAGCTAGGAACTTAAATTCTAATCCAAAAGCCCTCTTCTATAGGTGTTTGCTCTTACTTTTCTGATTACTTCAATAAAGGCAGGTGATTTGTTCTCCTGTTTACTTTGTGGCACTGTTCTGATGAAGAAGGAGCTGATGTGTTTTGTGACTATTCAAACATCACCAGGGAAAAGCACCAGTGGTTTATAATGACAGTGGAATGACAGTACGGCAGGCCTTGCCTCCTCGCCGCCTCGCCCTACACCTGCCCTTCTCTACTTAACTCAGCCTTTCCCAGAACTGTCAGACGTGGTCTGGGGGTTGAGGCAGCTTTGAAGCCAGACACACCTGCATTCAAGTCCTAGCTCTCTTCCTTCCTGGCTGTGTGACATTGGGCAGATCATTTCCTCTGATTCCGTCCAAAGGAAAATGCTTCCCTTCCGAGACTGTGGTGAAAACTCAGAGGTGGTGCACATAAAGCCCCTTGCCTGTGGTAGGTGCTTAGCAAATATTTGTGTGCGCTCACCTCCAGACCTGTACCAGTTACTCATTTCTCTTTGCCTCTAGTGGTTCTGTTCATCGGAGTCAAACCGACTTTGCTTTTGTGGCTGGTAACTGGATTGGTAAATTCTTCTCTGCACAAACTCGTGGGAGCTTAGACCCATATGAAGGTCAGGAGGTTATGGTGAGGGCCATGTTGGCCTTCCTGCAGAAGCACCTAGGTAAGTAGAGAACGGGGGTTTGTGGGCAGCCCTGGGGGTCCCTTAGATTTCCTTACCCAGTGGCCTATCCTGACATGTCCCAGGTCAGGCAGATGTATGGCAAAAGGAAAAATCTGAGTGAAGGAGAGAGCTGCGTAGGGTTGCAGACAGAATGCTTAGCTGTAAGTTTGCAGACCCTAACTCTTGTCTCTTACTCCCCGAATGACCTTGGCCTAGTCATTTTACTTCTGAGCCTCGGTTTCCTCACTGTAAATGGCACTTTCACCTTTCTCTCTCTCTCTTCCATTACCTGTGTCCTAACTCATTCTTACTCCCCTCATCTATACCACAGAGGAGGTTATGACACTACATGGGCTAAGTTTGTAGACATACTTTTTTTTTTTTTTAAGATTTTGTTTATTTATTTGACAGAGAGAAATCACAAGTAGGCAGAGAGGCAGAGAGAGAGAGGAGGAAGCAGGCTCCCTGCTGAGCAGAGAGCCTGATGCGGGACTCGATCCCAGGACCCTGAGATCGTGACCTGAGCCAAAGGTAGCGGCTTAACCCACTGAGCCACCCAGGCGCCCTGTAGACATACTTTAAGCAAAACAAAGCATGGAAGGCTTACGACCAGTGTCATCCGTCACTGACCAGCTAAGTGGCAAGGCCTGCAGAGGTCTTCGGTGCAGGCTTCCACCCAGGGCGCGTCCCCTCCCCCTTCGTCCCACCGCAGAGTCGGGCAGCATGGAGAGTGCGCCGCGACGAGGGTCGGCCCCCTCTGCCTCTCCGTTTTCAGACTGATATTCTAGTTAGGCTCCTTTTGGTTACGAGGAATGGAGATTCCATCATTTACCTGGAGAAGAGAAGGTGAGCTTGTTTATGAAAGTTCATCTGGCCACGTGGGAAGTGAAGAGTTAGGGGAACCGAGGTAGCTTAGCAGGAATGACCGCTCTCTCTCGGGTCTCTCTCATGGGCTCAGTCTCTCTGTCTCTTCTTCTAATGACATCTGTTTCTCTTACCTCTGGTCTGTTTTCTTCTTTTCTACTCTGGTTTTTCTCTTGCTCATAGCATCTCCTTATTCATAGGTAGCTATGTCCCTCGCAGCTTTGGTTGACTCAAACCGCTCACAGCTTGATCTCCCAACTTCGTGGCATCCTTTTCCTCTGTGGTTCTCGGTCCTCACTGCCGTATTTTCTTGGGTTTCTTCGACCAGATTCCCAAGAGAGACAGCTTGATTCTCCTGGCTCACCTTTACTTAGCAGCATGATGTAGGCCAGTGCCCCACTGAGGCCTGGAGCTCTCTTGACTGATGTCTTTTTCTAATCCAGCCAGCATAGAGGAGGTGAGGGGCTGGGTGGCTCAGTCGGTTAAGTATCTGCCTTTGGCTGAGGTCATGATCTCAGCTTCTTGGGATGGAGCCGCGCATTGGGCTGTCTGCTTAGTGGTGAGTCTCCTTCTCCCTCTCCCTCTGATCTCTCTTGCTTTCATACTCTCTCAAATAAATAAAATTAAAAAAAAAAAAAAAGAAAGAAAGAAAGAATGGAGGTGGCCACCACTGTGTGCCCTAGACTGAGCCACCACTGTGTGCCCTAGACTGAGCCCACACTGTGTACTGTGTTGTACACAGTACAGTTTCCTTCAGAAGGGAGCCAGGCCACCCCGAGTGTCCAGGGTCACCTCACTCTAGCCTAAGACCGAGATCTGATCCTTTCTGACTCCTCTCTGCTTGGCCTGGTCATCCCCTCGAGGGCCACCCAGCGAAGCTGCAGACCCTTTGCACATGGCAGCTATTTAAGCTATTTAGGTATTCGAAGTCCCCAGTGGTGTCTTCTCTGCGTTTTCTGTTCGGTAAGCTCGATGTCCGTGGTACCTCCCACCTGTTCCCCAATGCTTCCCCATGGTTCCCCATGTCGCCATTTATTATCCCCTCTGGATGCACTGTTTGTCAGGATGCCTTTTGATGTGCGGTGCCCTGATTTCAACCTGACATGCTGGATGTGGTACATAGAGTAGGACGGTCACCTCTGTGCTCTGGACACTAGACACTCTGGACACTCTAGTTGTGTGGCCTGAGTGCCTAAAAAATTTGGTGTCAATTCACTTTGCTTTCTTTTTTTAAAAAATATTTTATTTATTGACTTGAGAGAGATAGAGTGAGTAAGAGAGAGCACAAGCAAGGTGAAGGGCAGAGGGAGAAGCAGACTCCCTGCTGAGCAGGGAGCCCGGTGTGGGACTCGATCCCAGGATCCTGGGATTCATGACCTGAGCTGAAGGCAGATGCTTAACCACCTAGGTGCCCACCTAGGTGAGGGCTGAGCCACCTAGGTGCCCACGGATTCAGTTTGCTTTTTAAAATATATTTGTTCTTTTATGAATGTATTGACTCTCTTAACCGGAATTTACATATCTACGTACATGTTCATTTCATCTTGCTCCATGACGCCCCCTGGGTTTAGAGACCTTCGGGTTAATACTTTAAAACAGGGCCCTGTCACCTCATGGGAGAGGGAATGGATCCGTGACCCTAGACTGCGGTGCAGACTGACTACATGGTCCTCGGCCCACTCTCCCTGGTCGCTCTTAGCATCGTGTCATTAGCTAAAAAGTGAAAGATGGCAGGGGAGGCCACAGTGGCGTGGTCTGGCTGCCTTTAGGAACTAAGAGGTTGAGCTAAGACGCTCATCATTGGACACCAACAGAAGAGCTGGGAAGGAGAGTCTTAGACCATAGGGAGATTATCCAGAACTTGCTTTACACCAGGCTTCACTAAGTACTCAGATTCACTATCACATGTAATCCCGAAGACGGCCCTCTCTGGTAGGTACTCGTTTTATTAACGCCATTTTATAGATGAAGAAATGAAGCTTTGGAAATTTAAGTAATTTGTCCGCAGTTATCTGGTTATGAAGTGGCAAGGCCAGAAGGCACCTAAATTGCCTGATTCCAAAGCCCACATACTTAGCGGATGCCCTGTCCTGTCAGCGACGCCAGTGACCAGGGGGTAGCCTCAGTCTTGAGGAGACACAGAGAACAGGCACCAAACTGATGGAAAGGAAAGGACAGCCAGGAGAGGAGGCTCCCCAGACAAAGTGATCCGCGTCTTTAACCTTAACAGATGAGTCTGGTTCACCAGGGAAGGGGCCCATGGCTTGTCAACAGAAGGCACAGAGGCTTGTGTGATCGGTTTGGAGAAACTGGGTTTAGTGTGCCTGGTGCCCAGTGAATTGGCAGAACTTAAAGGCAGAGAAGTGGGCAGAAGCCAAGTGTAAAAGCCACGTATTTGCTGGAATGAGTGTGGATTTTAGTCCTTTGGCAAGGGAATGTCACGAATAGACGTGTGTGGGCTGTCCAGCTGCATCATGGAGGATGAGCGGTGGGCCTGTCTGAGAGGCTGAGAGTCCCACTCCGAGGCTCTGGTGTCACTAGGCGAGAAGAGATGGGACAGAGTCTGAAAAGGCAAAGCCTCTCCGTTTGGGGCAATTAGCTTTGCAAAGAAGAGAAAAGCATTTTGGTGGCCACGTGGTGCGTGTCACACAGGAAACCAAAGTGGGTTGCAGCGAGCTGTACCTCTCCCTGCTCCTAAAAATGCCTCTGGGAACACATCTGCCACTGACCCAGGGATATTCTTTCTCTTTTATTAAGAAGATTGGTGCTTCTGTCCTATGAGCCTTAGGCAGCTTCTGTCTCCATTCTTCCACTCTCCCTTCTCCTTTCTCTGCAGACCTCTGACACCCTCCCCTCCCCTGTCTCTGAGCTGATGAACTTGGCCTCCCGGCTCACGGAGAGAATGGAAGTAGCCGGTACCTCCTTGAAATCCCAGCACCTCATCCACACACCTTTGTGTGATGCTCTGCTCCATGCCTGGCCACGAGCTCCCAGTCCGTTCTCTAAGGCCAGCCCCACCACCCACACCCCACGTTCCCTTCTCTCCCCCGTGGGTTCAAGGTGATTGTGACAACAGGTTTTTCCTTTTATCTGCAGACGTCAATCTGCCCCTCTTGACCTGGTTCATTTCACACTGAGATTTCTCTCTCTCTCTTATTTTTAAAGATATTATTTATTTACTTGGGAGAGAGAGTGAGAGAGAGAGAGAGGCCGCACAAGTAGGGGGAGAGGCAGGAGAGGGAGAAGCAGACTCCCCGCTGAGCAGGGAGCCTGATGCAGGACTCGATCCCAGGAGCTTAGGCTCATGACCTGAGCCAAAGGCAGATGTTTAACCAACTGAGCTGCCCAGGTACCCCTCACCCTGAAATTTCTCTTAAAAGATACCTACTTGACCCCACTTTCCCCCCCAGTTAGCGCCCCATTACCCTGTTCCTCCTAACAAAACTCCTTGAAAGAATGTCTGTCTTTACGTTCTCTGGCTCTTCTCTCTGCATTCTCTCTTAAGCCCACTCTAGTCGGGCATTTGCATCCCAGTTCCCTGTGACAATTGATTTTGTCAACATGACCAGTGACCGTCACAGCCCTAGCCGGGTGGCGAGTTCTCTCCTTCCTCATCTGCTGCCATGCTCGGCTTCTTTTTTTCTTCTCTTTTTTTCTTTTGGTCAGAGAGCGAGCACAGGCAGACAGAGTGGCAGGCAGAGGCAGAGGGAGAAGCAGGCTTCCTGCCGAGCAAGGAGCCTGATATGGGACTCGATCCCAGGACGCTGGGATCATGACCTGAGCCAAAGGCAGCCGCTTAACCAACTGAGCCACCCAGGCACCCCTGATCCCCCTTGTTACGCCCCTGTACCTTCCCTTCCTCGCCTCACCCCCATCTCCCAGGCACCACCACTGCTTCTCTTAGCCGCTCTGTTTTTTCCCCATAGTACGTGCCACCTTTTCCCACGCAATATAATTTATTGTGTTTGTTGTTATCTCTGCCTATTCGATTAGGAGCTCTATGAGGATCAGGGTTTCTGTTTTTGTGTGGTATTTTTAGCACCAAGAACAGATTGGCCCGTCATGGGTGTGCTTGATAGTTTCTGAATTGATGAATATGTAACACTTACTTGTTGAGGAACTCTTCCCTGCCAGGTTCGTGGCAGGGCACTGGGGATCCAGAGATGAAGAAGAGTGGTCCCTGCCTTCTGTCCCAGCTTTTGTTTGTTAGGAACAAAAGCACCATTTGCCTGTTCAGCTGTGCCCTGCTCCCTCCGCCTGAGACCTTAGTCCCTTTTTGACTGTTCTTGCTATGGTAGACCCATCTGCCTGCGATCCCAGGGCCCTCTCTGGAATCCTATCCGGTATTGGGCTGCCTCATGATGTTGCCGTCTAGTTCTCCCCTGCTTGTCATGAAGTCCCCCGGCTGACGTGCAAAGATCCCTTCCTTCCCGCTCAACGGCTTCCCTGGGCTTTCCATTTTCTCACGCCTTTGACCCAGGTTTGAATTCTGTCTCTACCACTTCTCCGTTGGAATGACCTCGGGTGAATCGGGGAGCTTCTCTGAGCCTCAGTTTCCTCCGCTGTAAAATAGCTAATACGGGACTTTCTGCATAGGGAGATTGTGAAAAGTACATGAATCGGTGCGTGTCTGGTCCAGTCTCTAGGATGCATTACCCTTCAGTAAATGCTGCCTTCTGTTATTATTATTACCTTTACTGGGTTGTTCCGGGTCAAGCAAGTCATTAATGAAGCACACTGATAGAACCTTCAGTGGATACTAGTTCCCATACCGCTGTCACCATCACACCCACCATGACCAGTCCTTTCCGTATCCCTGGTGCTCCTCCCCAGGATGACCCCCGAAATCCACGGTAGCTACTCCTTGAACTAACCTCACAAAGATCTCCCTAACCTTCCTGTTTTTTTTCCCACACAGACCTACAAGAGGACTATGACCAGTGGAACAGCCTCATTGAAGGCATTGGACCATCGCTCACCCCAGGGGCCCCACACCATCTGTCCAGCCTGTAGGCACAACCGGCCGTTTGTGAACGGTCACTGAGCTGAGTTCCCATTTGGGGCCTGCCCAGGGACGCGTAGCCTCCTATCAGGAAGTGGCTGATGTGACCCTCACAGATTAAGAGGATGTAATTATGCTGCTGATTGGATAACTGGGTACTTTGATCTTGGACTTGCCGATCTTAAACTCACGCTGGGACTTGGATCACTTACTGATTGGCAAATTGACTTTCTGGGAACTGAACCCTGTTGGTGTGGGGACTAAGCAGTGGGGTACAAGCAGTTGGTAGAGCTGGTGGGGCGGGGGTTGCTTCAAGCTTTAAGCTGAACAGTATTAACCCAGGGGCCTACTCCCTCCCCTTGGGCCATTGTATCTTCTGCCATGGAAGAAATGAAACCAAAGGATGGAGTGAAATTCCCACCTTCAGGACCTCTAGCCCAACTTAGCACTACCTCTTCCTGCCTCTCAGCCTTTACCTCCCCAGGGCCATTTGGTAAGTTCTGAGCACTTTAGGTCACTTTCTAGGACATGGACCACCATCAAGATTCTCCATTTATTTTCTTGTTCCGTGAAACATGGTCAGGACTCAGACTTGTGAGCCCACGGAGGAGGGCGGGAGTAGTGTCCTCAGCATAGGGAGAAAAGCTGAGGTCCAGAGTGGTATCACAGAAGCTCTGGGTGTCATGGAGGTTTGCCGGAAATGTACCTTGACAGGAACCCACACAAGTTGGTGGAGATGGAGAAGGTAGGTTAACACCATTAAGTGGCTGTTTGAACAGGCCCTTGCCACAGGAGGGAGACATTTTGGTTGGTTATAATTCAGCCCTCCCCCCCCCCCCCCCCGAGATATCTAGGAACACTTTGGTCTTTCTCTTACCTCAGGTATCAGGAGCCTCCAACATGCCCAGAATCAGGGCGCTGTAATTGTCTGTTTTCCGGCTCTGAGGCCCTAGCCTCAAATGTATGTCAAGATATAGACTGAATTTCCATTCTGTTCCATTTATAATATGAATGATATTAATACTCATGTTTGCCTAATGATACATTGGAATATTTTCTTTATTTAATCTACATTAGAGCAAGATGGCGAGCCATCTGGAAGTAACTTTTCCTTCTGTCTTTCTTTGTTCGCTTACCACTTATGCCCATGTGGGAAAAAAAAAACTTTAAAAGGAAAGGAAATATCCTGGAGATCTAACTCAAAGCTGTCCGGGAACATCATCCTGAAACTGTCCTCTCCACTCCTCTAGACATCATACTTCAGCCCAGGTAGGGGACCCCAGAGGAGGCAGGAACAAAAAGGGTCTACACAGTAGACCCAAGGTCAGTGCCACCAAAGCAAGCAGGGACCATGTCTCCCATCTCAACAGCTGTTCTTTCTAAGACACGAAATACCGGGTCCACTGAGACTTGGGAGGATCTTGGGAATTCTGGCAAGACAGAGTATAAAGAGAATATCCTTTATTAAAGCCCTGGGCTCTAGAATTTTGTATCCTGGTTTTGAGTCCTGGCTCTACCACCACTGTGTAAATTCGAGCAAATTGTGTTCTCTTTCCATTCTTAGTTCCTGACTTTCTAAAACGGGGATCTGCACCATGAATTGTTCAGCAGATTAAGTGTAAGGATGTGTGACCCATGGGTTATTTAAAAAGTATGTTTCCTACTTTCCAAATATGTGAGATTTTTTGAACTATCTTACAGCTTTTGTTTTCTGGCTTGATTGCTTTGTGGTCAAAGAAAATAACCCTATGGTCTTCATCCTTCAACATTTGTTGAAACTTGCTTTTTGGCCCACTGGAAGATCAGTTTTATAAATATTCCATATATGATGTAAGAGACTGTATATTTTGAAGTTTGGGCCTTGCCGTTTTACTCAACAACACATTATGGACTTCTTCTAGGAGAGTACATACAAGTATTTTAGAGAGCCTGCAAACCCCCGTACGGGGACCAGAGCCCGTCTGCACTCACAGAACTAGCCGATGCCACTTCTTGTGCCTGGGGCTGGTCCTGCAGGTGCTGGGGGCCAGCGCTGACAGCATTAGCCCAGGAGACCCAGCAAATATGTCCCATGTCTATGTATGTATTGTTCAGAAGGTACTCAGAAACTGGACCCATCTCCCCCATTCAGTTCGTGATCTGGTAATGACTCATTTATCCGGCAACACTGGAGTAGGGGAATCTTCATATAACTGAAAATTATCCTTTAAGCTACAAAATACAATACTGACTATTTTGAGTGTTAATCTACCAAAAAGATAATGCACACATTTGCCTAATGTGAGCCGACCTCTGACATTTTAGGATGTTTCTATTAAGATAAACTAGATTATGTAGCTGTTAACAAGCAGTCCCCAAAGGTAACAGGTGTATTTCTTGCCCATGTCCTTGATCTCTGTCGGTTGGGGAAGCTCTGCCTGGTGGCATCTTTATTTGCACTTGGGGACCCAGGCTGGCTGAAAGCGTTTGCTGCCAGCTGTCGTGATGGAGCGCCCGCTAGCGCTTGAACCTTCTGCCCAGAAGGGCCGCTCCCTGTTTGCATTCACATTTCATTAGCCAGAGCAAGTCATCTGGCCATACCTAGTACCCCACACCACCCCCAGGAGAGCTGACCTATATCGGTGGGCAGGTCTGAGGTCTGAGCAGCGGTACCCTCCGGTCTGCAAAGACGTGGAGAGCTGTTTGCTTCGACCGTCTGCAGCCCCAGTGGCTGTCCTCTGAGCTCTCTTGATTGCTTTTCAGAGTCCTGCTGTCTTCCTTGTGGTCGGACTGCCAGCTCTCACTCCTCTTTGCCTTAAATGTGCGCACCTCTGGCAGTCTTCCCTGATCCCTTCAAGTCTGTGACCTCTGATCAGCCACCTTACTTAACAATTGTCTAAAGTAAAAGCAGGTAGTCAGAGAGGGCGTTAGAGACTCTCCTGCAGTTAAAATGCACTGCCTTTAGTGCTTGGACTTTGTAATCCTTTGCTCAGGAGGGATGTCACAAGGCCTTTGTCCTGAGTTGTGGTTTTTTTTTGTTTTTTTTTTTTAAGATTTTTATTTATTTATTTGACAGAGATCACAAGCAGGCCGAAAGGCAGACAGAGAGCAGGGGAAGCGAGCAGGGGAAGCAGGCTCCCTGCTGAGCCGAGAGCCTGATGCGTGGCTAGATCCCAGGACTCTGGGATCATGACCTGAGCGGAAGGCAGAGGCTTTAATCCATTGAGCCACCCAGGTTGCTCCCCTTTGTCCTGGTTTTTTGTTCACTTCCAGGGGATTGAAAGATACCAGCTAAGTGGGCCTTTAGGTAAATAAGGAAATTGTGCATATTATTTGTCATTTGCTGGTAAGTAACCTGGTAAATTACCTTTCCAAAAGCTAAGAAGAGGTTTTGGGTTTCTTTTTTTTTTTTTTTTTTAATTTTTAAAAGATTTTATTTATTTATTTGACACAGAGAGAGAGATCACAAGTAGGCAGAGAGAGAGGGGGAAGCAGGCTCCACACTGAGCAGAGAGCCCGATGCAGTGCTCAATCCCAGGACCCTGGATCATGACTGGAGCCGAAGACAGAGGCGTAACCCACTGAGCCACCCAGGCACCCCTTGGGTTCTTCTGCATCTTGTTCCCCATCCCATTCTGGGACTGTACCTAGGGAAGCCTCCTAGTGGTACATGGTGAAGCTTCCGTGCGTGGGATGCCACGTGAGGGAATTTCAGTCAACACAGACTGGAATGAGATTCCTCATCCCTTCCCCTTCCCAGACTCGTCACACTGAGGCCGGTCGGGTTCTTGCTGTGCCCCCAACACAGTCCCCAGGTGCCTTTCCTATGTATGTCCTGACATGACTGCCTCCTTGCCCATCCTCAGGAGGACTATGGGGCTCTTGAAACGTCAGTGGACTTCAACTGCGTGTCTGGGCCTTGTGGGGGTCCTGTATCTGCTCCCCTTTCCTTCTGGGGTCTCTGGGCCTGCCGAGTGACAGAGGGACAGGAGACCCTGCACTCTATACTCAGGACCCATGCTCATTAGGAAGATTACTTCCTGTTCTTTCACAACCACATGCAGATGCCCAGTGTCCCCAGCCGGTGCCACATGGTGAAGGGACCAAGATGATGATCGCCACAGCCTGTGTTTACTGGCCCTTCCTGGGAGTCAAGGATTCCACTCGGCTTCACACGCATCATCTCGCTTGCTTCTCACCTGAACCCCCTAAGCTCAGGTGCTGTTGGCCTCATTTTATGTATGAGGAACTAGAGCCTTAGAGAAGTGACTCGATCAAGAGGTCACAGCAAGAGTTTGGCAAAGCTGGCATTTCGGCATCAAAATCCAAGCTCCCAATCACTGAGCCGTACTGTTGGTTACACAGTCTTGGTTTTGCACCTTCCTCTGTCTCTAAACTGTCAGGATAAGAAAAATGTAATTTCATGAGGAATGGAATCAAAAACAGCAAACTCTATGGGGTGCCTGGCTGGCTCAGTCCCTGGATGGAGCAGGCAACTCTTGATCTTGGGGCGGTAAGTTCGAGCCCCACATTGGGCATAGAGCTCACTTAAGAATAAAATCCTTTTAAAAAAGTCAAGACTCCAGCAATTTTCTGTAGGACTATTTGGACTCAGTGGCACCCCAGCATTATTGAGAGATGGGTTGGGGAGGGAAGTGCACCTCTTCAAGGACTGTGGCTCAGGTGTTTGGTTGGTATAAGCCCTATGACTTCAGGCTGTTTGTGAACTTCGGTTTCCTCGTTTGCCAAGTGAGAATTCTAGTAGTATTTCCCTCTGCGAGCTGTTGGAACAATTAGGTGAGGTACTGTGTGTAAAGCCCTTAGTCTGCTAAGGGCTTCATCAGCACTAGCTGTGACCAATGCTGTGTTCTTCGGTCCTCCTGACATGCCTATACGGTCAGGTGTCGCTTGCCCTTCCCTGAGTGGACCCCGGTGGCCCTGGCCTCAGCTCTTACTGCAGCTTCTCTGGTTTCCCGGGTATTTCCGTCACAAGAAGCCGCCCCCTGCCACCCAGCTGCTCTCACTGTGCAAGGGAGGAGCTAGATGAAGACAGTTTTTCTGTTCTCTTGGCTCTGATTTCCGGCTCCTCACATCAAAACTCAAGACCCGCCCCACGGTTCTAGCCTGGTAGGCTGTCTTCCCCACCAGGAAGGGTCTATGCTCTTAGGTTCTGGTCTGGGTTTTAGTTTCACTCCTGATCATCCAAGCACACGTGTCTATGCAGCAGATAGAACCTGGAGGTCCTAAAATGTTGAGTGGGAAACTCACAGGCCTGGGTAGATGTTGGTCGGAGGGAGGAGGGCCTGGAGGCAGGGAGTGTGTAGTGGTTGTAGTGTTTTCTGCTGCCTCTGAGGTGGGCAAAAGGGGTTCAAATGCCCCGTGACCTCCTGACAAGGGCCTGCGAATGACCTCAGCTCTCCCCCTCGCTGCCGGCTCGGATTTCCCACCAGCTCCGCTGTGCCCTCCCCGATGCTGGTTTCTGGGTCCTTTGAGGCCAGTCTGACCAGCAGCTTACCCCTGGACTAATCCCTTTCCCCCTGCGTCTTGCTGCCAAATCTGCCCTAAAACACTCCTTTTGTATCAAAATGCCAGTCTGGCAAGGTGGTCCGCTGGGAAGAGAACCAAACTGCTGGTCTGGAGCCAGGGTACTCGTCTCTGTCATGGTCTCTCTTGCTCCGTAACCTTGTGTAGGTGCTTTCCCTCCGGTGACTTCGGTCTCTCTATCTGTATATCGGTCTTTGGGGTTGTGGTTGTTGATCTGGCTGATCCCTGAGGCCCCTTAGGTTCTGCCATTCCAGGGCTCTGGCCTGGAGTTGTCGGGAACTTGCAGGACTCCCTTTTCCCTGTAGGATGGCATCTCGCCTCCTCACTCCATCTGGTCTTGCCCTATCCCTCCTGTCCTCTGCTTCTTACCACGCACTCTTTTTCCCCAGTCCCCCTAACGTGCCCACCCAGTTCCCCAAACCAACATGCATGCCCTTTCTCATGATGTTTCTTGCTTGGAGGCGGGGAGGGCTCCCAGCCCTCTTCCTGTACTTCCAAGTACTACTAATCCTTTAGGCCCCTTTCAAGTTCCCCTCTTCTCTAAAAGCCTTCTTGATTAGATTCAACCAACATTTGATCCCTTGGCCTCCTGCTCCCCAGGAGAAACACATCCGTGCCATACTTAGTGTTGGGCTGGATTACATTATTCCAGGAGCAAGACCCATCTGTTGCATAGGAAAGCATTCCCCTGTTGACTGACACAGGGAGCAGGGATCAACTGTCCCCTCCCTGCTTGTCCCCTTCTTGTTCCCCAGCCAGACTTGGGAACAGTTGGTGTTCACCCAGCCCTCTGATGGCTCCAGCTGCCCCTGCTTCCCTTCCTTTTGGTTTTCTCTGACCCCAGCTGTGGGGCCTGGGGCAGAGCCAGTGATGACGCAGCCCAGGGCAGCTGGAGTGAACAGAGATACAGGGACGAGGGGCGCCCAAGAGTTAGAAGGAAAGCAAAACTAAGCACAGATCACACTGATACTGAAAACGAGGGAAAGTTTGCCAGCTTATCTTCCCCATCTTGCTTTCGTCTAAAAAAAGAAGCTGCTCCAAAATCCAGTCCTCCTCAGCCTGCGAAGCCAGATGGTCCCTACATGCTCAGCCTGCCAAGTGTGCGCGTATAATTACTCATTTGCATGGTATCACACCCAGGTCTGAAGCCAGACACACTTTTTTGCCATTTGATCTGGAGCCAGTGAACCCTTCTGAGCCTCCCTTTTCTGTAAAATGGGGTCACTGATGCCTGCCATGCCCACCTCAGGATTGGGGTGGAGGAAGGGTTTCAGTGTCAGATGTAAGAGCGGTTTTGTAATTTGCAAGGCACTAGACAAATATATATCGCTATTAATAACAGAAGTGCCATATTTTGTTTTTGCCAGTGTGCCACTACATAATGAGCACTTGTTTCGGGCCAGATTCTATGCTAAGTGTTGCACATACATCGTATCATTTAAGCCTAACGACATCCCTGCAAGGTAGTGCATGTTCTCCCCATACCTTAGCTCTGGAAAGTGAGGTTCAGAAAGATGTCCTGGCTCAGCCACAGTCACCAGCATGTGATAAAGTCCTGGAGCCAGGACTTGAACCTAAATTGTCAGGTTCTAAGGCCAGTGCTCCGAATTTCTGAGCATTCCCATCTCACAAAAAGAAAGCAGCTCTTTACCCTATGTGGGCAAAAATCACCCATGATTTGCTCTCCAGTAAATGCCCTCAACAGTCGGATCATACAAAGAGACATTTTTGTTGATAATCCAACTGGGTCCTGATAGTGCACCTGGAACGCTTTTCTAGCAGTTTCCAGCAGTCGAGGTGGGCTGGTTCCAACAGTCCATCTGTCATCTGTCCACCGCACAGAAAGTGAACAGTTCAGAGAACAAAACCATGGGGCTGACCAACTGGCAGAAAAAAAATCTCTGACATACAGGGTAGATCAATGATTCTCAGCTCTAGACACACATCTGAATTGCTTTGGAACTTTGTACAAATACGGATGCCCTCGCCATGTCTCCAGAGACCCAGAGAAGCTGATTCAGAAAGTTGAGGGTGGGCTTCAGGGGTGTGTGTGTGTGTGTGTGTGTGAGAAATAAGCTCGAGGGGTATTCCTGATAAGCAGCCTAGCTTGAGAACCCCTGCTATGGTTTAACATTATTAGCCTATTTTTCTCTTCTTCTTCTTTTTTTTAAAGATTTTATTTATTTATTTGACAGATCACAAGTAGGCAGAGAGGCAGGCAGAGAGAGGGGGGGAAGCAGGCTCCCCGCTGAGCAGAGAGCCCAATGCAGGGCTCAATCCCAGGACCCCTAGATCATGACCTGAGCCGAAGGCAGAGGCCCAACCCACTGAGCCACCCAGGGGCGCCCTGTTTTTCCCTTCTTTATGGAACAAGAAAACTAGCTGAAAATATAAAATCATTAAATTTTAGAATGGGAAGAGCCTTTTGGTGCATGAGGAAACCAAAGCTCAGAGAAGTTCCTCAAGAAATTGGTAGAGAATTAAAATCCAGATCTCGGGCTGCCGGGGTGGCTCAGTCTGTTAAGTGTCTGATCCTTGGTCTCAGCTCAGGTCTTTATCTCGGGTGAAGCCCTGTGTTGGGTTCCACCCTGGGCATGGGACATACTTAAAAAATCAAATCCAATCCAGATCTGACTTCCATTCTAGTTCTCTAAATGCTTCCAGAGATGCCAGGGTTTTATTGGATTCATGAAGAAAATCCTAAGGACCCACTCACCATGACATCCATGGTTTCCAACAGTCCAACCTTGGAGTTTTTGTGTAGAGAAGAGGCCTGGGATAAAAGATCTGTGAGAATCAACTCAGATGGCCTTTCTCACATGTGTTCATGTACTCTCAATGGATGGCCCCGTCCTCATGAAACTGAATCTAGAGGGCAAGAAAGGCCAACAGTTAGGCCCCGTGTCACGAGCGCTGTACCGGAGGCTATCTGAGGCTCTGAAGGGGCACAGGGTGATGAGTTCAACTTCAGCAGAGGAGAAAAGCTCTCGGTATTATATACTTGAGCTTGGCATTTGTATTAGCCATTGCATCATAATAACCCCAAATTTAACAGCGTAGAACAACAAACATTATCTCACACTTTACGGCTCAGGAATTCTGGAGTGGCTTAGCTGGGTGGTTCTGGCTTAACATCTCTCTTGGGGCCACAGTCAGGATGTCGGCTGGGATTACTGTCATCTGAAGTCTTGACGAAGACTGGAGGATCCATTTCCGGGCTGGCTCACTCACATGGGCGCTGCCAGGAGGCCTCACCTCACGGAGCGCTCCATGGGGCTGCTGCTCAAGACATGGCCGCTGGCTTCTCCCCAAGCAAGGGATCCAGGAGAGAGTAAGATGGAAGCTGCAGTGTCTGTTATGACCCATCCTTGGAACTCACATTCTATCGTATCCACAATATCCTGTTATTTTTCGGGCCAGGTCTGTTCCGTAGGGGAGGGGATTCTATAAGGGTGTGACTACCAGGATGTGGAGATTACTGGGGGGGGTCGTCATGGAGGCTGGCTGCCACAGAATTGAGGACGGATGGAATTTTCCAGATGGCTAAGGGAGAAGGCCTTCTGAGCCCAAGAAATAACATGTAAAGATCCAGAAATATAAATAGCAAGGCATAGCATATTCAGGACATTGTAACTGGTTTGGAGAAAATAAGTGAAAAATGGGAATATAGGGAAGCTTACCAAAGAAATCAAGGCCTTTTGTGTCAAGTGAAGGAGTTAAGCCTTTAACAGCAGTGGTTTTCAGATGTTTCCACATGTATTGGAATCATGTGAGAAGATTTTAAGACTTCCAATGCCAAAGCTACACCCATATCAAGTAAGAATCTCTAGGAGTAGACCTAAGTATTAGTAGTTTTTAAAAAAATGTCTCAGGTGAGGGGTGCCTGGCTGACTCAGTCGGTGGAGCATGTGACTCTTGATCTTGAGGTCATGAGTTCAAGCCCCACATTGGGCATGGAGCCTACTTAAAAAAAAAAAAAAAAAAGTTTCTTAGGTGACTATAATATGCAGCCAAGTTGGAAAACCAGTGCTGTAGGCCACATGAAGTAACCAAAAAGCTTGAAGCAGGAGAGATAGGTGACCAGACTTCCAGAATTTTCTAGACTCTTCTCAGGGGTAAGAAAGTGAAGCTGTACTTTCCCTCTCGGCTCACCTCGAAAGTTACCGGTAGAATTAGAAAGGCCCCATCCTCTGCCCTCACCCCTCACTCTGGTAGTCCATGGGTCATCCTCTTTACTACCAAAAATGGAGCAGAAGTATCTAAACTTTAGCAGCCCCGAGTAACTTCTCATCATCCTAAATTGCCTATTTATAAATTTCCAAACCTGGTGTGGATGCCAACTTTCTTACATTAACATAATCACTCTTGAGGATTTTTTTTCCTCCTGCTTCACACTTTCATATATCCATTTGTCTATTTCTGCATGGTCCTCCCATCCAACAGGGGCATGTGAGTGAGGGCGGGGGTCTTCTCGGTCAGATGGACCTCTGGGTTGGAGTCCTGATGTCATCCCTTATTAACGTGTTGGGTGACTGAACCTCTCAGGGCTTGAGCTAACTCATCTGAAAAATGCAATCTTATCTGCCTCAGAAGATGCTTGAGGATATCAGAGGAGGTCCTGCACATTAAGACCTCTCCTTGGTGCCCGGCACACAGCACGCCATCAACGTTCACTACCGTTCAGCATTCCAAACGACACTTTAATTTTCCGTTGCATCAAACACACCACCCTCCCGTTTGGGTCTACTTAGCAGCTCTCCCCCTTGCCAGGGTTTTGAGCCATTTTTAGTTGTTTTTACAACTCTCCTATTTTACATTTCTTTGTATAAATTGGTGGGATTTCTCTTTAACGTTCTTTCCCTAATGTTTTAAATGTAGAAATTGAAAATTGGAGAGAGGAGGTAACTTGTCAAACGAAGGTCTTACTGCTTGTTAGTGTCAGAACCAGGACGAGGGCCAGGTCCCAGATACCCTGAGGCTTACCCTTGTGTTCTTTCTCCCCTGCCACCCAGACCCCGTACTCACTGGAGACTTGAAGATCGGCTTTTCTTGCCTTCTCTTCTCCAGGCTCTGTGATTCGATCTCCCAGTGTGCCCTCTGAGATGCCCTCTCCCACCCTTTCATCATCCTAGAGGCCCCTCATCAATCCACTCTAATTGGAGCAGCAGCCCTGCTGGTCCCCTGGGGGGTGGGAGCAGACGATGACTAATGCTTTGGAGACCTGGACGCCTCTCTCGGCGCCTCTGGATCTCTGTTGGTTGATGTTGTGCAGTCGGATGGGGATGGGGATCCGTCTGACTCACACCTCTCTCTCCTACCTGGAACACGGTCTGCTTTCATCAAATCCACCTTTCCGGAACAGTGGAGTGTAAAGGAACCATAGGGATGGTGCTCTAACTAGTACCTGTTATCTACACAAGGAGGAGACAGACTCAGTGGTGCAGAGTGATCAGCAGCAGATCTGGGACTGGGACCCAGGCCAGGAGACTCCCAGCGATCGTGGTGGTGGGGAGAGGGCTCTGGAGCCGGGCAGGTCTGGCTATGAGTGAGTCCCAGCTGTGTGAGCTTGGGCAACAGAGTTAAACAATGCCCAATTTCCTCTTCTGTAAGATGGTGATGACTGGCTCAGGGATTTGATAAGGAGTGAATAAGGTAATGTTGAGTGTGGAGCACTGTGGTCCATAAATGGTGCGCCGCCAGTAGAGCGCAGGGGTTAAGAGTCTGGGCTTTGAAATCAGGGAACTGTTCAAGTCCTAGACACCCACTCATGAGTTGAGCTGTGCGATCTTGAACGACTTATTTAACAAGAGCTGATACTTAGTGAATTTACTTGTTCCAGGCATTATGCCAAGCGCCTTAGAGATATTATTTCATGTAATGTTCACCATACTTTATGAGATAGGTGCTGTCAATATCCCTGCTTGTACAATTGGGGACACTGAGGCATGCACCAATTTAATAATTTTACCTTTCTGGTTATTCTCGACTTTAAATTCTTCTCTGCCAAGCACACCCATCTTCTTCCGTGAATGACGAAGAATTTTCTCTTGCTTTTGAGCTTTGAAACAGGCTGTAGTCTCTTCTATCCCCCCCTCTCCTCTTCTCTTCATCAGATTCGGTTCCTCCCCTCTGTTCCAGTGTTGCCATGGACTTTTCTCTGGAAAAACCCAGCCTGCAAACCTCACACAAGCTGCTCCCCCATCTTCTCACCCCTGCCTGCTGCCAGCACCCAGGGCCTACTCCTCAGGGCTGTTAGCTTCTCCCAGCCAGGTCCTCATGCACATTGGCTCCCCCGTTACACAAAGGACCCCGTGAAGACAGGCATCCCTGGCCAGTTCAGTTCAACCAACGTCATAATTGCTTGTGTCCCTGCTGGACCAGATGTCAGGCACTCTCCCGATGGTTCAGATGGTTCAGCCAGGCTGACAGAGCCCCGTCTGCTCATCCCTACTCTGCAAAAATGAAACTCAAATTTCACACCACAAATGCGGAAGTCTGAAAACACGAATGCCAGCAAAAATGTGGAACTGGGGGGAATACTCACTGGGAATATTCACGTCCTTCTGGTGGCACACCAGTCAGTTGGTGCAACCACTTTGGAAATATGGAAATATCTTCCAGAGTCGAAGATGCACATACCCGACGAGCAGCAAGTCTACTCCCAGACAAACCCAAAGAAACAAACAAACAAACAAAACCCAAAAACATAAACAAAAACAAAAAACACCACATACAGAATCACACATACACCACAAAACCGACACATACACAAAAAAATCACACAGACGCAACAAAACATCACATACAGATTTGTTTTTCTTGTAGCACACAAATCTTTCTTCATCGCAAAAGTTATTATTTCCCCAAAAGCTCCTAAAAAAAAGAAAGAAAATCCTGATTTTTTTTTAAAAAATCACGTTTCCTTTTTAAAAAAGTTTATCGTAAAATATACATAACATGAAATTTACCCTTTTAATCCCTCTTAAGTGTATAGGTCTGTGGTGTTAAATGCATTCACATTGCATAACCTAAAAATCCCATGTTTCTTGAGGAGCACAGGTTTAAATACCTAGATGGTACGACCTAGTGAATTAGGAACCACCTATGTTGTCAACAAAGCATTAAATAAACTATGTTTTAATTTATCCTAGCATTTAACTGCCCCCTTTTCTTATTGACACAAAATTAAATGTGCTGCCTAATTTTTTTCTTCCTGATCCTTGTGCTTCAATTTTTTCCCCAACTTTGTGTTATGAAAAATTTCAAACATAGAGAAAAGTCGACATCATAGTACAAAGAACACCGCCTATAAACCCACCACTGGATTCAATAATTTGAGACTCTTTACTCATGTAGTTCCTAAAACATTGCCATCATGTGTCTCTTGGGTTAGTCCTCTGTTTCCTGTATCCCATTTGGGTCCATTTCTTTCTTGACTTCCTTTTCCCTTTTGCGTGAGTATGCATACTGCTTTGAATGGTTGTGTGACAGGGAAACGTGGAGTCCTTTAGGATCTCAGATGTGTATGTTAATTTGGCTGAGGAGAAGATTCTAGGTACAAATTCATTTTTTTCCCACAGACCTTTGAAGACCTCACTCCTTTGTCTTGCAGCATACAGTACTGTTGGTAAGAAACCGGACCAGTCCAAGTCTTGATCCTTTATCTCTGGGAACTCTAGAGGCCAACTTCTATCCTCAGAGGTCAGGCACTACGCCAATATATGGCTGGGTATGTATCTCTTTTTGATTGAAAGACATTTACGAATAAATATTTGGTTGATTAGTATAGATAGACAGCTGGTGTGGGTTCCTCTGAAGCCTGGGAGGTATTTTTTCACAGGGGATCACTTTTTTCCCATGGGAGGTCTGATTATATGGGCTCTGAGAATAAGGGCCTGTCAATAAGCAAGCCTCCCATCAGACAATCTTAGGATCCCCAAAGTTCTAAAATAAGAAGTGGAACAGTGTGTTAGTGGTCTGTTAATTGCAATGGACAGAAAACAGGCATGATCCCACTTAAGCAAAGACAATTCATTGGCTTAGGAAGTTTGACTAGGGTTGCTGACTATCTGCATGGTGGCAAGATGGCTGCCAGCAGCCCCACACTGCCATCATCTTTATAGTCCACAATCTAGGAAGATCCTAGAATGTTCTCTCCCAGGCACCATATTATTAGACCTGTGGAAGGAGGCTGACTTTGCTTGGTTTCTGTACCTTCGTCTTAGACCACTCGCTGTGGACAGGAGATAGGTACTAGAATTGGCCAGGCTTGAGCCATGGCCCACTTCTGTTGCCTGGGGCAGGCAGGACACTGAGACTGCTTACCAGAACCACATGGGATGGCAGAAGGGCGGGCAGCCCCGCAAAGGGCCGAATTCCAGGCAGGCAGACCACCTATATCCTCATAAGGATTCTAGGGTTTTTCATTCCCGGATGGAACTGTCTTTTTTTCCCTTCTGGTACCTCTGGCCCTTTCACCTGAGAACCAGCCCTCCCTGAGAGGGCTTTGTTTAGAAATCACTTCCAATACCTTTAGCAGATTTAAAAGTGGCCATTCAGCCCTGGAATGCATCGGCACAGCACTGTTCATATGAGACTTCTACCCTAAAAACCGAATCATTAAATTTATAACCTTTTTTTTTTCTGTCAAGCTATACAGGCAAAGTAGACATCCTCATTTCCCCTCGGAGCCCCGCCCAATGCCAGCTCTCACTTCCGAAAGTCAGGAATGATCTGCAGTGGAGAAGCGGTCAGAGAATAGTAGAAATCAGGAATGGAGTCAAGGTTGGATGTGGAATGAGAGGGGAAAGAGGAGGGTCTGTGAGAAAGTAAGGGTTGGAAAGGTCTTTCAGAAGTTACTTGGTGCTTTTTTTTTAAATTTTCTATTTTGACTCAGTTCTACCAAAATGTCCCCCATATCGAATTGGCTTCGCCCAACTGCCCTGCTCTGAGGCCCAGTTGGAATGAGACAGATCAGCTGACTCCCAGGCCAGTACTCTTAGCAGATGGTGTACAGTCTCCTTGCCGGAAAGTCCCAGACACAGGGCAGATTCCTGACAATTCCTGAGGCTCTGCTCTCATTTGTCTCCCGTGGGTTTCTGCCTGAGCAGATGCTCCACCCATCCTGTGTCCCGCTCCCCACACCCCCTTCCTCTTCCTCCTGGGTTCAGATCAGGAAGGTGAGTGTGGAACGAGCAAGGGTCAGCTAATTGGTGGCTCCCACCTTCTAATCCCTGCCCTTCTAGTCTCTCCGGCCTCCTTGTCTTTCATCATTGAAGGTTGAGGCCCAGAGGATGCCCTCACTTCCTTGTCCCCCCCTGTTCGCAACCAGAGCTCCAGAGCCTGGAGACTTGCTCCACAACTCGGCGGTACCCGGGAAAGCCATAGGCCTTGGTGGTCGCCACAGCCCTGGAGTACTGGGGCAGACAGATCAATTGTTTCCCAGGGGACAGTCCCTCCTCATGGTGGGGTCTCAGCCTTGAGTGAAAACTTTTGGTATTTAATTTGGCTTCTCTTCCCTTCTTCCCCTCTTTTATTCCCACCATTCCCCAACACACACACACCCCCACCACCCCCATTCTTTGAGTAAGAGATGCTCTCCTGTTAACTTGGGCTGCCATAGCAAAATATCACAGACTGAGGTGCTTAGACAACAGGCATTTGTTTCCCACAGTGTTGGAGGCTAGGAAGTCCCAAAACGAAGGTGCCAGCTGATTTGGTTCTTGGGTCAAGAACCAAATGCGTGGCCTGCAGACAGCTGCCTTCTCCCTATGTCTTCACAGGACCTAAAGAG
Organism: Neogale vison; assembly: GCF_020171115.1. Taxonomy (NCBI): domain Eukaryota; kingdom Metazoa; phylum Chordata; class Mammalia; order Carnivora; family Mustelidae; genus Neogale; species Neogale vison. The sequence continues at coordinate 19,240,992 of NC_058092.1, read as the reverse complement.
AGCAGTCTCTTTCTCTCGGTCTTCCATTCCTCTAGAACCACTGATTCCATCATGAGGACGCCACACTCAATCCCATCGGAACTCTATTACCTCCCAAGGGCACCGCTTCTCAATGCTATCACATTCCCAGTTAGAGCTTCAATGTATGAATTTTAGGGGGACACAAATATTCAGTCCATGTTGAGGATGCAGCAAGATGCCCGCCTCCGAACCCGGAGAGAGGCCATGTTATCTGCCGGCGCCTTCAGCTTGGACTTTCCAGCCTCTAGAACTGTGAGAAGGAAACATTTGTTTTTTAAACCACCCACTTGCTGGTGTTTTGTTATAGCAGCCTGAACAGACTGAAGCTGTTACCATTGGGGAAACCTAGGCGAAAGGTATAGACAATCTCTCAATATTACCTCTTATAACTCCATGTTAATCTAAAAATTAACCCAAGGGGTGACTGGGTGGCAGCATTCGGTTGAGCGTCCGACTCTTGGTTTTGGCTCAGGTCGTGATCTTGGGGTCATGAGATTGAGCCCCGTGTTGAGATTCCATCTCCCTCTCACCCTCCCCCTGCTCATGCAAGAGCCTGCTCTCTCTCTCAAATAAATAAATCTTTAAAAAATAAATAAATAAAAATGAACACAAAATAAAAAGTTTTAAGGAAGGTATTATAGTGGACATCTTCTGGATGTACCTGTATATCTCAACTTCTAAGTACTTCCTTTAGGTTGATTGCTATGAGAGAAATTATTCATTAAAAACTATTCATTTCAGGGCGCCTGGGTGGCTCAGTGGGTTAAAGCCTCTACCTTCAGCTCAGGTCATGATTCCAGGGTCCTGGGATGGAGCCCCGCGTCGGGCTCTTGGCTCTAAGGGGAGCCTGCTTCCTCCTCTCGTTCTGCCTGCCTCTCTGCCTACTTGTATTTTTCTCTGTCAAATAAATAAATTAAATCTTTTTTAAAAAAAACCTATTCATTTTCACTCATTAGCAGAAAAGAAGAGCTCTGGATCTCAGCACACTGGGGCTTCCTGGCTTTCACCCAAGAAGCCTTGTGGGCATAGAAAATTGATCTGTATGTCAGCAGAGGAGGAGGGGTTAGCCATATTCACAGAGTGTTCTATTAAACCCAGAATTCTAGCTCACGATTTACAATGAGAAACGTTGGCTAAGGGGACCAGACTCCCGGTCTCTTGGCCAGAGATTTCACTCCCTGTAAGCCCTCCACTGGCAGAGTCAGGGGAATTAAGTGACATGATTCAGATGTTAAAGATACCAAACTACATACGTTTCCATAGTAGGACTAAACCATTGCCACCAGGGACAGATGAATAGGTTCTTGGCCCTGGACATTCCTCCCTAAGCAATGCTTGAATAGGGACAACCTGTATTTGCCATTTCTGTGTTCCCAAGGTTGATTAACCCCTGTTGCGGTTAACACATTGTTTCTTTAGGTATATGATTATATTCTAGTGAATTACAGCCAGATCTTGTTGACCTTGGAGCCCTTCTATCTCATTAAAGCACTTTTTCTTAACCCCTTATTCAGTAGAGCTGGAAGGCTCTAGAAGGCTCCTAGCCCCTGTGAAATTGTCTGCAGAATTCTGACATTTGACAGAAATTTAACATAGTCAAATGTGCATTTTTCTGGAGAGGGGGTGTGTTCATTTATCAGATTTTCAGAAATGGATATCAATTTAATAGTGAACATCCATGGCTCCCATGTTCCAGATCTTGTACTCAGGGTTTCACATACATTATCTCATGTTATCCCCACTGAGTCAAGAAACTCAACCCAAAGTTACCAATTTAGGCAAGTTAAGAACTACTTTCTTTCTTCCCTCCTTCCTTTCTTCCTTCCTCCTTCCCTCCCTCCTTTCTTTCTTTCCTTCTTTCTTTCTCTTTTATAAAGGTTTATTTATATATTTGAGAGAGAGACAGAGACAGAGAACCCAGTGGGGAGGGGCAGAGAGAAAGAATCTTAAGCAAACTCCCAATGCAGGGCTTGATCTCCAGACCCCGAGATCAGGGCCTGAGCTGAAAACCAAGAGTCAGAGGATTGACCGACTGTACTGCTCCGGCACCCCAAAGAACCACTGCTTTCAAGTGACTCTGAATCTTTTCTCCGGTATACAGTTGATGTCTGTCCTACAGGGAAGTCTTATTCCCACCCCGCCTCCACCTTTTTTATCTTCCTAAATGAAGAGAGAGTTATTGGCAGCAGCACACCCACGTCCCATGCCAGATGAGGCTTTGGAATGGCTTTGTTGATTCTTCCTAGAGACTGAGCCCCACTGTCTGTCCCAGCATCTCTGGTTACCTGTTTTATTCTCTTATTCACAGGTCCCTGTGCGCGCTCCAGTTAGCTTGTGAACTAGCGCCTCGTGTCTGTGACTCGCCTACCTTGGCATCTTGGATAGAACCTTCTGCGATCCTTTCTTCCCAAAGGCAGGCCCACTATCTGTTTACTCTCCCTTTTACTCCATCAGAGTCTAGAAACTTCAGATTTTCCAAAAGACCACTGGGTTGCTTTTTATCAAAAGCGGTGGGCATTTCAATGTTAGTTTTCCAGTAGAAAGTCAGGCAAGAGGCTTTTCAACCTTTATTTATTTGCTAGATATTCCTTAGTCTTCTAGGTACTGTTCTAGGCCCTACAGATATGGATAAACATCTTTGCCTTCGTGAAACCTAGGTTTTAGGGGAAGAAAACAGATAGTAAAAAAATAAGTAAAAATAGAGTAGGTCAGATGCTTTTTGGTGTTGAGCAGAGGAAGAAAATAGGGGCAGAGCATAGAGAGTGCCAGGGATGGGCTCTGCATTTTTGCTTTGGGGGGTCAAGGAAGACCTTGCTGAGAAGTAACAAGTGAGCAAAGGCCTCTGTGGTGTCTTGGAGAAAATGTGGGTTTTGCTACCAGACAGGCCCAAGTTCAAATCCCGAGTCTCCACTTTTAACTCTGTGGCCCTGGGCTAGACCTTTGCTAGACCCAGCTTTAGTTCCTTCCCTTACAGCATGCAGATCCAAGGACCTACTTCATGAGAATGCTGTAGGATTGGAACCAAAAATATCTATAAAATGTCTGGCACCGAATACACGAATGGAAACTACTGTCCTAGCTTTTGTACATGATCCTGAGGGTCCTTCCAGTCCAAGGTCCCCTTAGTTTCGGAGGAAGGTCTTACTTGGATCCAGAGTCCTTAGGGGAAGGTCTAGAGTCTCCTCCCGTCCTGAATGCGGCACCAAGAGAAGGTCTGAACCTTCTCTAGTGATGATCTGGAGGTGGGCCGGTCTGCAGCAGTAACGTGAACACTCCTTCCTGAAAAGAGAGGCTTTTTGTTCTTAAGGAATAGTCCATATTTCTCTCTTCTCCCTGCCTGACAAGGGTGTGGTCTGCCATCCGTTCCCTGATTGCAAAAACCTCCACTGATTCCACACCCTTGATCTATTTCCATCTCTCTACCACTTGTTTAAAATAAGGAGCTCATTGCTATTCTGCCCACGGCTGCGTCTAAATCATAACTGGGCTGGGAGTTGAATACATTTTTCGCTCTTCTGCTAAATACCACTTTCATCTTTCCAAACCCGCAAGCCCTCGGACAACAGTCGGCTTTAGCAGTCCAGGCGAGGGCCCGAGGACCCCTCCCCAGCTCAGAGTGAGCCTCCCTCCCCATGACCTATGCGTCTCCCCCTAAAAATCCTCCTGCACCAAGAGCTAGCCAAAGCCATCTTCCGAGCTATCCCCTCCTGTTTTTGCTGTCCTTCACTCCTTGGCGGGCGTGGGCGCTCTGTGAGCCTGTGAGTCTCCCGTCTGTCCTGTGAAGACTTGAGCCTCAGCACCCTCTGGTCTCCCGTCTCCCCCCTTTTTGGACTCCTGTTATAGGAGGTAGAAGACTGGCAAAAATGAGGGATCCAGGGAACTCCAAAAAGCAATTTCATAAACACGACTTAAAGGCGACTTCTGATTCTGAAAAGAAATGATGTCATACTCTAAATGCAGCCTGAAACTCGTGCTTTTTCATCTCTAATCTTTTCCCTTCTAAGCCTTAACTCCTCCCACGTACCTCCTCTTCCTTCCCACGAGAAGGGTCAGCATTATTATCATCATTTTATAGACCATCAAATCAGCCCCCCTGGGGAGGGAGGCCGTGGCGTGGCCCAGATTAGGATGTGAGGCTCCCCTGGGGATAGACGAGCCTGGAGTGTCCCTCCACTGCCTCATTATTTTCATCGTTACAAATTTTTCCATATCACAAGTCCCCGTGCACTTGTGATAAAAAACCCTTGTTCCCACCGTTGCAGTCATGGGGTCTAAGGAAGAAGGATAAGCGCCCCGTTCTGCTGTTGGGAAAACAGAGAGTCACTGGGAAAACAAAGAGCAAAGGCTCCAGAGAGATTTAGGAGGACCAGATAGAGGCTCAGGACCGGGCTCTGCCTCAGCTGCAGAAATGGCCTTCCAAAGGAAAGACTTCCCCAGCAGGGGTGGTGGGTGGCCGGGTACAGGCTCTGAAGCTAGTCAGCCTCTGTTCAGTCCTGCTTCTGCTCTTTCCCGGCTGTGTCACCCTGAACAAGCTATCTTGCCTTTCTGAGCCTCAATTTCCCATCTGTAAAATGGGAATCATTACATTTCTTCCTTCAGATATTGTTGTAAGGATTACACGCGAGGATAAGCAAAAAAGTACGTAGCACAGTGTGCGACCACCAGTAGCTGTAATTATTAAATGCCTTCAGTGCACTGGGCGCTGTGCCAGTCACCGGAAATACATGAATAAGGTAGATTCCTCGCCTTTGAGGAGTTGACCGTCTGGTGGACAGTAGAAGAGGCAAGCAAACACGTACCACGCTGGTCATTGGGAGTGGCACTGTCTACAGCAGGGACGAGAGCTCTCTGTCTTTAAGCAAAATTGTATGTGTGAGGACAGAGACTGAACCCATGACCTTAATAGTGGACCTTAAAAAAATAATAACAACAGCAAGTAGCAACTGGCCATTTCTGGGGAGAGGGTGTAAAATGTCACAGCGGCCTGTGATTATCATTTCCTCCTCGGCGGGTCTGGTGATGAGTGATGGAAGCACTGAGCGTGGCTTTTCTAGGGCCTTAATAAAAGTAATCGTGCCTCAGGCCCTCTGCGTACCAACCCCTCCGCCAGCCAAGGCCAGCAGAGTCAAAACTGGTATGATGCGGGCTCCCCACCCACCTCTTGGAGGGGAAAATAAGTAGCAAAATGGCCAGAGGGCGATTTGGGAAGAGGCTGCTGGCCAGAACCCGGGAAAGTCTACTAGGCAGATCACCAGGGCCGAGGGTATGGCAGGCGTCGGGCTGGCTCCGTGGAGAGAGCGTGCAACTCTTGATCTCGGGGATGTAAGTCTGAGCCCCATGCTGGGTGTGGCCATTACTTAAAAATAAATAGATAAAGTGATGGCAAAGTAAGCGGATGGTTTTTCGGAGGTCAGGGAATTTAGGAAAACCTCTTTTTGCAGGTTTAGGTTAAAGTGGAACCCTCTCCACGTGCTTCCCTCAGTTACCCACGAGCATGGCAGGAGAGGTGGGAATGATCCGACAGAGGGCAGTTGACCCTGGCGCCCTGCCAGCGGCTTCTGCCCACACACAGGGCTGCATCTGAGGGCACGTTCCCGCGCAAGCTCAGACTTGAGGTCTTGTCCACCGTGCTTTGTTTGCCCTGTCAGTTTTGTTTTTCCCCTCACATGCGTATGATACTTTAACAGGGCAGGAATTCTTTTCGGCTCTGGAAACCCACAGATTCTCTAACACCTCTGTGAAGCAAGTACTTGTCACTTCTTAGGAAACTGAGGCTCAGAGAAAGTAAACAACTTATCCAAGATGAAATCGCTAGAATATGGAAATTCCCAATCTGGAACCCAACTCTGTTGGCTGTGCGCCCGGTGCTTCCGCAGTTCTAGATGCTTCCTTCCCTAGGGCCGTGGGTTTGGGCTTTTGCTAAGGAGGGGGTCCTGCAAAGGGCCGAAGATCAGTGTGGCCTCAAAGCTCCCTTCCTTTTCTCCATACTCCCTTTCATGTGGGAGGTTGCAGGGACATCAGAAAGCCAATATGGGGGTGGTGGTGGAATGAGCCCCAGCTTCAGAAGCAGGAGGTCAGAGCTCTCCTCCAACTCTGAACCATTTCTCCTATGACCTTGAGTAGGTCACTGCCCTTCTCAGAGTCTTGGGGTCCTTCTCTCCTGTGGGGAGTCTGTGCCCTCTCCCTGCCTACCTTGGGTATGACAAGAATCAAAATAACTAGTAACATCAGAAATGCTTTGAGAGTATGAAAAGTGTGGTAACAAGTGCCAGACACGATTCTGAACATCTTCATATGAACATGAGGTCTGGAGGCCCTCAGACTGTTTGCCTCATGCATTTGCTCAGTGCTAGAAAAAAAAAAAATGCTTATAGAATCCTTCCCCTGGGCCAGACAGTGAGACACTGTGTTCAGTACTGGAGACCTGAGGAAATCTCCAGGCTCTGGGGAATGCAAAGGGAGAAGAGACAGATCTAGACAAAGAATGATGGAACCTAGACGTGAGGAGTTTAAAAGGATGTCCACAGTCAAGACCTCTCACTGAGGTGTCCCGAGGTGCTGTGGGAATTAGAAAGGGGTGTGGTGAGCACCAGCTGGGACCAGAGAAGGCCCCACAGAAGGCAGAGGAGTGGGAAGGTAGTAGGGGGGGCTGTGTGGAGCGGAAGGAGCGTACACGGTGTGTGGACCAGTCTGTGGGTAGTGCAGTGTGGTTGGAGCATGGGCTGGTTGAGGAAGTGTGGTAGCTGTTTCTTATCGTCGGAATGGAGCCCCGGTGTCCCCCTGGAGTTCTCTTTGCGCCATGTTTAGGCAGGTATGTCTCTGTGTATCGGGTTGCCTTTCTGGGTTACAAGAAGCCCATGTAAATGAAACTCAGTGACGAAAGTTTGTTGGGAGGCTTCCCTGGACGGGGAGAGATTTTCTGTTGCTGTTTTAAACTGTCTCAGCTGCTACCCAGCCATGCTCAGGATCTCCTGCTTCCAAGTGCAGAGCTGTTCAGTTATAGCCTGAGCTGTAGGGTCCCTCTGGCTCCGCTGGCTGCCAGTGGTGGCAGTTCCGCAGAGAGAGGCCGTGTACCTTGGTTCGCTGCCAACCAACGCAACTCGCCCCAGTATATGGGGTTTTCAGTCCAGCCCCCATGGCAGGAGCTGGTTTTCACTGGGCCCAGCATCCACCAGGCCATCCCATCCTGGGTCCAGAGAAGACTGGTTTTGATCACAATCCGCTACAACTTCACACAGAGAGAACTCAGGACGCCTTCCTCAGAAGCGACTGTGAATAGGGCAGGTCACTTAGCTTTCCAGAATTCATCTCAGGGCAGCCATTTCATCTGCATAGACAGTGTTATTTATCCTGTGAGCCCTTTTCCATTGGGACATTAGGGCCCCAAGTCACCATCCCATGATTTCTTTTTTCTTTAATCAATCCTGATCTTGTCCCAGTTTCTCCCACAGAAAGCTGTGTGGATTTCTGTCCTGGGCAGAGAGGGTTGGAGCGGAGGAGGAATCTTTACAGATCACAGTTCCACTTCACAGATGGGAAGAGTGGGGCCCAGAAAAGGCAACAGACTTGCTCCAAGTTGCACAGGAAGTTAGCTGCAGGGCTAGGCCCAGAACCTGGTCCTCTGATACGTGTCAGATTTTTTTGGTTGGGGTATAAAGGTGCTTTGGAAGCGTTCACGAACCCATCTGCTGTGTATGAAGCAATGAGCCATATCCTGGGAAGAGACGGCCGTATAATCCCTGTCCCCTAGGAAGTTACAGCCAGGGTAGCAGAGCACACTTAGAAAAAGCTAGTTGTTTGATTTCAAACGGCCCGGGGGGAAGTCAGTATAGTGAGGCAAATTTGACTATGTCTAGGGGAGAGATCTGTAAACTCCGAAGGCCCACCTAACCCTCCATGCGCTTCTGAGAGAGGCGATCATCAAGGTTTTTTGTTTAGAAAAGAAAAAAAAAAAGACTCCAGTCTTGTTGGAACCACACAAGCCACAGCAGGACTTCTGCACCAGCCACAGGCTAGCAGAGAGCAGTGAGGAGCCTGAGGGAATGCAAAGGAGTAAGACGGGGGACCTTACGACTAGTGAACCTGTTCCCTAAGCCATCTGTTTTGGCAGATCCCTCCTAGCAGCCCGGAGCTACTAGGGAGCAGGACGGGGGTCTCTGAAACACAAGTGGGAATAAGGCCACTGGGCAGGAGGCTGTTTGTCTTTCCTCCCTCTCAGTGGGTGGAGTTTGCAAAGGACACAGAGAGTATTTTTTCTGGCTGGCCCCGTGTCCTTCCCGTGCAATGCCTAGGGGATGCTACCAGAGGCTTCTGGGAGTGACAGTGGACTGGCTTCCAGAAAGACAAGTTAAAACCCTGCTCCAAGGTAAGCTCCGGAGCCTGGACCTTGGCAAATTAGTCTTTTGGCCTGGTTGCCATGGAGACAGACAGGCAGCAGCTGCGCGGGGAAAGGGACCAGCAGCTTCACCAACATCTAGGATTCTGAGACAGCCATGAAGGGGGAGGGGGCTTGACACTGCCCTTTCTCCCCCAGATACAGAGGCTCCTGTCTGCCCCCCTACCCCCTGCCCCAGTGCCCAGACTCGGAGGATCTGGTGAGTTGCCAGGGTCACAAAAGGGGCCACAGCGGTGCTGGCTCCTGAAACCCTGCTTTTCTTCCTTCTAGGCCACCGTAATTGTCTCCTGCTCAGCTTTTCGAGCAAACAGATCTTCCAGAGCTGAGCTCCTGGGCCCTGGGAAGGTTCCCTATAGCTCCCTCTTGGAGGTGAGTCCCAGGGTGTTGGCCACCGGAGACCAATTTGGCCCCATCTTCTGTCGCAGTCTCTCTGGAAAACCTGGCAGAGGCCGTGTGGGGATGTGACCATCCATTGTCTGGGAATGGAGCTTGAAGCTGAGCCTAGAGGGAACTCGGCAAATGATGGGGTTTATTGTTCCCTCATTTGATGCTAACTGATATCATTAATGTGTGGCTTCAAGCCCTATCCTCCCTCGCCTGGTGGAAACCAGTCCTTGGCACTCCCTTCCTATGGGTTATCTCTGGAAATTGAAGGTGGGAGAGCAGGGGCCTGGGATCCAGGTTGCCTGTGTCCACTTTCCCGGCAGAGCTGCCAGAAGGTTGGGTCTCAAAGTCCCGGTTTCCTCCTCTTTGGTAAGAGGAGAAATGAGCCTGGTATTGTCCAGGGCTTTATACGCCTGGGCAGTGCATGTGACTGGGGTTGTTACCTAAGAGGGCCCTAAAACAGGGACAGAGGAGAGCTGGAGAAATCCAGAGGACTTTCGATGTTGCTGTTGTTATTACGAAGGTAGTTCATATGTGGGCGTGGGGAAAAAGTGCCAGAATATATAAAGTAACATTGGGAAAGCGACCCATCACTTCCAGCCCCAATCCCTCATTCCTGCTGAAAACTACTCATAATTTTGTTGTCTATCTTTTTAGATCTTTCTCTGTGCACACACTTTCCCCCATATTAGATTATGTTTTAATTACATAAATGATATGAGAACATATTATTATTATAAGTGAAACAAACATGGCAAATAAATGTAGAATCCAAAGCAGAAGTCTCCTTTTCAGTATGTTCCCACCCCAAACAACTATGGGTCAAGTTTAGCATCCTCCATACAGTTACGTACAAACACAAACACAGAGTTCCATCTTTTCTTTCTTTAGCATGAATGGAATCATAACATCCGTATTCTTCTGCAAGTTGCTTTCCTGTCACAGTGATATGTTACCCTGGGGCGCCTGGGTGGCTCAGTGGGTTAGGCACCAACTCTTGATCTCGGCTCAGGTCCTGATCTTGGGTTCATGGGATCAAGCCTCACCTCAGGTTCCTTGCTCAGTGTGGAGTCTGCTGGCGATTCTCTCTCCCACCTCCTCCACCCCTCCCCCAGCTCACTCTCACTCTCTCTCAAATAAATAAATCTTTTTATATATTTTTTTTATAAATAAATATTTACAAAACATATCTTACCCTGTAGATTTTTCCACATTGGTATACCTATTTCATTCTCTGTAACTGCTGCTTACTATTCTCCTGTTATGTATATTCTGTACTTATTAAGTGATCTCTTCTGATAGACACGTGAGTTGTTCATAACCTTCTGTTATTCATATTACACTCTGAACATTTGTGCATCTATCTATGTTGGGTTTATTTCTAGAAGTAGAATTGCTAGGTTAACATGTTTTTATATCTTTAATTTTTCTAAATACTGTGGGGATTTATTTTTAAGTGTGTGTGTGTGTGTTTAATTATCCAAGACATGGATGCTGGTTGCAAAAAAAGGTGGAAAAGTATAGAAAGCTGTGTAGGAAGAAAAAAGTCACTGATAGTCCCTCCGCCCACTTGCCACAATTGTTTACTTTTTGGCATGTTTGTTTCCAATTATTTCCTATGTCCAATTGTGGTTACAGTGATCAGATCATACTGCAGAGAAAATTTCTGTCCAGCTTTTTAAATTTAATGTAATAAGCATTTTCCTATGTCACTAAAATATTTTTGTAAGCATCCTTTTTATGATTTCATGATAGGTATTGCATGTACATACCAGAGTTCCTTAACCATTCCTCTACTGTTGGACTTTTGACTTGACTGTATCTTTTTCATTGTAACACCTCAGTGAATATCTTTTTGTATAAATCTTTGAAATCCAAAAATTTCCTTAAGCTAGATTCCCAAAAGGAGAATTACTGGGTCTAGAGGTAGGATTTTAGTGCATCTGTTTTTTAAGTAGAATTTCAAATTGCTGATAGGCATGCATGTACATAATTCCAAAGGTACTATTTCATTACACAATGAAAAAAAAAATACCTGTATTGTATTTGGTCCCTCAGCTATGGTGTTCCTCCATAAAGGCAACACTATTACCTGGTTTCTTCTGTATCTTTCTTAGAAAAAAAATATATGTGCATATACATATACATACATACATACAAAGACATATATATGGAGATATATATTCATTTTTCATACAGAAATAGCATACCAGATGCATACTCTTGGGCTTTCTCTCTTCACTTAGTATTTTTTTAAAAGATTTTTTACTTGTTTATTTGACAGACAGAGATCAAAGTAGGCAGAGAGGCAGTCAGAGAGAGAGAGAGGAGGAAGCAGGATCCCCACCAAGCAGAGAGCCCAACGTGGGGCTCGATCCCAGGACCCTGGGATCATGACCTGAGCCCAAGGCAGAGGCTTTAACCCACTGAGCCACCCAGGTGCCCCAACTTAGTATTTTTAAAAATATTTTTATTTATTTATTTGACAGAGAGAGAGAGAGAGATCACAAGTAGGCAGAGAGGCAGGCAGAGAGAGAGGGAGAAGCAGGCTCCCTGCTGAGCAGAGAGCCCGATTCTGGGCTTGATCCCAGGACCCTGAAATCATGACCTGAGCGGAAGGCAGAGGCTTGACCCACTGAGCCACCCAGGCACTCTTCACTTGATATATATATATATTTTTAATTATTACATTTTATTTTTATTTATTTTTTATTTTTTTTAAGATTTTATTTATTTATCAGAGAGAGGGAGGGAGAGAGAGCGAGCGAGCACAGGCAGACAGAATGGCAGGTACAGGCAGAGGCAGAAGCAGGCTCCCCGCTGAGCAAGGATCCCAATGTGGGACTCGATCCCAGGACACTGGGATCATGACCTGAGCCGAAGGCAGCTGCTTAACCAACTGAGCCACCCAGGCGTCCCTTCACTTGATATTTTTTGATGATTGGTCCATATATGAAAAGAACTGCCTCATTTTCTAGAAACATTGCATAGAATTTCTTCAAATGGATGTGGCATAATGAATTCCATTGAAACATTTTTAGGTTGGTTCCCATCTTTTGCTATTGGAGCTGTGCAGTATGGAATGTCCTTACATATATACCCACTCTGATCATGTATGTGCTAGCACACCCATCTATAAAATAGATTCCTTTCAGTGGAATTTCTGGGTCCCTGGAAATGTGCGTTTTACACAGTGCTAGCTAGTGTGGTCTCCCTAGATGGTGCCAATTTCCTCATTAAAGGGCAAGGACAGTTTTTAAAGCTCTCAATCCAAATGTCCAAACTGCTTTCCAGAAAAGTGTTATCTATCTCAACTCTTGCCAGCAGAACCCAGCACTCTGTTCCCTCCTCCCACGGAGTAAAAATAGCTAATGCTTGTGGTGTTTGTGCTCAGTTGTCATTTTTTCAAAAAGGACCTGTGAAAGACTAGTGGAAGTGAGCAAATAGTTAATTTTTAAACCTAAAACAGTTTTTGAAACATAGCATCTGGGAAAATGTCCTAATCCCACCTTGGCCACTTCTATATGTGTGACCTTGGGAAATTACGTATCCTCTCTGAGACTGTCTTAGAGTTGTCCAGAAGAGGAGATGAGAGAATGCGCTTAGTACAGCTCCTGGCATATAACAAGGGCTCAAAACGTGGTAGCTAAGAAGAAAAGTTAGCTGAGGAAAAAATGCCAGCCCTCCAAATAATCCCAACTGCGAGAGGAAGGGAGCTCTGATGGTGCCAGCTTTGTTCTTTCCCTCAAATTCTCCCTCTGGTCTTTCCTGCCTTGAAGAAAAAGGGAACCAGCAGCCCCCGGGGAGAAGCACCTAACAATAAAACTAGCTCTAAGGAGGGTTGGATCTGGGACCTCACCCAGATTCCCCTCCTTGCGCCTCGCAGGGGGATCGCAGGCAGGATTCGTTTTCATCCTGCGTGTGGGTCCCTGTCTCAGAGCTTCCACAGCCCCCTCGGAGTCTGGGAAGTGAGAATTGCTGACGGAGCCTTGGGTCTCTTACTCCGAGCTAACAGCAGGTGGCTGCTGCCAGTGCCTCCAGGGTCCAGCATCTCAGAGCTGCCCCGGTGCGCGGGCGCGGCTGCGTGCTCGCTGGCCCGGGGAGGTCCTGGTGACTTGTCCTTAGTACCGTTCTTTGCAGCGGTGGCTCCCTTCCAGCCACTCAGGCGCGGGCTGCGGGGCCCCAGGCAGAGCCAGCCCACCCTCGAGGTGCTGCAAGTGGCAGGGAGGGGTCGCTGGGGCTCGCTGTGGGTGCTGGGTGTTGTGGTCGGCTCGGCGAGCCTGGGATGCAGGGTGGCCTCCCTGAGCTCCACACCTGCAGGAGTCCCCAGAGACTTGCCCTCCCCCAACCTCCCGGAGCAGGGATGCGGCATTGAAAAAATCAGCTGCTTAGAGACGCCATTTCTGTCCCCACCCTTGTCTGGGCTGGAAGAGCCAATCACGATGCCTGTTGTGTAGCTGTGAAAGCGGCAGGTAGAAACCACCTCGGGTGGGAGAGCAGATCCGTGGAGCACAGTGAAGCCGTTTTCTGGGAGGATTTGGAGGTCTGTCCACTCACAGTATAATCACCATGCTGGAGAATTTCAGCCATTCCCTCCCCACCCACCGCCTTAGAGCCTTAGACGCCAGCCTTTCCCTTGATTTTCCAGGGAGAACCAACAGTGACTATATGGATTGAGCCCTGTGGAACCAGGGGGTGTCGGGGCCCCTCTTGGCCCTGAACCCAGCCTGCTCTATGACTATGAGAAAGCAGTACAGCCCCGGGCCTGTCTTCTCATTTATAAAGATGTAATAAGGAATAGAGTTAGACCATGTCAAGTGTTGGTGAGGCTGCAGGGAAATGGGTTTATACCCTGTGTCCTGACAATTCTATTTCTTGGTTTCTACCCTGGAGAAATACTTAGGTGGTATATTCAAGGAGGTTGGCCACTGCAGGCGCGTATCTAATAACAAAGCATGGAAAATAGTTCAATGGCCATTAATAGGGAAAGTATGAATAAAAGTCTGTTTTCATAATGGGTCACTAGATTGCAGTTAAAAGGAATAAACTGGGTCTCTATATGCAGGGCCATGGACAGACCTCAAAATATATTAAGACAGAAAGTCGCAGAATAATGCATACAGCATAATACAACGTTTCCAACATACCAAACAGAGCTGTGGTATATTCAAACATATGTAATGCATTTTTTGAAAAATGAAAAGATACACTCCCAACTCGGAAGAGTGGCTTTCTCTGGGGAGAGGAGCAGGGAGTTGGGATAGCCAGTGGAGGTGAAAGTGAACTTGAGCTTTCCTTGTAACGTTCTAACTTTAAAAAAGTGACAGTGCATTCATATATTGCCCAAGGAATATAAAACTATATAGTCAAAAAGAAAACACTGGGAAACAAAATATGTCAAAATGTAAACAATGGTTAATTCCAGGGGGTGGGTTATGTGATTGTCTTCTTCTTTGTACTTTAAAATGCAGGAAAGGGGTTCAAGAGTGACCCATCAAGTCCCTTAGCTCAAAGAGCCAGTGATCTTGTGCTTCTAGGGCAGCATCCTAAAGACCTTGCTGCCCGCTGAAGGGCTTTCAAGGGCCCTGGTGCTCCTGCCCCACCCATTCCCCAGACTTCAATCCAGTCTTACCAGTTAAAACCCAAGACCACTTGCCGTTCACTACTGTGCTTGGCTGACTCTCTCTTCTGGGCATTTAGTTACTCTGTTTCCTCTTCCTGGCACCTTCTTCCCTCTGGAGACTACCAGAAGCTAAAAGCACAGCACATTCTCCTTCATAGCTCTCAGAAGGAACGAACCCTGCCATCACCTTTGATTTCAGACTTTGAACCCAGAACAATGCACCAGCACATTTCTGTCTGGGGCACCTGGGCGGCTCAGTTGTTAAGCGTCTGCCTTCGGCTCAGGTCATGATCCCAAGGTCCTGGAATCGAGCCCTGCATCGAGCCCTGCACAGGGCTCCCTGCTCGGCAGGAAGACTGCTTCTTCCTCTCGCACTCCCCCTGCTTGTGTTCCCTCTCTCACTGGCGCGCGCTCTCTCTCTCTCTCTGTCAAATAAATAAATAAATGATCCTAAAAAAGAATCCACTAAATTCCTGTCATGTAAGCCACCACCCAGCTCCAGCTTGTGGCCCTTTGTTAAGGCAGTCCCAGGAAAGTAACACACCCCACACCCTCCTGCTTAGATGGGGGGCGGCACTCTCCAGGGACCTGAGTTGGCAGGGGTCCATGCTGGGAATGGATTTGAGGGAGGGGGCGGGTGGGCGACCAGTGAGGAGGCTGCAGCGGTAATCCAGGGGCGTGGCGGGGTCTGCCAGAGCCCAGCAGTGCAGATGTTAGTTACTAATCAATACAAGGGCTCAGCAATAAGCCCATGAAGGTCTATAAATCAACCCGAGTTCCAGCGACACATGAGCTTCTCTTCCCCCGTGTATTCAATCTTGTTCAGCATCCCACCCTTCTCCTGACACCCCAGCCACCCCCCACCTTCCGCGCTTGAATTCTACTCCGTCTGTACTTTCACCCGCCCTCCAATGGGTGTGATTTCAGCAGGCTTGGTTTCAGCTTCCTGTGACAGCTGTAACCTCTGTTCTCACTGAATTGCTAAGATCGCTGATAAACGCCAGCTGCTGGGAAGTTTGGGAAGTAACTGGAAACATGTCCCCATGCCAAGCCGTGGAGAAGTGGTCTATGGAATGGCCCAGAAATTTAATGAACTAAAAGTAACCCGTAAGCCCCCTCTATATTTAGGTCTACAGGTGTCCATTCAAGAAGATTAGATCTTCGGACACGAAAGTCATCCTCCTGGTCCCAGGTGGGAAGAACAGTCCGCTTCCTTGTCTGAAGTCCCAGAGGCCCAGGAGAGGGCAAGTGCTGTGGCCTCATCGTCCCCATACCTTGTTTCTTGCTCACATTTTGACTATTTGGAAAAAGGGTGGTTGGAAGAAATAATAGAAAGCAGTCACCCCAGCCTCCACCTTAAAAGAAATGTCACTGGGTAAGGAGACATGATGCTCCGTACAAGGTGGTTTTCTAAGTTGGATCCTGGATCCGATGGGAAAATGGAGAACCCAGTTAAAGCCAGCCATTTCCTTGTACTAGGGCTAATGTCTTAGTCCGGTTAACTGTTCTATGACGATGTAAGATGTTAACTGTTAGGGCAAGCTGGCTGAAGGGTCTATGAGAATTCTGTGTACTACCTTTGCAACACTCTGGAAATCTGAAATGATTTCAAATTAAAAGCATAAAAACAAGTAAAAAAAAAAATATATATATATATTTAAATGTTCCTGGGATGGTATTTTTTGAATAGCAGGAGGCTAGACTCCAGGATAAACCCTCAGTTATACTGTCTGACCCTTGGGCCTAAGTGTTGTTTAGTGGTCAAAAAGACGTCAGCCAAAAAATTCAATATTTGCTGAGTGTCTATTCATGGCACTGCAGGAATGCAAGGAGGAAATCATATGTAATCCTGCCCTCAAGGAGCTCACTGTGTAGCGAGGAGGTGTGTGGATAGACTCAAAACCAGGTATAGTCTGGAGGAGGCAGAGAGATTAATCAAGACCTTGAGGGTGGGGTGTCTCGGTGGCTCAGTGGGTTAAGCCTCTGCCTTCAGCTCAGGTCATGACCCCAGGGTGTTGGGATTGAGCCCCACATCGGGTTCTCTGCTCAGCAGGCAGCCTGCTTCCCCCTCTCTCTTTCTGCCTCTCTGTCTACTTGTGATCTCTGTCTGTCAAATAAATAAATAAAATCTTAAAAAAAAAAAAAAGACCTGGAGGCCAAGGGACTCCAGGCGGAGGATTATTATCAGCAAAACACTGAAGCACATTAGCTGTATGACTTTTCATGGTGCTGGGAATGGTGGAGGAGGTCGTGGGAGGGTAGGGATTTCAGAGACATAGGAGTACCCAAGATCAGTCAGGAGGACAAAATTCTTTTCTGTTTTTAATACAAATGTTTCATAATAATAAAAATAATCCATGTTCACTTTAAGAAGTTTGGAAATTTCAGAGTAGTACAAAGAAGAAAACTAAACTCAATTGTTGTTTTACCCTCCAAAACAAATATTTTGGTGCATTTTATTTTGCTCTTACTTGAGCTCATGTGGTACATGCAGTTGGGTAGCTTTTGCTGGTTTCTTTCATTGGCATAATATCGCAAGACTTTCCCCATCTCATTAAAGAAGATTCTTTCCTTTTTTTTTAAAAAGAAGATTCTTAAAGCGTGAAGGGAGTCCATCTTCCTCCTAATGCAAGAATCCTTCTTGTATTCCCAGCAGCTGACTGACAGATCTTTGTCTGGATACTACCCATAGCAAGAATCTCATTCATTCTCAGGAGGTCCATTCTGTTGTTAGCTAACCCCTTCCGTGTATCTTAATTGCGCTATCCTATGACTATCCTTTTTTGAGATGACAGGTCTTCAAATGCATCAAAAAAAAACAAAGAGTCTCAGTTTAATTCATCTTGAGGTAGACTGCAGTTAGCTCATGGAGGGTCTCAAATGCCATGCCAAGGATGACCCTTGTCACTATAAATCCAAGGGAGTCATCAAAAAAAAAATTTTTTTTTTTGTTTCAGGAATTTGTATGTTTCTCATATGATGTGCCCCAAGGTTTAATCAGTCAAATATTTTCAAGCGGAAAAGTGGCATGATCAGAGCTGTGCTTAATGACTAACACTGCAACTCTCCCCTGTTGAGGGTTTATTATGTATGCATCAGATTTTACATTTAATATTTCAGGTTGTTCTTCCTGATGACAACCCTATGAAGTTGGGGCCTTTCCCCAATTTCACAGATGATGAAATGCAGGCCAAAAAGGGAGAAGACATCTGCCCATGCTCACATGAGCAGTCACTGAGCAGTCCCTGGAGCATCATTTTTTTAAGATTTTACTTATTTGTCAGAGAGAGAGAGAGCGCACAAGCAGGGAGAGCTGCAGGCAGAGCAGACAGAGGGAGAAGCAGGCTCCCTGCTGAGCAGGGAATCCAATGCAGGATTCAATCCCAGGACCCTAAGATCAGGACCTGGGCCGAAGGCAGCAGCTTAACCAACTGAACCAGCCAGGTGTCCCTGCAACATCTTTTAAAGCATAGGATTCAAATTCCTGCTGTGACATGAATTAGTTGTGGTACCTTGGGCAGCTGTCTCAAGTTCTCTGGGCCTTTTCCGCCAGTTTGGAAAATAATGGGGTGAGCCAGCTAAAAGCATAGACTTGGAGCCAGGCTGCAAATCTCTGTACTTCTGTGTAGCCTGGGTGATTTATTCTCTGCAGGCCTACTGCTTACGTTTGCCAGACACGAGGCAGGAGGATTAAGAGAGAAGCCCACATACCTAGGTCTGAGTATGTAAGAAATTAATCAAGCTAACAAACTATTTTTTTAAGATTTTATTTATTTATTTGACACAGAGAGAGAGAGATCCCAAGTAGGCAGAGAGGAAAGCAAAGAGAGAGGGGGAAGCAGGCTCCCCACCCAGCATTGGCCCCACATGGGGTTCAATCCCAGAGCCTGGGATCACGACCTGAGCCAAAGGCAGAGGCTTTAACCCACTGAGCCACCCAGGTGCCCCTAACAAACTATTTTTTAAAGATACATATTTTATCTTTCTACCTTGAGAATAATCCCTCCATAATAAACTAGAATGCCAGGTTTTGAGCTGAGAATTCTTGGAGTCCGTGGAGTTCCAGGTCAGAGCGTGACAGAGCCAGCCCCCTTCACTTCCTTTTCCTGGCCCTCATGTCCAGGTTCTGTCCCCACCCCTTACAAGTAACCAGCCCTGCACTCCAGCAGGGAAGTTTGCCCTTGGGGAGATGAAGCAGGGAAGGCACTGGTAGAGATGCTGCAAGTGGACTCAGGTCATTTGGACCGGGAATTCTAGAATCCCAGATACCCACAGTGTGGTTTCAAAGGGGTGCCCAGGTCCTAGCTTGTCTGGGAGAAGGGACACAGCTGGAGGGTCAGAGCGCAGCCCTTGGAAGTGCAGGGCCTAGGGCAAGGACCCTGTTTGGTATGTCTAAGGAAGATACAGTGTCTCTATGTCTCAGTTTCCCTTAGGATGACCAGATCATCCAGGTTTAGCTGGGGCTTTCCTACTTTAAACTCTGAAAGTCCTGCATCCCAGAAAACCCTTCAGTCCTGGGCAAGCCAGTCTGGTTGGTCACCTTCCTTTCCTGGGCTTTACAGTTAGGCTAATACTATTTCCTAAGATTGTTATGAGGATTAAATGAGTTATCTCATGGAGAGTATTGAGATCAGTGCCTGCCTCATGGTAAACATTCTGTGAGTATGTTAGCTATTATCATTTTTTTCCATTTATGTTTATTGTATTAAAATACACATATAAAATTTGCCATCTGAACTATTTTTTAAAGATTTTATTTATTTGTGTGTTTTAGAGAGAGCGTGTGTGCCAGTGGGGGAAGAGGCAGAGGAAGAGGAGAGAGAGAGAATCTCAAGCAGACTCCCTGCTGAGCCTGAAGCCCCATGGCGCACTCAGTCCCACAACCCCAAGATCGTGACCTGAGCCAAAATCAAGAATCAGATGCTTAACTGACTGAGCTACCCAAGTGCCCCCTTAACTACTTTTAAGTATTCAGTTCAGTGATATTAAATACATTCCTAGTGTTGTGCAGTCACCATCACCACCAAATTCCATAACTCTTTCCACCTTGTAAAACTGAAATTCTGTCCCCACTAATCATCACCTCCCAGTCCCTTCCCCTGTCCCAGAGGCCCAGCAACCATCATTCTACTTTCTAAACCTCTATGATTTTGATGACTCTAAGCATCTCATATAAGTGGAATCATACAGTATTTTTATCTTTTTGTGACTGGTTAATTTCACTGAGCATAATATCCTCAAGGTCCATCCATGTTGTAGTCTGTGTCAGAGTTATTTTGGGTGTATACCCAGAAATGGAATTGCTAGATCATATGGCAATTCTATTTTTAATTTTTTGAGAAACCTTCATACTGTGTTCCACAGTGACTATACCATTGACGTTTCCTAAAGTATACAAGGGATCCCGTTTCTCCACATCCTCTCTGACACTTGCTATTTTCCTTTTTTTTTTTTGGTTTTTGTTTTGTTTTGTTTTGTTTCATAATAGCCATCCTAATAGGTGTGAGGTGGTCTTGGTTTGCATTTCCCTAATGATTAGTAATGCTGAGCATTTTTCATGTGCTTACTGGCCATTCGTATATCTTCTTAGGAGAAATGTCTATTTAAGGCCTTTCTTTGTTCATATTTGAAGTAGGCTGTATGTTGAGTTTTAGAAGTTCTCTCTGTATAATGGATGTGAATCCCTTATCAGATATATAATTTGCAATTATTTCCTCCCAATCTGTGGGTTGCTTTTTGATTGTGTTGATATTCTTTTGATGTACAAAATTTCAAATTTTCATAAAATCCAATTTGTCTATTTTTTTCCTTTGTTGTCTGTGCCTTTGACATTACATCTAAAAAATCATTGCCAAATTGAATGTCAGGAAGTTCTTGCCCTATGTTTCCTTCTAAGAGTTTTATAGTTTTATAAAGATTTAAACCTTTGATCCATTTTGAGTTGATTTTTGTATATGGTGTGAGCTAAGGGCCCAGCTTCATTCTTTTGCGTGTGAATGAACATCCAGTTTTCCCAGCACCATTTGTTGAAAAGACGGTGTCCTTTCCCTATTGAATGAATCTTGGTTTCCTTGTCAAAAGTATTTGACCTCATATACAAGGGTTTATTTCTGGGCTCTCTATTCTATTCCTTGGGGCATCTGTCTGTCTTTATGTCAGTACTACACTGTTTTGATTCCTGTAGTTTTGTAGTAAGTTATGAAATCAGGAGGTGTGAGTGTTGCAGCTTTGTTCTTTTTGTAGCTATTATCATTTTAAAGATTCCGTTCTAGTAGAAAATGCTAAGTTTCCATAATTGGAGGCTTGGGCGAGAAAGAGGGAAATGTGGAGTCTGACTGAAGCTTTAAACCTGGGGGGGAGGGTGAGTGTCTGGATAAATGGGACACTGTGATGGTTAGAACTCAGAAGAGAGGACTGGCAGGATCAGTGCCATCTTGGCACTGGAACGACTGTTCCACTCACACATTTAATAGGGGCGCCCTCTACCATGTTTCGACCAAAAATGCCATTGATTTTTTTTTAAAAGATTTTATTTATTTATTTGACAGAGACAGATCACAAGTAGGCAGAGAAGCAGGCAGAGAGAGAGAGGAGGAAGCAGGCTCCCCGCTGAGCAGAGAGCCCGATGCGGGACTCGATCCCAGGACCCTGAGATCATGACCTGAGCCGAAGGCAGTGGCTTAACCCACTGAGCCTCCCAGGCGCCCCATGCCATTGATTTTTAAGATACCATTATTTTATGTCCCACTAAGAAAATATGCTCTCAGTAATTATGACATGCTATTTATTAACCATGAGGCACAACTAATTCAGAGACACAAAAATGTGGGGGAAAACATATGTCTTAGAATTAAGTAAGATGCATGCCAGGTACTGTGTCAGGCGTCATGGCAGGGGAGTGGGATACAGCCAAGAAGAGACCCTGCCTTCAAAAGGCTTCCAGTCTCAGAGCGACACCTGCAGACTCTGACATCGCAGGGAGCAGTGGGAGGAGCTCTGTCTCGCAGGCGCCAGAGCTGTTCTGAGATCAGCTGCTGCTTGTCAAGTATTAATAGGAGGTATCAACATAGACAGAATTGACAGGCACGTCTTTCTTGGGATTTCTAGTCCTCCCCCTCCTTTTCCCTGATGCCTGAAATTTGTAGGGACAAAGCCTTTCAAACCATTTTTGAATGAATTGAGATAATGAATTAAAACACCACA
Source organism: Neogale vison (assembly GCF_020171115.1). Classification (NCBI taxonomy): domain Eukaryota; kingdom Metazoa; phylum Chordata; class Mammalia; order Carnivora; family Mustelidae; genus Neogale; species Neogale vison. The sequence continues at coordinate 19,219,366 of NC_058092.1, read as the reverse complement.
TGGTGAGTGTTGACTAGTACAAATCCAAGGGAAGGCAGGCTGGCACTGTCCAAATTTCAGATGCGCTCATGCTTTGACTTCACAATACCACTCTAGGAAAATGTCCTGCAGATCTATTCACCCATGTGTGGAAAATGCCACATTATATAAGGTTATTCATTACAGCAGTGTTTGAAATAGGAAATAATTAGGAATAACCTCAAAGCCATGGATAGGGCACAGATTAACTAGATTATGGAATATTTGTATAGTGGATCTGAGATCAAGGAAACACTTAATGTATGAACAGGAAAAAGATCCCTGAAATGTATTGTGAAGTGAAAAAATGCTAAGTGCAGAACCGTTACAGTTAACTACCATCTGTATGATGAAGGGGGAATAAGGATACACTTCTAGAAACTTGTTTATGATTTTTTTGTTTTTTAAAGGTTTTATTTATTTATTTGACAGAGAGAGGGAGAGAGATCACAAGTAGGCAGAGAGACAGGCAGAGAGAGAGGGGAAGCAGGCTCCCTGCTGAACAGAGAGCCTGATGCAGGGCTCAATCCCAGGACCCTGAGATCATGACCTGAGCCGAAGGCAGAGACTTAATCCACTGAGCCACTCACCCAGGTGCTCCTAGAAACTTGTTGAATAGACTTTAGGATATCCAGGAAACCGATGATAGTGGTTATGGTTGGGGAGGCTTGGTGGATCTGGCAGACGGGGACAGAAAAGGGAAGAGGACTTTTTATTCCTTCTTTTTTTTTTAATTTTTAAGATTTTATTTTTTAAAAAAAGAGAGAAAACGTGAGAAAGAGCAGTGGGGAGGAGCAGAGGGAGAAGCAGACTCCCTGCTGAGCATGGAGCCCCATGCAGGACTCTATCCTGGGATCCTGGGATCACAAACTGAGCCAAAGGCAGACAGAAGCTTAACCAGCTGAGCCACCCAGGCGCCCCATTTATACTTATCTCTAAACTACATGAATGGGTTATACAAAATGTTAAATCAACTGCATTTTTAAAAACATCAAATATGGAGTTAATCCAGTGACTCTGATTCCTATCAAAGTGTGGAAATTCATTCATTCATTCATTCATTCAATAATCCATTCATTCATTCCATAACCTAGGTAATCAAGAACCTTCTCTAGCAACCAGAGCTAAAACGTGCCAGGCATCGTGCTAAGCGCTCTCCTGGAAAACATCTCATTTAGTCCTCACCACCTCTCTTTGGCGCAGGTGTCTAGCATCACGGAGGAGGAGACGGAAGATGACAGAAGTGGCTCTGGCGCTAAAGACCATGCAGGTCCCACAGTCCTCGGCCAAGCCCCATTGTGGGCCTGAGAGATGAGGAGACCCAGGCACAAGGCCCGCCCTCTGGGCGTGTAAAACAGATTCACAGACAGGGCTTAAACAGGGAAGGGAGTGTTAGAGCACAGTGCCTGAGGATTAGGAGACAAAGGGAACAGAGTGGCTGGGGACAAGGAGAAAACCTCTCCCACAATATCCTTTTGCCAAGGACAGGCCCCGTAAGCACTGGAACCCAGCGGCGCCCATGCGAGTGAGCGACAACCCCAGCAGCCTCAGAACCAACAATGAACAAAGGCTGCGGTGCTCTGTAAGAACAGAGGCGATCTGACAACAGCCCAGCGTGTTTGATCAGTGTAGACATCCCTTCTAGACTTTGAAGACTTTTGAAGACTGAAGTGTTCTCCTTTAGCTGTCTACACAGATCAAATAAGCCGGAGGGCTGCCATATCTTGACGTCGCTTTGTGCTAATCCATAGTCTCAGCAAACCATCTGAGCAGAGGCAAAAATAATTCTCACGGGCAAGGATAGGCAGTTCCAGGACGGGAACGTTAACTCCTTGCTGCCCCTTCAGGAGGGAGTGGCTTTTGAAGGGAGTTTCAGCCAGATTCCCAGAAAGGAGCTTCTGCCCCTCTCCAAAGCGAAGTGGCAAAGCTGTTTTCTCGCCTTGGAGTTGAAAGCCCTTCCTACTCCAGGGCTCGTGCCCCTGTAGGAACACCTTATAGGCAGAGTAGACAATTGATAGCTGTGGTCTGGCTCTCAGAACAGCAGCCCTACCTAGGAAACAGGGATCACCTCACCACTCACGCACCTCTTTATGCAAAGGATTGGTAAAGGGGCAGTCTTACCCCCCGCCCCCCATGCCTCCAGCGGCAGTGAGGAGCTCAGGAAATCCTTGTGGCAGGACTAGGCACCTAACAGCAAACCCACCAGCTAAGTAGCATCGTTACAAAAGATTAAAAATCTCCATGAGTTCTAACATCTTCATTCCTAGCTGTGGTTTCCATGGAAATAGACATCTGCTCTAGGGAAAAAGGAAAGGTGGGGGGAAGCGGTGTAAGTGCTTTGAAATAATCAGTGTTTTGAAAGATTTATTTTTTTTTCCTGTCACAACATGAATAGTCAGAAACGTTAAGATTTTTGCAGGGCAATTTCTTGTATTTAAAAGAAATACGCATCCAGTGGGTGGGACCTTCCTCTGCAAACCTCCAGTTCAAGTACAAAGACTTCAAGATAAAGGCTGGTTCGGGGATAATAGATCTCTTGGCCTTAGGTTCCGGTGTGGTGCTGGTTTGTGTTGCCTGCCAATCTGTCACTTTCCGGTGAGCTCTCATCCCTACCCTTCTCCAGCCTTTCTAACGATTTCTGAGATTTTGCTCAGAAAACTGACAGATGGAAACACCTGGCCGTTTTGTGGCTAGGTTCGGTCTCAGAGGAAGAAAGCTTTCAGGGCTCAGAATCTGGATTATTCCTGGTCTTGCTCACATGCTAAGGGAAAACCACTTCGATTGGGGGCGGGGGAGAGGCTGACCCCACACAAGGGCGATTGTTGGAGAAAATGCCACAACAAGCATATTTCAGGCAACAGCGAATTGCTAACTGTTTGCTTTGTGTGGTTTGTCTGCTGCCTCTATGATCCGGTTTTCCTTGTCTCAGGCACCCAGTAATTGTGTTTATCTCTAGCACATCCCCAGTGACTGGCTGGACTTGGAGAGTCTTTCACAATCAGGACTGTTGTTTCCGCAGAGTTAGTCATATTTGTTTCTTGGTATGGGGAGACTGGACCCATTGATCAATAAAATGAAGGTGTCTTTCCACCCAGGCAGGATCTCAGAGCAGGTGCATTGGTGTAGTGATCACCTATCACCAGAAGACCGGAGACACAGCCTTGGTCTGGGGAATGGGAAGAGGGATCTGGAAACCATGTTCAGTTTATTTCTCTTCTGGTCTTTCTGTGGTAAGGAGGCCAGGTATTCTAAGATCGCTCAGGTTAGACCAATTTCCTTTGTGCCTCTGATGTGCTTCTCCTCAAACCAGGCCAGGAGGAACCGTGACCTTGTGGTTCTCCCTTTTGTTTTGATTCTTTAAAAGCGCCCAGCACTGCACTGGAGAGCACGTGCTCCAAGAACAAAAGCAACACTTCACCGCAGTCTGGGTTGTCTGGAACTGCTGTTGCTCTTCCCTATCATCAGGCAAAAGGCTTCGCAGAACAGATGGAGTCTGCATTTAAGCCGAGTAACTGTTGGACCAAAGAAGATCAAATTCCAGAGCCTCAACACTTTTCCCCCCACGGTTCTCTGGTCACCAGCTCCGGGACCCGAGTATGGTAGCAAAAACGCGCACCGTGGGGAAGGGCCACGCCCGTGACCTGTTAGGGCTGAGTGGGTAAGGAATGACGATGATGTCACAATGCAGATTGCACGCGGGCGTGGGGCGAGGTAGGGCGCCGGGTTGCAGGGGGGTCTTACTGGGGCAAAGAGTGGTATTGTCCTGTAACGAGGGCTTGGACGTCTTAGGTCGAAGCAAGGGGTGAGGCAATGTCCGGACACTGCGCTGTCCGAGTGTTGCCCTTGGGGCGATGCGGGGCACGTGGCGCAACGGAGGAGGAGTCCAGGGGGCCACCCTTTGAGAGGTAGGGAGGGACCCCGCCCCGGCCGGCCCCGCCCCGCCCTTTTCCTAGAGATGGGAGAGCAGGTTCAGACCCAGGCTAGGGGCCACAGTATAGCCCTCTTCCGCGGTCAGACAACCCCCCCCGGTCTCCTGCTCACATCCGGGTAGACCCCCAAATGCCCCCCATCCCTCGCATTGTCCCCCTACCCCGCCAGGCTGGACTACACTTCCCGAGGTGCTCGGGGGTCCCGAGGGGCGGGGCACCTGGGCTCTGGGGGAGGGGGCGGCACGTGCCGCGGGTTTCAGCCAATGGAGAGCCTGGCAGGGAGGTCACGTGCCGCTGTTTGGCGCTTTTGTGCGCGCCCGAGTCTGTTGGTGCTCGTAGTGTGGCCAGGCGGCTCGGACCGAGCAGGTGGGTGCGGGGCTCAGGGAGGAGGTGGCTGGAGGCTGGGGACCAACGAGAGGTTTGCGGCGGGCGGGAGGGGCCGGGCCGTGGTAGCGGCCCCTTGCCGGAGGGCGGCGGGCGTGGCCGCGGGTCCTAAGTAGGACTGGCGGGTGGGGGTCGTTCCGCTTTGTGTGGCTCGGGCGGAGCCTCGGCTTTGTCCCGGCTCCCTGGGGGCGCGGCTACCGTGGGGAGGGGGCGCGGCCAGCTGGGCAAGCCCCGGGCGTTAGCCCGGGGTGCCGTCGTGGAGACAATAGGGGGCGTGGGCCCTCGTTTGCCTCCCTCCTTTCCCTCGCAGGCTCAGCCCCGCTGGGGTCCCCATTGTCTGAAGGGGCGGGGCGGCGCCTCCAGAGGGCAGCGGACTTAGCGTCAGACTGCGGGCAGCGAGGGACGCTCCCCTTCCCCTCGGTCGCCTTCGCCCAGTGACTAGGGCCGAGCCCGAGGCTGACACCCCACGAGAGCAATCCTGTCCTCGCGGCGGGGGGGCGCGGACAGCTAGGGTGGAGGCGGGGTGGGTGGGAGTGAAGGGAGGAAGTGGCGGGCAGATGTCTGAGCTACTCCACGGCCGGTTCCCTGGGCCTGCCCCACCCGCGGAGCTGCTGCGGGGGTTGGGGGGAGCCTCGAGATGTTTTTGGCGGGAGTTGGGGGGGCGTTGGCGTGCGGGGAGCCCGGGAAGGGCGGGGTTACCCAGATAGGACCGTTAGCCCCGCCTATCCCTCCCCTTCCCACGCGCGCGGGCTCTGGGGTGTTGTGAGTTCGGGGAGATTCGAAAAGGCGCGGGGAGGAAGGGGGCGGGGCCAGGGGCCGGAGCACAGGGCGTGCTCTGATTGGCCGGGGGCGGCCACCCGCTTTTCCTCGTTTGGGCCGGGGCCACGCCCATCCTGGGTCCGGTGCTGCGTCTCATGCTCTCCAGGGGTGAGACGGTTTCGTGGCTTAGGGTTTTAATTTCCAGCTGTTGGAACCTGCAGTCTTGGGTTTTCTTATTGGCCTGGGGTGTACAAAGATAATGACCTTAAACAAAATCAAGGAGGGATGTAGAATTTTTCATGATAAAAGGCAGCAAATATTATAACCTATAACCTGGAGGTTCATAAAGCTGATTAATTTTGCTCGCTGTTGAATAAGGAGCTTAAGCCCCTAGAACAATAGGCGTTCAACATACTGGTTAATATTAGCTTGGGCGTTTTGTTTTCCACCATGGCAGACGCAGACAAAGCAGGGGTGGGCATTTCATTTGCACAATGAGTTGTAGGCAGTATTAAGATGGCTCCGGTCTCACTGTTGAGTTGAATCTGGAAGATCTTTTCGCTGTTTGGGAGGGGAAATTTGGGGGGGTTTTAGGGCAAAAAAAAATATGTTGTGACTTAACGTCGTCTAATTTTTAAAATCCAAGATGTTTTTTGAGAAGGCAAGCTCAGTTGATTCGATTTTCTGTAACCAATGTTCTATTCAGCTCAAATTTACCAATGTTTCAGTATTTTCTAGATTTTTTATGATTTTCTAGGTAATGATGTCTTATTTAATTCCATGGTAGTGATTTTTCTGACACTGATTTATGTGGATGTGATTTGAGGTCCCTTTGGATCAATGACCTAGAAATGCAAAGAAATTGATCGCATGCTTTTGAAAATCCTTTTCAGGGTTTTCCTTGCCAGTGGATTGTGTAGAATACACTGCCAGTCTCTTGTCTTCTGTTCACCATGGCTTCTTCTGGTAGGTAATCTATGTGGAAAAGCTGAATTGTGATGGGTTTAGGATTTTATAATAGGAGATGGATTCAGGTCTTAAGCCATTAATTGAGCAGTTGTATTTTGGTCTTATCAAAAAACCCATTATATAAATCAGAGAAGAAAAATGATCACTTGAATGTACTGAAGAGCTCCTAATTGTTTCATTATATAATGATTTGGCTTGGTCTAGAGCAAAATTGTGGAGTTTTGCACAAGTCTTCTTTTGTTTATGAAAGTGATTGTCAGACACATATCTCAGAATGGTATTTTTTAATCCAAAAATATTGAGCTTTGGTTTTATGGGAGGCAGTATTTAGATAATCTCTTGCCTGCAAACACAGCTTCTTCATCAGCCTGAATTCTGTTCATTAAATTGATTTGGTTTATAGGAAATTACAGGATAGTTTATTAGAATAGGAAAACCCCATTTTTCTGAATACATTATGAATATGATCAAATCCAGATATCCAGGTGAAAGAACTGGAGAAGCGTGCTTCAGGCCAGGCTTTTGAGCTGATTCTCAGCCCTCGATCAAAAGAATCCGTCCCAGAATTCCCCCTTTCCCCTCCAAAGAAGAAGGATCTTTCCCTGGAGGAAATTCAGAAGAAATTAGAAGCTGCAGAAGAAAGACGCAAGGTAAACATCACAATTCACAGAAAACAGGATATTTATGTAATGTGGCGAATCAGTTTTATTTCCGTAAGAGGAGGAAGACAGAATTGGAGCTAGATGGGATTATAATTGTGACAATTACATATGCCAGTAGCTAGGAGAAAATGCCAGGCATCGTTTACTGAGCTCCCTATTATGTACCAAGTCCTTTACTTTGTTTTTCTCCTTTAACTCAATGACCCTAAAAGAGTAGATGTCTGAGATACTGAGATGAGAAAATAGTCTCAGAAATGTCATTTTCCCAAATCCTACAACTATGAGCATTGGAGCCAGAATTCAAGCTTAGGTCTGTCTGAAACCAAAGTTCCGGCTTCTCTTGCTTTCTCTTTGAAAAACAGATTTGTTGGTGGATGACTGTTTTTTCTTTCCTTCCCCTCTGCCCCCCCCATTTGGTTTGGTTTGTGTGTGTGCCTGCATGGTTTGTTTCTTTTCCGAGAGCTGTACAATAAAAACATTTTAAATTGCTGGTAATGTGATTGTGTTGCTCAACTGGCATAATGATAGTAAGGCAGCTTGTCTCTTATCTGAGCAATTCTATAAAATACCCATTTTTAAAAACAAATCAGAAAAGGGGTGCCTGGGTCGCTCAGTTGGTTAAGTGTCTGACTCTTGATCTCAGCTCAGGTCTTGATCTTAGAGTCTTGAGTTCAAACCCCATTGAAGTTCAAACCTCCACTGAGTGTGGAGCCTACTTAAAAAAAAGAAGAACAACCCAAATCAGAAAGATCAACAAATATTAATATGCTTATTGTATAAAAATTGGGAATCAGAAGTTTATACATAGGAAATTAAAAGTATTCATTATCCTACTTCCCAGAAATAACCATTGTTAACATTTTGGTGCATTTCCTTCCATTCAGTATTATTTTCATGAAGAGCTTTATATAAATTCTCATTTATTCCCTTCCAATAACCCGGATTAAGGTGAGTGGGTTTAATTTTAAAATTAAGGAGGGGCGCCTGGCTGGCTCAGTCAATAGCACAAGTGGCTCTTGGATCTTGGGTTTGTGAGTTCAAGCCCCATGCTGGGTATAGAGTTTAAATTAAAAAAAAAAAAAATGTTTTTAATAAAATAAAATGAAGGAAAGTAGGCGCAAGAAGGTGAGGTAGTAACCTGTCCCTGACCAACACAGTTAGTGCAATGTAAAGTCTGACACATCTCACCACACACACACACGTTCGTGCCCCTGTTAAAGCTGCTGTAACATGTGCCCTGTATGTTTCAGTGCCACGTGCGTATTTGTGCAGAGCCGCCGTTGGCACCGCCATTCATTTCGCCAGGAAGGGCGGCAGAGTTTGCAAGGGAGCTTTGTCTGCTACCTGCTCTTCTGCACCAATTGAGCTCTTATGGAGGGTGATGGAGTTTTGTGGACTTTTGAGTTTGTGAGGAAAGGCTGGACAGAGAAATTTTTAAGGAATCCACCCTGGCCCTGTAGTCACTAACCTTTGCTTTATATAGTGGAACTTGGGACTGGGATACTGCAGAAGAGAGTGAACAGAACCAGTGGCAGGTGCTCTGTAGTTTTCCTGCCTCAGTGATGCTTCCAGGCATGTCGGAATCTGTGTGGTAACACGCTCTTGTGTGTTGGTTCTGTTGAAGGCGGCGAACTGTAGTAACCGCTCTAGTGGTCTGGAAGTGACTGCAGCTTCCAGAGAGAGAAGCGATGATGCTTTTCTATGACAGAAATCCCCCTGGCTCAAATAGTAATCGGGGGGCTTAGTCTTAAATTCCCTATCATTCACGTTTTTTCTTTTTATTGATATGCTCACATTTTTTATAATCGAACTTAATTCAGGTGGACATTGAAGGTCAGTAACCAGTTCTTGACAGTATAACTCCATTCCTCCATGTGCATGCTTAATGGTAACTGCTTGTTACCATTAAGCAGTAAAGCTTACAGGGATTCCCTTAGAGAACAGTGGGTCAATACTCTGGACAAACCTGGGCAGTTTTCCAAAGTAAATACGAACACTAGAAAAGAAGGTGATTTTCACAGTATTTTGATAACAGACGATTCAGGCCCTGGCTTAGGTTGTGTTTAAGGAGATCTTAATTTCTGCCTCTTTTCAGTCCTCCCAGTTAATAACGGGGTGTTTTTTTGGGGGGGTCAAAAATGTAATGCTCAATAAACTTCAGAGGGTCTAGCCTGTTAAACATTTTTCAGTCCCATGAAGCCGAGGTCTTGAAGCAGCTGGCTGAGAAGCGGGAGCACGAGAAAGAGGTGCTTCAGAAAGCCATAGAGGAGAACAACAACTTCAGTAAGATGGCGGAAGAAAAGCTGACCCACAAAATGGAGGCCAACAAAGAGAACCGAGAGGCCCAGATGGCCGCCAAACTGGAGCGCTTGCGGGAGAAGGTCGGTGGCCCAGCTTTGCTTTGAGAGGGTTGAGAGCTTGAAGTCTCCACCCGTGAGGTGGCTCGAACTAATGGCCATGATCGAGGCGTTGGGTGTCTCTGTCCCCAGTTTCGGGGCTCAACACATTAAATGAGAGGGATCTTATTTTAAAATAAGATGGAGCAGGGGCACCTGGGTGGCTCAGTGCATTAAAGCCTCTGCCTTCGGTTCAGGTCATGATCCCAGGGTCCTGGATGGAGCCCGGCATTGGGTTCTCTGCTCAGCAGGGAGCCTGCTTCCTCCTCTCTCTCTCCACCTGGCTCTCTGCCTACTTGTGATCTCTGTCTGTCAAATAAATAACTAAAATCTTTAAAAAATAAGTAAATAAATAAGATGGAGCGTAGGCACCTGGCAGACTCTGTCAGCAGAACGTTCGACTCTTGATCTTGGGGTTGTGAGTTCGAGCCCCACGTTGGGTGCCGAGATTACATTAAAAAAAAAATCTTGAAGAAAGAATAAGGTGGGGTATTCAGTGATTTCCAGAAAAATTGTATATTCTTTGAAAGAGCCGAGGAGGCTCAGTCATCAGAGTCCATGAGTGACCCAGGGAAATTTGAAGATAATGTTTTAGAACCCTGTGTGCTTCCCACTAATATATGATATACGCCCAGATGCCGCCATCAGGCCTGTTGTGGGGTGCATGGCTCGCCAGGCTTTGTGATTTGACTGACCGACGAATGCTGTTTCTTTCCAGGACAAGCACATTGAAGAAGTGCGGAAGAACAAGGAATCCAAAGACCCTGCTGATGAAACTGACGCTGACTAATTTTGTTCTGAGAACTGACTTTCTCCCCTTCCCCTTCCCAAATATCCAAAGACTGTACTGGCCAGTGTCATTTTATTTTTGCCCTCCTGACAAATCTTCTAGAAGCTGATGTAGGACTGTATAGGTAGATCCAGATTGTATGATGTTGTTTTCGGGCCTAAAGGGGAGAAACGGAAAGTGTTGTACTCTTTTTCTAAAGTGTTGAAGTCTTTCTAATGTAGCTACTTTTTCTCGTTGCATCTTTTCTACTTCAGTGCACCTGGCGTACTGGGTTAACGGCTAGTACTGTATTGGCTCTGTGAAAACATGTTCGTGAAAAGAGTATGTAGTGGCTTCTTTCAAATTGTTAGATGCTGATATCTGTTCACTTTTAAATCCCAATTCTGTCCCAATCTTACCAGATGCTACTGTACTTGAATGGTTAATAAAACTGCACAGTGCTGTTGGTGGCAGTGACTTCTTTCTGTACAGGTAATAAACTGTGAAGTAACCCTCCTAGCTTCTGTTCGTTCCAGATGGGGCCTTCGGCCTCCAGAAATAACCCAGCGCACGCGTTGCTGCAAGTTCTCTGCCCTGGAGTTTCTTGCTCCCGAGTCCTTTGCATTGTCTTCTCCCACAATTGTCACTTTGTTTTGATGCCTCGGCCCAGATCAGCTGCTACGATAGTCTTTCAGATGTTTATTTGCAAACAAGCTTATTTTTGTTCCCGTGTCCCCATTAAAAAGGCAGATTGTAGGCACACAGGGGGTTTCTGGGAAGGGTTTAGGGAAGTCTCGAGATCCTGGTTAGAGGTATTGGACAGCTCCCTGGCTTCCTGGTACAGGTCAGGGTAGGATGGGACCTGTAATACTTTCCTGCCATAGAAGCCAAGACTCCAAAATCGGAATATTTGCTATCATTCTCTGGGCCCATGCAGCAACCTTTGGTGCAGTGGTTAAAAGAAGCCTTTTCCAGAGTAGCCTGTGATTTGGTGGTTTGGGTTGGCATCTCCTCCATCTTGTATCCAGAGGTTATAATACTCACCATTGTCGGAGCATTGCCTTTCAATTCAGGGAAAACCTTTGGCAGCTTTCCTAGGCTATTTGGGAAATAGCCTTAATTGCATATGATTATCTGCTTCTCAGACATCCGCGTAAAAGCTCTTGGAAGCCTTGGAAGCCGTGCACCTCAGTGAGAAAGTGTGCCGGGTGACAACGCCGGGGGAGGGTCTACTGGGTGCTGGGCACGGACTGCCTCAGTTCCAGCTTTGTCTTTGGTTTGGGTTTTACCATCTCAATCTTACTCCTATGTTGTTAGGATTAAAGTGTGTGTGTGTGTGTGTGTGTGTATGTTTAGAAGGCACGGTTAGAACCCTGCTTTATATCTAGCACGCATCTAAATGAGAGCTATTACCAGGGGCTAGTGAGTGAGCTAAGTTTATCCTCTTAAGTTGGAAAGGATCTTACAGCTTTTTGTGTGCCTTGAATTGACTTCCACATTTACCTCAACTGAGATGATCAATCATAGTTATAGGAAAAAGCTGAATGTCAGAGTCTAGCCACGCAGGGCAAACAAGAACAAGATCAAGTGTAGTTTAGTCAAATGCTAGTTCAGACAAGAAAGAGGACAAAGTGAGACTTTTGTGCAAGAGCTCAGCGTCGTTCATTCCCAGCCCCTGGCACATTCAGGTGTTGGAGGCTTGCATAGGTGACCTGATGCCCACAGGGGTCTTTTAGATGCCAGTTTCGAGCAGCTGGGGTGTGAAGACTGTGGGAAGATAGAAACTTGCGGTAATGTTACTGGGTGTCCTAGAGATGGCAGTAGACTTGTTCATATAGGATCTGTAGGGAAGGGAACAGAACTCAGGGAAGAGCAAGAAGAGTCAAGGTGGCCTGAGGGGAGGATACCCCAGTGGGTTCCCCCCAACCCCCTGCTGGCTCTGACTTAACATCACAGGGGTCCTGGGTTCCCACCTCGTGACAGTGATGCATCACAGGGAACTGAATGGCGGATATGGCTTACCCATGACGTCAGAAACCCTGGCTTGCTGTTTTACCTCTGATCTTTGGAGAGGCACTTAGTTCTGGGCCTCCATTTTCTCCTGGACAAAAAGGAGAAGGTTGAACTAGGTTAGTTAACTTGTTTTTACTCTTGGCATATAGCTTGGAGGAAAGGAATAGTGGGCACCCGTGACTTCCAGGGAGTGCATGTCCTTCCCCACCCTTGGTGTTTTCTGTCCTGGCCTCTAGTGCGCATGTCTCATGGGGGATGGGGGCGGGGGGCAGCCTCCCCCAACAGCCCTGCAGGCACAGCTAGCCTGGCAAGGCCAGGAGGTCTCCCCTCAACCTGGGGGCCGTTGTCAAGGAGCCCGCTCCGTTCCTTCTGGCTTGAGTGGAAAATGAGGTCTGTCCCTTCCTCCGGAGACTCCTGTACTTAGGTGTGGTGATTGACTGGCCTTGGTGGGAAAGAGATTCCCTTGCTTGGGATGTATCCCAAGCACCTGCAGTGTGTTACACACTGGGCTATCCGCTGGGGATGAAAATGGGGGCCCGGTGCAGCATGTGCTGACGGGGAAGGGGACGAGAGCTGTAGAACACTTAGCTGAGAGTACTGCTCTCGGCCAGAAGCTCGTACTCACCAAGTGGGCTTTAGTGGTTTGGCGAAGGCATAACCACAGGCTTCGGTGGCCTGGGAGGCCCAAAAGAGGAGGAAAGTCTTAAGCCAGTCCTCCGAGGGGTCGGATAGGGACCCTAGCACTTAATAATGAACGAAGCCCTGGACAAGCATGTGAGTCGGGGACCCGCCAGGGTTACTAGTTCATGGCAGGAGCTCAACGAAGAGCTCCATTTCTCTGGTCCTAAGCAATGAAGAGCCGTTGGAGGCTTTAGAACACGGGAATGGTAGTATTCAGTAAACATAGGCTTTCTGAGGGAGAGAAAGGGGAGGTGGGACAGGATGGACTGGAGGGAATTCATGAGAGCGGCACAGGGATCCTGTGATGAGGGATCCCTGAAGGGGAGCACTCCCGGAAACCTGCCGCTGAACCTGGGAAACAGGAGGAGGAGAAAGAGGCCATTCCACAGCTGACAGGGGCATTGGTGTCCCTCATGAGGAGCTGTTGACTGAGGGGTTATCTCAAGCGTGTTTATGTAAGTTGGCTCCTGGGGTCCTGCCCTGTGAGGTAGTACAGATCGTTCCGTGGTGCAGAGGAGGTGAGCAAGGTTAGGAAGGTTTGACTGGGCCGAGCCTCAGAGCTGGCAAGTGTCCAGGCGCAGTCGGCCTCCAGGCCCTGCATGCAGAGGGGGCTGCTCAGGCCACTCACCTCTCTGTTGTCCCCCCCAGTTTCCGGAGCCCCAGACTCAGCCATGCCACCCTCTTCAGAAAGGCAGTTGGTGACCATCTCCGGTAACGCTGGGGAAGAGAGGTGTCACCCACCCACCCACCACAGTCCCTTTTTACTGTGCAGATTATTCTCCCAGTGGAAAGTTCTGGTTTCCAGTGATGTCTTAGTGCTCCTAGTAAGTCTGTCCTCTCAGCTAACGGTTTGGCTACCTTACTGTTAATTCAGTTTGTCTGAACCACTATTCAACACAATTCATTTAGGAATAAGAAAAAGATGAAAGCTGGGCTCCTTAAAAGGAGTGATTTCCCCTTTGAGCGGAAGGTTGGATTAGGTGCCCCAGAAGCTCCCTTTCAAATCCAAGACTGGTTGTGGGTCTTCTCTACCTGCTGAGACCATAAACCCCCGCGGCCAGGAACCATGTCTCGACCACTGAGGTTTCCCCCACTGAGTGCTTCAGTCTCTTGCCATCTGCCTCCTACCTCTTGGTCCAGGTCCGACAGAAGGTCCTAACAGTCCTGTGGCTGTATCAGCAGAGCTGGTGTTGTGTACTCAAGGGGCCCAGGGAAGATTTTCTGGCTTGTTTTATACATGCACCCAGATTTTTAAAGCTTTGTCATAAGGCTTGAAGAACTCAAAATGCCGCAACGTCAGTGGAGGGGTCTGGCACATAGCTGGAAAGGCACAGCCTTCTCCCAGCGTGGTTGTGAGTGGTCCCTTTCCCGTCCTTGAGCGCCAAATCCTACCGGGCGCACATGGGCTATGAAGTGGGTGGAGGAGGTAAGAAAAAGAAGCAGGAGATTAGCCAGATGCCCATGACCACCACCTCAACAGAATTGAGGGGATCAGGGGGGACCAAGCTTCTGTAGGTACAGGAGGCCTCTGGCCTGGGCCTTCCACTCCCCTTGCTGGCAAGAAGCCCCAGTATCACTAGGATGGGGGTGGGGGGCATGGGTAGGGACTGCTGACCCTAGCTCCCCTCTTACGTGCAGCAGCTTATTATTTGCATGATCTCAGTGAATCCCCGGAACAACCCTATGATGTTATCGTGCCCATTCTACAGGCAAGAAATGAGGAGGCAAGTGAGACTCAGTTTTGCCCAAAGTGACATACCTAGGAGTGTGGAGTCAGGATTCAAAACCTTTTTTTTTTTTTTTAAGATTTTTATTTATCTAACAGAGAGAGAGAGAGCACACAAATACACAAATAGAATATCAGGCAGAGGGAGAAGCAGGCTCCCTGCTGAGCAAGGAGACTGATGTAGGTCTTGATCCCAGGACTCTGGGATCACAACCTGAGCCGAAAGCAGATGCTTAACTGACTGAGCCACCCAGGTGCCCCTCAGGACTCAAACCTTAACTTTGAACCCCCAGCTCTACTGCTGCTTCTTACATATCACATAACAATGATTACGCAATTACTTGTTTAAAGTATGTCTGCCCAGCTAGAAGGAACGTTCTCAGTGGAGACTGTGCCTTCGCATTCACCACTGGATCTCTGGCTCTGAGACCAGCATGAGGTGGGAGGTTAACACATGTTGGGGCGCCTGGTGGCGCAGTCCGTTGAGCATCTGACACTTGGTTTTGGCTCAGGTTGTGATCTCATGGTCTTGAGATCAAGCCCCATGCTAGGCTATGTGCTCAGTGTGGGGTTTGCTTGGGATTCTCTCTGCCTTGCCCTCTGCCATTCTCTCGTGCTCTCTCTCAAATAAATCTTTAAATAAATCAATATGTGCTGAATTAAATGATTATGAGTGGGTGGGTGACTCTTGTGGTCCACTAGGGTCACCTGCTTTGTCCTTTTTTTGTGTGGACCCCATGGGAAGTCAATTGGATTTTCTAGAAGCAGAGGATGGCTCTGCCCCAATTTGCAGATTGACCTCAGAGTTGCCTTAACCCTTGATGACATCCTTTCAGATCCAGAGGCTCCAGCTGGTGGCCTGTAGCCAGAGTCGGTCTGCGGGCAGGTTGTGTTCAACCCAGGCTGTTTAAATTTTTGAGTGAGTGGACAATTATTTCCACTTCAAAATCTGATTTCAGGATTGTCTTAAAAAGCCTGGAAGATCTGACAACCCTCGGCGCTAGGTTCAGCGCCCAATCAGCAGGCTCTGGGCAGCTGCTGCCCCCTTGAGGTGTGACGTGTGCTCTACAGCTCTCTGTTCCCTGGCCGGGCCATTTCTGGCCTTGACTGAAGTCAAGGGCAACTATAGGCCCGAGTTTGCAGTCCCTGACACAGATAACAGCAACTCCACCAGTCAGTCAAAACTTTTTTTTTTAGGTCAAAGGTCCCATCAGTACGAAAGGAAATACAATAAAAAATGACTCCCTTTCCTCTGTGGTCCCCTCCCTAGCTTCCCTCCCCAGATGCCACAGTCCCTGTCTCCCCCTCAGACTGGCTACACTTGCTTGAGCACAGTCTCCAAAGGCTGGCAGCCACCTCTGATGGGCCAGACACCAGCTGGGCTTTGCAAAATAGACTCCGGGACCCTCGTCAGACCTTTTTAGGTAGAATTTCTAAAACTGGAGTCTAGGTGTCTGGATTTTTTTAGAGCCCACAGTGTTTTCTCTTGCTCATTAAGGCAGAGATCTCTGTGCTCAGGATGTAACATCCCTAAAACTGTTATCCCTCTCCAGTCCCCCAAAGTCTGGCAGACACAGGCCCAGAGTCCGGCCATCAAGGCCACTGCTCAGCTGTATGGACTGTGCCCTACCCAGGGACACAGCAAAGGCCTGAGTGTCCCTGGCCATACTTCACACTCCGAGCCATGTTCCACTGCCCTCCCAGACCACAGAGCAGCAGCACCGATGCTGAATTTACCATGTCAGCCATTCAATACAAATACGGGGACACCTGTGCTGTGACGCAGGGTGGGCGGGGGCGCAGGTGGGGGCTCCTCCATGCAACTGCAGGCCCAGGACAGATTCATGTAGGAGGTGAGGCCTGGGCCAAATTTGGTCTAGGGGCTAGAAGAAAAGAAGGCACGCTTCCACCCTGTCCTTTCCTCTCCCAACTCACCCCACTCCCCCATATGCCTCCCACAGCTGCCTATGGGTATCAGCAGCCACCAGCAGGGACACCTTAATAACTGTGTGCATGGAGAAGGCCCTGGGAGACCAACACGGGGCGAAGGAGTTGTCCAGCCATAAGTCAGATCGACTTAGGGGGCAGCTTGGGGTTAGGTAGCTTGGTATCCAGAAGTACCTGCTGGAGGCAGGGTTGGGGGGGTAGCGCAGGGATGCAGGAGCCTTGTTCCTTCTGGTCAGTCTCTGACAGGCTCTCCAAAGACAGAGCCCACCTCTCTGCAGCCTCAGGGAATGCTATCAGAGTGCTCCTCGGACCCCTGCCAGGCCGTGGGGCTGCTGTTGGCTTGCCGGGAGATAACACAGAAATTGAAAATAAGCGTTTAGATTTTATAACAACCGTACAAGGTCAGCTGAATACTATTAAAGTCTAGGCTGGTTCTTTGCATCGTTCTTATTCATTTTAGCTAAAAAAATTTTCACAGTAAAATCTATATAACATAAAATGTGCCACTTGAGCCATTTTTAAGTGCACGATGCAGTGGCATTAAGTACGTTCACACTGTTGTGTAACCACCACCACTGTCTAGTGGATTTCCTTAATTTTCCAAAAGTGAAAGTTTTCTGCAGATAAACATTTCTTTTTGGATTTAGTTTGAGAAGAACTAAACTAAATCCTGACCAAAGCCTTGAAGGTGTTGGTGGCGGGGGAGGGGGGCGGGGAGAGGCCCCTGATTACATGGCTTGACCCATTTTTTGGCTTCATTCCCCCAAACTGGTGGGTTGCTGTTTGCCCCCAAGGAAGGGTGAGGGCCGAGATCCAGCGGGGAGAGGCGGTTTTGGTGTGGTGTGGCAGGGGGTTGCAGGGGCAAAGTGGGGCTCTCCCCAGGTAGGGCTGCCCTGAGTGCGGGTGGGGGAAGGGGGACCAAGAAAGTTGGATGGAAAGCCACCAGGCTTTCTAGCAGGCTTTCCTCCTGACTCAGCCGGGGGAGGTGCGTTGGTTTAGAATTCCAGTAAAGTCAGTTCCAGCTGGGAAAGCCCTCAGTGACCTCTGTGTCTACCCTCCTTGTTCAGGGGAAGCGCCAGAGGCCAGAAAGAAAAGACTTGCCCCAGTTTTCAAGCCACCAGTGGTGGTCCCAAAGGTGGACCTTTCAATTCCCAGAGAGAAGCAGGGCAGAGGTTCCTGGAGTCACAAAGAACAGGACTGAAGTCCCAGCTCCGTGAGTTCTCCTGGGCCTTGGTATCCCCACCTTCGTCTGTAAAATAGGACACAGGGTTAAGCCCTCATAGGCTGGACGAGTATTGAGCCTGGGCTGGGTTTAATGAAGGGCTCGGCTGATGGGAAGGTCAGTCCCCTACCCCTCTCTGTCCCTCCAGGTCCAGTGTTCCTCCTGCAGACTCCAGGGTCTTCTCTGCCATTTCCCTTCACCGTAGCTGTGAGGACAGAGGAAGGCACACCCTCTCCAGAGGGAGGAGAACAGGGAGCTTATGATCTCCTGCACCGGCCCATCTGAGCATCTCCCTCCCCACCTGGCCACTGCTCTGGGCTCAGCTCTTCTGCCATCTCTTTGCACATCTTAGAGAAATTTTTGTCCTTTCTGGGACTCAGAGCATTTGCAAAATGAGGGAGCTGAACCAGAGAACCCAAAAGTCCATTTTGGGGAGGAGGTGCTATAAAGTGTGGGATGATTTACATTTCTGTATCTTTTCTGGGACAAACCCCAGCATGTTAGACTAGGCTGCTCTGGGTTACTGGCCACGCACTTTTGTGTTGCCTCTCTCTGTGCTCTGTCACTTCCTCCTGTCCCTCTTTCTGTCTTCTGGCTAAGGTTTCCAGAGCTTTTCCTATTTGCCATGGACTGTGGCCAATCAGCATTTCACAGATCCCATCTTACTAAATCCATAACGCATCCTGGTGAAGTCGGTGCTATTCTTAGCCTATTTTCCAGTCAAGAAACTGAGGTTCAGAGAAGTTACGTCACTGACCCATAGCTGGTCAGTGGCAGAGCCAGCAGCTGGCACACTCCGCACCATTCCCCAGATGGTCCAGTCCCATCCCAGCCTGAAGTCAGCGGGTTCAATATGGCGTGTGCCTGTGCCCTCTTCCTCCCTCCAGTTTTCCCCAGGTAGGCTCTGACTCCCATCCCGGTTATGCTCCAGCTGGCAGGCTCACTCGGGGCAGTCCGGGAGGAGGGTTTGGCTGCTGGTGGGAAAATGATCCCTGGCTGGTTCCTGTTTCTGACTCGTATCTCAGATACCGGGTCCTCTGCCCCCAATCTCCTTCCTCTCCTTTTTCTTTAGATGTCCCTAAGAGAGTACCCAAAGCAAGGCTTTCCACTCACTCATTCATTCATTCATTTATTGAACAAATACAAATAGTCCTCCTACATGCCAGTCACCATCGTCAGCCCTGGAGGGTTCAGCGATGTGCAAGGCAGGTCAGCTCTGGTCCTCAAGAGCGTGCATTCTGGTGGAGGAGACAGACGTTACAAAAAGATGATGAGTGCCGTGGAGGGAATGAAAAGGGCTGGTGGGGACAGTGATTATGGCAGGGGTGGGGTTCTCGGCAGATGAGGTGCGCGGGGCATGGCATGCTCCTGAAAGGTGGGACAGCCTGCAAAGGCAGGAACCAGCAGGTGTGAGGAAGGAGCGTAAACAAGGCCCTCGTGGCTGGATTAGGTGAGGCAGGGGGTCCAGGGCCAGGGCGCATACTGGCCTGTGGGCCAGAACGAGAGGTCGAGTGACATTCATGAGTGATGTGAAACATCTGGGAGCTTTAAGCAGGGAGCAACATGATTGGGTCATGTGTGTAAAGGATCCTGCGGCCACTGTGAGAAGAGTGCATTGTGGGAAGCAGGCGTGTGGGAGAGATGGTGGTGGCTTGGATGAGGGTGAGGGCAATGGGATGGAGAGAAAAAGTCAAATTTAGGATCTCCGTGGGCCAAGGGGTACAGCTTGTGCCCACCTCTGAGAGGGAGCTGGCTTGCGGCTGGGAGCACAGTGGCGCCTCCTCTCTGGGGACCTAGAGCAGGGGACGCCCTGCCGCATTGTCCCCAGCCTCCCCCTGCCTGAAGGAGGGCTGTGAGCTTCTGATCGTCCGGAGTCACCCTGGGCCACAAGAGGTCCACATGTCCAGAGCCTCTCCTCCAGCCCTTCTCCCTGGGCTTGTGGCTGTTAAAAAATTTTTTTTTTCACCTAGCACATTTGAAAATCTAATTGGTTTTATTAAGCAATTCATGAATCAGTCAGCATCCCCTCTAGCGGGTAGAGGGGAGCTCCAAGTAACTGTACAAAATGGTTTTTGAAGGCAGAGAGGGGCAAGGATGTCTGGGTGGTGCAGTCGGTGGGGTGTCTAACTCTTGGTTTTGGCTCAGGTCATGATCTCAAGGGTGTGAGATGGAGCCCCATGGCAGGCTCTGTGCTGGGCGCGGAGTCTGACTGGAATTCTCTCTCCCACTTACCCTCCTGCTCATGCTCTCTCTCTCTAAAATAAATAAATATAAAAAACAATACAAGAAGAGAGGGGCAGAAAAAAGGAACTTATTAGCAAGGAATGTATTGTTTTAGGCCAGGCCGCCCTCCCAAGGAGGAACTGTAGGGGTCTAGTGGGGGACTACTTCCTCCTGTTAACCAGGAAATTCCAGTCGGGCTGGTTAAGGGTTAAGGATTTCTGGGAGGTTGAAACTGTTGTTAGGTTAGGCATTAAGTCTTGGCTTACTGATGTGGGGCCCTAACATAAGTGACACTATTTTGAGCCATTTTTAAAAATAGTTCTTCCCCTTTGATCAGACTCTCAGCTTAACTAAAGATGCAACCAAAATTTAAGACATTAGTGCAACTCTCAGCCAATGTTCGGTAGTTCTCGAATCTTCTCCTTCTCCTTCTGGGCAGTATCCAGAGAGTGTGACTTTTTTTTTCTTCAGATCATGACATTTTTGATTATTTTATTTATTTGTAAAGATTTTATTTATTTGCCAGAGAAAGAGAGAGAGAAAGAGCCCAAGCAGGGAAGCAGCAGGCAAAGGGAGAAGCAGACTCCGTTCTGAGCAGGGAGCCCGATGCAGGACTCGATACCAGGACCCCGGGATCATAACCTGAGCCAAAGGCAGACGTCCAACTGATTGAGCCACCCAGGCATTCCATGACATTTTTGTTTAATTTTTGTGATATTCACAGGTTATGACCTCTGTTTCACAAAGGAATATTTGCTAACTAATCCACAGTCTGAAAGGCAAAGTTTATCCCCCTTTTCGTTGTCTTTCCAAGCCAGGGTCAGAGGAAAGGAAAGAAAGGAAAGAAGGAAGGGTTTTGTGTTAAAAGTATGAAGTCCTGATCTGTTGTCTTGGAAGCAAGCAGTTCACCTTGATGTCAGCTGCTTCTCTTCCTCATCAGTAGGATTTGGAGGTCTCCAGAGCTCATATGGAACCAGCTGGCGAGTGGAACCTTTTCCAGCTGTGAGATGTGTATCTAAGATTTAAGACCCTGAAGTTTGGCTGCCATCTGGGTAGTGAAGAGGACTTGGTATCGTCCCTTCCAAGGAGATTCAAGGGCAATTTTGTTTGTAACGGTTCTAAATCAGAAGGGTAGGAGAAGAGGGGCGCCTGGGTGGCTCAGCAGGTTAAAGCCTCTGCCTTCGGCTCAGGTCATGATCTCAGGGTCCTGGGATCGAGCCCCACGTCGGGCTCTCTGCTCAGCAGGGAGCCTGCTTCCCCCTCTCTCTCCACCTACTTGTGATCTCTGTCTGTCAAATCAATCAATCAATCAATCTTTAAAAAAAAAAAAAGAAGGGTAGGAGAAAATTGGAAACATTAGTTGGGAGAGTCATAGCCCAATTTTTGAAAATACTGGAGGAATTCAGGATCCAGTCCAATTTATAAGGTATATAACAGAACTACAAAGACGCAAATGTAATTTCTCCTCTCTACAGTTACCTTCATATTTTTAATAGTAAAACTAATTTGTTTGCATTAAATGTTGCCTGATTACTTATATGTGTTTTGCAAGAATAATGTTTGGCCATATAAACTCTCTCTCTCTCTCTCTCTATTTTTTTTTAGGAATCTCTATATCCAACGTGGGGCTCAAATTCATGACCCAGAGATTAACAATTTTATGCTCAGACTGAGCCAGCCAGGTGCCCCATATATAAGCTCTTTTTAAAACTGCCTTGTGTGTAGGGGAGCCTGGGTGGCTTAGTCAGTTAAACACCTGACTCTTGACCTCAGCTCAGGTCTTGATCTGAGGGTTGTAAGTTCAAGTACCATGTTAGGCTCCTTACTGGGTGCGGAAACAAACAAAAACAAAAAACTACCTTCCTGGAGAACTGTGAGCAAGGTACCAGTTTAAGCCTTTTTAAGGGACTTTACCGGCTCTGTAAAGTCAGCCTCAGTTCCTTAAAACTGACTGGTCATACCTGAGTCTAGGCACATCTCTTTCAAATGTAATATTGCAGTCAAAGCCTTGGTAATAGAGCCAATGTTTCTAATCGCCTCCTGTTGCAAGAACAGATTCTCGTTGAACTTAATGAAAATTATTTTGCCATCAAAAGAATACTCAAGTGATGAATCACAAATAAATAATTTGTGAAACAAATAATACACGGTATGTTAATTTTAAAAGATTTTTTTTTAAAAAAAGAATGTTATCCTTCAAGCTGGATTAACGAGGAAAGATACAACAATCTTTCATATATGTATGTATATATTCATATGTATGTATATGAATACTCGAGAGTTTTTGAATTTGTGAGAGATCAGGTAGGGAGGAAAGAGAAACACCTCACCTTCGTTCACACCTTTGTTCACGTTATCAAATTGTTGATAGTGTAAGAGACAAAGATTTTCCCAAATCTAGAAAAGCGGAACATTAGAAAGCCAGTGATATTTTATTTTTTTTTAAGATTTTTTTATTTATTTGACAGAGAGAGACTCAGTGAGAGAGGGAAACACAAGCAAGGGAGCAGCAGAGGGAGAGGGAGAAGCAGGCTTCCTGCAGAGCAGGGAGCCCAATGCAGGGCTCAATCCTAGGACTTTGGGATCATGACCTGAGGCAAAGGCAGATGCTTAGCAACTGAGCTACCCAGGTGCCCCCAAAACCAGTGATACTTTAAATAAGAGTCATAAGAATGATCTTCTTCAGTTCCTCTGGCTCCATGTTATTATTTCTCACTCTGTTTGAGTCCATTTTTCCACTAGTTTTGGAAATTCATACCCAGTTTAGTTTTATGATCTGAAAGTTATCAAAAATTTGCATTTCACACAGATTCCTTTCCATGAATTTCTCTGATGATAAAACACATTTGCAGGAAGAAACATCTGAGTATAACAGTAACTATCTGTAAATGTCAAAAGACTTAAAATGGCATGCTTAAAGGCCTGATTAGAGTTCATTACAATCTGACAATGAAATTCGGTCATTTCTGTGACACACATTTTAAGATATTAACTAAAATTACAACATAACATTTTCCCAGGGCAAATCAGAATTATAGGAATTTTATGTGATTTCTAGAACACTTTTAGAAATAATATTTATTCACGCAGTATAACCAAAAAAGGTTGATCCTCACTTATTTGGCAATGCTTCCCATGAAATTTAATGTACCAAATATGTCTGATTAATTTAATCTCTCTCTTTGATGTTTCAGGGGCTCCTGGAAAAATCCCCCAAATTAGCTACACATAAAAATGACTTCATTTAGAATTTGTTTTTTTGGATATTTGTTAAACAAATGCCCTTGAGACAGTTTCTCAGCTTTTTTTTTTTTTTAAGGTTCTATTTATTTGACACAGAAAGAGAGAGAGAGAGCACAATCTGGGGGAGCAGCAGGCAGAGGGAGAAGCAGGCTCCCAGGGAGCCCGATTCGGGACTTGATCCCAGGACCTCAGGATCATGACCCGAGCCAAAGGCAGATGCCCAACCATCCAAGCCACCCAGGCACCCAGTTTCTTAGCTTTTTAATTATTGTTTTTTCCTAGTGGTCTCTATAAGAATGTAGAAGCATTCCTTCTTCGATAATGCTTTGGGTGACCCATGAAACTTTTTAAAAGATTTTTCTCTTAAGTTTTGAAAAGCTATTAGCCAGGATCATGATATAATAAGACATGTTTTTCCTTGAAAAAGATTTAAGTGCTGGGGTCCCTGGCTGGTTCAGTCCATGGAGCTTATGTTTCTTGATCTCAGGGGTTGTAAGTTTGAGCCCCATGTTGGGGATAGAGATTATTTAAAAATAAAATGTAAAAAAAAAATGGGATGCCTAGGTGGGGCATTTGGTTAAGCCTCTGTCTCTTGGTTTCAGCTTAGGCCGTGATCTCCGGATACTGGTACTGAGCCCTACACTGGTCTCTCCGCTCAGCTTGGAGTCTGCTTGAGATTCTCACTCCCTCCCCCTTCTGCTGTCTGGCTCATGCTCTCTCTCTCTCTCTCTCTAAAATAAATAAATATATCTTTAAAAAATAAATAAAATCTTTAAATCTTTTAAATCTTTAAAAAATGTAAAAAATTAAAGCGCCTGTGTAGAGTTAAGAAGCCATTGTACATTTATGATTATAGAATAAATAATTCTAAAGGAAAAATACTAAAAAATATAAAGGTTTTAAAATGTATGTCAATTATATTCAAATATAAAAAAGTAAAAAAAAGGGTTTTTTTCCTAAGATCTTATTTATTTGATAGAGATCATAAGTAGGCAGAGAGACAGGCAGAGAGTGGGGGGGGGGGGAGCAGGTTCCCTGCTGAACAGAGAGTCCAATATGGGGCTGGATCTCAGGACCCTGGGATCATGACCTGAACCGAAGGCAGAGGCTTTAACCCACTGAGCCACCCAGGCACCCCTAAAAAAAAAGTTTTTTAAAACATTTGGTCAAACAGGATCATAGGTCACTGTGAAATAATGCTTAGTTATCCATTTAACCAAAATGACAATTTGTAGGCAAATACAGAAAGTTAAATATTTGTACAAAGTCTCGATCTTTTACAATTGAAAAGACTCAGGGGCCCCTGCCTGGCTGGCTCAGTCGGAAGAACATGGGACTCTTGACCTCAGTATTGGGAGTTTGAACCCCGTGTTGGGTGTAGAGATTACTCAAAAAATAATAATAATAAGCTTTAAAAAAAATACTGAGGGGGCGCCTGGGTGGGTCAGGCATCTGCCTTCAGCTCAGGTCATGATCCTAGGGTCCTTAGATAGAGCTCCGCATTGGGGCTCCATGCACAGCGGGAAGCCTGCTTCTCTCTCTCCCTCTCCCCCTGCTTGTGTTCCCTCTCTCACTATCTCTCTCTGTCAAATAAATAAAATCTTTAAAAAAAAATTGAGAAGACTCAGCTTTTAAAAAATTCTATGTAATTACAGACTTGATAAAGGACTTGATAAAGAAAAAAATCTTTTTCTTTCTGGGCAGATTACATTAAAAGTAAATAAAAACCTTTGTTTACAGTTTCTTATTAAGAGCAAACGAATAATCTAAGAAAACTTTGTCCTTGGGGCACCCGGTTGGCTTAGTGAGTGGGGCATGCAACTCTTGACCTCTATCTAGGTTGTGAATTTGAGTCCCACACTTGGGTGCAGAGATTACTTAAAAATAAAATCTTTTTAAAAATATTTACCAAAAAATCTTTTTAAAAAAAGAGAGAAAACTTTGTCCTTTACTTTTTTTAAAGATTTATGTACTTATTTAGAGAGAGAGCGCGTGTTTGCATGCACAGAGGAGAAGAGCAGAGGGAGAAGGAGAGGGAGAGGATCTTCAAGCAAACTCCCCACTGGCTGCAAAGCCTGAGGTGGGGCTGGATCATGACCCAGGAGATCACGGCCTGAGCCAAAACCAAGAGTCAGATGCTCAACTGACTGAGATACCCAGGTGCCCCAAACTTTGTCCTTTTAACAGAGAGAAAAGCCAAATCCTAATTTTATGCCAGTATACTTTGGATATTAAAACTTATTCTTTTGTTTCTTTTTTTAGAGAGGTTTTAGGGGAGGGGCAGAGGGAGAGGGAGAAGCAGAATCCTGGCTGAACAGGGAGCCCAACCAGGCCTTGATCCCAGGACCCCTGGATCATGACCTGAGCCAGAGGCAGACAGTTAACAACTGAGCCAACCAGGTGCCCCTAAAGCTTATTCTTTTTTTTTTTTTTTTACTTTTTTTAAAAAAAAATATTTTTTTAAAGAGAGAGAGCAAAAGCAGGGGGCAGGACAGAGGGGGAAGCAGGCTCCCTGCTCAGCAGGGAGCCCCATGTGGGGCTCCATCCCAGGACCCTGAGATCATGACCTGAGCTGAAGGCAGATGCTTAACCCACTGAGCCACTCAGGTGCCCCTAAAACTTATTCTTGAATGAATTCTAATCTTAGCCAACTTACTACACACTAAAATTTCTTCTTAAAGATTCTTTCTCTATAAACTGTCTACGACAACTCCATAGTGACCGGGGAGCTAGATTGCAGGTTCAATCCCTTGATCTGAGATCACAACCTCAGCCAAAACCAAAAGTCTGACCCTTAAGTGACTGAGCCACCCAGGCCCCTGAAATTTACTTATACTTAACAGTTATGTTTAGATTATCCAGGAAAGCTTTGTGAGACATTAGACTATATAACGTATAACAATAACTTATTCTGTTATTTTCTTGCTAGCAGATTTTGCAACATAACATGAACTTATTTGATTAGTAAAACTAGGTAAAATAACAGGTTGTATGTTTGCATTATATTCAATGTCGATAACTCTAAGACATGTCCATTTTAAGCAAACCAGCAACTTTTAAACTAGTTTTGATACAGAATATTTTCCCAGATTACCTGAATCTGAAATTCATTTGAATTAAATTTTTATTTTTGAGAATTTTTATGAATACTAAATTCATATAAGTGCCTGATTTTCTTTAAGCTAAATAAATAGAGCTCTTTACCAATTAATTTCAATTTTTGGAGAGTCTCAAGCTCTACCAGCTGAGGCATCCAGGTTCCCCCTTAATGTAATACTTTTATTTTTTTCTTAAGATTTTATTTATTTATTTAACAGACAGAGATCACAAGCAGGCAGAGAGAGGTGGGGGGGAAGCAGGCTCCCTGCGGAGCAGACAGTCCAATGTGGGGCTTGATCCCAGGACTCTGGGATCATGACCTGAGCCGAAGGCAGAGGCTTTAACTCACTGAGCCACCCAGGCGCCCCAATGTAATACTTTTTTTTTTTTAAGATTTTATTTATTTATTTGACAGAGAGAGATCACAAGCAGGCAGAGAGGCAGGCAGAGAGAGAGAGGAGGAAGCAGGTTCCCTGCTGAGCAGAGAGCCCGATGCGGGCCTCGATCCCAGGACCCTGAGATCATGACCTGAGCCGAAGGCAGCGGCTTAACCCACTGAGCCACCCAGGCGCCCCCCAATGTAATACTTTTTTAAAAACTTCCTTAAGCGGGATATCACATGGTGACAGTAATTTCTCACCTTACTGCAGATCTCAATGCAAATGAAAGGTACCCAATAGTAAGCAAAATTTCTTTAGACATAATTCATAAGGTCATGTAAATCTGGCTGAATAGGCTTACTTTTTTTTTTTTTAAATTTATTTGACAGACAGAGATCACAAGTAGGCAGAGAGGCTGGCAGAGAGTGAGAGAGGAGGAAGCAGGCTCCCTGCTGAGCAGAGAGCCCGATGCGGGGCTCAATCCCACAACAGGGATCATGACCTGAGCCGAAGGCAGAGGCTTAACCCACTGAGCCACCCAGGCACCCCTAGAACTGCATTTCTGGTTTTATAAAGATTTGTAAGATAAGGACAGTTGCTTTTAATCCCTCAAAGATTTGGACTATAGCCTCGGTATTAAAGAATTAATCTATGTTGGAATTTTTTTTTTTTTTACTTTTACTTTTTCCCTTAGCTGCTTCAAGAAATAACATAGCAATTTACCAGAAAATCCTCTAGTCTCATCACCTCTGGGAAGGGCTCACCAAGGGTTCTTCTTTGAAGGATGATATGGGGGTATCTGTTAGATCATCAGCTTGGCAGACTTTTGTGTCAAG
Organism: Neogale vison; assembly: GCF_020171115.1. NCBI lineage: Eukaryota > Metazoa > Chordata > Mammalia > Carnivora > Mustelidae > Neogale > Neogale vison. The sequence continues at coordinate 19,192,110 of NC_058092.1, read as the reverse complement.
GCAGTTCAGACAGAGGACAACCGGAATGGATGTTCAAACACAGGAGTGTTGGAGGAAGCAGTAAGAAGGATGTCCATCCTACGTTTAAGGTCCCTCTTGTGTCTTTTAATTTTTCATCAGCTTTTTGCAGTTAAACTTTCAATGGAGTTGAACTTTTTGCAATCTTTGAAGCCTTTGCTTTTAAGTGCACTTCTTAGTGATCTTATTTAACTGGAACTCTCTTCATAAGGGCCATTGCAATTCTAGGTTGTAAGTCCCTAGAGGGCTGATGGCAGTTTGGTAGAATCTGAGCCAAAAATGGACTTTAATCCATATTTCTGCCCTGCCATGTCTAGCCACAGATGGGGGGAGGGGGAGCTCCCCTGTCTTTCTGGCTGTGTTTTGGGGCTCCCAACCTGATGGTTACCAAGTTCTTCAGGACACAAAACAAGCTTAGTAAGATTTTGCTCTTTTTTTTCCCTTCCAAGATATGTATAGCTTTCAGGACCATAGATCTTGGTTATGAAATAAACAGGTGTGCTGGAAGGTGGTGTGTTTAACTCTTTAGACTTCAAAGATCACATATTATTATTATTATTTTTCTTTTTCTTTTAGCTAAGACCTTACCCCATGCACACATTGACGGAAACCAACAGTAACCCAGGGAATGGAAGTGTGGGCCCTGCCAGTAACCAGAGATCTGGGCACTGGGGAAAGGATTGAGCCAGCAGACCTCAAAGAATGGAGGCTGTTGGACTGGTTCCCAGTGAACGGAGAGTCAGAGCTGCCATCAGCAGTTCCCAGAGTGGAATCTGGGGTTTAGAACTTCCTGTGGACTGGCCAACAGAAGGCCCTGTATGTGCTACCCGCAATTCCCAGTCTAGATGAAACCAGCAGACTCCAGTAAATGGAGACTGCGGACTGGAACTGGGGAAAGGGATTCCACACAACTGGAGAACTGCAGACTGAACCAAGGGCCAAGGACTGACATGGTGTTAGAGCCTCCTGTCTGTCCAGACAGACTCGTGAACCCTGGGCTCGACAGCTGATTGGCTCAGGAGCTCAACACAAAAGGAGCAGAGCTCAGACCGAGAGGAGCTTACCCAGGCCCTAGGAAACGGTGAGAAGGACATCAAACTCACAAGGGTTCCCAGAGGCAGCGAGCCTGTGCTTCTCACTGTCCCTGAATGCTGTCAGAAGTTGACCTTGGATGCTCTAGATGAGGTAAGTGCACGGTGTCTAACGCAGGAAGAAGCTGCCCTGGTCCAGCTTAGGCACTTGTGCCTCTGACAGTGAGATAAATATCCGTCCTGGGTTGTAAAATAATAAAACAAACACACAAACAAGCTAATAGAATATAAGTCAGATAGTGCCTCTGCTCAGAAACCCGCTGTGGGCTCCCCAGGGCACTAAGCATGAAATCCAAAGTCCTGACCATCAGAAGCACCCCCCAAACACTCTGATCTCAGGACTTCGGCTCATCCCCCTGCTGTCCTCAGCTGTCCCCGCGGAGGCCCTGCTCAGGGCCAGTGTCCTTGCTGTAACCTGTGGAAATACCACAGTGTGGCCTCACCTGCCACCAGGCCTTCCCTGATCACTCTGCCTTCAGCACCTCCCCTATGTCCCCACCCTGCCTCCTAGCACCCATAGCATTCACGTGTACCTCTTCTCCCCATGAGGACACAAGCCTCCCAAGGCCAGAGACCCTCTTCTCCTGAGTCCCTGGCACCTGGAATAGGGACCAGCACCCAGGAGGTGAGGTGCTCGGCACCCCCAGATCCCTGCCAATCCCCCCACCGTGTGCCCTGTCACTAGGCACCCCACCCCCCACCCCATGGCTGTGAGCTCTGCCTGCCTCTGCTCTGAGGCATTGCTCTTCCTCCGGCTGTCAGGGCGAGAGTGGAAATTTCCACCGGAAGCTGGAGGGACAGCCGCCCTCCCCAGCTGGGCTTAGAGGGGCTGAGAGGAAATTTCCACAAACCATGTTTGGCAGCATGATGAAGCGGCCTGGGAGTCCGGGGACGGGCAGCACACGGTCTGTTTCCAGAGGTGCAGATCAGGAAGGCCATCTGGGTTTACTGCCCGCCAGGAGGTCCGGCCTGCTAGGGCCTGGTGTGGCCCACCCTCCAATCCTGGAGCCAGAAGGATCTCGAGCCATCATTAAGTTCAATCCCCTCCTTTTTCGGGTGGAGGAGCTGAGGCCCAGAGAGGGGAAGCAATTTGTCCCTGGTCACACAGAAAGTTAGTGACAGACAAAGGACTCACACTCATGGCACCGCCTGGGGTACGGCTTCTCTTCTTCTCTTCCATTCTTGCCCTCCTGCCCTCCCCTTTCACAGTTCTCCAACTAACCTTGCCCCAGGGCCACTTGGGGCCAGCCCGCTGCCCTCAGCCCCAAGCTCCCTGCCCTGCAGCCTTAGGCTCCATCGGGCCAGGTCAGTGCCACTCGGATCAGATGATCAGAGCTGCTAGCTTCCCCTCACCTCGTCCTGGCCATGAACCTGCTACATCGTTACAGCTCACGATGCCCACTTTGCTCCCCGTACTGATGAGATCAGAAAGTCTTGGGGTGATGTACGGGTACTAGTATATTTTAAAGATCCCTGGGAGTTTTCACTTGCAGCAGGGTTGGGGAACCTCTGTTTTAGCCTTGATTAATGATACCAGGGTCCCCAGCTACACGGCTGCAGACCACCTAGAGCCTCTTCCCACCCACCCCTGCCCCACTCCAGGTTTACTCTTCAGATTCATGGGTTCCACTAGCAGTCCTGTGTCCCTCCTTGCCCTGGCCCTTTGCCCAAACCCGGGCCTCCAGGCTGCCTAGATTGCCTGGGCTGACCTGCCTCGCCATCGCTAGGTGTTCACTAAATATTTGCTGTTAATGGTGGTAATGACCTTAGTCTGGCCAAGAGGATCCTTGGCATGAAAGAAGGAAAAGGGCTTTGGGGTCAGGAAAACTTGGATTCTAATACCAGCCAGTTCTGCTTGCTGTCTGAGCCTCAGTTTTCTCATTTGTAGGGCAGGGAGGTGGGTGAAAATGCCTGCCTTGTAGTTTGTTGAAGAGGGCCCAGCAGCTCACCAACCAGCTGCTCTGGGAGCCGGCTGCTCTGGCCTTGACCGTGGGGAACGGTGACTGCTTCCATGGGTAGGAAGGAAAGTTGCTGTGAGCCTTCTGATGAAGACCTTGCCACGGGGTGTCTTCTAGGGCAACTGCAGCAGAGTAGTGAATGCGGGGGGTACAGAAGCTATGGGGTGGGGGTCAGGAGAGATCAGCTAGGGAGTACCACCACCCTGCATGGGAGGGTGGGGTGAGGTCCCTGGAGGGAGGTTCCCTTGGGAACCCACCAAAGTGCCCTGTGGGGACAGAACCAGCATTTGGGTGTCTGCCACACCCAGAGGTGCCAAGGCCTAATTACAGCCCCGCCAGCAAAGAATTCTCCTGCGCCTGTCTCTTCCTCAGAGCTCTCAGGGAGGGGAAGCTTGATACTGAATAGAACACAAAAACATCGAGAGCAAACAGGACCAGACCTTTTTTTTTTAAGGTTTTATTTATTTATTTGACAGACAGAGATCACAAGTAGGCAGATAGGCAGGCAAAGAGAGAGGGGAGGAAGCAGGCTCTCCGCCGAGCAGAGAGCCCAATGCGGGGCTCTATCCCAGGACCCTGGGATCATGACCTGAGCCGAAGGCAGAGGCTTTAACCCAACTGAGCCACCCAGGCGCCCCCAGACTTTTTTTTTTTTTTTTAAGATTTTATTTATTTATTTATTTGAGAGAGAGAGAGAGAGAGAATGAGAGAGAGCGTGAGAGGCGGGGAAGATCAGAGGGAGAAGCAGACTCCCTACTGAGCAGGGAGCCCAACGCAGGACTTGATCCCAGGACTCCAGGATCATGACCTGAGCCAAAGGCAGTCGCTTCACCAACTAAGCCACCCAGGTGCCCCAGAACCAGACTTTTTAATACATGGAAGATGAGCCTGTGCTTGTCCTGTGAACCCCCAGGATGGAGAAGCCACAGGAGCATCTCAGGCAGGAGCAAGTGTCTCCAGAGAATCCAACAGAGCTCTGGGGAGAAAGAATCAAAGGGCCGCCTATGTCACACTAAGTCTAGCTCATTCCATGACTGCTTCCCCTGGAGGCTGTCTGGTGAAGCCCATCTGTGCCAGGCATGGACGGGGCTGCTGCCAAATGCCCATTCAGCCTTGACAAGGCCCTTTCTCTGGGCCTCAGTTTCTCTAGCTGTGAAATGCCTCTCTTTTTCGAGGGCCCTTCCAGAATTTGTTGGTCTGTAAAAAGATCTGCAGTCTCTCGGTTCCAAGTGAAAAAATTAAATGCATCCTGAGCCCAAAGCCTGAAATAAGCTCTGGTAGGCCTCAGGGGACCAGTCAGACGACGAGTCTGAAATCAGGCAGCAAGCCTGAAAAAATGATCTCTGTGTGGTGAGAAAATAAAAAGTTTCTTGAATTCGTTATTTAAAGATGTTAATTGCAATGTCATTCTTAACAGTTTCATGCAGACATAGTTTACATACTATAAAATTTACCTCTTCTGCATATACAATTCTGTGACTTTTAGTGAGTTTGCAGACTTGTATAACCATCACCACAATCTAGTCTGAGAACACCCCATCATCCCAAAGAGATCTCTCATGCCTGTTCCGACCCTTGCTCCTGGCAACCACTAAGCTACCTTCTGCCTTCGCGATTCCCCTTTTCTGGACATCTCGTGTAAATAGAACCATGCATTGTGGTTCTTGCATCTGGCTTCTTTCACTGAGCATAGTTTCTGAGGTTTGTCCATGGTGCAGCATGAATCATACTTCCTTCTTTTTTATGGCCAAAGATTGTGCTCTTGAATGGATATACCACATTGTAGCTATCTATTTTTATTGATGTAGGTTAGGGTTGTTCCCACAGTTGGGGGTTTATTATGAATAATGCTTCTACAAACATTTGTGCAGAATTCTTTGTGCAGATAAATATTTCAGTTTATTTATTTATTTATTTTAAAAAAGATTTTATTTATTTGACAGATCACAAGTAGGCAGAGATGCAGGCAGAGAGAGAGGGGGGCAAGCAGGTTCCCCGCTGAGCAGAGAGCCCGATGTGGGGCTCGATCCCAGGACTCTGGGATCATGACCTGAGCCGAAGGCCCAGGCTTAACCCACTGAGCCACCCAGGCACCCCATTATTTATTTATGTATTTATGTATTTATGTATTTATTTATTTATTTATTAGAGCACATGTATTTGGGGGGAGGGGCAAAGGGGGAGGGAGGGAGAGAATCTTCAGCAGACTCCAGGTTGAGTGCAGAGCTAGAGGCAGGGCTTGATCCCATTACCCTGAGATCATGACCTTAGCGGAAACCAAGAGTTGCATGCTTAACTGACTGAGCTACCCTAGTGCCCCCTTCAACATCCTCTTTGACAGAATGTTAGTTCAAATCCTTTGCCCCCTGGGGTGCCTGCTTGATATTCTCTCTCCCTCTCCCTCTGCCCCTCCTCCTGCTTGAATGTGCTCTCTCTCTCTCTCAAAACATAAATAAATCTTAAAAAACAAATCATTTGCCCCATTTTTAAATTGAATTGTTTATCATTTTACTGAGTGCAAGTTCTTTATATATCCTAGATAGTTCAAATCCTTTAGTAGATATATTTTCAAATAGTTTCTCCCAGTCTAACTTATCTTTTTTTGTTTTTGTTTTTTCTTTTAGTTGACTTATCATGAACGTGAGGGTTATTTCTTTACCCTCAGTTCTAGTCCATTGATTTATGTATCTACTCTTATGCCAGTAACATCGTGTTTTGCTTGAATAGTTCGACAGTATATTCTGAAATCAGGAAGTCCTCTACTTTGTTCTTCTTTTTCAGAATTGTTTTGACTATTTTGGCTCCTTTGCATTTTCATATACATTTTAGGATCAGCTTGTCAATTTCTACAAAAAATGTCTCTTAAGAGTTTGATAGGAATTGAATAGATATATGATATTGAGTCTTCCAATCCATGAACATAGACTGTCTCTCCATATACTTACACCTTTTAAAATTTCTTTCAGTAATATTTGGTAATTTTATTCTAAAAGTCTTCTATGGGGGCACATGGGTGGCTCAGTGGGTTGAAGCCTCTGCCTTTGGCTCAGGTCATGATCCCGGAGTCCTGGGACCGAGCCCTGCATTGGGCTCTCTGCTCCGCGGGGAGCCTGCTTCCTCCTCTCTCTCTCTGCCTGCCTCTCTGCCTACTTGTGATCAATGTCAAATAAATAAATAAAATCTTTTAAAAAAATAAAAGTCTTCTATGATCTAATTCCTCTGTATTCATTTCTTTTGAGGTGTGCAATGATAGCTTTTTGCAATGTTATTTTAATATGGAAAAAAGAGAACAAAATAAAAATAAAAATATCCTGAATATGCAACATTTGAGAAATTATCAAAGCATGATCTGTTCCATTGATGGGATATTCTGGAGCTCTTAAAAGTGATTGCTATGTGTTTCCCCCAGAAAGATCACTGATCATGTAGGACCATGGAGAATGTTGATGATAGGGACAATATCACATCAACTCCCTTTTCCCAGGAGAGAGCAGATGGCTGAGCTAGACTGTGTGCTCCATGAAATAGCTCTCAGTGCTGGCCACCGAATATTTTGTTCCTTCTCCCACTGTACTTCTCCACTCCTTGAAGTGAGCTGTGGCCCCAAGGCTTGTTTAACCAATGAAACATCACTCCTGAGCAGAAGCTGTAGGAGCCTGTGTGCAAACTCCCATTCTCTTAGCCTCAGCAGATGTGGCTGCAGGCACGTGGGGCCTGGAGTCAGGATGACAGGTACAGTGAATGTGAATTACAAACGGATTTAAGCCCCTGAAAGATGGGTGGTGTTTGTTACTGCAGCATAACCTGGCCAATCTCATTCTGACTAGTGTAAGCATAAATGAAACTAAAGAGTAGAACGTGAAATTCTGTCTTCTCTGATTGAAACTATGGAAAACAATGCCTGAATATGGGCTGTACATTTTAAATTATTTTTTATTATTTACTATTATTTTTAAAAGACTTTATCTATTTGACAGAGAGAGATCGCAAGTAGGCAGAGAGGCAAGCAGAGAGAGAGGGGAGGAAGCAGACTCCCTGCTGAGCAGAGAGCCCGATGCGGGGCTTGATCCCAGGACCCTGAGATCATGACCTGAGCTGAAGGCAGAGGCTTAACCCACTGAGCCACCCAGGCACCCCGTGGGCTGTACATTTGAGGAAACTAAAGCCTGCTAGAGTATGGGAAGAGGAGGTTGTGGGTGAATTGTTTCTCTTTTAACCTTTTAAAAAAATATTTTATTTATTTATTTGACAGGGAAAGAGACAGTGAGAGAGGGAACACAAGCAGGGGGAGTGGGCAAGGGAGAAGCAGGCCTCCCACTGAGCAGGGAGCCCGAATTGGGGCTCGATCCGAGGACCGTGAGATCATGACCTGAGCGGAAGGTAGACGTCTAACGACTGAGCCCCAGACGCCCCAAACCCTTTTTGTTTTTTAAGGTTTATTTTTTTATTTGAGAGAGAGAGAGAGCGAGAGAGAGCACAACTGGGAGGGGCAGAGGGAGAGGGAGAGACAGAATCTTAAGCAGATTCTGCCAATGCAGGACTCCATCTCACAACCACAAGATCACGACCTGAGCAGAAACCAAGAGTTGGGTGGCTTCACTGAGTGTGGATCTCAGGTACCCCAAATTACTTCTCTTTTAAATGTGTCTTTTGGGCTCCTGGACCCAGAGCATTGTCGTATCACATGACAGTGTGTCCCAGGGTGATGCCACTCAGGTTCGCAGGCTTCCAGTTCCATCTGGTCAGGTTCCAAATGCAGGACAGCAAGACTCGTATAGGGAGCGCATCCCCTCAGCTGGGTCCCGTTCATACAGACTCAGGTCTCTCAGGCTCAGAACCACATGGTGATTTGGCTGCATTTGGCAGATGGGGTGAAAGGTGTCCTGCCCATTCAGGCCTTTAGGAATTCTGACATCAGATTTAAAGCACAGTCAGTTTATCGCTTAGGAATCAACCCTCCTTCCGGCTCTAGTAGTCACAGCCTTGGTCCTCAGACCTCTAGTAGTCACAGCCTTGGTCCTCAGACGACTGCATCCAATAGGGGGAGAAAACGGCGGAGGTGATGTGGGAAAGAGAACACCCGCTCCTTCCCCACCCCCTCTTGCCCAGACCCATCAGGAAAACAGAGACAGCTATCCAGTGGGGACAATCCTTGAGTCCCTCTCATATTGAGTGTGAGCACACACTCACGAAGGTGCGTAAGCCAGCCCTTCACAGAAGCCATCCCCATTTCATAACCAATCTTGCAACAGCCCATCCCAGTTCTCTATCAAACTGGAACTCTGATGAGAATCTCTCTCTGCCTCTTGTTGGACGTTATGGGCTGTAAAGTGTGTTCCTTGGTCCGAAGAAATGGTGATCGGCTGCCAAATGGGGTCGCTGCCTGCTGTTCTGGTTCTTTTATTGTATTCTGAGCATTTGCATCTACCGCCAGTCAGCAAAGCCTCACTCATCAGAAGCACCTATCCCCTGTCAGGACCCACTTGCAGCCCACCACACTCCAGCCCCCAGCCAGGCTCTGGGCGGCGCCTCCCTTGCCAGCCCAGGGAGTCCGCCGCGTGGCCATCTGCCATCTCTGTCTCTTTTGTCAGTGGACAGATCAGCACACAGACCGTGTGCCTCAGAGGTTGCAAAGGGAATGTGTGAGACTGAGCCCATCTCTGCATTGCTCCAGCTCCCCCATGCCCACCGACATCAAGGATCCAGATGGTCACCTCAAGGGGATGCACCAAAAGAGCCACTTGGTTTTTCTAATCACTTTTTGAACCTGGAAGGGGGCTTTTCTGATGGGTATCGACATGTCCTACTTCAGGGGGCCTCGTAAATTCCCAGAGTGATTTACATGGGGCTGCCCCGCTGTGGGCATTCCCCCAGCAGTCTGGTTTTCCTCTGCTCATCTCCCCGATGCTTCCCTCACTGCTGGGACCATAGCACGTGGTTCAGGCCATGGAGCTGATTCCTTCCTCCATCAGGGTCTTTCTATCTGCTGGTCTGAATGCCGCAGCCTTCCAAACAGGAGGCTGTGCTTTCTCCGTGGAGCTGCCATCCACAAGCCAAGCAAAATGTCGTTGTTTAATTGAGAGCTGTTTGTAGCATATGGTCCATGTGGCAACAGGTTCCGGGAAGGTGGTTCCCAAGTTGGTCCTGGGGGAAAAGAGGCTATGTCCTAGCGCCTGCAGTGGGTGCCTCCTTGCATCCCCCCATTGGCATGCTCCTGTAGAAACCATTTCCACTTTATTACGGAATTCTGCTGGTCGCTGTCTCCTTATTAGAGTGTTTGTCTGACCCGACATCACCCAGACAGTATGGGTGTCTCAAGTTTCAGGGTTATCTTATCCATTATCTTATTACTGATGTCCTTTGGTCTTTAATTAATGATTGATAACAAGGTCGTAAATATCCCTCAAATGAAAATTCTCTTATCCAAAGTCCCAGTAGTCATTGCTGGGAGGTGCCCACAAGCTTTGGACCTAAGTTCCAGGCTGGGCACCACACAGGGCAATCACAAAAAGAATTTGTTCTTACGAGTATTCCAGAGCATTCTACACCATGTGGGCTCAGGCAGTCTTACTGATTCTCATTTATCGTGACTAATGAATATTGCTCAAAGAGCAGATTTATATGCCTTTCTGTTTCACAATATCAGGTAAGGGACATTTGCCCCAGCCAGACGCAGTGTCCATCCCCAGAGTAGAGTCAGGTGAGAAAGACATTCTACCTAAATCCTATTTAAACATTCCAATTTTCATAGTTTTATTGGCTCTCCCATTTTTATGTCTCTCAACCAAAATAGACCCCACGCCACAGCTTCCATACCACAGTGCATAGAATTCCTGTGTCAAGGAGTCCTGATAAGCTTTCTTCGCCACCCCTCTGAGCATTTTGCCCACTTTTTTTTTTTTAAAGATTTTATTTATTTATTTGACAGAGAGAAATCACAAGTAGACAGAGAGGCAGAGAGAGAGAGAGAGGGAAGCAGGCTCCCCTCTGAGCAGAGAGCCCGATGCGGGACTCGATCCCAGGACTCTGAGATCATGACCTGAGCCGAAGGCAGCGGCTTAACCCACTGAGCCACCCAGGCGCCCCATTTTGCCCACTTTTTGTGCAAAAGACTTTGGGTCCCTCATGAGGGATTGAGCCAGGGGACCCTGGCCCTTTGGTCAATCTTTAGCTTTTTTTTTTTTTTTTTAAATCTTTAACTTGATTAATCTGCTTGGCTACAGCTGCTAAGCACACACGATTCCTCATCAGGTCTGGCACTATAATCTCTGCCTTCAGGCTTTTAATGTTTTTCTAAACTGGGATAGATTGGACTCAAAGTACTTTAATATTGAGGGATCAGTAAGAGGTCCTTTGGCCCACCCAACCTAAAAGCTTTGTTTCAACCCCATCAGTGTCCATTTTATTCACCCCATTTGTTAAGAACCATCCAGAGATTCCCACCCTGTGGACAAGTCTTGTGACTCTCCCCTCTCTGTTTCCCCTTTATTTTGCTTCTACCAATATTCACTTTATTCACTCCTTTCTTTCTTTTTTTAAAGATTTTTTTGTTTATTGAGAGAGAGAAAGTGTGAGTGGGGAGAAGAGTAGAGGGAGAGAGAGAGAATCTCAAGCAGACTCCCCGCTGAGTGCAGTGCCTGACTCAGGACTTCGCCCCAGGACCTTGAGATCATGACCAGAGCTGAAACCAAGAGTCTGATGTTTGACTGACTGAGCCACCCAGGCACTCTGATTCACCTTATTTCTTAATAAAGGTCTAAAAATTTCCATCTTGTTGGGAAGAGTCCCTTGACTTTCCCTTTGGCTCTTCTCATCTTCTTTTTTTTTTTTTTTTTTAAAGATTTTATTTATTTATTTGACAGAGACAGATCACAAGTAGGCAGAGAAGCAGGCAGAGAGAGAGCGGAGGAAACAGGCTCCCTGCTGAGCAGAGAGCCCGATGCGGGACTCGATCCCAGGACCCTGAGATCATGACCTGAGCCGAAGGCAGCGGCTTAACCCACTGAGCCACCCAGGCGCCCCTCTTCTCATCTTCTTATAACCTAATGTTTCTGTTAGCATCCAGAAGACCCCTGAGGGGAAGCTGAGACAGCAAATGTGATAAGGTTTTATGAACTGGTTTTTTTTGTTTTTCAACAATAAGGTTATATAAGTTATATGTGTGTGTGTGTGTATGCGCGCGCGCGTGCACGTGCGTGTATACATACATATATATATATACGTATATATATACACATATCTATATGAAAGGAGCCCCCTTAGCCACAGCGTTCCCCATGACTTGGGTAATGGGCATGGTCAGTGGGTAAATATCCAGGTGGTCATAAGCCGTTCCCAGATGATTTGCACATGAAGCCAGCAGCTGCTTCATCTAGGGTGTTTCACAGACATTTATGGGAGAAGACGGACAGTCTCCCTCCTCAGGGTAAACAGACCTTACAGCAGCTTGTACCCAGTCCACTTGTTGGCCCTTCCCTCGGGAACAACCCCCTGGTGTGTCTGGGTTGCGTATAGCCGTCTGTGATTGTTCCAGAGTGAGCTGAGGCGGCTGCATAAACCCGACATGCCCTTCCCCTCTGCAGCATTCAAGCCACAGATGCTGGCCTGAGATTAGGTACATTCACAATCCATTCAGGGACCCGATCATACAGATCCACGTGGCCACCCAGAAATCAAAGGTTTTTCACCCCCAGCTTTTCATCTTTCTCTTCCCAAATCACGTCTTTCTACGATCCAGGGATGTTCTAGCAAATCCCGCTTCACCACCACCAGCTCTTTTGGGTTCTTGGATCCGATTCCAGTGTCTGGGCGTGGGAGGGACTTCCCCACAAGCCCAAACAATTCTCAGAAATCTGCAGGCGGTTGAGATTTCAACCTGCTATGGACCCAGAGTGAGAGCATTAGATCTCACAGGTTCTAATGAGACAGCCCCCTCCCCCACTTCAGATACTGGTCACAAACCCCAGTCATGATCCATGCTTCTGACTAGATGCCCAGTGATCAGAGGCTCCAATGGCCCCTTCCTTGGGTTTGGTTAATTTCTTAGTGGCTCACAGAATGCAGGGAAACCCCTACTTATATTTAAAAGTTTATCGAAAGATACAGATGAACACCCAGATACAGAGGTACACAGGGCAAGGTGCGGGAAGGTCCCGAACCCGGGAGCTTCATTGCCAATGGCGTTAGGGTATATCATCCTCCAGGTGTGGCTGTGTTCACCCAACTGAAAGTACTCCAAACCCCATACTATTGGGATTTTATGGAGACTTCGTGTAGTCTTGATCAATTATTAACTCCATTTCTAGCCCTCTCCCCTCTCTGGAGAAGCAGGGGGTGGGGGCTAAAAATTCTAAGCTTCTTTTTTTTTTTTTTTAACGTTTAATAGTCAACTTTTTTTTTTCCAATTTATTTATTTTCAGAAAAACAGTATTCATTATTTTTTCACCACACCCAGTGCTCCATGCAAGCCGTGCTCTCTATAATACCCACCACCTGGTACCCCAACCTCCCACCCCCCCGCCACTTCAAACCCCTCAGTCTGTTTTTCAGAGTCCATAGTCTCTCATGGTTCACCTCCCCTTCCAATTTACCCAAATTCCCTACTCCTCTCTGACGCCCCTTGTCCTCCATGCTATTTGTTATGCTCCACAAATAAGTGAGACCATATGATAATTGACACTCTCTGCTTGACTTATTTCACTCAGCATAATCTCTTCCAGTCCCGTCCATGTTGCTACAAAAGTTGGGTATTCATCCTTTCTGATGGAGACATAATACTCCATAGTGTATATGGACCACATCTTCCTTATCCATTCATCCGTTGAAGGGCATCTTGGTTCTTTCCATAGTTTGGCGACTGTGGCCATTGCTGCTATAAATATAAAGATGGAAGACCATTCCATGCTCTTGGATCAGAAGAATAAACATTGTTAAAATGTCTATACTGCCTAGAGCAATCTATACTTTTAATGCCATTCCGATCAAAATTCCACCGGCATTCTTCAAAGAGCTGGAGCAAATAATCCTAAAATTTGTATGGAATCAGAAGAGACCCCGAATCGCTAAGGAAATGTTGAAAAACAAAAATAAAGCTGGCGGCATCACCTTACCTGATTTCAAGCTTTATTACAAAGCTGTGATCACCAAGACAGCATGGTACTGGCATAAAAACAGACACATAGACCAGTGGAACAGAGTAGAGAGCCCTGATATGGACCCTCAACTCTATGGTCAATTAATCCTTGACAAAACAGGAAAAAATATACAGTGGAAAAAAGACAGTCTCTTCAATAAATGGTGCTGGGAAAACTGGACAGCTATATGTAGAAGAATGAAACTGGACCATTCTCTTACACCGTACACAAAGATCAACTCAAAATGGATAAAAGACCTCAACGTGAGACAGGAATCCATCAGAATCTTAGAGGAGAACATAGGCAGTAATCTTTTCGAAATTCTAAGCTTCTAATCGTTTGGAATTTCTGGTGGCCTGCCCCCACTTAGGAGCCACCCAGGAACCCACCAAGTTGCTTCCGAACAACAGATGCTCTTAGTGCTCGTACCACTTAGAAAATTACAAGGCTTCAGGAGCTGTGAGCAACAGAGGTGGAGACCAAGTATATATTTCTTAAAATAAATCACAACAACACAATGTGTTTTAGTGAATATGCAGCCTCACCCATAATAGGAGAAATTTGAAAAGAAGATTGAGATTCCATTTTTCACCCAATTGGCAAAAATCAAAAACTTTGATACCACAGTCCATTATTGAGGGAAACAGGCACGTTTTCCCCCCCTTTATGGTTGTATTTATTTAATTTAAATGTAATTAATTAACATATCATGTATTATTGTTTTAAGAGGTAGAGTTGAGTGATTCATCAGCCTTTTTTCTTTTTAAATGATTTTATTTATTTATTTGTCAGAGAGAGAGATTGAGAGCACAAGCAGGGGGAGGGCAGAGGCAGAGGAAGAAGCAGGGTCCCTGCTGAGCAAGGAGCCCAATGCAGGGCTTGATCTCAGGACCCTGGGATCATGACCTGAACCGAAGGCAGATGCTTAACCGACTGAGCCACCCAGGCACCCCAAGATTTTATTTTTAAGTAATCTCTACACCCAATATGGGGCTCGAACTTACAACCCCAAGATCAAGAGTCACACCTCTATCGACTGAGCCAGCCGGGTGCCCCATTGTGTAAGGGGACATTGAAAGAGGCATCTGAAGGCAGTGGAACAGCAGACAGAAGTTCTGCTGATGGGAGCCACGACCAGCTTCCTGGCCATGTGACCCATGCTGTCACATAGGAACTTGGGTCAGGAGGGTCCCCGTGCTTGGTTTCATGTTCTGTTCTCATTATATTGAAATTCTCAATTCTTGAACAAAGCTCTGCATTCTCATTTTGTACAGGGCCTCAGAAATTATGCCAGTCCTATCTGGGGCAAAGTGAGTTCCAGGCAGAAGGCATATCAAGTGGAAAGGTCAACTTGAAGTCTAGAGTAGGAGAGAAGTCCATGGTTGGCTTGTTCTCTATTTCTGCCCTTTGAGCCTCCTCCCCTGCTGCTCACTGAGCACTGACCTCTCCAGGGCTGCCCAGGAGGGAACAGGAAAGGTAGTGAGGTTTCAGGTTCAGGAAAGGTCTGCCTTACCCCTTACTTGTCTTGAGAATTCTGGGCTTGGCAGGTGTTTAAAGCTGACTCTCTTTCTTGGGGGGTGTAGGAAGGGGGTCCCAGCAGTCTTTGCCTGGTTTTCCCCCAAAGCAGAGCCCAAGGCAGATACTTAGGTGTGAGTAGTTTGCTTGGGAGGCAACCCCGGAGAGCAGAAGGACGGGAGTGGGGAGACAAGGAAGCAGGCAAAGCACAAAGGAGGATGGGTTGTATCTTCCAGATTGCTGCTTTGGGTGATGGAGCCTGGATTCCAGAAGGCCTAACACAGACCAAATGCCTCCCAGAGTTTTATTCAGAATAGGAGGCCGGGGCTTTCTCCAGCAGCTTCCATGAGGGCTGGGCCATTGTCAGGGCGCTAAGTGCCTGAACTGCTGAGCTACAACTTCCAGGAGAGCCCAGAGGCTGGAAAGCTTGGAGCGGGGCTGCGGTGGGCATGTGTGGGGCTGCCACCCCTGCTGAAGCTGTAATCTGATGGGCCAGTCTCATGCGTTTGCCTTGCCGGGGACAGTCATCATGAGGCCTCATCTGGGGGTCCCTTAAGGAAGGCCAGCTGTTTATGATGGCTTCCCCCAATCCCAGGACCCTTCTAGCCCCCACAGGAGACGTTCTTGGGCAGGATCGAAGTCTGTCTCTCTCCTGCTGCACAGTCCCGGCCTGCGGGCAGCACACACCTACGGCCAGCATCCCTGCAAACCCAGTCCACTCCCTCCCACCACTGTGGTCTGCTGCTATTGTCAACCCTTCCCCTTTGGGATTCTTGGTCAAGAGTCTGATACCCAGCCACGGAGTCCCAGAGGATACCTCTACCTTTCTGACTGCTCTCTTTGAAGCCCCCTTACCCCAACCCACTCCTCTCTCTAATCTCTGCCTCCAATCTCCGCATGGCCTTCAGGATAAAGCCCTCTCACCTGGGCAAGATTCTCTTCCTTCTAACCTCTCCCTACATTTCTTTCTTTCTTTTAAGATTTTATTTATTTATTTGACAGACAGAGATCACAAGTAGGCAGAGAGGCAGGCAGAGAGAGAGAGAGAGAGGGAAGCAGGGTCCCTGCTGAGCAGAGAGCCCGGTACGGGGCTTGATCCCAGGACCCTAGGATCATGACCTGAGCTGAAGGCAGAGGCTTAACCCACTGAGCCACCCAGGTGCCCCCTCTCCCTACCTTTCTAATGTCACCTGCTGCCCCCAGGCTCCCTCTTCTCCAGCCCTAGAACATGATGGCTCCTTCCCTAAACCTACTCCACCATTCACACCTCCATACATTTGCACATGCTGTTCCCACTGTCTGGAAAGTTCTTTCCCTCCTCATGGCTCGGAGAACCCTTCCTCATCCTGTAAGGCTCACTCCAAGTAGACCTCAGGCAGAGAATTTCTGTAGGCAGTCAGTGTCCCTAGTGCCATGTCCCCCCCTGCACCACGCACAACTGAAATTGTGGTCTTGGGTCATACCCCTGCCTTTGCATGCTGGCTCTGCTATGCGTATGAGTCAGAAATTGCTTCAATAATGCTGTGTGACAAACCACCTTAACACTGGGGGCGGACAACAAAGCCTTTATTTTGCTCCCTTATTGGCAAAGAGGGGGAGGAAGGAACCGAGCTAGAGCAATAGCATGATACATCTGGTGCCATGAGTACTGTATGTGATTTCCTTTACTCTTCATGCCAACTCTAAATGGAGGGCGCTGACCTGTTTTAGGATGAATGAACCAGATATCCAGAGAGGCTACATAACTTGCCTGTGGGGGAGCTAAGGTGTGAACCCAGGCACAATATACTCATGTACTTCACTGCTTTGCTGCACACCCCACCCCACCATGAATGGATACCCTTGTTTGGGGGAAAATATAACAATGTGTTTAGGACAGTCAGGCCCCACATATTTTCTTTCTTTAGGTGCACTGAAGCCCTTTCTGATAGTCTCTTAGCTCAGAGCCTGACTTCTGAGGCCTTTTGACTCTTTAGGGCCTCCCAGGAATCTAGTCTCCCTGGAGACCCTGTTCCTCCAACAGCTGAACCCAGCATCTGGGAGGGCAGCTGGATGACACACAGCTTACTGCACAGATTCCCCACCTTCCTTCCTCTTCCAGGGTCTGGACTCAAAGGATTTCAGAGCTCTGGGCTCTTGGAACCATGGAGTCACTTGGCCTCACTCAGGTGTCTGAGCTGGGGAAGGGCAGCCCTGGGCTGGAAAAGGAGATGGGGCACAGCTGGGTAGGGAAGGAATTGTCCTGGCCCCACAGCTTCACTCATTGTTACCAGTACTGTGTAGCAGATAAGAGCAAGGCTGGGATCCAGGCCTGCCTCTAGCCAACTGGGTGGCCTTGGGCAAGTAGTATCTTCCGGAACCAGTTTCCCCATCCACGAAATGAGATAAGGAAACCACACCCTTATGGGCTTACAGTGCAAGGAAGGGGCTTTGCCTTAGGCCGGGCACATGCCAAGTGCTCCATACCTGATCACTGTTCCTACTTTTAAAAATTTTTATCATTCAGCTCCCAAATATCCATAGCCGAGTTTCAGGTTCAAGTGACTTTTCTCTCCGCTAGGCACACCTCCAGATCCATTTCTCAGAGCCTAAGTACATCGGGAGCTATGTGACCTGGAATATATAATTTCTCCCCTCCAGGCCTCAGTTTTTCTGTCTGTAAAACGGGGGTCCTTGCACTCAATTTCTAGGAAAAGATGAGGTTAAATGAGATAATGTAACAGTCCCATGTCCCTTTTCTGATCCTTAGTTTCCCAGTTTGTAAAGGGGTTAATAGGGTTTTCTGGCTCAAAGGAGAGAACTTAGCAACTATTTAGTACACATAGCAAGAGCTTAAAAGACCATAACTTTATTTTTTTATTTTTATATTTTTTAACTGTAGGTTTAAAAACATGTCCATTACAGAGCAGGTGTTCAAAAACTGCGAATATATTCCATCATATATAATATAATTTCCATAATGTCCTTACTGGTTTTCATTTCCCATACCCTACCTGCTCTAAATGATTGACTCTTCTATGCCACTTTTTCTATCCACATGGATAATAGAGATTTAACTAATTCTTAGGGTTATTATGATTATGATTATGCATGTTTTGTTATAATATATCAAGGAAATATACATTCCTCTAGTATTCATTGCAGTTGACAAAGAACCTTAATACCCACTGTTTTATTAATCCTCCTAACAACCTGTCAGGTATTATTACTTCCATTTCACAGGTAGTAAACTTCAGGCTCAGAAAAAGACTTGCCCAAGGTCACATGGTGAATTGGGGGTAGCTCCAGGACTTGAATCCAGTCATCATGCCCATGCCCCACACGTGGGGCTCCCCGAGGGTAGAGCTCCACGAGGGCGGAGCAGTGTCCCCTCTCAGACTGTCCCCTCTTAGCTCGGCATCCATCAGGCTGTGTGCCCCCCAGATGGGGGTGGAGGTGTTTCCCCACTCTGGTCCAGGTCCAGAGGAGTCAGTCTTTGCTGAGGGCCTTCTCTATGCAGGGATCCCTCACCCTTTGGGAACTCCCACTTCTGGGGGGAGATGTTACACTAGGGGGTAGGAAGTGTTTTTTTTTTTTTTTTTTTTTTTTAAGATTTTATTTATTTATGAGAGAGCGAGCACAGGCAGACAGAATGGCAGGCAGAGGCAGAGGGAGAAGCAGGCTCCCTGCCGAGCAAGGAGCCCGATGTGGGACTCGATCCCAGGGATCATGACCTGAGCCGAAGGCAGCTGCTTAACCAACTGAGCCACCCAGGCGTCCCGGAAGTGGTGTTTTTAACAGAGGTTCAAACACCATGCCTTGGGCCGGCCGCCCAGGGGAAGCGGCCCACGGAGAGGGCTGAGGTGGAATCTTGAGTAAGACAGAGGTGCAGAGCCGGGATGGGGCTCCCCGAGCAGAGAGAGGAAAATGGGGAAGGCCGGGCCCATCGAGACCAGAAGTGCGCGGGGCAAGTGTGGAGATCCTGGTGGCTTCGGGGCTGGGCGGCGGGCTCTCGCTGGCAAACCTGTCCGCGCTCCTGCTACAACTCGCCCGGTGCCCGCCAGTCGGTCGTCCAGACTCCAGAGCTGGTGCTTCCCGTCGGCGGAAGCGGGACCCGCTCGGCTGGAGCCTCCGCAGCGCCGCCGCCCAGCTGGGGGACTTGGGCAACCCCTTCTGCCCTCCGGGCCTGTGTCTACCCATCTTTCTACACGATGGCCATAGGAACGCCCACGACTCCGTGGTTGCAGGGGTCGGGGCGCCCCACCCCCCCGCCTCCGCGGGCAACAAGTGGGCGCGGCGGGGGGCGGGGAGGCCCGCGGTGCCGCCGCTCCCCTCCCGCCCGCCGCCGCCGCCCCGCCCCCCGCCCGCCTCGGGGCGGGGCCACCGGCCGCCCCTTTATCTGCCTGCAGGTCGCCCGGGACGCCGAGGGCCGCGGGTCCTAGGCGACCTGGCTCCCCGCCACGCTCCGGCCCGCAGCAGGTACTGGGCTGGAGAGAGGGGGACCGGCGGCGGGCGCAGGGGCTGCTCCCGGGGGCGGCGGTCCCGCGCGCAGGGGGCGGAGCCGGAGCCGGGGCACCCCAGGGTGAGAGCGGGAGGACGCTGGGGGACCCGTTGGAATGGGACGCATCTGAGAGAGTGGGCAGGGCCGCGGTGGCCAGGAAGAGGAGAGGCCAGAGGTTCGCTGCTCCCACTGCGGAAGAATGTAGGGAGACTCCAGGGGCACAAGGGGTGCGACTACCTGGAACTGGATGATGATATGAGAGGGTCCCACTTGGGGGCCATCCCGCTGGTTGGGATGGGGAAGCCTGTCTTGGTGTCAGGAAAGCATGGAGGTTTCCCTACCCAGTGAGGGGAAGGGGAAGGGGAAGGAGCCCCACACCACCCCATAGCATTTTCTCCAAGCATGCAGGCTTTGAAGACCCCCGGAGGTTTCCGTGGGGCAGCCCATGCAGGCCTGGCCTGGGTGAGGGGCCTGGCTAGGCCACAGCTGGAGAGTTTGAGAGTTTGATGGAGTCCCAGAGCCTGGCTGCACCTGATTGGATGGCCCAGGACCTTACGTTTTAGCTCCTGTGGGAGAGGGTTCCAGCCTCACTTCAAGGGGCTTGTGCCACCTCAGAGCCCTTGGGAAGAGGCAGCCCCACTCCAGCCTCAGTTTCCCTGACTAGAGGGGCCCTTTCTGGACAGAGGTGAAAGTTGGGTCCCTCTTCCATCCCGTGCTGGGTGACTAGCCAGCTCACCCAACCTCTCTGAGCCTGCCTTCTTCCTACAGGTTCTTCCCTGTCCTCAGAGCATTAGTGAGTCTGAGTTCCACAGAAGTCCTTTGACTTATTTATTCTATTCTAATCACAAATGGTGGACCAGGGTGTGGTTACAAAAAAAACAAAAAAATGATTTCTCTTCAGTTTTGGAAGAAATGGAAGACTTTTTCTTAAACACATTCTGCCGAGTTGGGGAATTGGTTTGCATTGAGGGAGGTGACCCAGTTGCTGGGAGATCGGGAGGCCAGCCAGGGACGAAAACTTTGCTTGTGTAATCTGTGGCCACCCACCGGATGCCTGGGAGTTGACTACAGTGGATGAAAGGCAAGAGCACTGGTTTGGGAGTCAGATGTTGTGTCCGGCCATCCTGCCTCCTGGGCTGTGACAGCAGCTTACATGGAGGACCAGAGTTGCTTTGAGGGAGACTTGAAATATATGTGAAAGTTCTTTGTAAACAGCAAACCATTGTAATTATTAATGTTAGCATCTAATCTTATTGATAATATTTGTGCTCTTATAAATCATCCTTGTCAGGACCCTTCAAGAACATTTACCTCTAACAACTCTTGTGTTAACATGGGCCAGGCCTTACTATTATTATTATGATTATTATTTTTAAGTGAGCTCCAGGCCTAACACGCAGCTTGAACTCACGACCCTAAGATCAAGAATCTCATGCTCTACCTACTGAGTCAGCCAGACGTCCCCCCTGCCTTTCTATTATTTTTTATCTGAGGTTAGACTTTGTCTTCTATGGCAAGATAAAGCTGTCTTTAAGGGAATGTGCTGAATAATCAGGTCCCAGAGAAGCAACAATGAATATTTTGCATGCCAAGATGGAGGCGAGAAAGAAAGTGGAGTTATAACTGATTAATACTCGTAATAGGCATTTTTTAGTTAGGCTATTAAGCTCCAAGAGGGCAGGGTATTAATACCCTTAGTTCTTGCCCTTAGCTGTTACTAGCGGGGCTGTTGGTTTCATGAGGAAAGTGTCTTAACTGCTTTGTTCACCGCTGAAGCTCTAGACCCTGGCACACACTCGGCTTGGAACAAATATTGGAACATCTCAGGGCCTGAAGCGCCCTTTGATGTTACCAGTAAATTCACTCTCTCCTTTGACATTTGGAGAAACGGGGCCGAGAGGGGAATGGACTTGTCCAGGATCCCACAGGGATTGAATGGCTGAGCCAGGACTCAAACCCAACAAAAAGAGCAGACAGAGTCAGGCTTTGCTGGAGCCAACAGCTTGCATCTATAACTTTGTTTTGCTTTCACAAGAGCCCAAGGAGTGGCTATTACTATCCTTTGATTATGAATGAGGAAATAGGTTCAGAGAGGGTAAGGGACTTAAAAAGCAAAGTTACACAGCCGATGAGTGTCAGATTTGAAATCCCACCCTCACGTGAATATAGGGACCTGGCTTCTCTCTGAAATAGCCGGCCTGAGGCGAGTGGTAGACACCCTCCCTTGGAGAATCAGCTGTCTCCAGTGCTGCACGGTCACCACCCACGTGCCCTCTCTCCAGCTAGACTTTCCTCAGCCTCCAGGCATTTCATTTGTGTGGGAGAGCCCTGTCTGGGCAGGGAGTCTGTCTGCTTTCTTCACCCTGTGCCCCAGCCATGTGCTGCCATGTGCACTGAACTCAGTGGGATGGTTAAAAGAGGACAGTTTTTTTTAGACGATGCCAAGCAAATCTCTAGGGCTGGGGATATTTCAAATACTATGACCAGGCTGGGGATAATTAAAATAATACTACTATTAATAACAATGAGTTACTACTACTATTTATAATTAATAATAATAACAATCATTTATTGAGTCCCTCAACTGTGCTACAACTTTATTCTAATGAGTTTAATCTTTACAGCCATCTATACTATAGATAATAGTATAATTCCTGTGAGGGCGCTAAGGCTCAGAGAAGGCGAATCACTTGTCTTAGGTCACACAGCTAGTATGTGATGGAAGCAGGCGTCAAACCTGTTTTTTCTGAATCTGAAGTCCATCTCCTTCATGAGCCTTTATGCTGTCTCCTTTCTTCTTTATTTCTAACTTCTTTCCGTTATGATTCCTGGTGAGTAGGGGACAGAAGCTGGTCAAGTGTGCCTGACATCCATCAACCGGTCCCTGGTCACCTGGTCTCAGCCCAGCTTTGCCCATCTTGCTGTGTGAATCTTGGGTAAGTCCCAACTTTTTAGCCAGCCCTGGGTTTCCCCAGACATTTCATGTGGAGGGTGATGCTGACTTTCTTTCTGCAGCTGAGGCCTGGCTAGGAGGGCTGCATTTACCTGGGATTTGACCGGTGTGGGAATGGTGATAGTTGGGGGAAGGGAGAGGTGGAGGTTTCCTTTAGCCCCACCCTCTGGTGACATCACACAAGACACCTCCAGTCCTTGGAAGCCCCGCCCCTACTGACCCTTACCTGTGGAAGTGCCACCCAGTGCCTGGCATCTGGTGAAATTGCCCAGTCCCACAGCGGAAGCCATCGGCCCCCAGGCTCCAGGAAAACCCCTAGGTAACCTAGGCTTGGCGGAGGGTGGTGGAGGGTGGCCCGAAACAAGCAGGTCTTGGCAGCCTGGTGGGCAGATGACTCTGAGGATTCTCTGAGGGTGGTCTCTGGATACCTGCGCTCCTCCTTCCAGCTCATGCTGGACCCCTGCTCCTGCACCTTTCCCCTGGATTTGGGGGCCCCTTTCCATGGAGTCAGGAGATGGGAACTAATTCTAAAAATAGATCCAGATGGAATCGGGCCTGTGGGTGAGGGCTAAAGGAAGTAGGGAGCAAGATCTCTTTATCCTAGATATCTAAAGATATAAAGATATCTTTAACCTCTGGGTTAGGCCCCACCATGCTTAGGCCCCACCATGGCTGGTGGAGGAGGAGGGCCCTGCGGGAGCTATGACGACCTGAGGAGGTGGCTGTGAGCTAGGTCTTCACTGGTGTAGAGCTCATGGGTGGCTGGTAATGAGGGGAGACAGACGACCCTGGATCCGTGTCAGTTGCTAGCAGACTAAGGAAATAATTTATGGGAAAGGCCTTGGCTACCTGCTTTAGACCATTATTTTATAAAGTAGTTCTGTGGAATGCAGAGTGACAGTGACAGGAGGCAGGGTAGCCTCTGTGTGTGTGTGTGTGTGTGTGTGTGTGTGTACACATGTATGAATGTGAGCATGTGCACTTGGGGAAGAGCTCCTAACCTCTCTGAGTTTCACTAGCCTCAAAAAGAAAATGGCGGGGGGGGGTGTGTGCCTGGGTGGCTCAGTGGGTTAAGCCTCTGCCTTCAGTTCAGGTCGTGATCTCAGGGTCCTGGGATCGAGCCCCGCATCGGGCTCTCTGCTGAGCGGGGAGTCTGCTTCCCTCCACCCTCTCTCTCTGCCTGCCTCTCTGCCTACTTGTGATCTCTCTCTCTCTCTCTCTGTCAAATAAATAAATAAAATCTTAAAAAAAAGAAAAAAGAAAAAAGAAAATGGGCATAATACCTACCTCACCAGTCTAGTTATGGGAATTAACTGCAACAAGATTATAAAGAGTAAGCATACAGTAAGCACACATTTCAGCTGGCTTTACAATGTAATTATTACTAGGAAAAGAATCTTTGGTCAGGCAGTCTTGACAAATGGAGGTTCAACAAAACAGCTGACATCTATGCTGCAGGACTTCTCAGAGCCTTTAATAGGCTGTTATGACTTAGAAAGTTCTCAGTGGGATATGGAGCCTTGGACTAGATTTAATGGATCACAGGAACCCAGGAACTAGGCCACCATCGGACATTATCATTCCTTGGTCTTCTTCCTTGTGGGGGAATGGAAACTTGGCTGGATTGGGCAGCTCTGGGGAAAGTCTGCCTGTCTCTGGGCTCTTGTTTCCTCAGTGTAAAACAAAGGTGCTGCATGAGACATTTTCAGAGGCCTTTTCGGGCTTCCTGAGGTTCTGAGTTGGAAAGCCAAAGTTGTAGACAAGAGTAGAGGCTGAAGCCCAGCCTCTTGGGGAGGAGACTCACCTCCAATGCTGGCTCCTCCACTAGCAAGGCAGGCCAGCGTGGGGTGGGGGTGGGAAGGGCTTCTCATGGATGGAAGCGGCCAGCAAGGTCGGCTTCCTAAACCTGACCTGTGCCATGCTGTGTGGGGAATGGGAAGTGGGAGAGTCCTGTGCTCCCCTGTCAGAAGCACCCCTTGTGCAGTATTGTAGCGAGTTGTTTAACTCCTGCCTCCTCACTGGACTAGGAGAGGACAGAGACCAGCGCTGACTTGAGACATGTCATGTAGGGGGCACTTAGGGATGCAGGTCAGGCTAGGGTGAGGAGGAGGGTGGTTGGGGGCTTGTCTTGATACTGCCTTCACATAGCAAACTCCCTGCATTTATTGGACTGTGTGTTAATTATTGGGGAGCTTTGGGGGGTGATCAAGGTGCTGTTGGTGGCAGAAACATGAGAGCTTTATCCTACCTGGATCTCCTTGCCTCTTACAATGACTGGTGCAAAGGTAGTTGCAATAAATATGTGATGAAAGACGGACAGAAGACCAGGGCGCTGAGTCCAATAAGCTCATCGGAGGGATGGGAGTTGTGGGGCAGGTCCTAGTGTTTCAGTAGATATTTGACTTAATGACTGACACAGCGAATGAAGATAAGCCTGAATGAAGCAACTGGTTTCAGGCCAAACTATAAAGAGAATATTTAACTATGAAATGATTAATGGCACTTGCCACCTTGTCTTACAAAGGGCAGTTCAGGGTAGTGGTTGAGATTGCAAAATGAGTCCAGACCGTGCCTCTGCCACCTCCTAGCTAGTTGGGTGGACAGGGTCCTTCATGTCTCCTTGCCTCAGTTCCTTATCTGCAAAATGGTACTAATGATAGTACCTACTCACAGGATGTTATGAAGTATCAATGAGTCAATTATACATAAAGTATTTAAAACAGTGTCTGACACAAAGCAGGTACTGTATAAGCATTTGCTATGATTTATTTTCCTTTTGATAATCTCCACATACCGTGAAGTTCCCAGGGGGCAGGGATTAGATCTTTTTCCTCTCTGCCCTCCCTGGGACCCAGCACAGGACCTGAGGCAGAGAAGGGACTCAGTAATTGTTTGCTGAATGACCAGATGAAGAGTGAATATGTTTTATATGGTATATTATATAACAGATACAGGAATAGTAGATGGGGAGGGGCGGTGAGGGGGGGTGGTGAAGTAAGGAGGCCCCCTGGAGGTGGTAGGTAGAACTGGCCCTGATGGATTTTAGTGGAAAGAAAGGAAGTTGGCACAGGGTGTGATATTTGGGTTAGGTGGGAAATAAGGGTAGGAGCAGGGTCTTGAATGGCAGGGTGAAGGGTTAGATTTGATCCCTTTAGAATTAGCAGCCGTGGATGGGAGTGGAAAGGCTGGAGGAGGAGGACCTTTTGAGTGGAACTATGGCTAAGGGAAAGGGAATCAGATTTTTTTTAAAAAAGTTTTTATTTTTTCATTTGTCAGAGAGAGAGAGAGGGAGAGAGCACAAGCAGCGGGAGTGGCAGGCAGAGGGAGAAGCAGGCTCCCTGCTGAGCAAGGAGCCCGATGTAGAATTCAAACCCAGGACTCTGGGATCATGACTTGAGCCAAAAGCAGATGCTTAATGGACTGAGCCACCCAGGCGTCCCTATAGAATCAGTTTTTAACTGGGGACTTTCAGGGGGGAAAAGTGGCTTTTTGAGTTGGGGAATAAGGGTATGAAGTGTTACCAGGATGCTGTTATGCTCTTTGATTCAACAAACACTAAGTGTCAGCTACCTCCAAAGCCCCACAGGTTCATAAAACAATGAGGCTAACTGCCTACCCTTCGTGAGCTCACATTAATGATTTTAATACCCATGAGAAATGTTAAAGTGGTCAAAAGATGGGTATCTTATGGTAGACACTCAAGTAGAGAGGTCATCCTCAGAGATCCGGGGGCCAGGGAAAGTATCACAGAAGAAATGGGTTTTGAGGAATGAGTAGGAGTTTACCAGGTAGGCAAGATGAGGAAGACAACTCAGGCAGAGGGAACAGCTTGTGTAAACCTCTGGACACATGAAACAGGCTCAGGGGTGTGGTGAGGCTGTAGCTGGGTTGGTAGTACATTGTGGCTGAGCAACAGGACAGGAAAAGATAGCAGGGACCAGATCATGGAAGTTGATGGAGGGTCAGTGGGAGACCTGCCACTCTGAAGGGGCTAAAGGAAGAGACTGTGGACCTGTTGTTAGCAAGGTCACTGTCACTGGCAGGTGAACACAGATGTCATCATGAACACAGGAGAAAGCAGAAGGGCTGCTGTGTGGACCTGGACTGGAATGGAAGTGGCTGAGGTAGTGAGCCACCTCCATTCATTTCTCAAGCATTGACTGAGCCCCATATAGCACACCAGGCACTGTTCTAGGTACTTGGGATACATCAGGGCCCAGAACAGTCGTAGGGGCAGAGCCATGATCTTCCTTAGGATGACTCCTCTCTTCAGAAACTCAGGGTAGGGATAAAGGGGAAGGGAAGGAGGGAGTAAAAACCCGGGTCCAGAGCCTCCCAGCTGCTGCTCATGGAGGGCCAGGGTGCCCTGACTCTGCTCTGGCCTCTCTCCCAGTTTGCTGTCTGGCCCACAGCCATGGCCACGATGGTGGCCCAGAAGCTCAGCCATCTCCTGCCCACTTTGCGGCAGGCCCACCGGGAGCCGCAGCCATCGGGGCAGCCAGAGCCCGTGTTCACGGTGGACCGAGCCGAGGTGCCGCCCCTCTTCTGGAAGCCGTACATCTACGTGGGCTACCGGCCGCTGCATCAGACATGGCGCTTCTACTTCCGCACGCTGTTCCAGCAGCACAATGAGGCGGTGAACGTCTGGACCCACCTGCTGGCGGCGCTAGTGCTGCTGCTGCGGCTGGCCATCTTTGCGGGGACCGTGGACTTCTGGGGAGACCCCCATGCCCTGCCCCTCTTCATCATTATCCTTGCCTCCTTCACCTATCTGTCCCTCAGCGCCTTGGCTCACCTCCTGCAGGCCAAGTCCGAGTTCTGGCACTACAGCTTCTTCTTCCTGGACTACGTGGGCGTGGCCGTGTACCAGTTCGGCAGCGCCCTGGCGCACTTCTACTACACCATCGAGCCTGCCTGGCATGCCCGGGTGCAGGCCATCTTCCTGCCCACGGCCGCCTTTCTCGCCTGGCTTTCTTGCACCGGCTCCTGCTACAACAAGTACAGCCAGAAGCCCGGCCTGCTGGGTCGCACCTGCCAGGAGGTGCCCTCGGCGCTGGCCTACGCGCTGGACATCAGCCCCGTGGTGCACCGCATCCTGGTGTCCCCCGACCGGACCGCAGATGACCCCGCTCTTCTCTACCACAAGTGCCAAGTGGTCTTCTTCCTGTTGGCCGCGGCTTTCTTCTCAGCCTTCATGCCGGAGCGCTGGTTTCCGGGCAGCTGCCACCTCTTCGGCCAAGGCCACCAGCTCTTCCACGTGTTCTTGGTGCTGTGCACGCTGGCTCAGCTGGAGGCTGTGGCCCTGGACTACGAGGCCCGGCGGCCCATCTATGAGCCTCTGCACACCCGCTGGCCCCACAACTTCTCTGGCCTCTTCCTGCTCACGGTGGGCAGCAGTGTGCTGACCGCCTTCCTCCTGAGCCAGCTGGTACGGCGCAAACTTGACCGGAAGACCCAGTGAGGGGGAGGGAGGGGATGGCGGCCGGTAGGGAGGGAGGTAGAGTGGGAGCCCGGGGATCAGGGCTTGGCTCCAGAGGGGAACAAGGCCTGGTAAAGTTGTTTGTGTCTGGCCTGCAATGACTTTCTGTGAACGCTTCAGCTGCCAAAGACGGTACTGGCCTGTCCTTAGATTTGGGGATTGGCCAGGAGCAGCTGGGGGGTCCACTCCTGGGCCTACCCCAGCCCCTTGCCCTGGGAAAGGAAAAGAGATAAAGATGAGGGCCAACCAGGCTTGCCTCTTTCCATTGCCTCTCACTAGGGGTGAAGATCAGGGGTCAGCTGGGGCCAGGACCCCGGTTGGGAGCTTCCAGATTATCTAAGGGGGGGTGACGATAGAACTTAGGCCAGAGGCAGATTTCACTGGTGGATAGGGAAGGAGCAGGGCCCGAATATATGTAGGATCTTATCATTCCTTGAGCTCCGGCCTGGAGCTTTGGAGTTCCACAGAGTCTCCAAAGGTAGAAGATTATGGCAGGTAGAAATGGATCCCACTCAGGGCCCATACCTCCTCGGTCACCATTCCACACAGTGAGCCCCAGCCTTTCTTAGCTCTGTGACCCACACATCCTGTTCCCAGCCTTTCTCCTGGTTTCCTTGTTCATGATTCAGTTATCCATTCAGTGTTTCCTGGGCAACCTCTGGGTCCTTTGGATCCATGCAGGATGATGAGAGCTTTAATATGGGAGTGACCTGTCTGGGGAAGCACGGGGAGGAATAATTGGTGCTGTCTGCTGCCCCCTTCAAGGTCTTGGGTTGGGAGGGGTGAATAGGAGTTTGCAGATGAAGGAGGGCATTCCAGGCAGAGGGTAAAGCCTCTACAAAGGCCAAAGAGGTACTGAAGGGAGTTCAGCGGAGCTGGAGGTTGGGGTGATCTGGACTCTGATATGTCCTGGATTCAATAAAGTGACCAATAACAGCAGCCTCTTTGCTTTTTGTCTCCTGTCTTGGGAATGGGGCCCTGGGGCCCCCATGGACCTGCTCAGCATGTTGAAGAGGTTTTCCAGGGAGTGGCTGGGGCCTCCAGGGGTGGAAACAGGGAAGAGAAAAGTAGTGGATGCTTTTTTCTTTGCCTAGGCGTGATTGGGGGCCTTATATGCTATATATATGAACTCTTTCTTTTTGGCAGGGAAGGGGGGCAGTTGTATTACTAAATAAGTTTTAGAAGTTAAAGGAATGTGTGAAGTTTTAAATAATCCCACTTAATAATTTGATAAAGATTTCATTTTTTGGTCTTTCCTTCAATCAGGAAGGATTTTATATGTTAACTTTTATAATACTCCTTTTCTAAAGGAGTAAACTAAAAATATAGTTTATAATAGTTTTCCACAGCACAGTGAAGGAAAATTAGGAAGTCCTGATTAAAAAAAAAAAAAAAAAAGCCCAAGTGAATAAAAAATTTCACTCCGCTGGGTGCCTGGGTAGCTCAGTTGGTTAAGCGTCTGCCTTCAGCTCAGGTCATGAACCCCAGGTCCTGGGATGGAATCCTACACCAGGCTGCCTGCTCAGCGGAGAGTTGTTCCTCCCTCAGCCTGCTGCTCCCCCTGCTTGTGTGCCCTTTCTCTTGCTGACAAATAAGTAAAATCTTTTAAAAACCACTCTATTGCTAAAGTATTTTGTTTATAGGGGTGCCTGCGTGGCTCAGTTAAGCATGTTGGACTCTTGATTTTTTTTTTTAAAGATTTTATTTATTTGACAGAGAGCACCAGCAGGCAGAGCTGCAGACAGAGGGGAGAGGGAGAAGCAGGGTCTCAGTTGAGCAGGGAGCCCCATGTGGGGCTCAATCCCAGGACCCTGGGATCATGACCTGAACCAAAGGCAGCCGCTTAACCGACTGAGCTACCTGGACTCTTGATTTTGGCTCAGGTCATGATCTCAGGGTTGCGAGATTGAGCACTACATGGGATTCCATGCTCAGTGGGGAGTCTGCTTGAGATTCTCTCTCTGCCCCTTCCCTCACTCTCTCTCTCTCTCTAAAATAAATAAATATTTTTCTTTCTTTTTTTTTTTTTTTTAAAGATCCTGTTTAGGGGCTCCTGGATGGTTCAGTCTTTAAGAGTCTGCCTTTGGCTCAGGTCATGGTCCCTGGGTCCTGGGATCCAGCCCCTCATCCGGCTCTCTGCTCAGTGGAAAGCCTGCTTCTTCCTCTCCCACTCCCCCTGCTTGAGTTCCCCCTGTCCCTGTGTCTATCTCTATCAAATAAATAAAATAAAATAAAATTGAAAAAGATCCTTTTTACATATATCTGTATATGATTTATAAACATATATAAAGAATGTCTATGGGGACTGGTTAGGGATGGAAGAATGAGCGGGATGCCAGCACTTCTGAATTTCTGAGGAACTTTCACAGTCTGCAAAGTGCTTTCACAAATATTACCTCACTTGATCCTCTTTAAAACTCAAGGTCACCCTTAAGCTGTGAAGGCAGGACTAGGAGATAGTTCTGGAGCTGACAAGTCTGGGACTCCAAATTTTTAGCTTTCATTTTTTACATTTTTAGTTTCATTTTTTCAAAAAAGGTTTTGACTGAGCAGGGGGAGCTGCAAGGGGAGGGAAAGAAGGAAGCTCCCTGCTGATCAGGGATTCCCAACACAGGGATGGATCCCAGGACCCAGGGATCATGACCTGAGCTGAAATGAGCCACCCAGGCACCCCACCCCTCTTTTTTTTTTTTTCCCCAAGATTTTATTTATTTATTTGACAGAGATCACAAGCAGGCAGAGAGGCAGGCAGAGAGAGAGATGGGGAAGCAGGCTCCCTGGCGAGCAGAGAGCCCAATGCTGGGCTCGATTGCAGGACCCTGAGATCATGACCCAGGCGCCCCACCCCCCCTTCTTTTTAAAAGATTTTATTCATCTAACCGACAGAGATCACAAGTAGGCGCGGGGGTGGGGGGTGTGGGAGAGCAGGCTCCCTGCGAAGCAGAGAGCCCGATGCGGGGCTTGATCCCGGAACCCGGGACCACGACCCAAGCTGAAGGCAGAGGCCCCAACCCACTGAGCCACCCAGCTGCCCCCCACCCCACTTTTTAAAAAAAATTTTATTTATTAGAGAGAGAGAGAGAGAGAGAGAGAGAGAACGAGTGGGGGGAGGGGCAGAGAGGGAGGGAGACACAGACTCCCCCGCTGAGCAGGGAGTCGGAGCTGGGGCTCCATTCCAGGACCCTGGGATCATGACCCAGCGGAAGGCAGACTCTTACCGCTGAGCCACCCAGGCGCGCCCCCACCCCCGCCTTTTAAATAAAGATTTATTTATTTATTTATTTATTTGACAGATCACAAGTAGGCAGAGAGAGAGCTCAATGCAGGGCTCCATCCCAAGACCCTGAGATCATGACCTGAGCCAAAGGCAGAGGCTTAACCCACTGAGCCACCCAGGCGCCCCCTTTTTTAACGTTTTCTAGATCCTTTCCCATGTGGTTTCATAGTTATGCTTGGATTTTTTTTATTTTTTAAATTTCAGAAGTAATTCATAAACTCGAGTGTGTGGTTACCATGTAAGGTAGTGCCGGGGACACCGGCTTTGGAACTGGCTGACCGCAGCCTCGGCTCCACCCTTCCTTTTGGGATGACCGGGAGGATGCAGCTGTTGAGACTGGAAAACCCTGAGCCCGGGGTTGTTATGTTTACTTCAAGAAAGGGCAACTAATTTAGCGGAAAAAAATGCATATTCCTTGTGCAATGTCGCGAACACGTTCAAGCAGCCCAGTCGCAGGAAGGCAACTCGAATTATAAGATCGCAAGGGGCGCGAAGGGCTTAGTAAACCGAAAAGCGCTCCACCCACTAGACGATCCTGTGAGGCCCCGGGCGGGGAGAGAGGGGCGGTGCTAGGGCCGGGGCGGGGCTGATGCTGGGGCGGTGCCTGCGTCGGCGGCTGCTACGTAGCTCCGCCCCCGGCGTTGGCGCGAGATCCGAACGTCCGTGGAGGCCGTTAGAGCCATTCTGTGAGGCAGCTGGAGCCGGAGCCGGGTGTCCGGCTGGCTGGGTGTCGGCAGCGGCCATGAGGCGGAGAGGCCATGAGGAGGAGGCCTGCGGTGTGTGGCTGGACGCAGCGGCGCTGAAGCGGCGGAGAGTGCAGGTGGGATGTGGGGGCGTGAGAGGGTGTCGGAGGAGGGGTGAAAGGCCTGGACGCCTGAGGTATCCAGGGAGAAGGGAGGCGGTGGAAGTCTAGTCGGGGTCCGAGAAAGAAACAGCTTTGGGAATTCTGAGGCTAGAGGGATTGGAGCCTGCAGAAGGATGAAAAACGGGGTTTGGGAAGAGTGGAGAGGAAATGGGGCGGAAGGCAGGCAGGCTGTGGGTGGGTGAGGAAGAGACTGGGAAAATAAGGCTTCGAGGTGTGGGGAGAGGGTGGAGAGAAAATTTGCTGTGAGGACTGTTGTTTCTGCTTTTTAATGGAACTATACTTGACATTCAGTATCTAGTTAGTTTCAGGTGCACGTGATACTTATTCGATATTTTTATACACAAAGAATTCCACAGGAGAAGTCTGGTTGCCATGGTCACCATTACAAAGTTACTACAATATTATTGACTATATAACCTACGCAGTGTTTCACCTCCCCATGACTTATATATTTTATAACTGGAAGTTTGTGCCTCCTAATCCTCTTCCTTCTGCTCCCCAACCCCTCCCCCCTCTGGTAACTAACTGTTTCCTTATACCTATGCGTCAGTTTCTGTTTTGTTTTGTTATTTAGATTCCACATACAGGAGAAGTTGTATATATTTGTCCTTCTCTGTATGACTTAGTTCACTTAGCATAATACCATAATACTAGGTCCTTCCATGCTGTTGAGAATGGCAAGATTTCATTCTTTGTGGCTGTGTAATACTTCATTGTATATATTTGCCACATCTTTACCCATTTATCGATTGATGGACCCTTGGGTTGTGTCCATATCTTGGCTGTTGTAAATAATACTGCAATGATTATAGGGGTGCATATATTTCTTTCATTTGGTGTTTTCATTCTCTTCAGGTGAATACCTGGAACTGGAATTACTGGATTGTAAATCTACTTTTAATTTTTTAAGGATCTTCCATATTTTCCATAAGTAGCTGCACCAATTTACATTCCCAGCAACAGTGCATGAAAGTTCCCTTTTCTCCACAACCTCTCTACACTGTCTGCATCCTCTCCAACACTTGTAATTTTTTCGTCCTTTTTTCTTCTTTGTCTTTTTGATAATTGCTATTCTAACAGGTTTGAGGTAATATCTCATATTTTCATTTTCCTGATGTTTAATTAATGATGTTGAGCACCTTTTCTTGTGTCTGTTGGGCATCTGTGTGTAATCTTTGACAATAGGCTTTTCAAGTCTTCTGCGCATTTGTTTGTTTTATCTTTTCTAAAAATTTTTTAATTTTTTAATAAACATATAATGTATTATTAGCCCCAGGGGTACAGGTCTGTGAATCGCCAGGTTTACACACTTCACAGGAATCACCTTAGCACATACCCCCCCAATGTCCATAACCCCACCACCCTCTCTCTACCCCCCCTTCCCCCTGCCCCCTCAGTTTGTTTTGTGACATTAAGAGTCTCTTATGGTTTGTCTCCCTCCCAGTCCCATCTTGTTTCATTTATTCTTTTCCTACCCTCTCAAACCCCCAACATTGCATCTCCACTTCCTCATATCAGGGAGATCATGTGATGGTTGTCTTTCTCCTATTGACTTATTTCGCTAAGCATAATACCCTCTAGTTCCATCCATGTCGTCGCAAATGGAAAGATTTCATTTCTTTTGATGGCTGCGTTGTGTATATATATACCACATCTTCTTTATCCATTTATCTGTTGATGGACATCCAGGTTCTTTCCATAGTTTGGCTATTGCGGACATTGCTGCCATAAACATTCGGGTGCACATGCCCCTTGGGATCACTACATTTGTATGTTTAGGGTAAATACCCAGTAGTGCAATTGCTGGGTGGTAAGGTAGCTCTATTTTCAACTTTTTGAGGAAACTCCATGCTGTTTTCCAGAGTGGTTGCACCAGCTTGCATTCCCACCAACAGTGTAGGAGGGTTCCCCTTTCTCCACATCCTTGCCAGCATCTGTCATTTCCTGACTTGTTAATTTTAGCCATTCTGACTGGTGTGAGGTGGTATCTCATTGTGGTTTTGATTTGTATTCCCCTGATGCCGAGTGATGTGGAGCACTTTTTCATGTTTCTGTTGGCCATCTGGATGTCTTCTTTGCAGAGATGTCTGTTCATGTCCTTTGCCCATTTCTTGATTGGGTTATTTGTTCTTTGGGTGTTGAGTTTGCTAAGCTCTTTATAGATTTTGGATACTAGCCCTTTATCTGATATGTTGTTTGCAAATATCTTCTCCCATTCTGTCAGTTGTCTTTTGGTTTTGTTAACTGTTTCCTTTGCTGTGCAATTCTGCCCATTGTTTAATTTTTTTTTTTTAAGAATTTATTTATTTGATAGAGATCACAAGTAGGCAGAGAGGCAGGCAGAGAGAGAAAGAGGAAGCAGGCTCCCTGCTGAGCAGAGAGCTGGATATGGGACTCTGAGATCATGACCTGAGCTGAAGGCAGAGGCTTAACCCACTGAGCCACCCAGGTACCCCTAATCTTTTTTTTTTTTTTAAGTGTTGTGTAACTCTGTATTTTGGATGTTAACCCTTTATCAGATGTATGATTTGCAAATACCTTCTCCCATTCAGTAGGGTGCAGTTCTGTTTTGTTGATGGTTTCCTTTGCTCTGTAGAAGCTTTTTAGTTTAATGTAATCCTCTTTGCTATTTTGGCTTTTGTTGCCCTTGTCTGAGGAGATTGGTTCAAAGAAATCCTACTGAGACTGATGTCAAAGAGCTTGCTGCCCATCTTTTTCTTCCAAGAGTTTTATGGCTTCAGGTCTTAACATTCAAGTCTTTAATCCATTTCGAATTTATTTTTATATATGGTGTAAGATAGTGGTCTAGTTTCATTCTTTTGCATGTAGCTTGTCCAGATTTCCTAGCACCATTTATTGAATGGTGCTTTTCCCCATTGTATATTCTTTTCCCCATTGTATATTCTTTTCTCCTTTGTAGTAGATTAATTTTCCATATACATGTAGGTTTATTTATGGGCTCTCTGTTCTATTCTGTTGATCTATGTGTGTCTTTGTGTCAGTGCCATACTGTTTTGATTACTATAACTTTGTAGAATAGTTTGAAATCAGCATATTTACAGCTTTGATCTTTATTAAGATTGCTTTGTCTGTTTGTGGTCCCATACAGATTTTAGGAGTACTTTTTTCTAGTTTTGTGGAAAATTGTATTTTGATGGATTGTACTGAATTTGTAGATTGCTTTGGGAAGTACTAATATTTTAACAATATTAATTTGTCAGTCCATGAGCAGAGTATATCTTCCCATTTATTTTTATCATCGTCAGTTTCTTTCTTCCATATCCCACAATCTTCAGAGTACAAGTCTTGCACCTGTTTGGATAAATTTATTCCTAGATATTTTATTCTTTTTGATGCAGCTGTAAATGGGATTGTTTTCTTAATTTCCATGATAGCTCATTATAGTGTGTAGAAATGCAACCGTAGTTGAATAGCTATTTATGGTAATAGCTCCCTTCCTGGGGCAGGTCCTCTAAATTCTTTTAAATAGTTGGGGGAAGGTCAGCAATTATTCCTAAGCCTTCTGTTCCTTAAAAATAATCAGCCTAAAATAGTACATATGCCAAAGAGACACATTTTGGGGTGGCAAATTTTGCTCCTTGCAGTGGCTGCAGTCTCCTGAACAAATTAAGGGCTGTTAAAAAGCATCATACAACTAAAGTCATTTTTTGAGAAATAACAAATGAACCACCTGTTCCTTTAATTTTTTTTTTTTTCCTTAAAAATGAGGTAGGTATGTTCATCTGGTACATAATTTAAAATGTATGGCAGTGTTAGACAGTGAAATAACTCCCTAATACTTTTAACCATCCTTGGCCCATCTCAGAGGCCACAACTTTCTTGCACATTCTTCTACACATATTCTATATACGCACAAGCAAACAGTATCTATTCTTTCTTGTAAATAGTAGCATGTTCTACATTGTTCTGCAACTTGCTTTTTCTCACTTATTGCATCTTATGTATCATTTCATATGCATCCACAAAGAGCTGCTTTATTCTTTTTCTTAAAAAAAAAGATTTCATTTGTTTATTAGAGAGAACACAAGTGGAGGAGGGAGGCAGAGGGGGAGAAAGAAACACCAACAACCACCTCCCCCACCCCCACCCCTGCTGAGCAGGTAGCTGCTTTCTTCTTTTTAAAGACTTGATACTATTCCATTATATGGAATAGTATCCATTATATGCAATAGTATTGCCTTGGTCTACTCAAGCTGACAATAACAAAATAGTATAGACTGGGTGGCTTAAACAACAGAATTCATTTTCTCACAGTTCTGGAAACTGGAAGTCCAAGATCAGAGTGCTGCCATGGTCAAGTTCCAATAACGACTTTCTTCTTGGATTGCAGACAGTGAGCTGCCTTCTCCCCATGTGCTCAGATGGCCTTTTCTTGGTACATGTGTGTTTGGTGAGAGATGTGTTAAAAATTTGGGGGGTGGGCACCTGAGTGGCACAATGGGTTAAGCATCTGATTCAGTTTCAGCTCAGATCATGATTTCAGGGTCGTGAGATTGATCCCTATATCGGGCTCCTCACTTAGAGTCTGCTTGAGATTCTCTTTCCCTCTTCCTCTCCCCCTCATGCTCTTTCTCTCTCAAATGAATAAATAAATCTTAAAAACAATTTTTTAAACTTTGTTAAAAACTAGTTCTTTTTTTAATTATTATTTATTTATTTGACAGAGAGAGATCACAAGTAGGCAGAGAGGCAAGCAGAGAGAGAGAGGAGGAAGCAGGCTCCCTGCTGAGCAGAGAGCCCGATGTGGGACTCGATCCCAGGATCCTGAGATCATGACCTGAGCCGAAGGCAGCGGCTTAACCCACTGAGCCACCCAGGCGCCCAAAACTAGTTCTTTAAAAAAAAAACTAGTTCTTTGACTTTTTAAGACTTCCACTCCAGAGCAGAGTACTAAAGATTCCCTTTCACAGGATGTAGAAACCTGCCTTTTCCTAGAGTAGCTATCAATAGGCATACATTTGTTTGAGTTTTAATGTCAGTCATTAATAGACAGTTGCTCATGACCAGTGTTTTAGAAAATATGCTCCTTCCCACCTGATCCCTCAACAAACTGCTATTTGGGGGCAACTAATGGGGTGGTTCATAATTTTGCCAGAAAATAAATGCCTATGTTTGGAGTGAGTTTGCTTCTTTCTTGGTCCCACAGAAGCATGATAGGCTTGGCCTCATTACTTAGGCCTCATTACTTAGGCCTCCTCATTTCTTAGGATACTGTATTTGTCTTCATTTCAGTTTTTTTATTGTGAAAGTAATATATGTTTCTTAAAAAAAAATCAGTATAGAATTAAGTAAAAAACAAAACTTCACTGGTGGTAGCTGCTTTTAACAATTGGTATTTTTTGAGACAGTTTCTATGTGTATAAATATGTTTTCCCCACAAAAGAGATTATTTCAAACATACTCACCTTTCACTAAATATATGGAGAACTTTCCATGTGATACATGAGTTTTAGTATGAATTTTTCAAAAGGACTTTTATTTTATTTTTTAAAAGATTTTATTTATTTATTTGACAGGGAGAGACCGTGAGAGAGGGAATACAAGCAGGGGAAGCGGGAGAGGGAGAAGCAGGCTTCCGGCCGAGCAGGGAGCCCAATGTGAGACTCGATCTCAGGGGTCCATTGTGGGGCTCCATCCCAGGACCCCAGATCATGATCTGAGCTGAAGGCAGATGCTTAACAACTAAGCCACCCAGACGCCCCATCAAAAGGCCATTTTAATTTACATGATTTTCAAGTTTTGTATTTTAACTTTGTTACCTCTTTATTAAAACACGGAGAAATATTTCTGAAAGGTTTCTCCCACAATAAAGAGGTAAAAAGATTTAGTATGTATTTTGTATATTTGCTATCTTGTAGGTGTTTTCTCATTCTTCTTCATCTGTAATGCAGCATACTTTCTTGCCCTTGAAATATATGTAGCAGAGAAGGAGAAGTGAGCCTAAGAAGGGGACAGAAATGCGAAGATAACAGAAATCTTGGCTGAGTCATCAGTGGTTTCTGACTGCCTTGGTGGAACACGGAATGCCACTGTGACAGTCTGTAGCTTCACTAACATTCAGTCCATCAGCAAATTCTCTGGACTCTGCCTTCATATGTTCAGAATCTCATAATTTCCTACTATTTCTACCACTGCTACCTGATCCAGTATGATTGTGACCTTTTGCTCACTGTTAATTTTAAAACCATCTAGTGGTTTGCTATCTTCTGGTAAAACCCAGAATCTCTGAGGCCTACAAGGCATGGTTTGGCCTTGTATGTTTGCCTTCTCCTACATTTTAGACCTCATCTACTACTCTTTTCTCTGTCTGACTGTTGTAGTCATATGGGCCTTCTTGCTGGCCTTCAAGCCAAGTATACCTCTGCAGAGAGTTTTGTACACCTTGAAATGCATAGGGATTAAAATACCACATGTTCTTTCATTTGTTAGTTTGTCAGCTTATTGAGTCCCATTTCTTAACCATAAAAACGCCTTTCCCTTATCCCCTACTCCCTAACACTTTAGTCTTGCTTTATTTATCTCCATAGCCCTTTACCATTAGATACACTATATACTGTGTATTTAATTTTCATTTATGATCTTCCCCTACTAGAATGAAATTTCCATTAGGCAGTCCTTCAGACAGTGGCACATGGTAGGTTCTCACTACAAATTTGCTGAATGAGCGAATCAATCCATCTGAGCTTTGCTTTCAGAAAACCTTTTAGATACGGTCATAGTTGCTCATTCTTTCTTTCTCTGATGAGAAGTAGGAGGACTTTGAGTTTTTTAGAGCAAAGATGGATGGGAGGACGCCTCCAGTAAAATGGCAGTTAAAGTGTGTACTTAACAGGAGTACCTGGGTTTCTTGGTTAGTTGAGCCTTTGAGTCTTCATTTCGGTTCAGATCATGATCTCACGGTCGTGAGATGAAGCCCTGCACTGGGCTCTGTGCTCAACAGACAGTAGTCTGCCTTGAGATTCTCTCTTCCTCTCTGCTTCCCCACTCTCAAATAAATAAATCTTAAAAAGAAAAAGTGTGGACCTAACAACAAAAAAAAAACCTCTGTGATACTTACTGAAATGCTGAAAAAAGAAAAACAAAAATAGAGGAGGAAAGTATGTCACTGAAACTGAATAAGCTTAATAATAATACTGAAGTCCGTGGTAGCAACACTGTTGGGGTCGGTGCTGTAAGACTGATAAGGATCTGTGAATGTAACTTGACAAATATTTATCAATATGACCTTTTTGTAATGGCTTATGGTTTGTAAAAGTTTTTTTACACGTATTGTTTCACCACTTCCTCAGTAGCTTTGTGAGGGAGGTGAGATTATCTCCATTTTGCAGATGAAGAAATTGAAGTTCAGATAGAGATTTGCTTCAGATCACATCAGAGTAAGTGCAGCTCTATGGCTTGATTCCAGGTCTTCTGACTCTTGTTCCAGTGTGGGTTTTTTTTTTTTTTTTCCATAATGTATAAGGTGTCTTCAGATGATAAAAAGGTGAATAATGAATAAGGTAGTTCTAACCCTGGCAGCATGGAATATGGTAGGAACACAAATAACTGTCAGACAGACAGTAAGTAAGACAGTAAGTTAGAGGCATAAGGAAATTCTAAGCATTTAGAGAAGGAAGAGATTATGTTTTATTACGAGTGGAGGGCTAATGGTTTTAAAATATGTCCACAAATTCTTTGATACCTCTCTCTTTAACAGGTGGATGTTAAATCCCCTCTTCTCCCCCCACCCCCAAGTATGGGACATACTTCGTGACTGTTGACTAGAAGGTGGTGGAAGTGTTAGAGTTCTGAGGTTAGGTCATAAACAGCATTGCAGCTTCAGCCTCATTCTGCCTTTAGGGGAAGTCAGCTCTCACGTTGTGCAGACATGCAGGCAGCTCTGTGGAGACCTCCATGTGGTGAGGAGCCTTATTGAATTTGCTAGCAGTTGTGTGAGTGAGTCACCTTGAAAATGCATATTGCAACACTGCTTGATACCTTAAATGCAACCTAATGAGACTGTGAGCCAGAACTATGCAGATAGGCTGCTTTCCAATTCCTGATGCATAGAAGTTGTGAGATAATAAATGTTGTTTTAAGCTGCTAAATTTTGTGGCAATGTGTTAATGCAGCAACAGAAGATAATACAGATTTAGCAGTGGAGTACCACCCAACGAAAACCTAAAATGGGGGAGTGGCTTTGGCATGGGGCAATGGGTGGCAGCTGGAAGGACTTTGGAGAGAGTGCTAGTGAAAGCTTGAAGAGCTTGTAAGAAACTATTTCTAGAACTGGGATGGCCTTTGAGGAGACTTGTGGGTAAGGGTTTAAAGGAAAGTGAGAACATATCTTACTGGAAACTAGAGGAAAGGGAATCCTTGTTATGTGGTCACAGAAAGTTGCCTGCAACTCCTGTTGGTTGTAGTAAGGTGGAAGATAGAGAATGTACCTGAGGAACTGGGCAATGTGATGTAGCTAAGGAGGTTTACAGGCAGTGCAGAAGGGCTACCTGGTTTCTTCTCACTGATATAGCAAAGTGCCAGAGGATCGAGAGAAGCTGAAGGAAGGCCAGTTAAACAAAAAAGAACCTAGACTTGCTGGTTTTGAAAATTCTCAGCTTCTTCAGGTGGTACACAGTGGATTTTTCTTTGCAGGAAGTTTTAAAATTGCTAATTTAATCTCTTGTTATAAGTCCATTCAGATACACTCATGGAAAGAATGTCATTTTTAGTCACTAGGGAAATGCAGATCCAAACCACAAGCAGATACCACTTCACATCCACTAGGATGGCTATAATCAAGAAGATAATATCAAGTGTTGGCAAGGATGTGGAGAAATTGGAAACCTCGTATATTACATGGTGCACGCATACAGTGGTATAGGAGTTTGCGGAACAGTTTGGCAGTTCCTCAAAATGTTCAGCATGCTTTATCCTATGACCCAGCACTTCTGCTTTTCAGTATAGACCCAAGATATGAAAAGATAGTCTGCACTAAAACTTGTACACCAGTGAACGAATGTTTGAATGTTTATAGCAGCATTTCTCATAACAGCTAAAGAGTGGAAACAACCAAAATGCCCCCAATGATGAATGAGTAGATAAAATAGTATATCTAAACAGTGGAATGTTACTTGGCAATAAAAAGGGATTGAAGTATCTGACATGCTACAGTGTGGATGGACCTCCAAAAGGTGCTCAGTGAGAGAAGCTGGTCACAAAGACCAGATACTGTGTGATGTGTGAAAGGTCCAGAATAGACTGATCTTTTTTTTTTAAGATTTTATTTATTTGAGAGAGTGAGCAGGAGAGAGAGTGCGGTGTGAGCATGAGTGGGGGAGGAGCAGAGGGAGACGGAAAAGCAGGCTCCTCACTGAGCAGGACTCGATCTAGGGACTCCGGGATCATGACCTGAGCCAAAGGCAGATGCTTAACCAACTGAGCCACCCAGATGCCTCCAACAGCTGTTTTTGGTCAGACTTCTTTTTTTTTTTTTTTAATTTATTTTTATTTGACTGATAGAGATCACAAGTAGGCAGAGAGGCAGGCAGAGAGAGAGGGAGGAGGAAGCAGGCTTCCCGCTGAGCAGAGAGCCCAATGCAGGGCTCGATCCCAGGACCCTAGGATCATGACCTGAGCCGAAGGCAGAGGCTTTAACCCACTGAGCCACCCAGGCGCCCTGTTTTTGGTCAGACTTCTTAAACAGTCCTCCTTAGAGTATCCTTATTAGGTAGTGTCCTTTTAGCATGGCTTGATAAGGCATGATAGTGACTGATTTGAAAAGATTTTCTATGAGAGTGGAGGCGGGGAGTTGGAGAAGTGGGAAGAGATGAGTATGGGACCTGAGAAGCATAAAAGAAGAAGTAACATAGCAAAAAGAATTAAACACATACATTTATGTTTTCTGAATCTATGTCAATATGTAAGGATAATGAGATTTCGTTCATAAATTCAAGGCCAGTGACCCTAATCAGAAAAGTAAGTTGAATCAAATTATATGCTAGACTTGAAGGCCATATGAATAATTAAAAAGGGGAATTAAATGGGTTGAAAGCAGAAATTTAAGACAAACTTGCAGGTAAATTATCAGAAGACATAAAGATAGAAAGAGAGCTAAACTGAATTTAAATGCCATGGAATCATGAAAACATTTCCTAGTAGTAAGGAGGGTGAATTGTATGAACCCAGGTCTGCTTTGATAATAGAGTTGTGGTGTTTAGGAAAGGGCCAGACTCTTGGGGTGACTTGGCAGCCATGAGAGGTGTTGTTCTCTGTAGGAATACATCACAGGTCATCCTTGTGATAGCAAGAAAGTAGGAGCACCATGATTGTAGGAAGTCAGTTTTTCCTTCTACCATTCTGAAGGAAGAAAACTTGATAGGAACATGAATATGATATACTGAGGTACTAGAGATTCTTTGGTTTGATTAGACAGGCTTTCTTATACTGTGTGACACACACACACATAGGCTGCCTTTATTTTGAGGTAAGAATATTCAGCTGAAGGACTACCTGGGTCCCTTCAGTTCCAGAGGACCTATTCTCACTCAGAGTCTAAACATTCCACTGAGATAAACACAGTTCCTTAAAGCCAAACTCTTCTAAGGGAGCTATAACTGAGAGCAGCATCACTCTTGACACTGCTTTGACCTAAGTAAGGAATTGTCTTACTCTTGGCTAAGATGGCCAACTTGGTGAAAAACTTTGTTCCCGATGTTCTATTAATTGAGGTCTGTTTTCTGATATTATGTAGTTTGTATAAGTCTTTTTTTTTTAAAGATTTTATTTATTTTTTTGAGGGAGAGTGAGCTCGAGCTTTTGGGGGAGGACAGAGGGACAGGGAGAGGCAGATACCCCACGGAGCAGAGAGCCCAGTGTAGAGCTTGATCCCAGGACTCTCAGATCATGATCTGAGCTTAAGGAAGACATTAACTGACTGAGTACCTAGGTGCCATATATAAGTCTTTTTAGAGGACTTGGTATGTTTTTTAAATTTTATTTTAAGTCCAATATAATTAACATACAGTGTTAAATTAGTTTCAGTGATTAAACATTTCATATATTACTCAGTGCTCATTAAGATAAGTATACTCTTAACCCCCTTCACCTCTTTCACTCATCACCCACCCACCTCCCCTTTGGTAACCATCTGTTCTCTATAATTAAGAGTCTGAGTCTGTTTTCCCATTTGTCTCTTTTTTTCATTTGTTTGGTTTCTTAGATCCCACATGTGAGTGAAATCTTATGGTATTTGTCTTTTTCTGACTTGTTTTGCTTATTAGCATTATACTCTTTAGATCCATCCATGTTGCAGATGGCAAGATTTCATTCTTTTTTATGGCTGAACAATATTCCAGGGTGTGTGTGTGTGTCTGTGTCTGTGTGTAGTACAGTACATTTTCTTTATCCATTCGTCTATCAATGGACACTTGGGCTGCTTCCATAATTTGGCTATTGTAAATAATGCTGTAATAAAGATAGGGGTGCATATATCCTTTTTGAATTAATGTTTTTGTATTTTTTTTTAAAGATTTATTTATTAGAGAGAGAGAGTGCACAAGCAGGAGTTGCAGAGGGAGAAGGGAAAAAAATCTCAAGCAGACTCCACACCGAGTGTAGAGCCCAATGTGGGGCTCAATCTCATGACCCAGAGATTGCAGTCCCACCCAAAACCAGGTTTCAGAAGCTTAACCAACTGCGCCACCCAGGCACCTCTAGTGTTTTTGTACTCTTTGGGTAAATACCCAGTAGTGTGATTATTGGATCATATGATAGTTCTATTTTTAATTTTTTGAGGAAACTCAGTGGCTATACCAGTTTGCATTCCCACTAACAGTGCACGAGGGTTCCTTTTTCTCCACATCCTCGCCAACACCTATTGTTTCTTGTGTTTTTGATTTTAGTCATCTGACAGGTATGAAATGATATGACATTGTAGTTTTGATTTGCATCTCCCTGATGATGAGTGATGTTGAGCATCTTCATGGGTCTGTTGGGCATTTGTATGTCTTCTTTGGAGAAACGTCTGTTTATGTCTTTTTTTTGTTTTTTTAAAGTAGGCTCCATACACAATATGGAGCCCGTTGTGGGGCATAAATCCATGACCCTGTGATCAAGACCTGAGCCAAGATCAAGAGTTGGACATTGGGTGCCTGGGTGGCTCAGTGGGTTAAGCCGCTGCCTTCGGCTCAGGTCATGATCTCAGGGTCCTGGGATCGAGTCCCGCATCGGGCTCTCTACTCTGCAGGGAGCCTGCTTCCTCCTCTCTCTC
Source organism: Neogale vison (assembly GCF_020171115.1). Taxonomy (NCBI): domain Eukaryota; kingdom Metazoa; phylum Chordata; class Mammalia; order Carnivora; family Mustelidae; genus Neogale; species Neogale vison. Next base: position 19,148,073 of record NC_058092.1, on the reverse strand, counting down.
TCTCTGCCTGCCTCTCTGCCTACTTGTAATCTCTCTCTGTCAAATAAATAAATAAATAAATCTTAAAAAAAAAAGAGTTGGACATTTAACCAACTGAGCTACTCAGGCACCCCTGTTCATGTCTCTGCCCATTTTTTATTTGGATTATTTGGGGGGTGGGTTTGGTGTTGTATTGTGGAAGTTCTTTATATTTTTTGTCTATTAACCCTTTATCAGATTTATCATTTGCAAATATCTTCTCCTCTTCAGTAGGCTGTGTTTTAGTTTTGTTGATAGTTTCCTTTGCTATGAAGAATTTTTTTATTTTGATGTCTCTATAGTTTATTTTTGCTTTTGTTTCCCCTGTCTCAGGAGACATATCTAGAAAAATGTTAATGGCCAGTTTCAGAGAAATTACTGCCTGTGCTCGCCTAGGATTTTTACCATTTCAGGTCTCACATTTAGGTCCTTCAACCACTTTTTAAAAAAGATTTTATTTATTTTAGAGAGAAAAGAGGGCACACGAGAGCACACAAGGCGGGAGGAAGGTAGGGTAGAGAGAGTCAGAGTAGGGGGAGAAGCAGACTCCCCACAGAGCAGGGAGCCCGACTCAGGCCTTGATCCCAGGACCCTGGGATCGTTACCTGAGCCAAAGGCAGATGCTTAACTGACTAAGCCACCTGGGTGCCTGGCCCTTAATCCATTTTGAGTTTATTTTTGTGTATGGTGTAATCAAGTGGTCTGGCTTCATTCTTTTGCATGTAGCTGTCCAGTTTTCCTGACACCATTTGTTGAAGAGACCTTTTCCAATTGCATATTCTTGCCTCCTTTGTTGAAGATTAATTGACCACATAATTGTGGGTTTATTTCTGAGTTTTCTATTTTGTTCCATTGATCTATGTATCTATTTATGCCAGTACCATATTGTTCTGATTGCTACAACTCTGTGGGATGGAATATTTGGTAGAATTAATCTGTGAAGCTGTTTTGTCCTGGACTTTTGATTGTTGGGAGTTTGTTTTTTTTTTAATTACTGATTCAATTTCATTGCTGGTAGTCGGTCTGTTCAAATTTTCTATTTTTTCCTGATTCAGTTTTGGGAAGTTACATGTTTCTAGGAATTTATTCATTTTTCTAGGCTGTCCAATTTGTTGGCATATAATTTTTCATAGCATTATCCTACAATCCTTTGTATTTGTGTTGTAGGACTTAGTATTCTTATAGTTATTTAAATAACTATATATTATTGGTCTGTCTTTTCCCATAAGGTTTAAGCTTTACCAGAGCAGAAACAATCTGTTTTATTCTTCAGTATATTCCCAGTACTAGAATATAGGTGCTAAAATACTTGTTGGCATACTCTCTCTCATAGTTTCACATATCTAGGATGTTTCTGATATAAAATTTAGAGAGCCATGTGCTTCTTTGGGCTTCCTCATAGCATGGTAGCCAGGTTCTAAGAGGGAGGATCTCAAGACAGCAAGACAGAGTGCATGGCATTTTTATGACCTATTTTTGGAAAAATGTAGTGTTATTTCTGTCATACTTTATTGGTTAGTCACAAAATTCTTCCCAAGTTCAAGGTGAAGGAATATGGACTTTGCAACTTGAGGAGTGGCAGCTTCTCCAAATTCCAGTCTCAATGTATTCAATTAATCCAGAATGCAGTGCCTGTGTACTTTATATATTTTGGTCTGGCAAGCGATTCCAGGCCTAAAGCTAGAGGCATCATAGTGCTCACCTCATTTGTTTTCCTTCTCTCGGAGCTCACAGTCCAATGCAATTCCTTTTGTCCACCATCTATTATCAGTTGTTTCATGTATTTTATTCAGTTTTCTAGTTTTGTATGTTGGAGGGAAAAGTTCCACACCAGTATTGCAAGTTAGAGTATGAGTTTTACACCAAGGATTTCATTCTTCTTTTATCCACTTAAGATACATTTTAGTTTCCAAATGTAAAAATGAAGTCAACTTTGGGCTAGAATTAATAATTTGATTTCATCTCAGACCTATCTCCAGCTTACAACATGAAAATCGGCAAATCTTGTTTCTTTGGTTTTCTTGCAAACTGAATTGAATATAAATTACACTCTTCTTAGGGTTACTTCTCAGGCATTCCATAACAAGCAAGTGGAAATAAAACCAAATTATACTAAATAAAGATGAGGTTATATTTATAGTTAGTTGACAAAACTTACTTCCCTAACCCTTTCTGGTACAAATTGATACTATAACGTACAAAGGGACTGAGAGTGTATAAGACTGGCTGTTTCCCTGCTTGTCCTCCTAGTAATAACCAATTAGTATTGAACCTGAGGAACTGTGTAAGCCTTTTATGTGAATTAACTCACCAAATCTTTGTAACAGCCCTATGGGATAGGTACTTCACTGTCCTCATTTCACACGAGAATGAGACCTAGATCAAGCACTTGCATAGGGTCACACAGTACTAAGTAGCTGTGGCAGAATTGGAATTGACTTGAACCCTAGCTCTGTCAGCCATGCTCTCAACTGTATGTAAGTATTTGAAAACCACTAAAAATGTGTCAACTGCTGCTGAGGTAGAATCATTAGTTATCTTTAAGTGTAAGAGAGAGTATCATTCTTGGAATCACATCAATAAATCTTGTTTAGTCAGTGTGACTGAGTTCTGTGGGGAAGCAGAAAGATTGGGCTATAGTTGGAATATGTGATTTCCTAAAAAAACCAAACATCATCAGTGTGACAGGAAATAGTAGATGATGATGTACAGCAAAAACTAACCAGAAAGTAGCAGAGTAGTGGAGTCCAAAGGGCCCAGTGTGGTTCCATGAAGGTCACGGGTGTTTATTGAATCTCTCCTGTCTGGCAGCTGTTTTGGTTTTAATAGGTGCTATTATTTTTTTTCTCCCCCTTCTCAGACACATTTAATGAAGCCAAACACCAAAATGTTAACACTCTTTCCTGGAGAGAAAAAGGCTAAGATTTCTCTTACTCAAAGAATTCCACCTACAGGCATTCGGCAGACCAGCATTGCTTCCTTCCTCACCCTGCAGCCAGGTATGATGACCCGCCTGGGAATACCCGGGGAGAAAAAAGGAGTGTGTGCGTTTTTCCAAGCTGGAAAATTTATGAGAGGTGGCAACACCAGTGCATTGTGTTAAACTTGGCTGACTCATTAGAAGAGGATATCAAACAACAAAGCATCCCCTTCTGCTAAGCAGTATAAATGTGCTTTTACTAACCTTTTCTCATTCTGTGTGCTCAGTCTAATATTAAATATTTGTATTCCTTGACATAGCGAGGAGAAAGGTATGTTTGGGGAGTTGGGGTGTGCAGGGGAGCTGATCTGCCCTAGTTAGGTAAATGTCTTGGATTGGCCATAATGAGCAGTGTACAAATGATTACTTGACAACATATATTTCTGTATAATGCTTCTCAACATTCAGAGTTCAAAGATGCTTTTTTTTCTTAGAATGGTTGGCATAAAGTTGTCTCATTATCCTTTGGCAGTTTTTTGCTTACATGTCCCTTTCCAGGTGACGAGCTGCTTCAGAGCAGGGTGTCTGCCAACTGGAGGGTTTTGAGAGGAGAGCTCTAACTCCTGATGTGATTCCCAGGATTGCTTTACACAGATCTTCAAAATTCACTGTCCCTGCCCCAAAGAGAAACTTAAAATAAGCACCCTTGGCTTTAAGTAACAAGGGCAGATTTCTTTCAAGGACACCTCTGATTTTTTTTTTTTTAAAATTAACTAATTATTTATTTTTAAGTAGGTTCTGTGTCCAGCATGGAGCCCAACATGAGGCTTGAACTTACGACCCCAAGATTAAGGCCTGAGCTGAGATCAAGAGCTGGATGCTTAATAGTCTGAGTCTCCCAGTCATCCCCTGGTATTTCAGAATTCTGGTATATTTATAATCTGTTGAATTTTTAGGCAAAGTTGAGAAATCTTTCACAAAACAGTTTCTGCAGTATAATTCTTGTTGGAGAAGGAAAAAGGAAATCATTCAGCTTTGTAATTAGATCTTGGTATAATTTAGGGGAAAGGTAGTCCATGTTATTCATCCTTAAAGCAGAACAGTATCCATTCCATGCCTGATGAAATGGACAAGCTAGACACTAGCAGTCATTTATTATTGTTTGTCTAACTGGTTGACTTAGCATCTGATTGTCTTTATTCCCCTTCCCAAGCCATATTTGCAGAGTAGAAGCCCTAATGTTATTTGTACTGTCACCAGAAAGTTTCTTAGAGTTGGATGGTTAATGTGATCTTAGTGACCTTACAAAAATTGTGTTGTGCATATTTCTCAAAGGATAATATCCAGGAATATATATTTGGCCAAGATCACTATTTAACAGAAACCGTATCAAATAAAAAACAAAGGCAAAACTCATGTGCCCTGTTAAACCCCATATCCTAAAACACAGCTGGAAAAGTAGGCTGTGGTCTGAGTATACCTACCACGTTTGACTTGAGTAGGTCATTAGAAGCATCATCTATTTGAGTAGTGGAATATAAGGTCTGAGGTTTAGAAGGATCATTCTAGCAAAAGCAGAGATTGAAAGCAGGAAGATCATGGGGTGCCTGGGTGGCTCAGTCAGTTAAATGTCTGACTCCAGCTCAGGCCATGATCTCTGGATCCTGGGACTGATGCCCCATGTTGGGCTCCCTGCTGAGTGGGGAGTCTGCTTCTCCTTTTCTGCCCCCTTCCCATTCTTTCTCTCTCTCAAATAAATAAAACCTTTTAAAAAAAAGAAAGAAAGAAAGAAAGAAAACAGGAAGATCAGCTGTAAATGTGTGTGATGAGTCTAACTAAGACCCCTGTGCTAGATGATGATAGTAGCCGATACAGATTTCAGAAAAAGCCAGCTAAATCCTGCTCAGGGCAGAGATTTCCTGCAGAATAATTATTCACATCTGTTTTGCTAGGAAAGACAAATGGTGGTGACCAGAGGAGTGTTTCGTCTCATATAGAAAGTCAGATCAACAAAGAGTCTGAGAAAGATGCAGCCCATCTAGATCATGTGTTCCAGGGCTTGGAGGACGAGTGCATGTCATCCCCATTAGCCACTTCAACCCCTGCAGATACCCAGGAAGCTGGACTTTCTCTTCATTCCCTCCAGGCTTCTGACCACCACAGAATGGGAACTCCATTTTTGACTATGCTGTCTTTGCCCCAGCCTGACAGCTTGGTCTGTGCTGGAAAGAGCAAAGCCTCGTTCTCTTGTTCCTTCACTCAGAACTTGGAAGGTTACTTGCTGGACCAAAAGGAAGGAGATAAAGACTCTTTCTGGAAAAGGGAATGGCTTCATGGATCTAAGGAAAAAAACTATCAGGATGTGGAGAGACGCATTCAACCACCCCGGGGCAAGGGCCTTCACTCCTTGAACAAGATTAAATTGGGAAAGGTGTCTGCCCAAGAAACCAGGCAGGACCCCATCCTCCTTCAAACATTACATTCCTGGAATGGAGAAAACACAGACTTAGTGAAACAAAGCCCTTGTCCTGTCCCTGCGTTTTCCTGGGACAGTGAGAAGAATGACTCCTGGAGTCAGCTTTTCACTGAGGATTCTCAGGGCCAGCGGGTCATTGCCCACAACTCTAGAGCTCCTTTCCGAGATGTAACGAACAATCAGAATCGGGACTTAGGGCAGTTGCACAATAGCTCTTGGGCTCAGTGCCAGGAGAGGCCAATTCATTTAAATCTGCAGCCTGATTTGCTCTTTACCCAGGATTCTGAAGGTAATCAAGTTATCAGGCACCAAGTCTAAATACCTCTATGATGGTTTGGTTCTAGAAGTACCTTGAGATGACAGAACTATAGTAAAATATTGGACGGGAGGGCAGTGGAGGGAGGCAAGGGATGAAGTTATTGAGCATTTCTTTGTGTAAATAAACCAGGTGGTGCCACTTGTTGAGACTGTATGATTGGCATCGTGCGTCTCCCCGGGAAGAGGTGGCTGGTAACCTTGGCCAAGTCTGTGATGAGCACTGAGAGGAGGTAGGGCAGATACTTATCCTTCTACTAAAGAGCACTTACTCAGCCTGCATAGCCCCCTTTTTGCCCTTTCAGATCCCTGACTAGGACATTGCTTCTCACGAATGTGTATTCTAATCTCTGGCTGTTATCTTACCCATGCAGCTTTGGGACCATTATTCCTGACACCATTTTGAGTTATAAGGCTTATTTCCTGGGTCCAGGGAGGATAGAGAGATAAATAGTAGAATGATGGTAGGGTGTTTTTGTTTTGAAGTAGGCTCCACGCCCAGTGTGTAGCCTAATACAGGGCTTGAATTCATGACCTTAAGACTTGAGCTGAGATCCAGTCAGATGCTTAACTGACTGAGCCACCCAAGCACCCCAATGGTAGTTTTTCTTTTTGTTTTTGTTTTTTGTGGGGACTTTATAGCATTTTAAAGTTTTATATTATATGTTTAAACATCTCTCTAAAAAAAGCCTGTGCTGGGGCACCTGGGTGGCTCAGTCAGTTAAGCATCTGCCTTCATGATCTCTGGGTCCTGGGATAAAGCCCCACATGGGACTCCCTGCTTAGTGGACAGTCTCCCTCTCCCTCTGCCCCTACTTACCCCCCCCCGCACCTTTTGCTTTCTTTCTCTCTCAAATAAATAAAATCTTTTAAAAAATAAAAAATTTTAAAGCCTGTGCTATTAAAAAAAGCCTGAGGCTACATAGCAATGATATCACTCTGCTACACAAGGTATAAGAGAATTCCCTTGTAAAATTATGAATCCAAATAAAGCTGTTTACAAACTTGACTCTAACGGTAACTAAAACATAACCATTTTATTTCTGAAAAAGCAACTTTTAATAGTTATATGTTCTATCATTTTCATGGACCCCATCTCAACACCCATGTTCTAACCAAGATGTTATCCACCAGGTGGCGGTTTCTCATGTCACAGGTGTGCTAGCTACCTTAGGAGGCTTAAAACATCCTCTACAGGGCAAGTGTGCAAGTTCTAAGATGGAACTACTTTAAGAGTTTAGAGTCAATCCCTACAGAAGGGGACAAGAGGCTCCCTATGGAAGTTTTCTCTTATATAGGCAGGACTTTGTAAAGAAAGAGGGAAAGCCCGGAACCTGTTCATGAAAGTTCACATACCCTTAAAATTAGGAGGAATCCTATACTCATGAGGGATACCAGGTGGTTACAACACAGAGACAAAGAGCACATGCAGCATCTCTCCATATCCTTCATTTAATATCAGGTAGTGCTTCAACCCAAACACACAGGATACATACCATAGAGAAAGGGACCTGAGGGCGTCTGAGTCATGCATGGTGTGATAGGTACAAACCTTGGCCCAGTGCAAACGAGCAGTCAAGGGCCTGGAAGAAGGATGGTGCTGTTTCTCCTTCCCATTTCTCTTTCCTATTGGGCTTAAACTAAAGTCCACGGAAGAGAAAATGTTTTCAATCAGTGGAACCCATGAGGTCCCAGGGCCTGGGAGGATAGATTTGGTTGTACAGTATTACAAAATATATTTAAGAAAAAAACCACCCAGGCCTCCCAGCAGTAGCCCAAGTGTCAGCTGGTCCAGAGGTCCGACCTCTACATCTAGGGACAGGAAAGAGGGAGAAGGTGATTGCTGGGCACTGGTGTCAGTTTATGATGGAGCAGCATAAGATTTTCCCTGCCCTGTCAAACATACAAACATTCATAGCCCCTCACCCTCAGCCCTGCTCTGCTGCAAGGAAGCTGCTGAGAGTGACAGCTGGGCACAAAGTGTCTGGTGAGACCAGTTATGGGGTCTAATGCAGTGAAGTAAGCCATTCATTTAGGACCTATTTTCACACAGAGGCAAGGAAAAACCAAACTTCTGTCTCACCCTTTAGACTGAGACATTCCGAACTATACATTTACCTGTAACAAGTGTCTTGGTGCAAAACAGCCCTTAGCTTCTGCTAAGGTTTAAAGCAAAGGAAGCATGATCCAACTCTTCTCTTTCAGTCCAAGCTCTAGCTTTCGGCAAGACTGTTGCAAAAGATTTCTAACTGAGAGGCATAAAGGTCTGTGGCGAGGAAGGCAGCTATTGAAGGAATTCCAGGAGCATGAGACTGAATTTGCAGAGCTGAGTTCTATCAGTTTCCTTTTCTACTAATATCTTCTTCCTTCAGAGCAAACTTCCTCCTTAGGACCTCAGAGATAAGGACAGCAGGGTCTTCCTCCTTCAATAAACTCCGGTTCCTGGAGATGAAATAACAGCTTATATTTATTAAGTACTTGGTCTTAGGCAGTGTTTTGTGTCTTTGAATACATTATCTCATTTAGTTCTCACAACAGTCTTACAAAGAAGTCTTTTCAGATGAGGACACTGAAACAGAAGGGTTCTAGAGTCTGCCCAAAGTCACTAGGCACTCAGCCAGTAAGTAGCAATAGCAAATCCAGAGTCCGAAGCCAAGCTAACTGGTTTCTTAACTAGAATGCTTTACTATTTCCTGAAATGGCTATAAAAATGTGGGCAAAAGTAAATGACTGTCAACTGGTTAGGGTGGGCCTATGGTGGCTAAAGCTTCTCCACCCACCTTCTGGTGCTATCTTTTCTTAGTAGCATTTCCCCCAGTTAGCAGGGGAAGTGACTACAGACTTGACTATTCTGACCTTTATTAGTTATGGGGGAAAGGTGTGCTAAGGATTTCCTATAACCCTGCCTGCTCATCAGGGGAACACTGAGATGTTTTTAATTGGAAAGAACACTTAACATGATTTCTACCCTCTTAACAAACTTCTAAGTGTATATAATACATTACTGTCACCTATAGGTATAATTTTTTTTAATTAAAAAAAAGTTTTCAATTTCTTTTTTACCTTTGACACCCTTCACCTATTTTTTCCGTCCCTACCCTGAGCCTCTGGCAAGCACCAATCTGTTCTTTGTATCTACAAGCTTGGTTTTTTTGTTTTTTGGGTTTTTAATTTTTAATTTATATTCCCATGTAAGTGATCGTATAGTTTTCTGTCTGGCTTGTTTTGCTTAGCATAATGCCCTCGAGGCATTATATTGTTGCAGATGGTAAGATCCTTATTTCTTTTCCTTTTCCTTTTTTTTTTTTTAAGAGATGGGGGGAAAGGGCAGAGGGAAAGGGATAGAGAGACTCAGGCAGGCTCCATACCCAGCGCAGAGCCCAGCACAGGGCTCACAACCCTGGGATCATGACCTGAGCTGAAATTAAGAGTCATATGCTTAACCCACTGAGCCATCCAGGCACCCCCCACCCCACCACCGTATTTTTTAGAGAGGGGGAGAGAGAGAGAGGCAAATGGCAAGATTTCAATATTTTTTTAAGGCTGAATAATACTCCAATCTGTATATATACCACAATTTCTTTATCCATTCATCCACTGGTGGACACTTCGTTTTTTTCATATCCCAGCTATTTTTTTTTTATTTTTTATTTTTTTTTTAAAGATTTTATTTATTTATTTGAGAGAGAGAGACAGTGAGAGAGAGCATGAGCGAGGAGAAGGTCAGAGAGCGAAGCAGACTCCCCATGGAGCTGGGAGCCTGATGTGGGACTCGATCCCGGGACTCCAGGATCACGCCCTGAGCCGAAGGCAGTCGTCCAACCAACTGAGCCACCCAGGCATCCCATATCCCAGCTATTGTAAATAATGTTGCAGTGAATACGGGGGTGCATATACATCTTCTCAAGTGCATTTTTTTGTTTTTTGTTTTTTTTTATAATACCCAGAAGTGGAATTGCTGGATCATTAGGTAGGTTTTGAGGGGGCACTAGTGAGAAGGAGAAAGAGATTCTTAAGCAGGCTTCCCTGCTTCAAGAATGCCCAATTTCAAGACCCTGAAATCATGACCTGAGCTGAAATCAAGAGTCAAGAGCTGAGACACTTAACTGACTGAGCCACCCAGGCACCCCCATGTGGTAGTTCTATTTAATTTTCTGCATACTGTTTTCCATAATGTGTGTACCAATTTTTTTTTAAGGTTTTATTTATTTGACAGAGATCACAAGTAGGCAGAGAGGCAGGCAGAGAGAGAGGAAGGGAAGCAGGCTCCCTGCCGAGCAGAGAGACCAATGCGGGGCTCGATCCCAGGACCCCGGGATCATGATCTGAGCCGAAGGCAGAGGCATTAACCCACTGAGCCACCCAGACGCCCCATGTGTACCAATTTACATCCTACCTATAGTCAACAAGGGTTCCCTTTTCTCCACATCCTTGCCAATACTTATCTTTTTGATATAAGTCTAACGGGTGTGAGGCAAAATTTGTGGTTTTGATTTGCATTTCTCTGACAATTAGGGACGTTGAGCATCTTTTCATGTGCCCATTGGTCATCTATATGTCTTCTCTGAAAAAATGTCTGTTAGAGTCCTCTGCCCATTTTTTAATCAGACGGTGTTTTTGGTCTTGTCTTTTCCTTTCTTGCTATTGTGTAGTATGAGTTCTTTATATATTTTGGATATTAACCCTTATTATATGATTTACAAATATTTTCTCCCATCCAATAGGTTGCCTTTTCATTTTGTTGGCTTCCTTTGCTGTGCAGAAGCTTTTTACTTTGGTATAATCCCACTTGTTTATTTTTGCTTTTGTTGCTTTTACTTTTAGTGTCTGGTTGAAAATCTATCATTGTCATGACCTGTGTCAAGGAGCTTACTGCTTGTGTTTTCTCCTAGGAGTTTTATGGTTTCAGGTCCAAACATTCAAGTCTTTTTAGTCTATTTGGTATAAAATAGCGGTTGAATTTCATTCATTGGTATGTGGCTGTCCTGCTTCCCCACACTATTTGTGGAAGACTGTCTTTTCCCTATTCCATGTTCCTAGGTCCTGTGTTGTAAATTGACCATATATGTGTGGGTTTATTTCTGGTGTCTGTTCTCCACTTATTTGTTTTTAGGCCAATAACATATTACTTTAATTACTACAGTTTTGTAATAGCGTTTGAAATCAGGGAGCGTGATGCCTTCAGTGTTGTTCTTTCTCAAGACTGCTTTGGCTATTTGGGGTCTTTGGGGTTCCATACAAATTTTAGGATACTTCTAGTTCTGTAAAGAATGCCATTGGACTTGTGATAGCAATTGCATTGAATCTGTAGATTGCTTTGGGTAGTATTGATATTTTAATATTATTACAATCCATCAGCACGAAGTATTTGTTTCCTTTTTTAAAAAAAGTATTTTATTTATTTGACAGAGAGAGACATAGCGAGAGAGGGAAAACCAGCAGGGGGAGTGGGAGAGGAAGCAGGGAGCCCAATGAAGGGCTCGATCTCAAGATCCTGGGATCACAACCTGAACTGAAGGCATACGCTCAATGACTTGAACCACCTAGGCTCCCCATTTGTGTTTCCTTCTTTCCTTGATGTCTTGTAGTTTTCAGTATACAGCTCTTTTACCTCCTTGATTAATTTTTATTCTAGGTATTCTGTTCTTTTGATGCAGTTTTAATTTGGGTTGCTAATTTCTCTGCTAGTCTGTCATTAGTGTATAGAAACACAACAGATTTTTACTTACTGATTTTGTATCCTGCAACATTACTGAATTTGTTTATTCTAACAATTTTCTTGAGTTTTTAGGGCTATTAAGGTATTCTATTAGGGTATAATATGTCATCCACAAATAGTGAGTTTTACTTCTTTCTTTCCAATTTGGATGCTTTGTGGTTTTTTGCTTTTTTTTTTTTTCTTTTCCTTTTGTCTAATTGCTCAGGCTAGGACTTCCAATATTACGTTGACTGAAGTGGTAAATGGGCATCTTTTTCTTATTCTTCATCCTAGAGGAAAAGCTTTCATTTCAGCTTTTACTGCTGAGTGTTATGTTAGCTGTGGGTTTATCATATCATATCATACCTGGCCTTTTTTATTATGTTGAGGTATGTTCTTTCTATACCTGCTTTGTTGAAAGTTTTTTTTTTTTTTTTTTTAAGATTTTATTTATTTGACAGACAGAGAGACAGTGTGAAAGGGAACACAAGCAGGGTAAGTGGGAAAGGAAGAAGCAGTCTTCCCGCTAAGCAGGGAGCCCGATGTGGGGCTCGATCCCAGGACCCTGGGACCATGACCTAAGCCAAACACAGATGCTTAACAACTGAGCCACCCTGGTGTGAAGGTTTTTATCACAAATGGATATTTTATTTTCTTGAATATTTTCTGCATCTACTGAGATGAATCTATGGCTCTTATCCTTTATTAATGTGGTGTATCATATCGATTTGCAGATGTTGGACTATCCTTGCATTCCTTGAATAAACCCCACTTGATCATGGTGTATGATCCTTTTAAGGTGTTGCTGAATTCAGTCTGCTAATATTTTGTTGAGGATTTTTGCATGTATGTTCATCAGGCATATTGGCCTAGAATTTTATTTTCTGCTAGTGTCATTGTATGGTTTTGGTGTGAGGATGTTGGCCTTGTAAAATGAGTTTGAAAAAGTTCCCTCATCTTCTCTTTTTTGGAAGTGTTTGAGAAATACTGGCTTTGGAAGAGTTTGGGAAGTACTGGTATTCTTTGAATGTTTGGTAGAATTCACCCAATGAAGCCGTCTATATGGTCCTAGATTTTTGTTCATTCATTGGGAGGTTTTTGATTACTGATTTAATCTCCCTACTATAAGTAATTAGTCTGTTCAGATTTTATATTTCTTTACGGTTTAGTCTTGGGAGATTGTATGTTTCTAGGAATTTATCCATTTCTTTTAAGTTGTCCATTTGTTGGCATATAATTTTCACATTAGTCTCTTATCCTGTGGTATCTGTGGTACTGTAGTATGTCATTTCTGATTTTGGATCCTCCCCCCTCCACTTTTTTTTGGTGATTCTAACTAGAGGTTTGTCAATTTTGTTTACCTTTTCAAAGACCCATCAATTACTTTCATCTTTTCTATTGCTTTTTATTTTCTATTTCATTTATTTCTTCTCTAATCCATGTTACTGCCTTCCTTCTACTAACTTAGGGATTCATTCGCTCTTTTTTTTTTTTGCTGGTTCCTTAACGTATAAAGTTGTGTTATTTGGGAATTTTTGTTTCTTGAGGTAGGCATTTACTGCTGTGAACTTCCCTCTTAGAATTGCTTTTGCTGTATCTCCTAAATTTTGGTATATTTCCATTTTGTTTGTGTCAAGGTATTTTTTTCTTTTGGTTTCTGATTTGACCCCACCCCCTACCCAGTTGTTCAGTAGATGTTGTTTAATCTCCACATATTTGTGAATTTTACAGTTTTGTGTAACTGATTTCTCGGTTCATATCACTGTAGGTGGAAAAGATGCTTGATATTTCAGTCTTCTTAAATTTATTTGGACTTGTTTTGTGGCCTACCATATGATCTATCCTAGAAAATGTTCCATGTGCACTTGAGAATGTATATTCTCTTTGTTTTGGAAGGAATGTTTTATATATATTTGTTAACTCTACCCAGTCTAACATGTCATTTAAGGCCAGTGTTATTTTCCATCTGGATGATCTATTCATTGATATTAGTGGGGTACTAAAGCCCCCCGCTATTAATGTATGGTGGTTTCTCCCTTCATGTCTGTTAATATTTGCTTTATATATTCATAAGTATTTACAAATCTTATATCATCTCTTGTTGGATTGGCCCTTTTAGCATTATATAATGCTGTCTTATTACAGTCTTTGTTTTCAAGTTGACTTTTTCTGATAAAAGTATAGACACCCCAGCTTTCTTTTTGTTTCTATTTATACGGAGTATCTTTTTCTATCCCTTCACTTTGTTTTTACATTTAAGAGAGTCTCTTGTAGGCAGTATATAGGTTTTGTTTTTTATCATTTAGCCACTCTTGTCTTTTTTTTTTTTTTTAAAGATTTTATTTATTTATTTGACAGACAGAGATCACAAGTAGGCAGAGAAGCAGGCAGATAGAGAGGAAGGGAAGCAGGCCCCTTGCTGAGCAGAGAGCCCCATGCGGGACTTGATCCCAGGACCCTGAGATCACGACCTGAGCCGAAGGCAGCGGCTTAACCCACTGAGCCACCCAGGCGCCCAGCCACTCTTGTCTTTTGATCAGAGTATTTATTTAGTCCATTTATATTAAAGTAGAATTACTGGTAAGTATCTTATTGCCATTTCATTAGTTGTTTTCTGGCTATTTCTGTAGTTCTCTGTTCCTTTCTTTTGCTCTCTTCCTTTGTGGTTTAATGACATTCTCTAGTGGTACACTTATATTCCTTCTTATGTTTTGTATATTTACTATAGGGTTTTGTTTTGTGGTTAAGATTAGCTTTTAAGTATAACAACTTGTATCTGTTAATCTATTTTAAGATGAAATAGTTGCCAATTTAAGATTAATCACATTCTAAAGCTCATTTTTACCCCTGTGTCTTTGGTCACATTTTGTATCTTTAACTTGTGTATCCCTTAATTATTGTAATCAGTTATTTTTACTACTTTTGTCTTTTTAACCTTAACAATAAGTGATGAAGCCACTATTTATTAATCTTTCCAGTGAGATTTACTATTTGTTATGTGTTCCTGTTACTGACTAGTGCTCTTTTCAGCTTAAAAAGAGGTCATTTTAACATTTCTGGTAAAGCTGATTTAGTGGTGATAAATTCCTTTGGAATTTTCCATCTGGAAAACTCTCTCTTTAGTTCTGAGTAACTTTGCTAGATAAGAAGTTTTCTTCTTTCAGCATCTTGAATATATTATGTTACTCCCTTCTGGCCTGCAAAGTATCTGTTGAAAAACATGCTGACAGGGGTGCCTGGGTGGCTCAGTGGGTTAAAGCCTCTGCCTCTGGTCATGATCCCAGAGTCCTGGGATCGAGCCCCGCATCGGGCTCTCTGCTCGGCGGGGAGCCTGCTTCCTCCTCTCCCTCTCTCTCTCTCTCTCTAACTGCCTTTCTGCCTACTTGATCTCTGCCAAATAAATAAAAATTTTTTAAAAAAAAAGAAAGGAAGAAAAACATGCTGACAGTCTTATGGGGGTTCCCTTTTACATATGTTATTTTTTGCTTGCTGCTTTTAGTTAGGGTCTCTTCGGGTTTATCTTATTTGCAAGTCTCTGGGCCTCCTGGATCTGGATGTCTGTTTGTTTCCCCACATTAGGGACATTTTCAACCATTCTATTTTCTTTAAAAAAGATTTTATTTATTTAAGAGTGAGAGAAAGTGCAAGCACAAGTTGGGGGAGGGACAGAGGGAAAAGCAGCAAGGCTCAATCCCAGGATCCTGGGATCATGACTTGAGCCAAAGGCAGACACTTAACTAAGTCACCCAGGTGCCTCTCAGCCCATTCTACTTTCAAATAAGATTTCTGTACCTTTCTCTTATTTTGGGAGCCCTATAATGAGAACATTAGTCCATTCGATGTTGTCCTATAAGTTCCTTAAGCTATCTTTTCTTTTTTGGTGGGGGGGTGTCTTTTCCATTTTTTCTACTTGCTGCTCTGTTTGGGGGAGTTGTACTGCTTTGTGTTTGAGTTTACTTATCCTTTCTTCTATTTCACTAGAGGGGTTCAGGGCAAATAGATGAACTTTGTAGTTCGGTTAATTGGGTTCATCAGCTCCGTGACTTCTATTTAGTACTTCAGTGTATTTTCCATCTCTTTTTTGAAGTTCTTTGTTCATCCATTCTCCCTGGTTTGGTGAGCATCTTTATGACCTTTACTTTGAATTATCTTTATCAGGCAGATTACTTATCTGTTATTAAGATTTTTTTCCAGAGGTTTTTATGAGAGATCTAGAATTCGTAGTAAAACGTTCACATCACAAGGGAATCATGGGAACAAAATCAACTCCAGATTGGGATAGGTTTGAGTCATCTAATAAATACACCAAAAAAGAGTGTCCTAGATATCTGGAAAATAGGTGCTTTAAATTCTAGTGATTGATAAGATCAGTCTGTCACATTTCTGAATCTCTGCTGATGGTGCTACTCTCTCATTTTTAGTCATCAACCCAGCTCTTTCCATTAACAAAGGAGAAAAGATCCGATCCCCAGACGTAAGGCTCCACTCCTTGGTGGGTTCTGCTTTAGTAAGTTTAAGGTGTATTTATAACAAATCTTAGCAATTCTGCTAAACAGCCAGGTTTAGAGTCTTAAATATGTCTGGATCTGGAGAGTTGGTTTGCATAAGGGACCACTGTATTTTAAAGCAGACACCCCAACTTTATGAAATTCTCCATCAAAAGAAGTATCATTTTGAGATGCTAAAATAATTATCATGTAACCCCATTTTGAAGGGTGGCACATGGGGATACTTGTCACTAGCAGTTTAAGAACTGAAGTGGTAAAGCACCCCCCGACTTTGCCCCAGGACAAAAGTTAAATTAGATGAGGCTTCTTGTAAAATTTCTACTAACAATTGACTGAGATCACACCAACCAAATGTAAAATGTTCTTTTCTCAAATTGGAGTCCCAGGTGTGATTAAGCAGGCAAGCTTTGTGAATGAAGTAGTACAACTACTACTGAGGACTTTGTAAATTCTTTCTATAAGATCACTGGCCACAAGTGACCTAAACAGTGAACACACTACCAGACCTCCTTATCACATACTTACAGATCTTGGCTCTGTTTCATCCGGTGAAAGTCCTTTAGGATCCCCATCATATCTGCAAAGCTGCTGGCCTTGGACAGAGAGACACAGTCATCCTCTTCAGACGAGCTGCAGGTAGCTTTGTGTTCTGGTTTGCAACATTCAGGGCTGGCAGAACAAAGCAGGGGGACTGATGGAAGCTCAGGGACCTCTACCTCGGTCTCCTCGGTGATGTCACTAATGACAAAGGAAGTTGTAGAGTGGAATGAGGATCCAAAACAAGGTAAGGGAGAAGAGACATTTGAACTTCCTGGAGATAAGAAATCTGGCGTTAATGAAGCCGAAGCTGAAAGAGAAAACAATAGGCATGGATGGACATTGGGACTAGAATACAGCAGTAATACCTTCTCCCCACAAGCAGTGCCTATCAGACATTTATTTCCTGGGCTTGACGTCACATTCTGGGAGAGTCCAGGATGCTATCTGTAAGCCAGTGGAGGATTCCTCCATTACCCTCCCCTCTCAGGATCTAAAAATGGGAAAGCACTGAGCACGTCCAGTGTTTTGGGAGTGTGGAAAAACCCACCACATAAAGGCTTAGTCTTCTAAAAGCTCCATTCTGCAGGAGCCTTTGGACAGCCCCATGTCTACCAAAGCAACAGTGACAGAACCAAGGTCAGAATGTGTCCTTTTCTCTAATTGGGCTAGTGCTTCTAACTGTGTTCCTATCTGTGACTAGAAGAAACAGCAAAAATAGAATAGTGATAGTCCTCCTAGTTTTTCAAATCTTGAAAGAATTTCCAAAACAAAAAATTCTCAGTTTCATTTTTCAGGATGACAAAAATGCAGCCAATACATAAATGGAAAATTCAAGTGCAATGCTTCTATTAAACTGCCATATAAGTGAATTAAATATATGAGAATTGCAAACAACACCATGATTTTCATGTGTTCTACCAAGAGGTAAGATTTGGGAGCTATGACTTTTAAGTTGACAAGAAGCAAAAAAGTGAGAATGTATAGAAGGAACAGGATGGGCAGCTTGGGAAAGAGCCAATGTTCCTGTTTCATGTACTGGGTCAAGGCAAACTCCCATCTATTTCTAGTGGTAGTTCTGCCTTAACTGCAGACAGAAAGGTAGAAGGATGGAGAGGCAGTCTCTGGGAGAAAAAGGAAAGGGAAGATATGTAGATAGGAAGACAGCTTCAAGGGAACTCTCACTTAATGGTGGGGGGGAATCCTTATTTCTCACTGAAAAGGGAAGCTGCCCAAGACTAACATGGAAGATGTAATCTTAAAGACACTTGATAGAGAGTATTGGTTTTTATAGCCAAGGGAGGGAATTTGCAGGGGTGGGGGGGGGGCAGCGGCAGGTGTTGTCACAGGTTAAGTGAAGATTTTGTTCCTAATCAAACCAGTCAGCCTAAAATGGCTAATGGAAACAATCCAAGGAGTACTATAGGCCAGCGAGTCCTCGGGACAACTGCAGAGCCCCGGGCCTGTCTCCCTGAATCAGGGACCACCATTTTCCTACCCTTCTCCTGTACCAAAAGCCAGGGAGAAAGGAACAGCCTGCTAAATTCTGGCGCTGACTCCGGGGCTCCTACCTGCATCAGCTGCCACTATCTTAGCAATCTGGCTGCGCAGGTGGCTCAGCTCATCCTGCAGCTCTGTGGTGCGGGTTAGGGCTGGCAGGGCTGGCTTCTTCAAGGCCAGAAGCCTCTCCTCGGACCCACGCAGATTGGGCACTGAGGCATTGCGCTGCATGACAATCAAAGGGCTGGGTTTCCAGGTATGCCTCAGGGGCCGTGTGTCACTTCTGGATCAGGGAAAACAAGTATGTCAGAGACAGCCGGCCACTGCGTTCCTTCTAAAACTTCTGCTCCCACTCAGCCCACAGCTTTTGTTCCTACTGCCCTCAGCCCTCCATAAGCACTCCCCCTACTGGCTGCCACCTCATGTGGGAAGGAGCTCCCCCTTTCCCAGCAGACCAGCTACTGCCTCAGCTACCTGACCCGGGCATATGTCTCCTCTTCATCTGCAGCAATCCAGGCGATGTCAGCCAGAGTAGGGACTGGGGGTACATCCCTCAGACACAGATCAGAGATGTTGGGCAGGGTCTACAGGGAAGCAAGTCATCAAAAAACATTTGTTGACATCAAGAGACAATCAAAGACTCCAAAACACATGGGAGGGGCACCTAAGTATCAGGAAGGCTTCCTAGAGAGGGGAGTAGACAGTTCCTGGTTGGAAGAAGGACAGAAGAGATTAAAAGTAGTTCAGCACACCTATACAGAGCTGGGGGTACAGGGTGGTTTGCAACAGGCAGGAAAGCGAATTAAAAACTTTGATTCTAAGACCAATAGTAAGCCACTGGGAGATTTTAAGAATCAGATTTTGAAAGATTACTCTGGCTGCTGTGTGGAACCTGCGTAAGAGTGAAGGTATCAGTTGTGAGGCTGTTATATCTTCCAAGCAAAACATGGTGGCCTACAGCAGGATTGGGACCTCTTTTTACATATAAAGTTTTATTGGAAAGTTACACCCATTCATTTCTATATCGTCTGTGGTATTTTTTAAGCTGCAGCTGCAGAAGTGAGTAGTTTTAACAGCAGTTATGGCCCCCACACAAAACATTTACTATTTGGCCTCTTAAAAACATTTGCTGACCCCTGGTTGGAATAAAGAGGTTTTCAGTGGGACTGGTAAGAGTTACCTTTCAACAGAGATGGCCACTAAGAGCACTTTGTTTTCTCCAGCTATGAAAATACAGGTACAAGGACATCAACACAAAGTTTCTTGGGCTAGCTCTTTACAACTCCTCCATAGCTAATTGGGATCTACACTGTTATAGCAATGCTGTTTTAAGCAAACTTCATCATTTTATTATTTGGATTTAAATAAAAAGATGATTAATTATATCAAAAGAATAAGAGGATTCCTTAAAGTAGCCTCTCAACCCAGACAACAAAACAACCAGGGAACAGACAAGGCTGAGTGACTTTCTGTTAAATGAAAGATCAGGAGGATTCAATCATGCTATGATTGTAATAAAGTAAAAAAACAAAAACAAAAAACACCCACATGCATTTAGAAAAAGATGGAAAGTAACTATACCAAAATATTAACAGGCACCTGAGTTGGCAACTGAGTTGGGTCAGTTGGCAACTGAGTTGGCAACTCAGTTAAGCAACTGCCTTCAGTGCAGGTCATGATCCTGAAGTCCCAGGATCAAGTCCCACATTGGGCTCCCTGCTCAGTGGGGAATCTGCTTCTGCCTCCGACTTCTCCCCTCTCATGCTCTTTCTCTCAAATAAAGAAAATATTTAAAAAATTATTAACTATTTTGTATGATGAGTACATGATTATATATGATTTCCTATTTTTCACTTTTCATAATTTAGTATTTTTATATGGGTTAATTTAAAAAATAAATCTGCAAGATTGCCTTAATTAAGGTAATTAATTTACAACAGAAATCCAGGGACAATTTCTCAAAAACCCATCTACACATGAGTTAAATTCAGAGGTTTCTGCTATAGACAGGTAGGTAGATCAAAAGTTGATAGCTCTAGCTTTTAGACAGGGAACCTGAGTCTCAAAGGAGCAATGTGATGCTCGAGGGTTACACAGGAAAGGACTTCCACTGACCCAGAAGTTAACTGCTAAAATGGGTCATTTAGGGGAAGCCTCCATTTGTTTTCCTTTTCAGAATGCTGCTCCCCTATAGAAAATTAAATGAGTTAACACATATAAGGGATTTAGCACAGTGCCTGGCACACAGTATGTGCTCAGTAAGCGTTAGCTAGCATTACTAATACTAATCATGCATACTCCTGCCCTTACCGTTCCTGCCCAGCAGCATCTGGCCAGAGGACTGAATAGGTGATGGCCAAGCGTGGGGGCAACATCCATCGAGTCCCTCACACTTCCTAGCTGTGCTTCCCTTTGTTTCTGATGCTTGAGGCAGCAAGGACCACATCCCGCCATGCCCTTTAGGCAAATTCTAGGTAACTGACAATCTGGGTCACAGCATAGCCACCCCATACCACATACTTCCAACTCCATTCCTGATTCTGATACCAGCCCTGACACCATTTCTGACTCCAGGATGAGTTTCTATGATTTCACAGCTCAGCATCTGATACACTCAGCCTCCTTCATTTGTTTCCACTGGGCCCATGTTTTTTCAGGCATATATTTGTTTCCTCTGTGTAGGCAGAAAGCTGGTACTTCTCTTGCGTCCCAGTTCCCCAAACACATCTTAAGCATCTAGCCTGCAGCTGGTTCTTAATGACTAGTTCTTAGAGGGAGGTAGCTGGGACTAATAACTGCTACTTAGCTTTCCACTGCAGAAGTGGGTGGAGGGCTCAGACATGCGCCAGCAAGAATCTGCTGTGAGTGGGTGCTAATGGCCCTAGACACAGAGGTAAGCCTTAAGTGCTCTGGTAAAGGAGTGGCCAGACTGAGCCAGAAAGAAAAGGATGGGGAGTAATGGCCTCAGTGATACATAAAAATAGGTGGCTAAGCAGTCAAGTCTTGGGGCTGTTAAGAAAAGCAGAGTCTGACTCAGTCACACAGCACTCAGTGTCCCACGGAGAGACCTGCCAGGGTTGCAGGCAAACACCTCAGGGCAGAGACATGGCTACTCTGGGAATGTGGCTTGGCAAGGGCCTTTGGCCTACGCTGATGAACTGGATTGTAGGAGCCTGATGAAATCTTAGTCACTTAGTGGCACCAAAGATGCAAAGTTTTTATGAACAGACTGGAAGTCTGTTGTGGTCAGAGTTTTGTGTGCAATCAGGAAGGCAGAGTGACCAGTATCCATTATATGCACTTAATAAATATTTCCTGACAAAATGAAAAAGTGATCAGGAAAGCCACCTGCCTTAGCAGCACCAAACAGTGTGGGGCACAGAGCAGCACCATCCTCCCAAGCCTCTGAGCCTCTACTTACCCTGCCCTTTCAGTACACTTACCTCGAAGGATGCCCGGGGACATGGCTTCAGGGGCAGGTTGGTCCCAATTCTTCTCACTACACTGCGAGCAGCCCCATGTGGTTTGTTTTGCCAGATTGGGATGGTCTAAAGGAGAGAGATGAGTCTCAGAGACTCAGGACCTGACCAGAGAGTCAGGTCCAACTACTGTTCCATTCTACCCCCTCCCTTTTAGAAGGGAGACTGAAATCCCCAATCCCAGGGACAGGGCACTGTGTATGATTCAAGTCTCAGTATAAGTGAGGGCAGGTTCCCCAGTTGTCAGCCATGTAAGGGAACATCTGCTGCTGTCAAGGCATGGTACAAGGATCCAGTGAAGGTGAGAGGAATTAGTTGAGTGTAGGGATCATAGAGGTTTCCTTCCCTTCCCTCCACCCAGAAAGGCAGAAACACACTGACTCCTTAACTGTCCCCAAGACCACACTCAGTTTTGCCTGTTGGGAGCAGGCGGTGGGGGTATGTGGAAGAGTCGCCTCCAGGGGAAAGGAAGAATTAACTGGAGAGTCTCAGAATTTCCTACAGAATTTCAGCAGGCCCAGTGCACAACCCTTCCCTACCACAGCCCTGCCCTGGGAATGCCCCTTACCACATTGGCTTCCATCCCGGACATTTCAACCAGCTCCTGCACTTGAAGGACAAGGCAGCCACAGGGCAGCTCTGGGGGCTTGGGGAGGCTGGAGGCGTGATTTCTTCATATCAGGCCATCTTTAAGGAACACCAGATTTCCCTTCCTGTGAAACAAGCCCCACAGTGGAGACTCAATGGCCACCACACAAGCCCCACAAAAAACAGGTCCTTGCAGAGCCATGACCAACACCAAGGTTTCTCTGATGTTTCACAGGGAAGAAAAACAACCCAAGAGGCTGCCCTCCCCGAACAGTGGCTCCAAATCCAGACCCTTGAAGGTTCTGTCCCAGACCTGTGGCATGAGCTTGGCCAACTCTGGGATCTTCCGGATCCCTTGGGTTTCCTGAGGCATTACTTACAGAGATATAAACAGAACTTTCTCGGTAGTTTAAAAGCCAACCTGTAGGTACCGCTCAAACCCAGCATTCATTCTTGAAGATGGCGTGTAAAAGCCCCAGCATGTGCCAAGAAGCCTAGCACTGCTGAGTCTTGGCAAGGGGGAGAGGTAAAGTAGACAAAAGAAGAATAAACCACCAGCTCTTGTCAATCTCTATCTACTGGGCTACAGGGAAGAGAGCCAACAATTTTCATCCTGTTTAGCCATCTACTGGTCTTGTAGCCTTACGAAAGTCCCATAACTTTTCTGAATGTTAGTTTTCCCATATGTAAAAAGAGTACAAGAGCAGCCATCCTAGATTACCTTAAAGATCAATCAGTGAAATAGGGTAATATTTTAAAGTGCTTAATTAACTGTTAAAACACAACACAGATAGATGGGATCACTCCTGATTGTATTCTTCGCAGCTGCTCTGACATGGTGAGCAGATGCAATCAATGAACTCACTCCCTTGTTCATCAAACATAACAATACCTGCTCTGTGGCAGGCCCTGTGCTGGGCACTGCAGGGGCTACGGAAGGGGTAAGACACATCCGTGTTCTCAAGGAACACACAATATGAAGAGCTGTAAGACTTGAATACACAAGTCTAGCAAACGCTGAATATCACTCTTGAGAAAGGTACACTGAGCAGGTGGCCAGGTGAATTCAGGCCCCTGGCCCCAAGGCCTCATGGTGAGTTAAGAGAGGGTAGGAAGGGATGAAAAACAGCAACAAAAGCACAGGTCCAGGACAGGACAGCGAGAGAAGTGTAAAGAATAGCACAGGTATACTGGAGGTCAAGTCATGAGGGCTGGGAATGCTCAGGGGAAGAAGTCACTGGGGAACAAAGGACAGGCTCTGAACAGGGGATGGGCTGAAATCTCCCTTGCAGGATTTCTCTTTCACCTGTGGGAGAGGAGTAGTCACTCACATTACGATACAAATGCGGAAAGGAAGCTGGAGAGAGGAAGTGTCTTAAGGTTACTCAGTGGCCACGCCAGTAGAAAGCACTTCAAGTCTGATCCAGATTCTGCTGCCTTCTGCATGGGCTCAGCTCCATGCAGTTCAAGCCTTTTATCAGAGTTCCTCTGTGTGCCAGGCTCTGTGCTAAATATCACGGCCTGCCACGAGTTTCACACAACAGTGCTTCCCTGTGTTTCTCACTCTAGACACTACAACCTCTTCCTCTCCAAACTTACCTCCAAAGACTCGGGCCTAACACAACAGCCAGAGGGATCTTTCTAGGACACATTGCTCCTATGTTTAACCCCACTCCCCACCCTGCCCCACTAGAGACAACAGGGTAACATCTAGACGGGATGGCCTGCAGGGTCCTCTACAATCAGGCCCAACCTAACTAGACCAAACTCCAAGGCTTACAACTGGGCCCCTATACACTTGACAGCCACACCTCCCATGTTCCCCTTGCCCTTCAGCCATGCTGACCACCTCTCAGCTCCTCTTCACAGATCCAGTCTGCCTGAAACACCAGCACCTTCTTCACCAAGCTCATTCTTCAGAGCTCAAGCATCACCTCCCCTCCCCTGACAGATCCTTACTGCCTCCCCTCCCCCAGCACCCCACGTTTCCTTCCCAGTTCTCTCACAGTAGTAATTAGAGCCCGCGTAATCAGCTGTCTGTCGCAGGGCAGGAGCTTCCCCAGGCACAACACAGTGCCTGCCTAGTCCCCAGTGAGCACGTCAACGTTTGCTCACGAACGAAGAACTCTGGCTTAGCCTTCACCTCCCTCCCTGCCCCAAGTGTCATCCGCTAGAAGACTTCCCCCAGTTCGCTGGCAACGCAGGTTGGTTCTCAGCACCCCTACGTTCCCACGACCCCTTTCCAGGCCGCTGTCATGGCCTGTTCACACACGCTCTCCCGCATTAGACTTGGGGCTCCCCTGGGGCAGGGTTTGCTCTCATCACCCCGGCACCGAGCACCCCACCGAGGTCGCCGCACTCGGTAGAACTTGGTGAGGGACAGCCCGCGTGAGCCCCAAGCGGCTGCATGAGGGGAACCGCTGCAGGGACCTTCCCCGGGACCCGCCTCCCCTCCCCCGTAACGGTCCGACCCCAAAGGGCCAAGGTCGGCCAAGTTCTCGCGCCGGCCCCGGTGGCCCTCGGACCCACGGGCCTGGGTCTGGGTCCCGAAGAAGCGAGGAGGCCGAAGTGGCCTGGCTGGCCGAGGAGCGCAGCCGAAACGATAAGCTTCTGCTGTAGCACAGCCACCGAAGCTGGGTGACTCGGGCGAGCAACTACCCCCAGGGCAGAGTCCTCCCACCCTCAGCCGAGCGAGGCGGACAACACGGGCTCCCGCGAGAACTGGCGCGGGAAGAGGAGCCGCGGGCTCCACACAGCCCCTGGCACTAGGCCTTGTCGACAGCCGGGCTGGGAGACCGCGCTCCCGCCTCCGGAGCGGCACTCGGACCTCGTCTCACCTCAGACTCCGGCTCCGGGACTCACTCACCTCACGGCCCCTCCTACCTCAGCGGGCCGCCCAGACTCATCCGCCCTCACTTCCGCTGACCCGCCCCCGGAAGCGATCCATCGCGCCTGCGCACCGAGCGGCGAGCCCCGCGCGCCCTCGGAAGGCGGACAGCGGTTCGGCGGGGGCGGGGCGGGGCTGCGGGCGGCCTCACGCGGGAATCCCGAGGAAGGGGACACGCCCACCCCAAGGCCACGCCCACACCGGCTCAGGCCTTGGGAAAACTTGACGGCGCTTGGAGATCCCTGCGGCCTAATTGGTCGCTTCCGCCACTGGTCTCCGCCTCCTTGCTCTTCTAGGGTAGTCCAGACCCGACCTCTAGCGGCGGGCCTGGCTACATCTCTGCCCGGACCTCAAATTGTGTGGCGTCTGCTGTCCCTCGGCTTAGGCACACTTGAGAATCCTTCCTCTGGCGTTCCAGGCCCTCCGGACCTACCTCTTGCCTCGCCTCATCTCGCCTGTCCGCTTTTCACACTTCTAGCTTCCCAGCCAAGATCCTCTACAGTCTTCTGTCCAACAAGAAGCCTCTCTCTCCTGTGACTACTGCCCTTTAGCTCTTCGCAGCTTGCTCGCTCTCTCTCTCTCTCTCTCTCTCACACACACACACACGGTAGATTCAGTGAAATAGTAGATCGATGGGCAAGACGCCAGAGGCACTGGGACAGAGACCCACATTCCTTTCAGGCTCACTCACCCACTCCATCTTCCCGCTTAGACAACACAGCCCCACCCCCACCCCCATCCTGGTCCTAATCCTGGTCTCCACGGCATCCAGGCCTGGGTCACGTGCTCTCCTCTGCCCTCTGCATACAGCTGTGCCTGGCTCCCCCGCTGCAGTTCTTGGGTCTCTGAGCCTGCAATCCCAGCTGCCGGCGGACAGGCTGGCTTCACAGCGGGGACAGGGTCGGGCAGTCCACACAGGACCTCTTGCTCAGAACTCCACACTTGCTTTAACACTCTGCCGTTGCCCTCTTTAATGTGTGTGTGTCTAAATTAACAAGGGGCCCTGCAGTTTTCAGTTTGCACTAGATCCTGCAAATTACATAGCTGTCTTAGCCAGGGACCTCAGCGGTCCACCCTGATCCTTACCATATTTCAAATGACGAGGGCTGACTTCCAGGTCCAGCCTTCTTTCCAGGATGGCAAATTGTTGTTTAATCATTGATTCTCCTGAGTTGCAGGAGCATGTGACTCTTGATCTCAAGGCAGATCTTGCAGATCACCCTTTCCTGGGGGTGTTAGATGCTGCCTTGGTGATCCATCCAGATCACCTCTACCCTCCCAGCGAACCCACCTTCCAGCTGTGCCGGCTTCACACAGCTGCCCCCTTCTCTGGAAAATTGCACTTACAACAGGGAGCCCATAGGCCCTAACCTGGGAATTTACTCCACCTCCCAAGTCAATGACTGACTGACACAGAGTACCAAAGACAGGTTGTACTCTGTGGTGAGGCTTATGTTCCAGAACCCTTCCCCCGTGATCATGCCCAGGCTAGGATTTGAGACTCTATTCCTGCTTAGCATCTTTCCTTCCCCCATTCTTCATTACTCCTTCATTACTCCTTTCTTTTAACTAAAAAAAAAAAAAAAAAAAAAAAAATTAAGGCTTTTTAAAAAGAGATTTTATTTTTTTTAAGTAAGTTTTATA
Organism: Neogale vison; assembly: GCF_020171115.1. Taxonomy (NCBI): domain Eukaryota; kingdom Metazoa; phylum Chordata; class Mammalia; order Carnivora; family Mustelidae; genus Neogale; species Neogale vison. Next base: position 19,121,503 of record NC_058092.1, on the reverse strand, counting down.
CCCAACATGGGTCTTGAACTCACAACCTTGAGATCAAGAGTCACATGCTCCTGCAACTGAGCCAGCTAGGTTCCCCTTTTTCACCTCTTCTTATACAGGTTTTTTCCTGAAGCGTACTCCCTTAAAAAAAATTAAAAATTACCTAAGGCCTACCTTAGGCTCTGTTTCTAAGAAATGGGTAATTAACTTCAGAATCTTTCTCATCAGATTCTAAAAACAGTACCAAGTTCTACTACTAGGTCTATCACAAACTTACTTTAAGAACATCACTTGAGAAAAGAAGGGCCATCTGTACCCCAATGTTTATAGCAGCAATGGCCATGGTCGCCAAACTCTGGAAAGAACCAAGATGCCCTTCAATGGACGAATGGATAAGGAAGATGTGGTCCATATACACTATGGAGTATTATGCCTCCATCAGAAAGGACGAATACCCAACTTTTGTAGCAACATGGACGGGACTGGAAGAGATTATGCTGAGTGAAATAAGTCAAGCAGAGAGAGTCAATTATCGTATGGTTTCACTTATTTGTGGAGCATAACAAATAGCATGGAGGACATGGGGAGTTAGAAAGGAGAAGGGAGTTGGGGGAAATTGGAAGGGGAGGTGAACCATGAGAGACTATGGACTCTGAAAAACAATCTGAGGGTTTTGAAGGGGCGGGGGGGTGTGGGAGGTCAGGGTACTAGGTGGTGGGTATTATCGAGGGCACGGATTGCATGGAGCACTGGGTGTGGTGCAAAAATAATGAATACTGTTATGCTGAAAATAAAAAATAAATTAAAAAAAAAAAGAACATCACTTGAGTCCTCTAAGTGACAGAAGATAGTCCCCAAAGGCATTTCAGTCAGGTACCCTTGCCCATCTGCCAAGCCAACCCCACAGAGGAGTCAGACAGACCAAGGATAGAACTGACCAATATCCCATTGAAAGGAAAGACACTTAGAACCAGCCTAGTCTCCAATTTTATTATAGGACGTGTGAGGAGGGGAGGGAAGTGACAGGTGGCAGGAGTGAGCTGGGGGCCCTCCCCTACCATAAACTTCAAGATACAGTTGTGTTGGGGGTAGGGGTGGGGGTGTATCAGGAAGAGGCTTGAGATGAAGATCAAAAAGCCAAGGCAATCAGTGCCTTACATGGGACAAGGATTGCTCAGTGTGCGGCGGGCCCTCCTGGACCCGCACGATGGAAAGAGCCTACTGGGCGGCGAGGCTGAGTCTCTGCTGACACTGGGTGGCTCATGGGGCTGGTTATGCCACCCAGGCCTGGAAGCTGGGAGACGGGCTCCGGTGCCCCCCTCGCTGTAAGGGGCATGGGAGCACTGCCTCCCGGAAGGACACAACTTGGTTGAGCTTGCTGGCTCCTGCCTCTTCGGGTCTGGAGATCAGAGAGCATTAAATGAGAAAACATGAGTCATGTTAACAGAGTGCCCCCGCTGGAGAAGGCTCGGAATGGACACTTCAGGGGCAGACGGGAGAACTCAGCGGAGGGCAGGCCTGGGAGTGTGTCTGAGATGTCTGCCTTCCTCTTCCAGGTTTAAGAGTGAGCCTCTGTGGGGGCACGCGCTGGGGAGAGGCATGGCTCCAAGGCTTTAATGAAAGCCCAAGGAGCACTCATGGGCCTGAATGGGGGACAAGGATAGAGTTGGGGTTACATTGGCCTTTTTTTAAAAAGCTGGAAGAAAAGGAAGAGAGGACTGTTTCTTCCTGGAGGTGCAGCTGCAAAGACATCAAGCTGGACCCATCTAGGATTTCAGATCCAGCCATCATGGAGCTGCTGCTGTGGGAAGACACGGCCCCCTTCTTTCTCCTCAGCATTGGGGTTATCAAAAATACCTACAAACTGTGAGAAACTTCACATAAAAACACTTTTCTGCACGTATAAAAAAGACTGGCTGTGGTCAGTTGGTTGGGATGTAGACCAAGTCCTTAAGAGAGGCCAAGGAGGGTCAGTGGCCACTCGGTGGTGGGCAAGCTGGTCTGGGCTGGTCTGGGCTGCCCCGACAGCTGGGGCAGCACCAGCTGGGGTGGGGGTGGGCTGGGCTGTGTTCTTTGGCTGAGCTATACTTCTGTGGAGCCAGGGTCTGAGGGGCGGGATGCGGGCTCCATTGTCCCACTGTGACCCTTGCTGGGGCAGGTACTTGGGGGTGCCTTGGCCCTGGGCCTCAGGAACCCCTCAGTGGCCTCCCTTGCTAAGAGCAGAAGCTTACTTCATAGTGACCCTCTCCAGACAGCCGGCCTCCAGCAAGTCCCAAAGTAGGGGCTGGGGTCCTATCATTAGGTTGGATTGAGCGTGTGGGGAGCTGAGGTCCTGGGTACAGCGGATTTTCCTTCTGAAGGATGGCTTTGCCCTGAACCTCCAGAAGGCTGTCTCCAGCTGAAACTCACCCCACCGGGGGACACCAGGCAGAGGAAGACAGCCAGGAAGGAGGCTCCAAACAAGAGTGCTTCCTGGGCAAACTTTCCTTAGCCCCCAGTCCAGGGTCCCCTGATGTTTCTTCTGGGAGGTGGGGGCTGTAAGGAGAGAGAGGTGGCCCAGTCTTCCGAGCACCACTCCTCCCTGATCTTCACCCCACAAGGACCTGGACTATGTGCCTAAGGGGGTGAGGTCCAGGGAGATGACCCAAGGCCCTGCTTCCGGTATCCTGAGCAGCTTCCGGAACCATGAGGGTAGTAAAGGGCTAATGGTGGCATCTGGAGCCAGAGGCTCACCCGTCCAGTCAGCCCAGGCGCACCCCCCGTCTCCCCCTCATTGACCTCAGGTCCCATGGGCAGCCTGGGAGTGGCAGGGGTGGGAGTGCGAGGACCACGGCTCCGGGCCTGAGGGACCTGGCTTCAGCACTGGAAGCCTTTCCATCAGCTCCCGGCTCTCCTGCCTGGTCTCCCACGGCCTGAGGGCGCACTAGGGCTGGAGGAGGGGCAGGCCACGCCGAAGGCCCTCCTTCAGGAACTGCATATAGGTGGCCGTGGACGGGTCTTCAAAGGTGGACGAGAAGCTGAAGACGTTGTTCTCAACATCCTCGGGCTTCATGGAGGTGATGTCCAAGAAGTAGTTGGCATTAATGTGGTGGACCTGGGAGAGGGGCTGGGTGAGGAGAGCGAGGGTCTGGCCCTTCCCCCCTCCCATATCTGGGCACACAAGCTCTGCAAGTCTGCAAGCTCCCCCACACCCCATCTACTGCCGAGAACCCAACACCTCTCCCCTTCCCCCACCCCGCCCCCCACCCCCTCTTCTCCTCTGCTCCTGTGACCCTGAACTCCACACTCCCTTCCGCCAAAATTCCCCTGCTCTGTGTGTGTGCTTCCCCCGCTGCCTCTCACCCTGGCTGGCCAGCTCCTTAAGGGCAGGTGCCTGGCACACGAGCCAAGAAACAAGTGGACAAGCGGGACAGCGCAGTCCCCAGGCTGGGTTCTGTCCGGCCCGGCTCCATGATGCCGGGGCTCTGCCAGGGCCGGGGCCCACCAGGCTGAGCGCCAGTGAGCCAGTGGCCCTCTTCCCGGCCAGCCTCAACTCTTGCTCCCCCTGTTGAGAGCCTGGGGAAGCTGATGACCCTCCCACAGCCTTCAGTCCCACACTAACTGTCCCTAGGGACTCAAAGGGTAAGGGGCAGGAGACTCTGAGGCTCACATGCAGGCCCGGTTTCAAAACCAGCTACACTTCTTAAACGTTCAACTTCCACCAAGTCTCTGGACCTTCTTGAGCCTCAGTTTCCTTGTTTGTAAAATGGGCACCCATGATCGTTCCTCTCCCAAAGCGGCGTGAGACCCCCGTGAGAGGCTGTGTGTGAGAGCTTGTCGGGCCTCTGGGGAGAGGTAGGGTCTTGCGGCTTGGCTCGGCCTGGGGCCACTTGGTCCTCTCTGCTTGTCACGAGGCCTGGCCCCTCTGTCCTTCCATCCCAGAGCTGGCCACAGTGGTCCAGGGTGAGCTTTCCCTCCCATGCCACATTCCTATCCATTCTGCTGCTAGCCTGTGCTCCTGGCTTCCCAGTCCCCAAAGGGCTGTCGAGGTCCCCCTTCTCGTGGGAGTGTCTCAACCCCTGTATGGGGCAGGCAGAGTGGGTGTGACATTTCCTATTTTACAGGTGGGCACAAGGGAGGCTCAGACCGGCTAGGAGAACAGCAGGAAGTGGGGGAGCCAGCCAGGAAGCCTGAGGTCTCTAAGTCCGTGTCCCTGGCTGGCTTGCGGCTTCCCCCGCCCCACGTGGCCTGGCCCGACTGGAGGAAGGTACCAGGGGCGGCCTACCACGGTGCCGTTGGGCAGACAGATCATCATTTCCACGGGGAAGCTGTACTTCTCCAGGTGCAGGTCAGCTAGCTTCTTGTGGGATGGGTTCTCCTGGCTGTCCTGTGGGGACACATGGCACACTCCTGATGCCTCCGCTGCGGGCCCTGTCCCCGGGGCTCCCGTGGGGCTGTTCCCACCCCCCTGCCACTGACCTGCAGGTCTTCCAGCTCCCTCACCAGGGACCAAGTGCTGATGAAGCTCTCGTTGAGGAGGGCGATGATGGGCGAACTTTCCAGGACAGTCTCCCGGAGAGTCCGCCCTGAACCTTTTCAGGGGAACAGCAAGGCCAGAAGGGTGAGGCCATCCCATGTGCCTTACTGGGTTTTCCAGCAGCAGCAACACTCATGGGTTGTAGGGCTGTCCCAGTAAAGTAACAGATTCAAAGAGCCTGCCGCAGGGTAGGTGCTAAGTAGAGGGTCGCTGTGATTACAGTCAGCGACATTGGGGCGTCCTGGGCTGCGATGGGGGTGGGGGGGGGACTGAGGGGAGGCAGACAGACGGACAGCAGCCTCAGCCCAGGGACCTGCAGACAATGACAGCTTCTTAAATTCACTAAATTCAACTAGCCTCTGCATAGGTTATTCTATCTAAAACTCCTTTCCTCCTGCCTCTTGATAAACTTCTACTCCTCCTCCGAAATCTCAGCTATGATCACCGTCTCTGAGACGCCTCCCCGGTCTTGTGCCACCCTGGACCTTGCCCTGTGTGATGCTCACCACGCTTGTCCTCATTCGACACCCATCTTCTACACACATGGCTCCCCAAGGACAGGGACCACTTCTGACATGACTCTCAGCACAGAATCTTGTGATGGGCCTGGCACAGGGGGTGCATCTTCTGAATAAGTGAACGTATGGCCAGCCTCTGGCACTGTTTTCTCTCTTATTTGTGTGCAACACTTCATGGAGCATAGGTGCTCTTGTGCCCATTTATACAACTCTGGGGGGTAAGCGTATTAGTGCTAGAAAACTAAGGCTCAGGGTGGGGAAACCACTCGGCCAAGGTCTCTGCGCTGCAGATGGCTGAGTGGGGCTCTTCCTACTATGAACGGCCGCATCTTCTGAGCTCGGCGCAGAAAACCCCCACACCCCTGCCCTGTGAGTCCCCAAGGCCCCCATGCCCTAATGGGACAGCCCCATTGGTCTCGGAGCCTCCTGCATCCCACAAGGTGTGCTGTCTCCCCCACTCTCTCAGCCTGGCGGGGTCTCCCTCACCTCAGCAGGACTGGTCATCCAGGGCCCCCCACAGCAGAATGGAGTGCACCAGCTTGTTCTTGGCCTTGGCTTGGTCGAAGGCCTCGGTGAATGGCAGATAGGTGACCTGGGGCCAAAGGGAGACACAGAGAAGCTACTGCGGGCAGCTAGGTTCCTCCTCAGGAGCTGTGGGACGTGTGTGTTTGTGGTGTGAGTGTGTAACTGTGCATGCTACAAACTCTGTGTGTGTGTGTGTGTGTGTGCATGTGTGTGTGAAAGTGAGAGAGAGAGAAACGGGCTGGGCCAGGGGATGCCTCCTGGCAAGTTTGGAATGGCGAAAAAGAGACGCCACTGGTACAGGCTGGGCCAGGCAGGGCGGTGGTCTCAGCAGCAAACCCTGTACCCAGCCTGGAATGGGGTGCCCCCCCACTGTTCCCCCAGCTCCGGCCACACGGAGCTCGCCCCTGGCCCTCACTCCCATCCAGGCCCACCTTCTTGAAGGGGTACATGGCCACCTCCAGGCGCCGGGCGGCCTCCTCCCAGCTCAGCTCCTGCTGCCACTTGATCTCCTCAAACACAAACTGGAGGGGCTCCCCTGAGGGCAGCCGGCTGTCGATCATGTTGCCGTCCTCGTCCAGGATCATGGAGGGCACGGACGGGCCCAGGGCCTCCAGCTCCATCTAGGTCCCGGATCAGGAGAGGGTGCCATCAGTGAGGGTATCTCAGAGATGGGCAGGAATCCTTGACGGACCCTCAAAGATACCCCACTTAAGGCAAAAGTGGAGGAACTGAGGCCCAGGGCAGGCCCGCCGCCGGGCTGCAGTGAGTCTGGGACAGATTCAGGGTCTGTCCAGGGCTCCTTCAACGGCATGAAGCCACATGAGGGCTGATGGCAGCTGCTGGCTTTTCTGTGCCAACATGTAGATCAGGTAGAGTCCCAGAAACCTGCTTTGGGGCCAGCTGGCCTCAGCCCAGCAGGAGCTCTATCCTTTACCCGGACTGCCTGTGGCCCCCAGCCCTGCGGACCTGGGTCAGGGCCCTTTGTGTGCTCACCTGGGGGATGTAGCCAATGTCCACCTCCATGTTGCTGCTCTCACTGGCCCCATACAGCCACTCCATGTCCACGTTCAGAGACCTGGCAGGGAGGTGGGGAGGGTGAAGAACACCTTCATCACCAAAGGCCACGTCAACCTTCTCTGAGAGCTCACAACCCTCCCCATTTTACAGATGAGAACACTGAGGCTTGGTAAGATGAACCCAAGGTCTTGGGGCCACTGGGACTCGGACCGCAGAGCCTGGGCCCTCTTCTGTCCCTGGGCTGCCTCTTTGGAAGCACAGCAGCCACACCACGCTCAGCGGGCCCAGCCCCTTAAAGTTCACAAAGGGCTTTCACAGCCGTGTCTCACATGCTGCCCATGGCTTTTTGAAGTGGAAACATCATCAGTGTCTCCCCTAGGACACAGAGAGGGTCAGGCATGAGAGCCTGGCGCCTGCCTCCCTGAGCTGGCCTCCCGGGCTGAAGTCTGGCCCCACCACATGCCGTCTGCAGATTGGCCACATGAGGGCGCCCCAGGACCGACAGCCGACATCCTGGGGTGGGGGGTGAGCAGGTGCAGGAGGAGGAGGGCAGCCGCGTGGTCCTGGAGACAGGCTCAGGAGCAGCCAGTCCTGGGGCTGGTCATTTGCCCCTGCTCTATTTCATCAAAACAGAACCCCCACCTCCACTCCTGGGGTGCAGGCAGATGTGCTCGGGGCTGAGCCTGTGCAGTCGAGGTGGGGAGGGGGACTGCTTGCTGAGGAAGGGTAAGGAAACAACTCCTGCTCCTGGGAGCAACTTTCTCTTCCCAGGCTCTGCCAACAATCCCTTCATTCGTGCCCAGGAGCCATTCTCCTATCTAGCAGATGAGGAAACAGGCCCAGAGAAGGCCAGGGCCCTGCCCACAGCCATGCCACGGTGGAGACTTAACTTTGGGGCTCTCAGCTCCCAGCCAAGCTCTTGTCCCTGTCCTGGGTCACTCAGACCGACTAGGCAGCCACTTGCTATCAGGGAGGAATCTGGAAAGACATGAAGCCAGGCCTTCTGGTCCCATGCTCCCCGAACAAGAGGCTAATCCTAAGCCGGCGGGGCACGCAGGCAGGTGGCTGGCATGGAGCCCTCCTGAAAGGCCCTTCCCTCCACCCCCCGGGGCCTGTGGGAGCAACTGCAGGCAGTCAGGGCCTGCCCCCAGGACCACATGCACTGCTCCCATTGCCTGGCTAAACCCTCCTCACCCCCCTCTCCTGTGCCATCCAGGTCTCTACTTCCATGTCTCTTCCTCTGGGAAGGCTTCCTGGACTCTAGTCCCTGCCCAGCTGCCAGCACTCAGGGGCTGTGCACAGGCTATGGTCATGGGTCTGTGGGAGGTCTGTCACCAGTGTGAGGGTGTTAGGCTCCTGCTTGGGGGACATTCTGCTGCACTGGGTCCCAGGCACAGAGCTGACCATCCAGGCCATCCAGGCCATCCAGGCCAACTGGGACATGGTTGCCAGAGGATGGAATGACCCACCTCCCCTCGCCTCAAGCTGCCTGCTCCTGGGTCAGCTCTAGGCCCCTTCCAAGAGATGTGCCTCTGGGAAGCAAAGGGAGGGAAGAGACGGAGGGGGCCTCTGGGCCCCTGCACCTGAGCTCCTGGAGCTGGGAGAGGGAGAGAGTGGGGCCAACTACAGTGGGGTGCAGGGCTGGTTTGGGGCCAAGGCTCCCACCTGTGGTTGGGCACGAAGAGCCGGAAGTCCCGGATGTGAGTGGCATCTTTGGAGAGAATGATGTGGCCAGTGAACTGGCCAGGTGAGAACCAGAAGGGGAAGTCAGGCGGCTCGCTGAGCTGGAACTCGGCGTGGATCCTGGGGGTAAAGGAGCCTGGCTGGGAGCAGCCCCTGCTGAGCCACGGCCCACCCTGCTGCTTAGGTGCCCAAGCTGGGGAGCCCTTGGCCAGACTCTCCAGGGGAGGACGGGGCTGGGCAGGGGAGGAGGGAGAATGTGTGGGGCAGGGAGAAGCCACGAGGCCTTCCAAGCGCTGCCCATCCTCAGGGACCGGGTCACACGCAGCCTTCCCCACCGGCCTCGCTTGACCAGCCCTCCTCTGAGCCCTCACAGCTCCCGGGCTGTGTGCGTGCCAGCGTCACAGCTCCTACATGCCCCCTTCTGGGTGGAAAACAATTAGGGCTGCCAGCCTCCTGCTAAGCATGTCCCAAGCTTTACCCTGCCCCCAGGAGGAGGCCACCCCCCCAATCCACAGATGAGGAAACCGAGGCCCAGAGAGCCAACTCGGCTTGCCCAAGGCCAGAGGGTGGGACGTGGTAGCCCTGGGGGCTTCTGGACGGGGCCTGCCCTCACGGGGCCCTGCCCTTCCATGCTTCGCTGGGGTCCCCAGCCTGGCTGAGAGGCCTGGAGGGGTGTCCAAGGGCTACACACCGGAACATCACAGTGTAATAGAAGTCGCTGATGGCCGTCAGGCAGGCCACGGCCCCCTGAGGGGCAAAGCGCGTCTTCACGAAGGGCCGCGGGTGGAACATGCTCAGGAGCCGGTGGATGATGACCTGGGGGGCGGGGGGTGCAGTGAAGACCCGTGTCAGCTCACTGGGTCCGGATCCCCCAGGAGCGCTCTGGGCCTGCAGGCCGGGGGCCCTGAGAGGGGGCTGGGGTCTAGGCGCTGAGACGGTGCGGGGCAGAGGCAGAGGGGGTCATGCCTGGCTGGGGCTGCAGCGTTGGGGGAACCACCCCCCACCCCCACCAGGGCTCACCGTGGGCGGCCCTCACCTCTTTGCCTTTGGGCGGCGGTGGGTAGAAGCGGTTGTTGGACAAGTAGCCCGTGAAGACACTCAGCTCGCTGGGGACGATCCACCAGGGCTCCCCAAGCTCCACCTGGCCCTGGGGGGGCAGGAAGGGCCGGAAGTGGCGGGCGGCGAACACCGCGCTTGGCAAGGCTGCAGTCGTCCAGTTGCGGAGGCCGGACAGGGCCAGGCGGGAGACCTGGGGCGGGGGAAAAGCCAGAGCTCTGGGGTGCCGAGAACCACAACGGGGGGGTGGTCCCCACTCCATGCATGCGGGCGGTCTCCCTGGAGCCCTGAACCAGCCCACAAGTGAAGGAAGGCGTGAGACCCAGGGATGCTTTTGTCCTAGGGATGGCCAGAGGCCGGGCACTATCCTGCCAGAGCCCAGGCTCCCCTCAGCTCCCCGGCCCCCCAGTAGCACCCCCTTGGCTGCCTCAGGCACAGCCCAGACCAGAGCGATGGGGCCAGCTGGGACTGGCGCAGGGGGAGGCACGGGAGGCGGAGGCTCTGTGCAGGGGTCCTGCCGGCCTCTTCCCTCCCTCGTCAAGCCCAGTCCCACGGTTCCAGGCCTCACGGACACATGGTCCTGCCTCCTGCCTCTGTGCCAGCTGGCCTGAGTGCCACCGCCTGTCACCCCCTCCACAGCCTTGCCTTCTCCCTGGCCTTCTCTCCAAGTCTCCTCCTGGGGCTCATGTCCCACTGAGGAGGCTTTGGAGAGAAGTCTGAGGAGTGAGGTGGACACCACCTTTTGGGGGAAATCTGTGGGGTAAGGAGCAGGATGCACCTGCCGAGAAGGGGAAGGAAGGTCTCCCCTGGAGAGTCCCCTGTACCACGCGGCCGGGCACCTGGCATGCCCGGTGTTCCTCAGCTGTTTCCCTGTCAGGAAGGCCCCGTCACCATCGGGGGAGCTGAAGCGCAGGACAGGCCCATCTGTCCCCACCTCTGGGCCACCAAGGCAGGTCCCAGGGCACATCCTAAGCTGGCAGCTGCCCCTTCAGCGCCCTCCCCGCCACAGGCAGGATGTCGGCGGGGGCGGTGGAGGCGTCGGCTGGGAGGGCAGCATGTTCTGGGCCCCTTCAGGGGTGCTCCGCCATCAGGGAGCTGCCAGGTGTCCGAGAGAATCAGGCTCCCTCTCCCTTCCCCGCCTTCACGGTGGTGGGGGGCCAGGCCCACCAGGAGGAGGGAGGTCCTCGGAGCTACCCCCAAGAAGACTGAGCAGGCGGGGGGTCTCCAAGCTGGGCAGGCTGTGCTGCACCAGGGGGAGCCGCCTTACCCATGGGGTCCTGCCACCCTGCAGGGGAGCTGCCCACAAAGGGGGGCTGCGCTCTATGGAGAGCTGCTCCTGACCCATCTTCCCTCCAAGTGCAGCTGTGCCCTGGCACCCAACCAGTCCCGCCCTGTCCTCACGGCTCTGGCGGGGGTGGGGGGGACTCATCTATTCGGACAACTTCTACCACCAAGTCTCCCTGCCAGCCTTCCCTCCCCAGATGCTCCGTGGGAGACCAAACCTGTGTTTCCAACCTCACTTACTGGACTGTCCCCCTGGACAGCCCCAGGCGCCTCGACTTCAGTGTGTCCAGACTGAGCTCATTCGTTCCCCACCAGACCCATTCCCTCCTCTGGTCCCCATGGGGCAAATGGCCCACCTTGTGCTTGGTCACCATCCAGAAGCTTGAGTTCCCCCTCCACTTCCCTCCCCTGCTTTCCATTAGTAGCCATGCCCTGTCTTCCTTCCTTTGCCAGCATCCTCTAGGCTGTCCTAGGAATCACCACTGCCTCCCCAGACTGCCTCCTCCTCCCCCCTCCCCCGAGAACCAGTCTTCTCGCCCCCATTTCTCCCCAGGCTGCGGAGCATCCGAGCAGCTATCTAACGAGGGAGCCCTCCTATTTCAAAATCTGCTTTGGTAATTTGCTGCTACAGAATGAAGGCCAAAGTCACACGACGAAGGCCCTTTGCAGTCTGGCGACTTCTCGTCCAGCCCCACTGACAGGATGCCCCTGCCTGTGACCCCTGGGCTCTGGGTCCAGCCACACCAGTTCTCTGTCCGCAGGCGACTGGCCCGGCACTTCCTGCCTCCAGATCTTTGTTCTTGCCAAGGTGGCCTTTCACGGGAGACCAAAAGTGAGTAGGTGTGGGCTGGACTAAGCAGAAAAGTTGCTCCTGGCAGAGGGAACAGCATCCGAGAAGGCCCACTGCTGGAAGAAAGCCTGGACATCTGGAGGGGCTGGAACGGAGCAGGCTGAGGGGGGAGGGCGGGGAAGGCAGGCAGGGTGTCAGGGTGGCCAGGATGGGCTTGAGACCTTGGCCAGGAGGCCTCAGGTGGGGGCAGGGCCACTCAGGAGAGCTTTTGTCAGGCACCCTCCCCATCCCACGACCCCCTCCTGGGGCTGAACCTCAGGTTTGGTTCATCAGAGATCAGCATAGCACCCGTCGGGTTGTGGGGGGGGTTGCTGAGGAAGCACAGAGGTTACGAGTCACAGGCCTCACCCTCAAGAAACTCACAGCCTGGGGCGGGGGTGGGGTGGGGGCGAGACCGACTTGAGGAAAGTAATGACCCTACTTGAGGCTCCTGCTTCAATCCTGCCTCCAGGGCCTGCACTGCCTCCTCTTCTGCCTCTGCCTCCCCTGGCCCCCTCCTCCTGCCGTCTCTACCAGATGGCACTGCCTCCAGGAAGCCAGTCCCGATCTCTTCTCGGTGAGGGGCTCATGCTTATCCCTCCTGCACCAGACTGTGTCTCAAACCCCAGGGTCAGCATCACACCCATTTCTGGACCCCCCAGGGTCTGGCACACTGGGAGCACAGTGGGCAGCTAATAAAGGCAGGGAAGAGGCAAAGAGAAGCAGAGCCTCTTCTCAGGAGGTGAGAGCACGCAGATGGTCCTGTGTCTGCGGTCCCACCTGCGGGCAGCCTCCACCGCCCCCCACTCACACTCACCCCCAGGAACCCGTCTTTGCTCTTGGTCATGGACTCCGGGATCAGAGGCTGGAATCGGGCTTCTATGGTGAGCGTCTCCTCGCTGGGGTCAAGGGGCAGCTCCTCCTCTTCATAGCTGGCCGCAGGCGTTGACCCTGGGAGGCACAGTTGCTGGAGAGGGGTCCGGCCCTCCGGCTGCAGGCCCTCTTTTCTCTGCAGAAATCCACCCTCCCGCCCCCACCTGCACTGGAAAGTGATTTAAGGGAGCCAGGCAGGCTTAGAGCTGGAGTAATGGGTAATGATGACCAAAGTAACAACCAATAAGTATCACATTTTAGTTTCATAGTAGTCTCAAGAGGCAAACAATAACATCATTACCAAGACCATTTTACACAAGAAAGAGTGGAGGCTCGGAGAGGTGAAGTCACTTCCCGAAGGTCACACAGCTAGGGAGTGGGGGTGGGGTGTCAGGATTCAAACCCAGGCTTGTTTTCCTCTAAACCCACAATCAACCATGACTCTCTTCTGAGGGCATTGTGATCTCAGAGACTCCGCTTCCTTAAAGGCTCAGGATCCAGATGATCTCGGTCCTGTGAGGGACACAGCCCTTCACCAGCTGTGCGATTTGGCCAGTGGCTTGTTCCGAGGATTGGATGAGATAATCCACATGTTGTTAGCACCAGGTTTGGTAAAGAGTGAACCCATAATAAACTTGAGCTGTGTCAACTACTACCAGAGGATTCAGGGTTAGGAGGCCGTGGAGCTAGGGCTCAAACCGAATTCTTCTGACTTCACCCGGGACCCAGCTGGCTGGTTGTCCCGGTTCCCTATGTTCTATGAACTGAGTCCGAGATGAACTTGGTGCTGGCCCCACCAAGGGCAGCACCTGGGCAAGGCGGCTGCCTCTCCCAGTGGCTGGGGTCCCAGCACCAAAGAGAAGCTACTGCCTGGGGTGTGGAAAAGAGAAGGCACAGGCTGGGCCTCATCTGCTCTGCTCCAGGCCGAGGTCAGCTCCGTTCCCTGGATGATCTGGGGTAAATCCGTCAGCCCCTCTGGTTTTCCTACATGGGCAATCGAGGCCATGCTGCCCTGCATGTCCCTGTTCTGGGGGCCTCTTGAAGAGAAGAGAACCACCGAGAACAAATGAAAGCAAGGAACAGAACTGTCTTGGTGTTATTAAGCTCTGAGAGAGACAGCAACGCCATCAAGGAGGGGATGACCTTGATTTCTCAGCCCTTTTCTGGCCCAAGGTATGCCCAGTCTGAGACCTTTCAAGTGTGGAGGGAGTCCTGATGAAGGTTTAGGGAGAAAAGAAGGCTCTTTCCAAAGGGGTGACTGGTGGGAGGGAGGAGACCCAGACACCTCTAAGGGGGAAGATAGTGGCAATGCTTGTCATGGCTGCTGTCCCCGGGCAGGTCGGTGGGACAAAATGATGCTTGCCATCTTCTGGCAAACTGACTGACAGGCCACCTGGGAGCATTCAGAAAGATTCTTAAATAGGAATCATCAGAATCCTTCGGGATGCCTTTCTAAACCGTATACGCCCAGAATCCTCCTCAAACCTATTGAGTCAGAATCCTAAGGGGCTAGAGTCAGGAAGCTGTCCTTTTAGTCAGCACACCCCAACAGCTCCTCATGCAAAGCCCTTTTCTGAAGAAATCACAGTTATTTCTACATTTGTAAGCTGATGTTGCAAAACCTGCCAAAGAGCAATCTGGAAACCTCAGAGGAAGGGAACAGTTAGAATGTGCAAGCTTATTCTTCTGCCTTGCTTTTTCAAATATTTTACTCATCACAGATAATTATTAATACCCATGCCCAGCATGTTATGACCTTTTAGTATTTTTCATAAAGTTTTATTTTCTGACTTCTAAGTAACTCATCACAGACAATTCATAAAACTTTTAAGATATAAAGAAAATTAAACACACTCATAACTGTGCCAACAAGACAAGCTGCTTCTGTTTCCTACATAGATTTGAAGTTTGGGGCTTTTTATTTTATGTTTTCTTTTCCCAAAACTTGGTCCAGTTTTGTACTCCTAGCGGCCGAGGTGGTAAGGGAGGGAAAAAAAGATTTATGTGAAAAAAATTACTAGTGCCTTCGAGCCCAGCAAGCTTGTCCAACATGTCATTTTGAGGGAACTCACTCCCTCTGTCCACAAAAGAGGACAAGGAGGTGGCTGGGTAGATGTTCTATGAAGTGTTTGCAGAATAAGAGGTCAAGGCCAAGCCACGTGAGGCTGACCTGTTTACCTGCCCATCTGCCTTCACCGCCAAACTCAATGCCACTGAGAGACACTGACCCACATCTGCTCCAGCAAATTTGCATTTTTCATCTGACCCTCCTCCTCTGGCAGGGACTGGTCACTGGACCAGCAAGTGGCCAACCTACACAACCCCCACCCTGAGACACAGAAGGCCCATCACTGGCCTCTGGGGCTCACTCACCTGCGAGCAGTTGGCATCTCCTCCTTGCCTTTCCCATCTATTGACCTACTTACACCCAGCTACTCAGATAACAAGATCCCAAGTTCAAGAGATGTCATAAGACGTTGGAGAGAAATGGACACAGAGGTTGGGGTGTTGGTGATACCATGAGAGAAACATTTAATAATTTGTGAGATTATTTCAGCACCTCATCTTTAAAAAAAAAAACAACACTGATTATAACTAGATAAAAATGTTTTCACCAGGACAGGCTAGAAATCCAACACTGAAGCAAGAGTTTAATCATTAGTAATACTGGGAAGAGCTCCTTCCTGTCTACTGAGCAGCTACTGTCTACTGGTCATTCTGCACATTTTCTCTCTAATCCTCAAACCTGTGAACTGGTGCAGGACCTGGAGCCAAATGGCCCCGGTTCTAATCCCGGCTCTGCACCTCCCTGTGCCTCAGTCTCCCCAGCTGTAAACAGGGGAATTAGGACAGTAGCTATTTCCCAGGACACTTCGAAGATTAAAGAGAGAACTCACGTGAAGGGCTTCAGATCACGTCTAGAAGCTGTGAGGGGGTTAACTAGTATTTGCCCTTGAGAATGGGCTCAGGTGGTGCCGGGGCAGCTCGCCTGAACCACCAGCTGGGAAGGGTCAGAGCAGAGAGGACCCCAGGGCTGCCAGGGTCCCTCATCTCCCTCTCCAGGTGGCCCTCCTGCTCAGAGCAGACACAGTGACCAAGAAGCTGAGGGCCATGACTCAGGTGCCCTCCTCCCCAGACCCCAGCCCCTCCTGGTACCTGTCAGCTTCTCAGCAATGGGCTTGAACTCCTCGGGGCTGATGTACATATCCTGGTCTGTGTCCAAGGAGGAAAAGAGAAAGAGGCCTTCTGCCCCCAGGGCCTTCAGCGCGGACTCCTGCTTCAGAGGAAGGGGCTCCGTTGAGCACCATTTGGATACCCAGCTGGGGTCCCAAACAGATGGAGGGGCCAGTGCCCAGCACCATCTTCCTCAATCCTTCCAACACTTCCCAGTCCACCCATCCTAATGTCACCTCTGCACCCTCCGGGAGCCGCGGCCGCCTCCCGGTCCCTGCTGGGCCCTGCTTCACTCTGCTCCTTCATCCACTATCCACTAGGCCCAAGGCTATGCTAGTCTCCTTCTATCTGCCCCGTCCCCATGTCACATTCTTCCACAGTGTCCTCTCCTGTCCCCCCAGCACTGCCCCGGCCACCGCCAGACTCTCCCCGGTCCCAGCTTCACTCCTGCTGTCCAAGCCACTGCTGGGACCGCCCCTCGGGTCTGTCCCAGGCCCTGCCTCACGCTGGGCCAGTGTTCTGGCCTTTCTGCACAGCCCTCCCAAGTCGGCTCGACCCCCCTTGTCCCGCCCTTTCATGCCACCCACCCCGGCCCACCGGTCCCTACTTTCCAACCCGCCCCTTCCCCCAACCCGGCCTCCCGGTCCCCTCCCCCCTCCCTCGGAGTCCCCCCACCGCTCCCTCCGACACCCCCACCCCCTCCGGACCCCTTACCCCGCCTCCTCCCAGTGCCCCCCCTGGGACCCGACCCCCAGAGCCCAGGACCCCCGCGAGCCCCGCGCTCGCCCTTCCCACCCCGGGGCCGGACCTGCCGCGCGGCCGCCTGGGCCTCGTTGTGGCGGGCGTAGGCTCGGGCGGCGGCGGCGGCGGCGGCGGCGGCGAGCAGGGCCCCGAGCAGCGCCAGGGCGCGGGCGCGGCGGGGTGCGGGCGGCGGCGCGGCGGGGTCGGGGCCGGGCCGGGGGCCGGGCGGCTCGCGTTCACCCCGCGGGGCCCGGCCCATGGCGGCGGCGGGGCAGCGGACTGGCGGCGGCGGCGGCGGCAGCGGCGGGGCGGGGCGGCCTCCGGGCCACGGCGCGGACGCGGGCTGGGAGGTTTCCGGGGGCGCCCGGGGCGTCCGTGCGGGGGCGCCGGGGACTCCCTGCCGCCCGCCCTCCAGCCCTTCCTGCAACCCGGCTCGCAGTATGAGCGGGCCTCAGCGCCCCGTTCAGCCCCGCAGAGGCCTGGGAGGCGGCGGGGCGCGAGGAGAGGAACGGGATGGGGGGGGGGGTTGTCCGCCACCTCCGAAGCTTGCGGGGGAGGGGACTCAGGGCCACCAGGCTTCGTGTCCCCCTCTGTTGGCAGATGTGAGGGAGGCCATGGGGGGGCACCCCACCCTCCACCCTTACCCCACCTGCTTTCTAAACCGTCTTCAGTCCCCCAGAAGAATAAAAACTTGACAAAGAAAGTTCTACCCCTAGTCCATTCCCTTCAGGGTCCGGCTGGACGGCGACCACTGCACATTTGTGGGGGGCGGGGCGGCTACCTGAGGGCCACACGCAGGTGCTGCGGCCCTGAAACCCCTCACCTGAGGGGCCAGAGTGTCCTCACCTATGGGGTGGGGGGTGTCAAAAGAGGCCCTCCCTGTGGATTGTGGTGTGAAAGAAATGCCTGGGTTGATGGGGCTGCGCTGGCAGCCCCTTGGCACGGGCAAGGCCGGACTGTAACTTACCAGCTACCTCTCCTCTGCGGGAGGTGGCACCATGGCAGGAGAGATTTCTTCAGAGAACAACTCTTGGTGTGCCTGGAGGAGGACCTTGGGGATGCGGGTGGATGGAGTTTGAAGAAACATTTTAGGATCTGTCAATACATTTGGTTCCTGTCTCCAGAAGCCTTGGTTCCCCTGGGGACCTCTTCCATCAATCCAAGGTCTCCAGGAGCCAGGGGATGGCTCTGTCTTTCCCAGGAGAGGGCAGCAACGCTTAAGCCTCTCTCTAGACAACCCCGGGGAACAGCCACCATCCTTGGAGACCCCTGCCAACCCCAGTCCATGTGCACCTGCCAGGTCCTGGATGTTGGAGAGACCACTGTGTGCTGGACCTGGTGTTGGGAGCTTCATGCTCTTATTTGTTCTCAAGCAACCCAGTGAGGTGAGGACTGTTTGCCCACCCAGGTTTGAGTCCGTTACTCCTGCCCAGCTGCCTCCCAGGAGATGGCCCAGCGGAAGGATTGGGGGAGAGACTTTCTTCTACCACCACTTTTGTCCTTCATGGATAACCAGCCTTGACAGCCCCTTGTGGGCGGGGCCCCAGCTTCCCAGAGCCCACACCGGACCTGACACATGGTAGGCACTCCAATGTCTTTTGGATGGATGACTCCCAGGGACTGAGACGTGTGGGCTCTGGACCTAGCTTTTGCCCAGAGCTCTGGCCCCAAAGCCTCAGGGGGACCCACGGAGGGCCTGACATCTGCTGTTGGCTTCTGAAGGCTTCCGACCGTGCTACTTCCGACTCATTACCGCTAATGTTTGGGGACACCCTGCATACAACAGATGCTATTAGAAAACCAAATTCTGCTCTATCAGGAAGCAAAGCTAACAGAGCACAAAGCAGGTTAGGAGGGGAAGATTGATGAGCCAGGGACCCTGGAAAATAAATGAGGGAAGTTTTCTTTGCCAGAACACTTATTTATTACACTTAGTTCTTATTAAAGACACAGATACCCCACTGATCTCTGTGGTCCAGGGCTGGGGAGATGGGTTGCTGGGATTGGAAGGGCGCTGGAGGAACATGCGTTTTTAAGACTTGACTTAAGTCAGGGGGCACCTGGGTGGCTCAGTGGGTTGAAGCCTCTGCCTTCGGCTCGGGTCATGGTCTTAGGGTCCTGGGATCGAGCCCCGCATCGGGTTCTCTGCTCAGCGGAGAGCCTGCTTCCTCCTCTCTCTCTCTGCCTGCCTCTCTGCCTAAATGTGATCTCCGTCTGTCAAATAAATAAATAAAATCTTTAAAAAAAAAAAAAAAAGACTTGACTTAAGTCAGTGAGCCTCCGGGAAAAGGATCCCTGTTGGGACCCAGCTCTGGGAAGACAGCTCTGGGCTTTGGCATTGGAGCCGGACTTGGTGTCCCTCCGGTGGCATCCTTCCCAGGAGGCTTGACTCCAAAAACCTTGGGCAAGGCCAGGCCTTGAGAGATTGGGCCAGGAGGGTCGCTCCCATCAGCAGTGGCGCTGCAGGGCCTTTTGGCACCTTGTCTCTGAGCCCTGAGTGGGCAAGGGTGGTATTCGGGGGTAGCGGCAAATGGAAATGACATCACGGTAAGTGGCATGCTGGCTATGTCCTTGAGGGGCTCCCAGGTGAGCCGGGAAATCATTCTTACATCTGCTCAACACATACTTATGGAGGGTCTCCTATGGTTGATTCTGGGCAATGGGGTCCATCAGAGAAGAAAAATGGACTCTCTGCTGTTCTAGACAAGTCGGTGGGGTCTATGACTCCCCCACCCCCACGATCTTACCCCAGAGGTAAGTGATCTGAGAGAGGGATGTATGCAGAGGAGGGTGCCTGGGAGGGTCAAGAGGGACCAGAAGAGGCCTCACAGAGTGGAAGGCCAGCCAAGCCTGAGTTCAGGAGGTCACCAGTCAGAGCACCAGGGGAGGATCATTCCAGGGGCAGGAAGAGCAGAGGCAAAGGCCTGGCGGCGTGAACATCAATGGCACGTCTCTGGCATGATGAGGATTTGAGCAGGGGGCCACAAGGGTATGTGAAGGGAGAGGGGGCAAGAGAGACAAGCTGGGGCTCCGGGCAACTGGTGGAAAGCTTGGACTTTATCCTCAAGACAACAGAGTCATCTGGAAAGCAGGACATCTAGCCACAGAGGTGCCCTTCCAGCTACGGAGGTGGGTCCTTCCCCTCCCTATTGTGTCCACAGCGGCCACTGGGGCAGACACCCCGGGCGCTCCATCCACCTGCTGGAAGACAAGGCAGGGCCGGGGGCACTGCCTCGCACCCTCGCCTGTTCTCTCTCTCTCTCTCACTCACACGCACACACACACACACACGTGCACACACACCCCTGCCTGCCCTCCAGTAGCATCTTCTCTTCCTCTTGCTGTTTCACTGGGCCAGACTTGCTGGGAAGGGGCCCCTGCTGCTCTCCGGGGAGAAGAGCAAATTAAGGTTTCTTTTTTTCTTTTTTCTTTTTTTAAGATTTTATTTATTTATTTGACTGACAGAGATCACAAGTAGGCAGAGAGGCAGGCAGAGAGAGGGAGGAAAGTAGGCTCCCTGCCAAGCAGAGAGCCCGATGCGGGGCTCAATCCCAGGATCCTGAGATCATGACCTGAGCCACTCAGGTGCCCCGCAAATTAGGGTTTTCGACTCCAGCTCTAGGAGGATAATGACCTAGGGTTCCAGGAGGAGGAAAGCCACCTGCTGCTGGGTTTTGTGCTTTTTCTCCAGCTCTAGGAACCTGGATAGGTAGAGGGTTTTTTTTTTTTCCCGGACCCCAACCCCTGACCTGTTGCTGCCCAATCACAGGACCAGCATTTGGGAGCAAAATGTCACTTGGGAAAGAGGAGGCTTTAGCTGCCTGGACCACGGGAGTCTCCCAGCAAGCTCAGGTCCTACTGTGTGCCCGGAACTAGTCTAGGGTCCTGGCACACAGTGTGAAGACAGACGAGGTACTTCCTCTTTTGGAGCTGAATATTCTAGCAGGAAGAGAGATGATTTCGGATAATGGTGACTGTGAAGGGGTGAGACGGGGAGGGTCAGGCAGCTTCCCGAGGATGTAGCATGTCCACAGCCGCTGGGATGAAAAGGAAAGAAGAGGCCAGCTCCCGGAGAGCAGAAGGGAGGGCCTCCCAGGCCCAGGGGCCAGCACAGAGGTCCTGAAGAGGAAACAAACTCCGTGTGTTCAGGAAACATGAGGAAGGCAGGGCGGGCTGTGTGGAGGAACCGGAAGGGTTGGCGGGAGAGCGGGGGCCGGGGTCCCAAGGACGTTGCAGGCCACGCAACAAGCTGCCAGTGGATACGGTGGAAACTATGGGAGGCTTTTAAACAGGGTAGGGATGTGTCCTTTGTTTTTATTTTTATTACTTTTTTAAATTAAGCTTTTATTTTAATTCCGGTGTAGTTATCTGATGTGTCTTCAAACAAAACGTTCCAATAGCCAAAAAGGAGAGATACCCCCCAATCTCCACCAACGAGTGGATGAACAGAATGTGGCCGATCCACATGGTGGAGGTTTCGGGGCAATAAGGTAGAACGAGGCCCTGTGACCTACGACGACATGGACAAGCGTCGGGGACATCACACTGGAGCAAAGAAGCCGCACACAGAGACCGCACACCTACTGTAGGGTTCCATGAGAGTGGCAGGTCAAGAGTAAGGCCAGTCCAGAGCCAGAAAGTAGATTCACGGTTGCCTGGCTCTGGAATGGGGGTAGGGAGAGGTTGTTAATGGGCACAGGCTTCTTTCTGGGGTATAAATGTTTTTAAAAGGACATTATGGTGATGGTTGTACAAATCTGTGAGTACATTCCAAAAACACGAATTGCACACTTTTAGTGGGTGAGCTTTATGACACAAACATTATGTCCCGATAAAGCTGAGGTTTTTTGTTTTTTTGTTTTTAAGACTTTTCTGGTTTCCGAGTAGAGAACGGACCGAGGGGAGCAGGGGTAGACAGAGGGAGTTGGGGAGGCTGGTTCAGTCTCAGCCCGAAGACATTGGGCCCCGGGTGGGGCGGGTCGTGCAGCCCGTGTCAGGTACACAGTGGCGCCTTCCTTCCAGAGGTAGGAAAGCCTGCGAGGGCCAGGCTGCCGTGTGGACATGACCCTGAGCTGCCGCAGTGTCGGGGGAGGGGGCATGTGCAGGAGTCTGCAGCTGTGAGCGAGTCACCAGCCTATAAATGACACTAAAGCCACGGGAGTCGATGAGATCATCGAAGGAGAGAGAAGAGGCCCTTGGTCTGCGTGGCCTCAGCAGCTGGTACGTGGCCACAGATGTGGCCTTGCCTCTACGTGCTGAGTGGCTTCGGCTGGATTCACAGGCACAAGGCTGATGCCGTGATTAGCCAGAAAAGAGATGAATTATGGGAGTCACGACTGCCTTTGGCTAGGCTCTTGTCCTGTCCAGGCAGGGAGACCTACTTCCTGGGGTCAGGCAAGGGCCCCAGGACTCTGCCCATGAGGACAGCTTTATTGTCAGCCCCATGGGCACAGGGCTGTGTCGCCTGCTTGCTACTAGAATCACCTGGCCGCCTGGCAGCTCTGATGCATGGTCTGGGTTGAGCATCACTGGGCTGGAGGGAGTCCTAGCTGAGTTTTCCTGGGTGGGCCGGGGCGGGGGGCATTTTGGAGTGCTGAGCAGGGAATAACAAATCCAGAAGAATTTTTCCTCCTTATTAAAACACGCTTCCTCCCATCCTGTCGCTCCTTCAGGACTGGAGGCCAAGCTCTCAAATACAAAGACAGGCAAGATTCATGCAAGCTACAAAGAATGAGTGGGACATTTGGGGGCCTTCAAAGGGTTAGGTCAGGCCCAGGAGAACGGTGCTGGGTCAACAGCCTCGAACTCTGCTCCTCATGTCTACTCTGAACTATGGCTGGGGCCAAGGTTGAACAGGGGTTGGGATGGTCCTGCTCACGGTTTGCCCAGGATGGAGGGGATGCCGAGAGTCTGGGGGCTGCTCAGAGTTCTGGGCAAGCTGGGAGGAGCTGGCCCCCTACCATGGGAAGGACTCGTCTCAGGGTCCCTTGAGGTGCTTACTCGTACATCTCACCGGCAAAGGGGTAGAAAAGAGCTTTATGATGACCAGACAAAAAAGCATTAGAACCCTGAGTATATAGGACGTAAGTTGTTACAAGTTGTCTCTTATAAATTTGAGACTGAAAACTCAGTGGAATGTCCATAATCTGAAGACTAAAAGGGAATTCAAATGCCGTGTGCCTGAAATCAGTCCGAGGTGGGAGAGCTCGGCACAGGGTTCGCTCCCAGGGTGGTGGGTATTGGCAGACAGCAGGAGGGAGCTCTCCGCATGCTGGGAATGTTCTCTAACTTGATGCGGGGGAGGCTGCGTGAATGTGTACACAGGTGAACATTCCCGGAGCTGTATACTTAAGTTCTGTGACTTTTGCACATGTGACTGTGTCTCCACTATACCTTAGTCAAAATGTTCTTTTAAGGGGCGCCTGGGTGGTTCAGCTGGTTAAGCATCCGACTCGATCTCAGTCAGGTCTTGAGCTCAGGGTTGTGAGTTCAAGCCCTGCGCTGGGTTCCATGTTGGGCGTGGAACCTATTTAAGAAATAAGAAGTTCTTTTATTTTTATTTTTTTAAAGGTTTATTTATTTATTTGAGAGAGAGGGAACAGGGGGGCAGAGCAGAGAGAGAGAGGTGGAGAGAGTCCCAGACTCCATGCTAAGTGTGGAAGCCAATATGGGGCTCAATCCCATGACCCTGAGATCATGACCTGAGCTGAAACCAGGAGTCAGAGGCTCAACCGACTGAGCCACCCAGGTGCTCCCCAAAAAAGTTCTTTTGAAAAAAATTTCATTCGGGAGCACCTGGGTGGCTCAGTCGGTAGAGCAACCACTGGATTTTGGCTCAGGTCATGATTTCAGGGTCATGGGATCGAGCCCTCATCGGGCTCCACTCAGCAAGGACAGCAAGGAGTCTGTTTGTCCCTCCCTGTCCCCATCGGCCCCACCCCCCTACTTGCACTTGGGCACACTCGCTCTTTCTCTCTCTCTCAAATGGATAAATAAATATAATCGTTTTTAAAAAGTTTCATTTAATGGCTCAAGGAAAAAAATGGGACTAATTTAAAAGACGAGAGCCATGGAAAAATAAAAAGCTACGTGAAGGAAGACACAGTGATTGGGCTGGAGGGAGGAAGGGTGTCCGGTGTCCTTAAGAGAAAGATCAAGGATGTGGAGACAAAGCTGAAAGAGAGAGGAGGAGGCGGATCGCTCCTGACCTCTGCAGAGAGGGGATTAGAAGGTTGGATCTGTTTGTTCTCCAACAGTCTGTCTGTTCTGGGAGAGATCCCAGAGAGATTCCCCAGTGGAAGAGGCAGTAGGTCAGAGAGCGGGTGAGATGTCTTCCTTAGGGAGCAGCAACAGGTCCGACTGGGAGGGCCCTAAAGCCACGGTGGGTGATGGCAGTCGGGGTGGCCCCCTTGGCTGGTGATCAGGCGGGCTTGCGACAGGAAAGGTGCCAAGGCCACGTGGTGATTGTAGGTGGGGAGCCTCATGCTGGGAGAACATGTGAGGCTGGAAAGGTGACCCAGCACAGGGTGGGGTACAACCAGGGGACACAGGGAGATCGAGGCCTGTGCGGGACCCTCCATGGAAAGCCATCTCCTGGTTGGAACGGCCCATGGGGGAGGGGTGAAGGTGGACAGAAAACTAAGTTTGAGACCCAGAACTCACTGGCGTCATACCCGCCACAGATCCAGAAGATTCTGAAGAGAAAAGAGAAGGCCCCAGAGCCAGAAAACAGTCTTGGCTCCGCACAGGCTGGCTGACGAGACGTGCCATCTGAGGAAGCAGCTTCAGTTATCAAAAGCGCAGCCCGACCTGCTTGACAGGAGTGAGGCCACAGAGGGGAGTGGAAGCTGCAGGAACAAAGGTCAAGGGAGGGGCTCCGGTCCCCCTCCGGATGGGAAGAGTCCAGAGCATCATGGAGACACAGGGCAGGAGACCCTTGTTTCTCGGGTATTCCTGGGGCCAGGGGGGTGGGGCGGGGCGGGGAGCCAGTCTCAGAAGCTTCTGCTTCAGAACCCGAGACAGATGTAAGGGTAAGATGAATCCGAGGCCTCACCCCTCAGAAGTCAGAGGAAACTTTCAAAAATGCGAAGTAGGTCATCTCATGGCCCTGCTTTAGCCTCTTCCTGGCTTCCTGCTGCTCAGATTAAAGTCAGACTCTGCCCTGGGCCTGCCTCAAGGCCCTGCAGGATGGAGGTGGGTCCACCCGAGCTGCTCCGGCCCAAGGGACAGCACCCTGCGTTCACCACCGCCCTCCCTGTACTTCCTACCTCTGAGCCTTTGCACTCGCTGTTCCCGCTGCCTGGAATGGTGTGTCACACTGTCCGCTCCCCATCACCACTGTCCCCCTGTCACTCTCTTACGTCCCCTGCTGGTGGCCTCCCAAGCACCGAGCTCGGCCTGCACGCCGGCCCCACCCTGCCCCTGGTCTGGAAGCCGCACGGGGGCGGAGACCTTGTCTGTCTTGTGGAAGCTGCACCTGCAGCCCCTTGCCCACTGCCCGGCAGAGAAGGTTAAAGGCCACCTGTGGAATTACAGAGCCTGGAAGGTTCTGGAACGGTGGCCTGGGCAAGGAGCCCCGTAACCTGTGAAGGTCTGGGGTTCAGCCTGAAAACTTGCATTTCTAACAAGCTCCTGTTGCTACCGGTGCCTTGGACCCAGCTTCCATACTCAACCACGGATCAAACAATGGGCCAGTGCTGGATCGTTCTGTGGGCCAAAGCAGAAACCCCTGCCTCAGTTGTCAGGGGAACTCCCAAGGAAGAGTGACTGGTGGTGAGCAGCTCCTGAGCGTCAGGGCAGGAGGGTCTGGGTGTCTCCCCGCGGGGAGACAGCCACACCCCTGATGACTGCAAGGTTGGCTGATAAATCCAAAGCCTTGGGAGAGGGAAGTTGAGGAGTGGGCGTGCATGTGTGTGCACGTGCCTGTCTCAAGGGAAAGGTAGAGAGAGGTCAGGGAAGGCTTCCTGGAGGAGGTGATATAGAGGCAGCCTTGAGGAATGAAGAGGAGGTTAGTAGGCATACCTGGGGGTTGGGGGGTGGCGCAGAGGACAGTCCAGGCAATAGGCACAGGGATGGACATGGACAGAGGTATGTGAGAACATGGGCAACTCTAGATTGGTTTCTAAAAGGAAAGAATCTCTGGGCTATTTGCATGCTTTTCTGGGTTGGGTTTTACCATTCTCTGAAACACTGAAGGCTTCTGGGAGAGAGATCTCAGTTATCATTTTTTACATTCATACCAGGGAGAGCTCATAATTTTTGTCCAAATCGGTACACTTTTGAGAGCAGAGGGGGGTGTTGTTAATTACTGGGCTGGAACAGTATGTCTAAAAACTAAACCGTCATGAGCAAATGTCCGGAGGAGAATGAGGGCCACTCTGGATCTGGGGTCATTTATGTGGGGAGGGGAGAGGAGGAGTGTGGCCGGGGGACCACTGTGGGCATCTGCCCAGAGGTCAGGAATGGCTGTTAGAGAGACCTAAGCAGGTCTCTCTAGGCCTCAGTTTCCTGCTCTGTAAATCTCTGCCTGTCGTGTCTTCCTGCCAAAGCTGTAGGAAGGATTCATCAGGTACATCCTGAAGAGGAAAGATAAACAGGACCTCCCCCACCACCCCACCAACCCACCATCCCTTCCCCTGCAAGAGGAGAGCCTCTGCTAGATTCTGGGCAAGCTCCCAGCATCTTCTTTAAGCCCTCCCCCTCTGCCTGAGCAGCAGCCCCCCTCCCCCTGTCTCCCTGACAGCCTCCCCCCGCCCCCCACCAACCAGGCCAGCCCCTGGAAGTCCTTGGATCTTTACCCCAGTTTCCCAATTTCATAGATTCAGGGCTAACGGCAAAATGCTTGCTCAATGTGAAAAGCAGAAAATGTTCAGATTTATTGCTTTGAGATTATGGATTGTCTCCTGGGCCTGGTTGATGCAGTTTCCTCCAAGTTTCAGAGCATTTTGTTTAAAAAGAAGGATTTTTGACAGCAGTGTTTTCTAGTTTACAGAGAGCGTTCACATAATAGCAGTAACAATCATTACTATATGTACTGAGTTACTACACTGGGGAACTCAATTAACCCTCGAAATCTCCCTCCCTTTCCACAGCGACAGGCAGAGGCTCAGAGAGGTGAAGGGGCTTGCCCAAGGTCACACAGCCCAGGGAAAGGGCAGGTCCATGGTTTCAGTCAGTCCGTGCTCACCCTCTCCTGTCCTGCCTTTCTGATTTTCAGCTTGACCTCATGCACGCAGATTTGCAGACATACAGTGGGTGAGAACAAAACAAAACAAAAACCAGAGGCTGTTGTTGAAAACAGACACTGGAATGAGTTTAACCAGGTACGTCCAAGGGAACCCTCACCTCCCCAAACAATATATTTTGTGCTAAGATTAGTTTTGTAATGATGCAGGTGGTAGAGGGTCCAATGGGACAAGGATTCAGTGAGCAGAGGACTGGTTTTCTAGATCCTAGGACTGAACTGTCCACGATGGCACCCAGTGACCACCTATGGCTATTTAAATTTAATTAAAATGAAATAAAATTTTAAATTTAGTTCCTCAGTCGTACTTGCCACATTTTAAGTGTTCAATATCCACCTGGGGCCGTCCTATTAGACAGCACAGAGATAGAGTATTTCCATCACCACAGAAAGTTCTCCTAAGCCACCAGCAAGCCAGCTCCTGTCTCATCCAGACTATGCTGGAGGCCGCGGGGAGCCGCCGATGGAGGTGATAGCTTCCTCTGCCACCAAGGCAGATGCCATTCCAACACCTGAGCCCCTCAACTTGGGGGAGGTTACGACTCCATGGATGCAAATAATTTTTTTTTAAGATTTTATTTATTTATTTGACAGAGAGATAGAGAGAGAGAGCACAAGTAAGCAGAGCAGCAGGCAGAGTGGAGAGAGAAGCAGGCTCTCTGCTGAGAGCCCGATGTGGGGGCTCGATGTCGATCACAAGACCCTGGAATCATGACCTGAGCCGAAGGCAGCCGCTAAACCAACTGAGCCACCCAGGTGCCCTGCAAATAATTTTTTTAAAAGATTTATTTATTTATTTGAGATGGAGAGCACGAGCAGGAGGGGCAGAGGGAGAGGATCCCAGACTCCTTGCTGAGCCCGAACCTGACACCGGGCTTGATCTCATGACTCTGAGATCAGGACCTGAGCTGAAAACCAGAGTTGGAAGATTAACCCACTGCACCACGCAGGGGCCCCTCCATGAGAGCAGATGAGCAGAAACCAAAGGAGCAGGCATTAGCAGAGGCCTCGCTACTCAGTGTGGTCTGAGGCCCGGCAGTATCCGCATCTCCTGGGAGCTTGTTAGAAACTCAGGAGCTTGGGCTCCGTGCCTGACCTGCTGAATATGAATCTGCATTTTAACAAGATCCCCAGGTGATTCAGGTGCACGTTCAAGTTTGAGAAGCTCTGTCTTAAGAGACAGGAGAAGCAGGATCAAAGTATTGTTCCAAATATAGGGAACCAAACATATTTTTAGATACTAAAAAATAGCATTAGCACCCCCATTAGCGTGTGATTGAGCTTTAGTCACAGAGGGCTGAGTGTCTGTGTGCCACATAATCAAGGAGCAGAGCCCCCATGGGGGACCTGGGAGGAGCTGGCCCTTCCCTGTCTCCAGCACATTGGCGAACCTTGAAGAAGTCCCCTCCCCAAAGCAAAGGAGGCCGAGGTGAGATTCACATCATGGGTCTCAAGGATGCTGCCTTTAAACCAGATTTTCTGCTTTTGCTATTCTTCCCAGTGCACTCGTATTTGAACTTTGCCAAATGCCAAGGACACAACGTGATGCACAAAACCTCTTCACAAACACAGGGGATTAAAAGGAAGCATCTGGAGAAGGGCTCTGTCCAGCTTCTCAGGAGTGCAGCGCTCCCCGGCCTCAGTGCTGGGAACCAGCTGCTGATCAAGCTTTCTGGCAGGAACCAGCCTCCCGCCCCTCCATGAAGAAAACAGGTGCAAAAGGTGGTTCCCTCCGACGAGACTCCGAAAGAGAATGGCAGCACGCTGACCCTTGGCGGGGGAAGAAGGGTCCACCGCCAGCACTGGTTCCAGAACCGGGATTCCGATTCCATGGCTCCTCCTTCCATGAAGATGACTCATCCCTTAATTTCTCTCTCTGCTCAGCCTACCTTGGGCCTTACTTATTTTTATCCCTGGAATGGAGTTAAGTTGCCGAAAGGATGGTATTTCTCCACCTGCAAGGCCCTCCTGGAGGATGAATTTTAAAATATTCATTTTTACAACTTGCCCCCAGGGATAACGCAGAAGACAGAAGGCTGGTGACGGGGTGGGAGGGCAGGTAACATACAGCAATATGGGCCCAGCGGGGAAGCCCGGGGGCCTTGGGGAACTGCCGAGGAGCTTTGCAATGGTGAGACATTCCAGGAGCGGATTCTGAGGCGCAGAACCAGAGGCGAGGGAGGAATGGTCAAGGATGTTTTCATAACTCTCCTTAAAATACTGAAAACAATCAAAGCAGAACCTGCAAAGAGTCCTGCTGTTTTGCCTTCACAAAAGGCAAAATGAAGTGCGTGGCTTCATTATCTCGGCAGCAAACTTCCTTTTCTGCTCCTGGGAACAGCCCTTGGGGCATTGCATGGGGTCCCAGTGGGTCTCTCATTCAGGATGCCCCACCGGCTGCCAGCTGGGAGCACGTGACTCACGCTGGGCCAATGGGAAGCCCGCTTCTTTGAAGGGCCGCAGTAGGATCTGGAATTGTTTGAATTCACCTGTCCTGATGGGGGGTACTGGGGAGACTGCCCCCTTGGTTCTTGCTGCTTGGATTCCTGGCCACGTCCTCTTCCTAGTCTTTCTTGTGGTTGGACTGTTCACTCTCCTGAGATCCCATGAGTCACCGCAAAGCATTTCAATATGTTCTCTTTTTCTTTTTTTTCCCCCTTCCTTCCTTCCTCCCTTCCCTCTCTCCCTCCCACCTCCCTCCCCCCTTTTTTGGCGTAAGTTAGACAGAGTTGTTTTCTATTATTTGTAACTGAGAGCCCCAACTGTCACAAACCCAAATGCCCAGAAATAGAGGCTTAGATCCAGAACGCATGATACAGAACACGATGGAATATTCCACAGCCAGGAACAGTGATAAAGGTGTATTTGTTGACATGGAAAGATCTTCACAATATATAGTTGAGAGCAAAAGCAGATTACAGTAGAACAGTATGCACAGTATGGTGCCATGTTGCAAAATATATTCTGTACATTCATAGAAAAAGATTTAGAAGAAAATATAACAGGTATATTCATTCTGGAGGGTAGAATGGTGGATGGTTTTCTTTCTGCTTAGCATAAAGATATTCCTCACCTTTTCGACAATGCTTGTACAGTGGGTTTTTCTGTTTTACTTTTGTTTTTTTGTGTGTGTGTGTTTGTTTGTTTATTTGTTTTAATAAACACAGGCAGGTCTCCAGAGCCTGTCAAAAGTGAAGTGACTTCCTGGGTTCAGGCAGGGACTTACTCACCAAACACCAAGTTTCCTGTCATGGGGATGGCTCCCCCATAATTCTGACTACTTAAGAAGATTCTGGAAGCATCTGCATCTCCAGAACAAGGAAGAAGCCCTTCCCATATGGCCAGGGCGCCAGTGGGTCCCACTTATTCTCACAGTAACCTTGGAATGTGGGAGGTTCCTCCCTCTGTTTGATGGAAGAATGGGCTGAGCGGTGAGGTGACCTATCCAGGGTCCCACTGTGTGGACATAAAGCCAGGTCACTTGGCCTAGGGCTCCAATACCCCAGGGGCTACTCAAGTTTATAATGGCCAAAACGAAGCAGCTGAGCATGGGGGAGGGTTCAGAATGCCCCTGTGTGGTCAGCTGTGGGACAACCTGCCTCAACTCCTTGTTCTGTACATGGCCTCAAGGTGTTGGACCTCTGGGTGGGAGGGGGGAGCAGGTAATGTCACTGGGGAGAGGGGGTTTGTGGGATACTCTTCCTGCTGCTTGTTCTTATCTTCCAGGTCTCGGCTTGAAAGTTAGCTGCTCAGAGAGGATCTCCTTGCTGCCCTAAGATGATCCCTGGCCACAGGCGCCTCGGCCCCACATCTCCTCTGTAGCAGTTCACGTGACTCACAGTCATGATGCTTATCTGTCCATCTACTTTACAGGCCATCTTTCCCCTCCTTGGCTGTATGCTCCCTGAGGCCAGGGCTTACAACTGTTTCACTCCCGGCTGTGTCCCTAGCAGCTAGCCCGGTGTCTGGTCTCCTACGGGCACTCACCACGTGTCTCCTGAATGAGAACCGATGGACACACGACAGGGGTCCTGAACACACTGTAGGGACAGGGCTCCCCCCGCCTCTACCAGCTGATGACCTCAGGCAAGCTGCTGGCCCTCTCTGGGCCTCTTCCAAGCCTTAAGTATAAACATCCAACTCCATTTAAAGGATGGGCTTCAACCTTCCTGAATTTTTAAGACAAATTTAAGGGAAGGCAATAGAAGTTGGAGTCGTGTCTAAATTGTATGTCAGATCAACTGCTGGTTGATTATTTTTCTGGGTGATAACATTGCTGTGGTTTTCCCAGGAGTCACTGGTGTGCAATGAACCCAGTTGTATTTCTTATTCAATAAACTCTTTTATTGTAAGTTTACAGATTTTCCCATTACAATAATGAAAATAGCACTAGTGATTCGCTAACATTGAGGCCCAAATAAAAAGGGAACGCCCCCTCAAATTATAAGGTAAATGCCGTGTAGTTGAACGTATAGTAAATGTTGGGCAGAAGGCATTTAAGATCTAGAAAATGGGGTCAAGGTCTATGTGCAAACACTTTAAGGTTTAGTTTCTCAAGATGCTGCTGCTTTGGAAAGCCCATGATTCTGAAACTATATTTGTAATTTGTGATAAAACACAACTGCAGAGAAAAGGCAAAATCAAGCAAAATAAACAAACAAACAAAAAAACCCCTCCCCAAATGAGAGGAAGTGAATCAAAGGCATGGGGACAATATGCAAACCTCCATTCACTGGGCCTTATAATGGCAAGTGAGTGGGTTTCATAGAAATTCTCCGTAGAAAGGAAAGTCTGGGCCTGGGGGGACATCACTGCGTCTCCAAGTCCTGTCTCCTCACAGAGGAAAAGAAGTTTCTTGTCTGACACATCTGCCCTGGGTCTTCCAGGAATGGGGCCTATGTTCCCAATCCCTTTGAGAACAGTCCCAAATCCTGAAAAGGCAAGGCATCCCTCCGGGGCCCTGGGTGTGGCAGGGAGACGGGTCAGAGTCGGCCCCCAGCCCTGCTGGAGCTGTCCGAGTGATTCACGGGGAGGGGGTGGGCCTCTGTGTTGAACACCCAGTCTTCCAGGGAGAGCATGTCATCTTCAGAGAACAGAAGATAGAGATACCTGTGCCCCCGGGGCAAAGAGGGAAGCAAGACAAAGCTGGTGAGGGCACTGGGGAACAGGGGACCACTGGCAGCTAGTCTCAGAGGCTTCCGCAACACTGGCCTGTGGCTAAGGGTGCAGGGAGGTTTGAGATCCAGGGTCTACCCGCAGCACTGGTCCCAGGGAAGGCACTGTGGATGCTGAGGAGAGCACTGAGATCTGGGGCAGTCAGACCTGGTTTAACTCTGGCTCTGCCCTTGGCTTTCCTCTGTTATGTTGTACCCATCTGCCTTCACTCAGGTACTTGCGCCCCCTGGAGGAGAGGCCGGCCAGGTCCCCTTATGGCTTAGATTCTTCTTTCTTTTCATGGTGGCCTGAGTACTGCTCCAGTCCAAACTCTTAGGCTGCTCCCTGATGTGCCCCCCAGGAGACTCTAGACTAAAGCAGATGTTAGGACACTAAAATGAATAGGGAGTTGTGACTCCAGAACTCCAACTCCCCAAGCCAAAGGAATGGACTATTCCAATCCATTGCAAAGGGTAAAGCACAAGGTTTGGGGAAGAGCAAGGAAATGGGGTGGCTGACTTCCACCCCCAGAAAGTGAGGGAACAGCGCAGGAGCAAAGCTTTAGAGGGAAGGTCAACATCAGTGACCACTGATGCTATCATTCCTCCCATTTTACAGAAGAGGACATGGTTTCAGAGATCCGAGGGATCCAAGGAGACAGGTTACAGAAACTAACTTAGCACACCACTCGTACTTGGAGTTGGGGTGCTGTCTGGTCTCTTTCTGAGGGGAGAAACCCACCTGGCCTGAGGGGCATCCTGGGGACCCCAGGCCCCCTAGCCATGGCCCCCCCCCCCTGTGATGGCAGAACTTGTTGGTGAAGGGAGGGACTGCTGACCCCAGGCCTTGCCCTCCTCCTCCCTCCATCCCTAAGAAAGTCCCAGTTTCCCTCTGGAAAGACCACCAGCCAAACCCCAACTCACTTTAGTGTCTCCGCTAGAAAGAAAGTCTGCTGCTTGTTGTCATGGTTGGGGACACTGCTGTACACGTCTTGGATCCCGGAGAAACCAGCTTCCGTCCGACAGTATTTCTCCAAGGCCTGAAGAAAAGAGAGGCAGCTTTGGTGCAGGGAGAGGAGAGGCCCCCCGCAAGATTCGTGCCTGCCCAGGTCGTGAACAGGCAGGCCCCGGACCACTCTGCTGGGGACCCCTGGCATTTGTGGAAGCAGAAAGCCAAATTATTGTTCGAGGGCTCAGCCGCCCTGCCACGGGGCTGAGAGCTTAGTCCCAGCTGGCTGCCGGCTTGAGCTCTTCTCCTAGTCTGAACTCAGAGGACACAGGGCGCCTGGGTGGCTCAGCGGGAGAAAGCCTCTGCCTTCGGCTCAGGTTATGATCTCGGGGTCCTGGAATCGAGCCCCGCATCGGGCTCTCTGCTTGTCAGGGAGCCTGCTTCCTCCTCTCTTTCTGCCTGCCTCTCTGCCTACTTGTGATCTCTCTCTGTCGGATGCATGAATGAAATCTTAAAAAAAAAAAAGTGAACTCAGAGGACATTCTTTTGGCCCTGAAGGGAACCAGGCTGAGCCGACAGACTCACCCACAGCGGTGGACAGAGGAAGGCAGCGGAAGGCTGGGACTTGGGGACTGGACTTAGCACACCCCACGGATTCCCTGTGGAGATTCGGTCCCTGGTCCAGAGGTGGGAGGCCCCCGGCTGTCTGCTCTTGTATATAAATGCCATTTTTACACACTGAGGTCCCAGGAGCACAGAACACTTACTTGGTTTTCACTGGTCGAGAATGGGGCCTTTGGGGAAGCAGGGGGATTCTGAACCACAGAGGTAAACCTCAGCCCTCCCCAAGTATAATGTCCTGGGTGTGTCTCTCCCCAGGACAGTCTATGCCTCTGAGAGCAGGGGGCCCTAGGGAAAGTTGGGAAGGGGCTGGACAGAGAAGACTTAGCATCCCTCAAGACCCATCTTTCTGGACTTTCCATACTTGCCTTTGACACCCGTTCCCTGCTGGGTGGTTGGGGACAAGTGAGCTAATAGTGGGGAACAGAGCCCAGAGATAGGTGGGGGCCGCCCAGGGCACAGCTGGCTTTGGGCAGAGGAGGGAGGTGATCTGTCAGCGTGGCAGCCAATTCCTGTTTGAGAGGAGAAATCTGAAACCATCTCAGGCTTCAAGGTCAGAGGGTAGTGACTGTGTCCCTCTGGCTCCCGCCTTGCCTTTAGCCCTCAAAGTTTGCTGGCTCTGAAGCCTGGGCCCCAAAGGCTGTGGGTGCCCAGAACCCTCTCCATAACTTCCCAGCCCACTTTCATCCAGCCGGGGACTCTTGGCTCTGCACCTACACCTTGACCCTTTGCACTCAGAACCTGAGCCAGATGTCAGCCTGGTGTGACCTTCCTCTCTGTGCCTGAGCTCGGGAGGTTTTGGATCCTGCCTGAGCTCGGGGGTTTTAGACCCTGCCTGAATTCCCGGGGCACCTGTCACGCAGTCGGCCCCCCACCCTCCCGCCCAGCACACTCACCAGCACCACCTCCCAGCCCCACTCCCTGTAGATGGGGTCGTGGGTCTGTCGCCACAGGTACATGTAGCTCTCCACCACCTCGGGCCGCAGGATGTAGTAGCTCTCGCTCAGCTGCGTGGCCACGGCCTCCCTGCCCGAGTTAAACCAGAAGGCCTCGGGCCCCAGTTTGGTATCTGCGGAGAGGACCAAGCAGAGGACCTGGGTCAGATCTCCCAGCTCCTGCTTTTCAGGACCCAGCTGCCCCAGGAGCACTCTCAGTGGCCTGGAAGCGCGGGCAGGTTGACTGGCCCAGGCCGAGCCCTTGCCTGCACTGCCGAGCCTGGCAATGCCCAGCTTCCCTCTTGGCCTAGGCAGGCCAAAGCAAGACCCTTGAGGCCTCAAACATTGTGTAGTTTTAGAATCTGAGAGTCCAAATGAACTATCCAGTAATCTGGGGAGAGAAAGGTTTGGGAGATGTTCCCCAACTTGTGTTTTGAGACCTAAACTCTGCAAGATGTTAACCAGCCAGGAAAGGATCTCAGGTTTAAGGACGTTTGGGGAACAGGGGGTCAATGAAGTGAAACAGAAGTGAAACAGTTTCCTGCTAAGTCTGCGGGATTTAGCAGGTTTTTTGTTTTTTTTTTTAAGATTTTATTTATTTATTTGACAGACAGAGATCAGAAGTAGAGAGGCAGGCAGAGAGAGAGAGGAGGAAGCAGGCTCCCCGATGAGCGGAGAGCCCGATTCGGGGCTCGATCCCAGGACCCTGGGATCATGACCTGAGCCGAAGGCAGAGGCTTTAACCCAGTGAGCCACCCAGGTGCCCCTAGCAGGTTCTTTAACATGCTGATCTGCGGTGCTGCTTCTCCACAGAGAAAGACCCCTTTTTCAGGGAAATGCTTTTCCCACCTCCCAGAAGGAGCCTTCCAGAGCTGACAGGCTGGGACACTGCTAAGCTCAGACCGGGGAAGAACTGCCCAGAAGGCACATACTCAGGCAGCAGCAGCTAGAAAAGAGGGCTTAAAGAGGTCTGAGATGTTTTGGGTTTTGGGGTTTTTTTGTTTTGTTTTGTTTAAGATTATTTATTTATTTGAGACAGAAACCACGTATGGGAAAGAGAGGCAGAGGAAGGGGTAGGGAGAGAAAGAGAGAAAGACAATGAGCTGAGCTGGGGGAGGGGCAAAGGGGGAAGCAGGCTCCCTGCTGAGCTGGGAGCCCAATAATGTGGGGCCATAATGTGGGGCCAATCCCAGGACCAACCCACTGAGCCATGCAGGCACCCCTCAGTTTTTTGTGGGTTTTTTTGGTCACTGGTTTGTTTTTGGACAATTTGGTGCCTATTTGCTGGAAGGCCATAATTATAACCACCACAGCCACCACTGATTTCAAGGGCTGTGCTGGGTGCTTTAGGTGCATTATTTCGATCCTTAACAAATGTTTTTTGTTTTTGTTTTTTTCTTCTTTTGTTTTTTCTAAGGTAGATATTAGGGTCTCTCTCTCAGGCATAGGGAAACTGAAGATCAGAGAGGCTAAGTAATTTGTCCAAGGTAACATAGCGAGCTGTGACTGAGCTGGGATGTGACACGGATCTGTCTGATGCCCTTTCCCTGGACTGTGCTCTTGTTCTTTCCCTCCTGGGTCTGAGACTCTAGGCCCTGAGTTTAGGCAAGAGGGGTCAGCTTCTCCTCCCTTCAGGACCTGCACACCCTGAGTCGGTCAAGTGCCGGGCTCTGGTCCTAAATGTGCCTTCCTTCTTCCCATCAGGTCAGGACCCCGAGAAGCCCCAGGTTGTTCTTAGATGACCGGAGCCTCGCAGGACATCCTACTCTTCCATGGAGGGCTTCACAGAAGGGCTGTGCCATTAGCCGGACCATGGCCTCGTCGAGTTCTTGGATGCTTGCTGCTGCTCCTGGCCGCTAGCAAAGAGCTATTTCGCCCAAGCTGCGGACGGGGTCGGGGCACAAGCGCCTGCCGTGGCTGTTTGTGGATGGGCAGGCTGGCTGGAACAGCATGCTCTCTTACGTGGATGTCTTTTATGGTCTGGGTTGATTGTCCCAGACAAATTGTGAGCTTTTTATTATTCCTGAGATTGCCTTTTTGTTTACAGTTCTGGGTCTTTGAAGGGAACTGCAGACCCATTGGAAGAATCCCCTTGTGAATTGCGGGCTTCGTGTAACCAGCTCCAGGAGATCTACATTCCACTGGAGGGTCGCAGACCCCTTTCAAGCTAAAACACGCCTTCCATGCTGGGGCTGAAGGCAGCCGGCGATGTGCCTTCTATGGGACCCTGTATCTCATCCCGGGAGATTTGTGTTATTGTTCCCGTTGAACAGATGAGAAAATGGAGGCCACTGGTGAGTGGCAGAGTGGCACCTGAGCCAGGTTTATGGCAAATCTTAGGTCCTCTCCTCCAACCAAGACTGCGATTACACCCAGAGCAGTGGGCACCTCTTGGGGACCCCGGGGGAGGGCTTTTTCTGAGGGGCACTGTCTGCAGAGGCAGCACACAAGAAGAAGCTGGGCATCAGATGACATCAGAAGCTACTTGTGCACTGTGTGACTTTGGCGAAGTCACTTCCCTGCTCTGGAATGACTCGGTTTCCCCACATGTAAGACAAGGCTCATGTTCTCTAATGTGCCTTCTGACTCTAGTATTTGACAATTCTGCAATGAGTGTTAGGTGGGGAAGGTCAAGAGGCTCTCAAGCCTTCTGGTGATCTTGATTCAAAGAGGGTGATACACAGGGTGGTGCTTGAGGTGGTAAACCCCCAAAATGGAGGGGTGCCGGGGAGGAAGGGTAGAGGTACACTCAGGGGTAAGGGCCCAGGGAGAAGGGATCTGCTACGCTCAGGAAGCTGGAGGACCCTTCACTCTGTGCCCCTTACAACGGACCTAGGCCAAGTTCTCTCTGGGCCTCAGTTTATCTGTGTTGTGAGGTTCAGCAATGATGCAGGTCAAATGCTGAACAACACTGGGCACAGGTGCTTGATACATCACCCTTATTTTCCTTTTCACTCAGGGTATAGTCTTAGTGCATTGACAGCACACCCCTTATACAAATTCTCCATAACTTCCAAGGCAAGACTGCCCTAAGACCGTGTGTTCCCTTCACTCACTGCCGCTCTGCTGGTTTTTCTAGTTCTTCCTGGTGTCTAGCCTCAGTCTCTCCTCTGCCCCTTCCCCTTGCAGGGTTACCTGAGCGGGCGTACGATTCGTGGCACGTCTTGGTGATCTGGGCTGCGAGCTCTCGGTAGTGGGCCCTCTTTTCTTCCTTGGCATCCTCAGCGCCGAGGGCGATCATGCCCCCAGAGAAACAGGCCAGGTGCCCCATCTTGTGGTCCAGAATCCCCCCTCGCCACTCAGCAATGTAGGTCAGCCCCCCAGGAGAGACATTCACCAAGTAGGTCTCTATTGCCTGGGAGCAAGGTGGGAGTCGGACAGGGGGGAGAGGCGTAGGAGGGGGAACAGAGAAGGGAGGGGGAGAGGACGGAAAAATGAACATTTTGCAGACAGCAGTGAATGCAGCTCTGCTGAGCCCTCCATCCCAGGCAAAGGAGGTCCTTGACCTTGGCTGGCGGCTGGCGGTGGTCCCTGATGGGGCCGTAGGAGGTTCTGCCACTCGCCTGGCTGAGGCCTGGTGCCTGCTGGGGTCTTGGACACAAGGCAGCTCCCCGGACTGAGTCTCTTATTTAGACTTTTTTAAACAAATATTTTATTTTTAAATAATTTCTACACCCAGTGTGGGGCTCAAACTCACAACCCTGAGATCAAGAGTTACATTCTCTACCAACTAAGCCAGTCAGGTGCCCCTCTTATTTAAGCTTTTATATCTTCTATGTATAAATATTTTTTTAAAAATCTTTAAAAATTTTTATCCATCCTCCACGATGTCCTCTGTTAGGGAATATTAACCTGGAGCCCAGCTGGCCTGTGGACAGGCTCCAGGGGATCCAGAGGCCAGTCAAATTGTATGTGACACTCTCGTGTATGGGCATTTCCCTGGGAAGAGGGTCCCTATATTTTATCTGGTTTTCGGAAAGGACCCAGGGAAAGTTAAGAGCTGCTCTCTACAGGCCCTTACCATACACCTTCTCATTTGATGCCCTCGACAACCCTGGCACACGGCTGTCATGCCCTATACAGACAAAAGGATAAGTGGCTCATCCCGGGTCACCCAGCCATGCCAGGACA
The DNA here is from genome assembly GCF_020171115.1 of Neogale vison. Classification (NCBI taxonomy): domain Eukaryota; kingdom Metazoa; phylum Chordata; class Mammalia; order Carnivora; family Mustelidae; genus Neogale; species Neogale vison. The sequence goes on along the minus strand of NC_058092.1, from coordinate 19,083,276 downwards.
AGGGCCCCCAGATGCCCAAACTGGGCATTTTCTACTACCTGATGGCTGCTCCTTCTGGTAGCCAGGGGCTTTGAGGGCCCCTATCCCCAACTTCCACAGGAGATGATACGGCTGGTAAAGACTCTAAGGAAGTTGGGGGAATGTGGTGTCAGGCCAGGGTGCCCCCCCATTCCCTGCTGTTAGTCCCTGGGAGCCTGGAGACAGAGGTGATGGCACTGCCTGTGGCTCTGGGTCCAGGCCGGGCCTCTGGAGTCCTCTGGAGGCCAGGCCTCTTCCTGCATCCCTGCCCCTTCCAATCTATTTTCCAGGGGTCTCTGCTCTCTGTAAATAATGGACTAGTTTAACCTGATGCCACAGACATGGCTCCCAGGAGCAGATTCCTCAGGTTCAAATCCTACCTCTGTTAGTTCCAAGCTGTGTGACATTGGCGGGTTCTGTGGGCCCTCTGGGCCTTGACTGCCAAGTAAATGTATGAAAGGGGGACAGGACGTAAACCACCTCACAAGGTTGTGAGGATCAAATGCACTGTGCGTTCAGAGCTCAGCATACTTGCTCACACGGCGTCCTCAGCACCTGCTGGCTCGGACAGTTCCTCTCCAGTCCCTCCCATGCCCCAGCCTCTTCGCAGTCACATCCCTCTCCTCCCACTGAGTTTTCCATGAGCAGAGGCTCAGGGCAGGGGATGAAGCCCCTGAAAACACACAGCCTGGACCCTGACTCGGGGAGTTCGCCTGTTAGGAGATTCCCAACAAAATCACACACACACGGGAATTACGATTTGTGGTCAGCATTTTGAAAGAAACATGCTCCTCCTCTACTCCACGGCCCCAGCTTGCCTTTGCGCATGCGCCACCCATCCAGGCCACTGCCACGGTGCTTGCCTCCGGTTCCCTTTCCACGGGGTGCTCTCCCCACCTTGTGCATCCCTCCGTGTATGTTCTGTGGCAAACCTGTCTCTCTCCCAGGACTCTGAGTGCTGCCTGACGGCAGAAGCCACCCCCACCCCCACTCTCCAGCCCGGAGCAGGCATACAGTAAGTCCTCAAACAACATTTGCTCCTGGATCTGTTCCTTTTCCCCTCCTGCAAGGTCCCGCACGGTGGGCTGGCTCTAGGACCTTCACTGAGTAGCAGGTGGGGAAGCTCTGATGATGTGCGTGGCAGACCACCTGTGCCATGGGGGATGGAGGAGTGAAGGGGCCTGCGGAGCCGCCCACTCTAGGGCTGGGTCTGCTCTCCGGCAGAACGTGGTCCACACGGGTGGGGAGGAGGGGTAGCAGGCTAGTCCAGGGTGCAGAAATCTGGTCCAGCCACCCGTTGTGGACGCTTGGGGGAAAACACAGACATCTCGGAGAGACCCCGTGAAGCCTCCCCTGGTGGCACAGAGACTGTCCCTTCAAGACTGGATCTCATGGGTTACTTCCACTTGGGGTTCACCCCAAACTAAGTAATCATGGTAAAGAGGAAATGACAGGCCAGTCTCATTGTGAGGACACAACTGAGACAAGCAGATAGGTATAAAGATGAAAAAAATAAAATAAAACAAACAAACAAACAAAAAAACACACCAAGGCTTTCTAAAACTCTAAACAAAACACAAGACACCGCAGGCTGGCAACTGACCAGTTAGGCTTAAATCATCCAAGAGACCAGCGGAGCTGAGGGGGAAGACAGACCTGGGTTTGGATGCCAGCTCTGCAATGTGAGGGTTGGGTGACTCTGGGCAAATGATTTCCCTTTTTTGAAGACTCCCTCTCCTAATCTGTAACAAGGGAATAATTCCTGGGATGGCTGTGAGGTTATTCAAAGACTCTGCCTTCCTTTGCCTCCTGGTGGGGACCCCATTGGCCTCACTCTGCAGAGGAATTTCAGGCAAGCCAGGCTCCTTTGTGGTTGGCAGGAGCACTGGATCTGGAGTCAGTCCGATCTTTGTTTGCACCCTGGCTTTGACACTGGTTGCCGTGGGACCTCAGTTTCTCATCTGTAAGATGGGGCTAACTAAAATAAGACAAGGTAGTCATGGCACCTGCCTGGAGGAGGCCACCGAGACAGATGCTCTCCCTGTTCTTGTTGATCTTCCTCCTGTGACCCTCAGGGGTGTGCCCTGTTGGCCTGTCTGAATCATCCCCAACTCACCCCAGCTGGACAGTGGTCTCACCCCACCTCAGGGCAGCTTTCCAGGCTGTTTCCTGGGCCAGGGCCCAGACATTCTGATGTAGCCTTGTCAGGGTGCAGCCTGAACAATGAGATTTTACAGCTTCCCCAGTGATTTTTAATGTGTGGACAAGGTCTAGAATATTCTTCAAAGTCCCAAACTTGCCAGAGGCCCAGTCTTTACCCAGGGTCAGAGATACTCCAGGCTATTCACTGGGGATATCAAACAAGGGGAGCAAAGCCAAGGTTCTCTCCTCTTTAATCAAGTGCTTTCCATAAAACTCCCAGTTTGCTTAAATAATTCATGGCCATTTCTTCCCTTGAAGCCTCAACCACTGTGTGCCCTGAGGGCAGGGAACCAGGCTGCTTGCTAACTTCATGTTTACCCTGCAAGGAATGGTGGAAAGCGCAGACAGGCCTTTGCCAGCAGCACACTCTGCGCAGGCTGAACACTGATCCCCTGACAGCAGACACTGGCTGTGGTCTGAGCTTAGTTGAAGCTTAAGCTGGGGCTGAGATGCAGACGGAGATGGGACTGGAGCCTCAGCAGCCGCTTCATGACCAAGGTCTTGGTGCTGGGGAGCTGGGTGGGGAAAACTCATCACCAAGCCTACAGTTTAAAAAGTCCATGGGTGTGGAGGCTTGTTTCAATGGGTTTCCTTTAAGCACTACCATTCCTGGCCAGATTCATGCAGCCAGAGGATAGAGCTCATTCATCCATCTATGTAACTGCTCATGCCCTTCCATCCACCATATCCACCCACGTACCCATCTTTCCACCTGCCTATCCACCTACCCATCCATCTCTCCTCTACCAACCCACCCATCCATCCATCCACCCATCTACCCTTCCTCCTGCCCATCCATCCACCCACTCATCCATCCACCCAACCATCCACCCAACCATCCACCCATCCATCCATCTAACCACCCCTCCATTCTTCCACGTACCCATCCATCCATCCATCCATGCATCCCTTCAGCAATCATGTGTTCATTTGCTCACATGGTTATTGTACACTTCCTATGTGCAGGTATTATTGTAGGAGTGATGCAGACACGGTGAGTAACTAGATGAGATCCTTGCTCCTAGATAGCTCACATTCTACTTGGGGAAGACAGACGATGAGTAAGCAAACATGTGCCCGGAGTAATTTCCGATGTTGATGAAGGTGAAGAAGAGCCTAAGTCTGGTGTATGTGACAGAGAGAGGCTGTGAAAGGCCAGTTTCCAGGGGCATTTGACTTGACCAATAAATGGGGCCCAGCCATTTGAATGCTATTCCAGGTAGAGAGGACAGGAGATACAAAAGCTCTGAAGTGGGAATAAGTCTGGTGTGTCTGAGGAAGGAGGGGGACCAGAGCTGAGAGTAAAGGGGGAAAGAGTTCAAGGTGATTGGTAGGTCTAGATCATGTGGGCAAAGGTGAGGAGTCTAGCTTCTTCCAAATGCAAAAGGGGAGCCAGTGAGGTAGGGACATGGATCTCTAGTTCTTCTGGCTGCTTTGTGGAAGGAGAATGGACTTCAAAGGGGAGGGGATCAAGAAGACTAGTTTAGGGGACATGACACCTCAGGCCAAGGTGGTGGCAGAGTAGAACCAAGTTGCTCAACTTACTTTGTAGGGAAACAGAGGCCTGGAGCCTACCCAGTGTCTTTTCCTTAGTTGGGCTCTGAAGTACCTACTGATGGGTTAATGGGATTCCGTAACCCCCTTTCCAATAGCTCAGGCTAACCACCTTCCTCTTCTATCCTAATTCTCCCTCTCTTTGGAGAGACTCATCTCAGCCTACCACGCCTTGTTCAGTTCACACCCTGTAGACACAACAGTTGTGGGGAGAGACAGTTGGAGGGATACTGGGAATGACTTAGAAGATGACTTAGAAGACTTTAGCTTCAGCTCTGCCAGCTCTGTACTGTGTGGCTTTGAGCAAGTGCCTTCCCCTCTCTGGGCCTTGTTTTCCATCCCCATAAAGAGAAGAAGCAGAGTTGGACGATCTACTGGAGGAGGCCCTGCCCTGCTTACATAGGCTAATTACAGTCCCTCTGGCTCTGCAGGGAAATGGCTGAGGGTCTTGCTTTGGCAGCCTCATTTGGGGGCTCCCAGGCTAATGTCTGGCTGTGTTCTGGGCTCTAACACATTCATGGAAGGCCAGACACCATGATTTCTGAATCAGACTGACTGCCGCTCCCTGTAAGTTCTTGGACCAACGGCTTTACTGCCTCGAGCGTGGGTTTTGTGTCTATAAAATGAGGATGCTAACGTGGCCCTAATTTCAAGGCAGCTGAGTAGTCACAGCTGGGTGTGCAAAGCACATGGCCGGGAGGGAGAAGATCTTGTTCTTCTGGCCAGCTCGCTATGGGGGAGGGGTGGGTGAGGCCCTGGCACTCAGGGGTCAGGGCCAGAGCTAGGGTGAATGGCCAGCTGCCCACGAAGGAGCAGGCGCCTGTCTTACCTCCAAGGCTTCATAGTACATATCTTTAGCCTCCACATCTGTCTTGGCTGACATCAACCAGGATTTGATCAAATATTCATAAAAACTGTCCCCGAGGCCTCCAACCGAGACGTGGTCTGTGAGGAGAGAGAGGACCATGCGTTACATCCAACTGCTGAGGCTGCTGGGCCGGCCCCCCAGAGGGAATTCCCCCGGGCAGCGAGCACCCCCCCACACCATCCCCTGGGGGCCACAGGCGGGTGGGGCAGCCTCTGAGCCCCATCCGCCTGTGGGAGCAGGGACAGACAGGAAGCCCCGGGGCGGGACTTGGGGAACCCAGGACCATCCTGAGCCCTGCTGTCTGGCACACAAGCGCACGGCTCACCCAGGTGTATAAATCATGTCCCTTTAGCAGGCCAAGGACGGCAGGGCCTCTGGTTATTAACTGTAAATGAGTTGCATTTCTTTAAAAAGATAATCTGGTGGCAGGGAGTTCAGAGATTTTTATTACCCGGTGACAAACATGGTAATTAATGCTGGGCAGGTTCATAAAAGGCCATGGAAAGGAGGGACAGGAGGCTTAATTGAGTCAGAATATGGAGCCACTTGGAGAAACCAAGCTTCTGCTGCGCAGACTAGGAGAAATGGAGTTTCCAAGGAGCAGGGGTTGGGGAGAATCGGGTCTGAGGAGCCCGTCTTTGCCCTGGGGGCATCTGCCTGGAGTGGCCCCCATGGGGCAGGACTGAGTGACTCCGCCCAGCGCCATCTGTGGAGAAGGATGGTCAACCAGGAGCACTTAACCAGAGAAGCAAGACAGGGACAGCACTTCACGCACATGCTTAAAAATTAATAACAGGGAAACATAAAGGCATTTAATAGCTATAACAAAGAGCAAACTTCAGTTCCCTGTTAAGATGCACTTAAGCAGAGAGACAGAGAGAGAAAGGAAAATGGGAGCAGAGTAAAGTGGGGGGGGGGTCGCTGGCGAGGGTATCTCCAGCTCCTCTGGAGAAAGGGGGGGAGGAAGAGAGAAGGGAGGGGAAGTCGGTGGGGGGAAGAGAAGAAGGAACAGAGAATCCATCAAAAGCTGTCATTCCTCCAGGGCCTACATGGGCCTGGAGCCTTACTGTACTATCTGTAACAACCTCCCAAGAACCCAGCAAGGTGGGCACGGCCAACCCCTCTCCCGGAGGGGACAACTGTGGGCAGGCCTGCAGGGCTCCTCTAAGGCCACCAAGGTGGCAGAGCTCTCGCTTTCTGCTACTTTACAGCTAATCAGAGCACAAACGCATGCTGTTTCTCTGCCTAGAGAGAGAAAAGACAAGTGTGAGGAGAGTGGGACCCAAAGTCAGACGGTGAAGACAGGTGGGGACCAGAAGAGAGGAAGACCCAGAGTAAACCAGCCCTTCCAGCTCCTTCCCGCCCCGTAAATAACTCATGGCCCAGCAAGGGCTCAGGACCTGTAAAAACTGGAACAGACCAGAGAGATCCTGAGCCTCGGGAAAGCGCAGGAGGGGTTCTGTGGGGGCTGGATCCTGCTGTGTGAAGAGATACGCAGCAACACAGCACATCCCTGACCCCCCCATTGCTTACACGGTGGACAGAGCACAGAGGAAGGGGCAGGAGCATGCCGGGCCCAGCGCGCAGATGCCGCGTCCGCAGCTGGAGCAGGAGGTATGTGCCTGGCAGGGGTTAGGGAAGGCTGCAAGTCAAACCAGGCCGGTCTCTGCTGAGGGGACCCCCCCACAGCTCACAGACCACAGAAGAGGCACACGGGCCAGCAGCAGGGGGTGGGGGGGGCTGCCATCACCATACTCCTTTGGGCCTGCCACCTGTCACTGTTTTCTCTGCCACCCAGACACTCCTAGCCCCCTGCCTCGCCAGTCATCTCCCACCTGTGGTGACCCCTCTACCAGGAACACTCCTGCCGCCCCTTGCATGGCTATCACCTTGTCACTGCTACACCCCAGCTCAGACATCCCCTCTGCAGAGAGGCCTTTCTCGGTGTTCTCATAAGCCCGCTCATCATCCTTCCCTACGGGGGGGACCATGAGGAACAGGTGAGAGAAGGCGCACGCAAATCTGGCCCCACGGTGCCTCACGTGGGAAGCACTCCGTGGCAGCCAGTCTTTCCATTGCTGGGTGTGTGCCTTGCCCGTGGCGGCTCCCAGAGCGGTGATATTGGTGTCTGCCTCCTCCACCAGGCTGTGGGCTCTCTATGGGGAGGGCGCGAGTATGATTTGCATTTTACACCCGCTGACTGTATGGCACACGTGGATACCCAGTAAGTCCCGAAGGAAAGAAAGGAAGGAAGGTTTGAGCTGTGCTGGGAAGGGCCTTGAATGCCAAGCCAAAGAGTTGGGACTTCATCATGTGGTTGCAGAGTGTCTAGGATGTGGCTGAGGGCTCCACCTGGCAGGTGTGTGCAGGAGAGGGGAGTCAAGCCCCCAGGAGTTCTACGGGTGTCTGCAACAGGGTACCCTCTTCGGGATATGTGAATGATTCTCATTTGGAGGTCCCACTGCTTTCTGGCTTGTGTGTGCCTGCGGTGTCCTACCCCAGCACCGTGTGGTACATAGAGAGCGCAGAGTGGGAATTAGAAGACACAGATCTGCCATTAGCTCAGGGCAAGCCATTTTCCTCTCTGGGCCTCCACCTTTTGATCAATAAAATGCAAGAGGAGCGTGAACTGGTGTCCATGAGCCTGAGCAGAGTTGGGCCCTGCTGCTTGCTGACCGTGTATGTCAATACTGTCATCACACTTGCAGCAAGAGGTGGTCACCGTACAGTCTGGGAACTGGGTGGTAGGAAAGTACCAAGAACCCGGGAGAGGCTGCCAGGCTGGGGCTGATGGGCAGCTCACACTGCTAACCCCACTGGGGAGAATGTGGAGTTGCCACACCCTCCTGCTAAGGAAAGTGGGGATTCAGGCAGCGGACCAGGTAGACAAGCCCCTCCAGGGGCCACGCTGACTGGCAGGCAGCCTTCTGAGCTCTACGTGACTCTGCGAGGATGGGTCTCGTCTGTGCCACGTACCAGCAGGAGCCTAGTGGACTTACCCTGGCCATGAGTCCTAGTGGCCGGAGGGTCTTGGCCTCCCCCATTACACTGCAGCTCAGTGTCCAGCAGGAGCGGGGGGCAGAAGGAACAGGGGCATGGGACCAGGACACAGCCCCAACTCTCCCTCCCCAAGCTGCAGCTCCTGTGGTTGCAAATGGGCTAACCAAGGATTCAAGAAGAAGAAAGAAAGTAAACACACTACGCAAGTTGGGAATGTTCTCGTCCGTTGGAAAAACACACAATTACCAAAAAATCCCAATGAAACCACAGAGAACCTAAGATGAGCCTGGTTGCCGGAGCTGGGGGTCGGGGAGGAGGCAGGCAGGTGCCTGGATGAGCAGGGCTCTAGCTTTCCCTCTGCCCTTTAGCAGGCCTCGGATTCATGTTTTATTAATATGAAACAATTTTCCATAGGTGGCCGACTTTGCTCAGCCCAGCGACCCCTGGTGCAGCCTGAAAAGAAAGTTCTGCTTCTCAGCAGGGTGGGGGTGGGGAGGCTCCCTGGAATTTGCCAGGGTAGCTGCTCATACAGGGAGGTCACGCCCCTCTCCCTCCCGATGGCTTCTGCTGCGTTGGCTTCTGCTGCGCTGTCCCGGAGCAGCTAAGGCTGGCAGTCGGGTAGTTTATCTCTTTACCCAGTCAGGCCTTGCAATTAAAAGCAGTAACAGTTAAATCTGTAATTCAAACCTTCATTTTCTCCCTGCACTTTTGGATTTGGCAGTGTGTTTTGGTTAAAAATACCTTGTATTTCTGTAAGTGGTTCTTGCAGGAGGCCACTTGGGGGTGAGGTCATCACGGGGGAAAAGTCCTTGGGTCACATTTTCTGGGCCTCCTGGACCTGCAGTTACAGAGGCCCAGGGTTGCAAGAATAAGGCCTCAGCAGTTTCTCTCTGGTGTCCCTGCAGGCTGGTTTGACCCCCAGGCCCTACTTTTTGCCTACTTTTACTTGTTACCTTTTGGCACAACACATACCATCTTTGGAAGAGAAGCTCCTTTCCTGGAGCTTCTGACCATTACACCCCCACCCCTCCATGGTGCACAAAAAAGCTATCTCGAGCTCTTCCCCCATTTGCAAGAGAGGAGACCAAGGCTTGCAGTGATGAAGGGCATTTCCTGGAGCCAGGCCGTCATCAGTCTCCCGTGCTTTGCTCCGAGCCCTTGCTGATGTCGTAACAACTAGGGCTGGCGGCAGGGGAGAGGGAGAGGGCTCCCTGTATCAGCAGAAATGATGGAGGCGTGGGGGGGGGGCAGGGCCAAAGGAACCTGCCGCCACCAATTCGCGCTGTGACCTCCTAGCAGGAGCAATCCCAGGGTCCTGGGAGACTTTTCCACACCCTCCAGCTTGCATGTCCCCACAAACCCCATTCTGTTTCTGTGGGTGGAGCTGGGGGCTATCAGTGAGGTTCCCGGGCCCATGCCCACCTAGCTGAGGCACAAGCCTCTGAACAGAGAACAGCAGGAATCCCAGGACTCATTCCGGCCCGCATGAGATACAACGGTAAATTCATGATTTTTGTATCACTATATAGTTGGGCTCTGGATTAAAGCTGGAGGTGGGGCACCCGATCCAAGGGGCTGGGAGAGGACACGTGATCTTTCCTGGGGCCAGCCCTAGAGTAGAGAGATGATGCTGTGTGGAATGGCCCCACTAGTCTGGGGGTTGACCAAAGAGGCTTCAGTGGCACCCTAAGAGACAGAAGTCTGGAGGCAGCGAGTGTGCAGGGGATGCGGAGGGCAGGCCTCGTGACGGGGCAGCCACCACACCTGTCACACAAGACGACACAAAACACAACGGCAGTGAAGACCCCCATAGTGGCTGGCATCCGGGAGCATGGAGCAAAGGCCTCGCTGGCCTGGGGCTCTGACAAACATGTCCCTGCTCACTTGGCCGAGCTGCCTCACCCGGGATCCTGGTGGCAGTGACCGCAAGGCAGGCGGCGGCTTCCCCATACTCACGTTGCATCCAGTTCCCACTCACTGGGCTCAGGAAGTTGGGGTAGAGGCCGAAGGGCTTATTGATCTTCCTGAGGACCTTTCGGATGTTCCTGACCTGCCAAGAAACGGACAAGAGGTGCACCCTCACTTTCTGGAAGGAGCCGGCAGCGCTCAGCGGCCACTGCTGAAGGAGGGAGCTTGTTCGGATTCGGAGAGGAAACTGCTCAGCCGAGGCGGGAGGGAGAGCTGCGTGACAACAGCAGGCCTGGAGGTGGCGAGACCGCCACGCCCTGGGCCCACGTGTGAGGCACGGCAGGACACGGCCACAGGGGAGCCTGGCCACTGCCTTTGCACTGACCCCTCCACCTGGGGCCCTGCTAGGCCTCCCACACTCCCCTCACTTTACCCCTTCCTCACTGTGCACTGCTTTGGGGGATGGGCCTTTTCAGGCGGGGAGGGGGGGTGGTTCCTGTAAGCGATAGTATCTCCATTTGTAAGAACTACGGGTAAAACTGCCTTTTAATAGGTCAGAAATTGTCAATACCAAGTCATTTCATATGGTTCAACCGAGGAATAAATTATTGTGTCAGACATCATAGGACCATTGCCGAGGAAGGGCCTGGGCTCCTTCACACCCCTGCCCTAACAACAGCCGTGAACATTTCTCAGTCCTTCTGACCCAGACCCATCACCTGCATCACCTTGGAACCTTCGAACAACCCATCTGGTATTATGTCTGTGGAACAGGGGACAAACCCGCATCCCGGAGTTTCAGCGGCCTGCCCGTGGTCAGAGTTCGTAAGCGGCAGAGCCGGGACACAGGCAGGGCTCAGCTGGCCACGCGGAGTAGCCCTTGTGCTCGACACGGGTCAGGGCAGGGACCGTGCGGTAACACGCGGCAAAGGCTGCCCGGCTGGAGCAGGAAGAGGCTAGATTTGCAACCTCTGGGGCTATAAGGGGCGAGAAGAGGGAAGGCTTTATCCCCTGGGGTCTGCTCTCTGGCAGGACACATAATCCTTCCGGCACAGAATCCTGGAGAACAGCAAGGCCCTCGGGGACAGTACTGTACTGTGCTTGTAGATTTATCTACAAGGCGAGGAGCAGGGAGAGCAGCCTTTCAGCTGTCAGACCTTTCTTTCCAGGGAACAGCACTTTGCTTTACCACATGAGATTTCATATCCATTTATGTTAACGAAGTCCATTATAGGGGACAGGAATGTGCTTGTACCTGAGTTATTCTCGACTGTCCTGGTGGTGAGCAGTGAAGCAGGCTAAATTAGCTCCCCTGGAGGGTACGGGTGCTTCTAGAATTTGGGCCAATTTGTTGACTGCCAATAATTGCCTCTGTGGGAGGCATGATTGGGGGATGAAAATAGCCAGAGAATATAAATGTAGAGGGAGACAGAGAGACAGGCAGATGGACTCGAGGGGGAAAGCCTGAAGCCTGCTATACTAATCTGGTCTTCAAAGAACGTGGGCTTTGGAGTCAGAAAGTCCTGGGCTTGGATCCTTGTCACTTACCAGCTGGATGACCAGGACAAGTGACTGAACCTCTCTCAGTTTCCTCCTCTGTAAAATGCGGGTAACAAGAAGACCCACCTCAGGGTCTGGAGGGGTGGACAGAAACACTATAAATGTATCGGACACATAGTAAGTGCTGGGGCGGTGGTGGCAAGTTTGTCCAGACTAACCAGGGAATAGAGTGAGCTCTCTGTCCCTCTCCAGCATGAGCCAGTCACAACCTTCCCAGTGGAGTCTGACCCAAGAGCAAAGGAAATGGGGAGGCTGGGGGAGGGAAGGCTTGGTGGTAGGAAAACGGATCAGCAAATAAGACCCATCAGGAAGTGGGATGGAACTTCTTTCATGAACTTGAAAGGTGGGGTGTCACAGTGTGCCAGGGTCCTCCCAGTACAGGCTCTGAAGGCAGGTCTGACATGACAAGCTATTTAAGAGGGGGGTAGTAAACCCCAACACAGAGGAAGTGATCAAGGGGCTGAAAAGCTCTTCTTGAGCTTCCTAAGATTGCTCAGGGAGAGTCCCATACCGAATAAGCAGAGCTCTTAAATCTGGCATCAAAAAGCACATGGGCGCTTATTAAAAAATGCAGATTCCCGGGCCTGGGTGACGCCCGGAGATGTGTTTCCTCTAGGCTTGCAGGGTGATGTTGGAGGGCTGGGTGGTGGGCACATGACTGGGAGCCACTGGGTAGAGGTGTGAACCTCTCCCAGCTCCCCTGGCACCCCAAGAGTCTAACCTTCAGAGAAGGAAAGGCTTTGGGAGGGGAGAGGCCTCCAAAGGGACATTCCCAGAGGCAGGACTTTAGCTCCTTAGGCAGGACTCAGGGAGGGACAGCTGCTGGTGGAGCCCAAGCGCCCTCTGAGGGTATGTGTGAACCCTTCCCTTCCTGGGGTTTAGTGTTAGACCGGAGGAGACATTTCTACATGACGGCGACTGCCATGGGCCGTCATGTGGAGGAACCCCTTCTTCCAGAGGGCTTCACAGAGGGGAAGGAGCAGGCAGCTGTCAGGCGGGCTGACAGCCTGGAGGCCAGCTCTCAGCATCCCTTGTGCCCTGAGCCAGCCTGGTAACAAACAGGAAGGGCAGACGTGTGCCTCTGCCGTGGAGTGCAATCGCTTTGCCAGCCTGCTGACAACGTGAGTTAGGCAGGCATCTGGAAGGAGAAGGCGGCAGATCGCACACGAAAAAGTTAACTGTCTCTGGAAAGGGGCCTTCTGCACCCGGTGGCCAATTCCTGCCAACGGGAGCGGGTGCCTGGATTTCAGTTCATGCATTCTCTCCCGATTCCACATGTACGAGGCTGCCGCCGAGCTGACAGCCCCGGTGAGAACCTCGCTGGCAGCCTCATCTCCTCCGTGCCCCGGCAGAACCCTGATGACTCCCTGCGCGCACCTTCCTGCCACCTGGCTTCGGGCATGCACGCGCAAGGCTCCCGCAGGCAGCAACGGCTGTATTAGCAACGGCTGAATTATCAGTGACCAGAGGCCCCCCTGCTGTTTGGGAACCTGCTGAGTGGGGAGAAGAGGGAGGAGCCATTGAGGGTGGGGGAGCAGGGAGAACACTTGCCTTTTCTGCGAAGACCTGGTTGCCAGAGAGCTCGGTCAGGTGTAAGAACTCCAGGTGCAGGGACCCGAACTCAGCCAGGATGCTGCTGCTCCCGGCCATGGCCCAGCCCCAGCTCCTGTTGGAGCCGCTGTGAAAAGACAGAAGAGCCCCTGTCAGTCTGCTGCTGCTGGGGCTGGCTCCCCTGCTGAGAGTAATGTTGTGTGGGGGGGGACTGCTCAGTCGGGGGGGTGGGGTGACCTGCTCACCAGGCCCTGTCCTGGGAGCTCCTGCCATCTGATCTCCGTTACTCCATCCTGGGAGTCAGAACCAGTAACAACCCCAGTTGCTGAAGAAGACACGGATGTCCGTGAACCAACTTCCTGGAGGGGATCTGAACCTAGCTAGGCTGGTCTACCGGCACTATTCTTTGTTTCTTTCATCAACCAGCCCCTGGGAGATGTGTGGGCTCTAGGACGGGGCCAGAGCTGCCTTGGTGGCCAAGATCAAGCACCCAAGTTACGCTAAATTTATAAGTGATATGGACAATGCTGTCAGGGACCATAAAGACCCTGCAGGACGCTTTCTGTCCGCTGGCTGAAGGCCATCTGGCCGCTACAGTCTGTGGCGCTGTGTGGGGGGTACACTGCTCTGGCTGGGGTCGGGACAGGGACAGATGAAAAGCAGGGACCCCACCTTCTTCCCGCCTCCGCCTCTTTGGGTATTTCTCTGAGTTGGGGGCGGGGGGGGGAGGGATGGGCTGCACAGAGAGGGGAGACTTGGTTCGCGGATAAAAAATAAAACATCTTCTGTGTACTGAACCACTACAGATACCAGATACAGGGTCAAGCTATTTGCATCGGGACTTCATTTAAAGCCCACAAGGTAAAGCATCATTCATTCCAATACACGAAGAGGAAACTGAGGCTCAGAGAGGGAAGTAAGTTATCAGGAAGGTCGAAGCTGGTAGATGGTGGAGGCCAGATTCAGACTGGGCTCTGCACATCCCCTAATGGTCTCCCACCCAGATGGCCCCACACCCACCCAGAGGGAAGGGGAAGGTGTCCCCTCTCTGTCCCTCTTCTCCTCAGGCCAAGTGTGACTTCTCTCTCCAGCTATCTCAGTGGGAGCCATGGGTACCCACAGAGGGTTTCCTGAATAATGGATGCTTCCTGCCCTCGAAGAGACATTCAAGGTCAAAACAGCCACTAATCAGCCAGCTGTCTTTTGTTCTCGGTTTTCCCCACATGAGCCTCTCCTTCCTCCCCCTCCCTCCCTAGTGGGCTCCCTGCAGGGGGGCCAGCCTGGCAGACATGCAGACCAGGGCTGGACAGCAGCGGGCAGTGGGTGGGCACATTCCCTCTCCTGCTTGTCTTCAAGGGCCAGCTCCTGCGGTGCCCGGCCTGGGCGACTTCAGGCAGGTCGGCTGATCTCTCTCGCCCTCAGTTTCCTCATCTGTTAAATGACAGTACCCACACCTCACAGAGCTATCGGGAGGTATAAATTAGGCATGTAATTACTGTCATTTTTCACATTAGGTAATTACGCACATATAAATCATGTGTTTATAGTTTATAGTTTATTAAAATTATTGTTTAAGTTACTGAGTTCCTGATGGGTGCCAGACATTGTAGTGTCTTATTTTATATTCACATCTTCACAACTTCGGAGGTGAATATCACGATTCTTATTTCATAGGTGAGGATGCTTAGACTCAGAGAGGGGAAGATACTTCTCCAAGATCACATAGCAAAGAACAGAACTGGTAGAGCTGAATCCAAATCCAAATCCTAAGTACTCTGTGCCCCCCAAATGCACCTGTTCTGGGTGGCATCCAGAGACCAGGAGGGCTTCTGATTGGCCCTGTGAGGCCCTGGGCTAATAGAGGCTCTGCCCACTGCCTCCCTCCCAGTCTGGTAAGCCTCCAAGTGGGTCTGCAGCCTGTGTTCTCTCCCCACAGAAGGGGTCACTCCACAATGCCCCCCCCAACATGGCAGAAGCTCTCATGGGTACGTGTATGTCTGTATGTGTGCGGTACAGTTGTGAACGTCGGAGCCAGACTAACCTCACTCCACGGCTGTGTGACCTTGGGTGAGCTACCTCACCTCTCTCTGCCTCAGTGTCCTTCCTGGTGAAATGGAGTCCTTGTGCTCACTATGAGGTTGGAGAGAGAGAATCCAGATCCCGTGTTCACATGGTGTGTGGTGCACAGTGAATGCTCCAGAAACACGAGCAATTACTAAGATGTGGCTATGTGTGTGGTAGGAGTGTGTCTACACAAATGCATGTTTGTCTGGGAGTGTGTGGTGGCAAGAGTGTGGGACACAGGCGAACCTGTGTATCTCAGCCTAATTCGGGTGGGTGGCAGCCGAGTGCGTCTGTGTGTATGAGTCTGTGTGTGTGACAGATTAATCCCTGGACTGGACACTGCCACTGTCTCGGATTCAGTGGTCCCTGCAGGACAAGGGTCACAGCTGTCCCCGCCTCTGCCTCCCAGATAGGAGCAGTCAGGCTCACTTTGGGGCAGGGCCTTGTTACCCTTCCCTCCTGCTGCAACCTGGGCGGGCCCTTCCTCCCGGAGGGCCCCGGGCTGGGTGGTGGTGTGC
The DNA here is from genome assembly GCF_020171115.1 of Neogale vison. NCBI lineage: Eukaryota > Metazoa > Chordata > Mammalia > Carnivora > Mustelidae > Neogale > Neogale vison. Next base: position 19,068,033 of record NC_058092.1, on the reverse strand, counting down.
AGCCCAGCTCCCACCAGTGGGCCCCCTCTGTAAAGAGCAAACTCAGTGCCCCATCGGCTATAAACATCCCTGACATTCCCCCGGCTGGAACAGGGAGGCGTTTTTTTAGCAACAGACTCTCTTACCCAGAAAATGAAAGGGAGGCGTTGCCAGGAAATATGCATATACATACATATGTATACAGCACCAGCAGCAGGCAAATAGCCTAAAAATAAATGCATTTTCTTAATCAGAAATGTCAGGATCTGTGTTGCAGCCGGTCCGGGCTCTGCGGGACCGGGGTAAGGCAGTCAGCCAGCACAGGGCCACGCACAGACGCAGACGCGGGAAGGAGGGCTGAGCTGAGGTCCTCTCCCAGACTCTAGGCAGTGAGGACGGAGAAGCCAGCCCTGGGACAGAGAGCCACAAAGACAGCGCGTTTGCGTCTCCGCTTCCTGACAGCTGTGGCTGTGTTTCTCCAGGATTAGTATTTGTGGGACAGGAATCTGAGCAGTGATCCAAACGTCCAGCTCTGAGAAGTCAACCCTAGCATGGAGAATGGGATTTGACTGGCTCCAGGGGCCCCCTGTGGCCTATGGTGAGACTTATGTGAGGTCGCACCCCAGGAATGCTCTCGGACCACAGGAACGGACCGAGTCCCCTCTCCTCTGTGAGGCCCCATGCAGACTGACCTGAAGAATGAAACCTGCCCAGGACCGCAAGGAAGCAGAGGCAGAGGCACCGAGGCGCTTGACCAGAGCCCAGGGCCTCTACTTCCCTTCCAGGCCACTGGGGGGCGCTGCCGGTGGATGGAGAGTCCGGAAGGAAGACATCACTTCAGGAGATGGAATGGGGAAGTCTGGTGAGGTGGAAATACTACAATCTTTCCCCCTGACTTAGAGCTGCGGGAGAGCCTCCAGAACGGCCCCGGGGAGCTCCTGGGTGCCTTCTGCAACATCTCCCGAGGAGTCTGCTCCTGAGGCACAGGGGTGGCAGGGCTCCTGTCCCAGGGACGGCCAGGCAGGCCCTAAGAGCAGAGCTGTCAATCTCTGACCAAACAGGCTTAAATCATATCCCCAGTTACCTAGTAGCTATAAGACTTTGGGCAAGTTAGTCGGCCTCTCTGAGACTCTGTTTGAGTAACGGGGGTACTATAAATATCTATTCTCAAAGGGTTGCTGTGAGAAGTACTTGGTGAGGCAACATCCAGAAACCCTTAGCACAATGCTGGGCACATGAACTTGCTCAGTAAGCGGCCGGCCCAGCCGCATGGCTGATCTCTTATCCTGCACACAGGCCCGAACACGGATATTTGCTAAAGTAAGGAGCAAAGACTTAGACACGGATCCTGACCTCAGGAAGCTTCCAGGCCAGCAGGGAACATGAATAGGCACATGCTGAGGCCATAAGGAGGCAGATAAATTGTCTGGAGGCCAGGAAAGGCTTCTGGTTTTCGTGGCCCAGATGGCAGGGCAGCTGGCCTTTGGCGGCCAGGGAAGCTGTGAGAGGAAGGCGACCAGTGGAAGAAGAGAGTGAGGAAAGGCAAGACAATGGGGCACTGGGGGTCCCCAGGAGCAAGACTCGTGTTCATAAAGATTCATCCATCATTAAGCTGGTTGGCCATTAGTTCTCTTGACTCTGACCCCACCCCTCCCCTCTCTGGGTCTCAGTCACCACATCTGGACAATGGGTGGATATAAACACACTTTCATTCCTGTGAGAGGGAAGGGCAGCCTCATGGGGGGCAGGTAAGCACCCCCAGGCATTGGGGCTGAACCCAGCTCCAGACCCGGCTCTACCCTTCTCTCATTGCACAGCCCCCAGTCCCTTCCACTCTGACATTCTGTGACTTAGTGGCTACCCAGAAAGTCTTTAGTTCACACAATGGATTAAGCAATAGATCAGGAAGGAAAATCATGGAAGCAGCCAATAAGAATCAATGTTTTAAAACCAAGTCAGTAGAAAAAAGCATTACTGGTGGTTTCTTTGATTAATGGAACCATTCAGGAGTCTTCTCTGTGGTATAATCCATATTTTCTGCAATGAGAACTTACTATTTTTAAAGAGGAGGTAATTCCAATAAGTATTATTAAAAATGGGTTTGGAAGTCCAGGTTGTGCCCAGAAATGGCTAGCTACTGGCTTATGTGACCTGACTAGGGTATTTCTTTCTTGGGAGTCCAAGCTTCTGGGTTCTGACACTGGGTTCCTGAGATCCAGCTCAGGAGTCCCTCTGCTCAGGGTCTTGAGACCCCCAAGCAGTTTGGGGTACCTCCTCGTGGCAGGAGCATGTGATGTGCCTACTGGCTCCTGACCCTAGCTGGGCACACCTGTAGGGCTGTGAGTCAAGGCAGTGTTAGGGGACAATCACAGACCAGCTGCCCCCTCCCCACCTAGGGAAGATCGGGCCTTATGAATCCTAAGCCCCAGGTTTGGTGACAAGCATCAGCCCTGGAGAGCCCTCGGCTAAGGCTAGTCTCTGCTGTGCCGCTGACTCATGATTCCCACGGCGGGTCCTGTCCTCTCCGTGCCTCAGTTTCCACATAGATGCACCCAAAGCCATAAGCAGGAAACCAGAAGATGGCCTACCTTTTGAAGTTCACAACACCTTTTGGGATACCCGTGGGGGTGTTGAAGGCCGGCAGAAGCTTCTCTCCCAGCTTGATGGCCTTCACTCGGAACACCTGTAAAGGAAGCAGCACCGGCATCGTGAATGGGTCTGGGTGGGCGCGCTCCTGCCGGCAGAGGGGTCCAGGAGCTGCGGGCTGGGGGATGGGTGGGAGGCTCGGGTTCCAGCCCTGCCTCACCGTGCCACTGGTGGGAGCGTCTCAGCAAAGTGCTGCCGCCCTGTGTGCAAAACCAGGGAAAGGGCCTTTCCCCCTTGACACTGTGAATCTTCCCATCGTTCCCATTTTACAGACGGGAAGGAGTAGAGAAGGTGAACAGTTAAACTGCTGACATGGGGGCCAAGGAGCCGTAAGGAGGCCCCAGGCCCCAGGGCCCTGCTGGAGGCTCTGACCCCCTCACACTGTTCTTCTAATTCAAAAGCACCTGTGACCTTCTGATGGCTCAGTTTTCCTCTTAGGCATCTATTCTAAGGAAACAAGTAATCAAGGATGTTGTAAAGGTTGAATTTAAGGGCTATTTATTCCAGCATTGTTTATAATACAATCGTGGAAATATGACGTGGAAAACAGAAATATAACTGTAAATATAAATAAATAAATAAATAAATAATATATAAATAAAAATAAACATAAATATAATCGTGGAAAAATGACAATATTCTAAACATCAAACAATATAGAAGTGGTTAAATTAGGACTTATCCATGCCACAGAAGACCAGGCAGCCACTGGAATGACATAGACTATTACTTCGTAACAAAGAAAGGGTTTATAGCTTATGAAAAGAAAAGTAAAATTTGAAATAGTGTAATTCAACTTTAGTAAAAATTACATGCACACGGATGCGTGAGGAAAGGCTGGGAGGGAAATACACCAAAATATTAACAATGCTCGCCTAGGGGTACAGGGTAGGCTCATGGAGGAATTTTCTTCCTTTGGCTTATCTCTCTTTCTGTGCTATTTTTAATAATAAAAGCAAGCCCACAGTAAATATTATTTATTTTTTATAACGCGAGATGTAAGTTCCTTAGCAACTGCTCCGGGTGGAACAACACGTTTCCTTTCGCTTCCGAGCTCGAGGCCGATCCAGTCTACCGACCTCCCGCGTGCGGCAAAACCAAGTCTTCTTGGGTCCCCGGGCCCCAGTATGGGCCCCTGAATGGCTCAGGCAGCTGCGGAGGGCCTGAGGTGGGGAGTCTGCAGAGCTAGCTGGGACGAGGCAGCGGGGCCTCTGAGGGCAGCTGTGCCTCTTGCCTGGGAGGGGAGAGGTGGGAAGGGAAGAACTGCCCCAGGGGCCTGGCAGGGATGGGCGGGAGAAGAGGACAGGGTCCCGCACCAGACAGTGGGTCCCAGAAGTGGGCACAGGGGCCACCCACATCAGAGTCCTGGCGGGAGTTTCTCTAGAACCCAGATTCCAAAGCCTTGGCCCAGAAGCCTCCGGTTTAGCAACAACAAAGGGCTCTCATCCGAGGCTCCTGATAGTGTCACTTGGCCCCTGGGAGGCTGCGCAGTGCGGTGCAGAGGAACCGACTTGCACCTGAACCCACTCCAGGCAGCTGGCCGGCTGCTGGCTGCGCCAAGGACTGCAGGCGGTGTGTCTTCTCTACGCTCTTAGGAATTTCCACGTCTCCACCTTTGGAAAGCCTGTCGCTGGGGGGCACTGCAGGGTCTCAACCCCACCAGGAAGGATGCTGAGTGAGTGTGCGTGGACCAGAGGGGTACCACTGGCAAAAGAAGAACATGAGTCTACTTACTCTCTTGGAAGTGAGTAGGTGTGGAACAGATTCTGAACCCGATTCCACTCCGTGTGTGTGTGTGTGGGGGGTGTTTCCCTATACCAGCAAGCAATTCGCCAGACACCAGCTGGGTGCCCTACAATTCAACTCAGTTCTGACACTATCTTCCTGGAGAGAGCATCAGTTCCCACAGCTTGAGGACTGAGTCCTACCAGACTGCCGCACCTCTCCCTCTGCCCCTCCAGACACCAGTCCTAAGTCTAGCCTGTTACCTGTGCTTCTGCACACCGTCTCTAAGTCAGAGGTTCTCACCAACCCCTCTGTGGTTTTGATTAATTTGCTAGAGTGCTTCAAAGAACTCAGGAAACATGTTTACTTACTGGTTTATTATAAAAGGATGTAGCCCAGGCACAGCCAGACGGAAGAGATGCTTAGTGCAAGGTCTGGGGAGAGGGCACAGAGCCTCCATGCTTTCTCCAGGACTGGAGCTTTCCCCAAATCTCCCGGTGCTCAGCCACCATGGAAGCTCCACGGCCCAGTTCCTTTTTGGGGTTTTATGAAGGTTTCATGACATGGGCACGGCTAATTAGGCCACTGCCAGTTGGCTCCTGATTCAACCTCCTGGCTCTCTCCCGTCCCTTGGAAGTCAGGGCACGGGACTGTATATAACTACCCTCTCACCTTCTGGTTCATTTTCCTGGCAGTGAGCCTCTATCCTCAGGTGGGGGTCCAAGAGTCACCCAATTTACATAACAAAAGACACAATGATTGCTCTCAGTGCTTAAGAAATTCCAAGGGTTTTAGGAGCTCTGCCAGAAATAGGATGAAGACCAAAAACACATTACTTATTATAAATCACAATGTATCACTATGCCAGGCATCTTCTCTACATGACCTTCAGTCCCCAGTAGCCTTGTGGGCAGGGTGTTGACCACTCTGAGGATGACACAACCGAGACTCAGAGAAGCAATTTACTCAAGGTTGTGGAGCTGGGAAGTGACACGAGCTGCCTGCCTTTCCAACACAGAGAGATGCAGCTGCAGGCAGCCATGGTAAGCCACAGCTAGGGGCCCAGAGGTTCCAGAACAGAGGTGAGAGAAACTAGCAAGAAGTATATTCTGCAGAGGGAAAGTTCTCCACGCTGGGCCCAGGTTCAGACCTTCCCACTTGGCAGTTGTGTGACCTCAGGGTCTCTGACCCTCGTGTGCACAATGGAATGGCTCACGCGCCCTAGATGCTTCCCGGTGTTCTCTAGAACTCAAGTGAGAGAAGGTACATAAGGGAATGGGCTGCATGAACTGTAGAGAGCTGGGCAAACGTCACCTGGTGTGACTGTCACCATGCTTGCCATTCTCAGGGGCGTCCGGTAGGGCTGGCCTACCCAGCAGGGGAGGTGACTCCTTTAGGCTCCCCCTGCTGCAAAGACAGGCCTCAGCCCAGGAGGGATCTGGGGTCTCAGGCACCATTCAACAAATACTCGTGGGAAATCTGAAGAATGGAAAGGCTCAGCCACAGGCAGCCCCTGTGTGCGAGATGGAGGACAGAGAGATGGTGGCAAGTGGGGACACCGGGCCGGGCTGCATGGGGGCTGTAACCCAGGCCTGTGGCAGAAAGGCCACGGGGTCAGGCACCAACTCACCTCAGCCCTCAGGGAACGCGACCTGAGCAAGTTCCTTCTAAGTCTTGGTTCCCACATCTTCAAGTCGGCAAAGACCCCCACCCCATGGGGTGTTTGCGGGCCAGTGAGACGGGACACATCGGGTATGGTCTCTGCCATGTGGAGGTGCTATGGACAGAGAGGGACCAGCAGGCCGTGGCTGGAGGACAGGGTTGTGCTGCCTGCTCAGGGGTTCTGAGCCAAGTAGGACTTTGTGGCCTAGTTCTAAATCACTCTCCTGTCTTCCTGTCCACACCCCAGCGTCCATTCTGCATCCCAGACAGTCAGACTGATGACCCTTCTAGTGACACGGGGGAACTGAAGTGACCCCACAAAGGACAGCTTTTTATGTTCCCTTTCCTGCCTCGACCCATGTGAGCACCTGCACCCCCACCTTATACCTGCTTCATCCTTGTAAGGATCAAGGAGCGAATGATTTCTTTGGAATCTTCCAGTGCAGGAGATACCATCCAAGGACAGTCTGGGCAAGAATGACCAGGCAAGGCTGCCTTGTGCATATCCTAGACGCTGACACCAGACATCTCAATGTCAAGACCCCCAGGTGCTGAGGAATAAGTGACTTATGGAGGGCACCTAGACCCCGTCCTTGCTCTGATCAGTTCCTAGATGCTGAGAGGACATGGACATCAGACCACAATCCTCAACAAAAACCGCAGATTCTAAGCAAAGAAGAGACTCATTCTCTTTTTCCTTTCTGAGTCTCCCAGATGCCCCATCTGTACCCTCCCTCTCTCTGTGTCTTCAATAAACTCAGTTCTCACTTCCTCTTGGCTCACGTTCCACTTCTATCCTGCATGAAGCCAAGGACCACCCCAGGGGACCACCCCTCCTCTGTCCTCAGACGCAGCCAGATTACATCACTAACCAAGGCCTCAAACAAGTTCTCAGAATCACAGATACTCTAAGAGGAGGGAGGGGGAGGGTCGAGCATCAGAACTGAGGGACTCCAGTCCCCCCCGCAAATCACTGGCTCCCAGACTGACCCCTGTGTGCCCGGTCCCCACATCCTGCGGCCACCTCCCAGAGCCATGAGTGGCAGAGAGGCTGGGCAAGTACCTAGAAGAACACGGTGCCTTTCTCTGCCCCATGTCACTTTCCTGTTCTTGGGTTTTCAAATGAAATTCAGGCTTCGTTTGGCTCAAAGCCAAAGGCTCCCAACTACAATTACATGGGGATGAATTGGTCCAAGTGGTAATCTCTGCCGAGGAGATGAGGCCCGTGGGAGAGGTCTAAAGCAGCTGGGGAGGGAGAGCAGGCACCTGATGCTTCTGAACCCCTGGTTGCAGAAATGACCTCCGCAGCCAACAGCACTGGGGCTTAGTGGGGATTTTTCTGCGTCCCCCGGCCACAGGGAGTGGGGATGATGTTAATCTCGGGGTGGACAGAGCAGGAAGAAGTGCAGGGAAGGGAAAGAGCTAAAGTCCAGGCATCCAGCCCCAGGCAGGGATTGTGCTGAGCAGCGTGGCCCTCTGGGTAACGGGGAGGGAGCACAACAGTGGATGACCCAGGTCCTGGGGACTTGGCCAACTTCATGTGTAGATACTTGGGCTGCGTTTTCATGGGAGGTGACAAGGGGAAGAAGAGCCTCCCATTTCTACAGAGCTCTGTGGTTTTCCCAAAATTCTCTTGCATCCTGGAGAATACGGGCTTTGGAGCTGGTCAGCTCAGGGTCAAACCTTATCTCTCCTGTTCCATTTTGCAAGGTTTCTGTGAGCCGAATCCCCATGGTGGAGAAGGAAGCGAGGCCCAGGGGTGGAAGAGGACTTGCTCAAGATCACAGCAGGTATGGTGTGGGGATAGGACCCAGGTTTTCTGACTCTGTGCCCAGGGCTCTGCCTTCTCCCCACACTTCTCAGCCCTTCGGCTAAAGCCAAGGCAGCTTGCCTGGGGCTGAGGCCTTGCACTCAGGGCATGTGACCAGCAGTGGCTGCCCATCTCCCGTTGCCACTGGAGACCTGAAGTGGTGTCTGGCTGGTGGCTGGCTCAGGAGAGGAGCAGAGGGGTGGCGGTGGGGGACAAGAGGCGCCCACAGGTGGAAATCATGAAACAACGGTCTTGGCTTCCTCCATCCTGAAAACCAACACCTGCACGCCGAGAGGACATGGACATCAGTCCAGCGGCTCTACAAGCCCCGGCTGAGCCCAGAGCCTGCTGGGGGCTGTGCGAGGAGCTGCGTGGATGGTGTCAAGAGACTAGTCATCGTCCTTAGAGAATTTACTATCAACTGTGGGAGCCAGTGGGGCTCACCTGGGCAGCAGAACAGAAGCATCAGATAGAAGAGAAGGAAGAGCCAGCAGGTGGCCCCGTGGAGGTTGGGTGGCCCCAGGTGGCCCCAGGCAAATCCCCTTGAATCCCTGTTTCCTCACTGGGAAATGAGGGAGTGAGATCAGATGTTCTCCGAAGTCTTCTCACACCGGAATGGTCGAGGGGCCTCCAAGGTCAACTTACCTCTTCTCCCGTCAGGTAGAAGGCGGAGAGGAGGCCTCCGATATACCGGATGTTCACCTCAAACAGGGATGCTTCTCCACTCTGCAAGGCAGTGGGAGAGAGAAGGGGGGAGCACTTGTGAGATGCCTGCTGGGCTCCAGGGGACAGCCAGGCCCTTGAGACAGGCCACTCTGGCCCCAGCCCCGGACCCTGCTGGTCTGGCCACCATTGTGCTGGACTCCGAGGCCTCACCTGACAGTCGAGGCTGTGCTGGGCGGTGGTTTTCAGAGAAGTTGAGAGGGATCAGCACCCGCAGGGCAGGCCGCTACAGCACGTGGACAGCATTCCGAATAAATGCTGGGTTTGGCTTCCTTCCCTAGCCCTCGCCCAAGGCCGCCAGAGCAAAGTTAGGCCTGGCGGCTCTCCAAGAGGCTCGAGAGGGTGGTGGGAGCTGCTGGCTAATGCCTAGCCTGAGGGGAGGCAAGTTCTTTAACCCAGCCACCCCCTTCCTGAGGGACGGTCCTAGCTTAGCAGGAGGGCAGGGAGACAGGGCCAGGGGAAGGTTCTCTGAGGAGGTTCAGGGGCAGACAGAGCCAAGCTGAGGTTAAGAGGCCAGAGTGCCAGGCAGACACCTGCTGGTAAACAGACTTCTCAGCCTCTGGTCTGCAGCCCGAGGGCATGTCCACACTTGGCTTAATCCACGTTTTCTTTCTTGGGTCTGGACTGCCAATCGGGGATGTCGGGGCATCATGCCAAGGACCAGCTCTAGGTTAAAATCCCACCTCAGCCTCTTACTTGCCTTTGGGATGTCAGGCAAGAGATGTCACTTTTCTCCGCTCAGGGTTCTTCATCCTAAGGCAGGTTGCTCTGAGGGGTACGGGAAGACGCCCACCTGATGCCCTGCGTGGCTTCCCAGAGGTGCCCGCTATGACTTCCCCTGCGCCCAGTGCTCCCCACATCACGGTCTTACTGCTCACCACACACAGTGACCATCCCTTCATGGGGGAGAGCTTTCCATTGAAAAAGAGCATCGCGAAGCCATTCTCTCTTTCAGCATCACTCCCGTTTTCCAGATGAGAAAGTCAAGGCTCAGAGAAGGGATGTGACCCCATCTTGTCTTTTTTCAAGAACCCTCCCTAACCTGCACCAGTCTGCTGGAATTGTCCACTGGCTCCCTGGACCTGCCAGCAGCTGGCACCCTAGGTAGCTGCCGGATGCCCATTCTCTCTCCCCCATCCACCAGGGGCCACGTGCGCCCAGGAAGATACCCCTTCCTTCTCCCGCCTTCTCCCATTTAGTATGGTAGGAAATGGGAGGATTCTAAGCTTCCTCACACAGACTACCAGAGGCATCACATGCCTCAAAATGATGGTAATAATGAGGAGGAGGAGGACATCACCCTACCTCCAGGTCTGACTTGACAGTGTAATTAACCCTCCACGGTAGTTAACCTCCCAACAAGCCTGTGAATTAGGCATTGTCATTGTCACACGGTCACCCCGATGGCTCCCCATCCTCTCACCTACCTCTAGAGGGCAGCAGAGGATGGGGCGGGGCTCCAGGTTAGAGACGCTCTGAGCAAATAAGCCACTTCACCCCTCCAGAGTCACTTCCCCCGTTGGGGCTGTTCTGTGCGACAGATTCAGCCCTAGAAGGGGCTTCCTGGGGACCTGGCACCCCGGGCAAGGGAGGGAGGGGTTGTTGGCTATCTGCCCTCCCAGAAAAGAACAGGCTGGTAAATACGCATGGGCTGGCCAGCGCTGGAGGTGTGCCCCACCTTGAGGCTGGTCTTAGGAGAGGACAAAGCAGACAGTGCACGGAGCCCCACTTCCAGCACTGCTCTGCTGGACAGCTTGGGGCCAGGGTTTCTGGGTCTCCGAAGTGATAGGATGGAGCTGGCCCCTGACTTTCCAGGCGCCTTTTGGCTCTAACACCCCAAAGGTCTCTGACTCACCACATTCAGGTGGAAGTTCTCTTCTACCCAGGCCTTGGCCTCCTGGAACTCCTCCTGCAGCTCCATGAGGTAGAGGGTGTCAAGGGAGTCAATGATGGTTGCCCCACTGAGGCCTCCTGTAGGCACAGAGATCGAAGGCATGACTCGGGCTCGTTCCTACCCTTTTCATCCCCAGCCACACAAGCCCCCATTCCCTGGCCCCCTCTAAGTGCCTGGAGGCTCCAAGGCCAAGGCTGGCCCAGGCATGACCCAGAGAGACTCCACCAGTCTTCGAAGCAGGGGTCCAGGAGCAAGTGTGCCCCCTTCCGCCCACCCCAGGGTGCTTTCTGGGCAGTGGACCATGGGCAGCAGGCTGGAACACTAAGGTCACAGGCCAAACCGCTTCCCAGACCTTCATCTACAAGTATCTGTCCACAAGTCAACCATCAGTACCGGCCAGGCGCCTACCACTTTTCTGTGACATGGGGGAGACGGTGAACTGGCATTGGGTTTACAGGATCTTAACAAACATGCCAGTCCTCTGACTTTTCAATGCCATTCTTTATTTTATTCTAAGACAAAAAAAAAAATAAAAAGATGTTCACAAATATTTATCCAGGGAGGTATTTACTGCAGTACTATATACAATGGGAAGAGTTGGGGAAAAGCTCCAAATCCAACAATAGGGGATTAGTTATATAAATTGTGGCTCAAACATAAACTAGGACACGATGCAGCCATTCCTGCAGGTGAGGCAGACCCGCGTTTACTGGGGAAATATCCATGGGATCTGTTAAGTTAAAAAATGTAGGTTGCAGGAGCACCTGGGTGGTTCAGTCGTTAAGTGGCTGCCTTTGGCTCAGGTCATGATCCTGGGGTCCTGGGATCAAGTCCCGCATCCAGGCTGCCTGCTTGGCAGGGGGCCTGCTTCTCCCTCTGACCTTCCTCCTGCTTGTGTTCCCTCTCTCACTGTGTCTCTCTCTGCCAAATAAATAAATAAAATATTTTTTTTAAATGTAGGTTGTAAAAAGAAGAAGAAGAAGGAGGAGGAGGAGGAGAAGGAGGAGGAGGAGGAGGAGAAGGAGAAGGAGAAGGAGAAAAGAAGCACAGTATAATTTCTTTGTTGTATGCTGAATGTGGTGAGCTCGCACAGAACTAAGTCTGGCAGCATGTGATTCAATGGTTACCTCCAAGTGCTGGGATTACAGGTGCTTTTTCATTTCTTCAGCTCATGGATTATTTTTGCAACCAGAAATGTATTTCCATTTGAGAAAAAAACAGTTTGGGCAAAGAAACCAAACAAATGCACAAAGCAAAGATTCTGTGGCCGCTCGAGGACAGGGAGTACAAAAAGCACAAGCTGTGAGACCTGGCCCCTGCCACTGGGCCTTAGACTCTTGTCCTGGGAGTAAAGGCTGAGATAATGGTGCAAAATATCATAGCTTTCCACACCACGGACTGGGAAGGAGAGTGAAAAGGAAGACCTCCCCATGTGGCACAACCACATGCAGAGCTTGACTGCAGGGTATTGTGAAGGAGGAAAAGGAGGGAGAAGGAGAGGTGCCTGTGGCCATCCGGAGGGCTTCCTGGAAGAGGTAGCTGCTTCCCATCAACTCCTTAAAACTACAGTTAGGAGTAATTTCCTTTAGAGACCAGCATGCAGCTTAAGAGGTCTGACTGTTCCTTTAGTGTCCTCCTTGCAGAGGCTCAAAAGCAGTGAGAACCACAGGTTCCATCTTTCCCCAGGGTGCTGAGCCCCTCTAGATTCTGAATCATGAGCCCGGGCTTTGCAAGCACACCCGCATTCGGAGTTAGCATCTAATCTCCTTAATTAGCGCTTCCCTAACTGCTTGCTTGTGTTGACTTTGCAGGCAGAGACTCCTGAAACTCAAACCACCACCTCTCTGGGCCGGGCAAGGTCTCATAAAGGGCACGGCCTGGAAGAGGATGGGAGGGAGATCCCGAGACCCTGGGAGAAGGATAAGCCTGGAGGTTTCAGAATCTACTTCCAGAAGCAGGGTCTTCCCAATCCAGAGTCAGGCATCCCAGGACGGTTTCAGTACTGGGGTAGAAGTGAATTTCCAGAACATCAACCCCTCCGACACTGAAGGATTGGTAGGAAAACACCCAAAGCCAAACAAAGTCGATCTTCCCTGGTCTGTGCTGGCTGCTTCCCCTGCGGGTGCCAAAGATCAAACACACGAACGCTTTACGGTGAGGTAGAGGTGTGAGGTCCAGGAACACTGACATACCATGGATGCTGAGATGCGCCCAGCCACGGAGTGCCCGCCTGGCGTCCATCCTCTTGGCTCTGAAGCTTATACCACAGGGCCTCACACCTGATTTTTTAGGGATTTTTGAAGGCCCCACTGCCCTGTCCCTAAATTTCACAGAGGACCCCCAGAGGGGGGTGGGACATGCCTGGGATTAGACCAAAGGAGAAGAACCCAAGCTCTCTTGTTTCCCTGTGAAAACAGTCGGATCTGATTGCTAACTGTGCCCCAGCCCCCAAAGGGGCAGGAGGCCGCTATGACCTGAGAAGGATTGAAGAGAAGCCCAAGGCCAAGGGTGGCATGGCTCAGAGTATCTGATTTCCAAATCCTGCCCTGCGCTGCCTGGTGTTTTTACCCTACGGGCCCTCCTTCCATGGGCTGAGCCTGAGCCCAGAGGCCTGAGGGCCTAGGCTGGGGCAGGAAGGCAGCCAGGGCTCCTGGTGACCCGTTCTTCTTCCCAAGTGCTCTGGGGCCAGCGGCTGAGAAGGCAGATCACTGAGGGATTTACTGGCAGGGTTCCACTCTGCTCTCATGTTCCTGCCTCTTCCCTCCGATGATCTCTCACCCCGGCCCACACCTACGTGTAGCTGGGCTGCGGGCCAGCGAGGCACTTATTGGAAAGCCTTTCATCCCAGGCCAGAGGTTACCCAGCGGCCAGGCTGGGCAAGAAAGAAGGCCCAGTCCTGAATTCAACTCTATCTGTACCTGCAGCCAGCCTGGGTCGGCTCCCCGGGGGGGAGAACACACACCCCTATTCAGTGAACAGGCACAGGGTTTCTATGCACAGAGCCAAAGGGGGCCAAAGTCAGGCAGCTGGCTTGGAAGCTCCACTAGGCTCAGCCCTGAGGCAGGTTCAGGTTGGCTCACTCTCCCACCTCCAGCTCTGAACCCCTGCTGTGCACAAAGGATTGACCCAGCCCCTGGCCCCTGCTGCTTCCCAGGAGGTGGGTTACAAGAAAACAACCCTGGGTTCAAACCCCAGCTTGGGCCAGCAACACACCTGCCCTGACTGTCAAAGTTCTCATCTGTAAAGTGAGGGAAGACCACCAGGTTAGATACTGGGGAGCCACTGCAGGTTCCTGAGCTGGGATAAATGCCGCACACGGGTGCCGGCCTTTCTGATACAGACACCTGTTCATGCCTGGCACAGAATAAGTGCTCAATCAATCAGTTCATTGTTCTTATTCCCGGGGTCCTGTAGCTTCTCTTGAAACACTGGCCCTTTCAGGGAGCTGTGGGTTCAAATTCTGATTCCATCACATACCAGCTGTGCGCCAAGGCAAGTCACCATAACTTTCTGAGTCTCACGTTGCTTCGTCTTCGAAATGGGGACGACAGTAGGACCTACTTCCTAAGGCCACAGGGAGCCCTAAATGGGGCGGTGGACGGAATGGAGCTGGCACCGGGCTGGGTACGTGTGAGCTTATCCCCCCAATCGCGTGGCCCTCCTTCCCCAACACTGGCCCTGAGCAGCCCCTCCACAAAGTCTTCGGGGTGCTCTTGCATCACTGGTGCCTCCTGCGCCTACAGGGCCGTGTGGCATGACTGCTGCTTGCAAAACCTTTGGCCCAAATGAAAGGAAAAGTGTCGCCTGGGTCCCACCTGTGTCTGCCACGGAGGCCAGTAACACACCGATCTGGGTCTGCACCTGGCCTCTCAAAAGGTCTTCCTACCTCCAGGACCCCTGCACCGTAAAACCACATCCAACTCCCTCCTCAGCTCAGCAGCTGCAACAGCTTCCGAGTACCTGTGCGATAAGGGAGGGAGGGAGGGGTGAAGCTTCTGGGTCTGACGCTAAAGGGCCTGGCTGATCTCATCTCCCGTCCAGCTGTGCTTCCTGGACATGAGCCACACCCTCCAGCCTCCACACCTTTGCATGCGCGCTCTCCTTCGCCAAGGCAGCTGTTCTGTGCCGCTGGGCATACTCAAAGCCCGTGTGTCCTCAAAGGCCCTCCTCCCCCTGGCAGCGTTCCCTGATTCCACCCAGCTAACCCCCCTCCTGCTGAGGGAGCTCCCTACCATGTGCACGCCACTCCTGCCCTGCCAGCATGGTGGCCTTGCTCACCTTCTAACTAAGCACGAGCTCCTTGAGCTCAAGGGTCCCCACTGCCTCTCTGCCCCTCTTCAGCACCTTATCTCCAAGCAGCCCCAAAGGCCAGAGCCCCCCGCTCAAGTGGGCCACTTTATAGCCCTGCCTTCTGTGACTCTTTGCAGACTGCTAACAACTGCCTCCCCCACCCCCACCTTCTCCGGTGCAATCTAGAGCCCACCTGGTGCCCCCCCTGACCCTCCTCTCCTGAGAAACCTTCACCAGCCCTTCCAAGCCCTCACTGTGGGCCCCTATTCTGTGCACCCCCATCTCCAGAACAAGGGCTGCCTCCCTGTCCTCACATCACAGAGGAACTGTCGATCTGTCCGTCCGTAAGAGCAGGGCTCTGGTCTGCGTCAGACTTGTCTCCAGGCTCCAGCAACAGCTCCCAGTGAAAGCGGGCAGAGAGTGGTGCCTGGGTGGCTCAGTCAGTTGAGTGTCTGCTTTCGGCTCAGGTCATCATCACAGGGTCCTGGGATCGAGCCCCGCATTGGGCTCCCTGCTCGTTGGGAAGCCTGCTTCTCCCTCTCCCTCTCCCACTGCTTGTGTTCCCTTTTTCATTGTGTGTCTCTATCTCTCTCTGTCAAATAAATAAAATCTTTAAAAAGAAAAAAAGAAAGTGGGCGGAGGAAAGGCTGGGAGCAGGCTGGTCCGTCCCTGACAGGTGCACATACTCTCCCCGGTGCTGTGCCTGTTCAGAGCTGACCTTGGCTTTCAGGACAACACTCTTCTCTTGCCTTTCCTTCTAACCCTGTGACTGGGCCTGCCCAGTCCCCTCTGTGGGTCCCTCCTCTTCAGACCTCTACGGACGGGCTCCGTGGTTGGGCCTTTTCTCTTCTCTGCCCGCCCTCATTCCTTTAGGATTCAGTACCACCAGGCATGCTGGGGACTCCCGGATGTCCACTCCCAGCCAGGACCTGGCCTCAAGCCCCAGCTTCCCCTAACCAGTCGTCCCCAGTCCTATCACCACCGGGAGGTCATAGACTTCCTGCTCCTCCACATCCGTTCCTCGACCACAGTGATCAACGCCAAGCCCCTCCTTCCAGGAGCTGCGCCCCAGCCCTTGACTCCGCTCCGCACTCCTCTTCCCCTCGTCCCATCCCACGGCGAATCCTGGAGGCTCTCGTCACAAGATTTCCAGACTCCACGCACTTCTCACCTCCTCTGTGCTCCCACCTTGGTCCAGCCACCTTCTTCTCTCCTGGGTTTATTCCAAGAGCTTCCTAGCTGGCCCCTGGGCTTCTCCCCTTTCTCTGCCCACCCTCCACATTTCCATCTGTCTGTCCTCAGCACGGCAGCCAGAAGGACCCGTTGAAAATGCCGGTCCCAGCATGCTGCTCCCCTTCTCAAAATCCTCCCGTGGCTCCCATCAGACTCGGAGGCCCTGGGATCTGGCCCTGGCTTCCTCTCGGCCTCATCTCCCTCCCCCACTTCTCTTGCTCTGCCCTTGCTGCCTGCTGCTCCTGGAGGCCTCCGAGCCTGCTCTGTGTCAGGCCTTGGCAGTTCCCATCACTCTGCCACAACAGCACCCCTGTCGCATTTCCCTCACCTCCTCATTCTCCTCAGCACCTTCATCCCAGGGACGTTACATGTGGATCTGGGTCCTTGTTACTGTCTTCTCCTAAGAGAGCACAGGCCTCTGGAGGGGAGAGCCCTGTTTGTTCACTGCTGTCCTCCACTGCCTAGAACACTTCGCAGCATTTGCAAGTAAAGGGCCCCTCACCCTGGGTGGGGAGGGTCCGGAGCGGGGCTGTGGCTCAGTCCCATTTCTCAGCTCCTGGCTACAGTCTGGCACCCAGAAGTGTTAAAGGTAAACGTGTTGGTTTGAACAGACCAAGTCCACCACGCAGGCATCTGTGGGGACCACGCCCAGGGCAGGCAAACTGCCTATTCCCGGGGCTGGTGCCAGCAATCAGGGGAGGTCCTGCCACCAGGCTGAGGCCAGGTCAGCCAGGGTGGCAAGTGGGTGTGTACCATCGTCCTGTGGGAAGCTGTTCGTCATGCGTGGCTCTGTTTCCACGAGGGACTGGCCCCCCTTCCCCCGCTCCTGTCACTTCCTCCCCCTGGGGCTGCCTGGGCAGGAGCCCTGCCCTGCTAGACTGAGGTTTGTACCCCGTCCCGACTCTGCCGTATTAACGGCGGTGAGGTTTTTACGGGACGCTACACTAGCAAAGAGAAACAGGTCAGGCTGGACAACATAAACTGCAGGAAGAACATTCAGAAGGAAAAAAAAAAATCACCCAGAGCATAGCCTATTACTGGAGCATCCCCAGAGCCATACTCTAACGGCTGCGTTTAATTTGATGACATAATCCTCAGAGACTTTTCTTAATCTGTAAAGAAACAACACAACTGTTTTCTTTCTCAGCTTCCAAAGAAACCAGTGTGGCTTTGGGGCAGGTCTTATTTCCCAAATAGGGCTGCCACAGTGCACCCCACCCCAGGAGAGGGACTCTGCCCACCGTTCCTCTCCGTGAACCTGGGTGGGCCTTTGTGACTACCGGTTTATTTATTGATAAAGGGCAGGAGTATACACCAATACGCCAGAATAAACCAGAAGGGATGATGTGCTCGTTTCTAGACCCAGACCTTAAGCAAAGGGCAGTTTCCACTTCCTGTCTTTCGGAACACTGGCGCTTGGAACCAGCCACCATACGGGGAGGAAGCACAAGGTAGCCCATAAGGAGAGAACACATGGGAGAGGCCACGTGTATGTTTTCTGACCACAGCCCCTTCTGAGCTCCCCGCCGACAGCCAGCGTCAGTTCTATACATGTGAATTAAAAAGCTTCCAAAGGGGTACATGCACCCGAATGTTTATAGCAGCAATGTCCACAATAGCCAAACTATGGAAAGAACCTAGATGTCCATCAACAGATGAATGGATCAAGAAGATGTGGTATATATACACAATGGAATACTATGCAGCCATCAAAAGAAACGAAATCTTGCCATTTGCGACAACATGGATGGAACTAGAGCGTATCATGCTTAGCGAAATAAGTCAAGCGGAGAAAGACAACTATCATATGATCTCCCTGATATGAGGGAGTGGTGATGCAACATGGGGGCTTAAGTGGGTAGGAGAAGAATCCATGAAACAAGATGGGATAGGGAGGGAGAGAAACCATAAGTGACTCTTAATCTCACGAAACAAACTGTGGGTTGCTGGGGGGAGGGGGGTTGGGAGAAGGGGGGTAGGGTTATGGACATTGGGGAGGGTATGTGCTTTTGGGTAAATTGGAAGGGGAGATGAACCATGAGAGACTATGGACTCTGAAAAACAATCTGAGGGGTTTGAAGTGGCGGGGGGGGGTGGGAGGTTGGGGTACCAGGTGGTGGGTATTATAGAGGGCACAGCTTGCATGGAGCACTGGGTGTGGTGAAAAAATAATGAATACTGTTTTTCTGAAAATAAATAAATTGGAAAAAAAAAAAAAAAAAAACATCAAAAAAAAAAAAAAAAAAAAAAGAAGAGATGGAAGGATAGAATCAGTAGATAGGACTTGACTACTGGTGCCGGTGGCCATCAGGAAAGCAAAGTCATAGGGACTGGCATGTCTCTCTGAGGAAGCAGTGGATATCACCTACAACTTATTTGTTTAAAAAAACAACCTAAATCTAACCAAGCATCTAGCTCTATCATTTTACAGGAAATAAATGAGATAAAGAAAAAAAAAAAAAAAAAAAAAAAGCTTCCAGATGGCTCCAGCCATCAGGTTCCCCTTCAGGCCTTTCCAGCTGAGGGTGGTAAAGCGATAAGCTGTCCCTCTTGTGCCCTTTCTGAATTCCCGACCCACCGAATCTCTAAGCATAATAAGATAATTGTTTAAAGCCACTAAGTTTTGGAGTGATTTGTTATGCAGGAGAAGCAACTGGAATGTTCTGTCATGTGGGTTTCTGGATTGATTAAAGCGATATCCCCACTACCCCAAAGGGCACTGTGTAAAACCACACCGTCTTGTATGGCAAGGTCTTCCGGCCGCATGAAATCCTTTCAGGGATTAGGACCTCTGCCCTCTGTCAGGTCTGGGGCGGGGTTTTTTCCCTCCAGTAATAATATTTTTCTTGACTCTTCCCATGATGGCTATTTTCTGATCACATCAAGTTGCATCCAGAGGATGTGTGTTTCCAGGCAAAGGTTTCCTGGAGCCTCTGGAAGGACTAAAGATATATTTTTAGGAACTATTCCTGGCACTTGACAGAATGTTCTTACTAGAGGTGAATCGATAGAAGATGGTCAGATCTGATGATGTTCCTGCCCTTTATCAAGGCCTCAATCACATTCAAAGTCCCCAGGGCACCGTGGGCAGGTGCCTGTGGTCCAGGCCTTGGCAGCCTCTGCCTCCACTTCGCTGCTCTCTCTGCGGTGATGCTCTGTAGGGGGGCTGCTGACATGGGTCCCTAGGCCTGGGATACCTTCCTTTTTCGAGTTGGCTTGGGGAACACTTACTCTTCGTCCTGGCCTGGGCTCGAGCACTGAGCCTTCACTCAAGAATTCTTGAGCCAACCAGCAGATCCTCCTGGGGACGACTCCCTCCTGGGCCAGGCTGCCCTGCTCCACTGCAGGCATCTTGGTCACAACACCGTCCCCACCATACCACCTGCACCTGTGAACCCCAGGGGCGGCGGCTGGATCCAACTTTTCCCAGTGGCCCAGCATCCACCCCAGGCCAGGCACAGGGAAGGTGAGAACGGAAGGCTGCTGAACGAATGAACGGCTCGTGGAAATGAGGACGGTGCTTTCTTGGAGCTCCCCAGGCACTTGACAAGGCCTCTTGGCCTTGGAGAAAACACTCTGCGCAGCAGCGGCCAGCTATCCAAGGGAAACAGTCACCAGGACAGAATGGGTTGCCGCAGACGGCACGGCTGGTGGAACTAATGGCTTCCTCCAGCCTTCCCAGACAGATGCCACGCTTTGCTGCCACAGCCAGCCGGGGAATGTTTGCTGTGGCCGGCAGCCGAATGAGGGTCAGGGCGCCCAACGACCAGACCCAGTTCACTGAAGTGGTCTGCCGGACAGGGCCCCTCATGGGGAAACAGGGCCTGTTTTAAAAATGTTACTGTTGTATTTGGTTGTTTTTCAGTCAGACCTGAGGGTGCCATCTGACTGGGAAATGTGCATTTTTAAAATGCCCTCTCGAAGAAGCTGGGGTTCAAATTCCGAACTGCTTTTTATCTCAGAACAGCTCTGAGAGAAGAAAAGGCAGATGGAGTCTGGGACACCGCAGTGGTATCTCCAAAGTCACACAGTGGCTTAGCAGCGCAGGGCAGAGCTGTAGGCAGACATCACCTTCCAGACCATGCGATCCCGTCGGCTTGGTTCTAATCCTCGTATAGTCCCTTCCCAGCTGTGGGATGTTGGGCAACCGCTTGACCTCAGAAAAATGGGGTAATAAGGTCTTCTTTTTAGGAAGGTGTGGCCAATTCCGACAAAGGTATACAAAGAGCATTGAGCAGGCATTCAACACCAGAGAACAGCTATACCCAGCACCCTCCACCTTAGGTGCTCGATGAAGGAGCCTGTTATCATAAGGCTTAGTTCCTGCAGAGCAAGCCACAGTGGGGCTGGCAAAGCTCAGACTCCTGGCAGATCCTTGGCCTCCCTGGCCCCGCAGGAAAGAATAGCACAGCTTTCATGCCAGGCAGGCAGGAGGCACGAGCCCTCGGGAGAGCAGGATGGGGCTGGGCAGGCACTGTGGCATTCTCAACATACTTCTTGCCTCCTTGGGGGGAAAGAAAAGCCAGAGTCTTCTGCTGCTCACCCCAAGAAGTATTAAAGTTCCAGTTGCAGCCTGGGCAGCTTTTGAGTCCCTCCATATACTGGCTTCTACCTGGCTTTTACCTGCAAGTTAGGGGATCGCTCAGTACCCTCCCTCTACCTCCAGGGGAGAAGCAGACACCTCCGGCCCATCAACCTTGGTTGTGTCCATGTAATCTGCTCTGGCTTCATGGTGGGTGGGGAATTAACTGTGCCCTGGATTTCAGGCTTGATTGCGAGGCTTGCCCATGGGACTCGTGGACATGACTTGAATGGAAGTTTGAACGAAGCCTGCCTGGTTGGGCTTGTCCTCCTGTGCTCCCACCTTTCACTGTGAGAAGAACGAATCTCAAACAGCCACTGGTCCAAGACAGGGGGAGCGGACTGAACCCAGCTGAGCACAGCCTAGATAAGCTCCAGCCTACTTGCAACCACACGAATAAGAAAGAAATGCTCATTGTTGTCTGTCACTTGTTGTGCAATAATTTGTTCCACAGCATTATTCTGGAAGAGGCTGACTGATACAATACCCTCTCGGCCTTGTTTCTTTCAAGTCTTTTATGTTCTCCACACTCCAACCTGACTACTGATTCTCTGGTCCCCTCTTTCGAGGCTTCCAGCCCATTACTCAAGCTATTACCTCTGCTTGGAATACCCTCCTCTCACCCCAAATGTCTCTACATATCTCCCAATCCAATGGCTACTCACAGCCAAGAGAAAATGCTGCTGCTTCCATGAAGACATCCCAGATTCCCCCACCTGAACCTGAGGTCTTCCTCCTCTGAACTTTTTTCATAAAAGAATTTCTTTCCACTTTCCATATGATAATCTGCGTCATCCGTGTTCTTTTCTCAAGTCCATCGCGGCGAGTGAGTGTCTTTGGAGCTGAATGGAAGTCTGGTTAATCTAGGCTCGAACAGGCCGTGCAGAGGCAAGGCATCTCCCGGATTTGCTGAGTGAAGAAATGGCTGCCATCCTCCCACTACCTCGTTCCCAGGTGAGGAAGCCTCCCTGACAGCCAGCGCCCCTTACCAGCGGCTGTTCCTGCGCAGTGCAAGGTGCTGGGGGACAGAGACCAACCCCATGAGACCCCAAGGTCCTGACCAAGGGCTGGCACTCCGTAAAGGTTTGCTTGCGGAATGTGGCGTTCTCCTCCACGTCAACCACCAACCCATCCTCGGCAGAGGTTAACAGAAGTAACCGCAGCGAGCCTGGCCGAGCGCTGGCTTCGTGCTCTAGGTCTCACACACAGCTTTTTTAAACCTTGTGACAACTCTGTTATTGTACCTCCTTTACAGATGAACACTGGGGCTACAAGGAATTAAGTCACTTGCTCAAGATTTATATTTTCACCCCAAGACACTTCTCTGAGAGCTCAGGACGTCCCGTGCTGAAGCATGATGGGGAATGGACAGTCCCGGTCCCCGCCCTCAACAAGCTGCAGGTCTGGTGAGGGAAGAATGACACCAACCAGATGTCACCCAGACGACATCTAGGTACAAAGTAATGTACGTGATAAAGGAAGAGAGAGAAGGACCTGAGGCCGGGGGAGGGGCAGCATCTGAACTGAGGCCTGAAGGAAGCACAGGACAAAAGGCGGGTGGGGGCGAGCCAGGCCGAATGCACGGCCCAGAGATCAGCGGGACATGTGGGCAGTCTTGACACGTTTGTGGAGCAGAGCAGAGGTCGCTCGCTGTGAGGAAGATGGACAGTGGTGGGAGCGTGGGGGTAGGGCCGGGCCACACAGCCCTGGGGACTCACGGAGAGGCCTGGACGGCTTAGGGGCCTAACCCTCTGGCTGCTGGGCAGAGAGTGGGTGGGAAGGGGACCCAGAGGGGACCCCATGTGGCATAACAGGGAGCTATCCCTCTTGGTTGGCGAGTGCCCACTAGTCATTTGTGGGTGGGCAGGAGAGTGGCAGGGAGCCCCCGGGCCTGTGCTCTGAGACTGTCTGAGAGCCACTGGTGGTGCCCCCTCGAGCGGGGAGGCAGCTGTTCACCGGTCCAGGAACAAGAAGAATTCACCCCGAGTGCAGGGCAACGTCAGCTGGTTGCCTCACCGCAGCCCCAGCAGGGGAGCCTCTAGCTGTCCTCCCAGGTCCACAGGCACGGGGTCACAACAGCCTCTTGGATATATGTCGTGGCCACACACAGCTATGCATTGATTGTGGCGAACACAGCCTGCGGACCAGAGCCAAGAGACACAGATGCAAGGCTCTGATAACAAGATGAGTGATGATTTTTGGAAAGGAGAAAAGAAAGGAAATCAAAGAGGCCCTATTCACCCCAAGAAACAGACACATGGCAGAGGCTGTGCTGGGAGAGCCTGGTACAGAGCTACGGCCCGGGATCCTGCCACTTGCTGGGATGGCCAAGCTGCAGGGTACGGGCAAAAGAAAGGGGTGAGCCTGGAGCCGCACTTACTAGCTGCCTCGGTTTTCTCATCTGTACTCTACCTTCTAGAACCATTCTGGGGGTAGCGGTCACAGTGTGTGTGCAACACTGGATGCACAAGTGCCCACAGGGGCCCCCGCAGACACAAAGCCACAACCAGCAGTCTGTGTGGGCGTGGCAGAGTCCCAGGGAAGCACCTCTTGTAAGCTTCCAGCAACTCTATGGGGAGGGCACGGTTCACGTCCCTATTCCACAGATGGGGAAACTGATGCGTGGAGTGGTCATGAACATTTCCCAAGGTCGATGAAGTGTGCATTCAGGATCTAACTCAGGCCGTCTGCTCTGGAGACTCTGCCTTTCCTTGCTGTGCCACCCCCCGCTAGACTCAGAGGGTCTGAGAGGATCCCAGGGGGGTGCTCACAGCCCAAGACTCCCAGGTCCCCTCCTTGCCTGTGGGCTGGGGCAATGCCCCTGGGGTAAAGGCACTGTCTGTGTGCCAAGAGCTGGGGGCCTCCCCCTGCAAGAGCCCTGCTATGACACACAGACCAGCCTGGCCCCCTCTTCCTCCACGAAGCCTTCTCAGATCCCCTCTAGGGACTATGCTTCCTCCCTGCTCCGTTTTGGGTCCCGCTGCTAATCACCTGGCTCAGGCGGGCTCACCGAAGGATCTGGTCTGTCTCTCGGACAGGCCGAAGCCCCAGAAGCCAGAGATCCTGACCATATTCTTCTTTACAGTCATCAAAGAGCCTAGCATAATGCTGGGCACTCAGGAGGTACTGAGTTAACCTGGAGAGATGAGAAGGAGCCAGAGCAGGCACAACCACAAGACAGACCAGGGGGTCCTCGCCGTTTATGGGCCTACCTGATTCACTCCCAGCATCCAGAGAAGAGGAGGGGACCGACTCACCCACTCTACTGACCAGGGACCTCCCCTTTCTTTGGTCTATAGGCTCCTTCTAGAATCTAATAGAAGCCACACTACCCCCTCTCCTTAATTGAAGATACTTGTACACATTTTACAGAGAAAGTAATGCAGGCATCCCCCTGCCAGACTTATTTGTGTTAACCACCTAACTGAGGTGATGGGGACAGATTTTTGTTTCCTACAAAGGATGGGGTGAGGAAATTATTTTGGAGTCAGGCAGGGATTGGAGTCAAACCTTACTGTGGCTATTCCTACCTGTGTGACCTCTGGTTAGCTACTTCACCCACGTGAGCCTCAGCTTCCTCATCTATGCAATGGGGATAATGTCAGATAAGGCACATTGCTAGAGAGACTGACACTGGGAGGTGTACAGTGAAATTTTTTTCATTTCTTTAAACATAGATGGGCTGCAGGGGGTGCCTATGAGTCATCTTCCATTTGATTAAATTTGGTGTTTTTAGATGCAGTTGTGATAGTGGATAAAGCACAGGCCTCTGGTCTACATGTTTGAGACTTGGCTCTGTATATTACCAGCTGTGTGGCCATAACCAAGTTACTTAACCTCTCTGAGCTGTGAGTCTACATCTGTCAAAAGAGACTGACAACACCCGCCTTGCAGGTGCAGGTAGCCTGGATAAGGCACAGAGTCTGGCAGGAAGAGGGAGCAGGAAGTGGAAGGTCTGTGTGAGGGCTGAGCAGGGAGAGAGGCCCCTCAGCCCACCTGCCCACACCCACCCACTCCGCACGCCTGGTATGACAATCCCCAGCATGCTTCCTGGGTAAAAGCTGCCTATGTTTTGGATCTTGGGGCCAAAGCAATTCACAAATGCAGCAAATATGCCAAGCCCAGAAGACAGCTCTCCCTGCTTCGGAGAAAACACACAGTTCAATTTCCTAAAGATCGAACCCCAGGAGCCTTTCAAGGCTTTCCCTGAAGAGAGCAGTTCTCGGAACTCGGCAGACGCCACCCTCATGCGACTGAACAATTAAAGCCCCGAGTATTTGTCATTCTCAGCAAAGGTTTGTGAGGATGACTGAGAAAATGGAAAAAAATCTGATTTCAGCGGCACGGTTTTCAGAAATATATGGTAATCCATTTTTGTCAAACCGCAGAAGGCACAGCTCAAATCATTAAAAAGCCATCGTACTTAATCATGCAAAGAGAAGGCCGGTCTATGCCTCTCAGATCATTTTCAAATGGTTTCAGGTTAACTTTCAAAAACTGACAGGCAAGCAGGGAGGGGATTATGACAGACGATAACTTGAAGAATTTCTGGTTCTGCTTCTCAGCGGAGGGCGAGGGATTTATTTGAGAGAAAATCGCCACCAGGACCTCAGCACGGCGGTGGTGGGGACAGCGGTGAGGCAGATTTCAGAACGGATTGGCCGTGACTTCTGCCCACAGGAAGCCGGCAGCCGCCCTCTCAGACGAGATCGGGCGCGTTCAGGGTGGTATGGCCGTAGACCAGCCGCCCTCTCAGAAAGACAGCACGTTCTAGGCAAACTATTAAGTAAATGAAGAATAATGATGTACTGTGACAGGTGCTACTAAAAGGCAGGAGTATAGCCAATGGTTGTCTTTGCTGTGAGTGTCCATACCTGGCTTGGGAACCCGTGTGCCCCTCGCTAGCTGCATGGGCTCACACAAGTTCCTGTCTCTCAGAGACTCGGCTCCTCCTCTATAAAATGGGATGCCCACCTCGGAGGCTTGGCAGGCTGTGAAGGACTTAATGCCTATAAGGCCTCTGGTACAGTGCCTGGTACACAGTAAACTGCCCATTAAAGCAAGCTAAGCAGCTCCCTGCTGAAGGGGGACTCACTGACCACCTCTGATTTGGATCAGGAAGGATGAGCAGAAGTTTGCAGGGTGAAGAACTGGAGGAAAGACACCCAGGCAGAGGGCACATAGCATGTGCAAAGGCCCCACGGAAAGAGGCTAGTCATGGAGGAGCACAGCGTATGGGGGGGCATTAGAGGGGGGAATGCTGCAAGCTAACTTGGAACCCTCCTGTGAAGGTTTGTCAATGCCAGTCTAAAGGGTTTGGACTCTGTTGAGAGGGCTGCGGGGAACCATGGGGAAGGGGGGGTGTCTGAAGGGCAGGCCCGCAGCAGCTGTATGGGTTAGAAGCTAACTGGGGGGCCATGGGGTGGGGGCCGTGGAAAAGGCTGGGATGGTGTGTGGTCCAGGCTCTTCACAGGGTCAGGAACATCCTGTGTCACCTTCTAGGTTTCATCTATGTCGGGCACTTGATCTCTAAGTGACTATTCCCCCCAAACAAACTCTGACCCAAGGTCCCCAGCCTCTGTTCCAGGAAAACACTGTGTCCTAGGCCCAGCAAAGATCCCACTCCCCTTCACTAGGGCAGAGCTGGCAGGGGAAAACTGCTGCCCGCAGGAACTCTATGTCCCACCCCTTTGCATTTAGGTGCAGTGAGCAGAATGTGGACATAAAGTACATAGGCCACCTTGAGGCCTGACCTGCCTGTGGGATGCTCCAAGGCCAAAGTAACCTTGGGAGTCACCATCAGAAGATGATGCAGCCTCCAGCATGTGACCATGAAGAACAGAACCCCCTCCTCCTCCTATCAGTTTGACTTTACATGAGCAAGAAATAAATGTCATCTCAATCCATTGGCTCTCTGGGTTTATCTGTTATAGCAGCTAGCGTTACCTTAAACATACCCACTTAAAGCAGTGATCTTGGGCATGTTATTTTGCCTCTCCAAGCCTCAATTTCTCTCATGCAGAATGTTATAAGATGGACATATGTGAGTGCGGCCTTGCAAGCAGGGAAAGACCATAGAGGAGCCATTCATTGCCGGTGTTTCTGGCTTCCATCTCTCCGAGAGCCTGAAGGAGAGCAGACTTTGCACAGACCCTGCTAGGCCAGGAGAAATGCAGCCAGGGGCTTGGAGAAGCTCTAGGCAAGGGGTCAAGTTCCACAAGCAGACCCTGACCTCACTCTAGGTTTTAGTTCTGTCCCTCAACAGAGTTCATCCCTAAATAGCTGAGCCCCCAGGGGAGGGGGCTGGCACATGGCTTCCCTCTCCTGGCAGCCACCTGGGAAGGAGGCAGCCCAGCCTTCTGATGGCTTGTTTCAGCCTCTCACAACTCATTAGCAGGAAGCTGCATGCTCGATTTTTCAGACATGTCAGGTAGACACTGGTATCAAAACCTTATCATGTCTCTGCACAGCCCCACATTCTCCTGTGCTGGTGTCCTCCTGCCAGGCTCTGTGCTCAGGACACGCGCCTGCTGCCTTTGAAGATCTGAGAACCTTGTGTGGCTGAGATCTTGGCCAGCCAGTCTGGCTGGGACCCAAGGCTCAGGATGGAGGCCGCCTGGGTGGCTGAGGCTGAGGCTCCCCCCGCACGCTGCTCCGAGGCAGCACCGCACTCCCAGCCCAGGACTGGTGCTGAGACCCACAGGGAGAGAGGCGGAAGGCCTGTGCCATACATGATGTCACCAGCTGGATCTGGCCATCCCCAACTTTAACAGGACTCTGGCTATTACCTGTCCTTTTGATGAGGGGCCTCCTCTCCCACAGCCTGGGGGCAGGAGCGCAGAATGCCCCTCCCTGAGCCTCCAGGGCCTGAAGTCAGGGCCCCGCTTCCCTATTCTCCTGTGGGCGTGAGCAGGTGCCGACCAGACCTTCTCTACTTCCCGAGCCTTCTCCCACTGCTGCTCGGCAGCTCTGGCTGGGTGCTCCGAGGAGTTCCCAAATCACCTGACTGAAGACCCTCCCCAGCCTGGACTAAGCTCTCTGGAGAGACACAGAAGAAACAACAAGGACAGAAAGCATCCATTTCTCAAGTCTTTTCACACACAGCAATGCATGTATTTGACCCTTATACCTGAGGGGTGCCAAGTCTCCTGTTTCACTTAGGAGGAAACTGAGGCTCATGGAGATTAACAACTGTTGCCCAAGGTCACTCGGCTAGTCCCCCAAGCAGCAGCTGGAGCCGGGTTCTGAGCTCCCACCACAGTCAGAGCCACCTGTCCCATCCGCCCTGCAGGCCAAGCACTACTAGAGGCCAAGCATTTTCTTCAGTCCCATGGCTTAGGAGGCTATGGTATCTCTAGCGCCAGATGACAAGGCTGAGGCTTCCTGAGGCTGGGTGACCTGTTCAAGGCCACATAGCAAGGAAGCTGGATCCACAGCCTTCGTGCCTACAGTGTTGGTGTTCCCTCCCCACCCCAGCGTCTCCCCAGTGAGGGTCCCACCTGGGGAAGGAGGGAAAGAGGTTACAAGGTCCTATCAAGGGAGGCGGTACACAGCCGGTGTGGCCCCCAGGTAAGGGGTGGCCTCCCTCAGCCGAATTCTCCTCTGGAAGGATGGCTGAGGGTTAAGGTAAATAGGAACGAGGCAGGTGCAGGTGTGGTGGCTCAGCCTCGTCTCGGCCCTCGTGGCAGAGGGTCCTCCATCCCTGTCTCCAGGTGCAGGAGCCACCTGGCCGGGGAACCTTTCCACCTCACCACCTTCCAGACACACTTCGGTCTCGGGCACAGATTCACGCAAACCAGCGACCGCTGATGTGAGCACCTAGAGCTTTTGAAAAAGTAAAGCCTCGCAGGACGAGGTCTGAAGCAGCAGTTACAGCCCAAGCCACATCAGGAAGCCCCTGTGTCTGCAGCGCCCCCGCCGACCACTGTAGATGCGTAGGCTGAGCCGCTGGCCTCCAATTGCTCTCTAAAAGGCCCTTGGTGGACCCGTCCTGCCCACCCAGGTGGCTCGTTACCCATATTTCAGCTCATGCTACAGTCATACTCCATTCAATCGGCCAGACCACCAAGCCTTTGCTCAGGCTGGACCTTCTGTCCAGAACGCCTTCCTTTCCCCTGCCCCCCTATTCCTAAGCTCTAGAATGCACATCTGTGGTTCTCAGTTGCCGTGAATCCATGCCTCAGGCCTCAGATTATTCAGTCTCTCCCTCAAAAGGCATATATTTTAAAATTTGATTAAAACAAGTACTTTAGGAGAATCCTAGTACTCCTAGCAGGGAAAGAGGAACTGAAAAGTGAAATGGCTCAAAGACATGCCACACACCTGTGCTCTCGAAGGCCTTAGCACGGCCCAGGAGGCCCTTGGCAGCCTTGCTCTAGTGGCCTTTGCGTGCACTCCTGGCTCTCACGCTGCCACGCCCTTGCACCTGCTGCGCCTTCCACCTCTCCTCTGCTATCCAGGCCCAGCTCAGTGTTACCGGCTCTAGGAAGCTCCAGAGGTAGAATCAGGGGCTCCTTCCTTTGTGGTCCCCACACTTAGTGCATCACAATTGTGTAGCCCTTCCCCCTACACTCTTTGGGGACAAGGGCCTGTGCATCTCTAGTCATAGCCCAGAACTGGCCTAGAATTGCCTCATGAATGAATGAATGAATGAGCCTCTTTTGCTAAGATCCCAAGATGCCTAATTCCTTAGCTCCCGTGGGCCTCCCCTCTCCATCACAAGACGTGCAAACTGTACTCTTTGTCTTCACACCACGTTGGTACTGACCAGAGTTGGGTCTTAATGGTGCTTTGACAAAAGACAGCGCCCATGTTCATTTTCCTTGGCTAATTACATTTCCCAATTGAAACGCTTATCTCTGGGTTGGTGTTAAAGACATAATCAGTTTCCAGAATGGATTAAAAAGAGGTGAGAAGCAAGAAAATAATTAAGCCAACTTCTGATTGAATCAAATAATTAAGCAGATTAAATCGGTTGCCTGTGATCTACGGCCCCAGCCTGTGCCTAGGGAGCACATTTCTCTATCGGAGAGATCATTTCTGATTGTTTTAGAGATGGAGAGCATCGTTCCCAAGTAGTAAGCAAAGGAATGACTCTGTCGGCTGAATACAGATCAGGGTGACAGGACTCCAGGTTCCTGGTTTAGGCAACATACTCTGGGTTTAGTAGAAGAAAACGAGGGTGGGGCAGTCTGCTCCAGAGCCAAACTCAGACACCCGTGGTAGAGAGGCTGTATCAATGGCCCTAGTTCCTCACCCTCCCTGGGTCTGTGCCCTTCACCACTCTGACTGCGGTGTCTGACCCTCTCCTTTTACTCTGGGCTCGGCCATGAGACTAACTTTAACCAATGACAGCAAACATTATGTGAGCAGAGGCTTGAAAAAGCCCTTGCACATCTCCCCTTGCTTTCTTGCGCCTTTGCCATTGACATGATAACAACCCTGGACTAGCCTGCTGAAAATGGAAGACACATGGAGCAGAGCTGAGTTGCCCAGCTGTCCCAGGCAAGGGTCTCCTAGATGAGCGACACTCAGCCACCCCTAGACACAAGGGTGAGCCCATTCAAGCAAGACCGGCAGTCACTGGGCTGACGCAGCCAGGAACAGCTGACCCCATACTAAATAAACACTTTTTTTGCCGCAAGCCAGTGAGGTCTGTGGGTGTTTGTTAGGCAGCATCACCGTGGCGATACGTAAGCGACACAGTGATGACATCGAAGTTCAGGGAACCAAACAATTAGGATTGCAAGAGACTGTGGTCAAAGACAGTGGGCTGGGTAAATGCATAAACCTGTTTCTCCCCTGAAACTCCATTAAAACAACAGTGTGAGAATTATTTTTAAAAGGCATCAATCCACAAGGACAAAGCGAACAGAGGAAAAGACAACAGCAAGAAAGGTCTGGCAGCTGGAGAGGAGGCAGGTGTGCAACACTGACTTAGGGAAGCCAAGAAAGCAGAACGTTAAGTCCTGAAGCTAAGAGCAAACAGACACCAGGTCTCCACCAGCAACTTCAATGACTCTAGAATTGGGGACAACCCCGGGCATCTCTGGAAGTGGGATAATGAGAGGGTTTGTTTAAAGTCAGCTTAAGGGCAGTAAGACCCCTAGCTCGCCTCCTTACCCCTCCTCAGCCAAGAACACGTCCCTCTCTCACTCCAGCAGAAGACTAGAACTCGAAGCACGAGAGGGAGTAAGACAGAGGCCCTCTGGACTGTGGGACACCTGGAAGAGGCACAGAGACTTATCCTGAGAGTATGAGGGTTAGATAAAGGTTTCTGGACTGCCCCACTTGTCCCCTAGCCCTCCTACCTTCCAACTCTCAGCAAGCTGGAGCCAGGGGTCCACCTCTAGGTAGGAGAATGGAAACATTCTCTCTGCAGAATCTGACCAGCCTTAGAAAGCAAGAACCTATATCAAGAAGTCTGTCAGATTGCCCTACAGTGAGGCATCAGCCAATGAAGCCCAGTCACCACACCAGAGCTCCAACCATTTTGTTTTCTGTCCCACGTTTAGCACGAGCACACAACCAATCATCCCCAAACATTTGCAGAAAAGCTACCATGTGAGCTAGACATACCTATGTATACATGTACATAGGACAAGTAAACTTAGAGGACACAGAGGCTCTGCAGGAGGAAGGAAACTACACAGAATAATATCCTCAGAGGGACATATTACATCCATGAAATAAGAAAGGGATACTCAAAATAGAACATTCGTAAAATAAAACAAAATTCTTGGAATTAATACACAGTTTGACAGTAGAAATAAGAAACTCATAGAAGAGTTGGAATATGAATTTGAGGAAATTTCCCAGAGTGGAACAAAAAAAATTTTTTTTTTAAGTGGCAGAAGGGGAAAGAAAGAGAAAATAAAAGAGAAATAAGAAATTTAGAGGACCAACTCAGAAAGTCTAACATCCAAATTTCAGAAATGGAATTTCAGAAATGGAGAAAAAATGGAGGGAAGAAAATAATTAAAAAATAATAATAATAATAATAATCTTCTGGGAAGATTCAAGAAGCCTTCCCAGAACCAAAGGACATAGATTTGCATACTGAGAAGGTCCACTGATTTCCCAGCACAGTGGCTAAAACACGTCATCATGAAATTTCAAAATATCATCAACAAAGGTTAGATCCTATAAGCTTCCAGAGAAAAGACAAAGGTCACATACAAGTGATCAGGTATCAGAATGACAACAGGCTTCTCATCAGGAATGCCAGAATCTAGAAACAATGAACCAATTTCAAAATTCTGAGTAACAATGACTTTCATCTTACAGTTCTTTATTTAGCCCACTAGTAATTTAGCATGAGAGTAGACTGGAGAGATTTTTTATTTTAAAAGTTTGAAATATTTTACCCCCTCAATCCTCCCCATTGCACTCTTTTCCAGGAAACTACTGGATGGTGTAAACCAAAAGAAAAAGAAAAGAAAAGAAAGATAAGGGATCCAGAAAATTGGGGCTTTATAACAAGAGGAACTTATAGCTAACATTATACTTAATAGTGAAAGGCTGAAAGCTTCCCCCCTAGGATCAGAAACAAACAAGGACATCCACTTCTACTTAACACTGTACTGAAAATTCTAGACAGGGAAGTTAGGCAAGAGAGAGAAACAAAAGGCATCCACATTGGAAGGAAGGACTAAAGCCATCTGTTTGCAGAAGACATAATCTTTTTGTTTGTTTTTAAATTCAATCAACTAACATATAGAGTATTATTAGTTTCAGAGATAGTGATTCTTCAGTCTTATATAACACCCAGTGCCCATTACATCACGTGCCCTCCTTAATGTCCATCACCCAGCTACCCCATTCTCTCATTCCCCTCCCCTCTAGCAACTCTCAGTTTGTTTCCTACGATTAAGTCTCCTATGGTTTGTCTCCTTAGAGGACATAATCTTACACATAAAAAATCCCAAGGTACTGGGACATCTGGGTGGCACAATCAGTTAAGCATCTGACTCTTGGTCAGAATCTGGTTGAGATCTCAGGGTGGTGAGACTGAGCCCTGCGTTGGGGTCTGCACTCATTATGGATTCTGCCTGGGACTGTCTCTCCCTCTCCCTTTGCTCCTGTCCCTCAAATAAATAAATAAATCTTTAAAAAAGTCCTAAGGAATTTTAAAATCCTAAAAATTAAAAAATCCTAAAATATTATTAGAGTTAATAATGATGATTCCATTTACAATAGTACCAAAAAGAATTAAATGTTTAGGTATACATTTAATAAAAGAATTCCAAGGCCTGTATACCAACATTAGAAAACACTGTTGAAAGAAATTAAAGAAGATCTAAATAAATGAAAAGATGTTCCATATTTGTAGACTAGAAGACTTCAATAATGCCAAGATGGCAATACTCCTCAAATTAATTCAATGTAATGCCTATCAAAATCCCAGTTGTCCTCTTTGGTGGAAGTTGACAAGCTGATCTTAAAACTCATAAGGAAGTATAAGCACTCATACAAAGAACAGTCAAACAATAGTGCAAACAATCTTAAACAAGGAGAACAAAGTTGAAAGACTCAAATTTCCCATTTTAAAAACTACAAAGATGTCATAATCAAGACACTGTGATACTGGCATAAGGACCGGCATGGAGATCAGTGGAAGAGAGCTGATGGTCCAGAAATAAAATCTCACCTTACCGTCAACTGCTTTTCCACAAGGGCACTAACACCACTTGATGGAGAAAAGAATAGTCTTTTCAAAAAATAGTGCTGGGACAAGTAGATATCCACACATAAAAGAATGAAGTTGGACTCCTACCTCACACCATATACATCAAGCAACTCAAAATAGATCACAGTTCCAAAATAAGGGCTAAAACTGAAACACTTTTAGAAGAAAACACAGGAGTTCATGACCTTGGGTTAGGTAATGGATTCTTAGATATGACACCTCAGAAGTACAAGTAACCAAAGAAAAAATAGATAATTGGACTACAACCAATTCAAAACTTTTGTTGAAACCTAGACCATCAAGGTGCACCTGGGTGGCTCAGTCAGTTAAGCATCTGCCTCTGGCTCAGGCCATGATCCCAGGGTCCTGGGATTGAACCCCACATCAGGCTCCCTGCTCAGTGGGAGCCTGCTTCTCCCTCTCCTCCTA
This sequence comes from Neogale vison, assembly GCF_020171115.1. NCBI lineage: Eukaryota > Metazoa > Chordata > Mammalia > Carnivora > Mustelidae > Neogale > Neogale vison. The sequence goes on along the minus strand of NC_058092.1, from coordinate 19,034,372 downwards.
GCTCATGCTCTCTCTTGTATCTCCACTGCTATCTGTGTGTGTGTGTGTCTCTCTCTCAAATAAATATATAAAATCTTAAAAAAAAAAAGAAGAAATGAAAACTGTATCATCAAGAAAGTGAAAGACAATCCATTCAATGGAAGGAAATACTTGCAAACTGTATATCCAAAAGGGAGTGGTATCTGGAATACAGAAAGAACTCATACAACTCAACAGGAAAAAAGATAAGTTACCCAATTAAAATATGGGCAAAGGATATGAAACACAGATCCTCTCCAAAGAAGATCTACAAATGCTCAATAAGTACATAAAAAGAAGTTCAGCATCCTTGGGTATTAGGGGAATGCAAATCAAAACCATGATGAGATCACTTAACTCCTACTAGGGTCACTAGGATAAAAAGGAAGACAGAGTATCCCGGGTGTTGGCCAGGACGTGGAGAAATTGGAACCCTCACACGCTGCTGATGGCAATGTAAAATGGTGCAGGTTCCTTAGCAAACAATCTGGCAGTCTCTCAAAAAGTTCAACAAAGAGGCCTCCCATGACCCAGCAATTCCACTCCCGGGCACACATACCTGAAAGAAATAAAGGCACTCATTGACACACAAATCTGCACACAAATGTTCACAGCAGCCCAAAGGTGGAAACAACCCACCTGTCCATCAGCTGATAAATGCATATATAAAACCCAGTATATCCTTCATGAAACATTATTCAGCAATAAAGAGAAAGTGATGCATGCTACAACACAGAGGAACCTTGAAAACATGATGTTCAGTGAAAGAAGCCAGGCGCAAGAGACCACAGACTATATCGTTCCAATTTTACAAAATGTCCAGAAAAGGCAAAGGTACAGAGACAGAGAGTAAACGGGAAGTTGCCTGTGGCCGGAGGGGGGAATGGGCACAAGGTTTCTTTTTAGGTACTGAAAATGTCAAATTAGATTGTGGTGCTGTTTATATAGCTCTGTAGATATACTAAAATTCACTAAATGCACACCTAAACATGGGTGGATTTTATGGCATGTAACTCATATGTCAACATTGACTATTAAAAAATAAAACCAAGAGAGGCCAAAAGATCCCCAGAGAATAGCTGCTGGGAAGCAGGCCTGAGGGAGGTCAAGTCTCTGGATGGGAGCTCAAGTCAGGGGCTCAAGGAGAGCCCCTCAAGAGGAGGAAACCGAGGACACACCTAATGCACTTGAACATGCCGAGAGGAACCTACCCAGCTCGGAGGATGCGGAGAGGCGGTAACTGTAACGAACTGAGCAGAAGCAAGTGGGACAGTTACAAACTGCAGAAAACACAGATGTGGAGGAAAGAGAAGGAAGCCACGCCTTGTCGGGACCAGCCATGAAGAGCTGCCAGAATGATGGTAAACACCGAGTAATCAATAGTTTGTTAGCGTTCGGTAACAGAAGGGATGGTGAATGGGAAGTGTGTGTGTGTTTATGTGTGTGTGTGTGTGAGAGAGAGAGAGAGAGAGAGAGAGAGAAAGAGAGATACAGAGATGGAGAACGAGAGAGAGGAGCGTGTAAAGTAAATAAAGCTACAATGAGATACCAATATTTAGCCACAGGAATAGTTAAATTAAAAAAAAAAAAAAAGGCCAACCATGCCAAGTGTCGGTGAGGATGTGAGGCAACTGGAACTGGGGGGATGGAAAACGGTACAGCCACTTGGGAAGAGTCTGGCCGTGCTCGCTCCAGCAGCGCATATACTAAAATTGGAACGAGAAAGAGGGTGGCAGCTCCTTACAAAGTTAAACAGACGCTTCACAGAATGCCCAGCAGCTCTGCTCCTGGGCGTATGAAATGAAAATACACCTCCGCACAATGACCTGTGCACGAAGGGACAAAGCAGCCTTATTTGTAGGAGCCCCAGAGTGGAGACACCCCAAACGCCCGCTAGCCGGTGACTGGATAAACCAGCGGGGGTCCACCCGCACAATGGGACGCTAGCGAGCAAGGAAAAGGATCCAACTACTGCTACTTACAACAACTTAACATTATGTTAAGTGAAAGAGCAAGACGTGAGAGTTTTTTTATAAAACTCATTTTATTATATTTATTATTAGATTAGGATTTATTTATAAGAAACTTCAGAAGGTTCAAATGAATCTAGATTGCCTGAGCCTGAAGTTGAGGAAGTAGGAACTGCAATGGGGCATGAGGGAACTCTCAGAGGTAAAAAATAAAATAAAATAAAATACACTCCTTATCTTGATGTTGGGGGTGGTTAAAAGCATCTGTCAAAAGGCACTGAACCATATGCTTAAAATGTGTACATTTTACTGTATGAAATTATATCTCAATATAATTGATTAGTAAGTGGGGAAAAAAGGGCTAGAATTATTTGATTGGGGTTAAAATGAGCGAGACTTCAGGGAGGAAGTCGAGTGTCCGCTTGGTTTTTAAAAACGAATTTGAGAAACACACAGGAGAAAGGGCAGGGACCTGCATGCATGCAGAACAAGTGTGGCCGAGTCTGTCAGCTGCTCCCTAATGTCCCTTCTTCCTTGACTTCCAGAGAAACAGAAGCCACCGCTTCAGCTGAGCACGGGTCAGGCTGTGAGAACAGAGGCTTTCTCTTTAGCGTCCCCTGCAGCAAGATGCAGGCACGTGTGCATGTTTCGGTCAACGGGATGTCAGTGGGAGTGGTGGGGGCAGACTGTGCTTGAAGGGCAGCAACATTCCTTCTTGTCCTTGTTTTCCCTTCCTGCTTGCTGGGACACAGACATGATGGCTAGAGCCTGAGCAGCCACCTCGGATCCCGAGGTAGAAGTCATCCCTAAGGGGGAAGAGACGAGCAGGATTTGCTGTTGAGAGTGGAGTGACCACACCCGTCCTAGTCTGACTACCCAGACTTGTAAGAGGAAATAACTTCTATTCTGTTTAAGCCACTGCTATTTGGGGTTTTCTTTTAGTTTCAGTAGAATCCCATCCTAAGTAAGAAAATGAGCAAAGGCATCACAGTGAAGTACTCTTCTTCCAGTGCTGTAGGCTCTCCCAGACACCACCACCAGCAGGATTTGTCTACACTGCTTGGGGACAGGGCCCCAGTGCTCCCCCTCTTACCGTTCCCAGGGCTGGCACCCAGCAGGTTCTCGGGGAAAACTTCGAGTTGGCTGGAAGACCATGATTCAAGTTCCAGCATGATGTTATAGACTGAATGTTTGTGTCTCCCCAAAATTTATATGTTGAAATCCTAACCCCTAAAGGATGGCATTTGGAGAGAAGGCCTCTGGGAGATAACTAGGGTTAGACAAGTCTTAAAGGTAGGACCCTCTGATGGGATTAGTATTGCCATAAGAAGAGATACTAGAGAGCATGCTGTACTTCTGTCTTTCTCCCTCCCCTGACATGGATACAAAGAAGTCGCGTGAGATGTGAGCACACAGCATCATCGCAGTGGCCTACAAGCCAAGAGAAGAGGTGTCAGAATGAAGCCCATGTTGCTGGCACCTTGATCTTGGACTTCTAGTCTCCAGAACTGTGGGAAATAAATTTCTGTTGTTTAAGCCACCAGTCCATGGTATGTTGTTACAGCAGCCCAAGTTAACTAACACACATAAGACACACTGAGCTTGGTCTCTGCAGGCAGGGCCTGGACCCTCCTGGTTACCACTGTAATCCTTGTATCTAGCTCCAGAAGATGGCTGTGGGATCTCAGGTATTTGTGGAAAGAAAGAACGAAAAGCTGATGGAGCTGAAGTCTGAGGTTTCACAAAGGTCAGTTTGCACACAGCCTCCGGATACTTCCTTTCCTCCCTCACTCCTAATCCATGTCCTTCTTGGGGAGGGACCGTCCAGACCCTGAGCAATGGGATGGTTATGTGATCCAGACTCCAGCCAGTCCACACCTTTCACTTCTCTGGACATAAGGATTAGTCAGGGACAGACAGAGCCATGGGTCCAACTAAAGCTTATCAGAGCTAATCTTGGGACATCCTGAAACACTTAAGAAAATGGCACTTTTATGCCATGCACAGATTAGGTGGGTGGAAGCTAAAGTAGTGTAACCAAACTGAGAAAGTAGATCACAGGGGCAGAGAAGGAAAAACTGAGTTTTAATGATGCCATCTGATGCCTGGATCCAGATGTGCCTGAAGTCCAATCCTAGTGATTTCAATCAGTTGATCTAGTAAATTCCTTTAGGCTTAAACCAAACAGGCTTGAGTCTTTTTTTTTTTTTTTTTGCAACTCAAGAGTGCAAACATAGTTGAACTTGAGGGTCAATGTCTCCCCTAAAACACACAATCTTGGGGATAGTGTTCTGTTCTAACACAGGTACCAGGGCACTACCAGGCTGCTGCATTAACTCTACTTCCTTTTGAGTATAGCTGACTCTGAGAACTCAAACAAGGCCTTGTTGATTCTACCTGGTATGTGACACTGTAAACCAATCTCACATTATCAGCATTGCAAAAATTCCCCTATAAAAACACAGGAGTCTAAAATGTTAATCTGGGAATTAGTGGACATTTATCTTCTTTTGGATCAGTATAATTTCCTCCCATTTTTTTATCTGCTTTCTGAGCCACCTCATTTATCTAAGCTTTCAAAAGCTCATGCAAAACACATAATGCACTTCAGCTACAAAAATCAATGCTCGAGGACGTGTTTTTACCAGGCTTGCTACAGAAATTCTTATACTGCTTTTCTGAGGCCTTGCTATCAAAATTTTTATTCACAAATAGAGCCAGAATAGTTTTACTTATCAAAAAAGCTTCTCCCTAATTATCAAATCAGGGGGAAAAAGTAATTAAAAAATTCTTTTTTATTTTTAAGGGGAAGGAGAGTTATATTGGTTTGGGTTTCAAACAACCCTCTTTCCCCCCATCCACCCAAGACAACTGACTGACTTTAATTAAAGACCATTTACCCTGGGAATGGATTGCTTGCTGCAATTTGTACTGAAGAGACACATTTGCAGACAAATGGACTGCAGTCCTTAGATTTTGCTCCAACGACAAAAGAAGTGATTATGTTCCCCCATCACTTCCTCTCTCTGAAGAACTCTATTAAGAGAATAATTTGAACGGACTCTTCTGCTACTCTGCATTTTAAAGTGCGATCTATTTCAGCACCACCAACATTTTTTTCCCCTTTTAAAAATGAGTGATATTTAAGGAAAAATGCCAGCTGGGTATATATTTGAGGAGGGGCTATGGGAAACACAAAGGTTTATATAACTCCCTCGGAAGCTTGGTTGCTTGCAAGCACTGAGTAACATGTAGGCTTGGTCTGCGGCTGCAAATAGCAGACAGAGACAGTCCTGGAACACAGGAGGAGGCTAATCAAATTCACACGCAGGCCTTGGACACCTTGTTCTATTTTTCCACTTCCTGCCTGCCCAGTGCTGGAAGGGTTTGGATGGGGCTGTCTAACTCCAAGTCACGGAGTTTCAGTGGAACTGTCGGGCCCTAAGGCCCCCTGATTTGTTTGTGGTCTAAAAAGAGGCCCATGGATCTGCCTCAGAATTGGCCTGAAGGAAGCCTGAACTGCAGGGAGCTCTCTGGCTCCGAATGAAAACAAAGCCAGGGCCGCCTTCTCTGTGACTCCACAAACACCCGTGTCTGCTGCATTGCAATGCCCTGTCTGCTATGCTCAAGGCCTGAGTACATCTTGAAAGCAGGGGCTAACCGACCTCCTCAGGGCTTAGCTCAGTAGCGGGCTCATGAGGGGTGCTTCGTAAATGCAGAAGGAGTAGCTGAATAAATCTGTGTTGTTGTTGTTGTTGTTTTAAGATTTTTTTATTTGTTTATTTGACAGACAGAGATCACAAGTAGGCAGAGACGCAGGCAGAGGGCGGGACGGGGGTGGGGGTGGGAAGCAGGCTCCCTGTGGAACAGAGAGCCCCATGTGGGGCTCGATCCCAGGGCCCTGGGACCATGACCCAAGCCGAAGGCAGAGGCTTTAACCCACTGAGCCACCCAGGTGCCCCTAAATCCGTGTCTCTAATTCTGTCCATCTGGATCTGAGCCATGCACCAACAGTGACTGGGGGCCTGGTCAGCTGATCCCAAATCCAGGAAAGGCGCATCTGGCCTGGGCCTGAGATGACAGGGTTCCTACCTTTGTTCTCCCATGGAGACCCAGGAGCTGTTTGACTTCAGAAGTGTTACAGTAGGAAGGACTCTGAGTGCCCTGGATCGCAGAAGCACTCCCGACTCTCCACCCTTCTCTGTACCCACGCCTTCGGCTCCGTGACTTACCCGCTGCACCCATCAAGAGATGGAGTCCTATTTCCTCAGCCCTTGTATCTAAGCTGGGCTTTTAACTTGCTTGACCAAAGAATGTGAAGAAAGGGACAGTGTGCTGGTTCTGAGCCAGGGTCTAAGAGGACATGCAGGCTTCCACCTGCTCTTTCAGACCCCGTGCCTGCCACGAGAAGTCTGGGGCCACACGTAGCAAAGCTAGGTCATCCCACTGAGGCCATCCTAGACCAGCTGGCCCCCAGGTGAGCTACCAGGTGCCTGCAGACACATGAGAAATAACACATGGGTTTTGTTTTATATCACTCAGTTGTGGGATGGTTCGTTATACAATAGCTAACCGATACACTGAGTTCAACATTCCAAACAGGTGGGTACCCTGAGGTCCAGAGAAGGGAGAGATCTTCCCTAAAACTGCATGGGCTGGTGACAAGAATCCAAGTAAGAGAACCACTCACCCAGGGCCTTTCAACTCTACTGAACACTGATCGTTCTTCAAGAAGCCATATCTTCCATCTTCCTAAATTATTAACCCTCAGGATCTGAGCAGAAGGCAGAAGCAGGTGCACGAAAGTCATTAGCCCCCACGTGGAGGCAAAGCAGGTGTCATACCTCTGAGGTTCTAGTGTCATGTTCCTGGAAAGCCACTGGGTTCCTGTACCTTGTAACCATGTGCTCTGCCATGAAAATCAAACCAAAGGGCCTTTTCTCAATTTGCAAAAAATTACGGAAACCAGTAAGACCTTAAATATTAAAAGTAATCTCTGAAAGGCACTTGGAACAGCATTCGACATGTAGTAAATGTTCAACGTTCAACGACTGTTCGCTGTTATTATTAAATTCTCCTCCCACAAATTGTTCGTAAACCTTTGGTGTCTGCTGCTATTGGAGAGCCAGCAGGCAAAGGAATGAGTACCGCTCGGTGAGTACCGCTGTAGGCCATGCCTGCTACGTACATCACTGCAGTTACCAACCCCATCTTACAGATGGGGAAACCGAGCCTTGGCAGGACGGATCTGCCCCAGGTTAGTACAGCTGGGGAGAGGTGAGCAGGCATCACCCCAGCTGCCTGACGCAAGCTGGTGGGGAGCACAGACCATGCTCACTCGGCTCTGTTCTCTCTACCATTTAGCCCATCATGCACTGTCTCCCCCACCCTCTACCCTCTCACCAGATCCCAGGCTCTTGTACTTGAAAGGACATTTGTTGCAACCGATGTCCTCAGTCGTGTGTGATCGAGGAACACAACTGAAGAGGCCTCACAGAGTCGTGGTTTATAAGTGCGCATTTAGAGGTGGACTGAACAAGAAATATCTTGAGCCTTTGGAGCACCGGTCTGATCCAGCACTGTTACTGCCTACAGGACCCAGTCACGGCTTCTTCAGACTTCGCTGAGCACCTGCTCTATGCTGGCATTGACAGCCTGGAGCTTCTAGGGCAGCAGTGTAAGCAGATGGTCCTACTGGACTTTTCTAAACTCAACCAGCCTGGCAGGTCCCCAGATGTCCCTCTTTGAGAGCAAGAAATGTCACTTACCATCCTAGCCTTACCATCTTAGAACAACCAAAGCCACAGGGACGGCCATCATACCTGACTTTCCTTACTCAAGTGGGACAGCCTGTTCCCTCCCTGGCACGTGGGAGCCTAAGGATTTTCCCTGTTAAGAGACCGAACGTGTACATCCCCCCAAATATCTTATGCTGAAATCCTAACTCCCAATGTGACCATACTAGGAGGTGGGGATTTGGAAAGTGATGAGGTCATGGGGGTAGAGCCCTCATGAATGGGATGAGTGTACTTAGAAAGGGGCCCCGGAGAGCCCGCTCCCCTCCTACCACGTGAGGACACAGAGAGAAGACAGCTGCTTATGAACCAGGAAGCCAGCCATCAAGCAGACAATGAATCTGCTGGCACTTTAATCTTGGACTTCCCAGCTTCCAGAAGTGTGAGAAATAAATGTTTTCTCTGTAAGCTACCCAGCCTGCGGTATTTTTGCTATAGCAGCCCCGACTGACTAAGGCAGGTGCCATCTGGTGGGGGCAAGATGGTCTACTCAGTTCGGCCGTCCATTGCTTAGTGCCCTGGGGTTACTCAGTCCGGGGGTCACTGGCTGCGTTTCAGCTGGGCAGACCTACAGACTCTCACTCCCCTAGGCTCAGGAGAATGCAAATGCCCAAGCCCCATTTGGAACTGAATGTGAAGTTCTCCTGGGACTTTCTCAGATACCTTCCAAGGCAGCGGCCCCTTGATACTGACTTGAGATGAACTCCCACCACTGCAAGCAGTTGTCCAACATTTTGTATTTTAAAAATACCATCAGACGATTCTTCTTATTTGATCCTTCTAACCCTAATCCTTTGAGGCTGGCCAGACTTGGGAAATAGCCCACTGAGGTCTGAGAGGTGAATTCCTGGCGTAGGCTCACACAGGCTTCCTGCCTGACTCAATCCAGAGCTCTTTCCACTGTTTATCTCGTATCCTCTCGTAAATATGATGTAGGGGAGATTTTGTGTGTCGTCTCCCCACAACTAGGTGAGATGGTACTGCGCCCATTTTACAGAGGAAGAACCAAATCCACAGAAGCCGGGTGATTTGCCCAATGTACTAATAGTAACAAACGGCAAAGCAAAAATCAAACCCATGTTTTGAATCTGCACAGCAGCAAACAGTCCCAACTTTCTAGAAACAGAGTTTACTGGGGTCCCAGTCTGGTGAATGACAACGAATCAGTAAGGACCTAATACTGCATGGTTCAGGCACTGGTTCCTGAAAGGCACTCTCAGATGGGAGACCAGTGCTGCCCGAGGCTGGGCAACATCAGGGACCGTGAGCCAGCTTGTCCAAAGGGCCACCATGAAAAAGAGCCACTTGTGTCATTCTAGTGGTTTTGTTTTGCTATTAACCATATAAATTTTGAGGTCAAACCAGATAAGGCTGTCATTCTAGAAGGATGCAAGGCTGTTCGGAATTACGGCTCTAGTGTGTCTTATTATCCTAGGCCCTCCTCGTGGAGTCTGTCCCCAAATACCTATTTGGGCTGAAGAACTTCATCCTTTCTGTGCTTTGGGGTATGAGTTAGTGTTACTGGCCCTGGGAAACCAGGAAGAATCCAAATGGGGTACAGAGTGTAGCTGTCAAGAGGACACCTTTCCCATCAGTCAAGCCCTGGCCCATCGCAGTTTGCAGCTTCTGAGCGGTTCATGAGAAAGGAACAGGAACAGCCTCTCCTCCATGGCCGGTCTGAGACTCTGACATGGCCTATCCCAGTCACCTGAAGATGGGAAAGAGGTGCCTGCACCGGTGCTGGGGCAGGGATTGGAGGCACCTCCTTTCTCCTCCAGACCCCTGTTTCCCCACACCTGCATCCTAACTGTTTGCAGCTCTTTTCCCCATGAGATTAGGAGCAACAAAAGGGCAGAGCCCAGGTCTGCTTCCTCTCTGAAATCGCTGCATCTAATACAGCAGCTGGGACTCTGGAGGAGTTCAATGACGGCTCGTTGAATAAATAAGTGCGAGAATGAATGAATGGTAAGTCCTGTCCAGGGACTGTTTCCTTGTTCCAGGGGCCCCCGATGGGGACAGCTGTGCTGAGGAGGAAGGAGAGGTGAATCTGCTCAAGGTTACAGTGGAGCCTGGGTAGCAAGAGCAGATACAGACCTTTTCGACCTCAAAGCCACAGTGGCTTTCCCCAGTCGACCTACACCCTCAAATGCATTTTCTCCTCCAGATCATGTTACTTCAGAGGCAAACCAGTTCTCTGGTTAAGTAAAAAGAATGTGAGCCGATTTTCCATTAATTGTCATTGCCCCAGGGGCTTTTACAGATAAAGCCCCTCAATCTGGGGTCTGTAAGGAACACTGTTGCGGCCAGGGGCAGCGGAGTGGGAGGTTCAGGGGCCCGAGCTATGAGCAGCCTGATTTTCTTGCTTTGGAAATCTCTGCCGTTCTAGGATGGCTTTTCTATATTGGCATTTCCGCTCCTTGGGTTTTAAAGAATGAGAAATCTGTGGTTGATCACATATTCAGCAACCAAGTACACTTATTCGAAGACCTAAATTGCAGAAATAACTCGTGTGATTATTTGAATGAATATGAGTCTGGATCATCAAGCTCAGCCCATGGATAAATCAAGAAGAGCTGCCTGGGCTGAGGGGAGGGCAAACCCTCCCCATCAGGCGCTTCTACTGGGCCAAGACATCCTTGCCCTGCAAGGCGGCCAAGCCGGGAATCCTTGAACCTCTCTGCTCGTTGGGGACGCTGTGCTTTGATCTGCCTATGTGACATGACCAGCCACATCCTGTGCCCCGGCTCCAGGGCAGAGCCTCAAGGACTGAGGCAGCTAGAATCTGGTTATCCCCAAACGGATGAGTCAGGCAAAGTGAGGGTCATGAGAAGAGCACCCCGGTCTCACCCCAGGGCCATAAGCCTGTCCTAGAGTTCACTGGTGAGTGAACTGCAAAACAGGCCGTACCTTCTGGGCTCTGGCCTTGGACTTGCCCGGTCTAGCAGCAAACCTCCATGGCCCCCAGCCTGGAATCTGCCTCTCGCTCACAGCCTTTTTCTCCCACTGTACTCTCTATCAAGGGCTCAGGCTGCCTTATGTGTACCCGCTGTCCACAGAGTGGCCCATGAGGACTCCCCATGAGGATTCCCCTCAGCCAGAGGCCAGCCCCTGAGAGGAACTGCTCTCAGAATAGCCCAGGGTCTCCCAGCACAGCTGGCTCAGCTCAGCCCACAGGCTGGCCTGTGAGTTGAGCAGAGACAGACACTCCCTTCTTTCCTCACTTGGGACACTATGGGGTGTCTGGGTGCTGGGGCTTCAGGAGTTTTTCTTTCTGGTTCTTACTTGTAATTTCTCATTTATCTACAATGGGCATGTTTATCATTTTTTCAAAAAAGGAAAAAAAAATAGATAAGGGTAGAAAAGGATTTTCACACTCAGGTAATTCCAACATGGATAAAGGAATTTGTTCAAACTTCATCACTCTCCAACTAAGAAGAGACACCCAGAATGGCAGCCTTAAGAAGAGGAAAAAATCCCACATTTCGAGGTTTAATGTCTAAGAGTAGTTTACAAACAAAAGTGTCTGCAGCCTTTCTTCCCCGTCACTCCATCCTGTGGGACACCAACCTTGACAGCAACAAACCAGACATGAAACGTGCCTTCCTCTCAGGGGACACAAAATCAGGGTATCAGAATGACAGCAGATTCCTGTTTTACACCTCTCCAAGAGACCCTTCCTGCTGTGCTGAGAAAACACGGGGCACAAATCAGCTTTCTGGAAGGAGGAGGGACGTTTTCACAGGATCAGCTGCAGGTCCGGGAAAACTGCAAAGTCTAAACATTCTTCATGTCATAACTTTGTCAGCTGCGCTGAAGTGGACAAGATGCTGACTCAGCACCTCCAGACACGTGCCAGATCGAAGTAGTTGACTGTGTAAGCTATCCCAGCTACCAAGAGTCCTTAGCAAGCTTGTGCCTACACCGGGGACTGCACAGCCCCGCTGCCCTGGGACGGGGTCTCAGGACAGGAGTCGGATGGACTGATGTGTTGGCCCATTCCCAGCACCTGCATGGTGGCTGGTGCCAACGCTGGATATAAGGGTCTGTGCCTGTCTTCAGGAAGCAGCTTCTAAGGCAGGACTGTGTTCTCCAAAGAGAAAAACGGGAATCTAACTTGCTTGGAGGCAGGAAAAAAGATAATGGGGATGGCTGATCTAGATATGCCACTTGGCTATGTGAGACAGACAAGGGTTGAGATTTCCGACTCTCCTGGCCAGGCAGGACCGTGAGCTCCAGCAGGCGAAGGCAGGGATCAGGGGTCCACCAGCGCCCAAAAAGACAGGCCATATGTGATAATAAAGCTCCTTTGAGGCTTTCTTATCAACAGCATCCACAGTCCTCTCCCTGGAGATGTGGGAATTCGGGGCTGACCTAGGGCCACACTCCCTGCCCCATCTCAACCACACTTCAGAAACAGTTCAAAGTTATACCAAGAATAGCCCACATCTGGGACGCCTGGGTGGCGCAGTTGGTTAAACGACTGCCTCCAGCTCAGGGCGTGATCCTGGAGTCCCGGGATCGAGTCCCACATCGGCCTCCCAGCTCCATGGGGAGTCTGCTTCTCCCTCTGACCTTCTCCTCGCTCATGCTCTCTCTCACTGTCTCTCTCTCTCAAATAAATAAAATAAAATCTTAAAAAAAAAAAAAAAGAATAGCCCACATCCCCTGAGGATTAGCCCCCAAGGACTACATGACTGGAAGGTACCCCCTTCACACAACGGCTGTGCCTGCCATTTACCAATATCACGCTCATCGAACACCTGCTGAAGGAAAACCCCTAGACAGGCTGATCGCTCCCACAGCGGCCCAGGCCCCTGCAGCCCTCCTGTTGAACTTGAACTGAACTGCCTGCCACTCAGACCGTGTGGGACCTGCCTACACGGCAACACCCGAGAGGGCTCACTCTTGCCAAAGGCACACCTGGGCTAACAGGGCTGTGGCTGGGGGACCAACCACTTCAGGAAGGACAGACTTCAGGCCCGGGAGAGTCCTGTGTGTCCTAACCCATGCTGTGCATCAGAACCACCGACAAACTATGTATTTTTTTCTTTTCTTTTCTTTCTTTCTTTCTTTTTTTTTTTTTTTTAAGATTTAATTTATTTACTTGACAGGCAGAGATCCCAAGTAGGCAGAGAGGCACGCAGAGAGAGAGGAGGAAGCAGGTCCTCACCGAGCAGAGAGCCTGATGCGGGGCTCAATCCCAGGACCCCAGGACCATGACCCGAGCCGAAGGCAGAGGGCTTCACCCACTGAGCCACCCAGGTGCCCCAGCAGATTCTATTTTTAACACAGATCCCTGGTCCAGCTACTAACTCTACTGAATAAGAATTTCTGGGGATGGGACCCGCAAATCCATGTTTGCAAATGTCCAATAGGTAGTTCTGATATCTTCCCTTGTTTAAGAGCCACAAATGGTCCCAAGCTGCTCATCTTATGGATAGTGAGACTATCCCAGGGAGGGTGGGAAAAATGCATTGTCCAAGGTTACACAGAGAATCACTGCTTCCCTGGACGGCTTTGACAATATTGATGTTAAAGATGATGATGGCACCCATGATAATGGCAGCCTCCACTATTTACTGGTGCTGCTCTAAGCCCTTCACATGTACTAATTTGAATTCTCACAACCACTCTATGAAATAGGTATTATTTTTTTTTTTTCCAGGAGAGCAAACTATGGCACAGAGAGGTTAATTCACTTGTCCAAGATCACACAACTAGGAAATGGAGCCGAAGCCCTCTGTTCCTATCCAACTGGCAAACTTGTCTCAAGCCACCAGGACCCTGCCTCAGGGGTTTTGCCTCGTCTCTAGTCGGTGGATTGAGCTGCAGAGTCTGGGATGTTTCTGGGGAGTGGTCTCTGCCCAGCTTTGCATCCTGACCTCTGGAGCCTTGGGGAGCCTAGAGGGTATCTGTCATTTGCCAAGGGACCCACTTTTGGATGTATACCCTGGTCAGGTCACAGTTTATGTCTGTGGAGTTCAAGGTCCTTCAGATAAAGCCATGCTGCAGGTGGTAAGAAGGACCCCACTTCTGGATGTGGCAAGAACAGGAGCAGCAGCTTTTCCCAGTCCAGCCAGACCCCTGTGACAGCCCCTTAGACTTTGGGGAGAGTCAGGTAAATAGCCTCACCTGGGCTATCTGGGATTTTGTCCTCCTTAGTTTGGGAAAGATATGTAAATACTTTGGCTTTCCTTTCAATGCAGGGAAGAGGGATATAATGGACAAAGGCTGAGCAGTTTCAAAATAAGAATGTCACAGCCTTGGGTGCCTAGGTGGCTCAGTGGGTTAAAGTCTCCGCCTTTGGCTCAAGTAATGATCCCAGGAGCCCCGCATCTAGCTCTCTGCTCAGCAGGGAGCCTGCTTCCTCCTCTCTCTCTGCCTACTTCTGATCTCTGTCTGCCAAATAAATAAATAAAAATCTTTTAAAAAAAAATGTCACAGCCTCCTTCTGATGTAGTTTTGGGATATAGGTGAGGTTTGGTGGGGTGAGGTCTGGAGCCAAAGGCCGAGAAAGAATTCTTGAGACGTCTTTGGTGCAAAAAGGTGGTATTATTAGGGGCACCTGGATGGCTCGGTCAGGTCATGATCCCAGGGTTCTGGGATCAAGTCCCATTTCGGGCTCCTTGCTCAGCAGGGAGCCTGCTTCTCCCTCTCCTCCCAGCTCCTTCGCTCTCTGTCGATCTCTCTCAAATAAATAAATAAAATCTCTCTCTCTCTCTCTTTTTTTTTTTTTAAAGGTGGTTTTATTAAAGCACAGGACAGGACCCAAGGGCAGAAAGAGACACACTGGGGTTATGCGGAATGGCTGACTGTATACTTTGGAGCTGAAGGAGATAAGGAAAAAGGGAGGTTTTCAAAAGAATTTTCATATGATAAGGAGGACTTACAAGATACTGGAGGCCTTGCTATTATCAAGCTAAGGTTGTTCTTCCCTCTAGAAAGGCATTAACATTAAGCCAGTTGGGAACTTCCTGGAGGAATGTCACACAGATCCCACTCAGGAGTGGGGCGGGTAGGGCGTCAACTCGTGCTTTGTCCTGAGCTAGCCTTCTGCTCCCTCATCACTTCTAATCGGTGCACACACACGGACCCTTCTTTGCATTCACCGTTACCGCTGGATACCGCTAAAGCACCGGCTGGGTCGGTGCCACACCAGGGACGCACAGGGCAGATTACGCGGAAGTCCTGGCCCGCAGGGGGTTCCCAGTTCCAGCGGCAGAGGAAACCGGACGTGCCGGCTTTGGAGGCAGGCAAGCCTGGGTTGGAGCTGCAGCTCCAGCTCTTTGCAGGCTTGGGCAAGTTGCTTCTCTCAAAATCTCAGTGTGCTCGTCATCACAACACCTACTTCAAAGAGGTAGGGGGCGGAGGGGGGGGACATGAAACTCGAGAAGGTGGGCACCTGGGGACACGCCCTTCCGGCCCCGGCCCCTGAGTTGTTTCTGCGCCAGCTTTCAAAACAACAATGAGAAGGAAGGAATTTTTCCCACCAAGTCCAAGTGGTAGCAGGCTTTCGGGACCCTCCCCTGGCAAAGGACACAGAAACAGAGCTACATTATGACTTTTGTGGGCCCCAACTCCATAAAAAATATATTAAAAATGATCTTTTAGAGGCACCTGGATGGCTCAGTCAGCTAACTGGTTGCCTTCAGCTCAGGTCATGATCCCTGGGTCCTGGGATCGAGTCCCACGTTGGGCTCATTGCTCTGCGGAGAGTCTGCTTCTCTCTCTCCTTCTAACCCCTCCCCCACCACCCCCAGCTCACGTTCTCTCCAGTTATCTCTCAAATAAATAAATAAAATCTTCTAAAAAAATCTTTTACAATTGCATTTGTATAAAAATGAATATAACCCAGGCTAGGTTCATTATTATATTTTTGTCTTCTGATTTTAAGAGAAATTAAAATTACAATACTTCTATGAGCTGTAGGCACTGTGTCTAATGAAGAAGTCAGCCCTGTACGGGGGACATCTTGGGTGCTGGGTGCTGGGTGCCAGATGCCAGCACCAGGACTCTTCCCTCCAAACCTGCTTCCTTCCACCCACTGCAGTGCCCCCACTTCTGTCTCAGCACCCATGCTCTATTCAGCGTGACCTCCTAGGCTTGGCCCGTGCTGCTGCCCCACCTGTAAGAGAGACCTCATTGACACTTGGCAAACTCTACCCCCAACCCTCCCATACGACTCTTCTCAAATGCACCAGCCTTGTCATCTGCCAGCACTGAAATGTGGGGAACGTTATGGGAACTTTTCGAATAGTGTCAGGAACTTGCTCGGCAGCTCTCCTTGGGTACTGCCACCCTCTCCTGCAGCCAAGTCACTCAGGCACGTGTCCTGCCTGGCAGCATGGGCAGATGGCCTTGGTCTTCTCTCCAACCAGCTCATGGCATCCTGCTCGTTTTGCACCCTCTTCCTGGCTCCATCCCCAGCTGGGAGTCTGGCACACAGTAGGTCCTTGATACAAAGTTGCAGAACTGAATTAAGACTTAAATAATCCCAACTCTGCCTGTCCCCAACAGCACTATCAGTTACTTGTTGCAAAACGACATCCAGATGCATTTCTGGGCAACTGCTATTTTAGGAACAGTGTTATTTGGGGAGCTGAGCGGTGCTGGCTGGGTAAGGAGCAGGCAAGAGGGCCTCCGCCACTGTGGCTCCCTTCCTCCCTGCCCCAATCATCTGCTTGGCCATCGGCAGGATTAGACAACAGCAATTATCCCCACATGGTCTATTCCCAGAATTCAAAGTTATTGGGGGAGAAAATGCAATTGTGCTTTTATCCAGTCATTAAAAAACAAAACAAAACAGGAGCCGTGGATTTCAAACTGCCTTTCAGATTTGATGAAAAGAAAAACAAACTTGAGTATTAGCCCTAAATTGTGCTGACAACACACTTCCGGGTCTCTTTGTCCTCCTCCACGCTCCCTTCAGAGGTTTTCAACAATTCCTATTGATTCCTGCCTGGTTCTCATGACTGGGGAGAGCAGGGAACTGATCTGCCAGCCTGAGAGCCCACCCCCCCGGAGGGGGGGGGACAGGGAAGGGGGATGGGGAGTGAAGTCCAGGCTCCCCCAGCCCAGAGAAGCAACCCTTGCGGGGTCCTCACCAGTGGCTGGTGCCACATCTCTGCTCCCATCACAGAGCCTGCTGCCCACTCAGCCACACCAGACCTACATCAGCCAGGGTGAAACAACCCAAAGTAGCCCAATCACCCACTATTTTAGGACCTAGAAGCCACAGGAGAGTCCATATGCCAGAGGCTCACACCGTATGATGGGGAAATGAGCTCAGAGAGAGAATGGGCCTCGCCTAGGTCACAGAGCAGACTGGTGGTTGAGAAGCAATTAGAAGCCAGGTCTCCTGGTTCCTGAGGTTTAGGATGGGGAGAAAACACCAGGGAGCTACATTCAGGGGACACCATTTTTACACCAGTACTGCTTGCATAAAGTCTCTTACCACATCCCCACCTGCTCTGGCCACACCGGACATCTTTTAGACCTCGAGAGGCCATGATCTCATTCAATCTCCCCTCTAGGCTGTTGCACTTGTGTTTCTGTGCCCATGACCCCTCTCTTATGCTTCTGCCTTCATACTTCAACTTTCTGAAGCCCATTGCTCCAAGAAGGAATTAAAGAGCTCTCGGTGTGAGTACCTTACTATACTTGTACCACCTGAATTGAAACTGCAAGTTCATATATCTCTTTCCCCACTAGCCTGGGTGGTCTACATGGATGTCTTCCTGCTGCTTCCTGTGTCTAGAACAGTGTCTGGCACAATATAGGCACTGAACAATCACAGACAGGTAAGTTAGTAGTCTCATAAGATCCTAGTAACAATCCTATGGGATGTCAACCTCCGCATTCCACAGAAGAGAAAAACTGAGGCTCAGGAAAGAAAGGTAACCCCTGTCCAGTGAGTTGGTAGGGCCAGGATTCAGAGACTCCAAGTCTTCTGACCCCAGGTCAACATTTTCTTCATTACAACCCCCTTCCTGGCATAATAACAGAACTAAAGAAGGTCCAGTTCACACCATTTTGGACCTGTGTGTTATGGCTGGGGTGGGCTGGGGAGCAGAGAGGTCGCCCCATGGTACTGGGAGATAGCATGGGGACGGGGTAATGAAGGAAGACTTTGCTAACCATTCCTCCTGCTACAAAGAGCCCTTGAGGCAGCCAGCCTGGGAGGTCCAATTCACACCTAGGTTGAGGTGGGAAGAGCAGGGACCCTTTCAGACCAGGGCTGAGGGGCAGTGCAGGACAGCTCTGCTCCAGGGAGCACATGCCTGGGAAGCTCAGGGTTTGAACAAAGGGTGTGGCTTTTTTTTTTTTTTAGACTTTATTTACTGATTTGAGAGAGAGAGAGTGCACAGCGGTGGGGGAGGGACAGAGGGAAAGGGAGAAGCAGACACCCTATTGAGCAGGGAGCCCGATGTAGGGCTCCATCCCATGACCCCAAGATCATGATTTGAGCCAAAGGCAGACACTTAACTGACTGAGCCACCCAGGTGCCCCGAGTGCAGCATCTTGATTAAGAGGGAAATATTCAGTAGGAGGCGACAACGAAGCATACTGATGACAGCAAGCGTTGGCAAGGATAATGGAGAGACTAGAACTCCCACCTGATGGCCGGTGCGACTGCTGATCCATTTCTCCACTTGGCAAGACTGGCAGCATCCAACTAAAGCTCAACATACCAACATGGTATGACCCAGCTGTTCAAATCCTGAGTGAATCCCAGTGTAAGTGGCTGCTCGTTTCCACCAAAAAGTGTGTACGAAAGTGTCTGTAACCCTCAAGTACTCCCCATGGGAATGTAAAATGCACAGCCACTGTGCAGAACAGCCTGGCATTTGCTCAGAAGTTTACACACAGAGCTACCACGTGATCCAGCCAGTCCCCTCCTAGACAGACACCTCAGAGAAATGAAAACCCACGTCCACCCAAAGACTTGCACATGAATGTTCAGAGCTGCATTATTCGGAAGAGCCAAAAAAATAAAAAATATAAAGCAGACACAATCCAAATGTCCATCAACTGCTGAAAGGATAAATAAAATATGGTCTACTCGCGGGACGGGATATTATTTGGCAGTAAGGGGAAATGAGGAACCGGTACATTCCACCGTGCGGAGGAACCATGAAAAATGAGGCCCATGGAAAGAAGTCAGTTGCAAGAGACCAGATATCATACGTTCCTTTTCATATGCAATGTCCAGAATAGGCAAATCTGTGTAGGAAAAGAAAGTAGATCAGCGGTTGCCAAGGGCTGGCAGGAGAGGGATTGCTGGAGAGAGAGGCTGCTGATGGGTATGGAGTTTGCTTGCAGTTGCCGCGAACTGGAAATAAAAATGTCCAACAACAGTAGAATGGGTGGGTAAACTTGTAAAGGAGTGAACTCCTGTTTATGATAGAATTATGAGTGAAAAGCAGCAAACCATGAAAGAGTATAGAAAGTCTGGTGCGAAATTTTGAAGCTGACTAAACTAATCTAAGACGACAAAAGTCAGAATAGCAGCGGCTTTTGGGGGGCTGAGTGTGAGGGGCCCGAGGGGACCTTGTGGGGTCTGGGAAATGCTACCTTGATCTGCGGCATAGCAACAGGTTGTACCCATCTGTAAAACTCAGTGGGATTGTGCCTTCTGCTGTAGGTAAGATCTAAGTTACATTTCAGTGTTTAAAAGGTCATTTAAAAAAAAAAAAAAAAAAAAAAAGAGGCTCAAGTGAAAAGACCAGGGCTGAGTCCTGGCTGTCAGGCTTTTGTGAGAGTCCCTGTCCCTCTGAGTGCCTCGTTCCCCATCCTCCAGACATCAGACCAGATGGTTTCAAAGAATCCAACTGGCACTGACAGTCTGAGATTCTGCGAATTCACATACCTATTTGTCACTGAGTTTGTTGGGAAATTTGGCAAGTGCTTGCCATCAATGTGGTGCGAAGAGAAAGGGGGCTGGCTGTCTGCTGTGGGCTCAGCCTTGTTTCCAAGGAAGGCAAGGTCTTTGGAAAGTGGGTGGGAACACCCCGCCTCCAGGAGGGAATGTCACTTTCTATATGAATCATCTCAGGCATCCAGCGACTTGCTCTGGGAATAGATACCCTGACTCACTTCTCCCTGACAGGGACAAGACTTGCTACTAAAATTTCAGATTTCAAAAGAACCAGCACAGCCCAAATAGCCTCTCAGAGGCGGAAAAAGAAAAAAAGAAGAAGAAGAAGAAATCAGCCTGTTAACCCACCAGGAATCACAGAGGGGATGGGCATCTTTCTTTGTACTGAAGACCGGACGAAGCCCAAAGGAGGCCGCCGGCTCACACGGCTGCTGGCGCCAGGGCTGGGATGGGGACCCGAGGCTCCTGACCTCGAGTTTTCTTTTTACAACAACCCGCTACTATAGTTTTTAGAGAAATAAATTATGCTCTGTGCTGGTGGGAAGCCTTTTAAACAAAAAAGAAAAAGAAAACAGCCGAGATGCATCTTAATTAGAAAGTGCTTGGGAAGAAAAAAAAATCTTTGCGGGAGGAGGGTGCAGGCAGCCTCATGCCTTGAACTGTCAGCGGCATGAGAGAGGGAACATCCAGCAGGCTAGTTCAGAGGGGAGTGCTTTGCTCCAATAATTACCCATGTGACCTGAGGGGCTTTCTGGTTTTTAGGAGGTGGTGGCAGGCAAAATCATGGACATGTCATCCAAGGCCACGGGGAGACCCCCCTCCCCCAGATGCCATAGCATCTGACTGGCAACTGCCGGTTCTGCCTGTCCTTCACATGTGGGGTCAATATTTTCATCCCATTACCCTCCTCGTGCTAAAAGCCCATCTGCCAGTGACCGGTGCTTCTAATCCATTTCCTCTGTGCTCTGAGAGCACCCCCCAGCCTCTGGATGGAGCAGCCATGGCTCCCAAAACATGTGACTCCCCGGAAGGCTTGCTCGATGCCCTTACGCCTGACCCGTTCTATGCAAGGATGAGCAACATCCCCACTTCCGACGCAGACGACAGCTCTTTCTCAAAACAAACCCAGAGCCTGGGTCAGGAATGTGCACCACAGCCTGCTAAAAATCAGTGAGCGACATGGCCTGATGACGATTTCCCAAGAACGATGGATGGAAACTGGGTGTTTGTTTTTTCAGAAAAACAACCAAACTCATAAAAGTGGATATGGCAATTTTCAGCCAGAGAAGTCAATGCGTTCTGTTACCCAAAAGCAGGGGAAGGGGGGGAGGAACCAGGAGGGGGGGCATGCATGCCAGGCAGGGTACTGGGGTGACCTGACCCTGCCCCCACCTTCCCAGGTGAGTAAACTGAGGTTTGGGGAATTTTGTGACTCGCCCAATTTCGCTCAGTTGGTAAATGCTGAGGATCTGACCCCAGGCGTACCTCTAACGTCAAAGGGCTGCCTCCCAGGAACAGGTTTCGAGATCGTGGAAACAACATGGAGTTCTGGGGAAACTGCAGAAGCAGGTGGTTTTCGCGAACGGTCTCTCTGGCAAAGCGTGCAGTTCCCTAGGCAGCCATGCTGGTGGAGTAACTCTCACCCCCACAGAAAGATCCAGGCAGACTGGGGTGTGTGTGTAGGAGACTGTGAGCATTTTGCAGAAGGCACTACTAAGTCACACGCCAAAAAGCAATTGTAAAAGTGACATCTTGGGACCTGGATTTATTCCCTCTTCAACATCATATTTGCTCCGTTTACAAGGCAAAGATGATTTTTCTCCCTGCCAAGGCCGAACATTCCCAGCCTGTGATCTGAAAATCATGCTGTGTTCATTTCGCCTCTTAACTCACCCAAGGCCATAAATCATCCCTCAAAACGGGGATTTGGTTGGCAGTTCTATCGGGGATTCACAAGGCAGAGGCGGA
The DNA here is from genome assembly GCF_020171115.1 of Neogale vison. NCBI lineage: Eukaryota > Metazoa > Chordata > Mammalia > Carnivora > Mustelidae > Neogale > Neogale vison. The sequence continues at coordinate 19,012,743 of NC_058092.1, read as the reverse complement.
ATCCAATTTGGGGCTCTCACAGTCCTCCCAGGCCGGCTAGACCACGCGAGCTCCTCCAAGCTCCACAGAGAAGACGCCCGAGAAGCACATCTGCTGACTAAGCAGGACCCTTGCTCTTCCGGGGTTAGTCTGCTGATTCTAAACTCGCTGCGACAGAGGAGGAGGTCAAGGCCGCTGAAGAGAACGAGAGGAAGAGAACAAAGCCAGATCCAGCCCTTCCCAGCCAAACCAAGAACAAAGGGCTAAGGGGAAACAGGGCACGCAGAGACAGTGGTGGGCAATTCATTCATTCCAAAATATGTATTGGAGGCCCACGATGTGTTATGTGCCAGGCACTGTTTCTTTCCTTGGAATATAATTGTTTTCCCAAGTATTCTTTTAAGAAATAGAGTAATAACGGCAGTAGCTTATGGTTAACGAGTATACAAAGACGGGGACGTGGGGGCATGCGGGCAGGCACCGCACGTGAATTTTATCTAATCTCCCCAACTGCTGGGTGAAGAGGGATTATTCTCATTGTACAGATGGAGAAACTGAGGTGCAGAGAGATTAGGAAACTGGGCCACAGGCACAGGACTCACGACTGGCAGAGCCAGGATTCAAACTCAAGCAGGCATGGTTCTCAAAACCATACTCCCTCGGCTCCTCGTACTGACAGCCAATGGCATGCTTTGCGATTCTGTGTTTTCAGGTTATTGGGTGGGGATAAGGTATTCTCCTATGCTGGGAGAAAAGAGGAACATCTGAATCTTTTTCCAAGCCCTGAGTACTCAGCCGATGTCCACTAACTAATGATGCGTGGAGAAGCGTGGCTGCAGACCTAGGAAGTGTGTGTCCTCTCTGGGCTTCCGTCAGGGCAGGGGAGCAGAAGATGCAGCCCCACCAACCCTGAGACCAACCCTCTGCCCTGTTCCCTTCTCTGTGGCCACTGTATATGGCCACTGGGGGACAGGGCAGCACAGTGGCTTATGGACTGGGTTTTGAAGTTTGACAGCCTTATGATCAGGTCTCTGCTTGATAAGAGTGTGACTAAGCAAGTCCTAAAACTTGCCTAGCCTCAGAGTCCTCATCTGTGAAATGGGGATCAAATGGGTAATACATTCCTTATAAGGGCTGTGAGTAGGACACGAGAGAATATAGCTACAGTGCCCGGTGTGATGCAGGTACAGGAAGTGGGTGGGCTCTCGGCCCCCAAATCATACATCTCCTGGTAGTCTGCTCCCTCTGAAGCTCTGCAAATTTCCAGCTCCTAGTGGTCATCTGGCCATGACCATAGGCCTGCATCTCAACAATCTGGCCTCGGTCAGTTTAGCTAATCTCAGACTGGGTGATGCAAAGAGCACTGGGCTGGGACTCAGGCCACCAGAGTCGAAGTCCCCAGTCCTGTAATTAACGTGCTGTGTCACCTTGGGCAAGTCCCTTCCGCTCTCTGACCTTGGTTCTCCCTGACTCAGAGGAAGGAGTGGGAGTTGCCTTGAAACCCTTTCACCCTCTCTGGAGGCACTCACTCCCAAGGCTTTGTGCCCTGCTGGTTTTCCTTGCTGCCAAGGGAAGATGAAGTTATCAGGGCTCACTATGACTTCTTGGGAGGATTAATGCTCTTTAAGTGCTTCAGGGCTGGAAGCTGGCACCAGTGCAAGGTGTCACTTACTACCCGCCCGGAAACTCTTATCCTGGCAGGAGGCTGATTTTTTCCATGGCCTTGAACTTTAACCTTTCCCTGCCTAAAAATTCCTCTGCAAGCTGCTTAAATGAAGGAGTGAACAGGACACTGCCTACCGGTGGGCTGCCCACCCACGATCCCTGCCATGGGCACTCCAGGGCTTGGGCAACAGGACAGGAGGGATCTGGTCTTGCAGAGCCCTGGAACCCTCACGTGGGTCCTTGGATCCGGGGGTCTTGGACACGCTCCAGTCAACGTGAGAGAGGCACACACTGTCCTAAGAGCCTGAGGTCACCCTCATAGCAGCTGACTTGAAGAATGCCAGACATGAATATGAGCACTTCTCATGTCTTAGCTCATGTAGTTCTCAAAACAATCCTGTGAGTAGGAAGCATTGTGGTCCCAACTTTACAGCTGGGACCGTGAGGCCCAGAAAGGTTAAGAAACTTGCGCAAGGTCACACAACTGAGAAGTGGCACAGCAGCATGCAAACGCAAGCCATCGGCCCGAGTCCAAGCTCCTCAGCTGGCTTACTGAGTGTCCTCCCCAGTCCTAGCAGCAGGCCCTTCTGCAGGTGAGGAAGCTGGGCCTCTGTGTACTGAGCCATCATGCTTTGTGGCACTTGGGCGGCCGCGTCACCGCTGGCTCTGCTCCCTCCCCTCCCCGAAGGCATTCTGCGACTGGCAGATTTGACCCTGTGACTTACTAGTGGTCAGAGAGCTGCCATCGAGTGCCCACTCTGGACCTGGCTGCAGGCGAGGCCTCAGTCCGTCTCTAGTCTGTCACCACCGCCCAGGAGGTGGGAGTCTCTGCCCCACTCCGCAGTGGGACGCCACAGAGCAACTAAGGGGCAACACAGAGGTTCTCCTCAGGCCTGCTTAGATCCAAAGTCCAAACTCTCTCCACCACCTGGCTGGACACTAACAGGGACAACTGGAGCGACCTCTCAGAGGAAGGGGAACAAGGCAGATAGCCACCATGGCCTGGGCCACAAGGCAATGAGCAGGCTAAGGCCTTGCTCGCAGCACGAGGGGCTTGGGAACATTTTCTGATGGACCTGCTGAGCTCGTGGTTAGGAAAATGGAAGCCTCTTTGACTCTGAATTGTGAAGGATACAAAAACTGGCTCAAGAGACACATCACTCGGCAGTCTCATTCTTGGAGTGAGAACGGATTCAGCGAGGGGTGCATGGGCAGCTGGGAGCGGAATTCAATTTGGTGAAATGCTACACAGGAGACCAAGCTCGGCATCTGATGTTCTCACTGCAAAGCCAGACACCAGCGTGAACTCATGACTCTTCCCCGTATGCACCCCTCTCAGCCCTGGTGAGCCCATGTCCGAACAGCTCAGCCAGGTCAGGCGGGGGTGCGCTGCTGCCACCTGGCCTTCCTGGCAGGGCTCAGTCTGTAGTGAAGTCACTGAAGATGGCAGCGGCCAGAGCCCAGCAATGATGCCACCTAGCAGCCTACGTGACTCTGGAAAAAGAAGGGGGAGGGTGACAAGCGGCTTAACCCAGGTTAGCTCACCTCCTTCTATCTTTGGGAATAGTCTGGCTTCAAAGCCCCTTATGGCTCCACCCCAAACTAGAAGCTCCTCCTCTGGGTGCATTCTCATAAGCCTCTGGCTCATAAGACACATTTGTGGGTAACCACAGTCACAGCTACTACCTATTAAGTAGGTTCTGTGTGTCAGGCAGGCCCTGGGCTACAAGTCTGATGTTTTCATTAGTACCACTGTGCAGAAAAACTCGGGCTCACGGAGAAATGCCCTGCCTAAGGTCCCACAGCTTATGGACCAGAAAGTGGTCCATAAGCATTTGTTGAGTGAAAGACTAAACCTTTCCCAGGTGCCAGCCGCCCACTGCGCCCTCTTTGCTGGCTGCACAGGAAAGACGCTGCCAGGACTCCTAGAGGCATGGGAGGATTGGCACCCAGGGGAGCGGCTGCTGTGGGAGATGGACACCGAGGAGACCTCAGGACTTCCCACGGGCTCACCTGGGCAACTGCTGACTGCATGTATTATACTGTCGATCGTAAACCACTGACACATACTGGGCCCTTTGCATGTTCATACGTGCTCTCACAGTAGTCCAGTATGAAGGACAAATGAGCAGGGGCCCAGAGAGGTTAAGCAACTCAGGCTTGGCTACACAGATAGCTCAGGACAGAGTGAGGACTTGTACCCAGGTACCTCGGACTCAAAGTCCAAGTTTCTTTCCACTGTTCTAGCTGCCCACACTTTCTCCATCAGGTCCGGTGACTGAAAAGGGACTGAAGAATCGAGATGCAAAGGACAGCCCCGAGGAATTTCACACAATGGGACTTGGCTTAGTCCTACCCATAGTGCTCCCCATGGTGTTCCCTCTGCCCCATGGATGGTCCAAGCAATAGCTATGCCCGGGCTGTGCAGTTTCAGGAATCAGCCTCCCCTGACTTCCACCAATCCCCTGGATATCTGCAAACTGTCAGCGAGAAGGGTAGGGGAATCTTCCGTGGTTCCATCCCAGATTCACACTGGTAGCCAAAGCTCCAATGACTGTGGTGAGACCCACGCTGGCCCCTTTCCCCAGGGCTAATGTGGGACATCGGGAAGGTCTATGTTCCAAACAGAGAAGATAGCCAGACTCTACACATCTCATACTTGAGGTTAAAGAAATATCTGCCTTTCTCTCTTCTGACTCAGGAGTCCTCCCTAGGAATCTATCCAAAGACAACATTTTATGCACAAAGATGACAACTGCTGAATTATTTTTAATAGCAAAAAATTAGAAACGACTTCTGTCCAACATTAGCAGGATGGTTAAATGAATTATGGCATATCCCTGCAATAATTGCCATCCTTTATGACAAATTTGAATAAGTTGGAGAAACACTTATGATGTAACATTAAGCCAGAGAGAGAGAGAACATAAAATTGTATATCGAGGAGAAAAAAGGCACAGAGAAGATGGGAAGGAAATGAACAAGAGGTCAACAGAGGTTGCATGTATGTGGCAGAATGAGCTATTTTTTGTCTGTTTTTCACTCTTTGATACCTTTTCTTTTTCCCTATGTTCCTATGATAAACTGAAAAATGAAAGAAGTTACTGAAAATCTCTCTTTCTCACACGACACACAGACACACACCCAAGGCGAGTGAGTTATTAGACCATCCAGAAAGGATGTGATGCTGACTGGTTAGAGGGAGGAAGGCAGGTCACGTGTCCCTCTTCCCGGAACACAGGCACTTCTCACAAGACCATACACGTAGGGGCCATCCCTTTAAATCTCCCTTGAAGATTTTCCTGGGACTTTTCATCTGACTTGGCTCTTTGGTTCTGGACCTCAGGGACCTGTGTCTCTAAGGAGTGAGGAACACAGAGGGTGAATTTCCATCTCTAGCCCCGGACAGCTCCCATCTCTCAGGGAAGAAGCAGGCCAGGCTGCCTCCGGCATCTTTTCTGGAGAAAGGCCTGCAGAGTGGAGAGCTGGCGACTTGGAAGGGTGTTAAGTTTGGAATGTGAGGCCATGCCCACAATAAGGCACTCTACAGACTGTCCAGCTGAGAGAGGCTCTCGAGTTAGGAGAACCCGTGGCTGGAGATGGAAGAGATACAAGCAAGTGAGGCGGCAGGTCACACAAGTGCTGCCAACACAAGGCAGTGCCTGTGACACTCCCTGATGAGCGACAGTCCTGACCATCCACCGGCGGGGTGTGCAAGACCCACCCGCAGGACCCTAAAGGCGGCACACGTGCCTACCTCATCAAAAACCGGTTCCGTTTCTCATGAGCCCCCCCGAGATCGTCTTACAGCTATACCTGGGCGACTGGAGTCAAACCCAGTCCTCTGTGTCCTTCAGAACCCCAGACCTGCTCCTGGGAAACAGGTCTCCATTCCTCACCATCCCCAGTCACACGTCCAAGTGTGTTTGCTCCAAAACACAGATGCTAAGTGTGTACAAAGAGTATAAAGTGAGAGGGAATTGTGTTGGCTTCCCCCAAATCTAAAAGGCTCAGAAACCTCAAGAGCCCAGAAGGAACTCAGACTTGGAAGCCCCGAGTCTGGGGAAATAGGAACACAGCTCAGCAGGGGGTTGGGGAGGAAGAGCCAAAATTGAATTCCACTCAACCAGCAGAGGGGCTGTGGGCCTCGCCCACACCAACTCACCAAACATGTTGCCCTCATAGCCGTCTTTTGTGAGTGGTCGGAGCTCGTTTTTCCCCATGGCGTAAAGTCTGTAGCTGCGCCAGGCAAACTGCATCATCTGTAAGAGAAAGCAGGAAACAGAACCTGAGTGTGGTAATTCCCAACTGCGGGCACTGGCCACTGGCTTTGCCCTCTGCAACAGGATTCGAAGCTATATAAAAAAAAAATAATAATCTTCCAACCTGAAGAAGACCACTTTCTCTGTCACATAATTCTGTTCACAGTGACAGCTGCCTGAACGGTCATTCTCTTCAGACGACCCCAGAGTCCAGAGTCTACCCACGGATTCCTCAGAGGAGACACAAAAAGCAATAAATATATTCTTGCTATCCTTCAGGGCCAAAGGGAAAAGGCTTCTCTTCCATGAAGCCTTCCTGCTTTGCTCTGGCCTAAAGCTATCCTCTGAAAGGAAGGAAACAACTCACAGGGTGATGCCTGGTACAAAACAACCCCTGAACTAGGGGTGGTTGACTCCATTCTGCAGATAAGGAGACAAGGCAAAGAAAGACACGAGGTAATTTGTCCAAGGTTAGCCAGAGAGTCAGTGAGAGTGCTACGAACTGAACCCATGCCCTGTGGCTCTGAAGCCTTAGGTCTGCCACCCCCGCTAAAGCCTTTGCTCTGTCCCTTAACGTTGCCACAAGTCTCTCCGCACCTTTCTGACACTTGGCTTGACCCACCCTGGCCATCCCAGGTTCCCCAGCACCCCAGCCAATCACTTATCAGGCTTTGTTTCCCTGGCTATGAACCAAAAGCTCTTCAAAGCCAGAAACTATGCCTGCCTCAGTTTCCCTCACAGCACCCAGCACAAGTCTTGGCACAGGTAGGCAGCAATGAATATTTATCAACTCTGTCCCGCAGTCCGTGCATGAGTTCTTAGTACTTTAAGGAAACTATGTCAGTTTCTAGGGAACATCACGCCAGCACCTTGGTTCCCCAGATGCACTTAGCCTGGAGGCTAGAGGAATGGACATTCAGTCCTGCTCCCCTGGCCCCCTGGCTCACCCCTCTAGAGTGCTGCCTTTTCGCCTCTGCATGGCAGGCCGCTTGGGCAACAGTGGGGCCAGCAGCAGAGGCACAGCTGGGGGCCTGGTGCCTGGGGAGGTAGCTGGTTTACTGCAAAGAACACAGGGTTCAAGGCCAGGGCCGTCTGTGTGCGCCCCTCACCTCTTCTTTGACCTTGGCAAGTGACTGAAGGTCTCTGAGCCTCAGTGGACTTCTCTTGGAAATGGGGATACCAAGGGCTGTTTTGCTGAAAGGTTTAACCCCTAATCCTGAAAGGTTTATGTGAAAGAAAGTAGCTGGAAATGTTGTTTCTGACCTGCCACAGCATGTGATTGACAAGCACAAGTCCTCTGCCCTCTTCAGCCTCTAAAAACCCAATCCGGTCCTCCAAACCACAACCACCATCCCTCCTTCCACCCGTCCTTAGTTCTCAAACTTTGCTGGCATCAGCATCACCCGGAGAGCTTACCGAATCAGCCCATCGGCCCCATCCTTGAGTTTCGGATCCAGCAGGTCTGTGGTGGGCCCAAGAACTTGCCTTCCTAACGAGTTCCCCCACGATCCTGCTGGTCCACAGGCCACGCCTGAGAACCACCCATCTGGTCCACGTGTTTGTCTCTACTTCTCACCTCCCCTCCAGACACTGTATGGCACCCTTCTACTTCTCTCCTCCGCGCTCCTGGCCCACTTTCCTGTCGCAGCCCCGTCCTTCTGGACATCTCCACCCTCACCGTCCATGCTCTGCCGTTCCAGGTGCCAAGGCTTAGAAGCAGTCACTCCCAGGCACATCTGGACCATGAACTCTGCTGCGCCTGCCGCTGTGACCCAAATACACGGCCGAGGAGGGCAGATGTGATGAGTCTCTGGCCCACGCCCCCTGTGAAATGACAGAGGGTTCCGGCAGTACCTCTACATTTCCCAGATGTTCAAACTGAGGCTCAGAGATGGAAGTGGTCAGGATGACACAGCCAGCAGGGCTGGGAACCAGGCTCTTTCAACTCCCAGGCTGGCCAAACCTACCCCCGTGCTCGGCCTGGTATGTGACTTCCCATGTGACACACATGCAAATGTCATGGTAACGCATGCCAAGCACTTGGCACGGGCTTTGAGTCCTAGTTCCATTCCTCTGTTATTTTCTACTTACCCTGAATTGGCAATAACAGAAACTAATTGCCGGGTATGAGTGCTTAAGGGAGACTGGCCTCCTCCCTCAGTATCTCTCATCTGGAGGCTCCCTCAGTTAAGTCAACGAGAGTTGAGTTTGGGGAGGGGGTGCGGGGAAAGCGGCAGGAGGCTGGTAAAACATACATGACAGCAGGAAAGAAGCAGCAGAGGTCTGGAAGGGGAGGACCTCCAAACCCCTCCTGCTTGCAAGAAAGAGAGAGAAGTGGGTGTACCCGAGTGATTAGGAGAATCACGGGTCTGTACATGTTCCCATGGGAGCTGCCACTGTGCGGATGTGGAGCCGTTTGGAACGGGGCCCATTACCTCAGTCATCCACACCCGTGGAGGGGAATGAAGGCACAATAATCCCTATGCCACTTGGGACTGGATTCAGAAGGCAACCAGAGTGGCTCTCAACTCTCTCTCACACTCACACACACATAAGCATGCGTGTGCGTGCGGACACACTCAGGTCTCCCATCTCGGGTCACAAGTGGCTCAACCTGGGCACTGGATGAGCAAGGGACAGGAAAAGACCCCCACCAGGCAGTCTGTACTTCTCTTCCTGAAGCATCCTAAGCCAGCCCCGAGCTGGTGTCCTGTCCTGTGCTCAGCGACAGTCTGGGCTACAGCCCCAGCAGGAATGTGGCTATGGGCCTACGTTCTCCTCCCCTGACAACTGCTTCCGTTCCTTCAGATCCCAGCTGAAACAGCACTTTTGCAGGAGGCCACTTCCCCAGCCATGCCTAAGTCAGGCCCCCACTCCTTCCCCACACTCCTGACTTCACAGCCCACAGCAGCCTGCAGTCAAGCTTTTATGTGGGCCCCCCTCCCCCACCAAACCCCTGGTCATTGCTGCATGTCTCACAACGCATCCAGGGCCTGGCACATACTAGGTGTCCCCGAATATCTGCTGAATGGCTGTGAGAACAAGAAAATGGCTGTAGAGTTTAACACGTGGTCGGCAGACTGATGGACCTCATGTGTCCTGGGTAAGATAGGTAATGGGTCAGAGGAGAAGGGCTTCTGGGCAACAGAGACACTGAGAAGAGGCCAAGTGTGTTTCTCAAGTGGGTACCCAAGTGTCCTAATGGACAAACAGGACTGTGAGGGGCACAGGAAGAGGACAAACCACGGAAAGGCTATCTCACTCTGGAGCTGGTGATAACATGCCCTGGGTGACCCCTGAATTGGACTTTAGGGGTGGACAGATCCTTGCTTCATGCTACGGAATTCTAAGACCTAAAGGTCATCCAGACTACCTCCTGACCCATGCAAGTTCCTTAATTAAAGATTAAGTAATGCCTCTTTGAATACCCCCAGTGATGGGATGCTCACCACTTTACCGGGCAGCCCATTTGACTACAGCTTCACAAAATGCTTCCTTAATTAGTCCAAATCTGTTTTCCCCTATGGGCTGTAGGAAAGACAGTTTATACTGCCTTTATACCAGAGACCTTCAGAAAGGGGGAGCCAACTCTCTAGTCACCTTGGGCTGTCTGTTGGCCCACCGAGCAGCCCAGCTCCTTCAACAACTCTCCTCCTGGCCAATCTCTGAATTCCCTGAAACTGCAGACCCATACATCACCGCGTTTTTCCAGGGTGCCCTAAGACTTTGTTGCCCATTTGTTAAGGCTGGCTATACTTTTGTTAATGAGAAGAAACCGAAGTGCAAACTCTCCCTGGTTGCTTCTGGACCAGATCCTGTGGGCGTGAACTTGCCATTTGCCCCTAATAATTTTATGTTGTAGGACTCTGCCTACCCTTCTGTGCCATCAGGATCTTCTGGAACCAAATCTTACAATTCAATGTGCATGTATCTGCCTGCTTTGGGTAATCTGCAAACTTGATAGGACTGCCACCTGTGTCTCCCCTCCGAGTTTTGGACAGGAACACTAAACAGGGGGCCTGAGAACAGGATTGGGGAAATCGCCGCAGAGGCCTTCCTCCTGGATGTTGCATTTTTGAGTGTTACCTGTCAGCAAGTGAGGAACCCACCAATCAATACAACCCCTGTGTCTCCATTTTGGTACATGAAGACATTGTGAAGGACAGGGCTGAAACACAAAAACACTCCCCTAGCATAGCTAGTACAGAAAAAATAAATTGCTGTGTTTTGTTGTTTTTGGGGTTTTTTTTTTTTGCCTTTTTTCTTTTTTTAAGGAAAATCCAGGGTTAGATGGGCATGGTTTGTTCTTAGAGAACCCATTTTGGCTCCTACGAATCACCATTTTTTGGTTCTAAATGCTTGCAAATCATTAACTTAAAAACCTATTAGTGCCTCCTAGGAGGCTATAAAATAAAAGAAGATGAACAAAAACTAGTGTTGGCCACAATGGGGAGAAATTGGAGCCCTCACACATTGTGGGTGGGAATGAAAGTGGTGCAGTCCCTCTGGAGAACAGTTTGGCAAAAAAAGTTAAATAGAAAGTTCCCATGGGGCCCAGCAACTCCACTCCTATGGAGCTGTGCAGAAAAGAACTCACAGCTGGCCAGAGGTTCCCATCCCTAGAAAGGCCTGCCTGCAAGGCTGGTCCTCGGCTGGCATCTGGGAATGAGGATTCCACGAGCAATCCACCATTCTCGAACTGGTGAAGGTGGTTTCCGATCCTTAGACTGTACGGTCTGGGAGGCTGGATACCTACCTGCTCTCCTTCTGGGAGTCTAGGATTTGGGTATATGCTAAAATGGGGCCTGTGTGACCAGCCCCCAATAAAATCCTCTGGCTCTGAGTCTCTAATGAGCTTCCCTGATATTAAATAACATCTCACACATGTTGTCATGATTCAGTGCTGGAAGAATTTGGCGTGCCCTGTATGATCCTGCTGGGAAAGGACTCTTAGAAGCTGTGCCTGGCTTCCTCTGGGATTCCCTGCATGCCCTTTTTCCCTCTGCTGATTTTTCTCTGTGTCCTTTCACTACAGTACAGATCACAGCTGGGAGCAGGACCAAGTGCTGAGTCTTATGAGCCCCCCCTGGTGAATCACTGAACCTAGGGGTCCCCTTACACATCTCCTAGAAAATAAAAAACATAAGTCCACACAAAAAATTTATATATGTGTATGCATAGCAACACTGCCTGTAACAGTAAAAAAGTGAAAAACCCAAATGTCCGCTGACTGATAAATGAACCAACATGTAAGAAAAAACCATATATATGCAATGGAATAGTACTCAGTCATAAAAAAAAAAGGAAATGAAGTACTGCCACATGCTACAGCAGAGAGGAACCTCAAAAACCAGACACAAAAGGCCACAGAGTGTAGTATCCCATTTCTATGAAATGTCCAGAACAGGCAAATTCATGCAGATGAAAAGTAGGTTAGTAGTCACCAGGGACTGGGTAAAGAAGATATAGGGAATGACTGCTAGTGGAAATGAGGTCTTTTTGGGGTGTTGAAAATGTTCTATAATTGATGAGGAAGAGTTTACAATTCTGAATATACAAAATCACTGAATTTTATACTTTCAAAAAAGGTGAATTTTATGGTACATGAACTATAGCTCAATAAAGTTATTTATATATATTTTTAAAGATTTTATTTATTTATTTGACAGAGCAAGGGAGAGACCATGAGGGGGGAGTGGAAGAGAGCCCAATGTGGGGCTCGATTCCAGGACCCCAGGATCATGACCTGAGCCAAAGGTAGATGCTTAACTGATTGAGCCACCCAGGTGCCCTACAGTTATTTGCATTTTTAAAAATTATTAGTAAGGGGACGCCTGGGTGGCTCAGTTGGTTGGACGACTGCCTTCGGCTCAGGGCGTGATCCTGGAGTCCCAGGATCGAGTCCCACATCAGGCTCCCAGCTCCATGGGGAGTCTGCTTCACTCTCTGACCTTCTCCTCGCTCATGCTCTCTCTCACTGTCTCTCTCTCTCAAATAAATAAATAAAAAATCTTTTAAAAAAAATTATTAGTAGGGACAAATCAATGTCATATGCCACTTAATAGGCAGTCCTTTATTTCACTAGTATTCTGCCCCAAAATTCAAACCTAAGCTGAATCATAAGGAAGGATCACACAAACGGAAATCAGGAGACCATGTACAACATAAATGACCTTCACTCTTCAAAAACATCAAGGTCATGGAAGAAAAGGAAAGACTAAGGGACTGTTCTAGATCAAAGGAGACTAGGGAGACATGAACTAAATGTCACACGTGAACTTGAATGTGATCCTGGAGCAGAAATAACAACAATTATTATTATTTCTATGAAGACAATTGTCAAGACAACTGACAAAATTTGAATGCGGTGTAGGAGTCAGTAGTATTGGTGATACCACTGTTAATTTTTTCTTTGAAGGGTTTTACTGTGGTTATGTAGAAAAGCGGCACGAAGTTTTTGGTAATACACAATGAAATATTTAAGGGGAATTATGGTTGCAACTTACTCTCAAATGGTTCAGAAAACTGTGTTGGGGAGAGAGAAAAAAAAACAAAAGGTAAAATGTTAATATTTGAGGAATCTGGGTAAAGGGTAAAAGTGAAACCTTTGTTAGATATTTGCAACTTTTCTACAAATCTGAAATTATTTTTTTTTTAAAAAAAACATTCAGGGGGCACCCAGTGGGTTCAGTTGGGAGAACATGCAATGTTTGTTCTCAGAGTTGTGAATTCAAGCCCCACAGTGGGTGTAGAACTTACTTAAAAATATATATATAAATAAAGACTCCATTATCTATCTATCTATCTTTTAATCTATCTAACATATAGACGTTCACAGAAAAGCAGAAAGGAAACCACCACCCATTATTCAAATACTATAACCACCATTCCCATTTTGGTGTTTTCCTTTCTATTCTTTTCCCATTCATCTTTGCTTCTTCCAGGGATGACGACATAAACATTTTCCATTTTATTACAAAGGCTTTGCAAACATCATTTTCAAGAGCCATATAACAGCCCAGCAAGTAGGTTCAGCATCATTTACTTAACCTTCCTCCCATATAATCCAACATTTCAGTGATTTCTACTTTGCAGTTATTGTAAATAATGCCATAACGAACATCTCCGTGCACGCTCCTTATTCTGCACTTCAAGTAAGTTATTTAGGCCAGAGCTTCTTAGAAATTGCTGGGGGGAAAAATTTAAAAATCTTAATATGTATGTTCCCTTTTAAAGAGTAAATCCAGACACCTTGTTTTGCCCATCAAGATGCAACACTTGGTGAATGGAAAAATATAAAACAAGCTTCTGACAATACAGTAATGCAGTTCGCTTGGAGAGATCAAACTAAATAATAGTCATTTATATTTGTGTAGCTCTTTGCACACTTTATCTCACTTGATTTGGGGAGTTCAGTGGTCTTGACAGGATAGATATTATTCTCATTTAGAAACAATCATGCAAGAGCTCAATAAAGTATGAGATGTAAAGTAATAAACAGATAAAAAATGTTTCCAAGTGCACAGTGATTACAGAAATGCTACTTGTATAATAAGTGAAAGAGCAGGGCACCAAATGATACAGCATGAAACTTCTTGGACTATGTATGAGTATTTTAGAGAAGAAGTAGGAAAAAAAAAAAAGACAGGAAGGAAATACACCAAACACTGACAGTGATTATCTCTCATAGTGAGAAGTTCAATGGTTGTAATTTTTTCCTTCTAATTGACTTATATCTTCTGGATTTTCTGCAATGAGTATCTAGAAATATTTATAATGTGAAAATTAAAGGTTGTTAGAATGAAAAACATATAAGGAAGCAATGAAACAGTGCTGCTCCTAAGTCAGAAGGAAGTGCTTGGGTGGTTGGCCATGGAGTGGATAGGACGGAGCCAGGTTTGACAAAAGAGAAGAAGGTCTTCTATAGCTGGGAGTCAGAGTCAAGGCCAACCAGCGAGAGAAAGAACATAAACAGAAGCACAGAGCCAGAATCTCAGAGTCAAACAGAATCTGAGCGCCAGAGACAGTCTTTATTCCCAAAGCCACCTTTTACGAGAACTGCATGAGGCTCAGACTGGGGAAGTGATCTGCCACGACCAGGACGCAGAAGTCAACAGCACAGGGGATGGTCCTGTCTCCAAGAACGTGGGCCAGGACGGTGATGCGGCTGACTGGAGCAGGGGCAGCGTGAGCCACGTGGCAAAGGGGAATCTGGGATGGACTCAAGAACATGACTACAAGAATCAGGAGACGTGAGAACTAAATACCAAGAGAAACTATACCTCTGCACCCACTGGGTTCCAGAAATACACAACAGGCAGTCATCGGCTGCGTGTGCATACGTGCGTGGCCATGCTGGAGACAGAAGGCGGCTCTAGATGGTCTCTAGAAGCCCCTCCCTTCCAGCCGTCTGTGATTTATAGATTCAAAGAACACCTAACAATAGACCACAGAGCCTTCCTTTTGCCAAGTCCTGTAAAGGCAGGAAACAAAGCTGCAATGATAGACACAGGCAGAGCAATGGGAGCTGAATCCTAAAACATCCCATTAGTTCCTTCTCAGACGAAAGATGTTCTTGTCCACCTGAACAAATTACAAGGACATGAAATCTTAAGATGAAAAATATTTACTAGTCTGAGGTACACATCATTATTTTGTTTAAGATGTTCTTTCCACCTGTCTCAGAGCTCTAGAATTCTCTCCCGAGAAAAGTGACTGGAATCCCCTGCATTAATCACCTGGGCACAGATGCCCATCCTGGCTCACGAGCCCCAGAACAGCAGAGCCATGAGAGAAAGGATACCGACGAGGAGGGGAGGAAATGGGACTCGCCGGCAGTTTGCCTCTAGACCGGAAAACCAAGACTTTGTGTTGGAAAGTTCTATGGGGGCAACTAGACAGGAAGGAGTAATCACTGAAACAGGGCGACATTCCCCATTTTAAAGAAAACCCACACACTGCCAGGCCTAGCAGTGACCCAGAACCACCGCCACAACGTCTCAAAGCTGCCAAGACGGGAAATGGATTTTCCCAGTCATTAGAGACAAGTGCTCACACCATGCCTTGCAGCCTTATTGGCGTCTCCCAGCAGTGACACCTGGCCCCATCTGCAGGGGCTGAGTGGGAAAGGATTTGGTCTCTAATGATCCTGGGATCTAATGACCATACAGATAAAGAGATGAGGATGTTGGGTTGATTTTTTTTTTCCTTCCTTTTCAGCACAGTGCAGGGAGACAGCTGACAGCTTGGTCCCTAAAAACCATCCATATTAGATTCCTCAATCTACCTCCATCACAGCACGACCTGATTGGTGCCGGCTAATGAGACATCGGTGAATACACACCCAGCCCCTGGTCTAATTCAGCAGCTGGACATAGGTGGGATTCGGCTGTGCTGAGAGGTGGAGGACGGGGGTGGGGAGCGAGTAGAAGGGGGAGGTGCTGCCTCCCTCCTTTCACTTTTGGGTTTGCTTGAGATGTTGAAAGGCAAATGTAGGAAATGAAAATGTGGTATCACTCCCTACCTCGCTGGGGTCCAGACAGCTCTCCTGCATCCTGCCCACAGGGATGCAGATTTGAGCAGTCTCAGAAATTTCACCTTATCTATAGCTGTTCTAAGGCACCATGGCACCATGGTTGAGAGTCTGGGCCCTGGAGCTAGCCCCTGCTGCTCAAAGTGCGGTCCAGGTACTAGAAGCTGGCATACACTGTGAGCACGTCAGGACTCAAGCATCCTGGGCCCCAGCTCGAACCTGCTGAATTAGAACCACCATTTTAGGAAGCCCCCCAAGTGATCCAATTGCATGTTAAAGTTAAGAAGTTGCTGTAAGACTCTGTCACCTACTGGCTGTGGGGCCTTGAGTGAGCGACCTAACCTCTCTGAGCCTTGGTTTCCTCATCTGTGAAATAAAGACAGGAATATTTAATCCTCATAATAATCCTGAGAGTAAATAAGATAACCTATGAAAAGCATTTAGCACAGCAGCTGGTACAGAATATGTGCTCAATAGAAAAGAAAAACAACCATAAGATATTCACTACCCTATTAATTTACCAGCTAAGTATCCCTCCCCTCTTTTCTCCCTACACCACCTGTCTTATCTAAAGCACTCCCTTCTCTCCACGGGACTCCTGCAGCAGCCTCCTAACCGGCCAACAGCTGGAGTCTTCTCCAGCCTCCTACTGCACACTGCAGGCAGGGTGATTATTTGAAATGCAAATGTACTCGCATCTCTACCTGACCCCCAACCCATACTTAAACACATCTATCAGGTATAAAGATCAAGCTCAATAGGGCTCCTCTGGCCCTGCAGGTCCCACCCACTCAGGCCTCCAGCCTCAGCTTATCCTCCCTATCTCGGCCTTAACAATGCCGGCTTTCCTCCTCAGAACCTCAAAGAACCACACCTCTTCCTGCCACAGGGCCTTTGCACAGGACAGCACCTTTCCTCGGATCACTCCCGTCTCTTCTTTTTGCCTGGCAAATTCCACTTATCTGTCACATCTCTGTCCCAGAGAATCCTAGCTTCCTGGATCAAATCAAATTCCCCTGTTATAGAAGATCATCCAAGCCAGAATTTTACATTAATCATGTGATTGATTAATTTGTATCTATTTCTCCCCACCGGAAAGTCTCCATTGCTCACTATTACTCCCCATCCCCTAGCAGAGTGCCCAGCACACACAGGTCCTTCATGAATACATGCTGGGTAAAGGCCTAAGGATGGTGGCGACACAGGTGACCTCCCCTGGGCTGCTCATATCATGAGGACCTTGGAGAAAGGGCAATCCTGGGACAGAAACACTGAATGACCTGTGGCTTTGACTCAGCAAGGGTTTACCAAAGGCCCAACGAGGGAAGAGCTCCAACTGTGAGGCCACAGGGGATGGCAAGAATGAGCAAGTCACTTTCCCATGAGGCACCTTTATGATCTTGCTACAGAGTCTGCAGCCAGACAAAAGGAGCTGATGGAGAAGATCACAAGCCCATCTGAGTTCTGCCCCTGCACTGAGATTAGTTCCCAGCCTGCGAAGGGAAGGCTCCTTCCCACTCCTCTGTTCTGTCACAGCCTGGGTATGGAGGGAGGAACCGGGAGACGGGACATGGAGAACAGAGATGAAGGACAGCAGGGATGAGCTCAGCTCATCTGGGAAGGAACTTCCAGGGGAAATGGTTCGACAAGGCCCTCTGAACGATTTTAGTACAAAACCCACCTACGCACAGGGAGCTCTGCCATTCCCAAAGTGCTTTCCCTTCCTCTCTGGAGCCTTATGGTCACCTGTGAGCGAGACAGGGTGCAAGTCACCACCCCCATTTTACAGAAAAAGGAACTACATTTCTACATACATACATTTATGGAACATACATGATGTGCCACACATGATAAGGGCTTTTGGGTGTATTAGCACACACAGTTTTCACCACGGCTCTGAAAGGCCCTTACAGAGAGGAGGTGGCAAGGTACAGGAGCTAAGAGTCTGGCTTTGGGTCCCAGCTCCCCCTAGCTGTGTGTCCTTAGACAAGATACTTAACCTCTCTGTGCCTCAATGATCTCAACTGTTCAGAAATGATACTGTTATGCTTATCTAGAGCTTTCCATGAGTCACTAGGGATTTATATATATATAATAATTCATTTAATCCTCATTTTAACCTTATAACATTAGTATATCATTGCCCCATTCTCATATAAGGAAACGGAGGCACATGTCCAAGCGTTACAGCAAGTAGGCGGCAGAGCCAGGATTCAAACCCAGGCAGCCTGTGCTCTTGGCCACCGTCCTCCACCACTACCTCTCCTTGAGGGGAGCAGTTGCATAACTGCCTCAGATGGGTGCCACGCGGATGAATTACAACACAAGGCACTCAGCACAGTGCCCGGTGCATAGAAAACCCATTCACATTAGCACCTGTGACCGCCTGCCATGGGGTCCACAGGCATCTTTCCCAGCGGGAAAGAGGACCAGAATTGCCTTCTCCGCACCTCATATCCAGCAAGGCTGTCACTGACATCTCCGACACACGCCTGCGGTTCCCCTCCTTTCCCACCCCCTCCCAGGCCCTTGTCCCTGAACATCAGCCAGTCACCCTGCGTCCTCTCTCACCCCACTTCCCCCATCCTCTCTCCAACTGCTGGAGCTAATCATTACATGCCCTTCTTCTGTGTAAGTGCCTCGGAGAGCCTCCCAAGGCTCCAGGCTTGAAAGGCCTGCTCTGGCCTCTCCCAGATCCCAGATCTGTGTGTGTCCACCACAGGGGCCTCTGGACAACACCTCAAACGCATCCAGCCCCATCCTGCCTGGGGTAGGCAGATAACGGCCCCCAGAGGTGCCATGTCCTAAGCCCCAGAGCCTGTGACTACCTATGGTGAAACGGAATTAAGGTTTCAGATGAAACTAAGGTTGCTAATCAGCTGACCTTGTGATGGGGAGATCAGCCTGGATTATCCTGGTGGATAAGGGTCCTTAGAAGTAAAGGAGGAAGAAGGCAGAAGAGTCAGTGTCCGAGAGGTGAAATGCAAAAAAGCCTCCACGGGCCTTTGCTGGCTTGGAAGATGGTGGAAGTCACCACGAGCTAGGGAATGTAGGTGCCTCCTGGAAGCCAGAAAAGGCAGGGTTGGATTTTCCCCCACAGCCTCCAGAAATGAATATAGCCTAACTAACACCTTGGTTTTAGCCCAGTGAGACACATTTTCAACTTCCGACCTCTGGTACTGTAAGAGAATAAATCTGTGTTGTTTCAAGTCACTGAGTTTGTGTGATTTGGTATTGTATAGGAGACTAATCCACTACCTCAGGGCCTTTGCACTTCCCAATGAAGAACTGAGTGAACAAATCACTAAAACTCCAAATGTACTTCCTACTCCCTCATGGCCATTTTTCTGCATAAGGACTTCCAATATTCTGGAGCATTCTGGGTACTCCAAAATGAGTACCAGCATTCTGGAATTCACTATTCTCCTGCAGTCCCTTGCTATCCATCAATAGTAATATTTAACACTTCAGCAGGGTCATAATTTCTTTCAAATCTGCCTCCCCTGCTCTTGAGCTCTGGGATCTAATCATCAGAACATCCCCGACTCCTAGCCAGCCCAGGGGCTGGCCAAACAGAGGCAATCAACACAGCACATGAGTAATAATAAGGGCTGTATGTGTTACCTCTGCTGTCCAGTAACAGACATGTGCCGAGCATTTACTGTGTGCCGAGGGCCAGGTAGGCCCTCCACGAGCTTTTCATCCGACATCAGCCCTGCAAGGTGGGCTACTGTTACTATCCCTGTCCTACTGGACGATGCAGTCAAGTCCTGGAGGGTTAGCTACCTAGCCTGAGGATACAGAACAAACAGTGGCAGAGCCAGGCCATGGACACAGCAGAGCAACTTGGAAGGCCACTCTCTTAAGCACAACAGCACGCCACATCCCGCCCAACAACCCTCCCACATGAGATGAGCTGCTCCTTTTCCCAACACCTGGTGCTATGCAGAGGGGTAGAGCTGGTGTTTGAAGCTGGGGTCTGGCACATTCAAAAGGCTGTGTGTCCCTCCCAACCCCCAGGCTGCTCTGCTGTCTAACGAGTGAAGGAACAAAACGTTGACCTGGCACCTCCGGACGGCAGGCGGCTCGCAGAGAATCAGACCGAGGACCAGCCTGCTGCCTGGGCCCAACCCTGAGGTCTGTTTCTCTTTGAGAACAAGAAACGTCCACATTCCCAGTTCCTGAAGGCTCGGGCTGCTTGAAGAAATGGAAGAAATGACCTGCTTTAAAGCTGCTTCAGCATAGGCGAGAGCCTCTGGAAACGTGAAAGGGGCAGAACCCATTCTTTTACCTAAATGTTAAGGGTTTTGTAAAAAGAAAGCGGGGGAAGAAGCAGATTTAAATGACAGCAAGGAAAAGAGTGATGTGAGCGCTGCCCAGGTCGTGACCAGAGCATGGAGAGAAGTAATCCTGCTGCCACGTGTCCCAGGGAGGTGACTTGATCTGACATCTGGAAGTTTGGCCTTGATCATCCAATGCTGAAGGCTGCTAGTGGCACCCAGGGACAGCAAGGCGCCCAGGGGACCTATTTCAGGGCCTCTGGGGTTCACAGGAGGGCCCTCAGCCGCAGAGGACAACAAAAGCTCCAGGAGGACAGGAGTCTTGTTTCCTAGTTGGTGACGCCATTTTGTGAGGACGAGCTTTGGGTATACAACACTGAGGCCCCCTCCTTAACGCATCCATGTAGAACCACGTGCAGCCGCCTACATTCTCTGGTGGTTCTTCCTAGAGCCCAAGGAGGATCAGTACTATTCTCGGAGATCCCTGTCCTGGATCCAAGGAGGAGGCCTGAGACGCACTGGACACTCACAGACAGTGAACAGCCTTGTTTCTTGTTCAGTAAAATGGTTTCAGTCAAGGCTTGGAGAATGAGCTAGTATTTACTTCGTACCTCCATGTGCCAGTCCCTGCGCCAGACGTTATCATGTCCTTTACCTCATTTAATTCTCCATGGATACTCTGGGAAGCAGATATCATGCCCATTTTATGGACAAGAATACTGAGGTTCAGTATTTATTCCAAGGGTACACAGACAAACCCAGGTCTGACTCCAACCTCTGCCTCTTTCTGTTCTTTCCTCAACCTCCCCTCCCCGGACACCATTCAGAAAGTACGTATCGATTCCCCTAATATGTACCCTGTGTTCCTGCCACCACAGCCCCTACACCTGTGTCGGGAAACACATAATAAGGGGGAAACAAGCAAGCAGGGGAAACTTTAAATGCTGATAAGCACTGTGAAGAAAAAAACTGAGCCAGGTGAGGATGGGTGACTGAGTGGGTGGAGATGGTGGAGGAAAGCCCCTAAGACAGTAACTAAGCTGAGATCTTAACTACTATCTGAAAAACAAAGCTCCTTCTGTTTTCCATATATAGCCTGAGAAATGCACTTGACTTTTCTCTTTATCCCTCTTAGGTCTCCATCAGCAGATTCCAAAGTACATAGTTTCTTTTTTTGGCTAGAAGATCTGGCAAAACCCACTGATAAGGTTACCTGTTCACCCCAGGAGAGAGAATTCCAAAGCAGGAATCAGACCTGCTCAGCCTCATAAACACATATAAGATGACCGGAGTCTAGGAGCTCATTCATCCTACCACGCCAAGTAGTTGCCACCCCCTAAGCCCTCTTTGAGTTTGCATTAATCAGACAGCTCACCGTAGGTTTTCTTTTCATTTCTCCAGGTCTGTGACGACGGACAGCATGGGGTGGCACTTCTGGATGCATAATAAGGGGCTGATGGTGTTTTCTCACTCCCCCAAGACTGAAATTCATGGGACACAGGACATTTTTTTTTTTTTTTTGACAGCACTGATCTGAAACCCTGTGCTCTTGAAAGGATTATTGCGGTCCTATTATAAAAGATAACCTAATCACATGGGAGAGAGTGATTTGATTTCAAAACCCTGGAAGAGAATACCAAAGAATAATTAACTATGAAAACCAAAAGACACTAATCTTGACAAGCTAATGGGACGGACTGGAAGAGAGAGAAAACTCAGATCTTTAGAGTTCCACAGATTCTGGAATGGTCTGAATGACCAGAATCAAAGCTCACGGCAGGCCTTCAGCTGGCTACATGTGTAGCTTTTTCCTCCCTCAAATCCACGCGTCCCAAATAACTGGGTGCACCTGCCCCCCGGTTTGCTGGTCTGCTGCTCTGGCCTCTAACAGGACCAGGGTTTACTCCTGCCTGAGTTGCCTCGGGATCCCTGCTGGGGTCTAGTAAACCCCCTGCAGGAAGGAGGCAGCTCCTGCTGAGTGGGCAAAACAGACCCTTTCTCAGGAGGGAGACAAGCCCCTGACAGGTGATCTGATGAGACCTTCACAGAATTCCCCTTCCCTGCATTTGCTTTGGAGGTACAACTCTGGGTGATGGTGGCTCACTGGGGCTCTTTCATAAATCTCGAAGACAGGCCCTTTCAGGCATTCCCTACAAAAGAAAGGCCTCAGTGAGATTTCTGTCACTGACAGCCATTTATTCTGTATAAAGGAAAAACCATCATGTTTTCCCAATTCAGAGCACAGTGGCTGAAAACAACAACAAAAAAAAAAACAAAACAAAAAAAAAACACGTTGCATAAAATGGTATCAGTTCAGCGGCAGAGGCAGGGTTGAGGGGGTGGGAGTGGGGGTGCAGGGGTGGCGGGAGGGGTCTTCTCCAGCTGCTGTTAATAAAATCACAAGTCTTGGGTCCCTTCTCTAAGGAGGGTGGCTTCTATTCAACCTGCTGCCTCCAGAAGCTGCTCTCTTTGTATTTCTTTCTGGGCAAGAGGAAGAAATGCCTCTTATTTTCACTGTGGACTTGATGTTCTATTTATGTACCTGAGAAAGATGTGAGTAACCATTTGTGCTCAGATCTGACTCTGGGCCTGGCTGGTGCCTCTTAAAATGAATAAAAAGGACGAGCCTCCTTATTTGGAATCCAAGGGGCCCCTCACATAGGAAGTCACTAAGTGAGAAAGCTTCGATGGAAGAGGACAGACAGGGGGCAGGGACGGACATGATGTGAAAGAGAGAATGTCCATGCAAAAATGCTTTTTGAATGATTAGCTGTGGCTATTTAAGCCATTGAAAGTTTAAACCCTCTTGAGGTCAGGGAAAGAACCAGAAGAAAATCAGAGGCACATTTCCTCGCTTCTTATGATAAACCCAGCAAAATTTTAAAATGCAAAGCATCTCTAAACAGCTATTTGATTAGGTTTTTTTTCCCCCCCAACGAGGCCATGATAATTAGCAAATGCCTGGGAGATGAGATTTAAATATGCCAATCAGTCCATCTCAAGAGTTTAGCAGAAACAACGTGCAATGTAATTATCTTTAACCGATAACCACTTTTGTGGGGTTACAGCCTTAACTGGAGATCTGAAACCCACAACATGACCTCTCCCCAGACCTGGAGCAGCTGCTTTCCCACTTTAAAAAAAAGAAAAGAAAAGAAATAGCAATGCCAAGTGTTATCTGAAAACCCCACCAGTTTGACCTTTAAGGAGAAGGATTTTGAGTACCTCTGGTGATAACGCGGCCCCCATTTCTTCCACTAATGGGACATTTTCTGAAACCAGCAGGGTGATGGAGATAACCTGAATTCACAAAGGTGTGAACAGACTACCTACAGTATCTAAGGCCCTATTTTCTCCATCAGTGATCATTTCTTGGGTTGGAAATCATCAAAAACTTAAAGATTCACAACATCTTGAGTCTCATGCAGTCCATAGGGACATGCAAAATGGATCCCTCAGTAGAGATTGGTCTGTAATGGGACAGAACGTCATCCAAAAGAGAACAGTTAGCTATTTGGAATATTTTCCTGTCTTGCTCCTGGGGCATGCTGCATTGTGAAACTACTCTGGCTAAAATGGAGTCTTTTCAAAGACTTAGGCTGTCGTCAGACCAAGTTCATTTTTCACACCATAGACTGGGCTCCACTATCTCTCAAAATAGCTTTTTAAAATATGGTGATGGCAAAGTGGCTAAGAGAGAGGAAGGTTTCACTTCTTCAACCTGTAACTACAGAAACGTGTGTCTTGGGCACAAAGGAACGTTACCAGGCAACGTGATAGAAATGAATAACATTGATAATCAATCCCATAGTAATAGCTTTTATAATTAAAGATTACTGCAAGTACAATGGATTCGAACACAAATGGGAATAATGGAGACACTGCCATCTCCCTGCCTCTTTGTCAGCAACTGTCCTCCTGCCTACACGTGGACCCTATGCTTCTGTGGTATGGGCCAAGTCTGTAATTAACCACCTGCCAGTGGGGGGGGCCGTAACTCTAACCAGGCCAGCACTTTCTTCACTAAGTTCTTACAAGCAATAATTAAACCCACTAGCCTTGCTTGTGAGGTCTGATCACAACTGAGCAGTACACGCATACGTACATTGGCACGTCTAACAATGATGGATTCTCAAAGAACCACTGGCTGGTGCCGAGGCTGCCAGCGCTCTGATCATCAGATAAGTATCTCCTTACGTGAGTGCCTTGAGTCCTAGCCCCTGCCCCACAAGCCTTCACCCTTTCTTTTAATCGAACAACGTTTTGCAATTTCAGCTCCATCTATCAGGCGCTTCCATTGTCTGCTAATAGAGTTTACAGAATCCTATTCCCCAGTCTCTGGCCAGAGCCAAGAAATCTTCCGTCATTCCTGTAAGTCCAAGAATGTTTCAAATGCACTATAAACTGAACTTGAACTTTGTCCACCATTTGGCTGTCGACCTGAGAACTTGCCAGCAAGGGCTTTAATTCATAATTAGATGTTAGCTAGACAAATTACCTGCCAATGGTACCTTTGCCTACCACTACTGCACAGGAGAATAATGTTCAATGTGGGGATACATGGAAAGAGAGAGCTCTCCTGGGAGGAAGTGTTTTGCAAAATCTATTTCCTTGACAACTGTTTTCCAAGCAAATGTTAGTACTGTAGGATTTTTTTCCCATGGTTTTGAAATATACTGGCGTCTAAAAATCAACATTGTCAAATGCCCTAATGTGAAAAATAGGGATCAAAACAGAAGTAAAATAATAATAATAATAGTAATAATAACCAGAGTTGAAAATTTTAAAGTCCGGGGATTATAACCACTTTCTGTGTGTGGGTATGTGGGTGGGGTGGGGGAGTGGTTGGGGGGGGTAGGGAGACAGTAATGAGCAGAAGATGGGCCGCATTTAGAGGTACCGCTGGGGATTACTTAGTTACCCAGCTCAGGTGACCATGGAGAGAACGTGGAGCACAGTCTCCCCGCCCTGCTGGGCCCCTCTACCCAGAGCTGGAGGACTAACTCGGGCTCTCGGGGGGAGCACGGTCTAGTCCCTGACCATCCCTTTCAGCACGAGGTTTAAAGAAGCTCCAAGAACAATCCAGTCAGCCTTGGGATTAGGTTATGTTCCTTTAGAATCATGCAGTCTCTGATTCTCTGAGACAGGCCTGATTTCAAATATTCGGTCCCATTATTAGACGATGTGTCAGACACCATGTTTTTATTCGGAAAATGGTTTTATGGCATTGGTGGGTCTCCTGATGTGGGCAGAACCATATTCCTAGTGCCAGAGCAAGGGTGTTAAGAGGGCTACCATCCTCTGCTCCAGCTGACCTTTCTCCCCCTGAGGACCTCAATGGAATTATTAGCTCAGCTCTAAACAGGTCATGGCAAATCAGGACACTTTCTAACATACCCATTCACCCACATAATATTCCACATTAAGTGTGGTCTGGGTGCTAAGCATGGTACTAGATATTGGGGACTCAGAGGGACGGGATGAGTGCCTGCTATGGGGAGTCTTTTTTTTTAAAAAATATTTTTATTTATTTACTTGATAGACAGAGAGAGATCACAAGTAGGCAGAGAGGCAGGCAGAGAGAGAGGAGGAAGCAGGCTCCCCGCTGAGCAGAGAGCCCGACATGGGGCTCGATCTCAGGACCCTGAGATCATGACCCGAGCTGAAGGCAGAGGCCTAAACCACTGAGCCACCCAGGCGCCCCTGGGGAGTCATTTTTTAAAGCAGGTTCTTGATTTGGGGTCTATGGGTAGAACTGGAATCTAGGAACCCCTTGAAACTGTACATAAAAATGGCATGTTTTCTGTGCATGTATGCACATACCATTAGTATTATTCTGGGGGAGGAGGGTTTATACTTTTTATCAGATAAGCGCAGGGGTCTGTGACTCAAGACAGGTTAAGGATCAGGAAAGCTATAATGCAAACAGCTGTTCTGTCACCAAGATCTACCCACAGTGAAGGGGTAAGGACAGGCTATGCAACGGAGGTGACATCTGGGCAAGGTCTTGGCAAATGCAAGGGCTCGGCTTTACCTGCGTGGAGTCAAAGAATGAAGGCTGTGTCCTTCCAGTTCGAGCCTCTCCCTCCAGATGCCCTCTGGGCCCTTCCCCCACACCAATCTCCCTCCTCCATGCTTGTTCCTCCCTTCATCCACTTCCTCAAGTTTTTCCTGAGCACCTACTTAGGCCAAGCCCTGTAAGCAAGAAAAACATAGGCTCCTGCCCTCCCGGGGCTGACATTCTTGTAAGATAGACAGACATTAATCAAATACAGAGATATATCATTACAAGCTGAGATCAATGCTAAGTAGGGGGGAGAACGGGGGAAGAGCATGGTTGCCTGTGGGAGCCTCATTCCAGAGAGACAGGCAAGGCTTCTGCGCTCACCAGCCAGCAATCTGGATGATAAACCACCTCACAAGTCTGAAAATCCTCAACGGATCACTGGGCATGGCAGCTCACAGAGCTTGCAAGCACCTGGCATGGGGAGCACGTGTATTTGCTGACCAAACAGACGAGTGGATCAGCAGGCTATGCTGTTCCCTGTATTTAACGTTGCTCGTACCTCTCAGGCACACAGCTCTCACTGGAGATCTCCTTCAAGCCCACGGCGCAGAGAACAACTAAAAAATCACCCAACTCGGTGATGCCTCCCACTTCACAAACTCTCAAGAAACGCATTTTCCTTCCCTCTTATTGGCTTTCTCCCACAAAGCTACTTCGATATTCAATTCTGGGCCTTCGTTCAAGTTCCAAGCTGTTCGCACATGACTCTGCTCACACTCGGTCCTGGAACTGAGGCTCGACCCCCTCCGCGAAAGGTTGAAAAGGCAGAGGCCACCCTCTGTGGGGAAGAGCAAGACACAGAGAAGGGGGACCTTGTGCCTCGAAGCAGGAAAGAGCTTGAAAATGCATACCAGGGAGCTGACATCGATTCTGTTTACTGTCTGTTTTGTTCGCTGTTGGCACATAGTTCACACTCAATACTTATTTGCTAAATGAGCCAGTGAATGCAAGGGGACTTGGACATGCCAGGCAGAGGCAGACAGGTGGCAAAATAGACAGGACGGGCGGCAGAGCTGCACCATTGGTGGGCTGGCAAATGTGTCTTTCCGGCAGGAGCTCTGCTGGATATTCTCGCTTACCTTTTAGACTGAGACAAAAATGAAGTAATGGAAAACAGACCAGAATTCCATTTGTCTGTCGATGATGGTAGCAGATTCTTTGCTGAACTGGACAGCAGCTTTTGAAACCTGGAAAAGGGTTATTTTCCATTTCTCGTGCTATTTACGATGACACACGTTAAGTTTTCTCTGCGTTTTCTCCACCAAGTCTAGACAATCATCAGGACAATAAATCAGATCCTGATTTATAGCTTTTTCTAGTTTCTGTGGTGTAAACACTCCTACCACTGTCTATCTCCAGCTGCCTACATGATGTTAGGGAGAGATGTGCAGAAGAGCGTCATTATACAAACATGATACAGACAGGGTAGACACATGTCCCCTCAAGAGCACATATGAGTAATAATGTAGTAAATTAATGAAGAAGTGAGGAGTTTTTAATATTGGCTACCTTTGCTTTTCATATACCTTAATTATACATTTATGTAATTAATTTTTACATAATGGCAATTTGCTCCCAGAATTTCTGGAAATTTAACAGTGGCTCTCCTGCTTCAGCTCTGGCCCATCACCGGGTACACTGCCAGCAGATCAAACTCTGCTTTGGGATCATAGGTGATTCAGCTGCAATGGACTCACCCAGAACTGTGGTCATGTTTATACAACATGTGAGCTTTGTCATTAAAAACAAAATAGAATTTTGAATTCTATTGTGGGCCTGTTAATCTCCCTGGATTTAGGGTTTCTAAAAACTGTGCTGCAGCCCCCCGCCCCCGCCCGGGGCCTACTCTGTTCCCCAGAGGGAAGGGTGCCGGCTCTTGGAGGCCTCAAAAAAAATGCAGACAGTACCGTGCCTTTTAGGTAGTAAAGTGCATATTACAGAAAACTGTGGCCTGAGGATCTAGCAGAAGCTCTGGCAAGTCAGCCAGAAGAGAGGTTAATTCT
This sequence comes from Neogale vison, assembly GCF_020171115.1. Lineage (NCBI taxonomy): Eukaryota > Metazoa > Chordata > Mammalia > Carnivora > Mustelidae > Neogale > Neogale vison. The sequence continues at coordinate 18,984,955 of NC_058092.1, read as the reverse complement.
AGGTCCGAGGCAGGGGTGGGAGGACAGAGCTGGGTGTGCTAAAGAAGTAGAACCATCTGCTTTGTTGGACACCATGGGGCATGGGGAGTGGGGAAAGGTCCCAGGAGACAAGGGATCTAGAACAAAATGGTCTTGGCTTTGAAGCTTCCCAACAAGAAAATCCCCAACTCCAACTTCCCAGGTCACATATAAACTCCAGGTGGGGCCACCCAGGCAAGTGGGCAACTTCATGGCTCAAGTCCTTTGTCAGGTGCTGGGAATGAGCACCCTTGGCCCTGCCATGGCCTCCTGATCTTCCTGATATTCCACTCCTGGGCAGTGGGCTCAGAAACAAGGTAGGGTGTGCAGGGGAGAGGCAGGAAGGGCCAGCATCATTGTGGGGCTACTGCCAGGCCTGGAAGATGGAGGTAAAATGTGGAGTCAGTGCAGCTTCTCTGAGCTTCTACACAGTCTGAGGAGAGTCAGGCTGACGGGGTCTGGGGGGAGCTCAGAGCGCCCACTGCGGTGTCCTTCTCCAGGGACAATCACCCTTGGGGCTGAGGAAACACCAGCAGTGGGAACGGCAGGGCCGGGGCTGGCACGGAGAGAACGGAGCACAACTCAGGACCCCAAGTCCCACTAATGCTCCATCTTGAACATCATCTTGCACAAGCCAACCTTGGGGGCCCAGGTGTCCTCATCTAGAAAGACAGCAACTGAGGGCACCTGGGTGGCTCAGTGGGTTAAAGCCTCTGTCTTCGGCTCAGGTCATGATCCCAGGGTCCTGGGATGGAGCCCTGCATCAGGCTCTCTGCTCAGCAGGGAGCCTGCTTCCTCCTCTCTCTCTGCCTGCCTCTCTGCCTACTTGTGATCTCTGTCTGTCAAATAAATAAATCAATAAAATATTTTTTTAAAAAAAAGATGGCAACTGTGAGAATGATTTCCAAGATCAAAGGAGAGAAAGAAATGGACTATAGAAGCTGTGATGGGCTGAGCGGATGGGAGGGATCTCAAAGAAGAGGAAGAATTTTCGGAGGCAGGTTTGGAGGAGCAGCAGGCTGTCTCTACTGGGTTCACTCCAACCCTTGGGCCAACCTCTTTCACTCCCACAAAACCTCCGGCCCCCTCCCCATTCATGCAGCCCTTCCAGCCCACAGTCTGTGCGTCCTATGATTAAGGGCAGAGCGGGATAAGGAAGGGTCCTACTCTAGATTCACACTCTGGCCGTGGCACTTTCCTGCTGTATAACTCTGGGCATGTTGCGTCACGTCTCCGAGCCGCAGCTTCCTCAACTGTAACACAGGGAGAACAGTCATCTCCTAGGACCAGCGTGGGGATGAATAACCCATGGGAAAGGACTCCCCACACTCTGACAGGGGTCACTGAGTTGTGGCTTTGGGGGACTAACACCTGCCAGGCCACCCAGAGGGAGACCAGATGTTGGTAGAGAGGAGGGGCTCTCAATCAAGGCCTGGGGGGCTGGGAAGTGGGCCCAGAGAACAGGGAGGAGTACAGTAGGGGCCTGGCTATGATGCCCTGAAAGGGGACAAGCCCTCAAATGGGCAGATGTCCAGTGAGTGGGTCCGGCGCCATGTGTGGTATTCCACAGCCTAGAACTCACATCCCTGATCACCCTACAGGGCGGGTGCCTCACTGTGCAAGTTACATGGGTGTGTTTATTCTAGGAAGGATAACATCAAAAAGGCCATGGTAGGGGACGCCTGGGTGGCTCAGTTGGTTAAGCAGCTGCCTTCGGCTCAGGTCATGATCCCAGCGTCCTGGGATCGAGTCCCACATCGGGCTCCTTGCTCGGCAGGGAGCCTGCTTCTCCCTCTGCCTCTGCCTGCCTCTCTGTCTGCCTGTGCTCGCTCTCTCTCCCTCTCTCTCTGACAAATAAATAAATAAAATCTTTAAAAAAAAAAAAAAAAGGCCATGGTAGCCAGTACCCCCGAGGGTAACAGGGCCTGACATGAGGTTACCGAGCTCCCTGGTCCTGCCTTCTTGCACTTCTATGGCTTTTGCTGTATCAATCTCTTTTCTGCGTGTTTGTCAAAGGGCAGCCGCCAAGTCCCCAAATGGGACATAAATAGGACTGATGTACGATGAGCTACTATATTCTCGGCACCGGGAGTGTAAGGCCCTTAGCCTTAAAGTGACAGATGAGTAGGAAATTATTTCTTGCTAAAGAATAATGAAGACCACAAACTGCTGTGTGTGGGGACGATTCTCTAGAAGGTGAGCATTTCCAACCAAATGCAGCAGGTGCCGCCATGCCAAGCCTCGGGGCCTTGCTTCATCTCTTTGTTCCTATACTTTGAGCAGCAGCCTCCCTCCTTACCCCTGCTTCTTCTTCTCCCCAGCCTCGGGACAAAGGTACATGTGGAGGCTGGCTTTCTCAGTCTGAATGCTCCTTCACCCCTAGAAAATGGTTTCAGGACGCAGAACCGTCTGGCCGGGTCACAATACGCAGGAGAGTGTCAGCCTCTCATTGGAAGGCTAAGGGCCCTGGGATCCCTTTTCCATCTGGATCCACGCACACGACCTTTCCTCTGCTTGGTTACCACCCAGGTTGGCCTCTCGATCCCCTCCCCACACCTCTTTGACTCCCTCCTGGTCAATGAATCTGAAGAGCAGGGCACCAGTGTGGGCATGACCCAGCAAGTGTCTTCTGCTTCCATTTTCCACTTCTAGCAGCACCTTCAAAGGGACCAATACAATTAAGTGGACAGAAACACAGCCTGGCGTACAGCCGAAAAACACACACGGATTTACCTGCAGAAGGTAGAGACCCAGAAGGAATGTGTGTCTATTCCAAATACAAAGCTGACCCTATCAAACTGGGCAAGCATTTCAGCGAACACTTTGGTGAAGGACTACGAAACCAGAGTGTCTCGAGACCTGGAAAACCTGCCAAATGTGCCTGTAGCTACATTAAGAAATGATATCCTTTCGAAGGTCATGATAATCCCAACCTAAGGCCCACGTCGGTTTTGTAGACCATCCTTCAGAGACCCAGCCCACCACTCCTTCCCCTCCAGAAGAGGAAGCAGCTCGCGAAGACCCCCCAGTCCAGGCCCTGGGCTTGCTCTTCCACCCCCAGCTCCACAGGAGCTATTTCATACTGTCAGGTTCAAGGACAAGAATTTTGTTTATTTTCTTAAGTTAAACTGCAACAGGAAAAGTTGAGATTTCAGAGTAAGAGTCAATTTCTTTACATTGTCCTATTAACCTCTGGCACAAGTCCTTGAGGGAAAACTGCATTTCCTAGAGGGTTGTGAGGGTTTTTTTAAGATTTTATTTATTTATTTGACAGAGAGAGAGTGATCACAAGTAGGCAAAGTGGCAGGCAGAGAGAGAGGAAGGGAAGCAGGCGCCCCACTGAGTAGAGAGCCCGATACGGGGCTCGATCTCAGTACCCTGAGATCATGATCTGAGCTGAAGGCAGAAGCTTAACCCACTGAGCCACTCAGGCGCCCCTTCTAGAGGGTTTTAAAAAGGAAAAGACTTCAACCAACAGACTTGGAAATCAGTCCCCCTGATACAAGGCCGACAACAGACCCAACAAGACAAACCAGGGGTTAAAGGGCCCACTTTTTAACCAGCCAAGCTCTTCCCCACACATCAATTATCTTCTGTCCCCAAGGGTCAGGGGAAAGAGCCAGAGAATAGTTTTCCACTTGTATTTATCAAACTCAGCTCACTCCCTTGAAGTCCAGAGGAGAGACTTTAACTACGAGTATCAGTAGGCTCCGTGTAGCTAAACTAGTCATTTGGTATTTTGAGAGCACCTGAGAATCGCAATTACGGAGGGGAGGAGAGGGTCATTTCCTCTCAGAAGGGGTGATTTTCACCCTGGAAGAGCGGCGTTAGGTTCCCTCCCTAAGTTCCATGAAACACGGGAGCTGAGCGAGAGGCTGCAGTAGGAGAGAGACTGGGGGATCTAGTCTGGGCCCCACATTTTATAGATGAAACTCAGACCAGAGGAGTTAGAGGACTCGCCCCAGATTACAGAATGAATTAATTCCTTAATCCATGACCTTTGGGGATGAAGTAGGTTGGAGCCCTCCATCAAAGATATACTCTAAGTTTTGTTTTCTTTTTAGAATAGCCTAGCTCGCAAGACGGTTTATTTCAAACCAATAAGGCCTTGCTTTGTTTTAAGCCACTTCAACGATCAGAGGACAGCATGTGTTCTGGTGAACTCCACGGCACTTTGGAACCACAGAAAATTTACAGCCTAAACGTGAGCAGATTACGTTCCACCGCAGCTGCCATAATGTCAGGCTTCCCCATGCAGCCACACAAAGATTAGAAGCTCGCTCCGCATAAAGAAAGGACAATTATTGGGAGGCAAGAAAAGCTGCTTCAGCAGGGGCTATGTCCTGGGGCGTGGGAGAGCTTGGCGGGGGGAAGTATCCACCTACCCCGTGGGATACAGCTTCCTTAATGCAGAGTCTAGATCCGGCTCAACAGTCCCCCAAAATAAAAGTCAGAGTTGTTTTCTTTTTACAAAGCCTTACCCTCTGGAAGGAGTCAGGTGCCTCACGAATCAGTTTAACAGCCTGGGACCCCCTAAGATAACAATCTCTATGTTAGATCTGGAAGTCTCGGATAGGTCTTCATCTGTTTTGAAAGGCAGCCTCTAGGATCCCTGAGGACAAGGAACGAAAACTGAGGTCCAGAGCAGCTAATCTGTCCACAGTTGCACAGCACATCAGTAAGAGTAAGTGATCCTGGGTTCTCGGGCTGGGGGACAGGAAGAGCTGAAGAACCAGGCTGATCTCTCTGGGTGATGCTGCACCCTAGAATCCAGGGGGAACCAGATCAGGATTTCTCAGCTTCGGCACTATGGATACTTTGCACTGGATAATTCTTCATTGTGGGGAGCTGTGCATTGTCAATGTTTAGCAATACCCCTGGCCTCTACCCACTGCAAAGCCCCAGTTGTGACAACCAAAAATAACCCCGGACATTGCCAAACGTCAGCAGTGACTGGCGGGGGCTCAGAGGGAATGTGGTACAAAATCGCCCCAGTCGAGAACCCCTAGAATAGACAGTGAGTTTCAGGGGCAGTCCCTACACTGTCAACCCAAATACGCCTGACCCCTGCCCTCCAGGCAAGAGCTGGGCCACTCAGCAAATTTCCAGCTAGAGCCAGACTGGAGGGAAACCAAGGCCAGCCACAGCAGCCTAGTTCTGGGGAAAGCAGCTTAGCACCAATACCCTCTCCAACATGGCCCCTAGCCCAGGACACTGACAGCTGTTGGATCCAAGAGAGTTCAGAAAAATTCGGGTATCTGTGGAGCTACCTACCTTTGAAGCCAGAGGACTGCATCTGGGGCAAGGGACAGGACATCTGATCAGAAGGCCTTTGAAGGAAGGGCACACAGTAGTCACACCACAACACAGAAATAGTGGTTTGCTAGAAAGCCCCCTCAGAGAGCTGGGTAATTTTCCGGCAGAGAAGTTACACTAGAAGCTAACATCAATGCAACATCCTCCTATGTGCCAGGCACTCTGCTAAGCACTTGACCATATTCCAACCTCAAGGATGGTTTCCATTATCGCTCATTGTGAGGAAAGAGAAACTGAGGCAGCAGGTCTGTGACTTGCCTGAGGTGCCCTCTTGCCCCCCACATGTCTCTGGGAGGACATGCCCAAGCTCTGCTTCACAAAAGCACCTCACAAGGCTCAGGGCCTAGCTCCCAAGGCCCATGAGGTGGGGGAAAGATGGCACGGCTCGAGGCCGGCAGCAGCTTCGGCCTTTGCTGACCGGCCACATGCCAAGTGCTGCCGGCACCTCGGGCCCGTGCCGGAGCAGGCGCTGGGGGCCTTCCAGCCTGTGGGGCAGGAAAGGCGGACGCCAGCTGGAACAGAACTTGAGAACACATTAGCAGAGTCTCACTTCCCGGGAGAACGTCACTCTGCCACACTGAACAGGCTTCTTTGGCAGCAAGTAGTACTCGCAAGCGTCCCAGTGTCACTTAGAGAAGCCATTTGTTTCCCAACAGCCACCAGGAAGGCAGCAGCTGTCCTGCAGCAGAAGTCTTTGGCGCTGCCTGAACCTCTTGCCAGGGGCCACACAGGCCTTCCAGCCTTGACACATGCGGCCAAGGCTCCTTGGTTCCTCGGGGAGCAGAGTGACTACCGGTGTCCTTGGGAAGTGCCTGGAGGCCTGGGGGTCAAGAGCTGCTGAAGGGACAAATTGGAAAGATAAAGCACTTGGCTTTGGGTAGCAGTTGCTGGGAAGCAGGACAGGCCCTCGGGGTCTCCAGACTACTCAGCAATGCCTGCTTAGGGCACAGCAGGCAGGCCGCAGTGTCTTCCCCTGCCCTCGATACCTCCCATAGCACCAATGTGGGACCATGTCGCTAGCGCGTCTCAGATGGAACAGGACTTCACTGCTTTCCTAAATCCCCAAATCCAGCAGTCTAAGGAAATGCCTGAGACAAACCTGATACAGCCCCCCAAAGCATAGATTTTCCCCATGGGGAACATCTCTCTTTTCCTGACAGTTGACCTCAGGCCCCCGCCAGGGTGGGAATTAGAACGCGTCCCACCAGGCCAGAAGGATCAGCTTGCGGTTAAAGGGTGAGCATGTTAATTCTGGGCAACCTGCTCAGTGACAAGAGCCAGAAGAATACACGTTAGCCTCTCCCTGCAGAGAGCATCTTACCTAAAGATAAGAAGGAGTTTTGCCTTGGGTCATGGCCCCACAGACACAGAAGGGTCAGGAATGCCTTCAAGAGCCTTGTCCACACTGCTGGCCATGGGCTGCCCTTTCCACCCGCTGGGAGGCTGCTCACGAGTCACAGGGGCAGACCAGGAATCGGTCCATGTCAAAGACTTGCAGGGCAACGAGCAGCCTGGAGCAGGCCCCTCCTCGCCCCAGGAAGGCAGTGAGCTTGGCGAAAAGCTTAAAGTACAGCTGAAGAACCGAGTACGCTCAGGACCCGGGCCTGGAAGAACCAAGAGCCCTCGTACCCCTCCAGCTGGGCAGTCTGTCTTTCTCACCAACTGGGCCCAGTCACCAATAGAAGTCTCTGGCAAGGGCTAGTCTGCGCTTTCCTCTGGGATGCTCTAGAAGACTCAGCAGTGGCCAGGCCCTTGGTTCTTGGCATCCACTGATTTCTAGGATGTTTGCTCATTAATTGGTGTGCAGTAGACGGAAACTCTCCAGAACCAAGCTTCCCTCCCCAACTTTTCCTGCGGGCATCATTGCCTTCCGCCCTTTCTCCTAAGCCAGTCCCCTCTGGTTCTCTTCTGAGGGGTTCTTATTTGCTGAACGAACAAGTTGAAAAATAAGTTTAGAAATAAGCTCAGATAAGAGCAATAAAGCCTCCCTTTAGCCTGTGCCATTAGAACTGATTTGAAATAGGAGAGCCAGATTTTCCAGGTGAGAATTACAGGGTTTGTGGATTAGGAAGACAACCAAGTCTCCTTTATTTTTCTTCTATAAGAACTAAATTGATATTTACTTGCACAAGCCAAGAGCAAAAAGGGGCAGTGAGCTCTCCTAGCAGACATTTAACCACTCAAGTGTGGCAGATCCATCCGAGCCTAAAATGGCAGAAAGAGAATTCAGAACATTCTACATCAGAGATAAGTCCTATATGGCCCCAAAATGGTGTTTTCTATGGTTAAAATCCCTGTCCCTTGCTAGAAGGGAGATCTGAGAGTTAAAGCAGGCAATGTCTGACCTAGTCGCTCGAGGGGGAGGTCACAAGCTCCCAGTACAGACCCCCAAATCAGCTCAGAAACAACCACAGAAGTAGCCTGGAGAGGCAGCTGCCTGAGGAGCAAGACAGGTTTCTCAGAGGCCCCAGCACGGTGAGCACTGGGCACTGACTTCATAACAAAAGACTCCAAGCCCTTACAGAGTTTCTGGTTGGAGCCCCTCAGCTCATGGTCCGGCTTACATGTGATCGGCAAGGTCACAGTCAGCAATGAGCCACTTGACTCTTCATCTGTCCCTGGACAGCAGGAAAAATAAGTGTTGGCTAAGGAACAATGCTGAGAACCTCATTTATAAAAGCAAGAAGAACAATCTGTCTCATGGCAGGAAAGACCCGCTTCACACCCAAGGGAAGGGGAGACCCTGTAGGATCCCATCAGGAATGCAGATTTGAGTACTTGGGGGGCTGGCAGCATACATACCCTCTAGTTCTTGGAGTCAGAAGCTGGTTTTGTCCCACCACTTGGGCAACTCAGCTTGGCTAGTGGCAAAAGGTCTCTGGGAAGCTAGTATGGCCCCAGGCGAGATGGAGCATCCTAGGATTTTCAACATGAAAAGCAACAAGGCTGGAACAGTGTTCAACCTCCACAGTTCACCTTATGATTCTGGGCGGGAACCAGATGCTTCCATCAGACACAGGGCAGCTGGAGCAGAGCAACAAGTAGGCTCTCAGAACCCAAGGAACTGAGTAGTCCCCTTGGAGTCCAGCATTCTGGGACCCTCCAGCCCAAGAGCCACATGTGTGTTGGATGCCAGAACAGAAACATGCCATGGGCGAACTGGCCTGCAAGCCCTGAAACCATCCTGTGAAATGAGAGCAAAGCCTCACAGGCTGAACGGGACTGCAGAGAAATCCAGAGCAACTGAGAATAGAAGTGACGGGTTCCTAGGGCAGGTGTGCAGGGCAAGATGTTAAGGTCCCCACCTCAGATCTTGCCGCTGGTGGAACGACAGTAGCAAAAAGACCCATCAGCTTCGACCTCAGAACCAACAAGAGCAGTGACCCAGCTCCAAAACCGGGAAAGCCAGTGAACGCCATGACCTAGTCAAAGGGTCAGCCCATACAGATCAAGGATAACCTCGGAAATTGCCAATAAAGTCCAGAAATACAATGACTTCTTTGTTCATAGAGTGGATCAATGAAGAAAGTCGACAGGACAGAGATGAAAACAGGGCAAGATGAGCCAGAGACAGGAAGGCGTTCAGTCAGACTTAGGTCTCTGAGGTTCTTCTCCATTTTTCCCTAACTCTGTGGATTCACACCACTACTGGGAAAATACTTGGGATTTCTGACATTCACAAGGTGCCTTAGTATTAGCATGCCCTGGATGCTGTCACATCGCGCATTTGTCACAAAGACAAAAACTGAAGCTCGGGGTCTTGGGGTGGAAAATGTCAAGCTTCTTCTGAAGACCCACGCAGCCTACACAGTCTATGAAGAGGCTGGAAAGCGAGACTTGAGTGTTCCTGAGTGGCATGTGTGAGATGGTCCAGGAAGGTGCACTTTCTAAGCTAGGTAAAAACTCGAATGTGCCCGGCATAGAGGTTAAACGCAATGCTCGTGGAATTCCTGAGGAAACGTGGAGTGCTGACTTGGCTTCCAGCATTAGGTTGTTGACAGGAAGTAGGAGACAGGTAGTCAGGGAAGAATGACAGTTTGGGGATTCATGTGATGACAATTAGCCAAGTTCTGCTCTGCTTCTCTTTACAAAGAAAACTTCCCTTCTCTTTGCTCTTGGAATGCCATGTTAGAAGAGAGACATTTCCATGGCAACCTCATACACATTTAGTGATGTGTCACTAAATTTGTATGTGCACAAAGGCACATTAGGAGACTTTTTGAATGTGGCAAGAGAAATAGATTTTCATAATTGAATGTTGCCCTCAAGTAGAGTTTACCATTTGCTGAAAGCTGGGGCTACAGCAGGAAAGGCAAACTCTGCCTCATCAGAATTGAGGCTCGACCCAAAAATCTCAGCTGACTTGAGCTGAGGGCTGTTTCTTCGGGAGGCTGTTGCCCAGAAAGGGGCTCAGACAGATGGGGGCACAGCCGGGGGCCAAGATGGCCTTGGCAGAGACAGAGAAAACAGATCTATCTCCCGTCTGACCAGAGCCCGGGGAGAAAGAAAGCTATGTGGTTAAGAAACAGACATGACCCTGATTGCTTCCTAGGTTCTCAGCACCTCGTGACCCCAAGATTATCTTCTGTTCTAACAAAGAGCATGTTGGAAAAGATTAGCACCAATATCAGAGAGTTCCCCTCAAGAAGTGGAACACAAGAAAAAGAACTCTGAATTGAACGCCCGAAGTCCCAGGTGTATGTCCTAGTTCTGTCTTTTCCTCATAGGCAACTCTGGAAGCCATTCTCTCTATAAGCCTCAATCTGTAAACTGGGAAGAAGCTTCCCGATTACCAGATGCTTCAAGGAGGGAGTGAATGTGGAGGCATCACTATGAAACTGTAACACTGATAAATCGTAACACTGTATGGTGGCACTGACTGGGCCCAGGCGTACCAGGTAGCAGTCTGGGCTCCCGGAGCTTGGGTCTGGTGAAGGGGCCGCCCAGCCCCGCCTAGCTGAGCTGGACCTGCTGCCGGCTGTTCTGGTCCTCCCCCACCCACCACACCTACTTCCGGCCTGAGCCCATCAGTACAGCAGCCAGAAGGCCCAGGCATCGCATCATATACACATTTAACTCCCAGACACTTGATTCTACCCATCTGCCACCTCCTCTCCAAACCTTTATTTTCCCTATCACTCTTCTCTCAAGCAAACGAGACCTTGACCTCCACTGCCCCAAGGAAAGAGAAGCCACCAGTGAAGAACAAACAGAAAAGTTAAATTTTGGCTTTTGAGCTTCCACAGGCCAGGGTACCGATAATAAGAGATTTTCAAGGATACATTGGAACGTGCGTGATTTCACCTCACATGCTTGATTCAGACCCTAACCACAGGGTAGAGGGCAACCAGCTGCCTCTGCCTCAGGAAAGGGGCATTGCTTGAGGGTAAAACATGGCCCCTCCACACTGGAATCCAGTGAAGCACCCCCATTCCCCCATCACACACTCCTTCCCCATCAGCCTCATCTGTGGCCTGGGCTTAGATCTCTAACCAGGCTTCACACCCTGCCTCACCCGCCGGTACCCAGCCCCTACCCCCCGTGAGGCCATCTTCTGCCCCCATCCCAGACTCAGCCCACAAACACCACCCAGATCAGCTCTCCCCAGCCCTCCCAGCACCACCCCAGACCACATGGTCCTTCCCTGCCCACGTCACTGCCCCTTACACTTCCTGTCACACATTGCCACCAAACTAGAGAGGCTCGGCCACCCCTGAAGGTTGGCAACCCCGGCCACCCAGGTATGCTTATGAACTCTGGCCATGTTCCCCAGGTCCTGCGCCCCCTCCCTGCTCCCTCCCGGTGCCACTGGCCCCCACTAACCTGCACTGAGGCTCACCCCACACAACATTTTTGGTTTATGCCAGAGGGGCTGGCAAGCTGGGTTCCAAAAGTCACTACCTCCCCTTACGCTGCTGCTAAGAACATAAGACAGTACAGCCACTGCGGGAGTTTATGCAAGTTCCTCATTAAGTTCAACATACAACTGCCATGTGACCCAGTAATTCTACTCCTAGGCAGGTACCCAACAGAACCGAAGAAAAGGTCCACCCAGAAACATGTACACAGATGTTCACAGCAACACTACTCACAATAGCCAAAACGGAAAAAATATCCTAAAGTCTGTCGACAGGTGAACAGATATGCAGAGTGTGGCATACTCACACAAGGGAACGCTATTCCTAAATGTACAGAAGAAATGAAATGGACGCATTCTACCGTACGGATGAACCTGGACATCATGAGAACACACGGTATAGGACTCCGATGCCATGAAACATCCAGACTAGGAAAGTCCGTAGAGACAGAAAGCATGCTAGTGGTTTCCAGGCGCTGTGGTCCTAGGGACTACGGAATGGCTGCTCAAAGGGTAGAGGTTTTCCACTTGGAGCGATGAAATCTTCTGGAACTAGCCAGTGGTGATAATCACACAGTATTGTGAATGTACTTAATGCTACTGTATTGTACGCTTTAGCATGCTTAATGCTATAAGTTTTACATTATGTATGTTTTACCCACTTTTAAAAAGTCACCTCATAACAGTCTGTGCAATTCCTTGGTGCCGCCCAGTAGCCTCCATGGTCTTGCCAATGTTGCCTCCAGAGTTCCGGGACTGGAGGGGGCTCCTGGCTCTGGGACCGGATGGGGGGTTTTGGCTCTGGGACTAGAGAGGGGGGTGCTAGCTCCGGGAGAGGGGACTGCTGGCTCCGGGACCAGAGAGGGGGTACTGGCTCTAGGACCAGATGGGAGAGCTGGCTCTGGGACCAGATGGGGGTTTTGCCTTCGGGACTAGAGAGGGAGGTGCTGGCCCCAAGACTGGAGGGGGGGGAGTGCTGGCTCCGGGACCAGAGGAGGGGTGCTGCTCTGTGACTGGAGTGGGGGGAGGTGCCAGCTCCGGGACCGTGATAGGGGTGCTAGCTCCAGGACTGGAGGGGACCTGCTGGCTCCGGGACCAGAGGAGGGGGTGCTGCTCCAGGACTGGAGGGTGGGGGGTGCTGGCTCTGGGACTAGAAGAGGGTGCTGCTGGTTCTGGCACCAAGGAAGGGATGCTGCTCCAGGACTGGATGGGGGGTGCTGGCTCCAGGACCAGAGAGGGGTTGCTAGCTTGGGGCAGACGGTCCAGGCCCAACAGGCGGGTCGCACTGCACAAAGGTACAGAGTCAGGAAGTTGGACACTTTTCAACTTAGCTGGTGGGGCTGCTCCAACATCAATAAACCCGGTAAGGACGAGCAGGGACGAAAAGAACAGGAACTTGTATTAGCTTCTGTCACTTCCCTGAGGAGGCGGAGCAACCCAACACAGGCTATCGGTGAAAATACAGTGACACAGGGGAGAAAGACACCACATGCTTTTCAGAGCTGCCATGATAAACCGAATGAATTAGCGCTGGTCACGTCCCACCTGTTACCCTGGGCGGGCAGGGTGGGGGCGGGGGGGGGTGAACAGACCTAAATATTCCAATTCCAAGATGCTCCAACCACTACAGGAAAACTTAGAGCAACTCAGGCAAGACAGAAAAAGCTGCGGCTACCTCGTGGCCTCAAGGCAGGAACTGCTTTGGCACTGGAGCTTTCCGGATTTCTTCTAGACACAGTGCAGCCGAGGAGCCTGTTTTCAGTCCTGGGCCAGAACTGGGGCCAGAACTGGGGCCAGAAAGCAGGGCCGCTTCTGCGGCTCACATGCCATGAGAAAATCTGGAAGGGTGTCCAGTGTGAGAAAGCCACACAGACGGTCTGTGGAGCACAGGTTCGTTAGGGACCCTCCCCGTTCTATGACCAGCTCCGTGTGGAGGGTTCCAGCCACAGGCTGAAAAGAATGTATCTCTTTGGCTACTGCCTGCCTGGGGTCGCTGAGAAAAGACAAAATGTATCTCTGCTACACAGCAGTGTCTTCCTTTCTTGGACAGCAAAGAAGATTCAACTACGCCTCCTCCCTCCACCCGTGGTCTCCTCCCACTGATGAGCTGGCAGGCAAATCTTCAGCCCAAGGCCAGGCCGGAGACACACACACCCTATTTCGAGAAAGGAGGTGGACGAGCTGTCTGTGTGCTCTTCTGGGACAAGGAGTAAGCTGCAGGGCTGGGCTCGCTCAGCGTAAGAGTGCACTCAGAGTACCCAGCTCTTCTCAGCAAAGGTCCGAAGCAGAGTCCTGATGATCCATGAGAAAATGAAGGGGAGAAGCAGACTCTCATCCTTGATGCCAGCAGGGAAGGCCAGCGGAGGGGTCTACAGCCAGTAAAGACAGTCCTGTGCGGCTGGGCAGGGGTGAGGAGGGGAAACAAAGGGCAGACCCCGCAGGAGAGGATACAACGCGGCAAGCCTGCCTGAGCCTGGGAGCTGCTCCTGGGGCTTGGTGGGCAGCCAGGTGTGGCAGAACCAGCTGGAAGAAGCAGGCTGGATGTGGCTCTCTTGGCCCTTCTGCCACCTGACTCTGCCTTCTCCCCAAATCTCAGTTTCTTCTTTAAACACTGGTGCTGCCGAAGTTTTCCTTGAATGGCTTTGCACTCCAGCCTTTGACCCTGGCCACGCCACACTGTAACTTCTAGATGAGCTTCTCCTGTGCCATCAGCCCCAATCCCAAACCCGTATTTCCAACCACCCACTGGCTGTGTCTGCCTCAATTCCACAATGTGGTATCATTTTTTTCATGCCTAGAATTCAACCTCTCTCCCTCCCGGGAATTCTCACGATTCCCCTCCCCGATGTCCCCATCCCCAGGTCGAAACCCTGGGCATTCCTAATTTCACCTCCTACATCCACAACTCCAACCCCTCCCCAGGTCCAGCATGTGGAGCGGCCAGCTATCCCTTAAGCCCCCGACCTCTGGTATTCTCCACATCTGCCTGAAATGCTGTCCTTTTCCCCAAGCCAAGGTCAAATGGATGGGACTCCCCATCAATGGACATGGATGGTCTTTGGAGGGCAGGTTCATTAGGGACCCTCCCTGTTCTATGGCCAGCTCTATGTGGAAGGTTCCAGCTGTTTGGAAAGGGTTCCAGCCACAGGCTGATAAAGGTGTCCTTTATCTGGGCACCTCCATGGCGCTACAATTGTGTACATATCCACTGCTCCCTGGCTAGATGTTCCACCCCTGAGAGCAGAACCACATCTCGGCCAACCCAGCATCCCAGGCACTGCCCAGCGAGGAAGAATAAGGAAGTTCTCTTAAAAAGTCGCACTGAACAAAACAGATCAGCAGCAGGTAGTTAATATTCCTTTCACTGCATATCAGTTCGACTACATTATTTCATAAAGTCCGGGTTGGACCTGTTTGACAACTAGATTTCCAACACGAATCAGCTCTGCAAATTCCGGCAGTCACATGAAGGCAGTTTCTAGAACAAAAAAGATGGGGAGGGGGGGAAACCCAGCAGCTAATAAAAAGGACTGAGAATTGCATCAAGAGGGGAAGGGAGGTCAGGCCCAGAAATGCCCAGTCCCTCTCCAACCTAGGAATGGCATTCACCCAGGAGAACTGGCAGAGATGGACCCATGCAGAAATGCCTCGGCATCTAATTAAACATTTTAGACTCCACTGCACACAAGAAGGAAGCCTACGTCCCCCACGGAACCCTGACAAATGAGTCGTTTCCAACCAATCTATCACCATAGCATCTGGGTACCTCAGGAAGATGAAAATAAGACCAATACATAAATGAAAACCAATATACAAACAATCATGTCCCCACACAGGCCTCCACAAAGCCGCAGCCACAGCCATCTGCCAAGTTCCATCCCCATCACCGCTTCCTGCAGCCAGGCCTCTGAGTAAGCGCAGTTTAATATAAGATCTAACGACAGAAGGAAATGTCTTCTCTGAAGTCTGCATCTCCGTTAATGCTCCCATGCTAAATGTCCACCCCGGAAGCTGGAATGAAATAAGACTGGGACAAACAGGACTTGCTTTATATGCTACTTCAGCCAAAGAATGTGCTAGAAATAGGTGGGACAGATTGAAGAAACAGGGCAATCTGGCACAGGTGGAGAATTCCAAGGTTTCTTGCATGGAAACAGAGCTCTCGAGAGGACCTTCAGGAAGCCGTGGGGAGGACACTCCCACTGCCTGGTAGCTGGTCTCTCTTTGGGCAGCTTCTGCCAGAGGAGGCCTGGGGAGAGTCGATCTGATCTCCCAAGACAGTGATTCTCAGGTTAAATCTCATCCAGCACCTGGCAGGGCAGAGAGGGTTCGAAATCGCAGACCTGGCTGCTGGGAGTCTGAATGCTGGGAGCTAGGTTCAGCTTTTCACTTCTTCAATATCTTCTTTTTCCTGAGCATCTGTTACTCCATGGTAAGGCCCAAACAGCAAAGTGAAAAGGCCGCTCTGTTAACCAGAAAGTGGCAGAGAGGCCATGGGCAGGAGGGCGATGGTCTTTTGGGAAATCTACTTCTGGACAAGCAAATATTTTCATCCCAGAAAGGATTTAGGTGGGATGGGCAAGTGCGAGGCACCTAACCAATGTCTCCCTCCTGTGCATCGTATATGGTGGGAAGTGATTCAGACACATATATTACACTATAAAATTCCTTAAAGCCACAGATTCATCGTTGCCTTTTCTTTAGCTCATATAGCCTTCAGTGGAGCTCAAGAGATAGTCGTTTTCAATGCCTTTTCCTCCAAGTTTTAATAAATCCATGGCTTCTCTTGATCATGTTAATGCTATATGCTCTTCACTCTGGAAAACTCAGTTTTGAGTCATTTCCCCAGCTCATTTTTTCCTTCTTGATCCTGGCCCAAGTCTGAATAAATAGAGAAAATTTCCAACCTCTTCCCTAAGTGGGTAAAAGGGAAATAAAGCCAGAAAGGAAACACAGCTGATGTGAAGACAAAACTGCAGGAGATGTGTTCGAAATCATGACTGCACATTAGAACCACCTGGAAGTTTTTAAAAAGCCCAATGCTCAGGCTGCACCCAGCACCAATTAAATCAAGCTCTCCGGAGGATGAACTCGGGTGTAAGTACTTACTAAAATCCCTGATGGGGTTCCAAACCATAATAAAGGTTAGAATCCCTGTTCTAAAGATTCACCAGACCTGTTCTTTTGATACCTACCAAGACTGATAATTTCTACTTAATTCCATCCCCAAGTGAAAGCGCTTCTTCTAAATTATCACCCACGAGACTTTAGATGATGTAATAGAATGGATGTCAACCGAAGTGGCAGGAAAGCAGGTTTATATCATATATGAGCGTTCGAACTAGCAGGGTCTGGAGGTGGTGGCTGCCTTTTCCATGTCTCCATTCTCTCAGCTATAAAATAGGGATTATACTCCATGCCCTGTATGCCACAGGCTGTGCTGGGGATCAGCCAGCTAAACTCTTAATGGGATGCTAGGACTCTACTAAAAATACCACACACAAAAGGAGTTTTTGATCTCAATTTTCTAGGAGGAAGTGGGCATCATCCCAGCCCAACCCCAACTCCCTTCCAAAGCAGAACCCCCCACCCCGCCCCCATGGATTCTCTCTGGGGATTTAAAAGCCAATGGGTGGTACAGAGGCCAGAGAGTCAGAAACCGTTTTTATAACATGGAAGAGGACTTCAGATACCAGGGCTGGAAAACCTGGAACTCTGCTCCCACTGGTGCAGAGTTCAAGAGCACTTTACTGAGAGCACAGAGAATCTTAATATGCTTTAATCTAATTCAGTGCCTAATCACAGGAAATGTCTAATATTGTTTGTCTCCCTCGGCCCCATTTGGACTGACACTTCTGTGGTACCATTCTTAGCTACTCAAGGATCAATAACCAGACAGACCTCCTAGCATGATTATAAGGAGGCTATTACCTCTGCAAGTACATCAGTGTGAAGTCTCTGCCTCTTACATAATTATACACCCAAGACCTGTATCTGACACTGCTAGAGAAGTCTCTAGACTGAGCTGCTATTTTTCTGTCTAAAGACAAAGGTTTCTCTATAAAGGGTTTCCTATACTCCAAAGTAACAACATTGGTTATATTTTATAGGCTGCTCTCTAAAACGTCCAGCTCTGAAAGCAGGAAACTAAAGTCTTCTTTCCCCATTGACTCTTATAGTTAAAAACCAAGACCACTCCAGAGCTCTGTAAGGTATGTCATAGACATGCAGAATGGCTTCTGGGAGAGCTGGGAAGGAGACAGATTTGCTGATTTAGGTCAAGAACACAAGTACAGAAAAAAAAAAAAACAAAAATGGTGCTGAAATGTCTTCCCAAGAGATCAGCATTGACTTGGCAAAGTTTAGGTTTAACCTCTGAAAAGCTTACTCCAGGAGTGAAAAATGGGGGAGAGGGATCTTAAATAACTAACTGATTGATAGCTTTTATTCAATACCCCACACATTCCAAAGGAGACAAATAAAGTTAAGGATAGACTGTGCTATAAAATATTATCTTTCCTCTGCATTGAACTTTACTGAATAAGGGGAAATAAGAGATCAGATCTCACAGAATGAACCTTGGAAATCCTCCATTCATGTGTTTTTAGCTTTCTTCAGGTCAGTAATTCAGTAATGTGGCCTATGTGAACAGTTCTTTTTTTTTTTTTTTTTAATGTGGGCATTTACAAATTAAGGTTTAAAAAGTAGTCATTAGACTTAAGGTAAGGAGCCCAGAGCAAATATTTGACAGGTCAAATCCTGGGAAGAAAGTGACACTAATGGAGGCTGCTGGAACATCCAGATATTAGCAAATATTTCTTCTAACATCTAAAAAAACCAGAAGAACAAAAATGCACAAATCATTTAAGACAACATCAACGAAAAATTAGGAGCCCTTTGAGAACAGCTATCTTTACTTAGGATATAAATTCAATACAAAATTATATTTAATGTACCCAATACCAATCACCAAAAATAAATAAGAATCTTTAAATATCTAAACTACACTAAAATATGTAGACTAAAGTTCATGCACTTGATTCAGGAGTCTTTAGAAACCTACTCAAAGTGTTCATTTGAACATTACAGATAATGCTAACTTATAGAAGCTAGATTGAATGGTTTCCTAACCAAGTACAGGTTAGAAAACCACAAAATAGGAAAAGTAGAAAACAAAGCAGGCAGAACAGGTATCCTGATAGCTACAGAAAGAGGGGAGAAAGACTGCATAAAAGCAGATGAAGCTAGAATCTTAAAAAAGTAGGATTCCCAATGTTTAGCACAGAATTCTTTTTTTTAATGAGTAGACACATGAAGATGTAAAAACAAAAAAATGTGGACCAGAAGATAAAACAGTCAATAAATACAGACCCAATGATGGGAACAATTTTAGAAATAGCCAAAAAGACTTTTTGAAAAAGTATCATAAATATTTGAAAAAGTATTATAAAGTCTTATAAATATAAATAATAGAACTTTAAAAATATGGAAACAATAAATGAACAGATGGGAAATATCAGAGAAACAAAAACAATGGAAAATATCCAGATGGAAATTCTAGAAGTAAAATACCTGAAATAAAAAATTCACTGTGTAGGCTTAACAACCAAATGGACACTACAGAAAAGTCCAGTGAACTTGAAGACATGTTCATATAAACTATCTACATCAAAGCACAGAGAGAAAGCCTGAAAAGAAAATGAAGAAACTCAGTGACTTTAAAAAAACATCAAGCAATCTAACTCATATGTAACTGGAGCTCTAAAGGAAAAGGAGATGGACTGGGGCAGAAACAAATACTGAAGAAATTATGAGCCAAAATTTTTCCAAACCTGATGAAAATATATCAACTCACAGCCCCAAGAAACTCCAAAAACCCCAAGACAAATAACAATGACATCCACATCTAGGCACATCATTAGTTAAATTGCTGAGTATGAAAGATAACATCTTAGTAACATGCAAAGGGAGCAGAAAGATATATGCAGGGGAATATACTCTAACCTCTCATCAGAAAAAATAAAAGCTACAAGACAATGGGTCTTTCATTTAAGAAAAATAAAAGTCAACCTAAAATTCTATATCCAGCAAAAATATCCTTTTAAAATGAAGGCAAAATAGACAAAAGCTGCAAGAATTGATCAGCAAACCTACACTACAAGAAATATTAAGAATGGTTTCTCAGGCTGAAGGGGAAATGGTACCAGACAGAAACTCAGACATGCTAGAAGGAATGAAGAACACTATAAATGGTAAGTATGTGTGTGATTAAAAAAACTCTAATTTATTAATTTATTTAAGAAAACTGACTGAAGCAAAAAAAGCTACTAATGTATTATGAGGTTTATAACATATGTAGAAGCACACTATATGACAACAACAGAATGAAGATTGAAAGAGGGGTAGTAGACATAAGCAGATTGTCAGACTAGATAAAGAAATTATAAGAAGATAGTGACTTAAGCCCAAAATAAGAAGGAATGAAATAAAGACAAATGTAAATACTAAAAAAATTTTACTGGATAATTTTTTTAAAATATTTTATTTATTCATTTGAGAGAGAGAGTGAGCAAGCACAAGCAGGGGGAGCAGCAGTCAGAGGAGAGGGAGAAGCAGACTCCCCACTGAGCAGGGAACCCAGTGCAGGGGCAGATCCCAGGATCATGACCTGAGCCACCCAGGTGCCCCTTTAAGGGATATTTTTTTAAAAGATCAAAAGTCAGTTCCAGAAAAAGATCAGTAAAATTGGTAAACTACTAGCTAAACTATTTTTAAGAATGAAACAGAGAAAACAATTACCAATATCAGGAATGAAAGAAGGAGCACCACTACAGGTCCTACAAATGTTAAAAGGAAAATGAGAATCTTAGGAACAATATTATGCTAGTAAATTCTACAACTTGGGAGTCTGGGTGGCTCAGTTGTTAAGCATCTGCCTTCTGCTCAGGTCATGATCCCAGGGTCCTAGGATCAAGCCCCAGATTGGGCTCCCTGCTCAGCGGGAAGCCTGTTCTCCTTCCCCACTCCTCCTGCTTGTGTTCCTTCTCCCACTATATCTCTTTCTGTCAAATAAATAAATAAAATCTTTTTAAAATAATTCTACAACTTGGATTAAATAGACAAGTTTCTTGAAAGCAAAATTGACTAAACCAACACAAGAGACAGAAACTCTGAATAGCCCTGTATCTGTTAAAGTAATTGAATTGATAATTTAAAACCTCTCCCTCCCTCTGTCTCTCTGTCTCTCTCTCTCACACAACACACACACACACACACACACACACATCCTCTAGACCTAGATGGCTTTAGAGGTAAAAAAAAATTTTTTTTAAGATTTAATTTATTTATTTGACAGAGATCACAAGTAGGCAGAGAGGCAGGCAGAGAGAGAGAAGAGGAAGCAGGCTCCCCACTGAGCAGAGAGCCCGGTGTGGGGCTTGACCCCAAGACCCTGGGATCATGCCTTGAGCCAAAGGCAGAGGCTTTAACCCACTGAGCCATCCAGGTGCCCTGGTAGTAAGGTCTATTAAATATTTAAGAAGGGGCACCTGGGTGGCTCAGTGGGTTAAAGCCTCTGCCTTTGGCTCAAGGCATGATCCCAGGGTCCTGGGATCAAGCCCCACATCAGGCTCTCTGCTCCATGGGGAGCCTGCTTTCCCCTCTCTCTCTCTGCCTGCCTCTCTATTTGTGATCTCTGTCCGTCAAATAAATAAATAAAATCTTTAAAAAATTTAATAATAATAATAGTGTCCCACAGACTTGTTAAGAAAATAAAAGAGGACATTTTTCAGTTCATTTTATGAAGTAACATAACGCTGCACCAAAAAATAGACAAAGCTCTTGTAAGAAAACTACAGACCCATATGCCTCACAAACACAGGTGCAAAAATTCTTAACAAAATGTTAGAAAATCAAATGCAAATTTAACATTCTTTTCAAATCAATATAATCATCATATTAATAGAATTAGAGAGAAAAACAATATAACCATCTCCAGAGATACAGAAAAAGCATTTGACAAAATCTGATCTTATTTCTGATAAAAACTCTCAGCAAACTAGAAATGGGAGGGAATGTCAATCTAATAAAAGGCATCTACCAAAACCCACACCTAACATCAGACTTAACATAAAAGACTTAATGATCCTCCCTTGAAATCAAGAACAAAGAGGTCAGTTCTCACCACTTCTATTTAACCTTGAAGCAGAAGTCCTAACCAATTCAATCAAGGAAGACAAAGGAATAAAAGGCATAAACATTGGAAAGCAAGAAGTAATACTGTCTTGACTGATGGACAACATGATTGTATACCTAATAAATCCTAAAGAATCTACAAAAAAAATTGAATGAATTCAATAAGGTCACATGATATAAAGTCAATATACAAAAATTTCTTACATTTCTATGTACTGGCAACAAAAATTTAAAAATAAAAATTTATTTATTTTTAAATATTTTTAGTTATTTGACAGAAAGAGAGTGAGTGAGCACAAGCAGGGGGAGTGGCAGGCAGAGGAGAGGGAGAAGCAGGCTCCCTCCTGAGCAGAGAGCCTGATGTGGGACTCAATCCCAGGACCCTGGGATCATGACCTGAGTCAAAGGCAGATGCTTAACAACTGAGCCACCCAGGTGCCCCTAAAAATAAAAATTTAAAGATTACCATTTATAACAGTATAAAAATGAGAAAATACTTAGAAACACAGTTAATAAAAGATGTTCAAGTCCTCTACATTGAAAACTACAAAACACTGTTCAGAGAAGTTCAAGAAAATCTAAATAAATGGAAAGAGATACCACATTCATGGATCAAAGACCCAATACTGTGAAGGAATCAGTTCTCCCCAATTTGACTTACTGGTTCAAAGCAAACCCCATCAAACTCCCAACAGGATTTTTCACAGAAACTGACAATCTTGTTCTAAAATGTATGCAGAAATGCAAAGGACCGATAATAGCCAAAACATTTTGAAAAAGCAACTTAAAGATAGAAGACCTGGTTTTAAGAGTTATTATAAAGCTACAGCATCAAGATAGTATGCATCGGTATAAAGATAAATCTGTAGATGAGTCCAGAAACAGAATCATATATATATATGATATATGATACACACACACACACACACACACATATATATGATAAATCTAACATGGCATCAAAGCAATTCAAGGGGAAAAGAAAAGACTTTTCAAGAAGAAGTACTAAACAACTGAACATCCAAATGTAAAATAATGACTCTGGACTCCTACCTCGCCCCACGTACAAAAATTCATTTGAAGTACATGGTAGACTTCAATGTAAAAACTAAAATGATCAAGCTTCTGGAATTAATAGGAGACTATTTTCATAACAATGTGGAAGGCAAAAATGTTTTTTCTAAGTAGACACAGAAAGTACTAACCATAAAAGAAAATATTGATACACTGACTTCATCAAAATTAAAAAGTTCTGCTCTTTATGTCCACAATAGCCAAACTATGGAAAGAACCTAGATGTCCATCAACAGATGAATGGATAAAGAAGATGTGGTATATATACACAATGGAATACTATGCAGCCATCAAAAGAAACAAAATCTTGCCATTTGCGACAACATGGATGGAACTAGAGCGTATCATGCTTAGCGAAATAAGTCAAGCGGAGAAAGACAACGATCATATGATCTCCCTGATACGAGGAAGTGGTGATGCAACATGGGGGCTTAAGTGGGTAGGAGAAGAATCCATGAAACAAGATGGGATAGGGAGGGAGACAAACCATAAGTGACTCTTAATCTCACGAAACAAACTGTGGGTTGCTGGGGGGAGGGGGGTTGGGAGAAGGGGGGTAGGGTTATGGACATTGGGGAGGGTATGTGCTTTTGGGTAAATTGGAAGGGGAGGTGAACCATGAGAGACTATGGACTCTGAAAAACAATCTGAGGGGTTTGAAGTGGTGGGGGGGTGGGAGGTTGGGGTACCAGGTGGTGGGTATTATAGAGGGCACAGCTTGCATGGAGCACTGGGTGTGGTGAAAAAATAATGAATACTGTTTTTCTGAAAATAAATAAATTGGAAAAAAAAAAAAGTTCTGCTCTTTGAATGCTACCCCTAAGAAAATGCAAGGGCAAACCATAGACTGGAAGCAAATATTTATAAAGTGTATATCTGACAATGGACTTATATCCAGAATATGTAAAGAATTTCTATATTCAGTAAGATGATAAAGAGCCCAATTTTTTAATTAAAAAAGGGCATAAGATTTGGACACTTAAAGGAAGATATAAAAACAGTAAATAAAACTCATGAAAAGATGTTCAATACCAACAGTAAACAGGGAATCAAAAATTAAAACAACAAAATATTACTATATATCACACAGAGTGGCTAAACAAAAAGGTGGACAATAACAAGTGTTGACAAAGATGCAGAATTCACACACGCTGCTGATGGAGGTATAAAATGGCCTTAACTACTTGGGGAAAGTGCTTCCAGTTTTCTTATGAAGTGAAACAAATGTCTACTCTATGAACAGCAATTCTACTACATATTTAGAGAAATGGAAACGTATCTATACAAAGACTTGTACATAAAATGTTCATAGCAGCTTTGTTCATAACAAACACTGGAAACAACCAAAAAGTCAACAACAGGTGACAGAGAAACAAACTGCAGTGTATTCATGCAACAGAATGTATCTTGATAATAGAAAGGAATGAAGGAGGCATTCACACACGGATGAATTTCAAAAACATCCTTGGAGAAAGAAGCCTTGCGCAAAAGGGCATATGTTGTAGTACTCCAAAGTTTCAGAACAGGCAAAACGCATCTCCAGCAACAAACTGAAATAGGAGATGGGAGGTGGATGGTGGGGGACTGCCTGGGAAGGAGCAGAGGGATCTTTCTGAGGTGATGGAAATGATCCATATTTATTTCCATAAACCTTTGCAATGGTTTTCCGCAATTGTTACAATTCTGCCAACTGTATACTTAAGATCTGTGTATTTTTCTGTATGGAAACTACACTTAAATAGTGTCTGCCTTGTGGGATTGTTGTAAAAAAACAAACACAAGGGACAGGCATTGAGAGGCTGACAGACTTATCGAGACCACTCAGCGTGCCCCACAGAACACTGCTGTTCCCGCATGGTGGATTTTTTGGTGAACGCTGCATGGTGGTGGAGGTGGAAGGAGGAAAGAGAAACCTCCTGTTATTCAGCCACTGGAAATGGCTGCTATTTCGTGAAAACGACTTGCTTGTAACATTCACCTGTGGAGCAGCTGATACCCAGAGCATGCCAGATAAAAGCACAATTATTGCTCATCGAAGGAGGAGAACATGAATCGGTATGTCGAAGTTTCTTCTGTAAAAGTTATCACTAACAGTGCTGCCCTGAAACAGATGGACAACTGCCCTGGTCTTAGCCTTTAATTAATGAAAATGCAGAGTTAAGAGACATAACTCAGACCTCCTTGTGAGTAAGAGCTCTTCCGACTGCCTGCCTGCCAGCCAAGTTTGGGGAGCTCTCAGCCCAAATCTTAGAAAACAGCCTTTTCAGGGAAGAAAACACCTACACCTGGGCCACCACACACTGAGCCCATAGCTATAGGCTAGGGCCTCCATGGCGTCTGCTCTCTTTGGGGTTGGAGATGGCAGAACGGTGTAACTTACAGGGATCTGTGACTGTGACTTACAGTGATCTCAGCCACATCCACTCTGCATTTAAAAGAACCAAAACTGGGGCACCCGGCTGGCTCCATCAGAGAAGCATGTGACCATCAATCTCCGGGGTGCTGAGCTCAAGCCCCACGTTGTGTGTGGCACCTACTTAAAAAAAATAAAAATAAAAATAAAAAAATAAAAGAACCAAAATCATGCTGCTTAAGCTATTAACTAGCCTCTAGAGATGAGGTGGGGGAAAAGAGGGACTTGGGCTCTTGCTTCCTCAGAATTCTTTTGAGGAGTCCCCTGTCTGGTGTCCTGTCATTATCTGCTATGAGAATCCAGAGCTAAAAAAAAAAAATCTGCTGTTTCTTTTCCCCAAATCATGCAAACAGTTGTGACCTTGGCCGTGGGGTAGTCAGAAGTCAAGAACCAGACCTTGCTGTTTAAATGAGCCTGGTCTTTCTGAGCCTGCGGTATACGGACTAGAATCATCAGCATCAGCATCAGCATCATCAGCATCATCATCATCATCATCTTTGATTCACAACACTCATCCCAGTTTCATGCAGGGTCCCTCTTTTATTTTATTTCTTTTTTTTTTAAGATTTTATTTATTTATCTATTTGACAGACAGAGATCACCAGTAGGCAGAGAGGCAGGCAGAGAGAGAGAGGGATCATGACCTGAGCCGAAGGCAGAGGCCTTAACCCACTGAGCCACCCAGGTGCCCCTATTTCTTACTTATTTTTTAGAGAGGGTAGGGGAGAGGAAGAAGGAGAGCGAGAGAATCCCAGGCCGTCTCCATACCCAGGGCAGAGCCCGACTAGGGGCTCCATCTCACCACCCTGAGATCATGACCTGAGCCGAAATCAGAGTTAGTGCCTAACCAACTGAGCCACCAAGGTGCCCATGGACTCTCTTTTAAAGTAATGTAGTACGGGCGCCTGGGTGGCTCAGTGGGTTAAGCCGCTGCCTTCGGCTCAGGTCATGATCTCAGGGTCCTGGGATCGAGTCCCGTGTCGGGTTCTCTGCTCAGCAGGGAGCCTGCTTCCTCCTCTCTCTCTCTGCCTGCCTCTCTGCCTACTTGTGATCTCTCTCTGTCAAATAAATAAATAAACCTTAAAAAAAAAAAAAAGTAATGTAGTAAATACCCGTGAATTCAGGAGAGACAACTACTCTCCTGAATCTTGTCCACCACTTCCTTGCTAAGGCTTTCCTGACCAGGCCAATGAAAGCAAGGCAGGCAGGGAGAGAATTTCTTAAAGCTCCTACCCCCTACCTTAACACAGATTCAATTTAGGGTACAGGAAGACCAGAGGCAGTACCCACAAGACCAGGTGCCCACTAAGATAATCAAACTGCTTCCCTGAATGGGACTTTCCAATTTGTGAGCCTGATTTATTTTTTTCAATAAGAGAAAAGATGTAAGTCCCTTTGAGCAAAGTATGCCTGATATATATCACAATATTTATTTTTGGTAGAGTAATGGATCAGTCTTCGGGGAAAGCTAGAGAAAAAGCATTTCTTGAGCTCGGATGTAAATCAGTCACTCTGAAAACCACAGGGGAATCTATATTCTTACCCCTCTGCTAACTACAGTGTGAAATAAACTGACTTTTAAAAGTCACTGTTTCTAGACGTAACACTAACAACAGAGTTAAGGATGTGAGGCCCAAAAGGCAATTGCTTGTGGAATGTCTGCACCTGATTCCCCCAAATGTTAATACACCTCAAAATGAAAGAAGAGATCCAACCAATCTGCAGATTAAAGTTGTACACTAGGGCGGGGCAGGGGGACGGGCACAATTTCTAAGCTTTACACCCAGTACTCAGTTCCAAGGAGGAAGGCCGAGCTGCGGCTGGGCTCAGGATGGAAGGGTCTCCCAAGGGACCCGTCCAGTTATTACAGGCCAGTCTTCCTACCTACATTAAATGTATCATAGAGCAGGACAAGAGTAAAACTGAAGGAGAAGGGGAGAAAAAGATCTTCGATGAATCGGCAACTTAAACCAAGCTCTTCAAAGGAAAGCTATTTAAATCTAAGGTGTTCCTAATATTAATTATCCTGAACATCTCACAGGCTCAGATTCACATGCTACAAAGAACACAAAGCCTTTTAATTTTCTTACCTGTCCATGGCACTAGCGGTGATAAATCAGATATACAGAGAAACCACACATGACTAACGAACCAGTCCATTAATGGCAAGCAAAGATCATTTGCCAAGATGACTTACTCAGACATAGTCACGTATCATAACCAGCAATATCCTGCAGGCTTAAGGCAGCAGGGCATAGAAAGCAAGAGCTGGGGCACTCCCTGCCAAGTCTCGGGCACCACAGGGCGACTCGGGCATCCTCCAGATGCCTGCTATCCAGGCATGAAAAGATTTTACTCACGGCTGCCACCTCCCCACTCCCTTCCTGGTAGACTTGCACTTGGAATAATACCACAACTGAGTCCCCAACCTTGCTACAGCCCTTCCTCTGACACTTAGAACTCCAGGTACCTTCAGGAAGAAGACCCAGCCTCTGTCACCAGCAACCTCAGCTGTTAGCTTACAGATCTTCACTATAGACACTCATTCAAGTAACTGAGCTCCAACTAGGCATCTGACCCTTTTCTAGGTGGTTGGGCAGATCCATAAACAAACCAGTAAATAGGTGGGAGTTAGGAAAAGAACAGAGTTCCCTAAATGCCAGTTCCTTTGTTTTACCAGGAAAACAGGCCTAGTGACTGGAATTTTTCTTTGAGGTCAGAGTTGATGGTGTGGCTAGGACTTGAATCCAGGTTGGATTCTTAGCAGGACTGCCACATACAGTGGTGCACAGGGATGGGGATAGAAATTCAACCCATGTTCTGCCAGGGGTAGCCTCATTCCAGTACTAAATTCTCAATGTCCCAGACTACTCAATTCCCCATAACAAAACCCCCTTCACTGGAAGGGACAACCGAGGTTCTCCTGGTCAGCTATCAACCATCATTAGGAGGACCCAGGAGAGTCTAAATCCTTTCACTGGGATGTAACCCTGACAAGCTATACACTCCCAGCTCTTGTCATAAGTGAGAAGAGTCTGCTGAACTTGAATCTGTAAGAAATCCACCAATGGCGAAGGTCCCCTATAATTAATAATCATGACAATAATTTCCTATATTATCATCAGATCTGAAAGGGAAGGCTGCTAGCAAGCTGTTTTATATTCTCGCCAACTCCTTTACTCTTCATAATCCCAATATGAGGATCTGTCATGGTTCAATCCCATCTCTAAAGTTCCATATGGATGATGGGAGTAATTAACTTAATCAACTGTATGAATATCTACTCTTGACTAAGTGCCAGGGATACAAAAGTGAATACCACCACCATTGTCAATAACAACACACCATTGTCTCTGACTCCACGGAACTAATACCGTTGAATACAGAGCTGGGGAAAGCCCAGTTGCTAAGGAGTCCCTGACCAGACTGGCAGCTGCTTGGGGCAGGTCTGGGAGCAAGAGTGTACGTGACCACTCTATTCTCCCCTCCCTCACTCCATTTTACAGAAGGAAAAATAAGGTCCAGGGATGAGAGCAGGTGGCTTGCCCAAAGTCCGACAGTTGATGATAACTGAGCTGGGACTTGAACCCACAGTCTCTGGCCTTCCCCTTTCCATCACACTGCCTCCTCCAAGGTTCCAAGGCTGCAAAGTGAGAAGAAATAGTTGGTCCTACTGACAGATTGTTTCCTGATGCATGTTCACCCAGAACATGCAGCTTCAACCCATCTTATCAGCACAGACCTCATGCCCATGTTCATCTCTCAAACCAGAATGTTTATAAATATATTTCATTGATCTAGAGCCTGGGTGTCCAGTCTTCATTCACTCTCATTTATCACCCTCTCTGGGTCTCTCTTGACGTTTACTTTCACTTTAAAAACCTCATCTTATAAGAACAGAGCCCTTTTTATCTGATGCTAGCTCCCCCTCTGCTCCTGGGGTCTAATCAATCCATGTCTGGAAATAAACAAGCCAGAGAGGGAAGCAACAGTCCCTTTTATGAAAATAGGCACCTTTCTAAAATGATCTACCCCTGGGCATGGCACAGATAGAAATTTAAATGAGAAGGAAATAAAGACATCCTCCAGCCATAGTCCTATGCATTCCTTATCAGGCAGGACGCCAGGGAAGGCAACTCTGTGTTAACAGCTAAACCAAAAACTCTGCCTCGCATTTTTCAGGTTGCTTGGAAAGGCGGGGGGTCCAAACTCAAGGAGCCTGAAGAGACAATAGGCTTCGAAATATAATAGTGTATATAGTTCAGCCTCCTCCATTCTGAGGAGTTGAAGGTCTCCAAGATACTAAGAGAGGGCTCATTGAACACCAATCGCAGGTAAACGCAAGCAGGCCTCCAGCTATTACCAGGGGTGCTCAGAGATGCCAGGCTGAATGACCCAGACATCTGGCAGCCAGCGCAGACCTTCACCCACCATGTTATCTTACCACCCCCTATACAGCAGCATCTCCACACCTCCCACCATCCCCTAGCTGCTGCAGCCTGCAGCCTCGGCCAGCAAGGGAGGCTGTCTGTGTATGGAGGGGCAGAACCAAGTCCCCACTAGCAAGCCCACTCTTCCTACCATGGTTCTCAACCCCAGGCTTTCAGAAATAGGTCACAGATCTAGATGCAAGCGCAGAAAACCCCTCTTCTGAAGAGGACAGTAGTTAATTCTTAATTGTTTGGGGGATCCTTTTGAAAAGATGATGGCAGCTCTGGACACCCCATGGGAAACTGCATGCATGCAGTTTATATGTAATTTCACTGGGGGTGACTGCCCTCTGGGGAGGTATAAAAAGGTAGAATGGGCTAATGTGCTCAGAGCCAGCTTTGAGCAAGGAAGCTGTGGGCGGTTCAGGTAAGTAATCAAAAACACAGTTCTTAACCAAAAAGGGGGCAATGATGTCCCTTTCTTAGCTACTGCAAGTTCCAGCCTTCAATTAATCTTTGAGATTTCAACAAGAATTTGGAAACCGAGAGTGCGCACATGCACAAAACAGGGCCTTATCTTTGTGGCTTCCAATCTTGACGTCACAAAATGACCTGTGATTGCTAGTTAAGATAGAAGCAGGTCTTGGACTCGTTCCCCATAGGGACTGTACCAGGGACGGGTTTAGAAGGATCATCTCCCAACAGGGCTTAGCGCAGAAGGGCTGAGTACCAACAAAGGTAAGAAGTAAGGCAGAGGTGAACACTGGGATGGGGGATAGTCCAGACAAGGAGGGAGGGATAGCTAAGCTCTCCATTGGCTCTGAGTATATCCTGGCAGGTCAGATCCCGACCCTTGCCGCCAGCTCCCCTTGGAAGTCAGACCGGCTGACTCCTTTGCAGCAAACCAAGAAGTCCAGACGGAAACAGCCTTTTCCTTCTGGGTCCACAGGGAGTGGGGGATGCATCCTCTCATTTCTAGGGAGGAGACCCTGGCCCACAGCTTGCCCATAGCCCCCTCGTGGCCTGGGGGTGTCACTGCAGCCCCCTCTGCATTGCTGGGCAAAAACCTCAAGGAGGCAGCTCTAATAGTGGTAGAGCAGAATATTTAGTTACCAGACATGGCTTGGCAACAGTCTTCAAGCCATGGTGAGGCTGCTTTTGCTTTTCGTTTCTTAAACTAAGACCAAGATTGACACTCAAAATGATCCTTCTAAACCCGTCCCTGGTACAGTCCCTATGGGGAACGAGTCCAAGACCTGCTTCATTAAGCCAATAACCTCGGAGCTTCTTTAACATCACCACCGCCCTCTTGATCACTCCTTCCTACAACACATTTCCTTACGTATAAGTGTTTCAAAGCTCAACATAAATAGTTAGCAAGAATGCACAACACCCTCTGGTTTGTAGGTTGCTGGCTAGATTACAAAATACTTGCAGGATCCTAAATACCACCCCCCCATCCCCATATCCTGGATTTCCAGGTAGCAGATCCTACAGGGGTTTGGGGGAAGTCAGGGCTTAAGGACACACAGTGAGAAAGAATGTGGCCCTTGGCCCCATGGTAGGCAGAGTGGGTGTCCATTAATGAAGCTAACTAGCAACTCCACAAAGGGACAGAGTGTAGCCCATCTGGGTTGGGGACTTGACTGAAAAGACCAGATTCAGGGTGGGGGAGAGTTGATCCAGTGGTTAGGGTCCCATCCGTCAGAGGTGGGAATGATTAACTAAACCCAGCAGTGGGAAAGTGCCCACTGAGGAGAAGGTGGAAAGTTTGGGAGGAGAGAAGAGGGTGCAGTGTCCCGTGAGGGCCTAGAACAGTAGTCTAGGGACCAGAAGTGACTGGGGCCCAGAGGAACAGACGCAAGCACGGAGGGTCTTCTCGTTTTCCGGGGGAGGAGAGTCCTTACCTCCTTGATTTTCTCCCGCTGGGCTCGAACTAGGCTCTGCGGCTCCTTACTCTCATCAGCCCTGGTCCCCAGGACCGGGTGGCGGAGGCGGCTCCGGAACGCGTTGAAGTCAAAGCTAAACGGGATGCCCCCCTCCTGGGGTCGGAGGGCCGTGCTGCCGCTGCCCCTGGCCGCCGTGGCCATTTCCCGAGTCCCGGTGGGGTGGGTGCGCCGCAGCCACACTTTCCGGCGGCGGGTACTGGCTTGGCTGCTGGCATCGTCCTCACCGGGGGCTGGCACGGCGGGGACCGGATTGGGAGGCGACTCCCGCTCACGGGCCAGGGGGTGGCCGGCGATATCGGCCACTACCTCCAGGCCAGGCTGCTGGGTCCGGGGGGCCAGGAAGAGGCGCTTGAGGCGAGAAGAGTTGGGCAGCAGGAAAAGGGCCCCGAAGCACAGGGTGATGAGGCCCGAGAGGAAGAGAAGGAAGAGGAACTTCTGCGGCAGCCGCAGCCCCCACGGGGAGGCCGGGACGAAGACGGGCACTTTCCTCATGAGCATCGTGGCCTGGCCCCGGGCTGGGGCCGGTCAGCTCCGGCCGGGCCCCCGAGGCCCTCCGAATGCAGGCACTGGCCAGCCGGGGTTCGTTGCGGGGAGGTCGTCGAGGGGCGCCGCCCGGGGCCGGGGGGGTCCCTGAGAGTTGCGCCGCTTCGGGGGCTGCCCCTGAAGTTCAGGGAGTTTGGGGCGAATGCCCCAGCGCCGAGGCGGAGGCGCAACGAATCTCGGCGGGGCCCGGGCGCGCCGGGCGGCACGGCTCGGGGCCCGGGCCCGCAAGGGTCGGCCGCGCGCCACAGCCTTCTCTCCGGCCGCCGCGCAGCCCCTCCTCGCAGCGGCCGGAGCCCGCAGGGCCCGCGCCTTCCCGCGCTACGGCCGCCGCCGGGGCCGTCACATGCCGTCCGCGGCGCCCAGGCAGTCCGCGCGGAGGGGCGCCGGCAGGCCTCGTCCCCGCGCAGAGCCGCTCGCAGCCCCTCGCCCCAAAGTTTCAGCCGCAGAAGCAGTTTCCAGAAGGGGCCGACTCAGGGGCGAGGCGGTGGCGGAGCTGGCGTGTCAGCGCCGCTGCGAGAGCGCGCCGACCCTGCCGCGTCGCGACAGCCCCCGGCTCGGCTATCGGGACACGTCCACAACTTTGCTCCGCCACGGAGCGGACGCGGGGCAGCGGGAGCAGGCACTTCTGAGCCCGCTGGGCAGGGGGCTTCCTGGGCTCGCGGGAGCTGAGGGATGCCCCAGCCGCGGTCCGGAGCCGGGCGCCGTCCGCGACCAGCCGCGGCAGGGCGGCTGCAGCTGCGCCCGGGAGTGCGGACTTCCGCCCCGCCAACTCGGTAGGGCTCGGCAACCCGCGGGGATCACCTGTTCCCGGCCCCCGCCGGCTCCGCGGAGCGCGCAGCCCCGGCTGCACCTCTCCCGTTGCAGCTGGCGTCCTCTCAGCGGCCGCTCCAGACGGGCCGCTGCCGCTGCCGCCGCCGCAGGCTGAGCCGCCGCCGCCGCCGCCGAGCCTGCGCTCCACACGCGCGCACACCCGCCCGGACGCCTCCGCCGCCGCCGCCGCCGCCGCCGCCGCAGCTCCGCTTTCACTGAGACAGCGCCCGCGGCCCCGCCTCCCTCCGGGCCACGCCCTCGGGTCACGCCCACTGCGCGCGCCCCGCGGTCCAGCTCCGCCGCGGCGCCGCAGCCAGGCCAATGGCCTCGCGTCCGTGGGTAGCGAGCGCGGGGCCTAAGCGCGGGTGGGGAGAGGCAAGGGGACTCCAAGCCACGCCCCCTCCCTCAAGTGGCCAGCGCCGCGCACACTCCCCCCATCCCACCAGCACCAATGGTCCAGCTGCGCGGAGTTGGCGAGGGCGGGGTGGAGAGCGCAGCGAGGTCATTGGCTGCCTCGGAGGGATCCCCGTTGGGCTGCAGTCGTCCATTGGTTAGTGGCCAGCGTTCGCTGGTCCGGGAGCAACCGCGAGGCCCCCTTGCCGGGCCCCCCCACCCCAACCGCTCGGCTAGGGTCGTTGGCCTACGGGTGGGGGCAGGAGACCCGGCTAGTCTGAAGGGCTCTGGCCATTGTTCATGAACCGCTGTCACCCCTCTGTGCCAGTCCAGGATTGGCAGGGAGCTGGGGGCCTGCCCAGGGGTCCCCAGAGCTTCTGCTGAAGCCGTGGTAGTGCTGCTGTGCCAGGCTAAGGAAAAGGTGGCTGGAGCCAAGCCGGGGAGCAGTAGCCGCTGTTGGACCAGGCTAAGGCAGTGTTTCCACTGGAACCCCACCAACCAGCTCTGCCTTCCTTTTCCCACAACCCCAAACTAGACTAGGGTCCCCGCGTGGGGGAGGGAGAGATGCGAGGTGAGGGCAGAGAAGAGAGAACCCTGGTCCTGTGTGCAGACCACACGCATCACGTGACGTGCATACCTAGATGCCCGCGTGTTTCTGTGCACATGTGTGCTTCTATGCATAGATACATATGCAATCGGGGTTGAGTGTGAGTGAGTACTTGCACACATACACTTAATTTAGGTACGGACATCAGGTGATTACACCGGAGCCTTCATAGACATCTAAACGTATCAGTACGAATATTGACTTGTGTACACACATACCCACTGACCCACAAAAGGTCCAAAAACATGCACACGTACCCACTGCCAGCCATATATTCCCAGACCTGTGTGCCTCTCGACTCCAAGGCCCTCTCTCACACCTTCCTCCTTGGACTTAAGCCTCTCTGTGCTTTCCCTTCCTGTTAAAGCTAACCCAGGGCAAAGCAACACTGTGCTGTGTGGGTCTTTCATGCAAAACACTTTATAGAGACAAATAACAGCAGAGGGAGAGACAAATTAAGAGGTGTAATAGGCAAGAGGGAAAATATCTGCTTTCAGCTGCAATTTAAAATGAAATGCAGCGTTGACGAGACAGAAAATACTGCAGGGAGGCCTTTACGGTTAGAAGAAGCAGCCCAGGCGGGCTCTCACCTCATAAATCTTGCTTCTTCCCTGAGGCCTGCTAGGATGGGCCACTGGGACTCAGACATCCTTCTCCCTCTGGCAGGCCACTGACAGCAGACCCTCCCCTGATGTTTAAATACCCTTGACATGTAAATTTCTTTCACTTGAAAGTAAAAGACCGCTCTGGGTAACGGGTGCAAATACGTTGGTGACTGGAGACGAGACAGATTGTCCCACCCAACCCAGCAAGTTGCACCTAGGGTAAATGTAAAATTCTAATTCAGATGTTTCAATCCTTCATTAGTTTGATTGGTAGGAGTCAGTTCCCTGGAACCAGCTGTGAACATCAGAGTCAAACATGGAATCCCCTTAGATTCAGGAATCCAGACACATAGCCTGGCCTGTCCCTATTCCCAGTGCCCAAGCATCCCCTCGCTGGGTCCCACCCCTGGAAGAGGCAGGCTTGTCTTTGGAGAACCAGGAACCCAGCATTCCTTGGAGGCACCCTGTTGTTCCACGTTGCGAGTATAAGGGAATCACTGTTCAGTCCCCTGAGAAGGTAGGATCCAGCGGGAAGGGGAGGAAGGCAAGGCTGAGTCTTGGAAGGGTTTGTCTGTTTGAACTGGATGCTCAGGGGGACTGTGACACCTGGCCCAGCCTCTCATATGCTGGTGAGCAGGGGTAGAAAGCGGAGCTGCAGCAAAACTGGCACATTCCACAGACCCAGGCTACAAAAACCAAAGCCCAGAGAGCTCAAATCCATTTCAGATTGATGTCATGTTGGTGATTACACTGAGTTGGTGACTTTTTATACTCTTCCTCAAGAGCTCACTGAAACCCTGTGGGCCCCTATCCCAGTTTCTGTAGACCTCACACTTACCTTGGCTTTTTTATCCCTGGGTTTTTCTATTCATATACAGTCCCGAAGCAGACAGTGCCTCACGACAGGGACCATGGCTTGTTCACTTCTCTAACCGCCCTAGGTCTTAATTACAATGCCTTGCACATCAGCACTGTGTTTGTTGAATAATCAATGAACGAATGAGTGAGTGGGTGCCCATTTCACAGATGAGGAAACTGAGGCTCAGGAAAGGGAATAATAATGAACTAAAATTTCCTGTGTGCCAAATATATATTGCTTCGTTTACTTTTCAGAACACTCTTATGTGGTGGATTTTATTTATAGCCTCATTTTATAGATAAGACGACTAAGGCTAGAGAGGTATAGGCTAAGTTAACAAATATCTTTCTCAGTTTAATTTAGAAATTCAAATGGAGCGGGGAAACAGAAATGAGTAGG
This sequence comes from Neogale vison, assembly GCF_020171115.1. NCBI lineage: Eukaryota > Metazoa > Chordata > Mammalia > Carnivora > Mustelidae > Neogale > Neogale vison. Next base: position 18,949,488 of record NC_058092.1, on the reverse strand, counting down.
CGTTTAAAAAATCTGTTCTGTCAACAAACTTTTATTGAACTTAGATGCTAGGTATTTCACTAGTCTCAGGTTGGACACAAAGATGGACAAAGCATGGTCCCTGCCATTATTGATTCATTTATTCAACAAAGATCTATTTATTGAAGGGTGTCTGGGTGGCTCAACCACCCACTTAACCTGGATGGCTAAGTGTCTGCCTTCAGCTCAGTTCATGATCCCAGGTCCTAGCATCAAGCCCCACATCCGGCACCCTGCTCAGCAGGAAGTCTGCTTCGCCCTCTAACCCTCCCCCTGATTCAAGCTCTCTCTTTGACTCTCCCTCTCTCAAATAAATAACATCTTTTTTTAAAAGATGTTACTTATTTATTTGACAGACAGAGATCACAAGTAGGCAGAGAGGCAGGCAGAGAGAGAGGGGGAAGCAGGCTCCCTGCTAAGCAGAGAGTCCGATGCAGGGCTTGATCCCAGGACCCTGAGATCATGACCTGAGCCTAAGGCAGAGGCTTAACTCACTGAGCCACCCAGGTGTCTCAATAAATAACATCTTAAAAAAAAAAAAAAAGAACCATGTATTGAACACCTACGACTACCAACTACAGGGGGGCTGAGGATAACAGCCCTCTAAATAAAGCAGATGCAAACACTATCTTCAGGGAGCTTCCTATCTAATAGGCAACAGTGACCAATTTAGCCTGTCAGGAAGGACCACAGGGCACTGGTCTGCATTCTTATTTTTTTTTTTTAAGATTTTATTTATTTGACAGAGAGAAATCACAAGTAGGCAGAGAGGCAGGCAGAGAGAGAGAGGGGAGGAAGCAGGCTCCCCACGGAGCAGAGAGCCCGATGCAGGGCTCGATCCCAGGACCCTGGGATCATGACCCGAGCCGAAGGCAGAGGCTTTAACCCACTGAGCCACCCAGGCGCCCCTGCATTCTTATTTTTTTTTAAGATTTTACTTACTTGACAGATCACAAGTAGGCAGAGAAGCAGGTGGGGGCCGGGGGCTGGCTCTCCACCAAGCCGAGAGCCTGATGCAGAGCTCGATCCCAGGACCCTGAGATCATGACCCGAGCTGAAGGCAGAGGCTTAACCCACGGAGCCACCCAGGTGCCCCTGGTCTGCATTCTTTATATCTCATCCTATCAGGCCCTCATGATGGCTTTCTCTGAAGTAGGCCTTGAGATCCTGATTTAACGGATGGAGAAATTGAGGCTCAGGGGTGTAACACGATTTATGCAAAGTCACACAGGGAATGATTTGCAAATATGACAGAAAACCAGATTCATCTACTCCCAGAATCTGTGCTCCTTCTATTAATAATATTAATAATAACTAAGATTAGTGGCGCACTCGTTATGCACCAAGCCCTTCCAATAGCGTGTTCTAGAAGCTCACTACTGGGTCCTTACAACCACCCCACGAGACAGGTACTGTTAGTACTGATATTTTACAGAAGAAGAAACTAAAACACAGAAGTTAAAGAATTTGCCCAATGTCCCATATCTGGGAAGTGTCAGAGGGAAGATTTGAACCCAGTCAGGTTCCAGAGCCCTTTATGTCTTTCAAGTCTACTACTGCTCTCCATCTTATAATGCCATGAAAGCAGGTGCTGTAGAGGGTCAGAGCAGGGCACTGGCCTCAGGTGAAATTCTCAGAATCTTGTTGGTAGGATTGTATGTGCTCATTACCATCATTCAACAAGTACCTATAAAGTGCTATGTTCCAGGCATATACAAGGCTTTAGGGATATAATGGTGAGCAAAAAATAGATACATTGTTCCCATTTGTGGGAACAGTTTCAAGGGGAAGAAGAGTTTCAACAAATGAGCAATCCCCAAATATGCACACAGTCTGAGATGACAATGAGGAAAGAGCGAAATGCTGCTGTAGGAATGTGGAACAATGGATCTAGACCTAAACTAAGGAGCGGGGGTAGCAAAGTGGTCAGGGAAGACTTCCCTTAAGGCTGAATGAAGCTATGTAAGCAAAGAGGGGCAGTGAGAACACAAACCTGAGAGGACAACGTGTGCAAAGGCCCTGGGGTGGAGAGACATGGTGCTTTTGAGAACAGAAAAGCCAGTAAGTCTGTGGAGTAGAGAGAGTGATGGGGAAAGACAGGTAGCATCACTGAATGATTTAGGGCTGGAGTAGGAATGTGTGTAGAGAGGTAGGTGGGTGGGTAGATTCAGATTAACATTTTAAAAAGGCTTCTCTGGGGGTGCCTGGGTGGCTCAGTTGTTAGGCATCTGCCTCAGCTCGGGTCATGATCCCAGAGTCCTGTGATCAGCCCTGTGTCAGGCTCCCTGCTCAGCAGAAAGCTAGCTTCTCCCTCTCCCACTCCCCTTGCTTATGTTCCCTCTCTTACTCTCTGTCAAATAAATAAAATCTTTAAAAAAGAAAAAAGAAAAAAAATAATAAAAAGGCTACTCTAGTTGCAGTGTGGGCAACAGAATGGAAGGCAGGAATAAACAAGGTAGGTGCCTTTGAGAGGATATTGCAATAGTCTATGGTGCCTTGGCCTGGGGCAGGGGCAGTCACCAGGACTGCAGGATTCAAATCATATTTAGGATCCAAATCGATAGGACTTAGTGAATACTTGAAATAGGACATTGATTGCGAGGGAGACATCTGCACTGACTCCCAGGTCTTTAACTTGCCCCGGAGGTGGGAGCATTTGTTGAGATGGAAGCAGTGAACTAGGCTGCGAGGGGCTTCCCCTCGGTTCATCAAGAAGGTGCTGGGCAGCTCGTACCCAACCTGAATCTCAAGTGGTCATTAGTCCTATTTAGAATCAAAGACCAGAGATAAAGCCAAGTTCAAGCCAAGAGATAATCATCAGCTGGTTCCTTAATGGCCTCCAGATAAATTGAACCCTGGCAGGGGAGACACTGATGATTGGGGCCCTGCCCAGTGAGAGCGCACCCCGTCAGTCTTGAGATAAAAGGCCCTACAGCTGGGCTCACTCCAGCAGGCTACAAGACTTAGTCAATATCTCTCTATGTGGTGGGGGCTGATTTCAGAGTCACAGAGCCCCGAACACCTGCCCTCATAGATTTTTTTTTTAAGATTTTATTTATTTATTTGAAAGAGAGCATGCACACAGAGGGAGAGGCAGAAGCAGGCTCCCTGCAGAGCAGGGAGCCCAATGTGGGACTCAATCACAGGACCCCAGCATCAAGACTTGAGCTGAAGGCAGATGCTTAACCAACTAAGTCATCCCAACGCTCCTGCCCTCATAGATCTTAAAAGAACGTCATGAAATTTCCTTTCACCTTATCTTCCCTGAGTCCCCAAACTTATATCAGGAGTCACCCAGTCAGCCAGGAGTTAGAATTCTCAACTGGGAGCAATGTTGCTCCCCGAGAACATTTGGCAAAGTCAGAGAATTTCGGCCGTCACAGTTGGGAGAGGAGTGCTGCTGGCATCTAGTGGATAGAGGTCAAGGATGCTATTAGACATCTTACAAGGCAGAGGGCAGCCCCCCACAATAAAGAACTGTCCAAGGGCTCCTGGGTGGCTCAGTCAGTTAAGCATCTGCCTTCAGCTCAGGTCTTGATCCCAGAGTCCTGGATTTGAGCCCCACATTGGACTCCCTACTCAACCTGCTTCTCCCTCTCCAGTTCCCCCTGCTTGTGTTCTCTCTCTCCCTCTCTCTGTCAAATAAATAAAAATTGTATAAATAAATAAATAAATAAATAAATAAATAAATAAGACTGTCCAGCCACAAATGTCAACAGTGTCAAGGGTGAAATACCCTGGCCTAATGTCAAGGCTTTGAAGTCAGTGAAGCCTGATTTTACCACACATTGACCAGTTGATCATGGTCAAACCTCTCTTGTTTGTTTTAGATCATTGTCTAACCTCTCTGAGCCTCAGTTTTTCCATCTGTCAAAAGGGGGATGTCAATAGTAATACATACTTCAGGAAGATGATGTGAGAATTAAATGAGATAGCTGACCATCAAGAGACTGAAGCAGGGGTGCCTGGGTGGCTCAGTAGGTTAAGCCTCTGCCTTCAGCTCAGGTCATGATCTCAGGGTCCTTGGATTGAGCCCCACATCGGGCTCTCTGCTCAGCAGGGAGGCTGCTTCCCCCACCCCTCGCCTGCCTCTCTGCCTACTTGTGATTTCTGTCAAACAAATAAATAAAATCTTTAAAAAAGAGAGAGCGAGAGAGAGACTGAAGCAAATGTCAGTCTCATCCTCCAAGTGAGCAGGAGCTGAGCAAGACTTGTTCTTGATCTGCCTCCCAAAGCTAAGTCCTCTGTATGTTGGAAAAGGGAAAGCAGAATGGTAAGAAAAAGAATCCTGGAGTTGGAGTACCAATATTGAGTCTGGACTCAGTCTCCTACCAGCACTGAGACCTTGGGCAAATTGCCCACTTCTTGAGCCCCCAGTTTCCTCATTTGTAAGATGGACAGGTTCACAATACTCACCATATATGGTGGTTCTGAGGACTATGCGAGCTAATCCTTGTCAATGACTGAGGATAGAGTCTGGTACATAGTGAGCACTTGATCAATGTCAATTGATGTTATGAAGGACAAGAATCACTTGCTGCCTCATTTCTTAGTGGCAAGCAAGCTAGCAACCCGAACTGAAACTTTGTAACCAAGTTTACAGGAAGAGAAGCTCCATTTCCAAATACTCTGTCCATGGTCCCTATGAGAACTTTAATTTGTCAAGTGAAGATTAATTCAGACATGGATTTCATTTCAGATGAAAGTTCTATTATACTAAGCCCTAATCAGGCAAACCCCTCCTCTCTGAGAGTTTCTAGATTATCCTGCTTTTTTTTTCTTTTAAGATTTTATTTATTTATTTGACAGAGAAAGACACAGTGAGAGAGGGAACACAAGCAGAGAGAGAGGGAGAAGCAGGCTTCCCGCCGAGCAGAGAGCCTGATGCGGGGCTCAATCCCAGGACCCTGGGATCATGATCAAAGCCGAAAGTAGACAGCGACTGAGCCACCCAGACTCCCCTTGATCATCCTGCTTAATGGTAGATATGGAATTTAAGAATCAAAACATATAAGTATCTTGTAGTTAGAGGCAGAGCAGATGCTGGTCTCAGTACTTGAGAATACCAGTGAGGCCACTTTCACAAGCATAGTAAGGGGTCAAGGTTCTTCTCACTCCTGAAATTCAGGGTGACATTTACCTCATTAACATTGTGAGGATTAATGAAATTATCCACACTAATTTCTTAGCAGGGTACAGGGCATATAGCAAGAACTAAATGTTAGCTATTATTTATGGCACTCTTTTTCAAGAGCATGTAAAATAAATATCTGTGTCTCATAAAAATACACTTCCAAAAGCTTACATCAAGCCCCATAAAGCTAGAAATGAAATAGTATCTTTAAAATGTAATCCTGGTGTAATGTAGACATCTGGTTCCACTTGCTAATATTAAGGAGTTTTTGTTTGTCTGTTTTCTGTAAAGATTTTATTTATTTGACAGATAGCACAAGTAGGCAGAGCGGTAGACAGAGGGAGAGGAAGAAACAGGCTCTCCACAGAGCAGGGAGCCCGACATGGGGCTCAATCCCAGGATCCCAGGATCCCAGGATCATGACCTGAGCTGAAGGCGGCCGCCCAACTGACTGAGCCACACAGACACCCCTGTTTTCTAATGTCCATGGGTTGCTTATTGAGGCTCCAAATTCCAGGCAGGATCTCAAAATATCTGCTCTTGTGGTGTTAGGATGTTAAGAAGGGCCCGAGGCATTGGGCGGGTGTTGCTGGGCAAAGACCACGTGCACCAAACAATCTTGAGGAAGTACCCTCAAGCCTTATCCATTATGCCATTCAAGTGTTTTCTAAAACCAGATCAATAAGGCAGAGTGACAAAAGAACTGTGGTTACAGCCTTGAATCTTACAGACCCGCAAAAGAATCCTGGTCCTGCCTCTTATTGACAATGTAACTTTGAGCAGGTCATCTCGTCTATTTCTGTCTCAGTTTCCTTGGCTAAAAAATAACAGTGATGTGAGTACTAAATTCAGCACATGTTAAATAGTTGTATTGTGCAAAGAAATATAAAATAGCAAGTTTAGGATTCAAGGTTGATAAAAAAGAAAGATGGTTTTGAAGATGGAATCCTACCAGTTATCTTCCTTGTCCCTCTGCCATTTGATTGGATGAGCTGAGCAGATCACTCTTCTCTCTGAACCAATTTGTTCATAAAGGGGACCCTACATCTACCCTATCTGAGATAACCAGTGGGCAAGCACTTGGTTAATAAAAAAGCAAAAGAGACATGTTTGCTGTGGCTATGATCCCTTTTTAGAAAGAATTTTCATCATTCCACAAATATTTATTGAGCCTCACCATAATTTTAAAGCTTTATGGGGTGCCTGAGTGGCTCAGTCATTAGGCATCTGCCTTCAGCTCAGGTCCTGATCCCAGGATTCTAGGATCATGCCCCGGGTAGCTCCCTGTTGGGCAGTGGGGGAAGCGGGAAGGGAGACTACTTCTCCTTTTCCCACTCCCGCTGCCAGTATTCCGTGTCTTGCTGTGTGTCTGTCAAATACATACATACATACATTAAAGCTTTGGGATTCCCTCCCTTTCCTATTTCGCTCCATTCTACTTTATCTAGTATTCTTTATATTTAAAAAAAATTTTTTTAAGCTGATAAATTTTAAATAAATTTATTTAAAATTTAAAAAGTGGGTCCTTTGTCCCGTTTGCCAAGGATTTCTGGATGTCTGCCTTTGGAGCACGTGGTAGAATTGTCCCACCCCCTTGCGGTTGAACAGAGCCACGTGACTAATTCTGGCCAATGAGTTGGAAGCAGAATGGCAAGCCTCACTTCTAGGCCAGAGCATTCAATGGCCAGAGCCAGATCCTCCAGAGCTGCAGCTTTCCCTCTCCCAAGGTGACTCAGAGCGCTGGAGCCGGCAGCTGCTCCATCAGCCAGAGTCCCTGCCTGATTACGACAAGCAAAACCTTCTGCACATCTGCGTTGGCTGCACCGGCATGGAGCTTAGATGAAAAATTAATGTGTGTCGTGTCAAGCCACGGAGACCACAGGGCTTTAAAACGGTTTTTTAACTTAAACAACCCTGTAAGATGAAGTTAACTTTAATCATTTACTTTACTTAATCCAAAATAGCTAAAATATTATCCGTTCAATTATTATTTTAAAATCGGTAATAAGGTAAGTTACATTCTTTTTTACACACCAAGTCTTCATGGTCTAGTGTGTTTTTTACATTTATGGTACATTTCAAGTGCGCCATGAGCCCCATGTGCCTAGTGGCTACTGGACTGGACAGCACAGCCATAATGGCTAATGATCCTGATTTTGAGGCACACTATTCTAAGGCATCCTCAACACGTAAATCTTTATCCTCGTCTGGAGGAGCTCTGGGAAAGGAAATCCAGTGTTTCGTAAAGTAGGCTGTGGCTACGTTTCTGGTACATTTTTCCTCATTTAGTGTGCAGCGGGGGTATTTTCTTTCCAGCATTACAACTCCCCACCACTTCCCTCCCCTTCTCTCATGCACTCACCCCTCCTTTCCCTCAAAGGAAAAAAAAAGCGGGGGGTGTTTTTGAGGGGCCCAGCATGACGGTAAAGAAAAACTTGACTCTTTAAAATGTTCTCTGGACTCCTGGGTGGCTCAGTCGGTTGAGGGTCTGCCTTCCGCTCAAGTCATGATCCCAGGATCCTGGGATTGAGTCCCACATCCGGCTCCTTGCTCAGCGGGGAGCCTGCTTCTCCTCTGCCTTCTCTGCCTGCCATTCCCCTTGCTTGTGTTCTCTCTCTCTCTCTGAGAAATAAATAAAATCTTTAAATAAATAAAATGTTCTCGGTACCCACGGTATTTCAAGAGTAGAGATTCAGTAAGCCCCGAGTAAGGGTGAGGGAAAGGTCAGTACACTTTCTTGTCCACAGGGTGTGAACTATAAGCTTCAGGATCAGGAGGGAGGAGAGGTAGAGGTGGGGGAAGAATGGAACTAAGGCTTTAGGACCTGATCTCATATCCTGGGGCAGAGAGAATTCCTTCTGACTTTGAATATTGGCTTGGAACTTACACTCAAGTGTCAAGGGTTCCAAGCAAGTGCTAATTGCTTTTTTATTAATTTGTTATTATATGTGTTTGCTATTGTTGTTATATGGCACCTACTGCTTGGAAAATGTGCTTTTTTTGATTTAGCGATATGTCAGGAACATTTTTCCATGAAATTAAATATTCTTCTACCTCATCATTCCAACAGCCAGATAGTAATTCTTAAATGGGTATACCGTAATTTATTTACCCAATCTGCTATTGTTGGACATTAAGGTCATTTCAAATTGTTAATTGTGTTCGACAATAGCTTATTTCTCTCGTGCTGCCTCGGCTCTTGCAGAAGGCTCAGGCAGAGCACACATGCAGATGGGAGAAGGCATAGTCACCCCAAGACGTCCTTCTAACAAACTGGGATTTTGCAACATAAGAGGCCGACTTTCAGGGGGTTAAAGAGGGCATGGCCTGCTCGGGGCACTGCCAGGAGGGCTGTGTAAGATGAAAAGAGTGTTGGAGACAGAGGGTTGTGGGCGGTCCCAGGTCGTGCCGCTCAGTAGCTCTGTGGACACTGTCACTGAGCCTCAGTTCCCCTGCTGGGAAAATGAGGGTAATAAGTGGGCCCTTGGTATCGTTGCAAAGATTAAATCAGACTGACTGAAATCTGGTTAAATAAGACAGATGGAGCATGCGCACACCCAGCTCGGCTCCCTCCTGACGTTCCACTAACGCAATGGCAAAGGGGATTTTTTTCAAGGCATAAAACTACAAGGCTAATTAGCGCAGAGAGATAACATTAACAAATGTGGAAGGCAGAAAAGCAGATCAATGGGTTGTAACTTAGAGGAACCAAGGACCCCGAGCCCTAAACTGCCAAGGGAAAGCTGGAAGTAACCGTACTTACATGATAGGAGCCCCCAAAGGCTCAGTGGTTACTTTCAAAGGCCAGCGGAAGGAGGAGCTAAAGACAGGAGCATGGTTCTTTCCCTGCCTTGCCTTCCTCTACACCTGGTTCCTGCTTCTGGATAGAAAACCGGGGTCAGAGCCTGAGGACAGGTGGGAAAAAGGCTGTTCCTCCCATGGGCATGTGCAGCCCACACTATGCCAGGCCCCATGTACCCGTGGTGGCAGAGGATGGCAGACACAGAAGCAGACTCTCCTGGTGGGGGTCGGGGGTACCAAAGGACCCAGCAGATGTCCAGCTTGCCCTGGTGAGTCAGAGATAAAAGTTCAAAGGGGACTGGGACAGGGGTCTGGTGGGCTACCCCAACACCCCATGTTAAGACGGGGGCTCTAGAGCCCATGGCCTTGCCCCATATCCACACTCTTCAGCCCGTCCCTTCCCACGTCCCCAGCTCAGCTGTCCCTGGGCTTCCCTTTTGCCACCTCACAGACCACGGCCTCCTCCAGGCCCTCTGCAGACCCTCTCCAGGTGCCTCTTCAGCCTGTCACTCAGATAAGGGTAGGGAAGATCCAGTTCAGCCAGTAGCTGGGCCCAGGATCCACGGTTTGGGTCCCTCTCACTCCCCACCCTCCTGGCAGAACCGCCCCCCACCCCTTCCAGGAAATCACCACTAAATGCTCTTCTCAGAAACTCCTACTCCCAATCCCCTGTCACATAATAGATTAACCCATAGGGCTTTAATCTGCCCCAGAGGGAGATGTGCTTTCCTAACCATCTGAAAAGAAACGAGTTTCCAAAGACCAAAGGATTGTAGCTGTAATGGTGGAAACCTATAGGTTGTGGGGCCAATCAGATGGACAAAGGAGCTCCTCTCAAACCGTGTGTGTAGATAGTCATGTCATGTCAAAGGGGCTAAAGGGAAAATAGAAAGGTATCCTTTGACCTGTCTGCTCACCGAGAGTCAAATGCCTTTGGCAGAGGCAGGGAGGGCTCATATGCGCCTGGGATGGGACAAGGCGGACGAGGGCTGCCATGTAGCAAATAAAAATATAGGAAGTCCAATTACATTTGAATTTCCGATAAACAACCAATGATTCCTTTTTTTTTTTAAGTTTATTCATTTAAATAATCTCTACACCCAACATGGGGCTTCACCTCTTGACCTTGAGATCAAGAGCCGCACACTCCCCCAACTGAGTCCACCAGGGGCCCCTAACAGATAATTTCTACTGTGAGTATGCTCCAGGCAATATTTGGGACATACATATACTAACAGATTATTCACTAATTTGTCCGGAATTCAAATTTAATGGGCTTCTTGTATTTGATCTGGCAATTCTACCTGCCCCCAGCATAGGTCTGACACATAGTAGGTACTCAGTGAAGGAGGGATCTGTTTGAGCTTTGAGCTGGACAGGAAATCACAATGTTATACCTCACTGGGTTGGGGTGGACTTTGCAGTTCCTGGAGGTAAGTTTTAATTCCCAAAATGAAACTGTTATTTAACTCCAAGGGACCATAAAATCATGGATCTGTCTGATGGCCATCAGGAGTGAAAAGAAGGAAAGACTTCCCTTGACAGAAGAAGTTTCCAGGTGGAGAAGAAAAATAAGTCTATTTTTCCCTCGTATGCCATTGGTTCCAGCCCATTACATTCATTCATTCAACAACTATTTATTGTACGCCCACTGTGCACCAGGCACGTTTGATAAACCAATGGGATTACTATGATCATCTTATTACCTCCATTTGACTGAAGAGGGAAAGTGAAGTCTAGAGCAGTTAGGTGACTTGTCCAAAGTAACACAGAGGGTAGGGGGTGAATGAGGGACTCATACCCAATTTATCTGTGACACCTGAGCCCTCGCTCCTTCCCCTTCATGCCTCGTAGAGATAGGAGGCCCTAGGTAACAGGGAGCCTGAGAGAAGCAGGAACAGATTGGGTAGAGCCCACGCGGCTGGCCAGCTGTCACCAAGCCATCGCCCAGCATTACAATTTTATCTCCTAAGTATCCCTGAGCCACCCATCTTGCTCCCTTTCGATTCCTACCCCCCTCCCCCCAGCCCAAACCACAGCCTCAACAGCAGATGAGTCAGACTGGCTCACCTCTCCAGTCTGTTCTCCACACAGCAGGCAGGGTGGTCCATAGGAAAGGAAGATGTGAACATGTCACCTTCCTGCTCAATGTTTCCACAGCTTTCCTCAGCTCTCAGGATGACAACAGAACTCCTGACCGTGGCCATCCAGGTTCCATGTAATCTACTCCTACTGACCTGCCCTGCTTTGTCTCACTCACTTCCTCTTACTCCCTCTGCCTGCATTAGTCAGTATTTCGGTTATCTGTTGCTGCATAACAAGTCACCCTGAAACGTAGTGCCTTAAAACCACATCTGTTTTTACCTCTCGTGATTCTTGGGCTTGACTAGGCTCAGCTGTGTGGTTCTTCTGAAACGAACATCAATGGGAAGTGTGACTGGGCCAGTTCTCCAAGATGCTCACTCCCTTCTCTGGTAACAGATGCTGGCTGTTGCCTCGGAGTACAACTGGCACTGTGAGCTGGGGACTACCTATGGCCTGGGATTCTCATGGCATGCCAGCTGGAGTGTCTCAAAAGTGAGCATTCTAAGAGGTAAAAAGCAGAAACACCTCGCTCTTAACTTTAAGGCCAGGCCTGGAATAGAGTATGACATTTGTTGCTATCTTTTGGTTAAGAAGTCATGGGCCCAGCCCAGGTTGAAGGGGAGGAAAAGCTGCTCTACTTCTTGATGGGAAAGAATTGGTGGCCCTCTTTCATCCACCACAGCCAGTCTCAGCTTCTGATCACAGAAACCCCTCCAGTTCGTTTAAGCAGAAAGGAACTTCATATGGGGGAAAGGTACCTCTGGTGCTCTGGGGAGGGCTGGAGAGGTGGGTTCTTGGCAGAGCTTCCAGAAATTATCCCAGAATGACACTGCAGCCTCCGCCATGATCAAGCAGCTGGGAAATCAGGATGCTGGCACCACCACTGCTGCCTCCAGAGCAAAACTCTGCCCTGATCCCTTCTCTGAGTGAATGGGGGCCCCCAAGATCTTTGCAGATGAGGCTCTAGACACGGCTCTCGGCAACAGCTGCTGCAGATAAACAGTCTCCTTGCCCCCAGATCAGAGAGACATGAGTCTACAGTGTTAATGTCCGTGGTGCATCCATGGTGCTAGGACCTAAATCCCATCTGGGGGCCAAGAAGTCCAGCTTCTTGGTCTTTCTAGTACAGGAAGCCATACTACAAAAGATGCTGACCATGCCAAGCTACAGGAGCTCCACCATCCCGAGCCTTCTTCCTGTCCCTAGGAATAGCTCTGTGTCCTCTCGCCACAGGACCTTTGCACATGCTGTTCTCTTCCGCCCACGATTCTTTTTTCTCTCCTCTCCTTCACATCTCTGACCTTCTACTTCCTATCTTCTCTGATCTTCCTATAAGTTCATGTCTCCATTTTATGGATGAGGAAACTGAGGCCCATTGAGGTTACGTAATTTGCCCAAGAGCACACAACCAGTAAACAGGGCAGCTGGAATTTGAACTCAGGCAGCTTGACTCCAGAGTCTGCTCTTAACAACTGCATTATGTCAGGCAAAGACAAGTTCACCCATGTTAAAAGGCCAGGGGCACGGCATCCAGCCACCCTATAAATAAACAAGGATGATGCTTCAGCAAATGTTGACAAGCCCAGAGAACTCTGAGAGTAACAGGCAGTACGGGTGGAAGGTTTGGGGACAAGGTCAATGTTGTGGAGCTTGGCCCTTAGCTCCCAAAGAACATCGATGGGCTGAGTTTCAAATACATCTGATCTAGAGGAGTCCTCAGAACCCTGACACTTCTACCCTCCAATAGGGAGCAGAGAGCAATTCACACTGCGTATCAAAGGAGGAAAACATCTCATGTCTCTCCCAAGAGGGATTATCAATTTCAGCAGCAAAACCCACAATCACAGTGAACAAAGTGTGCTCAGTTCTCATAACTTTAACAAGCAGAATTTTGTAGAGCAAAGGAGACAGCTGTTAAGGAAAGAGAGCCATCATAAAGGAAAGGCTTGGGGTATAATTGGTGCCCCTGCTTGTCTGCCCTTGGCCGTCAGAGCCCAGGGAAGGGAGTCTAGGAGTCCAGAAAACTGCATTTGATTTTTTAAAATGTAGCAATGTCCTCAGTGCATAAGCAGCAAATGGGACCACTTGCCCTCCCTAAGCTAGGTCTGGGAATTCTTGGGGTAAAAGGATGGCATTTCCTCTTCCTCAACCACAACTCAGGTCCCTCTAAAGTCAGCATATGCTCTGCAAAGGAAATAGACAAGACCAGGAAACCCTGGTTAGCAAACTTGCTGTGCCACTTACCTGCCATATGACTTTGGGCAAGAATCTTCTCCTCTTTGAACCTATTCCCTGTCCATGAAATGAGGGTGCTAGATGAGAACAAAGGATTTAAACTTTGTTTCTTAACACCAGAAACCTGTGTTAAAAAAAAAAAAAAATCTTACAGGACACCCGTGTGACTCGGTCGGTTAAATGTCTGATTCTTGATCCCAGGGCTATGAGTTCAACCCTCGCTTAAAAAAAAAATAATAATAATAATAATAAAATAAATCTTACATGTCCTATCCTCTAGGAAATAGGGATATAGGAAGTAAGAGACCAAACCACTTACAACCCACTGTTCTGTGAAGTCCATGTCCTTGAGTGAAAAGCTACTCAAGGAAATGATGTCTTCAGATGCCACAAGCCCTGCCCTTTTGGAAAACCATGAGTAGTTTGTGGGGAAAGAAAAGTTTTTTGGGAAACTTTGCCTTGGGAAAAAGTAGCTTGGGAAAGAAAAGTTTCTTAATACTGTGACTGGATCACCCTGTGACTTTACCCACTCTGGACCCCAGCTCTCCCATCTAGAAGCTAAAAGCTTAGGGCTCAGTGGTCTCTTCAGTCCCTTTCAGTTTTGATAATCCAGGACACTTCCCTAGTAAGGTTATGGTAAATAAAACCCATGGTGGGGAGGAGTGTGTGAGGGGAAGAGCTTGGGGAAAACAAGAATAAGGTGATTTTCAGAGATACCATTAGGGACAAGGGGACAAGATGATTTCAGAGATTCCCATTAGGGACAAGAGTCCATTTAGGGGACAAGCTTGTAAGAGGTAAAGAACCCCAGGTCAGAACTCAGTAATATTAAGAGGTCATGGTCTCGGTTTCTATTTTAGGAAGAATAGAACCAGGAGTTAAGATAGTAAGTGTGGAATTTAATGTGTGGGATGGATAGATGGAACATTGGGTGGATGGATGGATGGATGGATGGATGGATGGATGGTTGGATGGATGGATGGATGGATGGTAGGTCGATAGGTAGACAAAGGAATGGAATATTCATAGAGTATTAGATGGGGGGAGTGGGTGCATATATTTGGTAGATGAGACAGGTGCATATAATCAGGTAAATGGGAGGCAGGTGAGCAAGTGGGTAAGTAAATGGGATCTGTGAGTGGACAAGCAGACATGCAAAAAGATGCAAAAAGATGGGTGGGCATAGGGTCAGGCAGGTGCCCAGGTGGTTGGATGGGTGGGTGGGTGTTCCAATGTAAGAAGGCTTAGGGGATAAAATTGGATTTGTTTGTTCAGTTTTCTTGGCCATTTATCCCATTTCCTCTTCCATACTCTACTCCCATTCAGTCAAAGACACCTGAAACACTTACAGTGAGTTTCTCAATGTGTGGAAATTGTTCCAGTGGTCGTGCATAAAATTATTTTATGTAGTTATAAAATAATCTCAGAAGAAATCCAGACACAGCTTGAAGTAACACTGAATCACATAGCGAGGAAGATATTCCCTTTGACTCCTCTTTCTGTCTTTCTGATGATCACGTCAAGGAGAAGGTCCCACCGGGTGCTATTGTGTCTTCAGCGCCTTGCTGATTCTTTAATCTCCCGTTTTAACAAAAAAGGTAGACTTTGGGATCAGAGCCTTAGGCAGGAGATGGAAGGTAACAATGTTTCATTTTCATTAGATTTCATTATACTGTCACTTTGTGTATTTGACACAAATTAGGATAGTGTTAAAAAGGGTTTCCCTTTTAAATGAATGCATATACATAAAGTGAGTCAGGTTACATGTAAAATATTCTGTGATCAGTCTTGATCACTGGGACAAGAGATCAAGAGATGTTGGATACAGTGAGAAAACACTGGTATGCAGAAGTACAATCTAGTTATGTCATTCCAGGCTTGATGTCTGCTCCGGATCCTTCATAAGGGGACCCCGCCCAGCCCACTATCCAGCCTCTCCTTCATCCCTTCTCCCTTCCCTACTCTGGTCCAGTCCCGAGAAATTTCTTTACCTTCTTCCTGCTTGGGAGGAATCCCGCTCAGCCCTCAGGTAATGGTGAGATGTGGCCTCATGCAGGACACCTTTGCTCACCATCCCAGCAGGGTTCTATGCTGTCCTCACTGCCCCCAGAGCATCCTTCGTGCCCCCATCACACCACCCAGCCTGCAGGGGAGAGACTGCCTGCTTAGCTGCCAGTGCTGCCTATTAGAAGGGAAGCTGGTCAAGGACAGGGACTCTGTCCAGGTCACCCCTCACTTATTTGTTTGTTTTACCGAGTGCCTCCTCAAGGGCCGGGCACTCTTCTAGCAGACACAGCAGTAAAACAAAGACAGAAAAAGTCCCTGTCCTCATTCTAGAGGGTGGAGCGGGACAAATATAAAGAATTGGGTTTTTTGTTGTTGTTGTTGTTGTTTTTAAAGATTTATTTATTTGAAAGACAGATCACAAGTAGGCAGAGAGGCAGGCAGAGAGAGAGGAGGAAGCAGGCTCCCCGCTGAGCAGAGAGCCTGATATGGGGCTTGATCCCAGTACCCTGGGATCATGACCTGAGCCGAAAGCAGAGGCCTTAACCCACTGAGCCACCCAGGTGTCCCAAGAATTGTTTTTTTAAAAGCCATATCTACCATATATACAATTTCAGGTTGTACTGAGTCCCTTCAATAAATTAAAAGAGTTCAGGAATTTGGATCCCTGGGTGGCTCAGTTGGTTGAGCGACTGCCTTTGGCTCAGGTCATGATCCCGGAGTTCCAGGATCGAGTCCCGCATCGGGCTCCCAGCTCCTTGGGGAGTCAGCTTCTCCCTCTGACCTTCTCCTCTCTCATGCTCTCTCTCACTCATTCTCTCTCAAATAAATAAATAAAATCTTTTTTAAAAATTTTAAAAAATAAAAGAGTTTGGGAATTAGAGAGAGAGAGAGATGAGTAGTGATGGGGAGGGATGACAACGACTGCTATTTTAAATTGGGGTCAGGAAAGGCCTCTCTGAGGAGGTGACATTTGTACCAAAACCTAAAGGAAGTGAGGGGAAAATGGACAGTGGCAAGGGGGAAGGCCTTGAGGTACAAACCAATGTGGTATGTTTAGCGAATTTCTAAGGAGCGAGAGTAGCTGGGAGCAGCAAGCCTGGACAGGGGCCCCCACCCTGGGACTCGAGGAGCAGGCTGCCCTAAGAATGAGGCTGCCTTGAGCAAACAGAAGGGAGGATGCCTTCTTTTCCTGCATGCCAGCCTACCCGGAGCTGCCGGAGAGACCGAAACATTTGTAGAGGTACTTCCTGTTAACATTTACCTTGGCTGAATGTTTATTAATCGGGTCTATTAATAGACCTTTTTTTTTTTTTTCCTTTGCCCTTCCTAAGGAGTAACTCCTGGAAGAAGCATTTTTCCCCAATTATCCTCTACCTTGCATAATGCTTCAGGTTTGTAAATTGCTTTTCCGTCCCTTATTCACTGATCTATGTGTTTATCTATCCGTATGGCACCCATATACTTTCTTGAGCGGGAACAAGACAGACTGAGGTCCTACCCTCATGAGGTGTGTACCCTTATGAGAAGCAAGCCTGGGGGCTCTGGTGGGGTCCAGCTTCCCTCTCACTTTTGGTAGCGCAGCAGAGAGCTGACTTGGCTGGACCAGGCCAGTCTGGCAGGAGCCACCCACGTCTGCTTCAGCAAATACTGGTGCTCCTGCATGCCGAGACCCTCGAGGTTCTCCCAGAGTCCACACATCCCTCAATGTATTTCTTATTACTTAGAGAAATTGCTCTTAGCTCAAGAGCAATGGGTAGGTCCTTTGTCCTTTGTCCCAGGAACTGTCGCACATCTGTCCCACTGGCTGTGGGGGGCGCCTCTCTGCTGAAACACTGGCCATGTTGAGGACCACGCTGAAGATGGGGAGAGTTCGAGGGGCTGCAGATGCTCTACTATTTCTCTGCCTCTCAGTTACTCCCTGGTGGTCCCAACCTGCCCCCAGGGGTGCAAGTGCTGTGTGTGCGTGCCCCCTTGCACGAGAACTCTAGCGGAAGTAGACAAGAAACAGGCAAGTGCCCTAAATTATGATGAGTGTTACAAAGGAGATGACCACGCACTGTGGGAGTGACTTAGGACTTGGACTAGGGGAGTCACAGGCTGGGTTCTCTTGAGACAGAAGTTTCGATGGAGGTCAGCATGTAGGTGCTTAATAGGGAGGGTTCTGAGATCAACACCTGTGGAAGGGAGGGAAAGGAAATGGGGTGGGAAGAGAGGGGCGACCCCAGTCCCCGTCCGAGGACCTCAGTGGCCCCTAGGGGAGCAGTGAAGTGGGAACAGCCCTTCAGAGTCATCCTGAGTTGGTTGGGATGGCTGGGAGGAGTTCTCGGATTCTCCTTGCTGCTAGTGGTCACTGAGCAGTCACCAGACATGGGCAGCCCTGAACGGGGTGGTGGCTGGAGGGTGTAGGCTGTCTGAGGGCAGCACCCCAGACCCAGGACACTGAGTCTTTCGCTGAAGGGCGATCCACCCGGTGCATCATGTGTCCACCACAAGGAGCTTCAGGAAGACTTCCTAGAGGAAGGGGCATTTAACCTTGGGGATGGAGGGGTGAGCAAGGAAAGAATAGCTGTTCAGGCAAAGGGGACAGTACCTGAGAAAAACCGAAGGGCCAGAGGGACAGCGGTGCTCTTGGGAGCTACATAACCCCTGAGGAAAGCAGTGGGTCCATTTTAGGGTGAAGAAACCACCTCACAGAGGCCAGTGGACTCGCCCAAAGTAAGGTTATGGCAAATGAGAGAGCCCAGATTAGAAGCAGAGCTGTGCAGCCCAATTCCAGAGCCCTCCCACACCCCACTCCCATTTGGGTGCTGTCCTCATCAGTCTCTTCTCTGAGACGGCCACCGGTGGTCTCTGTTCTCCCCTCGGCAACCGCGCACGCGGTGCCTACAGTTCTGCCCGGTGAAACGCTCCTATTCCCTCTAGTTCCAGCACCGTCTCTGCCCCCTGAAGGGATCCTGGCTCCCGCCTGGGTTAGATTTCAGGTCAAGAATTGACTTGTTATTTGGAAATTCGAGATCAGTCTCTGGCCACGGTCACAGTTCAGTGAAGGACAGAGGTCAGGACTAGAAGTTAGGGCTGGATAATGATTGAATTTCTGACCAGAGCCAAGACTTGTTTGGGGATTAGGTTTAGAGCTTCCTCTCTAATAAGGGTTCAGCCTGGAACCAGGGTCAAGAAATGGTCTGGAATTGGGTCAGAACTCAGCCTAGAACTGGGGTCAAAGAGCAGTCTGGAAAAAAGATTGAGGTTCAGTCTTAGAATAAGGCCAGGGCCCAATCTGGAACCAGGACCAGGCTCAGACTAGGGACGATAATTAGAGCTTAGCATGGAGGTCGGGGCAAGGCTCTCTCCAGGGGCAGGTTTGGGTCTTGGCCTGGAAAGGGAGTCAGGGTTAAGCCTTGGGTTGGGAATCTGAGTCTGAGATGGACTGACGACCATCAGGCCTCTGACTCCCCTGCCTCTCAGCCTGAGACCTGCCCTAAGAGTAGGCAGGAGAAACCTAGTGAGGAGAGACACACCCCGCCCTCCACCCAGCTGAAGGTCCACTCCTGCTGCAGTGCCAGACCCCCTCACTCATCTGTCTCCGGCTCACCCCCCGGGCCCGGCATTTGCAGGCTCACGTGGGTATGCAGTATGTGGGAAGGAGGGACCCAGGTACAAGGCCCTGGGGAGTGCGGCAGCACTGCTGGTCCCGTATTTGCGGGGAACGGTCTGCACAGATGACATGGAGCCCCAGGGAAATCAGAGCCAGCTCCCAGGAAGGCACAGAGGTGCATGCAGGGAAGAGGTAGGTGTCTCAGGCTACACTCTGAGCCTGACTATCATGAGAGCCCCAGGAGCACCAGCCTACAGAAATCTGGGTGTCTACATCAACAGCGTACCATGAGTCCCCCGGGACTGGCCCTGCCCAGACCCCTGGGAGGATGACGACCAGGTATAGAGCAAAGAGCCCCGGGCTGGATCTGGGGGACGTGGGCACCCCGGCCTGCTTCCCATCTCTGAGCCATCTGTAAAATGGAGATAAAGAAAGAAGGGTGAGTATTTCACAAAGGAGGAAACTGACCACCAAAAAGGGGAGGGACAGCTCCTGGCTCACGGCCCAGGGAGGGACAGTGTGGGGCCCAGAACCCAGGCCTTCCAGCACCGAGGCCCTTACTACTCTTGCCAGTGTGGCCTCTTTTGTCTCTGAGAAGAACCAACAGCCTGCTCATACCCCACCCCACACAGGCTCCCAGGGAAAGACAGAATAAGAGAAAGAATGGGTGGGCAGAGGGGGCAGGACAGACACCCTGCTTGGGTCTCCCTTTCCACACAGGGACCCCTCCTCAGCCTGTGGGAGAGATGCCAGGAACATCCTGTGTTAGGGAAGTAAGAAGTTCCTGCCAGGAGGTGAAGCTGGCATCTCCCCCCTCTGGGAATAGTTGCTGGTGGGCCAGACTGTTCTGGTTCCACCTGAGCAGGGTGGGAGAGAAGCAGAGAGAAATGGCACATTGGAAGGAACTGGCAAGGGGGCAGCCTGCATGCCCACTAAGGGTCAGTAGAGGCCACAGAAAAGAGCCGGGCTTGCACCATCGTTGGTATCCATCCAAGAAGGTATCCCGCCACACATGGGTCCTGTGGCAGGAACCATAAGGCAGATGGCTGCCATCAGCATCTGGGGAGAGGTCATCCACATCAGGATATCCTGGGGAGGACAGATATCCATATCAGGGGACTCTGGAGGCTGGGGAGTCCACAGGACCCCCAAAAAGCACACCCACATGCCCAGCAGAGAGCCAGCATTCAAACCCCTGTCCTGCTGAGGGCACCGGCAGTGGGCAGGCTCAATCCCCAGGGAGGAACCCAGCCACGGTAGACAAGGAGATGTCATCTCGTGAGCCCTGATTCCCTCAGCCTCTACATCTGTATCTTAACAGAGAGGGGGGATGAAGGACCTGCTTCCTTCCACACGGACACACGTCAGAACCACAGCACTGAGTGCAAATAGCCAGACGTACAAGGCACATAATGGATGATTCCGTATACGTGAAATGTCCAGAACAGGCAGACCACAGGTGGAATGTAGACTGGCAGCAGGCTGGGGGGGTGGGGTGCTGTAGTGGAGGGCTTCCAGTGGAGACAGGATTTCTTTTGGGCAGGATGAAAATGTTTGAAAGGGGGATTGTGATGCTGTATGCACAACTCTTGCGACTATACTCAAACCCATTCAGGTGTGCACTTTAAACAACTGAATTGTTATGTGAATTACATCTCAATACTGCTCTTATTTAAAAATGGAGGTGGATTTCTTTGGGGGCGATGATGAAGTTCTGGAGATGGACAGGGGTGACAGCTGCATAACACCGAGTGTGCTTAGTGCCTCAGGCCAGTACTAAAATTACAGATTTTATGTTAGGTGCATTTTACCACAATTTTAAACAAATAACCATTTAAATTTAAATTTGAAAAAAATGGCAAGGGGAGGGAAATATCCCAGAACAAGACTATGTATTCTTGAATACTCCCAAGATACTAGGAACCAGAAAAGAACCCACGCTCTGTGCGCGCACACACAAACACACAGGCACTCCTAGTCCCACAAGTCTGTCATCCGGAGACAAAGGAAAGGAAAGCTTTGACTTGCCCCTGGGATGAGGATCTCGAACAGATGGCCGTGTAATAACAGTGTGACCACAACACCCTGGGATCTGCCACTGAACAGTTGGGGCCCGTAACTGGAGAAAAATGAAACTGTTTCCTGTTAATGCCCCTATAGTCAGGGAGCTCATCAAACTGGCTACAGATGCTCAATGTCAGCCCCCCATGGCGCATAAACTCGTTGAAGGCTGGGACCACTGGGTCTGGCTTGTGCCCGGGGCCCAGCACAAAGCCGGACACATCACAGGTCCTCAATGTCTGGGGAAAGAATCAAGAGCCTCTCCCATTAGACAGAGAAGAAACTGAGGCCCAGGGAGGCCATGGCTCTGCTGAGGGCCACACAACCAGGGAAAAGGGGGCAGCCAGGACCAGAACTCAGACTTCCATCTCCTACAGCCCAGGCCCATGATGGGCAGAGCTGAACTCCACTGACGGCAGAGCCTCCAGCTGTGCACATCTGTTGGCCTTGGTGGAATGAGGCAATCACCCAGGAGGCTGGCCAAGAACTCAAACCTACAGGACAGAACAATAGAAGGCACTTCCAATGGGTGGGGTGGTCAGCGCAGCCCCAAGCCTGGGGCCCCATAGGGCTGCCTCCTCCTGACTGACCCTGGGAGCTGCATTCCTGAGGCCATACCTCATGCTGTCACCCTAATTCCTCCTGGCTGAGAGGCAGGAGCCCTGGGATACTGTCCTGGTCAGCTACTCTCTGGGGGATAAACTCAGCAGGTCCCCGCCCCTCTCTCTCAGTTTCCCCTGGGAGATGATTAGGTTCCATCCAGTTCTGTTAGTTACAGTCTGGCTTTGCTGACACTGACCTCTTAGAACACTCAGCCCTGCCTAGTCTCACAATCCCTGAGAGCTGAAAGAGAAGTCACACAACTCGAAGGATTCCCCAGTCTCAGAAGGGAGAATATCTCAGAGTCAGAAACTCCTAGTCTGATGGGGGAGACCTGGGCCACCAACAGGAGGCCCCTGTGTCAATGCTTGGGCTCTAGCTGGCTTCTATTTTTTTTTTTTTTTTTTGAGGTTGATGGATGGCTAGATTGATTTAGAGTGCAATAGGGGGAGGGGGCAAAGAGAGAGGGAGAGAGAGAATCTCAAGCAGACTCCATGTTGAGCGCAGAGCCCAGTGTGGGGTTCGTTCTTATGACACTGAGATCAGGACCTGAGCTGAAATCAAGAGTCAGAGGCTTAACCAAGTGAGCACCCCAGGCACCCCTCCTCTTCCCACTGATAGGGTTAGGGGCTCAGAAACCAGCATCTCTCTCAGTTTCCACAGCAGTGGGTACCAGCTTCCTGACAGACTCATCCTGAGCTGTGGCCTGGCAGAAAGCACATGCTCCTAATGTACTGTCTGCTTTGGGAGAGAAGTTTTCTGACTCAGCTGTGTCTGTCACAGTCCCTGGGATGGTGTCGCCTTGGTCCGAGACCTGTCCCTGACAAGCCAACAGCAGGAGCATCTAGAATTATGAAGTGCTCAGACTGGATAGGCTCCTTTGGTCTGTGCAAGACCCAGTGACCACAGCTGGCCTAAATCCAGGACAATCCCTCCAGGAGCCTCGCTCGAAAATGTCTGGCATCCATGGTGCACAGCCAGGTCCTCACAGGAAACCCCTCCCCCCAAAAATCTGGGTTTCTTATTGATGAAGAAACTCAGAGCTTGCTTCCCCAGCCACAAAATGAGGTTGATAAAAAGTAACAGCCTTCAAAAGGCAATTGTGAAAGATTCCATGGAGGAAAGGCAGGCAAAAATATCAGCATGGTGCCTAGCCAAGGGTAACATTGGCAGTTTTTAGGTACCCCCCCACCCCTGCAACCCCGCTCAGCATTCAACCCCCTTTCCTGTTTGTGGGACTAGCTAATGGCCTGAACCTTACAGGGAGGCGGCCGTCCTCCCAGGACAGAGCCTGAGCCTTCCCAGGTCAGCCTGGAGCAGGCACGGGACTGGGCTCCGTTAGGCTCCTGCCAGCACTGAATTCAGGGTGCAGAGGACAGTGCAGCCATGCCCAGGACGTGACGTCCAGCGACGGTGGCCTGGGCAGCAGCCTCAGAACCACACATCTCCACGCATCTTGGCCAGCCTCCTTCTACAGCTGCCCTTTCCCTGAGCTGGGCTGGTGTCCTTCCAACAAATTCCTGTCCTGCTTCAATTAGTGAGCGTCAGTCTCCATTGTTTTCCACCGGGGGACTTGACTGGTTTGGAAATTGGTCTGAGGGGTGGGTTTCAGACAACACACCCGCAGGGAAATGGGGGAAATAGTGATCAGGGCTTGCTGGGTCTGAAGGTAGCAAAACTCCAGTTAGTATCCAGGGTTGGGAATCTAGCAGGCTGTGGTATGTAGTGGTGAAACAGCTAATTAAATTAAATTAATGAATTACATTATGGACTGTGGCCATCTGGAAAGAAGTGCCATTGAAGGCAAAGCTTGGAGGGCCTGAATTGCTCCTGCCGTTGAACACATGAATGGCACGAAGATTTTAAAGATCGGGCGGCTGCTTCCATGACACTGGACAATTGAAAGAATAACAGCTTTAATCCCAACGTTCTTGGCTCAAGGCATGGACTGGAGCCTAGGAACTTTTTTACAGCCAGGCTAGAAATGCTCTTATCTTTTACTGCAGCAGGATGAAGTTTTGAGGAAAACCAGACGCAAACGTGATCTCTGCATGGCCAGACTGCAACGGTGGCCGAGCGCTCACGCAGATGGGTCAAGGCTGCTCCTGGGACCGCTTCTCTCCCCGCTCCACGTCCTGCTGCGTGTGGGGTGCATTTGGCCGTGAGTGACTAAACACCCCGGGAAAGGGGAGGCCCGGGGCAGGTGGGCTCCTGGGCATGGCCCAGCTCCCCCTGGCTCCCACCACTGTCAGGGTCGCCCTCTGCTCTTCTCTCCAATCCACCCTCCTCGGGGCTGGATTCATCTGGCCAGGGCTGGAGCGGGTTTATGCAGGCTTGCCGAGCGGATGGCATGCACTCCTTGTCTGTGTTCAGTGACGTCCTGTCACAGCTTGAAAGTGGCCACAGAGTGGATATTTACACCATGGAAATCTGCAAATGCTGCCAGTCAGCACCTTCTTTCTTTAAGGGGGCGAGGTGGTATACCAGCCCACAACTGGCCTCCTGCTAGGTCTGGTGCCCTGAGGTGTGGCAAGGGGGCCACTGGCTTCTTTGTGTTTACACCAAAAAGGGCGAGGAAGGGAGGATCTCTCTCCCCTGACTCGGGAACCAGGTCGATTTTTCAGTCTCATTGAGCACCAGCACCAGGCGGGATGCCATGAACCAACCGACGGATTCTCACCAGATCCTTCTCCGGAGCCCTAGTGTGGGGTCGGCTGCCCTGAAGAGCACGGGCTGTGCTGAGGGCAGATCTTTGAACAAAATGGGTCCTTCGGGGAAGGAGGAAAGATGGAACAGAGAAGACGAGTGGCAGAATGAGGGCCCCCACACCCTCTCAGGGTGCCCAGCTGCGCCCGTGGCTTCCCTGACCACGACCAGAGCTAGTCCCCCGCCCCGCCAGGCTTGGGTAACTGGTCACGACTGGACATCTGCGCTCAGGCGATAAGAACGGCAGTTCTAACAGCTCGAGCACAGAGTGTTGGCCACATCCCAGCGCATCTAACCACAGAAGAGCCGGTATGAGGTGGTGCTGTTGTTGCCCCCATCCACGGATGAGGAAAAGGAGGCTCAGAGAGGGGCATGACTTGCCAGAGGCTACAGTGGTGGTGCTGGGATGGGGAACCAGCTAGCTGGCTCCAGGTCCTGGTGCCAAAACTCCACTCCACCCTGCTCTGCTCCCTCCTCTGCCCCCAACAGGAACCTCAAACTTACTACTTTCTCTCCAAACCTGCTTCAAGCCCTTTCCCCTCCTCATCAACTCCAAGTCAGTGGTCAGGTGTCACTAAAGCATCTCCATTCTAGAAATCTTTTCTAATCCCATACCAGGCTAACGCCCTCTCCTTGGCTGGCCCAACGAGCTCTGCCTCCCCCATCAGAGCCCCGAGCCCCGGGTGCTCTGACTATCTGGCTTTGTGTCTGTTTCCCTGGAAATGGGTGTTATTGCCCCCAACATGCCCAGGGTCCTGAGTGCAGACCTGGAATGCAGGGGCCACCTGCTGAGAGCCCAGACCTGGGCTTCCATACCCTCCCCTCCCCCGCTGCCAGGTCCTGTCCTGTGGGCCCAGCATGAGCCGACCCCTGCCTTACTTTGCAGGCAAATGTCCCAGCAGCCCCTCCACCACTCCACCTCCCCAGCTGGGTCTACTTCACACGCTCAGCACGGATTTCCCCACCTCCGCTCCTCAGCCTCCTTCCTGCTTTACTCTTTTATTAAGATTCTAATTAAATAATTCTAATGAAATGTAATGAGCTGAATCGACAAACTTACTGCAATAAAACAGCATTTGAGACATTCTCTCTCCTGCTCTTTTCTCGGCAATGGAAGCGAGATGGCATGGGGCCTTTCCTGCCAAGGGTTAGGTGGCGATCGGCAGCTGGCACTGAGTGCCCTGCTCATAGGACATCACTGTGGGCCGGAACCACAAGCCTGCCACCCCCAGTCCAGCTGAGGCCTCCCCTGATGGAGTGCCACGCTTAGCACAGAGGTCTGTCTATTCTAAGAGATCAAGCACTGGCCTGGACCTCACCATCCGGCCCTCTTCAGGCCCGTGCCTCCGGCCAGCCTCAAAGCCTCTGCCTGACGGCCCTGCTTTGCCTTCTCCATACCAGGAGGGGCTGCTGAAGGCTCCAGACCTATAACCTGGGGTTTGCTAAGTGCACGGGCATCTGTTGCTGCCCTTCACAGAGGAAGAAAGGCCTGGGCCTGTGTCTGGCTCCATCTCCAGTATGGCCTCAGACACGTTCCATCTCTCCTCTGGGCCCCAGCCCAGTTTCTGCCAAATATCAGGCTTATATGGTCATGAGGGAGCTATTGTGACAGAGAAAGTGCACCGGGGTGTTGAGCTGGCCCTTCCTGCCTCTATGGCCTGGGGCAAGTCGCTTCACCTCCCTGAGCCCGTTTCCTCATCTACAAAATGGGACCAATATCACCTGCTCTGCACAGCCATCATGGAGACATTAAAACAAAAATAAGTGTGACGCTGACATGGTCAGTTGGTTAAGTGTCTGGCTTCTGTTCAGGTCATGATCCTGGAGTCCTGGGACCGAGCCCCATGTCGAGCTCCCTGCTCAGCGAGGAGCCTGCTTCTCCCCCTGCTTGTGCTCAGTCTCTGTCAAATATGAATAAAATCTTTAAAAGAATAAATAAATAGGGGTGCCTGGGTGGCTCAGTGGTTAAAGCCTCTGCCTTCGGCTCGGATCATGATCCCGGGGTCTTGGGATTGAGCTCCGTATTGGGCTCTCTGCTCGGTGGGGAGCCTGCTTCCTCCTCTCTCTGTCTGCGTCTCTGCCTACTTGTGATCTCTGTCTGTCAAATAAATAAATAAATAAAATATTTATAAACAAATAAATAAACAAAAAATAAGGCACAGACTAAGTACTTGATAAATTATGACCACAAATTATCCCAATCCATGTCCCTTTCCCCATGGCAATCCTGGGGACCGAGAGCTGAGGTGGGGGATTTAGAGCTTTCAGAACCTTCCAGACCTGACGCCCCTGCCTTCCCACTCTGGGTTAGACCAAAGCATCAGCCAGTGTAGGGACACAGTGCCCTGGTGGCCTCAGGCTGGACTCTAGAGCCTCACTCATAGGCCCTGCCCAGGCAGCAGGCCCCAGTCACAGCCCTGAGGAGCTTCCTCCCATGCCTGATCTCACCACCTCCCGGCAGGGAAGGCAGAGATCCATTCGTGGTCCCATTTCACAGACAAAGAAACAGGCTCAGAAAGGGGGTGGGGACTTGCTCAAGTCCCAGGCCAGGAAGCCGGAGTCGGGCTCTAATACCTGTAAGCCACGAACTGCCGTCTGGCCCTCCAAGTGCCACACGGCCCAGGCCGTGAGACCCAACAGCCTCGGAGGCAGGCAGGGGTATGGAGGGAGGGGACAGTCCACAGAGCAAAGCCAAAGAGCGGGACCCTGGTTCCTGGGCTGCCCCAGGCTCACCCAGCCTCGGGCTCTGGGGCCGGGCACAGCAATACTGACTTTGGAGTCAGGGAGACCTTGGTTCAAGTCCCGACATTGCACTCACTTGGGTCGGTCATAGGGCCACGGACAGCACCTCTGGGAACCTGGGTCTCTTCACAGGGTGAGTGAGGGCTGGGGGAGGTGTAACCCCGGAAAAAATGGAGGGCATTGTGGGTATCCTGTCACAGCCTGCGTGTTAGCTTCCTGGGGCAGTTGTGGCAACATGGCGTGAGTTCTGCCATCTACAGTTCCGGAGACCAGAAGACTGCGCTCCCTCTGTCCCCTGAAGAGAGGCATTGTGCCTGGCCTCTGTCAGCCCCTGACTGCCCTCGAAGTCCCCACAGTATGGCAGCGTCGCCCGGGTCTCCACATAACACTCCCTGCGTCTCCTCAGCCCTTCCTCGGCACATGTCTGTCCTGTCCAAATTCCCCCTTTTATAAGAACATATGTCACATTCGATTAGCCCACCCAAGTGACCTTGTTTAAACCTGATTACTTCTGTGAAGACCCTATTTCCAAATAAGGCCACATTCTGGGGGCTGGAACTTCCACGTAGCTTTTCAGGAGGACACAAGTCAATTCATAAGAGGATGCAAAGCTCTTCTGTGCTCATCGAATCCTGACAGGAGGGCAGCTCCCCACTCAGGGAAGGGACATGACTGGTACAAGGTCACACAGCGAAGGAGTCTCAGAGCCAGGGTTTGAACTTTGGTTCCCCTGAGTCTGGTGCTTCTCCACCACCCTCTTTATTTAAAGTGAGGAAAGAGAGTCCAAGAGCTGTCCTTCGGGATCAGAAGCCTGATCCTGAATAGCCATTTGGCATCAATAACACTATGAACCAAACACCAACCAGGAGTCAGCCACCTGCTTTCTGTTCACTGTCTCAGGCTCCTGCCTTTGCAGCTGGACTACCTGGCCCAACCCAGGCTCTGTCCATTCCCAGCTGAGTGACGGGGCGAGTAACTTCACCTCCCCGGGTCTCAGTTTCCCCTTCTGTAATAGGAGTACAGTAGCTATTTCAGAGGGTTAGTGTATGGGCCAAATGAGGTGCTCCAGGTAAAGCTGTAGCACAGCACCTGGTGCACGGTGAGTGCTCCCCTCAGCTCCACAGCAATACCAGGAGGCGGTCCCCACTCCGCATGTGAGGAAACTGCAGTCATCCGACCAAGGTTAGGAAGGAGGAAGTGGCAGAAATGGGATTTGAACCCAGGTCCCTCTGATTCCTAGCTGTGTCCTTTCCACAGTACTAAAGACCTGGCTTTTCCAGAAGGTCCTCAGGTTCAGGAATCTGGCTGTTACTTAAGACTGTCAGGGCCCAAACATCAGACAGTCTTCCTAACTGGGTGGAGGGAGCCCTGATCCAACCTGGTTATGAGGGAGGGAGGGGGAGTTCTCCCTACTTCAGCTGTCAGAGGCCCCAGGGGGCAGACCCTCCACCCAAGTCCCCAGGAAGCGCACATCAACTCCACTGGGTCTCAGGGGCCATCAGTTTTGATTCACTATAAAAACTCAGAGCTGAGCTCTGTGGAAGGTCAAGCAAGCAGGGGCTCCAGTGACTAAGCCAAAATCCATGACATTCCCCCATGCTGCCCCCTACAGACGACCAGGGACCCACACATATGTACAAAGGAATACACATGCCTGCTCCCTCCGCCTCCACCCCCTGGAACTCAGATGTTTCCAGGCTCACATTCTGAGATGCACACAGACCCACTGAGCCAACATGCACGCGTTCTACACACCCAAGGCGATGACACGATGTGCCTGGAGATGCTTGTGGCTCCACAGCCTTGTGGCTGGCAGGGACCAAGAGATGCCAGCCCCGCACATTAGGTAAGGATACAAACTCTGGACCCAGCCCCACAGAAACCCACAAGCTCCCTGATGCACAGATTTGGGTCCCTGATCAAGTGCATGGTGTTGTCCTTCGTTGGAAAAGAGAGGGAGGAAAAGTTCCCTTTTCAAGCTTCCGCTGCTCCTTTCCTAGCCACTTGCCTGCTTCCTCTGAGGCCTGCGACCTTGGAATCCCAAAGTCTCTGCATCCATACTTGTGTGCCACCTCTCTGCAATCTTGTCTCTCTCTGCACAGAACCTTCTGATGAGCATCTTACTTGGAAGCCAGCCCAAGGCCCCTGCCACAGCCCAGAAGTCCCAAGTGCCTGACCTGCTCTCAGACCTCATTTCCCAGTTCTCCTCTCCAGTCATACTGATTTGCTCCTGTTGTTTTTCCATTTCTGTCTGCCTCAGGGACTTTGCACTTGCTCCAGTGCTCTTTCCTTCAATAGCCATGTGCTGGCCTCCCTACTTCCTGTGGGGTCTCTGCTCGAGAGTCCCTGCCCACCCTGGGTAAAGCAGAACTACCCACCAGGTAGTTTACCATCTTCCCTTGCTTTTTCTCCTCCATGGGACTGAGCACCCTAGAGGACTGATTCATACTTACAGAGGGTCCAGTTCCCAGAATCACCCACAGCAGAACATCAACTTCACACGGATGGGACTTGTGTCATTTTGTTTCCTGCCATGTTCCAACTACCTGGAATGCCGCCTGGCCTGTGGTGGGTGATCAGTCAATGGGTGTTAAAGGAATGACTCTCTAGATCCCCAAAAGCAGCCAGGGGTAGGCTCATCTCCAGACAGCCCAGGGGTACGTTCCTGGTTCTGTCACCCAGCAGGGCCCTGTCCTCAGCCTTGGCTCTCACAGGGCTGTCCTGAGGATTAAGATATTGTGTGAGGCAGGTGGAGGGTGAGGCAGGGAAGTTTGCTCTGGACCACTGCCCTCCCCCAACCCAAGTGCAGAGGGGGAGAGGTGCCAGGTTTCTGGTGGCTGCTCAGCACTACTTCCCTTCCCTTCTAGTTGCCCTCTTGTACCTCAAGGCTAGATGCCTCTAAACCACTTTCCCACTTCCCTTTTGGGCAGACTCCAAGCAGTCTGCCCGTGAGACCAGATCCCGTGAGAGCCGGAAGCGAAAGGGCCCCAGGATCCCGAGCAGCAAATTCCCTCAGCCTCAGCCTTCCCTGATTCCCTCAGCCTTTGCAGGAGCCTCCTTTTCTCCCCTAGCCCTGCCAGTGATTTTGTGAGCAGAATCTCTTTATTAAGAGATTTCTTTCCTACTTAAAACTGCTGGGGTAGAATGTTTTCCTGACTGAATCCCAAATGGACAAGAAAGGCTCTCAAGTTTTCCCAGAGGGCACATTTCGGTGGTGGGGACAAGCCAATGTGTGCCCTTGAATGGCATCAGAGTAGAAGCTGGTGGGACATTTGCCCCGGGAAAAGGCCAGTGGGCCTCTCCCCTAAGTGGGGACTGGTCCCCAGCCCTGCCTGGCTCGCCCCCAGAGTGGCCTGTGCAGCAACTAGGACAGAGGGACAGCCCCAGCAGATGGTGTTTTCGGCATCTTATAAACAAGAAGTCTTCGTTAACTCATTCTCTCCTCACAACACCCCAACCTGACCCGAAAGGAACCCCAGACCCAGACTATGAAATCATTGACACAGCTAAGAAGTGGCAAAGCTGAGATTCCCGCCCTGGCTGGTGCCCAAGGCGGTGCTCATCACCACTCTCGGTTCTCTCTTAACAGGCTTGTGCCGGCATCTCAGGGCTCGAGAAGGGGGCTGAAGAGACAGATGATGAGTTGACACTCGTTCCATGCCTTGGAATTCACCAGGCCTTTTCTCCAGCCCTTCTTATAATCCTTTCCACTGCCCCACAAAGCCTCAGACCTTGAGCTTGTGGTCCTTTCCAGCAAGTGTGGGGAAGGGACTTCTTTTCTCCCTCTGGGGTGGAGGACTGGGCATGGGCCCCATGGAAAAATCTATGGCTAAAATCGCAGCTCTGCGTAACTGCCCACACAGGCTGGGGGAGTCCTGTCCCTCTATGGGCCTCAGCATCCCAAGTGTAAACAAAGTAGGTAGCCCGGAGGACCATTAGGGGCCCTTTTGGCACTAAATTCTAGAATCCTGCTCTAAAGACATTTTAAAAACCAAGATCTTTAGTCAGAGTGAAGGAGTTTTCCCAAACCAGGTGGGGCTGTGTGAGAGCTAGAACACCAGGCCCAGTGTAACTGGGGGAGCTTGCCATGGGATGGGTTTGCCTCTAGAACAGACAGATACTCTGCAAAGTGGGCCATCATGCCACAGAGGCTGGTCTTGACCCCTCTCTCAGCAGGGTCTCACAGGAAGCCAGACCAGCTGTCTCCCTTTTGGTGAGCTGACTGTGGTCCTTGACGGCCACTGGGTGCCAGGTGCCATGCTGGGCACTGGGGCCACAGGTGTCTCAAACCCATGCCCTGGCTGTCCAGAGCTCGGGGTAACCAAGGCAGTCTCCAACTTTGTACTCTCCTTCAAGGCCTAGCAGGAACACTTCCCTCTTCTAGAAGCCCTTGTTGGCTTCCTAAGCTGACTTCCAATGTCCCCATGGTGCAAGGCGAACCTACCTCATGCCCAGCTCTCCAGGGCCCCGTGACCCACAACCCCTGGACTGCAAAGAGATCAGGTCAGGCCCTGGAAGCCCCATCCCACTCGAGGGCTCAGTAGGTGCAGTCAGAATTGTTGCTTGGCAACCAAGACTTGTGACACAGCTCACATCTGTCCTGGCTGCAAGCATAGGCACCAACCTGATCCAGCACCTGTGTGCTGGGAGCTCTGCTCAGAAGCTCCTAATATGAAAGCAACGTATTGTCCAAATGTTCCAAGTGACCCACAGCCACACCGGGGCAGGAAACACACAGGCTTTGAATCCCAGACCTACCTCTTACCATCTGTGGGAGGCTGGGAGGTCACATAAGCTCTGTGAGCCTCAGTTTCACTGTCTCTAAAACAAGCTTATGATGCCTACTAGCCCAGTCACTGCGCAGCAGCTTCGACTGGCGAATGTGTGGAGGTCCTGCCAGGGTTCCAGAGAGGGGTTCCCCTTCCTGGCGCCTCCGAGGCTGCCATTCCCCACCAGCCACACGCTGAGTCTACCTGCAGAGGAAATCTTCCCCCTCTGAGGGACCACAAAGCTCACTCTGGCCACCCCCTTCCTGCTGGCCCCAGGCTGGGCAATGCCTACTGGGGGCAATATGTGGCAATATGTGGGGTGTGATGAGGCATGACTTGCCAAGTCCTAAGCCACCATGTCTGAGCAGCAGCCCCAGAGCGCCTGCCTCTATCTAGTTAGAGGCAGGAGGGATGTTTGGGCCAGTCTGGGAGATGGATCCCGCTTTAAGTGCCTAGCCTGGCCCAGGCCCCGCTACTCTGCCCATGGAGACACCCACTGGCCAGTGGCTCCCATGTGCCCTGTGGGCGAGGCTGCCCATTTCTGGGCATGGGCAACTCGGCTTTACCCTTCACTCCACAGGGTGGGTAGGGTCACGGAACTAAACAAGCACTGGAGTCAGACAGACTGGGGTCCAAATCCCAGGTCTGCTCCTTACTGGCTGGGACACTTTGGTCAATTGACATGTCTGTCCTCCCTGACCCTCCATTGTCCCATCTTGAAAATGGGACTAGGACCACCCACCTCATAGTGCAGTTGTCAGAATTAGTACCACCGGTGTTAGGAGTGAGGGACCTAACAGGGCTTGGCATATATGAAGCGCTGGAGAAAGGTTCACACCGTAACAGAAAAGCAGGCCACCTGTCGTGATCTGTACAAACGGGGAGGCAGGAGGAGGAAAGCCAGAACTGAGAGCACGCAATCGACCCTGATTCCCTAACTGGGCTTACTGAGAAGTCGTTGGAGAGATTTAACTGGGATGCTGTCTCCTCCTGGGAGACAAGACCTCGACATCCACCCAGTGAAGCCGAAGGTCACATCAAATCTGAAAGGCGACTTTGTTCTTCCTAGCTTCATTTGTTATGCATGAAAGAGTAGACGGCGGGTGCTTGGGAGTCATAATTTGAGACATCCGGAGACTAAAGACATTGGCCAAATTTATACCGAAAGATGAACTTGTTGGGTGTCTTTTCAGATTATGGGAGGAGAAGAAAGGAGAGCATTTCTTAGTCATCTATGATCCACTCAGAATTCAGTGAGTCTGCCTGACATCAGAGGGCTCAGCCTTTGGGTTCTGGACATTTTAAAAATCGCTGTTTAAAAGGGACAAAGAGATACATGTTGGAAACCCCCACTGGAGCCTGCAGAGGGAGTCTTTCTGTGGCCGGCACCGTGGGGCTCACAAGACGCCATGGGCAGCAGGACTCCAGGTGTGGCTCCAGGGAGGTCAGGACGTGGTGGGGTCAACAGTCCACAGATCCGAGTCTCGCCTGTGGCTCTGCAAAGTGCTAGGTGCAAGACAGCCTTCCTCCCTAGCCTTGGTGCCGCAGCAGTAAAAGGAGCTAAAAGCAATGGGCTCAGGAGTTCAAGTTTAGCACAGCCCCAGGCACATGGTAAGAGCTCCGTTAACAGCAGCTGTCTTTATTGTCAAATTTTATTTTGATTTCCTTAGGGTCTGAATGCCTTTTGCTCTGAGATAAACTTTGAGCTATCTCAGTAGCCACCTGTGACAAAATGGCTACTACCTCTGTGAGTCTCACAAAAACCAGGGAAGTGGGAGGGTTTAAACTTGCAGTAGCCTTTTCCTAAATGGGGAAACCGAGGCTTAAGGAAAGAAGTGACCAGGGGCACCTGGGTGGCTCAGTAGGTTAAGCCTCTGCCTTCGGCTCAGATCATGATCTCAGGGTCTTGGGACTGAGCCCTGTGTCTGGCTCTTGCTTATCAGGGAGCTTGCTTACCCCTCTCTGTCTGCCTGCTTGTGATTTCTCTGCGTCAAATAAATAAAACCTTTAAAAAAAAAAAAGAAGTGATCGATCCAGTGTCAGAGCTTCAGTGAGGCCTTGGGTCTCCCACATCACTAAAACTCTTTCCACCATCCCCCACCCCCGTCTCCAGTCACAGCAAAGCCGCCATCTGGAGTCCACTGGGACCCTGTAATGAATGCATGTTGGGGACCCACGTTAAGAATGTGACAGAAACAATGGACATGCTCCCCAAGAAAAACACACATGTGGGTCTACACATAATCACACGCACATTCCATGGGTTCACAGACCCCTGGCCAGGAGGCCCTACCCTAGGTCCCGCTGCTCCAGATCGCTGGTGTGGCCCCAAGCCCTCCAAAATGAGCTAACCGCATGGCCACACCTGCTGGATGAGATGGCTTCCACCTGCTGGGCTTCCACCAGTGGACCACAGACCATTCCCCCCACCACACCTCGGCCTGTGGTCACTGCCACCGCAACCACTGAAGGCAGGAGCTTCATGCTCACCCGGCCATGGGCCACTCCCTCCAAGTGCTCTTTGTGGTTCAAAAAGAGAACCTTTATTACTCCATCTTTTCATCATGGGAACGTCTTTTACAGCAACACAAAGCAAAGCACAAGACTCATCTGCAGACACACGGGGGCACACGGACAGTTTGTCAGCCAGGGACCCACAGGAAGGCCAAATCCCATTCTTGGTCTCTCTCTCTCTCTCTCTCACACACACACACACACACACACACACACACGCACAGCCTCTCAAGGCCAAGTCCTGTTCTCTGTCTCTTTCTCACTCACACACACACAGCACGGCTGGGGCTTCTGGACCCTGGTGCCAGGGACAGCTGGCGTCGGGCCCACCCACTGCTGCCTCAGAACAAACCCACGGGCCCGCACCAAGGTCTGGGGGGGCGGCAAGGTACAGGAGCAGGGCAAGGAAAGGAACAGATTCCAAAGTCTGATAAAGACTCTATGAATCCCCCCCACCCCCGCCAACTCCTCGGCCAGGCACTTCTGGCCGAGTTTAACACTCCAAGTGCTTGGAGAAGCAGATTCTGAGAAATGGTGTGTTTTTTCCCCCGGCTGGCGCAACCTGCAAGCGTCAGTGACTTGAGCTCAGTAAAGCCAAGCCCAGGAGGCACCTCCATGTGGAGATGCAGCTCTGCTGGGAGCCCTGGGGGGGTAAAGTGGGAGGAGAACAGGAGACGGAGGATAGCCAGCCAGCGCCATGCCCCGACCCAGGGGCGAGAGCCAGGAAAGAAGAGCGTGATGCTTCAGAGTGTGGTTTGGTTTCACCCTCCCAATTAGCATCGACACTTCATTTCCACGGAAATCGGCAGCCAGACAGCTAGCAGGGCAGGAGGCTCAAGCCAGTTGTGTGTGGAAAGGCACCAGATGGTTTGTTATGAAACACGTTTTGGTCAGAAAATAGCTGGGGTTTTTGGTTCCTGGGAGGACAACAAAGCCAGAAAGAAGGGAGGTGCGAGCCGGGAAAGGCGAGAGTGAGAGGCAACTTTGGCATCAGATCTACTTCTACTCTGCACTCTACCCCTTCCACAGTCGGGGCCTGTCTCCTCCTCTGTAAAATGGCGACAAAGCCGTCCTGACCAAGTCTCAGTGCTCGGTGCCACACGTTGTCCCCGGAGGCGTGGGGAGTCGGAGCTGAGACCCCCATGCGGACGCAACAGGAAGAGTGGGCACGTGCCCGTCCAACTCGGGGAGAAGAGCACGGCGGGGGACCCCGACGGAGGGCAGTCACAGATGATCCCCACTGTTGCAGTCTCTCTTGGGACCCGTGGGCAGCCAATTACAATGGTTCTGAGCAACGACGGGGCCTACCCGCCGGGACTTCGGGCCTTCTTGCGGCGGGGCAGACAGGAAGCTCCCTGTAGTACAGCACGGTGGAGGAGCCCCTGAGGGCTACACCTGCTGTGTATGCTTTAAAGTGCCAGCTGCGCACCGTCTTTGGTCGGGGGCAGCCCCTCCACTGGGGAGCCTGAGGCGGGGGCGCAGGCCTGCTGGGCCCCAGCCGAAGGCACACTTGAGGACAGGGCTCTCCTGAGGCTGTGGGGCCCTCTTGTGCTCCGTAAGGAGTGGGGGCGCCGCCAGGGAAATCTGGGTCCTTAGAAAGGGAGAAGGGACAACAAAAAATGCTTTGGTCACCGTCCTGACACCCACAGCAGAGAGAGCTGGCTCGAGAGAGGGCAGAAAGCTGGTTAAAATACTGCGCTCGTGCCGGACGCAAAACCGGCTTCTGAGTTGAACCAGGAGTCACTGAATAAATATTCAAGGCATCCTTCAGTTCTTACAGAAAGAGCAGAGCCAAAAAAAAAAAAATGTCCTCCTTCCCCACTGCTTGACTGGAGGCAGCTGTGACTCGCAGGCTGACAGCGCTGCCACCCAGCAGAAGAGGGCCAGGAGTCCCGGCGCCCGCCCCACGCCGCCACAAGTGGCTTTGGTCTGTCACGTGTCCCACCAGCACCAGGGCCCTCAGAAGCTGAAGAGGTCATCCTGCTCTGCACCGCGGCCATCGGGCTTGTCCCAGTCGACAGGTGAGTGGCACTCGGCGTAACGGATGTCCTGCGCTGTCAACCCAGTGTCCAGGACCTGAGGGTTCGTCCGAGAGTGCGCCAGCCTGGAAGGCAGAGCTGTGTGAGCCCAGGGCCCCGAAAGGGGGCTGGCAGGAGCCTGAGCAGTAGTGCCGGGGCAGAAGTGAGAGCACACCAGTGGGAGAAGGCCAGGACACAGGGGCCGGAAGGAAGTCCTAGACATCAGGGCAGGTGGCGCCTCTGACCAGAGTCTACCCTTGAGGACCAAACAGCTGAGAAAACTCTGGGGCAGGCAGGGGCATTCCCGCCACAGAGCCACCCTGACCCTGACTCCACCGGGGACAGGTGGGAAGGGCAGCGCCGGCGCGGACAGCGAGGGACACATGCGGGGTGGAGGCACGGCAACCGGGCGCGGACTAGCGGCGAGAACTCTGTTACGGGAAGGAAGACAGCCCAAGCGTCCAAAGAACAGAGGAGATGTAAGTTAAGGACCTGTACAGCCCAGGTCCTTAGAGGAATGGGAGGCAGTCAATAAATGAGGTGTTTCCAGGGAGTTTTTAACAGGCTGGGGGAATGCTCCTGATTGGTCAGGGTTAAGTGAAAATCAGGATCCCCAAAGCAAATACCATTGTGAGTGATCAACGCAGAAAGAAAAATGTATATGTATAGGATTAGCATGAATTAAACCCAAGTCTGGGCTGTGGGATTACAGGATGGTGTTATTTCCTGTTTAATGCTTTGCTGATTGTTCAAAGTTGTTAGTAAAGGGCATAGGTTCTTAAGTAATCTGGAAAAAGCAAATGGAAGATTTTCTTAAAATGAGGGCCTTGTAGTCAGCTAGAGAAGCAGGAAGATGGTAAAAAGAATCTCTTTGTCTCCATGAAAGAGCCACCCATGCCGACCCCCGATCTGCCCGGGCCAGGCCCAGGGGTTTCTAAGCAGGTTCTGGCAGGGAAGGAGTTGGGGAGGAAGGAGCGGGCTGCAGGCGGCTGCTCAGGGTTCCCAGAAAATCAGGGACGCCTGACTGACCACGCCCAGTGTTCAGAACCCGGAGCTGCCCAGGGCTCTCCTCAGCCCAGCCTTCTCCGTGCCATGTCCCCAAGCTAAGGTAGCCATGGCTACAGGGCTGGCCCCTGTGAAGATGGGGAAAGGCCATCAACCTCGTGCAAGACCAAAATATCTCCCTATAGTGCCTAACATTCCTCCTCTATGTATCGTTCCATGGACTTCATTAAGCATTACCTCCTCCCTGCCCCCTTCCACAACTGCAAAGTCTCTGGAGGGAACAAAGCCTACAAAAAGCCAGGTTTGGAAGATTACACTAGCTGTAGAAAGATGGAATCAACCTGAGCTGCAGAGTATTTAGCTCATCTCAGACTGTGGTAGAGAAGCCACTAGGAATAGTTTTTGATTCAACAGCAAGAGCCTTTTAGCAAACCTGGCCAACCCGACAGTGAGTTCCCCATCCCTGGAGGTATTCGAGTTGAGATTTTACACCCTGGCAAAGGTCAGAGTTCATATTCTCAGATATGGCAAATGACCCCAGAGACCAGCCCACAAGTACCAGGCCCTCTTCCCCAGCACAAGGAGCCCAGCTAATGTTACCTCGAAAATGCTTCATCCAGGCCATCATCCAGCTCCTTGGGGAAAACAAAGAAGGAGATATGAATCCTCAGTGGGGGAGCCCGTGCTCACAGCCAGACCTTAGCCCAGCACTGGGTAAGCTATGGGGACTCGGGACACAAGCGCAGGAGTCTGGTGGGTGCCTGGGGAACAGGCACACACATTTCAACACACAGGCCCAAAAGTGGGGTATAGAACAGGACAAAGAGCACCTGGGGGGTGGGTAGAATTCCCAGCTCTGCCACAACACAAGGGACCCCTTGGCAAGTCCCTGCTCCTCTCTGGGACTCAGCTTTTCCTTCCATAAAATGAGGGGTTGGACAGAATAACGTAGATGACTTTCAAATTCCAAGAGCAAAGAGGGTAGGGAAGAAGGTTTTCTTGCTTTTCTCCACTTCCAGGCTCCTGAGGGAATAACTCACAGCAGGAACCCCACAGCTCTGGTGGGTAAACAATGGGCAGGGCTCCTTGCAGCCTCCCTGAGAGGATGGGTAGGTGCTAAGAGTGGTTCCCAGGCAGCAGAGAACGGGCCTGATACCTACTTGAAGGGGCTGCAAGGAACGGGATTTGTGTCTCTCAAGTCCATCACCATTCCAGATATTTTACAGTTAAAGAAAATGACAAAGTAACATGTGATTCTGCAAGTGATCCGAGAGCAAAAAGGGGACGTGTGGTGGACATGTGACGACTACAGCCTGTGCCTGACCTCATGGCGTCGGATTGATCATGACTTCCATCACTGTAATGTGCTCATGTGAGATGCTGGTATGTGGAGAATTTGGATGAGAGGTGAACGGGAATGCTATGTACTGTTTTTATAACTTTTTTGTTAAGTCTGAAATCATTTTCAAGTGCAAAAAATTTCTGTATTTTTAATTAAAAAAAAAACAAACAGGGGTGCCTGGGTTAAGCCTCTGCCTTCAGGTCAGGTCATGATCTCAGGGTCCTGGGATTGAACCCCGCATCGGGTTCTCTGCTCAGCAGGGAGCCTGCTTTCCCCCCTTCTCTGCCTGCCTCTCTGCCTACTTGTGATGGCTCTCTGTGTCAAATAAATAAATAAAATCTTAAAAAAAAAAAAAAAAACAGTTTTCTCTGGGAAATTCTGCAGGCCGAGGTCATCATCTTTACTGAGGGGATGAAAAACCTGAGACACAGAGAGGTCAGGGGGGCTTGTCTCGAGTCACAGAGCGAGTCAGGGCCCAATTGCTAACCACCGGGCTTCAGGCTCCTCCTTCAGATGGCGAAGCGGGGAGGGGTGTCGGAAGCAAACCGTGCCCACGCCAAGAACAAGGGAGCCTTTGGCTGGTTCTGTGGTGGGCCGAGCCACAGGCGCTCAGACCAAGAGGTTGGGCATTGTGAGAAGACAGCTGTGCTAGGAGCCAAGCCTGCTGGGGATGCAGCCCTGAGTTCAAAGGGGACATTGTTCACCCCCCACCCTGGGCCTGGGCGCTGCTGGGCTGAGTCTGGTCCTCCCATAGGCCTGAAGTCATGGGTGCCAGGGCCTGGGCCCTAGAGAAGCCTCAGGCCTCAACCAGGGATCAGGCAGAGGCTCACTGGATCCCTGTGGAGTCCCCAGGCCACATGACCACTCACCCAGACAACACTGCTATTGTTCAAGCCTTGAGGCCTCGGTGCCTCGTCCATGTTAGTGGTATTAGCGCTGACTGTGGACAGCGGGGCCTTGGCCGTCTCTTCCAAGTCCAGCAGGTTCCCAGTGGCAACCACTACGAGGGGTCGGGTCAGGTGTGTCAGTGGGAGGAGTCTCCTATTTCCAGGCTTCATCTCCCAGCCCCGTCCTAGAGCCTCCCAGGCCATCCTGGTCCTGACCCCATCCTCAGGCATTGCCCTCCCAAGCCTATCAACAAGACTACCCAGAGCCCCACCCCAGCACTTCCCCAAATGGCTGGACAGCTGCCCACAGGGCCCAAATTTCACCCCAACTAATGTTTTAAGCTAAAATTTTCACATTCACAACAGGTGTTGAGTTTTTTAAGAGATCACATAAATAAGATGTTAAATGTACTGAGAGAGGGGTATACACATACTTACATATTTGCATAGACATATTTGGAAGAACATGCATCAGAAAGAGTAACCGTTCCCTTTTATCTGCATTTTCTAATTTATCTATGTTGAGCATGTATTATTTATTTAACAACAAAACAAAAATAAAAAACCAAGGGTTTGCCCCAGCCCTGGAGGGAGTGAGTAGGGCCCTCTGGATGAAGGGCAGCCCCCGATCATGCAGCTGATTCCGGCCCCATCCCCTGCCCAAGACTCACAGCTCTTCAAAGACGGGGTGCTGTCTCGGAGGCCCCCGCCTAGGACGTCCCCGCCCTCTTGGCTGGCTTTCTCCCTCTTCTCCTTCTCTGCGGGACAAAGGCACAGAGGGTTGCAGGCCCCACCCCCAGCAATCACTGGACAGGGGCTCACATCAGGTGTCCCGCAGGGAGAATAGAAACTGTAGATCTGACCCTCATAAGCACCCTGGGGGAGGGAGACAGCTGTTCCTTTCCTTCACAGGGGGACAATGGGACTCAGGGAGGTGAAGGAACCTGTCCAAAGTCACACACCAAGTAGGTGAGGAAGAGGAGAGTTGGGCCTGGGCCTTTAGTACCCACTCCCCACTCCTCTCTCTCTGCCAGCCCTCCCCTGTTCCACTCCCACCCCCTACAGTGTCCCTGAACAAGACTCACCTTCCTTGGACACCTGCCAAAACTCAAAGGCGACTTTGAAGGCCTGGGCGACTGTGAGGGTGACAGCCTGGGCCTGAAAAACAGGAAGCGGGGTGGGGAGGGGTGCCTTGTCAGGCAGGTAACAGCAAGTCTGAAATGCAGGCCTGAGGCTCTGCTCCATCAAGGCCCTGAACTCCCAGATGGGTGAAGGCAGAGTCCCAGCCCCTCCCAGGTCACCAAAATAGCCCTGCGGTGTCACAAAGCCACACCCTCTCCGAGCAGACTGGGCCACATCCTCACCACTGGTAGGTAGCACAGCCAAGGTTCCCACCTGTATTCCAGCCCCAATGTTTGCAATGGCTGAGCACCTCTACTTTTCCCCCTTTCCTTTGGGCTTCTCTACATTCAAATAACTAGGGGCTTACTTCTTCCAAGAAGCCCCCCTAATTACCCGAGAACTTCACACTTAACCCTTGGAATTAAAGAACAGAAAAGCCAGAACTGGAAAGTGCCTAGCCACTGCCTGAATGACCAATTTCTAGAGGCAAGGGTTAAACTCCGGGCAGCCCTGCGCCGGGTGGGAAGGGAGTGCAACTGGATCCACAATTCAGTGCGTGCCCATGGCAGAGGACCAAAACCATTCAGCGCCATAACGCACCTGGAAGAGGGAGCCACACCTTGGCTC
This sequence comes from Neogale vison, assembly GCF_020171115.1. Classification (NCBI taxonomy): domain Eukaryota; kingdom Metazoa; phylum Chordata; class Mammalia; order Carnivora; family Mustelidae; genus Neogale; species Neogale vison. The sequence goes on along the minus strand of NC_058092.1, from coordinate 18,908,220 downwards.
TTCACCTCTGAGGAACTCCCATGCACCCCGCCAATTCTCTCAGGTCACCGGGACTGGGGCCCCACAGGCCCACCAACATCTCTCTGGCATCATGTCTATCAAAGTGGCACCCGCTCACATGCCTGTGTCTCCCTATCTGGGTGCTTCCTTAAAGCAAGAACCCAGTCTAAACACCTTGATCCCCAGAGCAGGCCAAGCCCTCCAGAGCTGCAACACTGCATTAGCCCAAGGGGCAGGCCTCCTGAGGCCTCACTCAGCCAGGACCTACCCCCAGCCCACATTCATGGCAGCCTCTTCCTCTCTCTGCTTCCAGTTCAGGGTTAATCACAGCTCAGCTGCAGGGAGTGGGAGTCCCAGAGCTCAGCTGTAGCCGGAAGCGACATCCAGCTTCCTTCTGACAGCTCGAGCCTAGAGAAGAAAGCACCAGATTCCTTCAAGTGCACAAGTTCAGGCCTACTCAGCCTTGCTCGGACCCATTCCCTTTCCCTCCACCACACAACCTGATTTAATTGAGAAATGAATCTGCGGCTACTGCCTTTAAAACTCTTTTTTCTAAAATTTAAAATCCTTAAACAAGCTGACTGATCCATGCCAATTAAACTTCACGAAGTATAAAATCTCATTTGAATGTCTCCGTCATTTACATTTTTGATGGAAGTACGGGCGCTTTATGGCAAAACTTAAATATGGTAATTAAGTATGAAACTCTTCACAGCTGTTTACAATTTAAGCTGTCACGTCTGAATCAAGTTTAATAGACCCAGTTACCATTGAGAATGCCCATGAACTAAAAATATGGGCTGATTACCAGCCGGAGTCAGCTCACTACATACCCAAGACGCGGCTGGTCACCTAGTGTGGCAGGGAGATGGAAACACCATTATTTTTGCTTCCGGGATATCTGGGGCCATGAACCTGATACTGGTTTTGCATCAATCCATTCATTCATTTGCATACATTCCTGCCCTTTCGCCCTGAAATCCCAAGCTACAAGAAAACCAAACATAACCCAAGATGCACGTGTGTGCAGGTGGCTGCAAGTCCAGGCCGGGCTGGGGCTTGGGCGGGCCCTGATCTCTGGGGCAGCTGCCGGAATCTGGGCAGCATTACAAGAAAGGACTGCTCGAGCCTGCCCAGGGGGAGGTCTTCCGTCCCTGATCCCGCAGGCTAAATGCTTCTCTCTTCTAGGAGTGCCTTTGGCCTGTGAGTCCCTCAGCACCTGAACCGGGTTCTACTTCATCCAGTTTTTCTTGTCTCTGGCTTGTTCCTGTAACCAGACTGTGAATTCCTTCAAGGGACCAGGTCTAGCTCAGGACACCCAGGATCCCAGACCCCAACCTAGTACTCAGACCAAGTACGGCCATGGGTCCCTTAAGGCCCTGCTGGCCCAGAAGGATTACCTGAGGAATGCCAACGGCCACGTACAGCAGAACAGCTCTGCCCCAGCCTGCCCGGGATAGAATCTGTTGGGGGGGGGGGGTGCGGAGCCACTTTGTTTACTGTCAGTCCACCTGCACTACAACCCTGGGCCACATCAAAGCCACAACCCCACCTTCACTTCCGAATCCCGAGGCTGCAGGGCTGGCGGAGGCCTCACAGTTGGGCAGACAGAAGCATTTCTTTCTGGGGGAACTCATCTTGGCCATGCCAAAAAGGAATCACCAGGGGAGGGAGGCCGGGTGGCTGTGCTGCCCGAGCTGAGTTGAACAGGGGGGTGAACCAGAAAGGAACCCCTTCCCGCCACCCTGGGTGGTCACAGACTTCTAGCCCAGAGAAAGTGTAGGGATACATGGAGACTGTGGGCCCCCAGCCAAAAGCAACAGGCGCTATGTCGGCATGCAAATTCAAGTTTCCCCCACAGGCTGACTCTACCCACTCACCCCAGCTCCAGTCACATCTGAGTCCTCCACCACCAATCATACCATTTAATTCTGCACCTGCATCTTTGCACATGCCGATTCCTGTGCACTCCCTCTCTTACCCCCCCACCCCCTTTCTCTTGGCCAGCAAACTCTTAACTCATTACTCAGCCTTCAAAGCTCAAAATCAAAATGTGTCCTTCTCTGGGAAATCCTACTGACCTCTGGTGAGACTTAATGACCTCCACCCTAGAACTGAGCCCCCTGGGTTCCAGTTACCAAGTCCTGGCCCTTCTGCCCCACCACCTTGTTGGTATCTCCACAGCCGATTCCCTGGGTCCCCAGGTCCTAACACAGTGCTCAACCCAGGACAGGCAGCAGTGGACAACTGGGGAGGCACCTGACCACTGGGGGGCTACAGAACCTGAGACCCCCATTTCAGCCTCTGCCTCCTTCTCAGAAAGGTCCACTAAGCCCTGAGAAGCTCAGGATTTCCAACATGGCCAGGTTACTAGCAACCTGGGCTTAGCGGTGGCCTGGGGAAGGCGTGAGACCACCACCCTCATGTCGGGTGGCCTGTTTACGTGCCCTGCCCTGGGCTGTCTGAAGGCAGAAAGCCGGCTAAGGAAGGGCGGATAAGCTATAATTGAGCCAGTCAGCTCCTGACACAGAGCAAAGTGTGTGAGGAAAAGTGACGAGCCTGGGCCCAGGTGTCCAGCAGGAGCCACCCCCTCTGCCAGGCCAGGGTTCGGCTGTCAGCGCCAAGCTGCAGGCAGGTTGTTTTCCTCAATAACTGACCTCTTGGCCTGGGGCAAGCTGATTTTGTTCAAGCCTGTCCAAAGTCCTCTGGCCCCAGACCAGGCCTCCCTTCAGCCACTGGGCTGGCATCCGCTTTCTTTTACCCCCAGCACCCCTTCCCAGAGGAAGCCTCTGGAGCTTGGCGCCCCTCCTGCCCAGGGTCCACACTCTGCAGCAGTGGCTATGGGCCAGCTGCCCTTGCCCAGTGCCTGCTCTGGTCGGTGGGGAGGAAGAGACAAACAATGGGGACATAATGAGCCTGTATTTTTAAGTCTCTGTGGCCTCCTAAGAGACAAAGCCAGGAGACACTGTCTGTGAGAACAAAGCTGTCATGGGAGAAGCTACTGCAGTTCGGGGACCTGGGGCATCACGAGGCCTTGGGTGAGTGGCTGGCGACACTGAGTCTGCAGGAAAGAAACAAGGTACACAGAAGAAAGGGGCCTTTCAGAATAATCCTAGAGGTCACTGAGGTGACCTCCTCATTCTGCTGATGGGCAAGCAGCCCAGAGAAGGGCAGGGTCTTATCCACAGTCACACAGCACAGCAGCCAGAATTACACCCCTAATCTGTCTCATCCTGCAGTGTTCCCTCCAAAAGCCCTTGGTAGGCTGAATCATGGCTCCCAAAGATGTCCACATCCTAATCCCTAGAACCTGTGAGGGTTAGCTGGCATGGCAAAAGGGACTTCAAAGGTGTGATTAAGTTAAGGATTTTGAGGTGGGGGTTATCCTGGATTACCTACGGCGCCCAATCACAAGGAGCCTTCTAAGAGCCAGGCAGGAGGTTCAGAGATAGTGACAATGGATTGACAAGGGAAGCAAAGTGACAACGGAAGCAGGAGGAAGACTGGGAGGTGCTGAACTGCTGGCCCTCGGGTTGAAGAAGGGGCCAGGAACCAAGGAACGGTGGTCTCTAGAAAGTTTAAAAAGGGCAAGAAAATGTATTCTCCCCTAGAGCCTCTGAAAGGATTCCCAACTCTGCTGACCCACTTCAGACTGCTGACGTCCAGAACCAAAAGAGAATAAATTTGGGTTGTTTTAAACCACTACTAAGTCTGCGGTAATTTCTTATAGCAGCTATAGAAAACTAACACCATATCTCGAGCAGGCCCTGATGGGTAGCAGGAAGCCTGGGGGGTCACGTAAAGACTGTGATGTCCTTGACGTGTCTGTGATGAGAGGGGTAGGGGAGATGATCTTGTCTCCTTGGTTCCAAGGACCACAGGATCTGGGGAGGGCTCTGGGCTCCGTACAAGGTTAACAGAGGCCAACACTAAACCAATAAACGTCAGAGTCTCCTCACAGAGCAGATGCTCACACCTCCAGGCCTCCGACCAAACAAAGCCTCAACACCAAAGGTGAACTCACTCTGCCTGCTTGTCGCAAAGTTCAAGACAAAGCCCAGAGACCACAGGGGTCTCCACTCGTCTCAGCTGGAAGTGGCCAGAGGTAGCCTGGAAATGGGGCAAGGAGCTCAGGGCTCCTTGCAGTCATGCAGCGGGAGAAGCAGCATGGGCTGAACCCTTGCTCTGCCCAGCTGGCTGTGTCATCTTCAGCAAGACAGCTGACCTCTGTGAATCTGCTTCCTTGTTAAAAATAAAAATAGCGAAGCTAGTAGCAGCTGTCACCCCACAGAGCTATGAGGACTAAACAGAAGATCCCTCAAAGCCCACCACTGACAGAGGCGCATGGTAGGTGCCAAAAAATGGCCATTTCCCTCCCCACTCTGGCTATAGAGAGCCAGGTCCCCTAGCCTTTCCCATGAGCCCTCAGATCATCAGTCTCCAAGGACTAATTCCTAAAAGGCCCTGAACCCCCAGACCGTACTGACAGGAAAGCCCCCCCTTCAAATCCAATCAATCATGTTAAAGAGGAAGGGACTAGGGCACTTACTGGGGACATGGCCTTGTCACCACCCACAGGCCAGGATGGCCACTGAGGGCAGCTCACAGTGAGGCTGCCTACTAACCGCAGCCTTACTCAGTGCTCTTAGCATCCATGTGAGGGTCCCAGGAATTTCATTCCTCCTATTAAGTGATATCACCTCTGGCTCTTGCCTCCCCCCTAGGGCAGGGCTGCCAAGGCCAGAGCCTGCTTGGGCCCCAGCCTCTCCCCACTGACCACTTTCCGCTTGGTGCAGAGGAAGGCATGGCACTCAAGATTCTCGTTGTGCTGGCTCTGTGCAATGTAGGCAAACACTTTGTCGTGCATCTTGTCTGCTGTGCAATAGGAGATCCTGAAAGGCAAGCGGGAAGTGTCACCAAACCCAGCGCAAGGGCCTGCCCACATATGGGTTGCCCCACAGGGCATCTCCCCTGATTCCCCAAGAGCTGACTATGCTACTCCACCAGGGGGAGACTAGAGAGACAGCTTTGGCCTCTGGACCTGGCATTCTGGGCCATCAATGGGGGGCAAACAGGCTAGGCAGGAAGGAGTGGAGGGGACTTCCCCCCTCTACTGAGCCATACTCCAGAATGGTAATAGCTACGCCTTTCCTGCATCCCAGGCCAACGTTCTAGATATGACTTCACTTAATGCTCAGAGCTGCCCTGAGAAGGGTTCTATTATTATCCCCACTTTTCAGATGAGAAACTGAAGCTAAGTCTTGGATCTCCTGAGGATTCCAGAGGTTGTAATCACTGCCATGCTTCCCTTAAGGCTCTGTGCTGTCCAGATGGCCCTGACCAGACAGGGGAAGCAGGACACTGCCCCAGCCGCCCATGCCCCTCACCAGGCCTTCCCTCCCAGCCCTCCAGTCATGCCCCTGCCCAGAGGTCATAGGAGTTCCAGGCCCTCTCTCTCAGGATGACTGAGACTGCTGGCAAATTCTCCTAGAGCTGTGGTCAGAGGTCAAGGAGCTGGGAGTTGGGTGAGGGAGTGTGAGGATGACCAGACCCGGAGCCCCAGCGGGTCCAGGAGGAATACACAGCAGCTCCCTCCTCCTGGAACACTTGGCCCAACCCCTCTTGTCTGCTCCCTCCCTGCCAGCTGCTCGGCCTGGGAATGTCAATCAGCAGAGGAACTGGCAGCCCCAGATGGGACTGGAGCTCAGCAGACTCCTTCCCCTAGTGCGGCCCCAGCTTCCTTCACAGCCACTGACACAGCCATCGGCACCACTTAGAACCCACAAGCCAACAGCTACCTCTTCTCCATCCCAGCAGATCCAGCCTCCTGCCACCTTCCTGGGGAGGCCTTGTAAGGTCAGACAAGCCCCTCCTTCTCTGCTCTCTTGGGAAATACTTATACTCTCTCTCCTATTGCTTTCCCTACACGCCCTCCTTGGTGACAGGGGCTGGGTCAAAAGGCTCCCCTAGTTAAAGGAGACAGGAAGAATCAGGAAGGTGAGAGGAGGACACCAGCCAGAAACTAAAACCAACCTCCCTCTTTCCCCAACCCAGTACTGGCCTGTGCTCCAGCGGGGTGAGCCACATGCTTGGAGACAAAGCAAGAGGGCGGAGGAATGCCCAGCAGTTGAGTGCCTGCTGGGCAGAACTCCAGCCTCTATGCCCTGGTCCCAGCCCAGCTACTACCTCACTGTGGGGCCTCAGGCAACTCCCTGGGCCTCAGCTTCTCCATCTGTAAAATGGACTGTCCCTTCCAGCACTAAAATCCTACAACCAACCAGCCAAGAGAGGGAACAGGGAGAGCTTGAGGTTTCAAGGGCTGTGCTCTGCCTCCTTGAGAACAGTGTCACCCCCATCCCCCCATACCATCTACACTCTGGCCTCAGACTCTTGCCTTGAGGCCTCCCTGAATGCCTGGCCAGATGTCCAGAGCTGCTGCATTCACAGTGGAAGGAAAAGGCAGTGACTCCACACCTCTCGGCTCCAAGCCTGCCTCAGCAGCATGCCTGGGGAGGGGCGGTGGGGAGAGGGTCCCAGTCCTCACTAGGCCTCAGCTGCCTACTGCAACTAGGAGTAATGACAGCAGCAACTGCCCTTTAACTGAGCACCCACTATGACCAGGTGCTGTGCACTCAGCACTTCTAACAGCGCCGTGAGGCAGTGTCTGTTTCCATCCCCCACCCCCAAACACACACATAGGAGGAAACTGAGGCTCCAAGCTCACCCAGACAGAAAGTGGTGGAACCTAGGTTCAGAAAGGGCACCCCCCTCAATTAACCCAAGCAGCAGAGTGAATGTGGGGGATGCTGAGCATACCTGTAAATGGACACGTTCTCGATGAGCTGGTTGGTGATGTTGTCGGTCAGGATAATCCCCCGTGGCGACACCTTGAGGGTCACTTTCTGCAGCTTCTTCCCGCTGGCCTTGGCCTTGGGGTAGATGTGGGTGAGAGAACCTGCCTGCCCCACTTGGGACCTACTCTCATGGGCTACACCTAGTTGGTCTAAGCCCTAGACTCGAGGCCCCCGTGAGGCCTCAGCGTAGAGACATCAGACACGCTGGGGAAGACAGCAGTCAGCACTCTCCTGTGATAAACACAGGACAACCCCGGCTCATGAAGCACCTGCTGTCTGCCAGGCACTGGACCTCGAGTCGTCCTCAGAGGCAACAGAGCTTCTTCTGAGGAGGAAACAGCTCAGAGGTTAAGGGAGCTGCCCCAGAACACACTGCTAAGAGGGCCCACAGACTCTGAGCACGGAGTGGGCTATCACAACCCAGCAGGATCACTCCTGGGGACTCTCCACTCCACCCACTAGACCTAAGAGTGTCTGAGCTGAAGGGTCCAAGGCCACCAAGGAGGTGCATTTAGAGGGCCATCCTTACTCAGGACGGGGAGCTGGGGAGGGGATAGATCTGTCTCTGGTGCATTTTCCCATCTCTCAGGTCAGAGGGCAAGTGCTTGCGTGACCGCAACCTCCCCACTACTCCTTGGCACTAAGTCACCAACCCTGAGGTAAGGGACCTGAGTTGGGGGAGGGGGAGCCTGGGAGAGGCCAAGGCCAAAACAGCTGGAGAGGAGGACATGGACCCTGACCCTACAAGCCCAGTGGCTCTCCTCTACCAGAGTCCCTAAGCCAGATGCAAGGGGAGTCAAGGATGGGAACAACTGAGATGCATCCCATCAGGGTAGTAAGCAGGGGATGAGCAGTACCCCAAGAAGCAGCCGGCCCTTGGCTCATGGCTCCCCCACCCTGACTGGGGCTCACCGTGGCCACAATCCTCTTGACAGCTGCAGCTGACAGCTCCTCGCCCTTGGGCTGCTCCACCAGTGTCATGCCCAGGTACTTGAGGCTGAAGAGCATTCCCTCTAGCAGTGTCTCCCGAGTGTCTGTCCAGTTCTCCGGCAGCTCTGTGCAGAAGGACAGTCCCTTAGACCCTGTCCTCCCTGCACCCATTTCCTAGGAAGACCTAGCAAAGGATATTGGGGTTGTCCATCTACCATTATTTTTACTTATAATAAAGGACTAACATTTTCCAGTACCTACCAAGCACCTTGGTAAGAAGCCTTCCATAAAATATTCTCAAACCTATGACAGCCTATGAGACAGACACTTTCATCGCTTACCCACTTACAAAGACACTGAAGCCCGGGAGGTGAAATCACACAACCACGTCCACAGAGCCAGCAAGTATAAGAGCCAAGATCTGAGCCCATATTTTCAAGTTCAAAACCCAAACTCTATACTTCAATACTTGCTGAGAGCAAACCATGCTATTTTCTTACTGAATTTTCTACATGATCCTGGGAGGTGGATGCTATCCTCACTTTACAGATTAGAAAACTGAGGCTCAGAGAAGCAAAGTCATCAAAAGGCCACCTACAGTGAATAAAGAGTTGGGAGTCAGAACTCAAACCTGGGTGGTTCCCAGAGCCCTAGCCTACTCTTACTGGCCTCCATCTCCACAGCCATGAAGAGGAAGAGGCAGGGGTGGAGGACCAGGAGAGAGGTGGGGGCAGGGGCAGGAAAGGGAGAGGTGAGTGCTCAAATGACATCTTATGAAGGCTGCTGGAATACAGCAGACCTGGGTTCAAGTCCCAGCTCTGCTTCCCACCACCTCCATGTGTTGGGAAAGTCCCCTCTCCCCTCTAAGCCTAGTAATGCTGAGGCCAGGGTACAGAGCAGGGCACACAGAAGGGTCCTCTGAAAACTCTGCCCGAGACTGAGGTCAGGAAGGTTGGGAGATGGGAGCTATGAAAACTTAACAGAGAGAGAGCTGGAAAGCCCCCACCTCACCCCACCCATGTGAGAGAGGGCCCCAAGCAAGCAGAGAGGCAGGAGGGCAAGTGTGGTCTTCATCAGTGGTTTGAACAATCCCCAGGGTTTCTCCCCAGATCACTCAGCTGGAAGCAATGAAGCCAGCAGTGAAGGATGGTCTCTGGGGATCCTTCCAAGCAGATCACCAAGACAAATGAAAACCCCACACTCCTGCATGTCAGGGCCCTTTGCCTGTCCATTATCACCCCTTCTCTGACAATGCAGTGTAGGAGGTATGATGATTGTAGCCACTTTAAAGCGGAGGAAACAGCTCTTCAGCTTCACCCACGATCTTGGATAGGGCAGGATCCACAGAGGAATCAGTTTCCAGAGGCCACCATTGGAGGCAGGCAGGGCCAGCTTCCCTGGACCACTTTCTGGGAGAGGAGCTGGGAGAATCCTGTACTCTCCTTGCTTATCCAGGAGCCCTCAGTGTCTCTAATGGAAGAGCCACAGAAAGAAAGCTTCGAACTGGGCATCAATGGTGCCAGGGCAGCTGAGGCCGGGTAGGGCTGCAGGCCCCGCCTACAAGGCACAGGCTGGCTCAGGGGTTCCTGCGCTACTGGACCTAGGTGGCAGTACTGGGCCCTCTACCCTGTCTGGCCCATGCTGCCCCTCCCAGCAACTGTCCTGAAGTTCTCCTCCTCCAGGGGTTCTACCTTCTTTTCCACCAGCCATAAGAAGCCTTGCATACCCACACCTCTTTGGTTTTGACTTGAGCAAGCCATTGTCTCTCTCTCTGACTGCTTCCTCATCTGAAAAAGAATGCATGGGTATTGGGGGGGAAGGGCTCCTTACAAGAACTTACAGGTGTACCCGGTCCCCCTGTTTGAGGTCCAGGTGAGCAGGGACTTGTTGGCTGGTCATCCAGAGCCTGGCATGCAGCTGGCACTCAGTATTTGCTGAGTGAAGAAATGACCTGGACAACTCCAAGGCTTCTTTCAGGTCTGTAATGTCTCAAAACCATCTTCAGCTGCGAGCCCCAGCCCACTGCCTTCCAGCCCTTGCACTTGGGCCACCACCCCAACAGGAGGCCCAGTCCCCCCTGAGAAGACCCCCAAGGAATCCTATCCTCTGCTGTATCAATCACAAGCCTGTTCCATTTGATCCTCCAAAAAGAATCAGAAAATCCCAGAGGTGACCCAGTCCTGGGTTGGGTGATGGAAGCCCCAGGGCAACTCAGACCTGAGCCTCAGCCTCAGAGAAACCAAGACCACCCCCACCAAGACCACCATCACATCATCAGTTCAAGACTGAGCTATCAAGTAACAAAGACAAGAGTAATAACAAAGCAGCTCTGACCACTACTTCTAACATTCACAGCTACCTTCCAGCCAGGCATTCTTTCATTCCCCTTTCAAAGGAGGGAAGGGAGGCTCAAAGGACATGTGATTTGTCACATTAGTCATCTACCTAACTCTAAAGCCCAAGTTCCTGATCAGTAGCCCATCCTATTGATGAGGGAAGAGAAGGCTGGCTAAGGACAAAGCAAAAGGCTGACACCTTGCAACCTCCTCCCCCGCCCCCCACTCCTGGGTGGAACGGGTGTGACATTCTTTAAAAAATCTCCAACCCATCTTAATGTTAATACCTTGCTAGAGGGCAAAACAACCTTGGCAATGGCAAGGCCTCTGGTATCTGGTATCTTATAGGTCCTCTTTAGCATATGAAAGTTCTACTGAAACCTCCCTTTTCCTTACCTCCACCCCAAGTCCATGGTACAAAACCTGCCGGCCCTCTTCACATCCCCCGGGAAGCCGCAGCTGTTCCTGCCCACAGGTCCTGTTCCCATGCTTTAATAAACCACCATTTTAAACCAAAATGTCTCAAGAATTCTTTCTTGGTCATTGGTTCCGGACCTCACCCCACTGAACCTCACCTATATTCTAGAACTTCATCACTATCTTCTCATGAGGCAAATCACCTTGATTTTATCAAAAGGTCAGGAAGAAGTGTCTAGAGCCAGAGATATTTCCTCCCACAATTCCTAATTCCTGAGGATCCCCCCTAAGTAGGTATTCAGACTACTGCTTTCAACCCAAGATGCATCTAAGCAAGGATGGCCAACTACATGCTGCCCCATCACTAGCTTCCTTGGCAGACACTGCTAATCAATTGCAGCTCTATTCTCTGATTACAGGCTTTGGACTGTTTCTCAATATAAGGCTCCAGGCAGGAAACACCAATCAGGGGTTGGTGTTGGGGGGCCAATCACGGATGGCCTCGTTCATCTCACTATCCATCCCTGTCTACAGCAAACATCCTTCCTCCCCACCATTTTCATGTCCCCACTATCCCATTTCCTTCAGCTCAGCCTTTCCTGGCTCCTCTCCAAAGCCACTTCCGCCCCTTCCATTCCAAAGGGCCAAAGCTTGCCAAGGTCACAGATGACCTTTTTGCTGTCAAAACATTCCCCAGTCCTCCCCGACCTCTGAAATGCTTGGCATATTCTGCATTCTTCCTTCCCAGGCCTGACCCTTCTATTCCATGGCCTCCTTCATGAGGGCCCTGGTAGACCAGTTGCCACTCATCAGCCATGGAGACCCTCTGCCCAAATTCTTCATGTAATAGATGATGAAACTGAGGCCCAGAGAGCAATGGGACTTGTGCAAGACCACACAGCAAGTCAGAGCTTTACCCTGCCCCGCCTCCCCAGCTCCCAATCCACTACAGGCCAAGTCCCACAATGACTTGTGGGGAGTCACAGGTGTCCCAGTGCCCACTCCCACAATATCCCTGCATCCACACACTCATTCCCATGCACATGTACACACAACGGACACTGCATCCATGCAGAGCTTCTTCCTCGTGATGTTTAACATTTTCTTTCCCACTTCTATGGTTTGGCTCAGGGAGTTGCTTCTACTCAAGGAGTTCCTTCTATCAGAAATGCCCTTCCCTTTATTTGGTTGAAACCCCTTGTGTCCACCCTCATCCAGGAAGCCTTTTTGACGGCAGGATAGCCAGCTGTTAAGAGCAAAGGCCTGAATCCTAGAACCCCAGGTCTGACATTGAGTGATGTTGAGCAAATTAATTACCTTCCCAGAGTCACAGTTTTTTCATCCATAAAATGGGGAAAATAACAGTCCCCGGCTCACAGGGCTACTGTTTTGACCCTTTGATGAGATAATTAAATTAGATAATGAGATAATAAAACATAATGTGCTTAGCACAGGACCCAGCCCATGGTCACACCCGCTGATGGGGCATCTTCCCTCTGTGAGCTGGCCTCCCGTTTCTTTCTTGAGCCTGTGCCTCTCTTGAGCATGGATTTCCCTTTCTTCCTTCCTCCTTCCAGCCACATCACTCACACTCAGCAGCTGTCTACCATGTGTCTTCCTCTTGAAGGACTTCTGGTCATGTGTGTCTCCCCCAGGAACTGAAGAAGGTGCACTCTTGTCCAAAGCTGCAGCTGTGCTTCGTCTTCTTCCCCCTTCCCACTACCTCATCCTCCCAGGCTCAGCAAGATCCTCCTTCCCCTCAAGGAAGGGAATCCTACCTCTGCTCCTATACCGTCCTTCTGGGCATGACTCTTCTCTTCAATGAGGTGGAAGGTCTCTCATGCTCCACACCCTCCCTGAAGAAACCCACCCCTAAGAGCACTCAGTAAGACAAACGCATTCACACCGCCTGCCCACCAGCCTGCCATCTAGGGCCACATGCTCCTAGGGGAGGAGTCCAGGGCTTCAGAAAGAGCTCCCAGAGGTCCTCAGGCAAATACAGGCCTCAGTCCACAGCCCTGTTCCGGTCCTGGTTATTTTCAGCCCTGTGGTGGAATAATGACTGCGCTATTTTAACTTAGCAATTTTACAAATGACCTGCTGTCAGAGTTAGCTGGGGACGGACCATATGCCCAGTTTAACTTGCGGCTGCAAACGTGTGCCCTTTCCTCATTAAGGCCCCTTGCCCAGGACTCAGAGCTGGGCAAGGGGCCCCTGTGCCCCTCTTGGAGAAGGGGAGAACCAGCCTGGCTCGTGTCTGGAAAATCAGAGCAACAGCCAAACCCATGGGCCAGGGGGAACCTCCAAGCGCCCTGGCCTCCAGCCTCTTCCAGTCTGGTGGGGAGATGGCCTCAGAAGCCAAAGGGAAACATCTCAAAAGGCAACTCGAGCTCTACCATGACCCAGAATGTAGCTGCTTTTCTAAGGCCACAGTCTCTTTATCTGACAAACGGGTTCAGTTCCTCAAGAGCATCATCAGAAACAGGTTCAGCATGTAAAAAGTGCCAGGTAAATTTCAGAAGTTGTTAAGATTATCAAAAGAAAATAATTTAAAAATTACTATCGCATAAGCTCTCATTTCCTGGGTACCTAAACTCTGTGAAAGAAAAACGAGGGGTCAAGGTTAAAACCCTGGGGTTTGGAGATGGGCTGTGGGTTTAGTCACTCCACCTCCCTGGTCCTCAGTTTCCTCACTTACAAACTGGGACAACCCCATAGTGTTGCTGTGGGAATGCAGAGAGTTTACACATCAGGTAGGCTCAGAACCATGCCCGGCACACTGAAGTGTGAGCTACTGTCATTACCAAGGGTTGAGGGCTAAGGGCTTGAATGGGCACACAGCCATTTTCTGTATTTTGTGAGGAGAGGCAAGGATATATTAGGATTCTCACTTTATGGATAAAAGAGACTCAGAGGAGTCTGGCCATGACTCATAATTAACAATGCTGCTCTTTACGGGACGCCTGGGTGGCTCAGTTGGTTGGACGACTGCCTTCGGCTCAGGGCGTGATCCTGGAGTCCCGGGATCGAGTCCCGCATCGGGCTCCCAGCTCCATGGGGAGTCTGCTTCGCTCTCTGACCTTCTCCTCGCTCGTGCTCTCTCTCACTGTCTCTCTCTCTCTCAAATAAATAAATAAAATCTTTAAAAAAAAAAAAAAAAGAAAAAAAAAAGAAAAAACAATGCTGCTCTTTGCCTCCCACAGCCCATGCTGTTCACCCACACCGGCAGCCCACCAAGCCCCTTTTCATGTGAGCCAGGGGTCAGGTCCAGGATGACCCAGAGGGGTGGGTGTCCTATCCTGCAGGGCTGCCTGAACAGAGTGCCGCTCCGTGAGCATGGAATGACCTGACTCCTTTAAGGTACCTATGCCTCCCTCAGTCAGCAGACCTGGGAGAAGCAGGGCCCCAGCCTCCAGTTAAACGTCCCCTGCACCTGCTGTTCCCTCTGACTGGAAAGCTGTTCCCAGTTTCCTCCCTCCTATATTCTCACATGTGTTCCAAGTCACCTTCTTGGAAAGGCCTGACTGCCTGCACTGACACTAGCAGTGCCCCCCACCTCGATCCCCTCAAGTGGACATAATTTCCACACACACACCCTTACTAGCCACCTCTCTGCCTGCAGCTCTCTATGGCTACCAGAAGGGCCGATGTCCATGCAGACTGGGGCATTCAGGGCTCCTATCCCTGAATCCACCACTGCCAGGAACTGCCCCTCAAACAGAGTAACTGAAGAGCACATTCTCCACTGCTTCCCAAAGCTCCCCACGGGATGGCGCTCAAGTCACCCACACTGGCGACTGGCTTCATATTGTCCATGTTCTGGACTCTCTTCCCTTCTCACTTCTCCTAAAGATATTTCCTACGGTCTGTTCCCAGATAGATAACTCGCACTCAGATCATTCTCTCAGCATCTGCTTTCTAGAAGAATCCAAAGGGAAATACTACTCTAAGGAAGTGGTCCCCGCCATTTCCTCACAGACCACTTTATCCTTCTTCACAGGGTCACCACTACTCGCCTGCACCCTGGTCATCCTGCTTCCTCCACCAGACCTTGAGCACTGCTGGCAGACAGACAGACTTGTTCACCAGACTCTCCAGCACCTATCAGTACATGGCACATATTCTGTGATCAATAAGTATTATGACTTGGGGGTTTATTTATAATATCTTCTATTGTAAATATTTTAAGTAAGTACAAATAGATCCTCTGTTCCCCACAAACCACCGTACTCTAACTTTCCTGGAACCTGTGCCCTGTATTTCTTTACCAGCTGAGTCCTCGGAGAGCCTGGAAGGAGCCTAACGATCAAAGGGGACCCCTCTTGGAAAGAAGGGTACTGAGGGGCCAGAGTGAGCCTCCTTTCAAGCCGCTGGAAGAAAAGAAAATCCCTGGCTAGGGACTGAGATAAAATATTATGGCTCCTGAAGAGATGGGAAAAAGACCGTGTGTGGGAGAGGGAGGTAGTTCTTCAGACTCAGGACCAGCTGGAAGACAGGGCCATCAGGTTCAGTGCAAAACAGCCTGGGGTTATCTAGCTTGCTATGTGACCTCAGGCAAGCTGCCTCCCTTCTTTGGGTTTCAGTTTCTCCACAAATAAAACAATGATCATGCTAATCCCAGCTGAGGATCTTGAGCGGTTTGGGGAGGAGCAAGTCATGGCTGATAGCAGGTTTCAAGTCTAACTCCACAGGCTTCATTTTGGCCCCCAAAAGTCAACCACGGGGCTCCATTCCAGATCACCGGAATAACTCATCAGGCCAAGCTACCCCAGACATACCCACAGCTTCCCTCTCTACCTTGTGGCCACTACTGTCAGCCCAACCTGGGATGGGGTCTACTCCAGCTCCTCCCATGGCCAGAGTCATGGTGCCTCGTAAGAGGCATGGTGATGAGACCCCTGGGCTGGGGATTTGGAATGTTACCTCTATAAAGCTGTGTGGGCGCCTGAACCTCCAGTCTTTTATCTCTGACAGGGTCTGATAAGAATCCCTGCTCTGGGGCCACCTGGGTGGCTCAGTGGATTAAAGCCTCTGCCTTTGGGTCAGGTCATGATCTCGGGGTCCTGGGGTCCAGCCCTGCATCAGGCTCTCTGCTCAACAGGGAGCCTGCTTCCCCTCTCTCTCTCAGCCTGCCTCTCTACCTACTTGTGATCTGTCTGTCAAATAAAACAAATAAAATCTTTAAAAAAAAAATATGTGCTATGGTGAGTGCTGTGAAATGTGTAAACCTGGTGATTCACAGACCTGTACCCCTGGGGATAAAAATACATTATATGTTTATAAAAAATTTTTAAAAATTAATTTTAAAAATCTATTAAAAAAAAAGAATCCCTGCTCTGTCACCTCACAGGAGCAAATGAAACAACAGAAGCAAAAACTGCGTAAAACATAGAGTGACAAAAGCAGTAGTTACTTTTTATTGATTGCCTTTGCTATTTCAGGCAAAACACTATTTCATTTAATACACACACACAAACACACACACACATACGCGCACACACACAAATCTGAGCTGGGTACGACCATTATTTACAATTTACAGATAAGAAAACTGACAATAATGAAGGACAGTGAAGATTCCACCCAGATCACTCTGGGTCCAGAAGGCTCAGGACAGCATTCTGGGCTTTCTGGGGGTCTGCAGGGGAGAGGGGGGTTCTCCTCTCCTTTTCTCTGCAGGTGTAGATAGGCTTTGAGCCCTCAAAACTTGTTTCATCACAGTAATAGTCACATTGAAGTTCCACATGACAGGAGGGGGGAGAGGGACAGAAGGAAACCACCAATGAGATGCCAGTAGGAAGCATTAATCAATAAGTTTCTCAACACCCCTGTCAGGTTAGAAGTTTTATCCCATTTTTCTGGTGAGGAAACTGAGAGCCGGAAAGGAAAACAACTTGCTCAAGATGAGAGCAGCATGAGAAACTCTTTCCCACCATCTAAGGTGGCCTCCTCTCCCCGTTCCCCAGAATCAGAGGCTTTTAAAGCTTTCTTCCCTTACCTAGCACCCCTCTTCCTCCCCCTTCCCAGGAGAACTGCAGGGTTCCACCACTGGAACAAATCATTATTCTCAGAAGTCCCAGTCAAATCCCTGAAGTATTTAAAGGGGCTATATTTAGGGGCCAATAAGTGTGGGAGATGGTGCATCCCTGGCCTGGCGCTGATCAGCCCTAATGGGTCTCTGACCCCACCCCCACCAGCAGGCCACGGCCCGTGTTCCCAGTGCCAGTCTTGGTTTAGGAGGTGGCCACAGCTGGAACAGTGGAGTGGGGCAAGAGGGAGGGGCAGGGCGGGCTTTCTAGGCCCAGACACGCTGGCACTGGGAACTCGGGCTCCCCTGGCGGAGCCCTGAAAAGAAGGACGGGGGTGGTGGCGTGTGACTGTACTGTCAGTGGTTTCTAGCGGGGGGGGGGGGGGTAGAGGGGGAGGGGAGAAGCTGGAGTCCCAGGTATTTGATAGGAGGGTGGGCGTGTACCGAAGTCCAGGCTCCGGCTCCACAACTACCAGGAAGGCCAGTGTGACCCCAGGCAATCCACTCCCTTTCTCTTGGAGAAAAAAGAGGGACTTACGCCGGGTATCTCAGGCCTCAGGGGAAGGTGCCAGGTGACAGGTTCCCTGAGAGTAATTAGAGCCGGGGAGGGGGGGGCTCTCCCGGCCTCCCAGACGCCCCCGGGAGAGGGGAGAGGTGGCGACAAGTCTGCCATTCGCCTGGGCGCCCTGGGACTTCGGAAGCCCGAGGGGGAAAGTGCGAGAGAAAACAGGTTTCAAAATTAGCCCGAACGCCAGTCAAGAGGAGGGGCCGCAGGGGTCTGGATGACTCGGGGTGTGAAACCTCTTGAGACCCCAGGCTTGAGCCTTGCCCCCAACCTCAAGTAGGTACCCAAGAAGCCTGCTCACCCCTGAGCCTGTTTCTGGGCGTCTGGGAGCCCAAAGACGACCTCCAGGGCTGGCGGAGGGGGTGGCAGGAGCGGGGGGAGCCAAATGGGCTCCCACCGGCCGCGGACCTCGTAGCTAGGGCGCAGGGCTACAGGAATCTCCCCAAACCCGGCGCTCACCCCTCCTCCCCCAGCACTGTCTCCCCTCAGCCGCCCAGCGCCGCGAAGTGGCCAGGTGCCGGGCTTCGCGCACGTCTCTTCCCCTCACCTGTGGCCCCTCCGACTGCCGCCTGCACCTGGGGACCCCGAGCTCCGCACTCTCCCCCAGCTTCTGCCCCTCCTACCCAGCCGCACAGAGCGGGGACAGGAGTGGGAGCGCGACTTGACCCCCGGCGACCCCCAAACCCCCGCAGGACCCGGCAGGGCCGCAGGGCACCGGGCAGACCGCGCCTCTGCCCCCGGCGCCCGCGGGAAGCCGGTCCCTTTGGCCTGGACCCCCGCACGGCCCCGGCCCGGCGGACGCGCACACACTCACTCCGATGCCGGCCGCCGCCCCCCCAGCTCTGCTTGGCGAGGCTGGGGCTCCGGATCAGCGCCCGCCCCGCGGACTTGAGCGCGTCCATGGCCGCTCCGGCCGCCACAGCCAAAACTCCGTCAGGGAAAACTTTCCGCCGGGGCCGCGCGGCGCGCGGGCTCCGCGCTCCTCCCCCCGCGGCGCGAGCTCCGCGCCGACGTCCGACGGGGCGGGGTGATGGCCGGCCAGGCCCCGCCCCCTGTTCCGCCCCCGACCGCCCTGCCTCGCCCCGCCCAGCCCGGGCTCCTGCTCTTGCTCCCCAGGGAGTCCACACAACGGGCACCCCAACGAACGTAGAGGGCCCAAAGCCCGAATGGCCCCTTCTTTTCCCCCCTCTCCCAATCCCCTTGTTCCTAGGATTTCTAGGCAGCCCAGCTATAAGATACTTGGGGACCATTTTACAGATGGTTAGACCTAGGGTCGGAGAGAAGGGTCTTGCCCTAGAGGAGGGTAATGCCGAGGGCAATGGGAGGCTTAGAAGGAGAGGTGGGAGTAGTCGGACTTTGCTGGGAACTGGGCAGGACTATTAAAGTTTTCCTTAGTAAGACCACCTCGGCATTTTATTCACCCAGCAGCACGCAGGCTGCTCTCTGGCACGATCAGGGCTCCAGGGCTGCCCCACCCCCCACTCCATTCCCCATGTGGTGATATGGCCTGGGTATTAGGGTCTAACACTGACTTGCTCTGTTACCTGAGGCAATTCCTTACCCCCCTCTAGGTCTTAATCTTTATCTGTCAAAGGAGATGGGATCCTATTTCTAGTGATCCTTCCAATCTGCCAAGGTCAGGTGCTGCATGACCTGGACCCAGATCCTGCCATGCTTAGTAGGAGGCATTTTGCCGGCAGTCTGGATTCTAGAATTCCTCCAGCACAGATGTGTGAAGTCCAAGATTTAGAGTTCTCTCTAGGATCCTATACTCATCTGTTGGGCTTTGCAGTCAAAAGAGCACATGTCTCCATGCCACAGTCTGGCTTCTTCTAGATGGGGAACTTCGGCAAAGGTGAACTTCAGCTTCTAAGATTGCTGCTAGCTCAGAAGACAGGAGTCCTGTTCCTGTGCTGGGAGAAAGATGGGGCTGAGCTGTCCCCAGCTGGATGGTGAGGCCCCGCTGACATTTAAACTAAGTGCTTTTTCCACCATCTGTCCTTTGCTCCTCCAAAACCCTGCAGCCAGCAATATACCCACTTTATAGATAAGATTTCAAAGTCTGGGAGAGAAGCACTCAAGAAAGGTCTCTACAAGTCAGAGGTTGGGATCAAACTCAAACCCAGGCTTGTAGTCCAGAGTGGAATGCTGGGGATTTGAACCTGTCTCCTTCTTTGGTAGTTGTGAACTTACCTTTCTGAGCCTCACCTGTAAAAGCAGCAACAACACCTATGCCACAGGGCTGTCTGTAAGAATTAAGAACATGAGTTCATGAGTTGGAAAGGCAGAGATCTGTCCTTGAAAGCTCACCTCCAGAAAGCCTTCCCTGACTGCCACCCATCTGTTAGGCTTCTGCCTTTTGAGATCCCACAGACCTGAGCTCTCACCATTGAGAGTGTTGTTGCTGCCTGTTTCTACTCTGATTGCCTCCACCAGACTTTGGGTCCTTCAAGGCCAATAAGTTTTTCTGATTCATTTTCTGAACTCCTAGCAAGGGGTCCAGATGAGCTGGAATACAGGCAATGTTCCTTTCTTTCCTCTCTTCTTCCCTCCTTCCCTCTCTCCCTCTCTTTAGCTTTTTACCATATGAGGCTATCTTCTCCCTAAAAAGTGCTGTGGCAATGGGTACGTAGGTTCTCGGGGCGGAGCCCCCCAGCTCTCTTTCCCTGAGCCTTCTGGGTCCTGGGGCAGTAGAGAGAGCATTCTGGAGCCTGGAGGAAAAGCAATCACCCAGGGCTGGCAGGTGAAGGGCAGCTGGTGGTGTCCGGCTGGCAGGGGGCAACATATGGGCCTAGGGAGCAGGCAGGCCTGGGAACGCTGAGCCTGCACTGAAAGCTGTTTCCAGGCCTATCACATCGTCCCGGAGGTGACTTGCTGGGAGCTGTCAGCCATGCGTCCCCCGCAGAGGGGCAGTCTGCCTGTGCCTCTTCTGCCAATCCAGGAACAGAAGCAGAAACAGAAGGTCAGAGCTGCAAGGGGCCTCCTCTGAGGTCACCATGCCCAAAACCTCCTTTCAAAGGTGAGGAGCCTGAGACCTAGGGAAGGGCAGGGACTTGCCCAAGGTCACACAGGGAGGCAGGACTGGAAGCCAGATCTCTTGCTTCCTGTCTTGGATGCCTATAAAAACAGAGGGAGCAGAGAAATCTTGAAAATACACCAGTATTCAAGGAAGAGTTTTAAGGTGTTTTTTTTTTCTTTATCTTTTTTTCTCATTTGCTCTAACTTTGTAAAAAAAATTTTGCCACGATCAAATAGCCTTTTGTAATCAGAAAGAAAAATAAATAAATAAAAGAGAGGGAGAAGCTATCCTTAGTTATAACTGGCTTTTGTCTTTAGGAAAATGGTGCCAGAATTGTAATCTTACTGTTTTCTCCCCCACGGGGCCCTCATGGAACCCCAGGAAGATAGTGGGTGCGTGCCAGTTGCGAGGGCTCCCGGCTTCTCTCCAGCTATCATTTGGACTTGCAGTGGGGCAAGGATAGAAGCCTAGCCTAGGACCTGGAGCCCTGATTTCCTCAAGCGATCTGTCCTCCCTACTTGCCTGAGCCAGTCCCTTTACCTGGCTTGGACTTAGAGTTTCCATCTGTAATACAGTAGTTCTTACAACAGATTATGTTTTCTTGCCCCCCACCAGCAGAGCACAGTGCTTAAACACGTGGATACTGGAGCCCGAGATCCTGTCTCCCCCATACATTTACTTCATGATCTTAGGTGGGTCACTTAAATCCCATGGACCTCAGTTTCCTCATCTATAAAATGGGGATTATGCATCATGGATCGTTGCAAGAATTAAAAGAGTTAACGTCTGGAACGTGTTTAGGATTATGCTTGGCCTATAATAAGTGCTATATACATAGGTTGCATATTTTAATAAAACGAGAATCACTTTTCTGACTGGATGAGCAGTAAAAGTGGAATGGCTATTATTATCATAATTCTTTACTGGCCCCCAGGGAAGGGAGCTCTTTTGCAATTGGAACCAGCCTGGCCCAGTCTGAGCTCCCCCAGAGTCCTCCCCTCGGCCCCACTGCCCCACTCCTGACTGCTAAGCCCTCTCACAGGGATTCAGAGGAAACTTGGGATACTGATGAGTCAGGAGCCCAGGAATTACTGCTTAGACTTGGCTCTGACCTTTCACCTGACCCATGGGACCTCTCCTGCCTAGTGTTCCACTGATCCAGCCGCTCCAACCAGTTGCTTCTGAACCCTTCCCTCCTCAGAGCCTTCCCATGATCTTTCCTCTTCCAGAAACATCCAGTCAGAATGCCTCCTCAACTCTCCCAGACTACCCACCTTTGCCCCAAAGATCTAGCTGGTTTCCTCCCTGATACCCAGTCACAGCTACCCACACACTTGTCTTCCCTGGCAAACGGCGATAACTCTTTGACCTTTGCGTTCTACAGAGCTGGGCCCTAAAACCAAATCCTCCGTCTCTATAAATGCAATCTCAGCCAACCGGGCTTCAGTTTCCCCATCTGTGAAGTAGGCATAATACCTGCTGTAGAGGACTTTGTAAGGCTTCTGTTGGATAATACGGGGGAAACGCTTGGCCTACTGCCTGCCAGGGGCCAAGTGCTCTGTCAGTGGTAAGTCAGGTGACCATTCATGTTTTACAGTTCCTGGTGAACCTGTTTACCTCCTCCATCAGCTGAACATACCCCAAGCATGTGGGCTGGGAATCATCCTTTACCCCAGGGGTCCCTGGAGCAGCTGACCAGGGCCTGGCACCAAGGAGATGCCCAGTATACATCCAAGGACTCCACTTATATTCTGTCCTCTGGTTCTCAGCATTTGCCCAGCAAGGGGTGGGGTGGGGGGGAACCCTCTGCAGTTGGAGAAGCAGCAGCACCTAAAGGGGATGGGGAATGTGCTCCTGAGGGGCTCCTACCCACCCAGACTGCCCACCTGGGTAGGACCACCAACTATCTCCTGCTTCTGTGAACAGCTCTTTGCTTAGGGAGCTGCTGAGCTAATTGAGAATGACAAAGCACTGGTTAAGTGTCAGGAATTGATGAGTCTCCTGCCTCTTCCTGCCCCTCCTTCTCTTTGCCCATCTTGGCACCGTCTGGCCTGGAGGCCAGGCCTACAGGCAGACGGAGTGGTGAAACTGAGCACAGACTAGTATCAGATCTGAGGGCTGGCTGCTTCCGCCACCCTCTTGCGTGGGACTCTGGGCTCCATTCCGTTGGATCCATTTCCCCATCCTCAGGGCTCTTAACCTTGTGTTAAGAGCTGGGACAAGGCTGCGGGGCCAGGCCAAAGGGCTCTGCCCGAGGGACTGGGCAGGAGCTGCCAGGTGGGTTGAGATAGACAGTCTCAATAAGGCAGACAGCCCTGGGTTTACGTCCTAGCCCCGCCTCTCACCTGCTGTGTGATCCTGGGCAGGCTGCTTACCTTCTCTGAACAACATCACCAAAATGGGATTTGTTTGACAGCACTTAGCTCTTACTGGGAGAACCCTTATTTGTCCTAGATGTGTGTCTGTAACAGAGACTCCCTGGACAAGAGCATCTCTATCAAAAAGAACACAGAAATTAAAGGTGAAAACTTGTAGTGCAATTTGATAGCACGATAGTATGTCTTGAATGTTATAGTTAAAAAAAAAAAGGCTTGTTTTTTTAATTCATTTTATTTTTCAAGTAATTCATTTTCCTTGCATTTCATAAAAGTATTAGTCTGTAACAGATTAGAAATTTTTTTTAAGATTTTATTTATTTATTTGACAGAGAAAGATCACAAGTAGAGGGAGGGGCAGGCAGAGAGAGAGAGAGAGAGAGAGAGAGAGAAGCAGACTCCCTGCTGAGCAGAGAGCCCGATGTGGGACTCGCTCCCAGGACCCTGAGATCATGACCTGAGCTGAAGGCAGCGGCTTAACCCACTGAGCCACCCAGGCGCACCCCGATTAGAAATTTTAAAAAATGGTGCTTCTCCACAGATGGCTTGAGAAGCACTGCTTTAGAGCACCTTGTAAAACAGACGTGGTAGCAATCTTGTCACAACATCTACACAGTTCTAGAGTGTGATTTCCAGGGACCTTCCGCTTCTGTGGCTCCCAAGCCTTCAGGATCAAGACCAAATCTCTTAGCCTGGCTTTTAAAGTCCTCCTTATAAAGTCCCAACCTACTTTCTCATCTGGCCTTCTTCCCCATGACACAACCTTGTAATACAATCCTGTGCTCTCCCCCTGCCTCCCTCCCATGCCTTCTCACTCATTCATGCCTTTTCCTATGCTTCTCCTTCCATTTGGAATGCCCTTCTTCATTTTTCCCTGAGACTGGCAAACTCCTATACATCCTTCAAGGCCCACACCAAATGTCCCCACTCTTGGGAAGCCTTTCTCAGTGCCACCCCTGCACCTGCCCTGGGCTCTGTAGTACAACATGCTACTGAGAGACAGGATATTGTAGCGGTCAAGTCTACATACAAGCTCAAAAGTCAGAACAATGTGGAATGTGGACCTGACATTGCCGGTTGTGTGATCCTAGGCAGGTGCCTTTGTACCGTTGAGTTTCATTTTTCCCATCTATACAGTGGCATCTGCTGTGAGGAGTAGAGATGATGTGTGAAAAGTTCCCAGCACCGTGACCCATGGGAGAGACCCGAGATATGACAACTGTTGTTAACATTATTTCTCTGGTTGATTTCCCAGGTTGTTTTTTCTGTCTCCCAACAGACTGGTTGCTCCTTAAGAGCAGGGACACTTGGTGAGAGTGTCTGATGTATCTAGCTAGATGTTTCCCAGGCTCTGTGAAGGGCTTTTGCACAGAGGGTGTGTTTTGGGTAAGGGAAGACCTGAGTGTTCAAAGCCCATGGTCAAGAAACAATTCTTGAGACGTCTTTGGTGCAAGGAGGTGGTTTTATCAAAGCACAGGGATGGGACCTGTGGGCAGAAAGAGCTGCACCGGGTCCAGAGGAGTGACCCAGTGTATGCTTTCAAGTTGGGAGGGGTTTAGGGATAGCGTAAGCCTCTAAGGAATGTAGAAGCAAGGTTTCTGGGACCTTGAGGGGGCTAGCTGTTGTTGGGGAAAGGTCATTTATTACTGTCTAATAAAACCTGAGTCCTGAGACTCTTCCGATGTGTATCAGTGTGCCATATGCTTGGGGGATGACTGCCAACATTTATCTTGGGGGAGGGGGGCGGCAGGTAGAAATAAAGGAAGTTTCCAAAGGAATTCTTCCATTAAAGTAGACTTACAGGATCCTGGACAAGAGGGGCGGGGGAAGACTAAGATTGCCTTTTGCCCTTAGCAAAGTATTAACTTCAAGGCAGCTGAGTTCCTAGAGGAATGTCACTCTGCCTGTTTCAAGGATTTGTCAGTGGGATATAGGTGATAAGGAAACATAAATTTTCTTTTGCCTTTTTTCCCCACATCACTAGTGCCTGTGGCTCCCTTGTCCAGAGGAGGGCTGATTAACTAGCTCTATGGATTAAAAAAAAAATCCTTGATTTTTTATTTTATTTTATTTTATTTTTTTGCTGGTTTCCATGCAGTAAAAATACCCACCAAGGCCGCCAAGTTACCAAAAGTTTAACAACCCGCTTACAAAGTTCCTGAATATTTTCCTTTTAAGATTTTATTTATTTATTTATTTATTTGACAGAGAGAGAGAGACAAAGATCACAAGCAGGCAGAGAGAGGCAGGCAGAGGCAGAGAGAGAAGCAGGCTCCGCACTGAGCAGAAGGCAGTGGCTTAACCCACTGAGCCACCCAGGTGCCCCAAGTTCCTGAATATTTTAACAGTCTACTCCTGTGAACCACCCAGCTCCAGCACCCCCAGCTCCAGCACCCAGTTCCAGCACCCCTCTGGGTGTGACTACTCTGAGCCAAACGACAGCCGGAAAGGCTGAGACCCATAGCTGAAAGACAGGCTGCTTCCCGTGCCCTCTGCCCCGGCAACCCATTGAGGGCCACTCAGGGAAGGGCCATTAAGGTCGACAGGCTCCATACAGAGGTCCTCACTCATCCCCTCCCCCAAGCCTCCAGCCCCTTTGTTCTCTGTGAAATCTCCCATCCTTCTCCTCCCTCCACAGGAAGAACAGCAGGTGGGCCAGTGGGCCCAGATGATCCATCAATGACTCCTGGGCACCTGGGCAAAGGGGGACGACCTGGGCAGCCAACAGGGGCCTCTTTGCAATAATGCTGTCCCTACAGCTGCTGCAGATAACCCTGGTCACCTTGTCCCTTGGTCACAGTGGGGAGCAAAGAAAACTTGTGCACAACCTCCCCACCCTCCTCCTCTCCTCTGGTCGTGCCCTGCCTCCGGGTCTTTGCCTCTGCACTTCCCTCTGTTTGGAATGCCCTCTCCCTCTGCCCCGCCCCTACTTTCTGCCCAGTTCAATGCCCAGCTGCAACAGTCCTTCAAGAGGTTATTCACCGGCAGAAGTCTCCAGACCCCCTCTGCAGGTGCAGTTGGTGTCCCTTTTCCCTGCTACTTTGCCCAGCTGCCCTGCCCCTCCCCCTGCAGCAGTGGTTCCCCTTGGGATGCTTTTTTAAAATGCAAAGATCTGGCAACACCCTCTAAGGTGCGAATCTGGGCCCTAGGACATTTAAATATAGAGGACTGAGAACCTGACCCTATCTTAACTCACCAGGACGGTGGCTGATTCACCCCAAGGCTTCTAACCCCTCACCAGGACCACTGCTCAGTCTGCCTCCGTGGGATGGAATCCAGTGTCCACTGCTGAGGTCTCCCAGTCTGGAGGGCCCATCCTCCAGGCCCAGGGAAGGGTTACTCTGTACGAAGGGGAGGGGGGCTGAGCACCACATCCCCCGCAGGTGAGCTTTGGACTGAATTGTGTCTCCGCATCCCCCCAACAATTCATATGTTGAAGCTCCCCAGTGTGGTTATATGTGGACGTGGGGCTCTCCGGAGATAATGAGGGTTAAGTGAAGTCACGAGTGTGGGGACCTAATCTGATAGGGTTGGTGACCTCCGTAAGGACAGGAAAGAAAGAGACGAATTGCGGGCGCTGTGGCAAGGCTAGGTGAAGACCATAACAAAAGAGGTGCCTGTCTGTAAGTCAGGAAGAGAGCTCTTACCAGGAACTGAATTGACGGGCACCTTGATCTTGGACTTCTCAGCCTTCCAATCTGTGAAAAAAAAAAAAAAAAAAAAAAAAAACCACCACAGTTTCATTTCAGCCAGCCAGTCTGCAAGCTTCTGTTCTGGCAGCCTGGGCCGAATGAGGCCCATGCTGTGTCCTGTGCTTGGAAGGATTTTCCCCTGATCTCATGGTGGCTCCTTATGTCTCTCAGATTTCAGCTGAAATGACATGTTGAAGGGGCCCTGCTCCCACCTCACCAGAAGCTGGAATCTAGGGTCTCCTGCTTAACTCCCTGAGCCTTGAACCCTAGGTGGCATCCTGGGGCCTGAACTCTATGAGTTGTTTTTAAATATCCAGAATCTGACCACGCATCCTTCCAGGCTGGTCCACGCCACCATCACCCGTCTCCCCGACAACTACAGTGGCCCCCTGTTTGTCTGCCTGCCTCCTATGGTCTCCTCAGGACCCTGCAGGAGCCCCCCTAAGTCTGACTATGTCATATCTCTATTGAAACCTCTTCCTTGGCTCCCGCTTTCTCTCAGACCAAAAGCCGTCATCCCTAAACTGTCCCCCAGGGCCTTGCAGAACTGGCCCCTTCTCCAACCTCTCCATCCACATGTCCTCCTGGCCGCCCCGTGGATGCATCAGGCACGCGCCCAAGCCAGGGCCTCTGTACACGTGGTTCCCTCTCCCCATAACACCCTTCCCTCGGAAATCTGCGTGGTTCGTTCCTTCTCATTCTTCATCTTTGCTCAAACATCATGTTCTCACCAAGGCCTTCTCTGAACATTTGTTGGGAATGACCCCCTTTCCTAAACCCTCCAGGGCTGGCTTCTGGGAGCACCACCAGCCCACAAGCATAGGACCCTGTGCTCAGAAGGGCCCCATGCTTCCCACTTTATGTTCCACCAGCACTGTCTTGAGATTCTTGATAATTTTATCTTCGGATCTGTGTGTTGTAAGTGAAATCTGATGGGACAAGGGAGTGTGCACCAGGAACTTGGCCTCAGCTCACACACAGGCTGCCTGCTCCCCGCCCATTCATACCTCTGGCCCCAGTCAGCCTCCTCTCTCTGGCCCCACCCAATGATTGTGGCTGTCTTGGGTGCCTGGCAGGACCCAGATCACAGGCACCGGACAGGGGCGGGGAAGGTCAAGGGCATGCACCCCACAGGGTCTTGGGCCAGGGCATGGCCATTCCTACCCTTCACTGGCAGCGTCACAGCACATCTGGTAGGTGATTGGCCAGAAGCCACATCTCAATGGGGGTAAGACCCTGATCCAGTTACTGAGCACATTCTAGAATGGAAGTTTAAAGACCCTTGGGTGTTAACCATCTGCCAACCGTTGCAGCAGTAGACCCATGGGAAGAAGTTCAGATCCACGGGCCCCACCTTCATCTGGGGTGATACGCATCAGTCCTGAATCTGGTGGAAGGGATGGTTTGGTAGGGGGAGCTTGGTGGCCGTCAGGCTCTGGAGAGTGGACGTGTCCCTTATAGTGGGGTAGGGTTCCTGGGAACCCAGAGACCTGAGGTCTCTCTGTGCCCAGGAGAGCTCCCTTACTCTGGCTGGGTGGCTAGGCAGATCAGCTCTTCCTCTTTCCAGTCCTATTTGGCCTCTTCTGGTAGGTTTGGGCCACCCTTGGGGACAAGCCATGAAATAGAAATTGTGTAACTTCTGTCATTCCACATACGAGTTGAATGCTCTAATATTTTCATTTCAAAGCTGGCATTGCACAATAGAAAAAGGTAAAACCCATGCTGATAATTTAAATTTAAGGTATTTTTTTAATCTTTTTTTTTTTATTTTAAGATTTTATTTATTTGACAGAGATCACAAGTAGGCAAAGACGCAGACAGAGAGAGGAGGAAGCAGGCTCCCCGCTGAGTAGAGAGCCCGATGCAAGGCTCCATCCCAGGACCCTGAGATCATGACCTGAGCCGAAGGCAGAGGCTTTAACCCACTGAGCCACCCAGGTGCCTCTGAATTTAAGTTTTTTTCTTTACCTTGCATGACATTAAATAGCAAGTAGAAAACAGTGACAAGTCGAGAGACAAGAGAGAGATGGGCGCCTGGGTGCCTGCCTTAGGCTCAGGTCATGATCCCCGGATCCTGGGACTGAACCTTTGCTCCTTGCTTCACACGGAAATTGCTCCCTCTCCCATTCCCCCTGCTTGTGTTCCCTCTCTTGCTCTCTCTCTCTCTCTCAAATAAATAAGTAAAATCTTTAAAAAAAGAGAGAGAGGGGCGCCTGGGTGGCTCAGTGGGTTAAGCCGCTGCCTTCGGCTCAGGTCATGATCTCAGGGTCCTGGGATCGAGTCCCGCATCGGGCTCTCTGCTCAGCAGGGGCCTGCTTCCCTTCCCCTCTCTCTGCCTGCCTCTCTGCCTACTGTGATCTCTCTCTGTCAAATAAATAAATAAAATCTTTAAATAAATAAATAAATAAATAAAGAGAGAGAGAGAGAGAGAAGCGAGACTGCAGAAAGAAGGGAAAAAAATCTCCTGCGTACATGTAACAGCTTGTTTCCTCTGCTTTTAGAACAAGCCCCACGTTCTCAGTTTGCACGGGGCTCCACAGCTTATGGAGTCAGCCTCATCTCGGGCACTCCTGGTCCTGTTGTGTTGTCTTATTTTTACAACACTCGCTGTATCTTGGCACTACAGAACTGACTTTTTTTTTTTAATTTTATTTATTTATTTGACAGACAGAGATTACAAGTAGGCAGAGAGGCAGGCAGAGACAGGGGAAGCAGGCTCCCTGCTGAGCAGAGAGCCCGATGCGGGGCTCGATCCCAGGACCCTGGGATCATGACCTGAGCCGAAGGCAGAGGCTTAAACCCACTGAGCCACCCAGGCGCCCCAGAACGGACTTATTTTTTGTGGTTATCTTTTCTGGTCTGCTTCCCCACCAGCATGTGGGGCCCCTGGAAGGTGGCATTTTTTTCTGTTTGGTTCATGGCTGGATCCCGAGGTTACCGAGGTGACCAGGACACCATAGGAACTGCAGAAATGTTCAGGGAATGTTGAACGAAACGATGCTACCTGGCAAGACTGAGGCCCATCGGGTCCCTCCCCTCCCGAGCTCCTCCCCAAGGCCTGTTTTGTCTATTTTGGCCAAGACAGTTCCTATTAGAACTTTGTGGTTCCAGCATTTCCTTTCCAGAGCTTTCGTGTCTCCTGCCAGCCCCAGCTCTGTCGGTGCGAATGGTGGCAGCTCTGCAGGCTGCGAGGAACCCACCAGGTGCCGGACCAGAGGCTTCTCTCCTTCCTGGAATTCCTTAGGTCATTTCCATCCATTGTCTTTGGCTATAGCTTCTTGAATTAGTCTTTCCACCTTGGGAGGGCTCCCTTGCTGGTTTCCCCATCTGCATCCAGGTCCAAATCCTTTTTGGCTCCAAATCCTTTCTTGGGGTTTCCTTGGCCCTTCCGCCTCTAAGGGCCAGGGTGACCTTGGGCAAACGTCCAGCTTTCCTCTGGGGAGGCCCTTGTGAGATGAAGGGGGGCTGCTCTTGCCTTCCCCCCAGGGAAAGGCGGCGGGGCCAGAGTCCTTCGGAAGAACAATGGTGGAGAAAATGGCAGTTGCTTCTGTTGCCTGTGAGTGTCTGTCGGCACTGAACCCGGATGCCAGGTGACCCCATTCCTTCCCCTTTAGTTACACAAGAAACCATCCTGCTTCACTGCTGCTATGAGCAACCCCGGCGATTCAGTCATTCTGCAAACGTGTGATGGGACAGAGCTCATCGTGTAGGAGTCCCAGACTCTGCTCCCCCTTTCTCCTAAAGAGCATTCGGGTTGTGACTACTCAGCAGGCCTCTCCCCTTTCCCACCTCTCTTATTTATCGTAGGACTCAACTGCTCTTTGCTGAGGCAAAGAAACCCCCAAACAAAGCAGCGTGAAGAGGACAGGAGTGTATGCCCCTAGAGAGACCTGCTCCCTTCCCCGGAGACTTCTGCCCCAGGCTCTGTGGGCCCCACCCCGGGTAGTTACCCTGTGGGCCCCCAGCCATCAGGGAGGAAGAGGAGGGGACACAGAGACCCAAGGCCTAGGGCTGAAAGTGACTTCCACCCCTGCAGTGACATTCTGGTGGCTGGGACGTGGTCCCAGGGCCACTCCTGGGAGGGAGGGAGGCGGGGAATCAGCAGGTCTAGCAGAGCAGCCCTGTTGCCCGGAGGAGGAGGGGCCCAGGACTGGGAGGACAGCCCGCTGATGCTGATCCGCAACACCTCCTTTCTCCCCATAAGGTGACTCTGGCTTTTGGACAATCTGGTTTCCAGGTTTTGTGTCATGGAGTGGAAAAGAGAGGAAAAGGGACAGAAATGCAGTGGGAAGAGGATTTTAAGGGTATTAGAGAGACACAAGTCACAGCTGGAATTATTTTTAAATTACTTTTGCTTAATGGTCTGTGTCTTATTAAGTGCTCTGGCCTCCTGGTGCAGGGACTGGGCCCCCAGGGGTCCCTGGAAATGTGGGTTACACGTGCCCAGTGCACTTGTAATCTCCCAGGCCCTGTGCTGAGACTGAGGCCACAGGACACGCTTTCTGCCCTCCAGGAATCCACAGTCCAATGGGGAAGACAGATGCAGGATTAGAGGCAAGTCCAAGCTGCTGAAAAGACGCTGAGGGAATTAACTCGGGCTTGGCAGGGTGGGGGAGGGGTGGGCAAGAAAGGACTTAAAAGGGACATCATGTGCTAGGTTTACCTCTGCCTGTGGGAAACACTCCATTTTCTAACACATTGTGCTCAAGAGATGGAAAGCAAAGGGAAGAAGATGAAGTCAAGATTGCAGAAACTCAGGTCGTGGCCCGGCTGTTGTGCATCCTAGGGCAAGTCCCTGTCCCTCTCTAATCACCTTTGTTCCATGCCATGTGCTGGGCCACTGTTGCATGGTCTGCACTCTTGGAGGAAGTAGTGAAAGGCTCAGTTGCCGACAGACAAAATACAGGAAGGTGACCCCTTCTCCAGGCTGATGTGGACCCCACGCTCGGACACACAGGATGGAGATGGGTAGATTTCAGCCACACTTCCCCCCTGGCTTCCCACCCTTGTTCAGTGCACAGCCCACACAGCTGTGTGTAGGCAGCAGCTTTGCAAATCAGCTCCCAAGGTGCTGTGTGATCCCAAGGGGGTAACTTCTGTGGGGTTCCCCAGAACCCCAATAATCCCTGGAACACCCTTCTCACCAGCAGGTTTCCTTTTTCCTGGGCTCTGCAACAGGTGCAGAGCTCACATGGGGCAAGCCAGGCACCTAGGGCACATGGTTAAGGAGATAGTCATGGTCGCGGTGACCATTGACAATGGGTGCCTCCTTAAATTTTGCACACAGGGCACCTCACCTGCCTCACCTTAGTCCTAGCCCCATTCTATTGGGTTCCCACAGATCTGGGCAGGTGGTGGTAGCTTTTCAAAGGAAGGTGCTGGAAAACTACCTGAGACCTGCTAAGGGAGGCTTCTCTCAGCAGTGGGGAGCCATGGAGGGGACTGCTCCCAGAAGAGGAGACACAGGGCAGGTGGACCATGGTCCGGGGAAATGGGGTGGGGTGCCAGGAGAGGCTCTGTGCCCGAGAACCTCGACTTTAGCTAGAACAGTAGGGGGAGACGGGGAGGGCCAAGTAACCAGGCCCCTTGCTGGTGATTTGAGAGGTCTGAGAGAAGACGATGCTTCTGGGCCCTGAGGAGGCAGCCTCCAAGGGTGGCCTCCACTGAGCTGTCCACCTTCGGGACCTCCAAGGCCCACCCCAGGGTGGCTCTGGAGGCAGCGAACTTGACACCCAATGCTCTGTGAATTCCAGACTCAGGCCATCTCGAGTCAGTTAGGACATGTCCAGGCCGTGGTCCCTCCAGCAGGGGAAGCCAGGACGAAGTCAGCCTCGCCTCCCAGACCTGGGGAAAACCTCTGACTGCCTCTTGAACTTCCCGAATATCCAAACCCACTTTCCCTTCTGCCTGGGCTGATAGCTGCTGAGTGTTTTTAGAAAAATCAACTCATCGTCACTTAAATAATTTATCTTCAAAGGAAACTATGTAAACGGGAAACTTGCAGGATGGCCATAAATAGAAGCTTTGCAATTGCACGAGGACAATGTTAATCGAGTCGTGTCCTGAAATTCTGGCTGGGTTCTGGTGCCCCGAGTGTTCTGAATTCGAGGGCCAGTCTTTGTGTTCAAAAGGAGGTTAGCAAAGGTCAAAAACATCAGAAAGAAGGATGGTATCCACCTGAGACTCCCCTTTCATGTCAGGAATGGAACCATATTCTCCCACTGTGAGTCTGAGTCCTTTAATGTGGCATTCGTGCCCGTCTACCCCATTTCACAAATGTGTCCCCTCCCTTTTAAAAAAACGGCTCCCAGGAAGTCCTGAACATAGGACAAGAGCTACCCTTCAGAGTTGGGGTGGGAGTTGCTGGGGCCTCTGGTTCTGGGAATGGGCTGGGCCCTGAGCTACACCCCAGCCTCAGCCTGGTTACTCCTGTCTCAAGCGAGTCTTGGACAGGCTGGTCTCGATACCCTTTAACCTCAGTCGTGTAGGAGCGGACACAATAGTAGGTGCTCAATAAATGCATGAACTCAGAGCTCTTGGAAGAGAGATGGGTCAGACCTCAGGAGCGTCTGGGGGCCTGGCTATGGTGGGGGCTCCCAGAGAGGCTGGTTCATCTCAGGGTCCAGCCTCAGCCCTGACAGGGGGAACCCCAGTTCAGTTGCCTGGAGTGAGAGGGTTGGGGCAGACATGGTCCCAGAGAGAGGCCACTGGGAGGGATGGGTGTGTGCACAAGAGAAGCTTGTGGGTTTGGCGCTACAGTTTTGTGGTGACAACTGTTTCCCACGACTAAAGCGGTGATAAAAACAGGAAGTATCAAGCAGCGGAGACCTTCCTCGATCCTACCAGCCCTCTGTCTCCTCCACATCCTCACACACCAGGCTGGTAACCTGTCTGGTGTGAGGCGTTCTGAGAAGTCCCAAGAATCTCTGAGCATTTGACGCGCCTTGCTGCCCACTGTCTCAGGCACCACGACCACGGGGGGGCACCGGCTCTGCTGGGGGGCGGGGGTGGTGCCTGGCTTTCTGGTCCAGCTCTGCCATCCTCTCACTGAGTGACATTGGGCAAATTTCCAACACC
This sequence comes from Neogale vison, assembly GCF_020171115.1. Lineage (NCBI taxonomy): Eukaryota > Metazoa > Chordata > Mammalia > Carnivora > Mustelidae > Neogale > Neogale vison. Next base: position 18,874,927 of record NC_058092.1, on the reverse strand, counting down.
CCCCACCCTCCGCCTCAGCCCTGGACCTGGATTTCCTCATTACTGAATGGAAAGGGCTGGATATCTGACTGCCAAGGGCTCTTCCTTCCCAGGCATCCCGCAGGATCCTGGGGGCAGCAGGAGAAGTGACTGGGGAGACTGGAGAGGAGAGGTTGTCCCTGTGGCAGGAACAAACATGAGCCCAGTTCCCTGCAGACTCCAGATCCAGGGCACACGCACCCATACTCACACACACTCCCACACAGACACCCCTCCCCCAACACATACACACGGCATGGGCACAGCTCCATCAGTGAAAGTGAGAGAAAGCACAAGTCATATAGCTGACAATGCCGGCTGGGATCAGGGGCCACAGAGAAGGACGAAAGAGCCGGGCCCCACCATGCCCTTGGAGGGCCCCTGGGCCAGGGAGACAGACCAGCTTGCAGGAACAACAGCACAGAGAAAGGCATTATAACAGGGACTGGTGGTTTTGGGGTGGAAGAGAACAACTCTGCAGGGGCTGGGGGGGAGTACTTGACCATTATTTACCCATTGTTTATGTATTATTTATCATCATTATTATTTATTTTAATTTTTTATAATATTGAGATAGAATTCATAGTACATAAATTTCACCATTTTAAAGTACGCAATTCAGTAGGTTTTTAGCGTGGTCACAATGTTGTGCAACGTCCCCACTAATTCCAGAACATTTCCGTCACCCCAGAATGAAACACGGTACCGCTCAGTAGTCGCTCTTGGTTCTTTCCTCCCCGCTGCCCCTGGCAGCCGCCAGTCTACGTTCTGTCTCTCTGGATTTGCCTATTCCGGACAGTTCATGGAAGAGGAACCCTGGCGCCGGAGACCTTTTATGACTGGCTTTTTCCCTTGGCATAAGTGTTTTCCGGTTCATCCATGATCACGGATCAGTACTTCACTCGTTTTCACGGCTGACTAGTGCCCCGTCGTATGTCTATACCACGAGTTGTTGAGCCATTGGTCCACTGATGGATATTCGGGTGGTTTCCACTTTTGGGCTATTATAATGCATCATGTATCAAGTTCTTTCTCCCAGGCACCGTTTCAAGAGTTCCTCAGCAGCGTCCCACGTAGCCCTTCGCTCCAGTCCTTTGAGGGGAGTACCCTCTTAATCCCCTTTACGCAGACAGGATTTGCCTCCGTGTGGCGCTGTGTGCATGGGGACTCTGTGAGGACGCGACTCCCTTCCAAGCCACAGCACTTTATTGTGAAAGCGAGACCCTCCAGGGCCCCGTCGAGTTGACTGAATGGATTGAGTCGGGAGATGCTCCTCCGGCCTGTGTGTCCAAGTGCTGGCCTGGGGCAGAGCTCCCACCAAGCCACGAAGGACACGGGCAGTGCCTGGGAAAGCAGCCTTTGCTGTTGGAAGCCACTGAGACTGGGGCTCGTTTGTTACTGCCGCAGTGCCCAGCCTTCCCTGACGGCCATGGTGCTTCCATGGGCTGGGACCCCGGTCTCCTCTGTGCATGGAAGCAATGTCCAGGCTTGCAGATGGCGCACACAACAGAGCTTGAGGTCAGGCGGAGGGCAGGCAGTGTGGCTTGAATTTCCAAAGACTTGGCGAGTGCATTTTGGGAGCTGATTTTCATGAAGGTTCTGTCACACAGTGGCCAAAACTTTACCCAGATAAGACTCGCGGTTGTGGATCAGGCTCCCCCTGGAGGTTGTTTCCAGATGCCCCTTTGCACTCCTTGAGAACAACCACTCACCTTGGCAGATAATCAGAACCAAAGTAAGTACCGATGAAGAATCTACCAGATACATCATGGAGCACTTTTCATATTTGTTTATATGTTAACCTCCTGGCCACTCTCTGGGACAGCTACCGTTATCACCCCCAATTTCCAGATGAGGAAAGTGAGACTCAGAGAAGTAAAGAGACTCGCCCAAGGTCCCCAAATAGGTGGGAAAGGTAGAGTTTGAACCTAGGTCTGCCTACTTCTAGAGCTCACGTTCAACTCACTATCTTTTGACCACGAAGGTCGTCTTGCTGACCTTTGAGCAACTCGGCATCTACCAGTGTCTTATGCTGGAATTGACCATTAGGTCTTCCAGGGAAATGACACCATAGCATATAGACTGAGCCCACGGTTAAAGGTCAAGAGCCTTGGGTTCAAGTTTTTCTTTTCTTTTCTTCTTTTTTTTTTTTTAAAGATTGTATTTATTTATTTGACAGTCAGAGGTCACAAGTAGGCAGAGAGGTAGACAGAGAGAGGGGGGCAGGAAGCAATCTCTCTGCTGAGCAGAGAGCTGGATGCGGGGCTCCATCCCAGGACCCTGAGATCATGACCTGAGCTGAAGGCAGAGGCTTAACCCACTGAGGCACCCAGGTGCCCCTGGGTTCAAGTTTCTGATCCTGCTTTAACTTACCCCACAGCTTAGGGCAAATTCCTCCCCCTCCCTGGGCCTCAGTGTTCACATCCATGAAATGGGATATTTTGACTAGATCAGCGGTTCCCATGTTAGCTGGACATCCAAAGCTGCTTAAAAAATACTGATTGATGGTCCCTTCCCCAGATCTGCATTATCAGGTCTGGGGATCCCAAATCTGTAAGTGATTCACACCCCAAGCAAGGCCTGGGAACCCTGCTACTAGGGACCTTCCCTAGCTCAGCCTATGAGTTTATGGAAGCAGAAGAAACCAACCCAGTAACCATGTTGGAGAGTCTGAGTCAAAGACCAAATGCAACACTTTCTGGACAGTGTGTTGTGGAAGAATTCAGAAGGAAGTCGGTTGGACTGTGAACGTTGGGGTGGGAGGAAGGTAGAAGCAGAAGCTGGCTTTAGTCCGTTTTCATGGTTTCATTTTCTCTGCGGAAGAAAATCACATTTCCAGTGAAATGACCTTTCCTGGCCTCTTTGCAGTTAGAAGGGGTGGTCCTGGCTAATGAAGGAGGTAGAAGTGATGAGTGTCAGCTCCAGGCCTGGCCCTAAAACTCATGCATGCTCCCTTCCCATTCTGTGGTGAACTTGGACATGAAGCGCGGGGCTCCAGGGAGATGAGAAGCACCCCCAGCCCACCACTGCGTGGATGGCTGGATGAGGCCGCAATGAGCTCAGACTGTGTTGAAGGATAGAGATGATGGGACTGCTTGTTGTAGCAGCTGGTGGTACTCAGCCTACTACAGCCTGGAGGAGGAAGTGGGACCAGAGCAGGCTCTGAGAAGGCAAGTAAGGTTTGGACACACGGACATTCCAGAGGGAAGGAACAGAGGGAAGTTCCGGAAGCAAGCGGGTGGGAGCAAGACCAGGCTAGAGAGAGATTTGGTGTGATTGGTGTGGAGGGCCACACCGGTGTGCTGGAGTCAGCTCACACCCGCGCTGGAGAGCCAGCCTTAGCAACCTTTCCCAGCTCTGTGCTCAGTGAAAGCCCTCACTTTAGTAGCATGAAATTGGTCATGGTGGGAGTATTTACACCATGGCAACCAGCAAATGCTATAAGCCAAGGCTTTTATTCTCCTATGGTTATACAGTTATCAGCGTGCTACTGGTTGTACCCACATGCAAATGGGTCCTTCCCATCTGAGAGGCAGTGGGAGGACCAGAGCCCCTGCCGCCGGGTCTAATTCTTGCCCTGCTGAGCTGAGTGGCTTGGGACAACTGAACGTCACCTTTGAGTCTCAGATTCCTCATCTGCAGAATGAGACTACTAACCGTACGCCCTTCACGAGGCTGCTTGTGGACAATGAATGAGATCATGTATGTGGAGCCTACCTGCTCTCAGGACCACCATTCCCATGCACAGGACAGCCTCTTAGAAGTACCTGCAGCTCTCTGGAAGCTTCCTCTGGCCAGAGAGCATGTTCACCAAGCCAGGGCCAGTTTGCCAACATTCAGCAGGCTGGGGAGTGCTGGGACCTTGAAGTCTTTGGAAACAGTCCTCAGCCAAGGGTGGGTGGGAGCTGGTGGACAAAGAGTCCAGCCCTCTCACTTCTTCATTAGGACAGATCTGAGGCCCACCCTGTCTCCTGGAAGTCTCCAGAGGGGCTGAGCCTCGCCTATCCCTAGCCTGACATGGATTCTTTCTTCCCTGCCTCAGTTTCCTTCTTCCTTACCGGTGCTTCTTGGGATCACTGCCCAAAGGAACTTCTCCCCATCCTTATCTCAGGGTCTGCTGCTGGGGGAACCCAACCCAGAGAGCAGCCAAGATGATCAATAATCAGAATCACCTCTTTTTGTGCCAGGAGATTTACATGGTGAGATCCCATCTGAAGTTGGCTTGTCCTTACAGAAACCCGACGAGGCAAACAAGGGATTATCCAGTCCATTTTGCAGAGGGAGACACTGAGGCTCAGAGAAGAGCAGTGATTTGCTCAAAGACGTACCACCATCAAGGAGAAGGGCTAAAACGAGGGTGTCCGTGTTCCAAGTTTCTAGCTTTGAGTTGCTCTGGGCTCCTGGAGGGCCCTGAGCTGGCTGGGAGGGTGGTCTCTACCCCTCGGACTCTTCTCCCCTGAGGGTGAGGCTACCTCTGGTCCCTACATGGGCCTGGGACTGTGAAGGGCAAATGGGCTGGTGGGAGGAATGGCCAGTTATTAAATCCATCTATCACTCTGCAGGTCTGACCTCATTCTGTCCTGGGAAAGCTAGTTCTGCCCGAGGTGGCTGTGAGGGTAGGATGGGGCGGGATGCTGACCCAGCAGGAAAGGGTAGGTGGGGGCCTGCGAGGCCAGACTGGCTAGGGTAGGATGAGGTCAGAGACAGCTCCTGGCTCTCTGTGTCCAGACAGTGTGAGAGCAGCCAGGGGCCCAGGGACAGGCAGAGCCATTGTAATGCAGTTGACCACGGACACCTCCCTGGGACAATGGCCTAAAGAGGGAGCCCTCTTCGGTATCCCTGCCTCTAATTGACTCCCCATCACTGCCTGAGCCCTCCAGACCCAGGATGCCAAACCCAAGAAGATAGGGGTCAAGGGCAATATAGTGGCCATGACATAAACTTGGCTGTGCTCATGGAGGCCTACCACTCTACTATCTAGTGAGCACCAGCTGTGGGCAACACATGACCCATTTCATCCTCAGGCCACGTGAGGAAGGGTTAGGGTTGACTTCTGGAGCCTGAGGGACTCGGGTCAGAATGCAGGTCCCACCCCGTGGGCATCTGTGCACCACCTTCCCTGGCTAACCTTAGCCCCCACATGGGTGAAATGTGGCTAATAATAACCCTCATATCGTTGGAGGAACGTGGTGAGGATTCGATGGTAGATCTGTGTGACTTGCTCAACTCAGAGCCGGGCACACGGACACTTGGTAAGTGACAGCAACAGCGATGACATTAGCACCTGGGCTGCACAGGGTGCTGTCCTGAGCCCTTTCCATGGTTGTCAGCCACACTGAGGGGGCGGGACTGTTGTTAAGCCTCCTCTCACAGGTGAGGGAGCCAGAGCTCGAAGGGGTGAAGTCACCGGCCCAAGGTCACACCGCTGGCTGCCGGGTGGCGGAGGTAGGACTTGAATTCAAGTCTCTGTGCCTTGAGGGTCCGACTAGCAAAACCCCCACCCTCCTTCGTACCCCACTCCCAGTAAGTGAGGCTAAAAACCCACTGGCTCATCTCTTCGGTCCTTTAAGAGATGCTGCTGTGCGAAGCTTTGCCAGAGGTTCACAGAGGTCAAGGCATCAGCCCTGGGCTGCAGACAAGACTGGACAAGAGCCGGGACTGGGACTGCCACCAGGGCCTCTGTCTCTCTGGCCAGGCCTCGTGTGGAGCCCTGGATGTCATCCGCAGCTCTGCTCTGGCCTCGCAAGGCAGGGTGTCTTATCCGCAGGCCCTGCCCCCACCTCACCCGCTCCTGTGGAAAGGAGGGAGCCCCCGCCGGATTCCCAGGCCACTGAAGTGTGGGATTGAGGCCCCATTCTTTTCTCTACCACTAGAAGGTAATTTGCCTGGAACACGTTGAGCACTTAAAATATTTGGTCACATTGCCACCGTCTAGGTTACCATGGTGACCTCTCTTTGAATTTGCTTCCTAGGGGGAGTGCATAATAATTAATACAGCACTTAGCACTGCTGCCCACAGAGAATGTGGGGGGCATCCCAGACTTGCCCTGGGACTGACTTCCCCTCGAAGCAGGGTCTTGGGGTTCCCCAAGGAGTCACCTGTCACCCTGTCCACCCTTTCAGTGGCCCTGGCAGCCAGGTCATGGGAGCTGGAGTAGATTAGAGAGCCTTCTTTTACCAACGGGGGACTCGAAGCTCACGAGAGTAAGTGACTCACTCATTCAAGGCCATAGGACAGGATCCAGGCAGCCTTAGCATCAGGCCGGAAGGCTGGTTTCCTAAGCTGCAGGACAGGCTCTCAGGGAAGCCCAGCCCTGAATCTCTTCCCTTCCTAAGTGCACTTGAGGCGTGTGAGAGGGTGAAACATTGCCCTCTCTGGACGCCAAGGAGGGGGCCAATGGCCTGTGCTCAGTCATCGCCCGTTCAGACCCAAGCAGATTATGAGATGAGGCAGGGTGTCAGGAACCAAGCTTGTGGGGAGGCTGGAGGAGCAAGCGGATGGACTACGATGGGAGAGGAGCCTGGGAGGGAGCTCCGGGCAATGAGGGCTTGGCCATTTCTGGAGAGGGACCCCAAGAGGGGGAAGGGCAATGCGGGGGCATTCTGCCCCTGTGCTCCTCTCCACCCGCTCCTCCCCTTCATTTCTTGGTCTCTGCTCACTCCAGCTCATGATGAGAAATGGAAAGACATAGAGTAGGGGCACCTGGGTGGCTCAGTGGGTTAAGTCTCTGCCTTTGGCTCAGGTCATGATCCCATGGTCTTCGCATCGAGCCCCGCATGGGGCTCTCTGCTCAGAAGGGAGCCTGCTTCCCCCTCTCTCTCTGCCTGCCTCTCTCCTACTTGTGATCTCTCTCTCTCTCTCTATCAAATAAATAATTAAAATCTTTAAAAAAGAAAGAAAGACAGGGCGCCTTGGTGGCTCAGTGGGTTAAAGCCTCTGCTTTCGGCTCAGGTCATGATCCCAGGGTCCTGGGATCGAACCCCACATCGGGCTCTCTGCTCAGCGGGGAGCCTGCTTCCCCCTCTCTCTCTGCCTGCCTCTCCACCTACTTGTGATCTCTCTCTGTCAAATAAATAAATAAAAAATCTTTAAAAAAAAAAAAGAAAGACAGACAGACATAGAGTAGAAAGAATAAGAAGTCTCTTGAATCCAGATTCCATCCCTTTTCTCTGATGAGGAAACTGAGGCTCAGAGAGGCCTTAGAGAGGTCCACAGACCCATAAGCAGCACGCGATCAGCAGGAATTTGAACGCACATCAGTCTGTAGCACCTGAACTCCTAACCGTTACCCTTGGGCTGGGTTCTTTCTCTGTTCCCACATTCCCCTTGGGGGTGGGGCTGAGGGCTTGGGGAGATGTTAGCATTGATAGAGAATGGAAGGGAATATGGGTGGGCTTGAGGCTGCCCAGGGCTGATGAAGAGCAGGACACAGGGAGGAGGAGAAGGTCGACTTCTTTGTTGGGAAACTGGAGGAGGCACAGCTCAGGCAAAAACCTGGGAGCTTAGGAGCTTCAGCTCTGGAGGTTGGGTTATAGCAAAAGGGAAGGGAGAAGAGGAGAGTAGGGAATGGCTTTGCTATCTCCAGCCACGGTCAAAAATTAAACTTGCATGAACATCGCCAAAGGCAAGGGAAGCAAAGGCAAAAATGAACTTTTGGGATTTCATCAAAATCAAAAGCTTTTGCACAGCAAAGGAAACAGTTAACAAAACCAAAAGACAACTGACAGAATGGGAGAAGATATTTGCAAACGACATATCAGATAAAGGACTAGTGTCCAAAATCTATAAAGAACTTAACAAACTCAACACCCAAAGAACAAATAATCCAATCAAGAAATGGGCAGAGGACATGAACAGACGTTTCTGCCAAGAAGACATCCAGATGGCCAACAGACACATGAAAAAGTGCTCCATATCACTCGGCATCAGGGAAATACAAATCAAAACCACAATGAGATATCACCTCACACCAGTCAGAATGGCTAAAATCAACAAGTCAGGAAATGACAGATGCTGGCGAGGATGCGGAGAAAGGGGAACCCTCCTACACTGTTGGTGGGAATGCAAGCTGGTGCAACCACTCTGGAAAACAGCATGGAGGTTCCTCAAAATGTTGAAAATAGAACTGCCCTATGACCCAGCAATTGCACTACTGGGAATATACCCTAAAGATACAAACGTAGTGATCCAAAGGGGCACGTGCACCCGAATGTTTATAGCAGCAATGTCCACAATAGCCAAACTATGGAAAGAACCTAGATGTCCATCAACAGATGAATGGATCAAGAAGATGTGGTATATATACACAATGGAATACTATGCAGCCATCAAAAGAAACGAAATCTTGCCATTTGCGACAACATGGATGGAACTAGAGCGTATCATGCTTAGCGAAATAAGTCAAGCGGAGAAAGACAACTATCATATGATCTCCCTGATATGAGGAAGTGGTGATGCAACATGGGGGCTTAAGTGGGTAGGAGAAGAATCCATGAAACAAGATGGGATAGGGAGGGAGACAAACCATAAGTGACTCTTAATCTCACGAAACAAACTGTGGGTTGCTGGGGGGAGGGGGGTTGGGAGAAGGGGGGTAGGATTATGGACATTGGGGAGGGTATGTGCTTTTGGGTAAATTGGAAGGGGAGATGAACCATGAGAGACTATGGACTCTGAAAAACAATCTGAGGGGTTTGAAGTGGCGGGGGGGGTGGGAGGTTGGGGTACCAGGTGGTGGGTATTATAGAGGGCACAGCTTGCATGGAGCACTGGGTGTGGTGAAAGAATAATGAATACTGTTTTTCTGAAAATAAATAAATTGGGAAAAAAAATTAAACTTGCAGTGTTTTGTTCATTGTGAACAAACCTGGGACTTTAATATGCTGCCACCAGGTGGCGGTGTAACTTGGCTGCTCACAACATTAACATCCATTAAAATAGAAATTTCAGTCATTTTTCAAAAAAGATAAAAATCTAAAGAATTAGATTTATACATTTTGTCATATAATTTTTAAAAATGAAGATATTTTATGAGGAAAGCATCTGAATATAAGTCGGTTCTTTCTTCCTTGACCTTTAATTTTTATCTATCTACCTAACTCTAAAACTTCTGCCTGACTTGGGTCAACAACTACAGCCCATTGCTACTGTTTTTATGCCAACTCAGCATACTGGAAAGATCAGAGGAAGTGGAGTCAGCTTCATCCCTCACTTCAATTAACCCAACTCCAGAGGTAGCTGCTTACCAAGCCCCAGGTCATTCTGTACAGCAGACTTTCCATACACCGCGGCTCTCCTCTCACTGGGTTTTAACTCTTTTTTTTTTTTTTTTAAGATTTTATTTATTTATTTGACAGAGATCACAAGTGGAGAGAGGCAGGTAGAGAGAGAGAGGGAAGAAGCAGGCTCCCTGCTGAGCAGAGAGCCTGATGCGGAGCTTGATCCCAGGAGCCTGAGATCATGACCTGAGCCAAAGGCAGAGGCTTAACCCACTGAGCCACCCAGGCACCCCTGGGTTTTAACTCCTGACTCCCTGCCACATCAGAAGGTGAATTCCTCCAGGCAGAGACTGTGGCCCATGCATCTCTGTACTTGCCCTAGATCTTAACTGTAATACCTGGCACATGGATAATGACCAGCAGTTTGTTGAATGAATAAAGGAATTCCCATTTCACAGATGAGGAAACTGAAGCCCCAGAGGGGAAATGATGATGATGATGATGATGATGATGATAACTGGTATCTGTTATGTATCTACTATGTGCCAGATATGTGTTAATTCATTTAGTTTCCACAATAATTCTAGGAGGTAGATACTAGTATTACACTTATATGTTAGGGAACTGGGGCTTAGAGACATCTGGCATGGAGAGATGAGAGCAGCCATCATCCATCCATCCATCCATCCAGTTAGGTGGGGGGTGGGTTGTGTGCAGGCTGGTGGGACATTCGAAGGACTTTATCCTTTGCTCCGAGGTGGATATAGAACCACTAGCGGGCTCCATCCATCCATTTATTTAGGAAAATTTTGCTACAGCTAGATGCTGGATGTCTATGGGATCCCTGGTCCATGCTAGGCCCTGTGGTCAGTGAGCACCAGGAAAGCACTGCCCTATGTTCCCTCTTTACTCTGGCCAGCCCTAGCATGAGGCTCTTCACCCAATGCCTGGTATACAACCTGTGGGACGCCCACCGAAATTGGCTCCTGCCATCTTGAATCTCCCACCCAACCAGTGGCAGGTTGGGTGGGAGAGAGAGGAAGCGCTCTTTCGCAGGAGATGCGTAATGTTTCTTCGCCTACCTTTGGCCCTGGTTGAGTTGCGATTCCATCCCTGAACCAGTCAGGGAGGACTGAAGGATGGCTTTGGTAGATGACTCCGCCCCGGAAGTGGGCAGGTGTTCATTCCAGGCCTGGGTGCAGTGAAGAGGGTGAGAGAGGCAGACTCCCTAAACAAAAGGCAGGGTCCGGGTGGGAGAAGGCAGGTAGATGCCGGGAGGTGGCCACACCTGCCACTCGCTCCTGTTGCTGGAAGCTGAGAACTTGCAGACAGATCCCTGCCTCCCTCCAGCCCCTCCAGGTCAGGGAAAGCAGCCTCCCCTGCCTGCTCCTCCTCTTGTTGGCTGTGGGTGCTCGAGCTCAGACCTGGCCTCAGTGTGCTCACCTGCTCAGGGCTGTGGGGAAGGTCCAGCGGAGGCGAGGCCCAGGAAGGCACCTTGCCCCCTAGACCCATCCTTGCACATGCTTGGTGTTCTGAGAGGGTTGAGTCACAGCCCCTCTGCAAATCTGTGCACAAGACCCTCGTTCTGACTGCAGGAAGGGTGCTCAGGGAGCCTGGGAAATTGGGGGCCAAACACTTCTCCACTCTTGCTTGTGTGATCCTACCTCCCTGAGCCTCAGGGCTTTCCTCAAGCCTTTCCTCGCCCATGAGAACCAGCATCCCCAGATTGTTGTGAGAGTAAAATAAGCAGATACGGATGTGGGGCCTGGCTCAAGGGAGTCTCTCAGAGAGATTTTCTCTACTTGTTGGGAGGATGTGCAGAGTCAGGATGGAAGAGAATCAGGAGGCTCCCAGTCAGATTCTAGTGCTCATTCTTTGGATGACCAGCAAATATTTATTGAGCACCTACTATGTGCCAAGCATGATACGGAGCCCGAGGGATACAGCAGTAAACAGAGCAGACAAAAATCCCTGCCTTCCTGGAACTGGCATTTCTGTCAGGAGGGACGAACCACAAAATCAGTTTAAAAATTTAAATATGATAGGTAACAATAAATACTGAGAAGAATAAAGCAGAGAAGACAGAGACTATTGGTTAGCTGGTCAGGGAAGGGCTCTTACAAGGTCATATTTGAGTAAAGATAAGAAGGAGGTAAGAAAATAAGTCTAGAACATTCTAGAAAGAAAAAAATAGAACTGTTACAGGCAAGAGGAGTCCAAAGAGACTTACATTTATAACGACTAAATGTAATGTGATATGCTGGATGGGATCCTGGAACAGAAAAGGGACATTGGGTAAAAACTAAGGAAATCTGAACTAAGTATAGACTTGGTTAATAATAATGTATCAATATTGGCTCATTATTTATAACTCATGTACTGTATTAATGTAAGATGTTAATGATAGGGAAACTACATGGGGAGTATACAAGAACTTCTGTACTATGAGTTTTTCTGTACTTCTAAAACTATCCCAAAATAAAACATTGGTCAAAAAGGGGGTCAGCATGGGACGCCTGGGTGGCTCATTGTGTTAAGCCTCTGCTTCAGCTCAGGTCATGATCTCAGGGTCCTGGGATCAAGCCCCGCATTGGACTCTCTGCTCAGCAAGGAGCCTGTTTCCCCCTCTCTCTATGCCTGCCTCTCTGCCTACTTGTGATCTCTCTGTCAAATAAATAAATAAAAATCTTTTTAAAAAGGGGGGGGCAGCAAGTACAAAGGTCCTGAGGCAGGAGTGTGCCTGGTGGGATTAGCAAGGAGGCATTGCTTAAGGGAGAGTGGAAAGGTAAGGAGGTCAGACAGTTAGGTGGGGGGTGGGTTGTGTGCAGGCTGGTGGGACATTCGAAGGACTTTATCCTTTGCTCCGAGGTGGATATAGAACCACTAGCGGGCTCTGACATCTTTGGACTTGTGTTCCAACAGCATCCTTCCAGCTGCTCTGTTCAAAGTGGACCATGCGGGGCAGAAGTTGAAGCAGAAAGACCAGTGAGGTGGTTCCTGCAGAAATCCAGGTTGGAAAAGATGGTGGGTGGAGGAGGCGAGAATGGGTTGGGTTCTGGAAAGATTTTGTAGGATGTAGAACTGACCGGATGTCAGATGTGGGGTGTGAGAGAAAGAGAGGAGTCAAGGGGGATCCCAGGACAGCCTGAGCTACTGGAAGGATGGAGGGAGACAGATTTGGGTCAAGTTAGGAGCTCAGTTTAAACAGAGTGAGTCAGAGGTGCCATGAGACATCCCAGAGATGTCAACAGGCATCTGGAAATACATGTCTGGAGCTGCGGAGGGAGGTCTAAGTGGCAGATTATGAATGTGGGAGTCATCAGCAAGGAAACAGAAGGGAAAGCTCTGGAAGCCAGGGTGGGGAGATCCCCTGGGGCGAGGCAGGGTGAATGCTGGCACTGCACATGCGCACATGGTTACTTAACACACATGGCTGCTGTCATCCTTGCAGCCACCTCCCCAAACCACTTCTTGAATGTTCCTCCTGCCTCAGTGGGGAGGTCAAGGGCTACCTAGCGTGGCGTCTGGCAGGGGCGGGCCCTCCACACTCCCCCACCAACCTTGTAACCTGGGAGCCTTTGTCATCACTCCATTTGACAGACAAGGAGAGTGAGGCACAGAGAGTTTAGGGAACATGGCCCCCACTTTCCAGCAGAAAGCATCTTGGAGGTATTCGGGGTCACATTGAACCCCTCAGTTCTCATAAGGAATTCAGTTGATTCAAAGTCAGGGCTGATCAGTGGGCAGAGCATCCTCACCCACAGGGCCTCCCCAAAGAGGGCTGCCCACAACCGCTGTGCCAGCCTGCGCGGTGCCCGAAATGCCCCTGCGGGTCCTGCAGTGTTTTGAGACATCTGTGGCTTCCCGTGGCAGCAGCTGGAGGGACACGCTGTCCGCAGAGGGAGCGGTTTAGGTTGCTGATAGTACCCAGGGCCCAGATATCCAGAGGCCCAGAAGCCGCTGCATGCGTTCCCGAAGCCAGCTCCGGTAGAAAGGCTGCCCGGGTGCCTGGAGGGATTGATTTCTCCTGCTTTGGGGCTCCCCTCGAACTGCTCTGGGCAGTGGCATTCTGAGCTAACACAACGCTGGGAGTAACGAATTAATACATGTGGTTACTTTTGCTTGGGGCGGGGGCCCCTTCACACATGGAGCTCACAGGAGAGGAAGGCATCAAAGGGACCAGGGCAGAAGGCAGGCTAGGACTTGCTGCCTCGGGCTTTGGCTCGAGCCCGCAGCTCGCTTGGTATCTCCTCGGTAACAACCTGTTTCTGGTGCAGTCTGTGGTGGTCACAAGCTCCGTCTCCACGGGGAGCTGAGGGCCCAGCAGCACGTCCTTCCCCAGGCTCTTGCTCTCCATCCCGGGGCTTGGCCCAAGGGGAGGGCCTAGAACCCAACCTTGGACTCTTTCTCTGGATTGGTCAGCAGCTGCTCTGGTCATAGCCTCCAAATCTCAGGGTTTTGTTTGTTTCTTTGTTTGTTTTAAGATTTATTTGAAAGAAAGAGAGAGAGCACCAGCATGAGCAAGAGGAGGGGCAAAGGGAGAGGAAGAGAATCTCAAGCAGATAATCCACAAAGGATGAAGCCTGATAAGGGGCTCGATCCCCGGACCCCAATATCATGACCTGAGCTGAAATCAGGAGTCAGCCGCTTAACCGACCGAGCCATCCGCATACCCCCTTTTTTATTTTGTTTTGTTCTTGGCTCGTAGGCACGAAGGTTGGCTTCGACCCTGCTCACCTCTCAGCCAGGCATGGCCCGTGTCTGGGAAATACTGTACTGGCAGAAAGAACGAGAAGCTAACCTGAACCACTCAGGCGCATTTAAAACTTCTGTTCAGATCGGGCCCGTGTGATGTCCACTCACATTCCATGAGCCAATTCGGACACCCGGGAGGGTGGATGGATCATTCTCTCAGTGGGGATGGAGTGGATCACTGGGAACGATGATACAAGTCTTCCGCAGTCTCCTGACTCTTGCTCAAGACAGACTGGGTCATGGACTCGTTCACCCCAGGGCCAGGGCCCCCGCCCGCTGAGCAGCTTCTGCCTCCGAGGGCCCAAGCTGGCAGCCGGCTCTCTTTCCCAGCTGCCTTCTCAGCTTCGAGACAACCCCGTATGTGCTCGCCTCCCTTTCCTCTCAGTTCCCTTTCGGATTTACACCGGCCACAATCTGTTCGTATGATTCGCAATATAAAATACCTCAGATAAGAAAAGAACACATAATAACAAACTTGAAATGAAGCTAGCAGGATTTTTTTCTTGGAAACCCGAGGGTCAACAATTTAAGTTGGTAAAGTTCAGTGGGATCAATGTGGTTGGCGAGGGGAATCAGGACAAGAGCCTGCAGGGAAACCCAGGGGTCACAAGGAGGAAGAAAGCTGACAAGGGTCTCCACAGGGAAGGTGGGAAGACTCCCCCCCTTCCCTCACCTCTCAACCTGGCCAGCCCAACGCCTTAAGTCCTGGTCCACGGGTGCTCTGTGAGGCCCCACATCCCAGCCAGGACAGAAGCTTCCACTTATTACCCTCCAGTTCCTAGTCTCTTAACCTTGGCTGGTTAGACATCTCTTGGGAGTTAAACAACAACAACCACAACGACAAAGCTGTTGCTCCCCAGCCCCATTAATTCAGGCTCCTTGGGGGCCAGGCCTGGAGATGGGCATTTTTAAAGAGCTCCCCAAGTGACTATAATGAATAACCAGGGTTGAGACCTGAGGCCTACTTCCCCCAAGCTCCGCAGAGCATGGAGAGGGACACCAGCCTTAGGATTTCAGATCTACCAATATTTGCTCAGAAAACAAAACAAAACAAATCTGGATAATTCTCCCAGTTTTTAAGTGTTAGCTCAAACTTCTTCAATTCTATGCAGGCCCAACCAAATGTATCTGCAAACCACTGCATAGGAACATCTGGTCCATAAAGTCTCTAAGTTTTAACATCTCTGGCCTGCTCCCATCTGCTCAGCCCCGGGGGAAGGCCCAGAGTCTGAGAACACAGCAGCACGGACTGGGACTCGGGGCTGTGCTTGGGCTGGGTGTCAGGCCACAAGCTTGGGCATCAGGGGACTACAGAGAGGACAGAGCCCTCACAGGTCATCATCCCTTGGTCCCAGCTGGACCCCCCCTGAGCACGTGGCCTACTGGGTTCCACACCCCCGCCCTGCCCCCAGCAGACACCTGGGCAGAACCAACCATGAGGAGAGGGGGACATGTCCCATTTGGGGTTTCTCTTTACCTTAAGCTACTCACCCAAGATCCCCTTTGGGCTGTTGTTGGCTTTTTTGAGTTGTTTTTTTGGGTTTTCATTACATTTAAAATGTGTTTTTAAAACAAGTATTGCCTTTTATTATAAAAGTAATATTTAACTTATTACAGAAAATTCAGAATATAAAGCATGAAGAAGAAAATGAAAATCACCTATAATCTTAACTGTCCCTTGGATTCTGAGTATGGAACGATTTCAGGGTGTTCTGAAAGCAAGCCCCTCATGCGTGTGCTGAGAAGGGTCCTCTCTTAGGGGTACAGAGTTCCATTTCTCGAAAACTGGGAGATTCGACACCTTCAAAAGGCTTATTCGCCAGACCGTTGATACTTGTCAGAGACCGATTTTGAGAGCCTATCTCGTGTTTTGGATCAACACTTCTCTTTCTTGATCCATAACAACAAAGATTACAATTAGAAAGAAATCTTTAGGGGAGAGCCTCTGCGGTCCAGCGGTTCCGCCACTGGAGGACTGAGAAGACCCCTGGCTAAGGCCGCAGGTGCCCTCTGGTGGCAGCTGGAGGGGATGGCTTCAGGCAGGGCTGGGCCGCAGGGCAGTGGTTCCCAGAGTGGGGTCCCAGGATCCGGCCTCACTGGGGAACCTGTAAGAAACACACTTTCCCGGGTGTCATCCTAGACTTCTTGAATAAGAACACTGGGGGTGGGACCCGGCAATTTAGATTTTAACAAGCCATTCCGGTGGTTCTCATGAATCCTGAAGTTTGAGAACCATTGTTCTAGGTAAGTACAGGCCTGGTCCCAGATAGCGTATTGCAACTGCATAGGACAACAGGGAGGCCAGACACATCTCATAAAGGTCACTGGCACGCTGTCTGGCCTCCCTCTCAACCCGAAAGCGCGCCTGGCGCTGCAGAGGCAGGAAAGACAGGTAGGCTGGGCTGTCTCCAGGCAAAACAAACCCTTCTTGGATTTCTCGGGTGGGGCTTAAAGGCCACAGCGCCTTGTGTGAAGCTAAGCCTGGGATTCTTAGGACAGAGGTCAGAGCTACACTGGCAGGGTGATTCCAGAACCCTATGATGCCCATCCTGAGGGGATGTAAGATGTGAACCTCGGGCAAAGGCAGAGGAGCGAAAAGCAAGCCCTGAGACAGGAATGAGGCAGGAACAGAGTAAGCCCAAGGAAGAATGGAGGCAAGAAGAGAAGGGAGGCCTCTGTAGTCAGATGGAAAGAGATCTTCGAGACATTCATTTAACCTTCCTGGAGGAAATGCTTTACAATTCGATTACTGTCAAAATGAAAAATCCCCACACTGACTCAAGAGGCACTGGGGCCAGCACTTGGGGAAGTCAAGTCTGAGACTCCAGCTGGGTGATGGATGGATGGATGGACGGGCCCAGCAGGTTCCCTGCGGCGAGGTTTCCCTGACAGGGAAGCGAGTATTCTCCGCGCATCCAGCTGTTTAGGAAATCTCTGCACCTGGTGAAGTCAGGCAGGCGTTTGTAGAGAAAAAAATCTGACACGAAAACAAAGTTTCGGCAGAAACCAGAGACAGGCAGATGGAAGATTTCATGAAAATATGCCACTTCAAATTTTCCCGTCTCCTTCGAGAAACAGTTCTGTGTACGCCGTCATTCTAACAGTACTGCTCCAGAGGCGCTCTGTTAAGACATAGTCGTTCAGATTACATGTCTAACCTATTCACCTGTTCCCTCGGTAAAGGTTTCCTGAGCACTTAACTACGTAGAGTCACTGTCCTGGTTTCCAGGGTTCCAGCAAGTAAGTAAACAGACACCCCTATTCTCACAAAGCTCACACGCCCATGAGGGAGGGGGAACAATACACAAAATCAGCAAAATGGGTAAAGCCTAGGGCTCTTCGTCTCCAGCTTGCCCTCATCTTCCAAACTCTTAGCTCTGATTTTTCAAAGCCCAAGTGTTGGCTTTTCCAATCCAGAAGAGAGGGAGGGACAGTGTTTAATCTTCAGGTTGGGGAAGTCAGCTCAGGATGGGGCTTCTAGCCCATAAACACTGCAAAGCAACTGGAATCCTCTGGGGATCTTGCAGATTTTAATGCATTTTATTTTAATGCATTTTATTTTAATGCATTTTAATGGAGATTCAGATTGGGGGCGCTGCTGGGGAGAGCTCTCCAGGGAGTCAGGTTGTGGGGGAGGGAACTAGCCCCAGGAATAGGAATTCAGCCTGCTCCCTGCCCAGCCATGACTCCTTGCTACAGTTCTGGACTTGCAGCTGGGAGGCCCTGGATAGTTCGAGGCAGGCTCTTATGTGTCACCTAGTTCCCACAGCAACTCCTTCCAGGAGGCAGGGTAGCAAGGAACTACGCTCCTTAAAGGTGAGGGCACCACACCCACCCAGAGAGGTTAAAGGAGGTCACGGAGCTGGTAGCTTTGAAGCTGGGAGCAGACTCCCATCTGTGTTTAGAGGGCTTGGCTAAGCCACCAGGCTTTGGAGCAGCCTGGAGCCCTTAGAGCAAGGAAGCCAGCTCAGAGGGGTAGGCACTGAGAGAAACAAGGCCAGGCATTTAACCGGCTGGGCCTAGTCGCCACAGCCCAAGCCGCCTGACCACACTTTCCAAGATGGGCTTCACGGAATGGGCTTCTGGGTAGGCTTCAGGTCTCCTGCTTTGGCTCCCTCTAGTGCGATGTGAGTTGGCCAAGAAGCCATCGGACAGCAGCCTTGAGAACATTCGGCAGTCCCGGGTGGCTGCCATGGCCCCCTGAACAGAGCTGGGTGAGCAGGGCGAGTTGGGATGGTTAGGAGAGGACTAGTCCCTTCCTTCAGGCCTGGAGCCAGGAGGAATTGTTTGTTTCCACTTTATAGGAAAGATTATCACAGAGAATGGACGCACGACAGCTATTTCCTTGTCAAGCTGGGGGACTGTCAATAAAGAGAGGTTATTCAGCCCGTGAAAACACACCCAGCCCGCTCCTTCTGTAAACATTTAACCATACAGAATGGCAAACACGGCTTTAAGGCAAGTCACCAATTACAGTGTACTAAGAAGTGAAACCCCTTCGCCATGGGCCTAAACAACAAAGAAAACAACTAGAGATTTTCTTGGGGGAAAAGAACGTGCCAGTGAGAATGCTGTAGGCAGACACGTCCCTCCATTCCTCCGGGGAAGGTGAAGGCAAAAAAGCCAAGCCAAGGTGCTTCCCTGGGGTGGGAGTGGGGGGTGGGGAGCCCTGCTCATGGCATTAAGTGTGGCGTGTCTGCAAGAACTGAAGTGGCTGAGACTCAGGAAGGCCATCCAGCAGCAGGGACGGAGGGTGAGGTGCCAAGAGCAGAATTTTCCAAAACCGGAGCCAAGATCAATTGTAACAATAGCCAAGAGAGGAAAGCAGGGACCAAGAGAGGCAGCTGGCTTCTCAGAAGATGAAAACAGACAAAGCCTCTAGAAACACAGGAGGACTTAGAAGTGGCTATCTCAGAGGTCAGTTCAGGATCCAGAGCAGATAGGAAACCCAACAGGCTACTGGTCACCAAGTGGCCCCAAAGATTCTAGAAAATGGGAAGGAAATTTGTTCTCAAAAGATTTTCTTGCCAACTACCTTCCAACCCCACCCCTTAACTTGCTTTTTTCAGGAAAGGAGGGTTGTACCAGAAAACAAGTTAGCCGTGTGGTTCAAACCATATGTGAGGGAGAAAGAAATTCCAGGGGTGGGGGGTGCGGGCTGGGAGGAGAGAAGGATGGAGGGAGGGAGGGGAGGAGAGGGGAGAGCATGAGGGAGAGAGAATGAGAATGTGTATGTCTTAAGCTGGACTAGAACTAAAACCAACTTGAGACCATGCATGGATTCTTCCCACATCCTGTTTCTGCCCCTGCATGGGCCACTGCCCCCGACAGGGCGCCGAGATGAGGAGAGAGCAAGAGTGACCACCGAGGGCCCATTCAGAACAATCTACCTTGTCGTCCCTCCTGCGAAGTTTAAAAAGGCAGGAAACTAGTTTTATCTGTAAGAAAATGTTTATTCTTTTGAACCCCACAGGGGGCAAAAAAAAAAAAAGAATGCAGCCAAGACCACATGTTTAACGAAATAGTGTCCCAAAAGGCAGCAAAACGGGGGGAACCTCAACACAAAGTCAGGGACAATTTTCCATGTTTTTGCACAAAGATGAAAAAAAAAAAAACCTATGACAATTCTGAGTAACACTTCCATGGCGACAATTACACAAGATGATTCAAAAATGCAAAATGGCAGCAACATGCACACTTGGCTAAAGCTAGAAGTTTTTTTAACCCCAAAATAAGATCTGTGATTAAAAGGATGATTCTTTTTAATACTTCTATTCTCCTGACTCACTTGTCCTACTTAATCTGCTTTAAATATGACACATGCCAATTAACAGGAAATTTGAGAAGAACTATGTCCTTCCAGAATCCATGGCAAGGAAGCAAAACCCATCTATTTGGTTTCTTAAATTTTCCTCAGTTTCCCAATACAATTTTGCTTTGCCCCTCCCTCTCCCAGCCCCTCCCCCCTCCCCACCCTGGTTCTTAAACACTTCCAAAAGTTGCCAAAACACTTTTCTTTAAGTGTCTAATATACACTTGAAACTGAGATCTTTGTGCAGAGTTTTGAGTTTAAAACTCTTAAAAAAAAACACAAAAAACAAAAAACAAAAAAGAACTCCTTGGCACAAGAGCTGAGGAATAGTCAAGTTTCTTTTAAATCATCAAACACAAGATGATGAAGAGAGGAAAGCACAGTTAAATGAAATGAAATTTTTTTTTAAAAAACCAACCCAAACCTAGAACAGCAGCTTTTTGTTCGCTGTCCTTGCAGTCTCTGGCACACAAACACCGCCTGGCTCCCTGTCCCAAGGTGTTGGCCTCGAGACGAGTCCAGAACACCGTGGTGCTTTCTCTGAAAGGACATGAAAGGTGCTTTCTCTGAAAGGCAGAGGTCATGAGCCCCCGCTCCCTGCCAGTTTCCAGCAGGATCCGCAGTGAGCTCGACACAGAAGACAGATGATGGTAAAGGGGGCAAATAGTTTAAAATCGTCAAGTTTCCTCTTGAAATGTCTTTTCCCAAGGCACTGCTAGCAGTTTTCTAGGACTGAACACCCGAGGGGAATAGGAACGTTTCAGACACAACCCCGGGGACACGCTCATAGCTAGTCTCATTGCCTCACTCCCCTCGGCTTAAACGACACTCCCGGAATTTGTTTGGTCCTTGGAGGGGTAATCAGCTTTTGTTTTCTGTAATATCAAGAATCATCTTCTGGAATGCAGCTATACAATCAAAGCCGTGTGAGGTTATTAACCCTTCCACTCTAGAAAGTAAACGGTTTCATTAGCATCCCATGTGAATCCAAAAGGCAGGTTTTGCTTGCTTATTTAAGAACAAAACCAAAAGAAAGGATGGAGAAGCAAAAACCTTGCTTTTTTTTTTTTTCTTCTTCAAGAGGAAACTGTAAGAATACATAAAAGGCAAAATTGGCTATTTGAAATCCAAGAGTGGTTTTAATGTATTGGCCGAGAAAAATAAACTGCAAAGTTCTGTGAGGTCTTCTAAAAATTTACAAGAAAAACTGATGGGCAGTTCTAATCAGACTCGGATGTTATCTTCCCCCCCTTTTTAAAAACGACAACATATACAGTCCCACAAAATACAATATAAACTTTTTTTTTTTTTTTTTTTTTTATCTTGACTGCCAGAGATGCTCCTTTGTGATGCCTTCTGGTAACCAAATGGTTGGGCAAAACCCACAGCTGGTCTTCATTTCTTCAGGGGCTGGTAAACAGAGGCATTGGGATCGAGTCCAGAGGGGCTGGTCTCCACAAATTTGGAAGAGTAGTGGGGGGAAACGGGGCTCAGGGGGCTGGTGGCGGCACTGTATGTTATGCTGGGCATGACGGCCATGACTTCAGCTATCTTCTGTTTAAGGTCCTTGATTTCCTGGTCTTTCTGAAGAATTTGTCCTGGAAGATCAAAGACCCACCATTAGTGAGAAAGGAGGGCGCCTAACACAGTGCCCTTGTCTCGGGCCCATCCCAAGTGCATTTCGCTCCAACTCTGACTGGCTTTCACAGTCTGTAAGAGTAGGAACTTTTCTCTTAAGGGCCAAATAGTAAATATTTAAGGCAATGTGAGCCACAGACTGTCTTTGTCATTTTCTTTTCTTTCTTCTTTCTTTCTTTTTTTTTAAAGCCTGGAGAAATATAAAGAACATTCTTAGGCCACACGTGGTGCAAGGACAGGCAGCAGGCCACATCTGGTCTGTGGGCCATGGTTTTGCAGGTTTCTGGAAGGGGACTCTGTGTAGGTGCAACAAGCAAAGAGATCACTTTAGGAGCCACGTTCTGAACATGGCGGTGGCCATGGCAGCCAGAGGCGTTGCGGGTTTTACACTAAGGCCGCACCTCTTGAGCTGGACTGTTTTCCTGGGAGGCGGGTCTCTGGGTGTCAGCCCCAGGCACACAGGACAACTGAGGCCGCAGTGTCAGTCCCCGCACCTCCACCCCCAAGGGCTCTGCCGGCAGATACAGGCAGACACACCAAGCTCTGCAGCAGCTGCCCCCGGGGGGCTCCTATGTGGCTGCCCCTGGGGGGGCTCCTATGTGACTCAGCGTGCTCACCCCTCCCTCTTGGCCTCATGCCCCTCAGCCTGCTGGCCCGCTCTGCCCCTGGCCGGATGCTCTCACAACATGGTAGCACATCCCACCCTCGCTCACCTGGCTTAGCTTCTAGATCCCATCAACCCTTGCCTGCCTTGGACCACTTCCCTTTCCATGCTTTTCCTGCACTGTGTTCACTCTGAGGTTTCCCTTCCTCACAAGGCTTTCCCTGACCCTCCCTTCTAAATCAGACCCGACCCTGCCCCCCAATTCCTAGATTCTCAACACACCCTACACTCGCCTTTTTGTCACTTTCTTCTAAAATAAGGATAGTAAGTACAGCGGATAACGCACATGTGCCAGGCACCATTCTAAGTACTTAGACTCATTTATTTAGCACAACGACCCTACGACATGGGAATTATCATCATCATCTTCATGTGTTTTACAGATGAGGAAACTGAGGCAGAGAGAGGCTGAATGACAGAGCCAGGATCCAGGTCTATGCAGTCTTGCTCCAGAATCTTTACTCCTACGGCCTTCTTCCGTGTCTTGTAACTATTCATGTGGGGATGACTGGCGTCCATCATCTCTCTGGTGGCCTATGAGCTCCATGAGGGCGGGAACTGTGTTTACATCTTTACTCCCAGCTAGATCCCTAGTGCCCAGCCTAGTAGAAAGCTGAGGCTCTGCAAGTTCCATATCTTGCCAAGAGTCAGTTATTAAGAGGCAGAGCAAGATTTAAATCCCGCACCAGTATTCCAAAGCCCGTGTAATTTCCACCACACTTTGAAGTTCCCTGGTCTATTCGGGGAAGAACACTTAGGAGTAGCCCCTCAGAAATTTAAATGCTTAAAAAAAAAAGAGAGAGAGGTTGCATTTGAGATGCACTCATTTTGAGTCCTACGGAGGATGGCAACGGATCTGAAATGGTAAGAGAGCACGGTGGCATGTTTTTAAAAAGGATGTAGGGGAGATGAAAGTCATTTTGGAACTGGGGTGAAGCAAATGATATTGAAGGGAGGAAGCAGAAAAGCAACAAGGGGTTTGATTTGAATTACAAAGTTGGGTCCTTATTAGAATATTCTGAGCTTGACAGTGGAGGGAAGTAGTGGGGGAGGCAGCAGAGCCCCAGAAAGCAGCTGCTCCCTCTGAGGCCCTTCATGTCCCCTCGGCTTCAAGTTCGCATCAGACAGCCTCTCTCCCTTTGAACAAAATAAGCCTCAGATGAATAAAATACCTAATAGCATCTGATACGTGATTACGTGAACCACTCTATCTTTTTTTTTTTCCAGGCAGATTTAAGTTTGGTTTTTTAAAATCAGCAACATACAAACATTTCCAGAGCTTTTGGAAAAGGCAATTCTCTTTGCTTTTTTGTCGCTTTACAGAATTCCTGGGCTGACAAGGAAGCTCAGGCTGTGCTGGTGAGCCGGACTCCCGGTGGCTAGGAAGGAGACCAGGTGCTCCTTCCCTCCAGGGCCCAGCTCCCGGAGAGGACAAAGCCAAGTCAGAGAGGGGTGGCTACTTCACAGCAAGCTGAGCCAGGAGGGCAAAAAAGCCAGTGTATGGTCAGAAGTTCAGCTTGAAAGCAGAATTCCCAGACACCTTCTTTTAAAATGCTTCTTCTAGAATGCTTTCTCTGCCAGACCCTCAGCCTGCTTTCTTCTTGCTCTACCCCCTGCACAGTCCCAAGCCACTCCTACAGCTTTGCTTCTCACAACTTCTATATTCCTCCCCCCTTCCTGGGGTTTGGGCCTCTCTCTGGGGTTTAGTATCTTCTATTGAGCCAGAAATTAAAGAGGTCTGCTCAATGTAAAATAATGCCATTTTTCTCAAAGTTTTTTTTGGTTTTAGAAAATAGCTATTTTTTATAAAAATATGTTAACAAGTTATATGTTTATTATGTTATTTTAAAGATAAATTAATACTCGTTTTAAAGTTTCAATTTCTAATAGGTAACTACTGATAGATATAACCCACTTGAAAAAAAATCTCCTTAGGGCACTCGATAACTTTAAGAGTAAAGGGATCCCTAAGAACAAAAAGTTTGAGCACCACTGCCCTAGTAGATCCTTCCACTAGACCGCGTCTTGTTCATCTTTGTCTCCCCTTTAGCTTCTAGTACAATGCTTCAAATGCTCTTTTTTAAAAAATTTTTTTAGATTTTATTTATTCATTTGACAAACAGAGATCACAAGTAGGCAGAGAGGCAGGCAGAGAGAGAGGAAGGGAAGCAGGCTCCCCACTGACCAGAGAGCCTGATGCAGGGCTCGATCCCAAGACCCTGGGATCATGACCTGAGCCGAAGGCAGAGCCTTAACCCACTGAGCCACCTAGGCGCTCCTCAAATGCTCTTTAAGTACCTTCTGAAATATTCTTTTCCTAAGTCCAATTGTTCGAATACCTGTTTCAGTAATTTATTGCTGGCTAATCAATTTCTTGGACAAAATTGAAATTGCTTTTCACCAGACTCTGTCATGCCTCTATTCAGAAACTTTCCAAAGCTTTCTGTGCCACTCAGAGTAAAGTCCAAAGTTCCTCCCATGGGTTACAAAGTCTGGCGGAACGTGGTTCTTGCCAGTCTTGGCTTGTTGACTCCAACAACTCCGCCCATCCCTCCGGCTGCAGCCCCACTGGCTGCCACCCCTGCTCTTTCCCCCTGCAGACTGACCGGGCTCACGCACTGTTGCTTTGAGCCTCTGCTCAGATGCTCCCTATTCAAAGGATCTTCCATGACCACCATCTGGAACCCGCATCCCCACGGGGACACACTCGCGCATCCTGCCTGACACCGCTTCGCTTCCTTCCCTGCCTGCACCAGCATCTGCTCCGCTCCGTGCTTGCTTGTGGCTGCCTGCCTCTCAGGGAGCCTTAGGGTGCCTGGCATACAGGAGGCCTCAGGAAATACCCGATGAGTGAACAGCCAGCTCCCCAGAAGCTGCTGCCACCGCTCCCTGCTTTGTAACCATGTAGAACCCGCTGCCGCTCAAACACATCAGGCCCTTCTGGCTTCCCTGGCCTGGTCCAAGCCGTTTCATCTGTCTCCATGGTTCTCTGCCCCTCACTCCTCTACACTGCATCTTCACTGGCCTGACCCCTGCTCATCAGTCAAAACCCGGCTCAGACATCGGTTTCGCTGGGAAGCAGCAGGGGAAAGCACCCAGGCTCAACCCCTGCCTCCCTGTTCCCACAGCCTTACACCTACCACCGCATCAGCATCTTTCGGTGGCTCTGCAGCTCTCTGTCTCTTCAACGGCACCGTGAGCTCCTTGAGCTCATACTGCTCTCTGAATGCCCCACACCTGACATATTCTCACCTCAAAATATGTCTGCAGAATGAATTAATGTGATGATTCCTAGACGTCAATGTTGGGCACCTCTCAAACCACTCAAGAAGAAAACTGAATGCCCCCAAGCTCTAAGGGACCTCTGCTCTCTGCGTCCCTGTGTGTGCGCAGCCGTCCCACTTCACCGGGGCCCGGGGCTCTCCTACCTTGCGCGATCTCGAGCTGTCGCTTCGCGTCCCCCAGTGCAGAGAACAGGTCCAGCTTGATTCTCGTCTCTGCACTCAGACTGTTCTCCAGGTGTTGTGTTTTATCTTGCATGGCCGAGAGGGCTGACATTAACACCTCAGTATCCTTCTCGTTTTCCTTGTACTTCCGAAGCTCCTATCAACATCATCAAAGCAGCAAGATGTTACAAGACAGTTTTGGCATCGAGGTCTACAAATTAGCCTGAAATCACAAATAAAATCCCGCTATTACTGAACTGGCCCCTAGAATACAGAATCCTGGTGTTTCACGGGTTAAGACCTCACCACTTGGAGTGCAAGATGTATTTATATGATGATATGACATATGAAAATATTTTAGTAGATAAATTGGACTGTTTCTAATAATGACAGACTGTCTCCAAATGAAATACCTTCTTATAAGCCTAACAGAAGAACCACAAAGAACTTTCTCCTTGCTGCCAGTTGCAAATGTTGCTGTAGTGCTGCAATCCAATTTGCCAAAACTCTACTCTCAACCTGCACTAAAAATTATAAAAGTGTTCATTATTTTGACAGGACATACTGCAGAATAAGCCCACTTAAAACATCTGGTAATATAGCCCATACACACACACACACACACACACACACGTGTGTGTGTGTGATCCAATATATATATATATATTTATATATATATATTATATATTAATGTATATTTTATATATATTTTGTATATTTAGTTCATATATATTATATATAACAGCTATATATTATATATTTACTAAGTAATGTATTTAATAATATTTAATATAGAATATGTATTTTAATATATAACAAAATTAATATATATTAAAATAATGTGTATCTATATAGGTATTTTAATTTTTTCATTTTAAGACAGAAATCCAAACATACTACAGAGAATTTAGAAATATACTAAAGTTCAAGGAAGAAAATGAAAATCACTTTCACAATGTGAAAAACTTGGTATTTATTTCCCTTTTGTATTTTATAAGCATAGTGTATCTATTAGCATAAATGAAATCATACTATATGTAGTTTTGTATACAGTTTTAAAAAAACTTTCTCAACTCTTCTTTGGAAATTTAATTTTTTTTTTTTTTTTAAATTTGAGAGAGAGGCAGTGAGAGAGAGCATGAGCAGGGAGAAGGTCAGAGGGAGAAGCAGACTCCCCGTGGAGCTGGAGCCGGGTGCGGGACTTGATCCTGGGACTCTGGGATCATAACCTGAGCCGAAGGCAGTCATCCAACCAACTGAGCCACGCAGGTATCCCTGGAAATGTAATTTTTAATGATTGTATAATATTCCTACTTATATATATAATAATTTCTGAAACAAATCTCCCTTTGTTAAGGTTGGATTTTTTTCACTTACATACCACTATGATGAACATCTTTGTATATCAATCATTGATGAGATTTTTAAATATTTATCTTAAGCAGGAGTTGTGAAACAGGAAACACTTAAAAAGTTTATGAACTTTTCCAGAAAGTTATACCTCCTCCAGCGATTAGGAGGCCGGTTTCATTCATCCTCACCCAGGCTGATATTATTATTTAAAAAGTCTTTGCTAATTTCACAAAAGATAAGGGAAACAAAAGCAAAAGAAGCTAAGGGGGCAACACCAAAATAAAAATGCTTTTGCAAAACAGAAAGGTAACCTACTGAATGGGAGAAGATATTTGCAAATGATATATTCTGCAAGGGGTTAATATCCAAAATATATAAAGAACTTCTACAACCCAACACCAAAAAAATCAAATAATCTTCTTAAAAATGGGCAGAGGATCTGAACATTTTCCCAAAGAAGACATAAAATGGCCAACACATGAAAAGATATTCAATAACAATAATCCAGAAAAATGCAAATCAAAACCACAAAATCATCTCACTCCTGTTAGGATAGCAATTATCAAAAAGACAAGAAAAAAAAAGACAAGAAATAACAAGTGTTGGCGAGGATGTGGAGGAAAGGGAAACCTTGTGTACTACTGGTGGTGCAGCCATGGAGGCTCCTCAAAAAATTAAAAGTAGAAATACTGTATGATCCAGTAATTCCACTACTGGGTATTTTCCCAAAGAAAACAAAAACACTAATTCCAAAAGAGATATGCTCCCCTATGTTTACTGCAACATTATTTACCATAACTGAGATACGGAAGCAACCTAAGTGCCCACTGAGAGATGAATGGATAAAGAAGATGCGCGCACGCACACACACAAAGAATATTACTCAGCCATAAAAGAGTAAGATCTTGCCATTTGTGACAACATGGAAGGACCTGGAAGATACTATGCTAACTGAAATAAGCCAGACAGAGAAAAACAAATACCTGATTTCACTGATATGAGGAATCTACAAAACAAAACAAAGGAACAAACAAAAGCAGAAACAGACCCATAGATAAGAGAACTGGTGCGGTGGGTGAAGTGGGTGAGGGGCTGTGGGAGGTACAGGCTTCCAGTTAGGGAATAAGTAAGTCAAGGGAATACAAGGTAGGGCACAGAGTCAATGGTGCTGTAACATCATAGTGGTGACAGATGGCAGCTAGTAGCTACATTTGCATGGGGCACGGCATGACATACAGAGTTGTGGAATTACTATGTCTTACGCTTGCAACTAACGTAACATTGTGTGCCAAATATATTGCGATTAAAAAAGAGGAAACAGGGGCGCCTGGGTGGCTCAGTGGGTTAAGCCGCTGCCTTCGGCTCAGGTCATGATCTCAGGGTCCTGGGATCGAGTCCCGCATCGGGCTTTCTGCTCAGCAGGGAGCCTGCTTCCTCCTCTCTCTCTCTGCCTGCCTCTCTGCCTATTTGTGATCTCTCTCTGTCAAATAAATAAATAAAATCTTTAAAAAAAAAAAAAAAGAGGAAACAGGGGCGCCTGGGTGGCTCAGTGGGTTAGGCCGCTGCCTTCGACTCAAGTCATGATCTCAGGGTCCTGGGATCGAGCCCCACGTCTGGCTCCCTGCTCAGCAGGGAGTCTGCTTCTCCCTCTCCCTCCAGCACTCATGCTCACTCTCAAATAAGTAAAATAAAATCTTTAAAAAACAAAAAGGCACCATCTCCACATTGCAACACTGGGTACACAAATAACAGGAGAACCCAAGTAGGAGAAAGTCTTTCGTGCTCCCCATACCTGAACTTTCAGTTCTAGTTCTCTGATCTGGTCTTCTTTCACCTTCATGTCCATTGTGAGCTTCTTGCCCTCTGCTTCTAATTCTCTGATCCGATTCCGTAAGGTTTCGGTGCACTCCCCCCTTTTAGAAAAGAAGAGAAGAAAGGGATTTAAAAGACTAGTGGTTTACTTATGCTGCAAGAGTGATATTTCTCTTATACTCCAGAGTCTGTCAGGTTTTAGGTTTTGGCTCAGTCTGCTCATTCTCTATTCTTTGAGAATTTCAATAATGATCTAAAATAATTAACTGATATCTACTACGAACCAGGCACCAAATGAAGCACTTTACCATTTCTGCCTTCTTTGCAAGTGTAGGATGTATTGTCCCATTTTCCAGATAAGAAAACTAAGAGCACACATTTATAACACCAGTCCAACCTCACCTCGCTGCTAGGTCACAGCACTCCAGGGATAAGAACTGAGGCTTTCCAGCTTCCCAATGCAAGAAGCTTTCCCCCAGGCTAGATGACCTGAGACAGTGCCCCCTGAGGCGAGCAGGCGAGAACTGGATGTGGACTATCTCCAGCAGGGGGCAGTGAGCTAAAATAATTCTCCCCTTCAAGGGTCTATGCCTTGAAAAGTTCCATTCATGAAGTTGCCAGAGCATTGGCTTGCTTCTCAGGGCTGTAGGAAGAACAAACTAAAAAATGTGATGGCAACAGCCAGTCCAGAGCAGACTAACCACTTAGGTTTCAGCAACAGCCAGAGGGAGAAAGGAGGTTTCCTCCGCCTACCAAAAAGGAAGGTCCAGTGAGAGACTTACACCTTGAGATTTGCTTGAGAATAAAAACAGCCTCTACCTAAGTGAAGGTAAACCAGGACCAACGACGGGTAAGACCAAAGCAAGTAAGCCTGACTGGAAGCGAAAGGGAGTCAGGGAAGAGATTGAAACCCATGTACTGATGATCAGGCGTAAAATACTGAACAATACAATTGTCATAACCTCCTCAGTGGACTTTTTGTCAGGGTAGGAGGTGCTGGATGAATGAAGGACAGTACAGGCCATATCAGATGACTGTTCAGAAAAATCTCCTGCAAGTGTAAGTGCTTCAGAAACATCTGCTTTGTGCAGAGGCCTGCGCTTACGAACAAACCAAACCCCCACATCCTAGGCAGGCCAGTGGCGTGTCCTGTGAGTATGTCTGGATGCTGATTGACCAAGTGAGCTCAGCCATGTGCACTACAGAGTTGGCGGGGATAGCAGGAGCATAGGGGAGGAAAGGGTTCTTTCTGGCTGTTCTCTCCTTAAATGTGAAATGACAATACATCGGTTCTTCTACAAATGCCAGAACCCAAAAGAAGGCTTTTAACACGCCACATACAAAAAAGGAAAACTTAAGGAAGAATTACAGTATAATTTTATTGATACAAATTATGATAAAAATTTAAAATGAGGGGCACTTGGGTGGCTCAGTGGGTTAAGCCTCTGCCTTCAGCTCAGGTCATGATCTCAGGGTCCTGCGATCAAGCCCTGCATCGGGCTCTCTGCTTAGCCAGGAGCCTGCTTCCCCCTCTTTCTCTGCCTGCCTCTCTGTCTACTTGTGATCTCTCTCTTTCTGTGTCAAATAAATGAATAAAATCTTTTTTACAAAATGAGATCAATAATAATGTACCCTCACTCGCCAACTGTAAGCCCATAACTGACCCCCCACCACACAGGTGGACTTCACTAGTCAAAAAAAAAAGAAAAAAATCCCTAAAGTGAAATACAAGCACCCCTCCCCCCAACAATGCCAAAAGGCTCTTAAGGATCTTCCCTCCTTGCTGGAATTCAGTTTCTGGAAATACTTGCATACTTTTCAATAGAACAGAAGTAATGCCCAATTCCCAACACTCCACAAATTCAATGGCATCTAACAGTGACTTATGTTTTGGGTTTTTTCCCCATCTTTTCCAGCTCATGTGACAGTTTGCTGATACCCAACCAAGATGGGAGCAGTCAGTCAGTAAAAAGGACTTAGGCAACCAAGATTTTCCTTTCTTCTATTTTAAGATAAAAACTTCAGAAACACATACACCTGAGAGTAGAGAGTAACGACACAGAAAGGGAATGACAATCCAGACTGGAGTCTCTCCCAGTGTTTAGAAGTTGATGGCCACGCAGAAAGTGACCTGAAACCCTTTGATGAGCAGCACTTTGCCTCCTGGGTGTGAGAGGCATGGTGCCGCCCTCATCCCGCTTCCTAGATGAGGTCGCTGAGGGATGAAGCTGTTACAAGACCACGCAAGTTGCACAGATGGGGCTTAGCTAGTCAGGAAATAACACTTGGCGGCAACCTCTCATTGCCTGATGGTTCTATTTCAACCCTGCCTGAGGCTTCATACTCTCATGCCGGTCTTGGTGCAAGGCAGATGCAGAACACCTCATCCACCTCCAATGAGAGCAGGGAGGTGAGGGGGGTTAAGGGGTGTTGGTTGTGGAGGGAGCGGGGATGAAGGGTGGGGGTGGGGAGGGGGGCATCATGGACATACCTAGACGCGGCAGCAAATGCAACGGCCCGGGCAGCAGTAGCTTCTTCCAACTTCTTCCTTTTTTTCTCCTCCATTAATTGCTTTTCTACAAAACTTCGGGCTTCCTGCTCAGCTTTTAGCTTTTTCTCCAACTGGCTGATATTTTGTTTGTCTTTTTGCTTCATTTGCACAGCGTTATGTAATCTATATGGAAACAATTATCATACAGAGTTTCATCGTTAGAAATGCCCACTAGAAACTCTGGGGAAACGTGGCTCCTCTTTTGAACAGCAAATCATAAAAGTTAGCTTCCAGAGTGCCCGGGGAAAAACATACTGTCGTTATTCTTCAACAAGAGCAGCCTAACAAGATACAGAATAAGACCCAGCCTTTGCCCTACTATGGGAAGCGATCTACAGAAGGCAATCCAGAAAAAGGGATAAAACAAGTTTCTATCAGAGGGAAAGACAGCTGTACCACTAATTCTAGTTGTGCCCCAAAGCACCTTGAGAGAATTTTCATTGATCAAAGAACTACCAATGGAACCAGCCCCATGAAAGCCGAGGTAAAGGGTGGAAGAGGGAAGGTTTTTTTTCTTTTTTTTTTGGCCTGAATCTAGTTATGCTGCGGCCCTGCTGCAGCCTCTCCTTTTCCAGCTGTGAGCTGTCTTCTCCAAGTATCCCAAAACAGACCCTGGAGTTAGTCAGAGGGTGCTTAATTTCACCAAGAGATTTCAGCCGTACTCCCTTCCCTGCCTACTCCCACTCCCAGCATTCCGCATCAGTACAGGGTGAGTTCATCTCAGTGTATCAGCGTCAGGCGAGAGCCTTCACGTATATGGGTCAGAAGCAATGGAGAAGTTACGTGCTTATAAGCCTCTGGCTTTGAGTTATGTTCCTCCAGAATGTCGAAGGACTCCTCTTTCAATGGAGGAAGCCCAGAGCCTATGATAGTAATCATTACCCCAGGCACACACTGCTGAGAGATTTAAAAAAAAGGCGAAGGGGGGGTACAGATCAATACTGAGTCAAGAAGTAATTCCAGAATGAATCAATGGGAAGTATAAACAAATTCACACAGAAGAGCTGGTTTTTTGCTTGCCTCTTCAAATAAAATAAAAATTCAGGGTCATTTTTTGGGTTCCAGATATCAAAGTAAATAGAGTCTGTTCCTCTGGAAACTTCCATTCAAAGGAGCAGGATTTTCAAATCATGGCAGAACAACTTCTGTCAATTTTACTTATAGTATCACAAAAGCTCAATGACTATTTTAAACTAAGAGAAGAACTTATTAAATGAAAAGAAAGAACAGTAACATTAGTAAACTGTGCTGTTGGAATGAAACAAGTTTTCGTAGGTTTTGTAACATGCTAAGTATCTGGTACTACATTAAATATTTTAAACATTTCATTTAACACCCCTGCGACCAGGTCCTCTTCTCATCACACCTCTTTTACTCCGACCCCTGGAACCACAGGAACAGTGAGGCCGCCTGGCGGGTGCACGTACTTGTTCTGCAGCAGCTCGTTCTCCTGCCGGAGCTGGCCCATTTCGGAGCGGATCCCCCGCTCAGTGCTGGACAGGGAACTGATCTGACTGCGGAGCTCCTGTTCCACTTGTCTGCTGGCCTGCAGGTCAGCCTTTAACTTTTTAATGTCTTGTTCCAGCCTAGGAGAAGGAGAAATGTGGCATTTTCATCAGGGAAAGGGCACCCACAGGGCTCTGCGGGAGACCCTGGGTGACATCCCAGACTTCCTGGGATTGGGTTGGGGGGTGGCGGGCAGCGGCAGTAGACCCCCCCGGGCAGCTCCTGCCAACGGCCAGACTCCTGTCTGCAACTGGCTTTTCACTGCGTGCTTCCTTCTGCCCGGGCCCCCACCCCTTCCCACGGCCAGAGAGTAGCCTGTTTCCTCTGCATGCTGGGAGCACGGACACCCAGGTGCTTGTGAATTCCTGAGCTGCCAATAAAGGAGGAAGGGAAGGCAGAAAGAGGGTGGCTAAAGGCTTGGGTCCCCCAACACACACACACACACACACACACACAGAGTGAATTTCCTATGCCCCCCTGCACCCCCCAATCCCCGGAAGGGAGATGTATCAGTAACGGTCAGCTCATGCCCCACCGGCTCTGAGATGATTCTGATACACCAGAATTTACCCTCTCAGATTCCCTTCCACCTTGGGCCCAGAGAAGTGTCTCAGGCAACCTCTGAAATTGCTAGCATCCTTGCTACATGATGTTCACACTTCCAGTGACCGTGACAGAGGAGCTCATTCAACTCAACAACAGTGTGAACAGGAACCAATGATGCGCTCTGAGAATCGTAAGACAATTCCACCTGTGAGCTGAAGCCCATCTTTTCTCTCCAGCTCCTTAACCTCTGTTCCATCTGTTTTCTCTTAGTATAGTAACAGCTTTATTTTAAGTGACACGTTCTGGGGAGCTATCACATGCGCAGGTGGGCCTGAAGAGCGTCAACAGAAAGTATAAAACCCAGACTCTCTTCATCAGAGGGCTTTGTAATGTCACTAGAGGCCAACAAGTGACGATTTTTAGTGGTGAGACAGCAGCCCAAGGAAGCTGGATTAAATACACATGAGAAAGAGTAACAACTGGTACTTAATGAGAACTTAGGTGCTACACATTGTTTGTTCCACAAGCTTTACTGGTATGAACTCATTTAGTCAGCACAACCGTAGGCTAAAAGTTTGTTATTCCCACTCTTACAGATGAAGAGGTCTAGACTGGGGAAAGGCTCCAGCCCTAGGTGACACGGGCCCCAGAGCCCACCCTCTTCTCCAGCAGGCTGAGCTGTGGCCATGTCCTCCATAGCCGGGGATGGATGAGAAGTGCCACAGGAGTTCTGACAAGAGAAGGTGGGAATTAGGTTGGGCCTGGAAGGCTGGGCAGGATTTGAAGAAGAAGGGGAGGAGGGGTCACTCTAAACAAGGGGAAAACATGCTCAAAAGCTCAAAAGCCATAGATATTTGGGGACGGAACAATCAGTCTGGCCTCTGAGGAAACCGTGTA
Source organism: Neogale vison (assembly GCF_020171115.1). NCBI lineage: Eukaryota > Metazoa > Chordata > Mammalia > Carnivora > Mustelidae > Neogale > Neogale vison. The sequence continues at coordinate 18,840,710 of NC_058092.1, read as the reverse complement.
CTCTGGGAACAGAGTGAGAAAGGGTAGAATGGGTCTGGAGATGGGACTGTGGGGAACACTGAAGGTCAGGCCAAGGATGGAAGCTGGTGGCCTGAGGAGCTATGCTTTCTGACAAACGAAAACGCAGGCAAAAGTCAGTTTGCTCTGAAGAGACCCTTATGCATGTCGCGAATCCAACATACCAACAGAACTGAGATTTCTGGCGGGCAGTGTGACCTCTCCTTGGAACTGCCAGCACCACAGACTTAAGCCCTTACAGACATGTTTTATTAAGCACCAAGTCCCCAGGGCCCACCACAGTGAACGACACTTACTAAATATATGTTGCCTGGCCTCCCTTGGGAAACCAAAGAGCAGCTTTATTTACCCATCTACCTTTAGTCAACTGAAACAAAATCTCAAAAACAGAAAGTCATAACACATTGATGGTCCTTTCCCAGGCATCGTAGCCTGTCCCCTTGTCCAATGTACAGGAACAGATGAGAGACCTGGTTTTCCAGAAGTACGGCCTCGTCTCCTGACATAGCTCACTCCCCAGGGAAGGGTCCCAAGTCAACATCACGCCACACTTTCCCTTTAGCCAGGGTTATCCCAGTTGAATGTGCTCCCAGAAGTGCTCTGAACAATTACAGACTGGCATTTATATCATCCCCACCCCATCCCTCATTCACCCGGAGTAACCCAAGGGTAGCTTCCAAAACAGGTCGATGCTGTCAGGTTATCCCCATTAAGAAGATGGGTTGAAAAACGTGTTAGGTTATTTGTCTTTCTGGAGAAGTCGGTTTCAGTCTGAGGATTGCATTTCTAGTAGAAAGGGTGAGTTTCAAATAGAGAATAAGGGCTTAGCATGGGGTTTAGGACCAGGATTCTAGATTCAGTTCCGATGCCAAGTCCATGACCCTGGGCAAGGCATGTAACCTTCCAGGACTCAGTTTCCCCATTGTCGGCTAATGACCTCTAGAGTTCCTCCCGGCTCAGGCTAGGGTTTCTAGGCCTGACACACTTACGGCCAGCTGCTGATCTGCTTCTTCAGATTAGCAACCTAAGCTGTATCATATGCAGAGGCCCAGGAATCAAGTTCCACACAACCAGCCGACTGGGGCAAAGCACTGCCGCAGATGGGAATGAGATCTGCAGAGGCTGGATGGCAATAATTTTGCAGTTATTATTTTGCACCTTTAATCTCTAAGGGCCCATTTTCCTACCCTGAACTAAGGATAATGACAATATTCTGAATGAAAATTTAGAGCTCCTTGAAAAAGGTAAAAACTCAAAGACTTAATGCACTTACGAGAACAACAACAAAAAAAAATACAAAATACTTTGAGTGTAACTTCTGGAGACCACAGAACCCTAAACAAAAATATATTTTCTGGGGTGCCTGGGTGGCTCAGTGGGTTAAAGCCTCTGCCTTCAGCTCAGGTCATGATCCCAGAGTCCTGGGATCAAGCTCCACATGGGGCTCTCTGCTCCGGGGGGAGCCTGCTTCCTCCTCTCTCTGCCTGCCTCTCTGCCTACTTGTAATCTCTGTCTGTCAAATAAATAAACAAAAATTTAAAATATATATATATATTTTCTTATGTAGAATTGTGAGATTTTGTCAAAGACAATACAGCAAAAATGGAACGACGTGGTTACCAGGGTTACGAAAATTCCCAAGGTTTGTGCCTTTTGGTGAATGTGTGTTATATTTCAACAAAAAGTTTATTTTTAAAAGAAAATAACTTAATTTCACAAAACAGAGAAGTAAAATCAAATTGCTTCAGGATTTTCAAAACTGCCACCAATTTTGTAAGACTCAGAATTACTGTTCTCCAAACAGCTGCGGCAGACCTGTGAGCGAACGCCAGCATTCTCAGTTGAAGAGACTGGGGGAAACACCGCTTGGTGACACACAAGGTAACTTTTGAGTGCTAAATGGAAAACTCTCAGGAATTTTTAAAACATATAAGGGGCCATTATATATGGTCTCTCAGAAAAAGCGTTAATTTAACCCAGCAGACTACATTTTAAATCTTAACTGAGGTAGGTGGTAAAATGATTTATAATCCCTTATTAGATCTATTTTTTTTAAAGACTTTATTTATTTATTTGACACACAGAGAGAGAGAGAGAGATCACAAGCAGAGAGAGAGGCAGGCAGAGAGAGAAGGGGAAACAGGCTCCCTGCTGAGCAGAGAGCCCAATGCGGGGCTCGATCCCAGGACCCTGAGAACATGACCTGAGCTGAAGGCAGAGGCTTAACCAACTGAGCCACCCAGGCGCCCCTAGATCTATTCTTCATTGCAAAAGTGACACGGAGTCCAGGTTAAACACTGCATACAACAATAGAAAAGTAAAAATACAGAATAAAAATGTCAGCAATTCTTAATCCTCTCAACCAGACAGAAGCACTCACTTCACCTTTGGTATGCTTCTGTCCTGCACGTGTCTTCTTTCTCTTTCTTCATACATGTCAATATTTTTTAATATTGATGTGACAGTACCATATATGCAGTCTGCATCTCATCCGCACCGTTCCACATCATCAGAAATTATTCTGTTCTGTTTTTTGTTTTGTTTTGTTTTTTTTTAAGTCTGGCAAAGATTGTTTTGTTTTGTTTTCTTAAGTAGGCTCCATGCCCAATGTGGGGCTTGAACTCAGGACTCAGATCAAGAGCCGCTTGCTCTACTACTGACTGAGCCAACCAGGCGCCCCCAGAAATTTTTCATAAGCGATTTAATTGCTGCATAATAGTCCACTGTATGGATGCACTATACAATCCTATTGTCTAAGATATATTTCAATTTTTGCATATGCTCAACAGAAAAATGTACGCAAGTTTTAAAAAAGAATTATGTGAATTAGGAACTTGAACTGAACCAAGACAAAGTGCCAGGGACATTTATTAGACCAATAACTACTACTTGTCTTAATGGTATACTTAACCCTTTGGTGCTGAAGGTCAATACTTCCTAGATAAAATGCAGCTATATAATTTATTGGTGTGAAGCACCAAGAAGTACTGATTAAATGGTGTTAGAGGTTAATGCAAAATCTTCAAATGTATTCATGTGATATTATTAAAATGTCAATAGCTGTAATCTGAATGAGAAGCAAGTGGTCAGGAAGAAAATGAGGCAGACGTGTAACAGTTTATAACCCTTAGAACCGATTTCTGTAAATAAAAAAGGAAGGGGGAGAGCAAACGCATCCACAAGCTCAGACCATTTTTATCAGACCTAAATCCTACTCTCTTCCCTACACAAAAGATTAAGATATAAAAGGGAACTTTACTCCAGAAGAAGTGCAATCTCATCCCCAAAAAAAGAAAAGGAAAGAAAAGAAACTGGGCCAGAGAGATCTTAACAAACTTTGGTAAGGCTCAGGCAGGAAGTCAATGCACGTCCTGCTTGCCCAACTCCCGTGGCCCCAGCTTGCACCTTTGCAAAGTTTGCCCAATGCTGTTACCACTTGGGATGCAGACAGGGCCCCTGGCAAAGCTGGAGTCCCAGTGCCTAACAAACATGCCCACTGGTGCCTAATTAGACAACCCAAGGTTCTAACCAACTCAAAATGTTACCTATTAGGTCCAGACACCTTTCCAAGCCACTTTTATTAATAATTTTAAAAGACAGCACCCAGGAGCACCTGGGTGGCTCAGTGGGTTAAAGCCTCTGTCTTCGGCTCAGCTCATGATCTCAGGGTCCTGGGATCAAGCCCTGCATCAGGCTCTCTGTTCAGCAGGGAGCCTGTTTCCTCCTCTCTCTCTGCCTGCCTCTCTACCTACTTGTGATCTCTGTCATATAAATAAATAAAATCTTAAAAAAAAAAAAAAGAAAAAAGACAGCACCCAACTTGTAACCTGTGAAGCGACCTCTGACCCCCAGACTGGCTCACTCACAGCAGGAGGTGGGCTCAGTTGGAGCAGCCCTTACTCAGGCAGGCAGCCTTCAAAGCCCAATTACCGGCCAAGGTGAGGCCAAGGTGAGGATCCCTCTTAACTGCTCCAAACCCAAACCCTAGCTCACCTTCTCCCTCATCTCACTCAAAGAGGGTACATTGTCATATGACTGTCTGATAATTATTTTACATTTACATTACTTTACATTTTAATAAGGGGTGATCTCCTAGGTGACCAGAAGAATGAGGCTCAAACAGTAGCCTTCCACGCGGGCTAAGGAGGAAAAATATCTCTGAGTATCTTGAAGTACATATGCCTGGTAGTAAAACAAAGTACAGTATTCAAGTGTCAGTTTTTAGTTGAAAGGGGTATTGTTTTAAGTATCTGAAAAGGTAGGGAGATATTTGTGTCTAAATGTCTGTAATCCTTATCTTCTGTGAATTACTGGAATTATAGCCCACGGTACAGTGACTTCACTGAAGGTGTAAAAGTCTCCAATGGGTATTGCCAATAACTTCAGGGTTTTAGAAATCCTGAGGCTTTATGAGCTCAGAGAACTATAAGGCTTTGGGGGCAGTAAATTTCCCTAGGAAGTAAGTCCTGCAGAAAAGGAGAGCTTTTTTTCAGCCAGGACTTCACCTAGGGATGACTAGGTTCCCCAGATCCGCAATGAATCACACTCTATACCCACTCCAGAAAACCACCGAAGTGTAGTTTCTAGGGCTGCTGGTCTGACCCCATCAGAAAGGCGAGGAGCCTCCGCTCTGCTGGTTATCTCTGAACCCTAAAGAGCTAGTGACAGAGAGGCTATGGCTCTCTTCCACAGAACTGGAGGTAACAAGCATCAGCAAGGACGTGGAGAACAGGGAACGCTTAGGCACTGTGGCTGGGAGCGTGAACTGGTGCAGCCACTCCGGAAAACAGGATGGAGGCTCCTCAAAACACTAACCACAGAAGTACCATAGGATCCAGTAATTCCACTTCGAGTATTTATCCGAACAAAACGAAAACACTAATTTGAAAAGACATATGCACCCTATGTTTACTGCAGTGCTATTTAAAATAGCCGAGATATGGAAGCAACCTAAATATCTACCGAGAGATAAAACGTAAAGGTATACGGTGTATATATACACAATGGAACACCAACCGGCCATTTAAAAAAAAAAAAAAGGGCGCCTGGGTGGCTCAGTGGGTTAGGCCACTGCCTTCGGTTCAGGTCGTGATCTCAGGGTCCTGGGATCGAGTCCCGCATCGGGCTCTCTGCTCAGCAGGGAGCCTGCTTTCTCCTTTCTCTCTCTCTCTGCCTGCCTCTCTGCCTACTTGTGATCTCTGTCTGTCAAGTGAATAAATAAAATCTTTAAAAAAAAAAAAAAAAAGAATGAAATCTTGCCATTCGCAACAACATGGATAGACCATGTTATTGGTCTAATACCAATAATACTGGTCTAATTTCACGCTAAGTGAAATAAGCCGGACAAAGACAAATACTATATGATTGCACTTATATGTGGAATCTAAAAAAAACGAACAAACAAAACAGAGAGAAACAGACTCTTAATATAGAGAACAAACTGGTGGTTGCCAAAGGGGAGAGGGAGGGTGAAATAGGTGAAGGGGATTAAGAGGTATATGCTTCCAGTCATAAAATAAATAAGTCCGGGGGATAAAAAGTATAGCATAAGGGATAGAGTCAATAATATCACAATATACTTACCACAGTCAGCATTTCATAATGTATGTAACTGTTGAATCACTATGTAATACATAGTGATTCAGCTCTACTTCAATTAAAAAAAAAAAAATACAACCTGGGACACCTGGGTGGTTCAGTTGGTTAAGTGTCTGCCTTTGGCTCAGGTCAAGATCCCAGGGTCCTGGGAGAGAGTTCTATATCGGGCTCTCTGCTCAGCGATGAGTCGGCTTCTCCCTCTTACTCTTCCTCTGTTCTCTCTCTCTCTCGCTCTCAAATAAGTAAATAAATAAAATCTTGAAAAAAAAAATACAACTTATAACCCTGCGTGCTCTGTAAGAAAAGGGGCTTCGGAGATCATCTCCAAATTATACAGCCAAATAACTGAAAGATGGATGTTTCTAACAAACCCGTCGCACCAGCCAAAATTACCTACTCCTTGTTTCCAGACATCTTCTGCCTTTAATTAGACCACCCTGTGGGGGAAGAATGGCCTCCAATTTTCGAACTACACTCTTCAAGGCCCAGTTAAAAAAGAAAAACAAAAACTAGGGACGCCTGGGTGGCTCAGTTGGTTGGACGACTGCCTTCGGCTCAGGGCGTGATCCTGGAGTCCCAGGATCGAGTCCCACATCGGGCTCCCAGCTCCATGGGGAGTCTGCTTCGCTCTCTGACCTTCTCCTCGCTCATGCTCTCTCTCACTGTCTCTCTCTCTCAAATAAATAAATAAAATCTTTAAAAAAAAAAAAAAAAAAAAAAAGAAAAACAAAAACTAAACAAACTCTCCACCATCAGGTGCTGATTTCCAGGGCTCAAAGTTTTGTCTCCCTCTGAAATTTGAAAGTCCTTACTGTTGGTGCTTCTTGTTTGGCACTAAACCACTGCCCTGGGCTGTTTTTAAATTTGTTTTGGTTTTTAATCTTTTCCTGTGTATGTATCTTATTTTTACAAACACTATACATTCTTTGAAGCCAAGGACTTACTGTGCTACAAAATTAGAAGCTGGAACTGTACTTCTGAAGTTTCTTCCAATCCTTACAGGCCTCTGTCTCTAACCCTCACTCTTTGTCCATCTCCCCAGTGCTAAGAACAGGGTCAGGTCTACCTACAGCAGACCACCAGATTCTTAGTTTAATAGTGGCTACAGGAGACAGGGGCAAATGGATGTCTGCTTTTCAAGAAGGCAGGTGAACATGAAAAGAATGAATGAAGAGCAACTGTTTCATCTTGGTAAGGACCTAATTCCATTAGGAGATCCCCGGTATACATTAATTATACAAGACAAGACTTGTTTAGGACCACACAGTTGTCTATGCAGAACACTGAGCTCATGCATTAAAGCTCTGTCCCCAGAAGAAATAGTATTTATCCTCTCCACCAACTCCCTCCCCTCCCCTTTCCAGGGCATTCTCACTGGCAGGAAGGACATGCACATAAAAATCCAAATGCATTTCATCTCCAATAAGGTGTACACTAACCTGAAGCTGTTCCAGCATGTTCTACAGACCACATCTTTGGAAACAGTGAAACAAAGCTGCCTCAGGTCTCACTGTGGTCACTACAATTGCTTACTAGGCACAAATATCAAAAAATAAGCAAAAGCTTTATGATTACTAAGTAAAACCATATGACAGGGGCACCTGGGTGGCTCAGTGGGTTAAGCCTCTGCCTTGGGCTCAGGTCATGATCCCAGGGTCCTGGGATCGAGCCCCGCATTGGGCTCTCTGCTTGGCAGGGAGCCTGCTTCCCCCTCCCTCTCTGCCTGCCTCTCTGCCTACTTGTGACCTCTCTCTCTGTGTCAAATAAATAAAATCTTTAAAAAAAACAAAACAAAACCATATGACAAAGTAACTTATCTCTCTGCTCCCTAACCTGTCAAACACAAATGGTAAACACATTTCATCAAGAATGCAACAAGAGAAAAGGAATCCTAGAGGCATTCACATATGGTCATATAGGGAAAATGACTTCTTCAAATCCTTCAAAAATAAAGCTGTGAGTGCTAGGACTAATATTTTTTCTTTTTAAAGATTTTATTTATTTATTTGTCAGAGAGAGAGAACGAGAGCGAGCACAGGCAGACAGAGTGGCAGGCAGAGTCAGAGGGAGAAGCAGGCTCCCTGCGGAGCAAGGAGCCCAATGTGGGACTCGATCCCAGGACGCTGGGATCATGACCTGAGCTGAAGGCAGCTGCTTAACCAACTGATCCACCCAGGCATCCCCTAGGACTAATATTTTTAATAAGGTCCTTAAAGGATGTGGTCAGATTTGATCATTTGTATCAAAAGTCTTTAAAATATTTTTATCTGTTGATGCAGTGTCCCACTCCCTGACACTCATTAGGGACCTGGAGACACACACACAAAGTCTTATGTAACAGTGTGCTTGTTGCTGCATTATTTCTAATAAGAAAGAAATCAGAGACACTTAAATATTCAACAGAAGACAGGCTAATTGTATATTCATGTGTCTGACTGACAGACACCGTTAAGAAACCAATAAGGAAGAATATTTGATGACATAGGAGAATACTCATGATCAGTCAGTGAAAAAGACAAGTTACAAAACATTATGGATAAAAAAATGTGTGTGTGTGTGTGTGTGTGTGTGTATATATATAATGGAATACTACACAGCCATCAAAAAATGAAATCTTGCCATTTGCAACGACATGGAAGGAACTAGAGGGTATAACACTGAGGGAAATAAGTCAATCAGAGAAAGACAATTATCATATGCTCTCTCTGATATGAGGAATTTGAGAGGCACGGCAGGGGGTCGTGGGAGCAAGGTAAGGGAAAAAAATGAAACAAGATGGGACCAGGGAGGGAGACAAACTGTAAGAGACTCTTTTTTTTTTTTTTTAAAGATTTTATTTATTTATTTGACAGATAGAGATCACAAGCAGGCAGAGAGAGAGAGAGGAGGAAGCAGGCTCCCTGCCGAGCAGAGAGCCCGATGCGGGGCTCGATCCCAGGACCCTGGGATCATGACCTGAGCCGAAGGCAGAAGCTTTAACCCACTGAGCCACCCAGGCGCCCCAGAGACTCTTAACCTTAGGAAACGAACAGGGTTGCTGGGAGGTGGGGGAGGAAGGATAGGCTGGTTGGGTGATGTACATTGGGGAGGGTATGTACTATGGGGTGAGTGGTATGAACTGTGTAAGACTAATGATTCACAGACCTGTACCTCTAAAGCAAATAATATATGTTAATAAATTTAAAATAAATAAATAAATAAAACATTATACATAGTATGAGCTCCATCTGTAAAAAGACTGTGCAAGAGAAAAAAGACTGGCAGGATATATAATAAGATAGTGACTATCTCTTCTTGATCTTCAAAATTGGATATAATCCTTCTCCTAATACCCTCCATGTTAGGAGAAGGAAAGGAAAAGTGAATGGGGGTAAATCAGAGGGGGAGACAAACTATGAGAGACTGTGGACTCTGAGAAACAAAGTGAGGGTTATGGAGAGGAGGAGGGGACTGGGGGTTGGGTGAGCCTGGTGGTGGGTATTAAGGAGGGCGCGTATTTCATGGGTGTGGTGCATAAACAATGAATCTTGGAACAATGAAAAGAATAAAATTAAGATGTTAAAAATTGGATATTATCAACATATAGAAAATTTTTTAAACATTTTATTATTTTATAATTGGGAGAAAAGTTATTTTAAAAGATGAGGCTATAATGACATATCACCTCCTACCTATAAGAATGGCTAAAATCAACAATACAAGAAACAAGCAGCAGTTGGCAAGGAGGTAGAGAAAGGAGAACCCTCTTGCACTGTTGGTGGGAAGACAAACTGGTGTAGCCACTCTGGAGAACAGTATGGAAGTTCTCAAAAGTTAAATTTGGAACTACTCTATGACCCAGCAACTGCACTACTAGGTATTCACCCAAAGAACAAAAAAATACTAATTCAAAGGGATACACGCATCCTGATGTTTACAGCAGCATCATCTACAATAGCCAAATTATGGAAACACCCCATGTGTCCACCGATTGATGAATGGATTGATGAATGTGATTATAATATCCCCAATGGAATATTACTCAGCCACAAAAAGAATGAAATCTTGCCATCTGCAACCACATGGAGTAAAAAAATACCATGCTAAGCAAAATAAATCAGAGGACATATACCAAATGATTTCACTCATATGCGGAATTTAAGAAACAAAACAAATGAGCAAAGTTGGGGGATGAGAAAGGGACAAACCAAGAATCAGACTCTTAACTAAAGAGAACTGCTGGTTACCAGGGGGAAGGGGGTTGGGGGGATGGGCTGAATAGGTGATGGCGACAAGGAGTGCACTAGTCATGATGAGTACCGGGTCCTGCGTGGATGTGTTTAATCGCTTTGCTGTACACCTGAAACTAATACTATACTGTATGTTAACTAACTGGAATTTAAATAAAAACTTTCAAAAAAAAAAAAAAAGCAAAAGAAGAGGCTGTTAATCTGCTTTCTATGGCTTTTCAATGTTCAGTTACTCTTGGATTTGTCCATGTCATTGGTCAGTTTCAGAATAACCTGAAAGCCTTAGGGAAAGTCCAACTCTTTTACTTTATAAACTTTTTAGGTCACTCCAGAAAAGGGGGAATTTAACCTTCTGGAATAGAGAATGCCTCACTTCCTGAATCTATATCAACTACTTCCTATTCATCAGTTCCTATCAAAATAATAGTTTTTCAGGGTGCTTGGGTGGCTCAGTGGATTAAGCCTCTGCCTTCGGCTCGGGTCATGATCTCAGGGTCCTGGGATCAAGCCCTGCATCAGGCTCTCTGCTCAGCGGGGAGCCTGCTTCCCCCTCTCTCTCTGCCTGCCTCTCTGCCTACTTGTGATCTCTGTCTGTCAAATAAAAAAAATAAAATCTTTAAAAAAAAAAAGTTTTTCTAAATCTAGACTCCAGAGCTACAATTTATTGCCCTGGTTCGGCTCCCTCTGCAAAGGGGAGAGCAGGCATCGTTCTGACATCAGGCTTCATGGCATATACACATCATAAGGGATGGTGCTGGGAGGTCAGATTCTAAACCAGCTGGCCTGTGAAGTCGGAAAAACCAGCATCTAGGTCCCGAACTTTGGTGTATTTTATGCTCCAAGAACACAGCAGAGGAACATCTTGGTGTGGAAGAAGTCACCAGTCCTAGGCACAGGAGGGCTAAGCTGCTCTCCATACTGTACGGCTTGAGGAATACCAGACACCCCAACCACCCTTCTCCTCACACGGCTTCCTGTCCTTTCTCCTTGTATGTGCTCTGAAAGCCTCACAGTCAGGTGTGTGCATTCAACTAGATAGGCAGTGGTCTCTGACCAGGGTAGGGGACATCATCCACAGGTGCATGTTTTCCAGGAATGCCATGAACTGAAGGAAAGGAGAAGGCAAAAAGGTCCCATTAATAATACACAGCAGATTAGTTCATGGGATTTACCAGATATTTCCTAATAGAAAAGTCCTTCTTCTAGGAGTCAAGTTTTGATTGGTGGGGCCAAGGGGTAGGAGGGAACAAAATACAAGAATAACAGGAAGGGTCAGGTGCAGAGCTTCCAAACTGGTCAGTCAGTCTGGCCCAGAAACATGTTTTGTTTGACCCTCCTCGACTTTATAACTGGAAGATTTGACATAGATATCTATCTTTGGCATCTCTTCAAAATCTCAGAAGACTTAGCACCACTAGGCCAGCCATTCTCCATGGTGGCGACTGGCTGTCCCACTGGAAGGGTATGTGCTCCCAGACTCCCAGGGGCCACGTGCAGAAGTGACTGGAAATGATGGCACCCCTGGCCTGCCTGCCTCATGCCTGTGTCCTGTCCTGCTCCTGCAGGAGTTAGTCTCTAACACCAGCTCTAGGGTGGGGGTTGAGAGGAGGGAGTAGTAAGGGCAACAGTCTTTTCCAGTTCATTATTCTGTGTTTCTTTGTCCAACCTGTTAACAACACGCCACCCAGAGAGGCGACATGTACCTTAGGAGACAGAAGAGCTGTCATTCTTCCCATAAAAGAGAAACTAAAACTTGTTCTAGTCCTGAGAGTCCTGGTTGGCTAAGAAAAAGGTCTCAGAGATTTGCAAAGACTGAATGCCCACGCTAGCTGTCAAAGGATCCAAATGGCTGGTTTCGAAATGATAGCGTGAGTTAACATTTAAAGAATATAGTTCCTTTCCTCGGAGCACATCCCCTTCAGGGAATCCACCCCTAATCCCCTTAGCTGGAAATCTCAATTCATCATGTGCCAGCAGGGGCACTGACTCAGAATCTGACACAGAGTTTTACAGTAGTTCCTTCTAAATTCTAGGGAGGAAACTTTCCAACTGCCCAACTAGAAATCCCTGTTTTGTTAGAATAAACGCTCAGTACTCAACATAAAAATGTTCCTAACGTGGACTCCCTGCCCCAAATAATTTGTGTACTTTATAATTTATCCGTACAATATAATTATCTTCTTTGATCACCTGGATATGAAGATATTAGGTAAACCACTGCCTTAAATTCATTGATACCTTGTTTCTCAAAAACTGGTTTTCAAGTCACAAACTTGACCCCAAGTCAACATGGTTTTCAAGTCACAACCTAGCCTGGTTTAAGTATAAAATTATCATGCTTCTATTACCACATTTATATCTCAGAATATTATAGTTTTAAATCACTGTAATGGTTAATATAAACTCAGACTATATTATGAATTAACATAAACAAAGCTAACCAAGTAAAACCTACAGGTTCCGTAAATACTGGAAGCGTGGCAGAAATGGTGATAAATCATGCCTGCTTGGAGGCAATGCTACACAAACATGAATCAAAAACATTTTCCCACAGAGACAGAAAACAAACACGCTAAACTTACTAAATAGAACGATGGCTCTACCACTTCTTTTTTCCACTTAATAACTTCCAGATAATTTGACAGCAGCTATTTCCAACATGTTTAATTTAGTTAGAACCTCTCACTGTCCAGTTTTCATAATCTGCACTCTAAAATTTCAGCTCAGAGTAAGACCACTCCCTGTCAGTTTCTCCGTGCACCTGCAGCAGCCCGGCAGCCAGCACTCGCTGGGGAAGCGGCCAGGGTAAACCCCCAAAGCCTGATCCCTGGCCCCCAAGATCAGATTTTCTCATGCAAACTATTCCTGACACCCAGCAAACTGTATTCAAAGGCAAAAGAGGACAATCAAATGGACCATTCTCCCTCTCGCACCAGAAATGATACATAAGCAGTCAACACCCTTTCTAACCTGGGGACTGCCTTGGAGCAGAACTGTGGGATCTGAGCTTCCTCTCCAACTACCACGGGGACAAGGAGAATGGCCAGGGCTGCGGGGTGGGAAGAGAGAGGGCGAGACTCACCAGGAGAGATGAGTAAGACAAGCAAACTGAGATGTTGTCCTCCAAGTTCTTGGCCGAGGTGTGTGTTGTGCTAAGATTCCCTGGCCCCGAAGCACAATCAACCCAATGCCAGAGCAAATGGCTTTTTTCTGAGAGCAGTTCCTTGAAGGAGTTTTCTCACTTTGTCCCTTGTAAGTTCTAGACATTCTTGGACCTCCTGCACAGCCTTAGAAAATGGTAGTGGGTGCCTGGGTGGCTCAGTTGGGTAAGAGTCTGACTCTTGATTTTGGCTCAGATCATGATCTCAGAGCCTGTCTGTGTAGGGCTCTGTGGTCAGTGGGGAGCCTGCTTGAGATTCCCGCTCTCGCTCTCCTTCTGCCCTCCCAACATCCCCCCCATAATAAAACACTCAAAAATAATAAAAAATAAGTTTTTAAAAAAGAGAAGAGTACTGATAGAGTACTAAATTTCAAAACTTCCTAGGAAATACCAAGGAAAGGGGCTTAGAGTAGAAAGCATTCTGTTTTTTAGAAATAAGACTGTTAACAACCTAGTCCAGAACAACAAATAGTGGGACACTGTTTGCTTGTGCTTGACCTGGTCTGATGGAACATTTAGCTTTTCTCACGTCAAAAGCCTCTCTGAGCGCACGGCAACTCCACTTTGAACCACACTGCACTGTACTTACTGACGCTCATCGTTTTCTCCCCCTCTTTCTAATATTTTCCCTGCACAAAGCTAATACTCACTCAACAAGTATTTATTGACTATCTGCTCTGTCTACCATGGTAGGTAAGAGAAAAGGAGGTCCCTGACCTCACTGAGCTTACACTCCATTATGGATATAACAAGCCTGTGTAAAAATTCACACTACATAGAAATGGACCGTATAGGAAGTAAATATCCCCTACAATCAACTACAACTGACCATCTGGTACATACTATTTCAAATAAATTTCTGTCCACCCGTATTTTGTAATATATAATGTTTTGCTACTTAATCCCCTTTAATAATCAATCTTGGAGTCTTTCCATTATCTTCTTTTAAGATGGGTTTCCATCTTTCAAGAGAATCCTTTGTACACTTTCCCCTCCACACCAATGTGATTCCCCACTTAGGACTCTTCAGGGCTTGGGGGAGGGCTGGAATAGTCCATAAAAATGCCATTTCCCCTGGGGTACCTGTCCCATAGACTGCTCATAGGTTCTACCTCCGGAACTGACTGCTCTGTCTTGTTTCTTCCCCACAGTCGGGTTGGCCTGTATTCTCGCTTTGTGCCAACAATCTCGGGTTCCATGTACTGAATCTCTTCCCCGCCTTCTGCTTCAGCTTGGCATCAGCAAGTTCCTTGCCCTTCTTTGCCCCTGGAGCTAGGAGCCAGCCCTGCTTACTCCTAACCCTGAGATGGGCAAGTACCTGCAAAGCTTCCTGCAAGGGACAGGAAAGATGGACAGCTGTAAGAACTGAGGTCTCTTTGTTCTTCTGGTGTATAGCATCTGCCCCTAATTTTCCTTATTGCTTTGAAAAGCTTTTCTAAGATGAAAAAATATGAGTTTCCTGGATTCTCTCTTTACATGGGTCTTTTTTAGTTATTTACACCAAGTCCTAGTAAACCCACGGACTTTATATTAAATATCAGTATCCAAAAATATGGCCCTTTCTTTTCAAAGGATATATAATTTTTAGTTGTGCATGGACATCCTGAAATGTGGGGAAATGAAAAATAAGAAGTACTGTACATTGTCTCTTACTGTCAGTGCACCTGGGTGGCTCAGTTGGTTAAGCCCCTGCCTTGGGCTCAGGTCATGATCCCAGAATCCTGGGATTGAGTCTCGAGTTGACGTCCCTGCTTGCTGGGGAGTCTGCCTCTCACTCTGCCCCTCTCTGCCCATTCCTGCTCTCTCTATCTCTCAAACAAATAAAATCTTAAAAAAAAAAAAACAAAAAAACTGTTTTCTGTTGTTTTTCCCCAAAGAGCAAGACCACGCCCCAGAGGTTTATATAAGTCAGAGGCTATACAACAATCTCAAATGATAGTATTGGGAAGAGAAGATTAAATTCAGAAATACAAAAGACCGTGAACTGCTAGCTATACCACACTCGCGCAGTCTGTGCCACCAGCAAGTCTAGTCAAAGGGGAAAACTGGCTGTTTTCAGCTTTGGCTACTTTTGTCTCCTTTTTTAAGCTAAACCTAAAAATCGTAAATGCAAACAGAAGGTTTCTTTGGGCTAGAAAGTGGAATGAAGAGCACTGACATTGTGCTCACCCACCGGCTTAAACTAGACAGGAGTCACAAACACATGACAGCCTGCTAAAACACAATACTAATCAATACACTCATTGATGGCCTAGCACATTATATAGCCCATTTAATAAAATATGTGTCATCAATATACAGGCTCCAAAAAGATTTCTCTAAGATCCAGATATGGTAATATAAGTTAGTCCCTGGGCATGAATGTTCAATGCTCCTCAGTGTAAGTGTTTCTGTATCCCTCTGAGGCAGGGCCACCACTGGCTGAGAGATTATCTAAAAAATCCTGATAAACATTTTCTCCTCTATCTCCCTATTTCAAGTCTCCAAATAAGCAGAATTATACAAACAAACTAAGATATAAATGACTATATTTTGGTGTGCTTAAAATAACCAAATACAGGGACGCCTGGGTGGCTCAGTGGGTTGAAGCCTCTGCCTTCTGCTCGGGTCGTGGTCCCGGGGTCCTGGGATCGAACCCCACATCGGGCTCTCTGCTCAGTGGGGAGCCTGCTTCCCTTCCTCTCTCTGCCTGCCTCTCTGCCTACTTGTGATCTCTGTCTGTCAAATAAATAAATAAATAATCTTAAAAAAAAAAAATACATTTAGAGGAATGAAAGAGTGAGTATCCAATACAGTATAGCTTTCGCCAGATTTCCATGTTTCCCTGAAGAAAGGGCTCTCCCCAGCATTCTTGCTTCAGACTTTCTCCAGAACTTACTGTCATGGCAACGTCCAAACCCCAGGATCCCAGGCCTTCTAAGCTGTCACTGATGACCTCTCCTCAGGGGAAGCTGACGGTTATATCCCTGGTCTCAAATCTTCTAGTTCAGAGCTCTCAGGTCTGCAGGTGACAGTTAGCCTACTCCAGAATAATCCCTCCCAAAAGGGCAAATTCCATGCTGGGTAGGTCCCAGCTGTCTGAACCAGAGTAACTCCCAAGCTAGCCCTAATCAGAACTGAGTTCTCAGAGACTCTGTAAGCATTCAAGGGTATGAGTGGATGGCCCCTTTATGTTCTGAGATTAAATACGCCCTTGTGTCTTTGGGTAAGAGCGGAGAATTTTAACAACACTTAGAACAGCATCTCTATAAAAAAGGAAATGAATGAAATCTGAATAATTCATGAATTAACAATATATGAATTCTGAAGTTCTAAGCATTTCTTCTATAGATCTTAGCCATGAGAACTTAAAATCTAGGTCTGGTGCCAATCCTTGAGCCAGCTTTAGTTGTATGTACACTTAAACAAAAACACAAAAACAAAAATATAAAGTAGAAAAATAAAGCAGGTTGATAAACCTCTTTAAAGCAGCATGGTTAGAACAAAGGTGGAAGTCAAGAAGACACTCCAGTCTGGTCCCAGCACTCCGACCACAGCTTGGTCACCTGGACTAGCCATTTAAACTTCCAGGGCTCATTAACTTCATTGATACAAAGACAGGGTTGAGGACGCTGGTCTAGATGCCTCTGATAACTCTTTCAGCTCCAAAAAATTAATCACCATTCTAAATTACACCAGTTTTGTTAAATGCATCTCCACTAGGCAAACTGTGGATACTTTTCCTTTGTGAATCTTCATACCAAATACTATTCAACTATATTAAAGTCAGAGGTGATCTCTTATTAAGAACAAGCACTAAAAATAAAAAAGATGAATCTTCTGTCTTGGGTACCAGAAAAAAAAAGGGGGGGGGAGACTAGAATCAAGAACCAAAAAGAGACTTTTGTTTCAACATTTCTACAGAATATGGATCACTTTACATCTTGTAGTCCATTTTAAATTCTCTTCCTTGACTAGAAAAGTGAAACAAGTAACAGTCAGCAAGAAGAATCCCTCCAAGGGACGCCTGGGTGGCTCAGTGGGTTAATCCTCTGCCTTCAGCTCAGGTCATGATCTCAGGGTCCTGGGATCGAGCCCTATATCAGGCTCTCCGCTCAGCGGGAAGCCTGCTTCCCCCTCTCTCTCTCTGCCTGTGTCTCTGCCTACTTGTGATGTCTGTCTGTCAAATAAATAAATAAAATCTTAAAAAAACAACAAAAAAAGAATCCCTCCAATCTTGGGCTGTATTTCAGAGGGAGCTTAATGCCAAGTGCACACAAAACTGTCATCTCTTTTGCTTGCGGGCCCTGAAACTGCAGGAAAGTGGCTCAGGTGACACCCTGACCCAGCCCATCTTCAAGTGACTGCTGAAGGATCTCACAGACCTGCCATGGAATATTCCACATCAAGGGAAAAGAGGGTGATACTAAGTTGGCAAAATGAGCTTGATATAATTTTTTTAAGATTTTATTTATTTCTGGGACGCCCGGGTGGCTCAGTCGGTTAAGCGTCTGCCTTCGGCTCAGGTCATGGTCCCGGGGTCCTGGTATGGAGACCTGCATCGGACTCCTTGCTCAGCGTGGAGCCTGTTTCTCCCTCTGCCTGCTGCTCTCCCTGCTACTTGTACTCTCTCTCTCTGACAAATGAATAAATTAAAATCTTTAAAAAGAAAAAAGATTTTATTTCTTTGAGAGAGAGCGTGCGAGCAGGGAGGGGCTGGGGGGAAGGGAGAAAAGAATTTGAAGCAGACGCCACCATGAGCACAGAACTTGACTCCTGCAAATTCAGACCTGATCCCAAACCAACAGTCAGATGCGTAACCAACTGTGCCATGCAGGCACCCCTCAAATATAATTTCAGTGAAAAAAGTTGGATACAAAAACTATACAAATGCTATGGCCTCTGCTATATATGTTTAGTTGATGAAAAGAACATACAGTGATTCGTGTCATGTGGTAGGACCACTCCCCCTTTTCTCTGCCTAAATTTTCCGTAATTTTTTTGATATTTAAAATGTTTTAAAATTGACCACTGAAGAGAAAAATGTAAACAAATCTCATTCTAATTTACATTATTCCCAGCACTTAGTAAAATAAGAGAACTTCTTCATTGCTTTTTCTGTTTTTATCTAGAATTTTTCTCAAGTCAGAATTAAAAATATTTTGGCTACCCACATTACACATCTGTTTCTAAACATCTTGGGTAAAGAGCTCAAAAATCAAGCTGGCAGAAATCAGGTCATTTTGTAAGATGTATTTTTCAAACAAAAAGGGGACTTTGGACTGGCTTTCACAGGTTCCCAATCTCTTCCTGGGCAGGATCCAAAAGAAAACACTTACTCCCAATGTCCCACCTTCTCCCACCATCCCTAACCTTAGCAGGCTACCAGCATCCTTTTCCCGTGCAGGGCTAGACAGTGACTATCTTCACCTTTATGGGCCATACCGACTCTGTGGCTGCCACTCAACAGCCACTGTAACACAAAAGCAGCCACAGATGTGGTGCTCCTGGTGTGGGGGGTAAGCCTCCACCTCTTGGTTTCAGCTCAGGTCATGCTCTCAGCATCAGGAGATCCAGCCCCACTCCGGGCTCGTAGCTCAGTGGGGAGTCGGCTTGACATTCTCTCTCTCCCGCTCCCACTGCAACTCCCCACCCTGCCCTGCACGCATGTGTTTTCTCTCTTTCAAATAAATAAATAAATCTTTAAAAAAAACAAAAAAAAAAGGCAGCCACAGATGCTACATAAATGAATGAGCATGGCTGTATTCCAGTAAAACTATTTTTTATAAAAACAGGCAGTGAGCCAGATTTGGCCTATGAGCAGTAGCGTGCCAGCCTGTGGTCTACACACCCTGGAGAGCACCGATGGGGCTCAGAGGGATGGAGAAAAGACCTGAAGGTCTACTTGCTCCTCCTAAGGAATGGCTGTCAAACCTTTGTACAGCCACACTGATCTAAAAGAATTCTCTTTGAAAGTGTTGCTGATTAATTTTTCCACCAGAAGTCACAGAATGTAGCAGTTCCCAGCCACGTTACCCGTAGAATGATACCTACAGAATGTTTTGCAATTAATTTACTATTAATAATACAGGACTGGTTTTTCAAATGATTTTTTTAAAAAACATTTATAAAACAAGAAGCAGTAGATCAGTCTTCTCCCAACAGCCAGCCTGGCCAGCACACAATCCTGGGCGTGTCTGCGGCAGCAAAGGGCTCACGTACGCACTGTATGTTTGCATCAGGAGCCTTCCGGGGCGCTGCATCCAGACCCTCTCCATCTTAAAATAACAACCCCTTTCTCTAGCTAACAACTCAACATGTCAGGTTTGGATCAGTTATAGTCTTACTAGTATCCATCAAAGCACGCATGAAGTCAAACAGGAGGAAATGGGCGATAGCCAAGAAGGGCAAGAGGAACTGGTAAGGCCTCCTACAACCACGCTGAATAATTTGCTCACATCCTCTTCTTTTTATAAACATGCACTGCCGTTCATCTTAGAAAAACTGGAAAATGCATGGAAGTAAAAAGAAAAATTAAAGCCCCAATACTATCATGAGGCAATAACTATTGTTATCATTTTAGTTCCATTCCCTCCAAGTTATTTTTCTGTGTCTATGAGGGGAAAAAAAAGATGTTTTTGATAAAATTGCTTTCTATTTTCTTCATTATTACGTCATGAGTCCTTCTCTGTATTTTCAATATGGCTCAATAATGTGATTTGGTAATGTCTATATTAAAAGTCCATCAAATGGATGGACTATATTTTATTTAAAATTTTGCCCTGTTGTCAGATATTTATATCATCTCTCTATTTTTCTGGAATACGTTAGAAATTGAATATAATCCTATGCAAGCCATAAAACTATTTAAATATAATTATTTTCTATTTATGTATTTGACAGCAAGTATTCCCTAAAACAGAGTAATTTCTGGGGTCCTCCAGATCAAGGCACATCAGAGTGCACGTTAGTGACCACAAGAAGAGGCCTACAACTCAGAATGAGCATGGGGGCACTTGACCCATGCATGGGAAAACTGGCCACCTGGGTCCTTGAACTTCTTTACTAAAGGCAGATCGGGTAGAGTCAACCAACGTTGCAACTGTGGCCCACGTGAGATGCTGTCACAAGACTGAGCCTCGTCTGCTCTCTCTGCAAAACCCAACAGAGGAAAACTGTTTTGCCTTGACTGCTATTATTAAAACTGTGTAGGAGAAAGGATGTTAAAAAGCTTGGGGCACATGTTTTGTTTATAGTATATAGTAAATTTGTGGGATATTTCCTTTGAAATAGAAGGTCAACTAATTGGTCTTTCTCCCATGGGTGTCTGGAGAGGGTCCTCTGCTGAGTGTTTTTTCTGCAGGGCATCATGCGCAGAATGTCATAATGAACACATGTGGATGTTAGCCTGGCAGCATCAACAGCATGGGACGCTTCTGCAAGTGGCTGGGGGCCCAGAAGCCTCCAGAGCCTTTAGTGGTAGAATCTAAATATATTTCCCTTAATCTAGCTGCCAGTCAGAAAATTAAGACAAATTAATAATCTAGTTCATATAATTTATAATGCTGGAAACCTTGCCTCCTAGAATAAATTGTCTGCTCTTAATTAAGCCAAAGGAAAAGGGATATAAGATAACTTAGCAGAGGGAGGGAGTTATAATTGTCCTCTTGAATTACACATAAAAAAAGTTCCAGTTCATATTCCAGTCTCCAGATTGAAAGATACAAAGTAAAAGGAACATATGTGTATTTTAGAAAATATAAAAAACAGAAAAATTAAGGCTGAGCCAGTCAGGTAATACAACAATGTTATTCTTTTACTTAAAGATGGGAAAGGAACATATCTGATTAAAATTTAAGTCTAATATTTTATTTACCTCCTGGATTTTTAGAAATTACTTTTTTTTTTTTTTAAAGATTTTATTTATTTATTTGACAGAGAGAGATCACAAGTAGGCAGAGAGGCAGGCAGAGAGAGAGAGGAGGAAGCAGGCTCCCCGCTGAGCAGAGAGCCCAATGCGGGACTCGATCCCAGGACCCTGAGATCATGACCTGAGCCAAAGGCAGCAGCTTAACCCACTGAGCCACCCAGGTGCCTCTAGAAATTACTTTTTAAACCTAATTTTCCCACAGTTACCTGGGGGATAATTCACAGTTTAAGTGGAGTTAACAAAAACCAAGCACAAGGTGGTAAGGACAACTTTCGCCACACACCCCCACCCCACCTTCTGTACCTTTCTGACAAAGAGCCGTGCATGCACGGGACATGGACTCTTTGCTGTGTGTCCGTGCCACAAGAACTTTGGATATGCAAACAGAAAAGGACCAGGACTACAGGTATGTCTCTCAACACCACAGGAGGTATCAAGTTACATGTAAATTGGTCCAACATGCAAAGAAATCACTGTCACCTCTTACTTCCAACACTGAAAAGAGCTGGAGTCAGCGCCTCAGGACAGTGGCACTAGGGGACCAACAAAGTCATGTGAAATGAACATGAAACGAACACTAAAAAGTCCAATCCCAGAGTTAACAATCACAGTATCTGATCACAAATAAGGCCTACAGGCCTGTATGGAAGTATCTATTTTTCAAGACCTAATTCAGCTTTACTGGAAAGTGGCAGTAAAGACACAGCACACACTTACCTTACCAGTGCATCTGGTTTGCTTAGCTGGTTATTAGGAATACAGTTTTCCATTAAGTCCTTGTGTGTACTTGGGCTCTTGCTCGTGCATTTTTGCTTCTTCTCGTTTTTACTAGATGAGGAAGGAATGCTCCCGTTTGTGGCGCTATGACTGCGAGGTGATGAGTTCACAACTCCGCTGGCATTTTTGTAATTTTTTGAGGAAGCAGTGCATGAGTCCTCTTTCAAGAGATTTTCTGTACTTCCCACAAGATCATTATTCAATCTTTTACTATTGATATGGTTTTCCATATACTCAATTTCTTGTATTTTCGAGTCTACAGGTTGTAGAATATTGTTGTTATTTATTCCAAGGTTGTGTTTTTTGGCATCCTTGTCCTTTTCTTTCCCTTTTTCTCGGTATTCTATCTCTGGCAAAGTTGTGGAGAGTTTTTTGTTGGCTGGGATACCCCCGTTGTGGTGTATAAGGATCGAGGAATCCATATCAGGCAATCCTTTGGCTGCTACAATACCAAAAACAAACCAACAAACAAAAAACCCACACCGGAATATTTAGTTGTATAAAACCACAGCACAGACTGAGTCAAGAAACTGCATTACTTATGGTTAGAAACTCACTATATCAATTTGCAAACTCATTGAGAAGCAATAACCACACCACATCTCGCTAACTTCAAGAAGCAAATCCAGATAAATTTGAGAAGCTGCACATTCAGAAAATTACCACCGTTTATAAACACCAAGCTGTTACAGTTCTGGCCTTGAAAAGAAGATGAGGATTTTATAATTAAATCATACTTATCAGTCAGATCCAACTTGCCTATCACTGGAAAGAAGAGGACACAGGCCAGTCAGACTCTTACGAGGCCTTATTTTAAGAGATGCTCACCAAACTGTTAATAACTTTACTGAAAAGACAGCGATTACATAAAAGAAGAGGTGTGCTGTTAGGATATAGGGCATTATCCTTTTCTTTTCTTTTTTAAGATTTTATTTATTTATCAGAGAGAGAGAGGGGGAGAGAGCGAGCACAGGCAGACGGAATGGCAGGCAGAGGCAGAGGGAGAAGCAGGCTCCCTGCCGAGCAAGGAGCCCGATGTGGGACTCAATCCTAGGACGCTGGGATCATGACCTGAGCCGGAGGCAGCTGCTTAACCAACTGAGCCACCCAGGCGTCCTGGGCATTATCCTTTTCTTGATCGAGCATCAAGGTAATAAGAAGTCTGTGTCATTTATTAGACCACTCGACAAGAATTTTCTGTATGAGGTCTACATACTCTAGTTTGTCCAAGTCTACCTGAAGAGATATTTTTGCACCATTCAGAGAATAAGAGTTTGGTATATATCAACTAAAAACATGACTCTAAACTTCCAACCCTCAAATCAGAGAAAACTGATCCTGCTGTCAATCCATCTGCTGAACTGGATCTATGCCCTTAGAGAGATCCTGTTAGAAAAAGCTCTCTTTAAGATTCATATGAACTTGCATCATATGAACCACTTAGAATGGGACCTACCCACCTCTGCTCCATTCAGAAGAATTTTAACTTATAAAACAATTGTTTCTACCTCTCGATCTTGCTTCTACTTTGGTTCTTGGCCTGCCTCAATTACAAGCTCACAGAGTATTACATATACATTGCTACCGCGAATAAATATTTTTAAATATTTATAACAGATAAAATATTAAAACAGAAAATAAGCTATAAAAATAAAATAAAATAAACATAGTACAAGCACATGGTCATCGTCGGGCACTAGGCAGTTAACCCCCACACCCTGTTACTTCATGACCAAACAAAGCAATGGCCCTGAAAGGGAACACTAGAAAACAGGAAAATCCTTGGTCATTTTCCAAAGTCCTACCAACTTTGCCAGGGGAAAAAAAAATTCTACTGATAGACAAAATAATGACTCATCTACTGAGCCAACACAACTTCAGGGTAAAGACCTACCTTCCTCCGCCTCTTTTTCCTGCTTCTGTAGCATCTGTTGCTCTGGAGGGAGAGCTTGTTGAAGAAGCTGCATGTAAAATTCGTTCTCTTTTTGCACTTCCTTCTGCTTCCTTAATCGCATTTTGTAGCTTACATAACTTTTGAAGCCAAAGCCCAAAGTCACCACAGGGTACCCAATACTAGAAAGAAGAAAGTGCAGCCAGTTATCGCCAGTAAAAAACAAACAACACATGCATCAAGCACATGAGGACACCTCGGACGGAAATAAAGAACTAAATTCTAGATGACGATGGTATTAGAGCACTTAGTAAACACAGACATATATGGGATGTCTGCTGTGGAAATGAGAGGCAGCTGGCACACAGAACACACCCGCGGGGAGCAGAAGGACTGCTAGACCAGTAGAGGCTGTCCACCAGACTCTGGCATTCTTCAAACCAGCTCAAGAACTTAACCCAGTGATTGCTGGATAGAGTGGCTAATGCCTTTGATTAACAGCAAACTCCATTGTGCATTATTAGAACTTGGGATCTGTATGCTTTTAAGAACAGGGCAGAGATTTTATGATTGGGCATAAGTGAACACTGTAAGTTTTAGAAAATCAAAAGGGACACGTATTCATTTTTAATACCACAGCCAGGGTCAAATTCAGGTGCCTACTTTATTCTTGCTGCCTGAGGGGTATTGTCAACTAGCTGTTCCTGAAAAATCGGTTCATAAATCCTGTCATACATAAATTCAAGAGCTATTTAAATAAGTATTGATATTATCAGTGCCAATATTTGTTTTCTACTCCCAAGTTAAACCAGCTGCACTTGTAACTCTAACCTCTGGGATAAAAAGTTGAAATATTTTCATTCAACTCATCAGTCTCTCTAATACCATTTCAAAGCCTCTGCAACCCTGTCAAAACTCATAGTAAGCTTCGGTAACATTCAGACTTATAAATTATAATTAGCCCAAATGTGATCCCACTACAAATTTAAAGTGACAAGTTTTATTGACCAAGTTATTTAATTCACTTGCCTGTGAAAAGACTTTAAAATAATAGAAACTGTATCTTTTTAGTTGATTCTGTTTATTTTGGTTTCTGCCATAGATATTAGCAAAAATTAAGTCAGTTCATTTAAGTATCATGAAATAGCCATACATTTCATGGAGGCATTTTAGAATCATTATCTGATTATAATAAAAATAGATAACATTATCAGACACCTTTGTGCTTGAAATTAAGTTACATATTTTACATATATGCCCTCATTTCCTCTTTCCCATGACACCACAAGACAGGTTCCTAATACGAGGGTGAGAGAGCTAAGGCTTAGAGAGGGTGACAGGTCTGAGGCAACAATGCTTTAGGGGAAGGAGCTGGGGTTCAAACACTCTATCTGCCTGAATAGAGGGCTCACGGCTCTTTACCACTATGTTATGTTGTCTTCTGGGTTCTTGTAAAAGCTCTAAGAAAAAACTTATAATTGAACTTACCATTCTACACTGAATACACTGAACTGACTTACAGATTAAGAACACACATAATACTCACCAGTGAGCAGCAAATGGACGACAAAGGTCTACATGAAAATTTTTGAGATCTTTAA
This sequence comes from Neogale vison, assembly GCF_020171115.1. Taxonomy (NCBI): domain Eukaryota; kingdom Metazoa; phylum Chordata; class Mammalia; order Carnivora; family Mustelidae; genus Neogale; species Neogale vison. Next base: position 18,815,527 of record NC_058092.1, on the reverse strand, counting down.
ATCTAATCGCTGCTTCAATATAAACAAAGAGTATCCAGAGGGACACTGTGGGCAAACACACTCCCCTTTCTGTGGGAAAGCAGTAGAGAGACAAGCATCAGTGATACATTAAACTAACATAACAGATGGGTTGTTTCGGATACAAGTTCAACTATGGTAGCTTTCTTATTTTTTGAGTATAGTTGACACACGATGTTACATCAGTTACATGTGTACAACATAGTGATTCAACTTCTCTATATGTTATGTTGTGCTCACCACAAGTGTACTTACCATCTGTCATCACACAAGTCTATTACAATATCATTGGCTATATTCCCTATGCTGTGCCTTCTACTCCTGCAACATTCATTCCATCACTGGAATCCTGTACCTCCCACTTCCCTTCACCCATCTTGCCCCTCCCCCTATGCTCCTTCCCTCTGTCAACCATCACTTTGTTCTCTCAACTACAGTAACTTTCATTAAGACTTTCGAACTAATTAAAAAACAGTATGATCCAGGGGCACCTGGGTGGCTCAGTCAGTTAAGTATCCGATGCTGAGTTTGGCTCAGGTCATGATCTCAGGGCGAGAGATCAAACCCTATGTTGGGCTCTGCGCTCAGCACAGAGTCTGGTTGAGATTGTCTCTCCCTCTCCCTCTACCCTACTCCCCACCCTCTAGCTCATTCTCCAAAAATAAATAAACATATCTTAAAAAAAAAAAGGAATATGATCCAAACTGAAAACTTCTATCTGACAAAAGAAGCGATGGAGGGGCGCCTGGGTGGCTTAGTGGGTTAAGCTTCTGCCTTCAGCTCAGGTCATGATCTCAGGGTCCTAGGACTGAGCCCCGCATTGGGCTCTCTGCTCAGCAGGGAGTCTGCTTCTCCCTCTCTCTCTCTGCCTGCTTCTCTGCCTACTTGTGATCTCTGTCTGTCAAATAAATAAATAAAATCTTTAAAGAAATTAAAAAAATAAGTAAAATTAAAATTAAAAAAAAAAAAGAAGTGATGGAATCACAGACAAAAATAAAAGACAAACATCTGGCAAAAAATATTCACAATATGTAAAAGAAAGGAGTCATAGCCCAACCATACAAAGAGAATTTGCAAATTATAAAAGAAAAATATAGATGGCTAAAAACATGAAAAGATGTCCAACTTCACTACTGATTAGGGAGATACAAATGTTTCAAAAAAGAGATTCCATTTTTTTAGCCTATCAGATAAAGCAAAAATTTAAAAGACAGATAACATAGGGAGGGTAAGGCAAAGGGCTCATTCTCATACTTGGCAAAAATATAAAGTAGGGCAACATTTTTTTTTTAAGATTTTATTTATTTGTCAGAGAGAGAGAGAGAGAGAGAGTGTGTGCGCGCAAGCACAGGCAGACAGAATGGCAGGCAGAGGCAGAGGGAGAAGCAGGCTCCCTGCCGAGCAAGGAGCCCGATGTGGGACTTGATCCCAGAATGCTGGGATCGTGACCTGAGCCGAAGGCAGCTGCTTAACCAACTGAGCCACCCAGGCGTCCCAGTAGGGCAACATTTTTAAGAAGACAGTTTGGGGGTGCCTGGGTAGCTCAGTGGGTTAAAGAAGACAGTTTGTCAGTAAAATTAAATTTAAAATCTTATACATTTGACCCAGAAATTCCAATTCTGGGAATCTACTCTACAGAAAAGAAAAAAAAGCCCTGGAATAAATGTATAAGAATACTCACTATATTATTATTTCTAATAGCAAAAAATGTGGAATCATTTTAAATGTGTATCAACAGAGAACTGTTTATGATAAGTCTGTATACTGAAATATGATGCAGCTTTTCAAAGAATGATCTGTACTAACACGATATATAAAAAAAATAAATTCTGGAGAATGAGTTACTGCACAAAGAAATGTTTCTGTCATTTAATTTCTGTTCTACTTTTTTAAAAAAAGATTTTATTTATTCATTTGAGTGAGAGAGAGAGAGCACAAGCAGAGAGAGAGGCAGAGGGAGAAGGAGAAGCAGCCTCCCCACCGAGCTGGGAGCCAGACAGATGGACAGACAGGGGCTCAATGCCAGGACCTGGAGATCATGACCAGAGCCAAAGGCAGATGCTTAACCATCTGAGCTACCCAGGCACCTCGTTCTAGAAATTTTTTATTCTTAACTATAAGCTTACATTTCTTTTATAATTAAAAACAATTTTTGTGAGTGCCTAGGTGGCTTAGTCGATTAAGTGTCTGCCTTCGGCTCAGGTCATGACCTCAGGGTCCTGGGATCCAGCCCTCCATCAGGCTCCAGGCTCATCAAGGAGCCTGCTTCTCTCTCTGCCTGCCACTCCCCCTGCTTGTGCATGTTCTCTGTCTCTTTCTCTCTGACAAATAAATAAAATCTTTAAAAAATAAAAATAAAAACAATTTTCAAGAGAGGAAAAATCAACTTGCAATATAGAATAAATAAGATAAAAATAATGAGGTAATTTCCATTAATTTTTAGAATCAAAATCTGTAGGCTAGGTCTATCTGTGTCAGGACATGATTAATAATGGGATTTTTTCTTTTTTTTTAAATGAAGATGGACTACATAAGCATGAGGTCCAGTAACTGTGGAAAGAGATCCTCTGAGACTATTTAAGGCAAGCAAGTTATAGAAGAGAGAACAGGGAGTTAGGGGAGGAAAATCAGTAATCTGAAGAACTAAAAATCTTTGGGATGAAACAAAAGAAAAACCATAGTATCTTGGAACTACAAAGAAGAACTTTGGTCCAACCTCCTTATCATAGTGAAGAGTAAAGTAAGACTCAGAGTATATGCAAATTGGGTCCAAGTTCACAGAGATAATACTGGGTCTGCTCCTAAGGAGAACTTAAGTCCCCTTGGGCCTAATCCCTGCAGTACAGAAAATGGTAAAAGCTCTGTGAAGGCAGCAAATGGCCTCAACCATTCTTACAGATTTAACACACAAAAAAAGGGGCATTTTCACAGTGTACAAAGACAAACAGCAACCCCTAGGATAAGACATTTTCAAATTCATTTCAAAATGCATTTTTAAAAATTTATATTCTCTAACTCCCTATATTAATTTCTAAAGTTATCATATACATAATAAGCACATTACAGAAAAAAATTTTAGACAAAATACCTGTATTTCTACATTTATCAAATAATCAAATCACGTTGAAAATATTTTTAAGTAAGTGAATCATGTTGTACATACGGTTTCGTATTCTGTTTTTTACCCTCTTCATAGCAAGGAAGTTTATGATTAATCATTCTTTCGTTGTAATAAATAATTTCATCAGCAATTCCTAATTAACTTATGAATTTTAAATTTTAACAAGCGGTAAGAGAAATTAATACCAAGTTATATAAAATGTACTTATATCTTTCTGACCCAATAAGAACACAAAGTTTGCTTTGTTTTGTTTATTTGAGCACTAATCATTTATTTGAGCACTAATCATTCCAAATTAAAACATACTTCACAACTTAGCTATTCCAACATTTCTGAGCCTAGGGCTAAAGAGAGGCCAGTATCGCTCGTGATACCAGCTTCACTGCTGCCCTGTGGGTCACCCATTGCACTCGTTCCCAATAGGTTCTGTTCATAGTTATAGGAATTGTTTTTTCCAAACACTAAGACATTATTAAAGTAATTTAGGAAATCATTATAGTTCATCAGAGTCATGGATTGTTGAGCTGGAAGGTTCCCCTAGACATTATCTAGATTATTCCACCTTCCTATGACAAAGAAGAAACTGATGGGGTGCCTGTGTGGCTTAGAAGGTTAGGTAGTGACTCTCGATTTGGGCTCAGGTCATAATCTCAGGGTCGAGTCTCCTAGAGATTCTTTCTCTCCCTTTTGCCCCCCTTCCCAATAAATAAATAAATCTTAAAGAAGAAGAAGAAACTGAGACCTAAACAGAATGACAAATGTAGATGGCAACTCACTTGAAACTAAGACCCAGGACAAGAAAATACAAGGAAAAACTAAAGTATGAAAAAAATCACTTTAATTAGAGGAAAGCAGACTTAGAAACTGTTGTGTTAGCTTATAAATCAAGTCAGATATGAGAGCTTGCTAAGAGGGAGAAACCCATGCTCACAGTGGGTACTTCAAATAACAGAGCTGACCTGTGCCTTCTACATGGGCCAACATCAGCCTCTCAACACCTTTGAGAAGAGAAGGAATGCTGCTCCAGAGAGCTTTTATGAGCTGGTACTCCCTCGGTGGTCAATCCTACAGGCTGCATCCGGGCCTAAGCATCAAGTTTCATGCAGCTTTGCAAAGAAGTGTAACACTCTGAGAGCCAGTCCGTACGTCCCCATGCGTCTCACTCAGGCTTTCACAGTGGACTGGAGCTATGGAAACATCTCCTCTCATCTTGGTTTGAGACAGTAGAAGTACAGCTTTACAAAGAATGGAGAGGACTGTGTGGCTCCACTTCAGTCAGAACATACCAGAAACAGTGCATTTGGTGAAGAGAACCATTAAGAACTAGGGAGATCAGGATGGTGAAAGTCTTTCAAATAACATACAAGTCAAAGCTGATGAAATAGAGATGTTGTGCTTACAGACAAGAGGGCCTGAGAGGATAGGACAGTGCTTTAAATCTCTACAGAAATGTTAACCATGGATGGGAAACCACACTCCTTTGGTGTGGCTCTAATGTAGGGATGCAGTGTTGGAGCTTGAGGAGATGATCTGGAGACCCCTCGAATCTGAAGGAAAAGTTCTGTATATTTCCCTATACTTGTGGGGAAAAGCCTCCTTACATCCTCTACGAGATAAACAAGCCCCCCCAAAACAGTCAAGAGGTACTGGGTCAAAAGTGTTAAGGAGGAAAATTCTGGCTCAGTATGAGGAAGAACTTTCTATTACAGCGACCCCGAAAACTGAGTTCCCTGTCACTGTAGCCTTTCAATCAGAAACTAAAGCACTATGTGTCAGGGATGCTGTGGGGATTCTTATACCAAATAAGGGTTCAAATAAAAGACCTCAAGCATTCCTTTCAAAGCTGAAACTCCAGGAACATTTTTTTCTATGTGGAACATGGCTGTCTCGGAGTCTACCTAAATAGAAATCACTTCAACTTAAAAAAAAAAAAAGAGTATTTTCATAATGAGAATTGGTTATTGAAATGTCTACAATCGAGATGTCAAATCATAAAGGCTTAAACTTTTCATTCAATAATGAAAAAAATATAAAATATATTTTAGAGGCATCATCTATTAGGAAAAGGCCACTTAAAAATGTCCACATGGTCACCTGGGTGGCTCAGTCAGTTAAGCATCTGCCTTCAGCTCAGGTCATGATCCCAGGGTCCTGGGATCAAGTCCTGCATTGGGCTCCCTGCTCAGCGGGGAGCCTGCTTCTCCCTTAGTCCCTTCCACGGTCCACTGCGCACATGCACTTTCTCTCTCTCTCTCTCTCTCGTGCACACACATACAAAAATAAATAAATAAATAAATCTTAAAAAAAAAGGCCACATTAAACTCAACTCTAAATAATGTATTCAATGAAATCACTACATTAAAAAAGTTGAATCTAAGATTTCTATCTATCTGAGAAGCCATTAAGACTTACCTGTGTGCCATACGTACTGAACCCATACATATGTGCTAGCAGCAAAAAAAAGCCATTGTATGGGGATGAACAGCAGACATATTATATTTGACGTGAATGCTACACAAACAAAAAATACTGAGAAAGCCTAAAGGAAAAAAACAAAACAAAATTAAAAACACATCTTAGAATTTGTTATTTCAAACAGATTATTAAAAGCATGTTGGACAAAATCTCTGAAATTGCCATGCAAGAACTATAGAGCAAGTTTAAACATTTAAAAGCCACCATGTAAAAAATAGAGGTTAATTCAATATTAAAAAGTAATCCTATTTATGTCTTCAGTCATGAAGAACTGGACCAGGATAGGCTGAGGCTGGGTCACAGTGAGTTCATTTGGACTCCCCAGGTGGGTTACCTAGGACAACTAGAACTTTAATACAGAAAAACCTCCTCCTCCTAAAACATTCCTAAAGAGCCTCATTCTTAAAGAACAGGCTGTTGGAGCACAAGTGAATCATGATAGTAAGAATTAGGCTAATGTTAAGGATTTTCATAATCCAGCCTTTCTCTGGACACACCACTGGGTATTCCCCAAGAGGCCATAAGCCCAAAGCTATCTTTTTGAGGCTCTGGATTTCTAAGTAGAAGAGTTCCGGGTTTAAGGTGTAGCCATGGAATATAAGAGAACTGCAGGTCAACCAGGGAAACAAGCCTAGGTCTGTGCCCTTACTCTAACCCACTAGTTCTCAAAACATAGTCTGGGGATCCCCAGGGGCAGGAGGGGAGTCTCTGAGATCCTTTCAGTGGATCTTCCAGGTCAACACCATTTTCATAACAATATTAAGATGTTATATGCCTTTTTCATGTTCATTCACTCAGGAGTAAGATGGCTTTTTCGAGAAGCTACATGATATGTGATTTTCAGTCCACCAAGTTCAGAGGCAGATATGAAAATGCAGCTGCCTTCCATTAAGCCAGCCATTAAAGACATTTGCAAAAATGTGGTCAAATCTTCTAATTTTTTTGTTTTGAAAAACACAGTTATTTTTCATAAAAATGTAATTTTCATTAACATACAATAGGCTTATTATTTTTAAGTGAATTAATAAACATTTAAATGTTTTCAGTTTTGATTTCTAATATAGTTAATATGGAGAGATCTAACCCAGATAAATAAAAGCTCCTTGAAATCCTCAGTAGTTTTTAAGACTTTAACAGGGCTCCGAGACCACAAAGTTTGAGAACCACTGCTCTAACTCTAACCCAATCACTGACAGAGTGATAAGGCTCCAGAAATACTTCAGTGTAGGACTGGGTAATTATTGCTTCCTTCACTACTCTGTTTCCCTCCCAAGGTCTTTGGCCCTCCCCTTCTTTTCACTGGAATGGTAGAGATGGGGAGGAGGTGTATAATGATCTGATCACAGTTTGTTTTCTACTTTTAATCATCAGTTACTGAAGATTTTCTTAGAAAATTAAACCCTTTATACTTGAAAAATGTATTAATAAACGTACCAGTCCCTGGTATCTGAAGGAATCATAGACGCTCCTGATGAAAAGCCAAAATGGCCACAGGTATTCAAATCTGAACTCCAGGACAAAATCTGCCAGGAGGACAAGCGCCCACACTACCAGGAATTTCAGGTATAAAAATGTACTGCAAAGCATAAAAATAAAGAATTAATTCAAGGTCACTGGCGAAGGACTAGAAAAAGAAAACGCACTGTTTTCGTTGAGACCAAAAATAGCTTCATATACCATGAAAACAGATAGAGATGTTTCCGTAAGCCACCTAAATTTTAGAGGCTCTGGCTTTCACTCTGAGACCCACAACTATCAAAGTAAGATGATGACCACAAATGCTTAATTCTATTTAAGATGGAAAGAAATTTTACATTTCACCACTATTTTAAAATGTACTAAGTGTCTGATTTAAAATACTGCAACACTCTCAAAATTACAGCTTTCCAGCTCTTCTTCATTAGAAGAAAATGTCATGGTTGAAAAGCTTCGTATTTGCTGTTTCCCTCCCCCCTACATCTGTGTGAAGAGTCTTTGAAATTCTTGATGCACATCCCTACATGCTTGAAGGGTTCTGGTTTTGTTTTTTTTTTCCTCTTTTCTCCTCTTGCCTTTCCATGTAGTATTCACCTGCATTAACCAAACAAAAACCAAATGACTTCCGCAAACAGAAACTAATTTAGGGAGCAGTTGCCCATTACTACCATGGGTTGTGAGAACACAAAATGTACATTAAAGGAAACAATCCTAAGTACCCCAGCCTTGCTCTAGCTAAGATGTAAATGTGTGCTTCCAGCTCCCTCTGGATTTACGTTAAGTAGAAGCAGACTTTGATACGACAAGCAGGTAGCTCAAAACAAGGTAAGGACATGGATTAAAATCTCAAGGCCCATATTTCAATTTCTTGAGTTATACAACAGATAAATAGAAGCCTTCAGATTAATAAGCCCCTTACTAATAAGCCCCTAATTCTATGTCCTTAACCCAGTCAATTCTGGAGCAGATTAAGTTTAGGCATTAAAAAATTAAAAAATGTTTTCTTAGGGGCGCCTGGGTGGCTCAGTGGGTTAAAGCCTCTGCCTTTGGCTCAGGTCATGATCTCAGGGTTCTGGGATAGAGCCCCGCATCGGGCTCTCTGCTCGGCAGGAAGCCTGCTTCCCCCTCTCTCTCTGCCTGCCTCTCTGCCTACCTGTGATCTCTGTCTGTCAAATAAATAAATAAAATCTTAAAAAAAAAAAAGTTTTCTTAGATATAGATTGGAAATACCTAAAATTCACTTTGATTTGGGCCAGAGCCTTGTATGCTTTTTTGTAATACAAACAATCCAATACTGATGTGATTATATTAGCTGTTTGAATATACACCACCGACAACAAAATCAAGGCTTTAATAAACCATAGTGAAGTATATTAAAATAAGCTACAAAAAAAATTGATAAACTTGGTGGGTGGCAGACAACAAAAGCAAGACCCAGCACTGAGGTTTCTTTCTTTGCCCTCTAGAGCCACAAGGGTAAAAAGATATCAAGAACAGACCAGTATGACCCTCAATGATATAGTAGCATAATGAGACATTCTTTGCAATTAGGGGCAGTTTCTAATACTAACTCTTTTTTTTTTTTAAAGATTCCATTCACTTATTCAACAGAGAGAGAAAGATCACAAGTAGGCAGAAAGGCAGGCAGAGAGAGAGGGGGAAGCAGGCTCCCTGCAGAGCACAGAGCCCAATCTGGGGCCCGATCCCATGACCCCGAGACCATGACCTGAGCCAAAGGCAGAGGCCCAACCTACTGAGCCATCCAGGCGACCCTCTAATACTAACTCTTGATAGAACTTCTTAGGGCTTGATAGTAAGTTTCGATTAAGAGGTTTGCTATACAATCAAGGCACCCAAGGCAAACCAGAAGAAAACAGGCTTGCATTCCAAGTCCCACCTCACTAGACTCATTAGTCAGACAAAGACGGAGCCCTCATTCTCCCCCATTAAGAATCCATCACTGATCCAGTGGAGAGCAAGGTGTATCTCACTAGAAGGAAAACTGAGTCACACAGGCATTCAGGAACACAAATCTAATTTCAAACTAGATTTCCAAGCTGCTTAGCTTTCAAACTGAGAGATTTGTCCTTGTCTCTAGAACTGTTTCTAGGTTTTAAAGAAGTGATAATAGCCTCTAATCCCTGTTTCTGAGGCATTTAATAAATGGCACACATGGAAATGTTTTTACCTCTCCAACTGAACACTTTTTCCCACAGGGCTGCCCCTGAGGAGGTAACTGAGATGCACTGAGGACATCATCTTGTGTGGTCATCCCCACTCCCCAGGTGGACAAAGGAGAGTACTACCAACTGTTCCCAACGCTCCCAAGGCACAGCAGGATCCCAGTCTCGCAGGCAACATTCCGTTGCACTGTTTAGAGAGCATTATCCAAAGAATGACAGCCTATTGAATACTTTTCAGTAACCCGGTCATTTAAACTGAAGGCAATACAGAAATGATCATCTTTGTAACAATTACTATTCTTTTTCAAGTATGTGAGACTTCAAGAGAGTTCCTTTTTCTGTATTTCATTTCTTTAAAAAAAAAAAAGAAAAAAACTGCTTTCATACCTTCATGTTCCTTGACACCCAGATCTTACTGAGTCACAGTTTAGAAGCACAGATATCTAAGGAAACTTGACCTTTCACAACCATATGCCATAGTCTCAACTTTCCTCAGACTCCCCTTTTAGGTGGGCCTGCCTCTAAAAATCAAGAGGCAATCTAATGAACAAATTAGATTTTACAATTTTCCAAAAAGAGTTCTAGAGCTTAGCTGCACAATCATGTGAATATACATATTATTACTAAATTGTACACTTAAAAGTGGTTAAGACACTGAATTTTACATTATGTGTTTCACCACTTTTAAATATATATAAAACAAATAATTCTTTACTCACGTTTAAAAAAAGTTGATTTTACTTTAGGACTAGTACTGAATTCTACTGATTCATTTCTGCCTTCAAGGTTTTAGAAAGTTTAAGACAGTTGCCTGGGGGCTCCTGGGTGGCTCAGTGGGTTAAAGCCTCTGCCTTTGGCTCAGGTCATGATCCCGGGGTCCTGGGATCGAGCCCTGCTTTAGGATCGATCCTGGCGTCCTAGGATCGAGCGCTGCTTCCTCTTCTCTCTCTCTGCCTGCCTCTCTGCCTACTTGTGATCTCTGTCTGTCACATAAAATTAAAAAAAAAAAAAAAAAAAAGACAGTTGCCTAATTCTGTATTCACTTAGTCCCCTGCATCAGTAAATTATGCTTATTATCCTTCTATAGGTACATGCAAAAAAAAGTTAAAAGACAAGTAATCTAAAATGATTGCTTAACAGTGTAAAAACCTAATTCCTTTCCTTCCATGTTCTGATGGTCATAAGATTTAACCAAATCCAAAGAGATGACATTCTAGCAGGAAGAGAAAGTTAGGTTTTAAGCCATTATAGCATTCTAAAATACTTCTTTTGAACCATGAAGAGAATGTGATTAAATATAAAGTATTTTTAGACATACCGTTCACAACATGGTTCATAACTTGATGTTACTTTCTTTAACCCAAATGCATTTATGAATAACTATAAAATATCTTGAACAAAAACTTAAAGCATAACTACAATGAAAAGATATTTTCCATAATAATATAATGAAACAAGGGCAGACCAATAATGTCTCTTGATGGTCTTACAAGATTCTGTTTTGGATGCCGGTGAAATTAAGGAGACACATGCAATGATTAGTCTTAATGGTGGTGATTCTTTCAAAGTGGTTATTAACTATAAGATTCTTTCCCCTCCCTCATTCTATTCCTACCCTTGCCATTTACAACCACTTTTAACCTGAATCTATTTGGCAATGTTCTTCAGCTATGGATTAATCATCTACGATTAATGAGAAGTAGTACTGAACATTTTTCTTTCTCTGAGTAAAGTGCACCTTCTCTCTAGTACCACTAGCTGCTGTCATTTAGATCATTTTCTGGAGCCCACATAATTACCATGGTGTGGCCATCAATCCTCAGTACCTGACCTTTTCCCTAGGCAGACTAATGGCCATTTAGTTCACTTGGTCCTCACCACAGAAATGACTCTGTAGAAGATTTCACTGGCTGTGCTGGTGGCCATCTATCTCAATCACCAGCTTTCCTGTCTTCTCTGTAAGAGCAACTGTGAATTGCTTTTGGCTTTCAGTATGTAGCATGATACTTCTCACACCAAACTGCTGTCTTCTCTGTTATCAAATACCTCTCCCTACTCCACCCCACTTCTAGAATATTCATCCAGCTTCTTGTCCAGCCAATATTCTTACTGAAATCTGATTATGCGTAATCATCGTCCTGCTACTCCAAGTGTGGTCCACGGACCAGCATCATCAGCGTCACTGCCAGCTTTTCGGAACAACAACAGCTATTTCAGGACCCATCCCAGACCTATTTCATCTAAGCCTCCATTTTCACCAGACCCCTAGACCATTTGTGTGTACTTTAAAACTTGAGAAGTATTGGCTTCTCATTGTCATGGACCTTCCACTGAATTCCACAATGTCTCAGAAAGAAAACAACCATCTACTTAGATAATCAGTACTTATCTCCAAACCCTCAGCGCTCCTTCCCTCAACTGAGATCACTATTCAGGGTTGATTCTTCCATTTTCTTACTTTTCTTTCTGAGTCACAGACAAGATGACAAGATCCCCACCCAAGTACAATTTAACCAAACGAAGCACTTTTACTGCACTCATCCTTCAGCACACAACACCCAAACATGACTTCATTTAAAAAAGCCTCCCTGAGTAAAGACTGATTCGTAAAGACTGTTACCCATTATATGCTCATAACATCCTGTACCGTAAGAACATTTAATCACAGTTACAAATAAATAGTATTTTATTTAATTAACTGTTTAAATGTAGAGTCCACAAGAACAAAAGAGCTGCCTACTTTGTTCCCTGCTTTATCCTCAGTGCCCAGCAGAATACCCTGCACGCTACAAAAACTCAACAAATATTTGTTGAATGACTGACCTGCAATGCACAAGAGTGTTTAGGATTGACAGCAAGGCCTTTCCCAAAGTACACACTTGAAATGAAGGTAGACGAAGAGAACATGCACAGATGACTGGGAAGGGTATCTGAACAATGCAACAATGACAAAGGAAACAAACACAGGTTCTGCTCCAGAGATCACCATGAACCTTCTCCCAGTCTGTTCTGGTCCTCCGTAAGAAGAAATGAATCTAATCAGCCCGGCTCTGCCCACCAAACTATCACTCCGTTTGGCCTGCCTGCCACTGGCTCGGCCTACAGTGAGGGTTCTCGAAGTATCTTCTAGTAAGCCTAACATTAAAGAAATGTGCAAAAATGGAAAGCCACACTACTCTTCTCATGAATTTATTATTTTTATATCAACTTGTAATTATTTAAAATGTGTCCACCTTAACTTTGAGTACAGCAAATATTGATAGGTATAACCCATATAAACCAAGAGTGGAAAGAGGTCGAGACAAAACTAACTTGAAAGATGGCGGACTAGAGAAGGCTGGGCACAGCAGCGAGGTAAAATGGCCTTATCCTGCTGCACCTGCCTCCCGGTGTGCAATCCAGACAGGAGGATGCCTGAGAAGACCCAAGCTACACCTTATTTCTCTTTTTTGTTCTAGCCCCTTACAGACTGCCAAGAGAACCTTTTGAGTGTTAATTACACAAGCAAGCGCGCGCGCACACACACACACACACACACACACACACTCCACCACAGCAATGACAAATCTAGTGTAAAAAATGCCCAATTTAGAAAGAATAAAGAAAACCTAGAATAGAAATCTCTTAAAAAAGCTTTTAAGAATTGTGTGGTGGGGTGCCTGGGTGGTGCAGTTGGTGGAGCGAATGACCCGTGCTTTTCGCAGGGGTTGTGAGCTGGCAGTTGTGAGATCGAGCCTCTTGTTGGTCTCAGTGCGAAGACTGTTTGGGATTCTCTCTCCCTCTAACCTTCCCAACCATCCCCTCTCCCACGCGCATGCTCTCTCTCTAACATAAATAAATAGGGACGCCTGGGTGGCTCAATGGGTTAAGCCTCTGCCTTCTGCTGGAGTCAGGATCTCAGGGTTCTAGGATGGAGCCCTGAATATGGCTCTCTGCTCTGCAGGGAACCTGTTTCCCCCTCCCTCTCTGCGTGCTTCTCTGACTCCTTGTGATCTCTCTCTGTCAAATAAATAAATAAAATATTTTAAAAATAAATAAAAATAAAACATAAATAAATAAATATTATAAAAAAGAATTATGTGCTTTAGTGTTTTTGCAAAGGACTAGACAGGCTGCAGACAAACCAAGGACAGGTACTGTAACTTAACACAATTGAAGAGCTTCAGAGTTTTAGAAATTCTGCTTCAAAAACACTTCCATCTAAAAAAAAGAAAAAAAAAAAAAAAACCAAGGGGCGCCTGGGTGGCTCAGTAGGTTAAGCCTCTGCCTTCACCTCAGGTCATGATCTCAGGGTCCTGGGATTGAGCCCCGCATCGGGCTCTCTGCTCATTGGGGAGCCTGCTTCCCTCTCTCTCTCTGCCTGCCTCTCTGCCTACTTGTGATCTCTGTCTCTGTCAAATAAATAAATAAAAATCTTTAAAATATTTTTAAAATATTAAAAAAAAATAAAAACCATACCACTTTTGACAGTATGGACTCTGTGAGGTTCAGAGGCTAGTGCTGGAAGCACGTGAGGAGAGAGGGAACAACCCACAGGATTACACCTCCTACCTTCAGCAGTAGTAATCATCTACCTAATCACACCTTATGCTTACATCACATGTGTAATTTTCCCAAATGCTTTCATATTCATTATCTCATTTTAGTCTTACAACTGTGAAATAGGCAGGGTAGTTATTACCCTTTCATAAGAAAGAAACCTGAGGAACCAGGAACTGAGAGGCTGCGGGGCACTGTTGAAAGAACACAGGAACAGGAGTCTGGAGACCACAAAGAAGTGAATTCTACTGGAATGCTGTGCTGCTGCTAAAAAATATAAATGAATATATTTCCATGGGAAAAAAAGGAAAAAAGATTAAGTGAGGAGAAAAGCCAAGAAACTTGTATATGAAATGGAACCCTATTTTTGTTAAGAAATACATGTTTGCTTATATAGAAAAAAAAATGATACCTAAAAATTATATAACAGTCATCACCCCAGAGCAGGAGTACTAAGGTCTGTGTTGCATTACGTGCTAATATACTATCATGTTAATTTGTTCATAACAAGTATGTGTTACTTTTATTTTTTTTAACTCTTCATTTTGAAATAACTTTGGACTTAAAAGTTGCAGGAGTAGTACAAAGGGTTCCTTTATAGGTTCCAGAATACACGAATGATAAAACATTTTACCATGTTCTTATTATCATTATCCCCCTATATATGTTTTATTGGTTTTTTTAATCGGTCAGGAAATTAACATTGATATGTTACTATTATCTGATCTAGACACCTTATTCAAATTTCAGTAATTATTTCACTAATGTCCTTTTTTTTTTTTTTAAGATTTATTTATTTTAAGAAAAGGAAGGGCAAAAAAAAAAAAGAAAGGGAAGGGCAGGGAGGAAAGAGAGAGAGACTCTCAAGCAGACTCCCCACTGAGCGTGGAGACTGACACAGGGCTTGATCCCATTACTGCGAGATCATGACCTGAGCCGAAACCAAGAGTCAGACATTCAAATGACTGAGCCACCGGGGCGCCCCTCACTAATGTCCGTTAAAGCAGGAGATAAATAGCGCTCGATCAATCAATAAATCCTGGTTCTATCACATTTTGCACTGCTGTCATAGCCATACTGTGTGTTATTTTTTTTTTTTTAATTTATTTAAGAGAGTTTCTCTTTTTTGAGAAAGAAAAAAGGTTCCTGGTACCTGTTGCTTCGCCTGGAAAATGAAGATAATGACTCTTGCTCTCCATGTAGCAGAGTCTGAGAGTATCATATGAATTCTTACACCTAAATTCTTACACCACTCAGAAACAATTAAGTGGCACAATACTGTACAACAGAAATGGGACAGACTTTGAATTTAGACAGATATGGGCCTCTATCAAGTAACTAAACCTGGGGCGATCATGGTCTCCTCACATATGAAACAAGCTAATACCCTTACTGGAACAAAATAAGACAACGAAGAAAAAACAACAGTAGTAGTAACAGCAAATAACATTATGAGCAATTATCCGTGTCAGGCATGATGTTAAGTTTTTTACGTGACTTATCTCAATTATCCTTCTAGCAGTCCTCTAAAGTAGGTGGTATTATTTACCATCCTCATTTTACAGATGAGAAAACTGAGGGCTAAAGCAAGTAAGTGACTTGTTCAGGGTCACACAACTAGTGTCAGGGACATTCTTTGAAGTCAAGTTCAAATGACTTTGAAGCCCCTATGTTTATTCATCACACTGGACTTTCTTATCTCATATTAGATGTTCAATAAATATTATTTTCCTTCTTTATATACTTTCCTATATATACATTCAACTTATATAATTCTTTATTTCCCCAAAAGAAACAAGTTTTTGAAAATGAGATGTACTTTATAAATAAATAAACCCTTAGTATCTCATTCATAAACTATGAATTTATAAAAACTTCATTTATAAACACATTATAAAGCTCTGCAGAAAAAAAAATTTTTAAGCAAATATTTTTTTTTTTTTTTAAGATTTTATTTACTTGAGAGAGAGAAAGAGACAGAGGAGCGGAGTACTAGGGAAAGGTAGAAGGAGAAGCAGACTTGACCCAGGACCCTGGGATCATGACCTGAACTAAAGGCAGAAGCTTAACAAACTGAGCCACCCAGATATCCCCTAAAGTCAAATATTCTTTAAAGTAATAACTACTGCACAAAAGATGGGATAACTCAAGAGTGCTTTCTAGCGAAACTGTAATGATCATTGTACTAGACGATCACTGTAATAGAGAAACATGCTCATTGTAATAGAGAATCATCCTTGTAATAGAGAAACATGTAATTCAAAAATAAGAAGATAATTCATTTTTTTAGAAGTCATAATTACCATAAACCATGAGGTATAGCTTGTCAAGCCTAGAGCAAGAGAAGAAAATAATGCTTATTACATCTGAGAAAGAAGACTCTAGCCTTAGTATTTCTCTCATCTGAGACAGAACTTTTTGTTTGACTATCAACAAGGCACTCACTCTCTCTATAACTCAAGTACCCTCACTACAAGATAGGCCAAATACTGACTTTAGTACTGAGCAATTATTTGGTTTTTAGAAGTGTTTTAAAGATGAATGAAGTAATAATGTAATTTAAAAACAGAGCTAGACTGTTTCTAGCCACCTCCTCTGTGCTAGGTAAGGAAAGAGATCCCAAACAGTATAAATGCATTAGTGAGGTCTACAGATACCCCTCAAGTGGACTAGCTGCACTATCTCAATCCACTAAATGCAAGGCCTCTAAAAAAGAAAACACAACAGAGGAGATGGATGAGGGAAAATTATTTCTGATGTCACAATCCCATCACTCAATGTGAGTACACTGTCCTTAAAACCAGCAGAGGAAAACAAAGGAATGAAGGTTGGTGCTATGAAGGGGCTTCAAAGTCTGGGGATGGTAGGCATTGTGGAAAGTTGATGAGCCAAGGCCAATTTGGTATCAGTTAAGTAAAATGTCGAAGTGAAGATATAAAGACTCAAAGAATAATTCAAACAGCTGATTATGTTTTTTAAAGTTTCCATTACCAAGATCCATGTGCCTAAAGGTGAGAGACCTTGAGGAAATGGTCAGTCCTTGGGTATTTCAAGAAATTCATGATGGGGAAAAAAAAAAATCTAGCAAAGGATATCTGTTTCTACTGTTGGTCTGTATGATTATACTCACATAGCTTGTTGAGCAAAAAACTTTATTCTTCTGGGCCTATTCCTTGAAAATGATCCAAGTAAAATAATTACATCCAAATCTAGTAAGCCTAGAGAATAAAAGTAATCAGTATCTTTTTGAAGAGCACACTAAATTTCATCAAGAAAAGTAACCCAGGAGCATCTGGTGGGCTCAGCTGGTACAGCATGTGACTCTTGATCTCAGGGTTATGAGTTCGAGCCCCTTGACAGGAAGGAAAGGAAGGGAGGAAGGAAGGAATTAAAGAAAGTAACCTAATTACAGTATTTCACTTCGAGGTCTTAACCATATTGAAAATTTCTATCTGACCCTCCAGACTCCACAAGGTATATGCTGTATTTTATTATTTCCCCTTCAGTATCACCTGGATGGTAGCCTAGAACATGACAAAACACATATATTTACACACACAAACCCCCAAAGGGTTAATATCAGCGGGAAGATCTGGGAGAAATGGCCAAAGAAAAAGACCCTGGAAACATAAGTGCCTAAAGAACAGGAACTGGCTCCAGAATATTTGGCAAATAACTAAGAAGAAAGTGAAAATAGTAAGTTACTAAGTCTACCATTAAAATCAATCTCCAGATCTAGTGACGTTCAAGAAAGGCCACGAGGAATCAAAGAAAAAGGAGAATGTCACTAATAAAACAGGAAGCTTTAAAGCAAATAATGTGAACTAGAGCATGTTCCCTGCTTCCCCTGCCTCAACTGGTAGCAGAAATTGAAAGGGATTTTCAAAACATCTAATGAAACGAAACTGCCAAAAGTACTCAGATGAGAAGACTCAGATGAAAAGTGGAGGAAAGTACCTTTCTTTTAAGGTAATACACTACTGGTAAAAACTAAGTACAAAACTCCAGGGTGGCAGATTTCTTTAAATGCACTCCACGGAAACTGCCAATACAAGGATTAGGTAAACAGCTCCCTGGGAAGGTTATTCAAAACTTACCCCCCCTCCCCAACACCCCACTAAAACAATACAGAATCTATCACTTTCCTGTCGGGTCCAGTGTGGCTGAAGTCAAAGCCTCCCAAGATTACCAAAGTGCTTTTAGGCTGTGAGGTTGCAACACTGGCGTGTGGGGTTTCGGTGGCAAGAACACGAGTACCATCAAGGCAGCCAAGGGTCATGCCAGCCTCTAGTGGCTTTAAGAAGCATAGCCCAGAGGAGGCTAAAACGAGGCTTAGGAAACAGCATTAATTAAAGAGGCAGGAAAAGCCGGCAAGTGAAATCTCTGGAGGTGAGATTAGCTAGACTAGGGTCTGAAAAAGGAAATTAGGAAGCTGAGAGGGATACAAACTTTGATCACTTCAGAAGTCAAAGGCCAGGAAACGCTCTCCTAAAACAAAGATGGGACAAGGTATTCCATCTGTCAGGGATGTCCTGAGTCCTCAGCTCTAGGGGGAAGGCGTGAAGTTGTCAGAAGCCAAGAGTCGGGGGCCAGCCCCACACCCCCTAAGCCGCAGGTGGCAGGCAGAACACCCCCCCACCCACACACACACACACACACACACACACACGGAGACAGGAAGTATTTGTAAATTCATGAGTGAAGGGGCGCTTCCTTCAACCACCTAAAACAAAGATATAAAATAGTTTCCTGAAGCTTAACACATGTGCCTTACTTAAAATGCTTACTGTGCCTAGTTAGGCAAGAAACAATTTTAACTGCAGAGGCTTTCAACATAAACATCTCTGCCCCGTCTTCTACTTACCACACCTCATCTCCTCATCTTCCCATTATAAAGTCAGTAATTCTCAGGGGGAAGGAAGTGGGGGAACACTTGTTCCAGTGTTCCAAAGTGACAGATGGGTAAACCACAGAGGATCCCCTTAAGGCTTTTAAAAACTACACAGCACTCCAACCCCACTTCACCTGGAGAATCACTGCTTGTAATTAGACGTTACTGTTGGGAGTGTCTGGTTCATGTGTGAAGGCAGAGATCTGGACAGAGAATTACTGCCATAAAACCCGAGGACCTCAGAAATGTCACAGTTAAGTGCAGTTATTTATTTTACTTTCTCTTATTAATAACTGTCCCTTATCGGGGCGCCTGGGTTGCTCAGTGGGTTAAAGCCTCTGCCTTCAGCTCAGGACATGATCCCAGGGTCCTGGGATCAAGCCCCACATGGGGCTCTGCTCAGCGGGGAGCCTGCTTCCTCCTCTCTCTGCCTGCCTCTCTGCCTACTTGTGATCTCTGTCAAATAAATAAATAAAATCTTTAAAAAATTTAATAAATAACTGTTCCTCATCATTTCCAAAGTACTTTCACATCTATCTTATTCCTCACTTAGTGGCGACTGTCTACTTCATCATAAAATAACACAGGGCAAAATAAAGTTGTTAATGCCTCAGGCGAAAAACTAAAACAGCCAGCTAAAATGTAATTCGACAAACATACTTTTCCTTAAACAGAACGCAAAGTTTTCTGGAACCTCAAAAGCACTGTATAAGTTTAAGAGGGCATTATGATGATCGACTAGACTGTAAACTCCTTGAAGACAAGAAATCATATCCTATCCTGTATCCTTCACAATTCCCTGAACAATGGAGGTTCTTAACCAAGTAGGAGGAATTCGCTTATATTCATTTATTTATTAACTCACACACACAGCATTTATTGAATACTGAATTCCCACTCCAGATCTATGCCGGCGTGGATGATTTTTAAATGTGCTTCGAATTTTAGTCCTTAATAACATAAAAGACAATCATCACCATTCCTGTTTCTCCTCTCTTATTCTTGATTATTAATTTGACAGAATAAGATATCTGTACCTTTCAGTTTTCAAACAATGGGCACACATATAAACGTAGATAATGCCGATATGTCTAAAATCCATTTTCCTTCTACCTTGCCCCAAAAACGATTCTATCACAGTGATTATACTGACAATAACCATATCATTTGACAATCACCTCAGTCACAGTTGCTGGATTGGAGCCTATGCTGAGCGTCTCAGCAATAGGATTTTTTCCAGCAAGACCAAGAAGCAACTGACCCTTTGTTTTGACTACTCAACTTCTGTTTATAGCTGTAGCAAATCTCATAGTCTCTCTTGCCTCCTTAAAGAATAAACCAAACCATGTTAAACTGTGATAACAACAACATAGTAAATAATATTTGTATAGCCCTCTAGAATTTATAGAGTTTCGCAAACTGAACACCAGCTCCTTAGACCTCAAGACTCATCTGACAGATGAGAGAATGGGGCTTAAAGTGGCAGAGCTGGGATTCTGAGTCCGAACCCAGGTCTCCTGATGCCCGAGGTCCAATGCTCTCTTCATCACAGCTGCCTCCTTGCTATGCCCAGACTCAAAAAGTTGTGCAGACTGAGAACATGGAAATAACATTCATGAAACGTTATGCTGTGAAACAGTAGATAGTGGTTATCAAAACTGTCAACAGGGTCTCAGGAAAAAAACCAAGCTCTCTGTTTAATGAGACCAAAATTGGCCAGATGTTGAAAAACAAAATGGGCAATAGATGGTATGAAGAACAATTTAATACAGAGTTAAATTCAAAGATCACAGAAATTCGATATTCACAAATCCTCAAACACCATAATTTATAACTAGCCCACTCGTTCTGTTTGCTTTAGAAATAAAGGAAAAATTTCTAAACATTTTTTCAAAACAGAATTTGAAAAAAACAAAACTATGATCTTGTACTTTAGTCCAATACTCCATATTATAAACTAAGAAACAGGTATGTGAATTAAAACATTCATTTGATATATGATGCTCCAAAAGGAAAGACAGCTAGAAATGTATGTAGGTCTTTGATTAATATCTAGCTTAAAGAATGCCAAACAGAGAAGGGTAAACAGAGTTGAGAGCTGTTGGGTTTTAATATTTTACAGCAAGGGGTGCCTGGGTGGCTCAGTTCTTAAGCATCTGCCTTCAGCTCAGGTCATGATCCCAGGGTCCTGGGATTGAGCCCCAAATCAGACTCCCTCCCCAGCAGGAAGCCTGCTTCTCCCTCTCCCATTCTCCCCGCTTGTGTTTCCTCTCTCGCTGAGTCTCTCTGTCAAATAAATAAATAAAATCTTTAAAAAATAAAATAAAATATTACAACAAAACTCTGAATAACTTGTATAGCATATTTACTTTAGAGTAAGAACATCTGAATTCCAAAAGTTCATCACTGAAATAACAGACCTTCACTAGACAATGAATTCACATTGTTCATGTTGATTGAGTGGTTACTCTCAAGCAGGTATTAAATTGGGCATCATTTGTTCAAATATAAAAGATGTCAAAATATAACACATGTAAACAATATGGGCTCCCCAGTCTTCTTTGTATAAAAGTATATCATCATATGTTACTGTGACTAGCAGCCATTCAAAGTCCTTGGTGTACAATTCTGTTTAATATGCTTTTTCTATTCTTGTGTCACTAGTAAGTTGTTCAAATCATTTTCAAGGGGCAGAAAAAAATCCTTCCTACAGGATCATAGTGTCTTCAATTTGAAGAGACATTCCCCCCTCCTCATTAAATCTGTAGGAAAATGGTTTTTTGCTTTTTCACTTTTAGTTTAAATGGTCAGGTTTGATTGATTCAGCATGGACTTTGGCCTGTTTTACTGACTGCTGTACCCTCAGAGCTAGAACAGAGCCTGGCACATAGCATATACATTTGTTGAACGAATGAATGAATGGTTCCTATGATCTATGGCTCATTACCTAAGAATTTACTTATACAGAAGGATAAATATACATAAGGAACTTTATACTTTGACTTCTTAATGCTTCTGAACTTGAAATAAAGGAACCCCTGATGTTTACATCACTCGGCTTCTTTGTGAAAAGCAATCTTCCATATATGTAAACAAGAGCATGTGCAAGGTATACAGTTATGCTAAGATTTGGTCATTAGCTTGGTGACAACTTGGGTTTTATCAACTACCTCACATTTTTCTCTAAATCGTACAGCTCTAAGAGCTAAACTGTAAAATACCACGAAGGCTCAATTAAGCCAAAATGCACATGCTGAGAATTCTCCTTTGTAAATTAATTATTTCTCCACCGAAATCATTTATCAAGGCAAGTCCCATTCAGAATGAACATTCTAAGAAGAACCAGAAAATAACAGGTCGTACACAAGTTCTGCTTAGGAAGCTGTGATTGTCAACTAAATTGCCCCATGAACCTGTTGTCCTTCTCCCCCTCAGAGCAGTGAATTCAGTTTCTATTTAAAGGGACGCTGTCTTTTTTTTTTTTTTTTTCCCGGAAGAAAAAGAAAATTTTGATTTTGGAAAAAAATCCCTTTTAAAGGGTTCAATGAAAACTATCTGCTTAGAATGGTCAAAATAATGTTTGCTGAGAAAATGATCATCCGCTCCTTCTGAGTCTGGAGCGGGTCCACAGGGCATGATTAGGAGGTATCGGCTTCAGCCCGCGGTGCCAAGCCTGAGATCCCGCAAGAGAAGTAGAGGGCGAAAGAAGGGGCAACGTGGCCACCTGCCCAGTCCGCCGGGGACCGTGGGGCCACTGTCTGCTCCCAACTTTGTCAGCCTTTCCTCCTAGTGCATATGGTCCACGCGCCTCCCGACTCAGGCCGGCGACTCTCAGGCCAGAGCGGAACTGGGGTCCAGCGGAGGCCCGGCGTTCCCGGGAGCGGCCCTCGGGGGCCCGGCGGCGCGGGCCAGGGTTGCGGGAGGGGAGGGGGCTCGCCGCCCCTCCCCCCGCCAGCCCCGGCGGGGCCAGGGAGCGCCCAACGGCGGCTCGGCTGCTTCCTCGGCCAGCGCCCGCCGCGCCCTCCCCGCCCAGCCGGCGGCCCTCGCCACGCCCCGCGCCCCCGGAGCGCACCCCTGCGGGCCGGCCGGAGCCCCCCGTGCTGCGCTCCTCCGGAGAGCCCCCGGCGCGGGCGTGCGGCCTAGTCGGGGTTACATAACGGGGCTGGGCCCCTCCGGAGCCGACCGGGGGCCGCGGGGCCCGCGCGGGCGGAGGCGGGGGAGCCGCAGCTCACCTGCCGTAGATGCCCTCGGTGATCCGATTCCGCTTTAGGGGGCGGCGGAGCTTACTGCAGTCGGCGTTCCGCCGCTTCATCCTCCCGCTGGGGGCCGGGTGCCCGCGCCGCCTCCGCTGCCGTCTCTCACCTCGGCCGCCGCCGCCGCCGGCCCGCCCCGCGTCGGGCCTGGACTCTACCCCTGGGGCCGGTCACACAGACATGGAGCCAGCACCCGGGGGGAGGGGGTGGGACGGGGAGGGGGGGCTCAGAGCCTCCTCCGCCTTCGGAAACAAAGAAATGACAATTCCGGGGCCCGCCCGCCCCAGCACCAGCCAGCCGCCTGCCCGCCTCCTCGGCTCCGACGGACGGCCCCCGGGGCCAATGGAAGGCGCCGCTACGCCGCTGCCGGCCAATCCAAGGGCCCGCTGAGGCAAAACGGACTCGAGAACCCGCCTCTTTGAAGGACAGAAGAATGCGCCAATCATTATAGTGTCTGTGTGCGTGCCTGGGCCTATCAGAAAAGATTTAAATAGAGGCTTATAAATAGGCCCTATAAATATAACATCCTATATTATGCCTTATTGCGAAGGTACACTTCATGACTGTTGAATTGCGTTTCATTGTATGATAATCCATGCTAGAGCATACCGTGCTATATTCAGTGCCCGCTATCACTAGCACCGTATGAAATAGGGAGGCCTGGGTTTGCGGCATGTGCTGTTTCTGCGCTGACATGTGCTCCAGTCAGTCGCGTCATTATGTAAGGGGCTCGCAGCATCCTCCCCCTCCGGGAGCCTCCGGGGTCAGCGCCGGGGGCCCTTCCTGCGGATCCTGGAGCGTTTGCCAGGCCGGCCCCGTCAGCGCGCGACGGGGGTACGAATGACAAAGCAAACCCCCCCCACACATAGACACACACACACACCCTGCCAGCTCCCCGCGACGTGGTGACAGGGCGGCCGCCAATCGGAGGAGGTGCGAGGCGGGGCTGCTGCGGTCCCGCCCCCTAGACTTCGCGTCACAGGGGGCGGGGCCGTGGGTGCGCGCGACGTCGCGCTGGGCTGCCCGGTGTGTGGGGGGCGGTGCGACCCTCGCTCCACGTCCGCAGGGCGGGCTGCGTGGCTGGCTCCGCTGGCACAGTGCCTGCTGGACACGGCGAGCGTCAGCGTCGGGGACGTGTCTGTGCCGCGCGAGGGGCCCATGCCGCGGGGACTAAGAGCGGCTGCTCCGCGGCGTGGGCGGGGCTTCTCAGATGTTGGGACATTGGCCAGCGACCCCCTCACCCGACCTTCTTGGAGCTCTGATTTTGTGCCAGGCACCGTGCTAAGTGCTTTACATATACTTACTCATTTACTCCTCATTATTCCCTTGCAACGTAGGTATGAAAAAAAATCACATTAGAAAATACAGCAAAGATTCTTTTAAAAAGAATGTCATTAAAGAGAACTGGGCCGCTGTCAAAAAGTAGCTGAAGGGAGAAGAAACACTCATGGATCTCATCACCTTATCACGACCACATCAGCATTCTAAATTTTTTCTTTTTTTCCTATTTGCCCCCATGGGTGATATTCTTTTTCCTATTGCTGCTATTATTACTGAACAGAGCAGTGATCATACTAGATATTCAACTTTGTGTTCTGTTCTCTGTGTGTGTGTGTTGTGTGTAGATCAAAAGAAGTTTATTAAGTGAACATACAGAAAAAGCTCTCAAAAGTGCGAGGGGTCACAGGGTTGCCACTGAGGGCCTTTAAGGTCCATCTTTTTGTATTCTGTCCCTTAATGTAAACATTGTCCCATGTTACTATGCATTCTCCCTAAATATTTCTGATGGCTGCTGAATCTCCCATCAAGTGGCTGTACCAACTTAACCACACACCAGCAGTGGGACTGTTAGGTGGTCTTCCAGCACATTTTAAAAACTTCCAGGAAGTAGATGGTATCTGGTTTTGTCCTGAGGTGGGTGGACCTCTTCCTACCCTATAATTACCCCCAAGGAGGAACTTGTAATTTGTATCAAATTCGTCATTCTCATCTGCTGTTCTTTGTTATTTTACTCTGCTCACAAATCTTTAAAGATCCCCCAAACCTGAAAACCATTCTCTTTGTTACGGCATCCAGAGCCGTCACAAGGGAGACCCAGTCTCCTTTTCCAGCAAGCCTTATCTACTCACTGTCCTCAAAGCCATTGAAGCTTTATCTTCCCTTCTTCCTGCCTTTGCTCCCACACAGAGCATCTCCCCAGTGCTGCTCCTAAGTCAGTTTCCTGGGTAGGCTTGTTCATCCACCAAGGACAAAAGCTTCTTGGGAGATTGGATCCATATTCTGAAGAGACGGAATTTTGAAAAATCGCAAGAGTACCTGCCTTTTCAGACCAGCTTAGCCACTTACTAGCTTGGGCACATCACAGAATCTTAGAACCTCTCTTTCCACTTGGGCATGCAATAGGTGACAGCAAACTATTACTATTAATAGTATACTTGTTTTTCATCCCTCACTTCTCTCCAGCATGTTGATAAAATGGCCCTGCGTGGCCAAGGATAACAAACTCTGTGAGTTCCAACTTCCACCAAGGCTGCCCATCATTGTAAAAGGGTCTGAATGGAACGTTCTGCTTGGAGCAGCAGGAAAAGGCTTCAGCTGCCAAGGTGAATTTGTTCACGGAGGAGGATACAGACAGGACCTAAAAATCAATATGCTGGTGGCTTGAATGCATTAGGAAGTTTTCATGGTAAGATCCTGGCTCCAGACTCCATGGGACCCTAGATCTGAATAGCCATCAGCTCCAGAACCTCAAGGCTTCAGATTACCCGGGCCAGACACAAACAGCCAACTCAGTAAGCCAACTCCGTTATAACAGGGCCATATCCATGGTCTTTTCCACTTCCCCCTTATGTCCCTGTTATCTAGGACAGTGCCATGACACACTGTGAAATGAAGAGGTGAGTAATCCTGGAAAAGATGACAGAGGCGCTGAAGCTCACCGTCTAGCCTGCCATCCTGATAAGGACATTCCATGCCATGGGAGAAGCGTGGAGTGACTGGGAGTTACTCTCAAGCATGGGAGAAAGAGAGAACAGAGAAAATCTGGAGTTCTGGGTTCCAGTCTTAACTCCCTGGTGTTGAGTTACCTGCATACAGCTGTGCCAAGATCCACTCTGGAGACACTTCAAGCCCTATGTTTAGAAGCAGGTCATATTAGCTCCATTTTGCAGATGAGAAAACTGAGGCTCAGAGAAAATAAAATTCTGCAGTTGGCTTGGTAGAGCAGTTTAGCTCAAGGAACAGCTGAGTGAGATCAAGCTGTGATGCTATAGGTTGTGTCTGGTGTTGGTCGGGTGATTGGCTTGAGTGGGATGATGAGAATGGTCCTCTTGCCAAGAGCCCACAGGACAACCGCCCTTCTCCATTTTGTTCTCTCTCACTCCTTCTGCCCCAGCCAGACCATCTCTTTTTCTGGCCCACCCTAGCCCACACCCCCTTTGGCTCCAATCAAGTGCCAGCCTTTCCCCTCTGAGCCCTCAAATGGCTCTTTGGGATCCTAAGGGCACAGACCTGGGCAGAGATGAGGCAGACCTCCCGCCTGCCACAGAGCACCACCAACTCCCCATAGCTCTACTACCAGGGGAAATCAGTGGCCATTTTACAGATGAGTAAGACAGGGAAGGGAAATCCTTTGTTCTCATTCAAAAGACCAAGACCCAGTCAAGAATTCAGGGCTGTCCCTCCTCTTCTCCTGGGACGTTTGATGAGCAAGGGATTGAGATTTGCACTTGAGCTTCACCTGAACTCAGAATGGCTCAGAATAGCCTGGAGAGTGATCATCACACCCTGTTTCACAAACAAGAAAACTACATTCCCCCCCTTTCAGTAGCTTCAGTTCTCTCAAGCCCACCAAGCAGGGCTGGCCCAGCTGCCTCGAACTTGGTTCCCATGCCTCAGGAATCACAGAAAAATCCAGACATTAGGATGGCCACCTCTCATACATGTATCTGTCCCCTAGAGAGCACTGTTAATGGAGAATATTCATTGTAGTGTTTAGAACAGGAACAGTTTAGAAATAGCCCAGATAATCCCACAAAGGGGGCTAGTCAAACAGGGTCACACATTCTTACCACAAAAGTCCTGTGGCATGGAGAATGGTGACACACAGCACTTACCACATACAGTCACTGCTCTAAGCACTTTGATCTCATCCTTACAACAACCCCACGAGGTAGGGATGATTACTGATGCCATATTACGGAGAAAACTGGCACAGAGCAAGTCAGTTCTTTGCCTAAGGTCACACAATAAGTGACAGAGCCCAGATTCAAACTCAGAAATTCTGGCATCAGAGCCTGGGTTCTTGGCCACCCTGATGAACTGTAGTAGAAAGATTGTCCTGGCTTGGAAATGATTTATTATATACTGTTCATGGAAAAAGCAATTACCCAACAGTATGTGCTGTATAATCCCATTTTTTTTTAAAAGATTTTATTTATTTATTTGAGAGAGAGAGACAGTGAGAGAGAGCATGAGCGAGGAGAAGGTCAGAGAGCGAAGCAGACTCCCCATGGAGCTGGGAGCCCGATGTGGGACTCGATCCCGGGACTCCAGGATCACGCCCTGAGCCGAAGGCAGTCGTCCAACCAACTGCGCCACCCAGGCGTCCCTGTATAATCCCATTTTTGTAGGGGAGAAAACAAGGTGTAAATTCACATGAATAGGAAAAAAAAATCTGAAAAATATACAAAAAGAAGTAGAACTGGTTTTTGGAGTTGTTGAAATCATGGATGCTTTATGTAAACTTTTTGCCATGTCTGCATTTTCAGAGTTTTCTACAGTAAATATGCCAACTCTGTGCAATTATAGTAATTACGAATATTTATGGAAGATTTGCTACACATCTGACACTTAACGCACTCTTCCTCATATACTCTTCATGACTGGGGTTCCCTGGGTGGCTCAGCCGGTTGGGTGTCCGGCTCTTGGATTCAGCTCAGATCATGATCTTGTGGGTCATGGGATCAAGCCCCACGTTAGGCTCTACACCTGTGAGGAGTCTACTTGAAGATTCTCCCTGTCCGCCCCTCCCCCCATCACATGCACGCACTCTCTCTCAAATAAACAAACCTTTAAAAAAAAATCTTCACAACCACCCTATGAGGTTGACACTGATTTTCTCTACTTTAAAGATGAGGAAACGGCACCTGGGTGGCTCAGTGGGTTAAGCCTCTACCTTCGGCTCAGGTCATGATCTCAGGGTCCTGGGATGGAGGCCGGCATTGGGCTCTCTGCTCAGCGGGGAGCCTGCTTCTGCCTCTCTCTCTCTGCTGCCTCTCTGCCTACTTGTGATCTCTGTCAAATAAATAAATAAAATCTTTAAAAAAAAAAAAATGAGGAAACAGAGATATTGATCATCCCGCCCAAGTTCACACAGCTAATAATTTGTGGAGTCAGGTTTTGAACGCAAATTGCCTGACTCCGAAGCTCACGTTCAGTGAAGGAACGATTGACTAAGCCCCACTTTAACCAGGCAGACCCAGAGCAGGATCACACACCCTAATGGAGGACCTCCCTACGTGCTTGCTCACTGCCCATGACCGAGCTTTACAATGCTTGACTCAGATGAGGATGACATGGTGAGTATGATGATGGAGTCCTGTTTTTAAAGAAAATGCATGATTACATGTGAATTCCGCAGTCTCTCGGACTTGATTCGTCCTACCTGGAGGAAACCTGGTCACTTAGATCAGAAGGCCACAGGCATGCTACCACTTGCCCCCCTTCCTTTCTATAACCCAGCTGCCACTCAGGCTTACTCTTCCCAGGTTTGTGAGAACTCTGTGAGGAAAGTAGAGCAGGTCACCTTACTTGACTCATAAGGAAATTGAGACTGTGAGTGGTTTACTAAATGGAAGGCAGAACTGCAAAGTAGTTGACAGCATAAGCGGTTGGCATAGATGGAGGTGGTTGGGTCCCACCCCTAGCATTTATGAGCTGTGTGACGTTGAGCACTCACATCACCTCTCTGAGCAGCAGCTTCCTCATCTGTAAGACGGGATGACTGTGCCTGTTCTCACAGGCTTGAGGGGAAAAGTAGATGGAATAATGTATGCAAAATACTTGGTCCAGTGCTTGGCATTCCGAAAATGGCAGTTGTTATTTATTCAACAAATATTTAGGGGAGTCTGGGTGGCTCCATTAGTTAAGCATCTGCCTTGGGCTCAGGTCATGATCTCATGGGTCCTGGGTTCGAGCCCTGCCTCAGGCTCTGGCTCAAGTGGGGCGTCTGCTTCTTCCTCTCCCTCTATGTGCTTTCTCTCTCTCTCTCTCTCAAATAAATAAAGAAAATCTTTCTAAAAACCAAATATTTATTGATCACCTATTAGGATGGAGCACTAGGTGTTGAGATACAACAATCAAAAATCCCTGTTCTGGGACAGCTGGGTGGCTCAGTGGGTTAAGCTGCTGCCTTTGGCTCAGGTCATGATCTCAGGGTCCTAGGATCAAGTCCCACATCCGGCTCTCTGCTCAGCAGGGAGCCTGCTTTCCTCTCTCTCTCTGCCTGCCTCTCTATCTACTTGTGATCCCTCTCTGTCAAATAAATAAATAAAACCTTTAAAAAAAAAAAATCCCTGTTCTTTCAGTGCTTGGCTGGGAGATGGAGAGTGCGGGGGTGGTCGTCTGACAGGAGGAGGCTTTCGGGCAGAGGGAGCAGCAGGTGCACAAAGTGCTTTCCCTAATATTTTGTTATGAAAAGTTTCTAACAGAAGCCAAAGAAGCTGGAAGAATGATACAGTGAAAAGACATTTACCTCCCACCTAAGATTTGACAATGAACATTTAACTCTATTTGTTTTGTGACATATCTGCCCTCAATCCCCTGTGCTTTCTTGTACCAGGTGAGCTGCCTTGAGGATTTGGAGACAGAATGTCCGGAAGCCGGAGTCTGAAAACAGGGACTTTTTGCAAGAGTCGGAGGGGAAGAAAGAACATTCCCCTTTGGACAAATCTGTTGGGAGAGGCCAACTGAGGGGGACACCTCCCTTATTAAAGAAAGCCTGTTTGGCAAGGAGCTTGGCCTTCCTGTCAAGCAGTCAGTCCCTGACTGGGGCAGGAGCAGTCTGCATAGGGGTTTCCGGGGGTGTGGAACCAGCTGCCACCCACACTGTGCTGGCCAGAGGATAAACACAACCATCGGGGGGGCTCCAGGCACAGGAGCCAGCAGTGGCTGAAAATCTTCATGTTCATCTGGCTGACCTTTGGTGTCCCTGGGCAGGTGAGTCCAGTTCCCTGGTTTACAAGGTGCTGGTACAGGACCCAGCCCAGCTAAGGTCATGTTTGTTCATCCCCCACACAGGGGAGCCCTCTCCTTATGCAAACCCAGTTCTCAGGAAGTGCTGAGGGCCAGAAATCAGAATCATGGGGTGACCATGAAGGAATGGAGAGTTCTATCTCTGATCTCTAGGGGTCAGGCTACCTTCTGTCTATTGCTACTGTTGAGGGGGACAGAGGACTGGGAATCCCATGTTCCTAGATGTTGAAGAGGACTTAGAAGTCGTCTGGGCCACAGTTACATGGCTGAACGCCCAGTTGCTCAATCTGGGCTTTGGGTCTGGGTTAAATCCCAGTTCTCCTACTTACTTGTCCTGTCACCTTGGACAAAATCACATGACCCTTCTGCACCTTTATAGTGTAAGGCTAATAGGACCCCCCTCCCAGGGTTTAACTGGTTTCATACATGTACCTAGAACAGTACCTACCAAGGGTAAGTGCTTGGTGAGTGTTAGCTCCAGGAAACATCTAGAGCAAAAGGAACTGGTGTCGGTGGTTCGCAGCCATTTTCCCCCCATGCATGCACTAACATATGGTTTTATTATTGTTATTTTTTACAAAAGTGGGAACATATTGTACACACTGTACCATAACTTGCTTTTCCACCCAATAGTATATTCTCTGTGTCACTTTTGATGAACGTTAAAAGCATTTTCCTCTGGATTTTCCACGTATGTTCAGGACCATGATGTGTGTCCTGTAGCTTATTTGCCAGTCCCCTACTACTGGACATTTAGGTTACTTTCAATTTTTTTTTCCTTCTGCAAATAAAGCCACACTGAGCAAGAAGAGAGTGATATCAGCTGACTGTATGACCTTGGGTATGACCTTCTGTTGTGAGTTTCTTCATCTAAAAACAGAATGACAAGATTCTTCTGGGTGATTAAAATCTCTTGCACACTGCATATGAATCACTTCCAAGACTTCGCTGACATGTAACCATCAGCTTCTGTTTGCATTCTGCTAGGGACAGGGTGCTCACTACCACATGAATAGCCTGTTTCTCCGGATAGCCGTAATGGTCAATAAAGAATCCACCCATGGTGGGCCAAAATCTGCCTCCCTGCAATTCCTAGTCTAGTTTTATTACTTGAGGCCCCATAAATTCAGTCTACACTCAAAGGCCAGAAGCTGCGGCCAGTGTAGAAGGTAAGAAAATTTCAATCCTTCCCTTCCTTTCTCCCTCCCTCCCTTTCTTTATGCTTATTATAGATCAGACCATCTGCCCATGGCCCATGGATGGGGGCTACAAAAGTTAGCTGCAGGGTCAGAACTGCATCCCAGGCACCCTAAAGCACATTTCAGGGGACTGCCTGCCCCCAGCTTTGGGACAGGGGTCCTGAAGCTGGTGGCCTGCCTCATATACTATAAGTACATATGCCCCAGGCAGAGTCCTGGGTTGTTTTGTGAAGAGGTGACCAGACTTGGAGACAGCTACAGCCTAGGGCTTGGGCAGGACTCCACCAGGTTTTTACTAGAGCTAGACCCAAGCCTCCTTTCTTCTCCCCCACCTACCCTTAAAAGATTTACAAACAAGTAGATTTAAATACAGATCCAAATATAAATAATTCCAACCATGTAACTCTACAGAGTTAGCTCCCCGGGGGTTCTGTCTGGATCTTCCTCAGGGCTTAGTGTTTTTCTTTGCTTTCACTTCATTCATTCTCATTCAATACATTCTTAGTAAGAGTTCACTGGGTAAGGTTTTAAAAGAGAAATTTTGTCAATCCAAAGCTCCCCCTGAGGTTCCGTTTTCCCATTTGTAAATTAGGAGTGCTGATCCACTCCACCTTGTAAGGAGATGGGGAGGTTAAACTGAAGTCAAGAGCAAAGGAGGGTTCTCTTGTGTGGGTGCCCAGTGAATGGACGCCCTTTTGGAAACTGCACACCGTGCCTGCCCTAGAGTAGGAACAGAGCAACTGCTTGTTGAATGAACAAATAAGTGAGTGATTCGATGAATGGGGTCGCGTTGGAATAAATGCATTTCTTCCCCTGCCCGTCATAGTCCCTCTGCTTCTGTGTTAACTCCCTCAACAGGCCAACAAAGCCAGCCTTGCGGCCGGAGATAAGGTTTTTGGCGGGTATCTCCGCTATCGCTCCCTGGAGTGCGGGTCGGGGCAGAGGGGTGATGCCTGGAGCGGGTGCAGGTGCCACACAGACACGGACACAGGATGGGCTCTAAGTACCCACCGTCTATGCGGCGCTGCCTGCCCCTGTGGACCCTAATGCTGGAGGCGGCTCTCGTTGTCATCTTCTTCTTTTTCACCTCCTATGACACTTTGTCACAGGATCCGCCGAAGCAGCTCATGAGGACTTTTCGAGGTGAGTGTCCAGAGGGGAGGTGGTCACAGAGGCGAATAGCAGGAACAGGGGAAGTGAGAAGGTCTGTGGTCCTCCAGGGGCCTACATGTTCCTCTCCACAAAGTCTCTGAATAAATGGGTTCCCACACCTTCTCCTATAGGTTGCGCAGAGACCAGCCAACAACTTAGGCTCCCCCTTTAAGGATCAGCGTGGACATCTCTTCCATGAAGCCTTCCTTGATTTGTCAGGGCAGTGAGGGGTCTCCTATTCTGTTTTTCTAGAATTTCCTTTGCCAAATGGTCTTCGTAAGTCTCTGCTTTTCTGTCCCTTCCTCCCCTTTCTCCTGAGCAGCGAGGAATTTCACATTGTTCGGCTTTTAGTTTTTGTTTCCTTTTGTGTGTGTGTGTGTGTGTCTCTTTGCTCATTTCTGTACCACCCTCCTTTGGGTAGCGTGACTCTGTTTCCCCTCCCCCAGCCCCAGGCTTCTCCTTCTCACTCATTGGCTGGGAAGTCTACATTCTGTTTGCAAATCCAGGGCCATAAGGTATGGCTGAAGAGGAGTGTAGGATGGTTGTGATTTTATATGCAGCTAAAAATGTTCACAGACTGTGATGAGAACAACTGTAAACAAGACATATGTCCCCCATGGTGTGGCTTTTGCTTTAAAAAAAAAAAAAATTGAGATGAGTTTCAAGCATCTCACTGGGCCAGTCTCTTATCTATGATAATGGATGGGCCTTGTTGAGTGTCCTCCCTGAGACAAAGCTGAAGCCCCAGTCTGGTTGAGTGCCCACTTCTTCCTGAGTGACATTAACGGGCTAGTTAGCTGAAAGCAGAGGAAAAGCCTCACCGGGCTCTCGGCAGCAGTAAGCAGGACAAAGAGATGACCTGGGGAGAGAAGCCTCTGCACTAGCTCAGTAGCCGGCCCAGAGAGGGGCCCTTAGTGCCTGACGAACAAGGCTTAGCCAAACTGAAGTTCATTTCACTTCACTTTCATTTTTTCCAGTCCAATACAATGTAATTCAATGCATGCCATTCATTCACGCATGTATTCATTCAACCCTGTATTACAACCAGTGGGGGATCTAGACATGGGCTAATCAGTTAATATTTATTGAACTCTTACTATGTACCAGGCACAGTTTCAATGCTTTAGATTGAACCCTGACAACAATCCCATGAGGCAGTACGATTGTGATCTGTTTTTCATATAAGGAAATGAGGCACATGGACGTTGAATAATTTGCACAAAGTCACTCAACTAGGACAGCACAGCAAATTGAAATTTGCACAGCCTGGTTTTAGCTTCCATGCCCTTAACCACTATGCTTCACTGCCCCATTTTCCAGCAAGCTTGAGTCACTTTTCACATAACCAGTGGGTGTAAGAGCCAGTATTTCAACTCTGTATGTTGGCACAAGGGTGCACGTTCTTCATCCCCTCTGCTCTGCTGCTAACACAGAAATAAAGTGTCCTCAGGGCACTTGGGTGGCTCAGATGGTTGAGCATCTGCCTACGGCTCAGGTCATGATCTTCAGGTCCTGGTATCGAGCCCTGCTTTGGGCTCCCTGCTCAGCAGGGAGTCTGCTTCTCCCTCTCCCTCTGTCTCTCTCAAATAAATAAAAATTTAAAATCTTAAAAAGAAAGAAAGAAAAAAAGTGTCTTCGGACACTCACTTTACATGGAAGCACAGAGGAGAGCTCACAACCCAGGCAGGGGAGTTGATGGTGTCAGGGAAGGCTTCTAGAAGGAAGTAACTGACCAGCCATGTCTTGGAGGCTTGGTAGGAGTTAACCATGTGAAAATGGATCATCATCCAGAGTGAGAGGACAGCAAGAGTTGGTGTGTGCACTCCTTGGAGTGGACTAGGTTAGGGCTTAATATTGCAACACTGGAGCCCAAAAAAGGCAGTAGGGCATCATGGACCCACTGGGTTGAGTAAGGAGCCTGACCATCTTGCTGCTGAGCTGATAGGAAGCAGGGGTTTGGTGAGTTTGGGTTCAGGTTATGGAGAAAACCATTCCAGGGCTAATGGGGGTGGGGGTGGGTAAGGGAAAGGGCCATGACTTGAGGTGGGAGACCAGCATATGGCTTGTGTGTAGTATGGACCAGAGGGCTTCAAATGCTTCTGATCACATACACCATCTTTCAAGCATGTACCATACTTACATGTCATCACCTAGTACTGCTGCATGAATATGTTTTGTACATTATAAGAATACACACAAATTAGAAAATTTGGAAGAGGTCGAGTGAAATATACAATGTTTTCAAATTACTGATGATTGATGGTGCCAGTCAATCTCAAGGCAAGGTCCATTGTTCCCATTACTGAGAGTGGCTGTAAATCCATTCCTAGAGTCTTCTTGATAACTGCAAATTCTTCTGGTTGACTTCTTGTCAGATCTAATTAGACTGACTTTTTTTAACCTTGAATGTGACGAATGAAGGGTTTGCACAAGAAACATTGCTCTGCCCTTTTTTCTCATACGCTTGGCTGCCATTATGGTTTTGTCTTCATTCTGTGGTTTTAGGCAGGAGTTGTTAGTCCATTATGTGAAGGTTAGTTGAGCTAAAACTAGGTTACTTAATGTGTCAATTCACTTGATCTAATCCAGTCAATGTGAACTCAATATTCAAAGCAGCCAATTCCAAAAGGACATTTTTGAGGCAATCAGCATGAATCCCGTATGGTATACAGGAATTGTTGTTAGTTTTGTTAAGTCTGATAATAGCATGATGGGGCTTTTTTTAAAGACCCTATCTGCTAGAGAGGTGTATTGAAATGAAGCAATGGCCGGGGCTTGCTTTATGCCAGAAAGAAGAAAAAAAAAAAAAAAAAAGAAAGAAGTGGAAAAGATAATAAAAACCAGATCGGCCCTAAGTGACAGTCATCAAAGCTGGGAATGGGTACATGACATTCACCATGCAACTCTATTTTTGAATATGCTTAATGTTTTCCATAATAAAGAATCGAATTTAAAACAAAAAGCCAAACAAAACCCTGCCATTCATTGCAACCTGATGAATACAGAGAAACACATCACCCTCTTCCCCGGGGCCCAACATTCCCTCGGGACCCCTTCCAAAGCTAGGAGACTAAAAACTGTCTGACATCCTGAGCAAGCAGGGAAGGCTCCTGGGTCTGTGGGTCTTAAATACTTACAGAGCTGCAAACTTCACCAAGGCCTTTGGAGGTAGGATAGCCCAGATCAGTGATTCCCAGAGTGTGGTCCCCAGACTACGCCCCCTCAGTCACTAACAGCTCAGGAATGTGTTAGAAATGCAGATTCCTGGGCCCTGATCCATATCTCCTGATCAGAAATGTTCAGGGTGGGCCCCAGCATACCGTGTTTTACCAAGCCCTCTAAGCAATTCTTACCCACACGAGAGTTTGAGAAACGCGGGAGCCAGACTGATTTAACCTCTGATTTAAGCCTCTGCCCCTTAGCTGCAAGACCTTGGGCAAATTATTCTATCTCCCTTGGCCTCTATTTCAACCTGGGTCACGTGACAACAGTACTTTTTCAATTTATTGTTGGAAGGTTTGAATGAATGAGCACACATAAAGACAGATTAAGAGTGTTCATTTTCACTATGAATAGACTTCAATTTCTTATAGTTTTATAAAAACTGGAAGGACTCTTATCTTCTTCCAGGAGCCCCTGGGGATCATCTGGAGCACCTTCTGAGGTGTGTGCTCCCTATGCCGATGACCACTGGTCTGCACAGCCAGTGACGAGGCCAAATGGGGAGGGACACCGAAAAGGCAAGGTGTCAAAATATTCAAGAGACATCTAGGAGATCAAAAGAGTTGTACCTGATGGATGTGAAGGAGGGGTTTAAGGATGGCTTCAGACATGTGCTTTGGTATATGGAAGTGCCAGTTCCTGAGAACAGAAGCAGAAGGGGATGAACAGGTTGGACAGTAAATGAACGATGATATATTCATTCTGGGCTTGGGGTTGAGGTGACTGCGAGATGCTTAGGAGAAGTAGAGTGCAGCAACTAGCTATTGCTGCATAACAAACCGCCCCCAAACTTAATGGTTGAAAAAAGCAACCATTTAATTTGTTTACGATCGTGATTAAGTGCTTCAGAAGAGTTATAGCAGTAAAAGAGGATAAGCCCTCATGAGTGGGTGCTTTTCAAAACTCTGTCACATGTTGACTAATGTTGCATTGGCCCAAGCAAATCAAAAGGCCCAACCTAGGAGGGAGAGGTCTATACTGGAAGGCATGATTCACTGGGAGCCATTACTATAACCATCTACACATAGAGCCTGCCCTCGGAGTGCCACATTGGGGAAACATACTGGACCTTGCACTGTGGATACTACCCAGGTCCCCCTTCCCTCTGCTCCCCAAAGGGAGGAGAGCTACCAAAAGACAAGAGGAGCTTTTCCACTGACATGTAAACACAGTACCCCCAAATCCTACAATGTTCCACATCTTAGCCTTGGCTGCCCCCTTGACTGGGACATCTTTTTTCCTATTCCAGGATGCTGTAGGGGTGAAGGTAGGGTGGGAGTAGAGGCCACTGGGAAACAGAAGTCAGCCTAGGGCTCTATGGATGGTCCCAGTTGGGGCCTCAGAGGTCTTCCCAGTCAGCTGTGGATAGAAGAGTGTGGAAGTTGAGCCTAGAACTTAAGGGCCAGAAGCTGGTTCTGGCTTCCGAGTTGTCGGTGCTTAAGTGCCTACAGACCAGAGGAAGGAGCAGAGGTGGGTGGAAACACAGAACTAGAATCACAGGGGCAGCTAGGCCAGAGGAGGGGGGAGCAGTCTTGCCCAAAGTCATATAACCAACAAGTGGCAGGCACAATATAATAGTGACTAACTCTGCGTATCCAGTGCCGGGCTAAGTGATTTGCATGAGCCAGTGAAATTATTCACAGAAATCCTCTGAGCAGGTGCCATTGTTTCATACCCATTTTACAGATTAGGAAGCTGGGACACAGAGGTACAGGCAGGCTCTGAGCCCTGACAACCTGACTCAGAGTCTTCACCGTTATACCCCGTGTTCTGTGGGGCGGCATGACGCATCGTGGCTAAACCCAGATGGTCAGCATTCCGATCGCTCACCATGTGCTAGCTGTGTGACCTGGGCTAGTTACAGCGCCTCTCTGGGCCTCCCTTTGCTACCTGTAAGAGGTGGGTAATAAATAGTACCTATGGCATGAAGCTATAGTAGGTGAAAGCCAGAAGGCTTCTAGAATGGTGCCTGGTGTGTGGAGGGCACCACACTCGTGCCTGTTCCTACAATGCTGGTCATCATCACCTCCTCTCACACCACTGGAAGTCTAAGTCAGCTTAGACTCTTCCTGCAAGTCATGGGGCTTTCATAACATTCTCCTGAACGACTGTCTTCAACCGTAGTATTCCCCACTGGGACCTACTCTTTGGGGCCCCGTAGCACTTCCACACCTTATCACCAGCCAACACCTTAGAGTCCCTGTGCCTATCAGCCCAGCAGCTGATCTGGGGTGCAGCGCAGAATCTGAGGGGGGAGGCTTGCACCACTGGGAATGCCCTGAGCTGGGACCCAGCCCTGAAGTGGGGCTCCCGTGCTGAGACTGAGGAGGAGTTGGGGTGTGTGTGTGCCAGAGCTCTGGGAGGCTGGATGAGGTAGTGGGAGGGGGCAGAGAGTAAAGACAGGCCTGAAATCTCATGTTACTGACTCACGCATTTGGGGTGAATGGGCTCCGTCTGTCAATAGCTCCCAGAAACTGCCCCTGACTTCGCCCCACATCCCTCAGGGACAGTGTGGGGCCTTGGGGAGGAAGGCCCTGAGCTCCTACACCTGGCAGCAGCGACAGGGATGGCAGCTGTGCCTGATAAACCCCCCAGCCCAGATCCTTGGACTCTCTAATCTTTAGGGCCCCACCTCTGCCCTATCCTGGTTACCCTCTTCTCCCCACCCATTGATTCTCTCCTCAGAATATGCCAGAGCTGTGAAGGCCATGGAGAGTACCAAGTCACTCCCATGTTTACAGAGAGAGAAACTGAAGCCCCAAGAGGGGAGGGGACCTGCATGGGGTCCCTCAGGGGGGCAAACAAGAGCACTGTACCTGGACAGAGAATGGCTCTGCTCCTAGCATGCTGTGTGGTCTTGAGGAAGTCACAGGCTCTCTCTGGTCTGCTTCTGTGAAATGGGAGGAAAATGAAAGGTTTTCCCCACACACGTGGTGGACCCCACGCATACGGTGTCGCTGCTGTTGGGCAGATGTGTTTGCTTTAACAGCAGGACTTAATACGGGATGGCTGGGTGTGCAGTCTCTAGTTGGCCACGGGCCTTACCGCTCCCAAATATGCATTGCACCTTTCATACACAGAGTTTCCTGCTTGGCTCCTGAAGGAATCTGAGCAATCCCAAGAGGAACTCCCTATACAAAACATGTCCTGTCACCCCCACTCTTAAGAGGATGTAAGCAGGAGACAGAAACATTGCCTGCACCTCCCTCTCCCTCACGGCACAGGAGAAGGGGCAAGAAGTGGAATCAATGCCATTTCTCACCCACTCCCCAAGTTCCCAGACCTTTGGAGGTCCTCAGGGGTGAGGGTCCTCAGGACCACCTCAGGAGGTCCTGGTGTGACCAGATGGTTTGGGGAGCATCAATCCCCACCCACGTCTCACATGCAAGACCCTGTGCATTTCTCAGTGAAGGTAAATTTAAACGTGACTTGAAGGGGCTTTCTGAGTCTTTGGAGAGTTCTGGAAATGAGTGTTTCCCTGTCATGATCAGAGCCAGGGCTGAAAGCCAGCGGAGACCAGGTGGGTTCTTATTACTGTGATGGTGTGGATGGTGGTGGCGGGAAGGGGGGACAGCCACCATTTCCTGAGCATCCTCCTCGCACCAGGTGCTATGCCAAGCCCTTGAACAAAACATCACCTTCTTCAGCTCTCGGCTCCCTCTGAGGTGGGCACGATTGCCCTTATTGAGTGGGTGAGGAAAGTAAGCTACCTACAAGGCCATGCAGCTATGAGGTTGAAGCATGTAAAGTGCCATTTTTGTAGGTCAAAAATGGTCAAATGTTGGCAATTTTAAGATGGTTTAACCTAATGGGGAAGGATAGAGCTGGGATGAAACAGAACTGTCTAAACTTGAAGTCTATGTGGTTTTTCATCTGTGTGTGTTTTGTTTGTTTTTATTGTCTGCATGCTGGTTGTAGGAAACTTAAACATCAAGGGAAAAAAAAAAAAAAAACAAGGAAAACCCTCCCAAACTCAAAAATAATAACCCATGGAGGGGACAAATTCTATCAAGTTCTCTCTCCAGGCAGTTGTACATGGGAAATAGTTGGTGTTTGTTGCTGAAACAGTGAGCGATTGGGTGCATTATAATCATTGAATTCTGGCCCCCAGACGAAGAGTGTGGTTATTTTTCCCATTCAACAGATGAGAAGACAAAGAACAGATAGTGTAGGTAAAGGCACAAGCTTCAGAGCAGATCATCTGGGTTTTAATCTGGCTGGGAGAGCTTGGGCAGGTTACTTAACTCCTCTGTGGCTCAGTTTTCACATCTGTGAAATGGTGATAATAGCACTGACCTTGAAGGGTGACTGGGAGAAGGAAGCAGGTTGGTCTGTATGATGTGATTAAAACCGGGGTAGTTGGGGGGGGGCAGGGGCGGCGGGCTGGAAAGCATGTGACTCTTGATCTCAGGGTGGTGAGTTCAAGCCTCGCACTGGGCGTAGAGATTACTTTAAAAAACAACAACAGTGTTGCTACATGGGAAACACTTAATAAATATAGGCTATTATTAAGCTCAGAGACTTTAAATAACTAGATGAAGCCACACATCCAGAAAGTTCCAGATTCCTGATTTCAAACCCAAGTTGGTCAAGCTGCTACCCATTTTTCAAACTTGGAATCGAATTAAAGCATCCACCTTTTCCCTTTTGCATGACCTCTCATTGCCCTTAGGCAGGTCTCTCGCACTCACTTGCCGCAGCAGCCCCTGAACAGGGTCCAAGGCTAGAAAAGGGGAGGGTCCCTCAGATGGCCCTGGTGCTTTCTGCCGGCCCACTGGGTCCCTCCCAGCAAGAGACAAAGGGAGAAAACTGCTTTCTGCAAAGGTAATTTGATTCTTACCAAAGAACCTCTGAGTCTCCTTCTGCCCCTCTTTTCTGGGCCGAGTCATCGGCTTCCATAATCTTACTTTCTCATGCACACGATCAGGTTAAAATCTGCTTCCCGGAAGCCATAGTGATAACCTCTACTCGATGTCAACTGTGCGCCAAGCACTGGTTCAGATGCTTTATCCATGTTTGTATTGTTAAGTTTGATGATAACAGTAATTGCCACAATTACTGGGCACTCACTATGGGCCAGGCCCTGCCTTTGTGTTTCCCCGGCATTAGCTCATTGTATCCTTACCTCAACCCTGCCTGGTATGCACTGCCCCCATTATTCAGATGAGAAGACTCAGGCTCATAGAGGCAAACTAACTCACCCAAGCACTCTTTAATGATCCCTTCCAGCTGCCGTCCCGTAAATTCCTACAGAATGTATGTAAATTCTAATTCTGTAAGCTCTATAAATTCTGATTTCTGATTTCTAACTTTCTATCTTGTCTGCTTCTCTTGCTCCTTCTCCATATTTGCTCCTGGGCAGTCTTCCAGGACGTGACCATCGTGGCGGCCCTTGGCTTTGGCTTCCTCAACTTGTCTTTGCGGAGATACGGCTGGAGCAGCGTGGCCTTCAACCTCTTTTTGCTGGCCCTAGGGGTGCAGTGGGCAGTCTTGATGGATGGCTTCTTGGATCAGCACTTCCAGAACAAGGTGGTCATCAAACTGTCCAGGTAACTAGATGACAGCTATATCATTTCTTGGGTCCTTCAGGGTATGGGCCCCAAGAGGGCTGGTTCTAGAAGAGCTGGGAAGTCCCCTCGAAACCATGCAATATTGAGGATATCTGCTAACAAATTATTCACTGTTTATCTAAAATTCAAATTGCAATGGGAATCCTATATTTTATCTGACAACCCTGGACCCAGATCTCCAGCCCTCTCTAACTTCTTTCTTTATTATTGAGTATGATATTATAAAGTTACACAAGCAATATGGGTTCAAAGAAAAATTAATAGAGATTACAGAAAAGAAATAGAAATGTCACAGTCTCTTGAAAACAAAGAAGTACTCTTAGTCCTCAAATGTCAGGAACAAGAAATAGCCATGCCTTTAAATTACTTTTGATCCATTTAAATGCATATATATGAAATTCTAAAAAACTAACAGCATTAACCATGTAGCTAGAGGAAGGTGATGGTTATTGATTAGGAAGGAGCACAAAAGAACCTTATGAGGCACAGTAAATGTTCTCTGTGTTATCCTGGGTAATGGTTACACAAGGGGATAGATATCTATATCCATCAAGCTGTACACTTTTTTTTTTTTTTTTTAAGGCATTAGCACGGGGCACCTGGCTGGCTCAGATGGTAGAGCGTGCAGTCCTTGATCTCAGGGGCGTGAGTTTAAGCCGCATGTTGGTCATGGAGCCTACCTTAAAAAAAAAAAAAAAAGGACAAAAAATTTTAGAAAAATCATAAAAAAAGCATTGGCATTTGACAGGAGAAACTCGGTAAAAGTTACCTTGTATAGTGTTTTTGCTCTTACCCAAATCTGAATCTCTGTCCTGCCCAGATGATGGGAAATCCCACCTTAGGCATCTGGGGGAACGGCCACCTCTCCAGGTCACTCCATCTATCCCTCTGAAACCTGCTAAACCTCTGGGCACTGCTGTTGACCATCTCCCCACAAGCGAGGCACAGTGCCAGGCAGTGCACAAACGTTATTTTGTTTAACCCTTCCAGTAGGGGTCAGACTAGTGGACAGGCAAGGAAGTAGAGGCTCAGAGAACATAAAGCATTTGCCAAGGGTCACACGGCTAAGTGGTGGCAATGGTTTTAGCTTTTTACTATCTGCAACCCCTTCCCACACCCTCCAGGGTGGTTATGACATGAACCATAGACAAGTCAGTTCCCTATTGGCCCTGAAAAAACCCTCCACATTTTTTCTTCTAACAAGTTTTAGAGTTAATTCCCATGGGGATTCGATACCCACTCGTCTGCTCCCACAGCCAAAAAACAGCTGGGAAGAGGCAAAGGTTACTGTCTGAAAGAATTCTGACAGTGGTGGCCCTGGTCCGGCCTTTCTGCTGCCTTGGTTTAATGTCTCACAAACCTTCAGCCTCTTGCCCCTTACCGTACAGGCCTAACTGGGCTGTTCCTTCTAAGGTACCTCGCCCACAGCAGCCAACTTGTTTTTGACTCAGTCCAGGGAGACAAGAAGAGACCATTTGCAGCCTGAGTGAGCTCCCCTGCCCCACTCTGGACAGCCTGGATCCTCCCAGCTGTGACCCCCACTGGGACTGGCTTCACAGATTTGAACAATGAGCTCCTTCCTGACCTTTCTGAGGACATGGCTGGTTCAGGGGGCGGGTCCCAGGCCTACCTCCCGACTGGGTCCTCCCCTTCTCCCTTGGCCTCACCCACACTGTGTTGCCTGACTTGGCACTGAATTGCCTTGAGTCACTGATGACCAGTCCCTTCGGGGCAGGGGCCTGTCCTGCTCAGCTTTGTCCTTCATTTTCCTCCTGCAATAATGACTTCCTAAATGGTTATTGAAACCAAAATGAAAATAAAAGGAACCCTGAAAGTTGTGATATTTTTAACACTGTATTTTGAGAGGTTCAGGAGGGCTCCCTTGGAGGATAAGCAGCCATAAGCAACCCTCTTACTGTGCTTGACACATATTAACTCACTTTACCCTTGTGACAGCTTCACAGGCCTGGCCTCCACCTTACAGATGAGGATACTGAGGCACAGAGTGGTTCAGTAATTTGCCCAAGATCACGCAGCCAGGAAGGGTGACCAACCTAGCTAGGCTGGCTGGATTGGAGACTGCACTCCTGAACACTGCACTTCACAGTCTCAACAACTCCCCAGCGCCAACTGGCCCCTGGGGTCTGACATCCTACCACCCGCACGCATCTCTTGAATTAGACCCTTGCCTATTAAGTGAACACTCACCAAAAGACATAACATGGCCAGTCACAATGAAATTTTCTAACTCCTGTTCTAAATAACTCCTGATCCCTAAGAGACTCCTTCTCCAGGCCCTTGGCCCTCTGCTGATTGTCCCTCTGAAGTCTTTGGGCCTTAAGCAAGGTACTACGTTGGCAGCAAATACTGGGGAGGCTGTGTCCAGACTCCAGAACGCAAGCTTTAGATCCAGGCTGACTGGGTTTGGATCTCACATTTGTCATTAGCTACTGTTAAGGCCAAAAGAGTCCTTTTCTGTAATGTAGAGGTACTGAATGGTACCCTCCATTTCTAGAGGGCCACTTAGAAGATTAAAACTTAAATGAGGTGGTGTACTTGTAAGCCTGTTACACATAATGCTTA
Organism: Neogale vison; assembly: GCF_020171115.1. NCBI lineage: Eukaryota > Metazoa > Chordata > Mammalia > Carnivora > Mustelidae > Neogale > Neogale vison. The sequence continues at coordinate 18,771,591 of NC_058092.1, read as the reverse complement.
ACAAATTATCATTATTTTGTAGTGGTGGTTGTAGCATCAAGGAGGGGAGTTGGTCTCAGAGCACGGTGACTGGAGAGAGTGGATTGGTTTAACCACCATGATTATTCTGCTCATTGCCACCTCCCCCAGGAAGCCCTCCCTGATGAGTCCAGTACACATTGCTCTCTTCCTCCAGGGAACCCCTCTAGCCATGTAATATCATGGATAGTCTTAGCAGACAGACTCACAATGTCAGCCCCATCTCCACAGCTGGATCACAAGTGCCTTGAAAACGAACTGTTTTCTCCTAAATCCCCATACTGAGCTAGCTCATTTGTCAAGGGAAGGAAGGAATCAGCAGTAGTGCTAATAATGCGGGCTTCTACTCCTGATTTAGTTCTCTGTGCCAATCACAGAGCTGGACACACAAGCACAGATATTCCTTCTAATCCCCACAGCACTACCATGAGATAAATATTATCATCACTCCTATTTTACAGATGAAGAAACAGGCTCAGTGAGATTAAATAGTTGCTCAAGTGAAAAAGCTGGGACTGGAAGCAGGTTTGTCCTACTTCTAAACTGTCTCCATGACTAAGGAAACGGAGGCGGGTGGCTGAATGGCTGGCAGGCCAGCAGGTGAAGAGCGCCCTCTATTGAGCATCTTTATGAGATGCGGACAGAAGAGAAGCTGTGGGCAGAAACCCAGTTGTCAGACACTAGAAGGGGTTCTTGAGGGAACAATCAGCCTCTGTAACTCACCATAATATTCCTACGAGAAATTCAGAATGGCCTCAGTGTGAATGAGTATGTGCAGTTCAATTTCTCGCCCTGATGCCACCCTGATGGGGGAAGAAGCCCACGGAGGCCCCATATGGGGCAGCATCAGTTCCCATTAGGATGGAATCTCCTACCGTGTCCCTAGATTTTAGACAGTGCCAGGCTTGTTGAATGAGTGAATGAATGAGTAATGAATGAGAGGATCCTTTTCGGTCATTCCTGTCTCTCTCTCTCCCAGAATTAAGCTAGCCACCATGAGTGCTATGTCTGTGCTCATCTCAGTGGGTGCCGTGCTGGGGAAGACCAACCTGTTGCAGCTGACATTGATGGCACTGGTGGAGGTGACGGTCTTTGTCACCATGATGATGATTGACAGGCACTACCTCAATGTGAGTCACGGTGCTGTGAGGAGGGGACTTTGGAGAGGAGGGGTGTGGAGGTGGACGGGTGTGGGTACTACCTCCATTTGGTGGAGTTTCTGGGATTTAAAAATTATGAAGACAGACCCAAATGGGGTTCCAAAATTGTGACCTATATTAAGTGTTTAAATATAGCAACCTAATGGTTTTAACTGGTGGTGGTGTAGTCACTCGTGATGACAAGGTCTAAGGTTTGACAGCGCATATGGGTGGCAGAAGTCTAATGTTGGCAAGTTATTAGAAGAGACAGCGTCAAGGAACAGAGAGAGAGAGTTGGATGGATCAAGATGATGACCTGGAGGGGTGATGGAGAGAAAGATGGTAAGGCAGGTGCTGAAATCCTTAGAGACCAAGAGGCAGGTGGATAATCAGCAAGGAGTGTAGTCTGCCGGTGCATCCTTCAAGGGTGCTGGAGATGTTTGGGGAGGGAAAAGGAACAATGGTCTAGGGGCGCTTGGGTGGCTCAGTCGTTAAACATTTGCCTTCGGCTCAGGTCATGACCCCAGGGTCCTGGGATTGAGCCCTGCATCAGACTCCCTGCTTAGCGGGAAGCCTGCTTCTCCCCTCTCTCTCTCCCCTGGCTTGTGTACCCTCTCTCACTGTCTCTCTGTCAAATAATTAAATAAATTATTCAAAAAAAAAAAAAAAGGAACAATGGTCTAGAAGCTTAGATTTGAAGTTCTTATTATTTACTAATTTTTGGTTCTTTTCATCTGTCTATATGACTTTATTTTAACCCCTAACAACTTCAGCGTATATTTCCTATAAACAAGGGCATTCTTGGAGTACCTGGGTCATTCAGTTGGTCAGGCATCTGCATTCCACTTGGGTCATGATCCTGGGGTCCTGGGATGGAGCTCCATGTAGGGAATCCCTGCTCAGCAGGGAGCCTGCTTCTTCCTCTCCCTTTGTCTGCCGCTTCCCCTGCTTGTGCTCTCTCTCCCTCTCTCTCTGTCAAATGATTAAATAAAACCTTTAAAAAAAAATCAAGGACATTCTTTTACATAATTAAGTTTAATTAACAAACCTTGGAAATTAATACTGACATAATATTATCTTATTCAAATTTCACCAATTTTCCCAATAATATCCTCTTACAGCGATATATATATATATATGACCAAAAAGATATATATATATCTTCCATATATATATATATATATATATATATATATACAATCACACTTTGCATTCAGTTCTCATGCCTCCTTAAACTTTTTCAATCTGGAAGTTTCTTTGTTTTTCTTGATATTTCATGAATTTGATGTGTTTTGAGGTTACAAGCCAGTTATTTTGTAGGATGTGGGTTTGTCTACTGTCTCCTCATGATTAGTTGGAAGGTGTGCATTTTTGGCAGGAATTACACAGAAGAAGTGATGTTGTGTCCTTCTCAGTGCATGTATCAAGAGACACATGTTGTCCATTGGGCCCATTACTAAGGATGTTAATTCTCGTCACCTGTTAAGATGTCCAGGCTTTTCCATTGTCAAGTTACTATTTTCCCCTTTGTAATTAATAAGCATTGTGTGAGGGAGACAATAGTCTGTCAGATCCTGTTTCTTATCAAACTTTCACCCACTGACTTTAGCATCTGTTGTTTTTTGTTTTTGTTTTTTGCCTGAATCAATTAGATGATTGTCAATATTGGTTTTCTTTCTCTTTTTTGGTGGTGGTGGGGTACCTGGGTGGTTCAGTTGGTTAGGCATCTGACTTTGGCTCAATCATGATCTCAGGGTGCCAGGGAAAAATCCCCACATTGGGCTCCCCACTAAGCAGGGAGTCAGCTTTTCCCTTTTCCTCCACCCCTCCCCCTGCTCATGCTCTCTTTCTCCCTCTCTCTCTCAAACAAATAAAGAAAATCTTAAAAAAAAAAGAAAGAAAGAAAGAAAGAAAGAAAAAGGGGCACCTGAGTGGCTCAGTGGGTTAAGCCTCTCCCTTTGGCTCAGGTCATGATCCCAGGGTCCTGGGATGGAGCCCCACATCAGGCTCTCTGCTCCGCAGGGAGCTTGCTTCTCCCTCTCTCTCTCTCTCTGCCTGCCTCTCTGCCTACTTGTGATCTCTGTCTGTCAAATAAATAAAATCTTTAAAAAAAAAAAAAGATGTTATTTTTAATTAGTCTCTACACCCAACATAGAGCTCCAACCTACAACTACCAGAACAATAGTCGCATGCTCTAGGGACTCAGCCAACCAGGGCCCCCAATACTGGTTTTCTAATTCCATCTTCCCCTCCACAACCGTTAGTTAGCATTCCGCTGTAAGAAAGAACTTACTTTTCTTCTCCATTCAGGCATGCATGCACTCATTCATGCGTTCATTCCTTCATTCATTCATTTCACTATGGGCTCACGGAGTCACCCAGACATACTTTCATTTTTTGCTTTTTCTCTCTGCTTGCCATAAGGGCTAACTTCAACTCCTTGGTTTCAAGGAAGAAAACTGCACTGCAGCTTTTTTTAGGCAGAGAGTGGGCAGGAATAGCAGCCAGCAATCACAGCCAGACTCAGGACTGGAATTGCCTATGAGAAGTCTTTAAAATCCCAGGTAGTTCATGCTCTCCATCTTTTGTTCTATTCCTCTCCCTACAACTAACTTCTGTGCACATCAGCATTCTCTTCAGTGGAGAACATGCTCTCTCCCACCCATTTCGTTTCTGGGATTCTAACTCCCAGATCCTGCGGGAAACAACGCTCTTCCCTACCAGCTGGTCCCAGTTCTACAGTCCAGTAAGAAAGAACCTGATTGGCTCACGCCGCCACGTATCTGCTTTGGTCCAATCAGCTGCAGCAAGCGTGGGGGCGGGGTCATGTGGTGAACACGTGGCAAGAGGTAAATTCCCAGAGATGAAGTGGTCGCTGCAGGCGGTGCGTGGTAAAAGTTTTCCTACTTTAAAAGGCCGCAGAGATGCAAAGCCATCTATCTCCTCTCTTTGCGGCGTTGACTTTCTAGTTTAGTTGGTGCAGGGGAGCGTTCAGCACTGATTTTGAGGGTTGGCTGCTTCACCTCAAGACGTCCGTTCAGCCGGGGTTTATTGAGTGGAAAGGCTCGGGGGGAAACCGTAGACAGCGACCAGAGCTGTTTCAGTGCTGGCAACTCCAGAAATGAGTTCAGGGTTCCACGTCAGTCGTCCCCACGTGTGTTTCCTGGATTCCCGGAGGGGACCTCGAACATTAATAATGCAAGACTACAGGCAACTTCATTTTCATGCATGCCTGAAATGTGTGAATGTATCCTTCCCATTCATTCATTCCTTTCACAGATATTTATCCTGCGCCTATTAAGTACTGGGCATATTTTCTGCAGTGGAAAAATCCAACTGTGGTGGACCTTCCATTCCAAAGGGAAAGATAGACAATAAGCAATCGCATAGGCAAACTGTACAGCATGTTAGATAGTGATAAGTATCATAGGGAAAAAATAAAATGAGAAAGGGACTAAGAAGAGTTGAGGGCGGATAAAATGTTAGATAAGGTGGCCAAGGAAGGCTTCCTCTAGTAAATAATTTTGAGCTAAACATGAAGGCAAAGAGTGCACAAGCCAAGTGGTTGTCTGAGCACAGTGGCAGGTCAAGGGCAGCGGGGTGGGAATGGCCTGCCTCTTACAGGAGTATTTTATCACCCACACTGCTTAGAGTTGTTGGCGGGTGGTGGTAATAAAAAGCAGACAGACTTTTAATAGCTTTTATTATTGCTTTAAATTCTCTCCAGACAATGCATGCCCTTACTGCCTGCACCCCTGGTGGGCCACTCCTCCACCTTGCATTCCAGGCATTGGAAAGGCCAGAGTGAAGTGAGACTGATGTGGGAGCGTGCTGATGGGTTTGAGAAAGAGCGAGGAGAGTGTGTCAGCAGTGGAGCAGAAATGAAGTCAGGGAGATTAGGGGAGAGCAGGTCACACAGGGTTTACCAGTCATAGCCAGAACACAGACTTTGAATTGAGCGAGAGAGGAACCATTGGAAAATTCTGAGCAGAGATGGCTGTGAGCTGACATAGATGTTGGTAGGGTCACTCTGGCTACTGTGTGGAAAGTAGTTGTACAGGGATAAGTGTGGAAATGGGGAGACCAGTTAGAAGGTTACTGCAATAATTTGGGGGTAGTGATGGTGGGGCTTAAATCAAGGTGGGGTCAGTGAAAGCTGGTGGATACAATTCTGCCAATTCTGGATATCTTTTGAAGGCAGAGTTGACAGGACTTGCTAATAGTCCAATAAGTGGTTATTTGATACTAACTTTGATATTCATAAAGCAAAATTAGCCCATGTCAAGAATTTACTAAAGGCACAAGTTTGGTATTATAACAAGTCTGGCTGCTTCCTGCTACCACGTTTATATCCCTCATCGCTCCATAATTTCTGCTGAAAGGTAGGAAGCAGTGGGGGTGCGCATCCGCGTGACTTTTTGTCTCCCCTAAATAGATCTCAGCCAAAAACGGTGAATAGCTACTGATAAGGCCAACCAGCAACTTCTTTGGAATAAATACGTGGCTGCTCCTAGGTCCCCTCTGAAAAGGGAGCTGCTAGGCAGGGGAAGCTCCAAACACCAGTGCAGTGATTCTAAGACACACTTCCTGAGCTTAAGTGAAGCTCCGAATGGTCTCCAAGGTACAGGCAGTTGGCACATGTGTGAAGGCTGCCGGCGCTCACTGCCCTGCTGGCTTTGTTGCAGGTGGACGCCCACGTAAGCATGATGCACATCCACGTGTTTGCAACCTATTTTGGGCTGATGGTGGCCTGGTTCCTCTCGAGGTCTCTGAATGAGACAGTGATGCAGGAGAAGACTCAGACAGAAAAGAGGTCCAGTTTGTTTACCATGCTGGGTGAGGACAAGGTGGGGTTGTGGGGGGGTGGGGGTGGGGGGGTCCCAACCTGGGGAGTGAGTGGGAGGCTCTCCAGTGGCTCTGCGGGAAAATCTCCCTCCTTTACCAACCTGCCTGGGGTGCTTGGAGCCACTCCTTGATGACTTAGCTCCCCAAGTAGTGTTGGATGGACTCACAATCCCTTCTAGGGCAAGGCTCTTCACTAATATCCACAGGAGATGGGCCACTCCTTACCCTTGAGTTTAAATCAATTTGTCTCATCTTTTTGTCTTCATGTGAATGGAGGGAACTGGACAACTGGAGAAAGCAGAGGCCAGCTTTGGGGAGAGGGACAGCAAGGGGAAGAAAATAGTAGTACAGGCGTTATCAGGCAGAGCAAGAGCAGAAAGGCAGAAGCTAGACTGTGGGAGAGGCCAAGAGCAAATCGGGCAGTGAGCTGGATGGTAGGTGACCCAACAACCAGCCAGGAGGTCAAATCAAAGTGGCACATCACGTTTTCAGAATAAGCATTTGGCCATCACGGGCTGGGCTCGGGAGGCCTAGGGGTTGATGATTTCAACTCTCTGGGCCTTCGTGGTTTTGCCTGTAAAATATGTTAGCTAGGCCCTATCAACTTGGGAATTCAGAGGAGACATGATTTGCCCCAAAAGTCACAGAGTTAAAAAGGGACAAAGCTGAGACTTGCCTGTTTTGGAAGCCCCTGCAGGCTCAGGGTTTGGGGTAGTAGGGCTGGCTGTGGCCAATGACCCTCTCTGACCCCCAGGAACCCTCTTCTTGTGGATATTCTGGCCGAGTTTCAACTCTGCTCTGTTGGATTCTCCAACAGAAAGGAAGAATGCCGTGTTCAGCACCTACTATGCTCTCGCGGCCAGCACAGTGACAGCCATCTCTGTGTCAGTCTTGGCTCACTCCCAAAGGAAGATCAACATGGTGAGGACGGCCCTCCCCCTCGGGCAACACTCAGGTCTTCTAGGCTGGACAAATATCCTTGCCCCCTGTCCCAGAACCAGCCCTGCAGGGTGGGAAACATTACTGTGGGTGACAGAGCTTTTTCTGCAGTGTCTTGGGGTATCAGGGTACTGGCTTATCAAAATGGGAACTGGAATTTGGAGACTAGGAAATGATCCAAGGCTCTCTGAGGGGAGTGATTAAGTCTATCAGTGTTGACACCAAACAGTCCCATGTTTGAACCCTGTTTCTGCTGGTTACCGGCCACTATGAGCAAGAGTCAGCAGAGAAAAGCTAGAATAGAATCAGGCAGGCTTATTCCTTCCCCTAAGATATTTCAAGAATGGGATGAATAGAACTGGAGGTAAAGAAGGATGTGTGACCCTGGTACAGCCTTTTAAACTTTGGGAGCCACAACTAGCTCATGTGTAAAGTGGGAATTAAGAGACAATGCACATGACATGCTCTATGGGGGATATAGCGCTGAGCAAACATTAGCCATGTTATCAGTGTAGCCAGGAGACTGTGTGAGCTTCGGGGAGAGCGAGAGAGGTGGGTGAAAGGATAGAGCTAAAGATGAAACAAGTTTCCGTGATGTTCAGCTATGACGCCAGCCAGCCAGAGGTGATGAGGAAAAGTCTAGAGAGACAACAGGGCCGAGAGTGGACAGAACACGGCCATGAGTGACAGGTTAAGCACTAGGGGGAGTGGGTGTCTTTCTGGGGGAGCTCCATGGTGGCAGGGAGTCGGATCAGAAAAGGTGGGGACATCTAGGGAGGCAGGTGTGGCCTGAAGGTCAGGGAAGCCCAGAAGCTGGTCCCAGGCCCCAGAGCCCAGACCTGGTTGGAGTTGAGAGGGCAGAGGGAAGTAGCATGAGAGCAAAGCAAGGCCCCAGTTCTGGAGGAAAAAAAGGACATAGTGGAAATGAGACCCAGGAATGAGAACTAGCTGGTTAAAGCTGGGTAGTAGGACAGGGGGACATAAGCACCAAATAGTCAATAATAATGATAAAAATAGTAAAAACAGTAAAAATAGTAAAAAACAATAATAATGGTTTATATTTAATTTTTTTTTAAAGATTTTATTTATTTATTTGATAGACAGAGATCACAAGTAGGCAGAGAGGCAGGCAGGGGTGGGTGGTAGCAGGCTCCCCGCTGAGCAGAGAGCCCGATGTGGGGCTCGATCCCAGGACCCTGGGATCATGACCCAAGCTGAAGGCAGAGGCTTTAACCCTCTGAGCCACCCAGGTGCCCAGGCTTATATTTCTTGAGCCCTTGACCCAGAGTCTTCCATGTGGTAACTCATTTAGTCTTACAATAGTGGTATTAAGTAGGTACAATCAAAACCTTGTTCTTCTAGCGGAAAAGTTGAAGCATGAATGGCTCAATGCCCAAGGACACATCGCTAACAGGTGTGAGCATCGCTAGGATACATTTTCAAGTTCAGTGCCTCCTCATTCAGGGTGACTGCTCCCTGAGCCTGAGAAGTGGCATAAGATAAGACCATTGATGAAGGTCGTGTAGTCTCAGCAGAGAGGAGGGGATGGTTTCAGGGTCAGTGAAGCAGGGAAGACATCACAGTGTCGCTGGCTATCAGCTTACGGAGTGACCCTGGGCAAGATGCTGTCCTCTCGGGGTGACTGGGTGGCTCAGTGAGTTAAAGCCTCTGCCTTCGGCTCGGGTCATGATCCCAGGATCCTGGGATTGAGCCCCGCATCGGGCTCTCTGCTCAGCAGGGAGCCTGCTTCCTCCTCTCTCTCTGCCTGCCTCTCTGCCTACTTGTGATCTCTGTCTATCAAATAAATAAATAAAATCTTAAAAAAAAAAGAATTAAAAAAAAAAAGATGCCGTCCTCTCTGGACCTCATTTCATTTGCCCACAAGCTGTTTCTCTGCAGACTCATATCCACAATGCAGTACTGGCTGGAGGCGTGGCTGTGGGCACCTCGTGTCATCTGATCACTTCTCCGTGGCTTGCCATGGTGCTGGGCCTTATGGCTGGACTGATCTCCATCGGGGGAGCCCTGTGCCTGCCGGTAAGGAGCTGGGCACCTGACACCTGATTTGGCTTAGACCTGCAGGGCCGTGGGAGCATGGTGGGCTCTCGTGTGGTGCTACGCGCGACAGTAGGCAGGCATTGGCACCTTCTCAGGCAGGCTTCAGAGCTTGGGTGAGTGGGGTCCCCCTCCCAGGCTGTACTGTGTATTTGTTAGGCTCTTGGGAGCAAGGAGCAGAACCCGTTCAACTTTGCTCAGGCACAGGGGGGAATATTGTAAGGCTGCTGGGTGTGACAGAACCCAAGGACAGGGATGCTGCTGGAAACCCAGGAATGGTTGACACCAGGGACAGGAATGTGTGGGGAGCCCAAGCGGTCTCTGCTCTTCTTTCTTTGCTTTTCCTGAGTATCTGCTTTATTCCCATTCTGTAGACTTCCTTCCCCTTCTCCTCATGCTCTACATGGTGGAATGTAGTCTTGCTCTTTAGGAGAGAAGCTAGATGGAATTTCTTGGCTCCATTCCCAAGTGTTCTGGAGAAGGGACTCATGGGTTTGGTTTGGACAGGGTGCTTATCTTTGGCTGGGAGTGTGGGGGGACGGGAGCATAATGTACATATATGGTTGCTGTCCATGAGCCACGTGAATGAGGGTGGGAGGGGCAGCAGCCAGAAACGGATGCTGGGCTAACCAAGGTCATGCCCACTTCTGATTGTTTGGTTCTTCTGAGTGGATGGACTTTTCCTCCTTCAACATCCAGCAAGTACTGATAATACCAGCATACCCCACAATAACCAATTTGTTATAAAACACTTAGAAGAGAAATAATTTCAGAGCAGCAACTCTGTGGGTTTGAAGCCTTGGTAGAGGAGAAAGGAAGAGACTTCTGGATGGCTCAGGAAACTGAATTTGGATGAATAATGGGTATTCAAGGAGGCAGTTGCAATCCAGAATAGGAGAAACTCTACCAACATTCTCATCTGACCAGTGATGGGGCAGTCTGCTTTTCATCTTTGGAATTGCAATGAATGTCTCTTATCTCCTGTGCTTTGAGACCCTATGGTGAAAGGCGGAAGTGTGCAGGGAAACCTGCATAAATTCTCATCAGGCTAGCTGTCCACTGCTTTCTTTGTGCCTGTTTCCTTGACTCCATCACTGGGGGAACGGTTCAGAGATGATTCACTCATTCATTCATCTGTCCCTTCATTCATTCATTCATTCACGGAGGTTTTAACACGTATCATGCTTCCCTAGCTATGGTGTAGTGAGGGCAACGGACCAATGAACATAACACAGGTCATCTAAGCCAGCCTGAGTTGGATCAGGAAATGCTTCCTGGAGCAGAGGCTGTCTCAGCCGAGTGTTGACAGATGACTGATATCAGCCAGGCAAAGGAAAGGGACATGTATCCCAGACGGAAGGAGCAGTGTGTTCCAAGGCTCAGTAGTGAGAAGAACAGAATGCCCAGGCAGGAAACAGACGCTACAGCACTGGGCTCCCCTGGGAGTGTGGTGGGACCACAGTCCTGAGAGCTGGGAGATACTCAGGTGTGGCTACTGGGCAGCATGAGGAGTCTGGGTGTTTATTCTGAAGACAGTGGGGGATGCCAAGGGGGAAACTCACATGTCCTATTTGCATTCGTATCCACATTTGTTGGCTCATGGACCCCCAGGGAGGCTAAGTGGTGAAGGGAAAGGGTGATGAAGGCAAGTCCAGAGTGGGGTCAGATTCTTTTCTTCTCGTTAGCCATGCTGTCTTTGGGATGGCAGTTACATTTAGGCTGGACCAGCGGGTCTCAGTCACCCTCCAGGGACATTTGACAATATCTGCAGACACATTTTGGTTAACACATGGTGCGGGCGCTGCTCCTGGCATATCGAGAGTGGGGCCCAGGCGTGCTGCTGAAAATCCTACAGCCTTTTCACAGCACAGAAGTATCAGCCCCGCATGTGAGTAGAGCCCCGGCTAGACCCAGGTGTGGTCAGGGGGCCAGCAGCATTGGCATCACCTGGAACTTTGTGAGAAATGCAGAATCTCAGGCCCCAGGCCCACTAAACCTGACCCTGCAGTTTCGCATGCTCCCCACGTGGTGCAAGTGCACGTTCAGGTCTGAGGAGCCCAGCTGGAGGGGAGCCCCAAAGCCTGACCCCCGTGGGTGGCCCTGGAGCCCAAGGATCCGTGGAAAGCCTGGAGAGGGGCTATCAGTCTTCCATGTACAGCTGCTTATTGGATGTTTGTTCCAGGGATATTTTAACCAGGTGCTGGGGACCCACGATACCTGCGGCGTGCACTACACCTTCGGCTTGCCAGGTCTGCTCGGCGGGATCACCTACATTCTGCTGATCATCTATGAGGTCAACTGGACCACGAAGTCCATTAGGTGATTTGGTTTATCCCCTTCACACGCAATCCAGCTCGGGAAGAAATGCACCCCAAGCCTTGCGTGTGTTCGGAGCCAGGCACTCAGCGGGCCTCAGCAAATGTTTCTTGGCATGTTTAGCGATACGTTCTGCCTAGCCTCTGCCTCTCCAGGCCATGTCTTCTTTCCAAAGAGGACAGCTTGGGTGCTGGTCAAAAGCAGACAGTTGTGAGTCCCGCCCCTCAAACGCAGACAGAGCAAGTTGATGGGGCCCAAGCCAGCTGGGTCTGTGGTTTAACCCCTGGTGATTTATTTAGGTCATGGTGAGGAGCATGTCACGGAGTCAGACTCATCTTGACCTCTTGCTAGCTGGGCGTGCTACCTAATCTCTGTGAGCCGCGTGGCCTGGTGTAAACGCAGGTCGTAACAGGGCCTCCCCTCATAGGGTAGTTGGAGGCTGCTTAAAGCCAAGCCCCTTGTGGTTAAAAGTATTTAATACTTTAATGTAGACGAATGCTAAGCACAGACCATCTTTGAGGCCCAGAGAGAGAAGGAGCTTGGCGAAGGTCTTGCTGTGAGGCAGGAACGTGGGCCTCAGGACTAGGAACAGATCCTGTGTCCTCCAGACAATGGACTCCAGTGACTGGTTTGACACACCTTAGCCCCGGCCATCACCTCCCAGAGGTTGTGTGAATATCTTCCAGGTGTGGCTCACATAAAATCAAAGAGTGACTTGAGCATGATACAGGGATAGATTTTTCCAGATTACCTTTTACAGTGATAACAATAATAATAGTACTGGTAATAATCACCACTGTTTATTGGCTGCTTTCTAGGTGCTAGGCCCTAGGCTAAATGAGTCACATGCATCATCTCATTTAATCCTCGCCACCACCCTGAGAGGTATTATTACCATACTCTAAGAGATGGTACATATGGGGAGTTAACTGTCCTAAGACCCTTGGCTGGAACATGGCTGTCCAGGTGATGAGCACCACAGTTTGGTGATGAGGAGCTCATTGTGTTTGGAGGCATCTCAGAGCAATCATGGAGGGCTGGGTCCCTTGTAGCTCTGACAACAGAGATGGCCATAGCCCCACATTATAGGAATCACATACGGTGTGGGAGACATCATTCCTTGAACTGCTTGGGGTAAGAGGAATCCCACCTCCAGGTGAGGAGAAGATGGTCTATGTGAAGCAAGATGCGTTGCTCAGTGATGGGTTCCAATGGTGTTTCTGCCACTGTTTTCATAGCTGTGCAACTCAGCAAATCTTTTCCTCTCAGAACCCCCAAATCCTTCTCTGTAAAGCTCAGGTGCTTGTAGGGGCCAGGCAGGTAAGGTTACAAAATGAGAGCAGTGAGAAGAGGCTGGGAAGTCATGGGTGACTGGTCTGAAATCAGTCAGCACCAGGTAGCCATGACTGTGCCAGGACCCAGGCTCTGTGTCCCCCTATTTAATGACTTTTTAAGAGAAGCCAGAAATCCAGAGTTACGCACTTGCGCTCCCAAGCACTGGCAGGAGATTCAGAATCATTAGAAACATCCTGTGGGTCAAATTCTGCTCATGGGTAGCCAACCTGTGCCTTCTGAACCACCCATCCTTCTAGCTCCCCAGTTCTGTGCTTCTGTGGCTCTCCTAGGGCGGTGGTTCTCCACAGCACTAAAATCACCTGGAACTTGCTAGAAATGCAAATCCTACCCTAACTAGACCTGCACTGTTAGAAACCTAGTGGTGTGGGCCTAGCAACCTGTGGGTCAACCTGCCCTCTATGGGATTCTCCTGCAAACTAGTTTGAGATTACTAGCCTAGAGCAAACAACAAACAAAGAACAAAATGAAAGCAAAGGTCAGCCGACCAAAGGTGTGCTGCTTACAAGGACTAACAAACTACTCTCCAGGAAAACAAAGCCCTGATTGCAGATAGTGGCCAAGTGCAAGCCATCCAGGGGCTCTCACTGAACTGGAAGTTGGGAAGGGTTGAGAACAGGGGTCAGGAGGTGACTGTGGAGGACCAAGTAGTTGTCCCCTCTCCTCTGCAGGAATCCAGAAAAGGGAAGGGCATAGAGACAGAAATGGCACCTCTTAGGGAGGCCTCTGGTCAGCTGGAAGTCAAGGGCAGAGGCTTTAGGGAGGAACGGACCTGTGGTCCCCTTTACCAGCCATGTGACCTTAGGCACAGTATACTCAAACTCCTTGAGTTTCAGTTTTGGTTTGCATGATGGGAGGATAAGATCTGCGACCCCCGGCAGCTCTGAGGAGTCAGCAGGGAGCGAACACCCTCTTACCTTCATGATGATTCTTGCTACTGTGGCTTCTACAGAAAAGAGGGACAAAGGACTAGCTTGGAGGGAGTCAGACCACTCAGTGTGACACGTGGAGCAACTGTTTATGGGCGTGGCGTCATTGAGCCAAGGGGCTGGCTTTTCATTCACTCCGCCTGCAGGGTGTTTGTTGAGCTCCAATCAGGGAAGCAGATGGGAGCGGGTGAAGTGCTGTGTTTGCTGCTGGGAGGGGGTGGGGTTTCCCGAACTGTGGCATTTAAGTGGTGCAAAGACACGCTTAGCTAACCTTGAATCATGCAGACCAGACACTGTGCTTTAATTATTCAGTCTTTCGGTTGCATCAGGGAGAAAGGCTGCACTCAGGTGCCAAGTGTCCTCTTGCTTGGCCGATGCCAGGTTGGCAGGCCGCCGAGGCAGCCTCGGCTGAGATCTAAGCACTCAGGCTGCATCTGGGGAAGACTTTAGCCACACTTTGTTTGCACTGCATCTTTTTACAGTTACCTCCCATTTCTCTAACATATTGACTCAAAGTTTCCTTTTAAAGATATTTATTTAAAAGTAAAAATAAGTCCACTCGAAGAAAATTATTTAAAAATGTATCCTTGGAATGTCAATATGGCCAAATTTGTGAAGGTAACCCACAAATGCCAAACTTTGGGAGAGATCTGCCTGGTCTTCGTGGGTAGAAAGGGTTTGAGTCTCAGGAGCCACTCATGCCAAGCCATGTGATGTTGGAGGCCCTGGTTCACTTTTCCAAGCTGGATCTCCCCATTTGTGAATCAAGGACACCAACATCTTGCCCAGAGGGCTGCTCCAGCATCATGTGAAATCAGATAGTAAACATGGGGATCAGAGGGCATGGTGTAGGGGAGCCCACCCTGCCTAGGAACTGTCAACATGGCTGGCTCTGTGCCATCCATTGCTGCTTTCAGGTGACATCAGGGTAGAGTGAACTGGGGGGTTGGCAGTTAGCAGATTCAGGGTCAGCTTCCATCCTACCATTTAATGTCACTTAAAAAACAACAACACATTTTTGTAGTATAATCTATAGCCAGAGAAGCACAACTATCATCAGGGCTCCACTTGGTGAATTTTCTGACACGCCCAGGTAATCAGCACCCAGAACTCCTTCATGTCCCATCCCAGGGCACCCATGAACCTGGCTTCCAACACCATCCATCAGTTTTACCTGCTTTTGTCCTTCATGTTCATGGACTCCTACAGGAAGTCTGTGCTGTCGTGTGCCTGGCTTTGACTCTATTCTGTAGTTGTGAGACTCTCCCACATTGTTCATTTTTATTGGGGTAGTGGGATAGAGTGTAGAATTGTGCTTGGGTTTACTTCATAAGGGTGACTGAGTGATGACATGGAGAGATCAATGTCATTGATGGAAAAGTTTAATGTTACAGTTCTCCTGGAAATGAGAGGCATGGCACACCATATAGGGCCCCACAAAACCTTATCAACCCGAGGACCAGGCAGCCTAGAGAGAGGGGAACTGAGACTATGCTTCAGGTGGATGGCAGTGGGGGAATGGGGGAATGGGGGAGTCCCCTGTTGGGCAGGAACTGAGAGCATATGTTAGAGTTTGTGGTTGGGGGTTTATAAGATGAATTTTGCACTCCCAGGAAATCTGACTTGCTGGAGAGAGAGAGGTAAACAATTTCAGCCATTAGTTGGGCCTTATGATAAATGAGTGCCATGTAGACAAATACAGAATCTAAGAAACACAGTTAAAATAAGTGTTCCATGTTCCATTGTGTGAATATGAAACAATTTATCCATTACTGACAAGCATTTGGGTTCTTTCCAGTTTGGAGCTATTATGAACATTCTAGTATTTCTGCTATGAACATTCTAGCACTTTTTTTTTTTAAGAACATACAAATGCTCTTCTGTTGAGTAGATGCCTAATAGCAGAATTTTTGGATCACAGCATTCATATAATCCATTTTAGAGGATATTACCCATTTCCCACTGTAGTTTGTGCCAGTCCTATCACCCTTGGCACCCAAGAGTTCCCTTTCCCTCATATATTCTCCAAACCCCATATTTTACTTCATTTTAAGTTTATCCAATTAGGCATCAAACATCACTTTAATTTTAATTTCTCTGATGACTGATTAAGTGCAACAATTTTCATATGCTTTCTGGACATTTGAACAACTCTTGTGAATTGTGAAATGTCTGTCCAGGTTCTTTTGCCCATTTTTCTCTTGTGTTCTGCCTTTTTCTTATAGATTTATAGGAATTCTGGATATAGAGTCTTTGTCATGTAAATGTATTGTGAATATCTTCTCCTATTTTGTGGGTTATATTTCACCTTCTTAATAGTATCTTTCGATGAACAGAAGTTCTTAGTTTTAACACAGTTCAATTCATCATTGTTCCCTTCAAGTTTGTGGGTCCTGTTTAAGAAATCCTTGCCTACTGCAAGATCATGTAGATATTCTCCCAGGCCACTTCATAGTTTAAAGTGAGGTCCTGGGATCATCTAGGAGACAGGAAAGGGAAGTATGTTCAACAAGGGGTGGGCTGGGGAGGTAAGCCTGACAGCCATGCTCTACTCCATCTTGTCCTCATGGAAATAGAACTTTCATCTTTCATCTTTCATTGCCTCATGAGGGAACAGAGAGGTTAGGTGATTTGCGCAGGATCATGCACTAGTGACAGTCCTTGGACTTGAACCTGGGTTTTCTGCCTCCTGGTCAAGTTGATCATCTGTTGTTTCTGAGAATTGAAGTCAGCCAAAGAGGATCTTGGAATCCCCTCTTTCTTTCCTTCATGTCTGTGTAGCTTTGCAGGAACACAACAGGGGAATGCGTTACCTGGGGAGAGGAATTATTCTTCTGGTAGCCCTTCCTGACAGCATCACTGCTGTTGCAGACAGTCCTTCTTGACCCCAATGAGCTCTGCAGTCTTGATTCCTGAATGTGACTACATCCTACTTTGTCAGTTCTAGGATCGACATCCAGTTGTTCTTTGGCGCTGGGACACTCAGCTTGGCCATGGCTTCAGGTCTGATAGCTGGTGTTTTGACAGGTGAGTATGAGACAACCCTTCTTCCCCCATGGCCCACGGCACAGGACTTGAGGCCAGAGGGCATCTGGCCCATGGCCGCATGTGTCTGTGCCCTCCCCTTCCCTGTGAACCTCCGCAGCTCAAGCCAAATGATGCAAAGGGGCTCAAACCTTGATTAACAACAAAAATGGAATCACATCATTTCAGAATTAGAAAGGCCCTCAGAGGTTACCTGCTGGAGGTGTGGACTCTGAGGATCAGAGAAAGTAAGAGGCTTTCTGGAGCTTACAAGTAGCAGGGAGTGGCAACAATGCAGGCTCTTGAGCCCAGGGCTGGTGATTTCACCCAATTTTGTACAGTGAGCCAAGGAAACCCTTATGCCAAAAAGTTTACCTTCATTCCCTGAGAATACACATACTATTATTTTGTTCAGCAAGTATTTATTCAATAGATACTATGAGCCAGGGCACTATTCTTAGGCACTAGGAACGCAACAGTGAACAAAACACGTTCCCTGATCTCATGGAGCTGATATTCTAGTGGAGGGGGAGGGGACAATAAATAAACAGATAAGTAGAGTGTTTACTATGTCAGAGATGGTAAGTGCTATAAAAAGAAATGACTCAGGGGAGAGTTTCATTTCATTTCATTTCATTCCATGGGATGCTCTTTTAGAAGGTTGGGAAGGGAAGACCTATCTAAATAAGTTGACCTTTAAGCAGAAACCTGAAAAGGAAAGAGGGACATACCATGTGTTTATTTGGCAGAAGAGCATTCCATGAAAAGGGAGAGCAAGTGCAAAGGCCCTGAAGCAGGAGCAAAGCATGCTCAGTATGGCGGATATGGATAGAGTGAAAAGGAGAGTGGCAGGGCTTGAGGACAGAGTGGTAACAAGGAGCCAGATCATTCTGAGAGATGGGAAACCACTGGAAATCTTTAAACAGAGGATTGAAGTATACTTTTGCTCCTGCAATATGACAGAATGGCAAAGATCCTTAGAGAATTACTAATTTGCCAGTCTTATTTATATGCTAGGAGAAAATGTGATTTCTATCCTGAAGTGCTCACCTTTATTCTACAAACAAATAGCCTTATTGGTTAGACACTCATTTACTGTGTCCCTAAGAGGGAATGAATACAAAAGAAGAGACAAAATAGCATAATCAGTCATAAAGGAGTTGTGTGGCATTGGGCACATTAGTTTAGTCTCTCTGGGCCTTGGGTGGCTTCTCTGTAAAATGAAAGGACGATGGCTTCTTTTCTGCTCCAAAACATGTAGGAAGATACTTTTTGGAATTGCCTGGGTGATTTTTAGAGAGCAAGACTGACAAGAATTGCTCTAATGTACCCACTGGCCTCAACGTTCTGCAGTCAGGGTGACTGATTAAATACAGAGGAGACAAATGCCTCCCTCCATAAGTTTACATTCTCTTCGTGGTGGCACTATAATCCTGAGTAGGGTGACCATATTTAGCAAGTGAAAATACAAGATGCCCATTTTTTTAAGTTCCACATTAACTGAGTATCCTGTATTTTATCTGGATATTTTATCACCTCCTCTGGACTATGACACCATTCACCATTGTCACTAGTATTCACAAAGTGAAACTAACTTGCACGTTTAGTAAAACCCCTCAGAGGGTTTTGTTTTTTGTTTTTATTTTATTTTTGTCTTTTTGGTTTTTTATGCTTGCCTGGAATTAAAAAAGAGAATAGAACATTGTTTCTTTAAGAGTTAAGACCAGGAACATCTGGGTGGATCAGTGGGTTAAAGCCTCTGCCTTCGGCTCTGGTCATGATCCTAGGGTCTTGGGATCGAGCCCTGCATTGGGCTCTCTGCTCAGCGGGGAGCCTCCTTCCCTTTCTCTATCTCTGCCTGCTTCTCGGCCTACTGTGATCTCTGTCTGTCAAATAAATAAATAAAAATCTTAAAAAAAAAAAGTTAAGACCAATGAGAATTCCTCTTTACATGTGGTTTTGAACGTAAGAACACTGGTGAATAAAAAGAACATGAACAATGGAAGGGGAAAGGAGACCACCAGGCAGCCCGATAGCATCAAGTTGACCCCCTAAAGCTGAGCATTTTGCTTGCCAGGAGGTCCCTGAATTTGGGACCTGTCTACACTGACATAGGAAACAATCCCCACCAAGCATGGTTATTGGGCTTCCCAGCTGCGACCAATTAGAAATGGCAGGTTAGAAGTGGGACAGGTTTCTAGAGGTAAGGCCCACTGGAAGAAGTGAGAGGTGAAAGGAAACAGCCTAACAGAAGAAAAGAAATTCTTAAAGCCTGACACTAGAACATGAAAGCTTGAGCTGCTAAAAGACACCAACCACCCTCAACAGTTACATATTTCCTCTGCATTAGATAGCACATTTCATAAATGGACATTCCTAGCAATTGTTCTGATTAAAAAAAAAAAACAGTCTAAATGTGTTTAGTGTTATGTCATAAGACAAGAAAATATAGTTTGGATGCATTTTCATTAGTGATGAGTAAGCCTCTGCTATCTGGAAAGTTCATGTAGTTGTTTGAGATTATTTCTGAATAATCCCAGCTAAATGAGGTGTGCTGGTTACAACCTACGTGTCAAAATCGGTTAAAGATGTGCATTAAAAGAGGAAAATGTGAATAAGTACACGCCTACTCTTGTTAATCTTACTAGTTAATAATTGGGGACCAATCACCATTAAAAATACACAGATACATCTATCAGTGGCATTTCATATAAAAGTTGAGCAATCCCTTCGTGTATCCTGGGAAGTTCGGCTGACTTTGCACCGCTGCAGAAATACACAGGGCCAAGGTCTCTGGGCAGAGGCTGGGTAGGTGAAAAGAATAGGCACAAAAGCAAGCTGTTATAAACTACTTTCCCAACTACACTAGTGGCGTCTTGAGCAGAGGTCACAGAGTTTATTGGAGCCAGCAATGCCACACTGACAGGAACGTGGAATTGGAGTTGCTGTCCATGGTAGCTCTTGTGTCAAGTACAGATCAGCTTTTCAGCGGGAGCAAGGTCTGACAGGGCTCTTATATTCCAACTTGGGCAGCATGTCAGATCAGTAGCTACTGTACATCTCTCAGTATCATCTAAATCCTTTGGAGATAATTGCTCTCACCAGTTTTCTTTTAGGAGATGTCTATAAAATTAATAAGGCTGGTCCAGGAAGACCAGCGCTTCAATTTGTCCGTCTCCTGGCTGTAGAAGAAGAAGGGATTTTTGTTGAGCTAACCAGAGCTGGCCTGTGATATTTTGATTAATTTTGAGGTAACAGATGCTGTGCTCTAAAGGTTTAACATGCAATATTGAATTTTAACAGGTTTGATCTTAAGCCTCAAAATATTTAAGGCACCTCCTGCGGCCAAACATTTTGATGACCAGGCTTTCTGGGAGGTAAGATTTTGAACATAATGTCATCAACGCTGAATGAATGAACTTAAAAAGAGATCTGTTACATCTTTATATAGGTTGACTTGGTGTTTGTGAGAACAATCTAGAAACAAAATTGTGTGTGTGTGTGTGTGTGTGTGTGTGTGTGTTGGTGAGGGCTGGGGGAGTGGTAAATGTTACCGTTCCCCTGACGCCTCAGTCATTGAGGGTCAGAGATGTGAGAATGGCCACTGGCCTTACTTCCCCCATCTGGGGTCATCAGCGTGGGCAGGTGGTTTGACCTACCGGCCATCGAATCATGCAGTGTCCGAGCCAGCAGGTCCAGTCTCATTCGACAGACGCACTGACTGGAGCCATGACCGTCTGTGTTTTCACAGCGAGTGTGTGGCAGAGCTGGATCTAGAACACAACTCTTAACACTCAGTAGCCAATGGACACAAGACCACTTGTACTGCAGGAGTCCGGGATCATTTAGCCAAAGGACAGAGAGCTCAAACAACGCGGCTGCTGCCGAGGGTCTCTGTGTCCTGTGTAGCATTTGTTGTCATGACTAGTCTAGGAAGAGGCTCTAGAGAGAGGTCCCCTGTCACCCCACTGCACACCTCCCTTTAACCAACACTCATGGTTCACCAAGTACTCTGATGTGTCACCTTACGTAACTCCCATTTGATGCTGAGGTTGGCTGGGCAAACATTGCAAAATTATAAATTGGAAGTGGAGGCTGACTGAGGTCAGGCTAATGCCCAGCGTCATCCCTTTGTGAGCGGCAGAGATAAGACCAGGAGCTAGACCTCCTGAGTCCCAGGCCAATCCTTTTTCCACCTGGCATGCCTAGATACTGATCACTAGAGGGACAGAGAACCAGCCTCATTATGGGCCTTGGCATTTGTAGAGAGAACCTGCCCTTTCTTCTCCTCTGTCTCTTCCTTTGTCTCTTCTTTTTCCTCTGCTTCCTCCTTTTCATGTCAAAGAGCTTTACGGAGGTCTAACTGATTACGACACACATATTTAAAATCTATAATTTGATACATTTAAACATATTTATATGTCCATGAAACTATCATATCAGTCTTATCAGTCAAGATAATGAACATATCCATTGCCACCATGTTTCCTCGTGCCTCATTGTAACTATCCTTCCCTATCAACTCTATTCCATCCCAAGCAACCGCTGAACTGCCTTCTGTCCAATAGATTCATTTACATTTTCTATAATTTTATATAAATGAATCACACAGTACATTCTTTTTCTGGCTTCTTTTACTCAGCATAATTATTCTGAGAGTCATCTACTTTGTTGCTAATAAACAGGCTCATCCTGTACCAGCATCTCCCTATAGCCAGTCTCTCTCAGTCCCTGCAAGCATGCTTGCCCCTTTGGTGGGGGCAAGCAGGGTTAAATCTAGTGAAAGGACGCAGAGAACTGGTTTAATTCATCCGTTCATTCCACAAGTATTTACTGAGTAAACCCTCTCTACCAAGCATGCTGCTAATTAACCAGGGATGCCACAAATGGGACCAATATCCAGCTCAATTATTTGAATTGCAATAAATATTTGCTGAATAAATGAAGGGAACTTGAGGAACCTAGCCTAACGCTGGGCACTGCAGCAGCAGGTGAAGTGGAACCCTGGGTATGGACCTAGAATGGGAAGACATGAATTCCAGTCCCCATTCTGCAAGGTCTCATGGAGGCAAGTACCATGACCTTTCTTACTGGTAAAATAACAGTAATCTTTGTTCTACCTCGCTGGGGTTGTTTCAAAGACCAAATGAGGTAATAATGGCTGTAACTACATTTTGTAAACTATAAAATGCAAAGCATTACACGAACAGGAAAGCTTATTTATTACTGGGAGTTTAGGCAACCACGAAGGAATATGTAAGCATGACAGTTATCTATCGTAAGCCGATGGATTCCAATTTTGTGTTAGATGCTTTTCGGCGTTATCTGATTTTATCCTTACAATAACTCTGCACAAGAGTAAGCATCCCTGGGACGCCTGGGTGGCTCAGTAGGTTGGACGACTGCCTTCGGCTCAGGTCATGATCCTTGAGTCCCGGGATCGAGTCCCGCATCGGGCTCCCAGCTCCACAGGGAGTCTGCTTCTCTCTCTGACCTTTTCCTCGCTCTCACTGTCTCTCTCTCTCTCAGATAAATAAATAAAATCTTAAAAAAAAAAAAGAGTAACTTGTCCAAAATGACAAAGCTAGTAAATGGAAAAGGAGCAATTTGAACTTATATCTATTTGGCTCCAAAGAAACCGCTGCTGCTCCTAGAGGACAGTTACTTCTCCCCTCCTTCCCCCACTATTCTGATTAATCCTCTTACAGCTGAGCAGAACATTTATTCAGCAGTAGAACACAGCTTTCATTGGAAAAGCCAAATATCCATTAAGAGGCAAGAATTCGAACTTCCAAAGCTGATAAATCCAGGGGTAATTTTTTTTTTTCCTTTTTTGGTAAACCATCCAAAAAGACATTTTAATCATTATCAAGTGTCCTAATGCATTTCAGAGAACCAAAGACCTGGGGATTGGAAAGGATATTCCTTCCCTTGTTGCCCAAACCATGCCTGGCAGTTCACCACTCCCGAAAGGTACCCCTGTCATCCTTGGATGATTCTATTACTAATTAATCATTCATTCACTAATTAATTCCATTTAATGACTCACCTAATATATGACAGAGCTCTTGTGTAAAGAGTTGGAGAGATAAACCTAAGTGAAATGCAGTTCTAGCTCTCAAGGAACCACATACACTAATGCTCTGTCTTCCTATAGATTACAATGATCCTTCTGCAGATACTGATTTATAAAAATTCAGTTCCTGACACAATTTTTCATAAACTCCTTCCTTCAACTTTTTATTTCAATCTAATAACCCATGGATTTTATTTTGTGCTTTCCAAAGCACAAGGACTCTCCGACATCCACTCATTAAAATTAATTCCACAGTTAACCTTTCTGAAAATAGGGTTTTTGTGAGTCTATTGCAGACAAGCCCCTGTCCTGGGTACTGTGGCGGGGGGGATCAGAGAAACTAGGGCTTTCACTGTGTAGGACTGGATCTTTCTCTGTGCACAGTTCTATCTGTTAAGCACTGAGTGAGTAATCCTGGCAGCAAATGAAAGAAGGGAAAGACCATGAGTTTGGGGAGGTCAGGGAATGTGGAACTTGGGAGTTGTGTTGGACTTGGCTAAGTGGCAGGAAGTGAAAGACATTCCAAGCAAGGGGCAGGTTGTGAGCAAGAACCGGAGAAGCAGGAGGCAACCTGGCTCAGCAGCATGGTTGGTGAAGGGAAGGAAGGATGAAAGGCAGGCACAAGCCACTTGACTCAGCCTCCAGGCATTTGGAGACTCCTGAAAGTTTAAGTGGGGAAATTACAGGATAAGGTTTTTAGAGCTGAGTAAAGACTGAGCTCGTGGGATGGATTCTGAAATGAGCACAACATGCTGAAGATCATCCATTGGCTTCTGAACGAGTATTTGCAGTTTATTTTTAAAATGATTTTATTGCCAAGAAACATAAACCCCACCACTGTTTTAGCACATAAATACCCCGGAATGTGTTGAGTCCCTCCTGCTGTGTTAGGCAAAATTCTCAAGAGCTAGCCTCACCACACTGGCATCACCCCTGCTTCTGATTTCAGATACATGTTCCAGACACACAGTAAAAATCCAACAAATGCTTGTTCAACAGAAATGAGGAGAGCTGGTTTCTAAAGCAGAGTAGGAAAACAGATTAGGAGCCTGTCAACAGACTCCTCCCCTCTTGGAGAGGTCCCTAAACACAGCCTTGTTCTAGAAGGCAGTGTCTTCAGGGACGTCACTTTACTTCTCTGGGGCTCAGTTTCTTCATTTGTAAAATGAGATCAAATTCCACATTGTGGAGTCAGACGGATCTGGGTTCTACCACCCCTTGTTCTGTGATCGTCAGAGCCCCATTGTTCTCATCTCTGTGGAGATAGGAACACTAATATCTCACCAGGTTGTTTCAAGGGTTAAAAGGAGATGTGTGTGAGATGATAGCACACATCCTCAAAAAACACCCCATAAGTTAGCCACTCTGATTTCCACTTCTACAACTCTGTGGCACATGGTACTAGATGCAGTGATTTATGGCACGGTGGGACGTGGCACCCCCTAAGAACTTAGGAGATGCTCAGCTTGCAGAAGAGAAGACCCAAAGGAGATCTAAGGACAATCTTCAAATACTT
Source organism: Neogale vison (assembly GCF_020171115.1). Taxonomy (NCBI): domain Eukaryota; kingdom Metazoa; phylum Chordata; class Mammalia; order Carnivora; family Mustelidae; genus Neogale; species Neogale vison. The sequence goes on along the minus strand of NC_058092.1, from coordinate 18,747,381 downwards.
CAAAGATTATCATGTAGAAAAGGACAAATATTTGTTTCCTGTAGGCTTCTCCAAAGAATTTAACTAGGTCCAATGGGCAATGCTCTATAAATTGCTAACAATTTGAACTTGTCTGCAAAATGGAATGAATTACTTCATATGGTAGTGCATCCTCTGTCACTGGGGACATTCAAACAAAAGCCAGATCACGATTTACCAATGACTCATGTAAAGAGCTGTAAGATATGAGATCTAAGAGTTCTTCCCATTCAGATTTTGCGGAAGACCCTCAAAGACCTTTGTGATGACATATTTTTGTCAACATGTCAGTTTCCAAAGATCAAGCCAGAATCAATATGTGTCCAAATTTTAAGACTATAAGGGTTCATCTGTAATAAAAATGTTTGCTTTGCTTTCACAGTTTCCTCATTTGGCTACTGGATTTTAAGCAAAACCATCCAACAAAAACAAGGCCTGTCTGAAAATGAGACAACTTCCTTTCACTGTTGCCTCCCCTTTTTTGTGGGCGACACTCATTACAGCAAAGTCTCCTTATATACAATGAAACAAGGTCAAAGAGATGAATTTGATATTAAAAATAAGATTAAAAATGTATTTGAATGGTAATTTCATAATAGCTTAAAATAAATGTTTGGTTTCATGAAAGATGATGCTATCAGTATTTTCTTGGGTGCAGACATGCAGTTAAGGTATTGGTTCAATTTTATTGACAATTCTTAGATTCTTTCTCATGCTTAACAAAGTGTGCTATGCCACCCAGTGAACTCTTGTCTATATCAGAATACAGAATATTAAATAGGGAAAAATTAAGAATTCACTTGTATTTAGTCCTATAATATGGACATTGTGTTTCTACTCCAGCAGTTTCACAAAGTAGTTCTTATACCCTGGGTATATTCTGAATTTGACTGCAGGGAAAGATGTGGTCAGTTGTGGAAATAGTGTGTCAAGATTACAAAACTAATTCCGTGACCTTGAGAAAATCATTTACATTTCCACGGCCTGGGTTCCCCCAATCTGTAAAAAGAGGTGAAACTTCAACCTCTCAGATGCCCTTGAACTCTTTGAAAACGCACCATGGGTGACTGACTATGGGATGGCAGCAACGTGGCATTTCTCTGAGTGTGTCTAGATGCCTAGGTGATATTCCAGATGTACAAGGTGAAAGATCACGTGGCTGGTGTGGACAAGGGCACCACAATTTAAACCATCTAGGAGATATTCTGTGTTTCAGGAAGGGCTAACTGTAGCAAGTTTTAGGAAAGAAAACATTTCAAGCTGCATTTCTAAAGTACATGTATCCCATAGTTAACTAGCTCATTTAAAAAAAGATTCCCATTTTGCCAAGGGGGGAGGGAGCCTGAGAGAAAGCAGGGTTCCAAAAGGAACAGACTGTGAGAGTTCTCAGTAGTAAATGTTTGTAACTTTAACGGACCTTGCTGGTCTATTTTGAGGTTAGTGGTTCAATACAGAGATACAAGGAAACTTGGGAATTCAATTTATTGTCAAATCAACAACAAAAAAATTTGTCGCCTGAGTAAAGACTAGTGTCCAGTCTCTATCTTTTTCCTCTTTCCTTCAATGGTAGACAGGGAGTCAGGGTAGACAGGGAGTCAGCATCCCACCACGACCACATGTATGGGCTGAGTGGCTGTCAGGCCTCAGCCCTGATCAAGGGCACCGAAGGGACCCTGTTGAGCAGCCTCGTGGCTCAATCAGGAGCTTCTCTCTTCCAACATGGTCACTCACCCCTTGGGACACCCTCAATGGCTACTAACACTGAAATGTTTGCAGACAGATCAAACACAACATATAGCAAGAAAGAATTCTGACTACTGCATAGATTTAAAAAACAAGAAAATGTTTATATTTCATTTAACATTTGACACAGAAGAGGCCACATTTAGACACATTAAATCTTCAGAGCACTTTAATTTGTAGTTTTGGACCTTGGCTATGACAAATGCTTGTATAAGATGCATCCATAATTCTTTTTGTAATTTATGTTTACAAATTACACTATGATAAAACTTAATAAAAATTACTCATGTGGCGTATTTTCAACATTTTATAAGTTAGTCCAATGCACACAATAGATTTTTGCTGCTGTTTACATAGGAAGTTCTCATGATTTCAGTATTATACAAATTGAAGCTGAAGACTACACTCAAAAATGAGTTTAAAAAATGGCATTACAAAAAACTGGGAGTGAGTAGTAAAAAACCCACACGGGGCTGCTGAGCAGAAGCAAACTGGATGCTCTTACTGCCATAAGTCTTCAGTGCGGCCAAACTTAAACACCAGTCCTCTGCAAATAAAATAAGAAACATCACATCTAGTTGAGTTTGGGGGAGAAAAAAAGAGTATGTGAGATTGGGAGGATGGTGGGAAACTAGCAACAAAGGATCGATGAGTTGTATTACAGAAAAACACCAGGAATGTATCAGAACAGAAAATGAACATGTGCTTCCCACATCCTCGACTTCTGAGTACTGGAGCCTTCTGCCACTCTTCAAAAGTTAACCAATGTTTAGTATATAATGATAGTATGTCTAATTTTATCATATTCATTCAACAAACCTTTTTTGAACATAATGTGCTAGATGGTTAGGCTATAAAAATACGTAAGCTATGGTGTCCCTGCCCTCAAGCTGCTCACATCTCACATTCTTGGTGACACAATGTGCTAACAGCGGAGGAGGGGTGTGTGTGTGTGTCGGGGGGGGGGGGAAGACGTGTGTTGAGAAGAACAAATGTTGAGAGAACACAGAAACACATGGAATTTATTCCGCCTGAATGTGTTAGGAAAGAAGTTACAGAGGTGGTAATATTTGGAACGGGCTTTGGAGGATAAGCAGGAGTTTCAATGGGAGACTGGTAGGAACAGGAGCTAGTGTGACAAAAGAAGCGGAAACAACGTATCAAGAGGCAAAGGGAATAAAAGACCACAGGGCCTCAGGGAAAGCCCAAGTGACAGCTGTGTCAGGAATATGCCCACAAAGAACTTGCCATCCAGGGTTTAGGTGGGGACCGGTCTACAGCTGTCCTCAAAGTTTCAGCTTAAGAGTGGCAAGATGGCAATTATAGGCATAAGGAGATACAGGTCTCCATCTAGATCTCTGGATACACATGGATACCCGAAGTGCATCAGAGCAGGGAGGAGTCCAATATGGCTGGATTATAGCTTAAGAGACAAGGAAGATAGGGAATGGCAGTGGCCAGATTTGGTAAACCAACTGACCAGGGTGGCTAATTGCCCACAGGGGCCTTACATGCCTTAAATGAGTCAAGAGGGCAGATGTCAGCCTGTACATTCTGCTATGGGGGCTACTGAGACTCAGTATGAAATGGGATTATACGGAGATGTGCCCCGACTTAAAGGAACAACCATCCATCTCCAACTGATTGTTGTTATGCAAGGCTCAGGACTGCCAGATCTTCCACTTTTTGAGGAAAAGCCCAAACTTCAGATTTCAATGTAAAAGTCTCTGGAGTTTTAAATATTGGCTCAATAAAACAGAAAATACTGTATTGAATAAATAAAACAGAGCCGTGGACAGAACTTGGCTGCATGGCCACTAGTGTTGAGTTCTTCTGTAGACAGCTCCAAGTTTTGAAAAATTTTAAGATGAGAAGTGACAGAATTAGAGCGATGTTTTAGAAGAGAAAGTGACACAGGAAAACTGGATCCAAGGGAAGAACCATCGGGGATGTGAAATGCTCAGGAAGGGATGATGGTGACCCAATAGAAAGTGAACAAGTCTGAGATGCTTCCGAGGCCATCTGAGAGGCTCTGGATGTGCAGACAAGGGGGAGGGAGACACTGAAGAGGGGGGTAGACAGTGGCATGGGCTGCTTTGCATTTGTTTTCTTGTATTTTCCAGGCCCCAGTGTCTATTCAAGGTTAAGCCTATAATCGTAATGATCAATTTAAAATGGCTTTCATAAGCCTTTCTGGAGGTAAATACTTCAGTGTTTTTTGATGAAAACAAAAATGCAACTAGGAAATTGCACTCTCTCTTGCAAGAATGTTAACTTCTCTTTATATAGGATTTCATAAAACTCTAAAAGGTGTTCTGATCTCTGATCTTCTGGTTAATAGCAGGCTTCTACCCTCCAGATAGCTTGGATGAGACATCCTTCAAAATACTAGTCAACAGATGTAAATTGTAATCTGAAGAGTTCCTTGGACAAAAGCCAGTCCCTCCTACACTGTCAGATGGTCACCTTTGGTACTGACATCTGTGTCTGATTTCTGAAACTAATTTCTCAGGGGCTGCTGATTATTGTCCTGTTACAAATCAGAATGGTAGGCAATCTGCTACAACTATTCCACTAGCAGTGCTTATTAGTTTAATTTAATTTCAATTTGCTTAAAGTATTTTCAGAAACCATAGTTTTTTAAGTCTGAAGAAGGGTAACAGTACCAAATAAGAAACCAAACTTGCTCCATATAAAGGGAATTTATCATAAATAATTCGAGACAAGTCAATGATTGGTTTCCAAGGTTTTGTGCCACATGAAAACTGCTACGTGAACTCATGTGTTTCCCCCTCAATCCTCTGTTCCCCACTCCAGTGACACAGTGACTTCTCTGCTTAAGACAGCAGCGTCTTAAGGTGGAACTTGCTTTATTCTTTCTCTCTGCCAGGGTAAATGATAAAGAGGCTGCTGTTTGCCCCTCCCTGGCTGGTTCTCCGTAGATACCCCTCCCAACAACTCCATCCTGAAGCTTTTCTTACACACCCTCACACTACCTTCCCTTGGCTGAAGTTGTGGGGCCCTGAGTTCCCTGTGCACCTCCCACACTGTGGAGACATTGGAGTAGTGAGGTCAGATGCTTGGGGGCCGTCTGTACAGATGTCCAGGCCCTGGCACTGCCGCTTGAAAGGAAAAGAAATCTACCTATCCACACCGACTTTCTCATAAACATGCTACATTACCCTACAAAATAAAAAACATACCCAGATTTTATTTCATAAGCTGAGAAATGAGGTTTACTCATGCTGTATTTTTGAAGTATTATACTCCCCAACTCCCAGTGTTATACTTCCAAAAAAGGGAAGAGGGAGGAGGAAAAGAGAACTCATGCTAAACCACCAGCTGAGGACAGCAAAAAGAGAAAACGTCAACTGAATTCACCCCAAATCTCAAACGTCTTCATCCTTGTAGCTAGAGCCTAAAACTCTGGAGTCAGACAGCTTCCATTTTAGCCACATGATCTCAAACAAGGAGCCTGTTTTTTCTGTGCTTGCTTTCTCACATATAAAATAGGGATAATCATGGGGCCACCTTCAGAGCTGTTACAGGAATTCACTGAGCATACAGGTAAAATACTGAGAATGGTGCCTCAGAGATAGGAATTGCTCAATAAACTCTGGTCATTATTGTTTTCTGCATAATAACAGTGGCTGATTTTTTTATTCTTGTTGTTTAAACTCTTTGGGTTTTCTCCATTAGTTTCAGGACATAAGGAAAGACCCAAAGACGTTGTATACCTTGCCACATCTAAGTTCACATTTTTCTTATTTCCAAACTGATTTTATAAAACTGCAAGAATTCCTGGTGGAGGAAAAAGTTTGAATATCACTGCTGAACATTACTGAAGGGTAACTGTCAGCATTTCATGAGTGGCTCAAGTAGATACGGGGCTTAGGTTTCGTTTTGGGGGGTCAGTAGGAAGAGACAGAGAAGGAACAGTCCTACAATAGACTGTCCTAGAATAGAGTAGTTTTTTAACCTTTTTTTGGATTAGGGACTTCTTTGAAAATCATGAGAGCCATATAAAGCCTAAAAACGAGCAGAAACAGCAGTGTCTTGTCTACGGAAATGTCTGGGGCTTTCCCATCTTTAGAACCCTCCACAGGATGACGGTTAAGAATCCCTGATGCAGGGGTGCCTGGGTGGCTCAGTGGGTTAAGCCGCTGCCTTTGGCTCGTCATGATCCCAGGGTCCTGGGATCGAGCCCCGCATCAGGCTCTCTGCTCAGCCGGGAGCCTGCTTCCTTCTCTCTCTCTCTGCCTGCCTCTCTGCCTGCTTGTGATCTCTCTCTGTCAAATAAATAAATAAAATCTTTAAAAAAAAAAAAAAAAAAAGAATCCCTGATGCAGGGTGCCTGGCTGGTGCAGTCGATTAGGCATCCTACTCCTGGTTTCAGCTCAAATCACGATCTCCGGATCCATGCTCAAGATGGAGTCTACTTGAGATTCTCCCTCTGTCCACCCCCCAACTCTCTCTATTTAAATAAATAAAATCTTTATTTAAAAAAAAAAAAAAGAATCCCTGATGCAGAGCATAAAAAGAAGATTTTGGGGGGCGGGGTGTGGAGGGGGTGGTGGCAGTGGCAAGGGTGGCAGGCTAAGGGTAGGGAAAACAGCAGGCCCTTAGTACCCAGAAAGGAATGAGCATCAGAAAAGATCATTAATAAAAATATTAAGGTTCTTAGGGGTTTTAGTAATCCCTTAATTTGTCATTGCAGCAGAAGGATAAAAAATGTTAGGGCTTCTGCATACCTCAAATATCATCATACATAAGTTCTAATAACACCAAGTTAGAAAGACCTATTAAATGCACTCAGAAACAAAATTTTAAGAAGAGAAGGTTTTAAGCAGGCTTTCACTGAAAATAACTGTTAGAAATACAGATCTAAAATGAACACTGTCAGTATTATGTAACTAAATCCACTTGAATCACAGTTCATTAAAGGAGAGTTGGTGGTGGTTAAAAAAAAAAATCAGTGTATGTTCCCAAGGTTGGTAACAACAAACCCCGTGTTTTGTTATTTTTCTCAGTCTCGTTCTTCATTTTATGACATAACATGGGGGAGGGGCACTGGACAGGGTAAATTTATCAACTAAATATAGCAAGTAACATAAAAAATTATAAAAAAAGAATTCAGGGGCACCTGGGTGGCTCAGTTAGTTAAGTATCTGCCTTTGGCTCAGGTCATGAACCATGGGGTCCTAGGGATCACACCCATCAGGCACCTTGCTCAGTGGGGAGTCTGCTTTTCCCTCTTCATCTGTCCCTCCCCTCCGCTCGTGTTCTGTTTCTTACTCCCTCTCAAGTAAGAAAAATCTTGAAATAAAAAAAATAATAGGATAAAGAATGTAAAAGAAACTTACCCAAAAAAGATAAAGGCATTTTGAAAAAATACAGCAATTCCAGGGTATACGATGGCTTTTTCTGTAAAAAATAGTTGGAATATTCAGAGGTTCATGGTCTCAAAACATTTAGTTTCTGATACACTGCTGAATAGCAAGTTTCCTGCCTTACATAATTGAATTTTCTGGTAAACATGGTTGGTTTGAGTATTAAATGACATAATACATGTGACAGAGTCTAGCACTGGTGTAGTAAGTGATAGCTCCCTCCCTTCATTCCACAGATATTTAGCAAGTGCATACCATGTTCAGCACTGTAATATGCTGAGAATATGGCAGTAAATAAAACAGGCAAAACTTTTTTCATCTTCATGAAGCTCAACGTAGAGAATAAGTGAGGAGAAAAAATAAAGCAAGAAAAGGTAAGGGAAGTGCAGTGAATGATGACATTTTATCCAAGTGGCCAGGAAGACCTCATGAGAAGGGGACAGTGATGAAAGGACAGGCAGGAAGGGCGGGCAGCCCCACGCAGAAGCAGCAGAAGAGCAAGGGCAGCAAGCCAGGGGTGGCAGTGGGCTGGCACAGAGAGGAGTGGCCAAGTGGGCGACAGAGAGAAAGCAGGACACAGATCAGAGAAGAATGAGGGGTGGGCTGGTGGGGGGTGCGGCACAAGACCACATGGAGCCTTGCAGTCACAGGGAGGGCTTTGATTTTCGCTCTAAGGGAGATGAGAAGCCACTGGAGGGTTCTGAGCAGGAAAGTAATGACATATTTTAATAGGATTCCCCTAGCTGCTGAGCTGAGTAGATGAAAGGAGGTAAGTGGAGAAACAGAAACCAGTGAGGGAGCTGTTCCAGGAAATCAGACAAGAGACTAACAGATTTAACAAGGGTGGTAGCAATGGAGATGGTAAAAAGTGGTGGGATTCAGGGGGCACCTGGCTAGCTCAGTCGGTAAAGCATGTGACCCTTGATCTAGGGGTTGTAAGTTGGAGCCCCACACTGGGTGGAGAGATTACTTAAAACAAAAAACAAACAAACAAAAACACACACACAAAAAAACAACTGTATTTAAAAAAAAAAAAGTGGTGATGGGTGGCTCAGTTGGTTAAGCATCCAACTCTTGATTTCAGCTCAGGTCATGATCTCAGGGTAGTGAGATCAAACCCCACATCGGGCTCTGTACTGAGTGTAGAACCTGCTTAAGATTCTGTCCCTCAGCCCCTCCCCCTTCCCACCCCCATGGTTGTGCACAAGGACGTGCCTGTGGGCTCTCTCTCTTTCAAAGAAAAAAAAGTGGCGGGATTCAGGATATATTTTAGCAGCGGAATCAACGGGATTTGCTGATGGACTGAATGTGGGGTACAAGAGAAAGAGAAGTATCCTCTCTGATAAGTTTCAATCCCCCAGTTTTTGACCTGAACATTTGGAGGGACAGAGAAACCATTAGCTAGGATGGGCAAGACTGTCAGAACATTTTCTTCTAATTCATCCCAGATTGAAGTTGAAATCCTCATAAATTTCTACTACTGGAGCTATCAATGATTACTCATTAATTGACAAACCAAGCATGATAAGTAGATGAATTATCAACTATTTCTCAGAATCGTTTTAAATTAATCTGATTACTATTAACAACTGGTTTGCAGGAGCTTCACTACCTCAAGGCCAGATTAAATTATTCCACATTAGTTTAACTACTAGCACTAGAATGGCTCATAAATATCCTATAGAAAGGCAACTTATAAAATTATAGATCTCCTGCTAATAATTCTTAAAGCATAACCTGGCCCCAGAAGTCTTCAGGAAAATACCGAAGTTTTGTGAGATAAACACATTTCTACAAAAAGGGGATCTGTATTAATAGTTGCATCTGGGAGAGAAGAATTATCAATAATTTTATTTTCTTCTTTGAGCTTTTCTATATTTTCAGTATTCTACAATGAACAAGCACTATGGAATTCACATGATAAAAAAGTAACATTTTTGTTTTTAAAATATGATGGTGATAAAGATTTTGTAGCAGCAAGAGAACTACTTAGGATATCATGTAAAATGTAAAAACCTAGGTTCAAAATTGTATTTATTCTATAACTACACAAAAACATAAGAGACCAGAGCAAATATACCAAAACACTTAAAAACAGTACATTATTATAGTTTCTTTCTTTTCTACATTTTTGGTAACATGGCTTTAGTAATAAATTATATAAGCAACAATAACAAAAATACATATTAAAGTGCCTATCATTCCTGTCTGTAAGACTTAAAGGATCTTAATAAAAATTCAGGAAACCCATAATTTTAATCCAAGAATTACATTCTGTTCAAAGAAATAAAGGGTTAAAACCTGGGCTAGATTAGATCTCTGCTGGTTTAGTTTTTGCAGATCATTAATACCATACTTTTACTGTAAGAAGCAGAGTCTATTTTACCTGGAACAGCAAGGGGTTTTCATATTTTTCTGGGGTCTGTAAAGGTGAGATCTCAAACAGGGATCTAAAAGCAGGCCTCTTTCTGCAGGCCTTGCTTTACACTGGCCTTCCACAGCAGACGTATATGAACTGTTAATTTACTCTCTATTTAAAAGGAGATGATGTCATAGGACAAGGGAGGCTTAGCTAAATACATTTTAATTCTAGGATGTTAGAGCTTTCTATGGATATCATTCACCATGTCAAAACTTGCCAAATAGCTAGAGAACATATATATTCTGCTTGTGAGGTTTTGGGAAGCCAAAGAGAAGCAAGGTTTGGAGCTATGTCCCATTACTTCCAGGCTCTAGATCAGAAGAAAAAATACAGAAGAAAGGAATAGTAAAAACATAACAAATAAACAAAACAAAATATTGATAGGGTGAAGGGAGTTCCCCGGCATAAATGCTAGCAGCTAGTAGCTGACCCATCTGTATGAAAAAAAGCTTTGCTCTAAAATAACCAACCTAATGCACAACTTCAGTATTCCATTAAAGTAAAACGTAAACTGTTTTCTCTTACCTTTAGCAACATAGCCTCCAAAGAGAATCCACATAGATGCAATCAGAGACCCAAATGCCAGCATGAATCCAATGAACAGCCAAATGCGAGCCCCTTAAAAGAAATAACATTTTACCCGCGTTGTTTCTCATATGTCAGCTGAGCCAGTTCAATTAACTTTTCAAAAGGAAAGCAAAAACCAAAACAGAAAAAATGTGTAGTTGCCATTTAAAGTCTAAAATAAGAATGGAAGATGTGCTGAATATCTTTCATGAGTGCAGACGTTGGCCTTTTTCTTGTTGGCTTGTCTGTATATTCTAAGTGCCTATAATTAATCCCCTTAAATATGTATACTGAGAAAAATTCCTCAACCATCCTATAAAAAATCTCACAAAATATGTTTCAACATATTTACAGGCTCATTCTCCATATATTTTTAGAAACTGTACTCCAAAACTTAAACTCCTCCAAGAGAATTTCCAAGCAATAACATAGGTATACTTAACTAAAAATTCATATTCAGTGATATGTGAATCTAAACATACTATCATACTTCACTTCCAGGTAAGTCAGGCAGTGAAATAAATTCAAACTAATGTGACTGGCACTTAGGAAAGCCTCATTAAAATTATGTTAACAGAGGACGACAAATTTTAAATCACATTTATAAAATATTTATGACTTGCTATAAAATAAACAGTCCTTAGACTTCCTAAAATGAATTGAGATGAGTTTAATTAGCATAAATACATTTTAATAAAATAAAAGCACTGCCTTGTTCAATAAACCAAACAGAATGCTATATTTAATTTCTGATTTCATCTCCAAAACATGAAACAAAAGAAGAGTTAAGAAATAATAAGCTGGGACACTTGGGTGGCTCAGTGGGTTAAAGCCTCTGACCAAGGCTCAGGTCATGATCCCAGAGTCCTGGGACCGAGCCCCGCATCGGGCTCTCTGCTCATCGAGGAGCCTGCTTCCCCTTCTCTCTCTCTCTACCTACTTGTGATCTCTGTCTGTCAAATAAATAAATAAAATCTTTAAAAAAAAAAAAAAATAAGCTGACAGTCACAGATGTAGTCTTAAATACAACTGGCTCTCGATCCCCAAAGCTGTGTTAGCTAACAAATTTTAGTTACAGATGTGATGGCCATATTCTAGTCCTAGCCCTCACTATTACTAGCTTATTATTATTAACACTAACTGCTACCATTCGTCTATTTGTTTATAGTTTATGATCATGCCAGATTAGTGTTTCTGTATCTCTTCTACTTCAGTTCATCTACAGAGACCGTGAACCAAAGAAAGTACAGATCAGGGCTGACTACTGAGGTTTCTCCTGTTTCATTAAAAAAAAAAAAAGACAGGGGCGTCTGGGTGGCTCAGTGGGTTAAAGCCTCTGCTTTCGGCTCAGGTCATGATCCCAGGGTCCTGGGATCGAGCCCCACATCGGGCTCTCTGCTCAGCAGGGAGCCTGCTTCCCCCCCTCTCTCTGCCTGCCTCTCTGCCTACTTGTGATCTCTCTCTGTCAAATAAATAAATAAAAATCTTTAAAAAAAAAAAAAAGACAGAAAAAGAAAAAAAGTCACTTGAATTCTGCCTATTTTTTGTATGGATATAATATAAGTTTATCACTTAAATTGTTGAATCAATGATCCCTCAAGTCCTTGTGTAAGCTGGACTCTCAAGGAAGCTGTGCCACACACATTCTGTACTCAGCCTACCTCACCCAGGTGCATGGCAATGGAGGCCAGGGGACAGGAGCTGCTCAACTGAGAAGGAACAGACTCGGTGAACCTACGCACCAAAATTCTATTATTCTACTCAATTTTGCGAGATGAAAAGAATTCCGGAGGTTGGTTACACAGCAATGTGAATGTATTTAACACTACTGAACTCTACTCTTAAAAATGGTTAAGAGGGTAAATTTTATGTTGTATATTTCAAAACACACCCAAATTACTATGATTCTGAACTATTTCAAAATGCAAATCCAATCAAATAAAGTTGACAAAAAAAGAGAAGAAAATAATTTATATGGTAAAACTTAAGGTCCTATAAAGTCTATTTTGCACTTACACTCTTTATTGCATACTGTCCTTTGCTTTATACTATATACATTTATATCTACATTTTACTGCACAAGCTATAAACTCAAGACTGCATACACTGTGCTCTACAGCCAACCTAGACTGTGACCTGTACCTTACGCCTTGAAACCTATAACTTCTGCTCTAGATATACTTCCATCCTATCTCTGATCTGACGGAGTTAGAATGATGGCCCTGCCATGTATATTCTCACTTTTAAGGATGTATAGTAAGGCGTTGTTTACGCCTATTTACCTGTTTGACCCAGGCAACCTTCACTGTAACTGTCACCTCGGACTTGTCCATTTGATACTGCATTAATCCTGCATGAATAAAATAAAGCCAAGATATCACAGTCTTTGACTCCAAGAGAAAATACCCATGACATCAAATTACCAGATACAATAAACTAGAGTACCTCAAATTTAAGGTTAGGCTTCATGAGTCTTGAGTAATGGGTTCAAGTAAACTTAAGTCCCTTCAACCACATCCCTCTGGTCTGGGATAGTCCCCAGACCAGCAGAATCATCACCTGCGAACTGATTAGGAAGAAAATTCCCCAGCCCCAACCTAGACTACTAAGGCAGAAACTCTGGGTAAAGGGCATAGCAATTTGACTTTTAACAAGTCCTTGAGGTGATTCTGATGCTTGGTAACATTTGAGGGATAATTTTTCAAGATTATATCTCGCCTGTTAAAATTTGAGAGTGAAATTCTCAAAGTTACGCCTTGCTGAGATGGAACAATCCTACCTAGCTTTCCATGTGTACACAGGGGACATACTCAACATGTAATATGCATGCACGACAAAACACAGAGACAGAAAAGTCCCTAGACAATCCGAAAACTACTTAAAATTGGCTTTGGAATGCATTTTTTGTGATAATTCTGTACTAATATCCAATGTTTGGAGAAATTATATAGTAAGCAAAACAATAACTTTTTACTCTGAAGTTATTATCAAAGTGATTCAAGTGGTAAAATCTTGTTTTTTGATCCCCGATGCAGGTTCCAAACATAGGAAGTCTTTTGCTGACTCTCACAGAGTACCATTCTAGATTGAGACAGACTTGCTTTCTTTAGAAGTATCCTTTCAAGGGGCGCCTGGGTGGCTCAGTGGGTTAAGCCACTGCCTTCGGCTCAGGTCGTGATCTCAGGGTCCTGGGATCGAGCCCCGCATCGAGCCCCGCATCGGGCTCTCTGCTCAGGAGGGAGCCTGCTTCCTCCTCTCTCTCTCTGCCTGCCTCTCTACTTCTGATCTCTGTCTGTCAAATAAATAAATAAAATCTTTAAAAAAAAAAAAAAAAAAGAAGTATCCTTTCAAAAATTTAAATAGCATGGGAGAAAAAAAAAAGATAAAAAGAAATAGCATGGGAAAATGTTCACAATATATTATGTTAAAAAGTTTAGAACTTAATACATATTTTATATATATATATATGTCTCAATTCAATTGTGGGTGTATGTGTATGTGTCTACCACTACAATGGAAGCTTCATTGAGGGCAAGGGCTGTGTCTATCTTGTTTCCTATTTTTATTTTCAGTGCCTAGCATATAGTAGTAGGTGCCCAATAAACATGCTGACTACATGCACCCTGACTTTTAAAATAATAATATGAAGTCTTAATTTATTCATTCAAATCTAAGTTTTAGAATGATCAAATGATCTCTTTATCAACCACATTATTTGGCAAATACATTTTAAAACAAGCTTTGTATTTTTAAAAAAAAATGCAGATGTTCTTAGGTTAGTGTTTCTTTGCTCCTGTTTTTTCCTTGCTGAGCCATCTACCAGTCCTTCTCTGCAAGCTGACCTTTAAACCATGTCCAGTACATTGATGACATTGAAAAATATGAACCCTCCTCAACTATACGGAAGACATTTTTATTTTGTGACAATCTATGTTAAGTAGTGTCACGAACAATAATGCTTACATCAGGAAGGCTATGGTTGCTATAACACCACAGGCATGGTATGAGTGGTTGAACTCTTCCATAGTTGGATAAATGACAGCTGCATCTATGATAATCCACCAGCCTGTAAAAAACTTAAACAGACATAAAAAAGCAACACTAATGAGAAATTACAGTAATTTCATATTATCATCTAAAAAGAAAGCAAAGTATTAAAGTGAAGAGATCCCTTGAGCTCGCTTCAGCAGCACATATACTAAAGTGAAGAGATTCCCTTCTAATGATTTTTTTTTTAAGACTTTATTTTTAGGGGCGCCTGGGTGGCACAGTGGGTTAAAGCCTCTGCCTTCGGCTCAGGTCATGATTCCAGGGTCCTGCGATCAAGCCCCTCCTGCAATCAAGCCCCTTCTGCAATCGAGCCCTCCCTGTGACTGAGCCCCTATTGGGCTCTCTGCTCGGCAGGGAGCCTGCTTCGCTTCCTCTCTCTCTCTGCCTGCCTCTCTACTTGTAACCTCTGTCTATCATATAAATAAATAAAATCTTAAAAAAAAAAAAAAAAAGACTTTATTTTTAAGGGGCACCTCGGTGGCTTAGTCATTAAGCATCTGCCCTGGGCTCGGGTCGTGATCCCAGGGTCCTTGGATTGAGCCCTGCATTGGGCTCCCTGCTCTGTGGGAAGCCTGCTTCTCCCTCTCCCACTCCCCATGCTTGTGTTTCCTTTCTCGCTGTGTCTCTCTCTGTCAAATAAATAAATAATTATCTTGGGGGAAAAAAAAAGAAAAAAGAAAAGACTTTAAGTAACCTCTACATCCATCATGGGGCTTGAACTTAACTACCCAAAGATCAAGAGTTGAGTGGTCCACTGACTGAGACAGCCAGCTGCCCCTAAACTTAGATTTTTGTTTGTTTATTTAAAACCCACTATTTAAAAATAAAATAAAATAAAAAAATAAAACCCACTATTTAGAGCACATGACAACATAAAAGTATAAAACACAAAAATCAGATGCCTTGAGGGATTTGCAATGTAAATAAAAATTTTATACTACAAATTACTTCTAGGCAATACACTTTAGTGAGAGCTTCCTGTGTGGTTTTTTCTTTTGTTTTTGCTTTTTAATGAGATTGAGAAGAAAACTAACTCTGGATTATGAAAAAATACAATCATATCTCTCCACTGGTTCTGACCTTTTACTTTCTTAAACACTTCCTGGTGGGGACCTGGGTGGCTCAGTGGGTTAAGCCTCTGCCTTCGGCTCAGGTCATGATCCCAGGGTCCTCGGATCGAGCCCCACATCAGGCTCTCTGCTCAGTGGGGAGCCAGCTTCCCCTCTCTCTATCTCTCTGCCTGCTTCTCTGCCTACTTGTGATCTCTCTCTGTCAAACAGATAAATAAAATCTTTAAAAAAAAAAAAACACTTCCTAGTATCTTAACAGACTCATAAAAAGGAGGCATTATCCATATAATGAATAAATGTATAAAGCATACTATCTTATATACCATTTTTAACATGCATTTAAAGAAAACCAATCACTCTACTAATCATTTTTCAAACCATAATATCAACCCTTAAAATGGAGTTACTCTATCTCCCTCATAAACAAAACATCAACGTTTATTAAAATAAATTTAGTGGTCAAAGATAAAATAAATAGTACATATTTAGAAACATCATACAGAATTCAAAACACATAAAAACAAACACAACAAAATAATGAAGTCCCAAATTATCAATGACACTTACTAGAACACCAGCAGCAATGGAAGCAATAGTATTGCGCTTTTCCCCCCAGTCAATGCATTCTGAGCATCTCAAGCCTTCTAGAAATCCAGACATTTTTTTTTCAGGTCACTTAAAAAAAAAAAAAAATCAACTCCATTAAAGTACTTCTTTTTACTTACTTCAAACATGAGTTATGTTCCCAGAAAATAATTAACAGTTCAGGAATAATTTAATGAAAGTCAAATACTTTATCTTGGCTACACATACTTTTTCAGAATATTTAATTTTTGATCAATTTCCACATTCAAACCTTGGAAAACAAAATCTGCACTCATTTAGCTTTTTTTTAATTTATAGTTTTGGTATATTTAAGAAATATGAACAAAGGTGGGTATCCAAATATGGAAAAATTTTATAATGGTTATTAATTTTAATTCCAAACTAAGTTATTATGTGATTTTAACACTTACAATACAGGAGCACTAACATGGAGGAGAGAAGAAAGATAAACTTTGGCTCTCAGTTAAAGCATGCACTCAGGTGGAAAAATATTTGTCTTGGGAATTTATACATTTTAAAACAGAACATGTGTTTCTTCACACTCAGGCACCTGGGTGGCTCAGTGGGTTAAAAAGCCTCTGTCTTCGGCTAAGGTCATGATCTCAGGGTCCTGGGATCATGATCTCAGGGTCCTGGGATCGTGTCCCACATTGTGCTCTCTGCTCAGCAGGGAGCCTGCTTCCCTTCCTCTCTCTCTGCCTGCCTCTCTGCCTACTTGTGATCTAATAAATAATAAATAAAATCTTAAAAAAAAAAAAGAAATTAGACACTGCACTGCAGGTCTTCTACTCACATCATTTCCTTTCACTTCATTATTTTTTCCAGAACCAATCCTGATTTTTGGTGTCATTTCTATATAAACAAGACCCATTTCATTTTAATATCTCTGTCTCTGATTCTAACAGATGTCTCCCAGTCAAAAGAAAGCACAAAACTGAAGTTAATATTAATTCAGACCAAAAAAAAAAAATCCACTGCTGAATTACCATATATGAATTACCACAGCCGACCTAACAAATTACATAAAGCATTCCTCAGAGCCTGGCTATGCAGACCCGGCCTAAGACACATCCGGAAACCATCTCTGTTTCAGAGTACTGAAAAAGCCTGAATTATGTATAACTTGCTAATTATCAAGACACACCCAAACTCCTACAGAGAACCTGAATCCTTCTGTCAAGCTACTCTGTAGTCAACAATCCTGATTGGCCAAAAACCATGATATTCTAAAAAAGAGCAAACATCCCTTTTAAGCATTAAATATTAACACCTGGGATTATAACCAGTGCTAATATGCTCTGGAACCAAGCTCAGTTTCGAAAATTCGCCTTCAATTTTCCCTGGGAGGAAGCGCAATCCAGGATGTGTTACTTTCGGTTCATCCCTATGCCCCCGCCCCAACCATCCGTGTCCATTTTTCTTGGGTTTATTACCGGCACCCTGCTGCGCAAAGCCCGCCCCCAGACCCCGAGACCCCGGGACCCCGGGTCTAGAGTGGTCGCGGGCTGAGAGGATGTGGGAACTCGTTCTAGCTCGGCCACCCCCCTCCAAAAAGGAGCCCATGGGTGACAATCCCTCTCGGGGGCTGCTTCTCCAACCCTCAAAAACGGAACCTCGGTGATTTCCACGGATCCCGAGACGTTCCGGGGAGGGGCGCTATCCGGTAGCCCAGCGGGATCCGCACGCGGCCGTCCCGGAGGAAGCAGCCGGGAAGGGTCTAGAGAGACACAGCCCGAGCCCGCAGCCTCCCAGAGGGTGGAGATAACGACCCTGTCAGCCCACTCCCGGCAGACAGCCCCGGGCCCGAGCCCTCTGGAGAGGCTGTGGCGGTGACCCTCTCCCCCGACTCCCGCCCGGCACTTACGTCCAGCCCCGCCCGTGCAGTCGGTCCCGAGCCCGGTGTAGCGCTGCGCGGGGCCGCCTCACTTTCTCCTAGTTTTCAGCCAAGAAAACAAAACAGCCACCGGCCACCGGGTACCCGGATGAAACAGGACCGCCCCCGGAGCTCGGTCGCGCATGCGGGGAGCGGGGCTGAGGAAGAGGCGCGGGAGGGAGAAGAGCAGGAGGAGGGAGAAAAGCAGAGGGAGGGCCAAGAGCGGAGGGAGGGCCAGAGGGAACCACGCTCACCGCGCCGAGGTATGCGCGTGCTCCCGGCGCGGGCGGACGGACTGGGCTGCGTCTGCACGTCAGGAGTAGTAGGCTGAGTGCACCCGTCCAGGGGAGGCGTGGCAAGTCGCTCTTCCTTTGAAAGGAAAGTGGGTGTTGGGCCTTGGTATCCGTTCAGTGTGAGATGGTAAGTGTTCTAGTGCTGCGGTCGGCTCCTCAGTTATCTCAGGGTGACAGGACGAGTGACGGGTCACAAGTGGTTCGAAAAGTGAACGTTCGCGGTACCCCCCCTCCGCTCTGTTTTTAAGTCTTGTTTATTTTCTCAGCGCCTGGCCCCGCCCTCGATGTAGCTCCGCCTCCAGGAGGGGTGGAGTCACCCCAAGGAGGCAGGGAGGTCCGGGGTGAGTGTCTGGGGTGCGGTGCAGTCCGAATCCCGGCGCGCTTCTGGGACTTGACCTTTTTTCCCCTTGGGGAAGGGCCAGATAATTTCCTTTATGAGGGCTTGTCCCGTTGTGCACTATAGGGTGTTTATTTGCATCCCCGGCCTCTGCCCCCTAGATGCCAGGGTCATTCCGGCTGTTGGGACGGCCACAAATGTCTCAAGAGACCAAATACCCGTTTGCGGGAAGGTCATCCAGGTTGGAGCCGCTGTGAAGGAGACAGTCTGGGTTTTGGGGAAGTGACCCTTTTCAAAAGCTGGAAGCAATGAAGTCTTTCATACATGAACGACTTGTGGACGGGCTCGCCCGCTCAGAACTCTCGGTCCCGCTCCAGCGGCTCGAGTCCGGGGTCGGAGTCGCAGCCGGCCCCCGAACCCGAAAGAAGGCAGCGGTTGAAGGAGGAGATCCAGGAGGAGATCGCATAGCAGAACCCCGTTTTGCTTAAGTTAAAGGTTGCATGGGTCATTTGTCGTGAAGAGGGACGCAAGGTTCACCTCTTTTGCATATGAGGCTACAGTATTTATGTAAGCTAGGAACCAAGATTATGTCGTTTAATTTCTTTGATTTCCTTTGATGCGTAACATCTGTAGCTTTGTGCTTTGAAGGGGGGGAATTGGCTGATTAGTAGGCAAAACTGGACAATGCAATCCATATAGCCTATTTTTAAGTGGAGTCGTTCTTACCCCTCAGGGTTAAAGATTAATTATGACTGTTAAATGGCTCGGGGTGAGGGGGGGTAATATACTGCAGGCAGTTCGTAGAACCTTTTTAAAGCTTTTAACGACTTAAGATTCGCTTAGCCGGTCTGAGCAGCCTGTAACAAATCTTGCCTTCGGCTTTTTTTTAATGATTTTATTTGTTTATTTGACAGAGGGAGAGAGTGAGAGAAGGAACACAAGCAGGGCGAACAGAAGAAAGAGAAGCAGGACCCTGGAATCATGACATGAGCCGAAGGCAGATGCTTAAGGACTGAGCCACGCAGGTGCACCTTGCCTTCAGCTTTTAGGTCAACTAATGACTAGGAGGAAAGGTATTAACTTTTCCTTTCTCTCTCTCTCTCTCTCTTTTTTTTTTTTCTCTGCCCCCCCTTTTTTTTTACATTTACTGTAGTTAACAATGTATGTCAGGTATTTTGTAAACATAAGTAATCACCTTTATGTTCCTTTATTATAAAGTACATGCTTGATTTGTCGTTCTTAGCCTTCTTGGAATATGTTGGAGTGCTTGTTTTTGTCTTTTCTACATACATTGGAGCTATTAGAAAGAGAAAAGCCAGCGCAGCTGACTCTTTGGGAATAGCCAACCTTGACTTGCTACCTGGTCTTAGAACTGTTCTTGTAGTTAAAGAATGGAATTTTGGAACAGGTATACCAAATAATGCAAAGTTTTAGATAAGCCAGATTTATCCAAACAGAACCTTCCCCAAAAACTAATGCCAGAAAGATCTGGTTAACTGTTTTTATTTGATTTACCTTACACTACACTTCTCAGAAAGTCTAGCTAAATTTAGCTTGTTTATGTCAACATAGCAGATCTGAAAATACTAAACAAGCTCTCACTGGTGGAAATGGGACGGTGATCAACCCTATTTTTGGTGACCAACCACACCAGACTGGGACTGGTCCTGAAAGTCCTATGTTACAAGAAACTCTTCCTGGATGTGAAGTCCTAGTTTTAGCAGGGAGTGCCATAGATTGGGGGTAGGGAGGAGATACAAAACCCATATTATGCTCCCCCCCAAAAGGAAGACAACAGTGACAGATGTATCCAGTGATTATCTGCCTTCTATTAACTGTTGACACTGGCAGCCATGGTTTGTGGTTCACAATCATGTATCAATTGTAGCATCCTTTCAGAGCAACTTAAATTCTAATCATGAGTGTTAACACTTGTGCTTTGGAGGGAGATAGCGCTGGTTTAATTTCTAACTTTGTGAATATTGTGCCATGTTTTCTAAGAATTGAGATACTGAAAATGAGAGTGAGTACAATATCAACATCATGACCCAGATAATACCAAAAATAGAAGACTAAATGGCTGTATTATTTTAATGACAGATGGAAGGACACATACAACTAGATTAGGGAGGCAAATGATCCAAAGGGAGCATACTGTACAATCTGTGAGTGAAGAATTTGGGGTTGGGCATGGTGGAGAAGGCAATAGGAGAACGTGGACACTGAGCACCACATGTCTGGAATGAGACAAGCAAGTACTTTTGAATCAATGAAAAGTCTTCATCTCCCAAGAAGACACCAGTGCTCAATCAAAAATAGCAGTTCACCTCAGGTCATGATGTCAGGACCAAGCCAAGGGTTGAGTTCTACGCTGGGCGTGGAGCCTACGTAAGATTATCTCTTTGCCCACCCACTTCACAGGCTCATGGGGCGGGGGGCTCTCTATCTCTTAAAAAAGAAAAGGAAAAAAAAAAAGCAGCTGCTGAATTAGCAGGGGCATACCACAGAAATGAACAGGCGTTATCTTTTGGCTCCCTTGATTGCTCTTTGAAACTGGGTAAAGTTACATTTCCAGATTCAGAGGTTGTAACTAAAACATCCTGTGGGCAGGTTCCTGGGTGGCTCAGTTGGTTAAGCAACTGCCTTCAGCTCAGGTCATGGTCCCAGAATACTGGGATCTAGTTTGCGTCGGGCTTTCTGCTCTGCGGAAAGACTGCTTCTACCTCTCCTACTCTCCCTGCTTGTGTTCCTTCTCTCGATATCTCTCTCTCTGTCAAATAAATAAACAAAATCTTTTTAAAAAGGAGCGGGGATTTTGATCACAGTTGTATTGGTCCCTTACAGTGTAGACTTGATTCTTTAAGATCTTACCAATAATCATACCTTCTACAGTATATCAAATGATGTGTTACATCATAGCAATAAAACTGTTCCCCCTAGCTCTTAGGTACTTTGATTTTAAAAATTAAGTTTCAAATTGTCTTCTTGATGGCTATGAAGATTTTAATGAAACCTTAGAAAATAATAAGCAAAAGATCAACCAAACAATACAAAAGCAATACAAACTAGATTTGGCTCCACCTGTCCGCATATTCAGCAGACAGCATAGAGGTAAATTTCAGCAAATCCCATTCAGTCTATAAACTTCTTACCAAAGAAAAAGAAAACATCTCATCTGGGGTGCCTGGGTGGCTCAGTGGGTTAAGCCTCTGCCTTCAGCTCAAGTCATGATCTCAGGGTCTGGGATCAAGTCTCGAATTGGGCTCTCTGCTCGGCGGGGAGCCTGCTTCCTCCTCCTCCTCTCTCTCTCTGCCTGCCTCTCTGCCTACTTGTGATCTCTCTCTGTCAAATAAATAAATAAAATCGGGGGGAAAAAAAAACTAAAAAACATCTCATCTGCTAAATGTTCTTGTATACCACAGACTGCTAAAAGGAGATGTGATTTGCTTTCTTGCGACATTGAGGCTTTCATAATGGAAGTTTTTGGTGACTTCAGTTTCCTGAAAATATGCAGAAGCACTTAATGAGATTTTTGACTTTTCGAAATGGAAGGAGATAGACACCTCAAGACATATGCCTATAAGATGATTTTCACTGTTGCCAGCCATAGAAAAGATGTTAAAATGTTGGCTGACAGTAAAATCCTATTTTCAAAGTGTGGGAAAAGATGAATGTCCTTCTCTAATTCGGAAATCCATTGAAGGTGAGAATGGAGAAGAGGATTAGAATATGACAAATTTATATGCTGTTTCTCCAGACCCGCTTTTTGATCTTTGAAGAAGCTATCAGGAGCCTTGAAAAAGGTAAACTGCCTGCACCTGAGTTATTTGATGTTTGATGTTGTGTATAAGTTGGAACAAAAATTCATACAGTGAAAAAATGACTCATTTTTTGGAAAGAAGACTGCTTCAGAAATGAATCAAATGTTGCCAGAAAAGGGCAACCAAACTAAATTAGACTTTCTCCATTTCTTTCCTAGAACGATAACTTATTTGGAATCCAATTTAAATTTCACAATTGAAATATGTCTGTGTTTGAAAACCACTTTCCCTGAGAAAGAGAGGTTGAACTTACAGTGACATCCAGTGTGCTTCCATTTGAGACACAGACAACCTCTCTGATGAGTTTATAGATGCAAAGGACCTGATTGACAAACAGCTCGTCTACCAAAAGAAGCCTATAGATAAAAAAATGGATGGACATTTTTGGAAAGCTGGAAACAAATTCCTACAAATCTAAAAGCCTGCTGTTGCTCATAAGTAAAAATCCAAAGTATCCCATGCTCAAATGTTTGTGCTGAGAGGCTGTTTCAGTCGATGTTACTGCATTGGACTGACACCAGCAATCGTTGAAGTGTGGGCTTGGTAAGAGCACAGCTGCAAGTCAAAGAGAACTTTCTATTTGACTGTATTCAGTTTTACTGCTACATAAAAGAAAGGAAGGATGTCCTAAAGGCTGCAAGCAGTTCACAGAAGTATTATTTGAAAAGAAAACAAAGTAAAGGAGCACCCGCGTGGCTCAGTTGGTTAAGTGACTGCCTTCCGCTCAGGTCATGATCCTGGAGTCCTGGGATCAAGTCCTGCATCTGGCTCCAGCTCCATGGTGAGTCTGCTTTTCCCTCTGACCTTCTCTCCTTTCATGATCTCTCTCACTCTGTCTCTCACTCAAGTAAATAAATAAAATCTTTAAAAAAAAAAAAAGGGCGCCTGGGTGGCTCAGTGGGTTAAGCCGCTGCCTTCGGCTCAGGTCATGGTCTCGGGGTCCTGGGATCGAGTCCCGCATCGGGCTCTCTGCTCAGCGGGGAGCCTGCTTCCTCCTCTCTCTCTGCCTGCCTCTCTGCCTACTTGTGATCTCTCTCTGCCAAATAAATAAATAAAATCTTTAAAAAAAAAAAAAAAAAAAAGAAAACAAAGTAAAAATATCCTGTATTATAAGACAGAAAGTAACATGCCATTGTCATTTTAAATAAATATAGCAACATCTGTTTAGTTCATCTTATTTTATTTATGTTCTCCTTTTATTTTTTTTTAAAGATTTTATTTATTTATTTGACAGAGCAAGAGAGATCACAAGTAGGCGGAGAGGCAGGCTGAGAAAGAGAGAGGGGAAGCAGGCTCCCTGCTGAGCAGAGAGCCCAATGTGGGGCTTGATCCCAGGAACCTGAGATCACGACCTGAGCCACCCAGGCACCCTGTGTTCTCCTTTTATAAAAGTCACACTTTTGCGGGGGGTGCCTGGGTCACTCAGTCGGTTAACTGTCCGACTCTTGGTTTCAGCTATGGTCATGATCTCATGGTTTGTAGGATCAAGCCCAGAGTCGGGCTCCATGCTCAGTGCAGAGTCTGCTTGGGATTTTTCTCTCTCTCTCCTCTCCATCTACCCCTTCCCCTCACTCACTCTCTCTCTCTAGGATAAATGAATAAATAAATCTTTTTAAAAAAAGTCACATGGGGCGCCTATTCCAACAACGGAATGTATTCCTTGATTGGTATAGAGGCCTCCAAAAGACAAAACAACTCTAAAATAGACTCTCTAGAAGAATCATTACAACAAACCAATGAAAAACTTAAGACCAAAGTGACTTGAGCAAATCTCCAACGAATCCCTCTGCTCCTCTTCATCCTCCTCTACCTGATTATTCTGAACCTACTAACCACTTTGATCTTGCCCTTTCCCTTCAAACCCCCTAAATTTCATCTGTCCTTTAGGATAAGACCTTCTAATGAACCAGGGATCCTAGCTTCAGCAGAATTTAAACTCTGGTCTCAAGCCAAACTTTGAGCTATTGTAAGTAATATTCCAGACCCTAGAAAGGACCAAATTAAAATGATAGAACTTAAAATTTTTTCTTGGTGCCTATGTTCCTAGACTACCTGATTTTTACCATTCTGTTAACATGATAGTGAGTCCAGAAGTTGCTCAAAAATGGCTCCAGGGGGTGCCTGGGTGTCTCGGTTGGACGTCTGACTTCAGCTCAGGTCATAATGTCAGAGTCCTGGGATTGGCCCTGCCTTGAGCTCTGTGCTCAGAGGGGAGTCTACTTATCCCTCTCCCTCTACCACTGCCCCTCCTCCCTCTTGTGCACATACTCTGTCTCTCAAATAAATAAATAAATAAATACCTTTTTAAAAAAATGGCTTCAAGAAATATATTGGAGAGTCCCTACCTAAGATTTTTGGGAGCCCACCAAACATGCTTCTAGAGATAAATAAAAAGAGCAAAATAGGGGTGCCTGGGTGGCTCAGTGGGTTAAGCCGCTGCCTTCGGCTCAGGTCATGATCTCAGGGTCCTGGGATCGAGCCCCACATCCGGCTCTCTGCTCTGCGGGGAGCCTGCTTCTTCCTCTCTGCCTGCCTCTCTGCCTACTTGTGATCTCTGACTGTCAAATAAATAAATAAAATCTTTAAAAAAAAAAAAAGAGCAAAATAATAAGTAAGTCAACAGCTTCTTGAAGCAATTCCCAGAGTTTTTCCTATGAAAATATATTGGGCTATACTATAAACAAAAATTGGTGAGCCAGTGGCAGATTTCTGAATTCATTTAGAGTTAATATTTAGACAGCACACTGGCCATAAAAACCCTGGTACTAGTTTTGCCCTGCGTGCCCATTTTGTTAATGACCGGTACTCCTCAAACCTGCCCATCAAAAACAAGGGAAGTCTGAGAAACTGTCACAGCTACTACATGTCAACCTTATTCTGGGCGCCTGGGTGGCTCAGTCGGTTAAGAGTCTGCCTTCAGCTAAGGTCATGACTCCAGGGTCCTGGGATCGAGCCCTGCTTAGCAGGAAGCCTGCTTCTCCCTCTCCTGCTCCCCTGTCGGGGACCGCCTCCGGCCGGGAAAGTCCCCGCCATTACAAGATGGCGCTTGGCTCACTGCCAGCAAAATATGCTGCAAGTAAACACCGAACTTTCTGGTGAAGCCCACCTGAAGGAGGACATAGTCATTGGCTGTTTCAAATTTAATCAGTATAATAACAGGACTCTCATTGGCTCTCCCCATTGTTTGGCCCCTTATTGGTCACCCTGACACATACAAGCTAAGAAAGTTGTCGAAATAAAGAGACGAAGCATTAACACCATGCCAGGCTGGTTGTCGTTCTTGCGGGCCGAGGGCGACAAATGGTGCCGAAACCCGGGAATAGTTAACGAGTAAGTAAACCTTGCAAGGAGAAAAACCGCAGGTAAGCGGGGAAGGAACCACAATTAAAGTGGTGGGAATCTTGTACAAGACCACAATAAGAAGCGGGCGGCCGTAGAGCCGGGATTTTCTTCCGCGGTAAAGCGGGGAGTAAAGGCCGACTGAAGTATATGCGCGTAAAAAGTCAATGTGTTGGTTAGTGTCTTTAACGTCTGCGTCTGTTGTCTTTGTGTTCATAATGGGATCTGAAGTATCTAAAGAGTGGTCTTCTGCCTCAGAGGGGGGTAGTTCTAGTGAAGAGGAAGAAGAAATGTCAGGGGAAAAGTTAGACCGTAAAATGTACTCCAAGTTTGAACAGTTGAAACTGTCGACTCCAGCAAGGCCTAGTGCCCCTCCGCCGTATAATCCTATGGCGTGCCAAGGAGCTTGTAGCTGCTGCACCACATGCGGTAGTGGCAGGGCTTCGAGCTGGAGAGATCATGACCTGACCTCTGCCTTTCCGGTTTTAGAGGACCAAAACAACCAGCGGTATTATCAGCCTCTTGATTTTAAACTAGTTAAGCAATTAAAGGAAGCAGTCATGCAGTATGGCCCTCAGGCAGCCTTTACAGTATCTTTGTTGGAGACCATAGCGGGAATGAACTTAGTCCCTGAAGACTGGGGTAATCTAGCCCGCGCAACCTTGTCAGGAGGGCAATATCTAGTATGGAAAACAGCCTGGCAAGAATACTCACAGGACACTGCCCGCCGTAATGCAGCGGCTGGAAATCCTCAGTGGGACCTAGAAATGTTAATGGGAATGGGACCGTACATGGGAAAGCAGGCCCAAATACAATACAACCCTGCAGTGTATCTGCAAATAGCCGCGGCGGCCACTAAAGCATGGAAAACCGTTCAAGGCAGTGGGGATTTACAGGGTCAGCTGTCTAAGGTAATACAAGGACCAAATGAGGCATATGCTGATTTTGTAGCGAGGCTGATGCAAACAGCTGGTCGAATATTTGGGGAGGTAGAGGCAGCCATGCCATTGATAAAACAGTTGGCTTATGAGCAAGCTAATAAGTGGTGTAAAGAAGCCATCAGACCTTGGAAAAGCAAAGACTTGAGTACATATATTAAAGTTTGCAGGGATATCAATGACAGTGTTATTCAAGGGCAGGTTATGGCTGCAGCTATCACTCAAGGTTTACAAGGAGTAGGAGCTATAGTTACCAAAGAAGAGAGTTGGACCTTCCTATTTCAAAGCTCCTCTCCCCAAGAAACCGAGCTGCTCACAGTGATAAAAGCATTTCAAATGTTTCATCAAGAACCCTTCAACCTTTTATCAGATAGTAGATATGTGGTGCAAGCTGTCTCTATCATTGAAAATGTGGGTTCTATTAATGCCAGGTCTACTATCTCTAAGGCATTACAAGAAATCCAAACATTAGTTTGGGACAGGAAGGTTCCATTTTATGTTGGCCACATAAGAGCTCATACAACCTTACCAGGCCCCCTGACACAAGGTAATCGGTTAGCAGACTCCTTAACCAGAGGAGAATTTGTCTTTGCCATTGAGGACCCGGTGCAACAGGCGAGACATTATCATAAGCTGTTCCATGTGAATGCTTTAACTCTTCGCCTCAAATTTAACATAACAAAAGCACAGGCACGGGACATAGTAGTCTCCTGCAGAAACTGCGCGACTTTACTACCTGCACCGTCTTTGGGGGTTAATCCTAAGGGTCTGTTACCTAATCATATATGGCAAATGGATGTCACACATGTTTCAGAATTTGGAAAGTTAAGATATGTTCATGTCTCTGTAGATAACTGCTCTGGAATAATTTTCGCCTCAGTGCATACGGGGGAAAAATCCAGAGATGTTATTGCCCATTGCCTACAGGCTTTCGCTGCATGGGGAAAGCCACGCCAGTTAAAGACAGATAATGGTCCAGCCTACACCTCACAACCCTTTAAAGCCTTCCTACAACAACTTGACATTCACTTGATACATGGAATACCCTATAACCCACAAGGACAGAGTATTGTGGAGCGCGCGCATCTTACAATAAAAAATGCGCTTTATAAACAAAAAGGGGGAATAGGGGACACCTTCAGGTCCCCTAAAGATAAGCTCAACACCATTCTTTTTATTTTGAATTTTTTAACGTTGGATAAAACAGGTAAATCAGCTGCAGACAGACATGCAAGTGCTGCTGCTGCTCCCCCTAAGCCTTTAGTACTTTGGAAGGACATCCTCACAGGAAAGTGGAATGGACCAGATCCAGTGTTAGTATGGAGTAGGGGGTCTGTATGTGTTTTTCCACAGGAAAAAGAGGCTCCAATTTGGATCCCAGAGCGGCTGGTGCGTGCAGCCTTGCCTCCGAACACCAGTCATGATGCTGAAGATGCTGATGATAACGCTGGGGATGCTACACCTCCTGCGGCAGACTCAAGCCAGAGAGCTGTGAGCAGTGGTTAAAGCATGGCTATATCCTTTACCAGCGACTAATTCTTTTCTCATATTCCCTCCTCTCCCTTTGATGCATGGCAGGTCTGTAACTTGCTAGGAGCATGTACTGCTTTCTCAGCACTGTCCATGTTAAATGGTGGCAAATTCCTCAACTGTTCTTATAAACAAAATGACTCTGGTACCTTTGAGACAACAGTTAATGTGTCTTGTCCCAATAATATTATTTAATTGGCTATCTTTCCCAGTGCTGGAATGTCACGGCCTTCAAGCTGGCTGTGATTATGCGTATCCCTACTCCTATCCCAGTTTTCATTCCAGAGGACAAGTTACCGGTGGTGCTATCCAGAAAGAAGAGAGACTTTGGTATCACAGCCGCCATTGTGAGAGCATTGCCTATATCTACAGCAGCTGCCACGGCAGCAGCAGTCTCGCTTGCTGCAACTAGACCCACTGCGGAAGCTGTGAACACCCTTGCAGCAGGAACGGCGGCTGCCCTTCGAACACAGACTCAGATCAATGCACATCTGCAAGCAGGAATCCTGATAGTCAACCAGAGAGTGGATTTGGTTCAAGAACAAGTGGACATACTGGGGGCCCTATTGGGACTGGGATGTGTAGCACCCTTCCCGGCAATTTGTGTAACTCCCATAGCCTATGCTAATATGAGTAACTTACAGAATGTCTCCCGACAGCTCTCCCAGTATTTGCAGGGTGCTTGGTCTGACGATTTTCTGACGATTTTCAAAATTTCACACGAGTACGCGTGTGCAACCAGCTTCCCTCCCAGAGCTATTTCAAACATTCAGCAATATGTTCCAGTTTACCAAACAATGGGCTGGCACAATTGGTCTTCTTGTCCTCCTCCTCACTGGCATTCTGCTTCTATTCGGAAAAGTTCGCCAATGGAGAACACAGCAGCGAGAGCAGAGCCGAGCTATAGTACAAGCCCTTATGTCAATAGAGGCTGGGACATCTCCCCAGATGTGGCTAAGCATGCTAGATCGGTAGTCAAAGACGGGTAAGATCAGTAGAGAAACATACCAACCTAAGACAGGACAGAGATCATCGATATCTTGTGTCTGATGACGGGTAAGGATGTTTTCTGCTACTGACAACCTAAGACAGGCACGATCTCCGCCATAAAACAAAAAAGGGGGAGATGTCGGGGACCGCCTCCGGCCGGGAAAGTCCCCGCCATTACAAGATGGCGCTTGGCTCACTGCCAGCAAAATATGCTGCAAGTAAACACCGAACTTTCTGGTGAAGCCCACCTGAAGGAGGACATAGTCATTGGCTGTTTCAAATTTAATCAGTATAATAACAGGACTCTCATTGGCTCTCCCCATTGTTTGGCCCCTTATTGGTCACCCTGACACATACAAGCTAAGAAAGTTGTCGAAATAAAGAGACGAAGCATTAACACCATGCCAGGCTGGTTGTCGTTCTTGCGGGCCGAGGGCGACACTCCCCCTGCTTGTGTTCCCTCTCTCACTGTATCTTTCTCCATCAAATAAAATAAAATCTTTAAAATAAATAAAAAGAAAAACAAAAAACCTTATTCTTAGAGCATTTTTAACTATAGTGAACTCTGTGAAGAGCACTTAAGCTTTCTCTTCTAACTCCATCAAGAGTCAGTGCTAGTCAAAGTCAATTTGTTAAAGACTTAGAGACCTAGAGCTTGAAGAAAACTGAGCTATCATGGTCATCCTCTGAGGGAACAGGCTCCAAGTTTTATGTAATTTGCTTTTGGACATAGGAGAATGAATTGAGAACTGGGATTCACCCGTATCCAGCTTCCATTTCAATTCTCATTCCATTATCCACATGGATTGAACTTTTCTTTTTTAAAGATTTTATTTATTTATTTGACAGACAGAGATCACAAGTAGGCAGAGAGGTAGGCAGAGAGAGAGGAAGGGAAGCAGACTCCCTGCTGAGCAGAGAGCCCGATGCAGGGCTCTATCCCAGGACGCTGGGATCAT
The DNA here is from genome assembly GCF_020171115.1 of Neogale vison. Classification (NCBI taxonomy): domain Eukaryota; kingdom Metazoa; phylum Chordata; class Mammalia; order Carnivora; family Mustelidae; genus Neogale; species Neogale vison. The sequence goes on along the minus strand of NC_058092.1, from coordinate 18,717,435 downwards.
GACCTGAGCTGAAGGCAGAGGCTTTAACCCACTGAGCCACCCAGGCACCCCAGCACATGGAATGAACTTTAAGACATTGCACACTTAAACTTCAGTAACATATTAAGAATTTTCTGGATAGCATTGTTGCAAAAGTTGACTTTGGTATCCCGCTGGCATGGGTGATAACCATAGTGTAACTACAGAGTTGAAAACTTAAACTTCAGCAAGTTACTAGACATTTTCTGGATAAAAGTACAGGGTTTTGTTGGCTTTGCTCTCCTGTAGGCACTGGTTAACTGGTACATGGCTAAGCCTTTGTGTATGTGGTTTCTTTCTACTCCCTCTCCCTCAGCTCCTCCTCTCTCCCATGCACACGCTCTCTCTCTGAAAAAATGATGATACTAATCCAGTCAGAAAGACAATTAGATATGTGTATAGATAAAAAGAGATTGACCAAGTATTGATAGTTGTTGAGGTTACATGATGAGTAGATGAGGGTCTCTTATCCTGCCATATTTACTCTTGTATATGCTTGAAGTTTTCCATTATCAAAAATTAAAAATTATTATATTATAAAAGATGAGACTGTTGGGTAATAGGAGCTAGCTAGCAATAAAATAATGATATGAAGGGCAGGTGGCACACCTGGTAAATTTTACTTTCTTCTACACTGTCTTTCTCCTATTTTAGTGTATAGGGACATAGCTGAACTCACTACGCTACCACTGTGAATTTTCAGTATCACAATCTTATGGCTCTAAGGTCTTATACAAATCTCCATCCCCATCTATGGGGTTTCTTCATAGTCAAGGCAGGAGTATTGCAAGGACTGGTACAGGGAATAAGCCTCTGACTTATTAAATCTTTTATTATAGGGGTGAGCTCTTTCTGGCCTCAGGTTTTTTTTTTTTAATATTTTATTTATTTATTTGATAGAGAGAGAGAGTGCACAAGTAGGCAGAGCAGCAGGCAGAGAGAGAAGGAGAAGCAGGCTCTCCACTGAGCAGGGAGCCCAATGTGGGATTCAATCCCAGGACCCTGGGATCATGACCTGAGCTAAAAGCAGATGCTTAACTGACACCCAGGTACCCTGCCCTCAGGTTTTAAGGGGTAAGGAGGAAGCAGTTTAGACAGATCAGTAGGAATTTTAATGGGTTTGGTACTTCTGATTTTTTCCCCACATCTGTGGGAGGATTTCAAAGACATCTATCGCTCTACACTGTCATCAAATTTACTAGTCTCCTCAGGACAATCAATTTGGCCTTGGAGAACACATAATGCTTCACTGTCTGATGAGTCTGAAAACTCTATTTCTCCCGAGGAAAATTTTATGTGGCCTTCTAATATAGAAAGCAGATTTCTACCTAGGAAATTGACAAGGACAATATCACGTTAATAGAAAGGTATGACTTTCAGAGAAAGGGCCAAGGCTAATAAGTTATAGATTCCAGTAAAGGAATTCTTTGACCTTGACTAGAAACTTCCACTGCTAAAATATTTTTATTACTCCAAGTTCTTCATGTATAATGGTGTGGTTTCATGTATAATGATGGACTGTAAAGTAAATAGAGTTGCTCTGATATCTACCAACACGGTAGAAATTTCCCCCTATAAGTGTAGTTTAATTTTCCTTGTTGATTTAAGGAACTATTGGAAGTCGCTTACCAGGCAAATTCTCGGAGCCCTGTCACTGTTGAAGGTGACCGTCAGAGTCTGGGAGCAGAGGGCTCTCCTACACGGCAACTGGATTGTTTAACGGGTCCTCTGTTTAAAAGTGGGCAATTCTTGGGGTGCCTGGGTAGCTCAGCCATTAAGTGTCTGCCTTCAGCTCAGGCCATGATCCCAGCATCTGGGATCAAGTCCCATATAGGGCTCCCTGCTCAGCAGGGAGGCTGCTTCTCCCTCTCCAGCTCCCCTGTGCTTGTGTTCCCTCTCTTCCTATATCTCTCTGTCATAAATAAATTTAAAAATCTTTAAAAAAAAAAAGGTGGGCAATTCTTTTTCCAGTGTCTCTTTTGAGTACAATATTTATATGCATCTGTGTCAACTGGGGCAAAACTTGGGGCAGGAGTGGATCTCTTGAAATTGGGTCAAGGTCCATGGAATTGTTGCAGCTCTAGGACTATGACTTTATTCATTTGATAGCCTTTTTGCTGTTCTATTATTCTTTCAAAATGTTCAGCAGGAGGGGCATCTGGGTGGCTCAGGCTGTTAAGTGTCTGCCTTCAGCTCAGGTCCTGATCTCTGGATCCTGGGATAGAGCCCCGTGTCAGACTCCCGTCTCAGTGGGGAGTCTTTTTTCTCTCCCTCTGCCTCTGCCCCTGCTCATGCACATTCTCTGTCTCTCAAATAAATAAAATCTTTTTATGTTGAAGAATGCCTGGGTGATTCAGTCAGTTAAGCGTCTGCCTTTGGCTCAGGTCATGATCCCAGGTCCTGGGATTGAGTCCCATATAGGGCTCCTTGCTCAGCAGGGAGTCTGCTTCTCCCTCTGCACCACCCCCCCGCTTGTGCTCTCTTTCTCTGTCTCTCTCTCTTAATCATCCTCTCTCAAATAAAAAAAAAAAAATTAAAAAAAAATTACTCATCAGTTGTGATACTAACACCTGTTGGGGCATACCTTAAAATGCACACCCCCCCACCCAGAACACCACCATGCTATCATTTCAGAGCCACCAGCCTCGTTTCTCATTCTAATCATTGCAATTGTCTCCCTGCTTCATCTTAGGCCTCTACTCCCCCATCTTTTCTCCACACAGCAGCCAGAGAGGCTTTAAAAAAATATTAAGCAGGGCACCTGGGTGGCTCAGTGGGTTAAGCCGCTGCCTTCAGCTCAGGTCATGATCCCAGAGTCCTGGGATCGAGCCCCGCATCGGGCTCTCTGCTCAGCCGGGAGCCTGTTTCCTTCTCTCTCTCTGCCTGCCTCTCTGCCTGCTTGTGATCTCTCTCTGCCAAATAAATAAATAAAATCTTTAAATAAAATAAAATAAAATAAAAAAATATTAAGCAGATTCTATTCTGTTCTCCAAATGCCTCAATGTCTTCTCATCTTGTAGAACAGAATCCTACAAAAGCCCTCATGCTCTAGTTCCTGGCTACCTTATCAGAACCGTTGCTTGCTGGCTGGCTCTGCTCTGTCACAGACCCTGAAACATGCCAGACTCCTACCTTGGAGCCTTTGAACTTGGCCTCTCCACTGGAAGTGTTCATCCTCCATACACCCACACGGTGAGCCCTTTCACTCCTTTCAAGTCTCTGCTCAGGTGTTACCTTTTAAGAGAGGCTTTCCCTCACACCCTGTCTTGCCTAACAGCCTCAGCCACAAGTTGTCTTTATCCAATTTATCCAGGCACTTTATCCAATTTATTGCTGTATCTTGGGTCCAAAGGTAACGCTCAATAAATATTGGTTGAATAAGTGAATTAATGCATAAAATACATTTTTTTTCTTTTAATGAGCAGGTTGAATTGTTAAGTAAGGTGGTTCACAATCTCGGACTCCCAAACTCCTAGATGTCTTTGAAGGTAGCAATTTTCTGAATTTCTAAAGGTCTGGTCAGATATGAGTTAAGAACAGGGGCGATGGTTCTTTCCTGGTTGTGTCCCCAGAATCTGGGACAGTTCCTGGAATACACTGAGCACTCAATAGATCTATCTTTATTATAATAAACTGGGAAGAAATGGCAACATGGGAAATAAGGAATCATATTTTCTCCAAGCAAAGTTTTTGTGATAGAACTGTATTTGAAAGGCCAAGAAATACCAAGAAAGTTTATGTACAAGGGCAATAACCACAGAATAAAATTATCTTTACGTAAAGTCTTTTATTTATTTATTTATTTTTAAAGATTTCATTTATTTGAAATAGAGAGGGGTGAGGGACAGAGAGAGAAGCTGACCCCTTGCTGAGCAGGGAGCTCGATGCAGGGCTTGCTCCCAGGACCCTGGGATCACAAAGGCAGATGCCCAACCAACTGAGCCCCTCAGGCATCCCAGTTTACATAAAGTCTATTAATAAGTATTGTTATGTACTGAAATGTATCCCCCTTCCCCAGTTCATATGTTGAAGCTCTAACCTCAAATGTGATTATATTTGAAGATAGGGTCTTCAAAGAAGTCATTAAGGTTAAATGAGGTCATACGTGTGGGGCCCCAAACCATTAAGACTTTTTGTCCTTATAAGAGGAGGAGGAGACACCAGGAGCACACACGCACACAGAAAAGACCATGTGAGTACACGGTGACAAGGTAACTATCTGCAAGCTGGGAAGAGGCCTTACCAGAAACTGAGCCTGCCAGCCCCTTGCTCTTGAACTTCAAGCCTCCAGAACTGTGAAAAAAATAAATTTCTGTGTTTAAGCAACCTAGTCTGATAGCATTCCCTATGGGTGAAGATATTAGTCACCTTAGAATGTGAAGTTACTAAAGAAGATACACACCCTCTCCCCTGTGTTTTGGGGGTGGCATCAAGTTCATTGTTTTCTGTACTCTATGAGAAAAAAATCCGTGAAATAAATTTTAGTTTCAAATAAAAGTCCTGGAAACCAGGGAGGGCGCCTGGATAGCTCAGTGGGTTAAAGCCTCCTACTTCCGCTAGGGTCATGATCTCAGGGTCCTGGGATTGAGCCCCTGAGCGAGAGGAGAGAGTATTGGGCACTCTCCTCAGCAGGGAGCCTGCTTCCCTTCCTCTCTCTGCCTCCTTGTGTCTCTGTCTGTCAAATAAGTAAATAAAATCTTAAAAAAAAAAAAAAAGTTCTGGAAAAATAAATTCACTGTCAAATTTTTTATCTGTAATTACAGTTATATAAGTGAAACCTTGATAATTTGATAGCTTGTTTATCTTTTGTTTTTATTTTTTAAGTATTATGGAACCAAAAAAGAAGCTTGATCTTTCAGAATTTTCAATGAAAATACTCCTTTGACCAAACTAAGGTTCCCCACAGTAACAACCTACAGACAGCCATGTTCAGGGACTAAATTGTGTTTATTCCTTTCTTCAGCAATGGAGTTCCTTTTGACCATTTTTTAAGAATCATGCAAGAAGGGGCGCCTGGGTGGCTCAGTGGGTTAAAGCCTCTGCCTTCAGCTCAGGTCATGATCTCAGGGTCCTGGGATCGAGCCCGCATCAGGTTCTCTGCTCAGCAGGGAGCCTGCTTCCCCCTCTCTCTCTGACTGCTTCTCTGCCTACTTGTGATCTGTCAAATAAATTAATAAAATCTTAAAAAAAAAAAGAATCATCCAAGAAAACTGCCTATTCGTTTCCCATATTCTGTTTGGCAACCAAACTGTGACAGAGCAATAGAAAAATATAAGCCTGGGATGCACTTGCAATCAGTGAATGTGTAGAAGTGTGGCGACAGCGTTGAAACACTGCCACACACTGTCCATCTGTGTGTCCTGCAGCCAAAGGACTCGCCTTCTGCCCCTGGACTTGATGGTGGCCTGAAACACAAGCACTGCCAGGTTCACAAAATTGTCAGTTCTTTGAAAGATTTTTCAAAAAGGAAAGTATAAAAATCTGAAGACTCTAATAGCATATTCTCATTAAGATCCCATGAAGCACATGATTGACTATAGTTGTGACAAGCATTCTTCAAGAGCGCACAGTTCACTGTTAAAAAACCGGAGGACGGGGACAACTGGGTGGCTCAGTGGGTTAAAGCCTGTGCCTTCAGCTTGGGTCATGATCTCAGGGTCCTGGAATCCAGTCCTCCATTGGGCTCTCTGCTCAGCGGGGAGCCTGCTTTCCCTCTCTCTCTCTGCCTGCCTCTCTACCTACTTGTGATTTTTCTCTCTGTCAAATAAATAAATAAAATCTTTAAAAACAACAACAACAAAAGCCAGAGGATCCGCCAGAAAGATTTTATGTGTAATATATGAAACTTATTAACATATCCTAACTTTTTATTTTACAAATTTCATAATATTCTCTCTTTATCAGCGTTAATGTTATGTGATACTACTAGAACCAATTTCTCTTAGAAGAATAGGTTCAAATAAAAGTTTATCTGCCTTTTCTAAAAACAGTGTAATAACCAGATGCCTGTGATGTATTTCAAGGTAGGAATCATATTTATGTTAGTTTTGTTTTTCCTGTAACTGGTAGAAGAGGAAATACTGAGAAAATGCTTGTTGACTAACTGAATGGATGACTAAGCATAATTCAGAATTCCAGAAATTTCTAAACGATAACAGATCCTTAAAGAAGGTACCATTTACTTCTAGTCTCCCCCTTTTCTGAAAATAATATGTAGATGGAAAGATTCAAAACTAGTCGGTTTCACATCCTTCTTTATTCAGCAACATTATCTTCAAGAGAAATAATAGTGCTAAAATAAAATCCTTGTTTATTATAATTACCTTGGACAGAAAAACTGAACCAGGATGTGTTAGTCTTTGCTCTTATCTAAATTCCTTAATTTTAATAAATTCTAGCATGAAGTTCAATGAACCTAGAAATAGCAAGTTGAAAAATGTCTTTTGTATATGTAATGTCAACTCAGTATTAACTCCATTCATTGAAAGCTGAAAACTTCTAATTTGGTAAGAGAAGATCAGACGCTGGAAAAAAGTAATACTGACTGGGCTCATTTTATTTTATTTTTAGAGATTTATTTATTTATCAGAAAGAAAGAGTGAGCACAAGCAGGGCAAACAGCAGGCAAAGGGAGAAGCAGGCTCCCTCCCAAGCAAGGAGCCCGATATGGACTTGACCCCTCGTTTCTGGGATCATGACCTGAAGGCAGTTCATGATCATGAACTGAAGGCAGATGTTTAACTGACTGAGCTACCCAGGCATCCCATGATTGGCCTCATTCTAGACTCATGATCACAACCTCAAGTGGCTCTGGGTGATGCCTCTCTGTCCTACTCTGTGTAGTCACTGTCACCCTAGACGACTGTACTGGACTTTCTTCTTTCTCTTCAGACCTCCAATAACTCCTGCCCCTCTTTAATCTCAGCTGCTTATTTCACTAGGGGGGAAAAAAAAAACCAGATCACAAGAGGACTTCCACAAATGCTCACCACCAAGCTGTCCTATCTCCACCTGGACTCACACTCTGTCTTCCCACTTGTCCTAGTCCATTTGGGCTGCTATAACAAAATACCACAGACCCGATGGGTTATAACAACAAAAATACCTTTCTCATGGTTCTGAAGGCTACCAGTCCAAGATCAGTGACATTATGTTTGGGTTCTGGTGAAGTCCTTGTAATGGGTTGCAGACTGCTGACTTCTCACTGGGTCTTCACATGGTGGAGAGGTTGAAGGAACTCTCCAGGGTCTCTTTCAGAAGGGCGCTAATCCCAAACCTGAGGGCTTCCCTCTCATGACCTAATAGCTTCCCAAAGGCCCCACCCCCTAACCCAATCACTTTGGGGGTCAGATCTCAGTACATGAATGGAGGGGGCACAAACATTCAGACCCCAGTACCACCTGTTGTGCTGTAGAAACTGTCTGTGCTCACATGTAAGGCCAGCTCCTCCTCTTGTTCCCTAGACCTGTCATCACTCATGCTCCACTACCTGGACCCCACAACTGTCTAACATGTCTCCCACATCATCCATTTCCCCCTTTCTATGAGATTATTTCCATCAGTATACAAATATGCTATCTTCAAACAAACAAAAAACAACAAAAAACTTGCTTGATCCAACCACCTTCTCAAGCCACCAGCCCAATTCTTTGCTTTTCTTTACACCAAAATGCCTCTAAATTCATATGCACTGTCATTAAAAATTAAGAGAGAGAAAATAAGGTGTTGGCAAGGATGTATAGAAATGGGAACCCTCGTACATGTAAAATGGGGGATGTAAAATGGTGCAGCCACTGTGGAAAACAGTCTGACAATCCTACAAAAAGTTAAACACAACATTATCAAATGACCCAGCAATTCCACTCTTAGGTATGTATGTACCCATGAGAACTGAAGACATATGTTCATACAAAAACCTGTACATGGGTGCTCTTAGCAGCAGCATTATTCATAATAGCTAAAAAGTAGAAACAACCTAATGTCCATCAGCTGATGAGCAGATAAACAAATGCTGTATATCCATACAATGGAATATTACTCAGCCATAAAAAGGAATGAAATTTGGGTATATGTCACAACATGGATGAACCCTGAAAACATGCTAAGTGACAGAAGCCAGACAAAAAAGACCACATACCATATTAATCCTTTTATATGAAATATCCATAATAGGCAAATCCACACAAACAGAAAGTAGATTTGAGGCTGTAGGGAGCTGGGTAGGGAGGGAATGAGACATGATTGCCAACAAGTAAGGGGTTTCTTTTTGGGGTGATGAAAAAGTTCTGGAATTAGTGAATATCTGAAATCCACAACACTGTAGATACACTAAAAATTGTAGGATTGTGTACTTTAAAAGGACGAATGTTCTGGTAAGTACATTGTATTTGAATTTTTCAAGATTTTCTTTAGTTTTTTGAGGGGGAGGAGCAGAGAGACTCTCAAGCACACTCTGCAATGCGTACAGAGCCAGAGGCAGGGCTTAATCTCAAGACCCCCGAGATCATGACCTGAGCTGAAATCAAGATTCAGATGCTTAACTGACTGAGCCACCCAGGCGCTGGACACATTGTATTTCAATTTTAAGACTATTCTAATTGGGGGCACCTGGGTGGCTCAGTGGGTTAAGCCGCTGCCTTCGGCTCAGGTCATGATCCCAGCGTCCTGGGATCAAGTCCCACATCGGGCTCCTTGCTCGGCGGGGAGCCTGCTTCTCCCTCTGCCTCTGCCTGCCATTCTGTCTGCCTATGCTCGCTCTCTCCCCCACCTCTCTCTCTCTGATAAATAAATAAAATCTTAAAAAAAAAAAAGACTATTCTAATTGGTCTAAACTTGTCTTGACTCCTGTTTTCCTACTGTTTTCTTGAGCCTACTGCTTTTCCTTCCCTGTACCCCATAGAAACCACTATTTTCAGTGTCATCTATGCCCTGTTGTTTCCTGTAGTTTTAATCTACAGGATTAATCTACAGCATTCTTTTCAACAGAATGTCAAGGAAAAATAAAGAGTTTAAAATTCCTTTAGTGGGCGCCTGGGTGGCTCAGTGGGTTAAGCCGCTGCCTTCGGCTCAGGTCATGTTCTCAGGGTCCTGGGATCGAGTCCCGCATCGGGCTCTCTGCTCGGCAGGGAGCCTGCTTCCTCCTCTCTCTCTCTCTGCCTGCTTCTCTGCCTACTTGTAATCTCTCTCTGTCAAATAAATAAATAAAATCTTTAAAAATAAATAAATAAAATAAAATTCCTTTAGTAAATTCTCATGACAGAGGATTCTGGAAGTCAGAAAGGAAGCTAAATATGTTCATTAAGGACAGTATTTTATTGTATTGTACAGTGCATGATAAGGTGTGAGATTATGTATTTTTGTAGTAGGTGTCTGTTCAAGGAGAGCCTTTTGAATTTTATCCCCCAAATCCTGCAAATAGCTTCTTCTTTCCAATCCCTAAAGTAAAGCTGTTTACCATCTTGTGTATCTAGTTAGCTTTGGAAGGACAGTTCAGTATTTCTGACAAACTAGGACCCTGCTGCTTGAGAAGAAGATATTCACATTTATGGCTCATCATAAGCTACCCTAATTCTGCATCTCTAGCTTCATCTTCCCCAGATTCTCCACCATACACTCTGCTCTAGCCAACCTACCTTATTTTCTGTCCCCAAATAATGGGCATTTCCATTTCCAAGATTTTGCTAAGACCTTTGTCCTTCTCTAGAATGTTCTTTTTCTTTCCCTCTGCCTATCCTTCAGGACTTATTTGTGATTCTCTTTCATTTATATATTCATAAACATTAAGTGTGTACTATATGCAGTGCACTGTCTAGAATGCTGGGGTTCAATAAAAACAAGGCTGTCCTTATGTAATTTATGTTCTAGCAGGAAGATGATACAAAATGAATTCAAACTAATTACAGTTGTGATAAATGCTCATAATATGAGGCACAGGAAAATAAGATAACCTATAATGGGGGACATGAACTGGTCTGTAACATCAGAAAGGCTTTCTCTCCTATATTGTTGTTACAACCTCTTTGGAAATAATATGGCAATATATTCAATCACATACAGGCCCCCTTTCTTTTTTTTTTTTTTTTTAAGATTTTATTTATTTATTTGTCAGAGAGAGAGAGAGAGTACAAGCAGAGGGAGCGGCAGGCAGAGGGAGAAACAAGCTCCTCCCTGGGCAAGGAACCCGATGTGGGACTTGATCCCAGGAGCCTGGGATCATGACCTGAGCTGAAGGCAGACGCTTAACTGACTAAGCCACCCAGGCATCCCAATTATATAGACCGTTTAATCCAGAAATTCATTCATTTTCCTTATTCAAGTATAATTACCATATATTCAAGTGTTATACTAGTTTCAGGTGTATAACATAATGATCCAACAATTCTATGCCTTTCTCAGTGCCAGCAATTCCACTTTTGAGACTTCATGATTTAACAGTAAAAGTACCAGTACTAGAAGTGGCATGTGACTGGGGCAGCTGGGTGGCTCAGTTGGTGAAGCATCCAACTCTTGACTCTTGATTTTGACTCAGGTCATGATCTCAGGGTCTTGAGATAGAGCCCTACATCAGGCTCCCCACTCAGCAGGGAGTCAGCTTGAAATTTTCTCTCTCCCTCTCCCTTTGTCCCCCCACTCCTCTGCTCTCTAAAATAAATAAATAAATCTTTAAAAAAAAAAAAAAGTGGCATGTGACTTTTGTTCCTAGCAAAGTTGCAAGTCTTACAAGTTTTAAAGTCCTGCCCAGCCAAGCTGCCCAAGAGGTCAGCTCTCCAAGCCAGTCTTATGGATGGAGGAAAGTAAATGAAGGTAATCTAATGTGCCATAAACTACTACTCAAGTGGGTACACCGATCATGAGATGCATGGAACATTCTAGAGAAATCAGATTTAGGTCCAATTGCATAATACAATGGATGCAGCATGAGAGCTTGCTATAAGATCCTGATGGATGTCTCCAAGTAAAAACTTACCCATTCATGTGCTTTGACAAAATGGTTGCTGAAAATGGGGGCAACGGTCGGGGTGACTACTCAGGGCACATTTGTTTTTTTGGCCAGATTAGTTGATATGTCATCCTTTGCCTCTGGAAGGCAAATTACTATATAAGATCCTGTCCAGCTGGTAAAACATCATGGTGTCACTGCATCGTACCTGGAAGTAAAGGTCATCTCTTGTTAGGTTGAAGACAGAATAGTTCATCTTTACACAGGGCCAGACAAGTGCCCAGTCTTCTGAGACAGTCCCTGAGATTGTTTGGTTGTTGAGCAAAGGCAGCAAACATCAAGCATGGTCAGGTGAAGACTGTGAAGGGACTTGAGGGAGCAGGCATGCAGTAGACTGCATGGCATCTGACCCTTGAAAAGGAAGTCAATACTGTAGCCTAGTGCAGTATTCCCACTTCCATTCTGGACCAGTCGACATACTCTAGTTATTTTGCTTTCCATGACTGTGCCATTATTGAAGTCAAATTCCCTGTGAAGGTTGTGTAACATAATCCACATATGGCTAATGATGGTTCCTTTGACATTCAGGTGAGTGTGGCTGAGACGGCTTGTCTGATTGAGTAGCTGTACCCTAGTGAGCAAGGTGTGCATTGAAGCAGTCTATTGCTTTGAGAGTTGAGTAATTCTCAAACAAGCGATTTGGGTGGCCATTAGGCATGGACATGAATGTCACATTCTTCGTTAGCCAGAGGCGTGGACCAGTCCGTATACTGTAATACCACCACCAGCAGTTGCACCTTTGTAGGCTATTGGGAAAGACGTTGGCGGATACACATCTGGATCTATGCGAGGCTCATTTGCTTTCCTGGCTTTTTCAAAGCTAAATGACAGTACAGAATCCCTAACCCCTCTCCATGGTGGCTGCAGTGGGGACAGAGGAGCAGCTTCCATGGCGATGTTAAGATAACATCCTCATGCGTAAGTCTTCATGGCAGGAAACATTTGTTACACTTGATATAACAAGTGGGTGCCTCTTAAATAGTGCTGTAAACCTGATATTTCCATGCCAGAGCTACCAACCTGAGAAATGGTTAGCAGGAGGAGCAGGAGGAATAACAGCCTGGGGCACCTGGGTGGTTCAGTTGGTTAAGCAGCTGCCTTCAGCTCAGGTCATGATCCCAGGGTTCTGGGATCGAGACCCACATCGGGTTCGTTGCTCAGGAGGGAGCCTACTTCTCCCTCCGCCTGCCACTCCTCCCTCTTGTGCTTGTTGTCTCTCTATCTCTTTCTGACAAATAAATAAATAAATCTTAAAAAAAAAATAGAATAACAGTCTAGTTATAGCTCGGCTTAATAACCATAGGCAGTGGAGGAATGAGCCCACATGGGGTGATGATTGAACCAGTGGCAGGAGTTCCTTGGGACATGCTGGAGCACAGGAATGTCACATCAGACTGGAGTTTATTGATCTTTGTGTTACTTGCCTTGAATGTTGCACTGGTTAGTGTAGCTAATGATTCTACAGCAGGTCTAACGATAGAGATGTCTGATGTTAACTTGTCTGTGATATTATAAGATCAATGAATATGTTTTCTATGTCAGAATCACTCAGAGCTCTTTTTCCTCTTTGTAACTCACTCTAGATAGGCTCTTGGTTGAAAGCTCCTCTGATCCTGTCTGTTGGTCTGAGAGAGCTGAGCTTATCCCTGGGCTGCCATGTCACATATCTTGGAGGTAACTCCTTGTAATCAGCTCCTCCAGCTTGTATCCTGAACATGGCTGTGTTGACCTTGAAACCATGGATTAGGAGCATTCATGGAAGCTCCACAACTGCCAGCATTTTCAGAATCCAACACCGGTTCCAAGGCGTAGTTTTTAGTGGCGGAAAAACTGAATACCATATGACTGTTCATGAATAAGCAATAAGGGATAAAAGATTAATTTCTGGTATTTCTACACTATAGAATATTATACAGCTGATATATAGACATAAATTAGATCTATATGATTCATCTCAAAGAATATTGACTATAAAAGCAAGTTTTAAATCAATTTTTTATGAAAAATCATAAAACCCCACATGTTTGTATTATATTTGAAAGAGCTTGGAGAAAGATGACAGAGCACTTGCTAAACTGTTAACATTGGTTACTTCTAATTTATGGGGAAAATAATGCGGACCTCTTTTATAAGATTTCATACTTCCAAGGAATGGGTGTTTAGCTTTTCCTTTGTATATCTTTGGATTTCCTCACTTGTTACAAAAGTAGCTGTCATTAAAATTAATGAAATATTTTAATTTTGGTAGGGGAAAGGGCCACTACATTTTTCTTAACTTTCCCAATAGCATCTAATACAACAAACATTCTGTAAATATTTGTGGAAGAAGACAGGAGGAGAAGAAAAACAGGCTTAAATATTTGGTAGAAATAAAAAGATAGCCATTAAACGACTAACGGCAGGATGAAGCATTGCAGAACTTTAAATGGGCAGTGAGAGAGGAAAAAAGAGAGACTGGATCCTGCTGGCCAAGCAAAATGGGAAAAAGTGAAAAAAGCTAAGTAAAAGAAATAAGATACTAATGAAAGTGGTAAGATCAACATTGCAGTTACTCTAGTAAATGTAAATGGGTTGAATTTACCTATCAAGTGAAAGAATCTTTCATATTGTTTACAGTCAAGGTGTCAGCAGGGCTGTGTTCCTAACACCTTGCTTATTCAGGTATTGACAGTATTGAATTCCGTGAGGTTATAGGATTGAGATCTCTGTTATCTTGGGGACTATCAGCAAGCTGCAGATGTTAACTCCTAGAGGCCTTTTCAGGTTTTGAATCTCTCCAGGGAATGGACTGCACCTAGCTCCCCCACCCTCATAATTCCTGGTAATCTCATCACAAGATCCTTAATTTTAATCAGCTGCAAAATTCCTTTTGTAAGCGCTGAGTGAGCAAAAGGCTAGCTGAGGACAGAGCCTTAGCGGGCACCCTACTCCACCCCCACCCCATGTGACTTGTGTGACATTCCTCAGGCACTCCTGGCTACCCTAAAGGAAGACCAGATGGTTAACTGACAGAGATCACAGTCCTGCAGGACAGGAGTCTCCCTCAGTGTATAAATGTGCTGGTGCTAACTTCCAGAGACCCCTAACTCAGTTCCTGAAGCCCTAATATCACACTCCCCTCCATAAAATTGAGGGAGGCTGAGGCAGAGGGAAATGTAAATAAAATTGAATTTCTTTTGAAGTTCCACTGAAAAGGACATGAGTCATAGGAGGAATATAACATTCCTTCAGGAAACTCCCAACTGTCTTCATGTTAGTACCTCATTAGAAGGGAAAAATAGCCTTGGCTTGACAATAACCAGGCCTCCAGTATCCTGAGATTCTTCATTAGCATATGACAGTCCTTCTGGACACCCCCTTTGTCCTCAACTGCCACCCCTAACTCCTGAGTTAGGATAAAATCAGCCACCCCTCATAACCCCGGGGCACCAGCTCTTTCTGCCCACTGGTCCTGTTTCCATGCTTTAATAAACCGCCATTTTGCACCAAAGACATCGCAAGAATTCTTTCTCGATCTCTTGGCTCCGGACTTCACCCCCACCGAACCTCACTTATTTTCCAAAATTTCATCAGTAAAGTAACATTCCCAGGTTCTGGGCATTAGGGTGTGAACTTCTTTGGGTGCCATTAACCTGCCTAACCCCAGTGAAGGCCCTAAAATTAAAATTAAAATTTAATTTAACAATTTTAAATAAATGTAGAAAAGCATCACATTCTTGGATGGGAAAATGTGCTATTGTAAAGATGTCATTTCTGCCTGAATTAGCCTACGAATTCTGCAAGGTGCATTAATGGTAACTGAAAATGGATTTTGAATCAAGTGAGGAGAGAGATGCTCAGAGAAGACTCTATTGCTTAGAAAAAAAGAAACATTTCTTCCAGACTTAAACTCAGGTAGACTTACACATATTATAGATACAAATGTTTGGGTTTTGGAATATAGGTGAGGTTCGGTGGGGTGGGGTCCGGAACTGATGACCAAGAAAGAATTCTTGAGTCATCTTTGGTGCAAAATGGCAAGTTAGTAAAGCACGGGGTCAGGACCCGTGGGCAGAAAGAGCTGCTGCCCCAGGGTTGTGAGGGGTAGCTGATTATATACTCTGGGGTTGTGATGAGGGAACATGAAGGCAGGCTGAAGACAAAGCAAAAGCTGACACCCTGCAATTCCCCTACCCCCACTCCTGGTGAGGCTTATGTGACATTCTTTAAGAACCTCCCAACTATCTTAATATCTTGCTAAGAAGGGAAAAACAACCTTGACAATGGCAAGGCCTCTGGTACCTGGTATCCCGTAGGTCTTCTTTAGCAACCTCCCTTTTTCCTTACTTCCCCCAACCCCACGGTTCAGAACCTGCCACCCCTCACCCCAGGGCAGCAGCTCTTTCTGCCCACGGGTCCTGTCCCCATGCTTTACTAAACCCCCATTTTGCACCAAAGTTATCTCAAGAATTCTTTTATGGGCTCCGGATTCCACCCCACTGAACCTCACTTACATTCTAAAACGTTATCAGTTGGGGGAGGTAAGGAAAAGGGAAGTTTCAAAAGGACTTTCTTACAAAAAGGAAGACTTACAGGATGCCTGAGGGCTTGCCATTGTTAAGGTTGTTTTCCCCTCTAGCAAGCCATTAACATTAAGATAGTTAGGAGCTGCCGGGAGGAACTTTACTCTCCGCCCGCTTCAAGAATCTGTCAATGGGCCGCAGGTCGTTAAGGACATTTAATTGTATCTACATTACCTTCTGGAAGCTAAGTTATTGAAAAAAATGCTTTATTCTTGTAGATTCCTAATACATTTGTAAACTGAGGAAGACTTATGCCCTACAGGATTGTGATCCCTACAACTATTTGTTTTTCCTCTCCTTAGCTTTAGGGCAACTAGAAATGCCTGAGAATGTCACATATATCCCTTGGCTGGGGGTGGGTGTCAGCTTCTGATTTGTCCTCAATTTGTCCTTCTCTTCCCTCATTACAAATATGCCAGCATCATGCACACAGGCAAGGTAACATATCCCATTGTTTCCAATATCCTCCTGTTAACATCCAGGATTTTTCTACTCACCTTCTTTTAGGCACTGGTATTTTGAACCAGTCAGAGACTCCTACCACCCTTTCTTTTTTAATAACCCAAAGCTCCACACTCCCATCATCCTATTTTCCCAACACATCTTTTTTACACTTTTCAAATCTGAAGCTCTTATTATCTCTGTGACTCATATAGCTTTATGAGAAGTTTCAGGAAAAGTTCCTGGCAGTTGGGTATTGTATCTTCTGTTTACTTGTGATACCACTTAGAAAAACGTTTCTAAAGAAACATTTCTTTCCCTAGGAATGATTTCCATCACGATACTTCCCTAGAGATGTGGAGGATTGTAGACAGTAACCCAAGGCAGGTTACATGGGTGGGTGCAGATTCTGGGATAAGGTTTTTATTCCCTCCATTTCTTTGCCTATTTGGGGATGTGGGCTGAAGATGAGGAAGAGAAAAAATCTGTATCTCCCTCGAAAGAAAGCAACTTTAGTAAAACTGCCACTCTTGATCGCAAAGCTCAAATAATGACTCTCTTTGCAGATGTGATTAGTTCATTCAACGAAAAGTTATTTCAAGGGAACTGTTATGCTTTATTAAGCATAAGTATGTTTGAAATGTATCCAATTTACAAATCCCCAGAAATAAAACAATCACCATTGTTTAATCCCCTAAAACCAAGCACAAAGTCTTCGGAACTGACTTTTCAGCCGTCATTCTGACCCCCGGTATAGGTCAGCGGTGTCTCGAATTGTCTCCAACTTTCTTAATCTCTACTTGGCAAAACATGGGCGTAAGCGACCTTTTCTAAGTTGATACTGCATTGACGGAGATCCTGGGATCCGCAGCCTGGCACCGGTCCGGAAGAAGTGGCCGTGAAGAGTCCAGGGAGGGTCAGCGCGAGCCTCCAACTTCTTGGGGAGTTGAGGCAACCGCCCGGCCTGCACTGACCCAGCAGAGAAAACGTCGTCAGCCTGGGACTGCGGCCGCAAGAAACATCCGCACTCTGCCAAGTTCAGCAACAACAACAGGCCACGGGTACCCGGATGCAGCACCTCCGCGCCCCGCTCCACCCCCTCCCCCAGGACGAGGTCCGCCTACTCTCCCAGGACTTTGCGCACGGCGGGCGGGACGGGGCGGGACGCGCCAAGAGAGGAGAAACGGCGGTGATTGGGCAAAGGGGGGGCACGCCCACCGTGCCAACGTTTCTGCGCATGCTCTGCGCCTCGGCTTCTGGTATTTTCGACGCGTTTGCTGGCGCCCGCCCAGTCTGCGTCTGGAGGTTGGAGAGGGAGGTCGAGAACCTGCTTTTCTCGATAGTAGCTTCGAAAAGTCTCCCGTCGTCCTCAATTTTGAAAGGAGGGCGTCTGTTGGTCCTTTACTTTCACTTTTTGGTGTGGCCTCGGCGGCCTGTGGTGGTAAGTTTTTCAGTGACGCGGGGTCGGTCCCAGGTATGTGGGTCGGGGGTGACGCACAAAGGGGCTGCAAGTAGGGCGTGCAGGCTGGCCTTTGTGGCCGTCACGGCCTGGAGTCTGGAGTCGCAACGGGTTTTTTAGTTTCTTGGCTTGGGATCCGCCCGCGCGACTCACTTCCGGTCGTCCCCCCCCCCCGCCCCGGTGGATTTCAGGCGCTGTTTCCGGGCAGGGATTCTCTGAGACTGAGGGAAGCTTGCAGTCTCGCGCCGAGATGTCCCAGTACGTGAACGACCTGTGGCCGGGCTCGCCGCAGCACAAGGAGTCCCCCTCGACGTCTCTGTCGGGCCGGTCCAGCCGCCTGTCCTCGGCATCCAGGAGCCGCTCGTCTTCCGGGAGCTCTAGGTCGCGCTCCAGCGGCTCGAGCCGGGCGTCGTCGCGGAGTCGGAGCCGGAGCCGGAGCCGGTCTTGGAGGAGGAGCAGGTCCAGGTCCTGGTCCAGGAGGCGCCACCAGAGAAAGTACAGGCGCTACTCGCGCTCCTACTCGCGCAGCCGGTCACGCTCCCGCGGCCGCCGGTATCGCGACAGGCGCTACGGCGCGTCCAGGAGATACGGTCGGTCGCCGTCGCGGTCCCGCTCGCGGGGACGCTCGTATTACCGACGGGCCTACGCGCTCCCGCGGGGGCGGCGATACTACGGCTTCGGCCGCACCTTGTACCCTGAGGAACGCGGAAGTTGGAGGGGCGGGTCCCGGGGCAGATCCCGGACCCGGTCGCGGAGCCCAACCCCTTTTCGCTTAAGTGAGAAAGGTGAGTCCCCTGGTGCGAAGCTCTCTTCTGCACCCTCGTACGTGGCTGGTTGGCGACAGCAAGACTACGCTGGTGGACCGAAGTAGCCGTGTAGTGCGGATATTTCCATTGCTTTTGGCGTTTGTAATCTTTGTAGTTTCTTTTTTTTTTTAAAGATTTTATTTATTTATTTGACAGCGAGAGATCACAAGTAGGCAGAGAGGCAGGCAGAGAGAGAGGAAGGGAAGCAGGCTCCCTGCTGAGCAGAGAGCCCGATGCGGGACTCGATCCCAGGACCCTGAGATCATGACCTGAGCGGAAGGCAGCGGCTTAATCCACTGAGCCACCCAGGCGCCCTAATCTTTATAGTTTCGTTGGGAGCAAACAGAGAAGGGTCTCATTAGCAGGTTAAGAGCAGTTAAAAGCGCTCTGTTTGGTACCCCGTTTTTAAAGTGGACGTTCTTTTCCCTGGGGATTAGAAGTCGACTGTGGAATTAAACAGCTCGAGGTGGAGGAACTCCTTTTTCCCAGTGGTTGGCCCGCCCTTCTCCGTGCAGCTTTTCTAGGTATTACTAGTGGCTCTTGTCTTAAGCTTTTGTTATCCGTTGAGCGGGAGGAAGAATATCAAAACCTTTTTTGTCAATACCGTGTTAGTGGAACAATTGGATTTTGTTCCAGTGTTTATTTTTTAATATTTTACTTACTTGGTAGAGGACGCGGTGGGGGGGCCGGGTGAGGGGCAGAAGCAGCAGACTGCCCGCTGAACAGGGAGCCGTGTGGGAGGCTTGACCTGGGACTCTCAGGATCATGACCAGGAAAAGGCAGATGCTTAACTGAGCCATCCAGGTGCGGCAGTTCCAGTATTTTAACACAGGTGATTTGTTAATGATGGGTAAGATCACAGAACAGAAAAAGATACCTTGACTGGAAACCTCTAGGAATCTGGGCATCTGCGTGACTCCGTGGGTTGAGCCTCTGCTTTGGGCTCAGGTCATGATCTCAGGGTCCTGGGATCGAGCCCTACATCGGGCTCTCCGCTTGGTGGTAGCCTGCTGTGCCCCCCTTCTCTCTGCCTGCCTTTCTGCCTACTTATGTTGTCTTTCTCTGTCAGATAAATAAAATACTGAAAAAGACTTCTAGGAATCTTAAAGTGGATTTAGGAATAGGAATGTATCTGTGTTGGTTCATTAGTTGTGGTGATTGTGCCATATATAAAATCTTACAAAAGAACTTACCAGGTTTAGAGAAACACATTTGAAGGGAAAGAAAACAATTGGGGAATTCAGGCCTTTGGTAAAGAAAATTGAAAACCAGTTGAGAATATTTAGGGATGCTTGCTTGCTTTTCTCACTAAAAATGAGCATTCTTTGGGGAAGTGATTTACAGGAGTAATATTTGTCTTGTTTTTGTAGATCGAATGGAGCTGTTAGAAATAGCAAAAGCCAATGCAGCAAAAGCGTTAGGAACCACTAACTTTGACTTGCCAGCTAGTCTCAGAAAAGTTCTTGCATCTAAAGAGATGAACTGCGGAACAGCTGTACCAAACAGTGATGCAAAGTTTGAGGTAAGTATTCTAGGTTTATCCAGAGTCTTCAGAAAGCTGCTATTAGGAAAATGTAATTAGCCACTTTTTTGCTTTATCTTAGAGTGCTTCTTGAAAAGCCTAAATATAATATGTTAAGATCAAAGTAGTAGCTCCAGAAAGGGTCTCTCCCCCATGAAAATGGGAAATTAGTGATCTTTATTTTCATATGACACAATACTAATTAGTTTCATAGTTGTAGGTGGTATTTGGCAATTCTGTGTAGCTATTGAGTTTTCCTGAATAGCCTTTACAGAGTATTTTATCTGTAGCTTTCATTTGCAGCATTATGTTCCCACAAATTCTGTATTTAACATACAGTATAGTTTATCTGCTTTATTTCTGTCTTATAGAAATCATGAATGTGGTCTCCAGACATTGATGAAGAAAATCTGTTGGTAATTGATAAATGGGCAAAAGCATCAGAGGTTTAACTAATTTGAAGTTTACGTTCACACACTGAAAGTTTAGTATTTTGTTGGTAGATCCATGTGCATGCTAGATGTCGGGATAGGTACTATTTTAATAAGATACTAAAGACAGTTTTTTAAAAAACCGTTTGTAATGTGGGGCATCTGTGATACAGATGTCCCTTTTATAATACATGCAATATATTCCAGATGTTTTGAAAGATTACAGAAGAAGAGGCCTGCTTCACTTGCAGATAAGTTTATTATAATTCTCCAGAAATGTGCAGGATGTGCATTGGTAAATTGCACTGTGTGGTCTTAATTACATGAAATAGAAAGTATAAAATTCATAGCCTTAAAAAAAAAAAATTAAAAAATTCATAGCCTTCAAGGTTTAAAGTAGTTACAAGTTTGATAGAATCAGTTAAGATAGGAAAGACATTCTCTAGATGACTCTACCATTCAAACCCAGATGTGGGTTTGCTTAATTATTTAGTAATAAACAAGGTCTTAGTCCAGTTGCTTCTTCAGATAGGTTTCCAGCTGGCAATTGCCTTAGTTCTTTGGAACTAAGTATTTTCTGCTATGACTATACTTTCAGAGTTAACTGGATTTGCATCAGGGGAATATAATACTGTTAGGGAAGAGTGCCTTAAGCTGATTATTGAATCAGTTTTGTTTTTAAAGTATTTTTTTCTCTTACTTGTTTAGCTGTCGGGAAAACTAGGAGAAGATGGAACTAAAAATCCCAGTGAAAAGCCTTCTCAGCAAAAAAGCATAGCTTTTAGCTCTAATGTGAGTATATCTGGGCATTGACTACTCAAAAATTGGACTTAAGGGACATAATTCTATTATGTGGGCTTTTATTTTTGTTGGAATACTCATTTTTTTTGTGGTGTTAATTCGGGGTCTACTAAGCCACTTCAGATAGAATAAACCTTTCATAATTTTTTTTTACCATTCTTAGAAGTGACTGGTATATTGGCTTTTTCTATTATATATGATACATTTTTGATACCAGTATTTACTTCATTTTTTCATATTTCTTCTGTACTTGCTGAACTATTTTAAAACCACATTTCAGAAAACCCTGTAATCAAATATTTTAAAATCCTCTAAGTGCTTAAACAAAACTGAAAACTCTGTTAATGCATTATTTTGCAATATACTTTGCATATAGATCTTGATTTTTTTTTTTTCCCTAGTATTTAAAATAGGCTTAACAGTTGGGATCATGTGGGGTCCATTCTTTGCATTTGGTTGGTGTCTCAAGTTTTAGTTTTTAATGGGATTGCTTAGTGTATTTTGTGAACAAGTATTTTGGATACAATGTATGTGTTTGTATAGCTGACTTAAGAATTTGTTCTATTACAGAATTCTGTAGCAAAGCCAATGCTTCAGAAATCCGCTAAAGCTACTGCTGAAGAGACCTCTTCAGGATCCCCCAAAATAGATAAGAAGAAAAGTCCATATGGATTGTGGTTACCTGTCTAAAAAAAGAAAACTAATGTATAAGGTTGGCTGAAATGCACTTTATTGCAAGTGTGTGTTCTAGCATTATTCCATCTCTGGGAGTCGTCTAGTGGTAATTGTTGGAATTACAATGACACAGAAATACATAAATCCTTAATATTTAAATATTAACATTTTAGATTTCTCTTATAGAAAAAACACACACGGACTAGAGGATTCATACAGGTGGGAGTCTTGTACATACTTGTAAATGTTTTGTATAATATCAGTTCTGTAAGAGCAAAATTTGTAAGAACAGTAATTGATATGTTTATATTTGTTAATATAATTTTTTATTTTTTAAATTTGTGTCACTTTATTATATATGTATATATTACATATGAATCTTAAAGAAGCATAGAGTGTTTCTTGTTTAAAACTTTGCTAATCCCAAATCCAGATCCATGGAGTGATAGCAATAGGGTTCACTGATTCTGGAGTCTGAGAAATGCTAAATCTCAAAGTCTCCACCCCAGAGCTGAATCTTAATATCCCCAGTTATGTGGGTCTTCATTTAAATTTCAGAAGTTATGCCTAAAGTTTATGGAATTCTGGCATAGTGTTGTCCTAGACGATTTAAACTACTAGCTTCGGGGTAGGAAACTCAGCCAAAGAGGTAGAAATGGAATGCCTCCTTGAATTCTAAAATTTGTGAGGTTTAGCTGCATTTCTTTCTTTCTTTTTTTTAAAGATTTTATTTATTTGACAGAGATCACAAGCAGGCAGAGAGGCAGGCAGAGAGAGAGAGGAGGAAGCAGGCTCCCCATGGAGCAGAGAGCCCGATGTGGGGCTCGATCCCAGGATCCTGGGATCATGACCTGAGCCGAAGGCAGCGGCTTAACCCACTGAGCCACCCAGGCGCCCCTAGCTGCATTTCTTTATTGTGCTTTTTTTTTTTTTTTGAAGTATGTTTTTCTTTCTATTTTGGCCATCAATTGGGGTAGTCTTTTAAATTTAGGAAATAATGAGATAGATTTTTAATAGGGATGATACGGTAGAGAACAGGATAAGCAGAATTTTAAGAGACAACAACTCAAAAATAATTTGAATAGGTGAGTTGGTAGAATTCATGAATTCTTAAAATAGAAGGGACAGTAACAAAGGTTCTCAAGTGGGACTTAATTTGTTGTTAACTAAAGCTGTACTATGTAATATTTTACCTGTACTTTCCAGTAACCTAGCCACTGATTACATTCAGTTTCTCAGTCATGCTAGCCACTGAAGTGTTAAGGCTAGTGGCTGTGTTATTGGAAAGTATGGATAATAGAATATTTCTGTCCTAAAACGTTGTATGGGAGAGAGCTGCTCTAATAAAATTTGACCTTATGAAAAACTCAAAAGGACAATGAATGGGAAAGTCCTTTAAGGTTTGCTGCTCTGGGTGAACATGTCCATTTTACATCTAGGTTAACAGTTA
The DNA here is from genome assembly GCF_020171115.1 of Neogale vison. Classification (NCBI taxonomy): domain Eukaryota; kingdom Metazoa; phylum Chordata; class Mammalia; order Carnivora; family Mustelidae; genus Neogale; species Neogale vison. The sequence goes on along the minus strand of NC_058092.1, from coordinate 18,694,271 downwards.
ACCAGGAGGGGGGCATGCTCCTAAGGGAGTATGAAAGTTTATGCAGTAGGTTCATTTTTTTTTTTCTAAGAAGACTTGAGAACATTACATTGGCAGGCTGGCGTGATTGCAGCCAAATCCAGTAAAAGAGAAGGATTTGAGTTGTAACTGAAAATGAGGCTAACAGGAACATCTTGTTAGTATCTTTAGTATTCTTAGCAAAGTTGCAGAGGATTTCCTTGTGAGTGAAACTTTGGAAAAGAATGAAGTGGTAATTTTTTTCAACTTCTTTTTTTTTTTAAAACCAGCAGGCAGAGTGGGGGGCTGAGAGGAAGGGAAGCAGGCTCCCTGCTGAACAGAGAACCTGATGTGGGGCAGGATTCCAGGACTGGGATCCTGGGATCATGACTTGAGCCAAAGGCAGAGGCTTTAACCCACTGAGCCACCCAGGTGCCCTTTTCACCTTCATTTTGCTGGTAATAGCATTTTCTCTGATGATGACCTGTATTCGAATATTAGCCTTTATTAACAGCTAAGTGACTGGACAAGTCCTCTAACTCTAACCCAACTTCATCATATCCGAAGGGTCTGGCTTGTTACTGTTTCTGATACTTTGCAGTGATTTTTCTCTTCAACATTCTTCACCATTAGCTTCTCCTTCAGTTTATTAGCACACTTGAGGCTTCACTATTTCATTTCTTAGTCTGTTCGATCGTTTTATCTAGTGTCCTGAAAAGAGTATGGTTTATACATAATATTTTTTTACCCCCATAATTGCCCCGTCAAGTACTAACAGCGTCCTTGTTTAAGTTCACTTGTCTTTTCCCTGGGTCTGTGGTAGTCAGTCTGTCCTGGGCTTTGTAACATAGAAGATAAACGTACTGCATGTGTATACCCAGACTGGCTGTCATTACATAAGTGGGATACAGTTGCCCAGGTGTGATACCGTGATGCTGTCTAAGTTGTGGACAGTATAGCAAGGTGGTGCTGAAGGTGAGAAAGTGTATCAAAAGACTAGATCTCAGTGCTGTCTGGAGAAAATGAGGGAACCACAGTGAAAAAGGTAAAAGTTTTTTTTTTTTACTCTAGTATATCTAAAGTGTCATCTCAAAAGAATTAGTGGCATTTTAACTTTTTTTGTACTAGGTATTGTGATGAGTGTGTATCTTACACTTAAAGCACCTGTTTGTCCTAGCACTTTCCAAGTTATATGGTGGCCACCATTTTGGAAAGCACATCTAAATTGGTTCAGGTATTAAACCCCTTGCTTTTTTTCTTAAAGTGTGAACTAGAGGAACCACATTTAACTCACCATAGCATGCTGTCCTTTCATTTTCTTTGCCAAAAACCTCTATTAGGCTTATCTAGTAAAATAAAACTTGGTCTTAATGAGTGCTTTCCACTCTCTAGAGAGTCCTTCAAAATTTTCTTTGACTCAGGGACTTACATGCATTTATTTCCTTTGACCTCCTCCACTTTCTATGTTGGCTCTTTGTCCTTGCCCACTGTTAGGATTGTATCCTTGGCCTGCTGCTCTCTATAAGCTCTCTGGCAATTTCCCCCATGCTGCCTTGAACTGCTACCATCTACTAATTGGAAATGAGTTTCCTGAGTTTTTTTCCAGTGCCTACTCTCCAGCTCTTCAAAACGAACCTTTCCTATACTGAGCTTACTAAAATATTGTCTATTTGACCATCCACTTAGTCAACTTCAGAGTAATCCTCAAATCAGATGGACAGTTGAAGCAGCAGTGGCTTTTGGGGAGTGTTTTTCTCCTCTGGAGAAATGTTTATTTTTTGAACAATTTAATTGATTTGAGAGAGCATGAGCCAGGCGTTACAGGTAGAGGCGGAGGGAAAAGCAGACTCTTTCCCACTGGGAGCCTGATGCAAAGCTCAATCCCAGGACCCCAAAATGATAACCTGAGCCAAAGGCAGACCTTTAACCCACTGAGCCAGCCAGGTATGCCTATTTTTCCTTTAAATCTGGATTATTAGGATCTCTATGGAACCTATCCTTAATAAACTTACCCTTCTCTTTTTCCATTAGTACACTGGTATTACATGTTTTCTTGGGAAATATTGGAGAGCCAAGTAATTAACAGATTATTAGTTTGTTTCTTTTCTTTTTTTTTTGAGAAGATAGCAGCAAAGGTGTGTATTTGTCCTGATTTTTTTTAAAGATTTTTAAAAAATTTATTTGACAGACAAATCACAAGTAGGCCGAGAGGCAGGCGGAGAGGAGGAAGCAGGCTCCCCGCTGAGCAGAGAGCCCGACGTGGGGCTGGATCCCAGGACCCTGGGATCACGACCTGAGCTGAAGGCAGAGGCTTTAACCCACTGAGCCACCCAGGCACCCCTGAAATTTTTTTAACATTTATTTTGGAGACAGCACTAGCAGAAGGGGCTGAGGGGAAGGGAGAGAATCTTAAGCAGGGAGGCTGATGTGGGACTTAGTCCCAGGACCCTGAGATAACCTGAGCTGAAACCAAGAGCAGAACACTTAACCAACTGTGCCACTCAGGCTCCCTGTCTTCAATTATTTTTTTAAGGTTTTTATTTGTCAGCACAAGCAGGGGGCAACAGGCAGAGAAAGAAGCAGGCTCTTTGCTGAGCAGCGACAACGAGCCCGACATGGCACTCGATTCCAGGAGCCTAGGATCATGACCTGAGCCCAAGGCAGATGCTTAATTCCCTGGTGTCCCTTGAATTATTATTTTTTTTCCCTTGAATTATTTTTAAGGGAGTTACACATTTGTTCTTTTTAAAGATTTTGTCAGCGAGAGTGTGTGTGCAAGCAAGGGGAGAGGCAGGCTCCCACTGAGCGAGGAGCCTGATGCTGGGCTCAGTCCCAGGACCCTGGGATCATGACCTGAGGTGAAGGCAGATGCTTAACAGACTGGGCCCCCTTGGGGCCTGCCCTTGAATTATTTTTAAAAGGAAGTCAAACTAAAATTACTGCTTCTGTTTCCATTCCACAGAGGCAATCATAGTATGAAGTACATGCTTGATTTTTTTAATGCCTTACACAAACTGCTTGGGTATGAGCATCTTTTCATGTTAGTATGTATAGATCTACCTCATTCTGCATGTGAATGTACAACATTAAAAGTTTCCTTATTCATAGTATATTGAATCACTAATAGCACATTACCATCTTAATCAGTCCATCATTCACTAAATCAGAGCTACTGGTGTGCCCAACTTAACGGATACCAGTCCTACTCTTTTCATATAAAATGGCACAAATAACCTTTACTTTTATGGGATACTCCTGACTTTCAGGGTTTTGCCCTATATTTCCAATAACTACTACTCAAACTACATGGCCTCATTTTTCAGTTACAGTTGAAATGAGGTTAAAATTTCAATTAGGTTTTTAAAAAAAAGTTTGTATTATGTAAGTTCTAATAATACTTTGACCAAATGTTTTAATTTACTTTCTTCCGAGGGAAATTTGCTTTTAAAAATGGTGTATATACAAAATGTCATTAGAGGATCAGTTTTCCTACTTTCTGTGCCTGCCCCATAAATGTACCTGGGCCCTGGGCTAGAGCATGGGATAGGCTAGCACCTGTTAATTGTGACTACTTCTGGAGAGGGAGGGCCAGGGGGAATTTCCAATAGCCACTATCCCCTTCCTCTCACCACCCACCATAGCTTACAAGAAAAATTCGTCCCAGTTTAGCATTCTGTCTCTGAAGCTCCCAAGTTCAACTCTAGTTCAAGGCAAACATGACAAATGTAAGGATGATGACATATGTTTGTAGCTAGTAGTGTCAAGCCCACTAGGGTACACACATGAAGTGCACACACTGAACAAAAATACATAAGATTTTGTCTCTAGGTACCTGGGTGGCTCAGTGGGTTAGCCGCTGCCTTCGGCTCGGGTCATGATCTCAGGGTCCTGGGATCGAGTCCTGCATCGGGCTCTCTGTTCAGCAGGGAGCCTGCTTCCTCCTCGCTCTCTCTGCCTGCCTCTCTGCCTACTTGTGATCTCTCTCTCTCTCTCAAATAAATAAATAAAATCTTAAAAAAAAAAAAAGATTTTGTCTCTGAAATGAGTGAATAATAAATATATAAACATGAAAATACATAGTCATCGAACACTTAACAAGTTATAAAAGGTAATAGTCCCGGTTTACTGTTAGAATTTGGCAGTCAGAAGAGTTCCCAAAGGAGATTAGACTGCTGTTCCCCTCTCTAAATTCTGTTTAATTTCAGCTGTATATTTCCCATAGAACCTTTCTGCTTTCTTGTTGAATTTGGCATTCCTTTCATTAATGTAGTCAATATCTGCATCATCATTATAAGGACGTCTCCGACTATACTTGTCTCGTTTTTCAATTCTGGAAGAAAGAAAAGAAAACTGACAATATTCAAAATTGCCTTCTTTTTTTGATCTTAATAAAACATGCCCAAATAATTAACTAAGAGTACAATCAGTAATGGAAACAGATATACAGAATTCCAAGCTGCTTTCTTTTTTGGTCTTAAGACTGAAAGCAATGTCTTTAGGGAAAAATTCTATGAAGAATTAAGTTCACTGAACTTGACTGAATTTATAAGTTAGCAGTACTGTCCGATAATCTAGTCTTAGGAACACAAGTTCACGTTGAAATACAAGGTCAGTGACAAATTACTTTGAGAGAATTTATATACTGCTGGTTCTGCCTAATAATTACCCTATTCAAAACACAAATGTACAAATAACAGTGATGAGACACGCCTCAAACTAGTAATTCAGGTGTTCCTTAATTTCTACCCTTTGCTACACATGAAGACCACAAAGTTAATTTTGTCATGAAGCATTAGTCAGTACTAAAACTTAAGGTTGCATGATAGTACTCACTGCTTTTCCAAGTCTATGACCATCCTATCAATTTCCTCTGTGGAGGGCACATGGGTTCCATGAAGAAGACTGTTGGATGTTGGGTAGAACTCCTCTCCCCTGAGAAAAGAGCAAGGTGTAAATAACACCATGAAAATTCTCTACCATCAGAACTGGACAATGTTTAGTGGTCAAAAGTGGAAACCTTGGGGATCATATTTGATTACAAAGAAAGAGAAATCAGACCTGAAAAAAGGTACTTAAGAAATCACCTACTCTAGTGCCCACATGAGGGACCAGCTGAGGACCAGAGGCTTATGGACTCACCTAACAAGCTGCACAGAGAGAGCTTGAACTGTGTGCTCTGAACAATTTAGAGCTCTCTCTGCTACACTCTCCCTATCAAAACAGTTGTGATCTTAAGCACACTACTGGTCTTAGGGAAGGAGCAAGTGCAGCTTAGCACTGCTTACCACTCCTGGGCAAAGTAGTTACCTCCACAGGTAAGGGACAGAGTAGGAGCAGCTGTAACCACGAAGACGATACTGCATACAGTGCTGTGTGCCAAACAGTACGTACACTGTATGAATGAATTCATTTTTTTTTTTTTTTTAAAGATTTTATTTTATTTATTTGAGAGAGAGAGAGACAGTGAGAGAGAGAATGAGCGAGGAGAAGGTCAGAGAGCGAAGCAGACTCCCCATGGAGCTGGGAGCCCGATGTGGGACTCGATCCCGGGACTCCAGGATCACGCCCTGAGCCGGAGGCAGTCGTTCAACCAACTGCGCCACCCAGGCGTCCCTGAATGAATTCATTTAACACTCCCCACACTCTGTGAGGTGAGCACTGTTACTCCGTGTATACACATGAGGAAACGGAGGAAAATTCTGTGACACATCTGATAAGTGGTGGAGCCAGAACCCAAGGCCAGGAAGTAAAGCTCCAGAATTAGCGCTCTTAAATTCAAGTCCTTCCAGGTAACATACGAAGAATATACCATTAAATCACTTACTGTTTTTCTCTCAGTCTTTCATAAGTTTCCATGTTAGGTTTGATCTGCTTGGTCAGCCGATGATACTGGCGTAACTGGGCAGCAGCATAGTCTAAAAGGAGAATCCAGATTTTTCAGATGTTGGGGCATTATTAACCCATTATTAAGAGGCCCATTCAATAAAGTAAAAACCAGTTTTACCTGAGAACCCCAGGTCGGGGTTTTTCCTCCTCTTCTTCCTCTCCCATCTTTCTGCATCTTCTGCACTGATCTCCAGCAGCTTCACTTTCTCATAGTCCTCCCCTCTTGCCGCACATTCCTAAAAAGGGAAAAAAAACCATTAGTTTTACTCCCTTAGATAATTCTTCAACCTCTTTAAAATCAAGAGAAGCCTAATGACTGTTATCAAAACTGTTTAAGTTGATTAGCTTGAAAACTATGTAATTTTCTGTGATCTGTAAGACCTAATACATCTAGGGTCACCTGGGTGGCTCAGCTGGGTGTCTGGTCATGATCCAGAGCCCCAGGATCAAGCCCCACATCAGGTTCCCTGCTCATCAGGAAGTCTGTATCTCCCTCTGCCCCTCCCCCTGCTTGTGCTCTCTCTCTCCCTCTCTCAAATAAATAGAATCTTTAAAAAAAAAAAAAAATCACCAGAGCTTCATTTCTTATCAAAAAAACAAAGACAAAAAAAACCCTCTGTAACACTGACACCAAAAACAGCCGTGGTGGACACATTAGGTGTCCATTAAAATCCTTTCTCCCCTCCTTCCCCAGCTCATGGCTCCCCATTTCCCAGCCTCCCCTGCAGTTCAATCAGGCCAGGTGACTTGGGCTGCTCAAAGGGGAGCTAATACATGGGAGACTCATGAGCTTTATAGTTTGGTGTTTGTTTTTTTTTTTTTTTTTTTTTTTAAAGATTTTATTTATTTGACAGAGACAGTAGAAGCAGGGAGAGCAGCAGGGAGAGGGAGAAACAGGTCCGAAAAGCGGAGCCACACGTGGGGCTTGTCCTGGGATCATGACCTGAGATGAAGGTAGACACTTAATGACTGAACCATCCAGGCGTCCCTATAGCTTCTTATTGTTGGACCTTCTGTTACTGCAGCTTTGGCTCTTACTCTGACAGCCACTGCTCATGTCACTGTATGTGCCAGGCACTGCTGTTAAATATTTTACATATTTTATTCTCACAACTGTCTCAGATGCAGCTGAGACCAGACCCGGAGGGCTCACCCACTGTGCCACATGTTGCCTGGATGAAACACAGGAGGATCCTACAATCCACAGACTGTGAGGATGGTGGACTTGTACTTACTTTTTTCTTTTCTTCTTCCTGCAGCTCCCATTCCAGACGAGCTTTTTTAACTTCCCAGTTTGCAGGTAATTTAAGTCTTTTATCTTCCTCCACAACTTCCTGGTGGTTTAACTTTCGAGCTTCATTCTGCCACAAAAACACACAAAGTTTGTCAGCACAAGTATGGAAACAAATCTAAATAGACATTACCTGTCTTCTTGTATGGCAGGCATCCAAAGCAGAACTTTGCATTTTATCCTGAATGGAGGAGAGCCACTAGAGAATTTTACATGTGTATTTGTGTTGGGGGAATTTATGGAGGGGGAGATGAGGAAGTCAACACCTATTCCTATATCTTTAAATATCCTTTTACTACTTTCAAGGAACCAGGTGGTAGGGATGCAAAGAGCTACGGTTTGGAAGTAAGAAGGCCTGAGGGATATATGGACTTGACTACTCTCTGGCTGTGTGATGTAAGCAAGTCTTTTAGGATTGGATTGAAACAGGGTTTCCCACAGTGTGAGTTCCACTGTAGGGAGGAACTTGCTACTGAATGATACCAAGTCACATACTCAGAAGGTGATTTGATTTTCATGTCTCTTTTAATTCGAATTGGGTCCAAGACAAATTCTCATCAACTAATGGGTTTAAAGCGTCTGAAAACACCTTTCCTAACACCTCCTCTTAAAAACAAACAGGGTAGGAGACTCCATCAGAATACAACCCACAAAATCCAGACTGTGGGAAGCTACAGAAAAACAAGTCTTTTTTTCCAAACAAATGAAACAAGATGACCTCCTTAAATAAAAACCTAAAACAAATAAAACACAAAAAACTAAAAAAAACCCAACAACCCAAAAACAGAAAGGATGAAAAGAGAACCCATAGATTAAAGACATAAAAATGTAAAATTCCCATCTTAAATAGTAATATTACATTTAAATAGCAACTTAAAGATAAACACTGAGCAAGTGGGCAGGTGGTCACATGTATAAGCTGTGAAGGTGATGGGAGACTCCAATCTAATGTTTATGAAATTGAGAAAGTTTTTAGATTTACAGAATTAGTGGCAGAGTTAGGCCAAGACCAAATTTCCTGATTTCTGCCCATTTCTTCCCCACTCTATGAATATTTTAACATCTCCTTTTTAAAAAGGATTTTATTTTTAAATAATCTCTACACCCAGTGTGGGGCTTGATCGCAACCCCTTACTGCTTGGATACCTCTACCTCCAACTTCCTTTACTTGTCTGATAATATCCTACTCATCTTTCAAGCAGCTTAGCTGTCCCATTAGTCTATAGTGGTCTTCTTCTTCTTCGAACTTCTGAGGCACTTTGGTCCTCCCTTTAACACACAATTACTAACTCGGGGAGTAATTACTGTTATGGACCTGCCTCCATAACCAGGCAGGCAGGAGCCTTACCACACCTGCCACTGTATCCACGCTATCTGGTTGGCTGTGGCTCATTAGGAGCTCGGGGGTGGGGGGGTGGGGGGTGGAGGAGGGCGTTTGGATGAATGAGTGAGTAGCCAACTTGCTGTGTGACAACAGACAAAACCAGTGTCTGGATCCAGAAACGGATTAAGTGAGACATTCTAGAAGTGAGGCTTAAGCATGAGCATTTTTTAAAAAGTTCTCGAGTGGTTCCAGTGTGCCATCAGGGTTGAAACCACCGGGAAAGATCTTTCTTCAGCACCGCGCGTCTGTCAGGCGCGCCGGTGTCACTTGCTCGTCCCTCCACCAACACTCGCGGGCCGCCCAGGTGACAGGTCTTGGATGCCTCGGGGGCTACTCACCCGCTTCAGGTGCAGCTCCCGGAACTTGCGCAGCCTCTGTTCACGCTTCTGGGCGGCCAGATCCACGGCCCCTGCGAGGGTCCGCTTCCCCTCCTCCGCGCTGTCCACCGGCACCTGCGGCGGAGAGGACGGGCTAGAGGCGGGGCGGCCGGGGCCGATTCCCCTCACTGCCGCCGGATCCCACGGTTCGTGCGCCTCCCTCCCCGGCATCGCCTGTAAATGTGTCTAGCCGCAGACACCTTTATCCCCAAGCCCTGGGCAAAGCCCGCCACCCACCTCCCCAGCCTCGTCCTCAGCTGCCATCACCCGGCAGCGCTTTATCCCTCAGACTTCCGGCGGCAACAAATAACTTTTCCGACTCTCCCGCTCACTTCCGGCTGCCGGCAGCTACAGGTTTCAGGGGAAAGGCCCGCCCTTTTCTGCTTCTCCCTGGAGACGAGGAACCAATCCCCGCCCGCCGCAGCCCTGGGAGGGTATCCGATTGGGCCAGGCTAGTGAGGGGCATTGAGTAGCGACACCTGGGCGGCGCGTTAAAACCGAGGGGACCTGGCATCAGCGCCATTGGGACTGTAAAAGGGAGGATGAGGGGGAAAAGGGAGTAAACCACCCGATGTGTGAGAAAGCAACCCAAGCACAGGTTGTGCCCATCAACTAACCGACCTTGTAGTTCAGATTTCTGAATACTGAATACAAAGTAGATTCACAGTTACCATCACGTCGTCTTGTTTTAATCCTGCCTCCAGTTTATGGTCGCCCTGCTCAGCACAGCTGAGCTCCAAGAGAACAGCTGATGCCTTGCGGCCCAAACGATCCCTAGTGCAGGGTGTGAATTTCATACTCTTGAATGGATGAAGGAATAAACCGGTTGGAGATTATTTGGGATCTCGAGCATCTTCGTGATGCAGAAAGATTTCTTGGATTAATTTGAGGCTTTGACTTTCTTCGGAAAATTCTGCAAGAACGGCATTCTTCATCTGTCTGTCTACTCATTCAATAATGACCTGTTCTTATTTATTTACTAATTAGTGTATTCCCTGGTTCATCATTTATGAAAAAGAAATAATAAAGCAATACCCATGTCACAGAGTAGTTTGAAAACAAATTAGGTAATATGGGTGAAGTATCTGTGACTAGTACCTGGCCCATAGCAAATGATGAGTAATTGCTGACTTTTGCCAGTTGGCATTAGGTGTGCCCCTTTCCTGCCTGAGGTCTTAAATGTCTTTCTTCAGGGAAGCCTTCATCTCCACCCCCTGAAGAGTCAGTTTCCCCTGTTAGAGCTCATCATACTTTCTTCTTTGTTGCATTTACATAAGTGTAATTAAATAAATGTGGAATTGCTTGTTTAATGCCATTGATTTAAAGGAGACAAATTTCTTAACCACTATTAAAGCAGCAACTCTAGGCCTTTATTTTTTCTATATCATGGATGAATTAATGGAGGAATCTTACATGTATTTATATTCTTTAGGAACACAGAAATGTCAGCGACAAAATTATTTTCAGTAAGATCCCATCAGAATTACAGATTTTACAAAATATTTTTTTCAGAGCCCTATAAACTGAAACCAAATAATTAAGGAGAGTTTAATGAAGGGGCTGTTTACAAAGTTGTAGACTGAATTAAGAGAAACCAGAAAAAGAAAGTGAAGCATTCCAGGCCTAGGAGCAGGGGGAAGCCATTGGCTAACCCTAGTCCTAAAGAGGTAAGCAAAGGAGAAGTAGGAGAGGGTTTTCAGATAGAAGATGTGACCAAAGAAACCAGCCCATAATCCAGGCATGGAATAAGTATCCTGACCTCATTCTTTTCTTCTGTGGGTGCCACTCATTGGAAGGATCCAATGAGAAGAGAGCAATAAGCGAGAGAGCTTATTGATACAGACCCTACAGACCAGCACTGGTGAGTGCAGAACAGAGTGGACACTGGTGGAAGGTGGCTCCAAAGGAGCAAACAAAATATCCACTACAATTCTTTCCGTGGGACATGGTAACAATTTCATAATTTTTTGAAGTCTTAGAAGAGCTCTTTGTTCAAGTAATACTTACATAGATTTAGTAACAAAGAACAGAACAAGTTGTGTGGCCAATTGAATTTTCCAAGATGATTGAAGATCTTTCATCCTATGTACTATTCTTTTTTTTTTAAGATTTTAAAAATTTATTTTAAATTTTAATTAATTTAATTTAGATCACAAGTAAGCAGAGAGACAGGCAGAGAGAGGGAAGCAGACTCTCTGCTGAGCAGATCCCAGGACCCTGCGATCATGACCTGAGCCAAAGGCAGAGGCTTTAACCCACTGAACCACTCAGGGGCCCCTATGTGCTATTCTTACAATGTGACATTGACACACCTCCCAAGGAGAGGTAAGATCTATATCCCTAATCCTTGAATATGTGACTGCGGAGGAAGTGACACTACATGACTTCTGAGGCTAAGTCATAAAAGCGGAAACAGATGCCACCTGGTTGTTTTGAGATGCTTGTTTTTTGAACCCAGTTACCATTCTTTGAGGAGGCCTGAGCCAAATGGAGAGGTCATGTAGGACTGAACATTGGTACAATCCTCAGGAAGGGCAATTTGGCAATATTTATTTAAACGTTACAAAGACATTTCCTCTTTGACTCAGCTCTTATGCTGTTGGGGTTTATCCTACAGGTACAATTGCACAGGTATAACATGAATTATATGTAAACATTGCTTAGGACATCTATTTATTTTCTCATATCATTTAGTAAAGACATGATAGATTCATTGGGTGAGAATGCACAATATTCTTTTTTGGCTGTCATTTAAAGCTTGTTGGGTACATTTGGTAAAGCCTCTGTATACATCATAACATCTTGGTCAACAGAGGGAACAATAACAGTGGGATGGAATCTCCTTCATGCTCAGAGAAAGCCAGGGTGCGATGATCTAACCATCCAGGTGGAAATCACGGCCTAAGAACCATCCCATATAACCACTGAACTCCATTCAGAGCTGCTCAATAAACACCTGGACAGTGTGGCCTATTGGTGCCAAACCAGTCACTTTCCTTCAGTGTAACAGAATGCTCACAAAGTTCCAGATATTTATTTACATGTTGGGTGTAATTGGGTTGGTTCTGCTTAGAGTGATTTTGTTGTTGTTCCCAACATAGGGGTCCCTGGGTGTTCCAATGTCCATATCCTGGGGTAAGCCACATAAATCCATCCCAAATCTGGTTATAGCCATACATGGTTCTGACAGTCACATTTTTAGGATTCTTTTGGTTGACAGGTTGGTGGTCTGCCTGCATAGTCTGGTTAAAAGAAAAAGAATACTTATGTCCTGTGTCATTAATACTGTGCTGTAGGCTAGTCTTCTGGATCAGGTTTACTAATGTCAGATGTATTGTTCTTCCTTAATGTGTTGCTTTAGGACCTTCCAGTCTCCCCCCAGAAAGTGGTAATATCCACCATGGTAATTCTAATAAGCTAGAGAGAGGAAGCTGTCCACATATGCAGCAGTCGGATTGATTTTTGTTTTGGGCAAATGAGTGGGCTACTGCAGAAAGACATTTCCATCAGTTGTACGTCCCAGACTGGACACCATAGGATAAAGAGACACCTAACCAAATGATTTCTAAAAATTATATGATTGTACTTGGGCTGTGAGTTTTCTGTGCATTTATTTCTCATCTCTATTGGGAAAATTAACACAAGAGCTCCAGGGCTTTTTTTTTTTTTAAAGATTTTATTTATTTATTTGACAGAGAGAAATCACAAGTAGGCAGAGGCAGGCAGAGAGAGAGAGGGAAGCAGGCTCCCCGCTGAGCAGAGAGCCCAATGCAGGACTTGATCGATCCCAGGACCCTGAGATCATGACCTGAGCCAAAGGCAGCGGCTTAACCCACTGAGCCACCCAGGCGCCCCATCCAGGGCTTTTGGAACAAATGTGAGACAAAGTGATCTAAGGTTGTATCTGTTGTTAACCTCAATCAGTTCTAAAGAACTGGAGTTTATGAAAGAGGGGATTTTTACCACCAGTAGAGAAAACTGACCTGTGTCAAAGATCAAAAGTCATGAGAATTCTGATTGGAAGGAGTAATATCGCAAATATTTCAACTGGCTTAATCATCCTATAAAATACTCATATAACCTTCACGTTTCCTTAAATAAATAAATATATTTAGGCACCTAAGTATTCATAAAACTCCCCACTTTAGACAAGTATTTCTGTAATCAGAAATGCAAGGATCAGGGTCACATGTGTGAATAAAACTTTGGACAGTACAGCTGGCATAATAATCATAGGAGAAGAGGAATAAGAGAATTTAAAGTATGATGAAAAAATTTTTTGAAATTGTAATATACAGGCCTGGTCCAGAGTCTTGGGATAGCTCTCTACTCAGATGTCATCTGTTTTTGGGATGTCATAAGTTTCAATTCTCTGATAGAGAAGGGTGGCCCACCTCATATTAGAGCTTTCTTTAAATGAGAACCATGAACCAAAAAACCAATAACTTTGAGTTTAACTGCACAAAGATTTGTTCAAAGTAATCTGGTAGTCTCTTTTCCATTAAGGCTACAAAGAAAGCATCCTTGTGGAGATATCTTTTCCAATGGAGAGAATCTCCAGATTGAAGGCAGTGCTGTAGGATGTCTGTCTTCTGGGTGTACTCTGTGGAAGAACTTTTCTACCAAGGCACGCATTTTCTTTAAGGCCTCTTAAAGCCTTTATTCAAGGATTTATCCTTTAATTAATAAAGGTTCATGAATTCCTGAACTTAATCTCATAGGTCTCCCAGTTACTACTTCGAAGGACAATACTTTGTTTTTTGAAAGGTGTGGATCTTAAATTTAACAATATAATTGGCAGTTCCTTAGGCTAGGGTAAGTTGAAGGCTTCTCTAAATTTAGCTAGTTGGGTTTTAATTATACCATCTGTCTTTTCTGCCAATCCAGACTATTAATGAAAATGTAAAATAGGGGTGCCTGGGTGACTCAGCTGTTAAACAACTGCCTTTGGCTTGGGTCATGATCCCAGGGTCCTGGAACTGAATCCCTCATCAGGCTCCCTGCTCTGCAGGAGGTCTGCTTCTCCCTCTCCGACTCCCCATGCTTGTGTTCCTTCTCTCACTGTGTCTCTCTCTGTCAAATAAATAAAATCTAAAAAAAAAAGAAAATGTAAAATAGACCAAATATCAAAATTGTCTTAATTATTTGCCCACTAATGGGTCTGCCAATTGCTGTGCCATTCAGATGGGATTCTCTCATTGGGAGTGATGTTTCCTGACAGTAACTTGGCTATTGCTGATACAGTGGCTCTGTGACAAGGGAAGGCTTCTACCCAATGGGCATACATACAAATCATTACCAACCCATATTTACATCCCTGAGAAGGTGGAAGCTGGATAAAATCCGATTGGCATACCTCAAAGCGTCCTAAAGGCAGTGGGAAATGCCCCACAGGACTGCGAATAGGTTTCCCAGAATTATGTTTTGGATAAATTGGACAGTGCTGATAGATTTTGGATGCAGTTTTGTGGAAGGGTACGAAAAGTATTGTTTTCCTCAATTTATCATTTTTTTCTGTGCTCCAGTGGGTCATTTCATGAATGAATTTTGGAGTAGTTTCCTTGCGAATCAGGGAGGACAGGCAGTCCATCCGATCCAGACCAAAGATAGAATGAGCCAAATTTGCAATTTGATTTGACTGTCTTTTCTTTTCCTTAAAGGTGGCTTTCTGTTGAGTGTCTTGACTATTTGTTTTCAAACACCAATAGCGGTTGAAGGGAACATTCCTTTTAGAGTAAACCAGCTTTGTAAAAGCCACAGCTCTTGCTGTGGGTGTGATATATGGTTTCCTTTGGTTTTCTCCGTGTTTGTTACAAAGTGGCCAGGCCTTTTAATTACAGCACGTGACTTTGGTAATAGAATAGAATCTAATAGTTCTAACACATAAAAGCTATTTTTAATCTTTTGGCCAGAAGAGGTTAAAAATCGTTGTTGTTTGGAAAGCATACCAAAACCACGTGTGACACAAAGGCATGCCTGCTATCAGTATATCCTATCAGACATTTGTCTCTTGCCAGAATGCAAACTCTAGCTCAGGCCAAAAGTTCAGCCTGTTGAGGTTTCCAGTTATGGAATGAATGAATCACGGAGATAAAAGGTACAGGATAGGGAATAAATGTAGCCAGTCGTCTTGTAATAGGGTTGTGTGGTCACAGATGGTAGATACATTTCTGGTGAGCACAGCAAAACCTATACACTTGTTGAATCACTATGTCATGCACCTGAAACTAATGTAACATTGTGTGTCAACTATATAAGAGAAATGAAAACAGTTCAACATACAGAGCTGTAGGGGCCTAGGTAGGGGATTAGCCTTAAATATCTCTGTAGCTGGTTACAGCATATCTTGCTGGTATTTTCCCATTTTATCCCTTAAATAAGAATTACCAATGAACCCAATTATTCAGCCTTTATGATAGGGTTTTCTTGAAGACCTAGTCTATGAGTCAGCAGTGGATCAGTCATAGTAATATAGTCATGAGGAATCTCATCAGGGGAAAGAGGCAAAAAAAATTGCAGGGTTTAGGGATGCCCGGCTGGGGCTCCTGTCAGTGGAGCATGGGGCGTGGACTTACAACCCCTGGATCAATATCTCTTGTGAGTCCGAGCCCCACACTGGGTGTAGAGATTACTTAAAAATAAAACAAACAAACAAAAAGTAGCAGGGTTTAAAGAGTGACAGTTGGTGATAGAGAGGTTTGAAAGTGACAGCAGGAGAATGTCAGAGGAAGTTCATTTGCTAGCGGATGAAAGCTTTCACCAAACATGAAACTTAAATGATCTAGAGAAATTCATGATGGCTTCTTCTGTGTCTTCTGACAAAACAGCAGTGGCTGCTAGAGTTCTCACGCAGGGTAGCAGTCCTTAAGCCACTGGGTACTGGAGTACCCTGGAGACCCGTACTGGTCTCCATGTCTCTGTCATTAGCTTTGTGATCATGAACAAAGAGGAAGAAGGGCAATTGACAATTTGGAGTGCCCCAGAGCATGGATTGAGCAAGGTGTTTTACCTTCTCAAAAGCCTGTTGGTTTCATTTAGTCCAATGGAAGGGTTCTGGTTACAGTGACTTAAGTAAGGAATTTAAGGTTAGCGGAGAAATTAAGAATTCAGTTTCGGCAATATCCAGCTGGTCTCAGGAATCCCCACAACTGTTGTTTGTTTTGAGGAAGGGGAAGGGAGCCAATGCTTCTTATTCTTTCAGGATTGAAGAGAAATCCTTTGTCACTAATGACATATCCCAAATATTTAACTTGGGATATTTTATTTTTTTTAATTTATTTTTTCTCCCCCACCCCCTGACTTAGGGCATTTTCAATTATGATTTCTCTTTTGCTTTTTCCAGCTCACTCTTTTAACAGTTGGATACTGTCAATTGAACAAGCTCTTTACGAAGGGGAGCAAAGAAGATGGTGGCCCACATATTGTAATAAATAGAGTTTTGAAGGGAGGTTATATCAGCTGTGTCTGCTTTAAAGATTTGGGGTACATAAGTAGGGCACCCAGTGTGACCTTGAGATATAACTGTCTAGGTGTATTATTTTCCTTCCCAGGTGATGGGAAATAAAAATGGTCTGAGTCCACAGGGTATACTGAAGAGGGCACTACATGAATCCACTCCTGTGTAGATTAGCTGTCTGGAGGAACAGCAGAAAGTAAGGTGTGAGGATTAGGCACGCGTGGATGTTGTGGAACGGCAAAATTACTGACTGCTCTAAGGGCCTGCACAAACCTCCATCCTCTGCCACGAGATTTTCAGATGGGAAAAATTGGCATTTTATAACGACTAGTGCATGGAATAATCAATACATATATATACACACTCCTTGATTACAGGTTTAATCCCTTCAGTGGCTTCAGCATTTAGAGAATATTGTTACATATTAGGGAGTGGTTTAATATCAGTCTGACCATTTAGATAGGAGGGGCAGAGTGTATAGGTCTGATGTCTCTAGGACTTTTGAACAGAAGAGTGTCAGGGACAGTGTCCAGGAGGGGGTGCTGTAGGTTTTGAATTATAGGGAAGAAGAGTATTGATGTAGGCTTCTTTTGTATAGACTTTTCTGTGTGTGCTGTTCTGCTATTTGCAAAAATGTTCCCCCTGTCTTTTTATTTTATTTTTATTTATGTATTTTTTAAAAAAGATTTTTATTTATTTATTTGACAGAGAGCGATCACAAGTAGGCAGAGAGGCAGGCAGAGAGAGAGAAGGGAGGAAGCAGGCTCCCCGCTGAGCAGAGAGCCAGATGCGGGGCTCCATCCCAGGACCCTGGGATCATGACCTGAGCTGAAGGCAGAGGCCTTAACCCACTGAGCCACCCAGGTGCCCCCCCACCACCTTTTTAAAGTAATCGCTACACCCAAAGTGGGGCTCGAACTCATGACCCCGAGATCTAGAGTCAGATGTTCTATTGACTGAGCCAGCCAGGCACTCCCTTTCTATTTATTTATTTTAGAGCATTAAAAAAAATTTTTTTTTACCCGTTTTGAGAGAAGGAAAGGTATGCCTGATAAATCTCCAGAAAATCACAGCCTAACAGGTGAACAGCAATTGTAGGGATTGGAAGGAATGGATGAGTGCCTTGTAAAGGCCCCAGCTGAAAAAAGGATAGGCAGGGATTTAAAAACTGTCATGGGATATTAGTCAAGCCCACCATTTGTAACGTTTCTGTACTCTGATGAAGGGATACAGAGAGGCTGGTGGGGTTGAAAATTGAGTATTGCTCCCGTGTCTGTAAGATCTCCTGTCGCCTCATTCCCAGTATCAAGATTTATTTCCCCTACGGTGTCAGTTTGAGGTCATGGGAAGACCCAGACCTCCCGGCCTCAGAGCTGCCCTGTTCTGTCCTATGAGCAATCTTCCCCAGTTGCTGGTGTCCTTAGAGCGGGAAAGCGTTCTGAGGCTCTTGAAGCTGAATTTGTCTTGTTGGCAGCAAGACTTCTTCCAATGGCCAGGTTCTTCTGCAGCAATTGCAAACACCTTTGACAGGAAAAAGACCCTGAAGATTTTGGGGATTTCCAGGGGTTGTTAATTGTAATTGGAATTGGAGATGCATGATCTGGGAAGCTTGGGCTTGTGAGTCCTTTCTTTTTTGTTGCTCATTCTGTGGTGTGAGATAACTGATCAGCCAGATTAACCAGACCGTGAGGCTCCATAGTGGTCCAGCTGAGTTCGTGTCATTTACCAAAGGGACCAAGTTCACCCTTTAAACTGTTAGCAAGGTGGAGTTAAGCAAAAAGGGAGATTAAGGAAAAAAGACGTTTCATTTTGTTAATACCAGAGTATTGTTTATAAGTTTTTTCCAATCTATCACAATAATCAAAACTAGGTTCATCTGGCTATGGAGTACATTGTTGAATTTTTCTCTGATCTGTGGTCTTTGGAAAAATCACCATAACGGTTTTATGTAATTCTTCAGCTAGCTTAAAAGCATGTTTTTTTTCCTGTAGCCTTTTTGCTTAGAGAAATCACCAAAATGCTGTGTCCAGCCTATTTTCCCCATCCATTCCCCTGCATGACCCTCCCTCACAAGCATATGGGTAAGTCAGTAAAGGTCAGAATAACCAGGTTTGCAGATCTGAATAACTAAATTGAATTCCTTAGCAAATCCTAGAGGGTTTTCAAGAACATTGGGAAAGTCCTTGATAATGGCTTGTAATCCAAGGAGTGTAAGTAACTGATAAAGTCCTGGAGCCTCTTTCATTAGGTTTAATTTTAGAAGGAGTCTGGATGACTGGAGAACCTAGGGGATCCTCTGGGTTGTCATTATAGGATGGAAGTTCAGCTCGACTGGGATTTTATCAGTGGAGAGCAGAGGGAAAGGTGGAAGGAGGAGTGGTAGTTGCAGCAGTTAGCTCAGAAGACTGTAGTAAAACTTCCATAGTTTAGATACTCTCTGAGAGTAGTTACAGTTAGCGTTAAAAAGTTCATTTCTTGGGGCGCCTGGGTGGCTCAGTGGGTTAAGCCGCTGCCTTCAGCTCAGGTCATGATCCCAGGGTCCTGGGATCGAGCCCCGCATCGGGCTCTCTGCTCAGCGGGGAGCCTGCTTCCCTTCCTCTCTCTCTGCCTGCCTCTCTGCCTGCTTGTGATCTCTCTCTGTCAAATAAATAAATAAAATCTTTAAAAAAAAATAAGCTAAGTTTAAAAAAAAAAAAAAAAGGGCGCCTGGGTGGCTCAGTGGGTTAAGCCGCTGTCTTCGGCTCAGGTCATGATCTCAGGGTCCTGGGATCGAGGCCCACATCGGGCTCTCTGCTCAGCAGGGAGCCTGCTTCCTCCTCTCTCTCTCTGCCTGCCTCTCTGCCTGCTTGTGATCTCTCTCTGTCAAATAAATAAATAAAATCTTTAAAAAAAAAAAAGTTCATTTCTTATAAGGAGCCAGTTTAGAATTATTTAATTTCTGGGATGCTCCAAAGACCAATTTAAATGTACCTCCCGCCCCTGGTTGCTTGGTTTTCTTTTCATTTTCCAATTGTGCTTGCAAATAAACTAATTTTGGAATCTCAAACAATCCCCAAAGTGGCCATAGTAAGGACAAGTCATTTTCAGTCCGATTGGTCCGACAACACTGAAACTTATAAGGAATGGACCCATAATATTTGAACATAAATACAGCTGGGCTTCCAGATGGGGATTGCTCTCCAGCAGCAATTTTTGAAACCAAACACTCTATTTCATAATCAATCACCAGACAGAAAAGCATCTCTCTCTGTAAATCACACGGATAGAAACTGGCACCAGAAAGACACCCAAAGAAATTAGGACTGAACCTTAACCAAAAAAAGGAGATTGGGAACCAAGAGGATTTACCACCAGAAGAACCTGAGGGGAGAGGTTAGAGCACAATATGCTCAGGAAGTTACCCTGCTCAAATCCAGCGTGCCTCGGAAGTCAGAGCGGTGTGTTGCTTCTGATGCCATAGTCAACTGAGAAAAGAAGGCAAAACTGAAAAGGAACAAAGGCCTTTATTTGGGGTCTCGGAGTTGCAATTTGGGCAGCATAGATTACAGCAGCAACCAGAAAAATGTGTGGGGAAACAAGTGTAGGGAAAACAAGGGGCTTTTATGAGAAAGGGGAAGGGGGGCAATTAAATGACTTAAATAAAAGAAAACGAAATTGTCAGTTGGTACTCCCAGGCTGAACAGCTCTGGGTTACACTTGGATGGACTGATTTACTGTTGCTAACTAATGAAACTACCCCTGATATGCATGGATTCCTCCGTCTTCGGAAAGTCCACACTGACAGTGTTAAAGGCCAGATGTCGGTCCCCCCTTTGACTCTAATAAGGACTGTTCCTAAGACGATTGCTGTTTCTGGTCTAGTTCAAATGTCTTTTTGCCCTGATCCAGAGTTCATTAGCTATTTGTTTTAAAAAGGAAGATGGAGCTTCTCTCAACACGGAGTCCCTCCTATCTGGAAACTACACAGTTCTGCAGCGGAGGAGAAAACGACCGGATGAGGAAAGGATCTCACACTACCCAAGAGAATGAAAGTGGTGACTGTTGACAGTACTGGAGGCTACATGAGACAAGGCAGGCCAGGAAGAGCCACCTCGCAGGAGGAGATACTGAGGCTAAGTGCTGGATGGCAAACACTCTTCGCTCCAAGAAGTGGCATGGACTTGGGACGACTTTCTTCCTTTTTTTTTTTTTTTAAAGATTTTATTTATTTGTTTGACAGAGAGAGAGAGAGAGAGAGAGAGAGAGAAAGACCACAAGTAGGCAGAGAGGTAGGCTGAGAGTGGGGGAAGCAGGCTCCCAGCCGAACAGAGAGCCCAATGTGGGGCTCGATCCCAAGATCCTGAGATCATGACCTGAGCAGAAGGCAGAGGCTTTAACCCACTGAGCCACCCAGATGCCTCTTGGGACGACTTTCTACTCTGCTTCAAGTTCGCCTGGTCCCACCCAGCCGTCCTTTGCAGAGCACATTCCAGTACAAGCCCCTTCGCTTCCTCCCTCCCCGCCCTTACCTCTGAGGTCTTTTGCGGCTGCGCAAGGCTCTACCCAATCAAAAACTTCTCACTGTTAAAAGGAGCAGGGATTGGCCCCAAGCCCTGAAACCGCCAGGAAGGGGCGGGGCTTATAGTAGGTTTTTAATACGTATCCGCGGGTGGGCCCACAGGCAGGCGGAAGTGGTAGGTGTTATTGTCGGAAGTGGCGAGAGAGAGATTGTGATGGCGGCTGCGATTTTAGCTGAGAAGGTAAGTTCTGCCAGCTCTACCCAGAGATTTTTGTTGGGGGGGGGGAGGGAGGCTCCGGGAAAGCACGAAAGGGGAGACGTGGGGAGATGCCTGGGTCCTGGGCCAGGGAGGCGTAGACGCTGTGAATTCGGGGTCGGTGTGAGGCCTCGGCTCGGCCCGGCCCGGCGGGATCCGCGGGGAGTCATCCCAAGCCGCCCCGCCTCCAGGTGTACCTCCTCGCCGCAGGTGCCGGTGGACAGCGCAGAAGAGAGGGAGCAGCCCCTGGCGGCTGCCGCGGAACTGGCTGCCCAGAAGCGCGAACAGAGGCTGCGCAAATTCCGGGAGTTGCACCTGAAGCGGGTGAGTAGCCCCCGAGGCACCTGAGGTGGGTCACTCTGGCAGGCCCATGCGCGTTCGTGGAGGGACGAGGAAGCCGCAAAACCTTGTCTGACAGACCTGCATACTTGGAAGAAGTATCTATCCCGGTGGTTCTCAACCCTGGCAGCAGATTGAAATCACCTGTGAAAGTAACACGCTCTCTCCAACCTTCTCACCCATTTCCGATTTAACTAATCTGGGCTAGATTTGGGAGTCTCTATTTTTAATAGCCTCCCTGCTGTATGAGTCTGATAAACTCTTCATTTTACCTATGGGATATATGGAGCTAGAGACTGGAAGAAACTAGTCCGTGTTAATAAGAGAGCTGGTTGCCTGTTCATTAAAAAATAATCAGCACATCTCTCTTTTTAAAAAGATATTATTTATTTATTTGACAGGGACACACAGGGGGAGTGGGAGAGGGAGAAGCAGGATTCCCACAGAGCAGGGAATCCAGATTTGGGCCTTGATCTCAGGACCCTGGGATCATGACCTGAGCCGAAGGCATCCGCCTAGCAACTGAGGCGCCCAGGTGCCCTAATCAGCACATCTCTAAAAGTGTATAGTGTCAGTGGCTCACCTAGTTGGTGGAAAACTTGATGACTATGATAGGGCTTTTGCTTCTAAGTAGAAGTTTTTCTTTTCTTCTTCTTTTTTTTTTCTAAAAAGGTTTGATTTATTTTTTTTAAAAGATTTTATTTATTAATTTGACAGAGAGAAATCACAAGTAGACGGAGAGGCAGGCAGAGAGAGAGAGAGAGAGAGAGAGAAGCAGGCTCCCTGCTGAGCAGGGAGCCCGACTCGGGACTCGATCCCAGGACCCTGAGATCATGACCTGAGCTGAAGGCAGCGGCTTAACCCACTGAGCCACCCAGGCTCCCCAAGATTTGATTTATTTGAGAGAACACAGCCCAGTGGGGAGAAGAGTGGGAACGTCAGGGGGAAAGGGAGAAGCAGACTCCCTGCTGAGCAGGGAGTCTAATGTGGGGCTCCATCTCAGGACTCTGAGATCATGACCTGAGCCGAAGGCAGATGCTGAACCGACTGAGCCACTGAGGCACCCCACTTAAATTCATTTTAAATCATACTCTTCATAGAGTAAGTCAAATGGAAAATACCTTTTTTTTTTTTTACCATAAACTGTTAAAATATGTAAAAAGGAGAAGGGATTTGAAAAGGATTAGAGGTACTAAGATTAGTGTTAAAGCCTCAGACCCCAAATTGAAGTTTTTTGCTTGAATTAGGATTAAAAGAGAATTGAGGGGTGCCTGGGTGGCCCAGTCGGTTAAGCATCCACTCTTGGTTTCAGCTCAGGCTGTGATCTCGGGATACTGAGATCAAGCCCCGCATTGGGCTCTGTGCTCTGTGCAGAGTCTGCTTGAGATTCTCTCTCCCTCTCTCGCTTGTGCATGCGCACACTTGTTTGCTGTCTCTCTCTCTCTCAAATAAATAAATCCTTAATTTAAAACCTAACTAGGCCATTCCCTTGCTTAAAATCCTTTGATGGTTATCTGTTGCTTTTAGGATAAAATGGAGTCCCCTTGTTAATGTGTCTTACCTGACCCTTTTCAAAGTGGGCAAGATTTTTTTTTTTTTAATATTTTTATTTATTTATTTGACAGAGATCACAAGTAGGCAGAGAGGCAGGCAGAAGGAGAGAGGAGGAAGCAGGCTCCCTGCTTGAGCAGAGAGCCCGACGCGGGGCTCGATCCCAGGACTCCGAGATCATGACCTGAACTGAAGGCAGAGGCTTTAACCCACTGAGCCACCCAGGCACCCCCAAAGTGGGCAAGATTTTGTTTGGACTTATTTTCATGTCCCTGACAGCTGACAAACTTTTTTTGTGTTATGTATTTAGAATGAAGCTCGTAAATTAAATCACCAGGAAGTTGTTGAAGAAGATAAAAGACTTAAGTTACCTGCTAACTGGGAAGCCAGAAAAGCTCGTCTAGAATGGGAGCTACAGGAAGAAGAAAAGAAGAAGGTTAGGATCTACTCTGCTGGCTTCATAAGTGGTTTATTCAGTCATTCTGTTGTAGTGAGACCGTAATAGCTGGTTTTGTACACTGGCTGTGGAGCAGACTTCAGGAGTCCATGTGGTAGCCCTCCTGTTTATTAGCAGCAACACTTTGGGGGAGTTATTTCATCTCTTTGTGCCTCTCTTTTCTCATTTGTAAAATGGGGACTGTAATAATGATTTGAGTTCAGACGAATTAAATGAGTCAGTGCATGTAAAACATTTCCAAGGGGACCTGGCACCTACCGCCTGCTGAACATGTGTTTTAAATTGAGGCGCGCACCCTTACACACCATAGCAGGTTCCCAGATGGCCTCCAAGTAGTGATCATTAGTTTTAAAATCTTGCCTGATATCTTTGTTTAACCTGGAGTTAAAATAGATCCAATACTTGCTTAGATCATCATTGCAGGTATTAGCTTCTTTTCCCTCTTAGGAATGTGCGGCTAGAGGGGAGGACTATGAGAAAGTGAAGCTGCTGGAGATCAGTGCAGAAGATGCAGAAAGATGGGAGAGGAAGAAGAGGAGGAAAAACCCCGACCTGGGGTTCTCAGGTAAAGCTCGACTTTCTGTGACCAAATGGCCTCAGTATATTAGTATTATCTTCAGTGTTTCTGGTTTTAAGAAAGGATATCCATGGGCACTGCCCTCCCGCCCCACCAAAAAAGAAAAAAAGGTTATGTCCAAGAATATTCTCCAAGAGGTCTAAACCCAAGAAAAATACAAATACATCTCATAGGGCAGAAGTAAAAAAGGCTGTACTTCAGCCAGCTGCATTTTTTTGTTTTTTTTGTGGTCAAAGTAGCAAAAGCCTGTATCTTCAGCATCTTCAGGGTAGAAGTTATGCCTAGTGTCTTGTGCAGATATTACTAATAATGATTTTGATGTTCTTTGGATCGTAATGACAAAACAGGGATATCTATCTTCTCCTATTTTCCTTTTTAAAGATATTTATTTATTTATTTATTTGACAGAGAGAGAGATCACAAGTAGGCAGAGAGGCAGGCAGAGAGAGAGAGGAGGAAGCAGGTTCCCTGCTGAGCAGAGAGCCCGATGCGGGACTCGATCCCAGGATCCTGAGATCATGACCTGAGCCGAAGGCAGCGGCTTAACCCACTGAGCCACCCAGGCGCCCCTCCTATTTTCCTTTTATCTTTATTGTTTTTTTCCCCTCTTTTTATCTTTAGATTATGCTGCTGCCCAGTTACGCCAGTATCATCGGCTGACCAAGCAGATCAAACCTGACATGGAAACCTATGAGAGACTGAGAGAAAAACAGTAAGTTGACATTAGTTAATGCAGGTCCTGTGTTAATTCTGAAGGGACATAAGGGCATGTGTGTGTGTGTATTTGTGTGTGGTGTATACATACATACACATATACATAAATACAAACACACTTTAAAGCTTAGGTCATGGTCACCAGCAGCTGCCTATGAGTGCTTTCTGGCCTTGCCCATACTATTTATTGCTCACTCCACAGCAGTTCAGCTAACCCCTGGTCATTGTTCCAGCTGGGCATTTGAAGACTGGGTGTTGAGAGTTCAACAGCCAAATTATTGTAGTTGGTCAGATGTTTTAGGAGGCTGAATGCTTTAATGCCGAGATGGGTGAATATTTTCTTTTTTTTTTTTTTTCTTTTAAGATTTAATTTACTTATTTGACACACAGAGATCACAAGCAGGCAGAGAGGCAGGCTGAGAGAGAGGAGGAAGCTCTCTGTGCTGAGCAGAGAGCCCGATGCGGGGCTCGTTCCCAGGACCCCAAGATCATGACCCAAGCTGAAGGCAGAGACTTTAACCCACTGAGCCACCCAGGTGCCCCTGGGTGAACATTTTCTACATAGATTTTAGGTTTGTGGGCTCTTTGGTCTCCATCCCAACTACTCTGCGCTGCTGCTGTGATGTGAAAACAGTCATGGAGGATACATGAATGAGTGGGTGTGTCTGGGGCCCAGTAAGATGTTTGCAAAAGCTGGTGCTGCGGTTTGCTGACCCTTGTGCATTAGTGGGGAGAGGAAGAAGCTGAACCGAGAGGCATGTCCCTTAACCTTTGGCCCTTGACTCAAATCTGTAGAATGAATGTGCTGGGGGAGGGGATATCTTTGGTCCCTTCCAATTTTAGCATATATATATATATATATATATATATATATATAAAAGATAAGGTAGGATCCCACATTCAACACTGTATGTATTTTAATGTATATAATGTGTAAAATAATGTGTATGTTTTATTGCTCACCAGGAGTGGTAGTTTGGTTTGAAATTTGCAAATGTTGAACTGTCTAGTGTTACTTTAAGTCCGTTTTGCTCTCTTTTCAGTGGAGAAGAGTTTTTCCCAACATCCAACAGCCTTCTTCATGGAACACACGTGCCTTCCACAGAAGAGGTTGACAGGATGGTCATGGATCTGGAAAAACAGTGAGTACTCAGTACAGCAGCCTGAACTTTAAAATTTAACGACAAAATGGACCTAGCGAGTTTAGAGTGAATTGAAAGAGCAGGTACTGTTCCTGCTCATTTCTGACTCAGTGTCTGTATTGGTTTTGGGTACGGATGGCATGTGCCAGTCCAATCCATATAATGTGGGAGCAGGCGCCAAATATCGCTGAAATGGAGTTGTCATAATTGAAGCAGGGAAAGGTCCAAAGAAAATGATTCTTTAAGGGCTTTGACCTTCATAACTATTCCATTATTTGATTTGAAGAAGTACGAATGTTCCAGTAAATGTACCCTTGTTATATTTGTGTTTCTTAATACTGATGCGGGTGAATATTAGAGCAGAATTATATTTTAGAAGTTAGTACATATGACTGTTAAAAATACTATCTAGTATGTAGTGTGTCTTCTATTCACATTAGCTGTGGCTGTTACTAATGTAAGTACTGTAATTTTCTTCTGGGTAGAACTTCATGTGTCTAGTGGCAGCAGTGTATCATTGCTCTTTTTAGAAGCATTCCAAGGATGAGTTTGTATTTATTGATTTTCAGGATTTGTACCCAGGGTTGTGTTACCAATTAGCAATTTCAGTTTGATTTTTAAGTTTTTTTTTTTTTTAAGATTTTATTTATTTATTTGACAGAGATCACAAGTAGGCAGAGAGGCAGGCCGAGAGAGAGGGGAAGGGAAGCAGGCTTCTCACTGAGCAGAGAGCCCGATGTAGGGCTCGATCCCAGGACCCTGGGATCATGACCTGAGCTGAACGCAGAGGCTTTAACCCACTGAGCCACCCAGGCACCCCTACAGTTTGATCTTGATGAAAACTACCCCCACCCCTCACATGTGCTATTTTGAGTGCACTGATTCTGTTCTTAACTATTTGGCCATGTTTTGTTAAGATTACAAAATTCAAAATTGCCTTTTTTTTTTTTAAAGATTTTATTTATTTATTTGAGAGAGAAAGAATGAACAAGCTGTGAGGAGGGGCAGAGGCAGATGGAGAAGCAGGCTTTCTGCTGAGCAGGGAACCCGACACAGGGCTCGATACCAGGACTGTGGGATCTTGACCTGAGCTGAAGGCAGACATTTAACTGACTGAGCCACCCAGGTGTCCCCAGAATTGCCTTTTTAAAAAAAAAAAAATTTTTTTTCCCTTTCTCCAGAATTGAAAAACGAGACAAGTATAGCCGGAGACGTCCTTATAATGATGATGCAGACATCGACTACATTAATGAAAGGAATGCCAAATTCAACAAGAAGGCAGAAAGGTTCTATGGGAAATATACAGCTGAAATTAAACAGAATTTGGAAAGAGGAACAGCAGTGTAATCCCTTTAGAAACTGTTTTCAGAAGCTTTGAGAATGCTGGGAAATTGAAGTTCTCTTCAGATTTCTACCAGGAAACCAGGACTCCTGTCTACTATGCCTTCCCACTCAGCATTTAGAAATAAATGTTTTTTCTTAAATGTACACTTCCATGTATATTTCCGCATTTCTGTGCTTGGATATAAGATGTATTTTAAGAGGTAGTGTACTTTGTAAAAAATCTACTTTGTATGAATACTAATTATTTTTCTATGTATTTTAAATGGGTAGGATTATTTAATCTTTGAAGCATCTTGGGCTTAAGATTGTTGGCATCATACATAAATGCAGTCATTGTTGCTTTGAATGTTAGGAATTTGACGAAAGCTAGAGCTGGACTCAACAACTTTTTGAGGTTATAGACTCGGAAGCTAAGTATAGCAAGGAGGAACATGGCCGTGGCTACTGGTGGGCTGTTTCTCTCTACCCATGGCCTTTTATGACCAAGTTCAGGAAGCAGCAGAACTATCTTCCTGTGATTATTGACCATGTACAGTTCCTTTTATAAAAAGCAGATAGAGAATCCCTATGAAGCACTAGCATTTAAAACAAGAATTTATATATTTGTATATATATATGCAAGATTATGTGCTTTCATTGAATAAACATTAAAATTTTTTTGATTATGGGGAAGTCAAAACAGTCAAAAGAAGACTGAGTACAATGAATCCCATATACCCAATACCTGTCTTCAGTAATCAACTCTTGGCCAGTCTTGTTTCATCTTCATTTCTATCTCCTTTCCCCTCCATGAGTCCCATGTTATTTTGAAGCAAATATTAAATGTATAATTTTGCCTATCAGTAACTGAAAGATAAGACCACTATACTATTATACAACGATATTTTAATAAAAAAGTCCAGAGAGAAAGATTGGTGTAATTTTTTCTATGTGTTGTTTAAAATGAGGACATTCCAAATCTGAAAGAGGGAAATCTCACAAATATATGAGCGTTTGTGTTTAAAGACAGTTTAACGTTAAATACCACTGGTGATTATCCCCTTGTAGAATTTATGTAGCACTTTCTATGCTCATTTTGTTACTGCTGCTACCATTTCTGTGTGCAGGTAGGTCTGATCACAGGGCCCTGATGCTGCCTTTCAACATACATTGAGTATGTTTCAGTTTCTGTTACACTAAGTTCAAGTCTTTGATCCTGAATGTTGCAATAATTTTTTTTTTTTAAAGATTTTATTTGGGGCGCCTGGGTGGCTCAGTGGGTTGAACCTCTGCCTTCGGCTCAGGTCATGATCTCAGGGTCCTGGGATCAAGTCCCACATTGGGCTCTCTGCTTGGCAGGGAGACTGCTTCCCCCCCTCTCTCTGCCTCTCTGCCTGCTTGTGATCTCTCTCTCTCTGTCAAATAAATAAAATCTTAAAAAAAAATAAAGATTTTATTTATTTGACAGATCACAAGCAGGCAGAGAGGCAGGCAGAGAGAGAGAGAGGAGGAAGCAGGCTTCCTGCTGAGCAGAGAGCCCGATGTGGGGCTTGATTCCAGGACCCTGGGATCATGACCTGAGCCAAAGGCAGAGGCTTTAACACACTGAGCCACCCAGGCACCCGCAATAGCTTTTTAAAAAAGAGTCAAAACGTTGTCAGATGTATTTAAAAGCACAGTCTGCTATAAGCCAGCAAGGTGTATTCTAAGAATGCAGGAGTAGCTTATAGACCTGTTAGTTGCATGTCCAATAGCAATTAGCAGTTTTTCATTACCCACCAGAACTTTGATTTTTTTGTGAGTTTGTGGTAAAATTTCTAGCTAAACGTGTGCTTCTCCAGATTGACTTGATATACGTGGTCAGATTAGTTAGAGTTCTGGCCAATAGAACACCAACTAAGTTATGTTGAGAAACTCTTTGCTTTCTTGGTAGGGGAATTGCTACTCCCGGCTTCCCCCTTCCTTCCTGCTTGGATCACAAACCTGAGGCCTGGGGTTGTAGTAGCCATGTTGTGCTGTGAGGTAACAAGTATGAGGACAAAGGTCAGGGTGCTGATTTCGAGCAGAGCTTGAGTCCCTGTTGACATAGCCAAGTAGCTACACTAGCTCCAGGAGTCTCTTCCTGTTTCTTGCCACCGAGTAAAGTTATGACCAGTGCACGGTTCAATTTCAGGTTGTCTGTTGATAAATATTACATATACAAAAGTCAATATGCGTGTGTAAACATTACAGAAACAGCTTATCCAGTCTAAAAATAAGTATGTAGGAATGGAGATGAGAGGGAATAGTTACAGTAAAAATTAGCTATTTAGACACAAATTTAATTGGAAGGTTTTCATACAACCTATGTGAAGAAAATTAGAAAATTCAGTTGAAGGAGTGAACAGGGGACTTCTACTTCCAACCAAGATGGACTGACAAGAAACAAAAGATTTACCTTACCTTAAAATGACCGGAAAAAAAAAGTATATATGAAACAAGTTTTCAAGATAGTAGAAGTCAGGCAAGGAAGGTCAGTGGACTCTAAGAGGGGAAACAAACAAGGATAGCCCTATGATCACTCCAGCTCACTGCCTTTAAAGAACTTCCAGGCTGTGGTGTGTGGAGGAAGAAGCCAGGTGGAGCCTGGCGGCTCCCTTAGTTGAGGAGATAGAGCTGGAAGCCTGGGGAGACCACGGTGGCAAGGGCTCACGTTGCCTTTCTGGAAAAGGAGGGAACCGCCCACAGAGAACTCAGCAAATGCACAGAGGCCCCCACCCTCTCCCCTCTCCCCCTCAGCATGAGCCAGAATAAGA
The DNA here is from genome assembly GCF_020171115.1 of Neogale vison. Taxonomy (NCBI): domain Eukaryota; kingdom Metazoa; phylum Chordata; class Mammalia; order Carnivora; family Mustelidae; genus Neogale; species Neogale vison. The sequence goes on along the minus strand of NC_058092.1, from coordinate 18,664,228 downwards.
TCAGCATGTGTGTGAAATGATGGGGGAGGAAAGAACTCCCCAAATGGAGTGGGGGGAATAGGACCTGGCACTCATGTGTGGCCAGGAATAGCGGTTATCTACCAGCTGGAAGGGAAAAGATCATAATTCATGGGGTAGAATACTGAGGAGGATTTCCTCTGTAGTAGAGAAAATGAGCTGTAGACCAAATGCTGCTTGAGTCTTGTCTAAAAACTTAAAATTAAGATATGACAGAATCAAACTATTTCCAAGTAATTTGAATGCATTCCAGAATGAAGATTAAGAATTATTGGTTTTAAAAAACATAGAAACCTCCAGGACCCCAAAACGCCAAATTCACAATGTTTAGCATCTAATCAGAGAAACTGGAAAATTGGACCCAATGTGTGAGATGATATAGACATTTGGATTAGGAGACAAAACAGTTACTGTAACTGTTCTGCACATGATCAAAAGGGTAGAGACACGAAGACAGATAACAAAAAAGACCCATACTGAACTTCTCAACATGAAAACTACACATCCGAGGTGAAAAATACACCAGGTAGGTTTAACTGCGGATGAGACATCGCAGAAGAAGAGATGTGTGAACTTGAAGACAAAGCAATGGGAACCATCTAAAATGCAGTAAGAGAGTAAAAAAGAATTCAAAAACATGAGCAGGGCATCAGTGAATTGTGTGACCTGAATGTGTCATTTGGAGTTTCCAAAAGGCAGAAACATGGCTGCCCACTGGAGGCTCCGGATCTGAAGTCTGGTCTGTCTGTTCAAATGTGAGCAAACACGAGAGCTGCTGTGAAAGCACATTAGCACTGTGCTGAGGCTTTCCACTTGCCAGTTGCCAGGTTGCAAAAGAATCCTCTCTCTTGTGCTCACCTGTGGGACACATCTTGCTCTTTGGGAAATGCTATACAAGCAGCAAGGAGATGCTTTAAACCAGCCCTTCCATCCACGTGACTGACGAAATTGAGCATTTGAACAAGGAAATAAGGTCTATTAGGGGGGCCTACGTAGAGGACAGTGGTGGAAATGGAAATGGGGATGTTCTTTCTCTCTAGATGGATGTGGTAGGAAAGGGAAGCAATATTAGGAATCCCCTGCCCTTGGATCCCAACCTGATTGCTCTTGAGTCCCTGTTAGCTATTGTATATTCAAAGGGAGCAGGAACCGCTGCTCTGTTCATCATCCCATTCCAATAGTCCTGGCTGGGTCATGTACTTCTAACAGAGTTCCTCTTTCTCCCCGCCCATGCCCATTAGGGCACGGCCGCCTTCCCACTGGCCCTTTCTCTACCAACGCTGTGATGGCTTACTGAAAACACCTTCCTCTTTGGCTCATTTATTTCAAAGGCCTTCTCAGTGTGGGCGTCATTATTACTTGACTCAGCTATGTTATCTCACTTGAAAGATGGAGTTGAACGGTTTTTGGCCAAGTGGTGGAGCTGACCCAAACAGAATGATCTCTTGTAGTTGCAATTACTTATAGAACAGCGTAATGTTCCATGTTGGCTCTGGAGTACATTTGACCCTGCTGGAATCCTCTTACAGCTTTAAGAAATGGGGACAATCATGGCACTAGCTGCCTAGGATTGCTGTTGGTTTTAAACAGAAAATCCACACAAAGTGCTTAGTGCAGCAGGCAGGTGCAGAGTAAGTGCCTGTGCATATTGGTGAGGATCCTGTGACTATCATCTTGTTCCCCAGTAGGGCTCTCCTCACTCCACCAGGACAAGTGGCACTGTGAGATAGCCATGGATTAAAGTGGCTTGGGGGGCTCAGTCCATTGAGTGTCTGATTCTTTGTTTAGGGTCAGGTCATGATCTGATGGTTGTGGGGTTGAGCCCCACGTTGGGTTCCATGCTCAGCGCTGAATCTGCTTCACATTCCTTCTCCCTTTGCTTTAACCCACCCAGTCACATGCAGGTGCAGGCTTTCTCTCTCTCTAAAATAGATACATAAATAAAATCTAAAAAAAAAAAATTAAATGGCCTGGATTAAAATGCCAGTTCTTTCTTTTGCCAGACAAAAGATCTTGGGCAAAGGACCTTGTATCAGTCTGCAAGGGCTGTTGGAAAGGAACACCACAGCCTGGGTTAGGGGGTGGTAAGCAACAGAAATGTATTTTTTTCCCTGTTCTGGAGGTTAGAAGCCCATGAGCAAGGTGCCACCGGTGTTGAGGACTCTCTCTCTGGTTTGCAGATGGTTGTCTGGCTGTGCCCTCACGTGGCTTTTTCTCCATGTCCACGTGGTGGCACTTCCTCTCCTTATAAGGACACCAGTCCTATTAGATTAGGCCCCCTCTCTTATGACTTCATTCAACCTCAATGATTTCCTTAAAGGTCCTGTCTCCAAATATAAACACTGGGGCTTAAGACTTCTGTGTATTCTTGGGGGTGGCATGATGAGGTCCATAATGTCACCCACCCCCTTCATGCTTCCTTTTCCCTCAGCTTCCTAAAGTGTTCATAATCTCTACCTCGGAGGGTTGTTGGGAGTGTCACGTGCTTGGACCAGTGCCTGGTTCCTAGCGGGATCGATGTTAAGTTATAACAGCAATTACAAAATGAATGAATATGATCGTCTTCATGGACATCTCCTATACGTGGTCTTTTCTCTTTTCTCACTTCCGAATCAAGACAATGCAAACCCGAATGTTCAGAAATCTCAGAGGGAGGTAAGAGTTCCATGGGACATCCGCCCTGTCCCCAAGACTGTTGGCAGCAAAGACTTCCTCTTCTTGCCGGTCTGAAGTTTTGAAATGACAGGAAGCCTTGAGCCGTGGAGGCCCCCTTCCCTCTCCCCCTCCTGCAGCACAGCTGGTAACAGCTACCCAGTGTTCTCTGTACGCCCTGGCCGTGCTCCTCCGGGACTCTCTTCAGAAGCGCATCATTTATGCAAGATTAACTTTGTGCTCTCCGTGGGCTGCTTCTTTGGTCCAAGGCAGTTAGAGTCAAAATCCAGCTTCCGACAAATGACAACTACTTGCAAAACCCAGGGATCCGAGGACCAGAGGTCCCACTTGGCTTTCTGCTACAATAGAACCAGAATACACAGTTAAATCATTAAAAAAAAAAAAAAAGACAAAACCCAAGACACTCTTAACCTTAAAAATGTTCACATTCTGGATGAATAGTTTAGCTTTGGATCCGGTCTTGTCCCCTTAGATGAGGTTGGCGGATTTTTGTTTGGAAACCTACAGGCTGTTGGGAGTTCCGGAGGCTGGAGCCCAGGAGAAACCAGGAGATACTGACATCTCGTGTGTGTGTGTGTGTGTGTGTGTGTGTGCACGCGTGTCTGTGATAGGTTGGGAGGGGCAAGTGTGTTTCTTCAGCTGGAAATGGCCCCCTCGGAAGAGTTGCAGAAAATACCCCCAAATCTCAGAAATACAGCCTAGAATGCATGAAATCTTCCATACATACGTCATTTATCACATAGGTGTAATGGTTACATGTAAAACATCTACAATATACCAGAATTTTTACAAAATCCTGTCTTGACATTTCTCATTCTATTTAACATAATAGAGGCCATGAAAGAAGGATTGGCCGAGCCCTCTCCTGTTGCTCAGTGGCCAGTGTGCCATGGACCCACACAAAGCCGAAAGTGTGTGGGGTCTGAGAGCCTGGACCTTTGAACACTGCCCTGAGATCACAGGGGGCTGTTTAGTGCCCTCTTGTGGGGTTCACGGAGCATAGCTTCCAGTCAGTTCTGTATTATTTTCTATTTTTAAAAGATTTTCTTTTTTTGTTTGATAGAGATCACAAGTAGGTAGAGACGCAGGCATAGAGAGAGAGGGGGAATCAGGCTCCCTGCTGAGCAGAGAGCCCGATGTGGGACTCAATCAGGACTCTAGGATCATGACCTGAGCTAAAGTCAGAGGCTTTAACCCACTGAGCCACCCAGGCGCCCCCAGTTCTGTACTTTTTTTTTTTTTTAAATCCAAGAAGCAGGCAAACGTTTTGTTTCAAGTTACATCAATCCATAGTCATTGTAGAAAATTACTTCCTCCAGTCTGGGGGTGTGCGTGTGGATTTTGATTGGTTTATTAAATCCTTAAGTATAGGAACCATGGGAACTATCTTAAACCTCTTTTTAAAAATCTGCTGTTTAGTTTGCATACAATAAAGTGCACACTCTTGAGGGCCTATCTAGATGAGTCTTTACATATTTGTAGATGTGGGCAACCACCAACAAGGTCAAGCCATGGAAGGATCCCTCACGACCTCTTGCAGTCAAACCGCCCCCAAGAGTAACGAGTATTCTGCCTTCTATCACTTTAGAGCCGTTTGCCAGCCTTGGATCTTTCTATAAATCACACCCTACAGTATCTACCCTTTTGGGTCCTGACTTTCTTCACCCAACACTGTGTCTAGAGTGAGATCTGTCCAGGTTGTGTGTGGGGCTTGGTTTCACCTTACACTGATTTTCAACTTCAACATCATCTAATTCTATGAGGGAGGAGGAGATGAGGGGAGAATAAAACCAAAAGAGACCCTTGATGTCGTTTTGGAGATGATGGTTCCAGGCTCTTCAGGACAATGAGGATTACTTTGAAAGGAGAAGACTTCAGTGACCTATCCCACCATGGCACATGGCCTGTGGGGGAGAGATAATCTGTCTGTCTCCTTAATGAATGGCTTTTTTAAAAAAAAGATTTTTAAAATTTATTCATTTGACAGAGAGATAGAAATCACAAGTAGGCAGAGAGGCAGGCAGAGAGAGAGGAAGGGAAGCAGGCTCCCTGCCGAACAGAGAGCCCAACACGGGGCTCGATCCCAGGACCCCGAGACCATGACCCGAGCCGAAAGCAGAGGCTTAACCTACTGAGCCACCCAGCCGCCCCACAGGATGGCTCTTTAGATCAAGAGGAGCTGTGCTCTTTAACTGCGCTCCGGGAGCCTCTATGTTGTCGGGACCTGATTTACAGGGCAAGATCCTGGATGTTAAGCTGGTGCTGTGGTGGGGTGAGACTTGGTGGTTTTGTGGGCGAGGATGAACATACTTTGCCTGTGGGAGGGCTGTAAACTTTCGTTGGCCAGAGGACGGGCTGTGGCAGATCGTAGCTTCCAAAGATGGCCACACCAACGTCTACCCCCTCCCACTAGCTCTTCCTACCGTGATGGGGATGGTTTTCCTTTGAGGGCTGGTGTACTTGTTTGCTAGGGTTTCCCACATGCTGGGGTGGAGAAGGGCTCAAACAACAGACATGTATTGTCTCACAGTTCTGGAGGCTGGATGCCTGAGATCAAATGGCCAGCAGGGTTGGTTCCTTCTGAGGGCCCTGAAGGAGAAGCTGCTCCTTGTGGAGCTTTGAGTGCTTTTCTGGTGATCTTTGGAATTTCTTGACCTGTTGAACCATCATCCTCATCTCCGCCCTTCCTCTTCACATGGGGTTTTCCTGGTTAGCAGAGCTGTCTCCCAATTTCCCCATTTTATAAGAATACCGCTCATATTGAAATAGGGCCCACCCTCATGACCTCATTTTCACTGGATTAGCTCTGTAAACACCCTATTTCCAAATAAGGTCACAGTCTGAGGCGTGGGGGTTAGGACTTCAACATATGAACTTTGGGGGTACGTGTATTTGAGAAAAAGAACTCACACACATGTATGTGGTTTTGTGTGTATGTGTCTCTCTGTGTGTAATCTACATAAATCTGTACACATATAAATGTGTGTGGAGGTAGAGGTAGGATGAGGATCTGGATCACGTGATTTGGGAGGCTGAGAAGTCCCATAATCTTTTGCTTGTGAGCTGGAGATGCAGGAAAGCCAGTGGTGGACTGCAGTCCGAGTCTGTGGGTCTGAGAACTAGGGGAGCCATGGAAATCCCAGCTCAAGGGCAGAGAAGACTGGAGTCCAGGCTCAATAGGCAGGCAGGAAGAGGATGAATCTTCCCTGCCCCTACTTTTTGTTCTATTCAGGCCCTCAATGCATTGTATGATGCCTACCCACCCTGGGGAGGGAAAGGTATTTGATTCGGACAACTGATCCAAATGCTGATCTCATCTAGAAACATCCTCACAGACACACCCCAAAATAATGTTTAATTTGGGCATCCTGTGGCCCAATCAAATTCACCATGCGATTAATCATCACAGTGCATCATATAATAATCCATAGCAGGGACAACCTGTGTTTGCTTCCCTTGACCTTGAGTGCACCTCTGTAACTATGATGGAAGTGATGCCAGTGAAATACCAAGGCTAGGTCCTAGAGGCAATATATGTCTCCCCCCTGGCTCTCTCTCAGATGCTTGGTTTGGAACCAATCCAGCCACCACGTTGTGAAGAACATGGATGCACCATGTGAAGGTCTCGGTCAGGAGGCAACATCGACTGCCAGATATTTGAGTGATGTTGGATTTTTCAGTCCTTGCCTCAAAGTCTTAGGATGGAGGCACCAGGTTTGTGTGGCAGAGTCAAGCCATCTTGTAAATCTTATCCAAATGCTATCCAAATTCATGACTCTCTGTCATGAATTACAGTGGAAGTTTTAAGCTGCTAAATTTTGGGGTGAGTTACTACACAGCATAGATAACTAATATATGCTGCTAACCTCATAAGGTTCTTGTAAAGTTTAAATGAACTAATTGTTGGAATTAGTATAACACTTGGCACATAGCAACTCAGGAGAACAAACATTAATAGATAAATTAAAAAGTGAGAAATGTTGTAATTTCATTTAATTACTTTATTTCAAGTAATGTCTACACTTAATATGGGGCTTGAACTCATGACCCTAAATCCAATTGCATGCACTTTGACTGAGCCAACCAGGCTCACTGAAAATGTATGATTTTTAAAATGCACAGTAAGCTGTTTTAGTTACTACATGTAATTAAAAGATAAAAAGGGAATTCTTGGGGCACCTGGGTGGCACAGTCAGTTAAGTGTCCAGTTCTTGGTTTTGGCTCAGGTTGTGATCTCAGGTCATGGGGCTAAGCCCCACGTTGGGCTCCATGCTCAGCGCAGAGTCTGCTTGGGATTCCCTCTTTCCTTCTCCCTCTGTCCCTCCCCTCCACGCTCTTTCTCTCTCTCTAAAATAGGTAAATAAATCTTTAAAAAAAAAAGAAAAGGGAATTCTATAAGTCATTCAGAACTTAAACTTTTTGCCAATTCTATTTGGACTTTTGCTCAAGTAGACTGATTTTTTTTTTTTTCTGCCAGACGTACTCAGTGATGGGACTTCAGTGGTTGAGAAAACAGAATCATCTTTTCCTTTGTTGTGGATACAGGCAATCAATGCATGTGAATTAGCCAGATTTTAAGACTACTTTGTTCATTATTAGGGAAAAAAGGATTTTTATGTCTTACTGTAGACTCACAAAAGTTTTCAGCAAAGTGAGCCTACACAGATATGATGAACTTTGTAAAGAAGACAGACGGACAGCCAATGAACACATGAAAGATGCTTAAAACCCTTAGCCCTCAGGGAAGTGCAAAATAAAACCACAATGAGATACCACTTCACACCTTCTAGGATAGCTCTAACCAGAGAGAGAGGGCACCAGGTGCTGGGGAGGATGTGGAGAAGTTGTAAACCTCCATACACTATGGGCAGGAATATGAAATGGTGCGGCAGCTTTGGGACACAGTCTGGTGGTTCCCCAAAAGGTTAAATGTAGAGTTACTCTGTGACCCAGCAATTCCACTCATGGGTATGTACCCAAGAGAAATGAAGATATGTTGCCGTACAGAAACTGTAAGCAAACGTTCACAGCAGCATTCTTCGTAAGAGCTCTAAAGCGGAAGTGATCCAAGTGTTCATCAGCAGAATGAATGGATAAATGACATATGGTACATCCATATGATAGAATATTACTCAGCAGTAAAAAGGAATGGAGTCCCGATGACCACACCATGGGTGAACCTTGAAAGCATCTTGTGGAGAGCGACAGAAGTTAGATGCAAAAGACCACACACACGATGGGATTCCATTTATACAAAAACGTCAGGAGTAGGCAAATCCATAGTGACAGAAAGTGGATTAGCGGTGGCCAGGGCTGGGCAGGGGTTGGGGGAGGGTGGGATGGGGATTGAATGTTAATGGGTATGAGGTTTCCTTTTGGGGTGATGAAAATGTTTGAAAGTTGTATTGTGGCGATGGTTGCACAACCCCGTGAATATGCTAAAACCACGGAACTATGTGCTGTAAAAAGTGAATTTTGTGGTATGAGAATGATATTTCCATTATGGTTTCTGTTTGTAACCGTATCGCAAGAAGACTTCCATTGAGTTGGGAGGGTCTCTGTGATATGCAGGTTTCATGAAACTCACTTGGGTGTGACTTCCAGGAGTTGCCTTGAGAAGACAAAGCAGCCAAAACAGATTCCCAAAAGACACATGTGATTGGTCATGGAGAGAAATATCAACAACTCAGTTACATTATTCATTCAACAAGCTATTCGAGCACCTATTATATGCTAGGAAGTGTTTGAGAAATCGATCAGTTTAATCATGGATTACATCAATGAACAAATTCAAGGGTTGATTTTACTTATTTATCTATTTATTTATTTTGAAAGATTTTATTTACTTATTTGACAGAGAGAGACATAGGGAGAAAGGGAACACAAAGAGAGGGAGGGAGAGAGGGAGAAGCAGGCTTTCTGCCGAGCAAGGAGCCTGATGTGGGTCTCAATCCCAGGCAAGAGCTGATTTCAGTTAAGCTGTTTCTCAAATGAGCAACTGTAAGCCTGGAGGGGCGTCTGGATGGCTCAGTCCGTTAAGCATCAGACTTCAGCTCAGGTCATGATCTCAGGGTCCTGGGATCGAGTCCCGCATCAGTATCTCCTCTCACCAGGGAGTCTGCTTCTCCCTCTCCCTCCATCCCTACCCCGGCTCATGCTTACTCTTTCTTTCTCAAGTAAATGAATAAAATCTTTAAAGAAAATTAAACTAATAGCTAGGGTGAGTGGAATAGCTACTGGTTGACTAATAGTAGCAAAGATTGTGACTTCCCTCCTGCTATTTTTGGAAAGACCAGCCAACTTAAAGAAAAAAGAGGGAGATGTGAAGATAAAGCTTTTGTAACAGGTTTTGCCATACACTAGAAAGTCACTAGCACTTAGGAATGCCTTTGGCTGTGAATAATAGAAATCCCAATGAATAATGGTTTGAACAAAGAGGAGATTGTTTTTCTCATAAAAATGTGGAGGTGGACAATTGCTCAGCGGCTTGATAAGGTGATCAAGGGCCTAGAATTAGTCCCTTTTTCTTCCTGGGTATCCGCATGCTGGCCTTTTGTCTTCGTGCCTGCTGCCTGTGGTCACCAGCAGCAGGCACAATGTCCTCATTCCAGTGTCCAGGCAGGAAGAGAGGGGCAAAGTCAAAGAATGTTTCTTCTCTGGAGTCTCCATTTATTCTGGAAAGCTTGCCTGGTGTGTTGTTGGATAGAATGCGATCATGATCTATATAGGGATGTAATGTGGTGTAGTCAACAACCACGGGGTTGCCTGGAGTTTGTTGATTAAGGCTGGGTTCAGTTGTGTCTGGCTTTGGGCTTCAGTTTGGGCAAGCTTCCTGAATATCCCTCTAGCGCCCATTAGGACAAGTGGTTATGCCAACAGCACAGGCACATTCCAAGCCCCTGCTGGAATCACATGGCGAAACATCCCATTAGTCAAAGCAACTCACATGGCCGAGCTCAAAGTCAGGGCGAGGAAACCCACTTAGCCCACTCTGAAGCCGTGGTGAAGGCTGAGGTGTCATTCTACCACAGGGCAGTGAAGACCCCACTTGTTTTTCCTGAGACCACTCAACAGGGGGTTGATTGCAATGGATGACTTAGAGCAAGGCCGATGCATGAAGTCTTCTGGTGTGGTGGTGAAGAGCATAGTCTTTGGAGAAGGACTTCTAGGATCAAATGCCAGCTTGTCCCATTGTCAACCTGGGGCAATCAGTTTCTTGTCTCAGATTCCTCAACTCCACAATAAAGGTAGCAATGGCACCTTCCGGGCACTTCTAAAGCAATCTAGCATGCAGTAGGACCTCACTAGTGTTAGCTTGGGGCCTCTGGGGCCGGAGGACAGGAGGGCCCTGCTGTCCCTACTGTCCCCGGGAGCTGTGGCCTGTGAGTTTGGCCACAAAGAAGAAGGCAGGAACCGTGTCCGTCTGTTGCTTCTTGTATCAGTGAGGTCTCCATCTTGCTCTGCGCGGTTCTCGTGCTTCCCAAACAGCTCACCAGCTAAAGGACCACAATTGCTTCTTCATTAGTAGCCACAGAATTCACATCAAGTAGCTCCTGACCACTGAGGTTTTCAGTTACTGGTGGCCTCATACATAGAACCATGAAGCCGAATGATTGACTCCAGCTTGTTGGGCTGGAATCGGCCACTGGAATAAAGAATGTCACTGCATTCATCACCTGCTGCAGGGCCAAGAAGTCTTCCTCCAAGGGAGGAAGACTGCCCCACCAGATGCTCCACGAGCCAGGGCTCCAGAGTTCTTGGGGGTCCCGAGTGTGTGCATTCCTGAGAATTCTCAATCAAAGCACAACGCCAGGCAGACACATTTTCACACTAGCATGCCCACAGCATGTGTGGAAAAAGAAGGGGGAGAGCAGTGTAGATCTAAGTCAAACTAATTAGCTGTCAGCTGCGTCACATCTGGAGATCAAATATAAACTGTTGGCATCAAAAACTGTTCCGGTCCCTGTCATTTCCGTTCTCCTGGTACCACGCCATCCTTTGTAGCGTAGCCCTAATGTGTTTTTCCACGCTGACAAAAACCCAGCAGCTCATCAAGCGTGGAATCCCAAGTCATCTGTTATTGGTGACTGTGGCGCCCTTTGTTTTGTGCCAGGTGGGGTTAGAGACCCCGGTCTTTTGCTGGGAGGAGTAGGTGGGAGAGGGTACTTGCATTTTTAGTATGCTGGAATGCCAGTATTTACACAGGTGCCCGTTACCAGGGTCCTTTGCCATGGCTACTGTTCTGTGTGTGCAAAGATCACGAAGTCCAGGGTCTGAAACACCCTCATTTTGGCCAATCTCCTGATGAATTTTATCACTTACACCAAGCCAAGGCGGCCTGATTGGAAGGCTGGGGTGTGGATTTTCCTTTCAGAAGAGGTATGTGCATCTGGAAATGAGAGCGTGGCCAGAGAACAGAGCCAGCAGCGTTTTTATTCTATTTAGATATTTAAAGTGCTTTTCTCTGGTGGAAAATAATCTGTTCCTGGTTTAAATTGATTTAAAATAGTTGCCATGTTAGTGTAAATAACGTGACACCTTATTTCTTTAAGGAAACTTGGAATATGGTTATAGAATCCAGTATACAAATGACAAATTGGCTTATGAATTTGACTCTTCTCCACGACGAAAGATGTTTAATTTTTAGTGCACTTTAAAATCAAAGGAATAGTTGGCACGGGGTACTTCTAAGGGCTATCCACTAGGTGGCAGTATACCTTTACATTTTTCACTTGGGGCACCCTGAGTCTCAAAGCCTGGTCCATCCACCAGCAGCACAAGGCATTGCCTGGGAGTTTCAGCTACTTGAAGCCTCTGGCTCCGCCCCAGACCTTCTGCATCAGAAACTCTGGGAGTGGGGCCTGGTAATCTGGGTTTTAACAAGCCCTCTGGGTGACTGTGTTGCACTCTCAGGCTTGAGAACCAACGATCTAGTCAAGCTTGAGATCTTTCTGTGACCTGAAAATGCCAGCATTCCAGATGACAAGGTGTGGTGGGCTTTAGATACATATGTTGTGACTAAGACACTAAAAGGCATTTATGTCTCAATGTATCTTTTATATTGGACTTTTCCCAGTCCAAGATGTACCCCGCTGATCGTGACTTAAAGTATGAAAAGCCCCAGCCAGGAAGTGAGTTAAGTAAGCTGCTAGGTCCAATATATCAACCATTGCAATCCAGGAATACCTAAGAACTATTTAGAGTCTTGGGCCAAATCCGGCCCACCACCTGTATTTGTAAATAAACTTTTATTGGAACACAGCCACACTCATTGGGGTATTGTCTATGACTGCTTCCACACTGCAAAGGCAGAGTTGAGTAATTGTGACTTAGACTTTATGGCCTGCAAAGCCTAAATTTGTACTACTTGGTCTTTATTTTTATTTATTTTTTTAAAAGATTTTATTTATTTATTTGGCAGAGTGAGAGAGATCACAAGGAGGCAGAGAGAGAAAGAAACAGACTCCCTGCTGAGCAGAGAGCCTGATGCAGGGCTTGATCTCAGGATCCTGAGATCATGACCTGAGCTGACCCACCCAGGTGCCCCACTAGCTGGTCTTTAGATGAGGAGTTACAGCAAGGCCCTGAGGGATTGTGTCTGCAGTCCCAGGACAGTTGAGGGACCCAAGGTGGGAGACCTTGAGTAGTGATACGTCCAAAAGTGTGGGGGATGGGTAGAAACAATGGTGTGGATAAGACAGAGAGCTTCTGGACCATTCACTAATATGCTGATGGGCACAAATCCAATACTAACCAACAAATCTTCTAGCTAGCATCACCTTTACCCGCCCGTAAATAACAACCATTTACTCATCTGTAATTAACTAAGATGCTTCTTGTTGGGGCTTTTCCTTCACTTACTTTCTAAGGACTTGAGGGAAGTGTGCAGACTCAGTGTGCAATGACAAAGAAGATGCTTGCTGATAAAACAGAATGGACCATGTTTGCTAGACGTCTTTCCATGTCTTTCTTTTTTTGTTTATTTGACAGACAGAGAACAACACTAATAGGCAGAGAGGCAGGCAGAGAGAGAGAGGGGGAAGCAGGCTCCCTGCCAAAGCAGAGAGCCTAATGCGGGACTCAATCCCAGGACCCTGAGATCACGACCTGAGCTGAAGGCAGCGGATTAACCCACTGAGCCACCCAGGCACCCTTTCCATTTATTTCCATCTTCATTACCAGCAACTGTGCTGGGACTTCTTGAGCAACATTTTCCGTGTATTTGAAGCCTCTTTTATCTTGGGCAATTTTCATGTATTCACCTTTTGGATTTCCACAACAGCCCCAACAAATATTCCTCAATCTTTCCATTTATCTGAGGGAGGAAACCGCTCAGAGAAGGCAGACAACTCTCTGGTTGAAAGTCGGACCCTGAGTTTGACCCCCCCACCTTGAACTGAGCTTGGCATTAGTCCGAGCTGGGTCCACCCCTCCACACTCCCTTTTCATGAATGCCTTTTTTTTTTTTAAGATTTTATTTATCTGTCTGACAGAGAGAGATCACAAGTAGGCAGAGAGGCAGGCAGAGAGAGAGAGGGGGAAGCAGGCTCCCTGCTGAGCAGAGAGCCCGAAGCGGGGGTTCGATCCCAGGACCTTGGAATCATGACCTGAGCCGAAGGCAGAGGCTTTAACCCACTGAGCCACCCAGGTGCCCCTTGAATGCCTTTTTAATCGTGCTATTCTTGGTATTCTTTTTATAAACTGGCAGCTAGGCCTTGCAGTCTTATTTAAGTTATTATATTATTATCTTTCCTAGTAGGACCCTAATTAATTAATCATATAGAAATTGTTCCCTGTGTAGTCCATTAAGTTAAATTAAGGTCTTACCAAGGGGAGCCAGAGGCCGTGTCTGAGGCGTGGCGGTCCCAGGCCGCGGCTCTGACTGCTCATCTGAGAGACACAGGGCAGAGGATCACAGGCAAGAGGCCGATATTCAGAACAGATGTACCTGCAACTTGCCATCCTCGGGAAACAGGAAGGAAATCAGAGCAAACCCAGCTCTGTGGGTCAGGATCATTCGTTAGACCCTTTTCTGGGTCTTAACCTGGGGAGGAACAAGTTAGCCCAGCCCAGGAGTGGGCTCAAAATCTCCATCCAGAGACCAGCTTTGGCAGCTGGAAAAGGTCCTTTTCAGTGAACAGAGAATTGTAACAAGGGCATCTGGAAATAAATGCCGGGGAGCACATTGCTCTTTTATTCCTCGGTATTTTGTTTGTTGTCTTGGGAAGTGTTGACAGGTGTACAAATTAGAAATAATAAGAAAAGTGTGGGTGGAGACTCTTGAAGAAACCCTTGCCCTGAAGGTCTCCAAACCAGCGCACCACCCCATTTTCTGCAGGAGGTGCTGAGGGCAGAGTAGGGTCATTGCCTATGTGGCTTTAGGTATTGACAACTGGACCCTTTCATGACCTAAAATCCTCCCCTCTCCTTCCCAATTAAAGGTGGATAACAGGGTGCTTAAGACCATATGACCTGATGGGGAAGGCAGGTTCAGAGCACACATTCTCCCAAGATTTGTTTACCGGGTGAGTTGACCTCTTGGAAGGGTCTGGAGAACTCGTCCCCAGCAGGGGACCTTCAGCTTATGTGGCAAAGGGTGAACCAGGCGCTGACGGTCTGGAGTGGCTGGGAGCTGCGGGGCTGTCTGCTGGAGGGGTGGGTCCGTGCAGAAGGGAGGCATGCCGGGGCAGTGACCCGGAGCAGGGTTCACAGAGGGAGGACTAAAAGGGGGAGGAAGATCATGAAACTTAAAAAAGGCAGAGGGGATGTAAGAAGCATCCCAAGACCCACACCATGCGCACAGAGAGCTTCCCATGCAGGCGCCTGTTTCATGCACACAGAGCCTCGAAAGTGGGTGGTGTGTTTAAGCGCTCAACCGCAAAGCCACACCCCTTCTCCACTGGACCTGTGCACTGAGGTGTCTCTCAGAACCCATCTCAGTCTCCCCTGGCCCTGCACTCCCGCCATCTGTCTGGAGCCCGTCAGAGCGTGGGTGCCACGTGGTACTACCTTCTCACGGGCAGGACTTTGCTGCCTGGCTGGTCCCTGCCCGGGAGAGCTTGGAATTGCTGCATCCTGTGTGGGTGCCGCCCGTTGGCACTGTCTGGAAGCTTCTGGAACATGCTGAGAGGCCGCCGGGGTCCTTGGGGGCTCAGGCTGGAGCTGCGGCCCTCACATTCCTGCCGCCTGCCAACGATGTCTCCAAACGCCCGTCAGATGGTGAAGGCGAGGAGTGGCACGTTAACAGCTGCAGCCGTCAGGGTGAGTCGGAAGAGCTTAGCTCGCAGGTAGAAGAAAATTGCTTTGGAAAGAAGCAAGCTGCAAATAACCTGTGATGGCCAGAGCCGGGCCCTGCTGGCCTCGCTCTCAGTTTGGTGAAACGTCTCAAGGTGTTTTCCCAAAGCCGGAAATGTCTTTTGCCCAATGCTTTCTTCGCGCAAGTTTTTTTAAAGTCGAGAATGTTTTGAAGGCAATCTCCTCTGCTGTTTCAGGTTCATTTACTCTGGATACACTGAGGCTGTCTGGTGAGTGGGGGCTGTTTATGAGAGTGGATGTTAGGAACCAGAGGCCAAAGCAGGAAAGATTTGGTGCATCCCATAAGCATGTCCCCATATAGAGAGAAATACGTATTTCTCCAGAATACATATTCTTCCAGAAATTCATATTCCTCCACCTAGAAAGTTCTGGAAGCAAGTGATTGAGGTTTGGGATCTCGGATGGATGTGAGAAGTACCCCTCTGTCCTTCCTGGGCCACCTTAGTGGCACAAAAGACAATTTCTGGTGCCCCAGAACTTCCTCTTTTTTTTTTTTTTTTTTGATTCTAGAAATGTTCCAGAGCCCAAACCGGATTCCCTGAAGCCTATCATGCAGTAAGCCACTGGGCCTCAGTGTCACATTTGTCAGGGTCTTTCTGGCCTCCCAGAAACTCATTCAATGTGGCCCCACAGGTCTTTGGAGGAGATCACGAGTAGCTCCATGGGCTAGGAGCCCAGGTTGGCCAGGACACAGAGGAAGCCCCCTGAGGCCTTTGGCTCCCGGTTTCCAGCCTGCCCCCCTGCCCCTCCCCAGGAACCCTGCCTCAGTCTCCTCCTGGTTCTGCACCGGTGGTGGAAGGACAGATGGCACCATGTTTGCCTCTCCTCTCACGACCGTGGCTCAGAGTCCGAGTCGCCCTTGGGGGTCAGTACTGCCCAGTTTGTTCCTTCATAACAAGGCAGGGCTTGAGAGGGCAAAGAACAGCGTTTCAAGCACACACCGCCCCTCTCTCTCGGCCTTCTATTGGGAAAATCTGCAGCAATGCCTTCTGAGTCAATTCCACTGGGTTCCTGGTGACAAACCACTCTGGCCGTGGCTGGTGGGTTACAGTCACCAGAGCCCTTCGATGGAATTACAGCGGTTCCTCTGCACTGTCGCTGTCTCCCTGTCTCCGTCTCTCTTGGCCTCTGTTTCCTTCTCGCGACATGGAAAGAGCTGGAACCAGACCAGAACGTGTGCTTGGCCCACCTCTATCCCCGGTGCCCACGTGCTGGGTGTCTTGGCGGCGTGGCACGGAGCACCCCGGCAGGGGCGAACAGATGAATGGGTAGTTAAACCGAGCATTTCTTTACTGAGGCTCATTTCCCTTGTTCCAAATTTATTACTTAATTGAAGGGCGTTCACAGCCTGCCAAGAGATGCTAGATCTTTCTTTCCTTGTGCCAATGGATAGTTCATCTAATATCCTCTTTGCCCTTAATTCTGTCTCTGAAACACACACACACACACATACACACACCCTACCACACACAGTCTTAGATCAAATAAGACCATTTGCCTTTGGTAATATGAGATTACTCCCTGGGTAGGACCGCACACAATACTTTTTGCCACAGCACAAGGCAAGAGGACTGGTCTAGCTCTTGCTTTCTGTGGCCATTTAATGGCCTTGAGGTTGGGTTCCAGCGGGAGAGGAGTCAAGGGGCTGCGGCTCAGACCACATTGTGGATGGCAGGTCTGGTGGAGATAAGGAAGGACCCCAGTTTCCTGGGGGTGGCCTCCAGAGCCGTACCACACATGGCTTGCTCCCTGTGACTGCCTCGGCTGTCCTCCTCCCGACCCCCTCATTCCTTACTGTTTGCCTCATCGGAGATGAGCCAGTGTGCTTTGGAACACAGCAAACTATTGTTCCAAAAACAATGAAAAAAAAAAAAAAGATTGGGAAATGCAGCGGCTGTCACCTCCCTGGGTCCCCACGTTAGAATTTACTGTGTGTGCTGGGAGCACTGTGGCCATCTTGCGGCCTGAGGTAGAACAAACAAGAAGGAACGAGAGAGAAACTCGAGAAGGCTGGGATCAGGCACCCCGAAAAGAAGATGAAAAGAGGCAGTTCCTTCCTTCCCTCCTGTGGCAGATTTAAAGCTTTAGTAGTGGCCCACCTGGGGATCGCCAGCAGCGACTGCCTCATCATTGTGGCCATTAAGCAGAGCGCAAATGACCCGCCAGGGCCTTCGACCCATCACGTAGCTGTCACAAGCATGGTTTATGACTTCGGAGCCCGAGGTCCCTGATGGGCAACACTATCCCTTTCTTCCCTCGCCAGTGACTCTGGAGCTCGTAAATCCAGCAGGGCTTCCCCGGGGGGCGAGCTGACATCTTGAAGGTGTGGGTAAGGATTTATGGCTGAGTTAGCGGGAGCCACAGGTGACCGGTGGGGACACTGGGGGACGCCGGGTCACCCCTCATAACAAAAGGTGCTCCCCCTGGTGGCTTGGGAAGAGTGCCGCTTTGCTGGCATGAGGGAGGACATGTGAGAGCCACCCATGACCCCAGGGGCAGCCGACACCCAGAGAGGTGCTGGGCTCTCTATGCCTCATGTTCCTGCTCTCCACACTTCCGGTTGGGGGGCAGGGGCGGGAGGCGATCTCAGCCTGACCGCCCCTTCGGCCTGCTTCTCCCCATCAGCGTGGACCCAGCAGGTCTTCTGTGCTCACCACAGGTCTTCTTCCTGCTGCTTCACCCCTGCTTACGTCTGTGCCCCCAAGGACTGGCTTTGCCCAGCTGGAGGGACCTCTCCAGTTAGAAGAGTTGCATCAGCGGAGAGAAGGGTACTTAGGTTCCTGAAGGGTGGGGCACGGGGCAGGGGCAGGGCCACTGTCTCCTCTCCACCCAGATTCCCCCAGCTCTATGCACACGTCTTCTAAGCCCCCTGCCTCATCCCTGCCTCAGGCCTCTGATTCCCTAAGCTTGCTGACATTCATCTTTCAGAGCTGGGCTATGGGACCCAAAGCCTTGCTTTGTCGCTTACCAGCTGTGTGTTCCTGGACTTGTAACTTAACTACTCTGGGCCTCAGTTTCTCATCTGTAAAGCAGGGGTTTGTTATGGAGTGCCTCTATCATTGGGTTGTTGGGGGGACATGCTTGTGCCTGGCCCATGGTAAATGGTGGATAATGTTAGCTTTTTTACTGATGTCAGTATCATCCTTGGGCCGACTCGTCAAACACATACCTGCTGGGCTTTGTGGCAAGACAAGCTGGTGTCACACTTTGTGTGTGTGTGTGTGTGTGTGTGTGTGGTTCATTCCTTGCAGACTTGCTCCCACTCTGTATCCCCTAGACAGGCATCCTGTGTAGGGGAACCCACAACTGAGAGGCTTAGACCTGTTTCGGGACGTGGTGACCTGGGTTTCTCCGGGTATTGAAAGCCACCTGGGAAATGTTTTTCCTGATAATCTTTCGGTCGTTCACAGGTGGGAGGGATGCGGTGATCTAACAAGCTTCTCTGCAGCCTTCCTGCAGGCCTCTGGAACCCTCCCCAGGGCCAGCCGCCCAGCGCCCCGCCCCCGTGATATGGCTGTTGGGACCCTGCGTGCCCTTTGCCCCTGCTCTGCCCCCTGCTCGCTTCCTGGGCCAGAGGGTACCAGCTAGGCCTGGGTGTGCCAAGCTCTCCTGCCAGGGTGGGGCGGATGGCCTGTGCTTTCTGCCTAGCTCTCACACACATTGTTTTTGCAGACAAAGGAGAATGGGGTTTTGGTTTCAAGGTGTGATCCGGCTGGGCACATCCATCAGGCCCTGCTGTCGCCCTCTTTCTTTTTCTCCCCTTATAATTTCCGCTTTGGGCCCTGGAGGGGAAATAGCCATTGTGAAAGGGCCACTTGTCAAGATAAAAATCACACTGCTGGGCAACGTGCTTTGCTGGGGGTGGGGGGCAGCGCTAAGGGCTGCTGCCCAGGGGGAGGGGCAAGCCCTGCCTGGCTGGAAATCCTAGGCCTGCCTCTTACAACTGTGCTACCTCGTTGCTCTGTGCCTCAGTTTCCTCCTCTGTCTAACGGACTGCAAGGGAAGATTCAGTGAATCCATTTGCGTGAAGTGTCTGGAGCAGTGTCTAGTGCCTGGCCCAGAGTAAGCGTTCCATACAGGATGGCTATTTTATCGGGAATCAGGAAGCGGGCAGATTTTGGGGACAAGTCCGCTGGGATTTTGGATGGGAACATTTGCCATCTGGGATGGATATACTCAGACCTAGCTGTTCATCATAATCACTGGAGGAAATTTAAAAATTCATCCCACCAACACTGTGTACTGTTTCATTCATCAGGTTAACCTTGGGGGTCAGTGTGCCTGGGCTCCACTCTGTGCTCTACCACTCAGGGGCTGATCGCCGGACAAGTCATCTGACCTCACTCAGACTCAGTTTTCTCATCTGCAAAATGGGTACCCTTGCTGCTGCTCCAGGATCAAGTAGAATGATGTAGCTGAGTTCTGGGGTGACTCGGTTCTTCTGTGAGGTTCTGGGCTGCAGCAGTGGGGAGACAGGTGCCCTGTCCCCTGGGGAGAGTGAGAATGGACAGCGGGTTTCTCCTCCCAGAGTGCAGGCCGTGTCGCTGGTGTTTCTCCAAAGGCCTAACTAGTCACTGGTTTCGACCAGCCCACGGATGCCAGCACTGGCTCTGTGTTGCTGTTGCATTAAGAACTAAGGAAAGGAGAGGCTGGCACTTCCCTGCCCATGGCCACCACAGGTCTCCATACACACGAAGGAGCCACCCTTAGCTCACGTTTGCTCACTGTCCTCCATAGCTCGAGGCAGCGCCGGCCCACGGGGCCCGTCTGTGGACATGCAGGATGGCGGGGTCTGGCAGGCCGACTGCAGCTCTGTTCCTCGTTAACTGTCCTTTGATCCCCAGCCAGGCCAGACGCTGGTGAATGATTACAAGTATCAAATCGTCCTCCAGTTTCGTGTTACCCAAGCAGGGTCTGTGTCTGAGTCACGGGAAGGCCAGTTCCCCAATCCATATTAGACGGGGGTGCGGTGGACTGAGGCCTGGCAGGTGTGGCCGTGGGGGGTTGGATGCAGGACCTGGCCCCTGGGGGTGTGCTGGGGCTGCTGACCCCGTGGTTAAAAGATCATCGCTCCCAGGGATGCTTGTGGAGTGGGATGTGTGAGTCTGTGTGTGTGTGTGTGTGTGTATGTGTGTGTGTGCGTGTTTGTAGGTGGGAGAGATTGTGTTAGTGAAAGAGTGTGAGTATGCATGTGAGGAATGTGAATAGGGGTTGTATAATAACGCGTGTGAGTGTGTGTCAGTGTGCATGTAAGGGTGTGAGAGGGAGGGCAATTCAGCCAGAGCCTTAAGTCAGGAGAGACAAAGTCTGGACTTTGTCTGCCATTTCCATAGCCCCCCGGTGTTGCCCCTTCAGCCCCTTGTCCAGTTCCGCCTGGGTTCTGGGCACTGGGCTCCCTTTGTCCCTCCTCCTACCTCTTGCACTGAGCACTGGGCATTGAGGCTCCCAGGCCTCGCTCTCAGGGCTATCCCCATCCTGCCTTTTAGGGATGACGCCTTATTTCTTCTCCCAAGAGGCAGGGGCTCCTCCCAGCCGCCTCTCACCCCCCCACCCCCACCCTTAGGGTACACCTGAGGAGCAACGGTTTGCCTGACAAGTGGGTGAAGACACCAGATCATTTTTGCAAGTGGGCCAGGGGATGGCTGGGAGCAAGGGATTTTTTTTTTCTGGAACTCTCGGAAGAGCCACCCTGAAGCTGACACAGGAGAGGCAAGTGTGTTCCATGGGGTCATTCCCCCGGGGTGGGGGTTGAGAGACTCCAGGGGCCTGTAGGGAGGGTCCTGCTCTAGGGGGAGGGGAGACAGCCAAGTCCCCTGGCCCTTGGGCTTTCACAGATGTGTAAAGTCTACTCCTCTAGATCCCAGGACCCCTCGGGGTGGCCAAAGTTTAATTTTGCCAGTTGAGGATATGAGAACTCGGGCCCCAATAGACCACCACTATCATATCATAAAAGGAAGGACAGTTACGGAAAGAGAAGTGACATAGTCTCAGTACCTTCCAAGAAAAGACATTTAGTAACTTTACTAGGACATGGTTTGCCTTGGACCCAAGTAAGCTCAAGAGGGCAGAGAGTGGGGAGACAGTGTTCTGGGGGCCTGGAGGTTGGGAACAGCTGGTGGGGTGATGTAGTGATAGGGAAGGAGCACCAGCCCCGCTCCTTCTGCCCTGGGGGGCGGGACCTTGTGTGGAGCAGAGAGTCTAGTTCCGGGGAAGGTTGTGGGAAGTCGGGGGAGGGGTTGGGTTGGTGTAATAGCTGGAACCACCTCAGGATGCAGGGGTGCTGGGCTTGAAGATGCTTCCTCTGCACAAGTCTTGGTGCCATGACTTACTGGCTGTGTGACTTTGAGAAGTTACTCAACTTCTCTGGGCTCCCATTTTGTAATTTGCACAGTGATAGTACCCTCAAAATAGTCTCTGAGGCACAAAATTTGACCTGTGATATTATTATTACTATTACTAGTACTATTACTACTATTATTATTATTAAGAGCGCTGCTTCCATTTTGGGGACAGAATCTCGGTGCACAAGGAATCAGACTTTGTCTGTGTGGCTTTGGAGGTCAGCACTAAGCTCACCCGAGCACTTGCTAGGAGCCAGGCAGGCCCAGAGCCAGATGATTTTAAACATGACCTTGCAGAGGGCTAATGGTCCTATTCTCCTGGTGGGGAAACTGAGCCTCAGAGGGTGAGGAATTTCTCACGGTCATGTAGCTAGGACGATGCCGAGCTGAGAGGAGGTCTAGTGTCATTTTGTAGCAGGTGAGCAGACTTCCAGTTTCCAGACCCTGGTGACCACTGCTGTTCCGGTCAGTGCCATCTGGTCAGCACTGACCACAGTGCCTGGCATGGAGCGGGCATTCAGCAAGTCTGCGGTGAATGATCGAGAGAAGCTGGTGAGTCTTCCGATGATGGAAGTCTTCAAGCAAAGAGCTGCCAAAGACGCCAGACACGCATTAGGGACCTACCGGGCTTCTAGTCCTGACTTCTGTGAGTCTGTGGTCAGCCTCTCAGGGAATGAAGGCACTTCTGAGGTACCATGTCAGTCGGAAACACCTCATGCTCAGAGAGGCTGGTCTCTCCCTCCCTGAGGCCTCCAGGGAGTCGCTGCCTAGCTCCTTGTTTCTGCAAAGGTGGGGACCCCTGCCTGACCACTGCCTGCATTGTTACCTGCATCTGTGATTGACAGGCAGCTATAGTCCCCATCTCCTGCTCCCTTGCTCTGGTCACCCCATCCAACCACAGGACCTTGGGACGCATGGGGACTTTGGTTTCAGTCACATCCCCTTAGCTTCTGCCCAGGAGCATGCTGGGGCTGGCCAGGACCGGATCGTGAAATCCAATAGTTAAATCTTGAGGAATTTTATGGGCAGGCCATCATTAAAAATTAAATTATAGAAGCTTACAATGAAATTATATTAAAAGCAAGGACAATATGTATTCAAAACTCACCACTTCCTAATTATTCTCCTACAGTCTGCTATTTCCTCTGCTTTGGAGGTGATTGACATCTCTTGTGGCCGTGTGGGGACAGTGCTGCGATGGCGTGAGTCTTCCCGAGTCTGTGCTCCACGAGGTCACTTGGGTAGCTCGACATTGGCTGCAGTGGGAGGGTTTATGCCTCAGAAATCGGCACGCACCACAAATCAGGTCTGCCCATCCCCAGAGTCAGCTGGTAAACACTTACCAGCACACACGGCTTCAGCCTGCGCCAAATTTGAGGAATCTCACGGATAATCTCTTGGGGCTCAAGAGAAGCCATGAGACCCACAGCCTCGCGCGCTCAGGACTGGGAGTCTGCTGCTCTTTTCCCAAACAACAGATTCGTTTCCAGCTTCCTGGACACGATCTGATTCTGTTAAAGTCATTTGTCCCTTTTTTTCTCTCACTGCTAGAAAACGAACATTAGAAATAAATGTGAGTCATGCTTCATTTTGTATGTTCCGCACACTAACTTCATTTCTAGCACCTTCTGGTCCTCCTTGGATTTCCTCTCTGCCGTGTCCCCCCTTCTCCTTTGTACATTAAATTTTTTATTTTTACAGCTTTACTGAGGTGAAATTGGCATATGATAAACTACACCTATTTAAGTGTACAGTTTGATGAATTTTACCATATAAATACCTCCATTAAACTATCACCACTGAGATTCTGAACATATTCGGCACCTGTAAAAGTTTCTGCATGCCCTTTGTCATCCACCCTTCTCGTCCCCGGGCCACCTCTGAGTGGCTTTTTATCATTGTTGATTAGTTTGCATTATCTAGAAGTTTGTATAAATGGAATCTGTAGTATGTACTCCTTTTTTTTTTTTTTTCCTGCATCTGGATTCTTTCACTTCGTATCATGTTTTTTGAGATTCATTCACAATGTTCGTGTATCAGTAGCTTGTTTCTTTTTATTGCGAAGTCGTATTCCATTGTAGGGATAGACCCACAGCTTGTTTATCCATTCACCTGTTGATGGACATTTGAGTTGTTTCCTGTTTTCGGTGATTATGAATAAAGTTGCTTTAAAAATTTAGGTTCAGTTCTTTACGCTTCCATTTTTCTTGGGTAAGTACCTAGGAGTGGAATGGTGGGTTGCCTGTTAGGTATACGTTTAGCGTTTAAGAATTTGCCAATTTCAGTTTGTTTGTTTACCCACCTGTGTGACCTTGGACAAATGACTTAACCTCTCTGGGCCTCAACTTTGTTATAAAACTCAATGATGCAATTGCTTTCAATTTCTACCTTATTGAACTCTTTTGGGCAAACAAGACGGTCTTTGTGAAAACATTCAGGGCTTTCAGGAAGAAATGTGGCTTTGAGAATGCCTGGATGTTTTTACCACTATCATCAAACCCTCAGAACTCTGAGTTGATGGCTCATCTGCCCGGCAGACCTCAGGAGGACGCTGGAGCGGGGTGGAGGGCACTTTAGAGTCCCACCAGGTGTTACTCCACTCAGTCATCCCCGTGACCTCTGAACAGTGCTGGTGCTATCACAGATCACAGACGCCAGCTGCCAGTTGCCAGCTGTCACAGCCCTCGCCAAGGGACTGAGTTCCTCCTCTGTGTGAGATGTCCCAACCAGGTATCTACACACCTCAGGTCGGTTGGTGACCCTATCTCCAGACTCAAAAGCAACATGAGGCCACCAAATGCCTCCTCTCCTTCCCGCTGCCCCACAAACTCCAACACCCAACTTGGTTAGAGGGTGAACACTTTGCAGAGGACATGGAAGTTTTCTGCAGCGGACTGAAGCCTGAGGCCTTGTTGTGCTGTCACTTCTGTGACCTGGATGATGGTGGAATTGTCCTCAGCAAGTCTGTGTGAACAGAGGGGAGACGCTGGGGGAGACCAAATACATCTGACTTGGTCTCGTGAGGTTTTGGGAGAATGGGTCAAGGAGGAAGTGGGGAGGAGGGAGAGAATTCACGGGACGAGCTGGTTAAAGGTGGTTAAAGGAAATCCCGCCCTCTGGCTCCAGGTGCGCAGGTTGGTGGGTACAGAGGCTAAGAAATGCTGGAACCCCGCCATACCTTGCAAAGGGTGGTCCCTCTGGATCCCTAGCAAAGACCATCCAGGGGCCAGGGAAGGCCTCCTCCTGCCCCTGACACACGATAACAGATGTGTGCTCCTGAGAAGATGCAGATTCAGAAGGAAAATGATTTTCTAATGAGTCAGTTTGTCCGATCTCCCCGCTTCCTCATTTAACTGCAACTTTTCGTTTTATGTACTAGCGACGGGGGTAGAGGTGGGAGGTGAGGGAGGGCGCTGGGGAGGGAGGAATAATGGGAAAAAGGAAAAACAGAAAGAAAAATATTTGTGTCAGCAAATGAAAGAGCCAAGTTTTTCATGTGTTTCTGGGGAAATAAAATAGAATTTGCAGGGCTTACGCCTGACTGTAAATTAAGGCGGCTGTTGGCTCTGTGTTTGCTCTGGGGGGCCAGGATGTAGGTGGGGTCCAGAGCCATGGGGAGTACGTCCTGGCACTGGGCTGTGGATGGGAAAACGACCTCAGGTATGGGGTCTGACAGAAAACAGAAGCTGGCTAATGAAAATCAGTGGTCAGTTGTGGGGGGGTGCAGGGCAAGGACATCGGCGAACTCAACGTGGTTCCCTGTTTCTTGCCTCTCACACGGGTCCAACCCCAAGTTCAAGTTCTTTGCTGTAGGCAGCTAATGCTTGAGGCTTCTTTCCGCCAGGTGAGGTGGGAAGAGGTTGGGGAGATCCTGAGAGAATGGATAGAATGAGAGGGAGAACAGTTTCGGAGAGCAGGGCCCCGGGAAATTTTGCAAGCAAAATTGGACTTTTACGGGGCTAATGAGTTTGGAAAATGTTTTGTAGAGCTGCTCTAGCTGGAGAGGCTCTCCGGGAGGTGCTGAGCCCCTTGCTTAGTTTTCTTTTTTTCTTCCTTTTTTTTTTTTTTTAAAGATTTTATTTACTTATTTGACACAGAGAAAGAGAGATCACAAGTAGACAAGAGAGGCAGGTGGAGAGAGAGGGGGAAGCAGACTCCCTGCTGAGCAGAGAGCCTGATGCGGGGCTCGATCCCAGGACCCTGAGATCCTGATCTGAGCCGAAGGCAGAGGCTCAACCCACTGAGCCACCCAGGCGCCCCGCCTTGCTTAGTTTTCTAATTTGATAAGGTATTTTGTAAAGTGGAACTGTTTGGCACTAGCGGCCCCCTCCCACCTGGAGAACCTCCCCTTGCCTGATCACAGCCCCGCCCATCCGTGTCCTCCACGTGCCCCGCCCACCCGCTCACCTCAAGGATGTTTGCTGTATCTGCTTATTCCCTTTTCTCCACGGCTCTCTTATCTGGGTTTGAAGTACCCTGGGAAGAGCCCAAACCCTTAAGCGGTGTGAACAGACCAAAAGAGCGCATTTTCCATATACACATCCGAGGACCAGGCCAGGGTATAGCTGTGTGCGTGTGCGTGTGCGTGTGCAAGAGGAAGGGGGGATCTGCTACCTGAGGCCCTGGGACACTTGGGTGTGAGTAGCGGGACGTCTCTTGGGATCTGTGAGCCCCGAGGCGGAGTTGGCGAAGCGTTGGCCTTTGGTGTTGCGGGTTGGGCCCTTGGAATGATGGGCCCGGGACTTTTCTTTTTTTAAACGATTTTATTTACTTATTTGACAGAGATCACAAGTAGGCAGAGAGAGAGAGAGAGGAGGAAGCAGGCTCCCCGCTGAGCAGAGAGCCTGATGCAGGACTCGATTCTAGGATCCTGAGGATCCTAAAATGGGGGTGCTCATCTGTCTGCTCATTCCTTCCCTGCAGAGGGCTGTCCTGAGGCATCCAGTCCGTGCCCTGTCCACTGGTGCTGTTACTAAGACTAAGGGCAAACGGAGTCCCAGCGGGGCTGGAGGGACTGACTGCGGGACAGGTAACAGAGTGGTCGCATTGCTGGGCTGGGGGCCGTCAGCCCGCCCATGGGGCCCAGACAGTGGCGGCTTGGGGGGCTGTGTGCTGTGTGTTCAGGAGCGCTGAGTGTGGGAAGAGGCCAGAATGTCAGCCCAAATGCTTTTCCTCAGTTTCCCCATTTGCCAAAGGAAGTCAATGGATCACTTCCCCCTCCTCTGCCCTCTTGTGGGGGAAAGTGGATGCTTTCAGCTTTGGGGTCTCCCAGGTGGTCCTGGACCCTTCCAGGGGTAATAAGTTGTAGCAGGAGCCCCACCATATCCCTCATCTCAAATTCCTCTGAGCACAGCACCAGGAGGCCTTGGGAAACACAAATTCACCCTCAGGTATACTCATAATGCTCTCACACACTCCTGTATGCTCGCACGCATTCACTCACACACACCCCCATGATCTCACACACGCACACTCACATACATCCATTCATACTATACAACACACATTCACTCACACACAGTCACACACACAAACTTACAGTACTCTCTCACATACTCACATACACTCTTACACGCTCACACACACACACATTCCCTCCCCCTCAACTCTCTCTCATCCCCACACACTCACACACACTTCTCCCCCCCGCCTCGGTCTCCCTGAAACCCGTCTTCGACAGCGTGGTTGGCCGAGGGTGAGGGGTTCCATTCCCGCTCTGCCTCTGGAAGTGAACCTGACCGGTGAGCGAACGCCTCTGGCCCCCGCGCCTGAGAGGCCGGGAGAGGCTGATTGAGAGCGACGGCTTTTCATTTGGTTAGTTCTGAAATGATGGTGGCGTGTTTGCGGGGCAGTAATTAGTAGCCGGGTTATGGAGAGAAGAGGTGCAGGGAGAGAGGCAGACTCTGTCAGGCCTGAGCAGGAGGCCGGGGGTGGGGGGCGGGCAGGTGGGCTGGCGGGCGGGCGGCTGGCCTGGGGACCGGGCCGCGGCTCAGGCCCTTCCAAAGACCCCCCCTCGTGGGTGGAGGGCCCTGGCCTGAAAGCTGCTGCCTATAGAGCTGCTTTTGGGCGAAGGCAAATGAAACTGTCCGTGGAAGGGAAGAGATGGAGACACGGAAGGGCGCTGCGGGAAGGTCTTTGCATGTGGTTGGGGCATGAAGAGGGTGGGCGCGCGTCGTTCACGCAGGGGGCGACCCTCGGGGGCCTACCAGGCTTTGTGGCTGCGTAACCTTGGCCAGAGCCACACTTCACCTCAGGGGCCCTCGTTCCCTCCCCTGTAACACAGGAAAGAAACCCTACCTCACGTGGTGTTGTGAGGGTTTAATGAAACAGGGAAGGTGAGACTCAGCATGGTGCCCGGTCTGAGGGAAAATACCACGACTCTTTTTTTTTTTTTTAAAGATTTTATTTATTTATTTGACAGAGAGAGATCACAAGCAGGCAGAGAGGCAGGCAGAGAGAGAGAGGGAAGCAGGCTCCCTGCTGGGCAGAGAGCCCAATGCAGGGCTCCATCCCAGGACCCTGAGATCACGACCCGAGCCCAAGGCAGAGGCTTCAACCCCCTGAGCCACCCAGGTGCCCCAGAAAATACCACGACTCTTGGGGGTGTGCCAAGCACCCCTGCTCGGAAACCAATCCTGGGTAACTGCATTAAATCCTCACAACTTCCCGGGGAGCGAGGTGTATTTATTATCTTCTGTGGGTTACATGTGAGTAAACTGAGGCACAGGTAACTTGGCCAGGGTTGTCCGAGGCCAGGGCACACCCTCCTGACCATTGTGCTGAGTCACCAGGCTCCTCCGCCTTCCCCGTTAGAGGTGAGCGATAAAAACAATTATTGTTGTTCTTGGGACAGCAGAGATGGAGAATCAGTGGAATTGGCTCTTTGGCTTAAGGAGGTGTTCATATATCTTCCTCATGTCACATTCTCATTAGATGGCGTATTCTACCGCCTTCCGGAAATGCGGTGAGGGCCTGAGGTCCTGCTTCCTTTCACCAGTGAGCTCGTCTTGTGGAGGGAGGGATGGGCAGCCAACCGTATTTTACACCAAGAGATTGTGGGTTGATTTCACTTGTGCTTAAAAATTTATAATGTTTCCATCCAGACCTTTCCACACATGGCACTTTCCTTCAATAGACGCTCCACCGTGGTTCATAAAAATGACTCATCTTTATGCTGCTTTCATGTCACAGGCTGGGGGGGAAAGAAATCTTCCCAAGAGCTGCCCAGTAAGGAAGCTGCTGGAATGCTGTGGTGGGTCCAGATCCGTGTCATTGCAGTGACTCGGCTCCCACAAAGAGCTCCCTCCTTGTACCCAGTTTGTATGGTGTTACTGGGAGCCCCTGGTCCCCCCAAAGATATGAGTAATATGCCACCACCTTCTTCCTGCACAACTACCAAAGGACAGGAGTGACACAGAAAAAGTCTTTTTCTTTTCCTTTTTATTTATTTATTTATTTAAAAAGATTTTATTTATTTATTTGTCAGAGACAGAGGGAGAGAGAGCGAGTGAGCACAGGCAGACAGAGAGGCAGGCAGAGGCAGAGGGAGAAGCAGGCTCCCTGCTGAGCAAGGAGCCTGATGTGGGACTCGATCCCAGGACCCTGGGATCACGACCTGAGCCAAAGGCAGCTGCTTAACCAACTGAGCCACCCAGGCGTCCCTTATTTATTTATTTTTTTAAAGATTTTATTCATTCACTTGATAGACAGAGATCACAGGCAGGCAGAGAGGCAGGCAGAGAGAGAGGAAGGGAAGTAGGCTCTCCGCTGATCGAGAGCCTGATGCGGGCCTTGATCCCAGGACCCTGGGATCAGGACCCGAGCCAAAGGCAGAGGCTTTAACCCACTGAGCCACCCAGACACCCCAGTCTTTTTCTAAAATAAAATTTGGGGGGCCAAGTGGGACTATATTTTCTAAATATTTCTAAAACTTATTCCTAATGTTTCTAAATATTTCCCAAAGGTCTAAATTCCCATTCCAGATTCAGCCAGGATTTCCCAGGCTGGATAGGACCAGTTCTCTTCTGGATGTTTAGGTGTCGTTTTCAGTCCAGATTCAGACGAACACTTGGAGAAGACCGTGTGC
Source organism: Neogale vison (assembly GCF_020171115.1). Classification (NCBI taxonomy): domain Eukaryota; kingdom Metazoa; phylum Chordata; class Mammalia; order Carnivora; family Mustelidae; genus Neogale; species Neogale vison. Next base: position 18,634,795 of record NC_058092.1, on the reverse strand, counting down.
ACCTCAGGCGGGGGCAGGGTGGTGCTGGTGGGGGAGCGGTCTTTCGTCATGCCAATGATTTGCCCTGGAAGTTGCTTTCATAAAGCAAGTGACAAGTAACCTCGCTCTCCTAAAAGGAGAGAGAAGGGTTACCATTTCGGCCATGGAGCCTTGCTGGTTTTTGGCAGCCTGCACCACCAAATGGAAAGAAATGCCACACCTTTGCTTGGCTGTTTGGCTACCCTCCCGAAAATCTTGTTTCTTCTGTTAGAGATTTCTGATTTTTCTGACTTTCCAGAATTCAGCGTTATCTTCAAAGATATCGCTGGCCCCACCAGCTGCTTCGTCCACCTAGTCAACCCCAGCCATGTCCCTTCCTTTACGGTTTTGGAAGGTGGGGGTGCAGAGAGTGCAGAGGGTAGGAAGGGGCACGTGATGTCCCCCCGCTCCCCCGGGCTCTCAGCTGCAGTGTTCACTGGGCAACAGCTTCCTGGCAGGCACAAAGCCAGACCGTCATCTCCCCTGTGTTCGGAGCACATTTGAGCTCTCAGCTGAATTTAGAGATTTAAAAATACCATCTTGTGAAGACTGGAGATGATGTATAGAAAGCACGCCTGGCATCTAATATTGGTACTATCATTACTATTATTTCTAAGCAAACAGATGTGCATGACAGCATCCTTGTCCCCTTTCAATGCTACCGACCTGGAGCAGGCATAGAGCACCACGGAAGTTAAAGGCATACAGCGTAGTGACTTACACGTACATTGCCAAATGATTACAGCATTAAGTTTAGTTAACCTCTCCATCATCTCATATAGACACTCATAATAGCATTTATGTGCATGTATTAGTGGCATTAAAAGTCTTATCTAGGGGCGCCTGGGTGGCTCAGTTGGTTAAGCCTCTGCCTTTGGCTTAGGTCATAATCTCAGGGTGCTGGGATTGAGCCTTGCATCGGGCTCTCTGCTCAGCGGGGAGCCTGCTTCTCCCTTTCTCTCTGCCTGCCTCTCTGCCTACTTGTGATCTCTCTCTGTCAAAAGAATAAATAAAATCTTAAAAAAAAAAGTCCTATCTAGTGCCTGTATGACGGGTCCACTTCTCTTGAAAGATCCAAGAGATTTATAAAAAATATTTTAATTTTGAGATAGATAATTATAGACTTAGACACAGTTGTAGAACATAATATAGAAGGAACCCACGTGGCCCTCACCCAGTTTCCCCTAATGTAACATCATGACAAAGAAACAACATCACCGTATCACAGCCAGAAATAGATACCGTATCACAGCCAGAAATAGATACACATAGATACAATTCACATAGATACAATCCAATGGCAATTAACATTAATACAGGTCATCGACCTTATTCAGATGTTACTAGTTTTACATGCGCCCATGTGTATGTGTGTGTGTGTGTGTGTGTTTAATTTGAAGAGCATTTTATATTGTGAATGAGGCCAAGACCTTATATTTTGGTCTTTTCCTTTTCTAAAGCGTGAGTCAGTTGTGATGGTTGATCTGTTTCTCCTACCAGCCAGTGGGCTCCGTTGGGGGAGTGTCTGTCTTCTGCAGCTTTCTGTTTCCAAAGCCCAGCCAGGGCCTGCTTCATGCCGACACCAATACCACAAACACGTGTGGAGCCCCTACCAGGTGCCGGGCTGTGTTGCAAAAGCATTATCCCGTGAGGCATGTCCTAGTATTATTATTCTCACTTTGCAGGTGAGGAAACAGAGGGTAAAGGTGCTCAGTAAACACTCGAAGACTGAATGACTGAGTCAGCGAGGGGCAGTGCTAGCGCAGCCACACCAGCCTGGGTTCTTCCGGATGGCCCCTTTTCCTGTGATGGGGTCACCGGGCCAGAAAAGACATGCTTCTCATTAATTTCTTGAACATTTCCTCCTCTCCTGGAAGCATTGTGCAAGAGTTAAGGGCACAGTTCCCAGAGTTGAACTCCGTGAGTCCAAACCTGGCTCTGCCCCACTTTGCTGTGTGGCCTCAGGTAAGTTACTGAAACCCTCTGGGCCTCATTCCTCTCATGCATGAAGTGGGGTTAGTAACAGAAGCTGCCTCAGGAGTTTGTTGTGGGAGGAACGCGCATGTGGAGAGGTCTGCGAGTGGGGCCTGGCCGGATTCAGAGTCAAACCCATCAGCTGTTCTACTTTCTGTGCTTTGGACACCACCGAAGCTGCTAAAACTTCAGAAAGCTGAAACAGAGCAATATGGTACCGATTTGTGGATCATTCCCCTTATTATAATTAAAATTCTTATTTTCCCCCAACGCTTCCAGGCACTGGACTTAACTACTCTGGGTTTAGGGTGTAACAATAACATTTATCTTGGGAGGGCTGTTCTGGCCAACACGAGTGGCTCCTCCTTCCCTCCCTCTCCTCATCCCCTTCTCTTCTTCCGTTCATAAATATTTATTGAGAGCTCAAGAGGCCCCATGTCAGGCAGAGGGGGACCCAACAGTGAGCAGAAACAGACCCAGTCCTGCCCCGATGAAGCTTGCATTCCACGGGAGAGAGAGGCATGGTTCCAATAGCCACACAGTGGCAATGATATCAAGCTGCCCAAGAAGACAGGTTGGGGGGGGCGCACAGCTGGCCGTCCCCCCCCCCCCCCGCCTTCCCTGCTGACCAGAGGGCTGCGGTGCCTAGCCCGGAAGCTGGAGGAAGCAGGCAGGTTGTCAACCGCCAGGCCGCTCTTGAAACTGAGCTGGGAGAAGGCCTTGGTTTGCAGAGTGATGATCACAGGAGACATGTGGCTTCTCGCCACCTTTGCTGCCGTGAACGTTCATGTACAACCTTTGTGTCCATGAATGTTTTCGTTTCTTCTGGGTGTGTGTGTCAGGAGCGGAAGTGCCGGGTCATGGGGGACCTCTGCTGAACTTTCGGAGGAGATGCCAAAATGTGCAGGTTCCAACATTTCTTGTTCTCTCTCTGGCATACAATTTTATTGAGGTATAATTTATATTCCATAAAGCCTACCCATTGTAAGTATACAATTGAGTGCTTTTTAGTAAATTTACTGAGTCGTGCAACCTTCACCACAATTGAGTTTTAAGACATTTTTTACCACCTCTAGGATCCCTAGTGCCCACTTATAGTTAATCCTCCTTCCCATTCTGAGCCCTAGGCAACCACAAATCTAATTTCTGTCTCTATAGATTTTCCTTTTCTGGACATTTCACATACATGGAACCTTACACATCACTCCTTACAATTGGCCTAATGATTTTACAGATTGTCTGTGTTGCGGGAAGTTACCAGCTCTGTATTCCTTTTTATTGCTAAGTAATGTTCCATTGTATGGATATACCACCCTTGGTTTACCCATTCACCTGTAAATGGACATCTGGGTTGTTTCTAGTCTTAGGGTATTTTTAAAAAAGATTTTATTTATTTATTATTTGTCAGAGAGAGAGAGACAGACAGACAGACAGCACAAGCACAGGGAGCAGCAGGTAGAGGGAGAAACAGGCTCCTCACTGAGCAGGGAGCCTGATGCAGAACTCGATCCCAGGACCCTAGGATCATGATCTGAACCAAAGGCAGATCTCAACCGACTGAGCCACCCAGGCGTCCCCCAGTTTTAGGGTGTTATGAATAAATCTGCTATGAATGTTCATGTCCAAGTGTTTGTGTAGATGCCTGCTTTCCTTTCTCTTGGGTAAACACCTGGGAGTGACAATTGCTGGATCATATGAAAAACACATATTTAACCTTTTAAGAAACAGCCAAACTATTATGAAAGCATCTGTATCATTTTACGCTCCAGTCACCAGTGTATGAAAGTTCCAGTTTCTCCCTGATCTCAGTGCCATGGTTGTTGACTGTCCTTTCTAACTCCTCTCCTTGGGGGAAAGTGTCCTCCTCCCATCCAGGCTGGGATCTGGGAGATGAAGTGCTCAGGCTTCAGGAACAGGGGCACAGAGCAGGATGGAAGCCCAGGGGTGCAGATCCGGCCCAGAGAGCACAGGGGAGAGAGGTTGGGGTTGGAATCGGGAGCGCCGGGCCTGACCTGGTGAGGCCCGAGGTCTGGAAAAGCCTGGAGAGTAAGGCTGGGAATGTTCCTGTAGGATAGTGAGGAGGGTTGCCCTCCCCTGGGAATGGGTAGGACTCGGATGGCCAGCAGCACTCAGGCTAGCTCCAGTAGCCCAGCCCTCCTGAGTCTGGGTTCCGGATCCATGGAACAAAGAGACCCTTGTCCCCTGTGCTCCCACCTCCACGCTTGGAGACAGCCACAGAGTGGGTGTCCAAAAGAAGCAGCATCCTGTTCTCCCCAGGGTTCACACGGCCCTCCCCCAAATGTTAATCAGGACAAGATTTAGGGAAGAAAGTTCCCTATCGGCGGGTGGCAGGTAGGAGGCCGGCCTGGGCCCCAGAGCCCTCAGTAAATCACCCTGTTCACTTGGCGTCTTGCTAGATTGCAATTACAATCCTTCAGGCCCGACACAAAATCATTGGGCTGGAGAGAGGACAGTACCCTGCTAATGTGTTTAACAACAACTAACCTGGTTAAGCCCTGACTCTATTGAAAATGAGAAAGTGCGGATGGGCCTAATCGATTGGGCCTCAGCCCAATTTACTCCGGAGCTGGCTTTGGATTTCAGTTAAGTGGGCTGACCCGAAAACAGGGATACTCATTCTATTAAATTACCTCTTTGATCATAGAATTCAGATTCTGCAGAGTTGTCTTGTGTCCGCCGTGGGGGCTGGTGGACGGAGGGGACAGGGCTTCGGTGCACACACTTGTTCTCGGGCACGCCACCCCCTCCCCCTGCCCACACAAGTGTGCACACAAGCCTTCTCAGAGTGAGAAGTGTTAGTAAATATTTGTCTCCCCCTCACCCGGGGAGTTGAAAATATGGATTTGATCAAATACTCATTTACTTCCCACCCACCCCCGCTCCCCACCCCCTTGGCCTCTTGGCAGATAAATGATGTTATTTGAAGGTATTCTTGAAATTTCTGACGGAGACTGTTTCTTAAGTGCTTTTAGAGCAGGCCTATACTTTGTAATCCTTGTCATATTCTGGCTAGTAAACTCCTGGCCTTTAAAAGCCGGAACCTTACTCTGTTTCCTGAATACGAGGGAATAGGTCATTAACTGTGAATTTCAAATGAAGCAGATTTACAGTATATATCACAGAAATACGTTTATGAGAGACAGCAAATACCAAGGAATCCATGGAGCAGAAAAAACCAAGAACCCAGGCAAAGATCAGCTGATCTGGGGAACTGAACCTTTTCCCCTGTGCCCCCACTCTCCCAGCCCCCTACCATTTCCGCCCCAGGTTTTTGTGCTCGATTTGGCCAAGCACAGGTCTCTTGTTCCAGGTTCCTGATAGAAACACCTTTCTGGTTCCATTCCACGCCCACCCTAATGGGAAACCCTACAGGGTGAGGCCCAGGAGATTATGAACCTGAAAACGCTGCTGGCTGGAGATTAATTGTGGGGCCACATGAGTTCAGATGAAGATGGGGAGCTGGGGTGGGGTGGGGTGGATTGGGGAAACGGGAGGCAGAGTCAGGGAAGCACGATTGAGGTCCGGTCAGCTGGTCTGTGGTCCGTGTTATGTGTCTGCCTGGCCGGGCTCCAGTATGTAGTTATTTAACCAAACACTCATCTAGGTGTCGCTGTGAAGGGATTTTGTAGCTGTGGTCCATGTGTGCAATCAGTTGCTTGTAAAGTAAAGGAGATCACCCTTGATGGTGTGGGTGGTATTCATCCAATCAACTGGAAGCTTTAAGAGCAAAACCCGAGGTTTCCCAGAGAAGTTTGCCTCAAATCCTGCCCGAGGTTTTCACCTCTGCCCCAAAGATTTTGGACTCCTGGCCCCACCACCGAGTGAGCCAATTCCTTTAGGTAAACCTATCCACTTCCTTATCCTCTTCTGTTTCCCTGGAGAATCCTACTGATATAGCGGGTTTCTGGCAATGATTTTCGTACCTTTGCCCTCATGATTTCTGCGTACCCTTCTTTACATGCTGCCGTCTTGAAGTGCCGGTGCCCATGTAAATGCCTCATCCCACATGTGTGCATTGGAGGGTCGAGTGAGCAGAAGCTAGTTCCACTCTTGTGACCCTTGCCTAGACAAACTCTCACTTCTTGGGGCTTTCTGCAGGGTGGCAGACACTGTTCGCTGCTCAAGCAACAGCCCTCACCTGTCTCCTTCTATAACTGAACCCCAGTTTTGTTCTAGGACCAGGGATTTGGTTATGACTGGTCTTGGCCAGTGATGGCACTTCCACGCCCTCGGCTGGTGATGGGTCCTGAGGTATGCATGTGACCCTGTTCTGGCCCAGAAGACATTTGGGGGAAAGCTGCTGGGGCCTCTGGGACAATTTCCTCCTCAATTACAGAGGCCTGTGTAGTGGTCCTCTATTCTCTCTTTTTGCTTAAAAACATTGAGATATAAACAAATGCACTGTGAAGTGCACATGTCTTGGTGAATTTTTGCATCTTTACTCATGTAACTACTGCTCAGATCAAAATATGAAACATTTCCAGCATTCTAGAAGGTTCCCTTATGTCCCACCAAGCCCATAACCCCTATCAGGGGTAACCATTATTCTGACTTGTGTCACCAGAGTCAATTTTGTCTGCTCTGTTTTGCATCTGAGTGGGATCATCCAGTATGTCTTCTTCCGTGTTTATCTTCTTTAAACAACAACAACAACTATCTATCTATCTATCTATCTATCTGAGCAGTTTGAAGTTCACAGCAAAAGTGAGAGTAGAGTACAGATTCCTGTATACCCCTTCCTCCCACACATACTTGGCTACCCCATTACCCATTATCAGTATCTCTATGTCTTGAACAGCATTATCCATGCTATTACTTGTAGCAATACTTAATTCTTTTATTTTTTAATTGCTGTGGGATTTCCATGTGTGAATACATCAAAATTTATTTACCCATCATGGACATTTGGACCTCCTTTCCTGCCTTGGACAGTGCTGTGGGAGGAGGTAATGGCTGGAGCTATGGCAGCCACATTGCTATTATGAGGAAATAAATGTTCAGATAAAAGCTGATAGCTGATTGGCTGAAGATGGAAGGAAGGAAGGGAAAAGGGGCCATAGGGTTTCTTAGAGCCCTTAAACTAACCCTGACTCTGCCTTTCTTTTACCTTAACTTGTTAAGCTAACATAAATGCCCTCATGGCTTGAGCCGCTTTTATTCAGGTTTTCTCTTTTTACTCAAGTTTTCTATTGTTTGGAACCAAAAATATTCTGACACAGAATTCAGACTATCCTTCTGGACCCGGGCCATGGGACACTTTTTTCCATGGAGCCTTCCTTAAGCACTTGGCCCTGCTAGGCCCCTCTCTCACTTTGGCCTCCTGTAGCCCTATGTGCCCCATCATTAACCACGAATTCACTTAAACTACCCAGTCTCGTTTTCGTCCTACTGGAGCATCATTGGAATTATTCCCAGAGCCCAGAGCAACAGAGCTGAGACCTTGCAGATTCAACATTTATGGTTTTGACTACTCATTGGCATCCAAGAAGGTCTCCCATATATAGTTATTTGCAGTGTGCCTGGAGGATAAATTGGAACCCAATTTACAGGAATTTTTATTGGTCAGCCAGGTAGAGTACTGCCGAGATCCCCAGCCTCGGCCACTCACCTTGACTTTGACCCCTAATTGTGGTGCAGCTATGCTCAAATCTCTCAGCAAAGCCAACTGACCTAGTTCAGACGCCACTTTCTCTAGGAAGCCTTCCCAGACATCCCCTCCAACCACACGATGTTCCCATGACTGAACTCCTGTGGGACTGCACTTGTACTTGGAAGAACTTACTTTCATCTTGAGGTCATTCATTTATTCAGTTCCTATTTATCAAGCCCCTACTGTAAGGGGCTGTTCTAACCTCAGGAGATATAGCGGTGAACAAAACAAACCTGGGGCCTGCCTTCACGGAGGGTTTTGTCTAGTGGGGAGGTAGATGGTGTATCAGCCACAGCTCAGGTGGCTCACAGCTGCTATGGCGATGTGTGCTGCCAAGGGGACAGGGAGAGTAGGGGCAGTGGGTAGTAGATAATATTTTCAATAGGGTTTTTGGGAGGACTTCATTGGTAAGTGATGGCATGAGCCCTGGGGGTGACTGGAAGGGTGTTCCAGGCAGAGGGAATGGAGCAGCTAGTGCAAAGACTTCAGGGTATGGTGAGCAAGGAGGCCAGTGTGGCTGGTGCAGGGGGTGTAAGGGGCAGAGGGGGATGGATGGGAGGTGACGTCTGATCACCCAGCGCCTTGCAGGCCATGCTGAGTGTTTCTGATTTGGCTCTGTGTGACATGGGAGGGGCTGGAGGCTTTGAACATGACCTTCTTTTCAAAGAGCTTTCAGCAGGGAGTCCAGTCCAGTTGTGAGAGAGGGTGGTGTCAGTGTCTATGGCCATGGGGACGACTGCATAACCTGCCCTCAAATCTCAGTCCCATCATTTCATGGTTACTTCACCTCTCTGTGCCTTAGTTTCCTCATCTGTAAAGTGGGGATAAGAGTACCTACTTCACAGAGTCAGTGTGAAGATTGAATGACTTAATACGGAAGATGTTTAGAACAGGGCCTGGTGCGCAGCATGTGGGACAAGTGTTAGCTTTTACTCAGGGGTGACACCAGTAAGACTTGCTGTGTTAGGTTTTGCACTGCAGAATAGGGGACATGTACGCGTGCATGCACACACACACACGCACATACTTCTATGTGTATAAAAGGAGGCTTATTGTGTGGAGTTGGCTCATGTGACTACGGAGGGCTGAGAATTCCCTCAGTCTATGCTGGAGACTCCGGAAAGCCAGTGATGAACCATGATCCACGTAGGAGGAGCTCCAAGGGCAGAAGAGAGGAGAGGAGATGTCCTAGATCAAGCAAGAAAGCAGGAAAAAAGGGACAAATTCCTCTTTTCTCCCGCCTTTTGTTCTATTCAGAACTTCAACGGACTGGATGCTACCCACTTACACTGGGAAAAAGGGGAAACCCCTTTCCCAGGACCGCCCCTTCCCCCCAAAAGAATGCTGAATCTTGCCATCCTGTGGCAGGTCAAGGGGACCCATAAAACTAACAACCACACTGGTCAGTGTTCAGTGGGATTCACAAAAGGGTCAGGGATGAATCTGAAGTTTGAGCCCTGTGAGCTGGAGGAATAGCAGGGTCGTGTCCGTAGGTGGGAGGCTGCGGGAGGGGAGTTTCTGAGGTGCCTGCTGTGCCTCAGGGGGACGGAGGTGCCCAGGAGGTCGTTGGCTACTCAGGTTGGTGGCTCACAGGACATGGCAGAGGTTCCATTGCTCATTTTAGTCCATAGAATCCTTATTTCACTGAGGGGCGCCTGGGTGGCTCAGTGGGTTAAAGCCTCTGCCTTCAGCTCAGGTCATGTTCCCAGGGTCCTAGGATCAAGCCCCACATTGGACTCTCTGCTCAGCAGGGAACCTGCTTCCCTTCCTCTCTCTCTGCCTGCCTCTCTGCCTACTTGTGATCTCTGTCTGTCAAGTAAATAAATAAAATCTTAAAAAAAAAGAACCATTAATTCACTGAGATGATGTGGTGTTTCATTAGGGTGACAGTGCGGCTTATAAACAGAGAGGGCTTTTCAGGACATGAGAAGCTCTCGACTCCCGATCCTGGTCTACCTTTCTCCCGGTTGTAGTAAGGGGGCTTTCTGACAGATTCCAGTCCAAGCACAGCCCAAGGCCGGATCCCTGGACAGATGTTGGACTGCCTGTGGCTCAGCAGCGGGAAATCGGGAGGGGCTTGCCCTTGTGGGGAGGGTGCTAGAGACAGGCCTTCCTTTGTATTCCTCCTCGAGTTCTGAGTCTCTGAGCCTTATTGGGATTCCTGGAACACCAGCCCTGAAGGAAGCCCCATGGGTCTTACCTTTTCCCAGCTGGTCTCTGGTTGTTCCAAATGGACAATCTTTCTTTTCCTTTCCTCCCTCCTTCCCCTCCCCTCCTCCTCTTCCCCTTCTCCTCTTCTTCTTTTCCTTCTTCTTCCTCCTCCTTTTTCTCCTCCCCCTCCTCCTCTTACTGTTCTTCTTCTTCTGGAATCATCTGTAAAGAGGATAGTAACTAACCAGTTTTTAATGTATCACCCACCCACCCATCCATTCACCCGCCCACCCTTCCATACACCCATCCATTTATCTCTATCTACACAGCTTTTCATTTGGAGGAATTTGGGTAATAAAATACATCATAGGACCTTAGTTTTTTTTTTTTTAAGATTTTATTTATTTGACAGACAGAGATCACAAGTAGGCAGAGAGGCAGGCAGAGAGAGAGGAGGAAGCAGGCTCCCTGCTGAGCAGAGAGCCTGATGCGGGGCTCGATCCCAGGACTCTAGGATCATGACCCGAGCCCAAGGCAGAGGCTTAATCCACTGAGCCACCCAGGCGCCCCAGGACCTTAGTTTTGAAGGGAACTTAAGTTTCATTAAGTTCAGACTCTTCATTTGGCTGATGAAAAAACACACAAAGCATGGAGAGGAAGTGACTCACACGTAACATGGCATGTTCTATCAGTGTGGGTGCTGGACCCCAGGTCCCTGGCTCCTGCCGCCTCGCATTCCATCACAGCCATGCTGGCAAGCCTAGGGTGGGGCTGGGGTCCATCCCAGAGGGTCCTCCCTGAGGCTCAGGGCAGCCCACCACAGCTGGGCCTGCCTGGGGGGCGGTGCTCTGCTGCCCTCAGCCCTCCTGCTTCAGCCCATGCCATGTTCCTTGCCGTAGGGGAGGAGTTGGCTGTTAAGTAACAACGCTCTGATGGGTGGTTTCTAGGATGTCATGGTAAGAAGAGCTACCACTTGTTGACTATTTACCATGTGCCAGACACGACACTTGACACTCTTGGGAGATCAAGATCAGGAGGCCACTGTCTGCCCAAAGATCACAACTGCCAAGTGGCACAGTTGGGAGATCTAGCTCTGGTGTCTTCATTGGTCAGACTGCCGCTCCTGGGGTGGAAAGCTCCTTGTGTGCCTGGGAGGGGCACCGGACAGGGATCTCAAGGCTCCAGGCCCTCCGGCCAGCTGTGCGACCTTGGCTTGCTCCAGCTCCATTTCCCTACCTCTGGTGCACATGGCGGTACTAGCCCTGTCTCCCTTGTGGTGTGCTGTGCACTGTAAAGTGCTGTGGGCACGGGAAATGATGCCACCCTGTAGCTTGGTGCTCCTCTTGCTGGGTATCCAGCTAGTGCCTAGTGTCCTTCCTCCACCTCCCCTCTCTCCTCCGAGGGTAAAATTTGTCCAGAAGAGCCACGCCCGCTCCTAGGCTGGGCTACATGTTGTGTGCGGATGGCTGGCAGGAGCTTTGATGTCTTCTTTGATGTGGAGGCTGGTGGATCAGGTGAGGATTCTGCTCTGCTGAGCCAGGACCAGTGGCCCAGACAGTCGTGTCTTTGTGAGCTCTGCCTTGGGGGATCGGCCCACAGAAACCTGTCACCTCAGGATTGTCTCTTGAGGGAAAAGCAGCCTTTAGGAGAAGGGGAACAATGAGCTTGTCATGTTCAGGAATGAGTAGAGTCTGGGCCTGGCTGGTGCGGGGCGATTTGGAAGCAGACTCAGGAACCCTGTCAGTGCTTGAGGAAGGAAGAGCCTCTAGACTGGCAGGGGTGGGAGCCTCTGGAATGTGCGGGAAGGGTGTTGTCTCCAGTGGCTGTATGATCAAGTCCCCACCCTCTTCTTTCATCCTGTGCCACCTTGTCCTTTGCTTTCTGTCTCCGGCCCACACTGGCTGGGCTTCATTCTGCCTCAGGGCCTTTGTACATGCCAAATCCTTTGCCTGAGATTTTAGTTTTTCCAATATGCAGAAAATGCTAGAATGTAATTATTTAGATAAATTGCATAGCCATCTCTGTATGGATGTTAACATTTTGGTACTTTTGCTTCAGCACACTTTCTTTTTTTTTATTTTGGTAAACAACATAGAACATTACATTTGTCATCTTAGCCATATTTAAGGGTACAGTTAGTAGTATTAAATATGGTTACAGTGCTGTGCAACAGATCTCAACAGATCTCTAGAACTTTCTTATCTTCTAAAAGTAGAACTCTATATATACCCACTAAACTCTAAAAAATGGGGAACGCTTCACAATTTTGCATCTGTGCTTCTTCAGGGGCCGTGCTGATCACCATTGCAGTTTCATTGTATGTGCTGCTGAAGTCATTATAGAACATTTGCTTCTTAATCATTGATATTGAAAATTCAAAAGGTTAAAAAAAAAAAGAAAATTCAAAAGGTAGAAAAGGGTATACAGTGGCCTTCTCTGTCCTTGATCCTGTCAGAGGCCTCTGATGTTATGGTTTCTAGAATATTCTGTGCATATGGAAGCACGTATGTATCACACATGAATGTATATATGAATGCCTATGATAGCATTAATATTTATATATTAAGGTTCTGCCTTTGCCTTTTGTAAAAAAAAAAACACCTTTTATTTTAGAATAGTTATCGATTTACAGAAAAGTTGCAAAGATAGTCCAGAGTTCCTATGCACCTTTCCCCCAGTTTTCCCGGTTGTTAGCATCTCACATTAGCAGGGTCCCTTTCCCACCACTGAGGCACCAACATTGCTACACTACCTTTTACTTTACCCCAGGCTGGGCTTATTGGTTTTGGGGAGGAAGACGACAAAGGTAAAGTGTGCTTTTCTTCACATACTGGGGGGCATATGTCATCAAAATGGCTTTTCACTGTGCTGTTATCCTTGACCATTCTGTTAAGATCGTGTTTCTAGGTTTATTCCACAATAAAGTTACTTCCTTGGACCCCTTTTAACGTGCTTTTCTTTGGAAGGAGACTGACATGTGCAGCCCACACTTAAGGAGGGGGCAGTTAAGTTCTTCCTCTTTGAGGTGGGGGAGTAGCTACATAAACTCTTTGGAATTCTTTTGCATGAGAATCTGTCTCTTCTCTCCTATTCATTTATTTTTCAATTCAATCACTTATTTGCATCAGTTTGGACACATGGATATTTATTTTATACTTTGGGTTATAATCCTAAAATTTATAGAGATTATATATCCATATATGTGTATCTGTGTGTGTATGAGTGTGTGTGTGTGTGTGTGTGTGTGTATGGAAAAGATGAGATTTAGGGAAGGAAACCAGTATTTTCTTTTTTCTTTTAAATTAAAGCAAAATTTACATCATATACCACTAATCATTTCAAAGTGAAAAATTCAGTGGCATTTAATACATTTGCAATGTTATGTAATGTTTGTCTCGTCCCAAAATATTTTCCTTATCCCCCGAGGAAACCTCTTGTCCAATAAGCATTTACTCTTCATGCCTCTCCCCTTTGTCCCTGGCAACAACTCATCTGTGTTGTGTCTATAGATTTACCTGTTCTGGATATTTCCTTAATACATCTGTTAATACACACACACACACATCCAAACACATACACACATTTTTTTAAAAAATTAAAATATAATGTAGTATTTGTTTCAAGGGTATAGGTATGTGATTCATCAGTCTTACACAATTCATAGCGCTCACCATAACACGTACCCTCCCCAGGGTCCATCACCCAGCCATCCCATCCCTCCCACCCTCCTCCACCCAGCAACCCTCAGTTTGTTTCCGGAGATTAAGAGTCTCTTATGGTTTGTCTCCCTCTCCGGTTTTGTCATGTTTTATTTTTTCCTCCCTACCCCTATGAGCCTCTGTCTTGTTTCTCAAATTTCTCCTATCAATGAGATCATATGATAATTTTCATTCTCTGATTGACTTATTTCGCTTAGCATAATACCCTCTAGTTCCTTCCATGTTGCTGCAAATGACAAGATTTCATTTTTTGATGGCTTCATAATATTCCATTGTGTGTGTGTGTGTGTGTGTGTGTGTGTATAATATCTTCTTTATCCATTCATCTGTTGATGGGCATCTAGGTTCTTTCCATAGTTTGGCTATTGTGGACATTGCTGTTATAAACATTGAGTACACATGCCCCTTTGGATCACTACATTTGTATCTCTGGGGTAAATACCCAGTAGTGAGATTGCTGGGTCATAGGGTAGCTCTATTTTCAACTTTTTGAGGAACTTCCATACTGTTATCCAGGGTGGCTGCACCAGCTTGCATTCCACCAACAGTGTAGGAGGGCTCCCCTTTCTCCGCATCCTCACCAACGTCTGTCATTTCTGATTTGTTAATTTTTGCCATTCTGACTGGTGTGAGGTGGTATCTCACTGAGGTTTTTGCTTTGTATTACCCCGATGCTGAGCAGTGTTGAGTACTTTTTCATGCGTCTGTTGGCTATCTGGATGTTGTCTTTGCAGAAATGTCTGTTCATGTTTTCCTGCCCATTTCTTGATTGGATTATTTGTTCTTTGGTTGTTGAGATTGATAAGTTCTTTATAGATTTTGGATACTAGCTCTTTATCTGATCTGTCATTTGGAAATATCTTCTCCCATTCTGTCAGTTGTTTTTGGTTTTGTTGACTGTTTCCTTTGTTGTGCAAAAGTTTTTTTCTTGATGAAGTTCCAATAGCCCATTTTTGCCCCTGCTTTCCTTGCCTTTGGCGATATTTCTAGGAAGAAGTTGCTGCGGCTGAGGTCGAAGAGGTTGCTGCCCATGTTCTCCTCAAGGATTTTGATGGATTCTTGTCTCATATTTAGGTCTTTCATCCATTTTGATTCTATTTTTGTGTGTGGTATAAGAAAATGGTCCAGTTTCTTTCTTCTGCCTATGGCCTTCCAGTTTCCCCAACACCATTTGTTGAAGAGATTTTTTTCCATTGGACATTCTTTCCTGCTTTATTGAAGATTAGTTGACCATAGACTTGAGGGTTTATTTCTAGGCTCTCTATTCTGTTCCATTGATCCATGTGTCTGTTTTTATGCCAGTACCATACTGTCTTGATGATTACAGCTTTGTAATAGAGCTTAAGTCCGGAATTGTGATGGCACCAGCTTTGCTTTTCTTTTTCAACATTCTTCTGGCCTTCTTAGGGGTCTTTTCTGGTTCCATACAAGTTTTAGGATTATTTGTTCCATTTCTTTGAAAAAAGTTGATGGTATTTTGATAGAGATTGAATTAAATGTGTAGATTGCTCTAGGTAGCATAGACCTTTTCACAATATTTGTTCTTCCAATCCGTGAGCACGAAACTTTTTTCCATTTCTTTGTTTCTTCTTCAATTTCTTTCTTTTTTTTTTTTAAAGATTTTATTTATTTATTTGACAGAGAGATCACATGTAGAGGCAGGCAGAGAGGCAGGCAGAGAGAGAGAGAGAGGGAAGCAGGCTCCCAGCTGAGCAGAAAGCCCGATGCGGGACTTGATCCCAGGACCCTGGGATCATGACCTGAGCTGAAGGCAGAGGCTTTAACCCACTGAGCCACCCAGGTGCCCTCTTCCTCAATCTCTTTCATGAGTATTCTATAGTTTTCTGAGTACAGATTCTTTGCTTCTTTGGTTGGATTTATTCCTAAATATCTTATGGTTGGGGGTGCAATTGTAAATGAGATCGACTCCTTAATTTCTCTTTTCTCTGTCTTGTTGTTGGTGTATAGAAATGCAACTGATTTCTGTGCATTGATTTTTATATCCTGACACTTTATTGAATTTCTATATGAGTTCTAGTAGTTTTGGGGTAGAGTCTTTTGGGTTTTCCGCATAAAGTATGTCATCTGCAAAGAGAGAGAGTTTGACTTCTTCTTTGCCAATTCAGATGCCTTTTATTTATTTTTGTTGTCTGATTGCTGAGGCTGGGACATCTAGTACTATGTTGAATAGCAATGGTGATAGTGCACATCCCTGCTTTGTTCCTGACCTTGGGGGAAAGCTCTCAGTTTTCCCCCATTGAGAATTTTATTTGTTGTGGGTTTTTTCATAGATTTTTTTTTTTTTTTTGATATTGGGATATGTACCCTCTAGCCCTACACTGTGAAGAGTTTTGATTAAGAACGATGCTGTAGGGGCACCTGGGTGGCTCAGTGGGTTAAAGCCTCTGCCTTCCGCTCAGATCATGATCTCAGGTTCCTGGGATTGGGCCCCGCATCGGGCTCTCTGTGAGGCAGGGAGCCTGCTTCCTCCTCTCTCTGCCTGCCTCTCTGCCTACTTGTGATCTCTCTGTCTCTGTCAAGTAAAAAAAAAAAAAAAAAAAAAAAGAACGATGCTGTACTTTGTCAGATGCTTTTTCTGCATCTTCTGCATCTACTGAGAGTATCATATGATTCTTATTCTTTCTTTTTTTAATGTATTGTATCACATTGATTGATTTGTAGATGTTGAATCAAACTTGCAGCCCAGGAATAAATTCCACTTGGTCGTGGTAAATAATCCTTTCAATGTACTGTTGGAACCTATTGGCTAGTATTTTAGTGAGAATTTTTGCATTCATGTTCATCGAGGATGATGGTCTCTAATTCTCATTTTTGAAGGGGGTCTTTGTCTGGTTTGGGGATCAAGGTAATACTGGCCTCATAAAATGAGTGGAAGTTTCCCTTCAATTCTATTTTTTGGAATAGTTTCAGAAGAATAGGTATTAATTCTTCTTGAAATGTTTGGTAGAATTCCCCTGAGAAGTCATCTGGCCCTGGGCTTTTGTTTGTTGGGAGATTTTTGATTACTGCTTCAGTTTCCTTTCCAGTTATGGGTCTTTTCAAGTTTTCTATTTCTTCCTGGTTCAGTTTTGGTAATTTATACATCTCTAGGACTGCATCCATTTCTTCCAGATTGTCTAATTTGCTGACATATAGTTGCTCATAATATGTTCTTACAATTGTTTGTATTTCTTTGGTGTTGGTTGTGATCTCTTCTCTTTCATTCATGATTTTATTAATTTGGGTCCTTTTTCTTTTCTTTTTTGATAAATATGGCCAGGGCTTAGTCAAGCTTATTAATTCTTTCAAGGAACCAGCTCCTAGTTTTGTTGATCTGTTCTGCTGTTCTTTGGTTTCAAATTTCATTGATTTCTGCTCTGATCTTCATTATTTCTCTTCTCCTGCTGGATTCAGACTTTATTTGCTGTTCCTTCTCCAGCTCCTTTAGGTGTAGGGTTAGGTTGTGTATTTGAGACCTTTCTTGCTTCTTGAGAAAGGTTTGTATTGTTATATACTTTTCTCTTAGGACCACCTTTGCTGCATCCAAAAGATTTTGAGCAGTTTTGTTTTTATTTTCATTTGTTTCATGAATTTAAAAAAAAAAATCTTTGTTAATTTCCTGGTTGACCCATTAATTCTTTAGGAGGATGCTCTTTAGCCTCCAGGTATTTGGGTTCTTTCTAGCTTTCTTCTTGTGATTGAGTTCTAGCTTCAGAGCATTGTGGTCTGAAAATATGCAGGGAGGTATCTGTTGAGACTTCATTTATGACCCAGGATGTGATCTATTCTGGAGAATCTTCCATTTGCGCTAGAGAAGAATGTGTATTCTGTTGCTTTGGAATGGAATGTTTTGAAGATATCTGTGAAGCCCATCTGGTCCAGTGTGTCATTAAAGTCTTTCCTGTTGATCTATTACTTAGTTGATCTGTCCATTTCAGTGAGGGGGGTGTTAAAGTCCCCTACTATTATTGTATTATTGTCAATGTGTTTCTTTGATTTTGTTATTAATTGGCTTATATAATTGGCTGCTCCCATTTTAGGAGCATAGATATTAAAATTCTTAGATCTTCTAGTTGGACAGACCCTTTAAGTATGATATAGCGTCCTTCCTCATCTCTTATTATAGTCTTTGGCTTAAAATCTAATTTGTCTGATGTAGGGATTGCCACCCCAGCTTTCTTTTGATGTCCATTAGCATGGTAAATGGTTTTCTACTCCCTCACTTTATTTATTTATTTAAAAAAATTTTATTTATTTATTTGATTGAGAGAGAGATCACAAGTAGGCAGAGAGGCAGTCAGAGAGAGAGGGAAGAAGCAGGCTCCCTGCCGAGCAGAGAACCAGATGTGGGGCTTGATCCCAGGACCCTGAGATCATGACCCGAGCCGAAGGCAGAGGCTTTAACCCACTGAGCCACCCAGGCACCCGCTACCCCCTCACTTTAAATCTGGAGGTGTCTTTGGGTCTAAAATGAGTCTCTTACAGACAGCATATCGATGGGTCTTGCTTTTTTATCCAATCTGATACCATGTGTCTTTTGATTAGGGCATTTAGCCACTTACATTCAGGGTAACTATTGAGAGATATGAATTTAGTGCCATTGTATTGCCTGTAAGGTGACTGTTACTGTATTTTGTCTCTGTTCCTTTCTGGTCTATGTTACTTTTAGGTTCTCTCTTTGCTTAGAGGAGCCTTTTCAATATTTCTTGTAGACCTGGTTTGGTGTTTGCAAATTCTTTTAGTTTCTGTTTGTCCTGGAAGCTTTTTATCTCTCCTTCTATTTTCTTTTTTTTTTTTTAAGATTTTATTTATTTATTTGACAGACAGAGATCACAAGGAGGCAGAGAGGCAGGCAGAGAGAGAGAGGAGGAAGCAGGCTCCCTGCTGAGCAGAGAGCCCGATGGGGGGCTCGATCCCAGGACCCTGGGATCATGACCTGAGCCAAAAGCAGAGGCTTTAACCCACTGAGCCACACAGGTGCCCCTCTCCTTCTATTTTCAATGACAGCCTACCTGGGTATAGTATTCTTGGCTGCATATTTTTCTCATTTAGTGCTCTGAATATGTCATGCCAGTCCTTTCTAGCCTGCCAGGTCTCTGTGGATAGGTCTGCTGCCAATGTAATGTTTCTACTATTACAGAACTCTTGTCCTGAGCTGCTTTCAGGGTTTTCTCTTTGTCTCTGAGACTTGTAGATTTTACAAGATGGGGTGTTGATCTATTTTTATTGGGTTAGAGAAGGGTTCTCTGTGCCTCTTGGATTTTGATGCTTGTTTCTTTCCTTAAATTAGGGAAGTTCTCTTCTATAATTTGCTCCAATATACCTTCTGCCACACTCTCTCCTTCTTCTTCTTCTGGGATCCAAATTTTTCTAATACTGTTTTGTTTATGGGGCGCCTGGGTGGCTCAGTGGGTTAAGGCCTCTGCCTTCGGCTCAGGTCATGATCCCAGGGTCCTGGGATCGAGCCCCACATCGGGCTCTCTGCTCAGCAGGGAGCCTGCTTCCTCCTCTCTCTGCCTGCCTCTCTGCCTGCTTGTGATCTCTGTCCAATGAATAATAAATAAAATCTTTAAAAAGATACTGTTTTGTTTATGGTATCACTTATCTCTTGAATTCTCCCCTTGTGATCCAGTAGTTGTTTATCTCTCTTTTTCTCAGCTTCTTTATTATCCATCATTTGGTCTTCTATATCATGAATTCTTTCTTCTGCCTCATTTATCCTAGCAGTAAGAGCCTCCATTTTTTATTGCACCTCATTAATAGCTTTTTTTATTTCAAAAATAAAAAATTTTGGAGTGCCTGGGTGGCTCAGTGGGTTAAGCCGCTGCCTTCGGCTAAGGTCATGATCTCAGGGTCCTGGGATCAAGTCCCGCATCAGGCTCTCTGCTCAGCAGGGAGCCTGCTTCCTCCTCTCTCTCTCTCTCTCTGCCTGCCTCTCTGCCTACTTGTGATTTCTCTTTGTCAAATAAATAAATAAAATCTTAAAAAATTTTTTTTGGTTAGACTTTAGTTCTTTTATTTCTCCAGAAAAGGATTCTGTAGTATCTTTTATGCTTTTTTTTTTTTTCAAGCCCAGCTAGTATCTTTATAGTTGTCATTTTCCCAATATCTTTCTAATGTCTGTGTTCATTAGGTCCCTGGCAGTTGGTACTATCTCTTTTCCTTTTTTTTTGAGGTAAGTTTTCTGTTTTGTCATTTTATCCAGAGAAGAATAGATGAATGAGAGAACAAAATTCTAAAAGGGTAACAATGATCCCAGAAAAATATACAGTAAACAAATCAGAAGAGACCCAAAACAGGGAAGAAAAGAAGGGAAAAAAAAAGAATATGATCTGGCTGGTGTGTAGAACAGAGCCACACAGTAGATTTTGGGTGTATTTTGGTCTATTGGAAGAAACTGCTTCCCACATTTTATTTTATTTTACTTTATTTATTTATTTTTAAAAGATTTTATTTATTTACTTGACAGACAGAGATCCCAAGTAGACAGAGAGGCAGGCAGAGAGAGAGGAGGAAGCAGGCTCCCTGCTGAGCAGAGAGCCCAATGCTGCTTCCCACATTTTAAAGAAAGAAAAAGTTATATATAAACAAAAATAAGGGTAAATACGATGAAGGGATGGAATATGACTGTAAAGATGAAAATTAAAAAAGATTTTAAAAAAATTGATAAGAAGTTGGTGGAAAAAAGAAAGAAAAAAAATTAAAAAAATAAAAAGGAGAGAATGTGATCAGGAGGAGACTAGAACAAAGCCATACACTAGATTTAGGGTAAATTTTGTTCTGTTAGAAGAAACTGATCCCAAAAATTTTAGGAAAGTAAAACATACACACACACACACACACACACACACACACACACACACACTAAGGTTAAATACAATGAAGGGATAGAATATGACTATAAAAATGAAAATTAAAAAATATTTTAAAAAGGGATTGATAAGATAAGACGTTGGTTGAAAAAGGAAAGAAGAAAAATTAAAAACATAGAAAAAGAAAAAATAAAGAAAATTAAAAAAAATTTTTAATTTAAAAATTTTGAAAGACTAAAAAATCTTGAGAAAAAAAGCCACGAATTCTATGTGCTATATTCTCCTAGCACTGCAGTTTTACAGTTCTCACTGATCGGTAGACTTGGTCTTGGTGGACATTCTTGCTGATCTTCTGGGGAGGGGCCTGTTGCAGTGAATATCAAATGTCTTTGTTGGAGGTGGAATTGCACCGCCCTTGCCAGGGGCCAGACTAAGGAATCTGCTCAGATTCGCTCTCTGAGCTTTTGTTCCCTGAATGCTTTCCATACTGCTTTGGAAGACGGGAATGAAGATGGCGGCCTCCCAATCTCCAGCCAGAGGAGCGGGGAGGTTGGGGCCCCACTCCTCAGTGCGCCCTTAGAGAAAAGCGGTCAATCCCTCCCATCTCCCTGGTCTCTGGCTGTTCGGAGCTCAGCCAGCCTGTGACTGACTGAGCGTTTCTATCTCTGACCCAGGGCCCTGTTTGGAGTCTCCAAACCCAGCTAATTCCTGTGGACACACACACATTTTTGTGGTGAGAACATTTAAATTCCTAGCTATTAGCAAATTTCAATTACATAATATAGTGTTATCAATTATCGCTACATTCTACATTCAGAGTGTATTCATCTTTAAAAGAAAAAGATCATTTATTTATTTATTTATTTGAGAGAGAGCAGAACGAGCAACAGAGAAGACAAATGGGGGGAGGGGCAGAGGGAGAGGGAGAAGCAGGCTCCCCACTGAGCAGGGAGCTTGTTGTGGGGCTCCATCCCAGAACCCTGGAGCCATGACCTGAGTTGAAGGCAAATGCTTAACTGACTGAGCCACCCAGGTGTCCAGAACTTATTTATCTTAGAGCTGAAAGTTTGTATCCTTCTACCAACCTCTCCCTATTTTCCCCTTTCCCTCAGCCCCTATAAGTTTGACATTTGGGGGGGTTCTACTCATAAACGATACCATGTAGTATTTGTCTTTCTCTGTTTGGCTTATTTCGCTTAGCATAACACCCTCAAGTTCCACCCATATTGTCCAAAATGGGCAAGATTTCCTTCTTTCCCATGGTTGAATAATTCTCCATTGTGTATGTGTGTATATATATGTGCACACACATATATGTATAAAAATACCAAATACATATATATCACATATATGATTATATCTGTATCTATATCTTAATCTATATCTATCTCACATCTTTATTCATTAATCCATTGATGAACACTTAGGTTGTTTCCATGTCTTGGTTATTGTGGCTAATGCTGCAATGAACACGGGAGTGCACATATCTCTTTGATTTTGTTTTCATTTCCATTAAAAAGATACACAGAAGTGGGATTGCTGGACCATAGGTTATTCTATGTTTAATTTTTTGAGGAACCTCCCTACTGTTTTCCACAGTGGTTACACCAATGTATATTCCCACCAATAGTGCACAATGGTTCCCTTTTCTCAGCATCCTCACTAATACTTGTTATTTCTTGTCTTTTTGATGATAGCCATTCTAACAGCTGTGAAGTGATATATCACGATTCTTTTGATTCACATTTCCCTGATGATCAGTGATGCTAACCACCTTTCCATGTTCTTGTTGGCCATTTGTGTGTCTTCTTTGGAAAAATGTCTGTTATATGGTTTCTTTTTATAAATGTCTACTCAAGTGCTTTCCCCATTTTTAAATTGGATTGTCTTTTTGTTGTCAGGTGTCAGGAGTTCTTTATGTGTTCTTGATACTAGACCCTTAGCAGGTATCTAATTTGCAATTATTTTATCCCATTCTATTGGTTGTCTTTTCACTCTCTTGGTAATGTCTTTTGATGCATAAAAGTTTTTAATTTGATGAAGTCCAATTTATTTATTTTTATTTTTGTTGCTTGTCCTTGCTTTCAGTGTCATGTCTAAGATATCACTGCCAAATCCAAGGTCATGAAAATTTACCTCCGTGTTTTCTTTTAAGAGTTTTATTGTTTTAGGAACACCTGGGTGACTCAGTCGGTTAAGCGAATGCCTTCTGCTGGGGGTCATGATTCCAGGGTCCTGGGATTGAGCCCCACATTAGGCTCTCTGCTCAGGAGGGAGCCTGCTTCTCTCTCTCCCTCTGCCTGCTCCTCCACCTGTTTGTGCTTTCTCCTTCTCTGTCAAATAAATAAATAAATAAATAAAATTTAAAAGAAAGAGTATTAGGTTTTTAGCTCTTATAGTCAAATTGTTGATCCATTTTGAGTTAAGTTTTGTATACAGTGTGAAGTTGGGTTCCAAATTCATTCTACAGCATGTAAATACCTATAAATAAGTTTGAATTTTATTTGATTTTTTAAAAAAGATTTTGTTTATTTATTTATTTGAGAGAGAGAGAGAGAGAGAAAGAAAGAGAGGAAGAGCAGAAGGAGAAAGAGGGAGGGGGAAAGAATCTTAAGCCGACTCTGTGTTGAGCATGGAGCCTGACATGGGGCTTGATCTCACTACCCTGAGATCATGACCTGAGCTGAAACCAAGAGGCAGATACTCAACCAAGTGAACTACCCAGGTGCCTCTAAAGTTGAATTAAAAAAATTTAAAAACCTTAAATTTGCAAGAAGAGTACAAGATAATTTTCCATGTATTATTTGAGAGTAAACTGCCAACATGGTGCCCTGTTAAACCCCTGATACTTCAGTGTGTATTTCCCGCAAAATAAATTTCTACAAGATAGTTCTACAGAATCACAATACAATCATCAAAATCAGGAAGTTAATATTCATCTAATCTTTAACTCCATCAAAGTTTTTCTGGTTGTCCTAATAATATCCTTTATAGTAAAGGGTACAATTCAGAATCATTTAGCTATCCAATCCCGTTAGTCTCCTGTCTGGAACAGGTCGGCAGTGTTTCCTTAACTTGCATGATCTTGATACTTTTTAAGATTACAAGTCAGTTGTGTTATAGCATGTCTCTCTCTCTTTTTTTTAAATATGAATTTTAGTACCTTTATTTTATTTTTTAAAAATTTTTTATTTTTTAAAGATTTTATTTATTTATTTGACAGAGATAGATAGAGAGAGAGAGCACAAGTAGGCAGAGAGGGAGGGAGAAGCAGGCTCCCGCTGAGCAGAGAGCCTGATGTGGGGCTTGATCCCAGGACCCTGGGATCATGACCCGAGCTAAAGGCAGAGGCTTTAATCCACTGAGCCTACCCAGGCGCCCCTATAGCATGTCTCTTAATTTGGTTTTGTCTGATGTTTCCTCAAGATTAGATTCAGGTGTTATGTCTTTGGCAGGAGTATCACAGAAGCCACTCTGTGACTCCTCTCATTGCATCCTATCAGGTGGTGTGATTTCAATTTGTCTCATTACCGATAAAGGTCACTTTAAGCCCTTGATTAAGGTGGTGTCAAGCTAGCTCCTCCATTGTCAAGTTATAATTTTTCTCCTTGTAATTAGTAAGTATTTTGTGGGGAGGCACTTGAATAATGTAAATATCACAACTGTCATCAAAATTTTAGTTTATTTATTTATTTCAGTTTAGTATCATGATTTCTGATTTTATTAATGGGTCAGAATCTGTTTTTATTATTTTTAATAGACTTTGTTTTTTAGACTAGTTTTAGGTTCACAGCAAAATTGAATGGGAGGCACAAAGATCACCCATATATCTCCTGCCCCCACATATACACTGCTTCCCCAACCAACATCCAACACCACAGTGATACATTTGTTACAACTGATGAACTTACATTGACATCATTATCACCCAAAGTCCATAGTTTACATCAGAGTTCACTCTTTGTGTTGTGTAGTTTTAGTTTTGACAAATTTATAATGACATATACTCATCATTATAATAGAATACAGAATAATTTCACTGTTTTAAAAATCCTCTGTGCTCCATCTATTCATCCCTCCCTTCCCCATAAGCCTTGGCAACTACTGGTCTTTTTTCTGTTCCTAAAGTTTCCCTTTCTCCAGGATGTTTTGATTGGAATCATACAGTATACAGCCTATTCAGATTGGCTTCTTTCACTTAGTAGTATGTATTTAAGGTTTCCCCATGTCCTCTTATGGTTTCATAGTTCATTTCTTCTTAGTGCCAAATAGTGGTCCATTGTCTGGAGGTACCAAATCCACTCACCTCCTGAAGAAAATCATGATTGCTTCCAAGTTTTGGCAATTATAGATAAAGTGGTTATGAACATCAATTTTAAGGTTTTTGTGTAGACATGAGCTTTAAAATCCATTTAGGTAAATACAAAGAAGCATGATTGCTGGATCCTATGGTAGAAGTACATTTAGTTTTGTAGGAAACTGCCACAGTGTCTTCCAAAGTGGTTGTACCACTTTGCATTCCCACCAGAAATAAATGAGAGTTCCTGTTGCTCCACATCTTCGTCAGCATTTGGTGGTGTTAGTGTTTTAGATTTTGGCTATTTGAATAGGTGTGTAGTAGTATTTGTCTTAATTTATATTTTTCTAATGACAAGTGATGTTGAACATCTTTTCATGTGCTTATTTATCATCTGTATATCTTTTTTGGTGAGGTGTCTGTTCAGGTCTTTTGTCTATTTTTAAATCAAGTTGTTTGTCTTCTTCTTATTAGGTTTCAAGAGTTCTTTGTATATTTTGGGTAACAGACCTTTATAAGACAGGTTTTTTTTTACAAATAAATTTTTTACAAATTTTCTTCCAGTCTGTAGCATGTCTTCTCATTCTTTTGATGGTATTTTCCCAGAGCAGAAGTTTTTAATGTTAATGAAATCCAGCTTGTCAACTGTTTTTTTCATGGATCATGCCTAAGGTCAACTAGATTCAATCCTATGTTATCTTCTAGAAGTTTTATAGTTTTGCATTTTATATTTAGGTCTGTGATGCATTTTGAATTAACTTTTGTGAAGGGCGTAAAGTCTGTGTCCAGATTAATTTTTTTTTTTTGCATGTGGATGTACTGTTGTTCCAGCACCATTCATTGAAAAGACCATATTTGCTCCACAATATTGCCTTTATTTTTGTGTCAAGAACAGCTGACTATATTTATGTGGATCTATATCTGGGCTTTATATTTTGTTCCATTGATATATTTGTCTATTCTTTTGCCAATACCACACTGTCTAGATTACTGTAATTTCATAGTAAGTCTTGAAGTTGGGTAGTTCCAGTCATTCAACTTTATTCTTCTCCTTCAATACTATTCTCCTTCTCCTAACTACAAAATAATTTGCTCAGATTTTAATTGTGATTGCATTGACTTTATAGATCAAGTTGGGAAGAACTGATTTCTTGACCATATTGAGTCTTCCTATCCATTAACATGGAATACCTCTCCATTTATTTTGTTCTTTGATCTCATTCATCAGCATTTTGTAGTTTTCTCTCATATAGATATTGTATATATTTTGCCAGGTTTAACCTAGCTATTTCATTTTTGGGGGCTGTTAATGTAAATGATATATTGTTTTTAATTTCAAAGTCCTTTTGTTCATTACTAGTATATAGGAAATGAGTTGACTTTTCTATATTCAACTTGTATCTTGCATCCTTCCTGGAATTGCCTATTAATTTCAAGAGTTTTTTTTTTTTTTAGAGACTTTATATTTTAGGGCAGCTTTAGGTTTATAATACATTTTTTAAAGATTTTATTTATTTATCTGAGAGAGAGCAAAGTGAGAGAGTGTGAGCCAGGGGAGGGCAGAGGTAGAAGAAGGAGCAAGCTTCCCTCTGAGCAGAACCCTGGGATCATGTCCTGAGCCTGTCAGACACTTAACCTACTGAGTCATCCAGGCACCCCTACGATACATTTGAAAGGAAGGTACAGATATCTTCCACATACTGCCTGACCCCATCCATGCACAGCCTCTCCCATTACCAACATCACTCACCAGAGTAGTACTTTTTTTTTTTTAACCAAAGATGAACCGATATTGACATCATAATCACCCAAAGTCCACAGTTTATTTTAGGGTTTGCTCTTGGTGTTATATACTCTATGGCTTTGGGCAAATGCACAATGGCATGCATACATAATTATAATATCATACAGTTTTCACTGCTCTAAAAATCCTCTGTGTTTTGCCTATTAACTCAACCCCCACCCGAGGAACCACTAATCTTCTTGTTGTCTCCATAATTTTGCCTTTCCCCTTGATTATATAAATTATATAAATGTATATAAATTATTATATAAATTACATAAATATATAATATTTCTTTCAGATTGGCTTCTTTCACTTAGTAATATGCATCTATAGTTTCTCTATGTCTTCTATGGCTTGATAGCTTATTTCTTTTTAGTGCTGAATAATAGTCCATTGTCTGGCTGTATTAGGTTGTTTATCTATTCACCTACTGATGGGCTCCTTGGCTGCTTCCAAGTTGCAGTAATTATGGATAAAGCTGTGCTTCCAGGAGTTTTTACTTTTTTTCCTTCAGATTTTCTACATAGACTATCATGTTGCTTGTGAACAAAGATAGTTTTATTTCTTTCTTCCCAATCTTTATGCTTTTTATTTCTTCTCATCTTATTGCATCAACTAGTACTTCCAGTATAATGCTGAAAAGTTGTCAGAGGGGACAACCTTGCCTTATACCTGATCTTAGTGGAAAAGTTTCTCATCGTAAGTGTGATGTTAGTTAGAGGTTTTCTGTAGATGCATTTTATCAAGTGGAGGAAGTTCCTCTCTACTTCTAGTTTGCTGAGAGCTGTTTTTTTTTTTTTTAAATCATGATTGGGTGTTGGTTTTTGCCAAATGCTCTCTCCCCATCTCTTGATAAGATCATGTAATTTTTCTACTTTAACTTGTTAATGTGATATTAATGTTATTATTTATTTTGATACTTACTTGTCCTTAATTTAGCCAGAAGGAGCTCCTTCCAGTTGCTTTCTGTTCTTATGATAAATCCTTATATATCTTTGAGTGTTTCCTTACAGTCTAGCACAACAAGATGTTCCAGGCTCATCTTGTACTTTTCCTACCCCAGTCCTGGAACCAGCCATTTCTCCAAAGATCTCTGGTAATTTTTGGTGGAAAATGTATCTAGAAACCCAAGATCTGGGCTCTAGGTGTGCTTGCTATTTTATGTGAGGGTGGTGGCAGGTGCTCCCAGACACCTTGTTATATTTCTATTTATTGTACTCTAGCCAGGACTGGCCTGCTGTGCAGACATCCTTCTAATTATGTCACTCTGCCTCTGACCACACTCCTGTGGGAGTGTTAACTCTGACACCCCACTGCTGGGCCATTCCCACCCCTGTGTGACAGACTCCCTTCTCTTGTTGGGGCTTCAGTATCTGTTCAGGATCACCTCTTTAGGCTGCAACACCCCACATCAGACAACTCTTCACTTGTTGCTGTCCTCATCCAGCCTTGCCTGGCCCCACCTTACCTAGTGGCTCTTGGCTGAATTGTTCAAAAAGGGAAGAGAATAAGGAGAGGAAGAGAAGGAGGAAATTGGGGTGAATTTTTAAGTTAAAAGTTAAAATACCTACAGAACTTAAAACTTAAAATATCTAAATGATAGGCCTGAAATTCAGTGATTGTTTACAAAGTGAACACATACTTGTAACCACCACCCAGATGGTTTACGCACTAAGGGATCATTCCAGCTTCTGAGTGGAGAACAGATGGAAAGGGAGTCAAAGTAGACACAGGAAGATTTGTTGCATACTGATATCCAGGTGAGAGATCACAGGACCTTAGATCAGGGAGGATGTGGTGAGGGGTAAGATGTGGTTAGATTCAGGACTTATTTTGAAGGGAGAGCTCACAGAATTTGCTCCTGGATTAAATCTGGAGCATGGGGGAAGGAGGGAGTCAAGGATGGCCCAAGGATTTTGACCCGAGACCTAGAAATTGATGCCACCATTTGCCGAGAGGGGAAAGACTCAGAGACGACCTCCCTTATCCCAAGAAAGATCAAGTGTTCTCATGGGCACATTAATTATATTTGAGATTCCAGTTAGACATCCAAGTGTGGGGGTTCCACAGGCTGCTGGGGCTGCAAGACAGTAGTTCTCAGGAGAAGTCTGGTTGAAGATACCAATGTGAAGGTCTCCAGTGGACAGATGACATTTAAAGCTGTGAATTGGGTGAGATCACCCAAAAGTGAGAATAGGTGGAAAAGAGATCTAAGAGATCTCTTAGCTTTGGAGCATTTGAAAGTTGGCAGAGAGTCAGCAAAGTAACCTAAGGATGTCAGTTGCCTCATCTAAAAATGGGTATAATACCTCTTCGGTGGGATCATTAAGGATTGACTGATCATTAGAGATTATGTTAAAGACCCAAGTGAGTAGTTAATATTGACCTTTCCTTTCCCTGCTCCCCCCAAAGCTTGCCTCCTTCACTTACATTGTCCTGAGACTCTCCTATCTTCCTTGCTTCTTTTTTGTGTCTCTCCCCAGTTTCCTCATCTCTGCCTCCAAACACTGTACCCCTCTCCTCCTTCCAGTGAGGACTGACTTGTAAAGCTCTTCTCCATGAGCTAATATAACCTCCTCTCCTTTCCCCCATCTCTCATCACACAGTTTAAGAACTCTTTACCATTACTTTTGAAGCTCTTTGTATGCCCCCGCTCAGTCTTACCCCTTTAGCCTCACTTCTCAGAGGTAGTTGAACCAGATGACTGTGTTTCGAAGAATAGTATTGTCTGCTTTCTGCATTTTTAAGTTTTATAAAAATGGAATCTTGTCTTCTTCTGTGGCTTGTTTTTAGTATTCAGCATTTTACTCCTGAGATACAGCTGTGTAGCTGCACGTAGTTATAATTCATTTGTTTTCTCCACTGTGTGGCTACCCCACAGTTTATGCTTCTACAGTGGATTGGCTTCCCAGTTGTTTCCAGATTTTGCTATTACAAGCAGTGCTGCTATAAACATTTTCTTGGTCTTCCATGGTGCAGTACAAGGGTTTCTTAGAGTAGGAATACTCTGGGTATACTCTAGGAGTGAAGTTGGTGCCTCAAGAGAATGCAAATTGTCATCTTTTCTATAGATACAACATTGTTTTTCAAAGGGCTTGTACCATTTTACATTACCAACAGCATATATCTCTGTTTCCTTTAAGATGAGGAATGAAACAAAAGTAATTTATGAGTATCTGTATTCAATGTTGTACTGTTCCACAGTCTTTTTTTTTTTTTGAATATTTAATTTATTTATTTATTTGACAGAGAGAGAGAGAGAGAGAGAGAGAGGGAACACAAGCAGGGGGAGTGGGAGAGGGAGAAGCAGGCTTCCCGCTGAGCAGGGAGCCCGATTCGGGGCTTGATCCCAGGGCCCTAGGATCATGACCTGAGCCGAAGACAGCCGCTTAATGACTGAGCCACCCAGGCACCCCAACACAATCTTTGATTAATATGAGTAGATTTTTTGATTTTGCAGATGTGGTAACACATTACGGTTTTAATTTGTATCTCCTGAATACTAATAAGGTTGGATGTCATTACATGTTTTATTAGTCATCTGCTTTCCTCTGCTGTGAAGTGGTTGTTTTAAATCTTTTGTTGGATTGTTTCGTCTTCTACTTCTTGGTTTGTAGGGGTTCCTTATGTAAATTCTGACTATGGATGGCAAATGTCTTTTCCTAGTTCATGGCTTGTTTGTTCATTCTCTTTATGATGTGTTTTGATGAAAGTTCTTATTTTAATGTAATTAAATTTACTATTCTTTTCCTTTATAGTAAGTTCTTTTATGTCTTGTTTAAGAAGTCCTTCTCTGTCACAAGATTATAAAGATTAATTTCTTTTGTCTTATAAAAAGTTTTATATGTCTTTAATCTACCTGGAATTGGTTTCAGTGTATGGTGTGATGTAAAGTTTCAGTTTCATTCCCCTGCCCCATATGTATAATCAAGTATCCCAGCAGCAGTTATTGAAGAGCCCACCCTTTACTCATTGATCTACAATGCCAAGTTGGTCATAACTTATATGTTGATAGATGTGTGGGTCTATTTCTAGGCTCTCTTTTCTTTCCATTGATTTTTCCATTCAGTTTGTCTATCCCCATGCCAAAATTTCATTGTGTCAACAATGAATAACTTTAAAATGATTTTGGATATCTTTAAAGACGAGTCCTCATTTTGTTCTTTGTTTAAATGAAATGAGTTGGGGAATGTTGCTTCATTTTCATTATTCTGGAATAGTTTGTGTGAATTTGGAAATACTTATTTTAAAGATTTTGTTGATAAAACCATCTGCGTTGATCTTTCCATCGTGGGAGTTTTTAATTGAAGCAAAAATTCTTTAGTGCTTTTGGAATTATTCAGAGTTTCTATTTCTTCATGAGTCAGTTTTGATAATCTATACTTCTTTTCTTGGAATTTGTCCAACTCATTTAAGTTTTTAGATATCCTGGCATATAATTGTTAATATCTGCTTGCTATTTTTAAAAATCTCCATGCATCTGTAGTTATACCCTCTTTTCTATTATTATTTACTTGTGCTTTTCTCCTTTTATCTTTTCATCAGTTTTGCCATAATTCTTTTCAGTTTTGCTAATCTTGTTTCTCTTTCAGCACTAATTTTGTCACAGTTTTTTCTTTCAAATAATTTCAAACCTATCCAAGGTTGTAAGAATAGTAAAGTGAACACATATTCATCCTTTATTTAACTTCATCAAATACTCACAGTTTGCCACATCTATGCTGTCTCCTTTTTTTAGGGTAAGATAGAGATATCGTGAAGGGATATGAGCCAAGGAATGTGGGAAATGGTTTTAAACTGGAGGTAGTCCTAAGGTGCCAGCTAGCAAGGAAATAGGGATCTCAGTCTTACCACCACAAGGAACTGAATTCTGCCAGCCACCTGAATGAGCAAGAAGTGGATCTTCCCCAGAGCCTCCAAAATGAATGCAGCTCTCTGACACCTTGTTTTAGCTCAGTGAGATCCCTATCAGCCTACTGACCTACATAATCATAAAATAATAAATTTGTGTTAAGCCACTAAGTTTGCAGTAATTTATTACACCAGTCATAGAAAACTTAATTTGGATTTATTTGGTTGCTTCTTCATGATTAGATTCAAGTTTATTGGTCATTCAAATAATCAGTTTTGGGGCTTATTAATCCACTAAAATGTATGTTCTCTATTTCATTAATCTTTATTCTTATCTTTATTGTTTCCTTCATTCTACTGTCCTTGAAGTTGTTTAAGTGGAATATTTAGCTCATTAGTTTCATCCTTCATTCTTTGTAATATAAACATTTAAATCTACAAATTTCCTTCTTGATATTCTTATAGCTGTATCCCAATATGAAATATTTTCATTACCATTAAGTTCTAAATATTTTCTCATTTCCATTGTGATTTCTTTTTTGATCAATGGGACATTTAGAAATGGTTTTAAATTTGGAAATGTATGCTATTTCTCCATTATTTTGTCATTATTGGTTTTTTATTTATTTGCATTGTGACTAGAAAATGTGATCTGTAGGACAAAAAAATCTCTGAAATGTTGATGAAAACTGACCTTTGTATGCTTGAGAATATACTGACTGTAATGTTCTATATATGACCATCAGATCAAGCTTATTAATTGTGCCAAATTTTCTGTATGCTTACTGATATTTTGGTCTGTGGTATCTATCAATTACTGAGAAAAGTGTGTTAAAATCCCTACTATGTAGTGGATTTGTCACTTTCTCCTGTAGTTCTGTCAGTTTTTCCTCAAATGTTTTTAGTTCATGTTATTGGTTACATACAAGTTTAGAATGTTTTATCTTTTGGTGAATTGGACCTTTTCCCCATGACTTAGTGACATCCTCATTCCTAATAATACCTTTTTTATTAAAGTATATTTTTCTGGTTTTAATATAATTACCCCATCTTTCTCTTTTAGTTAGTATTTGCCTATCTTTTTCCATTCTTTTACTTTAAATCCTTGTGAGTACTTATGTAACTCATAAATGGTACTTACCTGTATTTTAAAAAATTCTCCATGATAATTGGAATTTTAGATGATTAATGATTATTTTTTCTTTTATCATTTTGCCTTATCTGTTTTTTTCCATGTCTTTTCTAGTCATTTTGGGGAGACTATTTTTCTCATTTTATCTTAATCCTCTTTGTAAGTTAGATACCTTATTGCTATGATTTAGTCATTACTCTAGAAATGTTAACAGACTCAATCAATCAAATTAAAAAATTAATTGCAAAAAAAAATTAATTGCAGTTATCCTTTTTCCCCAAGTGCAAGCTAAAACAGCATCATCATTCTTCTAGTCTGTTATCGTGATGTATTTTAATTCTACTTTGGTTTTTTAATCCCACATCGTATTAATGGTTCGGTCAGATTTGTTGCATAGATTTACCCACATACCCACTGTCTTACCTGCTTTTCATTCTTTCTTGCTTCCATGGCCTCAATCTGGGATTTCTTTTCTCCTGCCTGAAGGAATGCTTTAGCATTTTTAAAAATGAAGATCTGTTTCTGACAAAGTTGTTCAATTTTTGTTCAAAAATGTCTTTGTGTTAGACTCATTTTAAAATATTTTTCTCTGGATGTAGATTGTAGTTTTGTTTTTCTATTACATCAAGGATATTATTCCACTGGCTTCTGGTATCTCTTGTTGCAAAGTCAATTGTCAAGTCTCCTTGTTGCTAACCTAGAGGCCATCTGTCTTCTCTCTTTGGCTACTTTTATGAGCTCTTTTTCTTTAGCATTTTTCATTTTTATTATAATGTATCTAGATGTTAGAGTTGCCAGAAAAAATATAAGCTACCCGTTAAATTTAAATTTCTGGTAAACAACAAATACATTTTTAGTGTATGTTCCAAATATTATATAGGATGCATGCTTAAAAAATTCTTCATTTTTTATCTGAAATTCAAATTTAGCTAAAAGTCTTATATTTTTATGTGCTAAATCTGGTAACACTAGTTGATGTTAGTTTCTTTTCATTTACCCTTCTTGGGCTTCTTTAGGTTCTTAAATCTGTATTTATTTATATTCACTGTTTACGGATACTTCTCAAATATAATGATGGACTCAATGACTACTATCCCTTCAAATTTTGTCTCTTCACTATTCTTTGTCACTGTTCCTTTGGTAACTATGATTAGGTATATGTCATATCTTTTCATGTTCATCTCCATGGTTCTTAATCGCTCTTTGATATTTTCTACCTCTGTGAGTTCTGTTTCATTCTTCTTCAACTGTGTCTAATTTGCTCTTAAAGTCATATACATATACTGAGTTGTAAATTTTAGTTATTATATTTTTCCTTTTGTTGAGGAAAAGATTTTATTTTTAAGTAATCTCTATACCCAATGTGGTGTTCAAACTTATAACCCCAAGATCAAGAGTTGCATGCTCTACCTACTGAGCCAGCCAGGTGCCTCTATATTTTTCATTTTTAATCTTTTTTTTAATCCACAAAGTCACTTTTATAGATACCCTCTACTTAAATTTTTAATACTGCTTAAAAGCATTATTAAATATAGGGGCATCTGCATAGCTCAGTCAGTTAAGCATCTGCCCTTGACAGGTCATGATCCTGGGGTCCTGGGTTTGAGTCCCACATCAGGCTTCCCTGTTCAGTGGGGAGTCTGCTTCTCCCTCTTCCTCTGCTGCTCCCCCTGCTTCTGTTCTTTCTATCAAATAAATAAATAAAATCTTTTAAAATGTTAGTTATTAAATATATAAAATTATTTTAAATTCTATATTGGGGAATTCCAGTGTTTGAGGCCTTTGTGGGTCTGAATATACTACCTGTTGTTTTTGCTGACTCTTACTCATGATGCCTGATTTCCTTGTTTGTTTTCTAACTGTGACTGTGAGCTAAAATATCAGAATTTTACCTTTGGGTAATCTTCGAAGCTTGTGTTAAATGTGAATTCCTACAGAGGGGATTTGCATTGACTTCTGCCAGGAGCCTCTGGTCATTACCAAGTTGATACTACTTTATTTATTTAATTATTTTAAAAAATATTTTATTTAGGGGCACCTGGGTGACTCAGTGGGTTAAAGCCTCTGCCTTCAGCTCAGGTTATGATCCCAGGGTCTTAGGATCAAGCCCTGCATTGGGCTCTCTGCTCAGCAGGGAGCCTGCTTCCTCCTCTCTCTCTCTGCCTGCCTCTCTGCCTACTTGTGATCTCTGTCTGTCAAATACATAAATAAAATCTTTTAAAAAAAGATTTTATTTATTTATTTGAGAGAGAAAGAGAGAGAAAGCTCAAGCGAAGGTGGGGGCAAAGGAGGAACAGAGGGAGAAGAAGACTCCCCGTCGAGTGGGGAACCCAAAGCAGGTCTCCAGGACCCTTAGATCATGACCTAAGCCAAAGGCACATGTTTAACTGACTGAGCCACCCAGGCACCCCTGAGACCACTTTCAACTACATTCTTAGCTTGGTATTTCTGACCTACCCACGTACAGTGAATTCAGGCTGCAATATAGCTATAAATTCTGAGACTCTTCTCCCCTTCCATTAATTGCCAATGTTCAGTATAAGCAATTTGTTTTGTAGTCCTCAAGGAGTAGGGGGTAGAGCACTTTTGTTCTAGTTCACCTTGACACCAGTGTGTAACTTGGGGTATTGGCTTCAGGTGGAGAGGGTTTTCTCCTACAGTTCTCATCTTGCATGGGCTCTGGGTTTTGTCTCTGATGTTCATTTCATGTAGATTTAGAGCATCATTAGCATCTCTGAGTTCCAGTGTTCACATAGTTTTGTTAGGAATATGCTTTACTTTTCTGAGAGTTAATGGATGCAATTTATATATATATATATATATATATATATATATATATATATATATATATATTTTTTTTTTTTTTCCTAGCTAGCATGTATGGTTGATTTTGGTTGGAGTGTATAAAGAGCGTTTAGTATAGCATTGTGTTGGAAACCCAATTTTCCCTTTTCCCTGTTAACAATTCTTTACCAGAAACCTGTGAAATCAGCTTCTGGGTGGTTTTCTCTTCTTAATATGTTATTGTTTTGGGATGTGCAATTTAGGGACACTGTCAGATATGATTACCATAGCACTGAACCTTTAATTTAGGCTGAATTTCATTCATTCACTTATCATTTGTTCATTAAATTTTACTAAGACTACGTTAAAAGCCAGGATTTTTATTAAGTCTTGCGGATTCAGGGTGGACAAGGCAGACTCAACCCTTGCCTGCCTTCATCAGGCTCACAGTCTGGTGACTTGAATTTATAGTATGGTACTAAGCACTTTATATACATTAGTTAATGTAATCCTCATAACAATGCTGTAGGCTGTGTATAACCATTTTGTAAATTAGGAAAAGAAGGCACAGAAAAATTATATAAATCACCTAAGGTCAGACAGCTAATAAAAGGTAGATCAGAGACTTGAACCCAGGTCTGTCTGGCTATAAAGCCTTTGTCCTTAACCATTTTTCTGTTTTGCCAAGAGAGGGCACTGTTGGGTATGCCAGAAAGAAAGGGCCTTTTTTGCTTACCTATGTGGAGGGATATGCAGGTAGAACCATTATTAGTTTTCCTTTTGTTGTTAATCCTTTTAAAAATTTAAATCCAGTTAGCCAATGTATAGTACATCATTAGTTTTTTATGTAGTGTTCAATGATATTTTGGGGTCAAAAATGTTTGCAAACCACTGTACTTTATCATACTTCTCTTAACATGGACTCAGAGGAGAAATCTCTTTATTTTCATTTTTTAAATGGGAATAATAGTTGCTACTTCATAGGATTATTATGAAGAGTAAAGATATCTAACATTGTTAGTTTTCTTTGGATGACTTTAAGTCAGGTTTAACCCATGATCAGAGTTTGGAGTTCCAAGGTATGGGAGTGAGGCAGAGAAAAGTTCATTTTCAGGACCTCTGCAGCAGATGTGGAAGACAACCAGGAAGAAGGAATTAATAGCATCTTAGAGAGGTATCATGGGGCTGTGGTGCCGCTGTTGTCACTTCTGTAAGACACACCCTGCGTAGCAATGGTGTCAGAAGCCAAGTGTTCCTTGGAATGTGAGGCCAGCTGGTTCCCTGGATAAAATATCAGGATTCTTTGAGGGCAAGATCCTTTCCCTCACTGGGCCTCCATGTCCTTGTATGTATAATGAGGACATTTGACCTTTCTACTTCTGCACTCTATGGTCTGGTGATTCTGTGAGATGCTCAGAGAGAGACTTTTTTCTGTGCTGTGTCGAGGGAAGAGCAGGTGGTAGAAAGTTAGGGAGCAGGAGACCTAACTTTTCCTGTCCCCAATCAATGTCCCCGTTTTAAAGTACAGTCAGGTTTTCACCTGTAGCACCTAGAGGATGTATAGCACCATATGTCTCAATGCCACAGCCGCATCCTTCCCAAATCAGCCTGTATTGTGCCTCTTCTAAGTGGCCCTCCTTGATCCTCCTGCTCTGAGATTTCCAGAACATGTTGCCCAGCCTCCTCCATAACTCCTGCATTTCTTTCTTGTTAGAGTGTCCTATTTCCTCAGGGTCAGGACTGGGTTTCCTGCACCCCTGTACCCCACCTGACCATATCACACCACCCTGGCATCCAGAGCAATTCCTGATGAATGTGTGAAAGACAGGAAATCGGTGTAAAATAATTCCACCGAAGGATTTTAAAGACGGGTAGCTTTTCTATATTATATATGATATAAAAATTTTTTATAGCATGTAAACATAAAATAGTATTTCTCTGGATTTTATTTTTTTAAAAGATTTTATTTATTCATTTGACAGAGAGAAAGTGATCACAAGTAGGCAGAGAGGCAGGCAGAGAGAGAGGGAGAAGCAGGCTCCCCACTGAGCAGAGAGCCCGACGTGGGGCTCGATCCCAGGACCCCGAGATCATGACCTGAGCCAAAGGCAGAGGCTCAACCCACTGAGCCACCCAGGTGCCCCAGTATTTCTCTGGATTTTAGATGTTT
Organism: Neogale vison; assembly: GCF_020171115.1. Lineage (NCBI taxonomy): Eukaryota > Metazoa > Chordata > Mammalia > Carnivora > Mustelidae > Neogale > Neogale vison. The sequence goes on along the minus strand of NC_058092.1, from coordinate 18,597,430 downwards.
GTGGTAGAAATTTCATAAATGCTAGAAGTGTCATGATGAGAAGAACCACCCTTGCAGTCCCCTCCACTCCATTCATCCCGTCACCCAAGGAAAGCCATTGTCAATGGCCTGGTGGATTTCATGCCCATCTTTCTTCTCCCTGTGACCATACTGGCTTCCTGCTGCATATGGAGTTTGCTCCTCTGTGCTTATCACTCAGGAGTCTTCAGGAGACTTTCCCCATAGCCTTTAGTGTTCTTTGAGAACACGGTATTGAATGGCTGTTGGGTGTTTCAAACCCACTGAGGTCCCAGCTGTGAGGAGCTGAGCCATGCAGAGGACCTACTAAGAGGCTCTTGGTTCTGGGAGCTTGGAAGTAGACCATCTCAATCACCTCCCTGGTGAATGGGGTACCCACTGAAGGCCCAAGCACTGGCAGCTGTTCCTCTAATCCTTCCCCACCACCCTGGCCACTCTGAGAGGAGAGTTCTGCAGAGACAGAAACTCTGGAAAGCTCAGAGAGGTGAAGTGACTTACTGAGAGTCAGCCAGCTAGCAAATGGTGGATGAAGGTCCCTTCTTCCCGGCCTCCGGCAGTGATCTGGTCAGTGCTGCTGGCACCCCAGGGGAAAGCAAAGAGTGGCCTCTTGAAGCAGTAACCCCTGTGGCTGGGCTGCTGCTGGGGCCGAGCTGGCCATGCTAGGTGGGGAGTTGGACCCCTGCTCAGTCTGGAGCTTCTGCTTCCTGCTCAACAACTCCTGGGGCACCGCCTCCAACCCCCCCCCCCCACCCCAACTGCCAGCAGGTTAGCTGTGAAATTAACTGGCTTGGGATCACAAGCTCACAGCTCTGTGCTCAGGGTGGCAGGGGAGCCGTCTGGTGGGAGTGAGGGGGGCGCGGAGGGAGGCTGTGGGGCCCCAAGCAGCGAAATCTCTCCGATTACTCCTCTCCATTGAAGAGTCTTGGGTGATTCATTAGCATGGAGAAGAGAATGATTAGTTGGTTAATTATGAAGGGGGAAGGACCCCCCACTCCCAGCTATCCAGTATGCCCATGAACACAGAGAACTGACAGCCCAATTAATTGGCTAATTATGAAGGGGGGGACAAATCCCCCAAGCTATCCAGTACCTCCAGGGACACAGAGAACCGCTGTCCTCCCCCAGACCTTTCCCACCCTTGTTCTTCTCCAGAGATTCGGGGTTTCTCCCCTATGTGATAAAGACTCCTATCTGGGGGCACCTGGGTGGCTCAGTGGGTTAAAGCCTCTGCCTTCGGCTCAGGTCATGATCCCAGGGTCCTGGGATCGAGCCCCACATCGGGCTCTTTGCTCAGCGGGGAGCCTGCTTCCTCCTCTCTCTCTCTCTGCCTGCCTCTCTGCTTACTTGTGATCTCTGCCTGTCAAATAAATAAATAAAAATCTTAAAAAAAAAAAAAAGACTCCTATCTGAGCCAGTGGGGACACCATTTGTCACCCTCAGAATCTGGGCCAAGAATGTGGGGGGGTGGTTTATTGTGTGTAGTAACGCTATTACATGAGTTGGCATTCTTTTCCACCCACAGGCTTAAAAACTTCCTGGTTATAATTAGAACCATTTCTAACTGTTTTGACATGTATTGGGGGGCTGCCCACTCTCAGCCGAGCTGTCGAGGGCAGAGCCAGAAAGCTGAGTTCTAGTCCTACCCTGAGGTCTAGATGGACTAGACCTATGCTGAGGCCACTAGCTATGCTTAATTGAGAGCCTCATGGGGAGAAGTCCTTGGACCATGAAGGAGGGAGCTGCTCCCTCTCCCGTCACCACGCTCATGTCCTGATTCTCTTTCACGGCTTCCTCTCCTTTCTGCTGGAGAGACTGGACGGGGGTAATAGAGAGGGGATAGTTCCTGCCTGAACCCAAAGATGTTTGGATAAGAATATCTTTTCACATGTTAAATTTTTAGGTGAAGGGACCTTAGCTGTCATTTAATTGTGTGGTTTTTCAGCTCCTGGGGAGACTTTCAAAACCATACATACGTGCCCAGCCTCACCTGGCCCTGTTGATTCAGTCTCCCGACTTAGGTGGGTGCTTGGAAAAGGTCTCGCAGGTGGTTTTATTATTTATTTATTTGAAATGTTTAAATTTTGAGTTATAGATTCACATTCCGTTGTAGGAAATAATACAGAGCAATCATTCAGTAGGTGGGAAACAAGACTTAGGTCCTCAGGGTTTACCTGGTCCGGAGAAGGTCTGCCCAGAGTTCTTCTGGAGAAACTGCTGCAGAGAAAAACTGAAGGTGTTGATGAACCAGAGGGAGGACGGGAGAGATCCCTTCTCACAGGGGACTCCCTAGCACAGTGCCCACTGTTCCATTTGCACAAGAAACAGCTCAGCTTGCCCAGTGGGTCCCAGATCTGGCTGATCACCATAATCATCTGGAGAGGTTATAAGAATATAAATTCTTAGGTGTCGTCTCAGAGACTCAAAGTCAGCAGGTCCGGTTGTGGGACCCGGGAGTTTGCTGTTAATAAAAGCCCCCCCCCCCCGGTGGGGGTTGGGGTTCCCTCCTAGAGGCCGTATCGCAGAACAGTGTCTGGGAACTTCAGCTTGATCTTGTAAAAGGCATCATCCCCTGTCGTCCCAAGTGGTGTCCCTCCCTGGAGTATGACCCAATCATATAGACATTAATAAGAACAAGTGATGTTTGTTAAGCATTGCCTCTATGCCAAGAAGTAGTTGAAGCATTTACATACTCATACACATTATCTATGCTCATGTGTATAATTATATCATTTATAGTTATCTGTGTGAGTCATTTATGTGAGTATACAAACACACATACTCTTTCCAAGAGCCCTGTGGGCTAAAGGCTATTAACATCCCCATTTTCCAGATAAATAGATGAGCCCTTGAGAGGTTAGGGATGTGGCAGAGCTGTCTGCAGGTGGGCTGCAAGGTGCACCCAGGTTAGGGCACACCCATAGCCCAGGTGCCAGCAGAAGGCTCGGAAGGCTCCAACAACACTCACAAGTCACATGTGTGGAATCAAGAAAGACTGCATGGAGGAGGCAGCCTTGGCTAGACCCCACTGTCCTTGGACAGGAGACACCTAACCTGGGATGACAATCTGCTTGCCACCGGCTTCCTTCCCTGACCTGAGACCTCTGATTTGCCAACATGAGGTGTGTGGCAGTCAGGGCCAGGTGGCACCTTCGGACCCAGCAGACCAAACCCCCTCAGTCCCTCCTTAGCGGTCACTTCCTCCTGTCCTCTCTGTCCATGGCGAGTTCCATGTTCCCAGGGCTCTGCTGGGCTCCAGTTCTGTGGGGCGGTGGGGGGGAGTGAGGTGAGGTAGGTGTCAGACCCCATCTGGGCTTAAGATGCGAGAAGAGGAAATGGGCTGAGGGTTGCAGGCGTGGTTTCAATTTATACACAATGGGCTTTCTGAGATAAGTTTTGGGCCGGAGTGGCTGGGGTCTTAGCAACTCCGTGGGCTCCAGGACTAGCCGGACCCCCAGCCAAGTAAGACAAGGCTCTGTGATCTCTGGCAGGCGCCCTGGGCTCTCTCATCCTAGTTCTCCCCATGACCCCAGAGGTGGGGGTAATGACAGCAGCCTGGGGCTCACGAGGTTGTGTGCACTTGACTGAAGCAGGACTGCAAACCATCTAGCATGGGAGCCGCACATTAGAAGTATTTCATACATGTCTATTTTATTATTATTTAGAGACCCTTAAGGACACATTAGATACCCACTTCTTATTACTTTCAGCCTCAAAAAATGAAGTGGTGGGGCCATGTTATGGGAAGTTAGCATTTATTTCCTTTTTTTTTTTTTTTTTTAATTCACCAAACATTTATGAAGCATCTACACTCCAGGCTCAGTCTAGGGGACAGAGCTGTGACCAGGTGGTCATAGTCCCTGCTGGCTGGAGGCTCCAGCCTAGTGGGGGACAGAAGTGACATATCCGGGGCTGGAGTGGGAGGGCACAGGGAGCTCCCTAGGCACTAAGCAGCAGGGACTCAGAACTTTTTGGAGTGAGGGTGGGAGAACCAAGCCAGGCTTCCTAAATCGGTAGGCATTGGTGGGCTGGGATCAGGGAGTGGGGTATTGGGGGGAAGCCAGGTAAGGGAATGGTATTCCAGGCAAAGGGAACTGCAGTGGCAGAGGCTGATAAGGGAGAGGAGAATGCAGTGTGTTCCAGAACCTGAAAGCCCGAGGGGAGGGCCGTGAGGCTGGAGAGACCTCTCACAGGAGTTCTGGGAGGTCACTGGGCTGTCCCCCATGAAACTTTACTGGAGGGAGACCAGCAGGCTTGGCTTAGAAGCCAAGGAGCCCAGACCAAATCTCTCCAGGACCGTGTGGGGCTCCGTACCTGCATCTTTGCCATCATCTTCAACAAGCCCCTACCTGTGTCCCAGGCTCTTTTGTGTGTGCTTAAGTAATTCCTGGGCTTCGTCACTGTTTTCTCTGGCCTGGGTTTCTGTTCCAATTATCCTTGGCACCCTTCTGTCCTCCCCCCATTCCCCATTATTTAATTTAAAACCATTCATCTAATTAGCATCTGTCGGGATGGTTTTGGTGTGGTTTTGCCTGGAAGGACTGGGCTGTGTTGGGCGACATCTTGAATTTTCTTCCAGCTCCAAGCCTCCACCATGGGGTTCCCGCATTTATTTTGGCCCAAGAATGTTCTGAGGCAGAGATTGGAGACCAGGAATTTGGGGGCTTCGTTGTCTCTGGGGCCAACTGTTTCTGGCAGCAGGGGTGAGTCCTTTGCTTTGGTACCCCGCCATTTCTCCATCCAGAGAGGGGCCAGCCCTGGTGCCCACCTGGCTTAGGGAACAGTGAGGGGGCCAGTAAATTTGTGACGTGTTTGGCATTTAACTTTCCAGCTCCCTTCTTCAGACTCTGAGGCTCCTCTCCTGTGCCGCTACCCCCTCGTCTTTTTTCACTAGTGTTCTTCTGCATTTGTTGTGTTTCTTTACATCTATAGGGAGAGGGGGCAGGAATCAGCAGCCATCTCCCTTTTTATTGTCCTTTGTGCTAGTCTCCTCCCCTGACTTGTCCTATTTGATTTTTTTTCTGAGCCTTCATTAGTTTCTTTTGTTCCCAAATTCACTCTAATGGCCGAACTGAGCAAAACTATCAAATAAAAAAGCACCCCCTCAAAAGGCCCAGAACGTAGAATCAGAGAGATGAGTTTGCCTCCCAAAATTCTCATGCATCTGTGTGTCACTTAGGACACCTTTTGAGCCTCAGTTTCCTCATATGTAAAATGGAAAAAACAAACCAAAAAACCTAAACATCTGACATTCATTGTACTCACCCTCCACCAGGCACTGGGGTAAGTCTTCTGCATAGTGACCTAAGCAAATCCTTACAGTAAATCTGCTGGCATGAGCATTCCCATTTTACAGACACAGAAACTGAGGCTGAGAGATTACCTGAGTCGTCCAAGGTCATAGCGTGGCAAAGTTGGGACATGAACTCTGATCCATTGTGGTCCCAAAGCCCATATAGTGTTCTGCACTTAGGTTGCTCTGAGGATGGAGGGGTCACAAGTGCCTGTGCTCACTTTGGTAATTCTGTAGCTGAAGATCTGTGACAGGGTTCTGGAAGACTGGGGGAAGAAGTTCTGAGTCATGAGTCTTTGGCACCAAGGGACTGGTGTCCTAGAGCAGAGCGCCGTGTAGAGAGATATTAATTAAGAGTATGAATGAGAACCCAGAAGAAGGAAGCAGGGAAGTCTGGAAGGTTGTACCCTGTGGTTGTTGTTGCAAGCTGTTGGGTTTGCCACATTTGACATCGTCTGTAATGTGGCAGTGGGGTTTTTCTTTGCAAGCTAATGCAAGGGTTGGATTTATTCCATTTCAGGGTTAGACTAATGGCTGTTGGTGAAAACATTTTCTGGGAATCAGATATTTGGATTTGTTCTTCTTTTTAGGGTCTCCGGAAAAGGGGAGGTAAGGGATAAACAGTCACTGGAAAGGCATTGTTGCTATTAGCCCTTCATGTCCCAAGCTATGGAGACCCTGTTCTTGGGTCAGGAAGGCAAATGGATGTGACTTGGAGACACCAGGGAGAAACTCTATTCAGTGAAAAGGACCATTGAGACCAAGTCATTTCTCTGACCACAATTCTCTTTTTAAGAACAGTGTGGCTCTTTCTTCAGACCGGCCGATGTGTGGATCCTCGTCCAGGCCACATTCTCTGGGGCCGACCTGGGGTGGCAGAAGGGAGGAGGATTGGAACTGCCACTGGCACCACAGCGCCTGTCCTCTGTGGGAGGAGGGGAGTCGTGTGGATGTGTCTGTCGAGATGGGTCTTGAGTGTGTCTGTTGGGCAGGAAAGAGCCGCTCAGGAGGAAGGAATGCCCCAACGTGAACTTGCTTACTCAGAAGGAGCGAGAAGCCAACCCTTGAGTGGATGAAGGATGTGAGCGAGAGTAGAGACTCCAGGCTGTGTGAACTGGTTGGGGCTGACTCCTCATCTTCAAAGAGGGGAAGGTGGGTCCTGGTCCTTGAACTCCCTTTGCCCCAACAGTATCTCCCAAGGGATGACTGCTCAGATCTTTTACTGAGAACCTGGCCTGGTCTTAATTTTGAGAAGGCCCATTTTGGGGCTCCGTTCACTATATCCGGGTGCTTTCTAAAACCAATGGCTGGCTCCAGATCTCCACAGCACCACGAATGTGTAAAGATGGGTGAACAAGAAGCAACAAGGAGCCGGGTACCTAGTGGCTCTCCAGTCCACAGAATAAGGGCCACGGGAGGCCAGAAAAGGGGTACCCATGGAGGGCTGGGTATTTGGCAAAGGATTTCTTAGAAGAGGTGAGACTTGAACTAGGTCAGGAAAGATGGGCAGACATCAGCATCCCCCCCAAACACATTCCTTTAAAAACATTCAAGACTTCTTATTTGTGCTCTGAATTAAGAGCACAAAAATATCCTTGGTGAGATGGAAGTATCTGGAAGCAGCTCACTGTATCAGGCAGTTCTCCGAGGACTTTGGGACTGGCAGCCATAGGTCCTGTCCTCTGAGACCCTAAGGAAGTAAAGGAAATGGGCCACCAGCGTTGGCCTTTTTAATATGAAGTTAGGCCAGGGGTCCTGGAATCTTCTTCAACAGTAATGAAATTTGGGAGTAGTGGATCCACATCAGATTCAAATTACTCAAAAGGATCCCCAGAGGTGCCAAGCCAGGACCCCAAGCCTAGCTGTACCTCAGCTGTACCTCTGGGGAGCTTCTAAGTGGGACCCCTCAACAGACATGGGAATCAGAATCTCTGGGAGAGGGACCCTGAGATCTGTAACTAGAAGATCCTGAAGGAGGCCCAGGGTGGGGTGTGTATTTGGGGATCCCTCTTCGGGGCCCCTCACCATGTGAAGCATTTGACCTGGACCTTCTACATTTCCCCAGCAGCCTTCCCATCCCTCCGTGAGCCTCTGATTTGGGCCTAGGCCTGTGATGTTATAGGAAACGTAGGCAGCCCTCCCCCCATATTTGTGTGGGGTCCCCAACAGTGCATCTTAGCAGCTCTGGTCCACGGGTAAGCGGACCCACTGGACCTTCCCCAAGCTCTTCTCTGAGGCAAGAACCATTGGCATCCAGAGTTATCCTTCGTCCCGTGGGGAGACACTGGGACATGGCTAAATGCAGTTGTGAAAGCAATTTTTCTCAGATCAGGATCATATAAGACAATTCCTTGGCATTTAAATTATTGTAATGAGTTGAGTTCTACTTCAAAGGGGGCTAATTTAATATAAGAAGAGCTGGGGCTCTAAAGGGCTGTAATTAGATTTCTTTCCACACCCCCTCATGCTTTTTTTGTGAAGAGCAGCCAGGGCCGCTAGATTGTGTTATGTTTGGGTCCAGCATGAAGAAACTTGGAAGCCAGGCCTGGCTGGGGAAGGCCATCCGTCTGACTCAAGCCTGACAGCCCAGATCCTGCTCCCAGCAGGAGAGGGGCCTGACCACCATGAAAGTCAATAAGATTTAGGGTGGCAGGGGCAGGGAGTGGAGAGGGAGGGGGTCTGGGGTGGCAGAGGCCTTCCTATTCTGGTTTGGTGAGATGGAGGGGGCAGTTAGGTGAGTGGGATCTGGGGTTGCGCTGTGTCTGAATCCCAACCCTTCCCTTTCCTGCCTATGTGACCCTGAGGATGTGGCATTACCTCTCCACACGTCAGTTTCCTTATCTGCGAAACGGGCTAATGATAGAACCCATCCCATAAGGCAGTTAGGAACACTAAATGTATTAGAACACATATAGTGGCTAAAACAGCCCCTGGCACAGAGGGACTATTGTTAATTATTTTCTAAAGGATGGACATCAAAAGATGGCTTCCCAAGGTTGGGACTGGTCTAATTTTGTATTGGGCTCAGAAGCCAGTGTGAGGAAATACTCAGGAGAGGATTTGTCTCTGCTGCTGTGACAGGATCAAAGAGACCACAGGTCAAGTCCTGGCTTTGCCACTTACTTGCTGTGTGGCCTTGGGCAAATTGCTTTACCTCTCTGAGCTTCGGTGTCTTTGTCAATAAAGGAAAGATAAGAATAAACTCAAGTGAAAGAGAGGTGAAATGAAGGGAAGGTGGCCGTCGGAACACCCAGCACCTGGCCAGCTTCACAGTGGGACCTTAAATGTCATTACCCAAAACTATCCATTCTCAAAAGTAAACATTTTCACATATTCTATCTTTGGATGCATCTTGTGATTGGTGGTGTGTTATGGTTGCTGTTGTCTGAGCAAACACCAAAAGCAACAATGTCAAGACTTGTAGAAAATCCAGGGGGAGGTTGAAAACAAACTGGTTGTCGGGGGCAGTAGGGGGGGCGTGGCAAGTTCTCCATGTTCAGTGACCTTGCCCACAAGGGGTCAAAGTGTGCCACCGCTACATCATGGTGAAGCCAGCCCAGGTGCCCAGCACCCATGCCTTGCATTTCTGTCGTGGATTCTTTCAGAAGAATCTCGCCCAAGATGATGGTGACCTGTAATGCCCACAGCAGGGCTGCGGCCTCCTGGGTGCCCGGTGCTGTGTTCTAGTTGCACACATGTTGGCCCATCTGTGTAGCAGCAGCAGCAGCAGCAGCAATATTAACTGGAGGGCTCGCACGAGCCAGGCACCATGCCAGGCCCTTGACAGGTATTGTCTCATGTGATGTCGATGGGACACAGATGTCAGGTGGGCTAAGGTGGGGGCTTCTGCTGTCAGAGGCCATGGGTTCGAATTTTGACTTTGCTTCTTTCTGATCAACTTGGAAAGTCACTTAACCCACTTAGGTCTGCTTTTCCATCTGTCCGGGAAGAGGATCATAGTGTCACAGGCTATTAAAAAGATTAAATAATGCATGTGATGCTCCTGGCACAGCATCTGGCATGCTCAGCAGGTGTTCAAGTAACACTGCTGATTGTCTGTGTTGAAAATCATCTGTCCAGCAACCGGAATATTTAGGCACTGCGTGTCTATGAGAGATGAGGAAACAGAGACCAGGAGAGGTAAAATGACTTGACTGAATAAGTAGATGGCTTGGCCAGGATTTAGAGCCGGGACTGGTGGACACTGACACCCTGCTCTCTCTGCTTAGTATTCTGCTGTCTCCTCAGTGACCAGGACTGCTATTCTTGTCTTGGGGAAGGGCCTAGAAGGCGATGTCCCCAGAGAGCCCAGCCAGAGAGCAGATGACAGTATAGCAGAAAGCGTAGGGGTGTAAGATCCGGAGTCAGCCTGCCAACTTCATACTCCCTGGCTGTGTGACCTTGGTCAAGTAACTTAACTTCTCTGGGCCTCTGTTTCTTTACTGGTAAAATCAGGTTGTTGATGATAAGGAGGAGGAACTATATAGGAAATGTAAAGTGCTTGACACCGGGCCTCCGCGTGTGCCTCCGTGTGTGTTAGAGTTCTCTTGGTGTATCCACCTGAAGATGAACCCCAGGAAGCCTTCAGAGGTTGAGAGCCACCCAGTAGGGCCTGCAGGGGTGTGAGGACTTTCGGACAGTGGCAAAACTATTGTCTCCAGTTCTCTGGCCAGGGTAGGGGTCCAGGAGGGCTGGCCAGCAGCCCCAGCTGCCTGGGCTAGGTTGGAGTTTGGTCAGTAGGAGAGATCAGATCCTGGAACTTGCATGCCAGGCAGGAGGGAGCCAGGCTCTCAATGCCCATTTGGGAACACTGCGTTAAAGAATTCCACTTCAAAGGCTCAATCTTCAGATGCCCGGCCCTTCTCCAGCCTCCCACAAGCCATAGATTCTGCATTGCAGCCATGGGGCCTGCCAGCAACTGTTCTCCAGGGATGGAGAGGCGCTGGATTTCTGAGCTGGGACAGAGCCCAGAGTGGCTGGGGCAGACCAGTGCTTCATCTACTCGAGCCTGAAGACATCAGACAGTGAATGAGAAGCATGTTGAGACTCTGCCCGATTTCTCTGAAGCAGGAACACGAGCACAATCTTCCCCTCCCTCTTTCATTCTCCTTCCTTATTTCTGTAGATATAAAGAAAATTCAGATGATCCAGGTTAGTAAAAAGAAAAAAATAAAAGTCCTCCATGAATTCACAGTCTGTGAATGTTTCGGTGCTTTTTTTTTTTCCTATGGGAAGATGTATGTGTAGACTTTTAAAAAAATACCTGGAAAATAGAATCATTTCTCTCTGTGAAGTGCTCAAAACAGTACCTGGTACATAGTAAATGCTTAATAAATGTCATGTTATTATTATTATTATTGCTTCCATTTTATAGCCTGGTTTTCTCTCATTGTAAAAAGGATCTTATTTATTTATTTATTTGAGAGCGTGAGTGCGGGGAGGGGCAGAGGGAGAGAGAGAGAGAGAGAAACAAGCAGACCCTCTAATGAGTACAGAGCTTGACTCAGGGCTTGATCCCACAACTCTGAGATTATGACCTGAACCGAAACCAAGAGTTGGACGCTTAACTGACTGAACTACCCAGGCACCACCCAATTGTATCTCTTGAACAGAGATTTAGCTCTCTGTGAATCAGATGCCTTATTCATCTCTGTAATCTAGTGCTTAGCACATAGTAGGTGCTTATTAAGTATTTTTTGAACAAATGGACGAAAAACATTTCTTCCTCTGATTAGATCTTCATCTGTAATATTTAACAGTGGCATAAGTAATGTATTGTTGATTTCGTTTCTAAAGCTGTGGCTGGTGCCTATTTTAAAAAATCACTCCCAACCTCTGAGCTCCCCAACTCATTTAGCATCCCATCCCAGACTCATCCCCATGTGCAGGAGATGGGGGATGCTGTGTTCCCTGGAGCCTGGGGACCCAGCAGCATTTCAGAGAAGCCAGTAGCTAGCCTACGGGCTGCCAGCGCCCTCCTTGGCTCACAGAAACCACCAATCATCGACTTAAACTGTCTAGGTAGCGCACAGACAAGTAAACCCCAACTCCTGCATTTTTGATGAAGTCGACATTATACAAATGCTCGGGGTTTATTTGGTCAGACCCGGCAGCAAGTGGCTGAATCAATAATGAGACACCGCGAGAAATAAAGCATTAAACAGGCTGTTCTGCAAGGCAAGCAGCTGGGAGGTCAAGTCCGGTGACCCAGCATGGCCCATGGCCAGTGGTCCCCCTCCCCTGGCTGCCAAGCAGGGAGATGGCTGGGCACGGAGATCGCATCATGGTCCCTCCAAGCTGGGGAGGCAGTGCGGAAAACCTCCAGGCTAGCAGCCCAGAAACATGGAAATAGTATCCACTTTGTGGCCTCAGGCAGGCTATTTTTTGCCCATCTGCCTCAGTTGGGAAAACAGATCCTTGACAAGGGATCAAGGTCCTACCCAGCTATGGGATTCGGTGCAGTCAGCAGGAACTTGGGGATATGTGTGGTCCAGTGCTGAGTCTGTTAAGAGCCACAAACGAGCAGGACTTGGGAAACTTATCATGGACACTCCTAGTTTTCTTTCCCAGCTGGGGAGGCAGTCTTCTCTCTGCTTCGAGATTCTTGGCCTTGGGGATCATTGAGAAAAGGCTTCCTCTGGCCTCTGTTCCATCCAGAGGACATTTGATGGTAAGGCTCTGAAGTGAAGGAGGTCTAACCCCCAGACCTTCTAGCCCAGGTCACATCTTTGGCCCCTGCCATAAGATGTCTAACTTTGGGACAGGAATCTGCCCCCTCCCCGAAGAGGGAGAGGCTGGCAAAGGGAGGAAGGTGGAGGCAAGCGGGGAGCAGGGAGCTGTGGGAGCAGGTGACAGGTAGGGGTCTCTGGTTTACCCTGACATGTTCTACCTTTGCCTGCTCATACCTACCTCTGCCTAGAGCTTGAGTCCTCAAAGCCTGGGCGGTGTGGGGCAGTGGCATTGGCCATGCCTGAGAACTGATGGAAATGCAGTGTCTTGGCTCTACACACACCTGCTGGAGTGGAACCGGGACGTCACCGTCCAGGTTGGAGAAGTGCTGCTCCAGGAGCCTGGCCGTGGGGGTGGGGGAGGGGTGGGGGAGGCGTGGGGGGAGGGGCGTCTCGTTCACAGAGCCAGCGCAGACAGTGGTGTGTCTGCTGGTGAGGTGTGTCTAGTCACCCAGCTCTGAGGAGCGCTGTCGGCCTCCCAGCCTTGGGAGGGGATGCTTGGGAAACACCTGTTCTCTGAGGTGGTTTATCTGTGCTTATTTTTGAAACCAAACTGAGTCACAGGACACTTCCGTCTGTTGGTTTAGAGGCATCTCAAAGGACTTCCCCACTCTACTCTTTCTCCTGTGAGAGTAAAAACAGTAAGTTCCACAAATATTCACTTAGTGCCTGCTGTGGGCCAGAATCTGGGCTGGGGACATAGGGTCAGGAGAGGGGATCCCAGGCCCGAGTACAGTGTGGACACTAGGAGCGTCCATGATGAGTTTCCCAAGTCCTGCTCGTTTGTGGCTCTTAACAGACTCAGCACTGGACCACACAAATCCCCAAGTTCCTGCTGACTGCAGGATTCACAGACTGGGAATCCCATAGCTGGGGGCTAACAGCATCCAGTTCGATCCCCACACATGGCTTCTAACTACAGGAAGGGCTTCCTGAGACACCAGGTCTGTCTCTTACCCTGATCCACAGTGGATTTTAATCAGAAGAATTGCGTGAGGATTTTTTAAAAAATATATTTGCCTGGGTCTCCCCTCAGGGTGTCTGCTCAGTAAGGCTGAATCGGAAAAAGCTTCCATGGGCCTATTTGGGCTCTTAATTTCAGCCTGCTAACAACCTGATTTGTAAGGCAGTGCTATCATTTCTGGCTTCTCAGGAGCTAAGACTGGCTTGTCTCTAATGATCCAAGGATCAGGTCATTCCCTGGCACAGGCTGGGGGTGGTAGGGCACTGGCTGCTGGGTGTTAAAATTCATTCTCTTCTTCCTGGGCACACAGCTGGACTGCAAGTCCCAGTCCTCTTGGAGTTCAGTGTGGTCGTGTGACTAAGTTCTTGCTAATAGAATGTGACGAATGCCTCTTATGGCTAAGCCTAGAGAAAGTGGCTTTGTCTTCTGCAGGGGCTCCCCGATTCTGGCTAGCTGAGACCTCATTCACACGGAGTTCCCAAAGGATGGTAGAGCCACAAGAAGGAAGGAACCCAGGTCCCTGAATCTCCACATAGAGCTGAGATAACTTGCCGCCTGTCGACATTCATCACGGGTATGCAGGAGAGACAGACATATGTTTTGTTGTTGTCCTTTATTTTTTTTTTTAAAAGATTTTATTTATTTATATGAGAAAGCACAAGACAGCATGAGAGAGAGAGCACGACCGGGGGTGGGGGGAGGGGCAAGGGGAGGAAGAGACTCCCCGCTGAATGGAGAACCCAATGTGGACTCAGTCCCAGGATCCTGAGATCTGAGTTAAGTCGATGCTTAACTGACTAAGCCACCCACACGTCCCTGTTGTTGTTCTTAAAGACGTAGAATTTGGGAGTTTTCCTATGTTACAACAGCTTGCCTTACCTTAACTAACACAGCTGTCTCTGCTCCACTTTTTACCCCCAGCACATTTTTACCTCCATGTTCAGAATTCAAAATTTGGCCTTATGCCACTGTACTAATGTTCTTATTAGGGAGAAGATAAGGCTTTATGCTAATAGAGCCTGACCCATCAGTATATAAACAGAGACTTTTGCATCTGATTTTAATTTAATTTCCATTTTGAGCAGTTATGCCTGTAAGGCTTGATATTGCATAGCTTTTATTCTTTCTTACAGAACTTCCAAAGAGTCAACACAAATTATACTTATTTTTAAATAGGAAAATATCATCCTATCTTGGAATTACCGCACAGGTCCTTTGGATATATTTGTAAACCTAAGATATATTTGGGGATTTTAGTGATCTTATTTTTTCCTATCTCTTGAAAAATTTTGCTATACTCTACTTACTGACTATTCTCAATTATGCTAAAAGACTAAAATTAAAAAATGGAACAATGGTGGAAGGATCTAGAAGGATACTGTAAGAGGGACATAAGTCCTCACTGTTGTATCGTCTATAGTTTTCTTACTGTGTTGCGGTGGTAGGCAGAATAATGTACACTTCCCCCAAAGATGTCCACATCCTAATTCCTGGAACCTGTGACTATGTTACCTTATACAGAAAAAGGGACTTTGAAGATGTGATTAATTTAAGGGCTTTGAGATGGAAGATTATTCTGGATTATCTGGTCCCAACATAATAATAAGGGTCTCTAAAACAGCATGTGATAATGGAAGCAGAGAGCCAGAGTGATGGAGCATGAGAAAGACTGACTAGCTATTGCTGGCTTATAAGATGGGGGACTGGAGTCATGAACCAGGGAATGTGGGCAACCTGGCAAAGACAAGGAGATAGTCCACACTCTTCCCCAGAGAGTTTCCAGAGGAACACAGCCTTTCTGACAACTTGGTTTTAGCCCAGTGAGACCCATTTTGGACTTCTGACCTCCAGGACTATAAGGTAGTATATGTGTGTTATTTTAAGTCACCAAATATGTTTTTTTTTTTATTTTAAAAAAAGGAAGGAAACATGTAGTTGCCCCAAATAGTGTATCATCAGAAGATATAAAGAGAAGACTAGAGATACTGTCTTATAGTCTGACATTATTTTTTATTGAACACAACTGAGAAATCAGAAAATTTTCCTTTTCCATCTCTAATGACGAAGAGAAGAAAACTGGCAGAGGAAAATGTTTCGAAATAATTATATGATTCAGAAGATGAATGCAGAGAGACAGATAGCCTCACTCTAGATGCGTGTTAACAAGGATGGTGAAATTATCACATAACTGAAATCTCAGATGATGAGTCTTCACATGAAAATGTCCTAGGTGGATTTTCTCAAATTCTGAATCAATAAATAAACAATGTATTTCTAAGGTTAAAAAAAAGGAAATATGGTATTTTCATCCAGTTAGTTACTCAACAGGAAGGAGAAAGACCTGGATTATATTGTTTTACTAAAAGTTTGGGTCACAGTATTCTTTTATCTTTTGGGATGCTTGTAAACCAACATCTACTGGAAACAGTTCACAGGGGGATAGATGTAGAGGCAAGAGTCAGCTATCAGTGACCAGAAGGAAATACTTAGTGTTAAAATAAAAAACATCATTGGATGGCTTGTTGTGATTGGTGCCTATAAACTAAAAATATAATTCTTTTGCAATTATGAAGCCAAGAAGTTGGCTCTCTTCAACAAAATTACGAGCCATCAGAAGTTTCTAAAACTCCCTCAAGTATTGCATTTTCAATTTGCAAGTGCAAGAAGGGAAATCAGAAATGATGATAAGCCAGAATCTAGGAGAGATAGACTTTGATTCTTTAAAATTTTTTTTCTTTTTTTATTTAAAAATTTTTTTTTCTTATTAACATATAATACATTATTAGCCCCAGGGGTACATGTCTGTGAATCACCAGGTTTACACACTTCACAGCACTCACCACAGCACATACCCTCCCCAGTGTCCATAACCCACCACCCTCTCCCTCTCCTTCTCTCCCTGGCAACCCTCAGTTTGTTTTGTAAGATTAAGAGTCTCTTATAGTTTGTGTCCCTCCCGATCCCATCTTGTTTCATTTATTCTTTTCCTACCCCCCAAACTCCCCATGTTGCATCTCCACTTCCTCATATCAGGGAGATCATATGATAGTTTAGACTTTGATTCTGAATCAGTATTTAGTATCAGTATTGATTCTAAATCAGTATTTATAAGATGCATGTAAACCCAGTCCATTCGTGGCATGACAGTTGAGTACTGTTAATAAGACATTGTTTGTATTCAAAGGATGTTGCCTATATCAGGTACCTTCAAAACCAGGAAAATATGGAATAAAAATTTGGGTTTGTTATGTTTAAATTCTTTTTTTTTGAAGACTGTATTAATTTGATAGAGAGAGATCACAAGTAGGCAGAGAGGCAGGCGGGGGGTGGGGGGAAGCAGGCTCCCGGGGGAGCAGAGAGCCCAATGGGGGCTCAATCCCAGGACCCTGAGATCATGACCTGAGCTGAAGGCAGGGGCTTAACCAACCGAGCCACCCAGGTGCCCCTGCTATGTTTAAATTCTTAGTAGACTATCCTATAAAGTTGTTCTTCAGTCTGGTTATTCTTAATTCTATAAATTTTTCCAAAAAAGATTTAAAATTATTTTAAAGTTGTTCATGAGACCCAGATGGTAAGTGATAATGACTATTTTCCCTTATACTTTGTCAAACAGTCTTTCTCTCCAGTCTTCTTTTTGTCATAATACTGTCACTGAGACCATAGAGCTCCTTGAGCCAGCGTGCTTCGGAGTGTGCACTTAAGATTCCAAAGACACACATCAACAGCAACACTCACGTGCAGAATTGTCTCCCGGTCTTGGGAACAACCGACTGCAGAGCTCTCTTCATGAGCTGTCTTCTGCTGAAAATCCAGGAACGTGGGGCTCGGTCTTTCATAGGACACAGAAAGCCAAGAACAGGAGCAAACTAGGCCCTCCCTCTTTTGGCTTCTCTCACGACGCTTGCTGTAGAGCAGTGCTTCTCAAAGTGTGGTGGGGTCTCTGTGAGGCCAGTGCTATTTCAGCCATCACAGGAAGACAGGATTTGCCTTCTCCACTGTGGTGACACCGGCACTGATGGTGGGGGAAGCCGCTGACAAGCTGACCCAGATGGAGGCGGTGGTCGCCAAAGTAGTAGGTCATTGTGTTCTTTATGGCCATGCACTCACATTAAAGACAAAACAAAACAAAATTAGTTTCATTAAATCTCGATCCTTGAGTTCACGTCTCATTAGCATTCTGAGTGAGAAACTGGGGAGCCATATACACATGACTGCAAGCCAGGAGTTTGCCTTGAGAACAAACACTGGCATGATCATTTGAGTTGTGGGGGACCCAGCTGCTTCTTTCATGGATCACCGTATTTACTTGAAAGAATGACTGACTGGGGCCCTTGGGTGGCTCGGTCGTTAAGTGTCTGCCTTCAGCTCAGGTCATGATCCCAGGGTCCTGGGATCGAGCCCCGCATCGGCCTCCCTGCTCAGCAGGGGGCCTGCTTCTCCCTCTCCCACTCCCCCTGCCTGTGTTCCCTCTCTTGCTGCGTCAAATAAATAAATAAAATCTTTTTTAAAAAAAGATTTTATTTATTTATTTGACAGAGAGAGAGATCACAATTAGGCAGAGAGGCAGGCAGAGGGAGAGGAAGGGAAGCAGGCTTCCTGCTGAGCAGAGATCCTGATGTGGGGCTCCATCCCAGGACCCTGAGACCATGATCCGAGCCGAAGGCAGAGACTTTAACCCACTGAGCCACCCAGGTGCCCCTAAATAAATAAAATCCTAAAATAAAACAAAACAAAAAAAGAACGACTGACTGACTATGGTGATTCAGGCTTGGGTATGGTAGATATTTTCTTGAATATGAATCAAATGAACATTTTCCTTCAAGGGAAACCACTGACAGTATTTGTTGTCAATGATAAAATTTGGGCTTTCAAGTGAGAATTAGAATTTTGGAAAGCTTGTGTCTGCCCCTGGGAGCTTGACATCTTCTTAATACTTAAAGACTCTTCTGGTGAGATCTGTGATGGTAGTAATGAATGTGATTTTTGGTACCCTATGACAAAATGTGTTAGCATTTGGAAGATCAGTATAATTCAGTGAACCACTGTTCTCAAAATAACCAGTGCATGATGTATTCATTTCCTAGTCCTGCCTTAACAAAGTGCCACAAGCTGGTATTTGGGCTCAAATGACAAAATTTATTCTCTTACAGCTCTAGGGCTAGACATCCAAGATCAAGGGGTCAGCAGGGTTGGTTCCTTGGTTCCTTCCAAGGGCTGTGAGGTAGAATCTTCCTCATGCCTCTCTCCTAACTTCTGGCAGTTTGCTGAGAATCTCTGGCATTCCTTGACTTGTGGACACATCACCCAACCTCTGTCTTCATCTGACATGGCGAATCTCTTTGAATGTATGTGTCAAAATTTCCCTTTTTTATGAGGCCACCGTTCATTTTGGATTAGGGTCCATCCTACTCCAGCATGACCTCCACTTAATTAATAACATCGAGAAACGCCCTATTTTGAAATAAGGTCACATTCTGAAATCTGGGGATTCCGACTCCAACATGGATTCAGGGGTGGTGATATAACTCAATCCACAGCACATGATGTCATAAAATCATGCCTGGGTCAAAGAGTCAATGAAAATTCAAAACAGACCGATGGGTTTTTAAAATAACTGAACATAAAAAAATTGTGAATGTGGCTTCATATTCTTTAAGAAACCATCATTGTTGAGTTTTGGTGTAGTAACAAAGAAGAATATGTATAGTTATCTGAAAGGGCTTTGAAAATACTCTCCCACTTTCCAACTACATATTGTGTGAAGCTGGATTTTCTTCATGCACTTCAATGATAGCAGTAGATTGGAACAGACTGAATGCAGAAACATATATGGAAATTCAGCTGTCTTCTATTAAGCCAGACAATAAAGAAATTTACAAAATAACGCAATGCATTCTTCACACTAATATTCTATTTGAAAAATGTAGTTGTTTAAAAATTCATTTATGGTAACATGGGTTTATTATTATTTTGAATGAATTAATAAATACTTCAGATTCTCTCAGTTTTATTTTCTAATACGGTTAAGATCGATAGCAAGATTTCTCAACTTTGGTACTACTGACATTTTAGGCTGAAAATTCTTTGTCATGGGGGCTGACCTGTGCTGTATTGGATTTTAGCAGCATCTCTGGCCTTTACCCACAGGACACCAGTATCACTCCTTCCCCTTCCCACAAGTTGTGACAATGAAAAGTGTCTCTGGACATAGCCAAATCGTCCTCCATGGAAAACCTCTGATCTATAGCTATAACCATGATAAACAAAACCTCCTGGGGTCCTCAATAATTTTTTAAGAGTAGAAAGGGGAGACTGAAAAGTTTGAGCACCATTGACATAGGGGATACCCCGGTGAGCAAATCATTTATGGCACCTGCCCTCCTAGAGTTTATAATCTACTGGAGGAGGAAAATATGAACCAAGGAGCAAAAATTGCACCCTTGGCAGCTATTTTGAAGGTTATGTATATGAAGCTGCAAGGCCTCCTCTTCCTCTCTACCCACCTACGTGTCCACTGTCTCCCCCACCTGGCTTCTGTACTTGGGATCTGTCTGCTCAACCCCAAGACTTGCCCTGCCCTCTGCAGTGGCTGGTCTAGGTTGAAGTCACTTGCCCAGTACACAGGGCATGAATCACAACTCTGGAGAGGGAAGATATCACCTTTTAAATTAATTCCTTCACTTTACATATGGGAAACTGAGGTAGAGAGAAAGAGAGAGAGAGAGGCATAGAAAGCAGGGGTTACATGAACTTAACAAACGCCCTCCTTTTGTGGATGTGCTAAAGTCTGGACGGCTACGGGGTGGGGGAATCTAGTCTTGAACTGAGCGTTGACTGACTCTGAGCTGGGCTGTCCCTGCATGTCAATGCCCTGGTTTGAGTATATTCATTCTTTATTCATTTACTCTATGTACATTTCTTTGAACACATGCTAGGTACCAGAGGAATAACGGTAAATAAGAGGGACAAGGTCCCTGCCTTCATGGAGTTCAGATTTGCGCATGTGTGTGCACACATGTGCGTGTACACATGTGTGTTTTTTGGGGGAGATAATTGACACAGAAATAAATAATCAAGTTCATTCCAGGGAGGACACAGTGCTGTGAGGTGTACAGACAGGTTATTAGGGTGTCAACAGAGAGGGGTGTGTGTTTGGAAGGGTCCTCTGCGGGGACACTGAATGAGAAGGATTGGAACTAGAAGGCTGAGGAGGCAGCCACACGAAATGCCAAAGGAAGGTGTTCTCTAGGCACATGCCAAGGCTCTGAGGCAGGAAAGGAGTTGAAGTGCTCAAGTAACAGAAAAAAGAAAATACCAGTGAGCCTGGGGTGTAATGAGGGCACCCAAAATAGCATGAGGTGAGGTCAGAGAGGCTGGGGAAGGTAGATGACTTAGAAACATGGGGTCTGGGTGTTTGTAACATGGGAAGCCACTGCAGGCTTGAACATGGTTTGATTTATATTTTAAAAATATATTTAGGGGCATCTGGGTGGCTCAGTGGGTTAATCCTCTGCTTTCAGCTCAGGTCGTGATCTCAGGGTCCTGGGATCGAGTCCTGCATCGGGCTCTCTGCTCAGCAGGGAGCCTGCTTCCCCCTCTCTCTCTGCCTGCCTCTCTGCCTACTTGTGACCTCTCTCTCTGTGTCAAATTATAAAGTCTTTAAAAATATATATATTTAAAAAACCCAACACTCTGTCTGCTGGGTGGAAATGGATTGTTTGTGGTGTGAAGGGGCAGGGGAAACTGAGGCCAGTTGTGAAGGGGTTGCAGGTCCAGGTGAGAGGTTGCAGTGGGCGGGACCAGAGCCCAGGGCATGGCAGGGGGAAAGGAGAGGTAGACAGACGTCACTTACATGCTGGACGTAATGTCAAGAGAGTTGTGGAGGGATTAGGTGTGGAAGCTGAGGGAAGGACCAGAAATGGAGGTAACTTCCAAGCCTTGACTTGAGCCATTGCGAGGCTGGAGTCGTCATGGACTGAGATAGAGCAATAAGGGGAACAGATCTGGGTGGGAAAATCAAGAGCTCCCTGTTGAACGTCAGACGTTTGAGACCCTGTAACAGCTCAGATGGAGCCGCCAACACCACTGCACAGGAGTGTCTGAACTGCAGAGAGAAGGTCAAGACCCGAGACACCGGGAGCTATTAGCATACCGATGGCATTCGAGACTGCGGGTCTGGGGGAGACTAGCGAAGGAGAGCATGGCCAAGAGGATGAGAGCGTGGGCCCGAGCGTGGGTCCTGGAGCTGCTGCAGTTGAGTGCCACGCGGGCTTGCTGGCTTCAGCACAAGAAATTCATTGCTTCGCAGTTCTGGAGGCTGCAAGTCCCAAACCAAGGTGTTTGGTGAAATTGGCAGGGATACGGGGTTCTGGGGAGCGCGGCTCCATCCAAGGTAAAGGACAAACTGTCGTACCTTAGACACCTTATCATGGAAAGACCTAACGCTTGGTGGAGTCCTTTGCACTTCAGAGGCAGTGTTTATCACCCTTGCTGATGATGCTCCGGTTCCCTTATTAGATGGCGCAGCAGGCTGCCAGCTTTGAGCAGATCCAAAGCAAGCGAGTGTTCTGCAGCGGGTCCAAACTGAGGCGCGAGCCGGGCCAGCTTATCCATCAGGCACGGTGCCTACAGCCTGCAGTACTTGGAGGGATTCACAAAAATATCTTAATTTTACTTTATGTTAAAATCAAAGGAAAAAAATAAATATAGTAATAATGACTCTTAGATTATATCCATTTTCCTACCAATGGAGTCATAAAATAAAATTTCTATTTTTGAAAATTTTATTTCTTCAGTGTTCCAAGATTCATTGTTTATGGACCACACCCAGTGCTCCATGCAATACGTGCCCTCCTTAATACCCACCACCATTAGCCATCAGGGAGCTTCAAATCAAAACCACATTGAGATACCACCTTATACCAGTTAGAATGGCCAACATTAACAAGACAAGAAACAACAAGTGTTGGAGAGGACGTGGAGAAAGGGGAAACCTCTTACACTCTTGGTGGGAATACAAGTCGGTACAGCCCCTTTGAAAAACAGTGTGGAGATTCCTTAAGAAATTAAAAATAGGGGCACCTGGGTGGCTCAGTCTGTTAAGCGTCTGCCTTCTGCTCAGGTCACGATCCCAGGGCCCTGAGATTGAGCCCTGCATTGGGCTCTCTGCTTGGCGGGAAGCCTGTTTCTCCCTCTCCCACTCCCCTGCTTGTGCTCCCTTGCTGTCTCTCACTCTCTCTCTCTCTCTCTGTCAAATAAATAAATAAATAATCTTAAAAAAAAAAAAAAAGAAATTAAAAATAGAGCTACTCTATGACCCTGCAATTGCACTACTGGGTATTTGCCCCAAAGATGCAGATGTAGTGAAAAGAAGGGATATATATATATATATATATATATATATATATATATCCCTTCTTATAATTAAAATAATTATAATTAAAATAATTATATATATACTATATAATATATAAATATATATGTGTATTTTGTAATGAAAGAAAGAGCCCATAGAGGCAAAAATGCTTAGTGCCTCTGTGAGCCATCACGCAGCTCTAGGTTTCAGCTGCTCTGCCCCTTACGCCATACGATCCAACCGTTTCAAAGGTGCTAGAGATACCTGGAGTAGAACAGGATTCTACAGAGTGTCTGGTCAGTCCCAGCTGGAGAGTCAGAGTGCAGACTCCTAGGATTCTGTGTCAAAGCCAGGCAGATAGCTACTCTCCATTTGAGAAGCAGCTGCCGGCATGAAACTAAGCCCTAGGAGAGACTGAATGTTTGAATGTGGGATACAAGTAAGTCAAGACCAAGGCCGCCTGTTCATTGTGAGCTGTGTGTTGTCAGAGGCGCCAAGTCCAAGTGTTAGTTATAATGCTTCAAAGTCATTGGAAGCATTGGAAGTGGTTTATTTGGGGCCAGGCTCACGCAGGTCCCAGAGGCACAAATAAACGACATGACAGGTAACGAGGCAGACGTCCCTGTAATGGCCTTTTTCAAACTGACACCTCTTTCTCAGCTCACACGTGTGGCCTCAGGAGGTGATATTTAGGATCAAGTGAAGGAAGAACTTGGCCCGGTTCATAGGGGAGCTGAAGCAATATATGGTCTCTCCAAAAACAGACTGTCACCACCCTGCTCAGTGGTGGCCCTGGAAGGCGATGCTGGAAGGAAATCCTCCTCAATGGGTCGAGCTCCGAGAAATACACTGTGGTCCACACTGCATGGAGAGTGAAGGGACCGGAGACAGTAAAACCTGATGTCCAGTTGCCAGCGGGTTGGCTGTGCTCTCTGGGGAAACCAGAACAAAAAAATATAGAGCTTACTTTCTTCCAGGCGCTCGTGGAGTCCTTATACCAATCTTATGCTGTGGGCATTTTTGTTACCACCCCCCCACCCTTACAGATAAAGAAACTGAGGTACAGAGGAGTTTGGTAACTTGCTCAAGGCCTTAACAGCTAATAACTGGTGAGGTAGGATTGGGACTCAGGACCGATTTCCATAGCGGAGTAGATGTGCCACACTGGAGGTCGGGACACCTGGGGTCGAATCCCAGCAGCGACAGGTTAGTCTATCACCAATGGGACATGTCTCATCTGTGTTCTAGTTCTAGAACTCAAGTGTATGGTGCTTGGACTCTTATCAATGGTGCCTGTTCCGGCTGTAAGTTACTTGATTTTTCTGGGCCTTCTGGGGTTTGGTGCAGGGTAGGTGCAGGCGGATGCAAATACGAAGAAGCCATAGTCCCCAGGAACACTCTGGCCCCCTCTGTAAGCGCCATCCATAAAGACTGCATTCTTCACCTACCTGAGCAATTATGGGTTTGGAGGTTTTAAAATAATGATTTCAGCATGTGCTTTGTATAAACAAAGGTTGGGGCAGGGGAGATGAGGGGAATGTGGGCCTGGCTCGTTTGTGCAGCTAAAAATAGAAACGTGCAAGTCCTATAATGATGAGGCAGAAACTTAAAACAAATTTCTTGGAAAATTCCCTCCCCATGCCACACTGCCCAGGTATTTCCCCCTCTTTCTGCCTCATGCAGATGGAGCAAGGGAAAATGGGGTGAGGGGCGGGTATCACAACACACACTTCCTTCCTGGCACCAAGGAGGAGGGGCCGAGGAGACTGAACTGGGAACAAAACGTCTGTTCAGGGGCCCGATTCAGGCTGACATGGGCCTTTGAGCTCCCTGAGTGGCATTTATGGCCACAGATATGGAAAAGAAAATAAATCTCCCAGGCCCGGCATCTTGCTTTAATTAATAACATAATCAAGTTTCTGGCCTCGTGGAATGGAAGGATTTCAACACTCAAGGCCCCTCTGGCAGCAGGCAAGAAGTAGGCCTCCTGACCAGGCAGCCCCCAAAGCAATGAGCTGGCGAGGCAGGGCAGGGAGACTAGGAAGGATGCGCTCAGGACAGCAGAACACTGGCTTCCAGGTGTGAGGCAGGGGCTCCAAAGTGGAGTGTCAGGAAGCAGAACCACACTGACTGTCATAACCCTTGGTGTTCATTGTGCATTTATTATGTCCCAGTCTTTTCCCTTTATTTTCCCATTTAGTCCCCACAGAACAATTAGGCAGGCTGTGCTCCCCCTTCTTCTGATTGGGAAGCTGAAATCTAGAGAAACTGGGTTGATTCGCTCAGAATCACAGCTGGAAGGTGGGGGAGCCGGGACCAGAATGATCCAAACCCAGGGCTGTCTGAGTCAAAAAAGCCAGAGAAGAGGGCTGAACCTCACTACGAGGGACTGTGCCTTCTCTTTCTTCCTGAAGCCCCAGGTGGGAGGTAGGGATGATGTCCCTTTTAAGCAGGATGGTCCGCCCTCTCTGTTTGTGCCACTGTAGTGTCTAAGGGTAGAGGAGGGTATTGAGGAACAATGGCTAGACTTTAAAAGTGGTTCTAGAGGGAGAGAAGTGATAGGTGCTGAGGAAGGCAGGGAATGAGGATCAGGGCCCTGGGGTCTAGATCAGACATGCAGCATTCCCTCCACTCAGTGCACGCTCCTCAGGGTTCCATGAGCTTGGAACAGAAAGGAAAGAGGCCTCTGGCTGGCTGGGAACCCTGTGATTCTCTGGGTATTGAGTAAGGCTTGGGGGAGCCAGGTCCTGATTCCTGCTGTTCCCTTGTCTACATGAGGGGCTGCTTTGGACGGCCTCTCTGAATGACATGCTTGGCTCTTTGGAGGCTCCAATTAGTAAAGAAACACAGCAAATTGTCAGATCGTGATCTGGTCCCAACCTACCTTTGTCTCTTCTCCCATTCTCCATGTTCCAACTGAGTCCGTCAATGTGCCGGCTGCTGGGTGGCCTGGATTTGCACAGGAGTTCCCACCACTTGGAAGGGATACTACCCCATCACCGATACTGGAGTCCTCTCTACTTCCCACTAGCTAACTCCAAAGCCACCACCTCCAGGAAGCCTTCCCAGAGAAGATCAGCCAGAAGTAATTCTCCCACCTTGGAGCACACACACTTTATTTCCCCACTCTCATTATTGGGATACTTTTTATCTGGCTGTTAAGTCACTCATTCATTCAAAACACTTATGGAGGGACGCCTGGGTGGCTCAGTCAGTTAAGTGTCTGCCTTCAGTTCAGGTCATCAGACTCCCTGCTCAGTGGGGAGTCTGCTTCTCCCTGTGCCTCTTTCTCGTTCTCTCTCTCTCTCATGAATAAATAAATAAATAAAATCTAAAAAAAAACCCCTATTTTTTTTTGAAATGTTATTTTGCCCATGTCTTGATTCTGTCCTAAGTTCCTCAAAGGCAGAAGCTGTTTGTAATTACATTAATAATTCTAATAGTATTTTCCAGTTGCTGAATGCTTACTCTGTGACTAGGCACATAGCATTTTGAGAGTTGTTTCATTTAATCCTCACAAAACTCTGTGAGGTTGGTGTTATCACTGTCCATAGTTTATAGATGAAGGAACTGAGGCAAGCAGAGATTAAGCTAATTGTCTAAAGTCATCATCTAGTAAGTAGTGAGGCCAGAACTTGAATCCAAGCAGTTTAATAACAGAGTCCAAACTTGTAACTGTAAGTTTAAATAACACGTGTAAAAGTGCCTGGTCCGAAGCCACAGTTTCCCAAATGTTACTTGAATGCGAACTTGCCACAGGGCCCAATACTGGACTTTGACTTACTTATTTCTGAAGTTTATAGATTGAGTCAATAATTTAAAAAAATGGTTGATGGAATGAACTCATGGTAGGTATTGGGAGATTTTCCAGTTATCTACTACTATATAACAAACCACCTTGAAACCTAGTGACTTAAACAATTTGCTATTATCTCTCATGGTTCTGTGGATTTGACAGGGTTCCACCAAGTGGTTCTGCCTTGAGGTGTCCCCTGGGGTTACAGTCAGATGGCAGTGATGCTCACCTGGGCAACAAGGATGGCTTCCTCACTCATGAGGTTGCTGTCTCAGCTGGATGGCTACAAGAGTCAGAAGCTGCTCAGGCATCTCTCTTACTGCATGGCATCTCCATGTGATTAATTCTTACAGCACAGTGGACTCAAGCTAGCAGGATTTCTTACATGAGATCAGCCTTCATCCAGGGCTGAGCATCCTAAGAGGCTCCAGCTGAAGCTTTGGAAGTTACATGACATAGACTTGGAAATTACATGGCGTCACTCTGGTGCATAGATTCCTGGGAGGTATGGCTCATTGGTTTGCGGAGAAGACATCTTTAGAGACTAGTTACTACTGGAGCGGGACCGAATCATGAAGGTCCCAAGGGCTTCATTCTCTCTGGTGGGACCGTGAATCAAGATCTACTCAGGATTCTAGCATCAAGGGTTAATATGGATGTAAACTTCTGAATGAGGAGAACTTACATTTCTTGGACCCATAATGTCTCAGGCTTCCACAAGCTTCTCCAGAGAACTGGAGTTCATCTAAATTTGGGCCCTGGAAGTTTTGATTCTTGGCTCTTCCAGAGCCAAATCCCTCAGATTTGACTCAAGTCAAATGGACAAGTCTTTATTGAGTCCCTGTTCTGTGTAATAACATTCACTAATACTTCTGAATTCTTGTTCCTGACATTCCTCTAAGTGCTTACACATTATTGCTATTATGGTTGGATATAACTTAACTCTCGGAACGATCCTGTGTGCTAGGCATTTCCATTATCCCTATTTTCTACAAGTGAGAAAAATGAGTCACAGAGTGTTTAAGCAACTTGCCAAAGTTCCTGTAATTAGCAGGTAAAATCAGGATTTGAACTCATGTCTGACTCCAGAGCCTGTGCTCTTAAGCTCTGGGCCATCTATGTCCTGTCCTGTGAGACAGACCTGAGGCACAGGCCATTGTTTCTGCCTTCAAGGAAACTGAGTCCAAAAAGAGAAACAAGACTTGAAATGCTTCATACAACTTCGTTAAACTTTTGTTTAGGAAGTAATTCTGTTATGTTTTGCCAGTTAGTGGGAAAGCATCTGCCTCTCTGTGATAATGGTAGGATATAGATTTCAGTCCCCAAGAATTCAACCTGAATTATCCAACAGAACCAAGAGAAGTGTTTGAGGTTGAATGTCATAACTGAGAAGTCTTTATGTGATTGGACAGAAGTGGGTCACTAGTTGGATCTGTTAGCATTTGCTGTGTATCACATAACAAGTCACGCTAAAAGGTCATGGCTTAAAACACATGTGCTTGTGCAGGAGTCTACGGTTGAGCAATTTGAACTGGGAATAGCTGGGCTGTTCTTCTGTTGGTCTCAGCTGAGTTCACTTGTTCATAGTCAACTGACGGACAGTAGTCTCACCCACTAGTCTGGTGTGTGGTTGGCTGTTGCCTGGGCTGATGCCTCATCATCCAGCAGCTACATAGGGCCTGTTAACATAGGTTTCTGTGTTACCATGGGTTTTTGTGACCAACAAAGGCTGGTCACAGGGTCCCAAGAGTAGCAAGAGAAGGCAATCCCCAAGGCACTTGCCAATGTCCCACTGACCAAAGAAAGTCACATGACTGAGCCCAAATTCAGAAAGGAGAGAGACAGACACAGCCTCTTGATGGAAGGAGCTGTAAAGTCGTCTTGAGAAGGGGTGTGAATATAGAGATGAGGAAAATCGAAGGCTACTTTTGTAGCTATCATACTGGTTTTCCTGGAGTCTAAAGATACCTGCAGGTGAGCAGAATAATGGCTCCCCTCCAAAGATGCTTACTTTCTAGTCCCATCATCTATGATTGTGATATTTTCTTACATGGCAGGAGGGACTCTGAAGACTAATTAAAGCACTCATTTAAATAGCAAATAATTATTAATTTGATGATTAAAATTATTTCACTAAAACAAACTATTTAAATTGTGAATTTTTAAGAAGATTTTACTTGCTTATTTGACAGAGAGAGACACAGTGAAAGAGGGAAGACAAGTAGGGGGAGTGGGAGAGAGAGAAGCAGGCTTCCTGTTGAGCAGGGAGCCTGATGCGGGGCTCAATCCCAGGACTCTGGAAGATCATGACCTGAGCTGAAGGCAGAGGCTTAACCAACTGAGCCACTCAGATGCTTTAAATTTAAATTAAATTATTAATTTAAATATCTTTAGATGGACAGGGTATCCTAGATTATCTGGGTACACCTCATGTAACAACAAAGGTGTTCTAAGGGAAAGATGGAGGCAGGAGCGTCTGATTAGAGAAGAAGTGAATCCAGAAGCAGAGGTCAGAATGATGTGCTTGCTGGCTTTGGAGATGGAAAAGAGTTCTGAAGCAAGGGAGGAGGGGGCAGCCTCTGGAAGCTGGAAAAGGCAAAGAACAGGTTCTCCCCTAAAGCCCCCAGCAGGAACACAGCCCTACCAACACCTTGATTTTTCAGTCCGGAGAGACTTCTGACCCTCAGAACTATAACATAATAAATTTGGATTGTTTAGGCCATTAAATTTGTGGTCATCTGTCCCAGCCTCAATAGAAAATGGACACAACACTTTACAGCCATCTGGCCTTTATATCAAGATCAATACCTGTTTTGTGATTAGTCAAAGGCAGGTAATCATATCCCTTTTATTAGAACAAAGATAAGGTCTTTTTAAACACCCACTTCTTTTTTTTTTTAATTTATTATTATTTATTTATTATTATTTTTTCCAATTTATTTATTTGCAGAAAAACAGTATTCATTATTCTTTCACCACACCCAGTGCTCCATGCAAGCTGTGCCCTCTAGAATACCCACCACCTGGTACCCCAACCTCCCACCCTAAACACCCACTTCTTAAAGTCCTCAAAACCTAGAACAGAAACAACACCTTGGGAATGCTTTCTTCTTAAAAGCCATTCAAGAGGAAGTGGAAAGACGTGTTTTGACAAATCTGCAGATCAAACCAGATTTCAGATGTGCAGAGGGGGGTGTTTTGAGAAAGGTACCATATTATGTTTATGAGCTGATTTCCTTAAAGAGCTTGACCTTGTAGGATTATTTTACTATTTGTGTAATAATTTTAAGAACATTTTTTTTCAAAGGAATAATGGAGTATAAAAGGTTTAGACCATTACCAAGTTTCCATTGCTCACCTGCTGGCTACTCATCTTAATTGCCAGCAAAGTCCCTGAGAGGAAATAAGAAGCTTCTCTCTCAATAATACCGAATCAATAGTGACAGCCATGTCACACACAATAAACAGAGAACAAAGTGAGATGGCCCATCATCCCAAATGAGAGTGCATGGAAGTGTCCGTCTCACCAGTGGGAATGCACTGCTAATTCATCACAGGGAAAATCAGGAGTGAGATATGGAGGTGGCCTCTCCAGTGGGGATGAGTGGCAGGCTGTCCCCATCAGTATGACTTCTTACCAACGCACCCCAATTTCTGCTTAAGACCTCAGTCAGCAGATCAGAAAGGGAAAGATGCTTTTGCTTCAGGGGTGAGTCAACAGGATAGGAGAAACTTGTAGCCATATCAGGCTCTCTGAATGGAAGCAATTTCAAAGAACTGAAGATCAACCCCTTCTTTTCCAGATGGAGAAACTGAAGGCGGGAGAGAAGGGACTTGTTCCAGCTCAGCCAGCAAATGGAAGCAGGATAGGAATTAGAACTCACATTTCTTGGGCCACCCCTTAAGAAAAAAAGGACGGAAGGGGAGGGAGAAGAAAAAGGGGGGAGAAAGAAGGGGCTGAGGGAGAAAAAGGAAGAGGCGAAGGGAGAAATGCACGATGAAAGTCAGAGCAGCAAGAATTCTCTAGAATGGTAGATCTCAGATGCCATCTGAAGACCAGCCATAACAGTGTCATCTGGTCAAATAAACAAAGATAAAATACCTCCTCAAATAGAATGTGAGGGGGTAAAGGGACAAGGATAATGTTACAATCAGTTAAAATGATGGGCACCAACACCAATCCCGTGTGCTTGTTTACATGGAAGGACTGAGTGAGATCAAAGATGTATGTGTGCCTATGAACTGTGAATCCTATAAAAAACCCAAACCTCAGGCTGTCTGGCCTCAGGCAGGTCACTTCTCACCAAGCCTCTGTTGACTGCATGGTCCAATGAGAGGGTTGAACTGAACGAGTGACAACATTCTCTGAGAGTAACTGGTGCTGGCAAGAACCGAACTTGTTGGGACCAAAGAGAAAGAAAACACAGCCTTTCTATTCAAGCAACTCCCTCAGTCCGTTTCCCACACTATCTTCATCCACTCGAACAAACTGCAGGGGAAGATTGAGCCAGGACACGTGAGCAACAAATTGCTTTTGTCCTAGTTGTCCAGATGCTCTCTAGTGTGAAGCAGCCAGGAGTGTTCTATCTCTGCCCTGGTCCGCTGGGCCTTGTCCGCTGGGCCATGCCTCCTTTGCCAGGCCAAGAGTCCCTGAGTCACAAGATGGCACCCCTGCCCAGCGGCTCACAGCCATGGGCCAGCAGGGCCAGGCTAGGCAGGCAAACTCCATTTCTGGCTCATCAGCGACTCATTTTCAGAAGTCATCCCTCGGGGAGCTTGTTAAAAGGCCGTTGGCATCCCCAGGAGTGGGGCTCAATTTGCCTTTATGAATGAACTGCTCCAGAAAAATCAATGAACATGTCATTCAGGTCAAGTAAACAAATGCGTTTTCTCCTTGGGGCCTGGTGCAGGGGCGGCTGAGCCTCCCCACTGGCAGGGGGTTCCGAGAAGCTTTTCTGTCTGGGCCGAACCCTGGCTTCAGGTCAGCACCCTGTGTGGGGCCTCAGCTCCCAATGAACTCCTGTCCACCGCACCCCCACATTCTTGTCCCCAACCCACCTTGAGGGATGGGTGCCCAAAGACACGGGAGTAGAAGCAGCTTCTCAGTATTTTATGGCTGGGAAAGATCCTACATAAAAAGCTTTCTTGGGCACCTGAGTGGCTCAGTCAGTTAAACGTCTGTCTTCGGCTCAGGTCATGATCCTGGGATCCTGGGATCGAGCCCCACTTCAGGCTCTCTGCTCGGAGGGAACCTGATTCTCTCTCTCCTGCTCCCCCTGCTTGTGCTCTCTCTCTCTCTCAAACAAATGAATAAAATCTTAAAAAAAAAAAAGACAAAAAACCTTTCTTACCTTCTGCACTTCCATTTTTCCTCTTCCTTGCTCATTGGTTCAGGGGACCAATTTATTAAGCACCTACTATGTGCCCAGTCGTGTATATGCTAGAGGCAAGGACTTGATGACACATAAGACATGGGCCAAGTCTCCAAAGATCTCATATCCTGTTCAGTGGCTCCTTCTGCCACAGAATCACTAGACAAGCTTTCTAAACACACATATCCCCAAACGGTCCGTGTGTGGCCTGGAGGACATCCACTCATAGCAACCTAACTTCTATTTCACGTTTCACATCAGATTGTGCTTTTTTTTTTTAAGATTTTATTTATTTATTTGACAGAGATCACAAGTAGGCAGAAAGGCAGGCAAAGGGAGAGAGAGAAGCAAGTTCCCCGCTGAGCAGAGAGCCTGAAGTAGGGCTTGATCCCAGGACCCTTGACCTGAGCCAAGGGCAGTCGCTTAACGACTGAGCCACCCAGGCACCCCAGATTGTGCTATTCTTATCAAATTTCCATATATATATATTTAAGTAGGCTCCCTGCCTAGTGCAGAGCCCAGCATGGGGCTTGAACTCACAACCATGAGATAAGACCTGAGCTGAAATCAAAAGTCAAATGCTTAACTGACTGAGATATCAAGGTGCCCCTCAAATTGCTATTTTTCAAAAACTGATCTTTTGCTTCTAAACATGTGAAAGGTAGACTTCATAAAAATTGCACGACTTTTACTTTTTACTGACACCACACTCAAAGTGTGTTTATAGATTCATGAAGTTCCCAGGACATTGTAAGTTCTTCCTGTGTTGGCATCTGGCAGAGGATTTAGAACCAAATACTGAGCTCATTTCAGGAAAGTGAACCAACAGTTTCCCTGTGGAGAGAAAGTTTCCACTTACCAGAAGACGATGTCCCCCCCCAGGGAAATGAGCCCCACTGGTATCTGAAGCTCTGTCTTGATCACACGGACATTGATGAGGGAGCTCCTTCTGCCATGTTATCATCAAAATAAGGTTTCTCACCGTTAACCATACACAACGCACCTTGAGGCCTTCTAGGCACACATTTAGGACTGCAGAGGTGAATTACTGACAACATGAGTCAGTTATAAAACAAAATCCTTATATATATAAAGTTATAAAGTTTTAAAGCTACAGAAATGTATCCATCTTTTTTTTTCTCAAGGCAAATAAAAATTAAATTAAAAAATAATTCTGGACAACCAGACTTTTTTGTGACAAACACCCAAGGATTTATTACCTCAAAATGGTGAGACACAATAAGGGAGTCAGAGAGAAAATCCTGACGGTTCCAACTGCTCTAAGAGCTGGTGAGTTTCACAAAACACCCATGTATATTAATTGTAAAAATCACCCTATTTGGCTAAGCAAATTGAAGTTGGATTCCTGTGACCACAGGAACCAAAGGCTGTGCAACCAAAACAGCCCTAACAGAGACCCGGAAGGATTCTAAAACATGCTCTAAGGATAATCGGACTGCTTTTGGCGGCAACAGACTGAACAAAACCTTAATGAGGTTTCACGCTATTACGACAGTACTTAGCTCACTTAGCAGAAAGTCTGTTACGATTGTTGATTATATAAGGCGCAATGACATCATCACGGACCCTGGTGTGTTCCATTGTTCCTTGGCCAACCTCAAGGGCCGCTTTTTATTTTAGGTGGGCTTTCTTGCACAAGATGGCCGCCACAGCTAGGGTCCTACGCATGCGCATTCACCATGGGCGGGAAGAAGGCTTTCACTGCACCTATCATTTTGCTTTCCCAGAAGTCACCTCGGCCAATGTGTCTCAGGACCCATTGGCTAGAATGGGTCACCTGACCACGTGTAGTGGCAAGAGAGGCTAGAAAAGTGACCCGCTGGCGTTTTCAGTATCCGAGGGAGAGGCCGTCCGCTGGTGAAGCAAATGGGAAGGGTGGCAGCAGGCCGACCAGTGTTGGTAGACACCACTCCACGCTTTCCCTCTCACCTCTTAGTCACGGCTGCAAGGTAAGGGGAAGAGACACCCTGCACAAATAACAGCCCACGGGAGTAACACGTTCACGTTCAAGGAAAGCGTTCGGCTCAACATGGCTGCCTCGGCATGCCCGGTTGGCTGTGTTTTTGGACCTACACACGAGCGCCTCTGTTGCGAAGCAGGAGACAGTTTTGAACAGTTAACTGAGAGGTTTTGGTTTCTGGAGTTTCTTTCTTTCCACCTCTTGACCCTTCCCTGCATTTGGCTAGAATTTTTGTTCATTGCCTCAGGGAAGGGGTGACACAGCAGAAATGCAGAGAGAAAAAGGATGGATTCTTGGCTTTGGATTTCTAAAAACTTAGACTAGAAATGACTCTTAGGGCTGAAAAAATCAGAGGTTGGTGGTGAGTGGGGCAAGGAGCAAGTCCTAGAGAGACCATGTGGATGTGAGAGGATTTGAGGCCAGCCTCCATCCCCACTGAGGGAACAGTCCGCCCCTCCCCCGCCCCCTGCCCAGGGAGCTGAGCAGAGCACACCCGCGGATGTCTCAGTGTCCCGTGAGCCCACCGGGGCTGGAGTGGTGTCCCAGGAGGCTTCCCAGTGATCAGCTCGCTGACAGGGTGCCCGTCTGTGTCTTTGGGGGCCTCCCCTTTTGACATTTCAGGACGTTCAAGTCCCCGAACCCAGGGCTTGGTGGGGGCAAAGTGGGGTGAAAGGCAAGCCCCAGGCCCTGTCCTTGTTCCCAGAACCAACTTGTCATCAGCCCCCAAGCTGGGAATGTAGATACTCCTCCGGTATGATGGAGAGGAGTCAGTAAGTGGTCACAGTAACATGGTGCCACTGTGAAGCTCAGCATCAACCCAGAGAAAGGTGAGCCCACCCCCCTTCCGGTTTCCTCACTCCCCTGCCCTGGAGTTGGGCCCCATGTCAGGATCCCTGGTGCTACCTGTCAGCACCTCTGGGAGCCTCAGCAGACCCCCGTTTGAAGAACACTGTTCTGATGGACGAAGCCTCACATGTCTGTAGGCTCGGGTTTTATTTTGAGGAGCTCACGTTCTTATTCCTCTATTCCACTGTTGGAACCTGTTTTGGTTTGGTGATAGGGAAACTGAGGCCTGCTGGGCATATTAATTGAGTTCTTGTGATGTGTCACCTCTGTGCTAACATCCTTTATATATGTTACTTGGATGCATGTGACTTTGCTTAACTCTTAACAACAGTCCTATGAGCTAGTGCTGTTCCTAATTCCATTTTATGGATGGGGCAGCCGAGACTCAGAGATGTTCAGCCACATTCTGCCAGGGCACAATGCTGAGTGGCAGAGCTGGGATTTCCTACCCAGCCCCCCCCCCCCCCGACTCCTGGATGTTTTGGCAATCTCCCAGTAGAACGACTTGTCCAAGGTCACACTGTAACCTAGGAGTGGGAGGGGAGGAGGGATAGGAGCGGAGACCTAACTCCTAATTCTTCGTCTGTGCTCTGTAGCATTCCTTGCGACTTTTGCTGTCACTTGCAAAGCGCCAGTGGGAACTGAGCAGGGAGCAGAGAGGAGGGAACAAGGCCCTGTGGTGTGTAAACCGCCTCTGTCCTGCAGAAGAAAGTCTAGGTGGCAGGAGGCAGCACATGCCCTTCCCACCTCCCCTCCCCTGCTCAGCTGACCCGGTGGGGGAAGGGCTCCCACCGCAAACACCCCACTGTTTACTTGCCCCCGTGGAGGGTGAGAGGCGTCAGGGGGCCTAGAGGGGGGCCCGGCCATAGCAGCCATCACCTGGAATACATTACAGCAGCTGCGACTAATTAAACTTTGATTTCCTCAAATTTCGATCTTCTTGGAAATTCCTTCCGAGCCCGATGGTATTCAAGGCTGTGGCAGAACGTAAATACCAGCAGAGCCACGGGGGCCTCTGGGCGGCTCATGCTCCATCCCCGTCTCTCTCTCTCTTCCTACCTCTCCCCCCCCCCCCCCCCCGCTTTCCATTTCTTCCCGAAACCTCACAAGAGAATCCCCCTACATGATCTCCAAACCGCAACCCCAGAAGCTGAATTGGGGTTTCCACCTAGGTGACAAAAATGTTCCTTCTGTTCTTCTGAGGGGTGGCAAGTCTGTGGTGGTGGTAGGGGGCGTTGTGTCCTCCACCCATGGCAGTGGGGGGGCCCTGCAGGGATCAAAATGGCCATCTGGGTGGTCTGTGTCCTGGGGTCCCCACCTGTGAATTGCCCTGAGGTCCCCTAGTGTCTTTGACTGGCCAGCTGAGCAGGGAGACCCAGAGAGGGATGCAGCCGGGGCCAGCAGGTGGACGTGTGGCTGACAAGGGTGACTAGACGTAGCTGCTTCTGGGTGTGGGTGCTTGGGGTATGGGACGTGTCTTTGCTGCTCTCCGTCTGTCCATGAGAGTTGGGCTAAGGCTGATGGCCACCATTCACTGTGCATCTCTTACGTTCCAAGCCCCGTCCCGAGTCACTTCTGTCCATTCTCTCTAGTCTTCACCGCGGTCCTGGAAAGAGCGTCAGGCAGTAGTGCTCTCCCTGTTCACAGAGGAGGCCAGAGGTTGCGAGGTCACTGGGGTCAAAGAGGTTAAGGAACTGGCTTGAAGCCACGCTAGAAGAGCCCCAATGCCAACCCTGGTCTGTCTGAAGGCAGCAGCTACGTCTTTATGGGCACGTCATGAGGCCATTTCATCTCGAAAATGCTTCGTGTCTTCTACCAAGGTAGGCCTTGGTGTGGAATGGAAGGGAACGGCGTACCATTTCTTTGGACATCTAGATTTTGGTCTGTTCCTCTTTCTTTGTTAAAAGATTAAAGAGATTTTAAGGTTTTCTTCCATATTTTAAAGGCATCAATGAAATACTGGTTTCATATAGAAAAATTGGAACATACAAGTAAGTGAGAGATGAAAATAAACATCTATAATCCCACCAACCAGAAACCACATGTGTTCTCCTCCTGGCGCGTGCTCTTTCGGGTGTGTGCGTGTGTGCATCTTTCTGTTCATATGAAAACTATTCACGGAGCGTGTGCCATGGAGAGGCCAATGCGGTCAAAGGCGGGGGGGGGGTGGCTGTGTGGTGTGGCCCATGTACCCTGGGACGACATTGCCCGGGTTGGATCTCAGCCCTCCTGTGGACTAGACAGGACCTTGGCCAGTTTCTTAACCTCATGAACCTTCATTTCTTCTTCTGCAAAATGGATGTAACAGCAGTGTCTGCCTCGTAGGGCTGTCAGGAGGTTTCAGTGGGATAACGTACACAAAAGCCTCAGCACAGGGTCTGGTACGCAGTAAGACTTCAGCACATGCCAGCTGTGACTCTTGGTGCCAGGCTGCAAACAAAAATAGGCCTCTGACTGCGTGAGCCCTTGGTCCGACAGGGGAGAGAACATGCTAATCAGATGATCCTATGTGCAAAGTTGCTCATGGGATGAAGTTGCTACAAGGGTCAGAGGAACCTGGAGCTACAAGAGCTGCCTCCCGAGGACTGATGTGGGCAGGGCCATCCTGAAGGCCGCATGTGGAGGTGACACTTGATCCGAGATCTGAAGGATGTGGAGGAGTGAGTTAGGCCCAGTCGGAAGGGAAGAGCACTGCCGGCAGAGGGAACAGCCAAGGCCTGGGACCGGAGCACTGGTGGCCAGTATGGGTCTGGAGGAAGGCCAGCGGGACTGGGGTAGAGCGTGAGGGGAGCGTGATAAGAGGCCAGAGTGGAGAGGTTGGCAGGGCCTGGACGCTGAGGCCTCATAGACAGCACTTGAGAAGTTTTGCTTTTATCCTGAGAGCAGCGGGGAGCCATTGAAAGATTTAAAGCAGGGATGTGTAACGTGATCCGATTGATTTTTTAAAGATCCCTTTGGCTGCCTGATGGAGAAGAGATTGGCAGGAGAGGTCAGAGGAGAGGAGGGCCCAGGATCACCCCAGCTGCCGCTCTGGGCTTTGCAGTTTAAAGGGCTTTGCACTTGCCCTCCTCAGTCTGTGCCTCTCCGGATGGGTGGGGGGGAGAGTGTGTGGGCACAGGGCACTTGTCTCCCAGGGCCTCTCCCCCAATTCTCCCTGCCAAGAACCTGATTCCAAGGCTGTGGGGACCTCCTCCTCAGGCCCGTCCCTTTACGGGAAGATTCCACTGCTGGTGTACACACCTCGGGCCTTGGGGTGACAGAAGAGAGGTCATGTGCAAGGCGGGTGGCTGCGGCCCCCACACCCTGCGGGGCTGGCAACAGGACATGGAGGCAGGGACCAGTGGCTTCTGTTTGCACTCTGGGCGGGGCCAGGCCTGTGTAGGCAACCCACCTTTGCCACCGTTCAATAGAGAAGTAGCCAGACTCAAGAGGTGTTTGGGACATGACAGCTCTGGGAGTTGGTGACAGACAGAGATGGGGCCGAGGGGTAGGCTTCGGCCTGCACAGCTGGCGGTGCTGCCTCAAGGAGAGGACTGGCTTGGTTGGAGGGAAGATTCTGAGTTGGATTTGCACATGTGGAAGTGAGGATCTCCTGAGAAAATTGAAAGATGTCAGATAGGCAATTCTCTCTCTCTCTCTCTCTCCACACATACATGAAATTAAAATGTATTCCACTTATGACTGGTTTTCTTGGAATAATGTGTTGGAAAGTTCTGAACCCAAGGAGCTCTGTCTCCACCTGAAGCCTTGAGTTATTATTCTATGGTTAGTCATTGACACCTTAGTATGAATTAGTGGCTCAGAGCCCTTCCAACTTGATTCCTGTCTGAAAGCAGTCTCTATCTGGGGGAATCTAGGAACTTGGTGCCCTGCATGGCCTGTGTCACTGGGAAGGACAGGAATGGCCAAGGACCAGCCTGGTTCATCTTGTCATCCCCTCCTCCATAGACAAATCCTGGCTGTGGCTCTGGCTCCCAGGCCTGTTAGTCATACCCCACCCAGGCTCCCTCAATCCCCTCCAGGCCACGGACCCTGGTCCCTACTCCTGCTCCTCAGCCCGAGGGCACATGGGCTCCACATCTGTCAGCGGCTCACTCCTAGCTCGTTCCGTTGACAAGTAGCTACCTTTCCCCAAACTGTTCTGGCTGTGATGAGATCTGCCTACCATGGCCTACAGCCACCTGCACCTCTGAGCTGGGGCCTGTGACCCTCTTCCACTATCCCCAGGCTAGGAGGGAGATAGCGGCTCCATCACGCTTCACCGTGCCTGGCCCTGCTTGTCCATCTGGGCCCTCAGATGAGGCCGTCAGGCAGGGCTGGCCCCAGCTGGCACCACGTCGCAGCAGCTGAGCTGCCAGCTTCCTCTCCCCACTCCCTGATCAAACAACCACATGTGGGCAACGGCTGAGCTTCTCCAGCTTCCCAGGGTCAGGGAGCCCGTGGCGGAGATGCAATGCAGCTGGCCATGATTATTCTGGATACTGAGTGTGGGCTGCTGTCCTTTGGGAGTGGGACTACAGGCTCACCTTGGCTTCACCCCTCTCCTCTCAGAGGGGCTTGGGCCTGGAACTAGTGGAGGGAGCCAAAGGGAAGGGGGAAAGGAGGGGCCCACATTTCTCCCTTCACTAAATCTAAGGGACAGAGCTGCATCCTGGGTGAGCTCTAAGGTCTTATTGGTCAGAGGACCTTGGACTTTGCAGGCAGGGAGGGGCTTTCAGATTCAGAAAATGCTAGGCTCATACGGGTTATTACTGGTTCAGGGTCACCCGGCAGCTGAGGTGGTCTCAAACTCATATAGTCTAAACCCTGACTCCCCATTCAGGACTCTTCTGTCTCATTTTATTTTATTTTTTTAAAGATTTTATTTATTTATTAGACAGAGATCATAAGTAGGCAGAGAGGCAGGCAGAGAGAGAGGGGAAAGCAGGCGCCCCTGCTGAGTAGAGAGCCCAGTGCAGGGCTCGATCCTAGGACCCTGAGATCATGACCTGAGCCAAAGACATAGGCTTAACCCACTAAACCACCCAGCCCCCCCCCATCCCTCCACCCCGATCTCATCTTAAAGGCCCTTAATTTATTTGTCAACAGATATATGAACTGCATGCCTCCTGTGTGCTCATTCTAGGGCTGGGTGCGAGTCCACAGATGAGGCCTTTGTCTCCATGGGGTGTACCTCTGGGAAAACAACACCCAATGAACAGATAAGCCTTAGTGCAGTGCCTCGGGGCCCAGGAGCTGCTCTATAAATATGTGTTGAAGGGTGGCTTAAGTGTTCCAAAGAAAACAGTAGCATGGTGGTGTGTGGCAGGATGTTGTAGATGGGATATTTGTGTGTCCCGAAATTCCTGTGCTGAAATCCTAATCCCACATGTGTTGGTATTAGGGGGTAGGGAATTTGGGAGGTGATTCGATCCTGAGGGTAGAGCCCTCACGAGTGGGATGAGGGTCCTTAAGAAAGGGCCCCCAGCGACCTCTCCTGTCCCTCCTGCCATGTGAGGGTACAGTGAGAAGCAGGCAGTCTGTAACCTAGAAGAGGGCCTTCCTCAAGAACCTGACCACGCTGACACCGTGATCTCAAACTTCGAGCCTCCAGAGCTGTGAGAAATAAATCTTTGTTGTTTAAAAGCCACTCAGTTGATGGTAATTTGTCATAGCAGCCCAAACTCCTACACATGATTGCATTCAGGTGGTAGAGGCAGTATTCCCAGCAGAGGTGATATTTGAGAACAATAGGATGGAATCAGTCATGGGAAAATTTGGGGCCAAAGGGTTCCAGAAACAGTCATAGCCAGTGCAAAGGCCCTGAGGTTGGAATGAGGTCACTGCAGCTGGAGCAGAGTGAGTGGGAGGCAGGGCTGGGGAGGAGTTCAGAGAGATAGATGGAGGCCAGATCAGGCAGGTCATGGTAAGGAGAAGGCAGGATGATCTCACTGGGGCTCCATAGCTGGTTGGTTCAAGGATGGCTCTCCCAAGTGGCTGAGGCCCTGGAGGAACCCCGTACCTCTATAGCCCATGGCAATTTCTTTCCCGTCTTGTTCTTTAGAGAAGAGGAAAGCAGCCTGATGTGTCACAGTGCCAGGGTCTGTGAATGTGGGGACAAGAGTTGTGGTCTGACTGGTTATGTGACCCTGAGTCAGTCCCTCCTCCTCTCTTGCTGTCAGTCTTACCAGAAGTGAGACAACTGGGTTTTAACCTCTGCAGATGGCACACAGAGGAGAGGGCAGAGGGGAGGAGGCCAAACAAAGCTAAAAGTGATTCAACAGCTACCTGGCTGGGCTTGCCCCTAATTGCATCTGAAGCCAGGCAGGAGGTTTTTGTGATGGGAAAGTTTGGACCTGCTAGTGATAGCACTCTTGTCCTCAATGCTCACAGTTCCTTAGGACTGGGAGTGGAAGGTCCCTGCAGTACAGGCTGATGGACAGCAGAGGGCACCAACTGAATGGCCAGGGATCCTGGGAAGGAGGAAGTAGGTGACCTGGGGTTGGTACATAGTGGTTGGTGGCTACCAGAGATTTCACTTTCATGATAATCAGTGACAGCTGGTATGTATCCACGTGGATTCATTTATCAAAGACCCACTCACTGTATGCCACTCTAGGCTGAGCCGTTTTCTAGGTTTCAGGGAAATAGAGTATGATGTAGGTCAGGAACAGGAATTAGCTTTTATCTTAAATGTTAGTTTGCTTTGATTAGAGCATGATGCCTGGCACATAGTGTTACGAAAAATTCCGAGGCTGCTTCTTGATGAAGGAGAGCAGAATACTGTGATTGATTAGCAATGTCTGGAAAGATGAGTGTAAAGAGGGGGCAGGATGAGTGTCAGGTCTTGGCTGTCTCGCCTATAATGCGATCTCATTATTGGACAATAGAGTAAATCAGGACTCAGAGATGCCAGGTTTATTTGTACAAGGTCACACAGCTGGCATGCGGCCGAGTTAACAGAATGTGCATTGTGTAATTGGGTAGCCCTGATTCTGCATCTGAAGAAGTTACATCGCCATGCCTGCAGGGACTCTCTGGACATTGCGGCCACCACCAGTGATCGCTGTGGTAGCCAGAATGCCCAATGGTGGGGAAGGGCGGCTGCTGTGTTGCCTCTTGGGGGAGTGCCATGATATTGGCTACTTAGAGGGCCAATCTGGTGGCTGGTAGGGCAGGATGGACATTCCCAGAGCTCACCAGAGGGTCCGAGCAGCAGCCAGGCAGAACTCAGGCTTGAGCCAGGCCACTGGACTGGGA
The DNA here is from genome assembly GCF_020171115.1 of Neogale vison. Classification (NCBI taxonomy): domain Eukaryota; kingdom Metazoa; phylum Chordata; class Mammalia; order Carnivora; family Mustelidae; genus Neogale; species Neogale vison. Next base: position 18,555,841 of record NC_058092.1, on the reverse strand, counting down.
CCCCCATGTTCAATCCACAGCACCCCATGCCTGCTAAGTTTCCATGCACTTCACATGGATGGAGGGCACGGTGCCGGGCCTTTTGGCGGGGGAGCGGATATGGAGGTACCTGATTCAGAGTTTTTATATAAGTCATTTACTGCCGATTGATGGGGACACAAACATAAGGCAGAAGGAGAAAGGGCTGAGCAGAGGCCCCAGCCGTAGTGGGACACAGGAGGGAGTCAGTTCTTACCAGGGGAGGCCTGGGGAGGCCTCACAAAGGAGGTGCTTAAATGTTAACCTAAGTTATGTTTTAAGAAGCCATATTTATTGAAGACAATTTGAAAGATAAAACATAAAAAATAGAATTACAAGAAGCCTGTAATCAATTTCATTATGCAAAAATAATTACTATCAACATCTTAACCGTGTATTTACTCATAAATACATGTGTATATATGCTCAGATATTCTTTTTTTTTTGAGATTTTTATTTATTTATTTGACAGACAGAGATCACAAATAGGCAGGCAGAGAGAGAGAGGAGGAAGCAGGCTCCCCGCTGAGCAGAGAGCCTGATGTGAGGCTCGATCCCAGGACCCTGGGATCATGACCCGAGCTGAAGGCAGAGGCTTTAACCCACTGAGCCACCCAGGCGCCCAGATATTCTTTTTTTTTTATCACAGTGTGGTGGTGATCAAAGTGTGACCCTTGACTGGCAGCCTCCCCTGGGAACTTGTTAGAAATTCTTGCAAGTTCCTGGCCCCTCCTGGGAGACCCCAGAGGGGTGGGGCCTGGTATCCATTTGAATAGGGCTCCGGGGTGATTCTGATGCTGGCTGAGTTTGAGAACCACTGACTTACTGTATTATGCGTGACTTTCCCTTGTCATGAAATAGTCATTGGCAATTTGATGTTTAAAGCTGGAGTGCTCTCTTATTATAGTGACTTGATGAATTCTCTGAACCAGTGCTATGGCGACTGTCCCAGGCGTGCCTGTGGCTGTGTGCCCCGGGGGCCTCGTGGAGGTGGTGCCCTTTGAGTTGCGCCAGTGACAAGAGGCGAGGGGGTCACTGCTGGCAAGACTGGGGGCTGTCTCTGGTCTGTGATGGCATCCTGGCAGGAGCGACCAGAACTGTCCCTCCCGCGTCACCCTCTCTCCAGAGTGGTCCTGGCAGAGCAGGAAGCAAGTGGTAAACCTGTCAACATCAATTGGAAGGGACTGGGGCAAAAGGAGTCCAGATTTCCTGGGGCCCGTGGTCTGCGCCACGAAACAGGGAGAAGCCACGTTGTCAGGCACAGCCTGAGGAGAAAGAAGTCGCTCATAAAACGGCTCTGGTGCATGGCCCTGCCGGCCTCAGCTTTGGTTTGCTTTTGTTTTCTTGTGTGTGTGTTTTCCCTCTGTGTGTGGAGAAAAGTTGGGGCTCCTGTCTGTCTTAGAATGTCCAACTCTGCCTGTCTGAACAGCCACCGGGAATCCCTCCTTTGTCCTCTCTCCTGACACAAGTGCCCACTTTCTGAGTTGGGCCTCCATAGGTGCTCCATGGACCCCCACCTTTAACAGCTCCCCCCCGCAGAATGCCCCAGCCCCAGCTTCTCAAGGCTTCACCACCCACTTTTTGTCTTTGGCTCGGCTCTTGGGGTAGGCAGGTACAGGTAGAAGATGATGGAGACCAAGGGGCAGCTCCCACCAATGCAGATTAATCAAGATGATGAATGAACGGACAAGGAGTGATCTGTGGGCTGATGCCAGCTCCGCCACTCCAGCAAGCTAGCGGTGAGTGGGTAGGGGAGGATCCCCATGATCCTGACAGCCAGGGGGAAGTTAGTCGCACCCTGAGCCCCAGAGCACGGCAGCGGGGCCGGGCTTTGGGTGGGAGCTGCAGGCAAGGTCAAGGTTGCGGTAGTCCCCACCTGTGAGTGAGAAGCCTTGGCTGGGCTGCAGCCCACTCCTGATGGGTCAGACTCCGTCCATAAGTGACAGAGCCCTCCCCTTTTAAACTGGGAAGAGAATGTCTTTTTTTGGGTTGGGACAATTTATCACCACATTTTACTCACTCTGCTTCTAGAATGATTGAAAAGACATGTAAACCCTGGAATCATTAACTCAAGGCTAAAAGAACAGAAACAGTGAATGGAACTGAGGAAATGATTGTACCAGCAAATCTGGCAGAACCCCAATTTGGCCCTGAGCTTCCTGGCCATCTTGCCGAGACCCAGAGAGAGAGAGGAAGGGACTTACCCCAAGTCACTGTAACAAAGACCATGTGCCATGCACCTACCCACCGTACCCTGATGAGAGCCCCGCCCCACAACAGCCACTCCATCTCCACTCCACAGTTGGGGAAACCAAGGCACAAAGAGGCGAAGTAATTTTCCAAGGCCCCACACCTGTGCTTCAAAGCTGGGTTCTTAGCCACTGTCTTGTCCTGCAGTTTTTTAAATGAGAAGGAGGGAAGAAAGAGGAAATGCCAAGGGCCCATCCATCTCTGAGTATTTCTGGAGTCTCTGCCAGATCCAGCACCCGAGCAGGACTGGTGACAGGCTCTCTCCAGGGTTCCAATAAGGTGAGGCTGCCTCACGGTGGCTCAGTATGTTCCTTCTCTCAAGTAACTTCTGCATAGTAACCACAGCCTGAACTCAAAAGGGTGGCCATGGTGGCATTTCAGGTGGGAAGTGGGGAGCACTTTTCGGGCTTGTCCAGCCACCCCATGGGGGACGTTTCCTCCTTAGCTGAGGCTGACCCCAACTCCTCTTGCTTCTGGTTGCCGTGGGCTTCTTGGTGGAGGCTGTCGAGTCCCAGCCTTGGAAGAGGGTTGGTGTTCAGAGAACTCTGCCCAGGAAAAAGCAAACCCGTTTCTTAAAAGGCTGCAGCAGTAAGGAGCTGTCAAGCTTCTCCGTCAAGAAGATAGAGGACATTGCTTTGAGACATGAGAACATTCTCTGGAAGCCCTTGAGTCTGATCTTAGGGGATCCTGTAGCCTCTTTTGAAGCGCAGTTGTGGCTTCTGACCCTGGCCTGGCCATCTCTCACCACCTTCGTGGCTCCCCTGGTGGCAGTCACTGCTTATGAGTCCTTGGTGGGTCTGGCCAGCCCCCTGCTTCCCCTCCTTTTCCAAGAGACTCACCGGGTCACTGGCTTGGGGCTTGGATGGGACCTTGGCTGTCCCCTGTGGGTTTGTAGCAGGGGTTATAGGCCACCCTTTGAGGCAGGAGAACTTGATTCCCAGCGCCTCTCTCTGTGGAACCTTGGATTCGTATCTTCAGACTTGGGGAAATCTCAATCATTATGTCTTAACACTTATTTTCTGCCCCACGCTCAGCAATTTTTCCTCCTTGGACTTCAATTACACATATCTTAGAGAGTTTGATACTGTCCCATAGGTCCTTGAGGCTCTATTCACTTTTCTCCAGTCTTTTTTTGTCTCCCTGTTTTTCATATTGAGTAATTGACTTTAAGGTCAGATCCTTTCTTCTTCCATTCCAGCCTGCTTGGAAGACCATCTAGTGAATTTTTCATTTCAGTTATTGTACTTTTCAGTTCTAGAACTTCTGTTTGGTCTTTTGAAAATTAATTTTAATCTCTCTGCTGAGTTTGGGTTATGTTTTCCTGTTTCTCTTCAGGTCTGATAATTTTTGACTGCATACCGCGGATAGTTCTTTGTTGGAGACTCTGTATTCTTTTATCTTCCTCCGAAGGTTTTTGGCTTGTTTTTGCTTAGGTAGTTGAATAACTGTTCTATCACCTTGAGCTTGTGTGGACTTGGTTTTACACTTGGTTAAGGTGGACTTGGGGAAGCCAAAGGGTTTTTCCAAGCCCCTCTAATGTGCTGGGGCTCAACCTCCAGATTCCTTCTTTTCTGTGACTCTTGTCCTGGTTTGTTTCAAGTTTTGGTAGAGAGGGTCTACAGGGGCACTTCTCAAGGGCAGGATTTCTCATCCTTGGTACTAATGACATCTTGGGCTGGCAGTTCTCTGTTGTGGAGGTCCCCCTGTGCATTTTAGGGGGTATTTAGCACATCCCTGGTCTCTACCCACTAGATGCCTGTAGCAACCCCCATAGTCATGACCATCAAACATGTCTCCAGGGGCACCTGGGTAGCTCAGTTAGTTAAGGATCCAACTCTTAATTTCGGCTCAGGTCATGATCTCAAGGTTGGGAGATCGAGCCCCATGTCAGGTTTTGCACTGGGCATAGAGCCTGCTTAAGATTCCCTTTGTCTCTCCCTACTCCAAACAAACAAACAAACAAACAAACAAAAACCCCTCTCCACATGTTGCCAAATGTTCCCAGGGCTTGGTGGGAGGGGGCACAAAATCACTCCTGGTTAAGAACGATTGCTCTAGTGGGTAGTCTTACCTCAAGACACTTAGAAAGAACTCCCCATTAATAAGTGCCTTGAGTGCATTTTGGCATTCTCCTCAAATAAGGTTACACACCCATCACACAGGGCCCTTGACGGGACTGAGAGAAAAACTTATGTCTCACTGCTGAAGTATGCTACAAGTTCATGTGCATTAATATAAATCTGGGAGCTGTCTTGGGAATATTGCAAATTACAGTGTAATTCTTGGGATGTTAAATTTGCTATATGTAAATATATTAAAAAGACCGTGATATTTGCAACTTTGTGTTGGCACCTTTCTCTTCTTTTAGGTATGATTACCCTCCCATGATGGAAATGACTGGGGCCTCCACTATCTGTGGGGGTCAGTGTATATTGTCTCCCTGGTCTCCTTGGTCTGTGTTCAAGCATGTTCCCCTGATGGTTTCTTGCTGTCTTTCTAAGGAGATCTCTCTATTTCTCCCCTTCTCCTTTCAGTTTCTCTCCTCTTTCCCCCAGGACGAGCCCAGGGCCCAGTGTCAGGTGAACAGGGTCCTGGTGAGGGGGGGAGTGGGCTCTGGTGAGCTTGTGGGGATGGTGCCGTGGGAGGCTGCAGAGAGAACTTTCTTCAGTCCTGCTCTGGACTGAGATGTCAGCAGGACATTTGGAGGAAAAAGGAAGAAGGTACTGTCTACACCTTGCTGGGGCTTACCCTAAACCACAACTGATTTTCTCTACATGGCTTCTTGGCAACTCAGAGACCAAATATGGTTAAAAAGAAAGGGTAACCCAAGATAAGTGAGGACACCACAGGACAGCAATAGGATGCTTTCCATGCTTCCAGATTTTCCAGCCCCACAAGAACTCCAAAGTGACCCGAAAGCAGCCATTGTCACTCCTGAGAAAGGATAAGCAGAGAAGCATTAGAAGGCTGGTAGGGGGTGGGCAGGCATGGGGGCCTTTGTATCATTTTCAAAAAGGGGGAAGATGCTGGGAAATCACTGAGCAACCATGACGCCTGCCTTGTGCTGCCGTAGTATTCTAGAGCAGACCAGAGAACAGCAGCTAACAGTGATGACTGCTGGGAACAAAGCCTTGCCAAAGGAACTTGGTTTTCCTTGTGCTCTGATGAGCAGGTGAGGTTGGCCTGAGCAGGTGCAGTATGACTGAACAGCCTTCCAAATGTTATGCCCCGTGGGTCCGCCTCACTGGGAGCCCTTTCGTCCTGGGTCCCAGAGCTCTCGCCACCCCCCAGTTTGTGTTCCTTCCTCCAACTCTCACCTGCTTATGCTCCTCTCTTCCTCTCACTTCTGGTGACTCTGGGTCTCCATCCCCTTGTTCCTTGCACCAGAACTACTGGTCCCCTCAGGCGTTTCCTAGCCAACTCCTTCTCCTTCATCCACACTCAGTTGAAATATTACTCCTCCAGGGAGGCCTCGGCTCTGCCTTTCAGGGTCCTTCTTCCTGTGTTCTGAGTCAGCCCCCAGGAAGTGTTGGTTCCATGTCCCCCCTGACTGCAAGCTCAAGTGTCCGTTTTGTCTGTAGCTGTGTGTGTGTGGTGGGGGGCGGGGCACGCAGCAGGTGTCTCTGAGTCTGTGTAGGAGTAAAATGAAGTCTTTGGAGCCTTGCTTGGCCTCTGTCCTGAGATGTGGTTGAAAGACCCAGGGATGGTTAACCTTGAAAAGAGAGGGTTCAGAGAGGCTGTTGTGTAGAAAACAGGCTTTATGGTTTATAGACATTGTTAAAAGGAGCAGAATTAGGCCTGCAGGTGGAAGTCAGAGGAAAGCAGGATTTTGCTTACTCTTAAGTGAAACCCATTTGTGCCAGAGACTGCTGGTTGCCTATTCTTTGTTTAGTAACAGAACCCCAGTTTTACTCAGGGTATCCCTGTGTCATTAGAAGGTCACACTTTCCACTCTGTCTTGTAGCTAGGTATGACAATGTGACTAAGTCTGTGGCTGGTGGAAGTTGTTGGGTAGGATTTTGGGGAAGGCTCTTAAAAAGGGATCAGACAGTGGGCACCTGCCATTTTTACCCTTCCCCTCCTTCCTTCTTCACATCTAGAATTATAGACCTGATGGCTCCAGCCATCAGGAAGAAACTATTTTGCAACAGGAAGAAACCTTGAGAATGGAAGCCATGTGCAAAGGATAGTAGTAGAAGGGAAAGAAGGATCTGGAGGGATTAAGGACATTGCAGAACTACCACACCCACTCTGCCTTTCCTTTAGTTAAGCCATGGTCACTGGGTTTTTTAATGTGCAGTCAAATCCAGTCTTAACTGGTATAGCAAATGTTACCCTACCCTCCTGATGAGGATCCCATCTTCTGGTGCATTTAGGGTAAAGGGCATTTGATTTCACCCATCCTGCATCTCTCTGATCTGTGGCCTTAGACAATCCCGTTGCTACCTACCTGACCTTCTCTGTCCCATGCTGGGCACAGCTTTTCCACTTTGTCCTCATGAAGCTGCTCAAGCACAGGTCGGTGTGTGCAGCAGACATTTCATGAAGGCTGGGGCGGGGGGAGGGGAGGAGCAGCAGGGGGTCATTGCAGCTCTGAGCAGGGACCAGTTTCAAAATCAATGCCAGCTATCATGTTTCTAGAAATGTCTTGGCCACACCCCACCAGCTGAGATTTCTTGCTTGCAATAGTCTTCCTTTGATTCCCGAAGAAACCGTGTTTCTCCTGCTTCTCTCCCCCCATCTCCAGCTGCTTGCCAGTGGTCCCCACATTCAGTTCCCCTCCTGTGCAGAGCAGGTAAGGTCTGGGCCGCCTCTGTACAGAGCCCCTGGCTCCTGGTCTTTGTCCACATATGGTATTACGTGAAATTATACCTTTTCTTTAATCTTGGATCAAATTTTTAGATAAGGCCCATTCCCTCTGATCAAAGCAAACCCTGGGGCTAGCAAGTTGGGACTGTTTCTTTGTAGATATACAGAATCAGCATGTCCCATGTGGGGTCCAGGAATCTGTATTTTAATAAATTCCCCGAGTGGGGGTGGAGGGGTGCGGGTAACAGGCCCAGAGAGGGGCAACGGCTAGCTGAAGGTGACCTGCAAAACCTGAAGTAGATCTCAGATTTGCTAGAGCTTCTTCCGGGACTCTGAAACTATCCTGGGCTACAGCTTGGACTCCGGATTTTCAGGTCATCCTGTGACATCCCAGCAGGTCTGCCCGCCAGCAGATCCCCATCGACTTCCTCAGCCTGCTGGCAGAAGCCACAGGCCTTCAGCGTTTTGCAGTTGAGCCTAGAGCATCAGAAAGAAACTCAAGAGCTCATCCAGGTCCCCTCCAAGTATGGAAGCCACCATCTTCCTGTGGCGATGGGGGGTAGAGGGAGGTTGCCCTGGCCCAGAGGGGAAACCGAGGCACAAAGAAGGAAACTGGCTTTTATCATCATTGGCAGTGTGCTTCATTTTGAAAGGTCAAGTGGTCATACTGCCGCGCCGGTATGTTTTCTTATCCCTTACCCTTCTTGTTCATATGAAGGAATGAAACCTAAAGGAGAGTTGAAGCTTACTGGACAGAAAAATAATAGAGCGGATTCCCATTTGTTACAGTTTCTTGCTGGTAGTGAAGTTGTAATGGGGTTTATGTTCCTTTATTTTCCAAGCTTTTTGTACAGGCATACCTCATTTAATGTGTTGGCTTTATTGTACTTGCAGATTCTGTGGTTTTTGTTTGTTTGTTTGTTTGTTTTTTTAACAAATTGAAGGTTTGTGGCAACCCTGCGTGGAGCAAGGCTATCGGCACCATTTTTTTCCAGAAGCATTTGCTCATGTCTCTGTGTCTCATTTTGGTAATTCTCACAGTATTTCCAAGTTCTTCATTATTATTTTATTTGTTATGGTGATCAGTGGTCAGTGGTTTCTTTTTTTTTTTTTAAAGATTTTATTTATTTGTTTGACAGACAGAGATCACAAGTAGGCAGAGAGGCAGGCAGAGAGAGAGAGAGAGCAGAAAGCAGGCCCCCTGCAGAGCAGAAAGCCCAATGCAGGACTCGATCCCGGGACCCTGGGATCATGACCTGAGCGGAAGGCAGAGGCTTTAACCCACTGAACCACCCAGGTGCCCGGTCAGTGGTTTCTTGAGATGGAATCTACTCCTGGTGAAGATGCTATGCAGATTGTTGAAATGACAACAAAGGATTTCGAATAGTACAGAAACGGAGTTGATAAAGAAGGGGCAGATTTGAGAGGATTGACTCCGATTTCAAAGGTTGTTCTCTTGTGGGTAACATGCTATCAAACAGCGTTGCATGTTCCAGAGAAATCATTGGGGGAGAAGTGTCAGTCCATCAATGTGACAAATTTGATTGTTGTCTTATTTTAAGAAATTGCCCCAGGGGCATCTGGATGGCTCAGTCAGTTAAACATCTGCCTTCAGCTCAGGTCACGATCTCAGGGTCCTGGGATTGGGTCCCAGGTAGGGCTCCCTGCTTAGCAGGGAGTTGGCTTCTCTCTCTCCCTCTGCTCCTTCCCACTCTTTCTCTCTCGCTCTCAAATAAATAAAACCTCAACAACAACAAAAAGAAATTGCGCCAGCCATCGCAGCATGATCACCCACCACACTGATCTGTCAGCAGCCGTCAACATTGAGGCGAGACCCTCCCCAGCCGAAAGGTTACAACTTGTTGAAAACTCAGATGATTTACATTTTTTAGCAATAAAATATTTTTAATGAAGTATGTAACATTTTTTTAGACATATTGCCATTGCACTCTTAGGAGACCACAATACAATGTAAACATAATTTTCATATGCACTGGGAATCCAAAAAATTCGTTTGACTTCCTTTATTGTGATATTTGTTCTATTTCTGTGGTCTGGAACCAAACCTGCACTATACCCAAGGTGTGCCAGTATTACTAATAACGAGTTATATTTGTATTTAGGGTTAAGAGGAGAAAATCCTGTCTAGGGCCACTAGGAATATTGGGGGAGTCGTGCTTTAGACAGTTTGTACCCCCCTCCTGCTTTATGGCTGGCGTGGGCGGCCATCCCTCTGTCATCCCTCTGGGGCAGGTGGGTGGGTCAGGCTCCTGCAATGAGGCCCTGTCCCTGGGTACTTCCTGACACCTCTGTGCTGGCACTCAAGATCCAGGTTGCAAGGGTTATTGGATTATTATTATTGCTTATTGGATTTGGGCATGGACCACCTGGTCTTTTGAATCTGAGCATGCCCAGCTGTGGATGTACACATTTCTGATTGTGGGCAGATATATGGGGAGCTGGATTTAGCTCAGGAAACAGCTGCAGGTGTGGACCGCCTCTGGCTGGAGCACCTGAGTGCTCTAGCACCCAGGTGTGTTCAGCCTTATGGTCACTCATGCTTAAAGGCTTGAGACTAAGTCAGAGTCAACACAGAGATCCACAGGCTAAGGGATTGGAGGGTTGTGGTTCTGGTTGTGTCTGTGCAACCCTGGGCAAGTCACTTAACCTCTCTGGGCCCTGGTCTCCTCACCATCAAAGTCACTGGGCAGAGGAAATGGATTGCTGAGTCGGTTCCATGGCTGGGATTCTGTTTGGCCTCTGGTGGGCTATGCTAATAGCTGGAGCCCCAGGGAGATATGGGAGTGTTCCTGAACAGAATTACATCTATCCCGATGGACAGATCCTGATAGGAGTTGGGGGAGGGACAGGAGGACCCCAGCTGTGCTGACAGTCAAACCTTTTAATCTTGGCTCTTTGGGGTGGTGGAGGGGTGGGGATGAGGCAGGACTCTGTGGATGAATTCAGGTAATTGTGATCCCCAGAACGTTGATTCTGCTTTTTAAAAGAATTGGAATTTCAGAGCTCAGGTTTGGACTTCACTGAATGGTACCCACAAGGAGTGACTGTAGGACTGTGAGCAGGTTCCCTTCCTCGCTTGGGCCTTGCCCCTCATCTGTTCAGAGAAGGGCTGGAATTCTAAGTCTCCTAGGGTCTCCCCAAGCTTGGCTTCCCACAGGCCTTATTACATGTGACACTGACCAGACCACTGCAGTTGCTGTCAAGGCTGCCATCTTCCGAGAGGGGGCGATGTGCCAGGCACCCAGTGCCTGCCTGGCCTCGGGGTCCAATATCCAGAGACCGAGACTGAAGCACAGAGAGGTCAAACCCCTCACTGAGGTTGCCTGGCCCGTTGGAGGCCGAACACGGGCTCAAAACCTGGTTTCCCGTCCCTGGAGCCCGTGCTCTCTCCTGCTTTGCTGTTCCGTGTCCTGTCCCCATGCCTTCACCCGATCTGGGCGCTTCTTCTCTCCCTCCTCATTCCCCTTCACCTCCTCCGGCTTGCCTCTGTCTTCCCCTGCAGGTCTGCCCCACTCTCCGGGCCCAGATCTGCCAGTGTCTCCAGGGTCCAGTTAGCTGGGAGGATGCTCTGTCCCACAGTGCTCGCTCCGCCTGCCCAGCGGCAGCCCTGCCCACCGCGGGGCCTTTCTGGCTTGCAACCAGCTGCTACAGAGAAACCCTGAGCTCGATTTTTCTGACCACCCCGATGGCCACCGTTACCTCCACTTAATAAATTGCACGGGAGCAATGGGTGGTCGACGGCCGAGGCCTGCGCGGGCTGAGTTGGAAATTAAAAGCAGTGGCCAGGAGTGGGTTTGAATGCAGCAACAGGAACCATGAATATTTTACAAGAAACCGGAATTATTAATGTTTCAATAAAAAACAAAACCCCAATGTCCATGTGAAGATTACATGTGACTTCAAGCCTTCAGAAAACCGCTGTGGTCCTCCTCCACACTCTCTTAAACCACTCAGCAGAGCTTCGCTTAAACCATCCCCATCTCGCCAACCCTCAACCCACCAGCTCTAAATGGTGGCGGGGAGGGCTGCATCCGCCCGGCCACCCCTGGTAATTAGCACGGCCCCCACCTTCCTTCGGAGCTACGGGCGACCAGAGAAATATTTCTGGAAGACTATTTACGAACTTCCCCATAATCATCAATCATATGGTGAAGAAGGAATGGAGCAAGATTTCTTACCTCAAGGAGCCTCTAATGCAAAAAAGCTATTTACTGGGCACGGACGGGGGCTGGGATTCTGATGCCATTACTATAGAAAACATAATAGCATCAATAATTAAGTATAAATTGGATTTAATATTTTATGCTGGCGACATGTAATTTACACTCTAGCAGAGAAATCAAAGGTCATGTCTGAAATAAATGAGTGTGGGGTCGAGCCTCCAGTGGAATTAGCGCTTTTCCCTCCTGGTATCTGGAACCAATGACAAAGAGCAGGAGAGGCGCGCTGGGCCATGGGGAATGTGGGAAGGGTTGGGGTCTGGGAGCCTTAGGGAGACGCTGGCCTCCGGAGTGCCGAGGGCCGAGTGTGGCTCTCTAAAAGAGGCCTCAGGCCTCCCTGGGGTGGGCGGATGCTTCTGGATGCTCTGGGAGGGGGCACTGGAGTGCCGGTGTTGGAGAGGTCAAATGCAGAGGCAAGTCTGCCCCTGAGACAGATGGGCAAGGTGGGTTGTATCACTGAAGGGCTGGCAGGGTCCTGAGGGGAGACTGAAGCCCAGAGAGGGGAAAGGGTTTCCCCAGAGCCACACAATGGCTCAGTGATAGGAACACAAGAGGACCCTAGCCTCCTGGCTCCCAGTGTTTGTCAGAACTGCTCTGACCACTGGGACGGGGGACCCTGGCCTCAGACCTCTGGGTGTGTGTGTGTGCTTCTCTGCTGGAGACACTGACCCTGGCCTGGACTGGTGCCTGGCTCTGTCCCCTGTGGTTCTCAGAGCTGTTTGGTCATGACCAGTGGGGTGAGGCAGGGAGGCTTGGTCTCTGAGGTGGGCGTTGGGGCTCAGGTGGGAATTGTGGTGAAGACTTGGGGGATGGATAGGCGAGTACACCCCCTTGCAAGGGGGGCTGAAGATCCGGGTTGGTGTTTGGCATTAACAAGCCAAGCATGTGTGCTCATTTAACCCTTTTGTAGCTTCCCGCTACCCCAGGAGAAAACCTGGGGTCCTCTTTCTGCCTTACAAAGCCCTGCACCATCTTCCTCTCTGTTTCCTGTCTCACTCCTGTGTGCACCCTGATCTCCAGCTACACCAGATCCGGCAGTGCCTCATGGGCTTTGCTGCTCACCCTCCAGCCCCTTCTCCTGGCCCTTTCCTCTGCCTGGGACACCATTGCCTGGGTGGACACCACGACTCCCTTCCCTGGTCTCTGCCCAGGACACTTTCCTAAGCAGCCCACGTTTCACCTTCCTCCCTTCGGCTCATCAACACCGCTGTTTTATCAACTCACAGGCTTGGGGAAGGTTTCCCGTCCCTAGGACGTCAGCCCGGGAACCTCATTTGGTTCTCACTGGTTTCCACACTGCCTAGAGCAGGGCTTGGGTCCTCTGAATGTGCTCATTTGGTGTTTGTTGACTAAAAGAATAATAAGAGACTTGGGTTCACTCCAAGTCATTTTTTAAAAGAATATTTTGTTTATTTGACAGACAGAGATTACAAGTGGACAGAGAGGCAGGCAGAGAGAGGAGGAAGCAGGCTCCCTGCTGAGCAGAGAGCCCGATGCAGGGCTCTATCCCAGGACCCTGGGATCATGACCTGAGCCAAAGGCAGAAGCTTTAACCCACTGAGCCATGCAGGTGCCCTCCAAGTCATTTTTAAAAAATATTTTATTTGTTCACTTGACAGGGAGAGAGCGTGCACATGAGAGGTGAGAGGGCCAAGGGAGAAGCAGACTCCCCACTGAGCAGGGAGTCCGACGTGGGGCCTGAACCCAGGATCCTGAGATCATGACCTGAGCCGAAGGCTGATGCTTAACTGACTGAGCCACCTGGGCACCCCTCCCAAGTCGTCTTTCATGTCTTTGCACACCCATCCATCTGCCAGGGAAGTCCGATTCGCCCTCCTGATTGCCCCCAAGCCCCCTACCCCTGAAGCGAGTCGGGTGCTTACTCAGCACCCCACAGGACCATAGTCTAGCACTATTCTTGGGGTGTACAGTGTCTGTTTTCTTGTCTGTGCCCCTGCCGTGCTCTGGTGTCCGAGGCCCCCTCAGGGCTAGTGCAGACCTGCATGCCACAGGAGCCCACTTAGTGAGTGCTGGGTCTGTGCATGGATGTTCAGGGCCCCAGACATGTGGCATGCTGGTGGGGCCTCTCGGCATAAGAAGCAGAGGCAAGTGGGGAGGGATCTGGCCCAAACTCTGACCTCTAGGTTATGGGGGTTTCTAGAATGGGCTAAGACTGGCTCAGGAGGTGGCTCCAGCCAAGAGGCAGAGGTGGGGACCAGGAAGCAGATCCCTCCCTCCTGCACTGTACCCTCGCCCCAACTCAAGTGCACAGGTTGGGCTGGGAGCTGCGAGGGGCCCGGGAGAGGGGTTGTTCGAGCTGTGTTCTGGCAGATTGGACGGCATGGGCCATGCTGTGGACTGAGTGTTTGTTACCCCCTAAGTTCACGTGTCCCCAAAGATGATCTTATCAGTAGGGGAGGCTTGGGAGGTGCTGAAGTATGGGGGGGAGCTCCAACACATGGGATTAGTGCCTTTATTAGAGATGCTCCCAGAGAGAGCCTCATCCCTGTCACCGTGTGAGCACACAGCAGGAAGATGCCAGCTGGGAGTCAGGAAGAGGGCTGTCTCCGGAACGCAAGCGTTTGAGCACCTTGATCTTGGACTTCTGGCCTCTAGAACAGTGGGAAAGAAATTTCTGTTATAAGCCACTCAGTCTGTGGAATTTTGTTATAGCTGCTGAACAGGCCAAGGCAAACCACAGAGCCTTTCCAGTCTGGAAATGCCCACTTGGCTGTGACCTGGGGATAGGGGTGGGCTGTCTTTGGGGAACATCTGATGTTTGTTGAGGGCCAGATACTATTAGGGATTTTTTCCAGTATTCTCTCATTTAAACTCCACACAGCCCCTTAAGGCTGATACTGTTATTCTCCCCCGTTTACAGAGGAGGAAATGGAGGCACAGGAAGACTAGTGGCTTTGCCCAAGCTCACATACAGCCGCTCTGTGGTAGAGTCCGGCGTTAAACTAGGCTGACTGACTCTGTGGAGTCTGGACTCCAAACACTATTGGCCTACCTGATGGCTGAGGTTTGCCCCCGAATGTCACCCTGGGGTGGGGTTGGGGGTGGGTGTTGGGTCTGTGTCCTTCTTAAAGAGTAGCTCAAATGGAGGAGCCAATGGGGTGGGCTTTAAATGCTGAGGGAACTTGGAATAAGGGGAGCACATGCCCCTCCCCCAGCCCTCGGGGGACGGGGTGGCCTCTTTCTTGGCCCCTCCCCACCCTCCCTGCCCACAAATGTAGACTAGACCAAGAATTAGCCGCCTACTCTCTGTGTGAGTTCAGACAGGTCATTTTCTCTCTCTGGGCACCAGGGACCTCGTCTGAGGTGGCGGATGTAAGCTCTCAAGCACGCTTCCAGCCTTATCAGCCTGGGATGCGTGAGCCTGGCTGTGACCTTCCTGCCCTCCCTTGGGTTCCTGCAGGTGCTCCTGCCAGCCGCAGCCAGTGAGAAGCCCCAGGGTGCAGGGATGTGTTGGTGTCGCCCATGCGGGTCAGCCTTGTGGGCCCAGAGCACGGTGGGCAGACACTGAACTTGGAGGGGTGACTAGAAGAGCACAGCCTGGTGGTGGATGTTTGTGGAGGCAAATTAATTGGGAGGTGGGGAGGGGAGTGTCTGCCCCCGGGATCTCCAACCGGCGCATTTGGCCGGGGCCGCTTGGCCAGGCTGCGCACTTCTGTGTGGTGGAGGTTTGCGTGCCTGGGAAGAAGGCTTGATCCTGAGAGGGTGGGGACAGTCTGGCCAGGGGACACAGAAGCTGAGTTCACTGCCCCTGATCTTGTCTGGAGGCCAAACCACTGGCCAGGCCGCGAACAAGCAGTCAGACTGGCATCGGTCACTGGACTTCCTCCTCTTAAAGCAGACACCAGCAGATCCTCTGCTGGGCCCAGCGCCTGCCTGCTCCCCACCCCCGCCCCGTTCAGAATGATCCTGTTCCACACGTGGAGAATCTGGGGCATAGAGAGGTACAGAAAACTTTCCCAAGAAACACAGCTAATGAGAGGCAGTTGGGATGGGTCCTAGGCCTAGGTGCTCTCCATAGGCCACTCTGCTCCTTTCTTCAGCCCACAGCAGGAAAGAAAGAGGAGCTGACCTAGGGAGGGGACGCCACTCAGATCTGCCCCAAATCCTGGCCTTCCCCACACTGGCTGTGCAGCCTTGAACAAGTTAGTCAACCTCTCCGAACGCCCGTTTCCTCATCTACAGAATAAGACTGAGGATCTCTAGCTGGCGGGAATGTCCCGAGATCAAGGAATGCATGTCAGATGTTGGTATGGGGTAGATGCTTGGGGTGGGGGTGGGGGGCAGGGCCTTTGTACTGTCCGAGCTGGTTGGTGTGGCTTGCCTTTGTCTGACAGGGGCCTGGGTCAGCAGGGGACAGAAGAGAGAGAGGGACACTCTGTGGCAGGCCCTCCTCCTCTCTGCAAGGGTGGTCTGAAGGAAACTACTTGCTACATCTTCTGGTTATCTCTTTCCGCCTGAAACACTGTCCCATACTCAGTGACTTAAAACAGTGACATTTTTGGGGATGCCTGGGTGGCTCAGTCGGTTAAGCCCCTGCCTTCAGCTCAGATCATGATCCCGGGGTCTTGGGATGGAGTCCCACATCGGGCTCCTTGTCCAGTGGGGAGCCTGCTTCTCTCTCTGCCTCTGCCTGCCACTCGGCCTGCTTGTGCTCTCTCTGACAAATAAATAAATAAAATCTTAAAAAAACCCAAAACAGTGGCACTTATTGGTGACATCTCTGTTCTGAGCGTTCACTGGGCTCAGCCAGGTCTTTCTCGCTCAGGTTTCTCCTGTGGTTGTGGGCATAATGTTCTGTGGCAGGAGTCATCCTGAAAGATTCCTCAGTGTCAGGCCTGATGGCTGAGGCTGGGGTCCTACGATCTCAGCGGGGCGGGGGGGTGGGCTGTGGGCTGGATGGCCCCTATGTGCTCTGTGTGGCCTGGGCTCCAAGAGGGAGCATCTCATGGTTGGGGGCAGGAAGGGCAATGGCAGCTGTGTTGCCCTTCATGACCTAGCATCCAAAGTCACGTAGTGTCCCTTCCATGATCACCTCAGGTCCAACCTAAGCCAGGGAGGAAACATACAGGGTGGAAAGAGCATGTGGGCTGGAAATGATCAGGGTGGCCGCGTTTGGAAAATTCAGTCTGTCACACTGCATGGGTTCTGTGGTCCTGGAAAGTTCACATAAAAGGAGCTTTGATGTTCCATTTGGTTTTTCTCGCACATCTGGGAGATCCGTGTTTACCAAATTGCTTTTCTTCATTGACGACCGTAGCAAGTGATGGTCCAGACAGGCCTGAAGTAAGATAATCATCGCTGGCTTTGAGGAATGGGGGTAAATTGAGGCTCTAGCACCTTGCACGACTGGGACATAGAAGGTATTTGATAAGCTCTGGCTGACAGGATCTCGGAGCATCTAATACAAATAGGCCAGCGTTCCTGGGAGCGTAGAAGATGTATGTCCACGCAGGGGGCCCCTAGACCGGCCGCCACCAGCATGGAGAGGTCAGAGGTCTTCCGTGGGTCACACAGCATGCCACCTGGAAAAGTAGGAGCAGAACCCAGGTCTCCTGTTGTCTGGCTTAGGGATTCTGCCAGACACCAGGGGGCCCATGGATCTACAGAAGCAGTTTCCAGGGAGCACAGGTTTAAGAGGCTCAGCTTCTGAGAAGTAACTCTGACAATGGGGAGAGACCCTCCTTCCATGAATATCCCTGTGCCAGTAGGGTAGGAGTAGGGGGGGATGTTCTTACATGTGACATTGGCTCTCCTTCCATTGAGAGGCACCTGTGTTCCCTTCCTTGATTCTGGCTAGGCCTGTGACTCAGGCCCTTAGAATCACCTATAATTGAAGGCCAGAGTCCCCCTTAATCTCTTTTGAAGGCTTTGACCAGCCATATAATTGAAGCCTCTGACCACCATTGGGGCTTAGGAAGGAGAAGGGCTAAGACCCTGTAAGTGTCATTTCCCAAAGGGTTTTCCCTGAACACTAGACCCTCAGTATACTGATGTTTTTTAAAATAAAGGAAGTGTTCTGTCATCAAATAAGTCTGGGAAATGAATCACATAAAATCAAACTCACTACAGGACTTCTCAGAGCATTTATTAGCCTTGTAACTTTAAGAGGGAACTGGCATTTGCAGTGCTTCCCAAGCTTCCTTGACTAGTGAAACCCCGCCCCCCTTTTTTATTTTCTATGAAGGATCTTGGGAGACTGATATTTCCTAGAACACATTTTGGGAAACCGCGTTCTATAGCAACTTGGATATTGTGGGGGATAATTTTTTTCAAAAAGATTTTATTATTTGAAAGAGAGACAGCACAGGTGGCAGGGGGAGGGGCAGAGGGAGAGGGAGAAGCAGGAGAGGGAGAAGCAGCTCAGGGTAGGACCCTGGGATCATGACCTGAGCTGAAGGCAGATGATTCACAGAATGAACCACCCAGGTACCCCAAGGGTAATTTTTATTTTTTTTTAATTAAAAAAAATTTTTTTTCAAAGATTACACTTATTCATTTGCCAGAGAGAAAGAGAGCACAACCAGGGGGAGCAGCAGGCAGAGGAAGAAGCAGGAGCCCCACGGAGCAGGGAGCCTGACATGGGACTCAATCCCAGGACTCTGGGACCACCACCCGAATTGAAGGCAGATGCTCAACCGACTGAGCGACCCAGGCGTCCCTGAAAGGTAATTTTTAAATGGCAAAAAGAAATCAGCAAAGATTGTGGCAGATCAGGCGTTATCCAGGACACTGCTTGGAGAACAAGGGTCCCCAGGGGTGCCTCACCAATACTGTCTGTCCCTGTAGTAGAGCCCAGATGGCAGCCTTACGGTGTCTCAGGCCTCAGAGAGACATTGCAGGGCTCGATCTGGAGCAGGACCCTGTGACCAGGAAGGGTTGATTTACCCAGTAAGGACTCCTTCTCTGCTTCCTGTTTAGGGGTACCAAGAATCCCTGGGGCGCTGGACCTTGGGGAGCAGGAGAAGCAGGCCCTGGGCCTGGGCTCTGGTGGCTCTTCCCCCAGCCTGGCCTGCGGGCTAATGTCGCCTTAATGCTGTGGTCAGGCGGCCACGTGGCTGGGCTCCCTGGGCGGGCAGGGCTGCGTAATGGACGGCCCAGACCCGCCCGCTGACGGCTCCATTAAATGTGGTCGATTTTTTTTTTCTTCTAGTACCCGGTGTTTTAAGCTGAGTGTCTCTGGGCAGGCATTCAAAGCCCAGTTCCAGAGCTAATCTCAGAGGCAGGGATGGAGCAGGCCCGGCTGCATTAAACAGCTAAATCTGGCGCAGGGTGGGTGGAGCTCACTTGAGGAAAGAATAGCATCACTGTGGTCTTGGGCATGGGCCATCGGGCTGGCTGCTCTCCCTGTCCTTCAGCCTGTCAGAGGGAGTTGCTGGGCAGGGTTTGTGTGCTGGGGACGGGTCCCAGGTGAAGACGTTGAATATGGGGCCTCCTTGCTTTTGCTGTGTGTCCTCTAGGCAATTGTTGACCCTCTCTGTGCATTGGTTTTCCTACTAGGATTCCTTCCTTTCTAAGCTTTCCTGCAGGATGGGATTCAGGAGGTTTGGGGAACTGCATAGTCTCTACAGTTGAAAGATACCAGGATGTTGGGGTCAGGAAGTTTCAAGGCTCCTGAGGTCTGAGAAAAAAGTCCAGGCCAGCCTGTAAGGCATAGGGACCAAACAAAGTTTGGAGAGGGGGGTGGGCAGTCTAGGGAGGCAGTGGTCATAGTATATCAAAGAGGAGGGCCAGGAGAGACCTAAACGCTGGGGCTGGATGCCTTTTGGTATCACATCTGAGCTCCCCTCTTTCTGGGATTAGGACCCCAGAGTGGGGTAGGCTAGAAGCTCACCTGTGTGGTAGGTAAGGGAGAGAAGCAGAGCAAATGTCAGGACAGAGTAAGGGGCAGATATCTGTTGCTGAGCTTGGGTAAGGGGCGGGGCCACAGAATTCCCCTCATCCTAGACCAGAGCCTGAGAAGTCAATGAACTTTCTGAGAAACCATTGGACCCCAGCTGAGTGGAGGGCATGGGGCTGAGAGCAGGGCAGGCCTGATGGCCGATCCCATCACACAAGAGCCAGAAAAGCCCTCAGAGGTAAAATTCAGTTTCTTGATGGGGCTCAGGGAGGGAGAGCAGTTTGCCAAAGTTCACATGGTAGCAGAGCTGAGACTAGAAGCCAGGTCTCTAATGCCCTGTTACATCCATTCTCTGCTGGATGTGGAGCTCTTTGGTGCACGCCTTGCTCCTCTCCACACCCCTGCCTGGCTGCCTGCCTCGGCCCCTAGGCTCCAGGCCATCGGGGGTTCTATCTTTCTGGTTCCCCGGATGGGTGACATCTTCATCACCCAAGGTGGGGCAGGGCTGGCCAGAGGCTTGGAAATGAGACTGACTGTTCAGGTGATTGAATTTCTAATCCTGTCTTGGCTGCCAGCCTGCCTAGTGGCCTCAGTCCTCAATCTGAGTCTTGGTGTTGGCGTGTGTAAAATGGGAATGATTGGCCTGACATGGGGGATCCTTTCAGGAAGGACTTGGGTTCTCTGCAGTGCTGCAGGGGCATGTCCTGCCTGTTCCCCATCCCTGTCTGGTGTCACCCCATGTCCTCTCCAGGCCCCGCCTTTCAGAGTCATTGTGAATCCTTCTTAATCCTGTGAGTACCCATACGGAACTACACCCTCTGAGGCACTGAGTGCCTCCTGTATGCCCCGCTGCCATTTGCTGGGCTCTTTCCATCAAGGAACCAATGGTTTAGCTGGGGAGACTGAGAGGGCAAGACATGTGCCCAATAGTGAGGGGTTGTGAAACTTGCGTTCTGCTGCTATGACAATGACCTCTGTCTTACTGGCTTTATACAACCCAACTCTGTTATCTTACGATTCCATAGGTCAGAGGTTTCACTGGGCTAAGATCAAGGTATAGGCCTGACTCCATTCCTCCTGGAGGCTTTAGGGGAGAATATTTCTCCTTGCTTTTTTTCCAGCTTCTAGAGGCCACCTGTATTCCTTGGCTTGTGGTCTCCTTACTCTGCATTTGAAGCCATCAGCCTGGCATCTTCCGATCTCTCTCTTTGGCTCTGCACTCCTGCCTCCCTCGTGCCGATGGGCCCAGAGTCATCATAAGGGATGTCCAGCATCCAGCATCCAGCATGCTCTAGCATGTTGAGTTCCTAACCTAATCATCCCTACTAAGTCCCTTTCCACATCAGAGATTTGGGTGATCATGACTTGGGCATTTTTGGGAACCATTATTCTGCCTACTACAGATGTCAAGAAAGGCCCTGCTTGTAAAACTACCCAACAGCAGAGAAACCCTGCCCAGGCCTTTCTTGGAGTCAGTCATAGGTTCAAATCCCAGTTCTTCCATCCATGAGCTGCACAGCCATGGTAGGCAAACCTGCCAAGTGCTCTGAGCCTCAGTTTCCTCATCTGTAAATCAAGGGTCATGATACCCACCTCTCAGGCTTACAATGAACGTTCAAGACACAATGGATGGGAGGCAGACCACAGTACCCAGTCCAGAGTAGCTACTCAGTAAATGATCACATATGACTTAATTTTTAGATGGCATATAACTGGTTCTGGGTGGACTGCAGGGGATGGGCAAGGAAAGGGCATAGGTGAAGCTTAGGTTCCCCCTTGTCTACTGTACAGTATCATCCAGGGGATGGGAACATGGGTAGGGAGGGCTCACGATGCTTATAGACACTGAGCTGTCAGGCCTAGCCCCTTTTGTTGCCATCTGACCCTTTCATTCATGCTGTTATTATTGGCTGAACTCCTACTGAGCTAGAGGTAACTGTGGTGAGCAAGACAGACACATGCACTCCCAAGAAGCTTATGTGCCAGTTATATAATAATTCCAGCTTGCTTAATGTTAGGAAGGACATAAATGGGGTAATGTGGGAGAGAACGATGGGATGGTCAAAGAGGTTTCTCTACTGTGATAGTTAAGCTGGGAAAAGCCAGGCCTGGGAGGAGCTGAGTTGAAGCACTGACCTTGGCTTAGGGAACAGCATGTACAAAGGCCCTATGGTGAGAAAGAGCTTGCAAATTCAGAAGCCAGTGTGGGTGAAACCAGAGTGAAAGTAGGAAAAGGATTAAAGGGAAGGTAGGAGGGAGGCTGTGCCAATCTGGCAGGAATTGGGATTTTATTCTAAGGATGAGGTTGGAGGGTTTAAAACAGGCGAATATGATAGTTTGATTTATGTCTTTACAGTTCACTTGATCTGCCTAATTGGAAATAGATTGATGCAAGGTGTGGGATGGGAGTAGGTTGTATGATTGTTCTCAGTTATTCACTTCTTTCCGTGGGAGGGTCATACGGTTCCCACTTCATTGACATCAGGTTTGATCATATGACTTACTTGGCCAATGAAACGTGAGTCAAACTGCCATGTGCCACTTTTGGGCAGAAGTTTAAGGCATTGTGTAACTTGCAATGTCTCATTTCCTGACTCTAAGACAACTTTGTTGTATTCTACAAGGGGGGTGGCTTCATCTGTGCAGTTTACAAGGGAAGATGACATGGATCAGAGTTGTATTTGACCAGCAGTGGACTGGCAGTGTGGCTGAAAAGTACATCTCTGTTCCTGCAAGCCACAGGGGCACGGAGATTATTTGTTACTGCAGCACTGCCTAACCTGGCCTGACTGATACAGGCACAAAGAGGAGAACTGGAGAAACCACCAGGAAGACAGACTGGTCAAGGTAAGAGGTGAGGTGGCTGGTCCAGTGAGGAGATAGAAAAGTGAGACCTTCCTATCAAGTCTGCAAAGTGTTTCCACTTGCTAGGGGGTTAGCCCCGACAGGGATTCAAGGAGGGACAACCTGGCTGAGAGTGCTATTCCTTCTCTGTCTTAGGGTCCGCAGGAACCACCAAGCTTATTTTTTCAGGTGCAAGGGCCTTTCTTGGTTTTCTGATTCCCCTGGGCTTTCCCTGTCACCCAGAGGTGCTAGCTGTTCAACTTCACATCCATGTGGCTTGTCTTACATAAAGACATAGGCATCTGGGGACACCTGGGTGGTTCAGTTGTTTAAGTGTCTACCTTTGGCTTAGGTCATGACCTTGGGATCCTGGAAATGAGCCCTGCTTTGGGCTACCTGCTCAGCAGGGAATCTGCTTCTCCCTCTGCCTCTCCCCCTTCCCCAGCTCATGCTCTCTTTCTCTTCTCTCAAATAAATAAAATCTTAAAAAAAGAGGAAAAGACACAGAGTCTCTCTTTGACATTAGGGATGGCTTGCATGTGGCATTAGGACTGAAGCTCCTTCCTTTGGGTTGATGGCCAGGAGCCTGGGTGGAGCAACCAGATTTTGGTTGTCCCTTTTATTTTGGCAAGAGGCAGACTGAAGACACTAGGAGTAAATGCTCTACAGGAGAAATCAGGAGGAGGTGACACAGGTCTCAGTGGGAGAAGGGGTTCCTGTGCTTTTTCTGTCAGCCAGAGAACCCCTGAATGTCTCTGAGGTCACCTCCTGGAGGGATAGTGCAAGACTTGTCATGCTGAGAAGGTAAATTCTAGGACAAAGGATTCTGCTTATGGTTGGTAATAACCAAATCCATGATTTATTGAATCATGACCATACACCAGATACTATGATAGGTGCTTTAAATATCCTGTCTTGTTTAACCTTATGACAACACAGGAGGTAGAATTTACACATATTAAAAGTGGCAAAAGCAATATATTCCTGAAGGGGAGTTTTAACCATTACCAAAATATGTAAGGTAGATTGGGAATGTCTCCACTGGTATCACCCCCAGATAAGTTCATTTAACCAACTGGTAGATGAAAAACACTGAAGCTCAAAGAATAAAGACAATCACAGCAGCTAGCATTCCTTGAGCATTAGGATGTGTCAGATTCCGTTAGGTGCTTTTCACATGTTATCTCATGTAATCCTCACAAGAATTCTTGGAGGAAAGTAGCTATTACCACCCCCATTTTACAGATGAACAACTGAGCCTCCAAGGCCATATTAAGCAGCCTGAAGTCACAAAGAAGGTCAGAGGTAGAGCTGGTTTTTGAGCACAAGTCTGTCAGAAAACACATCATAAGTGTCTGCTGATTATTGCCTGGTTTCCAGATTCTGTCAGGAGCTGGGCTATAGACATAGAAGATGCAGACCCTGGCCTCTGGCAGCCACTTTCTTTAGGAGAACAAGAGGACCACACAGTATGAATAAGGTCTTGTGTGTAATACAAAGAGTTTTTCTGTTTTTGTATTTAAGGGGAGAAGGAGGGAGAAGACTTGAATAGTCTTGGAAGCCTTGAGGCACCAAGGTGAACAGAAGAACCCTGGATAAGGAGTCACTGGCCCTGGCTCTTATTCTATCTCTGCTCTCATATGTGCTCATCAGGTACCTCTGGGTACCTTCTACTGCCACCAAGACACAAAGCACTGTTCATTCTTGTAGGGCTCGCAGTCTTATGGGAAGCAATTCCCTGAGCAGGTGTAAAGAACCTTATGAAAGTGGAGATGAGGTCATAGTCCCTACTGTGGCCCTGGAGGCCATGCAGAACTTTGACTACTCTGCCCACAGCTCCAATCTTCACCCCTCCTCTCTCTCTATTCTAGCCTCATGAGCTTTCTCTCAACTTCCTTAATGGGGCCAGGTTTCCTATACCCACAGGACCTTTGCACATGCTCTCTCTCTTTTTTCTTCACATTTTTGTTCTATCATTATTTCTTCAAGGAAGCATTCCTGACTCTCAAGGTCCACCCATTAGGTGCCCTTATGGCACTTATGTCTGTGCAATGAGTATAAACCTCACCCCATAAACTCAGTTGTGCAAGAAATGGAATTTCTTTACTTTCTATGATATATTTGTCTTTCCTTGTATTAATACCACACTATCTTAATTACTTTAGCTTTATAATAAGTCTTGATATCCACTGGTTTAAGTTCTTTAACTTTGCTCTTCTTCAAGATTATCCTGGATATTTTTATCTTTTGCATTTTCATTAAAATTTTTATAACTAACTTAGCAGTTTCCGCCAAAAAAGCCTGCTGGGGATTTCAACTTGGACTTGGATTTGGATTACACTGAATCTATAGATTAATTTATAGAGAAGAATTGGTTTTACAATATAGAGTCTTTTAATCCATGAACATGGTCTATTCTTCCATTGATTTTTTTTTTTTGGATAATGTTTTATAGTTCTCTGTGTAGCAATCTTATATGTCTCATTTTATTTTATTATTTAAAGATTTTTGTTCTAGTTGAGAGAGAGAGAGAGGGAAAGAGAGTGTGTGAGCTGGGGAAGAGGCAGAGAGAGAGGGAGAGAAAGAATCTTAAGTGGACTCAACACTGAGCATGGAGCCCAATGTGGGGTTCCATCCCATGATCCTGACCTGAGCTGAAATCAAGTTGTATGACTAATGACTGAGCCACCCAGGCACCCCTGTATACATCTCATTTAGACTTACTATTAGTTATGGAGATCATAACTTGAGCTGAAATCAAGACTTGGACACCCAACCAAGTGAGCCACCCCGGTGCCCCTGCTATTGCCATTTCTATTCTTTCAAGTAGTGATTTTGTATTCTTTGCATAAATACCCAGGAGTGTGATTACTGGATTTTAATATTTAATTTTTCAAGGAACCTCCATACTGTTTTCCACAGTGACCAACAAGGCACATCCTCACCAACACTTGTTTCTTGAATATCATAATGGATTTTTTAAAAAAAATTTAATTTTTTAAATAATCTCTATACCCAGTGTGGGACTTGAACCTACAACCCCAAGATCGAGAGTTGCATGCTCTACCAACTGAGCCAGCCAGGTGCCCCTAATAGTGGATTTTTAAATGTTAAAATAAACTTCTCATTCTTGGGAAGAAAAATCCCAACTCAGTTATGACTATAAAAACCTCCATACAGGGACACCTGGGTGGCCCAGTTGGTTGGGCAACTGGCTCTTGGTTTCGGCTCAGGCCATGGATTTCAGGGTGCTGGGATCAAGTCCTGAGTCGGTCTCCCTTCTCAGCAGGGAGTCTGCTTGAGAACTGTCTGCCTCTGCCCCTACCCCCCATACTCTCTTTCACACACACACACACACACATGCTCTCTTTCTAAGATAAGTAAATAAACATTAAAAAAATCTCCATACATATGGATTTGGTTTCCCTATATTTTGGTAAGGACTTTTGTATCTATCTCATTTAATCCTTACAAGAACTCTCCAAGAAAGGTAACTATTGTGATCTCCACTTGACAGATGAACAACTGAGCCTTAGAGAGCTTAATTAATCATGAGAGAGATTGGTCTTTAATTTTCATTTTCTGCAATTTTTGGTATCAGGATTATGCTGGCCTTAAAAATGTGTTAGAAACTGTTACTTAAAAACACATTCTTTGGAACAGTTTGTGTAAAATTGGTATCATTTCTTCCGTATATGTCTGGAGAAATTCATCAATGAAACCATCTGTGCCTAAAATAGTCCTTGTGAATTTTTTTAAATGGGTATGTTTTCTTTAAAATATATAGGTCTATGCAGATTTTATACTTATTCTTCTATCAGTTTATGTTAGTTGTTTGAGGAATTGTCCAGTTCATCTAAATTATCAAATTCGTCCTTATAAAACTTTGCACAATATCTCTTCATTTTTTAAAAAATCTTTTTAGTATCTGTAAGTTCTATAATGTTGTCTCCTTTTTTTTCAGATCATGGTTGTTTATTTTCTTGTTTATTTACATATTAGATTTTGGTTATTTATGCCATTTCCTACACAAAATGAGCTCAGGAAGCTTGGTAGAGGCACACAGGGTCCTTCTGGTCTGTACCCCACCCAGATAGTTTTACCCTGGGGTCTTGCACCATCCCTGGATTCTCCTTGGAAGTGAGATTTATAGATTTTTTTTCAGAACCTATGAAGCTATCTGGTAATATTTGGTCCAGAGGAAATATAATATAGGATCCTTCTTTCTCAGGAAGCCATAGTTTCTACAGCACGTTCACTACTTCTGACTCCCCAAAGCCCATATGCTGCTATATATGTCTACAGGCCTATAGTTACACAAGCTCAGAAATCTCTATACAGTCTGAGGGACAGGGGAGTTTGCTTACATAATCTCTACAATTAGTCCATGACCTGAGGTTTTGACTCCCTCTTTGGAAATTTAAAAGCAAGGAAGAGACTCATGGTTTCTCTTTCTGCTGTCTCATTGCTTTCTTGAACTCAAACTAGAGCACAGGACATGGGGTGAATGGATAGAGATGAAGCTTGGGAAGTAGGCAAGTGAGTTTGAGTAAGTCACTTCGCCTCTCAGAGCCTCAGTTTCCCCACTTGTAGAATGAAGGTAATGACCCCTATTCTGCCTTGTTCATGGTGTAGTAACAAAGGGTCAAATGAACCATCAAAAGCAAAGACTTTAAAGAATATTTTATTGTGAACTCTACCATCCACTCAAAAGGGCATATAAATATATACATATAATTTAAGTAAATGTGATATAATATAATATAATATAATACAACAGATGCCTGCATCCATACCACCCAGCTCAAGAAACTGTTGTACCTTTAAGACTCCTTGTGAGACCTTGTGGGTCTCAACATTTTCTATCTTTATCCCAAGAGGTAACTAACATAGTGATCTTTATATTAGTCCTTCTTTGTTCTTGTAGTTTTACTTTTTAAAAAGATATCCTTTGGAGAACAAACTGGTGATTACCAGAGGGGGAGTGGGGGGGAATAGGTAATACAGGTAATGGGGATTAAAGAGTACACTTGTGATGAGCACCAGGAGTGTATGGAATAGTTGAAACACTATATTATGAACTTGAAACTAATATAACACTATATGTTAACTATACTGGAGTAAAAATGTTAAAAAGCCCACAGTTGTATGTTATTTAGCTTTGTCTATTTTTGAGCTTTATATAAATGAATGCTATTATATGTCTTTCTCTGTGACTTGCTTCTTTCATTTATCATTTCTTGTGTGATTCTTCCATGTGTTTGTGTTTAACTATAAGTCATTCATTTTTCAATGTTGTGTAATATTCCATTGTACGAATACACTACATTAGATTTATCCATTTCCTATTGATGAGCATTTGGATCATTTCTAGTTAGCTATTTTGAATAATGGTACAGTGAACGCTCTTGTAGATGACCCTACACCACATCTAACCACAACCGAAAGCAGATCAAAGATTTTCTTTAGGGGTGCCTGGGTCACTCAGTGGGTTAAGCCTTTGCCTTCAGCTCAGGTCAAGATCTCAGGGTCCTGGGATCAAGTCCTGCATCGGGCTCTCTGCTCAGCAGGGAGCCTGCCCTCCCCAACTGCCTCTCTGCCTGCTTGTGATCTCTCTGTCTGTCAAATAAATAAATAAAAGCTTAAAAAAAAAAAGATTTTCTATAGGAGTGAAATTGTTGAATCTTAGGGTGTGTGCACATTGAATTAAAAAATGTCGTCTACTGGATGTATTAGCTTCTCATTGTTGCTGTAACAAATGACCACAAACAGTAGCTGAAACATATTTATTTTATAGTTCCGAAGATGGAAGTCCAAAATGGGTCTTGCTGGGCTAATATCGAGGTGTTGTCAGGGCTGAGTTCTTTATGGAGGCTCTAGGGAAGACACTTTTTCTTCGCCTTTTCAGACTTCTGGAGGCTGCCCTATTCCTTAGCTAATGACCACTTCCTCTATCTTCAAAGCCAGCGGTAGCATCTTCAAATCTCTCTCTGACTTTGAGGCCTCCCTCTCTCACTTAAAAGAATCTTGTGAGTATATTGGGCCCACCTGGATAATTCAGGATAATCTTCCCATCTTGGGGGTCAGCTGATAGCAAACTCAGTCCATCTGTAACCTTAATTCCCCTTTACCATGTAACCTAACTTCTCCATAGGTTCTCGGCATTAGGAGGCAGACATCTTTGGAGGGGAGGCATTGCTCTGACTATTCCCCCCCAGATAATGCAACATTGTTTCCTACAGCTACCTGCCTTTTGTACTTCTACCAATGGAATTCCATTTCCTTTGCTCCTGTGAGAACCAACTTTTACATTTTTTAACTAATTGTTTAGTTTTGATTATAATTTCTTATTTTGAAGTAGTTAAAAATGCATAGGAAGTTCTAGAAATAGAACAAATTTGTACTCTTCACCTGACTTACACGAACTCTTTATGTCTTGTGTGTTTGTGTGTGTATGCGTGTGTGTATAGTTCTCTGAAATGCTACCACATGTGTAGATTTGAGCAGCCATCACCACAATCAGGATAAAGACCCCTTTTAAGCCCTCAGGATGGTACAGAGCTTAGAGATCATTATGAGAAGGCCGGCCCTGGAGGCCTCACGTGGGTAAGAAGAATGGCTCAGGGCCAGGGAATGCTCTGGGGGCAGGTCATGGGGAAGAAAGAGGGGAGGGTGTGGTACTTGAGGTGTTGATCCACCAGGCGGCAGTCCCGCCCACAGGGTCCTGGTGAGGATCACCTTGGCCAAGTCCTTCCCAGTGCACCTGAGTGCTCAGGCAGCAGGGAGAAGCAACAACTTTAACTCTCTCAGATTAATCCTGCTAAGTTGCAACAATATTGATATGCTATTATTTTCCACCTTTATTCATCCCCCGGCGAAGAAAGAATGACTCCCCCCAGGCCATTCATAATTGAAAAATGCT
This sequence comes from Neogale vison, assembly GCF_020171115.1. Classification (NCBI taxonomy): domain Eukaryota; kingdom Metazoa; phylum Chordata; class Mammalia; order Carnivora; family Mustelidae; genus Neogale; species Neogale vison. Next base: position 18,526,899 of record NC_058092.1, on the reverse strand, counting down.
TTTAAGGCCTTTACGAGTTGAATACTAAATTTCGCGAGGTGCCTGCTTTATTGGGCCTCCAGTCACCAATGATACATTTGCTCCCTAATGTTCTTTAAGAAAAGGAGCTCCAGAGGCATGATGGATGGGACCGATCCGAATCAATGCTCATTAGTGACTCTATGGCCAGGTGGGCCCGGGCTGCTCACTGGGGTACATGGGCTGGCTTGGGGACGACTGGTTCTCAGCAAGATGCAAAGGCAAGGCCTGTTGGCTGCCATTTGCCTTAGACTGTGACTGACTTCCTTCCTTCCTTCCCTCTCTCTCCTTCCCCTCATCTCTCCTTCCTTCCTTCCTTTCTTTCCTTTTCTCCCTCTGCTTCCCTTCCATTCCTCCCTCCCTTCCCCTTCCTTCCATCCTTCCTTCCGCTTTCTTTCATTCAGTAGATGCTTAAACTGCTCATTGCACACCAGGCCCAATGCTGGACACAGATAAGGATCAGAGCCAGCCCTGCCCTCAAGGAGCTGCCTACCTACACATAAATCAGGCAATAGAGTGGTACTTGTCTAGTGTTGGGAGTATGCTCAAGGCCAGGGAAGCATGATGGGAAGGTGTTTTACATGAGGAACCGGCAGGCAGGGAAAGCTTCATATCAGAGGCGACCTTTTACCGTGCGAATGGAACAGTGTAACAGAGTGGGAAGGGTGTTCCTGGTAGAGAACAACACAGGCAAGGGCAGGAGATGTGGCCCAGCCTGGAGAGAGGAGATTGAGTCATCTGACTTCTTAGATGAGTTACCCTGGTGGCTCCAGAGGTGGCCAATGCTGCAGTTCTACTGATCTGACTCGGAATCCAGGAGCCGGCAGACACAGAATAAAAAGAATCCTTAGAAAACATCTGGTCCGATCCCTCATGATGCTGCTGGGCAGCCGAAGCTCAGAGAGGAAAGGGGGCTTGTGCAGGGTCTTGAGCCGTATAATGGGAAGAAGAGCCAGCACCCAGGAATGAGCCCCTAGCTGGGATTCTGACCACACAGCTGTGGCCTCTTGGAGCCCACAGTTCAGCGTGGCATTGACCATGGACCTTAGTTTAACATTATATGTAAACATGGGCTCATTACATGAAACTTGAAGTCCCTTCAGCTTCCAAACTCTGTGAAGCTCCATGGGAGTCAAGAGTCTTATGTTGGGTGACACACAGCTGGCCAGTGACATGGGTGGAGGAAGGCTAATGTCTGATGGGCTCCTCATCAACATCTCCTCCTTTAATCTCTGACGAGCCTTGGGGGCACACAGTGCACCTGTATTTTGCGAATGAGGGAACTGAGTTCACGTGACTTGCCCAAGATCACACAGAGGCACCCAGGATTTGAACCCAGATTTTTTTTTTTAAAGCTCATGTGCTTCCCATTGTCCTGCACTGTCCCCTCAGGGACCTCAGAAGGAAATTTAGACACAAGACAACTGCCCCTTCTGTGGTCTCTGTGAGGACCTTGGCACTGGCTCAGGCCATGGGGTCTGACCACCCGCCATGAGTGGTAAAGCCTTTGTCAATTCATAAAGGGACCAGGTTGGCCCAGTCCTTTGTTCTGCCCTGAGAGAATTGCTCAGTCTCTGTCCAAAGACCTAGGGCTGGTAGGAGTATGGCTAAGGAGGGGGCAGCCAAGATGGGCAGAAGGAGAGGGCCTGGGGCCTCCCCAAGGGCAGGCCTCTCTCGCAGGGTCTTCTGAGGACCCAAGAAGCCTTGGTCCTGCCCAGGCCTGATATGGGGAAGGGGGACAGTGAGGCCTCAGACTCCTATAGCCAGTCCCAGGCCTCCCACCTGAGCTGTGGCATTGGGGACAATCCCTTCTCCCTGACTGACACCCCCCTACATGACTGCCAGAGGGAGAGTCCATCATAAATGGCCCATTCCCAGGGCCGTGCTGCGTCTTGCTGACAGGCCACCTTCACTCCGAGGACCATACCCTGGAACCTCAGCTGACACCGCAGCCCAGTGCACCCCTTCTCTCCCTGGTTCCTGGATCCATCCATCCCCTGGATGGAGTCCACTGCTTGATCCGCACCACTCACAGGGTGCGGCTAGGCCACCTGCCCAGGTATAGCCGCAGTTCATCGGCCCCTCCACCTGAGACACAGCCTGGCTTTCTTCCTCCCCTACCTGATCTCTGCCCTCCAAATGCTCCTTCTCGTCTTCGGAATGCTACCCTTCTCATCCTCAGTCTCTCGCCAAATGTCCAGGAGGGGGCCACTCAGGCGGTGGGTCAGGTGTCACTTCCTCAGGGAGGAACCCCCATCTAAAGATGCGTCCCCTCCCCCTGTCACTGTCTGTCACATCATCCTGCTTCTTTTCGTTTAAGGCCCTTACGTGAAGGCTCTGAAATCACCTTGCTTATGTATTCATCTATTTGTGGATGATCTGTCTCCCCCGTGGGAGCCCGTATTTATTCCCGAGTGAATGAATGAATGAATGGTGTCCTGTCTCCCACTCAGCGCTTCGAAGCCATTCTGTGGCTCAGTGGGGCAAAGCAAAACGGACGTGGGTTTAAAATCCCCGCTCTGCCACTTCCCAGCTGAGTGAGAGTAAACAAGGGACCTCACATCTCTGGGCCTCTGTTTTCTCACCTGGAAAATGGGTAGGACTGATAACAGCTCTCTCCTTCTGTGTTTGGGCTCAGTAAACAAGAGCACATAGGTGGGGGTCTCAGTGCAGCAAGCAGGGGGCTCCCTGCAGCGTATCTGATACATCACTGGGCCAAAACAGATCACCTCCAAGTGAGTGGGGCTGGGATCAGGACAGGCTGGATGTAGGTGAACTCTAGGCCTTGGTTCCTTCCTCCTTTTGAGATAAGAACAGACTCGTTCTTCATGAAGATACAGGAGAGAGTGTTAGAGAAAATGCTTCAGAGCCTGGGTACATAGAGTGAAGAGCTCACACTTGGCATCCAGACAGGTGTGGGTTTTTGCCACATCTTGGGAAATCACCAGCTGTGTGATCCGGTTAAAGAAATTAACCTGGCTGGAGACGCTTGGGTGGCTTCTGCCTTTAGCTCAGGTCAGGACCCCAGGGTCCTGGGATCCAGTCCCACATCCTTGCTCGGCAGGGATCTGATTCTCCCTCTGCCGGAGGCACCTCCTGCTTATGCCTGCTCTCTCTCTCTCTTCTCTGTTTCTGACAAATAAAATCTTAAAAAGAAAGAAAGAAATTAACCTGGCTGAAGTTGAGTCCCCATCCTGAGGATCTGATCTTGGGGTCTCTCCCTTGGGGTACTCATGGGAGGTGCAGAGTAGAGACATAGCAAAGGAATATTTGTAGTCTAGTGTGGAGAATGTATTCATGTAAGACATCAGGGGGCCATGGGAATCAGCAGAGGACCCCAACCCAGACACTAACTTAGAGAAGTCTTCTGGGTGCAGCTGGCACTAGAGGCAAGACCAAAGGGCAAGGAGGAGCTGGCCAGTGATAGGAGTGTAGAATAGGGAAAAAGAGCTCCAGGCAGGAAGAACAGCATGTGCAAAGGCCTGGAACTGAGCGTGAGCTTGTTCTCCATAGTTCCCAAATAACTGGCTTTAAAGTGATTTCTCTCTCCAGTGGCTCTCTACCCCTTCCCAGGAGAGTCTTGGTTTTAAAGACCTCAGCCCGATCTCTGGAGTCAGATACTCGGCCATCAGCATCTGTAATAGTTAGCTTGGGCTGCTCTAACAAAATACCGTAGGCTGGGGAGTTACACAACAGATTCTTATTTCTCACAGTTCTAGAGGCTGGGAAGTCCAAGATCAAGGTGCCAGCCACTTAGGTCCTTCGTGAGGGCCCTCTTCCTGGCTTACAGACTGCCACCTCCCTCCTCCCATGGCAGGGAGAGAGAGTGATCATTCTCCCTTCCTCTTCTTAGAAAGCCACTAATACCATCTTGAGGGCCCCACTCTCCTGACCTCATCTAACCCTAATTACTTCCCAAAGGCCCTATCATGTTAAGGTATTTGTGGGGACGTAATTCAGTCCATAGCAGCACCTGCCAGAGAACAGAGCAGGAGCACAGGGGAGCTGGAAGGACGCTCGGTGGGTTTATTCTGGGGGCTCAACCCCACGGAGGCAGGTGCTGTCTGTGTGGTACCTAGGACACTGTGTGGCATGTGGCAGGTGCTTGGGACATACTTACTAAGTGGAAGAAGGAATCTAGCATGCTTCCATCAGATGGAGAAATCACGGCTCACCTGGGGCAAAGGACACATGTGGCATCACACCAAAGGCTGATGGTCCAGAGGGGACCAGAACTTATCCCCAGGCGGGGCTGTCCCCAGTCTGGCCCAGGATGAGGTTTCAGGTCCTACAGGATCCAACCAGGTCTGGATTCCAGAGGCAGGGAAGACCCAAGCGGGACAGCATTGCTCTCTCTTTCTTTATCTTCCTCTTCATCCTAGTATTCGACAAGTAATTCTCAAATGTCTACTAGGTGCCAGGGACCGTTCTCATGCTGGGGATGCTTAGTGACCCAAAGTGATGAAGTGTCTGATGTTGTGGAGCCTGTCCTGTGGGGAGAGGGACAGAGATGAGAGGTGGGCGATTCTTCCAGATCCACGTGTCGGGTGAGAATCTCCGAGAGGCAATGTTTCCGTGAGACCTGAAGGAAGAGAATGGCATTTTAAAATTTGTGCACAAATTCTTTGATAGCCTTCCTTTCAAGAGATGGAGCTTAATTTCCTCCCTTTGAGTACGAACTGGACCGGAAGACTTACCTCCAGCAAGTAGAACATGCCAGAAATGATTGCCCCTGCCTTCTGGGTATGTTATAAATACGTTGCTTGCTTGTTTTCAGATCACCTGGTACCATAGCATGAGGACAGTCCAGCAGCTCCGAGGAGAGGCCCCAACCCTTTCTGCCAATGGCCAGCCAGGCACTGGGACCTCCTGCCAACAGCCGTATGAGGGCACCGTCTGGGCAGCCCACCCTGTCAAGCCTCCAGGTGACTCTGCCCCGGCCACCATTCTGATTTCAGCCTCAAAAAGCCTGAGCTGGAATCATCCACTCGTGGATCCTTGACCCATAAAAACTGTGTGATGATAAATGTTGGTTGTTTGAAGCCACTGAGTTTTGGGGTAATTTGTCATACAGCAGCAGGTAACCAGCACAGAAGGGGAGGAGCCAAACATACGGCTGTGGGCCGGGGGGAGTGACCCAGACAGAGGGGACAGAAGGTACAAAGGCCGTGTGCTTCCAGGCAGGGATGCAGAGACCACACCTGGGGCTCAGTCCTTGTCTCTCTGGTCCTCAGCCTTTTCTTTTGTCAAGGTGAGTAAACAGACGCTATCAGATGAGAATTTGCTTATAGACCTGAAATGGCTCCAAGCAAGCAGGGACAGGCTTAGCCACACAGCCAGCCATGGCCAGCCTGAGATACAGGCTCTCTCCATCAGCAGGCACCTTGGTGCGGAGGCCATGACCCTGATTCCTGACTCCCTACCCAGACCTCCTGGGTCATACTCCCCAGAGAAGGACCCCAGGAAATCAAATTTTTATTGACTTCCTGGGGATTTGGATCCATACCCACGATGGCAAGACCCTTCCTGGCAGTCCTCAGTTTCGTTGGGCTCTCTGCAGGTCCTAATCTCGCTCAGACCACCTGGCCAGAACTATCTCACACTTCAAAACCTGTCCCAGGCTCCATGTGCTCTGGGGGGGTTTCTCTCCTCCTTCCCCAGTCCCTAGAGTCAGGCCATCCTGCCACTGGCTCATTTCTGAGTCCTGCTCTGGTCTCTCTGGCAGAAGTGTTATCGACTGTTCATGTGGCGGCTCTTGAACAATGTGTTGTAATTGTTTGTTGAGATGTCTGGATGTCTGAGACAGACAGACACCTTTATGAGCATATATGAGTCAATATAGGGCCTAGTGCCTAGGAGGCCCGCCGCAGAATGTTCTGGATGAATAGAAGATGAAAGGATGGAAAGAAAACTGGAAGGAGGTAAAAGGATAGAAGGAAGGATGGGGAGCAGATGGGGAAGGGATGGGAGGAGGGATGAAGGAGAAAGGGACGGGAGGAGGGGGGCGTAGCAGATGAAGGTTTGGGAAGAAGGGTGGGAGGAGGGATGGAGAGAAGATGGGGATGGGAGGAGGGGTGGGGGTGGGGTAGGAGGAGGAGGAGTGGGAGGAGGGATAGAGAGAGGATGGGGTGGGAGGAGGGGTGGGGGTGGGGTAGGAGGAGGAGGAGTGGGAGGAGGGATGGAGAGAAGATGGGGATGGCAGGAGGGGGGGCGGGGTAGGAGGAGGAGTGGGAGGAGGATGGAGAGAAGATGGGGTGGGAGAAGGGTGGGGGACGGGGGAGGAGGAGTGGGAGGAGGGATGGAGAGAAGATGGGGATGGCAGGAGGGGTGGGGGACGGGGGAGGAGGAGGAGGAGTGGGAGGAGGGATGGAGAGAAGATGGGGGTGGGAGGAGGGGTGGGAAGAAAGACGAGAGAATGACTTGGAGAGAGGATGAGAGGAAGGGTGGGAGAAGGAGTAGGAGGAAGGATAAAAGGGATGGGAGGAAGCAGGAGGGACAGGAGAATAGAAGGAGGATGAGAGAACATCTCGGAGGAGGGATAAGGAAGGATTCGTAAAGAGTGAGAGAGCAGTGGGAGGAGGGATGAAGGGTGAATGAATGAATGGGTACATGAGCGGGTGAACGCAATCCCTTCGACCACTGTGGCTCAGCCCACCCACTCCCAAGCTGCAACTCGCCTTAACTCCAGCGGGCTCGCACAGTTAACCAGGCCTCTGTTTTACTAACGCCCTCTTCTGCAGCAGAGGCAATTAGAGCCAACGGCTGGAAGCTTCTCCCCAGGCAGCCCTACCTGCCCTGTCCTGTCCCATTAACTTCCAATTCAACAGCCATCCCCGACCTGCAATGTATAATGAAAGACATTCAAAATATATCCAAATGGCATGAGTATTGATTTATTAATGCTGGGGAATGTTGCTCTAATTGAATTGAGATCCAGGAAGTAAGTTAATGTAGCTGACGGTGCTACAGGAATTGAATTACCCCAGGGCCCAGAATTATTACCTTTTCACTCTCTTTGTTGTCAGTGGGATAAATAACAAATCAATTGACAATTCACCCTGGTGGCAAAAAAAAAAAAAAACCCAAAAAAAACCCAAAAGAAAACACACCAAAAAACAAAAACACAAAAAACCCCAGAGCCCAACAAAACAACAACAGAAGTCCCCAGGGTCTTAGACACAGTGCTGGGGAATGGGCTTGGGTGAGGGGTGGGGAGCTTCCTGGAGGAGGTGGAGTGGGAAGGGGAGAAGAAAGGAGGGTCTTTCTGCAAGCCTGGAGCCCTCCCTTCTCTAGTCGAGCAGTCAGAGTCCCCCAGAACTCCAGCTGCACAGGCTGGAAGGGCCACCACCGCTTACTGACCCCCGGATGCACCGTGAGGGCCAGAGGTGGGGAGGGACGTGCCCCAAGTCACTCCAGTGAGTCCCCGTGATTCTCACCGCAGCTCTGGCCTCGCACATTCGCAGGTCATAAGCTCTCTTTCTGACACCTACCCCGATGTCTGCGCTGGTCCCCCTGCTCCCTCCAGCCTCAGGTTGCCCCAGCCCTGAGGGTCCTCTGAAACCAGAGGTGCCCACTGGGTGCACCTTTGAGGGCCGGATGTTGAGGACTGAATGTTCACTTGGCCCCAGAGAGACTTGTGCTAGCATTCTGGAAAGTTCTCTGGTCTGTTGCATCGTAAAGAATCATCTCAGGAGTGAGGCCAGGAGACTATGACTTCAGTTCGCATCTTCCTCCAAATCCCTCCCTCCCTCCTGTTTCTCCTGTAGTCTCCCCATGTGTCTTCCGGCCTTCTCCCTACCTCCCCTTCAATGGGACACCTTTTGGCGGAATCAACTGTCTCTCCAAAGTAAAGGATTGTGGGAGCAGACAGACTTGGTTGGCAAGCCCAGCTCTATTTGGTGCTAGCTTTGTGACCCTAGGTCATTGTGTTCCTATCTCTGAGACTTTGTTTCCCCACCTGTCGAATGGGAGCAGAACTCTTTGGAGCCTCGCGAGATAGTGGCTCAGCAGTGCTCCAGAAAGCTCGGAGTGGCCGACGACAGCCAGGGGCCTCGCTGGTGTCCGCCAGGGACCACACGCTTCTCCCGCCAGACGCCTCCGGCCGTTGGCTGTCCAAATGGGTGTCTGCAGAGCAGCCTGGCTGGCCATGTTCTGGTCAAGGAAGAGAAAGGCTGAGTTAATTAAATCAACAGCTAACAGTGCAGGTTACCCACAAAAGTGAACTTTAGTGCCCCTAAAACCACTGACCAAAGGAGGGCTGGGAAAAAAATGAAACCACAGTTGGAGTAAAATGGAAAAAGAGATCATCAGCTCTACATCACTCCAGCCGGCCACAGGTATCAGAATATTAATTGGTCTTTGACTCGATTTGGCTGTGGGAGTCAGGGCAGGCTGTGGCTACAGGCAGCCCAGCTGAGAGCCATGGGCTGGCTGCAGGGCATGCTGGGAGCGCGGCTGGGGGTTGGGAGGAGGAGGAGGAGGGGCGGCTGGGGCCTGGGGCGTAGGGGTGGCCGTGCACCTGCGGGGCGATGGGGTGAGGTGTGAGGGAGGGCGGGTGTGAGGGAGTGTGGAAATGGGCGTGGGTGCCCTTGCGGGTGTGAGGAGTCGGAGTCGGGCCTGTAGTATGGGGAGGGAGCCCGGTCGCACACAGTGTCATATGAGAAAGGATCTCCGGCTGGGCTCTGCCTGTCAAAAGCTCGCCATCTGTGCGTGTTCCTGTCCGATCTCACGACAGCTGTAGTGGGGAGGCAGGGCCATGAGGGCGTTGGTGGAGGCTCACAGCTAGGCTTTCCGCAGCTCCCTCGGGCAGCCGCAGCGGCAGTAATGACCGCAGAGATGATGGCAGAGTCTGCTCCCGCCGTGCAAGTGACTAGGTAGACTCAGAGCACAGGACCAGGCACAGTGGAGGCCCTGGAAGGGTCCCCTCCCTGCCCAACCGCCACTTGTGCCAGGCCTGGGTGCTGCCCTCCCTGCTGGTGGCCCCTCGGGGGCTGACCTGCAGGGACGTATCCTCTCCATAAGTCCCCAAGCATCCAAGCCAATGGCGGGGGTTGGGGGGGGGGGAGGTGTAGAGTTTTTCTATGGCAAGGGGCTTGCTGTCGGCTGCAGCTGATGACCTGTGGAAGCAGAGACCGTATCCAGCTCTTTTGCCTGTCGTTCATCTGCTAGATATGCTCGTGGAACCCGAGAGCAGTGAGCCCTCTGTCTGAGGGGGGCACCCCCACTGCTGGGAAGCTTTCGGTGGAGCCCACGTCCCGGGCGCCTCTGTGCACCTCTGGAGTGTCGAGAGCATGTGATCTCTTTGCCATTGTGGGCTCCTCAGGTCACAAAGGAAGCAAGTGAGGCACAGGGAGGGTGGGGGGGACTTGTCTGAGGTCACACAGCAAGTCAGAACCCAGGGCCCCAAGTTTCCAGTCCTAGGACTCTGCTCTCAAACTTCTGTGCTCCCAGGAGCCACGGAGGGCATTAAAAGGACAGGTCAAGCTGCCAGGTGGCAACTGACAGTTGGCTTCAGTGTCCTGGGGGGCAGGGGTGAGTGCTGGAGACTGTGACAGACTGGAGAGTCCCGGCCTGGTCCCAGGGGAAGGTTGCTCCCCAGCATGGAGCAGGAACGTGGGTGCATTTTACCAGAGCATCTGCTTTTGCAAGCCGAGCTGAGAATGCAACAACAGGACGCATTGGCCACCTGTGGGCCACAGGTGGTGACTCTACAGCTGCCTTTCTCTGGGGCTTGGTGGGCGGGACTGTGGGAGAAGATGCGAGGCTGGGGGACTTGAGACACTGTTGGTTTATTGCGTTCATGTATTCACTCCACTCCTTGACCCTTCCTCTGTCTGGGCTTTGCTGTCTGTCTGCTTTGTCCCCCAGGGGTTCTGGCTTCCCTTTGGCAGAGTGAACCTGTCTGAGCTCCCCAATATCCCAGCAGCCAGAATGGGGGCAAGGAAGAATTTCAGAGAACACAGGAGCCTGCTGGTGCCTTTCCTGGAATCTTCCTGGGCAAAGGTCAAGGCTTCCTTGGCATGGCAGGGAGTGGTGCTGAGCTGCAGAGCCCACATCAGACAGACCCAGTCCCTGGCCCTGCTGGTCCTTCCCTGAGGACTAAAATTTGAGATCACACAGGCATCTGCTTGAATCCTGACTCTGCCTCTGATGAACTCTGTGACCTTGAACACAGAGTGTTCCCACAGAGTAGCCATCCCTCTGAGCCTTGGTGAAAAAGACTCTGTGGATACCTGGTCATGTCCCACTGGCCCTCATTCTTCACACTCAGGGATGCTGACTGAAACTCTGGGAGTCTGCCCTGAGGACTTTTCCTGGCTGCGTGAGAGGGAGACAAGGGCTCATGGGCCAGGTGCCTAGTACAGAGCACGGATGCCCTTGGAAGCAGCCCCGAGAGTGACACATGGGGAGTCGGGAGACAAATAATCCCAGCTCCTTCACCCTCTGGTTGGGATAATTCTTTGTTTTCTAAAGATTTATTTATTACAGAGAGAGAGAGAGAGAGAGCGCGCGCGCTCGCAGTGGTGGAGGAGCAGAGGGAGAGGGAGAAAATCTCAAGCAGATTCCCTGTAGAGTGGGGAACCCGATTTGGAGCTCAGTCTCACGACCCTGAAATCACCAACCTGAGACAAAAACCAAGAGTCGGGTGCTTAACCGACTGAGCCACCCAGGTGCCCCTCTGGTTGGGGTAATTCGAGGAATATTCTATATTGTCTCCCAAATTTCCCAAGGGGATCAAGCTCCGGTTGCCCAGGGTGTAATCTGTTTGGTGACTAAAGCTTTCATGCCTCTCTTCCCTCCCCATCTCATTTCCTCTCTTCCTCACCAGTGTCTCCTGGTCTTTTCTGAGTAAACTATTCACAGTAAGCCTGTGTCTCAAGGTCTGCTTCTAGGGGAACCCGACCTAAGAACCTCAGTTTATGTAGCTGTCAAATGGGTATAGTTCACATCTCCTCAGAAATGCTGTGAGGGTAAACAAGTTACTGCGTACATACGTGCCCAGAAGCTGCTGGGGACACTGAAAACCTTCCCTCATTAGGTGGTCGCTTTTATTTTTGATATTGTTGTGATATTGGAGCTGACCCCCCCCCCCAATCCCAAGGCCAAGTCCATTAGGGCAGCTTTGAGGTGGGAGCCTGGCTACCCGAGGAGGGTGTCAGGGGCCGACTGAGGGTTTGGGGTGGAAAGGGCAGGGAAGACTAGTGGCCTCTGCGGTTTGGATGGTGGAGTCAGTGTAGCAAAGAGGGCTGCTCCCCAGGGGAGCCCATCAGCACACACACACCCCCGGCCCCAGAGCTCCGAGCTGTTAGTGAAAATGGTGCTAATGGGGCTGAGCCCAGCTGTCACCACGGAGGGGAAGGGGCCCGAGGGAGGGGCAGGTGCAGGCTGGGTGAAGAGTGTCCTGCAGTCTGGCCTGGCCAGGGCTGTCCAGGGCCCCAGAGGCTGGGGCTGCTTAACTCAGCTCAGGAGGCTTCTGGTTGCTGGAGGCGGTGGGTGAGGGGGCGACGGGAGGAGGCTGAGGTGCCCCACGCGGTCTCCCTAGAAAATCAAATACAGGTCTTGTACCTGCCCAGATTCTGATGGCTTCTTGAGCCAGGACCTTGGGCAAGAAAGACACTTTTCTACTCTGAACCTGTTTCCTCAACTCTTTAAAATGGAACTAGCGATAACACTGACTTTCTTGGATTATTTTGAAGAGTCAGTAAAATAAAAGTGGGCCAGAGAAGGGTAAGTTCCCCACCCCCTGAGAAAGGGCATGGCCTGCTCTCCCTGCCCATGCCTCCTCTCTCTCTCTGCCCCTGCCATAGTCTGCCAACGTCTTCTCTGATTTCTCTGCCTTTGGTCTCAATCCTCGTGTAAGTCCCAGGGGCTGTGGCTGTGGCAAAGTCTTTGTGTCCAGATGGCTGCAGCTCCCCTAGGGATAAAGGGCAGAGGGTACCCCCCCAACCGTGGAGTAGGAAGGAGTGTGTTTCTTGCCCTTAGTGTAGGAGCCTGTTGCACACCTCCCTCCTGGGACAGCTGCCCAGGATTTGGGTCTTCAAGTTCCTGCAGCTAGAATCACGCTCTCCTGCTTCAAACCCACCTTGTTTGACGAGACCCTTACTCTAGCACCTGAGAGTTTGCAGAGCCTCTTTGTATATTCCGCTCCCTCGGTGGCTTCTCCGAGTCTGTTCCTGAGGTTCCAGGTGGCCAGTGGGATTTCCATTTTGAAGTTAGGCAAACTGAGCTGGGCCAGGAGTCCAGTGAAGCCGGCAAGGGTCCCAAAGCTAGCCTCCTGGCTTGTAGGAGCCTGAGAGTGAGGGTCCCTGGCTTGGCCCACCCTGGTGCTGGCCCAGAAACTGAGTCCAGAGGGGCAGGGCGGATCCCGGAAAGGGGGCGGGTCTTCCCTGACCCTAGTGCTGGGCTATTTCCTCTACGCCACAGCAAGGACAGAGGGCTTGTTCAGGGGCCAAATGACTGTTATTTCAACGGCAGCATGAGGCCAATGGGGGGGGGGGATGGCTTGTGATTCCAGTGACTAACTTTCTGGAAGGAGGGGATAGCCCTGTTAAGGGGTGGGTGGGGGGTATCATTGTTCTTGGAACAATGAGGGCAGGAGGCTACCAAGAGGCAAGACTCTGGCTGAATCGGCTGAAAATAAAAAAAGGCACAAACCTCAAGACCTGGCCATCCCACTTCTAGAAATATCTGCCAGCACTTCCTACCTGCCAGGCAGTTTTAAGTGTGTCATATATATATAATTTTCTTTTCATTGAATGACAAGGGCCTTCTCAGGTAAGGGCACTGTTGGTATCCCCATTTTCCAGATGAGGCAACAGTCCCCAGAGAGACTGACCTGTCCAAGGTCATTCAGCATCTAAGTGGCTGAGATGGCTTTTGCCTGGGGGCTCCTGGCCGCCATGATGTTCTTCCTCCACCTTCAGAAACATTAGAATTCATGGAAGCTTTGCTTGTAAGAGCAACACAACCAAGAGGGAGCCGCATCACTGCCCACTGACGAGAGCCACTCATGCTCCAGAACAATCCACCAGTCCCTCCGACGCTTAAATTGTCTGTTGTCACTGTAGGCTCTATATTGAGACGATCTGTTAAGTGGAGAAAGTAATTTGCCCCTGTGTGCCTGAACCCATATTTAGAAGGGAAGGAACAGAACCGCACACGTCTTGCTAAGTCTTGGAAGAGCTGGAAGGGTCTAGACCAAACTGCTGCCTGTGAGGAGGTCGCTTCTCAGAGGAAGGGTGGGGGTGGGGTAGAGACCCAGCTTAGGCCAGAGTGAGAAACTGTTACAACGAGCATAGGTTATTTTTGTAATTGCACAGGAAACACGTTTTTTGAGAGAAAAGATAGGAAAGAACTTTCTAAAGGTGTCCTTCTAAAGGCGTCCTTCAGTTCTGGCTCTCGGACCCTTGCAGGGAGGCCCCCAGCTGGACAGACTGGCCAACTCAGCTCCGTCCCTACTCAGAGGGAGAGGCGAAGGTGTTGCAAGGAAAACTCCCTGCTTTCTGTCTTGCTCTGTGTCCCCTCCAGGCCATGACTGCCGAGGGGTTGGGGTGGTGGTGCCCCATCTTTTGGAGCCAGGCTCTACCTGGGAGCACCCCTCCTCTCCGCATGCCCCAGGCCCTCTCCTTTCTGACTCCAACCACTTGTGTGAGTTTCAGGCCTGTTGCTTTTCTTTGGTCTCAGTTTTCTCACCTGCAAAATGGCAATAATGTCCTTCCCAAGTTTGGACTGGGGATGAAATGAAATGCACTTGAGAACTGTCAAGAAGGGCAAAATTTGAAGGAAATTATAAATTTTCTTCACTAGTGATCTTTTGAACCTAAGAGATCGGGATTCGAATTATAACCCCACCACTGACCAGCTATGGACAAGAGGACGAACCTCAGACCTCAGTTTCTTCGCCTGCAAAATCCAAAGTCTATCATTCACAGGGTTGCCATAGAAATTCAAGGAGGGAATTTAGGAAAGCATTCGTCGTGGTCCTTGACACATGGCAAGGGCTCCCTAAATGGTTGTCGTGATGGAGAAGAAGATGCCGGGAGCCTCTCAAGGTTGCTGGGGCTCGGCGAGGCCTGAGTGGGGATTATAGGATATGTTGGCAAATGAAGGCCCAGGAGAAGGGCGACCACTCAGGAAGTTTGGCCTCCTTGCTGCCGTGACTTCGAGAAGGGGAACCGGGGCTGGGGTTTGGCAAGGGGAGTGTGGCCACCATGGTGAGTCCCACAGCCCAGCCTGGGGGCTGCTCTCCCACCACATGCCGGCCGGCCCGCCAGGGAATGGAGAAGTAAGAGCTGTCTCCAGGGGAGGGCTAGACAGGCCCAACCGAACACGGAAAAACCCTCCGGTCACGGAGTGGCCTGGGGGATGGGAGGCGCTGCGCCCAGGCCTGGTGACCTACAGTCCGATAGCCCCAGGTCCCAGGCTTTCCCTGCATGGATCCAGTCTGCTGATGTGGCCTTTCCATGGCTTTCTCGTGTCCTCAGAGTGAAGCCTCATCTAGTTCCTTCCCTGGTCTTCCAAGCCTGCATGGGTCTGACTTCACCTTGCCCTCAGCCTTTGTGGTGTGGCCTGAGGGGTGGCGGGGGACTCAACCTGGGCCTGGAGCTCTCCCGGGCTGCTGAGGGGCCTGCCCTGGCTTCTCCAGCTCTGTCCCGAGTCCTCGCCAGAGGACTCTGCCCCGGCTGGGTCTGCTGGCTCCTGTGACATGATGGGCACGCTCCCTCCGTGGAGATGGCACTTCTCAGGGTACAGAAGAGCTCAGCCAGAGTCCCAGGCATAGCCCGGCGGGGACCGGGTCGCCTCCATGGTGGCCACAGACATGTGCCACTCAGCTCGCCTTTGGGAGATCCTGCCCAGGGCCAAGCGCCACATCTCTGAAGCCACCACCACCCAGGCTACCACGTCTACCCAATCCCTGAGCATGGCAGAAGTGTCCCACCTGTTTCCTGGCCTGGGAGACTATCCTGCCCAGTTGTCCTTGCCCTGCATTTCCCCCTAAGAAATCTCTCGCATGTCCAGCCCCACGCTGCCGTCTTTTCATCAGAAAGTCAAACATCACACTCATTTTACAGATGGGAAGACAGAGGCTTAGGAGTGGGAAGCGACCTACCCAAAGTCACACAGCAAATCACGGTCAGAACCAGTCTGAGACTTCTTCCTTCCATCACTTGGATCCCCCCGGATCCAAGGTCGAAGTGGAAAACCAGGACAGGCTGTCACGGAAAGCAAGGCTGACTCCGCAGGTATCTGAGCCAGGAGAGGTGTGGCCTGAGGAGGTGGGCAGGCTGAGAGGCCTCCTGCCTGGGGGCCGGTGGGGGGCTCAGGCCCTTCTGTCTGTCCTTCAGGGGTCCTGCGGGGCTCCGCATGCAGGGGTCTCTCCAGGGAGCACGAGAGCCGGACTACAGCCTGGCTTTTAAAGTCACACAACGTCATTAAGTCTGTGATGGAACCCAGGCCCTAATGGCTTCTCCAAGACTCTCTGTCGCCATTCCCCACTTCTGGGGACGGCGGGTCAGGGGCTGGGAGATGGCTGAGGGGGAAGCACCCTGGGGACCCTGATCGTGGACTTGGCCGCCCTCTGTGAAGCGGCTCTGTCTGACCTGCTCCACGTTTTGCTCTCGAGACATAAAGGTTTGACTGGGCAGGCTCTGGCAGAGCCCGCGTGTCCTCCACAGAGGGAAACTAAGGCCTGGCGTGGGGGGTGGGGGGGCGGTCACAGGACGGGCTCAAGTCCGCGGCTGAACCAGCATAGAAGTTTCCTCACTGCCTTGCCCCTTTCAGTGCTGCCTCCCTCCAAGCCCACCCCCAGCCCTCACAGCATCTGATTTTCTCTCACGCCTCTGTCGCACGCAGACACACCATCCTTATTGTCCCTTGAGGGAGGCCAGGTGTTGCCTCTCTCAGGAACAAGGAAATCCAGGAGACTCATTCCATTGACGTGGTTTCATCTATCTAGAGTCCTCATGTCCACAGGGGGTTTGTATTTATCGCAAAAACACGTGCCTCCTTATATGTCCTGTATCACCTTAGCCTCACGCCCCAGAGAAACTGTAAGCCCGTCAGTATGGCCTGTGAGGCTTTGGGAGGCTGGCCTGGCCACTGTCTTTGACCTCCCGGCTTGCAGCCACTGTGATGTGGATCTCTGTGCTCTGGGCCTCCACGGCCACCTACCGGCGTGGGCGCTAGCCGGGACCTCAGCTGCCGCCCTGTGTTCCTCATGCCTTACCTTTCCACTCCCTGCTCAGACCTCGGCTCCAGGGCCATGTGCTTGGGAAAGCCTTCCCCGACCCTGATGGGGTGAGGCCCCTGGGGTATGTGCGCCTGCCCCCCAGTCCTGCTTGTCCCCTCGTAACAACATAAATATATTTGGGGTTCTTTGTTTTCTGTGCCTGTCTTCCCACCTCTAGAGCGGGCTCCTAGGACAGGGACATAGCACAGGATGTGGAAGGAAAAAGGGAGGAAGGGAGAGAGAGGGAAGGAGGGAGGGAGAGAGGGAAGGAAGTCTGAGTTCCAAAGTTGACTTGAGCTTCCCAGCCGCCAAGGCAAAAGGGAAGATCTGGTCGGTTACATCAGAGTCGGTGTGGGAAGGAGGAAGCCCACCAGTTCCTCGGGGAAGTCCAGCTGTCACTGGGGGGGGGGTGCTGAGTGATGGAGCAGTCGGTGTTTTCAGGATCCTTCCATGGATGCCCTCACGGATTTCCCAAGGCAGCTTCTCACGCCCGCTATGGGTGAAAGCTGGGAGGGAGACAGCACAAGGCAGTTGGGAGGTGGCCTTTCTGCAGAGGGCTCTGCAATGGGCCACGACCGGCCCAGCGGAGCAGGTGGCAGGATGTCCCCACCCTCGTGCACGGACATGGCCAAGTGCTCAGTCCGTGGGATCCGTGTTGTCAAACCAGCCCGTGGACTGTTTTCCTGGCCTGGGTCTTGGTGAAGCTTGGCTCTTGGGAGATTCTAGGCTGTGCTCCAAGCAGACACCTTGCCAGGGCTCTGGCCTGGGAGATGGGCCACCGTGGCTGCAGGGGTGGAGCGTGGTGGTGGAGGGTGGGCCTCGCCCGCACTCCTATCCCGTTTTCTTCCAGTGACCTCACCTCACGGTGCCTGCGTCTCTTCCTTTGTAAAATGGGGATTGTCTTAGCGCTGCTTTCAGAAGGATGCTGGCAGGAGGAAAGAAGGAGCCAGGAGCCGTCAGCCCCTGTTAGCATCATGATTAGAGGGGCCTAGAGCCAAAGCCAGAAGGTTCTCACCGAAGAGTCAGAGACTTAGTGAAAGGGGTATTTGTGTGGGGAATGAAGGTCTGCGGGGACTTCTCTCATGGTGGAATCTGGGCATTGTCGTTCCTCATCGCCTCCGTAGCGCACCATGGGCTCTGCCCTTGGTTTCCTGGGAAGGGGGTAAACTGAGGCACAGAAGAAGAGCCCACACATATCAAGAATGTGTCTGTGGGACGCCTGGGTGGCTCAGTTGGTTGGATGACTGCCTTCGGCTCAGGTCATGATCCCGGAGTCCTGGGATCGAGTCCCGCATCGGGCTCCCAGCTCCATGGGGAGTCTGCTTCTCCCTCTGACCTTCTCCTCGCTCATGCTCTCTCTCACTGTCTCTCTCTCTCTCTCAAATAAACAAAATCTTAAAAAAAAAAAAAAGAATGTGTCTGTGCTGGGGGTTTGGGGTTGGGGGAGATTGGATGCATCCATCTAAGACGAGAAGAATCCTAGGTGCTTCAGGCCAAAGGTCCAGACTCTGATACACATGGAGGGTCTCAAGTTGTTCTGGGGAGTGAGGAATAGAGCAGGAGGCCAGGAGGGGGCTCCAGCCATGGACAGGGCAGAGGCAAAAATTTGGATCCCAGACCGGGGAGCGGAGGGCATTCTGGGTGGTAGCGTGATAACTGTCACTGCTGGCAAGGGGCCCCGTCCAGGGGCGCACTGTCACACACCCCTATGGTCTCAACCTGTTGAGTCCCCACAGCAGCCCTAGAGTGGGCTTTCCCTTTTTTTTTTTTAATATTTTATTTATTTATTTGACACAGAGAGAGAGAGAGAGATCACAAGCAGGCAGAGAGGCAGACAGAGAGAGAGGGGAGGAAGCAGGCTCCCTGCCGAGCAGAGAGGCTGACGCGGGGCTTGATCCCAGGACCCTGGGACCATGACTCGAAATGAAGGCAGAGACTTAAACCACTGAGCCACCCAGGCACCCCTAGAGTGGGCTTTCTAATCTACACTTTACATAGAGGAAACTGAGGCACGGGGAGGCTAAGGGACTTGCCCATGGCTACGAAGCTGGTGCCTCAGTCTGCTTGGATGCTATAACAAACTACCACAGGCAGGGTATTTTGCAATAGAAGCAGTTCTGCAATAGAAGCAATAGAAATGTGTATCTCACAGTCCTGGAGTCCAAGATCAAGGTGGCGTTAAGGTGAGTCTATTCGTAGGCCTCTTCTCTGGATTCGCAGGCAGCCACCGTCCCGTGTGGGCTCACATGACCTCTGTGCGTGCACAGGAGGGGAGTGAGCTTTCTGGCATCACCTCTCAGAAGGGCACTAATTCTCTTGGATTAAGACTCAAACTTACAGCCTCATTTAGGCTGAATAACTCCCTTAGATGCCCAGTGTGTAAATACAGCCACACTGGGGATTAGGGCTTTGACAAATGGATTTGGGGGTGGGGGACACATTCAGCCCATCCAGCAAGGAAGGCATCAAGCCAAGCTCTAAACACAGGTCATGTATGTCCAGTCCACAGGCCTGGCCCTGAAACACACATGTTGGAGAGGGAGGTGCTGGGGTTCAAGGGCTGCAGGTACAGTCCAGCCAGAGACAAGGAGAGCCCAGAGCGGGGTAGCGGCAGCCGGCCACGGAGAGGCAGGAGTGGAAAGGGGAGCTTCCCTGGGAAGTTCAGGGATTGACGGAGAGTGCAGGGAGTCGATCTGGCCAGGCGAGAAGCTCATTAGCAGGAGACCCATCTGGCCGGCTGCTCCAGACCATGAACTTGGCAAAGGGCAGCCGTCCAGGGGCAGAGGGTGGCCTGTCCATGCAGAAGGGGCTCCCAAGGGAGCCCTGGTCAGATCAATGCGGGCAGCCAGGTCGATGAGAGCTCAGCAGGCCCCAGGGACCGGACCTTGGCCTCAGGGCTGGGGGATGAGAGCCCCATTGCAACAAGGGACCACGTGCTAAGCGCTTCTTTGCCACTGGGCTCGCTGAAGAGGAACTCGATCAAGCCCGGTGCCTTCTGCATTCCTCAAAACCCCCCTTCAAAGCTGCTCTTGTTGTCCTCATTTCATAGATGAAGAAACTGAGACACAGAGAAATTGAACTTGTCTGTGTTGGGGCAATGATTCAAACTCAGGAGCCTGACTCTTAGACTCTTGATAATGCTTTTTTTTCCCCAGAACTATCCCTTCTTGGTCCAGTTCTCAGCACCTCCTTCCCCTGCTAGCTTTGGTGGACTGACTGGCAGGCACGTGGTCTTTGCCGCTCTGCTTTGCCTGTCTCTGGTCCTGAGTGAATGGCAGGTAGAGGTGGGTGGAGAAGAGCAGGAAAGCAGAAGGGAGCTCCTGGGGAAGCTGAGCAAACAGGCTGGATGAGTGTGGAAGCCAGAGTAGAAGAGATGGGCCACTGTGGTGTGTGTTCATCTGTACCAGCTGCCATCTCTGTATCCCCATGCCTAAGCCAGTGAGGCTGGCCTGGGACAGTATGGCCGTTCTCTAGGTACTAAGACCCAGAGCCCCATATGGGAGGGGACAGGTACCCACACGTGTAGATTACAGCATGCCTGCTACGTGCCAGGCACAGTGTTAGATGCAAAGGATTCAACAGCAAGTCAAAACAGGGCAGTCCCTACCTGCATGGGGTTTACAGTTAGTCAGGGAAGTCTGACATTTATCCCCTAATCACATACCACAAGGTGAGATTATGGCTGAGACCAACATCATGAATGTGACATGAGGCAGTAGAATGTGGTGGCCAGGGGTTAGGGTGTGACCTGGGAACGTTGGTCAGGGAAAGCCTTCCTAAGGAAGTGGCAATTGAGTTGTGTTTTTCAGTATGAGCAGG
Source organism: Neogale vison (assembly GCF_020171115.1). NCBI lineage: Eukaryota > Metazoa > Chordata > Mammalia > Carnivora > Mustelidae > Neogale > Neogale vison. The sequence continues at coordinate 18,506,834 of NC_058092.1, read as the reverse complement.
TGAAGAAGGAAAGGGAAGCAGGCACTGCTGGTGCAAAGGCCCTGTGGTGGAAGGGGACAAGAAGGATACAAGTGCCGGAAGGAAGATGGCCAAAGAGCAGGAGCACAGAGAAGAGGTTAGTGGTTTGGGGAGGTGGCTGGAGATCTGAGCCAGGGCCAGAGGACCTGGGGCCCTGGGGTCCTGTGGAAGAGGTAAAAAGACTTCCCTAAGAGTTGTAGGTGAAGAGTGAAGAGCATAACCACAATACCACCATTTTGTGTTTTGTAGAATGCATGTTTCACCTTTAGCCTCTCTGAAATTGAGATGAACTTTGTAATCTGTAGCTTGTCTTAGTTTAGCTGGTAATCCTCTTGGCAGTGCATAAAACCATGGTGTGTCTTAAAATCAGTTGAAGAGGTCTTCCGCCTGGGGAAGTACGGTATATAGACGAGAATGACCGCGCCCCAGTGGAAGAGGTGAGGAGCCTGGGATCCCACCCCTCAGCCCCCTCACCCCCACAGGAGTCTCTGCCCCTCTCAAGACCCCAGAGAACACAAATGGGTTAGAAATGAAGGGTCTTGAGAGTGGAAACTTATTCACGATCCCTGTGCTCACACCCTACCCCAGACACAGCGAATAAGACTCTCTTGGGTGACTCACAACCCACTTCTCAGAGCCAGCTCGGTGCTGCCACCGTATTTAGTCTCCAAGACCCTGGCCTTGACTGTCCAGGATTCTGTTTCTAGAACATGAATTTTAATGTGGTTAGGATAGTCCACACTTCAGAGAGCACCGTGGCCTGGCACACAGTAGGCTTGTTGCCAGGGTGGCAGCCACGACCCAAAATGGCCTGAGGTGTTTTCCTCACATCCCCGGGGAACAAAGGTCCTAGGGGCTCCCACAGTGCCCTGCTTTTTTCCTGCTGGGCAGTCTTTACCTGCCAAGTTTTCTGGGGGCCAAGGAAAGGTCATTTGTCCCCCTACCCTGGCCCCCACACCTCTGTCTGTATTTCCACCCCTCAACCTCCCCCCACCACACGCACTGTTTTGAGGGCAGTAGCTCTTGGCTGGGTCGTAGCTAATGTGGGTCACAAAAGTCACCCAAGTGACGAGGATCAATAGTGGATCCAATTTTCCTGCTTCGGTCTTAGACCTTTTTAGCTTCACATTGGTTTGACGCAATTGGACAGCAAAGCAGCTGAGTGGCCTCCCGGACCCCAGAGACCAGACCTGGGGGGCACCACCCCCCTTTCCCGGTTGGCTTTTGAGGCCTGCCTGGGCCACACAGGGGGCCTGCACCAGGGATCCATGCTGCCAGGGGAAGGTTGCCTGGGACCAGGGGCTGAGGGAGGAACAGCACAGAGGCTGCTTCCCGCCTCACCTCAAACCTGGGCCGTGGTCACTGCGGCGGGGGCAGCTCTGTAACCCTGCTGGCTTGGTGCTGGCAAAGGGGCTCCCTTGTTTATTCTTAGTCCCTGGAGGCTTTCTGGGTCTCTGGCCGGTGAATAGTTCTGCTGCTTATGGATATGGGTGGGGAGGGAGATCCGGCCTTCCACTCTGACCACCCTCCCTGCAACATACACCACACACACACACACACACACACACACACACACACACTCACCAAACGGTCCCCAGCCCCTCAGACTTCAAACCTGAGAAGGAAAGCACAGAGGCCTATGTGGACGGCTGTTCATTTCAGCGATAGCAAAGTCCTGGAACGGACTCAAAGGTCCATCAGAGGGGGGCATGGTGGGTGTGTTAGGGCAGAGCCATGCAATGGAGTCATATCCAGCAGTGGAAGAATCAAGTAACATCAAAATGCACTCATCCGGAGAAATCTCTGAGCCAGCCTGCTAAATGCACAAGCTAATTATAGAGCAGTGTAAATTGCCCAATTCCGCTTTGTTAGAAAATATATGTATGTGTGTGTGTGTGTGTGTGTGTGTGTGTTTGAATGAGCATACACCTTCTTTACAGTTTTCTTCCCAATGATCTTAGGAAAAGGATACAAAAGATGCCATATTTGGGGCTTTTACGTCTTAATTTAAGTAGCTAAGAAGAAAGCTATGGCTTACGGATGACTTAGCTTTTCTGTTTTGTTTTCTTTTCAGTATGAAATCTGAACCAGTTAACAATTATGATGATAGGTCTGTATATACAAATACAGAAAGGTATTCACACGGCTTTCAAAAAGGCAATTTAGAGAAAAGCCGACATAGCGTGGTCCTATTTACATAAAGTAAATCCCGCACGTGAAGGTCTAGATAATATTTCTGTAGGTTTTTTAAATGCACAGAAAAGCATCTGTGGAGTATCCAACAAGGAGCAAGGAATTGCAGGGAGGGCTTGAAGGGAGTGGTCACTCTTAACTCCCAGGGCTTGGGGAGCTTTCAGTACATGGGGACCCCGAGCAGAGGTGTAATGAGTGGCAAATGGAGACACGTGGGCAGCAAGGAGGAGTGTGTGCCCATGGACTTCAGTGGTGGTCATGGTCACCGGGGGAGGGATGCTTGGGTCCGGCCATTCTTATTTGAACTTCACATCTGGGGTACTTCTGCTGCCTCCACAACTTAGGGGCCAGTAAAGGAGGGGGTGAAGGGAAACTGTGTGGATGTAGGGGGGGGCTTGGGGGATGATGTGAAGTCTTCTCCAGAAGGTTTCCAAGTGGTTACTGCATAGCCAGGTTGTCCCCCACAGGCCTACCTGCTCCCAGTTCCTCTTCTTCTTCCAGGCTTTCCTGGCAAGCAAGGGCTGATGCCAGGGCAGATAGGCATGGCCTTGGACCCTGGCTCCTGCCCCAGCACTTGGCCAAGCAGCCACGGGCAGCAGCCCGGGCCCTCCATGATGCTGAACTTTCCAGAGCCTTGATAAGGCTTTAGTGTCCACACAGAGGCTGGGCCTGGTCTTCAGCCGATCTGGTCACTCCTGGGTCCCTAGGGCCTCCTGATTGCTCCTAAGCCCACTGAATACATTAGTAATAGAAATGAGATGAGGAATAGATCTGCTGGTAGCTTGGGGAATTGGAAACAAACAGAAGCCCAAGGGGAACTTGGGGCTGACTGCCCAGCTCTGAATGGCAGGGTGAGTGCTGAGTCTGTGAGGGTCTGGAGGGACCCAAATAGCTCTACTCTAGGACTGAGCAGTCATGGTCTGAGCAGGGCCAGGGGCATCAGGAGGGTCTTGCAGGGCTGAGTAGGGCAACTCAAGTGCCTGGCCCCCAAGTGCAGCCACCTTGCTGCTCAGGACAGTGTCTCCCTTGGGTATGATGGGCTGTGTCCAGGGAAACATTAGAGACAGATCAACAGGGAGTGTGGGTATGGGAGATCAGCGTATTATAGAAGTAGGTTCTAATCCTGCCCACCCCCCACTTTCTAGCTGGGTGACATTGGGTTAGTTACTTAACCTATCTGAGTTTTAATTTCTGTTATCTATAAAACCGGGATAAGCACAGTACCTCTCTCATAGGCTTGTTTAGGATTAAAATGAGATGTATTTAAAGTACATAGTTCAGCCCCTGACACTTATGAGGGGTTGAATAAATGGCAGTAACTGGTCCCCCGCACCCCATATTCCTATTGGTATCATGGGTTCAGGGTCTCAGAAACGCATGGCCACACAGGGGGCTAGGCTGGGATGTCAGAGCTTCAGGGTAGGAGGGGACTGGATGGGGACTTTGAAAGCGTCCTCAAAAAAGCCGGTGCTCAGGAATGCCGCCTCCTCCAGGAAGCCCGCGGTGCTGTGGGGCTGGGTTTGGGTCTGGGCACCAGCAGCCTCCCCCTGGATGTGGTTTGGGGGTGTGTGCAGGAGCAGGTCTGTGGGAAGCAGCTGGATGAGGGGTGAGGGCCAGCCGTGGTCTGGGCTGTGGGTGTGATGTTCGCAGCACCTGTGCCAACTTGGGGTGAGGGTCTCGACGGCCCCTTCCCCAGAGCATCTGCCGGGGTGGTGACTTGTGCTCTGAGGGATGCCCAGCCTGGGCAGGGGCGTTGGTCATGCCTCCCTGGAGTCACGGAGGGGGACTAGGCAGATCAGAGTGGAACGCCAGCTGCTGCAGCAGTAGTGGGCTAGTGGTGGGAGCCGACATGCTCCAAGGAAGTTCCCGGCATGGCCCCTTGGTGTCTATCTTGAAAAACAGGAAGAAAAAAATAATTAGCCTTCACCTTGACTTCCAGGTGAACAAAGGGGTCTGAGAGGGGCAGGGCAAGGTGTTTGCTCACCTTTGGGCTGGGAAGAAGAGAATTTCTCCTTGAACCTGGGACTTGGCCTCCTTCAAGAAACCTCTAGGACAGACTGGCCACTTCCTCGAGGCTCAGTGTCCTCATTTGTGAAACTGACCTCCCCAGAGAGAAAGCTCTTAGGACCAGAGAAGCCTTAGTTTCCTCATTTGTAAGCTGTGCAAAGAAGCCTGTGTCAAGCCCGTAGCAAAGGGCCTGGCCCTCTGTACCAGACCTAGTCTGCATCCTTTTCCTCTGGGACAGCGCCCGAGGCCGAGTGGGCAGGGATCGTCCCCCGCCCCCATCCCCTCATCTGATAGAAGGAAATGAGGCTCAGAGAGATGTACTTTGGAAAGATCATCCAAAAGGTGTTGGTGCACCTAGAAGGGTTGCAGAGCAACTGCCCTCGACCTCCCCTGACCCCGCCCCATCCCCGCCATCACTTCCTGAGGCTGGCATCAGCAGAGTCAGGCCCCCACTGAACCCTCCGCAGCAGCCTTCGGGTGCCTGGGAGCCTGGCTCCCTCTCTCCCCACTGCCCCCACTGGACCTGCAGTCTGGGCCAGCTGGACTCCTGTGGTTGGTGGTTGAGACACCCTCCCCCCACCCCCAAGCCGCAATCAGCGGGCCTTATTGATTGAGGGCCTTGCTGTGGTCCCCTTTGTTGGCCAGGCTCTGAGATGGGGCAGAAGGGGCTGGGCCAGCGCTCTAGGAAAGAGTGAGGCTCTTCTCGGCCCCACTGGGCAGCTGGGCAGGAGATGGGGCCTTCAGGAACCCAGAGGAGGCAATGGGCCTGGTGTCATTTGTTGTCGGCGACAGTGACAGTGACTGATATTCATGAGGCCTACACTCTGCTTGGAGCGTTCTACCCACGTTCACTTATTTCATCCTCACAATTCTTGGAGTACATAATACCACTTGTTCTCCCTACTTCCCAGGTGAGGAAACTGAGGCCTGGGGCGTGCACCTACCCAAGGTCATACAGAGAGGCGATGGCAGAGCCAGCACTTGAACTTGGGCTGGCAGGCTCCAAAGCTGGAGCCCAGGTGCCTACGTTAAGGGAAGGCGAGGACCCACTAGAGGCCTCTCCTTGGGTGGGCAGAGGCTGTTCCTGGGCCAGAGAGAAGCAGCAGCTCCCCGAGGCTAATGGGATTAGTGTCCACCGGAAGGCTTGTCTCTGTAGGGGGAGGCCGGAGCTCAGCCCCGGGGACCCCACGCAGAGCAGTTAGGGCAGTGATTACACAGCTGGGCTTTGGGGCCAAATGGTGCGGGGCTGGTTCTCCCTGCTGCTTCTGGACGGGGTTTGGGCTTCCTACCCTTAGTTTGCTTAGGGGCGCCATGGGAAGAACACCAACAGCTTCCACTTGTTGAGTATGTACTATGCACCCCACACAGCTTGAGTCGGGCATAACAGTAAGGGGAACGGCCTAACATCCCTGCCTGCAAGAGGAAACTGAGGCACACAATGGTTTGCTGAGAAAAATCCAAGTGTCTCATTGATTCTCTGTTCTGGAAAGGTGGGAGCCGAAGAGGCCCTCCCCAGAGGTCCCAGAGCCACAACACCAGCAGACCCTGGGGTCTGGGGGTCCAGCAGGCTGAAGCTGGACCCCCCTGACTGACAGAGGCCACTCCTGACCCTGTGCCTGCTAGACTTGACTCTTCCCTCCTCCTGTCCCCATTCCTCCTGCCCGTCCACACTCCCCTCTCCCTTCTTTCTCTCTGTCCACAGTTGTGAACCACCATCCCAGTCAAGATAGAGAACATTCCCATCACCTCCCAAAACCTGCCTCACACTCTTTGTGGTCAGTCGGATCCTTCCTCCCCACTCTTGGCCACGAGAGGTCTGCTTTCTGTTGCTGTAGCCTGGCTTTGTCTAGAATCTCATATACGTGGAATTATACACTGTTTGCTTTTTTGTGTCTGGCCTTTTCACTTAATATAATGCTTACTTAAGTCTCGAATTCATTTGAGTTTACTTTCACATCTGGCGTGAGGTAAGGTCGCCAGTTTTTGTAGATGGATTGTTTCGCACATAGGAGCAGAGCTGCAAAGTACAGAGGGCTTTGAAACACAGTGGAGTTTGCTCTCTTGGATTTTGAAATTACTTTGGACTGGGGACTGGTTTTTTTCTCTTTCATTTTCTCCCTTTTCTTTTTTTTTTTTTTTAAGATTTTGTTTATTTGACAGAAAGAAATCACAAGTAGGCAGAGAGGCAGGCAGAAGGAGAGAGAGGGGGAAGCAGGCTCCCCACTGAGCAGAGAGCCTGATGCGGGGCTCGATCCCAGGACCCTGGGATCATGACCTGAGACGAAGGCAGAGGCTTTAACCCACTGAGCCACCCAGGCACCCCCATTTTCTTCTTTTTCAAATGGGAATGTCTATAACCTGAACCCTATGCCTGCCCCAAGCTTGTCTTTGAGAAGCAGAGAACTTATTTCTACTTCCAAAGGTCCACAGGTGAGAGGGGCAGCCCCCACTGAAGATGGAGGAAGGCGCTCTAAGTCAAGGAATACAGGTGACAGCTAGACTCCAAAAAAGGCAGAGAAATGGGTGCTCCCTCCCTCCAGAAAGGAATGCATCTTGCCGACAGGTTGGCTTTAGCCCAAGGAACCTGATTTCAGACTTGAGACTTCTAGAACTGCAGGAGAAGAAGCTTGTGTAGTACCCAGCCACTGTATTTATGGTAACTTGGTATATCGGCAAGAGGAAACAAATACGCTAACACAATTTTGAAGAATAAAGAAGAACTTGTCTTTGCAGACACCATGACTCATTATAAAGCTATAGTGATTAAGAGAATGTAGTTAAACAGTGAAAGAGTGAGCCTAGAAATATATCCACTTATAAGTGGGATGTAGCATACAGCAGAAATCAGCATTTGCAGAGCGACCTAGTTATAAAAGAAATGGTGCTAGGTCAGCAAAGGTAAAATGAGATTCCCTACCTCACACCAAACATCAACATGCACTTCAGATTATTGAAAGCCCTACATGAGAAAGAACAAAATTTGAGATTTTTAGAAGAGAATGTTTATTCCTCACGTTGGGGTAGTGGTTTGCATAACAATATGCAAAAGTTCAGATCATGAAATAAAGGATTAAGGGTGAAGACCCAATACATATGTGTTGAACAGGTATGATGCATCGGGCACCATCTCCCTCCACATTGCCACCAGGGCCACCCCATCTGACCACATCCTGCTGCCGGCTCAAGCCTCTGCTGGCCTTCTGGTGCCTCCTTGGGCTCAGTGACACCCAGGCCACCACCTGCTGTGCAGGGCTCCCACCACTCCCCTGAATGCATCACATTGCCCACAGCCCCAAAGCTTTTTGGCACTCTGCAACGTGACATCCACTTTCATGCCTCTGAGCCTTTATACATGCTCTTCCTTCTGCCTGGAGTGCATTCTCATTTTCTACCACCTGGACCACTATGCATCCTTCAACACCCACGTCAAGTCCCCATGAAGCGTGCTTTGCTTGCTGCGGGACCATTGTCTGAATGATAACACCGCCCCCTGCCCCTACCTCCTTCCACACTCAGTCCTGGCTTATTCTTCCACTGTGAGGGAGGTCCCTGGGGTGGGGCGGGGGACTGCGTAACATCATGGTTGATGGTGTTGGCTCTGGAGACAGAGAGTCCTGGGGAGGAATCCTAGAACTGCCACTTACTGGCTGTGTGACCTTTGACAAGGGTCTCCAACCTTCTGAACCTTGCATTCTGTGGAATGGGGCCGTGAGACCTGCTTCTCAGGGTTGTTGCCAAGACTGAATGAGATGACGCCTGCCATGTCCTTGTGCCTTAGGCTGAACTGATCCGAAAAGCAGACCCTAAAATTAGGACTTGAGTTGTGGGTTGTTTGTTTGAGCCCTGACCCCAGGGATCTCTTGCCGGGGGTTGAGGAAGCAAGATGGAGGGAAAGAGCATGCAAAGACTGACACAGAGTAAGTTGTTGCTGTGGGCAGGGGGCAGGCAGAGCACTGGGATCCATCCAGCTGAGGGGAGGGACCTGGATATTTACTCCCCAGTTCCTGCCATTTCTCACTCCTCCGCTGAACGCCCCCTGCAGGGAAGTGTTAGTTCCCAGGCACTCTGGCTTGGCGCACCCTGTGGCCAGGGAAAGGGGTCCGGTGGGGGTCGCAGGCACTGCGGTTAGAAACTGCCCTGTTGGCATGGACGCAGAAGGACAAGTGTGAGGGGAACGGGCAGGGCACCGACCGACGGCATCTGTCACAGCCTCACACACGCTCTGTGCTCAGTAACTGTGAGTTGTCTACCTGTTCTCTCATGTGACCCCCCCCCACAACAATCCCGGAAAGGACATTCTGCCCACTTTACAGATGAGAACACTGAAGTCTAGAGAAGTCATTTGTTGAAGGCATTTGTTGAATAATGCCTAGGAAAGCATTTGTTGAATAATCAGTGAACAAACAAATGAATAGGTCCCTCTGGAGTTTGGAACTAAGTCCATCACCAGGGACCAGAATCCAAGAGCCCTTGATTCCTACTTGAGGCTTTTAGTTTTCCCTTTTATGCCCAACAGCCTCCCTGCGAGGGCCTTGGCTCCCTTGCATCTCTCCCCCTGCAAACAGTGACTGAGCACGTAGAGGGCCCACTGCTGAGGTCAGACTAGGAGATCTCTGGCTGTTGGGGGGGTTGCGCTCTGGTGCTTGTTGGGCCCTCATCTACAGTATGACATTCATTCAGTATGCAGGTCCGGACCTTTTTGGACTCCGTTTCTCCATCTGTTAAATAGGAGTAGATAAGTATTAGATCAACTAAGTTCCCCAGGCTGTTGGAACAATGAGGAGGCTTTGGGCTGGGTTGCCTAGACTTTTTAAGGCTGCTGTGGGGGATGGAAGGAACTGGTTTGTCCCCTCTGCCCTTCATTGTGCCTGACAGGACTGAGGCTTGGTGCTTAGAACACCTGATGTTCTGTCCCAGCCTGGGTCTGAGATTGGATTTTGGCTGATGCAGCTTAGTTGGCAGCTTCATTCCACAGACGTACACCCCAACTCTGACCATGACTGAGCTCTGACCTTGGCCCAACTGGTCTTTGACCCTAGGGATGGACAGAGTCTTGATTTGAATACAGACTGACTCCTGTTCCTTGTCACAGACTGACCCCTGAACCAAACCATATACTGACTTGAACTGGCCACAGACTGACTTTTGATCCCAGCTACAGACTGACCCCCGGATCCAGCCACAAACCTCAGACCCAGACTGACCTCTGACCCCAACCACAGACTGACCTCTGGTTCGCGGGCAGAGGCTGGTCAGGCTGAGATTAGTCACTGATGTTCCTCAGCCAGCCTCCCTGGAAATGGGTTGAGGTACAAGCCCCTCTGAGTAGGAGAGCCCCTTCACTCTAAGGGTGGGGTGAATTCAGAGGTGAATTTGGGTATGACCTTTCTGGGCCTCAGTTCTCCATCTTCCCTACCAGATACAAAAAGTGCTCCCTTACCTGGAGCATCTACAAAATGGGAACAATGGTGGCTACAACTCAAGGTTGATCGAGAAGAATAAATAAGACAGTTGCCTCAGAGCCTTTGCACTCTCTGTTCCTTCTGCCTGGCACACTGTTCCCTCAGACATCCACATGACTCACTTCCTTCTCCTTCAGTTTTCTGTTCATGTATTATCTCAGGAGAACCTTCTCTGACCGCGGTTTAAAATACACCCCCCTGAAAAACCCCTAGCTCATCCTTCTTCCCTACTTTTCTTCCAGAAGTTATCACCACTTCTTAACACTATGTATGTGAATTGTTAATTTTGCTCATTAGCTATATCATTGTCCAGCATGCAAGTTCCTTGAGGGCAGGCACTTCTGTCTGTTTTGTTCACTGTTGTGACCCCCATAGCTAAGACCTAGGAGGACATGCCTGATCAATATCTGTAAGTGAACAAATCAATAAATGACCCATGGCAAGTACTTAAACCACCACATGCAGCACTCAAGACTTAATCGATGACTTTTGCTATGGTGGTGGCTGTTGTCATCTTCAACAGGTGATGTCACCATAACGAGCTGGCTTGGCCTTTGAGATGGTGCAATCCCGCTTCCCCCCAGGAACCTTCCAAGATCACCCCAGTTCAAGATAACCATGCTCGCTCTGAGCTGTGGCGGTGATCACACAGGGCAGTTGAACATGCTTTCGACTTGGGATCTGTGGAGTTGGGGCTCCTCTGTTTCCTAGCTGTGGGACTTGAGGCAAAATTAGATCCCATATCTGAACCTCAGTTTCCTAACTGTCACTGGGGAAAATCTTAGTAGCTACGGTACAGGATCTGGTGGGCCTGAAAGACAGGCAGCGTCCACAGTACTGGACATGGTGTAGGAGCCCAGGGCGGCCACTGGCTGTGATCCTGCGGGCTCAGGCACACATGCTCTCTGTCCTTTTCCAGGGGCCATCCTGCCTCATCCGCTGGACTGCAAGTCCTGGGAAGGGCTGCAACCTGATCCTCTTGGTGCCTTGTCTTTTCCAAGAGCCTGAGGCCAAACCTGGACCAATAAGGAGGAAATGCATCCCATTGGCTGGTAAGTTCACAAAGTCTTGACTGTGCTTCTGGGTACCTGTCAGTTATAGCCACCAGGGGGCAACCTGGCCATGTGCACAAAGGGCTGCCCCTGGTTGGTAACTTCTAGCATCTGCCATGGCGGGGGGGCCCCCTTGTCCTGACGAACAAGGGGAGGCCTGGTCCATATTCTAACCTGACAGCTATTTATACCATTCTGGTGAGGAAAGAACCCAAGAGACCTGGGTCCTAAGCCTGGCTCTGCCACTCACTTGTGTGACTTTGGACAAGAACCTACCCATTTCTGGACCTCAATATCCTCAGCTGTCAGATTAAGAACATCAGCCATGGTATCTTACCATGGTGGGACCCAGGTCTTGTTTCAAGTTGATTTTCATCAATAAATGTTGATGCCTGCCACAAAGTATTTCCTCCTTTTTCTCCTAATTCCTTCTTCCTGGCTAAAAGAGGTCTCACCTTTTTACACATGCTGCCCCCTGTTGGCTGGAAGAAGAACTGCACCTTCAGTGATTGTCCTAAAAGTGTGGCTCAGGCCAGTGTAATCAATAGATTGCTTGCTCAGCCAACATTTATTGAGCCCCTTCTGCGTACCAGGCCTAGTGCTGGATCCTGAGAACAAAGCAGTGAGAACGATATAGCCCATGCCTTCAAAGAGATCGTGGTCCTTTACAGGCGATGAGCATCTGGGGTTTTCTTGGGCCTGTCCATACTCCTCCAGGCCAACAGTGTCGTGTAATGGTTCACAGCATAGACTCTGACAGGAGGATGATGTGATCCAACCTTGGCCTAGCCATCTGCTAGGTGCATGACCTTGGACAAGTTATTTGACCTCTTTGCTTTTGTTTCCCCAGCTATAACATGAGGATAATAATACTATGTATCTTAGGGTTGCTGCAAGGACCGAATCAGTTCATATATCTGAAGTACTTAGAACAGCATTCAGTCGGTGCTGGAGAGGTATCGGCCAAAATGATAATAAACAGGTATTTGTGGAAACATGGGAGGAGCAATATGTACATTTTCTCAATCTTAATTGGATAAGGGCTTACCTGCCCTACCTAGCTCTAAGGGGATCTGATATGAGGGATAGGTCCATTGAGCTCAACTCATAATGGACATTCTCAGCTGAGAAGGCCCTCGCCACCTTAGAGCCAGAGGCTGGATTTCATCCCAGCCTTGGGCTGGCCCCACAGGGTTCTAGAAGACACCTGAGCTGAGCATCCCAGTTGCTGCTTTGGTGGAAACAAGCTGACAGGTACAGACTGTAGGTCAAATCCCATGGTGCTGGTGGTGCTGGTGGTGCTGGTGGTGATGATGCTGCTGATGGTCATGGTCATGGTCATGGTCATGGCCATGGGAGGAGCTCTGGGGATCGGCTCAGGGAACCTAACATAACTTTTCCTCTCCCCTGGGGGAACACAACCTCCCCCAGCTCCAGCCACTCTCAAAGTCCTGGGATGGGGAATGGGGTCAAGATCTCTTTTGAACTTCCCAGGGACTATTTTTGAGCCAGAAAAAGGAGGTCATAATTGGAGCACCAAGCACCCCTCTCCCATCTTGCCTCTAAGACCGTGAGTCACTTCATCTCTCTGAAGTGCCTCAGTTTCTTCATTCAAGAAATGGGAAAATGGAGAAAGCACATTGGTCCTAAACTTTTAAATTTTGCTTTGAAAATTTAATGATATCTGGACACTCCCTTCAGGAAATGTAGCTACTCACACGCAGTCACACCTACACACAATTGCACAGGCACGCCACCAGACACATCACACACATCACAAGTCTGTGTGTGGTTTGGGGGGTTTCCAGCTCTTCTTCAGACCCATGGTCCCCAGTTCTGCTCCCTGGATAGGCTCATCTCTAAGTTCTTTGCCAGCTCCGCCATCCAGGACCCCCTCGTCCAAGGCCTCTGTCCTGCAGCCCAAGGCCTGGGAGGCCTGTGCCGGGCAGCAGCTGGGAGACCTGGCATGGAGGGGCTGGTCCAGCCACTTTACTCCTGCAACCTGCACCACCAAGGCTGCTTGGGTTCTGGGGTCCTAGGAGGGCCCTCGTAGCCTGCAGGAAGGGTGGAGTTGGTGGGTAGAATAAGCCAGAGGTGGGCATGATAAGCGTCTCTGGCTACTGATGTGGGTAAGATGAATTCTTCACACCCAGCCCCCTGCAGAAGCATGGCCTCCAGTGACTCAGTGGAATCGGGGAAAGAAATTCGTCATCTCTCACCAGGGAGGATGGAGCAAAGCAAGCACAGTCCTCCCCACCAGGCAGTTCTGGCAGCCCAGATCCCACCCCCTGTAGAGGGAGTCTCGGGCAGGGGGCAGCAGAGAGCAAGGCCTAGGAGGCCTGAGTTCCAGTCCTGCCTCGCCTCAGTTCAGAAGCCACTCACGGTCAAGCACGCTATAGTTTACAAGGCATGCTTCATTTTGGCTGAGATCCTCAATGACTCTGAGAGATAAGACTTGCTCTCCTGTTGTAGAAAAAGGCTCAGTGAGGCTGGTTGACATGACCAAGGTCCCACTGCAGGGAAGGCTCCCACTCCAGTGCTCTTCCCCAAACCTCATCTGTCGCTGCTGCGTGAGATCCCTGTGATCATGTGTCCTTCTCTCTCTGGCCTCGGTCTCCTCATCCATGAGACGTGGACCCAGAGGAGCCCTTGGGGACTTTCCAGCTCTGACCTTTCAGGACTCTCCATTTTCATGGTCTCTCTGAGGTTGCAGGTGGGGGAGGATCACCCCATCTGACAGATGGGGAACAGGTCCAGACAGGGAAGCAACTTGGCAAGGGCCTCAGCCCAAAGAAGTGTCAGAACTGGGATGAGAACCCAGGCCTGCAGACCCCCAGCCCGCAAAGTCAGGGGGCCCCAGCCAGAGCTGGTTTTCTAAGAATAAAGCGCTGCCCCCAGAACAGACCAGAGAAAGGGACTTTCAGGCCCAGCTGTTTCCCAAGTGTGAGCTCAGGCAGGGCCTGGGTTGGTGTGGGGGCTGGGAAGGGGCCGACCACTTCCTGCTCGGGCTGGCGCGGTCCCCGTGAGGTGGTCATCAGAAGTCGACCACTTCCCGGTCTGGGCCGCCTTCCCCTTTCTGAGCCTGGGAGGGACGGGTGGCGGAGTGAGGCACCCCTTGCGTGCTGTGGCCTGGACAGCGTCTGGCCTCTTTTCATTTCCCCCGTTCACCATGTCCCTCTCCACAGCCACCAACTGTCGGAAGCTGCTCGGGGCTGCCTGCCCAGTTCCCTGACCACAGCTGAACACCTCCCTGCCAGGGGGCCTGCTGTCCCAGAGGCTCGCAGGAGCTCCTCCATCCCGGCCCTACTGTGTGCTGGGCGCTCGCGGGTGTCTGCCCACTGAGAGCCTGTAATGAGATGTTATCATCCCCACTGAGACTCAGAGAGGTCACCACTGGCCCAGGGTCACACAGCCAGTGACGGCGGACTCAGACTTGGAATTCAGATCTATCTGACCCCCCAGTCGGCATCCTTTGCACTTTCACTGTCTGCCATGTTCCCCCAGAGGGAGTCTGAGCCAGAGGAGGCTTGCCTGGGAGAGGCCTTGGAAGGATCCCACCAGACAACAAGCTCAGTGAAGGCAGTGATCATACGTGCATCTCTTCCCTGTTCTGTCCCAGCCCCCAGCCCGGCATCTGCTCTGAGCAGGTACTTGGGACACTTACAGACAGACGGAAGATAACCTAATGCTCCCGTCCAACTCCACAGACACTCATAAGCCTTGGGCTTGGGGACACAGAACTGGGGGAGACACAGCCTGGACCCCGAGAGCAGTAATTATTATCCTTGTAGGCACACGGTGCTTGAATTTTTTTAAACAAGACTCAGGTCCCACGTGGGACATCACAACACCCTTTAGTCCTTCTCTCACGGAAGCCAGGGGCTCCCAGGTCTCAGAGTGTTAAAGAGGCCACAGAATCTGAGGATGAAAAATGTGGAGCCAGACGACAGGACAGAGTTTAAGTCTTAACTCTGCCAAGCCTAGGTTGACCTTGGGGGAAATGATGTTGTGGACCTCAATTTCCTCACCTGTAAAATGGGGACAGGACAGTATAGGTGGCCATAACTGGCCTCCCTTCTCTAGATTTATAAACATTCTCCATTCCTTTGAAAGGTAGACTAGTGGATGCCTCAGGGTTCTGAACGTTCCAGGCTGGGTGGCTACCGCCTTGCTCCATGAAGATGCTCCTGCTGACTCAGCAAGGTCAGTTCCCAAACCAGGAGCTGCCCGCTGCTACTGCTAAACCAAGGAGCAGGACAGAGAGTTCTTGTGTCTCTGGAAACTAAGAAAAAGCCTTGGAAAGATCCAATCAAAGATAGTTGTCTGAGAAAGAAAGCAAAATGCTGCTGAATGAGGTGTGGGCAAGAAGAAAGACAAAGAGTGAGGGAAACAATTGTTAAAATCCACCAAAATGTTCCATTGAATTAGGTGTAGGTTAGAACTGGGAAGAAGTGATTAAAGATCCAGACGGCTTCTGCCTCCCGATCATTTCACAAGCGCCGCTTTAAAGGAGCCCACACGGGAACCATGCCTGTGCTGTACGGATTTGTTTTATGCAAGAAAAACAAGGTAGGACTTTGGCCAGAGGCCTCGGTCTCAGAGAGCCTTGGCCCTGTGTCAAAGGACTGTCTAATAAATGTACATGCACACGTGTTATGTTCAATAAATGCTTATTTTATGTATCATAAGATGTCCAGCTTTAAATATTTTTTCTATGAACCAACCATTGGTTTTGCTCTCATTGGATAGGAGGTGTCTTCTATTAATAGCATTTACCTCACAGGGCGGATGTAAGGACTGAACAAGGTAACGTATGCAAAGCATTTGGTTCAGTGCCTGGTACACAGCAAATGTTCTGCAAATATTGGCTATTAGAATCATATTCCTATCCAGGGCCCCACCCGGCAGATGAGAAAACTAAGGTTTAGTGGCTGAGTAACTTGTAGGGTCACCGTCTAAGTGGGCTGCCAATCAAGGCCTAGAAACGGAATCTTTGAATCCGAATCCGATTCTTGCCTTCTGGAGGGCCTCTCCCCGGTCCCGAATTTTAGAGGGGTGATGCTTCCCAGAGGGGCACCGGCAGGCAGGCGGTGGGTGGGAAGATCACTTGCAGTGGCGGGAGCCTTCTGTACCCCTCAAGATCTCAGCCCCCCTCCCCAGCTCAGGGCTGGTACATGAGTTCTCTCCCCAGTTAAATTTGCGTAAAATACTAAGTTTATCATCTCAGTGGCCCTTCTGTGTTCACAGATCCCGTGTATTTTTATCTCAAAGAGTTTCATTCATGTCTTTCATGGTTTGTTTCCAGGTCTGTCTCCTTCAGCAGACTGGGAGCCCCCCGGGCAGCGGGCACTGGGTCTGATTCATCTCAGACCCCAGGGGCCAGCCCAGCGCCTGGCAGAGTGCGAGCTTCACAGATGTTTGTTGGACAAACAAGCAACTGCACAAATGAGAATAACGGGGTACCCTGGATTTCTTGCCGGCTCCGTAGACTTTCTGGTGGGGGCTGTCATGGAGAGAGGTCTGAAACCCCTGGCCTGGCCTGGGGTCCAGCCCTGTCCTGCTTCTTTTTCTCCTTCTCCGCTGCTCCATCCCTCTGACCTCCAGCCTCTTCTTCCTAGGCCTGGGAGGCGGAGGTGGGGCAGGGCAGACTCTGGGAACCCCAGTCCTGAGGTGAAGCTCCCCTCTCCAGGGATGTCTGGGGTGTGGCTTGGGGCTGTGTCTCCTCTGAGTCACCTCCGTGGTGCAGTGGGGCTGACTCAGAAGGAGAGCAAGAAGGAGAACTTTGTTGGTCTTCGAGTCCTGAACCCCGCCCGGGGAAGGGGTGGAGGAGAGGGGGGCGGAGGGGAGATGCCCATCACAAGGAAGGTGTTCAGACCACACATAAGGGGCACTGACACAGATCTTGGATCTCCTGGAGCAGCCCCCACTTTCCGCACAGGTGCACTGAGGCTTGGAAGGGGCAGCTGGGTGGGGGGACGGGTAGGGGTCCTAACCTGCCTTGACCTTCTCCCCTCCCTGAGCCTCAGCTTGTTCGCCGTAAGCAACAGGGTTAGACCCAATTCCTCTCCAGCTAACTCCCGGCCTGAGTGCCAGGGCTTTGCCCAAAGGCCACAGGGGCCGGGAAGTCAAGACCAAGGAGAAAGAGCCGCCATGGTGTGAATACCTCCTACTATGTACTGGTCGTGCCAGGGACTGGCAGATCCTCCGTGAGCTGGAGCTCGTGTAGTCCTCAGATCAGCCCTCCAGAGCCCTGTTCTGCAGATGAGCCCCAGAGCCAATGATTTGCTCTCGGTTGTACTCTGAATTAAAAGGGGAGCTGGGCACCCCCAGGTCTGCCTGACCCCAAAGTCCTCATCCTTGACCACTAAGCCCCAAAGCTACTATGCCTTCCGCATCTACCTGTGCCCCAAGATACTCAAAATGATGTCTTCTGACCCCGAGAGCGAGCTCTGGAGGCCAGCCAGGGACACTGGTCCTTGTCCTCTCTTGTGTCTGGAGCTAAATGGCCACTCACTGGGAAGCCTGTCCTGCCAATCACGGCCATATCAGGCCACCCCTCCTCAAAACCCCCCGAGCTCCAAGTTGGGTGGACACTTCTGGGATATGCATCTAATCTCCATTTTATTTTCCTTCCCTCCTTCCTCTTCTCTCCCTCTCCTCTCTCGCCTTTTCTTTCTTTTCCTTGCTTTTCTTTCCTTCTTCCCTTCTTTCCTTCCTTCCTTCCTTCCCTCCCTCCTTCCTTCCTTCCTCCCTCCCTCTCCCTCCCTCCCTTCTTTTCTTTTTCTTTCTTTCTCTTTTCTCTTCTCCTCTCTTTTCTTCTCTTCTCCTCTTCTTTTTCTTTCCCTCTCGCTTCTTTCCTTTCTTACTTCTTCCTATAGCAAATTTGGAGAATACAGATACATACAGAAAACAAAAAGAAAACTCATTCCTTCTCCTCTCCACCAGAATATTAACACTTGGGTGTGTTTTATTCCAGTTCTATTTGATGCACATGTAGCCACAGTTTTGTTTTTACAAAAACAGGACTGTCAACAGACATGTCCTGAGCAGGGGCTGTGCTGGGTCCTCCTGGTCCGCAGGCTCCTCTTCTCAGATTGTCACCAGGTGCTGCCGCTCGTGTGGTGCTCCCGAGGCGTTGCGGGGGCGGGAGGGGGGAATAAGGTGGGCACCAGGAACGTTGAGCTTTGTGGCCTAGCAGTGCAGAAAAGGAGCTTTGGAGGGGACAGGTGTGAGTTACTGTGTGGCCAAGGTGTGTCCCTCGACATCTCCGAGCTTCGACTCCCCCATCCATTAAGTGAGAATCACACCTGTCCCGGGACAGGTTTGAGAACTAAAGGGGCAAATGCACGGAAAGTATTTGGCAGAAAGTCAGGGCTCAGCGGATGTTCTGTTGTGCTGTCTATGGGCAATGGGTGCGTCTGTACTGAGGGGTTTTCTCTTCCTGGGGTTCTCAGGTTGTCGATGCGGCTCCAGGTCGTGGGATACACCTAATGACCATTCAGTGATTAAAATCTTGCCTATTTGGCTTGAGGTTAGGGCCTGGAAAACCTTTCACCACCCTGTGGTGTTTCCAGAAACACAGAATCTGGCCCCAATCACCTTCCTTCCTGCAGGTCGCAAGTGTGGGTGTGATTCTCAACCGAAAAACCAAAGCCAACTTCACAGCTGAAGACCACCAGCCAGTCTCCCTCTTGGTGACAACCACGACCCCTCTGACTTCCACACCAGCTTCCGCACCCCTTGGCCTGACGAGGGCCAAACAGGAGAGTGGAGGAGAGAGGGGAAGAGCCGGGGACATCGATGGGGCACTCTCAGAGGCGTGACAGGCCAGGATTCAGGTGGGTCACGGGTGCCAACTGCCAGCAGGTGTTCCAGAAACACCTCCTGCCTGAACCACTGGATGGACAAGCAAACAAGCTGGCCGAGGGAGTGGGTAATGCGAATAATTTGGGGAAAAGAACCTTCATTGTCTCTGTCTAGATTCCAAACCCCAGTGCTCCCCGTAGAACTGAGGGTTACCTAAAGGACTCGGGAGGTAAGTGAGGTCCAGACCCAGTTGGCTACTGGCTGCACTCATCCTCACACACCTCTCTGTGGCCCTGCCCCGGACTCTGACAGCCTCAGTCCCCCCATCTGCTTAAGTACCTGGCGCACCCCTGGGTGTACTTGACCCCAAAGGCTGGCAGGTTAATGCCAGGCTTTTTGGTCCCGAGGGCAGACATTCCCGAGATCTCCTCTATGCAACCAGCTGCTCTACTCGCAAACAAAACCCACCTCAGAGACGCATCCAAGCTGTGAGTGTACCCAGCAGTGCCAGGGATCCCAGCTACCCAGAGTTGGGAGGCAGCCGACAGACAGTGTAGTAAGAATGGGGCTGGGGGCCCTGCATGCTGAGAGTGGCCAAGGGGACCCGGGGCAGATGGCCTTTCCTTCCAGCCCCCTGCCCGATGAGGGGCACAGCTCTGAGGGCCAGAGGGCAGAGAGGGCAGCAGGTGCTCCCCAGATTGAGGGCAGGGGGTCACTCTGCAGATGCATGGGAGGTCACTGGATCGTAGCAAGCAAGCCCACAGCATTAACCAAGGAAAGCACAGTGGGATGAGAAACAGTAATAATAATAAGATAGTAACTTCCAGTGCCAAGCACCGTGAGCGAGGAACTTGGCTCAGATGATCTCCTTTAATCTTCATGATGAACCCTCTTGTATAGCAGGTGCTGAAGATCATGGAATTTGGAATCAGACAGTCGGGGTTCAGATCCCAGGCCATCAAGATTTGTTCCCTCATCTCCCACAAGGGGTAGTAAGAACCCCCACCCCACTGGTGGTTAGGGGTGTCTTGCGAGAAATTGCTTAGAACAGCAGCAGAGAGGAAGGGCTTAAATCCTGTGATGATTAGTGTTGTAGTAGTGTTCACTGGTGCAAAGAGGGGGGCTCAGAGAGGCCAAGTCACTTGTCCAAGGCCATACAGCAAGTAGTTGACAGAACCAGAATTTGCTCTTTGGACTCCGGGCTCAAAGTCCCACTCCTCAGCACCTGCTACTTCAGTCTCCCTTGTGTTCCTTCCATTCCTTTAGGAGAGTAGAATATTCAAAGCCACAGATTCCCTGACAGGAAGAGGCAAGAGGCGACATTCATTCTAGAGGAGCAGAGAGGAGAGGAATTTGCTGGAAGTCATATGGTGAGTCTGTGGTCCAGCCAGGACTGGACCCTCAGTGGGCAGTCTCTCATGCCATTGCCCCCCCCCACTTGTCTCTGTGAGCCTGATGGTGAGGTCACCCCTTTTCCAGTCCTCTGCTTGACCCTCATGTCCACCGGGGCCCAGGAAGTGATGGCTATGGTCCTTCCAAACCACAGCGGAAATTTTTTGTCTGGGTCAGACTAGAATCCGGCCAGGGTCCCATGTCAGGAGTTCCTAGTCATATGCAAAGGGCAGGGGGAGTGTAAGTGTGTGAGGAGTGGGCACTTCATTTCCACAACCGTCTGGCTTTGGGATTTCCCTTGTGTGGTGGGGATGCTGTGGACATGGTGGGCTTCTGAGCTGTGGATGGAGGCTCCCAGCCTCACTGGCCTGGACTGTCCCTGGATCATGCATAAGCCAGGCGTCAGGACAGCTCAGCTATCTGATTGGAGCCAGTGTTGGCTCGGGGACAGCAGGTGGATTCCCCTATCAGCTCTGCCCATACTCGCTGTGTGGCCCGGCATGAGTCTCTCATCCCCTGACCCCCAGCTCCCCACTGTCTAAGAATCCTTCACGAACTTCCCTTCTGGGATTCACAGGGAACTTTCTCAGAAGCATTTCTGCCTCTAAAGGACCCTGCCTTCTGAACCCAGCGCCGAAGAGCAGAACTGAGAACAAAGGGTGTGTTAGCCGAGCTGGCATCTCTGTCTTCTTGTCTGTCTCTAGGCTGGTGTGAGGCAGTGAACTCGGGGAGAAGAGGCTGATCTCTAGCTTGATCTCAGAAGGCAGCTGCTGGTCCTGCTGGGGCCCGGAAGAGTTTGGCTCCTCAGCTCTGGCCTGGCCTCTCCAGGGCTCTCCTGGAGGCTGCTTGGGTGACAGTGAAGCGGGCACTCCTGGGGGACTCCCAGGCCCCTGGGGTTGACAAGGCTGAACTTTAGGGCAAGGTCGGGGGGGTTGCAGCAGGATTCAGATGCCGCTGGGCCCATGTCTGATCAGCACAGGACAGACCAGACCTAGTGTCTGGGGCCATTGATAAATCTTTAGTTTTGGTGGTCGTGGTAGTTGGGGGACAGGGCAGGGACCCACAAATTAGGACATCTAGAGTCTAGTTCCTGCTCTGACATGGTCTCCTGGGGGCGGGCTGTGGGGGTGCTCAGACAAGTCCTTCGCCCTTGCTGGCCTCAGCCTTCCCCTCTGTGCGATGGGAGACACGTATAGTTCTGAGGCCAGCACAGGAAGTTGGAAATGGGCAGAGCAGGGGCCTGGGTTTTCAGTGAATCTGTGGCTTTCCGCGAGAGGTAGGCAGCTGTGGCCTAAGTGAAGACTGTCCTTCCTGTGTGGGGTGGGGAGGCTCAATTGCACAGCTTCTGTTCATCGCCACATGCCTGAACCGCCAGGATTTGTCCCCCCAGCCCCTGCCCCCAGTCAAGTATAGTCTCCCCTCTCCCGCCCCCCCCCAAGTTGCTCTGGCCTCCGCTGGGGGTAGTAGAGCTGCGAAGGTCTCAGTGAGCAGCACCTGTGCCGGCCACCCACTCCCCCTCCTTCAGCCACATGCCATCCCTCCTGGTGTAGAGCCCCCAGCCGGGAGGGCCCGTGGGGATGGCGAGGCCAAGAGGTTTTGCAGATGACACGTGGAGACCCCCCGAGAGAGGAGAGGTCCACTCAGGGCCCACCGTCTCCACGCCTCACGCCCTGTTTCTCCTTGCAGCTTCCTGCTGCCCATGCGTCCTACCCGCTTCCTCTTCCCGAAGCGTCCAACGGATGGGTGACAAGCCTGTGCCTGGGGTTTCAGGGGTTTCAGGTCCTGGCTCCCCACCTTTCAAGTTTGCCGACTTTCCTTAGCCCCGGAGTTCTCCTCTGTGTACCAGGAGGGCAACAGACCCTGTTCTGGGCGGGGTGAGGACCAGAGGGAGGAGGGGGTACGAGAGGCCCTTTGGGGCTGGGAAGGACAACGCCCGATGTCCAAGCCGGCCCCTGTCCTCCCCAGCCCTGGCCCCGCTCCTGGGGCCTCTCTCCTGCCACCTCCAGCTTCCTGGCCGCAGTGTCCCATCATGTCCACGCTCCTCATGCCTCCCTGGGCGACCGCCGCCTCCGGTGAAGCCTGCGAGGCAGCTGGAGCTGCGTGAAGGAGGGAACAGCAGTGGCCGAAGCCCCAGCATCTGCTCGCCACACGGAGCATCGCTTGCTTCTGTGGTCCTCCGCCCTCCTCTCTGTCCGCACTCCTCTCGCTCCTGCTGGTGTGGCTGCTCTGGCCCTCCGCGCGGTTGCACCCAGCAGCTTGCTGGCGTGGCTGCGCCCACTGATCACTGCATTGTCCCTGCTGATGTGGCTGCTGTGGCTATAGCCCCTTCCCCAGCGCAGAGATGGTGGCGGGCGGGGGAGGGGGGGGCGCTCCGTTGGCCCAGCTGCTCCATGGCCCGAGCACCTGGGCCTGTCCCCACCCAGTAGTAGGGTCACTGGGCACGTCGGAGGCCACAGGGCTCTGTGTTCCTGGCAGTTCTTGAAGCGCTGACCGGACGTCACGAGACAGTAGCTACGGCTCCATCGGGCCGGGCCACCCAGCCTCACTCTCCACGCCATCCCGCAGGGGGCCCGGCTCCCTTCTGACCCTGGAGACCCAAGACTCTGTGCGCACCTCTTCCCTGGCACCTGTCTCTGACCCCACGCCTAGCCTATAATTAGGGACATCTGGCCTGACCCTGGTGACCTCTGGACCCCCAGGGACAGAGCTGAGGGCTCCTTCCTCAAGGGACAGCAGCCTCTTCCCGGGGTGGCAGGGAGTGCTGGGAGCCCAGGACATACTCCTTCTGTCATACTTCCATGATGTTCCAGGGCTAGAAGCACATGACTGGGGATGCCCATGTCCGTGGAGGGGTAACCATGTGCTGTCCTGAGAAACCGGGTTTTCCTCAAACCCCCTCTGGAACCCTCCTGTCTCCCCTACAGCCTTATGGAGCAGCAGGTCTAAGGGCCTGCTTCTCCCAAAGGGGTTTCTATTTCAAGAGAGATGTTCCATGAAAACTTTCCCGGTGAATGCTGCTCTCTGCTTTGCCCAGATGCTGGACACGCTGGTAGCACTTACTCAGTCCCCAGCCTTGAGAATCTCTTGTGTGCCAGGAAGACTCACAGTCTAGGTAGGAACCCAGGCACTGGTTATGATCCAAAGGCAATTAAAAGCAGGCAGAGAGGGGCCGTGTGCCATGAGGGCACCTGAGAGGCAATCCTGGAAGGTTCAGGAGGAAGTGACCTTCCAGCTGAGGTCTCAAGCTTGAGGAGGATATGGTCAGGCAAGCAGCCTGGAGTCAGTCTCCAAGTAGAGGGACCAGCCTGTAAAGGCTCTGGGCAGAAGGAACATGCTCTTCATAGCTCTTAGAATCCAAACTTTTCTCAGCTACCATGTGCCAAGCTCCTGAGACGGGCAGCTAGTGGCTTGGGCTCTGTGGGGGTTTGAATCTCATCACCCAGTTTTGAATCTCACTTTGCATTTACTAGCCATGAGATAACACATACAATACTCGACCCCCTGTGCCTCAGTTTCCTCATCTGTAAAACGGGAGTGATACTAGTAAGCACTTCCTAGAAGAGTTAGAAGTAAATGGGATCATTTACTGGGGGCTTGGCACAAAATCAGGGCTCAGTCAATGCTGGCGAATCTTACTGGTGATAAACTGTACCCACTGAGTCCCTACTGTGTGTCACACACTACGCTGAGCATCCTATAGTTAACCTCCATGCAGATCTGTAAGCTTGGACTCAACTGCCCCACTTCACAGATGGGAAGACTGAGGGCAGAGGACTGCATTGCTCAGGGGGAGATGGCTAGAGGTTTTGGAAGAATCAAGGGTGCCTTCTTGGAGGAGGTGGTGGCTGTGACGAGTTTTGAAGATAAGCACCCTCCCAGCAGAATGTTTCAGCCCCTGGCCTCCCTGGGTCTGATGACAGGACCAAGGGGGCCGCTCCGGGCACTTCCAAGGCCTTCCAGGAGTCCCAGCGAGGGAAGGCCCCATCAGGCCAGGTTCTCAGACCACAGAGCCTCGAGCGAGCATCAAGCAACAAAAAGGCTTTTCTCACTCTGGGTGAGTCACCAGACCGAGAGAGAGCAGACGCCCAGTCCCTGTGCTGAAGAAGACGAAACCACACATCTGAAGAAGTTTCCCACGGCCACCACTTGCTTTAAATAGCTGCAGAGAAGTGGAGGAGGGAGGGAGAGGGAGGGCTGGGGGAGGCAGGGCTCTCCCCACCAGGCCCTGGCTGGGGTCTGCACCCTAATCTGACGGGGGACCCTGACCTGAAGGCCCCTGGAGGCTGGCTGTTGATGGGAACTCAGGCTTCTCAGGCACTGGGGGACCAAGCAGAGGTCCTGAGCCTCTGGTGGGCTGGAGGCCAGAGGCCAGACAGACAGATAGCTGAAGAGACATCCAGCTGGACAGCCGGGTGTGGGGGCACAAGCCCAGGAAGGGGGAAGTTGACCTCACTCTGCACCCCGGTGCAGCCTCCAGGCCTCCAGCCAAGCTTCCTCGCAGGTCACCTGACTCCCCTCAGTGCTCTGGCTGCCCCTCCTGCCCGCCTGGGTTCGTGACTGAGCCCTGGGCGGCGCTTCCGGAGGCAGGCCAGGCCCCGGGGCTGCTGACGCACTTGCTGCCCCCTCCAAGCAGGCCAGGTGAGAACAGCGAGCCCCCATCCCCCTTTCCCGTAAATGAGCTCGCCCACCCAGGCCTTGCTGGGATTCTAAGAAATGGAAGCCTGAGCACCTGCTCCTCGCCCACCACCTTGGCCTCCCCATGGTGTGTGTGTGGTGGGGGGAGCTCTCAAGCTCAGCCCTTGGGCCCAGGCTGGGGTTCAGGGTGCTCCCTTTAGGTGTGGAATAGCGCCCTCTACGTCCAGGCTGTGCGCAGTTATTTCAGGGTGACTCAATGTCCTGGACCCATTTTTCAGAGGGTAACCTAGGGAACGCCCAGAGATGCCTGGGAAATCAGTCTTGTTCCTTCCCAGGCTGGGACTAAGATCACCTCCCAGGTGCTCACTGTCAACCCAGTCCTTAGAAACTAACTGAACCAAGGCCCAGAGAGGGTAGTGGCTTGCCCAAGGTCACACAGCAGGCCAGTGGTGGTCCAGATGGACCTCTCTGCCACACAGTCCTGGCCGGCATCACTACCA
This sequence comes from Neogale vison, assembly GCF_020171115.1. NCBI lineage: Eukaryota > Metazoa > Chordata > Mammalia > Carnivora > Mustelidae > Neogale > Neogale vison. The sequence goes on along the minus strand of NC_058092.1, from coordinate 18,481,769 downwards.
AACATTTCCTGAGCACCTACTAGATCATTTGAGGAGTGATCCAGCATTAAATAAGACTAATAATTTTGACTAATAAGTCAGGAGACCCTGGTTCTCAGGGCCCTGGGCCAAGGGTTCTTGGTGCTGGCTTCTTCAGGTCTCTAGATCTCTGGGCTTTGAAAAAATACAGATTCTGGGACTCCAGCCCTGAGATTATGATTTAGTAAATTTGGAGAGGCCCAGGAATATGCATTTTATAAGATTCCCCAGCTTTGTCAGGTGACTAAGCAGCTTCAGGACAGACTGTGAGTGGCTAGCGGGCAGGCGCTGCCCCAGAAGAGGGTGATTTCCAAGAGGCCCCCAGAAATGATGCAGCACTTGGGGCGGGGCTGAATGAAGGGTGCCCCCCACACCTCCCTGCTGCAGGGAAAGGGCAGTCAGCCACCACAGCACTAAATGTTTGTTTCCTCTTACCCTGGCCCTCAAGGAACAGGGCTCTTTTGGCCCCGGCAGTCCTTGGTGGTGACTCTCAAGGTACTTTGGGAGGCAGTGTGAGCCCACAGGCTGGCCCGGCAGGATTTTAGGGGCTGAGCCTGGAGCCGATGGGGCTGGCTGGCCCCCTGGGTCTGCAACTTACCTGACCCCTGTGCCCAGCACTGTGTCCAACTGAACCCAGGGTCAGGGAGGTCTCCTTGACTGCTTGATGGAAGGGTCTGGGGTGCTGGAGTTGGTTCTCTCTGACCCCTGGTGGAGGCGGCCCTTGGTCCTGCACGCAGTGTCCAGCTTTGCACCTCATAAGTCCGCCTGTCCTCACGGAGACTGTGTCCCCTTCTGTAAGAGGGGCAGAATAATTTCCTCCAGTGGATGCAGACAAAGTGGGGAGACAGTGGCTGGTCCAGCATCACAGGTGAGCTAACAGCAGCGGCCAGGCCTTACTGCAAGTAGATCTCCCCCCAGGTGGGGTACAGTCCCCAGAGCCGCTCTGGCCTGTCTGGAGGTCACCGCAGGGGGAAGCAGAGTCCTGTCCCCACCCCTCTGAGTGGGGCTGCTTCTTGTCAGCTCACGGGCCTCCAGCAGGCCACGCCAGCTCTCCAGGCCCCCTTGTCCTAATCTGTCACACAGATACCCTCAACTCCAGAAGGTCGTTGTGAGGATTAAAGGAATAAAATCACGTGACTATATGAAGAGTAATAATTATTTCAACAAGTATGATCGATTTCTTTTTTCTCACTAGAATGTAAGTTCCAGGAGTGGGGACTGTGTCTGTTTTATGTCTGGGGCCTGACTCGGGGCCCGACTCCGGAGAGGTGCTGTTTGTTTGTGGAGAGGAGAAAGGAGCGGAAAGGCTGTCCTCTCAGAGCCTGCGCTGCCAAAGGCCTCCCTGGCTCTCATTTTGCACGAGTGTGTGTGTGTGTGTGTGTGTGTGTGTGTGTGCGCGCGCGCACGCATGCGCACGCCCGTGCGCTCCCGCAGGTGGGTCTGACCCGGTGTGGGGCTGTGTCTCTGGGCCAGGGCCTGTCTGGGTCTGTATTTTGCATAGGAGTCTAGCGTGTGTAAATTTGCATGCATGTCTCAGTCTGTGTGCCTGGACGTGGGGACCTATGTGTATGCGTGTGCTCACCCCGCAGGTGGCCAGGCCTTCTGGAGACATGTGCCCGGGGGCAGGTGGCTAACTCTTGTGTGTGCAGGGGGGTGGGGGAGGTTACCCTTGCTGTCCTGACCTCACCCCTCCCCAGGGGCACAGCTGGGAGTGCTAGACTATGCAAAGCAGAGGCAAGGCCTGGGGAAGCCCCTGGAGAGGGGTCCCTGAACATCGGCTGGGGCTCCTCCCCCACCTCCCTGGCTCCCTCCACCTCCCCTCCCTGAAGGAGCAAAGCTTGCCCCCTTCAGAGCCCTGTGATCCTCTGCTCCAGGGCCCTCGTGTGTCCAGATGTCCCTACCTCCCGGTCCCTGCCCCTCTTGCTCTCTCTCCTCCCTCTCCTGGTACCGTGCGTGGCATCTCCCTCCCTCTTCTCGGAGACCCCCCCTGCAGCCTCCCAAGCTGCTTTTGGGAGTGCACTGTGCAGCCCATGCCTGGTCCTTCGGCTCTGTCCTGCTGACCATTTGCCTGCATCCTCTCCCCGAAGCCCCAAGAGAGAGGTTTGGCAAGACATCCATTTTACCAATCTGAAGCTCAGAGAAGTTAACGAGTTTGTCTGGGCTCACACAGCAAGTGAGAGTCAGACACAAACCAGGGATCACACTTCCGCCATGCTCACGTCACCTGAAAGGCCAAGCCCCTCTGTGCTGACTTGTGAACCCACCCACCCCCAGATGGGGGCTCAAGGCTCCGGGCACCATCCCATGTGCCATGGCTTATAAGATGGAGACCCTAGGCTCAGGAAAGGGGCTCTTGACCTCCTGTCCCCTGCTCCTGGTCTGAGTCACGTTAGGGTCTAGAAACTTCTGAGCCCACTATCGTCAGGCCAACTCAAAGCCCCCCAAATCTTCCCATTGCCTGGTGATCCGCACAAAGAGATCAGAGTCCTCTTCAAGGGGTGTTACTGTTCCCCCAGAACATGCTTCCATTTGGCAAGGGTGTGCGTGTGTTGGGGAAACCATGTGGCTTTGATTTAAATTTCACCCTGGAAAAACAATGGTTTGGATTAAGGGAAGAAACAGTTGGTGAAAAGTCATGAAAAGAAAGGAGGGGAGAAGGGGGAGCTGTTGTAGCAAAAATGGGCCCCAAACTTTCAAACCCACATTCCAGAGGTTTCTCAAGGCCTGTCATCCAACCATAACCTCCTACCCCAGCACGCTCCTGTCTTCTTCAGTAGCTGAGCCAGAGAAGCTCTGGGAGCTGGAGGGGGAGGTCCCACTGGTTCCACAACCTTCTCTCACAGAGAAGGAAACTGAGTCTCAGAGAGCAGCGGCCACCTGCCCAGGGTTGTGATGGTTTCCTTGGCATGCAGAGGGAGAGGGTTAGGGGTGGACCATAAGATTTGCTGGTACCACTCTGTCAACAAGGAGCTTGTCCTCTCTAGGCCTCAGTTTCCCCACTGAGAAAGGGAAGAACCTGAGTAAAACCCAGGAACTCCACACAGGAGCAGTACGTTCGGCTCTGACATTCTGACCCTTTGTTCATGCCAGGCTCTGTGCTAAACGCTTCCCAACACCCACATGAGACTTCCCAAAATTCAAAATGCCCATTTCACAGATGAGCAGACTGAGGCTCTGAGAGGCAAAGAAACTTGCTGAGGTCCCTCCCTGGGTTTTGAGGCCAGGTCTGTGTGGCCCCAAAGGCTATTTCTAACCACTAGGCTGTGAGCCTGAGGCCAGGGGAGCTGAGTGGAAGGGATTCAGACTAGGGAAGTAAGAGGCAGGAAAAGTCTGGAAACATGCCCCCAAGAACATTTCATGTCTCCTGAATCACCAGCTGTCAGAACTGGGAAGGTCCTCAAAGGTCATACATTCATCCCTCAGAGGGTAGAGGGGAAACTGAGGCCAAGGAGGGTTGGGCATGCCCAGGTCACAAGAAGGTGGTACGGGGCCCATGTCTCCCAAGGGATAGCCAAGGGCTTTGCAGTGCGTGTCCAGGTTGTCATAGAGCTGTGTGGATGGCCTTCACATTCGGGGATGATGTTATTGGCCCCACAGGCCAGCCCCAGGGAGTGAGTGGCCTGGGCATTTCCAGAAGTCACATCTACATCTCTGACATGGCTGCTTAGGGTCAGAACTATGGTTATGGGTCCATGTGAGAGCAGGGTCAGGGCTCGGTTTGGCCAGGGCGAGGTGCCAAGATGAATCAGGGCTTGGTCTGTGGCTGGGGTCAAGGCTGAGGACTCCAAGGCGATGAATTGCCTATACAGGACCAAATGGATTTCAATCCTGTAGACCAGGGTTGCAGTGGTGTGGCTGCGGGAGGTAGGACGGGCTGGGACATGGATGGGGCTGCGAGTCTCCAGACCAGGGCTCTGGAGTCTCTGGAGGCAGGAGCTGGGGGCTCCCCGCGCCATACAGCCACCTTCCATATCCCCACTGTCTAGCTCTAGCAAGCCTGGAGAGTGCCAATGCTCAGCTCTCCTCCTTGCCCCCAGGACAACCCCACCCTTCTCCTCTGGGGAGAAGCAGATGGCCTTCAGGCCCTGCCTCTCTCTGGACTTGCCTCCTACGGGACCAGAAAAGCCATCCGCCCCCTGGTTCTAGTCCACCTGTGCTCGGGCCCCATCTCATCCCACGTGAGCAGGAGAGGAACCATCTGGAGGCCAGGAGAAAGGTCGTTCTGCAGGGTTGGGGATGGGGATGCTAAGCAAAGGACAATCGTGGGCATCGTTCCAATCCAGGACACTCCTCAACATGCTAGCTCCACCCCTGCCCCCATCTGGAACTCTTCCTGTATCTGAGCACTTATTCAGTCAGGCCGCACGAGGTTGAGGCCAGTATCCCCACTTCACAAGAAAGGAAGCGGAGGCTCAGACCCATGACTTCGCTTGCTCTAGGTCACAGCTGGCGGGGATCGGGGTCCCCCCGGGCTTGCTGGCTCTGAGACTGGGGCCATACCGGCTCCTTGCACGGACCCCTCCACTCCTCTGCCCATCCCAGGCCCCAGGGAAGGACACACAGGCTGACTGCAACAGGGTGGGTGACTAAATCCTGAGAAAGCCGGACCTGCCCTCTCAGAATCACAGGAGAAATGGTTTCCCTGAGATGGGGAGTGAACCACCCGACCCTCCAGTGCACGAACTTGGTGGCCCACCCCCACCAAGGTAATGACCAGAGCCATCCCGGAGTGCTTAGCCTGGACCAGAGTCTGTTCAAAGCAGTTTCCATGCACTTGCTCCTTTTATCCTTCCAACTACCCTAGGAGAGAGGGACTCTCATTCTTCCCATTAGAAAAAAAAAAAAAGAAAGAAAAAAAAAAGAAAAAGATAAGATTTAGTGTTTAAAAGTTTCAGATTTACAGAAAAAATTGAGAAGATAATACAGAGTTCCCATATACCCCCCCGCCCCCCCACACACATACTCAGGTCCCCCTTTGATTAATACCTGACATTCTATGGAGCATTTGTTACAACTAATGAGTTGATGTTAACATCCATACCTTACTCAGATTTCTGTAGTTTTTATCTGATGTCATTTTTCTGGCTCAGGATCCCACCCAGGATACCACACTACACTTAGCTGTCCTGTCTCCTTAGTCTCCTCTTGGCTCGAATAAGTTCTTAGACTTTCCTTTTTTTTTTTTTTTTTATGACCTTGACAGTTTTGGGAAGTGCTGGTCAAGTACTGTGTAGAGTGTCCTTTTATTGGAATTTCTCTCGTGTTTTTCCCATGATTAGCCTGGAGTTACAGGACTTGAGGAGGAAGACCACAGAGGTAAAGTGCCATTTCATCACATCATATAAAAGGCACATACTTATCCCCATAACCCATCTTTGTCATTGTTGATATTGACCTTGACCACTAGCTAACGTAGTGTGTTAGAACTCTAAACTGTCAATTTACTCTCCTCACCCTCAGACCCCTCCCTTTCTATACTGTTCTCCTTGGAAGGAAGTCAGTAACCCATTTTACAGGTGTAAAACCTGAGGCACAGAGAGGTTAAGTAACTTGCCCCAGGTCACACAGCAAAGGCAAGAGCCAGGATCTGAACCCTGGCAGTTTGGCTTCTGGGACCCTTCTTCTGACCAACTGCCATTAACTCTCAGGAGTGTAGTGAGACATTTATAAATGTAGCATAAGCACTATTTTAGCAAAATAAAGCAGTGTGGGGCCAAGTGCAGAAACTCGGAGCCATACAGGCCTCAGTGCTGGGCTCATTCCTCCCACTGAGACTCTGACCAAGTCACACCATGACACAGGGCCTGTCACATAGAAGGTGGTCAACAAACGGGAGCTTCAGAAGGTGTGGACAAATGGTAGGTTTTCAGAACCAGCCTCCAGACCAGGAAGGTACTGCACAGCTGAGGCAGGAGGGCCTCCAAGTTGTGTTCCATCCCGCGTGGGGAATAGTCAGCACTGCCAGCCTTGACAGTGCCGAAAGGATCAGAGTCAGATGCCAGGTGTGGCTCTTGACCTTGTCTGCTCCAAACATGTGACTGCCACATGGTCTGAAAGCAGTAAAAACTCAATTCTGAACAGCTGGGCAGGAAAGGACGCCAGAAATCACCCTCCTCCCATTTCACAGAAGAGACAACTGAGGCTTCAGGGTGGAAAGGCACTTAGTCAGGGCCCACGGAGATGGACACGTTCACGCCCACCCCCAGGAGAGAGGCCTGTGATAACAACAGGTGCTTACACTTGCCTGCAGGAAGCCCCCAACATGTCTCATCTCATCTAATCTTGCCAGGACCATACGACCACTGGCCCCATCTGCTGCGGGGTGCCAGCTCGGGGGCAGTTTGAGGCTATATTCACTTGACCAGCAAAACGGAAGTGGTGAGAGGAGTCTGGCTGCAGGGCCCTGAGCTGTGTGTCCCCACTATACTGACCACCTCGCTTGCTGGAGCCCAGGCCCAGGGGGTCCCCAGATGGGCTCCCCTCACGCCCATCCCCCAACCCCAGCGTCTTTGCAGAAGTATGGCCCCTCTTCATTTTACAAGGAACACTGCTCTGTTTATCCTCCAGCCCATCTCATGAAAGGTAAGAGGAAGACAAACCCACAGACTGAGGCAAAAGGACCCCATGCCTGCCACTGTTTCCGCTGGTGGATTTTCCCTCTGCGTCCAAATGCGGAGGAGCCAGCCAATCCAGAGGAGAAATCGGGCTGGGGGCTGGGCAGCTGCAGCCAGGGGTGGGTGTGGACAGGGTGGGGGTGGGCAGCACAGGACCAACCAAATGCAATTCGTTTATTCTGCAGCAACCCTGAGAAGTGTCAGAGTCCTGCTGGTGTGAAGGACCCCAAGACCCAGTTCTAATACCACCGAGTTACTGTGTGACCTTGGACAAGCAACTTGGCCTCTCTGGGCCTTTGTTGCCTCACCTAAAAAATGGCTTGGGTCCCTCAGTGATTCCCAACCCTGGTTACACTGGTGGGGAGGTCTTTTAGAGCACATAACTAAGGTTTGGGGGGGTCTCCACTCCAGGTGATTCCACTGAGCAGTCAGTTGAAAGTCCCTGAACCGATGATCCTGTGTCTGGAGCCTTCTGGCTCAGGCATTTTACCAAGGGTAGGATCAGTGCCCACCTCTACCACTTACTGCCATGTGCTGCCCTGTCTTGTGCCTCATTTTCTCCATCCGTATATAGTCCTAACCTTCCCCGCACGAGGGTGTTGGGAGGATTAACCTGGTTGTGTGAAGTTATGTGAAGTTCCGCCATTTGCCAAGGAAGGCCTGGACAAGCTGGTATGGAAATAGTAGGGTTGGCAGTCCTGGGAAGGGACCTCCGCTAGTCACATGCCCCTGGATCGGTGGGGAGGGTATAGTGAGCTCTGCCCCAGGGCTTTCTCCAAATGGATTCGTTTCCATCAGCCCATGGGCGCCCCCATGGCCGCCTTCCCATGTGCCCCCAAGAGCCAGCACTGCCCGGGGTGCAGCGGGGGCCTCAGGAGGCAGCAGGATCCCTACCGGTGGGTGTGTAAGCAGAGGCTGGACTACTGCTTGGCTCACCAGGGGGCAAGCTGCTTCGGCTTATTCGAAAAGGGTGGGACAGACATGGGAGCCCAACTGTCTCAAGAATGTCTGCTTCTCTCATTCCAAACCTGGGAGTCTAGAATTCCTTTGGCCAGTTCTCGGCCTCCCCCTCCCTCTCCAGGGCCCCCTCCCCAGGGTCCTGGGGGCCAGAGGTGTTACAGTTGCAGCAGGGGGACCTGGGGCTCGGGGTGGTCCCCTCGGAGGAAACAGAGCTCATTAAATGCCAGAAATTCAGCTCTGGACAAGTCACTGCCTCCGGTGAGCCTCTGTTCCGTCACCAGCATACTGACTGCTCGGGTCTAACTGTGACGCCATGGTGAAAGGCCTGTGACGTCACGCTTGCAGCTGACGCCTCACGGATCACGAGGTGCACGTAGGGCGCGGCGTGCGCATGCGTCTTCTGTTTCTCTTCTCGATTCCAGCCGGTGGGGGCTCAGCTCACTCGGTTCTCCTGCTGCGCGTTCGCGCTGTGCCTAGCTTGAGGCGGAACGGCAAATCCTCTTGCCCACAGCATCGCGGCAGGGAGCACCAGAGGACAGACTTGAACTCAGGACCGTCCGACTCCCAAGCTCCCAACCAGGGCAGCCCTGGTGGACTGAAATGGGCAGAAAGGTCTTTGCAGAGCTCCCGGCTCGCCGCGGGTACCGTACAGTGGCATCTGTTGTCCTGTCGCAGTGACACCTGCTGCAATTCAGAAAGCCTGGGCTCAGCCCCTGAGCTGCCAGTAGAGAGAAGGGTGGGGGCAGGTGTCATTGCTTGCTCTGGACTGGGGCTCGTTGCAGGGGAGCAGAAGCCTGCCTCCCAGTGCCCCCAGCACAGCTCGCACCTGGTGTGGATGACAGCAACACCTGCAGCACAGCCTGAGCACCTCCGGCTGCCTGCCGACCTGTGCTCCGGGCACTTTCTGTCCCCTAACGGGCAGCCAGCCCAAAAGTGGAACCACCCTGCTCTCCATTTAACAGCTGAAGGAACTGGGACCCTGAGAGGTTTAGTAAGCTGTCCAAGGTCACAGAGCAGGGAAAGAGCAGTCAAGGCTTAGGTCCCGACTCCATCCTTGAACATCGGGGCTCTAAGATGTTAAGGTAGACACCTGCTTAAGAGGAAGAGGTCTCTAGATGAAGCACTTAGACTGTCCCCACTCTTCCTGGAATCCAGTCCGGCTCTGCCACTTCCTGCCTGTGTAACTTTGGGCAACTTGTTCAAGCTCACTGCACATTTCAGTTCTCTGTTGAGGACATGGGAGTGAAAACCAAGTACCCTCCTTCTGGGCTCCTTTGGCACCTCGGATGTAAAGTAGCCTGGCTTCGAGTAGGCCCAGGTAAGTCAGCTGTGATCACAGTTATGGTTATTTCACAGTGTAGACAGCGCAGTGGTTACCTCTGGGAGTGTGACGGCGGGAGGCCTTCCACTTTGTTCTCACCACACTTTGGTAGCATTTTGCATTTTTTTCAATGAGCATTTACCTCCATTGTGTTATACATATTTTTTTTAAAATAAAACCCTCTGGCTGAGCTGAGGTGTGAGTAGGCGGCAAGAGGCCTCTTGTGGCTAGTAAACTGCTGTCTTTGGAGAAAAAAAGAGGGACCATTTGATTGTACTTCATATAACCTGAGTCACGGCTTGTGGGTATGTGAAAGGCCAACGCACTTTCATCCAGTTTAACAAGAATCAAGTTTGCCCCCCCGACGCTTGGTTGCAAAGGGAGCACTGGACCCGGAGCCCAGCAGCTTTGGTGCTAGCCTCCCATTTTGCCACCACTTGTCACGAAATCTTTATTTCTTTGCCGGCACTGAGTGTCCATTGTTCACCAGGTCCAGTGTGAGCCCTGGAGCACAAAGCACAGGACAAAGCAGAGGTGGCCCCCATCCTCCTGTGACCCACAGTCCAGCAGGGGAGGCCGCCACTAGCAAGTCATTCACAAAGAAATATTAAATTGCCACCTAATGAGTGCAGGGGGGAGGGGCAGGGTAGAGGTGCTCTGAGAGCCTCTATGAAGGCAGGAAGTGGCCCAGGCCAGGAGCAGATGAAGGATGCAACACAGAGACAGAGGACAGCATGGACAAAGACCAGGTGGTGCCAAGGATCATAGTGGACCTAAGGGAGAGAAAGTGTGCCTGGAATGAAGAGGGCAAAAGAGGTTGGCATGAGACAAAAGAGGGTGGGGTGCAGGGGTGGGTCATACAGAGAGAGTTGAAGTGGGGATTTGGCCTTCATCCCCAAAGCCAGAAGGCCAGAAAGGAAACCAGTGAGATCTTACCTGGTGATAGCCCTCCAAATCCTAAAGACAAGAGATTAGGTAGAGGGTCAGAGTGGACCCCTGCCAATCTCCAGTTCCTTAAACTGCATAGGCCTGTGCACAGAGCAGCATCAGAAATAGCTCTTCCCGTAGCTGCCATCTTGCGTCCCCGCGTGTGTGCACCTCATCTCAGCTGGTCCACCCGAGACCCCCCTGAGCACCAACCCTAGTCCCCCGCGCGGTCCCATTTCCGCTCCAGCAAGATGAAAGAAACTATCATGAACCAGGAGAAACTTGCCAAACTACAAGCACAAGTGCGCATTGGTGGGAAAGGAACTGCTCGCCGAAAGAAGGTGGTTCTTAGAGCTATAGCAGATGATAAAAAAAACTTCAGTTCTTCTTAAAGAAGTTAGGGGTAAACAATATCTCTGGTATTGAAGAAGTGAATATGTTCACAAACCAAGGAACAGTGATCCACTTTAATAACTCCAAAGTTCAGGCATCGCTGGCAGCGAACACTTTCACCATTACAGGCCAGGTTGAGACAAAGCAGCTGACAGAAATGCTACCCAGTATCTTAAACCGACTTGGTGCAGACAGTCTGACTAGTTTAAGAAGACTGGCTGAAGCTCTGCCCAAACAATCTCTAAATGGAAAAGCACCACTTGCTACCGGAGAGGAGGAGGAGGATGAAGTTCCAGATCTTGTGGAGAATTTTGATGAAGCTTCCAAGAATGAAGCAAATGAATTGAGTCAACTTCTGAAGAAGATAGAACTAGAAGAAGTTACTGGGAGCTTCTATTTTATATTATGACTTTTTAAAAATTTTGTTCATGGATCTGATAAAATCTAGATCTCTAATATTTTTAAGCCCAAGCCCCTTGGACACTGCAGCTCTTTTCAGTTTTTGCTTATACACAATTCATTCTTTGAAGCTAATTAAGCTGAAGAAGCCTGGGATTAAAGTTTGAAACAAGATTAGTAAAGATCTTTGCCTAGGGGAAAAAAAAAGAAAAGAAAAGAAATAGCTCTTCCCCATTCACTTACCCATTCTCCATTCACTCACAGACACAACATTTAGATAGCATTCTAAGACTATAGATAGCAATTAACATCTAAAAATAATTTAATTCTTTTAAAAATTTAATTTAATTTAATTTAATAACTTCTTTTTCTGGTTACAAAATATGTACTCTATAGTGAAAAGCCCGTGATGTTGGGATGTAAGCCTGGGAAAGGCTATTGCAGAATGATGGCCAGCCCTGTGGAAGTATTTTCATCTCTCTGTGTCCAGTACTTGTGCTCTGTGGGGTGAGTAGATACCACAGGGATTAGGGATTCAGCTCCCTTCCTGAGGCTGTCCTTCAGTGAAGAACGATAGCTAGAGGATGTAGCCAGAAGGATAAGGAACAACTCCTAAACCTGTTCTAGAAGCTGTCCTAAGACTCTCGAGGTCCTTGAAAGGTAGTGAGTTCCCCATTCCTGGAGGTATGTAACCTATCAAGGTACATACAGATATATATATATATATATATATATATATATATATATATATATGACTCCCATGCAAATACAGATTGAACGAATGTAAAAATTTGTTTAACTCATGAGTAGGAGCAGCAGTAAGATGGCAATGCTCTTTCAAAGGATACTAGGGGAACCATTAAAGAATACTAGAGAAAGAATGTTAGAATAAAATAGCCCGGTTAGATACAAAACTGGTTAATGTCCTAATGGGCCAACAATCCATAACCTTTTGGGGGTTCTCTGTTAGACAGAAATCCGTAAGTTAACATATAATTTTTTTTTAAGATTTTATTTATTCATTTGACAGACAGAGATCACAAGTAGGCAGAGAGGCAGGCAGAGAGAGAGAGAGGAGGAAGTAGGCTCCCCGCTGAGCAGAGAGCCCGATGCGGGGTTCGATCCCAGGACCCTGAGATCATGACCTGAGCCAAAGGCAGAGGCTTTAACCCACTCAGCCACCCAGGCGCCCCAACATATAACTTTTAAAGTCACACCTTCTAACAGCATACACTAAGCCAAAGGTACTGTAAGGTTTTCCGATGAAATAAACACAACACCAGGCGAAGTGGGTGTAAGGCAAGGTTTATTAAAGGTTCTCTCCGGTGAAGTTTCAGGGCCCAGGTGAAGGGGAGCCGAGAAAGTTGCACCGGGAGGAGGTGGGCACCCTCGGGCGAGGTTCCGCAACTCTGGAAAGCAGAGTGGGGGAAGTCGCGCCCAAGGCAGGGAGGAGGGGGCTTTTAAGGGGTCTTTGAGGAAAGCTCAGGGGTCTTTTGGCAAGTTTCCCTTATTTGGATATCCCGCCTGCTCATCGGGATTCCATTGGTCCACAGGAGCCCGGGGTGGGGGTCTCAGATTCCTGCTTGGGCCTTTGTTCTCCTGTCCGAGCTCAGGTCTTGTGCGGGAACTTTCGCCATCTTTAGTAGCCCTTCCTGCCAGCCGAACAGGTACATCCCTCCAGATAATTAAGCACCCAAGGCAGGCCTGTTAAATGGAGTCCTGATGCGACAATGAAGAGACCTGCTGCCTACTCCTTGCCTATTTCCAAGTGTTAGATGATTTTTCTTAACAAAGCGAGGCAAATGGCTGCTGTGAATCAGCAGGGAGCTCTGTCGACAGAGGGCTCGTCTGGTACATTACTTTATGAATCTTGGAACACTGAAAAAATAAAATAAAATCAAAAAACGAGAAAAAAAGACTACTATCCCCGAATTGAATGGCTTAAAACAATAAACACTTATTATGTTGTAATTTCTCTGGGTCAGGACTTGGGGAGCATTTTGGTGCCCCCTTCCAGCCCCCACTTTTCTATGGGGTTGCAGTCAGACACCCTCCCCGGGGCTCAGTCCCATCCATGGAAGCAGCCAGGGCACCACGAAGGTAAAACCAGCTCAAGGAGCTTCCATCAAAATCTGGTCCCTGCCTGGCCAGGCGTGGGGGACAAAGAGACCACCTTCTCCTCCCCTCTTGCCTCCCAGACCAGTCCTCACTGGAAGAGGAGATGAGCAACCAGGAAGGAGAGCAGTGACCTCCGGGTACCCCATGCCCAGAGGATGCCCAGGATCCAATCTGGGAGGGCGACTCCAGGGGGAAACAAGGGGGCAAATCCAGCTGGCAGGGAGTCTGCCAGTTTCGGGGGTAATTATTTTGCAAAGCTTTACAAAGTTTCGGAAAATCTTGTTTCTCCCTCCACTGAAACCATTGTTTTTCAAGGGAAATTGAATTAGAAGTTGGTGGCTGGAGGACCAGAGAGGGAAGAGTAAGCCACATGTTTTTCTAACTAACTGGGTGTCTGTGTTGTGCCAACAAAACCAGGAGCTCTTCACACTCCGTGTTTAGGACCACCAGGGCTGCGGCCAGGGATGAGAGAGAGCCCTTAGCAGCTCTGGGGACAGGGGCAAGATTGGAGGGTGCCCCCTAAATCAGCCCCTTTCATCTGGACTGGAAGGATGGTGGGATTTAGCAGAAAGGTGGAGTCAAGCCCTTGGTGCTGGGATGCAAGCTTTTTGCAGAAAGGCCTCGTTGAACTTCGCCATCTCTCCGCAGCCAGGATTAGTGCCCTGAGTGGTGAGCTGATCAGAAGGCAAGATGAGACAGAAGCTCTTCTGTCTACTGCTGTCTTCACTGCAGTTAGATCACCAACATCACCTTTTTGAGAAATGGCCAGTCAGCACCAGCCTTCCGGCCATCTCCGTGTGGTGGTAGAGACTGGCTGGGGGGCTGTGGAGCTGAGGCTGAGCTCAGTGGGTGAGGGTGCGGGGAGCGACTAGTGATGCCTGTTATCGATGCTGGGCGCCACGTGTGCCGTCTATTTGCTAGCCCTAATCAAGGTCAGACCCCTCTACCCGAGCAGAAGGAAGCTGAGCCCTGAAGAATTAGAGGGGCATTAGACTTGCCAAAGGTGACTCTTCCCACTTCACATGCTTATTGACAGGTCCTCCCTGGAAACCCTTCAAGCCTAAAAAAAAAAGTCCAAAATCTCTCCCCGGTCACTCAAGAACCAGCCTGACCTGGTTCCGAGCACACTTTGCAAACTTCATTTCCCTGCCGAGGACTGTTCCGACTGGGCAGGACTGCTCATACCCCTCCTTCCCCCCTCTCCAGGCCTTTGTCTGTGCTGTGCCTATACCTGGGATGCCTTTCCCTTGCCTCCCTGATCAGCTTCCTCTCCCACCCCTTCTAGCCCAACCCGCACAGCCCGTCCTCTCTGTTTTCCCTCCTGGTCCTGGCCAAACTGTTCACCGTAACAACATTCCCATGGGTTCTCTCCCCTGCTGAACAGGGAGTTCCTGGGACTAACCGAGTCGGCTCTGTTTTCATCCTCTCCCCCTTTCTAGCATCGAGCCAGGCATATGGACCCTCAGCAAATACTCCCTGAGTGGATTACATGAATGTCTGCGCTCGCAGAGAAAGCATTGTCCTCCTCACGTGGGACCGCTGGACTCCTTCTGCAGTGCTCTCCTCGGAGCCCCAGGCGTCCTTCTCAAAGTCTGGCTCTCCCACCTCAGCTCTCTCCTGGCTTTACTATGGCCAGCTAGCCTTCCTTTCCTTCTCCCATCCCCTAAGAGGCATCAGGAGGACCCGATTTAGGGCTGGCCTGATTGGGACCTGGTGGGGCAGCCAAAACCAGAGAAAACCATGTCAAAAACCTATTATCTCCCCAGCCCTTTGGCTCAGGACATTCATCTCTCCACACATCTCTCTCTCCTTCCAGCGGGGTGGAGATGGGGACCTGAGGACACTCTGATGCTCCTTTACCCTGAGGATGAAAGAGTCCAGTGTAGAGGAAAAACCCCTGCACTGGGAGTCTGTCACAGGGTCTGACTGCAAGACCTTGGGTAAGTCTGATACCCTCCCTGAGCCTCTCCTGCACGGGAAAGAAAAGGACCCCTCCGGTTCTAGCAGACGCAGCTCATTCATGCCTCCCAGGAGAGGAGGAGGCCTAGGACTGTGTTCTGGGAGTGGAGAAGGGGCTCCACCCCTCTGTGCCCTGAGAGCCTGGCCTCTTGGCCCCACACTCGAGCCCCCTCCTCTGGGGCCACGTGTCTCGGGCTTCCAGGGAGACTGTTTCTCATAAACCCAACCGTCACAAAGCCTTCCTGGGCCAAAGTGATCTGTGAGCTGGAAACCAGAAGAAGGCTCCATCTTTTCTGTGCATTTGGCAAACTGAAATACCTTTGAGGGGGGCCAGCTTTGATTAAAGACATTTACCTTGTTAAAAATATTTATACGCACACAAATACCCATAGGAGTATTTAGACTCATTACATTGTTTAAAAAAAAAAAAAAAGAAAGTAAAGAAAAATTCCTTGAAGGAAAGAGAAAGAGAGGCAGGGGAAGGGGGGGAAATGGAGAGCGGAGAACTGAGTGCTAGTGATTTGGGCGGGGCCGTAAACAGCACAGCTGCTTGCAGACATCCTGAGTGGGCTTCCAAACCCTCCAGCTCCCACTCTTCTCTGTCTTCCCTAGCTGCAGGAAGCAGATTCCTGCCTCTAAGCCTTTGCTCCTGCACTCTCCCTGCGTGGAGTGCCCTCTCTGTCTGCTCAGTCTTACGGTGCGTTGGGAGACATGACAGATGATGGAGTCGGGCTCTGGGCTCGGAAAGGTGTGGGTTCCAGTCCTTCCTCTGCCTCCTTCCTTCGAGTTAATTCACCTCTCGGAGCGTCAATGCCCTATCTGAAAATAGAGTAGGAATGTCATCCATTGGCTTTAAATAGGTGTAAAAATATTCTAACATGCATAGAAGGGTGTGTGCCTAAGTTTAAATAACGAGAAGGTCCATAAGCGCTCCAGCATGCCTTTGCTGACAACCCAGCCCTCCATGCTCTGCCTCCTTCGTCACTCGTCAAGACTGACCCTCCGTACGATACTGGGAGACAAGTGCCATGGGGGCAAGGGCGGGTCTCCCAGCCACTGGACACACAGTGCCTGGTCAGTGTCTGCAGGTGAATGAATGAATGAATGAATGAGTATGCAGCATGGCCGCTCTGGTGGTTCATTGCAAGAAACATTGACTGAGCATCTACAGTGCTGGGAGCCGGCAGCTTCATTTGTGTCCCCTCCTTCAAATTAGGCTGCCACTTGCCCCCCCCTACTTCCCTGATGCCTCTGGTACACATGCCCACACTGCCCACGAGGCATGGCATGCAGTAGGCACTCGGCAAATGCTTGTCACTGGGGAGGCTGTGACCGGGACCCAGCAGCCGCCCATCAATGTCCAGCCTCTGGGCAGGCCTGCTGATCCCAGACACTCAGACTGTTTGATTTTTGAATCACTTGGATGTTGTCTACTAATTGTCCAGTTGTTCCTACTGCTTAACAAATTACCCTAAAATGCAACAGCTTTAAACAACCATTTGATTTTTGTTGGCAATGTTGTCAGGAATTCAGGAGGGGCTTGGCAGGGTGCTTATTCTTTGGTGCCTTATAGGCAGGTACAGTCACATGCTGGCTGGGGCCGCATTCATCTGAAGGCTTGATGGGGCCAGATGTCCAAGCTGACTCACCCCCCCCGGCCGGCGGCTAGGAGCTCGGTGGGGCTGGCGGTGGAGTATTGACATACGGCTCTCCAGCTTAGTGGCCTCAGGGTAGTCTGAGGTCTCACGTGAAAGCTGGCTTCTCGAGCACAGGTGTCTCAAGAGAACCAAGCAGACGCCCCGTGGCCTTTGATGACCTAACATGAAAGTCACATCCTGTCACTTGCATCTCATTCTAATGTTAGAAGCAGACACACTCCCCCCTCCCCCAGCCCCAGATTCAAGGAGAGGGGTTATAATATACCCCTGGATGGTATGAATGTCAGAGAATTCTAATAATTTTCCCTTTTTAAAGATTTAAAGAAACCTGATTATCTCTGCACTAAATAGAAAACCAGTATCAAGTAACTACGAAAGTCAATGCAAGGAAAGCAAAAATTGTCATGGAACAAATTTATCAGCTTAAATCGACACGGACGTATAATCTCACTGCTCCCATAGGTCAGAAGTCCAGGCATGGGGTCACTGATTCCAGCCTGTTGGAAGAGCCGAAACCTCCCTGGGACTGAGGCTCCTCTCGCAAACTCACTGGTGGTAGCAGAATTCAGCCCATGGTAGCCGTGTGGCAGCATCTTTGTTCTTGCTAGCTGTCAGCCTGGGACCACTCTTACGTCCCAGCACTCCGAGCTGCCCACCACTCCTTCCTATGTGGCTGCCTACAGGCAGTTCACAGGGTGGTTGTTTGGTATTTTCCAGGCTCCCAGGAACGCACCTCTTGACACTTAGCCTTCTTGTAAAGCTTCCTCTGATTCGTCCAGGCCCACCCAGAATAAACACCCCTTGATTAACTAAGTCACATTCACCAGGTTCTGTGCACAGTCAAGAGGACGGGCATGTACAGAGGTTGGGGGCGGAGATCCTGGGGCCATTTTAGAATGCCTCCTACCGCAACAGTTAGAAAGCCCCAGCTAGAGACCCTCCTGCCAAAGCCCCTGGCTCTGAGACTCTATGTCTGGGCGGGATGCCAGCAAGGAAAAGAGGGGTGTGTCAAAAACCCCTTAACCCCTAACTGAGGCTTCTGCCCTGTTGGTAACCAAAGCGTGAGAGAAGAGGAGGCGCGCTCCATTGTTGCTCTGTGAGTCAAGGCCCCTTAAAGGCCCCTCAAACCACCTCACAGACCAGCTTCTGGGAAGCATGAGACCAGACAAGCTGGGCTTTCCAGCTGTCACATTCCGGGACCTTGACCATCTGTCTCAGCTCTATCCTCTCTGCTCATGTGAACTTAGGCTGGTCCCAGTGAGCCTAGGGTTTGGGAATGGGCTCTGCAAACCCTGAAAGGCTGTGCTAATATACTGGGGTCATTATGATGAGGTCTAGACTCCAGAACTCATCTAGCTGTGCCCAGCAGTGGGACAGACAGAGCCCTGCAGCCCTCCTAACATTAGGCAGCTTTCAGGCCTCCTGTAGTTGGACGTGGCTCCCAAGGCACCAGGCTTGTCTTCTCAGGGGTCTGAGAAGCAGTGGGCCCTGGGGTCCTCCCCCAGGAATAACCCCCTTGTTGCCTCCCCACAACTATGTTAGAGATGGTACATGGTCCAGCATTTGCTCATTCCATGGTTATTTCCTCTGCTTTAGGGAGAAAATCTCTAGCGAATCAAATCTGTGGTTCCACAGGTAAGATTTCTAAGGATGAGGCTGAGTTTAGTGAAGTAAAAAGAATTCATACATATAAATTATATATTAAATGAGGAATATTATGTGTGATATGAATTTAGAGTAAGAAAAGTCATGAGGTTGTTACCGGAATGACTGAAATTTGGAAAAAAAAGCATCTTTGGGAGGACAGTTCACCACAGAGTGGCCTGCCGCCCAACTTGGGGTGCGGCTCGGTTTCTTCCTGAGTCATCAGGCCCAAAGTCAAGGAGTTTAAGACGGGTCCCTGCCTCACCCCCCTCCCCACCCACCTCCACCCGCCAAGTTCAGGGTGCTCTTCTTTAACAATGGGCAGAGGCAGAGAGGCAGGAAGCATCTCTTTGTCAATCTGATTGCCTGGCTGGAGTGGGCAGGACAGTGGCCCTGCTGTCCTCTGTGGAGCTGACCAGGGTGTCCTCTGCAGCCATCCCAACCGGGGCCAAAGGGCAACCTGGCCAGAGCTGGTGGGGCCCAACTCCCTGCTTTAAAAGACCTGAGGGGACCTGGAGGCTCCTGGGTCTGACTTCCGGTGGCTGGGGAGGGGACCAGAGGGAAAGCTTGTGGCAAGGGCAAAGGGGGGCCAGGGTGGGGCAGCTGGAAGACATGTCCACCAGGCACCAGGCAGGAAACATGGGCAACCAGCAAGCCTTCACCTCAGGGACAGAAAAACCAGCATCGGCAAAGAGTAAATAAATCCACCCTTCCCGGCCTGCGCCAGCTGGCAATGGGGGAGTGGGGGTGCTGGTGCTCGGGGGAACCAGAGCAGATGGGAGGGGGGTTCTGGGGTGGCCTCTCCAAGAAACCAGAGCATTAACCCACTTACACAGCAGGGAAGCATCCAGGCCCAGCCCAGGTCAAGCTGTCACCTCTGCCCTCAGGGGTGCATTTGTACACCCAGAAAAAGCATCCTTCGTGTGAACGTAATTGACCAAGATGCACTCACAGCCGCGTACCGCGCTGAAACCAGCTCTACACTCCGTGCATTGTGAACCTCATGCCAGCTTCCCGACTTCAATCCTGACATTCAAGGCTGCAAAGGTCGGGGCTGAGCCTCTGCAGGGAGCCCTGACCTGCCACCAGCATGTTAGGGGGAGGGGCTGGCTGGCGTAGAGATCCAGGTCTCTAGGAGCTGAGGACAGCAGCACCTGCCACCTGGTGAGGGCTCAGGGAGTTTAACCAGTTTGCTCTCGGCTCCTCTGTGCCAGGCCCTGGGCTGGGCATCGGGGCACAGACACCTGACACGGCTCCCGTGCTCCGAGAGCTCTCGGTCAAGCTGGGGCATGGGCAGCAGGGAGTCAGATAACTCCAGAACAGTGAGTTCAGCTACCCGGGAAGAAGAAAGACCCTTAACCCTCCTAATACCTGAGAGCTGACAGGAACAGCACATAGGACAGACGGGGTGGCAGGAAGCCCTGGGAGTCAGAGGCCTCCTAAGACGGACCAGTCAAAGACAGCTTCCCAAAGGAGCTCCCTCTGGGAGTCTTGGGAGGAGGGCCAGGCACAAAGGAGGGAACATTCAAAGTGGATACATCAGGAGGGCAGAGTCTGGGAAGCACAGCGCAGTGAGCATGGTACCCATGTGGTTGATGGCGGGCCCAGCCTGACCTGGCACCGTGCAGTACCCCCAACCTGCAGAATCTCACACAAGCTTTACGACATTGCGGTGGGGGCAGCTCACGATGGGCCCATTCTCAGGAAGAGGCTAGCGTGCCCCATCACCCTGGATTCCCAGGACTGTCCCGGTTTTAGCACAGGAAGTCCCATGTCCCAGGAAACCCCTTCAGTCTGGAAAAACTGGGATGGCTGGTCATCATAGAACAGAAGTGCTCAACCTCAGCACTACGGACATTTGGGACCAGCTCATCGTGGTGGTGAGGGGCTGTCCTGCACTCTGTGCCATGTTTAGAAGCATATCTGCCCACGGGGTGCCTGTGGCACCCCTCCTTGTGACAACCAGAAGTGTGTCTAGGTATTTCCAAATGTCCCCTGATGAGCAAATTGTCCAGCCTCAGAACAATCCCCCTAGAGGAAACTGAGGCTGCATGGCCCCATCCAAGTCCGCAGAGATGTAAACAGCAAGCCTAGGGTCATTTGAATCATAAATACACGGACTTTCCACTGAGCCATGTGGCTGCTTCTGGCATGCGCACTGGGACATCGGGACAGAGCTGCGACTCTGCCTCTGATGTGCTGTGTGTCAAAGGCAAGGCACCCCTCCACTCTGGGCCCCCATTTCCTCATCTCTGAAGTGCAGGCTTCAATCTGACAATCTATGAGGCCCCTTGGGTTTAGAGGCTCTGCCTTCCCAGGGACCTGGGAAGAGGCAGCTCGGCTGGCATGGGTGGGAAGGTGGGGGACTGCACAAGATCAGAGACAGGGACGGGGGTGCCTGGGTGAGGGCGGGTGCCAGGCCCTGATGTCTGGGCTGAGCCACTGTGGTACCTCTGGACACGTGGCATAGCATGTCTGGGCCCAGGAGGGCTCTGAGCTGTTTACAGTGGGTTCCTTCAGAAAGAGGAGAGGGGTCTGAGCAGTGGGAGCAAGAAGACAGGGGCTGGCAGGGTTCCCGCAGCTGTCTTCGTAGCCATCATCATCATTCCTTTCTTTGACTCCTACCTGTTAGCTCTTTGCACTTGGTGAGTGCTCAAGAAATCGTGTTTGGAATGAATAATGAATGAATGAACGAATGAACGAATGTCCAGCCCAGCTCTCACCACAGCTGTGCAGAAACCGAAGTCCGTGGGACCGCCCAGCTCTCTCAAGCCTGTTGATTAACCATCACCCCCACTATGTTCCTGCCTCCCCCCTGGTCTCATCCTCCCCACCGTCGGCCCTGGTACATGGGGGCCCCTGCAGAGTTTGCTCCCTTTCATGGGGTCATTCTCTCCTTTTCTGGCAGAGAACACAGGGTGTCTAAGCTGGGGGATGCCTGATGAGGAGGGGCTCAGAACCCCCATGCTCCCCACCTCTCCCGCCCCCCACCTTGTGGTTTGCTTGCAGAGGAAGCAGCAGCTGGGCCCAAACACGAGGCTTAGAGATGTGCTTACTGGGGCCGTGTGGAAAGTTACAGCCACCACCACTGAGGTCTTTGAAGACCAAACTGTTTGTGTTCCCCACAGCTATTTGTGGCCAAGGCGCCCACCACCCCCTACACGCCCTGGCTCAGAGCTGGAGACTGAGCAGAACTCAGAGCGCTGTGGCTATCCCCCAGCCAGCCCTGAACCCAGGCCAGACCCAGCCAGCCCGGAACTCAGCCCACCAAGCCAGCTTATCCTAAGCCAGACAAGCCAACCAACCCAACCTGTCTAAGCGAGCCCAATTTTACAAACCCAAGTGACCCATCCCATCCCACTAGCTCTACCCAACTAAACCTGCCCACGCCAACCCAAACCAATCACCCAACCAACTAACCCAACCCAAGTAATGAGCTCAGCCCATCTAACAAAGCCTAATTCAACCAACTAGACCAACTCAAGAAGCCCTACCCTACCCACCTGATTCAGGCCACTTAGGCAAACTCAACTGATTCATTCCAAGTCATCCAACCCAGCTTGCTATGAACTGAACATTTGCATGCCCTCTGAATTTATATGTTGAAGCCTAAATCATCAGTATGTTGGTATGTGGAGGTGGGGGCTCTGGGACATAATTAGGTCCTAAGGGTGGAACTCTTATGATGGTGTTAGTGCCCTTATAAAGGGATGAAGAGGCGTGCCTAGGTGGCTCAGTCAGTTGAGCATTTGCCTTCGGCTCAGGTCATGATCCCAGGGTCCTGGGATCAAGCCCCGTGTCAGGCTTCCTGATTGGCGGGGAACCCGCTTCTCCCTCTCCCTCTGCCTGTATCTCCCCTGCTTGTGTGCTCACTCTCTTTCTCTCTCTGTCAAATAAATAAATAAAAATCTCTTTTTAAAAATAAATTAAAAAAATAAAGAAGAGAGCAGAACTTTCTCTCTCCACCTTGTGAGGATATAACAAGTGGATGGCCTTCTATAAATGAGGAAGAGGGTCTCCATCAAGAACCTCACTGTGCTGACACCTTGATCTTAGACTTCCAGCCTCCAGCACTGTGAGAAATAAATGTTTGTTTTTTAAGCATCCTGTCTATGGTGTTCTCTTATAGCCTAAGACACAACTCAGAAACCTAACACAACTAACCTAACTGAAGCCAATTAACCAGCCAGATCCATCTAAAGCAGCCCAAACCAACCCAACTCACCCAACCCAGATGAATAAACCCAGCTAGATAAAGCCAGCCCAATATCCTAGCTTAACTATCACAATCCAACTCCCTTTACCCAGCTCCAGCCCATCCAACTCTCCCAATCCAAGGAATCCAACTTGATTCAACTCAACAAATGATTTTCCCTAACTAGTCCAACCCAAGTAATGAGCTCAGCCCATCTAACCAAGCCTAATTCAACCAACCGGACCAACTCAAGAAGCCCTACCCTACCCACCTGATCCAGCCCACTTAGCCAAACTCAACTGACCCATTCCAAGTCATCCAACCCAGCTTGCTATGAACTGAACATTTGCAACTAAGCCAACTCTATGAACTAGCCCAATCCAATTAATTCAGTTTAACTAATCCAACTGAGGCCAGATAACCCAGCTGAACCCAACATGGGTGGCGGGCCCATCTGACTCAAATCCACCTGGTTTAGGATAAAGGCTCTGATCCCAGCTCATTTCCATTTAACCCAACCCCCTTCTAAACATACTGCTCGTGCTCTTGATGGAAGGGCAGACCAGCTCAGGGAAGCAGGTGCTTTCCTTGCCTACTGAGCAAGGCCCTGAGGAGTGTCATGAAGAAGACCTAGGCCCTTCCCTCGGGGAGCACACGATCTCTTGGAGTTTGGGAGGAGTTGGCGGAACCACTACCATGGAAAGATTCCCCCACTGTGGGGGCCTCCTCGAATCTGACCCAGGCTTGCAGCGTGGAGGAGGCTGCAGTCAGGGCTGTGGGAGCTCTGATCAGAAACTATGGCTGACGTGCCCTGGGTGGGGGTCCTGAAGAAGCAGGGTTAGACAGAAGGGAAAAGGAGGGAAGGCATCATGGGTAGAT
The DNA here is from genome assembly GCF_020171115.1 of Neogale vison. Taxonomy (NCBI): domain Eukaryota; kingdom Metazoa; phylum Chordata; class Mammalia; order Carnivora; family Mustelidae; genus Neogale; species Neogale vison. The sequence continues at coordinate 18,458,684 of NC_058092.1, read as the reverse complement.
GGAAGGACCAGAGCAAAGGCCAAGAGGTAGGGAAGCCTGGGGCCCTGTTTGAGGAGGGAGAGCAGCCTGCTGTGACTGGGGAGCTCCATGTGGGGAGGGTAGGGATGGGAATGGAAGGGAGGGCTGGGAGCAGAGCACAGAGGGCCTCAAGTGTTGCCTGGAGGATTGGATCTCTATGTCTTGGGCAATAGGGAGCCAGGGAGGCTATTGAGCAGGGTAGGGTATGATCACACAGGTAATCATACCTGTGATTTGGAGGGCTCTTCTCCTCCACCTCCTCCTTCTCCTCCTTCTCCTTCTTTGTCATCTTCTTCTTCTTCTTTGTCTTCTTCTTCTCTTCTTCTTCTTCTTCTTCCTCAATTTTAAGTAGGCTCCAAGTCCATGGGGCTTGAACTCACAACCCCAAGATCAAGAGTCACATGTTCTACTGACTGAACCAGCCAGGTGCCCCTGAAGTTTCTTCTTAAAGAGTAGAGGGGAAGAAGGGAGGGAAGGGCTAGGCTGATTCAGGAGACCTGAAGTTGCTGCAGGTAGAATGGATGAAGGCATCCCAAGAGGGGAACAATAACAGAGAGGAAAGAGGGGGAGAAAGGTGGGGGAGGTAGGTAGGTAAGGAAATGTGGTGAAAACAGAGAGAGAGCATCCATGTGAGGACATCAGCTTGGAAGGCTCTTAAAGCTGTCTCAGCTGAGCACACCCCTTTTGCAGATGGGGACTCTGAAGGCCAGAAACCAGATTGTGTCCAGGGCTTGGGACCCAGCCCACACCATCAGCCCTGTGTTCCCTGCCCAGCAAATACTAGAGCCCAGTTCTAGGGGTGATAGTAAGGACCCTATCTGAAGGCCCAGCTCCTGAGGTCTCTTTTCTGGAAGTCAGCCTTATCCCCATAGAAATAGCTAATGACCCAGGGCCCGTTCCCTGACCCAGTGCAGAGCCTTAGCCTTCTTAGGAGGCCAGGGCAGGCCCCAGGGATGGGGGCTGGGTATCATGAGGCCTTTGGAAGGGGGGTTCCAGGAGGGGGTAGGAATGTGTGGATAGGGGACAGTAACTGACACTCTGGGTGTGAAACAGACCAGTTAGGCCCCCACAAGGGCTATGTCCACTCCATGAGCCCTCCCTTGGGAGTGCAACATGCCCAGATAGGAGGGAATATTGTTACCACCATCACTGAGAGCAAAGCAGACTGCCTTGACTGATCATTGTTCTGACCTCCTCCTTTGACCCCTGGGGAAACTGAGGCCCAGAGAGATACAGAGACTTGCCCAAGGCCATATGGCAGGTCAACGTCAGAGGGGAACTAGAACCAGATTGATGACCCTAGCCCAGAACTGTCAGAGCAGTGTCACCGGGCTACTCACCAGAGGGGAAGAACAATGAGTAGAAGCACAGAGTTGCCAAAGCATGGGGGTTGGACCTGAGCCCAGAAGGTGCCCCTGGCCCCTGGCTCTTCCTCCCCACAGGCCAGGGCTTCCCAGCATGCTCTGCAGTCCTGCCGTACGCCAGCTGATCCTCCCAGCAAAGTGTTTCTGAAACTCTAAGGGAACTATTCTTGGCTCCAAACTCTCCACCCGCACGTATCTGCTAGGCTGAGCCCGACTGATTTCAAATTTGTAGGAAAACAGCTGCTGTTGTGACCCATGCTGACAGCACTAGTCAATAAAAACAGCCCTGCCCCTCACCAGGCCAGACAGGTGTGCGTGGCTCGCGGCAGGGGATCCATACCAAGCCTTTCCATCTCGCCTACCTCAGCCGTCTGCCTCCCTCCCACCGTTAGGGAAGGGAGACCAGGAGATACACAACCTACTGTTTTGAAAAGTGAGTCCCTAGAGGAATGGCCAGGCTTTGGAGGTGAAAGGAATGGACAGCATGGGAAGGGATCACTGTGGAGGTGTGCTGAGAGTCTAACTGTTCCCAGAAGGTGGGAAGAGCACAGAGCATCTTTGAAAACATAGCTCATTGATAGAGGAAAACCGAGTCTCAGAGAGGAGCCAAAGGCCATCGGGCTATCTGCCCATATGCCCAGGGCCACATGTCAGTGAGGTCGGAACTGGGGCTCCCAGATCAGGGACACAGCACATTCTGCCTCCTTAAAATCAGAGCCAACAAGAAAACCGTAAAGACAGCCATGAGCTCCCAGCCTCACTCCATGAGGACAGAGACACTCTACCCTCTGGCTCCATAGAGATGGTAGAGCTAGTAGTCTAAGGGCATGGCCCGCAAATCAGATGCTTGGGTTCAAATCGCAGCTCGACTATGTATCAGCTGTGTGAACTTTGGGGGGCCTCAGTTTTCCTACCTGTAAAATGGGAGTAAGAGTGTTTCTCTCAGATGCAAAGTGTTTAGAGTGGCCCTGGGTGGATAATGAGGACTCGGGAAATGTTAGCGAGTATAACAACTTCTCAACCCTTGACACTTAACGTGACTGTTGAGTGAATAAATCAGACAACCTCCCCAAGCTCACAGAGGGAGTCAGTGGCAGAACCAGGACCAAAAGTCAGGCTTCTTGACTTCTTTTCCTTCTTTTCCTCACGTAAAAGGAGGAGAAATATGCTGAGAAGGGTCAAGGAATTCATGCACAAACTTGTTTGGAATAGCGACAAGCCCCCAACAGACATCAAGGCAGACCGCACGCTTGCTGTGATCCCTCTGCCTGGACTGGGTGCTCTGCCGCCCAGCGTGAGTCATATGCCCACCCCCAATCCAATCAGGGAGATCCTGGGTGGCTAGGTCTGGGTTGGGGGCTGCTGAGGGCATGCCCAGGTCCACCTGAGCCCCAGGAACAGGACCCCCCAGGTCACAATGTGGCACAGAGGCATCATCCTTCTCTCCACAGCATGTGGACTCTGAGTCACCAGGAAGAGAAAGAATAATAACCATTTCCATGGTTTCCAAGTGCTGCTCGAGGGATGCTTACACCCCTCCTATCAGGTGGGGACTGTTAGAACCCCAAGTCTCGGATGAGGATGCCAGCAGAGCATGGGGAGGCTGAGAGCCTCTTAACGATGATGTCTGCGAGGACCCAGTATGGCGACTGTCCCCACCAGGAGCTTCCTTGATTCTAACCAGGAAACGTCACAAATGTTCTCCTGTTTGATGCCCATTCGAGACGTGTAAATTGGTAATGACAGCGGGCGCTGATTTAGCACCTACTATAGACCAGGCATTGTTTTAAGCCTTTTTACATATTAACTCAATGAATTCATGCAATACTCCTACTTACTAGGTCCTACCACAAGCCCCACTTTATGGATTAGGAAACTGAGGCACGAATAGATTAAGTAATGTGCTTAAGACCCCACAGCCAATTATTGGAAGCCAATAATTGGAAGAGAATATCAAGCCCTCACGGTTTTGCCATACAACAGGGGAGATGACGCTCGGTATTTCTATAGAACACCTCCCTCCGCTTCCTCCTGCTGGGACAGAGAGCTGACCGTACCTCCCAATCACCTGCTTGCCAGGGATTCCGCTGGGAGTGTTACTTACATTTACTCTCACTGGACAGACCCCAATGTCAGCCTCCTCATCCCCATTTTACAGACAAAGACACTGAGGCTTGGAGAGGCAGTCTGACTCGTACTGAGTCGCACCCACAGTGGGAAGAGTTGGAGCGGGGCCCGGACTGGTGGGGGACACCCCCCTCGCTCTGTGGTGAGGACCTGGATGAATGGGGCGCAACCGTGGTGTGCAGTGGAATGTTCTGGGCCCATCCCAGCTCTCTCCCAGCACATGTCCAGAAAACCTGTCCCCAGGGAGGGCGGAGGGGTCTGGGCGCCCCATGGGCCGTCCCGTCTGAGGCCTGATTCCAGCTGACCTTGGCATCGGCTCCTCCAGGTCCACAGCCTGACCCTTGTTTTGCTCAGAAACCCCACACATCATTTCACACAGGAAATTCAACCTGGCCTTCTCACGTCCTGTTCTCAAGAAGAGAGGAAAAAAACCTGTAAAGTCAGTCACTGTGTTGTTTTTTAAACAGACTTTGAAATGTTTCCTGAGAGGGAGGGAGAGCTCAAGAAAAGGAGAGATAGAGAAGATAGAAGTGGGAGGGAAACCGTGTCAGAAGGACAAAGAATGAGAGAGAGAGAGAGAGAGAGAGGCAGGATAAGGGGCTTCTGGGAGGGAACCAACGTGGAAAGCTTTGGGAACAGCCCTGGGGAAAACCTGCGGCCAGCGGGGGTCCCCTGGCCTCCAGCTACCCCCCAACCTTGGGCCAGGTCGGGGCAGATAGAGGAGACCTGCTGCCGAGTGGACAGACAGTGGTGGCGGTGGCTGCGTGCTGCTTGTGGGAGGCCACCGTGACGTATCTGGGAATTTCGGGCCGGGTGCTGGCAGCTGGAAACTGGCCTCGGCGGGAATATTGACACCACGGAAACTGGCTGACATGACAAATCAGGACTTCTTTCCTTTTCTTCTCTTTCCTTTCTTTTTTTCTTCCCTTTATCTCTTCTGAAGAGCCCGCTTACCACCAGCACACCACTGCCCAGGGATTCATTCCAGCCCTGTCTCTTAATAGCTGTATGGCCTTGGTCTTGTAGCACTCTGCGGTCCTCAGTTTCCCCACTTGTGCTATCAGAAGGAGAATCCCCATCCAAGAGGGCTGTTGGGGAACCGAGCTCAGAGTCTGCCTGAAGTGCCCACACGTGGACACTATCACATGGCCCCTTCTTCCCTGGGACAGCTCTGAAGCCTGTCCCCTTGGTCCTCTTTACTTCCCCTTGCCAGCTGAGGTTTCCCTGGAAAAGAAAAAGGGATTTAAGCTTCACCCTCCGTTCAGTAGGAAAGCACTGATCCTCCTACCGGGGACACTCCTATGTTTCTAAGGCCCTTGTCTTTTTTTTTTTTTTTTTAAGATTTTATTTATTTATTTGTCACAGAGAGAAATCACAAGTAGGCAGAGAGGCAGGCGATGGGGGGGGGTGGCGGGGAAGCAGGCTCCCTGCTGAGCGGGGCTCCATCCCAGGACCCTGAGATCATGACCTGAGCTGAAGGCAGAGGCTTAACCCACTGAGCCACCCAGGGGCCCCAGGCCCTTGTCATTTTAACTCAGTGTGTAGTTCTTGAGTTCTCTGTGAGCACAGCATGGCAGGGACGGCATGGGAAGGGATGGGGAGGCCAGAGGAAAAGATAGAGATGATTAAGATAGATTTCCTGGAGTCACAGGAATGCAAGATGAGGTGGCATGTCCAGAAATGACTGGCACTAAGAAACAAATGACATGTGGCTTTGAAACATGGAAATCAGGGGAAGCTCCCAGGAAAGGTCACATTTGAACTGGGTGGTCCTTCCTTTCCTCCTTCCCTTCCTTCTTCCCCTCCCTCTCTTCCTTCTTCCGTTCCTTCCCTCCTTCCCTCCCTCCTGCCCCTTCTTCTTTCCCTCCCTCTCTCCTTCCCTTCATTTCTTCCTTCCTTCCTTCCCTACTTACCTTTCCTCCCTCCCTCCCTCCCTCTCCATCCCTCTCTCCCTCCCTCTCTTCTTTTCTCCCTCCATCCTTCACCCTTCCTTTTCATCATTTAATCATAATTTATTCATCCATCATTCACCATTCAGTCCAGACTAGGTGTTGAGGACACAGAGAAATAACATGCGCACCCCCCCGCCCCCCGCCAGCCTCCAGGGGCTCCCAGGCAAGTGGGGAAGACAAACCCACAGGCAGCCTCTTGCCATGTGGTATGGTCCCCTTTACAGGCCGGTGGGATTGCGACCATGGGGATGGTGAGGAGGACAGTCCAGGGAGCAGAGGCCGGGAGGCTGGACTAGTCAGAGTGTGTTCAAAGGTCCTGAGGAGGCTGAGTGGCCACAGGGGCACAGGAGCTGGAAAGGGAAGTCAGGCCCTTGAGCACCTGAGGCAGGACATCTCCTTGTCATCGCGCAGGAGTGGCTCCAGGGACCGGCAGGATAAGGAGAGGAGGTGGGAGGAGGGTCCTGGAGATCAGGCTGCCCCACACCAGATGGCCTTCTCGGCAGCCTCGGAAGCCTCGGCCTTCTCTTCTGCAGAGCTAGGGAGCTGCCTCCCTCGGCAGTGGATGTGTCCGCATCTGTCCTCCTTTCCTCTGGAAACAACATCCGGGCTTTCTTGTGAGGCACGGCCTCTCCTCCATGCTCCCTCTGGATGGTTCTGCCTCACCTCATCACGAGTCAGACCGGGTCACTCCTCTGCTCAAAATCCCCCTCCCTGGCAAGAGAAGGCCAGCTCCCCACAGCAAGCTTCAGGCCCTACAGGATCTGGCCTGGGTTACTCTCCAGCTGCCCCTTTCCCACCCGTGGGCCCCATTCACCAGCTCCAGTCACACTGGTCCTTGCGTGGCTCCTGGATCATGCCAGCCTGCTCCCACCTCAGGGCCTTTGCTCGTGCTGTTCCTCAGCCTGAGAGGCAGTCAGGGCACAGCGCACACACTTGGTTCATTCAGGTCTCTGCTCGATGTCCTCTCATTAGGGAGGGCTTCCTGACCCCTGAGTGATTTTCCATCCACTTATCCTACTTGCTGCTTCCTCTGTAATGCTCTCTGCTATCTGACATGTCCTACCTTCCCTTTCGCTTTGTGGTTTATTATTTCTCCCTGACGCCTCCACTGGAGTGCTGACTGGGGGGTCAGGGCCCTTCTGCTCAGCTGCACCCCCAGCGCCTGGCAGAGTCATCATGCAAGGGCCAGCGGGGAACCCTGGGGGAGGTGGTGAAAGACTCGGCACCCTTCCCACCTTCAGATCCCAGCCTAGCCACTCACTAGTGTGTCACCTTGGACACGTCACTTAACCTCCCTGCACCCCATTTCCCTGACCAGTGAAAAGGAATACAGTTGCCTCCGCCCTGCCGAGTTGCTGAAAAGACAGAATGCAATGAGACCGTACACGTGAAACCCTTGTAGGACACTTGACACGTGACGGTTGCTCGGTCCGGGTTTGCTGCGGTTATTACCAGCAGCTACTTGGAATAAGGCTCCAGCCTTGTCCTCCGGTGTGGGATCCAACAGCTTTGCACATGCTGGATATGTGACATTGGGGAGTGACCCCTCTGAGCCCCCGGGTTCCTCACCTGCCAGAGAAGGAAGCAGCATCTGCCTCATCAGGCTTTTATCAGGATAGAAGGTTAAGAAGCCCATGACCTATGCTCAACACGTGGGAGGTACCCATCGTCAGCTGTGATGTCCGATCCAACAGGGAGTGCCCAAGCTTACAGACACCCGCAGTGGCTCGTTAGGGGCTCGCTATGGGGTCTCAGCTGGCTGGAGCCATGGCCGGTCTTACACGTTCATTCAACAAACGCTCACTGAGTATCTGTATGGGCTGGACACTGTTCTGGGTGCTGGGGATGCAACAAAGAACAAGACAGGCAAAGACCCCAGCCTCTGGAAAGCTTTTGTTTGCATGTAATAAGATGAAGTGTCAGAGGGATACTTGTGCCAGGGCCGGACATGGGTCCAAAGTATTGCAGGAAGAGGCTGGTCTGAGCTGTGGCACACGGGGCAGGGGCCCAGGCCTTGGAGATGCACTGACTGGCTGACTGCTAAAATTGACACTGGGATTCTTAGCTGCATTACTAAAGGTAGCGCACCCAGAAGAAGGAGGTGAGAGTCTCCTTCTCCCCTATAAGGCTCATACACACCCTCCAACCCCCAGCAACAGGGAAGGTCTGGCTCATGAGTGGACCTCTATGTCTGTACCTGCTGCTACCCACTCTTGCATCTTCTGTAAATGCCACCTTTATTCTCTCTCGAGAACTCCCCAACACCCTCTTCCCTAACAAATACACACATACTTTCGGTCCATGTGATCTGGGTGGAAATGACACCATTCCCCAGCTCTGGAGATAAACATGTGGCCAAAGTTTGACCTGTCAGAGCACCGGATCCCACCTCTAGCCATTGGCTTAAGGGAGAGAACATTACCCAGGCCAAGCCAATGAGACTCAATTCTGGGACTTTGCCTAGAATTCTGGGATTGCTAAACTGATAAAATGTAAAACTTTGGTTGCTTAAGGCCTCTAAGGGAAAAGGCCTGCCTGAAAATGAGGCCAAGACAGCCTTATGGAAAGCTGTAGAAGGAGAATAAGAGAGCCTTATCCCTGATAATATTGTTTGAACTTCTGGATCCAGCCATGCCTGAAGCCATAACCCCCTGGAATTTTTCAGTTATATGAGCCCATAATGAAGCTGGTTTGAGAGAGAGTTCCATGATATGGAACTACATGAGTCTTGACAGTTCAGCCCCAGAAAACCCATTTGGAGAACTGTTGGTCTACCAGATCACAAGCAGAAAAAGGCAAAGACAGTGTGTGTGTGTTGTGAGGGGTTGGGTTCTTCTTGAAACCATGTCATTTGAGAAACAGTTGAAGGTACTGTAACCTGGTGGCAAAGTACCTGGGTTTTGGCATCAGTGCAGGTCTTCTGCTCAGCTCATATTCCTTAGGTAACCTTAAGCAAGCCCCTTCACATCTCTAAGGCTCAGGTTCCACCTCTTTAAAATGGGCACAACAACAGTGTCTACATCAAAGAGGCTGACATAAGATAATATGAGAAATGTGCTTGGCTCAGCATCTGGAGAGTAGCTGATAGAAGAGCTGACTTAGAGGCCTGGAGGGGCTCAGAGTGGACGAGGGATTGGCATAATGCTGGACTGGGGCTGGACTGGGGCAGGAAGTTGTGGGGGTGGCTAGAGGGAAGAAGGGGGCTGATGAGTAAAGTATAGAGGCAGACTTCAGTTCAGCATGATGAAGAACTTCCTCCTAGTCAAAGGTAGCTAAAAATGGCATGGACTGCCCTGATAGGTAATGAGCTCCCTGTCACTAGAGGTATTCAACCACTTGGAAATACTATAGCAGGGATTCAAGCATTGGGCAAAGGGTTCCTGAGTTCCATGAGGGGTGAGGAGGAGTCATGAACCAGACTTCAGTTTTTAGCCAGACTGTTTTCCAAAGGAATGTTTAAATTCTGGTTCCAGCTCCAACCCCCTTCAAAGGAATCTCTAGGCTTCATCACGCTACTGTGCTTTTCCTTCAGATCTGCAGTTCCAAATTCAGGCCAATTCAGTCCTTGGATCTGCCTCAAGGCAGGGAGCAAACAAATATGTAGGAACCATTGTCAGGTCGTAGAAAGGAGGGACACCTGGCCTCCTGGCCCAGGCAAACTCAGCATCTGTCTCAGGGATAGTCACCTGAGCCAAGCCAATGAATGTCAATCCCAGAACTTTTGCAGGAATTATTAAAAAGGAAGCCTTCCCTTTCTGTGGTTGGCTAAACTTAACAATGTTAGAACTTCTGGCACCTTTCTTTGCACCTCCTGAGGAGAGCTTGCTCACAAATGAAGCCAACACAGAGGAAGGCAGGATAGAGAGAGTGCATGAGAGATTTTTAAGGAACTGGCTCACTTTATTGTAAAGGCTGGTAAGTCCCAGATCTGCCAGTCTCAGACCAGCAGCCTGAGACCCAGGGATGAGCTGATGTTGCAGCTCCAAGTCCAAAGGCAGACTGCTGGCAGAATTCTCTCTTCCTCAGGGAAGTCAGTCTTTTTTCTCTTAAGGCCTTCAACTGATTAGATGAGGCCCACCACATTATGGAGAGTGACCCACTTTACTCAAAGGCTACTCATTTAGATATTAGTGTCATCTAAAAACTAACTCTCCAGCAACATCTTGACTAGTGTTTGGCCAAATATCTGGGTCCTATGGCCTAGCCAAGTTGACACATAGTATTAACCAACTAGCCAAGTTGGCACATAGTATTAACCATCACTTGAAATGACCAAGCGTCCTGACTGGAGGCACGGGGGACCAGATGACCTTTCTGTGCTTCTCTTTATCTCAGGCACTCCACCTGGAGCAGAGGCAGTGAATGGAATGTCTTGGAAAGAGCACTGGATTAAAGAACCAGACCTGAACACAAATTTCTTCTGTTCTAAGAAAAAAAAAAAATGAAAAAGAAAGAGCAGGTTGAAATCGAAGTCAGTGTGGAAACAGCAAACCACTCATGTCTGCTTCCTCCAACACCCCATTGGGTGTTCTACCTGGAAGCATAAAGCCCAGAGTAGGAACCTCCAGATTCTGACCTTGGGAACCGTCCAGAGTAATCCCAACTCTGACACTTGTTGTCTGTGTGACTACAGATTATTCCTTAGCCTTTCTGAGCCCAGTTTCCTGACATGGAAAGTGAAGATGCCGCATTCTCATGCAACTATTAAAGAGGCAAGGATGTGAAATTTAAGGCCTGTATATAGTGAGTGCTTAATGTATGCAAGCCAAATCTGAGCAAAGTAGAAAAGCCACTCAACGGATTTACTGACCTATGCCACACAGCACTCTGTGCAGGCATTAAGGAGACACCCGGAAATGGAAGCTGACATCTCAGCAATAGAAAGCACAGAAGAGTAGAAGAATGAGACTGGCAGCTGGGGACTTCCTGGAGGAGGAAGCTGAAGCAGGGCCACGAACCACGAGCTTGAGGTTGAAAGACACAGAACCTATTTTGTCCGGGCCAGGACAACATGTGTGATGAGAAACAGCGTGAGAGTTGCCTGGAAGGCCTCCCTCCACCTCCAGGCTGAGGAGTGCAGAGGTGATACTACCAGTCCCAGGGAGCTACGGGAGGCTGTAGACCAGGAGAGGACCAGGCATTTTGCATCCAGTGGGCCAGAGGATGCCACCCCAGCCCTGGTTCCAAAAGTGAGTGGCTTCTGCCCACGCCCTCCCCAGGCTTCCCAGAGGCCCAGCTGAGCAGTGAGAACCACGGAGGGAAGCAGACAGCACGCGGGGCCGTCTGACACCTCGACCACATACAAGACAAGAAGCTTATCTGATGTGCCTTCATGTGCAGCGCTGACAGAGCCGGTGAGGGAAGTGTCTTGATTTCTCTCTTGCTTCTGATGGCTCTGCCTTGGAAATTCTACTCTAGCCTCGTTGGTGGGCAGGGATGGGTATCAGGCTATCATCATTCCCACCAGAGTGGCAGGTCCGGGAAGGACAGGGGGCCGTGTCCACTCACACCATCAGAGTAGCTGGCTCTGAGATGCTGGAAAGATCTTTCTCTCTCCTCTGCACCCCATGGCCCGAAATCCCGCCATCTCAGCTCCCCCACCTTTTGGCCTGTTCTGTCCGCTCACCAGAATGTGGGGTGGAATGCCATGGGTTGGGGTTGGAGGCGTGGGGCTGTGGGGAGGGGGAGGCTGGGAAGATTATTCTGTGGTCCAGGCCTCGAAGGGGTCACTCTTACTACTTATGGGCAATAGATTCTGCTGGGAAGAGGATGAGAAAGCATAGGGATTTGGAAGGATGGGGTCAGGAAGAAGTGGGCAGGGTACGGCGAAGACTGCGGCCCTGGGACTTTTGCAGCCAATCTCTGCCTTCTTTGGCCCAGAGTTCCTCTGCGAGTCATTGAGCTTCCCAAGCTTCCAACCCTCTTCCTACCACTCCAAACTTTGCCACAGAGCTCCTGGGTCTCCCAGGCCATGGTTCACCAGTTCTCTGAAGATTCAAGATCTTCAGGGACTTTCTTTCCCCACCTGCTCTGAATCTGGGTATCCCAAGAAGACACCTCCTCCCTGCAGCCCTCCAGGAGAGCCTGCCCCTCTGTCTACTCCCACTATCAAGACTGCTTCCAGGTGCTGCCCCAGACAGTTCCCCTCTTGTCTCCTGTTGAACTCTCTGCTCCTCTAAGTCATGCTCCTTCTTGTCCCCCCTCCCCAGTGTCCTGGTCACACCTTCCAGCCTTCCAGCCCTTGGATCCCAGAGGGCCCTTTTCCTCTCTGCTCCAAGCCTGAAAGGATGAATGAATCCATGAGGGGATGACTGAATATGTAAATGTGGCTGGCTTCTGGTGGCTTCTGCTGCCTCTCCTGCCTTACCTCAACCCTACACCCCTGAAGTCATAGCTGATGTGACCCAGCATCCCGGCCCCCAAATCCAATGGTCACATCTCAGATTCTCTCCCTACAGCATTTACCAGCATTGATGACACCTTCCTTCCAAACCTCCCCTGGACCCCCTCTGTATTCCCTTTCTTTTCTTTTTTTTTTTTAAAGAATTTATTTATTTGACAGAGAGTGAGAGAAGGAGAGAGAGAGCACAAGTGGGGGGAGCAGCAGAGAGAGAGGAGGAAGCAGGCTCCCTGCTGAACAGGGAGCCCGATGCGGGACTCGATCCCAGGATCCAGAGATCATGACCTGAACCGAAGGCAGAGGCTTAACCCACTGAGCCACCCAGGTGCCCCTGTATTCCCTTTCTGATTCCCAGTCACCTTTCTGATCTCCCCTTCCTCCCTGTCCCTCAGCACCCAGCTTCCTGCCCTCGGTCTAGATCTCTTCACACCTAACATTTCTGTGGCCATGTGCAGGCGGGTGATGACCAAAGTCCTCAGTCTTCTCTTGCTGGCTCCAGAGCTACGCATCTACCTGTCTGCTGGGCCCTTCCAGCAGGAGACGTGCTCAGACGTGGCAGGACCAACCCTGACCCTCACAAGGCTGGACTCCATAGGCTCCGCCTGGTGCCCCTACCATCATTCACCCAGGCTCCCCGCCACAGACTCAGAGGCATTCTCCATTCATTCAACCCAGCTTCCTAAATGCCAATTGACTCCATCTCCCACCCCGCACTCCTGCATAGCCATCATCCTGTTTCTGGACTGGGTGCCCCCTGTTGGACATCCCCCTGCCTCCAGGTGCCCCCTCACCTCTCCCTCTCCCACCCAAACCCCTCCTCCCACCCAAGTAACTCTTCTCGAATGCAAATCAGAGCCTCCCTTCCCTTGCTCAATACCCTTCATGGCTCCCCATTGCTAGCCCAAGGCTAATCGCAAAGCACACCAGCCATGTCTTCAGAATGGACTTTTGCCTGGGCAGTCAGTTAACTGGCTCAGTCAGTTAAGCAGCTGCCTTCGGCTCAGGTCATAATCTTGGGGTCTTTGGATGGAACCCCTCAGCAGGCTCCCTGCTCAGAGGGGTGTCTGCTCCTCCCTCTTCCTCTGCCCCTCCCCACCGCTTGTACTCGCTCTCTCTCAAATAAAATAAAATAAAATAAAATAAAATAAAACATTAAAATATCCCATGCAATATTTTGAACCCTGTATTTTTATTTGCCAGATCTGACAACCACGGGCTCGGAGCCAGCGCAAGCTGTCAACCTCCCCTGCCTACCAATGCCTTGACTGAGGGCTGCCTAGATTGACCCTTGGTGTGCCAGAGCCAGCCTACTACAGGGGGAGGGCAGGGAGACGGGAGCCTTCTAAAGGCACAATCTCATCCTGGCCACTGCCTCAGCCCGGAGCCCATTTCCCTGTGCCCATGTGCCTTTGGCAGCCCCCTCCCCTCCCCACTACCTACCACTCTCCACCCCTGCTTCCACATGTCATCTCCCTGACCGCCTACCTAAACCAGCCCCACACTCACTCTCTGTTCCTTTTCCTGCGCTGGTCTCCCAGAAGTGGGACCCCGCCTGGCCCAGAGCTCACTTACCTTTGCTGCTGTTGACCAATGGGGACCCAGCTCACCGTTCACGGTGAATCTCAGAACTAAGGTTTGTGCCTGGTACATCATAGGTCTATGGGACATGGAAGAAAGCAGGTCATCCTTCCATTTGGCTCACTGCCCCCAGGAGCTACACGGGAGGTGGCAGGACACACTTCCCAGGCTCCCTGAAACAAAGGGCACCTCACGGAGCAGTGACACTTGCCAGACAATTGGAAGCACGGGATGGGCGGGGCCAGAGGGGTCTTTGGAGAGTTGTCACTCAAGGATACGCGGATGCTGGGCTACAAATTTGGGAATCCGTGTTTTCACAAACCCCAGATGCACGTGGGTCACAGACATCTGCCCCCATGTATGATGGAGACGGTTACCGCGGTGGTGTCTACAGCACCTTGAGACCACATTTCTGGGGCGGTCATCCCCCAATTCAGGCCCAAATGGTTCGCTCCTCACAGAATAGCTCCTGTCTGTGAGTGGGGCCATCCTCCCAGGATCCCTCGGGAATTTTATGAGAACTAGAGACCCTTTCCTTGGAAAATTCACATTTTCCATGACTTTGTGGTTTTCAGGACCCCCCCAAAGCTTCTGTACTCAGGGAAAGAATGCCCTTTGTAAGATAGGATCTATCCACGTGGGAGAAAACTGATGAACATTTAGGCAGGGTGATGACATTTGGGGACAGAAAGGAGAGAGGAAAAGACACTGACTCAAGAGAAAGCTGTGCCCCCAAATTCTGACAGTGTTTAATTCTGGGTAATAGGACGAGGGCCATTACACATTATTTTCTTTGGTCTTTCCAACTGCTCGGCGTTGAACTCTGAAGACTTCTGCAGTCAGGGCGGAGAGAGGAGCAGGACTAGGCCTGAGCGGGGAGTCGGCTTCGCTGTGGCCCCGGTCCTTGGGGCCATTGACCTGCCCGATCTGAGCCTCTGTGATTCCACGCATTAAGTGGGGATGGATGGTGACACCTCGGTCAGCAGAGGAGGGTGACAGAGGAGGGAGGATAACACGGGGAAGGTACACATAGAGGGGAGCTCAACACCCCACCAGCCAGCGCTCCCCGCCTGCCCCAGGCTTTGGAAGAGGCAGCTTCAATGGTCTGTGATCTGCTCCCTTGAAAAGGAGAAATCAGGGGTGCCTGGGCGGCTCAGTGGGTTGGACCTCTGCCTTCGGCTCAGGTCATGATCTCAGGGTCCTGGGATCAAGCCCCGCATCAGGCTCTCTGCTCAGTGGGGAGCCTGCTTCCCCCTCTCTCTCTCTGCCTGCCTCTCTGCCTACTTGTGATCTCTCTCTCTCTCTCTCTGTGTCAAATAAATAAATAAAATCTTTAAAAAAAAGAAAAGGAGAAATCAGATGTCTTTGTGTGAGGGGCAGGGGTAGAGTGGGAGCTGGAAGCTGGGAATGGGGGTGGAGGGAACTTCTCTTCAGCCCCCTCAAGAAACCTGGAGGGCACCTTCCACTCCGGGGACAGGACCCTTTGCTGAGGGACTTTGGTGCGGGGACCCTGCAAGGACTCCAAGGGAGCCCCCCTCCCCTGGGGAGGCCTGAGGGGTACCGCTGAGCCTGTGGGCCTGGTCCCTGGGGCAGACGGGACCTGCTGAAACAAACGGTCTGCCAGTTAGCCATCCCAATCTGATCCCCTGATGCCTTCCCAACCCTCAGCAGATAATAAAAGTTCAGAGAGGTGAAGACACTGGCCCAGGAAGCACAGCCAGCCTGCGGCAGAGCTGACAGTTAAATCTGGCACCATCAGCTGCCACAGGGCCTTCTGACCCTGGCAGCATGGGCAGCATTTCCAGGGTCCAGGCTCTTTCCATCCACTGCTTCATCTGAATCCACGCTGCCCTGTGAGGTGGACGCCATCATGCATGTTTTACAGTTGCGGGAGTTGGGCCACACGTGGGAGGGCACACACACACACACACACACACACACAGAGCTTAAGGAGGTGACAGAATGGGGATTGAACCCGGGTGAATAAGGCCATGCCTTTCTACTGGTGAATTCACCTCAGTTCGGCTCAATGAGTCTGTATGGAGCAGCCACGGTGCGGTGAGCCCTGTGCTGGGCCTTCTGGAAGGGAGGTCTCTGCTGTTGGGCCCTGGGCAGAACACTGAGTAGCCCGTTCAGGATTCCAGCCAGCAAGGGGTCTCAGCTACATGTCAGCCTTCTGGGGCCACTGAAACAACCACAAACTGCGGGGCTTAAAACAACTGAAAAGTATTCCTTCATGGTTCTGCAGGCCAGAAGTCCAAGTTGAGTGCTGGCAGGACCATGCATCTCCAGAGGCTCTAGAGAGGCCTTCCGTGCTTTGTCCAAGGCAGCCAACAACGTTCCTTGACTTGGGCCCACATCCCTCCAACCTCTGTTCCTTCTTTTCTGGGTTACCTTCCCTTGCCTCATTCTTCAAAGGACACATACGGCAGCAGTTAGGGCCACCTGGATGATTCCAGAGAATTGCCTGATCTCAAAATCCTTAATTTAAATCCCATCTGTTTCCATATAAAGTAATAATCACCCTTCTGCTCTAGAAGGTTCTGGAGATTAGGATGTGGACATATGTTTTGAGGAGTCACCGACCAACCCACAAGAGCCAGGTTGGCCTGGGTGGGTAGCTGGGAGAGTGCCCGTTTCTCCGAAGTGGCAGGCCCTCCAGGGAAGCCCCCGTGAGTGGTACCAGGGATGGGGACAGATTCAGAGGAGACAGGCTCATCTCTAGGGTGGTTGGGACTGGAACCCCAGGGCTAACCTTAACAGGAAGCCACCCGCAGAGGCTGGTGAAGGGAGTGGAGGTGGGGAATCACCATGCCAGCCTGTCCTCAGCGACAGGGGCTGAAGATCTCATGCATCCCCGACCCGGCCCCCCTCACCCCGCAAGGAACTAGTTCTTTAGAGAAAACTATACAAATGCAACTCTGATCACATCACACCCTCACTCCAAGACTTGTCAACGCTGTCCTCACCTGGGATTGCTTTCAAACCCGCCTCCCACCAAGACAACCTCTGCCTGCCTGCTCAGCCTCTCTTCTCCCAGCCAGCCAGCACCTTCCATCACCTCCTGAACCAAGTCAACCTCTTGCCCTCCTCTGTTCTTGGCCCATGCAGTGCCTCCAGCAGGCCTACCCACCCAGAACTTGCCCCCCGACATGTGGGCCTACCCCCGCAAGAACAGCTGTCACTGACCCCATGAAGCTTTTATAACTAAAATGAAATGATGCTCTGTGAAGTTTCTAGTTGCTCCATCGGACTCTAAGTCCTGTGAGGCGTGATATCAGACCTGTTGTGTTCACTGTTGTATCCCCAGCCCCAAGCTTCCAGTGTAACACACAGTAGGTGCACAAGATGTAGGTATTGAGTAAATGAAATGAATTTTTGGCCCAAATATCCAAGCTCCCTCTTCTTCAGTGTTTCAGCAAAGAGGAGACATTCATTCACTCATGCATTCATTCAACAAACATTGGTGGATGCCCATGCTGGGAGCTGGGGACGCACTTCCTGTCTTCCAAAACTCTCACCGGTGGAGGGGGCTGGACACACAGAACAGACACAGCTAGAAGTATGGATAGGACAAGGAGCCCAGATAAGGAGCAACTTCTCCAAGGACAAGGAGCTGCGGCAGGGAGGAGGCAGGTCTCCCGGGGGAGGTTACGGCAGGGGTGAAGTCACTGAGATGGAAAGCAGCAGGAGCACTAGAAACATCTTTCGAGGTCTGGAAGGCAGGGGTGGGAGGAACACGTGCAGGGAATCCCGGGGCTGCCTGTCCATTGTGGGAAGTCAGTAAAAGCTCAGAGAGGATATGGACAGGTGTCCCACTTATTTGGCTGACAGGTGGAGGGCCCAGAGGTGGTATGAGGATTCTTTCAAGGGTAAAGTCACCAGTAAATGCAGAGTGGAGAGTGAGCGAGGATCCAGGGTGGGGACAGCGTGGATGGCAGTGCCATTCACAGAAGGGGGGATGGCATCTGATGAAGTCACTTTGGGAGCTGTGACGTTTGCATTGTCCGTGGGAACTCTGGGCGGACACTCTGGTAGGTAGGTGGCCACTTCCACAGGTATTGCTTCTACTCCATCCCTCCCTCAGAGCTGCTCTCCACCTCTCTCTACCTCCTCTGCACACCTGGGAACTGACGCCAATGGCCTGCCTCATCTGGGCTCTGTGCCCTCTGGCTTCTGGGTCTGTGCCCTCTGGCTTCCCAGCCCAGGGGTGGGGGTGGGGGCTCAGCCAGTGGGAGTCACCGGCAGGAGGCATTCCTTCGCCCTATATCTGCATTCCTTCCCTGAGTCATCCCCTCTACTAGGGATGTTGAGTTCCTGGTCCCTTTGGGCTGAAATATAGCTTCCCACAGCTGCCGGCATCAAGGGGGGTATCAGCATCCCAGGCCGGCTCCCTTAACCCCACCCACATGTCCCTAAAAAGTTGCTTCGCCGAGGCCACTTGGTTAGACCTTTGAGGGTACCATCCATTTCCTGCAGGATCCTGACCAATGCGCTCTTAGAAGGCATCAGTTTCTGGGTTCTTTATTTTGACTCATTGGCCAGTTGTGCAGCATGTCTCTGACTTCATGACCATGACATCCCAGATCCTGGTGTTTGGCAGAACAACCTTACCCTTCTCGCTTCTCTTTACAGAGTCATTTTGGCTCTTCTTGGCCATTTATTTTTCTACACGAGCTCTAGAAACCATTTTTCAAGTTCTGTAAAAAAATATCTTGTAGGGGTTTGGATTGGGTTTGTTAATATAATTTATAGGTTAATTTGTGGAGTATTTAAAAAGCTTTAAAAAAAATTGAGGCTCCCCAAACACAAACAAGATATTCCAAACAAAATCTTCCCCACAACTTAGAAAACAGAAGGGAGTGGATGAAAAGCATGCATTTGCCTCCACTTCCTATCTATAGAGTGTCGATGTTAGTTGGTTGGTGGTGTGTGTTTTTTGGTTTTGCAGGTTTTTTAGTCCTGAGCCTACAAGGTCAAAGAGAACAGGAAAAAAGAGAACAACAGGGTGTAGGAATCTGGAAATCATTTGAGGAAGAAGTCACTGACTTGGAAGACCCAGGAGACATGAATTCCCCACAGACAGAGCTGTGGGGAAAGCCAGGGAGCTGCTCAGCTTCCTACATGGCAAAACAGCAAAGAACCAGGGACTGGGCACAAAACATGTGTATCTCAGGAATAGTCCTGAGAACAGCAGGACTATTTGAAAATCTGTAGGAAGTAGTTAGACCCTCAGATCCTCTCCCTCACCCCACTGGAATAGTTGAGGCTTATTTTTTGGAGAGAGAAAAAAACAGAGGGTCTCTGGATAGGAGGGGACCGGCCACATAAAAGGCAGAAGCTACCACACCGAAAATGAAGGATCAAGTGAAAATAATATATATGCATTCAAGACCCTTTTGCCCCAGAACACTGGCAGTCACTTCAATATCCTCTAAGAAGAGTCTACTCCAGGGAATCCCAGCAGACTAAGGGGAAGGATCCAAAAATACGAAACAAGGAAATGACTGATCTAGATTCCTTCTATATGAAATCCAGAATCAGGCAGTCCCACACAATTATACAGAGCTTCTTATTAGAGTTCCCCCACTATTAAATAAAGCATACAGAGAAGGATCATCAGCCATATGACGAAAACCTCTACTAGGAAAGACAAGGCAAAATAAAATGAAAAAAAAAAAAAGTAACTTAAAGGAAGCACATCAGGCAGGGAGATCATATCTTTTTTTAAAATTCTATCATTAATACCCTCAGAAAGATAAGAGAATGTACTGCAACTACGCAATAAGAACAAACAGATATGAAATGTGATCATTAGAACCCAAAAAGTACAAATTTAAATTACTCTAACAGAAATGAGAAACTCAATAGAAACACCGAAAGAAAAGATACCTTCCCCCAAAGGACTAAAAAAACACAACACTTAGCAGTAGGAAATAAGAAGGAATAAGAATTTTAAAAGATACAATGTAAGGCAGGAATCTATCAAAATCCTAGAGGATAACATAGGCAGTAACTTCTTTGACATCGGCCACAGCAACTTCTTTCAAGACATGTCTCCAAAGACAAAGGAAACAAAAGCGAAAATGAACTTTTGGGACTTCATCAAGATAAAAATCTTCTGCACAGCAAAGGAAACAGTCAACAAAACAAAGAGGCAAGCCACGGAATGGGAGAAGATATTCACAAATGACACTACGGACAAAGAGCCGATATCCAAGATCTATAAAGAACTCCTCAAACTCAACACCCAAAAACCAGATAATCACATCAAAAAATGGGCAGAAGACATGAACACAAACTTCTCCAAAGAAGACATAAAATTGGCTAACAGACATATGAAAAAATGTTCATCATCATTAGCCATCAGGGAGATTCAAATCAAAACCACACTGGGATACCAGTTAGAATGGCCAAAATTAAAGACAAGAAACAACAAGTGCTGGAGAGGATGTGGAGAAAGGGGAACACTCTTACACTTTTGGTGAGAATGCAATTTGTTGCAGTCACTTTGGGAAACAGTGTGGAGATTCCTTAAGAAATTAAAAATAGAGCTACCCTATGATCCTGCAATTGCACTACTGGGTATTTACCCCAAAGGTACAGATACAGTAAAAAGAAGGGCCATATGTACCCCAATGTTCATAGCAGCAATAGCCATAATTGCCAAACCATGGAAAGAGCCAAGATGCCCTTCAACAGATGAATGGATAGAGGAAATATGGTTCATATATACAATGGATATTATGCCTCCATCAGAAAGGATGAATACCCAACTTCTGTATCAACATCGACAGATCTGGAGGCGATTATGCTGAGTGAAATAAGTCAACCAGAGAAAGTCAATTATCATATGGTTTCACTTCCTTGTGAAGCATAAGGAATAACATGGAGGACCGTAGGAGAAGGAAAGGAAAAGTGAATTGGGGGAAATCAAAGGAGGAGATGAACCATGAAAGACTGTGGACTCTGAGAAACAAACTGAGGGTTTTGGAAGGGAGGGGAGTGGGGGGAGGGGTGAGCCTGGTGGTGGGTATTAAGGAGGGCACGTATTGCATGGAGCACTGGGTGTGGTGCATAAACAATGAATCTTGGAACACTGAAAAAATAAAATTAAATTAAAAAAAGAATTTTAAAAGATATTAGAATCTTAAATAATTTAGAATTTTAGAAAGTTCAACAAAAAGAGAGAACAGTGAAAAAGAAAGAGAGAAAATGATCAAAGAAATAATCCATACAAACTACCTGGAAATGATCACTGTGAATGTTCAGATCACAGGGCTGGTTGAATGTCCACAACAGTGGATGAAAATAGAATCACAGAAAGGCACCTCATTGTAGAATTTTAGAACACCTAGGACAAAGAGAATATCTCCCAAGTTTTCAGAGAGAGAAAAAACAGGCTGTTCTTGGAGATTAGAATGTCATCAGACTTAAGAATGGCAGCACAAAAAGCAAAAATACAATAGAAAAAGATCTCTGAAAAGGAAAAGTTATTTCAAACTAGCCATAAAGTATGATTGAAATGATCATCGATGTAACAAGCTCACAAATAAATGTACCTTTTCTCAGGAAGCTACCAGAAGATGTTCTCCGTCAAAGGGAGTAAACCAAGAAAGAGAAAGAATCCAGGAAAGGAAGACTCCAGTGCAAGAGGGGCAAAGAGAATGAAAGTGAAAGATCAACGGAGAGTGAAAGAAGATCCCAGATTGACAGCTGAGCAACAGGCTAGAGAGCAACCCGTCCAGACTGGAGAAGGTAGGGGGTTCCAGGAAAGAGGACTTCAAAAATTAAAATAAATAAAGTACCTGTTGTTATTGAATTTCCTAGTAGGAAGTTTGGACAACTCATGGAGAGTTTGGGATGAATCAGTGGTAAGTACACAGAAAATTATGCAAATGAAAAGCTAAACAAACTACAACTCCAGGGAAAACAAAAAGCTGTGCAAGCAAGGAAATGTAATCAAAATGTAATCAAAACATACATATGACTCAGCTGTGAAAAAAGCATTTACCCAGTTGTAAAAAGGCAAATAGTAACAATTAACCTAACTAAAATAACTGTCCTGAGAGGATGGAAAGGGCGCATGGTAAAGAGAGGGCCAGACAGATGGGAGCCAAATCCTCTTCCCTGGTGGAAGGTCAACAGGTAATGCCTAGAAATGAAGAATCACAATGAGCTTGGTAAGCATGTTTTTTGGAGAGATAGAGTAAATACTAAAAGGAGCAGTTAAAGGAATTGGAAATGGTTTCTCTAAGGAGTGAAAAGGAAAGTCTTTTAGAAACATTTGACTAGTTAAACTAAGAGCATTTATAACTTTGAAAAAAATAAAAGCTAAAATAAAAAAATAAAAAGACAGACAAAGCAGTCTTCTCTGGTGGAAACGATGGAGAGACCAGACTCCCCCCTCTTCCATTCAGCTTAATCCTTGGTACATCCCTGCTCCGGGCCACCCCAAGGTATTGCCTACCAGGGGTTCCACCAGACACTATTTAAAAACCAAGGGCTAACAGCAGAAGCATGGAAAAGGGAATCTCAAGCCCTGGGACAAGTGGTGGGGGAGTGATCTTGAATCCCACCAACTGTGCCAACACATCAGTTTCCTGATGTCCTGGTAGTTTAGAAGGGTTGAGAGCAGATACAGATGAAGGTACAGCTGTGTGAAACAGTGACTCCTTGCCTACAAGCACCAAGAGATGCCTTAGAAATCATCTATTCAGCCTGAATAGACTGTTCCCCTACAGGACAGGTTGGCCTGAGAGTGCTTTCTGGCCTTGAGTGAACTTTGTCCAGGGGAAAAAGTAAGAACTGTTAGGGAGTCATTATTCATAGAACAACCCTCAACCAAGGAGAGAGAAGACTGGTGGATTCATACCCCGGCTCCCCCTCCCATGCAGAGCAGTTCCTCACAGTACTGCGGCTAAGTCCTCAGGGCATCCCCAAGGGCAGAGCTCCAGGTGCCCAGAATGGCTGCTTATTTCTGGTACCTTCTATGGATGGGCTACCTCTCCTTCCTTGTGTCACCCTCCCCTCCCTCATCCCTGCTTCCCGGGGTCACTCCCCAGATACATTGCTTACACATATTCCTGAGATTTGGGGTCTGTCTATAGGGGAACTGAAACGAGGACAATGATCTCACCCCCTCCCTCCACCGATGAGGAGAAATGACCCAGGGAAGGAAAGGAATTTGTCTGATTTTACACAGCAAGTCCCTTGCGGAGTCTGACATCACAGAAAGAGCATCAGGCGATGAGTCACTGGATATAGATCTTGGCCTTAGCTTCGTGGCCTAGGGCAAGTTCCTGTCCCTCTCTGAGCCTGGTTTCCCTAAGTGTCAGCCTCAGCCTGTAACCTCACTGACTACAGGGGCTTTCTCCTTGCCTCAAAAAGCCCCTCTTCCTGCAATGCTACCTCTTATGTATAGACGCTTAAAGCACCCTAGTTTATTTGTTTTTTTTTTTTTAAGATTTTATTTATTTATTTGACAGACAGAGATTACAAGTAGGCAGAAAGGCAGGCAGAGAGAGGGGGGGAAACAGGCTCCCTCATGAGCAGAGAGCCTGATGCGGGGCTCGATCCCAGGACCCTGAGATCATGACCTGAGCCGAAGGCAGAGGCTTAACCCACTGAGCCACCCAGGTGCCCCTAAAGCACCCTAGTTTAAAGACAAGAAAATGCACACACACAATGACAAGGAAGCCACAGGCCTGGATGGTAGCTAATTCTCTCATTTCCTTGAGGGTTACTGAAATTCCTGGGATGCTGGACCGGTGGCATATGAAATGCCCCACCATTTCCCAACCACATAATGACATCCCTGCCCCCCCCCCGCCTTTTGCCTAGGTCAGCAAATTTGCTGGTCGGCACACCCCTGCAAATGGGGTCATTATGATCGAGAAAAGGAGAGAGGAAGGGAGAAGGATAGAGGGGGGGAATAACTTTAAGACCAGATCAGTTCTTAAACGTTACAACCTGATGTGGCTTCCCCTGGGGCCCAGCCCTTGAGGAATTAGGAGTTGGGGGCTGGGGGTAGGGTGGGAGGTAGGAAGGGGCAGAAAAGTCTTCGGGAATTCCAACTCCACGTCTTCTAACTCCGCAAGCACAAAGGAGTCCCTTCATCTCTGGACCTCAGGGTCCTTCTCAGTACAATGAGAGTACCTCCCCTACCCCCCCCACACCCCACTTGTTGGAGGAGTAACTGATGTCCCGGGTGTCCGGAGGCAGGGGCCCACGGTCAGAGAGCCTGGTCATGAACCCTGACCTTACCATTTCACATCCAGGTTATTCGGAGCAAGTTCATCTGTTTTTCTGAGCCTCTTCTTCTCAGCTGTAAAATGAGACTAACTAAATCATGGTGAAATGGGGCTGTGGGGTTCAAATCCTCATTCCACGCCTCTGAGCCAAACCTAAGCAAGTCAGGGAACCTCTCTGAGTCTCAAGATCCTTATCTGTTAGATGGTCAGATTACCATGAGAATTAAGTGAATTAATTGTCAGAAGCTTCTTGGAAGAATGCCTGGCCCATGGTAAGCCCTAGTTTATGATTATCGTCACGGTTGTTATTATCGGGTTTGTGGGGAGACTGTGCGAGAGGGAACGGGGGAATGGGGTGGGGCACAGGACTGGCTCAGAAAGCTCACTGAATGGGAAGGGAGGAGCCCCGGGCAGGAGTGCCCAACCTGGGGCCCTCCGAGGTCTCCCTCAGCCAGCCCTGCGGGTGGGGGCACCCTTCCTGCCACCCCCCCACCCCACCCGTTGAGGAATGCCCGCCTCCCCCCCCTTTGTGGTCACACAGAGCTGTCCCTCAGCAGGTCTAGGCCCCTGGCAGAGCTCTTTGATGCTAAAAATAGATTTTTCCACCGAAAGACTCAGAGAAAGATGGTTTTATGAGCCAAAAGGGGCTGCAGTTTGGGGTTTTCTTTCTTCCTTTGAGGGGTCCGGGACACCGAGTGGGGACAGCGTCTTATGGGCAAGATTTTCCAGGTCTCGAAGGAACGCGAGAGGCCGCGGGACTGACCAGCGTCTCAGGGAGGATGTGCTGTGGCCGGAGTGACCTCTCCAGCATGCCCTATCCTGCGGCCTGGGACCGAGGCTCAGGCAGCCCTCTGCTGGGGACAGCCCCTAGCTGCCGGGAGAGTCAGGGCCTCTCCCAGTAGGGCCTTGGTGAGACTGGGTGGTAGGAATCTGCTGGGCGCCGCAAGAACCCGGGGAAGGCTGTGAGCCAGTCCCGTGCCCCCTCGGGCCACCAGCTCTGCCCTCCTCCTCCCCCTATCCCACCACCACCCCTGGGGCTGCCCAGGGCTCTCAGACCCGTAGCAGCTTCCCCTGCCAAGTGCCTGGTACGTGCCCTTCCCGGGGGTCCCCCCTCACCTACACACCCCGGGAAAGAGGGGCTTTGGGGTTTCCCCATTTTACAGGTGAGGGTGGAGAGGTGCTTATAGGACCAACGGACATCCCACATGATGACTTAGAAACCCAAAGCCGGGGTCCAAATTGGCTCTTCTGCCTCCAAGTCTCCAGCACATGGACCTCCCCTGAGCAGACTTGAGGGAGAGAAGGGAGTTCAAGGGGTTAAGGGGACATGGCAACAGCACATGTGCCGTTGAGTCCCCTTCTCATCATGTGACTGTGTGAGGCCTTTCCTTCGGGAGCCTCGGTGTCCCCGGCTGTGAAATGGAGAGAACCACCTCTGCGGGATCTGCCTGGTTGGCTTTGTGCGAAGGTGGTAGTGTGATGGGGGTTGGAGGAGCAGCGGAGATCCTTTAGTTGAGGTGGGGGACGCTCTCCCCAGAAAGAGGGGTGATGGCCCCGTCTGGGGTGGAGTTCAGCCCCCATTCTTCTCCCCCAGGTGGCCAACCCCACTGCGGGGCTCCACTGCTCCCATGCCCAATCATGTCTGCCTTTGTAACACAGGACTTAGGACTAACCCGTATCTGGATCCAGAGGGGGCACCCGTGGTGGAATTTCAGGCAGAAGGAAAAGCTTTGAGTAGAGCTGCTGGGTCCTTGGTGAGGCAGATGCTGTGGCCAAGGACAGTCATAATGTCCTCGGTGACACCGAACCTATGTGACCACACAGCTGCCCTGGCGTGGCCCTGAGGGGTCCAGCACGGGGGGGGCCCGGGAGACAGGGGCTAATGCAGAAAGTGGGAGGAGGACGGGGAGGGGTTTGGTGCTGAAGGGGGCACCGTGAGCAGTTTTTTTAAACAAACAACAGGAAAGAGAGAGGCTGAGGGCGGGGAGGGGAGAAGGAGCCCAGAAAGCCAGTGGCGGGCAGGCTGGGGTTGAATCCTGCTTCCTCCGCCTGCAAAGTGGTGACCGTGGCGGGTCTCTTTGCCTCTTTGACGGGTCCCCTGGAAACTGGGCATGGTTGGCTAGTCTGAAAGGCCACCACTGGAGACACTGTGCATAAAGCTCTCGGCGTATGTGCCTCCTAAGTGGTAGGCTCTTAGCTGCAGATCCTTTGACTTTAGCCTGGGTATCCTGGCTCCTGGGTGGGCTGCGTGGCCTGAAGGCCTCACCCTCTACCCTGAACATGGGCCTACACTAGAGCAGGGTGTAGACCTGGCTGGGGTTGGAGGGAATTGGGGAGGGGACCGGGGGAACCTTATCTTGATATCTCCATGCGGGAGCCTGAAGGTGGAAAGCCGTGGGCAGGCTGCAGTCCGTGTCACACTCCGGCACCTTCTCTGAGGCCAGCACTGTGATTTGCCAGTGGAAAGGCAGAATTTGAACTCTAAGACCACTGCCTGCCTCAATTCTGCTGCCCTTTTTCATCCAAGCTGACTCCTAGAGGTTAGAACTTGGGGATTAATCCCTGGAATTAGCCTTTTCCTCATCAGAAAATCGAAGAGAGCCAGCCCTGTCCTGCAGGATATTGGGAAGGCCCCGTGAGCACCAGAGTGTGCCATCTTTCTGAGGTTCCTAGACGAGCCCAGCAGCCAATTCTCATGATTGGTGGCATCTCTCCCCAGTCACTGTAACCCAAGGTTATGGTGAAAGTTTCAGCACTGCACACTGGTTGAGAAAACAGATTTTATCACCATTTATAGTAGGTACTTTCTTAACTAATCTCCATGTAACCAGCTCGTGTGGTTCACTGCTATTACCGGAGTTGTAGACCAATCGCTCCCCTTGGCCAGCAAATCCCTTGCTGGAATCCACACCTTCTGCTCCCACCAACCCGCTGAGCTGGCAACTTTGCAAACATCGGTTGGGTTTGTTCTCAAACCCATTGATGCCAGTTGGGTTTCCATGGTTACAAAACTTCATTGGATATTACGCCAGTGAGGGGCCATTTTGCCCTCAGTTCCATTGTACCCCCTTCCCCCTTAGGCTCTGGAATGCCGGGCTGCAGTTCTATAAAGTCAGCTGGAAGGCACTGGGAGGAGGTTAAAGGACGGGAGGAAGAGAGAGCCCCTTTTTTGTTTGTCTCAGGGCACTGCCATAGCAGCTGAGTCCCCTCTGTGTCTCCAGCAAATGCTACTCTGTTCTACTGCGCTTCTGCTTCCGCAGGTGGGGGAGGGCATGCTGGCGACACCGCCTCTCCCTGTGTCTCTCTCTCTCCAAAGGGTGGCAGTGGCTTCCTGCCGTGGCTGATCTCCGGGATCCTCCACCATCATGGTTTCGCTTCTCAGCTCTTCCATCGCCCGAGCCGCCAATAACCCCCCAATTAACTTTCCTCTGTTTCCAATACTCGAAGCGGCTTCTGTTTTCCTGGTTGGACCCTTACTGATAGCAAGACAATGTTACCAATGATACAATGTAAAACAGGAGTGTCTCTTTCTAGGAAACTAGGTTGAACACCTTGGAAAGACTTGGCCAAGGCAAGGTGCTAAGAACAAATTGAATTTGGTATGGGTGGGACATGGTCAAAGATTGGGGGAAATAGTAAAATCGAGATTCTCCTCGATGCGGGTTGCTTCGTAGGTATCTTTATACTCACATGCCACTTCAAAGAAGCCCATACCGGAAATGGCAGGAGATGCCTTCGGGGCTGGCTTAAGCCAGAAGACCAAGATAAAGACCATTGAATGCATATTTATAAGTTTAAAGTTAAAATAAAAGCTTTATGGCACGTAAATACTATTTTTCATTTAGGCAGAGGGGGAGGGGGAAGCAGGCTCCCCGCTGAGCAGAGAGCCCGATTGGGGGCTCGATCCCAGGATCTTGGGATCATGACCTGAGCATGGTGGAGGCTTTAACCGACTAAGCCACTAAGCCACCCAGGCACCCGTAAATACTATTTTTTAATGATTCCCTTCCTCAACCAAATTTCTAGAATAACCTGATCTGATTTGTTCAGAGGTCACTGTGGTATCAGGCGTTTTTTTTTCCGTGGAGAACAAGAGAAAACCCAGCAGCCCGTTGCATGCTGGGAGAGAGCACAGTCTGAGCTAAAGGAAGGGAATTCCAAGAACTGGGCAACTACTATATGCCAGGTGTGCTCCTAATATTTTCTCACTTAATCCCTTTTTGCAATTTCGAGAAGCAGGTGTTGCCATTGGCCCCATCTTATAGGCAAGGAAGCCGGCTCAGAAAAATAAATCCTCTGGCCCACAATCTCACAGCTTCAGGAGTATTCCAGAGTCAAGCCTCACGAATGTCCTTTCTGCTTCTCCAGCAGCCTCCAGGGATTCATTCAGGTTGACACATGCTTCTGAGGGGGCATATGAGGATCAGAAGCCTCCTGAAGGATGGACCCAACCAGGCATCCGGTCAGCATTCGCTGCCTTGCCCCAGGATCACACTAAGCCACCTGCTGTGTAGATGTGCTCCCAGGCCCAGAACAGTCCCCTGTGCCTCCTCCTGTTCCTGGGCCTGGACTCAGCTTCCCGGGGAAGCTGAGGGGACGTCCCCCAGGCGGACCAAGTTACTGATTATTCTAGGGGGACCCGCTTTGACACATGGAAAAAACAGCAAAGTGTGTTAGGGTGGGCTGTTAGAAACTGGAGGTGGTGTTGGTGGATCGGAAACAGCTCCTGGGCTGGGAAGCAGGGGGCCAGGCTTCCACTGACTCACAGGGTGCCCCTCGGGGGAACCTCAGTTTCCACTTCTGTCAAAGAGGGTCTTTCCTGCCATGTCTGTCTCTGATCTGTTTCACACTGACTCCAAATGGAACCAGGAGGTCAGGGCCCCTCAGCAAGTGCCGTGTGCCACTGACTCAGACAGCCCTGCCCAGGCCGGGCCAGATGGTTGGCTCACAGTGGGGGCCGTCTGTCGTCCTATGTGACCGATGCTTCTTTACCTGTGCCTACTCATAACAGACCCCAAACTGCGTCACGGAGACTCTGGCAAGGAAACATGTCTACGGAGCCATCACCCGGTTGCCTGTCCCTCCGAGAAATGTGTAATCCCCGTTTGACAGGGAAGGAAACTGAGGCCCAGAGAGGGGAAGTGACTTGCCCTAGGCCTTGTAGCTGGGATTCAGCAGAGCTGAGAGTGGAACTCAACTCTGACTCCAGAACCCTGTGGCTTTTACCATAAACCTGCTTCCTCCCCAGACAGATGACAACCCCTCACCACTACCACCGCCCACTCGCCATTGAGGAACAAAAAACTGAGCCTTCACCGGGTTCCCAAGGAGGCACAGGCGGCAAGTTTCCAAGGGTGTACTGCTCCCTGGTGACCAGTGTGGCTGCGGGCAGAAACCGGTCTCTGGGGGCTGTGGACCAGCCCTTCCTCCTTCTGCGTGCCCATCCAACAGGGGCACTCTGTTGGCCTTCAGAGACCTCCACAAGTGCAAGGATGGGTGCTGGGCCCTGGCTTCAAGCTTGGGCACTCTGCGAGAGGCCAGGAGGCAGCCCCTGGGGGCAGAGGGCTTCCCGATGTCTCAGGACTGAGCCCAGAGGGCATGGCAGGGTGCTGTGGTGTTATAGCAGAAGCCAAGCTGGTAAATCAGAGGCCGGTGTTCTAATCCCACTCACAATACTCTGTGGCCTTGCACAAGCTGACTTCAGCATCCTGGGCCTCAGTGTCTGACCTACGAAATGGGCAAGTAGAGCTTACAAGGGAAACCGTGAAAACCACCACCTTGCATGCCGCCCTCCCCCCCCCCCGCCCCGACTCTGGTCCCCACCTGCCCAGGCTTCTGGGGACAGAGTGTAGGATTAAATCATTTCCCATGTCTTTTCTACTTTGGAGTCCCTCTGAGCCTTGAACCTTCCGGGACATGAAGAATTCCAAAAGTGCCCTAATAAAGGGTAATAATGGGGGTGTGTTTGGAGGGGGAGGAGGAGACAGCCATGGAAGCAGGAAAGCCCAAGCACACTCGGCTAAAACGGAGAACCCCGAGGAGATGAAAGTGGGCAACGTGAGCAAAGGGCCTTGAGCGCCAAGCTCAGGGCTTGGAACCCAAGCTCCGCAGTGGGCTCCTTGGCACAGACGGCCCTGCTGCCAGCTTTCACGAGGGAGGCCTCCGCGGGCAGGCCGCACTGGGGTGATGCCACTTCAAGTGTTTCCCTTTGTGTTTAATCCCAGCTGCCGTGAAATCCCCCCGAAGTGCCACACATGTGGACTGTTCCCTGGCAGCAGTGGTGGCGGACCGTGGCCGGGTGTCAGCCGCAGCCCCCGGGCGGAGGGCATGGCGGGGAGCCCTACCACCCGCTGGTGGGTCTGGTGAGGGCCCTAGGGGCTCCCAGCCCGCCCAGGCCAACCCTGGCCTTAATTAAAAATGAGTCTCCTTTACAGGATCCAAACCACCGCCCAGCCACCCCCTCCGCCTGCTTTCAGTTCTGCTCCTGGGCCGTGTGCTGAGGCCACAAATAAAAGCCATCACTTTTTTTTCCCCTTCTCTTTCTCTTTCTTTCTTTCCTTCTCTCTCTCTTTTCTTTTTTTCCAAAAAGAGAGAGAGGCAGCTACAGAATCTTCTAAGAGGCCGTGACATCACAGCCCAGGTGACCCCAGCCCAGCCAATGGGCCAAGGCCGCGAGCTGGCTTCTTGCATCCTGTGAGCTGAGGCTGGGTTGACACTGTGAAGGCCTAGTCCCTCAACCACAGAACCACAGGGCCAGGCCCTCAGCCGCCTTCAGGGCCCTGCGCGGGAGCTGGTTGGCTCCTGGTCCTCCCCACCCCCGGGCCGCCCTCGCACCCACTGGAGCCCGGGCTCTGTCAGGGGCGAGACTCATTCATTCATTCCCCGTGGCGCTGATGCTGGGCCTGGCTCTGCTCTCGCTGCCCAGCGAGCTCCTCCGCCCTGGCTGCCGAAGGCTCCTTCCCGCCATCTAATGATACACTCTGCATACGCTTCTGTTGAAAATTTGTGGCTAGACATTCCTGTGGGACTGGGAATCCAAATTCTTGGGTACAAACAGAAACTTACTTTCCTTGGGGATTTTTTTTTTCTCTCTCTCTCTCGCTCACACACACACTCTCGCGTTCTTTCCTTTTTTCTTTTTCGTAGCAATAGGGGAAAAAAAGAGACAAAACAAAAAAACAAACAAAAAGCGACACCACTACCCCCCCCTTTTATTTTCAAAAAGTAACAAGGAAAAAATAAAACAACAGCCAACCAAGTCAATCCCAAGCCAACCCCCGGAAGGTCTGATTTCTCGCCTTCCTCAGAGAGGGGCATGGCATCGAACAGCATCTTCGATTCCTTCCCGACCTACTCGCCAACCTTCATCCGCGGTGAGTAACGATTGCCCAGGGCCTTGGGCTGATCCTTTTGGGTGGGGAGCTGTGGCCAGGCCTGGGACCGCGTCCCTCCACCGACCACCCAGGCTGCCTTCAAGTGCACGGCCTGCTTACCTATGTCGGCTGACTCCTGAAAGCCTGAGGTGGGAAGAGGGGTTGGTGGCCTCCGTGGTCTCCTGGAGTAGACTTTTGTGGGACTTTTATCCTCAGCTGGTGGGGACAGTAAGTGGTGGGGGAAATGGACGCCGCAAGACCTCAGCGGCCAACCTCGAAGGGTCCTGAGGTGGTGAGGACATGGAAGGTGTTCCCGTGACCTGAGGCTTCCTGCCTCACTGACGGGGCTCCGGGACCCTGCAGGCCCAGCCCGTGGCCCACCCGGGGAGCTCGGACCCTCCACCTGAGCTCAGGCAGACGCAGGCTCCGGGGCACATTCAGGTCTCCTAGAGCCAGTCCAGCTTCTGTCAAGAGCCATGAATCTGGAGATCTTTCTGAGGATCTCTCCCAGGCTTTCCAAGTCATCCTGGGCGGTGGGAAGCAGAGGGAGGAGAAGGAGGCTACAGGCGTTTGTGGAGAACTTGCATAGCTCTGGGATGCAAGAAACTGGCTGAGCGTCGGGGAAGCAGGCCTGGGGAAGGTTTACAGACTCCGCCGCAGGGGGAGAAGAAAGTGTTTCTAGGTGGCTCTTGCCTCTATTCATGGCCTAAAGTGACCCAGAGTTTTGGGCTCTGCCCTTCAAAATGGATAGGGTTCCAGGATCCCCCACTTGGAAGCTCGGATGGAGGCTGGAACTCGAGGGGAGACTTTTCCTGCCTCTGCCTGGCTCTTAGGGCTGATGAGCCCTGACCTCAGACATCCACCGGCTACTGTCCTCCCCATCGCCCCCCAGCAGGAGTCCAGATGAGGGTGTGACACCTGAGACTGGGGGTCCAGAGGCCCTGAGCTTGAGTCCCCAGGTCTTGACTACCTTGCTCAGTGGCCTTAGGCAAGGAAGGTAACCTGCCATGGTCCCAAATGGAGAAGCTCTGGCTGTGGCATTCTGATCGTCTGAAGCTGGGGATGGGCTGGGGATGAGGGTAGTACCTCGGGATTGTACACGGAGACAGGCTCTCCTCTAGAATAGAGGGGCTGAATGTATCTAAAGCTCCAAGGGCTGGGGGTTTGGGGTGGGGGGGGGCGCTGGTGTTGCCTTTCTTCAGCTGAGGTGGTCAGCTGAGATACAGAAGATGGTCTGACTATCTGTCTGCCTTTTTGCCCGTCGGTCTGTCCCGCTGCTGGCTAACAGAGTGACTCAGAGCCAGTCCCTGGGAGGCCAGCTCTGGGCAGGGGCAGAGGCACATTTGGGCTCTTATTGTTTAAAGGTTTCTTCAAGGGCTTATCTGAGGTGGGACCCTTTCCTCCTCTCTGGAGAGAAGCTGAGGCAGGCTGTACGGCTGCAGATGGGGGCTGGGGGTGGGGGGCGAAGTGGGGGGCTGCCGTCCCTGAGGCGGATGCACTCCCGCCAAACCTGGTTGTGGCTGGTGACAAGCAACAGCCTCAGGTCTGGGAGCTGACAGCCGTGGCTCCTTCCTTCAAGCTGCTCCTATTATAACGCTATTCCCTTTGTAGTCCCCAGAGCTAATTAAAGGCAGTCTGTGGCAAGAAAATAAGAGTTTATAAAAACCATTTGCTGGGTCTTTGTAATCTGTGTTTCTCCCTCCATGAGCAAGATGGAGAAATGTAGGGTTTAAAACAAAGGAATCTGGGGAGACTGGACTAAGGGAGCTGCCTCCTAAGATGGGTTCCTAAGGCCGTGGAGAGGGCAGAGAGCAGATCGGAGGGCGAGCGAGAGGAGAGCCGGTAGCTTTGGGCCCCATGTGCGCCCAGAGACAAGAGGCTGCTGGGCACAGCAGGCTGATTCCTGGTGGGCAGGGACATAGATGTGCTCTGTAAGCCGGGGTCCATGTGGACAGTTCCAGGTCTGGGGTCTGAGGCATTGGTCCACACTGGCTGGCCCCGTCTCTCCTGCCCAGCTCCATTCCCCATATCCTGCTTACAGCACGCTTACTTGGGTGATCTGTCCCCCAAGAGTCACAGGGCTGCCGTTGC
The DNA here is from genome assembly GCF_020171115.1 of Neogale vison. Lineage (NCBI taxonomy): Eukaryota > Metazoa > Chordata > Mammalia > Carnivora > Mustelidae > Neogale > Neogale vison. The sequence goes on along the minus strand of NC_058092.1, from coordinate 18,425,528 downwards.
CGAGTCTGTCCCCAGAGAGAGCTAACCTCTGGGTGGTAAAATTCTGGGCTCCACACTGAGCCACGCTGGGTCGTTAACTCCTTCTGAGCCACAGATTTTTCTGGAGCCTCAGAAAGCCTATAGACGCCTCTCAGAGTCACACTTTTTAAGGGCATGAAACCAAATCCGAAGGACTGTGCAGGGGACCAGATCTGTGGAAATACAGTTATCAAGCTGTAAAAAATGTAAGTGATGAGGCTGTGACCTCATGCCTCTGTTGTGACACACGGAGCGCAGAGAGCTCAGGAGCTCTAGCAACGGCCACCACACGGCGGTGACAAGTGAAAATGGCATTTCCAGATCCTCCGCCGCAGCCCTCACAACAGGGAAGAACATCTGTGATTTCCACTGGGGACAAAATCATTGGGGAAGGAGACACTGCATTTCGTTGGAGGTTCGCGACAGGAAAGCTGTCCCACGTTCCCACCCCAGCGCGCAGACATCCCGAATCCCGAATTCCCTGCGAGCAGGACCTCCAGGCCTAGCCCCTCAGCAGGAGGGTGGCAGGGGGCAGGGGTCATCCTCGGGACCCCAAACTCATGGTCCTAGGGAGAAGAGGACTAGGAAGAGGGCAGAGGCCGTGAAGTAGAGGGTGAGGAGGAAAAGGACAAGACGCAACCCAGGAAGCTGGCGGACTGACAGTAGAGTTCCAGGCACCACAATGGAAGGAGAGAGAGGGCACAGGGACCTCCTGGGGCACCCCTAGGCCCCCAGCAATTCTCCATTCTTCCCCCTCTTTCTCTGCCGGGACTAGCCCCTGGCAAGGGATATTTATTCCTTTTTTTTTTTTTTGAGAAATGGAGACGCTGATGGCTCTGACTCAAACGTACTGCATGATTACGGGCAAGTCCCTTCCTCTCTTTGGGCCTCAGTTTCCCCATCTGATAAACACAGGCAATGGCCCTGGGGATGACCAAGGGCCCACCTGCAGCTCCGTGGAAGGCTGGCACCTTGTCCTAAACTGCCCATGAGGCCCTTCTCTGGGGTGTCCCCCTCACAGCACACCCCTTAACCACACCCATGCAGGCAATAGCTCTCCCCACTGGGGGTACCCTTCTGGAGAGGAAACTGGAGGAAACAAGTCTGAACTATAACATGTAGCATTTAGGAGAACCAGGGGAGGCAAAGGTTTCCACTTATCCAGTAATTACACAAAAACTTCTCAGGGAGTGGAGCAGGGGGATTCGAGTTCCGGCTCCAGAATCTGACTCTGCCCCTTGCTAATTGTGTAGCCTGGGGCAAGTCATTTCACCTCTCTGTACCTGTTTCCCCATAAATGAAATGGGGATGATGATCATACCGAACTCAGGGGGCTCTGGAGAGAATTCAATGAGCAGGGTGCCTGGCCCAGAGGACATCGCAAATAAACACCCTGATTCTTACAATTTCCGTGAGGCTGGCCTTGTGCTGGGATCTCAGATATGAGGGTGACTGGGTCAGGCTCTCTGCCCTTAAAGAGCTCAAAGTCAGGTGTGGAAAGAGATGAGGAAACTAAAAATTGCGCTGGGGTGTGACCGATAGGAAGGAAGAATGGGGGGTCTAGAGGTTCAACGAAGGGGACTAGACTAGCCCACCCGGGGATAGGGAGAACAATTCCCTGGTGAAGTGACATTCGGGCTGGTCTTGGTTGGGTGGAGAAGTGACAGAGGGGGAAAGGAATCCCAGGAGAGAGAACAGCCTGGGGTAAAGGTGTGGAGGCGGGAATGAGATGACTCTGGGAACCCCCAGGGTGGCTGGAGCCCGTGGAAGTGGACGGACAGCCGGTGTGTTGGGCACCCATCCCGCCAAGATCCTCTCAGCAGTGGTTGGGTAGTTGGCTGGCAACTTCTCCTGTTAAGATGCCTGGAAGAGACGGAAAATGGCCTCTCAGGCATGAGGCAGACCTGGGTGGAGGCAGGGGGTGGACAAAATGGCACTGGGCAGCTCTAGACCCCATGGTCTGACTCAGAGGTCACCGGACAGGGAGGAAACTGTCCAGACTAAGGAGGTCAGTCACTATCCTTTGCTAAGCCAACAACAGGGGACTCTCTTGGTTTTTGCCCTGAAAGTCCCAGACCCCAGGCACCGCAGGATAGTGGGTCACCCTGAGTGGTGTGCCTATGGCAGCCTCCCCCGCCCCCGCCAACCCTGGGAGATGAGCGGACTGACCAGACGGACCGCCAGCCACCCCACGCCCACTATGGTGCTTACCTGGCGCCACGTCTGCTGGGCCCCTTTGACGGGGGCTCCCGAGGCCGCCCTGCACACCCCCGTCTCCCCAGACCACCCTGTCTGTCCGAAGTGCCCCCCAGGGAGACATTCCTGGGAGCCCCCCACCGGCCACAGGGTTTGGGCGGACATGAACCAGCCCCACACAGTGGGACTGTGTGTCCAGGCCTTACCCACACCCACGATGGCAGCTGGCGGCCCCCACCCAGCGGCCCCACTGGTCACATAGAGGGCCCATTGACGCCTGGGCCTTGAGGCTTGAGGTGGCCGCATCAAAGCTGAGGCTTACTTGGTTGCCTGAGGGAGTGGGGGAGGTTATGGAGGGGAGGGGAGCTGGGAGAAGGATGCCCCTGAGCAATAGGGCCTGAAAACCTGACCTTCCAGAAGGCTCTGAGAGGCAGAGGGGAGCAGCAGCCTCTGATCCCAGCCTTGCTTCTGAGCCAGTCCAGACTGCTCAGTAGGAGGGGAAACTGAGGCCTGGCCTCAGAGTTTGGCTGGGGGCAGGGGAGGGCCAGGCGGCAGAAACACCAGCCGTTATTCCTGTCTCCTGGAAATGCCTTATCTGCAGGCCCCTCCTCAAATCCGCCACCCAGAGTGTGCCCTCTTGGTAGCTGAGGAGTCTCAACCCATCTTCAAAACTGAGCTCAAACACCCCTTCTGCCAGGAATCTTCCTCAGGACCACCTGCCACCACCAAGAGGTCCTGGCCTCCTCCAAGCTCTCAGTCCCAGGGCCAGCCTTGGTGCCCACCTAATTCCCCGTATCCCGCCTTACTTGGTGGAAGTAAGAGGAGGGAGGAAGGAAGGAAGGAAGAGCTTTAGCCCCCAGTGGAGCCTGGGCCCTCTGTCATTGGCCTTGAAGTAGCCCCTCCCAAAGGCAGCCCCCAACCAGCCCTGTGCAAGGGACGGGCGCCGATGACTCTAGGAACTGTGGGCCTGGGGTAGGAGTGAGACCCGGTCGTACCTTGAGAAGTCACAAGAACCAGAAACAGTGAGCCAATGCAGGATAATATTGGACAGGGCAGACGGAGAGTGCCACCTCCTCGCTAAATAGATGGGGAGACGGAGGTCCGAAGAGGAGTCTGGTCTTGTGTCAGGTTCAATCCAGCGGCAAGAAACCAAGTTTTCTTGTCTACCCAGCAACAACCTTCCACCTGGTCCACAGTGTAGGAGTCAGGCTGACCAGGTCAGAGCTGTTTAGCAGGCAACATGTTAATTCACCTCTCTGAGCTCAGTTTCCTCCTCTGTGGGATAGGGCTGGGAGCACGGACCTCCAAGGGAGCTTTCCCGTAGTGAATGGGGCCTGCCCTGGAGCCCCGTGCGTGGACCGGCAGGCAGCAAGGGCTCACTGTCTTGTCTCTGGCTTGGCTGGGGCCATGCTCTGCATCTGCAGTTTCATCACATGCCATGGCAGATGTTCCCACGTCTGGTTTTCTCAGGGCCAGAGAGGGGTAAGCATGGAGAAGACTGTAGAGAGATTGTGGGGCCCCTTGTCAAGGGCTCTCAGGGAGGGTGGTAGAGAAGAGGGTGTTCTTTGGGGACAAGGCAACAGAAAATGTGGTTACAAGCCCAGGCTGTAGCCGGGCACTGCCACTTCCGTGCTGTGTGGCCTTAGACAAAGCACTTCACCTCTCTGAGCTCAGTTTCCTCATCTTTAAAATGGGGAGAACAAACAGTAGCCAATTCAAAGCTTGTTGGGTGGATTCAAAGAGAATTTATATTATGTGCTTAATGGGGGTCTGGTGCAGAGCCAAGCTGTCCATAAATGCTGGGGACTGTGGCTACTTAATGTCCCCTCCCCTGTATCCTGGGCAGGAGTCTGTCTGACTCTGAGCGGGATAGGGAAAGTGAGACAGCTGCCTGTCTTCTCTCAAGGCCCAGCTTACTGGCCGCCCCCCTGGGGTGCCTCCCTGGGTCCTTCCCCTGTCCCCTCCAGGCCTTGGGAATGCCCTGCCCCACCGTCACTCACCGTCATAGCCCCCCCTTGTGTGTGTCAAGAAGGACCACCCAGGGTTTTTTTTTTTTTTTTTGCTAAATGCGTAGAGGAAAGGGGGGATGAATGGGAAAGGGACTGAATGAACCAGGACTGACCAGCCTGGGAGGTTTCCAGCAGGGCCCCTCACTTCCCCCTTTGCCGGCTGGCTCATTCTTTGAAACGCTTGCTGGTGGGAGCCCGAGTGCTCCCATCCAATCGGCACCACAGGCATGAAGGTTTAGGTTCCTCTTTGGGGTTTTCTTTTGCGTCTGGGAAGTGTTTTTGGCAAAAGGTTCAGACTTACATGTGGGCGGAAAGGGTGGATGCCCATAACTTACGATTTGCAGGGGTGACCAAAATCGCCCCCCCAAGCGTCCTTCACTCTGTGACCTGGTGACCACAATTTCACAGGGAGCACTTGGCTGCTCTAGGGCACCCATCTGGGTCCCTGTAGTCATGATATTTTGGCACCAGTGGGTCTGCTGGTCTGCTTACCTTTTTTTTTTTTCCAAGTTTTTAATTATTTAGATAATCTCTGCACCCAACATGGGGCTCGAACTCATGACCCTGAGATCAAGAGTCTCATGCTCCACGGCCTGAGCCAGCCAGGCGCTCACCTTAGTTGAGATGAGAGAGGCGGTTGGGTGCAGAGCTAGCAGAAGGTATTAAGGGAAGGGGAAACTCGGAGCCCTCAGAAGGAAAACAGGGTGAAATGTAGGGGGGTGGGGAGGAGAGGAAAGATCCATTTTGGTCATGTCGCTGCCTGAAACTTAGTTTGCCTAGGCACCAAAATCCCCACAGTCCCAGAAAGTGCCCCCCATGCTGAGAATTTCCCTGCAGTCCCCCCTCAGTTGACCTGAGCCCTGGTCCCTGCCAATGGAGGAAGGGGGGAGTTGCAAAGCCCCTGCCAGGGTTCTGCACACCCTCCTATTTTAGTTAGATCTATCTGGTCCAGGAAAGTTGGAGTGAGGAGCCCCATGTTAGGAGTGGTAGGGGACCCAGAGGTCCTCTATGGAGCAGCCATTACCTTCCCAAGAGGAGAGGAAGCCAGCTCTGAGTGCAAGGCAGCTTTAGAAGAAAGACTGGAAGGAAGACACTCAAACGTTGTAGTTAATGCTACATGGTACAATCATGGCAGGGAGCTTTTGTCCCTAATTATTTGGCGATTGGTGTTTTCTAAATCTTTAAACACTGAACTGCCAGCCCTGCTGGTTACCCCTCTTCTCTCTTCCTCTTGCCAAATCACCGTGTCTGTCATCTTCCCCCTGGGCCTACCTCTTTAGGATGTAGAGGAAGGGTCTGCCCTGGGCTGGGCAGAACCATGTACACAGCAGGTACTCAGAAATGCGTGCGACTTACATTGTGATCCTAATCTGGAGACAGTATTCTTGGCATGCCCAGGACTTGGGACGTGATAAGGTCCAGTTGGCGCCACTGATCTTCCAATGGATATTTATTGAGCATCAACTGTATGCATGCCACACAATGTTCTGGTAACTGGGGATACAGGAGCAAATGAAAGGCAAAGATCCCTAACCCCAGCCCACCCCACCCCCCACCGCCACCAGAGCCAAAGTTCTAGTGATAGGTGGAAAGAGTTTGCCTCTGGAAAATGCCCCAGGGAGATAGGCCAGCATCCCTCTGGTCTATGCCTTCTCTATCCATGTAAAATCTCAGCCTTCTGAGACTTCCATAAATGCTCCCACGACCTCATGAAATCTTCATCACAGCTATCTCTACCTCTGTTGCAGAAATGAATACATGAACAGACTCAGTGACGGTATGACTGGCCGAAAGTAGTTATTTAGGAGGAGAAAGGCAATGAGGAAGGGATATGGGAGCCGCATTCGCTGATGACCTACTGTATGCCAGGCCCTGTGTGGTCTTTGCATGAGTATCTCATTTCACTTCATCTCTACAGTAATCCATGCACTAGGAGTTATTGTTATTATAGATGGGGAAACTGAGGCTCAGCAAAGGGACGGGACTCCCCCTAGGTCATGCAGCTGGTAGCTGGTGAAGCCCAAATGCATGTGAGAATCTGTCCGTCATCAAAGCCCGCCTAGCAAAACTCTTCCTTCTACCTGGCAGACATCTCTTCTTCCTGAAGGCCTGGGAACTTACCACTTCTTGGAGCCCTGACACCCCGAGGTGCCAAAGTGATTTATAGCCTCCTCTATTCAACCAACACACCTCTAGGCCCTTCTCAAACACTTCCAGAAGGCTTCCCAGGAAGGGTAGAGTCTGAGATGAATAGGTCTGGGAAGGAAGGAACATTGGTGATACAGGCAGAATTAATGGTATGAGTTAAGGGGTGGATCTACACCACATAGAACGGGTTTCTTAGAGATCGGAGAGCTTGTGGGTCTTGTGGGAAAGTTGAGGAGGAAGAGGCTGGAGGAGAGGTGGGCCAGGCCCAGAGGTCAGGCATGGAGTTCAGGGCAGGGAATCCAGGCAGGATCCAAGCTGGGCAGTGATGTAGGACAGAGCATCCCATGATGCACCGGGCTGCCTCTGAAATAGGCCAGCGTAGACGTGCACCTTGAGCATGGGTACGTGTGTGAACAGAGACCACAGGGGCCCTCCCGCGCCCACTTGCAAGCCCTATTTTTGTCACTCTCTAGGCACATGTCTGAGAGACCGAAGCATACTTGTTCTCAGGCACGTAGAGTGAGTGCTCCACGGATGGGCACGTCTGTGGTCTGAGGAGGACAAAGGCAATGATTCCGAGTCAAAATGCGACCCATCCTGGAGAGAATCCCAGCACTGGTGCTGGCGACACACTTTGCAAGGCATAGCGCAAAAGGAAAATGCAGGGCCCCCTGTACAAAAATCATTAGGAATTTCAGGATGGCAAGCCCAGAGCATTAAACTAAGCATGGGGTTTTTCTAAGCAGGACATTGTGAACTACTGCATGGCTTGGGTGCCCAGGAAGCCAGCCCTACCTAGAACAGTCCTAGGCTGGAGGGCCCTGGGCCTGAGGAAAAAACACTGTGTGCCTTTCCCAATTTGGTGTTTTACTCCAAGGAATAAAATTAGTGCAGGCTCCCACTCTTCACGAGTCGACAATCTAAGAAACACTACTACTACTAAGTTAAGCCTCAGGTAAGATCATAACTTGAAGCTTTTAGAAGCAGTGAGAACTAATTAGGGAAAAAAAAAAATCCATCAACATCCCCACCCCACCTGCATTTTACGTTGTAGATCTCCTGAAGGATCTAGGAAATTTGAAAATAAGCTGTAATCGCAACACCCAGAGAAAACTGCTATCATTCGGTCTATTTCCTTTGAGACTGTTTTTCCCTGCATCTGGTGTTCGTCTCTGGAGCACCTTTTCCCTCCGTGGAGGCCAGGCAGAGACATACAACATATCCAGGAAACTCATCAGGAATGTTAATAATCACGATGCATGTACATCGGGCTACGTCTAGGAAGAGACTAAAGCAGCTCTGTCCAACCGAACTTTCTGGGATGATGGAAATGTCCCAGGTCTGTGCTGCTCGACACTGTAGCTCCTTGCCACGTGTCCCTAAAAATGTGCCCGCCCAGTCCACAACTCACAAAACTGAGGGACCAAATTTTTAATCTTATTTCGTTTTCATTATTTTAATTTTAATAGTCTCCTGGACATGACAGCTACCTTGTTGGGCCATGCAGATCAAGGAGAGTGTCAGCCCGAATGCTCACCCAGCTTTATCTCTTGGATGAGGTTATGGCCTTTTTCTGTTTCCAACTCAAAAGGTTTGAAAAATCTTATACACAGCAAGCATGGATTGCCTTTGTCATCAGGTGAAAAGTTACTAAAGATTTTAAGTTTCTAATACATTCAGTGTATAGTTGGTGGGGGGAACACTTTAGATTTTTAAAAAGCAAATCACTGGGGAAGATTGATCCTGGCAGAATGAAATCTATTTGTGCTTTTCCTATCAATGTTCAGAAAAAGAATGTGGGGTTCAGAATCAGAAGCTGTGGGTTTGTCTCCCAGATCAGCCAGTAGGCTGTGTGGTCACTTAACCTCCCTGAGCCTCAACTTCCTCATCTGTGAGATGGGGATAGCGACACTACTGACCTCCCCAGGCTGCTGTGGGGACTGAACCAGACAGCAAAGGGGAGGGCACAGGGGACCTGAGCAGAGCAGTGAGGGAAGAGCTTTAGTGCAGATGATTTCTGCAGGGGTGGAACCGAGCCTCTCTGTGAGGGGCATTACTCAGAGTTCTCGCTCGCTCGGCTCTGCCATTTCCTAGAAACCAGGAAATGAGGGGGGCATCTCCCACCGTGTGTTCGGCAGATGGTATCAGGTGCTGAGCAGAAATAAAGGGGCTCTGTGACCAAACAAGATTGGGGAAGAGTGTATCTAACCATGTTCGACAGAGTATTTTGCTGAAGGATTTTCAGAAGCTTTAAAATGCTGAGGAGCATGGGCTCCTCCTCAGGCTAGTGTGCCAAGAAACCCTCTTTGGGAAAAGTTGCTCCAGGGAGCCATGTTCAGTCCACCCAGGCTACAGGCCTCGTGGGGGCAGGGAGTTATTTTTTTCAAGGACAGAGGAAATTGTTCAAGACTTGAAAGAGAAATTAGCTGGATGCTCAGTGCAAAAGGGAAAAGCACAAAATTGGAATTCCTAAATGCATTATTGTCTAGGAAACAGAATTATAACAGCTCAGCTCTGCAATGGTTAGGATATTAGCAGCAAACACGGACATACAGCTCTTACTAGTGCCAGGTGCGATGCGCTTTCCACACCTCTGCTCCCTGAATCCTCACGACCCTATGAGACAAATGCTAGTATTAAGTCAGTTTTATAGATGAAAAAACTGAAGGCCAGAGCAGTTAACCTGCCCAAGGTCCCCCAGCTGGGGTTCTACCCCATGCAGCCCGCATCTGGAGCCTGTGTGCCTCACCACAGCACCATGGCAAGGAGCTCATTGAGGTCTCCCTGGAGAAGCATTCCTTTGCTTCCACTGGTCCCCTTCCCAGGAAGAGCCAGTAGCACTTCCGCTAGCCTGGCCGATCAGAACCCCTTTCTTGCTGGGTGAGTCAACACTGGGCTTCAAGTTTTCTCATCTGAGAAATGGACCGGTTGTCATTTCAGGACCGAAGAAGGGAGATGTGTAGAGCACAGCGTACGGTCCATTCAGAAGACACGTGATGTACAGTAGCTCTTCTTCACCAGGGCATAGATGGGAAACTGAAGCCTAGAGAGGGCATGGAACAACATGGCCAGAACTGAGCTCAGAAAGTGCTCCGAGAAAGCCAGGCCAAAATCCCTTGGCTAGACCAGGTCCATACATGGCCCAGGCAAAGGGCTTCTTTCTCATAACACAGCCGGGGCCTGTGTTATCCTTCTCATAATGGCACTGTGAGCACTTCGGCGGGGGCCTCTCCCTCTGGGTTCCTCTCCCCGACCCTCTAGCTCTCCTAGGGGTCCCTCCCACCGAGTGCACCAGCATCCTGCCCCAGTCTACTGGCCTGGAGATGTCCCCTGGAATTCCCCTATCAGGTGCCCCATGCGGGGTAAGGGGCACACACCCATACGTGCCTCTGCCCCTGTTTTAGGACCCACCACCCTTGCCTGGTGCTCATTCCTCTGCCCTGACTCACCTCTGAAATTTACCCTGCCAGTACTGGGCTCGACTCTTTATACACATCACCGCTAAGATTCACAACCCTACAGGGTCAATATTTTCGTCCGCACTTGGCAGAGGAGGAACGTGAGAAATGAAGGCCCTTGTCTAAGATCACGTCATTTAGAAGCAGTATAGTGGGGGTTCAAGGCCAGGCTCTGCCCACGCCTTCCACAGGCACAGCCCAGTGCATGAAAGACAGTTCCCGAATGCATGTGGTCTGCTCCACACTGCCTACCCCCGCACCCCTGCATGTCAGGGGCTGTGATGGGAGTTGGGTGGGGTGACACCCATATCTGAGCTGGGACTCTCCCTCAGGCCGGGGCGGCTTCTCTGGCTGCAACCCCAGGGGCGACCCCAGGGCTCTGGGCTCAAAAGGGTCCCCTATGCTTGGGTTAATGCTCCGCAGCTGCCATCTTGAAATTCTTAATAATTTCGTCTTTGGATTTGTGCTTTCTAAGTGAAGCCGGATGAGACAGAGGAGAATGTGGGGACTTGGGGCCTGGGCTCAGTCCTGCCCACACAGGCAGGGCCGGACGTGAGTGTGGGCATGGGAAAGACAGGGGCACATGACCCATATGCCAAGGTTTGGCCAGGGGGGAATGTCTTTGAGGGTCTGCACTCACCGCACACTGTCTCCATGTCCAAGGGAATGTAACATTAAATAGCGAATACAGACATCACGACAAGTCAAGAGATACTATGGAGGAAAGCTAGGAGTTTTTTTTCTTGCCTTTTCAACAGGGAACCTATATTTTCATTTTATACTGAATGCCACAGATTGGGTAGTTGGTCCTGTCTGAGGAGAGGGGGAACATGGGCGGACCTCAAAAATATAGCACAGGTGGCAAGGGAGCCCAGACCCGTGTTGCTTTTTTCCCACGTGAGAAGAGAGACAACCCCTCGGGTGGTCTGCTGGGCATCCTGGGCTTTGTCAGGAAGAGAAGACCTAGTTCAAGGATCTGGGGACATACAAGCCCTTGCGGTGGCTGACCTAACTGGGCAGGGCTGCCTGGGGCTGCTCAGTGGTACACACAAGCTCAGACTCCCAGCGCGGCCCCATACTTGAGCAAAGACTCACCTCCCAGCCAAGCGCAAGAGGGGATCTGGACTTCTCTGCCCTCCCCGGCTGGGCCAGGGTCCAAGCCAACGCTCCGGCCCCTGCCCCAGGGAGGCTTGGCCCAAAAGAGTGGGCCGGAGGTGGCAGGTAGGCTCTTGATGGCTTTCCTCCCCACACGGACAGTGGGCCTGTCAGGCCTCCGACCTGGGCTTTAAGATACATCACGGCTGAAGAAAAGCTCACAGTGGCCCCTACTGACTGGGGGAGACAGGACTATGGCTCAGTCGGTGACAACCTGAACTTGCGATCAAGCTTTTGCTCAAGTTTGGGGCTCAGCCTGTGCCCATTCAGAGGGCTCAAATGAGGGCCTTGGCTGTCTTGTTCACAACCGAGCCCCCTGTGCTGAGTTAGATCTAAGTCAGAGGAGGGGCTCAGGAAATACAGGGGGAGGAATGAACGAGTAAACACAGTCAGCTCAGGGAGCCCAGCTCTGGACCTGGAGAGCATCTGCACTTTCCAGTTAGCCAGACCTGGCATCTTTGCTCTGCTACTCCCTCCCCTATGGCTAGTTGCCCTCTCTTTTGCTCAGTTTCTTCATCCGCACAATGGGGAGAATGACAGTACAGAGAACTTACTGAGACAGTATTACAAGTGCTCAGCTCCGCCCTAGAGCCCATGTGAAATGCTCAGCGTGTGAGAATGGATACGATTCTATTAAGGCTCAGAGTTTTCACTCTGGCTCTCAGATTTCAGGCTTCAGCATTTTTGGAGTGTTTTTCTATAGTTTCCCATTTTTTCCAGCATGCTCATATTAGAGCTGACCCATAACACGGCTTTGACCTTCAAGGATCCACTTATAGGTGGATTATTTTTCGCCATAAATACAGCACAGTACTGTTAAAGTATTTTCTCTTCCTTCTGATGTTCTTGGTAACGTTTCCTTTTCTCCAGCTTACTTTATGGTTCTGAATGCATGTGACATACAAGTTAATTGACAGTTTATGCTATCCTAAGGTTTCCAGTGAAAAGTAACTAAGTTTTGGGGAGAGCCGAAATTTACAGGCAGATTTTTATATGCTGCACTGGAGTCAGCACCCCACCCTCACATTGTTCCAGGGTCAAATCCAGCTGTATCGCAGGGGTCGGGGTGTGCTGTGTGAGAGACCCAGTGATGTTGTGTATTAACAGCATTGTTTTAAACACACAATAAATAAAAGGAGGCAAGTCAGAGTCAGCTTCTGCTATGGATCCCCTGGGTCCCAGCCTTCTGAGGCCCAGACAGCATTTGGGGGACCCCTACCCTCCTGGACATGCACCCCACCGCACCCCCCAACTCCCCCCCCCACGCATTTAGCACAGGGGTCAGACCAGCACCAGTGAGGGCTTCTGGGTAGGACCTGTGGGTGTGGTGGGGCGGGGCCTCAGTTGTAGCTCAGGGGCCTCTGTCCCCCCTCAGCAAAGCCCCGCCTCCACCTTAGGCCCCGCCCTCTCCCTACCCTCTCCACGCGCCTAGGAGCACGCGCATGCTCTCACAGGCAAACACGCATGAGCGGCCACACCCACTACAACAGACACCCGGACTTTTCAGGAACCCCTGCCCGTGGGGACCAAAGGACACCTGGTGATGTGGTCTGAGGGAGGCCGCAAGGGGAAGCTGCTTTACCCCTACCCAGGCTGGTCCTGCTTCTCTGGCCAGGAAGTCCCTCCTCTTCCTGGGAGTCCCCAGACACCTGCCAGTGGCCCTTGTCCACTGGGCTGGAGCTTGAGGGACAAGGCTTCACGGGAATCCCGGACTGATGGCACAGAGTACAGGCCTCAACCAAGAACTACGTTTCCCGGCTAGGAGAGGCCTCAGAGATGCCTCCAGGGGACCCATCATCTGATAGGTGGGGAAACTGAGGCTGAGACAGGGAGGGGCTGCCCAGGGTCCCCAGGAACGTGGCAGGGGAGGAGGTGGCCTAGCCCGGTGGCAGGAAGGCAGGCAGGCTCTGGGTGTTTCAGATTCCCCACACATCTCTCTGGGGCCATATGGGGGCTTTCTAGCTCCAGTGGTCTGACCTGGGAGCTCTGGAAGGCTTCAGGGAGCTCCAGATGAAGTCCACCCAGCTCCCTGGGTAGTGGAGGAAGAGGATGCAAATAGGAAGGGGCCCTGGGGACCTGGGTTAACCCCCTGAACTCATTTCTGGCCTCTTCTTCCTGTGGGGTCAGTTAAAAAATAGCCTCCCATCTGCTAGGGCTGGGGGGGGGGTGGGGGTCGGGCTCCATCTGGGGCTGTCAGGTTCCCCGTGCCCAGCCTAGTACTCAGACCTCCTCACTCCAGTATCGCCCCCTGCCCCTGGGACCAGGCTTGGCAAGGCGGCGCATCTGACCAGTTCTTTCTCCCTTTGACTCAGCACTGAGTATTGCCACCACTCTGCTGAAGCAGCCGCAAGCCCAGTGGGCTGTCCTCTGAGTATCTGCCCGCCCATTTTACAGATGGAGAGGGTGAGGTGAGGCACGGTGTCATCAGGACATAGGTCAGGATCTGGCCACCAGCTTTTAGATCAAAGCCCTGTCCTTGCTTCCCAGGGATGCTGGACTGTGACCCCTCGGGGAGCAGCCAGCAGGAATAGTGGGGCAGGGTCTTTGCTGCCCCAGATTAGAAAGCCCAGAGTTCCGTGGAGCAGAATCAGTGGTCTACCGGTGTGGCCCCAGGAGGGTGGGGCAGTCATCCTCCCCTGGAGTCAGGCTGACCTGAGGCGGATCCCCGGTGCCCTGTGTCTCCGCTCTGAGACCTCAGCCAGGCCACTTAGTTCTCAGACCCTCAGGATCCTCATCTGTAAGATGGGAGACAGCTATGCAGGCCCCTGGAGAATGCTTGTGAGGACACATGGAGATGCACAGGGCCTGGGACGTGGGGAGCTCAGGTAGAGAATTATTAACAAGTATGAGGTCTACACATGCCTGAGGTCACAAGCACCCTCAGATTGCAGTCATCTGTGAGGCTCTTCTGGTTGGATCTAAGTATCTGGGATGGAAACCATAAGCCTTAGACCATAATGTGGACAAATGGCTGAATAAATGGGTATTTTCAGCCCAGTGGAACTGGCTGGCGCAGAGCTGGTCCTAAGGGAGGAATCTGGAATGGGGCTAAGACGTGTATACCAGGGTGTTCCCGGCAGTGCCTTCATAACAAACACAAACACCCGAAAGGGACAGCCACAAGGGAACACTACGGTGGTCCAGCAGGGGAAGCAGGGTGTCTTCACACATCCCCCCCCCACCCCCGCCGCCCCTCCGCCCCACCCCCATGCCCTACAGCACAGACGCTTGCCCTTCCAAGGGGGAGAGGATTTGATGAGCAGGGCAGGAAACATACACAATATGTTGGTGCGTTTCAAAAGCAGGTTGAAAACAGTATGTAATATATGTTCCCAGTGTTAGAAAAGAAAAGAAGGAGGTCGGGGGAGGAGAGAAGAAATTAAATCTATACGTACAGTAGGAGCACCAGAGGGCTAAAAACCAAAATGTTAACAATTGTTCTGGGTGGCAGGATTATGGGTGGTTTTAATTTTCTTCTTCGTAATTTTATTATTTTCCAATTTTTCTTTAATGAATGTGTATTATTCTTATAATCAAAAAAAAATGTGTTTTGAGAGATGGGGTGGGAGGATGAGAGACTCTTCTTGTCCTTTAATAGACTCTAAAACTAAAGCCCGGTGTGAAATAGATGAATGTTCATTCATTCCCTCTTCCATCCATTCATTCCCTCATTCAGTCATTCAGTCATTCACTCATCCATCCATCCATCCATCCATCCATTTTCAAATGTTTCTAGACACCTCCCTGGAGCCAGGCTCTAAGCTTCATAGCCAAAGAGCTGAAAGTGACCCCTCTCTGATCTCAGGGAGGTCAGTGTCAGGGGCAGGGGCCAAAAGAGTAGCGAAGAGAGGGGCCAAGGCATCCTGGGAGCACGGTCTCCCAATGAAGGGAAGTTAGGATGGGACTTTGGTGCACACACAGGAGTTCTGGAGTCTCAGAATGGGGGAGGGTAGCGCTTGCAAAGGCATCATGGGCTGTTAGAGAGGATCTACTGTGTGGGGGAAAGTGTGTCAGGACACGAACCTAGAACGTTCTCCGGGCCAGGATCTTCAAAGGCTTTGAGTCGCTTGGCTGAGCTACTCAATGGTTGCTAGAATCTGAGCAAGCTGGGAAACGTCCTGGGCCTCAGCATCCTCTCTTGGAAAATGAGCTAATAACCTCATCGGGTTACTGTAAGAATCAAACAAGGCAACAACTGTAACACACTCAGAACAGCACCAGGTGTGGAGCCAGGGCCTGAACACGGTTTGCCTCGATTATTTGCTATTAAATACACTTTATCCAGAAGGCACTCTAAAAACGAAACAGATTCCTAAACTAGAAATTAACATTTATTCATTAATTTATGTACTTCATTCATTGGACAGACGTTTACTGAGACCCTTGTAGGTACCCAAGCATGCTTTTAGGCACTGGGGATAAGAGTTGCCAGACCAAATAGAGGACACCCAGATTATCTGAGCTTCAGACGTATAAAGAATTGCAAAATTTGTGATAACTTTATACAAGAAAAGTGCCTGTCGTTGGTCCAAAATCCAACTTAATTGGATTCTCTGTATTTTATTTGCTCAATCTGGCAACTCTAACTGGGAAGACAACACCAGGTGAAAAGACAAAACTCTTCCCGCCTGGAGTTGACATTCTACAGGGGAGAAGAGATAGTTCATGAGTAGAGACATAATCTCTCAGGCAAGGATAAAGGGGCTGAAGAAGTATAAATCAAGGAACAGGGCTGTATTGATTTCCTTAGGGCTGTTATAACAAATTACCACAAATTTTCATGGCTTCAAACAACATGCATGTACCATCTTACAGTTCGGGGGGGGGGGTCAAAAGCCCTATGTGAGTCTTATTGGGCTAAGATCAAGGTATAAGCAAGGCTGTGTTTCTTTCTGGAGGCTCTGGGAGAATCCATTTCCTCCCCTTGTTGGGCTTTTAAAGGCGACCCACTTCCCTTCCATGGTGACCCTTTCAGTTTTCCATGTCATATCACCCACTGACTGTCCTCTCCTGCCTTCCTCTTCCACTTCTACAAGGACCCTTGTGAAAAATTAGAGCCACCTAGATAGTCCAGAATAAGCTCCCCATCTTGAAGTCCTTAACCTTCATCACACCTGCAAACTCCCTTTCGCTGTGTAAGGCCACATGTTATTGGTTAGAGGGCCTTGGAGGTGGACACCTTTGGGCTCCATTATTCTGCCATTATTGAAGCACAGGGCCTCAGAGAAGGTCTTTTACAGAGGGTGACAAGGATCTGATTGAGGTGGTGAGTGGAGCCATGCAGACAGAATGTGAGGGGCTCTCCAGGGAAAGGGAACCCTATAGCAAATGGCCGGCAGTAGGGGGAGATTGGTATTTAAGGACCAGCAAGGAAAGCTAGTGTGGCTGCATACAGGGAGGGGGCAGGTAGAAGGAGATGAGGACAGAGACGGGGGTGCTGGCTGTGCAGAATCCCAAAGAGCTAATCCCTCCCCTGTTCCAGGCCCTCAGTTCTCCAAACCCTGTCCCTAACCCCATCCTGCTCTGCTAAACTGACAGTCGCTCCAAGAGGACTTGCATCAATGACCAAACTCCTCCCACAAGGATTGCAAGATTAGAAGGAAAGGTTCCCTGCAACAGGAGGTATTCAATTAAATGTTTCAAAGAACTCCCTGTGGGCTAGCAGCAAACGGTCAGTTACCTACCAGAAAGTTCAGTAACATGCGAGAGACTAGGTCTTAACTAAGGGTCAAAGGGGCCCAGTGCCCCCCACCCCGGACCCCACATTCAGGGCCCAGCCAAGCTCCCAAGGTGAGTGGTGAGTCCTGACCTTGGCCACTAGCCATGCTATGACCTCAGGAAACCATGTCCCCTTCTCCGACCTGTTTCTCTGGCATAAGGGACTTGGACTTAAGGATCTTCAAGGTCCTCCCAGTGTTGACCAGCTGTGATTCCCACCCCCTAAGACTCTCTGATCCTAGGGATCGTATATTCTACAACAAAAGCCTTTTAACTGTGTGACCGCAGGCAGGTTCCTCTACCCTGCTGAGCCTCTGTCTGCGTACCATGTGGGGGTGACACCAGAGCCCACCTCCTCGGGTGCGGTGATGGCGACAGTGCCGAGCACACGGGGAGCACTCAGTTAATGTGAGTTCCAGGGACGAGGGTTCTAACGTTGTCAGTCTCAGCGCCTCAAGTCTGTGACCCTGTCTCCAGAGCCTGACATTTGCTGGCTGTGGGATTTTAAGTCTCCAGGATGCCCCCCCCCGCCCAACTGCCAGCGTGCCCCCAACGCCCTGGCTTCCCCCACGTGCTGGGTGGCATGCCTACCCCATGACCACATGAAAAGCCATTCCCCCAGGGTGTCCCCACACCTGGGAAAGCCGGCAGCCTGCCCGGCGCTGGCCCCGCCTGGTGGCTAGAACACCGGGCAAGATCAATGACGCCAAGCTGAGTTCCCAGTGCAGCCACCTTGTTCCAATCAGGGCTGGGCGCCTTCCGCTCTGGACCCCCCTCCCAGCCCCGAGCTGCTGTCCCTCCCGGGCCCTGCCCAGCAGCCCACGTTTCCAGCCCCGTGACCCCAGAGAAACGATGCCCACTGCCTGACTCCCCTCTGGCTGCAGCCTGCCCAGACCTGGGCACTGAAGAACCAGCTGGTGGATGAGGTGGCTGGAGGAGCCCCAGACCCCAGGGAGGGGGCGGGATCTGGTCCTGGCATTCAGGCATCAAACTTTACAAGCCCCTCTCACCTCCAGCCTCGGTTTCCTCAGCTGCACCTTGGGTACTTCAAGTCTCCCCATCTGGTTTTCAGGGCCATTGTGAGAAAAGCAGAAGAGATAGAAGGCAGAAAATGTTTTAGGAAATGGGGACATGCCCAGTCCAAAGGGGGGTGGGAGAAAGCAGGTGGGAGAAGGCAGTTCTTCCTTCTTCCATTTGGGTCCTTCCCAGCCTCCAGGTCTCGGCTCGGATATCATCTCCTCCGGGAGACCCTCACTGAGCACCTGCTCTAAAGTAAGGGAGACCACCTCCTTGCCCAGAGCCCCCACCCAGTCATCTTCCGTCCCTTGGCCTTCATCATTTTCTCCAGCATCCCAAGAAGCTATCAGATACTGGTGCATTTGTCTGTTTACCTCCTGGTCTATCCTCTGCCTTCCCCATCGAATCAAAGCTGCGTGGGGCAACTGCCTGTCTTGTCCACAGCAGTACCCCCGGCACCTAAGACAGCCCCCTGCTCGTGGGCTGAAGGTGCTCAATGAGTGCTGACCGAGCGGATCTAGAACTTCCGCCGCATCTGCTTCCCATTTCTCCTCTTCCTGTCCATCCTAGCTCCCTGCATCGGGTGCAGGGCTCCCCGAGGACAGGCCTGGAAACATTTCCACTTGCACCCCTAGGGATGGGGCCAGGCTCCTGGGAGCTGAAGGAATGTCACATCATCAGGGCCAGCCCTGATTTAAGTGAGCCTCAAAGATGGGGCAGTAAGAAGGCCCAGCCCCCACCCTAGGTCTGAGCACCTTCTAGGAACCCCTTCCAGAAGCCCCTCAGGTACAGTCAGAGACACACAGGTGCTAAACATCACATCCTTGCCAGTGACAAATGCAGGCCAACAGGCAGTGACAAAGAGTGCCCTGTGTCTGAGCCTATGGCCTAGACATGCCAGGCAGGGATTAATGGGCCTGCTGAGGTCTCTATTCGGCTCTGCCCACATCCTGAGCACCTCCCCAAGAGCCATGGGCCTGGTAGGCAAGGAGGGGTAGGTAGGCTGGCATCACTCCAGGAGCAGATCTCCCTTGCTGGACACCCCTCCATCCCAGCCACCCAGCCCTGCTGGCCTTTGGTCTCTCGGGGTCCCCTGTGGACCCTGGGCCACTGCTCTGTCTTCCATGGTGTCTGCGCTCCCCATGCGGCCAGGCCAGGCAGCTCAGGCTGCCAGGCTGCCAAGTTCAGCTCTCACGTTTACCTGTGGGGTGAACTGGAGCAAGTTACAAGCTTCCTGGCCCCGGTTTTTCTAGTGTTATCATGGGGATGTTGACAGGGGGCTCAACCAATAAGGTGGCCATGAGAATTAAGCGAAATAATACCTGTAAAGTGTAGATAGCATTCGTTATTGTAACTGAGGGGCCCGGGCCATGGGATGAAGCTCCTGGGGTGAGCAAAGCACAATTTCAGCATCAATAGAGCTTGGTTCAAACCCTAGCTCTGCTCCTTCCTGGCTGGGTCCAGCAGGCTTCCTCAGTGACATTTAGTTCCTCGCCCATAGAGGAAGCCCAATGACACGGATCTGGAGGACAACTGGTAAGATTTAAGGAGCTCAGTAGGGAGCATGCTCAGTGGGGGCTGAGCACCCAGAAATGCCCCTTAAGGGGGTGTTGCCATGAGGAGGATGGCTTCAGAGGCCACTGGATCATTCGGCTGAGGTTGAGCTGGTAGACAGGATAATCTGGTTGAAACAGTGATCTGGTCGAGAACAAACACTCCCCAGTTTTGACACACAATGGGCAGTTTTGCAACTGTATAAAAATGTAAGCATTTTTGTCCATTTCTTTAGAGCTTTGGGTCAGGGGTATGTCTTTTTCTATTTTCCTTCCTTTGCCTTTCTTTCTAAATATTTTGTTGTAAGATATAGTAACAGAAGAGTATATAAAACAGAAATATGTTTAAAGCATAAAAATAAAACAGACACATCAGAATAAATAAAAAAACAGAAGCCACTTAGCTGTGGCTTACAGACCTGGACCCTTACAGCGCCTGACAGGCTGAGGTGGACTGGGGAGCAGGAGGGGGGGGGACAAGACCAAGGCTGGGCCTTCCAAAGTCTTGTACAGCGGAGAGCTGGGCCAGCACACAGGGACCTCAGAGTCAAGTCCAGCAGCCAGTGAGCCTCCTACGTGACCCTGAGCATGCCTCTGACCTCTCCTGGACCTCAGTAGCCCCAGAACTGTCCTGGATTAACATGGAATTCTAGAACATTGAAGATGGACAGTCCTCCTGAGGATCAGTGTGGCCCAATGCATTTAGCTCCCTGATGAGTTGTCTGATGCCCAGAGAGGGAAGGGACTTGTCCAGGGTCACCCACCAAGAAATAAGGGGATGGCTCTCCTGGAGCCAGCAGCCAGGTCCATGAGCCTTGGGCCTAGCCTATGCTGTAGTTCATGACCATCTTTAGGACCCCTTCATCCACAGTTTTCTAGGATTCACTGAGGACTGGGACTGCTTTAAGTTGATCAAGACACAGGGTGCAACTGCTTCTCCAACCAGGGAGGGTGGCAGAGGGAAACCAGGGCATGAAAGAGTGCAGAAAGCCAGAGAGAAGAACTTCTAGGTGTTTAGAACCCAGCACTGGTGAGGGGTGGGAGACGTCAGGACTCCTGCTACATCCCAGTCAGACAGTGACCCACACAGAGAGCTAGCACATTTAGGAGCAGAACAAACAACTCTAAAACCGGGACACCCCCCCCCACCCCAGCCATCTGGATGCAGGCTCCCATCCCTACCATGCAGCCTCGTACTGAATGCTCCACTAGCCACTGGACATGCCCCTGAGCAACCTCACCTCTTTGGCCTCTGTTATCCCTTCTGTTATTTGGAAAAAAAAAAAAAAAAGAGCTTGACCCTGCCCATCGCTGCCCCCACGGAGCATGGTGAAGATGAAATATTGCAGCATGTGGAGTGGTTAAGACACTTGCTTTGGAGGGAGAGGGACCCCACTCCACATCCAGCTTCTCTGCCACGTGGAAGCCTCTCAGAGCCTCAGCTGCCCCATCAGAACAAGCCATACAACTGTTCTGAAGTTCGTCTCAGATGATGTCGGCAAAGTAGGTGCTCAAAAGAACATGACTCCCCAGGCCTGGGGAGATGTCGCTGTCAGCTGACGGGGTGACTTGTGGGCCAGGACGGCTTATCTAATCTAGGGATGCTCGGCGGCAGAATGAAAACACTGACCCTTGGTTCAAAGAGTCTGAAGGATTTCGAGGCAGTGACGGCAGAGCAGGGGAGCGGGCACGGGACCCTCTGCAAGTAGGATGCTGTGTCACTGCTGGACTCACTGGCCCGGGGGGCCAGCCCAGCCAGCGAGGCATGGAGGGCATCTGAAGGCCAGCTCAGGTGCAGGGGCAGAGGCCCTTCCACCATGGCTCCCACCGCCCCTCCCCGGGGCTGTTGCTGGGCTCTCGACCGCCGGGCCCTGCCACTCTCGGTGGCCTCGGGAAGCAGCATAAGAGACCGACTGTTCTCCACCTCGTTATGCCCCGTTTTTATCTCATGCCATGCATACAGCACATAGTTGATTTCTTTCCGCAAAGGGCTGCGCTTTTTTTCTTTTCCAAGGGCGACGCTGGAAAGCCATGTGGCTTTTATTGCTGGCAGGAATGTCTGAGGCGTTCCTTCACCACCACATGAAATGGAGCCGTAATCTTCATCTGCGTAAGGCCAAAGCCCCCGGTCTCCTCAGAGCCATCAGCCTCTGAGATTAATTAAGGCTTCACAAGGACTGACAGTCATTAGGACCTTTTTGGGGGGGAGGTGGAAAATCCCTAATGGGACTGGCTGGGCTGGGGAGCCACTGGGTGGGCGGTGGGGTAAGGAGGGCCTGCCACAGAGAGAAAGGCATCCTGGACCAGGGTCCCCAGGAGCGGGCAGGAGGGACTTCCAGACTCTGCCCCTGGCCTAGGCGGTGACTTTGAAGGAGACCCTTTCCCTCCCCGGCCCTCAGTTCTTCCGCTTGACAAATGGGAGATTTGGGATATGGTATCTCAGAGCCCATTATAAAATTCTGAATCCTGCCCACAATTCTCATGCCAGGATTCTAATTCTCTTCCATGACTAGAACTTCAAGCATCTGATTCTGGTCCATGAGAACAGACCGTGGGGCCAGGCTGCCTGGTTGTAATCCTGGCTCCACAGCTGCCCAGCTGTGTGCCCGTGGGCAAGTTTACATCTTCACCTATAGGATTTTGGTGGGGGGGATGCTGGACCTCTCCAATAAGGGTCCTGTGAGGTACAAATGAGCACAGAGTGTGGGATTAGGCCCAGCATGCCGGAAGCTTAACTGTTGTCAGTAACGATGAATAGAGCTCAAGATTCTAATCCCATGGTTCCAATTCAGTTCCAAACGTTGGTTTCTGACTGGCAGCTATTCTTACCATCTGATTAAGGCTTGGAGATGTTTTGAACCTGAAAATCCTCCTGTCTTTCCCCCACAATAGGAAGTGCGAGAAGTACCAGCCACTCAGAGGAGCTCTTTCCCTCCCTGCCAGAGCTAAAGCCCCTTCCTGGGCCTGAAAAAATCTGCCCTTTCCAGAACCCTCCTGGGCTCCGAGCTACCCAGGGCCCTCTCACCAGCCTCTGTCCCTCCCTCCCAACGAAGAATCCTCAGATTTGATGACTCTGGCAGCAGAGCGCTCTGTAACCCTGCCCCCCATTGACGTAGAGAGAGAGGCTAAGGTACTCTGACCAGCCAGCAGAGCAGAGACAGAGTCTGGATCAAGGAATCCTGTTGAAATAAAGGCCCTCCAGTTCTGAGGCCCACAGTGGGGAAGCTCTTCACTCTCTGAGCCTCAATTTCTCCATCTGTAAAATGGAGAGAATTAAATATCCTACAGAAGCCCCGAGAGCGTTAGCAATAAATGAAATAAAAGTCCCAGCGTACGACAGGACTCCAACTAATTAGGGCAATTATTAGTCATAGACCAAAGGGCTCTACCGGAATTATTTCCCTGTTTTATAAATGATGAAAGGGAGGAACAGGGAGGACAGATGGACAACCAGAGTCCACTTCCTTGGCTACTATGGGGCCTGCCTCCTCTCCCCTGGCTAGGCCCACGCTGAGACCACCTCTCTCCATTCTTTCCTCCTGTCTAATTCCCCAAGCTGAGTGCCCTCTCAGGAGGCTCTCCATGGGAGTTGGGGTAGAGGTCAGGGCTGCACAAAACAGGGATCCAGTGCCACCTGAGGAGGTGGGAGGTGGGGAAAGGGGTCCCATGGACTTGGCCCCAAAGTCACAGTAAAACCTACCTGGAGGTCCACAGGAAGCCAGCTGGGTGCTTTTAGGGACCATGGAAGCTCACTCTCACCGTTCTGATAGGGATGCTGAGGACCTGAGGGAGGCACACAGACTCTGACATCTCCCCAGAGCAATGGGTGCTCAAGGTCCCATCTGGCTGTGAGGCACCAGGTACCATCAGGTGGGTCCTGGCCCAGCCCACCAGCGGGCTGAGGCAGAGTGGGTAGAGGCTGTGGGTGGCTGTCAGCCCACCCCGCTTTTGGTTGCACCATGTAGTCCCCTGGTCTTGCGAGAGCTTAGTCCCTTAGAGCTCCCTTAGAGCTCTTCCTTAGCGAAACAGGTCAAGCCTTTCCCACTTTCTTGGCCTCACTGTGCCCATCTGTATACTGGGGACCACAGCCGAGTCTACCTCCTCACAGGCAGGTTCTGAGGCCGGAGGTGAGCATGAGGCAGGTAAGCCTCAGCAGATGACCCATGCAGCCCCTTTCTGCTTCCCAACCTGGGCTGGAAGGGTCTGCTAATTTCCACACTGATGGCTATTTCACTGTGTCTATTGCGCACCCCCTCCCTCCACCTGGCTCCACCACCATCGTAATCGCGAACGTTTATTAAGCACTTTCAATATCTAGACATCAGTTCTCCCCAATATTCTGTTCAACCAGTGCAGGGGTGCACAATCGGGTGGTGCCTCTGATCCCCAAATTTTGCATCAGATCAGCCTTTTAACCCCACTCTGGTTCTCCCGAACCCAGAAAATATTGAGCGACATTTCTTTTTGTTTCAATGGGCACAAGGCCTACCCCACACAATTGCCAGGTGAAATGAAAGCGTGTACTAAAGCCAGAACACAGGTCCTGGGCACCGGAACACTTCAGCAGTCCTCGCTGTAGCTGTTCTTCCCCTTTCCCCCCGCCAGGGGACGGAGGCTGGGGGAGGTGCGGAAGTGCCACAGGCAGTTAGTGGCAGAGCCAGTAGCTGTGTCCTTAACCACAGGGCTCTCTCCAGCTCCCCCTCCCTCCCTTCACAGTCTGGTCCTTTCCCCCCCAAAAAAAGAAAGAAAAGAAAGAAAGAAGGAAAGAAAGAAAGAAAAGAAAAGAAAAAGAAATAAAAGAGCCACCCTGTAATTTGAGAGGCACACTTGTCCTTCTGCACATTCAGGAGCCTTCCAGAGAGGCTGCCCCAAGGAATTCTCTGGGATAAGGGCCCCCAACCCTGCCAGCAACAACCCCTTGACCATATTAATGTTGTTCTTCATGACCTTTTTTCTCACTAATTTGTGTGCGTGCGTGTGTGTGTGTGTGTGTGTGTGTGATAATACGTATGTATAAACTTACATACTTGAAATCGGGATACAAGCAAGTCTAGGTTTGACTAGCAGTATTTTCTTTCCCATGGAACGATTGATGGCACTAGATGTGGGGAAACACAATGTTCCTGCCCTCCTGGAGGGAGTCTTTAATCCTCTGAATTGTGAAACAGAGCCATCAGAACCACCTCCATTCACGGAAGGGGAAACTGAGGCTCCACGGAGGGACAGAAACGTCCCACCTTAAGTTCTAGGCCACTGGGCACAGGAGGGCTTCACCAGACCGAGGGTGTGGAGGCCAGACTGGAAGAAATCATTAACTTCTATAAGACAGTCCTCTGCTAGTAACTTGGGATAGAGGGAACACGAACCTCCCTGGGGATGGAGTGGTGGCCAACAGTATCAGCTGAGGCCCAGTTACTAGTCAAGAGAGTATATGCCTGTAGGGGGATAGGAGGTGGTGGTCAGTGGGTTTCCAGGGTGAGGGTCTAAGAGCCTAGGGGAAAGAAGTTGAGTCTTCTTAAGATCCAGGCTCAGGCAGCCCCGAGATGGTAGCTGGAAAACCCTCCTGCAAGCCGGCTCTGCCTAGAGGCAGGTCACAGACAGTCCTGACCTCTCCCAGGCAGCCCCTAGGCGAACCAAGGTGGGGCAGGATAACCATGGACTAGGCTCCAAGTCCTGGCAAGCTTTGAAGCTGAGACTTGGATATTTCACAGATGGCAAGTATGAGGCCCACAAAGAGGACGAGACTTGCCAAGGGCCCCCAATGAGGGGTCTCCAGGCCTTATTTTTCCAGTGTGACAGAAGCGATAGCTCGCATGGATGGAGCACCCCCTATATGCCAGGGGTTGCTAAGCACCTTACACACATTTCTGTGAGGAGGCCACAATCCTTAGCCCCACTTTACGAATGAAATCAACAAGAGCCAGAGAGGTTTCAAGCAACGTCCCCTAGCTCACGGTAGGTGGTGGAAAAAGGAAAACAGGCAGTGGAACTGCATATCCCAGGCTCCTTCCACAACCAGGGAACTTCCTAGAAGGTTTTCCATGTCACCTATGTCCTGTGTCTGGCACACTTGGGGGATCCCACCCCATCCCAGGCACCAGACTCTTGACGAATCAGACCTGACCTTGTAAACTCTCTGGTCTATGGGGAGACATATGCAAGCACCCTGCTACCACCAATGCTTTTAGAGTGCACCCCTAGGGGTCACAGGCAGCCAGAGGAGGGCGCCCTGACGCAGGGTCGTTTTGATGCCATGATCTCACTCTCAGGGGCAAAGGATGCTGGTAGGAGGAGTGGCTCCCAGGTCCTGAGAGCTGTGGGCCCCAGTTTGGGTCCTTGCTTACCCAACTCTGCGTCAAGGTACAGCCAGACCTCCTGGCTTCCTCATGCTGCTGTGGACAATGTGAGCTGCTCTTAGCTGGGAGCCATTCCAGAGAAAGTGGGAGATTGGTGCACCAGTCCACCAGAAGAGGGAAAGGACATGTCTAGCCATAGAAAACGGGAAGGAAGAGGGTATCCACGTGTCCCACGTAAGGGAGTGGGAGCTGTCCAACTGCCTCTCGAAATGGTAAAAAGAAAAACAGAAAGAGAGGTGGCCCTAGGTCTGTTGGTCAGGGATGGGGAGGCTGTAAGTTAGCCACTGGTAGAAATTGGGAATGGGCTGGCCTGTTCTTCTGTGTGTCCTCCTCCGGCCCCTCAGGACGAGGAAGGAGAGGACTGTGCATTTCTGGCAGGGAGAACGCTCTGTGGGTCCAGTGCCACAGGGACCGTGGGGTGCCAGAGAAGCATCCGTGTCCATCAGAGCAAGTAGGGCAGCCTTTGGTCTGACACAAAGCCATAGGTTTATTCTGGCCGCGTAGATGGTGAGGAATTGTCCAGAACGTCTGCCCAGAAAGCGCAGTTCCTAGGAGGCGGCCCGTTGTGCCTGGACACGCGACCGAAACTGGCACATATCTGTGGGCTGGGCCTGGCCGGGCAACTCCGCTGCGGGCAGAGTGCAGGCGCCAACTAGCGGTGGCTCCTGAAACTGCTCCCCGCCCGGAGGGCCCGGGCGACCGCAGGCTGGAGCCCCAAGCGTCCCCGGGTTCCCGCGCCCACACGCCCACACGCAGTGAGTACCCTCCGGAGGGCTGGAGCCACGCCGGATCCTGTGCCAGGTGCCGAGACCCACAGGAACCGCATTTTCAGGATGTCCGTTTGTGAACCCACCGTAGGATGAGGGAGAAATCAGGCGGAGGGGCAAGTAAGGGCACGGGTGCAAACCGAAACCACTAGACGAATCGAATTTACAAACCTCTGATACAGCGGGTCCTGGCCCTACAGCCGCTCCAGGGCCACACGGGTCGCGCCCCCCCCCACACCCCGGCCCTGGGCCGTACCTGGCCACAACTTGGTGGGCCTTTTGGCGGGAAGCTCCCTGAGGTCCGACGCGCCAACGCCCCGGTACCTCGTTTTTTTCTGGTTCCGCCGCTACTGCCTCCCGGTTTGGGAGAGTGCAAGGGCCGTGGCCCCGACGATCTGCAACTCCGAGATGCAGGCTCTCTAAATAGATCCCGTAGGGTCCTTCGCTGTCCCCGCCTTAGAAATGGCCCGAGGGGCTGACGTGAGGCGACGACAGGGTCAGGGACCAGCTCTCCAGGTGGTCGAGGTTGTGCCGGAGCCTCTCCTCCCTGAAGCGCGCGCGGGTCTTGAATTCGTTCCGCAACGACGAAATGGCGCGCACTGGGCCGGGGTCAGATCCCGGCCGCGATCTGGCGGCCACTTTCGGATTCTATCCTTCTTCGCTTCCGAGGCTTGGAATTTGTTGCACTGCACCTGTCAAGCGCCGAGAACAACGAATACTCAGCCCAGTCTCCAGACGGCCGAGACTCGGTACGCCTTCGTCGGTTCCCTACACTCGAGGGAGCACCTCTGGGGCGTTAATCCAGAATGAATGGGGGCTTGATCTTTGCAGTTCTCCTCCCCGCTGCAGCTTGTCCTTAGGCCCGCTCGTTTGGCCTACGAGGCGGGAGAGGCCAGGGTTGCCTGCCGTGAGGCCCCGGGAGTCGATGGGCCGCGGGGGCGGGAGGGAGAGAGGTCTGCGTCCCTGTGGCGCGGCCGTAGCACACCGCCGGGTAAGACGGAGGCGCAGGCCCTCGGGGGGCCGGTGCGCATCCACGCCGAGGAAGAATTGCCTCCTCTGGAAGCCGGGGCCCTTGGCTTGGCAGCCATCCCCTCGTTCTCCGCACGCTTGTCTTCCTGCCGTGGACTCGCGTCCTCTTGCGCGATGCGAGACCGTGGCTATATGCGCGGGGCAAAAATCAGGGGGGAACACTCGCGTTTTCCAGGCTCCATCGTGTTTTTCAAAGAATTACGGGCCGCCACAACGAAGGACGACGAAGCGAGGCCTGCGCGGTCCCGAAAGTTGCTTTGGGGGATCGGAGAGGAACGGGGTTTGTCACCGCCAAGCCAGATTCCAGACCCCCCCCCCCCGCCGCCCCGGACACCCGTCTGTCCCTGGTCGGCAACCGGGCCATCGAGGCCGGGCCCAAAGCCGCGCTGCGCTGGGAGCTGCAGAGGCAGCTGGTGGTCGTGGAATCTCGTGTGTGGTGGAAGCCCTTGGGCCGGAATAATTTGCGGGACTGCGGGGGACGCCGGGCGCGGGGTGAAAAACCTCTTGGGGTCGGCTCCCCGCTCGATGTCACCGGCCTTGGAGCCCCCACGTCCCGCAGCAGAGAGTACAGGCATCAGAGGCCGAAAGCAGCCGGAGCGGGGAAGGCCCAGCTACCGGCAGCGGGGAAAGGGCGCGAGAAGGGAAGCTGCGGCCCCCGAATTAGGGAGCCGCCGCCCAAGAGGCAGCCGCCCAGGAGCCCTCTGGAGGGCCCGGGCGTTTTAACCAAATTTTTAGCATTGACCCCGGGGCCCCCGAACTTTCGAGGAGCTCTGGGCTAACGCGCCGGGCCCCCAGACCCGGGCGTCCTCCCCGGGGCGGGGCCTTCCGCCCCTCCCCGTTGGGCGGCCTTCGGCGGTCCCCGTTCCTCCCCCACGAGCGCGGCCGAGGTGCCGGCGATGGGGCTCCGATTGGCTGCGCGACGCGTCGCTCGGGCCGGCCCCGCCCCCGCGGGCCCCCGGTTACTAACCCCGCGCGGGCCGGCCCGGCGCCGCCACTCGATTCTCGAGGATTTGTTCTGGGCTGCGGCCGCGCAGTCGGTGGGGCGGCCGCAAGAGCGGGCTGCGGGGGCGGGAGGCGGCGGCGGCGGCGGCACAGCCCGCGCGGGCCCCGCGGCGGCCGAGCCAGACGTCCCGCAGCTAGGGGCGGCCGCAAGCCGGGCCGCGAGGCCAGGATGCGGGACTAGCGGGCAGGGCTGCGCGCGGCCGTCGGGGCTGCGAGGCCTCTCGCTGCGGGCGGGCCCCCGGCGGGGCGTCCCCGGGCGCCGCCCCCTGCGCCCTGAGGCCGCGGCCCGGCTGCTTCTGCTTTCCCGCTTCTCGCGGCAGCGGCGGCCGAGGAGGCGCCCGCGCCGGCCGCCCCCGGGGGAGCCGCGCCGCCGCCGCCCGCCCGGCGCCCTGACGGCCGCTGTTATGCGTATTCCTGTAGACCCGAGCACCAGCCGCCGCTTCACACCTCCCTCCACGGCCTTCCCCTGCGGCGGCGGCGGCGGCGGCGGCGGCAGCGGCGGCGGCAAGATGGGCGAGAACAGCGGCGCGCTGAGCGCGCAGGCGGCCGTGGGGCCGGGCGGGCGCGCCCGGCCGGAGGTGCGCTCGATGGTGGACGTGCTGGCGGACCACGCGGGCGAGCTCGTGCGCACCGACAGCCCCAACTTCCTCTGCTCCGTGCTGCCCTCGCACTGGCGCTGCAACAAGACGCTGCCCGTCGCGTTCAAGGTGAGTGCGGGACCCGGGGCGGGGGGACGCCGGCCCTGGCGATCCGGGCGTCTCAGCGGCAGGACCCACGGGCCCCGGGGCCCCGGCCGGGGAAGGCAGGGGAACGTGCCTGCTGCCTCGCCGCGAGAACCCAGCGGCCGTGCCCAGAGCGCTTTTGGTCTCCCTGCGCGCTCCGCCAGGGGACTTCGGCGTTCCCCCTCAGATGCACCCAGCATGGATGGCTTTTCGGGGCGGCGGGCGGGGGTTGTCCCCTCCACCTTCGGGGAGCCCGGCTGAAAGACGCTGATGAGGAAACGGGCGGATGGGGCTTCGCTCCTCCCCAGTCGGGATCCCTCCGACACAGCCTTGCGGGCAAAGGGGAAGAAGAGCCCCGGGACCAGGGCGAGGCCCCGGAGGTGGGGTGCGGAGGGTGGATAGGGCCTAACCTCCCCTGCCAGCACCCCTCCTCCTGCACCGCTTCAGAAACACTTCCTGCTCACACCCTCCATCTCTGGCTTCCGAAATTTTACACCGGGCGACTCTAGGGCTGAGAAGGGGGACACCGAACCCTAAACGTTTGCGGCAGGAATCCCGAACGCCCGGGCAGAAATGGGGGGGCGCTCCCACCCCTGGCACCCCCCCAGTCATTCAGAGGATCTTTTTCTCTTTGCTAGGGAGTAGGCGACTGTTTCATTTTCATTTTTTTAAGGGGGCAGCGAGATGAAACGAAAACGCCTTGGTTTTCCCCTAAACCTCTCACAGCTGCCGTGAGAAAGGGCAGGGCAGGAAGGGCCAGCGGCTGGGGGTGGCGGGTGCCCGAGGTGGCTGGAAACAGCGGCTCCTGGCAGCTGAGGCCGTCCTTGCTCCCATTAAGACGACTCCAAATTGGGGAAAAAAAAAAAAAAAAGGATGAGTGGCTCTTGGAGGTCTCCCGGGTGACATCTTAAAATGCCAGTGGGGAAACTCTCCCGGGGAGGAGGGGGAGGGGGAGGCCCGTGTGACTTTAATCCTCAGATCGGAGGTTTTACTGTCACTTGGAGCTTAAAAGGAATCTTTGAAATTAAAAGAAGACAGGATGTTGACAGGAAATCTGGCCTTTTTAATCAGACCCCAAACATTTTCTCCTTGAAATTTTTACCATCTGGATCCCTAGTCCCTGCACACGGTGGCCACGTTTAAATGGCTGTGACTACATTTGCAGCGTGATTCCTTTTCAAAAGGCATCTGCCTCTGCCCGCTGCTTGGGGTGAGGGGTGGGGGAGATCATATTAGGGGGGCATCTCCTCCCCCACCATGCAGTTCCCAGCAGGTGCGTTCTCCTATTGAAAGCCCCTCTTTCACTTTAAAGGGGTTTTCTGTACAACCCCTCTCAAAACACCGGTTTGTTTTATATTTTGCATTTTCCCTGCATAACGAATTCAGTCTCTGCAGAGGCCGGCAGACTGGGCCGGGGCCACATTTCAGGGCCGAATTTTATACCCCAAATGGCTCTAGTTTTAATTCAGCATGGGAAGCCCGTCCTGTTATTATTGCTGTTGATATTATTTTTACTTAGGGACGTGGTTGCTAGGAGCACGTTGATTCCTCTTTTGCTCAGGCCCAAGGAAAGAGGGGAACTGCACCCCACGCCACAGTGATCAAGCTCATTCACAGCTCTCACGCAGATTTCATTGCAAGGATAATTTCTTAGGACATGACTTAACCAGTTGAGCTAGAATTTGGGTGTGAAAGGTGGAGATTTCGGCTTCTTGTCTTTGTTTTTTTGGGGGGGAAGGTGTCCGTTGGGGTTTAGCCTTTTCTCCGCTCTGCTTTTGAGAAATCCTGCAGTGCGCCTGGGACCTAGGGGAGCTGCCTGGCCCCTCCCCGCCTCTCCCTGGCCTCCCCTACCCTTCTAAGCTGTCCCCCTACCCCTGTGCCTTCAGGTAGTGGCGCTGGGGGACGTGCCCGATGGAACAGTGGTGACCGTGATGGCTGGCAATGATGAGAATTACTCTGCGGAGTTGCGTAATGCCTCGGCGGTCATGAAGAACCAGGTGGCCAGGTTCAACGACCTTCGCTTCGTGGGCCGCAGTGGGCGAGGTGAGCTGCAGGGAGTCTGCGCACCCTGACACCAGCAATGGCAGAGGTCTAGGAAGGAAGCTGAGAGCAAGCCCTTGGGGTCCCAAATGAGAGCCCCAAAAACAAGTGCCCAGGCCCGGCTTGGTCTCAGACAGCGGTTTGGAGCCCCATGGGAGTGTCACAAAACCCTTTGAGGATGCGGGTCCTTGGCCAGAAAAAGTCACAATTGGCTTCCAGCTTCTGGGGTTTACTAACTCTTGTAGCTGTCTGCGTCACCCCTCTTTCCCGATGGTTGAATGTTCTGGCCTCATAAAGACACTAGGAAGAGATCACGGATTAAGGAGGACCTCGTAGGTCTGTGGCAAGTGGGCTTAGCAGCAGGCTTAGACGTATGGCTGATCTGCGGGGGCCCAAGCACCCTAGCCACTCTCCCCACGGGGCTGGGATCTCCCCAAGCTTCAAGTTTTGAGCCAGACCCAGCTGTGGTCTCCCCAAGTCACAGTTTCCCCAGCCCTGTGAGCCTTAAGGTGGTTGAGGAGAGACACAAATGCAATGTGGGGAAAGCAAAGCAGGAAAGCCTGCAGGCTGCCACCCACCCCCCCACCCCGCCCAGAATCGTAGCCCAAGCCCTGAGTGCCCCCCTGCCTGTGTGATTGGCCTCTGGCAATAGGAAGGAAGGCAGGACCAGTCCGCCTGCTGTGGCTCCTGCCCCAGGGCTCTCCGGTGGGAGGCTGCTAGGACCCGAAACCCATCATCACTTCTGGGTGGAGAAGCCCTAGAAACCCTGCCCCAGCGAAATGGAGGCTCAAGGACTCGCTGGCCCTTTAAGACCAGCCTGCTGAAAAGCCAGGAGTGCCCAGTCGCAAGACCCAGCCTGCCCCTCCAGTTGGGTTAAGAAAGTACGCTAGGCTCCCTCTGCCCCCAGCCTCCACAGAGGCTGAGGCAGAATTGTACTTTTCATCACCAATAAACAAGACCTTCTCGAGGTTTTCGTTTGCTCCCAGCCGACAGCTCTGCTCAGCAGTGGGCATCTGGGCACCATTTTTTCCTCTCCAGCCGTTCAATGTATACATACAAATGTCAAACATATTTTGACTTTTCAGCATTAATTAAAACCAGGGCATTATTTGCATGTAATAACTGTTTACTTGTTACTTTTTATGAAACTGAAATAGTTTACATTCTTTCAAACATTTCCTGTTCCTGTTGGCTCTCTTCCCCATGCACAGATTTCTTTCAAACGTTGCCCTTAACTGGTTGCAGGTTGATGGATGGAAAATGTTTGCTTTTATGAATTAAGCTTTCATTGCTGCTCCTAATTAGTCTCCAAGCCCCTTTTGTCATCCCCGATCTCTCCAGCCTTTTGCAACTTAATCCCAGCTGCAACCCTGAGTGGAGAGTCACTGGCCACCGGTTGGTGGCTGGCAGGGATGCAGCTTGAATTTGGGGCGGTGACCAGGTGTGCAGGCCAGGTGGC
The DNA here is from genome assembly GCF_020171115.1 of Neogale vison. Classification (NCBI taxonomy): domain Eukaryota; kingdom Metazoa; phylum Chordata; class Mammalia; order Carnivora; family Mustelidae; genus Neogale; species Neogale vison. The sequence continues at coordinate 18,392,881 of NC_058092.1, read as the reverse complement.
ATGAGGATATGGATGGGGGGTGGGGAGTAGGGAGGCCCGCCCCCCTAGCTGCAGCCCCTGAAGGAACAGGCAGAAGGGGAGGTCCGTCCCGGGAGCCCAGAGAAGCATCAGGAACATGGAACCTTACTCCCTGTCCTGGGAGGTGAGATTGAGAAAGAGAAGACACGGTGATCCCAAGTGACCAAGGGCACGGCTGGCTGGCTGGCTGGACTTTTTGCAGCGTAAAGTGATTTCTTTGTGGCATTTATGCTCACGGACCTGCACTCACCCTGCAGGACTTTGGGGGAGAGAAGTGGGTTTGCAAATCATCCTTTAGCTGGTGCGCTTAAAGCAGGCAAGGCTGAGGCTGGGGTTATGGCTCTGGAGGACGCAGGAGGCCATTTATAAATCATTCTCACAGCCTTCTCCCATCAGTCTCCCTGGTCCCGGGCGGGGGCAGGAAGGGGCCTGAGCCGGAGTTCCAGTACCTGGGGACTTGAGCAGACTCTCAGACCTCAGAGTCTGACAGTATTGAACAACGTGGACTCGACAACCAGCACAGCTGGATTCAGTCCTAACTCCGCCGGTGACTTGCTGGATGACATGGGGCAAATGGTTAAACCTGTCTGTGCCTTAGTTTCCCCAGCTGTATAAGGGGGCAATAAGGACCCCTCTCTCCCGAGGTTTTATAAGGATTAAGGAAATTGGCCCCGGTGTATCACTTGGCACGTATTGAGAGGTGGACACGGGTTACAGATTTTGTTACATCGAACGCCTATGACTGGAGATCTTTGAAGTTCCTTTGAGTGGTATAGTCACTGATTCTGTGATTATGGTGCGGTTTGGGCGGGGGTGGGGGAAACCCAGAAGGTGTGAATTGTGGAGTGGGAGAAGTGGAGGCGGCTGGCAGTGAGAAGGAGGGCACAGGGGTCCTGTGGCCCTCAGCAGCCCGTCCGCTGTGCCCCTGCTGCCCACTGGGAAATTCCCACCAAGAGGACAAATCAGTGATTGACCCGGACAGTGGGGCGCTTCGAGAGTTGAGACAGGTTGGAGTTTGGGACCCGGAGCCATTCCCTGGCCCTCGGACTTCTGCCAAGATCGAGAAGCCAGACGGAAACTTCTGTTTGTTTCCTTGTTTCTTATTCCTTGATGCTGTCTTAATTCCAGGAAGATAGGTTTCCATGGAGGACATAGACACCACCACCACAGAGCCCTCATGATAAGCCTGAAGATGGGAAAGAAACAAGGGAGGGAAAGAAACCAAGTCACTGGTGTGTCCTGCTGTGATTAGGGCCGAGATTCCCACCCTTCTTACAACAAATACTATATAACGCACTTTTCATTGTCCTACAATGATATGTGTAACTAATGGAACCTACCTACTTATGTGCAGTTTCAAAATCCATAGAAGTCCATAGCTTTCATGGAGAAAAAAAAAAAAAAGAAAGTGATTTATGATAAAATATTCATCTGAATATATAAATGTGGGCTGAGACCGCCCTGTGGTGAGTGGGAGGTTGGCCAGCCAGCAGAAGCCCCGGGAGCGCCGCAGCAGACCACCAGCCCGGGCGTGCGGGACTCAAGAGTCCACTGCCTTCGACGACATGGTTTTCTGAAGGGGCGAACAGTGCTTGGCAAAGTTCTGAACAAAATTTCGGGGGGGGGGGGAACTGTCTTCCATCCTGGAAAATTCAACAGATACTAAAAGTTTGCAAAAAAACTTGGTTTTATGTTATGTAAAACTGAGTTAGGCTCATGGCTCGGAGAATCTTTGTAACAGGTGTTTCACACACAGGAGGAATGATTGCCTGGGTGCCCTGTACCCAGCTGGACTGATGCCTCCTCCGCTCCTCTCCACCCCCCTCCACACCCCCTACACCCCTCTGGAGGACCACATGCCACAAATTCCCAAAATGTCCTCTAGGAGGCAGCCTAGGTGAACATGAAAACAGCGGGAGCTCCTGAACAGTCATTAGCTATTTGAAAAGAAATCCTAGTAGGTAGAGGGAGATTTGAGGAGAGATGTGTGGGTGTGGCTTATAGATTTCTTGACCAATGTCCAGAATACCCAGAGGTCCCCTGAGATGTGTTCCTCCTATCCATGAGGCCCCCATGATGGGGTTTTATGACATGAGAACCCGGGCTGAGGGGAACAGGGACTGGCCCAGAGCCACACTGCCAGACCCGGTTGTACGTGCTGATTGGTCTAGGGGCCCACGAGATTGTCTGGAGTCACCCAGGTCCCCGAGGGGTAGCTGTTTCCAGACTGGGACTTCTCCCCTCTGGCCGGGGCCAGTCCCCGGAGTGCCTTGGTTAGCAGTTCCTGGACTTCTGGCTGATGGCAGGTCTGCCTGAGGTTCCTGCACGAAGTCCTCTACCTTCTCCATCATCACCGCTTCCTGCCCTGAGACGGGGTGAGGTGGGAGGAGGCGTTCACCAGCAGGCAAAGAGAGAGAGCTGAGGGGCTCTCAGGGAGACAGCTTCCCCCCAACTCGTTCTGGGGACCCCTGCTTCCCATGGTACCTGATACACACCCCTCCCTTCCACTCTTGTTCCCAGGTCCCAGCCCCTGCCTTTTGTCCTCCCTCCCTCCCTTTGGGCACCAGGGAGGGGTGGTGCCAGGCCTGGAAAGCAGGAGGAAGCTGTGGAGGAGGGCTGATGACCTCAGGGGTAGTTTGTGGTTTGCTGCCTGGTGAGAGTGGAGGCCTCTCACTGCCCAGGAGCAGGTCCTTAGTATGGGGCTGAGGCGGGGGGAGGGGTGCTGGGGGGGAGGCGGTGGACTCCAGCACATTCTAACCTTTCTGGCCCTGCCTAGATACTGTTGACCTGGATGACTCATTGCCCCTCTGTGAGTCTCAGTGTTCTCATCTGTAAAATGGACATGGTTGTCTCTCCCTTAATGATTTTAACAAACATTTCTTGAGCACCTACTATGTGCCAGATGCTGTCTTAGGGGTTAGGACACAGCAGTGAACAAGACAGAAGTTCTGGTGCCCAGGGAGTTTACCATCTAGTAGAGGGAGACAGAAAATAAGTAGAGGAATTGCCAAAAATAATTAGCATGATGGGGGAAGTTGGAGCAAGTAGGGAGGGAGCAGGAGGGTCCCTGATGTTTCACACTGAGTTTCTTAACCTTTTTTTTTTACCCCATGGGTCAACTTGACAGTTTCAGAATAATGTGTTTTAAAGAATAAAATGAAATACAAAGGATTACAATGGAAACCAATTATAATAAAACACAGTTAGCAAAATGTCTAAAAAAATTGGGATAAATGTGCTCTTTTATTAGTGTATTAAATAATAAGATGTGGCAATGGGTCTGATGACGACCGTGATTTTGAAGTTGTGACGAGCATAAAAGATATTTAGAGAAATTTGCAATGTCTGTAATGTGATATGTAAATATCTGTGACGTCTATTGGTGACAAGGTCACAGGGACTTCTGTAATACCTCTGTGGTTTTTTGCCCATGGCCATACTTGAAGGAGATACTAAATTGCAGCCAGAGGTTAGAGACAATATAGCCGTCTTTTTTTTTTTTTTTTTCCTGTCCCTGTTCACAGGGCCCACATAATCCTAAGAAGAAGCCCCAGATGCCAAGTTTAAAATGCCTGTTTTAGATAAAGTGGCCAGGGAGGGCTTCACCGGGGAGGTGACTTTTCAGTAGAGACCCAAGGGAAATGAGGGAGACACAGGAGCACTTAAGTAATTGGGGCCCATTTGACTTGGCACCCTGTAGTGTCTACACAGTGATAGGGAGACTGGCAGGGGAGGAAAAAGTCCAGGAGAAAAATGACCAGAGAGTGGGGAAGGCAGATCCCAGGAAGGGGAGGTGGGCCCTGCCTAGCATTTCCCTAGACCTTATATACTTTGGTTTCCAGAAACCATGGGAAGTGCCCCCTGTAGTCTGCGAGTGAGGGGTTCGATCTCCTCTGATCCAGGACTCCAGGGGCAGGGGCTGTACATTTCCATCCCTGCCTTCAGTGGGCTGGCTCAGGAAGATTCTTCCAGAAGGGCCCCACTTTGGCCCAGTTTGAGTCACGCCTCAATTTAAACCACCCCATTTATACACCAGTTCTTCGGTGTCTCAGAAGAACCCCTGGGGTTCCGTGGTACGGTCCTGGAAGCCTGGCTGGTTTACTTTCGTTCTGGATTTTCCTGTTTCTGGGGCTCGAGTTTTCACATGATCACCGGATCCAGCCTGGCAAGGAGAACCACAAGCTATCCTTCCCTGCCCTGAGTTTTCATCTCCCGCTGGTGAAAGGGGGGTAGCAAGACTGCCTGCCCACCTTGGAGAGTTGCCAGAGTGCAGGGACTGGACTCCTGTGCTGTCCCTTTGCGGGTAGCCTCCCTCAGCTGCCCGCCCTGGGCCAGCCCTGGTGGACACAGGTGCACTGGGCCACAGGCCCCTGCCCTTAGGGAGTCCCTGATTGATAACTGACGTCCAGAGATAGGGATGCTCGGAGGCGGAGAAGGAGGAGGCCAAGCTTAGAGGAGATGGGCGAAGCCCTCACCCCAGCCTCCCCAATCTCATACAGTGTGGGGGACTTGATGCTGATAGAGAAGAGGGCCGGAGAGAGGGACGACTCCTCCTTCAGTGAAGCTGATGGGAGAATTGGGTTGCCCATATCTTTACCTTCTACCAAACCCACCAGTTAAACTCCCAGAAGAATCAAGGAATTAAAGGTGGAAGGTAGCGAGAACGCTGTTTATCGAAGGTAAACCTTTATCGGCTTGTTACAGTTCAGGTGGGGAGCGCTGCCCAAACATGAAACACTAGGAGAAATCACCAACAGGGGCAAGAGCTGGAAATGCCATACAGCTCGGTGTCAGAAGGCAGCATGTGAAGGCCACTGAGCTGAGAAGCTGGTTGCTAACCGGTTAACACAGGCTGATTTCTAAACGGAACTAAAACGCGAATGAGGAAAAAAATAAATAAAACGCGATTGAGGAAAGCATGAAGGAACCTGAAGTGATCATTTGTGTTGGGTTTGGGACAGACCATAAGCAGGTAAAAAGTTTCAATCTCCCTAGGCACGGCAGAGAGGCAGACTGAAGTCAGGAGTGTGATGGGCTGCTGGGATGGGCTGGGCTGGGCCAGGGGGGGGTGGAGGGGGTGACTCTCTTTGGGGCTCTGTCCACTCACTGGAACGATCAATGCCCCTGAATGCATCCCAGCCCTCTGATGCAACGAAATCACTCACCACTTCTTGGAATCTATTCTGAGGAAATAAGCAGAGATGGAGGCAAAGATTTTTGTAAACAAAAGGTCATTTTCGTTTTATTTTAAATGGTAAAAAAAAAAAAAAAGAAAATTATTATTTTAAAAGTTTTTCCTCTCAGGAATTTTGAATGGAGACTTTGGAGCCAAATGTCTATCTAAAAATAGAACAGAGCTCTGGAAATAACAGTTGCGTCTACAAATGAAATGCCGGCCGCTCCCCAGTCAGCGCTCTCCCAGCCCCCAACCCCCCAACCAGGAGTCAGCCAGGAGGAGGCTGCAGGGCCCGTGCACCAGGGAGGAAGGAGGCAGATAAAGAAAAGACGAGGCTTCTGTGGGTTGAAGTATTTTGCAGCATTAAAATGAAGTTTATGAAGGGTTTTTAATGACACCAGAAAGTGCTTACGATGTGAGGTTAAATGAAGAAAAACACAACCAGGGTATAAATATACGTATTTTGGAATCCTTGCCACTCTGTAAACATACATACCCACCCAAAAGGGACTAGAGCCAAAAACACCCAAATGTTAACAGTGTTTATCTCTGGGTTAGTGGAACTGTAGGTGATTTTTCTGTGCTTCCCTCCAGTTTTTTATAAAGTCATAATTACTTTCAGGAAAAGAAAATAGTATTTTTTTAAAAGATTTTATTTATTTGTTGGAAAGCAAGAAAGCATGAGCAGGAGTTGGGGGACAGACGGAGGGAGAGGGAGAAGCAGACTCCCCGCTGAGCAGGGAGCCTAACCCAGGACCCCAGGATCATAATCTGAGCCAAAGGCAAATTTTTAACAGACTGAGCCACCCGGGTGCCCCCCAAATCTGTATTTTTATGCATATTTTTATAAATATACTTCAACGCTCCCCACTCCAAAATCATGAAGGTCTCTGGGTAGAAGGAATGGTACAAAGGCAGGGAAGCAGGGAGGAAATGGCAGAGTACCCAGAGCATGGGGTGGGGGAGGATGATGCCAGACCTCTAAGGCCTTGAATGCCAAGGCCAACAGCTAGCCTTCACCTAGAGCCCCATCTGCTGCCAGGTTCAAAGGAGAGAGATCTGCCCCTTCTGGAAGGGAGAACAGAGTATTGTTAATCGCTCCAGGGGCCAACCTTCTGCCTTTATTCTCCACTCCCCCAGGGAAGAGTTTCACACTGACCATCACCGTGTTCACCAACCCCACCCAAGTGGCCACCTACCACCGAGCCATCAAGGTGACCGTGGATGGACCCCGAGAACCCAGACGTAAGTGCCAAAGTCACTGAGCCCCCTGGGTGGGGGAGAAGAGCCCAGTGTGGGTGGGAGTGGGGGGGGCAGGGATAGCAGCAGCCAAGGTCAGATAGATGGCACTGGATGCCTGGAGAATTCTTGCGTGGGATTGCAGTCCTGGGCTCCACATCCCAAAACACACCAGCAACACCTGACCCTCTGTGCTTAGCTCTGGACTCCTGGAGGCCAGCAAGGGTGCTGGGAGGGCAAAGGGCAGAATTAGCCTGACGCCCTTCCCTGAGGAACGCCTGCTCGTGGAAGGGTGGGCAGATGGACAGTTAGAGGGGTATGGACTTGCAGTTTGCGTCTGTTGAGGAAAGGGTTCAGGGAAGGAACAGGCTTCAGATAGGGTATTTGTGAGGGGAGGGGGGCCAGGCCAGGTTTGCGCTGCTCCACTCCAGCTTCCTCTGCCAGCGGCTGAGGGAGGAGCCATCAAAAACAGGAGCTGGTCTGGCTGCGGGGCCGGATCCCCTCCTTGGAAACTTTCTCTGGATCTGTTACGTGACTTAAGTCACACAGAGCCCAGGCACTCTGACCCCAAAACCCATACTCAGGAATGCAAATTGATTCTGCAAATATTTATTGAACACCTACTATGTGCAGGGAGTCCTGATGTGTGTGTTTTAGCATCAGAGTTGTGTTTCATTGCTTCTGCCTGCTGAAGGACCTGGAGTTTGCAGATTTACATCAGAGAAATAGGAGAGTGGGGCGGTTGCCGCAGAGTGGGCCAGAGGCTTGCGTTCCATGAATGAATGAATGAAACTGGCCCTCTCTGGACTGGCTGCTTTCCGACCAGCGTCCTGACCAGCGTGTTTGCCTGGACCGCCCCCGGATTTGCAGCATGCTCAGTGTGGGGTATGGAAAGTGGCCCTGACTTTCTCTCTGTGATAGTGGCCCTTTGCAGTTCAGAAAAGCCTCTCGCATTCATTATCTCGTGGGATCCTTGTGAGAGCAGAGCCAAATGGTCACCCTAGTTCCAGTGAGGAGAGATTCTAGGCCAGGGGATGTTGAGAACCTGCCAGGGCCTCCCATGGTCTGCTGAGAGGTGCCCTGTCTTCCTAGATACAGTCTTGGATTTCCATTCTAAGCTGGGTGGACTTGGGGCAGGAAGACAGAATGGGGACCTGAGCCCAGGAAGCTCTGAACAGGGGTGTGGCTATGCCAGGGTGTCATCAGTGAGGGCCACCCAGGCCTGCCCTGTGGGCTGGCCCCTTCCTTCTTGGGAATCGGGCTGGCTTGGCTCCCCATCTGTCCAATTCCTGGTCCCACTCCAGGGACTGGCCACCTAGGAAGGGCATAATGCTCGGCCTAGTGGCCCGGGATGACTCGCTGTAGGCTCTCAGGGCGCACCCTCCATCCTCCTGAGCTCCTGCATCTGGCCGTGAGGCTCGCAGGCTGACATCTGCTCCAGCCGTATTCCTATTGGGATTGGCCTTGGGTGGACCCATGCCTCTGGCCTTGGGCTCCGTAGCCTTGGACAGCCCATGAGTTCTTTTTGGCCTCAGTTTTGTTATCTGTGAACTGGGTCAGTGATCCCAAGAGTCTCAGGTGGTGATGGTTGGGAAGCCCTTGTGAGCTACAGGCCTCCATGGCACAGAGAACAAGTTCTGAGTCAGCCGGCCTGGCTGAAGGACCCCAGGCAAGTTACTGGCATCTCTGGGCCTCCACCCCTCCTCCCAGAAGTGGGGTGATACCCCCCACGCTGCGGGCCTAGAGATCAGTGACAGCATGTGGCTAGCATCTGGCTGTGGTAGAGGGAGGATCCGGGTGAGTCACTGGATCTACGGTGTCCTGTTATCCCCTGTACCTGACCGCTGCCATGCGTTCCCACCACCACCACCACCATTCGGGGACGGTGACCCTCTCTGGGTCAGCAGCAGCGTGGCTGCTGAGAAACCTAAGCCGTGGCCTTAGAGGGGTAATGGAGGTGACATGCCAGTCTGTCTCCAGGGGCAGAATCGGGGCAGATGGGAGCCACGGTTGGGCTCCGTGTGTTGATGCCGCCTTAGCAGCCACTCACAAAGCAGCCGGTCCATGGAGGCCTGCGAGCTGGGGCTCCTGGAGCTTGCTAGGAACGTTCCCTTGGGGCCCAGCAATGCCTGGAACCCCTCAGGGCCTCCACGTCCAGCCCTGCTCGGCCCAGAGCTGCCCACCCTCCCCCTGGAGGCCCCTGGATGAGGAGAGAGACTCAGCTCTGCCTTTGAGAGCCCCTAGTTCGAATCCTCTGCCTGCTCTTCTCTCCCCGGGTCCCCCAGACCTGAGACAGCCCTTCTGGGCAGTGAGCTGAGGAAGGAAGGGGTGACACAAGACAAAGCAGAAGAGGCCAGAGGGAGATGAGGCAGCAAGAGGAAGGAAAGGAAGCTGGGCCAGGAGATAGCCTGGAGTCGGAGGCTAGGCTGGCTCTGTGTGCTGAGGTGGTTGGCGCCCCTCTCGGCCTGGGCTTGGGTCAGACCCGTGGGTTTAAAGAGACTTGTTCAAACAAAATCTTAGCAGAAGCTGATTTCTAGAAAAGAGCCGCCATCGGGTGGGGTGGTGGGGAGCAGTTCTCCAGGCCGCCCGTCCCAAGGCCCTGCGTTTCTCCCGCCCCTCGCTGCCCACCCAGGCCCGCAGGTCAGGTCTCACCAGCACCCTGGCTTCTAACCCTGACCTGGACTTTAGTGTGTGACCTTGGACAAATCCTCTTCCTTTCTGGGCCTCTCTTTCCCCACCTACACGAGGTAAGAGACCAGCTCAACACTGCTGGTTGCTAGACGTTCCCCATGCATCAGGCCTGGTGCAAAGTCCCTGCTAACAGGTCCTCAGTCACCCCAGGAGGGGATAGGGCAGGATACAGAGCCCCTTGCTCAAGGGTGAGCTTCAGTGCCCCTCCCCAGGGGCTCCAGTCTAGGACTCAGGGAAGTGAGGGCCCCTTGGAAGGGCCTTCCCACCTCCCTGTGCTCATCTGTGAAATGGGGATGATAGTAGCTATTAATGTCTGTCCTGGGGAGGTGTCCTGGGCGTGAAAGGAGCTTGCAGCTGCCCAGCCGCGCAGGAAGTACCCAAACCCTCATGGATGATCACAGGATTTCCTTTCTGGGCTTTTCTCCCGCTTGGTGACTCCCAGCCCCATGTGAGGGCTGAGCCTTCTGTGCGGTGGGGTGGGGTGGGAGTAGGGCCTGGTCCTGGGAGCCAAGGAGTGGGAGTCTACCTATCCCTGAGGCCCAGCTGTGGGTTCTGTGGCTGGGTCGTTCCCCTCTGGTGCCCTGCAGAGCATGCCCGATCTGCAGCCAGGTGGCTGGCTGGGTTTGAAGGCTGGCTTGGTGGCTTCCTGCCTGTGTGGCCTTGGTTTCTGAGGTTCTCAGTGCTGGTGTCCCTCACAGTCACCAGGGGCTGGTTAAAAAAGCAGGTGGCTGAGCAGGATCCAGGATTCAGACAGGAGGCAGCTCAGGGCCTGGCACTTCTGGCAAGGACCGTGGTTTAAGAACCGTTCCCCCCATCTTCCAGGCTTAGCAGGTGCTGGTACCCAAAGGGTAGGACCCAAGTTCTTAATCCTGCCTGAGGCAGAGGGGGGTGGTTCAGGCACCCTGCCTGTGGGCCCTTTCTTCCCAAAAATGTAAATGGAATGATTTCAACAAATATTTTCCTGGGCACCTTTCATGTGTCTGGCACTGTTCTAGAAGCTGGGGATGCCACAGTGAATCCAGTAGACAGGCTCCGTCCCTCTTGGGTCTTAGACACTGGAGGTAGGGAAAGATGGTGAACAGTACTCTAGTCACCGTGGCCCACAGGGCCCCACCTGTTCTGTGTCCATTACCCCCTTCCTTCCTCCCTGCCATCCTCCTCCTTGCTTACCCCACTCTGGCCACCCCAGCCTCCTGGCTGGTCTTCCAACTGGGCAGCCACATCCCTGCCTCAGGGTCTTTGCACTGCTCTTCTTTCTCCCTGGAGCACTCCTCCCCAGACGCCCCTGGACGCATGGCTTGCTCTTTCCCACCCTGAATGAAGGTTTTACTCTAACTCCTCAGTGAGCCCTCTCCTGACATGTCGTTTCAAATCATACACACCCCTGCCCATACTTACCAGCCTCGATTTAACTTAGAGCCCCGATTACCTTCCAAGATGCTATAGAGTTCATTCATTCTTTTTCTTTCTGATCTCCCCTGACCAGTGTATATGCTCCACGGTCAGAGTTTCTTTCCTCTGCTTTGCCAGGTACTGACCTAGACCCCAAAATACAGACGTGAGCACTTAGGAGGTACTCGGTAACTCTTTGTTGAATAAATGAAAGAAATAAATGATTAACTGACTTAATTTCAGGTAGTGAGAGATCTTAGGAAGAAAAACAGAGCTGGGGGGAGTGGTGGAGAGGGCAGGGATGGGACGTGGGCAGGGAGCGGAGGTGACATTGGACCAGAGAGGTCTGAAGGAAGCAAGCCCAGAGCCAGTGGTTGCTGGGGGCCCCAGACAGCATGGGCAGGGGAAGTGATCCTAACTAAGCCTGTCTCTGGGCCTTTGAGGGTCCTAAAGTTGCCACAGTTTTGTTCTCAGCTCCAGGTGTGGGGAGGCAGAGGGACACCCAAGTCGTGGAGAGGCAACAGTTTCTGGCCCCGGCTCCCAGGATCCCCTAGATCCCCAGGGGAGTGCACCCAGCAGGAGGGAAGGGGTTAACCTCAGACCTCCCGGCTTCCCCTAATCAACCCCAGGCCTGCTGGAAGCCCCAGTTGCAGCCCTGGGAGGGAGCCGCTTGCCGCCCTGCCCGCTGGCCCCCCGCCAGCCCATTTCCCTGCCCAGCCACCGACCAGCTTTCATCTGCTCACAGGGGGCCGATTCAAGGCAGACCACCCGGGGCCCAGCACCCGCCCGCGATTCCGCGCGCGGTTGTTAAGAGTCGGGTGTAAATCTCCTGACAGGCCACAGAGCGGGCCTTGGGCCCGGGTGCCCCACCCCGCGGCTGAGCGGACAGTGGCTGCTGTGTCTGGGCTGTGACCGCACCAGAGCTGGGCCAGGCAGCCGAGGAGGCAGCCGAGTGTCTTCAGATGGGTGAAGGCCCCGTCACTGGGGCCCACATTGTTCCCGGCAGCCCATCCTGTTCCTGAGCCCTGCCCAACTCTGCTTCTCCCTGTTGCCTGCCCCCTTTGCCTCCTGTTCCTTTCCCACCCAGTGGAGGCAGAATGCTGAGCTGGCCTCCTGCCAGTGGAGCCTCACCGCCCGCCAACATAGCACTCCTCTCCTGGAGTTCTTGGGAAGCCAAGCTTCATGCAACATGCTGACAGTTACAGGTGTGACCTTGACCTCGTGTCTCCACTTTCCATCCTTAAAATGGGGCAACGGTCGCAGCCTCTCAGAGGGTTGTGACACTTGTAGAAGACAGGCACGGCCCACCTAGCACAGCGGTCCATGGTAGATGGTAGATGCCTGTGCAAGTGCTTGCCTCTCTCATCGCAGGGGCCGGCGGTAGGCCAGCATGAAGGCAGGGCCATGGCCCCGATGGTTCCCCCAGAAGCACCCAGTTCCTGGGAGGTGCGGGGACCCCATGTTGGCCCAGCTGGTGGTGATGAAGGATGTCCCGGAACTGGTGGTTAGGGATCCCCCAACCCAGAACCCAGCCCTTGTCATCTGCCTCCAATGCTGCGTGACCCTGGGTGAATCACCCAGTCTAGCTGGGCCCCAGTGTCAGCTCCCCTCTTTCTGACCCTCCTCATACATGTGTGAGGCTGGGCACCCCAGGAGGGGTGTGGAAGAACTGTGGAGCCCAGAATGCCTTCCTCCAGGGCCAAGGCCAGACTGCCTGTTTAATTCCTGCAGCACGTCCACACCCTGGGGAGTTAGAATGAGATCTCCCATTTTACAGAGGAGACTGCTGAAGCTCCAAGGGGGAAGTGATCTCCCCCCCCGATCACCAGTGGGTGAGAGCTGACTCGTACAGGCCTGGGCCACTGGGACCCACCCTTTTACAAATGGGGGTCACAGGTCTAAGGGAGGCCTTGTTGTAGGGGCTGTAGTGCTTTGAGCCCAGCGGGAGGCCGGCAGTAGGCTTGGTGTGGTGGGCCACGGTGGGGTCTTACTTAGGTGGTCCCCCATCCTCCCTGCAAAGTGCTTTACTTTTAAACCCTGGGGGTCTGTCCTGCAGCTCACCCACACATTGGGGGCTGGACGGTATGAAACCACAGTACAGGTGTGGCAGCTGCGGCCCAGAGGAGATCAGTCAGAGCAAAGTGTGGTTAGAGAGCAGGACTCGGCCCTGAGTCTCAGAGTAGGACGGGGCTTCTGCTGGAGTCCACTGAGACCCTCTCCTCTTCTCCTCAGACCCACCCTGCAGAGAGCCAGGCTGGTCCCTGGGCCAGGCTAGGCCTTAGAACCCATTGTCTGATGGGCCCCTGATGATCAGAACCGAGGCCCCTTTCTAGCAGGATGCCCTCCAGGAAGAAGAGATGGTCTCAAGCCATCTGCGTGACCTCAGCACGTCCCTGACCCTCAGCCAGCCTCCGTTTCCTCACCTTCAGGACAGGGACAGCAGGGACCATGCAAGGTGGAACCAGGCAGGGCCGTCGGTGACTTAGATGCTGGAGCGGAGGAAGCATTCTGCGAGCTCTGGCTGCTGCTTTAATTTCCGGTCATGCTAGCTGCTGCTCAGAGCCTGCAGAGGTGCTGCAAGGGCTCGGGGCAGGGGCAGGGGGTCTGCCTGCAGGGGATGGGCTCTCGGGGTGAGCCCGGAAGGGCAGGGAAGCGGTCCAGCAGGGGCTGCGCCAGGCTCTGACGTGTGAGAGGCAGGAGACGCTTAAGAAGTGCCAGGCATGGCAGCCCAAGAGGAGGGTGGAAAGAAGGCTGAGCCTTCTTCCCTCCTGGAGGCCCTTGCAGAGCTGGTGGCTGAGCTTCGTAATCTCCAGCCAGAGACTTGCAAAGCTGGAGGGGCCTCCGTGAGCCAGCTGTGCGGGGGGAAACTGAGGCATGGCATGACAGGGCTGGGCCCCAGGTGACTGAGGGAGCGAGGCCAGAGCTCCCCCCCCCAGCTCCCGCGGTGGGCGGCCAAATCAAAGAGGTCTGTTCTGTAGGGCCATCTTCCCTCGGGCACGGGAAGTTCCGCTCTGCTCCAAATGTGGCGGCGGGACCCCGTGGCTCCGAGACTCTCCGGCGCCCTGGCCACGTGGAGCCATGTCAGCTCCCCGCCGCCCCTCCCTGCCAGTGGCCGCAGAGTTCCACGGCGGGGCGGCGAGGGAGCGAGTCCCAGCGTCCTGTGAGGATGGCCCCGCTCCAGGAAGCGTGTCCTTGGCGAAGGCTCCGGCCAGACGACCTGATTTCTGTCCCAGACCAACCGCTTCGCCTAGGTCACATCCGGAGGCCTCCGCAGCCCCCCCGGACAGTGGGAGCTAAGAGGAGACCGTCAGGAGAAAGAACACTCCCCGGACTCAGCCTCGGGGGCCCGCGCGTCGGGGTTGGCTCTGCCGGCCTGGCTGTGTGTCCCCAACTCCCCGTCGCTGATGTGGCCCTGCCTCCTGTGGCATGTGCTGGGGTAGAAGTGACCCGCATGGAGGGAGCGCGCGCATAGACCTTGTTCGGCCGTAGAGGGGACACTACAGCTTCGGGTTGCAGGGGGAGGGAGTGGGACTCGAGTGAGGCCATCAGGCCGCATAGGCGGCAGGCCTGTCCTCGAACCTGCGTGGGCCATGAGCCTTGCCCTCCCTCCTCCGGCCGCAGGAGTAACTGTAAACACTTGGTACACAGTGTGACTCAGAGACACGACTTTGTCCCACAGTGACGATAATGACAAGGCCTGAGGTTTTGCACCAGTTTTCGTGGAGCCCCATTGGCTCACGGCAAGGTTGTGGTTGACTGAGACACCCAGAATCTTTGCACCCGAGCTGCACTCAGGTCAGTCTGCAGTCCCCACGTCTATCCGGCCGACTTCCTGCCTGTTGAGATTGTCCCGAATTCATTTGTCTTCTAGCTTGTCCACATGGCCCTGCCATTTTTGGTGGCCAGCACAGCCGTGTCGACAACACATCTTCCCAGGCCCCGTGACACTCCCCTAGTGACCACCCCCTGAGGGGTATCCGTTAAGCAGTCCTCAGTGGCTAAGCTTACCCAACCCACCAGAAAATGAAATCTCGAACTTTGAGGTTGCAAACTGGCAGCCCGTGAGCAGGACACATCCTCCAAGTTGGTTTGGGGGTTTGGTTTTGTTTTTTTTTTTTTTTCTCAGTATTAGAATTAATTGCCAGCATATAAACATTTCACATCAAAGCAGGTTTCTTCTGGTAAACTGGAAGTTCTGGCCACACTGGCCCCACCCCCATCAGGGCACCAGCCAACTGGACCGGGTGGCACTTGGCCCTTCCACAAGGCACACCCTCTCCAGTCCACCCCAACTCCCCACCCGTCCCATGTGCCTCACTTATGTGACTTGCTGGGTCCCCACAAGCATCAGAGCCTACAGCCCCAGCTCCAGCTAAAGTCACCCCCAGCCTCCATTTGGCCCCTTTGCAATGGTCCTGGGAGCAGCCCAGGGGGCCTGGCTAGAAGCCGAGCTGTCTCATCCCAGTTGACAGTGTCCCTTGGGCTCCAGGTCTGGGGCATCCTCCAAGGAGAAAGTGGGTTCCCTGCTTCCTGATGACTTGCTGAGCCCTCCCAGGACTACGTGCTCGTCTCTGAGAGCCCTCGGATGCCTGTTTGAGGCAGGGATGGGCAGGGAGCATGGGCGTCTCTGGTGCCAGAATCCATCACATCTCCATTTTGAAAATCAGGAATCAAACCCATTCTGAGGCCTTCAGCTCGGTTTCCTCGTTTCCAAGGGCGGTCACTAGTCATTTCATGCTTTTCCAGGCCCCCAGCATGTTTCCAGGCCTCAGGACGGGACAGTGAGGGCTTCTGTTTT
Source organism: Neogale vison (assembly GCF_020171115.1). NCBI lineage: Eukaryota > Metazoa > Chordata > Mammalia > Carnivora > Mustelidae > Neogale > Neogale vison. The sequence goes on along the minus strand of NC_058092.1, from coordinate 18,377,567 downwards.
CCTTCCCATCAACTTCTCTCCTCTTCCCTCCTTGTTAGTCTAGAAAACTTGGCATGTCACCGCAGACGCGAGGACTCAGGCAAGCCTTCCCTCTCCCCTAGCCCCTCCCCATGTTTCTTCTCCGAGGGACCCCAGATACAGGACACCCTTCTCCCTTCCTCGCTGTGTGACTGAGGGCAAGCCTCTTCACCTCTCTGAGCTGCAGTTATCTTTGTGAAAGGAGAACCTGGCCTCCCTGCCTGCCTGGCTCCTGCCTCAGGGTCAGGGTTGGGATCCTGGTCTGGGGCAGGTGGAGAGGAGGCTAACGGCTGTTGTTTGGATGATCAGCCCATTCTAGTGTCTGCACTGGAGACACAAAGAGGTGTGAAAACGGCCCATACACGTACAGTTCCTGGGAGGGTCGCAGGTGAATAACGGAGGAAATGGGAAAACCGCATAATCACCCATCCTAGGGCATGACGGGCTGAGCGAGCTGCAGCCTCCAGGGCCAGGACCGGCTGGACAAGGGACATCTGCTGGCGAGTGTTGAGTGTTCAGTCCTCCTCCTCGCTGAGCCCTCCCTCTGCGCCGGGGAGGGGAGCGCTTCCGAGGTAGAGCAGGAGATCTGTTGTTTTCATGGGGCTGGGTTACTCCCCCCATTTCACAGATCGGGAAGCTGAGGTGGGGCTCTGCTACTGGAAAAGCGAGCTGGAGAATGACAAACCAGGCTGAGACTGTTCAAGAGGGTCTATGAGAAACTTGCTCTGTGCATGGAAAACACATCTTTCCAAGGCTAGAAAGAAAGACCACCAAACCGATCATGTGGGGGCCTCCCCAGAAGTTAGGGGGTGTCAGAGGAGCCATTAGCCTGACCTGTAATTCTGTAATGCTTTCATTTTTGTAGAAGTTCGTGTGTCACTTTTGAAATGTAAAATGAATAATTGAAAAAGTGCGCGGGGGGGGGGAGTATCCCCACAAGCTTGACGTCATTCAGGAAGCCGTGAGAAGAGCCTCAGCTAGCTGTACAGAGGCAGGGGCATGAGCACCCGACCTGGCCTACACCCCCGGGGCCTGGGAGATGAAGCTGGACCCCTTCCTGAGTGGGCCCTGGGAGGGAAGTCCTGGGAAATGCTCACAGTTTCTTCAGGTGTGATGCCCCCAGCCAGGGGCACTGGTCCCCTGCCCACAGCTTCCAGTCAGAGGCGGGAGCTCAGCCTTGCCCAGAAGTGCCCCATGTCTCTTCTCATCCCCCTGGATTTTTCCCTTCTGTCTGAGGCAGGGACAAGAGAGGCGCGCCCTGGGGGTCCCAGGGTGGCTCAGGGCTGGTGCACCTGGTGGTCCCACTGCAGGGCCACGTCCCGTTATTCTTCTAGATATGGGCAGTGGTGGGGTGGGGGGTGGGTCTGGGACACTGGGAGGCAGAGGGTGACAGCCCAAGTCCCACAGGAGCCCCCTTGAGCTACTTACACAGGCCTGCTGCCTCGGTTTCCCCTTCTGCACAGTGGGTTCTAGAGGTTCAGATAGAAGAACATGTACTCCTATTCAGGCAGGGAGGGGTGAGACAGACCATCACGGCAGCCCCAAGGCAGCGTGTCATGGCCATTCTCCATCCAGAAAGCCCGTGGGGAACCTCAGCAGAGGGGTTGATAGTCACCTGAGGATTGTCCTACAGATGTCTCAGGTTGGACCTCGGGGAGAACCTCCCAGCAGAGTGAGGCAGTGGTGTCCCCCTGAGACTCTCGGGAACTAGCACTGATGGGCTCCCCATGCTCTGCAGGGCACCGGCAGAAGCTGGAGGACCAGACCAAGCCATTCCCTGACCGCTTCGGGGACCTGGAACGGCTGCGCATGCGAGTGACGCCGAGCACGCCCAGTCCCCGTGGCTCGATCAGCACCACCAGCCACTATAGCAGCCAGGCCCAGACCCCCATCCAAGGTACGGCACAGGGGGAGCCAGGGGGCGGGGGGACGGTGGAGGGGGCCCTGGGCATGGCCCTGCTTCCCCAGAACAAAGGCTCCTTTGGAGGTCATTCACTGCACTGCCTTGTTTTATGAAGGAGGACAGTCCTGCTCATGGCATCCTCCAGATGACTTCCAGGGATACTCTGCCCAGACCTGGGATAGGCCCTTCATTCAGTCACTCAGCAACCACATATGGACACCCTCTACATGCGACGCGCAGTGCCAGTCCCCAGGGACCCGCACGGATAGACACAGACCCTGCCTCGGGGAGCTCACCGTCTCCTGAGTGACATGGGCATTAATCCCCCAGTGTACCCATTAAAATGGGGGCATGACTTGTCTAAGGAGCCTGTGACAGACCTGTCCCTGCTGAAGAGCCCACGTGTCTCCCGTCTGGTGGGTGCCTCTGCCTGGGGCTGGGGCGACATTCCGGTGCCATGACGGCACTCAGGTAAACTTTGTAAATGGCAAAGTGATATCGCAGTGCTGGGGACACCCAGCATTGCCTAGGAAAAGTCCCCCCTTGGCCCAGAGACTGCTTCCAAACAGGAAAGATGAGGGAGGCTTCTCAGCTGGAGCCCCAGACAGCGTCTGTGTCTCCATTGCCCGGACGGATGTGGCAGGCACACTGAGGCCTTGCAGAGTAGACGGGTGCCTGGCACGGGGCAGGTCCATACACGGCCGGGTGAGGAGGATTGACTGTTCTCTGGGCCCTTGGATTGGGTGGGGGCAGAGAGCCCTGGTCCTCGGTGCCGGACAGAGCCACATCCCGTGAGTGGCCATTCTTCCCGGTCGTGTGGGGCCTGCTTACGACCCATCTGACAGATGAGTGAACTGAGGCCTAAGAGATGAAGAGCCACTTGTGGGGCCCAGAGCCCATCGATGACCATGTCCAATGTCCCCATAGCACCTCCTCCCAGGAACTTCCTGCACTGCTGAGGGTGCAGACGAGGGAGCCCCTGTAGGAAGAGCCCGAGGTAGGGGTGTGAGCTGACTCCAGGCCAAGCTTGGGGCTTAACTGGGGCTCTCCACTAAGGGAGGCCTTGCCCCTGGCCCTTGTGTGCCAGGCATGATACAGTGGCCGGGCCTTGGTACAGCCCCTTCTTTTCTGGGACAGGAAACTTCTATTCTTGGTCCTGCTGAGCCCCTCAGGTGAGGAGAGACCCATGGGCTAGTGAGTTTGAGACAGTTAGGGGTTCTAGAGCCCGATGAGTGGGGCTTGCCGCATGGGGGTCTGACCTCAAGAGACCGGGAGAGGTAATCTCCTCTCCAGGTTCCTGCCCACCCCCTGCCCGAAAGCCATCCTTGCTTCCATGTCCCGTAGGCCAGCTCTTGTCAAGGTACAGTAGCCTAATACTCCAGGCCTTTCCCTGCCACGTGCAGAGCTGGGACCCAGTGCGTATCGGAGCCCAGCCAGGGAGCCCCAGAATCTAGAAGGTGAGGATGAACAGTGGCTTCCTGGGAAGCAGCTCCCATGGAAGGAAAACATACCTCTCCCTGGCCACAGTTGCATGGACATGGCTTTGAAATTGGTGCCTACAAGAGTCTGAGGCAAGCCTCCCAACCGCCTGTCCAGAAGGGCCAGGCCAGAACCCCTGCCCCTACCTGGGGCTGTGGGGAGAGGAGGCTGAGCCTGTATGGGGCGTGGCTGAGCCAGTCCTTCCCCTTCCGTGGCATCCTGTGGCCCCTCCCTACACCCACCCACCCACCCACACACACACACACACACACATACCCACGGCAGCCTGTGTGGCCCTCTGCCCCAGCCAGCTCTCCCCCACCCCGGGCCTGTTCTCTCTGGAGTGAACTTGCCATCAGGTAGACCTGATGTCTGTGTCAGGCACCGGCTGTGATCTCAGGCAGGTAACCTCACCTCACTGAACCTCAGTGTTCCCATCTGTAATGTGGGGAGACGAGGGGTATTGGCAGGGCTGGGTTTGGGGCCCCCTCATTGGTGTTGCCCCTGTGGTGGAATGAGCCCCCGCCCTCAGACTCTATCCTGGGGATCCCCCTCCGGCACCCCACCGTCACTTGTCTCAACGCCCCATAATAGCTTTGACCCCCTGGCTTTGGTCACTAGTAAGCAGTGCTGAGGCCCCGAGCCCTCCAGACGCCAGCCCCCAGCCCCCTCAGCTGTGGCTGCCCACGGTAGGGGCTTCTCATGGCTCAAAGGCCTCATTCAGCCACCATGCAGCAGCTGGGGCAATTTGGAGAAGAAAATAAACATTTCCTTCCAGTGTTGGGACTGGCTGCTCCTCAGCCGACCAGCTCGGGTTTCCCGGGGCTACTGGGCTGGGGGAATGGGGGCCGCACCCACAGGGGTGCTGAGGGCAGATACTCCCCCCTCCCCACCCCGGCTTGGCAGCAAGGCAGGAGAGGACATTGGCAGTCTGGGTGAGCCCAGCTCAGAGCCCACAGCCCATGGGAACTCCAGGGGCCACACACACCAGCCCGGGTCCACCTTGCACAACCCTGAGCTTCCTGAGCCCTGTGTTTCCTGGGCTGCAGGCCTACTGCTGCGTTCTGGGGTCCCTGCTTGGGTTTCCTTTGTTTGGAGAATGGCGCTCCTGAGGCGTGGGCGGCACTCACTTCCTGGGTTCTGAGTGGGCGTATCAGCCTCGTGCTTGGCTCTGCTCGGGGAGCCTGCCCCTGTCCCCAAGGCCTTCTGCTCTGTCATACTGAGATGACAGTGGGGAGTTAAGCACCTCTCTGATCTCTTGCACTCCACGGACTGGCCAGGGGCCCTGTTACAGAGAATATTAGATGTTCCAGAAGGCCCCACTCATCTGGCCCCTTGACCCTAAATCCACCCACCGGTAGCCTGGGAGCATTGCTCTGTTCTGATTCATGGTCGGGACCAGACCCAGAGCCTACTGCTAAGGCAACACCCCCAGTGGAGTCAGGAAGAGCCCAAAGCCCTGAGAAGTTACAGGTGTCACCTGAGGCCCCACAGCACCTTGGGCAGAGCTGGGGGAACTAGAGGCCTGAGGGTCCCTGCAGCTCACCGCCCCCAGCCAAGCCATGGTCAGAGGTGGGAGCCGCCCATGTGACAGGGACAGTCTCCCTCTGTGTCCTGCTCGGTGGGGGCAGCACGAGGGATGGGGACCAGACGAACTTGCCCTTAGGACCTCTGCTGGGGGTTCTTCCACCTCTCTGCTGCTGCCCAGAGTTACCCCTCGGCCAGGCCACAAGGCAGGAGGGTCAGGGACGCGTCCTCACAGGGCCCTGCATGGGGCAGTTCTCCTGGGTGCCTGGAGCAAGAGGTGTCCCAGCCAGTGCACAGGGCAACCTCAGTGGCCTCTGTTGTGTGCGGGTCTAAGCACTTTCTATGTAGTAGTGACTCGCTTCATCCCTAGCACCGTCACTGCCTGTTTTTTTCATGTGGGAAGACTGAGGCACAGAGCAGCTAAGTGACTTGCCCAGTAAGTATCAGACCCAAGACAAGTGCTGGGCTGGGCTGCCTCAGAGACGGGACAGCTACCTATCAGGCACATGTCAGGGCTCAGAACAGGAGCCCTAGGATTTTGTGCCAGGTCCGGTGTGCCGTGTAACCCTGAGGCAAGTGCCTCACCCTCTCTGGGCCTGAGTTTTCCTGCCGAAGGGGTTAGACTCAATCCTAAAGCCCCTTTGAATGCTGAGGTTTGGTTTGGCGGGGGGGGGGGGGTCTGCAACTGCAAGAGTAGGGGGCAGAGGCAGAGAGACCCTTGTCTGGGAGTCCAGAGAAGAGCCATACCTGCAGACATAGGGCAGGACTGGGACTGAACACTGGGTCCCTCCGTGTGATGGCAGGCTCCAGGCCACCAGGCCCCTCTGGCTGCCATCTCACTCTGTTGCTGAGGCAAGCGAAGGAGGCATCTCTTCTCTGTCGGGCCACCAGTCAGCCCCAGTCTACAGGACAGCCCTCGAGGCCCAGGCCCGGGGCGAGGCTCAGGCCCCGGGGTGAGGGAAGCTGCCTGAGCCCTGCCTGGGCAGGGGAGGTGCGTGCACCAGCAGCAGGGAGCGGAAAGCAGAGGCCCCACGATGAGCTCCATTCCTTCCTGGGCATCATTAGGAAAAACCATTCCTGGGCCTCAGTTGCCTTATCTGTAAAAGCAAGCTGTGGCTCCCAAGCTCAGAGCACCATTGGAGACTGTCTTCATACCCGCGGTCTTACCAGCTATTAACGGGGAGGGAGGAAGGCAGAAGCGGCTCTTCACACCCCCAGGGGCCCGGGGGGTGGGGGGGCTCACCTTCATGCTCTAGAATGCCTCTGAGCTGCTGGGCTGTAAAGAGGACTCCACGAGGAGAAAGAAAATTCCTCCCCCTTCTCCATCTGTCCGGGGAGGTCCCCATGGCCACTTACAGCCCAGGCAGCCGCTCCCACCTGCCTCCCAGGTGGGGCCGGATTCCGAGTCAGGCAGGCTCCAGCGCACCAGCAGCCCAGTGCGGGAAGAGCTGAGGCAAATCTAGAAGCAGGGAGTCCCGCAAATGGCCTGTGAAACAGAGCCCCGAGATCAGTCTTTTTTTCCCCCACTTAAGATTTCCTTATTTATGTGACAGAGAGAAAGATCACATGTGCTCAGCGCAGAGGGGCAGCGGGAGGGTCTGAAGCAGATTCCCCCCTGAACTCGGAGCCCCGCGCAGGGCTCAATCTCACAGCCCTGAGATCACAACCTGCACCGAAACGGAGTCAGGCACCCCACCAGCAGGACCGCCCAGGCGCCCCTCCGCGGGTCGTTTCGTCAAGAGGCCCTCCTGGGGTGCTGCCAGGCCATGACGGACTGTCCCCCTTGCTGTCCCCCAGGCACCTCGGACTTGAACCCGTTCTCCGACCCCCGCCAGTTTGACCGCTCCTTCCCAGCGTTGCAGACGTTCACGGAGAGCCGTTTCCCCGACCCCAGGATGCATTACCCCGGGGCCATGCCGGCCGCCTTCCCCTACAGCGCCACGCCGTCGGGCAGCCTCAGCGTGGCCAGCATGCCCACCACCGGCCGCTTCCACCACACCTACCTCCCGCCGCCCTACCCGGGGGCCCCGCAGAACCAGAGCGGGCCTTTCCAGGCCAACCCGTCCCCCTACCACCTGTACTACGGCGCGTCCTCCGGCTCCTACCAGTTCTCCATGGTGGCCGGCAGCAGCAGCAGCGGGGGCGAGCGCTCCCCGACCCGCATGCTGGCCTCCTGCACCAGCAGCGCCTCTGTCGCCGCGGGCAACCTCATGAACCCCAGCCTGGGCGGCCAGAGCGACAGCGTGGAGGCGGACGGCAGCCACAGCAACTCCCCTACCGCCCTGAGCACGCCGGGCCGCATGGACGAGGCCGTGTGGCGGCCCTACTGACCCCCCCGGGGTCCAAGCAGATGGCTCCCGGCGGAGGCAGGGATCCCACGAAACTTCCGGACAAGTGGCTGGCCCGGCTCCGAAGCTCCAGGCAGGAGTGGGACTTATCGCTCCAGGCCAGTCATGGGCGCAGCGGCCACAAGGCCTGGGGCCTAGAGCTGGTGGGCGGCTCTGAGAGCATCCAGTCCAGCCACGTCATTGTACAGATAGGTAGGGACCTCCCTCAGGACGCTGCCCCTAGCCCAGACCCTCCTCATCTCATCCCACATTCCTGTGGGAAGCTTATCCTCCTGCCGCGCCCCCAGAATGACCTGGCTCTCCCCAGCCATGCCCGGTGCTATCACAGGGCCCAGGGCCCCTGGGGCAGAGACCATCTCTGTTCCAGAGAGAGGTGGCTTTTGCCCACACGGCTTGGCCTCTGACCCACGGGGCCCTGGAAAGACCTCCCCACCCGCTCCCCTTCCTCAGAGACCCTGTACCCGTGGGCCCAGCCCTTCCTTAGCATTTATGCAAATTGAATCAGAACTGGAAGGTCTCTCCACCCCTGAAAGGGTTTTCCTTCATTGTATAGATGGGGGCAGGGTCCATCCAAGGGCCCCTGGAAGTCACTGGCAGAGATGGGATGAGAATACCCTCAAGCCAGTCTCCCCACCCCGCCGCCCTCGCTCCCTACCCATGGCCCCGAGACCTACCCCTGCCAGCTCTGCTTCCCTAGAGTTCCTAACAGCCGAAAGCTCCCATCCTGTCTCAGCTATCTGCGGGTCCCAGGCCCCACAGGAGACTAGCCAATGGCAGCAGGTCCCTAAAACCAGGAAAAACACCTGCAGACAGGTCCTCCGTGCACTTTACCAGCCCAAGGCGTTTGCCCTCTGTTCTCTTGGTGGAGGGCCAAAGATCCCCCCCTACCCTTGCCCCCAGGCTGGTCTCAGAATTGCCATTTGTGGAAAGAGCACGGGGCTCAGAGAGGTCCTGACAGCAGAAGGCATTGGTGAGAGGTCACAGGGTCAGTTTCAGCTTCCCTGTCCCACCTTGGTCCAGCCAAGCTGTGCACACTCCCCAACCCCAGCCTTGTGGGCCGGCCCGGTCAGATCTTCTAGCCTCTAACAGCATTCCATCTTGAACCGGTCTGGGCTCCAAAAGCAGGCTTGGACAGAAACCAGTTTTTAAAGCTGATTTTAGAATAAGAAACATCAAATATTTTCAAACCCACGGACTCTTAGAGGTAAAGCCCTGCAGTAGCGAACAGCATCCTCTCTGCCTTCTGGGAGTGGCATTGTCAGGCCCTCCGGCATCCCACCAACTCCCACCCAAGGGCCCATGTTGGTGGGGACCCAAGGGAACCCCAGGTGACACTAGAACTCACATCTGCGGCTCTCAGATACCCACCCAAGAGGAAGTAGAGAGGTGGGGTGCCGGGGTGGCTGCAGAAGGGCCGGCCAGCACCTCAGCTCGGCACAGCCCCTGGCCTCAGGGAGGAAAGTGTTGCCCCTTTAGTTTGCAGACAGGAAAGCAGGACTTGCCCGGGGCTTCAGGCTACACAGATACTCGAGTCTGAGTTTAGTTCAAAAAAGGCACAAGTGGAAAAGGACAAGAAAACCTGTCAGGGCTAGACAGCATGTAACGTGTGGTTTTCAGTCATTGTTTCAGCCACATCCTCTGTGGATATGACAACCTTCCCTCCTCCATCGTCGTCTCTGTGAGAGCTCTCTGCCAGCCACGCCACACACACCCCCGCCCCCAACCTGAAACAGAGGGCAGGTGATGTGCCCGGCTATGCACTCTGGAGAGTTAGGAAGTCCTTCTGGTGATCTTACACCCAGCCCGCTGCAGTTTCTCTGGGCCTGTCCTCACTGGAAAAAAAACAGTCTCCATCTCAAGATAGCTGCTGGGGTGTCCTGCTGACTCCCCACACGCAGGGGGGGGTCCCCACCCCTTCTCAGGAAGCAGCTGCAAATCCATTGCCCTGGTCCCCTCCCCCCCCCCCCCCGCACGCCTCTTCTCCTCGGTTGCAGACTGGCCCCAGGCCTGCGTAGGAGGCACCCTGGGGTTCCCAGTGCCCAGCACTTTGTAGCCCCACTCCGGATTACTAGCCCTTCCTGAGAGCCAAGCCCTGGTAGGGGCAGAGACAGGAAATAAATGGATCCCTCCTCCCACATGCCCGCGCCCCCTCCCACAACTAAAAGTGATGACAGCCATGCCGAGTCTGGTTTTAAGGCCCATAGTGGGTGCAGACAGCTCCGGCTGCTAGAAATGGGTCCTTATTTACAAGGCTGCTTTAAAGTTGTCCTAGGCGAACACACTGATTTAGAAAGCACAAGGAAATGGAGAAGTTTTGATAACCATATTACTGTAAGCGTGGTGGTGGCGGGTACAGACCCTTGGTGACATACTGTCATGTTGAGGTGTTAACACCTGCCACATGCACATCTTCGGTAAAACCGTCCCAGAGCTAGGAAGGGGGTGGGGGGAGGGTGGAACCTGCTTTGCACTATAATTTGCTTAATGTGTTTGTTTTCGATGCACAACTTGCTGTATGGTACACTGTTCATTCTCTGTCTATTTAACTGTAAAATGGAATTTTGACTGATTTGTTACAATAATATAACTCTGAGATGTGTTGAAGGATCCCAATGCCAGACTTTAGAGCTGTGGGGGGGGGCGGGGGGAAGGGCAGGGAGACCTCCCACTGTGGCCAAGGACGAACAGGGCAGCATCTGGGGACAGGAATCGGACTAAACCCACTGCTTAGGAGACCTCCAGCACCCTGGCCTCCCTGCATCCAGCTTCATCAGTAATGCCCACGGAGACCGCTCTGGGCAAGCAAGGCCCCCTCCTGGTGTGGCCGAAACCCAGGAGGAACGTCAAACAGGTCTTCAGGGTGCCACTGCCTCTCGCAAGTGGCCCGTGACTATTCATAAGTAGACCGGAGGAGCAGTGTACCCCATGTTTTTCCCCCAGCTCGGAGGGAGGCAGGGGCAGAGGCGGGTGGAGGGAGTGCAGCCTCGGGGGCCCCCTCTGGGGCCTGTGTTCACTGGAACAGGGACAGTTTAACAGCGGTCTGAACTACAAAGCAGGCAGCTCTGTCAACTCCCCCAGTTTGCAGATGAGACAGTTAAGGTGCAAAGAGGGGGGTGTCACCTGGCTTCACATCTCCCAAGTTGTTTGTGGTTGGCGGCAGGCACTGTGTGTGTGACTGCATGGGGACCTGCCTTGGTCCCTGACACCAAAGAGGCCTGCCCCTGCCCCCATCGTACCTGTCCAGGTGGGACCCGACAAGGGGAGTTTTCATAAGAACAAACCTTATTCTCTTGGACCGCAGGTGTCCAAGAAGTGGACAATAGTGTTGAGAATACTTCAACACTAATCCCAAGACTTTGCCCCTTTCCGTTAGGTTGGTCTTCCTGACCAAACCTAACAGGAAGTTTCCATTTCTTCTGCCTAAAACCTTGATCCAGGCCCCTGCCCCCAAGGCACCCCTTGGGCCCCAGGGACGGCAGGTTGCCTCTCAACAAGCCCCCAGCCACAGCTGCAGAATTTTTCTGCGAGGGCTCTCCGGGAGGTGTCTGCCAGGGATGAGCACAGCTGGTCCCGAACAGGCCAACACTCTGCCTCCATGAGTGCGTTGAGCTGGGGCCATTTTGTAGGCAATCTTGGACATTAGGAGGGGACCACAGTTCAAGCCCACCCCCCTCCACCACACTTTGGTGCCACAGCTGATCGTGGCTTCTAGAGCCCCTGACTCAAAGCTCCATCGCCTTCCCCAAGCAGGTACAGACCAGCACGCCCAGCGCTTCCAAGGGGAAAACTGAGGCAGGAAGAAGTCCTGGGACTTTCATTTGGGTGGGGGGTAGGGAGGCGGGGGTTGCGGTCCATGAGCTTGAGGGCTGTGGGGGCAGCGCTGCAGTAACCACAGTGGCCTGCAGGTGGCAGCAGACAGGGACCCTGCGGGGGTCCCTCAGGGCGGTTGTTGCAGGGACTTCCTAATCTTGGGAGGTTCGTCCTCAGAAGGGCCTGGAAATGTCTTGGTTGGAAGAATTGGCTTTCCCCGCTTCACCTGTGCAGCAGTGGGTGGTCCCTGGCCCTGTCTGAGCTTCCTTTTCTATTCAAATAGTACCTGAGCATACACTGCCAAGCCCCAGTAGGTGTGTGGAATCACCTACTGTGATGGCTAAAGGCTCGGTGTACACAGCTTGAAGGAGAGGTTGACGGCCCTAGTTCAGCAAGCCCGGAGTCCTGGAGCCCTGGCCAGTTGCCCTCATGTCCCTAGAGCCACCATCAGGAGCTCAGGACAGGAAGCAGCCGTTCAGGATGAGGAGGTCATTTTGTCCCAGGGTCTGGGAGCCCCTTGGCCTCCAGCAACTCCAGGAGTTGCTCTGAGCTGAGGAGTGTCTACAGTGTCACCAAACCCCACGCCTGCCCCACAGCCTCCGTGCTGGCCTGGCCACAGGCTGAGCGTGGCAGTGCAGGCTTTTGGACTCCCAGGGGTGGCCTCCTGGACACGGGGCTGTGCTTGGCACCCCCTGAGAAGGGATGTGGGCCCCAAACAGAGGACTGCCCACCCCTCCCCTCCCACCCCAGCCGGACTACAAATGCAGGGCTTCGGGCCATGGGGATGGCTCTGGCTTCTATTTTGAGAGGGACATCCTGGAGGGGGTTTTATGGCTCGAGATAGTGACACATGCCCGAGGGGGAAATTGTGAGGGTCTTAGAAGACTCCTGGGGGGTCAGCAGGGGGGTATCCTGGGGAGGGTCATGGCTGGACACAGACCCCATAAACAGAGGCACCCAGGTCTCCCCCCTCCCCCCAGCACAGCCCAGGGGACAGCTCTCAGCCACACCAGACACCCGCTTGGCCACGTGAGCAGGGAATGGCACCTCAGCAGGTCGGTTCATTTTGGGGTCGTAAATGAAATGAGCTGTCAAACAAATGGGAGTGGGGGCAGCCAGAGTGAAAGAATGAACTGTTCCTTGCGGAAACCCGGAGTGCTCCCATTCCTCCCCCATGAGGGCCAGGGAGTTAGAAGGGGGAGGGGCGCACCCCCCCAACATCCGCACCCACACCTGTGTGGTCCAGCAGCTAGAGAAGCCTGGGGGGCCGGATTCCAGGCTTCCTATTTTTAGTTTTGCAGCTAAACTCGTGCTGTTTTATATATTTATATTCACCCGCAGAGAAAGCCTGCCCTGAGGCTGGACCGGGAGGAAGGCTTCAGGGGAAGGGGAGTGAAGCGGCCCCAGAGCCAGTTTTCTGGAGCCTCCCTTCCTTTGTGCCCACACGGGCTGCTGGAAACAGTTGTGGCCTCGCTGGCGTCCTAATGGATGGCAGCTGTCTGGGCCGCATCACGCCACTCTGCTCTTTTGGCCTAATGTCTGCAAGGCCTTGGCCAGGCTTGTTCACTCTTTTGCAAAACAGAGCCCCAAGCCCCACCATACCACCAGCTGCCACACGGCAAGAAGAAAAGGCAAATATGTCACAGCCATGCTCTTGAGGAGCACATAGGGCTGACAGGAGAACAGGTGTGCTAGCCCATGGAATATGTGAGTGGATGAGACAAGATGGAAAGATCAGGAAGTTCATCCAGCAGAGATGGGGCAGCTGGGCCTTCTAAGCAGAGGGCACCGCCTGCACACAGGCCCGAAGGACAGGAGCATGGCGGTGGGAAAGGTGGAGTAACAGCGACAGGATGGGGAGACAGGTGGGCCCGGGTCCCAGGGGCCTGAGGCCAATTGGAGGGGATTTGGTTATACAGGGACTGGGGAGCCAATCTGAGCTGTGGGGCACATGCAGATAGGTGTGTTTTGGAGGGGATAGCACTGTGGTGGCGTGGAATGTGGGCTGAATGCAGGTGAAGAGACCTGTTCACAGGCTACTGCAATAGTCCAGGCAAAGGAGGGCAAAGCCTGTGCAAAATGGCGGGAGGAGGAGTAAAGCGTTCGGAAGGCACTTTCAGCACTAAAGTCACAGGAAGGACCCCATGCCCCAAACCTCAGCTCTGTCTTTCTGGGTTTCTCAGGGTTTGTAGCAGCCGATGGAGCCACCGGAGACAAGGTTGCAATAATAGTTTGCAATAAGAGTTTTAGTTATTACCAGCTGTGCAAAAACAGCCCTGACCTCTCCCTGACCTCCCACTCCACAGGTTGTCCTGTCTCCTGACAGCCCCCTGACCACGACACTCAAGACCACAGGCAGCCTCTCAGACTAAAGCTTTCAGGTTCAGAGGCTCCTCCAGCCATCCTACTCTCCCCAGGGCCTGAACATGTAATAGTTATAAGACCCTGAGTTTGAGATTCCCAAGTTCTCTGTATTACAAATTGTAAAATCACATTTAAAATTACACTAAATAATGGGGTGCCTGGGTAGCTCAGTCGGTTAAGCATCTGACTCTTTGTTTCGGGTCAGGTCATGGTCTCAGGGTCCTGAGATCAAGCCCTGTGTCAGCCTCTGTGCTAGGTGTGGAACCTGCTTCAGAGTCTCTCTCGAAAAAAATAAAAATAAAATTTTTTAAAAATCACACTAAACAATACATAGTCATGGGAGAAGAAGGAGATAATACAGATTACCAAAAAGAACACAAGAAAAATTTACCACAATCCCGCCCCTTCAAAGATAATCATTGTTAATATTTTCAGTGTTTTTTTCCCCCATCTAGAACTCTCTTTTCTCTAAATATGTAAACACTTTTCTAGGAATAAAAATTTTTTAGCCTTATATACATTGTATAAGAGTATATCAAATAATGTATTTTAAAGATAGAAACAAAAGTAATCTAGAATGAAATCACCGGAAGGATGGGGTTGTAGCTTTTTTCTATATTCTTCATTTTTTGGTGTTTTCCAAAGTTCTCCAAAATGAGCACATTTGTCAGTGAGATCACATACTAAACTTCTAGACCTTGATAAATATCCAAGCAGAGGAGTTCAAGATCAGATTTGGACCAATGCTTTTGACAATAGCTGAGGCATCACCACTTCCAGGAAGCCTTCTTTGATAACTCCATGCTTTCTCTGGGCATTTATCTTTGAAATAAGAACAACCACAGCAATAACTGATACTGCCTGGCAAGCACTGTTGTCAATATTTTGTCATTTTTAACTGAGCTCCTTGAGGTTTATGCTATCACTGCCCCCATTTTACAGATGAGGAAACTAAGGACCAAGAACAAAATTCCCTCCCAATCCTAGTGAGGGCGGAGCAATACTTGAAAAGTCTGTTTGCTTCCCATCAGCTGAAGGTATTAGGGACTCAAAAGTAAGAACTGACTTCAGGGAAAAGGCACTATTTCCTGCACATATGAGTTCGTGCCCCAGGGCTCATACTTGCATAAAGACTGATCATTAAAATGGAAAAGGAAAAAAGAAAAAGAAGTCAAAAGGAAAAAAGTCAAAAAAGGAAAAAGAAATCGCTTTGTAATTTTTTATCTTTTGTTTTAAAAACCAGGAGCAGATGGGACACCTGGGTGGCTCGGTTAAGCATCTGCCTCTGGCTCAGGTCATGAACCCTTGCTCCTGGGATAGAGTCCCACATCGGGCTTCTTGCTCAGTAAGGAGTCTGCTTCTCCCTCTCCCTCTGCTGCTCCCCCTGCTTGTGCTCTCTCTCTCTCAAAGAAATCTTAAAAAAATAAAACAAAAAGCAGAAGCAGAAAGGATGCAAGGCTTCATGGCCCTTTTTCACTGCTTCTGAGAGGGATGTGTCTGCCTTTCTGGGTCGTGATTCTCAGAGTCACGAAGCAGGAAATCAAAAGACGGAAATCCGTGTCTCAGTACCCTCTGGTGACCCCCCAGGCCCTCCTTCCCCATTTGAGAGGACGCCCCATGAACGAGGTTTCCTTGGAGGTGAGCCGCGGGGCCCCCTCCCCCCAGATCTGCACACAGGGGGCCCTATCTGCCAAGGTGGCGGTCTCACCCGGCCTCACACAAGTTCTATTTCTTTTTCCATGAAAACAACTCAGTCCTAAATCACCAATGCCTGAAATTAGAAAAATACGAGGCCCATATTATCATAAAACGATTTTAACACGGTGGGGCCCTCCTGGTGGCAGGAGGGGTAGCGGAGAGCTCCATGGCGACCCCTTCCAGTCACAGCCCCTGGAAATGCTCAGAGGGACGCGAAATTTGGTTTTCATTAGCAGCGAATGTGAGGAGTTCTGTCGCTCTGAATGGACCTTTGATTCTGGCTGGCGGTGGAATCTTTCCAGGGCCCAGTGAGTTTTGTTTTGTTTTGTGTTTTTTTCACAGAAAATGGGCCAGGCCCTCCTCGCTTATATCTCCCTGGACTACGCGGGGATTGGGCAACACCCCAACCTCTTGACTTCTAAAGTCAACACCTGGGGCCGGCAAGAGAGGCACCGAGACCATTCGGCTTTATTGACTCTGAGGTTTTATTAAAAATGTTATGTTTCCTTGAGGTCTGCGCCAGACCCAACAAGAAGACCAGCCAGTGAGGGGCTGGCCGGGGCCAAGGGGATTTTCAGCACCTGAAAGACAGCCTACCTTGACCTGATTTCTCCCGCCCCAGTGACCCCCAGAAAGGGTCTTCGATTTAGAATCTCCACAGGATGCCTGGGTGGTTCAGTGGGTTAAGCCTCTGCCTTTGGCTCAGGGCATGATCTCAGGGTCCTGGAATCGAGCCCCGCATCGGGCTCTCCACTCAGCGGAGAGCCTGCTTTCCCCTCTGTCTCTGTCTGCCTCTCTGCCTACTTGTGATCTCTTTCTCTGTCAAATAAATAAATAAAATCTTTTTTTTAAAAATTAAAAAAAAAAAAGAATCTCCACAGAAAACCTGAATTCTTCCCTTCTGTCCACTTCAAGTAAAAGAACATGGCCTGCTCTTTTATTCATTCGGTGGGTGCTGGTTCAGCACCCCTGGGACCGTTGGGTGCCTGCGAGGCAGCTACGAAGGCTCCTAGTCCCAGCCCCACACAGCAGCGGCCCTCAGTAGAGAGGAAGGCCATAGTCGAACCTGTCACCTGATCTCAGATAGTAATAAGGGCTGTAAGACATAAACTAGGAGAGGGAACTGGAGGAAGGCTGGAGCTCGGGACCTGCCCATCTCAGCTGCCAGGCCTGCTGTGGTCTCTCCAGTGGGCAGACCCACACAGTGGCTGGAATCGGGTATGCAGCTACTGATTTAGTCAGGACTTTCTTCGTGACGCCTGGCAACAGCGAGGAGCCAAAGCCGTTGACCCTTCTAAGGCAGGGGCCGCAGTACACCTTCCTGGCTCCGCCCCGTTCCCCATCAGATCATGGCCAGGGGACTGTCTTAGCTCAGGTTTCTGGAGGCAGATCCGGAGGGAGGGCTCTGTGGGCCATGGGCTTTCAGGAGTGGAATGAGGGCAGGGGCACAGAGCAAGGGGAGAGAGCTACTCAGCGAGGTCTTTGGGCTGGAGACGGGCCTCACTCTGGTCTCCCAGGGGCCTCTGAAGCATGAACTGCCCATTGAGGCGCCCCTCCCCCACCAAGAGCCCAACTTTTGGACTCACTCCAGGGTCGGACAGCCAGACTGTGGCTTGCCAATCCCCAGGAAAGATCCCTACTGTTGGGCAGAGAGCAGGTCTCCAGAGAAAGGAGCAGATGTGCGCTGTTAGCAGCCAGCACTCACACAATGTCTCCATGATGGACGTGGGTGATTCCTGTGGAATGCCAAGATGAGCGAGGACATGGTCATGGAAGCTTCTAGAAAGTTACCCACATGCCCTTCATGGGCCAGAGCCCGCTTCCCCTGCTGCTGTAACTCTAGGGAGCAGAGAATGGCAAACCCATGTGTGTCAGCCCCATGAAGACTCAGGGGTCCATCATGTTGATGAAGCTATCGAGAGCCAAGGGGCTGAAGCTGAGCTGTCACCTCTGAGACAAACGCATATTGTTGTACCTTTCACCTTCTACCATGCAGTAGGCCAAAAAAAGGCCCCCCAAAAGATTTGTCCATGTTCAGTCCCTGAAACCTGTAGATAGTATCTTATTTGGAAAAATGGGTCTTCACTTTAAGGATCTCAAGATGAGGATATCATCTTGGGTTACCTGAGCAGGTCCTAAATCCAATGCCAGATGTCCATGTAAGAGATACACAGAGAAGAGGAGGAAGCAATGTGACCACAGAAGCAGAGATTGGAGTAACGAAGCCCATAATGTCTGGAGGCACCAGGGGCTAGAGAAGGCAGAGAACGGATTCTCCCCAGGAGCCTTCAGAGGAAACACAGCCCTGCTGACATTTTGATTTCAGGCTTCTGACCTCTAGAATGTGGAGGAATCCATTGTTTAAAGGCACTGACTGTCTCCATCCTCTTTGAGTTTGGAAGCAGCATATGCCACACTTGGGAATACTACTCTGCCCTATTTACTAGGTGATTAGAATACTAGTGGTTTTTTTTTAAGATTTTATTTATTTATTTGACAGAGAGAGATCACAAGTAGGCAGAGAGGCAGGCAGAGAAAGAGGACGAAGCAGGGTCCCTGCCGAGCAGAGAGCCCGATGCGGGGCTCGATTCCTCGACCCCGGGATCATGACCAGAGCCAAAGGCAGAGGCTTTAACCCACTGAGCCACCCAGGTGCCCCACTAGTGGGTGTTTTTAATTGTGTTAAAATACACAACTTACCATCTTAATCACTTTAAGTCTACAGTAGCCATCCTAAGTGGCATTGAACAGATTCACACTGTCATGTGACCATCGCAATCATTCACCTCCAGAACTCTACACCTTGTCCAAATGAAACTCTAACCCCATTAAACAACAACCACCCAACTCCTGGCGGTCAACTTTCTCCGTGATCTTGACTATTCTCAGTGCCTCATTTAAGTGGACTCATACGGTGCATGTGCTTTTGTGACTGGCTGGTTTCACTTAGCATAATGTCCTTAAGATTCATCCACAGTGTAGCATATGACACGATCTCCTTCTTCTTTAAGGGCAGATATTATTCTACTGTACAGATGCACTACATCTGGCTCATTCATTTATCCTTCGGTGGACACTTGGGTTGCCTCCATGCTCTAGGTATTGTAATGCTTCTATGAACACAAGTGTACAAATATCTCTTCAAACCCTGTGTTTCATCCTCGAGGGTACATACCCAGAGGTGAAATGGATGGATTATACGGTGGTCCTACTTTTAATGTTCGAGGAACACCATATTCTTTTCCACAGCGGCTGCCCCATTTCACATCCCCACCAACAGTGCACAAGGCTTCCAAGTTCTCCATATCCTCACTGTCCTTTGTTAGAGAAAGTGATCAGCTTTGAGACAAGAGAGAGACAACTCTGCCAAGGTGCTACGATGCCTTGCTCTTCAAGCCACACAGTCGAGAAAATTCCACAGAGCAAGAGAAGAAAATTGGGCAGAGTCATTGGCGAACCCGGTAGAAGTGTGCTAGTGCGGACCCCTAGGGTTGTCAGCAGCAGAAAACAATCCTCCTTTTGAAAAACAGTGTTTGACCTGCTACTGGGTCCTAAGAAAGACTGAGCACTTGGGACATGAAGCAAGTCTATTACCTGAGCTTCCAGTGTGGAGCTAGGGATGATCACATCCACAGGACATAATAGAAGGAGGGCATAGCAGCAACCCCGTGTAGAATAGAAATGGTATACTGCTTGGACTCGGGACTGGACAGATCCAGAGGAACCAAGCAGGTGAAGAGGTGTGTTGGACCCTCCCTCCCCATGTCACCTGCTTCTGTCATCCCTTTCTCTCTCCCTAGCCATACACCTATGACCTCATGGTCACAGTTCCCTACAGTCAACTGACAGAGAAGCAAATGACAGGTTTGGTTCATGGGCCAGCCCACAGGACTATGAGCGAGACATCTGGTCACCCCCATCGTATGGAGGAAGAAGTGCTTCTGTCGGCACTAACTCCCACGCTCAGGTCCAGGCTGTTAGAAGAAGAACCACACAGGAGGCTCTCAGAAACAGAGTGTCAGCTGCAGCCTTTTCCCAGTTATGCCCTTGGCATTGCCTGGTGTCCCAGATGGCATTGTCTCCCCTCCAAAATTCATGTCCTTCCTGGAACCTCAAAATGTGATCCTATCTGGAAATGGGATCGCTACAGATGTAATTAAGATTAAGTCATACGGGAGTCAGGCGAGCTTTTAATCCAACGGTGTCCTTATATGAGGAAAAGACACAGAGACAGACTGGACTGACGTTCTACAAGACAAGGGACACCCAAGATCCCCAGCTGCCACCAGAAGCCAAGAGAAAGGCTTGGAAGAGACTTTCCCTCAGAGTCTCAGAAGGAACCAACTCAGAGGACACTTCAGTCTTGGACTTCCAGTCTTCGGTCTGTGAAAGAATACATTTCTGGTATTTTATGTCACTCAGTGTCAGGCACTTTTCTATGATAGTCCTAGGAAATGAATACATCTAGGCTGTGTGGGTGGTGAGAAGATGGGCAGCACATGGAGTCTTTAAAAAAAAAAAAAAAGAATCGAATATAGGTGTTCAAACAAGTACTTGGATGCAAATATTCCAAGTAGCACACTTCGCAACAGCCACAAGGTGGAAACAACCCAAGCCCGTCAATGGTGGAATGGGTAAACCAAATGTGGTCTGTCCATACAGCGGGAAATTACCCAGCCACAAAAAGGGATGGAGGACCGATACGCCACCACATGGATAAACCTTGCAAATGAAAGGCTCAGTGAAACAAAAGATCACAAATGATATGATTTCGTTTATATGAAATGTCCAGAATAGGCAAATCCATAGAGATGGAGAGGAGAGGAGAGGTTGCCAGAGGCTGGCGGCGGGGGAGGGAGGGGCAGGGGGAGATGAGCAGTGACTGACAAAAGGTACGTTCCTTTGGGGGCAATGAACTTATCCTGGAGTGAGTGATAATGGTCGCATAACCTCATGACTATACTAAAAACCACTGAATGGTACACTTTATAAAAGGGTTAATTGTACGGTGTAGGAATGACACCTTTTTTAAACACAATAGTCTTCCCATCTGGACACGCTGGGGACCAACGTGCATGACTGAGACTTTTCTCTTTATGATAACAGTACCTACCTCCCAGGATGGGTGGGCAGACTCCTGAGCTCATGCCGTGATTTGCAAATGTTAGCTTTCAGCAGAACCTTCTGGTGAACTTGTCAAAAGACAAACTGCTGGCCACATCCCCAGGGTCTCAGATCCAGCAGGAGCCCAAGGATTTGCATTTCTGGCAAGTTCCTGGGGGATGCTGACACTGCTGGTCTATGGACCACAGTCTGAGAAGTGAATGGATTCATGCCAAGGGCTCTGTGTCTGGCCCCAGAGCAAAAACCCAAATGGCACGTGAGTCCTGACGTCTCCAAGAGGTTCACATGAGTCATGTTCTCAACTCCCCAGAGCTCCCTCGAAGCCATTTCGCATGGGCAAAATCTCAGGTGCTCCTGGGGATTGGACCCAGAAGAGGCTTTCTCAGAGGCAGCAAGACAGGCAGGCTTCAGAGGGAAGTGTTTCCATCCCTGCTCTGCCGTCTGCTCATTGATCCAGATATATCCTGGGCCCTTGCCCCCGGTCAAGGGCCTGCTGGGCTCTTGTGGGATCACAAGGGTGATTAAAAGCTAGTCTCAGAAGGTCACGGCCAGGTGGAGAAGACGACACTGACCCTGAAACAGTCATCGCAGGGGTGTGTCCGAGGTGCAGCCCAGTAAGGGATACTTGGAACAATCCCCAGAGACCTCCAGGAGCAGGCTGGTGGCAAAGCCGAGATTTTCCGCAGGGTTCTGGTGCTCTTTCCAACTCGGGGCCAGAGGCGGTAACAGCCGGCTGACCCCAGAGAAGCTGGCGGACCCTGCTCATCCAGGGGCGGCTGCCCCATGAGATCGCTGGCCATGAGGGAACCCAGGCAC
Source organism: Neogale vison (assembly GCF_020171115.1). Lineage (NCBI taxonomy): Eukaryota > Metazoa > Chordata > Mammalia > Carnivora > Mustelidae > Neogale > Neogale vison. The sequence continues at coordinate 18,356,480 of NC_058092.1, read as the reverse complement.
AGCTATTATGGCCTCAATCTCCAAGACGAGCTGCTTCTTAAAGGCAACTGGAAAGGAAGACATTAAAAAGGGTAATAGGGCAATGTATTTCAGCGGTTCTAAGAGGCTCCATTTTTCACATTTTAATATCTCTGAAAACTGGGGTGTGTCTTACCATAGCTGTTGGACAGGGGCCCTCTGGATGGAGTTCTTAAGTCAGGCATCTCTCTAGTGTGGGTTTCTGTGGCTTGGAAAAAAAAAATCCTGGAGACAATACAGGAGTGTTTTTTGCCTCTAGGAGCCAGAAGGCTGTGGGTACAGGGCAGGGAAGGTGGGCAAGCAGACGTGTTTTGCAGCATTCTTCCTGTGGGAGTCAAAAGTGGGGTGAACCGCCCAATGTAGCCCCAGCGGAGGGCCCAGAGCCCGTGGCCATCCGTCCACCTATGGATTCTTGGAAGAAATGCTGCTTCCGAATGGATAGCTTGCGGCAAAGGGGATTGGGAGAGCCCAAAGTTAGCCTTCTAGGGGTGCTGGAAATCTCTCTCTTCTAAACCCAGTGGTAGCTCAGTACTGTGCTGGTAAACTGGACCCCGAGAGGGGAGAAAAGCCCGGAATTGTAGCATTTGCCAGTTTCCATGGAGTAAATACTCCCACGATGGCTGATTTTGGACAATAAATAGTTTAAAAGCTGGTTTGCAAAATTCCTATGTATTTAACAATCAGCTCACCACTGATCACAGATGTATATCACATGGATGAAAACTCATCAGCCGTACTTATGACTTGTGCATTCTATTACACGTAAGCTTTTGCTGAACAAAATGCGTTTAAAAACATAAAGAGAGAGAGAGAGATCACCAACACTTGCTGACACAGAGGACCATATTGTTTGAAAATGCACAGGTGGGGATGCCTGGGTGGCTCAGTCGGCTAAGCATCTGCCTTCAGCTCAGGTCATGATCCCAGGGTCCAGGGATCGAGTCCCGAGTCGGGCTCCCTGCTCAACGGGGAGTCTGCCTCTCCCTCTCCCTGCCACTCCCTCTCCCTGCCGCTCCCCCTGCTTGTCCGTGCTCTCTCCCTTTCAAATAAATAAACAATCTTGTTTTGTTAAATCACAGGATAGGACACCTGGGTGGCTCAGTTGGTTAAGCAGCTGCCCTCGGCTCAGGTCATGATGCCAGGGTGCTGGGATCGAGTCCCGCATCAGGCTCCTTGCTTTTCTCTCTGCCTCTGCCTGCCTCTCTGCCTACTTGTGCTCTCTCTCTCTGATAAGTAAATAAAATCTTAAAAAAATAAGTAAACATAAAAATTTAAAAAGCACAGGCATTGGTCGCTCTGACTCAGAATGTGATGTTTATCTTCATGTAAATTTCATATCATTTCATTTTCATATAAATGTTCCCTTATGTGTGTACAAGACTGCTATCTGTATGTTATGCACCTAAGTCTGAAGGAGCTTTTGGATTAAGTGTGAAATTTAAAAATTCTAAGTGATAAGAAAGTATGGTCTTAGCTTCATTGACAACATTTTTATTTCCTATGGCATATAAAATAATGGTGTGTCTATATGTAGTGATGTCATAGATTTTTTGAGATGGAGTAATGCATTTGTGCTCAGTTTTACAGCTGCTCTCAAGAGGTGGCTAGAAGGGTCTGGATTTGCTGCTGTGTGACCTTGGGCAAGTGAGTTACCCTCTCTGAGCTTCAAGTTCCCTACTTCTAGAATAGGAATAAGAATGTTACCTGCCTCCCACATCGAGGTGCCTCAGGGACACAGACCAAGGGCTCAGCCAAGGACTGTAAACTGTCCCTGCTATCATTACATAGCATAGACTCCTGGAACCCTTAGCTGTCAAATAAGCCCCGTCCTAGGTTTGCTGGGAAGATCCACCGAGCTAACACGTTTAACCAGGCTCTGCAAACCAGAACGTGCTGTGCTCACAAAAAGGACTGTTAAGAACAGTCTAAAGATTGTGAACCATGGACATGGGAAACACACCAGGGCCACGAAACCAGGACGGGTCACATCACCCAAGGAAAAGAGCCAAAAAGGGAACCGCAAAAACAGCGCCTCAAGGCTCAAACCCCACTTCCACACATGGAAACATCTGTCAATCTGTGGTTAGAGCCGCCGTCCCAGCCTGGCTGCTTGGTCATCTCAGAATGGAGAAGTGGCCATGGGAACGGCATCCTCGTCTGTAAGGGGCTGACGTAGAGGCTGGGACAAAAGGTGGGGGCCGAGGCACAAGAAGCTGAACCGAAAGTGTCCCAGTGAGGCCGTTGCACCCTCTGCCCAGCTGTGCTGTGACAAGACCACGTGGTCCACGGTTAAGGGACGTGGAGTTCCCAGTCAGAAGCTGGGTTCAAATCCCAACTCTGTGAAGATCCTCCTGCGGAAAACCGGGGATTAATCATAGCTACTTTCAGGGTCATTGAGAGGATTAAGTTAGATCACGTATGCAAAGCCCCGCTAGGCTAGGCATCCTGGAGGCGTCTTTGCAACATGGTGCTGCCCAAGGCCATCAAACTCTGTGTCCCTGGTGAGTCAGGGGGGCCGAGCATGGAAGTCCTCTTTTACTGTGACGCGATTAGTGCTGAACAGAGAATGAAGGATGAGGTGCTCTAGAAAGTCACAGGGTGTGCCCAAAGATTCCCGGAAGAGCTCAAACTCATCAGATGGGTAAATTAGCCAAGCAGTGGAGGGTGGGAGGGCATTCCTGGCAGACATGAGAGTGTGGGCAAAGCCTGGAGGCTTGAGGCAGCCAACTGTCCTACTATACAAAGGGGCTGACGCTCTGAAGACAGATCCCTTGGTTTAGGTGGGGAGACGCAGGGAAATTTCTCCCTTATTCTGAGCCAACATTCATACTCAGCTGGCAATGAAATGGGCTGTGGCTGCTCCCTCCAGAGTAAGAGAGTGAGCTCCCCAACACCTGAAGCATTCAAGGACAAGTCATCACCGGGCCAGTCCCAGTTCTCTCGCCTCAAACACCTTCCTTCCTGTATTGCAGGGTGGCGAGGTCTGTGGGCTGCGTGTCCCAGACTCCCTTGCCAGCGGGTCTCCAGCTGGGTTCTGGCCAGGCAAGGCACAGTCTGGGGAGACAGGAGAAGGGGATAAGGAGAGAGAAGCTGGAATCTTTCTCCCCAAATGAGATCGCCAGCAGCAACTGCATCTCCGCCGGGGTTTCTGGGTTTGGCTGACCCTACCACCTGTCCAGCTCCCTCCATCCCCAGGGCAGTGACCGGTTTCCCACATCAGCTAATCTCTGGGCTGACTCGTTATCCCCTCTTCGGCTCTCAGCTCTCCCATGACCTGTGTAACTAACTCCCTATATTAAGTCTCTGTCTGAAATACCTAGAGTGTTTCTGTTTCTTGTTGGGCCCTAAAGGACAGAAGCCCTCCTGCGGTCACGTGACCGCAAGTCATAGCGGGGAGGCTGATCCGGAAGGAGACTCTCACCCAGCCATCCACGGCCCCCTCTCATTCCACTGCCACTTCTGTCTGATGGGGCCACAGGCAGGCCAGCCCTATGCAGACAGGTCCTGGAACAGAAACCAAACCCCAGCCCCAACTCCAACCACCGGAAAAGTCCAAGAGCCCTTCCACGGTTACCCAGAGTGGAGAGAGTCAGCTCTAGATCACAGGGAAGAATTGCACAGAGCGCTGGAGAAGGGCCCTCTCGCTCCAGTTTTAAAGACTGGGTCCTGCTTGCAAGGCAGGCAAGGCCTCCAGTAGCCCTGGGCCAGCATCCCCATTTGAGGATGACAAAATGGGCCCAGGGAGGGAAAGTGAATTTTTAAAATTCCCAGCAGGGGAGCAGCAGAGCTGGGGCTGCGAACCAGGTGTCTGGGCTCCTAGCCCGGGGCTCTTTCCCTGCCACTGTGTTATCCTCTCCCAGCCGCCTCTTGGAAACAGGGGCCCTCGACGTCACTGCCGAGACTGTGTGGCCCCTTGATCTCAACTGGGTGTTGCTGTGGTCCAGCAGCCCCTTTTGGGATGTTTCCTACAGGGGCCCAAGGGCATCTGGGCCGTGGGATGCCTGTAGCCTTGTCTGAGAGTGAAAAGCTAAGAGTGACCTAAGTGTCATCAGCTAGAGGTGGGTCACAAGCATGGCCTTGTGTCCCTGGGCAGCCACGAGACCGCACGCGGAATGACCTCCGCCCGTGGCATTTCCGCATCAGAGCCCACGATCGGGTGTGCGTAGAGAACTCAGAGCCGGGGTCAGTGCTGGGGTAAGAGGAGGTTCTGCACTGGGAATAATGTGCTTTTCACTTTAAACCCTTCGTGCTGCTTGTGGGCCGGCCACCGGCACACCGTTGTTCTAAGAATAGTTAATAAAATTGTCTTTAGTTTGTCACTTAAAACATAAGAAAAAAATGGGTTTGGGCTTGATGTGCCAAGTGGAAACAGGGCCCAGTCAATGAGCTATCACTGTGTGTAGTGTGCCCTTTGGGAGGAAAAAAAAATTACTTACAATTGGGGGATGGGGAATATGCCCGGAAGGGGCCACACCAAACTGTCAACATACCTTAAGATTTGGGGAGGGGGGAGGGCAGAAAACGATACTGCTTTTTACTTTATAGACTTCCGAATTGTTTCACTTTTTTTTTTCCAATGAACTTGTTTTATTTTGTAATTAAAAGAAAAGAGGAAAAAAAATCACATTTTCGGTTACAAATGCCTACGGTTGGCTGAGGTCACCTGTGATCTTCCCGGCACGTGGCAGGCTCAGCCTGACCCTCCTCTACCTTAGAGGGAGGAAGGGAGGTCGGACTAGGAGCCCTACCTTTACGTTGCAGAAAGCTGGGCCTTTTAGGACACCCAAAGAAAGATAAGAATGAAGGGGGGGGCGCGTCATCAGTTAAGTCCACCCCACAAAAGGAAGCTGCGAGGGCCCTTGTGTCTTATCTGCTTTCTGCACCCAGAGTCTGTGTTCAGGCCTGCAGGGTGGAAGGTCAAATAAGAAGGTTGGAGGTGGGAGACAAGAAGACTGGGGGGCTGGAGCATCCTGAGGGATGGCTAGAGAGACGAGAGAAGACCCAGGTGCTTGCAACTTGGTAGTGGATTAGATGTGCCATGTGCTCTCCATGCGGTCCCAAGAGAAAGGACTGGACCCCATGGGAGGGGACCCCCAGTGCATGAACTGGCCGTTGAGAAAGAACAACAAAGCTGGAGGCACCGCGTGCCCTGATTTCAAAGCCATCATCATCAAAACAGTGTGTGATTAGTATAAAAACAGATCAATGGAACACAATGGGGAACCCAGGAAAAAACCCACACATATATATATGGTCGATAGATCTATGACAAAGCGGCCAAGTACACACACTGGGGCAAGGGCGGCTCTTCAACCAGTGGTGCTGCAGGGAAACTAGAGAGCCGCCCACGAGAGAATCAAACCGGACCCCTCTCTTATACCTGTCACAAAAATGAACTCAAGTGGATGAAAGACTTGAATGTGAGACCTGAAACTATAAAACTCTTAGAAAAAAACATAGATGGAAGCTTCTTAACTTTGGCCTTGGTAATAATATTTTGGACTTGACACCATAATAACAACAACAAAAAAACAAAATCAAAAATAAAACAAGGGAACACATCATACTAAAAAGCTTCCGTAGAGCATAAGAAACCACCAACAAAATAAAAAGACAACCTACTGAGTAGAAGAAAATATTTGCAAAACATATATCTGATAAGAGGTTAATATCCAGATCGCAGAAAGAACTCATAAAACTCCATAGCAAACAAACAAACAAACAAACAATCCAATTTTTAAAAGTAGGCAGAGGAACTGAATAGGTATTTTCCCAAAGAAGCTATCCAGATGGCCAGTAGGCTCCTGAAAATACGCTCAAGGTCCCTCATTGTCAGGGACATGCAAAATCAAGACCGCAATGAGATATGGCTTTACACCTGTCAGAATGGTCATTATCAAAAAGACAGGAAATAACAAGTGTGGGGGAGGATGTGGAGAAAAGGGAACTTTCGTGCATTGTTGGTGGGAATGTAAATTGGTGCAGTTACCGTGGAAAACAGTATGGAGGTTCCTCAAAAAATTAAAAATACAACCACCGCATGATCCAGTAATTCCACTTCTGGGTATTTGTCTGAAGAAAATGAAAACGCTAGTTTAAAAAGACATCTGCACTCCGTGTCCATTGCAGCACGATTTACAATAGCCAAGATATGGGAAACAAGCCAAGTGTCCATCCATGGGCGAAGGGCTAAAGAAAATGTGGTCTCTAAATACAAGGGAATATTATTCAGCCACAGCAAAGAGGGAAATCTTGCCATTTGCAACAACATGCATGGACCTTGAGGGCATTAGTTTAAGTGAAATAAATGAGACAGAAAAAGACAAACACCGTATGATCTCTCTTATATACGGAATCTAGAAAAAAAAAACCCAAACCAAAGCCAACCGAACCCATACCTACAGAGAACAGATTTGCAGTGCCAGAGGTGGGGGGTGGGAGTGGGGGAAATGGGTAAAGGGAGTCAAAAGGGACAAACTTCCGGTTATAAAATAACCAAGTCATGGGGATGTAATGTACGTTATGGCAACTATCGTTAATAATACTGCATATTTGCATATTAGTATTGCATAGTATTGCATATTGCATAATTAGTATTGCATATTTGAAAGTTGCCAAGAGACTAGATCTTGGAAGTTCTCATGACGAGAAAAACATGGTGGCCCTGTGTGGTGACAGCTGCTCACGAGACTTACTGAGGTGATCGTCGGCAATCTACACAAAGATCGAATCATTACATTGTAGACCTGAAACTAACATAATGTGGTATGCTGATTAAAATTTTAAGAAGTTAAAAAAGAAAAAAAAAGGAAGAGCTGCCAGTAGACCAACCCGAGATGGAAAGAACTGCCTTGAGAGTGAGCGTCCTGTCATTGGAGGGGATCAAGCAGAGGCTGGGCTCTGGCCAGCGGGACACCGTAGAGGTGATTCAAATGCAGATGGACAGGTGGATTCTCTGACGTCCAGAGTCCCTTCCACCCTGAGAGTCGATCCTGGGACAGGAGGACCCAGCAGAGAGGCTGCCCTGTTCACTGAGTTCTCACTATGGGCCCAGCGCGGTGTGAAGGATCCTTCAAACTCTAGAGCCTCAAGCCTCGCAGCAAGGCCGAGAGTGGGGCGCCCCTGCTCCCCTGTTCTACAGATGAGGAACGAGCTCAGGGGACCAGGTCCCTCAGTGTCACCCCCATCACCCTCCTAAGCTGCAGGTGCCCAAATCAGCAAGGCCTGCCTCTCACTCGTCTCCCCTTCCCCGAGAAGACACTTCGCCAGTCTGTCTGGTTTTCTTTGTCCTCATAAAATACATAGTCTTAAATCAGCACACATGCATTTTCATATTCTTACTTTAAATTAGAAAAAAAAATGAAGCCCTCCAAAAGGTGACAAGAAAAGCACAATAAACTCCCATGTCCCTTTCACCAATTATTAACATTTTGCTGCATGTGCTCTCTCCGTGTATCTACTACACTTCATTTTGGGGGCCCATATGCACACATTAGGACCCTTCAGCCCAGATGTCCTGGGTGCCTCCAGAGAACAAGGACAGCACCTGCAAGGCTGGTTCCAGCCCTCCGGGCAAGACCCAGACCCCTGTCGGGGAAAGGCATCCGGTCTGTGAATGAATGCGTACACCCCAAACTGAGCATCCCTACTGTAGTTACGTAACCCAGGACAGTGATCGCATTCAGGAAAGTTCCCAGGCACAAATCTGTTCCCTGACATTACAGTCCACATTCCTTCCACCAACTGTCCCAACACTGTCCTATGCTGTCATTTTTCCATGTGCATGTTTCCAATACTTGGGTTCTTTTCCCCATTCCCACTTCTTCCACTTGGCCCAGGACGTGAGATCCCTGCGTGTCCCTGCGGCACACGGCTGCCTTGCCTCCAGCTGTGGCATGCCCTCCCTGCTTCCCCCAACCCCGTCCCCCAGCAAGGGACCCCTGACACAGACAAGGCTGTGCTGGATGTCATCCTACCCTCCCCTAGACCAGCGCTGCTCAGACTTTGCTCCCAAATGACCTGTGGCTCTTTTTTTTTTTTTTTAAGATTTATTTATTTGACAGAGCAAGAGAGATCACAAGTAGGCAGAGAGGCAGGCAGAGGGGGAGGGAAAAGCAGACTCCCTGCTGAGCAGAGACACCAATTCAGGGCTTGATTCCAGGACCCTGAGATCATGACCTGAGCCAAAGGCAGAATCTTAACCCACTGAGCCACCCAGGCGCCCGACCTGTGGCTCTAGTGAGAGGCCAGAGTCTGGTTCGGTAGGACGGCAGTGGGGCCTGGAGATCGGCATTTTGGACCCACTCCCAGGAAAGACTGACGTTGCTAGTTCCCTCTTGGAGCCGTGAAGACCCTGTGCTTGCTTTTGCCGGGGACGGGAGGTTGGGGTTGGACCAGGAGCCCGATGGCCGTGTCTTGGAGCTCGAGGACTTCATTGTCACAGAGGAAGGCCACTCAGAGCTCTGCAACAGATACCCCTTGTCTGGGCCCCGACAGAGGTCCAAGCTCTGCTGCCTCCCTCATCCCTCCCCCCAGACTCCCCACCCCCCACCGCCGACACTGTGACCAAGGAGGTTAACTGAAGCTGCAGTTTCCAGGGGCCAGCACTGAGTCTCTCTGTCCCCGAGCCGCGCTAGCACCTGCAAGGCTGGTTCTAGCCCTCCGGGCGAGACCCAGACCCCTGTCGGGGAAAGGCATCCGGTCTGTGAATGAAGGCGTACACCCCGAACTGAGCATCCCTACTGTAGTCACAGACCTTGTCCAGCCCCCCTGCCTCTAGCTCGCCTCTGCTTCACAGCCACGGAAACAGAGGCACAGAGAGGTGGTGCCGTTTGCCAATGCTGCACAGCCAGAAAGGACTCGCCCCAGCTTGGAATCACAAGGACAAAGCCAACGACTGGGGGAGCTTAAAATTAAAAACACCTTCAGTCAGACCAATTGCAGTGGGGAGAAAATGACATTTCTAGAAGGACGCATCTTGCTAAGGCTCATGATCTGTGAATGGGCACTGGACCTTTGGGGGTTTTTTGAGGATGCAGGATTTCTGGGTTGACCAGGCCAACCCCTGCCTGTGGGGTGGTGGTGAGGCAGCCTCGAGAGCCATTCTGGAAATGTGTTCCTGAGCCTCTGTGGGTCCAGCTCCAGGCCCCTGCCTGGGATGTCCATGCCCTCCCCAGTGCCCTCTCCCCACCCCTGGCACCCGTGGACCTCAGGGCCCCTCTTGCCCCCTTGCTGGTTCCTGCCCATTAACCCTTCCCCTTCATCTTCCCGTCAGGCCAGAGCCATGAGGGGCTCAGGCAGATGCCTCATCCGGCCCTGAGCGGGGACTTTGCACGCAGGCAGCACCCAACAGACTCTTGGCCAGGGTGGGGACTGAGAGTCACACCAGCAGCCTTGGAAAAGCCACCTGCCATCTTCCCTCTGGCCCAGCCTCCTGCTCCGCTCTGGCCTCTCTGCCGAGACCCGCTCTTCCCTTCCTTGGCGCTGTCCATCTATTTCTGACGTGTGTCCCAAAGAGCCCCAGCAACTGACCTCTCACGTCCCTGTCTCTCTCCAGATGTCACCTCCGCAGAAAGGCCTTCCTGGGCCCAGCCACACCGGAGTCCCACAGCCTGCCCTCACCACTGCCCTCCAAACTGTCTCACTGGCTTCCTGGCTGACTGTCCCACTCCGGCCCCTGGAAAGTCACCTCCAGGGACAAGATCCTTGTCTGTCATGCTCACTTGTCTTCCCTCAAGCCCTGGAGAGGGGCCTAGCAGGAAGCAGGTGCATTACAGATGCTCATTTCTAGAACGAGTAAGTAGCACTTTACAGCTTACCTGCTGTATTCGTGTCCACCACATGCTCACGCCATACAAGCCTCAAAGGCAGGTAGTTTCTCGCCCCTTTCAAAGATGAACAAACTGAGGCCCCGAGAGGTAAAGGGACTTGCCTGAGGTCTCTTACCCAGGAAGTGGCACAGCTAGAACACAAACCCAGGTCTTTCTGACGCCAAACATCTTATTCTCGTGAACACATTCTTCGGGCTTTTTCTCCCCTTGTACGAGGACGGCGCTCTGGATCCCCGCCCTGCTGTGCCAGCCGCTCGGGGGCTGCTGTGACCAATGTCCATTTAGGGACCAATAAGTCCACACCAGGGCCCACCATCTGTGTGGGAGCTGGGCCACTCGCCTCTCAGGCTTCAGCTTCCTCATCTGTAAAATGGGCATCTTTATAGCCCTCACAGTCTGCTACAGAGTTCAAACCATGGAGACTATTATTAATGTTATTTTATTTGTGTATATATGTTTTCAGTACACAAATAGACTCCCACTACATTTCTGTTACAAAAATAATAACAATAATAATAATAAAACACTGCAAATAAAGGGACAAACTAATGCTCCAAAAGGTAAAGACACCTGCCCGAGGTCACGTGGGAGGAAGGAGTGGGACCACATCCCAAATCAGCATCTTCCACTACCAAGATGGCTGAACCCGTGTCTTCTGGGATCCTCGGCCCACGTGGGGACAGACCGCCCAGCACAGCTTCCTTCTTTTCGTTCATTCATTCACTCCTTCATTCAACCTTTGGGACGGGCAGCCCTCCTGTTGTGGTATAGACATTCCAGCAGCAGCCTGACATTCTAGAAAGGGGGCACAAGAAACGGACAGCTGTTCCCGGACGCTGCCAATCCCACGGGTCCTGCAGGGAAACAGATTCAGACGAGAAGAGAGGGAGAGCGTCGATTTCGCCTGCTTATAGTCTTAGAGGCAAACACACATTTCTGCCGTTACTATAGAGAAAAAACCCACAGCCAGAGCAAGTCCACGTCAGGCAGAGGGGAGGCAGGGTAAAGCCCCATGAGAAACCAAGGGGCGTGGCAAGGCCCACCGGAGTGGGTGCCCCAGCACTGGGATTGGGAAAGGGTCAAACGGGGGAAGTGTGGAGCTGTCAGCAGCGCTGAAGCCCCATTAAAAAAAGTCCCCGGACCCGGAGGTCATTTCCTCCTGTACAGCAGATGCATTATTTTTTATAACTGGCCAAACACAGGAGAAACGCAGGTTGGGTAGCCAAGGGGCCAATGGGGCGGGGGGGAGAAAACAAGGTGAAGTGGAGTTTTACGAGAGGCACTAAGTCCCCTCCCACGAGGAATCACACAGGCCTCTAACGAGGACGACTCCGGAAAGCCTAGGGGACTGAGTCAGGGGAGACGCAGGCGATCGGAGAAGGTTGAGTACGAATGCATGTGCTAGTGTGTGTGAGTGTGCGCACACACACGCACACGCACACACCTACGTACACACGCACACACAGAGAAAGTGAGCCATGCTGGGAAAAAAGGCATCAGAGGAACAAAGCAAACCCTGCAAGGTAGAATTCTGGAACCATCCCCGAAGAGTCCTTTCCCGCAGAACCTTCCGTGGTCTGGGACCGTGGACAATGAGGGAGAGACTGCCACTGTTGCAGGGGCCACCCAGAGTCATGGTCACCTGCAGGGAGCCCCGGGCTCACTTCCTGTCCCCCACAGTCCCCTCCTTGGGCCTGGGAGCTGTGTCTGGCATAGTCTCTCTCTCACACACACACAAACCATGCACACTCACACTCATTTACACACGCACGGCTTTAATTTCTTTTCCTTTGGGTGGGTGGAGGGAGCTTCGAAAGGTCCTCCATGTTCGCCAAAACGGTGGGTGCCCCGCCCCCTAGGCTGCGGTAAGAGATCGTTTTTCCCCACACGTGGAGTTGTGGGAAAGCCCAGTGACGCTTATAGGTACTTAGCACTGTGCCCGGTACAGTCCCAGTAAATGGGAGGCGTTATTTTTCTTTTTCGTTTGGGAGGGAGGGGCACAGGGAGAGAAAGAATCTTAAGCAGGCTCCACGGCCAGCATGGACCCCAGTTCGGGGCTTGATCTTAGGACCCTGAGATCGTGACCTGAGCCAAAACCAAGAGTCAGACGTTCAACCAGTTGAGCCACCCAAGCTCCCCGGCATTATTTTTCTTTTTATCATTGGCAGTGACTTTGGGAGGGCCTGTGCGAAGGAGATGGGAAGGGAAAAAAGGAATGAGGAAGCCAGGGCAGGAGTGGTCAGGGAGCAGCCGAGGATAAGCGTCTGCTAGGGGTTAGGCCTCGTGCAACCATATGGGAGCCAGGGTTACCATGGGCCACCCAGAGTGGCAGTCAGGAAGGGAGACTGGAGGTGCATGACAGCAAGGACAACGGGGACAGCACGTCCACTGCTGAGCACTCTGGGGAGGGGGCAATGTGGGTTCTGTCACCAGAAGGACGGAAGGAAGATGGCCTGGGGAGATGCCTGGTGTCCACTCAGTTGTTCTTTGCCTTGAACTGTGTGACACTGGACTCACCACCGGCCACTCCAAGCCTCAGTTTCCTCTCTGGGTGACTGGGGGCCCCATCTCCACACAGATCTCTGGCTCAGGCTGACACAATCCAGCAGCGCTCCCTCCACCCAACGCCGCCCCCTCCTCACCTCTGAGCCTCCATAGCTGGGGGCCACAGCCAAGAATTTTTGCAAAGTGCCTCACCCTTCAAACAAACAAACCAGAAGGAGGCACAGCCTAAGTGTCTTTTTGGTCCGCTGCCTGATTTCCTTGAAGCCCTGCCTGATTTCTTTCAGGCCTGGCTGTAGAAAACATGAACTTACCTAACAACTGAGAAACAGCCCTGAGCTCTGATGTAGCTGCAGCGAGACATTTGTCCTGGGCAAAGGTGCCCCTGCCCTTCTGAGCGTCCACCCATCCAAACTGCAGAGGATCTAAGTGAGTTCGTCAGAGTTGACAGTGGGTTCTGCCAGAAGGGAGTGCTAGTCTGAGCCCGCAGAACGTGGGCCAGCATCTGGGCAGGGGGGGCCGTAATTGCTCATTGTCTGAGGGACAGGGATGGCCTTGGGGTGGGGGGTGGCCTCAGAAGCTGCTCCCAGACCACACTCCCCTACTTCTTTCCGGGACATGAGCCAGAGGCTTCAGGATCCCCTGACTCGGCTGTCGACCCCTGTAGCCCCTCCAGGCCCAAGCCGATGGTCACAGTCAGGATAGGGGGAGCCCAGGGCGAGTCTGGCTCCCCCGCCCATCCTGGGCCACTCAGCTGGCAGGGTGACCAGGATGACTGGGTGCCCACGTGGGCCACACCCAACCACACCTCCTTCCTGCCAGCCATCTCTGCGTCTGATGCTGCAGGGACAAGGAGTGACAAGACTGGGCCCTTTGTTGCCTGAGTCACAAGTTCCTGATGCCTTCCTGACCCCCCTCCCTTTAGCCTTCAGGTGACTCGACTTCTGTCTTAGGGACTTGGGGTGCGAAGCAGCCCCCAGTAGTGACGTGGCTGGATTTGGAGGTGCTCTTTGCCCAGTGGTTCTCAAGGGGGCGGGACGGGGGCACATCGGGTATACCTCTAGGGGAGGTGGAGGGACCGACTGCTCAGCTCCATCCTCAGACCTCCTACACGGAATCCCCAAAACACTGGCATACCCTGAGTTAGGCTCCCGGGCCCCTGACAATTACAATGGGGAACACAGTTCTTCAGGCTTAATCCCAAGAGCCAGAAGACGCAGGATGGAGCCCTGAGTCAGCCCGTTATGAGGTGTGCAAACTTGAGCACGTAGCTGGACCTCTCTGAGGCTGTCTTTTCATCCCTAAAGTGAGGGTAATACTGGCACCTCCTCCACAGGGGGCATGAAGAAAATACAAGAGCCCTCCAAACAACCCTCAGCGCTGGGCTCGGCACAGAGTGAACACTCAGTAAACACCAGCTGTTATTGCTGTTGCCTTGGGGCAGAGAGCCCGCTGTTAACCACCACCCAGGCCACCACCCTGCCTTCTCTCAGGCCACAGTCTCCCTCTGCCCTGCCTCGCTAGCCAAATTATATCCCTCCCAGTCAGGACTGCCACAGGCGGTTGCACAGCTCGTACACTGCACAAAGTGCTGTGGCTGGAATTGGGGCTCAAGTCCCAGCTGACTCCACCACTCGGCCAGGTGCACTGGCATGTGAGCAGTGCCCAGAAGAGACACATTTTCTAATCTGTCCCAAGGGGCCACACAGGCAGCAGCAGGTGACTGTGGATCCCTGGCTGAGCTTGCCCCAGCCTCACCCACTCCCAGGACCTGGATCAATGACTGCCAAGGTCAGCCACTCCATCCGCAGCTCAGCCCCTCAGAGAAGGTGGTGGCCAATGGAAGGCTCCCCATCCTTCTATAATGAGAAAATGCCTGTCTACAGCACCCAGCCCCCTAGCCCTGTGCCTCCACAGTCCACGCAGGCTGCAGAAACTGCAGCGTCTCTGCCTAACAGGCCCCAGCAGGAAAACAACAGTGATCCACTGGTTTATAAAACTGTATCTATATACTTGGCAGACAACTTGGGGAATCAGAAAAAATCAGTTTATTATTAGATGAGATTAGAACATGATAGTTAATTTTCTTAGGCATCGAATTGTGTAGGAGAATGTCCAGATTCTTAGGAGATGAGGACTGGATTATTTAGGGATGATGCGTCATGATGTTTAAAACTTCCTCTGAAGAGTTTCAGAGAAATTATATAGATACAGATGTACATATGGATATAGAGAAATAGATGTGGGGAAGAAATTCACATAAGCAAACCAATATGCCAAGTGTCAACAGCTATTATATCCAGGGAGTAGGTATGGAGATATATGTTGGGCTATTCTTTTTTTTTAAGATTTTATTTATTTATTTATCTGAGAAAGAGAGAGAACACACACAAACAGGGGGAGGAAGAGAGGGAGAGGGAATCCCAAGCGCACTCTGAAATGAATGCAGAGCCCGACACGGGGCTCGATCCCACACCCCTAAGATCATGACCTGAGCCGAAGCCAGGAGTCGGGTGCTCAGCCAACTGAGCCACCCAGGGGCCCTTGTTGGACTATTTTTGTACATTTGAAAGTTTTCATAATAAAAATCATGCAATATTTTTATTTCACACATAATTTTTGTAAAGGAAAGGGTGAGAAATCTCCCAGGGTCAGAGTTCTCTCTGTCTTCCCCCCCAGCATGCACTATGGTCTTCCTTTCCGAGAGAGACCCTCCTGGGCAGACCCCTGCCTGCTTTGGACATATGGAGAGTGTCCTCCCAGGACGACGCCTTAGAGCCACTCAGAACCCAGGGCCCCGAAAGGCAGAACATCACTGCCTCTGACTCGGTCCTCCCAGAGGAGCGTAGATGCACAGCTTGGTCCCCTGAGTGCCCTCGCCCTTGGGATCCTCCTTTTAGAGTAAGGTCTTCCTTCCTGCATTTTGTATAGCCGAAGAAACTGGAAATCACATGATTGTCCATGAGTAGAGAGGATTCGAGGCCTGAACTGAACAGCTACGTTCGGACATGACGGTAGGTCTGTGACATTCCAAGTGAGAAAGCAAGTTTCAGAGAAACCTGAAGAATTTGTTGTTTTTAAAAAGAAAACACTAGGAGGGACGCCTGGGTGGCTTCCTTGGTTGAGCCACTGCCTTCGGCTCGGGTCATGATCCCAGGGTCCTGGGGTAGAGAGTCCCACATCGGGCTCCTTGCTCAGTAGGGAGCCAGCTTCTCTCTCTGCCACTGCCCGTCACTCTGTCTGCTTGTGTGTGCCCTCTCTCTCCCTGATAAATAAATAAATAAATAAATAAAGTCTTAAAACAAAACACTAGGTACATATGATCATTGTGTGTGCCTAGAGAAAGATCTGGAAGGTGGCCCACTGAACTGTTCACAGTGGTTACTTTAGGAGAGTGAGAGTAGGTGGAGGAAGAGAAACTTTCACTCTCGCTTCAAACACATCTGCCTTTTTGGAATCTGTTCACAATTCTCAAGCACACCCCCCAGAGCCCTCACTGCATGTCGGCAGCACAGCGACGCCCTCTCTCACGCAGCTCCCACTATGTGTCAAACGCTGTTCTAAGGACCTCATGCCTACTAACGCATTTAATCCACACGTTTTTCCCATCATCTTTCCCCATTTAGAGAGGACAGAGGCACAGAGCTGTTACGTAACTTCCCTGAGGTCACACAGCCTGTACGCGGCGGAGCTGGGATTTGAACCTGAGCAGTCTCTCTCCAGCAGCAATGCCACAGGCTGTTGCTATCCCCTCGGAGGCCTCTTCCGGCACCGTCTCTAACTCTCACAAAGCTCCCAGAGGGCTTCTGTGCCCGACTCAAGGTCTCTAAGAGCCACTGAAGAGGCCGACCTGAGTTGGTCCAGGTACTAACACAATGGTGGCTGGTAGAAGGTTCGTCCTCCTCTTTTCTAAGAGGGAGGCAGTGAGGGCACCAGAGAAATAAAGAAGGTGGACTCAGGGTAAGGCCCTGCAAACTCCAAAGCCCTTTCTCCTTCCCATGCACCTCTGGTGCCACACAATACTAGTCCTTGAAAATCAAGGCCCTTCTTTCTGCTTCTTCAGCAGATGAGGGAACTGAGGCCCAGAGACAGGGAGAGCCCCACGTCTGGACGGGTTTGGCCGGGGCCTTTCAGGCCAAGGGAGGAAAATAAAGCCCCGTCCCATTGTCCAGGCCTTCCCCATCTTGCTTTCCATGGGTGGTGAGGACCGAGCCTCGAGTCCCAAGGGCCTCCCGCCGGCTGCCAACCCCTCGCAGGTGGGACCCCGTGGCTCCCATGCAACACCCCATCCTCAGCGTCACTGGGGCCTAGACAGAGATGCCACACTGTCCCAGAGCCACACCTTAGAATTCTGAGAATAAGAAGTGGCCCAACACCCCGGAGGAGACACACCCAGATGTTCACGGGGGCAGATCTGGGGCGTGAAACTGCGGGTAATGTTTATTTCCTTCTTTGTACTTTCCCACACTTTCCAAAATTTTATTTGGTGAACATGCATCACTATTATAATTAGGCAAAGAATACCGGACTTTTTTTTTTTTTTTTCCTCCAGGAGAAACCAAGGACATATCACAGGACACCTTTCAGCCAGTGAGTGTAAACCGTGTGACACTTGCTAACCTAAGAAGAGGACATGAGAGAGGGAGAGAGCCAGGGAGCCAACATCTGTTGGGTGCCTACTACGTGAGGTGCTGGGAATGCTACGTCCGTGATCTCTCATCTTCACAACCAGCTTGGGCGTTTGGTGTTATGACTCTTGTTTTCCAGGGGGATATACTGAGGCACAAAAAGCAACTGCTCTTCCCACCTCACTATGCTGCCTTTCCTTGAGGTCGTCTTTTGACTTGGGAATTCCATTCCCAAGGATGTATTTCTAAGAACTACATCAGTGGAATTCGAAAGCTGTAGGCATAAAGAGGTGTGTGTCAGCAAACTACAACAGCAAATCCTGTACGTTCCAACAAGGTGACAGAAGACGCTATATAAAGGGACCTTCGGCCATGGGGAAATAGTTTCTCCATACATGGTAGCCAACCCACACAAAGGCCCTGCCTCCTTCTAGTCACAGGCGTATGGGGCCCCGCCTCACGCTGAGTATGGCTGCCTTGGTGGTCAGTGGGCTACAGGGGAGCGACCTCAAGGAGAGGCCATGAAAGATGTTGCAACTTTCACCTCAGTCTCTTGAACTCTCCTTCAGGGGTAAGCTGGTGGCCACCATGTCATGAAGAAACACAAGCCACTTGACGGAGGGGCCCGGGTGGAGAGGCGCTGAGGCCTCCCGCCAACAGCCACACAAGTGTGCCATCTTGGGAACAGAGACCCCGGAGCCCCCTTTCAAGCCCAATTGAGCTGCTCCCCAAATTCTTTTTTTTTTTTAATTTATTTATTTGACACAGAGAGAGGTCACAAGTAGACAGAGAGGCAGTCAGAGAGAGGAGGGAAGCAGGCTCCCTGCTGAGCAGAGAGCCCGATGCGCTCATGACCTGAGCTGAAGGCAGAGGCTTTAACCCGCTGAGCCACCCAGGTGCCCCTGCTCCCCAAAGTCTTAACCTACAGAAATGATGAGAAAGTAAGCATTGTGGCTGGGTGTCTGTGAAGTTGGAGAGATCCTGGCCAGACCAAGGACATGGGTTCTTGTGGTCTTCTCGACCCTTGACCTTTCCCTAAAGCTCCTCCATGAAATTCTTTGATCATTTAAAAAATAAATAAATAAAATAAGTGAATAAATGTCATTTTTTAAAAATTTTAATTTAAATTTTTAAATATTTTGTTTATGTATTTGACAGAGAGAGATCACAAGTAGGCAGGCAGAGGCAGGCAGAGAGGGGGGAAGCAGGCTCCCTTCTGAGCAGGGAGCCCTAGGCGGGGCTCCATCCCAAGACCCTGAGATCATGACCTGAGGCAACGGCAGAGGCTTAACCCATTGAGCCACCCAGGTGCCCTGAATAAATGTCATTTTAAGTCACTAGGTTTGGGGGTAACTTGTTCCACGGCAGTGGATGAACGATGTCCCCCATGCAACAGAATGCCATGTGGCAACGAATGTGAAGAGGCATCTGCTCCGCATGACGTATGACAACATGCGTGAATTTCCCAGTGTTGAGCAAAAGAGGCCAGATAGCAGATGCTATTCTTTGTGATTTTATGGATACAGAGATCAAAAACTCTCAAAATTGGGGCACCTGGCTGGCTCAGCCAGTGGAGCTGGAATGATCGTGGGGTTGTGAGTTCGAGCCCCATGTCTGGTGTAGAGCTAACTTAAATAAATAAATACAAATCAATCAATCATTATAAAAAAACACTCAAAATTAATCTATGCTATCATAGTAGTGTTTCCCTTTGAGGGGGGCTAATGAGGGGGGCCAGTCAGGAGGGGGTCCCCCAGGTGCTGATATGGGCCTTCTTCTCCATCTGGGGGCTGTTTAGTTCAGATCATGGGTGTGTTTAGTGTGCAAAATTCCATCAAGCTGTGCATTTGTTAAGAGTCCATATAAACACCCTATTTCAACGTGAGGTGTTTTAAAATGACCATTTTATGTGCACTGCAGAAAATCTAGACCCCTGTGACCAGACTCTGGTCGGTGAGCTGGGAGATCCTGCCCAGGGATCTCTGTCCTACAGCACACACACGCACAGGAAGGCAGGATGGAAACAACTGGAAATGTCTGTGTTGGGGGGAAGGGACTCCAGGCCCTCCTTACATCTTTAAGGATTTCATTTGCCATCTTTACATCTATAAGGATGTCCTTTAAGAATGTATTATACTGGGGGCGCCTGGGTGGCTCAGTGGGTTAAAGCCTCTGCCTTTGGCTCAGGTCATGATCTCAGGGTCCTGGGATCGAGCCCCACATCGAGCTCTCTGCTTGGCAGGGAGACGTCTCCCCTCCCCCCCCCGCCCTCCCCCTGCTTCTCTGCCTACTTGTGTCAAGTAAATAAAATCTTAAAAAAAAAAAAAAAGAATGTATTAAACTTTTCATCCTTTCATTCTTTTCAAAGGAATGAACTAAAGGGCCAAGAGGTAAAATACATTTCTGCAGGGGGTCTAACCAGAAACTACAGTGTAGTCCTCTAAGCAGTGAGCTTTCTTATTCACCCCAAATCTGGCCACCCAGAAGAACTCCTTCCCAGAGATTTTACAAATTGCTCAAGTGTGGTTTCTCTGGCAGGATTGGTTATTGCAACTATTGTTTACATTAAAGGTAGAAAAGTGAAGGCCTGTTCCCAAGGTTCACAGAACAGCAGGACAGGGGAGGGAGAGAAAAGGTGTCGCAACATCATGGGCTAACAGAGCAGGAAGTATCACTTTGCTATGAAGTAAGAGGGAAATCTGCGGCCCTGGGAGATTCTTGCCAAGGCTGATAGTAAAAGAGTCAGATCAGAAATATCACCCTCCAATCCCAAAATGGCTACAGACAAAAAAGAAAGAGGAGAGAGTTCTCCAGTTTCTCTGAGCTATGTACTTTGCGCTCCCCATAGAGTTTTCCAGAACAGGTTTCATATTGGTCACAGTAGACCTCAGATACTCTGATGTTCAGCTACTGTCTTGAAGACACAGAACCTGTTCGCGCAGCCCCTCCCCTATGTCTTCGCCCAGCTCGGAAACCCTCAGTGGCTTCCCTGTTTGGAACCCTACCGCACAGCTTTAAAAAGGTTCCCTGATCTGGCCCCAATCTACAAATCCAATCCCAGCACCCAGAGTTGCCTCGTCTCTGGCCTCCAGGTCAAGGCCCCATTTGTATCCCTCACCTGGGAGCTCCCTTCCCCAACTGCCCTGTACTCGGGCAAGGGCTTTCTAAACTTCAAAGCTGTGGAAGAAACCACAAAGGAAATGTTTGACAGATCTGTGCTACAAAAAGCAAAAAATTCCGGTGTGATTAAAAAATACAAGCAAAATTAAAAGACAAACAACTGGAAGGAATGTTTGCAGCAAATACTACAGACAGATGGTTAGAACCCTTAATTTATGAAGAACCCACAAAAATCAATTAAAAAAAAACACAAAGATGCTCATGGATAAAAAAGCAAAGGACATAATAAAAAACAAATATAAGAGGCCAGTTAATACGTGGAGGGGGAAAAAGGGATGCTCGATCTGTCCAAAGGCCCAAGAAATGCGAATAGAAGATTTGAAGTAAGATGTCATGAAGTGAGCCTAGACACTGCTCCCTGCTAGCTGAAGAACAGAGAGATGGCATTTACCCCGGGGCTGGGGGGAGCAGGGGAAGGGTGTAAACCAGTGTGATATTTCTGGCAAGCCACTTAGTGTCGTTTATCAAAAGCCTGAAAAATGTTCCTACTCTCTGTCTACATAATTTTTTAAGCCACTTACTTAGCAACTTTCCAGCAAATAACCTGGTGATACGCGTCCCTCTTAAGAGGTTCATACGTCTGGTTCACATTTCTGATTATTTTCTCAGAAACATGGAAGTTGAATGATGGTCAAAGATGCACGCACAGAGATACCCATTGCGATGTAAGGGTGTGATAACAGAAAGCTGGAAACAACCTAAACACCCCTCCGTCAGCTGGGGAATCAGTGAGTCAATTATGATGAATCCATGGAACGGAAAAATGTTAGGCAAATAGCCTTATAATAATCGAGAGTTCCAGAGGATGCGGGCAATGCTTATGATAGAATAGGTTCGTAATGGAAAGTAAGCTGTAAATCTTAAAGAAAAAAAAAATCCTAGCCAACAGGTGGGAAAACACACAATGAATGGGTGTCTCTGGTGGTGAATTTGGGGGAAATTTGTGTATGTGCTTCTTTACTTTTTTCTGTACTTTCCAAAATTTCTACAATGGGCAGAATTAATTTCATAATCATTTAAAGGGTTAAAAACCTTTTAAGAAATTATTCTCCTTGATACACTGTTGAGTTTCCTAGTGAAAAAGCAATTTTCCCATTCCAAGTGGAGGGAAGGTAGGCGCTATAAATACACACGAGGGAAGGAAAGTCAACGGCCATTTTAAGTCTCTTGTGAATCGTTTCTCACCTTCTGCTTTTATTGCCTGGTTATTTGTGTTTATGTCTTTACTCCCTTGTGATCCTGGAATCTCCTGGAAGGCAGAAATCACGTGTCTCCATTTATTTGTGATCAGCTGGGCCCTTGTGCCCAGGAGGCTCTTATAGTGTTATTTTTTTAATGAATAGAGCATCTGATATAGTTACCTGTGTTTTAACAGGAGATAAGGATTATTTGTTAAACCCATTCCTTATGAAGTCAGGGGACTCCCTGAGAGTCAAGTAGAGGAGATCAAGATGTGGTTTCAGGGGGCCACTCTGCCCCTACCTGGTGGCCATCCCATTGTCTAGCTGCCCTAGGGGTCCCCATACTGCAATTAATTAACTAAGGGGCCGTGGGCAAGTCACTCATCCTTAGTTCCTTCCTGGATGAGTCAAGGGTGCTGGTGTATTCCCAGCTTGCTGTCACCATGAGTTCTGAAAAGCATCTGATAATGAAAGTTGGCTCAGAATATCAAGTTAGAAGGTATCTTTAGAATGTTCCAGAATTTTTCTTAAAAAAAAAAAAAAAGGCTCTCTTGGTAATCAAACCAATACTATGCGATTGAGTTGGGCTTCACTTCATGTACATTTTTGTCTTTAGGTCCAGTTTTTAAAAAAAAATAATTAAAATAGGCGACCTTAAGATTCTGCTAAGGACCGTAGGATTCTTGGAGCATGTGTAGAAACAAAGAACGATCCCTCTGCAGTAAACTATTCAGGAGAACGACAGGACACGGTTGACATGAACAGGGTTTCAGGGAAGGAAGGGGAGGGAGGGATAACCCCGGCTTTTCTTCTCCCGCCCCTCCCTGGATGGGGAAACTTCCCCACCTCCGCGGGGCGATTTTGCTGGCTTACAGTGACCTCTGCAGACAGCGGGGAGTTGCGCATCCAGCTCTGAACCAGGGAGGTGGGGAGGCCCCTGACGCTCTCCCTGGGCTCCCGCAGTCGCCTTTCAGCAGGCAGGACCCCTCCTCCAAAGCGCTCGGTGCGCTCAGCACTTCGTGTTGGATCGGCCCAGCAATGCTTGCGGGGCGCCCACCTGACTGAGCCCGGGAGCTGGAGCTGGGCGGGGTACAGTCCTGCGCCTCCCGGAATGGCCCACCTAGAAAAGTCGACTTGGGGACCTCCGAACGGTTCCACCGCTGGGCCCAGAAATCGGCCTTGCTGAGTCCCCACTTGAGCCCCTCCCAACTCAAAGGAGGTGACAGCATTCAACCGAGCGCCCTAGTTAATTCCGGAGCCAGTGGGACCTCTGTCACCTTCCTGGGCACGTGGCCTTGGGCAAAGTATTGAAACTTTCTGCGCTTAAACGTACTTACCTTAAAAAAAGGGGGGGGGGCTAATAATCATCCCCACCTCAATAGATTGTTGACCAGATAAAAGACCTGAAACATTTTATTTACATAGAAATCAAGATATTTAATATGTTCATATGTACGTTATGTATAAGCTTCACACCGTAACGGACGCGCGGTGTTTACTGAAAATCATTTACTCTTCCCTGGCTGCGGAAGTCAGAGGAAGAAGGATCACTTCCAAAAATCGAGGTACGCCCGTTCTCATTGTGCACAAACCAGAATGCGGAATGCGTCGCCGGCGGTCGTCCCCCCAAGGACTGCCCCCACCCCGTCCCGTCCCGCCCCGCGGGGGTCCCCTAGCCCGATGCCACTCGGCCGCGCGGCCGGGCCTGGAACGGTGGCCGCGCGGACCCCTCCTCCGGGGAGCCTGCCCCGCGCCGCCGCCCTGCGCCCGCGGCCGCGTCGTCCCCCGCGGGGCTCGGGGAGCCGGGTCCCAGCGCCGGGGATGCCCGGCGGCCGCGTCGCTCGCCCTCCCTGCCGCCCCAGGAGCTCCCACCCGCGGCCGTCCCCTCGAGGGCGCGCGGAGGGGCCGGGCTGTGCGGGGAGCCGAAGCCCGCGGGCCTCCTGGCCTCCCAGCAGCGGGTCCCCCTCCCCCGCGCGGAGGTGCGGGGTTGGGGGGAGCGGCCGTTCGGCACCGGAAGGAGGGGAGGAGGCCGGAGGTGCCTTCGCAGCGAGCGGCAGCCCTGACAGATCTGATAAAGAGGAAGGAAGCCCGCGACGCGGCCGAGCCGAGCTGTCGGCTCCCCAAACTGACGACGGTCTGCAGCTGTCGCGGCCGTTTGCCGCCGCGGGAGCCCCAGCGGGGGAGCCTGCGCCCCCTACTGGCCATTTTAGAACTGCACCCGACGGGCGAAAGGACAGCTCGCAAAGGCAAGGCTAATGCTTCCTGCAGCGCAAGGTGGTAAGCCTTCCTGGGGCAGGCAGGGTCTGTACGGGCCTGGGCCCTTTTCCTTCCGCTCCTCCCAGGGAAACCTGCCCCAGAGAGCAGACAAGAATAGATTTGCTCCCAGCGGAACTCCGCTGACCTGGCCACCCAATGACCTTGGCCGTCAGGGATCAGGCCGCCAAGTCCACCCTAGTAAAAGTAGACACTCAGGCAGATGGCAGAGAACAATCTGCAAATTGCTCCATGCCTTGGGCTCTAACTTTGGCTCTTTATCACTTAATAGCTGTGTGACCTTGAGCAACTTCCTTAACCTCCCTGTGCATCAATTTCTGCATCCATAAAATGGGAATCAGTCTCCATCTCATAGGACTGTTATGGAGACTGAGTTAATATACGGAAAGGCTTAGCATAGTTCCTGGCACATACGTTAGAAGGTCTTCGTCTTATCTTGCACTTGCTGTATAATTGGTTCCTCATTCTGGAGATTCTCTTGCTGTCTTTCAGTCCGTTTCTAATTTACTTCTACTGTGGTGGGAGGACATATTTTGTATTGTTTCATTTCTTTGAAACTTGTTGAAACTTGCTTTACGGGCCAGCATGTGATCTACTTTGCTAAAAGTTCCATGTGTACTTGAAGAGAATGTGCATTCTGCAGTTGTTGCATATAAGTGTTCCAATGTCGATCAAGACAAATTGGTTAAGTGAGTTTTTCAAATTCCTTAGTGTGTGTTTGGGGGAGGGGGTGCTTTTTCTTTTTCTTTTCTTTTGTCCTGCCCGTTACTGAGAGAGCTCTGTTAAAAATCCCTAATGATGACGGTGTTATCTATGTCTCCTTCTGGCTTAATTTTTGCTGTATGTATTCAAGACCATGTTATCAGATGCATATAAATTTCAGACTGTTGTATCTTCCTAGTGAGCAAACTTCATTACAAAAGGATGCTATAAATGTCCTATATTATAAAACATCCTTCTCTTCAGGTCTGGTAGTACTTCTTGCCTCAAAGCCTGAGTTGTATGATAAATGGTTACATCTGCTTTTCTTTGATTTACTGTGTCAATAGATTGACTGTTCCATCCTTTAATTTCAGCCTTTCTGTGTCCTTATAGTTGGCTTCTTGTGCATGTCATATACTGGGGTATGATTTTTTTTTTAATTGTTCAACACTTTGACTTTTCATTAGATTGTTTAGTCCCCTTATATTTAACAGAAGTACTAATGGTGTACAGTTTATAGCTAACCTTTTGCTTTTTTTTTTTTTCAATTTGTCCTAGCTTTTGTTCCTTTAGTCCTCTTGTTCTTTCTTTGGGGTTCACTGGATTCTTCTTTAAACTCCTTTCCCCTCGAATCTTGGATTTTTAAGTTATTTGTTCTTGTAATTATCTTAATAGATACCCTAGATATTATAATATTTATTATAGTTTTCTTAAATCAGTACTTTTACCACTTGTCAAATAGTGTAAAGATCCTACAAGTACTTAACTCCACTTAACTTTCCTACTACACTTCCACCAATGTTACGTATTTATAATACATAACCACTGTTATATATTCCATATTATATACTTTCCTCCATTATATGTTACTTCTATAAGCCAGTTATATGTTCCACAAAATGTATTTCCACAGAATGCAAGTACGTAAATGTTTACTTCCACAGAAATGAAATATACAACAGTACATGTCTTCAAGACATTACCGTTGCTGTTTAAATAATCAATATGCTATTACATTTGCCTACAGGTTTTACCTTTGCCATTGGTTTTTATTTGCCCTTCTGGTTCTGTACCTCAGTCTGGGGCTCATTTTTCTTTGAGCTGAAGTACTTCCTTCAGTATCTTTAGTAGCACTAGTTTGCTAGTGCCGAGTTCTCTCTGCTTTTGTCTGTCCCAAAATGCCCTTTTTGGCTTAGCTTGTGAGAATATTTTCAGTAAGTATGGATGGAATTCTCTGTTGGTGGGGTTTTTCCCTTTTCTTTTTAGCAGTTTGAAGATTCCCGTCTTCAGGCTTCCAACCTCTCTGCTGAAAAGTTAACCGTTAGTTTTATTGTTACTCCTTCAAAGGTTATGTGTCATTCTTCTCTGGCTGTCTTTAGGATTTGCTCTTTGGTTTTCAGCGCTTTGACTAGGACGTTCTTAGGTATGGTCTCTTTGTTTTTATTCCATATGGAGTTTGCTGAGGCTTATGAATCTGTGGTTTGATATCAACAGTTTTAGAAAATTCTTACCTATTATTTCACCAGTTACTACTTCTGCCCCATTATGTTTCTGTCTGAGACTTTAGTTACATATATCTTTGGATTGTGTTCCTTGTCCCCTATGCTCTTTTCTTGTAGATTTCTTTTGTTTGTGCATTCTTTTTACTGTCTTTGCTTCAGTTTGGACTTTTTCTGTTGACCTACCTTCAAGCACTAATCTTGTCTTCTGCTGTGCCCATCTTGCTTTTAAACCATAAAATGAATTAATTTCAGATTTGTGCTTTTCAGCTTTTTTTTAAAGCTTTATTTAGGCATAATTTGCAAACCATAGAATTCACCCATTTTTGGTGAACATAGTTAAATGGCTTGTAAAATTTTTTTTTCTTTTTCCTTTTAAGAATTTCTTTTGGAGGGGCGCCTGGGTGGCTCAGTGGGTTAAGCCTCTGCCTTCGGCTCAGGTCATGATCTCAGGGTCCTGGGATCGAGTCCCGCATCGGGCTCTCTGCTCGACCTCTCTCTCTGCCTGCCTCTCCATCTACTTGTGATTTCTGTCAAATAAATAAATAAAATCTTAAAAAAAAAAAAAAAAGAATTTATTTTGGAAAGTGGTGCCTGGGTGGCTCAAATATCTGATTTTGGCCCAGGTCATGATCTCAGGGTCCTAAGATGGAGTCCCACATGGGGCTCCATGCTCAGTGGGGAGTCTGCTTCTCCATCTCTCCCCCTCCCCACCCATGCTCTCTCAAAAAAAAATTTTTTTTCTAAATAAAATATTTTGGATGCTGTTTAAATTGAGCTTTAATTCAAATACAAAGGAAATCTACATCACTAACTTTGCCAATTAACCTGTCAGTAGACTGATTATCCAAAACTTGAGCATGGTAGAGCTGCCTCCATGCAATTTTTAAAAATTGAGATATATAACTTATATACCATAAAATTCACCATTTTAAAGTACACAATTCAGTGCCTTTTTGTATTTTAGTATTCACAAAGTTGAATAACTGTCCCTGTTACTTTGTTCCGGCACATTTTCATCACCCCAAGAAGGAACCCCATACTCACCAGCAGTCACTCCCCATTCTTTCCTCCCCCAACTCCTGGTAACCCACTAATTTGTCAGTCTCTGTTAGATTTCCCTATTCTGGACATTTCACATAAATGGAATCTTAGGTGGCTTTTTTTGATTGGCTTCTTTCACTGAGCAGGTTTTCAAGGTTCACTTGTATTGTGCCTTGTGTCTGTACTTTTTTATGGCTGAATAGTATCCCATTAATGAATATAATGAAAAAAATTATATATAGAACATATATGTATATATGTGTGTGTGTGTGTGTGTATAAAATTTTTAACCCATTCATCTGTTGACATCTGGGTTATTTCTGGTTTTTGGCTACTACAAAGTGAAATAAGCATCCACGTACAAGACATATGTGAACAAAGTTTTATTTCTCCTGGTTATAAACTAAGAGTGGAATTGCTGGGCCGTGTGGCTGCTCTGTGTTTAACTATTTGAAGAACTGCCCGACTGTTTTCCAAAGTGGCTGCTCCATTTTACATTCCCACCAGCAGTGTAGGAGAGTCCTGATTTCCCCACATCATTGCCCACATTTAATAATGTCTCTTGATTATAGCCATACTGGAGGGGTTTTTTGTGTGTGTGGTTTTAACTTATATTTCCCTAATGACTAATGTTAAGCTTCTTTTATGTGTCTCTTGGCCATCTGTGTATATTCTTTGAAGAGCTATCTATTCAAATCCTTGCTCATTTATTATTCAATTATAAGAATTCTTTATATATTCTGGACACCAGACCCTTACCTATAATCCATATTTAGAACTGATGGATCATCCCAAAATGACTCCTTATGCTTGCTGGCAATTCCTACTCCTGCCCACAGCACCAGGCAACCATTATGCTGCTTTCTGTGTGTTTTGGGTAAGTCCCTCCTGCTAATGAAATCTTGTCTCCTAAATATGGTGAGATTATGGGAGATTTCATTCTGCCTTTTGGTAGCCCTGGACTTAGCTTCTAGCATGCCACATACAGTTCTGGAATTCAACAAATGATCTGTGAAAAAAACAATCATGTATTTGGGTTCCTGGGTTTCCAGTGTGCCCTATAACCAAGAGCCTTGTGATTTTCTTTTCCCCAGCAGAGGCCCTCTGCATGGGCCAAACCCAATCCTCAGTTTCAGGCCAGAATCAGTAAATGTCCCCCAAGGAAGAAAATGGCCAAACCATCAAAGGCTTCCTTCACCTCAGAAAGGCTTCCTTCTCTGAAATTCCAATTTATTTAGTCCTTATTGCTTCCAATTTTCTGATGTTCAAAAATATTTTGGTGTTTTTGTTAGTTGCAGCTTGAATGTTGTGTTGCTGTGACCCACTATATCCTACCCATCAATTACTGTAAACTTTCAAGTCTTTATATCTCATCAGGCGAGCTTCCTAGGTTTTCCTCCCTTCTCCAAATATATATATGGGTTATAGAGGGGAGTAATTCTTCTGTATGAATTTTTTAAACTCATTTGTCTTATTCTCACACACGCACACACGCATACTTGAGATTTTGTTGGAAAACCTACTGAATTTATAAATTAGTTGAGACAGAATTAAAACTCTTCTTAAGCTCCCTATCCATGAACATGATATACCTATCCATGGAGCAAATTTCTATTAGGTCCTCTGATAATAGTTTGCACTTTTCTTCATAATGGAATTGCATGGTTTATTAGATTTGATCTAAGATTAATAGATTAAAAGGTTAGCTTCTTTTAAAGCATTTTATTTTTTAGAATAGGTAACATATGTTACAAATTTCTCAAATCTCAAGAAAGTATACATTGACAATTTTCCATTTTCCTCAGTCACCCAGATTTGGTCCAGAAAAAAATGTCATCCAATGCTACTAGTTTATTAATTTTAATATAGTTAGTATTAGTATGTAGTAATTATATTTTTCAATATTTTATCTAGTAATCTGGCTAAATTTCCTTATTATTTCTGATAAGTTATTTTGTATTTCTTTTATGTATATGCATCATCTGCAAAAAGCATCCATTTGGTCATTTTTTTTTCCATTCCCTATTCTTTCTACAGATTTTACTGCATTGACTAGCACACTTCTAATAAAGTAGCTGTAAAAAGTAGCCAAATAATAGCTGTGATAGAAGGCAATCCTGTCTTATTCCTGGGCTTTAATGGGAGGGCTTTATTTCATATTTATATATGAAATTAACTGTAGGTTCTTGGCAGATGGCTTTTCAGGTAAAAAATATTTTAATCTCTGGCCCTACTTTGCTAAGAATGAGAATCATAAAAGTTTCTATCAAATTATTTTATGCACCTACTGAGATGACCATATGATTTTTTTTCCCCTTTAATCTATTAAATGTTTAAGTCACCCTCTCATGGAAAAAAGCAGTCTCAAGTAAAACACTTTTACCCCAGGTTGTTATTTATTTTCATGAGGTGGGGGAAAAAGAACATTTTATGATAGTGAAAATATACTTTATTTTTTTAATACAATAGCTGCCAGCAATATACTGGTTCTAGAGAGAGAAAAGAAAATACAAGCATTCTATAATAAGCTTTCATTTGCCTTTTCAAGTAATTCTAAAGAAAATACTCCAATTCTGTTCAACATTAGGACTGAGGGAATTGAATTTTTTCCATGATAAAAATATAATTTTGACAGCCCCAATCCTGATCATTTGTAAAGGATGGAATTTTTTTTAAAAAGCCTATATAGTATATCAATGATGAATGCTTCCCTCTCTGAATCAAATACTGATTATAACCAGTGTAAGAAAATGGTTAATCAATAAATGATGAAATGTTTATCAAAATGTTCATGAAAAAATACATTGCTATTTCTTCTCATTTTTTACCTTGTAGATATTTCCTAAGTGGATATTTTAAATGTACAGAAACAAAAGCTAGCTATGTAACTCTGAAGAGATTCAAAACTCAACAGACGTTAAAATGCCTACATTCTAGAGTTGATCAACTTAGTGTAAGAATAAATGTCAGAAATCTCTTCATTGTATACAGATTGCTCAAGAGTTTAAAAATAAATTGTGTAAGCTGAGTCATCTAGAAATCAAATCTTATATATATGATTTTCATCACAAAAGTCAATGATCCTAATAAAAGATATTAAAGGGATATAGAAAATCTGCATCTACATTTTTTTTAAAAAAAGGAAGTTATATCAACTGAAATAGTAAAGAGCTTTCCAACTGTTCAACAGAAAAATTTCTCAGAATTCCTTGGAAAATAAGTGAGAGTTTCCATTCAGACTCTAATCTTGCTGAAGTGGTACAGAAGGGGCTTAAATGAGGAAATAAATGATTTAGTTGTAAAAACAGCATCAGATGGTCTGCATTATATCAGTTCATACACACTACATGAACTGCCATGAAAACTTTTATGGCCTAAAATCTCCCAAGATTTTAAGCTATGATCTTTCCACAAGTATAAAATGAGGGAAAAAATCATGTTCTGGGTCATCCTTTTTCCTAGCTTTTGTCCGTATGCCAATCTCAATTTCATCTAACTATCTTCCCTGATAACGTAATAATAAAATCTGTCTTTCTACATCAAAATCATAACAGACAGACCGGCCTTTCTTGGACATCTAGAGAGAGAGCCAAATACAATCAAGAGACAATGAAGAGAATAAATATCCAAAGTGAAACCAGTTCATGACTGAATTTCAGAATGTGGTTTTCGTCCCTCTATTTTGAGCAATGCACCTCCATCCTCATTAGCCCCTCTATTCTGCAGCACTCGTCCCCTGCTCACTGGAAGGAACAGACCCTTCTCCTGAATCTTTTTCATACCTTGAGAGCCCTAAGGCGAGGTTCAGGATCACCTGAATGTCAAGTCACTACCGGTTTAAAAGGAGGTGGGAAGCGGCGATGGCTGCCCATGTCCTGGTGCACACAGGACATTTTCACCCACTGAAACTACTGCTCTGGAACTTCTCAGTGATAACCTGAGTGCTTTTCTTGCAACCAGATAAGTCACTATCCAATATTTAATTACAAAAAGGTGGGTGCCCAGACTTTTGATCAGCAATAAGGAGTTGTAAGAAGGGCAAGGCAAAGAAACCTCCCTGAGCCAAATGGATACAATCTGGAGTTTATCTTTCTATACCAAGCTAAGTACTGACAGGTTAAAAAACGCAGTAAATGCTTATAAAAATCAGGTTGCTTCCATAACGCCAGTGATTACTAAATGTTAACACACCAAAGGGGGGGAAACATTGCCATTTTAAAGCAATAATATAAATTTCCAAAAACAGACTATGAGAAATAGCACATCTTAAACAAGTTACATATAAAAAATTACCAAAAATGTATTTTAGTTACAACCACGGTCTTTGGAGCAGTAGTACTTAGAAAGTCCATTTTTAAAAAATGAATAAATACGTAGCAAACTTTTGTTTTATTTTTACCAAGTTCATCTTCCCTTGTTAGAGAACCAATCATTCCTGGTTTAGGACTTCGATTAAAAAACAAACAAACAAACATGCAGAGTGCTATTCCTCAATGTAGCTTTAGAAAAATTTAATCGAAGGAAGTTCAATGATTGAGATTAGGCAAAACTGCAGTAAATACGTATTCACCATTACAACTATAATATAGTTCAAAAGGAGTGAACCACCCTCTACCCAAAGTTTAACAGTCATTGGGGAGGGGGGGTGGAATGGGAAAGCTGGTAATGTGTGTTTTACCTTGCTTTTGATATATGATGGATAATGCATCCTTTAGATTATCCATATTAATTAAATATGCTTCAGAAACAAAATTCTGCCTAATATTCTGACAGACCCAAGCTACATTCCTTAGGTTAATACCTGCGTTAATTCTGACATTACAAGTTGTTGTACTGCTGTAGCTAAATCAATTAAGTATCAGTTTATGTAGTGTTACTCAACAGATCTCTGGACAGCAAGGTCTATGCTTACCTAAAAGGGAGCTTTTTAAAATAAAGGAGGAAAGCAATAAAGTTCCAAACAAATGACACTGGGCAGAATACACATAAAAAACAACACATGCGGACAGAGTAGCAGGGCCCACTGGTTTTTCTCCTAGAGATAAAATGCTTGAGGAAGATCTTGAGGGCATCACCCCTCTCTCTGAACTTTGAGCTTCTACGGAGCCTCAGATAGAGCTGGCATGAAGGATAAATGTTTTTGCGCAAAAGTAAAAATCCATGTACAAAGTAAAAACAGCAAACTCTGTAGTGACTTTCTGTGGAAGGCTCTCTTCACCGGTGGCGGCAGACCCAGGACAGACTGAACTGAAACAGAGTATTCTGATACACTAGCTGTCCTTTCATATGCTCTTACTACATATTACACAATTCCCAGAACACATAAACACTCCTTGTACCATGCACTGTGCACCAGTTTGGGGCTGACTGAGGAGGTCGTGGGTACTATTTTAACAGTTAAACACGGCACATCCGAAGTTCGGCCCTCTGTCCACTGTGGACAGACGAAACGGTCAGGGCTCCGGACAGACAGCGATCTACCGCTCAAGGGGGGAGTGTGGCGGCGCGTCTCTGAGTTAGAGGAGAGGAGAGTATGGGGCAGGGGAGGGACACAGGATACAGAGTTTTAAACATAATACTGCTTAGGAGTGTATATTTAAAGATAGCTACTATACCTTGTCTATCCTTTATCGTTATCTTGAATAACTGCACATTCATGCAAAATAAAATTTCTACTTTATAGGAACAGGAGCAGTCTGTTAGGAAAAGCATATTCTTAGGGGAAGATGCGAAGACATCTCTCTCATCAGTGACATTTACTTGGTAAGCCTTTTGGCTACATCACTATAGGCTATTTCGACCTCCTTATCACTGGGACAAGTGTTGGTGAACTCGTCCCTACTGTACGCATTAGTTAAGTATCTCCAGATGCCGGTCATCCCTTTCGGAATATCAAAGTTGCGGTATTTTTTGGCCACCACCTGAAATACAAAGACATCAAAAGTTAACATTTATT
This sequence comes from Neogale vison, assembly GCF_020171115.1. Lineage (NCBI taxonomy): Eukaryota > Metazoa > Chordata > Mammalia > Carnivora > Mustelidae > Neogale > Neogale vison. The sequence goes on along the minus strand of NC_058092.1, from coordinate 18,323,666 downwards.
TTCCATGACTTGTAAACCAGACTTAGCTCTGATTTTAGGGCATATGAATTCTGTGAATCTCTGAGAACTGCTTCTATTTGGGAAGAAGCCCCCTTCATTCTAACTACAGTTTTAAACAACGACAAGGACCGCAGGGTACATCAGAACTTCAGTAATGTGACAAGGATTGCAAACGCCTGCCCAGGTGACCCAGAGGGACAGCCGGGGGAATCCCCAGGTAAATACTTGAAGGCGCACACACGATTCTGTTTTCCTTGGTCTTGATCTTTGTCACACAACTAGTGTTAACTATTATTCTATTTAGCATAGTGTCTTACACAATAAATGCTCAGTAAATATTTCTTTGCCTTGTATGGATGTAACCAGGTGATCAAAGAACAAAATTTGACAACATAAGTCAATGTAGTAAACTCCAATTCAAACTTTCCTGCTACATTTTTGAATTTTTAAACAGTCACACACACACACACACACACACACACACACATTCTTCATATGCCTCAATTTTAAGACATAATTTTCCATTCTACTAACCCTAGGGTATTCCAACTGTTGCCTAAATAGCATTAAGTTATAATGTTCGGGTTTCCTAGTCATATACCAGATCCAAAAAAAAAAAAGTATGTCCTAGACAAAGAAAGTGCTATCTTAGTACAGAGAATATGTGGTCTAATGGCAACGTGACACCACATCCAACAGGCCTACCTTGACAATGTGCAGCTTGGGAAGCAGGTTGCAATCAGCTAATGTCATTTCATTGCCATCCAGAAATTTACGCGTAGAAAACTTAATGTCTTCCATACTATTCTCATCAATTTCATCAGGGAGGGGAGAATTCAGATATTCATCCAGTTTCTGCAGGGTTTTCAAGAGACCCCTCTCCAATGCTGAAAGAAAGATGGGGATACTGTAAGACAGAAAACCACCCAAGCCCCAAAGCAGCAGCAATACTCTTCCGGTCAGTAACTATTTTATCAAATGTTTACGCTGACATGAAGTGCCGCAGAACAGGACAGGCAAGGTTCCTGCTCTCCTGGAGCTTATTTACGAGGGACAAGGGATGAGACAAGCAAGTACATTTGTTCAGGTAAATACAGAAAAGAGCATGACAGTTTCAAAAACTGGAATCTGTAACAACTCAGCAACTAAATGCCCCACTTACAAATACACTATGACCTGACACACTTGCTGTTTAAACTAGAAAAATGAGTGAGGAAAGGCAAAGCTATTAATTCAAGTCTAAGAAAGAAAATTTTGCCAAGACAGAGATTTTTGCCCCAAATTTGCATGCCTGTTTCCCCAGTAATATTTGGATTTGTAACCAAGAAACATGCTAAGATCCAATACAGACCATCCAAGCAGAAAGCCTGAAGTTTTTGTACTGTCTTGTAATACACAGGAAGCCAAGAACAGCACTATTTTATAATAACACACAGGCATCTGAGTAGAGAGTTCAATTTACAATAGTGAATCAGGGGGCTCTTCAACCAAATAGATTAAGAAGCTATGACTATTATAATTCAGAGACGAGTGGGACAGAGCCACCCCGGTATACCTGGAAAGTCAAGGGTAGTGACCTTTAGCGGAGGGGGTGGGGAGGATGTCCTTAGAGAGGAATAGGGAATAACAATAGACAAGTCTTCTATTATCGCTTCTTATCCTTTACCTTCCAAGGCCCCCTTCACCCCCCACTCCCAGAATGCCAAGCTCACACTGCTGACTGCAGTGCTCAGTCATGGAAGAAAGCTAAACGTCATGAGGTGACAACCAATACAGTTATAAGTTCGAATAAATTTAGTTCCATTAGAGAAAAAGACAAAAGTTTTCTATGCTGCTCTTCTTCCAAATTGCTCCCACCCACTCATGCCTTGGCCCCCTCCTAGCAGTGTAGACAAGAGATGGCAGTCTGAGCTAGATGAGGGGCTGTAGGCATCCAGAGGCATAAGTGGATTTTAGCCGTACTTAGAAGACAAAAACCAACAGAGCTTGGAAACAAAACTGAGTATGGGAAAACGATAGATGTTTTTAACAAAATACAGGCGTGAGCCCCTACTACATGCCAACTGTTACTCTAAGCATCGCTAAACCCGCTCTTGGACAAAGCAGTTTGCGTTTACATTTTGGGGAATGGGCTCAGTACAGAGAAACGGCCAACAAACGATTCCCAGGGCAAACGCTGGTATCATTTGCTGCCACATTTCCCTGCCTAGAGAAGCAGGTTCATGGGGTGCGGACATGAGTTCAATACGTGCTGCTTTTGAGGTGTCCGTGGGACATCCGTGTAGAAGCACCAGACAGACAGCTGGGCCACAGTGTCTGGAACAATCTGGGCTGGAGCAGCATGACTGGAAATCCTGAGAACATAAATGAACACCGAAGCCAGGGAAGTGAAGGGCGGGTGGAGGGCCCAGGGTAGTGCCCTAAGGATCATGATCTGTGGAGCTGAGCTGTGCCAGGCAGGTAGGCCACAGTCACTGTCACACAGCATTCCACTGTGCGATTATGTAAGTGCTCGTCCATCCCCTTACTGGGGTCTGTGTTGTTTCCGGTTTGAGGCTCGTGACTAATCGGGTAGCAAACGTTCTTGGACAAATCTTTCGGTGCACGTCTGTTCCTATTCCACTCAAAAGTGGAGCTGTGGGTTACTGGGTATACCTGTGCTCAGGTTGAGAAACTGCGATCGACTTGCCAAGTCCCACACGACAAAGAGCGGTGCAGAGACGTCCCAGTGACTTCACACCTTCAACACCACTCGGTAGGGTCAGCTTTAGTCCCTTGGGGGGATGACAAATCAGGTGTCACACCTTCTCCTATTTACTATTTGGATATCCTCTTTCTGTAAAGTGCCGTTTGCTCATTCTTCATTACATAGCTTATCTTATTTGTAGTTCTCTATAAATTACAGTTGCAAACCCGCTGTGGTTGTACATGTTACCTTCACCCTTTTCACTCCCTAAGTGGTGACTTTTTACAAATCAAAGTTACTAAAACTAATGTCCAATTAATCAATTGTTTCTTCCACAATGAGTGCTTCGTCCAGATTAAGGGGAAATCTTACCTCTCCCCAAATTATGAAGATACCCTCCATTATCTTCTAGAAGGTGTATTATTTACCATTCATATTTATATCTACAACCGTCCCCGGGCTAGTTTTTGTGTAGGGTGTGAGACAGGGGTATTTTCTTGACTCCACATTAGGTTTCACTGTTCTATTTGTCTATTCTAGTATTAGTACAACACTGTTTTAACTACTATTCCTTTATAAGTCTTGATATCAGATAATATTAAGTCTCTCTTCAAGATCATTTTTGCTATTCTTGGTTCCTTCCATTTCCCTAATTAATTTTAGAATTAGCATGTCAATTTACACACATGCGTGCATGTACGCATGCACAGAAAACTAGCCGGGCTTTTGAATGATCTACAGATTCAACAGAGACCAACTTGAGAACGGGCATCTTTATAATACTGCCAACCTATCAATACCACTTATTTAAATTCCACTATCAATACCACTTATTTAAATTCATCTCTTTCAGTGTTGTATGTTTTCTATGTAGAGGCTTTGCTCATCTTTTATTGGATTGATTCCCCTAAATACCTGACTTCTTTTAAAAATATCTGACATTTTGGGGCACCTGGGTGGCTCGTGGTTTAAAGCCTCTGCCTGTGGCTCAGGTCATGATCCCAGGGTCCTGGGATTGAGCCCCACATCGGGCTCTCTGTTCAGCAGGGAGCCTGCTTCCCTCTCTCTCTGCCCGCCTCTCTGCCTACTTGCGATCTCTGTCAAATAAATAAATAAAATCTTTTTTTAAAAATCTGACATTTTGATGGTGTAAATATTTTTGCAGTTTTCTATGTTTTGTTGCTAGCATGCAAAAACACAACTGATTCTTCTAATGGCCTCATACAGAGTAACCTTACTAATTCATTTTTTTTATTCCTACAGTTTCTCAGTAGATTCCTTTGGATTTGCTACATACACAATTATATTGCTTAAGAATAATGACAAAATTTGTTCCTTCCTTTACAATGCTCTTACCATTTTTTCTTTTTCTTGCCTATCGTATTGGCCAAGACCTCCACTACAGTGCTGAACAGAAGTGGGGACAGTGAGCACCACTTCCTAGTTCCCAGTCTCAAAGGAAACCTTTTACTAGTTCCCTATTACATATGATATTTGCTGAAGTTTTGTAGATTCTCTCTGCCAAATTAAGGCACTTCCCTGCTATATCTAGTTCGTTAAGGAAAAAAAATCATCATACCCTAAGTATCAAATTTTATCAAGTACTTTTTCTGCTTCTATTGAAATGATCATATTTTTCTCCTTTATTCTATGAATTTATAGAGATAGTTTCATGTTTAAACAATCTTCTGTTCCTCAGTTAAACCCCACCTGGTTGTGTGTATTATCTTTTCTCATATTGCTGGATTAGGCGTGTTTTATTTTAGACTTTTGCATCTATGTTTGGGAGAGCCTAGCCTGAAATCATCTTTCTTTTGATGTTCTTGTGTGGTCTGAGTGTCAAGGTTGCCCTCAAAAAGCAAGCTGGGAAGTATCTTCCTCTCTCCTGTTCCCTGTAAGACTGTGTAAGGCCAATGTTACATCTTCCCCAAACACTTAGAAGAAATGCATCGGTGGAGCTATCTGGGTCTGGAATTTCTTTTAAGAAATGGTTTTAGGGGCGCCTGGGTGGCTCAGTGGGTTAAGCCTCTGCCTTCGGCTCAGGTCATGATCTCAGGGTCCTGGGATCGAGCCCCGCATCAAGCTCTCTGCTCAGCAGGAAGCCTGCTTCCTCCTCTCTCTCTGCCTCTCTGCCTACTTGTGATCTGTCTGTCAAATAAATAAATAAAATCTTTTAAAAAATCATATTCTAAAAAAAGAAGTGGTTTTAAATTATAGTTGTAAGACTATTTACATTTTATGCCCTCCTATAGTAATTCTGTTACACTATACTTTCTGTAAATTTAACTGATAGTGTTTTCAAATTTATAAGCATAAAAACTGGGTGCCTGGGTGGCTCAGTGGGTTAAGCCGCTGCCTTCGGCTCAGGTCATGATCTCGGGGTCCTGGGATCGAGTCCCGCATCGGGCTCTCTGCTCGGCAGGGAGCCTGCTTCCCTCTCTCTCTCTCTGCCTGCCTCTCTGACTGCTTGTGATCTCTCTCTGTGAAATAAATAAACAAAAATCTTTTAAAAATATATATATATTTATAAGCATAAAAACTTTCATAATATCCTCTAAGAATCACTTCAGTGTAAGTCCTGTAACAATCCCCTTTCATTTCTAATACTGGTTACTGCAACCTTTCTCATTTTTCTGATTTTTCTTGTCAAGATTTATCAATTTGATAAACTGATATATCAATTTATCAATTTATTGACTTTTCAAAGAAATTTTAGCCTTGCTGACCCTTTGTCATATTTGTTTACTATTTCAAGGAAATCTGCTCATTAGTATTTCCATTCTCTACCTTCTTGGGTTTAACTTGATCTTTTCCTACCTAACCCTCGAGGTGCAGACGGTCAGATTTCCCATCTTTTTTTCTAATATAAGCACTCAGAGGTATAAGTTTCCCTTTAAGCACAATGTTAGCCATATCACATAAATAGACATCTGTTGTCTTTCATAATTTTATTTTTCTTCAGCCCCTGGGTTACTAGAAACGCACTGCTAAGTTTTCAAAGACGTAGAAATTTTCTAGCTGTGATTTTTGTCATGGGTCTCTAGCTTCTTTTTTTTGTGGTCAGAAAAAAATATACTCTGTAGGATTTCAATTTCCACTTTTTGGAAAAATTTTCAGATTTGCTTTACGGCCCAGCTTTACAGTCAATGTTGATGAAGTGTTCTACGAGCATCTGAAAACCAGATGTGTAAGTCAGTCACTGGGGACGGTGTTCTAAGTACCTGTCAGCGAGACTACACCGCTCGTTGTGTTGTTCAGTCCTGCTAGACCCTCTGATGGCTCGTCTTTGGGTGATTCTAACAGTTACTAAGGGATTGAGTTAAAAATCTCCCACCAAGACTGTGTATTAGTTTATTTCTCTTTTAGTTCTATGAATTTTCAGGCTAGGTATTTAGTAATACAGATTCGGAATCATTCTCTCTTTCAGGTAGATTACCCCTTTAAATCAGTTTGAAACATGCTTCATTATGTCTAGTTAGTTGGTGCTTCTTAACGTCTCCTTGTCTGGTATCGGTGCAGCTTTGCCCACTTCTTTTGGTTGGTATTCACACTACTTTAACTTCACCTTCCCTGAATACATGTGTGTGTTTCACGTGTATGTTGTATTCGTTCTTGCACATAAGCAACACTTTTTTAAAAGATTTATTTGTCAGAGAGAGAGAGCACACAAGCAGGGGGAGCAGGAGGGAGAGCATGCAGAGGGAGAAGCAGGCTCCCCACCAAGCAAGAAGCCCGATGCAGAACTCGACCCCAGTAGCCTGGGGTCATGACCTGAGCCAAAGGCAGCTGCTTAACCCACTGAGGCACCCAGGAGTCCCAACAACATATTTTGGAGCCAGCTGCCAAGTGACGTCTTCGACTTGGGAGTATTTAAGTCATCTACATTGAATGTAATTACTATAAACTTTGGTTTAAATCTGTCATCGTACATTTTGATTTCTACTTGCTCTGTGTTCTCTTGCTTCTTTTGGATTAAGTTTTTAAAATTTATTATTCATTTCTCCCTCTATTAGTGTGTTACACACTCTTACTAGTCTTTGTTCCCCTGACTTACTAAAGTTCACTTACAACTTTCAGCACTTCCAGGATAAAGAAAGGGCCTCATAACCCTCTGCTGTCACTACCTCCCTCCTGTCCTGAAGGCTGCTACTTTCAAGTATATTCATTTCACTTGGATTTTAAATTCCACAAGGTGTTACTGTTTTTTATACAGACAATATTCATTTACAGTTTATAATGTATTTATACTACTTTTTGCTTTCCTCCCTTCTTGCATCTCTTGCTGTACATCTGAAGTCATATTCCTTCTTGCTGAAAAACTATATATTTCTTCTAGGGGGAGTCTACAGAGATAAGTACTCAGTTTTTGTTTGTTTAAAAATGTCTATTTCACCATCACTTATTAAAGTTCATAAATAAAAAATTAATGTCTTAATTATTACATTTTTACAGCATTTTTTTCAGCTGAAACACTTGGTGAATATATAATAGAATCAATTCTCAGAGCAGCCATGGGACATAGGAAGAGTGGATAATATCCTACTGGAAAGATACAGAAATGAAGGAGAATCTGCCTTATTCGAACATCAAATAAAAACGACCCTGACTGACATCTTAGAGAACGTGGGTATGTTATGACCACTGGAACTGAAAACTAAATAGTGAATTTTGAGGCTCACGGAAAAGGTGGTAAGAAAAAGCTGACCGGTTTAGCAAGTATATGAATCCAGGGGAATAAATATAAAGGTCATATCTTGAGGCAAAAACAAAAAATTATTTGGATGTGCTTGCTTGGAGAGTATTTCACTACTTACAGAACTTTAATTCACTTTTAGCTCTCTGAAGAGGTCTGAAGATTGTCTTCTGGATTCTACTGCTGCTGCTGAGAATCAGTGCTCACTCTCGCTGCTTTTACCTCGACGAACTCTCTGCCATCAGTAAGATTCTGTCTGGTTCTCAGCAGGTGCCTATGTACACACAGGTGTGGTTCTCTTTATATTTGTCCTGCTGGGGTGGCGTAATGTTTGACTCCATGGCCTGTTACCTTTCATCAGTTTTGGAAAATTCTTGGCGATTACCTCTAGGTCTTTGGCTCTATCCTCCCTCCCCTTCTGGGACTCCACTTACATACATGTGTTCCTCTCTTCGTTGTGTTCCGCAAATCTTGCACTTATTCCTCCGGTTTGTTTTGTTTGTTCTTTTGTCTCTGCGCTTCCATTAGCTATTTCCTTCTGACCTCTCTTCAAGTTCACTAATTCTTCATCACTGTCTCATCTGTTCGGTTCATATACTGGATTCATAATCTCAGATATCATATGTCTAAATTCTAGGACTTCCATTTGGTTTTTTATAATGTCCAGTTCTTAGTTCAAATTTTCCACATTGTTCTTTTAGCTTTGAATATGAATCTCTATATTAAAATCAGTATCTGATAACTGACTATCTTGTCATTTTTAATATGTCTGAAAAATATGTATTGGTGGGGCACCTGGGTGGCTCAGTCAGTGAAGCGTGCACTCTTGATTTCAGCTCAGGACATGATCTCAGGGTCAAGAGATGGAGTCCCTTGCTGGGCTCCATGCTGGGCGTGGAGCCTGCTTGAGACTCTCTCTTTCCCTCTGTCCCCCCACCCCCCGCTTGCTCGCAATCTTAAAAAAAAAAAAAAAGTATTAGTTATGTTCAGTCTTTTAACATTAGCACTGTTAGATTTTTAGAGTTGTTAAATTTAAATTTCAGGGATGGTTTATATTAAACTAATAGTCTACTAAATCATGAACCTCTTCTTTCTAATTCTTGTTATTAAATCAATGCATTATTCTTGCTTCCTTAACTGGACTCTGTTTTCTTTGAAGGTAAAGTCTGTGTCTTGTGCCTCTTCTGTATAGCCCCTAATATTCACAGCATTCTACCCAAGCACGAATTAAACATCTGTTCGATATCTGTCACAGACGGAGGAAGGCCAATAATTACATATAAAAGTTTGGAGTTTCTTAAATGTCTAGAGAAGATTCAAAAGAAAATCAGGTGAATATGTAGAATAGATACTTTTTTTTTTAAAAAAAGTCAGGTGAGTGGAGATATTTGTATCTGACTGTTCAATCTTTGTGGGAAGCTGAAAAGGAGGTAGGAACGGCATATTGCCATAGAACATAAGAGCCATTTTAAAATGTAAAGAAGAACTGGTAAAACTTTTTACTTAGGTAACATATCAAACACACTGGAATGTATGTATGTCAAGTGACAGATGACAAGATCAAGGATCTACTTATTTTATGAATAAAAGGCACTCTAGCCATAGCCAGGATGAAGCTAGTTGATTTCTTAGAAAAAAGAGTTAAGCAGAAGGACACTGGAGCCCAATAAACTAGAGAAGCTGAGCTGTAGCTGTGGAAGTCACAAGGAACCAAGCCATTTAAAACAAAAAGGTCAAAAATACAGAAGCAGTAAATATAACCTTTCATTGATTACATGCAAGTTACTGATCATGCACGCAGTCATGAAATGTTAAATTTATAAAGTGCCAAGAGAATAAAATGTGAGAAATAGCTAGGTTACTTAAGGAGTCTAGGGCAGGATGGAAATTTCATGGTGTACTTAAAAGCGGGTGGTGGGAAGTGAGAAGGAAGGGAGAGCAGAATCTCGGGACTGTAAAAGAACCAACTTAAAGACTCAATATGCTTCCTATCAAAATCAGTGAGTACAGAATAAATGCACATTAGATATAAGGATTTATTCTTCGACCCGATTGTAACTAACGGAGTCGTGGCCTCTATGGAAGATAATACTGTCTGAATTCAAACACTGAAACAAAGTCTGGGAAAGTTTGTGACCTTCAACCTGCTCTAAATTCATCCTTCTCCTGGATTAGTTTTCAAATATATTCAACAGAAAAACTAAAATACTCTGAATTTATAAGGTTTGAAACATATGATGTTTATAATCCTAGATGCGATGCACAGACTAAAACTAAGTCACTGGTAAACATTAAAATTACTGTTCCTTCTACAATTTTGGATCTAGGTAAGCACCTGCAATGAAGCTGAATTGCTGTACCTCCTAGAAATATTAATTTTTCATTAAGAATCTCAGAATAAAGGGTATATTAATTCAAACAAAGAATGGTGAATTAGTTTGATTTGATTCTTATGTAACAACCTGAGGAAGGCCAACAAAACTGAGAAAAACAGAGGGGCCAAGAGGTACTAAAGAGCATCATTCAAAATGAAGTTTTGAAGACAAACCACAAAGGAATTAAGATAAAGAAAATGCCAAGACTAACCACTAGGAGGCAGTAGCAAGCTATGAAAAAGGAGCTGCTTGTCTTAGCGGGACCATTCTCTAATACCCTTGCTGTGGTAATGCTGGTTATCTCTAAGGAAGGTATTTAAAAAGCTCTCCAAAAAAATTAGTACTTAACTGTGATAGAGGCTATCTGATTAGTTTTAGATTAGTTCTGAAAATCAAAACACCCTTTTTTGCCTACGAGACTATAGCGAAATTTTAAAACACACACAACACACGCACACGCACACCCATGCCAGGGTCAGAAGTGAGGGGAAATGAATACTTTCACATTAGTGGGAATATAAACTGGTGTAGACTTTTTTTTTTTTTTTAAGATTTTATTTATTTATTTGACAGACAGAGATCACAAGCAGGCAGACAGGCAGGCAGAGAGAGGGAGAGGAAGAAGCAGGCTCCCTGCAGAGCAGAGAGCCCAATGCAGGACTCGATCCCAGGACCCTGAGATCATGACCTGAGCCGAAGGCAGCGGTTTAACCCACTGAGCCACCCAGGCGCCCCTGGTGTAGACTTTTGAGAAACAAAATCTTCTGACCTATTTGGATTCTAGCACAAGGACATTCACTCGCACTGTTTGTCACAATAAAAAAATTTGAGACAATCTAGATGGCTATCAACAGGGAAACAGTTAAATAAAAATCCGTATTATGGAATATTAAACAGTATTTATAAAAAGTGAGGTAGATCTACATTTTGATATGGAAGGACTTCTACCACATAATATGTGAAAAAACAATTGCAAAATATAAATATACACATAAATGCACAGTCATACAATGTTTGCAAAATTACACAGAAAAAAAGGATGAATATTAACTGTTGGGGAAGAGCTCAAATGAGGTTAAGAAGGGGCACTAAAGTTTTATTGAATTTATTTCTAAACGCTTTTAACTTTTTCAACAAGCATACATTAGTCAATTGTGTATATAATTTGAGTAAATGCAAAACAGAAAGCATTAGATTTAACATGACCATATTTGCTGTAGGAAAAGACTACAATTCACAATGAAGAATACCAAAATTATGAGCCCTTACAAGGATAAAACTGTATTTTAAAGCTACTGCTAATTTCAGTAAAGGGCAGTCTTATGCAAACAATTTTTAAAGGCCAATAGAAAATAGGGAGAAGTCAGGAGTATTTAAAGATGATGGGGCACCTGGGTGAATCAGTGGGTTAAGCCTCTGCCCTCAGCTCAGTTCATGATGCCAGCCAGAGTCCTGGGATCAAGTCCAGTAACAGGCTCCTTGCTCAGTGAGGAGACTGCTTCTCCCTCTGTCCCTCCCCCTGCTCATGCACTCTCTCTCTCACTCTTACCTTTTCTCTCAAATAAAATCTTTTTTAAAAAAAAGTAAAGATGACTAAATAATAATAATACAATTTGGTTCCATAGCTACAATGATGAATAACCATCCTCTGATTCCAAACACTTCCACAGAGAGAGAAAAAAAGGAAGGGAGACAGGCAGGGAGGAATTCTGAATAAAAAGGAATGAATTAGAACCTATAGATTCCTTGCCTCCACTTAAAAATGAGAATTTGGACATTATGAAATATGCTCTAGAACAAAATGGCAGATTTCATCATTACTAACTTCACTGGGCTCTTAAGAGTATTATAAATACCAACACACTAATAAATTATCTACTAGTTATATTTGGGAGTTTAATAATTTATATAAAATTAATGAAATCAAAGAAGTGGGAAAAAAGAAAACAAACCCAGATCTGGAACAGGTCATATCTAACCCATTCTAATAAAAGGAATTACCTATTAATTTCTTTTAATGCTTCAAAAGATTACACAAACTTACTTCTGATCAGCTTGGACATGTTACCAAAAGAATTCATTCATTCATTCTTTTTTTTCTTTCTCCCTCCCTTTCTCTCTCTCTCCTGTATTTCCCTTTGTTTTATTCTTTAAGCCCTATTTGTGTATTTTGTACCCAATCTAAGCACTGACACTTCTCTTTCACTGACCCAATACCACAGCATCTAGGCATCGAATCCCTTACTTAGAATTATATCTTAAAAGGTCTTAAAATTGCCCAAACATATTGAATTTTGCAAAATATTTAGTAGGTTGGTAAAACTGATCAAAACTTTGCCTACTCTGAGTTACCACGTAAAATGACAACTCCATCTCTTTGTAAGTGGTTCATAGTTTGGGAGGAGGAGGAGCTGGAACACTAATTTCCAAGGCTGATTTAAGGCATTTTATTGCACTAAATAGACAAGACACCTTCAACAGATCTACATATACTCAGTAAGCTCCAAAGTGATTTGGAATATTGTTTTCTAAAGTCTCCTGGCAGTGACAGGTCCTATGGGGAAAGTTGCTTGGCAACTGGAATTCTTATTTACCAAGAGGTAATTTAATATAAAGCCTTCTAGTGATCCGTTATGTTGTTTGTTCTCATTGGTTACAACATTATAAGGACAGCAAGCGTAGGTGGCTACTTAAGACAGCAACAAACTGATGGGAAAAAAATAGAATACAAAGTTATACTTAAATGAGTCACTTTCTCCCATGTTCTCTCCCCTCTATCCCATCCCCAAAGCAATTGTTTGGTTTTGTTCTTTGTGGGTTTTGTGTTTTGTTTTGTGGGTTTTTTTTTTTTTTTAAGCAAACATATTTTATTTCCCTTTCCTCCCCACCAAGTGTCAAAAGAAATTCAGCCACCCTCCAGCTTCCAAAAACTACACAGAGAAATGAAAACATTATGAATTGAACTCAGATGGTTCAGGAACTATGGGCAAGAGCATCTGGATATAAAAGGATGATTTCGGGGAGGCCTGGATGGCTCAGTCAGTTAAGCAGCTGCCTTCGGCTCAGGTTATGGTCCAGGGTCCTGGGATCCAGTCCGGCATCGGCTCCTTGCCCGGCGGGGGAACCTGCTTCTTTCTCTCCCTCTGTCAGCCACTCTGCCTGTTTGTGCTCTGTGTGTGTGTGTGTGTGTGTGTGTGTGTGTGTAATAAATAAAATCGTTTTTAAAAGGGTGGGGGAATGATTTCATGAAAAGAAATCCTCTGCAGGCAGGAAGGGTATGACAGAAAAGATACTGTCTGTGGACAGGAGGGGCTCCATCGTAACTGTTTGTTTAGAGTATAAAATGCTTACACTGAAACAGCAGGCAGAAAAAGAGCCAGTCACTTAGGGAAGTTGTCCCTAAACCAAGGCAGCTACTGGAACACACTGAAGAGCTGTAAGCCAGGCCCGGGCACTACGGCCTTTCCCTCTTTCCCTCTGCTACAGAAAAACATCACATGCAGTGAATATCATGCAGTGATATCATGAAGTGAATATCATCCCAGAAACCCTTGAAATTCAATACTAGATTATAAAATACCGCAATTTTAAAATTTAATAATAAAAAAATACCGGCCCAAATGGCTTGGATCTCTGCCCATAGAAATCACATAAGGAAATCAGCAAGTGCTTCCCTTTTTTAAAAGATGTTTATTCTTGTTTAACCGGCACTGATAATTTCTTCTCTTTGGTTTTCTTGTTCATCTGCAGCCGTAAGTTTCTACCCAAAAGAACCGCACCCATGCCATCAAACTGTCCAAAACCATGACAGATTTAAGTGTCTTTAGGAGCTGGCGTTTTTGTTGCTGTAATTACTTTTAATTAAACACTAATGTTCTCTCTGTAGAGTTTTACTCAGAACAATGCTCAACATCTCAAAGAAGAAAAATGACTGAATGGTGTAGTTAAGACAAGGCTCATTAAATGGACCTCTTTCAAAGAGGCTTCCCTTCACCACACATACATTTGGTAAACGAAATAAGATAGTGTTGTCCTTTGATATAGATAAATAAGGACTTTGTATCTGTACTACCCTAAACAATTCTCACATGAAAACAGGACTTGAAACTAAAATCCCTTTTTAGGATGCAGAGAAATTAGGAAGATGGGGGAGATACAGGCTCTCTTAGACTAACTCCCCAAATTGTTCTTGAAGGTGAATTATCACAAAAACCCACCCAGGCTGATTTCAAGTGACCAGAACCCAACAAGAAACAAAAGATTTAGTAATAATCTAAAGGAAGTTGTATCGATCCATTCCAAAGCACCACACCCACACCACTCATTGTTTCTGATGTCCTGTTAATTCTCTGTATAGTTCCCCCTTCAGGAAAACAATTCATTCGATAAACATTGTATTGTACATCTACCATCCCAGGCACTGTCCCACTAGCCAAAAACAGGAAAACAGAAATTTAAGGACTTACCCTGCTTATCATCAAATCTCGAGTCAACTTTGAAAGCCAGTTTTTAATACTTAATGGGAAGGTCTGGACTCCAAAATATTAATTTAAAATCACTGTCCTAACAGGATTTTTGGATTTACTTAGGGCTTTTTTGGTTTATGTGCAGTCATTTGTGGGGTTGTGTGTGTGTGTGTTTTACCTTCATTAGCCTCTGGCCTTGAATTCTTGATATATGCGGAGAATTTGGCAAAGATGTCCATTCCAGCAGTATTTGATTCAGGGTGTTTTGGTGAAAGCTTCAAGTACCTGAAGGGGAAAAGTGAGAATGGATGATAGATCCTTGTAAGTTCTCTCCATCAACAAACCACTGTGCTAGCAGTTTCTTGACACCTTTTAACAGTTATTACTTTAAGAAATGCCATCATCTATTTTCTATGGTATTTTTAAGATGTGTTTTTTCTTGAGGAAACAAAGCTCTGCAGTGTTTTTGTTCACATATTAATTTTCTTGGCAACCAAAAGGCATCCACACTCTACCTCCATTTTATAAATTAGGATGTTGGGGAAACAGTCTACTTGCTCAGAGTCATGTGCCAAGCCAATGGGCATCTTAGAAAGAGAAGTCTGGAGCAGCACTGTCCAAAAGAACTTTCTGTAATGATGGAAATACTCCATATCTGAATTTCCAATATGGTAGCCATTTCGTGAAGCGTGGTTGGCTATCTGAATATGAATTTGAGTGAACCGGTGTTATAGAAAGTTAAAAATTCACTTCTGCCATTGCGGAAGCCACATTTCAACTACAGAGCCTTCTTGAAACAGAAATGCCTACCAGGTCCCTGGCAATCGCCATGCACTGAAACACTCGATGCTACCAGAGAACCTGGAGAGCAGGTAAAGGCAGGTATCTCGGGTCATCCACAGTAGTTTAAGGACAAAGACAGCAGGAAGCAGATCACTCACTTCAACTCCACACTTGGGATTTTCCAGAACCTCCCATGGGCTAGATATTGGTAAGGGTGGTACCGAGCAACAGAACAGTAAGACCCCGGGAATTCTGCTCACAAGTGCTCTTACAAAGTTTATCTGCTTTGAAAATGGACATTCATGACACACAGCCTTTTTTTTTTTTCAACCACACAAATGTGTATTTTATATATTTAAATTCCAAACACACATACTCAGTGTCTATTTCCTCCTCAAATTGGAAACTACATGTGAGAAGGCTCCGCTCCTCCCTCCTCTCTTCCACAGACAGCTACACCCACTGGGAGTCAGCTCCACAGGAATTCTGACCATTAGCACCATTTTAGGGAACACTTCATCAGTTTAAAGGCCCTGTACAATTTCACTGGAAACTGGGCTTGATGCAGTCAAGACTTTGGCGGGGGAAAAAATCTAACATTACACTGGTAATTTAGATTTCTTCATGTATTTTAGGATGCTGTCTTGCCACTTTTTTAAAAATTAAAAATGAAGGTGAGGTATTCTTAGGAAGAAGTTTAGTTCAGTTGCAAGCTGTAGTGTCTGGTTAGTTTTTTTTATTCAAATTTTTTTACATGTGCAATTCTGAATTCCAGGAGAGACAGATCTTAAAAAATGGATACTGGAGATTTAAAAATACCTACTGAATATATATATGTTCAATTCATCTTCCTTTTTAATATCGCTCTCTTTTTTTTTTTTTAAAGATTTTGTTTGTCTATTTGACAGACAGAGATCACAAGTAGACAGAGAGGCAGGCAGAGAGAGAGAGAGAGAGGGAAGCAGGCTCCCCGCTGAGCAGAGAGCCCGATGCGGGACTCGATCCCAGGACCCTGAGATCATGACCTGAGCCGAAGGCAGCGGCTTAACCCACTGAGCCACCCAGGCGCCCAGTATCTCTCTATTTTTAAGCTTAAAGATTTCTCTTATAAATAAAAATATTTACAGAATGAATTTTTCAGTGAACAATTATAGTAAATGAATTTCATGAAGTTATAGATTATGTACAGTAATAAATTAGTAATATACGATTGCTTATTTTTTTATTTTTCCCCTCCCCTTAACTGTAGAAAACTTTATCCTCCTTTTTTTTCCCCCCTGCTTGTGCTAAAAGAGTTAATTCCAGGTTCAACATCCCTGAATTCCCTTTGACTATAAAAACAACCAGGCTCCAGTTTAAATATTTTTACTGCTTGTAATACAGTAACTTCATTGACTCATTCCATTTCAAACAAAAAATAGCACAAAGAACATAAGTGACTCTTCAATACACTATGTCTTCCACTAGCCAAGTTTCCAAAATTCTTCTTTTTTTCCCAACCAATATTTAGCAGTACCTCCTTTTTCTAATGAAGGCAGCTGGAAGGTTGGCTTACACCGCAGATCATTTATACCTTCATTGTTCACATATATTCATTGATTCCAATTATTAAGGGTCTACTCTGTCTCGGGCATTATACCAAGTGCAGAGGTTATACTGACGAGCACACAGAGGCGTACTAGAGACCTATTTTAATGAACAGGTAAGAATGCAGAAAGATTTGCAACTGGCATATCCTTATCCATATGAAAACGGATGCTATTACAATTCTTAAAAACAAAATAAAACAAAACAAAAAAGCACTGTTCTCTAAAGCAGGTTAAACAGGACCTATTCTTCTCCAAGACAAACCATTAAATCCGTACTACTAACTTAATGCATTCGATACCAGAACTGCAAGAGACCATTCACCTAAAACTCTCATTTTGCCTAAAAGGAAATTATATTCTAGAAAGTTCATATACTGGGTCCCTCAAATCCCTAGACTAGTTTAAAGTGCTGCCAAACTACAAATGGTCTCCTGTCCCCAAATCAAGTGCTGTTTTTGTTTTACTACAGATCAGATTCTCTCTGAAAGATAAATCAAATTCTAAACCAAGAGGTCCTCAATCAGTTGCCAGCTTATTCTGCATTCCCCCAAACACTGGATTTTAGTAATTCATCATTAATCACGGTCCCAAATAGCTTGATAAAGCAAAACTTTTCAATGACTGACAGTCTCATTTCAACATTTGACAAAAGGCAGGCAAATAATCAATAAAAGGCAGGCAAATAATCAATAAAAGGCCACGTGTCAACAACATCATGGACACGAGCATCCAGGGAGTGCAGACTTTCAGATCCGTCCTTTAGTCTGTATGACATCACAGACTATTGACGCTAAGACTAGCTAAGAGTATTTCCATCCTTTTAGGAAAGATCTCAGACATTTTCTTTCTCATGGGAATGTAAGAATAAAGTCTGATTATACAACCCATTAAGTTACCCTTGTAAATTCAACTTTCACTGTGTTTCTCACTTTAAAAAAGCGGGGGGGGGGGGCACCTGGGGTGGCTCAGTGGGTTAAGCCTCTGCCTTCAGCTCAGGTCATGATCTCAGGGTCCTGGGATGGAGCCCCACATAGGGCTCTCTGCTCAGCAGGGAGCCTTCTTGCCGCCCACCACCCCCATCCCGCCCCTCCCTGCTTCTCTGCATATGATCTCTCTCTGTGAAATAAATAAATAAAATCTTTAAAAAAAAAAAAAAAAAAAAGGCTTACTAAACACTTTATAGGGTCCTTCTCCAAAACTGTCAACTCCCCTTCCCTTCTATCCTGTCATCAGAAAGTGAGCCATGCACTCAGGTCTGCCTCAGTTAAAAATCCAAGTTTCAAAGCTTTTCTGGACAAAGTATTCCCTCCATTCAAGCAAGGGGAGTGAAATATATATTTATAAATACTTTCCCCAGAGGAGAAGATGGATCAAGTTTCTTCTTTCGAGGTAGACTGGTCACACAGACCAGCAAAACTTCCTTGCTTTAAGCTCTTCACTAGTCTCTAGATTCTGAACAACTCTGGAACAAACAGTTGCCTGTATTTATCTTTGTCATGACTGAATCAGAAGTGCTCACACAAAAACACTCTGTTCTCAGTATCATCAAATGCCAAAAACATGTTATTAGAAAATGCTAGATTCTGGTCTGCCAGCTTGTGCAACTCCTCTGCCTTTTCTCTTCATTCGGTCTAGAAACAAGAAGTCTCTCACTCAGCGTTAGGAGGAGGATGAGCCCTAGTTAAGGCCCCGAGGCCCTCCTTGTTCTGGAGGGGAAAGGCAGGGAACCAGGCCCGTCCTTGAATGCCCTAGAACACAGGAAAGGGAAAGGAATGCCCCATGGTCCTGGAAAGAACTTCCTCCAGCTCCTCCTCTAGAAACAATTCTGCATGATAAAGACTCTGCTGTCTGTCACCTCAGGGGCTGTGGAGCCCAATCAGGGGACAGCACGCCCAGTGGAAACATGCTGTTCCAATGCAGGGAAATAACAACTCACTGAGGGGACGCCTGGGTGGCTCAGCTGGTTAAGCGACTGACTCTTCATTTTGGCTCAGGTCTTGATCTCACTCATCTGAAGTGAAGCCTCACCTATTTCTTAAAACGGATTCATTAAATTTAGTTTGACAGCCACCTTCAGTCCCACTAGCTCATTGCAGGAGAAACTATCTTTTATTTCTCTCCTGCCTTTCCTCCAAGCCTAAGCCGGCCTACAATTTTACACTCACTAAAGCACAATCCCAATTACAGACTTACATTTCACCTCTTTTGTAAAAGTCAAACTCAGCAAAATAAAAAATAGAAAAAGAGGAGGAGGAAAACAGAAGAAACACGGGTTTTTGAAGTCTTACAGGCCAGGCTTTGAAGAGCTCTGCCACCAGTAACTATAAAACTAGGACAAGTTAGATTCCTCGTCTTTAGTTTCTCCACAAAGTCTTGGAGAGGAGTGAGATAATCCACAGTGCACGGCACATAATTAGCACTGGAATGTTCGTTAGTAACAGAAGAGGCATCAGCAACATCTAAAGTACTTGCTTCTATAAACAAAGTGAAATTTTTAAAACTTTATTTAGAAACTCTCTTCAGAATAAAAACTGTAACAGAAAGACAAGGAAAATAATGGAAATAGGGATTGGGATTAAAGAGTACATTTAGCATGATAAAATAAAATAAAATAATTTACCAAAAAAAAAAAATCCCACAAGAAAAATACCCTTCAATTTAGCACACCGTGAACCCGTTAGAACTGAAAGATCTCCAAGTTTTAAATTAAATTATTTAAACTGAAAGAAGAGACAATCTCTGGTTAGAGTAGCTCTATGAATATGCCCAAACAAAATCAAGTTGAAATTTCTATATATAAAAAGCAAAGTGAGGGGCGCCTGGGTGGCTCAGTGGGTTGGGCCTCTGCCTTCGGCTCAGGTCATGATCTCAAGGTCCTGGGATCGAGTCCCACATCAGGCTCTGTGCTCTGCAGGGAGCCTGTTTCCTCCTCTCTCTCTGCCTGCCTTTCTGTCTACTTGTGATCTTTGTCTGTCAAATAAATAAATAAAATCTTAAAAAAAAAAAAAAGCAAAGTGATAATATTTATTTTGGGGGTGCCTGCCTGGCTCAGTTGGTGAAACATCCAACTCTTGATCTCAGGGTGTACATCTGAGCCCCACAGTGGATGCAGAGATTACTTAAAAATAAAACATTAAAAAGAAAAAAAAAGAAGAAGGAAGAAAATGTTTATTTGAAAGGTCTAATTAAAAATGATGATACATCTTACAGAAGCTGCTAAGAAACCAGAATATTTTTATGTTGGTTCTACCATTATCTTCATGTCCATAACCTCTGAGAAAAATAGCAAGAAGGAATAACTACAATTGTTGTTCCTACAGTTGAAGAAAGCCTGGAATGCCCGTCGTTCCTTCATTCACCTGTGAGATGCCTCTTTTTGTACATTAAAGCTAATCTAAATGTTCATTCTTTTTTAAAGCCTTTCCTGGTTCCACTCACTTTCCCTCACCACACCACGACCTCTCCATCCATACTGGAGTGTGTTTCCTGAGGATAGGAATTATGTCTTATTCACTACCATATTCATAAGGCTTTGTTGCCTAGTAACTGTAGAATAAATGAATGAGTAAATTCTGAGTAACTGATTATTTTAGAACCCTCTGACCCAATAATCCCATTTCTGGGAAATTTATCTGGATATGGAGAGTAAGAGTCAAATCTACTAGCAAGAAAGGTTTGGGCCAGAAGAAAAACATTTCAGTTTTTCAGAATAATGAAACCAGAAAAGCCTAAAGCAAACCCTAATGTGTTGAACCTATGCCAAGATTACAGTACAATGCAAAACGGCACATTTGCAATTCAGGTAACTGTCCTTGTAGTCCGTCTATCCCTCACCCATACCTCTAGTTGAGTACCTTAAAATCATGACCATGTGCACTAATGTGCAGGACCTGGGAATCTAGAACACTTCAAAGAAATACTTAAACAAAAACTGAATCCCAGGGACACAGTCTAAATAGTCAATTCCCTTGGGTGCCAGCTTCAGACAGTTACCTTTAAAATGACCTGATAAGAAATCCCCCAGCAACCTGCACCGCCTGCTTGGAGCTTCCAGCTGGGTTCAGTCTGAATCTGTCTCTCCCCATCTCTTCTCTTCTCAGTTGGGGACCAATTCCCCTCAAAGAACCAGTCTTTCCTAACCTAGTTCTCACGTCCCAAACCTACTTTCAGTGTATACGCTATAGCTTAATCACATTCCTACCTATGCTTATTGGCCTAGGCAGAAGCCTGTTCTGACACCAGTGTAGCATTAACTGTAGCATTAATTATAACGAGTAAAGAGAAGCCCTAGTCACTGAAAGTTAACGCTGTATGGATTGAACTCCTGTACCATCCAGAGAAAGATCTCTAAGGGCCAGAAAAGACCAAACTTTAAAGAGAATGGCAATATTTTCATGCATATCTTTCTTTGATACTCACTTGGGAGGGCATAAGACTTCTTCGAGAAATTCTTCAATCTTATTTACATCCGTTTTGACTTCATTGTTGAAAGTTATAAATGGTGGGTGGGTCCCAGGAGCCAAGTTCTGCAGGTCTGCAGGCTTCCTGTTAAGCAAAACAGTCAAAACTGAATCATTTTTTACTCTGGGAAGGCAATAATACCTTAAATACTCAGAGTGTTTCTAAATGTTTATGTATATAAAAATGAAAATGAGTATAAGAACTAGTATTTGGTGGGGGACGCCAAGGTGGCTCTGTCAGTTAAGCATCTGACTCTTGATTTCAGCTCCGGTCATGATCTCAGGGTTGTGAGATCAAGCCCCGTATTGGGCTCCATGCTGAACATGAAGCCTACTTAAGATTCTCTTTCTCCCTTTGCCCTTCCCAGCTTGCACTTGCTCGCTCGCTCTCTCTCAAAGAAAGAAAAGAAAAGTAGCAGTATTTTTTTCCACTAGTTTAACAGCTGCAATACTATTCTACTAAGAAGAAAACCTTCACAAAGCACAAAATTCATGAAAAGAAAATCAGGAATCTCTGACTCTAACAAAAAGACAAAGGTCCCCATTCTTATTCTAAATTCAACTGAAGTGCTTATTAGAAATGGCAGTAGAATTGAGAGGAAACAGTCTCTAGTCTCAGCTCCAGTACCAACTCAATGTACGGATGAGTAAACCATAACTTCTCTAGGTCTTCCTTTTTTTCTTTTCTTGTAAAGTCAGGAAGAAGAGCAGCTCATTCCTACAGTCCTTTCTAACTATGAGATTCCAAATTCAGCAGCCACCAATTTTCCATTTTCCTAGAAGTTCACACTCAACAAGGAAAATGATCACCAGTCAGAATGACTTCAGTATATAAAACATGGCATAACCAAAGGTAAAACACAACACAGAAAGGGCAAAATATTATAGTGAATAAGAAGGGCTCAAATGTGTCTTAGATTTAGAATTTTGTCCAAGTTCATTAAAAAGCCATCAACAAGTTAAACAGGTAGGTGCCAACATAAACTGATACACAATCGAGCAAATAAGTGAACACACAGAAAAATGTAAAAAAAAAAATTAGCAAAGCAAAGAAATTGAAGAGTAAACTATGATGACATCTCTCTTCTATTAATTAGGAAAAACTGAAAATACTCAGAACACTGATAAAGATGGTGAAAACGTATACTTACAACTACTAATAGCATGGAATGTTGGCTCCACTCTATTAAAAAGCAAAATGGCTCACTTGAGCCCACCAGTGAATCCTAGGATCAGTGATAATGACAAAATAGCGAGTGTATCCTAATGATAAAACACAAAGCATACATCAACATCTATGAAGTATTCTTACCAAAGTTGAACCTGAATCTAGAATCAGGCCTCTTAAAGCAGTTGTCTCTTAAAGTACGATCCAGAGGACCCTTTCACCAGGCGATCCATGAGGTCAAAACCATTCTCATAATACTGAGACATCATTTAGTTTTTCCACCCTCATTCTCTCATGCCTGAATCATAGGCTACTAGTTGTGTGGTATCACAAAGTGATGTATACACAAACAGACATGAGAATCTGTCTTCTATTAAGGCAGACATAAGAAATGTACCAAAATGTAAAAGAATGCCACTCTTCTAACTAACTTTGTTTTGGAAAACACAGTTTTAATTAAAAACATATTTTTGTGGGGACGCCTGGGTGGCTCAGCTGGTTAAGCCGCTGCCTTCGGCTCAGGTCATGATCAAGTCCTGGGATCAAGTCCCGGGATCAAGTCCCACATCAGGCTCCTTGCTCGGCAGCGAGCCTGCTTCTTTCTCCGCCTCTGCCTACCACTCTGCCTGCTTGTGTATGTGTGAGCTCTCTCTCGCTCTCTCTCCCTGACAAATAAATAAATAAAATCTTTAAAAAATGTTTTTGGGATAACAAAATACAATTTAACAAAATCACAATTGTTCTAACTAGTATATACATTTTAAATTTCTCAGCCTTAATTTCTAATACAGTAAATTTGATAGATATAATCCACGTAACTGAAAGCTCTTTGAGGCCTTTAATAATTTAAGAGTATAAAGGAGTTCTGAGACCAAAAATTTCATTTAGGAAACTTGAGGAGATGCAGGACAAAGTTAAATGATACCACAAAGAAGCAATCAGCCAAATACAGAATACGGGACACTCTACAGTTCAAAAGAATAGATGTCTACCTGTCAATGGCATGAAGGAAAAAAGCCACAAATGGTAGTTGGAAGGAAATGCTGCAGATTAAGAAAAACTTAAGAGACATAACAACCAGATATAATGAGTAGAATTTGTTTGGATCCTGATTTGAACAAACCAGGCAAAGAAAAAAAAAGATATTTTGGAGCTAATTTGGGAGATCGGATCATACGCTGGGGACCAGACGTGATAATGACAGGGTGGTTGGGTCAGAAAACGTATGTGCTGCTTGGAGATGTTCGGTGAAGTATGGAGGGCTGAAATGACAGAATTTCTGGGATTTGCTTTAAAACATATCAGGAGGGAGAAAAAGGAAAAGAAAAAAAAGGGACAAAGCAAATGGGTAAAATCTCAATAACTGAGTTGAAGTTAGAGGGAAGTTTATTCTATTCTTGCACATGTTCAAAAGCTTTCATAATTAAAAAGATAAACTTCAAAAAACTGAAAACTTTAAAAAGGCACCAAAAAACTGCTTCAAAGAACTTTCCCCCCTACCTATTATTATAGCCCTTCCTTCCTTAACACAAATGCAGAGAATTTGAACAAAGGATATCTCTAAGTGTACCATGAAGGTGAAATACTTTGTCACTGAAAAGGATTTTAAAAATAGAGTGTACCTCAAAATCTCTACTCATCCCAGTTTATCCATTTTCCTTGGTCTTACACATACTCCTTCACAGTACCTTCCCCTTTTTTTCTCCCTCCACCCCATTAAGATTTGGAATGTGCTGCATCTATGACTACATTCCAAAAATACAAAGGCTTATTAATGATCTGATCAGTTCAATTTTTCTAGCTCAGAACGCCCCCATCCAAGGTCTGGAGCCCATCTCCCTCACAAAGAAAATAAAACATAAAAACATAAAACATAAAACCAAAGAAAAATAAAACATATCTTCTATCAACTTGTCTAAGTACCTAAGCTCTGAAAAAGGACTTTTAAAAGTCAAAATCTGATTTGATATTCAATTCTGATTCCTTTCCTGAGCACACTTTGGTCTGAGAAGGTAAAACTGAGCACAGAATGACAGGAATACAAGAAAGCTGATGAGACTTTCAGATCCACATTTATTTAAACTGTGACTTGTGCCATGAGACTCCTGGAACTCATGTAAGTACTCGACTCCAGATCAGAACTAGTCCATTTCTAGGTTTCATTTCTTTGATTTGTTTGGTTAGTCCTTTTTACTTCTCACCCTGAACACCTGCTCTTTGATCACCAACAAGTCCAACAGGTCCCAGACCACGCCATCTTTGGTCTTCAGTCCCCCTCACATTCCCACTCACAGCTCACAGATGTTCCCAGTTACACTTTATTTCTTCCTCAACTCACCAAGACCTTGTACATAACCAAGGATCCAGAAACACTAACAGTTCAGGGTATATAATTTACTTTCAAATCTTAACATTTTAAACATTTTTTAAAAGATTTTATTTATTTATTTGAGAGCCAGAGATTACAAGTAGGCAGAGAAGTAGGCAGAGAGAGAGAGGAGGAAGCAGCCTCCCCGCGGAGCAGAGAGCCCGATGCGGGGCTCCATCCCAGGACCCTAGGATCATGACCTGAGCCAAAAGCAGAGGCTTTAACCCACTGAGCCACCCAGGTGTACCTCAAATTTTAACATTTTAAAGCTAAAAGTGGGGGTGGGGGCAAGTGGGTGGCTCAGTTGGTTAAGCATCTGACTCTTAGTTTCAGCTCTGGTCCTGACTCAGGGTCATGGGATGGAGCCTCCCATTGGGCTCCAAGCTCACAGGCTGTCTGCTGGAGATTCTCTCTCTCTCTCCCTCCCCCAACCACCGTCACTCTCTCAAATAAATAAATAAATCTTTTTTTTTAAGGTTTTTTTTTTTTTTTTAATATTTTATTACTTGACAGACAGAGATCACAAATAGGCAGAGAGGCAGGCAAAGAGAGAGGAGGAAGCAGGCTCCCTGCCAAGCAGAGAGCCCGATGCGGGACTTGATCTCAGGATCCTGGGATCATGACCTGAGCCAAAGGCAGAGGCTTTAACCCACTGAGCCACCCAGGTGCCCCTAAATAAATACATCTTTAAAAATAAATAAATAAATAAGACTTTTCTCATTCCAAAGTTATAAAATATATTCATCCACATTTTTATGACTAACAGTCCCTTAATGCCTAAATGTAAGGTAATAACATACATCTGTGTTTTATAAACAATTTTTTCATGAACAAGGTAGAGTTATTAAAAGGGGAGAGAGGATAGATGCTTTACAATAACCCATGGGGGGAGGGAAACAAAATAAATAATGGCTATTCTATAATAAATTATGACAGCTTTTAGCTCTCCAAATAAAAATATTTATTAGGGGAGAGATAGAGTTGGCATGGTAGAGAAGAAAGAGCCAACGACTGAATAAAAAGGACCTGGCTGATTAAAGCCCCAAATTGGATAGTTCTGCCATCCACCAGCTACGTGACAAAGGAAATCACAACCTCTTTGATTTCCTGCTCTGTACTGTGATGTAAGACCTGCTTTGCCTGAGAAGATCAAATCAAATAAGAACATGAACTAAACCAAAGCATTCAAATGAGATGCATGCCTGCTTTCAGGCTCACATTAACATAGCGTTATGCAGGAGATGAGTCTTGGCAGTTTTTAAACTCTACTTGAGTCTGATGGTTCAAAACTGATTATCTAGCATTAACTGAATGGCAATAAGAAGTTAAATTAAGAGAGGCTTATAAGTTAGGTGTCTGTGTGGCTCAGCCGGTTAAGCGTCTGCCTTCGGCTCAGGTCATGATCTTGGAACCCCAGGATCAAGTCCCACATAGCGCTCTCTGCTCAGTGGGGAGTCTGCTTCTCCCTCTGACCCTCTACTCTCTCTCTCTCAAATAAAGAAATCTTAAAAAAAAAAAAAAAAAAAAGAGTCTTAGTAAAGTGAAATCAAGCAAAGGACTACCAATTTTCTACTAATATCAGGGACTAGTGAATAGTCCACTTTGTTCTGCTGAAAAGCTGTCTCGATTTTTAAAAAACAAAGGTGATGAAACTGTTCTCTAGGATTAAGTGTTGAGATGAAGAGCAAACATGTTGGGTCCTTACTCCAAGTCAAAGTAGGTCCCAAAAGAAACTTGGACACATCTAAATGGATCAACGGACTTCAAGCTGCAAGCACAGAGGTGACTTAGAAGCTGGATGGAGTCATCAGCCAAGCAGAATCTCACTCCATACTCCCAAGGCCTCAGGTGTTTTGTTTGATCCACAAAGGCTCATTTTACAGACACTGCACAGAAACTTAACATTTCCGAAAGTGCAGTGGGACAAAAATGAAACCGAATGGACAGGCAATGGCTAAAATGTCAGGACATCTGTGGTTTAGCTCATAAAAGCCCTTCAATAAATACTCAACGATACATTCAAACTGATTCCCTTAAGTGACATCTAGAAAAAGCAAAGGGCTTATAATTCATGCCATGAGATAAGAGCACACATACTCTTCAATGTCTGCGGGTTTTCTTGTTTTTAATGTTACTTTTCTGAGTAGTCTCTCTCTCTCTCTTTTTTGCGGGGGGTCAGAGTAGATGAAAAAAAATTCTTCTGTTCTCTCTCATTTTGCTTCTTGTTGAAGAAAAGGAAATAAAGAGAAACAAAATAACATGAGACAGAGAGGGAAAGGAGGAATAGAAGGAACCTCATGGGACCTAATACTTTAAGCAACTTAAGTGGCTTAACTTCAATTAAAGTTTAATTCGGTACCCTTGCGACAATTGGAGAACACTGGGCCAGTGGCTCAGTTCCAGCTGCTGCTTTTAAAACGAATGCAGTAGGGCCACAGGACACTGGAGCTGGGGTTTAAAGACGACCTAATTTTGTAACAAGCTGACTCCACTAAATGGAGGGAAAAAATATTAAGTATGTAGAACTTATATTTTTTTAAAGGTTTGATTTATTTATTTGAGAGAGAGAAAGAGAGAGCGCGTGTATGTGTACATGGTGAGGGGTGGGGAGAGAACTCGAGTCTGCTGAGCATGGAGCCCACCCGGGACTCAAGCTCACAACACCAAGACCATGACTGGAGCCGAAACTTAAGAGTCGGATGTTTAACCGACTGAGCCACCCAGGGTCCCCTAAAACTTCTATTTTTAATTGAGTTCTTTTTGAAGGTACTGATTTTCAAGGCATAAAATTCATCCACACAAATCAAGAAAATACTGGACGCTGTATGGCGAGTATGAAAAAAAGTTAACACAAAAAAATTCTCCATTTGTTTCAGAATACTTTACTCCTATTAATTATTCTTCACTAAGTTTGCCATATTCTGACTAAAGTCACCAGCTGAATGAATGAATCATAGATTCACCAAAACATACACACCAAGATTCCGGTTAGTAAGTCCTGGTCTAAGTGTCCCAATGCAATAGTTAAAGGGTTTTATACTGATAACATGGTATACTGCTAAATCTTTGTCTACTTTAACGTCAATTTACAGAGCAATCGTGTTAAAACAAAACAGGAGGGACACCTGGGTGGTTCGGTTGGTTAGGCAGCTGCCTTCGGCTCAGGTCATGGTCCCAGCGTCCTGGGATCGAGTCCCACATTGGGCTCCTTGCTCGGCAGGGAGCCTGCTTCTCCCTCTGCCTCTGCCTGCCATTCTGTCTGCCTGTGCTCACTCTCTCTCTCTCTGACAAATAAATAAAATCTTAAAAAAAAAAAAAAAACAGGACCCACCAAAAGATTTCAAATATAACTTCTATAATTCTTAAGAGATTTTCTTAACACAGTTGAGAGAGATTACACACTGATAGGTTGAGAAAAGCATTCACCAATAATGTTTTTCTACTTCAGCTCTTAAGGACGTCAACAGGCTCTATCATCTTTGAAATCACTTTGAAAAAGACCGTTAAGACGTGGCAGTGAAGCGTGCTCTCTCTCTGTGTATGACTGTCCATGTCTGTCTGTCTCTCTCCGTGTTTCTGTCCCCTCGCCCTCAAAACACACAGGGCATCTCTGTGATTCAGAATGCGTTTGTGAAACACGTAGCTTGATTTGCAGGGGTAACAAGGGCTTCAGGTAGCTCAAGTCAACCTCACGGAGGGAAAGAAGGGAGTCTGTACTCCTCACTGGCCAACAGCAGGAAATGCAGGGTTTCTCGGCAAGGCTGGCCTGTCCCACTCCATTCAGTCTCTCTGTATGTGTCATTCACACCACTGTCACCACCTGGAAACCAAACTTCTCTCTCAGCTTGCTGAAGCCATTTTTCAGAAGGATGGAACCACAGAAACATGACAAGGAAAGCAAACGATCTGAAGAATCTATTTAGAAATCAGATTTTGTTCTGAGTTTATAAATGACTTTCAAGATATGCAGAACTATCAGTTTTATGGCTCTATGGCTCCATGTTAAATGGTTACAAAATTGTTAAAGTTTAAACTGTCATAATTAGCTTACAAAACTTTGGTATTATTACAGCAACTTACAAGTGAGTCTTACACAATATCTTACAAATGGTATGCTGACATGTGAAGCAGAAGGAAACCATTTGCGACAATGCAGAGGATGAGAAAGTTTTAGCATTTAAGGAGGAAATGGGAACAGAAGCATACATTTCCCAGATCTTTTAAAAGCAGTCTTCTCCAATTTATTTATTTTCTCAGAGACTATCATGGAAGAGGGATTTTATTCACTGGTAATATAGCAGATATCACTGCTTTTACAATAAAAAGCTAATTTTTAAAAAAAAAAACTAATTTCTTTCATACCGACAGCACTCTCACAAACATGGTGAACATTCCTAAAACCCACTGGACTTTCTAGAAGTGTGGCAAGCACCAGCCCCATAAAGTGACACAGTACAAGAAAGAAAAAAGATTCTCTTTATGCCCAGGGAAAGCGGCGTTATGACAGGAAGCAGAGTGGCTGTGGTTGGCTTACAAAGCTGATTTTCCAGAAAAAGGCTAAAACTACAAAGAAGAGTGCGCTGAGGCTTGAATGTGTTCAGCCCAATTGCAGATCTAAGAGAATGCTGGCTATTAAGAGATGCAAGCGTTCTGAACTGGGAGGAGATAAGAAGAGAAAGGGCCAAGTGATCCAGCTCTAAGCATTTTTTTTTGAGCTTCATATTTTATTATATTATGAAGACAACAAAATCTTGAGGTTATGTTCACTTCATTTGGTTGCATTTGGTCTTTTAAGAGGGAAATAAACTAGTGCCATCAATTAAAAAAAAACTAATTTCTTTTTCATTTCCACTCTCATTTCTCAAAACTAGAAAAGCTAGGGCACCTGGGTGGCACAGTTGGTTAAGCGACTGCCTTCAGCTCAGGTCATGATCCTGGAGTCCTGGGATCGAGTCCCACATCGGGCTCCTTGCTTGGCAGGGAGTCTGCTTCTCCCGCTGACATCTCTCATGTTCTTTTCTCTCTCCCCCTCACTCAAATAAACAAATAATTAAAAAAAAAAATAGAAAAGCTTACCTAACAAGTATGTGACACTCGTTATATCCAAGTCAGCATCTCGTGTGTGTGTGTGTGTGTGTGTGTGTGCACGCGCACATGTGTGCACACGTGCACCTGTGTCAGAGAAACAGAAACAAAGATAATAGACAGGGGTGATGGCGGATTACTGTTGTCACACTTTCTTCTTTCTCTTCCTTTTGCCTGTCTCTTAGGCTTATCTGTGACTGCTGATCTAAAGATGCTGATCATTGATTTAGAAATTTCTGGGTGGGGCGCCCGGGTAGCACAGTGGGTTAAGCCTCTGCCTTCGGCTCAGGTCATGATCCCAGTGTCCTGGGATCAAGGCCCACATCAGGCTCTCTGCTCAGTGGGGAGCCTGCTTTCCCCCTCTCTCTCTGCCTGCTTCTCTGCCTACTTGTGATCTCTCTCTCGCTCGCTCGCTCGCTGTCAAATAAATAAATAAAAATCTTAAAAAAAGAAAGAAAGAAAGAAAGAAATTTCTGGGCGTAATGAAGGTAGCAGAAGTCTTCAAACATTTTCATCACTGCCATAAACCTGTCAGCCTAGAAGTAGGATACAAAACAATGAATTTTATTCAACAACAGATCTGAAAATGGTCTGATGAGTAGTGAAAAGGACCTTGAATGGTGTTTAGCACACAGTAGACACTGAAGAAGAAGATATGTTAATGTTCTCCTTCCTTTTCCGTGAGTTTAAAAATGAGATAACTGGCCTCCAAAGATGAGGTGCTCTGCCCAGCGTCCCAGGGAAGCCGGTGACAGGGCACTCCACACGGAACCAGGTCTCTTTCCCTCCTCCACTGCTCCCATTTGATGACCCGTGATAACATCTTTAAATATGCCCCCATATTTTAATATTTTCATTTATATTTACTTGAAGGTTTTGCTTAAATGGTGGTTAACGTGAGCCTAAAATCCTTCTGAAACCTGGGCACTTTTTTTTTTTTTTAAATCTACAAGTTCTGCAATACAACTGTGATGTGAACAGAAAATGAGGTTCAGAAATGACTCCCCGCAAAGCATGAAGGCAGCGCTGGCAGGCAAGCAACAGGAGGCTGTGCCGAGCCTCATGGGGGCACAGGAGTACCACCAGCGGAGCCATTAACACCAACTGCCACTCAAAGGGAACGTGTCACACGGTGCCAGAACTGGAAACTAGCTTGTTCTTATGGATGAAATGTCATGTAACGATAATTTTCTCAGAGCACAGAGTGGGACTCTAAATAGCTCGCAATCAAGTCTTACTGCTCTCCACCAACCGCTAGATCTGCGATCAGTCCTCTTCAGCAAGGAATTAGTAATTACTGGGAAAAGCAAGAAAATAAGCCCTAGAGGCATTTCCTCCCCCACAGTTTTATAAGAACAGTCATATCTAAAGTTTCAATGTTAAGATTATGAACGGTACTTTTTAATTACGGGATGTTTTACTCCTCTGTGACAACTTTATCTTAAAACAGTTTTTTGAGCCCATGTTCACTCTCCTGAAATCTCACTCAAGGCTCTAAATGTCTAAGTTCATAGAAAAGGTCCGGAAGGATAAAGACCAAACCAAAATGCAGTGGTATCTGCGAGGGGAAAGCGAATGACTGGGGCCTGGGGGCGATGAGGGGATTCACGGTCATGTACTACTTCTACACTTTCCCTGGCCCTCGGGAAGCATGTTTTAGATGCACCAGTGACCTAAGATTTCTAAAGAAAACCAGTATAGGCTCCAATTGTAAGTGTTCTCTGTTGATTTTATACAAAGCCCTAGAAAATAAACAGATATCTTCTTTGGATGGTAATACTGACTGACTAGGAAGCCCTGAATCTTTCATCCTGCCTCCCATGGGTGACTTTTTACACGTAGGTATATTACTCTAGAACTTGCAAGTCCTCAAAGATCAAACAACATACAGAAATAATGTCTTCAGGAGTTTGTACAGGAAAAGGGAAACAGCCATTCTGAGTCCACTTCCTCTCCTGAACCAGAGTCCCTGGCTCACGGCGCTATCACCGGTAGGAAACACAATCAAGCACTGTGTTGAGCTGCTCAAAGAAGGCTTTCTCGAAGCGTGGCAGTCAACTCACTTGCTCCAAGCCAAAAATGGAATGGGAGAAATCCATGTATTTTAAGACACAGTTAGGGTGTGTGCCTGGTAGTATGGTCTATTTTTAGAAGTTACATTGAGAAACTTCCTTTCTGAGTGCATGTAAGGAGAAAAAAAACAGTAATAGAAGGGTAACTGCATGAATTATTTCATTCTTACAGCAGCTCTGTCCAAAATGAGGTAGGTAAATCCCTGAAAGAGCCCGCAGTTTGAGCTCTCACTATCCCCAGAGGCTTACCTCTGCATTCCCATACGTAACTGAAGGGGTTCCTGGAAGACTCCATGGCTTATTTTCAATAAATAGACCTTAAGTCTCCAAAAATCTCAAAGAAGTGCACTAGCAGTAACTAAAGAATAAAGTGTAAGAAACTGACAGAAGTCCAGGGAATGCCAGCTGAGAACTGGGAACGGGATGACAGCTCCCAGATTACTCGCTTGGTGACACCCAGAGGAATAACACACATGAATTCCACCACGCATCATGTGACAGCCCATCCACAGTCTTTCCTGGACACCGTTTGTGACTGATTTGCTTAAAATAATAAGCAACAAACCACGTTGCTGCCTTTGTGTCAAGAGGAATACCTTTCCACTGCCCAATCCTAGATTTTCTGTTAGTGTAACTGCTCATAACCCTTGATTTAAGTGTCTTTTTCCCTAATTATGAACGTCCTTCACCTCAAACCTGTTTGCTAAGGAAAAACAGAAGCTCCTGAGTAAAGGGAGAGCTTACGCTTTATCCGGGCTCTTCTCAGCCCTCTCCACTTTGGTCTGTTGAGAGCCAGAGACAACTCTTCAATTAGCAAGACCAATTACAGGGCCACAGAAAATCACTCTTATTTTACCATATATTTAACCAAATATGGTTAAAATCATATTACAGAAAATTCCCATTATTCCCTGAAAAGCAGAATAAATCAAACAGACCAGAGCAGCATTCACCCTCCTAAAACCCCACTCTTGTCTTCAAGGATCCAGATTATACACACCATGTGTTTGGAACATTCTAAACCAGTAAGCTGTCTGCTTAGAAAGTTCTTCAGAGCTCCACGTTTACACTGGAAAGTCAAAACTGTCCCTGAATCCACACTAAAATTTAGCTCCTGGTACGGCTCTTGAAATTAAAGGTAAACAAACAATAAGTTCTTAAAAATACTGAGTGCCTAGTAAACGCAATTTACTGACACTGTGAGTTATCCGTAATATTTATACAAGTTAAATTTGCCCACAAATCAGCTCAACTTTAATAAATATATTTGTTTCCTTTAGAAAACATACACATGCAAAGTGAGGAATGGGGAGAGAATCAAACTGAAAACAGTATATACTCAACTTAAGTTGATTTCAAACTGCAACGAAGTCTTACCTCTTCAGGTCCACAGTTGTGACACTAAATACCACTCCTTTGAGCCAAAGAATCATGAAGAGCCTCTGGGAAAAGGGGCAGTTTCCTATGCTTTCACCATCACTGCCAGCCTGGGAAAGAGAAATCAACATTGGAGAAGGTCAAGGTGGTGATACTCAAAATGATAGACCTTTTTCTGACTTACACACAAGGGTTTGAGAAAACAGGAGAAGTTGCACTGTAGAAGGACAGGTGGAAACTCAGGCGGCTTATTCTGCTCTTTCATTTGCATCCCCCCCCCCATCTTCTTAAAAATGACCACTCTGTTACAGCACTGTCCTAGAGAACTTTCTGCAATGGTAGAAACGATCTGACCAAATACAGTAGTCATTTATGACGTATAGCTAATAAGCGCTTAAATGTGGCTAATTCCACTGAATTTTTTAATTTGCCTTTTTAATTAATTTTACGAAATGTTAAGTCATTTCCTGTTCTGTGAGATGGTATTTTTTTTTTAAATAGGGCACCATAAAGGAGAAAACTTGCAGGTTTCCAAAGAGTTAATAAAGTAATAACCAATGCCCACCCATTTAAAAAAATATTCATTATAAAATCCCATATCCTGTTTTACACATTCCTTCAAGGAGCAAGAAAACAAGATATCTTTATTAAAAAAAAAATCTGTAACCCTACTTAATATGAATGGAGCAGCTGACAACTTCCCCTAGCTCAATGATGAGATAGAATTTTCCTAAAAATCAGGGTGGGACAGATCTTTACTTCTGTCACATATGCCACCAGTTTACAAAAGGAGGAAGGGGGGAAGCCGGGCACAGGAACGGGGAAAGCAAGCCAGCATGCTGGAAGAGAACATTCTGACACTTGCTACGGAGCAACACAGCCATCTCCACCACAAAGTCTGTGGAGAAAGCCAAAAATAAACTTTCAACAGCTCATTCAGAGATGCATGGCTCGAGATCTGTTTATTATCCTAAAGTAACTCTCAAAATATTCAGAAGCCATTTCAGTAAGAGGTTACATTAGTAGAGTTACTAATTCCTAAACTAATGGGGAGACAGGGTGGAGTAAAACAGTAAATAAATAAAAGCAGTTACCTGATGAAACATAACACAACTAACAAAATACATGGGCATAAAAAGAGGATCCCAGAACCTTACCCTAAACAGACAGCATGAGAGAGTTACAACTGAATTCATTTTTTTTCTTTTTAATCATTCTTTACCAGAAACGAAACATACACAGAGCTGTGTAGTCAGAGTGAATCACATTAATTCCTAGTACTGCAACTTGCAAAAACTTGACTTCCTAAAGAAGGTCTACTTCTTAAACTCTAATGTGATTAAGAATAACCTAAATAAGTATTTTAAACGAGGATTTCTAGACCTTATAGCCAGAGATTCTGATTCAGAAGAATTCCTGGGTGGGCCCCAGGAATCCTCGTTTTCTTACAGGCGCCCAAGGAGATCACAAAGCAAAGCATCTGCTCTACACACTGGAAGACACTGGGGTGGGAAGGTCAGGATGAGTCCTTTTTCAAAGTACAAGTCAGTTAGTTCATAGTACTAAGTCATCCTATGGTACAAAGTAACTGGAACTCAAAGTTGCTTTTTTGAAGATGCCGGCCATCCCAACACCTATAGAACACGGATAACATACAATTGAGTTTATCACAGATAAGAAAAAGTTAAGATATTATCTTTCTATACAGCTTGATGATTAATATTTTTATACAAGGTTGTAGCCTTAGATACTCAAATCTTATTATCATTCTTGTTTCATTTTCCCCTCCTGATATTAACATGCTTAGCAGCAGAAATGGAACAACAAGAAAACGTGTACCAAATTTCAGACTGACTGAAAAAGCAGTAAAGATTGGTAGACAAAGAACAGGTCTGACTCACCTTGTCCTACTTCATTTGTTTTATCTGTAGAATGAACCATACTTTCCCAAGAAGCCTGTCACAGCAGTGTTAAAATAATTATATTGGTAAAGAATTTGCAATAAAGATATTATATATAGGCACTTGGAAAGACATTAAACCCAAGGCATGCTGGAGAAAAACAGTGACGAGCTACAGATCAAAACCACCACACCACCATTTCCTACGACAGTCTGCAGAGCCTATGCTGGAGTTCAGACAGAAGGATCTTGGGACACGGAAGCTACATGAAGACTTAGTCAAGATGCAAATGGCCCCTTTCCTTTCACCCCCCCCTTGCCTATAATTTTCTAGGAAATTTTACCAATGTAGTCTCTCAGGCATATCCAAAACTTGTTGCATATCTCATACTCTCTACAAAACTATTCTTTTACACACACACAAATGAAAGTACGCGTTTTTCAAGATAGATCTAAAAAGCTATTTTAATCAACTACTGCCAAAACTCATGACAATTCAAATAAGAAAAACTGCCAAGTACAAGTTTTTCTGAACTTTTAATAGCATGAGAAGATTAATAATGTTTTCATCAAATATAGTGAAACTGGAAAGATTCAGATCTCCAGAAGTCGTAAGTCAAAAACCTTCCCCCTTTAATGCATGTTGTCTTAATAAAGTTCCATTTCAACATTTCAATAAAATACCACTCCAGGGAAAGGATCAAAAGCATGCTCTTCAATATGAACTACGTAGAACATAAACTATTGGTACAATTGACTGAGGAGGATGTTCTGGCATAGCGGAAAGCATTATACCCTGAAAATCAGGATACCTTATTCTACACCCAGTTTTTTATTATAACAAAAATTAACATGTAGGTATATCTAATAACAGCGCCTAAGAAAAAAGTATACCTTTAAAAAAAAGAACTTTGCTTTTTACCGCTTCAAACAGTACACTCATTATTTTAAAAGTAATTAAAAACTGAAACCCTTGCAGAAGGTCAGAGTTCCCCTACCTTTGAACCATTCACTAGTTGCTTAATCTTCTGGATTTTTATTTTCTGTGTACGTACTATTTTTCTCTCTTAAAAATGTGATCACACTATAACTTTTTTATGATCTACATCATTTTATTCTCAATTTCATGCAATCACCCCTCTGGAGGCTTAATGTGTCCTCCAGCATGGTGTCCAAGGGGGCCAAGGAAGGAGCCAGGTGTTTCAACCCTGCCAGCCAGTAAAGACCTATTCCTTCCTCCCCACTGGGGGTTGCGGGGGGGGGGGGGTCAGAGGAGGCCCAGAATACAGTAATCGGGACGTTCACAATCAACCACAGGTATCGTCAATGGCGACTACATAGGGAACTGGAACCCCCACCCCCGCCAAGCAGAAATGGTAGCTGCCCCAGGGGTATCAATGGAGGCCACAAGTTATTCATTCTCTAACTGGTTGTAACAAGGCAGTGTCCTTGTCACCCATCTCTCCGCCCACCCTCCTCTAGAGACCTGTCAGAGAAGTCTTATTTGAGTGTTAGAGAAGTTTAAACCAAGCTTAAACAAGATCCATAG
Organism: Neogale vison; assembly: GCF_020171115.1. Classification (NCBI taxonomy): domain Eukaryota; kingdom Metazoa; phylum Chordata; class Mammalia; order Carnivora; family Mustelidae; genus Neogale; species Neogale vison. The sequence continues at coordinate 18,287,095 of NC_058092.1, read as the reverse complement.
TCTCATAGCATAATATGAAAATGTCCAAGTTTTGATCAAAACTCACATGTCATACTAAGAACCATAGCAAACTAAATGAAAAATGGCAATCAGTACTGTCACCATCAGGATGACAGAGATGTTAGAATTTGCTGATAAAGATTTTAAAGCAGCCGTGGTAGAAGTGCCTTAATGAGAAATTATGAACAGCTTGAAACAAGTGAAAACACTGGAAAAAGTCTCAGCAAAGAAAGAGAAGATGTAAAGAAGAACCAGTAGGAAATTCCACAATAAAATAACCGAAAAAAAAAAAAAAAAAAAAAAAGAGCTCAGAGGATGAGCTCACAGCCGAACAGCCAAATGGAAGGGAGACAGGAAAAAATCACTGAACTGGAAGATAGACTAGAAGTGACCTGCTCTACACAGAGAAAAAGCTGACCGAAAATATCAAACTTCCTCTGTATTTCCATAGTTTGAAGTCATCAATCTAACAGTTATTTTTGAAGGCTTCATTTGTGCTATTCATCCAACAATTTCACATGTATAAGTTTATTCTGTAGAAACATTTATACAGATGCCCAAAGACACCAAAGAGAGGAACTCTGAAGCTCCATTTGTAATGGCAAACCACTGGAGACCACCCAATGCCAATCGATAAAGGATCTGTTAACTAAAGACCACACTCAGACGGTGAAGTCTGGGCTAACCATGTGGCCCCTTTGCTGGCAAAGGCAGGAGTACAGTCACAGTTTTTCCCTGCGGTGTGTGAAGTAGAGCAGCTACTGCCTGAGTCTTCTGTCTTAAGCCCACACTGTCCCTTTCCTGGTCCTCTGGCTAGAGAGAGTGGACTTCTGTTAGAGTGTTGCCTGCACCTTTTGGTGTTTCCAGCTGCCAACTCCTCTAGCTCTGAGTCTGTGATAGATCAGGGCAAAAAAACAAAAAAACAAAAAAAACAAAAGAAAAACAAAAAACTCATCTACTCTGCCTTCCCAGAAACAGAAGTCTCTCAGACATATTAAATTTAGAAAGCAAAATTTAAAATGTAGAAAATGAGGTATATCCATACAGTGGAATAGTATTCAATAACAAAAAGCAATGAGGTATTTTGATATATGCTAGAAGTTGGATGAACTTTGAAAAAGTATGCTAAATAAAAGGAACCGGTCAGAAAATAAAATCACAGGACACAATTCCATTTATGTGGAATGTCCAAAATAGGCAAATCCACAGAGATAGAAAGTAGATTAGTAGTTACCTACTTAGGGCTTTTGTGGGGCAGGAAGGAAAGGTTTGGGAATGACTGCTAACGAGTACAGGGATTTCCTCTGAAGTGCTAAAAATGTTCTAACATTGGACTGTGGTGATGGCTGTACAGCTTTGTGAATACACTAAAAATCACTGAACCGTACATTTTAAATGGACGCATTATATGACATATGAATCGTATCTCAATAAAGCTGTTTTAAATATACAGGCACTAATTACAAGTATAAATATACACATACTAGACATAAAGGATCAATCCTCCCATTCATTTAGGTTTTGTTCTTCTAAAAGGGGCAGTTTTGTTTAACTTGCTATCAGAGGTTTCTCTCACACACTATTTCTCACCCTTCTCCCTCCAGGCCTCTGTTGTAATTCCTGAATTGCCTAATACCAGTATTTAATCAGAAACTGCCAGATTAACTCTTACCTTGCTGAAGAGGGGTCAGTGGCAGATGTCATAAATATTTTAATGTTTTACTAATTCAGGGTTAAGGAATGGCTCACTTAGAAAACCTAGTTTAATCAGTTGCTAGAACAGTCATTTTAAAATACCCAAGAAGGTGAGCTTGAACTTTGTTCCTCTCTATTTCTTTGTGTTTAAGGGACTGGTGGTGGGGGTGACGGTTGACTAGGGTAAGACAGACAAGCCTGGGACCTGAAGGTAAAAATGGGCTCCTGACCATTAAGTTATTTTCTTTGACACATTTTCTAGGGAATGCACACAACAACATGCCGCCAAAAGAATAAACTTAAAAGCTTTAAGGCTTCATTCACCTTTAGTGTGGATCCTATTTCACTTAGCTGTCTGAATACACAAAATGGCTTGCGCTGACTTCCATTAAAAGTCTCAAAACAACATGATAAATGGGCAAAATCACCCCCTTTCTATTACTCATTTCTTCAGTTTTTCCTAACTACATGCTAGGACCATGCTAGGTCCTCAGGTTCAATAAGCCATCATCCTTCTACGGGCTCTGCAGAGCATGAAGGAAACAAGGCTGAGAATCAGACTCAGAGGATTTGAATCCTGACCTCATTACTTATTAGATGTGTAATCTTCAGTCAATTACTTAACATCTGTGAAACTTGACTTCCTACACCACGTTACTAGGGGGTCAAATCAGTTAGGGTACACACAGTTCCTGGCATATGGGAAGGGTTTAGTAAACGTTACTGGACTATAAAGATGCTTCAGGCACAGAACTCAAGGCCTAACGATGCGTTCTTCAGTTCATGCGCTTAGTCATTAGAATCCCTACTTTATTCTTCCAGAAAATAAGAAAGGGGAAAGAACTATGGAACTAATCCCACAAATGGAGCCAAAGGATACATGGCAGAGCATTTACTATATCCCAAGCTCTGGTGATGTAAATAAAATACAGCCAACGGCAGGGCATGGGAAAGACCTCAGATGCTACCATTTTCTGGTTTAGTACCACCGGGCCCTTGAGTCTACTCTCCAGGTTCGGTTCTATGCAATTTACAGAAGAACAGATTTGTGTGAAATGACAGGAGGATACCCAGCTACAAGGGTTAGATGAAACTGCATGCTAGGCTGTTTGAGCTCCACATAAAACATTTACCTTACTGAAAAGGAATGCTCTACTCTCCCCAGACAAGCTCTTCACATGTATTCATCTAGTTCATTCTTATGTATTTTGACTCAGCAGAGGAAGGTGGTTAACTAAGAGCCACACCCACAGAATGCCACCACTTCCTAGCTGTGTGACTTTGAAAAAGTGATCCAGCCTCTCTGGGCCCAGTTTTCCTCTTCCACAAAATGGCAACAATAAGATGACCCACCTAGTTGGACTGCTGATGGGAACCGAAGGAGTTAACAAATACAGGGGTTAAGAACCCTTTCACACTTTTTGATATTTGTACTACGCACATGAATCTTTCATTTCAAAAAAATAAAAAATAAAAAGCAAGCAAACAAAAGTCTCCCACTCCAAACATATGAATAATGTGAAACAAAAGTGACAGGGGCAGCTGGGTGGCTCAGTCGGTTAAGTGTCTGCCTTCAGCTCAGTTCACGATCGCAGGGTCTTGGAATCTAGCCCCGTATCAGGCTCCCCTGCTCCCTCCCACCCCCACGTATGTGTGTACACACACACATACTCCCTCTAAAATAAATAAATCTTTAATAAATACAAAATTAAAATACCGATTACCAGGCCTCACCTCCAGACATCTGGATTCAGTATGTCTTTGGTGGGGTCCAGGAATCTGCATTTTTAACAAGCACTTCAAGCAATTCTAATTCTGATGCATTTGGTGGACAGACCACACTTCGGTAAATACTGACACAGAGGAAAAACATGCCAAAAATAAAGACTGGAAAGAAGTTTACTCCACAGTCAGACTTTGAACTTGAATTCCTCGTGATGCCTTCCGGACTCTGCTCTTTGTAGACCAGCAACCCGGTCACCATTCGTTAGACACAGTTTTGGTAAATAACAGCCTCCTCTCTTACTTTAAAGGAATACTACTCTATCTGTCCTCAATGCAGGATATATCGAGACTTAAACCAAAGGAACCTAAAAGCCCTTAAAACTTAGACACTCAAGGACGCCTGGCTGGCTCAGTCAGTTAAGCCATTGGCTAAGGGACGGACTCTTAGTTTAGGCTCAGGTCGTGATCTGAAGGTCTTGGGATTGAGCCCCACTTGGGGCTCCATGGTTGGAGGGAGAGGCTTCTCTCCTTTCTCCCTCTGCTCCTCCCTCCTCCCCCAGCTTGTACTCTGTCTCGCTTGCTCAAATAAAAATCTAAAGACAAAACAAAAACATCTAGACACTCAAAATCAAGAACATTCTTATTTATATAAACTAAGAAGCAGAAGCAAAACAATGTAACAATAACCATTCTAAGGGCTTATCTTACCGCCAAATATAATGTTAAGGACATTATGGTAACAAAGATCCCTCTGTAGATCAAGTCTTTTATTCTGTGGGATGGTTGTAACTGGTGTAGGAAAACAATTACAAATTTTAATTATTATATTACTAAATGATTGGACTTGTCAGAAGAAAAAAAAAAGATTCTTCTGTGATGTTAGGGACATGGACCAACACCTGACTTGAAAAACAGACTGGATTTTCCACTTAGAAACCATGGAACTTTACACTTGGGTAAGTCACCTAAGCATTTTGGCCTTTTAGTTTTCTCTTCTGGAAGGGCAGCAGGGGTGGGGGAGTGGTCTGGGGAAAGAGGTGGGGGGTTGAAGATTGCTTTACAGAAGCTGGTAACTATAATTTTGTGATACCAGATACATATTCCTAATCTTAGGGAATACAGTGTGTGCAACTTCAAAAGAAAGAGCAAATAATAAAGTGAATGGGGTAACGTGTTAATAGGTAAACTGGGTGGTTTCTGTACTGTTCTTATTCCTACAACTTGAAAGTATAAAATTATTTTCAAATTACTAGTTTTTATATTCATCTAATTTCCACTTCTGTATGAATAGTTTCTAATTATAACTCATTTTTACTTTACCAGTAATATATTATCTCCAAGGACAGACAAAAAAATCAATATTTTTAAATTAAAATTTTTTATATTTCTTAATCATCCATCAACCATGTAAGGCCCTACCTACACTAAATACTGGAGATCAGTGATGAATAAGAAAAGGCATGGTTCCTACCTCTGTATTACCTATGTTCTACAAAGTTGAATCTGAGTAATTTAAGAATATGAAAACATACTAAAAATGAAACTCAATATAAGATACAGTATAACTCAAAATACATTCCTCATCTGGGGCACCTGGCTGGTGCAGTCAGTGAAGCATGTGACTCTTGATCTCGGGGTTCTGAGTTTGAGCCCCATGTTGGGTGTAGAGATTACTTGGAAATAAAACCTTAAAAAAAAAGAAGCCACATTTCCCAACAACTGAAATAACACTTTAATATTTTCTCGAAAGTCTCATAAACATACCCCAATAAATCACGCTTTTGGGGGTTTCAGTTTTAAGAGTTTGCCATGGCTCCTCCTTTGAGTTAGTAATTCAGCTGTTAACAGGAAACTCAATGTTCTCTTGCTTTAGTCTTAATCACTAAACTGAGGAATCATTCAAAACTATTCAAAAATATGTCCTTTCACTTTACTTTATTTTCAAATATAAAAAAAGGAAGGAGCAACTAAAAGTATAAGACAAAGATAATTGTGCTTAACCATATAAAATAAACTTCTAAAATTTATAGTAATTACTAAAGTCATCAAGACTCAAGGTTACTTGAAGACTGTTGGAGGAAATCACTAAAATACACAAATTAGCCCACAATTTAGTCTTTTTTAAGCTTCTTCCACCTACAACTGTAGATAAGTAAACCTGTCGAGAATGTGAAAGAATTCATTTTCCTGTAGTTTTTCAGTTCTGTTTCCATTAGTAAATGACCAAATTATGATTCAGTAACCTAATGCAGCTGAGAATTGAACTAACTATAAAAAGAAGCCTGTAAACATGTACAATAGTCTTTAAAATTAGATCTTTGCAAAAGTTCTCACTTCTCCTTTCCCAAGATGACTTCCCCACCCACGTTCTTGAGGACCCTATACCATGATTCCATTACCCTCTCCTATCTGTCCTGTACAATGGGCCACATGAACCTGGACACTTCTGTGACTCAAATCTCCTTTTCTCCACACAAATACCCACTGCTGCCCCTGTCCTTCAAGTGAAGCTCAAGCCTCATCTCTAAGAAACCTTTCTAGATCACTCTGGCCCAAACCAGTCACCTGTCCGCTCAACTTCTACTCTGGCTTCTCAGACTTGTAGATCAACACAAATCATCAGAAGATCTTGCAAGGATGCAGCTTCTGATTCAGTAGATCTAGGGTGGAGCTCAAGATTCTGCATCTACAAACTTTAAGCAACAGCAAGTCTGTGCCACTTATTTAACAATTAATATTCAGTTGTCTTGTGATCTCTTAAATGGTTACTGTGTATTATTACTTTACTGTTCATATCCCTGCACTGTATCTCCTGGACTAGACTGTCACTTCACTGTGATGGCATACTTTTTTTTTTTTTTTTAACCTTCCCATAAGACCTCATCTGCTGCAGATGCCTTACTACGTATTAACTTTCTATTGATTGCTAACAATGAAAGCCTCAGGAGTTACAAAAAACTCCAGGCGATCAGTATAAAAAAAAAAAAAAGGCAAACCTTTCAGAATAAGGCTTCTCAAAAATTTAAATTAGTTCTCTAGGTGAACTTGGGACAGAGCTAACAAACCACAGAAGCCACTATAACAAACTCCGAGAGTTGCCTGCCCAACACCCATTCTCCCACTTTTTATTGCTGCTAGAACTCCCATTTTTGATCAGGCATCTGTTCACCCTTCCCTCAAGGGACACAATGGGTGATGACCCAATCCCCAAAGCTGAGAGTAATCTGGACCGATTCTAAGTCTAAGTCAGCCATGATAGTTCCATTCCTCTTGCCAGTGATAAGCAGCAAGACTCAGTGATGAGATCCAGTCCCAGTCTTTGCTCTTAAGACAAAGATACCAGAGGAGGAAATCCTTGGATGTGAATGAAACCTGTGGCTCCTGTGGCCAATGTGACCGAAGCCAGCCAGAGGCTGCACCCAACACCAAAAAAACAACAGAGCCAAGAGAATTGCAAAGAAGGGACCCCAACCCAGATCTATTTCATATTACATATGTTTCCTTGGTAGCTAAAGACAATTTGAGGTAGAGTTTTCTGTTTTTCACAATCATAAATCATCCTCACCATGTATCTCCAGTTATGAGTAGCAGGAAGAATTAAAACATTTATTTGGTAAGGAAAGAAAAAACACAGTTCTCAACATAAGTTAAAGGAGATAGAATAGCCACTCGGGGCTCAGGTTTGCTTATAATTAATTCTATTTTCTACAGGCTGCCATTTAGACTTTGCTCTGGGATTTCAGTGGGCTGGGTAGCACTTGCCACTGATGTTCAAGCTATGGGCTCTCTTCCTCATTTATGGGACAGCTCCCAGAAAGAGCACCCCTTGCCCAGGATCCAGGCATATTTATTCCACACACAACACATACTTACTGAGGACCTCCTGCCTCCTGTCTCCCAAGCACTGGGAGTTGGCACTGGAGAAACAACTGTCAGATAAGACCTGACACCTCATGAAATTTAGATTTTTATGGAATAAACAGATAATATATCAATTTAAAAACATATACTATAGTAAGTGCCAAAAGCAAAACAAAGTAGTAAGAATAAGGATAAGGAGCACCTACTTTAGAAAAGATGACATAAAGATCTCTTAGACCTAGAGAATGAGAAGGAGTCAGCTGTGCAAGAGCCAGCGTGAGTACGAGAGAAAGCACTATTGGCAGGGGCCAGATCATCAAAGATCTTCCAGACCAAATTAAGGAATTTGAATTTTATGCTTACAGAGGGAACATTTACTCACTTATTTAAGAAATGTTCACCAAGTGCCTACCGTACAGAAGGAAATCATTTAATACAATGGTTAACAACAAGGACTCTGGAAGCAGTGTCTTCTTTGATATTCTACCTAACCTACTGTGTGATGCCTGGTACACTACTTAAGCTCTCTGGGATTTTGTTTCCTTATATGTAAAATGGGGATTACCTACTTCATAGTCAGGAAATTAAATGAGTTAATAGGACAATCTCTTGAAACACTGTCCAGCATCTGGTTAAGTGCTCAGTAAAAAGTATGTGCTAAGTAGAGAACAATTTCACGACTTCATTGAGCCTGGGGGAAATGCCAGAGAATGGGGTAATGGGATACCACTGAAGGGCAGGGGCATATGAGGGCAAAATCCAACTTCCATTTTAAGACAATAAATAATAACACTTGCTACCATACGGAGAACAGGCTGCGGACATGGAGCTGGCAAAGAATGTACATTGGGAGACTTGGAATGTGGCTTGAATTTGAGGCAATGGAATTAGAAAGAAATGCATGGGTTAAATTGAATTGGGAGGGTACAATCCTAAAGACTTGTGAGGATGTGAGGATTTACATGTGGAAAGTGAAGGAAAGAAAGAAATCAACCCCCAGATTACTGGTTTGAGCAACTGGGTAGAGGAGAGCCTCAAGACAGGGGTGGCGGGGCGTCTGGGTGGCTCAGTTGAGTAAGTGACTGCCTTCAGCTCTGGTCATGAGCTGGGAGCCCGGGATCAAGTCCTGGGTCGGGCTCCCAGCTCCACAGGGAGTCTGCTTCTCCCTCTGACCTTCTCCCCTTCTCATGCTCCCTCTCACTCTCTTTCTCAAATAAATAAAGAAAATCTTTAAAAAAGACAGGGGTGGGTGTAAGCCTATACTCTGCCGGAAAAGAGAGAAATCCCTTCAAAAGATAACCGTACAAGTACCCCCTTGACTTAAAACCAGTTCTCTTTTTTTTTTTTTTTTTAAAGATTTTATTTATTTATTTGACAGAGAGAAATCACAAGTAGACGGAGAGGCAGGCAGAGAGAGAGAGAGGGAAGCAGGCTCCCTGGCGAGCAGAGAGCCCGATGTGGGACTCGATCCCAGGACCCTGAGATCATGACCTGAGCCGAAGGCAGCGGCTTAACCCACTGAGCCACCCAGGTGCCCTTAAAACCAGTTCTTAAGTGTGAAAGGCTACAAACCAAAATTGATATTGTTGACCCCACGACATACTTTAGGAGAGGTGGGGACAGTATTAACTTTATACACCTCTGTACTGTTTTGCTTTTCCTTTTTTTTTTTTTGGTGGGCAGAGGATTTAAGAAAATTATAAAAGAAGATAAATCATGTTCAAAATGTTTACACATGACAATCTTATTCCTGTCCTTAACCACTGCGAAGATACTAAACTGCTTAAAGATGACAGAACTTCTTTAGAATTCTTCATACTGCTTGAAAAAATGCTGAATGCAAAGTAATCACTCAAAAATGACTAGCTTAAATAAAGTAGGGAATGTATGACAGTTGAGAAAGATTCTATTGAGTATTTTTATACTGTTACATACTTGAAACATAAGCTGAAAATGAAAACAAACACTCTAATCTATACTCAAATCAAATCTGAAATGTCTCAGCTAGAATCGTTCGTTAAAACAAAGTGTCAGATATACAATGACCAGACTTTCCATCTAAGCACAACAGAACCATAACAAAAACAAGTTCTGCCAGAATGTCTAAGTTATATTCACCCATCAAAAGCCTAAGGAGGAACAAAGTTTCTTATCTCTTTGGAGCAAATTATATGTCATATATAATTAAAAATACTGACTGACAATAAAGGAAAAAAAAGATAACCAAAAGTAGAACCCTTTTCTTCTGCCTGGATCAACCCTGATTCTACTCTCTATGGGAATCAAATACAACAAACGAAAATGTCACCAAAGTGGCCTAGAAACAAGTTAACAGCTACTGTTTAATTCAGCAGTTTACTTCTCACTTGATATGCACTATTATGAAAATGTTTTATATATGTTAATCCTCACAATAACCGTAAGAAGTTAGATACTGTTTTCCTCATATTTTGGATAAGGAAACAGATTTTTTTTTTTAATCAGATAAAGTGAGGAATTCTTTTTAAAGATTTTATTGATTTATTTGACAGAGAAATCACAAGTAGGCAGAGCAGCAGGTGGGGGCAGGGGTTAGGGGGCAGGGAGCCTGACGCAGGGCTCAATCCCAGGACCCTGGGATCGTGACCTAAGCGGAAGGCAGAGGCTTAACCCACTGAGCCACCCAGGTGCCCCAGGAAACATTTTAAAGCAGCCTTAGGAACCTGCCTTAGGTCATACAACTGAGGAGCAGGAGAACTGAAGTCTGATGTCTGATGTCCATTCTATCAATCACTTTTATAATTTCTTACACCAAGGTGAGAAAGAGATGCTGAATCTTACCTGCCTAATCTCATGATTTTATGGTACAACCACCATCTCATTCCTATGAACATTACTACCAAGTAAGATAAATTACATGAACTACATTCAATATAAAGTAATCTATAAAAGTTATTTCAAAATTTTTAGTAGCCAGATTTTTTTAAAAAAAGGAAAAAGGAAAAAGGTGAGATTAATTTAAATATTTAATTCTATATATCTAAAATACCATAATTTCGGGGCACCTAGGTGGCTCGGTTGGTTAAGTGTCTGCCTTTGGCTCTGGTTATGATCCCAGGGTCCTGGGATCAAGCCCCACATTGGGCTCCCTGCTCAACGGGGAGTCTGCTTCTCTCTCTTCTCTGCCTGTCTCTTCCCCTGCTTGTGTTTTCTCTCTCTCTTCTCCCTCTCCCTCTGCCTTATAACTTCCTGTTTGTACTCTCTCTCACTCTTCTCCCTCTCCCTCTGCCTGCTGCTTCCCTGCTTGTGCTCTCTCTCTCTCAAATAAATAAAATCTTTAAAAAGAAAAATAAGAAAAGGGGCGCCTGGATGGCTCAGTCAGTTAAGTGTCTGCCTTCAGTTCAGGTCATGATCCCAGGGTCCTGGGATCAAGCCCCACATCAGGTTCCCTGCTCAGCGGGAAGCCTGCTTCTCCCTCTCCCACTCCCCCTGCTTGTGTTCCCTCTCTCGCTGTGCCTCTATCAAATAAATAAATTTCAAAATCTTAAAAAAAAATAAGAAAAAAAGTATCATAATTTCAACATGTAATTGACATGGAAAATAACTACATTCTTTGTACTAACTCTTTGAAATCTGAAGGTCGTGTACCTGAACGCATCAACTTGACATTCAAGCTCTCAGGAAAGATTTAGTCTTATTCCGCATTTATTTGAACAAGTTTGGCTTACCAAACTACAACAGATTACAACAGAAAAGTAGGGGCTGCATCAACAGAGCTAAGCTGGCAAGGGAAGAAATACACACACACACACACACACACATCTCACACATGCACACACACAAAACAGATCTAGATCCAAAAAGCATAACAGCTGAGGCCACTTAGCAGAAGGGCAAAAATAGTCTTCCATACCTCAACAGTTCCCCAGGTCATTGCCACATTACAGAATTCATCAGAATGCTGGCATTAATGGGCAGTAAATTCAGCATTTTAAGAAGTCAAGGAAGCATTAATATATTTTGGAAATATTTTCATTTAGGGGCACCTGGGTAGCTATGACTTTGGCTCAGATCATGATCTTGGGGTCCCAGGATTGAGCCCCTCATCAGGCTCTGTGCTCAGTGGGTAGTCTGCCTGTCCCTCTCCCCACCTCCTGCTGCCCCTCCCCACAAATCGTGTGCTCGATCACACTCAGGTGCTCTCTCTCTCTCTCAAATAAATAAAATCTTTAAAAAAATTTTTTTTCATCTAAAATCAGTTTAAGAACTCTCTGTACTTACTACCTTTGCAATTTTCCCATAAATCTAAAACCATTCTAAAATTATAAAGTCAACTTTTAAAAAACAATGCAAGGGTCACCTGGCTGGCTCAGTTGGTTGAGCATATGACTCTTGATCACAGGGTTACGAGTTTAGGTCCCACCCTAGGTACAGAACTTACTTTTTAAATCATTTTAGAAAGTAAAAGCAAATGAAAAATTTGAGATTTCTGGTATGGCAAAAAAGTTCCCAACGATCCATCCTCTGCCCGCATAACAAGAATAACTCCTAGACCAAAGCAACCATTTGACGGCACTGGTGAGTAAACAAAAGCAGGCAAATGTTGGAAGGGACCGAACTGACATTTGGAAGAAGGGAAAAATGCTGAACAACTTTCCCCAATGTTTATCTTTTCATCTTGTGCCATGCAGGGCAACTAAAATTCCAATGGAAAATTCACAGTTCTGCTGGTTTGAAGAACAGCACTCAGAGCAACCATTGCCGCTGGAAAATAAAGAAGACCATAAAAAAGAGAGCGAAAGACAGGAGTCCTAAAATCTGAATACAACTCTGCCCAAGTCTCTAGCTGATCCCTGACATACATAAGCACAGTACAGATTCCAGGCAGGACAGCTAAAAGGACTGAACTGAAATCTGAGATGCCACCACCACAGGGGAAAGAGTGTTGCAGTTTGAGTTCAGCTGACTTAATTACCTGCTTTAAAAAAAAAAAAAAGAGTAGCAAAATCAGTACTCTTCAGAAGAACATAACAAAATCCAAAATTTCTAAAACTTGTCACTTACAATATCCAGAATACAATCCAAAGCATTCTCCACAGGAAGAAACAGGAAAACACAACCCATTCTCAAAAGAAAAAATAATCAAGGAAACACATCTTCTGCTGACCCAAACACTGTAATTTGCAAGTAAGGTCTTTCAAGCAGTATTATAACTATGCTCAAGAACATAAAAGAAATATATGCTCAGGGCACCTGGGTGGCTCAGTTGGTTGAGCATCTTACTTTTAATTTTGGCTCAGGTCATAATCTCAGGGTTGTGAGATCAAGCCCCATATCAGTGTGCACCCAGCACACGGGGTTTGCTTCTCTTCCTCTCCCTCTGTTCCTCTCCCCTCACTCATCCCCAGCACACTCTCTCTTGCTCTCTAAAACAAACAAATAAATAAATACTCTTTAAAATAAATAAATAAATAAATCTAAATAGATAAATCTTAACCAAATTACTAAAAGAAAAAAATATATGCCCTTTACGATTAGTTACTTGCACTCTGCTCATATACAAAAAATATATCTTTAACTTTTCCATTGTCTAAGACTCATTCTTTTAACATCTTCTAACCAAATAAATTCATTAACTTCCAGAGTTTTCCTTTATCAGTCAAAGACAAATACACTGGGGGAGGAGGGGGTAAAATTCTTATGCAAGTCAAAGCCCAGCAGCCACTTTCCCTAAGGGTAGTTTTTTGTTTTTGTTTTTGTTTTTAAAGATTTTATTTATTTATTTGACAGACAGAGATCACAAGTAGGCAGAGAGGCAGGCAGAGAGAGAGAGAGGAGGAAGCAGGCTCTCCGCGGAGCAGACAGCCCAATGCGGGGCTCGATCCCAGGACCCTGGGATCATGACCTGAGCGGAAGGCAGAGGCTTTAACCCACTGAGCCACCCAGGCGCCCCTCCCTAAGGTAGTTTAAAAATATACACGCTGTACTATAAACTAGACTCAGAAAAAGACCTAGGATGAAAGAAAACTTCCTTCCCAATCTGTGTTTATGGCAGCTACCCGGTTTTAGTGGATGAGAGGTATTTCTCTTCATCAACAAGTTCCCAGACCTAGATATTCCACTAAGCGTTCAGCCACAGGACCAAAATTCCAAATTCTCCCTTTATAAAAAATCTAAATTCTCCAGGAAGTTCTTTTTTTTAAGAGCTTACACTTTAGGTAAACAAAATCAAAATGAAGAATTCAGAGGATAAACAAGATATGGGAGCAACTCTAAAAACATAATTACATGACATGGTTATGCACAGAGAATCAGCTATAAAGACACACATCACAGTACTGTTTAATAGGTAAATTTTGGACCTGTAAATAACTAAGAACAGTGGATTAACAATAACAATGAACAATGAAAAACTGCAGTCATAAAAATGTATAGAATCACGGGTATCGGCACCAAACAAACATAAAATGCTATAGAATTTTAATATAAAATATCAGTCATAAACATATGAAAGAGTGAATTTTTCTCTGGTATTTTATTTTGGATTATCTATGTTTATTAAAATATATTTACAAAAAAATTTTTAAATAACATACTCAACAATGTACTGCAGCTGTGAAAAGGTAACATTTAGAGTTCTTAGGTGGTCTAAAATAAATTTCAAATATCTGAACAGTACAAGATGAATGTTTATTACTGAAATGCTTACTTGCCATTTCAACACACAGGTGCCTTAAATATGAAAAATAGGCAAATTCTAACCTAGAAAAAATAGTTCTGTATCTGTCTTATTTTAGACACAACAAACAAAATCTTCCCTTTATTTTTCAGGTAGTTCATTTGAAAAATAAAACATTTCTAGTCCAAGAATTCACTCTTGAAATATTCTTCATTTCACTGACAAACTGCATTATCATTGAGAATTTTTATTACTTCCATTTACATTTGTTTTCTAATAAACTGCATCTAATTATGAATTTAATTATCTGGATATGACTTTTAAATAACAAGTCTCAATTTTCTGTCTGGACCTAAACACCCATGACTAAGGCTACTTAGGTATATTAAAATATATCTGGACTAGACTGGACATTAGTTCTAAGAAACACACCCTCTTTATAGATGAGAACAACTACTTGAACCTGGTCTTCCAGTTATGTAATTTGAAGATTCTAGACCTCTAAACCCATCTGTTATTAAGTTTGGATCAATGGCTATCTAGTGAGCACCAGACATAAAACCCAAATTACATGTCTCCAGTTCAATAACTGAATACTATTTTTATCTCTGGTGTTTTACTATGAGGCAATACAGAAGCCAACACCAAAAACAGCCTTAAAACTCTCTTAACATGCATCTGTCCCCAGACTTCACATATCAATTTGCCCCAAAACTCCAATAGACATTTACTGAGTTACTGAGCTTTCTACTATGTAATGAGATTATGTTGGGTGGAAAATATAAAAGATGAAGAAAATAGTCCCTGATCCCTGATCTCCTAGAATTTACACTCTGGCCTGAAATAAAGAAAGGATGAGAAATGATTCAGATGAACACAGAATAGGCAAAAGCACAAAGCTCCAGACAAAGAGTGGGAAGGATTTGCTCTGCGGAGGGAGCAACAAGGTCAGAGAAGGAGCTAAAACTTTGGAGAGCATTAGTTTTCATGAATTAAAACCCCTGAAATTATATGTTAAGCTAAACTTCTTACAGAGTTGGGGGTACTCCAAAAGATTTATAGTAAAATATACCATAAAGGTATATAGTTCTTCTCTTCAGAAACATAGCACAGTCCTAAGTGCCTGAACACTCTGGCAAGCTTGCAAAGAGCTCTGAGGAGCTCAAAAGCTGAAAACCGTGGTTGTCAGTAGGAGTATTCCAGGGGGCTTTTAAGAGTTCTTATTTGAGAACAAGTGCTTTGGCCAGAAACAGATTTATTCCTTCATTCTGTTCTACAGTATCTGTGACCAACCCATCCGAAGAGTCCTATTACCACTTGACCACACTGAAATCTGACTTCATGGTTAAAAAGTGAAAAAAAGACAAGAAAATGCTAATCTCACAAAAGACCAAAGGAATCTAGTCTCACGCAGTAAAGATACACATGAAAAAAGATGTAGGGATAAAACCACCTTAAAAAAGAGAGTTACAGGGGACGCCTGGGTGGCTCAGTTGGTTAAGCAGCTACCTTCGGCTCAGGTCATGATCCCAGGGTCCTGGGATCGAGTCCCACATCGGGCTCCTTGCTTGGCAGGGAGCCTGCTTCTCCCTCTGCTTCTGCCTGCCACTCTGCCTGCCTGTGCTCGCTCGCTCTCTCTCCCTCTGTCTCTGACAAATAAATAAAATCTTTAAAAAAAAAAAAAAAGAGTTACAGATATGGAAAAAAAAGAGAGAGAGAGAGAGAGATTTGGGGATAGGAAAATGACAACAGGATCAAGAAACTAAAGAAACCAACCTATTTATAACCTCCGTCAAAAAGGAGATAAGCAACTCTTCTTCATACAGAAAGACTTTGTGTGTGTATGTTTGTCTTAAAGATTCCTTGTAAACTGTTTGGTTTTTCTTTAACAGACAAAGGAAGACAGACCATAGGACTAAACAGTTTGGTGCCCTTTTTAAGTGATCCAAAAGTTAAAAAAAAAAAGTGAAACAAACAGACAAAAAAAAAAAACCCCAGATCCAAAAGCACTGGCTGATCTCATTAGCTCTGCTTAAGAAACTTCATAGATGTGACCTCACCATGGATTACACTTCTATATTTAGTTTATACCTAATATGGATAAAGTCCCAAACTAACAGCCGTTTCCTCTCTCTACAAAAAGAAACTTCCTTGCTTTTTTTCTTTTCTAATCAACAATGCAAAGACTAGTGTAGGCTCCTCTAAAGGGAGAGGTTAAAAAAAAGAAAAAGAATTTAAAAAAGGAACACAAAGAAAATATTAACAATTTGGTATGTTATTTCTGTTAAACTTGGACTGCTTTGACACTTATAAATTGTAAAACGATCCTAAAATCAAATATGTGATGTATCAGTCAAGTTCTTTAACAAGTTTATAAATATACCCTTTAAAGAACTTTACGAAATACTAATTAACCTGGCCCCAAAAATGCACAGAGGTGAGGTCATGGAAATTTTACAGTTTCCTTTCAAATCTAACCAAGAGAACTGAAAGCAACCGAACTCAATTAACGAACCATCTAGACTCGTTAATTGTTAGTATGTTTTAGGAATACCCTTAAACAGTCTCAAAAGTTTTTATTTTTTATTTTTCAGAGTGACTGAATACAGCTAAGAGTGAAAACAAAACTATTTTAGATAAACATTTGAGTTTCAAATAAAGAAAAAGGATATAAACAAATAAAAAAGCTCTTAGTGGTTAAGAGTCAGGCTCTGGATGACAAAGACCTTGGTACAAATCCCAGTTCTGCTACTTACTGCCCCCACGACCACACAGAAGGAATGACCTCTGTAAGTCTCACATGTAAAATAGTATCCATAGTACCTATTTCAAAGCATTATCATAAAATGAAGTGTTTTAAAATCAGTTTACGATCCTTGTATCACCCATCAATTACAGCCTGCTAACGTTTTAAAGTTTGATTATCATCCCATTATGGTACAAAGTAAAAATTTAAAACAACAACAACAACAATCTCAGGGTCTAGAAATAAATTAAGAATTAGGAGACTTCAACTCTCTCTACTCTTATCCCTTAAAAATTACTAAGCATAAAACCTGTCAATCTATACTAGTTCCATTTCTTCTGCTACAAATTAAGCAGAAAGAGCCTAATCTCTCCTAAACATTTCTGTATTTCCCATAAAGAAAGCATTACACAAATGTCAGTTAATATATGACCTGCTTGGGACGCCTGGGTGACTCAGTTGGTTGGACGACCGCCCTCGGCTCAGGTCATGATCCTGGAGTCCCGGGATCGAGTCCCGCATCGGGCTCCCAGCTCCACAGGGAGTCTGCTTCTCTCTCTGACCTTGTCCTTGCTCATGCTCTCTCTCACTGTCTCTCTCTCAAATAAATAAATAAAATCTTTTAAACATATATATATATATGACCTGCTCAACTTTATAAGTCAATACCACAAAAATCAAGGAATAGTACAACGTAGTAGCACAAGGAGCCATTATGGCAAATCCATAATTCCAAAGTACTTCCGCAGAACCACTAGATCCTACAAGTCACAGATTACTCCTCCTTACTTCTTTTATGCGCTCACTAGAACAGAAAGAAAGAAAAAAGAACACCACTCTTACTAATAATAGACCCTTAAGCTTTACCTACTAGTGCAGAAAGCTGCTGAGGCAGAGTCTAAAACGGCAGAGTCCAACCTGAATGTCCTTTAGTCATCTAGAAAGTGTCAACAAAATCATGGTTCATTTAATTCAGGAATAAATTCGAGACTAATCTTGGATTTTTTTTTTTTTACACTAAATATACACTCTTCTGATAAAGAATGGTAAGTTCCGCCGCCTTTTTTTTTTTTTTTTGTAGTGGCAGCCTGGCAGATGCTTCTCTTAGTAACATCCTGGAAATTGAAACCACATATACTGAACACATCAACTAACCATGAGAGGTGTCTGGGTGGCTCAGTCGGATAAGCGTCTGCCTTTGGCTCAGGTCGGGATCTGGGGGTCCTGGGATTGAGCCCTGCGTCAGGCTCCGTGGTGACTGTGGAGCCTGCTTGTCCCTCTCCTCCCTGCTCATATGCTCTCTCTCCCTCTCTCTCTCTATCTCCATTGCTATCTCTGCCTCTCTCTCAAATAAATAAATAAATAAATAAATAAATAAATAAATTTTTAAAAATAACAACAAAATAAAATAACCATGAGCCAATACAGTCTTAACTCTGCATTCCAGAGGCCCATGGAATAATAATAAGCAAACAATGCTTACTATAGGTCAGACTTTGAGGTTTTTTTCTTGTATTAACTCTTTTAATCTTTACAAAAGCCCCAGTAGTAGTTACTATTGCCCTAGTGGAGACCTGAAGGCAGCTAGGAAAGGCAGCACCAGTACTGAAATAGTCTATATGGGCCCAGAGTCCATGCTCCTAACCACCACAGCATGACAACAATGAAACAAAGATCCAGCCTTCCAAATGACAACTCAACTGCCTACTTGAAATACTATTTCTAACCATCTTCAGCTCCAAAATAGACTACTTAGTGCCCACAAAGGGAATACAAATGTTACTTCAAGTCAACCATCATTCCCCCTCTCTGTCTTTGGGATCTCGAATCACTAGAAAGAACCAAAGGCTAGAAAGAACCTTCACAAGCAACACCAAGGCAACACTATGATCTAGCACAGGAGTCCCTACTGAGTCATCAAGACCGTGACTGCAACTCTTCATTCCACTGGCCGTCAAGCCACACACTCAGGGACAGGACACAATTGTGGACTTTCCCTTCGTTCTTTTCTATTGTGTAAGAAGAAAAAGTAAATCTTCATTTCAATTTAAAATAACAGTCTTTAGGCACTAAATCAGTATGAACTGAGCCCAGTCATTAGCATCATATTCTATTTCTCTGGTTTCTTGTACAAAGATTTCTGTGAATTTAATAAAAATCTGCTTTTCCCCAAGTACACATTATCTCTCTTTTTTTCCCACCAGCTTCCTCTGGAATCAACCCTATGCAAGGAAGAAAAAAAGCTTCTGTATATTCCTTCGGCAAACATTTTATTGAGTTAATACAAGTAATGCAGTTAATACAGTGTCTGGCACATAGAAAGCACCCCATAAATGTTTATATTACTTCCATTAAGTATGAAATACTCTTCTATATATTCATTCTGGCTCAGGCATTTGGGAAATGCAACAGAAAAACCAGTCAGTGGTAATAAGCACATCTATTCTAAATATACACAAAACAGACCTTCCTCGCAGTGAAAAAGGCATCCCAGTGAATTAAAATGACTCCCATGGGAAATATTTTCCCCTCTAACATGATGGTGTAGTGTTCCTTCCAACATTGTAGCTCTTTCAGCTCATAATTTTTAAAAAACGCCTCCCCTTAAAATGTATCCCCTTCTGGCCACCAACCCATCCCTTGTACATTGCCAGGTTCCTTATTAGAGCTGGCCTCACGCTTCCCCCTGCTCTTGTTTCTGCTCATTCTTCTGCCTACGCCCCTCTGGCTTCCCCAGCAAGGGACCACCATACAGACCAAGGCTGCTACAGTGTTACCAATGACTTCCAGGAGGATAAATCAAACAGATCTTCATCTTACTTGACACAAATATTCACTCCCTTCTTCTTAAAAGCCTGTCCTGGCTTCTGTGGTACTTCGGTCCTATGGTCCTCCTCTTTCCCATGCTGCCCTATTGCAGATCCTCGCTCTCCTTCTCCAGTTTCTTGTCTAATGTTGCACCCCCAAGTGTTGAGAGCACCTCAGAACTTGGTCCTGAGCATTTTCCCTGCTACTCCTAATTCGTCCACTGCATCTTACACACGTTAAATACCACATAAATATTATATATATGTACCAAGTCTGAACATCAGATCTGTATATCCAACTTTCTACTAGACATCTCCACTTGACATCTGTCACCTAAACTCATCAAGTCAAAACCTGAACACTGTCTGCCCCTCCTCCATCTCAAGGAAAGGCACTGCTACCAATCAGCGATTCTGATTAGAAACTCACACACATCTCCTTCAGTATCTTCCTATTGACTCCACCTTCAAAATTTATCTCAAATCCATTCACTTCTCCCCATCACCACCCTAATCCAAACCACCATCATCTCTTTCTCAACTACAATGGCCTCCATAGAATTTGCCTTGTTTCCACTCTTGCCTCTCCTCTGCAATTCCGTTTCCAGACTACTCATCTTAAAATGCACATCAAATCATGGCACTCCCTTGCTTAAATCATTTTGAGACCTGCTCTTTTTACTAAGGATAAAATTCACCTGACCTCCAAAGACCTCCATGATGTGGTTCATCTATATCTCACCCTGTACCTCAGTTTTGTTCTCTCTATTGCAGTCATACCCTCAAACAAAAATATTTCTTGAATATTCCTGGCCTTCACATATATCAATTCCT
The DNA here is from genome assembly GCF_020171115.1 of Neogale vison. Taxonomy (NCBI): domain Eukaryota; kingdom Metazoa; phylum Chordata; class Mammalia; order Carnivora; family Mustelidae; genus Neogale; species Neogale vison. Next base: position 18,266,769 of record NC_058092.1, on the reverse strand, counting down.
CTAGCCTGGAATCCTCTTCTCATTCTTCTCTTAATCACCATTCATCCGAACATCAATTCTAAGAGAACCCCCAATCAGCTTCTATTTAATCAGATTTCCTATCATTCCTTCTCAAGATGCCCTACTCTTGTCCTTATTATAATTATAGACTGTCTTTATTCGTGTATTTCTTTAACATAAGCCTCTCCCACTAGACAAGGGATTATATGGGGTCTTAACATACTCAAATATAACATGTCAAAAATGAAATTCCTGACCTCCTCCCTGTCAGAACCAGCTCTCCACAGCCTTCCCCATCTCAATTAATGGCAGCTCCACCACTCTATAATTTCTTCAGAATGAAAATCTCAGAATCATCTCTGACTCCCCTTTCTCTCATATTCCACATCATGAAATCCTGTTATCTCCATCTTAGAAATACATCCAGAATGAGACTACTTCTCACCTTAGCCCAAGCCATCATCTCTCACCTGAATGACTAAATAACACCTAACTGGTCCCTCTGCTTCTAACTATGCCTCCCTATATTCTGTTCTCTGCAAAGCCATCCAAATGTCGTTAAATCAAAAACAGCAGCACCCCTATCATTCTCCATACTCCTTACCCTACTTCAGTTTTCTTCATAGTCCTTACCACTAGCAGACATACATTTATCATTTGCCTCCCCCACCTGAATATCAACTCCAGACTGTTCCTTGATATATCCAAGTCACCACAACACTACCTCAATATCTGTTCAATGACTGAATAAAAAAAGAATGATTACTGTTCCAGCAGGCAGAAATAAGGAGTGGGAGATGGGCTGGAGAAGTCAAAGATACTTCAAATGAAGGAAACACCAGCAAAAATCTTACATGAAGACCAAGAAGTCCAGGGCATGCTCAGGATGAGTCTAGCTAGAATACGAGGTAAATGTGCAGCTGCTGTGGGAGATAAGACCCGGAACATAGCTGGGTCATGATCTGAAAAACTCTGCCAGATCAAGTGGTTGTATCTAATTCCATAAACATTTACTGAATTACAGTACATTTGAGGCAAGAAGTATAGGTTTTATTTTATTTTAGGCAGATTAAAATTACAGAATATTAATACATAAATTAGTTATTGAGGGAAAAGATACCAGTTTCTGGAAACAACTGATAATACACCACACTTAGTAGATTCCATAATACTAACCACCCTTCATCTGTCAGCAGACAACATAGACACTTCACTCATCTCTGAGTCAATCAGTTCATTTAGGTTGTCACATAAATAATTTCTTAAGGTCTTAACTCAACTGGAATTTTTTTTAGAGGTGAGGGGCAAAGGGAGAGGGAGAGGGAGAATCTTAGGTAGGCTCCACGCCCTGCACAGAGCCTGACACAGGGCTCGATCTCACTACCCCGAGATCATGACCTGAGTGGAAATCCAGAGATAGAGACTCAACTCACTGAACCACCCAGATGCCCCTCATTTTTAAAAGCACAAGACAAAAAGTAACTATACTAATAGGAAAAAGCCATCAACTATGGTGCATTTACCCACCTGCTGCTTGTCCATTAGGCTGTACAGTGAGCTCCTTGAGGACCAGAGACCTCCTCTTACTTCTTTCTCTCCAGCACTTACTGCATGGAATGTATTCAACTAACATTTGCTTCTATTAATATCCCTATACTATGCTGGACCATTTCTAGACAAGATTGTATCTTATCTCCTCTAACTATAAAATGGGCATCTACCACAAGGCTGAAGAGGAAAATTAATACCAAAAAATAATTTTGATTTTCAGAACAGATTTCTCCTAAAGAACGTAAAGGGACAGACTACCTTCAAACCATTTAATCAGTATCTATTCTACGAACAATTCTAGGTTTGGCAAATTTCACCAAAAAAAGCTTGCTTTCTTCTAGCAAAGATCAAACAGGGTAAATGCTCTTTTAGTGCCACTGGGAAGTTAAATACAGACACAATCTGAGTTGCTTTGAAAAAAAAAAATGAAATAAAGTATATCTCCTTTAAACCAATTCACAACTTAATACATGTTATACACTAGACTGGGCTTCATTTTTCATTCCAAGTATTTTGCTGTCATGAAGAACATTAAAATACTCTCATCAATAAATCATGCAAGTTTATAGAAAAGACTATAACATACAACAAAATAGAAATAGTAGCCATTTCCAAAGGAGGGGTTATAAGTAATTTTATTTTATGTGTACTTTTTTGTGTTTTCAAGGTTGTCTATGTAAATGAATATGGTTTTTTACAACTGGGGGAAAAAAACACATATTTTTTTAAAGAACCCATTCCATATAAAATGAATATACTATGAAGCAGAAAGGATATGACATTACTTTCCAAATTGGGGGCCAATATTTAAAAGAAAGCAGATCGAAGTTAGATACTACTTACGCTAAGTGATTTAAAAACAGTGTATTTGTAAGCAAGGGTCCTGCAGACAATTACAGAATGCAAACAAAGCTTGTGTGACTGATGGCTAGCAACTGTTTTTACATGGTTTAATGAAGAATCAATAATCCCTCAACATTTCTAAGCCAATATTCTGAATCCCTGTATTAACTAAAATATGCTGTAAATCAGAACTGCACATTCTTCCTAAGTTTATTTCTTTGAAAATTTTTCAATTCTGTCTCAGACATCTGTATGCGCAAAACCAAACTTTCACTTCCTAAGTTTTTATTTCTTTGAAAATTTTCAATTCAAATAGATTTTATTCAAATAAAATTCAATTTTATTTAAAATAAAATAAAATTTAAGATACTCTTAGGCCATCTTTGGTATAAACTTTCACATACAGTCTGACTTGTCTACATTAATTTGTTACTTTCATAAATTTAGACTAATACAGTCTCCTGGTTTTAAATAAAGGGGAAAAAAAACCCAAAAACCAAACAAGGCTAATTGATATTCCTTATACCAATACTCAGTACTGAGCACTGAGGGATAAAAGCCAAGTCTTTTTGACGACAGGATTAGAAGTTCCAAGAGAATTCACAAACTGATGCCCTGAATTAAATTTAGATTCCTGTTAATTCATACTTGGAAGGTTTGTAATGATGTTATTTTCCTTCAAAAACTCCCTTTCCATTCTCTACAAGAGTCTCTAAAATGGGTGAACTTACCCCTCTCTTTGATCAAAATCTTAATTAATGACTTAATCACACTTCCCATCCTGCCTAACATATTTCCCTTCTATGGACTCACTAATTCCCTATCCAGGAGACACCTGACACTGAGAATCCAAAGCACTAATGAAACAGGAAGTGGGAAAGTCTTGCTCATCATTCTTTTACTGGCTTCTCAGCATCTCTATAAGCATCCTTTCAAACCAACTGTAATTTTTAGGGACAGCCAGGTTCTCCCCACTGCCTCTTTCCTATCATTATTCATACCGTGTTAGGCTTCCCATTGGTTCAGTCCCCTACCTCTGCAGCCCCTTGTCTCTTCCCCATCTGGGGTCCCATTCTCTCAGAATTTTACAGTTAAACCAAAATCATGACCTTGGCCTTTACAAAGGCCTTCAGGAATAGGTGAGACATGTAGAAAGAATAGAGTTCCCACTAACTTCACATTTTACATTTATTTTTTTTAATCTCCTGCATTTCCCCCTCTGGAAACCTCAAAGGAATGGCAAACCAATTAGATCCAAGGTAACATTGTCTTGCTGTTGAATTCATTTTTGTTCAATTATAAGAACAAAGTTCTCGGGCGCCTGGGTGGCTCAGTGGGTTAAGCCGCTGCCTTTGGCTCGGGTCATGATCTCAGGGTCCTGGGATCGAGTTCCACATTGGGCTCTCTGCTCAGCAGGGAGCCTGCTTCCCTCTCTCTCTCTCTGCCTGCCTCTCCCTCTACTTGTGATTTCTCTCTGTCAAATAAATAAATAAAATCTTAAAAAAAAAAAAAGAACAAAGTTCTCAGCATCACTTCCTATAAAAATATATTTCATTTGTGTTTAAAAAAAAAAAAAACAAACAAAGGGAGGTTGAAGACTGCCCTTGATACAAAATATACAGAACTCACTTTATACTGGCAAAATAGATGAGGGTCTGCCGGTCTCTGAGCTCTAGCTGCACCCTCCCAAATGCCACTGAGAAGTTGTTGGATAGACAGCAATCCAAAACATAGGGAGTGTCAAGAGAACAAACAAGGCTGGGAAAATTGTATTCATGAGCAGAAACCTAAGTTAGGTTTTAAAAGTCTCATCCTCAACCTTTAAATAACTTGTCTCCTTAGCACTACAGATTTGAATCATTCCTGGCTCCTTCTTTCAAAAGGATCAGTCTATCTAATGTTTCCTGAATAATGAGTCTACAAATAATGTCAAAACTAGCATTTCTCGGGGCGCCTGGGTGGCTCAGTGGGTTAAGCCGCTGCCTTCGGCTCAGGTCATGATCTCAGGGTCCTGGGATCGAGTCCCGCATCGGGCTCTCTGCTCAGCAGGGAGCCTGCTTCCCTCTCTCTCTCTCTGCCTGCCTCTCCGTCTACTTGTGATTTCTCTCTGTCAAATAAATAAATAAAATCTTTCAAAAAAAAAAAACTAGCATTTCTCTCTATCTCTCTCTGTCAAATAAATAAATTTTTTTTTAAAAAACTGACACTCCCATTCTTGGCTTTTCCCAATCCAACTATTCCACCCACTTTTTCAAGATCAAGTCCAAATCTACTTCCATCTTTCCCCCAACTCTTCTTTCCAATAAAATTTATAAACCTAAAGATAGGAAATGTTTAAAAATTTCTTATAACTTCCATAGTACCTAATTCAGTATGAGGCACTTAATTCACTCCAATAAATGCTTTAAGTCACAGATAATCAGAGAGAAGTGACCTTAATGATGACCTAGGCCAAACCCTTCTACACCTTGCTTATATGAATTATGCTTGACAATCAGAACTCCACCATTTACTTTTTTAAAAGCAATGGTTCTTAAACCTGTGTCAGGAATCCCCAGAAAAAAAAAGACCCATATAGAACTTTTTTTTTTTTTAAAGATTTTATTTGTCTATTTGACAGACAGAGATCACAAGTAGACAGAGAGGCAGGCAGAGAGAGAGAGAGGGAAGCAGGCTCCCTGCTGAGCAGAGAGCCCAATGCGGGACTCGATCCCAGGACCCTGAGATCATGACCCGAGCCGAAGGCAGCGGCTTAACCCACTGAGCCACCCAGGTGCCCCCATATAGAACTTTTTATGTAATTTCAAGGATTTATAGATTCTCCTGAATCCTATTAATGAAGCCCACATTTAAGAATATACTGTCACTTAAAAAAAAAAGAATACTACATTGTCATCAGCAACAAAAGTAAGTCTTTCTTTTTTTTAAGATTTTATTTATTCATTTGACAGACAGAGATCACAAGTAGGCAGAGAGGCAGGCAGAGAGAGAGAAGGAAGCAGGCTCCCTGCTGAGCAGAAAGCCCAATGTGGGGCTTGATGTGGGGCTCGATCCCAGGACCCTGGGATCATGACCTGAGCTAAGGCAGAGGCTTAATCCACTGAGCCACCCAGGCGCCCCCAACAAAAGTAAGTCTTTACTGTTGCTAAGCCCTATTCCTAATGCTTTCCAGAGAATGATATATGGCTAAATCACATTTCCCAGCCTTCCTTGCAATTAGATAAAGCCATATGATCAAGTTCTCCCCAGTGGAATGAGAAAGGAAGTGAGAGGCAGAAAGTCTGGGCTAAGGCCCTTAAGAGACATGTGCCTCCTACAAATTCCCCACCTCCCACTGGCTATAAACAGGACTTCCCTGCCACCAGCTTTGACAGCTTAGGGGAGTTCAATGCTCTCCGGGTTGATGGAAAAACAAGTTGCTAATGCTGTGGTCCCTAAATGACTCTAAGAAAGAACGCCACCTCAGTGTCTAAAACACTCTCCTTGGATTGCTAAGTGAGAAAGGAAATATAACTTCCATCTTGTTTGAATCATCGTTTGGGGTGAATTATTTACTAAAGCAGCTCAGACTACCCTAATTAATACATACAGATTAGCAGCTGATCCCCTGAGCAACCCTATAAAATTGTTGTTATTATTATTATCCTGGTATTAGAGGTCAGGAAATTGAGGCACTGAGAACGTAAGAAACTTGCCTAATACACTACTGGAAGCCAGAGTCAAGCCAAGTAGTCTGGCTCCAGGGTCCATGCACACTGGAAATCCTGCCAAATATTTCAAAAGGAACAGTTATTCTTGTGTGTTATGCCGCCCTGCACCAGACTAATTTTTTACAACCACCACCCCAATCCCAGCAGTTTACTGACCACTGCCAACAGGGACTGTACTGGTTCAAAATTGTACATCAACAACTTTAAATTCCAGCCCATAAGGGGCGCCTGGGTGGCTCAGTCATTTGAGGGTCATGGGATGGAGCCCCAAGTAGGGCTCTGGGCTCAGCAGGCAGTCAGCTTCTCTCCTATTCCCTCTCCCTCTGCCCCTCCCCCTGTTCACAAGCCTGTGAGCACAGGCATGGGTTCTCTCTCTCTCTCTCTCAAGTAAACAAATCTTTAAGTAAATAAACAAATTCCAGCCCATAAAACTAAACTCTACAGAGGGAGTCCTTCTATGCTGAGATCAGAAATACCATCACATCATACCAAAGCTACTGGTAGGGGCTGGGGAGGCAGCGGGGTCAACAGGAGTTGGGCTTATACAAGCCAAAAGAAAAAAACAAGAAAAAGTCATTTTCAGTTTCTCTCATCATGTGATTTAATAACTAATACTTTTGCTTAATACAGAAATCTTGGTTTCCAAAGTCTGAACACGGCCAAGAAGAAATATTGATGGAAAATGGGCAGGTACAAGAAAAGACTAGAAGTACTACAAACTGGAGGGAGGAAAAAGCAGGTAGATCAAACCATACAGGGTTTTAGAAATAAAGGACCAAGGTCTGAGACTCAGACTATGAAGATCTAAGTAAGTAGTTCCCAATTCCAAAGCATATCAACACATATATAAACAGCAGAGTGCTAACAAAAAAGGAAACAACCTCATTTCAAACATTATTTTCCAGGCAGTTAGAACAGTATGTAGACTTTACCTTCAAGGAATTAAATGTCTATCTACAAGGGGAGATATGCATATAAATATGTACATACAAAATGACACACACTTAGCATCTATTTTCTGTGTATCAGAAACTGTTCTAAGCTTATTACATGCTCCATATACCAACTAATTTATTCCTATGAGCTTGGTCTATTAATATCCTAACTGTACAGATGAGGCACGGAGAGGTTTAAGTAGTGTGTCCTGGAATACACAACTAGTAAGTGGACAGAGTGGACTAGAAATTTTAATTACATTCAAATTATAAGGGGCCTTATGTCCTGCTAAAGGATCTGAACTTCACCCTATTGGTTAGTGGTTCCCAACTAGAGCTGGTATATCACAATATACACACCTACCCGGACCCTCTTGGTGAGGGAAGAAGGCATTCTCACTGTTGAGAATGACTGCCTTTATATGCTTCTTTTATTATAGGGAGGGTGCCCAACCCTCTAGGTGTTGGAATAAACAAACACAAATGGAGAACTGCACTTATCCAGGTGATGGGGAGCCAAGGGACTCAGGTAGAGAACTCCAAAAACAACACTCACCAGGAAGGCAACGTAGTTGTGAGTCCAGTCACACTAGTTAGTAAGGTCCTGGCCTATTTCTCTTCAATTTAAAGCTACCTAAACCAGGAAGCTCAATATCCTTTTCACTCACACGCTTTAAGTGTAGATAATAGTTTTTGGCTACAAATTCAGATACCTCTTGGCAGAATAATTAACACTGTTTAGCATACCATGCTAAACAACTGTGGCCTCTGCCCACTCACTGCTTTCAAAATAACCGTAAAATCTTCCCCCATTTGCATTTCCCATATATAGGTTTGGAGAAGAAAACAAGCACACTCTTTAACAACAACAACCAAAAAAACCTCCACTACGATTTACCTGGCCCTTTTTTTCTTCTTTGAAACAACTATCCTGGTTTATATCAGCACAATGTTTTACCTAAGCAGAATCACAAGGCAGCAGAAAACTTTCATGTCTTATTCCACAAAAAAAGAAAATAAGTCTCAGAAAGGGAAAACAACTGTGGCCCGAACCCTGAGTCTCTGTCACCAAGCCCTGTGAGAAAGACTCACAATGAGTGGTAAGCAGGATGCTGTTAGGTGGATCACAACATTTTTTACGTTAATAGTTACACACAGGAGAAATATAATCACCACATCGAATCAGTTTCAGATATTACTGCAAGATACACTTAGTAAGTGATAATACACATCAATGCAAATATGGAAAACTGGGAAGCAGGATACAGTCAGTCAAGTTTGAGAAACAACGCACCATGCCGCTCTCATTCTTTCTAAAGGGTTAAATTAATAGTAGGCAGAGCATTAAGTATAGATCTCTTCCTCTCTAATTCATATATTCATACACTTCGTTTCATTTTCTTGTTTTCTTGTATGGGCTAGGACCTCCAGAACACGGCTGAAAAGAAACCATTACTGATAGTATCCTTACCTGATTCTAAATTTAATACTACCTCTAAAGTTTCACCATTAAGTATCATGGTGGGTTTTTGGGGTTTTTTGTTTTTGTTTATGTTTGTTTGTTTTAGAGCTTCGGTAGATACATTGCTGTTGAGTTTACGGAAATTCCTTCCTATTCCTAGTTCAATAAAACTTTCTGAACATTGATCTGTAAGCCACCCTTCTTCCTTCCACCCATCTTACTTTCTCTTATTTCAGGTTCCTTCCTACATCCTCTGCACTTCCCAGTACTGTATCTGCCACAGAAACAAACAGAACCTTTGATGACATTCTGGGGGTTCTGCACCTGTCTGCTGTACCAGTTCCCACAACCACAACGTTTCTAACACCAGTAAGTGAAAGAAAATCCTAAAATATTGTTCTGATCATGTCTTCTCTCCCATCTCTCAAACACACCCTTCAGTTATCTTCCCTTCTTTAAAATAAAAACTCAGGGAAAAAAGACAAAATTGTTCTAAATTCCTGTTAACTTTCCAATTCACAGCCTAGCTCCGTGTAAGTAAGTGACTATGAGAATCTCAAGGATTTTGAAGTTTTGAGGGAGGCAGCTGGAGCCAGAGGCTCCTAACTTCTCTCTCCTTTGCTGAAAAGAAAAATATTAAGGAAGCTAGGAAAGAGATAGGGATAATATCTGTAAGTAAATAAGGTAGTTCCAGGAAAGCGACCAGAGGGGAAAATCAACTGTTTAAAGCCCAAGCAAGTTATGAGTTCTTCCCCTCACCAGCTTTTCTTTCAAAACAAAAGGGCACTCAAAATCTTTCCCGAGGCAGCAACACCAAAGGGAGCAGCCAAAATGTTGCATCATACAAACCACTCCGAGTTTGAGAAACAAAAAACCCAGATGGTGGTAAAATACCTAAGACAGGAAAACCCAAGTTGGGAATCTTGGTCCTTCCCGGAAGCCCTGCTGCTCTTCTTAAAAAAAAAAAAAAAAAATTAAGATCGCATCGAAAATTAAACTTAAGAGTTTCCTGCCAGCGGGAAGCTTAATGGTCTCTGACAAAGCATTCCAAGAAGTTGGGTTCATCATCTCCCGACCGAGAGGTTTCGGCCCCGGCCCGGGGAGACGCGGGGGTGAGGGTGGGGTGCAGTCGGGCCGGCGCCTGGGCGGGAGCGGGGCTGGGGGTGACGGGCCCACTCCCACCGCCCGGGTGCTGGGGCAGCGGCGCGTCCCACCCAGACGCTGGACGACGGTCTGGCGTCCGCCGGAGCCCGCGCAGCTGGAGGCGATGAGCACCGCTCCGCGTGCCGGCTGCCGGGGGTCCCGGTCACGCCCCGGCTCCCTCGACCCGCCTGGGCGGCGGGAAGGCGCGGGTGGGCCGGAGACAATGGGCGGGGGGCGCGAGAGCAGCTTCTCCCGGCCGGGGGACGGGCGCCGCGCGAGGGCGCAGCGGGGCCGCGGGGGCAGAGAAGCGTCCGGGGTGCAGGGACGCCGCCCCCCCAAGGCCTGCCGGGCGGACGCCGGGGGCTCAGCGCGGCGGGACGGCGGGCGAGCGCTCACCTTGACGAAGAGCTCGATGACGGGCTCTTTGTCCTCCTCCTTCAGCCCGTTCAGCGGCATCGACAACGCCATGGCCGGTTCGGCTACGCTCCGTGGACGGCGGCGGCGGCTGCTTCTGCTCCGGGGGCTGCTCGGGCTGAGGGCTCCCGCCGCGCTGCGCTGCGCCTCCCTGGACAGTCCCGGCGTCGAGCTCGCCTCAGGCTCCGCTGCCCAGCACCGCCCCACGCCCCGCGCGCGACTCGAAGGCGGCCCCAGCCCGAGCCACTTCAAGCCGCGGGGCGGGGACCGTGGGCGGGGCCTCGCCGGGGGCGGGGCCAAGGCCCTGCGTCTCAGGACCCCGGAGGAAACGGGGAGGCCGAAGCCCGGGGGGGGGGTGTGGCCTCGGGCGAGGGCGGTAAAGAAGCTCAGGCTCCCGCGGCAGGTGGGCGGGATTCCGAGCCACGCCTCCCGAGGGGGCGGGAGGGAAATTCCCCCCGGGGGCCGGAGCCTGACACCGCCTCCCGCCGCGGCGCGGGCGCGTCTTCGCAGCTGCTGCTGGCGCCCTGCCCGGTGACCTCATCCCTTCGGCTGGCCTGGGGGGGCGAGGAGGCGCCTCCCGCTCTGTCCCCCCGCTGCAGCCCACTGGACCCAGCCCTTTCCCGCGGGCGGCCACCTCCCCAACTCCCTCTGTTAGGCGGAGCTGCCTTCCGGAGGGACAACTCTTTGGAAAGTTTTCATCCCCTTAGAAACACCTATTTTGGGACGCCTGGGTGGCTCAGTGGGTTAAGCCTCTACCTTTGGCTCAGGTCATGATCTGAGTCCTGGGATGGAGTCCCCCCATCGGGCTGTCTGCTCAGCGGGAAGCCGGCTTCCCCCCCCGCCCCCCTCCCCGCGCGCGCGCGCGCGCGCACACACACACACACACACACACTGCCTGCTGCTCTGCCTACTTGTGATCTCTCTGTCAAATAAATAAATGAAATCTTAATAAAAGAAGAAGGAACAAAGAAACACCAATTTTTTCCTCTGACTTCTTTTTCCTTCGACTCTCGGGTCACTTCTATCTTGGGAGCCAGCATATTGACAAATGTATCTTCCAGGCCTTAGGTGGTAAACAGCAGGGACAGGATCCCTTTGCAAGAGCCTGCTGTCTTGAGCTGCAACCCTAGTGCCTGAAGGCCAAGAAGGATTCCCAAGTCACTTCCATGCTGTTCCCCCTGCCTGGACTGATTTCTTAACCGCCCCCCTCCTCACCTGGCCAGCTCCATTGTGCATCAGAATCACCTGAGTGCTACACCCACACCTGCTTTATCCATCCAATTCCCCTTCTCTGGAGAATTGGGAAATTTACATTTTAACAAGCATCAGGACAATTTTGATATAGGCGATTCTCAAACGGAGAAACTGCCCTAGGTTTTCAGCTCCTGAAGGCAGGGACTGTGAATCTTCAAGCCAGGCAGGAGGCAGGAGCCTAGTCCAGGTTTGCTACTGCTGAATGCCTGGGAAAAATGTCCCCCCCACTCTGGGAAGAGTTACTTGTTCCCTGTTCTGACTTTCGGTAATACTTGACTCACAACTTTTCCCCTCTTTCCAGGTGAAGTTGAATGATGAAGGCCAGTCATAGGAGGTTTGTCTCTCTATACCTTAGTGTATTAACACATCTCAGTGTTGGAACAAATTGAATGTATGCATGAAAATACTGTGAAATGGGGCACCTGGCTGGCTCAGTGGGTTAAAGCTTCTGCCTGCGGCTCAGGTCATGATCCCAGAGTCCTGGAATCGAGCCCCGCATCGGGCTCTGCTAGGCAGGGAGCCTGCCTCCCTTCCTTTCTCTCTGCCTACTTGTGATCTCTGTCTGTGAAATAAATAAGTAAAATCTTAAAAAAAGAAAATACTGTGAAACCTGCAGCTTCTTCCTCTCCCAGACCATAGCAAGTTGTTCAAATATTCTGGTAGGGACTCTGTGAATGAGACAGTGTCCCCAGAGGTCAGGAGCACTGTTCTAGAGTCAGAAGAAGGGCTGATTGGGACGCCTGGGTGGCTCAGTCAGTTAAGCCACTACCTTTGGCTCAGGTTGAGATCCCAGGATCAAGTCCCACATCCGGGCTCCTTGCTCAGCAGGGAGCCAGCTTCTCTCTCTCTCTCTCTCTCTCTCTTTCTCTCTCTGCCTCTGCCTGCCACTCTGCCTGCTTGCGCTTTCTCTCTCTCTGACAAATAAATTCTTTTTTTAAATCTTAAAATAAAAAAAAAGAAGAAGAAGAAGAAGTGCTGAAACCCCTAAGCTTTGTTTCATTATGGCGGGAGGGGGGCTCTTAACCAGTCTTTGTCTTACGGCAAGTGCTCTTCAGGGGCTGTTAGCTCTGCCATGAGCCTTGTATCATCCCGGACCTTCACCCCTGCAGGCTAGGATGATGTCATATTCAAATCCCTCCTTGACCAGCTTGTTCGTTGAAAAGAAATACACGCTAGGGTGCTGCCCCCCCAACAGGGACTGGAGCCTAAAACAAACTGCAATGCCTGTCTGGACTCTGAGGGGGCCTCAGTATTCGTTTTTCACGAAATTATGACCTGAACCCAAGGTCCCTTCCAGCCACCTCCCTCCACCCTGCCTGAAAAGCAACCACAGTGGTCTACCTAGTTCAAAGCTAATCCAAGTCCAAAATGGTCAAATGAGGGGCACTTGGGTGGCTCAGTGGGTTAAGCCTCTGCCTTCGGCTCAGGTCATGATCTCAGGGTCCTGGGATTGAGCCTCACATCGGGCTCTCTGCTCAGCAAGGAGCCTGTTTCCTCCTCTCTCTCTCCTGCCTCTCTGCCTACTTGTGATCTCTGTCAAATAAATAAATAAAATCTTTTTAAAAATTTCTTTTAAATGGTCAGATGAAACCCCAGAAAAGGCCCCAAACTGGCCCTGGAGCCAAGGAACTTTTACAGGCATCCTCGTCTCCCAGGTGTGCCTGAGGGTTTATCCAGTTCACTGTGAATCAGCAAACATTCCCCGTGGTGTCTGTTGCAGGTCACGTACTGGTCTCCCAGCACCAGGATAAGGAGATGGGGAAATCCTGGGAGCAGGGGTCTTTAGACCTTCTTGACTACACTCAGATCTTAGCTGAAAGGAAACCAAACATTCTCCTCCACAGAACGCCAAGGCAGTGGTGGTCTCCAGGGCTCAAACCCCAAGCCTGTGCTTAGAAACCTGGTCACAGTCACTCTTACCTGGTTTATCCAGTTTCAACCCCATGGGCTCACAGGGATGGGCAGAGAGGAGGTGAGTTGGGATGTTTATGCAGGGGAGGCTCTGCGAGCACCTTGCATTCAAGTCTCATTTTCCAACTGTGAAACGTATGCATAGTTTGCATTCTAAACTCATGTTTGTTTCTATAGCACACACACCAACTTTAAAGATGGGTGGAGATGTGTTCTCTTTCCCACCTCCCCCACACCCATCTGACCTCATCTTAACTGCTCTCCCCTTTGCTCTCTACCCCAGCCACACCCACCTCCTTGCTATTCCCTCAATAGCCCAAACACACTCCTGCCTCAGGGCCTTTGCACTTGCTCTTCTGCCTCCCCCAGAATTCTGGCGACTCCCACTCCCTTGCCTCCTTCAGGTCTTGGCTCTCATGCCACCTGAGACATCTCCCAAATACCCTCCTGTCTGACAGTGCAAGCTGTTCTATCTCATTCCATCCTCCTCTTGATCCCCTGCACGCCACCACGCTCAGTTATCTAGTCTACTTATTTCTTTGCATCTTGTCTGTGTCCCCGCACTAGAACATCAACTCCTATGAGAGTAGGGATTTTTGTTTGGTTTTGTTTATGGCTGTATTTCCAGCTCATGGAACTGCTCATGGTACACAATAAAAACTTAGGGAATGAGTGAACGACCGTGTTCACAGTATGGTTTTCTATACCCCAGGCATACTCCGGAGGGTCCTGCTTGCCTGGTCTGAGAAGCCAGGTGCTTTGTATGTGTTATGATTGCCACTTGCCAAGGAGTCATGTTTTCCAAAGGACAAGATGGCGCCTCCAGAAAGCTTCCCCTAATGACACACTTTCCTCCTCCCACTCTTGATTATGTGACATGGCTGGCCGACGGTCTCCACCCCCTTTCTACAACTGAGGCAGTAGAGAGGTGCTATGCACATGCACTCGGGGCCAGACTGCCCCCTTTCCACCCTGTCATGTCCTAGCTCAGCATAACTTATTCAGTCTCTCTGTGCTACAGTCTCTTATCTGTAAAATGGACCTAAAAATTGTACCTATTTGATGAGATCGTTGGTGAATGAATCTATGTTCAGTGCTCGCGAGTGGTGCCCGTCATGTGGTCAGTGCTCTGAGGGGCCGTCGGTGTTATACCCGTATGTGCACTGGCTTTGACCACTGAGTTCCCACACTGCATGCCAGACACCTAGCTGGTGGTTTCCAGAACCAATCACATCTCTTCCTCGGGGGTGTCAGAGGAATAGTTTTCATGGTCCCCATTTTACAAATAAGGAAATGGGGTCAGAGGAGATAAACAGAAGCTGTTCAGCTGGGAAGACTGTGGGCCCGAGATTCAAACCCATGACTATCTCTTCACTACACTGTCCACTAAGTGGGTCTGGGAAAAGGTGGGCTCCCATTCATCCTTCAAGACCCACTCATATATCCCTCTACTCCATGGAGCATCTTTTCACCATGGCATTGGTCTGGATGCTACACCACCCAGCAAAGTCAAGGTCAGGGTGGTGGCGCAGTTCTCGGCAGCGTGTGCTTCCCTAGCAGACTGCCTGATTTCCAACCCCAGCTTGGGTGGATTACTCACGTATGTTCCCTCATCACTACAGCAGGCCTTAGAAGAGAACCTAACTCATAAAGTCATTGTGAGGATTAAATGAGATAATACCTGCCTAAAGCATTTCATGAGAAGCATTTAATAAATGTGAGCTATGGTTGCTATTCATATCAGTGTGTTCTGGTTTTCTGTGAGCTTCTCGGAGCCCAGAGATATGTGTCGTATACATCCTTACTTGAGCTAAATATTTCACTTCCTGGCCATGTGATTTCGAGCAAGTTACTTTCTCTGTACCTTTGGTTTCCTCATGCAAATGATGATAATTGCAATCCCTACGTCACAGGCTTGTGATGGAAATTATACAAGTTAATAAATGTAAAACACTTAACACAGTGCCTGGAGTATACTACGTGCTCAATGCATATTAATTATTATTTACACTCTACTATGCTTAACTTAGAGCCCGGTGCATTATATAGGATAACAATAGTCAGACTAAGTGAAAGAATAAATAAAATAAATTTCAAACATTGCCTTTTAACTTCCCATTTCCTAAGTACATATTATTGTTTCTCTCACTGCACATATTATATGTGTTCAATTATTTCTTAATGATTTTTATTTTATTTTTATTTATTAGACAGAGAGAGAGATCACAAGTAGGCAGAGAGGCAGGCAGAGAGAGAGGGGGAAGCAGGCTGGGCAGAGAGCCCGATGCGAGACTTGATCCCAGGATCCTAGGATCATGACCGGAGCTGAAGGAAGAGGCTTAACCCACTGAGCCACCCAGGCGCCCTCAATTATTACTATTTTTTAAAGATTTTTTAAAAAATTTATTCATCTGAAAGAGAGAGAGAGTGAGAGAGAGAGCATGAGAACGGGGAGGGTCAGAGAGAGGCAGATGCCCTGCAGATTAGGGAGCCCAACGCGGGACTTAATCCCAGAAGTCCAGGATCATGACCTGAGCCGAAGGCCATCACTTTACCAGCTGAGCCACCCAGGCGCTCTGGTGTTCAGTAATTCTTTGGTGATGACAGCCAACCCACCTATGGAAAATCCTAACACAACTTTGAATTTCAACTCTGCTTCTATTGCTGTGAATTAGGTCCTATAAAATCTTGCTAATGGTGACTTAGCCATAATTCTGACTAAAGTTTAACACGAATGCTGTGTCCACAGGAACACCAACCTTCCCAGCCTCCCTATAGATCTGGGCTCCGCTGGAACAATCAAGCAGAGGAGTTGGAGACATATTTCAGTTTGGCTTTTCTAGGCCCTTGGGAGAGCGTTCTAGTGTGTGGGTCCAAGGACTGACATGTTCCTCCTGGTTACAAGCCCCAGTGGATGGACCTTCATTAGGAAAAGGACCATCCAGGTACCATTTGAAACAAGGGTACAAAGGAAAAAATGGGTTCAGAGAAGTTAAGCAGTTTGCCTAGGGTCACACAGCCGGTAAGTGGCAGAGCCAATAATCAAACCCAGATCTCTTTATCCATGTTGCTCATACCCTAGCCAACCATCTGCTCATAAAGCTGGTCTTAAAGAGTTCTTATGAGGGCGCCTGGGTGGCTCAGTGGGTTAAACCGCTGCCTTCGGCTCAGGTCATGATCTCAGGGTTCTGGGATCGAGTCCCGCATCGGGCTCTCTGCTCGGCAGGGAGCCTGCTTCCCTCTCTCTCTCTGCCTGCCTCCCCATCTACTTGTGATTTCTCTCTGTCAAATAAATAAATAAAATCTTTAAAAAAAAAAAGAGTTCTTATGAGTGTTTAAAAAGATGGCACATAGGGGCATCTGGTTGGCTTGGTCAGTAGAGCACGCGACTCTTGATCTCGGGTTGTGAGTTTGAGACCCACGTTGGATGTAGAGATGACTTAAATCAAATAAAATCAAAATTTTTAAATGGTACATCAAGTTTTTAGCACAGTGTAGGCATTCAAAAACTGTCATCTTCTGCTTTTTCGGCACAAAACCCTCCTCAACTCAGTTTCTCCTTTGCCTCTTGATCCTGAAGTCAAAAGATGTTGCATAACGGGCCTTGATTCAAATTCCACCTCTGCCACTCACAGTGGGGAAATTTGGGCAAATTGTTCCACCTTATTAAGCCTCAGTTTCTTCTTCTGCCAAGTGTCAGAGGCTTATGTGGGATCAGGGAAGGAAGGGAAAGTTTACACAGATGTGAGAGGCCATTATTCATATCAAAAAGAATTTATTAACATACTCACAGGATCTACTGGGTTGGCTGTCTTCAATATTATTTCCAGAGAAAACCAGCTGGAAAGCTATTGTCAACAATAGGAGACCTCACAAAAAGCGATGAGATACAAAGTTAATATTCTTTAAGAAAACAGTGTCTTTCTATATACAAACCCTATACACCATCTTTTAAATTGTAATGGGACAAAACATCTCATTTATTAGAAGTGACCAAAAATATAAAACATTTAAAAAGTAGGAGAGCATCTTAATAACACGTACAAGTTCCCTTTGGGGAAAATAAATGGTTATGCTGGGGGCGCCTGGGTGGCTCAGTGGGTTAAGCCTCTGCCTTCAGCTCGGGTCATGATCCCAGGGTCTTGGGATCGAGCCCCACATCGGGCTCTCTGCCCAGCAGGGAGCCTGCTTCTCCCTCTCTATCTGTCTGTCTCTCTGCCTTCTTCTGCCTACTTGTGATTTCTCTCTCTGTCAAATGAATAAATAAATAATCTTTAAAAAAAAATAAAAATAAAAAAAAATAAATGGTTATGCTTTTGAGAAACATGCATGTGTGAAAAAATATATATATTCACAAAAAAAACTTTGAAAATGCTTGGACAAATCGAGAGGCATGATTTATTCTTGGATAAAGAGAATCAAAATTGGGACACTTGGGTGGCTCAGTGGGTTAAAGCTTCTGCCTTCAGCTCAGGTCATGATCCCAGCATCCTGGGATCAAGTCCTGTGTCCGGCTCTTTGCTCAGCAGGAAGCCTGTTTCCACCTCTCTCTCTGCCTGCCTCTCTGCCTTCTTGTGATCTCTGCCTGCCAAATAAATGAATAAAATCTTAAAAAAAAAAAAAAGAGTCAAAAATCATTGTGATATTAGGTCTTAATGTGATACCCATGTGTCATCTTTGCATGTCTGTATTTCACATGCACACACCCGTGAATCATCTTTTCATAACCTGTAATTTATCTTTCATCACATATGCATTTTTCTCTGGAAAGACACAAGAAATTGCTAACGGTATTTACCCCCCTAGAGGAGAACCGCTCACAGGGGACAAAGGTGCACCTTTGTTTACTATACACTGTTTTGTTTCATAACTGAAAAATTCTGCCCTTCCGTATGTATTACTTATCCAAAAATTGGTTTTAAAAAGAAATAAACAGCGATGCCTGGGTAGCTCAGTCAGTGAGGTCAGTCTGCCTTCAGCTCAGGTCATGATCCTGGAGTCCCCGGATTGAGCCCCGGAGTCTGCTTCTCCCTCTGCCCTTCACCCCATTTGTGCTCTCTCTCTCAAATAAATAAAATCGTAGAAAGAAAGGAAGGAAGGAAGGAAGGAAGGAAGGAAGGAAGGAAGGAAGGAAGGGGAAAGAAAAGAAAGAAGAGGAAGAAAAAGAAGAAGAGAAAGAAAAGAAAAAGAAAGGAAGGAAGGAAGGAAGTTGAAAGAGCATTCTGAACACAATTAAGACTAAATTTGGGGCGCCTGGGTGGCTCAGAGGGTTAAAGCCTCTGCCTTCGGCTCAGGTCATGATCCCAGGGTCCTGGGATCGAACCCCGCACCGGGCTCTCTGCTCAGCGGGAAGCCTGCTTCCTCCTCTCTCTCTCTCTCTCTGCCTGCCTCTCTGCCTACTTGTGATCTCTGTCTGTCAAATAAATAAATAAAATCTTTAAAAAAAAAAAAAAAAGACTAAATTTGTGGACAGTCACCTTTCCACTTGTGCCGTAGGGAGCTATGTGCCCTCGAGCTTTCACCAGCTTGGTTTCCGGTCCTGCCACACGGTGAGGTGGGAGCAGGAGAGCTCAGGTCTCCTTGCTCTCATTTCTTTTCCAGTGACTGCAGCCAACCTCTTCCCTGTAAGGACTGGTCTTGAAGGTGATGACGCAGCCCCTCCCTCTCTCTCTCTCTCTCTCCCCCCCTCTCTCTCTCACACACACACACACACAGTATTAAAACAATTTCGGTGCAAGGCACATCTGCTTCCCTGGGAGCAGAAACCCTACCTGCAGCCCCTTTCCTGCCCTGCTCGCCTGGAGACTGTCTCGTCTTGGGAAAGTTACAGGTTTCATTTTGTCACTTGGAAGCTGCAGCAGCCAGGAAGGGAACCCGAGTTGACTTGGAGCCAGGGCCTTAATTGGATTGGATCCCTGTGGAGGCCATTAGCCTCTTGCTGCAGCTTGGCAGGGAGGAAATATTTCCTCCCTCGTCCCAGTCCCCACTTGCTCATGGCCGGGCCAAGATCTTCAATGGCCTACCACCCAAATAAGGTCCTGTATTAAGTTTCCAATTATTATGACTCTCCCTTCCGTTTGAGCAGGTTTTTACTGTTTCCAGGCACTAGCAAATACTGTGAGTGCTGTGAGTAGTCTCGTTTGATCTCTTTATTTACTCATGCCATAAAGTTTTATTGTGAGCCTACTGTGTGTCAGGCACTGTTCCAGGCCCAGGTCAGGCAGCATCTTGGTTTTTATGAAGATTATATTTTATTTGAGGAGACAGACAACAAACCCATACCCAGGAGAGTTTGCCTACCCAGAGGTAATAAGAGCTACCACGGAGAACAAAGCAGAGTCAGGAGATAGGGAGGGGTGCCGGGGGCAGGGAACACGAACAGCCTCTCTGATAAAGTGACATTTGAGTTAAAGATCTGGAGGATGTAGGGCAATATCGGGCCAACAGCGCTCTAGGCAGAGAGAACAGCAAGTACAAAGGCACTGAGGCAGGAATTTCCTCAGGGTGTTGGAGAAACGGTAAAGAGGCAGCTGAGAAATCAAACCTTCAGACAGTTTGGTGACCTGTTTGCCGACACTTCCTGCCAACAGTTCAGTGGATCTTACTTCCGCAGGGCCTTGTAAACACTGAAAAGTAGCAGAGGGTTTAGAAAAGCTTAGTTAGCTGGATAATAGAAATCATCCCAGGATGATAAATAACCCTTGCACAAAACAAACAAACAAACAAATGAAAACAAAAAACAACCAAAAACAACAACAAAAAGCAAAGCCAGACGTTTATGAGGCTATCTATGGCTACAGTGTCCTTAAAAACAAAAAAATAAAAACTATGCATATCTCTCTCTATATATATATATAATCACTAAACCTTACAAGAGAGAAGTAGTATTTGTTGGCTGAATACTGTGCTTGTAACACTGTACATTGAGCTTTCAATATGAGGAAAGTATGACTCAAGGAGGACACGTGACTTGCTTAAGCCCACATAGCCAGGGCTTTCAACTCAGGTCCCATTATATGCCTGCCTTCACTGTGGCCCATGAGCATTGTGGGAGCAAGTCCACATCTGTCTTCTTTACCCTGGCACAGAGCACAGGGCCTGGCCCAGAGTCAAGGCTAAAAAAATTGTTGATTAAAGGGTTATGCTCTCGATCTTCAAAGCCTTTTCTGATTCTAATGCACCCCTTTTGCTTCCCTGCTAAAATGCGATCCATCTAATCATGGAAATATTCTGCGACTGTTAAAAGTGATTGTTTGTGGGCGCCTGGGTGGCTCAGTGGGTTAAGCTGCTGCCTTCGGCTCAGGTCATGATCTCAGGGTCCTGGGATCGAGTCCCGCATCGGGCTCTCTGCTCGGCAGGGAGCCTGCTTCCTCCTCTCTCTCTCTCTGCCTGCCTCTCTGCCTACTTGTGATCTCTGTCAAATAAATAAATCTTTAAAAAAAAAAAGTGATTGTTTGTTTAAATAAGGCATAGTTCATCTATACGGTGGAATAATACGTAGTCATTAAAAATAAGGTTGAGGGTTGCGGTGAATAAGTCTACTGGCAGGGGCTGGCCACCAGGCTGACGGCTTCCTGCACCTGCTGTGCTCAGCTCAGTGCCCCTGGATGCTCCCTTAGCCCAGACCCCACCCCTACTTCACCACGGCTCCAGCATCCCTGTCAACCCTAACATAGCAGCCTGAAGGCTTAGAAAGGATAGTGATCATCGCTATTCTCACCATAATTATTATTCGATCTTACACTATTTTTGGAGGTTCACAGGACACTTAATATCTGCCTGATTGAGTGGACTGTGACCACAATCTCATTTAATACCCACAACCCCATTTAATACCTGTGATACCTACAACCTGATCTGAGTATTATTATATTTTTATTTTTTATTTGTTTATCTTTTTAAAAAAGATTTATTTATTTATTTGACAGGCAGAAATCAGAAGTAGGCAGAGAAAGAGGGGGAAGCAGGCTCCCTGCTGAGCAGAGAGCCCAATGCAGGACTCGATCCTAGGACCCTGGGATCAGGACCTGAGCCGAAGACAGAGGCTTTAATCCCCTGAGCCACCCAGGCACACCCCCCCCTCTTTTTTAAAGAGTATTTCTGAGTAATCTCTACACCCAGTGTGGGGCTTGAATTCATAACCCTGAGGTCAAGAGTCATGTGCTCTATGACTGAACCAACCAGGTACCCCTGAGTTGAGTATTATTATTGCTCCCCATTTGACAGAGGAAACTGAGGTTTAGAGTGGTTAAATCACTCGCCTAAGTCAAACAGCTGGCAGAGCTGGCATTTGAACCCAAGTTTAGACCGTACACTGTGCTACACTGTTCTGCCCCTCTCCCACAGCCATCGGGTGGGCAGTACCCCGCGTTCAGCAGTGTTCCTCCGCTAGATGCTTCCTCTGCCCTCTGACCTTTGCCCTAGGACTATGAATACAATCTTCCAACACAGACAAATAGCTCTGACCACATAGGGTCCCGCCCAGAGTTAGTGGCCCTGACTCAGAGGAGCTGCTCATTTCCTTCCGCCTAAAGGTGCGGAGACAGCCAAGCTGTTGCCCCAGGAGAACCCCGGGGCCGGGTAGTCTTTCCCCAGCTATTTTCTTGCTACCTGAGAGCAAAACTCGGCAACCATCTCCAGCCATAAGTTTGATTTGAATAAGGACATTTCTTCCCCATCCTTGGGCATTCATAGTTCATTTATTCGGTACTTTGAGGCCTGAACAATCAGTCCTTTAGATCACAGCTAGGTAGCAGAGGGGGCGTTAAACTATTTGAAATTCAAGCAGGCAATGGTATTTTTTTCAAAGCTGAGAAGTGTCCTTCACGCTTCAAAAGAATAAATGCGTTCCCCAGCTCTGAGCTGTGCTGAATGTCAGCAGCCAGAGGAGACCCTGCAAACAGGGGAAAAGGAAAAGCCTAGAACCGATGTTTTCCCAGCTGCATCCCACGCCCTGGGGGCTTATCTCCCTCCCTTGTTGGCTTGGAGATACCTGGAGGCCCACAAAGCTAATGCAATATCCGAGTTTCGACCAGGACCGCCTAGTCTTTGTGTATTCACCAGGGGACAGTCCCTGGCAGAAGGACAACAGCCTTGCCTGAGCTGCTCCCAGACATGGCCAGGGTCCTGGGGGATGAGCCCAGTACTGTTTTCTTCTCTCATTTGGTTCACCTCTGCATTTTCAGGTGGGGTTCCAGAAGGAGTTCCTTCTTCCCCTGCCGTTCTTTTCAGCAGCTGGAAACACCACTGCCAAGGCAGAGACCGGAGTCCCTGGAGTCACCCAGCGGGGCTCCCCAGGGGGTGAGCATGTCCAAGCCCCACAGAAGGCTGATCTAGTATGTGAAGCAAGGTCCCATCTCAGTCCCTCAATAGGGGAGGATGACAAGGAAAAGGAAGGTAAAAGGGGGCCGGCACCCCTTCCTGCTGATCAGAAATAAACACTACAACAAGGGCATCTGGGTGGCTCAGCTGTTTAATTGTCCAACTCTTGATTTCAGATAAGGATCTCAGGTTCAGGGGCGCCTGGGTGGCTCAGCGGGTTAAAGCGTCAGCCTTTGGCTGAGGTCATAGTCTCAGGGTCCTGGGATCGAGCCCCACATCAGACTCTCTGCTCAGCAAGGAGCCTGCTTCCTCTCCTCCCCCTGCCTGCCTCTCTGCCTACTTGTGATCTCTGTCTGTCAAATAAATAAATAAAATCTTAAAAAAAAAAAAAAAGCACTTCAGGTTCACGGGATCGAGCCCCATGTAGGGCTCCAAACTCAGGGAAGAGTCTGCTCCAGATTCTCTCTCTCTCCCCCTCTGCCTCTCCCCGCAGCTGGGCTCTCTCTTGGAATAAATAAATAAATAAATAAATAAAATCTTTAAAAAAAAAAAAAAGAAATAAAGAAACACTGTAAGTGTCAGCAAGATCAGGATATTTATGTGACCTTAAAGTATTCCTACAGAGGGCTTACTGCTTGCAAAGAAAAAAAAAAAACAAAAAACAACAACAACAAAAAAAACAACTGTAACATTTAGTGTAGAAACCAAACCACCTCTTAACTGTTGATCAAAATGCACATCACCCTCTCTGGGCAGACAGACATGGGGGTGCGCCTAGAAATGATGCTCACAGTACCAGTTTAAAAAATATTCCAGCTGAGGGGCACCTGGGTGGCTCAGTGGGTTAAAGCCTCTGCCTTCAGCTCAGGTCATGATCTCAGGGTCCTAGGATGGAGCCCCGTATCGGGCTCTCTGCTCAGCGGTGAGCCTGCTTCCTCCTCTCTGCCTCTCTGCCTACTTGTGACCTCTGTTTGTTAAATAAATAAATAAAATATTTTTTAAAAATTCCAGCTGAGAATGTACAACCTGAATCTTGTCCTGAGGAGCCATCAGACACACCCAAATTGAGCAACATTCTATTAAAAATACCTGGTCCTGGGGTGCCTGGGTGGCTCAGTGGGTTAAAGCCTCTGCCTTTGGCTCAGGTCGTGATCCCAGGGTCCTGGGATCAAGCCCCGCATCTGGCTCTCTGCTCTGCGGGGACCCTGCTTCCTCCTCTCTCTCTGCCTGCCTCTCTGTCTATTTGTGATCTTTGTCTGTCAAATAAATAAATAAAATCTTTAAAAAAAAAAACAAAAAACCTGGTCCTTATACTTCTAAATATCAATGTCATGTGAAGCAAGTTGCATTCAACTTTCCTCATTCCTCCTGCATGATTCCTCCCCTCCAGAGCCTTCTGTCTAGCACCCCACCTCCTATTGTCTCAAGTGGGGCTGGGAATTCATGGAACCAGAAACCCCCTTTTCTGTTTCCTGCTTGTCAAAGCATTCGGGAGTATTTCCCGCTCTGTCTGGCGTATAGATGACTATTGTCTTCCCCAAAGAGAAATGTGTGTAGTGGTTAAGGACTCCAGTGTTAAATTCAGACTGCCTGGGTCAGGTGCCTTTAGCAAGTGACTAGTCCGTGACCTGTGGCAAGTCTCTTCACTTCCATAAGCCTCAGTTTCCCACTGTTATTCCTAAACTGTTCTCCCTGAGTTTGCTGACTGGCCAAGAAAACCACAGATTTAAGAAGGAATATCACAGAAGGCTGATTACTGCTGGAGATTAGGGGGAATTACTCAGAATTTGCACGAGCTCAGACTCCATCTAAGTCTGGAGCGGAGAAGAGTCAACAGGGTTTCCAGAAGCGAGGATATTTAGCACAGATATAAACCGAGCATCTGCTGTGTGTCAGGCCCTGTGCTAGACCTCATGAACACCACCAAAACAAAACCCCAGTTCTCATCGCTTCTGTTCTTGCGGAGTGACAGCCAAGTTCTGTTACTAGTAAACAAATAAACACATAATGCATGGGGTGGGGGATGTGCTATGATGAAAAAATAAAACAGGTGTCGAGGCTAGAAGGTTTACCCATCTGTGAAATGGGGATATTGCAAGGATCTAACTCACAGCCCCCCTCCCAAGGATCAAAGGAAATCGCGTAGGGAGGACGTTTAGCTCGATGTCTGACACAGAGCGCTCAGTACCTCACATGCTTTGCAAATGCTTAAGAAATGGCTATTCGTGTGACTGGATCATGTCATTTCTTTTTTTTTTTTTTAGATTTTATTTATTTATTTGACAGAGATCACAAGTAGGCAGAGAGGCAGGGAGAGAGAGAGAGAGAGGAGGAAGCAGACTCCCCGCCGAGCAGAGAGCCCGATGCGGGGCTCGATCCCAGGACCCTGAGATCATGACCTGAGCCGAAGGCAGAGGTTTAACCCACTGAGCCACCCAGGCGCCCCTCGTGTCATTTCTTTTCTTTTCTTTTCTTTTTTTTTTTTATGAGACTCTTTTTTTTTAAAGATTTTTGTTTATTTATTTGACAGACAAAGATTACAAGTAGGCAGAGAGGCAGGCAGAGAAAGAGAGGAAGAGAAGCAGACCTCCTGCTGAGCAGAGAGCCCGATGCGGGGCTCGATCCCAGGACACTGGGATCATGACCTGAGCCGAAAGCAGTGGCTTTAACCCACTGAGCCACCCAGGCACCCCGTGTCATTTCTTTAACAAGAATTTTTTGAGAATTCTTTAATATGTACCAGCCCCTGGGCGACTCTCAGGATGACGTGTCTGATGCGTCCCAACCACGGTATGCAAGAGGCTCAGAGCCGTCTAGGAGGGGGGATGGATCCACGGGCGGTTCCAAGTACGATAAGAACCAAGAGTTATGGAGCGTTTACGGTGTACCAGGCACTATTTTGAGCATTTTATCTGTATTAAGTCATATCATCTTCCACAATTCTGAGCTAAGCGCCGTTTTACAAATGAGAAAACAAGATCAGTGAGGTTAGATCATGAGCCTAAACTCAGGAATCCTGGTGTGTTATGGGAGCTCTGTGGAGGGCCCCTGACAGGACCAATCAGGGAAGGCTTCTTGGAGGAGGGCCCATTTAAGATTAGGTTTTCGTAAGGAGTCGGTATTAGCGGGGCAGGATGGGGGAGGGAGGCTGTCCAGGTACAGGGAACAGCTTGTGTGTGGGCCTGAGAGGAGAGAAGGAAGTCTCTTCTGCTTCCCAGCCATTCCTCTGGTAATGAAGGAGAGGAGAGGGGACAGAAGGGCGGGGCTGGTCGGGGAGGACCCTGTGCTTTCTGAACAAATGTGGCCTTCCTCTTGGGTGGGGAGGTGCAGTGAGAAGCCTGGGAGGAGCATCTACCTGCCCTGGTGGGGGTCCTCCAGGCAGAGGGGCGCCCCCAGGCTTTTGCTCCCTGAGTGGTTTTGCTCCCTGAGTTCCCTGAGCACCCACTTTAGGAGAAACAGCCACTTGGCTGGGAGACCCCCTGCTGACCCAGGGTCTCTACAAAGGGATGTCTCATAAAGAGCCAGAATAGAGAATGAAGGGGGAGCCCCTAGTCGAGTCCCCAGGATGGCAACTGTGGGACCCAATGGAAATCTAGGGCTTGGGTCTGGTTGATATTCTTGACTCAAAGCGAACTGAAACAAAACAAAAATTTTAAGGGGCCCCTGGCTGGCTTGGTGGGTACAGCATATGACTCTTGATCTCAGCATTGTCTGAGCCCCATGCTGGATGTGGAGATTACTTTAAAAAAAAAAAAAGAAAAGAAAATCTAAAAAGAAAAACAAAAAACCCACACTCTTTTACAGAGTTATGCATGCATATGGTAAGAGAAATGAATAATAATTCAAGCAGTTCCATGGACACTACAGCCCAGAGCCCAATTCCCCCACCCCGCCGCATTTCCCCTCCAACCAGCCCTGTGCTTGACCATTTTTCTAGGTTGCCTTCCAAAGACATTCTATGCATATATGCATAGGTTTATGTAGACATATCCCACAGAGGAATTTTAATAATGAATTTGAATGTTCTTCTTTGGTGGGGGCGGGGAGTCCATTAAAAAGTAAAATATGTTCATTGTAGAGAACGTTGAGGGGAAAAAAAAAACAACACAAAAAGTAGAAAAGCAGAACAAAGCCTGAGCAGCAAAGGCAATCGCTGCTCACATTTTCAACCCAGGATTTCTGCTTTAATAAGAAAAACAAATAACATTTGAGTGGCATGGTAAAAAGCCGCTGGGCGTTCTCCACCGTGTTCCATCTGCCCCCTCTCAATGGCATAATATTTGAAATAATGCGGGTTGTTATTCCTTCAAGTGAGCAAACAGGGATTTGGGGAGCTAGTCCCAGAAAGCAAGATCTCCGGGCTCTAGTGCTCCTTTCCACATCCACTCCTCCCTTTTTCTCCCCCATCTCTCCGCCGCAGGAGGGGGACCACCTCCCTGCCCAGCAGAGACAAAACCTGGCTTCCCGCCTTTGTCAGCCAGAGGCAGGTTCCCCTGACAGGGGCCACCACCAGGCACAGTGACTCACGCTTTTACGTCCTGGCCCGATGGGGGGTTCCTCTCTCTCCTCCTGCTGCTGAGATGGGGACCTGGTGAGGAAGGTACGGAGCACATTGAGAGCCCTGGCACTGGGGCCAGAGGGCCCTTTGGCAACTGTGGGACTTCTGCTTTCTGTATCTTGAATGCCCGAGAAATGCATGTGCACGTAGCAAGTGTTCTGTAATGCTCTTACCATTCTGGTGCTCTTGGCGGGGGAGGAGGCAGAGAGGACCCGGCTCTGTCTTCTGAGGGCCATGTCTCCACACTCCCCATTCCCAGGCTACTCTGCCCATAATCCCCAGCTTCCCAGAAGCACACAGTTATTTGCTCATGCTGTACCCTCTGACCCTCTTCTCAGGCTTTCCCGGCCGAGGAAATCTTTCTCATAGTCCAGGATTCAGAGGTGAAGCCTCTAGGGATCTTCCTACAAATACACCTCCACCCTCAGTCCAAATAAACCTCTTCCTCCTCTGGATCCGGCACCACCGGACACTGGATGAACACGCTGGATTCAAAGGATTTGGGTAACCCAGGGGTCCTCCCCAGATCCTCCAGCTGACAAGGGAACTAATGAGTTCCTTAAAGTTGCATCCACAACCCTCCTTTCTCCCTTCCCAACAGAACCCTCTGGCCAGCCCCCTTAGTCTGGGAAAGCCCACCCCCATATCAGTTCCAAGCATGTAGATGGAGAAGGCAAAGCCAACCAGCTCCTGGCATTGTTTTGGTGCTGTTATTGGTCCAGGGATGACCCTAGGACACAACTTGTCCAGTCAGACTTAAGAGAAAACTCTAGATGTCTGGTATAGAGGCACAACCTCTTCCTTTTGCTGGGGAAGAGTAAGGATGCTTGACAGTCTACGTGTTGCCTGCAGCCATCTTGCCACCAAGAGGGTAGCTGACTTTAGACTGGTTCCAATGTGCAGAACAGGACACAGAAAACTCCTGGGTCCTTAAGCCATCATCAAGCCATGGAATCAACCAATCCTGAGGCCAGGAATACGTCAGGACTTCCTGTTGGTGAAATAATAAATTGCCTTAATGTTTCAGCCTACTGAGTCAGGTGTCCACATCACTGACCGCAGCACAAGAGCTCACATTTAACATTTTGAGCACTTCCTATGCTCCAGGCACTGTTTTGAGAGCTTTACGTGCCTAAACTCACTTAACACTCACAACTGCCCTCGTGGGTAGATGTGATCCATGTCATAACTCAGAGCACATTTTCTGGAGGGAGACCTCCTGGGTTTCCACAGCTCTGCTACCTACTGTGGAAACGTAGCCAGCTGCGTCCCCTCCTCTGCCTTGGCATCCTCGCCTGAAAATAGCACCTGCTTCACAGGGTTGTAGCACGGGTTAAAACAGGATAATTCACAGAGTCCTTGTACCTTAGCCTTTATGCCATTATTCTCATTTTATAGACGAAACCAAGGCCCAGAGAGTCTAGGACAGGACCTAAGTCTCCATGTGCAGTACGTGAGTCAAACCTGTATGATCGAACTCTTCAGTCTGTAGTCTCCACCACCAGCTTCGGAGCCCTGCTGGCCACGTGGGGAGAAGCCCAGGAGATGAGCAGCTTACAGCCGGGTGGCCCATCTCATTGGCCTCCCGGGACCGCATCCATTGAATGGGCACTCTCCAGACCCATCGAGGGCCTCGTGTGTGCTGTCCACACCCCCACTTCCAGTTCTGGAACACCACCGCCCATAAGTGGTACAAGGGCCCGGGTGTGGCTGGCAGTTGATCTAGGAGGTTAGGGATGACAGTGTGGGGAGCCACCGCTAAACAAATGAAATTTGATTATCAAATATCCTTTGTCTCAAAAGTCCGGCCAACATTTCCACCCGGGGGAACACAGGACTCTGGACAGGCTGCCTTTCTTCAGGCCTCATTTGGCTGCTCTTGTCCTTTTCTCCCATTTGCGGTCGCAAGTCTTCCCCGTTTCCTTGGCCGAGGCCTTCCTGTAGGCTGTGGCCAGGGAGAGGGCAGTGCCCTTCGCATCCGAGGTGGCCGCCCGTGTATATGGCCACGCAAAGACCCTCCTCTTCACGGAGGAATGCTGGGGCCAGGTTTCAATGTAACATGCCTCCCTCGGCCAAGTCCGTCAGCATCTTGAGGCTCTGGGTTGTGTGGATTCCGGCCTCTGGCTCCGGGCCCCAGTCTTATTCCAGTGAGTGTCCACGGAAGGAAGACAAAGTCAACGCACGCTGAGTCCTTCCCGACCCCGTGACTCCCCCCATCTCCCCGGCTCCCCCCACCTCTCCATGAGTCAGTACAGAAGCCAGGCCTCAGAGCCTTTCCTGTTCTCTTCCCAGGCTCCGGAAGAACGGCAGGATGGGAGCTGCACCCAAGCCATTTTTGGACTTGGCCGAGTGGCAGGTGTTGGCAAGCTGTCTCTAGGGGCTAGGCGAATTGCTCAACTCCCCACATCCCACAGCCAACCTCCTTCTCCTAGCCCGAAAATGGGAGAATCCCATCCCAGGAGATGAGTAAGGGATGCCCATGGATAGGTGGGAACACTGTGCACCCCAACTCCTGAATAGAGAGGACAGGGTCAGAGAAGTTCAGAAGATGAATCTGGAGCCAGAGGACCTGGGTTCAAATCCCCTAGCATTTTCACTTTCTGCCTCAGCTGCCCCATCTGTTAAACAAAAAAATGGGGGATGCCTGGGTGGTTCAGTCAGTTATGTGTCTACTTTCGGCTCAGGTCATAATCCTAGGAACCTGGGATTGGGTCCCACATCAGGCTCCCTGCTCAGCAGGGAGCCTGCTTTTCTCTCTGCCTGCTCTGCCTCCTGCTCCCCCTGCTTGTGCTCTCTCTCTGACAAATAAATAAATAAAATCTTTAAAAAAAAAAACAACAGGGATGCTAATAGTCCCTCCCTCCAAGGTGGCGAGGAATAAATAAATTCATATCTGTAAAGCACTCAGAAGAGCGCCTGGCACATAAAAAGGCTGCCTTTCTTCAGGCCTCATTTGGCTGGCTGGTTCAGCGGGTAGAGCGTGCAACTCTTGATACGGGGTCATGAGTTCAAGCCCTCCGTTGGGTGATGGAGCCTCCTTTAAAAAAAAAAAAAAAGCACTAAGTTCGTGTTTGTTTAATAAAAAACATAGATTTGGTAAATATTTAGTGAGGGCCCCCCATGTGCCATGTTCTGAGGATATGTCGATAAGCAAGAACAAGAAGGACAGACCGATTCGGTAGGGTGGGATGGGGCCCAGGAATCTGTTAGCACATAGCCTCCACACTCAAGTCCAAACTTCACTGAACTAGTGAAGAAACTGAGGCACGGGAAGGGACAGGCCATGGGCCAGCTATTCTTGTAGCTGGAGAATAACAACAGAGGCACTAAAGCTTACAGAGTACTTCTAATGGGCCAGACACATCATCGTTTTATTAGCGTCTTGTCCTTGTCCCCAGGGTATAAGCGAGAAACAGAGCACAGAGAGGTTAAGTAACTTGTTTAAGGTCACACTGTTAGGAAACGGTAGAGCCAGGACTGAACCTTAGGCAGCCTGGCTCAGCAAACAGCCAAATAAAACTAATAATTAACTGTTGTCTCTTGGGTGTCCACAAAGGTACTGCAAATACATCACCTTCTTTCACCCTCCCCCACCCGATAAAGTGGGTACCATCACTGTCCCCATTTCACAGATGAAGGAACTGAGGCCCAGGGAGAGGATGCGATTTACCCAAGTTCTCGCAACGAAGCTGTGGCACAGCTGGGGTTTCTAGAAACTAGGCTCATCTTGCCTCCCCAGACCTCTTAATTCCCAACCACTTTCCCTGGCCTGGCTGGAGCCTATTCTGTCACCCTCCATCCCTTCTGGGCCCAGGGCAGGACGTGCAGAGAATGCAGACGCCATTGAACCACAGTCTGGACAAACAAGCATTATGAGCAGAGTCCTTCTGCCAAGCAGAGAGAGCCCTAGAATGTAGCCAGAGCCAAGGGGATGCTGTTCTGGCCCAGCACAACCCTGCTCCCTGCAGCCTGACTCCGAGATTCCGGATTCTCTGAGAAGCCTGGACTCCTCCAGGCTCAGAACACACCAGTGGTAACAGCCTTGCTCAGCTCTTCTGGATCGTCCACACACCTTCTGTGAGGGTTGGACTTCACAACAACCTTATGAAGAAGGTTCTAGCATTATGTTCATTTTGCATGGAGCAGGACAGTTGAGTGTGAAGAGCATTGACTCTGGAGCCGGAAAGCCTGAGTTCCAACCCCAGCTTGGCCACTTCCGGGTCGTGGCCTCAGGCAGCACTTAACCTCTCCGGGCCTCAGCTCTCCTGTCACTAGAATGAGGACAATAATTGTTCCTCAGCCTCACAGGGCGGGTAAGAAAACTCCAAGTGCCAGGACATGGAAAGCACTTAGAACAATGCCCAGCACATAAATAAGCACCACGTGTTTGCTATTTTAAGGAAACCGAGGCTCAAGGAAGTTTTGTGACTCGTCACTCAAGGGCCATGTAGAAGATTCGGGGCTTGAACTCAAGTCTGTTTGCCTCCAAAACAGCCCTCTTGTCACATGTGAGGGGCAGAGTCTCCTGATGGGCGAGCAAGGTACTTAGGCTGAGGGAAGACAGACATTTTAGGTTGAGGAAAAACAGCATTTGCACAGAGGTGGAAATGGGCTGCAGAGCTGCCTGCTGCTGAGACCATCCCCACCCCCACAGCGCCAACACCCAGCCACGAAGGCAAGACTGAAGGCAAGTCATATCAGTCCAGAAGCATTTCTTGAGCACTTACTCTGTGCTGGGCCAGGCACCGGGCACTAAGAACAGAACAAATACCAAAGGTCTTGCTCTCAAGAAGTTCAATAATCTAGTGGAGGAGCTGGGTATAGAAGCAAGCAAATCACCAGCCAAATAATGCTTCCAGAAGGGACAGGAGCAAAGAGCAAATTCTCCCCAGGGAGGTGCTGGGGAAGGCTCCATGAGGGAACTGGCATATGAACTGGACGTTTAAGAGCTGAGCAAGGACAGGAATGCCTGGGTGTCTCACTCGGTTGAGTGTCTGTCTTCAGCTCAGGTCATGATCCTTGGGTCCCAGGATGGAGCCCCTTATCAGGTTTTCTGCTCAGTGGGAAGTCTGCTTCTCTCTCTGCCTCCCTCCACTTGTGCTCATGCTCTCTCTCTCACTCTCTCTCTCTTTCTCTGTGTCAAATAAGTAAATCTTAAGAAAAAAAAAAATGCTGAGCAAGTACAAAAGGGGAAAGTGAGTCCACCCCAAGTAGAGTGCCCCACAGAAGTCACCAAGCCCGTGGGCTGTTTGGGGGAATGATGAGTCCAGAGCAAGGCAGATGGGAATGCAGAAGTGGTTTGAGGCCACAGGAGGGAAGACCACTGTATTGGTTGTAAGTCCTGGGTTGCCAGGGACAGAAAACACAATTCCAAGAGTCTTAAATGAAAATGTAATGTATAGACTCAAGAAACAAACAAACAAACAAACAAACAAAATAATTCAGCTTATCTGCTTCAGGTACAGCTGGATCTAGGGGTTCAAATGATGCCACCAGGACTTGGTTTCCCATCTTTCTGCTTCCTTTGTTAGCTTCACTGCAGAGCAGGTTCTTTCCAAATGAAGGCAGCTCCAGGCTTATACCCTCCCAGTTCCAAGCCCTGTGGAAGGAAAGAGTCATTCCTCCAAATGTTTAAACACAGATTCTGAAATTCAATCACCCTGGAGTGGTTTGGGTCACATGCCTGTGCCTGAACCAGTCACTGTGTGGGGGTGGGGAAGAAAACGCTCGTTGGCCAAACTGGGGTCACATGGCTATCCCCAGGTGTGAGCCCCACCCAAATCACAGGGATTGAGAATGGGGGAAAAATGGCTTCCTAGGTGAATTTCAAACAACAGTTTATCTGCAGCCATGCTGGCAACCTCTGCTTTCAGAAATTCAAGTTCTTATTAATATATTCTCCTATTCCACAGTAAGTAGTTTGGTGAATTTCAAACATCAGTTTATCCGCAACCATGCTGGCAACCTCTGCTTAGATGGCTTCCTAGGAATAAAAGGATTAGAAGATCAGAAGAAGGAATAGATGCTGGGCAAAGGTGGCGGTCTGGACCCCAAGGCCATGGTCCTTTGGGCAGTGGGCAGCTGGTGAGGGCTTTAATTCACTGATCAGCTTAGATTAGATTTGTGCCGGGTGAGTGGAGGGGGACAGATATATTTGTGGGAAGATGCAAGTCCCTTTAAGAGATCCTGGAAGACGGGGCACCTGGGTAGCTCAGTAGGTTAAGCCTTTGCCTTTGGCTTGGGTCATGATCCCCCCTGCATCGGGCTCTCTGTTCAGCAGGGAGCCTGCTTACCCTCTTCTGTCTCTGCCTGCCTCTCTGCCTGCTTGTGATCTCTGTCTGTCAAATAAATAATTAAATAAAAATCTTAAAAAAAAAAAAAAGAGAGAGAGAGAGAGAGAGATCCTGGAAGCCTGGGCAGAAGGCATAGAGAAGGGGGGGATGCAAAAGATGCCTGGCTGGGATGCCCCAGTTGTTACTGGAAGGGTTTTTCAAGGACCAACACCACGTCAGCCTCTTGCTATGGGCCCGCAGATGCCAACAAGAGCGTGGGCTGAGGGCCCAGCCTTCCTCCCCGCTCAGAACCCCATGACTAACTCTTTCCCTCCATCTGCTCCCACACTTACTCAGCACCCCCCATCCCTACTCTGGCCCCAGGCCCCAGAGACCCTGATCTCCTGTGGCTCCCATTGTGGGTGGTCAGCTTGACATCAGGTCGTCGTGAGGGGGTGGCTCAGCACCTCTACCTCTCCCAGCCTTGGCAGCCCCTTCCTTAGTTTCTGATCTCCCACTCCACACCCCCCAGGCCTGGGACATCACCTCCCAGGCTACAGGCAGGCCAGCTCCTCTCTCTGGTGAAAGGAGCCTTTGTGAGATCAGCCTGAGAGCTGGCAGGCGCTGGGCTGGCCCACGTGGCTCTCCCAAAGGCCCTCATCCAGCCATTCCTGTTTCTGGCCACTTGGGCCTTTCCGGAGAGCAGGGAGGAGGCCAAAGGGGGCTTGAGTCGCTAGGGGGGACTTCTGGGCCTGCAGCAGCCAGGCTCCCCGTATAGGCTACATCCTGGTTTCCATCTGCCTGGGGTCTGAGGGAGGAGCCTGGGGGGCAGGGCTGGCTGCTGGAACCTTCAGAAACTTGGAACAAGAGGGCCTTGCCAGCTGGACCCCAGCAGATCTGGGGCTTTCGCCAAACTGAAAGCCATGGTGTGCCAGACAAGGCCAGAACCCTGTTGCCCAGCAGCCCAGCCAAACTTGGAGAGCTATGGAGGGAGAGGCAGGGCACTGAGGCCATCCAGGAAAGGTTATGAGGTTTGGGGGTGGGTGGTAAGAAAGGGAAGAGCTTAGGATTTACAGCGTCAGCACAGACTGCCAGAGATCTTCCAGACTGAACCTGTGGTGTTGTGTCACAATACTGGGCTACTGTTTATTGAGTACTTACTAAGTATTGGGCACTGTGTCAGAAACTTCATATACATCATCTCATTTATCCTCATACCAACCATATAAGGACAATACTATCTATCCATGGGGCTGTCTCGTACGATTGTCCAGCTTGTTCACTGCACAAGGGTCCCTGCCAAGGAAGACATGCGAAGGCCACCCTGCAGACCTGTGTCTATACCAAGATCCTATTCACCTTATGTCCCAGCTGAGGGAAGCAGACTCTGAGGAGATGAAATGACTGGTTCAAGGCCCCAAAACTAACACATCGCAGACAGAGGCTTCAAACTCAGGTCTGTCTGACTCCAAAACCTCTAACTTAACCAGGACACTCTGTGTTCAGGCCTGTTCACCTGGACTCCTCTCTACTTCCCTCTTTCCTTCAGACTCAACTGCTCAGAGTTTGCAGGGTGGTGTAAGCAAAAGCCTGGACTGGGAAGCAGGCCACTGGCTCACAGTCCTGGCTCTGCCTCTCCACGCCTCGTGCTCCTCATGAAATGAGGGGTGGGTATGCCAAGCAGAGCTCTTCAGGAGGAAGCAACAGAAACCAGCTTTGGCTTTCTTAAACAATATCAACAACAAAAACAAATGCCCTGGAGGGATCTGGGGCTGCCCACAGAATGGGAGGAGGAGGTAAACCAGGCCTGGGAAAGGCCAGAAACCATGGCCACTCAAGGATCCAGCAGCAGGGACCAGGGAACGGCACCTTGAGGGGAAGGGTTGCAGCAGCCTCACACAACTCATGCCCGTGGCAAGGGGAAGGATGGTCGGTCTTCCGGTAGGAATGACCCGAATCATGTGGGCTCTGGGAGAGAAGCTTCTGGAAGGCCGCAAAGTAGCAAAAGATGCAGGTAGCATCTCTCTGTTCCTCCCAGCTGGGGTGGAGAAGGAGGCTGAGCCCAGCTGCCTTCTCCTCCCCGCTCTGCCACTGACTGGTCATATGTCCTTGGGCAAATCACTTTTCCCTCGGGAGCAGACTTTCTTTATCCATAGAAGGAAAGTGATCATCTTCAGGGCCTTTAGTAACCCATCCCAGAGGAATTTGGGATGTTAAAAGATGGTCCTGGGAGCAATTGCTCAACCTGAAAGAATGAATCACGAGTGGTGGAATTTCAGGCATCCGTGAAGATGGTATTGGGTGGGGTTTTGTGAGTCACACCCAGTGGAAAAACACCCACCACACCTGGGAGACTGAGCAAGGAGAGGGGCAGCTCACGCTCAGGGCCCCCCACCTCATGCCTCTGGAACCTTCGGCATGAGTGGGCTGTGGGGCCGCTTGCTCGGGGGCAAGAGGTGGGTCACTTTGGAGATTTCATTCCCTGGAGGTGTTCCAGGCAGAAAGAAAATATGGCCAGCCAACGGGAGACATGCGGCCTCTGGACCCCTCATGTCCCAGAGCCTTTGTTGAAGGGACACACAGATTTGTGACTGCACATGGAGGATATCAATGTGC
The DNA here is from genome assembly GCF_020171115.1 of Neogale vison. Classification (NCBI taxonomy): domain Eukaryota; kingdom Metazoa; phylum Chordata; class Mammalia; order Carnivora; family Mustelidae; genus Neogale; species Neogale vison. Next base: position 18,230,779 of record NC_058092.1, on the reverse strand, counting down.
AAGGAGGACAGCAATTCTCCTTTCTGGGCCTCAGTTTCCACCTCTGTCAAGTTCGGATAAGGTCACCATTATAGCAGCTTTCTGGGCCCTTCTGAGGAGCAAATGGAACCACAAATAAGAGAGAAAACCTCAGGAACTGTAGGGCTCCGGTGCTGAGGAAGGACTGACTTGGAAGCTTCCCGGGGCAGGGCCTGTGTCTGCCTTGTGACCGGCTGTGTCCTCCGTGCACCATGGGGTCCCGCCTACAGCAGGGGCCCAAAGTGTTGGTTGAATATTAGTAGCTCACAGGTCATCGGTACTTATGTTCCAAGCTCTGCTCTAAGAATTTTCCACGTATGTACTCTTTAATCTTTACAGTAAAATAGATACTGTTCTTTTCTCTATGTAGAGATAAAATTGGAAGCACAGAGCCTGTGTCACCTGCCCACGGCTCTGCCACTAGGAAGAGGTCGAGCTGGGCTTTGAACCCAGATGGCCTGGCTGTGGGGGTCTGTGCTCTCAGACATTAACTCAAGCTGCCTGGATGGCTGAGTAAGTGAAAGAGTACGTGAATGAACGCTCGTGGGCATTTACAAATGAGTTCTGGGTTTAGACTTCTCAAATCTCTGCGCTGGGGACGCAAGCCAAAACTTCTCGTTTTTATTAATCTATCAGCAGGTTCTGGTATTTTCCAGAAGGTGCATCACAAATGCATCAGTGCGTCCCAAACCGGTCTTCTCCCCTTCCTCCCAACCTACTCATCCATCCTCTTCCTCTCTCTCCCTACCTCCCCACCCCCAATTTCAGCTCACACTGTCCCTGAGGACAGTTGCCAAGATAGAAACTTCCAAGTCTCCGTGGATATCTTTCCATCTCTCACCTGGACAGTCTTCAAGCCCCTTCCTCAAGGTCATAGCAGACACTTGATCTCATACCAAGTTCATCTCATACCAAGTCCTAGTTGGCCCCGTTGTGCTCTAAGAGTTCCTGAAGTTGGCTCCCTTATCCCATCCCACTGTGATGGGATCCATGGCTTGTCCCCGGGTCCAAGGAGACTATTGTTGCGAAATGGTTTGACCAAAACTCAGTAGCTTAGAACAAAATTATTTTGTTGTTTTTTTCCTCACAGCTCTGGGGGTTCACTGGGCCTATCGAGGCATTCTTGCTCAGGTTTTTTTGTGCATTTGCAGGCGTGGTGAATGGCGTTGGAGCAATCTTGAGGCTTCCTCAAGCCCATGGCTGGTGGCTGCCACTGGTTGTGAGCCGGAATCTTGGTTGAGACTGGTTGGCCAGAACCCCTACACTTGGCCTTTCAGTGTGCCCTGGGCACAGCGTGGCAGCTGGATGCCAAGAATAAGTGTCTCTAGGAATAGGAAGTAGAACCTACCAGTCTCTTAAGATTTAGGTCTTTCTTACCATATTCTATTGGTCTAGCAGTCACAGGACCAATACCCGAGAAGAGGGCAAAGAAAAGGAGTGTCAGAGCATTTGGGGGCATGTTTTATTATTATTATTATTTTTTTTTAAAGATTTGATTCATTTATTTGAGAAAGAGAGAGCGCATGAGCAGGGAAGAGGCAGAGGGAGTGGGAGAAGCAGACTCCTTGCTGAGCAGGGAGCCCATGCAGGACTCGATCCCACGACTCCAGGATCATGACCTGAGCCGAAGGCAAACGCTTAACCAACTGAGCCTCTCACGCGCCCCATGGTGGGGGGCATGTCTTAGAGCCACACACCTTCTCATCTCTCTGGGGACTCTCGTGGTGGGAGTCTGTTTCCCCCAGCTTGCCTCTGCGATTCTTCTTTTCCATGCGACCTTCCTCTGCTGGATTTACTACCCTTCAGCTCAAGACTCGCCTCGCTTGAAGGCCCTTTCCTGGCAATCCAAAGGTCAAAGCCCCCGTTTCTTGAATTTCCCCAATGTCACGTATCCGGATGCAGGGGACAAGCACTGACTCCTGGGTGGTGGGTGAGTGGCGCGACACTGCCCTGCGACCTCGAGCAGAGGCCTTCCAGCTGCACAGCAGACCTCTCTGCTCTCCACGGTCCTTCGGCCATCCTAGCCACACACCCCCGCCCCGGCCTCCCTCCTGCCTGGGCCCCATCTTCCCACCAGACTGCTAGACCCTCCCCAAGCCTCAACCCACTCACTTCTTCTCTTTCCTCTCCCTTTCCTGGTTCCACACCCTTTCACACCACGAACAACTATGATCTCTCCCCACTCCTTCCCAGTGCCTCCCAGCTGCGTCCACAATTGCAGTGTCTTTTTAGCCAAGAGAGCTGCTGCACACAGGCGGTTCCCTCCCCTAGGAGGCAGTTCCCTCTCCTAGGAGGAATTCAGTTACCAGAATGCTCCCCCTTCTTCACTCTCGGGGGTTAGAAGAGCCCCAAGAGATTCCTCTCACTCAACATCTGACCATGTTCTTGGGAGCCGTATTACTTCTCATGTTGGTCGTGGATGTGCCCTAGGGGTCGTGTGGTCAAATGTGTGTGGGAGACCCTGGTTAAGTTGGAACAGGCCTTCCCTGACTGCAGCACCATCTACTAGCACTTTCTGTGAGCAAGGACATTCTCCGGTTGTTTCTGTACTACATGGTAACCACCAGCCGTACATGTCTATCAAGCCCTTGGTTTTATGGCTCATGAGACAGAGGTAATGAATTTTGAATTTTAAATTTTAATGGATTTTAATTAATTTTAAGTCATCACATGTGACCAGTGGCTACCATATTGCACAGCCTAGCCTCAGTCAGAGTCTAATATTTGACTTAGTGTTAAATGGTTTTTTTCCCAACATGTTTGGCCAAAGATTCGGTCTCTCTCTCTCCCTCTCTTTTTGTAGTATTCCCTTAACCCTTTTCTTTTTTGCGGTTTGGGAAATGCTCTTCTGGTCCAATCCTTATTCGACAGCTGAAGGAACTGATCTCTGGAAGGAGAAGAGACTTTCTTAAGGTCACACAGCAAGTCAGATGCCCAGCTGGGACTTGAACTCAGTGGAGTTCCAGCTTTGCCCCTCTGGTCTTTGGACAGCTTTCAGCTCTGGGGCAGGACCTCACACATACATGGACTCCTTTCATCCTCTCAATAATCCTGTGAGCTGGGAATCATTGGGGGAAACTGAGGCTCAAAGGGAGGAAGCGACTTACCCAAAGCCATATATGTGGCCATACTTGAAATGAGCAGAGCTGTGCCCAAAACGTACAATCAGCAGGAAAAAGGTGGGGAAGCGCCAGGAAGGAGAAGAATAAGTCATGTAAACAATGAACAAAGTATTGGGGCGGGGGTAGGAGCACAGGGAACTGGCCTAGGCCCAGAGGAAAATCAGGATAAGCAGAGAAAACTTTTGTGTAAACCAAAGCTAAAAATGACCCCAACCAAGGCAGTCCAGGGAAGGGGCGGGCCTCCGGTCTTGGGCGGCCATTCTATAGGTTGGCTGGCATCCAATGGCGAGGGTGGGGCGGGCAGCTTGGTGTGAATGCTCTGACCAACGGGGGCAGCCGTGACAAGAAGGCGAGTGGGAGAACCAATCAGATCCTCTCTTATATGGGGTTTGGATTACAAGATGTAAAAGTTGTTTATAGCCACAGAATGAGGGAGCAGTTGGGTTACCTTGACCTAAGCTTGCGTAAACACTGCAGTCACGGACTTGAGCACATGAGCAATGGCTGGTTTGAAAGAAAGGATGACTTAAGAGCCCTCCACCAGTAATGAGTAATTAGGGACAATGGAAGATATTGTGCCGTGTGGGTTAGTAGGAGCTCCATCATGGAGATATGCAAGACTTCTGTCTGGGAAGGTGGGGGCTGGGATGGGACTTAGCTCAGCTGACTGGACTGGGGAGGCATCACTTCCTCCACCATCCACATTGGCCTTACAGAAGCCACCCCATGCTCAGCCTGCTCCCGCGGTGGATGGTGGCCCCTGGCCCAGGGGTGGCTGCCAACCCCAGCTGCTCAATCAGGTTCACTCTTCTAGAATTTGCGATAGAGACCTACGTAGGTACCAGTCCCTGTTGACTGTCTGAACGGAGAGGACCCGAAAAGCTGGACTGGAGGCAGCCAGAAGCCTTTCCAAAGCTAACGCACTGGGGGGGGGTGGGTGAGGGTGGGGAGTCATGACATTTTTGATTTTCTGGTTTTGTTTCTGGCCTCTTGGGAGCTCTAGCTGCTGTTTCCTGTCCTTGCCTTGCACAAGGATCCTGCCAGTATGTCCACCCTCACCCCCACCCCCATTTATGCTTCAGCAGGCTGGGCTGAGTGGATTCTGTCCTTGTAATTGAAGTGGGGCCAGTGTGTGCTCAGTGTGACTGCGCGGTGGGGGAGTCATGTATTAGCTGTTGTGCCCGCGAGAGCCCATGTTCTTTGTGAGGTACATACTTGACCCTGGACAAGCCACTTTGTGTGGGGAGGCGCTGGAGAAGAGGCGCTTCTGATGGCCAGCTTTCTGTCGCAATCCTAAGTGCCTCAGAAAAACGGCAATCACTCAAGGAGTCAGTCATTCATTCTGGAAATGTTTGCTGAAAACCTCCTATAGGCCAAGCATTGTTCTAGGCAACAGGGATCAAGCAGTGAATGACACAGACAAAAACAAACAGAACCCTTCATACAGGTTGGCCTCAGTTTCTCTATCTGGAAAATGGTGCATGGAACCAAAAGCTCCTTGAAGTTCCCCTAGACTGAAGTGTCCGTGGTTCACTCACCTGCCCCTAAAACTTGCTTGCCCTTAGCCCAAACAACCTGAATCTGTACTTGAGGCTCCTAGAGGGGGCCGCACAGGGGAGCTGGAACCTGAGAGCAAGGTGGGTGGGCCGGGATGGCTCCCAGGCTCATGTTGCAGACTCTGCCCGGCCTGCCAGCTGGCCTGGCCGCAGCCCCATTCCCGGCCACCCTTCGCCTGTGGTGGCTCAGCGCTCCCGATTTAGCCCGAGGGCTGCCCCACCCGCCCTCTGACTCAGCCTCCTGGGCTTCCCTCACAGCCCACCCTTCACCTGTTGGTGTGGTGGATCCCCAAATTCCAGGCAGAGGTCGAATACCAGGGCCACCACTTTCTGGCTGCATTACCTCAGGCAAGCTTCTTTGTCTCTCTGTGCCTCTGTTTCCCTCTGTGAAATGGGGATAATAATAGTATCTTAGCTCATAGGTGATGGCTGCCACGTAAAGTGTTACTATCTTATTACACCCAGGCTCCTCGTGGAGCAATGGGGCTGGGCCTGGGTTCCACAACGGGAGCCTGTTTTCTCCTCTATGAAGTGAGGATAGTAAAGATGTTGGAAGGATAATAGGCAAAGCAAAATGTCTCTGCGTGTGTTTGAATTCACTCTGCCTCAACAGATGGACGACCTTGAGAATCTCTCTTCTCCTCTGAGGCAGAGCCCTCCTTCCTCACAAGCAAAACCTGGATGTTGTTTGCCTTCTCTTGGCACCTGGGGCTGCCAGGAGAGTCCCACCGCAGGATGGCCCCCCACCCACATTTACCCCTTCCCTCCAAGGGGTGTTGTTCCCTTACCCACTGATCAGTTTAGGCAATCTTGGCCAATACGAGGTGAGGGGAAGTCTGCAGGGATGCTGAGAGGGTCTCACCCCTCTTAAAATGGGTGACAGGGAGGAGAGAGTTCCCTGTTTGTCTCCGGGTGCCAGTGTGGGTCCCCGACATCCTTGCAGCTATTTGGGGACTGTGAGGAAGGGATGGGCCAAGGTGTCAAGGAAGAAGCCCACAAAGAAGGAAAGAGCCCGTGCCCTGATGGCCTGTGACGTCCTTGGATTACCGAGCCGGAATTTGCCAAATGTAGAACTTTGGGGGTTTTGTGAGATGAATGTCTTTATCATTTAAGCCACTTTGGGTAGGCTTTTCTGTTACTTGAATCCTAACAGGCAGACTCCCCTGAGCCTCCGTTTCCTTACCTATAAAATGGAGAGGACAATTCCCACCTCCCGGTTACTGTGAACAGTGAAAAGTCTAATGGCCTCTGCATAACCAGGGCTTGCTTTCATTTCTTTCTGGCCGGCCCAGGTCCAGGCGCCCCGGGGCCACGTGGCTGAGTCAGTCACTTCTTCCTGCTGGTGTGGCCCCAGCTCCCCAGTGTGCCTCTCAGGCTGATTGTGTGTTCCCAGTGGGTCGGCTCAGGGAGCACCAGCGCCAATATCAACCCTCCTTCCCCACAACCCGCCAACACACACACACACACACACACACACACACAGAATCAAAGCAAACCAGGGCACCAGCGCTGGGTCTCGCACAGAGAGGTGGTGGCTAGGAGCTTGGGCTCCACGGCAGCCAGACCTTGGGTCTGAGTCACAGTAGTGCCACCGCCTAGAAGTGTGTCATCAGTTACATTCACCGCTTTACATCTCAGCTGTTTGGTCTGTAACCTGGGAATCACAGTGGCACCTGTCTCACAGACGGGCTGTGATTAAATGGGCAAAGTGGTCAGGTGCTTGGCACCTGTGAGTGGCCCGAAAGGGGCAGTTCCCTTCCATCCTTGAGTCCCCAGCTTGGCCCACTACAGCTTCTGGGTCTTTCAGAGCCTGTCACTTCAGGGATTATCCTTTCCAGCTCCTTTTTGGTTTTGTTTGTTTGGTTGGTTTTTAGTAGTCCAACTTCCTCAGATAAAATCTTGTGTGAAGGAACACTCATAGCAGCTTCGTTTCTAATAGCTAAAAACCGGAACGATCCGAACTGCCCCCAGCGGGTCAATGGGTGAACAATTTGTAGGGTTTGCACGCAATAGAATACTGCCCAGCATTACAAAGGAACGACCCACTGAGCCAGGAGCCAACATAGAGGAATCTCACAATAGTTGCGCTGAGTAAGAGAAGCTGGAAGAAAGAGAGTATCTACTGTGGGCTCCTGCTTACGTAAAATTCTAGAAAAGGCAATGAGAGAAGGAGATCAGTGGTTTCTGAATCACGGAATGGGGGAGGGTTAAAGAAGGACAAGGGGAAACTCTTGAGTGGTTGGAGATGTTCACTGTCTTGACCATTGATGGACAAAATTTATCCAATGGTACACTTTAAACATGTCCATTTATTTGTTATCTGCTTTCCCTTGGTAAAGCTGTCAAAACAAAACCCAGAAATCTCACGTGAAAACCGAATGTGTAAAAGTTATAAGAATGGAACGGCTCCGGGTGGTGGGGGCGAGGCCTGGAATCCCAGCGCATGCCCTTGGCCTCTCCTCCTCTCCTCCGCCCCCTCTCCCACCTTCCCTCCCCCACGCCCCCACTCAGGAATATCCACAGCCCGCTTGGCCTTGACTTAGCACAGTTGGAAAAAACACAAATGCTTTTGAGGAAGGCAAAGGGCCTTGCTCAGAGTCACACAGCCTGAGCGGAGTGCAGCCAGGGGCAGAAGCTGTGTTTCCTTCCTGTGTAGCCAGAACTCTTTCCAGTTAGGTGCCTGGGATTGGGGGATCCGGTGCATGTCCATCAAAGACCTCGAGGAGGAGCCCAGAGCAGGAGCAAGACATGGTCTGAGGTTTGAGTGTGTGCACAGCCCTAGCAGGCCCCAGGCTCTTGTTCTTAAGGACCGTTCGCTCTCGCTGGGAGCAAGACAGACTTGGGGTTCAGGAGGAATCAGGGACACGAAATTAAAAAGGTGGCTTGGTGTGACATCCCCAGGCTGGAGTACTATTGATGGCCTCGGTAGGGCTGGGAAGTGTCATCCCTGATGGAGGTTGGTGTCCCCTTGGTAAGACAGGCTGTGGGGGCTGGTCAGTGAGACCAGGGTACTGCAAAGACAGGGACTGAGAGGGGAGGAGTAGAGCCAACCCATCCAGGCCTTTCTATGGCTGATGCTGGGTCAGGCGATGACAGACTTCCCCACCCGTGAGCCCTCTGGAATGCTTGGAACTCAATGATGACAGTCCAGAAGTTTCCCTTCCCCTGCAGGGCCCTGGACTGGAGGGAAAGTTCTAGATAAGCACCGAGGGCTTTGGCCTTTCATCCTGCTCTGCCTCCTCTCTCTGGGACCTCTTGTGTGCAGGGGTGGAAACAGCCACTCTGGGCCCCTTGGCCCGCCCTCTTGAGCCTGCCCACTTCCGGCCTCAGCTCCTGCGCAGCTGGGATTAAGGAAAACAATGATCTATTAGACTTAACAGCTCTCGGCAGTCTGCAAGAAATGCCCACATAGGTCTTCACTAAAAATGTCTCTCCCTGGTCCTCACACTTCAGGCGAGAATCCTTATCCCCATTTTACAGACACGGAAACAGGTCCAGAGAGACATGTGGTTTACCCTGGCCACGGGGTAAGTGCTCAGTTTGTTCAGGAACCCAAGGCTCTGACCAACTTGCTTTGGGCCAGCCTATTCCCACCTACCCTTGTGCTCCGTAAATACCCAGAGACACTGTCGTGGGACAGGCTCGGGGACATTCAAGCTGCGTTGGAGCTTCCTTTTGCTGCATTTTCTGTACTTACTTTACGCCCTAGATTCTGGTTTCCTTGTCTGTAAAAGGGGGTAATAATAGTAACCAGCCATCAGGGTTGGCGTGTGAAGGACCACAACGGTCACACATGAGGCGCTTGGCACATGGTGGATGAAGAGCGAATGACAGCGGCTGTTTTGTGGACCTTGCAGCTCTGGCTCCTCCAGACTCCATCCTGGCTGTGTGGAGAAGCAAAGGAGATGGCAGACGGCAAAGGGTGCGCCGTGGGTGCCTTCCTCTCCCCTGGGAGGTGGATGGTCACACAAGACCCAACTGTCCGAAGGGAGGCTTCTCCTGAAACTTCCTGTCTGCTTTGGACCATAGGGAACTAAGAACATCCGAAAGCATCTCAGACACGCTGGTCCAAACTTCTGCTTTCCTCAGGGAAAACCTGGAGGCCCAGAGAGAAGCAGGGACTTGCTCAAAGTCACACAGCAAGGCAGGGTGGAGACTGACCTAGAATTCTTCCCACTAGGCCTTGCGATTCCTCGGTGCCCAACCCCTCTCCCCCGCCCCAAAGCGGACTGACCAGGGGAATCCTGGGAATTGTGGCCGATTGTTCAAGGGCAAGTCTAGGACATCAGACTCATGTCTTAGCAGGAGGAGCAAGTGGAAGGACGAAGAGGATGAGTCATGAGTCAAGAGAACAGGGTGGTTCTCCCACCGCCATCTTCACTGGTGATGGAACCATGGCATCTATTTTGTTGTAGGATGAAGGACCAGAGGCACAGAGGGCCTGTCCTTCCTCTCCCAGAGCCTGGGCCCGGCTCTCACCAGAGCATTTCCGAGGGACACAGCCAGACAAGGTGGATCTGGAGAATGAGATGAGGAAGAGAAAGGCACTTCCCATGAGACACGGGGACCTTTAGGATTTGCATGAATCAGAAAACCCAACTCAAACTAGCTTAAACAATAAAGGGAATCGATGAACACTAATAACTAATTAAATAATAATGTATCCAAGGGTTCAGAGATGGGTCTTCAGGTATGAGCTGATCCAGCAGCTCAAGTGATCTCCCCACAATGATGATTGAAAACTTGTCCATGGCATCTCTGCCACTTCCTTCAAAGGGAGCCTAATTAGGGCTGCCTCGGTGGTGCAGTCAGCTGAGTGTCTGACTCTTGGTTTCCGCTCAGGTGGTGAGCTCAGGGTGGTGAGATCGAGCCCCACGCTGGGCTCCACACTCAGCAGGGAGTCTGCTTGAGATTCTCCCTCTCCCTCTGCTCCTCCCCCACAAATAAATTAAGTCTTTAAAAAAAAAAAAAAGGGAAGCCAAATCATTCTCCCCTTGAATGGTGGGTTGGACTTAGTCACTTGAGCTTAGAAAAGTGGAAATGACAGTACACAACTTGAGAGACCAGACCATAAAAGGCACTGTTTATTCCTTTCCTCTGTCTTCCTCATCACTCACTCTGGTGGAAGCCACCGGCCACGGAGAGGCCCCCTTGGTGAGGAACGGAGGCCTCCTGCCTCTAGCCATGTGAGCGCCATTTTGGACGGGGATCCTCTGGCCCCACTCAAGCCTTCAGATGAGTGCAGACTTCCAACATCTCTCTGCAAACTCATGAGACCCTGGGTCAGAACCACCCACCTGGGCCTCTTCCAAGTCCCGACCCTCAACCATGGGAAATAATGTTCTTTGTTTTAAGCTGAGGTTCGTTACCCAACAATGGCAAGTAATAAAACCATGGACCCACTTCTATTTCTCGATGAAGTCTCTAGGCTCTGCCATCCTCTGTGTGTTGGTCTCATCCCCAGAAGGAATGACCTGCTGCACTCCCATCCCCTCCACGTGCTGTGCGGGGAAGCCCTCTCCCCGCACTCCTGCCGAAGCCAGCAGCAGCTTCTCTCCCCCCCAGGCCCTGCTACTCCTCTTGACACCACTGGCTCTGATCAAAGATGTGTCCATCGTCATGACAGGGGAGTGGGATGATGTGTGGCTTGGTCTAAGCCCCCGAGCCCACCCCCACCCAAGCCCATGGGATTGCAGTAGAGCTAAGTTCAACTCTGACGGTGGGAGGGATGGGGATCCGAGGCAGGGAGGCTGCATACTAGCCGTGACATCGAGGTAATGGTGGTGGAGTGCTCAGGGACAGGGAAGTCCCCCTGGGGCCCCAAAGTGTCCTCCAAGGTATGGTGATAACATGGCTTAGAAGTTAAAGTGTAGGCTCTGCCGTCAGCCGGGATCCAAATCCTGGTTCTACTGCTCACTAGCTGATGTGGCCTTTCTGTGCCTCAGTTCCTTTACCTAGAAAATGGGGTCAGGATGCCCAGGGACACAAGTGGAAAAATGAAATGAGGTACAGGAAAGGCCACCATTCATCCCAAGTATTCAGTGGGCACTCACTGCTGCTCACTTGTCTCCTGCCCTGGCTAAGCCAAAAGGCACCCAAAGGGAGAATCTACTGTCATGTCTTTGTCTTGGTGACCCCAGCCCTTGGCACACAGGGCATACGTGTATGCTAAGCTGAGCAGAGTCCTTTAGAAAAGGCTGTCCATGTTCTTTGTAGCTCCAAGAGACAGAGCTAAGCCCAAGGCCAGTGTGTTGAAGTTTTAGGAATCGGGGTGCAATTTGTTCTAAAGGAGAATTTTCACGTCATTCAAGTAGAGCCACCCATAGGTATCAGTGGAAAAAAAGGTAAGAAATACCTGTTGTTGAAGACTTACTGTGGGGCAGGCATGGGGCTAAGCTTATCTGAAAGTTCCATGTCATTTAATCCTCACAACGTTGAGGTAAATATTACCATTTCCCAGGTGAAGAAACTGAGGCACAGAACAACTGAGCTCGTTCACTAACTCGTTCAGCAAATGAACGCCTCGCCTGCCCCAGGTCCTGGGGATTCAGCCAGAAACATAGTAGACACACCTGCTGGACAAGGAGCAAAGCGAGAACGAGAACCCAGCTGGGGAGTCGTCAGAGCCCCAGTGCCTGACCATTACTTGGATTCCTTCCAGAAGACGAGCCTCAGAAAGCAGGGAGTCTCCAGTCACCCAAGGTGTGCAAGGAACTGGAGAGATCTGGGAGCTGGCTGTGAAGGAATTCTGGTTTGGGAGATACTGGACAGAGCCAGGGGGCTGCGAGAGCCCTGCGACTGTGAAGCTCTGGAACCCTGCGGAGCTTTCCAGCACAGGGGCCTCTTGTGGCTAGGAAGAAAGGGATGGAGGGAAAGGGACAAAAGAGGAAAAGTCGGGAGCTGGAGGACTTTGTGGGCGTCAGCTCCTGCGGCCAGCACCCAGGGCCGCGGCGCCACCTAGTGGAAAAGTGTGGGAACACTGCTGAAGCCAAGGAAGGCTGAGACCGGAGGAAGGAGCCAGGCAGCAAGTGGAGAGGTTTAAAGGGACAGAAAAGTGTCGCTGGGCTGAGTCAGGAGCCCTTCCTCGGCGTTGCAGGCCTTTCTGGGCATAATAATACTGTATAGAGTGTGAGATGTACACACTGGAAGATGGAACCCAAAATGCTTTTTTCCTCTCCACATTGTAAATTCCCTAAAATGGGATGCAGTTTAAGCAGGCAACAATGCAACTTCCAATTGGCACCATCGCAGATGTGATGACGCATGGTCCTGACCCCCACTGGTGGAGCCCTCCTGATGGGCTGTGCACAGGCTAGGCCCTTCGCATGATGGTCTTCCTCAACTTACAGAAGAGGAAACGGAGGCTGAGAGAGGTTAAGTTACTTGCCCGGGCTCACGGAAGTGGCTGCAGAACATTATTCTTGTCCGTGGACGCACTGCCCTGCTGCCTTGATCTTCTGTCCGTAGTCACATGGTTTTGTCGCCACAGATGGCTGATGGCCCTCTGCTCACACCCCGCTCCCCCATCAAATGCCATGAGCTCCTGGGGCAGCGCCTCCTGGCTTTTGTTCATCCGTCTCCAAGCCTTGGGAGAGGTGTGCTCTTGTTACCAATGTACCTGTAGAGCTGAAAGTTTAATTAGAGAGGCATCTACAAATCTTGTAAAATGACTAGGTAAGAACCAGGGAGAACCGTAGCTGTGTTTTGCTGTTGATATGGAGTGATTTATCTAACTTCCAAATGTCCAGGTTAAACATTTAAAATGTATTCTGTGATTTTAGTTCACGATATGGCCCAGGGAAAAAAAATACTGATTACGTGTATATGGTATGACCTTGATGTATACTTATAAACAGGTGAGAAAAAAGCCTGGTCTGTTCCATATGTAAGAGGGGAGTTCGGTGTGAATTGGGTACAGTCAGGTGGAGAACTTGACCTGAGACAGGCGGCTTTGGTTGTATTTGGATGGTGGGATGGCCAACAACTTTTTTTCTATTTTTGGTTCCCCAGTTCTCTAAGTCAGCATGTGTTTTCTTTATAGTTAGAAAACATCATCTTCAATACATTTGTAAGTCCAAAAAGAATTTGGACATTAGGAGACAAGAAAGGACATTCCAGGCAGAGAAAAGCAAGAGAAAAACACGAAGAATGGAAGTGGGGAATCACAGGCTATGAGCCCTGACCCGGCCTTGGTGCTCAGCTCATCCTGGCTGCTTGGGGAGGTCCCGCTGGTCTGGGGGGCTTTTCCCACCAGCTGGGGCTGAGACCAGACTCACCTCCCATTAAGACCTGGTGGTTATGTAGGCCAAAGCCTCCATGCTTAAAATGACAGAAGGGTCCCTGCCTGGTTGTGTACGAAGAACAGATGTCAGACTCTTGGGATTCATAAAGGCCATTCTTGCATTATAAGTCTGGATGTGCGGGGGGGTTTCCTTCCTGTTACCAAGACCCACTGAAAGCTCCCCTCCATGCCTTGCTTCAGAGGCACCTGGCTCACTGCACTGGGCTGCTTCCTCTCACCACAGCACGATTAAAATGTTAGGAGACATTAACAGTGCCAGCCGAGGCAGTGCGATGAAGTGGGAAAGTACCCGGGGGAGCATTTACTATGGTGTATGGGACCGTGGGGCAGTCTGTTCCCCTTTGGACTTTCTAGACAAGGGCTAGACTAGATCCATGGTTTTCACACAGTCTGGGGTTGTGAATCCCTTTACTCAAACAGAACACAAGGGGGAAAGCCCAAAGTAAAGAGAAAAAAAAAGATGCATCTGTTATCTATGTCTAGATCTACATTGCAAAACAGAGTCAAGACCTTGCAAGGCTTAGGTTTCTCGTCCAGTCCTTCCACAAAGGTGGGCACACCCACTGTACCTTCCTCTCAGAGAACATCTGAACTGTAATTCACCCCACTTAGGGCACTGCGGGGCAGTTTATAAACCGGTGCACCAGATGCTCTGCGAGGTAGTGGCTTTCTGTTTTGCTGACTATGAATGGACACATTTTACTCTGCAGCCCAGGATACAAACACACACATGCACACACGGGCAAAGACACACACGTCATCAAACAAGACTTAACCTACTGCAATTCACCCTTAAATTACTATTTCATTATTTTTTTTTCTTTTAATGCTGGTTGCAATTCAGTACATTTTACAATCCCTACTGGCTTTCAGCCTGCGGGAAACTGCTAGTTTCCACCTGAAGAGTAGGACTGCTCCCTCTAGGAATCTACAGCCTTCTGCTCCCAGGCTGCTACTCCTGGGAGCATGTCAGCTTCTCCTCCCCTCTCATACACTTGCAATAAAAGGACATCTTGGTAAAAATCTCCTTATGATATACTAGACAGATACATTCAGAAAGACACTGGGTTTTGGGTACCTGGGAGGCCCAGTCAGTTAACTGTCCGACTTCAACTCAGGTCATGATCCTGGGGTCCTGGGATCAGCCCCGCGCTGGACTCTGTGTTTAGTGGAGAGAATCTGCTTGAGGATTCTCTCTCCCTCTGCTCAACTCACACACTCACTCTAATAAATCAATTTATTTTAAAAAAGGGTCTGCCTGGGGGCGCCTGGGTGGCTCAGTGGGTTAGGCCTCTGCCTTCGGCTCGGGTCATGATCCCAGGGTTCTGGGATCGAGCCCCACACCGGGCTGCTTCGCGGGAAGCCTGCTTCCCGCGCCCCCACCCTCGCCTGCCTCTCTGCCTACTTGTGATCTCTCTGTCAAATAAATAAATAAAATCTTAAAAAAAAAGGTGGGGGGTGCTGTCTGGGTGGCTCAGGTCATGATCCTGGAGTCCTAGGATTGAGTCCGCTCTGACCCTCCCCCCCCCTTCTCTCTCAAATAAATAAAATCTTAAAAGTCAGTAAATAAATAAATACAAAAAGGGGAAAAGAACGGGCGCCTGGGTGGCTCAGTTGTTTTAAGCATTTACCTTCAGCTCAGGGCATGATCCCAGGGTCCCAGAATCAAGCTCCGCACAGGGGTTCCCTGCTCTGCAGGGATCCTGCTTCTTCCTCTGCCTGTGCTATCAAATAAATACAATCTTTTAAGAAAAAAGAAAAATACTAGTTGTCAGATGGTAGGAGGGACAATATAACTAGACCTGCATCTACCCCTTACCTTACATAAGGCACAGTCTCCCTAACATCCTGATCTTCTTTATAAAAGGTGACAAATTCTGTTTGGTCACAGCCCTCCAGCCCAAACCTCCGAAGTGGGTATGAGAGCACTACCAATCACCGGACAAATGAATTATTAGCTCTACTCTACAAACCCTGAGAGTCCTGGATCCAAACCTACGGAAATTCTGGAAAACTTCCATGCAGACACAAATCAGCTTCAAAGGATACTGTGGTTTATCAACAGATGAAGACGTACTCCACATTAGCCGTTGGAGAAACGCAAATCAGACCCCAATGAGATACCACTTCACACCCACTAGGATGGTTATAATCGAATGACAGATAAGCCGCGCTGTAAGGACGTGGAAAAATGGGTACTGTCGTACACTGCTGGTCCGAATGCAGGAGGAGGCACCAGCTTTGGAATGGTCCACTGGTTTCTTAAAAAGTTAAGTCATCACATGACCCAGCAATTCTACTCCTAGGTATATAAACACCCAAGAGAAAACGTCCACAAAACTTCATGTGCAAATGTTCCTAGCAGCTTTATTCTTAGAGCCTCAAAATGGAAACAGCCCAAATACTCAGACTGAGGAATGGATAAACAAATGTGATACAGCCATACAAGGGAATGTCAGTTGGCAGTTAAAAAAATGAGGTACTAGGGTTGAACCTTGAAACATTATGCTAAATTAAAGACACCTGACACAGGCGGCTACTTCTTGTATGATGCCAATGACATGTCCAGAATAGATCTGTAGACAGGAAGTAGTTGCCAGGTGGCTGGGGCTGTGGGGACTGTCAGGAGAATGGGAAGGTACTGCTAATGGCCACAGAGTTTATTTCTAGGGTAATGAAAATGTTCTGGAATAGAAAGTGGTGGTGGTACATGGTAGAAGCACAGATACTTGGTGAATGGGTGAATGAATTTAATTGACTTGTTGCTATACTTGCCAAATACCACTAGATAGGGTTCGAAGTAAAGAAAACCTAAAGACGGGCACCTGGGTGGCTCATTCAGTTGAGCGTGATGAACCTATTAAATATCCTAGAGTCACACACTTTAAAATAGGAAATTTCATGCTGAGTTACATCTAAAAAGCAAAAAGGAAGAAAATGGCACTGAATGGGGCTGTGATTGGTTAAAATCTTTCATAGGCACATAAACTAAGCATTTTTGTCACTAGAATGGACGTATGTAATAGAGCTGAGAAAATGGGAATCTTTGTGCCATCATTGAATGGTAAGTATCAATTAAAAAAAAACTCTTGAAACCACTTTGAGCTGGCTTCCACCATTATTTCCCTCATTCGGAAAGAGATGGTAGCACTTAGCTCAAGTGTATCTTGACCAAGGTTATACAGAAAGCTAGGGTAGAAACCTGTCCAATGGGACGCCTGGGTGGCTCAGTTGATTAAGCAGCTGCCTTCAGCTCAGGTCATGATCCCAGCGTCCTGGGATCGAGTCCCACATCCGGCTCCTTGCTCTGCAGGGAGCCTGCTTCTCCCTCTGACTCTGCCTGCCACTCTGTCTGCCTGTGCTCACTCTCGCTCTCTCTCTCTGACAAATAAATAAAATCTTAAAAAAAAAAAAAAAGAAACCTGTCCAATGTTCTGTCCACTCCAAATTGTTATTTGCCGTGTTTATATTCCCAGTAGGCAAATACTCCTTTAGGGCAGTAATCACTGTCTTTTTTTTTTAAGAGAGAGCAAGCAGAGGGAGAGGGAAGGAGAGAATCCCAATTACACTCCACGCCCAGCGCCTGACACCGGGCTCGATCCCATGACCCTGAGGATCACGACCTGAGTCGAAACCAAGAGTCAGACGCTCAACTGAATGAGCCACCCAGATGCCCGTCTTTTGGTTTTCTTTACTTCGAACCCTATCTAGTGGTATTTGGCAAGTAGAGCAACAAGTCAATTAAATTCATTCACCCATTCACCAAGTATCTGTGCTTCTACCATGTATCAGGCACTGGCAACAGAGTCACAGAATAAGACCAAGTTCCTAGGGACCAAAAATGTACCATTCCACATACTGATAATTGCTGTACGTGAAAACAAGAGGGAGTTCAAAAAGACTGCCTGAGAAAATCAAGGAAGGAAATAAGCCACAAGATTAGGAGGCAGTGTCCTCCAGGATGAGGGAACAGTGGGAACCAAGGTCCTTGAAAGGGAATCAAAGACCTTTGACCCTTTGATGGGTCATGTTCAAGGCAGCAGGTACGGTGTGAGGGCGGTGATGACGTTGCCAAAGCAGACTGAACCCTGTGCTGTCAGGTCTTGCAGGTCACAGAATAAAATCTGGATTTTATTGAGGCAGAAAGCTACTGGAGGGCTTTGAGCACTACCACGACGTGGCTCAGGCCACTGGCAATGAATGGCCTTTGTGTGCCCAAGTGCTGGAGAGCAGATGATACCGCCGACAGCATTGACTCAGTTTTGAGTAAATGATGACGACAGGAACTGAAATAAGGTGGCGATAAGATCAGAGGATGGCATTTAAAAATTCTCCTTTGGACATGTTCAATTTGTATCTCTTTCATACATCCAAACTGAGTTATCAGGTAAGCAGGTGGATAGGGTCTAGGTCAAGGAAGTTAAGTTTAGACTGCAAACTTCACCAATCAACACAATGATACCATTTAAGTCAAGGAAGTAGGGATTAAACATAGAGAAAGCCACCAAGGACAAAGACAAACTGCGTTTGAAAGGAGCCAGGAGATACATAAGGACCAGCTGGTGAAATAGGAAGAAAACCAGTGTTGCATCTGGAAAGTTCCAGTGTTGTCTCCTAGAACTCAAGTGAAGAAAGTGTTTCAACAGAGTGAACAACTGAGCCCAATCCAGCCACAGACCAGTGAAGGATCAAGAACTGATCATTCAGGGCGCCAGGGTGGCTCAGAGGGTTAAGCCTCTGCTTTCGGCTCGGGTCGTGGTCTGAGTCCTGGGTGATGGAGGCCCGGGTTGGGCTCTCTGCTAGGCAGGGATCCTGCTTCCCCTTCTCTCTCTCTCTCTCTGCCTGCGACCTCTCTCTCTGTCAAATAAATAAATAAAATCTTAAAAAAAAAAAAAAAAGAACTGATCATTCAGACTGGCAAAATAGGGGCTATTGCTACCCTTAACAGCAGTTCAAGTGGAGGAACAAAAGCATATTGAGGGTGCCTGGATGGTTCAGTGGGTTGAGCTGCTGCCTTCGGCTCAGGTCATGATCCCAGGGTCCTGGGATCCAGTCCCACATCGGGCTCTCTGCTCAGCAGGGAGCCTGCTTCTCCCCCCTGCCCCTCTCTGCCTACTTGTGACCTCTGTCAAATAAGTAAATAAAATCTTAAAAAAAAAAAAAAAAAGCGTATTGAAGGAATGGGGCGAGTGAACCAATGGGAGTGAACGAATGAATGGCAGGTTAGATAGGTAAAGGGACCCCAGTAATTTTCACTGGTGTGCTTGCATTAGAAGGAATAAGTCATCAATAATCATTTTAGAAATATTCTGTGCTTTTCCCTAAATCAAAGAATTAAAAAAATCATAAGGAAGTCACACCGAAGATCCTGAAGCCTTTCATTGTGGCACGCAGGTTAGATGCACTTATCCACCACACACCACCTTAGTTCACTTACGGCAACAACTTCATTTAAGTGTTACCTCCTTACAAATCATTCTAAAAACCCACCCGTAAAAAAAAAAGGACACCTGTATGTCCTTTATGTCCATATCCATCAGGTAAAAACCATCCCACTGAGTCTTAAAAAGTGTAGACGTTTCTTGTGGTTTCAACTGCCAAAAATTATCATCACATTAACTGCCCATGTGTCACCCTCCTCGGCTTAGATTCATGATGTCAGATTTCCTTTTCACCATTTTTTTTTTTTAAATCAGAGGCAGAGAGCGCACCAGCAGGGGTAGCAGCAGGCAGAGGGAGAAGCAGGCTTCCCGCTGAGCAAGCAGCCCAGTGTGGGACCCCATCCCAGGACATTAATTAGGACTATGATCTGAGCTGAAGGCAGCTGCTTAACTGGCTGAGCCACCTGGGGGCTCCTACACTTAATTTCTATCTTATGTTGCTGTTTTAGCTTCTACAAACCAACCCCAAGTTTCCTCAAGTCACTTCGCTCTGCTAAATCTTGAGGGCAAAAATGACTTGCTTATCATTAAACACACACAACCTAAGAGGGAGGTCACTCCGGTCATTAGCCTTCCTTCCTTCCTTCCTTCCCTCACTTCCTGGAATGCGCCAGGCTCCTTCCGCCTCTCAGGCTGTAAACAGATACTGCTCTACTCGAAGTGCCTGGTTAACTTTGCCCTATCATGTATGCTCCAAATGTACCATACACTCTCCCTTCATAGCACTTGTCACATACGTTATTAAAATAAAGATGGTAGAGTAATTTCACCACCTTTTATTTCCCTTGTCCAACCCTCACTGTGCCAAAAAAGTGCCATGGGGATAAAAACACAGGCTTAACCATAAGGTTTAAAAAAAAAAAAAAAGGTGGGTTCCTGCAGTATTGAGACGGTTGAGTAAAGTGAGTGGCCAACGTTTTTAAATTTAGAAATTTATTCTGTTTAATCCACAAGCTTTATATAGCTTTAGTTTAAAAAAAAAAAAACAAAAAACAACAAAAAACCAAAAACAAAAAATAAAACAAAAACAGTGAAAACAAGACACTATTTCAAAGTCTGGGCCCTTCCAGCCTTCCAAATACGAGAGCTCTGAAAGTTGTATATACCAATTGGAAGAACAAGACAAAATTATGAATGGAGCCATGACATTTCATAAAACAAACTTTTATATAACTGAAGGATCCTTCCTGGGACTAGTTAATTGCCTTTACAAAAAAAAAAAAAAAAAAAAAAAAACCACAACAGAATAGAATGAAATTCCAGTGTTCCAAATCAACTTGTTACACATCAATATAAACCCACAGTGTCCTGGCAAACAACATGCTTTCATTTTCTGTCTCATCCTAGAGTTCAAATCCTGATTCCTTTCAGCAGAGACTCCACAGGCAACAGGAAAGATTGTGGCATTAAAATATTCATTTATACTTTTGTGGTAGTTCAACAGTGGTCTTATTTCTGGGCAAGCTTGCAAACCATACAAGGTTGGAAGCATCATAACTTAAATGGGTGCTAAGACTCAAATGAGAAAAAAATAAAGAAAAAAATGAAAAGAAAGGAAAACCTCTGGGAATAGCCAAGGCCTTTAAAAAGAAACCATAAGAATGCCAACAATATTGAAACCCCCTTTTTTAAAAAGGGGATTTTTTTTTTGGCTTAAAATATTTCACTATAAATGAATTTATGTCAGCTGTCAATGAAAGAATGTCACTAATACACTGTGGACACCTTTTGCAATGTAAATCCATGCCCTTTTTTTTTTTTACATGGTGAACTTCAACCTAGCAATTATTACAACAAATGTTATAGTCTAAAGCTCAAACACATTTTAGCAATTTTGAAATTGAATTGCGTACAAACCAAATAAAATGTACATCGTGACACATATTCCCGCCTAAGACTGTGGGGACACTTGAGCCTTCCGCATCGATCTCAGCGCCTTTTCACGCAGGTGCTTTTCTAAGTCGTCGAGGTTGTCTTCAGGCTCGCTTTCGGTCTCCTAAAACCAGAGGGGTCACACTTGTGAGTCCCGAGACACTGGCAAAGAGGTGTAGGTTGCAGGGCAGGACCACATCATGACAGTGGCTGCATAACTCTATGAATACACTAAAACCCCCTCAATCACATACTTTCTTTCAAATTTAAGTAATCTCTGCACCCAATGTGGGACTCGAACTCACAACCCTGAGATCAAGAGCTGTGTGCTCTACCGAGCCAGCCAGGCACCCCTGAATCACATTACTTTCAATAGGTGAATGGCACGTTAATTGTATCCCAAACAAATTATTTTTAAAAAGCTACATTAAGCTTTTGGCAGCCATTAGTATTCTTCTCCTTAGTCTTGGCAAATTCCCGTTCTTGGCAGATCATCAAGAATGACAATAGATCAGCAGAGAGCTAACTAACAACCGAGCAGCCATTATTGTAAAAAAAATCTTTAGCTCCTCCTCAACATCAAAGGACTTAGTGAACTGTAAGAAGTACAAGGCACACATACCTTCTTAGGCTCGGGCTCTGCCTCCGGTTCCTCCTGTGCTGATGTGGTCGTGGGGGCAGTGGGGGCCGCAGGGGTGACAGCTGCTGCTGCTGCTGCTGCAGCTGCCGCCACGGCCTTTTCCTTCTTGTGTTTTTTGTGTTTCTTGTGCTTCTTATCCTTTTTGTGTTTCTTGTCCTTCTTTTTCTTCTTCTTCTTCCCACCTCCTTCTGGGTCTGAGTTCTAGAAATCCAGAAAAATCGCAATAAAACTAATCAGATTAAAATACTGTACAACTACACGTTTTATTTCCTCAAGAAATAACTAAATGGACAAATTTCAGGATTTCCCTAAGGCTTCAGGGGGAGAAAAGGCCCAAAGGCAATCTCTGCCAAGAACGCACGCTGAGGTGAAAACCACACTTCAAGCAAAGATGCTCTTCACAGATCTGAAATGAGAATGGACCTTGAAGGAATGGATTCTTTACGATTTTCCCCAACTAAGTGCACATGAAGACACATTTCCCAACCACAAGCTGCCAGTCAAGTGGCCAGGATCCGGAGCCACCTCCGAACGTAAGGAAAACAGCACGTGCAAAACCAAGAAAAGTCAGAGGTGAATTCTGGCTCCTGAACCCATTTCACCATGTGAACCCAGACAAGACTTCTTCTGAGTCCCTTCTGTAAACCTAAATAAAATGGGTACAGCAATCTCCGATAAAGTTGTGGTGAGAATTAAATGGGTCTATCTGTAAACCGCCCACAATACTAGGGTAACGCGATGCAGGCTTTCAGTAAGTACAGCTATTATTCTCAACACATGCCCATGCGAATGCCCCATCTCCAGCCACTATAGGACTTCTTCTATCTTCTAGCTCTAGAATGGAGTCTGCTCCTTAATGTATACAGCTGACCCTTGAACAACATAGGGCTTAGAGGCACGAACTCCCCATGCAGTTGAAAATCTGCATAGAACTTCTGACTCTCCCCAAAATTAACTACTAACAGCCTATGTAGACCAGAAGCCTTATGGGTAACATAAATAGTCAAAGAACACAGATACTGGATGTTACACATATTCCTACAATAAGGCGAGCTAAAAAAAAGAAAATGTCACTAAGTATAAGGAGGAGAAAACACATTTACAGTGCTGTGCGGTATTCCCCAAAAAACCTCCACATCTACATGGCCCTGCTCCAGGCTGTTCAAGGTCCCCACTGTTCATAGCAAAACTATGCAAAAGGCAAGTTCTGTGACAAGTGAATCCCATCAGTAATCCTCAAATTTCACATTTCTAAGCAGTCACTTAAAATTCCTCCATCTTTTTGCTCTGTTTGTAAAATAATTCAGGCAAACCTACTGATGAGATGGACCTCTAACAACTAACTTTATAAAATCAACTTGTTCAAGATCAGATTAATGACTCAAAGAGGGGAAAATGCAGTTTAAACTCGAATACTTTTAAAATCCCAATGACATTCAAACTTACAAAGTTAAAAAAAAAAACAAGGGTTATTCTTACTTATGCAGCTTGCCAGAGATAAGACTACACAGGACAATACCAAGCTTTCCACTTCAGCTAGTATTTCAGATTGCAAGGTTCATTTACCACAAAAATAATGTATTTCTGCTTTGGGGGGAAAAAGGGAACTATACATAAAGAAAAATTAAGATTATTCATCCTTTCCTCTTCTAACATACAACCACTGTTAACATGTGGTGCCTGCTTCGTTGTGTTTTCCTTTATAAAAATGGAATTGTACTAATACACAATTTAATTTTGAAAGTTTTATTTTAAGATATTAAAGAATCCCCAAATGTGTCAAACACTATAGCAAACGACAGAAAATACTAAGCTATTTTTCCCCCTGATAAAAAAAATCACGAGTTAACTTTTTCTTTTCTGTTATTCCAGATTTTCTATATAGGCCAATTTTAACCACCACGATTACAGAATTTCACAGTATTAGACATAATGTCAATTGGCGGGTGGCTAGGATATGAAGGTGGTGCAACCACCACCCCCTTAATTTCATGCTTCACTGAAGGCCAACTGAACTACAGAAAATGCTGCTGCTCTGAGCCACAAAAAAGCAAAAAGGTTGTCTTTGCTTCCAAGTGACCACATAAAATTATAAAGTGTGTCCAAAACAGGGCAAACACCTACCCTTGCTGGAGATGGGCTTGGTGTTGGGCTTTTAGCCTTTTTGACCGGTACCGCTGGTGACCAGTTGGTTGAGGGGGACTGGGACTGGACAGGAGACTGAGGTGCTGGGGGCTTTTTAGCTGCTGGCTCAGGAGATCCTGAGACAGATCGGGAGGACGAGACCCTCCTTACAGACTGAGGGCTTGGTGAGGCAGCCCTAGAAACAGAAGGGAAGAACAAAACATTTAGTATCTAAGAGCAAAGGTCTTTCCTAAGAGAAAATAACCAACCACCATTATAATAACAGGTCACCTTAAATATTTTACCACTTAATTGATGCTACAAACACACACACATCAAATTTGTATCAACCAAATCTGGAGAAGTTTAAGCTCCATAATCCTCTATTCATTCTGTTAATGCTTCTTCCTATATGAAATTAGTAATGCCAGTTCCTTGTACTTGACGGTTTTTATCCGTCTTCCACAGACATGCAAGAAATGCTCTATGCATTACTTCAGAGTTCAATTTTGGAAGCACATCCCCCAATAAACTTGATACCCCTAAGAATCAGGTATAAAGTCTTATGGCATTTAGTCTGTGTCGCAAGGAACTATTCTGAAAACAGAAAATGGATCTGTGAATAGTACCTTTACACTGCCTTAAAAGCCTGTATTCCCAGCTTATTCTTTTCTGTAACTTCTCAGTCTAAGGGGGAAAATAGCTTCCCAACATAAAGAGCTATGCAAGTTAGTGTTCCTAGCCAAGAAAGCATAAAATATTTTTACTTTTTTGTCTTTTTGGGTTCCGGAGTCCTGGAGACTCTCCTAATGGGCCTAGTACTTGGAGAAGGGGACTGCCTTCTTTGGGGTGATGACGACGCTCCTCTTCGAACAGGTGGAGGGCTTGAGGAAGTTTGAGGAGCTCGAGGCCGTGGTGAGGGCGAATGCCTTTTGTTTGGTTGTGGTGACCGGGGCTCACGCGCAGACCGGCTCGGGGAAGACCCTTTCCTATGCTTTGATGATAATGAAGGCGAACGTCTCTTGGTGACTGGGGAGCTTCTTTGTTTGGGAGGTGGAGAATGGGAGACCCGACGCTTTGGTGGTGGAGATGGTGATGCCCTTCGTTTAGGAGGGGGAGGGGGAGAAGCTGTTCTTCTCTTTGGAGGCGGGGAAGGAGAATATCTCCTCTGTATTGGAGGAGAGTATCTTCTTGGAGAAGGTGAGCGCCGGCGGGGTGGTGGAGAAGGAGTCCTAGGAAACAGACACCATTAAGCTGAAAGGTCCAAAGAGTAAGTAACAGACTACACAGAAAATGGCCAGATGTTAAGGCAAAACTGTAGTTAGGCACCAGGTAAAGACAGTACATTTTTAACTGGAAATGCTTTGCCATTATCCTCATTTAAGAAAAAGAAATCACTTCGTGGATTTATTTATCCTAGATGACTAGAAAACAGGACATTCTACTTAATGGAGAAAATCTGAAGTTTCCAGAATGAATTCAAGTTTGTCAAGTCATTGGACATAATCTATATGGAGCCAATTTAATGGGGTATTTTTTTGAGAAGAGAAACCTGCATAAACACCCCTCATTATGTAAGAGCTAGGTACCCACAATAGCAGGATTCTACTATGGGCAACTTAGGAAGTCTGTGCTTTAAGAGCTCTCCTGGGGGCACCTGTGTGGCTCAGTCAGTTAAGCATTCCGCCTCTGCTTCAAGTCATGATCTCAGGGTCCTGGGATCATGCCCCATGTGGTGCTCCTTGCTCAGTGGGGAGTCTGCTTCTTGCCCCCACCCCACCCCCACTCATGCTTGCTCTCTCAAATAAATAAAATCTTTAAAAAAAAAAAGCTCTCCTACGTGGTGCTCTCTTGAGCTGACATTTGGACTTGGGAAGAGTTCACTTGCACATGTTTTAAAAGATACCTCTACACCCACCCCACCCTCCCAAGGAGACTTGGGTTCTATGTCTCAAAGAAACCACTTTTCAGTGGAAGTCTACCTACTAGGTAGAAAGCATCCCTGTGGAAGTCCAACCTGGCCTTCCGCTTAATGCTTAAGTCCCATATAATCTTAACGTGCCTCTTAGAAATTCCACCCAAATATGACATTCCATTTCAACTGTCTTATTTGCTTCTGAAATGTTCAGACCTTAAGCTCAGAATGTTTTCTTGCATAGGGTCAGCTTTACAATAAGCTTTGGACACATGGCAGTGTGCACCTCCATTTCCTCACCTGAAAAATGGGAATACCACCTACTGAGCAAGATCATCTCAAGCACTAGATTAAGTACACAAAACACCTATAGCACTTTACTCTGCATATACAGGCACTCAATACTGCTCCGTTCTGTATTTGAGCAATGTCCTTACAAACCTTTTCCCTTACCTTTTATTTTAAAATCACTTTTGATTTATAGTAGAGCTACAAAAATAGATTTGCCACTTAACAGCTTCAAGAGCCGTAACAAAAATGATCAAAACTATGAAATTAGCCATAGCACTTAGTATTAACTAAATACAATCCTGGTTTCCCACTGTCTCTTTTTTGTTCAGGTTCCAAAAATGAGAATTCTACATCATAATTATCACGTGTCCTTAGTTCCTGCCAATGTGTGACTATTCCTTTGTCTTTCATGATTGCTACTTTTTAATTAAATCTATCTATCTATCTATCTGACTTATTTCACAGAGGGGCGCCTGGGTGGCTCAGTGGGTTAAGCCTCTGCCTTCAGCTCAGGTCATGATCTCAGGGTCCTAGGATTGAGCCCGGCATCGGGCTCTCTGCTCAGCAGGGAGCCTGCTTCCCCCCTCTCTCTCTGCCTGCTGCTCTGCCTGCTTGTGATCTCTCTCCGTCAAATAAATGAATAAAAAAACTTAAAAAAAAAAAAAAAAGGTTTATTTCAGAGAGAAACGGTGCATAAACACAGTCAGGAGGACGGCAGAGGGAGAAGCAGACCAGGAGCCCAATGTGGGGCTCAATCCCAGGAGCATGGAATCATGACCTGAGATGAAGACAGATTCCCAACTGACTGAGCCCCCACCTGGGCTGCCATGTTTAAAAAGTACTCATTAGTTACCTTGTAGAATAACTGTCAATTTAGGTTTGTCTGGTATTTCCTAATAAATCAGACTGAGATTCTGTATGACTGATATGGATACCAAAAAAGGTATTCGGGAATTATATAATGCCAGTATGTACCACTGCCTGTTAACCAATTCCCTAGTTAAGGATCTGCTGGCATTCGCCACTGTAAAGTTAGTTATTTTTCCCTTTATGATCACTAAACAGAGTGACTTTCCCTTTTAATTTACATCCTTGCTGACATGTGATTCACATACCATAAATTTTAAAAGGTACATTTCAATGGTTTTAGGTATATTTAGCTGTAACCATTATAATACCCCCACTCCCAGACACCACAGATCTACTTTTATCTCTATAGATCTGGGTGTTTTGGACTTTTCATATTAACAGAATCACATAATATGTGATGTTCCGTAAATGGCTGAGCAATGCCGTGCTGGTAATATATTTTGATATAAAGAAAGTTGCTTCAATTAGCTCCAACTAACATATCTAATAAAATACCTTCGTCGTGGTGGCGGCGTGGGAGACCTGCGCCTACGAGGAGGAGGGGCAGGAGAAGGAGAACGTCGCCTTCTGGCGGGTGGTGGGGAGGGACTCCTCCTCCGTCTACCACTAAATCACCAAAAGGAAAAGGAAAAAAAAAAAAAAAATTACAGGTGATTTGGAGTTCTCATTAGCATGATGATTAAGTGATCCAGATGACACAGTTTCCACCTTCATTAACCCAAAGTGCAACCAACTACTCTACTTCTCAGTGCGATGTTTTTCAAGACACCTGGTCAAGACCATCAGTCAAGACTCTGGCTAAGAACCAGCATTTTAGAGAATCTGAGCATTTTAACTTGTGGGAACGGTAAATTTTGTTTTCTAAAATGTTTGTTTCAGTATATAAATATGTAGAGTCTAGGTCATGATACAGAAATTCCCAACATGACACAGGGCAAAAAAAGTTTGAAAACACTGCCCTGTGACATTGTTTTTTAATTGGAATGCACATCACAATTACCTAGGAAGCTTATGTGAGTTTGTCCACCAGGTCCAGATGATGATCTAGCTGATGTATGCTGAAAAGGCTCTCCAGGTGATTTTGATTCCTTATTAGGAACAACTGTTTTAAAACCCAGAAAAACTTCCATGTTCCAATTCAGAAATGTAAAATTTTAATAGTCACCAGTGGCTTAAGGCCCCAAATCTGGGTGTCACTCTTCCAAGTTCTCAATTCTTAAAAATGTATTTCCACTATTCAAAAGTTGCTTACTACTAACTACAAACACTATCCCAAAAACAAAGGATTAGAAGTTGAGCACTAAAGCTTTTACTGGAAACAATATGGTAGAAACACAGATAATTATATAAAACCCTAATTCTAAGCTTTGTTACACACTTAACCAACACAAATAAACACATGAAAAATCCAACTGTATCAACTGGATTAACTCACAGCAGTCTCCCAAGACATATATTAAAATACACACCCAGCCAGTCTGCCACATTTTGGCTAAATTCGCAAATACAAAATAATCACATACTATATAGTTTTTAATTTCTTGACCAGCTTGATTGAGGCTTCCTATGAACCTGGAAGTATTTTCTCAAGTTTACTAGTCTTGATTCCCTCTTGAAAACTAAGGAGAGCTGTTACTAACAGAACAAATTCTGAAATTCATTATTAAATTTAATAATTACTTTATTTTCATTACTTTTCAATTCCAATTTGCTTACGCCTTGTGAAGACTAAGACTTCACTTGGAACAGATTTAAAAATAAACTATAAGAGGCAATCTATGAAGACAGATAAGCTTTGGACGAAGTGTAGACAGAATTACTAACTATAAGAAAATACAGTAAAGGAGAAGCCATTTTACTAGCAGGGTTAATCTGAGAATTATAGGACCCAGAAAGACCGGATAACCACAGTATTGATTCAAGATTTTAAATAGGAAAAGACATTTGCGTTCTGATTTAAGAAGAAAGTTTATACGTGCAAACTAAGATGATGAAGTGATACAATGCAGAACTCCCCATGTTATCAGTAAATACAATCATGTTAAGAGGCTATTACTGTGGATTAGTGGCTTCTTTTTATTTTTTTTTAAATATTTTATTTATTTATTTGATAGAGAGAGATCACAAGTAGACAGAGAGGCAGGCAGAGAGAGAGAGAGAGAGAGAGAGAGAGAGAGAGAGAGAGATGGAAGCAGGCTCCCTGCTGAGCAGAGAGCCCGATGCGGGACTCGATCCCAGGACCCTGAGATCATGACCTGAGCCGAAGGCAGCGGCTTAACTCACTGAGCCACCCAGGCGCCCCAGTGGCTTCTTTTTAAAAGCATTCTCCCAATTTCAGTTTATAAAATCTCATCAGAAATTTCCACTACAGGGTGCCTGGGTGGCTCAGTGGGTTGAGCCGCTGCCTTCGGCTCAGGTCATGATCTCAGGGTCCTGGGATCGAGTCCCACATCGGGCTCTCTGCTCAGCAGGGGGCCTGCTTCCCTTCCTCTCTATCTGCCTGCCTCTCTGCCTACCTGTGATCTCTGTCTGTCAAATAAATAAATAAAATCTTTAAAAAAAAAAAAAAGAAATTTCCACTACAAACACTGGACTCAGACTGGTACCTGTTGTATGACAGACTAATAACCTGAGGTATTTATTTTGTGCCTCATCTTCACTGGTAACAAGGGAAGGCTGAGAATAGCCAGAAGGTCCCTTCTAGTGATGACCTTCAATGTCCTGTTTCTATGTGAGAAAATACCAAAAAGATTATGCAACCCATAACCAGACTTGCAGTAACTTAAGGAACTGCTAGAAAAAATCTAATAATTACTTAAAATGGGAGTCTTGACACCACATGGCTCCATGATCTAAAAAGCTACAGAATTTCTACCTAAGCTGAGAAGGTACACATTTCAAGGGTTAAACAACAACAACAACAACAAAAACCCAATTTCTTTCAGATCAATCTACTTCAATTTTTCCGTATGTGCTTTAAGAAAAAAAAAAAAAAGGTGACATAAAGCCCAGGTTCAACGTATTTCTAAGTTTGTTCACTGTATTATTCAAAATGTTGAATGCTTAATGTTTTTCATCTGCTTATCTGCTTCATGTTTCTATTACTCTGAAACATGCCAAGCTAAAGCTTTCAACTGTATAGAAAGCGTTCAGTAGTGAAGTTCCCTCTCAAATTTTGTGAGAGCCAGTTTCAGTACGCATCAGTATGTGACCCAGCCCTCGAATACGGAGAAAAGCAAGTTCTATCAGAAGGAGCCAGCTTAAAAAAAAAAAAAAAGAAGGAGCCAGCTTGCTGCAGCAACCTCTGAACCACCACTTCACTAGCCCTGCTGGGAATGAAGACAAGAGGCTGCAGATGTGACAACTACCTTTTTAATTTTTTGAGATAACTTCCCTTTTTGATCAATAAACCCTTTTATCCTTTAAGTTGAGAAGTGTTCGATACCCAAAGACAAAGGTTTCAAAGTTTGTTCAAAGTTTAAAGTTTATATATGAAGTAATCCAAACCAGGCTGTTATGTCCCCATTTAAAAACACAATAAATACTGAAGCACAGTTCCAAATAATTCTTTCTCCATCAAATCCTAGACACCTGACAGCAATTTCTAACATCAATAAAACTAGAGGCCTTTTTATTTAAAGAATATGAACACCCTACAGCAGGGTAGTGAACATCAGTATTGATTTCAGTGTTCATAAATCACTTTCCAATGAAAAGGTAGTTTCATAAGGGGAGATTACGGGAGGAGGAAGGAATCTTACCACTAACCTGATTTTGTAAAACAACTTTTTAGCTGCTGTACCAGCAATTTTACAGAAGTCAGGGATAATTATATTGGAAACAGAATCCCTTGGAATCTAAGTTTACTTTTTAAAGGTTTTTATTTTTTATTGTCAAATACTCCACAAAACAAATACACAATTTTGCTCCATCACAATGCTGACTAGTCCAAAGAATCTTTTCAAGAGAACTCTTATTAGTGAGACGACCAACACAGCTTCAAAAAGTGAGCTATAAAGAGGACAATGTGATAGCTTCAAGAAAGATACTCAGATAGTTAGCTGCCAAGACCCCCCAAAAGCAGAAGACTAATGAAGACAGTATAATGGCATAATGTCAACAACACAGGTCTAAGATCAGACTTTGTTACTTTATACCCTAAGAAACTCATTTCACTACTTCTGAGCCTGTTTTCTCACTTATGAGATAGGCCTGAATTTGAGATTTCTACTTATGATTAAGCTCTCAAGTGTTACAGTTTTACAGTCACAGACAACACCTTAATCAAAAGGTTCAATGAAGATATGCAACCTACCTTCCTACTGTAGAGAACAATGAACAGGGCCAGAGACTCATGTTCATCTTTAATCTTTTTAAAGTCTTTACCAAGTTTTTCTTGCTTTTCTGAACGCCACCACAAAGGCCCTCCCCACTAAGTCTAAGGAGTTATTATGATCCTATCTCTTAGAAAATATCCAGGTACTATAACTACAAAAATCTAAGTTCAAATGGTATTGTAAAATGAACACCGTGTACAAGTGCTATCGTTAATTTGAAGTGCAAAGAAATAAAATCAATTAAAACAACTGGGGAACTTCTTCACAGCCATCCCCACTGTATACATAGAGATGCAAACAGGTTACCTAAATAGCAAATCATGTCACTAAACTTGGCCTCATGTACAAAGTAGTGGCTAACCAACCTTTTAGTCACTGGCGATTGCCATCGCTTTCCCATTTGCATCCTGAGAGCAGTGGAGAAAAACAAAGGTCAAGAAATTCCATTCACCAAATTATTTACTTCAATGGAGTTAAGCATCACTAATTGCGACGTATTTTTTTTTTAAATGTTCAAAGATGGTTCACAAGTTAATGCTATGGTTTCACTTATCTAGTCATGCAGACACAGGACATGGTGGTACAAAACTTACCAAGATCTCACTAATAGTGATAACCACCAAATAAAGCAAAGAAAATGTCCCCAAGCCCCCCAAATCTGGCCATCTCCTTCTATGAGTCCTTGAAATGAAGGAATTAACAATTTTTTAAAATAAGCCTGTAGCCCATCCCTTAAGTTAGAGAAGTTTCATCACAACCACAGACCACCAGTGAAGACTACTGAAAGAAAAGACATTACCGAGGGGAAGTCTCCTTCTGGCGCTTTCGAGGTGATGGAGAGGCACTCCGGGAAGGGGAATGTCTCCGCCGCCTGCCTACCTCACCATTCTTCACATGGGACCTCTTGGGTCGCTCATCTTCTGAGGAAGAAGAGGAGCCAGAATCTATAATTATACAATAAACAAAAATTACATTATATCTGTGCTTTAAAGCGTGTGCCCACATTTTCTGACTCTAAGCAGATGGGAGTGTCCAAATTACCAAGTAAAGCTCGCTTATGCAAGCCATCAGTTCTGAAAAAAGTTATCATCGATATACGGTCAATGACTTAAAAGCCAAACATTTATATAATTAAGTTATATAAATCATTCCTAAGGCACACTCCAATAGGATACAAGTGTCCCTGAAGACGCTAGTGATTTTCTGGGGTGCCTGAGTGGCTTAGTGGGTTAAGCCTCTGCTTTTGGCTTAGGTCATGATCCCAGGGTCCTGGGATTGAGCCCCACATTGGGCTCTCTGCTCACCAGGGAGCCTGCTTCCCCCTCTCTCTGCCTGCCTCTATTTCTATTTGTGATCTCTGTCAAATAAATAAATAAAATCTTAAAGAAAAAAAAAAAAAAGATCTAGTGATTTTCTAAAAAACTAAGCTCAAAAAATACCTCAAGCAAGTATTTGATGCTTGTTACTCAAAGCACTTTCAAAACTACTGAAAGTTCCACTAGAATCTGAATACTTCTCACATCCCTAGCATTTACCACATACAAAAAAAAGTGACAAGCCTTTCCTACAGGCCTGGTAGGAAATGCAAAATGAAAAACTTCGACTGCTTGCACCTGGTCTCCTTAACTTAAAATAATAACTGTTTCCAAATACCAAAACTTAAATTTAAAACGAAGTCCCAGGGCACCTGTGTGTCTTAGTTGGTTAAGCATCCAACTCCTGACTTCCGCTCAGGCCATTATCTCAGGGTGTTGAGATCCAGCCCTGTGTTTAGCTCTGCACTGGGACAAGATTCTCTCTCTCTATCCCCTCCGCCATGCTTTCTCTCTCTCTCCACCTCTCTCTTTAAAAAAAAAAAAAAAAAAAAAAAAAGGAGGAAATAAAGTCCCAAGTACCAAAACTATCCAAGACCTATATGCATTTTTAAACCCATGATTAACTTCATGTTTAAAGAGCTTTTAATGGACCTGATTTTGCTGTGGGGTGCTTTGGTCTCTATATTGCAAATGGAAAGCAAAGGCAGCACACCTAGCCTTGGTCACAAATACCCAAAGCTAGTAATATTATTATTAACTAAAAAATAAATACTGTTTAGTATTTTACAGATATAAAGTACAGGAAACCTAGAAACAACCTAATGTCCAAGTAGGTGACTGGCTCAATAAATTACAGTATATTAATTATTACAATAAAAAGTTTTAGCTATTAAAAAAAATTAGATGATCTGGGGCACCTGAGTGCTTCAGTGGGCTGAAGTCTCTGCCTTTGGCTAGGGTCATGATCCCAGGACCCTGGGATCGAGCCCTGCATCCAGCTCTCTGCTTGATGGGGAGCCTGCTCCATACCCCCTCCTACCCACCCCCTCCAACTTGTGATGTCTGTCAAATAAAAAAATAAAATCTTAAAAAAACAAAAAAAACCAGATCTAAGAACAGGGTAAAATATCTAGATATAGAAAGTTAAAAAGGGAGGCAACAAAGTCTGAGCTTATACAGGTTTTTTGGGGTTTGTTTTTTCTTTCCCTTTTAAACAATAGATTATACGTGGCACAGAAAAATTCTGAAGAAAAGCTTTCAGGAGTAAGACTAGGGAATGATAAAAGAATATACTTTTCCAAATTTCATACCCCTGTACATTTACTATTGTACTGTAAAGATCTACTGTTTACAACAATTTAAAAGAAAATTAAGTTTTAAGAAAGAACTTAAAACCAAAAACCAAAATACTTCCTCCCCTTGAAAAGATTTCTATATAGACACATATTTCTCCCAAGTGTGCTCACTACAAGGATGAAGATTTGTATCTGGAGTATTTTTCATGAGGATATACAGATAGAAAACAGCTGAATCCATATCCGTACCAGATGAAGACTGCTGGTTCTGTCGTCTGTATTGACGTCTCTGCTGCACAGAATCTGCCGCAGCCATTTTGCCACCTTTATCTTCTTCTGAAAGATGGATGCATTTAGAAAGTGTTTCTTTAGTTACGCATACAGAAAATGTAACATACTTGAATTGGAAAATGGTCTCTTACACCTCTATCTCATTGGGTCAAGCAATACAACTGTATAGATAATTTTTTTTTCTTACAAAAAACCTTTAGAATGCCAATTTAAACGCTGATTTTAGACTATGTTCACCAAATGTAATCAAAATTTATTTACTATAGGTCAAGCTAAGCTCTATGGACTTTAATATATTTCAGATAATCATCATAAACCTAAAGGATGGTACTGTTACCTGCATTTCAGATGAAAGAAGTGAGGGTCAGATAAATTAAGTAACTAAACAAAAAGCAGTTAATCACTAAAGGTGGGTATTCAAACCAGGCTGGTCTCACTTTAAAGCCGTGGCTATTAACCACTAAGTCATATCCTTCTGACTTTCACCAGGGGGGATGAAGCAATGTGCAAAGAACCTAATTAAGTTTAATAAAAAAAACCACGAAAACTTACCCGATTCAGATAACTCTACTTTTCTAGGCTTAGGTGCTGGTGAAGGGGACTCTCTTTTCTCAGTACCTTTATGTTTTGTCACTAAAAATAAGAAAAAAAAAAAAAAAAAAACCACACATTTTCATACATAGGAAAGCAGAACAAAACAACAAACAAAACCACACAAGACCATGTCTTAATGGTACAACAGGTGTGACTATGCTTATAAGTTAAATGTTTGGCGAAAGCCTTGAAAAGTCCTATAATGACTTTTTAGTCATACAGATAATTTCTCCCAAGAGAAACCAGTTAAGAGAAACTGGGAGTTGCTATTTCGTAGCAGCAGCTCTGTGTAGAAGACATGGGTAACATTCGACTCAGTAAACCTCTAGGTGCTACCCCACAATGTAAAAACCACTCAACTACAGAGGCCTCAACAGCACAGAGCTTCCAAGCATGCAACCATACCTGGGTTCAGAAAAGTTGTAAAACTGATAAATGGTTAAGAAATAGATCTGATGAAATCTTCAGAAAAAGAGATTTGTTCTGGAGAAGAGGAATGAGTTAGCCACCAAGATACTAAAGAATCTTTCTGTACCAATACAATCTTCATCATAACATGAGAGATTTAAACTACCCACAAAAAAGTAATCCCTCACAGCAGGAAAAATAATTAAACACTAAGGCTGGATTTTTTCAAGGCTTAAAAAAGCAGGGGAAGGCAGGGGTAGCAGCTCAGAAATACATCGAAGGTAGTAGCAGAGCTGTGAGCACCTTATGAATTACCCAGCTTCTCTTTTCCAAATTACATGGAAAAATTAAGACAACTGTCTTTTGTATGCTTGCTGTATTAGCAAGCAGCACTAAGCATTGTTGATAGTATTACCCCCCATTTTAAAGGAGGAGAAATCTGAGGCTTAAAAAGTAACTTCAGGGCTCAGTGGGTTAAAGCCTCAGCCTTCAGCTCAGGTCATAATCCCGGGGTCCTGGGATTGAGCCCCACTTTCCCTGTATCCTTGGTCTTTCTGCTCAGCTGGAGCCTGCTCCCCCACCCCCGCAACTGCCTCTCTGCCTACTTGTGATCTCTGTCAAATAAATAAATAAAATCTTAAAAAAAAAAAAAAAAGTAACTTCAACTAAAATCAAATAGATAATTAAAGTGAACTAGGATCTGAACCCAAGACTATTTCTAGAGCACAGGCTTTAATTTCCATCAATTAACCAGCTCTATTTATAATATCTATCTACTGCTTCAACTCAAATCAAAGTATATACAGATATAACCATTGATCTTACCATACAATTAACTTGAAACATCATCTAAGACCATGCTGCTAAGAACTAAATTTGAAGCCAATATGATCCCAAGGATCCTTATTTATCTGCTTTGTCTGATTAAAGCAAATACCACGGAATGTTGACCCAGAGTATAGATACATTTCTTTTAACACACTCTTGTACTCAGAATTCTGTAAAGGCTTATTCTAAGGGACAGTAACTTTAGAGAGCTAGTGATCTAAAACAGAAATCTCATCTTTGCTAAAGTAGTCAAAATGAAGAATTTACAATACTTTTCTTTCTTTCTTTTTTTTTGGAGATTTGAGAGAGTGCCTGAGAACAAGCAAGGAGGGGTGGGGCAGAGGGAGAGAATCACAAGTAGACTCCCTGCTGAGCACAGAGACCAAGGAACAGCTTGATCTCACAACCCTGAGGATCAGGATCTGAGCCCAATCAAGAGTATGATGCTTAACTAAGCCACCCAGGCACCTTTTTAAATGAACTGCATTTTATTAATGTTTCTACCCGATAACCATTTTTGACTTAGCACTGGATTTGGTAAAAAACGGTTAAATCCTAATTAGTTACCATGAAATATGGCAGCAAAACTGCATTTAAAACTTGTATTTTGGGACGCCTGGGTGGCGCAGTTGGTTGGACGACTGCCTTCAGCTCAGGGCGTGATCCTGGAGTCCCGGGATCGAGTCCCACGTCAGGTTCCCAGCCCCATGGGGAGTCTGCTTTGCTCTCTGACCTTCTCCTCGCTCGTGCTCTCTCTCACTGTCTCTCTCTCAAATAAATAAAATAAAATCTTTAAAAAAAAAAACTTGTATTTTAGGGGCGCCTGGGTGGCTCAGTGGGTTAAAGCCTCTGCCTTCAGCTCAGGTCCTGATCTCAGGGTCCTGGGATCGAGCCCCGCATCGGGCTCTCTGCTTGGCAGGGAGCCTGCTTCCTCCTCTCTCTCTCTCTGCCTGCCTCTCTGCCTACCTGTGATCTATCTGTCAAATAAATAAATAAAATCTTTAAAAAAAACCCAACCCTTGTATTTTAACAAATTCAAAAGAAATAAAATACAAATGCTTTTAAACTATAAAGGAGTTGAGGCTATTTTTCTGGTAAGTACTCTGCACTTTAAAGTAATAGTTAATCTTCAATTCTTGAAAAGTTATCAGAGGCATCCAGTTATCTATACACCCCACATGCCCAAGTTACCACATAAAAGAACTGGGTTCCAAAATGTGTTTGGAAGCCGCCTCAATGTCAGAATGCATTTACCTCTAAGAGACATTAAAAATGCGGCTATGTTTACAAGAGAGTTGACAAATGCCAACTGAATAAACACGACTGAACTAGAACAAACATGTTTTTCCTTACAGAAATATGCATTTGCAACTTTATCTTGATCCAATCTCTCATGAATGGTTTAGCTATAGTCTACTGTCAGAACATTCATACTCTTAGAACAAGTATATAATATATACCCCTACGCTGGTTTAATATGATTGAATTGTAGTATTAACAGAGTTAATATTTCATCCGAATGTGTTTATCTAGATTAGAGTTTAGTTTATTATGTTAATGTTTTATTTTTAGCATTCAAAGGGCAAAATCATTCTAGCATAAAGTCAGAATCTTCTAAATAAAAAAACAGAATTTTAAATTTACTTCAGTATTCCTATTAATTATTAATCTCCCAGACTTGTCAAAATGATCACTTATAAAGATAAATCACTGTTACCAGAATTGGTGAAATCATCATCTACAGAATGCAATTTATAGGATGAAACTGATCTATCCTAAAACTTTAATAGGCATAGATCCTCTGTAAACATACTTCATTAAATATCCTACTGATTTCAAAGCACTACTTTGTGTACTAAGATAATGCCAATTTAACTAACATGCCACTGATTATAAGATGCTTCCTGAAGATCCTTTCAGATGAGAATGTACAGTATGCTCCAAATTATTTACCTCTAAATTCCCCCAAACACTTTCCCTGTATCCTTCCTACTCCATTTGCCCAATATTAAAAGTCCTGACTGAGGGGCGCCTGGGTGGCTCAGTAGGTTGGACGACTGCCTTCGGCTCAGGTCATGATCCTGGAGTCCCGGGATGGAGTCCCACATCGGGCTCCCAGCTCCATGGGGAGTCTGCTTCTCTCTCTGACCTTCTCCTCGCTCATGCTCTCTCTCACTGTCTCTCTCTCAAATAAATAAATAAAATCCTTAAAAAAAAAAAAAAGTCCTGATAACTACTACATGAAATATACAAGTAAAAGCTATTATACTTCAATGGCGTCACTGATCTTATTAGTCATGGAGTATCGTAAAAAGGAATTTCTGAAATCACATCACGGTACAGAAACTAAAGAACTTCACCCTGCCCTCCATCTCCCACCTCTAGCCATCACAACAACATTCTGGGGTAGGAAAGTTGGGCAAGGTCTGCATACACTTTTCTACTGGAAAATGAGAACCCAAATTTTAGTCTTGGCTGGTTGACCTTGACCAAATCACTTAACCTGAGAACCGGTTTCTTGATGACAGTCTCTAAAGTCTGTTCTACTTCTGAAATTTCATCACACAGGACTGGGATCATTTTACTATAAAATGTTATTTCCAAGTAGTTAAAGCCAAATTCAGCTTCAGCAGACACAAGGCAGTCTCTGTATATTGCCCACAGTGCACCTCTTTGGCTGTGTTTTGTTTGGACCTGGAAGACCTGTCCCAGAATCCATAGGTATATAACTAGGTCTTTGTCTTCTACCATGACTTATTTCTCTCCTAAGCGCATATCCACTGTGACTTTTATTTTTTGAAAGCAGTGGCCCACTCCCCTTGACAATATATCAGAATCCAAGAGGTTGGTGCCTGGGTACACTCTGAAAAAACTTAATTCTTAGCAATCTATTTTAACAAAGATTCAGTCCTCCTGTTCAGATAATTTTATTTACTCTTTGGCTATAATGCAAATAGAAAAATCCTAACGATGTGTTTTTGTAAAATAAAAGGTCGGAACTTCTGTAGTATTTTTTTACTAGCTTTCTGGCTCCAGATAAGGGGGGGGGGATCAGAAATGCAAACTACCTCATAGAAATAGAAAACAATGGTTAGGAAGTGGGCATCAGATTTGGACATGGTGGCTGGAAACTACTGAAGTTGTCCTAATTTTGAACAGAAGGACAGGAGGTTATGAAAGTAAGCGACCGTAAGGCCCCCTCCCATACTTAAAGTCTGAACCTGGAAGACCCAAACGTCATCCAGCTATATTTAATGATACAGTCACTACATTAAATTGTTAAAGTTCAGAAAATAATCTACATATTACTCTTTACAAATTAGCCTTATCTGCCAGTATCCCAACACTCTGATGGCTTCTCTATACCTCAATAAACAGTCAAAACTGTGCCCATCCCCATTTTCTTTTTCTAACCTAAAAATTTAGATGTGATCAGAACAAGCCCGGTACAGCTCAACCTACAGACTGCTTCTCAAAAACCAATTTCTACAGCAGCTTTCAGGATTTCCTCTCCCCCACTACTCACCCTTTAGGCTATCATCTCAGCCCATACACCAGAGGCCCAATGCAAACAGATCCTACTGCTTTTCTCATTGTGTATTTATGCTAAAGGAATAGCTCCCAATATGCCACAACCCTCACTCAGACCAGTACACATTCTACTTGCCTGGCAGGATCACAGATCATAAATTCCTCAGAAATCCATCTGCAGAATAAACCAAGGACAACACTCAGAAGAACCCTGCCTAGAGCCTAAACTAAAAAACAAATCAGCTTTTAAGAGGACACCTTGTTCTTCCCTATGTGGCCAAGAAAGAATTAAAACAGAATATGAAGTTCTCAAGTAAGATATCAAACAAAAAAATCTTCAGGGAAAAAAAAGCTAACTAGTCTCATAGTAATAAAATGATCCCTTAACATGACAACACAAACTTTGATAAGTCACCCCAACTCAGCCCACGGGCAGGTCATGTATTTCTCCACCTACTTGCTGCCAGAGGGCAACTGCTAAAAACGAAACACATTTACACGTAAGCTATTTCAACAAACCCCAAGAACTTAAAGCATACACGTAAGCTATTTCAACAAACCCCAAGAACTTAAAGCAGGAAAGAAAAGGTGATAAGCAAATTTACAAAGAGTATCACATACACAAATATTACCCAGCTACTTCACACTCTGAAGGGAGAAGGGGCAGCAACAACTGACTGGGCACTTTGTAGCCAAATGAAGAACAAATGAACATACTATTTTTATGCTTCTGATTTTTACCTTTACCTGAAGTTCTCCCTGGAGAGACAGAAACACGACTTTTTCTTGTACGGTTTGACTGCTGGGGTGTTGGGGAATGACGAGTTTTTGGCGGTGGAGTTGCTGGAGGTGATGGCCTATGCCTTCGCCTGGGAGGACTCGCTGAAGGAGATAACCTACGAGTTTTTCGAGGGGGGCTGGATGTCCTCTTAGGAGGCTTCTTTGGCGGTGACCGGGAACGAGACGAAGAGGATGATGAGCTACTTCCAGACAAGGATGCTGATGAACGCCTTCTTCTGTGGAATAAAGTATTCACATTCATTAACTGCATATTTGTCAAAAATGACCTTATAGGTTGTGTACAGTTTACACAAAAATACAGCTATTTTTATCCAACTTTTGAGTTTATGTAGCTAAGCATATAAGTAAGTTTAAAAAAAAAATGGGAAATAAAACCACAACCTAGGACAGGAAACAGCTAGTTCTGAGACTAAATGTGGGTAACTTATTCTGGTAAGCGCTTCCATCTGAGTTGTCTTTCCAGTTATAAAATGTCACGCTGAGTGCTAGTCTCTTCCTTCCTTAGGAAAATCACCACTGTTTGGAGTTTGCATTCAAAATTTGGGTGGCAAAGTATTTTCCATTTAATAGCACAATGTCAAACAACCTTTAGGTTGCATTTTTTAAAAAAAACATGTGCAGCAGGGTTAGGAATTCATTTAGCTACATAAACTTAGAAGCAGGGGCCTCTCGAATTCTGCGGCAAATTTGTGGTAAGTTCTGTTGCAATTATGTGTACCTGCAGAATTCACCTTTGGCGGAAGAATTCCTGAGAACCTGAAAAAAAGGAAACCCTACCTTAAGTGTGAGATAAAAACTGGCTGAAAGGGAATCTTACACAATCTGCAAAATATTTTGACTGCTAAATGGCTCAATAAGCACAATTAAAACACGCTGTTTGCAAAACTCCAATAAAAGAAATAGCTGTTTCCACTAATCTTGTATTAGAAAGCACCAGCATTACTTTTCTCCTAAAAAATAACCAATTTTAGAAAAGCGTGATGGCTAAATCAACTGACCATTTACGCCGTTAGTCCGTCAATAGTTAAAAACCAAGTCTATCATTTTTAGCAGTAGTCATAAAAATGTTTCACTGTATCATAACAACGCCCTCCCCAAATGTTATCTTTTAAAAAAATACGGGACTCTGAAAAACCTGATTGCAGAAACAAAAAATCATGGAGCTCATTATTTCTCCTCTGTTATTTCCAAGAGATTCATACCCCTGTAAAAATCTCAAAGACTCAAATACAAAAACTTCCATGCTAAGTATAGTCTGAAGCACAATCATCACAGCTCCTTCCAAGGAGGTAAAGAAGGCTCAAAACTCTGCTACCAGTGCACCAGGCCTCCACTTTGGGCAGAATTGCTAAAAGGGACAGATACAAACATTTTTCCTCATGCCAATTTTAAAATGATCTTTAAACACAGAACATTCGTACTGTCAGGGTTACTTCTATGTCTAATCTCTTCAATAATACCTAGACCTCAAACTGCTAAAAATTGGCTATATCCACGAGATGGTAACGTTCCCTTTGTTATTTGTTTGAAATTTTGTAAACACTCGTTTTTATGAGAAAGAAGACATTTAAAGCAAAAACATAATTGCAAAAGGGTTATTTTAATATTGGCTAAAAGTAGCTTAATGACTCTGTGGTCATCTGCTTTTCAAAAGCCAGTGATAACGAAAAACCAAAGGAAGAGGGAGGGTGGCAAATTCCCTCATCCCTAGGAGATCTTGGAGTCTAAAAGGTAAGTTAACACAAAGTATCAGTAAAATGGTCATTTGTTTTCCCCCAACACTGCATTATTTTTTTGTGGCAATTAAACCTCAAAGGAGAGGCTCTTTCGAAGGCATCACCTAGTATCACTCACGAGCTTTTTATTCCATAGGGACATTAATTCAAACACTACTAGCCTAAAGCAAATGCGGTGCACTTTCATTTACTGACACTTCCAAATTTAAAAAGAAAAAAAGAAAAGGAAAGAAAGGGAAAAGAACAAGAAAAAAGAAAGCCCTCACCGTCTCACTGGAGATCTACTCCTTCTATGCCTGGGTGGAGGTGGCATTCGTCTTGGTGGGGTTCTTCTTCGAGGAGATGGCCGCCTTCTCGGACTTGGCCTCCTTCTAGGTGAGTATGACCTGCCATAACAAACAGAATTAGAGCCTGAATAAACGAGAACAAGGGAAGAATTCCTTGACAGCTTTCTCAACAGCTGTATTTTTAAAATGGACTTCAAGGCATACAGTTTTCCATTTATGTAGAGATTTTTATGGTGCACAGAAAATGTCCTCAAATTCTCTCTGTAGGTCCAAAGAATAACATTTGTACTAAATGCTCTCTCTTGCTCTGAAATTACTTATCTAATTCTACCCAGAAAGTAGCATGTAAAACCCAAGATCTGTATCAATCCTGAAGCTCACCTTGATCGGGATCTATGACGTCGTCTAGGTCGAGTATGAGAAGGAGAGCGAGACCGTGTCCGGGATCTTGATTTGGAACGTGACCGAGATCTGGGTCGGGTCTTCTCCTTCTCCTTTTCTTTTTTGGAATTTTTCTCTGGAGAAGGTTCTTTAGGCTCTGGTACAGGTTCAGGTTTGGGAACTTTCAGGATGTCACTGTAGAAAAAAAAAAGCTGATTGTTTTCCCTTCTGCAGTTCAGACTCCCAAGTCGTAATACAATGATGTAGTAAGTTATTTTTCTCTTTAAAATGTTTTCAAAATCCATGAAGACTTCTCCTTAGCTCCAAAAAGATATATACACATCAGTGAAAGTTAAAGAGCAACCAACAATTCTAACCACATACATTTTTAAGAGTATACAGTTGTCCACAGTATTGGGGAAAAAAAGCAACTCACAATATATAAAATCTCAAGAAACAATACAACCAGCCAATAGCACTGGTCATCTTTAGGGTCCTTTACTAAACTTTCCTGTACAGCTAGAATCTTTTCAAAAAGCTGATTTTGATTTAAAAAATATAAAAAGGAAATAATCAAGTGATTCTGTATTTGTAACTCAGAGCTATTCTATTGGCAGTCAGTGAGCAATAGCCTAAAACTGTGATACTTATAAATGAATTTTTATGTACTTGCCTAGTAGAAGTGGCCTCTTGTACTGAAGGTTCTTTTACTTTCACTGATGGTTCTGGGAGCTCTGGAGTTTTTTCCTTCTTTTCTGGAGCAGGGGAAGGACTCCGGCTCTTGGTTCTGTGACGGGGAGATCGAGAATGACTGCGCTTTCTCTCTCTCCTGACAGGGGAAGATCGTCTTCTAGGGGAAGGAGATCTGGATTTGCGTCTAGGATGAAAGTAATGTTTTTAAGGTTTTTGTATCATGTGGATTGGGAGAGGGTCAAAGGGGAAAATGAGAATTAATCTTTTTAAATACAACACTGCTCTTTATACCTGAGAAATTCTTTATAAAAATAAGGTATCCTGTCATCTCTACTTAACAGGGGAAGGGCCAAAAGAAAACCAGAAAGGCAAACAAACAAAGGGTAACAACATTTTCTGGTATTCCAGTTTTAAGAGGAAAGCATTGACCTAGGACTCTAGATTTAGATTCTTAATCATTCCCAGATATGAGGAGACCAAAGACCTACTTTTCAGAGGAAGAGGATGCTTGAAAGTAAAGAGATATTCCATGATAACAACGCAAACCCAAACAGCTTAGATGCAGACAGCTCCCACCACAGAGTCTGTCAGGTAGTCTAGGAATTCCAGAAAAATGAATAGTACAATTAAAGTAATGGGCTCTTTGGAAGAGAAGAGAAATACATCAAACCTATGGAGCCTTTTTGAAAAAGGAGAAGTCCCCTTTCCTTTACAATTGCTTCCCTAACTTGCTATCAAACAGCAAATCTGGTTCATCAATAGCCAAGTAGTTATCAGAGTGATGTGCTTAACTCTAGAAACAGTACTTCTTCCCTGAAAAGGAGGTTTTAATATCAAATATACAAATTAAAATAAACAAAGAAATTTCCTCCTCCCTTTACTAATTCAAAAGATTTATGCAAAAAAATTACCAGAACTCTAACAATGAAAAGCCTAGTAGAATTCTCACCTTTCACCACAAATACAGTAGAAGCTGAGTCGTGGGTTTAAAAATGGAAACCTAACCATAGCCTCATTGGAAGAAGAAAACAAATAAATGATCTGTTTTGGGTTCAATACAACCATCTAAGAAAAGCAGAACAGGGAATTAGGCAAGTATAATATGAATAGCTAATGGGCACAGATTTCTAATAAAAAGGAAAGAAAAGAAGTAGAATAGATTAAAACAATTAAATGCCATATTTAAACAAATCCAATATGGAAGGCAAGTCTAGACTATGATTTAAGAATTAAGACTTGTATAATTCACCAGGACTTTAGAGATAATTATCATCAAAGGATCAATCTCAAACAAAACAGGTATTTTAGCCCACAAACAAGCCTTAGTCCACCGTGAAAATTGTAGAAAATGGAAGAAATTCTCTGAATAGTGCTATTAGCTTCCTTTTTAACTATGGAACTTTCTAGACACAGAATACTAACTTTACTAACATACCTAATGTTTGCATAACATTAGGTATATGTGTGTTGAATCATACCTTCTTGGGCTTCGAGACCTCTCCCTT
Source organism: Neogale vison (assembly GCF_020171115.1). NCBI lineage: Eukaryota > Metazoa > Chordata > Mammalia > Carnivora > Mustelidae > Neogale > Neogale vison. Next base: position 18,186,625 of record NC_058092.1, on the reverse strand, counting down.
TTTTCTCTGCTGCTTTCTTTTTCTTCCTTATCCCTCTTATCCTTGTCTTCATCTTGCTTTTTCATAGAAGCCAACTTTTCTTGTTCAATCTGCAATGATCAAGTTTTCAAAGTAAACACAGCTGAATATTTGAGATCAACAAACAAACTGAAGACTTTACACCCCTGATAAATACCAATGCTATAAATCACTTCATTGGCCTCTGCTTTTCAACAAGACTATTCTTAAGTTTACTTAAAAAAAAATCATTTTCGGTGCACCTGGGTGGCTCAGTTGGTAAAGCCACTGCCTTCGGCTCAGGCCGTGATCCTGGGGTCCCAGAATCAAGTCCCACATCAGGTTCCCAGCTCCACAGGGAGTCTGTTTTCTCCCTCTGACCTTCTCCCCTCTCATGCTCTCTCTCTCACTCTTAAACAAATGAAATCTTTAAAAAAATTTTTTTTTCACTTTCATCTTACTCTTTGGTGATTTAATATACACTGCTCATGTGAAGAACCTGTTCTTACCTTTTACACTGTTATTAAAGTTCAAATTTTCTTCTGAGCTAGAAGTATGCACATATTAAGAAAAAATTTATCAGGCGCCTATGTGGCTCAGTCAGTTAAGCGTCCACCTTCAGCTCTCATCATGATCCCAGGCTCCTGGGAAGGAGTCCCGCATAGGGCTACTTGCTAACTGGGGAGTCTGCTTCTCCCTCTGTCTGTCATTCCCTCTTCCTGCCACTCTCCACTGTGCGCCCAGAGGTGCATTACTCGCTCTCTTTCTGACAAAATGTTTAAAAAAAAAATGTATTTGCCCAATTACTGGGCTCTGGAAAAATGACATTTTATTGAAAGCTTTTACTTATTCCAGGGAGAGAAAGCAGGCTCATACACATGGAGAAGAAAGAGCAGAGGGAGATGGTGAGGGAGAGAAGCAGATACTCTGCTGCACACGGAACCCCACTGGGCTGGATCCCATGACCATGAGCTCATGACCTGAGCCAAAACCAAGAGCTGGGATGCTCAACCAACTGAGCCTCCCAGGAACCCTGGAAAATGACATTTTCAACTCAATGTCTGGGTTGGGGTTCGGTGGAAGGAGTGGAGAATCAAAGTGTATGTTTGAATATATTACAGCAAAGCAGAACAACATGCTGATCCTAGCTCTAAGCCATATAAAATTTAAAAGTGTCTCTCTCTCAACATTACAGAAAAGTAAAAAGGCTATTACTTGTCTCTGTTTTATTTCTTCTTTCTTCAGTTCTAGAAAAGCAGAAGGGATTCCAGCGATGTTTTCTTGTGCACTTAAGAGGAGGGGCCACAGTTCTCCCATAAATTCTCTAGCATTTTTTCCATTCAAAAACCCAGTCAGGTTGATTTGCATCATTTTGGAGTCTGGATTCTGCAAAAAGACATGACAGGAAGAGAAACAGGTTACTTCAAAACAAGCCAACCAACCAACCTAAAACTCATTAAATTAGTATTTTTTAAGTCTACCATAGGGGCTTAAATACATATATATTCTTTACTATTTAAAAAAAATAGTTCTCCCTAACAGCTTTTCAGCAATATAATCTCTAGTACAATTACCAAATTCTCTCTCTCACTCTACCAAAAGCATCAGAGCAGCCTGTTAATCCTCTGTGGATTTCCTAAGTATTTTTAGACTATGTGGCTGTTAGTGGGTCTTATGTTTACTAACTTTAAAAACCATCATGAACATCCACAAAGTGCTGTATTTACTATCAAGGAAAACGTTTGCTTGCCTGGGAAATTTCCCCCAATGAGAAACTGAAAAAGTACATAAACTGTTCACTTCTCTAACACTATGAAACAGCTTTCTATAAAATATCTACCATCCAGTTATGAAAACTAACAAGGTTATGCATGCACTCTGTAACTTTTGAAGACTAAGCTGAAAGCCTGAATTCTACATAAGGAAAATCTATTTTAACAATGCCTGAAATTCTCAACTGTCCACAAAGGGCTAAGAGGTCAAGTTTTCTCAAAAATAACTGGGTTTTTAAATGCTAAATCTGTTGTTCAAGCAACAAGGTCCATATAACAAGCACAGCTCAATAGCACAAAGCAAGTACAGATTCCAGGTGTCTTCAGTTTCTTCTTGGAACCTTGGGGGTTTGGAATCGCCAAGTCCCCTGTAGAGAAAGATGTTCCCTTGGCTTGCTTCCGACTCCCTACTGCAACTCAACCACCTTGAGTTTAATGTTATATCATTTATCTAAATTGCAAAAGACGAACAAGCAATAATGAGTACACAACCACAAAAAAAGAAAAGATTGTTTAAAAAAGTTCTAAACTTTAATCTCATGCTCACTACAAGGGGAATACTACCAGATACTTAGGTTTTAAAAAAGCACTAAAATACAAATCAGTAAAGCATTTCTCCAATAAAATCTATCTTGAATATTTTAAAAACGGTTTCCCACGTTCCTGGTTTTCTAAGTAAAATGTATACATTTTATAGGAAGTGCTTTCTTAAAATTAATCTTTAAAAATACTCAAATGTAATTACCAAATTATTTTAAAAATAGAAATACCTTATCAGTTGAAATGCCAACTGTTCTGTCAAAACACAAGGGCGAACTCTTTGGGAAAAGGATTAATGTAGAGGTAAATTCACATTGGTATATTTGCCAAAAGGTCATATGGTACATCTTACTATCCTTTGGGTTGATGTGGCAAAATAACAAACTATCTCATAATAAAACTGTTTCTAAACATTAATTCTATCATCATATTATCTCATGAATGAAGAAGAAAGGAATAACTATATTAACTGTCTCTAATAATGCTTCCAATTTATTTCAGTCTGAAGTTTAAGCATAATGTAAACAAAAAATCTGCCTAAAATGTTAATTGATGACCAGCTGACATGCAGCTACAACTAAAGACTTCAGTTACTTGATTATTTTAAAAACAATATCCAATCAAATCAGAATTGCCCCTCATGCTTCACATAAACGTCCATCTCATAATAGTATTTTTAAAGAGCAGTGTATAGATTTACCCAATTGCTCTTTCCTGTGTTTTTTTTTGTTGTTGTTGTTGATGTTCGGCCACTTTACACAACTCACCTCCAAACACACACTGCATCATCAAGGGAGTTGGGTCAGAGCGACATTGGGACACTCACTCTGCTGTGACCTAATAAGGTGATGGTGCTATACTTCAGACGCAAGGAATAACTTCCATTTTGGTTCAGGCCTTTTAAATCATAAATCACATTATCATTAGAAAATTGCTGTCAAAGTAACTTAACATGTAACAGCAAAATTACAAACAATAAGTTTGATTTTTCACCTGTGTAGCTTTCAAAACTATGTACCTTCACTAAACTTCCAGGCTTAATAGTTGTTTACAAAGTGAATTCTTTTCACAACAAACATTGTAAAATAACCCTCCTATATTTGTACTCCATAGAAAAATCGTTTCCATAGATTCACAAAATTATGTCACATATTCAGAAGAGCCATTTGTATATTATTACCTTCACTTCCAGCTGGTTGAATATAAACTCAATCACAACATCATCTTCAAACCCAAGGATTTCCGTTACTCGTTTTGTTATCCAAGGCTTTATAACCTCCAAATTTACTTTGCTCATGTCCACCTGATAAAACATGCAAGAAATTCTTGAGTACAAGGTTCATAATTCTAAAAGAAAGCTCACTTAAGAATTCTGTCCAACCAAATTCCTTTTCAACTTATGAAATTTTTTGATGTAGCATGGTACAAAATGGCTCATTCTTGTGTGGTTATGCTAATCTGTATGCACTGTTGCTAAAAAGTGGAAAATGTTTAATTAAAACAGTCCCAAAATGTCTGAATCAACTGTGCCATAAAAGGTGCAAAAACAATTTTATCCAGAATACCTTTTTTTCTAGGCATTCTGCAAATTTCAGCTGCTTCAGTAGCTTCTTCTGTTTATTGCTGAACCGATTATCCTGCTCTGCACTTGTTCCCTGCAGAAAAAGAAACACATTTTAATTAAGAGTTCAAAGTTAAATGCTTACTTTTTAGCAGCTAATGATGGCTATGACCTTTACAGAAGAAAAGAGTGATCAAGTAAATAAAAACACCACAGCTAACAAACAGAGTAGAATGTATACTCTTTTCCCAACGAAGCTGACATTTAAAAAACTTGACTGTATTTTAAAATACAAGTTCACTGTAACAAATCAACCTGTTTATAACAAATCAAGCTGTTTATAACATAAAGTTAGCACCTCCCCCACAAAAAAGTTTGATGTGTATCTTTTTAAACCTTTTTCTAAGTTAAAAGACTTCTAAGGTTTTTTGTATAAATAAGAACGCTGAAATATTTACTAAATATGTACTTCCAAACAAGACCATTAAATTTCATCCTCTTGTGACAACCAAGCATGCTCACAGAATTACTGTGGCAACACGTATAAACAGGGTGAAAGGGAAAAAAGAAAATCACCCTAGGACTGTTTTCACAACTTTAAGAACTTGGAATGCATGAAAAATACAGGTTTACCTTAATTAACTCACTCAATTTCAGCAATAACTTTGGAAAAACAAGGGCTTACAAATACTATTTGAGACCATTAAGTGATCGCTAATTAGTCTGCATTTATTTGGCCATTCCAACTGGACCAAACAAAAATAAATGGCTACATGATGTGAAATCTACTGACTGCACTAAACTGGCCAATGTCCCTTGGAAAATGATCAAGAACCTGGATTAGAACCCCAATTCTGCCACTACTTCAGCCATATAATTCAAAAGAAGTTCCTTAACCTCTTTGAGAACATTTCCTTACTTGCCAAAATCTACTTTGCAAGGGTTGCGTATCTCAAAAATAACGTATGTAAAGTAACTCGCATATGGCAGAAATTCAACAAGTGAAAGCTATCATTTCTATCTGGACTGAAAAATTCAGTTTACTATCTGGCTGGCTGTACTAACAAGGTAACTCCCCAAATTCTTTTAACTTGGGAGTTTAAATCCAGTAAACTCCTCTACGCAATTATAGGTAGCATATAAAAACACGCACCCTTTGCTTCCAAGTTTTTACTAACACCAAAAGCAAATGTTATTATAAAATTTTATTGACCACCTTTTTTTCTATGGACTCCTTTCCATCAGAAATAACCGCCAACAAAAATTTAAAAATAGGCCTTTGTGTCAAAATACTACATTTGGATCATGGGACTATTGAGTACTCACTACAAAATATTTTGATGGAAACTAGAAAACGAATTCATCAACAGAATGAAAATCTGATAAACTCTCAATTGAAACTATCATTACAGAAATAACTACAGTATCATTTGCAAAGGATAGGAACAAACATTGCTTATTTTAAGTAGGTGCTTAGAATAATCTGGCCACTTTTGGTGAAAAATAAGTTGGCACAATTAAATTCAATTAAAGAATTTCAATATTAGCTTTAGAATGGCAAGAATTATGTTCTTTAAAAAGTCTTGGTCTTCCCCGTCTTCCAACTTTCCCTTGAAAAACACGCAAACTGAGAATTATATGCTCCAGGGAGTGTAAAGAGCCAACCAACGTTACATAAAGTATAAATTTCTACCAAAACCACTGGTCTCTCTATGCGGTCCGTCTGCATCAAAAGCATTTGCAAACTCTAGTCCTTAGTGTCACTTCCCACCCACCTAAATCTCTACGAGGTAATCATTTCCTACAGGAGCGGAATATGGCACGAACAGGTTCCAGCAGTCCCAGCCTGAGAAACTCTGGGCCCTGAGCACCAGCTTCGACGCCTGCAGGTGCTGGGCGCGCAGCCCGGGGAGAACCTAGGTAAGAGGCCCCTTTCCTCCAGTGGACTTCAAAAGAGTAAAACAAGCGGGGGGCGGGGGAGACACCGGTTTGCGGTAAGGAGTTGATCCCCCCCCTTGTCCCGGCCCCTATACACGTGCACACTTTGTGTTGCACCCGTTGCCCTTAGAGAGTCTCAGATTCAAACATTCCAACTACCTATTATCCGAGTTCCCCTCCCTAAAGGAATATTAAATTGGGCGGGAGTTCCCGCGAACTCTGACCCCGCGCCTTCGCAAAGACTTAGGACCAGGAGGGAGAACGGGGGAGGGGGGAGAATCGGCGCTGCTCTCTCAAGAAAAGCCGCTGAACGCCGTTTCCTGTCCTCCCTCACACGCTCTCCTGGGCGGTACCCCCAAAACCGTACTCTCCAGGATCCTCCCGCCGCCAGTCACCTCAGGGCTTCCCTTCGGCCTCCCCTCAGGGACTTCCTCCTCGCGGCCCAACTAGGCCCCAGGACCCGGCGGCGCGCGCAGCTCGGCCTGCAGGCCCCACCAGGCAGGCGGGCGGCGGGGTACCGCTCCGGCCCATTCCCGCCGCCATTTTCCGGCGACCGTCGCTGCCGCGTAGGGGGGACGATCCCGGAGGAGGAGACTGCGCAGGGGCGCACCGGTCTCCGCCGCAGGGCAGGGGGGAGCGTCCGCTGGCACGGAATATCATCAGAATATTCGAAGCCTCCCCTCGCTGACCACACCGTCCCGAGTTTAGGCCCCCTGCTGGGCCTCACCGATGAGCCCCTCACCTCACCCCAGATCCCCGCGCTTCTACTTACGCGGAAGAATCCCGCGTCCATCTTGCTGCCTCGCTCGGAGATCGCTCCCTATCCCAAGATACACCGCGCCGCCGCGACGGAGGGCGGGACCGACAGGGAAAGCCGAGCGCCGGGACGCAACGCGCGCCGCTCCACCCGCCCCTTCAGCCGACACGAGGCCGCGCCTGCTCAGTGAGGTGAGCACCCGCCACGCGTGCGCACGCGCGCCCAAGGGGGCGGGCTCCTGCGGTCTCCGAGGCTCCCAAGTAGCCAGTCCGTGAGGAGAGTCTCGCGATCGCAGCCAATGAAAACAAGAGAGAGTGGCGTCGGGTCGCCCCGCCCTGCGAATCCTTTTGTGGCGCTGGATCAGCCTTGTTCGCGCAGCGTGACTTGACCCATCCTTCGACCCGTAGTGGAGGAGGCCTCCCGCCCTGGGAGTTCCATGGAGCGATTGAAGAGAAAGGCTGTTACCTCAGAGTGACGCGGGCGAGGCGGCTCGCGCGCGGAAGAGAGCCTGCCGGCCTCTCGTGTCCTCGTAAAAGTTGTGGTTGTGTTGCTTTTACGAGTTATTAAGCTCGACTCTAAAGCGGTCGAGCTGTATAGTATGAATGAAGTCTGCCCTGTGGCCGTTTCCTGGGCAGGCCCGCATCTTCCCAGTGCTCATTCGTTGGGGGAGGAAGCTGAAAATGCCTGGGAGAGGAGTTTCGGCTTCGGCCGCGGGGCAGGAAGCGGGCGAGAGAATGGTGGCCCTGAGCCTGGGCGTGGGCCTGGTGGGCCGCCCTGCCCTCTCGGCGCCCTGCTCTGGCCCAGAGGGCCTCCAAATCGCATGCATGGCGCCACATTGCTGCCCAGCGCCCGAAGGCTGGTGTCCCTCTGGCCATATTTCATAAAGTTACACCCCCCCCCACACACACACGCAGGCACTCCCGCTCGCTCCTCCCTTTCCTTCAGGCACCCCACTCCATCCTGTGTATTTGTTCATCCCCTCGGCTCTAAGCTCTAAGTACCAGTTCGATGCCGACAGCTTCATAGACCTCTAGCTCAGACTTCTCTCCCCACCTTTAAACTCGTACAGGCAGCGTCCGGCTGGATTGACATCACAAATTTAACCAGTCCAGGGACTGAACTGATTCCTACCCTTCTCTCCCTCCCTCCCCGCACACCCCAGAATACCCATCTGCTCCTCCCAGTCTGCTGCCTAAGTTGATGGCTACTTCTTTTCCTTTGTTTAAGACACAAGCCTTGATGTCATTCTCATCTTTTCTTTCCCTTCCATCCCACTTCCAGACTACCCGGAAACCCACACAGCCCTCATCTTTTGCCTCAATTTCTGCACCGGCTTCCTAACTGGTCTCCCTGCTTCCGCCCTTGCCACTCAGTATCTGTTCTAAACGCAGCCGACTGACCCTATTAGAAAACCTTAGACATGTCACTCCTAAGCTCAAAACCCAAATCCCTCTTTTTTCCCCACAACAAAGGCTAAAATTCTACCTGATGCTCCTCTGCTGCTTCTTTCATTTCCTCCTTAGCACCCTAACACTCCTCACTGCTTGGACTTCCTAAGGTTGCTCTTGCCTGAAGACCTTTGCCCTGGTTGTACCTTCTGCCTAGAATGCTCTACCCCCAGATACATACCTGGCAAATTTCAAGGTTTTGCTTAAGTATCACCAAGTCGATGGGGTCTACTCTGCCTGTTCCACTGGAAATGCTTATACACCCTCTCTGTACTCCTGATGCCTCTTAATCTACTTTTTTTTTTTCATACCATTTACCACCCTATAATACCTATTTTTACTATTTGTTTTTTTTTTTTTTTTAAGATTTTATTTATTTGACAGAGAGAGATCCCAAGTAGGCAGAGAGGCAGGCGGGGCAGGGGGAGTAAGCTCCCTGCTGAGCAGAGAGCCCCATGGGGGGCTAAATCCCAGGACCCTGACATCATGACCCTAGCCAAAGGCAGAGGCTTAACCCACTGAGCCACCCAGGCACCCATTTAATGTTTGTTTCTTATATGTACCCCACACTACAATGTAAACTCCTTCAAGTCAGGGGATTTGTCTTTTTTTGCTCACTGATGTGTCTCTAGCAGAACGGTGTCTGGCACATAGTAGAGGCTCAATGAAATTTGTTGAATGAACAGCTTTGTCAGGGGGTCAAAGATGGGGAAGTGACTGGCTTCCACAGAACATGCGAGTTGACCAGATGGAACTATGAAATCACAGTGCCCCACATCTCACTGATGTTTCTCACTGGTTCTGATCAGTCATTGTGTTTTTTATCTTTTCTTTGCTGTCTCTACCCTTTTGCTGCCAATCCCATAAATGTTGGCTTTCCTTGAAGTTCTGTCATTGACCCCTTTTACTTTTCACTCAAAAAAGATGACCTATCTGTCCTTTCTTGGTTTCAATGACCAGTTCATCTCCCAAACCTATTTATCGCAGACACAGCTCTGCCCCAGAACTTTATGTGCAACTTCTTATTACAATCACTTGGGATGTCCTGTAGACACCTCACACTCAACATGTCCCAAACTGAATTTATCTTCTTTCACTTGCCTCAACCCTCTATGTTTCCCATTCTCAATAAACGAGCCTACCTTTCTCCCTGTCATCATTCTTCTGTCTTCTTCATACTCTACAACCACCAGATCTTGCCTTTCATTTCTGTTGCCTGCCTTCTAGTTCCATTGTCTCTTTAATTTAATTTGGATTGCCATCTGGATCATTGCAGCAACAACCTATTAACCATTTCCCCTTCCTTCAGGGTTGATGTCTCAACCCTATATCGAGAGTTATTTTCTTTTTTAAAAAAAGGTTTTATTTATTTGAGAGAGTGAGAGCATGAGCACGAGCAGCAGGAGGGGCAGAGGGAAAGAGATAGCAGACTCCCCACGGAGGGTAGAGCCACACTCGCACTCAGGGCTCCATTCCAGGACCCTGAGATCATGCCCTGAGCCAAACTCAAATGCTTAACTAGGCGCCCCTCAAGAGTTATTTTCTAAGATAATAATCTTGATCCTTTTGATCCCCAACTTAAAACCTTTCTGTGGCTCCCCATTGTCCTCTAGATAAAGCCTAAGCTAGTTACTGTGGTTTAAAAATCCCTTATGATTTGTTTACTGCTCCCTCTTTCAGACTCTTCACAAGGACCAATCCTCTCCGTGCACACATCCTCCACTTCTAAGCCACAGCCACACTGAAGTACAGATGTGGTCTAGTTAAGAACAGGTTAGGTTTCAAAGTCAGTTTCTTGTCTGTATGTTGGTAAACCTAAAGTTACGGAGAGGTGACTCAAATATCACTTCCTGAAACAAGCCCTTTTCTGACCAGTCTTCTGCAAACAGCTGGACACTCTCCCCACTCACTCTATCTTACCTTGCTTTATTTTTTCTACACAGCACTCGATCGTAGTTGACATTGTTATCTAGTTTGCTTACATGCTTATTGTTTTTGCTCCCATTAAAAATAACAATGAAACTTCATGAATTTCTTATTCATCATTAAAGCCTTAGTGTCTAGAACAGTATCTGGCACATTCTTGGAGCTCAATAAATATTTGTTGAATGAGTGTATGAGTAAAAGGATCAGTCACCAAAGGCATTTCTACTAATGAGTGAGTCTGTTCTTTGAAATAGTATAACCATTTATTCTATCCGGAAGTATCCACATTGAAAAATCTGCTGAGCAGATAAGCCTTCTCCCTATACGTGCAGGGGAGGATCCTTGGCAGTGAAGGTATTTGCTTCTCCTGCTCATTTTGACAGTGTGTAGATCAAAATGGGTCTTAAAGCCAAGGATCCATCCCCAGTGAGCCACTGGTGGCTCTTTGCTAGGTCTGGTCTTTAAGTCCTCAAGTAAGTCCTGAGGCTCAAAAAGCTAACGGGCAGCCAACCTTGTTGTTCATCCTTCAGGCACAGATTCCAAGATCTCTCCATGTCATCAACTGCTTTTCCTCATTGCTTGTTGATTACTGTTGATGGTGGACGTGTTCCACCTGCTGCCACTATCCTCTGTCCTTTAGAGTCACGGTGTCTTAACACAACTATCCCTTAGGCAAGTGCACTTTTTGTAATTCTCTCACCCCTTACAACTTTTGTTCTCATCCCCACATCCATCTCTGTCTTTTCCTTCTTTCCTTCAGCTCTGCTTTTGTGTTTCCTAGATAAAACAGAATAACAATCTTCGTAAAATATCTCAAAAACCCAGCACAAATTTACTGAGCAAGCTACGGACTAAAATAATCCCGTAACTGAAATGAAAATGCCTGATGGACAAAAGCTGCTGCATTTTGCTCTGGAAGGTGTCTTTGAGCACATCGGTGAGCGTGTTTGTAATCTGTTGCTGAATAACCCCCCAAATTTCGCAACTTGAAACAATAAACATGAGTCATCACCCACTCTTTCTGTGCCTCAGCAATCTGGAATAGCTTCTTTGGATAGTCCCAAGGTCTTTCAAAAGAATGTATTCAAGATATTGGCCTAGATTATAGTCACCTGGGCCTGGAAGGACCTTCCAAGAAGGTCCACTCACATGGCTGTTGGCATAAGGCCTCAGGTTCTTGCCACATTGGCCCCTCCGTAGGCTGCTTGGGTACCTTCATGGCATGGCAGGTGGCTTCCCCCAGAGTGAATGATCCAAAAGAGAGCAAGACAGAAGCCATGGTTTCTTTTAAGACCTAACTTAAGAAGTCAGTCATACACCATAGTCTCCACACTATCCTATTAGTTACACAGGTTACCTGTATTCAGTGTTGGAGGGGACTGCACGAGGGTGTGAATACTACTAGGTGAGAACCTTTGGGGGTCACCTTGGAGGCTGGTTACCAGTATAAGTATTTGTAAGTTGAAAATATAAGGGCACCTGGCTGGCTCAGTCAGAAGAGCATGTGACTCGTGATCTCTGGCCCGTATTTGGGTGCAGAGATTCCTTAAAATAAATAAATAAAATTAACAAGAAAACAAAAGATGTAAGTGTAAGAGTTTGTATGCTTTCAGATTTAGAAAAGACCGTGTTTTTTCTCTCTCCTCAGAACCTTTCCACATATTCTGTCCACTTGATCTCGAACCTCTGTTCCCTTCCTTCCAGCCTTTGCTTTCTCTTCCCCATCTTGTCTCTCTTCTTTTAATCCTTTTAACTAACCCGCTCTGATTCTCCTCAAGGGTTTAGTTTACGTGTTGTTACCTCTTCCAGGAAGCATTTCTGGTTAGTGGAACTTAAAACTTACCATCCGAGAATCTTTTAGGGGACTGCTGAGCCCCCCAAACCCCTAGGCCCAGATCTTTGCAAACAGGCTCCTTGTATTCTACTTATTAGCATATTTCCACTATATTCTAATTATGTACGTGCTCATCTCCTCTCCTGTGCCCCTTCCCCCACCCCAACACACACAACTTTTTGAAGGCGGAACTGTGTCTCCTTTCTTTATCATCAGCACCCAAACCAGAGTTTGGCAAATGATAAGTTCCAAGTATATGTGCAACACACACACACTTTGGCCAAGGGCACAGCAGCTGAGTGTTAAGAAACAATATTCTGCCAAAGCTGAAGATTTCCATCATAGAATAAACTTTTGGATACAAGAATAAACTTTTATCATGCTTTCTCTCTCTTTCTCTCTCTCTCTTTTACTCTCTCCCTCTCAAATAAATAAATAAAATCTTTAAAGAAATTTAATAAGGGAGGCTATGGCTCAGTGGGTTAAGCCTCTGCCTTCGGCTCAGGTCATGATCTCAGGGTCCTGGGATCAAGCCCTGCATTGGGCTCTCTGCTCGGTGGGGAGCTGCTTCCCCCTCTCTCTCTACCCACCTCTCTGCCTACTTGTGATCTCTCTCTCTCTCTCTGTCAAATAAATAAACAAAATCTTTAAAAAATTTAATAGTCAAATTTTTAGTAAATTAAGTCTGGTATTATAGTACAGGGATACCAGCTTCTTGGCACTGCTGTGTTCCCGCATTCACCATACCACACATTTTTATTTTACGGTTGCTAATATTTGCAATACACTTTTATTTACTTCTTTTCCACTCTATAAGAATCAGATTCACTATGAGGTCAACAATAGGAAGGCCAGAAATCTCTTGGCAATAGAGGAAAATAAAAGCTTAGTTGAATTGATCACTAAAGAAAGAGCTGTCAAACTCAAAGATTTCTAGCTGTTTTTGCATATACAAATATCAAATATGTAAGACAGGGGAGCCGCAATCTGGGATTTCCAGACGCTCCCCTTTCCAGTCTTATAGCAAGATTCACTAGATGGCGATCAATCCTTTCAGAAAAAAGTAAACAATGACAAAGACACTGTACAGTGGTTTGGTTGTTTTTTTTACTGAGCCCTGACTCTGTGCTCACTATGGGGGTTCCTAGAGAGAGTAAGGGATACAGGGATGTTTAAGACAGTCCTCAGGGAGCTTATAATATGGTCAGAAAGATAATAGCCACAGGCAAATATAACAACAGAAAAATGTACCTGCCTGTTTTGCTCTTCATCCTATAGAAAGGTCCCCCGCAGATGTTACATTCAGGCATTGTGTTAGCTTATTTTTAGAAGAGCTGGAAGAACAACGGAGATACCCATCAGAGGGGGAACGAGGAACCATAATTGGCAGAATTCTCTTTTTATATTCCTATCTACATTCCCTTGTACTTAAGTCACAGTATCTTTTTATGTAGGACCTCATAATACTAGCATTTACCATATCAGAAAATATATTATGCCAACCTTTATATTAGTGCTTTAAACACGTTAGATAATTCAGTCTTCACAAAAATACCTAGTGTTATAGGAACTTTTTCTCTGTTGGTGCCCACAGTTCTTGGTAATGCCACTGGAAGAAAGAATGAAGAGGTAGACCAAACAGCCTGGTGGGCAGCAAAGCAAGGTTTCATGAACATTAGCAAAGTAATGGTACAAAGCTGTGGGGGGTAGGAGGGGTACCTGGGAGATTTGGCACTGAAGTTTGTAAGTGTAGGGGTTTTTATGGGCTTGTTGACAGGATGTTTTAATTTAATTAGTCCTCCCTGCCATCCAATCAGGTTTTTGTCCCCTATCTACCTTATGGGAAAAAGTGGAGGGCGCCTTCCAGGGTGGCATAAAATCCTTTTAAGGGTGCTTTCTTTCTTTCTTTCTTTCTTTTTTAAGATTTTATTTATTTATTTGACACAGAGACACAGTGAGAGAGGGAACACAAGCAGGGGCAATAGGAGAGGGAGAAGCAGGCTTCTGCTGAGCAGAGAGCCGGATGCAGGGCTCAAGCCCAGGATGCTTGAGCCGAAGGCGCTTAACAACTGAGCCACCCAGGCGCCCCAAGGGTGGTTTCCTCTTAGGGTGGGGGCCTCTTGTCCCTGCCTGCCTGCCTTCCAGCTATCCTTCAGCACTAGTAGGTTCTTTGAGACTGAATTGGGTCCCCACAGGTTGAAGTCCTAACTAACTCCAGTACATTATAATGTGAGTGTATTTGGAGAGGGAGGCTTTAGAAAGGTAAAGTTAAAGCGTAGTCATTAGGTGGCCCTAAATCCAGTATGACTGTGTCTTCAGAAGAGGACGTGAGGACCCACATGTGAGCACACACACACTCACACACACACACAGAAGGCCACGTCAAGATGTAGGGAGAAGATGGCCATGTGCAAGTCAAGGAGAGAAGCTTCGGAGTAAAGCCACCCTGCTCACACCTTGGTCTTGTACTTCTAGCCTCCCAAATGGTGGGGAAATAAATTTCTGAATCACCCAGTCAGTGGCAGTCTGTTACAGCAATTCTTGAAAATTCATACATCATTGTTATCCCAATTTTTTAAATGAGCAAAATGAGGCCCAGGAAAGAGAAGTTAGTTTCCTAAAATTATACAGCCAGCTACAACAGAACTCCCTTTCAGGCTTTGGTCTATCTGCTGAGGGTTAAGACCACAACATTATAAATGGCTTGACATTTATGTAGGTGTTAAGCAAACAGCCAGAGGAGGGAAAATGTAGACAGATCTTATCCTATTGGTGAAAGAGCAAATAAGACTTACATATTCTGGGGCGCCTGGATGGCTCAGTGCGTTAAAGCCTCTGCCTTTGGCTCCGGTCATGATCTCAGGCTCCTGGGATTGAGCCCCACATCAGGATCTCTGCTAGCAGGGAGCCTGCTTCCCTTCCTCTCCCTCTGTCTGCCTCTGCCTCCCTGCCTACTTGTGATCTCTCTCTCTCTGTCAAATAAATAAAATCTTAAAAAAAAAAAGACTTCCTTACTCTGGTCAGCAAATGCCTTCCAGTCTATGCCCAAGTACAGGTGAAAGAAAGGGACAGCGAGAGGGGCTTGGGTGAGTTTTCTTTAACTGGGGCCCAGGACCATTCTGGCAACAGTAGCCATAAGTCATTCGTGATTCAAATCATTCTTGACTTCATTTAAAAATAAGCAACAACTTTTGTTATTCTAAATGATCTTTTTGTCTATCTTCCACACCCAAATTCCCTAGCTGGGCAGGGTCCTTATGACCTTGTCTTGTAAAACTACAGACATTGTCTAGCTGGCTAGAGACCAGATGGGAACCAGTCAGCAAACATAAAATTTGGTTCACATACTTTCCTTTTGTGGCCCCGTGGAATTACTGAGGGACTGTCGCTCAGTAGCCTGTGAGCACGAGAAAAAGATCCTTAGGTGAGTAGGTGAGTTGTAAAGTGTGTGAATATATGAATTGTGACTTGTCACCAGCAGACCCTCACCCCAAGGAACTCTGAAGAGAGTTCTGTAGGCTGAAAGGAAATTATAGCATTTAGATATTTGGATCTATAGGACAAAAGGAAGAAGACTGGGAATGGTAAATAAGTGATAAATACTTAAAAAGCCAACTTTCGGTTCTTTTCCTAAATCTTTACATGTCAGTTGACTTTTTTTTTTTTTTTTTTTAAAGATTTACTTATTTATTCTAGGCAGGGTGGGGGAGAGAGATCCGGGGGAGGGCACAGAGGGAGAAGGAGAGAGAGAATCTCAACCAGACTTCCCACTGAGCACAGAGACCCATGTGGGGCTCATCTCAAGACCCCAAGGTCATGACCTGAGCCAAAATCAATCAAGAGTAGGACACTCAACGCAGTGAGTCGCCTAGGCACCCCAATGTCAATTGACTTTAGAGCAAAAATAATAACAATGTAATTTGGGGTCTTTTTAAGATATGTAGATGTAATATATGTGCTAATTATGGCACAAAGGACAGTAACAGTGTACATGGATGGAATAGTGCCCTTGTGGACACGTCAATCTTCTCCAAATGGAAGTTATTTTAAATTCCAGTAGAGTTAACATACCGTGTTATATTAGCTTTAGGTGTACAATATAGTCATTCAACCATTCTGTACATTTCTCAGTGCTCATCATGATAAGTGTTCTGGATCCCCTTCAACTATTTCCCTCACCCCCCACCTGTCTCCCCTCTGGTAACTGCCAGTGTGCTCTCTATAGTTGAGAGTCTGTTTTTCAGGGGCACCTGGATGGCACAGTCGATTAAACATCTGACTCTTGATTTTGGCTTGGGTCATGATCTTGGGGTCCTGGGATGGAGCCCTGCTTTGGCTCTGGGCTCAGCAGGGAGACTGCTTGAGATTCTCTCTCCCTCTACCCCTCTCCCCCTTGTGCACTTGTGCGCGCACGTGATCTCTCTCTCTCTCTCTCTTGCCCGCTCAAACAAATAAATAAATAAAATCTTTTAAGAAGGGAGAGTCTGTTTTTCAGATTGTTTCTCTTTTTCTTTGTTCATTTGTTATGTTTCTTATATCCCACATATAAGTGAAATCATATGGTGTCTGTATTTCTCTGACTCTTCACGTAAGCATTATACCCTCTAGTGCCCAATGATGGCATTGTGCTGCGCTCTAGCCCTTTGCCCCAATTTAAGTTTAGAAATTACTAGCTTCAGTAATAACTGAATTGCTGGTTTTCTCAACAGCTGTTCAAAATGTTAATAAAAGTTTTGTTTCGTGGTAAAAACAACCACCACCCACCCAAAAGGGAAGGTTGGCGTTTGTTGCAAATGGCAAGATGTATTTTTATCTACTTGAGATTTATTTTCATCTCCCATTAAATTCCAATAAAAATTCAAAAGGAATTTTTTTTTAAAAGATTTTATTTATTTATTTGAGAGAGAGAGACAGTGAGAGAGAGCATGAGCGAGGAGAAGGTCAGAGAGCGAAGCAGACTCCCCATGGAGCTGGGAGCCTGATGTGGGACTCGATCCCGGGACTCCAGGATCACGCCCTGAGCCGAAGGCAGTCGTCCAACCAACTGAGCCACCCAGGCGTCCCTCAAAAGGAATTTTTGAGGAACTTGCAGTCTGATGCAATAATTTTTATAAAGACAAATATCCAAGAATAGCCAAGATACTCCTAAGGAGAAATTTAGGATAGGAGGCCTGTCCCCACTGTATTAATTAAGAAAATGTAGTTATCTGTGCAGCGATTGATAAACTCATCAAAGAAGTACAACACCGTAGAAAAAGACCCACATGTATCTGAAAACTTGGTATAAGATAGAGGTGGCATCACAGATCCTGGGGAGTGGGACTGAGACAATTCGTCATGCATCTGGGGGAAAAAGAAATTGGAGCCATACCTCACTCTACCCACAAGTCCATTTCCAATGATGAAACCCTTGCAAGTGAAAGGTGAAACTTGAAAGAAAGAGAAAGAAAGAAAGGAGAAGGGAAGGAAAGGAAAGGAAGAAGGAAGGAAAAGGAAGGAGAGAAAGAAAGGAAGAAAAAAAGAAAGAAAGAAAGATGAAAGAAAGCAAGCTTTAAGAGAGTATCTTCAAGGCCTAGGGATGAGGAAGACTTCCTTAGACAAGATATAAAGTGCTAACCATAAAAGAAAAAAATTATTAAATTTGACTACGTTAAATTAAAAGTGTTTGCTTCTCAAAAGATACCACAGAGAGAGTAAAAAAGACAACTTGCAAACTGGGAGAAGATAATTTGTGACAATGTTACTATAACTGAGAAAAGATTAGTATCTAGAACATACTCTTTCAAAACTATCACATACAAGTAAGAATAAAATTGACAACCCAATGGACAGATGGGCAAAGTCTTAAACCAGCATTCTACACAAGAACCTATCAACCTCCTTAGCGATCTGGGAAATGCAAATTAAGATCATAAGATACCAATTTATATCTATTAGACTATTCCAAAGTAGGAAGTCTGGTAATTCAGAGTGTTACTGAAGATGTAGATTAACCAGAACTCTCATATTTTACTGGCGAGAGAGTAAATTGGTGCCAACACCTTGGAAAAACAATTTGTCATTATCAAATAAAATGTAAAATGTGAAAACCTTAGGGCCCAGCATTTCCACTCCAAACAATGCATATGTGTGCTAAGAGCCATGTATAAAATATTCATTGCAGAATTCTTCTTACTGGGAAAAACTGGACATAACCTAAATGTCTATCATCTGAATCATGAATAGATTGCACTATGTTTTTAAAATGGAATTTTAGGGGCACCTGAGTGGCTCAGTCAGTTGAGCATCTGATTCTTGATTTCATCTTGGGTCATGATCCCTGGGATCTGGGATCAGCCCCGAATGGGACCCCGTGCTCAACATGGAGTCTGCTTGTCTCTCTCCCTCTGTTCCTCCTCCACTTGCGCGCTCTCTCTCTAATAAATAAGTAAAATCTTAAGACATAAATAAGTAAATAAGTTTAAAAATGGAGTTTTAAAGGACACGGAATCGAGTATAGCTGAATGCCAGAAAATATAAAACTTTAAAATTGAGTGAAAAAAAGCAAGTTGCGGAAGGCTGTGCACAGGATGAGCTCATTTATAAAAAACTGGAAAAAAAAACTTAGCAAAATTCAACAATGTATTGTTTTAGGGAAGTATGCACTAATGACAAAATTATTTTTACAGTGAGGGACGTTCAGAAAAGTGGTTCCCCCTGGGGATCGGAAGGGGGTTGAGCTAGGGAAAGAGCACAGAAGTAAATTATTAAACAGGATTGGTAATGCTCCAGCTCTTGAGTTCAGTGGAGTATGTGCCGAGCCATTTTTTAAAATGTGACATATTTTATTTGGTATTTTACAAATATAACACAGTATGAGGGGAAAGAAAAACTCCTGGCAATATAGTTAGATTGTAGACAAAAGAACTTCTTAATGGCCAGTACACAGAAAGACACTCCAAAGTGTTGCAGGAAAAGAACTTTGAAACCAGAATTTTATCTCTAGTTACACTGTCATTTAAATGCTAGAGTAAAGTAAGTATTTATTCAAAGCCTCAGAAGTACTGCCACATAAAGACCTTCTTTGAAATCACTCCTAAAGAAGGGAACTGAACTCAGAAGAAAGCAATGAAATATGAAGGTAAAGGTCAATAAATGACTTAATAAATTTTACTGATGTCTAAAAAATTGTGATTTACCCTCCCCCCACCAAGACCCCTGAAATATTACAGATTCTAGTACTAAAACTGTAAGTGTTCCTTCTTGGCAATCAGAGAAATCCAAACTCAAGCAACAGTTAGATAATATTTTATATCCATCATATTGCCAAAAATTAGAAACTCAAGGTAACTCAAAGGGCAGTAAGGATATGGAGGAAACAGGATTTTCTACTAATTGCTGATAGAGGTATAAATGATGTGTGTTTTTTCCCTGAAAGGGCTTTCGGCTGTACTTAGTCAAATTAGCTGTTATCTATGTCCTATGACTGAGCTCTTATACTCCAGGGCCTATAAACCTTCCTCCTCATCCCCGTCCGAAATACCACAAAGACCTCACACACCTATCAGCAAGGGTATATATTTGAGAATTTCTTTCTTTCTTTAAAAGATTTTATTTATTTATTTTGATAGAAGGGGAGAGAGTGAGCACGATCAAGGGGGAGCAGGAGACTCCCTGCCAAACAGGGAGCCTGATGTAGGGCTTGATTCTAGGACCCTGAGATTAGGACCTGAGTGGAAGGCAGATGCTTAACCCACTGAGCCACCCAGCAGCCCCCTTTTCTTTCTATCTTTCTTCTTCCTCTTCTTCTTTTTTTTTAATCAGAGAGAGAGTGAGCACAAGCAGGGTGCGTGGTAGGCAGAGAGAGAAACAGGCTCCCCACTGAGCAAGGAGCCCAATGGGACTCGATCCCAGGAAGTTAGGATCATGACCTGAACCGAAGGCAGCCGTTTAAATGGGTGAGCCACCCGGGCATCCCTTGAGAGTTGCTTTCATTTTGTGTATGTAGTCGGAGCTGGAGGCAAACTGTATCTGCCATTAAGTAGATGGGCGAGAAGAATATGGCATGTGATAAACACTATGTGGTCAGCAGAAATAATAAACTGGATTTATATTCAGCAGTATAACTAGATCTTAAACAAAATACACCTAATGATAAAAGAAACAGAATATCTATATCACATTTACATAAAACTTACATAAATTCAAAATATTTATCCTTAAAGAAGATTGTGTGTTTTTCAAGACACATTCATTCATTCAATCATGTATCCATTGAGAATTTTTTCATTATTTATTATGCGAGGCACCACTCTTGACATCAGGAATACAGCAGCAAACAAAGGAGAATTCTGATTTTTGTGGAACTTACATTCTGTTAGAAGAAGACAGAAAATGAAACACAAAATGAGGAGCACAAAATGGAGATTGTTGATAAGCCAGATGTGCTGTTTTACAAAGGGTGGCCATGGAAGTCCTATCTGATAAGGTGACCTTTGAACCTACTTTTAAAGAGGAGGAGCAAGACTGTGGCTATGTGGAGAATTCCAGGCAAAGAGACCAGTAGGTGCAAAGGTCCTGAGGTGGGCATGTGTTTGGCCTACTTTAGGAATATTAAGGAGATCAGTATGGGGCTAGAGTGGAGTGAGAGAGGGAGCTGGAGGAAGTGAGAGAGGCTCTGATGGCCGAGATTCTGCTTGGAATGAAATGAGATTCCATTAGAGGCCTTTTAGCAGGGGAGTGAAATGATCTGGCTTCTTTTTAAAGGATTGCCTGGGTTACTGTGCAGAGCCAAGACTAGAAGCTGGGAGAGCACGTGATGGTGCTGTAGAATATTGTGGAAAAGTGTCAAAGGCCAAAAGAGAAAAATGAAACAAAACAAAACACAAGCTTCAGGAAAAAATCTTTAAGGACTAGGGATAGGGAATACTTCTTTAGACAAGATATTTTTTTTTTAAAGCACTAACCATAAAAAAAATAAAAAAAGAAGTTGATACATTTGACTGCACTTTGTTCCTCAAAAGATACCACAAAGAGAGGAAAAAGACAAGTTGCAAAGTGAGAAAAGATACACAATTTAAAAATAGAGCAGACTGGGGCACTTGGGTGCTCATCC
Organism: Neogale vison; assembly: GCF_020171115.1. Classification (NCBI taxonomy): domain Eukaryota; kingdom Metazoa; phylum Chordata; class Mammalia; order Carnivora; family Mustelidae; genus Neogale; species Neogale vison. The sequence continues at coordinate 18,165,758 of NC_058092.1, read as the reverse complement.
AGTCAAGTGTCTGCCTTTGGCTAAGGTCATGATTGTAGGGTCCTGGGATGGAGCCCCGCATCAGGCTCTCTGTGGGGAGTCTGCTTTTCCCTCTCCCCCTGCCTGCCGCTCCCCCTGCTTGTGCTCTCTCTCTCTCTCTAATAAATAAATAAAATCTTAAAAAAAAATAGCACAGACAATTTACTCATGGGTGGGTGTGAGAGAAATAAAAGACTCAAGGATGGCTGAGGGTTTGAGCCTGAACAACGGGGAGAACAGAGGTCCTTGTTGCTGGGTGGGAAAGACTGGGGAGGAAAAACTTCAGGTGGAAAAAGCAAGAGTGTGCTTTGGGCTATTTGAGATGCGGATTACACACCCAAGCGGAGCTATAGGTGGTCTGTTGGCCATTTAGGTCTACAAGTTGGGGAGAATTCCGATGATACTCATTTAGGAGTTGTAGCATATGGATAGTGCTTAAATCATGGAATTAGATAAAGTCACCAGGAGAATGAGCACCGATGGCCAAGAAGTCTGAGACCAAACCCTGAGAGGTTCATTATTTAGGAGTAGGGAAGGTGATGAGGAGCTACCAAAGGGGGCCCAGAAGGAATGGTCACTGAGGTCAGAAGAGAACCAGGAAAGGCTGGGGTCCTGAGGGCCAGCAGGAAGGAGTGGTAGGCCATGCCCTGATCTGCTGTACGTGGTACGATGTGCAAGGAGGAAGGAGTTGATCCAGAATGGATAATTTCGTGCAGTGATGGGGTTGAAGATGTCTCTGGAGAAGGTTCTAGAGAGATCAGGAAGAGAAGTGAGAGCAAGGAGAGACAGCACTTTTTTGTTTTGTTTAAATGTTTTGTGGGCAGAAGATCTGTGGATTTGATTTCTACTGGCCACTCTCTTGATCCAACTAGAGATCTGAAACACAGAAGCTGTACAACAAAATCAGGCTGTGAGATTAGCAACTAACTCCCCTCCTCCCCATCGCTCCCAAATCAGGACCATGGTTGATGTTTAACTGATGTTTATCCTTCCTCCTCCTGCTCCCCGCTCTGGCCAGGGCCCCGGTCTTCCTGGAAGCCCCACCAACCAGTGGGATAGGGGATGTCTGTGAGTGGCAGCTTGGTCCTCTGAGAGCAGGGGGGTGGGGACACGGGGTGTACCTCTAGCACCCCTCTCTCTCCCACCTCTTCATGGTCCCTTGCCCCCCAAACACAACAACATGGTCCTTCTGACCCCTCATTCTCATCCGTAAAGCCCCTGTAAGACTGCCCAACGTGGATGGTCCCTGTGCCGAAGTCACCCCTTCCCTGGTATATAACTGCTTCTTTTGGCAGATGTCCCTGCACGGCCTCGACACACCTCTGACCTGGAGGTCAGAGGCTGGAGGTTTGGGGCACCATTATGACAACTTGCCCCAGGAGCCCCAGCACCTCCAGAAGGTGACCGCAGTGGTGATATCCCCTCCCCACTCCCCCCTCTCTTGTATCCCACTTCCTTTTTTCTTGTTCCTCTGAGCTTTGCTTCTCCTTTTAAGGATGCTCCTGTCTTCCAACCCAGACTTCCACCTGTAACCCTGAATATGTGCATATCTTCCTGTTATGTATCTTATGAATTTCTCTACCACAAGAGAGGTGACGATTCCTCCGACTGCCCACAGTCCCACAGACAAACAGGGCCCTCCCACGATGCTCCAGAGAGAATAGGGAGGGATGAGGAGCAAGAAGGCATCTGCCAGGAATTCACCCTAGGCAAAGCAGAACTAGATCTGGAGGGGAGCGTGGCTCCAGGAACATGGACTGCTCTGGGACAAGGAGGAGGAGTTGTGGACATGGGCACTGTGGCCCCACAGGTCCAGACAGCCACAGTGTCCAGCTTGATGCCTGGAGCGGTAGACTCCCTATGGCTTCTATGACTGTGCTCAGGGCCATGGTAGGGCTACAGTAGGAGTGGCCATGGCTGTGGCCATGGTGCAAATCCTCATGTGAATGTCCATGGTTGCAGCTATGGATATTTCATGACTATGGCCATGGCCATGGGTGGCTGTATTCTTGGTGAAAATCCATCATAAGTACCCATGACAATGGCCATAGAAGTGCTCGTGCAGGTCACCATGACCCCTGTCTCTGGTCACCATCACCCCAAGGGCCACCCAGGTCAGCAGTCCTGGGGGGGTGGTCCCCAGGCCTCTAGCCATCCAGCTGACCAGAGGGAAGGAGACAGTGACTTCATTTGACTATCCCTCTGTGGGATCTGCTTCTCTCCACTCATGCCCTCTGTCCACGACTATGGGCTGCTCCTCCACTCCATTCTGTCCCCAACCACGTTGTTCCCAATGCCATTCCCGAGAAAGCACTTTGGAAGAGTTTTGCTCTCCAGGAAAACAGAGAGGTGGCACAGTACAGTACCTGAAGGGGCCTATGTGGTCAATGAAAAGCTTACCTGTGTTTGACTTTAATATGAGACAAATTAGATAAATTAAGAGAAGTGTCTACGGCAAGAAGAAAAGTGGCAGTAGGGATTCAGGGTGAAGTGGGGAAGACGAAATGAGTGTGGTCTCTGAGCGCAAAGATGACAGCGTGCTATGAATTGAAGAGAATGGTAGAATGATTTCTGCAGGGGGCCAGCCAGAGGGGAGACGCAAACAGAACAAAACAAACATTACCCTCTTCTCTCCTCTGATCTTTACTATGCAGAGCAAACTGCTCCATTCAAAGTCAAGAATACTTGGGGTGCCTGGCTGGCTCTGTCTTGGAGCATACGGCTCTTGATCTTGGGGTTGTGAGTTCAAGCTCCATGCTGGGTATAGAGATTCCTTAATAATAAAACCTTTAAAAAACAAACCAAAAAAACCCGAACCCACACCAAGTTGTGAATGCTCGCACATTTACATTTTTTCCATCTCTTTTACTCCCATGTGCCTCCCAAGGCAAGAACTGGAAAGGGGGAAAGAATGAATAAATTGGCTGTTACATGTCTTTGAGGTTGATTAAGGCATCACAGCATTTTTAAGAGCCCGAGGGGCCACGGCAAAATTCATTCAAGGGTTTTGAGCAGGGAAGGGACCCTCTCTGCTCACACCTGGGCTGTCATCAGACAGAGGGCTTCACTTCACTAGAGACCTGAAGGTCAGTCTTGTTTCTACCTGCTTCTCCCAAGCGTGGGCTGACGGTCAAGAGTCTGGGACAGCAGCATGTGTTGAACTGCAGCGGTCTGCTTCTTTGCCAGGAAATTTTCTGGGCAGGGAATGGGTGTTGGGGGGACAAAAGGCTACAGAGTTGATACAATGCCCCTGCTGTGTGCTCCCATCCAGTGGGCCTGAGGCAATTCCTGGAGACATTTTTGTTGGGTTACTGCACACCCACAATTAGCTACTTAAAAAAGGGGAAAGAACAAAACTTTGCAATTAGAGGGCTATTTAGAAAAGGCATTTAAAAACTAACAGATAACAGATGTGCATGTTACTTCTTGCAACGGACCCTGAATTGTTCTCCCTGCCTCCAGTCTCTCCCACGCCAGTCCATTCTGCACACTGCAGCAGGATTAATCTGAAAGCACAGATCTGAACTTGTCACTTCGATGCTCAAGCACCTTCAATGGCTCCCCACTGCCTTTAAAATAACCAAGCAGGGGTACCTGGGAGGCTCAGTGGGTTAAGCCTCTGCCTTTGGCTCAGGTCATGATCTCGGAGTCCTAGGATGGAGTCCTGCATCAGTCTCCCGGCTCCATGGGGAGACTGCTTCTCCCTCTGATCTTTTTAGCTCTCCTGCTCTCTCTCACATAAATAAATTAAAAATAAAATAAAATAACCAAGCATTGAAGATCCTTGATACTGGAATCTTTCTTCTCTTCCTTCCCCCTCGCCCCTCATCTCCCACTGCTCCCTTGGACATGTGCTAGACTAAAGCTTCTCTCACCGGCGGGATTCTCTTGATTTCTTGTCCTGTCCTCTTACTCTTCCCCGGATTCACTCCAATTCACTCTTTCCACTCTCAGTTTATTACTATTTCTTCTGGGGAGCTCTTTTCCTACCTACCAAGCTCTGGGCAAACTAGGCACTCCAGCAAGAGTACAAAACTCTGATGTTCCTTCTATCACAAACGTAATTGCTGTGAATTGTAGTTGTTGGTTTAACTGTCTTCCAAGCTACACAGTAAGTTCTCTGAGGTCAGGGATCATAGCCATCTCACTCAGTACTGTCTCTCCAGGGCCTGGGATGCCCTCGTGAATGCAGGCAAGCAAGGAAGAGCAAGTGAACTGAACAACTGGCCTAGACTCCCAAGTTTTATTCTTGCTTTTCTTTTCCCCCACTTGACCAGTCTTTGCCACCATTCTTGGTCTACAAAATTTCTACCCAAACTACACATACTCAGTCACTGGATTCATAAGAAAGTTGACACTGCAGGAGAGAATGGCCTTTTCAAAAAAATGGTTCTGGGGGCGCCTGGGTGGCTCACTGGGTTAAGGCCTCTGCCGTCGGCTCAGGTCATGATCTCAGGGTCTTAGGATCGAGCCCTGCATCATTGGGCTCTCTGCTCAGTGAGGAGCCTGCTTCCTCCTCTCTCTCTCTGCTTGCCTCTCTGCTTACTTGTGATCTGTCAAACAAATAAATAAAAATCTTTTTTAAAAAATGCCCTGGATTGTATATTGTATATTTAAATCTGAAAAGTAAAATAAGACTTTTGGAAAAAAAACTTATGAGAAAAATCTTCAAAACCTTGAGGTAGGGCGCCTGGGTGGCTCAGTGGGTTAAGCCGCTGCCTTCAGCTCAGGTCATGATCTCAGGGTCCTGGAATCGAGTCCCACATCGGGCTCTCTGCTCAGCAGGGAGCCTGCTTCCTCCTCTCTCTCTCTGCTTGCCTCTCTGCCTACTTGTGATCTCTCTCTGTCAAATAAATAAATTTAAAAAATCTTTAAAAAAAAACAAAACAAAAAACCCCAAAACCTTAAGGTAGACAAAGATTTCTTAAACAGGATACAAAAAGCACTAATTACAAAGGAGAACATTGGTAAATTACCATTCAGGTTAAAAAGTTCTTTTCATTAAAGAATACCATTAATAGACTTAGAAAGGCAGACACAATAGAGAAATAATAGAGAAAATTAATGAAACCAAAGCTGGTTCTTTATAATAATTAATAAAATTAACAATCCTTGGGGCACCTGGGTGGCTCAGTGGGTTAAGCCTCTGCCTTCGGCTTAGGTCATGATCTCAGGGTCCTGGGATCCAGCCCTGCACTGGATTCTCTGCTCAGCAGGGAGCCTACTTCCCCCTCCTCTCTTTCTCTGCCTCTCTGCCTACTTGTGATCTCTTTCTCTCTGTCAAATAAATAAATAAAATCTTTAAAAATAAATAAATAAAAATAAAGGTAAGCCACAGGATAACAAAGATGAAAGACATATCCATAATATCCATAAAACTCCTGCAAGTCAATAATGAAAAACGAAGACAGCCAAAACCCAAAAAAGGGACAAATGGAAAAGTAACTTCACAAACGATGAAGTCTACAGGGCCAATAAACATACAAAAATGCTGGGGGGGTGTGCACCCGGGTGGTTCAGTCGGTTCAGTGTCGGCCTTTAGCTCAGGTCATGATCTCAGGGTCCTGCGATTGAGCCCTGTGTAGTGCTCCCTGCTCTGCTGAAAGTCTGCTTCTCTCTTTCTCTCTTTGCCCTCCCGCCCCCCCCCGCCCCCAGGTCATGCTCTTTTTCTCTCTCTCTCTCAAATAAATAAATAAAATATTTTTAAAAAAACAAAACAAAAAACAAAAAAAGATCTAGTTCCACCAATCATCAGGGAATTCAATTAAAACCATCATGAGACAAACCATAAGTGACTCTTAATCTCACAAAACAAACTGAGGGTTGCTGGGGGGAGGGGGTCAAGAGAAGGGGGGTGGGGTTATGGACCTTGGGGAGGGTATGTGCTCTGGTGAGTGCTGTGAAATGTGTAAACCTGGCGATTCACAGACCTGTACCTCTGGGGATAAAAATATATTATATGTTTATAAAAAATAAAAAATAAATAAAAAAATTTAAAAAAAGAAAAAAAACATGAATAATTAAATTTTCTCTAAAATGAAAAAAAAAAAAAAACCATCCTGAGATACCACTGTGGGCACATAGGAATGACTGAAATGCAAGATTCTGAAAATATCCTAGTGTTAGCAAAGGATGTGGAGGAAGAGGAACTCCCCAGAGTTGGTGCAACTCTGTTTGGCACTGCTGACGAAGGCTCAATATGTCTCTACCCTGTATAATACTCAACTGGAAATATTCCCCACAGAAATACGTACATGACCAAAACTGTTCTTAGCAGTCCTCCTCGTTACAGACCCAAACTGGGAACAACTTTTCTGTGCACCGAACAATAGAGTGAATAAACCAAATGCGTCCCTTAATGAAGGTGACCACAGTGAGCGCCAACGACCTTCAGCTCCATGTGACACAATGAACAAATGTGACAGATGCCATGTTGTGCGAATGAAGCCAGAAACAAAAGTTTACACTGTGATTCTACTTTCGGACAAAATTGTTCTAGGGCGGGTAGCAGTAAGGATGCTGGTTAACTTTTGTGGGACGTGAGGCAGGTAGGCAGAGGATGGGAGCTTCCTGGATGCTGGTTACACAAGTGAGCTAGGTTTGTGAACATCTTACGAGCTGCACACATACGTGTGTGTACGTGTGTATGAGTGTGTGTGTTGTATTTCAATAAAATAAAAAACTTTACTTAAAAAAAGAAGTCCTCTCCATTCTTTCAGGTCCTTTTTGAAATACTTCCTCCTTGGGGTGCCTGGGTGGCTCAGTGGGTTAAGCTTTCGGCTTTGGCTTGGGTCATGGTCTTAGGGTCCTGGGATCGAGCCCCACATCGAGATCTCTGCTGAGCGGGGAGTCTGCTTCCCCCTCTCTCTCTCTGCCTGCTTCTGCCTACTTGTGATCTCTGTCAAATAAATGAACAAAATCTTTCAAAAAAAAAAAAAAAAAACACTTCCTCCCTAACGAAGTCTCTGAGATACATGTCATTGGAGGCAACTCTACCTTCTCCATGACTCCATAGCACATCGTGGATCCCTCGATCACTTAGCGCCCACTGGAAGCACGTGTAAGAGCGAGAGCTTCGGAGACCTGGGTTCTGGTGCAGCCACTTCCGAGGGGGGTGGCCGTGAGCCAGCCTGTCCCCTGCCCCCACCCTAGCAGCCACACTAGCAGCAGGAAGTGGCTGCTGGTTGAAGCAGAAAATGGAACAAGGTAGTTGCTGGAATTTCCAGAAGGCTACAACTGGTCTCAGCGGAATGCTATCAGGTATGGGGCTTAAAATCACACTAAAGAGCCCATTTGGTAGACACCACGGCTGTTCCTGTCAAACTGAGCTCACCCAGACAGCTCCGCAGCTACAGGGCTGGACTTATGAATGGGCCTGTTATGCTGTTCAAGCTGCTACTGTTGCTAACTTTTGAAAGGCAACAAGCCAACCTACCTGCCACGAGAGAGCATATTTTGCATGGTCCCTGACCTTTGATGTTACCAACTTCTGGCTTCAAAGTCCACTGTGGGGGCACTTGATCAGCAGGGCCTCTGTCCCTGGCCCTCACCCTAGCAGCAAGGGACTCCAGGAAGATGACTGTCCTTTTCAGCATTGACAGCAGGAGGTGGTCTTGCTTCTTAAAGTAGCAGACTCCCCAAACACAAGAAACGGTCACCACAAGAATGCCATCTGTCCATTGCATCACCCAAGGACATGTGGCCTTCCTGTTCCTGTGTCCCCAGAGTAAAAATAGCGATGGTTCCTACACATGGGGATTGTAACGGTTAGAGGAGCTGGTAGGTATCCAAGACCCATCATGTACCTAGAACACACCAGAAGCTCAGTTAACTGGAAAATCCTTCATTGATGACTTGGGTTGCATTCTAAGGTCTACTTCACTCCCAAGGGTCCCTAAACCTCAACGTATCAGAGCATCTGGTGTTTAACAGCAGGCTCTGAAATGGGATTCCTTTTGTAACAATCAAGCTATTATTAACTAACTAATAATTAATTAATTAATCAAGCTAACAAGTTTTCTCACTCATGGAAAGGCCGGTTGCTGGCAGCCCAGCTTCCCCATCACCTGTTAGCAGGAAGAGTACAATTTGCAACCGCTCAGGCTTTCCCGCAGGACCGTATTTACATGGTTAGGGAAAGGAAATTCTTAGAAAAGGTATTCATTAACTCTAACATAGATTGACGTCAACTCAACAAATGTTTGATTTAAGTCTCTTTATTTTTAGACATTTTTCTTTAGATGTTTAATATCTTTTATTGATTCAGCGGCCAAATAAGGTGGCATCAGTTAGGAAAGGCACCTGACAGAAATGAAACACTCCACTGTGTTGCAAGCTCCCTGTCCCAGGAGACCGGTGGCAGACTCCTTGAGAGTGGGGACCGGAACAATGTGTTTAGTAGCACCTCAACTTACACATAGGAACCCTTAAAGGATGCTTATTGAGTTATCTTCATTAGTTAAAAGCAAAATATTAAAACCCCTTTCTTGGCCTCCCCTTACCTCTCAGCCTCTCCCCCTCCTCCACTTCCAAGCTTTCATTTACCAAAAGAACATATAACAAGGGATGATTCCTCTAGTAATTCCAGGAAGAGTCCAGTATGAGCAGAAGAGTTTGCTTTTAGGGCTGGAGCATTCCAAACAAACAAACAAACAAACAAAATTTTTTTTTTTAAAGCAGAACACTTTTGGGAAAAAGTATCTATTTGGGGCTTGAGTCCTTTAGGAAATGCCTTTCCCTGGTTGGATGGCATTCCATCCCTTGCTCCTTGAGTATAAGGGTTATGGGATATGAAACAGGAATCCTAAGAGCTTTGATGGGCTCAGAAAGGGGTCCTTTGGCTCCAATCCTGGGAGCCCAAAGGAGGCTACCAAAGTGGCTTTGCTCCTAGTGTTAGTTTGGAGGCCAGACTCCTGACCTCTGCTCAGACACATGGACAAGCCTGTCCTTCTCCTGTTTGGCCCATAAAAGAATCCATGTTCTTTGAGCCAGGATGTTAGGGAAGAAAGTGGTTTGACAGAGAGAGACACTTTGGAGTCAAAGATGTGGGTTTGTGTCTTATCTTTGCAACTTAACTACCTGTCTGACTGGGGACAAGTACCTTTCTCTTGGAGTCTGCAATTCTCACCTGCAAACAGAACAAATAATTCCTCCCAGGGTTATTGGGAAAAAATAAATCCAATGGGATAGTTTATGTGAAAACATCTTGCCAAGTACCTGGTACTTGGTGGATATTTAAACACAGTCGGGAGGAAAAATGTTTGGGGAGGAGGAATTTGCCAGTATTTTTTCGGACACATCCAAGCGAGCATTTTTATAGTGGGATTACATGACTCCGTGACCTTGGGTCAGCCTTCATACCTTCCTGACCTTCAATTTCCCCTCAGAAGAGATTTCTGACTCCAAGAGGAAGAGACCCCTAGAATTTAAGGTGAAAGGTCAGACGGTGTCACTTTCTGCAACGGATTCAATATTTATTACCTCGCTTCCAAGATGCCTTCAATTGTACGGTGCACAACTGAATAAAAAAAACAGCTTTTGGAGAGAGAAAAAAAACACTACATTCATGGACCCATCAATTTAAAGACATATTCTGATTTCAGAATCATTAGCATGTGAACAAATATGTCTTACAGTTGAAGAAATACTGTAACAATAATGCTGGCTCTCCTTTATTAAGTGTCTGCTGAGTGCCAGGGACCACCTGAGTGGCTCTACCAAGTCCTTCACTAATTAAAGTCAGTCTGTGAGTCTTATGGTTAGCCAGCCCAATATGGAGATTTCATGTGACTCTTTCAAGGCCATACGACCAGGAAGTAGGGCTTGGAAGGCAAGTCTTAGTTTCAAAATGCTTTTCCCTCTTAATGGATTGTTCTCTGGGCTAAGAGTCAAAGAGATCAGCTCCGTACAGAGAAACACTTTTCAAATTTGGGGCTTCGAGGGTGACTGGGATGGACACAGGTCACATAAACAGGGTTGTAGTCTTACCAGTCTCTAATACTGGTTGCTGGAGGGAAGGTATGGCCGGAGAGAAAGAGGATTGCTCAGAATCCAAACAGAGGGAAGCCAAGAAATGAGACTGAGTCAGGCTTAATCCAGCCCCAAAGGGAGAGGAGAGGTTCTGACCCGCTCTTGGTTCATTCAGGCCCACAGACACTATACTAAGCTTTTGGCCTAGAGGCCATCTTTCCTCAAGGTCATCCAATTCCTTTTCTGAGTCTCTACGATTAAGCAGAAACTTCCGAGAAGAACTGTCTTTCCCATTACCTTTCTTAAAGACGGAGAATTCGGCTAACTGGCTGTCATGAGCTAGCTAGCAGTCATCTAGTACTGGAGCAAGTTATAGATTAACAAGTTAGTTTTTTGGTTAGTTGGCCCAAGTTAGTTCCCCTGTGCCTGATGAACGGCATGGAATATTTTGCTCTGCAAAGCTGTGGCTACAGCACTTATTATGACCAGACCTCAAGAGCAGACCCTTTGGTGATATACTTGGGAGCATGCTTGGTCCTCCGACTCTAGACCAGAAGACCCTTGGGCTGTCTGTCTAGCAACGGTGGGGAAGACAGCTACACCCACTGGAGTGGATTCCCAGCACAGCCGTTCCTCATCAGAGCACAAAAGAATGTTCCACAGCTTTCTGAAAGGGTGGCAGCAGGGAAGTGGAGCAGCTAGGGTGGGGCAGGGCGGGGTTGGGGGGCTGCCTGAGCGTCTGGACTTGCGTGAGATGCCCTTTGTCGACCCAACCGGAACGGGAAGGAACTCAGTGAAGCTGCCGGAGGAGAAATGTGCTTCTGGGTCTTGAATGGAGAAGGCTCTTTGGACGGTGGCCAAGATAGCACCATGGTGGTAGGGGGCAGTCATCGAGTCTCCACGTGGACGTCAACAGGACTGAAGGTCACAGTAGGAGGGTGTTGGCTGCTGTTGTTGTTTGAGCCCAAGACAGATGGGGAGGCTGGCTTGGGCCCCTTGGGCTCCAGCTCCCGCCTGGTCCTCATCTTCCTGGAATGAGATACGCATGCAATGCTTGAGTCTTTCACCTCCTATACCCTGTGATTTTGATTCTGGCAAGGACATTAACATAGATCATCATTAAATCACGTTGCTTGATTGCCAACCACAGAGTTGTACAACTAACCGGAAGGGGCCTTAGAGATCAGCTAGCCTGACCCTTCCATTTTGTCCGTAACTTAGATTAGATATTGAAAATGCTTTTTCTCCTGTTAAGGAATGAGTGCCCTATATTAAGATCATATTAAAGACAAAATGAAAATACTATGATTTTTTTTCTATTCCAAGTTGTGGCAGGAGTTAAATTTTGCAGTTTCATTACATTTGCCAAGTCGACTGTTAGAAATATTTAAGAACTTTTTGCATAATTGAGAAGAGAATGGACTTAAAATGTATATCCAATCTTTCATTTCACATGTCAGAAAATTCAATGACTACAACAATCATTAATTCAAACGTCTACATGAAATTTCATCTTATTGACCTAACAAGATGACCTAACAACCTAACCTTTTTTTTTTTTTTTTTTAAATTTCAAATGCTCAGGAAACTTGCGCAAATAGTACAATTCATACCTGTGTCCCCTTCATGGAACAATTCACTGATTACCAGCAGTTTGCCACATTTACCTTTGTCTCTCTCATTTACGCATGTGGACACACATATATACACAAAGAGTTTTTTTTAAAAATCCTGAACTATTTGAGTCCGTTGCAGATGTCATGCCACGTCATCCCTAACTACTTCTCAAAACAAAGGCATTCTCCATGTAACCGAAACTCAGCTGTCCCACTTGGAGAGGCTTCCATTTTAAAGATGGCACAATCAAGGCTCTGGAAGGTTAAATGACTTGCCTGCCTTTGAGAGACCAAAGACTGAGCTCCAGTGTCTGAGTTGCAGCCTCGGCATCGTTGTGAACTGGGTGGGGTGGGTAGATCTCTCCCCAGATTACAACCAGAAAAGGGGCTCAGAGCGCCAGCAGTGATGGCCAGGAATGAGAAAGGCAGACACTGTGGTTGGATGCCACTTCCTGATCTGGGATGGATCCAAACTGTAATACCCTCAAAAATTTAAAAATAACTTATTAAGTGTTATTATTGTTATTATTATTACATATCATGGTGGGAGTATTTTCTTTGAAACCACATGTACTGGGTTTAAAATCCCAACTCTGGGGCACCTGGGGGACTCAGTTGGCTAAGCAGCTGCCTTCGGCTCAGATCATGATCTTGGAGTTGGGGGATCGAGTCCCACATCTGCCACCCAGGTCAGCGGGGAGTCTGCTTCTCCCTCTGACTCTTCCCCCTCTCATGCTCTCTCATTCTGTCTCTCTCAAATAAATAAATAAAATCTTAAAAAAAAAAAAATCCCAGGGGCGCCTGGGTGGCTCAGAGGGTTAAGGCCTCTGCCTTCAGCTCAGGTCATGATCCCAGGGTCCTGGGATTGAACCCTGCATCGGGCTCTCTCCTTGGCGGGGAGCCTGCTTCCTCCTCTCTCTCTCTGCCTGCCTCTCTGCCTGCTTGTGATCTCTCTCTGTCGAATAAATAAATAAAATCTTTAAAAAAAAAAATCCTAACTCTGCCAGTGAGGCTGAGTAAACGTGGGCTTGTTGGCTCATTTCCCAGTGCGTGTTTCACACCTACAAAATTGGGGGACATAGAATTACCCACCTGGTAGGGTTGTAGTGAGGATCCTAATGAGTTAATACATACAGGAGGTAATACATACAGGGAGCTTAGAATCATGCTTTGCACATCGTAAGAGATCAATATACGTATACCATATATGCGTACATTATATATACATTTTATACACATCTAATATATAATATAAAACATATATTTTATAAATAACATTATTATAAAAACAATGCATGTTGGCACCTCCTCAAAATAAAGATGTGTCCCCCCTCCCCCTGCAAAAACCAGCCAACCAGCAATCCCATTATGCGGACACACTGGATATTAACATCCGGCCCTGCAGAATTTGAATCCTCCTTGGTTTTGTGTGTGTAACCCACATGTATAACTATAACGTACATATTATCTTTGTAAACGTTGCCAATATATTGTAAACAGCTTTCCTCATCAATAAACACACTTCTACAGTATCTTTTTTTTTTTTTCCAATGGCTTCCAAGTCTTCTATGATGTGGTTGTGTTTATAGTCTATATTGATTTCTTGCCTGGGAAAAATAACCTTCTAGCCAAGCTGGGACTTAAAGGTGATTACACAACACTGAGTCTTTAGGCAATCACATGATGTTCTTTACTCCTATTGGGTCCCAGAAAGTGGAGCTAGGGGTACAGGCATTCCAGTATTTGTCACCTTAAATACTCACGTGATCTGTTCAACACAACCTAGCAGAGGGCTCTCTGAGAGAAAAAGACTGAATAATATTATTCCATTACTGTAAGTTACCTTACTGCAGTATTCAAGGCCATTAGCATTGTCATGATGATTATTATATTTAACAAATATTTCTGCAGGTACCAAAATATTTGGTTACCATGAAGCTCCTACAGGAGAACAGATGTCAAAAAAGGGCCCACAAAGAGTTAGAGCATTTGACGAAGGACTCATGGGTACCTCGTGGCACACAGCTGGCACCTACAAGCGTTAGCTCCCGTTCACTCTGACATCACGGAAGGGACAAGACCATCAGAGCCCAAGGCATCGCGTACCTGTTGTACATCTTCAGCAGGATCAGAACCACAGTGAAGATGATGATGACAACTACCACAATGGCAGCAACAATGGCTCCAGAACCTAAGAGGAGAAACATGGAAATGGCAAATGTGCAACCTGAAAAAAGGGAAGCATTCAGAGACTAAGAGGGGGACCTCCACCCGGCACCTTGCATCCTCACTGGATCAGGCAGGGAGAGAATGTGCTGTCCTGGCACCCCGACTACTGACCCCAGGGCAGAGACATACCCAGAGCAGCAGTGCACCCCTCCCCCCAAAGAGCTTTATCTGCCAAAATCCTATCTCAAGCCATCCTGTTGTCGTCAGTCCTAACATAGCATCCAACGTCCTTTGTGAAACAGGCAAGCAAAACACCCTTCCCTCTTTTTGATAATACAAAAGCATTATTTCTGTAGTTAATTTTGAAACTAAAAATACAAGCCCAAAAGGGAACTCATTGCCCCAGGAGCCACGGATCACCTACACATGCATACATGCACCAATGCCATCACGTATATGCAGGTACGCATATTAAATATTACCCAACATTTTTTGAGTAACTGATTAATCCTGTCTGAAAACCCACCTCAAGGAAATAAAAGTGGAAAAATAGCACTTGATAAAAATGAACCATGTTCCGTACACAGTTTTACAACCATAACCTAATCATCTTTCCGTGTAATTACATTGTTTTTCATGATTTTGATGGCTGTGTAGACCTCCATTGTTTAGATGTGCCATAATTTGTTTACCAATGCTGTACTGAGGATATTTATGCTGTTTTCAATTTTATACCATGAAAAACAAGGCTCTAATGAATGTCCTTGTGGCTTAATAGCGTCTAATTTCAGTATCAGCAACCAGTTCCCATGGCCACCTCTCATTTCACGTTCAGAATCAACGTCCCTGTGTGAACTGAAACTGAAAATACAAAAAAAAAAAAAAACCATAAAGTGGGGGGGGGCACATTTTAAGCCAATCTATTTGATTCTGGGGAGTTTATCTTAGGGAAGAATCCTATATACAGAAAAAGCTGCATAAATCAATATGCTAATTACATCATTTATATTCTAAATACGGGAATGATTCAATAAGGTATGGCATGCCTAGCTCATGATATATTATACTATAATCTGAATGACATGTGGAGAAGAGTATATGGTATTTTGTACACACCCACATATACACATTATGTTGCAACCACTAAAATATGTGCATAAAAACATAATGATGAGTAAAAGAAGCCAGAAATAAAAGGGTGTGTACGGTATACTTCCATTTCCATAAAGCTCCAAACTAATGGCCAGTGGGCGAAGTCAGAATAGCAGGTTCCCTTGACCAGGTGGGGACAGGGTGGCAAGGGGCGCTGGGACGCCTGGGATCCTGGTGATGGATGGTCCTCTTCTTGATCTGCAGGCTGGTGACCTAACCGTGTTCATTTTGTGAAAATTCACCCAGCTGTGCACTTAGGGTTTGTGATTTTTTGGTTTTTTTTTTTTTAAAGGTATGCAATGCTGTTATGAAAAGTTTTACTAAATAAAAACAAAAACAAAACTATGTCCAAATATTCACAGGAAGAAAGACTGGAAAGAAAGAAAAGGACTGGGGTGGGG
The DNA here is from genome assembly GCF_020171115.1 of Neogale vison. Lineage (NCBI taxonomy): Eukaryota > Metazoa > Chordata > Mammalia > Carnivora > Mustelidae > Neogale > Neogale vison. The sequence goes on along the minus strand of NC_058092.1, from coordinate 18,150,433 downwards.
ATTCTGTTATGGAGTAATTTTTTGTCTCTTTTCTGGTGAGTTCTGTGATAATACTTTAATCCATGGTTTTTCAACGTTGCCTGCATAACCCTTTGCTGAGGGGACCCTCCCGTGCCCTGTACAATATTCAACAGCATCTCTGTCCTCCACTCACTAATGTCATTAATACTGCTTCCTCCTCGCCAGCTGTGACAGGCAAAAGTGTCCAAACGTTGTCAAATGTCCCCTGATAGTAAAGTGGCCAGATAAAGTACCAGGTACTTATTTAAATTAGAATTTCTGACAAATAATGAGTAATTTTTGCGATGTCTCACCTATTGCATGGCATGTCCTTAATAGTGCAAAAATATTGTTACTCTTCAATTCAAATGTAACTGGGTATTCTGTATCTTATTTTTGAACTCTGGCCATCTCATCTAGGGGGCAGAATCATCTAGTTGCGAACCACTGCTTTTAGTTACATAAGAGCAGAATCGTTCCCATCTTGCTGATGGAGATTCAATCTACCCTGCATTTCCTTTCAGAACTGTTTTGAGCTACGTCGACAGGCCTCTCTCTGTAGGTGTCCCCACCTGGCCAGGAGCAGGCAGACACGTGGGACCCTGTCCCAAGACTGACCCTTTCTGGGTCTCTGTGGAAGACCCACATCCTGCCAGAAATAGGTTTCCTGCCAGGACCATGGTCTGGAGCTGTCATCATTGGGGAAACACTCCACGTGTGTTGGGAAGCCTGTTCCATGTGTGGGGGTACGTGCCAGACCAACAGAAAAGACGGAAACAGTCCCAACTTCCCCTCACATGATTAACTGGTATAGAGTGGTCGTGAAGCTTTTCCTTCCGGGCATCCCTTGTTCCCGCCAAATGTGTCCCTGGGACCACTCCCGCCTCCACTCATTTACTCCTTTGTCAATCGATGGGTTTTGCCTTGTGAAAACAGTATGAAGAGTATGAAAGTAGTTACATTTTAAGGTGACTCATTGAGGGACCTCTTACAGGAGCGTCCATGTCCGTTGCCCTCCAGACCCCAAAACTCCCTGATGACAACAGCAGTCACAGCAGGAATGATACATTACTACTCATTAGGTAGTTTGTGTGACTCGAGGCTATTCTAAGCTCCTTATGTGGATCATCTGGTTTAGTCTTCGCACCATTCCTGTGTGTGATGCTAAGAGCAGCTTCATTAATATCCCCATCTTACAGGCGAGGAAACAGACACAAAGCTATGAGGTCACGTGCTCACGGTCATGGCGGGCATATGGCAGAAGTGCCACTGGGGACCCAGGTAGTCTATCTCCGGAACCCACACTCTTGACCTCAACACCACGAGCTGACCACAGTCCTCATCCCGCCATCCCTCCCCTGGCTGCTAAGCCAACTTGACCTTACTCTTGTACAGAAAGTCTTCTTCTCTGGTGGTCACGTTCAAGGAGAAGAAGGTAGTACCCCCCAAAGGGGTGGCTGTGGTCATCTCGATCCTGGGAAGAACAAAGATAAAATTTCATTTAACACCAGGGTGAGCCTTACAATGCCTGTGTGATGCCTCCTTTGGTCCTCACCTGGATGACCAGAGAAGAGTCAAGCAGGCAGTTTCTCTTAGCAGCAAGTAAATAAATACAAGGCCTTTCACTGTCTACTGTGGAGAATTAAAAACATGGCTGTTTAAATTAATTCAACAATATTTATTAAATTTTTCCTAAATGAGGTTATACCCAGAATGTCTAAACAGTCATCTTCTAGAAACTGTGTGAGGGAGGCGATGATTGTTATTTTCCTGATGAAAGTGAAGTCCCCAAGGCTTCACGGAGCCCCAAGTTTGCATTTAACCCAGGACATGGGGTGAGGCGGTCAGCATCTCGTAACGATGCCCAAAACAATGCTCCTGCTTTCAGAAGCTTTGCAATCTAGGGAGGCCAAGATAAATAAACCAATAAGCAAGCAGATGGAAAATTTAACTATGCTACCAAGAAGTCAGGGACATAAGCCGTCCCTGGCTATGAAGAATAGTTTCAAGGAAAAGCTAAATTTGCATGGGCCTTGAGGGACAGACATGGCTTGGGATGGCAGGACAACAAAGGCCAGGCTGCACATAGCCCTCAGCGGGAGGACAGGCCATGTGTGCTGGGCGCCCGCCAGGCACCGGGCCCTGTCACAGGCTTCACACCTGTATCAGCTCACTTGTTAATCATCTTCTCGGTCATCACCTTTTGCTGCTGAGCAAACTGAGGCTCAGAGTGGATGAGTGAAGGGACAAAAGTCACACAGTAAGGAAGACACAGAGCTTGGACCCAAACAGACTCTCTGAGGGCGCAGTATAGCTTCTTTCCCTGACGGCGGCAGGAATCCAAATTCACAAGCCTGCGATCTTACACTTAAGGAGTGAGCAAGGAGGGACGCCGTTCATGCAACGTCACACCCCCAGGAACGAGTATTGAGATCCTCCCAAGAAGTGTATTCTGAGTCTATGGTAGGATCCACACGTGCTCTGAACGACAGGCATTGAGAAGAGGAGGGACACGAACGAGGGTTTCCTACTTCACTGTAGCTGCTGACAGTCTGGAGGCCTGTGAAGGATCGCCACCAAGGAAAGAATTATCCAGGCCTATTTGTCACGCTAAGAAGCCATGGGCTTCATGGCGGTCACTCCATCTTCCGGAGAAGAGATACTCTTTACACCTAACACAATATTTGTACACGAATTTGCATTTTTTCTTTTTTTTTTTTTTTAAAGATTATTTATTTATTTATTTGACAGAGAGAGATCACAAGTAGGCAGAGAGACAGGCAGAGAGAGAGAGGAGGAAGCAGGCTCCCCGCTGAGCAGAGAGCCCGATGCGGGACTCGATCCCAGGACCCTGAGATCATGACCTGAGCCGAAGGCAGCGGCTTAACCCACTGAGCCACCCAGGCGCCCCTGCATTTTTTCATTTTTTAAGAAAGATTTTATATACGTATTTGAGAGAGAGAGTGTGCACAAGCAGGGGGAGGGGTAGAGAGAGAGAGGGAAAGCAGACCCCCTCCCCCAGCAGGGAGCACGACGTGGGGCTTGATCCCAGGACCCTAGGATCATGACCTGAGCTGAAGGCAGATGCTCAACTGACTGAGCCACCCAGTCACCCAATTCATTTTCTTCTTAAAATACATATTTTAAAATTATAAATAATAATGTCATAGGAGCGCATGTACCCAGCACTCAGACTGAACGAATGCTCACGAACATACTCTCTTCAGTTCTTCTTTATTAAAGAAGAAAAGCGAGACTCTGCTGAAATCCTTTTTCTACTCCTACCTCATTTCCTCCCTCCCCCCGAAGTAACCACGACCTTGACCATTAGTGTGTATTCTTCTTATCCAAGTTTTAAAATGTTTACCACGTCCGCATATACAGACTGTGGTTCTACAGATTTACTAAAGAAATACTAACTGAGCACCTACTAAGTGACGGCCGCTGTGCTAGGAGCTGGGAACACACTGGTGAAAGGCCAGGTAGACTCCTTGCCTCCAGACGCTCACATTCTAGTGAGAGAGAGACAGAGCGTTCTCAGGCTCAAAAAAACAATAATCGTCTCCCAGTGCCCACACTTGAACAGCTGGCAGCGAAAGCACTTCACTGGCTGTTTCCAGCCTCTCTAGTCTCTCTGCTCCTCACACCAACCTCTGCCAAATTGCCCTGACAAGGGACCACTCCATCCTCCCCCGGCATTCCTGGGCCTTGCTGCCCAGGCTCCGTCCCCCACCCCCAAACCCCCTTCCCACAGTGGACATCTCCTGAGAGTTCCCACCTCCCGGCCGCAGCTCCCCACTCCCCCAGCTCCTGATGGAAATGGGTCAGTGCACCTGAACTGGAGGCAGGTGGTCAGGCTGGGGCCTCTGGTGGCTGTGGCCTGTCCCATCCCATGGGTGCCTCAACCTCAGAATGGCCCTCTCTGCCTTCACTTTCTCTGCCCTCCTTTAAGCCATGGGGCACTACTTAAAAACCCATAGTCCTTGTCTGTCCCTTCCTCCCAAACACCAGATCCTCAGGACTCCCACGACTTGGGCTCTCCCAAGGAGCCCTGTGTGGCTCTGCCTGACTCTTTGTACTGGTCAACCTTTCTTCCTCGCTGGGCTTCTTATCTCCTGACCTCCTTCAACAGGCCCACTGGCCATGTTCCCCTGGTGGCTGCCTCTCCAAAATGAACACATCCTTCAGGACTGAGCCCAGCCATGCCTGGGAAGGCTCCCCCATCCCCAGCCAGAATTAGCCTTTGGTTCTCCGCTCCCACAGCAGAACTCTGCAAAGAAGCATGACCATAGCATGTGTCTCAGTTGCTCTGTCTGGCAGTTAACCTCCCATGTTCACTGTCGGGTCCTTGAGGGTAGAGGCTGTTTGGGGTCTTTTTTGTATCCTCCTCCTACGTCTCCCAGATAAACTGGCCGGTTCTTCCCACCTCTGCCAGGAGAAGTACGGAAGCAAGTGGCTGAACTTCTCCCAGCTTGGTTTGCTCATTTGTAAAATGAGGTGGCTTTTCCCACGGGAGCTGAGGGTTCAAGGTTAAGTATGGAAAGTGCTTTCAGTGCTCAATAAATGGCAGCTCTGAGTATTTGGGGGGTGGGGGTGGGGATAATAGCAAATATTTGCTGAACTCAGAGCCAGGTGGCTCTCTGGAGCTCAAAACAAGGAAATATTCTTTCTATAAAAATAAATTAGGACCCATATGACAATATGGAATGAAAGTCTCCCCCAACCCCTGCCCCCACTGCTACTCCCAAGAAGGAGAGGCACCTGCCCCCCACTGCCCAGCATTCCCCCATCTGATCGTAAAGAGTTTTATGATGCATTTGCCTAAACCATCTGCTTCTACCCACACCAATATCAATCTGAGAAGACCCATAAACACTGTTTTTAATTCAATTCCTTTAAAAAACAGAACAAGAGAGACAAATAGCCACTGATCCAGGGTCACTTAGTGAGAGAGGCATGGCATCGTCACTGATAAAGGCTAAAATAAACCCTGCCTGGGGGACACATCTCCTTTGGACCAACATGCACAAAAATTATAGACACCATCACCCAAGTGCCCACTCCGTGCCAAGACCGTGGGCCAGGCATTTTCTTTTTTAATCCATGCCTTGATTTAATTAGCAAAGGCCATGTAAAATAGGGTTTCCCCTCCCCTGGATCAGAGGAGGACCCCAAGGTTTGGGGCTCTAAAGCTTTCTCTGCCCGCTTACACAGTCTGGAAGATGCAGAGCTGGCCTATGTACCTGGGCCTGCAAACTTCAAAGCCCACTTCACCAATCTGCTGCTCACACCTGTGTGTCTAGAGGGGCTCCTGACAGGTTACTATGGAAAAATGCGCATGTGCATGAGCACGCACACACACACACACACACACACACACTGACCAGTAACGCAGCTGCCCAAGGCCACCAGGACACAGATTCCTCCGCAGACCCTTCAAGGTGACCTCGAGAGGGCCTAGTTCTGGGTGCAGACCTCCTTTCGGACGGGCAGGCTATTCTTTCTGAGGGAACAGTGAGTCATCTCAGAGTATATCTTGCCTTATGTCAGGCCCCAAGGCTCTCAATCACATCTCTGTTCCTGCCCCATCAGGGAAGGTGGGAGGGAGGGCGGTGGGACATTGATGGCCAAGGCTGTGGGTGTTTTCATGTGTGGGACCCAGCCATTCCTGTTAACCAAGTGAGGCCCAGCAAGGGCTTTTCAGTATCCAATGTGTCTGTCACCAGATCCATGGCCACAGAAAAGCAAGGAGGGGGCAGGGAGAGTGGGAATGGTTTTCACTAACAGAGGTTAATTTAATAATAAATAATAACAATAATAATAATAATAATAAATTATGTGCCAACATGGTACTCAGTGCTCTATGAAGGAGGTCTCATTAAATCCTCATACCTCTCGGGTAAGGAAGGTGGAATCACTGCCCCTTCCACAGATGAAAAAGCTGAGGCTCACAGTACAGAAGTAATCAGCCTAGACTCACAAGGCTAACGGAGTGTCATGCTAGGATTTTTGCCAGGGTCTGTCCTACCCCGTGGCCCCTTCTCCGCATATCCTCACTGGACCGCCTCCCGGGGAATGTGCAAGACACAAATGGCCTGGCACCCAGGCCCTGAATCCGCAAAGCTTTGATAAGAAAACCCACACAGGCTGGGGCTCAGCTCTGCCCTAGACCCCTGACCAGTCCTGTCTGACTGGTCCCTGCTCTCAGCCACACTCTGAACCTCTGTCTTCAGCCTCTGTCTTCAGCCTTAATCGCATTTACAGAATCTACAAGGAACTGTTGTTCCCCTGGGTTGTTTACAAATGGTCCTGTGTGGGAGGTCAGTCTGGGAAGTGATGGAAGGTCAGGACCATTTACCCTCTGAGTCACTCCTCTCTGCCTATCCCTTGGTCAAATGTTCAAGCCGTATCTGGAAGATAAACATTCCCAAATCTCACCCCTTCCAAGTATCTCCCCCACTGCTCGGTCCCCTGGGAACCCTAGAAGTTCCTCCCTGGATAAGACAACAAAGATGCTACCAACACTGGCAGACCCCCACTCAAACGGTCAACTGTAACTCAGAGTAGGTAACCCGGGAAGACCCCAGACCCACCAAAACACTGGGATTGATTTCTCCCCATTGCCCAAACCTTGGGAGATTCAGCATGAATTGGTTTCTCCCACAGACATGAACCTCGCTACTCCCCATCAGCCCCTAGAGTTTTGTAGAAGTTTTTTTCAGAAAACTAAACTTCATATCAAAACCAAAATATCCTTCCTTATAATTTTTCACCCATTGGTCCTAATTCTCTTGCCATAAAGGTACATGTGATGAGTCTTATGCACAACCCACCAGATTTGAGCACTTGTGTAAGAAAGGTGAAACCAAACTTCAGGGATGAACAGCGACAGCGGCCCCAATCAGCCCATCAATTTTACCTCCCACCAGTAGGTGGCGCCAGCAGCCGGCTACAGTTTATCCCGTTTCAAACGGTTGGTACACCTCCTGGGAACCCAACCTATTGCTAAAGAAAGGAGCTTTACGCCCATGAAAACAGCAATGATATGTTCTCTGATCATTTTCTCCCCCAGGACAAATATACTAAGCTCCTTCAAACAATCTTTACAATGATCTTGTCCTTTGTGAGATCATTACTCTGTGTTAACGTCCCCCTTAAATACAGCACCCCAAATGGGACCCCTATCTCCAGCGGGGCCCTGAAATGTCCAGAAGGACGTTTGTCTTGATACTTCTCAGACCTAAGTCTGAATTCTAGCTCTGTGACCTTGGTCGGACTTTCTTCCTGTCTTGGTTTCTGATCTGTGCAACATGGGTTGTTGTGAGAATTAACAGAGATCAAACATGTAATACATTTAGCACAGTGGCTGAGCCCAAAGTCTACTGATATTATACTGGATTAATGCAAACAAATAGCTCTTTACCCTTACAGGCTGTCACAGCATACACACCCTATTGGTATTCTCCCAAACCTTTTCCAGACTTATTCTCATGTTTGTTTATGGTCCATCAAAGCTCTGAGTTCGGTAAGTGGAAGGGCTTTCTAAACCTCAAAGTGCTTTGGAAATACAAGGCAACAGCAGTCGTGTTAGAGATAGGACAATATTACGATCAGCTGCTGCCCAGTAACCAGGTCTCCATTACGGTCCTGTGCAAATGTCATTTTGAACTTAAGTGCAAGACTTTGCACTGGCCCCTGTTAGCCTTGACCTCATTGGTATGGGCCCTCAGGAGAGAAAGTCCAGCTCCTCCTGGGTGGATCTCGAGACCTCCTGGTAGTGTTGTGACAGAGCACGCTGTCTAGGAGGTCATGACCCAGCGAAGGCTTTGGGGTCAGGGAGACCTGGGTTTTGATCTTGACCTCATCTCTGACCAGCTAGCTCTATGAGCTGAGGCACTTTTTAGGCTTCAGTGTTTTCATTTGTAAGGACAGCGCAGTATCTTGTAAGGTTGTGACAATCAGGGAGCTATAATTACCCAGCATGGTGCCTGATGGATGGTGGGTGAATGGTCAAGGTCAGTTCCTAGCTGCTCTTCTTTCTTTTCTGTCCTCAGTCTGTGCTCTCCCTGCTCTCCTTGGACCTTGAGCTCCCAGTTCTCCACCTGGTCAAGTGTTTGCTGATATGGTCAAACTCTATTTGAACATGGAGGTCAGAGAATCAGACCATGAAACTATGTCCCAAGGAGGGGATTTGAAGAGGGATTCACTAGAATTTCTGGAGGGTTCAACCTTCTCTTCCATTTCCACTGAGGAATAGTAAAACCTCTGCCAGGAAGGCAAAAATCCTCATGGGATTTTTGGTAGAGCATGGGGCTTGCGGGGCTTGCTGGATGGAGAGGGCAAGAGCATGCCATAGATACCTAACTGGAATGGAATTGTTTTATTTTTTAAAAAAGATTTAATTTGAGAGAGACAGAGGGAGAGAGCAAGTGAGTGTTGCGGGGGTCGTGGGGAGGTCTGGGGCAGAGGCAGAGGGAGAAGCAGGCTTCTCACAGGGAGCCCAACATGGGGCTCGATTCCAGGACCCCAGATTATGACCTGAACTGAAGGCAGGCGCTTAATTGACTGAGCCACCCAGGCACCCCTGGAATTGTTTCCTTTAAGATTCTTTCCTCCAGGGGCACCTGGGTGGCTCAGTGGGTTAAAGCCTCTGCCTTCAGCTCAGATCATGATCCCAGGGTCCAGGGATAGAGCCCTCAATCCACCACTCTGCTCAGTGGGAAGCTGCTTCCCTTCCTCTCTGCCTGCCTCTCTGCCTCCTTGTGATCTCTGTCTGTCAAATAAATAAATAAAAATCATAAAAAAAAAATTTTTCCTCCAGTCAATACTGAGTGGGGATCACTGCCCCCCCAACCCTGCCTAGCCCAGAACTGATGACTGAGGGGCCTGATCAATGTCATAGTGAAGTCCTTTGGAAAAAGCAGGGGCCTTTGCATCTGGAATCCCAGGTTTCAGGTCCACCATATCTATCAAGTCTTAATGACCTGCCCTGTCAAATTCTGGCTTGAACATCCTTTATTTCTGATTTTGGGGCCCACATTCTAACGAGAGGTGTCCCCAAACAGCTTCCAGCCAAGATGCAAGCCTGATAAGTTCCCTGTACCAAAAGATATAAATAGAAATCCCAGATGAAAGCAGTCACAAGGCAGATTTGTGCCTGGTGCCAAGGGCAGCACAGGCTGTGCCAGGAGTCGGCAGGAAGAAGACCTGTGGGCGTTGTGGCAGAGACTGACCGAGAGCTGGAATGTGACCCGCGGCTTCCATTTGCCCCTGGGTCTCGCCCTTGCAAGCCAACAGCCAGCTCCCGAGTCCTCAAACTCCGCCTGAAGGCTCATGTAAGCCTGCATGTGTCCCACTGACCCCAAGGGGGACAAAGGTTAAAAGGTTAAAAAGTTGATGCCCCTAATGAATAGGTTGGAGGGAAAGAATTCTCCCTTGACACACTAGTCAGGACGGGGAGTGACAGTTTAAGGAGATGCCGACACAGCGCTAGGCACTGGGCTTCGACACGGTTGCTCTTAACACAAGGCAGGTTGTTTTATGGCCACTTTGCTGACAGACAATAGGCTCAGAGAGGTTAAGTGATTTGCCCAAAGTGTCATAGCAAGAGAGGGCAGGAGCTGAGGCTCAAACTTGGACCTTCCACCTTGAGATTGCTCACAGCAGCCAAACCTCCCAGGAGGTAAGGAATATTCCTGGGTATGCTCTGGGGGTCCACAACCCTGCTGGGCCAGGACTGTGCTCACCCCTCTTTCTGCTTGTTGATGTTGTGAGCCCGAGAGGTACGACAAACATCCAGAGGGCGGCAGGGTTCCTGGGCCACGGCCCCGTTCACCGTTCACATTTCGTAATTCTGTTTTTTTTTTAAAGAAGCCTGTATGGAATTCTTTTTTTTTTTTTTAAAGATTTTATTTATTTATTTGACAGACAGAGATTGCAAGTAGGCAGAGAGGCAGGCAGAGAGGAGAGAGGAAAGAGGAGGAAGCAGGCTCCCTGCTGAGCAGAGAGCCCGATGTGGGGCTTGATCCCAGGACCCTGGGATCATGACCTGAGCTGAAGGCAGAGGCTTTAACGCACTGAGCCACTCAGGCTCCCCAATATTTTGTAATTCTGTGCTGTGGGGACCACCCTGGGAAAGGCAGGATCCCCCCCTTCTACCCACGAGCTGCCAGAGCACCCCCACATCTCTAGACGTGCTGAGTATCCTCAGGGAGGCAAATCGCCCCAGGCTGGAGAAGATCTAGAGGCCTGTCAACAGTTCCCTATCTTTTCTACCCAAAAAATGTCTAGACAACAAAGAAAATGTCTAGCCTGTACTCACATCTGTGAACAGAAGGTCGGCAGAGATGGGGACGGTGATGGTGACTGCAAACAGGACCATGGCCTGTCCATCCAGGGCCTGCTGAGTACCTGCTACCATGCTGAGTTCTTCACATGTTACCTCTATTTTCCCGAGGAGAGAAGTGAGGCTCAGAGAGGGCAGGTAACTGGCCTGGGGTCTCTGGGCTAATACATATAAGGCAGAGCTAGGAGGCATTCATTTCCTAGGACTGCATAACAAATCACCACACATGAAGTAACTAAAAACAACAAAAAAAGTTGCTTTTCTTAGAGTTTCAGAGGTCAGAAGCCTAAAATCAGCATCATTGGGCTAAAATCGAGGTGTTGGCAGGGCTGTGTTCTTTTTGGAGCTTCTAGAAGAGAATCTGTTTCCTTGTCTGTTTCAGCTCAGGCAGGTCACCGGCATTCCTTGGCCCAAGGCCCCATCGTCCACCTTGACCTTCAAGCTCACGGTATAGCATCTTCCTGTGTCTGTGTCTCTGACCTCTGCTTCCATCATGATGCCTCCTTCTCTCTGGTTCTCTGGCCTCCCTACGGGATTTTCGTGATTACATTGGCCGTACCTGGGTAACCCAGGATCATCTCCCCATCTCATAACCCTTAATTTCATCACACCTGCAAACTCCTCTTTGCCATTAAGGGGACAGGGTCCCAGGTTTGGGGGATTAGGATGTGGATACTGCTGGGGGCCATCACTCAGCCCCCAGCGGGTCTCACTGACCCCAAGGTTTGTACTCAATCCACTCCTACCTCCTCCAACGAGCCTGAAAAGGCATATCCCTCTGTTGTGGGGGATTCGAAGGTAGATCACATACCCAGGGAGCCGTGGGTACCAGCACCCAGCGGGAGGGAGTATGGGAGAAGTGCTGTGAGAGGAGCAGAGAAAGGGTCCCGGAGACCCTGGGCCGGCTAGCTGGGGCACAGCTGTGCGTGTGAGCTGGGGGTGGAGGGTGGGAGTGGGTGTGGGGCAAGGGGACAACTGGGCAGGCTTGACTCTCCCCCACCCCCACTGCCACGCAAGCTATTTCCCATAAGCCTTAGCATCTACCTCCAACCTAAGCTTCAAGTACATCCGTCTGTAGTTCCTCTGTCCTGAAGGGCCCGCTCAGCCCAGCCTCCACCCATCTGTGTGATTTATTAGTTAACTGATAACCATTCTCAATTTCCCCTTTCCAAATCTCCTCCCTGCCAAAGGCTTAGAAAGTCTTCAGTCTTAAAAACGCTCTCCCTGCTCTGCTCTGCTGGGGGAGGAGGCGGTCAGCGGTCCAGCCCCGCCCGAGCACCCAGTCCCCAGGCAGAGCCTTTGACTTCTTCCAGCGGCCCTCAGGCTCGGCAGTGACCTAGGGATGGTTTCTCCAGGCTCCTGGGCACGACAAATATCCCGGCCCATAGGAAAAGGACAGATGAAAGAACAAATTCAGTGTTGCATCATCCCGGGAGAAACAAAGTTTGGGAACTATTTTTTTTTTTAATTAAGTTATTTATTTGAGAGAGAGAAGAAAAAGAGATTGTGGGCATGAAGAGGGGGAGGCGCAGAGGAGAGGGAGAGACTCTCAAGCTGATTCCATGCCTAGCAGATGTGGGGTTCGATCTCCTGACCCTGAGATCATGACCTGAACTGAAATCAAGAGTTAGATGCTCAACCAATTGAGCCACCCAGGCACCCCAGAATCATTTTTATCTTTTTAAAAACTGCAAAGAGGGAAGGCACCTGGCTGGTTTCATCAGTGGACCCTGTGACTCTTGATCTTGGGGTCGTGAGTTCAAGCCCCACTTGGGTGATTACTTAAAACAATAAAATCTTTAAAAGCAAAATTGCAGAGGGTTACGCACAGTAGACGGAGGGACAACAAGCATTCATTTCTGCATCCTCCCCAGACCCCTGCAGAAGACAGTAGGGGAATCAAGGTGTATACATCCTCATGGCCAAAGGGAAAGGAGAGAAGAAACCACACTGGAGAGAGGCCATTCCAGGTTTGAAAGCGGGACACGCTGATGCTTTCGTATTGATTCTGCAGCCTGGAAAAGGCAGAGGCGTAGCGAAACCTATAGGGGGAGGAACCTGTAAAAGTGGATCATGTTGAAGTAGCTCAGGAAAGCTCATGAACGGGGGGCAACAGGTGCCATGTGGGGCTGAAAAAAGGAAGACATAAGTCTTTAAGAGGAGCAGCTCGGCTCCAGCCCAGCCAGCCTCCGACCTCGTCCTCCTGGCCATAGGCCTCCTCATCCTGCACGATCGGGTAAATCCGTCTCTACAGAGAGTGAAACAGAAGTTAGACTTACACTGTCCAACATCACAGCCACACATGGCCGCCTACATTTAAGGGAAAAGTAAGTTAAATAAAACAATACATTTTAGTGCCTTACTTCCACCAGCCACATTTCAAGGGCTATTTCCCATGCCTGTGGCCCCGTATTGGTCAGCGCAGTTCTAGAATGCATCCTGCACTGCTCTAGACCCTGGCTGTCCAAAATGTGGCCCTTGGGTCAGCAGCATCAGCAGCTCTGAGCATCTTGTTAGCAATGCAGACTCTCAGGCCACGTCAGGAACACTAGACAAGAATCTGGACCTGAATCAGCCTCGTACAAGATCCCCAAGTGATTCAGGGCACAGCTGACTTCAGGACTCCGATCTCTGAGAGAAACCTAGCACTGGTGGGGGTTCATTCCTGGCTGGGAATGGGGCTGAGGGAAAGTCTAAATCATGCAGTGAGGGGCTCACCCTGTCCCCTGAGCCCCTTGGGCCTGAACTGAGGCAGCCACGCTTAACCTCTAAGCAGGAAATTAGAGAGGGGCTGGGGAGACTGACCAGCCAAAGAGAACAGACTAGATACTGACAGAAGTTACAGGAGCCTCCATGAAAGGACCAGGTTCTCACCAATCAGCCAATGAGGTTACTAGTTGACAAGCCCCACCCCCTAACCAGAGCACCTCAGGAAACATTTTTTTTAAATAAGCTTTTTAGGGCGCCTGGGTGGCTCACTGGGTTAAGCCGCTGCCTTCGGCTCGGGTCATGATCTCAGGGTCCCGGGATCGAGTCCTACATTGGGCTCTCTGCTCAGCAGGGAGCCTGCTTCCCTCTCTCTCTCTCTCTCTCTGCCAGTCTCTCTGCTTACCTGTGATCTCTCTCTGTCAAATAAATAAATAAAATCTTAAAAAAAAAATAAATAAGCTTTTTAGGGGCAACTGGATGGCTCAGTCAGTTAGGTGTCTGCCTTTGGCTCAGGTCATGATCTTGGGGTCCTGGGATTGAGCCCCGCATCCAGCTCCCTGCTCAGCAGGGAGCCTGCATCTCCCTTCTCACTCATGCACAGGCTCTCACTCTCTCTCTCAAATAAATAAAATCTTTTAAAAAAATAAATAAATGAGCTTTGTAGTGCCTTACTCTTTTTTTTTAAATAATTTAGAAATTTTATTTATTTATTTATTTATTTATTTTTTAAAAGATTTTATTTATTTATTTGACAGACAGCGATCACAAGTAGGCAGAGAGGCAGGCAGAGAGAGAGAGAGGAGGAAGCAGGCTCTCCGCGGAGCAGACAGCCCGATGTGGGGCTCGATCCCAGGACCCTGGGATCATGACCTGAGCCGAAGGCAGAGGCTTTAACCCACTGAGCCACCCAGGCGCCCCTATTTATTTATTTATTTGACAGACAGAGATCACAAGTAGGCAGAGAGGCCGGCAGAAAGAGAGAGAGAGGGGGAGGCAGGCTCCCCGCTGAGCAGGGAGCCTGATGCCCGGCTCTATCCCAGGATCCTGGGATCATGACCCAAGCCAGAGGCAGAGACTTTAACCCACTGAGCCACCCAGGTACCCCTGTAGTGCCTTACTCTTAAACAAAAAGATAACCAAGGGCCAATAGACCAAGGGCCTCGAACAAATGAACAGACAGCAAACAAAACAAATGAACAGCTGGAGGCATTTAAAACAAACAGACGAAACAAAAGGCAGAAGAAAATGTCCTTGTTCTCAGAGAGGTAAGACCCCGCATCTATAAAGCAAATCAGGGTGCTGTAAGAAAAGAATATTCTGAAAACAAGAAAGGGTGCCAAGAAATAAATAAGAAAAGCCTGATCAAACAGAAACTTTAATAGAAGGGTTGGAAGATGAGAAAATCTCTCAGAAAATGAAACAAAAAAGATAAAAGTAGGTCAGAACAGATTGCGCCTGGAGGTCCCACATCCTCTTAATAAGAATTCTAGAAATGATTAAAAAAGAGAAAATCGAAGAGAGGACATTATCAAAGAATCCCGGAAAATTTCCCAGAAATGTAGACTAGGAGCTTCCAGAATGAAAGGACCCTCTGAGTCCCCAGGACGACCCACAGTAGGGCTCATCATTATGTCTTTTCAGAACATTGAGCATAAAGAAAATATCTCATACACCTCCCTAGGGTTTTTTTGGTTTTTTTTTTAAATAGGGTCAAATGCAAATAAAAGGACCCACAATCAGATGAGAGGAGAAATTATCAGCAGCACTAGGAGCTCTGAGACAACTCTCCAAAGTTCTGAGGGAAAATAATTTCCAGCCAGAAGTGTACAGGAAGCCAAACTAAACATTGAGTGGAAAGGCAGAAGGACGTTTTCTGGCATGCGAAGCTCCAAAAGAAAAAAGTAAATAAATAAAATAAAATGAAATAAAATAAAATAAAATCCCTCCCCCACCAGGCACCTTTCCCCGGGAAGCTCCTGGAGGACAGGCCCCACGAAAGCAGAGGAACGAACTAGGTGTGGAAGGACAGGGGATCCAGGGACTCGGGGGGAGCCCGGGCGGGGCGGGGGGTCACAGTCTGAGTCAGGGGACAACAGAGGCCAGAAAACGGGAAACTGGCCGATATTCCGATGTGTTGGTCCAAACTGAAAGGAGATCTACTCTTCTCTGGAAAAGTCTGGGGAAGGAATTTATGATAGAAAAGGAAGCTTCCCCAAAGCCTTACGGAACCAAACACCTCCCTTTGAACCACCCCCCCCACCCAATTTCTCATTCACCCCAATTTTCTCATTCACCAACCCCTGTGGTGGGGGTCCTGGGAGGCAACTCCCTGCGGTCACAGGACTCCGTGGGAGCCAGTCTGAAAACTACAGAGTCCATAGCCCTTTCTCCTTACACAGAGGGAAACTGAGGGCCAGCGAGGCACCCGGGGGGTATGGAGAGACGTTGTTTCATTGATAGTTAATTTGGTACCGTTTGGAGAACTCCTTGTTGATTGATCTGAAACAAGATCAATGACAACAAAAGAAAGAACCAAACCACACCTAGAGGAAGTGAGCTAGTGGGCCATCCGGGAGACCCCACCAGGCTCTCACACTGCCCTCAGCTCAGGTGCCACTTGCTGCGTGGCATGATGTTTCTAGAAGGCACAGACTGGGGTTTCTGAGCTGCTACTAACTGTCGTCCATCAGAGCACGAACACATAGATGAAACGGAGTATGGTACCCCATGGACCTGGGCAACTGTAAACTTCTAGGGGGGAAAATGGGGGTGGGAGAGCAGGGCAAACACCAAACCCAAATGGGAACCAGCGACCTGCGAGAACCAAGTACCCCACCCCCCCAGTGCTTTGGGGGGGCTCATCATTGCCTTTAAGAACCAAGACCACTGTCCTCTAAGAGACTCCTGTAAACTGCATTCGTCCCTAAAACCAACCTTCCAATGGTCTCGCTTTTATTGTCTCTCCCTCTGCCTTTTCCAAGCACTTGGCTGACCTCAAAGTGTTTGTAATGAACGTGTTTAGGATGTAGATGCTGTCTGGGGTATCTGCCCTTGTACATGGAATTCTAAGAAACCTAGTCCTTACTCTTGTAATTTTAACGTGTGACCTTCTTGCCTGATCTGCGAAGCTCACCATCTTAGCTATTCAACACAGACAGGCAGGGAGGCCTGTGCAGGAAGTAAGCACCCTGGGCTGGAAGTTAGGAGTATCTCTGCTACGTCCTTGCTGTGTGACCTTGGGCAAGTCCTTTGTTCTGTCTGGACTTTGGTATGTTGTCCTGCAAAACACACAGCGGAGACCCAGTGACCTCCGTCTCATGCGCCTTCCATCTTGTGACATGCCCCGCCGCAAGTTTGGTTCAGGACATGGCCCCTCGCCCTTCCCGAATCTTGCTGGCCTCCCACACCCTCCATTCCAGAGGGAACACCCCTGCCCTTTCCTGCCCAAGCCCGGGCCTGGCAGGCACTGGCCTGCCGAGAGGAGAGGAGGTGGGGAAACCACCCCAGCCGTTTAAGCTGCCGCGGTGAGAGCTGGCCCCTGGCCAGTCACAACAGGCCTAGAGCTACAGAGGGGCATTTGTCTGGGGGAACCCATGGTTTCTTTTAAACCTTCCCTCTGGTCTTTGGCCCGCTGCCTCTCTTTGCTCCCCACCCTCTAAGGCGGCAGGGCCAGGCCCCACCTTGTCCACATGTCGGGGGTGGGCAGGTGAGGGTGCTTGCAGGGGGCCATAGGGAGCGTTTAGGAGGAGAGGGCTAGTCCCCGACACCCCTACCGACTAGGCAAGCCACCGAGAGCAAGAGACTTCCTCCTCTAATCCAGGCCTCAGTTCCCTCAGCTTTAAAATGGGAATGACTGTGCCACCCTCACTGCCCTGAGGACCAGATTAAATAAAATGAGGAATTTGCACATAGTGTGTTGTGATAAAGGAAGGCATTTGGACTCAGAGGGACCCCAGCTCAAATCCCACCTTGGTCACCTCTCAACCCCCTGTCGCGGGCCACTGATTTACCTCCCGTGAGTCTCGTTTTCCCCATCAGAGGGAGCCAAGATATGTGTGCAGTGGATCAGACTGTAAGGCTTGAACAAGAACTGACAGAAAGGGGCGCCTGGGTGGCTCAGTGGGTTAAAGCCTCTGCCTTCGGCTCAGGTCATGGTCCTGGGGTCCTGGGATCGAGTCCCGAATTGGGTTCTTTGCTCAGTGGGGAGCCTGCTTCCCCCTCCCCCTTTGCCTGCCTCTCTGCCTACTTGTGATCTCTCTCTCTCTCTCCCTCTCTCTGTCAAATAAATAAATAAAGTCTTAAAAAAAAGAGAACTGACAGAAAGTGCCCTGGCCAACAAAAGCATCTGAGTGAATGAAGAACTGGTCAGGGCTACATCGCGACTTCTGTGCTCCCCCCAGAATAAATTCTCATGGGCTTTAATATTTTATTTTTCTTCCCGATGTGAAAAAAGTTGTGAGGGAAAAATGTGAAGAAATATGAGGTGATGTGAGGAAAAAATGGAAAACATTTTCTTCCTCTCTAAAAGTTGGTTTTCTTCTCCCCTGATTTCCAAAGAAGTTAAAATCTTGTGGGGGGAGGGCCCCCCCCACAACCCCTCTTAAGAGTTTTTTAAGTTTTGTGACTGCTGGGCCTAGTGGGGAAGCTGGCCCTGGTCCTGCTTCCGGGTTCTCTCAGGGCTGACCTGGCCCGGGTGCCACCTCAACGTCCTGGGGGCCCCCAGTGTCATCTCTGAAGAATCAGCCATGCAACTGAAAAGTCCTAGAACCTCACACCTGCAGAGCTGAGCTCAGGCGGCCCTGTCTCTCAGGCCCTCAGTGCTGGGTGAGCCCTGTCCTGAGGCTGATAGCCTGGGAGAATCTAGGGCCCCGGGTGTTGTGAGCCCCTGGGAGCCATGGATACTTAGCAGGCAGGCAGGACACCTCTGTTGGGCTCCTACGCTGTGCCCAGCATTGTGTTTTAGCTTTGTGTGCACAACCTCAATTAATCGTCATTGCACACTTGCTGCTTTACACCCAAGGAAACTGGGGCTCAGAGAGGCCCAGTAACCCACCCAAAGTCACAGAGCTACCAAAGCAGGGGTGGGACCTCCCAGCACCCAGGAGCCTCCCAGCATCCAGCACTCCCGCCCCCCAGAGTCAGAGGGAACATGGAAGAGACATGTAGGGTGTGTGCAAAGTGCAAGGCAGTGTGAGTCTGAAGTCCAAGGAAGTAGGAAAACGAGTAGGAAGCGGGGAAGGGTGAGCTGGGAGCCCCCCCTGCATACTCCTGGGGGCGCTGAGCAGCCCAGGCCAGGCAGCGAGTGTGAGCGTGGGCCTCCGTGGGCCCGTGTGTCCCCAGGCGGCCCCGAGGGAGCGGGGCCAGGTGGGGCTGTAGCTAAACACGCAGAGGTGCTTCATTTCCTTGCCCAGCTGCCCAGAGCCTCGTCTGTTTACCCACGAATTACAGCAGATGCCGGGCTCAGCCAAAGCCTTCCCGGTTCAGGGGCCATGGACGGCCTCGGGAAAGAGGGGTGCAGGGCGGGGGTCTCAGGCTCTAGAGTTCACCAAGGGGGTGACTCATAGTCCCATCTCCTCCCCAGTCACCCCACAGCCAGGTGGAGTGAGACCCTCCCCCCCTTCACCCCAAATGTGACTTTCCCCCTGCAGTGCAGCAGATGGAAGGGGCCTCTCTGCTCTCACAAGCCATCAAGGACACAGTCACCTGAGAGACCTCGGGAGTGACAAACCTGCCCTTGCTCTTCTCTGCCCGGCCCCCCAGTGGCCTCTCATCAGCCTGGAGGAATCAAGTCCTGACTCCCTAGCAGGTTTCTCACCAACCGACACAGATGCGTGCTTTCCAATGTGGGAGCCACAGGTCCCTGTGCCTGCGGAGTCCCGGGAATGTGGCGGCCGTGCCCTGAGATGTGTTGTGCCTGTAAAACACGCATGGGGCCTCGAAGACCGAGCACAAAATAACAGAATGGAAAATATCTTGTTAGTAATGTCGTAACACTGATTACCTCCTTGAGAATATTTGGGATATACTGAGTTCAATAAAATGCATTCTCAAAGCTTATTTACCTTGTTTCTTTTTACTTTTTAAAAAATTTTCTTTTAGAGAGGACGAGAGAGAGAGAGAGAAAGAGAGAGAGAGAGAGAGAATCTTAAGCAGGCTCCATACCCAGCACAGAGCCCGATGCAGGGCTCTATCCCATGACCCTGAGATCATGGCCTGAGCCGAAACTAAGAGTCTGACATTTAACCGACTGAGCCACCGAGGCACCCCTATTTTTACCTTTTTTTTTTTTAAAGATTTTATTTATTTATTTGACAGACAGAGATCACAAGTAGGCAGAGAGGCAGGCAGAGAGAAAGGGGGAAGCAGGTTCCCTGCTGAGCAGAGAGCCCAACGCGGGACTCAATCCCAGGACCCTGAGGTCATGACCTGAGCTAAAGGCAGAGGCTTAACCCACTGAGCCACCCAGGCGTCCCTCTTCTTCTTTTTAAATGCAGCTCCTAGAACATTTAAAATGACCCAAGTGGCACACCTAACATCACAGTGGCCAACACTGATTCGCACTCTGTCCTCCTCTCTTTGCTGCCTCTCCTACCACCGCTAAGTCAATCACATGTTCACTCATTCATTCATCTGGTAAATATTCAGTCATCGTGTGCTGTTTGTCGGAGATGATGCTGGGCGGTGGAGACAAAAAGGAAACAATACAGCCCCAGCATCTGAGCCCACATGGAGCTTATGGACTACACTTCCATGATGATAATAGTTAACTGAGTCCCTTGACAATGATGGTATTAGCTAATCAAGTACTGGGACTTGGAGCCTGGTCGTCCAACATGGAGCTTATGGACTTCCGAAATGTTAAGCCCCAGGTGTGCACGCGCATGCACACACACACGCACCCTATAGTGTTACTTGCCTCTGTTCCTACCTGTGCTTCTCTCTGGGGTGACTTCCAGATCCTGTCTGCCTGGTAAACTCCTACTTATACTTCAAAACCAAACCTTCTAATACATCAGAACGTATGTCAAATGTTTCCCCCACCAAAACCCCAAACTGCTACTTTATGAAGCTTGTCACTCCTGCTCCTATGACCCACCGGAGTTCTAAACTATGATGTGACTAGGCAATTATGTTCTTGTGTCAGTTTAAACATCACCTGTCTGTCCAAGCTTTTTCCCTTTCCCCCACCCTCAGGAATTATCTCACTTACCCTCTTTAATGCTCTTTGCGGGCTCAGACTGTCTTGTTTGTGACCCACCCCCTCCCCAGACCCAAGCTCTGTGAGAACAGGGCGCTTGTCTTTTTCATGCAGAGCTGACAGCCCAGGGCTGGGCTGGCACCGTTCTTGGCACCTGGGAGGCACTGAGAGGCGAAGATAATGGCATGTGGGCAGTGGTACCATAGAGGCTCTGGCACTGGATGACCAGGGTTCAAATTCTGCGCTCGATTAGCTGCTTACAGTCACCGTCAAGTGACTCAATTAGCTATTGTCGTCATCGTGATGACTTGGCAGCTTTCCCTGGCGAGGCAACCGGCTTCATGAGGGCCCAGGTAGTCTCTTGGTCACAGAAGCTGGTCTCTTCTGGGGTTCCCTATCACAGGGAA
Organism: Neogale vison; assembly: GCF_020171115.1. NCBI lineage: Eukaryota > Metazoa > Chordata > Mammalia > Carnivora > Mustelidae > Neogale > Neogale vison. The sequence continues at coordinate 18,129,774 of NC_058092.1, read as the reverse complement.
TGATACCAGCAACCTCTGAAGCTTCCAAAGCCAGAAACCTAAACTTGTTACCCATCCAACACCTTCATCGCTCAAGTCTTTCAAATTTATCGTCATTTCTTACAAATTTTCTTTCTTGTCTCCCTCCTCATCCCCCTCCCTGCTCAGGCCCAGGCTTGTGTTTTCTTCTGTGGATGCTGCCATAACTTCCCAACAGGCCCAGCCTCCCTCTGCCCTGGGCCCCCACAATTCTTAGTGATGCAGCCATAGCAACTGCTAAAAATTTCAAGTCTACTCCAAACTAGAACTTACAACAGTCAAGTCTTCCGTGTAGTATCCGGATCCTGTAGACCACTCCAGTCTCCTCTCCATCTGAGCTCAGCCCTGTTAGTCCTTCCCATCTCTGCCACAGGGCCTTTGCATGGGCTGAGCCCTACTGACATGTCTGATACTTTACCCCAAGTATCGCTTCAAAAAAAGAAAAAAAAAAAGAAAGAAAGAGAAAGAAAGAAAGAAAGAAAGAATCACTTTAAATCCCTGTGCTGTGCACTCTCACATCTCCGTGTCCCTGTCTCCCCATAAGTCAGTAAGCATCTTCCCTTTGACGGATGGTTGTGTCCTGTACTAAACTGAGGTCTACAAGTCCAGGGGCTGTGTCCATTTTTATTTACCTTTTGAATCTCTAGGGCTTTGAAAACCATTTGGAACATTGCAGGAATGAACACCCAGTTGCTGAATGAAATAAACTGGCTAAGTGAATGAGCCCCAGGGGGTTCAGTAATTGCGCCTGAAAGGCTGCATCCTGAGCCAGGGTCACATGCACATCACGTGGCTCATGCTTTCCCGCCACATGTGGCTGCCATGGTGATGCAGATGAGACACAAAGACACAAGATGGGGAGTGAGTGCCGTGTAGCTCAGAGAGGGTGAGAGGTGGGTACTGGGGGTGGGGAGGGCAGGCTGTGGGGGGCGGAGTCTGAGTGGCATCATGGGGTCACTAAATTTTTGGGTGGGAGGGGCAGAGTGACCTGGGTCTGAATCCCAGGAATACAGTAATAGCTGATGCTGGTTCTAAGTGCCAGGCTCTCTACTAAGTACTGTTATGTTTACTGGACTATCTCCATCCACCTGAAGTGGAAAGCATACTAGCCTTTAAATTTGTTAGAGAAACTGAGGCCCATGGAGGGTAAATAAATTGGCCAAGGTGACCGATTGAGATGGGATGTGAACCCAGGCAATCTGACTTAGAGTCTGCCCCACACTTTGAGGGTTTGATGTTAAGAATAAGCATATAATGAGTACTTCTTAGGAGCCAAGCATTTTTCTAAAAACTTTGCAAGTTTTTATTTGTATACTTTTAAATTTTAATTTTCTTAAAGATTTTATTTATTTATTTGAGACAGAGAGAGAAAGAGGGGGTGGGGGGAGGGTCAGAAGCAGCAGCAGATTTCCCCGGGCTGAGCAGGGAGCCTGATATGGGGCTCGATCCCAGGACCCTGGGATCAGGACCGAAGCTGAAGGCAGACGCTTAACCGACTGAAGCCACCCAGGCGCCCCGTGTAGTTTTTATTTTTGTAACTCCTTTCATGCCATAATCCTACTGAGGTGGGTATTGTCATCTCTGGTCTTACCCATGAATAAACTGAGGTCCAGAGGGGTTAAGTAACTTGCCTGAGATCACACAGCCAACAAAACTGGTGGGACTGGGTGGAGCCCTGGCAAAACACCCCAAGTCTGCTGTCAACCACCACACTTCTCTGCTCCTGCTCAATGAATGGGCTTCATTATTATTGTTGTTATTGTATTTTACTGGGATTTTGTAAGGTGAAGAAGGGAGGAGTGACATTCTAGCTGGGAGGAACAGCAGGAGGGGAGATGGGGGTCGGGCAGGGGTGGGGATGAGCACATTCAGGAAGGGAAGTGTACGATTTGGTGAGGGGATGGGATGGTGAAGGTCCCGGAGCAGTGGAGCTGAGTCTAGGGAAGGCCAGAGAGGAGATGAGATGTGAGGGAACGGCTGGGACTCAGCGACAGAGGAACTTGCTCCACAGGGAGAAGCCAGCACCCCTGCTCTCTCAAGAATCCCTGCTACAGATCAGAGTGAGGCATCTGAAAACTAGAAGCACCAAAGCCAGGCCGACCTGGCTCTGCTGGGTGCCCTTGGGAAAGTTACTTAACCTCTCTGTACCTCCATTCCTTTCTGTAAAATCCAGGTAATAAATGGAACTTCCCTCTAGGGTTGCTGTTTGGGTAGAGAGCCCAGATGTCCATCGACTTATGAATGGATAAAAAAGATATGGTGTATGTGTGTGTGTGTGTGTGTGTGGGATGGAATATTACTCAGCCATTAGAAAAAATGAAATCTTGCCATTCGCAATGACGTGGATGAGGCTAGAGGGTATTATGCTAAGTGAAATAAGTCAGAGAAAGACAATTACCCTATGATCTCACACATATGGGGAAATTAAGAAAGAAGACAAAAGTCACTTAGCAGTGCACATATGGGGAAGGGAGAAAAGAAAAAAGAGGAGACAGGGAAACGGGCCGTAAGAGACTCTTAACAGAGACAGAATAAACTGAGGGTTGATGGAGGGAGGTGGGTGGGGGAACGGCTCGATGGGGGATAGGTATTAAAGAAAGCATTTGTGATGTGCATTGGTATTGGATATTAAGTGATGAAAACCCTGAATTCTACTCCAGAAATCAATATTGCACTATATATTAATTAAAATTTAAATTAAAAAGAGAGAGATCTTTCTGAAAATAAATAAATTGGAAAAAAAAATAAAAATAAATAAAAAAAATAAAAAAATAAAATAAAAAGAGAGAGATCATGACTATAAAGCCTCTGGTGTAGTGTGTGGCAGGAAGCAGCCCTTGAATATATTCCCTTCTCTCCCCACCCCCCACCTTCCAGAAGATCTCCCCACACCTCCAGTCTCACCAGAATCGAGGCCAAAACCAATGAATGATCTAGAACCACCAAGATCCCTGGAGATCCCAGGTCAGTAAGATGAGGAAGGAAGAAGCAGAGAGGAAAAGGTCAAGCTATCCAGCTTCAGAATGTGTCCAGTGCTGAGAAAAAAAGGAATAATTATAATGCAGTTCCTTCTCCTTCCTGCTGTGTCAACTGGGGATTATATAACTGAACCTCTCTGTGAGCTACCCATTAGGGGCCTCCAGGAGGCAGGGTTGGCCGTGACATAAATAAATATTTCTGTGCTCTCTGCCCCCGGGCTCAGGTTCTGAGCAAACACCACAGCCTGCCCCCACAGCCATGGAGGAAGGCGGGTGAGGAGCGAGCTCTGGGCTGGGAGTCAGGAGACCGTTGTGCCCAGCCCAGCTCTGCCTCAGAGGACATGGATGTTAGGGGATGAGAACTGCTTCTAGTAAACGCCAATCACTTAGCCTCGCTGATTAAACCAGGCCTGTGGAAGGGTTCTGCCTACAAAAGTCACTTAGCAGTGCACAAACCCTAGCAGAGAGCCTGAAGAGTGGGCACCAGAGATACTGGCTTCCTTATCCTCCGAGACCAGCCCAAAGCCTCCCCATTGATCTCAAGTAGGTTGGTCTCTTCTGAGAATCTTCGAGGCCTCTGACAGAGACCTGGGTTAGAGCACTCAGCACACCGAAGTGTAAATGGTGGACAGATCTCTGTTCCCTTCTATTCTAGGTGCTCCCTGGGGGACAAAGCCTGCCTTGGAGCCATACTGCCCGCACTCAGCCCTTGGGGAGGGGGCCTGCCATGGAAGAAGACACCTGAATGAATCAATGAATGAGTATGCGCGCACAGGGAGGCTTCATGGAAGAGAGGTGCTTACGCAAATGCCAAGGATGGGTCAGCTCTGAATGTGCACTGAAATCTCCAGACTCTGGCTCCCTGAGCCCCAGAGATGGCGATCGGAGCCCCTGCTCACCTCCACGCTCTTCCTCCGCTGCTTCCACTTGGACCCGATTTTACTAGTAAAAAACCCAGGATGCTTGGCCTCACAAAATATTTGGGGGCCATGAAGAGTCCAAGAGGGGATCTGGAAGCCACCGCACAGAGATGGGGAAACTGAAAGACTCCCTAAAAATCTGCTTTCACTCCTCTTCCTGCTTCTTTTCTTGCTAGGACCAGCATCCCACCTCCCTTTACACATTTTGTAATGCAAATAGCATACTTCCTCCTTGTAAGGGACAAGGAGTTAAGGATTATTCTAGAAGAGACAACACATAAGGAAGGACCAAGTGAGAATGATGGAGACAAAAGCTCTTGTCCGTATCCCAGACCACTGGTGCTGGAAGACATCTGGATGCCAAGACCCTCTGGCTCCAAGGAGTTAACCCCTGGGCTCTTGTCTTTGTTCTAATAGGTTCCCGGATGCCTGACAGGACACATACACCAGACCACTGTCCTCAGTGAAAACCCCCAGACCCCGAACAAAGACGAGACCCCCTCCTTTCTTTTCTGAGTCTCCCAGACAGTCCGTCTATAACTGCTCTCTCTACATCTTCCAGAAACTGTTTTCACTTCCTACTGGCTCGTGTTTTATTTCTAACCTTTGTGAAGTCAAGGACCCTCTCTCTTGGTCCTGTGCGACCTCCTCCGGGTCCCTAGACCTGGCCTGTCAGCATCAGAAGGAAGGAAGAAATTCTGGGATTTCTAGGGTATTCCAGGGGCTTCCCGTAGACTTACTTGCATGGTACCTGGCCTGGGCACACACCCAGCATATAGTAACTGTCCAACGGCTCAGTGGATTGGGGGAAGTGGGGTAGGGATATGCTATGGTGAAGGGACAGAAGCCACCAGCCTCTTCCCTGGGGACTCACTTGTTGCAAAAGTAATTCTAAGTATGGAGACGCTAAGACCTAATTTTCTGCTAGGTATCTCTCCCTGACTTGGTCTTGGCAATCAATATCTTCCATGAACTTTTCTTAGTCTTCTTCACCAATACCTGTCTCCTCCCTTCCTTCCATCCCAGGCAAAGGGAGCTAATTCCTTTCTCCCAAACTCACCAGTGCTTCCCTTCCTGGGAAGCTGGCTGCACAGAATCTTCCATCCCCCATGTGATTCTCAGCGGTGTGTCCCTGTCACTCCGCCCACCAAGAGGCAGTGTCTACTTCTTCACTGCCTTGAATCTAGGTGAACGCTGGACTGCTAGGTTCACCAGAATTTGGGGGACAGCCCTTAAGTGGCAGCTTCTGCTTCCTGGGTGCTTGCTCCTAGAGAGTTCCCTCTTGGAACCCAGCTGCCATGCCCTGAGAAGCCCCAGACCTGTGGGGAGGCCACAGGTAGATGCTCTAGTGGACAGCTCCAGCTGTCAACCAGTGTCAGTGGGCGGCCATGGGAGTGAGCCACCTTGGACACCCAAGGACAGATGCCAGCTGCATCTTCAGGTGTCTGAATATGTCACTGAAACCAGGTGAGACCCCAAGGGAGAACCTCCCAGCTGAACCTGGCCCACCTAAAGAGCGATGAACAAAAAATAATAAATGGTTGTTAGAAACGCCTAAGGATTGGAGTGGTCGGGTCCCCAGCAACACAGAACCAGCCCATGACTCCAAGACTGTGTTCCCACCTTTACCAAGCTAAACCTGCCTCGATCGTGAGGCCTAACTGTCCCCTCCTCCCCAGGTAACCTCGGCCACCTCAGATCACTTTTTTTTTAAGATTGTATTTTTTTATTTGACAGAGAGAGACACAGGGAGAGGGGGAACACAAGCATGGGGAGTGGGAAAGGGAGAAGCAGGCTTCCCGCTGAGCAGGGAGCCTGATGTGGAGTTTGATCCTGGAACTCTGGGATCACGACCTGAGCTGAAGGCAGACGCGTAAGGACTGGGCCAACCAGGCACCCCTCTGATCACTTTTAATAACTGTTTGCACCAATCATGATGACTTTGTACTGAGATTCCTGGACCCACTTTTCCTTTAAAATATTTATCAGTTTAGGGGCGCCTGGGTGGCTCGGTGGGTTAAAGCCTCTGCCTTTGGCTCAGGTCATGATCCCAGGGTCCTGGGATCGAGCCCCATGTCGGGTTCTCTGCTCAGTAGGGAGCCTGCTTCTTCCTCTCTCTCTGCCTGCCTCTCTGCCTACTTGTGATCTTTGCCTGTCAAATAAATAAATAAAATCTTTAAAAAAAAATATTTATCAGTTTAGGCACCTGGGTTGCCCAGTTGGGTAGGCCTCAACTCTTGGTTTCAGCTTAGGTCGTGATCTCCGAGTCATGATATCCAGCCCTGCATCGGGCTCCACGCTCAGCACAGAGTCTGCTCAAGACTATCTCCTATTCTCCCTTCTCTCTCTCTCTCAAATAAATAAATCTTTTAAAAAATGAAGTACCTGGGTGCCTGGGTGGCTCAGTGGGTTAAGCCGCTGCCTTCGGCTCAGGTCATGATCTCAGGGTCCTGGGATCGAGTCCCGCATCGGGCTCTCTGCTCGGCAGGGAGCCTGCTTCCTCCTCTCTCTCTCTGCCTGCCTCTCTGCCTACTTGTGATCTCTCTCTGTCAAATAAGTAAATAAAATCTTAAAAAAAAAAAAAAATGAAGTACCTAAAAAAATAGGGTACCTGGGTGGCTCAGGCAGTTAAGCATCTGCCTTTGGCTCCCGTCATGATCCCAGGGTCCTAGAATTGAGCCTCCCATCGGACTCTCTACTCAGCAGGGAGTCTGCTTCTCCCTCTCCCTCTGCCCCTCCCCCTGATCCTTCTCTCTCTCTCTCCCACTCACTCTCTGAAATAAATAAAATCTTAAAAAAAAAAAAAAAGAAATGCAGCTACTATAAAAGAAAGACAATAAATCAAGCTACATTCTATCTGAAGTGAAATTACTGAACCAGGGGGACCAAGAGTTTAAAGTAAAACATGATAATCATATTAAGGAGATTAGAGCGAACAAGTGTAAAACAATGCAGGAACAAGAAGTCATAGGTGAGAACAAAGTCAAAACATGAGCTATGAAAAACAGAACATTTAAAATAAAGGGCACAACAGCTATGTAAATATCAAGATGCATACACTTGAAGAATTCATTAGTTTAGTGCAAAGTCAGATTAGGACTGTTCCCCCAAAGCAGGAAAAGATAAAGAGGTAAAAAAGGAAAAAGAAAAGCCAAGAGGCGGAGTGACTACGTGGCTCAGTGGGTTAGAGCCTCTGCCTTGGGCTCAGGTTATGATCCCAGGGTCCTGGGATCAAGTCCCTCCTCGGGCTCTCTGCTCAGTGGGGAACCTCCTCCCTCCCCCCACCCCCCACCCCCAGGCCTTCGCTTGCCTCTCTGCCTACTTTGTGATCTCTCTCTATCAACTAAATAAATAAAATCATAAAAAAAAAAAAAAGGAACGAAAAGCTGAGAGGGATGGCACAAGTAGGGATCCCAAAAGGAAAGGAAAATAAAACTGGAGAGCTGGAGAGAGGAAATAAGGAATGAATCATTAGAGATCAAATGTTCCAGAATTAAACAAACATGGATGGACTCAGATTGAAGGGGCTCCTAGACTAGCCAGAAGTCGAAATAAGGGAAAAATCCACACGGATCCGGGGTGACATTGAGACAACGAAAGACAGAGAGGAAGAGCAGGGAGAAAGAGAAGTAACATAGTAACATTCCTTACAAAGGAACAAGAAGCAGACTGCCATTCTATTCCTGGGTAACAAAAGAAGTCATAAAGTAATTAAGAATTGAAAAGAAGACACTTTCAGTCCAGCATCTTAAAGCCAGCCACGGTGTCATTCCAAGAGTTCCCATAATAAAAATATTCTGAGGCAAATAAAGCTGCAGAAGGTCGAAGACACAGGCCCACACTGAAGATCCTCTTGGAGGAAATACTTAGACAATAAAAGAAATCTAGGAGATTGCAAGAACTAAGGGAAACGGGCATTTCAGGCAAGGCTCAACGCAAGCCATGGAAAACAGTATTTGGCAGTTGAGGTATGAAGGGGTTTATACACCTGGTTTATACATCGTACTAGAAAGGCTGGAGAATTCCACAACGCTGCAGAACTGGCCAGACTGGGGAGCTGTGGATGGCACCTGCCAAAATCAGGAAAGCGGGAGAATCCCGAAGCTGCTCCAAACTGTCAAATTTAAGAACACAGTGGCCAGGACTGTGTGATCAGGATCTGGAAGCTGACTGGCTGTCCCTGCGTGATCTTGGAACTTGGAATCTGGCTCCAGTGTTAGCAGCACCCTTGTTCATCTCTTCAACCAAGAGAGGGCCAGCCTTGGGCTCAGACGCGGGGTAACTGTCTAGCTAGAATTTAATGACACCGATCTGCTTCTTTGGTTATCTTCTGTCGACGGCAATTGACATTGTTTTGTTTCTATATTCAGAAGTGATGGAAATTTTCTGTTTCAAATAAACTGATAAATATTCTGTTAAAGATTTATTCACTCATTTGAGTGAGCGAGAGCAAGCGAGAGCATGCATGATCTTGGAGGAGGGGAGGGAGAGGGAGAAGCAGATTCTCAGCTGAGCGGGAAGCCGAACTCGGGGCTCTACCCCTGGACCCTGGGATCGTGACCTGAGCCGAAGGGAGATGCTCAACCGACTGAACTACCCAGGCGCCCCAGTATCTATATTTCTTAGGTGTCTAATTACAGTGTCAGGTGAGTTCAAGTTCCTCTGGGGATACCAGCTATCTCTCTGGTACTGTACTGTACCCTGGGGAGGTGCCAAAGGCATAACCAGAGACGAAAAAGATGGAGAGCCACACAGACACCCTTGGCCACCCCCTTCTGGCTGGCACTCTGTCTGTGACTATCAGGCTGCACCTTCGAGTTCCTAGACGGGCAGCAGCCTGGGCAGGGGATGGACTCTCCAAGTGGGACTCCACAGGCTGGGGGTGGGGGTGGTAGGTGGGGTGTGGATGGGACAGGGAATGCCTGGGCCTCCACCTGTCCAATTCCTCACTCCAGCTCTGAGCTGTCCCAGACTACCTTGGGGGGCAGCAGCCAATTTTTGCCGCTGGGGCAGGGCTGGAAGCCAGTAAGCTTCCTTAAAGAGCAGGACAGAGGAGATTTTTTAAGAGGTCAGGCTCTGGGGTCAGCCAAACATTCATTCATTCTGCTTTGAAGGCTCATACCTACCAAGCCATTGTGCCAGGTGATGGCGGGATGGTGGGAAACGGTCCCTGCCTTCATGGAGGTTAGGCTCTGACAATCAGCTAGCCGACCCCAGTCCCAATCCTGGCACTGCCACTTGGGTGACTCTCAGTGTCTTCCTAAGCCTCAGTGTCTTCATCTGCAAAACGGAAATGATCACAGTATCTATTCATACTGACAGTGCATGCCAAAGGAGTGGCACAGTGTCCAACCCCAAACCCTCAGAGGATGCAAATGTGTTAATAATAACAACAGTAATTTATTATTTAATTATTATTAATAATAATAATTATTATTATTATTTTTGCCAAGGATACTGATACAGGGGACCAGGTAGGAACCCGAAGCTATTTCTAAAAAAAATAAATGGATCCTCTTTGTCTTCTGGGCAAACAAGTTCTCCTTAGGGTCTGTGATTAGAGAGATGGCCCGTGTGGAGCATCTAGAGCTTTGAAGAAAGAGGATCCAGTGATTTTGACCCTTCAAATGTTTACGTCAAAAAACAGCAAGGCAGAGAGTGGGAAGATAAACAAATCAAGTTCCCTTTTCCACAGAGAACTATTAATGCCGCTCTAGGTGCTAAGATTTCAAATAACCTTTTTTCTTTCTTTCCTTTCTTTTTTTTTTTTTTTAAGATTTTATTTATTTATTTGACAGACAGAGATCACAGGTAGGCAGAGAGGCAGGCAGAGAGAAAGGAGGAAGCAGGCTCCCTGCTGAGCAGAGAGCCCGATGCGGCACTCGATCCCAGGACCCTGGGATGACCACCTGAGCCAAAGGCAGAGGCCCAACCCACTGAGCCACCCAGGCGCCCCTCTTTCTTTTTTTCTAAGCTGCTAACAGCAGTGCAGTGAGGAGACTAGGATTCCCACAGCAGCGGGCTTCTGCTGGAATCCCAGCCCTGCCAGCTCCCGGGCCCATGCTGCCATCAGGCACAAGGGACAAAATGCCCAGAGCCTACGAAAATTTTTTCATTTTTTTCCAAATCAGAAAAGAAACTTTAAGGTTGAAGAAAATCATTTAAAAAAAAAAAAAAGAATTATTTATTCGAGAGAGAGAGAGCAAGCACAAGTGGGGAAGGGGCAGAGGGAGAGGGAGAATATCAAGCAGACGCCCCTACTGGGCGTGGCTCCTCACAAAGGGCTCAGTCTGGTGACCCTGAGATCAAGACCTGATCATGAACGTGAGTCAGGTGCTCAATCGACTGAGCCATCCAGGCTCCCCAAAGAAAATGCTTTAATATACCAAGGCAGCCAGAAATATAACTTTTTAATATTTTTTTATGGAGTAAGGGGCCCTTGAAGGCAAAGTTGCCTCAGGCCCAGGAAAGTCTGAATGCAACCCTGGTTGTGTCTGTGACAACCAGTGAGTGACTTCTGTCTCTGAGCCTTGGCACAGAACTAGGGGACATGACTGCTGTCTTCCTGGGATCCTGTGGGTGTTACAGGCCACGAGGCATGTGGAGCGTTTAGCAGCGTGTATACACACCAGCAAGCACTTGGCAAAGAGGAGTGATCCTTTGTCTCCCTCCATGCCAACTGCAGGGCCCGCCACAGATGGAATCTTCGGAGCCAGCCCATGGTGCCGTGCTGGGGGGCTGCAAACTCTCTTTGCACCCAGCAGCAAAGAAAGCAAAGTCTGAATCCCCAGCGCAGGCCAGGGGCAGGTGTTAGCCCTGAGCGGAATGAGTGAATAAAGTGTGATTTGCAGAGGAATTAAAAAATTCTGATGCTGTTTGCCCAAGAGGTTGGCTCAACAGTTCCCAAGACACAAGCTTCTCTCAAGGGGAAGGGGAACTAATACCCATTAAATGACTGCTGTGGCTTCTATAGCTAGTATCCTCTCTAATATATTACAAAACGGAGGCCAGAGAGGTGTTGTGGCTTGAACAAGATCCCACAAGTCCAAAGCAGAGGCCCAAGTCCCTGCTCCTGGCCTAGGCTTGCTGCTGACTTCTGCCCGAGGCTACCCTGGGGCAGGGCCCACTGGTCCTCTGGTGTCAGCACTGACCTTGAGATGCCAGGTCTCTACCATCACCTGCTCCACCTCCTCAAGGCCCCCAGCGGCTACCACAGGACCCAGCAGCCCCGCCGAGGGCCCCCGCAGCTCAGGGGCAGCCAGCCCAGACAGGAGGCCCCGCAGCCAGCCTTCCCGCTGGCAGAAGACCAGACCGCTCTGTCTTAGAGACTGGCACACCCTCTTTTCCTTCCTTAGGCCCAACTGCAGCCACCACCCCCGGGGAGGTTCAAACCACACAAGTTCCAGCCCCAGGGCCACATTCCCCAGCTTTACCTACACCCCAGCCCTGCTCAGGAATCCACAGCTGATCGCTTTCCCCCCTTCCTTTCTTCCTGCCTCCTCCTGGCTGCCTAGGATCTAGAATTCTGATAAGGCATTGGTTCGAGAGAAAACAAAGAGGGATCCCTCCTGCCGGATCCCAAAGCAAAGAGCTGGATGCCAGAAGCCAAGATGCCCACGACTGACAACTGCATCAGGTGGGGAAGGTGATGGGCACAGGCTGCGTGGGGCCTGGTGGCTGTCCAGGACAACTAAACATGTCACTGTCTCCAGGCGGCCTCTGGGGGCCTTTCTGGGGAGGCCTGCAGAGTGTGCATCTGGACACAGGCGCTTCTGACAGCAAGAGTTCAGCCTAGGATAGAGAGGTCCCTATTCTAATGATTTCTCTTTAAGATCAATATGGATCTTTAAAAAGACAAAGTGAACGTACGTGACTTTCCGTCTTGTTTAACTAAAAGGTTTCACTGAGCCACTTAAAATCCACTTTACCTTTCTTTTTTTCTAACTTTTCATCCCATTTTATTGGAAGATCCGAAAACGAAGGCAAGTGTGGCAGCATTGTCAATTCCCAGAGAGTTTCAGGGCCCTCTGTAGCGAGACAGCACATACAACAGGAGACTTGGGGTCCTCCCCTGCCCCACAACGCTCCACGGCTGAGCACATCTCACCCGATTCCGCACCTGTCAACGGCGAGTGCCCTCTCTTACTGCCCAGGGTCCCTGTAGCCCTTACACCCTATGACCCTGTGCACCAGGAGCAGGAGGACGGGGATCAGCGGGGACGTTCTTCAGAGCCGCGAGGGTCTCTAGGGCACTGACGGATCCAGGGCAAATGGCAAATTAAACCAACGATTATGAGCAACTATGGGAAGTGCCATGAGGAGACAGTTTGAGCCAGACTTTTTTGAGGGCTAGGCCTCCTGTCTTCTGTGGATATGTTCCCCCAACCCCTCACCTTCACCTGACGTCTTTGCTCCTCACACCTTCCTGGTCACCCCGGGGACAGAAAAACCCAACACACGCTGCCTTTCTGGGACTTCAGAAAAGAGAAAGGTCCCTCACTTAGCTTAGAGGATGGTTCTACCCCCAAACACACAGCTCGCTTGTGGCCTGAGGCTGGAGTGGCCACAGTCCATAGTGGGATCGGGAGTGCGGGAGCCCCCCATGAGGATTTGCTGGTGATATAAAACTATTACAGCAGATTCCTCAAAATGTGGAGCACCTTCCTCTGACCTGGTTCATTCTCTGCCTGGCTCATCACACACACCCAGGGGCTGGCTCCCTTGGCGGCACCATGCTGCCCCTTTCGGCCACCTCACCATGACCCTGCCTGGAGACCTGGAGGGACAAGGTGAGGAATGCCTCACCCCCACAAAGGGGGCCCGGGGCTCTTCTCTTGTCATATTCTGCTCCCATCAGGTACCCAGCACCCCATCCTCCCCTTAGCCATGTAACTTTGAGATGGACACTTACAGGATGTGCAAAGGCTATCTGACCTACCTGTACTTCCAGCTCCTTCCCCTACCCCTGTATGGCTGCTGGGCTTCAGGATCCCAGGAGTTTGAGTGCCCTTCCTTACCTCTATGCTCTGGATATGCTCCTGTTAGCCTTCTGCCCCATACGACAGAGGTACCCCGATCTGTTACTTTGGGCTTACGTTTACACTGTCTCATCCACCTGGACCACCGTCAGCTACATCCATCTGTTAGCATCTAGCCATCTCTAAATTCACTTATTTGTTGAGTACTTGTTCATTCATTCAACAACTATGTAGTGAGACCTACTATATGCCAGGCACCATACTGGTTGGTGCTGGGAATTTAATGGCGAACCAAACAGACATTGTCCCCGCCCCCAAGGAGCTACAGTCTAGTGGAAATTAATAGTTTATGTTTGTTGAGCGCCTACTACATACAGACTCTGTACTAAGTACTTTACACGGATTATCTGATTTAACCTTTCAGAGAAACTGCTTCTTTTAGGGAGTACATCAAACGGGGCCATAGAGGAATAAAGGTTAAGTTAGCCACAGGCTAAGGGGCAAGGCAAGATTCCAATGCCTAGGTTGATTAATGCCAAACCACCCTTCCTTAAGCACAGAGCTTTTTTTTTTTTTTTTTCCCCAGCTCCACTCAATCCCATCTCCTCCAAGAAGCTTTCCAGATCCTCCTCCCAGACTAGAGGACTTCCTTGGTCCCTCTAAAGGAGACCTAGTATTTAACTCACCCATCTCCTTGTCCCATTAGGGACCCACACCACAGAATAGTAGCTGTCCCTACGTCTTTCCTCTGGAGCAGCTGCTCCAACGTGTCTACTCAATTTGCTGATCTGACCCAGCCCTTGGGTTCCTCCCCCTGGTGTGGCTTTTCATCTCACAGAATCACTGATCTTCCTCCGGAAGAGGTCGCCCCATGAGGCCCACCCATCAAGACGCCCATTTCACAGATGAAGCAAACACAGGTCCTGAATGGTTGCAAGTCCCTTCTACCTCCTTGCTGACCAGGTCAGCTCCCCTTTCTTCCGGGGAGTCTCAAGCTCTCAGACCGAGGCTTGGTGGGGGAGGAGGGCGGGACAAGGGTATGACCTGCCTACTGGATACCCGGAATATCAACCCCCCAAAGGCAGGTTAGTTCTCGGGGCGCTTCTCCGCGCTTGGCTGAGCGTGTTCGGCACTCTGGGCACCTTAGGCGTTTCCAGAGTGCCAACGCGAGATGATCAACTTTCCTCCCACCGGCTCCGATCGCTGCCATCGCGTGCCCACCGCTGGCCCTTCCTCCCACGAAAGTGGAGCAACTCGGGGAGCCCTCATACCCCACGCCCGGGCTCTCCTGCACCAGGCGCGGCCGGCAGGTGGACCTCGAGCAGCAGCGCCCAAGCCGAGCCGCCCGCGCTCCCTGCAGCCTCGGGCGTCCCGGAGTCCCGCGACCTCTTACCTGCCGGGGCCAGCCGCCCGCCCTGCGCAGCCGCCCGCTCGCCCTCCCGCCGGCGCCACCGCGGCCGCCCAGGCTCTACCCGCCGGGGATCCCGCCCCCGGCCCCGCCCCACCCGGCGCAGGTGATCCTGGGGAGAGGCCGAGCTCGCCCCTCGGTCCCAGGGCCTTGGGGACCGCCCCGGGGGCGCCAGGGTCGGGACACTGGAGTGGCGGCGCCTCCCCGTGGTGTCCTCGAGCCTCTCCCGGACCTGGGTCCTTTTTGGGATCCCAGGTGGGGCACCACGGGGACGCTCCGTCCCGCAGGCCACTTATGCCAGGTCAGACTTCTTCAAGGGCCAAAAGGGAGAAAGGACCTTGGAGATACCCCAGGGCAGATGAGGTAGGTGTCTTTAAAGTGGGACTTCGTTAATCTGATTGAAAGATTTGGGGGCAGGTTAGGGTTTAGACCTGTTGCAAGGTGTTACACCAGGTTTGATAGCTCAAAGGGGTCAAAAACTCTGCCCTGGGGAATCAAGGCCCATCTCCTCTATAGGACTGTGTGGTTCATTGCTGTATATTTCCTCCTGAAACCCCAACCCCCCATCCCTCCCTCATCCCACCCGCACACTAAGCCAGCACATCATAGGTCTTCAACCAATATGTACAGAAAGAGGGAAGGGGTCTTAGAAGAATCCCAAGCCCTATCCTTATATAAGCAGGGCAATTGAGGCCTGGGAAGCAGAGGTGAGTTGCCCAAAGTCACACAGAACGTCAGTAACAGAACCAGGAACACAGTCAGATTTCCTCATTCTGTTTTCAAGTGATTTCCTGAAAGTGTAAGGTTCTGGGCCATGTGTTGCCATGGGCCCCCTATGAGATGCTGTCCATACCTTGACAGTGTCCTCCCAAGTTGCCTGAGAACGAAGAGTCTACCGTGTTTTCACGGGAAACTCCATGGTAGTATTTATTAACAGAGATTAAGAAGTGTAATTCTGGGATTCTACTTCCTCACCAAAGACATAAGACAATCCTTGGCTTCAAATAGCTTTCCATGTGATGGGAGAGGTGGACCTGTCCATGAAGCAGGGGCCATGAAGAAAGGAGGGGAGCCCAGGGAGAGATCGCTCAGGCTCTGAGATCTGAAATCTCTGGGGCTACTTCCAGATGCTACTAGAAGCTCTTGCTGGAATCTGCTTGGGGTCAAGGCTCAGCAGTCAGTGGTCTCAGGTTCCTATCCTGACTCCATTGCAAGACAGAATCGGTTTTTTAAACCTCTCTGAGACTCCATTTCCTTTGGTCGGATGAAGATAACATACTCGCTTCAGCACAGTTGTGATGGGACTTAAAAAAGATAATGTTTGTAAAATACTAAATAAATGGGAAACTTCCTATGCTAAGTGATAAGGGCTAGGGAGGGGGGTGTGCTGACACAAAGGGGACTTTGGCATCCCTAGGTTGTTCCACCTGTATGAGATTTGATGGCCTTCAGCTTTCTGCCATCCATGACTTGACCCCCACCTTCTGCTTTCTCTGTTAACCCGGGCTAAACCAGCCACAGGAAACCCACCACATCAGAAAGCCTTGCACACACCTACAGTGAAGGATTTAGGAACAGAACCCCTCCCATCCCCAGCCTCCCCGCTCCCCCATAAATAGTTGACTAGGGTCAGACACCTGAGCCAAGCCCAGTGAAGCAGAAATATGAAAGAGAATCTTCATTTTTCCGAGTATGCAATCATTAAGTCCTCCCAAATGTTCACCTCTGGCTGGGCACTCCGCAAGGCAGGCCAGAGTCAGTGGAGGCCGTGCCCCACCCTGTAGATCTCACCTTCCAGGGGAGGTGGGAGAAACAGCTGATACTCTAGCACAAAAGATGGCAACACAAGAGAAAGACAACCTGTGAAAAGCCCCTTGAAGCAAGCAATAACATGCTGTCACTGGTCACTGTAAGTGGGAGACAGGGTTCCTTTAGAAAGGGAGGGAGGGTAAGGACCATCTGCCAGGAAAAGACAGGTGAGATGGGCCTGAAGGGTGTTAAGAAGAAAACCACAGGCCCAAGATGGAGTCACTTATGCTAGGCCTTGTCACCATACTAGGGCTTCAACCTAACCTAACTGCAGTTTCAACCCTCCCCCAGAAATGAAGTCTTCACTGGTCCGTCAGGAATTTTCTGGTCAGCACCAGAAAAAGTGAGGAAATCTGTCACATGGGCCTTCTCTATCCCCCAAAGGAAGATGAGGTAATGTGCATGATAAAAACCCCTGTTCTTCCCCAACCCCACAAGGAAAATGACATTGCCTGGAACAATACTTTTTTTCTTTTGCTAATAACGTCCTTTCCCTACCCTCCTTGCTATAGAAAACTTCTGTTTTGTATGACTCCTCAGAGCTCCCCTCTACTTGCTAGATGAGATGCTGCCTGACATGAATCACTTAACAAAGCCAATTAGATCTTTAAATTTATATTTTTATTAAAGAAAAAGTTTTTTAGAGCAGGACAAGCAAGGAGGTGTAGGGAGCACTGGAGTTGGGGCATTCCTGGAGGAGGGAAAGTCCATAAGGCTGATGTGGTTGACCAGAGTGGGGGCTGAAGACAGAGTGGACAGGATGAGGTCAGAGGCAGGCAGAGGTCAGATGTTGTGAGGTCTCACAGGTTACTGTGAGGAGTACATCTCATTTCATGGACTTGGAAGGCCAGGCAATGACCTGATCTGACCTATGTTTGTAATAGACCTCTCTGGTTGAGGAGAACAGATCAATGAAGCCCAGGTGGGAGGGTGGTGTGGAATAATGGAGTGACAGTGGAAGTAGTGGTCAGATTTGGGATATATTCTGGAAGATGGGCACACAGGAATTGCTGAGGGGGAGGAGGATTCGAAGAAGGCCATGGGGTGACTGCTGATGAGTCACGATGCCCTGAACAATGGAGGCTTCCACGACCAGGATCATGGACCCCTCTTTTGGCTGAGCTGGACACAACTTGGAGATCTTCTCATCTCTCTGGGACCTCACACCCATAGAGCCCCAGCCCAGAGAGTTGAGGAAGCATGCCCACATCCTGGGTAAAAACAGAGGTCTCCTAGCTCCCAGTCCAGAACTAGTCTGACCATGAGCTTTCATTTATTTCTTGGACAAAATCAGTGCGAACTTCAATAAAGGAAACTTCATTTGACGTGGAGTCAGGAGGCCAGAAGAGGAAGCTCTCACCCTCTACCATTCCTCATCAATTGCAGAATCAATAGAAAGACACAATATCTTGCATTCCCCACAGAAGGAAGCCCGTACTTTACTTCCCAGGCATGAAGAAGGAAGATTTTTCTCCTTGCCTGGCAACAGCCTAGCCAATGAGAGACTGCCACAGCTCATCCAGGGAAAAGCCACTACTCTTAGAACTCCCAGTTTCCTCCAATGGAATTTTTGTTTCTAACAGCCCTTCCCAACACCCTGCCCTTTCCTCTATAAAAGAAGGTTCTTCTTTGTTCATTGGACTCGCCTATGGTTTTTCCATAGACTGCAGGTCCCCGAGTTGCAATTCTCTGCTATTACGGAATAAACCTTTTTTGCTGGTAAAATAACTGACAGTTTTGTGGGGTCAACACTAGGAACAGGGCACCTAAGGTGCCACATCAGGCCAC
The DNA here is from genome assembly GCF_020171115.1 of Neogale vison. Lineage (NCBI taxonomy): Eukaryota > Metazoa > Chordata > Mammalia > Carnivora > Mustelidae > Neogale > Neogale vison. Next base: position 18,111,875 of record NC_058092.1, on the reverse strand, counting down.
ATGTAAAAATTAGGAATGACCACAGTTCCAAGTGATGGAGAATGACCAAACCAACTGTGCTTCATAACAGAGGCACCAATCATAGAAATACTCAGGCTTCTGCAATTTATGAACTGTGTGGGGGTGATATTGTGATTTATAATAAGAAATGTATATTTTGGTTTTCATCCATGGTTCCTGGATTGCAGCTCCCCAAACCCTTAAAATTTCCTGATTAGAGCCACAGTGTCATCTTTGGTTATAATAGTTGGTTTTGTCCTCAGTTCTTGAAATAGCTTCAGAGTAATAAGGGGGAAATGGATGTCATCTGTTATTCATAACAAGCCCCTTTCAACCACACCTAAGTGCATGCTAATGAAATGATTTTTGGAAAGTCCCTAGTTCACCTGAGGATGGAAGCTGGTTGCTGGAACCAGCCAAGTTAGAGAGTTGGAACTTTATTGCCCCTCCCCATCCAAAGAGGGAAGAGGGGCTGGAGGTTGAATCAATCACCAATGGCCAATGATTTAATCAAGCATGCCTGTATAATGAATCCTCCATTAAAATCCAAAAGAATAGAGTTCGGAGAAGTGCCACATTGGTGAACAAGAATATGTCCCCATGCCAGGAAGGTATCACACCCCAAAATTCCAAGGGGACAGAAGCTTCTGTGCTCAGGACCCTCTTAGACTTCACCCTATATATTTCTTCACCTGGCTGATCATCTGTATCCTTTAATATCCTTTTTAATAAATAGGTAACCTAGTAAGTAAACTGCCTGAATTCTGTGAGCTGCTTTAGCAAATTAATTGAACCTGGGAAGGAACCATGGGAACCTCTGATTTATACCAGTTGGTCAGAAGCAGAGGTAATGGGGACGCCTGGGTGGCTCAGTTGGTTGAGCAGCTGCCTTCGGCTCGGGTCATGATCCCAGCATCTTGGGATCGAGTCCCACATCGGGCTCCTTGCTCGGCAGGTGAGCCTGCTTCTCCCTCTGCCTCTGCCTGCCATTCTGTCTGCCTGTGCTCGCTCTCCCTCTCTCTCTCTCTGATAAATAAAAAAAAAAAAAAAGAAGAAGAAGAAGCAGAGGTAACGATCTGGACTTATGATTGGCAACTGAAGGTGGGGAGAGGGAGATAGTTTTGGGGGACTGAGTCCTTAACCTGAGGGATCTGATGCTAACTCCTGGTAGATAGTGTCAGAATTGAGTTAGATTATAGGACACCTATCGGGTGTTGCAGAATTGTTTGGTGTGGGGATGGCCTGCCAACACACACACATTTGGTAACCAGAAGTGTCAGAAGTAAAGAAGTTTACTGAGAGTAGAGGGGACACAAGAATGTGTTTATCCATAAGACAATCCCTAAGTAGAGAATGAAAATGGCACAGGCCAACTCTGACAACCATATAAAATGTATGTCTGTATATTGATTAAGATTTGAAGGGAGGGGCACCTGGCTGGCTCAGTTGGTATCTTAGGTGCTTGGAGATTGAAAAATAGCAAACAGCTGCTCTGTCCATATGGAAAATACTCAAATGCACCGAGTCATTCATTCTTCGTTAGCCAAGTCATCCTTTCCTTGTTATTACTACAAACTAGCCTCCTGAGCACCTGAGATTGTACCCCGTTGGCCAGGACCATGCAGCTCTCACTTCTCCCTTCAAAGCCTTAATCTGCTGTTTATGGCTTTTGAGATGGTTGCTGGGGGAAACCAGACAAATGTCATGTAGGATTAGAATGCAGTTTCAGAAGGGGGGGGACAAAGCACAGAGAATTGTGAATCCAGAGAAATTCAAACCCACACTAATTAATCCAGTACAAAAAAAAAAAAAAAAAAGGAAACAAACATACCTAGGCCAATTGATTTTGAAATCAATTCCTTGTCTCTCAATCAAGAGATGGAGAGAGCAGCAAAGTCCAAAAGACTCAGAAATTATACTTCTTACTTATCTACAGGGGACACAATGTGATTTTTTATGTAGCTGTTTCCCAGATAAATGTGGACTGTGAAGTACCCAGGGAACCAGGGTACCAGTGCCATTGTGAAACTGAGTAAAGGAAAGCTCGTATGAAATGGAGAAGGGGGGCCAGCAGGGGTCGCTCTCACCTCCTACCAGAGTCCTCAGTTGCAGAGCGAGCAGGAAGAAGCCTGTACTGCATTAACCCAGCGTGAGAAGGGAAGATTTTTCTCTCGGCCTGGCAACAGCCCAGCCAATGAAACTGTCACAACTCCACCAATGAAAAGCCAGTACACTCGGAACACCCAGTTTCCGCCAAAGGGCTTCTTAATAGCAGCCCTTCTAGACTACCCTCCTCCCTTCCTTTATGAGAGGGTTTTTCTCCTCTGTTCCCCAGACTTGCCTATGGTTTTGTAGCAGTTTGTGTGTCCTGAGTTACAGTTCATCTTCTGTTCCTGAGTCAGCCTATTTTGCTAGTGAAATAACGGACAGTATTATTTTTAAGGTTAACAGGATCCAGTAGAGGGAGGCATCCCTCCCCATGAGCTGTTGTTCTGCATTCAGGTTAATTCCCATGTCAGCTCTGGGAGCATCTGGGTGATGGAGAGTAAGGGAGGGAGAGAGTTACAGTCGTATGTAACCCCTGTAAGCCACCTGATCTCTCTGGGCCTCTTTTTCATCTGTAAAAAGGCATGTTGGCTTCGTAGGCCTCTGGGGCCTCTTCCATGGTAAGTTTGATGATCTTGACTGCCATTTTAGACAGCCAGCCTGGGTGATCACCAGGCAGCTTCCTCATTCTCATGCTACGTTTTTGGGAAGCCCCATGATTCAGTGCATTAGCACAAACCAATTGCAGGTAATTGCAAGGGAAGATTTCTGTTCCCAGAATGAAAATGAGAGGCTATAAATTAAGCCTTTAGCGGTGAGCAGAGGCTGCTCTCCCTCACCTTGGCAAGGAACCTGTACTTTATCTCGAGGGTTCTAGGAACTCTTACTGGTGGCAGCTAGCTTCCCTGCAGCTATCTCAGCTTCTGAATTCCACGTCCCCTCGTACCTCCTGGGTCCATTCTAACACCAGAGTCACCCTAGGAAGCCCGAACAAGGGCAGACAGAGCAGAAAGAACACAGAAGAGGTGGTCCAATAGCTACTCCATTTACTTGCTGTGTGACCTCGGGCAGATCTTCTAACCTCCCTGGGCTTTAGTTTACTCTTCTGTGATTCATTAATTCATTCAACCAATATTTACCGAGTGCCTGCCATGTGCCAGCAGCAAATGAAAGAGACAGGAATCCCCGCCCAGTTGAAGTTGACATTCTTACGTGGAGAAGACAAAAATAAATGAGCCAATGATAAGGCATGCTGGAGGGTGGTGAGTGCTCTGGAGAGAAATAAAGGGGAGGGGGGATAGTGATATCTGCCCACCACCCATCCACGGGTTATGATGAGGATTGAATGAGTTTTGATGCCCATAGAATTACTTCATCAAACAGTAGTGGACTATGCAACTTTAAGGAGTAATTATAATACTGTAAATGGACATTTTATTACATGAAAGCATTTATAGAGATTCTAAGGGCCAGAGAATGTGGTGACCCAGGGGTCCAGATCCCAAGTCTAGGGTTGAATCATGGACTGGGGCTGGAAGGGAATGTGAACATCCTCTTGCCCAGGGGTCTCAGGCCTGGCCGTCCCTTAGAATCACCTGGGTGCTTTGGAAAACTTCTGCTGATGTCAAGGTCACCCCACTGAACCAGGAAACAGTCATGAATGCATTGATGAAACACAGCCTTTGGTCATGGTGTCTTGGATCACCAGATAAGGGCAAATAATAAAAATTGAAGTTTTAGGTCATGTTTGGGTGGTGTGCATGATGTGCATAAGTTACTTAATTGTCTAGATAATTCTATAAGGTAGATACTAGTATTTACTGCAATTTACAGATTAAGAAACTGGACAGGACATATCATTTGCCCAAGGTCACCCAGATAGTCTGCTCCCAGGGGTTTCAGGCATATCCACTGTGGGTCAGCACTATGGTAGGGTTTGAACCAGAAAAAGTCTTCTTGTGACCTGTTCATCTCCATGTTTTCCATAGCACCATGCATAATTCCCTAAAAATTTGGTCTTCATTTTTCACCATCCAACTTTGATTTAAGGTGAGATATGAGGAGTAAATTTTAAGTGTGTCTTACAAATATACCCAAATCACTGGTGGTGTAGACAGTGATCTCCACAGAATTTTATAATCTTGATGCTGAGTGACAGACAACACCAGCAATAGAGTCTTCTCTGTCACACTCAGAGACACACGCCATACAATCAAAATCCATAAAGAATTTACATTATTTTATTACTCCCGTAAATTTTTTAAATATTTTATTTATTTTGACAGCAAGACATCACAAGTAGGCAGAGAAAGAAGGGGAAGCAGGCTCCCCGCTGAGCAGAGAGCCCGATGCAGGACCCGATCCCAGGACCCTGAGATCATGACCTGAGCTGAAGGCAGAGGCTTTAACCCACTGAGCCACCTACGCGCCCCAACTCCCATAAATTTTTGATAAGGTAAGCCACTTTCTTTTATGGTTTCCTGGTATTGCATTTATTTAAATACTTAAAGATCCAAAGAAGAAAATAACACCACAACTTACTTTTCTTTAGATTTTCTGACTTTAGAAAATTTTACTCTCATACTTTATCCTTCCATTCTTTCTTCCCAGTGTAAATTTTTATCACAGGATTGCAAGACCACTGTCAGTATCAAATTCCAGAACTTTTTAAATCACTTCTAAAAAAATCCCCTGTACCCATAAGAGGTCACTATCCCCCCCTCCCCACCCTTCCCCCCAGCCTTTGACAACCACTATTCTACTTTCTGTCCTACAGGCTTGCCTATTCTGGATATTTCTTATAAATGGTATCACACAACACGTGGCCTTTTGTGTCTGGCTTCTCACTTAGCGCGTTCTCAAGGTGCATCCATGGATTCTTCATTCTTCATACTCCATGGTATGGATATACCACATTTTATTTATTCATTCACTGACGGATGGATGTTCCCACTTTTTGGTTATTATCTATAATGCTGCCATGAACATCATGTAAAAGTGTTTGTGTGGGCCTATGTTTTCAATGCATGTGATAACTCTATATGTAACTTCTTGAGGAATTTCCCACTGTTTTCCAAAGCAGCTGTGCCATTCTGCATTCATACCAGTAGTTCATCAATGATCATTATCTTTTTTATTTTAGCCATTTGAGTGGGTATGGAAGGGTACCTCACTGTGGTTGTGATTTACCTTTCCTTGATGACTGATGATGGCGAACGTCTTTTCACACATCCATAGGCTGTTTGTTTATCTTTTTTGGAGAAATGTCTATTCAGCTCTTTGATGGGTTGAATAATGTCCCCTCCCCCCATGCCAAATTCATGTCCAGTTGGAACCTGTGTAGATGGCCTATATGTGAAATAGGGTCTTCGCAGATGTAATTAATGAGAGGTCATACTGGATTAGGACGGGACCCTGAATCCAATCTGACTGTGTCTTTCTAAGAGGAGGGAAATTGGACACAGACACACACAGAGACAATGCTACACACACACACACAGAGTGAGAGAGATTGCAATGATGTTCTACAAGCCAAGGAGTGCCAAGGATGGCCAGTAACCCCCAGAAGCTGGAAGAGGGGCATGGAACAGGTTCTCCCTCAGAGCCCCAAACAGGAACCAACCCCACTGACACCTTGATTTCAGATTTCTGTCCTCCACAAGTGTGGAAGAATATATTTTTATTGCTGTAAGCCATCTGGTTGGCAGTGATTTGTTCTGTTCACCCTAGGAAACCATCAGCATCTCCTCTGCCCATTTTTAAACTCGATCATTTTCTTTTTATTCCCAACTTCAGCTTAAAGTCAGAGCATAATACATGTGACTTAATTCCTTCCTTACAGTTACGTTTTTTTCAACAAGAGTTGAAAAATCAGTAACTTCATATATTTATATCAGTAACTTCAAAAGCAAATTTTTGTATTTTGGTTTTAAAAGACTACATATGTACCTTTTTCTTTATGTTTATCCCCCCCCAACTTGTTCTTCTATTCTTGGAATGACTTTATGTATTTATTTTTCCTTGCGATGATTTTAAACACATATTCTTATATTTGTTAGGAAAAGTCACACAACTTGTAAGGAAACATAAGGGAGAAGAGGGAGGATGCATGTGGTCGAGTGTCTTTGAGTAAAAGGCTTTACTCTGGTCTTGGCGCTCATCCATTCATTCAGTTATACAACAAGCATCTACTGTGTGTCTTCTCAATAGATGACAAAGACATCCACTCTGCCCTTGAGCATGTATTCTGTGGGGGAAACCTGACCTATAGATAGATATTTTACCATCACTCCGAGAATTAGTTACTTCTATAGAATGAATGTTTGTGACACCCCACCCCACCCCAATTCATCTGTTGAAATCCTAATGAATGCCCAACATGATGGTACTAGGAGGTGGGGTCTTTGGTCTTTAGGTCATGAAGGTAAGGGACTCAAGAATGGGATTAGGGTCTTCGTAGAAGAAGCCTCATGGAGCTACCTGGGGCCCTTCCCCATGTGAGGAGACAGCAGAAAGATGGCCGACTGTCCTGAACTAGGAAGCTAGTCCTCACCAGACACCAGTAGTGCTGGGAACTTGATCTTGGACTTCTGGTCTCCAGAACCATGACAAGTCAATGTCTGCTGCTGATAAACACCCAGTCTATAGTATTTTGTTAAAACACCCTAAACAGAAGAAAACTGTTGTTTTCCCTTTCCTAGGTTCCTTTACTAAAACTAACGCATCAAATTTAGCACTAAGCTTTGAAACTGGTAGGTCATGAGGTTGTTACCCGAACAACCTTTGAAAAAATAACAGACTTTGCTTTAAAAAAAAAAAAATTATTTATTTGACAGACAGAGATCACAAGTATGCAGAGAGGCAGGCAGAGAGAGAGGTGGAAGCAGGCCCCCCACCAAGCAGAGAGCCTGATGTAGGGCTCGATCCCAGAGTCCTGGGATCATGACTCGAACCCCCTAGTCCCAGCCTTTCACCATAATGAAGTCAGTGAGCCCGGTGAGTTGTTAAATGCTACAGAAGTGGAGGGTGCCTGGGTGGCTCAGTGGGTTAAAGCCTCTGCCTTTGGCTCAGGTCATGATCTCAGGGTCCTGGGATTGAGCCCTGCATCCGGCTCCGCCGGAGCCTGCTTCCTCTTCTCTCTCTCCTTGCCTCTTTGCCTACCTGTGATCTCTGTCAAATTAAAAAAAAAAAAATCTTTAAATGCTACAGAAGTGGAGAATATGACTTGAACCTTGCAAGCTGCCACAGACAGGGTTCTCTCTGCTCTGTGACAAATTGAGTTCACCCTGTAGAGTGGGATAGAGGGAAGGAAAAGAGGCTCGCCCACACAACCCTGTAATCCGCCCATCCTGGGAGCGGTCTCCAACTACAGTTCTGTGACCTTCAACACCGTTGGGTGACTGGGTCATTTCCACCTAATCTTCTGGGTGCCTGATAAGTAAATCCCAGAACAAAAAGCAGCCAATATCTTTGACACTGGGGGAAGGTGGAACTGCTAAACCAACGTCCAGGGGCTGCTTCTCATTTGCAAAGGAGAAGAAACCTCCCTTCCAGACTTTCCAACAGTTGCCAGAAATTTCTAATGGATAGTCTGGGAAGTGACCAAAGTTATCAAGGAATTAATAGAAAATGAGTAAGTTTGTCCCTGAAAGGTCTTTTATTCGCAGGATTTATTCAGGCAACTTCCAAGAAATCATTTTTGGTCTGATTACCTCCTTTGGGGCCAAAAGGCCTGGTAAAATCTCCTAGGACAGAAGATTATATAATTTTCCACTAAAGATATCAATTATTTGAAAAACACATCAAAGGAAGACAGTACCAGGCCAAGGATGAACTTGATTACTTCTTCAAAGCAAAAGGAAATGACTCCAGAGTTGAACCACATGCAATGCTTATTTGTAGCTCAGAGAAGAGTGATGATAGGTACATTTTCCCCCTCCACATGAGAGTATATTTCATAAAGAATCTACATAACTTAGAGAAAGAACTTATGTATATGCACCTACCAACAGAACCGGTGGTACCTGGTGTTTTTCTGAAATATTTATCCGAAAAGGCATAAACTCACCAATAAAATCCAGATTTCACCTAAATAAATCACAGCAAAATATTTTCTTCTAAAGCAATAAGAGAGAAAAATAACACACAATTTTAAACTAATGTAAACTCCAGGGAGGAAAGAGAAGGAGGTATTAATAGTTTTTTAATGATCACAAAAAGATTATAGAAAGTCTAATAGTAAATCAGACTTCTCAGTTCAGAGCACATTATCATCACTGATGCATATGAGATGCCTCTAATATGTGCTCATGTGTTTAATGTATATCTTTTTATTTGTGTATTCTTGTACCATGCACTACTCTGTATTTTATGTAACGCAAGTGTTACACACATCTCACATACATCTCACTGACTACTTTTGTCCCTCGGGTCTATTTTTTTAAAAAAATATTTTATTTATTTATTTGACAGAGAGAGATCACAAGCAGATGGAGAGGCAGGCAGAGAGGGAGATAGAGGGAAGCAGGCTCCCTGCTGAGCAGAGAGCCCGATGTGGGACTCGATCCCAGGACCCTGAGATCATGACCTGAGCCAAAGGCAGCGGCTTAACCCATTGAGCCCCCCAGGCACCCACCTCGGGTCTATTTTTAAGATCCATCCATGTAGCTGGGTATATGGCAACTCCGTGGTATTGTTCTCCATAGTTCAGTTTCCCAGGAGGGGACACCAGCTTGCTTCCGTAAATAATGATGAAATAGACATTCTCATCGTGTCTCCTGATGGACCTGAGAATGTGTTTGGGATATTCCTGGGATATAAATATATATACATAAATAAGCAAATAAATAAATAAATAAGTTTGTGTGTGTCTGTGTATACACACACATATATATATATGTGTGTGTGTGTGTGTGTGTGTGTGTGTATATATATTCATTCATTCATTCATTCCAGGAGCAGAGTTGTTCAGGTAGAGATCTCTTCTCACTGATACGGTTTACTGCCAGATAGTGACTAAACCAGTCTACCCTCTCGCTTGTGTTACATCAGGTGTCCTATACCCCCACCCTTTGTCTATACTGGGCATTATTCGCTTTTTACATTTTTGAGGCTCTACTAGGTATAAAGTGGTATCTTGTTGCATTAATCACACTAATTGGATCACTGGGTTTGAATGTCTCTCCAAGGCTCACTTTACTTTTCTGTCAATTGCTGTTCATAGCCTTAAGCCATTTTCCTATTGGGCTGCTTTCCCTTTGGATTTGCCCAACTCTCTTGTATATTGTGGTTATTTATCCCATATTAAGACTGCAAATATCTTCTCCCTGTTATCTGTCAACATTTGTCTGTGGTATTCTTCATGGACTCTAAATTGTTCATTTTGGTATAATCAAATTATGACCATATAGCTTATGCTTTTTCAAGTTTTGTCAAGTCTCTCCCTTCCTCTAGGTCACAAAGATATTCTCCTTCAAACCATTTTAACTCTGTAGTTTTACATTTTGTATTCGTCTTTTTTTTTTTAATTTATTTATTTGACAGAGATCACAAGCGGACAGAGAGAGAGAGAGACAGGGGAGAAGCAGGCTCTCCATGACGCAGAAAGCCCGATGTGGGGCTCGATCCCAAGACCCTGGGATCATGACCCGAGCCAAAGGCAGAGGCTTTAAACCACTGAGCAACCCAGGCGCCCCCCCCTTTTTTTAAAAAAATTTTTCTTTATTCGACAGACAGAGATCACAAGTAGGCAGAGGCAGGCAGAGAGGGAGAGAGGGAGAGAGGGAAGCAGCTCCTCGCTGTGCAGAGAAACAGATGCAGAGCTTGATCCCAGGACCCTGAGATCGTGACCTGAGCTGAAGGCAGAGGCTTAACCCACTGAGTCACCCAGGCACCCCTGTATTTCAGTCTTTAACCCATCTTGGAGTCCAGCTCTGTATGGAGTGTTTGATGGGGAGCCCAGTTTTATTGACATACATATACTAAGCCCATTTTCCCAACACCATTGACTAGGCAGTGTAGCCTTTCTCTGTTTATTTACGATGGCTCTTTATTGTACATTAATTCCCTGGTGTAGACGTGGGTGTTCTCTACCCTTTTAAAAATAAAAATTATTTGACTTTTCTTGATTAAACTCATGTGAGTTTTAGGTTGTTTTAGGATTTGGCAGGACAAGTCCTCCATCTTTTTTCTTTTTAAGGTTTTCTTAACTTCTTGTTTCTTTATTCTTCCATCCAAGTATTAGAATAAGTTTAATGAGCATTGTGTAAAAAATATAGCTGGAAAATTGACAGAGATTCCGATGCATTTATAATTTGGGGAAAAAATTTGACATTCCTAAAAGCATGTACTTAAATTATCCAAGTCCGTATTATAGTTTGAAAGTTTGTTTATGCTGATGTTTTGTTCTAATTACGAATGTTATCTTATTGCTTCTTGTATTTTGGTCATTGATGGTATAAGGAAATGTTACTGATTTTTCTAAGTTATTCCTGTATTTGGCAACTTTGCTGAGCTTTTATAGATTCTGATAATTTTAACAACTTGGTTTTCCCATTTATTAAATCAGGAAGGCTCCTTCTGATGCCCATGTCATAGTTCTCTTGCTTAGAGAAATGAGTAAAGAAATTTTAATTCACAGACCTATCCTTCAGTCAGGCCCCAAGATTTAGAATGTTTCTGTAAATGTTCGTGGAGCAGCAGTACAATGATATGCTTCTGGGCAAAAGGGCTCCATAGCTAATTGGATTTGATAAAAACTATATCCTACTGGAGACACAGAATGCACAAATTAAAAAGGTCTGAGGAACACTGCAATACAGAAACCGTTCAACTTTTCCAAACATTTCGACCACAAGCTTTTCCCAAATAACATTATTATCTAAATACCTACTCCGCGAATAACTTATATGTACACCTTCTATGTCTCCGAAGACTGGGGGACGTTTGGCAAGATTTGAGATGTTGCCCGCGTAAGAATTTTAATCCTTTCTCCTTCTAGATTCGAACCATACCGTGATGTGTTCAGAGAAGGCAGAGGGAATTTCCGCTCAGTCCTGCTTTCTAGTTTAGCATGTGTCTTCATGATAACTGGACTCTGACACATACACTGTGGGCATTTAACTTTTAAGTCGGGCTATTTTAATGAAGCAAATTACTTAAACCTTTGTTCTTGTATTTTTCTATTCTGCATTCAAAAAGTCATTTTATCCTCAGGTTATGAGCAGCGGTTCCACAACTTCCTGTTGCAGCCCAGGAATCCTCAGCTCAAGCGCAACTTTATGCCAAGACCCATTGGGCAGGACGAATGGTGCAGGAGGGCTTGAAGCCAGGAGCAAGGCCCCCGTGACCTGGAGTCCAGCTCCCCCTGGAGGCAGCGCCAAGGAACACAGCTTGGAAAAGCATCTTGTTAAAGGAGAAATGTCCCCGGGGGTTACTCCACCTCAGTGCAGCTGAAACAAAGAAGACTGACAATTCTGAGAACCTTTGAATCCCAATACGTTTCTCCTGAAAAATGAAAGATTTCAGTTTAATTAAATAGTGGAGCAGGGTCCACCTGGGATGGAGGCAGGAAACTATGTTTCTAGTCCTCGGTTAGCTACCATCCAGATGTGTGAATTTGGCAATGCCTCCTAGGACATTTACTTGTAAAGATGCCTGTGGGGAGGCCGCAGGATAGACGGGTGTTTGGGACTGCGCTGTTGAGTTCTCCCGGTGGGGTGGGGTGGGGGGCGTGTTGGGAGGTACCCTCTGGGTCCCCACGTCTCCCTCACCCTCTTCAAAGGGAGCAGGTGCTTACCTTTTTGTTGGTAAAGTATGTCAAACTTTATGTAAGATTTCATTTGAACAACAAATAGAGTTCTATGGCATAAACATATGTTAAAAAAAAAAATCACTGCACTAGATAACCTTTCAGTCATTTTTAGCTTCAATACTCGGATTTGGAGATTTTTTTTTTTTTAAACCGAGAGAAAATAAGCCTTTACCTGGAATGAGTCGTTTTTTACCAAGGATAAATTGTGATAAAAACTTTTGCTAAAGAACCCAACCATTGTGGTCGTTTCCGGAGCTGGCAGGGAGTCACCACCTTTGGCATTGGTGCAGCTCCCTAAGAACACCCACCTGGAATCCGGTTAAAGGAACAAACATCATTATTTCCCTGTTCTGTCTTTTTTTTGGGCTGTTACCTAAATGTAAATGATATTTATTGAAAATACTACAAAGAACTCAATTCAGCGGACTGACTTTTTTTTTAAAAAAACCCCAATTTTATTTTTATTAGCTTTAAAAACAAAACTTGTTACAAGTAATCACAAGGATTCAAAAAAAAAAATTACATTCTGCTTTCGTCGCTTTGCAAGGACGAGGAACATTTAAATGTCCTAAAAATACAGGAGAGCCAAAGTCGACAAATAACGACCTACTACAAACTATGGATTGTTACATCAGGCACACTAAAACACGGAATACAGATATATATATAAATTACTATCCAGGTTTTTGAAGTACAGTGAATATTCACTACAATTTATAGTACCAGAAAAGCAATGTTCCCCCAGAATATAACATAAGATCACAAACATGTTCAGATAAAAATAATAAATTCACCTCCTGGGTTCAATGAAGAGAGAAGTGGAACGAGTGAAACACTTTCCTTCAAGTTGGAGGACATGCACGATACAGCAGAAATGGAGACGGCTTCTCTCTGGGGTCCCCACCTCAGGGGAGAAGCAGCAGGCAGAGGCTGGCAGCAACAGAATTAGCTACCTTGGTCTCTCTCCTCAGTCCCCAGTCTGAGTTAGGAGGACTGGGGACTGCATGGGAAACGACATGGAAAAACACAATTTCTCTGCATAGATAGAGATCTTCCAGATAACGAGAACGAACATTCAGTCAAAGCTATGCAGGAATGCCTGCAGGACACTGTTTTGCTTCAAAAGGAAAACACAGGTCACAAGATAGATGACACATGCCTAATTTAGTAAAAGGTCCTTATGCTTTTGTTTCAATGGATGGAGACACTTTGATTCGCCCCAAGGTTAGTTCTTCTTAACCTTGGCTGGAAACTTCTATTTGGAACATGACCATTTTTTTTTTTTCCCCCAATTTATTTATTTTCAGAAAAACAGTATTCATTATTTTTTTACCACACCCAGTGCTCCATGCAAGCTGTGCCCTCTATAATACCCACCACCTGGTACCCCAACCTCCCACCCCCCCCGCCACTTCAAACCCCTCAGACTGTTTTTCAGAGTCCATAGTCTCTCATGGTTCACCTCCCCTTCCAATTTACCCAAATTCCCTACTACTCTCTAACGCCCCTTGTCCTCCATGCTATTGGTTATGCTCCACAAATGAGTGAAACCATATGATAATTGACTCTCTCTGCTTGACTGATTTCACTCAGCATAATCTCTTCCAGTCCCGTCCATGTTGCTACAAAAGTTGGATATTCGTCCTTTCTGATGGAACATGACCATTTTTATCATCTTTTTGGTCAGTAAAATCTAGTAGTTGCCACCTTCTGTTGCTTTGCTGCTTGTGTGTTCGGTATTAATAACAACACTCTTCAAGTTATTAACATTTCCCCTGATTCCTGGGGGAGAGACAACAATGGCATTCCAGTGAAGATGTTCCCGTGAACCCACCCCAAGGGGAGGTTATAAAACAAATGGGTATTTATTAAACTGTTGAACAAGGTTCATAAACTCCTAAACTTATTCTCTAAGTTTATTTAACGTTTTAAAAAGTGAGTTTCTGTAACAATGGACTTCCCTCCTCAACGAGGAGGCAACTAATTCCCTCATCTGTTGTTCCTTTATATTGTCACATTTGTAAGTAATTTGTTTGCTTTCGTGCAGGAGGACATAAAGGCAAGTGTGTGGACAAGGAGCACAGTGAGTGGGCAAAGGAAGGCCGACCAAGTTCACCCACGCGATAGGTACGAAAGTCTACGACTCCAGAGAAAAGAGAGACACCAGCAGACGGGGAACTTCGATGCACCAAAGAATTTCAAAAATTTTCCGCCGCTTAATTATGTCTGAGATCTCCCTCTTTAGAATAAAGCTATGGTCTGGATAAGAGTCTATATAGAAGCACGAAGCACAGGTCCATCTTCAGTCTTTCCCAGAGCGCTGTTTTATGAGCGGAGTGCCGGGGTCATTCCACTGCAAACGATTTCCAAATCCTAGGGGATCTCAGCCTCCTTTTTTTTTTTTTTTTTAAATTTTAAAAAAGATTTTATTTATTTGCCAGACAGAGATCATAAGTAGGCAGAGAGGCAGGCAGAGAGAGAGGAAGGAAAGGAGGCTCCCTGCCGAACAGAAAGCCCGATGTGGGGCTCGATCCCAGGACCCCGGGATCATGACCTGAGCCGAAGGCAGAGGCTTTAACCCACTGAGCCCCCCAGGCGCCCCAATCTCAGGCTCCTTGCTCTATTAGACTCACATCTCGAGTCTGGCTATTTGTAATTTAATCTCATTACTACTAAACTCTAGGAAAGCCCCATAAACACGATTGCTGGCTACCAAAATAACATTATTTAAGTAGATTCCAATCCCAACAGTACAATGATAACAAAAACACAGAACATGGAACATTAATTTCATTCAGGAGACTGCTAAGTCACCGCCTTCATCAGCTGTCTCTTCTTCACTATATCCCTCCAGGGGAAATAGAATTCTTTCCCCCTTTTTCATCTATTTTCTTTTCTTCTTCTTCTTATTTATTTATTTATATCTATTTTCTTTTTAATTTTTTTTAAAATTTATTTGACAGACAGAGATCACAAGTAGGCAGAGAGGCAGGCAGAGAGAGAGGAGGAAGCAGGCTCCCCGCTGAGCAGAGAGCCTGATGTGGGGCTCGATCCCAGGACCCTGAGATCATGACCTGAGCCGAAAGCAGAGGCTTAAGCCCACTGAGCCACCCAGGTGTCCCTTGTCTATTTTCTTATGACAGAGATGACCTTTGTCATAGCTTCTGAGAGGCCGGTGCAAGAAGAAAGGAGAAAAAAGGCCTAGCGCAGGAGCTGGAATGCCAACCCAGTCCCCGTGGCCTTCAAAGTAAGACGCCTCATGTCCATTTTGTCATCTGTGTGGATGGATGTAGAAGGAGTAGACTACATCACCTTCAGCACCATGACTGAGATTCTGAGGAAATCTAATCTCTTCACTTTTTTTTTAAAAGATTTTTAAAGATTTTTAAAAATTTTTTTTAAGATTTAAGTTTAAGATTAAGATTTTTAAAGATTTATTTATTTACTTGACAGAGAGAGCTAGCACAAGTGGGGGAGTGGCAGGCGGAGTGAGCAGCAGACCCCCCCGCTGAGCAGGGAGCCCGACACGGGACTTGATCCTGGGACCCAGGGATCTATCACAACATTTTGAGGAGATGGAGTTGCTTTGAGTGGGAAACAAAAGGGCTGTTTTCTAGAAGAAGGACGGTGCTGCTCCTGCCCTGCCTCCTGGCAGCTCTGATTCAAACACACCATGCTCTGTTTAAGCCTTTATGGGGAACGTAAAACTTCTGGGCTCTCAATTCTGTGGCTAGGTTGAGTGTATAAGTGTGTAGAAGCAAAATGTAGGAAGATGAGTTTGCTTTCCTCCTGACATTCAGCTCCCCAAGGCTTCAAGGGAACTGTTTTTAGTGATTCTTAGTATCTTCAACTAGTTGATGCTCACACAAGCACACTTTATAAATGGGCCTATTTTAAGTGCTAGGATTTTCTTACTCTTCATGTATGCTTTTTTCCTAACACGAAACATCATCTTCTTTCCTCACAATGCTCTAAGGAATTTGATTCCCAAGATGAAGTTATGATTTCTGAGGAGAACATGGCTACTACACTATCAGGGTTAAATCTGAGTAATAACGGGGCGCCTGGGTGGCTTAGTGTGTTAAGCCGCTGCCTTGGGCTCAGGTCATGATCTCAGGGTCCTGGGATCAAGCCCCGCATCGGGCTCTCTGCTCAGCAGGGAGCCTGCTTCCCTTCCTCTCTCTCTGCCTGCCTCTCTGCCTACTTGTGATCTCTCTCTATCAAATAAATAAATAAATAAAATCTTTAAAAAAAAATCTGAGTAATAACTCAATTTCCAAAAAGAAAAACATAGCTAAACTTATTTAAGGAACTTTAAAAAAGTACACAAGACTCACCTCTTATAAGATGGTTACATGAGCTGGACAGAAAGTAACTAAGAAAGGACAGAGTCCCTACGTAATACTTGCTGAGATCCTGGTTGATTTCACCATATTTAAAAGTTAATGGGAAAAAAAAAAGTTAATGGGCATTTAGTACTTTTCCTTACGGAAATAGAATACATTAATGTTCTCCACTCAGTCAAGTTTAATATATGTATATATTAAATAATATATATTTTGTATTTAATATATATTTATTTTGGGTTAAGTTTTTCTTCAACTTATTTAATACTGTAAAAAAAAAAAAAATACAGAGAGAGGCACCTGGGTGGCTCAGTGGGTTAAACCTCTGCCTTCAGTTCAGGTCAGGATCCCAGCCAGGGTCCTGGGATCGAGCCCCGTGTCTGGCTCTCTGCTCAGCGGGGAGCCTGCTTCCCCCTCTCTCACTGCCTGCCTCTCTGCCTACTTGTGATCTCTGTCTGTCAAATAAATAAATAAAATCTTTAAAAAAATACAGAGAAAAAGAAGTATCCAGGTAATCTGCACTGCTTGACTTTAAAAACAGATTATGTAAGGTAGGGACAGACTATTCTTTAATTGAAAGGAAGACCATGAACGCCAAGCTAATAATAAGACATCATGGATTTTGATCACTTAGAAAATTATAGTTAATAAATAGTACCTAAAAGGAAAATTTTAAATCCTCAACTGTTGAAAATACATATATTTCCTGATTTCCAGGGTCCATTCTGCAAATGATAAGTTAGTGCAACCAGATAAGATCAAACACTAGCAAAGGGGTAAATTTAGAGTGCAAAGTAAATTTATTAAGTGGCTGTCAGTTAAGCTGCCAAATGATGATCTGAATTTAATACACTGCTTATGGACTCAGATTTCAACTGTATTTATATAGAGGCTGAGTGGGGGTAGACACATATAAATAGGAGAGCTTATCATCTCAGATTATTTGAGGGCAAGGAAAAATAGAAAAGTTTTTTTGGGCAATATGGTTTAAGTCCTCAGAAATACATTCTACCATAATAAGAACCTCCAAACCACGAAACATGCTACCAAAAATGGGACGGACACCACGGCGTGAATTTCTGCATTCTTCCTTCTGGGTAGTTTGCTTTATGAGTCCAAACTCCTATGTACAGCCCCTCCACACAAATCTTGGGGAGCTCCAGACATGTGACATACAGAGAAGACAGCACAGCGAACACAGATCAGCAGAGCCCTCCGACCAAAGCCAAGTTTTCTTCATTATGAGAATTTTCTACAAAGGGACTGCCAAGTCTGAACAGACCACAGAAAGGAAAAGATGCTTGTTTCTGCTTCAGGAGCCTCAACCATCCACTCCTGAGACACAAGTGAGGAACAGTTCTGTTTTAGGGAAAAGGCCAACTGTCAGCCAGGGTAAAGTATTGCAACAAAACCAAGGTCTGATGAATGGAATGATCTCGATTTCCCGCATCTTTCCCAGATTCATAGAAAAAGAGTATGTGTGCCTTTTTTTTCAGAGCAAACTGGAAAATGTTTCAATCGACAATTAAAAAATGGTCTACGGCCATACCACCCTGAACGCGCCCGATCTCGTCTGATCTCGGAAGCTAAGCAGGGTCGGGCCTGGTTAGTACTTGGATGGGAGACAATTAAAAAATGGTCTTCAGAGAATCTTATTATTACCTTTTCTAATTTACAGTCTCTGAATGACACACACAACATGTATAACATTAAAAAACTCAACTGGTGGCTGAGGACAGTTGGGGATGCCATGGGCTAGCACACGGTCACAGAAGGCAGATCAGCGGTGGCCCCAGGGGTTATCATCAGTCACACTTACGGGTGGCCTGTCCAGCTTCCAAAGTGGCAGTTCTCTGGGAGGGACGACACATCAGGGACAGTGGTCTGTACAGCACTTTCCTCTTTTAAGCAAGAGTAACAGGGAAGAGAGTCACCCACACACAGATTTGTGCCACTTGGGTCCAACGGTCAAAGAGAATTTGGCATCTCCTCCCCAAGCTAAAGAAAAAAACAACGCGAGAAAAACGACTCCCTATGAATTAGTCTAGATTTCAGATCTCTTCTCGCGCAAAAAAAATTTCATGTATGTTGAATAACCACATTTGATCAACAGATAGAGTCACTGGGAGCTATCATACCATTACTGAATGCCCATGCTAGATTTTGAAGGTTGTGAGATTGTTTTTTGAGGTCATAAAAATGGCACTCGGAGACGACAGCTTTAGTTTTTGGGGACCCCATGGTATATGGAATCAGGGAAATGAACATTGCTGGAGAAAGCCAGGAATTAGACACACTTCCTACTGCTTAAAAAATGGTCAAAGTTGCAACATGTTGAGGGCTAATCCCTTCCTTTAAAGTGCTGTTCAGAATCTCTGTGAAAAGGTGTGACAGGTAAAGTCATCTGCTACTCTCTAGGCCGTGTCTGCAGCCGGGGGGGCGGGGGGGGGCAGTGGCGACACCCAGCCTCCCCTCCACACAGGCTGAGGAGTGCTGTGCCAGGGAGGACACAGACCTCCAGGGCGGGGCCCCGGGGGGCAGCGGCGTGCACCCCAGCCAGACCCCTCACAGCGCCCCATCGAAGGTCTGGGGCTCACTCAGTGCTGCGGCTGGAGGTTCGGGGCGCCTCGTCTGGGTAATTTTCTGTTTGGGGTTTTTTGTTTCTTCTTCCTCTTCAGTTTCACTTTCGCAGACGTGAACCACCACGCTTGGCGTGGACTCTGTTCCTGCGTGGAGCTCGTATTTCTCTCCTGGGGAGGTAAGCGGCAGAAAGAGGGGTTAGTGTCTCAAAACTTTGTTCTACTTGTATTTTAATTGCTGCTGATTGGCTTTTAAATCCTATGTCAGAGCACTTTGCTTTGGCCTTAGAGATCTGATTCTGTAAGGTTCTTACACAGTTTTGCCCTTTAAAGAAATGAGCTGGTGCGGAGGACTGATATGTCGGGAGGTAAAATGGAAATGCTAATTACTGTTCTACCAACGGTGTGAGTGAACCTGCTTAACTCCAGAACGGTTTCAGTTTTCCCTCGGGAGACACCTGTAAGGCTCCAGGCAGCCATCTCTTCGCTGCAGGGCCGCGCACATCCATGACATTGCTCTGATGTGTACGAAAACACCAAGCCGGGACGCCTGGGTGGCTCAGTTGGTTAAGCAGCTGCCTTCAGCTCAGGTCATGATCCCAGCGTCCTGGGATCGAGTCCCATATCGGGCTTCTTGCTCGGCGGGGAGCCTGCTTCTCCCTCTGCCTCTGCCTGCCATTCTGTCTGCCCATGCTCGCTCTCTCTCCCTCTCTCTCTCTGACAAATAAAAAAAATCTTAAAAAAAAAAACAAAAAAACACCAAGCCACCTCCCCTCCCCTCAAAACGCCTCTTGTATCCCTTTCTAAGAGACATAACGTTACTGTAGGTGGACAACTAGTCTGAATCAGCCCGGTACTGAGTTCGTACATTATTTTAAAGGGATGAGAGAAATCAAGGAGAAGAAAAAGAAGAAATGAACAATAACTCTAGGAGAAGGATAGGGAAGGAGTAATATAGTATTGCCACCAGTTCCCTGAAATGAGTATTCAATGGAGAAGTCTGTCTGGTACTTTGATGGGAGGTGGGAGAAGGTAACTAACATTCACTAGGCTGTGTTCTAGAAGGATGTATAGCAGTTTAAATTGTGGTTATGTTTATTGAGTATCACATTTAAGTCTTATTAACCACACTGAAAGGTAGGTATTATGACTGGTATTTTATTTATTTATTTATTTAGATTTTTAAAAAAGATCTTATTTATTTATTTGACAGACAGAGATCATAAGTAGGCAGAGAGGCAGGCAGAGAGAGAGAGGAAGGGAAGCAGGCTCCCTGCTGAGTAGAAAGCCTGATGCGGGGCTCGATCCCAGGACCCTGGGATCATGACCTGAGCTGAAGGCTGAGGCTTTAATCCACTGAGCCACCCAGGCACCTCTATGATGGGTATTTTAGGTGAGAAAACGGGCTCAGAACCTGAAGCTAAGTTACTTGCTCAAGATCACAAAGTTAGCGACTCTTGGTCTCTGGGTTGTGGGTTCGATCACCACACTGGGTGTAGAGAGGACTTAAAAAAAATCACAAAGTTCCAACACTAGAGTTGGAACCCAGGTTTGTGTGACTTTATCCTCCACTCTGATCATGCTGCCATTGGTTGGCTAGAATGCCAATCGCCGAATGTGGTCTTTAATACAAAAGTTTCTTGGGAGGGGGAAAAATAGGGAAGGTAAGAGTTTATTACCTGGTCCCAGTTTGGAAACTGCACAGAGTAAGTCATAGTTTATAACGGGCGTGGCGTCCTCCCCCTGCTTCCACCCCACAGGCGGGGAGGCGGGCGGGGAGATGAGGAACTGTTTGACGGGCTGCGGCGGCAGTAAATAGGACTTGTGCCGAGTCTCGCTGGACATCTGGACCTGCGGGCAATGAGAGTCTCAAAATCAGCGCGTGACTGGGCTGTTTCTTCATTTTCATCGTGAGGCTAACTGTGACCTCTTTGGAGAAAATGAAAGCATTTTCCCTGGCAGCCTGCGTCTCCGGGCGGCCGGAGCTGGGTCTGTGTGGCCGACCGCCCAGTGCAGGGGGCTCAGCCCGGCGCCCAGGCCCCCGGGGGCCAGTAAGCCCCAGCCCAGTGAGAACCTGAACCCGTAAGGAGATGAGCAAACACTGAATGGTACTAAACCTGAATCCCAACTTTACTTACCTATTTTCTGAATTCCAGTTTTAAAACAAATTAGGTTTTACTGTCTCCTTCTCAAGCAGCTCTACCAAGAAACATCCTGACAACTTTCATTTATATTTTCATTTGGAGCACGAGACAACGGACAAACCTCCTTTTTCAAATTTGAAAGCTAAGCCCAAATACTTGGTTGAAAATAAAATACCGCACTTAATAAATGAGTCAAGGTCGAATGCCTCTAGGTCGTCAACTCTTCGGAGGAGAAACTGGTTTACCAGAGCGACCCAGCGGGATCCAGATAGCAACAGAGCAGATTGGCGGAAACCCGCAGGCTCTTCGGCAACTGCAAAGGGCCAGCCTTTCCACGGTGCCGGGTCCCTGGTCAGCCCCAGGCTTGCAGCTGTTTTCAGTGGGGGCGACCCAACTTCAGCGACTATTTTCTCAATTCTCCCAAAGCTGTCACATAGACGCACAGGAGGGAAGTCAGCTCACTAATCTTTTTTTTTTAAATTTAAATTCAATTAGCCAACACATAGTACAGGATGAGTTTTTGATGTAGTGTTGAATGATTCATTCGTTGTGTGTAATACCCAGAGCTCATCAGATCAGGTGCCCTCCTTAACGCCCCTCCCCCAGTTACCCCGTCTTGAGGAGTTAGGGCTTCACCCTTACAGAACCCCAGTGGAGAAAAGCTGCCAGAAAGATGGATTCCTTTAATGTTTAGCATAAGCACAACAAAGTCAGGAAGGCAAATATCCTTAATATTTATATATCCATAAAATAAAGAAAATATGTTATATGTTTTTACATCCCTTGCTGATTGGGATTGTTTATTTCAAAGACTTCTGATATACTCATCAAGAAAACGGAGGATGGAGGGTAATTCGGGATGGAGAAAAGAGGTTGAGAGAACAGCATGGTGAGGTACCTGTGCAAAATACAGCTTCAGCTTCTTCCCGTTGAAGTCTGTTTCGTTGAGTTCTATTCGTGCTCTTGCTGCTGCTTCTGGTTTGCTGAAATTTATTCTGACTCTCCGAAAGCTCTTAAACAACTGAAATGTCACCTGGTCGTCATAGATAGTGAAAAGTGCTTCAAATCTCTCCTAAAAATTAAGGTTTAATAAATGAACAGTTTAGAAAACGAAATGTAACAAAACAGACCTAAGAAAATTCTCAGTACCTTGAGAAATACTCCTTAGGCTTGCCCATGGTAACATAATAAAGGAATCTGTCAATTAGCTTTGTTTTTGGTTTCTGCGAAGATCCTTCAACTGTTGATACTGAGGTAAAAATAATTTGTTAACTTTTCTCAATTTGAATATTTTCCTACTACTTTGCAACATTTCTCCTGTTTGACAAAATATAAAAAGATTTGTGACCAAATATGTATTCTTCTAATGTTCAGATATCCCTTATAATTCAGAAAACATCATCTGCTTAAAAATTATAGTATTTTTGCTCATTCATTAAAAAAAATACATATTAAGCAGCTGACTGCATGTCAGGCCTTTACATTAAGTGCTGGGCTTCCAACGTATCACAAGCTGCCTCAAAGGAAGATGAATAGATCAAGTCTGTTTTTATTTATTATCTCTATGTATTAAAGTAATATGGACAAATACATATTATAGATATAGTAAGGACTTTGACATGGCACTTCGGTTCTTAAAAATAAATGTGCACAGGTAAATGTATTAAATCCTAATAATTATTAACACTTCTAGGTATATTTCAGTTTCCTCAGCATCCATTTCAAAGATGGTTGGCTTTGTCACTCTTAAAAAAAATTAGAATTTAGACTTTGTGAAACTGCATTTCATTTAATTCTTGGCAGATGCTAACATTTTGAATATTAAGTGAGTATAAAAATTCCCACATGAGATGGTTAAGAAATGTCAACCCTGAGGGGCACCTGGGTACAGTAGGCTAAGGATCTGACTCTTGACCTACCTCAGGTCATGGTTTCAGGGTCATGAGTTCAAGCCCTGTGTTATGAGTACAAGCCTACTTAAAAGGAAGGAAGGATGGAAGGAAGGAAGAAGGAAAAGGAAGGAAGGGAGGAAGAAAGAAAGAAGGGAAGAGGGAGGGAAAAGAAAAAAGAGGAAAAAAAGAAAGAAGAAAAGAAAAATATCAATACTGAAGGCAGAGGAAATGGAAAGTAGGGAAGAACGAATTAAGCATGGTTTATGTTAGTATTCTGTCATTCTGTACATTAGTTTCCCTTGCTGAGGGTAAAGGACCATGTATTTATTCCTAATTCCCACAACAATGAATTTTTAAAAAAGATTTTATTTATTTGACAGAGATCACAAGTAGGCAGAGAGGCAGGCAGAGAGAGAGAGGAGGAGGCAGGCTCCCCACGGAGCAGAGCCTGACATGGGGCTCGATCTCAGGACCCTGAGATCATGACCCGAGTCAAAGGCAGAGGCTTAACCCACTGAGCCACCCAGGCACCCCAACAATGAATTTTTTGTAGTCACAATAACACATGATCTCGCAAATGAAACAGCTACTTGCTAATTAAATCCTACTTCCTTTCATAACATTTTTTTTCTCACTCCAGAAATACACCGTCACTGAATGTTAACAGGCAGGTGACAGCCATAGGTTCTATGGGTCTCTCACTTCTGAATTCTAGTATCTGTGAATGCATTCAGCATTATACAAAAACAAAGCCATGCAAAAGCCAATCAGTAAGCATCTTCTAAGTTTTGTCAGATCCTTCTCTTTCTTTCCCATTTTCATGGAGCACAAAACAGTTTGAGAAATGTGTGACTTCTCATTGTGAGGTACAGTAGAGCACAGACAGAATTAACATGGAGGCAAAATGATCACTGTTTCCGTGTGAGGAACAACGTGAGCCTTTGGCTGGTAGCTCTGCCCTCCTGTGAACCCACAGGTACCAACAGGTGGATTCCTGAAGGGGTGCCCCCGACAACCAGATGTGGACACAAAAGGGGTTTGGACAACTGCAGGGAGGTCATGATTTGCCCACATGCACTGAAACTAACTGGCGAGAAACGTAATTCATTCAGAAACAAAAGTATTACTTTTCTCCTTAGAATTGTTTTAGAAATAATGCACTTTTATATGTTTCTGATTTCTTGAGTATTAAAAATGAACACCGTCCTGTTAAAGGGTAAGGCTTGCACATTTGCTTCTGACAAAAGGAAGATCCCAGAAAATCCCAATGGCCACGGACCACTCTCTTTCTCCAGCGGTCTCTTAGTATCCCTTCAGGCAGTACATCTATAGGAATAAGACAGTTAATACTGCCTAAAAATCAATCCCTAGGGCTTTTCCTGTTATAGAAGTTTTCCACCAAATATAGATCAGAAGCTGCTTTCTATGCTGAAATCACCCATGCAATTAGCAGTAGAAAGCACTACAAATACCTTACATCTAAAATATGTAAAGACAACATGTAGCCGATAGCTTTCTTGGGAATTCCAGAAAAGTACTTTGCAGCTGGGTAACAAGCCAACTAAAATCATGAGGCGAGAAAAGTAGAAAAGGTTTTATGGGAAGGTTGGTTTCGGGGAGATGAGGGTAGCAGCTAGGTGTGTATTTCTCGACCTTTCTGGAAACACCACTGCCCTATCTTCTCTTCCCCATCCCAAAGCAGCTAAGGCGAGGCTTTTTTTTTTTTTTTTAATCAATTTCACTGAGGAATTAATTATGAAAATAATTTTGTTGCACCCCTTTGCCTTGGACATAAGAGCCTGAGGGGCCCACCACGTCTGCACGTTAAGAACAATTTCACTGTTGAGAAGCAGCAATGTTTCAACCCATTCAGCTGTGAAATTATCTCTGGAGTCCTACGGCAAAAAATTTTTCATGTTCTATGTCTGTCTGTAAATATGAAATAGAAAATTCCATCTCTCCAGCAGGTTTGTGGATGTCAGAGACAAGGCCTCCATTTCCACCTGCAGAAAGGCAAGTGCCTTTGGTTCTCCTCCATATCACTGCTGACTACCAGGAAAGAAAGCTCCCAAACTCCTGGGCGTGGTAGATTTAAAACCCTGATCATTTGAGCACTTGTAATAGTTCTGGGCCCTAAATTCAGAAGTGCCAGAGGGGAGCAGAACACAGAGAAAATGTGAAAACCTTCTTTAACTGTTGCCCATAGTACTCATGTTGCTTTCAACACCGTTCCAGATCCGAAATAGGCATGAAACTCAATTAAAATTCAAGGAAATATGGAAGACTGTTTGCTATTGACATCTAGGTTTTAGTGGTTCATATGTTTATAGATGCATACTCTGCCTTATTGGAACACAAGTTCTTAGAGGGCTATTTTTCCCCCCAATCTATGATATTCCCTATTTACCATGTAGAAGAAAAGTAGTCAAACCAACGATAAATCGTTTTTGATGGTAGCAAACTACAAACTGGTACTAGGGTGGGGACAGAAATATTCTTAATGGGAGGGTCGACTACAGAGGCAGAGACTGTCAAAACTCATTAAGTTGCACACTTAAGACCTATACATTTACTGCAGCCAAGTATCACCAAATGAAAAAAAAGAATACGAAGAAAAAGAGTGACGCGAGGAGGGGAATGGGAGGAGGTGGCTACTGGAGTGACCTGTGGCCAGCCATGGAGGTGGCCCCTGGGCCATCACCACTGTTGCACGCAGCCTGTTGGAGCCAGAGCCTTGCACACCAGGGTCAGTCCCCCAACCTGGCTGGGAGCACAGCAAGCCTACCCTTTTCATCTTCACTTGGGACAACACATCCTTAGTCATCGGTAATCATTCTGGCTCTAGGAACTTCTTTTTTCTTCCATGGCCAGTTGAAAAGATGCAGAAGTGTGACTGTGCCTTTCCAGAAGAGGTGTGCCCAACGTAGAGCCCATGTTTGGGCAGGTTGGTGGCCAATCACCAGCCTCAAAACACGTAGAAAATAGGGTGCCTCTTTAGGAGAATGAGATCCACAACCACTATCACAGCTAACTGATTTTTTTTTCCCTAAAGATTTTATTTATTTGACAGACAGAGATCACAAGTCAGCAGAGAGGCAGGCAGAGAGAGGTGAAGAAGCAGGCTCCCTGGTAAGCAGAGAGCCCGATGCGGGGCTCGATCCCAGGACCCTGGGATCATGAGCTGAGCTGAAGGCAGAGGCTTTAACCTGATGAGCCACCCAAGTGCCTCCTAATTGTGACTTTAACAGTGAAGGGCAGGGCCCCTCCGTCTAATGAGATCCCAGATCTTGACAGTCCCCAGGCAGCAGCGATGGCTTTTTCTCTTTGCCCGAAGGTCAGCTGTTTATTGAAGAGCAGAGAAGACAGAGGAGCAGACTGCAAGGCCTCCTGGAGGAAAGGGCAGATGGAACAAGCCAGTGGCGTGGGCAGACAAAAAGAGAAAAGCAGAGAATTCTGCCGCTGCTCAGCATGTCCTCTCCTGCCCCACTGAGCACTGTGCTGCTGGGGATCTAGAAGTGGCAGTTTGGTTATGGGCGGGCATTACCTAATCAAAGGACTCAAGATGGCCCATGCAACATTTCAGGTTTGTAAGCTCGTCCAGGTGCTGGAGCTCAAACATTGTTTGGATCCAAGACACCAGAGATGAGAAAAAAATCACACAAGTGGGTTCTTTCCAGAAGACCATGTGAATTTTCCCAGGCACGAGTGAAACAGTGTTGGTCATCCAAACTGCTGTACAAAGTACCTAGGCTTCAGGGGTCAAGGTCAGGATTGTAGGATTCATGCACAAGGAAATCCATGACTGCTCACCAGGAAGTCCAGTTGAATCTTCACTTCCTTCTTCCTGGTCTCCTTGCTGAGGAAATTGCAGAGATTAGGGAAGTCCAGCCTCAGGCTTCTTTGGGAGTCAGGAGAAGGCGGGGGGTGGGGCAGCCTACAGGTGCTCTACTGGCTCGTCACCACGGTGATCTCTTTCCTATGACTTTGGTGTTGGAGCACTGGCTTTGATGAGCATACCAAACCCTTCTCTACATCTGAGAGGAGGACATAAGTAGACACCACCCATTCCTGAGCAACAGAAGCTCTCTGCTCACTGGCCTTTATCATGGGTAAAATATTCCTTTCTCCATCCAGTTAAAAGAGACCCGTCCCAGTCCCGTCTTCAAACATGAGACCACAAAAGCAAGACTGCAGGAGGAATCCACAACCTGGACAGAAAACTTCAGGAAGCTCTGATGGCTTCTACCAACGATTTATGTTCTCAAGGAGCAGAGCTCTCCAGCCAGACTGTCTGGATTTGACTCCTCGCTGTTACGTAGCTGTGACCTTGGGCAGGTCACTTATCTTGGCTGTGCCTAGTTTCCTTACCTGTTCCTTGAGGACAGTAAAAGTACCCACTTCACTGGGTTATTGTGGAGGACAGAGTGAACACTCATGGCTCTTGGAACGACAACAGTGAGTACTGTTACTGCTGCTAACAGAATTAGGGCAGGGCTTTGCCAACAGTCTTCTTGCTATTCTGTGGTCGCAAAAAATAGCTGCTCTTCTGTACGATGTGGATTCCCCAAGGAGGTGAATGCATGGCAGCAACATGGCAGCAACACGGCATCAAAGGATGGCACTGGCATGTACTCTGGAGGTCACCACTGGAAAGTTGGAATTTGCCCTTCCTGATAGTCCTTTAGTGATTCAGATACAGCAACGCTGCTGGAGCAGTCCCCTGGGGACACGCCTTCCCAGGAGAACTGGCTGTGCTGGAGAACACAGTACACCAGTGATTACTGTCCATCCTTGGGGGATCTTCCCAACCTGACCTGTGACCATGACCTTTCGAAGCAGAGACGGCTGCTTCTCTGTTAGGACATGAGGAACTTGGGTTCCTCTGCTATGAATTTGGGACTTGAGTTGAGGGTGAGAAAAGCAAGAATTTTTTCTTTTTTGGTAGTTATAGCAGAATTCTTCATATTCAAAAAATACATAGTTTTCACTTCCTTGGCTTTTAATCTTTATAAATTTTATCTTTGTTTTGTTTGCTATTTCTTAAAATTAACTGTTTGGAGATGGTCTTGAAAATGCCTTGTTATGCATGTATTCACGGTGCTAAGCTAGCACAGGGGAATGAAAAACCATCTAAAACAAATGGAGGGGTACCTGGGTGGCCCAGTGGGTTAAGCCTCTGCCTTCGGCTCAGGTCGTGATCTCAGGGTCTTGGGATCGAGCCCCACATCCAGGCTCTCTGCTCAGCAGGGAGCCTGCTTCCCTGCTCTCTCTCTCTGCCTGCCTTCCTGGCTACTTGTGATCTCTGTCAAATAAATAAACAAAATCTTAAAAAAAAAATTAAACAAATGGAAAAGGCTGCTATGAAGTTACTGAAGTACAGAAGAAAAATGTGAAGCAGAAAGACAGGATTCTCTTTAATTGAGGCCAATTATGCACAAAGATCAAGAATGTTCCATCCTTGGGCTTGCCCATGTGACCTCCATCTAGACTCTTCCTTGCTGTTCATCCACACTCCCTCATTCAATAAGACTCGTCCGACCCTAGGTGCTGAGGCTACTGCAAGGACCACATACTGACTGTGATTTGTCCAGGGTACAAGTTTGTTTTCTGGTGGTGTTTTCTTCAAGGACATTAGAGGGGAAAGGTCATTTTGAAAGCTAGAGACCCATCTTTCCAAAGACATGTAAACTTGAAAGAATGTCACAAACGGCCATGAGAAGGAACTTATGTGTGTTACTTGTTCTTTAAAATAGAAAAAGGTTGGGGGAGGGCCTGGGTGGCTCAGTTGTTTAAGCGACTGCCTTAGGCTCAGGTCATGATCCTGGAATCCTGGGATCAAGTCACACATCGGGCTCCCTGCTCGGGAGTCTGCCGCTGACCTCTCTCCTCTCATGCTCTCTCTCTCTCTCACAAATAAATAAAATCATTTAAAAAAGAAAGAATAGAAAAAGAAAAGGGTAGGGGTGCCTGGGTGGCTCAGATGGTTAAGCGTCTGTCTGCCTTCACTCGGGTCATGATCCTGGGATCCTGGGATCGAGTCCCGAGCCCTGCTCAGTGGGGAGCCTGCTTCTCCCTCTCTCTCATGAATAAAGAAATAAAATCTTAAAAAAAAAAAAAAGAAAGAAGAAAAAGGTAGCCTTCTTCTTGCTGAACATTTTGTCTAGAAGCTTTTAGGCAAAGCCAAGTAAAGTAGGTGCGTCCATGCTGATGGGGAGCAGGGAGCTACAGGGTCAGAGGGTGTCTGAGTCCCAGCAGGGGGAAGAAAGTGGCCAACTGGGAGGCAGGCCTGGCCTGGGGTGCAGGAACCCAACAGGGTCAGGTCAGTGTGTCCATGAGAGGCAGCCCAGCACGGGCACGGGAACTCAGGGGGCTGAGGAGGGTGCCCGGGCGGGAAGACGGCCCAGAGCAGGGAAAGAGGGAAGGCATCTCAGCAAAGGGGCAGGCTGACAGGGTGTCGAAGCCCAAGTGAAGGGAGAAGGGTGAGGAGGGAGGTCTGTGCAGGGAGGCCATCCAGCGTGGGGTCCTGGTGCCCCAGGGGGGTCAGCATGGTCTGTGTGGGGGGTGGCCCAGCACAGCATCCTGGATCCCAGGCAGGGTGAGCTTGGTGCTCTGGGACTGTGAGAACCTGGGTGGGGTGCAGAGGATTCTCCCGTGGGGGGTCCGGGCGCAGGGCGTTGGAGCACAGGGCAGGTAAGGAGGGCATCCCCAGGGGAAAGAGGGTGGACTGTGGCAGTAACATACAGACCAGTGACTGCATAAGTAAATAATAAGACAACAGAAGCTAGTTTTCTCTCCGTCAAATAGGACTTACAAAGCTGAAACGGGAGAAAAGTAGAAATGAATTCTTTAGTGCTGGCCTGGACTTGGCAAGTATAACTGGAAACACACAGATGCACGTATCTAGATATTTCCTGGCTCTGTCCGCCGAGATGCCCAGGGACAGTGGTAGCTGACTCGCACGCATATCCTGGTTTCTGGAACTCTGGAGGGAGGCAGGGCTCCTCGGAAAAGTGGCTGGATCTAGGGCTGGGCAGGCAAGGTACAGAATAATTCTGGAATATCTTGTTGTGTTTCAGAGTTTAAAGGTGTACTCAGGAATGATGCGCACGTGTCAGAGACACAGAAGCCATCTTGAAAGAGCCACCACTGGCTGAACCAAGGACAAATCAAAGTCATGACAGTTAACAGGTTACAACCAAGGAACAAGATCAGAGACCATGAACTGTACGGATATAAATAAATGAATATGTTAAAACTCTGATGGGGGAAGCAGGACATTTACAAACACCTCCCACAAAATAATTACTAATTACAAGGAGAATGAGAATAACTCGACAGTGGTCATGATGAAGTTCTAGAACCTAGATAAGGTTCAGTGGGCTGAGGTCTGGAGCTGATGACCAAGAAGGAATTCTTGAGACATCTTTGGTGCAAAATGGTGGTTTATTAAAGCACGGGGACAGGACCCGTGGGCAGGCAGAGCTGCTGCCCCGGGTTGTGAGGGATGGCAGGTTATATACCTTGCGTTGGGGGGGGTGGTGAAGGGATAGGAGATTCTTGGTGGGTTGTTATGATCCTGCTATCATTTACATTCCCTTCTACCTCAGCTTCCTCCAGTTTATGGTGGGGAGGGAGACATTAGGGCTTCAGGAACTGATTTGCCTCTGGAAATTTGTGCTATTGATAAGGTAACCTCCCTGTTTGTAGATCTCTAGGACATCTGCAGAGCAAGGGAGATTCCTGTTCTGCAGGACTGTGATCCCTGCAAGTTAACTATTTATCATTTTATGGCAGTCAGGGGTGCCTGAGGAATGCTACACATATTACAGAGGGGAGCGGGTGGAGAGGGGGGTGCGAGGCGCCAGCTTTTGCTTTGTCCTCAGTCAGCCTCCTGCTCCCTCATCAGTCATGCCTGGTGGACACCACCTTAGTCAAGGGCTCCAGGTGAATTTTGTTGGGAGTGGGTCCAAGGTCACCACCTGACAGGACGCAGTGACAAGAGCATCACTTCTGTGACATTCCTGCCAGACACACAACATCAATCTAATCCCGAGGAAACATCCCACAAGCCCGAATTGAGAGATATGCAATAAAATAACCAGCCTATAACCTTTGCGTGTGAACCCCAAGACAGACCCGGGGAGACCAGACATTCTCCCAGACTGAAGGAGACTAAAGGCATCTGTCAACTAAAGACAATGCTTCCAAAGGAGGTGGAGTTTTTGATATAAAGGCCATTATTGAGACAACTGGCAAATCTTGAATGGGAGCCTGGGGATGAGAAGGGCTAATACACCAGTGTTAATTTCCTGAGTTTTGTGTTTTCTGCTAGGCGAAGGTCCTTGTTTGCAGGAAACACATATTATAGTATTGGGGTGATGGCCATCATTGTTGGCAACTTAACCTCAAAATGGTTCAAGAAAAAAAAAAAAAAAGAGTTCTTTGTGCTCCCAAACCAGTAAAGATATCTTGATATGTACTCCCAATATATTTCAGTTACCTAAACACACACACACACACACACACACACACACACATACATACGTTACAGACATGTTGTGGTACCCTTATATCGTCTATAAAACTCATAAAAATAGGGAATTTGGGTAAATTGGAAGGGGAGGTGAACCATGAGAGACTATGGACTCTGAAAAACAATCTGAGGGGCTTGAAGTGGCGGGGGGGTGGGAGGTTGGGGTACCAGGTGGTGGGTATTATAGAGGGCACAGCTTGCATGGAGCACTGGGTGTGGTGAAAAAATAATGAATACTGTTTTTCTGAAAATAAATAAATTAAAAAAATAGAATGTATATCAGATTAGGAAATAAAAGAAATAAAAGGACATGGTCATTAAAATTAGTTTATGAAGCTTCCACATAAGCCTTGGGGAGTACTGGTATCGTGGCCCTGTAGATGATGCTCCCAGGCTCATTCAGCACATACTTAAATAAGCAGCAAGTCTTAAAAGCCGGGCTCTGGACCAGGCAGTGTGGCAGTGACACACGTGCCCATTCGGAGCTTGCTCATTCCTGAGTTCTCCCCACCATAGGAGCCCTGCTTTGGACAGATTAGGAACGTCCACACTGGGATAATCCAGCTGTTTCTTAGAACCCGAGAGCCTTGAGTCCTGCCTTGACTTGGGGAATAGCAGATCTTTCCCAACGGAAATGAGATTATTGGGGGGAAAAAAAATCTTTGATGTAGGACAGATGCCATCGTATGCGCTGATAAAGGTAAACTAGAAGGCATTTTGACTATCTGTACACATTAGAGAAAAGTTATTTGAATGATGGTAGGATAAATTTCAATTAAATTATAGGAAGCCAAGGATGACTCACTATTACACTGGTTCTTTCTCATCATTCAGGTTTCGGCTCAAATGCCACTTGTTCAGACAGGTCTGCCCTGACCACTCTTGTTAAAAATGACCACCTAGCAAGCCACTCCCTATCACTCTATTTTATTTTCTTTGTGGTACATGTTATATTGGAATGTCTTACTCGTTTGCGTGTCAATTTTTCTCTCCCTATGCTCCACGGGGGCTGGCACCTTTTCTCAATCACCGTGGTCTCCCTAGAACCTGTAAATGACCGTGGCTGGCACAGTGTTCAACGATACTGCTTATGTGCACCGAGCCAGACTGCAGAACCTGCAAACCCATGTCTAAGACCATGACAGCAAAGCTCCTTACAAGTTGGTGATATCTTAATACTGCTGGTCATTAGGATACCGGATTACCTAATGAACTGATTCCAAGTCCTTTTTAACTCGGTTTTGAGATGATATATTCACAATGGAAACCATAAATATAACTGAAGGTAACTGGAGATACTTTCTCATTTCAGAAGATCCTAAGGTATCTGAAAATCCCTACGTGTTATAATACACTGTGGTGTGTGGTCGGAGGACCCAGCGCGAGTCCATGAATTTACTACTAGTCCATGATATGGTTCAGCAGAGAAATTGAGAAAAAGTGTCTAGAACCATTCTGGCAAGCTTACACTGCTGTGACATTAGTGCATTTTACAAAAACCAGTCTGAGATAGTTTGGAGGAAAAAACTGGTCCTCCACTGAGAAGTGAGTCTGAGAAGCAGTCATTTATAGTTTACCCAGAAATTCATTAAAAAGTAACAAAAACGTTCAACGACCAGACTGGCAAAAATCTTAAATTCTGAGAACAGAATGTATGGGAGATGCTGTGGTACACTGGAAACTCTTCTAAGAGGGGCTGGCAGGAATGCAAACAGGTACAAGCAACTTTAGACACCGCTGGACAGTATTTGTTAGCACTGAAGAAACGCAACCCTTACAAGCCAGAAGCATCTGTCCTGTTATAACCCCTAAGGACCCCCCCACACCCCCACCTACAGAGGACATACACAGAACATTTGGCACCACAGCACCTGTGAAAAATAACCTAAATGTCCAACGTAAGAAGCTGTAAACAAATTATGGTATTTTATAGAATGGGACACTGTATAGCAAGCGAGACAATACGTATTTCAACATGGATTATTCTTACAAATAAAATGTTGAGGGGAAAAAAAAAGAATTCATACCATATGCCACTTATATACAATTTAAAATAATGTAAAATGTGATGTATTTCACTAGTGTTTTAGTTTTTAGCATTCAGATCCTGAATCTATCTTCTTAGACTTATACTTCCATATTTCATGCTGCTACTGTAACTGGTAACGTTTTTAAAATTTCAGTTTCCAAATGTTTACTGCTAGCACATGGACGGTAGAGCTGATTCTGTGTATTGACCTCATATCCTACAATCTTTCTGAACTCACTAGTTCTGACAGTTGCTATGTGGATTCCTTTCCAAATGGACAATCATGACAATTGAAAATAGAAAATTTTAAAAGTACAGTTGACACTTGAACAACAGTTTGAAGTGTCGGTCCATTTATATATGGATTTTTTTAATGCAGTATAGTCCTGTACATGTGATTTTAGTAACATTTTTCTTGTGATTTCAATAACATACTTTCTTGTGATTTTAATAACATTTTTTTCTAGCTCACTTTATTGTAAGAATCCAGTACATAGTATGTATAACATATAAAGTATGTGTTAATCGATTATGTTATTGGGAAGGCTTCTGGTCAACAGCAGGCGATTAGTTGTGAAATTCTGGGGGAAATCCCAAGTTTTTAACTCCATGGAGAGTAAGTGTTCTTAACCCCAGTATTGTTCAAGGATCAGTCATAGTATATGCACACACAGTTAAGTGGAAGCAGAAGAGAGACCAATATTTGATCACTGGACCTACAAATATGGCAATTTCATATGGTTAGACTTAATAAAAAAGTTGAAATTACACGGGAAATCATAAGCACTGAGTTCACGGTAATGGTTATCTGTAGGAGGAGACACAAGGGGTTCAAATTACATTAGTAACATTTTATTAGTTAAATTGGGTGGCCACATGGGTTTTCTTTACGTTAGTCTTTATCCTTCTCACATGACCTAAAAATTGCCCTTCGTTTAGGAGCTTGGGATGGTGCCTTCACACAAGATAAATAACCAAACTTGGAAGTTATTTGCCTGTGTCTTACCTGGACTCCTTGGGTGAGCAGAGGCCAAGGCAAGGTCGCACACAAGGGAGCCTGTTTGGGGAACTGACTGCACGGGACAGAGAGGGAACAGTGAAACAGGGAAGGACAGAAGGCCGGTCCTCCTCCTGTCCAGGTTTTGTTATCAAGCCGGTCACCTCTGTGGCCAGTCGGGGTGTGATCTGGCCGGGAGCCCTAAGAAGGCAGTGGACCCTCAGAGCTGGCTTCAGGGTCAGAAGAAGGGGGACTTATTCACTGGCTCTAGTCTCCCACTGGTCAAGGGTTTCCCTGTGGGATGCTGACTCCCTCACATTTTCCCTTCTGCAGAGGCATCAGGCCACCCCACACCGGCAGCAGAGAAACACTGGGATGACATGCAAGGTTATGATATAGTGGAGGCCGGTGGCTGAGGTTATACCTGTGCACAGCTGGCTCCTTAAGCAACATCTGGAGTGAGGAGGTGGGCCAAGAGGACGTGCACTGGGGCAACAGAGGGGCCCAATACATACAAATCACAAGCACACATGCACATGTGTGTGTGTAATATGTATGTGTGTGTATATGAGCATGATATATGTATGTATATATAAAAGCATATTACGAAGAATGTTAAGCTCAAGAAAAAAGGGTTCTTTTTTTAAACATCTTTTTACATACTTTTATTGTGGTAAAATATACGCAACACAGCATATGCTATTTTAACCATTTTTAAGTGTACAATTCAGTGGCATTAAACATCATCACACTGTTGTGAAACACCACACCCATCTTCAGAACTCTGTCGTCATCCCCAACTGAACCTCTGTGCCCACTAAACCATAACTCCCCACTCCCCAACCCCTCCGGCCCTGGCAACCACCTTTCCACTTTGCATCTCTCGGAGCCGGGCTACCCTCTCTTACAGATGAAGAGTCATACAATACTTGTCCCCTTATGTCTCTTATTTCACTTTGTATGTCTTTCAAGGGTCATACATGTTATCACATGTATCAGGACATCATTCACTTTTAAAGGTGAATAACATTCCACTGGATCTCTACACCGCCCTTTATACATTTATGCATCGATGGACCCATGGGTTCTTTCTGCCTCTTGGCGTTGCAAAGGAGGCTGCTATGAACATCGGCGCATGAATACCTCCTTGAGTCTCTGCTTTTTATTTTTAAAGATTTTATTTATTCATTTGACAGAGAGAGAGAGAGATCACAAGTAGGCAGAGAGGCAGGCAGAGAGAGGATGAAGCAGGCTCCCCACTGAGCAGAGAGCCCGATGCGGGGCTCAATCCCAGGTTCCTGAGATCATGACCTGAGCCCAAGGTAGAGGCTTAACCCACTGGGCCACCCAGGCGCCCGAGTCCCTGCTTTTTAAACGTATCCAGAAGCAGCGTCCTGGACCTTACGGTAACTCTATGCTTAAAATTCTGTGAGGAACTGCCCCGGTTTTTGACAGCAGCTGCACCATTTTGCATTCTTACCAACAATGCACAAAGGTTCCAATTTCTCCACATCCTTGTCAACACCTGCTCTGTTTTTAGGATAGCAGCCATCCTAATGAGGTGTGAGGTGGCATCTCACTGTGATTTTGATTTGAACTGCCCTAATGGTTAGTGATGGTGAGCATCTTTTCATGTGCTTATTGGCCATTGGTGCATCTTCTCTGGGGAAATATCTAAGTTCTCTGCCCATTTTTCAAGTGGGTTGTTTGGTTTTTGTTGTGGAGTTTTGGGATTTCTTTATACATTCTGGATATTAATCCTTTACCAGATAATATGACTTGAAAATACTGCCGGCCATTCTGTGGGACTGCCTTTCCTGCCTTTCACTGAAGGTGTCCTCTGATGTCCACATTTTAAATTCTGATAAAATCCAACTTTTTTTTTCTATTGTTTCCTGTGCTTTGGGTGTCATATCCAAGAAATCATTGCCAAATCCAATGTCAAGAAGCTTTTCCTCTGTTATCTTCTAAGAGTTCTATGGTTTTAACTTCTGAGAGGTTTATGGTTTTTAACTGTGACATTTAGGTTCTTGATCCATTCTGAATTAAATTTTGCATAAAATAAGATAAGGGTCCAACTTCATTCTTTTGCATGTGGATCTCCATTTCCCCCAGAACCTTTTGTTGAAAAGACTGTCCTTTCCACATTGAATGGTCTTGGCACCCTTGTTGAAAATTATTTGACTATAAGTGCCAGGGCTCATTCTGGGCTCTCTATTCTATCGCATTGATCAATATGTTCATCTTTATGCCAGAAAAACAATGGCTTTTAAAAAAATTTATTGAAATATAATTGACATGTATGTACCCACACCGTTAAGATTACTGTAGCCCCGTAATAAGGGACATATCTTAACATAATAAAGGCCATATATGATAAGCCCACAGCTAACATCACATTCAATGATAAGGTGAAAGCCTTTCCTCAAAGATGAGGAACAAGACAAAAATGCCCACACTCACTACTTCTATTCCACACAGTAGTGGAAGTCCTAGCCAGAGCATTAGGTGAGAAAAAGAAATAAAATGATCCAAACTGGAAAAGAAGTAAAACTGTCACCATTTGCAGATGACATGATATACACAGAAAACCCCGAAGACTTAAAAAAAAAACACAACCTGTTAAAATAAATTCAGTGAAGTTGAAGGATATTGAAAACCCAAAAGTATGTCATATTTCTTATATTTATAACAAACTACCAGAAAGAGAAATTAAGAAAACAATCCCATTTATACTTGCATCAAAAAGTGTAAAATATGTAGGAATAAATTTAACTAAACAGGTAAAAAAAGATTTGTCTATTGAAAACTACAAGACAGAAATGAAAGAAACTGAAGAATTTATAAATAAATGGAAAGATATTCATGCTCATGGACTGGAAGAATCATTATTCTTAAAATGTCCATACTACCCAAAGCAATCTATAAATGCAATGAAATCACTATTGAAATTCCAACAGCATTTTTCGGAGAAATAGAATATAGAATCCTAAAAATCGTACAGAACTATAAAAATTCCTGAGTAGCAAAAGCCATCTTGAGAAAGAACAAAGCTGGAGGATCACACTGCCTGCTTTCAAATGATATTACAAAACTATAATAATTAAAACACTATGGTACTGGTATAAAATCAGACACACAGATCAATGAAACAGAATTAGAGTGTGGGGAAAGAAAACCACATATACACGGTCAATTAATTTTCAACAAAGGAGCCAAAAGCAAACGATGGGAAAAGAGCAGTCTTGTAAGTAAATGGTGCTGGGAAAATTGGACAGCTACACACAGAGAATGAACTCTAACCATTATCTTAGACCACATACAAAAATTCATCCAAAAATGGATTAAAGCCTTGGTGTAAGACTTTAAACTATAAGAAATCCTGGAAGAAAAAAAAAAACAGGTGATAAACTCTACGTCACAGGTCTTGGCAATGATTTTTTTTTAATCTGACACCAAAACCAAAAGGAACAAAACAAAAATAAGCAGGACTACATCAAACTGAAACACTTCTGCACAGCAGAGGAAACGGACAAAATGAAAAGGCGACCTACTGAATAGGGAAAATGAGTTTCAAGTCATGTATCTGGTTAAGGAGCTAACACCCAAAATATATAAAGAAACTCATAAACTGAATAGAAAAAACCCACACAATCTGATTTGGAAAATGGGCAGGAGATCTGAATAGCCATTTTTTTTTCCAAAGAAGACATACAAATGCCCAACAGGTATGCAAAAAGATGCTCAACATCACTAATCATCAGGGAAATGCAGATAAAACCACAGGATATCACTCTCACACCTGACAGTGTCAAAAAGAGAGGAGATAAGTGTTGGTGAGGATGTGGAGAGAAGGGAACCCCTGTGCACTACTGGTGGGAATGTAAATTGGTGTAGACACTGTGCAAAACGGTATGGAGGCGCCTCAAAAAATTAAAATGATCCAGCAATTCCACTTCTGGGTATTTATCCCAAGAAAACAGAAACACGAACTTGAAAAGGTATCTGCACCCCCATGTTTACTGCAGTATTATATACAATAGCAAAGACATGGAAACGGCCTCAGTGTCCATCGACGGATGAATGGATAAAGAAAATGTGGTGCGTGTGTGTGCTTGTACATACATACACACACACACACACACACACACAGAGGCACACAATGGAGTGTTATTTAGCTGTTAAAAAAAAAAAGAAATCTTGCCCTTTAGGACAACATGTATGGACCCTGAGGGCATTATGTTAAGTGAAATAAGTCAGACAGAAAAAGGCAACTACCATATGATCTCTTCTAGATAGGGGATTCAAAAAACAAAACAAACAAAATGAACTCATAGGTACAGAGAAGAGACTGGTGGTTGCCAGAGGCACGAGGAAATGGGGTGGCAAATGGGCAAAAGTGGCCAAAAGGTAGAAACTTCCCGTTATAAACTAATATTCTGCAGCTGCAGATATTACCAGTAAGGCTTTTATACAAAATTTACCATGACTAAGAACCATATATAAAAGGAAGTCCACTGACTGAACTACTCATAGAATTTCTAATGATACGACTTCCAATTTAATTTAGGTTAGATATAATCCCAAATGGTTTTTCAAATGAAAATAAATCAACAAGAACTCACCACCTTGGCAAGTTAAAAAAAAAAAAAAAACTTCCTAGGTTACACTTAAAAAAAGAAAAAAAAAAGAAGTTGGAACGGATATGATTGTGAGTTTTTTGAATGAATCCTTAGGATTATAATTTTAAGATAAAGCTAGTAATATGTGTGGGTCTTTCATGGATCACAAATAAACAACAAGGTTTATGTAATTATTATACAAAAATGCAGAGCTCTTAAAACTTTTGAGAAAACTAGGAAGGATGATTTCAAACGGTCTGCATCATGGCTGAGCTTGAGAAAGAAACGAAAACAAAGCTGAAAGGTACAAAACTGGCGGTTGCTCCTCACTCTACCCCGCCCTTCTTAACCGGGGCCCCTCCCTTCGGGCTCTCCTTCCACCTCTGCTGCCCTGGTCTTCACACGTTGTCCAGACATTCCTAAAACGTACTTCTGATCACCCTTTTGCTCAGAAGACTACTTCCCGAAGAAGGGCAAGCCCCTTGAACGTTGCAGGACGTCCCACGCTCACCTTTCCCGCTGGATTTAACTTCACCTTGGCTGCGTCTCACCTGTGCACCTGCCACAAGAGCTCCTCCCTGAAGTGTCCACACTTCCTGGAGTCAGCTCATGGGCTCGTTCTGTTCCCTCTGGCCAGAATTCCCCTTCCCTTCCCTGCTAACCTCCTCCCCGCTCACTCCGCTCTTCTCCAATGCCATCGCCCCGGAAGATCTTCCCTCCAGCTGGCTGTCCTCCTGTCCTCTGACACCTCAAGGTACTCAGTGCCTTGAAAGCCACTAGTGTTCCATCTTATGCCGAATTACATATCATCTCCCAGGCAGGGCTGTCTGTACATGGTCCGAGGCAGAAGCTGTTTCTATTCCTACTCTAGCTCTGGAAGCAAGTGGCACAGTGCCTTACGCACTTGAGTGCGTAGTGAGTCAAACCATATGAAGTTCTCTCCAAGAAAGTCACTGGAAGGAAAATTCTCTGGGTGCGCAGACAGTAAATTAAAGGGCTGGTATGTTGAGAAAAAAGTGTCAGCACATGCAAAATTTCTACCAATGACAAGAATATTTACTTTGGTACGACTGAGACCTATAGGCTTTTGTGAGGTCATGATGGAAAAAAAAAAAAAAGCCACACACAAAACCTCTCTTTCCAGGTAAATAATGAATGAACTAAAGGAGAGTAGCCTTTAAAAAATAAACTCAGTCATTTTTCCCCAAACTGTACAAAGTAATAACAAGAAATGCTAACAATTCTGTTACAATGAATTTATAAATAATCCTAATTATGTAATCAGCCTCAGAAAAAAGCTTAAAATACTTCTGGCTTGTATGAATTTACTCCCAAGTAATAGGAAGCCAGGATAAAAATCACTAGCTTTTCCTTAATCACAGGCTCCAAAAAATGAATAAATGAATTGAGTGAATGAATCAGGACTTCATAAGACCTGGTTCAGAGTTCACTAAAACCAGTGCTTCTCAAAGTAGTTGTGGGAGAAGGACTGACTAATTTTGAAATATTTCCTATGTCTTGCAGACCAGGACGCTCATAAAATACAGTTAAAAATGTTGCAGCAATGTCTAAGGGTTGATGCGTGCTTTTCTACATGTCACGGGCCAGGAACGAACTCGGCAAATGCACAGCAGCGATCTGCTCCTTCCCTGAGGCTCCACTGAACCCACTACCACATGCAGGGGGAGGCAGGAAGCGTGCCTACCTTCTGCTGTTGCACCTCAAACACCGCTTCGTGGACGCTGCAAGCAAAAAGTGAGGTAGGCAGATCACTGAAATCCATCATCTCTTCCAAATCATCTTCATTTTCACCAAAAACCATCTCTTCTTCCTCTTCTTGGTCACTGCTACAGAGATCTGACTGGCTATCATTCCAAGATTTCATAGTGTCCCCCAGCATTATCCCCTAACAGCAGGTCTTCGTTTTTAAAGTCCTAAGGTGTCTACAAGGCATCTGGTGTTAAAGAAAAAAAGAAAAGAAAAGAAAATAGCATAAAGATAAGATTGGGAAAACCAAATACTGTTTCAGTCAATTCTCAAGACAGCAATTCATCAACGGAAGCAATCTTGTTCAGCAAAGATAAACCAGAGTTGTTTTTTTTTTTTTTAAAGATTTTATTTATTTATTTGACAGAGAGAGATCACAAGTAGACGGAGAGGCAGGCAGAGAGAGAGAGATAGAGGGAAGCAGGATCCCTGCTGAGCAGGGAGCCCGATGCGGGACTCGATCCCAGGATCCTGAGATCATGACCTGAGCCGAAGGCAGCGGCTTAACCCACTGAGCCACCCAGGCGCCCCTAAACCAGAGTTTTAAATCAATTCATTACAGTCCTCACAAATTCTACATGTTCTACTCTGTTTATGTTCTACTTTGCTTAGCATATTTTATCTCGCATATTTTACTGGCAATGACATATGACCAAAAAAAGGCAAAAAGTTTTCTAGTGGAATTGGGGGAAAAAAGGGGGGGCGGGGGCAATACAAAATGAGTGAATCTGTACACTGGTTTACAAGCAGTAGGAAGGAAAATGTGAACCAGAACTGTCTTCACATATTTGTTTTGGGTTTTTGGTCTACAACACTGAAACTGGCAGCGTTTAAAAACCCACACGATTCATTCACCATCTGCACCGTGAAATCTGTCTGCAATGACATGACTTCACCTTTTTTAACCAGTCTGTTCTTTTTGACTGTACTCCCGAAGAATTAAGTTCAAAAGAACCAGAAGTTCTATATAAAGTAGGTCTTTGTTAATATTAGATATATTTAAGACGCCTGGGTGGCTCAGTCGGTTAAGGGTCTGACGCTTGATTTTGGCTCAGGTCATGATCTCAGTGAGATCATGGTGAGATCGAGCTCTGCGTCAGGCTCTGTGCTGGGTGTGGAGCCTGCTGAAGATTCTCTCTCTTCCTCTCCCTCTGCCCCTCTGAAATAAATAAATTAAACAACAAAAAAGAAATATTTTAAAAAGGCAAAATCTGACACAAACAATAATCAAAGAGATGTCCTTTTTCTGAGTATTTAAATATAAATAATTTTAACTCCAAGGCACTGAGCTGATAGTGTCCCTTTGTTAAATAATGGAACAGAGTCCGTCTTCTACGGACCTTATGTGCACGTCTGTCTCTTCTGATGAACTCCAAGCACAGTGCCTTGAGCATAACATATTTCTTTTCTTTTTTTTTAATTTAATTTTTTTTTAAGATTTTGTTTATTTGACACAGAGATCACAAGTAGGCAGAGCAACAGGCAGAGAGAGAGGGGAGAAGCAGGCTCCCTGATGATCAGAGAGCCCGATGCAGGGCTCAATCCTAGCACCCTGAGATCATGACCTGAGCCAAAGGCAGAGGCTTAACCCACTAAGCCACCCAGGTGCTTCCATAACATATTTCAATATGCTGAAATGGAATTTAAGAAATACCAATCAGGCACAGAAAAATTAAGTAGTCATGATTACTAGTAGTTTAATACTACTTCATTTGTGATCTCCCATGTTATTTCAAAGAACAAAATGCTGTAAATATATTGCTTATACAGAGTACATGACAGATATTAATGATAGGCTAAAAACAGCAGAGTTTTTTTAATCTTTTCATTATTCTACTACGCCCATCAGGAAAGACTAATCCCCAAAAGTAAAATCCTTACTCATTTTAATAAATGTTTTCTGGGGGTGCCTGGGGGGCTCAGTTGGCTAAGCATCAGCCTTCAGCTCAGATCATGTTCCCAGGGTCCTGGGATCAAGCTCCGCATCAGGCTCCTTGCTCAGCGGGGAAGCCTGCTTCTCCCTCTCCTACTCCCCCTGCTTGTGTTCCCTCTCTGGCTGTCACTCTGGGTCAAATAAATAAATAAAAATGTTTAAAAAAAGAGAGAGAAAATTAAAAAATTAAATATTTTCTGAATGCCCATTGTATGACAGGTATTATTAGGGATATTAGATGAGTAAGAAATAGTTCTTTCTCAAGAAGCTCCCACCAAAGCAGAATTTTTTCTCCTCCACAATGCTAACTGCTCCTAACTGTTCCATGAATTAGCTCCTATACTTTCAATTTTTCCTTCTCCATCTGTTCCTCTTCCTCAGCGAACACACCTATTTAAGATTTCCCACCCCCACCCACCCAATCTTAAAGAAAAAATAAAAAACAACACCTTTCCTTATGGATTCTACCTGCCCCTCCATCTACCTCTCCACCTGCCTCTCCTTCACCTTTCCTACCAATTCCCCTTCTGCTGTGTTGTTCCTCAACCATGGTCGCCGGCAAATTGAGTGCCACCGGACTTCTACCACTGTCGTCGGGCTGACCCTGCCCTCACAGGCCTGCGTCTGCGGCACCAGGCCCTGCTG
This sequence comes from Neogale vison, assembly GCF_020171115.1. Taxonomy (NCBI): domain Eukaryota; kingdom Metazoa; phylum Chordata; class Mammalia; order Carnivora; family Mustelidae; genus Neogale; species Neogale vison. The sequence continues at coordinate 18,068,531 of NC_058092.1, read as the reverse complement.
CCCTCCCACTCACCCTGCAACCTGGCGGGGCCTCTGCCTTCCTGGCGCTCCCTCCTCCCCCCGCTCTTTGTCGATGGCTCCTGGGTCTCCACCTACCCTCTTGACTTGGGCTCTTTGAGGTTTCATCCCCTTCCTTCCTCCTCCTCTGATTCTTCTTGGGCGGTTTCACCCACACTCCAGCATTTAACCACTTAACCACCCGGGCTGCTCAGCTGTGTCTCCTGCTTACCCTAAGGTACACACACACACACACACACACACACACCACCGCACAGGGCTGAGGCTGCCTTTCACTCTCCACAGTCAACTGTAAGCTGGGAAGGTTGTCACCAGGGTAAGAGCAGAATCTGGGGCAATGAAGGGGAGGGGAGAGCTTGGAAAAAGTACACAACCCCAAGAGATTCTGGTCTGCTCCTAGCTCTTTCCGGCCTACACATACCGAAAATCACTGGTCTGTATGATTCATATATTCAGACTCAACCTCCCTCTCCTGAGTTCCAGAATTGTCTTTCCGGCTTTCGATTATACATATCTGCCTGGGTAGCAAACAGGTACTGCCATTATTTTAAACATTATACCTCTAATTAGATGACTGTGCCAGAAATCTCCAATCTGGAAAGGGGCCTGGTGGGGGTGGGTAGGGGAGGATGGTATCTCACTGGAGTTTTCACTGTCATCTTTTCTTTGAGACCAAGCTGTCACTTAGCGTTCATAGCTCTCTGAGCACTTTGTTCACTACTCTATTAAATACTTATTCACAACTATTTGTTTACAAATCACTCCCAGCTACCAGACCGGCAGCGACTTTGAATCCTGAGTCCCTGGCACAGTTTCAGGCTCACAGTATATGCTTAGTAAGGACTGCTGAGTGAAAGCAGATAGCACTTCGTTTACCCCGCTGATATGGCAGCACAGATGAAGAAAAAAAAAATTTTTTTTTTTTTTTTTTTAGATTTAAGTTATTTATGTGGGACAGAGAACCCAAGTGAGGGGGAGGAAGGGACTGAGGGAGAAGCAGACTCCCCACTGAGCAGGGAGCCTGATGTAGGTCTCTATCCTAGGACCCTGGGATCATGACCCAAGCTGAAGACAGACACTTAGCCAACTGAGACACCCAGACGCCCCGGAAAATTTAGTTTCCCCATGAATGTTATAGACAGACTTAAAAGATGAACAGAATTTCAGCGGAAAAATGACGGGGTGCATTCCAGGCAAAGCTAACAGTTCACGGACAAAGACAGGACAGATTGGCACGCACAGAGATCTGATAGAGTTACTCTGAAACTCTACTTTCAAGGAGCTTGGTCCACGCCCCCTTTTTAACTCTGTGTCATGCCACCCCACAAATACGGTGGCCACAGGGTACCGTATTTGTGGGGTGGCATGACATAGAGTTAAAAAGGGGGCATGGACCAAGCTCCTTGAAAGTAGAGTTTCAGAGTCCTGATATAAAAACCGGTCAATGTCAGCATGCCAGTGAAGGCCTTTAGGCAGGAAAATGATATAACCAACCCAGTTTAACTTTTAATACCACTAAAAGTAAACTGTCTTTATATCTTATCTCTTATAGAGGCACTAATATTTTTAATCTCGCCCTACTCTCAATCCATTAAAGAGGTGAAGAAAATACTCTGCCTGGTAATTTGGAGGCTGGAAAGCTGGAGAGCAGTGAATGTCTAGATTTGGAAATATGAGAAAATCAACCAAATTTTGATAAGATTTTTTGTTTGTTTGTTTCAAGATCCTTCCTCCAGCCCCTAAAAAGGGGTAAAAAAAAAAAGAAAAGAAATCAGAGCACAGGAAACAATCCCTCACGTGACTTAAAAAAAAAAATTCTTAGAATGTTACACCTTCATTTCCTGTTTTCTACCTACACTTTGGGGTAACTTTCTTTTGAAAAAAATTCAAAAAGAAAAGTAAGAATACTGCAAGGAATTCCTGTACACTCTTTACCCAGAGTTACCGATTAATTAATCTATGCCCATTTTTAAAATCATTCTATTTCTAAACATATACTTTTCCCCCTGAACCACTGACTGTAAGACAAATGTGCGGTCTTTACTCTTAAGTATTTCACTGTGTAAGAACAAGACCATTTTCTTACACAATCCACAGACACTGGTAATACTGTTACCTAAATCAGCATCTATATATAAATTTTGGCAGTTATCCAAATAATGTTTTTATGGTTATTTTCTCTTCAAATTTTTTTGGTTATTGTTAAATAATCTGTCTTTTGTCCCAAGAGATTTCTTTTTTTTTTTAAGATTTTATTTATTTATTTGACAGCGAGAGATCACAAGTAGGCAGAGAGGCAGGCAGAGAGAGAGGAAGGGAAGCAGGCTCCCTGCTGAGCAGAGAGCCCGATGCGGGACTCGATCCCAGGACCCTGAGACCATGACCTGAGCCGAAAGCAGCGGCTTAACCCACTGAGCCACCCAGGTGCCCTTGTCCCAAGAGATTTAAATAACATTTATAGTATTGCTACATTTTTTTCACTTATACATTACTGTATATTTGACACAGTAATTTAAAAGACTGGATTTTGGGGTGCCTGGGTGGCTCAGTTGGTTAAGCACCCGACTCTAGATTCGACTGGGAGCATGATCTCAGTGTCAGGAGATCAAGCCCTGCATCAGCTCTGTGTTAGGTATGGAGCCTGCTTAAGAGTCTCTCTCTCTTTCTCTCTCTCTCTCTGCCCCTCCCTGTGCTCTCTCCTTTATTCCCTCTCTAAAAATAAATAAATAAATAAAAATAATAATAATTTTAAAAAAAGGATGGATTGATAATTTATTATAGTAACTGCAAACAAGTTCGAACAGTCGTTAAGTATATCTCAGGAAGAGTCAGGCTCCATTATTAATTTTCTAGATTCAAACTCTGGCTCCCCCAGTACTCTATATTAGGCAAATTATTTTGCTTCCCTTCCTGTTTCCTCAACTGTAAAACAGAATTATAAAATAATAATCCTTACCCAATCAGGATGTCAGAAAGATTAAATGCTAAGTGCTCAGAACAATGCTTTGCATACAGTTAGTGCTCAACCATTATTTTTACACAGGCACAATGTACGTCAGGGCATTGTTGGGTTGAAAGGATGCCAAGAATACCAGAACCATCAGTGGAACAGATATTAAAACAATAAAGTAAGAAAAATACATAACCAAATAATTTAATTCCAAGCAACGAAAAGGCTACAAAAGAGAAAATGAATACTTTGTATCATTTCAAGAAAACTGTTCAGTGGCAAATGGACAATGAAACAGGCTCAGAGCAACCCCTGGCAGTAGTAATAGGACTCCAGGAAGAACACATTTAAAATTTAAAAACAGACAGCCAGCTGAAAAAAAAAAAAAAAAAAAAGGCCACAGTGCCTTTTTTATGGGCTTCATGGAATTTTGTGTTGTAATTCAGTGCCCACAATATCAGAGATACTATCTTTCAGATGACAGTTCTCTTGCTGAACTTGATGAAGGCAAACCAGGACACTTTTTTGGATATAGCCTAAGACAACACCATCAACCACTTCATCATCTTCTGACATCATAACTGCAGATAGATTTGAACAGAAAAAGAGAGCTGATCAAAATCAACCAGTGGACATGACAATCAGCACATCTGTAAAGAAATCATCCTATAAGGTGACTTCCCTGGTAGTAGCTTGGTTTTATTAAGACAAAGGAGAAAGTTACAAAACTACATTGTTTCTGTGTTGTTGGTCCTGGAGTTGTTGCAAACTCTATCCCACTCCAACTATTATAAGGTCAAACCTTGGTTTAACAGAAAAGGCTGAACCAATATCCTCCAGTTTCTGTAAGCAAAGGGCTGTGCTAATCAGGGTTTAGCATCATCTCAGGGCAACTGTAGCTGTGGCTGGCTTCTGGCAAATCGTTTCTTCATGGAAATATCAAATGAGTGGAAAACTGGTGACCATCTGCTCTACTACAAGCCTTGTGACAAAAGTAATCCATCAAAACAAAACATCAGGCACGTGCATTTGACTTCGTATTTTAAGTTTTGATCAGGAAAAGGTAAGTTCCTCCTCTTCCAGGATTTTTTTAAATAATTTTTCAAAATAGTACACTTATCAACTTGGTTAACTTTTAAAATGCCTTAGCTAGATGCACTTTATTATTTTTTGATGTATTCAACATGAGACTGACTAATACTGGAAACAAACAAGTATTCCCTTTCCATCTCTACACATGCCTGAAAAATAACCTTGCAGTAAGTCATTTGGCTTCTTACTTGTTCTCTCATATATAAAATAAGGACAATACTTATAGATGTTGTTGAACTACTAAATTCTTTTTTAAAACCTCAAAATTAGAATTTGGACTAAGTTTCTTTGATAAAAGAATTGTCAATTTGGGGGCCCTGAGCTATCATGTAAGTCTCCAACTTCTATTCCCTCCTCATTTACCACTTCTAGGTAGACTTTTACTGCTTTTTAGTAGTTGTGGCAAAAAAAAAAAAAAAAAAAAGGAAAAGGAAAAGGAAACTGATGCAAAACCAAAGTAGGTGAAAATCAGATTTCTGTAATTTTTATGTTTCGATGACCTATGCCCTCTTTTCACAGATAATTTAGAATTGGTCCTGTTATAATCATTGAGCTTCAGTGCTCCACCAGGAATAGTGGTATTTCTTAGTGTGAGAGACAAAACAGAAACAAACAACAGCAAAAGAATCAACTGTGGGATCATATGAAAATAATAGGTTTTAAAGATCTATTAAGGTAGAGATAAAAAAAGCTGATGCTATTTTGCTGTATATAATGCATTTTCCCTCACTATAACCTCTACATTCTAGAGGGAGAGTGGAGATCTACTGTCTGACCCCCACCTTCTGGGGGCTTTGGGGGAGTCTAAATAACAAATGATATTGAACTTTAGACCTTCTGTTATTTCACAGGCTTCAGCCTAATGGATATCCAAATCACACTGTTTATCACGATGTTTTGCTTAAGTCTTTCAACCAACAAATCCTCTGGCACCATACAAAATATGCTTTCATTTGTAACCCCTGACATCCCACATGTTTAAAAGCTTTATAAATGTTACAACTCAATAATGGGGAAAATCTCGTTTTCCCTAAAAGCGATGAAATCTCTTCCCACGCCAGGAAAGAAAAGGTTTGCAGAGGCAGTTAAACGTGAAGCTGATGGCACCGCTAAAGAAGGGGTACAGTCCTCAAGCCTTTCTTCCTCCATTAGAAATTCCTCAAGACCAACAAAAAGTCCCTGCCAAAAAGTACACATTTGTGTGAGGCACAAAAATCTATACCCCGAGTCTCTATGTTGTATTTTTTATAATTAAATAAACTGAACCAGAGCTAATGAAATAGTCTCAAATTATTCTGAATCCTAGGCAATTACAGCTACAAATAAGTCAGTTGCTTCTCTTACCAAGGAGCCCATCAGAGACTTCCATGAAATGCAGAGAATTCTATGACAAGTGTAAATAACGTGGTGTGCTAGGTAATTTTCAGTTCGGGGGTGGGGAGAATATTTCTGGCTTTGAGCAACACACTAAAACACCACTTCAAAGAATCCTGGTTTGTCCCGGACACACGGGTCTGACCTGCTCCCTACACCAGATTCGTAATCCCTAAAGGAGATGATCAGATTTTGCACGGAAGCTGGAGTGAGCAGCCTGCAAACAGACCACTGTCACTCTACCGGTCCAGGCAGCAGATGGAAGCAGACAGACAAGTTCCACGAAGTTAGCGAGTTAGTAAAGCGAAGGCTAGTTGTGCATTATCAAGGGGGCGGAGAGGGGCTTCGAACTCCCGGCCGCCCCTGTTTTACCAACGGCACCTTTCCTGCCTTAAGGGGCAAAATGGGCCTGTGAGCTATTCAGAGACGAACTGTTGCGAGAAAACCGCCGGTGGACAGGAGAGAACAATTTTCTTGGTTCTGTTTTCCAAGGCACCACCCCAGAGCTGCCGGAGAAGACGCTGGGCACGAGAGGGGCAGGAACCTGGACGCGCAGCATCTCTGGGGTCTGGGGCACCGGAACGCCCACCTCTCTCGGGGATCTGCGGACTGTTCCCTTCTATTTTTCTTCCTTTAACTTTCCGCACCCCGCGCCCCCCACGTTCCCCAGTGCTGCCTGCACACGGGGCTGGGAGAAGCCGCGCGCCGGCCCCACCCTGCGAAGGGGACTCACCTGCGCGCTCCGACGCTGCAGGAAGGAGGGAAGGCGGGCAGGGGCGAGGCCCGGGCGGCCCGACGGGCTACGCGGGAGCCGGGGCGCCGCGAGGAGCGGGGGCCGGGGAGACAGCGGCGGGCTGCAGCCGGGACACAGTCCGCGCGGCTCCGGCCGCCCGCAGCCTCGCCACCACGCCCTCGACGCTCGCGGGAGCCGCAGCCTCGCCGGGGGCGCGAGCGGCGTCAGGCCCCAGTCGGGCTGCCGGCGTCGCGCGCGCGTCCCCGCTCCGCCCCCTCCCCCGGCGGAGCGCGCGCGGCGCAGGCGCCCGAGGTCGGCGGCCGGCAGGGGCGCGCCGGGCCGGGACGCCGGCAGGAAGCGGCCCCGCCCCTCGCGCGCGGCCTTGGGGGCGGGGCGGGGGTCTGACCGCGCGCGCGCGCGCGCTTGGAGGGCACAGCTGGGGTTGCTGATTCCCGGGCCGCGGGGCGCTGGGGCTGCTTTGCTAGAGCAGGGCTCTACGCACCCGACGACAGAGCCTTTGGCGCCCTTTTCGTCTCCCACCGTGGCCAGGAGTAGTTTCTCTCCTTCTCCCGTTGGCTCATGTGTCGGACGCAAGAGGAGTTAGTGGGAGTATTAGACTATGTACAGTGCGCCGCGTGCTTGGCGAGCTTTACCTCGTTTAACCTCCCGGTCACCGGCGAACCGGATATTATTAGCCAGCTTTTACAGACGTGCTGGCTTGCCCGAGGAGAGGCGGCGGCGGCTAGATGGGAGCTGAGCTGCAGGTAGCACCGAGGGTGCAGCTCCGCAGCCTGGTCTCTTCCTCGCAGTGGGATTCTGCCTCCGAATCCGCCGCTGCCGCAGCCTCCTTCCCCTCCGCCAGTTCTCCGGTGCCCGCTCCCTTCCCTCTTCTTCCTGTTTTACGAATAGAGCAAGCACCTAAGCTACTCAGTGAGTTGTCCAGAGTTACAAGGGTAGGCCTGGGGCTCTTTGGTCATCATCATCATCATCATCATTATGATATTTCCTTTTTCTTTTACCTTTTTACAAGCCATCTGAGCCAAGCTTGGAAGTGAACCTGTGCCTCTTCCCTTAGCTCCCAGAGTGGGAAACAGAGGCAGAGAACAGGAAAGGAATTTGTCTTAAGGATGTGCAACTGGAAGAAAATCAATTCTGATCATCCACCCCTAGCCCCCTCAGAGGCAAGGTAAAGCAAACCGAAGATTAAAATCCAGAAGCCAGCGTTGTCCGGCTCTCAGCACCCTAGACAGGGGGCAGGAAGAAGGGTTAAAGTGTCTAAAATACATCTAATGGCTGTCAGATTCACATTAAGGAGATGGGGTTGGATTATGGTCCCAATCATCCTAACGACTGACCCTGTGCCATCAGAGAGATCTCAGGCCTGGTTCCTGCTCATTGCTTCTGTTGTTGCTGCTGCTTCCAACCCTGCTGCCCCTGCTGGCGATCTTGACCTAACCAAGTTCTTCCCTTTTATTCATTTCACCAATTTTTATTGAGAGCCACTTCTTTCATCAAAGACACCCAAAGAAGTGCAAGAATTTTTCTTCTCTAGATGCCGCTAACCCAGCAACTTGGGCAAATAATTGAATTTTTAGGTGAAATGAGTTTGGGAACTGTTGCATTTTGCAAGGCTGCTTGAAGATCCATGATGCTTGTTAACAGAGAAACGGTTCTGGGAGGCCCTCATGTAAAAAGGCCCTGCAGCCTTGTTTAACCCAGCGTTCCCCTTGAGGTATTAGGCTGGGCCCTGGGCTGTTAAGCATAATGTCCACACAGATCTACCCCTTCAGGGGCTCACAGGTAGAGGAGACAGATGAGCAAATGCACTAATAGAGCATTTGCAAAGTGCTGACAAAGCAGAGGAAGAGGTGAAAAATTCTATTGGGAAAATGGTGGGAAAGATTTGCAGATAAGACAGTATTTGAGGAGGAGTTTTCTAGGCTGAGAATATGGGAAAGGGCATTCCATAGTAACAGCATATTTAGAGGCATGTAAATAAGTATAACTTCGTGTCGGTCTTTGGGGATCGGTATTAAGTATTATTCAAGAGGGTTTGTTTGGTTTTGTTTTGGTTTTGCATGTAGTAAACCCAGCTGGGCTAAGCAGCAAATGGAATTCATTGCTTCATGTAACAGAAAAGGTATGGATGGGCTCCAGGCAGACTGGATCTGGGGGCTTAAAACTATGACATCAGAACTTAGTCTTTTTTTTTTTTTAAGATTTTATTTTTAAGTCATTTCTACACCCAGCATGAGGCTCGAACTCACAGCCCCAAGATCAAGAGTCGCCTGCTCCACTACCTGAGCCCACCAGGTACCCCCAGATTCAGTCTTTATTTACTGCTTCCTGACAGTTTTCCTTTGTGTTGATTTTTCATTCTCAGGCTGCCTTTCTCCATGAGATGGCAGAATGACTGCTTATACTTCAAATCACGTTCTTACCAACAGAAAGACAGCTGATTTTCCTCGCAGCTATCAACAAGAGTCCTGGGACCGCCTCTTGTTGTTCGGACTTGGGTTACTGGTGCATCAGTAAACCACTCTCTTGAGAGAGGGGCCTGGGATATTCTGAATGCCCAGGCCTGGGGCCCATCTCACCTCTGGAGCTGAGGTGAGTCAGCAGCTCTCAGGTCTCAGAGGCTGAGAACTGAGGCAAGGCAGCTTCCTGTGAGAGGGTGTTTTCTGTTGGTCCTTCTAAGTGATGTACTCTCCACCCTTTTCCTTCCTGATTTGTATCTCAGTAGGCCGACCTGCGTAGATGGCTTCAGCAGATCCCTTCTCCTCCGGCTTCCAGTTGAATTTTTCCAGTAGAAGATGTTAGTAGGAGATCAGAGGGGTTGGAGGAAGAGGAAATGAGGGTGTTAGTCTACAGACCTCTTCCCTCCCAGGTTCCTGCAGGTTGGCTGCGTACACGCGCTGAGGCTTCTGTCAAGTGTCCTACAGATCTCGCCTCTAGTTATGCTAAGGTCTTTCTTTTGGTCTTCTCTCTGCGGGCAGCTTCAGGGTGGATTCCTTCTGGTTTCCCTCAAGCCTGCCCACACGCTTGTAAACAACTTTTAACGAATGCCCCTCAGATTTATCTTTTCCTGGAACCCTGATGGTTACATTCACCAAAGGTAATTCAAGTGTCTATTAGCTGCTCTGTCTATTACAGAGCAGGCACTGGCAATTAGAGAGTCATACTGGTTTGGTAAAGCTATGACAGTATTGCAGACCAAGGATGATAGTACCTTCGACCAGGGTCGCATTTGTGAAAAATAGTATGATCCTGACTGTATTCAGTTTTTTTCTAGATTTTATTATTATTTTTTTTACTTGAGAGAGAGAGAGCATGCTCGAGCACACAGATGGAGATGTGTGATGGCAGAGGGAGAGGAAGAAGCAGACTCCCTGACAAGCAGGGAATCTGATGCTGGGCTCGATCCCAGGACCCGGGATCATGACCTGAGCCGAAGGCAGATGCTTAACCCACTGAGCCACCCAGGCGGCAGCCCCTCCCCACCGCCACACCACTGTGTTCTAAAGGGAAAGTTAACAAAATTAGCTGATGAATCATGTGTAAGTAAGAGCATTTGAGAGGAGTTGAGGATGGAAGCATTTGGAAGACCTAGGTCTGGAGCCCAAGGTGAGGTCGTACTGGGCGTGGTGATTTGGAAGGGAGGTGTGATGCGTAGTTGAAATCATGCGCTCAGTTGGGATGAGAAGAGCGAGTGGAGTAGAGCGCAGCAAGAGCAAAGAACAGAATCCAGAACAGCATCAGGTCTTCACGGGGTAGGCAGAGGGTTGCCACCTCGTATCCATCAGCTAGGTTGTAAGCAACTGGAGAACAAGAATGGAAACTTCCACATCTTTCCTCTTTTCCATTGTGTCCGGCAAGGTGCTGGGAACACCCCTAAAATAAATGGTTCTTATGAATGAACTTTACACAGTTTCGCATTTCTAACACTCCCTCCTTCTCCTGTGGTCTGAGTCACAGGCGGAGGAAAAAAAAGAGAACGAGAACCTGATCCCTCGTGGCTCAGTTCACGGAAGGCTGCGGCAAAGTGGATAAGCATTTTGCTGTCCTGGGAAACACAAGCAGAACCTGTTGATGCTTTTAAAAGTTTTTTTTTTTTTTAAGATTTTATTTATTTATTTGACAGAGAGATCACAAGTAGGCAGAGACTCAGGCAGAGAGAGAGAGGGAGAAGTAGGCTCCCTGATGAGCAGAGAGCCCGATGTGGGGCTCGACCCCGGGACCCTGAGATCATGACCTGAGCCGAAGGCAGAGGCTCAATCCACTGAGCCACCCAGAAGCCCCAGAACCTATTGATTCTCAGCAGCTTAATGCCTGCCTTTCAGGAGAATTTCCAGACAGGCGATTTCATTCAAAATTTTGTGAGTCTCCTTTGATTAGATTTAAAAGTCAATACTTTTAGGAAGTCATTATGGAGGTAATAGAAGTAGTCAAAGATCTCTTTCTCACACTCATGCATTGCTGGTGGAAAAAATACAGCCATTCTTGGAAATCGTTTGCCAGTTTAGCAGTCTACATGTACACCTCCCCTATGACTCAGAAATTCTGCTCCTACTTAGACACTCAAGAGAAATGTAAGTGTAGGTATACACATGCACTGCTCTTAATATCTTAATTCATAATATCCTCAAACTGGAAATAGTCCAAATATCTATTAAAAGAAGAATGGAGAAACTCTGGTATAGTCAAACAAGGAAATAGTACACAGTCATAAAAAGGAATGAACTACTGATACCCACAGCAACATAGATACATCTCAAAAAAAAAAAAAAAAAAAAGGTTGAGCAAAAGAAACCAGATACCAAAGAGTTGTGGATGTCATTCCATTCGTAAGACAATCAAGAGAAGGCAAAACTCATCTCTGGTGATATAGTCAGAATAGTTTCTACTTCTGAGGGGTTAGATTGAGTAGAAAGGGGCTTGAGAGCACATTCAGGGCTTATGGGAAATTTCTTTCCACACTGTACATTCAACACATACTTATTGGATATCTGCCACTTGCCAGGCACTGGTCAGGGCATTGGGAATATAGCAGGGAACGAAACAGGCCATGGTCCTGCTTTTATACAGATCTACCTCAACTCTTCGTTGGCTGCACGATATCAATGGATTCTTTTTTTTTTAACTCCCTTTAAAAAAAAAGATTTTATTTACTTATTTTTAGAGAGAGAGAGGACACAAGCAGGGGAAGCATCAGGCAGAGAGAGAAGCAGTTTCCCTGCTTAGCAAGGTGCGCAAGGTGGGACACGATCCTGGGACCCTGGGATCATGACCCGAACCAAAGGCAGACACTTAACTGACTGAACCACTCAGGGCCCCCCTCAATGTATTTTAAATAGAAAAAAAAAAAAGTGGCCTGTCTTTAAATATGGATAAGGACAAGACAGGAACTTTCTTCTACCCTTTGAGTTGCTTATGGAAATGTAGCAAAATATAGTGGAAAGAGCCTGGGATTTAGGGGGTCAGCTCCACTATTAAATAGTTCTGTGGTCATTGAGAAGGCTCATTAAACCTACTAAACCTTACTTTTCTTGTGCGTCATATGGCATCAATGATACCTGCTTTGCAGGGTTGTTTTATTAAGTACCAGACACAGAACAGATGCTCAGTAAATACTAGTTGGTTTATAATCAGTTTATAATTAAATTTTATTCAAGGCAGCAGTATTTTGCTTCCCTTGCAGCTACGTATGATTTAATTTTGCCCAATGAGATATGAGCAAAAAGAAGCTGACTTAGCTGGGAAGAGGTCCCTCTTTGCTCTTCTACCATTTCTCTTTCTTCTAGCCTGTGATGTGAATGTGATGGCTGGAGACCCAGCAGCCATTTTGGATCAAGAGGTAACCCTGAAGATTGAATGCTGAGATGGTGGATCAAAAAGATGAGGAGCCTGAATCCCTTGTGATACTGGAACTGCCATGCCAGCCCTGAGTTGCCTATATCTAGACTGCCTTCACTTGGGAGAGAAATGTTGTTGGGTGTCTATCACAGCCAAACCAAATCCCCACTGATAGACCCTTTAAGTCGTCCCACCATCTAGTCTGTTCATTGATATATCCTTAGCTCCTTTAACAATATCAGGTTCTGATACTAGTAAGTGCTCAATAAATGCGGAAGAGAGGAAGGGAGGGTGGAAATAGAGCTGCTTCTGATTATGGGAGAGCACATAATGAAAAAGGAAGAGGACTGAAGATAGAAGCCTGCCTGCCCATTCAATTGGTCTCTCTCTCTCTATCTTCTCCCTTCCACCCATCAGACTCAGTCTTTATTTGTATGCACACAGATATGTGCATCTGGGTTTACTAGATATTCAAATTCCCAGTCTGCCACACACTCTAGATCTCCTATGGGATTTGCCTCACAGATGGTACCTTTTACTGAAGAGCCTTAAATTAACCAGCTTCCCTCATAACATCCTCATTTGTCTCCTGCTCCTGGAAAATCAGTCATGCCCCCAACAAGAGCTGCAACAGGATCCAGTCGCTTACGGGAGGAGTGGACCTTCTTACTAGTACCACATTCAGCATTGGTTGGGCCATGCATCGTGTATATTTTTGATATTTTTAATTTTCCCATTATAAAAATTAATCTTGCCCTATATAGATAATTTGAAAACAAAGGATAAATATGAAAATCACTCACAACCTCATGGTCTAGGGAGAACCACTGTTCAATATTTTGGTATATTTCCTTCCAATCTCTTTAGTAAGGTGAGGTATATCATTAGAATTGTTCAGTTTGGATCTCCCACTTATTTTGCTTCACATTACATTGCAAAGTTTCTTTGTGTTCTAAGATACTATTCTGAAGTATGTTTTTGATGGCTAGTGATATGCATTGTGTATATTCCATTATTCATCTAATCGTTCATTGTTGGAATCAAGTTTTTTTAGGATTTTCTCTTCTATAATTAACTAAACAACAAGGGCCTTTTAAAAAAAGATTTATGTATTTGAGAGAGAGAGAGCACGAGTGTGCACCCATGTGGGGTTGAGGAGGGGCAGAGGGAAAGGGAAAGAGAACCATAAGCTGACTCCCTGCTGAGCACAGAGGCTGATGGAGAGCTTGATCCCAGGACCCTGAGATCATGGCCTGAGCTGAAATCAAGAGTCAGCTGCTTGACCAACTGAGCTCCCCAGATGCCCTCAACAAATATATATATATATATATATATATATATATATATATATATATATATGTATACTTTATATATAAATATATTGTTACATTTATGATTTTTTTCCCTTAGCAAATTTCCCAGAAGAGGTTACAAGGCAAAGAGGCATGAACATTTGTAAAACTCTTCTTGGAAATTGACAAAATGCATTTCAATAAGTTGTACAAATCATATACTCCCACATCCTCAGTGTACATCTTACCACATCATTAATAACATCGTATTTTGTATTAAATTTTAAAAGCCTTTCCTGTTCGGTCAGCAGAAACAACTCCGTGACATCTTGACTACTGGAGAGGATGAACATTTTTTCATGTGTAATTATGAGCTATCAACATTGTATGATTGATGGTAAGAACATCTATACTGAAGGTAGTAATCCTGTGATGATCATACTTGTTGACATTTTCCTTTTTTTTTTTTTTTAAGATTTATTTATTTGAGATAGAGAGTGGTGGACAGGAGGGACAGAGGAAGAGGGAGTGTCTCGAGTAGAGTCCTTGCTGATCCCAGAACCTGACACAGGGCTCAGTCTGATGACCCTGAGACCATGACCTGAGCTGAAACCAAAAGTTGGACACTCAACTGCCTGTGCCCCCCGTGTGCCCCTGTTGGCATTTTTCTTAGTTTGTGTCTTTCCTTTTGAGTTTTTCTTTCTTCTCCTTCTCCTTCTTGTTCTTCTTCTTTGATATATAGATGTTTTTAAAGTTTCATTTGAAGGTAAATGTATCTTTTACCCTCATAATTTCTTCCCTCGCTTTCTTTCTTACAGGCATCTCGTTAATGGGGACCTTCATTTTGGGGGATGATTTCTATTTTTTATATTTACCACTTTAGTTCAAGTGAAATTTATTTTACTATAAAAATATGAGGTAAGACTCTGACTTAAATTCTTTTTTTATAGATATTTTAAAAATCTTTAAGTAATTTCTACACCTAATGTGGGGTTTGAACTCATAACCCTGAGATCAAGAGTCCTATGCTCTACCTATTGAATCAGCCAGGAGCCCCTTAAGTTCTTTTTTCAATGATTGTAACATTAATGATTAAAGGATCCATTTAACCCACTGCTTGTATGTATACAATTTAGTATATATAAAAACACAGGGCGCCTGGGTGGCTCAGTTGGTTAAGCAACTGTCTCCGGGTCAGGTCATGAACCTAAAGTCCTGGGATTGAGTTCCATGTCTGGCTCTCTGCTCAGCGGGGAGTTTGCTTCTCCCACTGACCTCTCTCTCTCTCAAATAAGTAAATAAATAAATAAAATCTTAAAAAAATAAAAATACAGTACATATATATTTCTGGTTATTTCTTCTGTTTCATGGATCCAACTGTTAATAGAAACTGTTTTGATCATTGTAGTTTTCTTTTCTGGAAGAGAATGTCAGGGCATGGATATTTTCAAATACATTTCAGAAAAGTTTTACCATTTTATACCACCTCCTTCCTGTCTCCCTCTTCCCACACCCCTCAAACTGCAGCAGGATTCCAGAGAGCCAATCTCAGGACAGCAGGCATAGTCCCTAAAAGTCTTTGGAAAACTGCATTCACATCCGGCTTGTGCTACTGACTAGTTCTTGAACCTTGAGCAAATCTCACACACTTTTCTCTTCAGCCACATGGAAATAACAGTGGTACCTCCCTCCGAAGACAGTTTTGAGGCTCAGACAGTTTATTGAAAGGCTCAGTGGGTTGAGCCTCTGCCTTCAGCTCAGGTCATGATCTCAGGGTCCTGGGATCGAGCCCCGCATCAGGCTCTCTGCTCAGCGGGGAGCCTGCTTCCTCCTCTCTTTGCCTACCTCTGCCTACTTGTGTCTCTCTCTCTCAAATAAATAAAATCTAAAAAAAACAAAGCGGGGGGATTAGCGGCTCCTCATACCAGTAGCATCACACAGTATTTGTCCTCTTGTGTCTGGCTTATTTACTCAGCACACTGTCCACAAAGTCTGGCCATGTGTCAGTATGTCCTTCCTTTTCAGGCTGAGTAATCCACGCGGGCACCACATGTTATCTGTCCACTGGTCCGCTGATGGACGGCTTGAGCGCCTTCCATCTTTAGCTGTCTTGAAGAGAGCTACTCTGAACCTAGGTGTGTTCATATCTGAGCCCCTGCTTTCAGTTCTTTTGTGTATATGCCCAGAAGGGGACTTTCTGGATCACCTGGCCATCTAGTTTTAGTTTTGGGAGAAATCACCACAAGGTTTGCCATAGGGGCTGCACGTTTTACATTCCTCCTGCTGCAGGTGCACGGGGGTTCCCACGGCTCCACATCCTTGCCTATGTGTGTGCATTTCACTCTTTCTTTTGGAGGGGATGAAAATGTTCTCCAATGGACTGTGATGACAGTCACACATATGTGTGGATAGACTAAAAACCACTGAGGTGTATAATTTAAAAAAAAATTTAAAGATTTTATTTATTTATTTGACAGAGAGAGATCACAAGTAGGCACAGAGACAGGTGAGAGAGATGGAGGAAAAGCAGGCCCCCTGCCGAGCAGAGAGCCCGATGTTGGGACTCGATCCCAGGACCCTGGGATCATGACCTGAGCTGAAGGCAGAGGCTCAACCCACTGAGCCACCCAGGCGTGTATAATTTAAAGAGGGTGTTGCATGGTGTGTGAATTATGGCAATAAAGCCGTTGAAACAAAGCAAGAGGAGGGGCCCCATCCAGTTGGGCTTCCCACCTGGAGGAGGGCATGCTGATGTCTCTGGGGAGTGGGGGCCATGAAGCTGCTCGTGCAAGTGTTGGAAAGAACTGGAAAACTAGACTCCATTGCTGCTCTGCGAGGGGAGGGAGTGTCCCTGGAAGATGCGCACAGGGACAGGAACTAGGAAGGAGCAGCCGCTTCTTCCTGCAGCCTCTTGGTTCCCCTCACAGGTGGGCAGGGGGCAGCTGGCCCAGCGGAAAGGTGGCATGTAGGGTTCCAGCCCCAGCATCCCAATGCCTTCCCCGAGAAGGGCAGGTTTGGGTCCGAGAGAAAATAGCTTAATGACTTGCTGTCTTAATCGGTTCTGGTTGCTATAATAAAATACCATAAACCAGGTGGCTTATCAAGAACAGACATTGATTTCTCAGTTCTGGAGGCTGGAAGCCCACAGTCACGGCGCCAGCGTGGTCGGGTTCTGATGACCGCCCTCTGTCTGGTGATGGCCGTCTTCTTCCGCGCCCTCACATGGTAGGGAGAGGGCAAGCTGACTCTCTGGCCTCTTCGTGTAAGGGTACTAATCCCACTCAGGAAGGGGTAGAATGTGTGCATATCAATAAGTGAAAATACCAACAGTTGAGTTCACCTTGTGCAGGCTTTCCACTGTCCTGATAAGAACAAAATATGTCTTCACGTATAGGCGATGAAGTACGAGACGTCTAATACCAGCGATTCCCATAGGAGAGAAGTGCTCTTCTGCTTACATTTAAAATGGGTATTGCGGGCATCTACGTGGCTCAGTGGTTTAAAGCATCTGCCTTCGGCTCAGGTCATGATCCCAGGACCTTGGGATCGAGACCCGCATCGGGCTCTCTGCTTGGCGGGGAGTCTGCTTCCCCCCCCCCCCCCCCGCCTCTCTGCCTACTTGTGATCTCTGTCAAATAAATAAATAAATAAAATCTTTTTAAAAAATGAGTATTGCATGAAATAAAAAATGAATGGTAAAAAGTTGTGCCTTTGATGGTAATTTTCCTGCTCTTTGAGCAAGGGATCCCTGCATTTTCACTTTGTGCTGGGTTCTGGGAGTTGGGGAGCTGACTCTGCAGCCATCCTAGTTTGGATTGGAAAAATCCTTGGTCTCTGCCTTCCTCTGAACTCTTTTCTTTCCTCATGGCCCACCCTGGGCATCGGGTCAGGCTAGACCCACGCTCTGGGGCCACCCTCCCTGCTTCCATGGCCTTCCCTGGTTCTCTCGCCTCCTCCTTAGTCCTGACCCTGTGGCATTTCCTCATGGCTCCCTGCACTCTGACACTCTCATACTAACTCATACTAACTCTTCTCATACTATGTGCCTTATGCTGACTCCTTCGCAAGGACTCTCCCTTTTGTTCATTGGTGCATGAAGGTACCTAGCACATAATCAGTGCTCAAAAATGCTCTTTCACTTAAAAAATTTTTTCCCACGTTTTATGATGAAAATTTCAAGCATACATAAAAATCGAGATAATAATTTAAAGAACACTTGTGGACCATGGCCCTCTTTGTCTACAGTATCCTGTCTTCTGTTTCATCTCACTCATTTGTCTTTCCCTTTTGTGCTGATGGGTTTCCTCAAATGCCTTGTGATTCTTGATCACCAGCTCCCAGTTAGGAATAAAGAGCTGTCTTGCTTTCTGTGGGGAGTTGGTGTGGATCTCCTTCGCAGTTGTCTGGATCTGTGGACCCCAACCAAGGCCTACTGTCCCCTGAATGTGAGGGGTGATTTTTTTTTTTTTTTAATCTCTGAGGAAGTGAGCCGGGGCTGTCCATGGCCTCGTGGGTTGGGTCCCAATTCCGTCAGACCTCTCCTCCAACCCAGAGACATGGCACCAGCCTTGGTTTCAACGTCTCTGAGGTTAAGCTTCGCAAGGGCCCCTCCTTTAGACAGAACATCTAAGTTTTAATAATTCCAACCTCTTCCTCATCTTCCCCCAGCCCTTGGTTGTTGCCTCTATGAACCTCGGCATTCTCTCCATCCCCTTTCCACTACCTAATTACCAACTCTTTCTGTTCAGTTCTCTTTTCCAGCAATGGGTGTGGTTCTGGTCTTCTGACTGGTCCCTGATTGATTTACTTAGGTACTAAGTGCTCCAAGGGAAAGAAAGATGGCGTGTCCCAGGCCACCGAGAAGATGGACAAGCCGATGCTCTCACACCACTGCAGACTCAGGGACAGTTACATTCAATGCTGAACAATGAATAAAGTATTGAGAAGTAAAAGCATTATTGCCTATTGATATAGCAAGCACTGGATTTAAAATACACGGAGAGAGGGATGCCTGGGTGGCTCAGTCAGTTAAGCTGCTGCCTTCGGCTCAGGTCATGATTCCAGGGTCCTGGGATCGAGTCCCACATCGGGCTCCCTGCTCATAAGGGAGCCTGCTTTTCTCTCTGCCTCTGCCTGCCACTCTGCCTGCTTGTGCCTTCTCTCTCTCTCTGACAAATAAATAAATAAATAAATAAATAAAATCTTTAAAATACCCGAGTGACTCTGGGGTCAGTTATATCTGGGTTTGAATCCAGGTTCTGCCACTTACATGCCAAGTGGCCCTGAGCAAATGGCGGAACTTCTTTGAGCCTCTGTTTCTGTGTCTGTAAAACAAGGGCCGAGCAGCTTCCTGGCAGAGCTGTTGCGAGGAGGGAACGAGACAACACGGGTAGAGGATGAGCTCAGGACATGGCGGTGGTTGTGGAGCATAGGCTGTGGCGGGACTTAACGCTGCGGTAGAAGAGGAAGAGGCCGGAGATCTGAAGACCTGGGTTCTAGTCCCGCGCCTGGAGCTAACTGGCTCGCGAATCCCTCTGAGGGCCCCCCTTTCCCAACATGTGCAACCCCACATTTGAGTCACAACTCTGGTTTCCTAATGCCGGTATCATCTAATGGGCCTGCAACCAAATGAGGCCAATCACGACTCAGTTTTTCAAAAAGCTAAATTATTCAGCTTAAAGGATTATCCATTACTGTGAGATTTTGCCCTTCTTACCATTTGGGTGTCAATATCCTGTTTTAATGAGATGATAATATGGTAGGGTATTTTTTTTCCTTTCGATGTCCTTATTTGGTAAAATATGAAGTATGAGTAAGAACAATGATAGGAGACTTGCCCTACCAGATACGGAAGCACAGCCTCAGTTAAAACCCTCAATAATTTAAACAGCGTATCAGTGGTGAACGGATAGGCAGACGGTTCAGTGGAACAGAGTGGAGAGTCCAGAAAAATAGAGAAATCTAAAATATTATAGAAATGGCACCTCAATTCAGTTATGTTTACAAAATACATAGAAAAGGACATATTTTTTAAAAAAAATTTTAAAGATTTATTTATTTTGAGAGGGTGAAGGGGGAGGGGGAGAAAGAATCCCAAGCAGACTCCCCACTGTGCACAGAGCCCTACATGGCGCTTGGTCCCACAAAATTGAGATCACAACCTGAGCTGAAACCAAAAGTCAGATGCTTAACTGATTGTGTCACCTGGGTGCTCCTAAAAGGGCATATTTTTAAGAAATAATTGGATTATATGTAAAATAAAATACAGAAAACAAACAAAAAGTTTTTCCTCATAGTAAAAAAAACTATAAGCAAATCAAAAAGCAAATAGCAAACTTTGGGGACTATTTTCAGTTCACATCACAAAGAAAGGGTTAATCAACGCAAAATAAAATTGTATGTTCAAGGCCCTCAGAGGCCCACAGAGCCATAGACTGTGGGCCAAGACTGTGGACAGTTCACAGAAAAGGAAACACAAATGTGTATAAACACATGCAAAGACATTTAGTGTCATTCACGTGAAGGGAAATGTCTGCGACTTGAACATTTCGGTAGAAGATGACATTTGGGCGAAAGGATAAGCACCTATGTAGTTGCTTGAATCAGTCTGGGATGCTTACACAGATCAGAGTGCAAGGGACTCCTGCAAAGACAGATTTCTGGTCCTGTTGTTTTCATGACCAACAGGTTTCTGGAGGAATTAAAGATGGGCTTTGTGGAGGTTTTGTTTTGTTTTGTTTTAACTTATAAAGTAATCTTGAGAATTAAGCACACGACCGTTTCTAGGGTGCGCTCTTGAAGATCCACATTTCTGCGTCAACAGGAGAAGGCAGCCTGCAATATTTGCCCCGCGATGAGAATCTTCTATCATTATACTGGCCTCTTGGTCCATTCAGGCTGCTGTTAACAAACACTTCCATAGACTGGGTGGCTTCAACAAACGAACATTTTCTCACAGTACGGGAGGCTGGGAATTCCAAGATCAAGGTGCCAGCAGGTTGTCTAGTGAGAACCTGCTCCCTGGTTCAGGTCTTCTTGCTGTGTCCTCACTTGACGGAAGGGGCGAGGGAGCTCTCTTTTTATAAGGGTGCTGTGAGATAACGGAAAATGCACATATTGGTCTCTGCACCCTGTCGCTGGCACAGAGCTCCTAAAACCCTTGTGATTTCCTCAGTGGTAAGAACACTCAGAGCAACTCTCGTTCTAAAATTGTCTTTGATCTTGTTCCTGACTTAGGGCCCCTGAACTTTGTAAGTTTGTGAGTGAGACGAGCACTAGGAGTGTGTTTTTTTCTTTTTTTTTTAAGATTTTATTTATTTATTTGAGGGAGAGCGAGAGATCAAGCATGAGTAGGGGGAGGGGCATGGAGAGAGAAGCAGACTCCCCAGTGAGCAGGGAGCCTGAAGTGGGGCTTGATCCAGGGACCCCGGAATCATAACCCAAGCCAAAGGCAGATGCCCAACTGACTGAGCCACCCAGGCACCCTGCATATTTTGTTCTATAGAGGCAATGCCGGGTGGGCTCTTGGATGGCTCCTGGGTGGGCTGCTCACTAGAAAAGCCAAATCCTGATTAGAAGATGGAATTTTCAGCCCCGCCCTCCAACCCCGGGAGAGGGGAGGGGCTAAAAACTGACTTACTAATTGCTCAGCCTCCATAAAGTCCAGTCACACAAAGAGGTGGGCAAAGACATCCACAACGGGAAGTCGAATGACCTCAACTCCCCGGGGACAGAAGCTCCTGTGGTCAGGACGCCCCCATTGCTTCAGCATAATGTAACAACCTGATGGGATGCTAAACATAGTTGCAAGACTTCACACCTCTTAGCTCATCTGAGCCTCATAATAACCCTTAGGTTGATCCTGTTACTGTCCCTATCTCACAGATGTCACAGATGAGGCTTAGAGAGTTACCAGTAACTTGCTATTGCCACACAGCTAATAATGGAGTTGGAATCAAACTGAAGCAATTAGCTACAGAGTCTATAGCCGTAACTACTGCAGGAAAAACAAAAAAGTGTTTAATTCAGCCTTCACTGCAATCATGGGCATCTCTAGGACCGTAATACTACAGGAGCCACTAGCTATGTGTGGTACTCGAATTTAATTAAATTTAAATAAAATTAAAAATCTAGTGTCTAGGATGCACTTGCCACATTTAAAGCGCTCGATAGCCACATGTGGTTAGTGGCTGCGGTCCTTGGCAGCAGACACAGAACAGAACTTTCCGTCACCGCTGAAAGTTCTGCTGGACAGCACTATTCCCGACAACTTTAGAAAGTATTAGCCAAACATAAGACTCGAACTAAATAGGTGTCACATGGTCTTTTTTTAATTAAATACCACTTCATAATATTATTTGCACCTAACACACACATTTTTTGAAAAATAAGACATGCTATATCAGTCATGGAGTTAACAAAATATAAGCATCCACATGGAATATATTCTAAGGTGACTTCAGTTACACAGCTTCTCAGAGAAACACACAGTTCTTTTTTTCTTTTTTTTGCCCATTAGCCACTGTTGGACCAGATATGGAATTCACAAGAAGGCGGGGTGGAGGGTCTCCAGCTCTACCCTGATGGATGTCCTGTGTATACCAGTACCACCAAGCTGGCTGGTTTCCCCCGGAAAAACAGCGGAAACGTCGGTCCTCTCTTCCCTACCCAGCAATCAGTTTCACGCTGCAAAGATCCCACGTGACCTGAAGTTTAATGCAATGGCCTCATCAGATGCGTCTTCAAGGGAGGGGTCCGGGGAGGGTCTGAGCTCTCATTAAAGCCCACTGGGACCAGTCTTAGATCTGGTGCTAATGTCTGATTAGAGAATCCAGAGTCCCAGTCTTTAGAAGAGGCGGACAGAGTGGAGTGCAGAGAGAAGACCAGGGAGCAATGGGAGGTTTGAACCCAAGTTTGGTGACCTTGCTTTAGGTACTGGCTGCTAGGAAAGAGAGAGAGGCATGCTTCTTAACATGGCTTGGAGCATTCCAGAGGACTTGGGAATCTCAGAGCCAGGAGAAAAAAAATAAAGAAACTGGGCTGTGAGTAAAAAGTTGATATCCACCCCCACGTCCCCTGTCCTAACAGCAAGTGCCACCAGTAAACAGTCCATTTCTACTTGGAGACAAAGGGTGGGAGAAAATAGCCCCAGACAGACTCAGAACTCTGGAGTCCAAGGCCCCAGATCAGCTGCTCTCCCAGAGTCCCCAGGGGCCTACCCCGGCTTCCCGTCAGGAAACTGTCCTGTGCTCTCTGCTCAGACTTCCTGTGCTCAGCTTCAGAGGACAATGCCATCACCCACAACCAGCAGGCAGAGGCGGCCCAGGCCCCAGAGATAGGGGCTGGTGGTACCGAAAACATGACAGTCAGCTGACCTGAAACTGAAACACGCTTTTATCCATTCCTCTCATTCTTGCCTGGCTCGAGACCAAAAGGCGCATAACCAAAAAAAAAAAAAAAAAAGGGAATGGGCGGAGTGAGGTTGGAGCACATAAAACCCCAGAATGATCACCTGGTCTGACATACTGAGATGGCTTCCCTGCTCACCTTCCTTCCTTTTTTTAAAAAAAGATTTTATTTATTTATTTAATTGACAGAGAATGGGAGAGAGAGAGAGAGAGAGAGAGAGCGCGCATAAGCAGGGGGAACAGCAGTGGGAGAGGGAGAAGCAGGCTTCCTGCCGGACAGGGAGCCCAATGAGGGGCTCAATCCCAGGACGCCAGGATCATGACCTGAGCCGAAGGCAGAAGCTTCATGACAGAGCCCCCCCCCCCCGGCGCCCCTGCTCATTTTCCATTTATCCACTCTGCCCTCATCCTGCCCACCTTAGAAAAGTCACTTGGAAAATCTGAAGAACAGCAAAATCAGGTTTTAGTTCCCCTTTTTTGTTTTGTGCTGGTGGGCTTACAGCTTGACCTTGAAAAGTGACTTTTATTGCCCCTATATAGAATATAATTCCCTATACTCTGCATAAAGCTTCTTTTCCAATCAGTGTTGATCCTGCTGTTCTCTCTTAAGAGTCATCAATGGCTCCCATGCTCCCTGAGATACACCTTGATCTCCTCTAGCTGGCATTCGAGGCCTCCATGAGCATCCACTGCTTATCTTTCCAGCTTATCTCCCACCATCCTCTCTATCTCTCTTCTTTGCCAACACCCACTCCCCATCTCTGCCCCTTTGCAAATGCTGGCCCCTCTGATGGGGGCAGAGGGAGGTGGTCACCCTACTCACATCTTTGCAAGATTTGCCCCCATTGATGAGCAAAGCCCGAATCATCACCAGTTCTTTTTGTTTTTTAATTAATTAATTTAAAATTTTAAAACATTTTTAAGTATTTTAAATTTTGAAAATTAACTATTTAAATTTAGATTTATTATTTTAAATCTATACCACACATGGGGTTTGAACTCATGACCCAGAGATTAAGAGTCACATGCCCAACCGACTGAGCCGGCCAGGTGCCCCCAAAATCATCTTGGGTTCTGAATAACCTGCTCTGGGCCTGACCTTTAGCAGGGCTTCCTTAACCATCCTTTTTCTGTGGGCCATGGTTGCTGTGCCCACCCCCCTACCCTCCCTGTTGTATCTTCCGTTGCGGGTCTGCAGGGCAGAGACCATGGCTGTTCTTTGTAGCCCTCACCATCCAAATGCTTATTTATTTAGTTTTTTAAAAGATTTTACCCATTCACTTGAAAGAGTGAGAGAGAGAGAGAGAGAGAGAGAGATCACACACAAGAGTGGAGAGGGGGGCAGAGGGAGAGGGAGTAGCAGACTCCCCACTGAGCAGGGAGCCTGACAGGGGACTGAGCCAAAGGCAGACACTTAACCAACTGAGCCACCCAGGCGCCCCCATCCAAATGCTCAGTAAAACACAGCAAATGCGTCACAAATATTGTTGAACTGAGTGGATATGTATCCTGAAGAAAAAAGGTCATTGTCTGCTGCTTTCTTAGGCATGTCAGACACAATACCGAAGTGGTTATCACAAGCAACAGATGCCAGTTTTCAAAGTCAAGGTAGTAAATCGGTATGAAGCACAATCCATAAAGGTTAATGATCTATCAACACTGGTCTATTAACACTGTTATCTCGCCTATTAGTTAAAGAGTGCCTAGGGAAACAGTAAGGGTCGTTGGAAGTAGTAATCATGGGATGGATAAATGCCTCGGATCCTATGGGAATTATTTGACCTGCTAAAGGAGCCCTAGACAGGAAACAAGGTAGGGTAATAACAACTTTCCAGGAGGGGTGTGGCGCCCCAGGTTTTCACAGCCCATCTCTCTCAATTTCAAGGTGTGTGCTCCTTGGATGGCCTGCATCAGAATGACCTTGCTGTCCGTTAAGAATGTGGACTCTTTTTCCTCCCTGTCATTCCCACGAAGGAATGGGTGTAGGGGTGTAGGAATCTGCATTTTAAACACACTCCCTAGGGGATCATTATGCTCAAGTCCGCAAACCCTTCTGTCATTCTCAGAAGTCTATAGTCAGTCCAGGAGAAGATAATTATGGATGTAGCCAGAAAGAAAGCAGCAATCCCTTACCAAGAATGCCCGCTTTCCCAGACATATGCACATGGTGCGACCTAAAGGGTCTCGGTCAATTCCAAGGAAATGAACCAGTAATTCAAGTTTGGTTTGATGGAGAGAGGATGGGGGCTGTCTGCAGTAAGCACTCCCAAGCCTCCCAGGGGGCACTGGTGGGCAGGAACACACCCATGAAACAGCCAGATTTTCTGCCTATCCTTTTGTAAGTGGCACATTCACTTTTTGTAAGATGAAAAGGGATTTTTCTTCCTTTATGGGCTAACGCATCATTACCCCTTATTTCCTGTCCTTATTTCCCTCCTTCTCTTAATTCTTAACCCGGGGCGGTGGGGCGGGGGGACGGGGTTGGGAGGAGAAAAGCAATTACATAGTTCACAGAACCAAAACCAAATTAGTTTTCAGAGCAGATCTAATACAAACACACCAAGCATGTTTTCTCCGGAAGGGCACAGACCACTGGAAGGCAGAAGTGTATTTTCTACAGGTGAATGATAGGATGTTCCCAGGGCTGACCTTACTATGCTTCAGGATGACAGCACAGATGTTAGTGGAAATGTGGAATGATGAATGAGATGGGGAAGATTAGATTCTGAGGTCTCTAGCCTTTCACGGGATGTGGAAAAGTGAGAGCGGAATGTCTGCCTTGCTTTAGCCCCGAGGAACGCGGCAATCTTTGGTCACTGCCAGAGGAAGCTCAGTTACTATCCTTAGGGATCATGACTGCTTTCCCAAGCGGGCTGGACAGAACCAGGCAGAGTCTGAACTCTGCACTCCCTCCGACCCCGGGGAAGGGGGAATACAGGTTTCATTCCCCTCCCCCCACCCGGTCATCTGAAACCTCTGAGACCAAGATAATATATTCTTTGCCAGAGACAAAGGGTCTCCGAGATCCCCTTCTAGAGAGTTCTCTGTTTAAAAAAAAATAAGAACTTGAAAGGCAAACTTTAGGATTCAGGGTCGAACTGCTCACTGTCGGCCTGACTTGAGAGCAGTTATAAATGGAGGGAAGGGCAGTCTCCTTCAAGGCGGGCTCATTCCTTCTTGGTGTGTTCCAGGACTCGGTAGGGCACCCCAGAGGCACCCCCGGAGCTGTGTTCCTCTTGCATGACGGGCAGCGTGGCGGGAGCGTAGATCTCTGAAACGTTGTCGTTGTTTTCCAGGGCCCCATAGGAAAAAGAAGCTTTGAGGTCAGGCTGAACTGTCATTCCCTTGTCATGCATGTTTTGCATACCTGAAATGAAATCCATGTTCTCCAAATCATTATGCGGCAAGGGGGCCCAAGGATGCTGCATCTCCCTCTACCTACCACGGCCTGATTACAGGGCTCGGGTGCTAATCACGTGCCTTGCCAAGCTTCTGAATGCTTTAGATTAAAAAAAGAGCAACCATAAATGTATGCTAGAAATATTATGGTTGCCAAGCAACAGGGATGAATCTTCAGGAAACAGGCACACAGACCAGTCCCTGTCAAGAGAAGCCTGGGTTGGTCTAGAGTGAGGCGGGAGTGTGTGCTTGGGTCCCAGGAGAAGCACAATCAGCACTGTGCTTCGAACGTGGTAGATGCCAATACTTTACTACCGAATTAAACCAGGATCATTATCCCCTGGAGGGAAGAGGGTAACTTCCATGTCACGGACACCTGGTGGGGACACAATGCATCGTGACACTCAGAACGAGATCTGACCTTTAACACTGAACATCGCTGATCTGCAGAGAGGGGAGGTATGATACAGCTTGCTGCTTTTGAGCACGTGTGGACGCTGGATGTCTACTTACAGTCGAGAACAAAGACTTTAATCATTAATTCCATTAGTCTTACTCAGCAAATCCTCCTGCATGTGGGCCCTGGGCTTAGAGGCCAGCTCTCTTCCTGGCAGGGAACGGAGATTTCAAATTCTCTTACCCCCAGGCTGTCCTATGAAACTGAACGCCAAGTGTCCTCCGTGAAACTATGATGATAACAGCAGGTGCTAGACTATTCCCTCTGCCCAGGCTCTGAGCTGAGGGTTTAGATCAGGACGGTACCAACAGCAAGCGTGAGAATAGCTAACAGGTACCGAGTGTTGAGTTGGGGACAGACCCCGCTCTAACCAGCTGAGAGGTTTTCTCTCTTCTGATCCTCATAACTACTGATAAGGAAAATGAGGCACTTGGAGGTCAGGTACCTTGCTTGAGGTCATCAAGATGGCAAGTGGCCGGGCTGGGATTCAAACTCAGGTGGTTTGAACGCTGAGGACCATGCTCAGCTGGAATGCTGTATGGCCTTCCTAGGAGCTTCCACCGAATGCCCCCCAGATCCCATCCTCATCGTCTGGGTAAGAAAACGGATTCTGAATGGTGAGGTTAATTGCCGAAAGTCACAGAACTGAGATCAGACACCACAGACCATGGCCTTGTGACTCCATGAGTGGCCTGGGGAGACTCTATGCTTTCACACAGCACTAGCCTTAGCTCAAGAGCATCAGACGGGTACGGTCTACATCTGTGGTTTGGATTTTGGGATGGGGGCACGCTTGGGAGAAGTTGAGGGGTGCCTGTTGGCTTACCAGGCACAGTTTAGCTCCTGGATTTTTTTTCATAGTTCCTCAGCCAAAGAGCACCAGGATTACACCTAGAGTCTAACAGATGTGGCTTTATCATTCATTGCCATGAGAGAGTTGTCCACCGTGGGGAACTGTGGGATGCCTCAGTAGGAGGGTGTTAGAAAAGTCAGGATTTGTGTTAGGTGATTTGGGAGAGGGTTTAAGGAAGCTGGGCTAGGCTTTGGATTAGATGCTGTCGGGAAGTGGGACCAGTTTAGTAACTGGGAATCTTAATAATTCTTATCTAGATGGAGAGAAGGCCGTGTAGGCTCAAGCTGTACTTGGTAAAGAGGTGCCAGTCCCCCGTGGTTCGGTCAACGGTCACGTTTCGTCTGCATTCATAAATGACAATGGAGTGGCCCTGTTTGTATCTGGTCTATCATGGTCGAAGTGCCCCTCTCTGACGCTGAAGTTCTGGGAAGCTGCTTTTTGTCAGCCAGGGACCCTGAGGCCCAGCGGGGACAGCTAGGCAGCTCCCAGCTCACAGGGACAGCTTTATCTTTTCTCATTTTTTAGAAGTCTTTCATGTGCTAGAATTACTTAAATCCTCTCTAAGTTGTGACCTGCAGCACATTTTTTGGAGAACTAAATGCCTCTTGAACTGTAGCTACTGTCTGCTGTGAAGCTGTTGATCTAGATGGACCAAAAGCAAGGTTCTAATGCTGACCAGGGAAACCGAGTAGCTAGGAAAGACAATCTGTTCAATCGTTTTCTTTTTTTTATTTCATTAGTTAATTAATTTATTTCTAAAGTTTAAAATAAAATTTATTTAAGTGATCTCTCCACCTAATGTGGGGCCCAAACTCATGACCCCAAGTCACAGAGCTGGGATCCGACACGGATGCTCTTAGACTCTTTCTCTTCCGACTGAGCCAGCCAGGTGCCCCCCTCCCTTTTTTAAACAGTTTTATTTTTCATGTTCTACCTGGCATCAGGTCAAACAAGTGTCTGAAATTTTCAAGGATTTTTTTTTTTTTTTTAAGCAAAAGGGACGTGAAATCAAATTTAACCAGGCATCTACCAAGTCCCAAACACTGTGTAAGGGGCCTTTAACATATTATCCCACTATCCTGAAAGAGGGAATCCCAATTCACAAATGAGGGTCGGAGGTCTTGGGAGGTCCAAGTACATGCCCAAGGTCACACCACGGGTGGGTGGTAGAGCTGGGATTTGAATCCAGGCCACCTGGACTCCAAGCCCACGCTTTTCATTGAAGAGAATACGTCTCTACCCCCAAGTGTCCTGACATGCTACAGCACCAGGGCGGGGACTCCTTTGGTCAAGATCTAACCTCCCACCCATCACAAGGTACAAAGAGGAGCCCAGAGCCACAACCACGAACAGACCACAGAATGTTGGTATCTAAGGTTACCTTAGGTTACCTTCTATTTTCCACTAGCAGATACGTCTGTATATATGCATACACAAATACTTAGATATATACACATACACAATTTGTAAACACACCAACACACAGATACACACACTTGCACACACAGAGTTGACACCTCACCTATCTGGAATTCAGCTATCCAGCGCCCTCATCTATCGGGGACACAGCCGAGAAACAAGGAAGTAAGCAAAAAAAAAGGCATCTGAGCAGCCCGATTAGATGTTTTAAAAGTCCATGCACTAAAGCTCATGCACTTAACTCCTAGGAGAAAGCGTAAGGCCCCGACTCAAAGCTTGTTTATACTAATGTTACGTACAGTTCAAACAAGTGGGGTCAAATGAGACGTTTGACCCGCAAATGCTATACACAGGCGGGCTGGTAAGAGCATGAAGGACAGACGACAGCTTGAGAGCAAAGGATGAGGAAATTATATAAAAATAGACACATACACCTTGGGGCCGTTTAAAGTCGGGGTACCTCAGTTGGCTCTGAGAACACACTGGTATCCCAGAGTACTTTAGTCAGCAGTACTGTATGCCGTCCGTGGGCTTACAGTTTGCTCATTAGGGTGTCTTCACGAAGGGTGGGGCTTGTGTTCTGGAGAGTTCCATCTTTTTTTTTTTTTTTAAAGATTTTATTTATTTATTTGACAGACAGAAATCACAAGTAGGTAGAGAGACAGGCAGAGAGAGAGGGGTAGGCAGGCTCCCTGCCGAGCAGAGAGCCTGATGCAGGGCTCGATCCCAGGACTCTGGGATCATGACCTGAGCCAAAGGCAGAGGCTTTAACCCACTGAGCCACCCAGGTGCCCCTGGAAAGTTCCATCTTTACACCTAAAATAAAAATTCTGACTGAAAGTGAAAGCTAGTGGTCACTGGCAACCCACAGAACTGAGCTCAGCACACTTGGATGAACCTTCCTAATGTGGGTCCCTTTGGGCGGGGCAGGCACTCTCTGGTTCTCCACAGACTCCCCTACTCCCTTCTGTGCCATTCTCTGCAGAGTCCCACCTTTGTTACTGTCACCGGCTAAAGGCATTTGAGCTTGGGCTTCTCGGTGTGAACCCCCAGCTCCTTGGGAAATTAGGCTTTCCAGAACAATCCGCGCTCTGGTGCCACCTAAGAAGTGAGGCAATAGTCTCTGAATTTCATTCATCCTATTTTCCTTTCCCTCTCTGGTTATTCCATTCCATTTCGATGAGTGGATTTTTTTTTTTTTTCCTTCTGCAGGCACGAAGCCTGAGGTACAGATCACAAGTATACTCAGTGTGAATCGGACCTGTCTTTAAAGAGATCCCAAAATAAACAAGGGAACTGGCAAGAGGGGCTCAAAACCAACCGAGGTGCCTCTACCATTGCCTATTTGGCACAGAGAGATTTAAAAAAAGAGAGAGGGAGAGAGAGAGAGAGAGAGAGAGAGAGACAGTCACACTGTAACGGCACAGCACACCTTCTCTGTACTGAACCCAGCGGCTGGTTGTCGCTTTAAACAGGAAGTAGTAGTCATTCTCTATGGGCGGGCTGGCCAGAGGGACACACGGGGTTTCAACGTTACCTGGCATGGCATCCATGGAAATGTAGGGCTCGAATGGAATGGCCTTCTTCCGATTACGTGTGATTAAGAAGACGCCCAAGAATGCAATGAGGCACCTGAGGAACAGGGATGAGGGAGGGAGAGAAAAAAGGCCAGGGTGAGGGCAGGAGGGCTCACTTTCTTACCCCGGGGAATGGGAAAAATGGAAAAAGAGGGCTGCAGGCTGCAGAGGGGGGCTCGCTGCCGAGGAGCCCTGGGAGGCTTGGGGCTTGAGATGGGCAGGGAGCAGAAACGGGATAAAGAAAAGCCTCCCATGCTTTGCAGGCCACACTGCATTCATCAGAATAAATTAGACAATCCAGGGCAAAGCTCCCATAATAAATTAGACAATATACTATATACTATATATAATAAATTAGGCAATAATAATAATTACATATATAATATGTATAATAATAGACATAATAAATTAGACAATAAATTAGATAATCTGGGGCAAAGCTCCTTTACTTCCATTTCACCTGTATCTTAGAACCTCGCCTTAAAAAAACACATTTTTTTAATTAAAAAAATTCTTTTTTAAAAAAAGATTTTAGTTATTTATTTGACAGAGGGATAGAGAGCACAGGCAGGCAGGGGGAGAGGGAGAAGCAGGCTCTCTGCAGAGAGCCCGATATGGGACTCGATCCCAGGACCCTGAGATCATGACCCGAGCCGAAGGCAGCTACTTAACCAACTAAGCCACCCAGGCACCGTAAAGAAAGTTCTTTATGACCTAAATTCAATCAATACAGGAGGAGAAAAAGAAGAAGTTAAAAGTCCCTGAATTCCCCCTGGTCCTCCAGATAGGGGTAGATTCTTCTAGAGTCCTTCCCCCCCCCTTTCCCTAGAGCTTAAATAAGTGCACTTTCTAAAAACCAAGGTGAAATTCACACGCAGTAAAATGCACAAACCCTAAATGTAGTGCTTGAAGAATTTTACCTGTGTGTACCTCTTGCAATTACCACACAGGTCAACAGAGAAGAGATTTCCATCCCCTCCACCCCAGAAAGTTTCCTTGTACCTCTCCCAATCCATGCTAAACCATAGGAAGCCACTGGCTACTATCATCTGATACTTGATTTGCCTGTTCTTGAACTTTTTAAAGAAATTTTTTAAAAGAGTTATCTATTTAGCTGGGGTGGGAGGGGCAGAAGGAGAGGGGGAGAATCTGATGCAGAGTCCACGCTGAGTGTGGAGCCTGATGTGGGGCTCGATTCCAGGGAGCTGAAACCATGAGTTGGATGCTTAACTGACTGAGCCACCCAGGTGCCCCATTCTGTCCTTGAACTTCTTACAAGTTAAATCATACAGTGTATACTCTATCTGGTTTCTTTCCCTTATAAATATTTTTAAGGTTCATTCACTTAACTGTATGTATTAGTAGTTCATTATTTTTTTAAAGATTTTATTTATTTATTTGACAGAGAGAGAGAGATCACAAGTAGGCAGAGAGGCAGGCGGAGAGAGAGAGGGGGAAGCAGGCTCCCTGCTAAGCAGAGAGCCTGATGTGGGGCTTGATCCCAGGACCCTGAGGCCATGACCCGAGTGAAAAGCAGAGGCTTTTCCCACCGAGCCACCCAGGCATCCCTAGTTCATTATTTTTAATTGTTATACTGAATTCATTGTCTGAATATACTGTATCATTTATTTTTTACTCTCCCCATTGATAAACATTTGGATTGTAACCAATTTGAGGATATGACAAATACAGTTACTATAAATATTTAGGTACAAGTCATTTTGTTAATATATGTACTCATTTCTTTTGGGTATGTATCTAGATGTGGAACTGCTAGATCATAGG
This sequence comes from Neogale vison, assembly GCF_020171115.1. Classification (NCBI taxonomy): domain Eukaryota; kingdom Metazoa; phylum Chordata; class Mammalia; order Carnivora; family Mustelidae; genus Neogale; species Neogale vison. The sequence continues at coordinate 18,036,322 of NC_058092.1, read as the reverse complement.
ACCATACATTCAAAAAAATGTAACTTTTTGGGGTGCCTGGGTGGCTCAGTGGGTTAAAGACTCTGCCTTCGGGCTTGGGTCATGATCCCAGGGTCCTGGGACTGAGCTCAGCATTGGGCTCTCTGCTCGGCAGGGAGCCTGTTTCCCCACCCCCCACTGCTTGCCTCTCTGCCTGCTTGTGATCTCTGTCTGTCAAATAAATAAAAAAAATAAAATCTTAAAAAAAATGTAACTTTTTCCATTAATGCATCCTAGACATGGTTCTATGTCAATATCTATAGGCTGGGGCGCCTGGGTGGCTCAGTGGGTTAAGCCGCTGCCTTCGGCTCAGGTCATGATCTCAGAGTCCTGGGATCGAGTCCCGCATCGGGCTCTCTGCTCAGCAGGGAGCCTGCTTCCCTCTCTCTCTCTGCCTGCCTCTCCATCTACTTGTGATTTCTCTCTGTCAAATAAATAAATAAAATCTTTAAAAAAAAAAAAATCTATAGGCTGGCCTCAATTTTTCAAAATGGCAGCATGGTACTTTATTTTACGGGAATATTGCAATTTATTTAACCTGTATTCTACTGTTGGGTATTTAGTCTACTTTCAATTATTTACTTATATAATTAATTATAAAATTAATAAATAGCCCCATACATGCGCCTTTGTGTCCCATTTGGAATGTTGCATCAAACATTGCTCATTTGTAACTTTTAGTGGTCCTGCCAGATTGTCCTCTGGCATCAGAGATCCCCTCTGTGGCACAGAGCTGGTCTCTTCATTCTCTGGCCGACAGGGACACCCTCAATCTTGCCTTCTGCAACGTCATGGCATCTCCTGTGGCTTCAAAATGCATTTCTGTGATCTGGAGTGAGACTGAGAGTCTTTTCATGGGTCTAAGAAGAATAGTCTAGAAACTATGACAAGGAGATTAAAGCCCAAAATAAGAGAAGGGGGAGGGAGATAAAGCCGTTTGGGGAGTAAAATGCTCACTCATCTCTGGGGGACAAAGCTCTGAATTCTGGCTGCTCCCTGGGCTCTAGAGGATTGTGTGAGAGGCAGAGGCAATAGCGGGCCAGACAGGTGAGCTGCCCCAGGGCCACGGAGCAGGGACTCACCCCAGTGCAAACATGCAGATGTGCAGTACGTCCTCCCCGATGAAGTCCAGGTAAAACACTGCACCTGCAGAGGCAGAAAGCAGCAAATATGGGTGAGCTGTTTTCAAATCACCTTCTTGCCTGTCTGTCTAGGATTCGGCTAAGCTCTCTTCCCTGCAGGAAACCGAAGTGGTCAGAAGCCTGATGACCAGCAGGGTACATGTCAGAAGAGTGGAATAAAAGTCCTTTTGAGGGGGACAGATTGTCTTCTCTTTCTCCTCCAACGTCCCTCTTATCGCCATCTTTTTTTTCTTAACTTTTTATTTTGAGATAACATTAGACTCACAAAGAGGGTAAAGAGTTTGCATGGACCCTGCACTCAGCGTCCCCAAATGAAACATATTAAGAATGAAACTGTAGATCTTTTTTTGCCAGTTTTTAACACCCTCTTCACCCATCTTTTTTTTTGTTGTTGTTAAGATTTATTTATTTATCAGAGAGAGAGAGAGGGAGGGAGGAGTGGGGGTCATGGGAGAGAGAGAGAGAATCCCAAGCAGACATGGCACTGAGTGGGGAGCCCGAGGCAGGGCTTGATCCCACAACCCTGAGATCATGATCCAAGTTGATACCAAGAGTCCGACACAACCAACAGGGTCACCTAAGCGCCACTCTCTGGTCTTTCTCAGGATGGAAAAACAAGGTTTCAAGTTAAGCTCAGAGCCTTCTGACCTCACATGGCCAGCAGACGGCAGGCTTGCAGCCCCCTCCCAGGAGGTGGCAGTAACATGGGCTTGCCACCCTCATCTGCCCCCCAGCAGCCTCTGTCTGGACTCATTTCACCTCCATGGGCTTCTGGCTGTATCTCTGGGCTCCCACCCCACCCCCCCAGCTTCTGACTGCTTCATGCTATTGGCTATTCCTTTCAACCTTGCCCAGACCCAAGTTCTTGACTGGGACTTATATCTTCACATTGGGTTCACTTTCTGGCTGCTCTGGGCTGGCATCCCACTGGATCCCCAGGTCTGCTCATCGCACAGGCGTGTGCCTACCCTGCTCCCGCCTCTACGGGTAGGATTTGAGCAGCGCTGGTCTAAAGTGTGAAAGACACAGCCTTATGGCCAAGCTTTGCTCAAAGGGAGGCACACTGGCCCTTACTGGTCTTTTCACTTTGAAGATTATCGCCTTTATTGCCCCTTAAAAACAAACACAATCTGATATGCTTGCAGCCTCAGAAGCCACCTAAGGATGAAAAGGGAACTATAAGAATGATGACAGGTTACCCACCACCTGTTCTATCACAGATGTTCATACGGTCATAACCTCTCGAAATTACAGAAAGAAATCTGGGGTCATGTAGAGGAGCTAGAAGATGCTGGCAAAAGTTGTTAAAGAAACGTTACACACGCTCTACTGAGTACATATGGTACATATTCCAGTTCTGGGAGGTGAGTGTTATTATTCCCATTTTATGAATCTGGAACTGAGGCTCAGAGAGGCTAAGTGACTTTCCCAGAGCCACACAGCTCCGAGTCTGTTCTGGGACCCAGGTCTCTCTGGCTCGAAATCTTGCACTTTCTCCATGAAACTATACGCAACTCTGACAGGTAGAACATGTCAGTAGAATTGGCCCTTTGCCAGAGGCGGAACCTCATCCCTCGACACTGGGGTAACGTCGCTGCTGCTAAGGTAGGAGACGGAAATCCAGCAGTCGCCGCCCTTACCTGCCGTGATGGCAATGGTAGTGGACAGAATGTAGCCCACGCTGGCAATCAAAGAGGAGTCGTACATCTGCGAGGCTTGACTTAAAAACCTTCAACACAAGAGCACTCTGGTCAGTGGGCACGTTAGAAAGGCTGAGGTGGCAGCTGGTGACAGCAGGCTTAGCTTGAAATATGAAGACAGCCCATGAAAGAAAGATGCCCTGCAGGTGCGTCTCTGGAGCTGCGGTCCACGCTTCGCTCCCACTTGTCACACAGCTTGAGGTCCACCGCCATTCCCCAAGGGGGCCACGCCTTCCCAGGTATGCACTTCTGGCCACATGGTTCTCACGCACTGGAAATACCCCTCTCCTCACGTCAGTGTCCCCTACATCCCCACACACCCCTACAACGGGCCATCCTGTTCCCATGAACAATCCACGAAACTCCCGTGGCACTTACTGCGATTCTGCCTGCTGCTGTCAATATTTTTTTAAAGCACATTTTCTGCTCAATAAAAAAATAACATGCTTACTGCTATAAAGGTGGGAAAAAGAGAGAGAGGAAATTAGACTCATTCCTCCTCTCTCCATTTAGGATCGACACTCCCTCATTCTGGAATATATTCTTTGTCTGTTCTCTGGGTGGTAGCTGCTCATATAGTCCCACTCGACTGCACTCGTCCACCCCAGGGCTGGCAGTGCCTCCAAGGACAGTGGCTGTTGCTCTTGCCTCCATGGCAGAAGGTCTGGCACACAGAAGGCCCTCGGTGGCTGTGTGGCTGTGCGGCTGTGTAGCTGTGTGCTGGCTGGGTGAGTGAGAAGCTTCCCCCGCAGGGGTGGGGGGCACTAGATTCTCCTCTGTAACTCTGGAGTGCTCAGCACGGAGCCTGGGGCTGGGTGGGCTCAGGGGTGATGACCAGAATCTCTGCAGTAGGACTCAGGACAGTAATAATCAATATAATCATAAAAGGGGCTGAGATTTTCAGGAGGTCGTCCTGGGGACGGCACGGAGAGCTTCATGCTCCTTCTGAGGAGGGTTTGCTGTTATTCTCAGTTGTGGACATGGAATCTGATCCCAGAGAAGCTGCGGCAGAGGCCTGGATTGGAGCTGCGAAGGGTGTGGGATGGGGAGCCCGATGCCGCGGTTCACATCTCAGCCCTGCCCCTTTGGTTGCTCAAAAGCAAAATGAGGATGGGATCATCTGCTTCAAAGGGGTTCGGTGGGGGGATCCAATGAATTTAAGTTCACGTGAAAAGGGGCGTGTGTGAGGGGCTTCCCCTGGAGCCCCAAGGCAGCGGTCACTCTAACAACTGCTCCAGGCCACCGCTGGGGGATGGTGAGCCCAGCCACCAGGGGCCCGGGTCTGCCCCGCCCCGGATCCATCAGCCTCATATGCCACACTGAGCCCTGTGCCGTTCACCCTCCTGTCCCCAGCAGGGCCACCCAGGCCTTCCTGGGCCCTCTGCAGAGCACCTGGTCTCAGATGGGAACAAGGCTCAGGCCCACCCCTCAGGACCACTGCTTCTGAGACAGAAATGATGCTCTCACTCTCTGGAGAAGATTCCCGGAGGACAAGAAAGAACAACTTGCTATGTTCCACCTAGCAGACAGAGAAGTCTCTCACTCTCATGCGGGCACACACAGCCTCTTCTAACGTTCTTGAAACAGACACCCACACTGGGGCAGAGGCAAAGTGAGCCTGCCCCTTCTCCCAGTTGGAGGCAGAGGGAAAAACACCTCCACTCCCGGCTTTTTCTTTCAAGGGGCACAGAGTCCCTCCAGGGGACAGCTCAGCAAATCAGCGACCCCTCTCTCCACAGTGGATGCTGACCCTTGCTCAGCTCACGGGCTGTGTCTGAATGTTCTGCCTTCCCTACAGCTTCAAGAACAAATGAAATCAGGCGCAAGAAATGGAAGTGACCCCAAAACGTGGAGAGGCCCCGCAGGGAGAGACTTTGCAACTCACGCGGCTTGGTAGACAGCGGTGGCCACCATGCACACGAACATTACGTAGAAGATGGGGTAGTCGAGCTGCAGATTCCCCTGTATGGACAAGACGAGCATCCCGGCCACAGCCTTCACGGTCACCACCGTCATAGAGCCTGCAGAGGGTGAACGAGGACCAGGCAAGGGCGTCAGACCCTGTAAGTGAGGTGATGACTCCAAGGGACGTGTCGAGAAAAGATGGAGGAAGCCCTGGCTGGGCCACCCCAGGGATGGTGAGGATGCCAGGGGCAGCAGATCTCCTCCGCCTTCCACGAGTTGCTGCTATCCATGTGCTCTGTCCAAAGCGGGGAGAGCAAAATGCCCACATGCTTCCAAGTGTCACTTCTGAACACCAGGAAGAAAGGGCATTGAGTTTAACTCTCTGTGTCTGGACCATGGTCAAAAATCATCCCTAAATGGATACATGAACTTCCTGTGAGTACCCTTCTTATGGCAGTTACAGGGGAAAAAAAACACGTGATGTGTCAAGCACCCTCTATTTTTTATTCTAACGCTCATTCACTTGCATTTTTAAAAATGTTTCATTAGACAGAGATCTCCAAATATTTTGGAATCATGCCTCTAGGCACATGAATGTACTTTTCCAAAATATAGGTGTTTGTGCATTTTAAAGTGATCCTCATGTAACACTGTGCTTATAGGGTATGCACGCAATAGAACAGGTGTTGGAGGTACCACTGTTCACCTCACCGTGGAGACCACTGCTTTCCCCAGCGGTGCAGAAATGGCTGCTGTCAGGCCCCCCCACCAGCCACCCCCACATCCGGGTACAAACGAAGCTCAGTGTTCTGGCTGAAGGGCTCCACTCTCCTGTTTTTCTCGGCTTCTGCACATTTTCTCTACTGCTAACAGCCCATCACACAGCAGCTTCTGGACCCCCCACAAACTTGATGACCATTTCCAAACATCAACAGTCCAGTTAAGAGAGGCACTTTCAAGAGGGTGTCCCTGTTAGTGAGAAGTGGGCAGGAGGAGGGCGGCCAATGCGCCTTAGAACCTCCTGGCCTCCCTACTCTCTAGAGAGGACATTTGGCGACTGTGACATTCCAGTCTACTTTGGAAACAAGAGCACTTAGGAATGGACCACCAATCTTAGCTACTTCCGGGACAAACATCTAAAGCGTTAGGCTCAGTAAAAGACACCGGTCACAAAAAGCCACATGTTATGGGATTCTGTTTATACTGTATACTTTAAATAGGTGAGTTTTATGGTATGTAAATTATATCTCAATAGAGCTGTTTTAAAAATACCAAAACAATGGAACCTTGTCCTACGGTGTCCCCTGTCTGTGGGGCTGAGGGCCTGTCACTGCAGTGGGGGCTCAGTGTGGGAAGGGCAGAAGACCAACAACATGTCTTGGGCACTGGTGCCCACCTCATTTAACCCTGCTCTCCCCCCGAGATCTGGGCATTCTCTTATGTCTATTCTGAGAGGACGATGTGGCTTAAACTGGAGGGGTCACCAGCCCGAGGCCAGAGCCCCTGGGAAGCAGCCAGAGGGGGTCCCCCACCTCTTCCCTGGAAGCTCGGGTCCTTCTCCCAGCCCCAGTGAGTGTCAGACTCCGTGTGGAGTCAGGCCTTGCCTCGGTCTGATGTAGGAGCTGTCTCTCACATGGCACCCATCCCTCCAAGAAGAGAGGGAAAAAAAAAAGTCAGAGAGCAAACTCGGTTCTTGTTTTTGAATCCAAAACTCGTTCCTAGCCTGATCCGGTTTGCGGGGAAGCCCTCAGGACACGTTGCTGGAGCCTGTCTGCCTTGACCTTCTCGCCCCGCCTCACCCTCCCTCTGCTGTCCTCTTCTTCACTGTGACCCTCACGGCCCCAACGTGTCTCTCTTCTATGCATTTGCCTACTTGTTTACTGGTCATTCCTGCCTTCGGAACGGAGAACCCCTGAGGGCAGGGGGCCGTCTGTCTTGTTCACCCCTGTGGCCAGTTTCCAGCACTGTTCCCGGCACGTAGGGGACTCTGGGTTTTTGACAGGACAGACGGAGCCGCTTCCTGACCGCGGAGACCTCGTGGTGCAATGGGACGGTGGCCACGCTCAACCACCCGGACCCCCACTTACCCAGTAACGCCACCAGGAGAAGAATCACGATGATGTTGTTGGCGTTCTTCTCCTTGTAGAAGTAGAGCAGCAAGCAGAACAGGATGATCTCCACAAGCTATGGGAAGCAGCAAGCAGGCGGTCAGCAGGGTGGACGCGGATGCAGGGAAGACTGGGAGATGCTGGTGGGCTGGACTGGGGCTGATGCGGCTGGAGTCATGGACCCTCAGCACTGAAAGGGACCTGAACAGCCAGCATTTCCCAAACCACTGACAGACTTCATGGAAAAGGAGGGGATTCAGAATGAACTCTGCGGCAATCTCTGCCCCTTGGGTAACACCAACAAGGAGCTCACCTCTGAGCTTTGAGGGCGCTGTGCTGGCCGTATGCACACACACCTGGTCATGGATGGCCAGGATCAGGCTGAGAAAGTTTCTTTCCACTTTGCTGCTCTGCGGGTGACCCCTGAAGGTCAGTCAAAGAGAGGTTCACTGGCTCACTGAGGAGATGAGCTCCCTGGGGCAAGTAGGTAAGTATTCACGTCCCCATCCCCTAACCACACATCCAGTAGGTACAGCTCCGTGGGGGAGAAAGACAAGGACATCTGCATTCAGGGAGGCCAAGTTTGAAACCAGATCCACTGCTAAAATAGTTGTGTGACCTTGGACCAGGCACTTAACTTCTCTAAACATCAGTTACCCAATCCGTGAAATGGGGATGATTCTTCCTTTGCAGGGTCACGATCACTGCTAATACTTAACAAACTCATAAACATACCAGGCACCATTCTAAACATTGTATCTATGCTAAACTCACTCAATCAGCACAATGATTCTATGAAGTAGGCACGATCACAATCTGAAGCTAATGAGAGGGCAGAGCCAGGATCTGAACCTGGACAGTCTGCCTCCAGGCCCCGTGTATTTTGCACAAGGCTACACCACCTGAAGGAGGGAAGCCCAGGGCCTGGGGCTTAGAAGGCACTCAGTCAACAGAATCTTCCTGCTAGACATGCACAAGTGTGAAGTGGGAGTTCCCGCCTTGCCTTAAGGACTGTCCTTTCTACTCCTCAAGGGCCCAGACATTTGGCAACATTTTCCCAAGAAGTCAGACCAGCACCTGTGCCCAGCAAAACAAAAGCAGCAAACTTTGACCTTAGCGCGGTCCCATTTGCCTACCCTAAACTCTTACCGAAGTTTATTTATCATAACAACCAACGCATTTGAAAATTTTTTAAATTCCTAATTAGAGACCATAAAAAAAACAAAAAACAAAAAAAAAAACCCAAAAAAACACACCCGGCTGTTTTCATTTTCCTGTCTTTGTGGCCAGGAATACATATTTTTTTTTTAAAGATTTTATTTATTTGACAGAGAAAAGACACAGCAAGAGAGGGAACATAAGCAGGAGGAATGGGAAAGCGGAAAGTAGGCTTCCTGCCAGGCAGGGAGCCCCATGAGGGGCTAGAACCCAGGATCCTGGGATCATGACCCCAGTGGAAGGCAGACGCTTAATGACTGAGCCATCCAGGCACCCCCAGGAATACATATTTTATCTGCTTGTCGTCATAGTGAACGCATAATTTTGTGCTGGGCCATTTTTAGTCACCACAAACCAATTCCCATATTTTACGAAGTTGTCATAATTATCTTTATCGCTGCAGAATACACCATCAAGCAGGTGAGTGACTCATCCACATCCCTAACCATCAGGCGTGCCCAGTTTGCCAATCATTCTTCACGGATGCTTAAATGAGCCTGGGAAGAGCGCTCAGCCTTCTGCTGCGAGAGGGCGGTGTGGGTGACCTTGAGTCCTGGGAGCATGTCTCTCTCCTCCCTCCCACCCTCCCTCCCCTTCCTGTTTTTCTATCTTTCTTTCTTTCCTGAAGTACAGTTGACACACACGGTGACTAAGTGTCTGGTGTAGGACAGGGAGCCTGGACGCCATGCCCTCTCTCTGCTACGCTGTGCTCGCCAGCGCCCCTACTGTCCGCCCGGCGTCCCAGCTGTTTGGCACCCAGCAGACAACAGAACAATGACTGAATTTGCGGGGGGCCAGATCTCTCTAGCTGACTGTGTTAGGGAACAACAGAGAGTTACTCGGTTCAGAGGACTGAAAGCCATCAGGTGGACGGGGAAGGGACAAACGCAGGGGAAGAATGGGTCTGTTTGGCAGAACAAACAGCTCCCACCAAGCAGAGGGGTGGGCAGGGATTCTGCGGGCTACCCCACTGCGGGAGCCACATGGAGATCAATGCCTGCAGGGCAGCCCCCTCAGTTGCCTCAGTTGCCCTCTGGCTCCTTCTAATACCAAGATTTCCTTCTATGGGAGGGGTTTTCTGCCATTTTTTTGAACTTACAATGTATGCACCAGGATGCGGACATGCTAAGCATGCGCAGTTAAACCCAAGTGTGGAAGGAGCGAAGATGTGTAAGTTTCTTAAGGTGCCAAGCTCTCTGCCCCTGCCCCCCTAGCACGCTGCTTATAAGCTTCCTGCACTAACCCCAAGGGGAGACAGTGCTCTGACAGTGATCTTCCTGTCTCCTTACTTGTGACAAGGAAGGCAAGTTCTTTGCTTTCAACACTTCCTCGGATTGTGGTCCATTTAACGCACCCCGAGCAGCCAACCCCCCTTGAGTTCAGTTCCAGCAGCACCGCCTCGCAGACACGAGGAAGGAAGACAAACTGAGGGATAACTGGGCATCTTGCTGAGGAATGCGTGATTTCCACACCACCTCGCGTCTCCGGGCCACCAGCTCTGGTCCAGTGGCTCCCACCTGCTTCCAGCTTCCAGGTAGGTGACTTGGGCGAGGTCACACAGCACAGATTCAAGCCCAGGGCTCCCTGAGAGAAGTCTGTGTTCTGGGGGTTAAGCTTTTTCTGAAGGGGTTGTTCTCTGGCTCTGTCGGGCAGACGTTTCTCCACTCCCCCCATCCCGCTCCCCCCCCCCGCAACCACCCTCCCACCTGGGACCACAGGTGTGCGCTGGGGCTGGCTAGAGGCAGGGAGGTGACTCAGGCTCAATCCTGGAGAAATCTATTCCTTGCCTCATGAGCAAACTAAGGAGAAAGAACATTCCAGGCCTGTAGAGCACTGCTAGGCTGTTCGTGTCAGAGGAAAAAGTGACCACCTTCATCAGCAGGCCAAGCCGGCCTCGAATCCAGCTCTGCTCTCATGGGACTCTGGGAAGTCAGCCAACTTCCCTGAGCTCAGTTGTCTCATCCATAAAATGGGGAAAAAAACATTTACCTTACAGGGTGGTTGGGAGGATTTGAGATGGTATGTAAGAAAGTGTTTTGCACTGGAGTGCCTGTGTGGCTCAGTGGGTTAAAGCCTCTGCCTTCTGCTCGGGTCATGATCCCGGGGTCCTGGGATTGAGCCCCACACCTGGCTCTCTGCTCTGCAGGGAGTCTGCTTCCCTTCCTCTCTCTCTCTCTCTCTCTCTCTCTGCTTCCCTTCCTCTCTCTCTCTCTCTCTCTCTGCCTGCCTCTGTGCCTACTTGTGATCTCTGTCTGGCTAATATATAAATAAAATCTTTAAAAAAATTTTTTTTAAAAAAAGTGTTTTGCACAGTGCCTGGCTGGGAATAGGAATCTATAGCAGTAGCTTGCTCAAATACCTTACATGCTTCTTCCATCAGTTTATCTGTAGACCTAACACAGGACATAACTGGGCCTGGGAGTTTAGGAGACCATTTCAGAGTCTCCTGTGTTTCTATCAGCTTCTATCAGCTGTGGGATATCGGGAAAAAAATAAATAAACAACACCAATTTTACTGTTTAAAATTTTAACTATTTTCTTACCATAAAAGTCTTAAATGCTCCCTGTAGAAATTTTGGATGGTGCAGAAAGACAAAAGTGAAATGAAAACTCAATCATAATTCCAGCTCCCAGAGACAGCCATGGATGGAATTGCTGATCTCCCATCCAGTCCTTTAGCGACACATTCTACCTACAGACCTACAGTCCAAAACTAAAAACTAAGATTGTCATATTATCTATGCCGATGTAGACATTACTTGGAACGTCAGTGAAAAAAGCATTTTCCCATGAACTCCATACTCCCCACAAGCATGGTCTTCAGTGCTGGGAAATACATCACGCGTCACTCGAATTCCCTATTCCTGGAGGTTCAGGTTCCTGGGTTCTAGGACCTGATACTCCCTCTTGTCATCACGGGTAGGACCAAGGGCTTCTCTTACCATGTACAAGAGAAAAGGCCAGCTCACGAGGTGCCTGGTGATATTCTCGCCTGTCATCTTCTCGTGGCTGTTAGGTGCGAATGTCACCAGCAAATAGGTGCCCACGATGGCCAGACCACAGCCGACGAAGGACAAGACGTAGCGCCCTGCAGGGAAGGAGGGAGGCTGTCACAGGCTCACCGCAGGTGCAAGCTTCAGGCTCGTATGTGTTTCTAGAGCAACATGTGATGACCTGCTATTTTTGGTTTTTCTTCACAAATAGATCGTCTCCCTTATTGTTATTTTAAAAAATAACATTCATAAAAAAATAATAATAACATTTAGGGACGCCTGGATGGCTCAGTCAGTTAAGCAACTGCCTCTGACTCAGGTCATGATCCCAGGGTTCCAGGATTGAGCCCTGTGTGGGGCTCCTTGCTCAGCAGGGACTCTGCCTCTCCCTCTCCCTTTACAGTTCCCCCTACTTGTGCTTTCTCTCTCTAATAAATAAATAAATAAAATCTTAAAAAGAAATTACATTTAATGTTAAAAAATTTTAGCAAGAGTGTAGCATGTATGCCAAAAAGTACTCCACGAATTCTCACAAGGTGAACACACCCATGTAACCACAACCCGGGTCAAGAAAGGGAACATTAGCAGGACCCCAACGTCTTCACTTGTGTCCCCCTTCCAATCACTAGACAACAGCCCTGGGGTAACACTGACTTCTGCCAGCACTGAGAGTTGGCCTGGTTTTGAACTTTCTATAAGTGGACTCGAGCTATATGATTTCTTGTCTGTGTTCATGTAAGATGTTTGTGAGTTTGTGAGATTCATTTGTATCCTCGCGTGGAGTATAGGAGTGTTTCCTTCATTCTCACACCTGTATGGTGTGTGAACCCAATTTATCCCTTCCCATATCCATACCCGTATTTATCCATATGCTGTTCATGGGCGTTTGAATGCTCCCCAGGGTTATAACAAATACTGTCGCTATGGGCATTCTTGTGCGTGTCATTTGGAAAACACAATGCCCCTGTTTCTGTTGGGTGTAAAACTAGGAGTGGGAATTCCACAGTCAGGGGACAGGTGGACCTTCAGCTTCGTAGTTACTGTCAAATTGTTTTCCAAACTCCATTTCCATTCCTGCTGGGAGAGCATTAGAGTAGAACTGCCTCTTTTTCTCCTTCACAGTAGCCATTCTGCTACTGAATCATGGTTTCAGTGTGCATTTTACAGGGAAAGTTTTAAAGCCCGAATCACTTTATGGGCAATATTAAAAAAAAACCAAATACAACAAAACCTCACAAGCAAACCTTCAGAGGCTACCATGCACCTTTTAAAAATGACCTTATCATTTCCCATCTGCAAGTTAATCTCATCCCAAAGGACCGGTCCAAAGACTATCAATGTTCTATTCCACAGACCTGTTGGACACTGTTAGGGAGGCCTGGGAGTTTCCTGACTCTTCCCTGGGTCCTGTCACACTCCAGTTGAACCTTGTGGATTTCGTGAAAAGCCTCTTGAAGTCCAGCCCAGACCTGGGCAAGCTGAGAAGGGCTGTGAGTTCTGAGCTACACACAGTGACCACAAGCCTCTGGATATTTCTGGATAGAACTATCTACATATTTCATTCCATGGTCTCCCAAAAATGTGATACATTTTTGTATCTTTAATTTTCATTCTAGGCCTCATAAGGTGCCCTCAAAACAGCTGTTCAGTTTTTCAATGAATGAATGAACCACGGTGAAACTCAATAATGACTCCTGTGCTAAGATACAAGAGTCTGTTTTCTTCAGGGAGGGAAAGATCTTACTCATCTCTATGCCTGTGGTGTACAGCACAGGTCTAGCATTGGGTGACTGCTGAATTTAATAAAACTTTAGGGAGGACAGCCATGTACAGTTGTACAAGTTGCTCACTGCACAAAAGCACCTTAGCCCGTGGGCTAAAATCTAGCCCATGCTCTGCTCACCAAGGCATGTGCCAGTGGAACCACAGATGCCCAAAGGGGTTATCTTTTTAAAATTCGCATAGGGCAATGCCTGAACTAGCATGTCTCTTATACCAGGACTTTCTAGAGTGATCCTGGAAGGGACATAAAACTACACTGGCCTCAGAACCAGCCCAGCTACCCCTGCATCCCCTACCCCGTTCTGCCATCAGGACGACTGCAAATCACTCTGAGTCTTTTGGTCTTGGCATCATATATTAACTCTTCTTTTTTCAGTGAAAGATTCTTTGACTTGCTCCCATCCTGTACCCATGATTCAGAACAGTGGTTCCCAAACCTGGCTGCATGAGCAAGTTCATCTGGCTGCATGTTTAACCTGCAAGCTCTAATCCAGCTTGTACAAGTAATAAAGAATGACTCCTGACCTCCAAGCTTCCCATTCGCTTTAGAACTCATTTAGGTAAAGAGGGTGCCTTTTATCAGGCCTCCTAAAATCCCAACAATGGGTGCTCAATAAATATTGATTGAGTGGAATGAAATCAAGCTCCTTTTAAGAAGTCTCACAGATGATTCTGCTGTGTAGCCAGATTTGAGAACTACTGATTAAAAATCCCAGCTCTCAGGAGCCCCATAAGGGTGGACTACACAGCACAAAAGGGGGCAGGAGACAGATGATCTCTAAATTGGGGTGAGCTAGTTTTATAATGAAAAGACAAAACAAAACAAAATAGCACAAGCACAGAATTAAGAACATGGGCTCAAATCGGTGAACTTACTCAGAAAGTCTTTGGGTTTCCATTTTTCTTTGATGAATATGATTCCTATGATGGCGCTAGCTACAAAAAAATAAAAGCACAAGGAAAAGAAAATGGAGGCTGCTCTCAGTCCAGGGCCTAATCCTAGGCCCTAGGATAGACTCATTTGCCTTAGGGCTTGGTACTTCCTACCCTTTCCCTCCTGCTGCCCCAAACTCAGTCCTTCTGGTTCCTCTCTTATCCCATCACAGAAAGGGAGGCTCCTTTCCGAGTCTTCCTGAGGACTTCTACGAGTCCGGGAGCACTGGTGTGGAGTACTTGCAGGGTGACAGGTCATTTGCACAGGTTATTTCTGGCATGTCTACCCAAGGTGGGTGCCGTTATTATTCCCATCTGAAAAACGGGACATTGGGGCTGGGAGAAGTGAGTGTGCTCGTCAGGGCCATGCAACTGGTAAGGACTGCCGGGACCCCAGGGCCCTTGCTCCTTCCATTGCTGTGACTAGCTCTGACATTCTCCCCATGGTTCTTCTGTCTCCTTCTCAGACTTCCTGGTCACTGCCTGAAGGGATGGGGCTGGCATTACTGGGAACAGACCTGGATGGCTATTCTCAGCTCTGTGTGTTCTGGGGTGAGTCTTGGGATGAGTCTCAGTTTGGATCCAGCTCAGGCCAGCTTGCTGCTTGTTAAATACTGAGGAACCCACTGTCGCATGGGCAACCGTGGTGGCGGTCTTTACACCGTATAAATCAGAAACACTACACATGGGGTCTTCCTATTCTCCTTTCCCACTTTTCTACCCCTTCCCTCCCTCCCTTCCCCCACTGCCTTATCCTCTTCTTTTTCCTCTCTCATTTTCTCCCTCTCCCTGAATGTCGGTTCATCAGCACACCGCTGAAACCACCCCCTTCTCTGAGCTTTAAGGGCAATTCAGTGAGATAATGCACATAAATCATGTGCCCACAGTAAATACTTGATAACTGAGCTATTATTATTATTGAAGTACCTGGGATAGTGACTGATAAGTAACAGGTACCCAACAAATGGTGGCAATTACTTTATTATTTGTTTTTAGTATTGTGTTTTACTGGGTGACTTAAGAAGCTCCGAGGGCCCCTCAATTTCTAGCTGCTGGAGCCTGAGAATCCATCGTTCTATTTCAGTCTCTTATTTTTAAGAATTTGATTGTGAGAATTACTGAAGAATTAATTCGGAGGCAACAATTTAAAGCACTTTGTCACTCGATCACCTGTTTCTCATTGTGAGGAAAGGTTCTGAAGCCTTTTCAGAGGTCAGCTGCGGGCAGAGGATGAATCTCAATCCCGTTCAGGGCAGACCCAAAATACAGACGTAGAAAGTGGGCCAGAGAACACAAGGAAAGGTTGGGACTGGGGAAAACTACTCGCCTCAACTAAAGGCACTCAGATTATATTTTACTATTATTATTAGATTATTAAAACTATTATATTTTTTATTTTAAAAATTATTCTTTATTTAAATTCAACTTCGCTAATGTATACTGTATTGTTAGTTTCAGGGGGCAGGATTTAGTGACTCATCGGTGCTCATTACATCAGCCCTCCTTCATGCCCATCGCCCAATCATCCCTTACCTCTGGACCCTCAAGTCTATGGTCAGATTATATTTTACAACAACATTGTGTGGATAAAAACACGGCATGTTGGAGGACCTCACTCGTCTTGTGGGCCATGAGGGTACAAACTCAGGTCAAGAAAGAGGGGGAGCCTTCATGGGATGAGGAAAAGCAACAGGTTTCCACTTCTTTGCCAACTTCCGGTCATTGCGGGGACTGCCTGGAACTCTGAGAATTCTCACTAAGGGACCCCTTGCCTGACTGATGACGTCTGCCACGGGCACAGGCCGGGCGCATGGTTGCTGCCCTTATCTGTGGGGTAGAAGATGCCCTCTTAACTCCAGAAGGAAAAAGACTACTCAAAATGCCACTTTTTCCTTTAAGAGCAGGGAAGTGCTTCTAGGCCATGTGGGGCCTGCCAGCAAGCAGAAGGGAACATTTCAGTGCAAGTTCATGGTCCCTGCTCCTGTGTTCACTAATCTACTAACATCTTTTATTTAAGATGAAAATATTATTTTTTTTCCCTAATGCTATTTAATTTGCAGAACACAAACATCAAAGCTCCTTTATCTTTTCCTTGGTTCAAATGCTCTGAGACACTGGTTTGGGGAATACAGAGATCACAGAGAAACGGCAAGTGAGAAAGTGACCAATGCTTCAGACATGATATCAGCTGATGCAAAAGGGTCAGAGCCTCAGTGGAAGGCATGTCTGTTAGAGGGTAAAAGCTGTCTGAATCCTACAAAAGCTCAGGTTGTCCTGACAGTGCTGGGATGAAAGCTTCATGTTTGTACCTTCCTTCTGCAGTGGGAATAGAAAGCAATTCTGATAAACTTTCTGAGTCTTAAACAGATCACGGAGCCAGACCATCCTGTACCCCAGCCCTGCCACCCTGTACCCCTAGTTCCTCATCTGTAAAGTGGGGATTGTGACACTGTCACCCTCAAAAAGGAGGAGTGGAATTAATACCTGTAAAGCGCTTTGCACTAGGCCGGCGTGTATGAAGCCCTTTGTAAGTGTCAGTGACATTACCAAGCAGAAGCTGCTTCGTTTGCTGAGTATGGTGGCGGCCCAGGTGTGTGCGTCCCGGGGATTAGCAGTGGCAGGGAGGGACCCCGGTCTTACCTATCACGGAGACCGCGCCAAGAGGCACGATCAGAGACAGCGGAGCGAAGGCGTAGGAGGCAAACACGCCCAGCTCGCCCAGCAGCATCAGGAACAGGCCCAGCCACCATGTTTTGGTCTTGAAATAGGCTCGGGGGTCCTTGGAGCCTGCCAGGCGGATGTGGCAGTACTTCTAGAAATCCAAGAAAGAAGGCGGTTTGCCCAGAGATTTTGGGGAAAAGAGGCTATGACATCTGTATCCTAAATCTACCACCCACTTTTATTTGGGAAGATGTGTTTTTTTGGAGTTCCAGCTCAGAGAAGAGGCAAGCAGTCCCGATCTCAATACTAGGCTGTCACTCTTAAGACAGTTCTCAAACTGGCCGGGAAGCCTCAGACACTCCCTGGGGAGACCTGGAAATGTGCATTTCTAATGCACAGCACAGGCAGTGTGCAGTCTGGAGCGGGAGCCGGAGTCGAGGACGCCTTCCCAGGTTCCCCTGGCTTTGGGTTGAGCATCTCCCTCTAACAGCGGTGCCCCAGAGTCCCCAATGCTCAGGGTGTCTGTTTGGCTGCACTCCCTTCTATATTTGAGCCTGAACTCTGCTGGGCAGTCCCGGGGTCATCCGTGGACCCTGCCCTCCCTCTGGTGGATACTTGGCCCAGGTATGGCTAATAGTCTTTGTTCTGGAAATGTGCACTTGGGACACAGAAAGTAGGGAGGTGACCAAGGAGAGCAAGGCAGTCATGCTCCCTTAGCGGACCACAGCTCCCACTTGCAGGGGGAAGGACCGTGACGGGAGCTGCATCCGAGCGGATGCGGAAGCAGAGAGACCGCTCTGTATAACGCAAAGCATGAACCGACAAGCGGCCAGAAGACCATGCAGCCTCCAAAACACACAGGCACACTCTGGGCACACAGGCGTGCGTGGCACTGAAAGGTACTGGGTTACCCGTGTGTGTTCACATCTCTGATCCGGGGAGGGAGGGCTCCTCTCCACAACCCAAAGCTGGGCAGTGCGGGCCAAGAGGAGCGGGGCCAGTGTGCTGTAGGAATTAACCCGTCCGCAGGTGTCAAACCTCGGTCAGGGTGTCCCAGAGCAGTCCCTGAGACTGGACTTGGGAGGACGTGATTCCCGGAGGCATCGTAAGGGAGTGGGAAAGTGAGCTGGAGAAGGGAGCACACCAGTGGAGGGTGCAGAATGAGTGCCCTGGGCAGCAGGGGGGCTCATCCCATGGGGGACCCACTGGGAAACCCTGCGAACCAGCTCAGAGCCGTGTGACCACAGGATGGCAGCCTGGGCATTTACGCACAGACTCCTGTCCCCCACCGGCTGAAAACCGCCCCAGCGCGGCAACCACCACCAGGGCTGCCACCCAATTCACACATGTCCATGGAACCAGTTTCCGGGGCGCCCTCAGGAGCTCCCCAGTCTATCAGCGTGTGCCAAACCACAGCTGTGGGCCAGCTTAGCGGCTCCAGGGCACCCCAGAAAGGTCTAAGTCACGGAGTACACCGTCATTAGAGTTGAGGGTGGTAGGGGATCATGGGCAAAGAATCAAGAGAGATTCTGGAACAACCACAGGGGATTGCCCAAGGCAGCCCAGGAATGGAGTGGGGGCAGCGTCCCACGGCAAGGAGGCAGCTGGGCCTGCACCAGACCCCCCAGCTGACCAGCTGTATCTCTGTCCCCAGACAGTGCGCGTGACCGAGACTTACCTGTAGGTTGAGCGCAATGCTGACCACAAGGTGCCCGAAAATCGCCAAAAGGGCGCCGATCAAGTTCTCCTGCAAGGAAAGTTCCCAGGAGCAGATGTGAGCTGGCTTCTAAGCCAAAGGGCCCCAGGGACACAGAAGAAACCCCACCCTTCCCTGTCCCAAAACAAAAGCAGAAAGACATCTGCCACAAAGTCACATCCCAGACCTGCTATTGGAGTTTTACCATTTACTACTCAAGGTTAATGCAGCTGCCTTGTTGGTTTACAAAACACCACCCTGAGCTGGACACTTCCAGAAAGCAACTGTCCTGGGTCCAGGGTCACAATGACCTGATAAGGCCTAAACCTGCTCTGCTCTTTCCTTACTGTACGGACTTGGGCAGTCTTGTGCACACAAGAAACATTCAGAAACTGGAATTTACAAGAGAAACACAGGTGGGGGTACTATTTGCCATTTAATCAAGGGTCTCAATGAGACTCTTTAAACGGGCTAATTCGCTCCTGGCATTTGTAATGATTTCATTTATAAACGTTTAACTTCTGTCACCTTAAAAATAAGGTTCAGATTCTTTAGCATGGCATCTTCTTTTAACTTCAAAAGACAATTACTAGGCATATATTCATCGTACAATAATCAGGAAATACAAAGAAATGACAGGAAGAGTAAAAATCGCAACAAAACAGAAAAGCCACCTGTAATTCTAAACCCAGAGCTAACTAATGCAGACATTGTGTTCTTAGAAACTTTTTTCTTGTTCTTGTAAAATTTTTTCTGTCCATAAATTGAGATATGAATGGCAATGTTAGTTTATTTTGTAAAAATAAGATTATAATCTGTTTTATAACCTGTTCCTTTACTTAAGAAATTATAAACACATTCCCGTCGGGCATATTTAATTCATCACTTAAAAATATATATATTTTATTTATTGTAGGGGTGCCTGGGTGGCTCAGTTGTTAAGTGTCTGCCTTTGGCTCAGGTCATGATCCCAGGTCCTGGGATGGAGCCCCACATCGGGCTCCCTGCTCAATGGGAAGCCTGCTTCTCCCTCTCCCACTCCTCTTACGTGTGTTCCCTCTCTTGCTGTCTTCTCTTTGTCAAATAAATAAAATACTTAAAAAGGATTTTATTTATTTATTTTAGAGAAATGAGAGAGCGAGAGAGCGTGAGTTGGGGGGAAGGGGCCAAGGAAGAGAGGAAGCAGATGTCCCACTGAGCAGGGAGCCTGACACAGGGCTCAGCCAGGACCCTGGGATCAGACTCTTAACCAACTAAGCTACACAGGTACCCCTAATTCATCATTTTTAATAAATACCAAATAATTCATCATTTGATATGCTATATTTTACATCATTGCTTCTCACTGTTGGATACTTGGGCCATTTCTTTCTTTTTTTTTTTTAAACACCGCTGTGATTGAATATCTACTACATACATTTTTGTACATTTATGAGAATTACTCCCTTGGGATACATTCTTAGGAGGACTGCCGAGTCAAAGGGCACTTGCCTCAGCATGGAAACCACACTATACTACGTCCCCCACAAGCCCTCCAGGGTTTTTTTTCACCAACAAACACCAAAGAATGTTCTCTTAGCCAAATATGAATCCTCCCAGCCCAGGATGGGCCTTTTCCAACTCCCCTTTTGCTCTAGAGGTTCCCCCACCTGGCCACCCTCCCTGTGAAATCGGCCAGCTCTGCAAGGCCTGGGCTGGGTGCTAGCAAACCAAGAGTAAACAAGGCAAACACAGTCTTGCAGTTCATCTGAGAGACAGGTAATTAGCAAGCATAAGGCAGGAAGTCAACCCTCTGTCCCCTCTGCTCCCCTCTTCCCTGGAATGCTGAGGGCCTAGACAACTAACAAGGCAGTTGGCTATGAGTTAGGGTGGAAGGAGGGAGGGGGTATCTACGGATGGAAACCACCGTGGCTGTCCTTGACTTTGTCCCCAGCAAGGTGCAGCATTGCAGAATAAAGGAAAGACATTGAGTGGGAAGCCCGGAGACATGGGTTCTAGTTTCAGCTTTGCTATCTCATCACAGCATGACCTTATATGAGCCCCTTCCCCTCATTAGGCTTGTATGCCCCTGTCTGGAAAATGTAGATGGTGTCCCAGATAACCTCAGGGCCAGCCTGCCAAGGAAAAGCAAGTGAAGGACCAGGCCACGCAGGAAACGGACTTATATTCATTTCACTTCATACAACAACTCTTTAATAGAAGGTCACTGAGGGCATCTCATGGACCCAAGGGAGCTGGCTTCCACTTCTTCCCAAGATGGCTCTCATAGCCTGAGCTGTATTTCCTTGATCCTTCGCCATCTCTGTTTTATGTGTTTTTGTTATCTCTTCTCAGACAGAATCAAGCAGAAGCCATGTCTGTCCTGTAGGATCACAGGACCCCATAGCTCAAAGGGTCACTGGAGATCAACCAGGCCAGGGTTTCCCTAACTGGGTTCCTAGAGAGGTCAATGGAGCTCTGAGGCAAAAAGCACAACATGGTTAAGTGAGTTTGGGAAACACTGGATCCTCGGTCCACTGCTTGGAGGCCTACAGGTGGGTCCTCCTTGTCCACCCCAGCTGTCCCAAACCTACGAGGCTCTAGAACTTTTAGTCTGCAGACATCTCTGATGCTCACACCTGCTGTCTTAACCACGTTCTTTTTCTTCTGGTAATAACACCCTGATTTTGCTGTAAGCACTCCCCCATGCCCCCAACTTCCCCTTGTATGGTCTTGTGGGGACTGTCATTCCAAGTGCTTCATCCTCTCCTGGACCATGATGGGCCTATGACCCAGTCAGAAACCCTCTCTGGATCTATACGTATATAAACATACACATGTGCATGTGTGCATGCACACGTGCGCACACACACACACACACACACACACACACTATTTTTTTTTTTTTTAAGACAGAGAGAGTCTGCCAGTTGTGGGGGAGGGGCAAAGGAAGAGAGAGAATCTTAAGCAGGCACCACACTCAGCACTTGGTTTGGAGCCCGATATGGGGCTCGATCTAAAAACCTGGAGATCATGACCTAAGCTGAAATCAGCTTCCCTGACTGAGCCCTCCAGGTGTCCCAAATCTTGAATAGAGAAGCATGAAGGCTGAAAGAAGTCTGGGCTCATTGCTGCCCAAGACCAGGCCTGGGCAAGTCAGGCCCCAGGAGCCATCCAGAAGCCTGCTTCCCTAGCTCTTCCTTCCATTCTGGGAGCAGTCCTGCATGCAGTCTTTTTTGCTTAAGAGCTGGTTTCTGTTACTTGCCCCACAGAGCCTGAGTCAATGCTTCACTGTACACAGTCTGGGAACATGTATATACTTAGTTCAATTCCTAGTAAACATGAATGTTTATTTCTTCTTCTTTCTTCCCTTAGAGAGATGGCTTCTACAGACAAAAAAAGGCTACCTGTATCACTTTGATTTCTTAAAAAAAATTTATTTGCCATAAAAGTAATAGATTCATGAATCTAGTTTCTTTTAAACAAAATCTTACTAAGGAACTAGGAAATTCTTAGAAGTTTAATAAATTGCACTTATGATTATATGATTATGCTCTTAAATAGTTCAGTGCTGTTTACCTACAATAAATTCTGTTATTCCTTTCAATTTAAAAACCAAATTATAGAACTTCTGCTTCCAGCAAGATGGAGTAGACTTACTTTTCCCTATGCTTCCTATATTGGACATTATATATAAATTGGACATTATATATAAAGGAAACACAAGACAACTCTGAAAGGTGAGAAGAAGGCAGACAGGGTGGGAGCTGGGGGCTTGAGGAACAGCACCATGGAGGGTTCCCTGGATCTTCTTTTCACCTCACATACTTCAAAATTGCAGCTGAAGAAGCGGGCAAACTGGGAGTATCAACGGGTATAGACAAAAAAGCTCTAAGAGAGCATGGGCTCTTTAGTCAAAAGACCAGGAGACGAGCCACCAAGCAAGACAGAAAACTTTAAGACAAGTGCTGTTCCAAACATCACAGGAAAAGAAAATGATACCCACCCATCCCACACCAGCGTAAGCCAAGTAGGGGGCCTACATTTCCAACCTTTCATGGTTATCACAGGGCTCCTCAACTCACATGCTGGGACTATGAGAGAAGGCCAAGGAGGGATCTGAGGTCCAGGGATGAGGCATGCCCTCCCCCCTACTGCCCCGGCCCCACAGAGTGAGAAGAGTCCATGTGGGAGCCTGGTCTTCTAGAACCCCAGCTAGCAGCAATGAAACACGCTTCTACTGGGCCGTGTCAGTGGAGACCTGGTAGAGAGGCAAGACCTTCACCATTATACCTTCACAATTACACTGTCCCAAAGTTGGGGTTACCATTTGTAGTAAGTCGCAGTGATGGCTGCCAGCCATTTCTCTCACAACTCCCATCAAGAGGGGGGAACTTTCCCTCCCACCACTTGAATCTGGATGGGTTTGTGATCAACAACATGACATGGAGTTGAGGGTGGGGGACTTCTGGGCTCAGGCCCCGTAACTTCTACTTTTGCACAGAAGGAAACTCAACCACATATAAAGAAGTCCAGTCTATCCATAAGAAGAAAGAGGTGCCCTGTGGAAGACCGAACAGATACACAAGTGGGTCAGGTTGACAGCCAGAGAAGAGACAGGCCCAGCCATCTCAGTCAACGGCCAGCTGAGTAAGTCACTGAGGCTCCAGGCATGAGTGATTCCATCTTGGATTCTCCAGCTCCAGCCCCGGCCTCAGCCCAACACCACAGATGATACTATATGAGCAAAGATGAGCCCTTGCTGCTGAGCCCTGCCCACATTCTTTGTTTCTTAAAACAACTTTATTGTAAGAACACGTCACATAAGATCTACCTTCTTAACAACTTGGGTGTATGGTGTAGTGCTGTTAACTACAGGCACAAGGATCTCTAGAACATGTTCATCTTCCATAACTGAGACTTCATGCCTGTTGATTAGCAACTCCCATTTCCCCACCCTCCTGCCCCAGCAACCACCATCCTCCTCTCTGATTCTGAATCTGACTCTGGTAGACAGCTCACAGAGGGGGAATCATGCAGTGCTTGTCTGCTGGGTGACTTAACAAACATTTACTTCTCACAGTACTAGAGGAGGGGGAAGTCCAAGATCAAGGTTTTGGTTGATTCTATTCCTGCTTAGAGTTCTCTTCCTGGTCTGCAGATGGACACCATCTTCATGTTCCCTCACATGGTAGAGAGAGATTATCTCCCTCTTTGTCCCTTCTTACAAGGGCACTAGTCTCATTCATGAGGGCCCCACCTTCATGACCTAATTATCTCCAAAGGTCCTACCTCCAAAACATCACACTGGGGATTAGGGTTTTAACATATAAATGGGGGGGGGGCTGATGAACAGAGTTCATCAGGCTGACCACAGAGAGGACACAGACTTTACAAAAAGAGTTTAGAAAAATCACAAAACAAGGAACAAAACAAACCACAACAAGCAACAACAACAAATGGGGTGTAGATCTGATTTCCACAGCTGCAATGTAATATTTGAAATGACCAGTTTGCATGGGTGTTGTAAAACCACGCCACTAAATCCCAAGCATTTCCACCACCCCCCACAAAAGGAATCCTAAACCTATTGGCAGTCCCTCTCCATTCCCCACCAGCCCAGCCCCAGGCCACCACTAATCTACTTCCTGTCTCTACAGACTTGCCTATTCTGGACAGTCCACATAAATGGAATCCTAAGGGATGTGGTTGCATCTGGTTTCTTTCACCGAGCATAATGCTTTCAAGGCTTGTATGTTATAACATGTACCCGTACTTCATTCCTTTTTATAGTCAAATAATATTCCATCAATGGATATAACATTTTGTTTACCCATTCATCAGTTCAGTTGTGTCATCTCCACTTTCTCTCTATTGCAAATAATGTTATTAACATGCTTATACAAGTTTCTGTAGAGACATATATTTTTTATTCTCTTGGGTATCTACAGTGACTATTTTAACTTTGGGGGGGCGGTGTTAAATGGTTTTCCATAGTGGCTGTACCTGTTTACATTCTCACCAGTAGAGGACTCCCAGTTTCTCCACATCTTTGTCAACACTCATTATTTTCCTTATTTTTTATTTTTTAAGATTTATTTTTTAATTTAATTTAATTTTTCTTTAAAGATTTTATTTATTCATTTGACAGAGAGAGACACAGCAAGAAAGGGAACACAAGCAGGGGTTGTGAAAGCAGGAGAAGCAGGCTTCCCGCCAAGCAGAGAACCTGATGCGCAGCTCGATCCCAGGACCGTGGCATCATGACCTGAGCCAAAAGCAGATACTTAACACTGGAGCAACTCAGATGCCCCTATTTATTTATTTTAAAGGGGGGAGGCGTACACAGTGGAAAGGGCAGACGAAGAGGGAGGGAGAGAATCTCAAGCAGACTCCCCACTGAGTGCAGAGCTCGACCTGGGGCTTGATCTCACAACCCTGAGATCATGACTTGAGCTGAAATCAGGAGTTGGATGCTTAAACAACTCACCCATCCAAGTGCCCCATTACTTTCCTTGTTAAAAAATGTATTTCAGTTACCCTAATGGGTATGCAGAAGAGTCTAATTGTGGTTTTGATAATGCAGTTCCCTAAGACTAATGACACTGAACACCTTTCCACATGTTTACTATCCATTTATCTTCTTTGGAGAAATATTTATTCAAAATCTTTGCCTATTTTTAAAATTTGAGGTTAAGAGTCACATATACTAAAAATTGACCATTAACCATCTTAAAGAGTGCACGTCAGTGGCATTTGGTAGACTCATAATGTTATGCAACCTTCTGCACATTAAAAAAAAAAAAACTTGGGTTGTAAGAGTTTTTTACATATTTGGATACTAAACTTTTCCCAGACACATGATATACAAATATTCTCTTTGATTCTGTGGGTCATATTTTTATTCTTGATAAACTGCTTTGACATACAAAAGTTTTAATTTTGATGAAGTTTATTTTTTCTTTTGTTGCTATGCTTTTGGTGTCATAAGACAGTTTTTTTTTTCTAAAAAAAAAAAAAAAACTGAGAAGAGAACAATGTAATCCAAGTTCACAAGGATTTATACAGGCATACCTTGTTTCATTGTGCTTTCCCTTAGGGCACTTTGAAGATATTGTGTGTTTTATAAATTGAAGGTTTGTGTTAATCGTTCTTCAAGCAGGGATGCCTGGGTGGCTCAGTTGGTTAAGCCACTACCTTTGGCTCAGTTCATGAACCCCAGGGTCCTGGGATTAAGTCCCACATCGGGGTCTCTGCTCGGCAGGGAGCCTGCTTCTCTCTCTGCCTCTGCCTGCCTCTCTGTCTGCTTGTGCTTGCTCGCTCTCTCTGACAAATAAATAAATAAAATCTTAAAAAACAAAAAAATCTGGGGCGCCTGGGTGGCTCAGTGGGTTAAGCTGCTGCCTTCGGCTAAGGTCATGATCTCAGGGTCCTGGGATCGAGTCCTGCATCGGGCTCTCTGCTCAGCCGGGAGCCTGCTTCTCTCTCTCTCTCTCTCTCTCTCTGCCTGCCTCTCTGTCTACTTGTGATCTCTCTCTGTCAAATAAATAAATAATAAATCTTAAAAAAAAAAAGTTAAAAAAAAAACTTCCTTCAACCAAATCCATCAACACCATTTTCCCAACAGCATTGGCTCACTTTGTGTCTCTATGTCATATTTTTAATTCTTGTAATATTTCAAGCATTTTCACTATAACTGTATTTGTTATGGTAATCTGTGATCACTGATCTTTGATGTTATGACTGTAATTGTTCTGGGGTGCCATGAACCATGCCCATATAAGACAATGACCTTAATCAATAAAGGTCTTTATTGACACAGGTTTTGTGTGTTCTGGCTGTTCCACCAATAAGCCGTTGCCTATCTCTCTCCCTGCCCTGGGGCCCCCCTATGTCCCAAGACACAATCGTGAAATTAGGCCAGTTAATAAGTCTACGGTGCCTCTAAGTGTTCAAGTGAAAGGAAGAACCAAATGTCTCTCACTTTAAATCAAAAGCTTAGAAATGATTGGGGCACCTGGCTGGCTTAGTTGGTAGAGCACGCAACTCTTGATCTCAGGGTTGTAGGTTCAAGCCCCATGTTGGGTGTAGAGATTACTTAGGAATTTTTTCTTTAATTAAAAATCAAAAGCTAGACATGATTAAGCTCAGTGAGGAAGGCTTGTGCACAAGCTAGATGGACTGAAAGCTAGGCTTCCTGTTCCAAATAGTTAGCCAAGTTGTGAATGCAAAGCAAAAGTTCTTGAAGGAACTGAAAAGTGCTGCTCCAGTGGACACATGAATGATAAGAAAGTGAAACAGCCTTATTGCTGATATGGAGAAAGTATGAATGGTCTGGATAGAAGATCAAAGTAGCCACCCGCATTTCTTAAGCCAGAGCCTAATCCACAGCAAGGCCCTCATACTCTTCAATTCTGTGAAGTCTGAGTGAGGGGAAGAAGCTGCAGAAGGAAAGTCTGAAGCCAGCAGAAGCTGGTTCATGAGGTTTAAGGAGAGAAGCCATCTCCATAAAGTAAAAGGGCAAGGGGAAGCAGCAGATGCTGATGGAGAAGCTGCAGAAATTCTCCAGAAAATCTAGCTCAGATAATTGATGAAGGTGGCTACCCCAAACAACAGATTTTCAGTGTAGACCAAACAGCCTTCTATTGGAAGATGCCATCGAGAATTTCATAGCTGGAGAGAAGTCGATGCCTGGTTTAGAAGCTTCAAAGGATGGGGCACCTGGGTGGCTCAGCTGATTAAGCATCTTAGTCTTGATCTCAGGGTTGTGGGTTCAGGCCCCACCCTGAGAAAAACACAGGCTGACTGTCTTGGTAAGGGCTAATGCAGCTGGTGACTTTAAGCTGAAGTCAATGTTCATTTGCCATTCCAAGAACCCTAGGGCCCTTAAGACTTCCGCTAAATCTATTCAGCCCATGCTCTATAAAGAGAGCAACAGAACCTGGATGAGAGCACATCTGTTGACAACTTGGTTTATCATATATTTTAGGCCCACTGTTGAGACTTACTTCTCAGAAAAAAAGGCTTCTCCCAAGACTTTACTGCTCACCGATAATGCACTTGGTCACCCAAGAGCTCTGATGAAGGTGTACATCAAGATTAATGTTGTTTTCATGCCTGCTAATACCGCATCCATTCCACAGCCCATGGATCAAGGAGTAATTTCAACTTACAAGTCCTACTATTTAAGAAATATATTTCTTGGGGTGCCTGGGTAGCTCAGTTGGTTGCATGACCAACTCATTTCAGCACAGGTCATCATCTCAGAGTTGTAAAATGGAGCCCCACATGGGGCTCCCTGCACAGCATGGAGTCTGCTTGTCTCTCTTCCTCTGCTCCTCCCCCTACTCTCTCTAAAATAAATAAATGAAATCTCTAAAAAAATGTATTTCTTAAGGCTATTGCTGTCATAGAGAGTGATTTCTCTGATGGCTCTGGGCAAAGTAAACTGAAAACCTTCAGGAAAGGATTCACCATTCTAGATGCCATTAAGAACATTCATGATTCATGGAAAGAGGTCAAAATACCAGTATTCACAGTAGTTTAGAAAAAGCTGATTCCCACCCTCATGGATGACTGTGAGCGTTCAAGACTTCCGTGGGGGAAGTAGGTGCAGATGTGGTAGGAATAGTAGGAGAGCTTCAATGTGAAGTGGAGCCTGAAGATGGGACTGAATGGCTGTAATCTCGTGATAAAACTTGAACAGATGAGAAGGTCTTCTTTAGTTTTTAAAAGATTTTATTTATCTGAGAGAGAGTGAGAGAGCATGAATGTGAGCAGGGGGAGAGGCAGAGAGAGAAGGAGTGAATCTCCAGCAGACCCCACGATGAGTGCAGAGCCAAAGTGGGACTTGATCAACCCTGAGATCATGACCTGAGCTGAAATCAACAGTTGGCCACTCAACCCACTGAGCCACCCAGGCACCCTGAAGAGGTGCTTCTTATGGATGAGCAAAGAAAGTGGTGGATGGAATCTACTCCAGGTGAAGATGTCTTGAAGATTGTGGAAATGAAGCAAATGACTTGGAATATTACATAAACCTGGTTAATAAAGCAACAGTAGGGTTTGAGAGGACTGACTACGATTCTGATAGAAGTTCTACTGTGGGTAAGAGGCTTTCAAACAGCATCACATGCTACAAAGAAATCCTTCATGCAAGGAAGAGTCAGTCAACGCAGCAAACTTCACTGCTGTCTTATTTCAAGAAACTGCCACGGCCCAACCTTCAGCACGCAACACCCCGATCAGTCGGCAGCCATCGACGTGGAGCCAAGACCCTCCACCAGCAAAAAGGCTGTGACTTGCCGAAGCTCACATAGTGATTAGCATTTTTAAGCAATCAAGTATTTTGTATTTTTTTCTTTTGTGTTAAATAGACAAATTTTCTAGTGTACCATTTTTTAAAAAGATTTTATTTATTTATTTGCCAGACAGAGCTAGAGCACTGTGAGCAGGGAGGGGGCAGAGGAGAGGATGTTCAAGCAGACTCGCAGCTGAGCACAGACACCCACACAGGGCTTGATCTCTGGATG
Organism: Neogale vison; assembly: GCF_020171115.1. Taxonomy (NCBI): domain Eukaryota; kingdom Metazoa; phylum Chordata; class Mammalia; order Carnivora; family Mustelidae; genus Neogale; species Neogale vison. Next base: position 18,007,655 of record NC_058092.1, on the reverse strand, counting down.
CAAGAGATCATGACTTACTGAAAACAAGAGTCAGACACTCAACCCACTGAGGCAGTCACGTGCCCCTCTAGTATACCATTTTAATTCCCTTATCATTTCCTTTATTATTTATTTTTGAGTTATTTTCTTAGGGATTGTGCTGAGGATTGTAATTACCATACTGAAGCATGTGATAAAGCATTTATAATTACATTTGTATGTACAAATACTATAATATTTGTTTTTAACACAGTATATAATTAAAATGTATGTGTTGAGACACTCGGCTGGCTCAGTCAGTGAAGCATGAGACTCTTGATCTCAGGGTCATGAGTTCAAGCTCCATGTTGGACATGGAGCTTACTTAAAATTTTTTTAAAATAAAAAATATATATTGCAATACAGTATAGGCAATGGTGTAGTAAAATTAACAAGATGTCAATTTCCCCAATCTTTTCTAGATAGGTTAAGCCAACATGGCTCTAAGTGAAAATTTATCAGCATAATTGATAGTGCCTTTTTGGTAAACTTCACAGAAATTGTTGAGAACATACCCCCCTCAAATATGTCATTTTGGCATAATCATTATTTTGAATTAAAGTTACTTAAGAAATAGCCAGTACAAGAAGGGTACTCTGAGACCCCTTTATCCCTGAAAGCAGGAAATAATTCTTACATGTGAAAGGTACTTTCCCAATATGCGCCAGGAGGAAGAGACACATCCTTATCACCAGAGATAGGGAATTTAGGGCCAAGAAGGCTATATAAACAAACCTAGTTACCACCTCATTAATTTACTACCCAAGCCCAATCCCTTTGTCTTGTCAATTCTTCACAAATTTATAGTTTCTTTGTCTAAAAGGTGTAAAAGCTGCCTGCTTTGGTCAGTTCTTTGAGCATCATATCTTTGGCACTCCCATATGTATGAAATTAAATTTTTCTTCTGTGAATCTGTTGTATGTCAGTTTAATTACTAGGCCAGCCAAAGAATCTAGAGGGGAAGGGAACCTAGACTGTGAAAGCAAAACAGATCCTGCTGTAAATTAACTATACAGGGGCACCTGGGTGGCTCAGTCGGTTAAATGTGTGCCTTCGGCTCAGGTCATGATCCCCCCAGAGTTCTGGGATCAAATTCCCCATCAGGCTCCCTGTTCAGCGGGAAGCCGGGCTTCTCCTTCTCCCTGCTACTCTGCCTACTTGTGCCCTCTCTCTCTGTCAAATAAATAAATAAAATCTTTAAAACAATAAAATAAATTAACTGTATACAGTACTTTGTTTTGAAGAAAAATAAGAGGCTCTCCTTGTATTGTTAGCTGATAAGTCAATAAAAATAATTTGTCACTTTGTGGGTTTTTTTTAAGTAGGTTCCACACCAAGTACAGAGCCCAATATGGGGCTTAAACTCACGACCCTGAGAGAGCGGAGAGCCTGCTTCCCCCTCTTTCTTTTTTTTTTTTAAAGATTTTATTGATTTATTTGACAGACAGAGATCATAAGTAGGCAGACAGGCAGGCAGAGAGAGGGGAGGGGGTGAAGCAGGCTCCCTGCTGAGCAGAGAGCCCGATGCGGGGCTCGATCCCAGGACCCTGGGATCATGACCTGAGCTGAAGGCAGAGGCTTAATCCACTGAGCCACCCAGGTGCCCCTCTCTATCAAATAAATAAATAAAAATCTTTAAAAAAAAAAAAAAAAAGAGTTAGAAGCTTAACTGACTAAGCCACCCAGACACCCCTGTCACTATGTGATTTTTAGCATATAATTCGGAAGGAGTTGAAAGAATTTAGGGATGAGCACTATAATAAAATTCTTCCATCCCAGGTACTTACGTGAACGGGTTCTCAGGGCTGCTAGCTATAAAACCCAAAACCTACAACAGAACTGATGCTAAAATCTGTCTCATTCTAGCAATCAGTAATATTTGTCTAGACTATTGGGGAGAAAAAGTCCCTTTCAGATATTCATTCCTAATACAATGTTATTTTATGCTTAACAATTATTATGAGACTTTATATTACATTCACCAATTGCTTTTAAAGCTTCTGGATTGAGTCAGTACTTCTGAAACTGCGAAAAAGAAAGCCTGAGGCCCAAAACGGCATTACTTAAGCCAAATCACCAAACTGGGGCTTCATACTTAACCTAACTGAAGTTCTAGCCTCCTCCAGAAAGCTAATCTTTTTTTTTTTTTTTTAAAGATTTATTTATTTATTTGATAGAGATCACAAGTAGGCAGAGAGCTAGGCAGAAAGAGAGAGGGGAAGCAGGCTCCCCACCAGAGAGCCAGATGTGGGGCTTGATCTGAGGACCCTGGGATCATGACCTGAGCCGAAGGCAGAGGCTTTAACCCACTGAGCCACTCAGGTGCCCCTCCAGAAAGGTAATCTTAACTGATCAGTCAGGAATCTTCTGATCAGCACCAATAAGGTAATCTATCACATGGGCCCTCTCTATCCCATTTGTCCCCAAAGGAAGGTCACTTCACTTGAAATAATTATTTTCTCTGTTTGTAACTTTGTCTTGCCTTTAAAAACTTGGGCACCTGGGTGGCTCAGTCAGTTAAGTGTCCAACTCTTGATTTTGGCTCAGGTCATGATCTCAGGGTCATGAGATGGGGCCAGGCTCTGTACTCAGTGGGAAGTCTGCTTGAGTTCTTTCTCTGCCTCTGCCCCCTCCCCCACCCCCACCGGCACACACATGAGCTCTCTTTCTCAAATAAATAAACCTTTTTAAAAAAAGGTTTTATTTATTATTTATTTGACAGACAGAGATCACAGGTAGGCAGAGAGGCAGGCAGAGAGAGGGGGAAGCAGGCTCCCTGCTGAGCAGAGAGCCTGATGCGGGGCTCCATCCCAGGACCCTGGGATCATAACCTGAGCCGAAGGCAGAGGCTTAACCCACTGAGCCACCCCGGAGCCCCTCAAACCTTTAAAAAAAAAAAAAAAGGCCTCTTCTCTTTCTGTCACCGTTTGGAGCCCCCCCGCCCCGCAACTTGCTAGATGGGTTGCTGCCTTATTCATGTATCAGTTAGTAAAGCCAGTTAGAGCACCAAAATAACTTCGTGGAATTTTTGTTATTTCACAAACCCTATGTCAAAGAAAATATTAAAAAGTGAAATTTGATTGCACATTTTCCACTTTCTTTTTCTCAAGATATTTTATTTATTTATCAGAGAGAGAGTGAGAGAGTGAGTGAGCACAAGTACGGGGAGCAGCAGGCAAAGGGAGAGGGAGAAGCAGGTTCCCTGCTGCACAGGGAGCCTGATGCAGGACTTGATCCCTGGACCCTGGGATCATGACCTGAGCTGAAGGCAGATGCTTAACTGACTGAGCCACCCAGGAGTCCCTTTTCCATTCTTTCTTCTAGAGAAGTATGAGAAGTATGGTAAGTATCCATACAATGTTGAAGTGTTAAAAGACAGACACTGTTTGGGGACAAAATTCTGTGGCGAAACGTAAAGGAAATACAAAATTAAGGAGAAAAAGGAATGATGTAAAAATTTCTAACTGCTAAAGAAGAACTTTTTCAGAAGGTAGGTATTAAGTGGGCTTTATATTCCAGGGACTATAAAAAAAAATTCTAGTATGAAAATGTGCCAGAAATGACATACCTTGCAAATATAAACTTGTAACACACGTTTTAAGTCTTAAATGTCAACCAAAGAAATGAGTGAGGGGGTTTCTTTAGAGGGTCAAGTCTGAAGGGCCCAGAGGAAGCCCGTCACTAAGGGTGGCTCATTAAGGATACAGAGCAAGGACCTCAGGCTCATGGAGGCCAAGATCTGGGGACCAGGCGGAAGCTCAGCCCAGAGACTCAGTTTACCTACGCTGATGATAGAGAGTTGAAAGAGTTAACTGGCAGTGATGTTACAGGAACTGCCTCGGGCAGGTAGGAGACAAAAGGACTCTGGTTCCGGCTCCAACGATACCTCACAGCTGCCTTATTTCCTTTATAGGGGACAAAGGGGAGAAGGAAACAGGCTCCAGGCCTTGGACAGAAAGCTGAGCCCAGAACCCGTGCTGTTCAGGCGGGCTGGGAGATGGGCTTCACCTCCTCCGCCAGCTGGCATGACAGTGCCCCTCGCTCAGAGCTGGCGCGTGGCCTTCCTGAGGTCATCCGGGGAAAGCACGGAGCTCGGGAACTTAACAATTACAGCGAACCGTATGAAACTGCCACTGTTCAGCCATTGTGACCTATGAAAATGGTAGTTTCATTTGGTTCGTTCGACCCATAAACTGGCAGCCCCTGTTTTACTTTTACCCAAAGAGACCAAGCTGTCCTCTGCTGAGATGTGGATGAAATCCACAAGGCTGAGAGTGTGTTGTTAATGACTTGGTGGGGGGAGGGGTAAAGAGATAGAGAAGGGAAACCGGCGGCTGCCACCCAGCACTTGTAAAGTTCACAAGGATAACCCACCTGAGCAGCAGAAAAACAAGGCTAAAAGATTACTATGATAACAAAGCCTGGTGTTGCTGGAGTATTTTTAATCTATACATTTGGTGTGGAAAGCCCTTTCCACGCCTTGCCTTTGGGTCACATCCAACCACTGAGGTGGGGACTATTATGAATCCTAATTTCTGCACGCAGGTCAGAGGGACTTCACACACGAACAAAGGAAGGCCCGGAGATGTGCAAGAACTTGTGGGTGGGTTTCTGTGGCTCGAGGCCGGATTTCTAGTCTCCAGATGGTAATTACCCCTCTAGACCATCTCCCACTGTCTTATCTCAGGTGTCCTTCAAAGGTGGTAAAGTGAATTAGGGAAAAAATAAATAAATAACCCTGCCTCCTAAGTGCTACATTCCCACTAGTGACATGGGCAGCTGAGGTTTCCTTTAAAGGTCATTTCCACCAGCATGTTCATTTCCGTGCCTAATAAGGGGCCACGGACAGACATGGTTAGTAACAGCGCGATATAATTAAGTGTCCTTTCATCCAGGCATTTCAAAGGGCTTTGGCAACGTTAATTATGCCCCAAGCCCTTGTGAAGTGGTCCTCGGTTCCATTCTGAGCATTTAAAGTCAAGCAAAGGCGATGCCACGGGCCCAGGGGTTACACACTTTGAACATATACTTATTAGCGGCCCTCAAGTGTCTGGCGAAAGAGTTGGGGTATGCAGGGCTCCTGACATGAAACTCTTCCTCTGGAGCTTAGAGCTTGAAAACTGTAAAATGGCGGTGTCTGGGTCTGTTGGCAGGGAGGGAAGTGAGGGGAGGTACTTGGGTAGCTTCTGCCTCTGGACAAGTCACCGTGTTCCTCTTCTGCAGAGAGATAACAGAAATTATCTGAAGTGGTTTAAGTGCCAACAAGTGCACGTACATGGACAGCTAACCTGGAGCAGGGATCTGATCCCAGACTCAGGGACTCTGTCCCAGACTGAAACAAGGGCTTCCCACAGCGGGGCAGCTTGTGAGAATCGTCTGGTGCTGGCCGTATCAAGAGCGGGCCGTATCAAGTCACTTCTCTCTCTGCATCCACTTCCCTGTGTAGACAGGGAAGACCAGCAGTTCTGGGCTGGGCTCCAGCCGCTGCCACTTATTGCTGTGTGACTTCAGTGGAATCACTATACCTCTCTGAGCCTCAGCTGCCCCTCTGAGAAGTGGAGTAGCTGTAAACTCTCATGGGATTATCACATGAAATAAGGCAGAGGTTGAAAGCCCACCCAGCGCATGAAAAATGCTGACACAATTCTAGTTTGTTACTATTATTTTTACAATTTTCCTTCGTATTATCATTATTATTAGCAACAGCTCTAAAGACCCTTCTGGCTCCAAGAATTGCTTTTTTATCAGCTATAACTCTGGGAAAGAACAGTTTCCAGAAAAGGAACAGAGGTCACAGAGGCAGGAACCCTTGCTTGATCAGCGGTATCTGAGTGAAACCAGCTCAGATTTCCCATTCTAACACCTGCTTTCCATCTGCCAACAAGAACCTCTATTTAAATATCACGGTGATAAGACCAGTCATCACTTGCTATTTAAACTGACCTCCCACAATCCCTTGGGCTTGAAACTAACAAGAGTTAAGTATAAATTGCGGGGTTTTGGCTTGTTCTGAAGGTTACTCACGTTCAAATACAAGAGATGCATTAGTCTGGCTAAACCAGGTCCTGCTACCCTACCCTTTCTCCTGGCTTCAGGCCAGCTCCCTGACGCTGACGTTCTCCAGCAGGGGAGGCATTAGCTTCCCCAAGATTGTCATTTCAACACTTAATAACTGACATCAGAAAGAGAAGGGACCTTGCAGAGTAGCTGGCACAATGTGGGCAGCGGGGAGTGGTGGATAAAAGCAAGGGCTTTGGCAATACACAGATTCATTTCGAATCCTAGCTTTACTACCTACTGACTGTGTGGCCTTGGGTAAGTTAATTAACCTCTCTGTGCCAGTTTCCTAATATGTGAAATGGGGTTTTAATAGTACCTACCTTATGGGGCTCTTTGGGGATCAGCACAGTCCCTGCCATATAGTAAACAGTAAAACCAATGTTCACTGCCATTATGATCGTGATGATTACTATAGTAATTGGAATTGGCTAAGGAAGCATGATAGAGAGGACCTATATTTTCCTCCCAGGAAAACTGCCAAATCTGGAGTTAGAGCTGGAAGGATGGGTAGGATTTCTATGGGGGATGGTGCGGGCAGCTTCAGGTTCCTTCATCTGTACATTCGGGTCATCCTCCAAGCACCCTTGTAGGATGGATTTAAAACCGACCTGCAGAAGAGCTGCACAACTTTCCCCCAAGCGATACTGATAGAAAGCGAGAAAGCTGGGACTTGAAGCAAGCAAGCTCTGATTCTAAAGGCCATGTTCTACCTTTGTATCAAATTCTGTCCTGGGATGCCTGGGTGGCCCAGTTGGTTAAGCAGCTGCCTTCGGCTCAGGTCATGATCCCAGCGTCCTGGGATCGAGTCCCACATCGGGCTCCTTGCTCAGCAGGGAGCCTGCTTCTCCCTCTGCCTCTGCCTGCCTCTCTGTCTGCCTGTGCTCGCTCTCTTTCCCTCTCTCTCTGACAAATAAATAAATAAAATCTTAAAAAAAAAAAAAAATTCTGTCCTGAAGGGTAAGGTACTGACAGAATTAGCTCCCCCCACCTCCCTCCTAGACCGTAAACCCCTTCCGGGAAGAGATAGCTCAATTATTTATACAGGCCCCCTCCCCCCCAGGCCTCGCATGGACAGCAGATGCTCAGCTGAAATGCCTATTTGCTGAATGGAAGAAACTGAGGCCTGACTCTTCCAGACTGAGACCAAGCCTCCAGGGCCAGGAACCTCAGGTGATGCTGCCTCCTGGCCTCTCTTTTACAAATTCCCCCCTCCACACCCCCTACCCCCACCCCAACAACCAGGACAGAGAGCAGGGCTGCCATGCAAGGCCAAGGGCTTGCTCCTGACTCAAGCCCAGTGATGGAGTCGGACTTGGGCCTGCTAATGTTTTCCTTGCCCCAAAGACAGACGATCTGGGGTCAGCCTGCTCAGCTGACCCCAGATCAGTATAACCACCTCCCACTGAGAGCCAGCCAGCCAAAGAGAGAGAGAGAGAGACAGACAGACAGACACACACACACACACACACACACACACACACCTGACTCAAGCTGGCCAATCAGGTCTTCCCTCTTTCCAGGGTTGGGTGATCACCCCAGTCATTCCAAACCTCCACGGCCCTTCCTACCTCTGGCTCCAGAAGCTACCCTATAGTCTTACAATAGTTTTCTCTTTTGCCTCATTGCCTCTGAAATAGGTTTTTATTCCTTGCAACCAAAATAGCCACAACAAAAATGAGGAGGAGGAGGAAGACAACTTCCCCAGGCAGAATTTTCTCAGAATTTTCTACACCTTTCTCTGCTTCAGGTACAGCAGGCACTTGTAACAGCAGGCACTCCTGCCTCCTGCATGGGCTAGGTGCTATTTCACTGATCCACATGACTGGAGGGATGAGGGATGGAGGCACGTATTCCTACCATCAGTCTACCCGTAACAGAAGCTCTGAGGGGCTAAGCCATATGTCCAATGACTCTTAGCCAGGAAGGAGCAGAGTAGGGTTGCAACCCAGGCCTTCTTCCCTTTATCCCTCCCTGGAACTTCAGTTTGCTCCTAACTTTGCCCATGTGCCTGCCTCCCACCTCAATTTTTTTTTTCTTTTTAAAGATTTATTTGTTTGAGAAAGAGAGAGAGTGCAGCAGGGAAGGGCAGAGGGAGAGGGAGAGTCTGAAGGGGACTCCGCTGAGTGCAGAGCCCAAGGCAGGGCCGATCTCACAACCCTGAGATCAGAAACTGAGCAGAAACCGAGAGTCAGAAGCTTAACGGACTTATGCAACCCAGGTACCCCCTCCCACCTCAATTTTTCAGCTTGTTGGTAAAGTCACCATGATTGATTTATCTCTGCTCTGGCATGAAGGTATTTCTGTAATGAGTAATAGTGCAATTAATTTGTAATTTTTATGGAAACTTAACAGAAGTCTCATCTGGTAGAGTGTTCAGTGTTTTCTGAGATATTGTATTTGTCTGTCTGGCATCCCTTCTTCACAGAACCAATGGTCTTAACTGTATCTTCTTGGGTTCTGCATGTGTGATGCTCTGGTATTTGTGGCCTCCCTCACCAGCACCAGACCACCTCTCCCAGGGCTGGCCAGTTCTTAGAGAGAGCAAAGGAGCGGCCCTGCTGCACTGTTTCCAGCCACCCCAGATTAGAAACAGCCTCAACAGCCAGCAATAGGGAATCTGTCCAGAAAATTTTGATACGGCAACTCAACAGATTATTGGGCAACCATTCAAAAAGTATGTGTTAAATCACTATGACTCGATGACATGGGGTAATAGCCCACACACAGGCTTAAGTGAAACCACCGAGACACAAAACTTTCTGTACAGTCTGATCCTAAATGTTTAACACCAAAAAAAAAAAAAAAAGACAGGAAGGAAATATCCTGAAATATGAACAAAGCTTGTCTCCAAGTAATAGAGTAAGTGAATCTTCTAAGCGGGAATGCATTCCTTTAACAATGTTTCTCTATTTCTATTTCTCCTTTCCATTTTGATGTCTTTCTCTAACCCCCTATTTTTATGTATTTCCACAAGCATTTCTTTTCCCTGGATTACATGTTCTCCTACCCGTGGGGTGAGGGGCAGCTGACTGTTTCTGCCAGTGACAGGCACACAGACCTTGGACGTGTCTGTTAGCCAGGGCTGTACTGTGTTACTTTCTGGTTAGAAAAACACAACATTGCAAAACCACAAAAACGCTTGCCTTGTAGGAGAAGGAAAGCTCTGTGAGCGGGTGCGCGCTGCTTGTGGGTGGCAGCTGGCGCAGCTGCAGGGCCGCGCCGTGGGCTCGGTCCATGGTGTCCTACAGCCACATTCCCTGGGCCCAGCCTGGGAGCCGGAGCTGCTGCTGCTATGCGGGGCCAACCCTGGAGACCATCTTCCCCCGCGGCGTTCACTTCCTCTCACCAGCCATGGGAGGGCGGACAGCTTCTCTCTCACCTCCACGCAGAGAAGTGCCAAGTTCTGTCGCTCCCAAGCAGACAGTGTGATTCCTTGTCCTGGTGGTGCTCTAGGGAGGTGGGGAGGAGCATTAAAAATGCATGTACAGTGAGACATAGAGCCCAGCTTTGCTACCCGAGGAGGAAACACTATGGGCACAAAACACAACCTATCATGAGAAGTGAAACCATTAAAAAAACGGTATCAGGCCTTTGGCTCCCTGAATAAAGATGTGGTTCATCTGCCTCAGAACCTTTTCTCCTGGCCCATAAAAGTCAACTTTTCTATTCCTCTGCTTCTTTCCTCCCATCACATCCTAATTTAAATCTTCCCTATTCCATTGGCTCCCCTACACATAAGCGGTGGAATACTGAACTTGTCTACCTCTCTAGGACTCCAAAAACATATCCCAATGCCACAAAAAAGGAAAACATGCGTGTTCTAACTTAGGGAAAGAAAAAACGAGAAGAAAAGCTATGTCCGTGGATGACAGAAGAACTAAGCTACTACCAATGGTCAGCTGAGCGCAGGTGAGGTAACACTGGGCCCCCCGGGAGAAGATCTGTATGACCAGATCACATCAGCTCTGGGAAACTCAGGTGCCTCAGTGTGAAGTGGGGGTAATAACGTGGCCTCAAGTAAAATCGGGGATGATAGTAATTTGGACCATTGTTGTAAATTTCATCAGGGGGATATTTTCAGTGCAGGTCAAGTTCTTCTAAAATAAGGAAGAAAGATGAAGCATATATTCCTAGGGTTTTGGGAGGCAGGGCCAGAGCACCTTACCATGGTGCTAAGTGTTTCTTTGAGGTCCTCATATAGTAAAAAGAAAAAAAAAATCCATACAAATTTGGATTCTACTACAAAGTCTATGGATTTTTTTTTTTTTTCCTCTGTGGGGGCTTGAACTTACCACCCTGAGATTAAGACCTGAGCTGAGATTAAGTGTCAGATGGTTAACTGACTGAGCCACCCAGGTACCCCTCGATGTTTATTTTAATATAAAAATGTTATAGCTTTTGATCTGTCATATACTACCTGTTTGCCTTGGCCAAGTCATTTAACTTTCCAGGCAGTTTTCTCTGCTGAAAATACAGATAACAACACTTCTACCACCCCCCCAACCATAGGGTTGTTGTGAGAATTTGATGAAATAATGCAAGTATAATGCATGCACAGCAATGGCCAAATGAATGGCAGCTATTATTAGTATTAATTTTATTCCTACCAGATTAATTATTGAATTGACCCACAGATCTTCCTTTCTTTCATGTAACCATGCAACAAATATTTATGTAGGGCTTACTATGTGCCAAACAGATACAGCCTCTGCTATGCCCCCACGGCTTCAGAAAGTTGCCTTCTGTGTCTTGCAACTTCCAGTTCCTTCTGTTATCTAGCTCTACCCACAGGAATGCTGGTTCCTGGTGTGAACAGCACAGTCATATGTCACAGGGCTAACACTGTGTCCAGCATCTAGGAGACACTGGATGTAGGGCTTAGCACTGGGGCAGCCACAAAGACTATTTGGCTCAGGTCTCACTTTGTTAAAGAGCCTCAAAATTCAATGATTGCTGCTGCCTCCAGATGTGATTATACATTCCATACCTTAATTACATATATACACATATACATATGGTGTGTGTGTACATATGTGTGTATGCATATATATGTATATATATACATATATATTTAGGTGTGTATATATATACACACACACAGTATATACAAGGTACACTCATCAGATAATTTCATAACTGATATTCCAGAACCAGACCTCCCTATGAAGACCAATGAATATTTGAAACCTTGTGAAAAGCATAATTATTCTTCACTATACTTCCTTGTGTGGGTGAAAAGCATGACTGTGTTAAATTTAGGTATTTTAATGTTTTGAATATAGCAGCCTTAGGAAGGAAGAATGCCCAGGGAGAGACCTCAGAGAGACCCTTGCAGGCCTTCAAGCTGGCCTAGATCTGAAGGGGGCACTGCAGCCTGAACTGGAAAGATGTCTCCTGAATCCCCTGTTCAACGGCAGCTTGCCAAGGCCCAGCCCAGAGCCCAGCATGGTGACCTCCATACACACCTACTGACTGGCTAAAGGCAGGCCTGTGGAGCATCTGGGGCAGCTCCCAGTCAAGAATGGAATGGCTTACTCAGGCCTAATCAACCACAACTCTGGAGATCCCACAGCTGTAACCAGCTCCGCCCACAGGATGTCAGAGAAAGCAAACAGGCCTTGAGGACATGCCAATAGAGTGATGGAAACCTGGGTCTCCCAACCTTCTTTGGACCAGCTGCTCTGTTCAGGTGGGTTTCTGTTTTTGCTTTTGTTTGTGAAGTTGTTGCTGTCATTCAAGACCCTTCTAAAAAGCAGATTCCCTCTTTGCCTGAGGGCCAAGGCCTCTGAGGCATCCCCTGCAAAGTCAGGAGGCTTTCCCTCAGCTAGGTAGGAGTTAGGACAAAAAGCTCTGGAGGAACCCTTTGCAAGTTGCTCTCCCTTTAAGGTGCACATTGTTTACCTAGTGAATCTCCTTTTCTGCCTTCAGAGCACTTTTCCAGCACTAACATATGCCCAAGAGGCAAGTGGCCAACTCTGTGTTCCCAGCGACCCCTTAACGCTGAGGCCCTCACAGCCAGCAGTAAGCACAGGGTCATTGACTCAAAAATGTAAAGATAATTCTAGGTGCTTGCTACCATTCCATTCCCCCCGACCTTATCTCAATGAATTATTTCACCAACCCACAGAGCAGGCTGGACAGATGAGAGGACCACAGCTCATAGCTGCTGAGAGTAGTATATTAGAATTTGGCTCTATCTGGAAAAAAAGAAAATCAATAAAACACACCCTTTTCCACCACCTGACGATTCAGCATCTGGCTGGTACTGAGTGCCATTTACAAAGCCCTTTCCCTTTCCTGGGCTTTGGCTCACTAAAGGGTTACACTCCTCCCCTACCATTGAGCTGGAAACTATAACTTCCAGCAGCCAGTGTAGATCAAGAATTCCTCCCCGTATCCCACCTGCTAACTCCACCATCTGCTATTGCCAGGAAGCCCGAGCCGGCGTGTAGAGGAATAATTTTGGCAAAGTTACTGCATTTCACTTCCTGATTTGGTAAAGCCTGCCTTCACCTATATTAAGGCAAACCTATGTCCCCCTCCCTTCGCTAAAATGGGGGTGGATGGGGGGAACCATTCCAAGGCAGCAAGACCCAGACCCGCAAGGCAGGTGACAGCAAGAAAGAAGGGTATTAGTACTAGGGGGCGTTAGATGATTCCAAATCCATTACCTTTCCTGAAAACAAAAAACAAAGGCTGATTTCAAGTCCCCCCTGCCTCAGGCTTAATCACTACTCACCCGGGCGGCGTCTCCTCTGAGGCCCACCTATCCCAGGTTTCTGAGAAAAGACTTAGACTCTCCACACCACCCGGAGGCACAGTCTCCTTAATTCCTTCCCCAACTCAGGAGCTGCCTGGGTGCTGCAGTGTTTTGCTTTCAAAGGCCACGATCTGATTTGTCAGGCCGCCTGCCGGTCAGAAGCTCGCGGGGACTTCTTGCACGCGAGTGGCTGCGAGGAGGGAGGTGGGCGGGACATCTCCCGGCTATTGGGTGGGCCGCAAAGCTTGCTTGAGGCGTAGGGGGAGCGACTTGGGGAGGCGGCCCCGGTCTTGAGCTTTGCTCTCACCTGGAGGGGGCCCCTCTAGAGGCCGCGCCAAGGACGTTGGAACAAACCCCTCTCTCCCTCTCCACCTGTACGGGGGTGCTGGGGTGACTGCTCACCTCCCCTGCCCGACAGGTGGGCAGCTTGCCAGGAGACCGACCTTCCAGTTCTCAGCGCCACCTCCCGGGCTTTGCTCCTGCTGTTCCTCCACCTTACGCTCTCCGCGTGCCTTCAGATCCTTCACGACCCTCAAGACCCGGCTCCCACAAAGCCGTCTCAGTACTCGGGGCATATACAATGTCCTTGCGGGCGCTCCCCTAACACCTGTTGGCTGCGCTATGTACCAACCCTCCCAGCGCGTCCGCCGCTCCGCAATGCCCAAGGTCCTAGCACTGCGTGAATGCTTCCCTAACGTACAACGTATACAGTAAGCAGTAAGTGTAATCAACACGTGCATGGAGCTTACACCTTTTCACTTACACGCATCTCATTTCAGATCCTCGCAGGAACCCCCTGAGTGAGACTTTGAGCTCATGCCCATTTTACAGATGAGGAAATGGCATTCGGGCCCAGACCCCAAGGAGGAGAAAGAGCCAGTTTGGGTTCAGATCTGAAGGCAGAGAGAGCTCAGAGGGAACACCAGAGAGCAGAACGAGGTTGGCATTTCGTAGGAACCTCCCAAAGAACAGCGTGGCCGGTGCAAGATTTTTCTGGGGCGTGGGTAGTAGGAGCTGCCATCAGCAGACCTGGCTAGGGACAGAGGTTTGGATTCATCCTAAATTTAAAGGGGGGGCCATTGCGGGTTCTGCGCTGGGGAGTGACAAGAGCACTGTGACTGCTCTGAAGCTTGCAAAGAGGGGCTCAAGGAACACTGTATGTCTGTTCTTGTATCGTTGCCTGTATCAGTTTTTTTTTTCTTTTACTATTATACACAGGGCTTGGATGAATGTTAGTTGTCTTCTTCTTCCTTTTAAAAAATATTTTATGTATTTATTTGAAACAAGAGAGCAGGAGAGCACAATCAGTGAGAGTGGCAGAAGGAAAGGGAGAAGCAGGCTCCCCACTGAGCAGGGAGCCCGATGTGAGTCTGGATCCCCGGACTCCGGGATCACGACCTGAGCTAAAGGCAGTTCTTAATCAACTGAGCCACCCAGGCGCCCTAATCGTAGTCTTCTAACTAGGATTTCCAGGTAGGCAAAATTCTAAGGCTCTTGGTCTATAGCAAGATATTTGAGGGGTCATTTAGATGACCCCCTATTAGGTTTCCCCACTAGTTGTGATGTAATTAACCCAAACCTTAACATTCTAGCGGTTTCCCTAAGGTGGTTTTTTTTTTTTTTTGAAACACCTCTAATGATTCGCCAACAACTTTTCACGCTAAAGAAACAGAAGAAACCATTGGCTGATTACTCAGGAGGCAGCCTGAAGGAGGACTCTAGAATGTTGGGCCTGTGGTTGCCATAGCAACGGGGAGGCTGGGTAGCCCAGATTCAGCCCAGGGAGACCCAAGGAGGTAGGAGGCAGTTCCTGTCTGGGAACCGGTGGGGTGGGAGGGTTGTGGGGGGCGGGGGAGGGGAGGATCTGCTAGGTGCGTGTTTGTTGGTGCCCCAGGGTGGGAAGAAGCCACAGTCCGGAGGTGGCCCTCCTTGATGGTGTGCCCTCCAAGGCCCCGCCCCCCAAAAAGGGGTGCTGATAATCACGGGGTGCCCTTCCCCCACGGGGCTCCTGCAAGGGACGTGGGCCTCTGACTCCCCTCTGCCTCTGTGAGCGTGCAAACGAATGGGGTACCGGGGCAGTGGGTGGATGGAAAAAGAGCTGAGTTCTAATCCCAGGTCCGCTCCAGCTCCTTGGGCGTCCCTCAGCAAAATCCTCCCCGCTCTGGGCCTCAGTGTATCCATCCCTAAGATGAAAGGGTAAGATTGGAATTTAGTGGTCATTAGCCGACTGTAAAGCTCCTTCCTGCTCTTTGAATGCTTTCCTGGTTTCTCATATGAAAAATATGAAGTGGATTATTTCCCTGGGTACGCTTTGAAAAATGGAAAATACTCTCAAGATGTACTATAGCATCATGTATAACTGAATTGATAAAAATCTCATGTCCTTCAAACTGCTCATGCAAATACCAGAAAATTCCACATAAGGTAAAAAGTATACATGGTTTAGTATGTATTGACATACACTGAACATTAATATGCAGGTATAAGTGTATAAAATGTGTGATAATGCTATAACCCAAATGATTTTTTTAAAACATATAGTAGAGTGGAAACACATTTGTATTTATAGTCCGATGAGTTAAATCCTCGCAGAATGTAGTTCCGAAAGGAAAGAGTTGTATAAGACTACATCAGCAGGCACTATGGCTAGAACATATGTACCCCTAGTGTTCATTCATTACTCAGATATTATTGAGCAACTACTATGTGCCAGGAAACAGATTGGGGATTTAGTGAGGAACATTCTATCCAGAGACCATAAACAAAGAAGTACGTGTAAAATACGGTGTTGGATAGTGAAAAGTACATTGAGAAACATAAGGCAGAGTCAGGGGTAGAGAGTGGAGGTGGTGCTCCTTGAGAGAGACTGGTTAAGGAAGACAGTCTGAGAAGACAGTTTGAGGAGAGACCCAGATGAATTTGTGACAGGGGCAAAAGATGATCCCCAGCATAGGGAAGGGAGGAATCCGCATGCCGCAAGGAGGTATTGGAGAAGCTGAAAAGGCCCCATGGCTTTAGGTGGGGGGATATGACAGCTGCCTTCGAAGACTTGAAGAATAGTCATATAGAACAGTGGCTTTCAAACTTTCAGACTGTGACCTATGGTAAGAAATGCATTTTATACTGTGGTCCAGCGCATACATACATGACAAACAAAAACTTCACGAAAGACTGCAGGCTGTGACTTACATTTTGAAAATCACTAATGCGGAAGAGGAGTGAGATTTACTCCAGGCTGGTTCCCAGGGGTGGTCTTGGGGTGAGTGAAGGGGGGGAATAAATGAATCAGCTTTGATATAAGCAGGAAATTTCTAGTAACTGGAACTACCCAACCGTGAACTGCCTCGGGAATTTTCAAAGTACATTCTGAGGAAGCCCAGCATTCTGTGAAAATTCGATAGCCTCAAATATTTGCTTTATATTTTGAAAACTGTATGCAATATCCTGGTTTTTAAAAACCAACCTTATTTACTCAGGCTTCCAAATGTCAAAATTCAGCTTGTTAACATTCAGCAGATGCTGCCTTAGTGGGTATGATAGTGTTTAAGAGTGAGCGGAAGTCAGACTTCTAGATTCAAAGCCTGATTCCATCTCTTAATTCTGGTGTGACCTTGAGCAAGTCACCTAACTCCTCTCTCTAAACTTCAGTTTTCTTATCTACCAAATGAGGCTAATACCTCACTGGATTATTGTAAGGCAGGATGCAGAATTCTATACAAGGTGTTGAAAAGAGTAAGCATTCAATAAATGATAACTATTATTTTAAGCTGTTACTACATTATTCCTGTGGATGTGTTAAAATCTAATATTCATAAAAGCCTACTGTGGACCAGACAACATCATCTACTTCATCATATGGACCATGATATTTAATCCATAAGCACCTTGAGAAGAAAGTCCTGTCATCATTCTCAGTTGGTGGAGGGGGCAGTGGGGCCAAAAGATGAAGGGACTCAGAACTAGGAAGTGGCAGAGCATAACCTTGAACCCAGGGATACTCCTGATTACTGTACAGGTACTCACCTGGGAGTTGCCTGGGCATAT
This sequence comes from Neogale vison, assembly GCF_020171115.1. Lineage (NCBI taxonomy): Eukaryota > Metazoa > Chordata > Mammalia > Carnivora > Mustelidae > Neogale > Neogale vison. The sequence continues at coordinate 17,990,773 of NC_058092.1, read as the reverse complement.
GCCATTGATAAGGAAGGTGGTATATCTTCATTACTCTTTTCTGAGATTCTAGGTCCATGACATCCTGTCATGAACAGTGACACAAGGAACTGCACGCTAGGGCACATCTGGGCGGGGCTCTGTCCACAACTGGTCTGCACCTGGTCTCATCCTGGCTTCACAGGTATGCATACCAACACCAGAAAGCATTATCAGTAGTTGCCTTTAAGGGTTAGGATCATGGATTGTTTTAAAAAGTCTTTTTAATTTTGTGTATTTTCCAAAAATTTGATAAGGTACCCATATCACCATTGTAATAGGAAGCTTTATTTTTTTTTCTAATTCTAGCTTGTGACTACATTTTAATTTTTTTTTAAAGATTTTATTTATTTATTTGACAGAGAGAGACCACAAGTAGGCAGAGAGGCAGGCAGAGAGAGAGAGAGGAGGAAGCAGGCTCCCTGCCGAGCAGAGAGCCCGATGTGGGACTCGATCCCAGGACCCTGAGATCATGACCTGAGCCGAAGGCAGCGGCTTAACTCACTGAGCCACCCAGGCGCCGCTACATTTTAATTTTTTATCATTTGTTTATTTTTAAATTAACCTTTGTTTGAGTGTAGTGGATATGCAATGTTACATTTGTTTCAGGCATACAACACAGCGATTTGCCAAGTTTGAACATTATGCTGTGCTCACCTCATTAGTGCATTTATAAAATAAGAGCTTTAAACAGACACATGAAAAAATGTTCATCATTGTTAGCCAACAGGGAGATTCAAATCAAAACCACATCTAGATACCACCTTACACCAGTTAGAATGGCCAAAATTAACAAGACAGTAAACAACGTGTGTTGGAGAGGATGTGGAGAAAGGAGAACCCTTTTACACTGTTGGTTGGAATACAAGTTGGTGCAGCCACCTTGGAAAACAGGGTGGGATTCCTTAAGAAATTAAAAATAGAGCTACCCTAGGACCCTGCAATTGTACTACTCGGTATTCACCCCAAAGGTTAAAAAAAAGTGAAAAGAAGGGCCTTCTGTACCCCAGTGTTCATAGCAGCAATGGTCACAGTTGCCAAACTGTGGAAAGAGACAAGATGCCCTTCAACAGATGATTGGATGAAGAAGATATGGTCCATATACACAATGGAATATTATACCTCCATCAGAAAGGATGAATACCCAACTTTTGTATCAACATAGATGGGACTGGAGGAGATTATGCTGAATGAAATAAGTCAAGCAGAGAAAGTCAATTATCATATGGTTTTACTTACTTATGGAGCATAAGGAACAACAGGAGGACATTAGGAGAAGGAAAGGAAAAGTGAATTGGGGGAATTTGGAGGGGGAGATGAACCATGAGAGACTGTGGACTCTTAGAAACAAACTGAGGGTTTGGAGGAGAAAGGAGTGGAGGGTTGGGAGAACTGATGGTGGGTATTAAGGAGGGCACGGATTGCATGAAGCATTGGGTGTGGTGCCTAAACAATGAATCTTGGATCACTGAAAAAATAAAATAAAAATTAACAAACAAGATAGCTTTATTGTAGCTAGGAACGTAGATGGTAGAAGTACTGAGTACCTAGTAGAAGTACTAAGGCAAAGACATAGCACTGTAGCGTGGTAAGTGAATGGTAGCTGCTTTTATAGATCCTAAAAGACATTTTTATACTGGAGTGGTCGTGTTGCTGTGAGCGTTATTGATTTCTGGTGCTCTGAATCTCTTAGATTCTTGGAGTGTGTTGCCAATAACTCTCATGAATATTAAAATTTCAGTATAGAGTGTTAAGCAGAGAAGATGGGGAGCATTGCTACGGTGAGAAAGTCAAGTGAGGAACAAACACTGACTGACGGTGGAAAGGATTGGTAGAGCACGCCATCATTCTTTCCGTCCTTTCCTTCGTTAGTAAATGGTGTGGATTCTTGAGAATAAAAAGATGGGCAACATAGAACTCGTCTGTCCATGAAAGATGAACAGCTATGGAAACTGAATCCTGCTCCTGCTGTTAACAACTAAAACCCAGACTCCCATGAAGCAATTGGTTTTAGGCATAAGACAGCTTGAATTGGCAATTCCTGAGAGGAAAACCAAGGCGAGCCTTGCAGTTACCCGAGCTTCCTGCTGGGGGCGGTGTCCAGGCCACGGTTCAGGGACGGGGGAGGGGGGGGGGGTGCGAGTACCCAAACAAAGCCCCGCCCAGCTTTCCCGACTGGAGATAGAAATCCGAGTTCAGGGAGCCCAGGGTTTGGAATCAATAGAGGAGAACGCCCAGAGAAGGCCTCTGCACAGAACAGTATATACTGTTTGATTACATGTATATGACATTCTAGAAAAGGCAGTTGTGGGGACAGAAAGCAAAGCAATGGTTGCTAAATCCCAGGGTTGGGAGGGTACTGAGGGCCAAGAATCCCAGGAAACTCTTTGGGATGTTGGGGTTATTTCTGTCTTAATTGTGATGGCATTTGACTCAATTGTACACATTTGCCAAAAATTAGAACTAAGGAATTATATTGGATGTCAGTCAATTATCTTGATAAGGATACATTTATAAAATCCAAGCCTTCAGTAGCTCTGTAAGCAACACCAACAATGAACACTTACATAATTCTTGTTACAGGCAGTGCAATGTGCTTACGAGTTAGGGTCGTAGAACTACCTAAGTCTCAACCCTTACGCTCAAGATTGCTCAGTCTGTTCTGCAGATGGAACAGAATCCAATTAACATAGTTAATGTGAAATGATCCCTACAAATGCTGTGTTTTGCTGTTCCAGGTACTTAGAAGAACATGTAGTAGAGTTTTTCATCAAGCAAATGGAACATACCACAGAACTTTGCTAAGATGGACAACTCCACCCGCAAAGACCAACACCCTGACAAAAAATATTCCAGCCATGCCAGCAAATTACAGAAAGGTCTTGTGAATTTATTAACAGATATCTTTGAGGGGAAGAGAGAACTTTTTTAAAAAAATATTTTATTTATTTGTTTGAGAGGGAGAGTATGGGGGGGGAGGGGCAGAGGAAGAGGGAGAAACAGACTCCCCACTGAGCCGGAAAAAGGACTTGGGGTTCTGTCCCAGGACCCTGAGATGGTGACCCAAGCCAAAGGCAGCCGCTTTAACTGACTGAGCCACCCATGCACCCTGAGAATTCTTGACGTATGTTCTTTTTGGCACGTAAGAACACATATGTTGAATTCTGGGTCATACCAACAAGGCCACCCTTAAGACATAACAGATAAATTGCTTTTGGTGGCTCCTCACTGCTTCTAGAGTGAGGACTGGGAAGAAAGTGTGAAAAGAGGATGAGGAGAGAAGGAGGGGCAAGTCTATTCACTACACCTGTTCTTTCTACATTTCTGGTAAGAATCTCCATCTTCACACTTAGAGGTGTAAAGAGATCTACTTTCTCGATTCCTAATGCAAGCCCCCCACACTGTGGGTTGGTGGCAAGTTTAACTCCAGCCATTAGGGGCACAAATTCTATGTTCTGCTTGTTTCAAGTTTTGGATCTTTCTCAGTAGAAAGAGGTGATGTGATGACTGGGTGGGGGATGGGAGGAAGCCCTCAGGTCATTGTTTATCCATCCACACAGGTGAGATTTCCACTGTCCCAGCCCACAGGCTCCCTCTGGTTTTGTTGGTATGTTTCTGGACCACATCTGGGGTTTAGGAATCATTTCTGGGGCTGGAAACCTCATTCCAAGATCCTTACTCCAGTGGTTTTTCTTTCTTTTGGGGCCTTTCCTCCTCCCTGGTATGCTTCTAGAGTTCCTACTGCTCTTCAACTCAAAGCCAGACCTTACTTTTTCCCTCCTTTGACTTTGTGCTATCTCTTCTTCTTTAATACTTTAAAAATTGAAGCATAATATATATTCAGAAAAAGTACACAAATAATAATTATACAGCTTAATAAATATTCATAATGAAAATACAACCAATAGAATCATTCTCTCAAACCAAGAAAATAGAATCCTAGCAGTATCCCAAAGACCGTGTCTTGTTGCTTCCCCTTCTCTGTGAAAGTAAACACTAGAGCTATCCTGACTTCTAATATAGTAATTACTTTAGCCTGTTATTGAACTTTAAGATTTATTTATTTATTTATTTATTTATTTGACAGACAGAGATCATAAGGAAGCAGAGAGGCAGGCAGAGGAAGGGAAGCAGGCTCTTTGCTGAGCAGAGCTGAGCAGAGAGCCCAATGTGGGGCTCAATCCCAGGATCCTGGGATCATGACCTGAGCTGAAGGCAGAGGCTTTAACCCACTGAGACACCCGGGCACACCTGTTATTGAACTTTAAAAAAAAAAAAAAGATTGATTTATTTATTTTAAAGAGATAGAGGCAGAACATGCGCATCTGCGCCCTGGGGACAGGGGAGAAGAGAATCCCAGGTAGACTCCCCTCTGAACACAGAGCCCATGGTGGGGGTGGGCTTGATCTCATGACCCTGAGATCCCAATCTGAGTGCAAAGCAAGAGTCAGATGCTTAACCCACTGAGCTACCCAGGTGCCCCGCCACTGTTTTTAAATTTCAGATAAATTGGAATCATACAATATGAACTTTTTTCTCTAGCCTTTTCCCACTCATGTTTGAGAGGTTGAACTTCATGTTTCATGTATCAGTTAATGGTTCATTTTCATGGCTATAAAGTTTTATTCTGCTTGAATACACCGCCAATTATTTATCCATTCTATGTTGTTTCCAGTTTGGGGCTGCTATGAATAGATGCTTTTCTAACTAGGCTCGTACATGTTTTGGGGACATACATGGGATGTATGTATGTCATCTATGCCTCAGTAGAATCGCTGGATCCTACGATGTGTTTATGATCAGCTTGGTGGATACTGCCATTTTTCCAAAGTGGTTTTGCCAATTTTACTTCTTTACAAGCAACGTATGAGAATTCCAATTGCTCCACATCACCACTGACATCTTTTGCACGTAATGGTTTTAATTAGCATTGCTCTTTGATCAATGAGATCGAGCAATTTTTCATATGCTGGTTGACCTTTAGAATATTCTCATTGGAGGAATGATTGTTCAAGCTTTTTGCCCCTTTTTTATTGGATTTCTCTTATTTTTATGATTTCTTTAAACCATTCTAGAAATGAGTCCATTTGACGGCTACAGGGAGAGTAAATCTCTTCTTGCAATCTGTGATTTTCCTTCCCACTCTTAATGGTATGCTAATCGACAGAAAGTCTTAAGTTTAATACAGCCCAATTTATCAATCCTTTCCTTTTTAGTTACTGTGTATGTCTGTCCTATTTGAGAAATCTTCACCTAGCCCCAAATAATTTCTTCTAGAAACTGCATTATTTTACCTTTCATGTCTAGGCCTGTAACTTGGTTGGAATCGTTTCTATATGTGGGACGAGGTGGATGCACAATTTTGGTGTTTTCTGTTATCTATATCGAGGTGACCCAGCACGATTTATTGAAAGGCCATTCTTTTTCTACTATTCTGCAGAACTGCCTTTGTCATAAATCAAGTGTCTATGTATATGCGGGGTTACTTCTGGATTCTTTATTCAGCTCAAATACTATACTTTTTATTTTCCAAATACTAAACTGTCTTAATTACTGTAACTTTATAAAAAGTCTTGTATCTGGTAGTATAAATATTTCAGGTTTGTACCTTATCTTGGTGATTCTTGGCCCCATTGCATTTCCATATAAATTTTAGAATCAACTCGTTCATGTCCTAAAAATAAAACTCCTTTCTGTTATTTTGGCTTGGATTGCATTGATTCTAGCAATCAATTTAGGGGTAATTCACATCTCTACAATATTGGGTTCTCCCATCCATGTGCATTTATTTTATTCAAGTCTTCTTAAATTTTTCTCAAAAATGTTTCACAGATCTCTATGTAGAGGTCACATGTGTCTTCTTTATGTCTGTCTAGGCATTTAATTTTTATCCTGTTATAAATGGTAATATTTTAATTTCCTTCTCTAATTGTATCCTGATAGAGAAATAAAACAAATGGACTTCTGTATATTGACCTTGATTCTAGTGACCTTACTAAATTCAGTGATTACCCCTTATTGGTTGTCTATAAATTCTCCTCAAAATTTTCCATGTATAATCTTGTCATCTGTGGATAATGACAGCTTTATTTATTCCTTTCTGATCCATACATTTTTATTTATTGCTCTTGATTTTTGTGCTTGCTAGAGCCGGGACAGTATTGAAAAGAAGAGTAACAATAGTCTCTTGGTTTGTCTCTCAGGAAAAAGCTTTTAATATTTTACTATTCAGTATCATGTTTACTATAGGCTTTTGTCATTGATAGCTTTTATCAGATTAAGGAAATTTGCTTCTATTCCTAGTTGGTTAGGTTTTTTTTTTAATTGCAAAAGGACATTAGATTTTATAAAATGCTTTCTGTATCTACTCAACAGATACTTCATCAAAAAAGATATGCAGGGGCGCCTGGGTGGCTCAGTGGATTAAAGCCTCTGCCTTCGGCTCCGGTCATGATCCCAGGGTCCTGGGATTGAGCCCCATGTCAGGCTCTCTGCTCAGCAGGGAGCCTGCTTCTTCCTCTCTCTCTGCCTCTCTCTCTGCCTGTCTCTCTGCCTCCTTGTGATCTCTGTCTGTCAAATAAATAAATAAAATCTTTAAAAAAAAAAGATATGCAGATTGGAAATAGCAAATGAAGAGATGTTCAGCATCCTTAGCCATTAGGAAAATACACATGGGAACCACAGTGAGATAGTATGACACAGCCCATGGGATGACTGAAATGAAAAAGACTGCCCATGTTGACAATGACGTGGAAGAACAGTAACTCTCATATACTAATAGTGGAGATGTACAAAGGCACAACTTCGGGAAAGAGTTTTGCAATTTCTTTAAAAGTTAAACATTTGAGGGCACCTGGGTGGCTCAATTGGTTAAGTGTCTGCCTTTGGCTCAGGTCATGATCTTGAGGTCCCCCAAGGTCCTACTCAGGGAAGAGCCTGCTTCTCCCTCTGCTGCTCCCCCTACTTATGCTCTCTCTCCCTCTCTCTCAAATAAATAAATAAAATATTTTTTAAAAAATTAAACATTTGATCCAGCCATCCCACTCCTGAGTATTTACCCAAGAGAAATGAAAACATGTGTCTACTCGGAAGAGTTGTATTGGAATGTAGGTAAACAGCTTTGATTTGTCACACCCCCACACTGGCAACACCTCAAATGTCCATCAGCAATGGATTAATATTTCTATATGAGGAAATACCACTCAGCAATAAAATCAATGAAGCGTTAGTACTTCAACAACATGAATGAATGTCAGAATAATTATGCTGAATGAAAGAAGCCGGACAAAAACCATGTACTTTTTTAGTACATGCTACATGATTCCATTCTGCATCTGCTGAGATGACCATATGGTTTTTCTTTTTTAGTTGGTTAAATGGTGAATGACATTGACTTTCAGTCATTAACTTATAACCTATCTTTGCATTGCAGAGATAAACTCCACTTGGTCATGATATATGATCTTTTTTATATATTGTTGGGCTTAGTTTACCAAAATTTTCCTAAGAATTTCTGCATGTGTGTTTCTGAGGGAAATTGATCATAGTTGTTCCTCCCACACCCACCATGAATGAGTCTGTCTCATTTTGGTGTCAGGGTGATGCTGACCTCCTGAAATGGACTGGGAGATGTCTTATCCTCTTCAGGCTTTTTTTTTTTTTTTTAAGATTTTATTTATTTATTTGACAGAGAGATCACAAGCAGGCAGAGAGAGAGGGGGAAGCAGGCTCCCTGCTGAGCAGAAAGCCCAATGCGGGGCTTGATCCCAGGACCCTGGGATCATGACCTGAGCCAAAGGCAGAGGCTTTAACCCACTCAGCCACCCAGGCGCCTATTATCCTCTTCAGTCTTATGGGGTAGATTATAAAAAATTGATAGGTAGACTGTGCTATAAATGGCAATTAGGTCAAGTTAGGTAATAGTATTGTTCAAGTCATAGATCTTAATTTTATTTTTAAGTAATCTCTACACTCAACTTGGGGCTCAAACTCATAGCCTTAAGGTCAAGAGTCACACACTCTACCAAGTGAACTAGCCAGGTGCCCCCAAGTCTTTGCATCTTTACTAATCTTCTACCTACTTATTTAAATTATTGAGGGAGGAACTTTTAAATCTGACTATAATTGTGGAATATTCTATTTTTTCTTATAGTACCATCGGTTTTTGCTTCATGTATTTTATATTTCTTGTTATTGGGTGTATCAGCATTTTAGGCTTGTTATATTCTCTTAAAGAATTGCCCCTGTATGATTATGAAATGATCCTCTTTATTGCAGGTAATATTTTTTACTCTGAAATCTTCTTTGTCTGACATTATCTCTAGCTTTCTTCTGGTTCGTGTTAACATAGTGTATCTTTTCCCATTCTTTTATTTTTGACCTATTTCTGGGATTATATTGAAAGTATATATTTATATATAATATGTATACACAATTTTAAAAATTTTTTAAATTTATTTTATAGAGACAGCACGAGAAAGGGGAGGAGCAGAGGGAGAGGGACAAGCAGACTCTGCCCTGAGGGCAGAGCCTGGTGCAGGGCTCGATCCCAGGACCCGGAGTTCATGACCTGAGCTGAAATCAAGAGTCAGACCCTTAACCAACTGACTCACCCAGGTGTCCCTAAAGTATATTTCTTGTAGACAACATACAGTTAGGTCTTTCTTTCTTATCCCTTTTGACCATCTTTGTCTTTTGATTGGGATGTTTACACTACAAAAATTTGAAATTTAATATTAATATTGGTATGTAGGTTTAAGCTTACCATCTTGCAATTTGCTTGTGATTTGTCCCATCTGTTCGATTTTTACTTTTTTGTCATCTTTTGCATTGAGTAGGGTTTTTTTTGTTTCTATTTTCTATTTTTTGTTTTTATTTCTATTTTATCCCTTTTGTTGGCTCCTGGCTGGCTTCATCGGTGGAGCACACAACTCTTAATCTTGGGATTGTGAGTTTGAGCCCCATGTTGGGTGTAGAGATTCCTCTAAAAGAGTAAAATCCTTAAAAAAAAAAAAAAAAGGAATATCCTCTTGCAGTATTTTCTTAGTGGCTGCTTTAGGCCTGGCAAGCTTTGGCCTTTGGCTGATTCTCACCTGCTGCCTGTTTTTATAAATTAAAATTTTTTAAGATTTTATTTATTTATTTGACACAGGGAGAGAGATCACAAGTAGGTAAAGAGAGAGAAGGGAAAGCAGACTCCTTGCCAAGCAGAGAACCCGATGTGGGTCTCGATCCCAGGACCCTGAGATCATGACCTGAGCCGAAGGCAGAGGCTTTAATCCACTGAGCCACCCAGGTGCCCCTAAATTTTGGTTTTGCTTGACTACTTATCTTTTGGTTACGAATTGCATTTTTTCTTCTTTGTATACCTATTAATTCTTAACAACACCATATATTTTCCATTTTATTTCTTGGGTGCTTTTGTAGTCCTGCAAATTCTTGTGGTTTGTTCTGCAGTTAAGTTCCTCGGAACCAGTTGGATTCTTTCAAGTCTTGCTGTTAAGTGTTATCAGCTGAAGACCGGCCAGCGTTTGGTCTAGGGGTGATTTTGTTCTATGTGTGAGGCAAAACTCTCTGCATACTCTCTCTTCTAGGAATTATAAAGCTTTCCACTCCGATGCGTGGAAATAGGAGCTATTCCCGTGCCTGTGTTCAGGTGTTATTGTTCACTTAATTCTTCCGGTTGATTTTTTCCGCAGCCTTGGGTGGTGTTGTCATATGTGTATCCTGATCAATACTCAGGAAACCACCTGAGGGTTTAAGAGTTGAGGCAAGGGTTGGGGATGGGGTGGGGAATGCCTGGTAAATTACCAAGAGGGAAAGAAAGTAAAGGGAATATTCTTTTTAAAGATTTATTTATTTGACAGAGAAATCACAAGTAGGCCGAAGTAGGCAGAGAGAGAGGGAGAAGCAGGCTCCCCGCTGAGCAGAGAGCCTGATGTGGGGCTTGATCCCAGGACCCTGAGATCATGACCTGAGTTGAAGGCAGAGGCTTAACCCACTGAGCCACCCAGGTGCCCCATAAAGGGAATATTTTTTAAAAAATTAGTTTCATGTTTATCTCCTGTCAAAAGGCAAGTTTCTCTTCTATTCCACTTAAAACATTAGGGGGCACCTGGCTGGCTCAGTGGGTGCAGCGTGAGACTCTCGATCTTGGGGTTGTGAATTCAAGCCCCAGGATGTGTGTGGCGATTACTTAAAAACATAATCTTGGAGAAACAACAAAATAAAACTTTAAAGTGCTCTTTGTTTTCTACATTTGTCAATTCTCCATGCTAAATTTTATTTTGTTTTTGTTGTTTAGGTTTTACTGCTGCATATCCAACACAATCCTCCATTCCTTTTAAAATCCGGAATTCAACAATTCCAGAATCAGAAAAAAAGGGATTCAATAGTCAAGCCAAGAGATTTTATTATAAAAAGGTAATGACATACTTTTAAGTCTGGGTTTGAGCCTCAGGGAACAGGCTCACAAGTCGGGCTAGCGCAGTTGCCCCTAGGACCAGTAGAGGGCGGTGTCACCCAAGGAGCCACAGCCTCTTCTCCAATTGTAGGCTTGGACTGAATTAAAAGGATGGGGAAGGTATTAAATTGGGAATTGGGAAGAAGGGAATTAAAAGAATTGGGAAGGTATTAGATTCAGGGAGAACAACAGCATCTGGATTTATGGTGCCACATCGAACCCCCCCCAAAATTTCTTTTAAGAAGAAATTTGTATTTCTTTAAAATGTATTTTAAAATTTATTATAGGGGCGCCTGAGGGGCTCAGTGGGTTAGGCCTCTGCCTTCAGCTCAGGTCATGGTCTTGGGGTCTTGGGATCGAGCCCCGCATTGGGCTCTCTGCTCTGCAGGGAGCCTGCTTCCCCCTCTCTCTCTGCCTGCCTCTCTGCCTACTTGTGATCTCTGTCTGTCAAATAAATAAATAAAATCTTTAAAAAGAATTTATTATAAAAATATAAAATTCAAAAATGGTAGTATGTGAAGAAAAAGGAAAATCCTTTTCTCTCCCCTCTTTCCCAGCTTCACTCCCTCTGACAGGAGAGGAAATAACAAAGTTTTCCTCAAATAACATGCTAATAAAATTTAAATTACCTTTGTGATGAAGGCCCCCCTCTTTAATGGAGTATTATTACGGTTCCTGTTTTTCCTCCGTCCTCACCCTCTTCCCCACATATTTCTATGTCCCTTTTCCTCTTTGATCTGAAAAATTCTGCTGGGATCCTGGTCCTCAGGCAGCTTGGGATTTCACTGGCTAAAGGCCCAAGGGTCTAACCTTCTCCTACTTCACCAGTGGGGGAGCTGAAGTCCCTCACAGACGTCCTTAGAGTTTTTAAATTCCTTCGTTCTTTTAACCAAGATGTTTAAAATACCCTTCTTTTGAAGGAGTCATCCTCTTCAGCTACCTTTTCCTGCATTCTGAAAGTGTTTTTGATCTTATAACCTTGCCAAGATGGTGGAGAGGGAAGGAGGAGATGTAGCTTCCGAAGGCAAGTGAGTCAGGAAGGACTGGGGTGGGGGGGCAGGGGTTGCTCAGCAAGCCCCTTCGCCCTTAGGCCTGTTCCTGCTTTGTTTTTTGTTTTTTTGTTTTTAAGATTTTATTTATTTATTTGACAGACAGAGATCACAAGTAGCAGAGAGGCAGACAGAGAGAGAGGAGGAAGCAGTCTCCCTGCTGAGCAGAAAACCCAATGTGGGGCTTGATCCCCGATCCCAGGACCCTGAGATCACGACCTGAGTCTTTAACCCACTGAGCCACCCAGGCGCCCCCCTGTTCCTGCTTTGTAAACAAGAATGCTAAAGGATGGAATGTTTAAGTTCCTTAAGTTTTAACACTTTAGGATTCTAAGAAAGCGCGCCTGGGTGGCTCAGTGGGTTAAGCCGCTGCCTTCGGCTCAGGTCATGATCTCAGGATTCTGGGATCGAGTCCCACATCGGGCTCTCTGCTCGGCGGGGAGCCTGCTTCCTCCTCTCTCTCTGCCTGCCTCTCTGCCTACTTGTGATCTCTGTCAAATAAATAAATAAAATCTTTAAAAAAAAAAAAAGTAAAGAATATAGTTTGTGTGTATGCACATGTGCATACACACACACACACACATATGCACACACACACACGTTTTTAATTACTTGAAAGTCTTCCCCAAAGATGATAAATAAGGTATTTGCTCAGGAGTTTTCTCTCTTCTCCCTCTAGTTTCGTGTGTTTTGCGTGTCCCTCTGTCCCTCTGTCTGTCTCTTCTGTGTGGTATCTCATTTGTCAGGCCAGTGATAACCTATTGTCCATCTCTAGAACACTTGCAATTCCAATAAAAATAATAGCAGCCACCATTGACTGATGCCTACTATGTGTGCGGTCATTTTTAGACCATATCTCTAATCCTCAGAACAATGTTGAAAGGAAGGGTTTATTATCTTAATTTAACAGGAGAGGAAATTGAGGCTTAGGAAAGTTAAATGACCCACCCAAGGTCATATAGCTCAGGGCTTGGCCCATAAGAGGCCCTACATAAATATTTGCTGAATCAACGTGGAAAGAATTAGACGTCAGACCCAGGTCTAGCTCACTCCAAAGCCTCATGTTCTTTCCACACACCACCACACCCCCTTTTGTGGCCTGCGAAGCCACACATTTGATTTATGAAAGTCAGCAGTATGTTTCTGAATAGACCTTAGCAAAACACCCCAAATTCAGGAGAGGGAAAGATGTTAAGCAGGGAGCGTCAGCGCCATTCTACATGATCTAGTTCTGAAGACTCAAATCCAGAAACCGAATGGGCTGGCGTTTCGAGTGAGCATTTCAGCTACTATTGGCCTTCAGAAAAGTTTCTGTTGAAGGAACCAAGATGGCGGCCAGCCAAAGCTACAGGCCGCGTTAAATAGAGAAAAGAAATTGCTCAGAAGTTCGATTTGCACTTTCCAAATGGGGCCATGTTGGTTTGTCAATGTGGAAACTCTAAGTACTTGAAAGCCTTCTGTAAATAAGTATGTAAATAATTTTGTGGCAAGAGCATGGGGATCCATAATTCAGGGTCCTTGCCTATTGCCCCATTAAAGAGCTGTGTGCCTTTAGACTGGTCACTTGGAATTTCTGAGTTTCAGTTTCCTCATCTGAAACGTAAGGAAGATTTGGACTATATAATTTTTTAGAATTTTGAAGCTGTAAAAAGGGGGGAAAAATGTTCTTGTCCCATGGTCATTATTCTCATTTTTCTTGAGGGACACGGACATTGAGAAGTTAAAGATGTTGTTTAACATCACCCAATAATTTAGTGAGGCAATACAAATTAAAAACAGATTTTAAAACTCTGGTGTTTCACCACCCTTCTTAGAACATTAATTGTCCACACCCTGTGCCTGATCTCATAACTTGGTTGTATCCTCACATTAGTTCCGTGACCCATTTAACACATCTTTAACACAGAGAATCGGAGTCTTGTGAAATGTGCGCTTACCTTATCAGTCCAGCCTTGTGGGGAAACATGGCCCCGCTCACATGCCCCATATAACTCCGAGCCCTGGCCACAAGGAATCCTTCCCAGAGCTCGGTGTTGTGACTGGCAATTTGTGCTGCTAGAAATGAAGTCTGCTTTCCTGCACATTTTGCAATTATTTATGGAGGTGATGGTGACTCCACATGCACGAAGAAACATGCCTCATGTGGGACAGAATGGAGCCCAGGGGCCCGAAGGACATTTTCTTCCTCCACCTCCCTGTTTCCCATTTGCCTCTGGACGGTGGTCATGCTTTCCAGGCTGTGTAACACTGATAATGTCTTCACAGCCCATTAAGAGCAAGGATGTTATAATAGTTAGGCTCTCTGGGGCTTACTATTCCATGATTCTAAACCTGACTTATCCCTTCCAGGCTCCGGTGAATGAATGCTGGTAGCATAGGGGCCCTGTAGTCTCTAGATGGGCACCATTTACAAATATATGTTGGTTTTATGTGTAGCCTGACAGTAAATCCACCTTCCCAGATGGTAAGCAGGCTCGTGTTTAATTTTTGATGAAACAGTATAAAGTGAACACTCTTTCACTCACTAACTTGACAAGGCATCGGACCTGGGGTGTTTTACACGTCAAGGAGATTTAAGTGAAAGGACGTTCAGTTTGCTGGGACCACCATGTTCAAGGGGATAATAAGCCCAAGTGTGCACGCAGCTACGTGTTTGAACCACAACGGGCTCTGCCTGACCCTTCTGCTCTGGAAGCCTGACTGCTCCCCACAGGGTCACCAGCACGCCGTCCTAAGGAGTCTGCAATCCCTGTTCCTGGAAATAACAAATATTTGGTGGGCACCAACAGCACACCAGGCACCCCCCTGAAGACCTTTGCATTTATTAACCTAGACTCCCCATAATCACCCTGGAGCGGAGTCTCATCATCATCTCTGCTTTTGACATAATGACCCAGAGACTTGGGTGTCTTGCACGGCCAGGCTCAGGCAGAGTGAGGACAGGCCCAGGAGACAGCTCCTCGTTCCCAGACACTGTTCCCTGTGTCTCCTGGGGTCGGAAGGAGGGACACCCTCCTCTGTGCTCTGACAGCTGCTCCCGTGGCCCTGTCTGCCTTCTGCTTGGTCTGAGGGCAGTGCGTGTGCACATCGAGTCCCTCCATCCCATTCCAGAACATGTGAGCTGCTAACAGGCCATGCTAGTCCCTTGCTGCTTCACCTGAGCTCAGGTCCTCAGTGGCCTTTCATACGTGTCTGCTGAGTTGAGTTCTTGCTGATGTGCTGCTCAAGGGATTTCAAGGGGCTGCTAATAAGCAGACAGCAGATTGGAGCCAGAGGAGGCTCTGAAAGAGAAGCAGGTGGTTCTCAGGGACCATACCCACAGCAACCAAGGCTTCAAAAAATGCGGGTTTGACTGCTTTTGCCGGACTGTGTTTCCAGCTGTGGCCAAACCGCTGGAGCCCATTTTCATCTGTCTGGTGGCCTCGTCCTGCCGACCTGGCTTCCCCACACATACCTGAGTGGCTCAAAAACAGTCTCAAGGGACCTCATCTGGTTTTCCGGCTTTCTCCCTTAGGGCTCCCAGGGACCCTTCACTGCTGATGCCCTCCCCCATTCTGAACAAAACAGTGAGGCTTTCTTGCGTAGAGGGTGCTCTCTGCCTCTCTCTCCCTTTTCAGCCGTGATCAGAGGGGCGGAAACTTTAATGCCAGACAGAAATAGATGTGGGGTGAGGCCGGGAGGGAGAGAAGGCAGGAAGGGCGAGGGGCGTCTTACAAGGGGCCCATCTCAGAGTGAGAGACGGTTTGGACCAGAAAGGCTTCAGTGACCTGGAATCCCTGGGCTCAGCAGGAGGGCCCTTTCTGTGACAGTGTCTCATAGTGAAAGCCACCGGTGGGCCAGGTAGAGATGCACTGCCGCTCGAAGCTGCTGCCAACTCCGGCCCCTTTCCCGGGCAGTGGGCACCAAGGATGTGGTCTGAACACCACAGATCTTGACACCCACATGCATGGCCTTGCAGGTTCACAGAGGAGGGGCCTCAGGTCCCGGGAGGACACGTGTCCTGGGGGCAGGGGCCTGTTCTCCCACCATGCAGTCTGTGCTGGCCTCATCCCTCTGGCCGTGTCAACCTGAGTAAAAGCTTTCTGGCTTCCATGAGGTCAACAGGGTTGACAGACACATTGTCCTGAGACCCTAAGACTAGAGGCGTCTGTAAAAGGAAATTATTCCCTCAAGTGCCCAAAAATCTCTGTGTGGTTTCATCAGTGGATTAACCGCAGCCCCAGGCTCTGCTTCCACCTCAGACACGTCCTCCTCCTGTCAGATACTTCACAGCCCTTCCAGAGACCCCTAGACTTCATTCATCTTGTGCCCCCCTGAGAAACGCCAACTCGCCAGCCCCCAAAAGAGACCAAAGCAAGGTGGAGTATCTCTGAAGGGTCAAAGGCAGCTCTAGTAGGGTCTTTAGCCAAGGATCCAACAGAGACTACATTTCCCAACCAAAGGAACAGTTTCACAAACCATTCATTTGAAAAATATGGATTGGATAGAATTTAGGAACTCAGCCCTAGAAAATTCAGGCTATGTAACAGGCTCCAAGCTGGGGGACTTCAAGCTTCCTATAACCTAGTTTATATCTGGGTGGGGGAGGGGGAGGTACATGACTTTCTCCCTGTTGTTTCCTTCTCATTACCTGTCCAGCCTATCCCAGGATCAAGTCAACGGAGAGACCTTTGTCCCACCCTTGGCACCTGCAGGGGCTGCTGTTTGGCATTCTAATCCTTCAGAAGGGCTCTCAAAGTGCATTTCAATCAAATGTCACCCAGATGTGTGTTGGGTCAAGGGGTGGGAGCACATCCGACAGTCCTCCCCGGTCAGTCCCACTCTCAAGGTCTTTAACCCCCATGGGAAGGTTTGGCTCCACTGCTCCACTAGTGGCCACACACTGGCTCTCACCCCTCTGTGTATCAACTCATTTAATCCTCACGCTGTGGGGCAGGCCTGGGAGACAGCAGTACATCGGCCACTCCGCACCGGGCAGGCAGGTGGTCGAGCTCATTCTTTTCCTTTCTCCCTCCCCACACCTATTTATGCTTTGTTTGTTTATCTGTTTTTTGCCCACTGGGGTGGTTTTGGCTAAGAAACGGAAGGTGGCTAAGATTAGATTACCCCAATGGCAACCTGGATTCTTGTTTCAGAAATGCGCTTTGAGAAGTCTAAACTCACCCACGAACTGTTATCCCGGAAGTGAAACATCCTGGATATTTGACCCTCCCACCTGGCCACTCACCAGCCCTCCTAGTACTCAGGGGAGAAAGGCCTGAAGGCTCTGCTGTTGGAGGTTTCCTTCTGAGGAGCTTAGAAACCTACCTGCCTGTCCTGCGAAGATAACGGTGTGCTGGTAAACCAGCTCTCCCCTCTGTGAAGGAAAGTTCTAATTTATAGCATTTGCCAGTTTCTGGGGAGTAAATACTCCCACCCTGCTTTCAAGCTACCACGAGCAAGATCTCTGACATTCTAACCATCACCCTCTCGAGCTGCCATGGGCCAGCTCTAGCCTACCACTGCCTGGACGACTCTTCTCAGAGATTCCTTAAGGGCCAAAGGCAGCCCTCTCTCCCTCCAGGCTGTAAGGTGACAGCCCTCTTCGTATTTGGCCTGGACTCAAAGCAGTTTGCAACACAGCAGAATAAAACGTGATCAAGGATTTCGGATAAATGACAACCAACTCTTTTAGTATAAGTATGTCCCAAATACTGCATGGGATATACTTATACTAAAATAGCTTTTGGTTATTTAGCTGAGATTTAACTGGGCAAGGTGGGAGGGAGCAGCTTTGTGTGTCTTGAATTTTAGAAGGCAACTCCATCTCCTTAGGCATGTCAGGTGGGTGCCCGGAAAACATGTGTGAACTGATGGAGGTGTTGAGGGTGGCAGGGGGACCGAAAGCCAGAGGTGCCCTTCTTCCTTGTTTGCTGCTTAAACCTGGAAGAGTCACAGTGACATGCCCTGCTTCAGCTCCTCGTTGATTTAGGGGCTCTCGAAACTAAGAAGCACCCAAAGGCATTGAGTCTGACCTCTCTGATTTACAAATGAGGAAACTGAGGCCCCGTGATGTGACTTGCTTCAGGTCACTTAGCTAGTTGCAGCATTGAGACTAAAATTTCCTGATTCAAAAGTCTGGGGGTGGGGGCACCTGGGTGGCTCAGTGGGTTAAGCTGCTGCCTTCAGCTCAGGTCATAATCCCAGGGTTCTGGGATCGAGTCCTGCATAGGGCTTCTTGCTCGGCGGGGAGCCTGCTTCTCTCTCTACCTCTGTCTGCAGCTCTGCCTGCTTGTGCTCTCTCTCTGACAAATAAATAAATTATATCTTTAAAAAAAAAAGCCTGTGGGATTTTTTTTTCCTTTTTATCCTACACATTCTCATTTGAAAGTCAGTTTGGTTTAGTGAGTAAGAGTGGATTCTATGTTTGATGGGGGTAGACAAAATAGGTGAAGGGAGTCAGAAGGTAGAAAGTTCTAATCATCAAATAGATAAGTCAGGGGGATGTAATATATAGCATGGCGACCCCAGTTAGCGAAACTGTATTGCATTTTGGGAGTTGCTAAGAGAGTAGATCTTTAAAGTTCTCATCAGAAGACAAAAATTCTGCAACTGTATATGGCAACAGATGTTAACGTGACTTACTGTAGCGATCACTTCCCAGGGTGTACAAATTTTGAATCATGCCGTATACACAAAACTAATATAATGTTATGTGTCAGTTATATGTCAATTTAAAAAAAAAGAGTAGACTTTGTACTAAGACCACCTAGGTTCAAATTCTGGCCCTAACAGTTACTAGCCATGTGACCTTGGGCCCTATCTCTTTTGGCTCTTTCTTCCCATCTTTAAAATGGAGGTTAAGGGGCACCTGGGTGGCTCAGAGGGTTAGGTGTCTGCCTTCGGGCTCTTTCTTCCCATCTTTAAAATGGAGGTTAAGGGGCACCTGGGTGGCTCAGAGGGTTAGGTGTCTGCCTTCGGCTCAGGTCATGATCTCAGGGTCCTGGGATGGAGTCCCACATCTGGTCCCACCCTTAGCAGAGAGCCTGCTTCTCCCTCTCCCGCTCACTTCCCCTGCTCGTGCTCTCTCTCTCTCTTGCTGTCAAATAAATAAAATCTTCAAAATAATTAATTAATGAATTAAAATGGGGATTAAATGAGTTGCTGCGTGTAAAGCACTCAGAACAGTGGCTGGCACACAGTGAGCAGCCACTCAATAAATAAATGCTAGCCCCACGAACAGCCCCCTAGAAAAATCTCTCCCTTGTTTCCCTGGAGCTCCTTGAATCTGCTCCCACGTGTCAATATCTTCTGAACTTGGCCTAGGGCGCTGGTGCACCAGGTTCTGCCTCCCGTCTCATGGTCTGCCCCATTCTCCCTGGTATCAGCCCCCGCTCTGCGCAGCTGAGATCATCATCACCTACAAAGTGGGAATCAGTGCCCTGCACCCACCGGCTTTGAGCGATGCTCCAAGGGTTCACTACAGTTAAAATTCAGCACAGAGGAACCTGTTAATCTCCCTGGTGGTTCTGTCTCATATATTAAAGCATAATCAGATACTGCTCAGGCCAGACTGGAAAGTCCTGGAAGGCCCTGGTGGCACTTCAGTCTTTCTTTCTGCCCTGAGAAAGGTAGTAGGGACGGTGGAGGCAGGATGTGCCTCCAACCAGGCGGAGGTTGGAGAAACTGCAGAGACTTTGTGCTCTTCACGTCCTTAACACTTGTAGCAGTGGGATATTGGGCAAATTCATCTCCACTTGCCTCAGTGTCTCCATCTGCAAAATGGGGACAGTAACCCCTTCCTCTCAGAGGACTAAACAAAGCAACCTTTGATAAGCTCGTTCCATCAAGTAGGCACCCAGTAAACTCTCAGGACAGTAGAACATTCGTATCCTTTCGTGGCACTTGCTTGGCCAACTTCTGTCAACATAATACTTCCCCCTGGTAACTAGCATGGGAAATGAGATGAAAGTTCAATTAACTGCAAAAGCAGAAACGAGCTTAGAAATCAAGCTTCTGCTTACTCGTCTCTATCATACCTGCATCATTTAGAATTTGAGCTTCCGAACCTGTCTCTTTTTTGTTTGCGAATTAGACACGGTCTTGTTTGGGATGAAGGTTGTTTTTGTTTCATTTTGCTTTATAAACAGAAACACTCCCTGATTTCTCTTCTGAAAGGCTGAGGAGGAAGCTGAGTCAGGTGGGTGCGGTTAATGTGAAATCAGTCATCATTCCCTCACCTTGGGCTTGCCTTCCCCAATCGGCACACACTGACTTGCGTATCAGCCACACCGAGCAGCCCATCTTATGCTCATTTCTCTAATGGCATGAAAAAAAAAAAAACAAAAAAAAAAACAGCATTCTTCTGGAACGCAGGAAGGCGTGGTGCAGCGAACCAGACCCAGGCTGGGGGTCCCAGACCCAGGCTGGAATTCCAACCTCCAGCACTTGGTAACTGAGACAGTGAGCGGGCAGGCTAGGAAATGGTGGAGCCAGCTTTCCACCAAATGGTAGTGATGCCTGTCCCGGAGGATGACAGTGAGGCCAAGCATTAATGGATATGAAGCTTGCAGAAAAGCACAGTGGAAATGAATGTACCCTTATGACACCCCATTCTCTTCCTTTCAGGATAGCATCCCAGGTCCGGGGTTCTACGACGTCATTCACCAATCTCCAGTGTTCAACAGTGCCTCGTTGTCTAAGAAAGGGACGTGCGCTTTTCCCTCTATGGTGAGAACCTCTTTCCCGAGTAAGGCCATTAGCAGATCAGCACTTTCCTTTGTCCATTGCGTAAACACGTATTGGACTGCTGGTCCCTTCTCTCCAAAGGCTGTGGTTCTAATTAGGAGAGTAACTGTTGCCTCAGGTGTCATGCAGGTAAATTAGAACCTGTGTCTTTAAGTAATTTCCCCCCTCACTGCTCCACATGGCCAGAGTGAGAAGAGAGGCTAGAGGGATATTCAGAACCTGATCGTCCACATCAACTTTGTCATTGTGGGGTGGACTAAGTAGATGTTTTCCTGAGATTTCTAGGCACCAGGGAAAAGATTTTACCCTAACAGGGTGTTTTACACCACTTGGTCTAATTGGGTTATTCAGATTATTGAGAAGTCTGCCGGGAGCAAAAAGAAATCAGGCAGCAGGCTGAAATGCAGTGATCTTCCTCCCCTTCTTTGTAAGATGTGGGTCTTTATCTTTGTGGATGGCTCTAAGAATCAAGGATCTATATGAAGTGCTGATGTCCCTGACCAGACCTGGGCAAGGATTTTTTTCTTTTGTTCTTAATTTGAGTATCTATAAATTGGCAAGAAGAAGAGATACAGTGAGGGAAAAGGGTCAAACTGGGGTCAAATTAGCTGAGGTAGAAAAGTGGAAAAGAAAGCAAACCCAAACTAGCATCAACAAAACACATATGCCTTCTGTCCCTTTAAAAATTACAACAATCTCTTGCAAAGATGTATTATAATGCCTGACACTGGAACCCATTTCAAAACAAAACAAAGCACCACACAAAGGGTCCATTTAAGACACACTGAAGGCAGCCACTTACTGGAATTTGACTTTGGCAGAGCTGACTCCCTATCAGCAGGGATGTGGAAGTCACCCCTCTGCCTCCTTTTCTGCCCCAAACCCTGCAGATGAAGGGACCTGAAAGCAATCGGCAACAGAAGTGCCGTCTCACGAGGTCTTGGCTCAGGAGACAAGACTTCAGACCTGAGCCTGACTCAGCTGAGGATTCTCGATGTGGCCTCAAGCACGTCACCCTGCTGTGTCCCGGTTACCTCATAACAGTGGAGACTCCCTGGAGGCGCTGGGCAAATTGCAATGAGCGAAATGCTCTTTGAAACTGCGGAGTATTGTAAACATGTTAAATATTATGAGTGTTACCACCTGAGTCACCAACAAGACCTCCCGCACCTCCTAGGTTTTTCTCTCCGAGAAATTCTCGGCCGTAGAGTGGCATAGTCCACTTTGCTTGGTGCCAAAGAAGGGATCGAATGAGAGCACACGACCAATTCCCTGCGAGGCTTTGTGCACAATAACTTTCCAAACGACGAGGCTGAAGAGGAGAAGAGGCCCACGGGAGGGTCTGTGTTTTACAGAACTCAGGCCCATCAGGTCTTTAAAAAATTCAGACCAGACCCAAAAGAAAGCAGACATGGAGTTGTGCAGGCTTCCTGTCCCTGCTTTGATGGATAAGAATTTATATTTATAGATATTTATATTCCTCTAACCAGCTTGCAGTGGCCCATGGAGATCTGTTAGGAGATCCCACATCTTAGCTATTTCCTTTCTGCTCCGATGTGAATTTCATGCCCCCCTCCCCATGCCCTTAGTGACTTTCACATTTGACACCTCCTCCATTTCTGGATCTGAGGACTCTGAGGGTTGGAAAAGGAGACCTCCTCAGAGGAAGATCTGCCTGACTGACACTGGTACAGTCAGGAGGAGTGTGATTGTAGGTGAGGCAGACCAAGAAACTCTGTGGATCCATAAATTCTAGAAACTTCCTGATGACTGTTGGAACCACTACACCCAACCTTCAGAGAGGACCTGTCATCTTGCTAAGTCCAAATAATTTAAAGAGCTTCATTAATGTATTTTAAATCTTTGTTCCAGTTTATTCATGAGGTTGACAGGATGTTAAATGAGGCTGATGGGAGGAGACTTTCATGGCCTTTCTGTTTGCATGATGGCAGGAGTGGTTCTGGGAAAATTAGGAGGTTCTGGAGAGAGGTTCACAAATGCCGGCATGTGGCCAGATTGGAGCCCACAGGCCCCGCAATGAAAAGAAAGTCAAGGTCGTGTGAATGAGTGTTACTTTGAGACAAATTCTATTATAATGCTTTATGAAAATTGGCTTCAAATGAACAATCAGAACAATTTTTTCCTACAAGTATGTTCACAGGTATTCTAAGCCAAAAAGATTGAATGATCTAGTAAGTTTCAGAAAGGCTGGGTAAGTGAAGTTAGGTTTGTTTATGGTAGGACTTCTCACGGTACTTAACACGGTGGGCTTTATGGTGAGCCTTCAACGTGGGAACACAGTATGAGGCTTCTTAAGTTTATTTGGTTCTGGGGCTCTCTCCCTGCTGCTGCCATCACCAACACTAACCTATCTTATAAAACTGGTATGCCAAGGAACCCATGGGAAATAGTGTTTTTGAAAAGCGTGCTAGCCTTATCTGTTGGGTGAGTCAGGATAGACACTCTACAAACGGGACCCCCGAGGGGTGGTTTCACCTTACCAGCCTTTACCAGCCTTTACCAGCTTTCCTCTATGGAAGTGAAAGGGGAAAATGTGCCTCTCTTACTGGGCAGAGGAGAGAGCGGATGATGATTCCCCTTGAACTAGAACATCCCACAGTCACTCATCAGCTGCCCATCCTGTAAATGAAACATGTCTTGATTTATTCCTTTTGACTTCTTCCCTTTAGAATGAGATATCTAATCTATATCACGTAGTGGGGACAGACTGGTGACAATGTTGGTTCCACCTGTCGAATGGCAGACAAAGCCCAGTGTCCTATCCATAAAGTGGGGATAATCATAATATCCACTCCCCAGGGTTTTCAAGAAAATGAAACGCAACAGCTCATGGAAAGCATTCCATTAACTATTCCATTAACTATTGCCCAAAATGCAAAGAGCTTAGAGGGCTGGGGTAACCTTCCTTCTGGGAGCACGAGTGAATCCTGGTTAGACTTGAATCCAGGTTAGACTCTGAGCAGCTGAGACTCTGGACAAGAACGTGTTTGCCCCTGGGAGCACATCCACGCATATACCATCGGTGCTCCATAGACTAGACGTTGAGAACCACTGCCACGAAACTCAGGGTGAGGAGCTGGTGGGAGGGAGGGTCCATGCCTCTTCACGGCCTCACCCACTTTCTGTGTTTGTGTAGTTACTGACCCCTAGCCAGCCGAGGTGTTCTCAAGCTTTTAACCATAAAATAATGAGAATTTTTTGTTTGTCTGTTTTATCAGGCTCCAATACTTGCCATACTATCCTAGGGTAAAGCGATGTTATCACCTAGTTTCTATGGCTTTTGCCCCTTTTCATTTGGTAAACATTGATTCTGCTTGCTTTATTATTTTTTTTTAATCTGAAAATAGTTTATGATGACTTCCTGGAAGGAGTAGGATTGGTTCTACTGAAAGAGAAAAAAAAATATTGTAGGGTTCTATGCAATCCGCATTTAGGGGGTGCCTGGGTGGCTCAGTTGATAGGTGTCTGCCTTCAGCTCAGGTCATGATCCCCGGGTCCTGGGATAGAGACCCCGCATCCGGCTCCCTGCTCAGTCACCCTCTGCCCCTCCCCCTGCCCATGCTCTCTCTCTCTCTCTCTCTCTCAAATAAATAAATAAACCTAAAAAGAAAAAGAAATCAGCAATTAGGTGGAGGGTAGGAGGCGTGGTTGGACAGCAACCCCTTTCGACCCTTGTACCTTTAAGACATTCGAAGCAAACTTGTTATTTAAGCAATTCAGATTACTTAATCTTAGAAACAAGACATGAGGTTTTACTCAGAGGGAAAGCCTTGGCTGGAGGAAGAAAGTTTAAAGCTTCCCATCATATAAATTACCCAACAGTTGATGAGTCAAGGGTAAGTGGCTTGAAACGGGATTGGGTGGCAATGCATTTATGGCAAAATCATTTTTGCCAAGTCCCAGATATTAGATGAATAATTTGAGTTAGTTTACAGAAGTCAGAACAGGTTAGAACTTGCCTTCTCCAAGAGCAAATCCTCAAAGCCTGAGGTCAGTTTATCATTGCTACCTGTAGGAGTTTCAGCCCTCACACAATGCTTTTAGACATAGTGCTGGCCACCATTCTTTGACATCTGTCCTGTGGAGCCCAGAGATTATATGAGAGTGCTGATTCCTTTGGTTTTGTCCTTGCAGCGCGCCCGGTTGGACACCATTATTTCTAAATACCCTGCAGCGAACACATACACTATCCCATCACGTCTTGTCTCGAAGAAAGACTTTAGTAATTCCTGTTCCAGCATGTTCCAGTTGCCAAGCTTTGCAAAAGTCCTCAAATTTGAAACTCCTGCACCAAACCAGTACAATGTAAGAACATTGCATGCGCTTGTTAAATATATACTGGATGAACTCTTTACTAAAATAAACGAAGGCGGCAGATGCTTTGGGAAATAGCGTTCCAATGCAATTGACAAACCAGTTAGTGTTTGTTGACTGCCCAGCGGGTACAGAAGGCTGCACACGGTTTTATGGGGAATTTGCAGAACCCAGAGAAAAATGTGAGCAACACGGAGGTCAGTGGGAAGCAGTGGGAAGACCTCGCCCCGGAAAATACTATAATTACTCCTGCTACAGAGACTTTCTGGGACATAGTCTCATCTGTAACAATTATTATTTCCCACATTATCTGCAGTCACTATCCATTTACTTCTTAGGATTTTGTAGGGAACATAAGCTTCCATATTTCCATATCAGAAATTGGGTTTTTAGCAGTAATGTTCTGCTACTCGCAATCACTTTGTAGTCATGGAAGCAGAAGGGTGGGATTAATGGTTAAGAGACGGAGTCAGGTTCAAGTGGACGCTGCCCCTTTCTGACTGTGTGGATCTGGGCATGTCCCTTCAGCTTTCAGGAATCAAGTTATTCATCTGCAAAATGGGGAAATGTGTCTACTTCATAAAGTTCATGCAAATGTTAAATTGGGTCATCTGAGCCGAGTGCTTAGCCCAGGCCTTGGCACATAAGGACCCAACCATCCATGGAGATCGGCAGAACTGGCTTTAGGGAAGTCATATTACCTCTTGAGTCTCAATTGTAAAATGGAATCAATTATACTCACCCTACAGGGTTATTATAAGAACCAATGAGACAGTAAATGAGGGACACTCCAAAATACATAAGAAAAAGGGGGGATAGCTCAGTGGTAGAGCATTTGACTGCAAAATACATAAGAAGTGAATTGCGTATAAAGTATTAACATGATTATGACATATTGTCATATATGGTCTCAGATATTTTGGTCTCAGAGTACTTCATTTTTTATTTCCTTTTTCTTTTCTTTTTTTAAATTAACTAATTAATTAATTTTTCAGAAAGAGGAGAGCATGCGTGCACACACAAGCAGGCAGAGTGGCAGGCAGAGGCGGAGACAGAAGCAGGCTCCCTGTCAAGTAAGGAGCCCGATGCGGGACTTGATCCCAGCACCCTGGGATCATGACCTGAGCCGAAGGCAGCGGCTTAGCCGACTGAGCCACCCAGGTGCCTCCCTTTTTCTTTTATAATACCTTTAAGTAATATTATTTTTCTGCCTACAAAGACCCTGACAACTTTCTGTGATTGATCCAATCAATTATAATGTGCTCAGAACAATGTATGTGCCTGCTAGGCTGGCACTGTCCAATAGAAATATAGTGGTAGCCACACACATCATTTAAATCTTGGGCGCCTGGGTGGCTCAGTCCATTAAATATCTGGCTTTGGCTGGGGTTATGATCCTGGGGTCCTAGATCAAGTCCCGCATCAGGCTCCCTGCTCCGTGGGGAGTCTGTTTCTCCCTCACCCCCTCCCCCTGCTCATGCTCATTCTCTCTCTCTCTTTCTCTCTCTCTTTCTCAGAAATAATAAACAAAATATTTAAATCTTCCCAGTAGTCACATTTGAAAGTAAAAAGGAACAGGTGATATCAATTTTAAGAATATATTTATTTATTTAATCCAGGATATTCAAAATATTATTTCGATGTCTCATCAATATGAAGATTAATTATACTATTAATTATAGTTATACATGTAATTATAAATAAAATAATTGATGTTTTACATTCTTTCTGCCTATCTTTACAATCCAGTATGTGTTTTTTTTTTTTAAATTTTATTTATTTATTTGACAGAGAAATCACAAGTAGGCAGAGAGGCAGGCAGAGAGAGAGGGGAAGCAGGTACCCACTGAACAGAGAGCCTGATGTGGGGCTTGATCCCAGGACCCTGAGATCATGACCTGAGCTGCAGGCAGAGGCTTAACCCATTGAGCCACCCAGATGCACCAGTATGTATATTATGCTTTCAGCACATCTTAATGTGGACCAGTCGTGTTTCTAGGGCTTGATAGCTAGTGGATACTCTATTAAACAGCACAGTTCTAGTCTTCCCCTGAGATAATCAGAGCCTGAAAATAATAATGAGGAGGACGGTGAAGTACTTTTCAAGGCCTATATACTGTTCTAAGCATGATGTATTCATCTTGTTTGATGATCACAAGAATCCCTGAAGTGAGTGATGTCTTCTTTCAATTTACAGAAGAGGAAACTGATGCTCAGGGAAGGGAAGGGATTTGCCTAAAGTTATCCTGCTAAAGGGACTGTTTGCATACCGGTGAGCGCAAGTAGACGGCTGAGGGATACAGCTGGAGAGCGATCCGTCATCGTGGTCCAGCCCTGCTGGGTCTCCCTTCGTGGAATCTGTGGCTGCCCTGTGCTAGTCCAGGGATACAGCTTAGATTCCAGTGGGGATCTCAAGACAAAACTAGTAAATGGGCTAACCCGAGAATTACAAGCTGTGGCCAGCTTTGAAGCAAACGAACAGTTGGGGTCTGAGAGATAGAATATGTGGAGAATATGGGGGGGTTGACAGCATCATGTACTTTAGACTGGGTGGTCAGAGAGGGCTCTGGGGCTGAAATCTAAGAGCTGAAGGAAGAGCTAGAGTTGGAGGAACAGCATGTACAAAGGTCCTGGGACAGCCTTTGGAGACTACAAGAAGGTAGCTAGGGTAGCATTAGCTAGGAGGAGAGGGGAAAAGGAGAAGCCAAATAAGCAGGAGCTAGTTCATTCAGGACCCTAAAGACCCTGGGAGGGGTCTTTCATTTGGTTCTCTGTGGGATGACATCATCTGATGTACTTTAAAAAAACAAAAACAAAAACAAAAACTCCCTCCAGCAAGCCCTATGGAGAATGGACCATAGTTTGGGTGAAGAGTGGATTTTGAAAAACCAGTTAGGAGGCTGTTACGCTAACAGGAGAGAGGCCAAGGCCTGGTCCAAGAAATGGATAATGTTCTTGGCCCTTGCACCTCTGCCATTCCTGAGAGAGGGAGTTAGCATTCTATGCGTCTGCCTCCACAAGCCCACTGTGGGCTCCATCACCCAGCTTGAAACCTCCAGCGCCCCACACAGGTCCTGGTAGACGGTACACTTGCAATAAATGCTTACAACGTTGAAGGAATTACCCCAGGGGGATATAGTTAATCTAGAAAAGACCATTTCCCAAGTCAGAGCTCAGACTTTGTGCCAATAGATCAATTTTAAGTGTATGGTTTTTGTTGATTATTGTTTTAATGTGACTGTGAAAATAATTTAGGCTCTTCATTAAATACATTCAAGTATTTTAGAAATCCATGAACTAGAAAAACAGAATTCTCTTAGAATTCTGTCCTCTAAAGCAAACCAACAGCAAAAACAGGTACAATTTCTTCATAGTCTCTTCCTGCCCCATCCCTACCTCTGGTATTAGGATTATGCTGTTCACAGTACTCATGCATTTTCTACTCAGCTCTATCTTGGATTTTTCCCCTCCATGGTGATATAGCAAACCTGCTTCATTTTTTTTTTTTCCCCAACCAGCCAGTCAAGCTAGCTGACTGTTTTCCTCGTCTAATGGTGAAATCTCCCAGTGACACACGTTCAGAATATACAAAAATGCTCCCTCTTTCAGTTGTTTTTCTGTCTGGATGAGGAATAAGGCTGAAATCATGTTTTGTCTACAGGAGGCTTTTTTTCTGACCTGGAGAACAATGGTTAAGTCAACCGGCAAAAAGCAGAAGTGTGATAATCCTGTTAGCCACACTGCAGGCGAGGTCTCTTAGGGCTTTTCTTTTCCTTTCCTTACCTGGATCCTCCACCTCTCCAGGCGAATCCCTTTTCTCCATACCATGTGATTACTTCCTCCCCGGCACCCTGGCTCCTGTCCCTCTGTCCAGTAATTAGCCTGCCCCAGCTGATGCTTTTGTTTGCCCTCCCTGCATGCATTCTAGCCATCAGGACCCTGGGAAAAGCTAAGTTCCTCCCCCTTTGTAAACACAAAATCAAAATGCCATCTGCATTTCTTGAGAAACATTTTTTTTTTTTTTTTGACAAAAGAGTATCTCAGAGAAATCAAACCATCCTGGCCCCAGCAAATAGTTTCACTGGTACAGTAAATATTCCCAGTCACTGCCTTTATGATTTTTATTGCATCTTTATCTAATGAATACAGGGCACTGACTACAAATTGGTATTTAAAATATTTATGATTCAATATAGCAGAGGAATGAGCTCAGGGTTCTTTTTCTTTTTTTTTTTTTTTCCTCTCCGTTTATTTTCAGAGCGCCAAACACGCTGTATATTGTGTGGGTCAGTCAAAATTTTAAATTTCTGGTCGGTCCAGAAAAGTCGAGACAAGGGAGTGTTCCAGATCTGATCATCATCTTCAATTACCCGATGCCCTTGTGTGTCTCCCTAGTCCTGCGTTCATAGGAGGGCTGTTTGAACAGTAAGGAATCAGGGTGGGGAGATGTAGGACTCAGTGTCCTGAAAGGGACAAAAGTCATAGAGAAAATAAGGAAAACAGTGTGCATTTACAGTGTTAGAGGCTTGAAAAAGACACTGTCCTGTAGGTGATGTCTGCTGACCCCTGTCACCCAACTGCCTCAAGTAAAGCAGGCAGCCAGCCTGGCAGCCAGATTCCGGGCTCTCTTCCTGGCTCTGTCCTCTGGGCCATGGAGGGTGACCAGACACCTGCTGGTGATCACAGACTCCTTGGCCTCTCCAGCTGGGGTGATGGTGAAGGCACAGTCGGGGGGACCGTTTCCCCCCTCGTCCGTTCATTCTCTGAGGGTCTCGTGCTTGTGTTCTCCCCCCAGACCTGTGTCTCTTACTGCAAGCAGAGAAACAACGTCTGTGCCCAAGCCGGGTTTCTGTCCAGAACCCAGAGAGGATTTTTCAGGGTCACTGAAACGGGACCTGCCCCAGGTAAGCAGCCAGCCACCTGGCAAGGGCCTTGACCTCAGGGTTAACGTACCAGATCGGCTCTGCGGGGCACCATGGCTTCATAGGGAGTCTCTTTGGAAAGAGTTCGGCTTTGGGGGAAGCGGGGATGTTGAACAGGTGTTGAACAAAAAGGAGAAAGCTGAGGAAACAAGGGCTGTTCTGGAAATGGCCCCAAAGCAGCCTCATTGGCCTCCCTTTTCATGACCAGCCACATCTGCTCTGGACGGCCAGATGGGGAAGTGGCTTCTCACCACAGAAGGGTGCACATCCCCATGCCCCAGGTGTCCCTACAGTCTCTGGGGGTGCAGGGGGTGGGTGTACTCGATACACTGAGTGTTCAGACCCTTCCTTTCCTCCTGAGCCTAGAGGGCACTTTGTCAGTTAGTCACCAAGCACTGGAAAATGGCTCCGTTTACTCAGAGCCTACTCCGTGCTAAGAATTTTCCACGCAGTCCTTGCACATCTGTCTTCCTTGGCTTGTACTCTCAGTGGGGCTTTTCTGGTGAGGAAAGGGGGCTCAGAGAGTGGTAGTGACCTGCCCCGCATCACACAGCGGACGGACGGCAGGCCTAGGCCCAGAGGTGTCTCTCTGAGGAGACTATTACCCCAGTCAGCCCACGGTGACTTTTGAAACGGCCCCAAGAGCTGGCCTGCAAGTGTTTTCCTCTCTGGGCTGGGAGAGCTGTTGCTCTGTCCTGTTCTCTCGGTCTGCTCCCCGCTTCCAGCCTCAGTGAAAGGTTTCCAGAGAGGTCAGGCCAGGCCGCCATTGGCACTCCGGAGCCCTCGTCAGAGCAGACCTTCCCCAGTGGGCCCTGCAGATCCCCCGTCCCCCCAGCAGGGAGCCTTGAGCCCCAGAGCTGAGGGGAGGAGCAGGGAGGGCTTGCCGGCGCAGTCACACCTCTTGGAGGCGGGGTGTGGATAAAATTGCAGGCCTGTCGGATTTCACCAAATCCAGATTAAAGTTGAGAAGATCAGTCTGAAGCTGAATAACAAAACCAGCCCTAATTAGGAGGCTAAACCCAGGCTAAAACTCCCCTGGCTTGCATCATCAGAGGCAAAGCCCCACCTTGTTTGTTTACACAGAACAAAGCCAGCATCCCCGGGAGTCTGGCCAGAGGCCCTGCCTGTGAGCCCCGGGATGTGGGCACCTTCCCAGCCTGCCACATGCACCCACTCCTTCCAGGAGGGTCTTCAGGGGTCCTCCTACTGTGTGCCAGAGGCTTTACGTTTCTCATCGAATGATCTCCAGACCCTGTGGAGATTGTGGCTGGCACACAATC
The DNA here is from genome assembly GCF_020171115.1 of Neogale vison. Classification (NCBI taxonomy): domain Eukaryota; kingdom Metazoa; phylum Chordata; class Mammalia; order Carnivora; family Mustelidae; genus Neogale; species Neogale vison. Next base: position 17,959,980 of record NC_058092.1, on the reverse strand, counting down.
GTGTGCTCAGAAAGCGTGAGCTACTGCTATTATGCGTCCCCATTGTACAGGCAAAAATGATACCCAGGGTCCCACTGGTGGATTGGAGTCTGGGCCCTTCCCACTTGATACCTGGTGCCTTAGTCACTCCCCACCCAAAACTTGCCTGGGGAATCTGCGACAAACAATCCGTTTTGACCTGTTGGAAAGAACTCTGGTTGCTCCTTCTCCTCCTTGGTGGTGGTGGTGTGTGTGTGGGGTGGGGTAGTGTGCAGATGTGGAACTGTAATTGGCACCCCCTGCTGGGTCTCTGGCCCTGGCCCAGCTGCTCTGGGGACCCCTTCCTCAGGGGCAGAGGGTCAGGACTGGCCTACCTTAAACTCTGAGCAAAATGCTCACTGTCACACATCTGCTGGTTGGGTTTTCTAGTTTCCACCTGCCAAGCATGTCACAAATGTCCTCTTTTCTATTTTTCCTTAAAATAAAAAAAAGCTATCAGGCTAAGGGGAAAGGCCAAGGTTAAAATGTCACTTGAAAAACGTGGGTTTCAGAATGGGAATTGCACTGTGAGATCCACACCGCGTTGTCTTCCAAACACACTCAGGAAAGGACGAGAAGGAAATACACCAGCGGTTATCCTTGGTTCTCTCTGAGACGCGGGAGCACAAGTGCCTTTTTCTCCTTGCTTCTTCTTTTCAGCATTTGATAATCAAGTGATTGCTTTAATCTCTCTGTGGAAGGGAAAAAAAATACATTTGTATATGTATAAACATATACATATTTACATGTTCATGAGAGAAAAAGAAACAAACTATGAGAGATGTATACCAATATTATAAAGGCTAATAATTGGACATTTGCCTTTTGTTAACTTAACCATATATTGGGAACATCTTTTCATGTTATTAAAAAACCTCCTAAGAATATCATTTTGAAAGAGACGTCTGGCATTCCATTGGATGGTGGTACCGTTAAGGACCAAATGGCCTTTTATTGAAAATGTAGGTTGTAAAGTGCTCACTATATAAATAGACAGCAAACACCCCTATAGCTCACAGGTTGTGTACAATCTAGATTATTTCCTTATATTAATTGCTTAAATTGAAATTACCAAGTCAAAACTATGTAAAATATTTCAGTGGTTTTTGTTTTGTTTCTTTTCTATTGGGGACCAAATTGCCCTTCACAGAGAGGTCATTTATTCTCCTGCTTCTACAAGGCACCTGTTTCTCCTCACCTTTGCCACCCCTGGGTATGATCATTCAAAGAGCATCTTGCTAATACGTTATCTTGCTAATACCCCATGTTGTTTTCAGTACATTTGTAATGGAAAACTACATTTTATCTGAAACAAAATCAATCTTACAATGTTTAGAGAACTTGAAATATTTCCCCCACCCACAATGCTACCACTTTTCTGGGTTCCCACATATTTTTATCCAGATGGATCCATTTATGCCTGGTATATATAGTGACTTTTAGGTATTATTTTCACTCACTTTTTTTTCCCCAAAAAACATGGCCATGTGGCTTTATGGTCTCCATGTTTATCGTGGCCAGGGCTGACCTTGCATGTATGTGTCTATGCTTAGAGCTTTTCCCCTATGTTGAATAATTTCTTTAATTTCTGAGTATTGGGAAAGCTGGGTCAGAGGATCCAGGCATCCTCAAATTTCTGGTCAGTATTCCCTCTTTGTACTCCAAAACACCTGTACCCCCGACAGGGCTCCCAATAATTCAGGGGTGAGACTGCCTTCTGTTCCCCCAGTCCAGGACCTCCTCTTCTTCTACAGCCAAATTTATTTTACTCTCTCAGTTTCTTGAAACAGGGCATGGTGGGAAAGCGTGGACTTTGGAGACCGGTGGCCCCAGGTCACATAGTAGGTACTCAATAATATTTGTCGATCGCATAATAGTTACTAAATGACTACCATGTGCCAGGAACTTCAATATTATCCAACTATCCTAACCACCCTGTTGCTGGAAAAATTATTCTTACCTCATGGAGGAGGAAGCTGGGCTTTAGTTCCTAGTTAGATGAAATCTTTTTGACAAATCATTCAATATCTCTATGTCTCCATTTCCACCTCTCTAGAATGGAGGTGACAGTGACCCATCTAGCTGGGCTACTGTGAGCATGTTTCCTCGAGGATGAGTGTGATTTTCAGTGATTTCAGGCAGCCCTTCTATCAGACCACCATAGAGAGATAGCCCCTTATAATATTAAATGTATTCTTACGTGTGAAGTAGTGCTTTTCATTTACTTGAGAAGAGTTCCTTATTCTGTTATTTTAAATGTCTTTCTTCTTAGGACATTATAATATCAACGAATCCCTTGTGAAGCAGTCGCCAAAGGTATTAATGTCTTGTTTTAAATCAAAAACTGAACGTGGATTAAAACTGACATCAACGGGCCCAGGACCTGGTTATTACAACCCCAATGATCACACCAAGATTCTGAAAAAGACTCTTATCCCGTGAGTCCTGGTTATTCTGGTCTTTCTTTGGAAAGGTGGCTCTGGGGAAGGACCCAACAGAAGCAGAAAATAAAGGGGTGTCACTGGTTGGCCGGACACAGCTCCAGGTCCCTCTCCAGGAGCCCTTGTTGATGTAGTGGGTGCTCAACAATGCTTGATGTTTATTGAGCAACTGCTATGTGCCGGGAACATAGCCTCTTCCTCAACCATCATCATGACTCTATTGTAAGAATTATTATTCTCACTCCATAGACTGGGAAGCTGGACTGCAGTGAGCCTGAGGATTTGCCTGTGGGCACACAGCTAATGTGAAATACCCCTGGGAATCAGTCTCAGGACTGGATCCTTCCACATCATGATGATATGCTATCCTGGTGCTAACATTATTCTATTTTTATAACATAACATCTTTGCTGGGGTGGCAAGATATACAACAGCAAGGGCCTGTCATGGTTTTGTATGGATAGATTGAAAGTTTAACCACTGAGTTGGTCAGACCTGCCGGATTTGAACTTTAGCTCTGCTGTTTTCATGCTGTGCGACCTAGGGCACTGTACTAAACCTTCTGAGCCTCCATGTTCTCATCTGTGGAGTAAAGTGGGGATAATTCATGCCTGGTAGGGTTGCTTTCAGATCTGATGTTTGCCGTAGGGTAGGTGCAAACGGTGACAGCATTAGCACGCATTTAAAAAGTGAAGATGGGGATTCTTGTTAACATGTTTAATATCCTATGTGTTTAATATTTCTTTCACCAAACAGGTTCAAGAACTCGCAAGGCTTATTTATTCCTCAGGTGGTTCTAGAGCTAGAACTAACTGTAAGGTCCGGCTGCCTGTCACCATCTAAGACCTCACCCCAGTATAGTCCTCTCCAGGTAGGACTGGTCCTTGGTGGGGAGAGCTGACCTGCAGGGTGCCCCCCACCCCACAGGGGTTAGGCAGGTAGCTAGGTTTATACCCACAGCAGGTCAGAAGTCCAGGCAACCGGGAGAGGCTGGCAACGTTATGCCTAGTCTGACCATCAGCACAGGACAATGAGATGGAGTTGGGGAGACGAGCAAGGCATGAACATGCCAAATCAGCCTTAGGATCTGCAGAAAGGATTCAGACCTCAGATGTAATCCATGAGTAAGTCCCTTCTGTCCTTCAGTTCTTGGGTTCTGTAGATTGGGCCCTCACAGTTGCCAGGGCTCAAAACAGGATGGTCTCCAGCAATAGGCTCTTTCTGAATTATCAGGGACTCCGGCTTATGGGCGGACTTAGGCACCACTGAGCACCACCTTTCCCCTGCTGTGCCAGCAAATAGAAGGGGTGAGGGGATGGGCTTTGGAGCTAGCAGAACTGGGTGTGAGTCACGGCTCTGTCCCTTGCAGAGGCTTTCCCTCTCCAAGTTTCAATTTCCATGTTATTAAGTGGAGATAAGGGTCTTATTGCATAGGGGTTCTGGAAGGGTTAGATGAGACTTTTCTCCTTAGAGCAGCTGCTATTCCGTATCCAATGGCGTATGAGCATATAGGGTACAATTCCTTGGTATAGCCACTCAGGCCCCCTAGTTTGAATCTGGAAGCTTCTTCAAGGAAGAAGTAGAAAGGAGAGTGGAGAACACTCAGTGTTGAGGTGCTTTCCGCAGACAAGTGCCATTCGGGCTTTGCTAAAGTTTGGACAAGTGGTTTGAAATAATTCTCATTTTATGGCATTTGCGTCTGTCAGTCGATAGGCTCTGAGGTTTCTGGGTCTGTGCTGGAAGCTGTGGGGGTGCTCAGGTAAACAGGGCACCAGATGACCTTCCACTGGGCTTACCTGGGAACAACTCCAGAGCAAAGCAGAGGTATGCGCCACAAAATGCTGGATCATGTGGCCCCAGGGCTCTTGGCTACCCAGATCCCCAAGGGCAATCTTCCTAGCTGGGTGCCGTGCCGTGGTGCTGGCATGTCTGAGGTTATCTGGGGATCGCTGACTGTCGATGATGCTTTGTGAATGATGGACCTTTGGTTAACAAGTCTAGGAAGCACTGAGTACGAAGCTTCTGCCCTGGGAGCGTCACAGAGTACATGGCCTAATTAAAGGTTCTGAGAAGTTCTGAAGTAAAGAAACCTATTACACCCAGTGACTTTTAAACTTGGGTTCCCCCTCATGAGTACATAACCCCCATTCGGATTCCTCCTGGTGAGTGCAGGGTGCCCAGGACATTTGCATTAACTTCCCCCATGGTCTGGGGTTGCTCTCAGCACCTCCCTGGGCCTTATCTCTTTAGGTGTGAAAAGAAGGAAAGGTCTTTGCATTTCTGACACTCCAGGACCCTGGGTTTGCTCACCATGTCATTCAGGAGCACATACTAGGGGCAGTGAACATGGTGCCAGCCCAGACCCACAAAGGAGGCCCAAAATGTATACATTTGTAATTGACATGGAAAGGATACAGCTGAGAAACCTCTAATTGTACTTAAAAAACAAGAAGATAAAATTCAAGTGTGCTCCAGGGTAGTCTAAACAAGTATCCATCTGTTTATGTTCAATGATGAGGAAATGAATTAATATAAAGCAAAAATACAGCTGAATAACTTGTATTGAGGGATTGATTGTTCAGACTCCAGTCTCTTGAGTTGGAATTGTTTGCTCTCCTGTGTCCCTGAAGGGAAGAGAGGGACAGGAGCAGTGGGAGTGGGTGGGGGGGGGCACCTGCTGGAATCATCAGGTCCCTGACAAGGTCTGCATTGTTTCCTCCCCATCTCTATGTAACTTCGTCGAGACTTCATGCACACCAAGTCTAAGCACAGTTCGCTCTCCTGGGCTGCATGGGTGGCACAGAGAACCTGAGAGTCATCACCGGGTGTCCTTGTGGCTGGTGCAAGCAGCCCAGATGTCATGCCCATGTGACCTGATGTGAGGCCCCTCTTTATTGGTCTTCAGTTGCAAGCACTTGGCTTGTATTTTTGGGGAGGGTCCCATCTTGCAAAAGTAACCTTTCGGCTCTGCTTTCTTGAGGACACAGGAAGAATCAGAAGATACCAGTGGTCCCTAAAATCGTTAGTCCCATGTTACCCCCCCCAAAAAAGTAAAGCCCAGGAGTTGAGGATGGGGTGAGATCCCAGGCGGGCTAGGGAGGCCGACAGGGGGCCAGGCATGGGCTTTATCTCGTCTCTGCTCTGCTCCCAGAGCTGACAATGGGCTGTGGAGACAATGTGGCTAGTGGAGGTGTATACACACAGGATCCAAATCAGAGTTGGGCCAGTGCTGAACCTCCCACCTTCCCCATTCACCAGTTCTGGGAGCCTGGGGTTAGCAAGGGCGGGGGGGGGGCTTAACTCCCAGGAATTCAAATTCAATCCTGCAAATTGTGAAATGAACACTGCGTAACGTGCTTGGGAGGCTAACATACGATAACCTAGAGAGCTCACCGGGTCTGGTTCACGGTAAGCTTTCGATACACGGAACTTGTATTTCCTATGTGAGTGGGTTTCCTGTACTCACCGGCTGCTTATTGAGTGGCCCCTGGAGGGCAGGTGCTGTGCTAAGGGCTGGCAGGTGTTCAGATGACCGTGTCTGGGCTCCCTAGCTGAGGAACAGGGCACAGGTGCCTCTTGGCTGTGGCCACCTTCTGACGCAAAGCTAAGAGCATTTACCGGCTTACAGCGAGGGCTTTGGAAGAGACGTGGAGTGTCTGCTTCAGGTCTTCAATACCATCACAGTGATGACTCAGTGAATCAGGGTGAGTCAGGATAAGGGCTTTTTAGAGATCAAACTTGTCCCTCCCAGGCGCTGCCTTCCACGCACAGCGGCGAGGGGAAACGCCCACTGACATCTTTCTAACCCTTGATCTACTTCCTGGAGTTTCTAAGCCCCTGGTTTTGCACAGACACGCTGTCCTGCCACAGCCAGAGCTTAAGAATCAAACCCTGTTGGCCCCGCTCCAATTTGGGTAATTATCATGACCCACCTAAAGTTCCCCTGGGATTTTCAATTAGATACGGGATGCTTCTTCCCAAGCGGCTGTAATCTGTCACCCTCTCCTCTGTTAAACAGATGCTGCATTCCACCCCAGAGGCAACCAGCTGCCCTTTAATGATGAGAAAAAATTGCCCCTTTATCCCTCCCGACCCTGGGAATCCCTGAGGCAGAGTGAATCGGTGCCTGGGAGTGTCCTGAGGGTCTCGGATGCCTTCCGCGAGTGACCTGCTGGGTCCTCCCGAGACATTCATTATTCTCGGGTGATTTGCAAACAGCTCACATTGGGAGCTGCAAACGTACTTAATCCAAGTTGTGGCCAACTCAGAGCCTTTGATAGATATTTTCTTTCTACGAGGCAGTACCAGGTTGGCGTTTATAACTAAGCAATGAGGCTTATAAAAGCCCCAGTCACCATGCACTGAGGGCTGCCCTAGGTCTGATGCAGCCAGACATTTCTGATCTGCCCAGCCCCACTTCACCATAGAGGGAGCAGCCCTGAACGATGATAAAGCTGTCAGGTGGGGTTCAAGTGTCTGGACTCCCCAACTTGCGGCAACCCCTCCGCTTTTCTTTGCAGTTCAGTAAATGTTCTGGGGAATAGGGACGGGTCCTCAAAGATGAGTAACACACAGTCCCCTGCCTTAAAGAGCTAGGCATGTACAGAGCATTAGAAAACATAGCATGTTATGTGCAGCAAAAAGAAGGGCTAGAACATATCGAGGGCCCAGCCGTGCTGAGCTAAGAGCTTTCATGGATGCCACCTAGCATCATGCTCCCAGCTCCCCTGCAGGGCAGTACAGCTACATAAAGTACAGATGAGGGTGGTGGAGCAAGGCGTGGTATTCAGGTCCAGCTGGCTCCAGAACCCATGCTGATCTGTGGAGCCCCAGGAAGGGCGGTGGGGAATGGGGAGAGCAGTAGCCACAGAAGTTTCCCTGAAGGATGTGAGATGTGAAGAATGATCAGAGTTTGCAGGGAAAGGAGGAGATCGTGGCAGAAGGAACAGCACAGGCAAAGTCAAGGAATGGTCGAACAGTGTTGTGTTGGGGGTTTCTGGAAGGTCAAATGGGAGCAAGGGGCGTCGGGGGTTAGGCTGAATTGAGAGGCCATAAATAGGAGCTATTCCTTTAGCTTCTCATCGGGGTCTGTGAGGGTGGATGGTCAGAAACAGGTGAACATTCTAGAAGTCATGGGTGCATTGAGAGCTGAAGGCCATCTAGGAGACTCAGTGGCCTCTGCCCCCTTATTCCAATTCCTGCCACATACAGCTACAGCTCGTGCCTCAAGCATGATCTTGTCCCTGCTGTTTCCTCTGCGGTAAATGCCCCCTTTTCTACCTGAAGAATTCCTGCTTACCTTTCAGGGCAAATGTTAGCTCTTCTAGGGTAGAATTCAGGATTCACTTAATTGGAATTTCTGCCCCTCCGACCCAGTGCAATGTTTTTATCTCTATTCTAATATTTCATGCTTTAAAAAATAATACAAGTAAAGTACTAGTTAATCTTCATAAGAATCCTGGATGGAAGGTATTCTTATGCCCCATGTCACAGAAGAAGGAACTGAGCCTCGGGGAGGCTGAGACTTCTCTAAGGTCACAGAGCTAGTGATGGGGAAGTGTGGATTCAAACCCAAGTTTGTCTGGGAGCAAAACCTATACCTTCTTAAGTTGTCACCAGCCAGGACTGTCACTAGCAGGGGATTGCCAAGCCCTTGGGAACATACAGGGTCTGTGTCTCAGCACAGAACAGTCTGGACTCCTCAGAGTGCCTGGCACACAAACGGCTGCACACGTGGCTGGCACTCTTTCAAGATCCAGAGAGCTGAGCTGCCGGCGCTGGGATTATTGATGGGGTGGAGGGCAAGGGACCTCTCTAGGCCCTCCTGCCAAGAATTCTGATGAGAGGGGCGCCTGGGTGGCTCAGAGGGTTAAGCCTCTGCCTTCGGCTCAGGTCATGATCTCAGGATCCTGGAATCGAGTCCCACATCGGGCTCTCTGCTCAGCAGGGAGCCTGTTTCCTCCTCTCCCTCTGCCTGCCTCTCTGCCTACTTGTGATCTCTGTCTGCCAAATAAATAAAATCTTAATAACAAAAAAAATTCTGATGAGACACCGGCCCCGCCTCCTGCAGGCTATTCCCGGTTAGGAGAGTAGATACCTCATGGCCCTCTCGAAGAATGGGGCCTAAAGATGACCTAGACCGCTGGGGTGACCTCATGCGGTGGTTGGCTCACTCCGGCTCCAGCTTTTAGGACTCAAGCCTGTCTCTCAGTGATGCCGGTCCCACACTCATCAAATTTCTGGGGGTGCTTTGAAGGGGTGACACAAGCCAGAACAAGGCGAAGCCCGCTTTCATTTCTGAGGGGAGAGGTGGTTGATTACACACTATAACCTGTTCTTCCATGTCGGCTGGAGGGGAAGAAAGAGGCATGATTTTATTCTCCTTTTCCTGTGGGCACCTTTGTTCTTAGCACAAGCATCCCAGCCAGCTGTTCTGCGTGAGACGTGAGCCCCAAGTCAATTCACGATGACTTCCAACAGCCTGGCAGTGGGAGCGGCCAGCCTGCTTCAGGGTGACTCTATGCAAGGGAGCCCCCAGCCTCTCTTCCTGAGGCTCCATTGCTCCCCTGAGACCAAGCAGCTGGCAAAGGCTTGCTCTGATCATCCCACTAACAACATCTGCTTTTTTTTTTTATTTTTTATTTTTTAGTTTTTAGTTTTTGAAGATTTTATTTATTTATTTGAGAGAGGGAAAGAAAGAGAGCATGACTGGTATGGGGAGAGGCAGAGGAAGAGGGAGAAGCAGACTCACCGCCAAGCAGGGAGCCCGATGGGGGACTCGATCCTAGGACCCTGGGATCACGACCCGAGCCCAAGGCAGACACCCAAATGACTGAGCCACACAGGCGCCCCCACAGCATCTGCTTTTATTGAGCATTTACTGTGGGCTCCACTCACCAAGTGCCTTATAGAGAGAGGGTGCCATTCCTCCTTGCTGCGGGCACAGAGAGGTCAAGGGACTGGTCTGAGGTCTCACAGCCAGTAAGTGGGATTCCTGGAATTCAGATGCAGGTCTGTGGCTCTAAATCTCCAACAAGATTCCCCTCTGCCGTGATGCTTTCCCCAAACCACTAGCCCCTTGAGAGTTGAGTTCAGTGCTGGCATTACTACCGATGGGCTCCGTGACTTGGGGTGGGGTGGGGGGGTGCGGCTCTCTTTCTCTCTCTCTGGGCACCAATTTCTTTAGCACAATGAGGAGGTTGGATAAGACATCGCTGGGTTCCCTTGAGGTCTCTGAGTTTAAAAATGCCCTCACTTCCAAAGGTGTTGGCCAAAGGGCAGCAGGGTAGCAGTGACCGGGAATCCCGGTCCCCTCCTCTGTTTGGGTGGGCGGCCTTCCAGCTGGGGTGAGTCTCCTGTGGCTGTTCAGTGCTGCGAGGACTTTCCCTTCCCTTTTGGTGAAAGATCTTAGACGAAGCCTCAGGTGAAAGGTGGGAGTGGGCAGCCCTTCCATCGCATGGCAGGGAGAGGGTTGTGATTCCCCAAACAATCCCAGAATTCCCTGGGCAACTGGTAGACCTCTCCGGACCACGGCCTGGTGGATGATCGCAGCTGGAAGGGCGATCACACCTTAGAGGTTATCGTGTCCAATCTCCTCATTTTGTAGATGGGGAGACTGAGGCCCAGAGCGAATTCATGACAGAACTAGGGCTCAGGTGCCATTCCATTCACCTTTCTTTCTTTCTTTTTTTTTTTTAATTTTATTTATTTATTTGACAGACAGATCACAAGTAGGCAGAGAGGCAGGCGGGTGGAGGGGGGGTCCGGGGCGGGGGATCTCTGAGCAGAGATCCCGATGTGGGGCTCGATCCCAGGACCCTGAGATCATGACCTGAGCCCAAGACAGAGGCTTAACCCACTGAGCCACACACGCGCCCCCCCCATTCACCTTTCATGTACTCTCTCAATGATGGACCTAAAAGACTCCTTTTCCTGAAGGGCAAGGGTCATAAACTTGGAAAGGAACAATTCCAGTGTGAGCGGTAAGCACGAGGCAGAAGGCTCTTGATTTCCAACCAAGTATTTGTTCACTCTCATATCCTGCCTTGCTGGGAAGATATAGTAAGATCCTGAAACGTCCATGCTGACCCAGGTCTCTTGAGATCTGCTCGACATGGAAGGGCAGATCCCTGGAATTCAGGAGGCTTCGTCCCATTTCCTGATCCATTCAGCAGCAGCATCTCCAAAGCGCCTTCTGTGCTCTCGCTCTGCTCTGTGCTGGGCCCTGCCCTGCCCACTGTTTGAGGGACGTCCTTGCTCCCTGGGGTTGGTATCGTGAAACCGCCATTGTGCAGAAGAGAAAAGTGAGTTCCGGGGGCCCCCAGCTCATGAGCCCCAGAAACTTGCTCCGCCTTGGCCTTCTGGTGCCTGTGCTCTCCCCATGCGGATACCTCGGTGTGGGCCAGGTCTTGGCTTGGCCTAAAAACAACCATTTCCCCAATAGACTGTTTGAGTGCTAGCTTTACATTTTGTCTTTTTTTTTTTAAGGAGAAACCCCATCCTGAACTTCTCTGCACAGCCTTTGCCCCTGCCCCCGAAGCCGCCCCTCCCGGGCCCTGGGCAGTATGAGATCGTGGACTACGCAGGGCCCCCCAAACACTTCATCTCCAGTGCGTCGTTTGTGTCCAACACCAGCCGGTGGACAGCAGCCCCGTCCCAGGCAGGCCTGCCAGGCCCAGGTCAGAGGAGTGTTTGAAATGACTATAAAAACCAAATCTGGAATTGTCATTCCTGGGCCATCAAATGTCACTGATTTATGGGCTGTTTGCCAAACAGGTTACAGAGGCTTGAGTCCATCTAGAAGACCTTGTAGCTTGTACTTTTGGAGTATGAAAGAAGTTTTTTTGTTTCTTTTTTTTTTTTTCAAAGATTTTATTTATTTGACAGAGAGAGATCTCAAGTAGGTAGAGAGGCAGGCAGAGAGAGAGAGAGGAGGAAGCAGGCTCTCCACTGAGCAGAGAGCCCAATGCATGGCTCGATCCCAGGACCCTGAGACCATGACCTGAGCCGAAGGCAGAGGCTTTAACCCACTGAGCCACCCAGGCGCTCCTGTTTTTGTTTTTTTAAGGTGGAAGGTGTCTTAGAGTTAATCCAGGCCAGAGATTCATAACCAATGACCATGGATGTCCCAGAGGCTCAGAGATGGCTCTAGAGGGGTCTGTGACCCTGAAATTGCCTGCAAGACTTGGAGCATGAAGACACTAATTTCTGGAGAAAGGGGCCGTAGCTTTTATGAGATTGTCCAACATCTGCGTATTCTTAGAAATGCTTAGCCCCCTGGCCTGGTCTGGCTGAATCGCTTGACAGGTGGGGAAGGCCTGGAGAGCAAGGTGTGCACTGAGCCACAGTGAGGGAGGGGCAGACAGAGCCGTGGGCTGTTTCCCCTCCGTGCCCTCTGTGCCCTGTTGTGGGCACGCCAGGGACTATTCTCTGGAACAGTTCCCGGGAGCTATCTAGGTCTGTGCCCTTTCCAGATGGCTGACTCGGGGGGACCCTGTCACCTCTGGGACCTACCTGAAAGTTAACAGTGTGAGGAACCTTCTCCAGCGGCTGGTCTCTGTACTCCCTGACCTCTTCATAGCTCTCCTAGAGCCCTTCAGCCACTTGCCACCCCCTGATGTCAGCCAGAGCTGGTGGACCCGGGGACAGACAGATGTGCTAGCCGGCGGGCAGCGTGAAAGGAGGAAGGCAGAGCTGAGGGGGCCACAGGTCTGTGTAAGTCAGTCTTTCAGTGAGCACGGGTGAGGCTCCCACCCTGAGGAGACAAAGGTCACCTAGCTCGGTGCTTACGACCAGGGATGTCAGTCTGGTAGGGGAGATACCCTCCCTTTCAGGCATACAAGTGAGTAGAACATCAGGTGGACAGGACAGGGAAAGCAGATCTTAGAGCTTCGGAAATGTAGAAACAAAGGATAATCAAGTCAAGAAGACTGCAGAGGTTGGACCTGGGGGTCACTGGTCAGCTCAGGCAGAGCTTAGCTCCATATGTACGGTGGGCTCCAGGAGGCCCGGGGCCCAGCGAGGATCCTTGACTGCACGTGTGTGGCCCAGGCCTCTAGAAGCTTTTCCTGGGGGTCTCCTCCCTGCAGCACACGGTGTGGGACACCTGGCACCTGGGCGCAGGCCACTTCCTGCTGCCATGATCACCCACAGCGTGGGCTTCCCTGGGAGGGGGTGCTGGGAGTAAGCCCCACACAAACATCTGCCTTCTTGCTTCCGGTGGGTGCCTGGTGCTCCCGGGGGCTTGGACCCCCAATAACCAAATCAGCATCCCTCTAGGAGTTTCCATTCACCCCAGTGTGGTCCTGGCCGCTGATCTCCTAGAGAAAACGTGGCTGCAGTCATCATGGCTTTCACTTTTCTGGAAATTTCTTTTTTTAAGTAGGCTCCACGCCCAGTGTGGAGCTTGAACTCACCACCCAGAGATCCAGACTCAAAGGCTGTCAACTAAGCCAGCCAGGCACCCCCTTCTGGAAATTTCTGAACAAAATGAAAACAAAACCCCACCACGTTGATACCTGGCTTCTTTAAAAGTATTGCTTTACTCAGTTGTTTTTTCAAATCTGATAGAAAACTCTTTGGTGAATTTTTCTTCTGTTAAAGAAGTTGCAGGGAGTTAAAGAAGGCCAAAAGCCAGAGTTCAAGTCCAGCATCAGCCAGGCCAGGCCCTTCCCCTCTCCGCCTCCCCATGTGTGAGACACAGGGGCAGGACAGGGCTACCCCAGCATTGCCAGCTCTGATGTAGAATGCCAGGGGCTCAAACAGCTGGGCTTTGCATTCTTAATTCTCTCTCCCTCTCTTGCCTCACAGCCACGTACAGGCCGGAATTCCCTGGAAAGCAGTCCTTTCTCTACAACGAGGACAACAAATGGATCCCGGTGTTGTAGGACCCTCACACAAGCTCAGGGAGGACCCTGGCCACCAGCTGCCCCACCCAGGATCCCTGGGACATTCATTCAGAGAATGTCCGTTTCGCGTAGAGCTCCCTGTGGGCAGCTCTGCACCCCTCCGCTCCGCCCCAGCTGCTACTAAGCTGGGCTCCTGCATTGGTCCTTGTCTTGAGCTGTCCCCTGGAGACTGGACGTCCATATCTACTGACTCCAGTGGTTTCCTGAGCAGAAATGAGGAGTGGACAGAGCCTCTCTTGTTTACCTCGCCACGCACCTCTCCATGCTGGCTTCCGCGGGCCTCCCCGCGGATGTAAGGGGCTGCTGAGCTCAGACTCCAGCGAGAAGGCAGCCAACAGCAGATTCCCCGTCTAGAGGCCTGATGCTGAGCCATGGCTCTGGGCTCCAGAGCACACCTGCAGGATGGACCGCACAGGACCGCAGCCCAGGCACACTCGCATCCTTCAACCTTGACCCCCACACTTCCCCTGGAGTCTCCGGAGCTGGGAAGGCCCAGAGGCGCTTGTGATAGACACGGAAGGATTGCCTGGGCCCTCGCCTACAGCTAGATCTTTGTGTCTCCCATTCAGGAAGAGCACGGCAGCCAGTCACTGTGGTCACTTCTGCTCATTACCCACCTTCCGGAGGGGCCACCACATCCCCTGGGTGGCTCAGTATTCGGCAGCCCACGTGGGCAGGAGGCTGCCAGAACCAGGGCCCTGGAAACTGTGATTCTGAGGGGCAGGGAGGCCACACACCACTTGGTGCCTGTGGGTCCTTTCTTTCCTCGGGACTTCCCTGTCCCCAGGCCTGGCCTCTGTCTCCTTCCAGACCTGCTGCTCCAGCTTGACGAAGTCTTAGATGGATCTTTTCTGGCCTGCCAAATCGGCTTCCTCCTGGCAAAAGGAAGAGATTCCCAAAGAACCAAGGGGAGCTGGAACTGAGCACTTGCCCCAAATACCGATGTTGTTCACGTCTGCCAGAGCAAGGCTCTGCTGCAGCCTCCTCCCTGCTCCCCACACATTCAAGGCCTCTGACTCCCTGGGCCCCACCTCTGACTTTTCTCTGTGACCAGAGAATGGCTTTCCTGTCCGAATGGCCGCTGACTGGCCCTCCCTTTGGGGGCAGGTGGGTGAGGAAGAGGGAGGGAGATGGATAGAATACCACATCCAATTAAACTGAATTCTTGCATCTCACGAAAGCTGGCCTTTTTGTGAACCCCAGATTCCCGCCAGTGCCCGCTGCTCTGAGATGAGCGGGAGGTGGCCTGGAGCTCCTGGCAAAGCGCCACAAAGGCTGGACCTCGAGGCAGGATGGCTTGGGCTCCCCTTTTGTCAGGTCCGTAGCTTTTCCTTGAGGGAAAAGAGCTGGATTCGAATTCCGGGGCTCAAGGTCAACACTTTCAGGGGCTGGGCAGGGAGTGCGTGGAGGAAAGCAGGTAAGGCCAGTAAGGGGAGGGGGAGCCAAGGCCGCCTGTCTAAAGGGACATCTGGTAAGTATCCAGCTAACTGTGGCCAGATCTGCAGAGTTTCAACAGAAATCTGGAAGTCCTCGAAATGTGAAATCGCCTGATTGGAGATGTTGACAACCATCTTTCAACTTGAAGTTTTCTGTTGAGGCTAAAGGAAACTTCTGCAGGCCATCCATTGTCCACTTGTGTTGTAGAAGTTCTGGAAGACCCTTTTGAAGCTGGCATTTGATGCTGTACCTTTCTTTGACCCCAGACTCTGGACAATGGGGCCAGACCCCAAAGCCTTGGTTTTTAGGTCCCTCTGACCCTGGGGGACCTTTAGCAGATGCTTGGGCTGGGTGCTGCCAGCCCTGGGGTCTCTGTACGCAGAGGCTGGGAAATGCATGGGAAAACGAGTCAGGTCTCTCTAGTCCTCGGGCAGCTGGGCTGAGCACCGGCAGGTAAGGGCTGTCTCTCCAGAGGAGCGCCCTCCACATGGGGTCAGGAAAGAGGGAACTCTGCGGAAAAAATGGCAGGGCTGTGCTTGGCCAATCTGAATCTGGCTTCTGTTGAATACATGACGAGCTGAGGCCCTGAGCTCAGAGGGTCTGTCTTGACCATATCTAGCCTCTCATAATGTGTCACGAGCTGCCTATAGCTCTGTCCAGACTCTAGCCATATGTTAGGATCACCTTGGGAGCTGTTACAGAAACAGGCTGCCCAGGCCCGGACCCTCAGAGTTCTGATGTAATTGATCTGAGGTAGGGTCTGGGCCTTGGTATCTGTATTGATGTTCTTAGCATGATGATGATAATGTATTTAGTTAGGGTTAGGATACACTGATCCTTTTTTTTTTTTTAAGATTTTATTTATTTATTTGGCAGACAGCGATCACAATTAGGCAGAGAGACAGGCAGAGAGAGAGAGAGAGAGAGAGAGAGAGAGGAGGAAGCAGGCTCCCTGCTGAGCAGAGAGCTCAACTCTCTGCTCTCTGCTCTGGGATCATGACCAGAGCCGAAGGTAGAGGCTTTAACCCACTGAGCCACCCAGGAGCTCCCACACTGATCGTTCAGTAAAGTATTTTCCAAATGTTAATGTGCATGCCAGTCACTTGGATAGTTTGTTATTAAAAGCCAGATTCTGTAGGTCTGTGGTGGGGCCTGGGAGCATGTATGTGATTTTCAAAATTTTTAAAAGATTTTATTTATTTATTTATTTATTATTTTTAAAGATTTTATTTATTTATTTGACACACAGAGATAGATCACAAGTAGGCAGAGAGGGAGGCAGAGAGAGAGAGGGAAGCAGGCTCCCCGCTAAGCAGAGAGCCTGATGTGGGGCTCGATTCCAGGAACCTGAGATCATGACCTGAGCTGAAGGCAGAGGCTTTAACCCACTGAGCCACCCAGGTGCCCCAAGATTTTATTTATTTTTTTTGAGAGAGAGTGAATGAGAGAGAGAGGGAGAGAACATGAGAAGGGGGAGGGTCAGAGGGAGAAGCAGACTCCCTGCCGAGCAGGGAGCCCGATGCAGGACTCGATCCTAAGACTCCAGGATCATGACCTGAGCTGAAGGCAGTCACTTAACCAACTGAGCCACCCAGGCACCCCGTCATTCTCAATTTTTTTAAAAAATTGAAATATAGTTGACATACAACAATATTAATTTGAGACATAAGCGTTTCTAACGAGCTCTCAGGTGATGCTGATCCTGCTGGTTCCTGGACCACACTTAGGGTAGCGAGGGTCCGATAAATATAATTACTGAACTCTGGCCTTCCATTTATTCCCTCATCCGCTGTTTTCCTATTTGCCTTCCTTCCTCCCCCCTCTTTCTTTTCCTCCCTCCCTCTCTCCTCCTTCTTCCTCCTCATCCCTCACGCCTGCTTTCCTCCTCCATCCCTTTCCCCCTCACTGGGTGCTCGTCTCCCAGGGGAACACCACCAGGCAGGGGACGCCCTCTCCACCAGCGGACGTTCACCTTCCCAAAGTGACTCTCGTTTGGAAAGGACTTACCTTCACTCCTTCCCCCTTTGACTCTTTGGAGCAAAAGACAGTCCTAGAACAGAGCTGTTGGGCTCAGGAGGCATCCTTGGCCCCTGACTTCTCGGAAGGCAGGCCTCTCTCTGAGGTCCAAATGGCCCTTGTAGGCACTGACAGCCCTGGTCTCATCATCTGGTGGCTGTGTTAAGGAGAACTGAGCCCTGGTGGTTTTCCTGCCGCTGCTGGACGGCGGGCGTGGGGCTGCCTGGCTCCCTTCCTGAGCTCTGTGGCAGGCTCTGCATGGATACGGATTCCTTGTCTGTATGAGTCCAGCCAGCCCCTGGCAGATGATAAAGGCTTCAAGGCCTATATAATTACGGCGTCTCTGGAGCGGTGGTTCTTGACCTTGACTGCACACTGTAATCACCAGGGGTGGGAGGGGTGGGCGGGGCTTTAAAAAGTTCTGAGGTCTGGGTCCACCCCCAGGAATTCTGATTTGAATACTCCAGTGTGGGGGGCGCCTGACCGGCTCAGTTGGTAGAGCATGTGATGCTTGATCTCGGGGTTGTGAGTTCGAGCCCCACGTTGGGTGTAGAGCTTACTTAAAAACAAAATTTTACTTTATTTTATTTTGCTCTAAGATTTTATTTATTTATTTGACAGAAAGAGAGAGAGAGAGACAGCAAGAGAGGGAACACAAGCAGGGGCATTGGGAGGAGAGAAGCAGGCTTCCTGCTGAGCTGGGAGCTCTATGTGGGGCTCGATCCCAAGTCCCCAGGATCGTGACCTGAGCCGAAGGCAGGTGCTCAATGACTGAGCCACCCAGGAGCCCCCAAACAAATAAAATTAAAAAAAAAAAATAGATAAAGAAATGCTCCGGGTCGTGGGGTCTGGGTAGTGGGGAGAGGGGTAAAAGCTGCCCAGGTGATTCCAAGGGGCAAACCAAGGTGGAGAAGTGCCACCTGCCTGCTTCCCAGCTGCTTCTGGGAGGGGAGCTGGCAGGAAGCTCAAGAAGGAAGGAAATAAACAGGTGCTGAGCACCCCGGGTGCTCC
The DNA here is from genome assembly GCF_020171115.1 of Neogale vison. NCBI lineage: Eukaryota > Metazoa > Chordata > Mammalia > Carnivora > Mustelidae > Neogale > Neogale vison. The sequence goes on along the minus strand of NC_058092.1, from coordinate 17,942,150 downwards.
TGGCAGGGTGCTGACCCTCCGCACACACCCAGCCATCCCTTCCTCCTGCGTCGTCCTGCGCTGACAGCTTGGGTGACGTCATAGTCGTAGTGAGGCCCGAATGGACGCAGGCACTTGGATGCCTACAGCGTCCCTTGAGCTGTGCCATGTGAGCCGTATGGGGGTCTGAGGCCCCAGGAGACACCAGGAATACTGATCCAGGCATCAAATGGTGATATTTTGTTCATCATGGATTTTTTTCTTTTATAAAAAACCAAACCAAACAAAACTTTGCATTGGTTTATCTTAATTGCTGGGCTCTTGACTCCTCCTAAATTGTGTGCCTGAGATTTGCTGGCCTGACCCTAGTCCTAGCCTCAGCCCTGACTCCAGGCAGTGTGGCAGGAATTAGGACCACTGGCTCTGACTGTCAGAGCTGAGGGGCTCTTGGAGGCATCTGTAGTTTACAAATGTTTTAAAAGTTTTGTTCAAACAAAAGCTTACAGGAAACACTGATGTGTAAATGGCGAAAAGCTGATCTGCCATAAGTGAAGTCAGGAGGGTCCTCAGGGGTTGCAGCTGTCCCCTCCCCCACACTGAAGGGGCCTCAGAGACCCACCAATCAGCTCTGGGACTCTAACGATGATAGTTACAAAGTCCCATGTAGATCCATGTCCCTCATTCATAGCCAAAGAAACTGAGGCCTATAGGCGGTGGTGTGCTAGGAAGCTGGAATGAAGGAAGGAAGAAAAAAGGGAGGGAAGGAGGGATGGAGGAAAGAAAGAAGGAAAGGAGAGAGGGAGGGAGGGAGGGAAGGAAGAAGGAAGGAAGGAAGGAAGGGATGCTCTCATTTGTCACTGTTTCCAAAGGAAATAAAAACCTTGCTTTGTAGGTTTTTTTTTTTTAATTTTTTAAATTTATTTAATAGATAGAGATCACAAGTAGGTGAAGAGGCAGGCAGAGAGAGAGGGGGAAGCAGGCTCCCTGCTCAGCAGAGAGCCCGATGCAGGGCTTGATCCCAGGACTCTGGGACCATGACCTGAGCCGAAGGCAGAGGCTTAACCCACTGAGCCACCCAGGCGCCCCACTTTGTAGGTTTTTACAAACCTACAGTTGACAACTTGTCGGTTTCTGGGGTGTAAATACTCCCCCCACAGACCAACATGATGTCACGACCGCAGAGCTGGGAAGACAGGGGAGCACCCATTTCTGTAAGCCGCCGAGTCAGCTGCAGGGACAATGACTTGGCCCGGAGTGTGGTGGCAGAAATGGCACAAGAATTCAGGTCATGTGGCTCCCAGCCTTGGGCTCTGCCTACTGGCCCCAGCTGTGCGGTCCTTGGCAAGGCCATCCTGGACCTTCCCGGGACTTCTCCATTTCTAATCAATGGTCCTAAGGTCATAACATTCAGCCTGTGGGACTGTGCGAGACAGAGATCCCGACATCAGGATCCCGCTGGCTTCCAGGGGGCACCTCTGCTTCTCCAGTGCCCAGCATGCACCACCGGCCTTGGAGTCCAGGGTAAACTACCCATAGGATGGGAGGAGGTGGGTCTAATCAACTTCCACCCTCTCCTTCTGGGAAGACATTCACAGAAGGAACAAGTGTAGTATTTGAAGTAATATATACGTAGAATTTTATTACTAAATACCATGTGAGTATACAAAATGCATAATTGAATAACAGCTAAAAAAAAAAAATAGTCCAAGAATGTGTAATACACATTTTTTGAAATGATAAAAAGGTATCCATGAAAAATATAAAATGTTGCATGTATATACAATATATACTTCTATATATATAACATAAATGAAAATCGTAAATAAGAAATGTGTACATGAGCGAACAGGTATGGAAGCTGTTTTTCTTAGAGCAGCTCTTTGTTCCAATCAATCAGCTCAATTATTTACATCTTCTACCGAGGAATTCCATGAGAAAGAGAGTGTTTCCACTCTGGTAACATTTAAAAATTGTTTGTACTGAAAACTGAGAGTTTTCCAGTTAATTGACCAAAGGTCTGAAGTTGATAGAAGAGTCAAGAATGAAAGCTGGATAAGAGTCAAGGAAGCTCTGGGAAAGAGGGTCTGTTTCCACCATCTGAACAGCCAACCAGGAGATGGACTGAAAGGACAAGCTCTTCTGAGGAGGAGGCAGGCTGTGGGGATGTTAGCCAAGATGGCGTTGACTCTGGCTGGGCGGGTGCCGGCAGGAAATCCGGCGCAGATTCAAGCATGTGTTGGGGTTCAGGTCAGGACACTTCCCAGGTCCCTTCCTGACTTGGCATCCGTGGGTTTGCAATGTGAGGGCATTCAAGTAACAGCACTGAGGCACGAAGACAGGTTGTGTGCGGTGTGGGGCCACTTCCCAGATGGCTCCTTGCGTGGGGCCCACCCCAGGGGTTCTGAGGGGGTGGAGGCTTGGGCCTCACAGCTCCTTAAGGATGATCTGAATCTTGCCGTCAAGCTCCCCCATGTCCAGCAGAAAGGCGACGTGGTTGCTATAGTGCTGAATGATGTTGTTGTCCATGTTGACCAAGATTCTGGAAGAGAAGAGGAGATGCGTCTAGAATGTAGCAGGTCCCTTGTTTTCAGGGCCTCTGGATGGTAAGGATGATAGTACCGGTTCCTACAAATGTGCCCCCAACATTTCAGGCACATCATGAATGGTCTCCTGACCATCGTGACAACAAAGGTGGAGGGCATGATCCTCAAGCGGCTGGGCCACACCTCCGGTCATGGCCCCTATGGCACCAGACTGACTGGGGAAGACGCAGTACTCCTTTGTCCCCGGGACAGAGAGGACTCAGACACGGAGTGAGAGTTCAAGCGCAAGAGGCTTGGTGGGGCGACCAGCGTGGTTTGGCTGCGCTAAGAGGCTGCGATGCGTCGCTCAGGTAGGCCTGCCTGAGCCAGCGGCAGGTGCCACACGAGGCCCCCTCTTGGTTCCACCCCACAAAGCTGAAACCTCACTGGCAGAGCAAGAGTCTCAAAGGGCTCAGCCCTCTCTCCCCACATTCTCTAGGCAGGGACTTGGGCCAACCCAAGAGGGAAAGGGCCTCCACACTGGGCCCTACGCAGGGCGTCAAAGCCACGTATATGCCGAAGGGCACCCCGCTGGCAGCCGCCTCCCTGATGAAGGGTCTCTCAGGCCCGACCCCATCAGCGTCCCCTTTGTCATGGAGGTGGGTGTCTTCATCCATCCACCCCACCCCCCACACTAGTATTGACTGAGGCCTCTCCACCAGCAGGGCCCTGCTCCGAACAAAAACAAGGGCCACTCAGAGATCCCAGACCCTGCCCTCCAGGAGTTTAGAATCTAGTAGGGCCTGAGAAAAGGAATCCTTAGAACCTTATTACTCTGAGTGATAGATGGGGAAGCCGAGATTCAGAGAAGAAGTCATTTGCCTGAGGTCACACCATTAACAGACGGCAGAGCTGGGACTTGCGTCCAGACTTTTGTCTCTTTCCACTGTACCATTTTTTTAGAAAGAAAAACACAAAAACCCTATACATAGAAGTTAGGAAGCGGTGTATATGAGAAAGGCAAAATCCAGGCCTGGGGGAAGAGATCAGATGAGAGTTCAGAGTTCAGTTTCAAGTGGGGCAGGAGTCGGGGGCTAAGGGTCTCAGACTACTGCTCCTGACGGGTAGCTGTCTGTTTTCCAGGGGACGCCCCCCACCCCACCCCCACAGGAGGCGGTAGCCCTGTCCCTGTCATCCCCCAGGTCCGGAGGAAGGAGACCTTGCTGAAGCAGTGAGCCTAACCCTCTGGCCTACATCCCAGCCTCTGGGCCGCTGCAGCCAGACACAGCTACTTTCCAGAAGCTGGGCTGGTCTCAGGCTCCCAGGCTGGGGTGCTGACTGCCGGGGTCTAATTACGGGTTCCTACTTTCTCAGATCCCATCAGCCATTCCTTCATCTCACAGAGGGATCTCTGTCTGGGGGCTGCAGGCTGGGCCAGAGGGGTGTGTGCTGGGTCAGCGGGCCAGGTTTGTGTGGGTTTCTGATAGTGATATTTCCGGGGTGCTTCTGGGTGCTGGGCACCGAGTGTCTTGCCTGCATGAACTTGAAGACGCCTCCACCCACGCCCCAGCAGAGCTCCCAGCAGGCCCAGAGGGCACACCTCCACACAAGGCACCCCAGACAAGACCCCAGACCCTTCCCCCTCGAGGGCCGTGACAACTGGGCCCTAGCAGCTGGGCTTGCTGGGAACCGCTGCCCCAGAACAGGGGCCTCTTGTCCCTTGCCAACTTCTAGCTGTCTTCTGTCCTGGTTTGCCGGAAACCCTTGGCCGGCTACCAGACAAACAATGTATTTGTTCATCTTTCAAGCATTCAGTGGTGCTTGTAAAGCTGATTGTATCTACCTTTGTCCACAGGACTTTCAGGAGGGTTCTGTGAAAATAAACGAGGCCGCCGATTGGAATAGAGTCTGATGCCGAGGGAGGCGGCAGATGACCTTGGCCTCTCCTTTCTCAAAAGGATTTTTTTGCGGACTCTTCTCATTTAAGCATCTCAGATGACCCTAGGCCTGAGGTCTTCATGGTTGGGGGTGTGTATGGGATGTAGGGTGCCTCTGAAGGGTGGCTGAGCGACGCCCTGGGCCATGGGGCCAAGCAAATGAAAGGCCTGGCCACGGCCTTTACTTGCACATTGCTTAGCGGTTAGAGGAAAAAGCAGGAGGCAATATAAAATAGTGGGTGCCTGCACAGGCTTTAGACAAGTTGCTAGTTACTCGCTGGGCCCTGGGGCTCCCTGAACGTCAGTTTCCTCATCTCTAAAAATCCAGAACTCCATACCAAACTCAAAAGGTCAATGAGATGACGCTAGGGAGTTATTCTGCCCAGCGCCTAGCACACAGAAGGTGCTCCACACATGGGAGCTATTAAAATTTGGATTTAAATAGCAGGCTGGGGCTTAAGGGAAAGATTCTGCCCGTGGGGCCCAGGCATCCTTGTAGGATTTCCCTGCCCCCAAATCACACACACACACACACACACACACACACACACACACACACCCATTTCCTAGCCCCTCAGCCCAGACTGCGGTGGGACCTGAGGGAGGCCGGCGACAGGTGCGCGCGAGCACGGGCATCGAAGGGGAAGTGGGACTGGGCTTGTCCGGGCAAAGCGGAGCCTGCCCTCTGCGAGGAGGATTCCGCTCCAGAGAGCGTGTGAGCCCCAGTCTGAAACCGAAACTTGGAAAGAAAAAAACACACAAAACCCTAGATACTCATACAACCAAAACCAAACGGGTCCTTTCCCAGGGGCTGCAGGACAGCCCCCTTCCCCCCTGCCCTTCTGTGGGAGGCTGGGTGGGAACCAAGGAGGAGGGAGGGTGGGAGGCCAGCCCCTGGGCCTGCCTGGATGGGGCAGCGGCTGGGTACAAAGCCTGCCTGTCTTTGCAAAGCCTTCTGAGAAGGAGAGCCGCAGACAGTAGCCATGGGGCGGTGCCCAAGCACCTTCCTGGGGACACAGCAAGTGTAGCCGCAGTTACACTGTCGTGAGCAGGAAGAAGGGGGCTGAGCTGCAGGCAGGAGTGCATCCTCTGGGCACGGAATTGGTGCAAACAATTCCTCACTGGCCTGGAGGCCCCATGCTGGGCTGGTGCAGGGACTCAGTTAGCAAGGGCTGTGAGGGTCCCGTTCACTGGCTCTGACCAGGGGACAAAAATCTGGGGGAGGGGAAGCAGTCACCACGTGACCCTCCATCTCCCCCTCCCCTGCCAAGGGCTCTCCAGGACAGGTAGCCAAGGGTGCTGTAGTGGTGTTGAGCACTAATCCCCTAACCCACAGTAGGTGCCACATTGCCCCGCCCTCTGGAAGGTAAAGCTTTGTTCCCTCCTGCCTCATCCAGACCTGAAGGTGGAGGCCTGTGGAGCACCCCCAGGGGGTGGGGGTGGGGGGCTCTCACGGTCACCGCTCCCTTTCCAGACTCCTCCCCAGCCACTCCCTCCTTGGGCCCCTGACTCAACCAGCGGCAGTGCTACTGGGCCCTTCGGCCTCCTTGCCTTTCCTCTGCTGTTCCTGCTCCTGAATATTGCTTAGCACCTCTGAGCCTCAGTTTCCCTATCTGTGAAGTGTGAGTCATGGTGTCTACCTCATAGCTGTGGGAATTAAGTGGGATATGTCCCACATCTGCCACACGGTAGGCGGACAAGGGAATGGAAGTCACTCTCGCCAGCATTATGATCAAATGACTTGGCTATCCCATGGCCTTGGACTTGGGTCTGGCTCTTCTGATCTCTGGGCCTGCACTGGCCTCTACCTGTGGTCTCTACAAAGACCCTTCCCTCTGTCTGCCTCTTCTTTCCTTCCCAGTGCTGGTCAGTGTCTGGTCTGTACAAGTGGCCTTGCCTGACTGGGGGCTTTCGGCCCAACTCCACAGCCCTTGAACTCTCCACAAAGCCAACGCATTGGGAGCTCCCTGAGCCAACATTTCAGAGGGAAAGGATCCGCGAGGGGGTCACGGGAGGGTGAGCTGTTCTGAGCACTTACCCCCGCTTACATTTCTTGTAGACTTTGTAAATGTTCTCTTCAGGGAAGCCATACTTCTCAGAGATCTGGAAGAGAGCAGTAGGGGGTTTGTTATCTGCTGCCCAAACTGGATACTTTCCAGCCTTTTATACTCTGACTTCTATTTCCTGATTATAAAAGTAATACACATCCCTACTATGTAAAAATGCAAAGAAGATTACAATTGTCCATAATCCTGTTTCTCAGAGACGAACATGTGGGTGCACTCTCTCCCATCTTTTGGCCACAGTGTAGATTTTTTATCTTTCACATGGATAGCTTTATAGAACCTTCTTACTTCCCGTCGTATGTTATAAGCCTTCCCGCATCACAGCGAACCCTTGACAGACTACACGTTTCGTGACTGTACTATATCCCAAAGAGCGTCTCTCAGGTCCCCCAGCCCTTGCCCAAAGCCAGTGCCCAGGGCCCCCCACTCAGCAGCTGCCGACTCTGGGTGAGCTAGTGGTAGAGACAGTCGTGCTAGAGGAAGGGACCAAACTGGCCCGTTTGAAACCCTCGGGGCAGTTCCCGGAGTGATGTAGACCTCCATAAATGGTCACTGTTGTTTTCGAAGGGGAGCCCTGGGGAGGCTCCTGTCCCGTCGTGAGGGGGATCGCCCAGGTAGTATCCCCCTTGTGGCAGGCACGACGAACTCCATTGAATGGGCGAGAATGCCGGGCTCCACGAGGATAAACCACGCACCCTAGGCCCAGCCAGGTCCCAGGTTTCCTGCCCCATCACATCCCAGGACATTAGTGCTCGTCCTGCGGATGGGGAGCCCGAGGCTCAGAGGCCTGTGAGTGGCCTGCCTGAGCTCACACGGCCAGAGCCAGCTCACTTCTCCCCACACAGCCAGAAGTTACCTCTGGGGCTGACAGGCTTGGTCTGGTCCCAGCTCTACCACCTGGAGCGCCCACTCTGAGCAAGTCCCCTTACGTCGCTGAGCCCCAGCTTCCTCGTTTATAAAATGGGAGCAAGCACGGGAGGTCCACACAGTGTGGTTCTGCTCGGGAACTGAGAAGATGATGCAAAGAGCCCAGCCCAGGGTCTCACCCTGGTGAGAGGCTCAGTCAGAGGTTGTTATCTGCTGTTAACTGCCTTGAAGCGGCAGCGAACCCCAGATCAAGGGCTTCAGGCTGAGGTCCTCTCTGGGCCTTTTAGGAAGAAGATCAGATTCAGCTTCTCAGTTATTCTCTGTCCTGACAGAGATCCCTCTGAGCCAGAAAAATTCTTAGACTATTTACGTGGATGGCAATAGGGCTGGAAGCTACCAGGAGAAAGATCTCAATTCAGTCTAAAGAAGAGCTCAGGAACTTCCTAACCATAAGCTGCACAAAGACAGCACAGGCTGCCCTGTATGGTGGTGAGCTCTCCATCCCTGGGAGTATACAAGTCAAGAGTGGGTATCCACTTGGAAGAGCTACTGGGAACAGAGCTCAAATATGAGATGGGGACCCTTTTAGGTATGGTCCAACCCAAAGACTCTGAGTTAATGTTCAGATAACATTAATGGACTTTCGTGAGGCCAGCTTCTGGGGCTGGTGCCAACCAAGCAGGGAGGACAATCTGTAAAGGGACCAGGAGGGTAACGCAGAGTGGGGAGAGCCTGGGCTGGACTTCAGCTCTGTCACTTCTAGCCACTTGGGTAAGTCGCCTGATGGCTGGGAGGCTGTTTCCTCATGAGAATGAACAGATAATAACAGTACCCACTTTGGGGGGTGTTAGGAGATTTTGGTGAGCTAGCAAACGCTGCATGCCTGACAAAAATGCCTGGCACATAGTGGGTCTTCAGTAAAAGGTAGCTGGTGTTACTATCGGTTCACTCTCCCTTCCCCGGCCCGCCATCTTGGAACCCTCCGGCCGTCCTGTGTGGTTCAGCCTTCGAGCCCAGCTGGCCCTGGCGGAGACTCATGTTTCCTCAGTTCTTCGCTGAGCCACAAAGCTGCTGTGGGTCTCATTCAAAGCTGTTTCACCCGCTCTCTGGTAGTTTGGGGGAGGGCCGGGGAAGGTCTCCTTGCCGAGACACCACCTTTTGCTGCCACTTCCCTCCCTCCCCGGGCCCCCCCAGCCAACCACAAGCTGCAGGAATGAGGCCCCCCTGGAAGGGAAAGAAGAGTATCTCTGGGGCCTGGCCTTTTTGGGTTTCATTCCCATTAAAACAGAAACAGGTTTGCAAAGCCAACAAAAAGCTCTGGCCTGTCAGACAGCAGCCATCAGATTAAGGAGGATTTATGGTGTGTGTGACTCCCAGGGTGGAGCCAGGGTTCTGGCTGGGAGATAACATCCCAGAGGCACGCCCCCACCAGCCAGGCCTGGAGGCCCCCCCTAAATGGGGTGGGACAGGTGGACCATCAGAAAGCCACGGTTCCAGCGTATTCCTCCTCAGAGCCTTCCTGTGTGAAATCAGAACTGTGGCGTGAGGGGTGGGGGACAGGAACACAGAGTGGGGGTCCGGCCAGAGCTGGGGGCAGGGGGTCCCAGAGCCTCTTACCGCATTCCTCAGCCCTTTCAGATCTGGGGTCTTCAACATGAGAGCATCAAACACTTCCTCAGTCTCCCTCCGCACGTACAACAGAACTGAGAGGAAAAGAGGTGGGTTTTAGTGGTAAGGGGAGGACAAACGAGCCTGGGAATATACCTCAGGGGATGGGAGAATCTTTAAAAATATTATTTTTTAAGGTTTTTTTTTTTTTTTTTTTTTTAGAGAGAGAGAGAGAGAGAGCACAGAGGGAGAGGGAGAAGCACACTCCCCACTGAGCAGACAGCTCGATGTGGGACTCGATCCCAGGACCCTGAGATCGTGACCTGAGCAGAAGGCAGATGCTTGACAGACTGAGCCAACCAGGTGTCCCCCTGCCCAAATATTATTTTTACCATAAGGCTGATGTCTGCAGAAAGGGCAAATTCCTGCTGAGGGTCTACCCTGATAGGAAATACCACCCAGCTCTGCAGGTCCCGCTCTCAGACTGGGCTGACTTGGGCAGGCTCGAATCCCTCCCTGCTCTACGGCCTGCCAGCTAGGTGACCTTGAAGACATTTTCCCATCACTGAACTTCATTTTATCCAAACAGGAAATGGAGGTGGCTCTGCCCTCTATTTCACAGAGTTGTTGGGGAATTGATGACATGACATTTTAAATACCAAGTGCAAAAAAAATCCCAAAAAACAAAAAACAAAAAAATTAGTGTAGTACAAGGCTCAGTTCAAGGTTGCCAGAAGCTTTTGATCTTAGCTGCTGGTTGGTTTCTTCTTGATAATCAGCTTCAGCCTCCCAGAGGTTTGGGCATGTCCCCCTCTCCCAGAAAGTCACAGATTTAGGCTGTCGAAGCCAGAAAGCCAGGTATGGAAACCCAACTCTTTTCCATCCCCCCCACCCTCGGCCCCAGCAGAGAGGGCGGGCACTTGCCCAACACGATGAGCCTGTTGCCTTTGCCAGCTGCCACAGGATGCCCATGTCTACCAAAGCCAGAGGAGGCAGAAGCCCTCCAGCTCCATGGACCTCTCTCCAAGCACCGTGGGCTTCCCCCTGGCCCCCACCCCACCCTCAAGCCTTGGCCCAACTCCAACTCTGAGGAGTAAGGCAGCCCCTTGCGCCTTCTCTGCTGGGTTGGATGCTGCCCTGGCTGCCTGGGTCCCGGTAGGTGTTTGAGGCTTTGGGGCCTGTTTCATGGGGAGCTGGGGACTCTGTGGTGGGCTCCAACAATGGATGGGCCGGGAGTGAAGGTACCTCTCTGAAGATCGTCTTCCTTGGCCTTTTTGGAGGGCAGAGGCTCAAAGTCCTCAGCGAAGGGTGAGCAGGTGCGTTTCAGAGGCAACCTGGGGGGGAAGGGGGGAGAGAAAGGAAAGGGAGGGGCTTGTGAGAAACCCAAGGGGATCCCAGAGTCCGAAGGGACCCCAGGGGTGCAGAAGATCCCATGAAGGCAGACCCAAAGCAGTGGGAAGGCAGTGCAAGCAGCAGGTTCTAGAATTGGGACAGCCTGGGTTCAAATCTCACTCACTAGCTGGGTGACTCGGGGGAGTCCCTTAGTCCCTCAGGGTCCCCATCTATCCAATGGGGTGACAAAACAATGACAACAAGACTTCATAAAGTCGTGAGGCTGCAGGAGATCATACAGACAGCTTCCAGAGCCGCGTGTGGGGTGCAGCAGGGCCTTGGGGAATGACGACTGTTTCACCATCAATAGGATGGTTTTTTTGAAAGAATCTACTTGAATGGGCAGTGGGGAGAGGGGGCAGGGCTACGGGATTTGGAGTAAGGCACACGGAGGTGCCAGCCTGCCGGCGCTGTGTGAGCTTGACCAAGTCTCTTCACTTCTCTGAGCCTTGGCTTCCTCATCCGTCAAGGAGAGCAAACACCCCTGCTTGCCTGCCCCATGGGGGCTGTGGTGGGGGGTCAGGTGACCTAATTTGGTATGGAAGCCCCTCCTGAAAGGTACCCCTTGTTTATGGGGGCAGGACACCGAGACCAACAACAAGTGAGCTTTCCCTTTCACCCACCACCTTCTCATCCCTGGGCCTGTGAGGCCATGCTCCCCCTCAGACAGACCTCTAGGCTAGAGAGAAGGACATCAGGAGGGGACAAGTCACCAGGCCCCTCCCTCGCCTCCTGAGTCTTGGTGGGGTGTGGACCCCCCAGTCAGTCCTGCAGCACAGCGTCCCCTCCTTGCTCCCCACATCTGCTCTACCATCTCGGAGGCTTCTTCTTTCGCTTTTTACAAGCATGTGTCTCGCCAGAGATTCGCCAACTTTTCAAATAAAACAAACCCATAAAAACATGGGCAGTTTCAGTGAGAAAGGAGTGTGAATCTAGCTTGGGGGCTGGGGGAAGAGTCTCCCAGCTGCTTCCTCGGTGCCCCTGCCCTGGCTTGTGGTGGGGGTGGGCAGCGCAAGCAGTGGAAGGCCAGGAGGGGGCGGGGAGGGGGTGAGGAGGCCCCTCGCTGTTTCTCTCCGTACCTGTTGGAGCTGCTCTGACCCGCCGAGGGCACTGCCTGCAATGAAGACGAAAGACATTTTCCATCACATGCAGGAAGATGAGAGGGACCCTCCGCTGCTGGAGGCTTTCTGGGAGGAGGGGGCCCAATCTTTGATGGGGGGAGGTGGGGGGAGGGGAGATGCAGTTGGAATGCCTTTCCAGCTCATTCTGCTCAAACTCAGTCCTCGTAAGTGAGCTGCGATCATGGGACGAAAGGCAGCATCCACCCCAGGGAGAACCAGTTGGGGACTCGGTGGACACAGCAGGCGTTGAAGAAATATGGCAGACCCTGTGTGCCCCACCTGAGCCCCAGCTCGCCCAGAAGGGCCAGGACTGCACACCACCCTGCAGCTGGGAACAGGGCCCCCTCTCTTCCCCATGGAGCAGCCATCAACCTGGCCACAGGGCCCTTAATCCCAAGAGAGTGGCCATCTCCTAACTTGGGCCCTTTGGCTAGGGAGTGGAACTAGAGTCATGCAGCCATCAGACTATGGGGTCACAGAACCGCTTCCGGGGCGGGGGTGGGGGCAGCGATGGGAGGATGGCGGACACAGGAAGGGTTTTAAGTATGTGCCACCAGCCACATCAGTACTGGCTGCCCTTTCGGTTCCATAAACTCTTAGTGCACTGAACGCATCTTGGGCAGCAAGAGCTATTTCTGCAAACGTTCTCACCTACACGGCGGTAGGGGAGGGATCCTCGATGGAAGGAAAATCAAATTGTTTAATATGGAAGCAAACTGCTAGCCAGGCTCACCCATCCTGATTCCCCCACTGACATGCTGTGCGGCCTTCTCTGGAAAATGGAGGGGACAAGAGTATCTACCTCAAAGGATGGCTCCCCGGCCCGAGAGGTGCTGTAGCCAGAGTTTGCGAGCTCGGCTTCTGAAGCCCTGGTGCCTGGGTCCAAACCCTGGCTCTGCCCGTGCTGTGGGGTTTGGTCTCTGGGCCTCAACGTCCACCCCACGAATCCAGGGAGAATGACAGCGTCTGGCCGATAGGGAGGCAGGGAGGGGGTGAGAGGTGGTGCGTGGGGGGCCTTGAGAGCAGAGCCTGGCATATAGTGAGCGCTCACAGGCCTTGCCATGACCACCGTGGTCCACTCCACGGGGAGCTAGCCACCATCTAATTTGGGGCTCAGAAACTAGAAACCTCCATGAATGCTCCACGCATGAACACTTCGACAGTTATGAAGCCCATTTCTTCAATTGACTTTCCCTTCAGTAGAAAAGGTCACTAACATTGTCCGAACAAGTGTCCATTCTTTAATCCCATGGGATTCAGTAAAAGTATCTTCATTTTGATGTAAAAAATATCCAGACCCACACTCGTCTAAACTGGCCTGTTGTGGCCGCGTGGCAGGGGCCTCTGCACCAATCAGCGACGATTGCCCCCTCCCCGCCCCCCGCCAGGGGCTGAGACCCTCTCTGGCCAGAGACCCTCACCCCTCCAGGACGCTGCAGGCCGGAGAAGTGCACGTTGGGGATGAACAGCACGGGTGGGGTCTCCAGGTCAGCCTCGGGCCGCAGGTATGTGGTCTCGTTGCCCCTGAAGCCGGACAGCAGGCAGCCCTTGATGCCTGATGGAAAAAGGAAAGCACTGTGTCTGGGACCCCTCCGTTCACACCCCCAGTCTCCAGTCTCCATCTCCCCTTTGCCCCAGGCCAGCCCAGCCCCTGGCCCGTCCCCACTGACCACTGCTGCTGGAGTCGGGGCACTTGACCTTCCTCCGGAACTGCTTCCGCTCATCATCCCTCATTTTCCTTTCTGCTCCCTGCAGGGAAGAGGGGAAGGGGGGTCACCAAGGGTCTTGGGAGGGCCTGGCTGTCTTGCATCTTAACTACGGGCCAGCCTTCTGGGGCTGCCAGGCTTCTAGAGCTGCTGTCTTCCCAGAGTGAGACCAGGAAATGGGAAAGTAACAGTGCCCAACCCGCCGGGCCCGGCCCAGCCCAGCCCCGTCTGAAGTCAGTCCAGGCCATGAGAGACAGACAGACGTGGAGAGAGAGGAACAGACAGAGAAGCATGAGGAAGGTGGAGTGAAAGAAGGACAAGGAGAAGAAAGAGAAACATGAGAGAGACAGACACAGAAAGACTCGTGGAGAGATCTTCGGAGAGATCTAGAAAGAGATCTTCAGAAAGAGACCCAGAGGGGAGACAGCAGCACAGAGAAAGGGAGGAAAATATACTTCGAGGCCAGGACAGACAATGACAAGCCCACAGAGGAGGGAGACAGGCCGATAGCAAGAAGCAGAGAGAGACAGACACACCCCACATGGCTGGGGAGGGCACACCAGTGGGGGCCGGCCTTTCCCCCTCCCAGATCCCCCAACCCCGGCCACCTTGTCACAAAAGATCTTGATCTGGCAGACGGCTCGGTGCACCAGGCGCTCGGCGCCTGAGCCGCAGTCATAGGTGTCGATCTGCAGGTTCAGGGGGACACCCTTTACCCCCTTCTGCGAGGAGAAGTCTGTGCTGAGGCAGTTGACGCCAATGAACACCTGGGGACAGACAGGGGAGCTGGAGAAACAGCAGGCCCTGCGCCAGCCCTGCTGTCCCTCGAGCACGGCTCACGGAGCCTACTGTGCACCTGGGGAGTGGCGCCCATGGAAGGCGCCCATCACCATCACTGACGGCCAGACCGGGGCTCAGGGTGGCACGCCAGCCTTCTCCAGGGGACACGGGGGTGTGGGTGTGGCCCAGTTGGCGAGGCAGCTCCCACTAGACTGCCCAGGGCAGCCCAAAGGATCAAGACCCTGAGAAGGAGATGAGGGGTTCCCTCGGGGGCTTCCATGAAAGTCCAGAGCCTCATTGTTCTGCCACCCAGAGTGAGGAGGTACGGAAGGGCCATAGCCCGTTCCCCCTGGGTCTAGAAGACCACCTTCCCTCTGGCCTCGAGCCACAGGGGTGAGACCCTGCCCCTCTGCGCCCTTGCCTACCAGCTCCAGCCATCACTGGTCCTGTCCCCCGCCTTTTACAGCCAAGGAAACAGGGGCTCTGAGCAGAGAGGGGAGCTGCGGATGTTTCCACATGCCAGCAGAATGAGCCTGGACATGGGGCCACCCGGCCTGGGGTTGGGAAGCTGGGCTCGGCCACTCACTCGCCATGTGGCTTTAGACAAGTGCACTAACCTCACAGAGCCTCAGTTTTCTTACCTGCAAAATGGGGATAATTAAACCTACTTCATGTGGCTGTGAGGGCACGTAGCGTCCCTAGCGGGCTGGGCATGCAGTGACCTGTTGTGGTGAGTGGGACCACTGGAGTCTCAACCCAAAGCCTAGGAGGCCCAGCCGATGGTGGGGTGAGTCCCAGCCCAGAGACTCCCTGGCAGGCTCGTCTGGTGACTGTCTACCTGACTGACTCCTCCCTGGGGTGCCAGGGCCAGACCCCACTCCAGACTGGCCACAGATCCTTGGGACGTTTCCCTTGAAAGTGATCCTGACCTGCCCAGGTAGGGGTGGGGTGTGGGGCCTTTGTGGACCCCCTTCCCTCCTTAGCTGTGGGGGCCAGGCCCCCAGACGCATACCAGACATACCTCCCCCTCAGCCAACTCAGCCCTAATGCAGCTCCCACCCAGCTCACACCTGAGAAAGACCCACGCCTGGGGGCTTCAGGGCCCGTGAGAAAATCCCAACCGAAACCCACCGCTCCCTTCCTACGAAACTCTTTCCCCGCCTCCCGGCACCGGAGGCCCCAGCTCCTCCTTCAGCCCCTGGTATCTGTTTGAAAACGAATAATCCCTCACTTTTGTGCCTCCCTTTGTGTTTTCAGAGCCCCCTTCAGCTCTGTTTTCTCCAGCCAGCTCTCCAGCTTGTCCAGGCCAGAAAAGTCCTTGCCATGAGCTGGACCCAACCCTGGTCTGAGAGGGTGGGCCTGGCCCAAGGAGACAAAGGACAGGCCCAAGGTCACCCAGCCCCGGCTCTCAGACCAGTGCCCTTTCCACAATGCTGGCTCTCCAAACAGGAAACCAAGCATGGCACAGAGAGGCCCAGAGGCACACGGCGAGTTGGCCTTGGGCACTAAGCGGCTGCGATGAAAAAAATCACCAGAGGCTCCACTTTCAGGCCTCTCGGATGGGTCTGGCACTGGGCCCGAGACGTGCATGATCCTAGAGAATCTTCACCACAACCCCCGGAGGCAGACTATTGTTCCCTTTCTATGGACATAAGAAGTGAAGTCGCTGGGACTTCGGCCTCCTCTAGCAGAACCCAAAGCATTCTTCCTGCTCCCCTGACCGGCCTGCAAGTCGGGAAACCTGGCGTCATGGGTGGCTGGCTGTGTGACCTCGCACGTGGCTCGGTTTTCCCATCCGGTGAATGGGTGGGTGTGATTCACCATAACAGCCCCTGTTGCTGAGCCAGGATGGCCTCTACCCTTTACTTATCGCACGTGATCCTCATGTGAACCCCTCAGTTGGTGCTATCGTTGGATCCCAACTTTACAGGCAAGGCACTGGTCCAAGGTCACAGGGCTGGGACATAGGCCTAGCCTTTCTGGAAGCCTGCGCTTCTCTTCCACTCTGTATCCTGCCTCCTCCACAGGTGCTCTCATCAGAGCAGCTACCACAATTCTAGTTCCCTACTTGGGGACTTCTGAGGTACCCAGCCCTGCCACGGCCATGCACTGACCTTGGCCTCCTCGTTGACATTCCACACGAAGGACAGGGCGTTGTAGGCTACCTCCTCAATGTGCTGCACGGTGTTGAAGTTTTCTTTGCAGTCCGCTGGAACCACAGGAGACCAGAAGGAGAGTCAGGAGGAAAGGGATCTGGGGACATGCTGGGAAGGAGGCTTTTAGGAGTGGAGTCTAATTCCCGGCAGGGATTTTTACCCTCTCCCCACAGAACCATGCTTCAGTCTGGCAGGGGAGACTGATGGCTGTGCCCTGGGTTACAGATGGGAAAACTGAGGTCCAGCCTGGGAAGCAGATATGCCCAAACCCCACAGAGAATCCCTAAGTTAGCCAGCTAGGCCCGGGCCCTCATCACTGTTGGGTGGAAGTTTGCATTTTCAGCGGGATTGGGACTTTCCCAAGGAGAAGGAGTAAGAGCGGTGCCAGTGGTGGTAAGGGGACTAGTGAGCCCAGGACTCCTCACGCCGAGCTGCTGGACGGACAGTGAGCAGACCGTGGGATGGCCACCACTCACTGAACAGGATGGCGAGCCCTCACTTAATCCTCACAAGGACACAATGAATCCTCAGTTTAAATGTGGAAAGAAAATGAAGCTCAGAGAAGTCTGGTCACTTGGCCAGGCTCCCACATCTTTCAAAAAAAGGCACAGCAAGGACTGGAGCTCGGCTTTGGCCCCTGGACACAGGCTCCTGCCCCACTGGCTGTGTGGTCTCTCAGACAAGTCATGGGAGTGTCCCTAGTGATCCGTTCTCCAGCGCATGAGACTTCAAGGCAGAAGAAACAGCACTGGATGCAGGAAGGGCAGCTGGCCCTATCCCACTTGACAGCTGGAAAAACTGAGGCCCAGAAAGGGGAGGTGACACAGGTCACACAGTCAAGAAAAGAGTGATGGAGTCAGAACCTGGAGGCCGGAGGATGGGCGGTACCTCCCACACATCTCAGGGCCCAGGACAGAGATAAGGTAGCACCCTAGTCCCTTCCCTGTGTCCCTTCCCCGGCCCCCTCCCAGCTGACAGAACCCCAGGGGCCCAGCTCCCAAAGCAGAACTGCCTTGCACTGTCCTTCCAACTTTCCAAACGGGGCTCCTATTGTCTTAGGCATTTGTATCTCAATGGGCTAAGGCCGACCCCCGGGGGGACACAAAGGCCAGCCTCCCAGGGGTCTATTTATCAGACACTCCTGGGGTCTCTAGGGCACTGTTTACCCAAAGCAAACAGAAAAGAGGCCCCTGCTTCCAGCCCACAGATGCAAATCCCTACAACCCCCCCTCAGTGCAGGACCTGCAGACGGGGGCCAGGCAGGCAGCTGGGGTGAGAACTCAGTCCTGCAGAGATCACAGGGGGCTGGGGAAGGGGGCAGGGCCAGAAAGACCTGATTGGGCTATGGGTGTGTGTGTGTGTGTGTGTGTGAGAGAGAGAGAGAGAGAGAGAGAGAATGAAGAGAGAGAGAAACAGGGAGAGTCCAAGAGAATGGGAAGGGGGCCTGGGGGGGCTCTCACCTACGTCGATGACACGCTGCTTGGCAGTGGGTTGCCGGGAATGCCAATGCTTCCAGAAACGCAGCTGCTCCACGGGCACCTTCTCGTTGTCGAAGACCACCATCACCACACTCTGCAAGCACAGGGGGCCGCCATGACCCTCAGCCTCAGGAAAGGCCCAGCTAGTCCCAGTCCCCTCCCGGGGCCTTGGTGCAGCCCTCCTGCCCTTTCGCCTCTGTGTCCCCCACTCCATGGCAGGGGCACCCTCTCCCTAGGGTCCTTGTCAGTCCAGGCCGGCCTAACCATCCTAGCCAAGCTGCTCCGGGGACAAGATACCTTGACTTTGTTGGAGGACAAGGCAAGGCCCTTGCCGCCTGCCGGGGTCCGCAGTGTGATGGGGTAGAACTGGCCCTTGTTGAGGTAGGCCATCGGCGACTCCCCTGACTTGATGTGGATGGCTTTGGGGGAGCCCAGGGTATATTCAAAGTCACTGCAGGGAGGAGAGGGGGAGGACAGTGAGGCCTGAGCAATCAGGCAGGAGGATCCTGGAAGGCAGTGCCGTAGGAGGCAGAGGGTGTGCTGTGGATTTGCTGTGGGACTTCGGGAAACCATTCTACCTCCCTGGGCCTCAGTCTCCTCATTTTTGGAGTTTCTATTTAGTGGTTTCATTGAGCCACAATCTTGCTGAATAACAAATAATGGAAACTGGAGAGAGCCCTGAGGGGAGACAGAGCTTCAGGGGAGACGAAGGGCAACAGATCCTCAGTTTTTTAACAGGGCTCTGAGCTCTCTGTCACAGCCCAAGAAAGAAGTGTGGAAATCTGCCTCTCTCCTTTCACGTGCCTTCACTCCCCTCTTTTCATTCACTGACGATGCCTGCTCTGGGGATGGTGTGGGGCTCTGTCTGTAGCCTCTGCCTACAGTCCAAGTGGCCAAGGTTCCAGAGGGGCTGTTACCTCTTGGGGCTGGGATAGTCCTCTGGACACGGGGGTTCTGGGGACGTTTTCAGGATATCTGGGAAGAGCAGCGACTGCAGAAAAACACAATTCAGAGAGAATAAATGGCCACGTTCGGGCTGCTGGAGCCTCATCCCAGAGCTGTCCCATATAGCTGTGTAGGTTATGCAGTGTACAACTGGGACAACAGTACATGGCAGACCTGCCTCGGCTCTAGGACTTTTTATTCCCAGGATTCCAAACCTCTGATCTCCTCACTGTCTTCTCTCCTTCTGCACAGACATGCACATATCCAGGGATGCTGTGAGGGGTACGGGGTGGGCCCTCACCTCCTGTGGGTCATCTTTGAAGGTGCTGTCAGGCTGCCAGCGCTGTGTGGGTGGCACCCCAGGAATGCTCTCAAACAAGGAGTTGAGGGAGCTGTTATCGTACATATCACTGGTGGGCAGCAGGTAGCTGTCCACAGAGCCAGCTTCCAGCTTGCTGGGGCCAGCGGGGAGGGGAGCTGCCTTGCCCGGAGTGGGCACGGCCCCCTCCAAGCTCATCAGGTTATTCTTCTTGAGCACATCTGGGTACTCTGGGGCTCCAGACACATTCTCTGTCAGGAATTTCATGAGATGCGTGGGGCTTTCAAGGGGAGCGAGGTCCATCTCATATTCCATGCCATGGTAGTACCTGGGGAGAGAGGAGGGCTGGGTGAGTGCACCTCTTCTCTCTGAGGGGCGAGGGGACCCTCATCTGGACTGGAGGGTGACCATCATGCAGACCCACTGACCTTTAATCCCACGTAATGTTAGATCTTCCCAATATGCATGAAGCAAGACACAGTAATAAGCCAATTTGTCACAGGGATGAGCAGGGAGGAGGGCTCAGGGTAGAGGGGAACAAACATCTGCTTTATCTTTTACAGTACTTGGTCGTTTTAAAAACTGAAAGGTCATTTATTTCTTATCCAGAATCAAATGTCCCCACCTTAAAACAACTGCATTGATTTATCTACACAGTATGTGTGTATGTGTGGGAGGAGAGGGGACATGATATTACAGTTAACGCGGTACAGTTAATATATGTTGAGAAAAAGGTCTAGAAGGATACACTCCAAACTGTTAAGGTGGGCAGGGAGTAGGATTACAGGAAACTTTTACTTTCTACTTTATACATTTCTATAGAGTTTGAATACTCTGTAACCAACGGGTATTACTTTTGTCATCAGAAAAGCTAACAACATTTTTAAAAATTAGTTTTCAGAAAAGGCCCATGCATAACTCTACGGTTCCTATCTTAGAGGGGCCCTGAGGTGGCTGTGTGAGCGGTAATGCCTGCTTTAGCAACTTGGATTTTCCGGAAGGCAGAGAGGAGCCTAGATGTTTTCCCAGCAGAGGTAGGCAGGGGAGGGGCAGGGGGGAGGTTGCTGGAAGGAAGAGTAGAGAAAGGGCAGGGTCCGTCTAGCACCGATCTCGCAGTAAGCCTGGCCCGGGCTGCCTTCTAGGAGGAGGGAAACATCAGTGCCCCGAGGTGCTCAGGATACCAGGGAAGAGGCCCAAGAGAGCCAGAGGAAAGAAATATTGGAATCCAGGTGCCCCTCCCCCAGGCCAGGTCTCCCTCCACAGGGAGGTGGGTTTGGGAGTTAGGATAGAAAAGCTGTCTTCAGGGCTTATTCCTGGACCTTGGCTTTGAAGTTTGTTTTCTGTAAACTCTAGCCCACAGGGGCTGCAGGCTTCCTGTGAGTGTGTGTGAGCCTCTCACATGGACCACGGTTTCATCATCACTTGGTGGGCCCTAGGCTCTTGCCTTCACAGACTCCTTCCTCCATAAAAAATATTTTAAAATACCTTTTACAACTGCACTGGCATAAAGATAGGTGTAATCCAGGTTGGATTATATTCATCACTTTCTTCTGATTTTAAAATAAATTCTAACACTTCCATGGGCCCTAAGAGTCCCGTGGGCCCTAGGCACTGAGCCTTCTGTGCCTGATGGTTAAGAGCCCAGAGGTGGAGGCGAGCATGAGAAAAGGGCTGAGATGGGGGGCTGGGCAAACCTCACCTCTTTCCTTGGTCGTTCCGGCCCCCAGTGCTAGAGGACAGGATCCGCTTCTCCTTGGGGCCCTGAGTGGAGAGAAAAGAGGGATTTATACATTTATGGCAAGATAATCCCTGTCCGGTGGACTTGGCCAGAGAGAGGAGCTGCCTTGATCACTGGGGGAAAATCTGCCGGTTTTTGGAGTGGGCCAGCCATCATTCAGCCTGAGTCCCAAGTTAGAGAGTAGGAAGTAACCCAAGATCGGCAGCTGGGCATCAAGGAACTTGAAGTCAGGCAGATCTGGCTTAAGTTCTAACTTTACCAATTAAAAGTACTATGAATTCATCCTGAATGAATGACTCTACCTTTCTGAGACTAAGTTTCTTCATATTTCAAGTGGGGGATTATAATACTTATTTCAAGGGTATTTGGAGATTTAGTAGTAAAAATAATGCTCGCTGTTTTTTTGGTTTTTGTTTTTTTTAAGATTTATAATTTATTTGAGAGAGAGAGAGAGAGAAAGGGAGGGGGTTAAGGAGAGACAGAAGGAGAGGGAGAGACAGAATCTCTAGCAGACTTCCCACTGAGTGAGGAACCTGACATGTGGCTTGATTCCACAACCTTGAGATCATGAACTGAGCTGAAATCAAGAGTTGGTTGCTTAATGACTGAGCTACCCAGGTGCCCCTTGCTGGTTTTTATTTTTGAGATTTTATTTGTAAGTACTCTCTACACCCAATGTGGGGCTCAAACACATAACCCCAAGATTAAGAGTTGCATTTTCTACAGACTGAGCTAGAGAGGTGACCCTTGCTTGCTGTTTTTCAGTCTAGTACTTCTTGTGTACTTGACCCTGCATTAAGTGCCTTCTGTGTAGTCTCCAATTTAACCCCTATACCACTCTGTGATAGCTACTAATGTCATTTCCATTACATAGATGAGGAAACTGAGGCCCAGAGAGGCTCTGTTGTCTCAGTGGTTAGGAGCATGGACTCTAGATCCAGATTTCTTGGTTCAATTCCCAGATATGCCACATATTGGCTATGTAACCCGAGGGGCAAGTCCCTTAACCTCTCTCTGCTTCATTGTTCTCATCTGTATAAGGATAATAACAGTAAAACCCACTCCAGAGATCACTGTGCATGCTTAGCCAGCACCTAGCACATGGAAAACTCTATCTAAATGTGAATTTCATAATTATAATGTTGTCATATCTTAGAGCACTCAGGTCATTTCAACCTCTGGCTAATAAAGCCAGAACCTGGTCTCTAACCCAGCCTAGGGACTCCAATGCCTGGGCTCTTACTCACTCTCCGTGGGAGAGCATGCAGGAAGGCACCTGGCACAGAGCCTGGCTTTCAGGAAGAAACCAAACACTGTTACATTTAGAAGTATATTACCCAAAACCACACCGCCTGTTTGTGGCGTGGCCGGGTCAGGTCTTAAACTCCCAACTCAGCGCTCTCTGTACATCATGAGACCCTGTCCTTATTACCCACTGTTCTGAACCCAGAGTCCTCTTGAAATGGAGAGGTAGGACAGGTGTTTTCACTACAACCATGACCTCCAGAACCTGTCCCCACCATTCTGGCTCTAGGAATGGCCCAGGAAGATGGATTTTACAATATGGTCCAACCTGTAAATTCCAGGCTTGGGGTTAAATCCAGGCCAAGGATTCTGGCTCCCACTACGTCTCCAGTATGAGATAGTCAATTCAAATTTCTTTTCCATCGGCCTGGGCCAAACACTATCAGCACGCTGCTGGTCTACTGCAGAGGAAGTAAGGTAGCATAACCACACCGCTCCAGGGTGAGAACCAAAGCCAGAAAGAAAATTTGGGGCCTTCTTGTATCCAAGACCACACTTCCTATCCTTGGCCTGTGAGTTTACACGGACAGGGTGCGTTCCCCCTTGGGGTAAGGTAGATAAAATATTTCTTGGGTCAGTAAATTTGAGGGCTTATTTACAAGGTGGCTTTAAATCTTCAAGTTCAAAGCCAGCTATCTCAATAATTGGCTGTTTATGTTTCCCATTCTCAAATCTGGGAAAGTCTCTTGGAGCAATCACCGGGCCCAGGGAGAATGAGAAAGTTTGCTATCGTGGGACATTTCAGACGGATGGGTAGGGGCTGCCTGGAGTACTAGCTTGAGAAAGATTCTTCAGTCTCCTATGCCCCAGAGAGAAGTCAGGCTGGAATCCATGGGCAGTGTCTGGCAGAGGAACCGGAAAAGGGGCTCTGGGACTGTGTTATGCACCTGTGATTGCCCACTGCTCAGATAGAGGAGGTCCTCAATCCTGTTTTCAGGTGCTGACAGTCTCCCAGAGTCAAGGCCAAGGCCCTGGAAACAATTAGAGAACCATAACGACGGTCTGTCAAGAGGGGTTACGTTACATAGAATGGCAGCAAGGATAGGGAGGAGAAGCAGACACTCCAGAGAGGGACAGGTGATGTGGCAGCCCAGCTTCCAAAGGGAAGTGACCTTGGGAAGAAAAGGAAAGGAGTCGGGAGCAGAAGGCATGTTCTAGGTGGTGGGGTGGGGATGACAGAGCAACTGGGATGATCTAAGGGACAGGGGCAGAAAGAAGAAGGCAGGCCGGGCGTGCCGCTGTGAGGGGCTGTGCGTGGCGGAGGCATTGAGCCCTTCCATCAATACACACTGGGTGCGGCGCGTGTGGCAAGCAGGATGGGGTGCTGAGGACTGTGTAATGATCACCACGTGCTTCCTGTCCTCCAAGAGCTCAGTCATAGGGGAGATGAAGGAAAAAAATGTATGGTCAGCAACTTTCTAAAGACAGAGTCAAGGGGCGCCTGGGTGGCTCAGTGGGTTAAAGCCGTTGCCTTCGGCTCAGGTCATGATCTCAGGGTCCTGGGATTGAGTCCCACATCGGGCTCTCTGCTCGGCAGGGTGTCTGCTTCCCTCTCTCTCTGTCTGTCTCTCTGCCTACTTGTGATCTCCGTCTGTCAAATAAATAAATAAAATCTTAAAAAAAAAAAAAAAAGACAGAGTCAAAGACAATGATGGGAGTTGCTGAGGGTTCCCAGAGAAACAGAATGAAAAACTTAAGTCTTCCCTCTTCTCAGTGAAGGAATGGGGTGACCTTGAAACTGAGATCCAGAGCGGAGAGGAAGGTTTAGTCAGGGGAAAGGGGAAGGGGTCAGGCCGAGGCAACAGCCTGTGGGAAGACCCAGAGGAGAGAAAAAGCATGGTGTGGGGCCGAGGGTGGGCTGTCGGGCCAGGAGGCCTGAGAGCAAGGGTGTATGTTCAGTCAGAGGGAAACACGGGGGGGCAAATGTACCATGTAGTAGTCATAGAGGAAGCTCAGGGCCGCGACGCTGTCATCATCCCCATTGACTCTCATCATGGCCTTCGTGGCGGCTGTCAGTGGGTTTTCCAGGTAGGTCTTCCAGGCCTCATCCTCACTCGTGTAAGGGAACTTCTGGAAGTTGACTGGGTCATTCTTCAGCAGTCGCACAGACCTGAAACTGGAAGGCAAGCAGGGAAGGTCAGATTTAGGCTGTCCCAGAGGAAGGTCCAGGGAAGGTCAGCCTCCAGCCAATGCCCAGGAATTCAAAGAGTTACCAGTCTTGCCAACTTGACCCTTCTTCTGCCCCATTTGGACAGCTTGGGGCAGTAGAACATACCCAAAGTTGGGAGCTAGATGCTTTCAGTCTATAACAAATGTGGCCATGACCTGTGGCTATCGACCTGAGGCATGAGTCCCCTCATCTAGGACACCAAGACCCTAATCCCAACCTTGCAAAGCTTCGCAGAGGATTCAGTAAAATGCTTCTGTGTAGATACTTATTCAAGGTGATTTAGCATAAGGAGGATAGGAAATCATGACAAGCTGCAGAGAACAAAGTTTCTAGATAATCCAGTGTGAGAAGTTCCTCTCCAGAGAGTGAAAGACACAGGAGGCTGGCCATCGTTGCAAGTTAGGGAGTGTGGTGAGGAAGCCGGTGGGCAGAACCTGGTCTTGGGAAGTGGCATTTCAGACCAACATGGACTGCGGAGGGCCGGGGCAGCTGCCCAGATGCCAGGAACTTGTGGGGGAAGGGAAGGGGATGCTGTAGGGCACCGGACGAGGCAGAACCCAGCTCTGTGCTGAAAACTCAGATACATACAAGGCAGGTGGCCCAAGAGTCAAGCCACATGGGCTCAAAGGAAAGAGATCAAGGAGAGGGTCTTCAAAGGAAAAAGACATTTTACTTGGGGGCCCTCAGTACTGGGAATGATATCATGCAGACATGTGAAGGGGGGGCATCGGGATAGCGACATGATGCAGAATAATGATGATGTCATTATTAAAAGTCATACCTAACCTTTTTCAAGCATCAGCCATGTTTTAGGTGCTGAGCTAAGCACTTTCCACGAATTCTCTCCCTGAATTCTCACAACAACCAAGTAAGGCGGGTGCTCTTCTTGTCCCTATTTTATAGACAAGGAAGCCGAAGCTCGCAGAAGTTAGGGGGCTCTCTCAAGGTCCTAGTTCGTGAGTAGCCCCCAGCGCTCTCAAGCTCCAGTAGAATGAGGCTGTGACTGGGGATGGGGTTTTCAAACCTGAAGGGCATCACAACGACGCGGAAGGCTTGTTTTTAAAAACAGATTTCTGGGCCCCACCCCTGGCATTTCTGATTTGATAAGTCTGGGGTAGCTGGAATTTGCATTTCTAACAAGCTCCCCAGGCTGGTGCCACTGATGCTGGTAGTCTGGGGACCACCCTTTGAGAACCACTGCTGTAAAATGTGCTCTTGATGGTGAGCAAAGGCCAGAGGTGGGAAAGTTCCAGTGTGTTCACTTTAGAGTGAAGAGTGTATGAAGGGGGGAGGCATCTGAGAAGATGGGAGTGGCTAGACGGGGACAAGGGAACCCCAGTGATGAAATGGGCACTTCATGGCCTGATGCCCCCTGTCTGAAATGAGCCTCTTAGACTCTCTCATGTTAGGGACACAGGAACAATGTCACCTGACATTTACCAGAATATGTTAGCATGCTCTCCATCCCTAAACTCTGCTCCTTCTAGAAAACTACGACATAAGGATCATTGGCTTTGTTTTACAAATGAGAGAGCCTGAGACTTGCAGAGGGTAAGAAAATGCCCAAGATCACCCAGTTGGTCCACAGCACAACAAGGATTTAAGCCCAGGCTTGTCTAGTACCAAAGCTGTGAGCTTTCCACTGAGCCGCACTGTTTTGCAAGAAAGGGTGACATTTCAGGCACCGTGGCAGAGTTGTGGGTGAGCAAAGAAGTGTCCTCACGCTGGCCTGCAGCTCAGGCCTACATTCCCAGACACAGAGTGGGAACAGCAACCAGACCACACCCAGGCAGGATGCAGGCAGGCGATGGCTCTGCCAGGGGCTTCACCCAGGGCCCAGAGCACCGCCCCACCCCTGTCCCCATCTCCCTGGGTCCCAGGGTGCAGGGCACTGGATCTGGGAGGGAGGGAGAGAGAGCTGTCACACAGGAAAGAGAAATGATAGAAACCTTCCTGCTTCAGAGGTGCGGAAAGGGAGGCACACCCCGAGTTTCTGCTGCAATAAATCAGGGGCATTAAGATGAAGAAGTAAGAGGGAGGCTCTTCCTCCCTGCCTCCTGGGCCCAGGGATAGAAGAACTTACAGACCAGACCCAGGGTAGCTGGCCCCAGCCCCAGGCTAAAGGAAACTCCCCAACCAATGTGTCATGGGAGAAGCAGGGAAAGGCGGTGGTGGACCCCTCCCCCAACCCCACCCTGCCAGCTGGGATCCCCAGTGCGAAGCACTATTCCTCATTTGTAAAATGAGTGTCATAAAAGCATCCAACACGTAGGATTATGAGATTATGAGGACTGAGGGCATCACCAGATGAGAAATTAGAACCGACCCTGCCAAGTAATAAGTACTTCATACATGAAAGCCATTTTGGTCTCTGGACCCAGCTTGGAGCCAGACATCAAGGGGCTGTGAAGTGGTTTCAGACAATGGTCACCCCACAAGTCAGTGGTAGATCAGGGCCTAGAGCTGCCGTCTGCTGACTTCTGCTGGAATGTCCGTTATCAGCTTTGATGAGCTATTAGTTATCTCTTACCCTATTTAAATGTTAAAGTTCGAAGACAATGATGAGGTCCCGTCAGGAACAAAAGGTCAGAGTTTACTGTTCATCTGGGAGGTTTTTCTGGCGGATGAGGGTCTCCAATCCATCCTGCTGGGATCCCTGAGTCGAGTCCCAGCTGCATAGCGGCTGTTGGACCTGCGGTGTTTACCATAGGCAGACATGGTGCCAGCTGTTTTTCTGTACTATCTTATCTCTGGGCCATAGTCCTGAGAGATAGGTCTTGGGGAAATTGAGACTCGAACAGGTAATATCACCTGCTCAAGATCACTTAGCTGGTAGGTAGTGGAAACTCAGCCTAAACCTGGACCTGTTGGACTCAAAGACATTTCCCCCTCCCCCGCCCTGATGCTAGTCTCCTTTCAGGATGCCTTTCTTATTCTGGAAATTCCCCTCTTCTAGACCACATTGAACCAATGGTCCACTGACAGAGAGACAGAGAATTTCTATCCACACAAGGCAGGAGGGACTGAGTAAGAAAGTAAGAGGATGGAAGTTTCTGGCCAGGAGCTGGGAGCCCCAGCATCCTGGTCCCCATGCCTGCTCATGCTACTGATCAACTTCATGTACCAAGGCTAAGCATTTGGCTTCCAGAAAGTCTTGACTACGGATAAGATTAGCATGGTCTTGTGTGCTAAAGAAATCCAAGAACTTCTGCTACCCTGTTCTCTTAATGCTGGAATTGAGGATTGAGGGCCCGGTGGGTGAGAGATGTGAAGAGTTCTAAGGACTGAGCCCTTCTTAGGGGTGACAAAGCCAGAACAAAGAGGGGAGGCCAAGAGACTTCTTCCCAAGGGCCTCCACAAACTGTCTGTTGATGCCCCTGTCCAAGGCAGAACTCCTCAGTTGCTACCAGAAGGAGGAAGAGAAATGGGGGAGGAGGGGATAGCAAGAGGACTTAGCTATTTCCTCATCTGTTAAATGGGTCTATTGAATGTCTTCTCTGTGCCCAGTCAAGAACTCTTCTAGGCCCTGGGGAATCAGCCAAGAACAAGACAGATAAGGCTCTGCTCCCATGGAACTTACAGTTTAATTGGGGAAGACAGACCATAAACAAGGAGGTAAATGAGTTAATTTTAGTCAGTGATAAGTGCTGTGAAGAAAATTAAAACGCAGTCAGGTGATGGAGTCACCGGGGCTGGCTACTTTAGAGTGGGGCTAATCTCATGGGCTGTTAGAAGAATTAAGTACATTAACGTAGGAAATGTGCTTAGCCTTGAGCCTGCCAGAGAATAATCACTCAGTAAATAACAGCCATCATCATCACCATCATCATGACCACCATCATCTCAGAAGCCCCAAATGACAGTCAAGGGGAGACTCTGCCCGAGGTTCTTAAATTAACATCCTCCCTAAGCCTCCGGGCTGTGAACAAAGTTCTATGTCAAAAACAAAAAAGAGACAGTGTAATAACCCCTTGCCTTGACTTTCACATTCATTATCTTGCAGGGCCTCCCCACGTACATCATGTGTTATTATCTCTACTTTACAGACCAGGAAATAGACAGCACAGATGTACAGGGACCTGTTCTAGGTGACTGGCCAAGTGAGTTACAAAGTCAGGCTTCCTGGTATCTAACTCCACAACTAATCACTTTTCCACCAACCACTAAGTTCCAAAAAGGGAAGTAGAAGACAAGAAAAACTCAATAAATAGGGGTGGCATCCCTCCCTCATTTTAACAACTATTTGTCAAGTAACTTCTACGTGCCAGGCCTTGTGCTGGGCCAACAAGACAAGAAGGTCACCCCCAATGTCATGCTGTTTGCAATCTTAATAATAGCAAGACAGACGTGACCACAAAAACAAACAAACAGCTAAGGTCAGATAGGTGAAGAAAGCTATGAAGAAAAGGAAGCAGAAGCCTGACCTGCCTGAACTTTGGGGAGTGACGGGGCGTGGTCAAGAAGAGGACTGCAGGGGGAAAGAGAGCGGGGAGGCAGGTGGGGAGGACCTTGGATCTTCCAGAGGAGAGGAGCAGCAGGATCCAAAGCATAAGCCTGGAACAGCTCCCAGAGCTTGCCTACCTACTGTGTGCCAGGGTTTTTGCATACATTGCCTTGTTTCGAGGAAGGCCAGCCCCCTAAGGAGGAAACTCAAGTCAGAGATTTGATAATCCCTCACATTTGCATGGCGTGTTGTATTTTTCAGCATGCTTCTCATACGTTTGTCATCACCCCTGATCCTGCAACGCCCCTGTAAAGTAGGGAGGGAACGTATGACTCTCCCCCATGTGATAGCAGGAAAAATTGAGCCACAGAGAGGGCCACTGGCTTGCCTAAGGCCAACCAGCGACTATCTCATGCATGACATCAAGCTTAGAACAAAGGTCTCTGGTTTCTAGCATCAAGAACCTTCTCGAGACTGTGTCCTCAGAACCTCCCTGGCCCAGTTTCTCCACTATTTGGGAGAGAGTTAAATCCAAGATCATGAGAGAGGAGCTGGAACATCAAGATGATAAGCCTCCCTTCCTGAGGCCTCTGTCTCAAGACTGTGGGGATGTGCAAACCGCCTATGCAGGGGCTCTCATGTGGGTGGGGCCTTGCTCCAGCAGCTCACTCTGGGCCCACAGCACGGGATGGGTGTGGTACCAGCTGTTCCACACCCAGCCAGGCTCTTGGCCTCCTGACTCTACCATGTATCATTCTGGGCACCAGCACGGAGGAAGCCCAGGGTGGTGAAGTGGATTTCATCCCAAGTCCTGTTGGACTCTCGATGGCCACAGCTTTCTGGCTGAGGGCCACTTGAAACTCCCAGTGAGACTAAGTAGATGTGTCTCATCCATCATTTGAGGACTTTTGGGTTCCATGTAGGGTGCAAAGGGACTTTCAAACTCTTGTTTCTCAGAGAAGGTGTGACTTTGCCTAAGAACAGAGCATAGAGCAGGATTGAGATTTGAGTCTTTTAGCTTCCTATCTGGTACCAAGTTGAATCACTGCCCTATCCCAAAGGCATGTCAAAAATTCAGAGATGTAAAAGGAAGGACTCTTCCTCAATGTTGCTGAAGGGGGAAGGAAACTCACCAAGGAGGGGTTGGGGGGGGCCTCAAGTCCCGCCAAACAAAGTGCCTGGCACAGGGCAGATCTAGTGAGCGGGGTCTCACTTCCCTCCAGCCTGAGGAGGAAGAGTTCCAGGGGCCACCCGAACTGGGTGTTGACACCCAGATACACCCAATAACTTGCCGTACCCTGTCATGAGCCACCCAGCCTCCTCAGCAGTGATCAATCACACTCACTAATTACCCACAGGGAGGCCCTGCCACAGCCGCTCCCGGAAGAATCATTTTTCAGTCAGCCCCATGCAAGATGTTCCCTAGGCATGACGGGAGTGCTCCGGGGTTCTCGTGCTTGCCAGTGACCCATCTGGTTTCTGGATGCCCAGATTGTGAAATGTGCTTAGTCGCAGGCTGGGGGTCCTTGGGGGGCCTCAGCGGAAACATGGTGGGGTCCATTCTAGGTCCTGGCTCTGTAGCGCCTCCACTTTGAATGAGGTAGTGGGAGCTCCTGGCTACCTGGTAGGCCCCAGAGCTTCACAGACCTGGTTCCAGTTTCAGCTCTGCTTATTACGAGCTGTGTGACTTTATGCAACTTGACCTCTCTGTGCCCTGGCTTTCTTCCCTGTAAAAGACGGAAAGACGGGAGTACTAAACTCACAGAATTCTTACAAGAGCTACTATTCACTTGAGGGCTTACCAAGTACCGGGTGCTGGCCCAACAATGTCTAGTCATTGTTTCACTCCATCTTTACAGCTTTGTGAGGTATTACTGTTGGAAAATGCAGTGAGATAATGCAAGTAATCAGCCTGTGATAATGTGAATTATTATTATTATTATTATTATTACTAAAACTCACTTTGGAGGGTAGCCCTCAGCAAATTGCATGACAACTCACAGCCTCACCTTCTCCCACCTGTAAATGGGTGGGAGAAGCTTTTCCTAGCAGCAGCAGGAGACCTGAAGCTAGGAGATTCCCAGATAAGAGGGGCAAACATTCATCATCTGGCTTTGGGTGGGCAGGGTGAGGGCAGTCAGGCCCTAGCCAACACTTCTAGTTGCATGTAAATTAATTATGTGCCATTTTCTAATTATACCAGAAACTCACTTTCTCCTCTTTGAAAAACTCTGTTCTCTACGGGAATTCTTTCATGCTCTGCTCTTCTTTTGGTTTCCTGTCCAATTTTCCTGCATGTTTTTTTTTTCCCCCTCTTTCAAGTGAGATGTGAAAGAAATTGAAATCCACCTGTAAACCCGGGGTGCCACATCCCTTCATTCATTCACTCACTGATTCATTCAACAAACATTCACTGAGGATTACTCTATAATAGGCCCTGTGCTGGGTACTAGGACAGAAATGTAAATACCATGCTGTCCCTGCCCTCGAGAGTTTCCAATTCTTCCACCCAGGCGCTCCACCCACCAGGGAAATAACACCAAACATTGCTGAGATAATTTCCCTTCAGGACATTCACTAGGTCAGTTGCTCTGACTTTTTAGAAGATGAAAGGAATGGAGGGAGACAGCTAGCCAGGACTATGATGCTCCAGTTTGCAAACGCTGAGCTCTTGAGAGGGGAAGGAAGACAGGAAGAAGGGAAGGGAACTGTTATTTAAAAGCAGCAGGCCCAAGGCGGCCTGGGGCTCAGTCGGTTAGGTGGCTACCTTAGGCTCAAGTCATGATCTCAGGGTCCTGGGATTAGCCCCACATTGTGGGGGCGGGGTGCCCAAGCAATAAGGCTCCTTGCTCAGCAGAGAGTCTGCTTCTTCCTCTCCCTCGGTCCCTCCCCACTCCCCATGCTCTCTCTCTTGCTATCTCTCCCTCTCAGATAAATATTTAAAAATAAATAAATAAAAGCATCATGCTTCTTCATTCTATATTTGCCCTGGGGGGGTAGGTATTAGCTCCAATTTACACACAGCATTGACACCTTGAGAGGTTAAGGAGCTTATCCAAAAGTCACCTGGTTCACATGTGGCAGAGCTAGGCTCAAACACAAGGGTGACCCCCACAGCAAAACTCTCAGCCTGCTGACCCAGCAACTACGCGGCGGGTCAGAAGAGGATCTGGGAACCTCCTGCTTCCCAATCCTCTGCCAGGTCTTCTAGGCCAATGGTTCTTAAACTTGAACATGCATCAGAATCGCCTGGAGGGCCTGTTAAAACACATATTGCTGAGCCCCACGCCCAGAATTTCTGATTCAGTAGGTCTAGGGTGAGGCTGAGAATTTGCATTTCTAACAAGTTCCCAGGTGGTGAAGATGATGCTGTTGGTCCAGGAACCACATTTTGAGAACACCATTTTTAGATGAACCAATAATTCTCTCTTGGAAAAATAGTAACTCCCTCTCCTCACCCTCCCCATTTCAAAAGTAACATAGGTATGAAAAACACAATAAATAAATAAAATGTAAAACAGAGAGAAAAACTGGAAGCAGAGCTAGATTCACCTGCTTTCCTCTACTCAGATAACCACTGTTAACAGTTGGCATACCTCATCTTTTTTCAATATCTGTACAGATAGGAGGTAGGATGACATATTTGTGTAGAGCATCCTTTTAGCTCCTCGGTTAAGACCCAGTTAAGATCTCAGCTCTTTCCTGAGATCGTGAGCAAGCCTGGGGCAAGTCTCGGAGCCCTTCTTGACAAAACTGAATTTATACTCCCATCCTCACTGGATCTTCGGGAAGGTTAAAGGAGATAATGTATTTATCAAGCATTGCACACTGAGTCAACTGTCAATCAACGCTTGGTTGTTATTTTTTTCAACCAAAGGAAAAGCTTCCAGTATATGCTATTTGTGTTTCAGACCCGTTGCCTTTCCTCCGGCTGGCCTTCCTCTGTGTTGATCACAACGCGCCCCCCCCCAACCCCCGTCAAACTCTGTTTGGCTCCAGGTACCTGACCAGAACTTCACTGGCCAGAGCAGCCAGTGCAGTGGCAGGAATCTCAGCATTGTCCTGCACCCCAAGTCTCTGCCGTTAGGGTTGTCTCAGCCCCAGTCCGCCTGTTTTACAGGCGGAGCTTAATGAGGGCTTTTAACTTTTCATTCACCAGCAGCGTAACTCCGACTTTTAATAACACACCTTGTGCACGACAAAAATTTGCTCCTGGCAATCATGGTTTCGACCACAAAACCACAGCGGGGAGGCGTTCCTGGTTAACTCTTTCAGTGCTCCAGGCAGTCTGGAGCCTGGCACTCCTGGAGATCAGATGGAGCAGCGACAGAGGCCTGTGGTCACCCACTGGGACGTTCTTTGTACCCCCTCCCAGCCTCAGTCCTGTCTCTCCAAGGCTTTGGGGAAGGAGATTCCAGGCGGTGGGTAGGCTCCCAGTCTGCAGACAGAGCCACACTGTAGAGGGGAATCCTGGCGTGCCTCACTCACTTCTCTCTCTTCCACACAATAGACCTACTGTGTGCGGATCACTTACTCTCCCAGCCCCTCATTTCCTCCCGGGAGGAGCTAGCCAGGGCTGCTGCGCCTAGCACACAGTAGGTCCTGGAGACCACTCTACTCATAACTCCAGAGCTGCCGGGAAGACCCACAGAAACTGTCCTAAGACCCTGGCGTGCCAGCACGTCGCCCCCAAGAGACCCTTGTAGGCAGCGCGCAGGCGCGGGCTGTTTTCCCGCGAGAAGACAGCCACACGGGACTAGAGCGACTTCCGGCGCCCGCCCAGGATCCCTTGCGGGCGTCTCCAGCCCCGGGGCAGCCGACGGTGCTGGCTGGCGGCAGCCAAGGCGTGCTGCGTTGGCCCGGAGGCTGGCAGACGCACCCGGCAGGCGCTGGGCCCAGCCACATGAAAGGCAGAGCGCTCCACCCGCCAGCTGCCTTTAGCTGGGTTCTGACGCCGCCGTCATGCACCCCAGGACCCGGCCATCGAAGGGCCGCCTTCCTCCCCAGGCATAGGGATCAGGCTGTCCTTAAGGAGCTCCAGCCCCGGGGCTGGGTGGCCCACAAGTGGGAGCACACTGTTTCCCCTGCCAGGTAGGTGTGCATATCCCTTATTGGACAGAGGAAGAAAGTGAGGACCAGGGAGGAGAAATAAATTCACCAGACCCTGGGGTTGCTAAATGGCAGAATTTAGCCCTATGCAAGCCTGGCATTTCCCACCACACCAAGGCCTAGCAAGATTTCATCATTCTGTCGGAGCTCAAGATGGACACAGGGACCAACCCACTTCACTGGGCACTGTGGGGGAAATTCGACAGCCAAGACAGCGGCCACAGCAACACCAACAGGAGCAGCTCAAAACTTGCAAGCCAAGCACTTGTTCCCCCCACCCCCCACTTATCCGTAAGGGTAGCTGAGCCCCCAGGCCCTGAGGCTCTGTCATTGTAATCTCAAATGGTGGCTTCAGAGTCTGTCTGCAATTACTCTGCAGGGACAGGTTCCCCTCACCCCACCCCAAACGGAGAAGCCTCAGCTGTCAGCGGATCTGACTTCAAAACCCAAATCATTAAGGAGGAGAAACTCAGGAAGCTTTCTGTTGGAGTAACCCAGCTTCAGGACGCTTACCCCTTGAGGGCCACCAAAGAAAACATTCTGTCTGTAGCCTCTGCAGTTTTAACCAACGAATCGAAGTGGGATGAAGACACATCCTAAGATTTTTGTCTGTTTTCAGAATGTGGAAAAATAAAAGAGGTTCAGAAATGCTCACTGGTTATTTCTGTATGAAGTAACAAGGGTATTATTAGCTTGCTCCCTACCGGGCTTTAAACCAATCACTTTTCTAAAGTGGTCGGATCCCCCAACAACTCCATGAAGTGGGTAGCACTATGGCCCACAACCTACAAGTGAGGAAATTGGACTCAGGTGAAGTGACTTCCCCAAGGTCACACAGCTCATTAGTGGCAGAGTCGGGGCCTCAACCTACTTGTTGCCTCCAGTGCCCCTGCTTTTATTCTAGTTGTCAACACATTGTCAACCCCAGGGAATTTGTTCAAGAGAAATCTAATGCCCAGTGACCGTACTATGAACATAGTCAGCTAACCCAGAACTGGGTTAGCTGGTATCATGGAACACTGTCTGCAGTTAGGATCCATCAACAGCCCCCTCCGGTCTCACGTTTTTTTTTTTGTTGTTTGTTTGTTTGTTTTTAAAGATTTTATTCATTTTATTTGTCAGAGCAGAAACGGGGAGCAGCAGGCAGAAGGAGAAGCAGGCTCTCTGCCGAGCAAGGAGCCTGATGTTGATCCCAGGCCATGATCCCAGGGTCATGACCTGAGCAGAAGGCAGATGTTTAACCCACTGAGCCACCCAGGCATCCTAGGTCTCATGTTCTTAAAACAACCTATTGAAGAATAGCTAGAAAAAAAGATCGTTTAACCCTTGTCTCTGCCCACACACCTCTGAGCATGGCAAGAGGAGAAGAGTCTGTGTTTTAGAAGTTTGGCTTCTCCCAACTCCCTGAGCCCAAGCTAAAGCAGCCCAGAATCCCAACCTCATCCCACCTTCTCTGAGGTCTGGACCCAAACCAGGGGGTCTGTGGTGAACGTCAGCATCAGCCAGTGGAGAGTCTAAATCCCAGATACAGGAATGAAGGCACCTGCATCCTGCCAGGCAATAAAGATGACCTCACTGAAAACCACATCTCAGCTTCTCCAGCCTTAGAACTGCCTCTGAATAAAATCAACCTCATTTTATTAATGCATCTTCAGACCTTGGCTCTGTGCCTAGCATTTTACAGCTTTTATCACAACTCTCTTTATCACACTTAACTCTCTCAGGATTCCTACAAAGCATTCTTGTACCCATTTTCTGGATGAGGAAGGTGAAGCTCCAGTAAGTTGAGTGACTTGTCCAAGATCACATGCCCCAAAAGGAGCAGAGTCTTGGTTTGAACTTAGGTCAGGCTGACTACAGAGGACATATGTTTAAACACCACTCTAACCTTCCCACTTGGGACTGTTCCAACCCAACAAACAAGTCCCTTTAGAGAAACCCAATTCTCTGCCTAAGACAGCTCTTAGAACGACCTCAAAGAAGTTCCTTTTGGCAAGAAGATAGAAAGCCTAGATGGGATTGGGGCGGTCTCTGATTTCCAAGTCCCTTCACAGTATCAGAAAGTGGTGCCGAAAGCCTTCACAGTTTCAGTCCCGTGTTTCCCTACCTGGCTCGAAACTGCTCAGCAGACAGAGGGGAAAAAAAAAAAAATACCAACCTATTTTCCCAGGGAAACATTCACCTCTAGCTTGAGATAGGGCTTGCCTCAGCACGCCAAAGTGAAATCGTCAGCCCATTCATTTACCCTTACAAATTGCTCTGTGAATCCTGGCGCCGGCCTCCCTGTGCTTCCCCCTTTTGGGAACCCCATCGAGCCTCCACGCTCAGAAAGCACCAGGCATCCACCAATGTTTACTCACTCAAGTTCATTCGACATCTTCTTGCTCCCAGGCTCCCAGGTTCCCAGGCTCCAAGACGAAGACGCGCACCAGCACCAAGGCTTTGCTGACTGACCGCTTGTCTCTTAATTCTTGCCTGACATAGACATTCCCTGCTCAGGGAAGTGTTTGATTTATGTTGAGGTTTGAGTGTCCGGATTTTGCTGACAGGTAGGTTCCCGGCAGCGCTGGTGCTGATTGGCTATGGGTACAGGTGCCGGCGACAGCAGGTATGCCTCAACAGGTGCAGCTGTTAACTCTTGGCCTGCCGAGTTGGGGGTGGAGCCAAGGGGGCCGGCTGGGTGGAGCTGGCCAATTCCTTCCTAGGTGAGGGGGTGGGAGGAGGAGATCAGGGAGAGGGGAGGGCGGAAAAAAATGTTGGAGAGATGATAGCTAGAGGAAAAATACAGAGACAGATACTTGGCTAAAGGAAATCTCGATTTCTGTTTCTAGTTAGTATCCCGGATACTCAGGAATACCACCCCCACCCCGCCAAATTTTGTTGCCCCTTTTTCTATCCACCATCAACTACTTCACAGCCACTGGGGATTCGTCAAAGGAGAGAAGAGATCCCCCAACCCTCCTGCCCCCCCACCCCTGGCCAGGAGGGAGAGTTGTCTCTGTGTAAGCGTCCATCCTCTTTTTCAGAGCTTTCCCCTTAGGTACTAATAGCTTCTTTCTGAATAATGTTTTGCAGTTATTCAAGTGAGTTCTTGGATTCTTACAGTAACCCACTGTGGTGGATATTACTGCACCCCTTCCTTCCCAACACACCTTACAGGTGAGGAAATGGGGGCTGGAGAGGTCAATTTATTTGCCCAAAGGCAAAGCTAGTGAGTGTCCGAGCCCAGATCTGAATCTTCAGTCATCTCTGAGTCTGGCTGTCCATTCAGTCATCTCCACTGACTGGCTGTGAGCAGCCTCAATTCAGCAGACATTTAGGGGGCACCTGTTGGGTGCCAGGCCTTTTTCTGGGTTTGGAGGAGACAGGCCAAGAAGACAAGGATCACTGGTTTTTGTTTGATTGTTTGTTTAATTTATTTATTTGACAGACAGAGATCACAAATAGGCAGAGAGGCAATCAGAGATGGGGGGGAAGCACGCTTCTTGCTGAGCAGAGAGTCCAATGCGGGGCTCGATCCCAGGACCCTGGGATCATGACCTGAGCCATCCAGAAGCCCCAAGGATCACTGTTCTGGAAGAGTCTATAATCTGGAGTGTGTGTGTGTGGTGGTGGTCGTGGTGGTGGCAGAGGGGCAGCTGGGGGTAGGGTGGGAGGCAGCCCTTTATTTGGTGTGATACAGATCTGAATGAGATATGAGCAAACCAAATGCCTCTGGTCAACACAGAAGGGATGGAGGGGTTGAAGACGGCCACCTCCAAAGCTTTAGCTAGCTGGTCATTTCACCCTCTAATAAGTGCTTTCTTCTTCATTGGAAACGCAGGAGAATCAGATACCTGTCAGACTAAGAAATTATAGAATAATTGCTGTGAGCTGCCTCTGTAAAGAACAAGGTTGGTAAACCTAAAAGATCCACAAACACGAGTAGGAGAATGCTAGAGCTGTTTTTAGAGCTTCCGTCAGGATTAATTTGAAATTAAATCTAAGCCAGAGATCTTGGTATCTGTTTTTTTCCCCTCTCTCTTTCTGTTCTCTGCCCACCCCTTCTTCCCTTTTAGCAAATTATCTCTTTGCTCTGTCTTCCTGGGAGCCTCACCTTGGCCCACTCCTTTCTCTCTCAGGGAAGGGTGAGGTTTCAGCCACTCCTGCCAATACGATGGAGGTTTTCAGGGTAAAGTCAGAATCCACAGGAGAGCCCTCTTGGCTGGCGAGGTGGGGGTGGGTAGGCCTATGGAGAAGGGTTTGAGAACTGTCAGAAGTTGGCTTCTCACTGGAGGCTCTGTGTGTGTGGCAGCCAAGAGGCCCTGACAAGTAACAGTAAATAGTAGTAGTAATTGTTAATAAAGCCACCAGCTCAGAGCAGGGCTTCCCAGCGGCCCTTGTTAAAGTAAACAGTCACTGTATCCTACCACTTCACTGGGTTCTCTGCAAAGCTCTTAAAGCTTTCTGATATTTTTTTAATTGTTCATTGTCTGTCTCCCCTTCTCTTGGAATGTAAACTCCATAAGAGTAAAGACCTTGTCTGTCCTGCCTGCCGGTGAATCTCCAGTGCCGACTACAGTGCCTGGCAGACAGCCGGCGCTCAGCGCACCGGGTAGCATCGTGCCGCGCCTTGACTCGCAGTGTCTCATGTACTCCTCCCAGCGACCCTATGAGATAGGCACTGTGCTGATCCTTGTTTTAGAGCCAAGGAAACTGGGGTACAAAGTGAGTAAGTGAGTCATTCAAGCCGCAGAGCTTAGAAGTGGTAGAGCTAGGGCTGGGATTTGATCCAAGAGCAGAGCCTGGTGTCCAACCACTTCACAGATGTTATTGGTGGCAGGAGAGCCACTGGGTGCCAGCTGTAACTGCAGAGCTCACTGCGGCCCCACGGATGGCACACGTGTCTGCCCACCTCCTGGGAGGCTGGGAGTTTCTGTCAGCTGTGTTGCAACTCACAGGTGAAGGGCTGTGCAGGTGACTCATGTTGGCTGGGCTCAGATGGAGGCTGGGATTCCAGGCGGCGTGTCTGTGCTCGCTGGACTTTTTTAAATGGGTCTTCTCTCTCTCTCTGCTTCTGAGTTTTGCCTCTTTAATCACCTGCATCCATCTGCAGAGATTAGCAGAGGCCCAAATCATGGGGCAGAAGGGTCCCATGTCTCCAAACACAGGAAGGCACCCTGGATGGGATGGAGGGATTAGTGCTCTAGGATAAATAGGGATACCAGGGGACTATTTACAAGGTTGCCAGACCCCTAAGCAGGAGCATGGCGGGAGCATGGTTCCCAGTTGTGAAGCATGGACTGTCCCAACCCTTCCTTAAATGAATGAGAGATGCCAGGGTTTGAGAGAGACACTAGGCCAGCCTTGCACCCACCCCCTTTATCTTCCTATGTAGTATGGGCATGGCCCAGGGCGAGGCGGGGCTGCCATCTCTTCCGCTCTTTGGATTGGCCCAACTCTTGGAAATTTTGGCTGAGGAGGGTGAAAACAGAGACCAACTGATCACATGTGACATAATAATTGTATATGCACGATAGCAATTGTAAACAATGGTGGCTGTTATTTTGCTCTTTGTATGTGGGAAACAGTGCTTAGAGTTATCTGTGTTAGCTGGCAGTGTTGGTCTGAGTCTGGCAGATCCGGGTTCACCTTCTGGCCCAAAATATCATGTTGGGCAAATGACTTAGACTTTCTGCGCCTCCGTTTCCTCAACTGTAGAGCGAGGGTCAAGTGAGGATGAAATGAGATGGTGTGTGAGGTGCACTGGGCCGTGCCTGGCACGTAGCATTCCATCGTTGTTTGGAAAGACCTTTTTTCCCTCATTTAATTTTCACATAAACCTCATGAGGAAGCTCTTCCCTCATTTTACAGGTGAAGAAACTGACTCAGAGATGACATCTCAAAAGTGAAAAGCTAGTAAGTAAAAGAGTTGAGATCTGAACCTACATCTTTCTGCCTCCATTCTTGTAGAGCTAGATGAAGTCAGGGATTGTCCTAGGTTCAAGTTCTGCCTGACACCAACCACTTTCTAGCTCTATGTCTGGGTATATTTCTCTCAGGAACTCAGTTTCCCTCCATCTGGGACAAGATTAATGAATCACTGTAAGGGGGGGGAGCTGCATATCAGATCATCTAGGTTTCTTTTTCTAGATTACTTCTGGAATAGAAATGCCCCTCTTCCCAACACATGATCTGCTCCCTCTGGAGGATGGCATGGTCCTTCATCTCTCCTTTTCTTTTCCAGGATTATCTCCAAAAAGAGTGTTACACTCTTGGCATGTTAAGGAGGAGTAAAGGTTAGGACTACTGAATTAACCACGTGCTAAGAGCCAGGGCTGTTTTGTTTGTCTGCAGAGGTTGTGCACTGCACAATCACACTGCCATTGTACAGTACAGGACTTGTGCTATTGGACATGATGGCACTGCTTAAGTCTTATTTTTTTCTAACACATTAAGACTTCATGGATACCCAAAACTTAATGAAAAATCTGTTGACCTATGTAAAAATATTGGAAGGGCAAATTCCCAGATGTTAACAGTACTTCTCTATAGGTGCTGAAATGACAGAATTTTAATTTTTTACCTCTCCCCTGCCAAGTTTCTACACTTATCTTGCACTGCTAATTAGAAATGCTATACAAAAAACCCCAGTTTTGTTTTGTTTTTAATATTTTTATTTTTTAAAATAATCGCTACACCCAATGTGGTGCTTGAACTCACGACCCTGAGATGTAGGGTCACAGACCCTACTGACTGAGCCCACCAGGCATTCTAAAAAACCCCAGTTTTGTTATTTTTCTAAGATTTTATTTATTTATTTGACAGAGATCACAAGTAGGCAGAGAGGCAGGCAGAGAGAGAGAGAGGAGGAACCAAGCTCCCCACTGAGCAGAGAGCCCGATGTGGGGCTCAATCCCAGGACCCTGAGATCATGACCTGAGTTGAAGGCAAAGGCTTAACCCACTGAGCCGCCCAGGTGCCCCTATAAAACCCCAGTTTTAATGCCCACTAGGTGGTCCTTGTGTCCCCACTCTTTCAGGAGCGAAGGTGGAAATAGAGCTAGTAGAGATTCAGAGTCCTTGCTCGAAGCTTCCCTGTGAAGTGTGTGAATGGAGAATGGGGGCTGCCCAAGTCACAGCTCCTAGCAGGGGGCTCAGGAATCAGCCCTAATCTTGCTTTCATTCAATTTATTATCATTTATCAAATTATCATCATTTCTCGAGCACTCATCCCATGATACTTGCTTAAGATGCTTTATCCCATTCCTGCCTGTCAAATTCGGTGACCTAATCTACCCCAGACAGACTTGGCTCCTGGGGTATTGCCAAGTTGCTAAAGGATATCAGCTCGGCCGTCAACACCCCAGACCTTGGATGAGCAGCTCTCTTCCTTGTTACCTGAGTTTCCTCCTCACTGAAGTGATCACTGTGAGGACTGAAGGAGACAAGGTCCTTAGTGCGTGCTGTTGTCGCTGCCTGGGTCAGGAGCACCTCAAGGTGCTTTCTGTGCATGTCCTGTCATTCTCCTGAGCTCCCCATTTTCCAGAAGCTGGAAATAGAAGTGACTGAGGACCTTTCCAGAAGAAAGGTTCCGAAAGGTAAGGTAACTCAGCTAAGGTCACCTGGCTGTCTCCTTGGTGACAGAATCAGACCAAGGTCTGCCTGACCGTAAAGCCTCAGAAATGGATCTTTCAGCCTCCTGAGGGCCTTTTTGGAAAAAAGCCCTGGATGGAGGGGCGGGGGGAAGGGGAAAGGGAAGAAGGGAAGAAAGGAAGGAAAGCAGATGGACCGGCTGATAGGATTTGTAAGGTAGGAAGGATTTCTCACCTTCTGGACTGCGGAAACCACACCGAAAAAACTAAACTTTACAGGGCATCTGTCCCAGGTCTCAACACGAGTGTTCAATAAATATTTGTTGAATAAGTGAAAAGTGGATGAGCATGTATAATTCACACAAGATCGTTGACATTGTGGCCATATCAGCTGTTGCCTTCTGTCCCCACTTCCCAGAGAAGACTTCCAAAGTTTGAATTGCTGTGCTCCTTCTTAGTAGCATATACCTTTGGACCAGTGACTCCCTTCTGGAAGTTTCAGTTTTCCCATCATCCCTCGATGGGGTTGACTTGAGGATTAAGTTCAATAAGATTTCAGGGAAAAGCCAATGGCAAGTAAACCACAGGTACCCAATAAAGCCATGTTTATCGGTGAGCACCCAGCTTACAAAGGGGTCCTCCTCAGTCACTTCTATTTCCAGCTTCAACACACATCCCAGCTTAGTACCCAGCACTTGGCACTCCACCTCTGTTAACAGCCTGTTTGATGAGTGAAGCTCTTTTCAGTTGAGAACATGTTTTCCTATGCTTTACCTTCTCTGGTGAGCCACAGTGGATGGGGGTAGTCAGAGGGTGATGTGTTTCTGGCCCTATTTGTACTCAATGTTTGAGAAAACGTCCCTACTTAAGCAAAGGAGTTCGGATTGGAACCTCAGATTTTGGATAAAGCATCACCCTAGATACCAATCCTAATGGGTCCCAAATGCATGATTCTGGGCCTGCACCTAAAGCTCCATGAACATTCCATCGCAATATTCCTCGCTATCCCGTCACTGGGCTTAAGTAGAGGGATAGGCCCCACACCCTACGCAGAGACTATAGCCCAAATTTAAAAGCCTGGAAGGACCTGGAAGTTGTGCTTGTGGAGGATCGGGATGGGCAGCATCCAGATCCTTTTGTGTTCTGTGCTTGAGATTTTTATCACAGTTCTGCCATTAACATGACCTATATGCTTTCCTAGAAGTGCTTTGGACAGGAAGAGTCATTGTAGGGTCTGGAGTTGTCCTCAAAGCATCTCCTAAAAAAACCAAGAGAAAGTCTCTGATTACCTGGATACAAACAAGCAAGGGCTTTTTGTTTTGTTTTGTTTTG
Organism: Neogale vison; assembly: GCF_020171115.1. Classification (NCBI taxonomy): domain Eukaryota; kingdom Metazoa; phylum Chordata; class Mammalia; order Carnivora; family Mustelidae; genus Neogale; species Neogale vison. Next base: position 17,899,603 of record NC_058092.1, on the reverse strand, counting down.
TTTTTCCCCACTTACCAAGTTGATAAAGATGAAAGAAAATGCCAAACCCCAGTGTTGGCAAGGGTGAGGGAAGACAGGCTCCCTTCTTGCTGGAGGGAGGGTGAATCAGTCCAAACGTGGGCTTTAGATTTTAGCTCATCTTTGATCTAGCAATTTCACTCATAGGAATTTAGCCTAAGCAAGCAATCTCTGTGTAAAGAGTTATCTGCGAGGATATGCATCAGAGCATTTTTTATAATCCTGAAAAATGAGAATTAATATAAATGCTCTTCGACAGAAGCTCAGTGAAATAAGTAAGATACCCCATCAGAGTGGCACGCTGAGCCGCAGTTTTTGCGGTGTTGCAGAAAGCCCCTTAGTGCGTTGCAAGTTATTTACTGAGTTTACAGCACAGGTGTTAGCGTTTATGAGTCCTTACAATATGGCCTGGGCTTAACTGTTTAATCTCATTTAATCGTCACACCAACCCTATGAGGTAGCTACTGTTATCTTTTTACAAATGAGAGGAGGGAAGCCCATTCATGATACAGCTTACCCAGGGTCATTCCAGGGAGCTTCTGGGTCTTGAAGCTGGGTCCGAGTTCCTCATTTTGAGTTTTGAGTCTCAAACTCTACTTTTACTAAATTAACCCACCCCCCCTTTTTTTTTAAATACAGGGTCCACAACCAACATGGAGCCTTGAACTCACGACCCCAACACTGAGATCTGAGCTGAGATCAAGTGTCGGATGCTAAGCTGACAGAGCCACCCAGGCGCCCCTAATCCATTCTTGTTTTTAAAATCCATTTATATTGGGGCACCTGGGTGGCTCAGTGGGTTAAGCCTCTGCCTTTGGCTCAGGTCATGATCCCAGGGTCCTGGGATTGAGCCCTGCATTGGGCTCTGCTCAGCAGGGAGCCTGCTTCCTCCCCCCACCCCACCCCCGCCTACCCCGCCGCCTGTCTCTCTGCTTACTTGTGATCTGTCTGTAAATTAAAATCTTTTTTAAAAAATCCACTTATATGAATAGAAAGAATAGGAAAGCTACACAACAGAGAGAATTGTGGGTAATGGGATCAGGGGTCATTTATATTTTATTCTTTTGGTTTATCTGTGGGCATTATGTTTTCTGTTAATAAAAGAAAGAAAGAAACTACAGTTATTAAAAAGTAACAAATCAGAGAGGGCTTGTCCCTAAGCTGGGAAGGAGGAAGTAGCCAAAGCACTGTCTGGAGACTCTGTGTTGCCAGGAACTGGTCAGAGCAGAAGGCAGTCAGGGAAAGCAGCCTCCACCCTAAAAGGAGAGGGCCCCCTGGAAAGAACAGAACCCAGCTGGCCCAGCCTTGGGGGTCTACTCTTTCCATGGACCTGGATCCACCCCCATTGCAGGCCATCCCGAGCCTGCACCCTAAAAGGGCCATTAAACAAGATACTGCACACTTCCAATTTTAAAGAGCTTTTCTGAGAAACACCTGTTAATCCCCACCAACCCCATGGCTAAAACGTATTTCCCCCACCCCCATCTATCTGCAGGGGTCAGAGTGGGGGCTTGGAGGATTCAGGTGAGGGTTTCCTTGTGGAATGACAAGGAAAATGTCCAAGGCCTGGCTCGGACACAGAGAGCCCCATGATGAACAGGAGTATTTGGGGTCAGTGATGCATTCCTAGGTCAGAGCGGGGTGGGGTGCGATGGGGCCTGCTCCAGCTCCCAGAGGGTCAGGTAGGCAGGATAAACCAACCCTAATGTTCGTTGTTGCTATGTCTTTACAGTTCTCTTCAAGGTCTGCCCCTGGTGTTTGCTGAGATCTGATCTCACTGGAGAAGGGTTTGGGGAGGGATATGTTGGGGTCTCCTTGGCCATGTAGTGCCAGGTTAAGTGCTCGACCTTGGACCTCAGACATTGAGGTTTGGATTTTTCTGAGTCCATGACTGGTCTGCCCTGAAGATTTTTTAAGGCCCTCAGTTTGGTGGCAGGTGGTCAACACTGGGGAGTGGGAAAGGGAAGAGCTTCTGTGGCCTACTGTGTGCCCCTCAAGAAGGCCGCTACTCAGAGGCCATCACCGTTCGCCACTCCCTCATGCCCCTGCTCACCATTCCCGCCTGCGCTCAGGACAGTCTGCGCGCCCTGCCGGGGCCCCTGCTGCAAGGCGGCGGGCTTTCCTTCCAGACTGCGTCCATCAATTTGGTTCTGTCACCCCCTCCTTCCATTTTCCAATTGTTCTGGGAGCTCCTCCACCTCAGGACCCGCCATCTAGATGCGTGCATTATTCATTTAAGGAATATGAGGGTGTATTTAATAATTAAAAATTATGGAAGCTCTTTGTTTTTGAGCACTTAAGTGTCTGCCGGACTGTGATAAACACTTTTCCCGCCCTATTTCACTCAGTCCTTACAACTGCCCAGAGATTTAGATCCAATCACCACCTCTAGCTTACAGATGTGGAATCGAGGCATGAAGAGGTCAGGGAACTTGACGGGGTCCTACAACCCTAGGATGAGGGGGGCTGGGATTCTCAACTGAAAAGAGCTTCACTCATCAAAGCACCTGCACCTCCAGTCTTCCCCTTCCCTCCCCCTCAGCGTGATGTAGAATCCGCACCCAGAGTACCAGCCCTGAACACGAACACGTGCATGCCCACACACAGTAGGGCCCCTCGAGCTGAGATCTTGGATTCTGGAGCCAAACTACTTGAGTTCAAATCTTGACTCCACCATTTCCTACTTGTGTGACCTTGGGCAATTTCTTTGATCCCTCTAAGCCTCAATTTCTTCATCTTGAAAGTAGGCACAGCTCCTGCCTTGGAGGGAGTTAAATGATTTCACGCATGTGAAGCATTTCGCATCGCTCTCGTGCACCAAGACTTGGTAATGTCAGCTGCTGTTGCTGTCATTATGGATGGCTCATCTTGCCTCCCAGGGAAACAGTGAGTTCCTTGTCTTGTCTCTTCTTCTGCTCTGGCCCCCACGGCTCTCAGCCCAGGGCAGATTCACCCAGGGATGGACGTTAGTCACCAGGCTCCTCCTCCTCAGAGGGGATGTGAGCGTGAGTGTTCTCTCTGCCCAGACTGCCGAAATCTGAGTCATGACTTGATGGCTGTCCCTGAAGAGATGCCACAACCTCAACCCCCTCCCCTTTCACAATGAGCTCTGTCATTGACACCATCCTCGGGCAGGAGCAGACATCCCCAGGATTACCCATTAATGGGCCCCGAGGACACCTCCAGGAGGAAGAGACTCAGTAGGCAGATGACAGGGACCTGACTCTCCAGCCAGTGGCTTTGGCTGTTTGACTATATTCGGAACCATCAGTGGCCTCCGAATTGATTGATGACCCAGTATAGGGCCGCAGTATTTCATTGGGCTGCCCTTGGATAACCGACAACTTTCGCTCGGCCCCATCTGGACAGGAAACGTGTGGGACCCTTTTGTTTCCCTCTTGTCCACTCTCCAGGCCCTCGGAGGCCTGTGAGGAGGTTTGGGGGAAGTTAAGGTCCTCAACTTAAAGACTTACTGTGCCTTAGATAGTTCAGTGTTAATGATTCCAAGCTCCCGGTCTCTAGCCAGGCCTAGCTTCAAAACCTGACTATGCTTTTGCTGGCTGTGGCTCTGAGCTTCCTAACTTGTTTCTCTGCGTCTGTTTTTCCATCTTTAAAATGGCAACAGTAGTAGTATTGACTCCATAGGATGATTGTGGGGATTAAATGCATGTGAAGCACTTAATACAGTGCCTGATACGTGGCTGTCACCAATACTGTTGTTACGCAGTGGAGAGAGAGCACTGGACCAGGAGTCAAGAGGTCAAGTCAGAGGTCTGCAGCTCATTGGCTATGTTGACCTTAGGCAAGTTAAATCCCTTCTCTGAACCAGTTTCTTCAACTGTGAGATGAAAAGTTTGGGTTTGAAGGTCATTCAAGTTCTTTTTATTTATTTATTTTTTAAGGTTTTATTTATTTATTTGACAGAGAGAGACCCAATGAGAGAGGAAACACAGCAGAGGGAGTGGGAGAGGGAGAAGCAGGCTTCCCGCCAAGCCCGGAGCCCGATGCGGGGCTCCATCCCAAGACTCTGGGATCATGACCTAAAAGCAGACGCGTAATGACTGAGCCATCCAGGCACCCCAATAAATACAATAAATAAAATCTTTTTAAAAAATGATGAATTAAATATGCCTGACAGGAATGTGCTTATAATTTCTTAAATAAAGGAACAGGTTATAAAACAGACTATAATCTTAATTTTACAAAATAAACTTAAGGCCTGAGCCACCCAGGCATCCTTATTCATTCAAGTTTTTTTTTTTAGCTAAGATTTGTGATCTGTGATTTTGAAGGTGCCCCCCCCAAAAGAAAACAGAGTGGTAGAAAGAATTAGTACCAGATGTCCTTATCTGCCAGAATCACATTTCACAAGCCCCAACAACTTGGCACCATCTTCAGATGTCCCCCAGCCCCCACCTCCCCATCCAGCAGCCAGTAGGCTGAAACTTCTCAACCCAGGAGCTGTTTGCAAGACCCCAAGAGGCTTTCTGGAGCCACCTTGAGACCCCAGAGAAGGCAAGGGGTTAGGAAGCGAGGCCTGCATTACAATGAAGGGCCAACCTCAAACATCACACCTCAGAATGTTACCCTCCGTGCCTCTGGCTACAGGGCTACAGTCACTCTTCACTTGCTCAGAATGGATTAGTTTATGACAAGGGAGGGGGTGCTTCCCCTGGAGCCTGGGGGTATAGTGATCTGTTATAAAATAGGCCCCTCCAGGGAAATGGAAGGTTTGGGGGTTGTTTGTTATTTTTCTTTTTTCTTTCTCTCTCTCTCTCTCTTTTTTTTTTTTTTTTTTTGGTGTAGTGACCTCTGACATCGCCCCATACCCCACCCCCGGCCTCTCAAGCAGTCTGAGTCACCCCCAGCAGGGGGACAAATCTGGGGATAGAGGAGGCGTCTGGCATCCCCAGGAATGAGAGCCCTTCCCCATAGGAGTGTCCGTTAGTGCAGAGTCCCACTGAGTTATTCTTATGTCCTGTTTGACCCCAGGGGGATGAGATTGGTGGGATTTACAGAAAATAAAAAGCGTTTGGTTTCAACTAGTTCTACCAGTTTTCCCCCTTACAGTAAAACATCCCTTAACCATTTTAACGTAACAAATTTCCTTTTACAGAGACAATGGGCTTTGGAGGAATTTATTGGTGGTGACAAACAGAGGTGCTTTTTACGAAGCCCTTGGTGCTCAACGCATGCCAAATCTTTTATACCCATTATCTTATTATTTTTTTTAAAATTACTGATTTCACCGTGAGGGAAAAATACGATGATTTTCATTTTTCAGGTGGGGAAACTGAGGCGCAGAGAAGGAAAGTGATTTGCTCAAGGTGAACCGTGGAGCTGGGACTTGAACCTGGGCCGGAATTACTCCAGAACATCTGGCAGCCACAATCTGGTGTACAAACGTGCTGGAAGCCTTGTTGGTGAAGCCGTGCCTGACGGTGATGAGACCCAGGTCTGTCCATCTGTCATGGCATCTCAGACTCTTCTGGAAGGCCCACCTGATCATCTTCTAGTTCGACAGCTAGGACCGCTGCCTCACAGGGAGTATAGGTAACTTGTCTTAGCCGGTCCTGGGAAGGGCAGAGCTCAGCCTCTCGCTCCTTGTCTGTGGGAAAGAGGCCAGTTCTAGCAGTTGAGCTTGTGATGGGGGACTCAGTTTCCCAATCATTGTCATGGCCAATGGCCCATAACCATGAACTCTTCCCTCCTTTTCCTTCTGTCCAGCAAATGCAGCATCCCAATGCAGCCAGTCGTGAAGAGAACATTTCCATAGGAATTCTGCAATATGGATTTCCTCTCCAGGCCCCAGTCCAGTCCAAGCCAGTTCCTCTTCTGGCTGGGAAGTTTCTTTCCTCTTGCCATTTCCATGAAACTATTAGGCTCAGCTCAAGCCCACTCCTTTCCCCCTTTTCCTCCTACCTTCCTCAGGCAGTAGCTCCCTCTTCTTCATAGCTCCTGGCTCTACCGCCCCATCCCCACCTCCGCAGGCCGTTTGCTCCACACCCCTGCTGGACCCCAGTCCCTCAGGAATTCTCTAAAGTCACATCAGGGAATCCCACAGATGCATCCTGGACAACACAGGAATGCCAAAGATGTCCCAGGCAGAAAAGGTTCTGGGATTAAACCATTTGGGCAAAGCTACACACCAGACCTTCTTCTTAAAAATTAACGTGCAGTCAAGTCCTTGGAAAGGTTAGCAGTCAGGAAACTGTTTTCTTTGCTTTTTCAACCCAGGGTTTCTGGAACTGTGGTAACCACATAATCATCTTCCCTGTCCCTACCTCATACCTGTGACAACAGGAAAACCAGTGATCTACTGGAGAACATACTCCCAAAAATTCTACCCCAGCCTTCCGCCCGAGTTTGCAGTTAATCTTGCTTTCATTGATTTCAGCCTTTCCTTTTTCTTGGGGCTAATCTCACAAAATAATCTAAGGCAATGTCAGCCCAGTAGAGTCTTCAAGAAACATATACTTGATGGGGATGAAGATTTTCTTAAGACTTGATGATGATGCCCAGAATACATCAAGGATTTTCTAGAATGTGGGAGGAAGGGGAGTAGAATTTGAAATAACAGCAGATCGTCTTTACCCAATTTTTATTAGTTTCCTAGTCAGAGGAACAAAGCCAGGGATGGAAAGTAATGGAGACCTTGGTCACAGACAGACTGTTTTTGAGTGAATGAGTGAACAGACTTTCTGACTGGTCAGAAGTTTGGGAGGCTGTGAATGAATGCCTGCATGTATGTGTGAATGAATAAAGGAAGACTGAAAAACTGGTCCCCAGATTAGAACCTGCCACCCATGTTCAATGGAAGAAGCCAGACATAAACAGAGGACGCTGTGAATGTTTCTACTTATATGAAGGTCAAGAACAGATCAAGCTACTCTACTATGGAAAACACAGAGCTGTGGTTGCCTTTGTAGAGTAGGCATTGACTGGAAAGGGCACAAAAGGGCTTTGGGGAGGATAGAAATAGTTTCTCTCTTGATTCCGGGGATGGTTACACTAGTGTATACTTTTGTCGAAATTCACCAAATTGTATATTTAAGATCTGTGCACTTATCTGTATTGCACATTTCATCTAAAAATAAAAATCTTACCACTTAGGTCTCCCTGGCTATAATTTACTCCCTTGTCCCTTGTCCTTATTTTCTCAAAGCACTTTGTCTGCACAGGCAGCATATCACTTTTTTTTTTCTTTGAAGGTGATATTTATTTATTAGAGCGAGCGAGAGAGCACACAAGCAGGCGGAGGGGCAGCAGAGGGAGAGGGAGAAGCAAGCTGCCCACTGACCAGGGAACCCGATGCAGGACTTGATCCCAGGACCCTGGGACCATGGCACCCCAGCACATCACTTTAATACAGACTGCCTTCTAGAAAATTCTTCATGAGTGTGTCTTTTTGCTTCCCCCACAGCATGTGAGCTTCCCCCTAGAGCAATGAACAGAGCACACAGCGAGCAATGAACTAACATTGGTGAGATTGAGTTGAGGCCAGATTCACAAAAATCAAGGAAAACAACAATAGCTATCATATATTAAGCAACTTCTGTGTGTCAGGCTGTATGCTAAGTTCCTCACTTATTTCATTATATATACATTGTTTATACATCTATATATATGTATACATATATAGAATACATACACATATATATAAAACCCTCACAAGATAAATACAGAGTAGCCATTAAGTCTGAAAACAGGCAAAGAATAACAAACACAAATGGTTTAGCTAAATTATATTATATTATATTATATGCAAAAGCGTAGTATATTTCCAACTTTCTGGTCAGTGTGTGATTGTGTGCAGATATTTCTGTGTCTGTTTTACATGGAGACAGACCCAAGGTCACAGAAATATGTAGGAGAATAGCAGACAAACCCAGGATGCCTGAGCTCTGAGGAGTCGAGCTTGACTATTTCCAAAGTGGCATCACATAAATCCAGAAGAGATGTTGTGAGATCTTCTTGGCCAAGGGACGTGAAAACAGTTTCCTCGAAATGGAAAACGTGTGTGTGCGTGTGTGTTCTGAGAGGCATAAAGGCTCTAGGGGCTCCCATGGCTCCCGGAAGGGGCTGCTTAGCAAGAGGAGTACTTGGGTTTAGAATCCTAACCACCTGCACCATTTATTGGCTGCATGACATGACCTTGGGCAAATTATTCACTACCACTCAGCCTGGGTTCTCCTGCCATCAAGAGAGGTGTGGTAACAGTGCCCACCTCCTGGTGTTTTGAGGGAGGATTCAGTGAGATAAAACATGTAAACCTCTCAGCATAGGTGAGTTCTCAGTAAATGTTTTTTGAGTTTATTACTATCATTTTGCTCTTTTCAGTAGGATTACAACTCTCTGCCCTCCCACCCGCCTCAAACAACTCTTTGGCCTGCTCCCAGCCTCCCCCTTTCCTCAGAAGGTGGAAGCTCAGGATGGGACCCTCCAACAGCAGTTGTGACGGACAGTTTGAATCAGGAACAGTTATCACAGCGGCCGGTCAGCTCAGGGAGTAGAAAGAACTAAGTTCCTGGTGGCGGCGGGGAGGGTCACTAGGGGATCCCTAGCTGATTCGGGAAAAACATAAATCCTTGTGTTTTTGTTTTTGTTTTGTTTTGTTTTTTTAAGAATCCTTGCCACCTGCTTTGGGCTTCTCCTTTCCTAGTTCATTCTGAAATGAGGAATGGGGCCACAGTGACCCGAGGGCCCTCCTTTGAATTGCACGTGAGTCCCAGGCCTTGCAGGTCCAGGGCTGGTGGGAAGACTGGACCCCTTTGGCTGGAACCTTGCCCTTTGGGATCTTGTGTGAGAGGGGCTGGCTGGGGATAAGGTTCCCCTCATTGTAGTTCTGAAGACCAGACCTTAGGGTTTCCTGCTTTTTAGTCTGAAACAGCCCCTGGTAGGTGGAAGGCATGACAGAGAAAAAAAACCCTCTGAACATTTCAAGCGTTTGGTTTTTTTGATTTGTAGATTCAATAAGCCAGTGTTATTTGAAATAAAGTAGCAACCCATGCTTGCTGAGAAAGGGGGGGAAAAAGCAATGAAAATGCAGATAAATATAATGAAGAATATGGGGTGCCTGGGTGGCTTAGAGGGTTAAGCCTCTGCCTTCAGCTCAGGTCATGATTCCAGCGTCCTGGGATTGAGCCCCACATCGGGCTCTCTGCTCAGCAGGGAACCTGCTTCCTCCTCTCTCTGCCTGCCTCTCTGCCTACTTGTGATCTCTCTCTCTCACTCTGTTAAATAAATAAATAAAATATTTTTTAAAAAAATTTAAAAAACTAAAAAATATAATGAATAATAAAATAATAATACATTTAATAAATAACTGATTAATTTTTCATCTGAAGAGAAGCACTGTGTTTTTCCCTACCTCTTTCTCTGCTTACAGGAAGACCTCGGCCCCGGGACTAAATGCACAGACTGTCTGAGGTGCACTTTAATCCTAGCTGTACAGGTGTGGGCTAGTCTCCTAAATGGTCCAAATCTCATTTCCCCAACTGTAAAATAAAATTAAAAACAGCATCTATGATATTAAAACGTTTATTTAAAAAATTTTTAAAGAAATTATCTATGTTGGGGCACCTGGGTAGCTCAGTGGGTTAAGCCTCTGCCTTCGGCTCAGGTCATGATCCCAGGGTTCTGGGATCAAGCCCTGCATCGGGCTCTCTGCTCAGCGGGGAGCCTGCTCCCCCCCCACCCCATGCCTGCCTCTCTGCCTACTTGTGATCTCTTTCTGTATGTCAAATAAATAAATAAAATCTTTTAAAAAAAGAAAGAAATTATCTATGATATAGGATTGAAATAATGCTGTGCTCTTATCACAGCAAATACAGTCTGTCCAGAAAAACGACATCCTGGACACTGTCCCCTGTCTTTTTTCTCCCATTAGGCAACACTGTGAATCTCTCTCCAGTATTAACTACTCTGTGAAGACCTTTGTGTGGAAGACCTGGTCTCATTTACCAGTCTCCCAAGGACCGATAGTCCTGCTGCATCCAGTATTTCATTATTATAACCGATGCTGCATTACATAACTATAGCTAAATCTCTGCAGCCAGCCACAGTTATTTCCTTGGGGCCAATCTCAAGAAACTGAATTGCAGGATTTTAAGGGTAGGCACAATTTTAGGACTTTTGGTACCTGTTACCAAAACCGTCCTCCAGAAAGACTGTACCAAGTTCCTTTCCCACCAGCAGGGAATGAGAGTGACTGTTTCTCTGCACCATCACCAACACTGGCGTTTATCATTTTTGTCCATCTTTAAGCAATTATTCTTGAGCAAGGTTTTCTTTTATCTGTCTGATTCAACTGGGAACTCCCGGAGGGCAGGGCAGGGAGGTAGCTCCTTCATCTCTGTGTAGCTCCTGTGCCTGGTACATGATCTACCCACAGCAAACACTCCAGAGATACTCGAACTGAGTCTCAGAAGCCAAGACTGATTTTTGAAGTGCCCCGGGCAGACAATTCTTATTAAATGCAAGACCTAACCACCAAGGATTCTACCTAGATGCAATTCAGGGACTATACACGGAGGAAGACAAATGCATTTCCAGAAGCACTGGCCTGATATTCAGATGTTAATCAGCCAAGTGATAAATTCTGAGATCAGCCTGGGTTGGGGCCACTGATCTGCCAGCAGATTTGCATGTGTAACTTGAGATCCACTCTAGTTTCAAATACTTAGAGGAGCTCTGAGCCAGGATACTTGGGTTTCGCACTGTCACCATTCTGGCGGTGGCCCAGGACACGTCACTTCATCCTTTTGGGCTTGGTGTCCCTATCTGTTCAGTGGGGAACACAATAGTGTTTCCACTAATGTATATCAACAGTCATGGAATGCTGTCTCCCTCTCCCTTCTAGCACCTACTGAGGATTTATTATGCCTCCTGTCTGTGCTGGGGGCGGGTTAGTGTGATGCAGAAGGCACTTCAGACAGCCTGGGTTCAAAACCCTTGCTCCGACGCTGTTGCTGCATACACTTGGCAATGGAACTAATAAAACCTGCCTTGGAGGGTTTCGTGGAGAGATTAAATACCCTCATCTGTGCAAAGCATTTAGATAGAACAGTCCTTGGTACCTAGTAAGCACTAAGTGTCCACACCATTATCTGATTTAAACCTCACAGTAACTTTGTGAGAGAACTATTTCCTATTGACTCCGTTTTTTAAAGATGCAGAAACCCGGAGGAGAGAAGTTACACAAAGGGTAAGGAGAAAGCCAGGACTGATCTCACATCTGTTTGACTCAGGACTTTTCCATTTACAAGATGAAAGAGTCATATTTAATATAGTATTAAATTTATAGTAAGTATTTTAAATTATGTTAAATATTAAATAATATTAAAGTTATGTTAAATATCAAAGCTGGAAAACAGTCCAGATCATCTAATCCAATCCCCTCACCTGACAAGGCCCAGAGTGGAAGGGACTTGCCCAAGGACACCCAGTAGGATAGTGACAGTATAGGGCCATCAGCCTCCCAGTGGTGTCTCATGAGCCAGGTGACTGGTGCCAGGAGCAAGGAGGCCTCTCCTGTCGCTGCCCTTGTTTCTGGGCTAGTGAGCGGAGCCCCAGAGCTTGTGGGGACATGAGCAACTCTGCAGCCCAGCCCAGGCAAGGTGCCAGGAGAAGCCATTGTTACCATCGGCCACTGCAATTACTCCTTTTGTCCATAATTCTAGGTCCGGGGCCCCTCCCAGGGGGGAATTAATCTACCATCTCCTGCCTGGACTTGCCCTCTCTGCAGCTGCCCCCAGGGCCAAGGCAGGGCGACCCAAAGTGGCTGCTGGGAAGCCCAGCCAACCCCTCTCCTCACTTCCTGTCCGTCACCGCCCCTGGCGAGCAGGAGATGGGAAGCTGCCCCCCTCCTCTGCAGCTCCCACCTCCCCTGCCTTGTTTGCAGCCCAATTTCTTTTTAAGGGTATATTTTAGTTAACCCAACAGATTAAAAAAATAATGACTTCAACATACAGTCAGTTTAATAAAGTGTTAACGAGGTATTTTATGTTCTTTTTTTGCCCAAGTCTTCAAAATCTGGAATATATTTTACACTTACCACACATCTCAACTTAGATGCTACCTTTTTTTAAGATTGATTGATTGATTGATTTGACAGGCAGGGGTGGGGGGCAGGAAGCACAAGCAGGGGAAGTGGCTAGCAGAAGGGGACGCGGACTCCCTGCTGAGGAGAGAGCACACCTGGGGCTCCATCCCAGGACCCCAAGATCATGGCCTGAGCCAAAGGCAGACGCTTAGCCCACTGAGACACCCAGGTGTCCCTGGATGCTACTTTTTTTTTTTTAATATTTTATTTATTTATCTGACAGACAAAGATTACAAGTAGGCAGAGAGGCAGGCAGAGAGAGAGGGAAGCAGGCTCCCTGATGAGCAGAGAGCCCAATGCGGGGCTCAATCCCAGGACCCTGAGACCATGATCCGAGCTGAAGATAGAGGCTTTAACCCACTGAACCACCCAGGCGCCTCTGGATGCTACGTTTTTAAGGGTTAGTAGCCCCAAGGTGGAAACAACCCAAATATCCATGAACTGAGGAATAGATAAACAAAAGGTGGTATATCCATTCCAAGGAATATTACATATTCAGCGATAAAAATGGAAAAATGCAACAATGGAGGAAACCTTAAAAAAAAAAATATGCTCAGTGAAAGAAGCCAGACACAGAAGAGTGTATACTAAAGGGTTCCATTTACATGAACTGACCAGAGGAGGCAAATTCATAGAGACAGAAAGTAGATTATGGTCGCCAGGGGCTGGAGGCAGGGGGAATGTGGAATGATTGCTAATAGGTAGGAGTTTTCTTTTTGGGGTGACAAAATATTCTGGAATTAGAGGTGACTGTTGTATAACCTTGTGAAGATACTGACAGCCACTGCATTGTATACTTTATAATGGTGAATTGAGTGGTATTGAATTACATCTCAATAGAAAAGTTCATGAAAAAATATATTAAAACTATGGAAAGAACCTAGATGTCCATCAACAGATGAGTGGATAAAGAAGATGTGGTATATATATACATATATATGTATATATATACACACACACACACAATGGAATACTATGCAGCCTTCAAAAGAAAGGAAATCTTGCCATTTGCAATGATGTGGATGGAACTAGAGGGAATTATGCTTAGTGAAATAAGTCAATCAGAGAAACACAATTACCATATGATCTCCCTGATATGAGGAAGTTGAGAGATAACAGGGGGTTTGGGGGTAGGAAAAGAATAAATCGGGGGGCCTGGGTGGCTCAGTGGGTTAAAGTCTCTGTCTTTGGCTCAGGTCATGATCCCAGGGTTCTGGGATGGAGCCCCATATCGGGCTTTCTGCTCAGCAGGGAGCTTGCTTCCTCCTCTCTCTCTGCCTGCCTCTCTGATTACTTGTGATATCTGTCTATCAAATAAATAAATAAAATCTTTTTTAAAAAAGAATAAGTGAAACAAGATGGGATTGGGAGGGAGACAAACCATAAGAGACTCTTAATCTCACAAAACAAACTGAGGGTTGCCGGGGGCAGGGGGAGGGGAGTAGGGAGAGGGTGGTTGGGTTATGGACATTGGGGAAGGTATGTGCTATGGTGAGTGCTGTGAAGTGTGTAAGCCTGATGATTCACAGATCTGTACCCTTGGGGCTAATAATACATTATATGTTAATAAAAAAATAAAATAAAGTATATACTAAAAATATAAGGTCCTACCAAAACAATAAAGTCATCCTTAACAAGAAAATATTTTGCATTGATTCACTTTCCAAGTCTAAATAGAAATTAATTAAAGTTAAATAAAATTGAAAATTCGGGTCCTCCGTGGCACCAGCCTCCAGTCGAGTCTCGGTAGCCACACATGACCAGTGGCTACCATATTGGATAGTGTAGCTCTGTGGTATTGATGCTTCTGGTGATGGAAAGAGGTTCTTACTGACCATCCTCGGCCACTCCTAGGTGAATCCCGAAGGGATGGGAGGCAGCCTGGTATGGCTGGGGGTGGATGAATGAAGCATTAAGAGAATAGAGACCCTTTTCTTCCCACCACGAGCAAAATCATATCAATTTTATTCTTCCTTTCCAACAACTCTGTTTTACAGTTGAGGAAATCCAGAACATGACAGAACCAAGAGAAATCCTCAAGACGGCCAATTTTTAAAAAGTTACACAGGGGCGCCTGGGTGGCTCAGCCAGTTAAGTGTCTGCCTTCAGCTCAGGTCATGAGATCGAGCCCCATGTCAGGGTCCTCGCTCAGTGGGGTGTCTGCTTGCTGCTCTGCCTACTTGTGCTCTTTCTACCAAATAAATAAGCTCTTAAAAAAAAAAAAAAGAGGCAAAGTTGTTTGAAAAAATATCTTACACAGAGTACAATTCATTCTGTGGTGTATAATTCTGTGGGTTTCAACAAAAACATAATATCTTGTGTCCTCTACTACATTCAAGATACAAAACTTCTCTTTCACTCCCCGAGTCCTGGGTACAGGGCCCGTCTCTATACTGCACGTGAACTGTCTTAACTAATTCCCCTCAAAAATCCTGCGCAGTGGTCATTCAGTGGAACGTGAACCGAGATCCAGCAGCTCCAAAAGTCCACATTCTTTTTTTTTTTTTTTAAAGATTTTATTTATTTATTTGACAGAGAGAGATCACAAGTACGCAGAGAGGCAGGCAGAGAGAGAGAGGAGGAAGCAGGCTCCCTGCCGAGCAGAGAGCCCGATGCGGGACTCGATCCCAGGACCTTGAGATCATGACCTGAGCCTAAGGCAGCGGCTTAACCCACTGAGCCACCCAGGCGCCCAAAAGTCCACATTCTTAACCACTGCTTTATGGGATTCGTTTCCTGAGTGCCCATTGTGGACCTGGTCTTCATTCGAGTCCCCCATTTCACCCAGCACTCCGCCTCACGTGAGCCTTGCTGAGGAGCGGGGTATATAATGTCCTGGGAGGTGGTTCCCCTCTGAAGCTAGAAGCCTCCTATCCCCAATAGCAGCTTCGGAGCGGGGCAGGCCCAGGGAAGCCCAGGGCCGCCCGGAGAGCCCTCCTCACCCACCACGTCTGGCAGAAGGGAGGCTCAGGTGGACATCCCAGGAGACTTGCCCAGCCGACACCTGGGGTGGTGGGGGGAGGCTAGGGTGTTTCTCGCCATCCCTGGGAAACCACCACCAGGGTGTTCACACTCAGTTCTCGGGTTTCATCAGCTAAAAATGTTGTTTTACTCTCAAATGGCCTCTTGTCACCTTCCTGATCTTCCAGATCATTTTTTAAAAATTTTTAAAGGTGTTTATTTATTTATTTGTCAGAGAGAGAGAGCACACAAGCAGGCAGAGCGGCAGGCAGAGGCAGAGAGAGAAAAGCAGGCTCCCTGCCAAGCAAGAAGCCTGTTTCAGGACTCGATCCCAGGACCCTGGGATCATGACCTGAGCCGAAGGCAGCGGCTTAACCGACTGAGCCACCCAGGCATTCCCTCCACATCATTTTTGTACACCCCTCTCTTTCCTCCAAGTAGGGGGATGTTAAGACTTTCTGGGCTTAAGTGCAGGTCTGGAAGGAATCAGGCTGCTTTTGAGGAAGCTGAAGAAAGTACCAGAAGCCTCTCTCTGAGGCCTTGCTCATCCTAGCCCCTGCTGACAACACTGGCCCCCACACACACCCCAAAAAAAGGCTGAGAAAGAAGCTATTCCACACTTGAGGCTCCCGTCGCTGCAACACAAGTTGAACTAACAAATCTCTATAAACACCCCCATCCCCCACCTTGGAGAACCATACAGTCGTTCTAAGCCCCGGCCTTGAAGATAGAGCAGAGGCCAGGAGAAACCGCACATTTGAGGTCAGTGGAAAGGTCTGCATCTTCTAGGCAGCTCTCCTTATAGGAAGAAGCCAGGACTAGGGGGAAGCTGTCCCATGGAGGCAAACACAGCCTATGAGTGATAATTTCCCATTAGCTTCAACTCCTGGGCTGAACTGAGGAAGGGGGTATAAAAGCAGAAATTAGATACGACATCTAGATTTTGTGCCTGAGTCAGAGACCATTTGAACCAAGCTTGAGTTGGATTTATCAAGGTTCTCCTGGGGATTACTTTTTTCTCGAATCTCAAGTGTAATGGATGTTTGTTGAAGGAATTTATCAAACTCTCCAAAGACAATTAAATAAAAATTTTAAAATCACATTGCCCCACCATTCAATGTTAACATTTTCAACCCTCCTCACGATTTTCCTGTTTGTAAGTGGACTCTTTCCCACAAAACCAGGATCCCACGCAAGGTGCTATGTTTTATAAACTTGCTTTTTTCATAGAACCAGGTCAACGGTTCTTCTTTGTTGTTGTTTTTCTAAAGGACCTTCTCAATAGGGAAATTATTAGTATAACCAGAAAGGATCCCCCCCAGCCTCCCGGGAGATGAACATGATTAAGCACAGCGACTGGAGGGTGCCTTATTAAGGAGATAAATTCCATTTCTTCTTGTTAAGCATGGCTGTTAAACACTCCTGGGCCCAAGATGAAAGGAAAGGGACGTGGCTGAATCAGCACCTTGGGTTCACTGTGCCGGCCACCTGTTTTATTAAGCGTGCCCGTGTCTCAAACCCCGCCGAAGGAAGAGAAAGGTGTTTTTGTTGACTGGGACTGTATCTCCTCACTCTGGCCCCTCCCCTGCCCACCTCAGCCTGAGAGAGCTTGAGGCTATTGGTGAAAGCCCCTCACAGATCTACCTCAGAAGCCCGCAGCTCAAGAAAGCAGTGACTACAACTTTGCTATCTTGGAGACCAGTTTCTAGCCCTCTGAATTTTATTTTATTATTTTAGTTTATTTTATTGATTTTATTTACTTGAGAGAGACCACAAACGGGGGCGGAGAGGCAGAAGGAGAGGAAGAGGGAGAAGCAGGCCCAGTGAGGGCTCGATCCCAGGACCCTGAGATCATGACCTGAGCCCAGGGTAGACACTTAACCAACTGCACCCCTAGCCCTCTGAATTTTAAAAGAATGTATGTACAGTGTATCTCCCCAGTTCCATGCTAGCTGTAGGTGTTGGCTTTGCCCCCCCAGTGATGGGAAATGATGAGCCTCTGGCCCTTGTAGAAGTAGCTCCCACCCGCCCATGGAATGAGCCAGCCATTTTTGTTCCTCAACCTGTCCCCGGTCCTTCCCAGTGAAGAAACTGAGTTGCCTGGGACAATGTCAAACTTTGCAAGGCCATAAACGACCTATAAAAATCCTAAGACAGAATGCTCAGGAAGGAGGAAACACTAATGGAGGAAATTCTGAATGTCCTAAGCCTGCTCATTAATACGAGGGACATAATAACAGGCAAAATGGAGAAGCTTATAAATTAAGATGAAGCCTCAGCCTTGTCACAGGTGGGGCCTGGCAGATGGGAACCTGGGGTTCGTTTCTGGGGTTAATGGAATCGTGCCTGGCCAGGCACCGTGTTTCCTTCCTGCCTCCCCGGGAGAGGTGAGTAAGTCTGAGAGAAGGGATCAGAGCACAGTCACCGCAACTCGGAGTGATACTTGCTCTGGGCCATGGAGGGAAGTGGGTCACCAGGGACTATTAGAATTGCAAGCTTTGTCTTAGAGAGGTGCTCCCGGATCAGTAAATGACGTTCCCCACCCTCTCCCCCTCCCTATTGCACATCTCCCCTCCCAGTCATTTATCACCGGAAACCGGGGACAGGAAACAGGAAACAGGAAACAAGGACAGGGCTACCTAGGGCTTTTAAAACCCCTTTCCCTCCCAGAGCTCCAGGTCCCTATGAGCCTCCTGGCAAAAGATCAGCACATTCAGCTGGAGAAAAACGCGTGGAACAGAGAAGTTCATCGATCGGGATCCACTCACACAGCAAACTGGGGGATCTGTTTCATTGGCTTTCCACTGAAGATTCTGTGGCTTCCTAGAGATCCCACAACCTGATGGCTTAATATAAGCAAAATGGAAACCCCATGACTCAGGCCACACTTTCATGAGTCAGAATCTGGAGAAAATTGGAAATGTCGCATTTGGCACGTCCAAGACCAAGAGCTTTCCTCACGCCCTGATGACTGTATCTAGGTAGAAAGTGATCTGGGGACACTTGTATGGTATCTGACCCTGACTGGACCCTTCTCTATCCCAGGCATTTACAGATACTTCCGTATCTGTGTGTTTTCTCTCATCGTCCTCACAACAAACCCGGGGACAGGGGAATCCATACTCAAGGGGAAGTGGTGTGACGGCCCAGGATCACACGATGTCAGAGCCTAGCATCAAACCCAGGGTTTGGGTTCTAGAGCCCAGTGTCCCAGTTGTTCAGTGGCAACCAGATCTTGGTGCTGTTTGGGATATAAGCTGGAGTAGAGGTTAATTAAAATCATGGGTCGTGAGCCAGAAAGACCTAGCAGCAAGGTCTTGCCCACTGACTTTGGGGTATGTCACTTTGCCTCCTTGAGACTCAGTTTCCTCATCTGTAAAATGGGGGGAGTAACAGCCTTTGTGAGGATTAAATGAGATACTTCAAACCAAGTGTTTAGCTCACCAGGCTGGGAGTGCTGGCTTCTGGCAGCACCCCGGTGGGAGGGGCTGGGAGGGCCCCGGCAGGGCTCTTAGAGGAGCCGTGGAAAGCGGTGTTCATCATATCCACAATTTCGATGAAACCCATAATTATAACCCCTCCTGCCAGCCCTGGCCCTGGGGCAGTGATAGCATCTTTGCCGCTCTCCAGGGTCAGGTCTGATCACCACATGGACGGGCAGACACAGGGTGCCGCGGGAGACGGGTGGGGAACAGGTGGGAGGGGGCTCTTTTCTCTGAGTCAGGCAGTGGGCCACACCCAGAACCGCACCGTGGGGCACCCACCCAGACAGTGAAGCTGCCGCTGCCCCTTTCACAAGAGACTGCAGGGCGAGATTCAAAGCCCTGGAGTTTCTGCCCATCTTCTGTTTTTTGTTTTATTTTTTTCCCCCAAAGCTTGTATGCAATATGCTGAGTTTGAGCTGAATTCATATTAAATATCAGTTCCAGTCCAATGAACTTTGAACATATCGCAGGCTCTAGGCCAGGCAGAGTTTTTAAAAAAGATATTATTTATTTATTTGACACAGAGAGACAGAGATGACAAATAGACACGGGGAGGGGGTGGTAGAGGGTGGGAAGTAGGCTCCCTGCTGAGCAGAGAGCCCGCTGCAGGGCTTGATCCCAGGACCCTGAGATCACAACTTGAGCTGAAGGCAGAGGCTTAACCCACTGAACCACCCAGGCACCCCTGGGCTAAGCACATTTTAAGTATGAATTAATTTAATCCCCTCAACAGCCCCATGGCCGGGGGAGGGTATCCATTACTCACATGTATAGAGTAGTTACTATGTACCAGACACTGTCCTAAGCATTTCATGTTAATTAATTTACCCAATCCTATGAAGTGAGTACTCTTATTACCCACTTTGTACAGATGGGGAAACTGAGGCTCACACAGGTTAAGTAACTCGCTTAAGGTCACAGGGCTAGCAAGTGAGGGAGCCAGACTTCAAAGTAGAGCATTCTGGACCTGGACACATACTTACTGCTACCGTAGGAGCTACTATTATTATGCCCATTTGGCAGATGAGCAAACAGAGGCTCAGCATGCTAGTCAGTGTCAGAACCAGGATCTAGTGCCAAAGCTCATGCTTGACGTTTTCTACCAGACTGGCCTACATCCTGAGTCCAGCTGGTCTTGTTTCAGTGGACGTGAATGATGTGGGGGTGGAGGGGGGGGACTGGGGTGTAGACAGCCCTGCCCCTAGGAATAATCACAAACACGGAGACCCACTGAGATGCTATCATTCATATTTTATGGGTGAGAAAAACAAGGTCCAGAGAGGTGAGGTCCCTGCCTAGCCAAACAACTACAGAGTTCAGACTTGAACTGACCTCTGCCTCCTGACCCAGAGCCTGAGTGTACCCTGCCTTGCCGTCAAGGTGTCTGAAATTCTCCTCTAAGGAATTCATTTTTTGGGTCATGAAGGTTTGGTCTTCAAATCATTTAAAAGACATTTGTTGAGCAGTGACCTTGTTCCCCATGTTGTGCTGAGTCAAGGGCTTTTGGACGTTTGTAGAGACTCAGGAGCTCCGGGGAGGGTCCCAGGCAGGTTCTGAGGCAGCCACACAGGCAGGGGTAACTACCCACCCCCAACTTCAAGAACTGTTTTCCTCATATCTGTTTTATCTCAAGATGCTCATAGATTTTCTTTTGGAGCAAGAGGTCCAACCCTAAAATTTATTGAAAATTATCATGCTTAATCCTAAGGACACAGAGATGGTATGACATGTCCCTGGCCTCCAAAAGCTGTCAGGGGATGGACACAGAGACAAATCCACTGCAGGCTTAGCAACCCCCCAGGTAGGTGTGAAGTGTGTAGGCAACTCAGAGGAAGTGGTTAGCTCTGGGGCAAAAGTGGTTGCTGAGTGGTCAGGGAAGGCTTCTCCAAGGAAGGGACATTAAATCAAGTTTGGAGGGGTTGGATTCTCTGAACAAATATGATGGGGAAGAGCATTCCAGATAGAGGGAACAGCATGGTGAAGGCACAGAGTTGACGTGAGAAATGGTGTATATTTAGGGAGCCCTACGGAGCCCTGGAACTGAAGATTTGGGGACACCATTATGTTATTATCTGCCTAATGGAGCAGATAATTCCTGAAACAGATAACTTTTAAACTGTCACTACCTTTTAATGTCAAGATATTATTACCTGCAGGGTCAGAAGTGCTTTTGTTTACTATGATAAGTAACCGGGTTAGGCTGTGGGGACAAAGACATGAACTTCATAAAGCCTCTCACTGCATCCTGCCCTCCAGCACCCCTACATCTGCAGTGGGAAGGGGTGCGAACGTGCAGCCCAGGTTGCTGGTCAGCGAGAAATTCCCTGGGTAGGTGGCAGGGGTGGTGGACAGGGGTTGATCAAGGGTTAGCTATTGAAGCCCAGAGGCCGGCAAGGTGTGATGTATTCCAACAGGGGCAGCCCAGGAGGGTTTCCTGAGCAAGGTGTCATCAGAGGTTGACTCGGGACGTGGGGAGGATTGCAGTAGACAGGGATGGGAGAACACATTCTGGGCCAAGGAGGGAACAGCAGCAGGGAAGGCCTGGAGATAGGAATGCACAGGGTGTGACTAGGGAACAGGGAACATCTGGGCTGGGCTGGGGCACAGAGCTGCTGCAGGAAAGGAAAGGGAAGGAGATAAGACCAGAAAGGTGTGTTGAAACAGGGTACAGAGAAATGGGAAAGAGGCTAGCAAGGGAGTCTGGACCTAGTGATCTGGCAGTGGAATCTGGGCACAACCCCACCCTAGTGTTATCATCACCCCATGGGATGTGGGATATCTACCACCTGGAAGTGCCTCTGAGGGACAAGAGCCATCACAGCCCAGAGGGACAGTGTCTCATGGTGACTAGGGGGGAAGCTCCTAGAACCAGCTGTGTGGGCTGAAGTTCAGCTGCCTGCTAACTGGCCCTGAGACTTTGGGCAATTTACTTTGCTTCTTTGGAGCCTCAGTTTGCTTATCTGTAAGATGGGACCAGTAATATTTAATCTCCTAGGATTGGCATGGGGCTTAAATTAGTTAATACACTCAAAAGCCACAGCACAGAACCAACTGCATGGCAGTTGCACCCGTTATGCTAATGTCTGCTCATATCCCCTGGCTCATTTCATTGCTTGCCCTTTCCAGCCATGATCAGAGGAGGAGAGCTAGGCATCTCCATCTCATTCATGTGTTGGTTCACTTGACTGTTTCCTTGCTTGGTTGTCAGGCATTTTGCTTCCTCCTTCCCTATTCCTTTTCAGAAATACATAACGAGTTCTACCACCATTCACTGCCTCCTTCTCCCACCCCCCATTACTGTGTTTATTCTCTTTAATATTATAAGTTTTTTACAAATAAAATTTTAAGTTCCCATTATTCTCCCAGGCTATATATTCATAGTTTTGTTATAAAGAAAAAGGTATTTGGGGCCACTTCGGATTTTAGATACATTCAATTAAGCTGAAACTATCAGTAACACTGGATACCACTTGTGAAGATAATTGCTACATTGTATCTATTCTCCACACCTTCATGGCTTTCTACTTCTGTTGGGGGAGGTTTGTGGTAGGAAGCGCCATTCACCCCGGTCCCTATTCAGCTTTTACGTGGCACCGATCTGTGCTGAACCTGGGGGGATTAATGGGTATGCAGCCCTGCCCAGGGTGAGTTGCTGTTCTGGCCCTAAGCCTGAGTATACTGACTGTTAACCATCACCTAGTGGGATCTGGGCTGAGCTGTCTCCTGAGAATCCCAAAGAGAGAGCAGAGCCCCAGGGCAACCCCAGAGATGAGAGGAGAGGAGATGGCACCCCTTCAAAGGGGAAACTTCCTGATTTGTCCTAGTGTCGTGAAGTTCTTTCATTGACTAATCTTTTTCAAAATTCAGAGTGTTCTCTTGTTTTGTAGGTACAGCCAGAGAGGGGAAGGATGGGCCAAAGAGTGTGTGAGAAGGATGCCAGCCTGGTGCCTGGTGCAGATGAACTTCTCCAACCCCCTGGTGAACCCTCCAGTGCACAAATGCAGGGTCCTAGGATGGTGGTGATTATAGCAATAGTAGCTGGTTTTTGAATACCTACTATTAACGGTCAGGCACTGTGCCAGGCAGGGAGAGAAAACTGATTTCAGACATTGACAGAACCAAGATCACACAGCACCCCCGGGGGCCTGGCACGGGCACCAGGGAGCTTACAGAATGCCACACTGAGCCTTAAAAGCGAAAGGTGAGAATTATCCTGGGAAGAGGGAGAAGGTGGAAGTACATTCATTCAATCCTCATTATTCACAGATTCTGTATTTGTGAACTTGCCGACTTGCTAACACATATTTGCAATCCCCAAATCAATACTCTGAGGCACCTTTGTGGTCATTTTTGGATATGCATAGTGTGGGGGGGAAGATAGGAGCTACTCAACATGCACTTTCCCAGTTAAGGATGAACAAGGTGACACTCTTTCTTCTTTCAGTTTTTATGCTATAAATAAGAGTCTTTCTTGAGGTCATTTGAGTGCCTCTCTTTTCACAATTCTGTGTTTTTTTCTTGGTCATTTCACTGTTCAAGATGGCTGTCAAGTGGCGTGCCAAAGAGCTGTCCAGGGTTCCTAAAAGCAACAAGGCTCCGGTGCGCTTTACAGACAAAATACGTGTGTCAGAGAAACTTCATCTCATCTTGAGTTTCTGAGGTTGGCCATGGGGTCAGAATGAGAAAATCAACAACTTATATTAAATAAGGTGCATTTACACAGAAATGCATACAGCAAGGTTACAGTTTGATCAGAAGCTGGCAGGATTGTGTGCCCGTGTGTCCCCTAGGAGCGGTGGCTCAGTGTTCGCTGATGCCATGTCTGTGGTGACTTACAGAAGAGAAGAATGAAGATCCACGGTGTATTAAAAAATCAGAGTGCCTGGGACGCCTGGGTGGCTCAGTTGGTTGGACGACTGCCTTCGGCTCAGGGCGTGATCCTGGAGTCCCGGGATCGAGTCCCGCATCGGGCTCCCAGCTCCATGGGGAGTCTGCTTCGCTCTCTGACCTTCTCCTCGCTCGTGCTCTCTCTCGCTGTCTCTCTCTCTCTCAAATAAATAAATAAATCTTTAAAAAAAAAATAAAAAAAAATAAAAAATCAGAGTGCCTCCCCCACAGAGATATGGACCTACATAAATGCATAGGTCTATGTATGGTCTCCTTCTTTAAAGATGTTTTAACAATTCAGAAGAAAATTCAGTGAAACATTGAAAGTCCTCCTTTATTTCCCCATCCAGACCCCCAGCCAATAGCTCTTTCCCCATTAATCGTTTTTTGATGGTTTGTTTGCAGACTCTAAAAAAAATTTTTAAAAGATATATCTATGATTTTACTGACCAAAGTTCAGTGATTTCTAAATCTTTTACATCAGACTCTTACATATGTTTACAGTCACCTCCAAGGACATATGCAGTGTTTGGGTTGTTTTTCAGTGAATCCAAATGAGGTGCTACTGTTTACTTAACTGGTCAGTTCCCTTCTCACATGACAGCAGACAGTGCGGCACTTTTCTTTCTTCCTTTCTTCCTTTTCCCTTTCTTTCTCTTTCTCTCTCTCTTTCTTCCTTCCTTCCTTCTTTTATATTTAATTTTTATTTATTTATTTGAGAGAGAGAGAGTCCTGCGGGGAGGGGCAGAGGGTGAAGAAGAGAGAGAATCTCCAGCAGACTCCCCACTGATCAAGGAGCTCGATCCCAGGACCCCAAGATCATGACCTCAGCTGAGATCAAGAGTCAGACACTTAACCGACTGAGCCACCCAGGTGCCTCCGTCCAGCACTTTCTGTGTTCGGTACCTACAGACCTGCCTCACTCTTTTTAAATATCTGTGTGGCGCCTTCTCTCATTCCCCCAACTTAGAAGGTCATTTCAGTTGTTTCCATTTCTTGTTATTACCAACAAACCTTCATGACATGGGTCCTTTTGCAGATGGAGCTTTCTCCATTCTTTGCCGGAGGTCCTCCACAGTGGGGGGCGGTGGGGAGACTGGGCAAAGCCTGGTGCAGAGATGGGGCTGGGCCGGAAACAGCACTCTGGTTACTTGCTGTGAGTGGAACAGGTGCCTGGGAGGGCAGGGTGCTGGACGCTGGAGCCTCGCTGGGCTCTGTGGCAGTGCTTGTGGTCCCATTCCTCAGGCCCTTGTGCAAACACCTGGCTTTGTCACTGGCTGAATAGGAAAGTCAGCCCCAAATTAGCACTAATGTGAGGGCGTTTAACCCTCTGTGAGGGCCCTTTGACAAAGCACAAAAGGACTTTTTCAGGGGCTGGGCTGTCCAACCCAAACAGGTCTGACTTGGAGACACATGCCCAGCAGGAATGCCAGGCCCTGGGGAGACCCAGCAGCTGCCCTCTTCAGGGAACCCAGCGGAGGGATTTTGAGCACAGCCCCCAACCCCCAACACTGGTCCTTGCTCCCAGGAGCATGGCAGACTGGGGCCACCATGCAAGGGGACAGGGTCTCATGGCCGGTTAGCCCTTGGATATCAGATACGCCTTCAGATCCTCAGTTCCCTCATCCATAAAATGGGGAGGACAATAGTAGGAACTTCAAGAGTCTGTTAGGAAGGTTGGGGAGAGGATGTCCGGTCACCTGCTCGGGGAGGCCCTTCCTGATCTCGCTACATAGAATCCCAACATCCAGCCCCACATTTCCTTCCTAGTTGATTTTCCTCCCTAACACCTCTCGCCTCACCTGCTGCAGGTCAGCGCCTGACTGCCCCAGCCTAAGCCCCATCAGGGCAGAGCTTCCTCCCTCTTGTTCACAGCTCACCAGCTTCCCTTCGGGGTGGGAAGGCCCTTGGGTGGGCCCTCCCAACAGGGCCACACGGCACATCGGAGGCTTCCCTTCCCCTCATCACGGAGACAGGCTGTCACTGCCATGAGGGAAGTGGCCTGCTGTGTCTCCCCGGGCGTGTAGCGGCCTGCGTGCTCTCGGGGTCCGGGGCAGCGTGGGTGAGGCCGTGGGTTGGCCCATCCCCGCGGCCTGTGCTTCAGAACAGGCCTGCCTGGGCCTGCCCACCCCTAATCTAACCACGGAATCGGGGAACTGACTGAACCCCAAGTTCAAGGGGAGCCCCGCCGTGGGCCCCACGCTGCAGGGCCCCCCAGCCTGACCTTCCAGGCTCCGGCCACAGTCTCCTTGGCCTCGGCCCAGCTTTTATCCCACAAGATGCCAAGTCCAAGGGCCTCCCATGTAGGCTCGGGAGGCTTTAGACCTGCTGGCCATCTCCTGATTCTGAAAGAGACATTGACCCTCCCTGAGGGCCGGCTCCAGGTCAGGTGTGTGTGGAGAGCTGGGGATGGAGGGTCAGGCCATGCAGACCCAGCCTTCCTCAGTGGAACTTCGGGCCTGGGGCTGAAGAGGCAGGCATCACATAGCCAATGTTCCTTCAGTCACAGCTGGGATGCAGCTGGGGCGGGAATGACAAAAGGCTGTGGGCACTCCTGCTGGGCGTGGACTAGGCTGGCAAGGAAGGGATAACATTGAAGCTGCAGCCGGAAGGATTGTTGCTGTCAGTCAGGTGGAGGCGCCTGGGCTGGGGTGGATTGAGGTGAATAGTGTCTCCAGAAGAGGGAACAGCATGTGCAAAGGCCCCGAAGCAAGGCTGCCCACAGAGTGCTTTCACGCACACTGGATAACCGACCCCCCACCCCAAGAGGAAACATCTTGTCTTGCAGATGAGGAAACTGAGTCTTGAGGAGGTTCTGTAACTTGCTGGGGCTCCCTAGCCACACCCGTAGCCTGTGGTGGTTTCCTGGGGACTCGACCCGAGTCACGCACCCCTCCAAAAGACCGGTCCCATTGACCTATAGAAAATGTTCCAAAAGGCTCTGGATTTCTGGGGAAGAACCTCATCAGGGAGGAGAGTGTGAGTGGGAAAAGCCAAGCCCACTTCCAAGGTTATCGGGAAGACAGTTCCGTGATCTGAGCATCCGTTCCCAGCCTGGTTCCTCCTTGGGTGCTGTCCCATCAGATCCACCTTCCTGGGATGAGTCACAATGCAAAGTAGGCCAGATGTGTGCAGGTAAGTAAATAAACCAAACATGTGGCCCAATTCCCTGCTCCTGCAGGAAGCAGCTCCGTCGGGTTTCCAGGTAAAACCAAGTGTGTCTTGTGATCACAGTGAATCACACAGTTGATTTTCCCTGTGTTCCCCAATGAGGTCAGCTCAGAGAGGCGGCACACAACAGGGGGAATAAACAGGAGGTGTTCTCTGCGACTCCTGGCACAGGTCTCAGTGAGGCAAGGGTCATTCGCTGTGGCTTCTTGCTCCTCATTTGTTTCAGAGTTCTGTGAGATGGGGTGCCTGGGTGGCTCAGTGGGTTAAGCCTCTGCCTTCGGCTCAGGTCATGATCTCAGGGTCCTGGGATCAAGCCCTGACTCGGGCTCTCTGCTCTGCAGGGAGCCTACTTCTCTCTCCCTCTGCCCGCCTCTCTGCCTACTTGTGATCTGTCTCTCTCTCTCTGTCTGTCAAATAAACAAATAAATAAAATCTTTAAAGAAAAAAACGTTCTGTGAGATATTCCTTCGTCCCATGATCAACAGCCATGGCTTGATGTCTGGGCTGGAGAAGGTGAGGTCTTTTCCGAGAGAGCTTTAAATGGCATTCTCCAAGCTCCCTGACAGGTACAGGAGGACCAGGACTGGGGCCTCCAAGTGGTAAGTGAGGCTGCGGCCCCACCTGTCCCCAAGTAGCCACACCTGCCTGGGTGAGCAGGTGGGTGAGTAAGCAGGCATGAGACACCCATCTGTGTAGGGAACTTGTGCAATCCCCCATTGGCCCAGGAGAACCTGCTACCCGCTGCAAATCTCGACTGGGGTTGGGGGTGTCCCAGGCTTGCCAGGGGTCCAAGGGCTTTTGGGAAGCAGCCCAGCAGGAATGTCTGGTCCAAAGGGTAAAGGTGACCCCCCCCAACCCAGCTTCAAGAATGGGCTCTCACCCCTTCTCCTGTATCCATTCAGGAATTGAGGAGGGCAGTGGGGGTGGGGGAGGATTCTGGAGACATTTGAAAAAAATCGTTCCAGAAACAGTTGTTTGAGACCTTCTAAAACGGGGCCCATGGTGAGGCAAGGTAATTTGCCCAAGGTCACATGCTGTCACACAGGGCAGGGGCAGGACTGGACCTGGGTTTGGGCAGGCTTCTGAACCCCCTCCTACTGTTGGATCAGTGTTTCTATATCGGCAGTTGTATAAGTATGGAAAAAAGGTCTGGAAGCATGCAAATCAAAATCACTATTTTTTACCAGTGATATTAAAAGGGGGGCGTGGGGGCATGCTTTTACTTTCTATGTTTTCTCATTCATGTATTGACTCATTTTTTTCCCCACAGCTTTTATTACATCTATATTTTACACCCATATTTTCGTGTTTTAGGGTAAGTGAAAAGATGTTTTTAATGTCATGCTCCAATCTGGCGGTGTTTACCAATGGCTCAAGCCATCCTGAGAAAATGTTGCATGTAGTCAGGGCGGTACAAGGCTGTGTCTAGGATTGCTGCTCTTGAACCCACTGTTTTATCACCTTATGCACAGATGACACATTCCAGATGTGGTACAACTGTCTCTGGGACATTACACAGCCTTTCAGAGTAGAACTTTCAAAGAATCCTCAAGGACACAGGAAGACATTAATGATGTTGGGTTGATTATAGGAAAAGGATATGAAATTGCAGGTAGAGTATGATGCTGACTGTGTTTTTAAAAAATTCTATATAGGAAGAACTAGAAAAAATACACTAAGTATTTTTTTTAAGATTTTATTGATTTATTTGACAGAGAGAGATAGCGAGAGAAGGAACACAAGCAGGAGGAGTGAGAGGGAGAAGCAGACTCCCCGCAGAGCAGGGAGCCCTATGTGGGGCTCAATCCTAGAACCCTGGGATCATGACCTGAGCTGAAGGCAGATGCTCAACAGCTGAGCCACCCAGGCACCCCTGCACTAAGTATTAATACCAATTATCTTTGAGTGGTGGGGTTATGGTGATTTCAAACTTCTTTCTACTTATATTTACTTTTTAAAAAAAGATTTTATTTTTTATTTGTGAGAGAGAAAGAGCACAAGCAGGGAAAGCAGCCAACAGACTCCCCAGTGAGCAGTGAGCTTGATATAGGACTTGATCCCAGGACCCCGAGATCATAACCTGAGCAGAAGGCAGACACTTAACAGACTGAGCCACCCAGGTGCCTTTTTTTAACCTTTTTTCTGCAATCAGCACACATAGAACTTTTCTGATCAGACATAGCAATAATAAAACAACTAACGTTTACTAGTGTTTACTGTGTGCCAGGCACTGTGCTGAGCATATCATGTGTATTATCTCATTCATCTTCACAACAAGCTTATGAGTAGGTCAGAGTGAATGAGTTACAAATGTTAAGTCGTTTGCCCATCAACACCCAGCTGGTGTGTGGTGAGGTCGAGTCTGAGAGCAGAGGCCAGTCCCAAACACTATAATTTCTATTTTTCTTTGAAATAAGAATGGTGCTCCCAGGGTTGGCTCTTATTCATTGTGCTCATTAGAGAGGAAGACCTGAAGCAGAGCTGCATTGTACAGTTGCACAGGTTGTGGTCTGCACAAGAGAGCATGTACTCTGTTTGCTAAGTTGTGAGGCTGGGCAAGGAGCCATATCCACCTGAAGGAAATGGTGCCTTTTTGTGGAAATGCAAACTAAAACTGCAATGGGTACTACTACATACCTGCTAGGAACAGCAGAGAGACTGGCAACAAGCAAATGTTGATAAGGCTGGGAAGTAGCTGGATCTCTCATTCATTGCTGGTGGTAATATAAATTGATAAGACCTTCTCTGGCAAAGAATCGGTCAGTTTTCTATAAAACAAAACATATACCTACCCTGAGATCTAATACTTGAAAGACTTACATGTCTTAGTATTTACTTAAGGGTAATAAAAGCATATTTTCACAAAGAGGCATATATATAAGAGTGTTCATAGCATCTTTTCCAGGAGAAGCAGCCCGGTTTTCATCACTAGGAGGATGGATAAATAAACTGTGGTATAGTCTTACGATAGAACACTATCCTATAAAAAAGAACAAATTACCGATATGAATAACAACACGGATAAACATCAAAAATATATACTGAGTGAAAGAAACTTTATATCAAAGATATATATTGTATGATTCCATTTATATGAAGTTCTAGAACAGGCAAAACTAATATATCATAGAAAAATATCAGAATAAGAGTGGCTGGGGGGTTCAGTAGGTTAATTTTCTGCCTTTGGCTCGGGTCATGATCCCAGGGACCTGGAATAAATCCTGCATCTGGCTCCCTGCTCAGCAGGGAGTCTGCTTCTCCCTCTGTCCCTCTCCCTGCTTGTGTTCTCTCTCTCTCTCTCAAATAAATAAATAAATAAAATATTTAAATTTTTAAAAAGGAAAGAAAAAGAAGGAAAATAGGAGAACAGTAGTTGCTTAGGGATATGCAGAGAGAGAGTACCAACTGGGAAGGGGCACAAGGGAAATTTTGGGGGTTATGGGAATGTTCTATATCTTGACAGGCTTAGGGTGACATGTGGATGCATCTGTCAAAACTTAATAACTGGGCACTTAAGATTTGTACATTTTATCATACCTGTATTTTACACCCAAAGGACAAAAGTCATGAAAAATCCTAAAGTCTTTAATAATACGGATGTTGAAATATTTAGGAGAAGTGTACAGATGTCTGCAATTCACTTTGAGATGCTCAATAAAAGAGACCTAGTCATGAATGGATAGAGAGATGGCTTCAGATGAAAGAAAAGCAAGTGTAGTGAAAGTTCATAGTAGGATCTGGAGGGTAGATTTGTGGGAGTTTACTGTAAAATTCTTTCAGCGCTGCTGTATGTTTGAAAATGTGCCAAATAAAATGTTGATAAACACACTTGCTACACACAAGCACGATATTGCATGGAAGAAGGCAGAGATGAGAGAACACATGATGTGTGATTTCACTCAAAAGGAAACAGACGGGACCCACTGATGAGATTAGAAGTCAGGATAGTGTTGGGGGCAGAGGGCCGGAGGGGCGTCCCCAGAAGGGTTGGTTCTGCTTCCTCACTTAGGTGCTGATTGGAGTGTTCAGTTTGTGAAAATTCATGATTGGTTCACTTTTCTGTAATGTCTTATTATTCTTTTCTGAATATATGTGTATTATACTTGAACAAAATTAATTTAAAAAAGACTTTCAATGTGGGGCCTCTGTGTGGCTCAGTCAGTTAAGCGTCAAACTCTTGGTTTTGGCCAGGATCATGATCTCAGGCCCCTAAGATTGAGCCCCACATCTGGCTCCCTACTCAGCGAGGGGGCTGCTTTTCCCTCCCCCACTCTTCCCCCAGCCCACACTCTCTCTCTCAAATAAATAAATAAAATCTTAAAAAAAAAAAAAAAGACTTGCAATGTTACCAACCTGCTTTAATCAATATATGGTAATACTTCCCCCGTTTATTCTGCCTCCGACCTTAATTCTCCCCTCTTCCCCAGGTCCCCTCTCTCCCCATCCTCAATCAGGACAGTCACTATACATGACTCTGAAACTCATTCTCCTAGGGTCTATGCCACATAGTGAAGCATATAAAATCGAAAGGAAAACCCCTAGTTTGTGGAATGGAGAAATTTGCGTCCAAATTCTGATTTTGCCACTTACTAGCTGTATGCTCCGGATTTGGAGTGACACAAGTGTATGCATTTGTCAAAACTTAGTAACTGTGCGCTTAAGATAAAAACCTTCATGGGTCTCAGTTTTCTCATCTGTTAAGAGGCGTAATAATATATGGAGTGAGGTTGGGATCGAGCGAGACAACACATATGTCTTGCCTGGACTAGAGCCCATCACAAATGCTCACTAAACGTTCAGTGAAATGAAACGGTGGCTTCAGCGCTGTTACCCTTCCCCTTCTGTCCATACTGGGAGTGGGAGTGGGGGGCTCCAGCAGGAAGGGCCTGGGGCTTGGCTGGGTCCCTTTGAACCCCTCAATTTCAACTACTTTGAGTCAGTTTCCTGACCTACACAGTGGATCTCCTGATCCCTGCCTGGCAGAGCAGCCACAAGGGATGGACAACCGTGAGACTCATTAGCTTGAAGACCTCAGGGGATTTGGGGTTTCCGGACCTCACTGTGGCTCTGGCTCATCTCTCCTCAGGCTTTTGGGCCAGTGTGCTGCCATGGTGAGGACGGGACATCACAGGGTGGAGATAGCACAGGGGTCCCCCTGGGCAGCAACTGGCTCTGCACGGCAGTCACGGACACTGTTAAGTTGGTAGCTGCTCCTTGGTGAGTCACATGCCGCCCAGAAGCAGTTATCTGCCCATCACCGCACAAAGGCGGCTCTGTTCGGGCCCAGAGAGGTGCATGCTCAGGGCGCCGGCAAAACCAAGGGCTTCCTGTGGGCTGCAGGCCAGGCCCTGCCCCAAAGGTGGGCCCCAGCTCCCTGAAGCCATCTGCCAAGCCCAGGATCGACAGGATGTGCTCATTCCTGAGCTTCAAGCCAGATGCTCTTCCACCTGCCCACCCAGCACTTAGCCAGGGCCCGGCGGGCTTTCCTAGGGGCTGTCAGTCATTCTGTTATGTGGTATTGGCAGCAAGGGACCCCCAGACAGAGAGTTAGCCTGGTCTCTGCCCCAGAGGGAGGGGTGCGGGGGACCAAGCGGGCACCCGGGAAACTTACGTTAGAGAGGATCGCTGTAAGGGCTTCATGGCAAGGCAGTGTGCCAAGGCATTACGTACTTCTTGCATTTGGTACTATTATTATCCCATTTCTCAGATGAGGAGATTAAGGTTTGGAAAGGTGAAGTAACTTGCTCTGGAATCCAGATGGGGTGACCCTGGAGAGCCCCTGCTCTTACCTGCACTTATGAAAACACCATAGTGATGATGACAATGACCCCTAACATTTACTAAGTACAAAGGATTTATCAGGTCCCATGCTATTCACCGTGCATACATTGTTGTTTGCAGTCACTGGAACAACCCGATGGAGTAGGTATTACGATTATGCCCTGTTTTATGGCAGAGGAAGCCAAATAAAGAAATGATGGCTGGACTGAGCCTTGGAGAAGAACCAGACTATATTGCATGCCTTCTCGATAGAGCTGGACACTGGGACCAGTGTGTTCATGCTGATGATCTCATTTGCTCCACAGCACCAGTGAAAGGTAAGCATGAATTCTCCCATTTTCTAGATGAGGAAACTGAGGCTCAAACACTTAAGTAATCCATTACACAACTAAAAGTACTCAAGTCAGGGTTTAAATCCTAGGCAGTCTGTCCCCCAAACTCCTACTTTTATGTCCCCCCAGCATTGCTTTCTTGTTTAAAAAAAGTTTCTAACATTGTTTTTCTTCAGAATAGAAATTGCTTTATAGATTATTTCTGTTTTTAAAATAAATGCATCTTGACTGTAAACAAAAACCTTAACATTTTGATGTAGCCCATGGGATGCTTTGTTGGATCGGTCAAAAGCACGTGCGATTCTTGATCTTGGGTTCGTAAGTTTGAGCCCCAAGTGGGCTGTAGGGAACACTTGAAAGTGAATAAACTTGAAAAAAACACATTTTGATGTATCCCTTATAAAAATGCATGTATACATTTGAGAGTGTATAATGAGCGCGTGTGTGCATCTGTGTGTGTATACACGTTTGGAAACAGGAGTTTAGAAAGGGAGAATCATGACCTACTAGCTTGAAACCCACCCTTTCGCCTTAGCCTGCCGCAAACATTTTAATGCGCTAACAGAACAGTAATAATAATTTCATTCTTTCAGAAAAATATTTATGATATCCACAAATATTTTCTAGGCACTTTCTCTAGGCACTGAAAATATAGAAATGAGCAAAAGAGACAAAGTCTCCTCCTCGCTGGAGTTATCAGGCCATAAATCATAAAAATAAAAATAAAACGTTCCTTTCTGACAGGGCTATGAAAAAGCAACCTAATATGTTGGGGGCAACATTTGAAAGGAGGGTCATAAAAGCCTTTTTTGAGGAGGTAACACTTGAACTGAGGCCTGAGTGGTGAGAATGCACCAGGCTTGGACTGGATCCAGGTAGAGGAAATAGCAAGTGCAAGGGTTCTGGGGTGAGAATAAGTTTGGTCTGTTTCAGGAGCAGCGGGGAGGCTAGTGTGCAGAGGGCTGGTGCGGAGTGAGAGATCAAGAGGTATTTGGAGAGATAGGCAGGGGACAGATCTCAAGGAGCAGTTTGCATTTTGCTTTACGTTTCATGATCTGATTGAGATGTTTGAGAAATAAGATGGGTGTGCTTGGGGCACCTGGGTGGCTCAATGGTTTAAGCCTCTGCCTTCGGCTCAGGTCGTGATCTCAGGATCCTGGGATGGAGTCCTACATCGGAAGAGGGGAGCCTGCTTCCTTCTCTCTCTCTCTGCCTGCCTCTCTGCCTACTTGTGATCTCTCTCTGACAAATAAATAAATAAAATCTTTAAAAAAAAAAAAAAGATGGATGTGCTTACTTGGGGCGGGGGCGGGGGGACTAGATGATCGGGGTCCACGTGCAGAAGAGAGACCAGTTGCAGGACTCAAGGTGGCAGGCACCAGCCTTGTAGCAGTAGACATGGCCAAGCACTGGAGGGATTCAGACTTAATTTTGAAATAAGTCAACAGATGTTAAGAGGTAGAGACTAGGCTGCTGGTCATAGCGAGTTCTTTACTGAGCACTGACTGCTGCCAAGAACTAAGCATGGTACATGTGCTAAGCAGGTGTACAGACAGACCTTCCCTCTGTGGTTCCCCAAAGCAGGTCTGCAGTCCCCTGCATCAGCCAGCCTGAGTGGTTTGCTGGAAATACAGGGATTTGTGTCCTTATTCCCGGGATTCTCGTTTGACACCACACTTGGGGACACCAGCACTCATGTACTCATCCAGCAAGTCCACATGTTTTATATTTGGGAAACTGAGGCCCTGGAGATAAATGGGTTGAAGAAGCTCTCGGGTTTTCCTGACTTCACATTGGGACACGAGAATGCTGTCGTCACCATGCCAGCAAGAAACACAGCGCCTTGTGGTTTTTGGGGGGAGTTTGTTTGTTTTGTTTTCATGCATGATTTTTTTAAAGATTGAAAAAAATTATTTTATTTTATTTTGAAGATTTTATTTATTTATTTGACAGACAGAGATCACAAGTAGGTGGGGGGGGGCAGGAAGGAGACTCCCTGCTGAGCAGAGAGCCCGATGCAGGGCTCTATTCCAGGACCCTGGGATCATGACCTAAGTCGAAGGCAGAGGCTTAACCTACTGAGCCACCCAGGCGCCCCGAGATTTTTTTTTTTTTTTAATTTGAGAGAGAGAACACGTGAGAGAGCATGAGTGGGAGGAGGGGCAGGAGGAGAGGAAGAGGAAGAAGCAGACTCCATGCTCAGCCCGGAGCCAGATACAGGGCTCAGGGGCTCCATTCCAGTACCCCAGGATCCTGACCTGAGCCAAAGGCAGAGGTTTAAACTGACTGAGCCCCCCAGGCACCCCTCACAGGTGCTTTTTTTTTTTTTCCTTTTTTCTTTTTCTTTTTTTTTTTTCAATTTATTTATTTTCAGAAAAACAGTATTCATTATTTTTTCACCACACCCAGTGCTCCATGCAAGCTGTGCCCTCTATAATACCCACCACCTGGTGCCCCAACCTCCCACCCCCCCGCCACTTCAAACCCCTCAGATTGTTTTTCAGAGTCCATAGTCTCTCATGGTTCATCTCCCCTTCCAATTTACCCAAAAGCACATACCTTCCCCAATGTCCATAACCCTACCCCCCTTCTCCCAAACCCCTCCCCCCTGCAACCCACAGTTTGTTTCGTGAGATTAAGAGTCACTTATGGTTTGTCTCCCTCCCTATCCCATCTTGTTTCATGGATTCTTCTCCTACCCACTTAAGCCCCCATGTTGTATCACCACTCCCTCATATCAGGGAGATCATATGATAGTTGTCTTTCTCCGCTTGACTTATTTCGCTAAGCATGATACGCTCTAGTTCCATCCATGTTGTCGCAAATGGCAAGATTTCGTTTCTTTTGATGGCTGCATAGTATTCCATTGTGTATATATACCACATCTTCTTGATCCATTCATCTGTTGATGGACATCTAGGTTCTTTCCATAGTTTGGCTATTGTGGACATTGCTGCTATAAACATTCGGGTGCACGTGCCCCTTTGGATCACTACGTTTGTATCTTTAGGGTAAATTCCCAGTAGTGCAATTGCTGGGTCGTAGGGCAGTTCTATTTTCAACATTTTGAGGAACCTCCATGCTGTTTTCCAGAGTGGTTGCACCAGCTTGCATTCCCACCAACAGTGTAGGAGGGTTCCCCTTTCTCCGCATCCTCGCCAGCATCTGTCATTTCCTGACTTGTTGATTTTAGCCATTCTGACTGGTGTGAGGTGATATCTCATTGTGGTTTTGATTTGTATTTCCCTGATGCCGAGTGATATGGAGCACTTTTTCATGTGTCTGTTGGCCATCTGGATGTCTTCTTTGCAGAAACGTCTGTTCATGTCCTCTGCCCATTTCTTGATTGGATTATTTGTTCTTTGGGTGTTGAGTTTGTTAAGTTCTTTATAGATTTTGGACACTAGTCCTTTATCTGATATGTCGTTTGCAAATATCTTCTCCCATTCTGTCAGTTGTCTTTTGGTTTTGTTAACTGTTTCCTTTGCTGTGCAAAAGCTTTTGATTTTGATGAAATCCCAAAAGTTCATTTTTGCCTTTGCTTCCCTTGCCTTTGGCGATGTTCCTAGGAATATGTTGCTGCGGCTGAGGTCGAAGAGGTTGCTGCCTGTGTTCTCCTCAAGGATTTTGATGGATTCCTTTCTCACATTGAGGTCCTTAATCCATTTTGAATTTTTTTTGTGTGTGGTGTAAGGAAATGGTCCAATTTCATTTTTCTGCACGTGGCTGTCCAATTTTCCCAACACCATTTATTGAAGAGGCTGTCTTTTTTCCATTGGACATTCTTTCCTGCTTTGTCGAAGATTAGTTGACCATAGAGTTGAGGGTCTATTTCTGGGCTCTCTATTCTGTTCCATTGGTCTATGTGTCTGTTTTTGTGCCAGTACCATGCTGTCTTGATGATGACAGCTTTGTAATAAAGCTTGAAGTCCGGAATTCTCACAGGTGCTTTTAATAGCTACCAGGAGCTCGACTCGAGGCGTTGCTGGCACCAAACCCAGTTTTTCCTTTTCATCTTCATTTTCACTGCTTCGGGGTGTGCCGTGGACGTGGGTTTAAAACCAGGGCCTTTCAAATCCTTTCTAGATGCAGCCAGAGAGCAGGCTACCTCATCAGCAGTTCGTTATCTTCAGCGATAATTGGTCACACGAATCACTGAGCGCTTCCTATGGGCCCGGTCCTTATGAAGGGCACCGAGTGCATCATCTCCTTTCTCCCTCCCCGGTGAGCGTGGGCTGGAGATACTCACACCACCCTCGTTCCCTCCCTTCCTCCCGGGATACCCACCGTGGGGAGGCAGAGATGCTATCGGTGATCATGCATCTCGGGCCTTTGCTCCTATTTTGATAATGAGGCAGTGGCTTTTGCCCCACGCCCTGGGCCAAAGCCAGCCTCGTGGCCTCTCCCTCTCTGGGGGGGTTTGGCGCCTCTGGTAGCAGCATCCGATCCATGGCCTCTCTCCCTGTGGTCAAGAATTGGGGTGGGGCAATGGGTGTCTCTGGAGGGAGAGAGGGAGGAAAGCCTGAAGCATGAATCAGACTGTCGTCCCGTGCTTCATGGGTACCTGGGAAGTCCGCCTCACCATGGAGGCATCCGAGAGGCTGGCATGACTGTTGAGGCTGGAATCTGTTGTATCCACCGTGATGACACGTTGAGAGAGGCTTGGTGGTCACGTAGGGCGTGTTTTCTTCCCCACTGGTCTCCCACGGTCTTCTACTACGAGCCTCGCTGTCACTGGGGAAGGGGGCAGGGAGCTATTAAAGAGGAATGTTTGGGGTGCAAGCCCTTCATTTGGGGACTCTTCTGTTTAACCACTCATGGGCCATCCGCCTGTCCATCTGTCTACCTGCCGGTCTATCCATCCTCTCGTCCATCCATTTTTCTGCCCATCCATTCAGCGAATGTCCATTTCCAAGGCGCCCTTGAGAGTATCAGACATACATGAAGACACAGACACTGCTTTCAGGAACTTACAGTCTCATAAAGGAACCAGAAGTAAACTGACAATAAACATACACTTGGAGAGTAGTTTCTGGAGGACCTACTAAGCTGTGCTGAACAACTGTGGTTGAATTACTCAGAGTCAGCCTGGCCTCTGAAGGCACACTGTCTGGGCTCAGATCCAGCCCTACCCATTATTACTGCATGACCTTGGCTAAGTCACTTCACTTTTCTGAGCCTCAGTCCCCTCATCTGTAATACCTATTTCCTCCAGTTGTTGTGAGGATTTTTTAGAAAAAGTTTATTTATTTTTATTTTAGGGAGAGAGAATGTGCATGAGTGGGGGGAGGGGCACAGAGAGAGACTCTCAAGCAGACCCTGCATTGAGCATGGAGCCCACGTGGGGCTCGATTCCAGGACCCTGAGATCATGACCCAAGTTGCGTCGGACACTCAACCGACTGAGCCGCCCAGGCGTCCCCAGTTGTGAGGATTAAGGAACCCTGCGTGTGGAACGTAATGCTGGTGTGTAGTAGGTGTGCAGTCATTG
Organism: Neogale vison; assembly: GCF_020171115.1. NCBI lineage: Eukaryota > Metazoa > Chordata > Mammalia > Carnivora > Mustelidae > Neogale > Neogale vison. Next base: position 17,861,375 of record NC_058092.1, on the reverse strand, counting down.
GTTATTTCCTTTCGCTACAGATAGAGTTCTGTCATAAAGGGATGTAGCATGTAGTGGGGAGAATGACCATGTGTTCAGCCCTTACTAATTTGCCAGATGTTGTGAAATGCTTGTTTATTTTCACATGTAGTCTGTGCAAGACTGGAAGAAAGCTTTGATCATCCCCTATTTCAGAGATGAGAAAACTCAGGACCAGAGAGCCAGATGCTTGCTCGCATTTTCACCGCTAGAAAGTGGTTAAGCCAGGATTTGAACCCTGGTTTCCCATACTTCAGAGCCCACATGCAGACTCCAGGCTTCAGTGCCTATACACAGTTGCCCATGGTAGAAGGAAATGAGTACTCTTATTAAGGTCCAAGCATCTTATTCCAGACACATAGAATTTCTCTGGATTTCTTGATGAGAGTAGGGTTTGACCCCAATCCAACCATCACATAGGAATGGCAGGTGATAATTGAGGGCATCCCAGCCAGAGAGCACAGTTTGGGACAAAGTGCGAGCAGTAAAAGGAACAGTGTATTTGGAGAGTAATCTCAGAATGATAACATTTATGAAACTTGAAGGTCATTTAAGTCCAAATCCATCACCTCACAGATGCCTGTGAGGAGACCCTGAGAGGAGCAGGGTCCGGCCCCAGGCCACATGTAATGAGTGGCAGAGCGGGGGTCAGCCCAGCAGTGTTGGGACATAGAGTCCAAGACAGATGAGGCTGTCAGATCACAAAAGACCTTAATTCTGAGGAGGTGGCAGTCTATGCTATAAGAAGTGGAGAGCTATAGGGGCTCCTGGATGGCTCAGTTGGTTGAGCATCTGATTCTTGATTTCAGCTCAGGTCATGATCTCAGAGTAGTGAGAGTGAGCCCTGAGTCAGGCTCCAGGCTGGACATGGAACTGGCTAAGATTCTCTCTCTCCCTCTCCCTCTGCCCCCTCCACCCCCTGACCTGTGTATGTCCTCTCTCTATCTCTCACCCTCTAAAAATAAATAAAAAACTAAACTAAAATAAAATAAAATAAAAAGTGGAGAGCTGTTGAAGGTACTTAAATAGGAACAAATCTTGGCCTAACAATGGCAGAGCTGGAGGGGCTGCACACCCAAGGGAACAGAATCCTGAATGGGATTCCAGGGGGACCATTGGCCTCTGGGGATCTGAGCTGTTCCATCTGATCTGGAGCTCTTGACCATGGGCACTATCAGCCTGACCATCAAACAAATAGGTGTATCTGAGGATCAACATTCTAAAAAGGTGGTTGGATTTTCTAAATTTAGGCCCCCCCCCCTTATTAAACGCCTTCATAGAACTCTATATTTTTTCCTTTAGGACACTTACCACTGCTGTGCCTTTAAAACTAACTGCGAATGTCTGCCTCCATGGTTAGATGCCGGGAACTGTCTCCTATTTGTTCAACACCAAAGTCCCTGGCACTTAGCAAGGGACTGGCATAGAAGGGCTGAATCAATGAATCAAAAATCAATGAAAATTCATTCATTTTGGAATGAATGAATGAATCAATCAATCAACCAATCACTAAGTTCCACCCTATAGCTTTCCAGGTAAGAAAGCCATGGAGAGCAGCAGTTCATTCACTCAATCTGGCACAAATTTCGTGAACACTTATAAGGTACCAAGAGATCTAGTGAATATAGTGATCAAGACAGATGAGGTTCCCATCCTCATGGAGATTGAAGGAGGAAACAGACAAGAAGGCAGTTCTGTTAGACAAGCAGTTCCCTGTCTTCTGAGCAAGGTTTCTCTTGGAAACAGTCAAGATTGTCCAGAAATGGCTCTATCTCCTTACTCAGACTTTATCCTTCTGCCCCCACTCTACATTTTGAAAGTATTGATTTAAATTGGTATGCAATACCAACTCTCAGGCATTTTCTGAGATCATCAGGGCATGACTGATTTGAAGCCATCAATAGGGTTCGTGGAATACATATCTGGCTCATGTAGGACCAACCAAGAAAGGAAAGCCTGGGGAGCCCATACCATCTCAAAGGTCAAATTCTCCTTAGAGAGACAAACAGAACTGCAGACATTGTCATTGTTTTAATTTGCATTTCCTTGCTTATTAAAGAAGTGAAGCCTCTTTACATACATTTCTTGACCCCTTGGATTTCCTCCTTTATAAAATGCTTGCTTATATCTCTCGTTTTTTCTGTGCCCCCCCTTCTTTTGCATAGAAGGAAACTAACAGTGAAAAATATCAAATGACTTGCCTAAGGTCAGATAACTATGTTTCCATAAAATTATAGAAACCATGTTATATATTATATGGTGTCTAGCTCAAGACAGGAACCCGAGACTTGCTTGTTGAACTGAATTTACTTATTTTAAAAAGATTTTATTAAAAAAATAAAAAGATTTTATTTATTTATTAGAGAGAGAGAGAACATGAGCAGGGGTAGAGGCAGAGGGAGAGGGAGAAGCAGACCCCCACTGAGCTAGGATCCCAACATGGGGCTCCATCCCAAGACCCTGTGATCATGACCTGAGCCAAAGGCAGATGCTTAACCAACTAAGCCACCCAGGAGCCCCTTGACCTGAATTTAAATTAATATAGAATGACCTCAAGTAAAAGGCAACATCAGGTCGTGAAAGGAACCTGGGCTCTGGAGTCAGGTGGCTGTGATGGGCTCTAACTCTGGCTCTGCCTGGTACAACCGCTGTGTGACCTCAGGCAAGCACTGAGCCTCTCTGAGCCTTGATTTCCTTATGGATGGAGATCTATATTGATATCCAGATCTATATATAGATATAAAGATAGATATAGATCCCTGATGAATCGGGGCACCAACTACAGGGCTCACTCAGTAATCATTCATTTTTCCTTCTAATTCTTTCTTGGAAGACTGCAAAACACCCAAGTGCATAGTGATGGAGAAAGCCGAATCAAGTGGGCATGGACAGTATGGTAGGCTGAATAACTGCCTTCCAAAATGTCCACTTCTAACCCCCGGCCCTTGTGACTATCTTGCCTGACATGGTAAAAGGGCCTTGCAGATGGCGAAGAAGCTGAGGGTGTTGAGACGGGAAGAGGATTTGGGGGGGCACCGTGTGTCCTCAAGGGTGCATACAAGACAGGCAGGAAGGTTGGAGATGCACGAAGAGAGATGTGAGGATGGACCAGAGCTTGTGGGGAGGACAAGGTCACGTGTCAAGAACGTAGCGGCCTCTAGAAGCAGAAAAACAGAAGGAAACAGGTTCTCTCCCAGAGCATGGGAGGGAGCTCGGCCGCACTGAAGTCTTGATTTAGACCCAGTGAAACCCATCTTGGACTTCTGACCATCAGACTGCATTTGTGTCACTCTAAGACGCTAAGTTTGTGGTAATTTGTCACAGTGGCGATAGGAAACGAATTCAGATGGCATCTTAGAAAAATCAAGTTTCCGAAGGAGGGGAGAGACACGAATTGTTGGTGAAGAAGTAATACCTCCTTTTTTTTCAGTGTTTATTTTGTACCAAGCAGTGTTTACATCCCTTGTTTCAAATGATCTCATTTAATCCTCACACCACAGATAAGAACCAGTGTCCCGTTTGCCAGCAAGGAAAACAGAGACCCAGCCAGCGCAAATAACTCCCAAGCCAGTGGAGGAGCTGGGATCGGAGCTCAAGCCCGCCTGTCGCCAAACCACCATACGTTTCCCCCAAGTGAACGCCCAGGTCGGCTGTGGCAGAGGCTACAGGGAATCTGGAGGTTTCCGAGCTGGTGGGTCTCCACCAACCCCATTCAACGTGCATTTATTGGCACATCTTCAGTGTGCCTCCCATGCTGGTGCAGGGGAGACCCACGCTCCCAGGGGAGGCAAGATACGGTGAGGCAGGAGAGACCCACCCGAACGATGCTGAAAGCATAAATATATCCACCTTGCGAAATACCCTCTTGTGCCAAATGCAGTGGAAGGGGAGACAGATTGGAGCTAACAGGGTGAGCTTTTGAAAGTGGAATCTTAGCTGGGCCTTGAAGAAATGTGCAGGGGTGGGGAGAATCCATGCCAGGGCAGCACAGGGCTGGGGAAGGAGATGGGGCCTCTAGGATCCTAGCCTGGGACATGAGTTACGGGATATGTCAAAAGCACAAACCTGGGAAATCTTATGCAACTACCTAAGACAAACTCAGGGCTCCTGGGTGGCTCAGTGGGTTAAGCCTCTGTCTTCGGCTCAGGTCATGATCTCAGGGTCCTGGGATCGAGCCCCACATTATACTCTCTGCTCAGCAGGGAGCCTGCTTCCTCCTCTCTTTCTCTCTCTCTGCCTGCCTCTCTGCCTACTTGTGATTTCTCTCTCTGTCAAATAAATAAATAAAATCTTTAAAAAAGGAAAAGAAAAGACAAACCCGGAAGACTCCCAAAACCAGAGGGACAAAGGAGAGAAATGACTAGGCATAGGAATGGACAATTCACAAACACACGGAAGGTTGTTCCTTCTCATAAGTCATCAAAGGAATGAAAATTAAAACAAGATGCAAATGTTTGCCTCCCAAATCAGCCCAGATTTGAGAAGACGATAACGCTCAGTATTGCCGAGGGTGTGGTGAAACAGGCACGCTCATTCATTGCTAGTAGGAGTGGAAATTAATACAACCCTTCTGGAAAACAATTTAGCAATGTCTATCAAAAGCCCTGGTATGTTTACATCCTTTGATCCTGCGTCTTCTCTTCAGGGAGTCTAGCCCACGGAATCTAAATAAAGAAAATCTTTCTATGTGAGAAACTCAACTGCATCCTTGTCTACTCAATAAGTAACAGCCTACATGTCCAAAAGGGGAATATTAAATTATGGTATCTCTACCTAGTAAATAGTATGTAGCCACTAAAATGAATGGCAATAAAAGATTTCAATTGAGTTTAATAGTTTACATTGTTGAGTGAATAACGCAAGGTACCAAACTACATGCCCAGCAGAACAGCCGTATAAAAACACAGTATTTTTTTTATTGTGGCAAAAACAAAACAAAACAAAGCCACGTAACATAAACTTACCCTCATAACAATTTTTAAGTGTACAGCATAGTTTTATTAACTGTCCGCCCTTGTTGTACAAAGAGATCTCTAGACTTTTCCATCTTGCTCAACTGAAACTTCATACCCATTGAACAACTCCCCGTTTCCCCTCCCTCCAGCCCCTGGCATCTGCCGTTCTATTTTCTGCTTCTATGAGTGATTACATTAGATCCTTCATGTAAGTGGACTCACGTGGCATTTGCTTTTTGTGATTGACTTATTTCACTTAGCATAATGTCAAAGTATTTTTAAGATGATATACTCTATTGGGAATGTAAATGGGTACGACCACTGTGGAAAACAGTATGGAGGTTCCTCAAAAAAGTAAAAATAGAAATATCACAGGATCCAGTAATTCCATTACTGGGTATTTACCCATAGAAAACAAGACACTGACTCAAAAAGATCAATGCACACCCTGTTGATTGCAGCATTATTTATAAGAGGCAAGATAGAGAAGCAACCTAAGTGTCCACTGATAGGTGAATGGGTAAAGAAGATGTGTATATATACACAGGGAATATTACTGGGCTGTAAAAAAGAGAACGAGATCTTCCCCTTTGTAGCAACATGCATACACCCAGAGGGTACTAAGCTAAGTGGAATTCGTCCAACAGAAAGAAAAATGCCATATGATTGTACTTATAGGTGGCATCTAAAAAACAAGTGAATACATGAACAAACAAAAAGCAGAATGAGACCTATAAATATAGAGGATGAACGGATGGTTGCTGAGGGGCAAGAGGTGGAGGGATGGGCAAAATGAGTGAAGGCGAGTGGGAGGTACAGGCTTCCAGTTCCAGAATGAATGAGTCACTGGGAGGACAGGTGCAGCAGAGAGGATATAATCAATGGGGTTGTAACAGCATTATATGGTGACCCATGGTGGCTAGACTTGTGACTTATACTCACAAGTTATACTGCTATAATGTATAGACTTGTAAGCCACTATGTTGTACCCCTGAAACTAATGTAACATGGTGTATCAAATATACTTCAACAAAAAAGATACAACTTTAAAAAGATATTTTATCTTATTTTATTATAAAGATTCTTATTTGACAGACAGAGATCACAAGTAAGTAGAGAGGCAGGCGTGGGGGGTGGGGGGGAAGCAGGCTCCCCACCAAGCAGAAAGCCCAATGTGGGGCTCGATCCCAGGACCCCGGGATCATGACCCAAGCCGAAGGCAGAGGCCTTAACCCACTGAGCCACCCAGGCACCCCTAAAAATATATTTTAAAAAGGACTTAAATATACCAAAATTTGTGCTTGTCTTTAGATGGGTGGTCAAAATATGGTTTTAAAAAATTCTTCCTACATTTCCCTTTCTCCAAATTTTTTCCATGTATTAATTACCTTCCTAATAACAAAGTAAGATTCATTTTTAAAAAGATGTTATTCATCATTTGACAGAGAGAGACATGGAGAGAGGGAACACATGTAGGGGAGAGTGCCAGAGGGAGAGAAGCAGGCTCACTGCTGAGCAGGAAGCCCAATGCAGGGCTCCATCCCAGGACCCTGGGATCATGACCTGAGCTGAAGGCAGACACTTAACTGACTGAGGCACCCAGGGCCCCAGATTCATTTCTTTTCAAGGGGAATAGGAAAAAAAAGTGGGCCCAGGAAGCCTGGGAGGTAGCACATTCGTCACATCAGGTACAGCTGATAACCCGGGGCATAGGGGACCCTAGGCTCAAGAAGGGACTTTTGCCAAACATTCTGGCCTCCCAGAAAGCCAGCTGCCTTCAGGGTAGGGCCTGAGGGCAGGGACATGGAGGCTGCTGGGTCCTCCAAGCTTTCCCAGTCCGGGTACTGATTAGAGATAGGGCCAGCTGGCGCTCACCGCCCAAGACAACCGTGATTCATTCATCCCTCTTGCCCAGAATGTGAACTAGCTGTCTGCTCTTGGCTCTCTAAACCCACCCAGCCAGACAGCCCCTGGGGACTGAAAGAAGCAGAACCCCGCCCACTGTGGGCGGAGTTAGAGGGACCAACAGGGATTTAAAAGAACCTTGGTGTGTGTGAACCAGGAAGTAGGTGGAAGGAAGAGAAATACATCCACCCATCCCTGTTCCTGGGTCCACTGCTCTATCGGAAGCTCCTTCGGGCCCAGAACTTTTTGTCTGGCATCTCCGCCCTGCAGCCCTGATTATAGGGTTGTCTGCCTTGTAGAGACTTCATAAATATTCGTTCATTGGATGACCCAAGAGCATCCTATCATTTAGGCAAACAGCTTATTTGAGGTGTGGTGCATTCGTCTTGGGAAATCACCAAGAGGCTGGAAAGTTACAGCACTAGGCAGAGGACTGGCGGTAGGAGATCTTAGATGGGGGAGCTGGAAAGGATGTAAGGCTCATCACGGAATCCCCTATATCCTTCCATCCAGCCGTACTCCCACACAGCTGCCCCCCAGGGCAACTACTCCCCAGCTGGACGCCCCCTCCCACCCCGAGAACCTGGAGGAAAACACAGGGCAGTGAAGGACAGCATGAATCCTTCCACAGTCCGATTCGGGTTGGCTGGACTATCCCTCCCATTCAAGTACTAACCAGGCCCCACCCTGCTTAGCTTCCGAGATCAGACGAGATCGGGCGTGTTCAGGGTGGTATGGCCGTAGACTGGCTGGAATATCCCTGATGTGTGAGTCCTAGCTCTGCCACTTAAGAGCCAAGTGACCTTGGGGAAGCCAGTTATCCGATAGTCAATGTAGCCAACAGAGTACAGAATAATTATATAGGATAGATGTCGTTTTTAAGAATTCAGCTTTTGAGGGGCACCCGGGTGGCTCAGTGGGTTAAGCCTCTGCTTTCAGCTCAGGTCATGATCTCAGGGTCCTGGGATCAAGCCCATATCAGGCTCTCTGCTCAGCAGGAAGCCTGCTTCCCCCTCTCTCTCTGCCTGCCTCTCTGCCTACTTGTGATCTCTGTCAAATAAAATAAATGAAATCTTTTTTTAAAAAATTCAGCTTTTGAGTTCTTCCCAATCTGACACAAGTCATCTCATTCCCACACCAACCTATGATGAAGGAACTACTCTTCTCCCCATTTATAGACAAAAGAAGCCCAGATTCAGAGAGGTTTGGTTCATTTCCTGCAGTCACAGGTTAGTAAGTGGCGGAGCCGGGATCGGAACCAGGTCTGATCACTCTATTACCTAGGTTCTGTCAGCAGGCCAAGCTGCCTTCCGTTCACACCTACCTGCAAGGCATGGCTGAGAGGCTCAGGAATGGGCTCCTGTATAGGAACTCCAACGCACAGTGCGTGGTGGGCTGGTGGTGAAGATGGTCACAGGGCCAGGAGAGGGGAAGGGACTGGAAAATTTCATGACCACCTACCACGCCTGCCTCTGTCCCATAACCTCCTCAGCTCCTGTGAGGGTGGTTGGCCCTCGGGCGGCCCATCCCTCTGGAGGTGGGCAGGAAGGAATTTTCCCTGCTCTGGAACCAAGAGTGGTTTCACAACGAGGGCTGTGTCTCATGGGCTCTCTGTGTCACCCATTCCATCTACCCATCTGCTGACAAGGTCAAGCGCTCAGCACAGTGCCAAGCCCCTGCCGCCATTGGGGCTGCCTATCTGCAGGGCCCTAAGGAAAGAGAGTCTAACTAGAGAAAGGCCTCTTTCAGCTACTACTGGATGTAAATAAGCACAGGTGAGAGGTCACATGCCACATTGGCTGCTGACTGACCCCACCACACGACTCACTACACATTTGACATGGTTACTGAACAATTTCTGAGCGGGGCTGGGTGGCACACCGGTCAGCCTACATGGGCTCCGGAATCAGACAGGTCTGGGTTGGAAGCTGGTGCTGCTCTTCCTCATTGGGTAACATTCCCTGAATCACTTCAACCTTCTGAGTTGCAGCTGTCACATCTGTCAGCTGTAAAATGGGGCTAATGGGAGCTGCTCACAAGGATTTCTGTGAAAAGCAGAGAGGTGATCACTCATGGGCTTTGGCACAGTGCCTGGCACAGAGTAGGTACTTCGTAAATGTGCCTGTGTGTGGCCGGTGCCGGTGCTCCTGGGGTCGGGGGAAGGAAATAGGATGAGTAACAAAAAGCTTTGTCTCTGAGGATCACACATTCAATAGGAGAGGCGGAAAAGTCCAGAGCGATACTATAATGATGACTGTGTATAACATACTGTATATCGTTTAATCCTTGTCCAAGATAAGGCAACAAAAAAAGTTGCAGAGGCAGGATTTGAACCCAGGTCTGGCTTATTAAATGAAAGAATGTGTGTGTGTGTGCATGAGAGAGAGAGAGAAGAGGGGTTGGGGGTGATTGACAGAGAGAATAAGAATAGGAAAGATTGGTTTATTTGGAGAAAAAGGATTAGATCCAAAGTCAGGAGACCTATGAATGAATATTTCTTTTGGATCAATTTCCCTGGTGGCTATGTATTAGGAAACAAACAAAAAGCTTTTGATAAAGTAGTACGTCAAAAATGTGTTGTGCACATGTCAAGTTGATAATTCTTACATATAATGGAAGAAACTGAAACAAAATGTGGTCTTATAGATAGAAAGTTACAGACCCAAGATCTGAAACTTGGTCCAATTTTTTGTTTAAATAAGAATTGTGTATATACAAGTAATACAACACGACGTTTTTATATACACAGTGCAATGATTACCACAGTCAAGCTAATTAACATATGCATCTCCTCATATAGTATTTTTGGTGTGTGTGGTAAGAGTGCCTGAGATCTATTCTTAGCAAATTTCTGGTATACAATATAGTATTATTAATCAAAATCACTTTGCTGTACATTAGATCTCTAGAACTTACTTGTTTTATCTAATTGCAACTCTCCAATTTCCCTCATCTCCCCGCCCCCACCCTGGCAACTACTGTTCTACTCTCTGCGTCTATGAATTTAACTTTTTTAGATTCCACATATAAGTGAAATCATACAGTAGTTTTCTTTATGTGTTTGGCTTATTTCACTTAGCATAAAGTCTTCCACGTTCATCTATGTTGTTATAAATGACAGACCTTCTTTTTTAAGGTTGATCAATATTCATATATGGATATATAAAAATCACTTTATCCATTTGTCTGTCAACCCACACCTAGGTTATTTCTACATCTTGGCTATTGTAAATCATGTTGCAATGCACAGGGGTGTGCAGATAACCCTTCACGGTACTGATTTCATCTCCTTTGCATATATAACCAGAAGAGGAATGACTGTATCATATGGTAGTCCTATTTTTAATTTTTTACAAGATTTTATTTTGAGAGAGAGAGAGAGCACAAGGGGAGGGGCAAATGGGAAGGGAGATGGACAAGCAGATTTCCCACTGAGCAGAGAGCCCAAAGCAGGGCTTGATCCCATAACCCTGAGAACATGACCTGAGCCAAAACCAAGAGTCCAATGCTCAACTGACTGAGCCACCCAACTGAACTTACACTTTTAATTTTTTTAAAAGATTTATTTATTTATTTAATTTTTAGAATGAGAGAGAGAGAGAGAAAGAGAGAGCATGAGCAGAAAGAAGGGCAGAGGGAGAGAATCTTTCAAGTGTACTCCCAACTGAACGAGGAGCCCAATATGGGGCTTGGTCCCCCAACCCTTGAGATCATGACCTGAGCTGAAACCAAGAGTCAGACCCAGAACCCAGTGAGCCACCCAGGTGCCCCATCCACTTTTAATTTCTTGAGGAACCTCCATACTGTTTTTCATAACAGCTATGGCTATTTACATTCTCACCAATACAGTGTACAAAGTTTCCCCTTTTCTCTACATCCTCACAAAACTCATTTTTATCTTTTTGAAAACAGCCATCCTGACCAAACCTTTCACCAATGATTAGTGATGCTGAACACCTTTTTTATTTGCCTTTTGGTCATCTGTAGGTCTTCTTTCTATAAGGTGTACTTAGGTCTTTTGCTCACTTGAAATCCAGGTCTGTTTTGTATGTATGAGTTTTTAATGTTTTTTTTTTGTATTAACCCCTTATCAGAGATATGATTTGCAAATATTTGCCCCCAATCTGTAGGTCACCTTTTCATTTTGTTGTTTCCTTTGGTGTGCAGAAGCACCTTAGTTTGTTGGAGTCCCGCTGGTTATTGCTGTTTATCTGCCTCCGACACTCTGACCTCAGTCTGTGCTCTCCCCCATGGATGATGCCACGCTACCAGCCTTGAAGGATGGGAAATTCACATGTCTGCCAATGTCACAAAAGGCTGACCAATCATTCATTGCTCATCACTCCTTTTGGGGGAATTGATGGAGTTGTACAACAGTAGTGGTGTCTCCGGGGTGATCTAATCATGACACTAGGCAGCAAAGCCATCAAGAGAAAATGCTTTCAGCAAGCCAGCCTGTATTTATGACCTACCGTGTGTTGAGCACTAGGCTAACCCGTCAGCACATAGCATCATGCTCTTCCTACACTTCCACGTTTGTGAGGAGCCAAGGCAAGAGCCCACCAAATATCCAACAGCACAAGACTCTAATCAGAAGCCAGCTTTTATTTTGAACCCTAGTTATTAAGGTCTTGGAAATCAGGGGAGACTAGCTGGCTCAATCGAGAAGTATGCAACTCTTGGTCTCAGGGTCTGAGTTCCAGCCCCATACTTGGTGTAGAGACTACTAAAACATAAATAAATCAACAACAACATCAACAAAGATCTTGGCGTCATACAGAGCTGGGTTCGAAACTAGGTTCTGATACTCCAGGTCTGTTGTGATTTTGAGCCAGCCACTTGACGGCTCGCAGCCTGCGGTATGGAGGTAGGGGGAACCTACTCCGTGATGAGGGCTGATGCCGCCTGCTCCCACGTTGCGCCAGGACAGGGGGTGGGTTTCAGGACCACTCAGGGGAAGCACGACAGCCACGTGGTTAAGAACAGGCTATGCAGCATATCAAAAACTGAATGTGAACTCTTCCATCCCAGCGGCATGACCCGGGGCAGGTCACTCAACTTCTCAGAGCACTGTTTCGTGTAATAAAAGAAAGCGGTGACAGGAAGCAGGTGGGGCTCGTGAAAGACCAGAAAAGAGGAAGCCAGGCCAGGGAAGAGGAGTAGCAAATCCCTACGGACGTGGCCGCACACGGGCACCCGTGAGACCGTCGGCCAGACTAACGCAGAGAATCTGGCGGATGCTAGCAGACTCCTCACCACCTGGTAGGAGACTCCCATAGCAGCACCTTCTCTTCCAGAGACAGGGACAGAGGCCCAGAGGCACGACGCTTCCGGAGCCCTGATGGTGAATTTCCGGTCCCAGGGTGCACCGCGTAGCGTACGCCCCATGGAAGGCTCTGATTGGCTTATCGTCCAACCCTATTCGGCAGAGCCTCACGCCCACAGCCTCCTGGTTCCACCTTGACCCAGTTCGCTGAGGTGGGGTGGCGGGGCGGCTCGGCCGGTGGGTCTGTCCCAAGACACAGCCAGCAGGGAGCCACTGCCAACAATTTTCTGTGCTGCGAGAGTGAGAGTTCACAGGCTGAGCTGGCGCATATGCCTGACTTAACGTGCCACCTCCTCGGGGTCATTTGATCCACGGATGGATTCGAGTCCATCCTTCATGTACATATTTATTAGACGTTGGCCAGGGTGTATGGTCCATGGCCCTGGAGCAGCATTTGTGTACCCACTCCAGGACCAAGGTGGTTGGGACCAAGGAAATTACTTCCTTTGCTCATCAATTAGAAACCTAGCTAGGACTTTGATGGATGCCATCGCTTAAGGACCAGGAAGAACATCAATAGGATGCAGGTGAAACCCGTGTCTACAAAGAGCGACTGCTTCCTTGGAGAGAGAAAGAGACATATGCAGAAGCATAATACAAATTGGAAAGGATCTGTGCCTCAAAAGAGATGAAGACAGGGTGCTATGCGACTCAGGGAAGGCTTCATGAAGTAGCACTGGAACTCTAGATCAAGGAGGAAGGAGCAGATGACTCCTTAAGATAATGCCACTCCGGCCATCATTGAGTGTTGGGGGCGAGCTCTCTCTCTTTCTCTGTCTCTCTCTCAGCAGGAGGCAGGGGAGTACAAATGGTTAGAAGCACGGGTCTTGGAATCAGTCCACTGGTCTCAAATTTCCATTCTTTAGTTTCCTACCTCTGTGACCTTCCCCCACCTACCTCCTGGGGTTATAAGGTTCGAATGAGAGTGGTTATTACTAATTCTGAAATGGATAATCCCATGCCCACGAACCCACACAGCACAAACTAAAGAAGCCACAATATCAGGGCTGGAACTGCAGATCCTTCACTTTCCCAGACACCATCCCATTCCCCAATGGCCTACGATGCTTGTATGATAAGGAGAGATGATGAAGCATGCAGACTGTGTTTACTCAGCCTCATACCCAACTGCTCAATGGTGACCCTGGGTGATGCAGAGAAGGCTCGGGGGACGTCCTGAAGCTATTTCCTTTCTTGCTCTGACATGTGTCAGGTTTATGATGCTGTTGGTGAGTATGCCCTGACCTTCTTGCAGGCCTTGATCTGGTGCTGACCTTTCACTGGATGCAGTGGACCCCTTCAGTGGTTGAGGAAGAGAGAGGCTGACTCCTGCCCTCTATGGCCTATCATTAAGAAGGGGTCAACACTGAGAGACATGCAAATGTTTCCAATCCTTTAATTCTCCATGTTTCTTAATTCCTTCCGCAAGCATCTGAGGAGCAGGGGAGTCCTCTGGTGTGACCCTAGCCCTTCCCCAATTTAGGCTCTAGTTTCATGATTGGTTGGCACTCCCCTTCTAGTTGTTGTATGTCACCATATTGTCATCAGTAAGAGAGTTAATTAATTAATTTTTTAAGTAGGCTCCACACCAGAGCTGAGATCGAGAGTTGGATGCTTAATGGACTGAGCCAGTGGGTTCCCCAGTAAGAGATGTATTTTACAGCCCCAGCAAGGAAAGAGTTATTGGGCCCCACTCTGCATTTTGTGGCTGCCTTTATCTTAATGCTAACCCCAAAGCAATCATCTCTGCCTTTGTCCTCTGTGCTCCTCAAGGACCAGCTCTGTTTCTGATTTGTTGCTGTGTTCCCAGAATTAAGCACAAGGCTGCGTACAGAGTACCATGTGAATATTTGAGCAGGGTATGGACAGATGACACAGTTCATTCATTTGGGCCTAGATTCTGGGGAACCTACTTCCCAACAGGAAACTGTCCCAATAAGATTTCAGCCTCTGACTGGCTCTAGGCTGTTGGCTGAAATTCCCCCATTAGATAATACATCTTTTGGGGTTTATCATTGCTTTCCATGGCCTCTTAGAGTTTGAATTCTCTTTTAAAATCAGTTGGTCAGTGGTTTTTCATCTGGGATCTGGAAAGGTTTCAAGAGGTTCACCAAGCCCCCGAAACTGTATGCAGAATTTTCACAGGTGAGAGGGTACTGTTTTCCAATGGCAAGGGTTACCACTAGCTTTCATCAGATTTCAAGAGGGGTCTGGGACGGGAAGAGGTGAAGAGGTACAGTCAGGACCTGGAGACTCTCTGAAGTCCCAGAACATCAATGTCCCCCCAACTTTTTTTTTCCCCCCCCAACTTTTATTTCACCCATCTTGTCATTGATAGAGTGGGGAGAGCAGAACTTGCCTGATAGGGTCCTTGTCACGATTCAGTGCGTTTTTGAGGTCAGATAAATTAGATTGGCTCTACTATGTCTCACTTAAATTTTAAAAAATTTCCATTGCTCTTAAATACTGGTCATGGTCCTCTTTCTCCTCACAAGCCTGGCTTCTTCCCACTGTGGGATCTTTGCACTTCCCTTTCCCTCTTCCAGAAGTGCTTTCTCAGATAAGCCTCTTCGCCTAGATAATTCCTGCTTATCCTTCAGATCTCTGCTCAACTATCCGTTCTTCAAGGATGGCTATCCTGACCTCCTTGATCTAGAACTAGATCAGAACCTTCCTTCATGTGCTCTTAGAGTTCTGTGAACTGCATCTCTCTGCTGCAGTAATTTTGTGATTTTATATCGATTCCTGTGATTCCTGAACAGATGTCTGGCACCACCCCTGGACTGTGGGCTCCAGAAAGGCAGGAACCACACCTGTTTCCCCTTCCATTTTACTCCAGCACCTGCTACAAGGAGTGCACGTATTAGGCACTAAATAACGTGTGTCAGGAACAACAAAACCGTCTTGTTTTTGCATACTGGAACAACCCCAGCTGCAACAGTTTCTCAAATGCTTTTTTATTTTTTAAAAATATTATATTTATTTATTTGACAGACAGAGATCACAAGTAGGCAGGAAAGCAGCAGAGAGAGAGGAAGAAGCAGGCTCCCTGCTGAGCAGAGAGCCTGATGCGGGGCTTGATCCCAGGACCCTGAGATCATGACCTGAGCCGAAGGCAGAAGCTTTAACCCACTGAGCCACCCAGGCGCCCCTCACATGCTTTTTTATTGTTTCTGTAGAGTTCCCCAGGGGGCTTGTTCACCTGGATGGAGTGCGATGATCATTCTGGGCGTGGACTCTGGAAACACACTGCCCGAGTTCAAATTCGGCTCTATGACTGAGCCTGAACCATATGGCCCTGAGAAGTTTTATTTATTCTCTCTGTGCCTTGGTTTTCCACATCAATAAAATGGGGGTGGAATATAGCACCTACTTCAGAGGGTGGTTGTGAAGATTTGCCAAATTCACATACAGAAACCCTGACAGGTAAAGGGTTCTGGAAGTGGGACCTGACAGTGGCCAGCATACAACAGGCTTCCTGGTCTCTTTTTAGCTTCCTCAGGTTGGGCGTCAGGAGACATGCGAGGGGCTGAGGAAAAGGCAGCCCTGCCCAGTGCCCACCGAGACCCGTCATGGCCAGCCCTGCAGTGAGCATGCTTGACCATTGTGCTCACCAGTCATCAGTAAGACACCAAGTAGTCTGATTCAGCGGTGTGTTCCTTCCAGCCCGTTCCAGCTCTCAAGAGCCGGTGTGCGCTTCTCTTCCTAACTGTGTTTTGTGATGTCAGATTGGTAGCTTAAAACCAGGCACAGAGGGAGTCTTTACAACACAGACATCAGCAAATGCTACAAATCAGAGCCTTTTTTGTCCCTCCTGGACAAAAATGTTGTTAAACACTTAGCTTCCCACCCGTGCCCCATCTATATCCTGTGCTCACTCCGGAAAGATCATCGTGGTGTTTCCAAAGGGCCATGGGGTGCATATTACTCCAGTTGTCTTTAGCAAACCAGACAGCTGAGCCGCGGGCGTTGGCCAGCCACAGAGACAAGGCCTTGGGACCATCTCAGCCACCCGGAGCCCGAAGCACTAGTTAGCCGCTGCTTTGAGATCCTCAGGGGACCAGTCAGGTGACGAAATCACAGCAGTCTCCTAGACCAGCCAGAGGGTCTGCGATGGGCACTGTGGCATGACGGGCCCAGCCCAGCACTAGCTCTCTGGGCTTGGTTGCCTGTACCGTGGGCGAGTCAGTTCTGTCTGCGCCTCCGTTCCCTAAGGAAGGAAAGGAAGAGGCATTGAGCAAGGTCCCTAAAGTTTCATTTTAAGAATCAATCTCTTTCAAAGTGCTGACTCGGCTCTGGATCTGTCCTTGTGGCCTTAGCCAAGTTCCTTCATCTTTCTGAGGCCTCAGTTTCTGCATCTGTAGGTGAGAAGAATTGTTTTGAGGTGTAAGTGAATTGTTGAAGTCATGCTCCTTGCCCTCAAGGGGTCCCAGTCTTTTTTTTTTAATTTTTTATTTTTTAATTAACATATAATGTATTATTAGCCCCAGGGATACAGGTCTGTGAATTACCAGTTTACACACTTCATAGCACATACCTTCCCCAAAGTCCATAAACCCACCACCCTCTCCCTAGCCTCTTCTTCCCAGTAACCCTCAATTTGTTTTGTGAGATTAAGAGTCTCTTATGGTTTGTCTCCCTCTTGATCCCATCTTGTTTCATTTATTCTTTTCCTAACCCCCAACCCCCACCACATTGTCTCTCAACTTCCTTATATCAGGGAGATCATATGATAATTGTCTTTCTCTGATTGACTTATTTTGCTAAGCATAATACCCTCTAGTTCCATCCACATCATCACAAATGGCAAGATTTCATTTCTTTTGATGGCTGCATAGTATTCCATTATATATATATATATATATATATATATATATATATATATGGGTCCAAGTCTTATTGGAGACATAAAATATACCCACTCAGATCCATGAAAGATGAGTTTCCCAAAGTGGGATTTAGGAAATGGTTTTGGTCGGCATGCAGACTCTTATTTTCTATGTTAATAATTGCATACATATGCATTTATTTTATGGTGTTTCAGGGGATAAAAGCCATAAATAGCAATCCACACCCAAGAGTTCATGGATACTATTGCTAAGAATAACAAGACATTTTTTAAGTGAATTGTGTTACATCTAACTTAAAGAAAAATGTTCAGTACGTTAAAGTACAGGTCGTGGGGGAAATCTCAGGAAAAAAGATTCATGAATACTGAAATCAAAAGTTCTTCCCAAAGTGAAGGCTCCTGCCTCCTTTGATTCTGAAGCTCTGTGACAATAGGTAGAAGTTGCAAGGTAAACTCAAGCTTCACATATGGAAGACCTCAGCAGCAATCCACGGGGGAAGGACTTCAATGGGGAGGGTCTCCTAGAAAGCCTGGTAGGCAGTTTGGCAGGATTGTTCTAGAAGCCAGCAGATCATGTAAGTGCTTTGGGCTGGAAGCAACAGAAACCATGCCTCCAAGTGGCTTAAATTAAGAGGGACTTTTTATGGGCCTCATAATTGAATGTCGGGCTAGTTCTATAGCAGTCCCACGATGTCTTCAGGGTCCTGTTTGTCTCTCTGATCTGTGGTGTACAAAGCTGACCCCATCTAATTCTCCTCTTATAGCCATTGAAGGATGGCTGCCTTTTGGATGCAACCCTCCTCAGGCCACAGCTAGAGAAAGAGAAAGGTCCTCTTACCAACCATCAAACCAAAGTTCTTCCTTTAAGTCTGACTGGGACAATTTGGGTCACTCCCCCATCCCTGAACCAATAACCTTTGCCAGAGAAATGGTGTTCTCTGCTCTGTTTAAGCCCGAATTTCTGAACTAGTCACTGGAGATGGGATCACCAGGAATGTCCTGAACTAAACTGTACAGAGGTAAACTTCCCTGACTGTATTTTTGCTGCTCTGGAGGAGGAAAGGAACAGTTGGACAGGTATCCTCAGCACTCACTATCATCATCATTGTAACAGGGATTGTGAGAAGGCCACCAAATTCATTTCCTTTTCTTTCTGAGCACACAGCTGGACTACACTTCCCAGACTCCCTTGCAGTCAGGTATGGCCATGTGACAATTCCAGCCAATAGAATATGGGCAAAAGTGATGTGTACCATTTAGCTGTCTGGAAGAGGAAATGTTTCTAAGGCTAAGGTTGGCAAACTTCTTTGGTAAAGAGCCAGATAACAAGTATTTTAGGCTTTATAGGACATCTACAATCTCTTTTGCATACTCTTTTTTCTCCTTCCCCCTTCTCCCCTCTCCCCTCCTCCTCTTCTTCATGACACTTTGGAAATGAAAACCCATTCTTAGGTTTAAGGCTATAGAGAAACAGATGGCTAGCTGAGTTTGGTTCACAGGTATATAGTTTGCAACCTCTATTCTTGGGTGACGCTTGGACCCACATGTTGAAGATGACAGAAGCACAAGGTGGAAGGAGTCTAGATCCCCAAACCACTGCATGGAGGTAAATCCCCAAATAGGAGTCCCCTCATTGACTATAACTGGAATGAAGAGAAAACATTTTTTAAATTATTTTTTATTATTAAGGTAAAATAAGCATAACATATAATTTACATTTTAACTATTTTTTTAAAGATTTATTTATTTATTTGAGAGAGTAAGTGTGTGAGTGGGGAGAAGGGGAGAGATAGAATCTCAAACAGGCTCCCCCCGCAGAGGCTGACATAGGGCTCGATTTCATGACCCTGAGATCATGACCTGAGCTGAAACCATGAGTTGGATGATCAACGAACAGCCACCTAGGTGCCCCTTAACTATTTTTTTTTTAATTTTTACTGCTTTTGGATTTTTTTTAAATTTATTTATTTATTTATTTATTTGACAGAGATCACAAGCAGGCAGAGAGGCAGGCAGAGAGAGGGGTGGGGGGAAGCAGGCTCCCCGCGGAGCAGAGAGCCCGATACGGGGCTCAATCCCAGGACTCTGAGATCATGACCTGAGCCGAAGGCAGCGGCTTAACCCACTGAGCCACCCAGGCGCCCGCCTCTTAACTATTTTTAAGTATACAATGTTGTGGCATTAAGTAGATTCACATTGGTGTTCAACCACTATCTATCCCCAGAACCCTTTTCATCTTGCAAAACTGAAATTCTGTCCTCTTTAAATAATAACTGGCTGTTCCCACTCCCCCAGTCCTGGCCACCACCATTCTACCTTCTGTCTCTATGAATTTGACTACTCTAGATACTTCATACAAATGGAATAGTGTAGTATTTGTGTTTTTGTACCTGGGTAATTTCACTTTGCACCATGTTTTCAAGTTCATTCAAGGTGTAGCAGGTATCAGAATTTCCTTCCTTTTTAAGGCTAATACTAATACCCCTTTGTATGTATAAGCCACAATGTTGTTTATCCATTCATCTGTCAGTGGTCATTTGGGTTGTTTCTACTTTTTGGCTGTTGTGTATAACACTGCTTTAAAAACTGGTGTACAAATGTCTGTTAAGAATTCCTGCTTTTGATTCTTTAAGGTATATTCCCAGAAGGAAAATAACATTTATTGTTTTAAACTTCTGAAATTTCTAAGGTTTATTGATTGGAGGAAGTTTTGACAAATGCAGTTGTCATCATTGTCATCATCATCTAAAACATCTCTGAGCACTTACTGTGTGCCAAGTACTAAATGAAAGACTTTATATAAATTTTGTTAGGTTATGTGATTTAATTTATACAACATCCCAGTAAAAAACCTGAAGCTTGGAGAAGTTAAATCAATTGTCTAAAACTACATAACAAAGAAGCCATCATCTCTGCACTCGAGAAGCTCCCAGGTAGTGGGGGAGACAGAAAACAAACCAGATCATTTGAACACAGCATGATACATGCTGGACAAAACTGAAAATGTTTTGGAAGTCTTTAGCTGAGGGCAAAATGCTGTAGGCAGTGGTCAGAGAAGGCTCCCCAGAGGATGTAATGTCTAAGCTAAGTCCCAAGAAAGGAGGAGGCATTGGTCTAACTAAAGGTTGAGAGAGAGGGCTTAGACAGACAGATCTGCATGTGCAAAGGCCCGGAGGTGAGTGAGAGAGAACATAATTTATCTGCAATGCTGCCAGATGAGGCCAGATCCCAACCCACAGCTGTGGGAGCTAAAGCCTGTGTTTAGCTGTAGTGTTGTCTTGCCTCCCTGGAATGGGGAAGAGGGACAGGAATGAGAAAGAGTGGACAACAGCCTCTGAGATCCCTCCCAAGCCTGAGGCTGTAGTTTCATGATGGCCTGAACCAACTCCTTCAAATGCCTTCACCATCATTCTCAGAAAACGGACAATAAGAGATCCCCACACCACACCCTCTGGTCTTGACATCGTAAGTGTTCTGTGAATTCATGTGCACACATGAGCTCACTCCATCTGTGAGATGCCATTTGTGAGTGCGAGTGTGTCTGAGTGTGTAATTTTTCCTCACATTTTGAAGGTTGTGAGAAAGGTCCAAGGGGTCACGCTAGGGCTTTATCCTCCTTTTTGGAGTTTGGGACAGGCGGGCAGCTTCCTGGCCTCTTGTCTTGGTTGCTTTTCCTCTTTGGCCCCTTCTCAATTCTGCTCAGCCTCGCCTCGGGCCAGTGCATGGGCTCCTCTTCCCTTCTACTGGCAGGTTTTGGGAGCTGCCACCAGACTGTCCCAGCCTTCCCAGTCCCCGGGGGATGACCACTGAGACTCCTTGAGGGCTTGGTAGTCTCAGCTACTGTTCTGAGGGCTGGTCCACATGTCAGCTCTTTTAATCTCACAGCTCTGTATGCCAGACATTGTTAATAGCCTGATTCCTTCCTGCTTTAGAAATAATGAAACTAAAATTCATATAGGACAGCTGACTTGTCCAAGGTAAAGTTCACATCAGGCTGTCCGACTCCAGTTTGGGTTCTGAACCAACCTGCTGTCCTTCCTCAGCAGGGTCCCTTGGATTAGAGTGGGGTCAGAGGAGGAATATGTGAGGGAAAAGGAAGCTTTAGAGTTTGACAGTCAGGAATCAGAGCCCCCCGGCCCCCTTCCTCCATGAACCTGTATTGCTTAAGCTCTCTGGGCCGCAGTTTCCTGATCTGTAGAGCAGTGACTGTAAAGAACTTCTCATGGGCTGTTGTGACCATTACATGAGAAGCACAAGCAAATACCCGCACACAACATGCACTCACACACGGTGGCCTTTCCTAAGGATAATGCCTTCATCCAGTCAGGACTTGCACAAGATGGCATCCCAGATCTAGGCCATTTGCTGGCAAATAGTCTTGGGGACAGAAGCCAGCATGATGTTATGGAAAATTCTCTAGACAAAGAATTAGGGGCCTGAATTTAAGCTTCATTTCTGTCACCTATTTGCTGTGGGCAGATACTCCTTGTCCCTAAGCTAGAGGGTCCTTCCCCATAAAGTGGGGATAAGGGGACTTGTCTGGACTGGATAATCCAAGATTAGTCCCAGCTCTGACATTCTGGGGTTCCTTGAGGTGGGACAGACTCATTTAGTCATTCAACAACCATTCCAAGTCCCTACAGTGGAGATAGCACTGCAGGAAATAAAACATCTAGGGGACAACTTGTCTTCAGGAAAGGGGAAGAAATTTGCTGGGAAATGATTATTTCTTGCCATTCAAATCTATGTGCAAGTGGATAGCCATAAGCAAAAAACAAAGAAAACCAAAAATCTTCCATTCATACCATATGTATAAAAGTGAACTCGTACTGAAGAGAGCAGGTATCTGGCCTGTGAACAGGCATCTTCGTTTCACATCCAATGAAAGAGCAATTTAAAAATGAGTGATGTTGAGAAGGACAAGAAAGTTTTTGTTCAGAAGTGTGCCCGGTTCCATACACTGGTGAAGGGAGGTGAGCACAAGATTGGGCCAAATCGCCATGGCCTATTTGGGTGAAAGACAGGTCAGCCATCCATATTTTCTTACATGGATGCCAACAAGAACAAAGGCATCACCTAGGGAGAGGAGACACCAATGGAGCATTTGGAGAATCCCAAGAAGTACATCCCTGGAACAAAAATGATCTTCACTGGCATTAAGAAGACAGGGGACACTGCAGACTTGATAGCTTATTTCAAAAAGTCTACTAAGGAGGGGCGTCTGGGTGTCTCAGTCGGTTGGGCGTCTGCCTTCAGCTCAAGTCATGATCCCGGGGTCTTGGGACTGAGTCCCACATCCATTTCCCTGCTCTTCAGGGAGCCTGCTTCTTCCTCTCTTTCTCCCTGCCACTCCCCCTGCTTGTGTTCTTTCTCTCTCTGTCAAATAATTAAATAAAATCTTAAACAAAGAAAAGCTACTAAGGAGTAATAGCTTATTTATTACAAAACAAAAATGTTTCATGTCTTTTTAAATATGTGCCATATTTAAATTGATCTCATCTATCAGAATTCAGATCATGACTAGCTGATAGAATATTTCTTTTGGACAGGACTGATTTAAATAAGATTGGCTTGTGGTTAAATGCACGTGATCAGCTTTCTGAACTTTGCTAGGAATTCTGGTTCAGCAAGTGCTGTCACTCTTTTCCCCTTCTGAAGGTATGATTGGAATTGATTAGTAATGTTCAGCTGTTCCCAGAGATTGTAAATGCCAGCTCTAAACCTATAGGAGATTGGTTTCAAATTAGATTTATATAACTGGTTATATTAATATATGTCTTAATATATTATATATTTTGTAATAATTTAGATTATATTTCACATTCAATATATTATATATTATATTTCACAATATATTATATATATATATATATTTCATATATCAGTGTCTCAGAGAACAGCAACACTCTGCTCTGTTTCAAGGTGTGTTCATTAGCCTGTTAATCATGAGGGCTGGAGATTAGCTGGCAATGTCCACTTTCTCTTTGTGGTCTTAACACTGCCACTTTAACTCGCATTCCCTGCATCAAAAATGTTGCTTTTTACCTCATGAAAGGCATTTTAGTGTGGCTTACGTATCATATTAAATAAAGAATATTTAGGGGCGCCTGGGTGCTCAGTGGGTTAAAGCCTTTGCCTTTGGCTCAAGTCATGATCCCAGGGTCCTGGGATCGAGCCCCACATCGGGATGTCTGTTCAGTGGGGAGCCTGCTTCCTCCTCTTTCTCTGCCTACTTGTGATCTCTGTCTGTCAAATAAATAAATAAAATCTTTAAAAAAGAAAGAAAGAAATAATATTTAGCACTTAGTACATTTTGTAGATGATCAATAAGTTCAGATGCTTTTAAAATTCAGTGTGAGGAGATATGGCAGCAAACTTGGATTGTGAATATTTTACTAAGTCAGACTAAGTTATAATTCAGGACTATCTTCTAAGCAGCTATTCAAAGACAAAACTGTAGAGTTACCATATACATATGATTGGTAATGGTGCTTCTGCCAACTCGTTAGAAGGATTGGAGGAAATATATCAGCACAAATTTGTAAATTACGTGATAAGGCTTAAGATAACTAAAAACAAAATCACATATCAAAATAAAAATTAACTCATACTGGATCAGAGACCTAAATGTAGAACTTAAAACTGTAAGACTTCTTTTTTTTTAAGATTTATTTTTTAATTTGAGGTGGGGGAGAGGCAGAGGGAGAGAGAGAGAGAGAGAATCCCAAACAGACTATGGATATGGTCCATATCCATATGGACCCAATATGGAATTGGAATATGGAGCCCAATGCAGGGCTTGATCTCATCATCCTGAGATAATAACCTGAGCCAAAATCAAGAGTCAGATGCTTAAACAATCCACCCTGGTGTCCCCAAACTATAAGACTTCTTATACTTGATCTTAGCTAAAAGGCCACGAAGTGATCCAAAACTATAAGACTTCTTAAAGAAAACTTTAGGGGGGCACCTGGATGGCTCAGTCGGTTAAGTGTTTGCTTTCTGCTCAGGTCATAATCCTTGGGTCCTGGGATCATAGTCCTGTGTCAAGCTCCCTGCTCAGTGGGGAGGGGAATCTGCTTCTCCCTCTGCCCCTCCCCTTGCTTGTACATTCTCTCTTTCTCTCTCTCTCTCTAGCTTGCTCTCTTCCAAATAAATAAATAAACTCTTAGAAAGAAAAGAAGAAAGGAAGGAAGGAAGGAAGGAAAGAAAGAAACATTAGGAAAAATCCTCTATTATCTTGGATCTGTGAAAGATTTCTTAGATACAAAACCCCCAAACCATAAAATGAAAATTGATCAGTTGGATTCCATACATATTAAAGATTTTTGCTCTTCAAAAACCACCAAGAGAATGAAAAGACAAGCCACAAAATTAAATAAAATGTTTGTAAACAACAACCAAAAATTAACTTGTTAAAAATAATAAATTAGGGGTACCTGGGTGGCTCAGTCAGTTAAGCATCTGCCTTCGGCTCAGGTCATAATCTCAGGGTCCTGAGGTCGAGTCCCGCATTGGGCTCCCCACTCGGTGGGGAGTCATCTTCTCCCTCTGAGTCACTCCCCTCTCATGCTCTCTCTTACTCTCTCTCTCAAATAAATAAATAAAATTCAAAAAGTAAAATAAAATAAATGACATAGAATCAAAATAAATAAAAACAAAAAGTTTTAAAATATAACAAATAAAATTCAAGCAATAAAATGTTTGCAAATCAAGCATCTGATAAGAAACTTTTTGTCAAGAATTTATCAATGCTTAAAACTCAATAATAGGAAAATAGCCAACCAAATCTAGAAATGGGCAAAAGATTTGAACAGACACTTCACCAAATAAGGTGCACAGATAAAAAGTGAGCATGAAAAAATTGTTCCCCATAAAATTGTAAAAATTAAAAAGACCAGCTATATCATGTTTTTGTTTGTTTGTTTGTTTGTTTTTTGTTTTTTTAAAGATTTTATTTATTTATTTGACAGAGAGAAATCACAAGTGGATGGAGAGGCAGGCTGAGAGGGAGAGGGAAGCAGGCTCCCTGCTGAGCAGAGAGCCCGATGCGGGACTCGATCCCAGGACCCTGAGATCATGACCTGAGCCGAAGGCAGCGGCTTAACCCACTGAGCCACCCAGGCGCCCCAGACCAGCTATATCATGTTGACGAGCACATGGAGTAACTGGAATTCTTACTGGTAGGAAGGTAAAATAGTATAACCACTCTGGGAAGCAGTTGGGCATTTCCTTAAAAAGCTGACCCCACACCAGCCATATGATCTAGCCATTCTACTCTTAGGTTCTCCCCAAGAAAAATGAAAATCTACATCCATACTAAGATTTGGGCATAAATTGTCACACCAGTATTATTTGTCAGATGCCCATATGTGAAACAACCCAGAAGTCCATTAATGGGTGAGTGGATAAACTATTCAGGGAGGTCCAGCCATGCAATGGAACACTCCTTTGCCCTATGAATGAATGAGCTATGGATACATGCAACAACATGGATGAATTGCAAAATAATTTGGCTGAGTGAAAGAAGTTAGACAAAAGAGAATACATACTGTGTAATTTCATTTTTTGACAATGGTAGGAAGGATAACCTAATCTATGATGAGGAACGCAAAGGGGTAATGGATAGGTTCATTGTCTTGATTTTGGTTATGGTTTGAACAGTGCATCCATATGTCAAAACTTACAAAGCTTTACATTTTTTATTGGCCTATTTATGGGTTGATCTATTTTTGGTTGAGATATAATTGACTTATAATGTTGTATTAGTTTGTTATACAATGTAATGATGGGATATTTATAAGAAACTGTATGTTTTAAATGGGTATAATTTATGCTTCACCAATTCAGGGTGAGAATTTTCTTTTCTTTTCTTTTCTTTTTTTTTTTAGATTTATTTATTTATTTGGTGGGGGTAGAGAGAGACAATGTGTACATGGGCAGAGGGAGAGGAGAAGGAATCCCCAAATCTCCAAGCAGACTCTCCACTGAGTGTGGAGCCCAGCATGGGGCTGAATCCCATGACCATGATCATGACCTGGCCACCCAGGCGCCCCAGGGTGAGAATTTTCTAAGAAAGACTTTTCTGCTGCTCCCCCAAAATATAATTTATAGTACATCAGTTACACCTCAAAAGGTGTTTGAAAAAATCAAGGTGCAAACATAGAATTGGTAGTGACAGAAAAGACAGTCAAAATATGTTAGGACTGAAATATGCTACAGTTCATATAAATATGCTATAGCAAATATAATATGATTCCAACTTTGTAAGCACACATGCATGTGCACACACACATGAATCTAGCAGAATCTTTTACAGTTAAAACTGCACAGGGGCACCTGGGTGGTTCAGTCAGTTAAAGCCTCTGCCTTCAGTTCAGGTCATGATCCCAGGGTCCTGGGATCAAGCGCAGCATCAGGCTCTCTGCTCAGTAGGGATCCTACTTCCTCCGATCTTTCTGCCTGCCTCTCCGCCTACTTATGATCTCTGTCAAAAAAAAGAAATAAAATCTTAAAAAAAAACCAACAAAACTGCACATACACCCTTTGTCCAAGCAGTCTTACTTTCAGAGATTCCCTCTTACACAAAGAAAAATGAGTGTGCAAGGTGATACTCCCACGTACAGAGGTACAGGTTGTTCACAGCACAAGGACAGCAGGCTGAGGGGCATGTGGGGCTGGAATCCAGTGTACACTCTACTTGCCAAGCCAAGTGAGTGCCTTGTTACAGGCCCAGGTCTGCCTGGACAGGCACCTTTTGCTGATTCGCACAAAAGTTTTCTAGGTATAGTTGGGTTAAAGATATAAAAGGAGGACTATTACATCGGGATGGTTATCCACTGCCGCAAATCAGAAACAACCTGGATGTGTACTTACAGGGAATGCGTTGAAGAAAGTACGACTCAACGATAAAATGAAAAAGTATGGAGTACTAACGGGATCCTCGACCTAGAGGATATCAGAAAGAATATTAAGTGAAAGAAGCAAACTGTGGAAGGTTGTGTCCCCGACCGTCCCCAGACCCCTATGTATGTGCTTTGGAAGCTGATCAACCATCCCCTTGATTTTCTGATTATCTTTTCATTTTCCCTCATGTTTATCTGAACATTTTCCCTGTTGGTGGTTAGAAGCCAGCCAGACCTGGATAGCCATATTTAGTCTCTCTCTCTCTCTCTCTCTCTATATATATATATATATATATATACATATATATATATATTTTTTTTTTACATAATCTCCATATGCAAGTGGGGCTCAAACCCACTCTTGATCTCAAACCCCGAGATCAAGAGTTGCTCACTTACTGCCAGCCAGTTAGGAGCCCCTGCATTTAGTTTCAATGAACAGAAAACATAAATCTCAGACATAGAAGCTATTCTGTATCTATAAAATAAGGGAATTTTTTTAAAAGAAAAGGATCATATTCGTGTACGTACATACACACATATGTACGAACGTATGTTCCCAGGGGCTTAGAGCAGGTTTACATTCTGCGTGTTGGGAGGGGAAAAGGAAGCCTATTAACTTTTTTCCCCACACACTTCGACGTGTTACCACTGGCATGTGTTTTTTTTTTTGGTAACAAAACAATACAGGGTGTATGGTAGTTCCTTGTATTACCCACACTACTTTTCTGTATGTTGGAAATCACATCAAAATTTTTTAAAAACTTAAGTATTTAGAAGCAAAACAAAATGAGGACAATGAAGTTTTTTTCAAAGAGTGAATATTAAACCAGTAGAAACCCCCTTCTACACCACCAACTGCACTGCATCACCCCCCCATAAAAATATTCAGGTGAAAAAGGGAGCCTGGGCAGGAGTGGGGGGTGGGGGGTGCTGGGTATGACTTTCCTCTGGGCTCTGGGATCAGAAACCCTTCTTCACTTAATAATTCAGGAATGGGGTGGGGGGAGTTGGAGCCTGGGGCCCGTGGCTCCTATGTAAGGGTTTCAGGGAGTCTGGGGACCCCCTGATATTTTAGGAAAACGTTTCTCATGTGCATTTTTGTGTATCTGCTTTCATGTGTCTGCAGCTCTTATGGGATTCTCAAGAGGGTCAGTCGCGTAAAAGAGGTTAAAATCCATGCTTTTGTTTTAGCTTTAAGTTCTGTTTGTCTGGAGAAATAATTTTAGGGAGCCCACCTCCACACTGAAGACTCCACTAGGCGGGAGTGCTGTGATGATTTGTATTAATGTATTCATTATAAAATAATTCACAAGAAAACAGGAAAAACTTAGAAAGTTATCCTTTTTGAGAACATTGTTTTTTACCTTCTTGTCTTCATTTCTACTAAGTGTTCTTCAGTGAAGACACGTTGTTTTGGCAATAATAAAATGTTATTATGAATACATTTATTATTATAAATATAAATATGTATAGAGATAGGTATATACACCAAGCCCCGGAGGGAACCACGCCCAAAATAGGAACATTGTTTATGCCCTAGGGATGGGATTGGGGGCTTTACGCTTTCTTCTTTGGGTTTATCAGGAGTTCCTATTTTGAAGTTATTTTGAAGCAAGAAATCACTTCCCTCCCGGTGATCAGTTTTAAGACCTTTTCATTCTATTTTCACAACTGGCACCAACCCCCCACTCCCGGGCCCCCTTACAGCCCCGCTCGGCCCCAAGTGGCCCCACACTCATCAGCTTGTTTGGGTAAAGAGGGGAACCAGGACGGGGGCTTGCCCAGGCATGCCGGGCTGACTTCCTTTTGAGGCCCAGCCCCTGAGTCACTTGGGAAAACCTTAAACACACAATCTGGACACTTTACTCCCTCTCCCTCCCTATGGCCCCCCAGGGTTGAGAAAGGGTCGAAAGACCCAGCCATCCAGAGTTCGGCTAAGCCAGGCTCAGACCGGCTAAAGGGTAGAGGGGGCCTTCCCAGATTCATGGATTTTTTTGGCATCAGAGAAACTGGGTGAGGACCTGGAATTTGGGGCACCAGGGTGTCTGAGCTCCAATTCCAGCCTCACTATTTCCCCCAAGCTGGTGCTTTCACTCCTCAGGGGCCCCCTTGCCTCCTCTGGAAAGTGGCATCATGATGGTACCAATAAGGAGGTTGTGTGATAGAAAGACATGTTAATAAGGAAGAGTATGCCCTACCCAAGTCCCTTGAAAAAGTCATCCAGGGGCTCAGTCATTGAGCATCTGCCTTCGGCTCAGGTCATGATCCTGAAGTCCTGGGATCGAGCCCCGCATCGGGCTTCCGGTTTGGTAGGAAGCCTGCTTCTCCCTCTCCCACTCCCCCTGCTTGTGTTCCCTCTCTCACTGTTGTCTCTCACTGTCAAATAAATAAATAAAATCTTTTATTTTTGCCTACCCTTTCCCCTGTCTGAGTCAGGGGATTCCGGGGCTCCCTTGCACCCGGCTAACCTCATCACAGCACTTGGTACAATCCGGTATAGTCGCCTGTCTCCTTGCACTGCTCTCCCTTCCCCGATGCGCCTTCCCACCACATGGAGAGCAGGGAGAAAGGCAGGGAGTGGGTTTTACTGTCTGTATCTTGGGCATCTAGCATGGGGCTCAGAGTGGGCCGTTGTAATCTGGTACATTAGTAAATGCCTGACTCTTAGCACAACAATTTATAGGAGAAAAGTTATGAGTCTGGGCTGTGGATCCCGACCAACCAAGACCCAATTCCAGTTCTAGTCTCCCTGGACCATAGATAAGTCATTTCCTCCTTGGGCCTTGCTGTGTACACAGATAAAAGGGGGATAGTAATAATCCCCATGACGCAGGTTGTGGCCGGGGTTAAATGGAAAATGCACTGCAAGGAATTAGCTCAGAGCCTGTTGCACACAGTAGGTGCTCCATAAATGCCGTGTTTCCTCAGCCGCCATGGAGTGGCAGCTGGAACTCTCCACCCCCTCCGGGCTGTGGGGACAATGAAGGGCTCACCCAGAGGGGGACACAGGGAGCCAGGCCTCTTGAGTGGCTGGTTTCCTGACCTGGATTCAAGGCTCTTTCTGAGAGAAGAGGCAACACCCTGGCTCGCCCCTCCTGGGCCTCAGAGGCTGGGGCTCCCTTGCTCCTTGGAGAAAATTAGCCTATCTCGCCCTGTGAAACTCAGGTGGGTGACTCAGAGACCAGGCAGGCCACCTTGCTTGCTGCTGCCAGGGCTGGGCTCATGGGCAAGGCCAAGGTGTAGGCCATCTACGCATACCCAGGGCCACGGGACCCCAAAGCAGCCGGGGGCGCCCCCTCCTCCCTCTCAGAACAGCCAGTGAAGCCCACCTCCCCCACCCCTTTCTCCTCTTTCCTTTTATTCCCACTTGTCTGGCCTGTTGTTTTCTCACGGAGGTGAAATGTGAGATCTGTCCTTAGAAATTGTCACGTTTGTCTAGGGGCTGACAGAGTGAGCCTGGGAGTGAGGAGAAGGGGGGGTGGGCTCAGGCCCAGGGAGTGAGGAGAAGGGGGGTGCTCAGGTACCACATTTGGCTTTTCACCAGTTCCTCCCTTCCCCCCAACCCCCAGCTGCCCTCCCAGGGGGGACAGTGGGGCCAGATGTGTTCACACCCAAAACACAACAGTTGTTTCTGGAAATAGTCTGGGAGGGTCTTCCAACAGCAGCCATTCTCCACAGGTGTATTCCCTGGGGTCCAGAGACACCTTGGGGGGGTTCACAGGTCAAAATAGTTTTCCTAATAGTAATGAGACATTCTTTGTCTTTTTCATTCTCGTTCTCTGACAAAACTCATGCTCTGGATTTTTCCAGATGGTCCATGACACGTGGTATTGCAACAGGTTGAATGCAGTCGTGGTCACAAGAAGACAGACACTGAAGAGTCAGTAAAAATCTGAAAACAACATCACTCTTCTGGCTATGTTTTTTTTTTTTTTTTCTTATTTGGGAAACATTATTTCTGGTTTTTATTTATTTTTTTCATTTTTGTTTATTTTTTTAAGAGATTTTATTTATTCATTTGAGAGAGAGAGAGAGAGAGAGAGCACAAGTATGGGGAGAGGCAGAGGGAGAGGGAGAAGCAGACTCTCCGCTGAGCTGGGAGCCGATGTGGGGCTCAATTCTAGAACCTGGAGATCATGACCTGAGCTGAAGGCAGAGGCTTAACCCACTGAGCCACCCAGGTGCACCTGACACGGAATATTTTATTGACGTTGACTTTGCCAAAACTTCCTTATATGCTCCCATGCAACCTTTTCTCCATTTCCCCCACACTTGGAGTCAGACTTGCTTTGCCGTCTCCCAGTCTTGCTCGCCTCCCTACCTATTTTCTCTCACTCAGGCAGCATCCCTAGTAAGATGTTTAATTCTGCCCTGCTTCTGCTCCCCAAGGACCCAGACTAACTTGGTGAGAATGTTAGAAATTAAAAAACTACATTTCCCAGACTCCCTTGCACCTAGGGTTCTGGCTTGGAGTTATTCTGCCAATTAGATGCCCTAGTGAGATGTTTGTAGGTGGAGGAGAGGCAGAACCCCCCCCCACCCCCAACCTTTTCCTTTTCAGTTGTTCTGCTGCCCAGCAAAGGCAGGGAAACAGGACATTTTTCTGCAGCAGATTCTGGTGCCCTTTAAACACAGGTGCCAAGAGGAAGTTGCAATGGTGGCTTCTGGATGTGCCTTCCTGAGCTGTGATTAGCAGTTAGGGGTGTGTCTTGAGCCTGACCTCAGAGTTGAAGTACCTCTTCAGTGGCGCCTGGACATGGTTCCCAGAGACCCAGCCTAGAGCTGGTTCTCTTCCAGTGATTCTGTAAGCTTCTAATTCCCCATGTTAAATCTCTCTTGTTTAACGTGCCTTGAACAGCTCATTTCCTGCGCTAACATGGGCATAATTACTATTCCCTTTTTTTTTTTCAAAGATTTTATTTATTTATTTGACAGAGATCACAAGTAGGCAGAGAGGCAGGCAGAGAGAGAGGAAGAGAAGCAGGCTCCCTGCCAAGCAGAGAGCCCGACGCAGGGCTCGATCCCAGGACCCTGGGATCATGACCTGAGCCGAAGGCAGAGGCCTTAACCCACTGAGCCACCCAGGAGCCCCTACTATTCCCTTTTATAGAGGACAACACTGAGCCCAGTGGTTACGAGACCTAGCACAGGGAAAGAGGGGGCAGGGGACAGTCAGCTTCTAGCCGTGCCCTTCATGCTGCCTGCCCCCCCGCCCCCGCTGTCACCAGCACCCCACACCCTGCTCAGTGCTCCTTCCACTGGCAATGTCCGCAATCACTGGAGTGAAAGAAAACATTATTTCCCACTCCATAAATGTATTCTACTTCGTGTTTTCAATGATTTTTTTTCATTCCATTTTTTTTCAGGTGCTTTTTACTTCTAGGAAAAAAATCTTCCAAAAGACAAACCCAATGCAATGTTGTGATGTGCTTAAGAATTGCCTTAAAATATAGGGGGGCGGGGAGGAATGCAAAACTCAGCAAAAAACACGTGTTTTTAAAGCTAGAAAGATATGTGGCCTTTTTCTTATCCTAAAAGCAATATATCTTCATTGTATTAACAAGGAAACACACACACATACAACAAAAAAAGTAAAGACAAATTATTTAAAATTCTACTCTTCAGAGAAAACCACCATTAACATCATGTGGCATGGCCTCTGTACTGAGAGGAAAATTCAGATTTGTTACCATGCCCTGTACATCCTACGTGGCCTGGGCCTGTCACTTCTTGGTACCACTCTCCTCTTTGTCTCCCCTTATCATGCTGCTTCTGCTCCTAGAGATTCCTCATAATAAGCACACAAACCTCAGGGCCTTTGCACTTGCTGTTCACTCAACCTGGAATGCTCTTCCTTGATCACTTGTGCCTGGCAGCCTCATTTCCTTCAACACTGGACTCAGTATTCACCTTCTCATCTCCACTCGCCATCCTATTTAAAATTTTACTTCCCCCTTCCCCTATTCCTTCCCACTTTATTTTTCCTCCTTAGCACTTATCACTGTCTAACATGTCCTCTCCTTTTCTTTCTTGCTCCTTGTTGTCTCTCTCACCAGTGTCACCTACATGAAGGCCAGGATTTCTGTCTGTCCTGATACAGTACCAGTCATACAGATGTGCTCAATAAATATTTATTGAATGAATCAATTCACATCCAGAAAAGTTCATGCTTTCCGCTGTTTTGAAAATTTATCATTTCACAGTTTGGAATAAAAGATCTGACTCTAGGGGCGCCTGGGTGGCTCAGCTGGTTCGTTCTTCCCAGATCCCTCCAACTCAAGACCTGGTCCAGCCCCTAGCCTGGGGGAGCAGTGTTTTATAAGGAATCTGTCATCTGTTTATAAGCAATCTGTCATTATAAGGAAAAATACAAGTGTTTTATAAGGAATCTGTCATCCAAAGCCACAGCCTCCAAAGTGAGCAGCTGAGCGGGGCAGTTCCAAACCTTGTCCTTTGAGATCTGCCTTCTCCTTGGGGGCCTCCCACGGATCCCTGCTGTCCTGGGGAGAGGAGCACAGTGCTCTCTTCGGTAGTCGGCTTCAAGTTTGACCTTGAAGTTTTGACCTTCATTCCCCAGAGCACAGCTGAGACTCTTTAAACAAGACACTACTAAGGCCAGGGAAGATACGAGGGAAAGAAGCACAGATGGTCACACAGCGAAGTTTTCGGTGTCACATGCCACACACCCTCAGCACTCAATCCAGTGAACTCAGCAAAGGCCCAGCTCCCTGTCTACCTCCGTGTGCAAGAGGTGCCCTCTCTACCTGCTTCCCCAAAGAAGGCCCCCCACCTAGAATGCCCAGACTCCTTCACATCCTCATCAAAGGGAACGAGGCCCAGGGGGACACAGTTGCTCCATCCTTTTGTCAGAGGTCTGCCTTCTAGAGCCTGTCTTCCTGATCCAGGACATGCCTGGGAGAATCAGCTCCCTCTAGGCCTAAGACAGGGACAGAAATGGTTCACTGCACCCCTATCCCTTGTGCCCACCATCCAGCACAATGCTCTGCCCTACTAAGCCCAGATATGACCTCAGAATTCTTCTCAACACAGTGCCCCACCAAATTCGCTGGGGTTGTTGGGCTCCATCCAACCTAACTGCCATCCTTGACTTGTGCCCTCGACAAGGCAACCAGCTCAGGTAATAACCCTATCAACCCAGACTGGGGGAAAGTAGGGGCAGTGTTACTTCTTCCTAGGAAATGACTCTTTGAAGAAACCAGGAGCCTATCAAAAATGGAGTCCAAGGTCCCAGATGGGGACCCTTCCTTGCTACCTCCACCTTATAGAGAGGACACTGGGAAGAAACCCTCAAGGAAAGGCAGAAGGGGAAAGAGTCAGGAAGGTCAAGGGTACACTTCAGGGGAATTTATCCCCAACAACAAAGGTCATCCTCAAGGGGCCCTCACTAGAGGCTTCAGAACAGCAAGTTGTGACCTTTATTCCAGAACATAATCCCATTTGAGCCTCACACCAGTCTCTGTGGGGCATCATCTTAGGAGCTCAGAGCTCATGAACTCGGGCACAAATCCCAGCTCAGCACTCCCAAGTTGTGTGACTTTGGACAACTTTCACTGTCTGCCACCCTCAGTTTTTCTAGGCTTCTAACAGAGGTTCTCAGCTGAGAGTGGCTCAGGCCTGGGCATCGGGCATGTCTGGAGACATCTGTGTTCATCACAACTCAGATGTGGGGGTGTTCCCAGCATCCAACCGTTAGGGACCAGGGAGATAGTTCACCTCCTACAGCGCACAAGAGTGATCTGTCCCCAAATGTCAATAGTGGCAAGGCTGAGAAGTGTCCAGAAGGGGATAATAACACCCATCTCATGGGCTGGTTGTGGGGATCAAGAGAGGAAGTGCACAGAAACTCCTGGCTTACACGAAGTCCTCTGAAAGTAACACTGTCAGCTCATAAAACCCGCCATACAGCAGAAGTGGAGCCTGAAGATTCCAATCACACAAAACGCAAGAGTGTGTGTTGCAAAGTTAGAGCAGCCCGCGGGCACCAGGAGCCCATTGCCCATGCTGGTTCACTAGAATTCACATTACCATGGGGTTGTACTGAATTTTATTATCATTCTACTTTATGGATGTGAAGCCCAATTTCCCATTGGAATCATTCCTGCCCGAGCACTTCTCCATCTTTGGGAGCTTCTCCATCTCCAGTCTGGGGTGGCCTTGAAACCACCATGGGATGCCTCTTGGATTTGTTTGTAAACCAAGAGTAACTAGGTTAAAAATGAGGATCAGAGGGTACTTCCGGGAGAAAAGTCATAGGTATTGATGTATGAACTTTATATTGCCTATTCCGTGTGTCCCGAGGCCTTTTTATTTTTACTTACTTCCTGGTTCACAGATAAGACTGCCTGATATGGGGTCTGGAGAGCAGAAGGATTACCGTCACCCGAATAGATTCTGTCTGCCTTGGAATGTATTATATCATTTTTTTTATTGTCCCTAGAAATGACTACCTGAGGTTGGACTTGGAAGAATTTTTTCAGCAAATACATATTAGGCACCTACTGTATGCCAAGCACAGGAAGGATCCCAGCATGGAATCCAGACCTGAGTACACCCCTCCGGGTCACGAAGAGTTATCCAACATTTCATTAATTCATCAAGAAATATTTAATAAGCCCCAGTGCATGCCATGCATTGTTCTAGAAATTTACTAACATTAAATCCTTCTATCTTCAGAATTACCACGCAAGGGAGGTTTAATACTCCTCACTGGACAAATGAGAAAAGTAAGTCCCTTGATCAAGATCACACGTCCAGGAAGGGGTGGAGCAGGACCTGAGTTTGCAGCCTCCACTCCGCCCCCGTGTCCCCACCCAAGGCTTCCGACTCCCCCAAGAAAGTGTGGCCTAGCTTTAAGAAACTTGCATGGAGCGCTTGGCTTTGCTGGGCTCGCGGAGCTCTGAAATGGGTATTTGGTTAAGCCCTTTACAAACGCGCCTTGTTCCACCCTTGAGAGATACCTAAGTGCCAGCCTCCCATGACAGAGGGGAAACCCAGCAGATCTGGGGCCCTGGGGATGCTGGCCTCGTGCCAGCTGTCTCCAGCCCCAGAGCCAAGGGCTGAGGGTTGGCAAAAAAACAGAAGGCAGGGCGAGGAGTCAGCCATCGATCAGGACGGAGGGGAGGTTAGAACACCTCTGCCAGGGGAGAGTTTTGTGTTCTTGCCTTGTTGAGTGGGAAAAGGGTGGACTTTGGAGCCACAGAAGCTACTCTGCCCACCGTGAGCTGAGTAACTTTGGGCAAGCTTTGTAATCACTCTGTTCCTCAGTCTCTTCATCTATAGAATGGGGAGGCTAAGCCCTACCTGTGAGGACAAAATCAGATCACGTCTTACTGTATTTGACCCAATTCGCTGGGACTGTGGCAAGGGCAGCCCCAGGTAAGGCCCCGTCTCCCCTCCAATACTGACAGCAGACCTCGCTCACAGATCCCAGAACCTTTCCACCCATCATAGCTTCAGACTCTTGCCTGGGCAGTTGCCTTCCATAGAGCTGACATGTGTCCTGATAACTGATTACAAAGCTGGTGATTTAAAACAAACATTTCATTGCATCTCATGCTCCTGTGGGCTGGGCATCCGGGCAGGGGTCAGCGGGCCAACGATGTCGCTCTGGATGCCTGTCTCACATTGCTCAGCTTGGCTGGGCTCCTTTGAAGCTTCACCCGCATTCCAGGCAATTCTGTGGGGGTGGCAGTGAGGCTGGGCTCAGCTGGGCGGTGCTCCTCCTCCTCAGGGTCTCAGGGTCTTGGGGCCTCCATGCTGGATTTCTCCAGCCAATGTCGTTAGATCTGCCCCCCACCCCCTGTGGCAGCTCCAGGCTCCCGGTGACAGCACATAGAAGCAACAGGCTCTCAAGGCCCGATCCAGGACCTGAAAGGGCATCGCTTCTGCTAAAGTCTGTTGGTCAGAGCTGTCGTGGGTCCACCCAGGTTCAAGGGGACCTAAGCCCTGCCTCTCCGTAGTGTCACAGAATTTGCTGCCATCTCTAATCAGCTGTAGCAGGGGATGTAACATTTTTCTGCCAAGCTTCTGAAACGATCAGCAAACCACACAGCCCTTCTGAGCCCTCCTTAGGCAACCAAGGTCCCTCTCTGTATTTATGCAGAACCTTCCTTGTGCTAAGCTCTATGCAGAACAGAAATAAGTGGGCTCGGGTCACTGCTCTCTTGAAACTCACTGCGCAGCTGGGAAAATCAGGGCCAAGGGACTCAGCCAGGGAGAGAGATACAGATGCTTTGGACGCCCAGAGGAGGGAAAGAGGGCTTCCATCTGGGGAAAGGAGGGGGGCTGGACGACATTTGAACTGTGTTTTAAAGACGGACGACCCCTTACAGCTGGATTTCCGTATTCACCGAGCATTTACCGGACGCCAGTCTGTGGCCGTGAGGACACGCGGCAGGCAGGACCAGGCCCCTCTCCCAAGAAGCTGACCATTCTGGTTGGGGAAGGCTATGAATAAGGCAAGACTGTAAACAAATAAAGAGCAGAGTTTCGATCATGATAAAGGCCACGGAAGAATAAAGTGGGATAAAGGGGCTGAGAGTAACAGGGGTTGGGGAGGATGTTGTAGGGGGGAGTCGGGCAGGGCCCACCCACCCACGAGGACCCCACGGGAGCAGGAATGTGACTAGAGTGGAGACACCCGCCAGGTGAGCGCTGAGGCTGGAGGCCAGTGGCAAGGTGTTCACAACTTTGAGGAAGAGGCCAGTGCGGATGGGTCCTCTGGGTAAGGTTGGGGAGGGGCAGGGGCAGGGCAGCGACTGTGACCGACTCAAGTTTGACTGAGTCTGTTATAAGGAGGCCCCTCGAGCTGCCGTGTGGACCGCGGATTCTAGACCAGGAGGGGCAGAATGGGGAGACCAGGGAAGGAGGAGGCTGCTATAGTGTCCACAGGGGAATTTGGGGCACAGAGTGGAAGTGGGGAGAAGGACTTCTTTGGGGTGGTTTGGGAGGTACTGAAAGCATTTGCCAACGGGTAGTGTG
The DNA here is from genome assembly GCF_020171115.1 of Neogale vison. NCBI lineage: Eukaryota > Metazoa > Chordata > Mammalia > Carnivora > Mustelidae > Neogale > Neogale vison. The sequence continues at coordinate 17,823,413 of NC_058092.1, read as the reverse complement.
GGCTGTCAAAATCAAAGATGACTCCAGAGTTTGGGGCCTGCTTGAAGTGGGGGTAAAGACAGGGGTGCTGTCCCCTGAAAAGAGGAGCCTGGGAGGAGGAATGTAGCCCAAGTCAAATGGCATTGCTGTCACCGGAATTTTAGCTTCGATGTTTCAGACACCTATTACTGGGGTAGTTTTATTTTATTTTATTTTTAAGATTTTATTTACTTATTTGACAGACAGAGATCACAAGTAGGCAGAGAGGCAGGCAGAGGGGAGGGGAGAGCAGGCTCCCCACTGAGCAGAGAGCCTGATGCGGGGCTTGATCCCAGGACCCTGAGATCATGACCTGAGCCAAAGGCAGAGGCTTTAACCCACTGAGCCACCCAGGCGCCCCAACTGTGATGGCTTTAAAATGTCGTCTTCAAGACAGGCTTTCTTGTGCCCATCGTGCAGTTGAGCACATCGAGGCCCATGCAGCTCTGGCCCAGCCCCACAGTGAGCAGGAGCAGAGCCAGGCTGGAAAGCCAAGGCCCCAGCCAACCCCAGACTCTTTGCTTATCATATACACCACTGGCTCCCAACTCTGCAACACCCTGGGGGACATTTAGCGACATCTGGAGGCGTTTTTGGCTGTCACAGCTGGGGAGACGCCACTGACTTCTAGTGAGTAGAAGCCAGGGGTGCTGATAAACAGCCTGCAATGTGCAGGACTATCTCTACCACAAATCTCGACGCCCCCTCATTGGGTGTGCTGAGACTCAGAAACTCGGTCAGAGACCATCCGAGAGAGGCGAGGAGCAGTGTGAACGGGGACAGAGGAGAGGGATGTGACTCTGGTATGGGACTAGAGTGAGCAAAGGCCCTGGGGCCAGAAAGCCCAAGAAGGTGGGGAAAGGCCTTGGGGTTGTGCAGGACCTGTGTGGTGAGAGGTGGGTGGTGCCAGGCAGACAGGCCGGGTACAGAAGCCAGAAGCCCTTGCCGCAGGCACCAGCACGGCCTGTGGGTCTGAGCCTGGAAGAGAGGCATGATGGGAAAGCACGCTTTCCCTTCCCATATCCCCTCAGGAAAACAGCTCATAAACATCTTCGTGCCGAGGTCCTCACATGACCGAAGACCACATGGTAAAGCCTTCCCGCACTAGCTGTGTTCCAATGACGGCAGCGTGCTAAGCCACGGCAGTGAGGCTCTCATTCCGTGGGGCCATCCTGGTGGCATTCCCAGAGGCAGCAGGAACCCTGCCAGGCAGAGAATCACAGCCTGGCCCGTGGAGGTGAGGGGCCTGCACTGAATGTGGGGAGCTGGGGGACGGAAGCGCCCTGCCTTCCCCCCATCCGCAGCCACAGAGCATGCAGACCCCTGTGCCAGGTGCCGGTAAGGGCCGCACCGCAGCCCTTCCATGAGCCTGACCAGGTTTCGAGGATGGTTCTGCTACAGAGAAAGCGGAGGCACCCAGGGGTGAAGTGACAAGTCCTGGCGCGGGCACCTGAACGCCTGTGGTGCCCCTCTGGGACCCGTGTTCTTTATCTTGACCAAGCCCAGGAAGACCAACCTACTCAGAATTACTTATTGAGCACTGACTCTGTCCAAACACCCTGCTAACCCTTACACGTATGAGTAACTCATTACTCTTACCATCCTAGGAGACTGAGGCACAGAGAGGGGAAGTAACTTGCCTGAGGTCACACAGCTGCCAAGCTAGGACTTCAATCCTGGTGGTTCCACTCCAGAGCCCACACTCCTTCCCACCATTCCACTGGAAGCCCAGGGCTCGATGGGAGGGAGGAGGATGGCCCAGGCCAGCTGTGCCTGACTGTGCAGCCCTGGGGCCATTTCTGAGGTCTCCCACTCCTGCAATGGGAGATTAACACTCTGGGAACTGCAGACACCAGGGATGGGGTGGGCGGGTGGGGAGGGACCAAGGAAGAAAATACAGGACACATTCTTGGCTTGCGGCCAGGTGAGAAAGTTAAAGGTAAGGCCAAGAAAATCTCCTTTGGGGGCCTGGTGCTCTTTTGCAAGGTGTTGCCTTTCTCCTCGGCTATATTTGCTTTGCCAAACTGGAACGCTTTTCTGAAATACAGCGGCCTGGGAGGCCTGGGGCTGTTTGCTGAGGGAACGAGGGAACGGGGCCAGGGTGGGCGGAGAAAGTGGAGGGCAGGGCTCGGTATCACCCCAGAGGCCCGCCTCTGCAGCCTGCTCCTAGAGGGGAGCCACCGAGGCAGCAAGAAAGAGCGGGACAGAGAGACAGATGGCGGGAAGAGCATGGGAGGCAGGAGGCAGGTGACCTCCTTGGTTGCATTTCTACACTGATGACCCCCATCCCAGCTTTCCTAAATCCACTTGTCCACTCCATTGGGCCATTGGGATGTCTCGTTGACATCTCAAACTTAACATATCCCCATACTTAACTCTGATCATCACCCCTCCCTCATCCCTGCTCACCCCCAGGTTCCCCAGCACATTAAAAGTTGCTCAAATCCAGGGCACCTGAGTGGCTCAGTGGATTAAGTGTCAGACTCTTGATTTTGGCTCAGGTCATGATCTCAGTGTTGTGAGATGGAGCCTGCTTGAGATTCTCTTTCTCCCTCTCCCTCTGCTCCTCCCCCTACCTCGTGTGCACTGGCACTCCCCCTCTCTCCCCAACCAATAAATAAATAACTAAATAAATGTTGCCCAGATCTCAAACCCAGGAGTCATCCTGGCTTCCTCTCTATCCCTCACACCCCATCAGCACCTCCTGTGGGTCTGCTGTCGAGATTTACCCGACCCGATCACTTCTCACCACCCTGCAGCCTGGTCGCCGTGACCAGCCGCTTCCCACCAGCCGCCCTGCCCACCTGCCACAGTCCATCTGCACGTGGTGGACAGAGCGGTATTTTACGAACGTGCATCAGCTTGTAGGACTCTCCCGCTCAGAACTTGCAGCTGGCTTCCCATCACATTAGGACTAAAAGTCATTTTTCTCACCGTGACCTCAAGATCCCCTGTGACTGGTCGCTGCTCCCCTCTCCTTCTGCACTAGTCCCCACCATCCCCCTTGCTCACTGTGCACCAGGCACCTAGGCCTGCTGTCTGGGCCTTCTGTGTTAACTGTCTGCTCTTCCTGGAATGTTCTACCCCTGAGAACGTCCTGTGAGTCCCTCCTTCCCATCATCCAGGTCTCAGTTCAAATGTCATCTCCTCAGAGAGGCCCTCTATGACCACCATGGACAATTACTCTCTCTTCCTTTTCCCTTATTTTTTCTTTGTAATACATACCATATTCAGAAATTGTCAGATTCATTTATCATCTTTCCCCAGTAGAATGTTGGCAACTGGAGATCGGAGACTGAGTCTTCTTCCGCCCGCTGTGTGCCTAGCACTGAGAACAGTGGCCAACACACGGCCGGTGCTCAGGATCCTTTTGTTCCTCAGGGATGAGTCAGCTTTGCAGGGGACTACTCTGGACTCCTGTTCTCTCCTGTGTACCCAAGGACCTAACCCTCCCCTGCAAGGCCCGGTCTACCTTTAAACTTGCCTGTGACACTTATTTCCAGAACCCTAGAAGGTCAGATGGAAGATTTAGCAGTAGATACAAAACAACAAATGATAGAAAAGTAGTTTTCAGCAGATGGTAAAGGAAGGGTTGGGGTCCCAGGAGAAAGAGGTCGGGTGCAAAAAGTGTCAGTGGGAGAGCTGGGTTTGAGTCGTACACCCTGGTTGTTCCCCTCACTCAACAATCTTAGACAAAGCAACTTTCTCCTCAAAGTCTCAGTTTCCTCTACTCTAAAAAGATTACGATACTCCATGCCCTGCTTACTTTGCAAACAAGGGTCAAACAAGGACGTCTTATATGGGTCAATATTTTATGAACAAGTATGTGTTAAATTAAAAAAACTCAACAAAACTCTACTGAGTGACCAGACATTGTGCTGGGGTTTGGGGTGGGAGCATGGGCATGGCCCTTGCCTCCAAGGAGAAGGATAATCACATAAATGTGCACTCACCAGTATCGAGGAGTGTATTGGGAGGGCATCCTCTGAGAGCCTAGTCTGGTGGTGGGTCAGGGTGGGCTTCCCTGAGGAAGTGCCACTTGGGTTGAGAAAGAATAAGCAGGAGTTAAATAGGTGGAGGTGTGGAATGAGGGCTGGAAAGGGCATTCCAGGTAGAGGAAACAGCTCATGCAAAGGTCCTGAGGTGGGAAAGAACGCAGAGAATGCAGGGGACCCAAAGAGAACTGATGTGGCTGCAGAGATTGAGGGGAGCACATGCGCAGAAGGAGCAGGCAAGGTAGGCAGAGGCCAGATCCTGTGGGGCCCTATAGGGCATGGGAAGGATCCTGTCTCTATCCTAAGGGCAGTGTGACCTTAAAGGGATTTTTCAGGGGAGAGGAGGGGATAATGACAGAAGGAGATTTGTATTTTAAAAAAGCACTCTGGCTATTATAAGAAGAAAAATTGGGGTGTAGCAGGGTGAAAGTGGGGAGACAACTGAGAGTCTAGTGCACGCATCCTAGCAAAAGCAGATGGAGCTGAGACAGGAGTAGGAACTCGCATATACTGTGTTCAGAAGTCAGGGCAGACATGGGTCTGGTTGAGGAAGAGACTATTGGTGGAGGGACAGAGAAAGGATCTGGGCAGTGCCAGACAGGGAGGGCAGGGTTGAGAAGCAGGCTGAGGGACCCTGGCAATCACATCCTCCAGCATCTACATCTAACTGAGGTCAAAGAGGGAAAGTGACTTATCCAGGGAGCCTTGCAAGCACAGAGAGGGCTTGGCCACCTGTGTTGCCCCTCATTCACTGCCTAAGCACTCAACCCTCTGCCCCAGCAGCTGGATCACACCTCAAGGCCACCGAGATGGGCAGGTGCAGCTTCTCATCCTAGCCCCACAAAAGAAACCCTGGGGCTCCCCAGGGCTTCCATCCCAGGGTCTGAACGAACCCACCAGAGAACTGAACCAACTCCCTCTTACCATAGTGGTGAATGCGCCTTTTTGTAGGGTGGGCCCAGAAACTGGCCTCCAGGCTGCAAGGGCCCTGGACTGTTGAAAGGCAGGTGTTTACACCCAAGATTCCGTCACCTTCTTTCTCTGGTCAGTAATTAACCAGGCCCCATCTGGGCAAGGACAAGCACGCTGGGCCCATTAGCCAGGGGCATGCTCTGCATACCCCTCCTCTGGGAATCACCCCAACCGACCACTCTGGCCAGTGGGTGGCAACGCTGGGCAGCCCGGCCCCCATTTCCGGGAGACCAGCTCTCAGGCCCTACTGTTCTGGACAGGAGACACAGGCCTCCCTGGACTGACTGGTGGGCAGTGGGCAGCCAGCCCATTCACTGCAGACAAGGCCATTTTTACTGAGAAGGTACTGGTCAAAGCCACCCGTGTGACAGAGGCAGCTCCTGGCTGGTGAGGGCCTCCGCGAAAGTCACCCATGAAGAGCAGTGCCTATTTTTGTCCTCTGGCATTATGTTTCCAATTTACTATTCTGGTCACATCTTTTCCAGAGAACTTCCCACAGCAAGCCCAGCCGTTTACCAACAGTTTTTCTTAACAAAATAATAAAAACAAATAATACTTCTTATAAACAACATAAATAATGTTAGTCTTAATTTAAATTTACTTTAAATTTGATTGTGATTTACTGTTTTACACGGCCTCTGAGTCTTTTAAAGAGCTCTCTTAATTCACCATAATAACTCAGCTCTGGTAGAGATCAAACCAACAGACCAGCAGCTCTTTGAGCGCGCCTGGCCAGCCTGAGACAGATCCAGGTTCTTACCGAGCAATCCGCACGGGATCAGGAAATTGCTGGGTCCTCACTGGGTAACAGCTAAGGAGCTGGATACAGGTAATTACTGAGTTCTGACTGGTTGCTAAGTAGAGCTCTGGGCTTGGCTGACTTTAATTGGATGTCCTGTCCAGGAAGAGGGCGTTGCTAAATTCTGATTGGCTAAATGTACTTCCACCGGGATTTCCCAGTACGAGTCCTGAGCAGGAAGCCAGGTGGCAGAAACGCATCCATCGGCAACGGGAAGCTGCTCCGGGTTATATTTCTCATGATATGTTCCCAGTTTCACTGTTCTAATTAATGTCTGACAATGTCCAGAAAAAAAGCTGGATTTTGTGCACAAAAAGTCCCAAACCTGTATTGTCTTCCTCAAAAGAAGGCTGAAGTAACCCATGGTCTCTTTGATAATAATCAGCAGCACTGCCCTGATTGTTGAGGGCTCCCCTTTGTGGGGGGCTTACCAGAGGCCAGGGCTGCGCCTGACACGTGTTTTCTCATTTGAGCCTCATAACAACCCAGTGAGATGAACTGTATGGTTATCCCCATTTCACAGATAAAGAAACTGAGATTTAGAGAGAGCAAATGGCTTGCCCAAAGACATGCTGCAAGTTAGTGTTTGAGTTGGGATTCACACTCAGAACTTCCTGATTTCAAAGTCGATATTTGGACCTTTACCAGAGGCTGTTCCTCAAGTTTGCAAATAAAACCAAAATGTGATCCTGGGCAGTGGCCAGCACTCTGGTTCCTTCCCGCAGACGGGAAGGGTGTTTACTGTGGTCCAATCAGGGCCTACACTCAGTGTAGGAGAATCCACAAAGTCGTCAAAAATAGCAAGAGGCTCCCAATCTGATAGGTAAGCAGCTGTTGTCCCCAATCCTCCTCCCCGTCCCCCACTCCACAAAGCCTCTAACCACCCCCACTCAACACTGGAGAGATCCTGTCTCCTACCCTCCAGTCTTCCAGGTCGGACTTCCCACAGTTCAGCAAGCAAAGGACTCAAGCCCAGCTCACCAGGGGCTCTCACTACATCTAGATGGACACACGTCCAAGATAGTATGCAGGTCCTGTTCCAAACACCACAATAAAGCCAGTCCAATGAATGTGGGGGTTTCCCAAGTGCACGTAGAAGTTCTGTTTATACTATCCTATAGTCCATTAAGGGTTACAACAGCCTTCTATCTATAACAACAACGTGCATATCTTTAAAAAATATCTTACTGCTAAACACTGTTACCCATCATCTGATCTTCAGCGAGTTATAATGACTAATTGCAGTTCCCCCTAACACACATAATAATAATGAAACCAAGTTTGAAATATTTTTAGAATTACCAAAATGTGACACAGGGGCATGCAGTGAGCAAAAGCTGTCAGGAAAATAGCAATGATAAATAGACTTGCTCGATGAGGGTTGCCCCAAACCTTCAATTTGAAAATAAATAACTAAATGAATAAATAAATAAAATTTTAAAAATGCAAAATCTACAAATTACAATAAAGCAAGGCATGCCTGCATATTGGCCGATGCCTGTGTCATGTGGGTTGATATTTTGAACATCACTCCAGGTAATGTAAGACCCACGGTTTGGGAGATTCTCATGCATTAACATGCCCAATAACCTAGATATCCTTCCTTTCAGAATCATCTCACCGTTTTGAGAATTTGCTGAGATCTAGCATGGAAAGGCTTAGCACATAAAGTTAGCCCTCAGCCTATGGAAGTACGTTGTGTTATAAGTTATTGCTAAGCGGGGTCTGCCCTTTCTAGAATATTCTGTGTCCCAGCATTCCCAAAGGGTACTCAGTAGCAGTCTAGGCCCATGAGATGCTCCACCGTAAAAGAAAGCTGTGAGGTCACGTAAATTTGGGAAACCGTGGGAAACTGGCACCACATAATCCCACAGACCCCAATGTATTTGGCTGCAAGACTCCCTTGTTCCGGTGGGAGGGTCAGGTGGGTGGGCTAACATTAATAGGCATCCACTAGAATTCCCTTTGGGAACATCTACTGTTCCTGGCAAAAAACAAAATAGGAATATCAAGTAATGTGTGTGTGTGTGTGTGTGTGTGTGCGCGCACACACACACACACACAAGCACGCGCGTGTTTCATCTGTAAACTCGTGCTGACACTCATTTCCAAAGAGGCACCTGACATCTGAGCATGAGATGGAAGACAGGCGGGGCCTCCTGCAATGTGGGTACTCGTTTGTTACGTGGAGGCTCACGACTGGACTGTGAGTTTACACCAAGGTGGGTCTCAGTCTCACTGCCTTCCCTCCCAGCAATGCAGGATAGAATCAATCCGGGAAGGCTTCCTGGAGAAAGGGGGTGGTGAGCCAGCTCTTTGGGAGGGGTGGGGCCCAGATGGGCAGGGAGGAGGGTGGAGGTGAAAATGCCACACCCCTGGAACACTTGGCACCCTCTGAACCATGTGGTGCCTTGTCAAAGCCAGCTGTTGGCTCTCTGCCCTGGCATCTAGCCCTTCATCCTTCCCTTCCTCCCCTCCCAGGTCCAGAACCTTCTCCTGAGTCAGCTTTGGGCTTCCTGCTGGGGATCAGATCCTTTCCTGCTCAGGGAAGAGAGGGTTGACATTAAGACTCCAGGGTCCCTACCTCCTTTCTCTGGGGCAAGGACAATGCCCCTTCCAAAATGAACAGAGTGTAAGGCTCTGTGTCTGTCCTTTTCTACCCGGGGAACCATGACCTCAGCCCTGAGGCTTAACTCTCTTACCCCCAACCACTTCCCCAGCAGAGATGCAGGAATCAGCTGCCTGTTGCTAAGGGAGGGAGCCCCCAGGAATGAGCAGCCAACTCAGGCTGGAGGTAGGAGCAGAGATCTGGGGCCCCAATAGGGGCCTGAGCCAGGAGTGGCAAGCGGTGGGAGAGGCCCCGTGAGCACAGGTGCTGGCCAGGCTCCACCCTGGCCCAGGGGAGCGGTCTAGATCCCTCCCTCCCTCTCAGCTGACAGGGCAGGGCCCAGCTAGCGTGCAGGGACCTGGAACCGAAACTCAGCAAAGAGAACCCACCCCAGGGACCCTTGCCCAGGCAGAACCTGAGCAGGCCCCAAACTACCCTGGAGCCTGTCCAGTCCCAGGACCATGCTTCCCAGGGAGGGGGCTAATGAAGAAATCACAGCACAATGGCAGAGGGACAGATGGACGCCGGATGGACAGACATGTTTACTCAGCGCCTGTTACGTTTCAGGCCCCGAGCTTGGTTCTGGGAACACAATGTGGACCCAGACTGGACCTGCCTTCTTACAGGCTGGGTGGGCCTGGCCAAGTCACTCGACCTCTCTGAGCCTTAGCTGCTTTATCTATAACAAGAGAGCTCTTAACACCCCCATGCCCGTGAACTTTTGTGCTGTGACAGCCTGAAGAGTGGCGTTTAGTCAAAGCACGGTGTAGACTGGAGAGTCTTCTGCAGCAGGATGACTGTGCAGGGTCTGTCCTCAGCCCGGCTCTAGAACAGAAATCCCACTTCTCCCTCAGTGACCCCAACAAAACCTGCCCCAGCCCCAGCTCTGGTCCTCAGTTTCCTCCTCTCTGAAATGGGATCACAGCGCCTGGGCTGGCTACTTCCTAGAATCAAAAGGAGAGGCTCTGCAAAAATAATGAATACAGTTATGCTGAAAATAAAAAATAAATTAAAAAAAAAAGGGGGGGGGGGAGAGGCTCCGCATGCGTTACAAAGGACTTCCCTGGGGCAGAGCAGGAAGGGCAGGAGCGATGATTTCCAACCTGCAGGTCATAAGCTAGTATGAGCCTTGAAAGCAATATAGTAGCTACGGCAGGAAATTTTCCAAAATAGACTCGAAGAAATCATATTTGAGAATATGTCATGCTATGTCTTCAGCTCGTGCAACTTTTCTCCCGGGTAAATATTGACATACATGCGTTTCCTGAGTCAGAATGTGAGACAGCACTGGTGAGCTAGAGGACACGGGCTCGGCACTGAGTGAGTCTGGGTTTGCCTGGCGACCCTGCCCCTCACTCATGGAGTGACATCCCGCAAATGACTTGAGCACGCAGTGCCTCAGTTTCCTCACCTGGAAAGAGGGATGCAAACATCCCTGCTTTGTCCAATGAACCGCTTAGAACAGCCTGGCTTGCCGTTCAATGGGCATTAGCGATTCCTGTCCTCTTCAGAAGGGGACCGAGCAAGGTCCTGGAGGCGGTGGCTCTGTCAGTGGGAAAAGGAGTCTGCCGCCCCCAACCCAGTGGAGAAGGTTGTTCTGGCCCAGCCCCCTGACTCCTCAGATGACAAAGCTGATGCCCTGAACCAGGGAGAGGCTGGACCGGAGCCTGGGGACTGCTGCTTCCTGGGCCGGGGCTCCGCTCTTTCTCTCACTGCCCCTTAGGCGAGAGAAGGCCCTTGACCCTTTGGCTTTCCCATCTGTAAAATGGGGACAGCAACCATCTACCTCAGGGGTTGACTGAATGAGAACTTGCACGTGAAGAGCTGAGCGCTGTCCCTGACTTACAGTCTCTATAAACGTTAGCTATTTTTACTCAGAATATATTATTCAATAAGAAACGGGTTTTAGGAATATCTGGGTGGCTCAGTCAGTTAAGCGTCTGCTTTCGGCTCAGGTCATGATCCCAGGGTCCTGGAATCGGGTCCTTATGCAACAAGGTGCCTGCTTCTCCCTCTGCCGGCTCTCCCTGCCGCTCCCCCTGCTTGTGCTCTCTCTCTTGATCTCTCTCCCTCTCTCTCTGACAAAGAAATAAAATCTTTAAAAAAAAAAAAAAAGGTTCTAAATACATTTATACGCACACACATATATTTATATACATTTCTATGTGATGTATACACAGAGTATGAACACAGAGTATGTACACGCAGAGTATGAACTCATCCTATTAAAGAAAAAGAAAAGGTGTGTGTCTGTGGGCACGTTCCCAAGGCATTTCCGGTGGTTGACCATTTCTGAGGGAGGCGGTGTAACAGGGACACATTTGCTTTTTTTGTTATATGTCTAATTTGTTAATGTCTAATTTTTGTTAATTTTTTGTTAATGTCTTTTGTTAATGTCTAATTCCTAATTTCTGTACAGCTCATGTGTTATTTGTGTGTGTGTGTGTGTGTGTGTGTGCAGAAAAAAGAGAGGTTATTTTTATCAACCTGTACAATAACTACCGCCCACCCCAGCGGGCCCATGTGCTGTTCCAGGGCCAGCTGCCGGCTGACCCCACACTGTCTTCCACTGAAAATCACTTCGCGTGTCACTGTGGCTTGGAGCACCCAAGACACAGCCTGATTTTTGTTTTCTTGTTTGTTTACGGCGACAGCTGAAGACCTACTGGTAGTTCTTTCTGGAGCGAATACATGCCGGAGATCGCAGATTTCTCCTGCAGGACGGAGGGAGGGTGGCCAAGGCATGCCACGGTTTGCCAAGTGGGAACTCCCAGCATCTCCCGTGCATAAAACCCGCCCGGGAGTGGAAAGTGGTGAAAGTTGGGGACAGATGGTCTCTCGGCCTCTGATGCAGGACCAAGAAGGGGAGCAAAGTGGCGGGTGGGGGTGGGGGGAGGGTGTCAGTGGAAGGGGGTGCAGCAGGGGTGGGGAAGGAAAGGCGGTCATTCAGAGGCTGTTTTCCAGCAGGCTGGCCCATATCCAGCCTTCACATGGCACCATCTTGTTCTGAGCAGTGTGTTGTGTGTGTGTGTGTGTGTGTGTGTGTGCACGTGCCCACGCTCCTGTGTAGAGCTGTGTGTCCATCTGCGTGTGTGCTCGTGCAGAGAGACATGCCTGGGTGTCCAGGGGGTGCAAGGGAGGCAGGGAAGAGGTGATATTTCACCAAGAAAGGAGGTGGAGGCTGCGGAGGAGTCCGTGTTGGACATTGTGTGTACGGAAAGATGCATCCTTTGTAAAAGACACCTGCTTCAGGCAGGCTGTGGTTTCAAGGGTTACCACAGGCGTCCAGAAAGCCCCTGACCGCACCCCTCCTTCCATTACAGCACCTTAGCTCGGCAATGTTATCACCCATCGGAGCGCTGCCTCACCCTCCAGGGGCCCGGCACAGGGCCTTACTCCATTTTGGGCTGGCCCAGCCCTGGCACGGGGCCTGGCAAGTCACAGGTGCTCAACCCATGCCAAATGAGTGCCTGAGTCTAACAATGAATGCGGTCTGGGTGGCGAGTGACTCACCCACGCCTGAGGCTGGGGACACCCAGGTTCTGGTTTCCCTTTAGTTTGCCCGTGACCTGAGCTGGGGTGTGTTGTGAAGCATGTGCCTTCCTTTGGTTCCGTCTGCACAGCGGGGTTAGCAGACCCCACCTCCACCTCTTTCCTGTTCTGCGGATGAGGAATCGGGACAAGGGCTTTGTAACTTTACAGAGCTGAGGGGAAAGAGTGGCTGCGGGACCCAAATTCCAAACGGGCACAACATGCCAAGTGTCCAAAAGAGACATGCCTGATCACTTTGGGGAAATCCGTAGCAGCTGGTAAGCTGGACAGTGGGAGGCTGGGGGCCTGGAATGCCGGATTCAGTGTTTTCCTTTGAGTTTGTAGGAGGAGGCTAGCTAGCAACAGTGTCTGAGATGGGACCAGGCCCTGTGAAAGAAGCTGAGTTTGGGGTGTCGGCAGCTACCAGAACAATCACTGGAGGTTATTACTCCAGGCAGAATTGCTCCCCACTTCCTGAAGCTCTGTGGGCAACAGAGATGTAAATGTCAACAGTGCCTCCTGCTGGACAGTCCCAGCATCACACTGTCTTAGTCCCAGACCTGAGAAACAGCAAGTTAAGGGAGATACATTCTGGAATGTTCGAGCTGAAATAACACAGTTCAACAGCTATTCGTGCTGCTGCTGCTGCTGCTTTTACTAAGAGCTCACTGTGTCCCAGGAACTGTGCTAAGTCATTTTGCTGGATTATCTCATTTAATGTCCCCAGTGACCCTAAGAGATAGGAACTCTTACTAACCCCAGATGAGGAGATTGAAGCAGGACATACACATTATTTTTTTCTGAGGTCTCAGGTTCGTTTGTAACAAGATTAACTTTCCCGCCCAGGTCCCTCTGACTCAAAAGCCCATGGTTTTAACTGTCTTCTTGGGCTTCCTGTCAAGTCCAAGGATAACAGGGATCTTTCATCTACTGTCACCTCGACTCAGTTGGTGGTGGCTGCTTCGACCTCTGTTGAGGATTCTGAGTGCCCCAATGAATTAATGATGTCTGTCGGGGCGCCACCATGGATGTGGCCGCGGGTTCGTGAGGACTGTCTTTGTCTCTGAACTAGTCCAACCTACTGGCCAGTGTGAGCTTTAGGTTCTCTGAGAAAGAGACCAAAGCCCAATCCTCTGACCTTTGTCTTTACTCGTTCACTCAGTGACTAAAAAACATCTCAGTCTTATCAAGTCCAAATTCAAACCCTTGCTTGGCCCCTTCAGAGCCATCTTGCCACCACCAGCCCCATCCAGGCACATGACATCCCTGGTCTCTGTTTGCTCAGCCAGAAGCCTCGGTATCATCCTTGAGCCTCTTACCCCCCATGCCCCACATCCAATCTTCCAACAAATCTCATTGGTTCTACCCGCAAAATACATCCAGAATCCAAGAACTGTTCATCACCTCCCCAGCGGCCAACACCATTATCTCCCGTGGACTGACATGGCCGCCATCTACCCCGCCATGCTACAGGCATCGTTAACCTGTGAGTTTGATCTCCACACTGCAGGCAGAGTCCTTAGGCCTTCTTGGTTTTCAAAGTACTTTTGCATAAGTTACACACACCTAGGGGCACCTGGGTGGCTCAGTGGGTTAAAGCCTCTGCCTTCGGCTCAGGTCGTGATCCCGGGGTCTTGGGATCGAGCCCCGCATTGGGCTCTCTGCTCAGTGCGGAGCCTGCTTCCCCCCCTCTCTCTGCCTGCTTCTCTGCCTACTTGTGATCTCTGTCTGTCAAATAAATAAAATCTTAAAAAAAAAAAGTTACACACACCTACACGCATAGTAAAAAGGGAGCAAGGAATTGTCACTCCCATTTGACAGATGAGAAACACTGAGGCCCAGAACAGTGATGTACTTGGCCCAAAGATGCACACCAGGGAAGCTGCAATTCAGGGCCCTTATCATGATGTTGGGTGCTCCTTGACCCATCTAACTCCCAGAATCTCCTATGGGCACATATGAGAATTATACACACACACACACACACACACACACACACACGATGAAGAAGGGGAGATGGTCAGGTAAGGAAGAGGTCGAGAAGCCCAGGAGAGATGGTGTTCTCTGCTTTGAAGTAGCTGGGGAAATGTCCATCCAATGCAATGACTCAGTTTTGATCACTTTTCTTTGGTGTGTGGTGCCCCCTGGGGTTCACTCCCTAGGAAATGTAGTTGATTATCTAAGAAAGCTTGTGGGTGGGGGACAGGCTTTGAAGATGATGGAAGTTCCTGGGACTCTCTGACCTCCCTCCCTCCCTCCCTTTGCCTCTTAAAGACAAAAGTGTGCATCCAGATGGGTGAGGGTCATGTTGCTTCTTCCGAAGTTTACCCATCCACACCCCATGGGAACCCCAGTTGGTACAGCTTATCTGAAAGCAGTCGTTAAAAAAAAAAAGTCAAGATTTTAAAACACATGCTCCTTATATACTGCTGAATGAAAAATTAGTAGAAAAGTGCATATAAAATACTATCTAGGTACATATCTATTGAAAAGAGACACACAAATTGTACCAATGAGTCTCTGGAAAGCAGAATTAAGTTTTATTTTTATTTTCTTTATAATCTTTTAAATTTTCTGCACAGCGGGTTTCACTTTTCTAAAGTCAAGTTTTATAAAGAAAAAAATACATATAAACAAAGCCCTTTCCACCTGGTGCCCTGCCCTTGTTAACTGCTGAGAGCTGGTCAGAACGTCCCCTCCTAAACACTACTAGTGGGCCCATGAGTGCATTCCGGCAGGAGGCTTCGAGACCCAGTGCCTTACCCAAGCACGTCTGGGTCCCAGCAGGGGAGAGGGTGGTGGCAGAAGGGACAGAAGAGGTTTCCCGGGAACCAGGAAAACTCAGATCTCAGAGAGAGGGACGCAGAGAAGCCAAGATAACAACCAAGATTCTCAGGCAGAGAGGAAAATGGGCAGCAGAGAGTTCGCATAGATGAGTGCGCCCAGGGCCAGAGAAGTGACTGAACATGCCCAGGATCACACAGCAGATGGTGACAGGGTGTGTCTGGGATTCAGACCACTTTCTCCCAATTCCTGAGCTCTTTCCACATGCCAGCAACCTGGAACTTTCAGGAAACGCCCACAGCAATGCAAATTAGCGCAATAGTAAGAAAACATTGGCAACAAATTTTGAGGAGATGGAAGGTTGATGAGGATGTTGGGAAAAGGATATCCTCATGTAGGCTACCGGTAGGGGTTAGATTGGTTTAGCCTCTGTGCGGAGCAATTCACAGTATCTGTGACATTTTTTTTTTTTTTTAAGATTTTATTTATTTGACAGACAGAGATCACAAGTAGGCAGAGAGGCAGGCGGTGGGGGGTGGGGGGGCAGGGTGCTGGTGGAAACAGGCTCCCTGAGGAGCAGAGAGCCTGATGTGGGGCTCAATCCCAGGATCCTGGGTTAAGCCAGGATCCCAGGCTTAACCCACTGAGCCACTCAGGTGCCCCTACCTGTGACATTTTTAAATGTATCCGTTCATCCAGCAGACCCACACCTCAGTATTGTCTACCCCAGAAAAACACCCACCTAAGTGTACACAGGGGTGATCATTGAGGTGTTTTGTCTTCTTGAAAAATTGAAACCATTCTACATATCGATCAACTGGAGGAGGGGCAAAGAAAATATGACACATCTGACCTGTGGAATAGTTTGAACGGCAGAAAAAAAAAAAATGTCTCCATGTACTATGTATCCAATGTAGGAAGTTCTCCATGGAGTTTTGTGGAGTGAAAAATGCCAGAAGCAAGTTACAGAATGATAGAGTATAAAACTACTTACATAAAACCACACAGACAGATGCATGCACACTATTGTCTGTTTTCCGTGGGTCGGTAGAAAACCACTTGGAAAATCCACCCTCCCCCCCCACCCCCCCACCCCCCAGCCAAACTGATAATGGCAGTGACCTGTGGTTTGGGTGTGATTGACGGTAGATGGGAGACCGTGAATCTGTGCTCTTTAAACGTGTGAAGAGGAAGGCTTATTAATTTATTGCTTGCGTCATCAAAAATTCATTATTAAAAAGAAACAGGTAAGAGAAAGACATAAAGGAGGAAGGCAGAAGCCCCCCAGGAGGCTGTGGCCCCTGAAGGCCCTCAAGAACAGGCGAGAAGAACCCCACCGAGATGGATGAATCGGGCAGGGGCTGAGGCTGGGGCGCTGAGGTGCACAGGCCTGGAGCCGCCCCCGCTTTCCCAGAAGGTGTGGGCTGGCCTGGGGCGCTGGGCCCGGTCCCGGCAGGTGCCCCGCGGTCCCTGCACGCCCGGCGGTCAGCACACCTGGGAACCGCTGTCAAGCGCCCGGGGGCCTTCCCAGGCCTGGAAGGAGCAGACAGAGGCAGGTTTGGAAAGAGAGGGGCTGTTCTTACTGGAAAGGGAGAACGGTTCCCGGCGAGCACCGCCCTGCCCTCCCCAACCCCCCCAGGCGCCCCCGCCCCCGCTCTGGTGGCAGCGCCTCCCCCATGTCCTCCTCCCATCAGGGCCTGAGGGAACTCCAGGGATGGCTGAGGCCGGTGGGGAAGAAGGAGGTGGCTTGCCCCAGGTGAAGGGCTGTGCCAAGGCGGTAATCATAGGCTCTTTCCAGGCTGCCATATGCCCCTGGGTTCAAATCCCAGCCCCACCCTTCTGTCTGTGCCCTTAGCAACCCCCTCTCTTTAATCGAGCTGTCATTCACCTACCACAGAATTCGCCTTTTTGAAGTGCGCAATGTTTAATAGAGTCGGAGTCATGCCGCTATCACCTCCGTCTAATCCCAGAACATTTTCATCACGGGGGAAAAGAAAGGCCATAGAAGCAGTCACTTCCCTAAGTTTCTCCTTTTCCCCCCGCCCCTGGCAACCACGATTCGGCTTTCCTGTCGCTGTAGATTTGCCCATTTTGGACATTTCATATCAATGGAATGATACAATATGTGGCCCCTTGTGTCTGACTTTGGCCACTCAGCATAATGGTTTCAAAGTTTACTCATGAGACAGCCCATGTCAGTCCTTCGTGCCTGCTACGGCTAAATAGTTGTCCGGTGCCGGGACCTACCACACTTCGTTTATCTTCTCATTCGCTGAGGGACAGTGGACAGTGGGCTTACTTCCTCTTTGGGGCTATTATGAATAACGTTGTTATGATCACTCCTGTAGGTTTTCTTTTAAGATTTTATTTATTTATTTGACAGACAGAGACACAGCGAGAGAGGGAACACAAGCAGGGGGAGTGGGAGAGGGAGAAGCAGGCTTCCTGCCGAGCAGGGAGCCGGAGGAAGGTCTCAATCCCAGGACCCTGGGACGTTGATCTGAGCCCAAGGCAGACGGTCAATGACTGAGCCACCCAGGTGACCCTCGTGTCCAGTTTTTAAGCAGACATGTTTTCCATTCTCTTGGGGCTATGCCCAGCAGCAGAATTGCTGAGCCATATGGTAACTCAAGGGTTAACTTTTTGAGACACTGTCAGCCTTTCCTCCTATGACCTTCCCATGGGCCCTATTTCTTATCCTCTCTGAATCTCAGCTTCTCTCCAGCAAAGCTTCACTATTGAGACTTAACCTTGCAGACTGGCTTTAAGAGTTGGATGAGCTAAAGTATCGAAAGCATTTAGCACATAGTAGGTGTTCAGGTAGTGGAATTATTATAACTACAAAAACTATAGGAATCTGAGACTGTTCCTTCTGCTTCCCTTCAAATCTGACCTGGCATCTACTCTTCCTTATCCCATCTATTTTAACTATTTCTTTTTTTATTATTTTTCTTCCCCACCCCCTTTTTTTTTATAAAAGATTTTATTTATTTACCTAGAGAGAGAGAGTAAGCAAGTGGGAGAGAAAAAAAGCACATGAGCCAGGTGAGGGGCAGAGAAGCAGACTCCCCACTGAGCAGGGAGCCCAATGAGGGAGTCAATCCCAGGACTCTGGGATCATGACCTGAGCCAAAGGCAAAGGCTTAAACCCCTGAGCCACCCCAGGCATCCATTTTACCTATTTCTTGAAATTTCCTTGAATTAGCCTTACTGTGAAGCCCGATTTCTGCTCCCTGCTCACTTGGGTGCATATGCACGCACACACACATTCTTTCTCTGTCATACACAGACACACACACACACACACTCACATCCTATTCAATAGTGACCTAAGCTCAAGCTAAGTGGAAAGGTAAAATCTTGCCCTATCCCCACCCCCACCCCACATCCCGGTATGTTAGAGCTGGAATCCATTACTACCGGTAGTTCTCAAAGTGTGGGACCCAGACCAGTAGCCTCTGGGAAGTTGTTAAAATGCAAATCCTCAGATCCCATCCTAGAAACACTGAATCCAGGGACACTGGGGATGAGCCCCAGTGATCTGTGGTGATTCATTCTAATACACACTAAAGTTCCCAAATTGTGAAGGAGGAAATTGGGGCACAGACAAATGAGTTAACTTGCTTGAGGCCATAAAGTGATAAAGAACAGAAACTTTGGAATGATGTGGTCCTGGATGTGAATTCCACCTTCCCCATTTCTCGTTGTGTGACTTTGGACATGCCTCTTAACCTCCTTTACTACAATATCTGTCTCCGTTGGGGCTGCTATAATAGAATGCTATAGACCAGGTGGCTTAAACATTTATTTCTCACAGTTCTGGAAGGTGGGAAGGGTAAGATCAAGGTGTCAGCCAGTTCTGTTCCTGCTGAGAGCACTCTTCCTAGTTTAGAGATGGCAGATGTCTTCTCCTTGTATCCCATGCCAGAGAAAAAAGAATAATCTCTTGTGTCTTTTCTTCCGAAGGCACTAATCCCATTCGTGTGGGCTCCACTTTCACGACCTTATTGCCTCCCAAAGGCTCCATCTCAGAATACTATTGTTTTGGGGGTTAGGGTTTCAACATACGAATCTGGGGGGCTACAGTCTCCTCATCTGTAAAATGGGAACAGTGCACAATTACTCCGAGGGTGGCCGCTACTCTGCGTTAAAGGCAGAGTGAGGGCTGGAGCTCAGGCCTGCTGATTTCCAAGCTGGTCTTTTATCCTCGAGAAACTGGTGATCCCCCCTGCACCACCTGGTAACAAGAATCCAGGAAACGTAACATCTGGAAGGTTGACATGCAGAGGAGGATTTCGTATTATTCTGTGATGCCCCAAAATGAAGAGCTGGGTTATTGGGGGTCGTTATGAAGCTGGCGGGGGTGAGCTCTAAAAGTCTCCTTATATGTAACCCACTGTAGCAGACAGGATTCACACTTCCTCTGCGGCATTTGGCAGGAAGAACTGTCAATCAAGATGCTCTATTCACCTCTCCCGCCCCAGGGGAGGGCATATTATCCAGATTGGTCAACTAGAGCATCCCTTCCTCCCTGACCACGCTGATTGGTTCAGGGAGTGCCATGTAATCCAAGCCAGACCAATCAGACTCTTTTTGTGCTAGAGACGTTCCGTAGCCACGCCCATTCTTGAATTTCCCCGTCTGGTGAGTTTGTAGAATTGGTTTTTTGCTTGGGCGGTTCTGGGGTTTCGGTTCTTGGTACTGGTAGAAGTTTTAAATATGCCATGTAAAAAAGGGCCTCCTGGTGTTGGAGCCTGCCTCGCCCAGCATTTCATTTAAAAAATAATAATAAGAGGGGCGCCTGGGTGGCTCAGTGGGTTAAGCCTCTGCCTTCCGCTAAGGTCATGATCCCAGGGTTCTGGGATCAAGCCCCATATCGGGCTCTCTGCCGGGTGGGGAGCCTGCTTCCTCCTCTCTGCCTGCCTCTCTGCCTACTTGTGATCTCTCTCTCTGTCAAATAAATAAATAAATCTTTTTTAAAAACTAATAAGAAAAACAACACTCAAGGGCGCGTGGGTGGCTCAGTAGGTTAAGCGTCTGCCTTCGGCTCAAGTTTTGATCTTGGGGTCTGGGGATGAAGTTCTACCTGGCTCCCTGCTCCAGGGGTAGCCTGCTTCTCTCTCTGCTTCAGCCGCCCTCTCACTGTCTCTCAAGATAAAATCTTGAAGGAAGGAGGAGAGAGAGAAAGAAAAAGAGGGAGAGAGAGAAAGAAAAAAGGCGGAGGGGGAGGGACAACACTCAGAACAATAGAGGGTGCCAGGCTGGCTCAGGTGGGTTGAGCATGAAACTCTTGATCTCAGTTTGAGCCCCATGTTAGGATGGAAATTACTTTAAAACTAACTAACAAAACTGCCCCGGAGTTTAGAGACATTTAAAATCTTTATTCCCTTGGGGAGGGGTAGAGGGTGGGGGGATACCACAGGGATTCCAGTCCTAACAGAACAAAAAGTTCCAAAATCTATTTTCTCCATTTCTCCCTTTATACATCTCACTTTTGCAGCAGCTGTTCCTTTCTTCTTCAAATGTCTAAGCCCCATTTGGTTCTTAACTTCCATCTGCCTTTCCCAGTGTTTATCGATCCAGTCTTGCTGGTCCCCTTGCTGGACTCCTTGCTTGCCCAGACAGGAGAGGGAGAGGCTGTGAACCATAGTGCAGTGCAGTTTTATACACTTTATTCTCAGAGTCAGTGGAAGAGGCGTGATTATAAAATCTCACCTATGGAGGGAGGCATGACCATGAAGTCATACTTGCAGAAGAGATACTAAGGTCTTTTTAAATATGAGTCAATGTCAAGTTCAGCTTGGTAAACATTTAGTGAGTGGCTACCAAGCGCCAGCTAGGAGACAGGAATGAGGCTGAGTTGTCTAGGGTGTGCAGAATTGTTTGAGCCCCAGATGTTGAAGGTCTTTTGCTCTTATGTATCATGGGCCAGGCTCTGAGGATGAGGATTCAGGAAGAGAGAGAGAGAGATTAAAAGCATGAAAATGATTTCTCTGAAATGGTGGTTAAATACTACAAAGGAGACATATGTAGGGATTGGGAACAAATCAAAGTCAGGAGGTGAGGAAAAGCACCCTGAGAAAGTGACATCGGAGTGGAGACTGGAAGCAGGAATAGGAATTGGCTGGAGGGCTAGAGGGGGGGAAAAACCTGGAAAGGGAAAAGGCTGGGAGGTGAGGGGGGGAGGGAAGGAGAAAGAGAAAGAGAAAGGGTGAGAGGAAGGGAGGGAGAGGGAGGGAGAAGGAAAAAGGAAGGGAGGGAGGGAGGAAGGGAGAGAAACCGGCAGGACTATCTGTGAGGCTGGAGCCTGGAGAACTGGAGGAAAAGCTCAAAGGGGAGGTGGAGGCCATGTTGTAAACTTTGACTTTGTGTAAGAGATCCTGAGCCCCCGGCTGTGGACCAGAAGCCCCAAAAGCCACTTAGGGTTTGGGATGCGCTTTGTTCTAAATGCGGAGAATCTCGGTGATAGTTCTTTCACCTGTGGAAAAGCAGGCTTACATAACCAGCTGGGAGCATTTCTTCACAACTCTGTTCAGTGACCTCGCACTGAAATGGACTGTGGAGGACGTAGTCACCCCTCCACATACGCTACCAAGCAGGGCTTCCTCCCGCCCGCCGAGACCCAGTTGTGAAACATTTCCCAATTTCCACCTTCCCACCGCTGCTTCTACCTGAGAATCTAATCCAAGGAGGGAGCCGACATCCTAGCACTCATGAGAGTTTAATGCTGTGATCTTTGCAAATCAGGAAGTGATCAAGCTTGGGGAATTTTATTTTTGTCTGCCCTTAACCATCTGGAGGAGGAATAGCAGAAGTTCAAACCCCAGGCTTTGAGGACAGCCAGACCGAGGTCCAAATTCCAGCCCCTTCACTAATCAGCTATGTGACCTTGGGTAAGCAGTGGAACCTCCCAGAGTTTCATATGGGATCCTAAACCCACCTAACACCCACCTCGGTGGGGTTGTTGTGAGGACCAAATACTACAATATATGTAAACTGTAGCACTTGCTGTATAACAAGGATTCAAATAAACATTAATGCTATCAGGGGCTGTTTTCGATAAAGAGATCGAAAAAGAGAGTAGAAGTACGCTCATTTTATTCCAGAATGGCCTCATTTTCAGTATTTGAGAGAGTGGAAAGAAACCTCAGCAGGGGGTGCCTGAGTGGCTAAGCCTCTGTCTTCGGCTCAGGTCATGATCTCAGGGTCCTGGGATTAGCCCCCCCTATCACACGCTCTGCTCAGCAGGGAACCTGCCCCCCCCCACTTGTGATCTGTGTCGGTTAAATAAATAAAATCTTAAAAAAAGGAAGAAGCCGAAGCAGCACAGTGAGGACCTGTGTGGAGGCTAGGTTGTGGTCACTGGCTGAGATTTTCTGGCCCACAACCAAGAGGACTTCTCTGAAGGTTTCAAGAGCTGCAATGAGCTTGACCTTTGTGGTCTCCAAATGTCCTTTCATGTTGATATAGCAAGGCATCCAGACACAAGATTTCCTAACCTGATATGGGGGGTGGGGCACAGGGGAGAACAAGCATGTGACAGGTTTTGTCAAAAGAACAGGTGCCAGGTTCAGACAAGCCAAGTGGGTGGAACAAGTGGCAGATGGAGACCTTTCTGGCCCTGTCCCCACTGCCAAGTGGGATTGGGGCCTGAAAGCTGCAGCTCATTGGCAGCTCATTGGTGGAAGACCCAGGCTCTGACTCAAAAGGAGATTCAAAGATACATATGGGTCCTTTCATCTTCCTTGCCTTTGAGGTCCAAATATGGTCCCTGTGAGCCCCTGTGAAGAAGTGCTGACTGCTTTTTAAAAAAGGGGGGAGGGTGCACCTGGGTGGTTCAGTGGGTTAAACCTCTGCCTTTGGCTCAGGTCATGATCTCATGGTCCTGGGATCAAGCCCCACATCGGGCTCTCTGCTCATTGGGGAGCCTGCTTCCTCCCTCTCTCCTCTCTCTCTGCCTGCCTCTCTGCCTACTTGTGATCTCTGTTAAATTAATAAATAAAATCTTTAAAACAAACAAACAAAAAAACTGCCGACTGAGCTGAAGTCATGAGGCCTATCTCAGAACCATCCACAACTTTCTGAATGTTTTCACCCAAGACAAAATCAAGGCAACTTTGAGGTCCACCAAATTCGGTGAAAATGCGTTCTCTCAACCAAGAACTGCTGGGCTACAAGCTGAGAGCCAGCATCCTGTACAGAGATGAGCCCAGGATTCTCTTTGCTCTGTGTCTGCTCCTTGTTCATGGGCATGGTCACAGCTGACCCACGGTCGCCCTGTCGGATACCCACAGATCCCCAGAGATGACAAAACAAGTTACCCAGAGGTGCTTTGGTGGCAGAGTCGGGCCTGGGCCTGAACCCAGAATCCAGCACCTGCGACAGCCCTCTGGGCCTCAGAATGGCCATGTCCTCAGCTGTAAAATGGAGGCCACACTTCCTTGGAGAGTGGTGGCAAGAAAAAAAAAGAACATTTAATAAAGGAGAACAATAATTCCTTTCAGAATCTGACTGGAAAAGCAATACAGATAAATTATTGAAAAACTTAGAAACCAAACATGAGCAGAAAGAAGAAATTTAAATATATATATATATATATGATATATATCTCTTCATCACCCAGAAATTAACAACCACGAACATGCTGGAATAGATCCTTGATCTGTTATCCATGCCTATGGACATACAGATTTTTTTTTTAATATTTTTTTAATTTATTTGGCAGAGAGCACAAGCAAGAAGAGCAACAGGCAGAGGGAGAGGGAGAAGCAGGTCCCCACCAAGCAGGGAGCCCCACTCTGGACTCAATCCCAGGACCCTGGGATTCTGACCTTGAGGGGAAGGCAGCCGCTCAACCCACTGAGCCACCCAGGCGCCCCATGGGACACACAGTTTTGTTAATGGGGCCGTATTTGGCTACTTGCTTTTCTGCTACTGAGTATGTTGGAAACATCCCCGAGTCATTACATATCCCTGGGCAACATTCTTTTAAATGACAGTAGAGGCTCGTTCTTGCTCGGAGGCGATTACTGTTGGGGTGCGGGGTAACACACCAGGGCTCTGGGGTGGGAGGCTCCTGCCTCCCCCCCTCCCCGCCCCGCCACCCCCCAGAACGAGTCCCTTAGCTCTGGAGGCTGCCACTCCCGGTGTGAAGGATACACACGGTAACAGGACCGACCCACCAGATTTTCAGAGGGATTAAAGTAGACAGTGTGTGGGAAGGGCTTGGCTTAGTATCTGGTGCATAGACCTCGCTCCGACACCGCCAGCGGTGTCTGGGGCTGTGTCGTTCAACTAGCTCTGAACGCTTCTCTTAGTCCTCTTTGAAAGCGCGTACTGGAACTCCTAACTGGAACTCCGAACTGCGGTTATTGGTAATAAGCACTTCTCCTTCCCTGCCCTCCCCCCATGTACGGATTTACCGATACCCCCACCCCCACCCCCAGCGCCCGGATCCGGCTGAACAAAGGGCAGTGCGGGCACAGAGGAGCCAGAGCGGTCATGGAGCGGAGGCGGCGCGCGGAGCCGGCCGTCAGCCTCGCTCGCGGCTGCGGGACTACCCCGGGGAAAGCCCCCGTCCGGCCCCGCCCCGGGCCCGCGAATCGGCCTCCCAGTGGCTGCTGGCGGCGGCAACCTGCCGGCCGGTGAGCCCGGAGGCTCCGGGAGGTGGGACGTGGCCGTGCCAGGCGGGCAGCGCTGGAGCCGGCCTGGCGGGGGCCGGGCGGTGGGTCCCCCTGCTGCTGGGCCTGCTGCAGTCCACTCTAGGTAAGCGCGGGCGCCGCGGGGCGGGCGGGGGCCGCGGGGCAGTCCGGGGCGCCCACCCCGGGTGGCGGAGCTCGGGGAGGGAGGGACGGGGCCGCAGCCAGCCGGCAGCCAGCCGCGCTGGTGCGATCGTCCCCGCCCACGCACCTCCCGTGGTCTTCTGGATTGGGACTTGGGACGAAACAGACCCAAGGCTTTGAAATTCCTTTCCCGTAGGAAACTGATCCAGTTTCCTAATGCCAATTCCGCTTTAGGTGCACAGGGAAAGACAGTGGCAGTTGGAAAAGCAGCCGCGCTGTTTTATAAAGTGCTGCTTAAGGTTTCCTAAAGGCACCGTCCCCTGCATTAATATGAGACTGGATCCTCGCTATTAGGGGAAGTCCTGCCCTCCCTCGCAGTCCCCTTCCCTTCTTCGGGCCAGACGGTTTCAGAAGCGCCCAGACTGAGCGGAATCTTTGCGCTGTTGTTATTCTAACAAGCCACCTTCTTTTGTGGGCTCCCACTGGTAAATAAGGAGGCAGGGTACAAAATACCCTAGGCTGGGACCCAACCACCAAGCCCCAACCAGTCAGGAGAAGGTCCAATAGAGCCCCCAGTCTTGGACTTCCTGGTCTCAGGCTAACCGTTTAAGAGCAAGAAGGGCCCTTGGGCATCATCTAATGCTAATATCAAAAGCCAACGTTTCTTGAGCCACTTCTATTCCCCTACTTAAGTGGCACAACCCCACCATCCTATGAGGTAGGAACTGTTCTCTCCCTTTTCAAATGGGGAAACTGAGGCTCAGAGCAATGAGGGGAGTTACCCAAGAAAGAAAGCACAGGAAGAGAAGCCTGAAGCTGAAGCAAACATGGCGGGCTCTGGCCGTGGGGTGGGCAGCAGGAGGAAGACCATCGGTCCACCTGGGTCAGCTCATGGATGCCCCAGCCCCAAGCACGTCCACAGCAGGGGCTGTCATTGTAGCTGGTAAAGGACAGTGCCTCTGTGTGTATGTGGGGGTGGGGAGGAATCGTCTGTCCCCCTGATTCACTGTCAACTTCAATAATTTTCCTATCTGGCTCTAACTACACTTTTACCTGGGAAATATTTAATGTACCTGACACAAACCGCTGTTTGTGATGTTGAGGGTAAAGCACAGTCAGATCCAGGTTCAAATCTTGGCCCCCACACAAACTGGCTGCATAGCCTCGGGCAAATTATTTACCATCTGTCTCTGAGTCTAGTCCCCTGAATGGAAGCAGAGTGACATCCACCCCATAGGGTGGTTTGTCCTAAGGACGGAAGAGGTTTTGTGCAGAAAGTGTCAAACCAGTGCCTCCCACCCTTCTAGGGCTCAGTAGCCCATAACCACTCTGGCTGCTGTTTCTGCTCTGGGCGTGTGCTGCCACAAGATAATTTATAATCCACAGACTTTGGCCTTTGCAGCTCACCTGCTAGAAAGCTGGAAACAGTGACAGCATCTGCACCCCAGTGATCCAGTTCCAAGTGGGGATCACAGGATGAGGTGGAAACTGTATTTAACCGATATTTTAACCCATATTTGGGTTAAAAGGCCAAGGGTAGGGAGCTGAGGCAAGAGCCATCCGTAGACCTGCCCCCTCCCCACCCCCCCACCATGCCATTCTGTAACCAGTATGGATTTCCATCATCAATACACATTTAATTTACACATCTTAAATACACATAAATACACCCTGTGTGACCTGTGTGTATACTTCAGGGAACTGAATTCTCATAGGATCCATGAGCTCCTAAAGGGCAAGAATGGAATTATATTCCTCTTTGAGACTTCTGGCACACAGTGGTCCACAGATGTCATTGGCCAGTAGCGGTTCAGAGATGCTAGAAGGATAAAGTTGAACAAGGCCCCATGAGACCCTCAGGAAGGAAGTATGGACAACAGCTCAGGATTTGGAGTTGACTAGGTCTGGCTTTGGATTCTGATTCTATAACTTAATACCTGACAAGTCTTCTGTTTCCCTCAACTCTACTGTGTTGATCACGGTTAGTGCCTACCTCCTAGGGAATTGGGGAGGATTGAAAGAAAATGGTTAGGACACAACACACATTAACTGCTCCCGTCATCACCATCATCCCCATGACCCTCACTACCACTTCTTAGAGATGTCAGGGAATTGACATTTGAATCAAATCTTTAAAAGATTAGATGGTAAAGAAAAAAAAATGTAAATGGTGAACACCAGGCTGTCAAAGACTCCTGGGTTCAAAGTCACCCAAGAGAATGTAGTTGTTTGAGAATGACGGGAACCAAGATTGGCTTCAGCCTGGTGAGCCTGCTGGGGAGCTATCAGGGAGAGGTCGACAAGATGGCTTGTCAAGTATTTCAGTAAGGAGCATGGACTTTATCCTAAGGACCAAGGAAGGACATGGAACTGGGGAGAGGTGTAATCAGGTGTATATTTCAGGAGGTGAGGGTTAGCAATGGGAAGACATGTCAAGGAGGGGACATAGGGGCCAGGTCACTGGGATGGTGACATCTAAGCCAAGAGGTGAAGGAAGCAAAGGCATGAGCCTGACAGAGATCCAGGGAGGGGGACTAGTCTAGGCAGAGGGAACATCTCATGGAAAGGCCTGGAAGGGGAGCATGCCTAGCATGCTCCAGAAACAGCAGAAAGGCCTGTGTGGCTGGGAGCAGGGAGCACAGGGAGAGCAGTGGGTGGGATTAGGTAGGTCTTGGGGGTGGGGGTAGGGTTATAAAGGCTTTTGATTTAGCCTTGAACAAAGTGAGAGCCGTTAGAGGGTTTAAAGCAGAAGAGCAACATGATCCGACTTTCATATTAGCCCTTGCCGCTCTATGGAGAATGGACAGAAGAGACAATGTTGGGAACAAGGAGACCAGTTGGGAGGCCTTTGGAATGACCCAAATTTCACAAAATTTCACATTCATTCAACAAATACTTTTTGTTCATCTTCTCACGGTCAGGGACCGAGGCAGGCAAGCTCCTGGGACATGTCTAAGAACAGAACTGAGCGTCTGCTCCTGTGACCCTCAGGGCTGTTCCCTCCTGGAGTCCAGCAAATCCGGTAGATGTTCGATGGTTCCTGTTGGAGGTCTTCCACTGAAACCCTCAGGTGCCAGATGGGCCACAGAGGCCTAGGGAGGAGAAGGGGCTGCGGTACAGGCAGTTAGTGGCATGGCTGTGATCGGAATCCTGGCCCTGGGTGCCCAGCCTACTTCATGTCTCCCATGTTTTAGCTACCCCAGATAACGCCTGCTTCTCAAACTCACTGAGCACGTGACTGCCCACCACACTGCTCATCAGCTCCAGATGGCCCGTGTCAAGATGGTCAGGAGCTCTAGGCTTCATAACTTCTTTCTCTCCCACAGGGAAGCCCCTTCTCCCCCCTCCCCAGAACGTGACACTGCTCTCCCGGGACTTCGGTGTGTACCTGACATGGCTCCCAGGGCCTGGCTACTCCCAGAATGTGACCTATTTTGTGGCCTATCAAAGGTAGAGGGGACCCTCCGGTCGTGTTTGGGGAGCCTGAGGAGGTGGGCAGAGGCTGGAGGGGCTTGTCTGGGACACCTGCATTGGGTGTCATCAGCTTCCTGGTTCTCTGTCCCATGGGAGACAGCTTGTG
This sequence comes from Neogale vison, assembly GCF_020171115.1. NCBI lineage: Eukaryota > Metazoa > Chordata > Mammalia > Carnivora > Mustelidae > Neogale > Neogale vison. The sequence continues at coordinate 17,795,344 of NC_058092.1, read as the reverse complement.
GCAGGTGTTTGGAGAGTGCATTGATAAAGGTCTGGAGGTGGGGGAATGATGCTGATTAGGGGACAGTGCACAGGTGTTGGGTCTATTGGGGCTCTGGAGGATCTTTTTTCACTTTTTTATTTGCTTCAGGGGTGCAGGTCTGTGAATCATCAGGCTTACACAATTCATGGCACTCACCATGAAACATACCCTCCCGAATGTCCATCACCTAGCCAGCCTCTCCTTCCATCCCCCATCCCCCAGCAACCCTCAGTTTGTTTCCTGAGATTAAGAATCTCTTATGATTTGTCTCCCTCCCTGGTCCCATCTTGTTTCATTTTTTCCCTCCCTTCCCCCCATGACTTCCACCCTGCCTCTCAAATTCCTCATATCAGAGAGATCATATGATAATTGTCTTTCTCTGATTGACTTATTTCGCTTGGCATAATATCCTCTGGCTCCATCCACATCGTTACAAATGGCAAGATTTCATTTCTTTTGATGGCTGCATAGTATTCCATTGTATATATATACCATATCTTCTTTATCCACTCATCTGTTGATGGACATCTTGGAACCAAAGTTTCCATAGTTTGTCTATTGTGGACATTGCTGCTATAAACATTGGGGTGCGCATGCCCCTTCGGATCACTACATTTGTATCTTTAAGGTACATACCCAGTAGTGCAATTGCTGGGTCGTAGGGTAGCTCGGGAGGATCTTTGAGAAGAGTTGGAACAGGGCTTGAGTAGAGCTACCGGGACCCAGTGGTGGCATTCTCCAGGGCCTGAATGAGGAGCTTGGAGTTGTTCCAGCTGAAAAGGGAGGGCAGACGTATTTCCTGCAGAGTCTGTGATGGGCATCCCTGAGGATCATGCTTTTCCCTACAGAGCCTTGAGATCCTTCTCAGCCTGGCATTCCAGGCAACCATAACGAATCCAGAGAAATCTGAACGTGGAAGCAGATTTGCTGATCTTTGCACAGAGATAGCAATCACTTGAGGTTCTCTAGTAAGAGAGTAAGATGATGAAAGCAGGTAGTCAGGAGGACTCCTCAAGGCTGGGTGAGGAGGGTGAAGCAGGAAGGGGAGGTGCGTGCCAAGTATGCAGGACCCACCTGTGCCAGGCTGAGTTCTAATGTCTCGCATCAATGTTTCACTTCCTCCTCCCTATATACCCAGGCAGGTCTGCACTTCCCCCATTTTATTTTATTTTTTTCAAGATTTTATTTATTTGTGAGAGAGAGGGTGCAAGTAGGGGGAGGAACAGAGGGAGCACGGAGCCCAACAGGGGGGTTCAACCCAGGATCCTGAGATCAGGGCCCGAGTGGAAATCAAGAGTCGGACACTTAACCGACTGAGCCCTGCACTTCCCCCAGTTTTCGAGACCAGGAACCTGAGCTCAGAGAGGGGCTATCATCTGCCCGAGGGAACCAGGGATGGAGCCAGAAGAAAAACCCCAGCCTGTCTGACCCCAAAGCTTACGTGCTTCCTGTTCTGTCGTAGTCCCTCCTTCTATAGCATCCAGATGTGAGTAAGAGGGTGGGAAGCCTAGCTTGGAAAAGGGCAGATTGCCAGCAAGCTCTCAAAAGAAAGAACTGTACAGGGGTGTATCAGGAGGCAGGAAACACCTAACATGAACTGTGTGCTTGTCGTGTGTCAGGCACTGTGTCCACACATTAACGGAAGTTACTCTCACACAGCCCCGTGAGGAGGGGTGTGGCACCTGCGGTCTGCAGGGCAGAAAACAGGGGCGCCCAGAGCATGGTTTCCTCAGTCACACCTCTGAGAATAGTGGAGCCAGGATGGGCGGATTAGAGGTCAAATTCCATCCTCCAGACCTTTGTGATACTGTCCTTCTCTTTTACACTTTTTGAACACCTGTGAGGATTCTTAAATGATGATATTCTAATTGTACAATTTTTTTTCACTTATTAGCTGGAATTATTTTACAAAAAGATGCTTCCTCTCTTAGAGTATTTGACATTCAGTGTACCTTTCAGATAGGTAAGACAGGACAAATGTTTCATTTTTTTTGTGCAAGCTTCCAAGGTCATGAATTGGTTCTCTGTCATCTCCCAAAGGTGATTGATTTGGTTTCTTATCATTATGAACTCTAGTACTTAAACGTAGCTGATGGTCTCAATCTAATGCAACTTGTCTATGCATTAAAACTTGAATTATCCCATTTGGAGGCAGTGAAAAATCCTTTCAAGTTTGGTCCCAAGTTCTTTTATGTTTATTTTTATTTTTTTAAAGATTTTATTTATTTATTTGACAGAGAAAGAGATTACAAGGAGGCAGAGAGGCAAGCGTGGGGGGGGGTGGAGAAGGCTCCCTGCTGAGCAGAGAGCCCCATGGGGGCTCCATCCCAGGACCCTGAGGTCGTGACCTGAGCTGAAGGCAGAGGCTTAACCCACTGAGCCACCCAGGTACCCTCCAAGTCCTTTTAATTTGATGCTAGTAATTTTGGTTATTTTGTTGCTCTTATACCAAGATCTTCCAGGCTCATTTGCACAATCCCAACCTAAAACCTGAATCAGCCATTTTAGTAGAAAATGGTTTTAAAGAACGATGTATGTGCTAGCTGTGCTGAACTCCACTCAGCTATTGCTTTCAATCTTTTCAGATCTATACAGATCATTCTAATCCCATCTCTGTTTCTGGCTTCTACTGAGATGGCTGATTAAGTTAACCGTGAGTCCCATCCATGATCTCCGTATCCAGTTTCCCAGCCACACCCTCACCCTTGGTTCCTTCGAATCCTAGAAGTTCCTTCTAGAACTTACTTTCTCTTTTTTTTTTTTTCCCATATGCATAGGCTGAGAATTTTCCAGTTCTGGTTCCTTTTGACCTAACAGTGCTTTCTACATACCTCTCTCCTCTCTCCTTTTACCATAAGAAGTAAGGAGAAACCAGGTCACGTCTTCAATACTTTGCCTAGAAATCTCCTCAGCTACATATCCAAATTCATCACTTTTAACTTCTATTTCCCACAAAACACCAAAACGCAATTCAACCAATGTCTTTGCCACTCTGTAACAAGGATCACCTTTCCCCCAGTTTCCAGTAAGATGTTCTTCCTTTGCATCCAAGTTCTTCCTAGAATCGCCTTTGACTCCCTATCCCTACCAACAGTCTCTTCAGGCCACTCTGGAAATTTCTAGCAGGCACCTGGAAATTCTTGCCGCTTCTAGACATTCTCCAGTTGCAGAGCCACTTCCACATTTTTTGCTATTTCTTACATTAGCACCCTATTTATGGTTCCAAAATCTGTCTTAGTCTGCCAGAGCTCCCAAGACAAAATACCATAGCCTGGGGGTTTGAACAACAGACTCGTACTTCTCACACTTCCAGAGGCTGGAAGTCCAAGATCAAGGTGTCCGCAGGTTTGCTTTCTCCTGAGGTCTCTCTCCTTGGCTTGCAGATGGTCGCCTTCTCTCTCTGTCCTCATGTGGCCTTTTCTCTGTGTGAGAGCGTGCCTGGTATCCCTTTCTCTTCCTTTAAGGAAGTTCTTAAAAGAAGAGAAAGTCCTTAAAGTCCTATTGGTTTAGGGCCCCACCCTTATGACCACATTTATTCCTCATTACCTCTTAAAAGGCCCTATCTCCAAGGGCCTATACAGTCATGGTGGGGGGGGCATTTAGGGCCTCAGCATATGATTTGGGGGGAATACAATTAAGTCAGTAATACTAATAAACTGGATTTCATCACATTTAAAACTTTTACTGTTAAAAAAAAAAAAAGCCTGAAGAAAATGAAAAAGCCAGCTACTATTAAAACAAAAAATTCACTATACACACACACACACACACACACACACACTGGAAAAGGACTAGTATCCAAAACAAATAAAGAACTCCTGCGCCTTATTAATAAGAAGACAGATCACCCAAAAAGACTTGAATCGTCATTTCACAAAGGAAGATACTCAAGTGGCCAAAAAGTACATAAGAAGATGGTCAATAGCCTTAGTCATCCGGGAAATGTGAATCAAAGGTACAATGAAACACTACCACACACCAACTAGAAGGCTTAAAATGAAAGGGATTGACAATACTAAGTGTTGGCAAGCATGTGAAGGAAATGGAATTCTTGCGTTGTTGGTGGAAATGTACAGGGGCTTTGGAAATCAGCTTGACAGTTTCTTGTCATGTTTCACCTTCAGTTGCCAAATCTCCCAGATTCTACTCCTAACGCTTTATTTATGAGAAATGAAAAGCTACATCCATACAAAGACCTGTGCATGAGCATTCATACCAGTTTAAGTCATAACAGCCCTGACATGGACTGAGTCATACGCCAGCATATTCATGTGCTGAAGCCCTAACCCCCTGACATGAGTGTATTTGGAGATGAGGCCTTTCACGAGGTAATTAAGATTAAATGCAGTCATAAGGATGGGCCCTAAACCGAGGGAACTATGTGCTAATATTTTTGTTCATATTTTGTTTCACATGTGGCTCAACTAGTTCAGTTCTATTTATGTTCATTAGACCAACTTTGATAATTACACTTTGCTTTTTTGTGTATTTTACATACTTACTGCTTATTTTTCTTTGTTCAGTCATCAATTACTGAGTGAGATGTATTGAAAATCTCTCATGATGATTGTGGATTTTCTTTTTTTTTTAAATATTTTTTATTTATTTATTTTGAGAGAGAGAGAGACAGTGAGAGAGAGCATGAGCGAGGAGAAGGTCAGAGGGAGAAGCTGACTCCCCATGGAGTGGGAGCCCGATGTGGGACTCGACCCCAGGGCGCTAGGACCATGACCTGAGCCGAAGGCAGTTGCTTAACCAACTGAGCCACCCAGGCGCCCGATGATTGTGGATTTTCTGTTTCATCCTACTGTTTTGTCTGTTTTTGCTGTATAGTGTATGTAGCTGTTTAGCAGGTAGATAAGAGAGAATTTTTATATCTTCCTGAGAAATGAAATAATTTCTCATTTTGTGGTGGTTCTTCTCATCTTTCGTATTTCTATGAACTTTGAAGTCTATATTTGGTCTCCTATTACTATAACTACACCAGGGTTGTTTTCATTATTATTGTTAATGTTTACATGCTATAGCTCCACCAAGAAACAAAACAGAGGAATTCTTCCCAAAAAATCTGTTCACTTTGCCATACCCATCTCAGCCTCCTCCATTCATGTATTGCTCGGTGCCCAAACCCAGGAGTGACTGGTGGATTCTCCTCTCCATGTATTCCACATCCATGAGCAGGTCCTACCGACTTTACCTCCAGAACATATCCCCAGTCTAGCCCCTTATCGCCAGCCTCACCTCGGCTCTCCCTTAGACCACTGCAGCAGCCTCCCAGCTGGTTTATCAGAGTGATCTTTTATTTTTTTTTTAAGATTGATTGATTTATTTGACAGAGGGAGAGAGCATGCGTGCACACAAGAGCCAGTGGGGGAGGGGGAAAGGGGGTGGGAGGGGAAGAGACTCTCACGCAGACTCCCCACGCAGCACAGAGCCCCATGTGAGGCTTGATCTCACAACACTGAGATTGTGACCTAAGCCGAAACCAAGAGTCAGATGCTCAACCAACTGAGCCACCCAGGTGCCCCAAGAGTGGTCGTCTCTCTCTCTCAAATAAAAAAAAAAAATAATAATAATAATAATAATAATAACAGAAATTAGATCATCTCAGGTCCCTTATTCAGAACTTCCCAGTGACTCCCTAGCACACTTGGAATAAAATCCAAGCTCCTTACCAGGATGCAGAGGCCCCACCTAATCTACCCATTCGCCCCTCCCCCCACCTCTCCAGCCTGTGCACACATCTCCCTCCCCTGCCCACTGGCCTGCTGCCACGCTGGCCTCCTTGCTTTCTTCCGGACAGGTCAGACTCCTTCCCACTGCAGGCTCTGCTTTTGCCATGCCTTCCTGCGGGCCTACCCTGACTTACTTGCTATCAAGGCCTCAAAACGACCTTCCTGGCCTACCTTTGGAAAGCAGTCCTCCCCCATTCCCCATTCCCGCTGCCCTTACCCGCTCCTGGGTTCACCTCACTGGTGGGATAATTGTCTTTCTCCCCTTCCCACCAGAATGGAAGTTCCCGAGGGCGGGACCTGTCAGGCCTTGTAAGTTCCCCAAGAATAATGGCCAGTATGCAAGTCCCTTCTTCGGACCCCGGTGACGTCTGAAGGTTGGCATCACAGACGTGCGTGTCCCCTCTGACAGCCACACAGCACCCAGCGCGATGCCTGGCACAGAGCAGGTGGCCTGAAAGGCCTGAATGAAGAATGCAGGAACCGGTTGTTCGCACTGACAGTAGCAGCCACCACGTGGCCCTGGGGAGGCAGGAGGATGGGGGGGATGACCCGCTGAGGCCCCAGAGCTAGTGAAGGATGGAGCCAGGATCCCAGCACCCGCTTCTCCCAGAGCCTGAGCCCCTAACTAGACTGTTCTCATTCTGTCCCAGCCCACAGCTGGCTAGTAGGACAGGCAGACAGGTGGACAGTCGGGCAGATGGAGGGACAAGGGAGCACCTGTTCGCTAAGCCTTCTCAACCCAGAGGCTGAGTCCACAGCCCAAACTCCCCTGTCTCCTCCCTCAGTGCTGCGACCCCCAGACGGTGGAGAAAAGTGCAGAAGTGCAAAGGAATCAAAGAGCTGGTGTGTTCTTTGATGTGCCTGGAGAAGCAGGACCTGTACAACAAGTTCAAGGGGCGCGTATGGGCGGCTTCTGCCAGCGCCAGGTCCCCCATGGTGGAGTCCAAGTACCTGGATTACCTTTTTGAAGGTAAGTCTGTGGTTAAGGGACCTGGTGGGAGACTCCCTGTCCAGGAACTTTGGCTAAGTAGCACTGCTGTCCTGGCCACCGTCTCCCACATCCCCAAAGCAAGGGCAGCCACACGTAGCCTGGCTTCGTGGCGGTGGCTTCGGGGACTTCTGCCAGCACCCGCAATTCCATTTACACCTCTTTCTAGCGATGCTCTTTATCTTCTAGCCAGCACAACCTTAGTCATGAACTACGCGAGGCATTTTATATATTTATTCTTATTTTTTATGTTCAAATTCTCTTTAAGAAACAATTTTTGGGGGGCACCTGGGTGGCCCAGCCAGTTAAGCATCTTCGTTTGGCTCAGGTCATGATCTTGGGGTCTTGAAGTCAAGCCCTGCATCGGGCTAGGGAGTCTGCTTCTCTCTCTTTCCCTCTACCCCTCCACACTGCACCCACCGCCACTTGTGCTCTCTGTCTCAAATAAATAAACAAAATCTTTTTTAAAAAAAGAAACAAATTTTAAATTCCAGCTTCAAAAGTAACTTCTGTGCACTGTAGAAGTTGGAGCGGGGGAGAGGAGAGAAAAATAGAGGAAAGCAACCCCCACAGGTACCGTATTCAGAAATCACCAGTGTTAACACTGAGCCAGGAGAGTACTTTTCTCTTCCCAGTGTATTTTATTTCTAATCCTAATGACAAACCTGTGGGGTTCCTTTTCATCAACCCATTTAAAAAAAATAATAAAGTACGATTCACAAAAGCTAAGGAACTTGCCAGGATACACAGCTAATGAGGGTAGAGAAGGAATGAGGGTCTGGATCTTTCTAAAATCTTGGTCAGGGTACTGGACCAGACCAAGAGTGAGGAGGGGTAGGAAGAAGAAGAGAAATATTCAGAGAATAGCCTCACGGAGCTGAGATCTGAAACTTGCTGCCCAGTCTTCTCAAAATATGTGAGAGCAGAATATGGCTTGGAGAGAGAGGAGAAAGGGCTTGAATGAAAGGTGGCAGGGAGGGATAGTAGGAAGGAAGAGCTAACCTGGGTACTGTTAGGGTCTGTGATCAAAGGAACGAGACTGATACAAAGCGAAGGTCAAGCAAAACTTTATTTCGCGCCAAGCATCAGGAATCAAACAACCAGTCAGAGCTACCTCTTACGAAAAGGCGGTGACGATGAACCCAACAAGGTCAGTTCCAAGAAGGCCACTCTGGACGAGGCCGCTCTAGATGACGCTGCTGCTCCGCAGATGAGGCCGCTCCATGATTGGAGCCGTTCCCAAGAAGCCGCCGCTCCCAAGACAAGGCCACTGCTCAATGAAGTTGCTCCCCGGACAAGGCCGCTCCCAAGAAGAGGCTGTTCTGGACAAGACCATTTCCTGGATGAGGCCACTCCCAATGACGAAGAAGCAACAATGACAAGGAGGACAACCCAGATGACACAGACTCTGCTCCCCACGATGCTACTCTGACCAGGCTTCCACCCGGAGGAAGCCACCACTGCGGACAAGGCCACTTGTGGTTCGGGGTGGCGAGGCATTTTGCAGGGAGGCTGCTGGTGTCTAGGGGCCGTTGGCATCTCAGGGCTGCTTACGCCTCCAGACTGCTGGCATCTAGGGGCTGCAGGTGTCAGGACCGACTGCTGGCCTCTAGGGTCTGTAGGCATCAGGACCGCAGGCGTCGAGGGACCGCTGACAACTGGACCCCAGATGACTCAGGACCACAGGCGTCGAGGGACCGCTGGCAACTGGACCGCAGATGTCTCAGGACCGCAGGCGTCGAGGGACCGCTGACAACTGGACCGCAGATGTCTCAGGACCGCAGGCGTCGAGGGACCGCTGACAACTGGACCGCAGACGAATGGACTGCTGGGCCGCCGGAGGCTGGAGGCTGCAGGCGATGGCTCGGGCCGCCGCCGGAGGCTGGAAGCTGCAGGCGGCGGCGCTCGGGGCCGCCGCCGGAGGCTGGAAGCTGCAGGCGGCGGCGCTCGGGGCCGCGCCGGAGGATGGAAGCTGCAGGCGGCGGCGCTCGGGGCCGCCGCCGGAGGCTGCACGCTGCAGGCGGCGGCTCGGCGCCGCCGCTGAGGCTGGAGGCTGCCCGCGGCGGCTCGGGGCCCCCGGAGGCTGGAGGCTGGACCGCCAAACGCGGTTATAGCTCTTACAAGAGCTGTTACAGCTCTTCTATACACCGTTGACTCCCCTGCTCTTCTGCGACTTCCACCGCTCTCCGCTCCACTTCACCGCTCTACGCCGACTTCACCGCCTTCCGCGGACTTCACCGCTCTCCGCCGACTCCATCCCTCCTGTAGCAGCCGCTGCTCTCCTGCAGCAGCCCCCTGCCCTCCTGCAGGAGCCCCCCTTGGCAGCCTGGCAGAGCAACCTTTATGGGGGTGGTTGAGCCCCGCCCGTACACAGGTGGCCAATTGAATTTCAACCTTCCCAGTGGATATACATACGGCCTACTGATTGGATGACTCCACTCAGTCTGCCCCACCCTTACAGGTACGAGAGAAGCTGGCTGGGTACATGGATAAGAAGGGGAGAAGGGAGGGTGTGCAGGAGGTTACAGCAGAGAAGGAAGGAAGAAGGCTGCCTGGAAAGACACAGGCTAACTGGAAAGGAATCACGTGTGGATGGGAAGACAGGGGACAGGAAGGAAAGGCAGATGAATCGCTCTGTGGGTGGATAGAAGGACGGGAAGAGGGAAGAGGTAGAAGGACAGGAGGAAAGGGGAGGCAAAGGAGGAAGGAAGGAAACAAGGACAAGAAGGAACAATGTATGGAAAGTAAAGAAGAATGGGAGGGTAGGGAGGAAGAAGGGCAGGGAAGTGGGGGGCTGGCTAGCCTAAAGGCAGGAAGACAGTCTAAAGGAACAGGAAGAAAGAAGGGAGTATTGGTTGGTAAGAAAGGAAGGACGGGCAGGCTAGAAGAGCGAAGGACGAACCAGTAGTTGGGGGGCAGGGAGAAGCGAGCCGGGTGGAAGGGACGATACAACAAGGAGGTTACTTTTTTATTAGTAGTAATTGTGTGTTTGCCTCCTCCTCCTCCCTGAAGCTCTCCTGACTCTCCCACAGCACGCCCCCAAGCCGGAATGAGCCTTCTTGACTTTCGCCAGCCTCGGCTGGGGCCCTGGTCACTTACTCTCTTGAGTTTTGATAGTTGCATATTTCATTGTCCCCTAATTTCCTCCAGCTCCTGGAGGTCAAGATCCTCATTCCCTCCAGCTTCCTGTTCAGGGCTTAATATGTTATCAGTGTCCCCGGACTCTGACCTACAGAACTGGGAAGTAACACATGTGTGTTGTTTTAAGCCACCCTCTTTGTGGCGATGTGTCAGCAACCGTAGGAAGTGCCAGGGGACAGGATTCTGACAGACCCGTGGTACGTGCAGGCACCCAGGTGCAGGGGGAAGCAGGAGGAAAGGCAGGTGAGCTGTGAGCCTGGCCTGTTCATTTCACAGTTTGCCCTTCCGAATGTTGAGAATAGTGATGTCTCCCTCCCAGGGTCACTGCAAAGCTGAGATAAAATGACTTTAAGGCTCTTGAGGCGTAGTAGGTGCTTAACAAACACCAGAGAGCCACTTTGCCTTTTCGGGAGTGTTCTCTGAGTTGGAGGGTTGGGGTAGAGGGTGGGGGAGGGGAAGGCCTGCCTGGAGGCAGGGGGATGGATGCTGACAGGTCCTGTTCCGTTTCTGCCAGTGGAGCCATCCCCACCCACGCTGGTAGTCACTCGGACAGAGGAGGTCCTGAGCATCAATGCCACTTATGAGCTGCCCCACTGCATGCCCCCACCGGATCTGAAGTATGAGGTGGATTTCTGGAAGGAAGGAATCAAGAACAAGGTAAAAAGCCCCTTTCCTGCCCCCCAGGCTGGACCTCCTTCCCCCACTGCCCCACCAAACCCCAGTGCCTCTCACCCTGCCTGCCTACTTTTTGCACACCTCCTCCAGGAAGCCCTCCCCACATACCTCTCACTTCTGGCAGTCACCCCTGACTCTGTAGTCAGGCTCTGATTGGCCTGTGCACCATCCCCCCACCCCGCTGCCGCCCTTCTCCACCTAAGAAGGCAAATATAAGATGTCCTGCCCGTGCACATTATAGGTAGTAACAGTACACCCGTTTTCTATCCAATATATATTTTTAAGTTATGAAACCCTTTTTGTCCAATGAAAGCTGATTGAAGTATGATAGGCCCTAGGAGGCCTGCTTGCCAAGCCACTGGTTTCATTACCAACAAAAAAATCAGAAAACACAGATACATTCTTGGAAGGAACCTAAAAGTGTCCAGAGACTACCACAAATATACAGCTTCAGACTTGTTTCTCATGTACGCACGTGTGTGTGTGTCTGTACACATTGCTTGATGGCAGGGTTTGGCAAACGTCTTCCGTAAAGGGCCACATAGCAAATATTTTCTTATTTTGAGGGTCACATGGTCTGTCCAGCTAGTGGACTCTGCCTGTAACACAGGAAAGCAGCCACAGACGACAGGTCAATAAATGGGCATAGTTGTGGTCCAGGGAAATGCGATGTGCGGGGGAAAAAAAAGATGGCAGGCCAGATTGGACCCATGGGCTGTAGTTTACTGACCCCTTTTCTTATTCCTTCTTTCTTTCACGGAACCCCCCAACATTCACACTCCCGACCACTTGCTCATATATTCTGGACCCTAGATCTTCCGACACGGTCCCTGTCTCCAGGACCGTTGGGTAAAAATATAGTGGGAGCCACGGGCGTCATGTTAAATGTTCCTCATTAAATTATGTAAAAGAAACAAGTTCATTTAATTTTAATAATATATTTCATCTCATCCAATAAAATGTTATCATTTCAACATGTAAATAATATGAAAGTTCCTGACAGGTTCACATCCCTTTTGCTCAGAGTCTTTGAAAGCCGATGTGGATTTTACACTCAGAACTCATTTCAGTTTGGACCAGGGGCTGCTGGACTGGGCAGGGCAGCCCTGGAGTTTTCTGGGTCCGTAATGACCGAATGACTGAGATGCTCCCTACCCCCCGGATACATTGGGAGGCCCTGAGGGCGGGAAGCCTGAGGAATCTGGCCTCCAAAATGGGGACCTACAGTCCCTGCAGGCAGGGGGGTGCCCACAGTGCCCACAAAGGTGACCCTGAGGGACAGGGCGATTTTGAGTGCTCACCTTCTCTACTTGAAGACTCAGTGGAGAAGATACCAGCTAATGTTGCCTCCTCATGATTAGACTGTAATGCAGGGAAAGAAGAGGCAGGGATCCCAGGTGTATCCTACCCCCCCAACCCTGTCCTGTCCCCACAGCGGGTCTGCCCACAGCCCCTGCTATCTCTCCAAACAGACGCGATTCCCAGTCATCCCCCACGGCCAGCCAGTGCAGATCCCCCTGCAGCCGGCCGCCAGCGGCCACTACTGCCTCAGCGCCAGGACCATCTACACCTTTGGTGATCCTAAATACAGCGAGTTCTCCAAGCCCACCTGCTTCTTCCTGGATGCCCCCGGTGAGTGCCGAGTGATACAGAGGTGAGGACTTCCCCGCCCCCGCTGGGACATATTATCTCCATCCTATGGTGGTTAAGAGCGGTAAGTCCGGAAATAGACTCCCCTCGATTAGAATCCCAGCTCCACTGCACTCACTGTGTGTCTTTGGGTAGCTTACATCACCTCTCTGAATCTTAGTTTCCATAGTCTGTACGACGGGTTTACTCTTATGAGAATTACACGGGATAATGCATGTGAAGCCCGCAGCACACATACAGTTAGAGATAGGAGCCATGGTCATTGTTTCTGCAGTTTTGTTTTTTTTTTTAATGATTTATCTATTTGAGAGAGAGAGAGCGCATGCGTGCGCACACACGTGCACAAACTGGCAGGGGGAGGAAATGGGGAGAGAATCTTTTAAGCAGACTCCCTCCTGAGCACAATCCCATGAGATGATCCTCTGAGATGGTCACTACCTGAGCCAAAACCAAGAGTCATATGCTCAACCGACTGAGCTGCCCAGTTTCTGTAGTTCTTATTTTTCCTCACTTAGGAGCCAGCTGGGCATTCCTGGTGCTGCTACCACTTCTGCTTCCCCTGCTGTTGGTCATTGCCATAGGCTTTGTGATCTGGAAGAGCTTCAGAGAGAACCCCTGGTTTCAGCGGGCAAAGATGCCATGGGCCCTGGTATGGCAAGACTGGGCGTGTGCAACAGAGGGGGAGGGTTGTTGAAGAATAAGGAAATGGGGCGGCACTTAAAGACATGAGTCAGACAGAGTATCAGTTAGTCCAGACTGCAAAAATCTCCTATCTTCACGTCTAAATTTCCACCATTAGTAATTCATTCCTTTGGCAGCAAATTCAAATGGCAAATATACCTGGGAGGGAGACGTGCCTTAAGTCCCCATAGTGAAATCCTCTCTGCTATGGATTTGTCAAGTGCTGAGAGCAGAAACCCCAGTCCTGGGACTCAGGAGGGATGCCCAGAAGTGGGAGGGAGAGAGGGTGGTACCAGAAGAGGAAATATTAAAAGGATCCCAGCACTGAGTTCACAGTTTAACCAAGGGTGCGTCTTGCCCAGGCTGACCCCGGAATCTCCTCACTTGTGTGCCGAGTCACTCCCTTAGAAGATGGGGCAGGGGAAAGCCTGGAGAGGTCAGACGGGTCTGACTTGTTCAAATGAGGGCTTGGTGAGGCTGGCTAGGCTATAGGTGCAGCTCAGTGGGCCCTCGGGTCAGGATGGCTTTGAGGATGGATTTTGGGTGCCTGCTGCCCAGAAGTGTTTTCAAAATCCCTAGCTCTGGGACCTGCAGGGAAATCCCATCTGAACTACAAGCTGTGTGTTAGACATCTCTGTGCTCTGCCACACACCCCCCCACCTGCTCATCACATGGAAAGTCACCACTCAGCTTCCAGCAGCCAGCACCTGCCCTGGGGGGCTTCCTCTGGCCTCTGGTGTCTACTGCGCCCGTGCACGTGGCTGGCTGGGGAACGAGAATCGCTGTCACTCTTCCCACCCTTCACCCGATGGTGCCCTGAGTTACGTGGGCTGCACTGGCTTCCAGCTGCCCCCTAGGGGTAACTTGCCTGACAACAGCCTCTCTTGGTGGCTCTCCCCCAGCCCTAGTGAATTTTCCCTTACTGGTGTTTCCTGGGATTACTTCCCAAAAGAACTACTTACATTAGACTCCTCATCTCAGGGTCTGTTGTCAGGAGAACCCATCCTTCAGGAAAGCCCGATTTTCTGTTCTTTTCTCTCCTCCCCAAATCAGGACTTTTCTGGAAACAGATACCCCGTGGCAACTCTTCATCCCAGTGGTCCTGAGCCCCTGGATACCTTGACCCTCTGTCCCCAAAAGGAACTGACCGGAAGGGTCCGGCCAAGCCCCGGAGTCAGGACTTCAGCCACCATCCAGGCAGGACCAGAGAAGAACAGTGCTGAGGAGGAGGACGATGAGGAGGATGCAGACGACAAGGTCAACTTTCAGCCCTACCTTGAACCACCCTCCTTCCTAGGGCAGGAGCACCAGATCCCGGGAGACTCTAAGGCAGGGGACACCTGGAGCCCTCCTGTCCAGGTTGAAGGCTGGTCTGCTACTGATGCTTCAGACAGAAGCTGGGCCAGCGCGGGGGGCTCCTCCCCCTGGGATGAGTCTGAGTCCTCTTGCTATTTGGCCAAGAAGATGCCAGGCCAAGGGCCAGGTGGGGACAGGTGTCAGGAGCCTCTCCCCCTGCCTGAATTCTCCAAGGACTTGAGTTTCCTGGAAGATCCCCGGAAAGATGACCTCTCCTCCTGGGCCAGCTGGGGATCTTTATTACCAGGGTTGGATCTGCTCCCTGGGGAGCCCCCAGTTTCTCTCCGCACACTGACCTTTTGCTGGGACAGCAACCCTGAAGAGGAAGAGGAGGCGGAGGAGGACGAAGAAGGAAGTGAAGAGGGAGGAGGAAGGGAATCAGAAATTGAGGATGACAGTCCTGGCATCTGGGGGGCTGGGCGCCTACAGAAGACTGAGGTCAGAGGTCGGACCCTGGGACATTACATGGCCAGGTGAGCCATTCCCCAGCTCTGCCCCCCACCCCATCTGGTGCCACTGAGCTTTCCTAGGACCGAGATGCCACTGAGACTTGAGAGTCTGGGAGCATCACCGCTGAGGACATGGAGGGCTCTTGAAGCATTTCGGAAACCCCAGGGTTGTCGTCAATTGCCTTGAGCAGTAAGAAGCCACCACATCGTCCTTGACTCACTAGCTTTGGGCTGAGATGCGGGAGGGGTGGAGACAAGAATGGGCTGAGGTCAGAGGTTGGTTGGGTGTTCGTATCAACCCCACTGCCTTTGGAGTGACAGGCCAGTTAGGAGAATCATCCCTGAATAGCATGAAACTGGTGAAGTCAGGTCACAGTGGACACCAGAGGCAGTCCTGACACCACATGGGGCCATCTGGATCTGGGGGGAGGGAAATGGGAGCACATCTTTGTCACTGTCATGTCTTTCTCTGGCACCCACAGGTCTCAGCCTCCTAGTTCATGAATTGTCTTGGGGGGGCCCCAGTAAGGAAAGATCTAGTAAGCAGGGGATGTTGGAGAGGAAGGGAGAGGGTAGTCATTATTCAAATCCCAGCCTCTGACTCATGGAATTGCGTACCTTTTATGATCAGATGACCTGGATTCAAATCCCAGCTCTGATGTTTACCAGTCATGGGACCTTGGGTAACCCACATTCCTTCACTCTCCTGGGTCTTCTCACCTGTTGCAGAGGGTCCCGAGAGAGACGTGTAGTGTGGTGCCTGGCACATCACTGGTACTCTCTGCATGGTGGCTGGTGGGCTTTTCCATCCTCCCAGGCTCTGAGAAGGCTCCTGGGCACCTCCCACCTGTGACCCCTAAACTCTGAGCAACTAACATTCACCTTTTAGCGGGTCTCACCTCCAATCTACCTCCTGCCTTTTACCCTAACTTCCTTTCTCCTCGTGGTCAGAAACTGCACTCTCAGAAGCCAGAGCCCAGCCAAGAGGGACCCTGACCCCTCTCCCCTTTCCCGGAAAAGAAGGAACCGAATGATCCACCTTCCAGGGTTCTGCTTTGTTGGGGTTGGGGTTGCAACCCGGCAGAGAATTGGACTCCTGGGCTGTGATCCCTGTCTTTGACAGCACTTTACGCAGACTTCTTAATTATAAAGAAGTCCCATTTTCCCTTCTAGTTGTAGAAGTTGCTAGAAGATTCTAGAAGATGCTAGAAGAATCCAGCATCTTCTAGCAGCGGGTATGTTAAAGGTGAGGAATAAGCAGTAAATCATCCCCCAAACTGAAAGGGCACTTCGAGACCAGAAGATGAAGGAGGCCGCTGCATAGAGTTTATGCACAGTTTTATCCAGGGTAACTCACTGACGGGGGGATTGGGTGGAGGGTAATCCGTGCAGAGGCATAGTTACTGTGTGCAAAATCCAGGCTTCAGTCCACAGGTATAATAGAGCCAGGGAACATTCAGAAGGGCATTGTGGTGAGAGCAGAGGGTTTGCACACACAGAGGGCTGGAGCACACCTCCTTGACAGCTAACTTATCATTAGATCCTCTGGCACCACCTGTACGTCAGGAAGGGGAAAATCAATGTTATCTCTAAAAGATTCATGGGAGGACAAAACAAGCCTCCCACCCTCATCCCGGCCCTGGTGGGCATTTCTAAGGTGTGTATATGAATCTCCAAGAGCCCAGAACACATAGCCTCAAGGGAGGTCATGGAGCGAACGTGAACAAGATGGAGGGCCAAAGATGGAGTCGGTATGGTCAGCGCCCCTAGGGGGGACTCTCCTTACCTGGGGGGTGGTGCTGGGTATTCTCAAGCCACTGCCTTGGGTACCCATCCCCACCAGCATATGGGCAAGCAGAGCTGAGTTTGCACCCACAGGGACCACAATTTTTGTCATTTTGTGGCTGGGCTTGGAACTATCATGGTTCTGTGACCTGCGCCCCGCCATTTAACTGCCAGGACTTACATTTCTCCATTTCTGAAGAAGGCGTCTTGTAGCCATTTTCCCCATGGAGCTGTGTTGTTTTGAAGGCAATATGAAGGTTGACCGTTAAATGAAAGATCGAGAAAAGGGCATCTGCTCCAGGGCTTCTCAAGCCATGTTCCCAAACGGTTCTGGGTTTCATGGAGGGAGTCCCAGTCGCAGGGGGAACCATGGGCCATAGGATCCCCCACTTCAAACAGAGCGGCCTCCCTGAGCCCTAGTGTACCCCCATGGCATTCCATGTGAGGGTGTTTAGGGGGTTCCATGGCTTAAGAAGTCAGCAAACCACTTTCTTTTTTTTTTAAGATTTTATGTATTTATTTGAGAGAAAGAGCGCAAGTGAGGTGAGGGGCAGAGGGAGAAGCAGACTCCCCATTGAGCAGGGAGCCCGATGTGGGATTCAATGCCGGGACTCCAGGATCATGACCTGAGCCAAAGGCAGATGCTTTATAGCTGAGCCACCCAGGTCCCCAGCAAACCACTTTTTTAATTGAATACCTGTCTTCTGTTTCAAACAAATGTCTCACTATGCATGTTCATAGGGGTGAGATGTCTGGTCTCTGGCCAACAGGGCCAACCCTTGTGCCCTTGACCATGTCAACAAAGTGCGGGGATCCTCAGCAAGGATTTCCAGGAGCACAAAGCTGGCAAGAGACCTTCACCACACTGGGACTCACACATCCATGCACACACACGCACACAGGCAGACACACACGTGTGTATGTCCGCAGGAGCTGAGGCTTGTCCACGTCCCTAAGCACAGAGAAGAGGAAGGACGTCTGAGACCCAGCTGAGCTGCTGCATGGAAGTAATTTCGAAAAACTAAAAGCGCTCATCACTATTGTCTTAGATCTCTGTGAAGGAACCGCTCTATCTCTTTTCTTAAACCTTGTTATTTTTTTAAGCATTGCTTTCAGAATTTCATTTCTGAGAGAGGCTGAGTTTTTTAGTAATTCTCAATGCGAGCTCTTTTATCATCATTAAGTCATTAACAAAAAAAGCCACGGGAAGCATTAGGAAAGAGCGCGATGTTTAATGTCATAATTTGTCAGGTGCGCTCAGCCCTTAACTCTTTACAGAGCCCTCTCCTGCACCCGGTAGGGGTGCCTAGCGTGAGCTCTGGGGCCAGCTGGAAAAATGGGTGGGGGATACCCTAGGCTAAAGCCACACTGTGATTCTTTAGTGCCCTGAGATTATGCACTGTTTTTAGGTATTTGTATCCACGTCTAATTTTGTTCTGTGTTGATATCGTATTTAAATAATTTCCTAATGGTCTTGGGCATTTACCCTAAACTGTTCTAAATAAAAAGCTCTATTTTTAGAGAAAATGGCAGGATTGCATGGAGAGATGTGTGTGGTCTTATTTCTTGAAAGCTCCTCCCCATTCATCTAGCTCTTAGACCACAAGGGTCTTGCCTTGGGTCCCCAGCCACAGACCCAGAGACAGGGATGTGGACGTATAAAGCAGTGCTGGGATTCCAGAAAGCACCAACAGGGGAGTGGGAAGCCAGGCAGGGAGGGAAGACAGCCTGTCCAGGTACATAATCAAACATATCACTGCTTTAGGCAGCTGGGGCTCAGTCCCCGCCTAAAGCAGGGTTTTAGGGGTTCAGTGTGGGACTCTCCAGATTTGTTCATCCAGGAGCAGGAGCTGGGGTATGTATCCCCCAACCCTGTCAGTCATATGCAGAGGGCCACTCCCCGCTGCAAGTCCTTGATCTGTGCTGTTGGAATCCATTGAGCTGAGTGCGTGAGAAAGATGAGTACCTCGAGGTCCGGGGAAGAACACCCAGGTCACCAGCTACAGTGAGGCCCACGCTGTGCCCACGACTCTGGCATCTCACCCTATTGCAACGATGGTCTGGGGAAGGATACAGAACGTCTTCTGCAGCCAGCCTGGCAAACCTGAACTCATTCCAGTGGATCTCTGCTGAGAAGAAGCTCCTGGATTCCAGCGACTCTCCCAGGACCGCCTGGTAACTGACCAGCATGGTGCCTGCAGATTGCTATCATCTACCATGGCCTGGGCTGGTGCTAGACCCAAGCTGACCCTATCCAACAAGTCTCTCTCCATGGAATTCAGAAGTCTTGGCTGCCTGGATCTAGAACAGATAAGTTCCAGCCTGCTATGGCCCCATTTCCCTCTCTGAGGAGCAGGAGAGCACAGCATGCAGAAGAAACAAGAACGAGGCAGCCCGGGGGCCTGCCGAGATGAGAAGTGATAAACCCTGGATCCTGTCCATTCCTGAGGCCCAGCTGCTACCTGTCCCCAGCTTCCCAGCACCATAGTTTTAAGTCAGCATCCTGGGCTGCCAGTTCCTTATAACCGAATATCCTTGCCAACTCACAAAGGGACCAGACCATGCATGTTACAGCTCGTGATCAGGTTGGAACATCTGACCCTTGAATGGATGTGCAGTACGTCCTTTCCAGAACACAGGACAGAAGTTCCTCTCCAAGTGATCCCCAGTTACCTCCCAGCCTGCCCTCGGATGCCAGGTCGCCTTTGGAGGGACACTTGGACTGTTTGTTGCCCACCTGGCAGCCAGTGGTGGGTTAGCAGGGCTGCTGGATCACATGGGTTCCTGGAGCTGGGAGAGGGGAGGGTTAGGGTAGCAGGTGTCACATCCTAAGAACTCCTTGAGGGAAGGTAGGGTTTTCCTCCTGGCACTAGCACCTGGCAAGGGGTGGGGGCTTGGTGTTGAATAAATTAATGAAGGAATGAACAAGTGAATTGACCTATGAATGGGAGTCAGTAGGGGCTGGCTGTGGCTCAGTTCCATATAAGGTAGCCAGAGCTTTGCATAGTAGATGGCACCATCCCACATCTTAAATTCTTGTCGCAAGTGAATAACCATCCTCCCTCAGCCCAGTTTCTACTCTGATGGGAGGGGAGCTGGGGATCAATGCTGCTTGATGAGTGAAATGGTGAGGAAGGGAGCAGACACGGGAGACAACACAGTACCTTCACCCCCTAATTGTAACTTCTTATTTCCCATCATCTGGGACCTGATCGAATGGCTATTTGCTTGCAGCTTCCTTGGGTTCATTCACTGTGTGCGCCAAGTAGGGTTAACAGGATGAGAGTTGGGGGGGGGGGCTAAAAAAAAAACAAAAACGACTTTCTCTAAATGAGTGAGTCAGATCCTCAAGTCCATTACTCAAGAGATCCTGCTTGGTGCCTGGACCCATTCCAGCCCAGGCAGCCCCACCTCTTGGCATGTGATGATACGGAATGCAGAGGTCTGACAGCTTTTTATAAATTATCAAGAGGTGTTTTTTTTTTTTTTTAACCCCCCTTCATTGCCTCTCTAAGTGGATGAGGAGGACGAGGCAGGGATCTCAAGGTAAGACCATCTCGGGGTACCCTGCCGTGGTGGGAAAAAACACCAGCAGGTGGTGCGAGGCCCCTGTCCAAGGGCTGATGCCTCCAGGGCAAGTCCTATCCATTCCGGCAAAGCAAAGCCGACCCCACAGAAAGCCTCAGCTTCTCTGGGCGCTATGGAGACATCTCAGCAACCAGATTCCAGTAGGGGCTCAGACTCCCCGCACCCCAATTCCTATCTCTGAGCTCCAGGCCCTGTCGTGGAATGCCCCCCCCACCCCGCCTCCAGCCACAATGCCTTATCTGTAGGATCAATGCCCTCGCTTCTCCCATCCCTTGGAATTTGGCCTCAGAAACTACGGAAAACTCAAGACTCCTAAGAGAACATTTATCACTCCACCCAACCCAATGCCCAGACGCCCAGGAGTCCGGGTTGTTGCAAAGGTTTTTAAAGGTCCTCCCTTGGTCTTTAGTTCCTCATTTTGCAACAGGAGACTCCTGTGAGAGCACCTCCTCAGAGACTGTCCAGAGACACAGGCATGTTCAATCCTTCCAACAACACTGAAGAGAAAAGACTTCCGCTTTCCTTTTGCAGATGAGAAACCTGGGGGTCAGAGATTAAGCTACCTGCACACCTCAGGTTCAGTGGCAGAGTGGGGATTCGAACCCGGGTCTATGTGCCCACAGCCCATGTCCTACTCACTTCCTGGCTCCCGGGGCACACAGGAAGCTGGACACCCAACTCTAGCATGAGACACAGATCTCCTTAGTGTTTTGATGAAGAAGCGTGTTCTTCTAAGCATGTAATAAGCTTCAGGAATTCCTCATTCTGAGAGCAAGCTGAAACGGTAAGTAGAGTCAATAAAGGCTGAGATGAATTTGTGTTTGTGTCACTGACAGTGGCCATGAGGGGAACTCTGGGATGTCAGGGGAGGTTTCCAATCCCAAAGTGACCACTCAAACTCCAAGGACCCTTAGAGGATTTCTAGACCCAGCCTCCTTTACAAACAAAGAAACTGAGGCCCAGAGAGGAGACGAAACCCACCAAGGTCACCTGGAGTCAGGTGCAGTCTGGGGAGCAGACTCCCAACCTGGAACACTAAGTCAATGTCCCTGATTGACACAGCTCAGGCTTGGGGCGGGACCCCAGAGTGAATCTGATTCTCCGGCTCTTCTCTAAGAAGAGGACTGGGGTTGCCAGGGCTTAGTCCCTCGCTCTCACCATCTTTGAACCATCAGGGACCCCTTTCAGGGTCTCTCCCTGCAGAGTCAGCATCCAGGGACACTCTCCCCTCCCCCAGCGCACACCCCACTGCCCTCTGGTGTTCTTGCTTCTGCAAAACAGGTTCTGACATCCCTGGGTGTTGAAGGAAGGGACAGAAGCAAGTCACATTCCCGAGTATTTGTCATTTTAGGATGTGCTTTTTCCACAGTTTAGGGGTGTCCCACCACCAGTACTGGCCCGCTCCCCCAAACATAGTCATCCATTCAGCAAGTATGACCAGGCACTTGCTTTCTGCCAGCTCATGGTAGATGCTGAGATATCAAGGAGAGCAAGTTACACCTTTTGTCCCCAAAGTCAGCAATGGGGAACACAAACACAATGTGTGATACACATGAGGATGGTGAGATTCAGGAAGCCAGTGGAGCACAGAGCTGGGGCTCCTAACCCAACCTAGGGAGAGGCTTACACCAGGACGTCTTCCTGGAGGAAGTGAGTTTGAGAAGAGGTCTGAAGAATAAAGAGGAATTAGGTAGGGAAAGGGGGTTGGAAAAGGGGATTCCAGGCAACAGTACAGCTTGGACAAAGGCTCACAGTCAAGATGATGCAAAGTGCATTGGAGAAATTCATCAGAAAGCAAATAAATGCATTCTTCTGGCAATCTGAAACGGAGAGAATGAGCAGGGCGAATCTGCTGCTGTACAAGTCAATTCAGTGTTGGAAAACTGCTCTATATTCAGCCACCTATAGGGTCCCGAGAAATACAAGGGGTGCTTTTTGCACTCAGAATGTTTTCTCCCTCCCTGGGGAGACAAGAACCATTGCATTTTAAAGACCAGAGAATGGAGTCATTATGGAACATCTAGCAGTGGTCACAACCATTCACTGAATAGTCCCAACAACCAAGAGAAGCCCCTCATAGGGTCAACCACACTATCACACTAAGCGCTATGTCTTTAATCAAAAGAATTTACCCCCTATGTGTATCCCACTGCTGTTCTGGTTTTCCTGTTTGGAGGTAGTTACATAAGAGGGGGCTAGACTCTTCATGCAACCGGTTAGGGTTAGGGTTAAGGGTTAGGGTTAGGGTTGAGGGTTAGGGTTAGGGTTAGGGTTGGGTTAGGGTTAGGGTTTCTGGATAAGGTTGGGGTTGGGCTTAAGGGTTAAGGTTAGTGTTGAGGTTAGGGTTAGTGTTAGGAATGCGGATTAGGGTTAGGAGTTTTCAAAGATGGTGCTGATGTCTCAGCTTGCCCTCTCTTTGAGTCTGTCCTTTTTCGTTTTCAAGTGGGTTAGGGTTCAGTTATTGTTAGGGGTCAGAGTTGGGTTTGGGGTTAGTTTTATGGGTTACCGTTTTGGGTTGGGGTTTTGTTTAGGGGTTAGGGTTAGTGTTTGGGTTATAGTTAGGTGTTAGTTTTAGCATTGGAGTTTGTTTTGGGGTTCCCAATAGTGTTGGGGTTTAATGGTTAGGGCTAGTGTTGAGGTTTGCTTTAGTGTTAGAGATGAGGGTTAGGATTAGTGTTAGGGTTAGGTATTTCTGAAGGTGTTTCTGATGTCTCTGCTTGCCCTTGCTTTGAGTCTGTCTTTTTCAGTTTTAAACTGGGTTAGGGTTAGGTTTAGTGTTAGAGGTTAGTGTCAGGTTTGTGGTTAGGTTTATGGGTTAGACTTCAGGATGGGGTTAGGTTTAGGAGTTAGGGTTAGGGTTGGGGTTAGGTTATGTCTTGGGGTTAGCGTTCAAGTTAGGGTTAGGGGTACAGGATAGATTTGAGGTGGGTTTAATGGTTAGGATTAGTGTTAAGGTTAGGGTTAGTGTCAGGAATGAGGGTTAGCGTAAGGTTTACAGTTCGGGTTAGTGTTAGGGTTTGGTTAGGGTTCGTTTTTTTCAATAATGTTTCTGATGTCTCTGCTTGCCATAACTTTGAGTCTGTCATTTTTAGTTTTAAACGGGCTTAGGGTTAGGGTTAGGTTTTTTCAAAGATGTTGCCATCTTTTAGTCTGTCCTTTTTAGTTTTAAACTGGGTTAGAGTTAGGTTTAGGGTTAGTTTTATGGTTATGGTTAGAGTTAGGGTTGGTTTTAGGATTAGGGTTACCATTAGTGGTTGGGCCTTAGGGGTAAGGTTGAGATTTGGGGTTAGGATTTTTCAAAGTTGGTGCTGATGTCTAAGCTTTCTTTTAGTTTGAGTCTTTCCTTTTTGTTTTGAATTTTGGTACACCTGTAGAATAATACTAGATCATCCCAAAGTGCAGGTTGAGAGCACTAGAAGTTCTTTAGGGTCAAGCTCTGCTGAGCTGAAGTGTCAGTAACATCTTCCATGAAGAGATGGTCTCTCCGAGAAAGAGAAAATGAAATTGCAGATGGTTGGATCAGTCTAAACAACGGCACTTTCCTTATGCCTTTTTTTCTCAATAATGGTGCTTTTTTTAATAGATAAAACCATATATTGCCTCGAGGAACTTTAGAACATGCAACTGTGCTATGGAAAGAAAGTAAGAACCACCTACTGTTCTACTAATCCACCTCCCAGAAATAATTGCACTTATATTTTCCTTTTATGATCCTAATATTTAAGACTTTTTTCTCTATGTGTGTATGTGGCTAGTTTTTAAAGACTTTATTATTCATCTATTTATTTATTTATCTACAAGAGAGTACAGGTGGGGTTTGTGTAGGATCACAGGAAAAGGGAGAAGCTGACTTCCCACTGAGCGGCGAGCCCGATGCAGGGCTCAATCCCAGGACCTGGGGATCATGATCCGAACCGAAGGCAGACGCTTAGCAGACTGAGCCCCTCAGGCGCCCCAATGTGTATGTGTGTTTTAAGCATGCTTGTACTGTACATGGTATATGCCATGCTTCCTCTCATTTACAAAATATGGGGAATCTTTGGCCCCCTAACATTTTCTCCAGCGCTATTCAGATGCAACACTGTACTCATCTTGCGTTGGGTGGACAAACCATTATTCATTTAGCTAACCCTCTAGTGTTTGACATAGAGGCTCTTTTTTTTTTTTTTTCCTATTTACTATTAGAAATGATACCTGAATGTTCCCACATTCTTATCGTTTTCTGAAATTACAGGAAATGACTACCACAAGTCCTACCTTCGTTCCCCCAACGCACAGCTCAGATTTGGCTATTTTGTCAAACACCCTTTACCAAAGACTCAAAGCTGATAAAAGAAAACATTTACAACACACAAAAGAAAAATTTAAATGCAGATTGCAGGATATTACAGCCTACCACATCCAAAAGCCGTAGGCCATCATCCCACATGGGGAAACTGCTTTGCTATGAGGCACAAGGAGGAACAGCAAACATCCTCCATCTCCTGCCAGAACAAAGCCAGGCAGCCACAGCTTTTCCTTTGCTAACAAGGAACATTCTGGAATGTATTTTCTGTGCCCTTGCCTGCTCCAGTTATTGTCCTCAGGAAAAATTCCTAACAATAATAACACAGGGACAAAAGTCACATGCATCTTGCCGGTTTTTGAAACACAGCGTCAAGTTTTTGCCCTTTTTTTTTTTTTTTTTTTTTTTTTTGCCTCTGAGCTTCCTGATAAAGCACTGAAGAGTCTTGGGTAGAATCAGTCACCAGACCAGATAAACGAGCTGGCCTGTCACTGTTACTGTCTTCTGCATGTAGGAAGGGGAACTCCCTTGGGTCCTGCCCAGGACTTGGAATTCCGAAGCACACAGACCAGACACCTTTGTACCTCGCTCCCCCTGCTCAGGCCCCACCTCCCCCTCCTTTCCCCGCCCCTGTGGCGTGGCCAGGTGGAGCCCAGTGCTGCCGAGGCGGCAAAGCCTCTCAGCCCTCCATCTGGCCTCAGCCCAGAGCCAAGGCCAAAAGAGGGCTCTGAGCCCGGCCCCATGAGGACGCTACTGACCATCCTGGCCGCGGGATCCCTGGCTGGTGAGTGCCCATTGCCCTGTGGTCAGAACTCCCCCGACACCCAAGACGGTTAACCAGGGTTCCATACACACACACACACACACACACACACACAGCTCCAGACAGCCAGTTTCAGTTTCTCCACCAGCCCTTCCCTGGGGGACAAGCTTCCCCGGAGAACTGGGGAACACCTCAGGGTATTGGGGAGGATGAGAGGGTCCCTCAGATCTGGCTTCTTCCAGAGACTCAACTAACTTGAGGTTGAGGACTTGGGGAGGCAGCCAACTGTCAGAACTGAGGTGCCGGAAGCCCTCACCTCGGTGGATGGAGAATTGGCTTGAGGGAGGCAGACATCCTTGGACCCCTGGAATAATTCTGATAGCTATACCATCCCTTCTTCTGCTTCTGGTCGACACTGGCCCAACAAGGGCAAGGGGGAGAAGGACAGATGGGCAAAACTTGACGGCGCCCTTTTTTCTCTCCACCACCCGTGGGGGCCTCTTCTGACCCCTCATACTAGATTTAAAAGAGCATCAACTGGGGCACCTGGGTGGCTCAGTCGGTTAAGCGTCTGCCTTCAGCTCAGGTCATGATTATAGGGTCCTGGAATTGAGCCCCATGTCTGCTCTCCACTCAGCAGGGAGTCTGCTTCTCCCTTTGCCCCTTCCTCCACTTGTGCTCACTTTTGCTCTCTCAAATACATAAATAAAAATCTTTAAAATAAATAAATAAATAAAAGAGCATTAACTCTAGGAAACAAACTGAGGGGTGCTGGCGGGAAGGTGAGTGGGGGATGGGGTAAGTGTGGGGGATGGGCATAAATGAGGGCACTTGAAGTAATGAGCACTGGGTATTATATGCAGCTGATGAGTCACTAAATTCTGCTGCTGCATTAAAAGATCTTAAAAACATCAGGGCCCTTTTGAAAACAGGACAAAAGCACAGAGTTTTCAAATCCAATAAAATGGCTTTCTTGATTTAACACTGTAGAGAATTTTCAGACAGATACATGAGATCCCAGATTGGCTCTCTGCTCCCCAAGACGTTTAATAAAATCTGGGGAACTTTCTCAGGAAGTGAACGTATTGTCTGAAGAGTGGGGAGAGCTGGCCCTTGCAAGGTCCCTTCTAGCTCAAGGGTAGGATGAAGACCATAGGGGCCAGAGCTTCCCAGCCCTCTCTGCTGCTTGTCCTTTTTGTCAGCTGGTGGGATCTCAGTGTTCCCCGCTGCTGTCTGGGTCCTTCAAGTCTGTTCCACTCCGGCATCCAGTGCATTGGCATTCCCAACGCACTGGGCCCTTGATGAGTGAGGAAGACTCGCTGTATTCCCCCAAAGACTCCATTCTGGTTGGAAATCTTAGAGGCTCTGGATCCTTGTGGATGGGGACCAAGGGGAAGCAACCTTAGGAGTTGTTACAAAACGAGAAGGTTCTCCTCAGATCTCCACTGCCCTGGCATTCTCAGGCTGATTAGAAAATATTTTGGATTATTTTTGTTTGTTTTTCCTTATTTTCCTAACTTGTTGGCATAAAATTGTTTATCCAAATGAATGTGGAAACTTTCTTTCATAGAAGCTACCAGTCTGTCAGTTTCTAGACAACACATGTGTCCCTAAGGATTTCACAATGTAGACTTTCACCCAGGAAGTACAGAAACAACGCAGGCTGAGGAATACATGATAGCTTGGGGCAGGGGGAGAATGGGCAGGGCAGGAGAGGGAGAAATCTCTCTCTCTTTTTTTTTTAAAGAATTTATTTGTTTCTTAGAGAGAGAACGCTTAAGCTCATGGGGCAGGGGGACAGAGGGAGAAAGAGAATCCGAATCGGATTCTGCACCGAGCGCAGAACCCGACGCAGGGCTTGATCCCATGACACTGAGATCATGAACTGAGTCGAAATCAAGAGCCAGATGCTTAACCAACTGAGCCACCCACGCGCCCCAAGGGAGAGATCTTGTTAGCCCTCAATGCCCCCCTAAAGAAGAGTCTAGCCAAGGTTCACCTACTCCATTTCTGGAAGCCAACTTCAGTCCCCTCTTAGAAAATGATGCCAACCTCTTCCAGCCTGGGCCCCTTACCTCCTGAGCATGTTCCAGCCCCACCCACCAGGCTCCCCCACCACAACTAGCCCTCCAGGATACTGACCCCAACCAGCAACCTTCCCAGTGCTGCCCCTACCCCACCACTTAGCGGTAGTTAAGCCCAGCCCCAGATAGACCCTAGCCTTCTCTCAAATCCCACCCTCCCTCTCTCCTGCCCTAATTTTATCACCCCCACTGGAAGCCACCATTCAGTTCTGACCTCAGGTGGACTCTCTCCCTCATCTTAAGACAGAGCCCTGAATCCAGAGCAGACCCCAATTCTGCCCAGACTCCAAACCAAACAAGAAGTCAGCCACACTTCAGGGCTCAGTAGCATAGCCATCACTTTGGCTAGAGGCAGTAAGACATGTCCTCCCCCTGTCCCTATGCCCTGTTCTGGGAGTTCCAGGAAACCTGAAACACAAATGTTTCTATAGCTGTTGGGGCTGACCAGCTTAGACTCAAAGCGGAATGTGGCCTTAGATTTAACCATCCTTTTCTTGGGGTTGCGTTACTGTCCAATGAACGTCTAGTGAGGACAGTACTGCTAACGCCTGAACAACACACCCGCATCAACTAGATTTAACCAGTGGATACACAGCAGGGTTGGGCTGTCCAAACACTCTTCACCCATCCCCAGGGGCCTCCTAAGCCCATGGACCCCTCTTGCGAGATATTGTATGTAGGCTTGGAGTGGGAAGTAAATAATGAACCGCTCCCTTACACCTTGGCCCTGTTGGTGGTCATGATTATGTCCGAGGTGGAGCGAGGCAAACACACATCAAAGACACATATGCACTCAAGGCCCCAAGGCCTTGACGCAACTGGGGACCCAACCAGGTCCGCACCTGCTTATTTCCCACCCCAGCCACCCAGGCCCTTCTGAGCATGCTCAGAGCCAACTGCCGGCTCTGGCCGCCATTTTCCTGCAACCCCTCTTCCTTTCCACAGACCACGCTGGGAAGGCTGAGAGAATAGTTTCATAAGTGAAGTCTCTCATTTATAGTTCAAGATCGCTACATGGGCAGTGGCCCCTCCCTTCTGGCTCCGTCAGCCTCCCTCCCGCTGTGCTCTGTCTTCCTCCCTGGGCAGGATGGGCAGGGACTGGTTCAGCCCACAGAGAGGCAGGAGCTCACAAACGTCCTCTCCAGCCTTGCTTGGAATTACTGACTCGGAGAAAGTCATTCTTTGGTGTTTCATTGAAGGGTCAATGTGTAGTTGAGCGTCTTTCCAGTATCCCGTGGGTGAGGGCGCCCGCCTCAGGTGTGCTCAGAAGGGAAGGACAGACAACCCCAGGTGTGGTCAGGGGCGTGGAGTAGACGCAGCGCTCACGCGAGACCGGCGGGAACACAGGGGGACACAGGGGCTGCAGCCGCTCTGGAAGAGTGTGAAGCTCTGGGCAGTTCTTCACAGAGTCAGACAGAAGTACCGTCTGAAAGGGAGTTCCACTCTGAGCTCTACACCTGGCAGAACCGAAAACATAGGGCTACTTAAAAACTTGCACATGAACGTTTACGGCAGCATTGTTCCTAATAGCCGAAAAAGTAGAAACAGCCCCAGTGTCCCTCAGCTGATGAACGGATAAACAAATTGCGGAATAGCCACACAGCGGGGTACTATTCAGTCATGAAAAGGAAGTAAGGGCTGACGCATGCTACATGAAGAAATCTCGAAAACAAAAAAGGAGCCAGACAGAAAAGACACTTTTCATATAAATAGTCTAAAAAGTGCAGAATAAAAAGATCCGTAGACCCAGAAAGCAGCCTAATGGTTGTTTTCAGGCTGGGGGGGAGGGAAAGAAGAGAGACGGACTCCTAATGGACACAAGGGTCCTTTTTAGGGTGATGACAATGGTCTGGAATTAGATAGTGGTAATGGTTTCATGGCTTCGTGAATATTCAGAAATATACGTGCATTTCAGAAACCCCTGAAATGCAAGCTTTAAAATGGTGAGTTTTATGGGCTGTGAATTATAGCTCAATAAAAATGTTAAAAAGAAGCGAAGGAGGACAGAGATGGTCAGCCCCAGAGTCCCTGGTGGGTGCTGGTCCTGCCCTCCTCGTCGGAGGACTTGCTGACGGGCTGGGGACAGGATTGTCGTGCCCATCTGCTCACCCTGCTCCCACTTCCCACAGCTCACACTGCTGAGAACACCTCAGATCTTCTTCAGCACGTAAAATTCCAGTCCAGCAACTTCGAAAACATCCTGACGTGGGACAGCGGTCTGGAGAGCGCCCCAGACTTGGTCTACAGCGTGGAGTATAAAACGTAGGCTTCCCTCTCCGCACAACCTCTTCGGATTCTGCTCTGAAGCCAATCAGTCCAAGAAAATCCCCCTCTGCCCTATGTTTCCCTTCTCCCCACCCCCGCCACCCCCGGAATGATGGGACACAGCCCGAACCAGACCCTGCCAGACAGAGCTTTGCTCCTTTGTGGTTTCTTTTGCAAAGGAAGGATAAAATAATGGTTAAAAGGACAGGTTCTGGAGTCAGACTGCCCAGGCTTACCTGCCAGCTCTGGCCTTTATAACCTGGGGCAATGCGGTAATCTCGCCAAGCCTCAGTTTCCCCGCCTGTAAAGTAAGCCTAGCAAGAGGATTTCCATCATAGGATCGTCAGGTAGATTAAACAAGATAGGCATGAGGGCTTGTGCCTGGCAGGTAATGAAATTGTTTTGTTGTTATCCGGGAGACTAGGTCAACAAAGAGTCGTGTCCACCCCCTCAAACCCATGCCCCTCCTCCTTCTCGTCTCCCTTCCTACACAGAGGAGGAGGTTGGCATGGGCTTAGGGGTCTGCAAACCTGGGTTCCATCGCTGATCCTGCCATTTTGTCCTGTGGCAAGTCACTTCCCAGCCCCAGTTCCCTCATCCATAAAACAGGGATAAAAGTGCCTGCCTCAAAGGCTTATGGTAATGATGAGCCCAAAATGTGAATTCAGACTGGCTGGGTTCAAATCCACACCAGTCCCAATTTTACCTCTTTAAACCTCAACGTCCTTATTCGAAAAGGAGGGAGAACCATGTCTGAACCTCACGGGATCATTGTGAGGACTAACAGATCAGTCACAGAAGGGGCCTGGGACACAGAATGTGCTAAGTAAATATTAGATATCATTATCATTATTAATAAACCGCAGGCCTGGTGCCAGGTCCAATCATTCAAGGTGTGCTCCGGCCCCTCCCGTGCCTACAGGTATGGGGAGAGAAAGTGGCTGGTGAAGGAGGGCTGCCAGCGGATCACCCGGAAATTCTGCAACCTGACTATGGAGACGGGCAACTTCATGGAACCCTACTACGCCCGGGTAACTGCCACCAGCGCGGGAGGCCGGTCAGTCACCAAGATGACCGACCGGTTCACCTCGCTGCAACAGAGTGAGTTGGCATCCCTCACTGCAGGGGAGGGGCGGGGGGAGGCCCCAAAGGGCAGGAGACAGTTTGAGATGTGGCTTTTAGGGAAGGTTGTCCCAACTAGAGAGCATCTGTGCACAGTCAGCCGTCTTTCTCCAGCTCCATCCTGGCCTCCCAAGGTCAGATCACCTTCCTCTGGCCTCTCGACTCTAGCCAAGGGCTCCTAACTCAGTGCCCTACTCTGGCCCTGACTCTTCTAATCCTTAATCTTGGTCCGGGCTTCCACATCACCTCCTAAGTAGGCATCCCCACTCTCAGCCCCAACGACCTCAGTTCACTATGTCACCCCCTGCTACTCTCTGTCATGGTCAGCTGTATGTTGTCTTCAGAGCTCCCATCCCCATCTGCAGAGATGGCATCTGCCTGCCTGTATCCCACCTGCCTCTGAAGCAGTGGAATCCCACGTTCTCGGTCCTTCACGTAGGGTCTGGCATGGAGCAGGGCCCACAACATAACTGATGAATGAATGAATATGAGTCACCAAACTCCCCACGCAAATTGAGAAAGGAAGTGGTGTTCACTAAGGAACTTCACAGCCAGGTGGCTTTCCAAGAAAAGAAAAAAGAAAATTAAACAAGTTATTTTTTTTTCTTAGCTTATTCAATTAATACATATTTGTCGTAGAAAATCTGGAAAATATAGAAATGCACAAAGAAAAAAGAAAGAAGCCCAAAATAACGTGAACACATCACCATAGCTGCTAACAACAGTCTCTACTCTTTGGTGACCTGGTTGGTTGGGGGGTTTTCATACAATGCCCCTCAGGAACATTCGCCCATGTCGTTAAGCACTTTTCCGCAACCTGATGTTTCACGGCTGCAAAATGATCTGTTCTGTGGAGGTTATCTTAATTTATGTCCCCAATTCCCTTTTTGAGGACTTTAACTCAGTTTTTCAATTTTGTAAGCAAAACTGAAGTGAACATCCTTCTAGCTCCAATATCCTCCATCTTGGAGATCAACACGCCCTTGAGGGAATTTTATAAATTCACTTCAAGGGGAATACGGCTCATGAATCCCCAAAATCAAGTCAAATTTTTGTATAGGTACATTTTGGGGGAAAGAAGATCCATATCATTCATCAAATTCCTAAGAGGGTCTATAAACCAGTAAAGGTTATTTGGTTATTTGGAAGATCACATCTTGAGAGAGATTGAAGTCTCAGACCTGGCCTTTGAGACCAAATCAATAATGTGGGGTCCCCGAACATTACTTAGTTTATGCTGCTGAACCATCAGTCCCCAAAGCTATCATTGCCAATAGACCAAGGGAAAGGGTGCTCTGGGCTGACTCAAGGTAGGGATTGTGGAGGCAGGGACAGGGGCATGGCTAATCTAGGAGGCCAGTGCCTCTCTCCCTGGGTTCTTCCCTTCTGGGTACCCCTTTGCCAGCCTAAACCCAAACACCTGTTGCTAGAAGCACTTTTCTCGCCTATTTGTCTAGCTGCTATTTTCAGAAGCATAGCTGGGGTTGGGGTGGGCAGAGAGGGGAGGCAGTCAGTCATGTCCCCTGGTCCAGGGCAACCTCAGAAACTCCTGGCTAATTCCAGCCTTTTCTTTTTGTTTTTCTCTCTCCCTTTTCCAGCTACCATCAAGCCACCCGATGTGACCTGTATCCCCAAGGTGAGATCCATCCAGATGATCATCCATCCCACCTCCACACCTATCCGAGCAGGGGATGGCCACCAGCTCACCCTGGAGGACATCTTCCCTGACCTGTTCTACCGTTTAGAGCTCCAGGTCAACCACACCTACCAAATGGTAAATATATATGTGTCTCTGGTCCATCCCTCCCTGGGAACTCATTTCTCCGTCAATCAGATATGCATGGCTTCAAGTAGAAAGGAGATGTTTTATATAAATTAACATTTTCCAAAACACAGCCCTCCCTCTTGTAGATCTCACAGGTAAGATCCTGCTAAAGTCTCTGACAAGTCCTGCAAAGCCAAGACTCCGGTGTCGTTTCATTGAATACAACTTCTCTCAAATTTCTTGACCAGAGAAACTCCTTTTATTTTGCATAATTTTTTAACTTTTTTTTTCTAATGCCTTATAATATTCTGGAGAGCAACCTCTACTCACATCTTCAGATGTCCACTTTGGAAAATGCTGAAATCTATTTCTACTGTTGCAGTTCTTTTTGCTGGTTCTCCTCCATTAGCAGGAACTAGATACAGGCAGGGTCTTAAGATTACCAACAATGAAAATTGGAAGGCAGGGGCATAAATGATCAAATAATAGATGAGGTATTTCTTTTGTATCCAGAACACATGTATTTTCTCCTTAGCATGTGCCAGGGTCCATAATTCCATTGAATGAATATCCCCAAGAGATTTATAATCTAGTAGATTATAATCTAGTAGATGGGAAAGGAGTTAAATAAGACTTTAAATAGCTATAGATAGAGGAAAATAAAGATTTGTGTGCAGTGGAGCAGGGGCAGGGAGGTGGGAGGGGAGATGGCAGCCCAAAGGTTCTGGAAAAACTTCCAGAAAAACTTTCTGGTGCCAATACCAACTTTTGAGGCAGTCAGTAATACACGCTTACTCTATCATTTATCCCTCACCACAACCCTGTGAGGTAGGGGCTACCTTCTCCGTCTTCTGAATGAGACAGCAGAGGCTCAGAGAGGTTAAGGCACTTGCTCAAGATTGGTCAGCAAATGATAGCTTAGTCAAAATTCAGATCCAGCATGGTCCACAGCCCACATTTTTCCCTCCCTGCCCTAGACTGCCCCACCAGGATAGGAGAGAAAGAAGCAGGAAAACTTAAAAGCTTCCTGGAAAGCACAAAACTGCCCTGCCTGGCTGGAGCATGGAGACATGCAGACCAGTTTCTCAAAACCTGGCCCCAAATGGCATCAGAATCTCCAGCAATATTTATTTAAAATGCAGGGGCCTGGGCCTTCCTCTAGTCTACTCAATGCAATTCTGCAACAGGACCTCTAGGGTCTGAGTTTTTAGCTGGCAGCTGGAGTGCTTCTTACCTACCCTGACGCTGGAGACCTGGTGTAGGGGAGGCAAGGGAGGTAAGCCTGGGAGGACAGGCTGGGAGGTAGAGGTCTGGGGTGGTGGACAGAGGAAGTTCTATCTGTGACAGTAGTCAGGGGAGCAACTAGAGATTACTGAGCAGGACAAGACCTTATCACACTACCTATTAGTAAATATTTGGGCTGCAGTGAATATCTTACTGACAACTTAATTCAGTTTGTGGTCAGAGAACACACTCGGCTTGTTTGCGGCTCTTCTTTATGGTGCAGCATCTGGCCCATTTGGTGAGCGTTTCACGTGCACCTGGAAAGAATGTGTGTCTTGCAATTGTCTGGCGGAGCGCTCTGTAAATATCCGTTCCATAAAGGTGGCTAATCATGTGACTCGGGTCTTCTGTGTCTTTCCTGATTTGGAGAAGACCTATCATTCTTTTCATTGCTGAGAGTTAAAAATCTCCAGCTAGCGGGGCTGCCTGGGTGGCTCAGTGGGTTAAGCCTCTGCCTTCAGCTCAGGTCATGATCTCAGGGTCATGGGATAGAGTCCCGCATCGGGCTCTCTGGTAGGCAGGGAGCCTGCTTCCTCCTCTCTCTCTCGTTCTCTCTCTCTGCTTGCCTCTCTGCCTACTTGTGATCTCTCTCTGTCAAATAAATAAAATCTTAAAAAAGAAAACTCCAGCTGGCACTGCAGATTGGTCTCTTTTCCCCCTAATTCTGTGCAGACTTGCTTCATGCCTTTTGAAACACTGTTCTTGAACACATGCACGTTTCTGATTGTTACAGCCTCCTGAAAAATCGACCCTTTTATCGTAACGAAATGTCCGCTTGTTATATGAATACCTGTGATTCATAGAGTCACTCTAGCCTCTCACATTCTCAATCTGACTGGTGCGTCTTTTTTTTTTTTTTAAAGATTCTATTTATTTATTTATTTATTTATTTGAGAGAGAGAGCGCACAAGCAGTGGGGGAGGGCAGAAGAAGAGGGAGAAGCAGGCTTCCTGCAGAGCAGGGAGCCCGGTGTGGGGCTCGATCCCAGGACCCTGAGATCATGACCTGAGCCAAAGGCAAATGCTTAACCCACTGAGCCACCCAGGTGCCCCTGCCGGCCATATCTTTTTTCCTCCCTGTATTGTCGCTCTAACTGTGTCTTATATTTAAAGTGTATCTCTTGAAGACAGCATTCTGACATCTCTGCCCTTTTTTATTTTGAAATATAACTCACATCCCACAAAATTCTCCATGGTGTGACCATCACCGCTAACTCTTTTTATGCTATTAAACTGTTTTCAAGTGCTCTGACTCCTCTCTCAACTCCAATCTGTTATTAAGACCATTCAAATAGGATTTTTATTTAGATATTATATTTTTCAGTTCTAACGTTCCCAATTTTCATGGTTTCTACCTTCTAGTGAGATTTCCAAGTCATTTTCCTTCCTAAGCACAAATTCCTTCACTTCCTTGAGCATATTTATACTATTTATACTATTACTAGTATACTATACTATACTATATATACTATGTACTATACTATATATATACTATATACTATATTTATACTATATATACTATATACTATATCTATACTATTACAAGTATACTATACTATATATACTATATACTATACTAATTATACCATATATTATATATACTATATACTATATATAAACTACTACTAGTATATTATACTATACTATATATATAGTATATACTATGTATGCTATATTTATGCTACTACTAGTATACTATACTAGTATATATTTATACTAGCTGCTAGGATATCATTGTCTGGGAGTGCCTGGGTGGCTCAGTCAGTTAAGCAGTTAAGCATCTGCTTTTGTCTCAGGTCATGATCTATGGTCCTGGGATCAAGCGCCCTCATCAGGCTCCCTGCTCCCTCTCCCTTTGCCATTCCTTCTGCCCATGCCCCTGCTTGCACTTTCTCAATCTTGTTTTCTCTCAAATAAATAAATAAAACCTTAAAAACAGAGAGAGAAAAAATTATTGTGTGCTAATTCCAATACTTTGGTCATCTTGGAGTAGGTCACCATTAATTGTCTTCTCTCCTGAGTGTGGATTATGTTTTCTCTTACTTTGCATGTCTAACAATTTTGGAATGTAGCCTGGGTATTGTGAATGGTATAGTTGAGGGACTCTGGATTCTGTTCTATTCCTCTGAAGATTATTGATTTGTTTTGTTTTATTTTGTTTTAGCAGGTAATTTGGCTGAACTTCAAACTCCAAAATCTCGGTCCCATTCTTTCACTTTTACCTGGGCTTCTTGGAGTTTACCCTACTTGTTTTAGGGGCCAGGCCAGGCTGGGATCTGGGCCAATTTTATACTTAGAACTTGGGCCTCCCTCTCTATGGATCTCTCCTATCTACGGTCTCTCGCCTCACTTTTTAGCTGTTAGAATTGCCCAGAACTCTGTCTTCTTACTTTTCAAACCAGTAAGATTATAAGGTTTCTATTTAGGTTTAAACCTTCCCACAAGGTGAAGGCCTGCTTTCAAGCTAAAAGATGTGAAATTCACCCAATGACTTTCCCTACCTCCTTTCTCCAATATCTGCCTGCTTTTGCTTATTCTCCAGGGCTGACAGGTGGTTTTTATTGTGGCCAGAGTTTATAGTTGTTGCTTTAGGGAGGGTTGATCCAAAGAAGCTATAAATTACTGGGAGCAGAAAAAAGAGAGATCAAATGTGAAAATGAAAGAGAGATCAGGGTAGAAAGTTAGGGCCCACTGTAATAGTAGGGGCTGGAAATCACTGGGCCTGAAGCAGGCCAGAGGCAGTACAACATCTGGGAAAGGAGGAATTTGGGGCCATAGCAACTCTGCTGGATTGTGTCACATGATCTTTAATGTGTGCCCTTTCAACCATATCAGTGACACAAAACAATAAGTCATGAAATCTATTTCTGTACTTCACCCACTTACATCACCCTCGAAAAATAAAAATAAAAATAACCCTAAACCCTGGCTTCCATGTGCCCAGAAAGGTAAGATGTACCTAAAATGCAAAAAAACAAAGAAGAAAATTCTTAGTTTTTGAACGTCCAAGAGCACAACTCCTGGCCCTTTAAAGGAAGGTTTATGGGTCACTTAAGGCCAATTAGATAGAAGAGATGTGAAGGGGGCTTTGCCAGAAATGGCTTCAAGTTCTGGGCCTTGAATACTGGAACAAGATAGATGCTATGAATAGAGCTAGGGAATCACACACAGGTGCAGGTTTGAGGTTTGGGAGGGGGCGGGACCCAGACTTCTAGAAGACATCAGCACGTTTGGACATGCTGAGTTAGACATGCCTGCAGGGTGCCATCCAGCAGTGAGCTCGAAGTGCATGTCCAACCTGACAGCTCTTGCTAAGTTTGGGAGTTTTCTACACATTGGTGATCTCAGGAGCCATGCAGCCAGATAAGATCACTCAGTGAAAGAGTAAGTGGAGAGAGAAAAAACTGGATGAAGAGTAAATTGTGCAGAACAACAGAATTGAGGCACTGAGATCTAAGAGAGAAGTAGGATGAGTACCAGCATGATGGAACAAGGCAGCCAAGGGAGAAGTTCAAGGTCAAGAGGTTAGAGACACACCAGAAGGTGAGAATTAAAAAAAAAAAAAAAAATACAGCACCAGCAGGAGGAGCAACTGCAAAGGAGCAAAGGAGCAAGGGCTCTTCAACGGGCAAGATGCAGCAGGAACAATGGGTGGTCGGCATTTGTGGAGCCTATAGGCCAGGTGGGCCATAGAGAGAGAGAAGTGGACAGGGAGACAGGGACCGGGGTTTTATCTCATGATATGGGCCAAATCATCAAAAGACTTAAATAGGGGAGCATTGGAATTAGCATTGAAGTGATAATATTCTTTTAGAAATATCACTTTGGCACTTGGATGCATATGGAGGTGGACGGGGGCAAAACCAGAGACCGGTGACCAGTGAGGAAGCCACTGCTGGAGTCCAGACTCAAGATGGTGAGGCCCAGTTAAGGCAGAAGTGATGAGGAAGGCAAGAGAGGGATGGATAGTCAGGGTTTTTTGATGTTTGATAAAGAAGGAAGAGGAGGAGAAGAGCTAGAAGAAGGAGGGATAATGATGTTGGCGGTGATGGTGGTAGTTATGGTGATGGTGGTAGTTATGGTGATGGTGGTAGTTATGGTGATGATGGTGATGGTAATGGCACAGAAGGTAGGGAAATAGAAACAGAGCATTATGGACTGACCCACCAGTTTTTGGTTTGGGTAGCTGGTGGCACCATTGTATTGAGCACAGTGACCCAGGCAGACGTGTGTGCAGGCTGACTTGGGCTCCAAGTGGAGACTGATGACTAGGAGGAGTCACTCTGGGTTCTCTGTCTAATTCAGCACCTTGGAGGGAAGCAGAGAGACTACGAGTTCACTGGCCTGACCCCTGACACAGAGTTCCTTGGGACCACCATGATTTTTGTTCCAAACTGGTCCAAAGAGAGCGCCCCCTACGTGTGCCGAGTGAAGACCTTGCCAGGTAAGTTCAGCGGAAACCAGAGGGAGGCGGGACTCCTGAATTCAATGTCTGCCCTATGCTCTCTTTCCCTGTAACCCAGATGAGGTTTGGCAGTGTTCACACAACTGCAGGATTATTACTGTGTTACCAAATTCAGTCTTCGTTAATCCGTCATTGAGTTAGCTGATGGGTTATCATTAAACACGTTTAATCCCCGCCCTCCAGCCCACTGGGTTTCCTGTCCCTGGCCAGCTTTCTGTGTACCCTGGCAGAACAAATTTGCTTAATATTAACCCAGGTGAGATATCCTAGGAAATAATCTGCAGAAGGGAAAGCAGAGAAAAGTTCCCTCAGTATCTTCCAAAGTCAAAGAGTAGTAATAGTGAGGAGAACTAGCATTTTTTTTCTTTTTTTTTTTTTTTTAAGATCTTATTCATTTATTTGAGACAGAGAGAGGGAGAAAGCACAGAAGGAGAAGGAGAAGCAGATTCCCCACCTAGCAGAGAGCCCAATGTGGAGCTCGATTCCAGGACCCCAAGATCACGACCTGAGCCTAAGGCAGGCACTTAACCGACTGAGCCCCCCAGGCACCCCGAGAACTAACATTTCTGCAAGGCTAACGAGGAACCAGGAACCTGGTTAACAAGGTTAACAAGGCTAACCAGGGACCAGGAACCACTAAGTGCAATCCTTATGAACCAGTAACAAGACGGCTGTGATTATTGCTTTGTTTTACTGAGGGAGCCGAGGTTCAGAGTGGTTAAGTAACTTGCCCAAGGACATGCAGGTGGCGAAGGATAGAACTAGGCTGAATCAGGAGCACCACGGCACTACCGTCGAAATCGTTTTGAGCCATCGGCTCAGGGAGATGGTGCCCCATGCTCCTTTCCTCTAGCACACTGAAACTCGACTCTCACCGTTAAGCAGCATATGATATTTTTATTAGCGTTCATGTTCACAGAGATAGAAATGTTGTAATGCTCAGAGCTACAGGTTTAGAGATGAAAGTGATAGTAGTGGGTCGGGTGGATTTGGAAAAAAGAGTCTCCTCCTTAGTCATCAGCTTCAGAGTAATGAGGTCAGTAGGCGATTTCAGTTCTGATGAACAGAGACGGGGTGCCTGCTAGAGGCAGAGTCCTAGGGTCAA
The DNA here is from genome assembly GCF_020171115.1 of Neogale vison. Lineage (NCBI taxonomy): Eukaryota > Metazoa > Chordata > Mammalia > Carnivora > Mustelidae > Neogale > Neogale vison. The sequence goes on along the minus strand of NC_058092.1, from coordinate 17,756,138 downwards.
GTGCTGCTTGGTAGAATCGTCATCGCATAGGTTCTGGTCCCTGGTATTGTTCAGAAACTCAACGCAACAGTCGCTCCAAGAGCTCACAAGAGACTGACTTCTGCAGCCGAGTCCAGTACATGAATTTTCAGGGGAAGAGGTGCCGGGTAGAGCAGCCAGCACTGGCCACTTGCACGAGGCATGCTCTTCCTGGGGAAAGCGCCACCGGAGACCAGAATAGAAATTGGCAAGAGCAGAACTGGAAAAGGAAACTGACTTTGCAGGCACCACGCTGGGAGCCTGTATATGATTTGTGAACCTCTCCCCTGGAGGAACCAGAAAAATCTTGCCCATTCCTGACCCCGCCTGTCCCCCAACCCTGCTTTCTGACAACATGAAGACCACTCCATGCTTATCCTTTTGTTCTTACGTGATCTAGCTCTTGATGTGATACTTTTTTTTTCCCCTAAGACCATAGCTGCTTTCATATAAATCACATTTCTTATTGGCTAGTTCTTGCTGACATAGAGAAGACACATCATCCTTAAAAATAAACTATGTGAATAACAGTTCCTACCATTTATTAAGTACCCACTCCATTGCCAGACACTGTGTTAAATGTTCCACATATATTGTCCCATTGAATTTTTATCAGAACCCTGCAGGTTGGGTAGCTTCTTCCCCAAGAGGAGGAAGTCTGGCTCAGAGAGGCTGAAAGGCTCACCAGTAACCACACAGCTGGTCAGTGAAGCCAGTTAGTCCATCTGATCTTGAATCCGCACCTTGCGATTTTGTTCACAGCTAGACCTCTCTACCGCACATTTATTCCTCTTATTTCCACTTCAGAATGATATATCCTGCCCTGGACTCCATAGCCTGTGGTCTGTTCTTATGCCCGGAGTCCAGAATTCCCACTTTCCCTCTTGGGATGTCTGTCTACTCCTAGACATGTCACGGAGTAACATCCCAGTATCTTGAAACTGGAAAGGACTCTCACCCCGTATCCAGTTCTTACAGATTAGGCAACGAAGGCATCCTTGTGCAGTGCCTGTGAGGAGAGCTTTGTAGGTGTATACGACAAGCCTGGTTCCCACGGGTAGCTGTGTGACCTTGGTCAAGTCACTCAGCCTCTGACTCTCAGCTTCATCATCCCTAAGAAGAGAGCATCTCTGGCCCTCTCTGTTTGGTGGGATATCATAGGTAAAGCACACCACACAGTGCAAACAGTTGAGAGCTCCATAACTACTGGCTACTCTTTTTAATACAGAATCGACCAGAGAGGGTCGTGCAGCAGAGAGAAGGCTTCTCAGCCTACGGTGGCTGAACCAGATCTCTAACACCACACACTCCAGAGCTGTTTCCTTTACTTCTTCCTGCCTTCCCATGGCTGAAATGGCACATGGGAGGAGTCCGAGTCCCCGTCCTACCCCGCCAGAGCAGCACTGGTTTTCCCATACCATTAGGCATGTCACGTAGAGACTTTCTGGCTGTGTCTTCTCCCTGGAGTAGCAATGGGAGTGTTATGTGACAGGGGACAGGACGTCACTGAAGTGAGAAGTTGACCCAGGGAGGCCCAAGCCTCATGGGCTGGGAAGGAGCGGGAAGTGGAAGCTCCAGCAATTCCCAGGGTTCACAGCGATTGCCAAGGTCACTGGCAGCTCGTGACCAACACCCCACGCCGAAGTCACCAGAAGGAATGAAAGGAGGGTGGCCTGGAGAGTCCAAACCCCTGGAGAACACAAGTCACTAGTTTTAACAAAAACCCAACTATAGCTTCCTCACCCCACGCCCCCGACCCGTCCCACGGGGGCAGGAAGCGTGTCACACCAAGAACCGGCTGTGGCCATCCCGAAGATGCGGGACCACAGGGAGAAGGCTCCACACTGAAGCCCTCAGTCGTCCTTCTGCTTCCCCTTAAGAAAGGGTGGTGCTTCCCCAGGCTCCCTCCAGAGCAAGGTCTTCCCTAACACCTGCCCCCCACCCTGTACCTCTGCAGCGGGGTGAGGAGGGCAGGCCCCTCCCATTGCCACGGCCTCCTTCCAGGGGGTTCTGCCTCTGCCCAGAGCCCCCTGCAGGGAGGCCACGCTGACCTCAGACCCAGGCAAAAGAGGACTATTTAGAAAGCTCCACTCTGGCCTTCCTCTGGTCATGGCCTTCCCCACAAGATGAAGAGGAGTCTGAAGGTCAAAATGCACAGGTCCCACTAGAGCCTGTGACCTCCCTTCTAGGCCACACTCTGGGTTCCTGGAACCCTGAGATCCCCTGAACAAATGCCCTGAGCCTCTGTCCAGTCTAACGGATCTGTTCCTTGCATCCCTCCTCCAGGGAGGAGATCCTCTGTGGATATGCAGAACCTCAGCCCAAAGGGCGGCCAACAGGCAGCTCCGTATTGAGGGGAATGGATGAACTTGGCCGTGTGGGCAGAGGAGTCCACATCCACGTGCATGAGACCTCTGGCAGGGAGGGATGGGGCTGAGGTGGGCCAGGGGGCCATGGCAGGCTCTCCCTGTTCGCAATTCAGCACAGGACCCCAAGGAGTCCAAGAATTCAAAACTCAAACCTGGCTTTCCAGGTTGTGATCAAAAGTGTATTTGTCAGGGCAGGAGAATACACATATGTTCCTGAGTATAGAATACAATTTATAAATTCTGCGTATTTAGACATCTAGTACGCGGCCCTCTCCTCGTGCTCCTGACCTAGCCCCGCACACCCTTGGGGCAGGAGAGGCCTTCCCAAGCCTGGCCAGAGAGGGCAGGGTGGAAAAGCACCCAGCCCCCAGCATTCACACAGGACCGGGCCCAGACCAGTCCCTGGCCTCAGTCTCCCTGCTCTGGCCCCTGTGCTCTCCCAGATCGGACGTGGACGTACTCCCTCTCGGGCACCATCCTCTTCTCCATGGGCTTCGTCGTCGCGGGGCTCTGTTACCTGACCTACAGATACGTCTCCAAGCCGCCTCCGCCTCCCAACTCCCTGGTGAGCACCTGGGGCAAAAGAGGTCCCGGGGTGGGAAGGGGGGCAGATCCCCAAACCAGCAGACGACACAGGCCCAGGGACCCCTGGCTCTCCCTCAAGGGCAGGAATAAGCACACAGGGCAGAAAATTAGGCCTCATTTCTCCTCTCCAACCTAAAGTTGGTGAAGACATGGCCCAGCAGGGTGTATTGGAGAAGAGTGGGTGATCAGAACTAGCGGGCTTGGAGTAGAAACCCACTTGTCTTGAAAGCACCCCGCGTCAGGCAGGGAACGTGGGACCTGGGAGAGCTTCTACCTCTGTGAGGGACTGAGGGGACCCTGTGTGGACTAAGCTCCATATGAAGCACCCAAGTCCCACTGGCAGCCCCAGTATGGCGGCACACGCTGGCTCTCTGCTGAAGTAGCAGGTCAGCTGCCGCAGAGGCCCGGTCTGACAGGTCTGGGGCTCCAGGAGCTGGTTCTTGGTTATCATGTGAGGGACAGGGGAGCCTGAGGGCATTTCGCTCAATGTCAAAGCCCACATGAGCTATCTCCTGTAGAACTCTTCCGGCCTCCCCTTGTCTGCTGTCCTTTCACAACTGGGCCCTTCCATCAAGCTTTTAGGGACCCGTGAGTGAGGAGCTGTGTGGGCCACCACCTTGAGAGTATACCCCAAGGCAACCTCCAATCTGAGTCTCCTACTTCCTAGATCATTAGAAGGGATGGCCTCCTCCTTCAGGGAGGCCCAGAACTTAGAGGAGTCTCTGGAAAACCAACCGGATGTGCAGCATGTGCATTTTGAAAAGTCCCCCCAGGGGACTACCCCATCCCCCCCTTGCCTCCCCATGGAGGACCCAACCACCCGTGGTCCCTCAGGGATCTTAGAACACAGCCTAATGGGTGGACTGTTGTTGTCCCCACACAGAACGTCCAGCGAGTACTAACCTTCCAGCCTCTGCGGTTCATCCAGGAACACGTGCTGATCCCCGTCTTTGACCTGAGCAGCCCCAGCAGTCTGGCCCAGCCCGTCCAGTACTCCCAAGTCAAGGTCTCTGGGCCCAGGGAGCCCCCAGGAGCCCCACCACGGCACAGTGTGTCTGAGATCGCCTATCTTGGGCAGCCAGACGTCTCCATTCTCCGGGCCTCTGGAGTGCCACCTCAGCAGACGCTCTCCTCACTGTCCTACGCACCCCAGGCGGCCCCTGAAGTCAAGCCCCCGTCCTATGCGCCCCAAGTAATCCCCGAAGCTAAAACTCCATGCTACGCTGCACAGGCCATGGCTGAGGTTCAGCCTCCCTCCTACACCCCTCAGACCGCTCCAGACCGCTGGCCTTCCTATGGGACCTGCGGGGAAGGCTCTGGCAGAGACTCCCCACCCATGACACCCTCTAGTCCCCAACACCGCAGGACTAAAGGTCAGCTCCAGAAAAAGGCACCAGCTGGAACCCATATCCCAGATGACCTTTCTCTGCAAGGGGTGACCTCCTTGGATATAAAGGACCCCCAAGAAGCAAATTTCTTCCACCAGCCTCTGGGAGCTCACACGGACAGAGAACCTGACCCCAGGATACTACATAGAGGGGAACCGGGGACACCATCATACCTAAAGGGCCAGCTCCCCCTTCTCGCCTCTGTCCAGATCGAGGGCCACCCGGTCTCCCTCCCTTTGCACACTCCTTCCCTCCCATGTTCCCCCACAGACCAGGAACCAAGTCCCTGGAGCCTGTTGGAGTCCCTCGTGTGTCCCAAGGACGAGGGTCCTGAGTCTGGGATGGAGGCCCAGAGGCCAGCCTCTCAGGCCTTAGACCTGGAGCCACCCACAGAACTGGACTCTCTCTTTAGAGACCTGGCCCTGACCGTGCAGTGGGAGGCCTGATCAGAGAGCAGGGCAGGTCGGGGCTTCCTCCTTGTCCCCACCCAAGCTCACATCGTCAGCCATCACACCCACCCCCAACCTTGCCATGTGCTCTGCAGCCTTCCCTCAGGGGAATTCTCTTGAAAGAACCAGAGGAAAGAGGGACTCGGGGCCCCTGCCACGGCTGAGCGAGGTGTCCGAGCAAAGCGGCATGATAAGGACTCCGGCCAGAGGATTCTGAGTGTGCAGCACATGCAGATGGGCTCCGCGGGGCAGGAGGGGACCATCAGAGTGCTGAGTGTTAATGCACGGAGACCTCACGGAGATACAGCGCCGCCGGCTCCTAAGAGGCTGGACACGAAGTTCTCCACCCCACTCCCAGCCAGTTTCATAAGCTAGTTCGACAGAAAGTGAGATCTCTACCTCCTCCTGAGAAACGGAGCCCGGAAAGGACACCCCACAGCAGGCTGGGCCAAACCAGAACTTGGCCCATGATAGCATGATGGCAAGACTCCAGGGAGGGGTGCAGCCTGGGGCTCAGTCCCCACCAAGCTGCTGTTGAAAATCCGCTGTCTCAACCTGGCTCCTCTGCCAGAGGCTCTACCCCAGGGGAAAATCAGGTCTGCCCGTGAGGGAGAACACACGGGCCTTTCCAGCCTGCAGAAGCTGTAGACCCTCTCCGGAGAGCAGGACTGGTAAGGAATGGGGCTGGGGGGGCACACGGCCCCCAAGAAAAAGTACGCACTTCAAGACTTTGAAAACTCAGCCTTGGGTTCAGCTCATCTGGGTTCAAATTTCCACCTTACCACTTAGCAGCTGTATGACTTCAAGCAAATGAATCACTGCTCAAAACCTCAGTTTCTTCAACTGTAAAATGGGGATCGTAAGACCGACTCCACGGGGTTGTGGTGAGGATGACGTTAACAATGTCTATAAAGTACTTCATGGGGCCTGGCCTATGGGCAGTGCCCAATCAATGTAGCTACGTTCCCTTGTGATTTTTTGTAATCGGGCCGCACAGTGAGTGAGCCACTCCCCCAGCTCAGGGTGGCTTCACATGGGGCATTTTCTCGTGGGCTCAAATTATCCTGATTTTCTCAGGATTGCTTGAGGCCAGGCCAGAGGGGCTAGACTACCTGGGGGAGGTGGAAGGACGGCAGGGCCTTCTGGAAACAGGGTTCAAAGACAAATGGAGCCTTCTCTCTGAGGTTGCAGGGGGAAGTTGTTTGGGAGTGCGGTGGCATTCCCTGAAGATCTCCTTCCCCACACTTCAGCAGAGGCAGTGAGGTGCTTGGTGCTCAGTGCTCGGTGCTCGGTGCTCAGTACTTGGTGCTCGGTGCTCGGTACTCGGTGCTCGCTCACTTGCCTTTCTGCCCCTGTGGCCGCTCTCCCATAAGGAAATGGCCTCTTGCTTGTGCTTACAGCATGCTGACATGTCCTTTGTGTCATTCACCTCCCAGATGACCCTAGGATGAGATAACCAAGGTCCAGAGAGAAGGGACCCAGCTAGGGGCCTCCCACTGAAGCCGGGACACCGACACCGCTGGAGCTCAAACCCAGTGTTTCCGTCCTCCTCACGAGAAGGAGCTTCCCACACTAGTGTGGATTCTCGGAGATGAGATGGAGGGGGCGCAAGGAAGGCGGCCCCCAATGGGGTCCTTAAGGGGTCAGGACCTGTTGACACCCTGTTGTCCCGAAACCTCTTCTGAACATTTCTGAGAAACAAGATCAACGTTTGTTGCCTCAGCACGACCTTCCCGAGTATACAATGTCCTCCGTTCTCTGCACCCAGATGTGTCTCCCTCCTCTTCCTCACCCCCCACCCCACACACAACACAGCAGCAGCTGGTGGTGCTCTTATCTGCTTGTTATTAATTTTTAACATCTCTTCAGGGTCACGGGTGTAGATCCAATATCTCCATAACAGAGGGATGGGCCACCCTCCTGACCACCTCGGCTGCTCTCTCAGCAGCCGCTAAGGTGGCCCCATGATTATTCCCCTCCCCCGCACTACAAACAAGTCTACTTGGCCAAAGGTTGACTGTCTTCAGTAATGAGAAACAACTTAACAGCCGGACTGTTCTCACCAGGTAAGTGGGACAGGGAGTCACAGAGATCTATTTTTAAGGCCATAAAAGGGCTGAGAAGCTCTCTAAGCTCCTCGGGGTGACAGATGTCCTAACTACTCCATGACTTTCTGAGGGTGGAGCCTGAATGCCTAAGGGGAGAGAGGAATGGCTCTGAGCCCTGTGAGCCTCCCAAGCAGGCAGCCCAGGCCCCACGAAGGGGCAGGCCCAGGTCTCTGGGCTCCCAAGCACGCAGCCCAGGCTGGCAGATAGGGCTGGAAACAGCTAGAAGGCAAAGGGCCTGAAGCCCCTCTGGGCAGAGGCATTGGCATCCCCGAGTGTCCTAGGCCCTGACCCCATTACCAGGAATCTGCATAGCCTTGCCACACCTAGCCCTGCTGAGGGAGTCTTCACAGGAGTAAACAGATGTGGCGGCCACTAGCAGGACTGCGAGCCAGGAGGAGGAACTCAGGGAGCCTGGGTGGCTCAGTGGGTTAAGCCTCTGCCTTCGGCTCAAGTCATGATCCCAGGGTCCTGGGATCTAGCCCCACATCGGGCTCTCTGCTCAGCTGGAAGCCTGCTTCCCCCCTTACTCTCTGCCTACTTGTGATCTCTGTCTGTCAAATAGATAAATAAAATCTTTAAAAAAAGAAGAAGGAAGAACTTAGCCGTGTCACTTAGGGGTTCACTCATCCTCCCGGTAAACTGCCATGGAACTTTGCGTTATTGATATTTTGTGAGGGAAAATGTGGCTTAGAAAAGTTACTCGCCCACATTGGTGTCCTAAACTTGCCGCATCGTGAGAATCCCCTGGGAACGTATGAAAAATGCAGCTTCCCCAGCCCCACCCAGACCCGCTAAATCAATGGCTCCTGGGGAATCCGTATTTCTAATAAACACCTTTGGTGATGCCTCTCAGGCAAATGGAGGGAACAAGGTCCTCATACCAACAGTTTCCCTGTGGATTGCTTCAAATCACCTCCCAGAAGTCGCCCTTATTCCAGCCCCTGGATGGGGGTGCGGGGCAAGGTTACTCGGGGGGTATTTCCACCTGTGAAGTCTGCAGACCTCTGCCCTCCCACGCACCTTGGCCTGGGGCACATACAGGGGATGCCCGAGTTCCAACTCAGACGATAGGGCCCATGAGACTAGAGCTCCTCCCGGGTCCCAGAGCCTGGGTCTCTCTGTGCCCCTCCCAGGTCCGAGCATCAGCCTGAACAAGGAGGCTATGACCATGCGTCACCACCAAGTCTGGTCCCCTGTGGCTGTCCCCAGCCTACGTTCCAGAAAGTGAGACAGAATCAATCAGCAGAGGCAGGAATGTCCTCACTTGCTGTGGCTGGTGGGTCACAGCCCTGAGACCCTGGCCCCCATGCTCAGCCCCTAGGCTGCTCAAGGCCACTTTCCTTTCCCACGCTCAGGAGGAAGTGGCAGAGGGATGATACATTTTGACCTGTAAGTCTGAGAAGAACCATAAGCAGAATTAACTGAGTGGGGAGAGGGACAGAAAGAGGGAGGGGAGAGAAGCAGGGGGAAAGGAAGGCTGGTATCTGAAATAGTGGCTTGGAAGGTCACGGTGTTGGGTACGTGAATTTGAACAGCTGTCCTTAATGCTCATACTTCCAGGGAAGGTAATAAAAGGGAGAAGAAGAGAAGGAAAGGGGAGAAAGAAGGAGTTAGTGAGGGGTACTACCACAAGGAGACAGCCACTGTACCCGGCAATTTATACATCTTAACCTCATTTGAATCTCACTACCATTCTGCAAGATAGGTATTCATTCGTTCATTCATTCATTCTTCAGCAAGCATATATGAAGGGGTTAGTTGGAGGGCAGGCGCTGTTCTCAGGGCTAGGGATGGAGTGGACGAGACAGGCAGGCAAGCTTCCCGTTGTTTTAGAACTTACCTCTAACTCACCAACAAAGAAACTAAGTTGGCCCAGAGAGGAGGTCAGGGTCCCTCCATTAGGGAGCACAGGGGCCAGAGGCTGGGATTTCAACCGAGGTCTGTAGAATTCCAAGTCTCACCTCTGCTCGACCCTGTGACCTGAGGGGTCGGCTGTGTGCTCCTTAAGACACATCCGGACCTCCCCCAAGCGCTGCCCCAGTGAGGAAGAAGGGCATCACTGGGCTGAATGGGAATCCCACACCCAGAAGGAGGGTAGGCTCTCAGCATTTCTAGAGCTACGGAATCATCAGTGGCGTTCTCATCTAGCCAGTGTCTCCAGGGAGCCAGGCAATCACGTGCCCTAATCCAATCTTCTCAATCTCCCTGGAAGACCAGCATCGTGGAGCCCACTGTATAGGTAACCGGGGCAGAAAGGTAGAAGTGACTCACCCAAGGTCCTACGGCTAGTAGCAGTGGCCCCTCCCCCAGGCTGCCTTGCGGGGAAGGCAGTCACAGAACCAGTTGAAACGTCCGTCTCCTGCTGCTTTGGAAGCCCACACCGCCCTGCTGTATGGACAGATTCACACTCACACCTCACGGAGAGTGTATACACCTGGGTCTTGGAAAGTCCTTTTGAGGTCGGCTCCATACAAGGAGGAAGACAGACCTCAACTGTTCTCCCCAGAAGAGGCCTTTAACACTGCCGCCAGGGAGGAAGGGAGAGAAGCAGGAGAGCTTAGAAAGAGGGTTTCAAATAGGGCAGGAGATTAAGATTTTAGCTGAAGAGCTCCCTTGCATTCTCTCGCTTTCTCCCTCTCCCTCTCCCTCCTCCCACCACCCCCAACCCCCAGTTCTGGAGAGCAGTCCCTGAGACACTAGAAAGAGCGATGGTGTTTCCGGCGGTGCCAGGATGAGGCCAGGGAGGGGAGCTGTGCTCTCTGGACCAGAGCTGACACCCCCTTCCTCAAATCAGGTCAATCCCCAAGACCTGGCTCAGGGGTACTTTCCTGATCACCCCCCACCTCCATTCCTGCCTGTCTCCCCACCTAAATGAAAGCTTCCTCCACACCATGGGTGTTGCTCTCCTCTGCCTGCAAAGGGAACGAAGGTGGGGGAAAGAACTGAGGCTCAGGAGGGGCTGTGGCAAAGTCTGGGAAGACAAAGTGGCCGCTTGGGAACCCCGAGAAATGCCGCCCGTGAAGGAAGAAGCCCCTGCCGGGGCCACACCCCACGCGACACAGGACCTGGTGAGAGAAGCAAGCTGCTTCCATTTTGACCAGTGATACGGTACCAGCACTGAGCACTGGTTTTAGGTCACATTCTTTCCACTGTCTTGACGAAGAGTTCCACTGCTCACGGGGGGGTCAGATTAGAGACGCTGGGTGTCTGCCCCAAGGCGCCAGTCAGAACCCCAGCAGTGGGGAAGACCACCCCGTAGCTGCTTCCCTCCAACCAGGCCTGAGCTCTTACCCTCCCTCTACTTCAGCTGGGGCTGGAGGTGGTAGGGTGGGCTCTAGAATTGGGCAGAAGGAATCCCGCTGAGGGAAGGAGCCCTGTGCGGAGGCTGGGGTGGGGGTGGGGAGGGCTCCACCTGTTGCTGCCGCCTGAGCGGGGCTGGCCTGGAGGGACAGCCCCTCCTCTCTGCCCCCCCCTCCCCATAGTTCCCATCCATTGTCATCAACTGTCTCAGCGCTGCTATATTTAAGGCCCACGCAGGCTCCAGGATCACATTCTTCTCCCCGTCCCTGCTGAGCCCAGGGCAAGAAGAAACCAAGGTCCAGCTCATCCTCTGGAATCGTCTCCCCAGAGACGCCTGAGCGGGCGCAGCTGCCTCTGTGAGTCCCCTCCAGGGATCGGGGTGGGCAGGGACACCTTCAGAAACTGAGCCCCTCAGTTTTCCATTGGGAAGTAGGGTGTGTGTGTGTGTGTGTGTGTTGGGAAAGGAGCCTGAGGGATCTGGGAAGAAAAAGTACACGCGTGCTTAGGTAGCACCCTCGAGTGACAATTGGAGGGGACTGTGGCGACCTGCGTCCCCTCACTGTTCTGTGTGGCCCTCCGTCGTCTGTGCTGAGCCCTCTGTGATGTGACAGCTGCTGGAGACACGATCGGGAATGCCCGCAGAGTGGACGGGCCCACGGTGAGCTGGCAGGCCCGGCAGAGCTAATGGACTCCTGGCCTCTGGAGGCCTGCTTGGCCCACCAGGCAGGCGGGGAAAGGGAGGAAGCCCTCCAGGCCTGACTCTCAGGGCCAGGAGGGCACGCGTCCAGCCCAGGCTCACTGGCAGGAAACCGAGGCCCAGAGAGGGAAGGGGTGGCCTCGGCCACTCCACGGCAGGGTCAGAATTCTGGACTCAGAAGCTGGCAGAGCACGGCCGGCCCCTGGGACCCAGCTTTCTGCCCTCGGGCTCTGCCAGCCACTCAGCCTCTGTGCCCTGCCCTTTCCCTCCTGAGGAAGGGGCTCATCCTCCTTGCCCCTGGTCTCTGGGGGTGCCCGTGAGAGGGCCTGGGGGGAAAGCAGACGGCGGCTAGGGAGAAAAGGGGAGGCCATGCTGCGGGACCCATGACCCAGGCCTTGTACCCCTGGGAGAGGGCAGGGGGCTGCTTCCCTGCGGTCCACACCCCACCGACCCCTCCCCGCCAGGAACACTTGCTGCTTCACTCCCACTGCTGTTTGATCCCAAGCAGTCAGTGCTTTAAAAATAATTGATGGCTCATCTGCTGAAGCTGGGGTGGGGGGGGGTCTGGCTGCGGGAGGCCCAGGAGGTCAGGGATGGGTGCCAGTCACCGCCCCACCCCGCCACGGTGCTAATCAGGAACAGAGCATCCGGGGAAGGGAGCCAGCAGCTGATGCCAGGGAACGTTCCTCAGTTGCTGGAGCCAGGGCCACGGTGTCCCAGGAAAGGTGGGGGGAGGGGGCTCCCCATCGAGGCCACTTCCCCAGGGCTGTGAGGAAGGAGGCACAGAATGAGCCTGAATGAGTCATTCTCTGGGAGCGAGCAGAGCTTGTTCCTCGGGGTGGGGGGGCCACATGGGAAGCCCAAGGGGTGACAGTCCTCTTACATTCGTCTCAGGTCATCGGCAGGAGACCACGGAGGCTTGGGGCAGGCTTTGGTTCTGGCTAACACTGCAGTAATCCAGATACTAAAAGGGAGCACACTTTTGGGAACTAGAAAGGGTAAATGCCCATGGAGATTGTCTCCCCTGACACCCCACAACAGGCCCACAGGGCCGTGGTGCTCTAATGAGGCCAGCAGGCCCATCTCCCATGCTATGGACTTAGAGAAGCAGTACACACACACACACATTCCACCACTGCCAGGAGGACCTTCAGGGAGACTGGGGCCAAGGACAACATCAGGTCTAACTAAGCCCATCAAGGACCCTCCCGGGTCAGAGGCCTGCCCCCCCGAACTCCCACCTGAAGGAGATATGGAAGCCACTCCAGGGACTATGGTCCAAATCCTAGAGCCTCAGCATCAGAGGGACCCTCAGAGACCAGCTGTGACACCACGGCCCAGACTGGGGCAAGAGCTTTGTGCAAGAACCCAAAACAGCTCGTTCCTGGGCCTCCCACTCTCCCTACCTGCCTCTCCACACTCATGGAGTCACTCCCGGATCCCTGAGGCTCCCTCCACACTCATTGAACCCAGCCCTGACTGGGTACCACCTATGGCCCAGACCTGAGCCTCAGGAGTACAAAGGGGGAGCCCTCCCTCATGATGCCCTTATGAGAAGAACGGCCCTGTGGCCTACTGTGTGCCCAGCCACAGTCAAGGCCTGGTCTCGAGTAGACATGTGTCATAGATGTCAAGAGAGCTCAGAGTCCGGTGCCACTCATAGTCCCAACCTCAACCAGCTGGTTGAACTTGGACAAGCACGTTTCCTCCTCATCAGTAAGACAGGAAGATAATGGGGCCAGCACACTGAAAACACTCACTGTTGTTACTTTTAACTCACTTATAGTCTTGTTGGAGAGTGACGATGTACAAATACGAAGTAATTTCATAAGGGGAGGTGTTTTCTGAATCAGAGCTAGACTGCGGAGTGCAGACAGAAAAAGCATAAAAAGGATTAAAGGAGAGAAAAATTCTAGGTGGCGGGTAGTTTTTCGGCAGGGTTACTCCGAAAAAGCATGCTAATATCTAATGCTTCCGTGGCACTTGCTATGCTCCTAGCACTCTTCCAACGTTGACCACCACCCCGGAAATTCAGTAGACCCATTTCACAGATGAGGAAACTAAGTCACAGAGTCTTGCCCAAGGGCACACACCCATAGCTGGAATGAGAAGCGGGACCACGCCCAGAGTCCCCACCCCTGACCCTTGCACCAACGGAAGTATGCTTTCTTGGCTTGGGCTGTCAAGCCTGAGTGGGGCTCAGCAAGCCAGAAGTGAGGAAAGGCTCCCCCCAGAGCAGCAACCAGAGCAGGCAAAGGCTCCGAGGTAGGGCTGGGTGGGCGTGTGCAGGAAGAGTGAGGCCATCCGCTCATCTTGAGTCCCAGAGCAGCCCTCGGACACCACAGTGTTGGATCACTCATCAGTGGAGGCCCAGAAAAGGGAAGACTTTGCCCAGGTCACAGGCAGGAAAGGGCAGAGCTATTGCTCATGCAGCTGCAGAGGGCAAGGACTGATGCCCTAGCCAGGCTCAGAGTGCGAAGCCTGTCTCTGTCCTGTTGGCCAGGTCCCTGCCCCCTCCCTGGTCTCCCTGCTGTCTGCCCCCTGGAGAGAGAACTCCCACCCCACAAACTTCCCAGGGATGCCCGGGACCACATGGGGAAGGGATGGGCAGGTGCCTGGTAGAATGACCGTGCACCCCACCTGGCAGGTTGTTGCTCTCGCAGCCATGACTCTGCCCCACAGCCCTGGAAATGTGGGGGAGCCCCGGCCCCCCCAGGCCGTGGAGGTCCACCGGCTGGAACACCGCCAGGAGGAGGAGCACAAGGAGGAGCGGCAGCACAGCCTGCACATGGGTTCCTCAGTGCGGAGGAGGACCTTCCGCAGCAGGTGGGATCATCAGGGACCCCACCCAGGCCACTGCCCCACCCCGAAGGGTCCCCAGTCTGAGTGGGGAGGCGTAGCCTGCTTTCCAGATAAGCCAGTCTGAGGTAAGAAGTTCAACACTGTCATCTGGAGACCCTTCTTTCTGGAGAATCCAGCCTGAGGTGGGAAGCACAGCCTTGCTTTGTGGAGGTCCCAGCCTGAGGGGGGAAGCACAGCCCTGCTTTGTGGAGGTCCCAGTCTGAGGGGGAAGGCAAAGCTGTGCTCCCTAGTGTCCTGAGACAGGTTAGGTAGATGCTGCCTTAAGCTCAGGGACACTGGGACCACATCTCCAGGAAATCCTGCACCAGCCCCTAACTCCCTTTTCCCCGGTCAGTGAGGAAGAGTATCAGTTCAGCGCTGCAGACTACGCCCTCGCAGCCGCCCTGGCTCTGACGGCCTCCTCAGACACCTCTCGGTAAGTCAGTGACCTTTTCAGACAGCTCTGGGCTGAGAAAGGGCCAGTCCCCCACATTGGACTTACAGACTCTGCCCAGAGTCACATCTAGCACAGGGGCCTAGAACACTCTCTGGGTAGGTCCCCAGGCAGTAGTGAGACCCACCCCCGTGGGAGAGGGTGGGGGCCGCACTTGACCACGGGGCTTTGCCAGAGGGCATGGGAGGCTGAGACCTGGGTTAGACTAAGGCCCAGTTCCTGGTCCTAGCAGCTTGAAGCAAGTCCCTGCCCTATAAAATCGGGGGACTACTCCTGTCCACTTGGTCGTCGTGAAGACAAGAGGAAGAAAGACTTGTGAAAGGGCCTTGGGACTATAGCCATAGTACTTATTATGCACCTACTGAAAGCAGGGCAGTCAGGTATTTTGGAAGCAAGAGAGGATTAAAAGCTGCTCTTGTCCTCAACAACCTTCAAGTGCAGCTGGCAAGGCTGGCGTGGGGAGGCCGGGCGGCCCTGGCCAGGGTGCCCCCACGAACCCTGGGCCCTCGGCCGCTGCCGGCCTCTGCTGCGCAGGGAGTCCCAGCTGAGGCGCCAGACCTCCGCCGTGGAGCTGGAGGAGCGGGGGCAGAAGCGAGTGGGCTTCGGCAACGACTGGGAGAGGACGGAGATCGCCTTCCTGCAGACCCAGTGGCTGCTGCGCCAGAGACGCGACCGGAAGGCGCTGAGGCAGCGGGTGAGGGGGTCTGGGGACCTGCGACCCATCACGGGCCACCCACCTCACCTGCCCTCCTCCCAAGGGGCGGCTGGACATCCCGGAAAGAGTCCAGGCCCTGGTCTGGAACTGGGTCTGAAGGCTGGAGTCCCCGTCCTCCTGCTGTGTGACCTGGGGCAAGCAGCTGACCCTTCCTGAGCCTCCGTTTTCTCACCTGTAAAACAGATGTGTGTGGTGTATACACTCTCAGGGATGAGGTGGGGATTTTAAACCAGAGTGGGCTTGTAAACTGACCTTCCCAGAAGAACCTCTGGAAATACTATTCCTGACAAACATCAGGGATCTGAAGCTACCCTCGGTGCCCCCTCCCGGGGCAGGAGAGCATAGCTAACACTCTCATGGGCTTTCTCATTGCCCGTGATTTTTCACATACTAACTCTCTTAATCCTCACTACAACCCCACAGGAAGGTGAGGGAATATTATTATCACCCCTATTTTACCAGATAAGGAAACTGAGGACTTGCCTATGGTCTCACAGGCGGGAAGGGGCAGAATCTGGCCTTGACCCCCCAAGCCAGCTGTTCCAAAGCCCATGCCCTGCCCTCTGTGCCACCTCGCCGCTCCGCTGACCCTCCCAGAGCCTGCGTGTGCGGGGGATCGGTGACAGCAAAGATGGGGAGATGTGATCCCCTGGCTCATGGGAGTCACAGATCCCCTCCCGCCTCCAGACAGAGGAGAAGGTCCGGGAGGCCAAGGAGCTGAGGGAGCTGTGTTCCGGCCGGGGGCCCTGGTTCTGGATCCCTCTGCGCTCCCACGCCGTCTGGGAGCACGCTACGGTCCTGCTGACCTGTACTGTCCAGGCTTCGCCTCCACCCCAGGTCACCTGGTAAGCCACCGCGGCAGGAGAGAAGGGGGTCCTCACATGCCCCCAGGCTCTGAGCTTGCAGAGTTAACTGAGTGTGTGTACTTTACATCCCAGCACCTCCTTCCAGGAGCCCACTTCCTCCCCTCTGAATGAAGTTCTTGCTGCCTTAGGAAAGCTGCAACCCCACAAACCCTGAGCTCGGCCCGTCCCCCCCCTTCCCCCGAGAGAGCAGCAGCTGCTCCAAGGCTCAGGATGGGTTATTCTTAGCCTCCTCCTGGCCAGCCTGGGGCAGGAAGACGGGGCCACTGGGGAGCCAGCCCTTGGAAAAATATGACTCAGGTGGCAGAAGGCAGCTGCTCTGAGCTGGGCGTCTCCGGGCTTGGAAGATGATGGCGGGAAGCAGGCAGGGGACAGAGGAGCAGAACGGGAGGCAGGGAGGGCAGCCCCCCCCCCCCCCCCCGCCCCACAGCGAGGAACTCAGACCTGGAGTGAGAGCCCTGTGTCCAGACCTTGCTCTCTCTACAAACGCAGGGTGTGGCTCCAGCCACATCTCAACCTCTCCGGTCCTGTTCCTTTCTCCTGTTCTGTAAAATGGGTTGAAGGCCTCCTGCCCAGCCTGCGTGTGGTGAGGATTTAATGCCACACTTACGGGGAAGCCTCAGAGCTTGAGAGGGGCTGGGAAAGTAGAAGACGCCATTCCTGGGAGTGTAACCACAGCAGAATCTGACCGAGGGGACGGGAGGGGAAGGGAGGTGGCAAGTGGCTCCCACTGTTTAGGGGGCTCCCTCTGGGTCTTAGACCCAAGGGCAGGTATGCTGGGGGATAAGGAGAGGATTTCAACAAATAGCTACCAGCAGAGGGATCGGCCCCAGACCCAGACTCAGGCACTGAGGCATAGAAATGAACCAGACACAACCTCCCCTCAAAGAATGCTCAGCCCCAAAGAGAAATGTCATTGTACAGAGAAGTACATTCATGGGTGCAGTTGGGAATACAAGAGTAAAGATGAAGACAGCGAGGTGGCTGCCTCTCTCTCGAGGATCCAGGAAGGCTTCTCAGGGGAGGTGACACATAAACCAGATCTTGAGAGTGAATAAGGCCATGGTCTAGTAGGAGAGAGAGGATAAGCACATAAACAATAGAGATCATGAAGGAAAAAAGCAACATTGTATCCTTGAACCCACTTTTACTGACCCACCACTTTCTTCTCCTTTGAGCTCTGGGGCCACCCCTGGGTCAGAGAGGTAGTGTGACTTGTGTAAGATCACACAGCCAGTTTGAGTCCGAATTCAAACTTGGGTCTCTTGCCTCCCAACCATCGGTGTTGCTACCGGCCTAGAGAGTTCGAAAGTGAAAATTGGGCTTGTTGTTCTTCCTTGAGGCACATGTAATGCTTCAGAAGTCAGAGACAGAGAAAGCACTTAGGCCGGGAGCAATCAGGAGAGGCATCGAGGAAGCGGGCTTCGGGGCTGGTCCTTGCCAGATGACACGCACTCACAAAAGGGTGCGGGGAGCTGGAATTCGTGCTGGGCACTGGATTTCTATGGGGACCAAGGCAGTCCCTGGCTGCAAGAGGCTGGCCAGGTAGGAGAACTGCTCCTGCCAGCTGGCCTGGGTTGAGGAGGGGGTCAGTGCCTCAGCTGTCCTGCCCGGTGGCCCCGCCCCGCCCTGTGCTGTTCTGGCACTGAGGCCCACATCTAAGGCATTCCGGAGGAGCCTCTCAGAGAAGAGACTCCCGTCCACCCTGCCAGCAGTGTTGCCACAACAGGGAGCTGAGTGTGGTAAGTGGTAGAAGCAAGGCCAGGCACCCCTCCAGCAGAAGCAACACAGGTGGTCCCCAGTGCTCCTGGTTTTGGGGATCTGGTTTTCCGCCGTCGGCCGGTCGGTTTGGGCAGGGCCATATACTGTCCTGGCATTGGCCCCCAGGCTCTGACCAGCTCCTGGCAGACATCCTTCCTTCCCCCACCGCCACCCCGGTCAAAAGGAAGATCCCGGCACACCCAGGCTCATCAGGCGAGTACATTCATTCAGCAATTATTGAGCACTTCCTGAATGCAGGGACAACAGCAGGACAAGTCAGGCAAGGCCCAGTCTGGCCACATTAAGGTGGGAGAGGTAGGCCCTGGCCACGATTCTAGATGATACCGGAATCGGTCTCCCAGGCCCAGCAGCCTTCAAAAGTAAAACCCAAGACGGAAATCTGTGAAGAAAAAAACATTGAGATAAATAATAAAAACCTCATTGTGTTATGGGGGCCTCTCTGAGCCAGGTTGTGGGCCCGACGCCTCGCCTCGGTCATCTGGGCACTGTTTTATGACTGGCTGTCCCGTAGGGTCAGCTGCACAGCCTGTGTCTTCGCGGGGCTGCCTTCAGGTGGGAGACGGGGCCCCAGCGAGAGGCAAGATGAACACCGAGGTCTCTGGCTGTCCAGGCCTTGCCCAGAGCTGCAGCTGCTGATTTTTCCTTTGAAAGTTGGAAGCTGGCCAGGCCGAGGTGTCTGGAATGTTCCTGATAAGTGGGGGTAGGGGGAACTGACTTTGGCCCCCAGGCCTAGGAGAGGTAGAAAGATCGGTTGTCAAGATAAGGCACTGCCCTCCCCAAAGAAGACTTAGCTGGGCCTCTTTCAGAAGAGGGTGCAGCCTGGAAGGGGATGGGGATGGGGGGGTGGGTGTGGCACTGTTTGGTTGCCATGGACACAAACAGGGGGTGGGGGCGGGGAAGCCGAGTCCCAGGAAGGTGATGCACTGAGCCCAGGGCGCCCTCTCTTGGCTGTGGCCTCCCTTCGACCTCAAACACCACTGGGACTGACTGTCCGCAACAGCCTCATAGACACAGAGGCCCAGAGAGGGGGACTGACTTGGGCAAGGTCACCCAGCCAGCTGGGTCAAGAACCCAGGCCTCCCAGGCTTCACAGACTTTCACTCACCAGCCGTGACTCCTTAGGCCTCCAAACCCCAACAAGGGGCTGTGGACAGAGCCCCGTCCCCAGAAATTCTGACTCCAGAATGATCTGGGACTCGGGCTGGGCACGGAGATTTTCTTAATGGCTTTAATAAGACGGGAGTTTATTTTTCTTTTGTCTGCGCGCCTGAGTTGGACAGGTTGGGGCAGCTGTGTGACTCTGCTCACAGACTCTGCTCCCCTCACTGCTGGAGGGCACAGCCCTGGGTTTCCTTGTGCAAGATGGCCACCGTCTGGGCCACATTCTTGCCGTCACATGGAGGGAACTACGACATAGAAGGGGGCAAAGAATCATCAGTAGCGGCCACATGGCATTTGTGCTTACTTTGTGTTGACAAGTCTTAGTCACATGGCCACACCTAGTAGAAAGAGGGCAGGAGGGCGCCAGGGAGGCTCAGTGTGTTAAGCCTCTGCCTTCGGCTCAGGTCGTGATCTAGGGGTCCTGGGATCGAGTCCCACATCGGGCTCCCTGCTCAGTGAGGAGCCTGCTTCCCCCACTCTCTTGCTGCCTGCCTCTCTGCCTACTTGTGATCTCTCTCTGTCAAATAAATTTTAAAAATCTTTAAAAAAAGAAAAAGAGGGCAGGAAGTTGGTGTCACACTGGGCAGCTCAGTGATGAATCCTGTTCCTTTAGAGTCAGAGGGAGGGGCCCCTGGATGGCTCAGGCAGTTTTGCCTCCTGGACTCCTGATCTTAGCTCAGGTCTTGATCTCAGTGTAGTGAGTTCAAGCCCTGTGTTGGGCTCCACACCCAGCATGGAGCCAACTTGAGAAAAGAAAGAAAGAAAGAAAGAAAGAAAGAAAGAAAGAAAGAAAGAAAGAAAGAAAGAAAAGAGAAAAGAAAGAGGGAATGGTCACTGGAGACCAATGAACAGCTTCTTATACAAATTTCCAAAAGCTTCTGTGCAGAACCCCGGCAAGCTGTCTCAAAGCACCCTAATGAGTGCCAAGATAAAGAACCGTCCTCCTGAGAGGCTGACAAGGAAGGAAGAATGGGGCACCTTCTGTGGCAACCCCCTCAGAGGGCAGCTGCCACTAATTATGGGCTCCGTCTTCTCTGTCCCCTGACCCTTCCCAGAAGGTAAATGAACCCCAGAGTGTGGACAGTGCTCGGGGCACTAGAGAAAACTTTACGTATCTTGCTGCATTTGATTTTCCCTGCAACCTTATGAAGTTAGTGCTCTTATTACTCCCATCTCACAGATGAGGACAGCTGAGGTTCAGAGCAGAGAAGGTGCTGTCTCGCGTCCCATAGACAAGGAAATAGCACAAAGCTGAGGTTGGAATCCAGGCCTGAGAGCCTCTGGGTCCTGCCCCCTCAGAGCCACACTGCCTGCCATAGACCTTTGTGTTCCCACAGGTACAAAAATGACATGAGAATCGATCCCCGCCTCTTCCCCGCTGGGAAGTACCGAATCACCAACAACTATGGCCTTCTGACACTGGAGATTAGAAGGTGAGACCCCTAGAGAGACCCATGACCTCCAAGCCCCAACCCCCCACCCACCCGAAGCCAGAGCAAGACTTCAAATCCTTATTAACTGAGTCAGCCTCGTGTTCAGAAGAATCTGGGGTGCTCATTAAAACACTGGTTCATGACATGGGGCCTCCTCTTGCCTCCAGAGAGTCAGATTAAGTGGGTCTTATTCTGGAATGGGGCCTGGAAATCAGTATTTAACAGATATTCTTCTGTCATTCCAATGCCCTGGAATACACGAGAAGAAATTCGGAGCCAGAGGCCAGCTGGATGGACTGAATGCTGAGCTGGGAATGCTGCAGGTGCTCCCTGCCGGGGAGAGAAACACACACACACACACACACACATACACACACACACACACAGGCAAGGTTGCAAGGAGAGGCGGTTGGAGGGGAGACAGCTAGATGGGCCTGTCAGGAGATAGTGACTCTTAAGCATGGTTTTGAAGGGAGAAGGAGTGGGGCTTCTGGGTGGCTCTGGCAGTTGAGCTCGATATTGGCTCAGGTCTTAATCTCAGGGTCTTGAGTTCAAGCCCCACAATGGGTGCAGAACCTACTTAAAAAAAAAAAAAAAAAATGAAGGCAGCAGCAGCACACATGGAGTGTGGGCCCCAGGGGCTGTGAGCGCAGTGCCCCCCAGAGCACACATTAGGGCTCCCATGAGCCACCATGTGCTGACTTCCTGCCGGTGCCAAGCCCTGTATGAGGGGACACACACACACACACACAATTAATGCTGCTCATCACCATTCCCGCAGGGAAGCCTTGTCCGTGGTGCAGTAAAGGACACCCAGGCTCCAAAAGATGTAGGGTCCTGCATGGCTTGTATAGGGCAGGACCTGAGTTTGAGGCCGTTCCCTCCAGCTGGGTTCCTTCCAATACACCAATCCCTTCCTCTCAACCAACTTGGGCTGCAGAGCCACAAATCTGGACAGGACATCGATCCTACCCTCCAGAAGCAAAGTGGGGAGACATGGACATAAGTATCTGACCACAGGAGACCACAAAGGGTGGGGGCCGTGGGCTGGGCAATCAGGGAAGGCATGCAGGGTCAAGGTTGCCTGGAGAGGCAGGTGGGCCCAGTCCTTGAAGCAAGACAGATTCCTACCCCCAAGCAGTCAGGGTAAGAGCAGGGATACCAAGGAGCCTCTCTGCTTGCTGATGGAGCCAGATGGCCACAACCCAATGACTCTCTTTGTCCCAGTGTAGTCCTGGAATGGACCCAGCACAAGCTCTGGGAATGAGATGGGGTTGGCCTGACTAGTGATGAGACCAAGGACTGAGACTGAGAACACCTGGGCATCTGGCCCAGTTCTGGCACAGACTGGCAGGGGTGCCCTGCTCCTGCTCCAAGTCCGTGCCCCACTCCTGCTCCTGGATTCTGATTTGGAGGTGTTGACAGGGCAGGAGGCTATGCCTAGGAGTGAACTTGTCACCTTGAAGCTGGGTTGAATTCTGGGTGCTGTGTGACTCTGGGCAAGTCACTTGACCTGTCTGATCCTACCAACTCAGGAATGACGATCATATTTTCACAGTTCTTTCACCTGAGTTGGGTTAGGCTGGTGTTGTGTCCCTAGTTCTTCAGAGAAGGACATTGAGGCCCAGCAAAGGGCAGTGGCCAGTCCAAAGGCACACAGCATTTCAGAGCTGGGGCCTGAACCAGAGCCTAAAGTCCCCACCCCCACCCCCGCCAAGCCTTCATGTGAATGCCTGCCTCTCCCTCCCACACGTGGGGAGTTTCCCATGGAGCCCAGCAGTCTCAGGGGGCCCTTCCTCTCTCCTTTTCAGATGCACCGTGGAGGACGCAGCCACATACACGGTGAAGGTGAAGAATGCCTATGGCCAGGCCTCCTCCTTTGCCAAAGTCCTTGTCCGAAGTAAGCACTCCCATTCCCACCAGTCAGGCTAGCCCGCAGCACCCCCAGGGTGAGCAGAGGAGGACGTGAATCTGCGCTTAGACTTGAGAACGGCCCCTTGATGCAGGGGTATTAGACCTGGGAGGCCCCTTGATGCAGGGGTATCGGGCCTGGGACCGGGTGACCAAGACAGCCATAGAGACTCACTTCCCTGGAGCCTACGGAACAAGGGAGAGTCCCTCAGATTGCACAAACTATACAACTATCTCCAAAAGCCGTGTTCATTTCATTGGGCTGGGCTGGGGGTTAGGACCCAGCTTATGGCCCCCAGGAGGGTGGCCTGGTCCTGCCAGCCCTCCTGAGGGGGTCCTTAGGGGGAAAGGCTGAGCCTTCCCAACTCTCCCCTGGACCTGACTTCCCCAGTTGGGTTCTGGTGCATATTTCCCAGTGGAGCAGTTCCCGACTGGTGGGGTTCTCCCAGGGGCATCTGAGATGACGGCACAAGGCGGGGGAGACACTCGGGAGTCAGCCAGACCCATGTCCGCATTCTGGCTCTGCCGCGGACCGGCTGTGTGAGCCTGGGGACCTCGCTTCACTTCTCTGAGCTTCCTTGTCTGTAAAGGGGGTCTCCCCCCATCGCGCTCAGGTGCTCAGGTGAATTAAAAGAGATGGTAGAGGTAAAGCGTGGCCTGTAGTGGGTTTGGGGAAGCCGTAATTCTCTCTTCCCCGCGCCATGAGGAGGGCGGAGCATAGCCAGCAGGCCATGCCTCTGGGCCCAGGAAACTGTTGCCTTGTCCTCAGGGCCCCTGAGAGAGAGGTTGCATACACACACACACACGTGCGCACACGCACACACTTACACACACTCCCTGGGCAGCAGACAGGCTGGCGTCCAGCCCCCTCCCTGCCTCTCATCAGACCTGGTCCTTCACAGTCCGCTCCCTCCCATCTGCCCTGTTCCCCAAATAGCTCTTGGAAGGCAGCTGTCCCTTCCACCAGTCCGGCTATCTCTGGAATTTGGGCTGCCCTTATAGGCTATGCTTAGATTCAAGACCAAGGTCAAGCATCAGGGCCCTGCCTCCCTCTGTCCACCCATCCTTCCCATCCCTTCTTCCAGACCCCTGTCCCTCTCTCCATCAAGGCCAGCAACTCTGGGATCCACCCTCAGATTCCAGCCAGCCTCCTACTAAGGGGATCCACTCACAGCCATTACCATCCCTCCCCTGCTCTCATCTCCATAGCAACTGATAAAAGGCCCCGGGTTGGGAAGCAGGAGGTCTGGGTTCTAATCCTGAGTCTTTCACTGACTTTGTGTGACTCTGGGCAGCCTCCCAGCCCCCTCCAGGCATCACTCAGGAAGGGCCTTACCAGGGACCAGTCCCATCATGGCTTCAGGCTGCTGGGGTACTAGCTGGGGGATTATGCCTCAGTTTCTTCATCTGTACAAGAGGATGAAATGGCACTAACAGACAAGGCACTGTGAGGATAATATGTGAATTAATATGTCCCATGTGAACAAGAGCTATTATTAGGCTCTGTGGTCTTTGTCAACATCACTCTGGATATCACCCGTAAGCCCCCAGATGGCCCTAGTCTTAGCGCTGCCCTTCGCCTGCTCTCTGTCCCCACCAGAATCCCATGCTGACCAGAGTTGGCCTCTATGCAGACTGCATGATCCTGACAGTGGGTCTGGGCAGAGGATGGAAATCACCATTTATTGAGCACTAACTGTGTGCCCGGTTCTGGCTGAAGGCTTCATTCATGTGAACTCACTTATTCAGAACCCCACCATCAGGAGCGAGGAGCCACTGCCCCCAAGTTACCGAGAAAGGAGAGGCCCAGAGGGGTAAAGGAACTTCCAGCGGCCAGAGGGAGACTCACCAATAGACCAAGATGGAAACCCACAGCCAAACCCTTGCCTCTAATCGAATAGGGATATGAGGTCTGAACCTTCTCAAACTCCATTTGCTTTGGATTTTCAGCTTACGTGGGGAAGGATGCTGGCTTCGATTCGGAGATCTTTAAAAGTAAGGAGGCTCAGGGAGCCACGGCCTTCGGGGAAGAGGGTGTCTGGGCTCCTTGTCATACCTTCTTCCATAGCCCCCTTCAGAATATTAACCAACCATTGTCCACAGAGACATGTCATTGCCTATGAGCTGTTCACACTTGCAGACTGGCTTCTGGGGGTCCCCGGGCACCCCAGAGTGGCCCCCAACTGCCGAGCTATCCAGGGGCCAAAACTGAGTGAGAAAGGCAAAGCCAAACAGACAAAAGGGCATGGCCTTTGGATAGCGGCTCTTCTGGCTCATCTGATCCCACCTAGATAAATCTTGGCCCCACCTCCACCCACTCCCAGGACCGGGCCCCTCCTTCCTGGCTAAGAGCACCCCAGAAACTATGCATCCTGACTCAGAGGAGTAGAAATGTCCCAGGCTAGGCTAGGTGGCTTCTGAAGACTGCTGCCCTAACGTCTGTTCCCACCCCAGGACTGATGTTGGTCCCCAACGTGGAATTCACGTCAGTGCTGAAGCCAGTCTTCGCGCGAGAGAAGGAGCCCTTCTCCCTGTCCTGCTTATTCTCGGAAGATGTGTTGGATGCTGAGCAGAACATCCAGTGGCGCCAAGATGGTGAGCCCCGCCCACCACTCCCTCCTGGTCCTCAGCCTTCAGGGGCAGAGATGGAAGCCAGAGAGGGACCACGCTGCTCTTCATCTGGGAGGCAAGGGGAGGCCAAGGGGCAGTCACAGCCACTGCCCACTGATAGCCAGGGAGGAGAAGGATGTCTGACCCTCCTTCCCCACCTGTGACCAGGCTTGCTGCCAAAGGACAAGGAGCACAGTGGCCGACAAACACCCCTAGGGAGACCGCACCTGCTGGGGGCTGGGAGCAGGGGGTGGGAGGCGGGGGAGGCAGAAGAGTGGGGAAGCCACAGCAAGCCCTGAGAGACATTTGTGATAAGGCTGAGATGTCTTCCCAAATGTGTAGACCTTCCAGAATGGAGGTCCTGACAGGAGAGGGGAACACAGAGCAGGACGGCCCCACAGTGTGGCCTCGGTGTGGCCTCAGGACAGGACCCACTTCCTGAGCCCCGGAGGCCCCTTCACCGAGTCCCTGTCCCTCTCACTGAGGTTACACTGCTGAGTCCCCACTCTCCTCCCCACACCCCTCGACAGGCCCTCTACCTTCCACACGGATGCCCCAACTCCCTCAGTGAACCCCCAACCCCTTTCCCGAGCCTCCATGCCTTCAGCAAGCCCCCACTCCCTTCACTGAGCTCACATCCCCACCCACTGAGCCCCCAACACCCACAGTGACCCCCCAGCCCCCATGCAGAGACACTGACCCTCACAAAAGGGCCCGTCTCTCATTTCCACTTTCTCACAGCACCTCCAACTCCTCCCTGGGCCTTTGACCACTTCTCTAAATGCTCACTCCCATGTTGAGCCACCGTCCCCCTCCCTGGACGTGGCCCCACTCCCCAAACCTTCAGCAGAGGAGAGTTTGGAGCCACGTTGGCAGAGCCCTGGAGATCACCACCCCCTCCCCAACTCCCCGGCTAAGCCTCAGGCTATAGCCCCACCACCCACACCACCCACACCAGCCACACCAGCCACACCAGCCACACCAGCCACACTGCTGCCTCAACCCAGACCATCTAAGGGTACCCAGGGGAAGCCAGGGCCCATATTGGACCCCTCCTCTCCTCAGGGAGACTACTGAGACCCTCAGGACGCCGGCAGATCCTCTATGAAGACCGCCAGGCATCCCTGAAGGTGTCCTGTGCCTATAAGGAGGATGAGGGGCTCTACACAGTCCAGGTGCCTTCCCCCTTGGGGCTCCAGGAGCAGAGCGCTTACGTGTTTGTGAGAGGTGAGTGGGGGCTTGGAGGGTAAAAGGTGTAGCTGGAGCCCAGGAACCAGATGGGCTGTGGCACCTTCGGCAAGTTTCCCTGCCCTCTTGGGGCCTCAGTTTCCCTGTTATAAATAGGGGTGTTGAGTGAGAGTCTCTAAGAATCCCTTTGGCATCCTATGACCCTCCAAAAAGATATAGCTTGAGTCTCAGACCTAATGGGAGCTGTGGAGGGAGCACTGAGCATGGGCTGGGATGATTCCAGTACCTGGTAAGTTCTGCCTCTTGGTCTTTAAACTGATTCAGGTTCAAATCCTGACTTTGCCACTTCATTAACTGGTGACCTTGAGCAAGTCATGTTTCCTCTGAGACTCTGTTTTCCCAACTACAAAATGGAGGGATGCTACAGGGCTCAGTTTCATTACACTGATCATTCAGGGGCATAGAGTTCAATGGGCCCCTAATGACTGGTACTTCCACAGCCTCCCAGATGCTGTTGTTAAAAAGGAGGGCTCCTGCTTCCCCCCCCCCCCGCCTGCCTCTCTGCCTATTTGTGATCTGTCTGTCAAATAAACAAATAAAATCTTAAAAAAAAAAAAAAAGGAAGCTATTGTTCAGGTCCTTGAGGACCGTAAGATCACAAGTGAGCCCTGGAGGGTTCCCCCGAAGTGGTTGCTGGGAGGGAGTGGGAGGGTCCGTGGCCAAAGAGACACCAAGTGAGGAACCTTCCTCTTCCCCTCCTCCCACCCCCTACTCTGGGTCTCAGATGCGGCAGCCGAGAAGCCAGGGGCCCCGGGTTCCCCTCTGAATGTCCGATGCCTGAATGTGAACAGAGACTGCCTCATTCTGACTTGGACCCCACCCAGCGACACCCGGGGCCACCCCATCACCAGCTACTCCATCGAGCTGTGAGTCAGCCTCTTGAGGGGCAGAGTCCCCCGGGGGAGACCTCGTGAGAATAAGAGCGGGGGCCACAGGATAGAGGGAGCCCCATGCCTAGCCTCAGAACCGGGCGGGAAGGAGATCAGGTCATATGATATAGGGGCAAGAGAAAGGTATCTGTACCTCCAAATCTGTCACCTCCGATACCTGGAATTCCACCACTGGAGTCAGCCGTGTGGACCCTGGGAGGGGCAAACATGAAGTGCTTGGAAGTGAGCCTGAGTAGGTATGTTGGCTCCCTTCCTCCCTGAGTGATAGACAGAGACAGGACAGCACTGACCCGGAGGGGAGGGGAGGGCCCGGAACATCCCAACCCCTGCACAAGCTGCCAGGTCCTGGCCCTAGTCTGAGGTGACAGATGGCCCTGCCCCGAGGGGGCTCATAGCAGGTACTGAAGCTGCGTGCCTAACCTCATTGAGTCCTTGCGATCCTGTCTAGGGAGGGCAGCAGGGGACTCTGTGGTGCCCCATTCTACAGATGAGGAAACTGAGGCACATGCGGTGATGATTTTGCCCAAAGTCACATTGCTTTTCAGTGGTAGGGCCAGGATTCCGACCCCACGAGCCCACTGTCCCATCCACTGGCAGTGCGTGCCGGCATACCAAGTGAGGACAGTGGTACCCGGATGGCACAGAGAGCCCAAAGTCGGAGGGTCCATCTGGACCGCACGCCTAGTTAGGGAGTGTGTGACCCTTGGGTAAAATCTGAGTTCTATCATTCACGAGGTTTTGAGAGGAGAGTCGGACTCGAACTGGTAGCCTGGGGTGAAGGAATGGCCTTGGTAGGGGCTCAGACCCGGCAGGTGTGAGTAGGAGGCAGGGCCTGAAGCCGGGGCCTCTCTCCCGCAGGTGCCAGGGCGAGTCTGGGCAGTGGATTCCCTGGCACGCGGCCCCCGGCGGGACCTGTCGGTGCCCCATCCAAGGCCTTCTGGAAGGCCAGAGCTATCGGTTCCGGGTGCGAGCCGTCAGCAGAGCAGGCAGCAGCCTCCCCTCCAAGGCATCAGAACTGGTTGTCATGCGCGACCATGATGAAGACCGGAGAAAGAAAGGTGGGTGCAGAGGCCCTGAGGAACATTCTAGAGCATCCATCAGGGCACTCTGAGGACCACCGCATGCAGGACACAGGTAGCACAGACCCCATACCAAGCCTTATTCCAAGGGGTGGGGGGAGACAAGGCACAGCCCTCGGGAACTTCTAGTCTGATGAGGGAGACACAGTCTCCGGAACCCCTAGGCTGTGGGAGGAAGCACAGTGCTGTCCTTAGGAACCCCTAGCCTGAGGGGGAAGGGACAACTAGTCTAACGGAAGAAACACGAATCTGTCCACAGGAGATGCTAATCTGAGGGGGGAACCACAGCACCTTCTTCAGATACCCTGAAGGAGAAAAACAGCCCTGCCTCAGGAGCCCTGAGCTAGGAGAGATATGGGGGGAGGGGGTGCGGGCACCACCCTTTCAGCCTTGAGGGGTCACCCTGACTTGGGTTTGCCTCCCAGCTCCGCCTTACCCTAGCTATCCGACCCCAGGCCCATCACTTCTCCTCTGTGCCCATTTGTTGCTAGGAGACAGGGCATCTCTCAGGGTCTAGAACGGCAGTGTTCCACTTTGGACCCTGGAGAATTGCGGGCTCAGAGAGCACCTGCCTGAGGTCACACAATGAGGGGCCTAAAGGCCAGGACTGGGAAGAGGGTGAGGAATCAGCACCCCGAGTGGACAGGTCCTGCCCTGACCCTCCCTGACCTGGCCCCACCCCCACACACCCTGCACCCCCTGCTTCTCCCCCAACGTGCTCTGTTCTCCACCTTAGAGATCTCCTTTGGCCTGGGAAACAAGATCACAATCAACACAGATGATTTTGAAGGTACGTGTGAACCTCCTGACACTCTGCCTCAAGCTGTGAGTCAGCCTCCTTTATGTTTCTGGAAACTTGGGGAAACAAAGTGGCCGAGAGGCGGAAGGTGTCTGTGTGCGGGCTATGGGGAGGCGAGGGCGGGTGAGGTCCATCTGGAGGAGGCCAGGGTCCTCAGGTGACCTTGGCCCGTCTTGCCATGTCCCTTGTGGAGTGGGTGGCATGTTGGGGAAAGTCCTGGGGAGGACATCGGGAGATGAGGCTTGTGGCCTTGGCTCTGCCTGGCCCTGCTGGATGACAAGGAGCAAGTTCCCGCCCCTCTCTGGGCCCAGTTCCTCTTCTATGAAATGAGGGGTCTCTGAGGGCCCACCCCATCTCCTCCTCGATGACTCTGATTCCAGACTTTGTGACCATCCCCTCGCCCCCCACCAATGTCCACGCCAGTGAGATCCGTGAGGCCTACGTGGTTCTGAGCTGGGAGGAGCCAAGGCCTCGGGGCAGAGCTCCCCTGACATACACTCTGGAGAAGGTACAGAGACCCCACGGGCCCCAGCCCCAGGCTGGGCTGAAAAGCAGACACGCTGGCTCATGGGAGGCATCGGGGGCATGGGCAGGGGGACAGCTGGAGAGAAGGCAGACGGTGTCCGTGGGTGGCTTTCAGAGACTAGAGGAGAATCTGTACCTGGAAGGGCTGAGAATAGCCCTCCATGGGGGCAGACCTTCCAAAGGGACCTGAGCCCCGTGTGGCCAGTGACTGGCAGCAGCTCCTGGGGCTGT
The DNA here is from genome assembly GCF_020171115.1 of Neogale vison. Lineage (NCBI taxonomy): Eukaryota > Metazoa > Chordata > Mammalia > Carnivora > Mustelidae > Neogale > Neogale vison. The sequence continues at coordinate 17,726,682 of NC_058092.1, read as the reverse complement.
TCGTGGAAATGCCCAGAATTAAGACATACAGATGATGGTGACAACAGTACAATCCACCATTTCCTGGATACCTCCCCGCCCCCGGGTCTGGCTGGCATGGGGCCACACATCGGGTCCAGCAGGAATTCCTGGCCATGGCCATGTTGGGAGGGTACCCATGAGCCAGGGTCACAGTGGGCAGCCCTCCCATAGCAGGGGGTTGGGGGCGGGCCGCCTGGAGGCAGTTCCCACCCAGATGGGGCAGGGGCAGGTGTCTGGGGCTGTGGGCCGCTTGTGCATGCAGGGCGGATCTCACGGCGGAGCTGAGGCAGCTGGCAGGGTGAAAAATAGCGTGGTGTTAAGATCAACTCAAATCCTGGCTTCTGCTGTGCAAGCCAGGTTCCTGAGCTCCCTGAGCCTCAGTTTCCTCCGGTGGCAAATGGAGAATGAAATAAGACGCCGCACGCAGCCAGGCCTGCAGCTCCGGGCCTGAAAACATGCCCCGAGGACACATTGTTGGCCCTAACCCCCCAGAGGAAGAGACGAGGTTTGCTTCTCATTACTCACTGTGCCCAGCACAGGACCTGGCACACAGCAGGTGGACAGTACAGGGTTAGTGAAAGTCCCAGGGAGGAGTCTCCACCTCCGGTTGTTCATACGGGCCTCTCTTGGCACACTCAGGGCGGGGGAGGGGGAAGGGAAGGGAGGGAGTTCAAATCTTGTCTCTGTGTGACCTTGGGCCAGTTATGGAGTCTCCCTGTGCCTCAGTTTCCTCTTCTATAAAAGAGAGATAATGACCATACACACCTCATAGAGCCAATACAAGGACCGAGTAAGGCACCTATGGACTTAGAATAGAGAACACACATAGAGGCACACAGGAGGTGCTCAGCAATGTTTACTGGTTTTATTGTGGGGTTTTGTGGGGGGCGGGGGGCAAGCTGAGTTCTGGACGCCTGGCAGGTGGGTGGGCCTTGGGAGGGGAAAGCATGGCAGGTAGGGAGGTAGGGTGCACGGCGGGGTCAGTGAGTTCCCCCAGTGCTTCTGGATCTTTCCTGGCACCTGCACTGCCCTCAGCTCATCACCGTCTATCTGCCCAGAGATGCAGGATTTGTGTCTATCTTTTGGGTCCCTTATGCTGGGGAGAGTGAACAGGTTTGGGGACACCCACAGCTGGGCTTAAATACCGAATATACCAGTTATTAGATGCATGACTTTCAGCCAAGGGACTTAAACTCCCTGAGCACAAATTTTCTCACTGGTGGGGAAATTAACAACCCCCTTCAAGGTTATCATGAGAATTCATTCCTTTTCTCATTTATGGGTCTCCCCAAACATAGACTGAGCACCTCCCATGTGCCAGGGCTCTTCCCGGGCCTGGGGACGTGGCAGTGGATAAAACAGGCAAACCTCTGCCTCATGGAGCTGAGCTTCGAGTCAGGGGTGTGGGGACTGACAGTAAAGGAGATATATCAGGAAAATCCTTAGCACGTTAGCTAGTGGTAGGCATAAAGGCAAAAGACTAAAAGCGGGGAAGGGGTCTGAAGTGTTGAGGGAAGGGGTGGCTGACATTTTAGATTAAAGGCTGGGAGTTCTCCCAGAGAAGGTGAGTTTTGAATAAAAACCTAAAGGAAAGGAGGAGCCCACCAGAGATTTCTGCAGGGAAGAACATCCCCGGCAAAGGGGTAAGCAAGTGCAAAGGCCCAGAGGCAGGAGTTGGGCCTGGCGCCATCAGGAATAGCAGGGAGGCATGGGGCAAAGGGGGAGTGAATGTGACAAGACAGGTAGGAGGGGTCAGGCCACAGAGAAGCTTTGGCTCTAAGGGAGATGGTGGTTGTGGGAAGCAAGGACAGTGATCTGACTTGTGTTGTGAAGGGATCCTTCCGACCATCATTTGGAGAAAAGAGTGATGTAGCTCCGGTAAAAGATGATGGTGGCTTGGATCAAAGTTGTAGCAAGGGCATCAGGGTAGTAAGCCAGGATGGGATTCTGGATGAATTCTGAAGATGGGGTCAAATGGATTTGTTGATGGAGCCTATTTGGGGTGGGAGGGACAAAGGGAAGGAGTCCAGGATGCCTTCAAGGATTTTTTTGGCCCGAGCCACTGGAAGGATAGGTCCCGTTAACCAAATGTAGGTGATTCTGGGAGAAGATCCAGAGTGGCGTTCCAGACACAGCGGATACGAGATGCTCGGTAGGCATCAGGCAGAGATGTGGAGGAGGCAGAAGGGTCCAGAGCTCAGTGTTCAGAGGCAGCCAGGGCCGGGGGTCAGAAGTGAATGAGAGCCCCCAGCTCAGAGCCCCGGCCCAGGCAGCTGCTTCACCAATGCGCCTTTCTCTCCTTTGTCACAGTCGGTCATAGGTAGTGGCACCTGGGAGGCCATCCATACAGACACTCCTGTGAAATCCCCAAGTTTCGCCCTTTTGGATCTGGAGAAAGGGAAGTCGTATGTCTTCAAAGTGCGAGCCATAAACCAGTATGGCATGAGCGATCCCTCGGAGCCCAGCGAGCCCATCGCCTTGAGGGGGAAGCCAGGTACTGATGTGATGCCGGAAATGGGGGCTAGGCCAGGCCAGGCCAGGCTGTCAGCCTCCGGGGCCGGGGCCCCATCGCCCGCAGGGACAAAGCCATGCTCATTTCCCTGTCCCTGACCCCTTCTTCCCATCTTGAAACGGCAAAGCAACATGATCTCAGGCCTGTCAAGTTTCAGAACACCAGGAATCGCATCTCTCTGGGTAGGGAGCTCGTGAGAGTTCGGGGATTTTTTTTCCAGCTCAACAATTCATATGTTGCAGAATCCAGCTGGTCCAGTGCAAGGGCCAAGTGTGAGCAGGGGTGTCCCTCAGGTCTAATGCTGTCCCACCCAAGCTCTAGCTCCCCAGGCAGGACGCCTCTCAGTAGCCACACTGTGTGGACCTGGGCGAGTCATTGCCTACCCGCAAACCTTGCTGTCCTCAGCTGTCAAATGTGCTGTTCCCAAGGCCTGGTTATGGCTCCCACCTCCATCCCTGAGTCTCCCAGGTGCAGCTCCGTCCTGGTCCCCACTCCGGGGCCCCTCGCTCTCCTGAGGCCTCCGGATTCTGGGGCTCTTTGAGTTTTGATAAGATCAGATCAGAAGGTTCCCTGCAGCTGTCAAGACTGAGACTGGCCCTTTAAGGAGCCCAGCTGCAGCACTACCAAGCCCAGGGGAGCCTGGTGGGCTGCGGGGTCCATCTGGGGGAGAGAGCAAAGTCCTAGATTTGCTCTGTTCCAGTAATATAGGAAATATATGCGTGTGCGCACGTATATACATATGTATTATATGTGTATTTGTGTGTGTGTATATATATATACATACACACAGTCATAGCAAATGTGAACAGGTTGGTGAGCAAGTGATGTTTTCCTTTGATTCTGGCCCAGTTAACATTTAGCCACAATTCAGGGTCTGACCTATGAGCGGTTTATGACTGAATGTGTGATCACAGTCTCTGAAGCACAAAGAACTTTTAGGGCAAAGTTCTAGTACCCCGTCAGTAAAAGAAAGAAGAGAAGAAGGGGGGGATGGGAGGGAAGGGAAGAAAAAAGAAAAAGCGTTTACTTGTATGAGAAAAGTAAGATTATTATACAAAAATGGGAAAACACCAAAAAAAGCAAAAAAGAGTGGCCGGGGAGGAGAAAGGGACAGAGACCGAAGATGAATGAATGGAGGCTTTCCTGAGGAAGCGGAGATATTTGGAGGTGAGAGGGGAGAGGACTTGTGACTAATAGGGCCCGGGAAGGGCACCCCCACATCGAGGCTCCTGGGTCATGCCTGCCCCCACCCGTCCCCGCCCCCTGGATTGCAGGGGTTGGGGGGGGTTCTCCCAGCCTTTCCCCACTCCCCTCTCCTCCGCAGTTTGTTAAGCCAGCATCCTCACACAGCCCACGTTTCTGTTTTTTAGCTACTCTCCCTCCTCCAGCTCAAGTTCAAGCGTTCCGAGACACGCAGACATCTGTATCCCTGACCTGGGAGCCCTTGAAAGACGCCCCAGAGCTCCTGGGTTATTACATCTACTCCCGGGAGGCGGGATCATCTGAGTGGCAAACTGTGAACAACAAGCCCATCCAGGGACGCAAGTGAGTTTGCCCCACCCCTCCCTCAAGGACTGCCCACACCTGCCGTTTGTAGTGTGCTGCTGGGCACTGTTCTTTCTTCTTAGACGGAGGCATAGAGCACTTAAGTAACTTGCCCAGACTCCCTTAGCTAGTCATGGAGACACTGGGACTTGGCCAGGACGACCTTGTCTTTGGCACACACCGGCTGAGGGCATCCTGTCTCTAGAGGAGATGGACTGAGTCTCGTCCGTCCTGGAGCTTAGAGACAGAGAGAGGCAGAGGATGCAGCCACAGGCTCTGCCTGCACCCCTCCCTTGCCTGGGGCTCTTGCACTGACACTTGCCTTCCCAAGCCTGGGGGAGGCACAGAGCCCCCGCTTTCAGCTGGGTAGGACCACACTCTCCTCCCCGCTGAAGCTCCCCCCTCACAAGCCCCTGGTCCTTGCAGGCAGTGAACCTCGAGGCTTCTGGGCTCACGTTTTGAGGCTCTGTGGGGTCAAGGGCGTGGGTGGCGAGGGCTCTCCCCACCTTTCCATCAGCCGGCTGGCTGAGCCCTGAGCACAGTCACCTGGGTCCCCCTTGGTCAGGAGCCCCTTGACCATCTGACCCAGAAAAAGGGACAGGACCCTGAACCCCACAAGTCGTTGGTGTCTCATGGTCAACTGTGAGGGGTCACTCACAACTTGTTATTGCTAAACATCCCAAGTGGGAGAATCATCAAAGTTTTTACAGATTCAGACAGATTTGACCAGGTTGTCAATAGAACATCTCCCCCCGGCTTGCATTTGGTGTGCTTCCATGAGGGAGTCACTGGAAGGGAGTGGCATGTCTGGGACACTTATCACACACGGTGTGGGGGAGGGGGCGCGGGGGCCTCTGGAATGTCTAGAGAACTCGTGTGTGCATGCCATCAGCGACATGTGTCATGGCTGGAAAGAGGCAACCACCACCTTCGGGGAGTGCTGTCTGTGTGAAGGCATCAAGGGAGCCCCGTGGGGCTGTGGGGGTCCGGCTCCCTGCCCTATGGCCGGCCCCACAGCACCGGGCTCTCACTGGAGGTGCTCGGATAGCATCCGAACGTCTGAATGGATGAGTAACAGACGGGCAGCTCCGCGCTCTGATTCAGGAGGCCTGGGCTGTCCCGACTCTGTTCCTAACGGGCTGTGTACTCTCTGCTCGCCTCTTTCCTTCTGGGGGAGGCCCTCGCCACCTGTAAAATGAAGAAATGGGACAGTTTGATCCCTCGAGATTCCCCCCCAACATTCCAACATTCATCTTCATCCTCATCTCCAAAACAGGGGTGTTGTGAAGAGGGCCCGAGTTTCCGTAGATGACAGGGGGCGCCGTGGCTAGATGTGTGCTCGTGGCTGCCGTCACGACTGTCATCGTCACCTTCTGAGGTCCACGGGGGCCAGTCTCTAGGGAGTCACCCCTGGCCTCACCCGTTCAGGTCCTCCCTGAGCCTTGTCCCCTTGGTGCTCCGTCCGTCTTACTGAGGCATGTTCCCCATTGGAGTGCGTGTCCCCGAGCAGGGAACTGGTTTCTCTGTCAGCCATCAGCGCTTGATTTCGGTCCTCGGGTCTCGTCAGGGATGCCTGGCTGGGAGAAGCTCCCTGTAGGGCCAGATGTGCTGCAGGACGCTATTGGTAAAGGAAAAGAGAGAAAGGGGTCTGCCATTTGGGTTTCATCAAGAAGGGACAGGATGAGGACATTTTTCTCTAAACCAGAACGTATCTGGATGTAGGTCTCTGGTTGACAGTTCTCCTTGGGGGCTTTGGAAAGGACGCCAGGCTATAGAATCCAGCACTCGGAATAAGGGACACTGTTGTGTTTCAGGGACGAAGCCCGAAGTCCTGGAGATGGGCCAGGTGGCACAGATCTGGGGTTGGCTCCCTGGGCCATGACTGTGTGAGTTCAAGGTGGAGAGCATGACTCACAGATATTACGAAATAATGACCACCAGAAGCTTAGTCAACATCCGTCATCTTATATAGATACAATAAAAAGAAAAGAAAGAAAGAGGAGCATATGGGTGGCTCAGTTGGTTAAGTGTCTGCCTTCCGCTCAGGTTGTGATCCCAGGGTCCTGGGATCAATTCCTGCCTCAGGCTCCATGCTCAGTGGGGAGTTTGCTTCTCCCTCTGCCCCTCACCCCACTTGTATTTTTTCTCTTGTTCACTCTCTCTCAAATTAGATTTTTATAGATTTTATTTATTTTTTTAAAAGATTTTATTTATTTATTTGACAGACAGAAATCAAAAGTAGGCAGAGAAGCAGGCAGAGAGAGAAGAGGAAGCAGGCTCCCTGCTGAGCAGAGAGCCCAATGCCGGGCTCGATCCCAGAACCCTGGGATCATGACCTGAGCCGAAGGCAGAGGCTTTAACCCACTGAGCCACCCAAGGGTCCCTCTTTCAAATTAATAAATAAAATCTTTTTTCTTTTTTTTAAGAAAGAGATTATTTCTCCTTGTAATGAGGACTTTTAGGATCTACTCTCTAACAGCTTTCTCGTATATCACACAGTGGGGTTAACTATGGTCGCTGTGGTGTGTATTACACCCCGAGTACTGATTTTTCTTAGAGCTGGAAGTTTGTACCTTTTGATCACCTTCCTCCAGCCTTTCAAAGCTTAAGAACATCACCCTCTAGGGTGCAGGCATCACTGTGGGGCAAGGGCCAATATCTTTAGGTAAGAGCTAGTCTCAAGAACCCTCAAATCCCACTGCTGGGGGCCACTTATCCCACAAGTTGTTCTAGAAAGTTCAGGGATGTCTGGCCTTCCCTGAAAGCTTGCCCACGTCTCTTCCAGGTTTACAGTTCCCGGGCTAAGGACAGGGAAGGAGTACGAGTTTTGCATCAGATCAGTCAGCGAGGCTGGGGTAGGCGAGAGCTCACCCACCACTGAACCCATCAGGGTCAAGCAGGCTCTGGGTAAGTCCGAAGGGCAGGTGCAGCCTGCAAGTCTCTTGGGGGCAGCCCTGGGCTGGGCAGAGAGCAGGGGCTTATAGATCACATCTTGGAGGGTGTAATCCCAGAGGCCAAGGGACCGTATGTCTTCTGAGGGGATCTAGAGCAGATCCTGACCTCCCCCTTTCCTTTGGGAGGAAAGGACAATGGCCTGAGATCATAGGACAATATCTGACCAGCTCTGGACCCAGGTGTCCTGTAGGGAGCAGAGTCAAGGTTACCAGCAAATGCCCCTGGCTAAGCCAGTACCCCCCTGAGCAAAGTGGGCTCCCTGGGGACCCCCTGCTCCATCCGACCACCCCCAGGAAGCAGCAGTCCTCACCTACTTCCTCCCCACAGCCACACCATCTGCCCCATACGATTTCGTGCTCCTGAATTGTGGGAAAAATGATATGGTCATTGGGTGGAAGCCCCCCAAACGTTGTGGAGGTGGCAAGATCCTGGGCTACTTCCTGGACCAGCATGACTCAGAGGAGCTAGACTGGCACCCAGTCAACCAGCAGCCCATCCCCACCCGGGTCTGCAAGGTAAGCCCGGAATGGGGCCACTGGCCTGGGCAGGTGGAGACCAGAGGTCACTATTGGAGGTCCTAAAGCCAAGAGAGGCCTCAGGTTCCCTGAGCCTGATAATCTGGCTAATTCTCAAGTACAAAGTCACATAACTGATCTCGTTTAAGGCCCCCTAGACTTCCTGCTCTGATGTCTCCCCTGCCACCGTACCTCTTTCCCCTTTGGTCCCAGCCCTGGTTTTCACCGTCTGTCTCTGTTCTTCAAGGTCAGTAACCTTCGTGAAGGCCACTTCTATGAGTTCCGTGCCCGGGCAGCAAACTGGGCAGGGGTTGGCGAGCTGTCAGCACCCAGTAGCCTGTTTGAGTGCAAAGAGTGGACGATGCCCCAACCAGGTGAGAGGTCCAAAGATGCCGAAGTCCAGCACCTGGCCCTGCCCCACCCCCCACCCCAAGTCCAACCAGTGAGATGAGCACCATTGAGCTTTCTCTTGGTCCCAGACCTCAGACCACTGGCCCTTTCCACCAAGAGACCCCGTAACCTCTGACACAGACAGTCTTAACCCTGCCTTAGAGGACCTGTGACCTTGGCCATCTACTGGCTCTGTATCCTCAGCAATAATTATCCCCTAGCTCAACATGCCATCAGAGCTCTGGCTCTGGCCACAGACCAATGTCAAACCCCAAGGGCACACCACTAGGGCGACCCTCACCCTGCACACCACTCCCACAACCCTGTTAGCTTTTCACCAAATGAGCCCTCACCTCCTCCCTAGGAAGGAAGGATCACAACCTTCCATCATTCTGTTCAGCTCGGTGCTGGTTTTTGCAAGTGAAGGGCAGATCATTAGTATGTGGGATGCTTGAGACAATAATTATGAACAATTGATACTTGTCGGGTACCAACAGATTCCACAAGTTTTGTCATCAATGCTCATAACAGCACTGGATTTTAAGAACTATTATTATCCCTACTTTGCAGATGAGGAGACAGGAACATAGGGGCCAAATAACTTGCCCAGAGTCCCCATAGCCTGAGAAGGTGGAGCTGGGGCACGAACCCCGGTGAGGTCACACCTTTGCCCTACACTGATCACTGAGAAAGCAAAGGTGTTAGAAGGGTTACGGCCCCCTGGGATAGGGAAGGGGAAGATCATGGATACTTTCGGAAAAAGTGAGGCTGAGCCTGTTTTGAAGAGTTAACCCTGTCTCAGACCCAGATCAAGACCAAGCTTTGTCATGAAACCAAGACCTGCCAGGTCCCTGCCGTGCCCAGAGCAGGCACTTCCCGGCCCGGCTGTAACTGACAGACTGACAAGGGTTGGAGACTGACCACCCAGCTCGCTGCCCACCTCTCTGGCTGGCCCACTCCTCCTCTGCCCCATCTCCCACAGGCCCCCCGTATGATGTGCAGGCGTTCGAGGTGCGGGCCACCTCCCTGATGCTAAAGTGGGAGCCCCCACTGTACACCGGGGCTGGGCCCGTCACGGGCTACAGCATCAGTGTCCAAGAGGAAGGCTCTGAAGAATGGAAGCCAGTCACCCCAGACCTCATCTCTGGCACCCACCTGAGGGTGAGTCCCTGCCCCTTCACCCCCTAAACTCCCCCCTGAGCCTTCCCTGCCACTGGACATGGCAGGATTACAGAACATCAGAGCCAGCATGACCCTCAGAGATCACTGCCCTCACTTAATGTCAGCAGAGGACCAGAGAGGGGAAGGGCCCCACCCAGGGTCACACAGTAAGTTGACAGTCGGGCTGGCTGGATGGCTGCTTGTCTTAACCTGCTCCAGACTGGGCAGACTCCTCCCTAAACCCCCATCAGCTGGGTAGGTCAGCATTGGACATGCATCTCCCTTGAGCAAGGAATTCTGCTTCTGGGATTGGACTGTAGGGAAAGAATTAAGCAAATGGGCAAAGCTCTAAGGGCAAAGATGCTCACTGCAGTATTATTTATCAAGGCAAAAGTTGGAAACAATTTAAATGTCCATCTGTAGGGGCTTTGCTTAAATAAATCAGTGTATCCTTCAGACAGAATCCTGTGTTCAGTAATATCAAGACTATGGTATTTTAAGGACAATGGGTTGGTCCTGCAGGTATGTTTTGACATGAAAATATATCCATCATAGGTGGCTAAGAAAAAAATCAGACTACAAGTAGGCTACTCATGTTAGAAAACATACTACATCTATATTTCATACATTAACAAACATCTACGCAGATAGCTATTTCTTAATTTACATGAGAAACTCTCAACTCTTGGGATAAATAAGAAATTTAGCAGAGTCATCCGTGTTATTCACCTGGGATGGTCGTTTTAACTTCTACTAACTCACAGAAATGGTCCATGCCAGAAAACAAAATAAGTGTCGATCACAGTGTTCCTAGCGGACACAAATCACTACTTTAGACCATCAGTGAGAATCCCGACTTCCGGGTTTGGGGCAGTGCGGGGAAGGGGGGGCGCCCAGCCCACACACACCCCCACCCCCTCACCCCCTCCGCCAGATCCCAGCTCTGCAGCCAGCCTGACTCACGGCCCCCCTGTGTTTGAGGAACAGGGGGGACAGTTCTGTGATGTGGATTGGATTTTGTTTTCTGGAGCTCTAGGGGAAATGTCTTCTCCAGCGAGCGGGAGGGTGAGGGGTTTTCAAGACCACACTAACAAACAGTGTGCACTCCACGTTTCTCACGGCTTATGCGCATTTCAAAGTCTAAACGGATCTTTACAAAATTGTTATTTCTGGCCATCTCTAGGGAAGGGGACTGCCAGGGAGGCGATAACCCTTCCTTTTATATTCTTTATTGCTTTAATATTTTCCCAACAATTGTGTGTGTCTTTTATACTGGGGGGGGGGACTTTCATTTCAAAAAAATAACAGTAAACCCACCTAAAACAGAAGCAGGGAAAACAAGCCTTAGCCAGGGGGATGCTCTGAGACTCTGTGGTTTCTGCCCCATGGGGCCAGGCTCCCTGTGGTTAAATCAGCCCGCCCAGGGGCAGCTGACCCGAGAGAGCCCCTGTGAGATGATCGGTCCCTCTGCCGCCCACATAGGTTAGCCCAGGCCAGGGCTGGGTGAGCCTTGGTTACTTGGCCCATTTCTGCAGTGCGGGTCGTTGCCTGGCATTCACTCGGTCATTTAGTAAATGCTTCTTGACACCAACTTAGCGCCTGGCCTGGAACCAGGTCTTAGACAGAAAGAGTTAAATAAGTCTTGGTCTTTAGGGTAACAGGCAAGTACCAGCCTGTGCACTGTACCACTGAGGGGGTCCAAAGGGATTCTGGGAGTCCATGAATGAAGATAAGAGGCCCTTCCTGGAATCCTTGGATCTGCCTGAGCTGAGCAGGCAAAGACAAGTTGGCGTTGGCTAGACCGAGAAAGAAGGGAGGGCATTCCAGGAAGAGGGCTCAGCAAGGGCCAAGGCAGGGAGCTATGAAAGGGGAAACATCAGATGAACACGGGCACCTGGAGGGAGCCATGGAGTAAAGGGGACCCCCAGAGAGGAAGAACGAGGCTAATGCCTGATTAGGAAGACTTTAGGGACTAAACTGCAAAATCTGAACTTTACGCTGAAGGCCACTGAGAAGTTTCAACACAGACCGGCATCTTAGAAAAATTGCCAGAAGGAAAAGTTGACTGGGAAGAAGGGCCTAGAGTCAGGGACAGCATTTAGGAAACTGCTGGACTAATCAGGTGAGGAGAAATGAAGCCTCGATCAGGGCCATGGCTGGGACACGGAGAGAAGTCACGTTCAAGACATGTTAGGAAAATAAAATGTGAACTCACTGATTAGATGTATAGGGCTCCAGAAAAAGATGCCAGAGATGGTCCCCCGGCTTCTCTCTGGGGTGATGGATGGAGGAGAGTTGGGGCGCAGGAAGGGAGAGAGTCGTCTTGTGGAGAGGCAGGTGATGAGTTGAGCGGGCAGAATTCCAGGGCCCACGGGGGTGGGAGGTAATCCCCATGCAGGGACCCACTACAGACTGGGACCTGGGACCAGGGAGTGCACCCCAGGGCAGCCTGCACCCTGCTTAGTCCCAGGAGGGAAGGGCTTCCTCCAGCCCACGGCCAAGGCTGAAGAAAGGTCTGGTCTTCTTTGTCCTCTGTGCTCACGCTTGCCCACCCCTCTACCTCCCCCAGATCTCTGACTTGCAGCCAGGGAAGAGTTACATGTTCCAAGTTCAGGCCATGAATTCGGCAGGTCCGGGACAACCATCCATGCCCACCGACCCCATACGCCTGGAAGACAAGCCAGGTAGGAACGGGCAGAGGTGCTAGCCCCACAGGGCCGGGTTGTGCCACCTAGGACAGGTGGAGGTCAGAGGAGGGTCGGGAGGAGCACAAGGATCTATAGCAGGAGGGGACCCCGTCCCGCTGCCACATGTCACCCAGCTCTGACTTTCCTTCTTGCCTCTTTCTGCCCCATGCCCCACTCCCATTTCTTTCTCTGGGATCCCAAGATATGAGCACTTCTTTCTCCTTTCTTTCATACGCTGTATTCATAAATTCACACAGCTCTTCCTCAATGTTTAAAATAATACCCAGCTGCATTCCAGATGTCTCATGAGCTTTGTCTCTCTTGCAGTCACAACTCCTGAGGTCCTCTCCTACCACACACCAGGTGCTAAGGCAGATCCTCACAAGGCCCTAGCCCTCCCCACAAGCCCCTGCGTGGGATCATCGCCCCGACCTTAGAATTGATTTTTTTGTAGCTCTGAATTTGAGTGATCTAGTCACAAGGCTGGTCCATGACAGAATCACTCAACTCTGCAAACTATAAAGCACGTTCTCTTTCCATTCTTTTACTTATTCACTCATTCAACAAATCTTGGGCGACATCCACATTGTACTGGGGACACAGCAGTGACGAGAAAGCAAGGCGCCTGCTCAAGCTTGGGGGAGGGGCAGGATGGACAGGAAGCAGAGAAATAATGACGTGAAGGTGATGGTCTAAGAGACTAGTAAGTGCTATAAAGGAAATGAACAGGGTGGTATGGCGGGGTGGGGCTTACTTTAGCCAGAGCAGTCAGGGAGGGCATCCCTGAGGAGGTGTGACGTTTGAGTTGAGAAGAAGCTGATCACAAGGCCTTGGAGACCATGGCAAGGGGACAGGAATTAGTATTTTATTTAAGTGCCATGGGCAGCCATGGAAGGTGTATAACCTGGTTTGTCACTTCTAAGTATCTCCTGGCCCCCGCCCTTGAATCCTGCCCTCAGACGCCCCAGAGATCAAGGTTGGTGTGGATGAAGAAGGCCTTATCTACTTGGCTTTCGAAGCTCCCGAGGCCCCTGACTCAGCAGAGTTTCAGTGGTCCAAGGACTACAAGGGCCCGCCAGACCCCCAGAGGGTCAAGATCGAGGAGAAGGCTAACAAGTAAGTGAGGGGAGAGGGGGTGGTCTAACTGGTCCGCAGGTGAGTCTGCAGAAGCTCATGGGTGAGACCACCTGGCAGGACTCACAGATAACACACCTGCCAGGGGCTGCCCGGTCCCTCACCAAGGATGCCACGTACCACCTGAAGGAGCAAGGAGGGGACAGTGAATTTAAGGGCAGAAAGGACAACATTCACTAGCGATTTTCCTTCTGCAAGGAACGCTGTGTGCCTTTGCACCTGTGTTTCTAGGGAAACTCAAAGCCCTTGGTTTCTAGCCTGGGCACTTGCAAATGGTGACTTGCTCCTGAAAGTTGTCTAGGCCCAGCACTCTCATCTGTAGAAGAAGGGGCCTGGGACCAGATCTCAGCTGCCCCATGTCTCACTCCCCCAACCTCAGCAGCTCTGGCTTCAGCCCTGTCCAGACGATGACTGGAGTCCTGGGGGTTTAGGGGGAGAGACTGGGCAGTGCAGCCAGTAAAAAGAGAGCCTGGCCCACAGGGCCACTGAAGGAGCCAAGCCAGAGCTGCGCTGGGTAGATGCGCTGGGGATGCAAGGAGGCAACCATCCCTGCTGCCTAGCATGGCTGGATCTGTGGCTGGGGTGCAGGGCCCCCGGCTGCCAGGCCTCCAGTGCACAAGGCGCCTCACTGAGGCTCTACTCTCCTGTCTGCCAGATCCAAGGTCATCCTGAAAGACCCTGGCCTTGAGGACTTGGGCACCTACTCCGTCATGGTCACCGATGCTGATGAAGACATCTCAGCCAGCCACACACTGACAGAGGAAGGTAATGCCTCTGTACTACTACCCCTCCCCAGAGAGGCTTTGATTGAGAGTCCCAGACGCAAATGGCCCCAGAGCCTGAAGAGAAGCAACAAAAATTAATAAAGCAGTGATTTCTAGAGAAGTAGGCCCTCACCCACCTGTTCAGCCAGCCAGGCAGTTAACCAGGATTCACTGAGCACTACCCTAAGCCAGATACTGTCCTAGGCACTGGGCAGTACACCGTGGGGGGGTGGGCAGAGGGGGAGAGGGGCAACAGTCAAGAGTCCCCGCTTGGTGGAGTTCACGCCCTTCAGGTCTTTCCTTCCTTTTTCTACTTCCAATAAAAGCAAGGGTACCAGGATCCTTTCCCCTTCTTTTGGAGCCTGAGAAGTACAACAGTGCAGTGTCAGGATAATTTGCAGATAATAGCTGGTCTGAGCAGCGAGGGTGACAACAGGGAGCGGTGTGGACTGTGGCAAACCGGAGAGTAGATGCTGCGACCCAAGGGTCATCCACGTTTAATGATTTAAGCAGAACCGGAACCAGTGCTGAGCACTGACGAGATTCACACTCTGCTGTCTCTAGAGTCACTGAGGGACTGCCCAGGGCCTTCCCTGCTGATTGCTTAGGGGACCCTCTGACTTTGTGAAGCAGCAGAAGCCAGATAGGCTCAGGGTCCAATTCCAGTTTCATCGTTCTCTGGCTTTCTTATCCTGAGCAAGTCACATCACATCTCTGGACATCAGTTTGCTCATCTGTAAGGCGAGATCATAACCCCCGGGGTTTTGTTACTTAAACACAATGTTCTAGGCACACCAAAGCTGTCCACACACAGGATACGTTTTGGGTTTTGTTTTATTTTGTTTTCACTTGCCACGAGTCCAGACTCATACTAAGGACTCTGGGGTTTATAAGGGAAAATGAAGTATGTGCTCTACCCTTGCCAATTCTTCTATCAACACATATATTTTTAAAGATTTTATGTATTTACTTGACAGAGAGAGAGACACAGCGAGAGAAGGAACACAAGCAGGGGGAGCGGGAGAGGGAGGAGGAGGCTGCCTGCCAAGCAAGGAGCCCGATACTGGGGCTCAATCCCAGTACTGTGGGATCATGACCCGAGCCCAAGGCAAACGCTTAATGGCTGAGCCCCCATCAACACATATTTATTGAGCACCTACTATGTGCCATGTGCAGACACTCCCGGAGGTCCAGAGCTCAGCTTAGCAGAAGAGACAAATCTACAAACCTAACCCACAGAGGCAGTAAGCGAAGAGACAGCACGCCACCAAGCTGCTCTAGAGACTTGTAGACTGAAGTGCTCAGGGCGGGGGCCAGACCCTCCAAGATGGGACAGCAGAGTACAGTGGGTGAGCGCTGGGGCTCAGGAACCAGTGAGCCTGGAGCGGGGGTGGTGGTAGACAATAACACTCACCCCACAGCGTTGTGTGAGGACAAGTGAGGTAATGTGGTGCCTGGCCCTGCTGGGCACCCACTTCCCGGAGGAGGTGGCCCTTGATCTCAGGGTGTTCTACAGCAACATCCCCGATCCCCATCAGTGCCCGAGGGCCAAGACCCACAGCGCTCACCATCACCCCCTGTGTAGCAAGTGACTCCCGGTTGAGGCGGGGGCGGTAGGGAGTCTCTTGGGATGACCCACATGGACCCCACTGCCCAGGCATTTCATTCTCTGTGTTTTTGGTTTGTTTTTTTTCCCGCTTGTTCCTTCCTGTCCCAGAGTTGGGCAAGCTGAAGAAGTTGAGCCATGAGATCAGAAACCCAAGTAAGCTGGGCCCACTGGGGTCTCCGGACCAGAGCTGAATGGGGCCGAGAGCCAGAACTAGCTGAGGGGCAGAGGATGGGAGAGTCATGGGGTTGGAGGGTCAGGGGCCCGGGGAGTCAGCCAACCGTGAGAGAGAAAGGGGTGGGCAGCAGAGCGTGGACTGGGTTTCGTCTCTTTATAATCATTATCACTGGCCCCTTAGTAGATTTTGGATTATTTAAACCTCTACTTCCCCGTCTTCTTGTGCAAAATAGCTTTTGATCTTCTTGCTTTACTTCTCTTAAATTCAAACCAGGTCATTATAAATCAGTGCAACATGAGTGAGCCGCATGGCCTTCAGATGCCTCAGGCACTTTGCCCTTTAAATGCCCAGGGTGTGCTCAAGGTGGGGCTGGTTGGGAGTGCGGAGGGGAGACCGGTGCCCCACCCACCCCCTCCGTGTCCTCTGCCTCCCAGCGATCAAGCTCATCTCGGGCTGGAACGTCGACATCCTTGAACAAGGAGAGGTGCGGCTGTGGCTGGAAGTAGAAAAATTATCTCCGGCCGCTGAGCTGCATCTCATCTTCAATGAGAAGGAGATCTTCAGCTCGCCGGTAACTGGGGGTTCAGACTGCTTCTGGGAGGTTCCGCTGCGCGGGACTTGGCCTCTAGGGGCGGTGGTTCGCCACAGCCCAGCACCGCCCCCTAGTGGACATTTCAGAAACAGCCACATGCTTTGGGGGTCCTAGGGATGGCGTGAGGGTGGGGACACCTGGTTTTTGGTGTTGGGGGAGGCTCCTGGCTAGATGCCCGCCAATGCAAGGGACTCTCCCACAGATAAAGAATCCCCATGCCCCCCGACACACAACTTTTGAATGTCCTACCAGGCATTCTTAAGATTAAAAACCTACATTCATGCTCATAATTATCCAAGCCTAGACCCTAACCTGATAATATAAATACAAAGAACTTCTGCTTTTAGTTTGCGGGTTTTTAAAAGATTTTATTTTTATTTACTTGAGAGAGAGAGAGAGAGAGAGAGCACAATCTGTGGGAAGGGGCAGAGGGAGAGAGAGAAGAAGACTCCCCGCTGAGCAGGGAGCCCGAGGCGGGGCTCGATTCCAGGACCCTGAGATCATGACCTGAGTGGAAGGTAGTCACTCAACTGACTGAGCCACCCTGGTGCTCCTGCACAGTTTTAATATACACCGAACAGAGACTTTTCCCTATAAGCCACGTTACTTATGCTTTTTCATTCATTTTCCTCTACTTCTCGTACAAATCACTTTGACCTTCTTGCTTTACTTAACTTCCCCACATTCAAACCAGTTCATTATAAAGCAGTGCACATGAGTAAGATTATGTCTGAGCAGCTACTATTGAAATACATTTTATTTGGCTTTTATTTCTTCTTCATTTGACAGTTGTGGTATTACGTTGCTTTCCTGGGGTGGGGGGGAGTGGAAATCATGTGTGTAGGTTGTATTAGACTGAGCCATGAACTGCCCATACTCAATCATGTTTTTACAAACATGGCGATTTCGATTTCGGGAGAGAGTCAATCATGACATCTGGTTACTTGCACATTCCATCTCTGGGTGGCAAAGTTACCATCAGAGGATATGCGTTACAGAGAGGGGCACTGGTTCCGAAAGAGAAAAGGGAGCTCAGGACTCCTACCCACCTCCTGTGGGCTGTGTGCCCTTCACCTCTTTGTGCCTCAGTTTCTGTATCTGTACAATGATAGTGGGTTGTGGGTTGTCCCAGAATCAGAAGAAGCAAATGAGAAAACTGATTCAAAAGTTCTGCGTAAAGATTAATCATGACCTTGGCACATGGTAGAGGATGTGTGACCAAGTCTGCGGTCTGCCATGCACAGCATTGGGACTATTGGTTGTCCCTACAGAAGAATAAAATAAACCTAGCTGCCTCCCTCAAATCATACACACAAATAAATCCAGAGGGAATACAATCCTAAATGTGGAAAATAAAATTTTTTAAAACTGTTAGAACACAACAAAATGTGAGTGTTAATTCTGGGGAGCAAGTTCACAGGCACTTTTCATATTATCCTTCATTCGTTTACTGGGATTTGTAGAAAGAAGTAGAGAATGTGGCACTGTGGGGGGCAGGGGTTTATTATTCATTGCAATTAACTCAAGCACCCAAGACTCTTTCCTGTGCCTGCTAGGCCCCACAGTTGTTCCCAGGACCCTGCCCCGGCCTCAGAAGGCTTGTCGCTCCGCACATACCACCCCCCAAGTCCAAGTACACTCTGATTTGTGCCCCACAGCACAAATCCCCTGGGACAGGAAAAGGGCAAAAAAGATTCTCCGGGTTTATTCTCCCCAGAACCGCAAAATCAATTTTGTCCGAGAGAAGGGCCTGGTGGAAGTGATCATCCAGAACCTGTCGGAGGATGACAAAGGGTCGTACACCGCCCAGCTCCAGGATGGAAAAGCCAAAAACCAGATCACCCTGGCGCTGGTGGATGACGGTCAGTCACGCCCACTGCCCAACCCCCACACGCCAGACCTCAGCCCTCCGCTCTCTGGCCTGGGGCCTTCTGTCCCTCCCGCTGCCCCTCTCCGGATCTGCGCGCCTCCCACTCAGGCTAGTTCGCCTCTGTGTTCACAGATTTTGACAAACTTCTGAGGAAAGCAGAGGCTCAGAGAAGAGACTGGAAGAGAAAACAGGGTAAGAATTGCTGGCGGGGGAGTTCAAAAGAGGCCAGTGTTCCGTGCTGGGGACCTGCTGGGTGCGGGACAGGTGGGCTAATCCATCCCTCAGCTCCGCCGGGTCCCAGAGGGAGCCACTGCAATGCAATCCACTTCTGTCCCCGTGCAAGAACAAAACAGAGAGCGACACCCCCGAGAGTCGATCCAACCCTGAGAGTAACACCTCCTTAAATGTCGCGACCTACGTACCCCCCTTGCGTCGCCGCAGTCCTGCCACGGTGGGGGCCGAGTCTGAGGGGCCTGTAATCACTAGCTGCCCCACCCCACCGCCGGCTGCCCCCCACCTGGCCACCAGGTGGCGCCCTGACGGTGGGCATGTTTGTTCTGCGCTCCCAGGTCCGCATTTCGTGGAGCCCTTGCAGTGGAAGGTCACCGAGGACTGCCAAGTGCTGCTGACCTGCAAGGCAAATCCCCGCCCCCGCCCCCGCCTCCAGCCCCGCCCCCAGGGCGGAGCGCGTGTGGCTTGTCCTGGTGGCTGTCCTTGCCCACTTTCCAGAGTTCCTGTGCTTGGCTGACCCGGAGGAGAAGTAGCCCCAGGGAGATCACATTTAACTGGGAAACAAAATTTACGCCCCCCAGCCCCATAAGAGCCCACGGAGGCGAATTAGTGTGGTTTGGATCAGCCTCCAGCCAGATCTCCCGGCTGCTCGGGCAAGGGGTTCTGTGGGGCGTGAGATCGTCTGTGAGATGGGCATGGATCCGAAAACAAGTAGAGAAAGAGCTCAAGACCACACCCAAGCGGGAAGAGTCTAGAACACGGTTTTAACGCGACAAAGCTGGGGCTCCTTCTCAGCCCTCTGCAGCCTCTACAGACGGCTGGGGAAGGGCAGGAAGGGCAGGGAAGAGTGCGCTCCGGGAATCCCCAAGCACTCCCCAAGGCTCTGGGCATACAAAGATGAAGAAGTGGGGTCTCCTTGGGCCTCTGGGAGCCCAGGGGTCTGAGGCAGGATCCTTAGAAAACAGCATGTCTCCTGCTGTGATGCAGGCACGTGCAAGAAATCAGTTAATCATGATTGAGGCACTCTGGGGTGCTTCAAGGAAGGCCTCTTGGAGGAGGTGACATCTTCCTTGCTTCCTTAAGATGCATAGGGACTTACAAGGACAAATGGAGTAGGAAAGTGAGCAGAAGGTAGAGGGAACACCATTAGTGAAAATCCAGAATGCAGAACCAGCAGAGGAGATACGGCGTGAGGAAGGGCTAGCAGAGATCTAGGAAGGAATCAGCTAAGAGTGAGTATAGGGGTAGGAGAGAGTCAGGTTTGTGGGAGGAAAAAAAGAGCTGGTGCATTTTTACTTGAAAACGTGAGGGAGTCTCTCTTCATTGATCGCCCTCTTCGTGGATCACCCCTCAGGCGACCAACACCAAGAAGGAAACCCGCTTCCAGTGGTTCTTCCAGAAGAGAGAGACACCGGATGGTCAGTACGACCCAGAGACTGGAGTGGGAACTCTGTGCATAGAGGAGGTAAAAAAAAAAGTACAGCTCCACTTCAGGGCTCATACCCGCCCTGGCAGCACCCAGAGCAGCAGGCAGAGTCAGGAGCAGGGCCAGGGGGAGGCAAGTGGGGCGCTCACCTGAAGCACAAAATGTAAGGGGGACACTGAAAACTCAGTAATCAAGTTAATATTTCAGGCAGTATTTTTTTTAATCAAAATTAATGCAAAAAAAAAAAAAAAGCCCATGGTGGAGGAAATAGCAAAATTTCAAATAAAGTCAGAAACAGTAATACTGATTTTTCCTTTCATTTGGATTCCATTTCTGGGCCTGCCACTGTGTGGCCTGGGGCTGGTCACTGTCGTTCTGTGACGCTGGTTTTCATCTATAACATGAATTGGGTCAGAAGGGATGCTGTCTCTCAAAGATTCAGTTCTACCTCAGTCAACAGTTTGGGATTCGGGACAGGAAGGCTCTCTTTGTGGGGCAGGGCTGGGCAGAGCAAAGCAGGGCTGGAGGCCCGTTCTCCAGCCCACGATCTCCTCCTGGCCTCCAGAGGAGGGTGGCCTGGTTACAGTAGAAGCACAAGGCTTCTTCTCAAACATTCAATGCTTTTCTGCCCTGCTGCTGGTTTCTGTGGCCTCACGGGGTGTCCAGGAGGACTGGAGCACATGCAGGTTTGCTGACTAGGAAGGAAATAATGATTTCAGGGTCTTTCCCCCCAAATCCCAGCCAGGACTTGGCCTTTGTCACCACAGTGCATGCTCCTTGAACAGAGATTATCAACAAGTAGGTGCTTCCTAGCTACTGAGGCTTGTTCTCACAGTCTGTCCAGCTGGCACAGAACTTTCTGGCTTCCCAAGGGTTACCTCCCTTGATCCCCACAGCGACTACAGTGCATAGCCGAGCAAGGATGATACCCCCATTCTACAGATGAGTAAATGGAGGCCCCGAGGGTTTACACACCAAGACACAAGGCTAAAGAGCAGGCTCAGAAGTCACTCCAGTCATTCTCCCCCCAGGTTCTGCTGGGACTTTGGAACCTTCCCTGGGGAAAGGGTGGGGAGACAGAAGGCTAGTGGGGCTCAGCCCTTCTGTCCCCAGGTTAAGAGCTATCTCTGCCTTGGATTCTGCCTCAAAACATACTATGTAGAGACGGTCAAGGTGGGATGGCCCCCTGAAGGGGCAGGGAAGCAGAGAACACTTCCCAAGGCCTGAAGGAGAGGCTTCAAAGTCCAACCCAAGTTCTTGCTGGGCCGAGGCGTAGTTCAGACTTCATTTGGGGATGGCAAGCATGGGCCAGAAAGAAGCCCCTTGTCCTGGGCCAAAGATAACATACTTCCTATTGGACAAGGGCAGAGGGGTTCCCGGGTCCCTCCATCCAGGGACCCCCCAGGGAGGAGTCCAGCTCAGGCGACTGCAAGGAGAGCTCATCATATGCTCTGGTTGGCGCAGCTGCCTGTGACTCCAAATGTGGGGTGTCTGCTTCTGCCCTCAGTTCCCCCTCATCCCCACCCTGAGGCCCAGAGACGACCCAAACCTGGATTCAAAGAGCTCTGGAGCTAGAAGGAGCCTCAGCAATCACGCATTCCAAATGGATAAACTGAGGCCCAGGGAGGAGAAAGGGGGGAATTTTGCCTGAGATCATACAGAGTTAGGAGCAGGCCCAGAGTCCAGGTTGGTTGGTACTCCTTCCAGAACCCATGCTGACACCATGAAATCTCTCATCTTTCTTTCCAGCTGTCCAAAGAGGACAAGGGAATTTACAGAGCAACGGTCTCTGATGACCGAGGGGAGGATGACACGATTCTGGACCTCACAGGGGAAGGTAGGAGTTGGGGAGGTTAGACATGGGCCACGGGGATCCAGGGAATCACACGGACTCAGAAGATTTGGGGTCAAATTTATGGGATCCCCATATCACTTGAAGGCAACAGAGAGCCTAAGTGACCTGCCCAAGTCTGCACAGCTGGTCAGTGGCAGGGGCCTGGTCTGTGACACTGACCAGGGTCTGTGACCCTCGTTCTCTGTAGTATACCACAGTGAGCCAAAGCCAGAGTTTGCTCCCCCGCCCCACACTGGGCCCCAGACTCCTCATCAGGCTGGTTGGCCCAGCCTCAAGAAAATGGTCAGGCTGGCCCATTTGTCCTCCCTCCATGGTGCCCCCTGCCCCATCAATCAGTGAGTGCCCCAGACCCCCTCCATCCCTAAGCCATGGGAGTCATCCTGCTGTGCCCCCTGTGTGCTGAGCTCTTCATGGTTCCGCCAGCTTTTCCTAGGGACATACCCACCCCAGGCACATCCCTGGGAGGTCCCTACATCAGCTGACCATTCTCTCCATCTTCCTCCAGCCCTGGATGCCATCTTCACTGAGCTGGGCAGGATTGGTGGTAAGCAAGCCCCACTCCCTGCTTCGCTAGCCCTGTCCTGAGGCAGACAGCTTCCAGGGCCCCTCCAGCCAGCCTGGGCTACCAGGCCTGGGTTTTGTTTCCAACCTCAAAGAATCCCTGCCTCCTCGCAATGCCACATCCCCCCCCCGACCACACCCCCAGAGCAGGGCTGAGCTGGCTGGCCCCAGAATGCTCTGCCCAAAGGACCTTGGCCTTCTCCTTTGCCTCCCTAGCCCTCTCTGCGACCCCACTGAAGATCCAAGGGACCGAGGAGGGGATCCGGATCTTCAGTAAGGTCAAGTACTTTGACATCGAGTATATGAAAACCACCTGGTTCCACAAGTAAGTTGGCCTTTCCCTGCAGTCCAGGGGGGTAGAGGGTGGGGAAGGACGGGGGGCATCTGCCCCAGAGCCCAGTCCCAAGGGGTTGGCAGACACAGGGTCTCCCACCAGTCATGCTGTCTGCAGAGGGAGTCGGGGATAGGGAACAGCAATTAAAGGTAGAGAAGGGAGGTTCCCCAGCAAAGGTCAGAACCCTGGTGGTAAAACCATTTTTCCTGAACATCCGTGGCCACAGAAGGATCGTTGTCTAAAAGCAGCATCTGGGAACTGGGGGAGGAAAGGAAGACCAGATGGTCAGGGGAGTCACGGTGCCCCTATGGGTCTTTGCAGCCCCAGGCAACTCAGGCAGCCAGGCTGAGGGGAGAGGTGCAGGTAGAAGGACCTGTGGGGCTGACGACTGACTGAGTGCCAGGGCTTGAAGGCAGGATGGATAAGTAATCCATGGAGAGTCAGCCAGGAGCTAAGTGAGCACAGACAGCTTGAGAGCATCTTTTCCCAGGGCTGCTTGTCATTTGCATGCCTCAGCCTCGCAGAGCAGACATCACTGCACCTGCCCTATGGAGAAGGCTAGACTGACTTGGTCAAGTTTGTCAAATGAGGGAGAGCCAAAGCCAAGGGCTCCTTTCCCAACTAGAGTTACTGAGCCTAGTGACCAAGACCAGAGGCGTCACCTCTGTGACCCAACACTGAAGATGTGGTCCAAGTGTCTCTAGGAATAATGCTTCAGTAAAGACAGAAGGGAGTTTCTATGGTTTTTAAGGACTGGGGAAGGATGATTGTTCAAAGAAATGCTGGAAGGGTTTAAGCTGATGAGAAGGAAGAGGTGGGGAAGTGACCCCCGAGGGTGGGGGAGGTGGTAAGCACTGACCCAGGAGCCTGAAGGACGTGTCACAGGTGGACTCAGCATGGGAACTTACCTGATGTGCCACAGATTTGCTGAACAAACAAATGAATGAACCAATGAATGAATGAATGATGGAAGGATGGATGGATGGATGGTTGACCAGCTCACAGATCTGGAAACAAAACCCCAGGAGAGGAGTTTGGGGCAGGGAGTGCCTATAGTCCCACAGCCAGCCAGCACGATGAGCTGAGCCAAATCACACATTTCTTTGTCCTCATACCCAGAGAAAAGCGCCTGGAGAGCGGTGATCGGATAAGGGCTGGAACCACCCTGGATGAGATCTGGCTCCACATCCTGGACCCGAAAGACTCAGACAAAGGCAAATATACCCTGGAGATAGCCGCAGGGAAGGACACCCGGGAGCTCTCAGCGGATCTCTCGGGACAAGGTGAGCCAGCCATCTGTCTGTCTGCAGAGAAACCCATTTAGAGAATCCTAGTCTTTGCAGGGAAGGGGACTCCTGTCTCTCCATCCAGTCCGGGCACTGCCCTGAGAGAACACAGGACGGGGAGGGCAGTGGAGGAACAGTCAGCACGAAGCCCTGTTCCTGCAGGTCACAGGGACTGAGGGGTTGACACTCCCCTCCCCTCCCCCTCTTTCCTTCTGGCAGCTTTTGATGATGCATTGGCGGAGCACCAGAGACTGAAGTAAGTGCCTTTTGCATCTCTTGGGTGAATCATAGGCCCCTGGGGGTATGGCATGAGGTGGGTACAGGACCCCTCCTGGGAGCCTGGGCCAGCTCCACCTTTCCCTCGTCACCCCCTCACCCCTGCCCAGGGCGGGCCTTTCACAAATGGAACTCAAACCTTTTACCCATTTCTGTTTTTCAGAGCCTTGGCCATCATTGAGAAGAGTAAGTCCCCTCATATTTCTGGTGTTTCCGTGTCTGGGTTTGGGGCACCGTCCCATGAGTTTACCTCCCAGCAGGCGTCCCCGTAGGGTCTGTGCAGCCATGGGCAGCAGCAGCCCATAAGCAGATGATGGATGGATAAGGGTCCAAGGATCAGGGAGATGGTGGGTGTGGACCAAGCAGGCTCATGGACAAGGTCAAGGGCAGCAGCAGGGGCCTGAAAGGCCCGCACAGACAGAAATGAGGCTAGGTGGGCTCTCTGGATGAGGCCTGGGGAAGGGACAGCCTCCGAGCTGAAGCTGGTTCTGGCCAGTGCGGACACTGAGGCCTCACCTGGTCTGGGACAGAGGCCCAACCCCAGAGGGACGTGGCGTGGCCGCCGAGCAACAGGAACGCCCCCGCCATATCCACCTACTTGAGCTTCGTCACGTGTCCCCAGCCAGTTCCTCCTTCCCCACTCTAGAGGGCAGGGGCCCCTCCCTGTCCCCTCCAGGTACCAGTCATTACCAGGATCACTTCAAGTCCATACCGCAAGCACAGTATGTCCCCCGTCCTCTGTTGGGAAAGGCAAGGAAACACGTAATGCAAATTTTAAAGATTTCCACCCAAAATGATGAAAAGGGAGAAAAGAAAACGTGGCTTCAAAATAAACCCCAGCTCTGTGGAACCTGATTCTGGGAAGCAGCTGGCAGGAAACCATTCATCACTGGAGTCTCTCTTTTCCCTTCCAGATCGTGCCAAAGTGGTGAGGGGCCTGCCAGATGTAGCCACCATCATGGAAGACAAGGTAGTGAGCGACCCTAGCCCGTGGCCGGCCGGCCCACCCTGTGCTCCCACTGTTCTGTACCCATCAGAGATCATGGTACAAAGTAGCACCATGGATTCAAGGGCGGAAAGAGCTGGCTCTCCGGAGCCGGCCGAGTGACCACACCTTGTTGGTCACGAGGAAACACTGAGTCTGGTGTCAGGCCCGTGGGGGTGTTCGCCCCACCTCTCCAGGTGGCCCTGGGCATCACAGACTTCTGTCTGTGAACTTCCATTTCCATTCCCATAGGAGTTCTACTACATGATCCCTAAAAGCCCCTCTTGACCTGAAAGTATGCAAGCCTTGTGTTCTAGAAAATGATCGATCATGTCTCTGTGGTGCTTACTTTGTACCAGACACTGCTCCCTGTGTGTGTACATGCTGTAGTCTGTTTAATCATCAAGGCGGCCACAGGAAATAGAATATTAGTACTACCATTAGTCACTCTTTATAGTGGAACAAACTGAGACCCAGAGAGGTCAAGAGACTTTCCTAGGGTCACACAGCTTGAAGGGACAAAGCCGAGAGTCAGTTTGCCGGTGCCCAGCTCCAGAGCCTGTTTGACCCTTACACTGTAGTGCTCTGTGTTCGACCTTGTTTGAGAATTTTCAAACCCCGTTCATAAATCTTCTTATTAAAGCAATATAGTGTTATTTGCATGGTAAAATCATAACGGCATATATGCGACAAAAAGCAATAAAGCAAAATTCAGACCCGTGTGGGACAGATGATTGCTAGGATAATGATGGAAATTCTAACTAGTAAGCATTCCTGTAGAAATCTTGAGGATGGAGGATGTGGGATTAAAATAAAACATCTCTCCCTTTAATGTTATCCTTTTATGGGTTATAATAGAACTCACATAATAAATTTATCACCAGGAACAACTTGTACTGGGAGCTGTCTGGGGGAGTGAAGGTGAATGCCAAGTATGATTATAAGGAGGTGATGGAGCATTCCCTTCCTGTCTTTTCTAACAGACCCTGTGCCTGACCTGTGTCATCTCGGGAGACCCCACCCCTGAAATCTCTTGGCTGAAGAATGACCAGCCTGTCACCTTCCTTGACCGCTACCGCATGGAAGTGAGGGGTTCGGAGGTCACCATCACCATCGAAAGGGTCAGCAGTGAGGACAGTGGGCGCTACGGTGTCTTCGTCAAGAATAAGTATGGTTCTGAGACGGGGCAGGTCACCATCAGCGTGTTCAAGCACGGGGAGGAGGCCAAGGTGCTGGAGAAGAGAGTGCAGGCTGAGGTTCCACCTGTGGTCTAGTCTGCGTGGACCAGAGGGGTCAACCAGTAGGTCACAGCCTGGCACAGGCCACGGGGGCAGGCAGTGGGGAAGGGGAGGGTGGAACCCAGGACAGGGGGCTGGGGGGGTGAGAGTGGAGTGAGCATGCCAAAGCGCAGAATTAAAGACATTACCAGGGTTCTGGGCAGGGGGTGTCTCGGGGTTGTGGGGTGGGCAAGACTCTCCATCCAAACTTTACATGAGCCTTGGCCTTTCTCATCTGCTAAATGGGAATTCCTACCCCAAGGGGTTGTTTCTGAAACACCCTGTATCAACCATATCCAGGGGTGCTCAACAGGAGGCACTTTGTCTTCCGGGGGGACATTTAGCCATGTCCTTGTCACAACCGGAGGTGTCTGCTGGCATTGGGTAGGTAGAGGCCAAGGAAGCTACTAAGCCATAGCTCCCCACCACATAGGATTATCGGACCCCAAAGGGCAGGGGCACTGAGGGTGAGGAGCCCTGCTGTAAACCACTGGATGGTCATATCCTCCTTTAGGAGTCTGTATTTTCAATTCGCTTCAGTTCAGCAAACATTGATCTGAGCCCCAGTGTCAGGCTGGGGAGATCCATGGAAGCAGAAAGAAAGATGATATGCAGGCCCAACCCTCGAGGCTTCAGCCCAGCAGGAGAGACAGACCTGGGTACAAAAGACTCCAGGACAAGGCAGATAAGGACGACAAAATGGATCCAAAGAAAGTGCCACTAGTGGTCAGAGGAGAGAGAAAGATGCTCGTCCCCATGGAGGAAGGAGGGCTTTAAAACACCTTCACGGACCTAGCAGAACTGTGTTGGACCCTGATAAACGAGTTCAGTTTGGCAGTGGTGTTGGAGGAGGACATTTCAGGAGGTGGGGAGATGCTACCTGGCTGGCCTTGTGTGCCAGGCTGGAGAGGTGGACGACCTCAGGACCTCTCCCAGCTCGGGGAGCAGATACTGGTGTGACAGATATGGTTGGCCTTGCCCAGCGGACCTCAATCCAGACCTGGGCATTTCGCAGCCCTCCCACTTCCTTCTTTTTCAAAATAAGATTTGGAGGGATGGGGCGCCTGGGTGGCTCAGTGGGTTAAGCCTCTGCCTTCACCTCAGGTCATGATCTCAGAGTCCTGGGATCAAGCCCCACATCGGGCTCTCTGCTCGGTGGGAGCCTGTTTCCCCCTCCTTCCCTCTGCCTTCCCTCTGCCTACTTGTGATCTCTATCAAATAAATAAAATCTTTAAAAAAATAATAATAAGATTTGGAGGGAGTGGGGTTTATAAAATGATAAATGTTTGTTGTAATGTTTTGGAAAACCCTGAACATTATAAAGGATAAAATAAAAATCATCGATACTCCCACCACCAGAAGATAACCCCCGCCTCTGATTTCTAAAATGGCTTCTGACCTTGAGGATGAAATGAATGCCTCCTCCATCCGCCCACTACACATGAGGGCAGCGTGGCAGGTTAACTTACATGCCCCGTGGCTCCCATTCCAGGCTGCCTGGGGGAGCCAGACCTGCTGTTCAGAGAAGGGTGTGGGGGAAACATGACTGTCCCTGGCTGGGAACAAGCATGGGAATTGTGCAGATCTGGAAAACACACACGCCTAAGGTTGAAGCCACACCTCGCTGTATGCTCTTGGGCAATTCTTTTCCTTTCTCTGCGGCTCACTCCCATCTATAAAACAAGAAGGCTGAAAGATGATTTCTGAAGGCTAGAAAGCTGACCTAAGAGTTTTATTACCTCCCTGAACCTCACTCTCTTTTGCTTTGCTCATCTCCTAACTGGTGAAAAAGAAGGCTGTATCCGAGCCCCTGCTCCCACTCTTGTACTTGGCATCTCAGAGAAGATGTGGCTTCTTTCATGAGTCACTGCAAAATGGCACACATTTCCAAGAGATCAGGAAGCACAGTAACTGTGATCTTCCTGCTAATTCCCACGAGGCTCATGTGCTCATGTACGTACTTCCATCGTAACACAAAGCAGTTTCACATCTCCTCCACGAGATCGTCTCCACCCAGGGAGCAGGTAGGCAGAAGTCATGATGGTCACATGCATACAACACTTCAAAGGTTAGGCAGCATTCTCCTCTGATCAAATGCAACAGCATCACTGAGTTGTTGAGTGCCCAAATGGTAAGTGGCAGAGTCAGGATAAGAACAAGAATCCCTGGGTCCTGGTTCAGAGGATGTTTTGCTCTACCACGCCACCCCCAAGCAATGTCCAAACCACTGGCCTTCACCCTCGCCGCCTTCTCCCCTTCCCAGCCTGTTCCCAATGGACTCCTGCCCCCCCATCCCCCGGCCTAGGCTATTCTCAGCTCCTGCTTGCTGGACCCCGATGCTTCCTCCTTAGCTGCAATTCCCACTCGCTCCTTGTGTTCTTCTTATAATGGTTCATCCTGGGAAACATTTCAGCTGGTCTAGCCTAATCCCCGGTACCTTGCGTGGGACTCAGAGAGGCAGAACCTTGCATCTCTTATCGGGTGGAGCCCATCAGTGAACACAGGAGCCTAGCATTCCCCAGGATCCCTCTGTGGATCTCCCAACATGCTGGACTTCCAGGGAGCCAGGCAGGGTTAGGGGAACAATGGCAGTGCATTCCCCCCTTTATCAGACCCCCAGGCCACTCCTCTCCTACAGGTACCTGTTCTGTCACTTTCCGCGTACCAGCCTGGGGAGAATCCTTGACCTAAAGCCTTAAGACCTAAGAATAAACACACAGCACAGGGAGCAAGAATCCTAATGGGAAATGACCAGCCAGTGTAATAATTAACCTCTACCCACTCGGCCTTAGCCACCACACTAGTCAGATGTTTTCAATACCTTAAAATTTCCAAATCACTTCCAGCAACTTGGGTGACGTTTTCATGCCAAAAATACTTTCAGAAGTAACACTCCCCAGATGTCTCTAGCTAGAGGAAGCCAGATATTTTTTACTTTCAACATTTGAAAAAAAAAAAAAAAAAAAGTATAAATCTTGAGGCCAGAGGAGTTTCAGCAAAGAAGGGCCCTGGGCTGGGAGCAAAACAAGTTGCAGAGCCTGGAAGGAACGTGCCCTCCGCTCCTGGGCCTCTTTCAGGTCATGGAGCCGGCCCACGCACACGTCACTGCTTCCTATGTGAGCAGATCTAAAGAAAGAAACACGAGGCCATTCAAAAGCCTTTTTATTCCAATTACAGAAATGTTCATGATGAAATCAGTCTCTGGGCTTGCTTTAAAATACTCCAGTTTATTGGGTTTCTTTGGTTTGGGGGATTTCTTTTCTTTCTTTTTTTTTTTTTTTTTTAAGTAGAATGAGGGAGATAAATGAAAAAGTTAGAAAAATCTTGATGACTCATCAAGCTTGATGGGTACAGGCAGTTCTACTACCATTCATCTGGAGACATAGTAAGCTTTTTTTATCCAGATATTAGTCAAGGATATTAAACACAGGCGAGAGAGCTGAGTTCTTTTCTTGCAGGCAATCTAGAACAGTCTGTTATTTTTCGATCGCACTGATTAAAATTAGTGCTAACACAGATACACTACAAGAAATCATTATCAAGTAATAGCTGTAGTTTAAAAAAATTGCATACCCATCTGTATGATGTTTCGCAAAATATATTTTCCTGTCTGTAGCTTGGATAGTCATTTATTTAGTGGTATTCTTTGAGGAGCATAGTTTTTAGAAATTTTTATGAAATCCATTACATCCAAAAAAAATTGTACATCCAAATGATTCATCTACTCTGCATTCATTCAACACAATCTTTACTGAGCTTGCTGCATGGGAGGAATATACAAAATTAAAGTTGGTGCTACCAGCACAGACTTGGCTTTGCTTTATTCTGTGTGTGACTTAATTATGCAACCTTCCTGTATCTCTTCTGGAAAAGGTGGCTGTTGTGAGAATTGGGTAAAGGGAGGTTGTCCAAGGAACTAGCACAGTGCCTAAGTGGGGGCAGGGACGGGGGGAAGACAGATGAGTCAGTCTGGCTCCCACAGAGTTCAGCACTTGTTTCTGCACATTTGTGACTGATGACAATACAGATGCTTCCAGAGACGGAAGCCCCCAACTTCACAAGGAATTTCTAAAAGAATATCTGTTGTATCTGTGCTCGCAAGAATGGAAATATCTTTTTTCAATTATAGAAATTATAAAGGTGGGTTGCAGATATATTGGACAACACAGAAAAGAACCAAGAAGAAAAGCAAAAATGGGGTGCCTGGGTGGCTCAGTGGGTTAAGCCACTGCCTTCGGCTCAGGTCATGATCTCAGGGTCCTGGGATCGAGTCCCGCATCGGGCTCTCTGCTCAGCAGGGAGCCTGCTTCCTCCTCTCTCTCTCTCTGCCTACTTGTGATCTCTCTCTGTCAAATAAATAAATAAAATCTTTTAAAAAAAAAAAAGAAAAGAAAAGAAAAGCAAAAATGTTCATAAGCCCACCACACAGAAATAAGCAGAGTAGAAGACATTGTTTATTAACTAACATAACAGATACTCCTACTCCTTCCCTGCTGCAGCCTCTACTCTGGAAACTGGGAGGCTAAATATTCCCTTTTCCAGGCTCCCCTGTAGATGGAGACAGCCACAGGACCCAATTCTGGTCAGAGACTTAAGCAGAAATCTGCTGGGGCACCTCAGTAGGCTCTAGAGGTACCTAGAGCACAGTGCTACTCCTCTTCTTCCTTCCTATCTCGGATGTGGACATGATGCCTGGAGCTGAGGCAATCATCTTGTGACCATAAAGAAAACAGCATTGCGAGATGCCATACCTAATATCACCAAGCTGCCGATGGCACTCCCTCAAACCTCTAGACAACTTATCAGAGAAAACTAAACCCCTCTGTATTTAAAGCACTATAAGTCAGATTTTCAGTTCCTTAGAGCTGAAAGCATTCCCAATTCACACACCACCTGTTAACATTTTTTGGTTTATTTCCTGCTGATCTTAACAGAGTTGGGAACTCTTATAATTTTACCTTCTGGACTTTTCATATGCCATCAAATCATAAGAATTTGTTCACATTCCCGAGAAGCATTCTAAAACCCCATATTTGTGTTTGTCTATCATGTGATTATGTATCATTTCCATATTCCTTAAAACTGTTTCCAATTTTTCCTTATTATAAATAAAACTCAGATGGACATCCTTGATATAGATCTTTGCCTACATCTCTGAAAAAAATTCAGATAGATTCAAGAAGAGGAATTGCTTGGCCAAAGAGCATGAATTATTAGATCAAAAACAGACTAGCTACACAGCAGGAATGGAAACCAGCAAACAGTGATGGTCCCTTGGGCCTTCCCCTCAGGGGCACAGGTGAGAAGTTAGTTGATTGGCCAACACATATTTTTATTGAGTAGCTATTTCACTCCAGGAAATATGCTAGGTGCTGGCAATATGGAGATGAACAAACCAGACAGGGACCCTGCCCATGTGTGAAATGCCATTTAACAGATGGCTACCCAGAGAGATGGCAGCTGATTTTTTTTTTAAGATTTATTTATGGGGCGCCTGGGTGGCTCAGTGGGTTAAGCCGCTGCCTTCGGCTCGGGTCATGATCTCAAGAGTCCTGGGATCGAGCCCCGCATCGGGCTCTCTGCTCAGCAGGGAGCCTGTTTCCTCCTCTCTCTCTGCCTGCCTCTCTGCCTGCTTAAGATCTCTCTCTGTCAAATAAATAAATAAAATCTTTTAAAAAAAAAAGATTTATTTATGTATTATCTGAGAGACAGAGAAAAAGCAAGCACAAGTGGGAGGGGCAGGGAGAGGAGTGAGAATCTCAAGCAGACTCCACACTGAGCACAGAGCCCAACAGGTGGCTTGATCTCACAACCCTGAAAACACTGCCTGAGCCGAAACTAAGAGTCAGATGCTTAACCAACTGTGTCACCCAGGATCTTACTTTTTTGAACTGCTGCCAACTGAGGAAAGCATAGGTACACCATAATTTGTATAAAAAGCAAAAACCAGGGCACCTGGGTGTCTCAGAGGGTGAAGCCTCTGCCTTCGGCTCAAGTCATGGTCCCAGGGTCCTGGGATCAAGCCTCACATCAGGCTTTCTGCTCAGCAGGGAGCCTGCTTCCCCCGCCCCCTCTGCCTACTTCTCTGCCTGCTTGTGATCTCTCTCTCTGTGTCAAATAAATAAGTGAAATCTTTGAAAAAAAAAAAAAAAGCAAAAGCCAACTGAGAAAATTATTTGTAATGGATATGAAAAACATAACACTAATATACTTAATATATAATTACAATCCAGTCATAGCATCAAACATGATGTTGCAGAGGGGAAAAAAAAAACACTTACGGGCATGGAAAGATGTTCAGGATAGGTTTTAACATCAAAAAGCAGATTTCAAATAGTATACAGAGTGTGAATGTACTTGATTAAAATAAAGATGACATATATTTTTAGAAGACTAGAAGAATAAACATCAAAGTGTCAACAGTGAGTTATCTAGGTGATAGGATTACAATAGATGTTTGTTCTCTTACTGTATTTTCAAAATCTCTACAATAAACTTGCATTATATTTTAAACAGAAACGAGAAGTAAGACTTTTGAATGTTTTAAAAACTACCACAGACATCTGCCCCATCTCGGCCAAGCTAGCCTCTCCTTATTCTCTGTGTTCCTTGATCCAGGACCATTTATTTTGCTCATTTACTTTCATTACTTTGGGAATTTACATCTGGTTCATTCTTAAAGTTATATTTCTTTATTAAGATTTCCATCTTTTCCTTCACTATGAACATATTTTCCTTTATAGCAAAGAACATAGCTAAAATAGTTCCTTTAAAATCATTATCTGTTCATTTCAGGGCCAATCTTTTTTTTTTTTTTTTTTTTTAAGATTTTATTTATTTATTTGACAGAGAGAGATTACAAGTAGCCAGAGAGGCAGGCAGAGAGAGAGAGAGGAGGAAGCAGGCTCCCTGCAGAGCAGAGAGCCCGATGCGGGACTCGATCCCAGGACCCTGAGATCATGACCTGAGCCGAAGGCAGCGGCTTAACCCACTGAGCCACCCAGGCGCCCCAGGGCCAATCTTTGTTGATTATCTTTTCTCTTGAAAATGGATCACATTTTCTTCTTTGCATGTCAAATAATTTTGGATTGCACTGTGAATGTTATGTAATGGATGCTCTGGATTCTGTTATATTCCTCTAAGGAGTGCTGATTTTTGTGATTGTTGTTTTGCCAGGTATTTAAGTTGGTTGGATTCAAAGCACATTGTCTTTGGAAAAGCAGATCAAATATGAGTTTACTTCTTGTGTCCTTACCTGATCTGCTTGTAGTCATTCCTCTACATATGCAATTTACTGGTCAGCCTGAGATTTGGAAAAAGAGTTTATAAAGAACTCGTGACTCCTCTTCTCCCTACCTCTTACCTTTCCAGGATTTCTCCCTCACTTTCCAGTGGCTGTGGTTGCCCTCAACTTTGCCCTCTGGGTTTCAGGCCTGAAATACTATAGATTTTCTATTGAGATATTAAAAGACACCCTCAAATTGTACTGACTACAGTGTGCTGAAGGCCATAAAATATTAGAAACTCATTTTGCACCATTCTTTACTTCCCAGTGTTAACTTCTTTCCAGGATCTGCTGCTTTTGTTTATCCTCCAGTCCTTCAGGTAAAATTTGGGGGTGGGGGGTGGGGGGTATAGAGCACAGGTTAACAGCTACAGTTTGCAGGAGGATCAGTCTAGTTAAAGTCTATGTGGACATACCATCAGTGCAACTCCTCATTGTGATTTAGTGTCCTTGCTTCAATCTTCAATAGCACCTTCCAGGTGAGGAGGCCACATGGGCAAGGGGTCATGCCTCTCAGAGCAGCCATTCCTTCTGGGATTTCTGGCATTTGCTTTTAGATCTATAACACAGTTATTGGAGACGGTTGAGCACCCTTTGCCTTGGCATTGCAGAGACAGCCTAGCAGGTCTGACCCTTAAGTGGCTGCCCACAACCATACAGTCAGAACTCAACATACATTCTTTTGAATCATTTCAGCAAGTGGTAGCAAATCACTGAGCTTTGAGGATGGGTTTATTTTCAAAAACTGCTTAAAATCTCTTGGAGAAAATAGCATTGGCCTTAGACCCAGGCAAGAGGGTCTTCTTCCACCGGGCCCCATGCTTTTATGGGGTACTCTCTGACCCTCTGCTGGCCACACCCCTCTTGATGGGTCAAGGAGTCCATGAAGACAAGGGAACAAGGCCACACAGAGCCTATGACATCCCCCCTTTATTAACTATGCACCCAGTATCCAGAAACCAGAATCCCCTGACCAAAAGTCTCCAAACTCACTTCCAGGATCTACATGGACCTCTCCCACAGGTGCAGAAAGCAGAATAATGAGAGTCCCAAAGATGTCTATTTAAAATCAACTATAATAGTTGAACAAGGAAGGCCTGGTCTGAATGCAAAGAAACCAATCTAAATTAGAACAAGGAAGCAATACACGGAATGAGTAGGGATGAGAATGGATTGGGGATATGGTGACAATGGTACACGTCCCTTGGGTAGAGCACAGCGGTTAGGCAAGTAAAGCCAGGCCGTCTGCATTAAATCCCAGCTCCCTCACTTAACCTCCTGCGGTTCAATTTCCTCCTCTGTAAAAGAGGGAAACTCTTGTGCCTTCCTCTTTGGGTACCTGCGAGGATTAATTATGTGTAGAGCACTTAGTAATGTACCCAGCATGTGGCAATTGCTCAGAAAAGATCAGCAATTTTTTTTACTAGCCACTCTCAACAAGAAAACAGGGGCTCAGAAATGCCAGGGGGAAGGGTCGTATGGGATAGACATAATCCAAAAATAAAACATGTCATGATTTTAAACCATTACTGGTGGGTATGAAAGAAGAATCCATTTGAAATTGACTCTGAGGACACTCTCCTCTAGGGGCATTGAGTGAGCAGAGAAGGAAATGCCGTATCAGCATATTACTTGGATCTACTTACATGATGCTCATATGTAAATTCTGTTTACTGGAAGCCAAAGGTAACAGCAGAAAGCTAAGGGAAAAGGAAAGAGGTTTAGGCAGCTTGAATCCACATAACATCAAAGCGAGAAGAGAGGAAAGGAGGTTCTATAACACCCTATGAGAAAGCAACAGCAATGTCTAAAATTAATGCATTAAGAAATAACCACACAAAACCTATCTTTAGAGCTGTATGGGAAGCCACTAGAAGAACTAAAAACAGAAGTATTTAAAGTGCTGCCTCCAGACTGCCTTCTGAAGGGAGAGCAACTAACTGCATTCAGTTTAATGAGTATGTCTCTAATACTCAATTTCTGGGTACACGATACTCAGTCCTCTAATCTCTAAAGCAGCCTGAAGGTCAGGTGACCTGGGTTCAACTCTCAGCCCATTCATTTTTGCCTAATCTCCGAACCTTTCCAGAACTCCATATTTTCAGGTAGTGATGCAAACATGCCTCCATTCCTGGGTAACTGATGCTCTCCGTTTATCAGAAGATGGCTAGCAGCTGGGCTCTGAGGCCACCCAGCTCCCAGCAGAGCTTTCCCCATCTAACTCTGAATCCTAAATTTAAGGGAATATGTTCACATAGCAGATTACAAGAGCACACAGCTTGCCAGTCCAAGAGCTCAGCTCTCCCCAACAGTCAGAAACCCACAGGCTGTGAGCTGGGGTCGGGCCCAGTAGGCAAACAGATTGGGGAGCTCAGAGAGATTTGCACCTCCCGACTTTGCCCAGATAAGCTGGCTTTCCCAGCTCAACATCCTGGCTCATCTTTAGTTGCTCCCCACTTGCTTTTGTACTGATATCGTAGGATACTAAAGATGCTTGATAAAGTTGTTTCATTATCCATCCAGTGCTCAGCATAGGACAACATTCTGAAATCATTTGTGTTCTAGAGAACATGAAAATAACACTCTGAGGGCCGCATGTTCTACTAGCAAATCCTGTTCCCGCAGAGATGTGGATCTACCTGTATGTGCCTACACACATGTATATTTCATGTAAGCTGCTCAACAGATCTCTACAATTGCCCTTTGATGTGTGTAAACCGATTAGGGAAACAGAGATCAAGGAGGGTCGGTGATTTGCCAGAGTCTACACAGTTACCAACTGGGTGACTCAAGATCCAAACCTCAGGCGGCCAGCTTTCAGACTCTTTGTCAGTGTACTGTGCTGTCTACACAACACCTTTCACATTCTTCACTATTTTCCCTGAAAATCTGATACATGGATCATTAAATTCAAATAGATAGCTGGGTCTGGTCAATACAGCAGCCAGCAACACGCGGCTATGGCTCACGGGATGTGTGTCCAGTCCAAAAGAAAGATGTGCTGAAGGAGAAAGCATACACCCACCTCTCGGACTTAGCACAATGCAAAGATTCTAAAATAGCTCATTTAATCATTTTACATTGATTCTGTGAGGAAATGATAAGATTTCAAATACATTGGGATAAATAAAATGTTAATAAAATCAACTTCATCTGTTTCTTTGCATTTTTTTTAATGTGGCTACAATAAATTTTTTAATTTTTCATATGACTCAGGTTACAGAACCTGGACAAAGCCACGCTAGACTGTTCAATTCACAGAGACACCTGTGGTTTAACAGAAGAAGAAAAAAAAAAAACTGCAGTAGAGAGGTTGGGGGACAGAGATCTTTGACAGCATCTAGCTGTGTGGTCTTTAGCAAACCACTTATGCACTCTGAGCCTCAGGCTTCCCCCCTCTTGAAATGAGGGACTAGTCCGTATTTCAATGAGCCCTTCCACCTTGACAGTCTAAGTGTGTATCAGCAACCTCCTTATCTCTCAGCACTTACTTACATCTTTTTTTTTTAAGATTTTACTTATTTATTTGACAGACAGAGATCACAAGTAGGCAGAGAGGCATGCAGGGGGGCGGGGGGGGAGCAAGCTCCCTGCTGAGCAGAGAACCAGATGCAGGGCTCGATTCCAGGACCCTGGGATCATGACCTGAGCCGAAGGCAGAGGCTTTAACCCACTGAGCCACCCAGGCACCCCTACATCTCTGTCTTGTGGGAGTTTCTCAGTAAGGAGTTCTATTTGCCCCTTCCTGATCATAAACTCTGTGAGGATAAAATGACAGTACGTGAACTCCCCTCAGCCCCCACCCTGATTCTCACTGCACCATAAGCAGCAAACAGTTGGTGCTTAATAAGAACTCATTGGTGGTTTGATACTGGTTTCAAGTCTATTCCTGACAGCTCCTGCTTCTTTTTCCTCCATCTCTCTATCTTTCCCCCGGATTTCCCCCCAGAGATTCACATAGTAGAGTTCCAAGAAGCGTGAAATGAGACTATAAGGTGGCAAAAGTTTAAGCAGCTTCAGGTGCTTAGGCAACAGGTGAAGGGAAAAGCTGAAGGGCTTCTAGCACAGGATTCGGCGTCTTCCTTGGATCATCAGAGGTGGCAGAAGCATACAAATAAGGGGGAGACTTTTCGCACTCTGTTTCTCTTCGACCACTTTGAAGAGGACTCCCAAGTCATGCTGTGAATTTTGAAATGAATTTGACTCAAATTAAAACACAAGCTAACTCTCTCCATGAACCTTTCCTCTAGAGTCTGCTTTTAGGCCAATGCTCTGAATTTAATGTAATTCTGAGCTGCTTGAGGACAGGTACAGGGTCTTGATCATTTTGATATCTCGGGCCATCATGGTGTTGGGCAAACTGGAGACCAAAAAAACCCCAAAAAACTCTATGCTGGCAACAGAAAAGTAAATAGAAGCCAAGACAGCAGTTATGAAGGTCAGGAACTTGGGCTGTGAGGCATTCACGGACCGCCACCATACACAGAAGTGTGATGACAGGCCAAGGCCCCATGCTAGGACGTGAGCGGTTGCATTTCATCCTCTTAACAGCCCAACGAGGTAGGTGACAATTATGCTGCCCTGTTCAGTTTATCCGAGAAATGTGTTCCTTTCTAAAATATGTACTGAGCTCCTACTGAGGGTCAGGCACTACTGGAGGCACTTGAATTAGTATCCTAGTGGAAGAGAGATAATAACCAAGCAAATAAATAAACAATTGTACCATCAATTCCACTCCTAGGTACGTACCCAAGGGAATGGAAACCAAGGATTCAAACAGATCCTTCTTTTTTTAAGATTTTATTTATTTGAGAGAGCACAAGCACAGAGGAAGGAGAAGCAGACTCCCTGCTGAGCAAAGACCCCCCCCACACACACACACCCGCCCCCAACACAGGGCTTGATCCCAGGACCCTGAGATCATGACCTGAACCGAAGGCAGATGCTTAACCCACTGAGCTGCCCAGGTGCCCCTCAAACAGATCCTTGTACACCGCACAGCATTGATCACAATGGCCAAAAGGTAGAAACAATCCGAGTGCCCATCAACAGATGAACGGATAAGCAAAATGCAGTACATCCATACAATGGAATATTATCCAGCCTTTGAAAGGAATAAAAGTCTGACACCTGCTGTAACACAGATGTATCTTGCAAGCCAGACATAGAAGGACAAGTATTGTACGATTCCACTTAGAGGAGGAACCCAGAATAAGCAAATTCATAAAACCAAAAAGTGGGATAGAGGGACGCCTGGAAGGCTCAGTGGGTTAAGCCTCTGCATTCGGCTCAGGTCACAATCTCAGGGTCCTGGATCGAGCCCCGCATTGGGCTCTCTGCTCAGTGGGAAGCCTGTTTCCTCCTCTCTCTCTCTTTCTCTCTCTGCCTGTCTCTCTGCCTACTGTGATCTCTGTTTGTCAAATAAATAAATAAAATCTTAAAAAAAAAAAAGAAAAAGAAAAAGTGGGATAAAGGTTACTAAAAGTAGGATAGAGAATGGGAGGAGAAAGGATGGGAAGGTATTGTTTACGGGTGTAGAGTTTCTATCTGGGATGATGAAAAAGTTCCAGAAATAGAGGTGATGGTTATATATAACATTGAGAATGTACAGTGCTACTGAGCTATACACTTGAAAGTGGTGGAAGTGGTAGATTTCATGTTATGTAGATTTCACCACAATTTAAAAAAAAAATCAATTTAAAACCCAACCATCTCAGACAGCAGCATGTGAACAAGGTGAGGCCATAAGAGACCAGGACTGAGAAGGGAGTT
This sequence comes from Neogale vison, assembly GCF_020171115.1. Taxonomy (NCBI): domain Eukaryota; kingdom Metazoa; phylum Chordata; class Mammalia; order Carnivora; family Mustelidae; genus Neogale; species Neogale vison. The sequence continues at coordinate 17,687,464 of NC_058092.1, read as the reverse complement.
ATTCTAGGTCCTGTATCAAGGCAAATCTCTAGAGGATGACATTTGAACTGAGACTTGAAACGTGAGAGGTGTCAGCCATGTAGAGAATGTCCCAGGGGAAGGATCCTGCAGGCAGAGGCAACAGCAGAGAGAGGTTCTCTGGCAGCTGAAGGAGACAAGGGCAGCAGGGACATTGGCAAACAAGAGGTGAGTATTAGGAGCTGTGGAGAGGTCAAGAGCCCTGAGGCCAGGAGACCGGGTAGGAGGCTACTCCACTGTCCAAGATCTTCTCTTTCCTATCCATGCCCTCAACCCAGATTATTCTCCCCAGTTCCGTGGCCTTAAGGTCCATTTAGCTGCTCATGCTATCCCACTTATATCTCCCCATTTGTAAATCAAGTTCGCATGCATCATAGATACTACTCAGGACCAAACCCTACTATTTCAAAGGATACAGCAACCAAAAGACATGCACAAAACGTTCCTTCCTTGGGGAAGTCTGAGACCATCAGCGTGGCTCTCATAAGTACTTCCTCACCCACACAGGAGACATTGTGATTTGGATTTCACATGTAAGTCTTAAGCGATTACATGTGCCATCACTTACATGAGGCAGCCATATTGGTTATGGGGCACCTTCTTTTTATGCCCCATTAAGTACACGGCGTATGTAACATTTTCCAACAAGCATTGCCCCATGAATTCATAAACTCTGAGTTTATTTATAATAAACAACCCAGGAATATCAAATATATACTAATAAAGTCATTTTACAGATAAAGCTTATTATCTTTCTACTAGTACATACCATTCATTTGCTTACCAGGAGTCCTGGGTTTGTTTGTTTGTTTGTTAAGGATTTTATTTATTTTATTTATTTATTTGACAGAGAGAAAGAGATCACAAGTAGGCAGAGAGGCAGGCAGAGAGAGAGGGGGAAGCAGGCTCCCCGCTGAGCAGAGAGCCTGATGTGAGGCTCGATCCCAGGACCCTGAGATCATGACCTGAGCCGAAGGCAGAGGCTTAACCCACTGAGCCACCCAGGTGCCCCCAGGAGCTCTGCTTTGAATACAGAATATTTGCAATGGGATCTGAGTGGAGATCCTTTTTGGTCCCCCCAAAGGGTCCTTGGTAAAAAAGAATAGGTTACAGGTCTGCTGCTATAACTGTAAATGGAAAGTAACTATGTTCTCACTGTAAAAAAAAAAAAAAAATGTATACAGAACAAAAATACCTAAAATAAAAAGCAGAAGTCTCCCATTCCCCTCTCCAGTGTCACACACTCAAGACCTCCCTTCCCAGAGGTAACTACTGTTAGCAGTTTGGAGTGTATCCTTCTAGTCCTTGTTCATACATTCATATACATACATGTATATATAAAAATATAACCACCTGTGCATTTCTTTTCATATAAACAGAATCATACTATTCATATTTTTCTACTTGCTTTTTGAACATCAGTGTTGAAGATTTTTAATGACCATTCCTCATCCTGTTTAACCAATGTATGGTATTTTTTTAAAGATTTTATTTATTTATTTGACAGAGATTACAAGTAGGCAGAGAGGCAGGCTGGGCGGGGCGGGGTGGGGAGGGGGGAAGCAGACTCCCTGCTGAGCAGAGAGCCTGACGTGGGGCTCCATCCCAGGACCCTGAGATCAGGACCTGAGCCAAAGACAGAGGCTTAACCCACTGAGCCACCCAGGCACCCCAGTATTTTATTTTATATCCAGAACTAGTGTTTAGCCATTTGTCTATCAGCAGACATTTAGGCAGTTTCCTATTTTTTCATCATTACAAACAATGACAACAGGCATTGTATGTGACCCTTATTCACACACCATTGGGCCAGGTGCCATATTTCTAAAGAATAGAATATTTCTGTAGGATACAGTATTTCTGTGGGATTAAGTAACTAGAAGTGAAACTGCTATGTTGAATGGGAGGCATATTTAAGTTTTTTTTTGTTTTTTGTTTTTTTTTTTTTTTTGATAGATATTGTCATCTCTTTCTGGCCTCCAAGAAAGTTGATGCTAATCTATGCCCCAGACAAACAGGGCAAAACGTACCTATATCCCAGTACCAATAACCAACGCTTGCTATTACCGAACTCTATAATAGTTTAGTAGTCTAATGGCCTTAAAATGACAATCTCATTCACTAATGGATTTGTCCTACAAATATTTTTCAGACCTACTGTGTGCTAGTCTCTGGAGAGCTGTGTCCAGGAGGACAGAGAAGAGAGCAACTGGCAGGTCATTAATTAAAAGGCATCCCTCAGGGGAAAAGAGAAAGCTCTAGCACAGAGATGGGCATATGCACAGCAAGGGTAGGGATCAGTGGTTGAACTAGAGAATGGGATAGGGGAGAGTTGGAAGCGACAATACGTGGCCAATTACAGATGGCATCCAACACCAGGAAGCAGAGTCTGGACCCTACTCAGTGGATGGCAAGGAGCCAATGCAGCTTCTTGAGTGGCAAAATGGGAAGACCAAAACGAGTAGTTCCCCCAAAGGCAGTCCCCAAGACAAGGATTTGAGTATGAGTGGTTTATTTGAGAGGTGATCACAGGAAGCACCAGTAGGATAGTGGACAAGTGAAGTAAAGAAGGGAGGAAGACAAGAAAGGGGTGGGGGGGGGGCGCCTGGGTGACTCAGTGGGTTAAGCCCCTGCCTTCAGCTCAGGTGATGATCTCAGGGTCCTGGGATCAAGCCCCACATCAGGCTCTCTGCTCAGCTCCACACACACACACACACACACACACACACACACACACACCGCCTACTTGCCTCTCTCTGCCTCTTTGCCTACTTGTGATCTCTGTCTGTCAAATAAGTAAATAAAAGCTTTAAAAGAAAAAAAAAAAAAAGAAGAAAGGGTGTGTTGATGAGCAGGCTACTGCTGTGGCTAGGTGGGGCCCAATCCCACTGGGAATCCTCTGAGACTGTGTGGAACAAAGAGTTGTCCACCCAAAAGGCGCGGGGGCTGGGATATTTATCCCCAACTCCACCTCTTATTAACTGGGGCATCCATCATCTGGGGCACTAACTCCCCCAAATTTCTAGTATTCCTGTGCACGAGACAAGCAAATTCCTGCAGCCTGAGGACACCTTCAGGCAGGGAGAAACAGGAACCCATTCATCGCACAGTGATGATCTACAAGTCATCTCCGGGGTGGGCCTAGGCAATGTGAGCTGGCACTCGTGGTATCTACGACCGAGTTTTAGGACAACTGACTGGCCCTAGTACCATGACCACAGAAGAACCTTGAGTAAGAGCATGTCTTGTGTTAAAAGAAATCTGCTGAGAATGTGTTATAACTTAACCTACCAGCACCTTTATATCCAAAGTCTAATCTAATAATCGTAACTGTAGTAGTTAAGACAAATATGGAAAAGTAAGTCAGATGATCTCCATAAAACACAATGAACTACGAGTAATTAGCTGTTTCCAAAAAGTCACTTACAACTGTCCCTTAATAATTTTCCCTGTGCCTCATGAGATCCCACATGCCATGTAAATAACTTCAGATTCTTTATGAAGACATAAAGTTTCTTCCTGACTTCACCAACCACCATCTACCAACTACCAACTACGTTCTAGTTCCAAAGAGGATTTCAAAGAAATCTAGCAAGCATATTGGCAAGAAAACCTTGATGATCATCCAAAGGTTCATGGTAAGCTTAGTCTCGTTGTTACTAAGTCTTAGTAACATTGTTACTTAGTCTCATTGTTTCATTGGTCTAGACTGTTTTTTTTAGTAGAGTAGCCAGACGATGTTAGAAAGTCACCTTGCCAGGTCACGTGGTAGCTCAGTCGGTGAAGAGTCTGCCTTTGGTTCAGGGCATGATCTCAGCAGGGAGTCTGCCTCTCCTTCTGCCCCTCCCCCCAGGCTCAAGCTTGCTTTCTCTATCGTCTGTGCTCTCTCTCTCAAATAAATAAATAAAGTCTTGAAAGAAAGAAAGAAGTAAAAGAAAAGAGAAGAGAGGAGAAAAGAAAGGAAACGAAATGAAACAAATTCACCTGGCCTTTGCAGTTTCCTAGAAAATTTTCCCCAGCTAAGAGGTCAATGAGGGCCTCAGAGCAAATCATGGTGACAGCGGTAAGGCTTGTAAAAGCTATACTGGGACTAAAAGTCCAAAGTCCTAGATCTTAAGGCCCCATTACTTATTTGTTGGAAGTCCCCCCATTTATTCAGCTAATATTTAATTACTTCACCCAGAAATCATTTCTCTGAGAATCTATTTTGTGCTAGGCCCTTTATTAGGCACTAAAAATACAAAAAGTAACAAATGGGGGATAATATGATCACCTCAATAGATGCAGGAAATGTATTCAGTAAAAGTCATTATCCTTTCACAGTAAAAATTTTCAGTACACTCGGATAGAAGGCAAATCATTTAATCTGATCATTGATATCTATTTTAAAATAAAACCCACAGCATACATCATATGCAACGGTGAGATGTCTGACATCAGAAATAAGACCAAGATGCCCAGCATCACCATTTCTTCTCAACATTGTACCGAGGGTCCTAGTTCACGCGATAGGCCAGTTAGGTGAAACAGAAAAATAAGAGTTACAAGGATTGGAAGTTGTCAACTCTGTCATATATCAAGGGTCCATAGAAGTTTCAGTCTGTTTCTGGGATCTCTAATCTGTTTCATTGGTCTATTTACCTACATGTTATATACATAGAAAATTCAAGACAACTTCTAATGAACTATTAAAGTTAATTAGAAAGTTTAGCAAGGCTCCTGAATATGAAATACATATACAAAAATCCATTTTATTCCTTTGCACAGTTACAAATAGAAAATGAAAATTTGGGGCCCCTGGCTGACTCAGTCACAGCATGTGACTCTCCATCTCAGGGTTGTGATTTCAAGTCCCACGCAGGACGTAGAGCATACTTTAAAAAAAAAAAAAAAAGATAAGAAAATGAAAATTTATAAAAATTCACGTCCATCCACGTGAATGGACACAGCGACCACAGGAACAGATTGTAGAGCCTGGAAACATACTTGAACTTCTAAATAGCCTTAAGAGATAATAGAGTGACATCAACCACCAGTCAGAGGACAGTCTTTCAATAAATGGTGCTAGACACTTGGCTATCCATTCAGCATTCATCAAAAACCTAAATATGAAAAATAAAAAGTATAAAAATTTTAGAAAGAGTGTTCCTGGCTGGCTCAGTCAGTACAGCATGGGATTCTTGATCTCAGGGTCATGAGTTCAAGCCCCACATTGGGTGTAGAGATTACTAAAAAAAAAAAAAAAAAGATTTTAGAAAGAATACCTTCATGACCTCAGGGTAGGGGAGGATTTCTTTAAACAAACATGAAAAGCAATAATCATAAGAAAAAGATTGATAAATCTAATAACCCTAAAATGTAAAGTTTCTGTTTGTCAAATGGTATAACATAGAGTGAGAAGACAAGCCACAGAGTGAAAAAGATATTTGAAACACAAAATACCTACCAAAGATAAGTAGGACATAGAATAAATTAAGACCTCCTACAAATCAGTATGAAAATGACAGACAACCCAGCAGAAAAGTAGGTAAGAGACTTCAATATAATATCACCAAAAAAGGCAACACCAATGGCCAAGTTTTAAATGCCAGTTAAAATCACGAGCTACCATTACACATCCTCCAAATTAGCCAAAAATATATTCATAATAATAACAATAAATTTTTATCTGGTAATGACAAGTATTGGGCGTGACCGTAGAGCAAGAGAAATGGCACCCCTATTTGGATGGAAATGTGTTTTGGTGCAACCACTGTGGGAAACAATTAGGAATTATCTAATGAGGTTGAAGGCACCTAAATCCTTTGAGTTAGCCATTCCAGTTCTAAGTATGTGCTGTAGAAAAACTTGCCCAGTCATAGCTGGACACCAATTCAAAACTATTCATAGTCACATGGTTCCTCATAGCTAAAAACAATGGAAAACTCTGTTGTCTTCCACCAGTAAAATGGAGACACCCTGTGTCACAAATTCCCACAATGAAATACTATACAACAATCTAAAAGCAAGGATAGTGTCATTATAAAAGCCAGGTTAGTTATCTGGAGTAGGAAGAAGGGAGCTGAAGATCGAACTGTGAATGGGGAGGGGGCATGCTGAGAAATTTCAGGGTGCTTACAGTGCTGTACGTCTTGACTTAGGGTGGGAAGATACAGAAGTGATGTCTTTAATCATTAAAAATTCAGGACGGCTAGGTGGCTCAGTCAGTTAAACGTCAACCTTCGGCTCAGGTCATGATCTTGGGGTCCTGGGACAGAGCCGTGCTTTCTGCTTCTCCCTTTCCCTATGTCCCTCCCCCCAACTTTTGCACTCACTCTCTCTCTCAAATTAATAAAATCTTTTTTTTTAATTAATTTATACACATGTAGGGGCACCTGGGTGGCCCAGTCGGTTAAGCATCTGCCTTCAGCTCAGGTCACGATCCCAGGATCTTGGGATCCCTGCTTAGTGGGGAGCCTGCTTCTCCCTTTCCCTCTGCTTCTCCCCTTGCTTGTGTTCCCTCCCTCTCTCTCTGTCGCCCTCGCAAGAACGACAACCAGCCTGGCATGGTGTTAATGCTTCGTCTCTTTATTTCGACAACTTTCTTAGCTTATATGTGTCAGGGTGACCAATAAGGGGCCAAACAATGGGGAGAGCCAATGAGAGTCCTGTTATTATACTGATTAAATTTGAAACAGCCAATGACTATGTCCTCCTTCAGGTGGGCTTCACCAGAAAGTTCGGTGTTTACTTGCAGCATATTTTGCTGGCAGTGAGCCAAGCGCCATCTTGTAATGGCGGGGACTTTCCCGGCCGGAGGCGGTCCCCGACATCTCTCTGTCAGATAAATAAATAAAATCTTTTTTTTTTTAATTGCACATGTGACGAAGCACCTGGGTGGCTCAGTGGGTTAAGCCTCTGCTTTCAGCTCAGGTCATGATCCCAAGGTCCTGGAATCGAGTCCCGCATCAGGCTCTCTACTCAGCAGGGAGTCTGCTTCCCCCTCTCTCTCTCTGCCTGCCTCTCTGCCTACTTGTGATCTCTCTCTGTCAAATAAATAAATAAAATCTGTTTTAAAAATTGCACGTGTGTACTTTTTTATAAAAGTGAGAGTCTGGGGAAAGAGACATGACAAATATATAACATAGTATTAAGATTCAGAATATACCAAAAAATTACTAAAAATCAATGGGAAAAAGACAAATGTATTAGTCCGGGTCTAGTCAGGAGACAGGACACGCACAGTAATTTGAACAGGGAAAGCTCAAGAGCTAAGAACAGGGGGTTAATTACTAACACCGACCTTGGGTGCCACCCCCTTCCCAGTGTTTGCCCCAGCACGGAGGCAGAGCCTCCACCGGAAAGAACGAATGTGAAAGAGCTTCAGACCTCATTGCAGGAGGTGTGTCATGGCCCACTAGATGGCAGAGAAGTTCGCGGAGATGACACAGGCCAGGGCTGGCCGGCAGAAAACTGGCCCCTTGAGCATCAACCAGACTCACTAGGACACCACTTGTCTAGAAAGCGACCCAGTAGGGGCCAGGAGCACTCACTTAAGAAGATGCTCACGGGAGGCCCTTAACACTCACCAGGAAGCCCACGGGCGTGGCTCTAAAACTCAGTAGGCATAGCAGCCCTCATCCCATGTGCTGGTGGTCACTATGCATCACAGGAGCGAGAAAAGAAGAACACAGGCATCGGGAAGGGAAGTGTCCCTCCAGTGTGCTCTACACACAAGGCCTAACATCATGGCGGCCGCACAGGAGAACTACCTGCAGGGTTCCAGCTTCAGTAACACAAAGCAGGGCGTTAAAGGGTGGTTTTAGGGCCAAGATGCAAGGAATGGGTGACTGGCATCACAAACAGTAACCCAGACTGTCCTTAGAGGGATAGAAAAGAAGCTGGTAAAGGATTTATCGCCAGGGAGAGAAATTTAACCTACAGCAGGGTAAAGGCACATGCTTTCCACTGGCAGACCCACAAGGGAACTTCCGGGTGTGAGAGGTGATGAGAGAGCACGGGACTGGCTGAAGACAAAACAAAAGCTGGCGCCTTGAACCCCCCCTCTCCATCCCCTCCCCCTCTGTCATATGTGTGGCATCCCTCAGGCAGCCCTGACTGCCATGAACAATAATCAAATAGTTAACTTGCAGAGCTCACAATCCTGCTAGACAGGAGTCTCCCTTGGCTTACAAATGTCCTAAATCTCACTAACAAAGGCGATTGATAGCAGGATTGTGACATCCCACCAAAAAGTCTCCCAACTATCTTAATGTTAATAGCTGGTCTAAAGACAACATTGATCAAGCCACAAGGGCAAGGGCAAGGCCTCCGGTAGGCCTCTGACATCCTGGCACCTTGTAGGCCCTCTTTAGCATATGAAAACTCCGTTGAAACCTCCCTTCCCCTCACCTTCCCCCAACTGCAGGGTACAGAACCTGCCATCCCTCACAACCGGGAGCAGCCGCATCTCTGCCTGCCCACGGGTTCTGTCCCCGTGCTCTAATAAACCACCTTTTTGCACCAGAGACGTCTTAAGAATTTTCTTTAGCCGTCGGCTCCGAACCTCACCCCACCGAACCCGACCTAGATTCTGGGACTTCATCAAGAGGCCCAAAAGGAAATCTGATGGAAAAAGTTACCTGCCAGGTCCCATCAGCAGAAAGAGGCTAGATACTGGACCATCAAACCCTAAAGCCAAACTGGGGTGGCCAGCCAGTAGAGGCATTCTCCTCTCCATGGAACAGTAAGTAGAGATCTGCAAAAAAATGTGAGAGGACCTCAAAAAAATCCCCACAAGGGGCACCTGGGTGGCTCAGTGGGTTAAAGCGTCTGCCTTTGGCTCAGGTCATGATCCCAGAGTCCTGGAATCGAGCCCCACATCAGGCTCTCTGCTCCATGGGGAGCCTGCTTCCTCCTCTCTCTCTCTGCCTGACTCTGCCTACTTGTGATCTCTGTCTAATAAATAAATAAAATCTTTAAAAAAAAAAAAAAACAAACACAAAATCAGTTCACAAGACAGTCATCCTTGCACTTCCATCCAGAGACACCAACACCAGATTCCTACTAAAACCACCAAGAAAAACTTTTCCCTCTCCCTATTCCCACCCTCAAGGGACCCAAACCAGCAGCTGGTGAGTCGGGGAGGAAGTGGAAGGAAAAAGCGAAGATGACTACCAGACATGGCACCCAACCTGCAACATTCCTGGAGAGAAAGAGGGAGAGGGAGCACTCTCACAGGTGCACGGGAGCGAGCAGGTGTGTGAGCAGGCTGTGGGGTGGGAGGCAGAGGGAGAGGGAAAGAGACTTTCCAGCAGGCTCCACACCCATCGTGAAGCGTGACCCAGGGCTCGATCTCACAACCTTGGGATCATGACCTGAGCCAAAAATCAGGAGTCGGACACTTAACTGACTGTGAAAGATCCCCCCGGGGCTCCAAACACCCCGGAATGGACCCCTTCTCAGGAGGAGACCCCCGGACCCAAAAACCGAGCCGAGTCCACTGGTCAGATGCAAACAGCACGAGGTTTATTGAGTAGACACAGGTACCTGCGGGCAGTCAAGTCTTAGGAGGACTCGCGCGCCAGCCCTTTGTTCAGGGCCTTTTTATGGGGTTTGGGGAAGCGAAAGCATACGTACAGAAGCAGAAGCATGGTTACAAAGTTTTCATTGGCTGGTTTGAATGTAAAGGCATACTTGGTGTTTGTAGATTGGCTAGTTCAAATGTAAAGGCATACTTGGCGCGCGGGAATACCCCTGATTGGTTCGCTCAGCATCCTTCATTTACATAGTGGGAAGTTACTTTCATTGGTCGTTAACAAAAGGGAAACAGTATTGGCTAGATTTCAATCCTTCATTAGCATGTAGACTGACCATCGGCATTGGCCAGACTACAATCCCTTATTAGCATGTAGACTGACCATCGGCATTGGCCAGACTACAATCCCTTATTAGCATGTAGACTGACCTTTCAACATTCCTTGTAGTATCTTATCACTTTTTACAACATGGGAGGATTGTTTAAGGGAGTGGGAGAAGGGGGTGTTGGCTAAGCAAAGAGAAGGGGGAAGGAAGGGGAAAGGGAGGGAGAAAACCCTTTTCAACTGAACCACCCAGGTGACCTAGAATGAGAAACTTTACACTGGACAAGAGTCTTGAGTTTTAAGTCTGGTCTTTTTACTACCTCATGTGCCATACCCACAATAAGGGTAAACCCATCGAAATGGTGTCTCTTGGTCCCTTCCCGCACCTCCAAATGACATTCATTCAATTTCTTAAGGTTTCCTTTTTTTTTTTTTTTTAAGATTTTATTTATTTATTTGACAGATCACAAGTAGGCAGAGAGGCAGGCAAAGAAAGAGGGAGAAGCAGGTTCCCTGCTGAGCAGAGAGCCCGATGCAGGGCTCCATCCCAGGACCGTGGGATCATGACCGGAGCAGAAGGCAGAGGCTTAACCCACTGAGCCACCCAGGCGCCCCTTAAGGTTGATTCCTATCAATCCCTTTCACAATTACATGAGGTGGCTTTTTTTCCCCCTTCCTACGCACAAATATTGTCTCTGTCTTTGTTGCTAAGAAACTTAATGATATTAATCCCCATTGGAGACCAACCCTCTCCACTTCAAGCAATAGAGGTGCTCATTTCACTCAAAAGATCATTTTTTTTAAATCTCAAAGTTCTTCCTGATTCAACATAGTGTATATGGTCCCTGTGTGCCTCAGACTTCCGAAGAAATGGAAAATTTTTTCCCAAAACACAAGTTTAGCTAAAATATGAGCCACAACAAATAGTAAGTGGCCTAAGTCAAGCTGCTTTGGCTAATATACATTGCAGAAACTCCAACATGTAAATTAATCTGAATTTGTGCCATCTTGTCAGAAGACATGTAAAAAAATAATCCTGGTTTACCCCAATTATTCTGAACGAAAGAAAGAACATAAACAGAAAAAAGACCTTCAGAAGCACTCGTGGGGTGCCTGGGTGGCCCAGTGGCTTAAAGCCTCTGCCTTTGGCTCGGGTCTTGACCGCAGGGTCCTGGGATCAAGCCCCACATCGGGCTCTCTACTCAGTGGAGAGCCTGCTTCCCCTTCTCTCCGCCTGCCTTTCTGCCTAGTTGTAATCTCTCTCTCTCTCTCTCTGTCAAATAAATAAATAAATAAAATCTTAAAAAAAAAAGTACTCATAAAGTTGTAAGCTCCTGCCAAGTTCTTTTTTTTTTTTTAGATTTTATTTATTTGACAGAGATCACAAGTAGATGGAGAGGCAGACAGAGAGACAGAGAGAGGGAAGCAGGCTCCCTGCTGAACAGAGAGCCCGATGCGGAACTCGATCCCAGGGACCTGAGATCATGACCTGAGCCGAAGGCAGCAGCTTAACCCACTGAGCCACCCAGGCGCCCCCCAAGTTCTTTTTTGTGCACCACAAAACATTTCCACATACCCTTCCCTACTTCTGCCATCGGTTTATACCCTGGTTGATAGATCCATTTTCTTTTCTTTCCTTTTTTTTTAAAGATTTTATTTATTTGACAGAGAGAGAGACAGTGAGAAATGGAACACAAGCAGGGGGAGTGGGAGAAGAGAGAGGCAGGCTTTCCGCTGAGTAGGGAGCCTGATATGGGGCTCGATCCTAGGAACCTGGCATCATGACCTGAGCAGAAGGCAGACACTTAACAACTGAGCCACCCAGGCACCCTGATAGATCCATTTTCAAGACTACCAAAGGAAAACTTCAGATGCATGCCAGAAAAGACCATACCTTGTTCTCCTGAGCCCATAAACTGCAGCAGGGCTCCAGGACTTTCTGGCATAGCTGTATGAATCACTCTATACAAAGATACCTACCCCATGCAAAGACCCAGCAGACCAGACTCTTCTTAAAGCATTTAACGGACATAAAGCACACTAATGATGACAGCGCACCGAACATGTATCCATGTGATCTCCCTATAAGTTAAAATACCATACCCCCACACACACAAAAAAAACCTGACCCAAATTTATTCCATCATCCTAATTTTCCTCGGGAAGCCAAAACTTAAGGCTCTATGATCTGTGCTGCTGGTAAGTCATACATTTTCAGACTGAACTGTCCCTGAGGTCTGTGAAGTGTTTACGATGCTGTAAAAGTAGGCAAATCTTAAAAAAAAAATTTTGGAGGTGCAAACCAAAAGTCAGACTCCACCTGAGACTAGCAAAAAGACTAGTGAAAAAATTATTTCCACCAACAGCGACTTTCTGAGAGTTCCTTCCAAGACACCGTTGGATCCCAGCCACCCGTTCTCTGATCCCAAGGAAGACCCCTGCAATCGTTCTGCTGACTGGACCAAGTGCCACCATGACTTCATGCGGTCTTGGTGTTTCTTGCTGGAGAGACTGATCTCTATTCCTGTCTCTTCCAACAGCGATCCTACCCTGACTGTAAAACACTAGTTTCCAATGATTGCCTCAAATATATTCCATTCAATGTACTGATGCCCTGAGTGGACCACTCATTAGACTAATACTCTGCTGTCCCTATCATCAGCAGCCTTATCCTGCTTTTTTACCTCCCAATCCATGGAGCTCCCCAAAACGTCACTAGATGAAATTTAGGTTGAAATACCCAGGTTCCAGGGACTGCTCCTATCTCCAAAAAGAACATGCCACTCTCTCCTATTCAAACCTCCTTTTACAATTAATCGGGACTCAGACCTAACAAAAACCTAAATAGAAAACCTCATCAAACAAATAATTCAAATAAAATTGTATAAACCAACAACCGTCCACCCACCCATTCATGCAGTCCAGTAACATCAATGGAGCAATTACAAAGTGCCAGGCAGTTTATTAGAGTTTTAGAGTAGCTCAGTGAAGGAAAAGACAAACTCCCTTCCCTTAGGAAGCTCCTATGGGGGAGAGGGGGCAGACAACAAACAATATACTGACTGTTTCAAGAGACAGAAAACACACCAGATTTTTTTTTTTAAGACTTTTTATTTATTTGACAGATCACAAGTAGGCAAAGAGGCAGGCAGAGAGAGAGAGGGGAGAAGTAGGCTCTCTGCTCTCTGCTCTGGGATCATGACCTGAGCCGAAGGCAGAGGCTTTAACCCACTGAGCCACCCAGGCGCCCACAGACCAGATATTTAGGGGGTGCCTGGGTGGCTCAGTTGGTTAAGCGACTGCCTTCAGCTCAGGTCATGATCCCAGAGTCCTGGGGTTGAGTCCTGCATCAGGCTCCTAACTCTGCGGGGAGTCTGCATCTCCCTCTGACCTTCCCCCCTCTCATGTTCTCTCTCATTCTCTCTCTCAAATAAATAAGTAAATTTTTAATTAAAGAGAGAGACAGAGAGAACTTCAAGAATTGTTAACTAGGTAAATAAAGCTGTTCGCCGGTAAGTAAAGGGTTAACATGCTAAAAGACTCTCAAGATATCCTGGAGGTGGCCACTGCAGGACGCAGCTCCCACCCCTAGGGCAGCGGGAACACAGGGCGGAGGTTAGGACCTTCACAGTGGAGAGAACACAGGGTGGAGGTTAGGCCCGGCAGAAGAAAAACTCAGACCTCTGAGGAGGAGGCGTCTCAAGGAGGTGCAGGGAACCTGCTTCTGGAAGGTTTTCAAACACCGCAAAGAACCTGCCACACTTCGGTGATGATCTGGTGCTGCGGAAAAGCTCAGGAAAGCAGGAAGCAAACCCGAGGCAGCAAGTCCCCTCCCCATCCTCCTCGGCTGCCCCCGCCCCCGCCCCTGCCGCCTTCCCCTCCCCTGCCCCCTCCCCTTTGGGCGCTGTCCTCCTCCCCCTCGGTCGCTCCCCCTCGGTCGCCCCCTCCTCCTCCCCTCCCCCTTCCCTCCCTCTCCCCTTCCTCCTTGGTCGCCCCCTTCCTCCAGCTTCCGCAGACTCTAACCGAGACCAGCAGCTGGCAAAGCGGAAAGGTCCTAATTCAGAGTCCCAGCACCGGGAGCTGAAAGAGTACGGGAAGGTGGATTAGGCAGAATACTGTATAGATTAAATTATGTTACTAGATGGTAAGGGCTATGAGGGAAAAATAGAATAAGATAAAAAGGATCAGGAATGTGGGGAGGAGGAGGATGTTACACTTTGAGTAGGGTAATCAGGGTGGGCCTCACTGGGAAGGTGTAGTTTGAATTGTAATTGAGAGTAATGAGATTTACTTCTAATCTAACAATGATGACCTCAAGGTGACTGTTGCACCACCAGTAACTGACTCTGACTAGCGAAATTCTTCCTTCCTAGGTTTCTATTTAATTCAGAGCTGTTCCCATGTCTCGCTGTCCCTTCTCCATCCTCTATAACAGGCTCTGGACGACGGAGTGTGGGATGTGAGCTTACAAAGTCCTTTCCTGAAACTGAAAAGATATTTAATCTGAAGAGTTTTTTACAGGTGAAATCCCCTGGGATGACTCTCATCTGCCAAGAACATTCTAGAGAAAGCTTGTTCTCAGAAACCTACAAGATATAAACACACACACATTCTTCAGGCTATGAAATTACTGACGGCCAGGCTGGGAATAATCAAACTGGTAAAAGCACTCTCATCATCTCAGAAACCCTCTTAAACAGTTGGCCTATTCCACTACACAAAATGTAAGGGCGTTCAGATAAAAAGTCAAACCCTGAATAGAGTGACCCACAGACTCAAATAGCCTAGAACTACAAATGAAGACCACAAGGATATACCACAACATACCATCAGAATGGTTCCATTAGAAAGATTGAAAATGACAAGTGGTAACAGGGACCCAGAGCCATCGGAATGCCCCTATCTTGCCGGTAGGAATATAAAATGCTACCAGCTCTCTGGGAAACCTGTGTAGCAGATTTTTCTAAAGCTAAATACATGCCTACCTTCACATTCTGCAATTCTAACCCGAAGTATTCACCCAGGGGAAGGGAGTGCACAGAAGGACCTGCGAAAGAATGTTCCCATCGGCCTGAATGGTACTAACCAATGACCGGAAATAACTCAAAGGCATCCAGAGATAACTAGGATAACAAACTGGTGTGGTCACAGGGTAGGCAGGACCCAACAGCAACAAACAGCCACCGCACACTCACCAACACAGACAAATCTCAAAAACATGGAATATTAAGCAAAAGGAGCCACACCGAAGAGCACATACTATATACACAAGAACAGGCAGAACAGGACAGAAGTCAGAATTGTAATTACCTCCAGGAGGGGGCTCGTGTGGACTGGGAAAGCACACAGGATGCTGAGTGGGTTGCTGGAAACCTCTTCCCTTTTCAAGTGGGTGGTGGTCACATGGGTGTGTCCATAGGTAAAAAATGTAAGGAGAGGGAAGGGGAAGAGCCCTGGGACCAGGAGCCAAGGGTTAACTGTGGATCTTCTGGTTGCCCACCAGCCCACCAAACTGTTCCACTGCTCGAGGGTTCCATGCATTTCTGCTCCTTACAGAGAAACCATGGGAAGGGGGCGGATTCCCCAGTCCTGGGGGTTGGAGGAAGAGGGAAGAATAAATGATGCTCCCGCTTGCACTCTAACCCTCGCAGGGTTTTCGCACCTGTGCGGGAGGAACCTGAAGATTTGTCCTAAGCCACTCAAGGGACAGGCAAGGTAGACCCATAAACCAAACCAAGTAAGTCCTGGTCACAAAGGCAGTCATCCAAATAAGTCCCCAAAAAGGAGGCAAAATCCTTTTCTTCTAGATGCCCCCTTGCCCCAAAGCAGGCCCGCTTCCCCCACCGCACCCCCACCCCCACAGGCACCTCCCTCCCTCCCACGTGCAGGTTCAAGGCAGCCTCCATCCAGGGCTGGCTGGAGGAAGGGGAGGGAAGCCTCGTTATTTTCCACTGGTTCTGGAATCTTTGTTTCCCTTTGACTTGCATAGTTTCTCCCCGGTTGATTTTAAGGAAAAGAGCTCATGAAACTGGTCACCAAGGAGTGACCCGGACAGGTAAGCAAAACGAGCTTTTTACCATTTCTGTCTCTTCTCGGAATGCCATCTGCCACCATGTCCCTGTAAGATAATATTCTTGCCTGATGCTATGATAACCAAATGTTAATGGAATTATTTTGTAGGAAATCAAGCTTTCATCAAGAAGCCACACCAGGGGGGCCGGGGGGACTGCGTGGGAAGAAGCCACATTGGGGGCCACCTGGCTGGCTCAGTCCTGGAGCATGTGACTCTTGATTTCAGGGTTGTGAGTTCGAAGCCCCATCTTGGGGGTAGAGTGTACTTTTTTAAAAACAGAAGCAGCAGCACCAGAAGCAGCCAGACTGAACTGAACCAGTCAGGACCACTGACCTCCCCTTTGAGCTCAACAAAAGAAGATAACCATCTTCTACTTACTGACTTCTTTTATCTGATCTTGAATCACGTAGCTTCTCTCCCCTTTACCCAGACCGTTTTCCACTTGCCCTTAAAAAAAATCTCTGACTCTGCTCTTTGGGGAGATGGATTTGAGGTTTGTGCCTCCCTTCCCCATCTCTTCTCCTTTCTCGGCTTTTCGAGTAAATTTTTCTTTGCCTCACCCTCAGCATCTCTGCAATGGGCTTTGCTGCATTTCTGGCACAAACGAACGTGGACTAGCAACCCAAACCAGCTTATCATTAAAAATTTGGAAGCTTACAGCATCTTTTAAGGTTTTTTAAAAATTATTGTTGAAGTATAATTTGCACACAGAAAAATGCACAGGTCTTTTTTTTTTTTTTTTAAGAGATTTTATTTATTTATTTGACAGAGATCACAAGTAGGCAGAGAGGCAGGCAGAGAGAGAGAGGAGGAAGCAGGCTCCTGGCTCAGCAGAGAGCCCGATACAGGGCTCGATCCGAGGACCCTGAGACCATGACCTGACCTGAAGGCAGAGGCTTAACCCACTGAGTCACCCAAACACCCCTAAAATGCACAGGTCTTAAGTGACGAGTTTGGACAAATATATAAAACACTTAATACCAATACCTAAAACAAGTATAAAGAGTTAGGAGTCCCCAGAAAAAGAAAGATGAGGCATAGCTTTCTTGACATAAGAAAAGTCGTGTTAGGCCCGTGGACATCTTGCGTGATCTATGTGCAACCCCCACTACTTGCCCAAAGCACATTTCTTGCAGAAGTTCGTGGGATATGTTGAAATTGCAAAAGAATCAACCCCAGCAGTCAGTGATTTTAAGGGAACAAAAGAATATAAGAACAGCCACTATCTGGCCAGGAGATGACCTAATAATATCAAGGACAGTAAGTCAGTGGTAAAACTCTCAGTGCTGATTCAAAAGTAAAGATTGGCCTGATACACATTCTTTTTTTTTTTTTTTAAGATTTTATTTATTTATTTGTCAGAGAGAGAGGGAGAGAGAGCGAGCACAGGCAGACAGAGAGGCAGGCAGAGGCAGAGGGAGAAGCAGACTCCCTGCCGAGCAAGGAGCCCCTATATGGGACTCGATCCCAGGACGCTGGGATCATGACCTGAGCCAAAGGCAGCTGCTTAACCAACTGAGCCACCCAGGCGTCCCTGGCCTGATACACATTCTTGAGTTCTCTCTGCAGAATTTGAGCCCCTTGAGTGCTCAGATACCGGACCAATGAAAGCCAGGGAACTGATGGTACTGACCCTTACTGGCCTCGCGACTTCGATCTACTAAGACCTGGACTCTGTCATGTGAAGATGACTTTTGCCCCAAAGCCAGGCTGCATTCCCCATCGTACAAGTCCCTTCATGAATCTGTGTGCTTATGTGCTCCCTTGGCTTCCCTCTTCCCCAGCCTTGGTGTTGGAGACACAGCTCCCTGGTTTTCTCCTTTACTCACTGCAACTAAAACTCCTCCTTTTGTTTTTGTTTTTGTTTTTATTTTATTTTATTTTATTTGACAGAAAGAGACACATTGAGAGAGGGGAACACAAGGAGGGGGAGTGGAAGAGGGAGAATCGGGCTTCCCGCCGAGCAGGGAGCCCGATGCGGGACTCCATCCTAGGACCCTGGGATCATGACCTGAGCTGAAGGCAGACGCTTAATGTCTGAGCCATCCAGGTGCCCTAAAACCCCTCTTTTTGCTATTCTTTTTTTTTTTTTTTAAGATTTTTTATTTATTTATTTGACAGAGAGAGATCACAAGTAGGCAGAGAGGCAGGCAGAGAGAGGAGGAAGCAGGCTCCCTGCTGAGCAGAGAGCCCGATGCGGGACTCGATCCCAGGACCCTGAGATCATGACCTGAGCCGAAGGCAGAGGCTTAACCCACTGAGCCACCCAGGCGCCCTCCTTTTGCTATTCTTTGGCTCAGTTGTGTCTTTGGCTCAACATCCACCAACAGGTGAACCCAGGTTTGGGTAACAGCAGGACCTTTTTATCAACCATGAACCTTCATGAACCTTTGCCAGACGAGCCCCTTCAGAGGTGACCCCTGTTCTGACTTTTACAGCCATGTATTAGTTTCTACCTGCTCATGAACTACAGATCATATTGATATATATCATATAATACAGATCATACAGATATATTATCTTGCTTATTTCATTCAACCCTAAATATATATTTAAATCTAAAAAAAAGTTTATTTTTGATTATAGGTTGGGAGTGTGACTAAAGTTATCCAGCAGCTCTTGTGTCAGCCAAGTTACCACTTGCTTTGGGGTACCCCACTTCACTTAGCATGTGCCTGGCTCCACTTACCTAGGACAAAAATCTGGAACAATCCTTCATCTTAACACAAAAATTAGAAGGAAACATCGTCGACTGCACGTAATGTCACAAACATTAAGTCCACATATAAATATTGAATATTACTCAAAATTCAGGTTTGAAATTATTGTTAGGACAACTGGGTGGCTCAGTGAGTTAAGCTTCTGACTCTTGATTTCGGCTCTAGTCATGGTATCAGGATCATGAGATCAAGACCCCACGTTGGGCTCTGCGCTCGGCAGAGAATCTGCTTGGGATTCTCTCTCTCCCTTTCCCACTGCCCCTCCTGCCCCACCTATCTAAAATAAATCGTGAAAAAAAAAAAGAAATAAGTAAAGAAAAAGAAATTACCACTCTTGGTCCCCGTGAGGCAGGTGGGAACCTCTCCTGTCTATAGAGCAAGGCAAACGGGCCCGCAGTGACCACAGACCCATTTGCAAACAGGCTCATTAAATGACCCACTTCAAAATAGCCATAGGCCCTAGCTGACCAATTACAATCAAGAACAGGTCCTAAGATTACCAAAAAAGGGAAAATTCCATACATCCTTGCTCACTGCACCCTGTTAACTGTTGGCCCCTCACCACTGCCTCCAGGCTGGACATTCTCTCCTTTGCCTTCCTACCTGCCACTCCCTGGTTGTGTGTTCAGTAAGCTTTGGTATCTTTTGTTCTGCCTGGGGTGAATTCTTTCACAACTGCAGAACCAGCCTCCGCCAGATCCAAGAGCACCCCCATCCCAGACAAGCTTCCACATTGTCCTGGGTTCTGGGCTTCCTACCCTGCTTTTCTTTTTCTTTTTTCTTTTCTTTTCTTTTTCTTTTTTTTAAGATTTTACTTATTTATATGACAGACACAGCGAGAGAGAGAACACAAGTGGGGGGAGTGGGAGAGGGAGAAGTAAAGCTTCCCACTGAGCCGGGAGACCAACCCATGTCTCAATCCCAGGACCCTAAGGATCATGACCTGAGCCGAAGGCAGCCGCTTAACAACTGAGCCACCCAGGCACCCCTCCCCCCATATTCTGTTTCCAACTCTCCTTCCCCCACCCTCAATGGAGCTTCCTTAATTTCCCAAAAGTCTGACCTCACCCTGAGAGCCCCCTTATATTTGCCAAGTGCAGGCAAAGCCTTCCAAATCATTTTCCATTTACTAGAATGTTCTTTTCACCAATTTTTTTTCTCCTCAAAAGGAACTTGTCTCTCCTGCTGGAAAAAAGACAAATTCTTTCAGTCAAAAGGTTAGTGACCGTGATCCTCAGAAATTATACCCAACAAAGAGATTCATGAGTGAACAGGAATGTCCCAGAATTGCCACAGTGACACATAGGGCAGGGGGTGGGGGGTTTGCTTCTGTGGTTTGTGTGCACAGATGAAGTCCCATCAACAGATAGAAAAATTGTGGGTTTCACCAGCTGACACATGGAAGGGCAGGAAACCAACTGCCTCCTCTCTGGAGCTCCTGGACCCTTACTGGATTTCTCCAGGGGGCTTCCAGGAGGTATTTCCCATGCTCTCTGCCCTCATTGACCCACTCCCAGTACACACCTTGCAGTCCGCCTAGGACCAAGGCCCACTTGTACCATTGGAATGGCCTCTAATGTGATTGCCAACACTGCCCAAACCACTTCTGCCCTAAGGCACCCATCCCAGTGGTCACCTCCCTTGTGCCACCAGCATCACACTGACTTGGACACCCAGCTCAGCTCTGATTGCCCCGCATCTGGCCTGTAGCTTTGATTTCCCAGAAGCCGTTGCCACCTCCTTAGCGACTGTCAAACAAAGCTGGACAGGAGTGAAAGCAGTAAAAACAGATTCTGTTCCGTGACTACTGAGGGTTGGGAAAATTGCTAAGCTCTGTTCCAATTTGTGCAAAGGTGACTGGGTGTTTTAAAGGAAAGATGAGGGAGGTGGAAGGGGAGAGGCTGGGAGATTATCCTTCCTAACAATGACTTTGCAAAAGGAATGGCTCTTAGGACCCTGGGAAAGCCACTCCTGACTTGTAGCAGATACCTGAACATCTGACAAGGACAGAAGAAGGAATTCTAATCTCCTTTTAGTAAATGGTCTAAAAAAGAGAGGTTAGAGCCTATGCCAGGTTCTGACTAGAACAGTGTAAGTTCTTTTTTTGACAGCCCTGAGTTTTCCAAGAAGGACCTCAAAAGGGGGCTGGATCAACCCAGAGACTCCTCCATAGGCTTCTAGAAGCCCTGCTGGGGTTGGTCAGGTCTCTTAGTGCTGGGCAAGGTAGGGGGGTGGGGGTTGGACAGAGTCATCATGTGCCAAAACATCTTGCAATTCTCAGTACCCGTTGCCCTGATCCTCCCCCTTAAGCTACTGACCTTGCCTTTGCTACTTGCCTACATGACTCCAACCTCCGTTCCTGCCCACAAGCTGCCAACACCACCACCGATTGCCAACTTATGTGTCTGTCTCTGCTATGGCCTATCTGCTGCTGGCAGGGGAAGAACTCCACTTTCTCTTTTGCTACAACCCTCCCAGCTTTTCCACCCAGAGCACTAACCTTGCCCAGTGTCACCAGGAGGCATCACCCTGGGCAGAGAGCCACTGCTCATATCCCACCCAAGGCCCCATGTCTGAGTTCAGAGAGGCCGAATAGCTTCTTCCCCATTGTCACCTTTCTCCCTGGAATATAATCCACCTACAGTTGGGATTATGAGTATCCATTCATCCCACCATCACTCCACCCCACCCCACCCCCACCAAATATGCTCGAATAAATTCTATCCCAAGTGAGAGCAGAGTTATCAAATTATTTCCCCTGGTGCTCTCAGACTTATGTAGATAAACAGCTCTAATGCAGCAGGTTTTGTTTTTTTTTTTTTTCTATTTTACAATGTAATCCGATGTGGATGTTATCTTTGAATCCTTCCCCTCATCAAGAGGCAGCTAGGGCATTTGAAGCTCTCCCTCTGGGAAGTGATGGAGGATATAGCAGAACAAAGAGTCCATTCTTAGCTTTTGAGTTTCAAAATAGACCTTGAAATTCATGGCCAAGGCCATATTTGAGGTTGGGGGGCGGAACAGGAGGAGGAAGGCAAGGGTAGAAGGATGTTGAATTTTAAAATCTAAGTCATGAAAGATTCAGTGCATAAAATTTATGTCTCAATAAATTCAGAAGAATGTACAATAAATTAAGAGGAGTTTTTCTAGCCCCAGGATTTCGAGGAGAGCAGGGAAGCTTAGTGCTGGTGTGGCTCTGAGAAGGGGACCTTCTTCCTGCCACCCTCATCTGTCCCTTCCCAAGAACGGAATAACAGTGGACTCCATAAAGGCTCACAGAGGGCACAAGAGCAGAGAAGACCAGAAGTGGATGCCCTAGGGGGCTCATAGAAGCTCAAGCTCTGGGCCCCTGACTTCCAAGGCGCTATACCTGATTTTAGAGTAGTAAAATCTACTGAGAGGGCCCCTGAAATGGTGTATGCTCTAGGATCTGTCCCTAAAGGGCCACCGAGCAGACCCAGGGAAAGCAGCAGGCCTGGGAGGACCTGACCCTGCCATCCAAAGAAACCCAGGCAGCCTATTTGAAGATAAAACCACAAGGAGCAGAGTGATTCATCCTCACTGAGGCCCCAAGCAACCCACCAGCCAACTGAAGTTGTAGAGTGATCCCAGCCAAGACCAGCAGAAGAACTGCCATGCCCGGCCCACAGAAGCCTGAGCAAATAAAATGGTGGTTGTTATAAGCCACAAAACTTGAGCATGGTTTATTACACAGCAATAGATAGCTGATAAAGGGAATTTGGACAGAACATTTATTGGTAAAAAGAAATTTTTTAAAAATAATAGTTTCTGTAGCATGAGCCTTCTGTTTTTAAAGATGTGTATACCCATGTATTCTGAGGGTATGCAGAGAAAATGTCTGGAAGATCACACAAGAGACTGGCCAGTGGTTGCAAAAGGGGGCTATGGGAGAAGAGAGGACACTTTCCATAGGTTTAGGCATTTACAAATGTGAGTTACATTTAAATAAAAGGAAATTCACTGAATACTTGGCTATGTACCAGGCACTGCACTAGGCATTAGGGTCCAAAATGAGCTAGGCATTGTCCCTGCCCTCAGGAAATTCCCAGCCTGAGTGTGGCAACATGCAAACAGTGGAACCATGCAGACACTATGATAGCAATTTGGGAGTTGGGGGGCAGGCAAAAGAAGCAAATGACCAATGCCAAGGGGCAGGGTGGGAAATGATAACACTGGGACAGGCTGAAAAAGTTCACAGCAGAGACTAAAAAATGGCTAAACTCAGAGAAGTTTAACAAAGTTGAACAAACTCAGAGAAGGCCTGAGCATTGGGCAGGAGGTGGGGATGGCACTTCCCTCTCTGGGCTTCAGATCTTCATTCCAAAATGAGGGAATTAGGCTAAGTAATCTTGGACCCGTTTCTAGTTCTGAAGCTATAGACCTTTACCGTCTCTCTCTCTACACAGGTAGCATACAGTACAAATTACAGAACTAATACCATTTTTAGTGGGGGCTCAACATGTGGACAGAACTAGAAATCAGGTCTCAGGGATGTGAGCTTCTTACACAGACTTACCCAGGCAAATACTAGTTTGTGCTTCCATGAATCAGATGACATATGTGCAGATTTCCAATGTCAGGTATAGTCCAGGAAAAGTTTTCCCTCTGCCATTTCTCTCATCTCAAGTTCTCAGCTAACACTCTGTAACAAAAGACAAATTAACAAGAGAAAAACAAACAGAACTTTATTACATGCATATCTCAGGCATACATGGGAGAAACTCAGGGCTGAATAACTCAAAAAAATCGCTTAGAACTCAGGCTTATGTAGCATCTTCAACAAAGAACAATACATTTCTAGAGAAATGGCAGCACACAAAAAAGTGTTTTCAGGTTTCCAAGGATAGAAAACTGTGAAAACAAATAAATGAGGGAAATTAATGGAGTAAGGTTTTTTTGAAGATTATTCTGGTGCCATCTCTGGGCTGGTAAGAGTCTAAAGTAAAGGAAAATTTATATCCTGTCTTTAGGCAGAAAGGGCAAAGGTATACAGAACTATCCCTGCATTTCCATTTTCTTTTTTTTTTTTTTAAGATTTTATTTATTTATTTGAGAAAGAGAGAATGAGTGAGAGAGAGAGAGAGAGAGAGAGAGAGCATGAGAAGGGGCAGGGTCAGAGGGAGAAGCAGACTCCCTGTCAAGCAGGGATTCTGATGCCGGACTCGATCCTGGGACTCCAGGATCATGAACTGAGCCGAAGGCAGTTGCTTAACCAAATGAGCCACTCAGGCACCTGCATTTCCATTTTCTTAGTTGCCTTCACTCCAAAATAATTCTTACATTAAAAAGGCATCTTTTAGGATTACATATTCTGGGGTCCATCACAAGTTATATGGACCAGGCATCCATCTGCAGATGGAATCACTGAAAAAGTTGGGATTTATGAAACAAAAGGTGATGTCTTATCCTCGTACCCAAGTAAGTTCCTAGAAATTGTCCAACCCTTGAATTCAGCTCAGGTCATGGTCTCAAGTTCATAAGATAGAGCCCTGTGTTGGGCTCCATGCTCAGCAGGGAGTCTGCTTGACTTTCTCTCCCTCTCCTTCTTCCACCTTCCCCCCAGCTCTCACTCTCTCTCTCTCTAGAAAAAACAAATAAGTTAAAAATAAATTAAAATTTTTTAAAAATCTGGATCCAGATGTGTGATCTTGGGCAACCTCTTCTCTCTCAAATCAACTGTTCTCTGTTTCTCCATTTACATGTAATTCAAATGTAACTAAGCCTCCTTGGACCTACCCAACACTTAAAATCAATCTCACACATAATCACATTAATATATGCACACATACATATACAACATGTGTACAACACACATTCAACTGCAAAGGCAAAGATGAGTAGTGTGTGTTTTTCCTTAAAGTTTGGAGGAGGGAATTATAGTGTCTATCATGGAGAAAACTTCCCCAAAAATCTTGGCTCTGTAGGGGAGGAAAAAAAATTTTCCTTTACACTTCTGAGTTCCTGGCTGAGATCCCTAAATGAAAGATTAACTAGAGGAAAAAGCCACCAAAGAGTTAGCTGTAGACTTCAGGATTAAATACCATCTTAACAGGGAAAGGGGAGAGGGGACGTAGGCGTCTTAGGGGAGAATGAGTGATTTTTCAGGAAAGCTGAATGGGCCCTTAGAAGAATACAGGGAGATGCGATAGCTTTTTCCGTATGGAGGTGTCACTTCCAGTCTCCTCTCCTATGGTAAGAGTCTGTTTCATCCTTCAAGTGCCTATAGTTCAAAATAAGCACTCTGCCAAAGCAGCGTATTTGGGGCCAGCAGGTCCTGAACTCCCACCATCATTTATTGGGGTAGCATGTTATGCTGGCCTTCAGCTCCTTTCTCAAACTTCTCCCCTTCTGCAGTCCACGAGTTTCCTCTCTCCATCTCTTTCTCTGTTTCTCTCTCTCTCTCGGTCTCATCTCCCAGCCTCTCTCCATCCTCTCAGCTACTGAAACCCCTCAAGCCTTACCCCCCAGGTCCGGCTATCCCTTTGCTCAGAATACCAGTGGCTCTACCCGGCACCCTCCTTGGAGGATTCTCTGTAACGGATTGTTGAATTACTTCTGGTTTCAAAAACCAGAGGAAGAACACAGACCCTACCAAGTCATTGAGAGGATTAAATGAGATAAGTATGTCAAGCACCCTGCACAGAGTGGCAAATACATGTTTTGCCTTCCTTTCTCCTGGACAGTAACTGGGAGATCAAAGTAGAAAATGGGACAATAAAGCAAGCAGCCCTAAAGAGAACTGTTAATCACTGAAAACCAGAATTCACACTGAGATTTTGGTGTATGTGACCTTGAGCCCCCCTCCCTCTACCACATCTTTCTAAAGTCCCCACTATCTCCCTTCACCCAGTCACCCCATTGTCTTCAGGTGTTACTTCTTGTGGCCACTTTCCTGTTCTCTTACCCTGTTAAGACTACCTGACTCTTGCCCTGTTCTCAGCTATCTCCCAGTGGGTGTCCATGGACTTCCCTAAGTGAGCAGGTGAGTTACAGATAAAGGACCGACTCTCCCTCCTGCTGCCTTGGAATGCCTTCTACATTCTACTCGGGAGCCATAGATTGTTCCAGTCCTGAGCAGTGAAACCCAGCTACCCCCAGGTCTGCCTCCAAACGTGCGGTTTGGCAACTTTTAAAAAACCGAAGCATTCCTCTACTACCATGTGACCCAGCCCTTCCACTCAGAGTGTTACCCAAGAGAAATGAGAGGATATGTTTACACAAGGACTTATACACAAATGTGCATAGCAACTTGATTTGTGGTAACCAAAATCTGAGAATAACCTAAATGCCTACCAACAAGAGAAAGGACAGACTACAGTCACTCCACATGATGGAACCGGCAATGGAAAGGAATGAAGGGCCAGGCTGAGAAGCCACTCAGATGAAGCTCAGAAACATCGTGCGGAGAAAAGAAGGCCACCCCAAAAGTATACATGCCAGATGCATCCATTTATATGAACTTCTAGAGAAGGCAAAAGGAATCTGTGGGGACAGATGAGGGATCAGCAGGGGCGGGGGATCAGAGGTGGGGGAGGGAGACTGAAGGAGGGGGCCTGAGGGAGGAGGGTGACTGCAAAGCATCAGGAAGAAACGTTGGGGGTTGATGGAAAAGTTTCATAACTTGATCACGGTGGTCCTTCCCCGCGTGTATACACTGTCAAAACTCATCAAACTGTACGCTTGAAATGGGTGCATTTTGTCATGCGCAAAGTGTCCTCAGTGAAGCTGAGGTCTTAAAAAACACTCTGTTTCAGGGGCACCTGGGTGGCTCAGTGGGTTAAGCCTCTGCCTTTGGCTCAGGTCATGATCCCAGAGTCCTGGAATCGAGCCCCACATGGGGCTCTCTGCTCAGCGGTGAGCCTGCTTCCTCCTCTCTCTCTGCTTGCCTCTCTGCCTACTTGTGATCTCTGCCTGTCAAATAAATAAATAAAATCTTTAAAAAAAAAAAAACAAACACACATTCTGTTTCAGCAGGGCTCTCAGTGGCGGGCTCTAAAGAGAACAACTGGAATGTAACAGCTGGGAGAAGGAGCCGTCCCTGTAACCTAAGGAAAGCCATTTCCAGTTCTATGGGGGGGGGGGGGTCTGCAGTATGCTCCTCAGAAGGCTTTGTCACCTAGGGTCCAGTTTCCTAATTCAGTTCACCATGCCAAAGTTCATCCTGCTGTGGGCTGAGAGCAGGCCAGAACTATTTCAGGCCCAAGGGCAACATCCTTGAGAAGTTCTATCTGGAAAGAGTAGGAGATCACCATGGCAACCTGTCCCAGGCCCAGCCCTGGCAGGGCTCCAAAGCACACAAATAAAGCCATAGGAATGTGGAGCGGGGCTGGGGCAGGGCAACTAGGAAGTTGCCAAGTTTCCATGAAAATCAACTGTGGGAGGCCTCAGCCTCGAGAAGGTGTCAGTAGGGAATCTGGGGTCCAGATAGGATCAGCCCAGGGAAATGTAACACATTCATACATACATGCATGCGTGCACACACACACACACACACACACACCCTGCTTGGAGGGCAGCAGTACTGTTTCTTTTTGTTTTTGTTTATAAAGAATTTATTTATTTGACAGACAGAGAGTGAGAGAAGGAGAGAGAGCACAAGCAGGGGGAGCAGCAGAGGGAGAGGGGGAAGAGAATCCCTGCTCAGCAGGGAGCCCAGTACCAGGACCCTGAGATCATGACCAGAGCCATAGGCAGAGGCTTAACCTACTGAGCCACCCAGGTGCCCCTGCAGTACTGCTTCTTGAAAAAGAGACCCAATAAATAAAACCACTGGCTTCTGAGCCTGATCACAGTGATTCCAGTGCCCTAGGTCACTTCCTGGTAATCTCAGCGAGTTTCTGAACTGGTTACCCACACGGCCCACTCCCTGCCTCAGGCCTCCTTGGCTCACCTTCTCCACGAGACCTCCCCTGATCACCTTAAATCAAACGGCAGCCTCCCCTCCATCCCCTACTCCTGCTCTGCTTTCTTTTTCTCCAGGGCACTAAGCACCACTTGACATAACCATGGTTTACTTTATCTGGTTTGTTGCCTTGTGAATGTCAGCTCCGGGTGGGGAGGTGGGAGGGTGGGGACTGTCTAGCCTCTCTAATGCCCAGGACGGTGCCTGGCCCGTGGCAGGTACACAAGGAATATTATAGAGTAAATGTGTGCAGTTCTCTGAAGATGAGTTTTCTCATCAGCAAAACGGAGATAGTTCTACCTCCATGAGGTTCATGTGAAGGTAAAAGGGTTTTGGGCTGTAGGTCAAACACCTTAGTGGGGGCACTAGTATGGTTCACAGTTACAGCTTTCCTTCGGTGAGATGTCATCATGAACGGGCTTCACATTATCACCCCTTAGCCCTTTGGTCTTTATTTAAGAACACCTTTCACTGGGTCTTACCTTGCCTCCCTGAACCCTGAGCCCAAGCGCTTACCTCTGTCCTAGTTCTACAAAACCGCTCTTTGGTAAAGACAAGGGAACCAGAGATTGGGTCCTGTCTCCAAATATTTGTTAGGAAACTGAGTAAGTGAACTAATCCATTCCTAGGAAAGCAAGCTCTTAAAAATAGAAAGGCAATTTGAACAGGCAGGCAATGTGTCACCTATTAAAAAAAAAAGAGAACAGGTATTTCTCGTATCTGTAACACGTGCCAGATGCCGGGTTAGGCACCTGACATGCCTTATGTTATTTTACCCTTGTGTCAACCTTACCAGGAAGGTATCTAAGAAGGAAGAAATTGAAGTAAGAGGCTATGACGCCAGCCTGAGACCTCAGAGCACTCAGCACTGGGGCAGGAACAAAAGCCAGAGTTGCTCAAGCCCCAGAGCCTGGGTTCTTCCTGTAGCCTACCCCACCTTCTTTGAAACTTCCCTTGATAAGAGGTCTCTCTGCCAAGCTAGGGAGTCTGGATATTTTCTGCAGGCAATTCTAAAAATAAAAAAGCTACTGAGGGGAGATATATGAGAACTCCTAGGAAGGAAAAATTAATTTTGCCTGCAATAAATCAGAGAAGTTACAGAGCAGAGCTGCCAGGGACTTGTATTTCTTTGTGGGGGCTGTCACTGGCGTTGGGTTCCAACACAAGGCAATGAACAGCCCTCTCTCCTCACACAAGTCTTCCATCTTGTCCTATTTTCAGCAGATCTTCCTTTGGGATTTTTATCTATAGCCTTGTGCATGATTTCATTGCCAGAATTCAGCACGTTCTGGCAACAGCTACTTTCTGAGGGGCCGGGACCACCCGTGTTACATACCTGTAAGAAAAAGCAGAAAGCAGGGACTCTGAACCAACTCTTCATGTTCTACAACTTCAGGCAGGGAGCTTGACGTCAGCCACGGTGAAAGTCTTCACTCCCCAGAAACTGACAACTTCTACAAATTGAGGTTTTGTCCTCCTGCTCTAGAGAGCCAGTTGTGAAACACGGCACCAACAGGTGACTGGCACAGCTATTGTCAAAGGAGTCCGAAAACTTGAGTTGTAGCTTCATGTCATTCACTAACTCACTGTAAAGCTTACAAAGTCATTTCACTTCTCTCAACCTCAATTTCTTTATCAATTAAATAAATGCAGGGAGATTGAGCAGATTAAAAAAACAGACCTCCTTAGCAATCTGTCAAGCAATTTTCAATAATTAAAAAAAAAAAGAGGGGGGGAACACCAAGGTGACTCAATCAGTTAAACGTCTGCCTTCGGCTCAGGTCATGATGCTGAGATCTTGGAATCAAGTTCCACAGGCTCCCTGCTCAGTGAGGAGCCTGCTTCTCCCCCTGCCTCTGCCCCTCTCCCAGCTCAAGCTCTCAATCTGTGTGTGTGTGTGTGTGTGTGTGTGTCTCAAATAAATTTTAAAAATATTTCAAAAGAGAAAAGAGAAGAGAACCATTCATTAATCCCCTGAGAAGCCCAAACAAGTTAACGTAATGAATAAATTGTGTCTAGCGGTGAAAATCTTTCAAAATCTGAAACTGGAGGGAAGAGCAATTAAAGCAGTCAGCCCTCCGTTGCCTTCAGCCCAATGTGCAGAGCACCTGAAATGAGGCAGTCTCTGCCAGACATTGGCACTATCATGCTGAAGAAGCCCCAGTCTGCCAACCCCCACCCCCACCCTGGGAACTTACAGGGGAGGCAGGCAGAAAGACAAGCAGGCATGCATCGTCATAAATGGAATCTGGGACTCTGATGGGGTCAGAACCAGGCTTTATGATGGCATACAGCAGAGGCACTATCCAAGTTGGAGAGCTGAGCATGGCTTGGGAGAAGGAACATCTAATGGGAATTAGGTCCAGAGGTTGAACATCTTAGGAACGTTGGGGATTTGCAAGTCGTCAAGACTAGCTGGAAAGCTTGGTACAAGTCATTCCTGGAACATTGCGTAGAGCCTTTGGTATCAGGGAAAAGAGTTCAGAATTTATCTTTAAGGGGAGTAACTTGAGCTTTCAAAAGCTCATTCAGGCTGTTATGTGGAAAATAAATGGAAAGGAAGCAACGTTGGAAGCTGGGAGACCTCTTGTAGCAAATGAGAGTCTGGGGACTAAGTGAATGGATTAGGGCCTCATGATACTGTGATTTATAGTAAGAAATTCGTATTTGGTCTTTGTCCCCAATCCCTGACACAGGGCTACCAAAACCCTTATAAATTCCTAAGTGAAAAGAACGCTAGGAGCATCTTTTATTTTACTCTAAGTGGGCTCCTGATGGTTCTGGGTAGGAGTTGCTCACCAAAAAGACCAAGCCATCATTCAAAGCTTAGAATTTCCAGCTACCCACCTCAGCCACCACTTCTCCAGACAAGGGATACGGGCTGAAATGGAGTTAATAATTGATCGTGGGGCGCCTGGGTGGCTCAGTGGGTTAAAGCCTCTGCCTTCGGCTCAGGTCATGATCCCAGGGTCCTGGAATCGAGTCCCGCATCAGGCTCTCTGCTCAGCAGGGAGCCTGCTTCCTCCTCTCTCTCTGGCTGCTTCTCTGCCTACGTGTGATCTCCATCAAATAAATAAATAAAATCTTTATAAAAAAAATAATAATAATAATTGATCGTGCCTGTGTGTGGAAGCCTCCATGAGACCCCAGTAGCAGAGGATTTGGAGAGCTTCCAAGTGGGTGAACTCTCCCACCTGCATAGGGACAGACGCTCCAGTGCTCCGGATCCTCCCAGACCTCACCCTATGTATTTTTTCATGTGGCTGTTCATCTATATCCTTTATCATATCCTTTAAAAACTGGTAAGTGTTTTCTTAACTTCTGTGAGGTATTCTAGCAAAAACCAAATCCAAGGAGAAAGAAGTCATGCAAACATCCAATCTGTAGCCAGGTCAGACAGAAGATGTAGGTAACTTGGGGACTTACACTTTGGGGTGGCATTTGAAGTGGGGGGTAGTCCCTTGGGACTGAACTCTTAACCTGTGGGATCTGACACGATCTCTAGGTAGACAGTCTCATAAGTGAGGTAAACTGTAGGATACCCAGCTTGTGTCACAGAGTTGCTTGGTGTTGGAAAAAACCCCACACATTCTTGACCAGAAGTGTCAGAAGTGTTCTCTGCGAAAGCAAAGGTTTCAGGTTTTTCCAATACAGGGCTTTCTGCTTTTTGGGTGTTCATTTTCTTTGGCGGGGGTTCTCATGTCTATGTAAACGTCTGTGTGCTTTTCTTGTTCGTCTGTCTTGGTCAATTTAATTCTCCGATCCAGTCAGAAACCCAAATAGAATGGGGCAAAGCTTTGTCTCCCCTACAGAGCCTTTAGAGCTCCAGACCTGATTTTTATTTATTTATTTTTTAAAATAGTTTCCACACTCAATGTGGGACTCAAACTTGGGACCCTGAGATCAAGAGGCACATGCTATACTGACTGAGCCAGCCAGAGGCCCTGATGATTTTTACCTCTGTATTCTGCCAATTGTCTTCTCAATTTAAAGGTCTTTGTCTTAAGACAATCCAAAATAATAGGTGGGGAGGGCTGGGGTAAGGAAGGAATTGCCCTTAATGTCCTCCTTGCTGGTAGACTTATTCCCTTGAACTGTCAGGTAATTCTTACAGAAAATCCTCTTGAAAGACCTGACCCTTTCTTGAAGGACTTTGCTAAAAAGGGCAAAAAATCACAGAAATTAAACAGAAAATTAAACAGAAACTAAGAGTGTTAAAATGACATCAAGAGCCCACAGAATCTGTGTGAAACTAAAAAAATAAAAAATAAAAAAATAAAAATTCAAGATTAAGCATCCAAGATAAATATCTAAAACCAAAACCCTGGCCTCAGGAAGAAACTGCTGTTTCTGTTGCCGCCATGTTGCCTCAGGCCATCATTGGCTCTGTGGCCAGCATCTCTGTTTGACTCCAACCACTACTGTGCCAGTTAATGCTGTCCCTTCCAGTCAAGAACTCAAGTCAACTTGCAACTACGGCAGCCCTGAAAGCCATTCACCTCTGCCCACCCTTGCCAGGAAAATGGTGTCCACTCCAAGCCTTCTTCCTCAGATCCCTCCCTTCTGAATCAAAGTCTCACATGACTGGGTCTCACTGGCACAGAATAGTTCACAGGCCTTGAAGCCTTACCACAAAAAGACATGGGAAATACCTTTCCGGGTGCCCCCTTGGGGAAATGGGACTCATGGGGCTGGAAATTCCCCACACAGTGAAACGTGCTGAGAAGCCAGAAAACAAAGCATCTAAAACAAGGTTTATATGGGGGCACTCAAGGGAGCAATCCTGTAGATGATGAACATGTATATCTGTAGTTCAGGAAAGCCAGGGAGCATAGAGATGGTGTCATGGGTTCAATTGTGTCCCTTATCCCCATATTCATATGTTGATGCCCTAACCTCTAGTACCTCCTTACAAATGTGTCCTTATTTGAAGATGAGGTGATCAGGTTAAAATGAGATAATTAGGGTGGCCCTAATCTAATATGACTGGTGTCTTAATAAAAAGGGGAAATTTCGACACAGGAGGAAGACCATATAAAATGAAGGCAGAGATCTACAAGCCAAGGAGCAACAAAGATAGCCAGTGAGCCACCAGAAGCTAGGAGAGAAGGACAGACTTTTCCTCACAACCCTCAGAAGGAACCAACCCCTCCATCTTAGACTTTGAGCTTCCAGAATACAAGACAACAAATTTCTGTTGTTTGAGCCACCCAGTCTGGTGTTTTGTTATTGCAGCCCTAGGAAACAAATACAGATTGTAGCGATGCAAAAGCATAGAACAGGGAAGCCCAGGGAGGACCAGTATCTGGGGGACGTAGTGAAGAGAAACCAGCTCTTCCTTTGCGATTAAGAGGAGGAAAAGCTGGGCGTGGATTGTCTGAGACTGGATTCCTCCGAAGAGGATGCCTGTGCAGGGATTTACTAGGAAACATTCCCGGGAATAACCCTCAGGAAGGAAAGGGGCAGAGCAAAAGTGCCATGACAGCAAAGGGTCCTGAAGGGCAACTCGATGTCCCTCTTATGCCTTAGTGTTGTCCCAGTCTGAGGGTAAGCTTGCTGGAGTAGCTATTCTCCCAGGCCGCAAGTCAGAGGTTAAGGGCTGCCCTTTGGAAGTGGGGGGTGAGGTTAAATTTCTAGCCACTTCTGGTTCTCTGCCGCAAAGGACTTTGGGTAGCCCGAGGGCAGTCCTCAGGCAGAGACAGGGGTGCTGGCTGGGCAGTGGAAGCACAGGGGGAGTTGGTGTGCCCCCAGGCCATGGAAGAGTCCAAGGCTACACAGATACGGGTTGGGAGACCATTAAGACGTTGACACACGAGAGGTTCTAGATCCCCTTCTGTTCTAATGAAGGGGGTTTAAAGTATAAAAGAGAAAACGGATCAGGAAACCACAGAATGATCACCAGGCAACACTGAAGACCCAGCTGCGAGAGACCGTGACCTTGTTATGGCAACAAACACCAACAGCAAGCAGGTGTGACAGGATAACCGGGAAAAGAGGAACTTAGAACAGAGAAAGTGAATAGACCCAGAGCGGCCCAGTGTCTGGCAGTTTTAACCAATCTGAAGAACAGGTCTAATGGGAACAACTGGGTGGGAAAACTGGGAAGGGTGTGAAGGCGTGGTGCGCATTTGAGAGTTAAGAAAGGAGTCCTGGGGAGTCAAGGTCCAGTGTGTGGCCACGGCAGGGGGTACCTTAGGTGGAGCAGAAGTGATGGTCACTGGAGTTGAGGAGGTCAAAGAACTAACAGGCCACCCTTGCCACGTCACTGGCTGCCTGTGCTGCCCACTCCTTCTCATCTCTCCTCCCCCCACAGAAGCCCCGGGACCAGAGCAAGAACCCAGGACCGGGTCACAACCATGTCACGCCAGCCTCAACTGCAGCAAAGATGACACATGACTTAGAAACTTCATTATGTAACTCAAAGACTTTATTATTTAGCTTTACTATTTAGCTCACAGGAACTCAGACTCTACAAGACTGAAGACAGAAGTAATTTAAGAAACATCCACAGCAGTGATGGGTCTGGTTTCTTTGAAAAGTATCCCAGAGGTGTTAACCGTCCTTTCAAGATGCAAGATGGCCAAGAAGCAACAGACTGTCTCCTTGGTTTAGCCATTGGACTTGAGTATGGAGAGAATGCTGAAAACTACAAGGACTTGGTACCAGATAATGCAAAATATATCGACAGTGAACAAAAAATGTAGAATCAGGGGTGCCTCGGTGGCTCAGTGGGTTAAAGCTTCTGCCTTCTGCTCAGGTCATGATCCCAGGGTCCTGGGATCAAGCCCCGCATCGGGCTCTCTGCTAAGTGGGGAGCCTGCTTCTCTCTCTCTCTCTCTGCTTGCCTCTCTGCCTACTTGTGATCTCTGTCTGTCAAATAAATAAATAAAATCTTTTAAAATAAAAAAATTAAAATGCAGAACCATCGATCAGTCTGGATGTAAATAACCCAGGTTTTCAGGCTGATATGATGGTTTTGGCTAAACTTCTTCGGGAAGTCATGGTGAAGACTCGGTCATGCTTAAGGCAATTTGTATTTTTGTCCAAGAGCTCCTGGAGCATCTTAGAGGTCCTGGAGGGAGGATGCAGTTACCAAAGCAAATCAAACAAAAGGTGGGCTTTGTCTGGTGCCTTCATCAAGAATATCTCAGAACAGGAGATCCAATCTTAAAGAAGCGGCTCAAATTCCACCATTGCCACACATTAAGGAGCTCAGGCCAAGGGCAGTGGCGGGGGTGGGGGCACAGAGCAAGACTGGGGAGACTGGGGAAAGCCGGAGGTTGAACACTGTTAGGAGTTCAACTTCTCACCTGCTTCATACAACCAGGAATCACATACGCTCTAGCATATGCCTGGAAATCGAATGCCACATTTTCAAGGGAGGTTACCCAAAAAATTGATGATGTTCTAGGGATATACCATCATTGCTTTTTCTTTAATAAAGTTCAGGAAAGTGTGGAAAAAGAAATGGAACAGGAGCCCCTGGGGGGCTCAGTTGGTTAGGTTTCTGACTTTTGATTTCGGCTTAGGTCACGCTCTCAGGGTCCCAAGTTCAAGCCCCACGTCTCCCTCTCTTTCTGCCCCTCCCCCAGCTCACACTTTCACACTCTCTAAAATAAGTCAATAAATCTTAAAATGATAGAAAAAGGAACAAACAGGGCGGATGTGGGCTGGGTCATTGGCGTGAACACTGAAGACTCGGAGGAAGGCTGAGAGCCAGGTGCACAGCACAGCAACACTAAGGGGAATAATCATCACTAACATTTACTGAGTGCTCCCCACGGGCCAGTGCTGTGCTGAGTGCCCCACATGTCTCTATCCCATATCGCCTTCCTTCTCTTCCTTCGGATCTCAGCTTAAGTGTCCCCTCCCGTCTAGACCCCCTCCCCAACATTTGCCCTCTCTATTCTCTACCTCAAGTCCTTCTTAGAATATACATCAATTTATAATTATCTTAGACTGTTTACTTTCTAGCCAAATGAGTGTTGGATGCCAATAACCACTCGACAAGACAGTTGCTATTACTATCCCATTTTCCACCTAAGAAAATAGAAGCTCAGGGGCACTTGGGTGGTTCAATCAGTTGAGAGTCTGCCTTCAGCTCAGGTCATGATCTTGGGGTCCTGGTATATGGTCCTGCATCGGGCTCCCTGCTCAGTGGGGTGATCTCCTTCTCCCTCTCCCTCTGCAGCTCCCCCTGTTTGTGCTCTCTCTCTCTTGCTCTCTCAAATAAATGAATAAAATCTTAAAGAAAAAAAAATTGAAGCTCAGATATTAAGTTGCCCACGATCACATAGCTACATAGTGGCACACCCGAGGCTGGAGCCCAGGAATACGTGACTTCATAAGCCTACATTCTTGATGATTCCGGCTCCAAA
The DNA here is from genome assembly GCF_020171115.1 of Neogale vison. Lineage (NCBI taxonomy): Eukaryota > Metazoa > Chordata > Mammalia > Carnivora > Mustelidae > Neogale > Neogale vison. The sequence goes on along the minus strand of NC_058092.1, from coordinate 17,651,510 downwards.
AGATCAGCAGTGAGCAAGTGGAGATAACCAGGAAGAGGGGAGAGGACGGAGCCGAGCTGGCCGAGCTGGGCATACTGGGTGATACAGTAGTTATAGGAACAAGGCCTTCGTGCTAGAAATGGGTCAGAAGTAGCCCTCAGGAGGAAAGAGGTCTCCTAACCCACCTCCTGCCCCCAGGTGTTGGAGAAGCCGGCAATGAGGGCAATCCTTTTGAAAGAGCTGCAGGGAAAACTTTTAGAGGGGCAGTCAAAACCCCACAGCTTAAAGGTTAAGTACCTGCCAAGCTAGACCCGGCTTCCTTTCGTGATTTCACAACACTCCACTGGGAGCAATCCATATTTTATTTCCCAAATGCATCTTGTATATTTCTCCCTCCAAGACTTGGAAGCTTGTCATTCTTCCCACCCCCAAATATATTCCCCATCTCTTCTTCACTCCCTCCTCTGCTGCGAGTCTACCTAATTTTCAAGCCATGGCCCAGGTTCAATTCCTCCACTCGCCCTCTCCGAAAGGCACCAGCCTCAATCAGCCTTGTGACTCTTTATATTCTCAGAATGCCACCTAGCCTGTGCCACTGACAGAGACCAACCAGCCTTCCCGGCGTCCCCGCAGCACTGAGCGGCATATTGCTTCCCACAGATCCATTTTCTGGCTGATACCTGGCTGTGGAGGAAAGGGAAAATGAGTCGGCAATGCATAGCTGGCTATTAATTGGAAGACCAAGGCACTTATCACCCCATATCTAGCTTCTAGCAGCCTCCCATAGGCCCCACTAAGTTTCTGCCTATTTGATTCTGAATTATAATTTGAAGCCATTTATCAGTTTTGCACAGCAAACTTCGAAGGAGTTCAGCAGGCCTCCAGAGACACTGTTCTCAGATTAATACCAAGCTAACAACCTAGCTGGGTGTATTAGTAAACTGTGTAGTTTGCCAGCTAATATCAAGTCAAAAACAGAAGCAAGCAAGAGGAAGATCAGGGGCTGCTGCTCAACAGGGACCATTTCCCAAGAAAACTTCTGAGACACTGAAGTGCAAAGATCCAGAACTAAATAAATTTCTGCTTAGCCATCCTGAGTCTGTTCCTGACAAAGTTTAGAAGAAGCAAAGCAGCTATAAATCTTTCTCTGTGGAAGTTTTAAGACACAGTGCAGCATGGTAACGCCTATCCACAAAGAAAATAATTCACAAACACAAAGGGCAATTAGTAAAGAATGTGAAGACATGATTCTTTTTCCAGTTCTGCCCTGGATGATGTCCGTTCCTTTCCCTCTCTGGATCTCAGTTTCCACACCTGAAAAATGAGGAAGTTGAGCCATATACCTCCAAGGGACCTTCCAACCATAAAATCTGTTAACTGCTTTCTGCTCTCTTTATTACAAAACATCCAATTATTCATTAAAAATTATCAATCATAGGCTATCCTCAGGGCCACCACATATAACTGTCCAGGTTGTACACTGAGCAAATCCAGAGGTCACCATTCATATTATAGTCTGTGTAAACTGTACCCTTGTGTTGGGTGGTGCACAACCTAAACCATACATCACAACCTTGATTACGCTCTTCAATCTTGTAAATATTTAATGTTTCACTTTTTATTTTCTTAATACCCATCATTTCCCAACCTTGGGTTCCTAGCAGCAGAGATAAAACGTTAACATCTGGTACTAAGCAAAGTACTCTCTCACAGATTAACTCTTACTTATGGACTGGAACTGAGGACAGTGACATTAATACACTCTATTTATTGATCCCCTACCAGGTGCAAGACACTTACATCTGTTACTACATATACATATTTAATCCTTATGAAATCCTATGGAGTGTAAATTATCATCTCAATCCTTGGATTAAGTAAAGAAGATTAAGTAAACTGCCCAGGGTTCATAACCATAGCTAGAAAGGGGCTGGGATAGGATTTGAACCCACCTCTGAGTCCAAAGTTCATCCTCTTTTAATTCCACTATCCATTTCACCTGCTATATGCTCTGGAACCCTGCCCTGCCCCCTACCACATACCTGATGGTGTTGTGACATCAGTGATCAAATGCAAGTAATTAGAATATTCAGTTAACTGGAAACAACAGTAACGGAGCATAACCACACTGGAAAGAAAGCCAGCACTCTCCAATTTCCGTCGCGACGTTGTCACTAACTAGCCATGTATTCATTCGGTTCTCTCGAAACCTCAGTGTTCTCATCTGCCAAATAGGGGTGATGGCTTGGGTCCTTTTAAGGCTATTCAAGTACCAGCAATTCCTAGAGCCACAACAACTTAATTATTTGTATTCTCTGACTTTTAAAGTTCATCAGTCTTTTTGGCCCCAATTAAACTCTTGACTCTCTCAATCTATGACCACTTTAGCCACCATGGAAGATTCCTCGTGGTTCCTGTTTCTTCGGACATCCCTAAGGGCAGTCGTTCCTGTACTTCCCCCCTTGCTCTCAAGACCCCAGATCTGAGAGTTTATTCCATAGAATTTATGGAATTATATTCCATATAATTTGTAGCCTTTTAGACACTTGCTTATTACCATCACTGCCCTTGTTTGCTTCCCTCTCAGGTCTCTAGATTTTAGGGGATCTTCCTAGTGAGTCATGCACTGCATTCCTAAAGAGGGATGGCATGAGTCTGTCTCTTGACTCAACATCACCCAACAGAACTAGAAGACATCCTAATGAGGAAATGCACAAACTTCGGATGCAGACCAGTTTTCCCAGTCACTCCAAATAGTCAGGTCGCTGTGATGCTGATTAGAAGGTGGACACAAGCAGAGATTTTTAAAAAAAATTATAATCTGTGCGTTATTTTCCAGGTATAGCTAAAATTTTATGCTTCATAATACTTAGATGCAAGATATACTCTTTTCCTTATTTTTCTATGCCAAATTCTATCTGGCTCTGAACTCTTACCTGTCTGGGTAGAAAAATGTAATCCTAATTGGAGGGAGGCCTGCACCTTCCAAGAACTGTGCTTGGGTATCAGGGCCTTAGGCAATCCTGAAACTGGGGTAAGATTCTCTGATTTTTAGTCTGTCCAAGTTGATGGTGAGATGCTTGCTATCCAAAACCATATGGCCCATTAAAAGATGACAGCCTAGGGGCACCTGGGTGGCTCAGTGGGTTAAAGCCTCTACCTTCAGCTCAGGTCATGATCCCAGGGTCCTGGGATGGAGCCCCGAGTCAGGCTCTAGGCTCTCCACTCGGCAGGGAGCCTGCTTCCCCCTCTCTCTCTGCCTCCCTCTCTGCCTACTTGTGATCTCTGTCTGTCAAATAAGTAAATAAAAACTTAAAAAAAAAAAAAGATGACAGCCCATAGCATCCACTGCTTCCATGTCCAGCCTAACAATGGAGACCCCACTCACCCCCAAAACTCCCATGATGCTTAAGGTCTGAACCTCAGGGCTCCATGCAGCACTTAAAGCAGAGCTGCTGTCCGTCCTGGCGTGCTGAATGATGGCTGGCCAGACCCTGGTTTCTGCCACTCTTGGGACCACCACAGCCACCAGGGAGAGTTCTCTGTGGTCCCTGCTTCTTTGTGGCTCCAGCCCATGCTCTCCAAGTCTTGAAAAGGAGGGTATGATGGGTGAAGCCTAGAGCACAGGTTCACACTTTAGCTGCAAGGAATGCTGGGAAAACAAGTGTTGGGCTTTATAGTAACTAAACTGAGAGGCAGGCTTTGCCTCTCGCTGAGACACATGAAGTGGGGAATCCCCTGAACAGGGTGTGGGCAGGAAATAAGAACAGCAAATGTCTACACAGCTTCAACCTGTGGATCCTGGGGAAATCCCTGTCCTCTCTTAGCTTCAACTCCGTCTGCCAGAAATAAAGACAACAGCACCTACTTCACAGGGCAAAAGCCCAGGAGACAAGGCAAACCTAGGGGATCTGGCCTCCCTGTCTCATGGGTATGGCAAGACTGGGGAAAAGGAGACTGGATCCCAGGAAAGGGATGAGTCAGCCATAAGGAACATAACTAGAGGTGATTGTGTTTTGACCATCAGGGCAAGTAACTAAGCCGAAATGTCCATTAAAAGTGGGTATGGTCCAGGGGTACCTGGTTGGTTCAGTCGGTAGAACATGCAACTCTTTATCTAGGGGTTGTGAGTTCGACCCCCATGCTGGGTGTAAAGCCTACTAAAAAAAAAGTTTGATTTTTTAAAAGATTTTTTTATTTGAGAGAGAGAAAACATGAACAGGGGGAAGGAGCAGGGAGAGCAGAAGAAGCAGACTCCCCACTGAGCAGGAAGCCCAACTCAACCTGGGGCTCAATTCCTGGACCCGGAGATCATGACCTGAGCCAAAGGCATATATATGCCCAATAAACGATCACCCAGATGCCCCCCTCAAATTTTTTTCAATAAATAAAAGTGGGAAGGGCCCAGAAGTCATTCCTTTCCAGCAGTTACCAGTGAGCAAAGAGAACGCTAGAAAGAGTCAGACTTAAAGAAAGGAAAAAGAGAAAAAAATAGATGCTCTAAAGTGGGACACACTGTGCACAGGAGCCAGGACAGAGAGGAACGTCAAAAGATGGGGCAGAGGTCATCTTGCCCTAAATCAGAATGGGGTAACACCTTCAACTTCTCATCCAGGGCTCCAAGTCACCTGATCCTCCCCCAGGCCAGCAGGCTGAGGTAACAAAGTCACGCAGCTGTGAGTACAGTAAGAGTAAATAATTAAATCTCTGTGTCTTTGCTTTTTGTGCGTAAGGTCTCCCGTCTGTGTGTGGGTCGGAACTAATGCAATTTTTTTCCCATAATTGTGTGCCTCCTCCCATGTTCCAGGTACGAACATAAATAACAATTGATTATGAAATACAGTTCCAAAAAGGATGTTAACAAACTTGTTTACTAGTATTTTTTGAACCTCTACCATAGTTTGAAACTAAAAGTAATAAGAAAACTATGATTACATACAAAGAGTGTCTATATGTTGTATTTAAAAAAAAAACTCTGCACAATTCTCTGCTACCATATATTTATATACCATACTGAGACTATATGCAAACACATACAAACTCTATGTTACATATGCATATACACGTACATATATAAATACTTGTGTATACATATATACATACATGCATATGTATAAACAAACAGTACATTTTATTTTAAATCACTGAATTGTATATTTATAATGGGCATTATTTTATAATATATAGATTAAACTTCAATAAAGCTGTGTTTTAAAACCACCATGCATGAGATCTGAAAGCAAACCACAAACTAGCTGAATATATTTGCCACGAAAATAACTGGAATAGAGGCATCCTTACAATAAAAAACCCCTCAGGGATGCCTGGGTGGCTCAGTCAGTTAAGCATCTGCCTTTGGCTCAGGTCTTGATCCCAGGGTCCTAGGATCAAGCCCCAAATCAGGCTCCCTGCTCAGTGAGGAGCCTGTTTCTCCCTCTGCCTGCTGTTCTCCCTACTTGCTCATCCTCTCTCCCTCTCTCTCTCTGTCAAACAAATAAATAAAATCCAGAGGCAGGGGCGGGGGGGAGATCCCCTCAAAATACTAAGAAAAAACCTTTATATCCCAGCAGGGGAATGTGCCGAAGAAGAAATACAAATGATCAATAAATATGAGAAAAACCATCTTCTCTAGCAATCAAATATATAGGTTAAAAAAAAAGATTTATTTTAGGCAGAGAGAGAGAGAGGGAACCCACATGAGCATAAGTATGAGTGGTGGGAAGAGAAGGCAAGAATTTCAAGCAGACTCCTTGCTGAGTTCAAGCCAGATGTGAGGCCCCATCCGGGGCATGATCCCAGGACTCATGAGATCATGACCTAAGCCAAAATCACCAGCTGGATGCTTAATGGACTGGACCACCCAGGTGCCCCTAAAATAAACATGGTTTGTTTTTTTTTTTTTTAAAGATTTTATTTATTTATTTGAGAGAGAGAGAGTGTGAGAGAGAGCATGAGCGAGGAGAAGGTCAGAGAGCGAAGCAGACTCCCCATGGAGCTGGGAGCCTGATGTGGGACTCGATCCCAGGACTCCAGGATCACGCCCTGAGCCGAAGGCAGTCGTCCAACCAACTGCGCCACCCAGGCGTCCCTAAACATGGTTTTAAGAAGCAAAAATTTGGAGACAAGGGGCTGGCTCAGTGGGAAGAGCATGCTACTCTTGATCTCAGCATTGTGAGTTCAAGACCCACATTGGGTGCAAAGATGAGTTAAATAAGTAAATAAACTTTTAAAAGATATTTAATTTATTTGAGAGAGAGCAAGTGCACGAGTGGCGGGGAGAGACAGGGGAAAGGGGAGAAGCAGGCTCCCCGCTGAGCAGGGATCCCAATGTGGGGCTAAACCCCAGGACCCCAGGATCACGTGAGCCAAAGGCAGACTCTGAACCAACTGAGCCACCCAGGTGTTCCATTAAACTATTTTTTTAATGTTAAAAAAAAAAGAAGTAAAAGTTTTAATTTGTAAAAATGTCAATTTCCTTTTTAAGATTCTATCCAGAACTGGGGAGGGTAACTGGCCCAGGCTGAGGAAACTCCTGGGTCTACCAGATATCCACCTCCGTTCCCAACTAAGACTGAATTAAGTTCTCCAGCTCACACTTCTGTGTCACTCTTAATTTATATCTATTATGCCTTCTTGTTACTGACTGTTTACATGACCGCGTCACCCAGTTAGATTTCAAAACCCCGAGACTGTGATTTATTCTTCAGTTTATCCCCGCGGCACAGAATATAAACCCCACATATATTCATTGTATGTTTATTGAATGGATAAGGAGGGTGAACTAGTACAAGTTTTCCAAAGGGCATTTCAACCAAATATATAAGTCCTTAGAATTCATATTCTTTGATTCACCAGTTCAACACTTAGGAACGCGTCCTAATCAAAATGTACACAGGAAGTTGTATATACAATGATGTTCCTCTCAGGGTGAGTTTTAATCATGAAAATTTGGAAAAATGCAAGTGTCCAGCATTCAGTAATGGATTAAATTTTTTTCTATCTTTATAGTCTGTTTTTTTAATCATGGTGACATACACATAATATAACAATTTATCATTTTAACCGCTTTAAAGCATACCATTCAATGACATTTAGCACATTCGCAATGTGTAACCATTACCACCATTTAGTTCCAGAATATTTTTATCACCCCAAGAAATCTTGGACCTCTTGAGTAGTCACTCCTCATTTCCCCTTCCCCATCCCCTGGCAACCACTGTCTCCTTTCTGTATAGATTAACTATGCTGGATATTTCATAGAAATGGAATCATACAACATGCGGTCTTTTGCATCTGGCTTCTTTCCCTTAGCATCATGTTTTCAAGGTTCACCAATGTTAAAGCATGGATTGGTATTATACTTCTTTTCAAGGCTGAATAATACCCACTGTGTGAATATACCATATTTTATTTTTCGTTCATCAGTCGATGGATATTTACATTGTTTCCACTTTGGAGTACTGGGTATAGGGCCGCTATGAACATCCATGTCCAAGTTTTTGGTTGAACACCTGTTCTCAGTGCTTTGGGGTATATACACAGGAGTGGAATTACCAGATCATATAATAATTCTATGTTTAATTTATTGAGAAATGTCCATACCGTTTTCCACAGTGGCTGCGCCATTTTACATTCCCATCAGCCATGCACAAGGATTCCGTAGACTAAAATTTTAGTTCACAGTTTTGCAGTGCAAGACCCTCTTGCCATGAATAAAAGAAAGTCTCTGCTTTTAATAAACTGATATTTGGCCTAGGGAGTCAGGGAATAAACAAGGAAATCAATATTAATCTTCTTCTGGGGCGCCTGGGTGGCTCAGTGGGTTAAAGCCTCTGCCTTCGGCTCAGGTCATGATCCCAGGGTCTTCGGATCGAGCCCCACATCGGGCTTTCTGCTCTGCGGGGAGCCTGCTTCCTCCTCTCTCTCTGCCTGCTTCTCTGCCTACTTGTGATCTCCATCTGTCAAATAAATAAATAAAATCTTTCAAAAAAATGTAAAACCCATTCTTAGTATGCAGGTCACACAAAAACAGGCTGCCAGCCCAATTTGGCCCAAGGTGCTATGGTTTTCTGACCTGTGGCACAGATTCCCACTTACCAAGGCTGATTTGGCTGCTGCCAACCTGCCAGGTACAAAGATCAAAGCTGACCCCTGACATGATTCCTCACCATTGGTTACAATCGACCCTATGAGTAGGAAGAGGGAGGATTATTGTTCCGCCATGGGGTTTGGGAAGAATATGTACGGAACCCAGATGATCCGGTTAGATGCCTCTGGATATCCCTGGACAGTTGTATTGTGAAGGGGCAAGTGCTGTAACCCTGGCCTGAGAAGGGCATGGTGACCAGGGGCTCAGACCACCACTGGGTAACCCATGGGGATTTGACGAAATGCTAGTGAGGATGAGGATAGAGGAGGAAGGAGAGGATGGTACCAGCTGTGACTACAGGGGCCCTCGTTCATTCCAAAAGCCTCCCTCCTCCAATTTTTCCCCTTAGTAAGAGACACCCCTGGAATCTATGAAGGAGCAGCGACTCAGTGATGTATAGAGAAGGGGATCTGCATAAGGCTTGAACTTTGGCCACCACCGAAGGGTGCCACTCAGATCTTCCATCAGGGGTGACCCTACCCAAAGGATGTAGTTAGCTGGCAGTCTCAGCCACAGTGCCTTCAGGACCCACTGAAATGTTTGATCCGAGGCTGTGCTCTTCCCAGGCAGACCCAACCAAAGACTGAGCACAGGGAGGATCCTAGGGTCTGGCCATTTCTATCCAACAAAGGACTCCTTGATGCTCAATGAGTTGGTAAAACTCTCTGAGCTGTACTGCAGTACGAGCTTCTTCCTAGCCATCTCTCTTCCCTTCCCCTTTCTTCTCACAGGTTGAGATCTGGTCTGAAGACCTTCCCTGGCCTCTCCAGCTCCCTTTCCTCCTTTTATTTCATAGACATTAGCCTCAAGAAATCACTTGCATTTTTCACCCCATCTTGGTATCTGCTTCCTGGAGGACATAACATATAACCTAGCAATTCCCTTTCTAGATATTTACTCATGAGAACTGAAAACATATATCAAAAAAAAAAAAAGACTCGTGCACAAATGTTCATGGAAGTTTCATCCCAAAACCAGAAACAACCCAAATGTACAGCAACAGGTGAATGGATAAACAAATTAGAGTATAGCCATGCATATTAGTCAGGGTTCTCCAGAGAAATAGAACCAATAGGACGTGTGTATGTGTATTTATCCATTCATTCATTTATTCATTCATATAAAGAGATTTATTGTAAAGAATTGACTCACCTGATCATGGAGGCTGAGAAGTTTCAAAATCTGCAGTTAGTAAACAGGAGACTAATGAGAGCCAATTGTGTAAGTTCCAATCTAAGAGCAGGAGAAGACCAATGTCCTAGCTCAGTCAGACAGACAGCAAAATTCCGTCTTTTCCAACTTTTTGTTCTATTTCAGCCTTTCACTGAGTGGATTCCATTGTTCTATTTCAGTCTTCCATGGACCCACATTAGGGAGGATAATCTGCTTTACTCAGTCTACCAATTCAAATATGGGATGAGAGGGTTCAAAAACACCTTCACAGACTTACCCAAAGTAATGTTTGACCAAATGTCTAGCATCCCATGGCCCAGTCAAGTTGACTGTGTTTGCTTACTTTGTGTGTTTCAGTGTCTAACTATAGCTTGGTGATACTCAGTGATACGCAGTGTGGAGTCTCCTTAAGATTCTCTCCCTCAGGGGCGCCTTGCTGGCTCAGTGGGTTAAGCTGCTGCCTTCTGCTCAGGTCATGATCTCGGGGTCCTGAGATCGAGTCCCACATGGGGCTCTCTGCTCAGCAGGGGGCCTGCTTCCCTTCCTCTCTCTCTGCCTGCCTCTCTGCCTACTTGTGATCTCTCTCTGTCAAATAAATGGATTAAATCTTTAAAAAAAAAAAAAAAAAAGATTCTCTCCCTCAGGGACGCCTGGGTGGCGCAGTTGGTTGGACGACTGCCTTCGGCTCAGGGCGTGATCCTGGAGTCCCGGGATCGAGTCCCACATCAGGCTCCCAGCTCCATGGGGAGTCTGCTTCGCTCTCTGACCTTCTCCTCGCTCATTCTCTCTCTCACTGTCTCTCTCTCTCAAATAAATAAAATAAAAATCTTTAAAAAAAAAAAAAAAGATTCTCTCCCTCTCCCTCCTCCTCTGTCCCTCTCCCTGCTTGCGTGTGCGCACGCTCTGTCTCTCAAATACATCTTTAAAAAAAAAAAAATCTATATTTATTAAAACTATTTAATGGCCAGGAAAGATATTCTTTATAAAATATTTGGTGGGGAAAGAACACATTATAAAACTATATGTACAGTATGATTCCAATTTTAACAATTACACAAATGCATAGAAATACATAAAGGTTTAATAGTAATTAGTTCTGAGTAGTAGGATCACAGGTGATATTTGTTTTCTTTATAGTTTTATTTCCGAAATTTTAAAAATAAACACTGGACATTTATAACTAAGGAAAATGTTACTTTAAGACAATAAAATGAGGCCAAGATAGAACAAGTGATTTTACCTTAAGCAAATTCAAGATAGATGTTTTTGTGCTAATAGATCATCTAAGGAATATAATGAACAAATGTGTGCATTCACAGTGAATTTACCCACCGAGCAGGACTAGCGAGAGCCAGAGGTTAAAAGAACCTTGAACACAAGTAAATTGATAATGTGTATATTATGTTTGTGCTGCAAAATTTCCAACCCACAAGTAAGAAATGTCTAAGCTAAGTCCTCCTCAGTCCAGAGAAGTTGGCCTGTTGCCTACTCATTAGTGAAAAGCCTTATAGGAAACATCAGGCGTGTCTTATTAAATAAACTTAAAAAGCATGCTCCTAATTGATTGTTTGCCCATAGAGACAGAGACACAGTGCTGAGAACTGTCTGTGACAACTGCCTAAATTAAACAGTCGTACCAGAAAAATTGATCTTGATATATAGCTCAAGGTTTTAGGTTCTGCTTATGGAGACAGGCTCAGAAGTTCTAGGTTTTAACGCACAGAATTTGCACCAGTGAGTCTCCCTCTAGCAAGTAGCACAGCTCCCTCAGGCACGATGTCTGTGCTACGGCACATAAATTTAAAAAAAAAAAAAAAAAGCTGTTTCAGGATCAAGGAAATTCATAGTTGTGTGTTTTACATTTTGGTCTTTGTGTGGTTCTGAGAATACTCTCCAAGGAAAGTGGTTTTCTGACATAAATGCCAATGAAACACAATTTCTTTACGAGGAGATGCAGTACCAACAGACCTTTCTCAGAGATGAACATTTGGCCTTGGGGAAAATGACCAGCCCTGGTATTGTGCTCAGAGTGAAATGTACCTCTCTTAACCACTCTGGGCCGCACTTTGATGAGGGAGTGTTGTGCTTCCATAGTTCCTTGTATAGCTTCCTGCTCTCCCACCTGCACCACATCTATAGTTTGGTAAAGCTGCAGCTGGCTAAAAGATGCTCACTCCTTCTATTTTCCCCAATATCATCTTTTTTTAAAAAGATTTTATTTATTTATTTGACAGACAGAGATCACAAGTAGGCAGAGAGGCAGGCAGAGAGAGAGGAGGTAGCAGGCTCCCTGCTGAGCAGAGCCCGAAGTGGGGCTCGATCCCAGGACCCTGAGATCATGACCTGAGCCGAAGGCAGAGGCTTTAACCCACTGAGCCACCCAGGCGCCCAGGCGCCCACCCCCCCACCAATATCGTCTTTTTCAAGGCTCTGGGATCCTAAAGCACAAAAGATCATAGGGGCATTTGGTATGTGAAGCAGAAAGTAATTCCAGTTAGTAAATATTTGTGCCTCACTTTTCCTTTTATTTCTCAATCATTATGAGTAAGAACAGTAATTGCTAACATTTAGAATGGACTTCATGAGCATGCCACCTGTGCGGGTTACGCGGGCCACCACACTCCAAATTACCCTGCACTTGGCTTAGTGTTTGGCTACTGCCATCTTCATAATTTTTTATTTTGCCATGGGCCCAGAGATTATGTAACCAATCCTATTAACATTTGGAGGGCAGAGTCTATTTATAAACCTTTACACACACTAAACTCAGTGGCTGGAGTACCCCCTGTATAAATTTCCTCCATCTCTTAAAGTAATCTACAGAAGGCTGTTTTCCAGCCACTAAAAAATGTCTAACTCAAGAGGAGGGAGTGCTCAGCAAGTTCCTCTTACACAACCTACACAAACTTCTGGTTTTGTTTGTTTGTTTTAAAGATTTTTATTTATTTATTTACTTATTTGACAGAGAGAGATCACAAGTAGGCAGAGAGGCAGGCAGAAAGAGAGGGGGAAGCAGGCTTCCTGCTGAGCAGAGAGCCTGATGCAGGGCTCCAGATTCCAGGACCCTGAGATCATGAACTGAGCTGAAGGCAAAGGCTGAACCCACTAAACCACCCAGGCACCCTAGAACCTTCTGTTTTTAAGAAAAAAAAAAAAATTTTTTTAACTTTTTGCATTACTGTCTTATATCACAAATCCACAATCACTTCAGTTGTTATTTGCTAATTTTTCTATGAAAACCTGCTTCATGCTTTTCATCACTGAATTTCCAGCATCTAGCACAATGTCTGACACATAATGGGTAATTAATAAATGTTTTTATAAATTGTGTGCAAATCTTCTTGGAAAACATAAACATAGAAAAACAACAGCTCTGGGGGCACCTGGGTGGCTCAGTGGGTTAAAGCCTCTGCCTTTGGCTCAGGTCATGATCCCAGAGTTCTGGGATTGAGCCCCGCATCAGGCTCTCTGCTCCTCAGGGAGCCTGCTTCCTCGTCTCTCTCTACCTTCCTCTCTGCCTACTTGTGATCTCTGTCAAATAAATAAATAAAGATCTTTAAAAAAGAAAAAAGAAAAACAACAGCTCTGCTACAGAGCACAACAGACCATCACCACCCGTGTCAAGTCATGTAATTGCTTGATGCTGACCAATGCAAAATAATGCTTTTATGGCCCTTTGTAAAATAAAAGCTCATTAAAATAAACAGTGCTTGGGTCCCTGCTATCTGTTTGGTATTGTGCTATATGCCAGAGGCATTTCAGTAGGTGATCCCTCATCTCCAAAAGTTGAATCTGATAGAGCAGGGAATGATTCTTAATCTGTGGTCCGGTTAGGGTCCCTAGGACCCTTTCAAGGGGTCAAAACTATAATAAATATTATTTGCTTTTTCGTGGGTAGTCTCCCACAAATACATAGCAGAGCTTCCCAGAGGCTACATGACGTGTGATGAAGGATAGTGGAATGTGAGCTTGTGTGTTATTACGACCTAAAACTTTCTCCATTTTAAATTCTAGTTCAGTAAGTATTAACAGCTGTAACCCACATAAGCAGAACTCTTTGGTGTCTTCCATAACTTGTAAGAGCGTTAAGAGGTTCTGAGACCCAAACTTTGGAAGGACCGTTTGCAACGTAGGCCGTTGGCAACAAAGAACAGCTGTGGATGACTATGGAAACTAAATGGGAGGTCTGGGTTCCAATCGAAAGATTGAGAGCAGCCTTTAATCAGAAGGAAATAGGCTGGACAGGTGGAGAAAATGACCGAGTAGGGTTTGAGCGCGGGCAGCCCCGGCACAGGTCCTCAGGGAATGCATCCACCGTGTGCACAAAGCCCCGGGAAGGCAGGCCCACCCCTCGGCAAGGACACACGCCTCCTTTCCTTTCACACTCAGTACCAGAGGCTGCAAATTCTTCCCTCGCTGGTCAGCGATCTGAAAAAAGCCAGGGCATAACTTGGCCAACACAGGAAATCATATGGCGGTCTCTAATGTTTAAAACTCTGGGTAGCAATAAGTGTAAAGTTCGGCGTAAGGGTTAAAATGTCTGCTTCCTGTCTTGGATGGGCAGCAAGGGGAATACCCGGGCAAGGCAGAAAAGGGCGGGAAAATAAAGCACTAAAGAAAGAAAGCGCGGGCTTGGGGGAGGGGAAGAGGCCGCGCAAAAAGCCAATGAATGGGAACGAGGCTGCTGCACGTTTCCCCCGCCGCCCGCCTGCGCAGGCGCACGCCCGGCGATCTCGCGGGAAAGAACCGTTGCCGGTCTCGGCGTTGAGCCCAGCTCGGCGGGGGTGGAGGCGGGAGTGAAGTCTCGCGAGAAGAGGAGGTTTCGTAGCGGAGCCCTCTGGCTGAGAGTGTCTGACGATCCGCCGCCGCATCCGCGGACGGTTTACTGAGCCCGTTAGTGCCCCTGCCGAGGGAGACTTCGATCGCCGTCATGTCCCGCTACCTGCGCCCCCCCAACACGTCTCTGTTCGTAAGGAATGTGGCCGACGACACCAGGTGTGTACAGAGGAGGGACCCTGGGCCTACCCGGGGAGGCCGCAGGCTCTTGGGGAGGACCCGTGCGGCGGCGGCGGCGGCGGCGGCGCCGCGCTGGGCCGGGGGAGGGGAAAGCGAAGATGGCGGGTTCCGCGCGGGCTTTCGGGCCCCAGCTAGGCCGCTGCGCCGGCTCAACCGCCGCGGGGGAGCGAAGGCGGCTACCCTGGTCCTCCCAGGCCGCCGCGGGGCACGCGGGCCGCGTGGCTGGGCTTCGACTCCCCTCCCCCTCCGCACTTCAGAGCCCCTTCCTCCCCGTTTCCTCTCGGCACGTCCAGCCCTCGCCGCGGCCGAACATCCGTTCCCCATTGATTTGAAGTTCACGTTCTTTGGGGTACACGCCCCCTCGCCCCAGGGTTTTTATGTTTTGGGTTTTTTTTGTTTTTTGGCTAAAGAATTGCAAGGAAATAACGGGATCGGGGGATGGGCGTGTATGGCGAAGAATTCGCAACCCTTTTTTTTTGTTGTTGTGTTATAGTTCTGATTTTTGAAACGTTGGAGATGTTTGGAGAGAAGGAATGTCAAAAATTGGTAGATAAAATTATTCCAGTTAGACGGTGCGAACTAGTTCCTCTCATTTCCCGGAAATAACTGGTCGCCCTTTGAGAAATGAGTCTTAGGAAGTCTCTACCATTCGGATGTTAAGAAGCTAAATTGGATTAATCCAGACCGTGCCTTTGTTCTCACCAATTGTCTTAATTGCTTGTAGTTGCCATCAGAATTTCTTGGAAGAGATCATATCACTAGAAGAGACGTTCTGTTTCACACAATCACTCTAACCCCCCAGCAGTCAAATTTTTTTTGGTAGCCTTGTGTGATTTACATTTTACGTCCTAACTTTAAGTAGGAAAGTAATTCGTGTTCTAGCATCTAGAAAAATTTTCCCTTGTTGTTTTGACCTTCCATTTAAGGAATTATATATATATGTGAATTCTGTTTTTCAAATCTTTATCTACCTCCTACTAGGTGCCTAAACCTGTCGCTAAAATTTTAGGATAAAAGTGCTTGGTATTCAGAGTACTAATGTTGACTTGATCCTGTAAAAGTAAAACATTAGTATATGCAACCTAATACTACTATGCCTTTTATGAAAAATTAAAGGTGTGATTAGAAACTAGATAAATTTGTGATCAAATTTCCTTAGATGTCTTTAACTGTTGTTAATGTAAGGTAATAGATTTTATTACAAACTGCATTATCTTCCAAAAATCTTGGATCTTAGCATTCCTTTTTCGAAAAGATAGGTTGCCTGGTTATTTCTCCTGTGCTCTTAAAGTTGGCTCTTGATGTTGAGATTTAGAAAGCTTGTCTGTTTCTGGTCTCCCAGGGATACAGCACATTCCCTGTCATTAATTGACAGATTACAGAAAGTTACCTGTTTCTTACAAAGAAATTTTTTTAAAGAAGTGAACGTAAAAATTGGGGTTTTTTTTTTTATGATGTTTTAGGTCCGAAGATTTACGACGAGAATTTGGTCGTTATGGTCCTATAGTTGATGTGTATGTTCCACTTGATTTCTACACGCGCCGTCCAAGAGGATTTGCTTATGTTCAATATCCTTTCTTCAGATGGCTGATTAGTGAGGGGTGTTGAAGTTTGAAATTCAAGTTTATGTAAGAGGTAACATCTAAAAAGTAGTTTACTTTTGTCCTCTAATGTTTAATGTCTTCAAATTTTTGAAAATTAATTGACTCACACATTGCTCTTAACTATTTCTTAAAGTTAATCCAAAAATAGTAAAATACTTAAATTCCCATTCATGATGCTGAAACTCAAATCAATGATGATAAAATGTGATTTAAATTTGAATACACTCTGGTTGCTACCACCTTTAATGTAAGTCAAATTAAAAGTTAATATGTTCTTGTGCTTAGCAATTAAAGTTTGGTGTTGTCTGTTAATTTGAATCACTTGATCAAAAACAAATTGTATAACAATGAGGTAAACTTCTTTAATATTGTCCCCTAATTTGCTGTCCTCTGTTGTTACCTCAGAGAATGTAAAGCTGTACAGTTATGGCGACCCCAAAGAGAAAGCATGAAAGAACCTTTAGAGTAGAGTTCAACACTTAAGGCAAGTAGACAAGCCAAAGACCTCTTAAGGATCAGGCTTGAAGAGAAGGGAGAGTTTGGGAAAAGAAAAATTAAAGAAAAGCTGGAAGAAGGACAAGCCTAATGGGAGACAAAGCCTCGCTTTATCTACAAAAGGGGGAAAAGGTTGTTTTTCAAAGTTAAAGATAAAGCCATCTGTCATATTTGGCCAAGCATCTCATGACAAGTCCTTCTGACAAGCACTTAAAGAGTTAAAGGTCAAGATGAAGTTGAATGATGGCCAAGATTAAAGGAGTCATACCTGATGTATCCTACAGAATAACTATTTTCCTTTTTATTTATTTATTTATTTATTAATGTTTTGTAAGCAGTTAATTTTCAAAACTATTCTGGTTTGGTCTAGTGACAAAACCTGTAAGTTGATTTATGTGGGCCTTTGATGTTGTGATTGTGGTCTTGTATAAATGCACTCTCTCAGCTTGTCGAGTTAAAGTGTACCAGGATATTATGTTGTTAAGCTTAAACCCGGCATATTTCTGTTTCGGACCAGATGGTCAGATCCCATGGTAGAAGGCAGTGCTCTTTGGAATAGCATGAGGTTCTGGGGTCAAGTCGACTCCATAGAGCCATGCTTAAAGGGGAGAGAGGTGCTAGCACTGGGAACTATCTAGAAACAATCTCCGGTGGTCTTGTAAGGTCAAATCCACTGGACATAACTACCTGTTTATAGATTTTAAAGTGGCTGTGGGGGTTGGGGGGGCGTACACATACTCCAGACTTCTAAACTTAGCTCTGTGAAGCCTGCTGGTCCCTGCATTGCTTTAGCACATACCATCAGTTAGCAGTGAGTGGATTGCAGAAGGCCTTATCCCTTGTATGGGTGCCTAATCAGGATCTACACAAAGTCATTCCGTGACCCAGAGTTTTAGGTGACATTACTTATACAGTGAGACAGCAAAGGTTTGGGCTGTGGGCATCTGGCAAGGAAAAATTGTTAAATTAAATTCATTGGGTCTCTTGAAACTTAAGAGGGGTCCTAGTGAGATCTAGGGGAAACGTTGAAAGCTGCTACTTCAGCAGAGGTAGTGATAAGGACAATTGGGGGAGTTGGTTGCAAAGCTCTGTTACAGAGAGGATAAGAGCTATATTTGGCTTGCTTTTTAAAAAAAAAAAAAGTGATGCTTTCTGGCTTACAATGTTGACCTGATTTTACCTGGTTTGGGGTGGCCTGGGAATCAAGATCAACAGTAGTTTGACTCAAGAGTATGTAGTACTTGGGCCAGAGGAGAGTTGTCATTTAAAGGAGAATCATATACTTCTTATACAGTCTTTCCATGGTCTTAAAATAGTTGAAAGTGAGTAGGTCTCAGGATTTTGCAAAGATACCGAGTACAAATTTCTCTGTAACTAGCATCCAAGTGATACTTGACCCTATTCCCCGTTAACCTTCTCTTAACACCTATAGTAGAACTTTGCCCTCATTCGTCCAGCCCAGGTCTGTTTTTGAGGGTAGATCCAGAGAATGAGTTAATCTCAATAATTTTTACACCTTTTAATTTTAATCCTCTAAAAAGTAAATTATATTCTGTCTTCTGGCATAGTAAGTAGTATACCATTAAGTGAACTTTTAATATTTTAAAGCCCATCTACATTAATTAACCTTGAGGGGTGTTCTGTTTACAGCACTCAAGGTTCTAAACTCCCCATCAGCCTTTGCCTTTTCATATTGAAAAACGCCCCCATGATGTAGGACTTGGGGAAACCTGTCTTTCATTAACATACACGTAGTAGCTTCAGGAAGAGAGAGCTGGGAACTTGATTCCTTTCAAAACAAAAAATAAGAAATCTGGTGAGGCAGACCTTTTAATATCTGGAATAAACCGTGGTATCAGTCTTGAAGAAAGTGTGTCTCTTTGAGGGTGTTTTTTTAATCAGCTCAAGATCTGTACTCTTGTATCCCAAATTTGAGAAAAAAATGGACAAGTTGCAAGAGTGATTTTTAGGATAGAATAAAAATCTACACTCAAACTTAATCCCTTTCCAAAGCTTTTATATCAACCACTGCTCTGAATATTTGCTTGGCTTCATCAGAATGGTGGTTTTAGGAGAGGAGCTAAATTTGGGCAGAATAACTTTGTAAAGCCTAGAGTTCTCATAGTTAATTGCTGACAGTGAGGGAAGAGGGCAGGCAAGACACAACCGCCTCTCCAATCAAAAACCAGGACCAGTAGTTCCTCTGTCAGATTTATAAATGTTATCTTGAAATTCTCAAGTTGAAAACCAGTACCAGACCCACTTCTTGCAGGGAGCTGTATGTTTAGTACATATGGTTAGGGCTTTCCAGTCCAGGAATCTTTAGAAATGGTCTGTTATTTCTTGACCGCATGTTTTTATAGTTTATGCATGGGTGGAATATGCTTTTGGTATAGTGGTATCTTCAGTATTTAATGCTTGATTCTGTTTTGATATCCACAAGTGGATAGCATACTAGTGTTCCCTGTATGGTATAAGGAAGACAACTACATGAAATAATAGTGTTAGATATAGCAGAGAAAAACAGCAAAATAAACTTGAAGTTAATGTTTTATCTCTTGTAAGGTAAGGTATATTCTGCTTGCTTACACAAGAACTATTGGCATTTTCTTTTTTTTCCTTTGAAACAAAAATATGAAAAACAGTTTTGGTTTTATTTTCAGAAATTTTTGTTTTAGTATACAACATAGAACTCACATTTGTTTTTCTTTTTTGCTTCTGTAAAACTTAAAACTCAGGAAGAAAATTTTTGATAGGATTACTTGGTAGTTCAGCTATAACCAATCTTATTTTAATAACTTTATAATATGTAATCACACGTGTTTTCACATGTATACTGTAGGAAATCACAAGTGCTTTAATGCTATGAAGTGTCTATAGCTGAATCAACCAACCTGAGTAGGTGAGGTCTGGATGATTTTCTAGAATAATGAGAGACTGAATTGTTCCAGACCTACCAACCAAACGTTCATTTGTTATCAAAGTATGCAAAACTTCCCAAGCCCCTTAACATTTAGCACATTTGAGGATGTCCGTGATGCCGAAGACGCTTTACATAATTTGGACAGAAAATGGATTTGTGGACGCCAAATTGAAATACAGTTTGCACAGGGGGATCGGAAGAGTAAGTACTCTTATGCTTAATACATGTTTATATATAGTATGTCATTTTTAAACAGTGCATTGATACCTCTTTTTGGAAGTATTCGCAATTTGTCTGTTCAAAATCTAGAAAGAGTTCTCACATACTTTGCAGAAAGTTAGAATGTGAAGATAAGAATGCCTGAAATGTGTTTGGACTTACAAGAATGTGGATTGATACAGTCTGCTGCACCATGTTTTTAATAATTGGGGGTGGAATTAAAAGGGAAATAATTTTGAAACTGTTGGGTCTTTTCAGCCATTTCTCTTCATAAAGATCTTCAAGTTATAATTGGGTATTTGACTGCTTGACTCTGGAAATGAACAGATAGAATTAACCTGAGAAAGATTACAGGCTAAACCTAGAATTGGTTTTATATTAGTCTGTGGTTTTTATTATGTGGGTAAACACCAGGTGTTAGCCACATACTAATGATGCGGGAGAATAGGCTTTGGAGTCTGGTAGGCCCGGGCTCAACCATTTTGTTACCTTGGGCAAGATACTAAAAGATAGAGATGAAAATAGCTGCTGAAGAGAGGAGGAACATGGAAGTTGACACTAGCTGCCAGTAATTCTCTGGTTCTTGGGTGTTTGCTGTGGTATTTATATAAACACACAAACTTCCAGTATCGCTTCGTAGTCTTGAATAAGATAACAGGAATTCAAGACTGTCCAGGGATGCAGGTATGTCTGAGGCATCCAATAAGTGCTCTTTTCCATTTTTTTTGTGATCTCTCAGAACCGTTTAACCATATAGCCCTGCATTTTAATACTAAAATACTGTTCCTAGGCCACCAGTAAGTGTTTTGTCATTGTTAATTATGTTCCCAATAAATGAAAACCACACAGAATAATTCCAAATTAGCATATGGCTCAGTGTCATGTTTTAATTTGGAAATCTTAAAAATGCGAATTTTTTAAATGTTGAAATAATTGGCATATTTTTGGACAACAAGCTAGATGGTGAAAAAGTCTCTGACAAAAAATAGTTGGGAAGGTAATTGAATTAGCAATAATCGTGCCTCGGATAAACCTCATTGGCTATAATACTGCCACTGCGCAAAGCTTGGGAAGGTAATTGAGAGTATCATTTTTAACAGAAAACAGTATTCTGATAGACACTCTAAAAAACAAATGCCCTTTCTAAGACTAACAGTCACAATCAATCTTGACACGATTCGGGGGTGTAAGGGAAGAGAAGACAAATTTTTCCTGTAATTTAAAGACTTAAAATACTAGATTTTAATGTCTCTAAATATTTGTTCTATGTATATCATTAGCTCCAAATCAAATGAAAGCCAAGGAAGGGAGGAATGTGTACAGCTCTTCACGCTATGATGATTATGACAGATACAGACGTTCCAGAAGCCGGAGTTATGAAAGAAGAAGATCAAGAAGCCGGTCCTTTGATTACAACTATAGAAGATCTTATAGTCCTAGAAAGTAAGTGTGATGTATAGTACAGTAATCTGTCAGAAAAGATAAATGTTTGTTAGCATTTAATTTTATCTTTCTGTACACTTTAATTATATACATTGTATGCTTCATTGAAACTAAAAATATTTTAGTGCTTCATTTAAAAAGTTTTATGGCTCACTTTTTTTAATTAGAAACTTTAGAAGACTGTAAATAGACATTTGTCACTGTTTGCTCTTTCTGATGTACTTTTTAGCAGTAGACCGGCTGGAAGACCACGGCGTAGCAGAAGCCATTCCGACAATGATAGGTAAATAACTTTGCTTTGAAAAAGACTTCTATGTTTTTCAATTTCAGAGTGAACTTTTGCTCTAAAAATAACAAATTTGATTAATATAGAATCTAATTTTTACTCTAATTGTATCTCTCCTCTGTTTTGAAAGATTCAAACACCGAAATCGATCTTTTTCAAGATCTAAATCCAATTCAAGATCACGGTCCAAGTCCCAGCCCAAGAAAGAAATGAAGGCTAAATCACGTTCTAGGTCTGCATCTCACACCAAAACTAGAGGCACCTCTAAAACAGATTCCAAAACACATTATAAGTCTGGCTCAAGATATGAAAAGGAATCAAGGAAAAAAGAACCACCTAGATCCAAATCTCAGTCAAGATCACAATCTAGGTCTAGGTCAAAATCTAGATCAAGGTCTTGGACTAGTCCTAAGTCCAGTGGCCACTGATAGTATAAACCTTGATATTTTTAGGCATGTATCATTCATTTACTCATAGTTTGGTTTACTTAAATTATCAGGAATACAATGTTGCAATGATGCTTAAAAAACACTTGTCAGTTTTCCCTGTACCAGGCAAATGGTTATAATTAAAATGATATGCTGTTGAGAAGCCACTCTTAAGAGTCCAGTTTGTTTAATGTTACGGGCAGCTACCAATTTGTGGTGTCTCTGTATATTTTTGTAAAGATTCTCATTTTTTATGCTTGAAGTATTGGTGAAAAGATGTTGGTTGACCATAATTTGCAACATTGTCTTATTAAAAATAAACTTTCATATCCATATTTGGTAGAACTGTTAACCTAGAAATGTAGCTTGCTAATAAGATAGAATGATACAAAAGTGAAGTTGTAGCCACAGTTCAGCACTGACTGATCAGACACATGTAGGTTCAGGGTGGACCTTTTTGTCTTGTTAAGATGTCTAGGCCCGTGATAATAGTTAATTTATGACAGAGCGTGGAATAGTTCTTTTGTTAACCCCACTGTCTTGGGGAATGATGCCAACTGGGTTAAGTAGCATTTGGGGGAAGATTGAGTTTTTAACTGAAACATGGAGCCTTCACTGCTTTTTTCTGGTTTCTGTGAAGATTTGAAACATATAAACATCAGAAGAACTCACCTTAAAATTTAAGCAGGTCAATAATGGCAGAAATAATTTTAAGGGAAAAAAATGCTCTCAAGTAGTTCCTCTCAACTTCAAGGAGCATTATTGGTGATACTGCTTAGTTTTCTTACTGCTGTTAAAAAGCAGCAAGTAAATTGTTTCAGAGTAGATTTTGTTTATGCATATGCGTAGTGTAAACTGAATTTTGATGCTTATAGCACTTGGTCTGTGCATTTGTATCAAAATTTGCCTCCCACTTTATGAAGGAGACTTGGTCTTCACACATCAGCTTATTTCATGTGAGGCAAGTTGAAAGAGAACACTCCCATTCTAGGTGATCCTGTGGTGCCATGAAATTTAAAATATTTTGGAAAAAGAATTAAAGAGTCCCATCTCTGAGTTTGATTATCAGTGTAGTGTACCTGGCAGTACCCGACTAAAAAAGAAAACAAGACCCTAATCATTTATAATTTCTAGCGTTTCTCTGAGAGATTGTTTGGGGGGTCAATAAAAGGGACTTGTCCAATCTCATTTCAGAATAAAAGCTAGCATCTTTAAAAATTTTAGATTGCTTGCTTGCAGGTATAAGTAAGAAATATTGTGGAGAAACGATTCCTTTTAGAGGATTACTTTTTTCCAATTTTGGTTTTAGTAATATAGGCCTTGCCTGTAAAGAACAAAAAAGATGGTTTTTAAATACTGTTTGTGGAATGTGTTTAAAGGATTGATTCTAGAACCTTTGTATATTTGATAGTATTTCTAACTTTCATTTCTTTACTGTTTGCAGTTAATGTTCATGTTCTGCTATGCAATCATTTATATGCACGTTTCTTTAATTTTTTAGATTTTCCTGGATGTATAGTTTAAACAACAAAAAGTCTATTTAAAACTGTAGCAGTAGTTTGCAGTTCTAGCAAAGAGGAAAGTTGTGGGGTTAAACTTTGTATTTTCTTTCTTATAGAAGCTTCTAAAAAGGTATTTTTATATGTTCTTTTTAACAAATATTGTGTACAACCTTTAAAACATCAATGTTTGGATCAAAACAAGACCCAGCTTATTTTCTGCTTGCTGTAAATTAAGCAAACATGCTATAATAAAAACAAAATGAAGGAAATAATGATTAACTGGAATTATTATAGTTTTGGATGAGATTCTAAAATAAGAATGGAAACAATTCTTTGTAGATTTAGGAATATTTTTAATCAGTGTTGCACTAGGCACAAATTTTCTTTGGAAATGATAGAACTTGCCAGAAAGGTACATCTTTTATATACTACTTTAAAATTCCTTATGTGATGCCAGAGTTGTTTCATGATTGCTTATTAAGCCCCTTGGGGTTAAATAACATAGAAATTACTGGTAGAATTAAGATAAGTATTAAAATGAAATTTGAGTCCGCTAATTATAAATTTATATTTTCATTATTGGATGGACCAGTAATTCTGCTCTTCCCGTCCTAAACAAGATGAATTGGGCCTTTTATTTATGGCTTGATTTAAAATACTTTTGAATTGAATGTCAGTGAGCAGTTTAATATACTAAGTGATAACCACTTTGGGGAACTGGTTTAGGTATTTTATGGTTTGAATTCTAGCTGCTTTATAATGACAACAATTATAGCTGATAGTTAGTATTTATGATGTGCCAGACACAGTCCTAAAATTTAATGTTAACTCATTTACTTTTCACAAAACCCTAGGAGAGAGATATTTTGGTTTACCCCATATCATAGGTGAGGAAATTGAGGCATAAAGAAAAGGCTCTAAAGGCAGATCTAAAATTTGAGCTCAGGCCTGGTCCTTACTGGTTTTTTTGTTTTTAATGGACTGTGTTTTGATGAAAGTATACTGAGGAGATAGCCCATTGAAATTGCTCTCAGTCTTTGTGTTAGAAACAGAAGGCCTGATGATTTCATTTTTATACTTATGTCACTTAATATGACTCACCTTATTTTTTTTTGAGAACTTTATAGTGATTTCTAAAGTGACATACCTAACCACTTCGAAAGGACTAAATTATAGTTGAACCATGATAGTTAGGATCCTCTTCATACTTGATGAGGATCCTTGCACAGTGCTTTAATTTTGGGCTACATAGTTCACAGCTGTGGATATCTGCTATGTGTCTGGCACTGTTGTCAGTATTAGAGCAGATCATATGAAGACTCAAGTGAAGACTGACACTTCACCTCTCTTTTACTTAAGATCTCTGCATTTTGTTTTGTTTTGTTTTGAAGCCAAGTAAGCAAGAAGAAAAATGACAGATAATGCTTCAGTGAGAAAGGAAAGGTGCTACATAGAGTATGAGCTGTTAAGTTTACAACCCAGGGAAAAAGACCTGGGAACTATTGTACTATTCTCTTGAAAATTTGGCCCAGTAAGCTGCTACATCCAGTTCAACTAACAAAATCCTGTATACCACAGAGAAGAATAAAGAAAACCAAACTGACAAACATCCTTCTTTTATTTAAGACCAAACTGCAGCTGGAATACCCAGTACAGTTCTGCTTACTACACTTCAAGAAAGATCTGAGAAAGCGGAAAAAGAACCAAAGAAGGGCAGTTCAAGCGACCAAAGGGTGGGTGGAAGGTGCTGCAGTATGAATACTGTACGAATATTTTGACTCTGGTCTGAAAAGATAAAAGAATGTTATCGAAACTACATGGAATAATTGAAGTCCCTTCAAGTTTGAAAGTAAGCATTTTAGGACAAATAAAAGGAAATTCAACTTTGTACTTGTGGAAAACTAATCCCTAAATCTGAATAGGTTTATATTGATTCATGGGTAACAGGTCCGTAATAAATTACTGGAAACTAGGATGTCTGAATATCAAGGAAGACAGCCATAGTCTCTTACAGTGCCTCTATTGGTCTGTCTCAAACTGAATTGGGTGAGAAAAGGTATGGTCCAATATAAACTTTTTCTTGGTTATCTCTTAAAGTCAGTTTCATTTTTGCTATTGGCATATCTTGCCGTTGTTTATTCCAGTGCCAGTGTTTTTCTGCTTAATGATTTGCTTTGTTGGCATCTGAGTTTATTTACTTGTATGCCATTTGCAGTTTACATCTTCCTTACACTCTCCCAGATAAATTCCGATTATAATACTTGACATCTAGCTAAGAGGGTCCATCTCTTCTCACCTCGGTCCTAAGTCAGTATATTCAGCAAACATTTATTTACTGAGCCCTTAACTGTGGGCAAAAATTGTACTGGGTAATTGGGGAGAAAATTCACTTACTGAATAAATGTCTACTGAGCACAATCTAGTGAATCATTACAGTGTGGCCTCATTGTTTGAGGCATATTCATAACTCTTTTACACCATTCGTATCTTAATGTAATTATAAAACCCAGAATACTATCAAAGGTAATTTTTGTGGTTATCTGCCATTTAAAAGTATCCAGTATTTGTTTGCATCCCATTAATACAAATAATGAAAAAATGTTTTAATCTGTAATAAACTGATTTATTGTGCAGTGACTGTAATATACTAGAGTCATATTAAATTGTTAACTCTGCCTCCTCAAACACATTAGGAAATAATCCCCAAAATAAGTATTTAACTTTGCAATAGATATAAAGGAGACTCTGGGTGCTATAATTAGATTATTTTGAGGCAGACAGAGAGCTGTTATCCCAGCTGATTTAGTATGTTCTGTAATTGAGAAAATGTTCACCAGATTATACTTTTTAGTGATTTACATGTACATTTTATAGGGGACATGTTCTGTGTATAGTGAATAAATAACTTTTATAGTATCACAAAAATGTTTTGGATTCCTTAGTTCCTTATTAGGATATGAAGTTTGTTTATATGTTGATTCATCCATCACTCACATTTGATTTTTGTCAAATTTCTGCCGCATATTTTAAGCCTTTTATGTAAAGTTACTCATCTAAAAATATGGAAGTGTTTAAGCCTTTAATTTATAAAAAAAATTTTGAAAATACTGCAAAATACACATAATTGGGAAATAAGAAGGGGAGGTATTTTTACCTCCATTTGGTTAAAAAAATGTTTTCAAACTTGCTTAACATCACACAGCAATTAAGTGGCAGATCCAAGGTTAGAGTTCATGATTTTTTCATTTGATGGTTCCTCTTTACTGTTTTGTGCCCCCACCTTTTTTTTTTAATAAAATGGGAAATTTTTTATAACAAAAGTAATATAATGGAATATAGAGTTCACATGGAAGGAAGAATTAATAGAATAATGAAAAAAGATTTAGTATCAAAAAGTATTTTGTTTGCAATCTTTCTGGATGAAAAAGAGGTTAAATACAACATGAGATGTCACAGCTATTGTGACTCAGGCTCTCTATCCTGGCTTTCCAAATTTCAATCTTGTATTGGTTTTTGACCATATTCTTGTTTACAAAATCCTGAGATACTTTGAAAAAGGGAGGCTATGACTTAAGACAGCACAGTGACAGCTGAGGAATATCTTAACAGCATTTCTACCAGGAGGTCAGAGCTTTTTAGGAGTAAACTGCTCTCATTGATAAATGAAGTAAGCAGCCTATTTGTTGTCATTCATTCAACTACTGACATCTTAACAGATGTCAGTAGTTGCTATAGGAAAGTTTCCTGCTCTTGGTTTCTTTTTCCTCTGCCCCCCCCCCCCAAAACAGTGTTGGTTATGTTTATTGCATTGTGTTTATGTATTCCTAACAGTTGTTTCACCCTATTGAAGTCGGGACTCTCTATTTGGAATAAAAAGCAAGGCATGTAAATTCCTTTCATTGATAACTGACAGAGTAGTTTGTAATGAAGTAAAAAAGCCTTTGTGTCTAGTATTTTGTAGATCCCATCTCTTTGAATGCTAGAGTGAAATAAACTGGTCTAGGAGCCAAAAATTTTGGGGTTTTTTTTGTTTTATTTTTTGTTTTGTTTTTCCTTAGGTTTAGCTCTGCCTTCCATGTTTATGGCTGGGTAGGCTTTCTTCATTTGTGTAAGAGGCTTTAGAGATGTTCTCTTCCTCCTGTTTTACAGATAACTGCCAATGAGAATGCAATTAAAGAAACTAGAAAACTTAATCCAAACCCTTTGTGCTTGCTTTGGGGAAGAATAGAACTTAACCAGAAATTAAGTGTAAGGATAGGTGATGTACCCAGACTCCCATCATACTCTACACTGCCATCAAAAAGATAATGACAAAATTCTAACACTGACTGTAGGCTCATGCTGCGGCTGATGCCTTCAGCCTTAGAGGATAGAGGTTGGTTCCCTTTAATAACTTTATGGTTCTCACAAGTTAAAAATAGTTTGGGAAAATCCTGTAGATTAACCAAAACTATTAGTTGTTGAGGAATGAGATCTGATAGTTATCCTTAGCTATTGAAAACTCATGGTTAGGTAAAAGCCTTTGGTACTCCATCCTCAAGTCTGAAGACTGGCCACGTGAGTCAATCCCAGACCAAAAACCTCCTACGTAAGTCCAAAACTAACATGCCTGGGCTGCAAACTGTTAAATCCAGTGAAATTCCAGTGCAGTTAAGTAATGTAACAATCCTTGGCATTGTTTGTAGGCTTTACACTGGGAATGGAACAGGAAGAAAAATGAAGACTCAAATTTTTACTTTCTCCAAATTAGTTACCTCCTGATTTGCATGAGAAAGTAATGGCCTTGCCCTGGGGTTCAGCTACTGAACTAGTTGAAGCTACCCTTCTCACTTAGCAAATGTGGCTCTTGTGATGCCTTCCCCCACGTCCCAAAGATCCCTGGTGTAAATTGTGCTTTTATATATAGCAGACAAATTGCAAGGGTCTTACAACTTGGGAGGAATTTTTGTTTTCCATAAACCTCAATCACCTTAGAATGTAGAAGAGAGGCAGGTAATTAGTCCTGCTGTATTTGACTTGATGAATCAGAAGCTTAGTTTCCATGAAGTATTCTGTGGCCTTTTACAGTTAAATCTGCTGGGGGTGGGCAGGTCATAATACAGTGTCAGCACATCGGTTGCCTCTTAAAAACCAAATGTCCTTCCATTTTTCAGTTGGGTTAATTTACGTGCATTCTAAGAGTAAATGTTAAAGATAGTCAATTTTTTATGAAATACAATTTAGCCATTGGGGGGGGAAGAAGCAATTTTATTTTTTAATTTCATGCTAAATTCACATGTACATTAAGTACTATGTAAACTTGAATTTAAGTTAGCATTATTTGACTTGAGCAGTATCACCTCTTCTCAGTTCATTGGAGAACTGCAGCTTGGCCCTTCTGCTTTAAAAGGTCAAAAAGTTGCCAAATTGGAATAGGGCACTTACAATCAAATTTTAAATGACTCTCCCGCACACGTTTGTAATTTACTGTGTTAGCTGTTATATTTAGGTAAAACATGTTTTCAAGGTTATGCAAGAAATTACATCTTTTGCATAAATGGTCCCCTGGGTTGCACTTAGACTAGTAACAAAAAATATATATACTGACAAACACTATTAGTAACTATATTTGTTATAGATTACAAAAGTTACTAAAAGCCAGAATGAATCTTTAAAGTTGGAGGGACCCTTTTTAATAGTTAATCTTTGGGCTTAAGGAAGAAAAAATTAAACAGTCCCATACTGCATTTCACATCTCTTAAAAATAGGAAGTGTTTTAGCAGCTTAAAACCTTTACAGTTATATAAAACTTATTACACTAGGATTTACTTTGAAATATAGTTTACAACCAGATCAATTATACATACACTGGCACTTCAGCACAAGGGCAAACTTTAAAAACAAATTATTTTGGACCTTTAAAATCAGGCCATAGTATAAAAACAGAGTCCACGGTCTTACATTCAGCAAATTCATACTAAAATATTCTATTTTTGTAGGATAAATGCCAACAAAACTTTACATATGCTACAAGTTTATTACATTTATTTACATGGCTCTTTCCTAGGTACTTAAAACTTTCACATTATATAGCTCCCACTTTTAAGTTTTATAGGAAATGATTTTGAGACCAGATCACTGTCAGAACAGCTTACGCAGTGCTATAGTATAAAAATGTATTCTGAAAGCTACTCAGTACCACCAAATACTGTTTATGTAAAAACAGGTTTTGGTGCATTAGTTAACAGACCTACTGCATGAAAGAAATGGCCACTGGGTATATGGTCTCATTCTAAATTGGAAAGCCTCTAGTGCCCTTTCCACATTCACCAGCATACAGTTCACTAAAATGCAACTATTCGCTAAGAAAAATTCACATTTTTTGGCAGTGCATCAGGTTGTTGGCATATTACTGGTTTGGATGTTTATAGGACTTCAAACTGTCAAATATTCAACTACCTTTCAATCCTTACATGTGTTTTAACTTGGGTGCTCATAAGCAGATTGACTAGCTTTCAACAAGCAAATCTGATCCATGAACGATAACTCTTAAGTTATTTCTGCCCAACAAACAGGAAAAGTTGATTACCATTCCCCAAATCTAAATTTGACAGGTTTAAGAGTTACACAGTTGAAAACGCCGTATCCATGTACAATTATCAATAATTTAGTTAATTTTAAGTTGCACTGATACTACCATTACTTCACAGTGCACATAACATGTAAAATAGGTAAGATGAAGTGTAATTATATTTTCTACATTAGCAGTTTTACAAATAGATTAATTCCCTAGTGAATTTGGCCTGAAACAATGGACAACTACCCTGAAATATAACTAAATTTAAACATTAGTATTTTATCTTATTTTATACCTGCACTTTAAGTAAGGTTTTAAGTTGAAATGTCATTATCTCCTTATCAGAAGGATTAAAGGAGACTGGAACCCAGTGGCTTGGTGGTTTAGGAAGAACACTTGGTGATGGTGGCTCACTAAACTTGGCTCCAGCATAGTTTTGATTAGTTTGAGACTTAAAAAGCAAGCTAGGACTTGATAAGCTAGAGTTCCAGTTTTGATTATTTGGAAAATTTTTGTTCTTCCCCCCATTTTGCATGGCCTGCCGTGCAGCTGCTGATGAGGTGTAAGTATGTCCTCTTTCTTTTTTCTTATGAACAATCTTCATTTGGGAATTCTGATCCTTGGTCTTCTGTCTATTAAGCTGTTGCTGGTTCTTACTGACGTTTCTTGATTGAGGGGCTGGAATGTTGTACCTCTCTCCACCACCCATCTTCAGCTTCTTTGTCACCTACAAGTAAATGGAAATAAAATACTTAGCAAAATTCCAGTAAGAAACGTTCAAAAATTTAGGGAAGTTCTGTAGCCCCAACTTTTAACTCCAGAAATCATTTTGGAAAGACTCAAAACTGCTATCCAACTGCTTTAATAACTTCACCGTATGTTCACACTTAATTATGTGCAGAGCCTTTATTACCTTCTTAAGAAAGCTTATCTGCAAATGTGAATAATCACGTGAAAAAGACAACTGGTTAAGGTCAAAAGGATAAGACATCCTTATAAACTTATAAAAATAATTTTATACCTTTCAGTCTGTTTTTCGGATTGCAGGATTTCCACTACCTGTCCCCTTCCTTGCTGCCAAGCCCAGGATAATAGATGTTGCTTTCTGCTGGATCCTTTCCTTTGTTTCAATACAGAAGTTTTCATGGGCCGATCTGCTGAGTTCAGCCTAGGAGCTGAGGCCAACATCGGAGTCTCCTCAGCACACAAGTTTGAGAGAAGTCCTAGCTAGAAAAAAAAAGATTACTTCATTTCAAAAAACAAGGGGAAAGTGATCGCTTCTATTTACTACGGAAATACAGTTAAGAATGGCTACTTCCTGAACTAATAAGTAAGATGGAAAATAATCTGGTAACTGTCTTCAAGAACTCTTCTCGGCCTTGCGATCCAGGAATTGGGGGCGGGGGGGGCGGTGGAGACAGGAGTCCAAGTGCCACAACGAGTCCGTCCCCCCCACCGGGGGCAAGTTTTCAAAGTCTGACACGGATTTTGTCACTAAAACGTTCAAACCGGGGAACCATTACCTTTTACAGCCATCCCAAGAAACGGGCTAAAAATCAGTTTTCTAAAGAGACGTTTTAAAAATCTTTTTCGAAATTTCCCATCTTGCGACACAGCTCGTATCCTTTTTCGAAAAGCCTCCTCTCCCAACACGTCTACGTCATAAAAAGTGTCTCCTTTAGTTAGGAACTCTCAACTCCTCCCCATTTTGAAGTTTTCACAGGCCATAACCTAAGCCGATTTTCATCTAAAATATACCCAAGAATGCCTCTTTACAGTGAGCATTATACATCCCGGGTTTCATTTACTATCCCAAGAAATCATTTACCAAACAAATACGCCCTCTTTTTGGAAGGGTTAAGGGCCTTGCACACTTATTTTAACAGCCCCTGAGTCATTCACCGCGCGAGCCCAGAAAGTTCGGGTCTTCCGACGGGGCCTGGCTTCCGAAAAGCCCACCGTCCTCGAGCCCGGCCGGGGTGCTCCCCGGCTCCCCGCGCCCGACGCGGTTTCCGGGATCTCGCCTCCCCTCGCCGCCTTCCCCCAACAATGGGGAGTGCGGCCGCCAACATGGCCGCTCCCGCGGCGCCGCTGCCACTCACCGACTTCAAACTCGGACGGCGGCGGCTCCTGCTCGGCGTCGAAGCCCCCCTCCCTTTCCAGGGAGAGACGAGGCACGGAACGAACAAAGCCCACGGGCACCGAGGAGCTAGCTGCTGACCACCTCTGCGTCCCGACCCGACCTCCTCCTTCCGCCTCTACCGACAAAATGGAGGTGGCGACGAGCGCCGAAGCGGGGCCGGGAGGCCCGGCGGCCAATCAACAGCGGCCGACGCGCCGCCCGGCCAATGATACGCACGCCACCGCCTGTTGCTGGGGCCGGCGGGGGCGAGGGAGGCGAGCTTATGGCCCAGGGTTTGAAATCCTCCCCGAGAGGAGCATGTCGGGAACAACTGCTGCGGTCCTGCCCACGGCCAGCTGGTCCCCGGACGCGCCGGCCCCGCTGCCCCCGGCCCCGCTGGGTGCGGCGGCGCCCGCGACCCCCGGGGCCCGTCTTGCCCTCGCGCGCTCGGCGCCCGGGAAGGGGCGTCAGCCCGGGCGCTCGGCGCGCGGGTCCTGCGGCACCGAGAGACCCCGACTGGTCCCCAGCCCCCCGGGGGCTTTACCGAAGCGGCCTCGGTTCCCGACTTGGGTTCGCTGGGCCGCGTGACCAGTTTTTAAAGCCGAAATATGTGCGCCAAAGTTGCCTCCCGAGGCCTGGCCTCTGCGCACTTTGCTCCTGACGCTCCTCTCATCATCCTCGGTCGCGAGAACTTCATTGCAAACCCCCAAGCTCGCGGTTCCCTCTGGTGTCCCCGACCCCAGCCCCAAAACTTTCCGAAGTGGCCTCCCCCGGTGAAGGCGTTTCCCACACATGCGCGGATCAAGTCAGTCAGTCCCCCCGTGTGTGTCCCCACGGGTCCTTAACTTCAGTGAGAGCCCTTCATCGTCTCGCATGGTAACTGCTGCTGTCCCTATTTGTCACCCCTCTTCCCCACCAGGACCACCGCACCCTCAGGGGGCGATGCCGGGTTTTGGTTTTCTGAACACAGTGTCTCGTACATTTTAAGTGCGCAAGAAAAGTTTGTTGAAAGAACCGGGGCTCCCTGATTCCCCTTTCCGCCCAGTTGTAAGTGGGGAGGGGGAGTAAAGCTGTAGCTCCGTTGATGATGCCGGCGAGGTGTAGGGAAGACTGAAAGGGCAACAACTTTGAGGTAAATGGATAAGCGACCCAAAATGAGTGTTTTAAAAGAGAACACCAAATTCTATGAACGTGGAACGTGTTCACTGCAGAATTTATATATACTGTTTATAGGTCCCACATAATTCGTTATTTAACCTGCAGTTTTTTGCTTCCATCATCCCCCCACCTCTGTGTCTTTCTGGCCACGGACCTTATGTTTTCTTTAATTAAAAAAAAAAAAAAAAAAAAACCTTCCTTAAGCGACTGAATTTTAAAAGAGAAGTTTGTTAATCAAATTAATTTGGTGAAATATATAGAAGATATATTTTTGAACATGGGGCTTTCTGGTGCTAATCATATTATAGTCAAATAAGATGTGTATAATAAGCATCTGCTAGCTTACTGAAAATGTAGTCTGTTTCCTAAAAACTCCGGAAGCTGGTTTAGACATCAGATATTTAATTAATGAGTTTAAGACTTTAAAACTTTAGTCTAACTAAAGTTAAGACTTTAACTTCGGAAAAAGCCCTTACTGTGATTTTTTTTTTTTTTAATATAACGGTGTGGTTTCAGTCTGAGCATTTTTTTTCTAATTCTTTTTTTAATAGCAAAGATTTATGAAGTGCCAAGTGTTTATCACTGCATTTTACATATTCTATCTGGTTGGATACTTGTATGAAAGTGTATTTTATATCTCTAAATGTTTCTTTTTTACTCAAATTCAATTAGCCAACATATAGTACCTCATTAATTTATATGCAGAGTCCAATTATTCATCAGTTTCATATAACACCCAGTGCTCCTCACGTCACATAACCTCCTGAATACCCATCACCCAGTTGCCCCATCCCCCCCCCATCTCCCCTCCAACAACCCTGCTGGTTTCCTATAGTTAAGAGTCTCCCATGGTTTGTCTCCCTCTCTGATTTCTTCCCATTCAGTTTTCCCTCCCTTCCCCTATGATCCTCTATGCTGTTTCTTATATTCCACATATGAATGAAATCATATGAAATTGTCTTTCTCTGATTGACTTATTTTGCTCAGCATAATACCCTCTAGTTCCACCTACAACGATGTAAATGGTAAGAGTTCATCCTTTTTGATGGCTGAGTAATATTTCATCACACACACACCCCACATCTTCTTACCATTCATCTGTCACTGGGTATCTGGGCCCTTTCCACAGTTTGGCTATCGGGGACATTGCTGCTGTAAACATTGGGGTGCACGTGCCCCTTCAGATCACTACATTTATATCTTTGTGGTATCTAGTAGTACAATTGCTGAGTCATATGGTATCTTTATTTTTAACTTTTTTTTTTTAAGATTTTATTTATTTATTTGACAGACAGAAACCACAAGTAGGCAGAGAGGCAGGCAGAGAGAGAGGGGAGGCAGGCTCCCTGCTGAGCAGAGAGCCTAGCGTGGGGATCCATCTCAGGACTCTGAAATCATGACCTGAGCCGGAGGCAGAGGCTTTAACCCTCTGAGCTACCCAGGCGCCCCTATTTTTAACTTCTTAAGGAATCTCCACACTGTTCTCCAAAGTGGCTGTACCAGCTTGCGTTCCCACCGGCAGGGTAAGAGGATTCTTCTTTCTCCACATCCTCACCAACATTTGTTGTTTCCTGACTTGTTAATGTTAGCCATTCTGATCAGTGTGAGGTGGTATCCCATTGTGGTTTTGATTTGTATTTCCATGATGCTGAGTGATACTGAGCATTTTGTCATGTGTTTGATGGCCATTTTTATGTCCTCTTTGGAGAAATGTCTGTTCTTGTCTTCTGTCCATTGTTGAACTAGATTATTTGTTTTTGGGGTGTTGAGTTTGGTAAGTTCTTTCTAGATTTTGGACACTAGCCCTTTATCTGATATGTCGTTTGCAAATATCATCTCCCATTTGGTAGGTCTAATTCTTTTTTATTCATATCACCCAAATATCAGTCAAATTCATCTCCACTACACTCCCTCCCTACACCAATTTGATTGTGTTACTATTTATTTATTTGGGGGGGGGCTGGAGAGGGAGAGAGAAACTGAAGAGTAGCCTCCACACCCAGTGTGAGCCCAATACTGGGCTCGATCTCATGACCCTGAGATCATGACCTGAGCCCAAATCAGGAGGCCTACACTTAACAGACTGAGCCACACAGGCACCCAAAACAAAAAACAAAAACAACAAACAAACAAAACCCACTTCACTAGCTCCAAATTGTATTACAGAATTCAGTCACCCTGCTCTCTGATTTCTTACCTGTTTAAACACACGGGTAGTATTTTGGACAGTTATCAACACACACAACATAGTGGGTACTTTCTCTGCCTTAACCTTCCCTGTACCACATTGTTTTTTGCTTATCTGCACCAATTACAGGGTAGGTGCGATTTTGATCTCTACTGTGCAGATGAAAAATGTGAGGCCCATAAAATTTAAAGCTGAGAGCTAAGCTAAGTCTTCAGAGCGCGTGCTCTGTGTCCCCCTGAAGCATTTGTGTCTGAGTCCCCTCTGTCTTCCCCAGTGCCTGAAAGGTGCTCTGCCCAGAGCCCACGCTGAATGGCTGTAGACGGGACTGGCAAAGCTGCTAGGGCGGTATGAAACCTCCATTTCTGCCGGGTCAGAGTCTGGCTGCTCTCAGGAGAGCCCTCTTAAAGCCTTTACTATGTCCGAGACTCCCAGCAGCCTCCCAATACAGCTCCAGCCTCAACCTTCATTAATATTTACCCAGCGCTGGTAACACTCAGAACTGGGCAGCAGGGGCCAAAACCACACCCTCTTCAGGACATCCGAAGCAGCCTCTGCCTAGCCCCTCCCTGCCGGTCTGTAAAGTCAGGGCCACCAACACAATGCAATTAGTGGTTCTCTGTTCAAAAAGGAAAGTGGTGATACAAAGAAACAGCTCTCAGGATATAAATCAGCTACCCATGCTGGGAGCCAAACTCATAATAAATGTGTGGGTGTTTAATACAAAACATTTATTTAACCAAGATTTATCTGGTGCCTTCTTTGAGGCAGGCACTCTGCCAAGCCCTGGGGCTACAGTAGTGAAAGAGGCTCCAACCCAGCCATAAAAGAACTCAAAGGCTCTTCCCTTGACAATTTATCAGAGAAGAAAGCGGGGTGTCTGGAGAGATTCATTTCCTCAGTTCTTCCCCTGAGAGTCAAGGTCAGACAATGCCAATTGTCAACACAAAAATTAACCTGCTAACATTGCTACTGAGTTCGGGTTACAAACATTGAACCTGGGCTCCCTGAAATGGAGGGGAAAAGGAAAGGGATTTGCCCACCCCCTAAAATCCTCTCCCAGGAGGATGCATTTTAAATTACATACCAGTGGGAGCCAAAATCAACAGAATCTTTTACATCAAGTTTACCTACCTAATGTGTAAGTACAAGTGGGACAAAAAGGTGTTTCAGAGAGTCTGGCTTTGCAGGATTGGCAGGTTGCAGGCTGATACTAGTACTTTAAACCCCATGAGTGGCAAGGTAGTGAGGCAATCACACAGGTTTGCAACACCTTTCAAGCATGTCTCTTTAGTCGGACCCACTGGCTTTCAGGCTG
Organism: Neogale vison; assembly: GCF_020171115.1. NCBI lineage: Eukaryota > Metazoa > Chordata > Mammalia > Carnivora > Mustelidae > Neogale > Neogale vison. The sequence goes on along the minus strand of NC_058092.1, from coordinate 17,614,954 downwards.
GATCACGCACCTCCCAGTTTGTCTAACTCAAGCTGGTTTGGTTATTGATCTGTAAATTCAGAGTACAACTTTGAATGCTGGCAGGCCCGTCAGTTGCTGGCTAATTTCAGTCAGGAGAAGCAAGTTCTTGGAACTTGCCAAGAAAGCAAAGTAGAACACCTGTCTGATGTTTTGATGTGCCTTGCGGCTCTAATCTTGTTGCCAGACTGGTATCGAAACACACACACACCCTTCAACACAACCTGAATGTGCTTCCTGGGGAAGCATCTGCCGCGCGCGTTCCCCAGTTGCTCATACATTCCCAAGCCTTTGCAAATCAGTCCTCGGCCATTACAGCCAATTCGGTGTAATCACTAAATGGGGTACAGGAAGTCAATGCTAAACTCCCACACTTCCTGTGACTCTGACCCAGGGCTTCTCAACCTCCGGGACCTTTAAAGGTTTCTGAAGCATGGACCGCCACCCCAGAATCAGGATCTTTGAGGATGGCTGCTTTGGTGCTCCAGCCCCAGCTAAAGGGTGGCAGAAGGCTTATTTTGAACTAAAAACACTTGAAAAACAGCAGGTGCAAAAGGTCACTCTGACCTCCCCTCCCTTTTTCTTCCTGAAAACAAAAAAGAACATTCCCATGTGAAAGATGTCCTACATCTGGAGAGAAACATTCTTACCATCAGAGATGGGGGCGGAAGCCAAGAGAATTCCCTACAAACAGACCTGGTTAAAATAACTCTTACCTTCCTTTAGACTCCCCACATATTTTAGTTACTTTTCCACAATTGTATCTCTTATTTAACCTATTATAGAAGCATTTAGGCTTTGCCACTACTTTGGGTCTTCATGTCCTTATCACTTAAAATTTAGAAATATATCTGTGTGCTTGGGGCGTCTGGGTGGGTTAGTGGGTTAAAGCCTCTGCTTTCAGCTCAGGTCATGATCTCAGGGTTCTGGGATCGAGCCCTGCAGCATCATCACTGCCTCATCATCATCATCATCATCATCATCATCATCATCTTCTTCTTCATCATCATCATCATCATCATCGGGCTCTCTGCTCAGCTGGGATCCTGCTTCCTCCTCTCTCTGCCTGCCTCTCCACCTACTTGTGATCTCTGTCAAATAAATAAATAAAATCTTTTTTAAAAAAAGAAAGAAAGAAAGAAAAATACATCTGTGTGCTTTTCTCCTGTTAATGTCTTCTTGTCAGTTTAATTCTCAGGCCAGAGACCCTAAGAAGGTAGAAATAAGGTTTCGCTTCCCCTACACAGCTCACTCTGTGTTGAGAACTACGGCTCTTAAGTTTTTCTAAGAGTAATCCCCTAATGTGGGAGAGTATATATGAAGAGGACCCGATCTGCCCTCTGTAATCCTCAAAGGTAGTCATTATACCAAACAACCAGCAAAAAAATGAGCACCCAGAGTTATTTTAGATCAGTTTTTTAAAGTGTTCATCACCCAGGTAGACACCCAGAGTCTACCCTCAGTTTCCTTGCTAGTCTGTTGATCCAAGCTCTCCATTTCTTGGCCCACTCAAACGTCTGAGTTCTCAGTACTTCAGGCCAGAAGCTGTGTGGACAAAAAGATGGGCAGCAACCTTGAGAAGAACAACCCAAACAGGTTCATGCTGGCAACCAGATTGATAACCAAAGGAAATCTGGAACACTTAATACTCACCGAAAAAAAATAGTGGAACATGGGAGCCATCTAATTCTATTAAGACCATGACTATACCTGTCTCCCAACTATTCACACTCATGGCAGGAAGAAGAGACGCGCTATCTTTAGGAATCATGGAAGACTCTAAAGAGAATCCAATGAGAGAAGAAGCCAACTCAAACTCCCACTGTGTTTTCTCACAGTCGCTGAATTCCTGTAGACATTTTTCTCTAACTCCATTGTAACACCTCACATTTTTAACATATTCCAAATCTACAATAGGGTTTTTCCACATCCATTATTACACTCAATCTTGGCAGTAGCTCTACAGGATCAGCACTGTTATCATTCTATGGGTGGAGAAACTGAGGCTCAGAGAGGCTTATCCGGTTAAGATCTTCTATCTTAAACATTTTTATTGGAGTGTGTCTTTTACATATGTGCATGTATTAACCATAGAAAAGGCAGGTCAACAACAACCCCAAAAACAACAACAAAAATCACTCCATGTCTTACATCCTAGAGACGAGATTTTGAGGGAAATGTCCTTCCTGTCTTTTTTCCATACCAAGAGGCAATGTGTGGTGGGAAGAGCACAGACCTCAGAGCCTGCCCTGGGTCTCAGCTCTGCAGCTCACTAGCATACGATACCGGCTTTTCAACCTTTTCAGCATGTTAATTTCTTCATCTGTCAAATGGGGATAATACCAGCACCTAACAGTGTAAGGATTAAACAAATCAACATCTTTGAAGTCCTTAGAGCAAGTGCTAAAAAAGCCCTCAATTACTGAGTTTGGGGGGTTTTATTTTCATAAAAATGGTAATGATAATAAATGATACATATTCTTTTGATCCCTGGTTCTTATTTTTCATGTTTTAAACTCAGTATACTGTGAACCTGTTTCTGTGTATATATACCTACATACCTACATCACTAATGGTATTTTTTAAAAAGATTTTATTTATTTATTTGACAGAGAGAGAGAGAGAGAGAGATCACAAGTAGGCAGAGAGGCAGGCAGAGAGAGAGGGGAAAGCAGACTCCCTGCCAAGCAGAGAGCCTGATGCAGGTCTTGATCCCAGGACCCTGACACCATGACCTGAGGTGAAGGCAGAGGCTTAATCCACTAAGCCACCCAGGTGCCCCCACTAACGGTATTTTATGTTATGGCTTATCTGTCATTAATTTCACCATCCCCAACTGTTGCTTCCAGTTCTCTGCTATTACACGCTGAGCTGAATATCCTTATAGATAAATCTTCCTTTTCTTAAATAAACTTCCCTTAAATAAATTCCTAGAGGTAAAACTACCACGGTAACTTTATAGGTTAGGACTTTCGATTTACACACCCACCATTAGGGCTTCAAAGTCAAGTCTCAGGCTTCTGGATCTACAGATACTGTTCTCCCTCCTGGTTATTTTAGCTACTTCTCTGACATGATCTGTCAGAGGAGAGGGTGAATTAACGTAGGAATGAATTAGTCAAAAGAATTTTAAAAGTTTTGTTTTATGGACCACAAGTTATGTATTGCCCCCAGTTTTAAGAAATATGCCTGTGGGCCAGCTCTTTTTCAGGGAAGCTTGATGCTAATAAGATCTACTTACTTGGGGCGCCTGGGCGGCTCAGTGGGTTAAAGCCTCTGCCTCTGCCTCTGCCTCTGCCTCTGCCTCATGCCTGAGCCTTTGGTTCAGGTCATGATCCCAGGGTCCTGGGATGGAGCCCCATATCAGGCTCTCTGCTCAGCTGGGAGCCTGCTTCCCCCTTCTGTCTCTGCCTGCCTCTCTGGAGGCAGTGATCTCTGGAGGCAAAGATCTTGTGATCTCTGTCTGTCAAATAAATAAATAAATAATCTTTAAAAAAAAAAAAAAAAGATCTACTTACTCATCACAGCTGACAACCTCCATAGCTATCCACTTGACAAATGTCTGGACTTTTCCACTGACTCACGCAGGCCAGTGTTTGTCCTCTGGCTGACTGCTTGGGTTTGGGAAGAAACCATGAGTTAAGCTTCTGTGGCAGAAGAGATTGGGTTTTGCCACAGCAGAAAAAATGCACAGATTGGCATGGTTTTCATAGATGATTAAAGTGCTTGGCCTACTGGACTCCATGGAGCGACTCCCCTTCGTGCGAAAAGCAGGCACCAAGGCTGTCTCCATGAAAACCATAGCTTCTAGGGCATGGAGAGAAGCAACCTACCCAAGAACAGCCTGATCTCTTGACTCCGGTTCCCCAGGGCTGAATTTTTATGTCATCTCCTTGCCTCTAACTGATATCTCTTTATTTTATTTTGTTATAACCATTACTTTGTAGGATCCAAAGGTGAGATCTTTTGCATATTCTAAATGTGCCCCTCATTAGATAATAGTATTAAGTATCAAGCACTTTGTTAAGAGCAAGACACTATGCTACACAATTTATATGCATTATCTTTTTTAAAAAAATTTTTTATTTGTTTGAGAGAGAGTGATGGAGAGAGAGAGATCAAGAGAGCGAGCATGAGCGGGCAGGGGGTGGGGGCAGAGGGAGAAGCAGGCTCCCCGTTGAGCCAGGAGCCTGAGGCCTGGCCTGATCCCAGGAAGCTGGAATCATGACCTGAGCCAAAGGTAGACGCTTGATCGACTAAGCACTCAGATGCCCTATATGCATTAATCTTATTAAATTCTCACAAAAACCCTACAGGGGTCAGTACTATTTCTATCCACATTTAACAGATGATAAACCAAAGCTCAGAGAAATAGGTTAAGTGATTTGCCCAAAGTCACACACAGAGAACTCCAACGTGGGTCAGTGTGATACCAGAACCTCTGCTCGTGGCCCCTCTGCGGGACTCTCCAGGGCCCATATTCTTAGGAAGAGCTCAGAATATGGCTTGCTGTGGGATGGGAGGTAGCCATGTTTCCAGGCTATTAGCAGTCCAATAAACTTGCACATATGTTCTTAATGCCTTTTAAGGGGGGAAAAAAAAAGGCAAAGAAAACCCAGAGCATTTATATTCCTCCCTATATGGGTTTTTTTTAAAAAGGCATCCTGCCCACGAAGGTGCCTGCCTATAAGTGGGGATCCTGCCCTAAAAGGATACCATGAAGAGGTAGAAAATGAAGGAGGTCCTTCAGCAGTGAGCCTAAAGGGGGAACACTGCCCCCTGCGAAGAAATTGCAACCAGGTAAACTCATGAGGAGGAGTTACTGAAGAACCCCCCCAAAGTGCCCATGGTAGAAAGGCAGCTAGGAAAACACAAAGCCATCTGACAAGATTTGGGGTCCAGAAGGAACTTTTTTGCTCTCCTTCACCCTTCTTCCCTGACTACAATCCCAGAGATGTCAAAAACGAGCCAGCTGTGAAAGGCAGAATAAGGAAGAGCAGAGCATCCAACTGTCAGTTGTGATTACTACCTGGGCTGACCCAGTTTAATCACCGAATCAAAACTGAGTTTAAGATTTAAAATGATGTGGGGTACCTAGGTCCTGAGATTGAGCCCCACATCAGGCTTCCTGCTCAGTGAGGAGTCTGCTTCTCTCTCTCCCTGTGGCCCTCCCCCTCCATTCATGCTCTGTCTCTCACTTTCTCTCTCCCAAATACATAAAGTCTTTTTAAAAAATAAGATAAAATAAAAATAAAAATAAAATTTAAAGTGACATATCCAAAATCTATAAAGAACTTATCAAACTCAACACCCAAAAAACAAATAATCCAGTCAAGAAATGGGCAGAAGACATGAACAGGCATTTCTGTGAAGAAGACATACAAATGGCCAACAGACACATGAATAAATGCTCAATACCACTTGGCATCAGACAAATACAAATCAAAACCACAATGAGATACCACCACACACCAGTCAGAATGACTGAAATTAACAAGTCAGGAAACAAAGAAAGTCATCAAGGACACAGTGAAAGGGGACCCTTTTTACACTGTCAGTGGGAATGCAAACGGGTACATTCACTCTGGAAAACTGTATGGAGTTTCCTCAAAAAGTTAAAAATACAACTACCCTACAACCCAGAAATTGCTCTACTAGGTATTTATCCAAAGGACACAAACATAGTGGTATGAAGGGGCACATGCACACCAATGTTTATAGCAACAAGGTCCACAACTGCCAAAATATACAAAGAGCCCAGGTCTCCATCAATGGATAGATGGATAAAAAAAGATATGGTACACACACACACACACACACACACACACACACACACACTGGACTATTACTCAGTCTTCAAAAAGAATGAAATCTTGCCATTTGCAACAAAGTAGATGGAACTAGAGGGTATAATGCTAAGCGAAATAAGTCAAAGAAAGTCGAATACCATATGACTTCACTCATATCTGGAATTTAAGAAACAAAACAGATGAACATAAGGGAAGGGAAGGAAAAATAAGATAAAAAACAGAGAAGGAGACAAACCATAAGAAGCTCGTAACTCTAGGGAACAAACTGAGGGCTGCTGGAGGTGGGGGAGGGGGAGGGGGTAGTTGGGTGATGGGAATTAAAGAGGGCACTTGATGTAATGAGCTCTGGGTGTTACATACAACTGATGAATCACTAAATTCTACCCCTGAAACTAATACTACATTGTTAATTAACTGAAATTTAAATATTTTTTTTAAATTTAAAGTGACCACAGGATTTTATCACCCCAGAAAAGGATGGTAATGAAAATATCAACTAGTTTATTATACACAACATCCAATCAGACATTTGATTAATAAACATTAGACAGCCAATAGGGCCATCAGAAACATACTGGTTAAATGTCACCCTTCCCTAGGAATAGGCAAAAAGTTCACCTCACCATGATAATGAATGTTTTGTCCACTGGCTGGAGAAGAATTATCAACCTTGAGTGTATGTAAGAGAAGGACAGGGGCACTTGGGTGGCTCAATCAGTTAAAAATCTGATTCTTGGTTTCAGCTCAATTCGTGATCTCGTGGGTCATGAGATTGAGCCCCCCCTCAGTGTGGAGTCTGCTTGAGATTCTCTCCCTATGACCCTCCCCCTACTCTCTCTCTCTCTCTTTCTTTCTCTCTCTCTCAAATAAATAAATAAATATTTAAAAAGAAGAAGTTTGTAGCACTGGCTGGTTCAGTCAGTAAAACATGTCATTCTAGATGTCTGGATTGTGAGTTCAAGACCCTCGGTGTATACAGAGATGACTTAAAAAATAAAATCTTGACAAAGAAGAAGGAAATGGAAGAAGAGGAGGAGGAGGAAGAGGGGAAGTTGTTTATGAAAGTAGTAACAGATCATTAAATGTGTGAACCAAAAATTGAGAGAACTGAGGGGAAAAAGACATTTCAATAATAATCATTTGAGACTTAATACCACACTCTCAATAATGGATAGAACAACCAGATGGAAGATGAGTAAAGAAATAGAGGATTTGAACAATATAGTTAACGAACCAGATCTAACAAATATGTAGAGCATACTCTACACAACTACAGCATATATTTTCTTCCCAAATGCACATGGGACATTCTCCAGGATAGACCATCTTTTAGGTCACAAGTTAAATCTCAATATTTCAATAGACTTAATAATACAGGCATCATTCAAAGTATCTTCTCTGACCACAGCAGGATGAGGTTAGAAGTCCATAACAGAAGGAAAACTGGAAAATGATCCAAACTGTAGAAATTAACATACTTTTTTTAGCAAATGCAAAATTTATTTCAACTGTACATAACAAATTTTTTTTTAAGATTTTGTTTATTTATTTGACAGACAGAGATCACAAGTAGGCAGAGAGGCAGGCAGAGAGAGAGGAGGAAGCAGGCTCCCTGCTGAAGAGAGAGCCTGATGTGGGGCTCTATCCCAGGATCCTGAGATCATGACCCAAGCCAAAGGCAGAGGCTTTAACCCACTAAGCCACCCAGGCGCCCCCATAACAGATTTTTTAAAAATAAACTCTTCATTGCCATAAACAACTACTAGCAATAATACACATCAGTACAATATGATGCAAGATTTAGCTATATATCCAAATGAGTTGTCAAATGGCAGTCATCCACTAAAAATGGCTTTCCCATTCACAGAGGAAAAGTACAATATAGATTTTCTTTTCAAGGTCCTATACCATCATATACCATCACTGTGTTTTGGCAATTTTATGCAAAACACATAATTAATATAGTTTATATACTATGGCAAGTTTAAATTCAGTGTTAATACCATGTAGGCTTCTTGCAAAAGGTCTGAAGATGGTTTATACCTTCTGATTCAGGGTCTTCACCCTCCCACTACAACACTAACTGTACATGTGGCCATGACAGCTGAACAACACACTCTTAAACAACAAGTGGGTCAAAGAATATATCATATGGGAAATTAAAAAATACTTAAAGTTGAATGACTATGGAAGTACAACTTACCAAAACTTTTGGGACCCACTGAAAGTGGTGCTAAGGGAGAAAGGTTTATATACAAACACATTAAAAAAACAAGACAGATCTCAAAACAACCATGTAACTTTACAACTTAAGAAAATAAAGAACAAACTAAACCCACACCTAGCAGAAGAAAGGAAATAATAGAGATTAGAGCAGAGATAAGTGAAATAGAGAATTAAAAAAAAGAAAAACAAAAAGAGGGAGAGAGAGAAAATCAATGAAACCAAAAGTTATATCTTTGAAAAGAAAATCAATGAAATTGACAAACTTCTAACAGATTGACTAAAAAATAAATACTCAAATGACTAAAATCAGGAATGAAAGTGAAGACCTCACTAACAAATTTTACAAAAATAAAAAGATTATGAGAAAACTATGAACACTTGTACTCCAAGAAATTGTATTACCTAGATGAAATGGAAACATCCCTCGAAGTAGAAAATCTACCGAGACTAAATCATGAAGAAATAGAAAATCTGATTACACTTATAACTAGTAAGGAGATTTAATCAGGAGACTGAAACTCTTGAGAAAGGAAAGCCCTCCACCTAATGGCTTCACTGGTAAATTCTACCAATATTCAAAAACTAACACCAATCATTCTCAAACTTTTCAAAAAAAAAAAAAAAGAAAAGAAAAGGAGGAAACAAGTCCTAACTCATCCTTTACTATTCTGATTTCAAATCCAGAAAATGACACTGCAGGATAGGAAAACGGCAGACCAATTTTCCTTATGAACATTTCTACAAAAGCTTTCAACAAAATACTATCAAATTGAATCCAATAGCATAGTGAACCAATTATATACCATAACCAACTGGCATTTATTCCGAAATGCAAGGATGGTTCAACATACAAAAATCAATCAAGGTAATACACCATATTAACAGAATGAAAGAAAAACACATGATCATCTCAACTGGCGCAGAAAAAACTGACAGAATTCAACAATTTTTCATGATAAAAATACTCAACAAACTAGGAATAGAAGTAAACTATTTTTAACATAATGACAGTCATATCTGAAAAACCCACAGCAAACATCATATTCAATGTGAAAGACTGAAAAGTTTTCCCCTAAAAGCAAGAACAAGGCAAGGATGTTCACTTTCAGCATTTCTATTAAACATAGTCCTACAAGTCCTAGGCAGAGCAATTAGGCAAAATAAATAAATAACATCTAAATTGAAAAGGAAGAAGTAAAATTACCTCTGCTCACAGATGATATGATCTTATATATAGAAAATCCTAGGGTCGCCTGGGTGGATCAGTTGGTTGAGCGGCTGCCTTCGGCTCAGGTCATGATCCCAGGGTCCTGGAATTGAGTCCCGCATTGGGCTCCCTGCTCAGTGGGGAGTCTGCTTCTCCCTCTTCCTCTTCCTCTGCCTGCCTCTCTGCCTACTTGTACTCCGTATCTCTGTCAAATAAATAAATATTTAAGAAAACCCTAAGGTTTCCATCAAACATCTACTGGAACTAATAAATAAATTTGGAAAAGTAGCAGAATACAAAGGCAACCCTCAAAAATCAATTGCACTTCTCTACAGTTACAATGAAAATATGAAAAGGAAATTAAGAAAACAACTCCATTTATAATAGCACTAAAAAGAATGAAATACTTAGTAATTAAGTTAACCAAGGAGGTGAAAGACTTATGTAATGAAAACTGCAAAACATTGTTAGAGGAAATTAAAGAAGACATAAATGAATGGAAAGATGTCATGTTCATAGATTAAAAGATTTAATATTGTTAAAATGTTAATACTGCCCAAAGTGATCTACAGATTCAATGCAATTGTTATCACACTCCCAAAGACTTTTTTTTCAGAAATAGAAAGATCCCTCCTAAAACTTAGGAATTTCAAAAACCCTGAACAACTAAAACAATTTTTCAATAAAAGCAGAAGAACAAAGTTGGAGTCTCATACTTTCTGATTTCAACACTTACTACAAATCTACAGGATTCAAAACAATATGATACCAACATAGAGATAGATCTACACATCAACAGAATAGAAATAAATCTTCAGGGGCACCTGGGTGGCTCAGTGGGTTAAAAGCCTCTGCCTTGGGGCGCCTGGGTGGCTCAGTGGGTTAAGCCGCTGCCTTCGGCTCAGGTCATGATCTCAGGGTCCTGGGATCGAGTCCCGCATCGGGCTCTCTGCTCAGCAGGGAGCCTGCTTCCTCCTCCTCCTCTCTCTCTCTCTCTGCCTGCCTCTCTGCCTACTTGTGATCTCTCTCTGTCAAATAAATAAATAAAATCTTAAAAAAAAAAAAAAAAGCCTCTGCCTTCAGCTCGGGTCATGGTCCCAGGGTCCTGGGATCGAGCCCCACATCGGGCTTTCTGTTCGGCGGGGAGCCTGCTTCCCCCTCCCTTTCTGCCAGCCTCTCTGCCTACTTTTGATCTCTGTCTGTCAAATAAATAAATAAAAATCTTTTCAAAAAAAGAAAGAAAGAAATCCTCATATGTAAGGTCAACTGATTTTCAACAAGGATGCCAAGACAACTCAGCAGGGGAAGGACAATCTTTTCTGCACATGGTTCTGGGAAAACTGGAGATCCACATACAGGAGAATGAAGTTGGACTCTCATCCTATACCGTAGACAAAAAATAACCCCATAGATAGATAGAGTTAAACAAAAGAGCTAAAACTCTTAGGAAAACTGGGAATAAAAGCTCACCACATTAGATTTGGCAATGATTTGTTGGATTCTGACATCAAAGGCTCAGTGAGTTGAGCTTCTGACTCTTGATGTTGGCTCAGGTCATGATATCTGAGTCATGGGCTTGAGCCCCGTGTGGGGCTACATGCTCAGCGTGGAATCTCCTTGAGATTCTCTCTCTTCCTCTGCCCCTTCCCCACTCACTCTCTCTAAATAAATAAGAAAGTCTCTAGAAAAAAGGCACAGATAACAAAAGAAAAAATAGGCAAAGTGGACTTCATGAAACCTAAAAGCTTCTGTGCATCAAAGGACAATATCAGTAGAGTGAAAAGGCAACCTATGGAACAGGAGGAAATATTTGCAAATTATATATCAGATAAGGGCTTCATATCCAGAATATATAAAGAACTGAAAAATCAACAACAGGACAACCTAGTTCAGAAATGGACAGAGGACATGAACAGATATTTCTCCAAAGAATACAGATGGCCGATGAACACTTGAAAAGATGTTCATCATAACTGATCATTAGGGAAATAGACATCAAAACCACAATGAGATATCACTTGACAACCATTAGGATGACTATTATAAAAACAAAAACAAAAAGCAGAAAATAAAAAGTTTTGGCAAGGATGTGGTAACATTGGAAACTTTGTGCATTGCCGGTGGGAAAGTAAATTGATATGGCCACTGTGGGAAATAACACAGTGGTTCTGGAAAAAATTAAAAATAGAATTACCACATGAACCATCAATGTCACTGCTAGGTAGACACCTAGCAAGCAAATTGAAATGGGGTCTTGTACAGATATTCATTCTCAGCAACATTATTCACAACAGTTTATTTGTGGAAACAACCAAGTATACATTCATGAATGGATAAACAAAATGTGGTGTATATAAATATATAATGTGATATTATTCAGCCTTAAAAAGGCAGGAAGTCTTGATATATGTTACAACATGGAGAAAACTTGAGGACATGATGCTAAGTGAAGTACACCAATCACGAAAAAATAAATACTGTTTGATTCCACTTACATGAAGTTCCATGAGTCATCAACATCAGAGAGAGAAAATAGAATGATTCTACATTCCTACCCTGGCAAATGGACATTCATAACAACAAAAATCAACCTCTCTGGTCTGAAATAAGAGATGATGTATCTGCTTTCCTATCCCTAAAATCTAGTAGAAATGCAATCAGGATCTACTGGGATATCTCACAGTCCTGTGGCTGCTCTGTCCATCAGAAGGACCCTGGAGCAGGCAGCGAGCACCTAAGGGCCTTGCATTGCCTTTCATCCTATCGATAGTGTCATTTGATGCACGGAATTTTTTAGTTTTTATGAATTCCAATTCGCCTATTTTTTCTTCCATTGTTTGTGCCTTTGGTGTCAGAATCCAACAAATCATTGCCAAATCTAATGTGGTAAAGCTCTTATTCCAAGTTTTCCTAAGAGTTTTAGCTCTTATGATGAGATCTCTATCCATTTGTGTTTTTTTTCCATCTGTGGTATAGGATGAGAGTCCAACTTCATCCTCCTGTGTGTGGATCTCCCATTTTCCCAGCACCACGTGTGGAAAAGATTGCCCCTCCCTTGCTGAGTGGTCTTGGCACTCTTGTTAAAAATCAGTTGACCTTACACGTGAAGATTTATTTCTGGGCTCTCTATTCGATTCCGTTGATGTGCAGATCTATCTTTATGCTGGTGTTACATCGTTTTGAATCCCATAGATTGGTAGCAAGTGTGGAAATCAGGAAGGGTGAGACCTCCAACTCTGCTCTTTTGTTTTCAAGTTTGTTTTGGCTCTTCTGAGTGTCTAACACCTCATCGCTTTCGTTATATAATGTTTGTTAGAAGCTAGTCACTAAGTCTGGCCCACAGTCAAGAGGAGGAGGTCACACAAAGGTTGGGAGTACCAGGAGGCAAAGATTATTGGGAGCCCTTTTAGGGGCTGCCTACTACAATAGCTAACATTTATTGAGGACTTCATACTTAAGTGATATGTATACATACTCATTTCATCCTGACAATAACCCTGGGAATCTGGAACTCTTATTATACCTAATTTTTACTAGAAAGGATTGAAGTTGAGAGAGATTAAATCATTTTACCTGCAGGTCTAAGGCTATAAATGGTGGAGCTGGGACTCAGATCCAACCTGTCCAAATCCAATGCTATGCTCGTAAGTGTTGTCCTTACTACCCACGCACACTCAGCCGCTTCAATATTTCAGATGAATATAAAATGTTATTAGTTATAATTAGAGCTTACATTTACGACTGGTTAAATCTCAGATGACTGCTCATGAGTAGAATGAACTCTTTTAGCTGAATTTAGCACTAGTCAAATGAATTTGAGAAATCCTTCTATTTTGGTTCAGAGTTAGCATGTTATGGAAATTTGCTACCCACTGTGGAAAAGTGGGTAAAAAACTCGTTAACACAGACATGCTGAAGAATTTCCCGTCTTGCTACCCTGGAAAACTATTTAGATTCTCTAGGCTTCTAGAAGTAGGACCTCAGCTTGAGGGAAGCCTCTGGAACTGATTTCATGGGCAGCTGCTTCAAAACATCAAATTTCGCCTGAACTTCCCCAGAATTTCTGGGTCAGGCCACACACAAGAGAACTCTGTGAAAACAAGTTTCCACAGAACTTCTTGGCCTGAGAGAATTTTGCTTTCAAATAACCCCACCCCCCCTCCTCCCCAGTCCGATTCTGCCTCTTGTGATGGAAGGCCTCCTTCCCAGTCTGGGAAATGTGTCAGGGGGTGTCTGATGGAGTCACAAAGACTCTTTGCTTCTCGTTCTCCCCTTCTTTTGTGACCACATTTGCAAACTCTCAGAAGGAAAACATTGGGTCGTGTTTTAAAGCCCAGGATAGAAAGCTTGGGTTAAAAGTGTTTCAGAAATGTCAAGAATGTTTTTAAACTTGGTCTTAAAAGATGTTCTTGTTTTCGTTATGTTTTTAGAAGTAGGTGTAATTGCCTTCGTGCTTCAGTTTAAAAAGGGAACCCACGCTGTCCCCATTTTTATCTCGGAGGCCCAGTTCAATGCCTGGAGCTGGGCTGGATGCAGTGCAGGGGCAGAGACAAATAAAGACATTGGGTCTTGCCTTTAAGGAACTTTGACAGTAGTATCCAGACTTTGAGCGACTAGTCCTGTCTACTGCCAATATGTCAAGGGGCCTCAGACCTGGCGTACACCTCCCCAACCTCAAGTCACACCTCTTTTCACACAGGAGGGTTCCCAGACGTGAGCAGGGCAAGGATTTTAGTCTATTTGGGTCACTGGTGTATCCCCAGCACCTAAAACAGGGCCAAACAGGAATTAGGACCTCAGTAAACAGTCTCGGAATGAATGAGACAGTTATGGGATAGAGGTTAAGTGGGCTGAGTCCAAGGTCATCTCGGTTCTGGGTCTGAATCTCAGTGTGGCCCCTTGCTGGGTGGATTACACTGGGTTACTTATATAATCTCCCTCTGACTCAGCTACTTCATTTGTTCATTTCTTCATTCAGCAAATGTTAGCTGAACACCTATTATATATCAAACACTGTTCTCGGCACCAGGGGTGTAGTAGTGACCAAAACAGACACAGATCCCTGCCCTGGGCCGGGGCCGGGGTGGCCAGGGCCGGGGTGGCCGGGGCCGGGGTGGGCGGGGTGGGGGGGTTATTTCAATGAGGAGAAACAGACAAATGCGCCAATAAGTGAAATATATAGTGGGTTTCAGATGATGAGTGCTCTGGGAGACGGGGAATTCTCGGGTGAGGTGGGAGAAGCTTTGCCTCCTGGCCTGTGGAACCATCCAAAGGCAAAAGTCCAGGGCACAAAGGGCTTACCCAAAGTACCCAGAGCTCAAGATATAGAATAGAATACTATGCTATGTTTCCATGTATAACATCGCACACATAACAAAGATCCTGACTGCTTAAGTGTTGTGAAAATGAGATGAGAAAACATCTGTGATGAGTCTAGCTCTGTGCCTGGTACACAGCTCACCATGTGGTGATTATTATAATTTTCCTCTCCTACACTCCATGCGCATTTAAGTACGGACAGAAGGTGAGACCTGAATACTCCATTCCATTCTCTAATTTTATGGGAAGAGGGAGCTAAGGTCTATACTTGTCCAAGATCACATGGCCATGACAAGGCCGAGCCAGAACTAGAACTTGGTCCCTCATGCCATGCACTGTTCCTTCCTCTTCCAGCCAAGGATTCCCCATACCCCCTGCTTGTTGACAGTCTTGCAAGCTATTGTTTTTTTTTTTTTAAAGATTTTTATTTTATTTATTTGACAGAGAGAGATTACAAGTAGGCAGAGAGAGAGGAGGAAGCAGGCTCCCCTCTGAGCAGGGAGCCCGATGCGGGACTCGATCCCAGGACCCTGAGATCATGACCTGAGCCGAAGGCAGCGGCTTAAACCACTGAGCCACCCAGGCGCCCCTTGCAAGCTATTGTTAAAGAGAATTATTCACAACACTTATAGAAGGTGATAAGGAGGCAGGGGCGGGACCCACCGATAAAAATAACAAAGAAACGGCAGGAGTGAGGGGGGATTCTGGTTATCCTGATCTAAGGAGATTCTTGCTACAACTCAACAAGGCAGAAATGAACACAGAAATCCCAAAGTGAGGGTCTGAGACCTTCAGGGGAGCCTGAAGAGAGCTTGGTCAAGGGGAGAGTATTTGCCACCGTTCAGCTGACAATTCAATACCATGAAATAACTTTGTTTTCCTGGAAGGCTCACGATAAACCGATCCATACTTCTCGAGCCAACTCTGGGTCAGGAGTATTCAGCCAACTGGATGATTTGGCCTCTGTCCAGAGTGGAAACAGCAGCTGCTGACCCCCCCCACCCCACCCTGGGTTGCTTAATCACCAGCCACACAGCCCGCCAGGCGGCAGGAAGCGCCTCCCTCTGACCCATTTCCCTTGACCCCTGCACTGGGACCTTGGATGCAGGCCCCTCTTTGTTCAGGGGACAGTTCTTCCTGCTCCTCCCCCAGCTTAGTGGCTCATTTTGTCCCCAACCCTCTGTCTCTTGTTCCTCCACTCCCCTGAATTCTTTCAGGCAGGAGTGCAGTTGGGGAGTGAAAAGAGGGTAACCCCCCCCCAGGGATTGCCACCCCCCCCTCATTAGCTGTCTTCTCACATCTCTATTCCATGCATTTTGCGCTCTCCAGCTCAACACCTGGACCCTGAATGTGTCTTTGGCCTTTTTGACTCCTCCCCTGTCCCAAGCACGGGTGGAAACACCTGAGTACGCAATAGGTAGGTAGGACCCTTTACGAAAAATGAACCAGACCCGAGAAGTGGGACTGGTGCTGTGGCAGAGAAGACTCTGTGGGAGAAGGACTTGGGCTAGGCCTGGAGGAGTCAAGATCAAACAGGAGGGATGGGCCTGAGGGCTGGCAGAACAGCAGAACCTAGACGTGGAGGCAGGAATACATGGGCAGCCTCGAGTTCAGACGGAGACGGGAGGCCCTCTAACGAGTGGTTTGCAAATTTCAGATTGTGACCCTTCGGTGGGTGATCAAAATTATTTCTTTGGCTACAAAGAGCATTTTTAAAAAATGAAGTAGAATAGAGTAGAAGTAAGATAGAAATGAAACTGTCAGAGGGTATCCCACATCGTAAGGATTATTACCATTTACTGAAACTGACGTTGCGATTTTATGTACAGTATGTAAGTGACAGAAGTGGACTGGGTCATGATGTAAAATGAATTTGTCATAGATTACACTTAAAAAGAGTTAAAAACTGGCTCAGTGGGTTAAAGCCTCTGCCTTCAGCTCAGGTCATGATCCCAGGGTCCTGGGATCGAGCCCCACGTCGGGCTTTCTGCTCAGCAGGGCACCTTCCTCCTCTCTCTCTCTCTCTGCCTGCCTCTCTGCCTATTTGTGATCTGTCTGTCAAATAAATAAATAAAAATTTTTTTTTAAAAGAGTTAAAAACAAAAACTAAAACAAAACCTCTTACCCACCCTTGTTCATTTTATAGCTGAGGACATTGGGGCTCAGAGAGCCAGCCTGGGCACAGCTGGGGCCTGGACATGGACCTCCTGCCTACGGGCTCCTTCTCTATACACCATCCCACCTTCCCAGGCTGAAGGAACAGACAGAACTCGACTCTTCAACACTCTGACCTCTATTAGTTTTACCCTCCCAAGGACATTCCACTTTTTTTTTTTTTAATTTAAATTCCGGTTAGTTATCATACAGCATAATATTATTTCAGGTATACAACACAGAGATTGCTACATCACTTCCCTACATCAGACTGTGCTCACCACAAGTGCCCCCCTTAATCCTCATCTCCTGTTTCCCTGTCCCCCCCCAACTCCCCTCTGGTACCCATCAGTCTGTTCCCTAGAGTTAAGTTTATTTGCCTCTCCGTCTCTCTCTATCTCTGCCCCTCTCTCTCTTTTTTACCTCTTCTTATTCGTTTTGTTTCTTAAATTCCATATATGAGTGAAATGACACTTGTCTTTCTCTGATTTATTTCACTTAGCGTACGTAATACTCTAGCTCCATCCACATCACCGCACATGGCAAGACTTTATTCTTTTTCATGGCTAAGAAGATGTGGTATATATATAGACAATATATATCACATCTATATACTGTCTATATATATATACCACATCTTCTTTATCCATTCATCAGACATTTGAGCTGTTCCCATAGTTTGGCTAATATAGATAATGCTGCTGTAAGTATCAGGGTGCATGTATCCCTTTGAATTAGTATTTTTGTATTCTTTGGGTAAACATCTCGTAGTGCAATTGATGAATCACATAGCAATTCTATTTTTAACTTTCTGAGGAACCTCCATACTGTTCTCCAGAGTGGCTGTACCAGGACTCTCATGCTTGTGTTTTTTCTCTCTCTCTCTCTTAAGCATAAATAAAATATTTTTTGAAAAATGAAAAATAAACAATACGGAAGACTTTTTTAAAAAATGTGTTTGTCAGAGAGAGCACACAAAGCAGGGAGAGCAGCAGGAGGAGAGGGAGAAGCAGACTCCCCACGGAGCAGGGAGCCCCCTATGGGACTCGATCCCAGGACCCGGGGATCATGAGCTGAGCTGAAGGCAGAGCTTAACTGACTGAGCCACACGGGCATCCCAGTAGGGAAGACTTTACTGAATACTGCAATAGGGGAGAGACATGGGGCTCTACTCCCAGCATAGCCCAGACAGCTGGGGATTCACTGCCAAGGAGCGAGGTAAAGGGTCAGTGGACAGAAAGTCACTCACAGAAGACCTCCACCAAAGGGACACTCTAAGCCAACCTAACGGGGTTCTTGTTGAAGGCAGGCCAAGGACTTGGACATCAAAGGTGAGAGATGAGGAACTTAATGTGTTTCAGAGGTGGGTACGATTTAGCAAGATTCTTTGCTAAGACCTGGCTCAGACAGGATAGGGACCAAGGTCAAGGCTGACTTGGAAAAGGGGGCTCAGAGGAGCCCAGCTAAAGTTCCATCAGAGTCTTTGTCAGCAACATCTCTCTCTGTGTTTCCACTTGTCCCTGATATTTATATGATGCCTTCCAATTTTTGCATATAAATGTTAGGTAGTATTAGTAGTTAGGAAAACCGAGACTTAAGGAAACCAAGTCCCTTGTCCAAGGTCACATAGCTGTTCTCAGGCAGAACTGGGAATAGAGGCCCAGGTCCATCTGTGTTTAGACCCCAGATGCCTATTATCCTGCTTCTCAAAAATCCAAGCCCAGCATTCTGTTACTGAAGATGCCCCAGCGGAGTGCTATCTTGGAACTGGGGTGCTACCCCGCCTATGCTTGAACAGTTGTCTGAGCCCGGTTGTGAGCGCCCAGGCTATTAATGAATACTTCAAGTCTCAGATCTGAGCTCACCCCAGACCACAGTGTTATTTATAGCATATAGGCTGTTTACTGCTGGGGCTGAGCAGGCCACAAGGAGAAAGAACAGACTGAAATACTCCCTTGCAGGGGTTGGGCACCCAAACCCAAAGTCTGGCTCCAAAGTCCAGTTCTGTTGATCACCCCATAAGGTATCTCTTCAACTGTCCTCTCTCCTCTGTCCCCAGGACCCCGATGGGCATGCTGAGTCCCTCAACACCTCTGGCCTGGATGCGAGGCAGCCTAGAGGGAAACACCGCGAAAGGTCAGTGATAGCCACTTCCTCCCTGCAGCAGGTTCTGGCGGCAATTTTTGTATTTTCCTGAATTTCAAAAATGTCTTTCTTGAAAATTATTGCTTGTTCTGGGAGACCCTTGGGTGAGTTTAGCCTATTTTTTTTTAAGATTTTATTTATTTATTTGACAGACAGAGATCACAAGTAGGCAGAGAGGCAGGCAGAGAGAGACGAAGGGAAGTAGGCTCCTCTGCTAAGCAGAGAGCCCCATGTGGGGCTCGATCCCAGGACCCTGAGATCATGACCTAGAGCTGAAGGCAGAGGCTTTAACCCACTGAGCCACCCAGGTGCCCCTGAGTTTAGTCTTAAGCAGACCCCTTCGGTCTGTAGCTCAGCATCATTGCACTCTGGGCAAGGCCCCTCTCCTGCATCAATTTACTAATGTACTGAGTTTCTTTTCTCCCCTTTCCTCCCTCCCACACCACAGGTAGCCCCTCTGTGTTACCTCTTGGATCCCTAAGTCTCCTTGACTTTAATGTATCCTTGCAAACTATGCTGCACTGCTTTCTAGGAGTGGGTGTTCTTAATCTACAAAAATAGTAGATTAGATAGTAGAATAGATCCTCGCTCCCTGTCTCATTTGGGGTCTTCTATTTTGTAATTGACATCTCCCTCTGTGGACATCCTCCATTACTGCTATTTACTTTCATAATCAGAGAAAAAGCCTCACGGCTAACCAAGGCTGAGTCTGAGGGATTTCAAGGGGAGCTGGGGAGGGACGTGAAGTCACACGTTTCCATCTTCTGAAACACAAAGGCTATGCCTTGGAAAAGAGGAGGTACCCCTGCGGAGGGGATGTGTGGGTATTCATCTAGAAGTTTCCAGCTATCCTCACTGGGAGGGGCAGGAAGGGGAAGCAAATGGGTCCCAAGGGAAATGCCAGAGCCTCACTGTATTCTATTACAAAATCAAGGAATTCCACTCCTTTTGAGAAGTCCTATAGTTTGGCCACTTGAGCCCATTCCCACAAGGAGCAGTGAGCAGAGCTGAGAGAGGCCAGGGCTCGACCGCCAGCCTTGGCTCTGAAGTTACAACCAGCTCTCCACCTGCCCCTGCACAAAGCTGTGTTTGCAATACTGGCCTTAAATTTTAGCAGATCCTTAAGCCTCTTCAAGGGTTTAAACACTGACCCCACCCCCCAACACCTTAAGAATTACATTCCAAGGATGCTAAAACCTGGCCTGCAGACTACTGCGACCTGTCTTAGCCACTGCAGACCGCCTTAATTGGTCAGAGACATTTTCCTACTGAGCTCAATTCTTCTCGACCCTATGGTCGGGTTAACACACCAGACTCGGCACTAAAGCTAAAATCTAACTGCCACTATTAGAAACCCAATCATCTCATCTTTTAGAGGAGACTAAGACCCAGTGAGGGGAAAGGACTTGCCCAAGGTCTGTAGAGCTTGAGGATAGCATTGCCTAAGGATTAACATGATGATGCTAACCAAGTCTTCTCCTGATTCCAATTTGCTTCCAAATAAAACTTGTGTGACTTCACCTAAGTCGACTTGGTCACAAAACTTTATTGAGCATGTACTAGGTGCCAGGCATGACAGCCAGGTGCAGAGGATACAGCAGTGACTATGATAGGGAGACCTGTGCTGTGATGGAGTGTACGGTCATCTGAAAGGGAAGGACAAGAACTATAATGTAAGACATGTTTACGACTGTGGGGCTTGACCTTGCCTGGGTAGTCAGGGAGGGCCTCCCAGGGGAGGCAATGGCACTGCAGCTGACATCTGAATGATGAATTAGGAGGCAAGCTATTTCTAGTTGAGGGAACAGCAAAAGACTCTGAGGATGGAGAAAGTAGGGCATCTTTGAGGAACTGAAATAAGGCCCCAGACCCCAGTGGCTCTGGGGAGGAGGCCTAGCCCCCTACCCCAAATCCCTACCTCCCACCCCTGCCCTGTTGAGCACCTCTTCATTTTTTTAACATGTGGATATCGTCTAATAATATCCAAGCCTTTTGCTCTTTTCTCTTAATATTATATTGTGAGCATTTTCCAAAGTGATTGTGATTTTTTTTAAAAACTTCCTTTCTAACAGCTACATTACATTTCAGCACATCAATTACCATAATTTATTAAATAACACCTCTATTATTGGGTGCTTAGAATGCTTCCTGGTTCTCACTATCATAAATAATACCAAGGTAGCCATCTTTGATCACCTTTGATCATATGATTAATTTCTTAAAATAGATTTCTGCAAGTCAATTACTGTTTCAAATGCTATTAGCATGTTTAAGATTCATGAGAGCAACGAAAGCTTTGTGCAGTGTTGTCTCATCTAATACCTGCGATCACCCTTTGAAGATTCTCAGGTGAGGAAAGCTAAGGCTTGCAGGGGTGCATTTGACCCAGTTGTCACACAGGTGACAAGGGAGCTGGTTAAGAAACATGGACTGTGGGGTGCCTGGGTGGCTCAGTGGGTTAAAGCCTCTGCCTTCAGCTCAGGTCATGGTCTCAGGGTCCTGGGATCGAGCCCCACATTGGGCTCTTTTCTTGGCGGGGAGCCTGCTTCCTCCTCTCTCCCTGCCTGTCTCTCTGACTACGTGTAATCTCTATCAAATAAATAAATAAAATCTTTTAAAAAAAAAAAAGAAAGAAAGAAAGAAAAAGAAAAAAGAAACATAGACTGTGAGGCCCACCTGGTCTTGTCAAATCCACATCTCTGGACTGTGAGCTCTTCCAGCGGTCCTGCTGATTCTCATGAAGTTAAAGTTTCAGAATCATCGGGCGCCTGGGTGGCTCAGTCGGTTAAGTGTCTGACTTTGGCTCAGGTCATGATCCCGGGGTCCTGGGATCGAGCTTCTTCCTGGGGCTCCGCACTCAGCAGGAAGTCTGCTTCTCCCTCGAACCCTCCCCCCACTTATGCTTTTTCTCTCTCAAATAAATAAATAAAAATCTTTTAAAAAAAATTAACAGTAAGAAAAAAATAAAGCTTGAGAAATATCCACCGTATTCAAGATCCTCATTTCCAGTTGAGAAAATCAAGACCAGAAAAAGAAAGTGCTTTGTCCCATGTAACATGGCTTCTGCCCAGGGCCAACAATGAAGCCTTGGTCTAGACCGCTTCCAGAACCTGTACTCAAACCTCCATCCTACACTGGAAAACCCAGTGTCGGCTTTCTTTCTTTCAGGTCACACTCCCACTAAATGTACTCCCGTGTCTGTCTCAGCACATGCTTGCTGATGTGCTATTGATATGGGTTTTTTTCTTAGTTTGATAAGTGAGTCACCACAATTTAAATGTGCCTTATGCAACCCCCCAGAAGAGTATTTGTACTAAAACTTTGTAAAAATAACACAATCCTTTCCCATATAAAAACCACCACCAACATTTGTGTTTAGTAAATTAAAGATACTGGACGTCAGGCCTTTAAAAGCTGAAATGAATAACAGTTTGGTCAAAACTTATCCCACAGGCTTGCAAGTGGACGCTGTTTTCACATTCCTAGGTTAATTCAGGCACCAGCATCTGTATGGGAAACAGAGTCACCTGAAGGAGTCAGATGACCCAGATGTTAATGATTGCTTCCCCAGGTCCTGCTGGGAGAGATTCCATCTGAATACTTCTCGCTCGGTTGGGCGCTGGATACAGCCCTGCCTGAGGCCCAGCAAGGGATTGATGCCTCCAGTAGATGGCAGAGTCTCACAGAACACGGGCTGGGGAGGCTGGCTGTCCCCACTGGAAAAACCAGCTGGAGAAAATCAGCTCCTGGGCCCTCCCCCTCCAGATGCACCCTCCCTCTCTGGGAAAAGAGAAAAGAGACTTCCTGTGTGGGTCCCATCAGCCCTGCGCAGGGTACCTGGGGAATCCAGAGATCCTGGACCAAGCCTGCAAGAAGGGCCTTTACCCACCGTCTCATCCGGGCCACCCAGGGTGTGTCCAAGGACCAACAACATCCCCTGGGAACTTGTTAGGAAGGCAGATTCTCAGACACTCTCCCTGAAGCCAACTTCAGCTGGGATCCTAGGGTGGGAGGAGCAGCAATCTGTGTATTAACAAGCCCTCTGGGTGATTCCAATGCATAAGGAAGTTATAGAAACACCAATTAACTCCAACTTCCTCATTTTAGGAATGGGGAAATACGGGCTAGAAAAAGGAAGTGACAACCCACAGCCGGGCAGTGGCTGAGACCCCACTATTACCCAGATTCCTGATGTTTGCTCCCCCTTAGTCTTTGTTGTCTAGCATCCTCTGCCTCCACTCCCTGGAGGTCAGTAGAACCATCCCAGCTGTGCCATCTTCAGACGTTGCCAGATGTGTCCTCTGTTGTAAGGTTGCTGGAGAAAATACAGAATGCTCAGTTAAATGTCAATTTCAGAGAAACAACAAATAATGTTTCAGCCTGTGTATGTCAGATACTGTCATCCCATATTTTTACTTGCTGAATCTGGCCGCCCTCTGCCTCAGGGGCAAAATCTCCCTTCCTGAGAACCATTGGCCCAGGTCCATTCCTTGTGGTCTGGGATGTGGGGGTCGTAAGTAAAAATATCGGATGAAATAATCAATTGCCATTCACTGGGGAGGGCAGGAACTTTATCAGACTCATCTCTGTACCCCTAGGAAGAAGTAGATTCTCATTTTACCTATCCGATAAACCATAAAACAGACTCTTAACTACAGAGGACACACTGTGGGTTGCTGGAGGGGACATGGGCGGGGATATGGGGTATGGGATATGGGTGATGGGTAGTCAGAGGGAACTCCTAATGATGAGCCCTGGATGTTCACCTGAAACTAATATGACACTGTAGGTTAACTAGCTAGAATTTAAGTAAAAACTTGAATCAATGAATCAATCAATCTTCTCCCTGAGAATAGGATTGAAAACCCTTTTCTCAGTACCAGGTACCTGAATACTTACTAAGCCGGGGACTGGGCATTAGGGACACAATCCCTGCCTTCAGGCAGCCTGTGGCCTGGCAAATAGAAATGAAAAATGGGGTTGGTTTTGACCCACATAGCATTTTTTTTTAAAAATTTGACTTTGTGGTCAACATTTGAAAATTGGAAGCCATTACATAAAAGTCAGGATTTCTATTCTCTCTTGGAAAATGGGGCACATGTTCCAAATGCTTGGGGCAACTGGCCCTTGGGTCTGCATTCCCATGCAGCAAGGCCAGGCTGTCAGTGAGAGAGGCCAGCTGCCGTTGACTGGGTCATGTGTCCCCGTCCCCCCACAGCCCCCCACCACTCTCTGTCGTCCCATACCAGCACCCTTCACCCATTTCTGTTATCTGGCGGGTGCCTATAGGCACTGGATTTCAAAGCTCCGATCTGATAGGCGAGCGGGATTGGAATGGAATGTCCTTCCAGGTGATCTGTGTAAGGCTGATGCCGTACCTCCATTTTGCAGAGGAAGAAACTAAGGTTTAGGAAGACTGAGTGAATTGTTCAAGGTCCCAACAGCTACGTTGGATTAGAACCCAAGTCCTTTGACTCCAGGGCCTATACCTATGCCCCGCCCTGACCAGGGTTCCTTGTGAGAAATAGCTCAATTACAGGGACAAAAAAGCTGTGGCACCGGGGACCCAGAGGGGAAGTGGTGACGGGGACGGAAGGCCAGACCTCCTCATGCTCACTCATCTGTGAGACAGAGTAAAAGCGAGAGAAAGCCAACTTGGGTGGCTGAGAACAGGAGCTCACACGCAACCACCAGAGGACTCCTCAGTGCCCGGCGGGGTCTGGAAGCTCAGCCACAGACCACGGTGAGTAACTTTCTCTTGTTGTTTTATTTGGAGCCTCTTCCTCATTTCAGAGAACCTGTGTGTTTTGTGAAACCGGTGTTCCTCCTTTACCCCTTCCCCCCAGGGATGTCAGAAGCTGGGGGGGGGGGGTGGGTCTGTCCAGGGGCGGGAAACTGATCCCCTATGGGGAGGACTCCTAAGGTGTGTGAGGACCACTCACAAGAAGGCTCGGGGCTGTGCGGTCCTCACCCTCGGACAGGACCACGAATCAGCACTCACAGAAGGAGGTAGTCACCTATACGCCGACAGCCTGACCAGGCTGGCTCAGGAGTGTGTTAGCGCCACACTAGACCCCGAGGAGGCCAGGGGTCTGTAGCAAGCCAGCACCCAGGTGACTCTCAGCGCTGGTAACTCCATGACCTCAGGAAAATCCGTCCCCCTCCTTCCCACTCACCTTGCTCTTCTGAGAGAGCAAGGGCCCAACACCAGCATTCATGGGCCTGTGGGGAGGGCTGGCTGTGGCGACACTGGCTGAGAACCCCGGGCTCAGCAAATGGCTTTAAGGTGGCAATTCTGATCATCACACCATCTGCTGCTCATGGGGAGTAGAGCTAAGGAGGAGGGGGCTGCAGGCTGTTTTTCCCTCGAATGGGTGGCAGGTAGACACCTTGAAGACACAAAGGCCAGGACTGAGGCAGAGAAGGGGCACAAAACGAATTGGGGCAGACCCTGAGAGGCAGGACCCCAACGACGCTGGCCCCAGCATCAATTTCTACCAAAGAACCACTTCACCTTTCAGTGGGTTGAGAGCAGGTGGCTAAGGTGGGCAAAATGGTAGCTTGGCTCAGCTGAGCAGAGCCCTCCAGTGTGTCTCCTGCCTTCCCTCCCCATCTCTGTTGCACCTGTTACTCTTACCCTGAGCTCTCAGATGTACACGGAATATTCTTTGAGTCTTTCTCATTAAAGCACATTCAGTAGGACTCAGAGCTCTCACTCCCAGACTGGTCAGAAAAGGAGTCTCAGTGTGTAGTTAGCTTCTCTCCCTTGCCAGCATTGCCCACCGAATCCTAGGGGCTCATACAGAGCACAGAACAAGGGGGGCACCTGGTCTTCATGCTGCCCTGGCTTCTCCTATGATGGATGCCTGTTGTCCAAAGGGGTTGAATCTCTGAAGTTCAGCCCTGTCGGCTTCCCTCATGTGCCTGGAGTCCAGATTCTTTGCCACGATTTGAAACCACTGAGCCTTGGGTTTAACCTTAGGATTGGGTTACCACCCAGTAACTTCACCCAGAGGCCCCACGATCTCCCCAAGACAGCAGAGCCCAGGATGTGAAAACTCAAGACCCGAGACCCGGGGACCACCTCTCCTGTGTCCTTGGCTTTGGATCACAGATAGAGGCTCTTCTCCCCACCCACCTGGGACCCCAGTTTCACCTTCTCACTGAACTCGGGCTTTCACAAAGAACAGAAAAAAGGGCTCTCTTCAGACAGTTTCTGCTTCCTACCTCAACCCCTGTAAAACGTCCCTTGGCTGGGAGACACCGAGGCTGCTTTTTGAAGGGAGACCAGCAGCTGTACCCAAGTCCTCCTCACTGATAGGTCAGGTGGCCTGGGATGAGCCGCATCATCCCCCTCCCCTTTTTTTTAAGATTTTATTTATTTGAGAGAGAGAGAGCACAAATGAGGTGAGAGGCAAAGGGAGAAGTACACTCCTCTGCTGAGCAGGGAGCCAGATGCAGGACTCGATCGCAGGACTCCGGGATCATGACCTGAGCCGAAGACAGACACTTAACTGACTGAGCCACCCAGGTGCCCCTCACGTCACGTTTCTAACCCGTGGTTTCTCCAGCTCCAAAAATGAAGCCCAACATTACCATCCTGCCTCAAAGGGAAGCTCATTTATTTTCTGAAGTTCATGTTTACGGAGTGTTCACTACGTGCCGTAGCTCTGTTAGCTCTGCTGCCTTCTCTTGCCCGGCGCTCACAGCAGCCCTAAGAGAGCTGCACCGTCAGCACCCACATCTGAGAGGTGAGAAACTGAAGCTCACGCAGGATTGAGACCTTGCCTAAGGTCATATAGCCGGTGGTAAATGGCAAAGCCAAGAGTCAAACCCCGGGCTGTCTGAACACAAAACCGGCTCTATTGCCATAAGAACCAGCGAGGGACCCTGCTACGGAGAGCTCCTTGAAAGCACTGTGGTCTACTGCAGCCTCGAGGAACCATCAGCCCCTTTCCAGCTAAGCTCAGAAAAGAATTTAAGACCCATTATTCCCTGTTCCCTCCATCTCCTCTGAAGAGAGAGGGTCCACAGAGCATGGGGTGTATCCTACCCCACCCCCATGCAGTGAAGACCCCCAAAGGTCAAGGAAAGAAAAGGACAGATCAGTGGGGTAGTCCAAAAGGGCAGGATCCCCCCCAGGGTCATTAAAGCCAAGTGTGGGAAAGAAGGTTGCTGGGATCCCATCCAAACTGGAAGCATGTTGGTGAGACCTCTGGGCAGAAATGGGTCAGAGGTCCTGTGGGCTTTGCTGCCTCTCATCTCTTCCCCCACCCACTCCTATCCCTACAGGGGAGCCCCTCAGTCTTCTGCTCACATAGTGTCAAGAGGCAGCCCCTCCCACCACAACTCCCCTCTCCCCTCTGCCCTTCTCTCCCTGGGGGGTTGGGGCCACCCCAAAGTTCCTCTGAGAACCACAGCTGCGTTCACGGTGTTGCCTCTGCTAGACAGCAGATCCACACTCTGTGGGTCTCCGTGGATCTGTCTGGGTCCTGGGGGTATCTGACAGAGCTAAAAGCAGGGGACGGAGCCTGCTGAGAACCGGGAGGGGGTGCAAGGTATTTCACGGACCTTCTCCAAGACTTCACATGAGTCCTATCTTAATGGTACCCACTTGGCAGATGAGATCACCAAGGCTCAGTCACAGCAGGTAAATGGCAGAGACAAGCCGCAAACCCAGATCTGTGTTTTCATTATTTTCTACCAGCTTTGCCTAACAGGAAGGGAGGTGTTCCAGAAGGTTCACACCATTAGAAGGTCATGGAGCTTGGTTCCATTTTTTAAAAATATTAGTGAGTAATTATTTTGCTACTTAGAAGGTATTTTTCTCAGTGTGAGAGCTTCTTAAGATAAACAGAAGAATCAAAAGCAGAAGTTAGCAGTGATCAAACAAATGATGATCTAATTTCTTCCAACCAGGATGTTTATCATTTGGCCATTGATATACAGTTTTAGGTTGATCTTTTTCTTCATCATTTATTATTTAATTTACACCCTTAATGAACCAGATTAAAGACAGGATGCAAAAGGAACTCTGATGTCAGAAACACGAGGAAATAAGGAGAAGGAAGTTGATCTCTTCCCTCCAAATTTACCTCAAGCTTCATAAATCGTGTTTATCTGATCACATTTCTTATATAGCTTACCAGGGAAATTACTGCACATCCCGAAATTTCGAAGAGTGTTAAAAAGAGAAGGGCGCCTGCGTGGCTCAGTGGGTTAAGCCTCTGCCTTCGGCTCAGTTCATGATCTCAGGGTCCTGGAATCAAGTCCCGCATCAGACTCTCTGCTCAGCGGGGAGCCTGCTTCCCCATCTCTCTCTCTCTCTGCCTGCCTCTCTGCCTACTTGTGATCTCTGTCTGTCAAATAAATAAATAAAATCTTTTAAAAAAGAGAGAGAGAAAATAACATGTGTTCTGTCTTCGCCTGTGTCGGGCATAAAGGTGATCTCCACTTGCAGGGGACATGCAGGGAGATGCTTGCCAACAGGGACCCGAGATCTATTTTCTCTTGCTTAAGATTCTTCTAAAAAGGTCCAAATCAGCTGTCTAAGTGTCACATGTCAGAATTCAAACCCTCCAGTCCCGAAAGTGACTTCCCTTCTCTTGTTTTATCTCAGCCTACTTTAATGTCCATTTGGTCCCTCAATAAAACATCACTTCAAAATGTGTTCACCCACCAGGCCATCTCTTCCGTCCTGAGTGTACAGAGATCAAAAACAGGTGCCCCTTGGAAAGTGAAGAGAAGTCAGAATTGCTCTTCACAGATCATGCATGTATTATAAATGGTTTAAAATAAATGTGAGGGAAATTTTTGAACCGATTCTCTTATTGAAAATAGTACATTTGACTTAAAATCACTTCCTTCTTCACGGGCCATACAAAATCAAGAAATGGCCCAACTAATTCCCATTGGTGTTTCTAACATGATATATTACTGTGAAACAGTTCCTGAGTCGCAAGAGACTGGACACATTCCAGTCTGACCCCCTCATTCTATTTTATTTTACTCTTTCTGTTTGGGGCACGATCCTCAGAGAGCCCAGCACATAGACAAGAGACATAATGGTTAACATTTACTGAGGGTAGACTGAGTGCCAGCGAGGCACTGTGCTACGCATCTGCAATGTGCCGCCTTCCCCATTTACTCCTCACAACGGCCCTGAGTGGAGAAACTTTCATTATCCCCTTTTTACAGATGAGGACACTGAGGCTCCGGGAGGTGAGGCCATTTGCCCAAGAGACCACAGATCTAATAAGAGAGGCAGCAGCAGAACTCACAGCTAGGACTTGGGGCTGCCTTTTAAACCTCTGTCTATACATTCCTCCTTTTTTTTTTTTTTAGATTTTATTTATTTGACACAGAGAGAGCGAATGAGCAAGGGAGAGGCTGGAGGAGAGGGAGAAGCAAACTCCACACTGAGCACAGAGCCGGACACCAGGTTTGATCCCAGGACCCTCAGATCATGACCTGAGCCGAAGTCAGACACTGAACTGACTGAGCCATCCAGGTGCCCCTGTAAGTTTCCTTCTTAGCCTCCATTGATCCTTATCTGTTTATCACCTCCCTTTACAGAAGCAGGAGATGGAAACCCAGGTCTCTTTGCACGTTATGTACCAAGGGAATCAGTACACTGGGTCTGATCCCAAATTCCAGGCCAGAAATGAGAACATGCCTTCCTCTTCACCACCCCAGGCCCCAAAGCAAGCAGATACACACGTGCACATTATTCGCTCTATCACAAAGGGGTAGGCGGAGTGTGTGTGAACATCACCTCCCCCGATGTCTGGCCCGTCTCCGGCTTCTCCCCATCTCTCCATGGCCTGATGGCCCACTCCAGATTTAATTCACTCATCAGCCTGCATTCAGCTTCTCTGTGACCACTAGCCACTCTGTCAACACCCAGACGTCAGTGGCCTCAAGCCTGTGCATCAGCCCCCTCGCACGTCCCAGTTTCCTCAATTATAAAATGGGACTACTCCCAGTGCCCTGGTTGGCTTGTCATGCAGAATATATGAGTTAATATGTCAAGTGCACAGAACGGTGTCCAGCACACGGTATACAACAAGCGCTCGTTCAGTGTTACTTCCTATTACTGTCATGCTCACCGCTGTTTCAAGAACTGGCCTGCTCTGTCACCCCACCACTCCCACCTGCTGGGAGAACCAGTCCGAATCGCAAACCCCACTGCGGCAACTAGAAAGAACCAGAATCAAGGTTAGGGCAGGGACCCTGCCCTTTAGGATCCGGGGAGCCAGGAAGAAGTCGAGGAGGCTGGGGGAGCGGCTCATGATTCCCAGTGTCTGCCACTCGGGAATACAGCCTACTCTCTGTTGTATAGAGAAGCCCCATAAAAAGTCCTCGTCATCATGGTTTTAAGGTCTTGTTTGTCCTACAGAGAGCACTTCATGGTCAGAAGGGGTGACCAGCCATCTCTAGGTATGATTTTAGCAATGCTCCCTAACTGGGGTGCCTGGGTGGCTTAGTCAGTTAAGTGTCTGCCTTTGGCTCAGGTGCTGAACTCAGGGTCCTGGGATCCAGCCCTGCACTGGACTCTCTGCTCGGCGGGGAGTCTGCTTCTCCCTCTCTCTCTCTGCCCCCCCCACCTCCCACTTGCACTCTCTTTCTCTCTCTCTCAAATAAATAAATAATATCTTTAAACACACACACACCACACACCCTTCCCAATGATGGATAACCAAGCTTTCACGCGTAGCAGGCCACCCTCAGGGTCACGGAGATCTACGCGCTGTGATCAGTCATTTAGACTTTACAGTGACTGAGCCTTTTCTGTAGCAGGTTTTCTTTGAAAGAGAGGTAAAGGCCTTTTAATTCCTATTATAAAGATGAAGGAGAAGGGCAGAGAATGGGAGCCATGAATCACAGGGGAGATCCCTCTTGGGACAGAACTAAGACACATGTCACCAGACAGCCCATCCTGAGACCCTGAACCCTGGGATCTGGTGAGGCAGGAAGCAGGGGACATTATGCTACTCACGGAATTTCAAGGAGCCCCCCAGAAAGGATAGAGGTCCCCAGGAGAAGGCTGCAGAAGCCAGCTGAGCAACCGGGAGCGGAAGGTCTCATGATTACAAGTCTGAGCCTGGGTTCAAACTGGGCTCTGCCCTTCTGTAGGACCTCAGGCAAGTCACTTCGTCTCTATGTGCGTCGGTCACCTTGTCTGCAAAACAGAGGCAAGGATAACAGTACTGCCTTCCCTTGCTTCTTGTGAGGATTAGCCAAGTTCACAGGCAAAGCCATGCTTGGCACATAGCAAGTGGTGTGTATGAAGGTACATTTGCCCACGATCCCACCCTCCCCTGTTTAGAGCAGGGCAGGTGAGGCTCTGAAAGGTTTGTCCTAAGTCCTCTCGCCATTGAGCCTTTGGGAATCACTTCCGAAATGCTAAGCCTGAGATGCCCTTCTTACTGATACACACTCCATCGGCCTTCTTTCCCCCTGTAAAGAGATCCATTGTGTAGCCTTTGGAAATCTTGAAGAAGGTCACCCTCCTTCAGGATCTTCACAAGTATCGGCAAGAAGTCCTTCAACCAGTTCATTCGGCAAATATTTACCGAGTAGCTACTATGTGCCAGGCTGGGTGCCAGGCACTTGAGACACAGCAGTGACCGACACAGACAACGAACACCTGCTCTCTTGGCCCTGAGATCCTGGCAGCTAACGGAGGCGCTGGAGGCCCTGGCTGGAGCAAACAGTCTAGGGAGGAAAGGAGGAAAAGGAGAGGGAAGAGATTGTTGTCCAAAGTATGGGAAAGATGCCCCTCCCTCCAGGCCGGCCACCAGCATCATGGCCTAGGACTGAGTTCTGACTCTGCCACCTACAAGCTGCGCCACTTTGGCTAAATCCATCTAGCTAAGCCTCAGCTTCTCATCTTAAAACAGGGAAAGCGGTGCCTGGGTAGCTCAGTGGGTTCAGCGTCTGGCTCTTGATTTTGGCTCAGGTCATGATCGTAGGGTCACGAGATTAAGCCCTGTGTCAGGCTCTGTGCTGGAAATGGAGCCTGCTTGGGATTCTCTCCCTCCACCCCACCCCTTTGCCCCTCCTACCCACCTCTCCCTCTTAGAAAAAAGTCAGGGGAGTGGATGAGACAATCTATCCAAAAGTGCAATTTACAAGATAAAGGAGACTATGTGGGTAAAATACCTCTTAAAGTGCCCGCCACAAAGGAAGTATGACAGGACAGTGACGAATTCATTTTCTTCACCTACTTTAACCACAGTGACATATGGCCATGGGCTGAACCCAGAAGCAGAGATGAAAATCCAACTGCCAGACCATTAAGAGGTCCGCCCAAAGACATTCTCATGAGAAATATGTTATCTCTATTAGCGTGTAATAGGTATCTTCAATACATTTTTTATTAGCACCACGCTCTAACCAACTGAGCTAACCGGCCAGGACTCAATACATTTTTTAAGTTTTCAATTTTATTTTGTAATACAGTACACAGTCAAAGATGGAACCTACCTCAATGAGAGCCCTTTAGAATCTGGGTAACTTTTAGGAGGGTAAAGGGGTGCTGAGATGGCAGAGTTTGAGAACCGCTGCTCCAGGCTTTCCTGAGCTGGCTTTCTCACGCCAGCTCGTCTGCAACCTAACGATGCCCCCCACCCCCCGCCTCCACCTTGTCCCTTGGGGTTAATTGCACAGCTTCCAAGCTGGAAGGACACTTTGAAGTGTCATCAAAAACCCAATGGTGATGCAGATGAGCATACAGAGAAGAGGAGCGTTTGGTCTGAGGTTACCCAGCCTTCAGTTCCATCCCAGACTGGAACCTGTCTCCTTGGCCCAGGGCTCTTGTCTGGACTGCAGGCTGAGAGGTGCTGACTTCCTTTTCCCAGCCTAGTTTATAATCCGTCAGACTCCCCGGCACTCCCCCAATTCCCGTTCACTCAACACCAAACATCCTGAATGGAAACATGATCTTTTCCCTCTGTTCTCCTAACACTGTCCCATCCCCCTTCCTGACTCTCAGCCTTTCTCCTTGACCCCCTTCACCAGCCCAAGGGCATGACAGAGAAGCCATAGTCACTCTCATTCAGTGCCAGTTAGCAAAGAACTTGGGGAAGTCAGAAGAAAGCTGTAATATGCATGCATATTTTATATATATTGTCTGGCTATTGTATATTTTACATATATATATATATATATATATATATATATATATATATATAATCTGCCATCAATGGAGGGCTCACTGTGTTTCAGACACCATATTAAGCATGATGCTATCTCAATTAATTCTTTTTTTTTTAAAGATTTTATTTATTTATTTGGCAGAGAGAGATCACAAGCAGGCAGAGAGGCAGGCAGAGAGAGAGAGGAGGAAGCAGACTCCCGGCTGAGCAGAGAGCCCGAAGCGGGGCTCGATCCCAGGACTCTGGGATCATGACCTGAGCCGAAGGCAGCGGCTTAACCCACTGAGCCACCCAGGCGCCCCAATCTCAATTAATTCTTGTGCCTCACCACCACCAATGAAGAGTGCACTGTTTGTTTACTCCCATTTTACAGATGAGGAAACTGAGGAAAACAAGTGAATAAAGTAGTGACTTCATCTGAGGGCATAGAGCTAGCGTTTGGTGGTGCCAGGACTGGAAGTCAGGTCTGTCTAACTCCAAAGCCCAAGAGCCTCACTGGCAAATCCTTGGGGGTAAGGAGATGAGGACTCCACCAGGTTGGTGGGGATAAGACTAAAATTTAGACCCACTAATGTAGCCAGGGAGGCATTACTGAATGAAATTGGTCAATAGAGGAAAAAACCAGAAAGAGAAATGATGCAGTTTGCCTCTGGGGCTAAAGACCAAAGATGGCCTGTGTCTGTTGTTAGAACCATCACCCTCGGCAGGGTCCTGCATTAGCTCCTGTCCCATTACGAATCTGACTTTGTCAAAGCACAAGGGCTCAAGTTCTAGTTCTGCCCGTCACTGGCTGCAAATTTTGGGTGACATGGCTTCTCTGAACTGGTTTTGCTCAAGAAATGCTACCTGCCTCAGATAACAGTGGGGAAAATTATGCAAACTGTCAAATACGATATGGGCATTAGTAGTTCATTCCTTAAAAGGTAAGTTGCTGGAGTATAAGGTAGCTGAAAAAAGGAAGAAGATATTTGAAAAGACTCAACCAAACTGTCCTGTGGGGAGATTTCAGATCAGTTAGTTGATTATGAAGAATTAAAGAATGTAAAAAAACAGGATGGACCCTGGGGCTTCAGAGGAATGAACAAGACTGCGGGTTCCTGGGGCCCCCAGCAAGTTTCTTAAATCTCCTGGCCCCAATTTACTCATCTGTAAAATATGGAAAATAATTATACCAGCTTTGCAGGGTTGTTTGGAGGTGTGAGTGAGATAATGTGCGGAGAGCACTGGTCCAGTGCCAAGCCTCATCATTGTTATCCCCGATCCTCTTTGCAGACGGCAGTGCAGGGGAGAGGGAGAGAAAGTGACTACGCCCTAGAACCAACTGGTGTCAGAGCCAGGCTCCAACCCTGAGCGTCCCATTCCTAACCTGGGACCCTTTTCTTTCCACCGTGTCACACACAAACACACTACAGCTCACTCAGAAACCCACGCGATTGCTTAATTGTTTTAAATCATTATGTAATCTGCACATCAACAATGCAGGTAGTAATCATGTCCCCAGCCACAGATGAAGAAACTGAGGCTGAGAATTTGAGAAACTGGCCCCCAGGTCACACAGCCCACACACAGGGCTGGGATGTGAAGCCAGCAATGTTTCATTCCAAAACCTTGGCCCTTAGCCTTTGCTGCAGTGGAAAGAGGCCTCAGGCACCATTTAGCTTAATTCCTCCCAGGAAAGAGGCTGGAGCAGATACAGATAGATGAGGAAGGAAGGTCCAGGGAGAATGAGTGACAGCAGGTGGTGGCCCCACAGACTCCTGGATGGGAATGGCGAATGGTGGGTGGACAGCCGACTTGGGATGGAATCTTCTAGCTCCACACATGGGGTGTGAGTTTCTTTGCCAACCACTAGATATTTAAGAACGGACTTAATGATGATCCTTTGTGCCAATTCTATAAATTACAAATTCTTTCCTTAAAGGACTGGAGGTGGCCTATATTATGAATTAGGGCAGTGGAAATAAAAGCAAAACATTAGAAACCACTTTAAAAAGAAGAAGAAGAAATGAATCAGGAACCAACCTTGAATGACCCAGGACTACAGGTTTACATCGGATTTAGTTCTGAGCTTCCTGGCAGCTGAGGGAAAAGAAAACACAGAGTCTCTCTGAAGAAGACTGCTTTTTTCCCCAGTTTACATTTGTTCATTCATTCATTCATTCATTTATTCATTTATTAAATAAGTTTATTTTAAAATATCTAAGTGCCTGCTTTATGCCAGGCCCTGTGCTCCAGTGCTGGAAATCCAAAGAGAAAGTACTAAAGAAATCAGCCTTGGGGGGGCCTGTGTGGCTCAGTTGTTAAGCATCTGCCTTCAGCTCAGGTCATGATCTCAGGGTCCTGGGATTGAGCCCCGCATCTGGGTCCCTGCTCAGTGAAGAGTGTGCCTCTCCCATTCCCTCTGCTGCTCCCCTGCTTGTGCTTGCTTGCTCTCTCTCTCTGTCAAATAAATACAAATCTTAGAAATCAATCACTCAATCAATCGGTCTGGGCAGCCCTTTGCTTCTCTCCCCAAGGACAATTTCCACATTTTGCCTTGCATCAATAAACTTCTCCTGGACTTATACTGCAGAAGGGATTTTAGGTTCCTTCACCCACATGCTGTCCCCCCTCCCCTCGGATGACAAGGTCAAGAGTACAAGGTCAAGAGCAAGGACAGTTGCCTATCTTTCAGTTCACTTTCTGCTTTTGACCTGCTGTTTGTGGTTCCCAGTCTTTCCAGAAGTCTGGTTCCCTGGGAAAGCAGTGCTATGGTGAGGAGCTCATGGTGAGGCTCAGGATGAGGGGCTGGGACCAATGGGCAATGTCTATCATGGTTTGGGAACAGGAAGTAGAGGCTCAAGGGCCATCTAATTGTCTCCCTTCTCAGGGCTGACTTCCACCTCCATAAAGGCTGCTTAGCTTAGCTTGGAACCTGTCACTAAAAGAATTTTGTTTCAGTGTGAGTGAAACTAGAATGCAAAGATGTCATCACTCCCTCGCCCAGATTCTACTCTCAAAACTAGAAGCTCACAGTCCAGGAAACAAGATGAGACATATATTATTGATACAAAGAATAGAAGGTAGACAGTGATCCATGCAGCAGGACTCAATGAGACTGATCCACCTGGAGGAGTTGGGAGAAATCAGAGAAGGCTTCCTGGAGAAGGTGGCCTTGATTTAGGACCTGAAAAAAATAGATAAGATTTGGGCAAAGGACAATAGCCTATAGCCCGAAACTCCAGAGAACTTCCTTACAACTTGCAGCCAAGTGCTGTCAAACACCAAGGGGAACTGGGAGAAGGAATGTGGAAGGAAGCCCCCATGATTCCCTTCCTACAGCTGGACAAGAGCCCAGCCTGCTGGGAAGCAGGTCCAGAAGGTCATGCAGGTCAACAGATTTTTTTTTTTAAGTTTTATTTATTTAAGTAATTTCTACACCTGATGTGGGGTTCAAACTCACTACCCCAAGATCAAGAGTAACACGCTGTTTCATCTGAGCCAGCCAGGCCCCTCCAAATAAGTTTTTAAAAAACGTGATGGCTTTTTTAAAGCGTGGTGGTACGTGGTGGCAAAGTGTCAGCTGAGAATAAACAGAGAGATTTCTATCTGCCTCAGCTCTCAGATGTGGGTCAGACAAGACTGAAGCACAGAATCCTGTAAAATCCTATAAACTAACTCAATGAAGTCACTTCCTGCCTTTCACTGGACATGTGCTGGGAGGCAGGCACAGCGCCACAAGTTTAGTAAACTTCTATTACTTAATCTGCACAACAATGTGATAAGGGTGGTATTTCTCCCGTTTACAGATGAACTTCACCAAAAAGGTGAAGTAACTTGCCCAACGTCACACAGCCCATCAAGTAGAGAGCTGGATTCCAATCCAGAGAGGTCTGGCTGCAAAACCTGCGACACTGGGATTCGATGTGGTGAATATCCCAGAGGAGACCTAAAAAATCACCCAGGCTACCCACCTGCTTTAAAGATGAGAAAAGAGGGGCGCCTGGGTGGTTCAGTCAGTTAAGCAACTGCTTTCAGCTCAGGTCATGATCCCAGGGTCCTAGGATAGAGCCCTACGTCGAGCTCCCTGTTCAGCAGGGAATCTGCCTCTCCCTTTCCCTCTGCCTGTCTCTCCCCTTGCTTGTGATCTCTCTCTGTGCCAAATAAATAAATAAAATCTTTTTTTAAAAAGAATGAAAGAGGGGCGCCTGGGTGGCTCAGTGGGTTAAGCCTCTGCCTTCAGCTCAGGTCATGATCCCAGGGGCCTGGGATCGAGCCCCGCATTGGGCTCTCTGCTCAGTGGGAAGCCTGCTTCCTCCTCTCTCTCTCTGCCTGCCTCTCGCCTACTGCCTACTTGTGATCTCTCTCTCTGTCAAATAAATAAATAAAATCTTAAAAAAAAAAAAATGAATGAAAGAAAGAAAAATAGATAGATGAAAAAAGAAAGACCCAAAAAGGAAAAGGGAGCTATCCAAAGATGCTCAGTAGCAGAACAGGAACTGGACCCCAGGACCGCACCCACCCACCCCACCCCCCACTCCCAGTCAGAGAAAAATGCTGGCTCTTGGCCTCTAATCTCAGCTTTTCACTGTAGGTGTAGTGACCACAGTCAGAGAGTCACGTTCTTTTCACCTCACAGGTTGTCCCTGGCTTTAAACACTAGGAACGTGGGGGCAGTTGTTACTATGGCATTCATTTTCACTTCATACTTTCAGTTCAGGTGGAAAAACCCCCCAGGGGCAACTCCCTGCACCTTCCCACCACCACCCCCTCACCTGAAGGTTCCCTTCCCACCCACTCAGCCTAAGTCAGGCTGCAGGCTGCGGGCTGCGGCTTAGCCGCCGAGCACCAACATGCTATCTGACCAAAGCGTGTCAGGTAGTTCTGAGGATTCGGCTTGTTCTAAGGCGCGGTGGCACTTGGTTGGTGGATCGGTTCTCTTTCAATTGTCCTTTTGTACAGAGTCAGTCACGAAATGGTTTTGTCTGCCTCCGTCCTTCTTACTATTTGGAACTCCCCGGACACGGGGTAAAAAACATGAACGCTTTCCCCTGATAAATGCACAGGTGTAAAGTCTTACACATGCTTGGAAAGGATGGAGACCCCATCACAGGGGACCCAGTGAAAAAGCCTCGGTAGAGGCCATCTGCCAATAGCTTTTTCCAAAGAGACTGGAACAGGTATTGTCCTTGTCATTTCATATGTGAGAAAAGGGGGCTCAGAAAGTTGAAGGGACTTGCCCAGAGTCACATGACCAGCCATGGCAGAGGGTGGAACTAGTGGCCCTGCAGAGTCTCCCTCCGTGCTGGGCACTCAAACGCCCGTCCTTGCCCTGGGAAGGAGGCCTGTCTAGGAGTCAGACACTCTGATTCCAGAAGGTTTTTCTATCTGCCCACAGGGGAACCAGGCAGGGAGCTGGGTTTCCTGTTGCTCTCCGCATCCTGTTGCAGTCGGATGTTGTCTCGTTAGGCCCCCCATCCAAAGGCCTGCGTTTCCTGCCCTTATCTAATTTGGATGATACCACAGGTCAGTGGCCAGACCAGACCTGGGTGAAGCTCAGCATGCCGGCAGCCACCACACCGGCCTCGCTCTTCTAGGCTGGACTCTGCGTGGGGTAAGCCATTCTCTGATGAGAGGGGACTGTTTCCTAAGGGAAATACGGGGACGGGGGAGTTTGGCTGGGGCAGTAGGGTGCAGGGAGGAAGCTTCCCAAAGTGGCAGGGTGGGGACATGGGAACTGAGAAAGCCTTGCACTGTCACTCATTCGTGACCAGTGCCGAGAACGAAGCTGGCACCGTTTCCTGTCTCAGCTCTGGTGTGGTTCTGGCAACACTGAGCACCTGCTCTCTGTCCCAGGCAAATGCCCCTTCACAGCTTCTGTGCACAGGGTCATCTCTGCGCCTCCAGACCAAGGGTCTCGTCTTGTGATTTGGGATATGAAATCTAGTTCCAGCTCCGCTGCCCTTTGGTTGGGTGACCTCAGGACATTACATCCCTACCCCAGGACTGTTTTCTCAATGCTGAAATGATGGAGCTGAATTAGATGAGAGGTTTTTGATCTCCTCTTCAGACTGCCTTGAAGAGAGGGCAAAGGTGATATGAACACAGATTTTACCTGACTTAGGAACAGGGGTTCCATCAATTGTAAAAACTGTTCTGCTCTCTCAAAATTTTTAAAAACAGGGGCACCTGGGTGGCTCAGTCAGTTAAGTATTTGCCTTCAGTTCGGGTCATGATCCCAGGGACCTGGGATCAAGCCCAACATTGGGCTCCCTGCTCAGGGGGAAGCCTGCTTCTCCTTCTCCCTCTACTCTTCCCCCTTGTATGCTCACTCTCTCGATCTCTCGGCCAAATAAATCAATACAATCTTTTTTTAAAAGATTTTATTTATTTATTTGAAAGACAGAGATCACAAGTAGGCGGCGGGGTGGGGGGGGTGGAAAGCAGGCTCCCCGCGGAGCAGAGAGCCCAACGCAGGGCTCCATCTCCAGACCCTGGGATCATGACCTGAGCTGAAGGCAGAGGCTTTAACCCACTGAGCCACCCCGGCACCCCTTTTTTTTTTAAATTTTAAAATACGGGATTATAATCAGGGCTGCCATTTATCGAGCTCTTCAGATGTGTCAGGCATATTATTCTTAACAACCACACACAGTAGGTGAATTATCCTCATTTGAAGATGCTCGGAATAATAATAATAAGTACAGGTATCATATTAACTTACTTAAACCCTCACAAAACCCATCTTACAGATGAGAAATGGGAAACCCGAGGCATTTGGTATCTTGAACAATGCAGCCAGGCTGGAATTTCAAGCTACAGGAAGTGCTGCTCTCCCCCTTACACCCCTGCTTGGGACCTACTCCATTTGAGGCAGCCCGTTTCCATCCAAATGGGTTCATTCCATAGGGAGTTTTTGAGCACCTACTGTGTGTAGGCATGTACTGAAGACCCAGAAATAATGAAGACCCGGTCTCTGACCTTGACAAGCTGTGGGGCCTCTGCCAAGCGGTTTAATGTCTCTGTGAAATAACAATACCCATAATTTTATTTTATTTTATATATTTAGAGAGAGAGAACATGACTCAGGGCGGGGAGAGGCAGAGAGAGAAGGAGCAAGAGAATCTCAAGCAGACTGTGCTGAGTAAGAAGCCCGACCTGGAGCTAGATCCTAGGACCCTAAGATCATGACCTGAGCTGAAGTCAAGAATCTGCTGCTTAACCGACTGAACCACGCAGACACCCTTTATTTTTGAGCTCCATGTCCCCTGTGGGGCTCGAACTTCCAACCCTGAGATCGAGTCACAGGCTATACTGACTGAACCAGCCAGGCACTCCAATACCCATAAGTTTTATATTATAAAGTTATATGGATTATATTAGATTGTGGCTGTGGAAATTATTCTGTAGAATTTAAATTCCATACAAACGTTGGTTAGTTACGTTAGTAATCTGGTTGGAGAAAAGCCTAGTGCGGAACTGGTTACAAACTAAAGCAGAGTAGGGCTGCGAGCTTCCTGTGTGACAGGGCATCAGGGAAATCTTCACGGGTTGAAAGATGAGTTCTGAAGTAGGGTAAAGAAGGAGGGTCAGCCAGAGAAAGGAACCTTAGTGGGAAGGTGTGGGCAAAGGTGCAAGGAAGTAGAACAATCTGGGAAATGGCAGAGGATCTGGGGGAGTAGGGGAGCCGGGAGGGGCTTCCGGCAATGGCTGCTGAGCGGGGTGCCCTGCCCTGGCTCTCCAGGAGCAGTACACCACCTTGGCTTGGACTAGCGCTATTCCCCTAAAGACATGACGGGAAATACCTGTCGTTTACAATTTCCTAGTTGCCACATTATTAAATAAATAAATAAGGAACAAGAGAAGGAAATGTATACTCTTACAGTCCTGTGTCATCGGTCACACATGTCAGGGCCCCTCAGGAGCACATTCCCAGGAGCTGATGCATCCAAGGGCCCGGTCACATGGACCAGACCAGATTTCGTGGAGTTGCTCTCCAAAGTGGTTGTGCCAACTTGCCCCCCTCCCCTGGAGGCGCTGGAAGTCCTCGTTGATCCGCCCCTTCTCCAACACTCTGTCATATAAAGGTTGAATTTTTTTACCAGTTTGGTATGAGGGAAACTTGCATTTCTGTGGTTGCTGCTGAGGGTAGATATCTTTTCAAAGGATCATCGACCATTTCTTGTTCATGTCTTTATTCTTCTGTCTGGGTTCTCTTTTTTTCTTCAGAAATCTAATGTGAGGTTTGCCTGTTTTATTATCTTTTCAAAAAACTGGCTTCAGTCTTTCCAGTTTTTTCTAGTCTCCTTTGCTTTCCTATGTCATTAATTTCTGGTCTTATTATTTCTGTCTTCTGCCTTCTTTGTATTTACACTGTTGTTCTTTTTCTAATTTTGTGATGTTTAGGACATTTGTCTTTTTTCTTCTCTAATATGAGCACAAAGGGCTATACATTTCCTTTTTGGTGCTGCGCAGATAGAGCCCACAGGCTTTAATGTTACAATTCTAAGTATTTCCTAAATCCCTTTCAGATTCTTTGACCCAAGAATTACTCAGGAGTCTATTTTTAATGCTTCATACTTATGAAGTTTGTTAGTTATATGTTTAAGTTCTTGATTTTTTAAAAAAGATTTTGTTTTTTGGCAGAGAGAGAGAGAGATCACAAGTGGGCAGAGAGGCAGGCAGAGGGAGAGGGGGAAGCAGACACCCTGCTGAGCAGCAAGCCCGATGTGGGGCTTGATCCCAGAACCCTGAGACCATGACTTGAGCCGAAGGCAGAGGTTTAACCCACTGAGCCACCCACGTGCCCCTAAGTTCTTGATTTTTTAACAAATTGCACTGTGGTTAGAGGACATGATTTATATGTTACAGATTATTTTAAATTTGTTGAAATCTACTTTTCACCCAAGACTCAGTCAGTTTTGATAAATGTCCATCTTTACTTGAAAACAATGTGTATTCTCCAGTTATTGGGTGTTGAGTTCCATATAGGACTATTTAATCCAGGTTATTAATTGCATATTCAAATCTTATACATTCTATTAATTAGTATGTTGTCTGCTTAATTGATCAGCTTCTGAGAAAAGAATGCTAGAATCAGTTGCTATTCAATCTCATTTCACCTCAAGTCTACAAGTATTTATTGAGTACCTATTACGTATCAGATACTACTCAAAGACCTTGTATCAGTGGACAAAATAGTTCCTTGACCTCACAGAACTTAAATTCTAGTGGAACAAACAGACAATGAACAATAAAACAAAATAAATAGGTAAGTGATGTAGGGTAAGGTATATGTTAGAAGATGGTAAGTGGGGGCGCCTGGGTGGCTCAGTGGGTTAAAGCCTCTGCCTGCAGCTCAGGTCATGATCTCAGGGTCCTGGGATTGAGCCCCGCATTGGGCTCTCTGCTCCTCGGGGAGCCTGCTTCCTCCTCTCTCTCTGCCTGCCTCTCTGTCTACTTGTAATCTATCGAATGAATAAATAAAATCTTTAAGAAAATTAAAATGTAAATTAAAAAAAAGAAGATGGTAAGTGATATGGGGGATGGGGACAGAGCAGAGTTAGGGAGACCAGAAGAGCAGAAGGATGGGGTGAGTCACTGTATTAGAGTGGTAGGAAAGCTGTCATTGAAAAGGTAAAACTTGAGCCAAGACTTGAAAAAAGTGAGAGCCTGAATCAAGCATATATCTAGAGAAAGAGGGCTCAGGCAGAGGGAACAGCCAGTGCAAAGGCCCTGTGACAGGGGGTTGGACCCATCAGGCAGCCAGTGTGGCTAAAGCTGGTTGACCAAGCAAAGCATGACATGAGGGAGATCAGAGAGGTAATGGGGCCAGAACACATAAAGCCTTCTAGGCCACTGTAAGCACCTTGTTTGGCTTTTGCACTGAATGGAATTGTCCCTGCGCAAGGTTTCGAACAGAGAAGTCGTATGATCTGAAGTATTTTAAAGGGATCACTCCTGCTGCTGTGTCGAAATTAGATTAAAGATGGGTCTGGTTAAAAGCATGGAGCTCAGTTAGTAAACAATGAAAGTCAACCAGCAGGTAAGAGATGATGCTTGATTTTTTTTTTTTCTTTTTGGTGGAAAATGGTGGTTTATTAAAGCACAGGGACAGGACCCATTGGCAGAAAGAGCTGCTGTACCTGGGTTGGGAGGAGTGGCTGATTTTATTTTATTTTATTTTATTTATTTATTTTTAAAGATTTTATTTATTTATTTATTTGTCAGGGATAGAGGGAGAGAGAGCAAGTGAGCACAGGCAGACATAGAGGCAGGCAGAGGCAGAGGGAGAAGCAGGCTCCCTGCCGAGCAAGGAGCCCGATGTGGGACTTGATCCCAGAATGCTGGGATCATGACCTGAGCCGAAGGCAGCCGCTTAACCAACTGAGCCACCCAGGCGTCCCTGGCTGATTTTATACTCAGGAGTTCAATGCTTGATTTTTAAAAACCTAAATAGTCTAAATAAAGCTTCAACTCCATCTCTTTCTTGGCTTATATTACTGTGATTCACAATTTTACCTCCATTTTGTTTTTATGCCCTCCAAATCAATCATTAGCATTACTATTATTGCTTTTCTTAAAATTTTATTCATTTATTTGACAGAGATCACAAGTAGGCAGGGCGGGGGCTGGGGAAGCAGGCTCCCTGCTGAGCAGAGTCGGTCCCATGCAGGGCTCCATCCCAGGACCCTGAAATCATGACCTGAGCCGAAGGCAGAGGCTTTAACCCACTGAGCCACCCAGGCACCCCTATTCTTATTGCTTTATACAGACATTTGTTTTTATTTGCTCATACATTTAGAAACATATCTGTTCACAATTCCTTCTTGCCTCTCTGTTCTTCCCTCTGTGAAGAATTTCCTTCTGCTGATGGCATACCTTTTAGATGTTCCTTCAGGAAAGGTCTGTTCATGGACAACTTGACTTCTATATCTTTAGTTTGAGTTAGAGTTTAGCGCCCCCCCTCCTTTCTTCTGGCTTTTGTTCTTATTGGAAAATCTGCATTTAATTTCATTATGATTCATTTGCTAGTATTGTGTCCTTTCTCTCTGATTGCTTTTAATTTTTTCTCTTCGTCTTTCGTGTTCTGAAGTTTTATGATGATATATGTGAATATGGAATTAATTTGTTTTAAAATCCTGCTTGTAGGGGCGCCTAGGTGGCTCAGTTGGTTAGCATCTGCCTTTTACTCAGGTCATGATCTGAGTAAAATCTTGATTCTATCTTGTCATGGGATCAAGCCCTGGGACAAGCTCCCTGCTTAGCAGGGAGCCTGCTTCTTCCTCTCTCTCTCTCTCTGCCCTTCTCCCCAGCTTATGTTCTCTCTCTCTCAAGTAAATAAAACTTTTTAAAAAAATAAATAATAGGAGCACCTGAGTGGCTCAGCCAGTTAAGTGGCTGCCTTCAGCTCAGGTCGTGGTCCCTGGGTCCTGGGATGGAGCCCAACATCAGGCTCCCTGCTGCATACGCAGCCTGCTTCTCCCTCTCCCTGCTTGTACTCTCTCATGCTTTCTCTCTCGCTGTCTCTCAAATAAATAAATGAAAGTCATAAATATATAAACATATA
The DNA here is from genome assembly GCF_020171115.1 of Neogale vison. Lineage (NCBI taxonomy): Eukaryota > Metazoa > Chordata > Mammalia > Carnivora > Mustelidae > Neogale > Neogale vison. Next base: position 17,570,368 of record NC_058092.1, on the reverse strand, counting down.
AATAAATTAATTAATAAATTCTGCTTATAGTGCACTGTGATTTCTGAATCTGAGGAGGATAAGGAGAATTCTGGACAATTCTCCACTCTCCGCAGCCCTGCCCACCTCCGCAATGCCCACCCCCACTTCTATTCTTCCCTTCTGAAACTCCAGTTAGATATATTCTAGGATTTTTCATTCAGTCCTTAGCCTCTCTTTCATCTGCTCCATCTCTTTGTCTCTTTGTGCTGCGTTTTCAGAAATGTCCAGATCTACCTTTGGGATCAACGCTTTCCAACTAATCTGTTCTGTTCTTTCACCTACCTTTAAGGGTTCTTATTTCAAAGACTTTGTTTTTCACTTCCAGAATTCCAGATATTCTACTTGATTCTTTTTCAAATCTGCTTAGGCAGTCTTCCATTATGTACTCATGGTTTTGATTCCTTATGGTTTAATTATATTAATCGTATTCCCAAGAATGACTGAAGTCCTTGAAAGTCTCATTCTACTGACATTTCTGAGAACTCTTATTCACATGTCCTTACATATTTTGTTATTTTACATTGGGAGTTCAAATCCCATGGGTCCCTTCATATGGGAAACTCATGTACCCTGGCTAGAAGGTATATTCCTCTGGAGAAATTTCAAGTTTTCTTTCTAATAGTATCTAATGATGTCCCATGTGATATTTGGGTGCTCTGGTTTGGTGTTTCTCAATATTTAAAGCATACTTATACCAAAAATAAAGATTAATTATCTGACATTCAGGTTTATCTGGATTCTTATATTTTATCTGGCAACGCTGCTGATATGATGACAAAGTTTTGTCTTTGTTGTTAAAACCTCAGCATCTTACTTACCAAAACAGACAAACAAACAAACAAACAAACAAAAACAGAACAGAACACCAATGGAAAAATCCCCTCCATCTTAGTATTCTGGATTCCATTTTTTCTTGGTTTTGATTTCTTAGTTATTGGCCCTTGAAGATTTCTCTTTTAAAGGGAAGTCTCAGGATTGGTCTTTTTGGAAACAAAAGACTGAAAACCTCACAGGCCACTTCTGCATCTTGAATTCCCACATACCTTTCCTAAGGCAACCGGTACAGATCTAGTGACCCAGTAGAATGGAAAGAGGGCAAAATATAAAGGAACAAAATATAAATTGCTATTTCAACATGTGATTCCTCAACACAGGTAAAGGGTTGGTCTAGAGCTATATTGACTGTGTGAAGTCATTATTGCCTGATTGAAAAAGATTCCTTTCTTCTTCTCATTGTACTACAGCAAAGGCTTCTTGACAAGCCCAGCAGAAGCCAAGGGACCCACCTCATGGAGAGACGCTGGGTGATGGAGGCAGCCAATGGCTGTAAGGATGGCTTGGATTTCGACCCCATGAAAGAGTACATGGTCCTGAACAGTTCCCAAAGGATAGCTATTGCCGTGCTGTGCACCTCTCTTGCCCTGCTAAGTGCCCTGGAGAACCTGGCTGTGCTCTGCCTGATCCTGTCCTCCCACCGGCTCCGCAGGAAGCCCTCATACCTGTTCATCAGCAGCTTGGCTGTGGCTGACTTCCTTGCCAGTGTGATCTTTGCTTGCAACTTTGTGGAATTCCATGTCTTCCATGACATGGATTCCAAGGCTGTCTTCCTACTGAAGATTGGCAGCGTGACTATGAACTTCACAGCCTCTGTAGGCAGTCTACTACTGACTGCCATTGACCGCTACCTCTGTCTGTGCCATCCACCTACATACAAAGTCCTACTCACCCGTGGGAGGGCACTGGCAACTCTGGGCATCATGTGGGTTCTCTCAGCATTGGTCTCCTACCTGCCCCTTATGGGATGGACTTGCTGTCCCAGTCCCTGCTCTGAGCTATTCCCCCTGATCCCCAATGACTATCTGCTGGGCTGGCTCCTGTTCATTGCTTTCCTCTTCTCTGGCATCATCTACACATATGGGCATGTCCTCTGGAAGGCCCATCAGCATGTAGCCAGCTTGGCTGAACACCAGGACAGGCTGATGCCAGGAATGGTGCGAATGAGGCTTGATGTGAGATTGGCCAAGACCCTGGGGGTGGTGCTGGCCGTGCTTTTCATATGCTGGCTCCCAGTACTGGCCCTCATGGTCTACAGTCTGACCACCACCCTAAGCGACCAGGTCAAGAAGGTCTTTGCCTTCTTCTCCTTGCTCTGCCTTGTCAACTCCATGATCAACCCCATCATCTATGCCCTGCGGAGTGGGGAGATTCGCTCTTCTGCCCACCACCGGCTGGCCCACTGGAGGAAACGTCTGAGGAGACTCGGACTTGAAGGAAACAAAGAAGTCCCAAGGTCCTCAGTCACTGAGACAGAGGCTGATGTGAAAATCACCCCATGGTCAGATTCTAGAGGACTAAACTGCTCTGAATGCTGACGAGTTTTCACAGTTTTAAACAAGCTGAGTCAGAGTCATTTCACTCCCTGGAGGAGCAGCCTTGACCCTATTGTCTTACTTGAGCCAGGCCCCAGAGGCTTGGACACTTACCCCTTTTGCTGATGACTGATGACACTGACCCTGGCAGGTAACCTGGCCATACCTGTTTGCATGCAGACTGTTGGATACCTAAGCCCTGTGAGGAGTGGCAAAGTGGGCAAAAGGCTTGAGGAGGCTCAGTGCACGTTCAGGTTAGGAGAACCTCCCCTAACAAGAGGGTTTAGTGCTTGCATCCTCCAGAGAGCGCGGGAGCCAGATGGAGCCTTCAGGCTCAGCAATGAGGGACTCAGAGGACATCTGAGAAGATGAATGGATTATTTTCCTGGGATCTCAAGATGTCAAATGGGATGGCTGGCCAACCCTGTTCTTGCTTGATTGTTGGGACTTCCTTGGTTCTAAGGCTATAAAAGACCCCACTCTCTGGTCACCCTTTCCTACTGAGGACCAAAAAATTTGATACAATGAGGACCAAGGGTGTTGATCCTACCTCTTTCATAGGTAATTGACAAGCCTCTAGTTCAAGGAATCTTGTTATTAGGGCAATGGCCCCACTTGACTCCCTGATAATCTCCACTCACAGCCACTGTGACCTCCTAGGTCCCTGGGAAATACAAGGGAGGCTGGGACTGGCTGACACAGAATTTTCAGAGAATTTTGTGGCCCCTCTGAAGTCCTTCCACTGGAAGCAGGCAATGGCTCAGCCTAACTCCAAGAAAAAGGAAGGCATTCACTAAGATTTTATAAACCCCCAAATTGTTCCCAGTTGCCCCTCAGTCCAGTTCCATTGTCTGTTTGCAAGACAAGGTGCCCACTGTCCATTCACTCATGCACCCATCTCACAAATACATGCCAGCCTTTGTGCTAAGTCCTGGTGGTGCGCCATAAATTAGATAGGTTCTGCCCCTGTCTAATGGGGTTTACATTCTACATTTTGGTGGGAAGACAGCCACTAAAGAAGATAATTACTGGTGGTACAATGAAGGAAATCATCAAGGTCATGTGATAGGGATTAATTGAGGCAACTTTAGGTACGGTAGACCTACTATGTGCTCTGGTCATAAATGCCAGCTGGTTTTTATTGAATCTTTACTATGTGCCACACACTGGGATAAGTGCTTTCAAATGAAGTATTTTACTTAGTCTTCAGAATAACCTGAACAAGAGGGTCTTGGTACCTTCATATTTTTTTGATAAGGAAACATTCAAAAGGTAAAAATCACTCGCCTGAGATCACACTGCTGATATATACCCAAAGCTGGAGTTTCCAAAGCCTGCCCCCCTTTACCACTAACCTCTTGGCCTAGTTTAGTCAATGTCTGCTTGATTAGGAAAAATACTCGATTTCTATAACATCAGATTGCTGCAATCTTAACTCAACGTTATTTCTCAATATACTTCATTTTATGTCCTGTATCAATTTCTTGGGGTTCCCGGCTGCCTCAGTTGGTGGAATGTGCTATTTTTTATCTTATGGTTGTGAGTTTGAGCCCCACGTTGGGTGGAGAGAGTACTTAAAAATAAAAATATTTAAAAAAAATGTTTTCCACCAAGTGGCTTTAAACAACAGAAACTTACTCTTTCATGGAAGCTTCTGGAAGCTAGAAGTCCAAAATCAAGGCATCACCAGGGCCATGTTCCCTGCAAAGGTTTAAGGGAGTATCTTTCCTTGCTTCTTCCAACCTTTGGCAGCTCCTGAAGTTCTTTGGCTTGTAGCAACATAACTCCAATCTCTGCCTCCATCTTCATATGACCCTCCTCTCTTCACGTTATCTCTTGGTGTCTTCTTTCAAGGATGTCAATCTTTGGATTAAGACACATTCTAATCCTGTATGACCTCATCCTAATTGAACAAATTACATCTACAAAGACTATTTCCAAATAAGGAAACATCCACTGGTTCCGAGTGTACCTGAAATCTGGGGGGACATTATTCAACTCAGTACAGTCCCCAGGGACGCCTGGGTGGCTCAGTTGGTGAGGCAGCTAGCTGCCTTCGGCTCAGGTCATGATCCCAGCGTCCTGGGATCGAGTCCCACATCGGGCTCCTTGCTCGGCAGGGAGCCTGCTTCTCCCTCTGCCTCTGCCTGCCTCTCTGTCTGCCTGTGCTCTCTCTCTCTCCCTCTCTCTCTGACAAATAAATAAATAAAATCTTTAAAAAAAATACAGTCCCCCAAGAACAAAGTAAACCCCTCCATTACAGTCCATATCACGGACTGTATTAAGTGGCAGTCACTGGCTAGTCTTCCCCCATGAGATGACCTCCATGTTCGAGTCTTGGTCCCCAGTTCTCTGGACAATCCAACATAGAGCCTTTTTTTTCCCTAAATTTTTATTTAAATTCTAGTTAATTCTACTATTCAACGTGACGAGTGCCCTCCTTAATACCCATCACCCATTTAGCCCTTCCCCCACCCCCTTCCCTCCATCAGCCCTGTTTGTTCTCTTGTTAAGAATCTCTTGTAGTAGGGACGCCTGGGTGGCTCAGTTGGTTAAGCAGCTGCCTTCGGCTCAGGTCATGATCCCAGCGTCCTGGGATCGAGTCCCACATCGGGCTCCTTGCTTGGCGGGGAGCCTGCTTCTCCCTCTGCCTCTGCCTGCCATTCTGTCTGCCTGCCATTCTGTCTGCCTGTGCTCGCTCTCTCTCCCTCTCTCTCTCTGACAAATAAATAAAATCTTTTAAAAAAAAAAAAAAAAAAAGAATCTCTTGTAGTTTGCTTCCATCCCACTTTTTTTTCCCTTCCCATATGTTCTTCTGGTTTGTTCCCTCATCATTATATATATATAATATATATATATATATAATATATAATATAATATATATCCCCCATCTTTATCCATTCATCAGCAATGGGACACTTGGGCTCGTCCCATAATTTGGCTATTCTTGATAACAGCATAAAGTCTTTTCTTTTAATATTTTTTTTTCCTTTGAGAGCGAGAGAGAGAGCCTGTGCACAAGTGGGCAGGGGAGTGGGGAGAGGCAGAGGGAGAAGCAGACTCCCCACTGAGCAGGGAGCCCCTTACAGGACTGGATCCCAGGACTCCATCCCAGGACCCAGGGATCATGACCTGAGCCCAGTGCAGACACTTAACCAACCAAGCCACCCAGGTGCCCAAAAGCACAGAGTCTTAAGAGCGCTGGTCAACATCTATAGAACAAAACTGCTCCTGAAAAGCACTTTGGAACATCAAATTTCATTTTAATCCAGATACCTATCTTTTTGTAAGGCAAAGACATGGCATGAGTTTTTAAGGTAAACTTGTGACTCCTTAAAGTTTGGACATACCTTTCTTTATTCGTTGGTGGGATCTTTTCTCCCTTTAGCAAAGAAAATGCTTAAGTTCCTAGAATAAATCAATAAATATTTAATGTTTAAGGAATAAAACCAGAGTTTAAAAATCATTGAATTAAATGCACTTCATCACTTTCTACCTCTCTCTTTTCACATTCACGCTTCATTTCTGCCCTAATTAAAGAACTAGTTTATGGAAGAGGAGAGCAAGCAGAGAAGGAGGGCCCTGGATGCGAGAGAGAGCTGCCCTCATTGTTTGGATGATGGAACGGGCCCATTTAGTGGACAAGACTTGCCCAAGAAGACCCAACAAGATGATATCCAGTGCTAGAAATGCAGGTTTCCCAACTTCTAGCTTTGTCCACTCTGTCATCATGTCTCTTGCTTGTCCCTGCAGATTTACGTGTTGGTTATGAGGATAAGGAACTGTAAAGGCCATAGTGTCCCATTTTATCTTCCCCATGAAGAGTTCTCTAACACCAAAGACCATTACTCACTCTGATCACGAGAAGATGTGTGCAAACAAAATGGGTTTTGTTTTGGTTTGGTTTTTTGAGGTGTCAGTGCTTACTGTTCTGGGCACTATTTCAATATAATCTTGCAGAGAAAACACTAGAGATAAAACAGCTCTTCCATCAGTGAAAGCTACTGTGTTTCCTTGCAGCTCCTGGAATGAGGAAGTGCTTGGTTCTGTCAACACAGGTCCCTGCCCCTCCCAGGGTGTGAGAGAGGAGCGGCTTGTTCAGAGGTACAGATACCCCACCAGAATACCTGGATTCTCCTCCCATCCCTGCTCAAATGAGCAGTGTGATCTTGGGCGACTCCAGTTCCCTCTCTGGGCCTCAGTTTCCTCCTCTGTAAAATGGGAAGAGTAGGGAAAGGGATAGCATCCACGATCTCCAAAGTCCCTTCAAACTCTGATATGCTGCAGTTCTCTCACTGATAGGTGGGGACTGACTGTGTGCCACGTGGGGTCATTAGACCTTCCCCACCTGATGACCTCACCTCCTGTTTGAGCACACAGCATACAAATTGTAAAGCAACCGGTGACCTCCCTACCAGAGAAGGCTGACATGGGAACTTCTTTGACCTGCGGCTCTCAATTTCTCACCCTGCTTACTCTAAAAACGTTCCTTTGGGGCAGCCAAAGGGTCTTATTTCCCCAATAAGACATTAAGCTCTCTGTATTGCCTCAGAATCCCCAAAGCAAGCTCAATAAATATAAGACAGACAAAATGATCACAGATGCTCTTCCTTATTCAGTGCCCACCTTTCTCCTTCCTCTTCCCTGGTAATACTTCCTCTCCCTATACCTCCACCCCATATTTTTGCTAGGGCTATCAGGATGCTTTCCCATCTGGTATTCCTGCCTCCCGGCTTGCTCTTCTTTACTACAGTTCAAGAAGTCCCCTATGGCTCCCAATGCCAAAATGGACTACTCTCAGCTCTCAGCACGCACTGGGGCTCCCATACTCTCACGATTGAACCCTGCTATGATGTCCCTTCCCCAGCATTCATTCGTCCGTCCCGCGGAGCGCGGTCAACGACACTTTGCGTCTTTCTCCGTTTGAGCGCCAGGGGGCGCTGCAGGAACGGCCGATCCGGAGGGGAGGACAGTCGCCAAGCCGCCGGGGTTGACACGCCCCTTTTCCCTTCCGAGCCAATCATTAGTGAGAGTGGGCGGAACCGCGCGCTGCGTACCTGCGCGTTAAGAGGCGGCCGCGTAGGCTTGGAGGCAGCGACCCGGCTTCCGACATGAAGTCGAGGCCGGTGGGTCCCGGGCCGCTGCTGGTGCTGCTGGTGCTGCTGCTCCGAGCGGCGTCCGTGCGTGGGGTCCAGCGTCCGCGCCGCTACACCCCAGACTGGCAGAGTCTGGACTCCCGGCCGCTGCCGGACTGGTTCGACAAGGCCAAGTTCGGGGTGTTCGTGCACTGGGGCGTGTTCTCGGTACCGGCCTGGGGCAGCGAGTGGTTCTGGTGGCACTGGAAGGGCGAGGGGCTGCCGCAGTACGAGCAGTTCATGAGCGACAACTATCCGCCCGGCTTCAGCTACGCGGACTTCGGGCCGCAGTTCACGGCGCGCTTCTTCCACCCGGAAGCCTGGACCGACCTCTTCCAGGCGTCCGGGGCCAAGTGAGTGTTGCCGCGGAGCCCGGCGGAGCCCCGTTCCCGGCTCGGGCTGACGTTAGGCAGGTGGGAACCGAGGGGGCGGGGATGCGGGGGGGCGCGGGGGCGCGCCGGCTCGCCCGGGGTCGCTCAGCTGCGGGTCTGACTTCCTGAGCCCCCGGTCCAGTGATTTGCCTCCTGAAGGATGCAGAATTGAATGTGGCACGCCGGGTCACGCGGAGGAGGCGTGTCTGCTTGAGGATTAGAAGAAAATAAAGGTTTTCTAAAAGGCCGTGGGCTGGACAGCCCTCGGTGTCTACACTTGTATATCGAGACGATCGAGCTGGGTGATACCTAATGTCCCTTCCAGGTCATCAAGACAATCAGGATTCCAGAATTTTCATCCTGTGGTCTGGCATTTTGTCACCTCCCTGCAGCCTCCTTCCATGATGATAGAAAGGGATTGTGTTAGTTCCTTTCAGCTTTAATATCTCCCAGAGGAAAAGGGAGGGAAAGAGGGTTCTGGTGCGCAGTGTATTTGGACAACGGGACCGATTCCCACTCACCTGCCTTCTCTGTGCCTTGCACACAGAGAGTGCTCAAGAGATGTTTGAGCTATTTTGAGAGCTGTCAGAGCTTTGAGTGTGGAGGGTTCAGAGAAGTGAAAGTGTGGCGTGCTGAAATGGGGAAGGGAGAGACTGTTGAAGGCTGGGGCCAATACGGAAGGACTAATCCTGGAGGGCAGTATGTTGCCAGGCATGAAATCAAAGAATGGTTGCCCTCAGCTTCTAGAAGAAATAGCTTGGCGGCCAGGAAGGAAGCGGGTTGGAGGAGGGTAAGAATGGAAGCAAGGAGGTTTTCCAGCTCCTGGCTTAGAGCAGTCTTCCATCCTTACCTTGTCTCCTCTGTCACCTCCTGGGTTTTCGTTTCCTTTGGACCTTGTACTGAAGAAAATTTACAGCTGATGTTTAGTGTGTGCCGATAAATATATGGAAATATAAGGCTCAAATAAACACATGTGGTGGTCACTGTCTCATAGGAGCCTTAGAGATCCCTAGTTTACAAATAAAAATTGAAATCTTGGAGAACTTTGTCCAGACCCCTTATTCTGTGGCCCAGATGACAAGCCCAGATGGAGGAAGGGAACTAATGTCCTACACCCAAATCTCAAGACTCCAAGCCAAAGGTTCCTTTCACCATACCAGGGATCTGCAAACCATGGCCAGAGAGAGAGAGGTCCTCTGCCCGTTCCCGCAAATTCCATGAGATGAGAACGATCTTTACATTTTAAAAAGGTTAAAAAAGAAAAAGAATATGCCACAGAGAGGAATGGAGCCCTCGAAGGCTGAAATACTATCTGGCCCTCGAAGTCTTGGAGCTCCCCACACCAGCCAGTGATTAAATGATCACATGCAGGTATCATCAGTTTTTCTGCTGTACAAGCAAATGAAATGTTGAGTGTTATTTCAACACTGCACTTTTCTCCCCAGCTCTTTTGGTCTCTGGTCACCTCTGTAAATGAGAGGCAGTTCATGTGACCTTTTCTTTTACTTTTCTGTCATCTGCTATTTCCAGAACAAGAGAGCTAAGGGCCACTTCTTTTTCTTATCTACTCCTTCCTTCCCTCTGGGCCTCCTCCTTGGCTGGGGACTAAGGATTCTGGCTTCCTTAAGTTTGCTTCCATCCCTAGAGCAGTATCCACGGGGAGATGTGCCCGGAGCATCTCCCTGTGGATCACCAGCACAGTCACTCATGCAAGTACATTTCCTGTGGTCAAGTTCTCGCAGCCTTTTTTAAAAGCATGGGGCATGCTGGGTAAGCTCATGCTTGTGGCCCACCACCTGCTTTCTTTGCTGTCCACAGGTATGTAGTCCTGACGACAAAACACCATGAAGGCTTCACAAACTGGCCAAGCCCTGTGTCTTGGAACTGGAACTCTAAGGATGTGGGTCCCCATCGTGATTTGGTTGGTGAGTTGGGAAAAGCCCTCCGGAAGAGGTAAGTATCTACAGATGGTTAGTCTGTCATCTCTTTTCACCTCTCATTCCTCTTTGCTCTTGTGTGTTTTCTAAGTGTGCGTGTAGTGAGTAAACCTAAAAGGTTCTGGCCTTTGAATTAGCAGTGTTTGATGCTCGGCACTTTACAGGTGACCAAAGGTGACATCATCAGAGAAATTCATGGTCCTGTTTAGGTGAGGGATACCCAACGTAGCCCACAGTGCTTTGTTTGCATTCTGCGAAGGATTCTCTCTGGAAAGCCTTCCAATTCGAGGCCTTTTCCAGGGTCTGACGAAAGACTGGTTCTGTCATCTTTGTGTCCCCCTTAGCTGTCCACCTGCAGCTAGAAAGTTTGGGTGAATGCTAGGTCAAGAGGGAGCTGACAAGGGCAGCAGTTAAAGGAGCCAGAAAGTGAGGTGGAGCCGCTTAGATGATTCTAAGTAATGTTCCCAAATATATGCCACTTAATAAGAAGTAACTTCCCAAGATCAAATAGCTTGGAAGTGGCAGAGGTGGGATTTGAACCCAGTTATTCTGGTTTTGGCCCCTACAGTTCTGGGTATGATTGTCTACAGAGAGGAAAGGTGGTATTTGTACCTTACCCCATCTCAGCTCTGTTGTGATTTGGTAAACTTGATGCACTGTTTAAGGAGTAGGCCAGCTACTTGTTTGTATAGGTAACATTTGATTGGAACACAGTTACGCCCACTCATTTATGTGTTGTGTCTATGGGTGCTTTCAAGTTACAGTTTCAGAGTTGGACTAGAGACCGCAACGCCTGCAAAGCCTAAAATGCTACATGGCCCATAAAGAAAGAGTTTGCTGTCTTTGGAGACCTGCTCAGTATTCAGTTTCCCAGTGCAGTGCACAAAGTCCTGCAAAGAAAACAGTCCTGCTATAAAAGTCAGATGTCGATCAGACTGGACTTTACCATCCTTGATTTTTACCTTCTTTGTATCTATTTAGTCCCCGAGTCATATGATGAAATAGCTAACTCTTATTCTTTCTGTCTTATCTGTGCTGTTGCAATATGATCCTTACTTCCCACTGCAGTAAGGCCTTTCTGTGACACTCACCATTCATAACTCAAAACAAGTTCATTGTGTACGAAAATAGGTCACTTGGACTCTTTTTCATTTTTGTTGAGAATTCTTGACATATTAATGTTAAGAACTGTTAGCAAATCTTAAATAAATGAAACAATAAACCCATGTTCATTAATTTCAGCTACATAGAAATTGTTGTGATTAAGATTTGGGATGTTTTAGTTTCTATACTTTTTTCAGTTTCCTAGTATCTCTACAATATGTATTCTTACAGTTGACAGAGAAAACAGTTTTTTAAAAGGACCATGTGTCATTACTGAGATAACGGACATAGATAAAAAATGGTTTAAATGACATTTGAGGGGCGCCTGGGTGGCTCAGTCGGTTAAGTGTCTGCCTTTGGCTCAGGTCATGATTTCAGGGTCCTGGGATGGAGTCCTGAATGAGGCGCTCTGCTCAGCGGGGAGCCTGCTTCCCCCACTTTTCCTCCCCCACTGCTTGTGCTCTCTCCCGCTCTCTCTCTCTCTCTCAAATAAATAAAATTTTTCCAAAAAATGATATTCGGTGCTAAGGTACTTAAATATAAAAAATAGTCCTGCGTGTGATCAAAAACCCAGTAACTTTGTTTAAGTTAACAATAAGAGGTAATTTAAGGAAATGGTTTGCGGTCCCCCTTGCCCCTGCATGCCCTTACTGGTAAGTTTCACTGAGATGTAAAAATGCTGCCACTGATTTTTCTTAAACAACATTATTTTTTTTTTGTTTGATGGACATTTGCTGTTCTGTTTTTCTATTTAAGGAATATACGTTATGGACTCTACCACTCACTTTTAGAATGGTTCCACCCACTCTACCTACTTGATAAGAAAAATGGCTTCAAAACACAGTATTTTGTCCGTGCAAAAACAATGCCAGAACTATATGACCTTGTTAACAGGTAAAAAAAAAAAAAAAAGTTTTTGTCCTTATGACTTTTATTAATGAAATGAGAACTTCTATAGGATACTGTTAAGTTAGGGGAGAAGGGGAGAAGGAAGGAATGTGGGGAAAAAAATCTATAAGACGTCAAAATGAAAATAGTGGTTTGCATTAAGACAGAAAATGTTTTTTCTTCCTCCTATTCAAAACTCCCATAATGTGGTCATATTGCTTTTATAGATTGAAACAGACCGAGGATGGGGGTTTTTAAGTTTTAAAGTCAAGACTTCAGTCCCTCCTTGCCTGCTGGTTTCTTTGTCAGGACCTTGGAGAGAGGCAACATGACCCCCAAGGACCTTGCACTGGATTTGGGATCTGGCAGATTTGCATGTGAACCCTGGCTTTTGTTACTCACCGGCCTTAAAGGAAATGCCTTCAATACAGGGCTCAGAATGACATGTGAAAAACACTTGTCATCTTGCCTGCTATAGAATAAGGATGCTGTTATCATTATTTTTCTTAAAGTGATCACTTTCACAATGGGACTCATCACTAGTCTTCACCATGCTTTATTTCTAGTTTGCTCTTCTTGCATCTGGGGGCTGGCGCACCCAGGAGGGTGGATCTTTAAAGCTCTAGGGGCAGCCACCTCTGCCTGGACTCTCATTTTAGACCAAAACCAAACAAAGTTCCTTGCATCCAGATGACTTCCCTAAGGAAACAGTAGGTCCTAAGAGACCAGCAGAGGCTTGGAGACAGACAGAACTGGATCTGAAATCCACTTCTTTTTCTTGCTGGCTGTGTGGCCTTGAATACCCTCCCTAATCTTTCGAGATCACAGTTTCTTTATCTGTGAAATGGGGATGACACACACCGCAGTGGTGCTGTGAAAACTAGGGAGGTGCTGAGTATAGAAGGCCTCGCACAGTTTCTCGTTCGCAGTAAAACACAGACCGTCTGCATTATACTTGCCTCTTAGACAGGCAGTCTTTTCCTTAGAATCTGTGTGCCGTCCTGATTACAGAGGACAGCCTAGGACCAGGCATCAGCAGATGTGCATTTGAGTTCCAGCTCCTGTTACTTGGAAGTTTTGTCACCTAAAACAGATTGCCTTGTTGAGCCTCCAGTTCGCGCTCTCTTAATGGGAATAATCATGCTTACCTTATGGGTGTGTATGAATGCACGTGCGTGCACACGCACACACTCACACACGCCACGTAGAGGTCAGAGTGGAATATGTGGAAGCTGTGGCTGTGTGGCTCAGGGGGACTCTAGAGATCCTTTGTAGTGGAAACTTTGGGCAGTTGTCCAAAACAGTGCATTTCCCGGAATAGTTCAAGCTCTTAAAAAAAAATTTTTTTTTAATGAAAGACAGATAATTTTTTAAATTTAAATTGAACTTAGTAATGTATTATTAGGTTCACGGTAGTTTAGTGATTCATCAGTTGCATAGAAGACCCAGTGCTCATCCCATCATGTGCCCTCCTTCATGCCCCTCACCCAGTGACCCCATCCACCCACCCATCTCCCCTCTAGCCCCCCTCAGTTTGTTCCCTAGAGTTAGGAGTCTCTTAGAGTTTGCCTCTCTCTCTGTTTTGAACTCATTTTATTTTTGCTTCCCTTCTCCTATGTTCTTAGTGTTTTGTTTCTTAAATTCTGCATATGAGTGAAATCATCTGGTATTTGTCTCTCTGTGACAGATTTATTTCACTTAGCATAATACACTCTAGTTCCATCCACATCTTTGCAAATGGAAATATTTCATTCTTTTTGATAGCTGAGTAATAGTCCTGTGTGTGTGTGTGCCTGTGCGCACATGTGTGTGCCACATCTTTATTTTCTGTATTTTGGCTGTTGTGGACATTGCTGCTATAAACATTTGGGTACACATGCCCCTTCAGATCCCTACATTTATATCTTTAGGCTAAAGACCCAGTAGTGCGATTGCTGGGTCAATAGGGTAGCTCTATTTTTAACTCTTTGAGGAACCTCCATGCTGTTTTTTAGAGTGGTTGCACCAGCTTGCATTCCCATCAACAGTGTAGGAGGGTTCCCCTTTCTCCACATCCTCGCCAACCTCTGTCATTTCCTGACTTGTTAATGCATCTTAAATGCAGAAACCTTAAGTCTGTAGTTCTGGACAGAAAAGAGTTCTGGACTCTTTTCATTGGAATTAGTTGCTGCAAGGGAACCAAATTATTTATGTGCTGATTACAACCCTGTTTTTTTCAGAAGACACTGAAAAAAGATTAGGAGGAAATGTTCCAAAATACTGTGTACTAAACAGCGGTTCTGTGAGTGACATTAACAGAGCTGTGGTTGTTGTTTTATCTCTTTACTTTTCCGCATTGTCTGGACCATGGTAATTATATGGCACTTTCATAATGAGAGAAAATCTTAAAAGTATTTGTTACAAAATAGATCCATGACACTTTACTATGAATAGATTCAGATAACAGACGTTGTCCTAATCGCCTGTCTTTCAGATACCAACCTGACTTGATTTGGTCTGATGGAGAGTGGGAATGTCCTGATACTTACTGGAACTCTACAGAGTTTCTTTCTTGGCTCTACAATGATAGCCCAGTCAAGGCACGTGATTGTACGACTTCTCTCTTATGAACCTGTTATGAGAAAAGAAAGAGTAAGAAGCCAAGATCCAGAGTAATAACAGTGATAACAGCAACAATAATAAATCCTAGTGGCAACATGGAAGTGGTAGGGACCAGGGGATTTCATGGATGTTAAAGGTTTCTCCTTTAATTCTTTTCCCCGCCTTCCTTAGTATAAGCTTTCTTTCTCTCCTTTAATTCTTGATTTTGACAATAGAGGTTTAAAGCTTGTTAAATTTAAGTAATAGAATAGAAGCAGTACGTAGAAGTCCGAGAGAGAGAAAGTAAAATAAATATTAAGCATGCAAACATTATAAATGAGAAAAACATCCCCAAAAATTAATATACAAAACCTATACAATTAAATGATGGGAATAAGATGCAACTATTTATGCCCTCATCTATCTGTGCTGGTTATGCAGCTTAACTCTTAAGAGGGAATTTCATTTCTCTTACATCCACGGTAGATTAGGTGACGTCACACCTATCCACCGGGATCAGTGTTCCCCATTTAAGTTAGATAAATAACTCTGATGTGATGTTGTATTGTCCACATACCTGTCTACTCAGCCAGTCTTTGCTGGATCTCTAAGGGCAAGAGCAGTTTTATTCCCCTTGGATACAGTACAAAAATCATAGAAGTGTTCATCATTAACCTTAAGATATTATGCAGGCACCTGGGTGGCTCAGTTGGCTACGTGTCTGCCTTAGCCTTGGGTCACAATCGCAGGATCCCAGGATCAAGCCCTGCATGGGGCTCCCTGCTCAACGTGGTGTCCGCTGCTCCCTCTGCCTACCACTCCCGCTGCTTATGTTCTGTCTCAAGTTTTTTAAAATCTTAAAAAAAAAAAAAAAAAAAAAGGTATTCTGCATTATGATTTCTCGTAGTTCAGCCAAGATTTGAAGGAAAGAAAATGTTTCCTGAAAAAGTCAGGGCCATGCAGTAGAAAGCAGTCAGGTTCACATACCTGATTCACAGACGCAGCTTCCTGAAACTGCCCAGGGGTATGACCTTGGGCATGTCTTGTCCTCCCCATTTCTCCTTTAATAGAAGAAATAGTTTACCAGATGATCTTTCAAAGAGGCTCTTCCAGCTCTGACATTACATGTGGCTTGACCTTGGTTTCTCAGCCTCAGCACAATGGACATTTGGGGTTGGATATTTGCTGTGAAGGGGCTGTTTTGTTCGTCCTAAGACATTTAACAGCATGCCTCGCCTCTACCACTAGATGGCAGTAGCACCCCACCGTGGCAACCAAAGTGTCTCTAGACTTTGCCAAAAGTCTCTCGAGCACAATAGCCCTCAATTGAGAACGGTTCTAGACCAAGTCCATTCCTTATGTTCCCAAACACAACTTATCAACCTGCATTATGTAAGGAAATTAAGTGGTTTTACCCCCAGATGACCCAGTACTCTCTTCTTTTAGGAACAGGTAGTGGTAAATGACCGGTGGGGTCAGAACTCTTCCTGTCACCATGGAGGATACTACAACTGTCAAGATAAATTCAAGCCAGAGAGCTTGCCAGATCACAAGTGGGAAATGTGTACCTCCATAGACAAGCTCTCCTGGGGCTTTCGTCGGAACATGGTGATGGGGGACATTGCAAGTGAATGTGAAATCATTTCGGTAAGAGCACCTGTGAGTTACTTGTTAACTACTGTCTCAAATTACCCTTCTAACTAAGGGTGGTGGGAGCACTCTGGATGGAAGTGCACGTCAATAGAACCCTCTGGGGTCATTGAACATAACCATAGACACCTGTCCTGGGGCATCTGGGTGACTTAGTTGGTTAAACATCCAACTCTTGGTTTCGGCTCAGATCGTGATCTTGGAATTGTGAGACTGAACCCCACATCAGAATCCGCGCTCAGCATGGAATCTACTTGGGATTCTCTCTCTCTCTCCCTCTATCCATCCCCCTCAAATAAATAAATCTTAAATTGAAAAAAAAAAACAAAAAACACCTGTCCTAAGGAAATAATTATAATTACAGAAGAAAGTCTTACATATAGAGATGTTCTTCCCAGAATTTTTTGCAGTTGGATATGTGGGTTGTTTTAATTTCTTGCAGCCATAAAGGGATATTTAAGTAGATCTGGGGATTTTTCTTAACCATTAAAATTTTTATGAATGCAGTATAGGTCAATGCATAGGGTTTGAGTGAAAAAGTAAGTTACAAATTATCACAACTGTATAAAATATATTTCCATCGCACAGGGAAAAGACCAGAGGGAATATCAAAAGTCGTTGGTGTTGTGTCTTTGTGGTACTCCAATACGTTCTTTTTTAAATTTTCTGAATGTAATTTTTCTGGGTCCATTTGAAGCATACCTATTCAAGGTCACAGTAAACACACGCACGTGCACACACACATGCATGTACACACCAGACACATCACACCACTCCAGAAGCCTTGAAGAATATATCCCTTTACAGCATGTTTTCCCAAAGGGACAGCATATACATTTATGTCGCCCATTTTATACAGTGTTCCAAATTCTGCATTCTCTTCCATGTTCCCCAAGTCTCCCTGGCACCCACTCACAACCTCTCTCCTCTGATCCCCATACTCTCTCCTCCTACTTCTCAGCTTCCCTGATCACACTCTGTGCAGCCGCCACCTGGCCCATCCCACTGTGTGCCGCACTGGGGGAAGTGTAGGCCGGTGGAAGTGTAGGCCGGTGATCAGTCCGTGGAATTCGAATTAATAGTCGGTAGCAGTTGGTAGCAGGATTTTCAATTTTCTCATATAAGCCCGTCCTGCTTTCATGATGACAAAAAATAGACTTTCCAGAAGGATAAAGGCTCTTCACCAAAGGAGAGAATGTGCCCCCGATTCTTTTTCTTCTCTTCATACTTGTGGGCTCTAAGTGTCCTGCTGGACTTGGCACCCGATGCTAGGATTCCATTGTTCTCCTCTCTCCAGGAACTGGTGCAGACCGTGAGCCTGGGAGGCAACTACCTTCTTAACATTGGAGCAACCAAAGATGGACTGATTGTTCCCATCTTCCAAGAAAGGCTTTTTGCTGTGGGGAAGTGGCTGAGCGTCAATGGGGAGGCGATCTATTCCTCTAAACCATGGAGGATACAACTGGAAAAGAACACGACGTCTGTGTGGTGAGCTCGCCCTCTGTCGCGTATGGGACCAGGACGACAGCCCCTCCCTGGCTGGCGCCTCCTCAGTCCACAGTGTTACAAGCCAGGGTAGAAGCTGTCAGGAGGAAACCCCAAAGCTGCGCTTTTGCTAGTAAATTTGTACCCCAATTTATGCCTTAAGCCACCAGGGTATCTTTGACTAGTGAGAGGTCTGGTGACCTGCTGAAAGGAGGAGCTACCAAGTATCTGTGAATATACTTGACCTTGTTACCCTGCCTCCCCAACATAGTACTAGCCGACGCTTGCACAGCACCTCCAATGTGTAAGGCTCCAGTCCAGATTCTTTCCACTCACTGAATCCCCTCAACAGTCGCACGAATGGATACTGTTAATTACCCCCATGTTCCAAGTGAGAAGGGGGACCCAGAGCAGCGCTCTTCCTCGCCTGGGATCACAGACCCAACTCACGGAGAAGTCGTGATTCAAACTTGGCTTTGTGGATCTAGTTATTTGACCTTGGGCCTGTGTGTTACAGTCTGAAATAGGGTGATGATACTTAGCTTCCTGTGGTGGTTATGAAGTGTAATTTACGTGAAGCGCCGAGCAGAGCACCAGGCGTGTGCAAAGTGCTCGGTGAAAGGTCTCTGCGCCTGTGATACCAGCGGACGAAGCTCTTGGCATCCGGGAAAACACGTTCATCTTTCCGTTTGGGCTGAACTCCTGTTTAGGGATTTTCACCCTCTTGTCTGTGCACGGCGAACTCCCGGAACAAATCCCTCTTCACTGCACATTTTATTGGAGCCTCTGCCATTTTCCCTTGGATTTGGAGTTGAAAAAAAGATTTGAATAAAAAGGCACATGGCTTCAGTGTGTGGTAACTAGCGTAAGCGTTAAAGATGTTTAAAGAAAACGTAAGCAGTCCCCAGAAAGAGTCTTACCGGGCTGCCTTCTTCCCCCAGAGCTCCATAGTAGTGAGTTAGCGCACTTCCTAGGGCACTGACAGACTCAAGGCGTTGGGGTCGGTAGCCAGTTGAAGGGGGGCTACATGAGGCTTTGTGTCAGGCTCTCAAGCCAGGTATTTCTGACGTTGATGTTTCTTTTTTCCCAGGTATACCTCAAGAGAAACAGCGGTTTATGCCATTTTCCTGCACTGGCCAGAAAACGGAGTCTTAAACCTTGCATCCCCTGTAACTACCTCGACTACACAGGTGAGGAGCCTCAGCCAGTCTGTTCCAAGAGGCACCTTTCCTAAAGGAATTGGGTCTTCTCTACTTCTTCCTTCCTGCCCCAGGTCTCCCCTGGATTGCACCCCTCCTTCTAGATTATCTGCCCTGCCCCAGTGTGACCGCCTCCCATCACGTTCAAGCCATATTCTGTATTCAGTGCGCTGATGTCTTCTCCGTTCCCTTTTGCTTTCTGCAGATAACGATGCTGGGGATCCAGAAAGATCTGAAGTGGTCCACAGATCCGGAAGAAGGTCTGCTCATTTACCTGCCTCAGCTGCCACTCTTCACTCTGCCAATTGAGTTTGGCTGGACTATAAAGATGACAGGAGTGCATTGATCGTTGGGAGTTCAGGCAGAACTGCCTCCTCTTTGCTGCTTTGGTTTTCCTCTTATAGCACCAGCATTGTAATAAACTACTTCTCTACTCAGAGATGGCTTTTCCAACACATTTTAATCAAAGGAACTGAATGCATTATACTGATGTCTCAGTGGATCAGAGAATCTGAGATCCATTGCTGGCATACCTCTCCCTGATCAGCAGGAGGCACTAACCGGTTAAGCTCTGAATTCATCCTTCTGTTCCTAACCTGGGAAATTATCTGCCCCAGAAACTTCATTCCATTCTCTGTGTTTGAAACCTGTCTCCTTAATCAATGACTTCAGATTAAGGAATGAGCCAAGTCACCCTACTGCCTATGGAAGGAGGTAGAAAGGATTTGGCAAGCTCAGCCATGTGCTGTGTACTTAGCATCAGTTGTCCCCAGCACCCCTCAGAGGAGGAGAGCCTGGAAGGGAAGGAAAAGTTTTGCTAGAGCTGCTAGTGATCAGCCCTTTGGAAGTTTCCAAAGCAAAGTAGGGGCTCAGAAAATCAGTCTGTTTACAGTGGTATTTTGAAGAAAATGAATGTGATTCTGCCCTGCTTTTTAAAATATGATCCAATAAATAAATTTTTATGTCAAATCATTTCTACCAAAAAGCATGTTGTAGTTTTCTTCTCCCAGTTTCTTAAGGACTGCTTATGAAAAGCTTTGTTTCTGTTAAAGACAAAAAACAAAACCCAAAGGACTTGTCAAGTCTCCTTAATGCCAAACAAAGAACATAATTCCTTTGGTTTTTCTGCTTCTCACTTCTAGTACCATCCTTTTGAGCTGGCTACTAGTTCAGCCCCTTTGATTATTACAGATATAATCAGATTTTCTCTTTCTTTTTTATTTAATAGATATATTTATAAATCTTTACCCAACATTTGAAGAATATTTGTTTTTCTCAAGCACATGGAATATTTACAAATGTAAATACCAAAGGAGCACTATCATACAGATGGGTGTGTCTGCAACATAATTAAAGGACCATAAAAAAATAAAAACTTGAAGGAAAAAAATCTATATATTTGGAAATTTTAAAACACACTTCAGAATAAGTCACTGATCAATGAAGGCACCATACAAGGAATTAGGAAATACTTAGGATAATGCTGAGACCACAATGTACTGAGCTTTGTGAGATGAAGTCCTTAGGGAGGATCCTGGGAAGATGGCAGTGAGTAGGCACCAGCACTCTGTCTCCTGACCTCGACAACAATTAACACTGGCAGAATCTGGTGGAACTCTTGTACAAGTCCGGAGTCTACCAAGGCTCCAGTTCCAGAGGAAGATTCAGATGGTAAATTGTGGTTTGGGTCAATCCACCTACCTATCCCCCAGCCACAGCCATGGAGCTGGCAGTGATGAACATGTTCCTGGAGCAACTTACACACAGCCTGTGGGAGTCAACATGGGCAAAAAGGACGCTGTTCTCCAAATATCTGGGATTTGAGTTTTGAGCTCTGATCTCTGATTGCTGTTTCTGATCACAGAGGTACAGGCAAAGGGGTAGGCATCTGTTGTTGGACCTCTCCCACGGCTGCAAGCCCTGCCTCTGGCTGAAGTGATTTCCAGTGGATTTAAGGGACTGATACCCCCCCCATTCAAATATTCCCCCTTTTGGGAGCCAGACATTAAAAATTAGGACATTCAAAAACAACTGCACGTATGAGGAAAATTAGAAAATGACCACACATGCCCACGGAAAGGCTCAGAAAAGAGCCTAAGTTTACACCTCTGGCTCATCTGTAGCCAAGAGACCGACGACAACAATCAAAATGCAAAAATTAAAAAACCCAGAAAGTCCTGGGAAGTGGGTAGAGGGAGGAGGTATCTGACTTCCAGAGTTACCACATTATTAGAGTCCAATGTCCAGATGTCCGCAAAGAAATCACAAGGCACAAAGAGATACAGGAAAACATGGCCCATTCAAAAGAAAAGAGTGAATCAACAGAAACTGAAACAAGCCCCTGAAAAAGACCTGGTGGCAGATAAACTAGACAGACCTTAAAACAGCTGCCTTAAAGATACTCAGAAAAGTAAAGGAAGCTGTGGGGAAGTCAAGAAAATGATGCATGAATGAAACAGATATATGAAGAAATGGCTAGATAGATAATCTAAGAAGAAACCACACACATAACACAATTTTGGAGCTGAAAAGTACAATTGAAATGAGAAATTCCCCAGAGGGATTCAAAGGCAGATTTGAGCAGGCAGAGGAAAGAATATTGTACCAGAAGATAGGACAATGTAAATTACTGAGTCTGAGGAATTGAAAGAAGATTGACGAAAAACCACGTTAGAGCAAAGATAAACAAAATAGGGAAAAACAACAGAGAAGATAAAGTTGGTTTTTCGAAAAGATCAGCAAAATGACAAACCCATAGCTAAGTTGGACTGAGGAAAAAGAAAAGATCCAAATTACTAAAATAAAAATGAAAGTGGGACACTACTATGAGTTCTACAGAAATGAAAAGGATTATGGGAGCACTATAGAGCCGTTGTACTCCAACAAATTGGGTAACTAGATGAAGTGAGAAATTTTCTAAAAAAACAAAACCTACCAAGACTAGATCACAAAGAAATAGAAAACCTGAATAGACGTAGAACAAGTAAGGAGATCAAATCAGTAATTTTAAGATCTCCTGTCAAAGAAAAGCCCTGGAACCTTCTTTGGTTCCTAGCTTCTTTGGTGAATTCTACTAAACATTTAAAGAACTAACATTTCCAGAAAAGTAAAGAGGAGAGAAAACTTCCTAACTTACTCTATGAGGCCAGCATTAGCCTGGCACCAAATCCAGACAAAGACACTACCAGAAGACTACAGACCAACATCCCTTATCATCATTGATGCAGAACTCTTCCACAAAATACTCGCAAACCAAAATCAGCAACATATTCCAAGTATTACACGCCATCACCAAGTGGGATTTATTCATGGGATGCAAGGATGGTTCAAGATACAGAAATCAATCATTGTAATAAACCACATTAACAAAATGAAGGGGAAAAAAACCACTGAAGCAGAAACACATTTGACAAAATTCAACACCTTTTTGTAATACACATGCTCAAGAAACTAGGAATAGAGTGGCACTTGGCTGGCTCAGTCAGAAGAGCATGAAACTCTTGATTTCAGGGTCATAAGTTCCAGTCCCACACTGGGTGCAGAGATACTTAAAAATCTCCTTTAGGGAGGCCTGGGTGGCTCAGTCAGTTAAGCTTCTGCCTTCGGCTTGGGTTATGATCCCAGGGTCCTGTCAGAGAGAGAGGGTGTGCTCCAGCAGCAAGGGGGAAGAACACAGGGAGAGGGAGAAGCAGACTCCCTGCTAGGCAGGGAGCCCAATGCAGGCTCCATCCCAGGACCCCAAGATCATGACTTGAACCAAAGGCAGACACTTAACTGACCGAGCCTCCCAGCTGCCCCTAATCCCTGTCTTCTTTAACTTCAGGAAGTGTTTGTAATTTTCACTGTGCAATTCCTTTTTTTTTTTTTTAAAGATTTTATTTATTTGTTTGACACAGAGAGTCCAAGCAGGCAAAGAGGCAGGCAGAGAGAGAGAGAGAGAGGAGGAAGCAGGCTCCCTGCCAAGCAGAGAGCCCGATGCAGGATTCGATCCCAGGACCCTGAGATCACGACCTGAGCTGAAGGCAGAGGCTTAACCACTGAGCCACCCAGGCGCCCCTTCACTGTGCAATTCTTGAAAGTCAAAAATTATAGTCATGAACATCACACATAAATATTTTGAAATAAATGTCATGCTAGTAGTTTGGGGTCATGTTCAGTCCTCTCGCTGGAGGTTTGAGAATTCTGTGAGTACAGGTCTGTTATAACGGAGGAAATTTTGGGTGCTGCAGAAGCAAAACAGAACACTTACCAGGTTTTGTTCTCTCCATAGCTAAAATCTGAGCCCCCTGTTGGAAGGGACAGTACCCTCTCTGCTCCCCTAAGAATGCCAGTCAGTGTACTTAACATTTGGATATCCACCCACCCAGTAGCCACAGTGACTAATCACGAAATGCAAATTTGATAATCTCTTTGTTTAAAATCCATTAAATGAATTGCTACGTGTTCTCCAAAGTCGGTGGTATGGTCCCTGTCAATCTCTCCCATCTTGGTGGGAAGTCTGTCCTTACTCCCTCGCAGCTCTGCAGTCATTCTGGCCTTCTTTCCATCTTCTTAAAACAATTTTTTCCCCAAACATTTCTAATTGCAGCCTACAGTCAGCCTACATTGCAATCTGGTTAACCTATATAACAACAAACAAGATTTGCAAAGCAATACTTAACTTTATTACTTACGCAGTACACTCCAATGCTTTTTTTTTTTTTAAGTTGGCACCCATTAGATTAATGTTATAACCAGTTAATGGGGTACAACATGGTTGAAAAACACTGCTCTAAGCATTCAATTGCTTTGCCTCAGGGTCTTGTTGGCATATGTTATGTTCTCTGGAAAGTTCTTCTTGTGTCTTCTTTACCTGGATAAATCGTACCCATTTTAAAAGGATGAAATCAAAGGATGTTTCTCGCTCACTAGAGCGCGCGCGCGCTCTTTCTCTCCCTCCCGTCGACTGCCTGCATGTGAATCCTGGAGATCGTGATGGAAGAGTTAACACGGCCGAAGAACTCAGAACAGCGCATGGCAAATAGTAATGCTCCGTCTTTTATTGCGAAAGGTAGTAATTATGCAACTAATTGTGTGATTATTAATATGCCTTCCCAGAGCTCCCGAACTCTAAACCCCTTGATTATTTTTTGTTCATTTTCATAGTCCTAGCCTCACTTTGCCATGGCAAGTAGAAAGCACTCAGAAAAAATATAATGGATGAAAAAAAAAACTGCCCAAAAGGAATGAAAACCTCCTAGTATATGTGCTGCCGAATTCCTCCTAGAAGCTGGAAACAGTCCTCGCAGGGCGTCCCACGTTACTCCAGAAGCGCCGCCCCCAAACGCGGGGCACGCCCACCCGGCTGTCGGCGGTCACGTGGGACTCAGCTGGGGGCGGCGGGGGAAGCTGGGCCAAGATGGCGACTATGAGGAACGCGCTGCCGCGGAGACTGGTGGGCTTAGCGTCTCTCCGGGCTGTAAGTGCCCCGGCCCGCCGAGGGGTGGCCCTGCAGGCACCGTGACAGTCGGGGTCGGGGCCCTGGCCCGTGGAGGCAGCGCTCTGAGAGGCGAAGCCGGACAGTTGCCCAGGCCACTGTCGGGAGGGCCGTGGAGTCTCGATCTTTGTCCCGCCCACATCTCTTGAGGGGCATGGGGAGACTGAGGCCCAGAGATGGGGAACGACTTGCTCGGGTCGTGGAGACCTGGGGCGCCATCCCAGGTGCCCTGATTCCGTCTGAGGCTCTTCCCGGCCACCCTGGCACCTTCTCCCTCTGAGCTCTCCAAGCTCCTCAGAAGTGATACGTATAATCTTCCAGTTCCGAGTGGAAAAAGCGAGGTCCTCCCCCTCCCTCTGCCTGCTTTTCCAGCTCTTGCTGCGTTTGGGGACTTAGGACATGTGCGACTGATTGCCTTGGAATTGTACTTTGGGCATGTTGGATCCTGATGTTTCCCCCACCAATGCTCGGTGACTGGAGGGGAAGTGTAAGAGACCTAGTTGAACGAGGGGTTGAAGAAATAAATGGTTTTGGCTAAAGCTGAAGCTGTGGTTTCCCAGTGGTTCTGCCACTTTCTAGGTCGCATGACCGTTGTTTGCTCTCTAAATCTCAGTTTGCTCGTCTATAACATGGGTAAACATTATCTGAGTTCTTTAGAGGTTAAGGGAAGCAGAGGTAAAGCATTTGACATTGCTTTAGCTCATAGTAAGTGATAAATGAGGTGCATTAATTTTGCTTTGATTTAGAAGGAGTCTAAGTGTGTAGTGGGGAGATCACACCATCTTCGCAAGTGGGCCCCTCAGAAAGCCACTTTAATGTCTACTAGGCCACCCACCCCTACCAATCATTAATGTGTAAAATAAAGATGGCACTTCCAACTTGGAGGACTAAGAAAATTACGTGAGATGGTGGATATTAATATGCTTTGAAAAAATTCCTGGTGTAATGAGGTCATAGATCCGCCGTGGGGTTACTAGCAGAGGCTTGGTGTCAGAAACAGATGGTTCAAGCCAGACTTCACTTGCTAGCTGTGTGATTTTGGAGAATCTTTCTGAGACTGTTTCTTCCTGTATGAGGTTGAGATAATGATAGTCCCTGCCATGTAGGTACTAAATGAGGTACAGATCCTGAAGTTAGCACTGGGCTTTAGTTGGTACTAGCTGTTGGTATAGATAGGCCTTAGCTCAGGAGGCTTGGCCCTGGACTTCTGTGGTTAGAGGAGATCCTCTCTGAGCAGGGCTATACCGAGGGAATGAACTGGGTGTTTAACCAAGACAAGAGAATACTGGTGGCGGGGGAGGGTGTGGAGGGCAGAAAGGTGGCAAAGAGGCAACGTGGCCCAGGGGTTAAGAGCTAGCGCTGTAGATCAACACTGCCAGGTTCAGATAATGACTCGTGACCAGCTAACCATGTGATCTTGGGAAAGTTACTTAATCTCTGGGCTTCATATTTTTCACAGTAAAATGGAGATTGTAATAGTTCCTACCGAATAAGCTTGAGAGGTTGATAAAGGTTAATGTGTCAAAGGCTCTTACGAGTGCCTGGCAGATATTAAGTGCTTAATAAATGTGATTGTTTTATTGTTATGTGAAGAGTTGTTATAGGGAAGGAGATGGAATTTCTTTTTTTTTTTTTTTTTTTTTTTTTTCAGATTTTATTTATTTGGCAGAGACACAGTGAGAGAGGGAACAGAAGCAGGGGGAGTGGGAGAGAGAGAAGCAGGCTTCTTGCCAAGCAGGGAGCTTGATGCTGGGCTCAGTCCCAGGACCCTGGGATCATGACCTGATCTGAAGGCAGACGCTTAACGATCAAGACACCCAGGTGCCGCAAAGGATGTGGAATTAAGTTTGTTCTGTTTTCGTAAAAGGAGCTTGAAAGCAGGTCTTGCGTGCTTTCAACAACAGCCAGCAGTTACCTCTCAAGCCCCTGTTATGTCCCAGGGCCTTAGAATTACAGCAATGGAGAAAACAAAGTCTCACGCAGCTCACATTCCAGTGGGATCGACTTAGGGCCGTGTATCAGCAAAGGCTGAATAGCCTGTTGTAGGGACATTCAACTGGCAGGGACCTTTCAACCTAGCCTGGTGACTTCATGCAATTCAATGGCTTGTCACTTTAGTCTCTAGGAAATTTTGCTGGCTGAAGGCAAGGCCAGTTCAGGTGAGTTGTTCAAGTTCCAGCTGATCTGTAGCAGGGAGCGCTTCCTTCCTTGAGGGTTTCAGGTGTTTGGGATCCTTAGTAGATTACTGAGTGCACTTCTCCCCTTGCCCCACTGCAGTATGTTTATCCTGCCAGATTTACCAGGTTAAATCTGGTAAAGCAAAGTTAATTTGAAGAGTTACAATATTAAGAACAGAGGAAAGAGGGAAAAGAAGCTTCATATTGCTTGGGGGTAAGGTGGAGAGGATTTGGAGCAGACTTTAAGTGGAAAAGCCTTTTTTTTTTTAAAACTGTCTTCAGCTGTTGGTGTCCTCTCTCCCCAGACATACCCCTTGTCATCACCCAGCCTGTGACTGTAACAGAACAAGTCCTCCTCCTTCCCCCAAGCCTCACAAAGTCCAAGGCTAACTATTGCTTCCCATACCTAGGAATTGCCCTTCCCCCGGGGTGGCTATGCCCTTCATGCATTTATTTGCTATTCCTGGAGAGGGAATCTCAAGCAGGCTCCATACCCAGGGCAGAGCCTAATGCAGGGCTCAGTCTCACAACCCTGAGACCATGACCTGAGCTGAAATCACGAGTCGGACGCTTAACCGACTAAGCCACCCAGGCGCCCCGGGAATTAAAGTTTTGAAATAGAAAATGTTGAGGGTCAAGGGATCGGCAGCTTTACAAAGGGCAGTCAGAGGAGGCCCATCTGGCTGAACGATGAGAAGGAGCCAGATGTGGAAGAGCATTCTGGCCAGAGGGAGTAGTAAGCCTTGGGGCCCTGCTGGGGGAGGAAGGCCACTGGGGCTGCAGTATAGGGACCCTCTACTGGGGGTGGTGTGGGGAGGGGAATATGAGGGAGTCAGGACAAGTAAGGAGTTCACTGGGAAATGTGGGACAGTAGAAACAAGTCATGAGTTCACGGAGATCAGCAGGAACCAAATGATAAGAACCTTCTAGCCCATGGGGAGTGGGGTAAGGGGATGAGTCAGGTTTCTGGCTTAAGCAATGGAATACATGTGTTGCTTTTTACTGAGAAAGCATGAAGCCAGACGGAATTTAAACAGTTCTGTTTGGGGAGGTGCAAATAGGTTTGTGTAGGAAACAACCTACATGCTCAGCTGGCAGACGGGCTGTTGGAAATGGGCCGGTACTAGGAGCAGGAATCTCATGCCCACTCCTCAGTGAAACGCTTTTGTTCTTTACGTTTTTCCTTCTAAAACCATCCAAATGTAAGAGATACGTCGTGTTTACAGTGAGAGATACTGCGTCCTATCTCCATGAAGATGGGTCCCTTCTTTTAGATTTGGCTCCTTGGAGAATTGTGACAATCTTCTCCCAACCCTTTTTGTTTCCTCTTTTAAACCAAAGGTCAGCACCTCTTCTCTGGGTACTTTCCCAAAGCGAGTGAAAATTGTGGAAGTTGGTGCCCGAGATGGACTACAGAATGAAAAGGTAAAGATGGAAATCAGCCAAAAGAGGTTTTTCGAGCAGTGGGAGTTGCCTGTGGTGGGCGCAGAGGGGTGGACAGAGCTGTGCCAGATCGGATCGCCCCAGCTGACGCCAAGCAAAGTCGAGAAGTCGAGGAGGCCAGGTCGGGTGGGGTGACAGTACAGCAGTCTAAGACGGTGGCATATCAGGTGTGGTGTTGCGCGGTCCGTGCGGCAGGGCAGATGGGAAAGGCCGCAGGAGAGTAGACGGAAGGTAAGGGCATATGCCTTTCACCTGGCAATTCCATTTCCGCATGAGGGGACTTACCAAAGGATGTCATGAAGGCCACATGCAAAGACTTAGCCTTGGAGATGCTCCTCACAACCTTGTTGTAATAAAATAGTTGGAAACCACCTCAGTGCTCAGTGTGGAGAAAGTTAGCTCAAATATACTTTAATGACTTCATTAAATGGATTAGGAAGCTGTACTAATATAGGAGTATGTTAAGTGACTAAGCAGATTATAAAATCATAGGCATTTTCTTTAATCTTGCACTTCTATGTAAAACAAAAAGCTTATACATCTGTGGGAACATCCACTTAGAGAAGGATCTAGAACAGTTCTGTCCAGTAGCACTTTCTGTGAAGATGGAAACGTTCTAGATGTGAACTGTCTTGGACATGTGGGTTTTGAGCACTTGAAATGTGACTGCTATAGCGGGGAAACTGAAATTTTGTTTTTATGTAATTTAAATTCACGTAAATTTAAATAACCACTTATGGCTAGTGTCTAATATATTGGACTGCACAGATCTAGAAAGTCACATTATGATGTAACTAGTGTTATCTCTGGGAGATTTTAAGGATGTTTTTGTTTGTTTTGGGCATGTTTTCTGAAATAATTGTGCATTATTTTTTCAATCGGAAAAGCTTTTTCTTTTTTTGGAAGGCGTAGCTTCAATAGTGAGAACTTATTGATAACGATAAACTAAAAGTTTTGTAAGGGCAGAATCGTGTCTGTTCTGCCCACTGCTGTATCCCTAGCACCTAGCACCGTGCCTGGAACATGGAGGGCTCCCAGAAATTACTTATGGGATGGATTAAGGTAAAGTAATGGGAGAGAAATTGATGGGGTTGGTGTGAAAAGGCCTGGTGAGAAAGACATTGAGTTCTTGGAATTTTTTTTAATCTAATCCTGTAAGCACTAGGGAGCCATGGAAGGCTTTTGAGCAGGAGACTGAAACAATGGTGACTGTTTTAGAAAGACTCCTGTGTGGGATGAATTGGTAGAGTGAGACCATGCCCTAACTACAAGGAGGAATGGTAGTAGATTTGGAAAGAGAGAACTGTAGAATCTAATGAGCAACTAGGCATGGTGGGGGAGGGAGAGAGAGAAGCGGGAAGCCAACCATGGGACGGTCATTTCGGAGACGGAAAAGGGGACCCAGACATGGTTAGTCATCACTGCCCTTTCAGGCCACAGCACGTGGCTCTCAGTTTGTTTACGATGGGGTCGTAAATCAAGAAACAGTTAAGAAAAAGGCTTTATGATACAAAACTGTTGTTTCCGTTTACACATTTAGTCCTCTTCAGGCGAGAAGTTGCCTCCCCTGCAAAATATTATCTGTAGAACTTGAAGCTGTCCCCCATCTGTTGGCCTGAATTACACGTGGATTCGTGCTTGTGTCTGAAAGTCGAGATAGCGAAGTGCACGCTGTAGCCAAGCTTTGGACTAACAGGCACTGGGGCTGAGGCCATTTGCTTGCCACTTTTGCTGACCCGTCTTTTCTGGTGTTTCTTTCTCCATCACAGAATATCGTATCTACTTCTACAAAAATCAAGCTGATAGATATGCTTTCTGAAGCAGGACTCCCCGTTATAGAAGCCACCAGCTTTGTGTCCCCCAAGTGGGTGCCCCAGGTGAGCCCCAGCCCTCAGTAATAAGCGTTTTTCAGATGAGACCAATGTGAAGTTTTGCAGTTGCCCTGGAAGAACGTAGACGTTGGGAACGTAGGGCTCCAGACCTCTGGCTTGCTTTCGTGACTTCTGTAAGCATGGGGCAGCAGAAGACCATCACCCGGAAGGCAGGAGGCTTGGATTCCATCTTGGCTTTGGCCCTGACTTGCTTGGGGACCTTGGTGAGATCTTCCCCCACTCCAAGCTTAGGGTGGCCTCTCAAGCCTCTTCTGGCTCTGGAAGTCTAGAATCTCTAGCCCTGTCTAGAGATGTGGCGTCTGTGTTTGTAAAAGGGAAAGACAGATGACTCCTGGTTCACAGAAACAATCAAGTGGAAAGAGAGATCTTGTTTCAGCTGAGCGTTAAGTAACAGAGTTTCTCGGTAAATGGCTGGTAGTGTTGTCGCCGCTTGTGAGAAGCTGTCAGTATTAGCCATAGAGAGAAATTGGGGGACTTACTTGCACCAAGGAGCCCTGGGCCCATCAGCGGTCAAACAAAGAGTACTGGAGAGAAGCACTGGAGAGACCCAGCTCTGCAAAAGGACTCCTTCTCCAGGGGTTCTAGACAAGAGATTGTGTGATAGAAACGCTTTTTCTACCTGAGCTCTCTGCCTGCCTTGGCAGTGACCTGGTAATGTCTCCTTTGGCTCCCAGATGGCTGACAATGCTGAGGTTTTGAAGGGCATCCAGAAATTTCCTGGCATCAACTACCCAGTCCTGACCCCGAATATCAAAGGCTTCCAGGCAGCGGTAAGAGACTTGCTTGATGGCGGGGGGCCCCTGAAATGAGATTGATGATGTTGGTCCCTGTCTTGTCGCTGGGCCTAGTCCCTGTCCTGGGCCATCTGTCTGAAGGGCTTGCCTCTGGTAGTGATGAGCGCTGTCAGACAGACCCAAGGCAGTCCTGGCCCTGCCACCCCCAGCTCTCTGACCTTGACCAGCTGTTTAGCCTCTCTGAGCCTCAGATTATGCCTGTAAATTAGGGCTGATCATAGTACCTAATGCTGGAAGGATTTCAGAGGCTAGAATGCACCCATATTACTTACCAAGAGGCTTGAAGAAAGTAAGTGCTTAGTAAATATTAGCTCTTGTTGTCATTATCCATTTTCTCTTTAGAGAAGATCGTGCTCCCCACACTGGTTGCTGGTATCTGCTGTCTTTCCTGGAGTGTTGGACAAGAATGTCACTGGGGATTCTGATTCTGAATTTAGGCAGAAAGCTGTTCTCTCTCTCTATATATATATATAATTTTAAAAAAGATTTTATTTATTTATTTGACAGAGAGATGATCACAAGTAGCCAGAGGCAGGCAGAGAGAGACGGGGAAGCAGGATCCCCGCTGAGCAGAGAGCCCGATGCGGGGCTCAATCCCAGGACCCTGAGATCATGACCTGAGCTGAAGGAGAGGTTTAACCCACTGAGCCACCCAGGCGCCCCAGAAAGCTGTTCTTTTTTTTTTTTTTTTTTTTTTTTAAAGATTTTATTTTATTTATTTGAGAGAGAGAGAATGAGCGAGGAGAAGGTCAGAGAGCGAAGCAGACTCCCCATGGAGCTGGGAGCCTGATGTGGGACTCGATCCAGGGACTCCAGGATCACGCCCTGAGCCGGAGGCAGTCGTTTAACCAACTGCGCCACCCAGGCGCCCCCAGAAAGCTGTTCTTAAGAGTGACATCCAGGATGGTGATGACAGCAGCAGTGCTGGGCCCTGGGGGATGGCTCAGGGTGGTTGTGTTTCTTTGATGGGGCTAGAATTCACTGTGTTCACTCCTGGGGCTGCCATAAGAAAATACCAAAAGCTTAGGTGCCTTAGAACAACAGAAATGTGTTCTCTCACAGCTTTGGAGGCTCAAAGTCTGAAACCCCGGGGGTACTTGGTTCCTCCACATACCACTGTTCCTCCTGAGGGCTGGGAGGACGCGGCTGTCCTAGCTTCTGGTGAAGACTGGCAGCCCTCACTCGCCTCACTCCCATCCCACCTGTGTCCTCACTGGCCTCTGTGTGTGTCTTCACACGGCCTCCATCTTAGAAGGACGCCATTCCTATTGGAGTCACGACCACTATGACCTCATTTTAACCAATTACTTCTACACCTACCCTATTTCCAAATAAGGCCACATTCTGAGGTACTGGGGATTAGGACTTCTACAGACCTTCTTTTGGTGGGGGGTGGGGCACAGTTCAACTCATGATATTTGTGTGTTATAAAATTCACTGTAAGACAAGGGTTTTTGCCACTTTGCCAACGCTGGTGTTCCTCAAAGAGAAAAAAAGCTGAAAGGAATTCACCTGGCTATTGGCAGATTGCTGCTGGAGCCAAGGAGGTGACCGTCTTTGGAGCTGCCTCAGAGCTGTTCACCAAGAAGAACACCAATTGCTCCATTGAGGAGAGTTTACAGCGATCTGACGAGATCCTGAGGGCGGCTCGGGCGGCCGGGATCCCCGTGCGTGGGTGAGTCACTCTATGTCAGTGCTGCCTGCCTTCTCCTCAGAACCATTCTGGAAAGGTGGCCAGGCTCTGATTCAAGCCACCTTCCCCCTACAAACTCCTTATCCTGAGCACAGGCTGCCTACACTCCACACCTTGACATCTCTCCTCGAGTAGATGTGGTCAGAAGAAATCCTGGCAAGTGCTTTCTCCAAACCTGGTTTTGGGGTCTGTTCCCCAGAGGAATCCAGCAGGACAGGACACTCCCCGGAGTCTGTGGAGGTCAGATGAATCCCAGCTCCAGCACCCCCATCCACACAGTCCGAGGAACCCTCTCGGCTTCTAGGTCTCCAGCATCACATCTTTCACGCCGGAGTGCTAGGCATCGTCCCTGTGTTATCTGACTGTGACCCCATGGTCACCCAGCAAGCAGGGCTGTCCCTGCTTCCAGAGGACAGAACCGGCTCAGGAAGGCCGAAGAGTCGGCTGTGAGGTCGACACTGTCCACACTGCAGCCAGCGTGCTCTTTCAGAAAGTGCACGTGTGATCACCTCACTCCCTGGTTAAAACCTGTCAGTGATGCTCTCTGGACTTCCCACCTGGTTCCGAGACACAGCCTTTGTCTGCAGCCTCGTTGTCCACTGCTGCTAACCACCCAGTCCTGCCTCCTCAGCTCGCTGCATTCCAGCCTGACTGGAACTTCAGTCCTTACTTCCATGCTCCCACTCTTGCCTCTGGGCCTTTGCACGTGCTTTCCATAGACTTGTCCTCTCCTATCCTACATCCCCCTTGTCCAGGCTAGCTCTGCTCATCCTCTGGCTTCTCCAGGAAGCTTTTTCTGGCCTCAGCTGGTGTTAGTACCCCTTGTCGGGCTCTCAGGGCCCCCAGATATCCTCTGACAGAGCACTTGGCTTCATGGTAGCTTCTTCCCTGCCTCCCACTCCCGATGGACCCCGCGCCCCATGAGGGCAGAGCCCACGTGCCACAGTTCATGGTGGGCTCCCTCCCGCAGTGCAGGGCCAGCACGCCAGGGTGCTGGGGAAGCAAGGGGTGGGTGGCTTGGGGGGGCGGTGCGTGGGGAAGCAGGGGCCCATGGGGTCTGCCTGACTCCAAGCCTGTGCTCGTTATCAGCATCTCCCTTCTTGCTCAGCAGTGACTGCAGAACAAGGAGGAGAAGGAAGTTGGGAAAACACTGAGATCTTTGGGCCCGAAATGATGTATCCAGACAACATCTGTGTTGCTTCTCACATGCTGAAGAGTTTGCCAAACTCTAAGAGGTCTCAGTGGGGCCTAGCTCCAACAGGGCAGGTGGGAACAGAAGCCCACCAAGATCCAAAGATCTAAACTCCTTCCCACAGCTGGCAGGGCGCCGTGATCGGCCTGCGCCCTCCTGTCCAGCCACGTGCTGTGTTCTCTGTCGCTGGCTGTCTGTGCCCAGCTCTTCCGTCCTCTGAGCTTGAGCACATCCTCTCTACATCCTGGGCTCCACGCTGCTCTGCTCTCTGCCCGGGACACTCTCCCAGTGGCTCCTGCCACCTGCTCCCCTCCTCTGCTCCGTGTCACGGCCTGGAGGTCTTCCTGGGCCCCCCTGGCTACGGCCAGCCTCTCCTTGCTCCCGCCACGCCGCCGTTCTTCCCTTCATGGCGCATCTCTCTGAGACCATCTCACCCGTTCCTTCGGTTGCCCTCTCATCAGGTCGCTCTCTAACTGGAAATAACCTCCATGAGCGTAGGGACCGTGTCCATCTTTTCACTGCATGACCCAGCGCCGGGCACGTAGTGGGCAGCTCTCTCAGTATCCGTCGAATAAATGAGTGTGACTCTTGGGGCAGCTCACTGGAGCAGCCAATCCTTGGCCTTCAGGCCAGCCCAGCCCTTTTGTTCCTGCTTGGTTTCATCTGTCCGTGGTCCCCTCCAGGGACCAAGGAGTACGGGAGTAGGGGACCCAGCTACCTTGCAGCACATGTTCTGCTTGATCTCAACGCCTTACAGCTCCGATGCCTGCTCACTGCCCTCTTTGGCTTGCTTCTCTCCTCAGGCCTGCACAACCCCAGCTTCCCCAGCAAGCAGCAGAGGAGGCCCATCCCTTCCCTGCCCTGGCTCTCCGCCGCCCCCTCCTGGCCCCATGCGCTGCCCCCCCCCCCCCAAGGAATCTCCCTTTTCCCGGGGCATTTGACCTTGCTGCACCTCAGAGATGACTGTCAGACAGCTACCCAGGTCAGCCCTGCGGGCCTGGGAGCTCTGGGGCCCTGACACCATCCCTCCCCTGTCCTCCCGCAGGTATGTCTCCTGTGTGCTTGGATGCCCCTATGAAGGGAAGATCTCCCCGGCCAAAGTAGCTGAGGTGTGTGTATATCGGGCCAGGGGTTTTCCAAGGGTTGTCTGCCTTGCCTGCTTGTGAGGTTCCCCTCACCACCTGTTCCTGGTGGGTCACTGATGTCATTCGTTCCCACAGCTCCTTCATTGCGCCCCTCTGGGAGCACCGCCCAGCACTTGCTCCTGGAGGCCCACCTCCTAGCACGCTTGAAGCCCTACCCTCTGCCCCAGCCTGGAAGCCTCTGACTCAGTTTGCGGTCTGGTCAGTGGACAGGTGATAGTTGAGGTGATCCGTGGAGGGGCTCCCTGCCCAGGCTCCCAAAAGTTCCTCACCCTCGCTGTCCTCCAAGCGGGAACCAAGTCAGCACGGAGGAGAACACAGTGTGGGAACAGGGTCTGAGCAACCCAAGGACATATGCCCCTTAGTTGTCAAAGTTACTGTGCAAATTTGGTGTTATTGTTAGTCTGTTTCTCAAGCGAGGAAACACACACACTCACACACCCGCCCTTCCGGCATAGCAGGGAGCACCAAGGAGAGAGCGGTGCTCCCTGAGAGCGGCCGCTCTGCCCCTGTCCCAGCCTCCCGTCCCGCCAGCCCTCTCTGCGGCTGCGCAAAGCCTCGCCACTGCTTCTTGGAAGGAGAGATGGAAGCTCCGAGCCCCCCCACCCAGCCAAGGAGCAGCCGAACTGGGTCGGGGCCCCAGCGTGTGTCACTCCAGAGCCGCTCCCTTCGCTGTGGCCTTTGCCTCCACCCGCTGTCCTCAGTCTGCTGCCCGGGCGGTGGGGTGCTCGCCAGTCCCATGTGCCTGGCAGGCCCGTGCTGAGTGTCCTCTGCATCCCTGCCCTGTCGCACTGTCCACTTGTGGCAGCGCCGTGTGGGGCAGCATCTCCTCGAGAGGGGCACACGTTGCACTGGTTTCTCAGTGATTTCAGGGATGTGCAGATGAGCTTCTGAAAGTTTAAACAGGTACTTCTGTTGAAAATAGCTGCTCAGACCCACGAGGTCGCAGATCTTACTGAAGACAGTTCTGTGAGAGGAGTCCGTCTTCCTGATTCCGGTTGTTGGCTCCGACGCAGGGTGCGGAGGTGGCACGTGCAGTCAGAGGCCGCGGGGGGAGGGGCGGGTGGGAGGAAAGCTCGGGCTTGCGGGGCCGGCTCTGTTCCTTCCATCTCTGCTTCCTAGTGAGTAGAGAGGGGGTTTTCGTCCCCACTCAAACTTGTAAGCAGCCTACGATCGGACAGGAATTTAGCGTTTCGGACAGGGAGATGTCCTGCCCAGGCCCAGGACCCCTGCTTCTGAGGTCTTGGACCCCTGGCTTGAGGAATTTGATGTCCTCCAAGTGCTTGCTTGCTTGCTCTCCCAGGTCACCAAGAAGATGTACTCGATGGGCTGCTACGAGATCTCCCTGGGGGACACCATCGGTGTGGGCACGCCTGGGGTCATGAAGGACATGCTGTCTGCGGTCATGCACGAGGTGCCCGTGGCTGCCCTAGCTGTCCACTGCCATGACACCTATGGCCAGGCCCTGGCCAACACCTTGATGGCCCTGCAGGTAAGGTGGGTCCGAGGAGAAAGGCGCGTGTCCGTCCTCCAGGAGGACATAGTGGCAGGCCAGCTAGGCTCCCGGGTTCTTTCAGTGAGCACTCACGGATACTTGTGTGCCAGGCCCTGGGCGGCCACAGAGGACACGGACATGTGACCCTGGCCTGTACCGGTGTGTGAGGGGGACAGTCAAGGGAGTTCCGTGGTAATCCTCATGTGTTGGGACAGGTCACTTGCAGGGAGGAAGCACATGACTAAGGAAGGCCTCCGTCCCAGCTGGGGTGGTCAGAGTGGATTTGCCACAAGAGACCTGAGTGAGGCCTGGAGGATGTGAGGAAGAAAAGCAGTTGGAAAAGGGGGAACAGGAAGCTGACTAGGCAGCCCTGGGCTGAAAGGCTGAGGTGGGGTTTGGGGAGGACACAACCCCAGGCCCACCAAGTGTTGTGACTGCACATGCGCTTAGGGAGTGGGCAGGGGAGGCGAGGCAGAGAGGCAGCAGAGGTCACTCCAGGGGTGCTGCTCCCCAAAGATTGAACTGAGGCTTCAGATTGGGTTACCCTCGAGTTTTGCTCCTTGTGGGCTAGGAAGGAGGATTCTGTGAACTGGCCACCCCTTAGAAGGAAAGTTCTGTGTCTGACCACAGGCTGTGTCTGTCTTGTATCTGACCTTCCTGTCACATTGGTTGAAGTCTGGCCTGTTGCCTTTAGGTTTGCTAAAGCAGTCCTGGGCCGTCTTTGTTCTTAGAGTTTTTTTTTTCCTTTTTTGGTTGGTTGTTTCTTTTTTTTTTTTTTTTTAATATTAAGTTATCTCCTAGAGGCGCAGGTCTCTAAGCCACATGACTCTGTAACTTTGTTTTCTCCATTGTAGCTGTCCAGGTTAAGGTCTGTGAGAGGTTTGAGGGGAGAGGAGAAAGGGAAACGTCATTAGGAAAGTGGGTTGCCCTGGCCAGGGAAATGGGATAGGCCCCCTGGGGTTAGAGGCCCAACTTGAAGTGAGAGCAGCCTTACTTAGATGGGGGTGGTGGGGGTGGTGGGGGGTAAATGAATCACAGGAAACAATAGAGGCCTGAAATCTGAACCAAGGGTAATGCTTCCTTTAGGTTTGTGATCAGAAAGGGCCTGGGGAGACGTTTCAGAGACGTTTCAGGGTGAGGAATTGAGCATGAAAGGAACCAGGGAAGATAACCCTGGCGGAGGAAACTGTCCACAAAGAAGACTCACACTGTTTTAGGAACTGAAAAGAACCATTGAGGGACACCTTGGTGACTCAGTCGTTAAGCGTCTGCCTTTGGCTCAGGTCATGATCCCAGGGTCCTAGGACAGAGCCCAGTGTCAGGCTCCCTGCTCAGCGGGAAGCCTGCTTCTCCCTCTCCCCCTGCCTGTGTTCCTACTCTCGCTGTGTCTCTCTCTGTCAAAGAAATAAAATCTTTAAATTAATTAATTAATTAATTAATTAAAAAAATAAATAGACTCCTTAGCCAAAGGAAGGAGTAACTCAGTTACTTCAGGCAGCAGTTGATTGGGAGGTTTGCAAGGACCTCCTGGCTTTGTAGACTCTTGTCCCCACAGTGACACCCATGTTTCACCATCCTTGTGTTTCCAGATGGGAGTGAGTGTCGTGGACTCTTCTGTGGCAGGACTCGGAGGCTGTCCCTATGCACAGGGGGCATCCGGAAACTTGGCCACTGAGGACCTCGTCTACATGCTGTCTGGCTTAGGCATTCACACGGTAAGCTCGCCTGCCCCCTGGTGGCAACAGCCCTGAAATGACTAGAACTCTCCTTGAAGTCCAAGGACAGAAGTGGGATTGTTTTGTTGAGGGTTTTTTTTGCTGATAGTGAGGAGAGTTAAGAGGTAGCAGAGGAGGCACCAAGGTGTAGGGAAAAGGCCACATCCGTGACCTGAATCAGTTCCCTCTGGACCTCTGTTTCATTCCATGTAAAATGAGGGCAGGAGAAGGAGACAGCCCTCCCCAGGGCTCTGTCAGAGTCAGGACCCTCAGTGGTGGGTTGGAAGCAGTACCGTGTCTGAGCTTTGGGACCAGATGGATCTTGGTTTAAAACCTGGTCCTCCACTCACGAGCTGTGTGACCTGACAAATGATTTCACCTCCCAGGACCTAAGAAATGTGAATGCTGGCAGCACCTTTCATGGGGCTGCGGTGACTAGGTAGGAAAGTGCAGAGTGCCCAGCCCAGAGCTGAGCGCATGGTACACACCAGTACATGGGAGCTCCTGGCACGGACAGATTTTTGGGATGGTCCTTTCGGTTGGTGCTTCCCTCCTGGCTCGCTCTACCTGGCCGTCTTTATCACTTCAGTTCGCACTTGCTGACTGCTGCGGGCCGGGCCCTGCGCTGGGCGCTGGAAACGGGGATGGAACAAGACTGGCAAGATCCCTGCCCTGGTGGCAGCAGTAGAAACCATTCCACAGACGGAGACATCTTACGTAGGGGGAGCCTGTGGGGGTGGGGGGGTCACCCCAGATGGCAGAAGGCTGCTGCCTTGCAAGGAGAGGCTGTCCCAGCACAAGAGGAACAAGAACCCATCTGTCTTCACCATTACTCTCTCAGTACTGGTTTTGGGTCCAGTCCAAGGTCTCCCTGGACACTGCAGGCATGGCATAACCTAGAGCATCCTCTTGTTTCTCGAAGGGTGTGAACCTCCAGAAGCTCCTGGAAGCTGGGACCTTTATCTGCCAAGCCCTGAACAGAAAAACCAGCTCCAAAGTGGCTCAGGCTACCTGTAAGCTGTAAGCCCCTTTGGGGGACTCTTTGGGAATAGGGGCACTCGTGAATGGTTCAGGAAAGGGCATGTGGAAATGGGAGCAGGCACCTCCCTAGCAGGTCCACACATAGGTCTCCTGCAAAAGGGAGGCAAGGGACAGGAGCTGCTTGGCCTCTGGCCCTCCCTGCCAAACTCTAGTCTGAGTGAGAAGCCTGGAGGACTGTGGGTCTCCCTGCCCCATGAGCCCCCCGGCCCAGGAGTTGAATGCCCAGTTTCCTGGTGCTCAGGCCCCATCTCTGGGTGAGGTCCGTCAGCAAGCTACACAGCCTGACCCTGCTGTGACTCTGGGGCCATCGCTGACTCCGGAGGACAGAGGGGCCTGGAGGAGTTTTTCCCCAAGCTGGCAGAGGACATTTGCAGAAGGGGTGAAGGCTAGCTGCTCTGGTGACCACCTGCCAACGCCAGCGTCTTTGGAAAAGGCCCGCTCTGAACATGATTTCTGAGCACAGCTTGTGTAATTAAAGGTCTAATGACATAAAAGCGTGTACCAG
The DNA here is from genome assembly GCF_020171115.1 of Neogale vison. Classification (NCBI taxonomy): domain Eukaryota; kingdom Metazoa; phylum Chordata; class Mammalia; order Carnivora; family Mustelidae; genus Neogale; species Neogale vison. The sequence goes on along the minus strand of NC_058092.1, from coordinate 17,531,064 downwards.
TCTGTGTTGTGCAGTTGTGTGCGCAGGAACGGGGGAGACCGGTGGGGAACAAAACCTCTCCACAGCAGGGCATTCTGAGAGGAACGTGTACACCTGGAACTAGTCTGCACGTCTCTGGATCTTCTCCGTTTCCCCACCTGATTCCGGAATTCCTAATGACTGCAAACCCATGGCTTTGGGCCCGCTCCCGCCTGGCCGGAACACCCTGGAGAGGTGGTTGCCGAGGCTCCTGGCTCTGTGGGCAGGGAGGTGCGGGTGTAGGCGCTGCCGTCTGTCCCTGCAGGACTCCGGGCCGGGCTCGGACGGCGGCTCATCAGGATGCCATCACTTGGCCCCACCTTTCCTTTAAACCGAAGCACCGCCTCATTTTCTAGCCGACTCTGGGAGGCGGGGTGCGGACACACCGACCATCCCCGGCGGTTCGTGTGGGGGCTGAGCGCAGTCGGCAGCGCGATCTCTCCCTTGGCCGCAGAGCCTTCCCGGCCTCGCGGGGAGGAGGCCGGGGAAGGGTGCAACCAGACCTCCCAGAACTAGCTTCCTTCGGTCAGCGCCGCCGCGGACGGCCTCTGGGGCTCGCGGTCGCTGATTTCCTGCGGAGCCGGGCTCGTCAGCCCCGCCCCTCGCCCCTGCACCGAGCCTCGCCGCGCAGGCGCCTTGACACCACAGCGCCTTTGGTCCTCCCGGCGCCCGGTAGCGCGCTCCCCGGTGACACGTTTCCTTGGGGGCGTGGAGGGGGCGGGGCCAGGTGGGCCGTCGGCTCTTAAAGGGACCCGGACGCGGGGCGCGGGAGGCGGCGCCGCTGGAGGCAGAGCGGGGCGCGCGCGGTTTGGAGCAGGTTCGCTAGGCGAATGGGTGGGAGGCCTGGCGGGCTCGCGAAGGACTGGGTGGTCTGCGGAGAGCGAGGGAGGGCTTCAGGGATCCGGGCCGCATCCTGGATAGAGTCCTACTAGGGCAGGCTCCTGCAGCTTTCAGCTCCCGCTGCCTTGGCTGGGGCGGCCCGGGTTCATTCATTCCCGACCCGGGGACTCCGAGCTCGGCCCCCTCGGAGCCACGGCCCAAATCCCAGACCGACGCTCACCGCCTCCTCCCCTCCATTTTGCAGACTGGGAAAGCCAAGGCGACGACAGCCGACCGAGGTCACCCCGCTGGTCCGGGGCGAGGCTGGCCTCACCAGCCTTTCCGCCTCCTGGGACCCCATCCGCGACCACTTCTAGGGCTTCCGCACGGTGGGGTGGGGGTGGGGGCGGCCTCGGCGTACCGAGCAAAGTCCAACTGAAAGCGGTGGTGAGGGGGAAGGGTGTACCGCTTGGCGCGAGATTAGCGAGTTGTGAGCCTGGAGATCCGGATTCTAGCCGGGCTATCACAGCTGTGTGTCCTCGGGCAAATTACTTAACCTTTCTGACCTTAGTATCCTTCTTGGTGAAGTGCCAGCCGTCACACCTGGCTCATCAGGATGTTAAGGGAATCCAAGAAAATAATGCAGAAGTGCCCGGTACAGAGTCTGGCACGCAGCAACCGCTGTTAAGAGTGTGGGAGTGGATAAGCCCAGAGGGGGGATTGAGGCAGCCAGAAGGAAGGCGGCTGCGGGCCAGGCCACTCCGAATGAAAGACCTGAGTGTCTGGAACCTCCTCCCCCCACACCCTCCCACCCGCCCGCAGAGTTTGTTCAGGGCGGAGGTGCACACCTGGCAGTGGATTTGGAACCAGGGCCACGTCTACACTGCCTGTCTCCGTGGGTCCCAAAGTTGGATGGGATCGTTAGCTCCTAGCGGGCAGTGACCCAGCTGGCCCTGGCATGCATTGGTAGGGGCCTAACTGACCTGGGGTGGGGCCCATTCCCGGATCTTGGTGCTGCAGCCCCAGAGTTGGGCTTTGCCTGCCTGGCAAAGCACCCCACCCTGGGGCCATTTGGTATATTTCCTGCTTCCTCCCAGCTGACTGTTGGAGAGGGAGTCTGGGGCCCTGCCTAGAGCAGGCAGTATTAATCACTGGCCAGTTTTCACCTAGTGATGGCAGAAGGACTGGAAGGCCTGAATCGGAGCAGGCAGAACCTCTTACTGGGCTCTTGGGAGGAGCAGTGCTGCTGCCATGTTTACTTCTGGCCAGGACTGCCTAGTCCCCAGACACTTTGGAGGCTTTGGGTTTCATCTTCTCAGTCCCAGGTAAATTGGAAGTAGAAATTGTGGTGCCTGCACATCAGTCTCCCCACCCACTGTGCCAGGCCTTTCAAGGCACGTACCACATCACGTTTGTACAATTATAAACTCAGCTTCTAGAGCTAGAAAGTGAGGCCAGGAGAGAATAAGTGAGCTCCAAGGCCTGCAGCCAGATGTGGAGCGGGGCCGATTCCAGAGCCGCGCTGTTCACCAGGACACACTGCCACTGCCCTCCGCTGTGAGCCGGAGGCCCCGAGCGGGCAGTCTCGGCCCCCTCTGACACTGTGTTCTGGGCCAGGTACAATGGCAGAGAAGGTGCTGGTGACAGGCGGGGCTGGCTACATCGGCAGTCACACGGTGCTGGAGCTGCTGGAGGCCGGCTATTTGCCCGTGGTCATCGACAACTTCCACAACGCCATCCGCGGTGAGCACAGGGGCGGGGGCTCGGGCTTCAGGTGGGGATGGAAGGAAAACGGTGGGTTCCACACCACCTCCTATGGGTGTGGGTCTCCCTCATCACTGGGGAGCCCAGGACCCATGTCCTCCTCTGATGGCACCCTTGTGCTCAACCAGGAAGGGGCTCCATGCCTGAGAGCCTGCAGCGGGTTCAAGCGCTTACAGGCCGCTCTGTGGAGTTTGAGGAGATGGACATCTTGGACCAGGCAGCCCTACAGCGTCTCTTTAAGAAGGTAGGTACTTGGAAGGCAGGGAGGGGGCACTGCCAAGGGCCAGGCCTATGCAGCGACCTCTGACCCTGGCTTCACCCCTACAGCACAACTTTACGGCAGTCATCCACTTTGCGGGCCTCAAGGCAGTGGGAGAGTCCGTGCAGAAGCCTCTGGATTATTACAAAGTTAACCTGACTGGAAGCATCCAGCTATTGGAGGTGAGACAAGCGGCAAGATCACAGACACCGGGAGGCCCAGGCTCCCACCCGGGCCGGCAGGACCAGACACTGGATGAGGGGCCTCGAGGGGACAGTCAGGCGGCGCCCAAGCTGTACCATTTTAGACACAGGTCTCTCCACCTCTTCCTACCTTTCCGCCCCAGTTTCACCATCTGTAAACAGGAATGCCCAAACCTCAGCCCCTCTCCTCTCCCCTGTGAAGGAGGAACGGGGGGGTGGTGGAAATAATGTGCCAGGCAAAGGCCACTGACACCTCCCCTCCGTGGCCAGGTCATGAGGGCCCACGGGGTGAAGAACCTGGTGTTCAGCAGCTCGGCCACCGTGTACGGGAACCCACAGTACCTGCCCCTGGATGAGGCCCACCCCACGGGTGGCTGCACCAACCCCTACGGCAAGTCTAAGTTCTTCATCGAGGAAATGATCCGGGACCTGTGCCGGGCAGACAAGGTGAGGGCCCTCCTTGACCCAGCCCTGGCTCCAGTCACGGACTCCAGGCTTCCCGGGAACCTGAGGGTGGGAGCCTGAGCACCCCCCACCCAGGAGGAAGGAGGACTCCGGGAGCTGCAGTGACTCGCCCCATGTCCTGGCCCTGGGCGGGTGGACCCAGCTACTTTCCAGGGATAGAGATCAGGCATGGCTGGGAGCTGGGGGTGCAGGTAAAGAGCTCGGGGTTGCGCCTGCACGCGGCCTGCCCCCTCACCCTGCCCCCACACGTCCCCTGACCTGTGTCCCGCAGACCTGGAACGCGGTGCTGCTGCGGTACTTCAACCCCATAGGTGCCCATGCCTCGGGCTGCATTGGCGAGGATCCCCAGGGCATCCCCAACAACCTCATGCCCTATGTCTCCCAGGTAAGGGAGAAGGGCGGGGGCGGGGCAGGGCTAGGATTGAAGGGTGCAGCTGGTGCCCAGGGCCTGGGAAAAGCTGACTTGATCTCCACTCCAGGTGGCGATCGGGCGCCGGGAGGTACTGAATGTCTTTGGCAGCGACTACAACACGGAGGATGGTACAGGTGAGCCGAGGACCAGGAGGACCCAGGAGTGGGAGCTGGGGGGAGAGTGAGGGCTGACAGACATGGTACTGAACATCCCCCACACCCCACCACCTCTCTGCAGGTGTCCGGGATTATATCCATGTTGTGGATCTGGCCAAGGGCCACATCGCGGCCTTGAGGAAGCTGAAGGAGCAGTGTGGCTGTCGGGTAGGGAGAAAGGGAGAAGCGAGTCTGGAGAGGGAGACGGGGTCCAGAGAGGACAGTTAGTCCAACCCGCTCCTCCACTCGTTCTCTCCTGGGCAGATCTACAACCTGGGTACAGGCACGGGCTATTCAGTGCTACAGATGGTCCAGGCCATGGAGAAGGCTTCTGGCCAGAAGGTAGGCCGGCTGTACTCCAGCCCCGCGTTGGCACCCCCTACCCCGGCTTTCAGAGCGACCCAGGCCCTTCCCAGGGCCAGCTCAGCTAAGCTATAGCTGCTTCCTCTCTCCCAGATCCCATACAAGGTGGTGGCACGGCGGGAAGGCGATGTGGCTGCCTGTTACGCCAACCCCAGCCTGGCCCTCAAGGAGCTGGGCTGGACAGCAGTCTTAGGGCTGGACAGGATGTGTGAGTTTTTGCCTCGACCCCTGACTCTGGGTGCTGGCTTGACCCCTGGGAGGGAGTCAGGGGCAGGGCATGGGCTGCCTGGGTCTGAGCAGGCCCACCCTGGGCTGCCCAAGATGGGGGGGTCCTGCATTCCAGTGTGGACCCTCACTCCACCTCCCCCCATCACAGGTGAAGATCTGTGGCGCTGGCAGAAGCAGAATCCTTCAGGCTTTAGTGCGCAGGCCTGAGACCCTCCCCTACCATGCACCAGGAAGGGAAAGGACAACCGCCTGCTCTCCAGCCTCTGGTGGGAACCCAGGGGCCTCAGCCTCCCCTACCTCAAACCCCAGCTGGGCCTTCTCAGCCTACCAGGCATGAGGCCAAGGGTTCCACTGATCAGGAGCTGGGGGGGGGGTCCATAACTCTTCTCTACAGCAGGGTCCAGGAACCCATCGGGTCCGCCAGAAGTGAATGGGGGAGCAGGAGGCCCAAGACAGGCACTAATTTATAATGCTCTGAAAGAGCTTTCCGAAGTATTTAAAATAAAAGTTTTCTAACGCTGAGATTCTTACCCACAATCAGTCCCTACCCCTCGGACAGAACCATGCAGCCTGAGAGTTGAAGCAATTTAATTTTATCGGAATCCAGGACACAACAAGAAAAACACCCAAAACCACATGGAGACAGAAGACGAGACACAACTCCTCCCCCACCGCCCCCCGGCGCTAGAGTGGGGACAACGTGGGGTGGGACAGCTGGGGGAGACCTTGAGCCTCAGTCCAGCCCTGCAGGCTCCAGGCCTACGGGGGAACAGGGGAAGGGGGGGGCAGGGCCCAGCCCCCACATTGGGGAGGCTAAGGGAAGGCCCCCTTCAAAGGACTCTGCCCCCTCACCAATACCCCTGCGCAGGGGCAGGTAGCCCACAGCAGCACAGGGGCCCAGGGCCATGGACACATTCATGATTGAGAAGCAGCTGGAGAGGAGGAGAGACGCACGATTATCTGGGCAGAATCACTTGGGGTGGAGTGGTAGGTGGGGCCTGGGAGGGCCCCATGGGCCAAACCCTGAGGTCACAGGAGGGGGCCCAAAGCGGGGCTAGTGAGTGAGGTCCTGAGTGAGTGGGTCAGCGGCTGGGCCCCTTTCTCCCGCTGCCTACAGCCCTGCCCAATACTGCTGCCAGGGGGGCCTGCCTCCAGGGACACGGGAGAAGAGGGCAGCCTACCCCCTGCTGCAGAGAGCCAGGAGGCTGAGGCCAGGAAGGAAAGCCTGGCCGGGCCTCAGCCCACCTGCCCCAGAGGCCTATGGAAAGAGGACAGGTCAGGGATGGTGGGGACGGGCTCGACCGGCTCAGATCCAAGATGGTGCCGCGCGTGCTGGGCCCCCCAGGAGCTGGGGGACTGCGCTGGAGGCCAGCGCCTCTGGTTAGACAGGAGGCAGCAGCTTCTCAAGAAACTCCTTCACAGCTGCCATCTCCTGGGGGTGAGGAGGGATTGTGAGAGGCTCCCAGCTGGAGGGGGGAGAGAGGGTTAGGAGCAGGAAGGGGCCCCTCATCACTGACCTGAGGACAAGAGCTGTGCATGACACCTGGGTAAGTCTTGAACTGGACCCTGGCAGGTGTGACAACAGACCGGAGCTTCTCAGCCGTCAGGGCTCCAAACCGTACTGGAACCATGGGGTCCAGCTCCCCATGGCATTGAAGGATGGCCAGGTCCTTGGCACTGCCGTTGGCTGCCTGTGGGCCAGACAGGACCTCCAGGGCAAAGCCAATGCTTCGGCACAACTCCCAAGCCACAGGAGCCTCAAAGGGCAGGAGTGGGGTCGCGGAGACACTCACCTGGGGGAAGGCCCGGTGCAGAGGCAGCCAACAGCTCAATGCGACAATGCCAGCCAGAGGGTGGGGACAGGTAAGGGCCGTGTAGAGGGACAGGGCCCCACCCTGGAGGGAGGAGAGAATGAAAGGTCATGAGGGCACAGCCCACCTCCCACCTCCCACCCCCTCTGTCTCCCCTCACCTGTGAAAAGCCTCCCAGGACGATTCGATTAGCAGGGATCCCATTCTTCATCTCGTGCTCAATCAAGGCCTTGACTGGGGTAGGGGACATGACTGAGTAGGGGAAAAGCTGCTGGGGCCCAAGGAAGGGAGCCAGACACTGCCCAAAGCTTTCTTGGTGGGGGGGGGTGCGGTGTGGAGAGAGGAGGGCGGATGGTGAGGAGGGGCTGGGGCCTTACTGTTCTCTGCTGCCTTCTTGATGCCAGCCTCGTCCTCGGGGGCATCTGGACTCAGCCCCATCAGGTCAAACCTGGGGGAGGAGAGAAGTGTTGGCTCCTGGAAGGCCCTGGCCAGGCCCCTGCAGCTCTCTCCGCTCCCATCCTTTCTCCCCGGCCCCGCACAACACCCCCACCAACTCACCAGGAGGGCATCACCATCTTCATGTTGAGGGTCACAGGAATCCGGGGTCTGGGGAGGGGCAGCAAGAAAGGCCATGATGTGCAGAAGGAATGAGAAAGCCACAGCAGAGAGCCAGGAGAGGGCAGAGTAGCCCCTGGGGGCCCCTCCCAACAGGCAAGGCCTGTGTTTAAGGTGTTGCCAGGCAACCTGCCACGTGGGGCTGGAGGCTGTGGCTGGGGCACCAGCAGAGCAGCAGAGCCTGACACTCGGTGTGACGGGGTTCCAGCTCAGTGGGTGAGTACTTGGGGAAGGGGCCCAGGATCTCCTGGGTCTAGGAGATCCCTGCTCTAGGAGGGTCTAGGGCTGGGGGCTGGGGCTCCAAGCTCCATGGGAGTGAAGGCTGAGAATGGCACCTCTAACTGCCCTGGGCCCAGACCGCAGGATGCAGCTGGCAGGAGAGAACAGGCCTGAGACCACAGGACCACCCCCCGGCTGATCCCCAGCCTCAGCTCCTTCCTTGCTGGGGTGACACTCACGCATGGGGACAGATGTACTTGACGTGAGGGAGCCGGATGGTGGAGAGGGCGTCAGCCCAGCTGTGCCTGTAGGAAGGGGAAAACAGCACCAATGTGGGGAGGGAGAGAGGAAGGGTGCAGACCCCCCCCAATCCTGCCCATTGGGCCCTTCTCCACCTTCCCAAGGAAGTACCCCCTCCCTCTCCAGGTCACTCACCCTGTGTCTCCAAGTCCATGTAAAAAAATAACCTAAGAAAGGGTCAGACATAGGGAGGTGGGAAGAGGGCAGTCACCACCCTGCTCTCATTTCCCTGCAGTTCTCCAACTTCGCCCCCCCCCCCGCGCCCCCAAGGACCTGGAGGGAACTGTGGCAGCAGCCAAACAGGCTATTAACCCGTCACCCCCGGCTTCAGTTTGCTCCCTTCTCAACTATATCACCTCCATTTTTCCCCACACCCCTTCCAGCCAGTTTCCCCGGCCGGGCTGGGGGCCGGGCTGGGGGCTGCTGAGGGCGGTTGCGGGTGGGGGGCCTTACCGCGGCCGTTTCCCGCTCAGCTCCAGACACGGTGGCAGCATCGGTGAGCAGGGGCACAGACATGGTGTTACCACACATACACTGCAGGCTCCACGGCTGGGGCCTGTGCAAATTCAGGGGAGCAGTCAAGAGCAGAACCAGGCAGTGGGGAGAGACTCCTGATACAGGAGAAGAGCCTCAAACCGAGGGCCCACTCAGACTGTCAGTGCCCCGTAACACCCTAGGTTCTGTTCCAAGGTGCACCAAGAAAAGACGGGCAAGGCAAGAAAAGCAAAAAGTCTTGGGCCAGAGCAGGTAGGAAGTTTGCCTCCCTTCCAGGGGTGAAAAGCAGAAGAAGCCACCCTAGTGCCCCTGGTTCTGGCCCACCACATAGCCTGAGCTTGCTGGGGATCCAGAGGGGCAGAGGGAGGGCTGAGGGGCTGTGGGGGAGGGGAGCCAGGGCATCCCCTGCTGTCGCGGTCCCCCCACTAACTCCCTCCTTCCTGCTCTCTGATCATCGCGCCTCTAATAGAGCCCCGGGTTCCCTCCTCCCCAACTCCCAGCCTTACTTGAAAATGAAGGGGAGAAAAATGCCAGAAAGTATGCTTTCAGACCCCACCCCCAACACCCCCCCACACACATATTTTCTCCAACCTCCCCCCGCCCCGACATCCAGCCCCCACCCGGCCTTCACAAGCAGTTTCTGGCTCAGCCATTCCTAAAGCCCCCCCCCCGGGCTGCCCATGTCCCCAGAACGAGGCACAGACTCCCATCCACTACCCACCCCATAACTGGTGCCCCACTGAATGGTGCTACCTGCTACTGCTAGTGCCCACTGAATCCAACCAGGTCCCCCAGTTTGACCATGCTCTGGGACTCCCAAGCACACAAAAGAATGTGAGGATGGTTGGCTTCTCCGCATCCTTAGCATCCTCCAAAGTCCCAGAAGCTACCTGCCCCTAGGCGCCTACCTTCCCAGTGGTGTTCAACCACTTCCCAGTGGTGTCCAACCCCCCCACCACCCTTCCCACAGCTTCAACCTTCCATCTCTGACCCCAAATGTGCCTCTCCATGTGGGATCCCTCACCTCTGACCCTGGGGTCCTTCTTCCCACACAGGGATGCACCTTTCACCCTAAGCTGGGATTCCCTTCCTTCCTTGCTGAGAGACTTCCACCTCTCACCCCAGGGTCCCCCTTCTCAAAGTGATGTCTTCCCCCCTGAACAGGGAAGGGAGCTCCCCACAGTAACTACTTCCACCCTAAGCCAAGGGCTCCCACTCTCCACACTAGGAACGACTGTTCTGACCAACGGTCGCTCCCTCCCTACAGTGACATTTTCTACCCTGAGCCAGGACCCTCTCTTCTGCTTTTGACCCCGGGGAGCCCCAGCCCCACAATGGGATCTTCCACTTCCGACCCTAAGTCCGTCCCATCCTAGCCGGACGCCTTCTTACCCCTCTCTACCCGCAAAGTCCCCAAGACCGGCCAGCGCCTCTTCGCACTTCACTCCCCACCCCCATCCCTCACAACCGCGGTCGCCTCCCCACTCGCTAGGACCCCCGCGGAGATCCGGTCTCCTCCCCTCGCCTTCCCTCTGTCGGCTGGCCCCGGACAAGGGTACCTCCACTCCCTGGGGGTTTCGAGACCTCTCGGGCGATTCTCCTCTTTCTCCTGCACAGACACACACTCTTCCCCCTCGGCCGCCCCCGCCGGAACTTCCGTTTGAGTCCCGGGAACCCAGCCATCGCGCTGCCGGAAGTAGCCTGGCCAGCGGTACGGAACCCGGAAGTGGGCGTCGGCGATCCGCCAGATAGGAGCTGCCATGTTGGGTACGGTGGGGCCACTCCCCGTAATGAAGCCACCGAGTCCCCGGCAGGTTCTAGGCAGCGCGTCGGTAATTCCCGCCCGCTATCACCGCCCATGCGCCTCCTGAAGGAGAGCTATGCGGAAGGAGAGCCAGCGCTTACACTAGCATAGTTTCGGATGGGTCATACACTGGATGGAGGGCATCGTGCACTGAAGCCATCCTTAGTGGCCATCTCAGTCTCCACTCTTATTCTAAAGATGAGGAAACCGACGCTCAGGGAGGGGAAGAAAACAGCAATTTCAGGATGACACTGTAATGCTGCCTCTCTGCACCTGCTTCCTGACCTGTAACACGGTGATAAACACCGCCCTGCCTACTTCACAGCTTTCCTGTTAGGCTCAAATGAGGCCGTGTGGAAATGCTTTATACACTGTAAAATTACAGCCTGAGGACTTAATGACTAAAAAGAACCCTGGGAAAACAACAGAGATCACATCAGGACAGCTGGACAGGAAGCGTGTCTTAGCTCTGCCCTCAACAAGCAATGCCTTGTGGACAAGGCACAGAATACCGTCAATGAGCTCCCGTTGTTAAGAACAAAAGGGCTTCATTTTGTCCTTTGCTACACGATAAAGTGGAAATGGGCTCCGGGGCCACAGAAAGGCTGGAAAGGGAAGCTAATTGGGTTGCAGGGCTATGTCCCTAAGGGAACATGTGGGCACCTACAAACAGGAAATGAGTGATGCTGCTACCTCAGCAGCTTAGGACTCATTCTCCCAGTGTAACCTACAGTAGTTTTCTTGAACTGAAAGAAAACAGCAAACTTGGGAACTCCAAGTACTTTTCCAGACTGAGAGGCAGTTTGTCTGAATTGCTCAACAGGTCACAAAAACAGAGCCTAAAATACCAGGATTCTGAACAGGAAATCTTTTGAGTCCTGAGGACTGCAACAAGCCGAAGAACCAGACTGGATGTCAGAAAAGGATGAGTGTGCCCAGACCACGTAATTGCCAGCCACCCACCCCCTGCTCCAGGAGCTCTGCTAGGTCTGCTTATAGAAGAGCAAACAATTCCTCCTGCACCCCCAATTGCCTGGGACCCTGGGGCACTTCTTCAAGTTCTTGTACAAATTCTTCAGAGTGAAGTTTCAAATTCAGAAGCCCAGTCCTAGGGCCTGCCTACAATTAGGCTTTAAATAGTGGAACTAATGAAGGGATAGTCTGGTCTAAGACGTTCCTCCTACTCCAAATTTTAAAACATAGCCTTTATTATTATTTTTTTTAATCTCCAAAATGATCCAACTGAAATAAAGAGGCAGTGGCTGAGGAATGGGACCCTTAGAGCATCAAGAATTGTATTTGCACTCTGGTTGATTTCAGGTTACGTTTTAGAAATCTTGAGGCTTGACAAAGTTTGGTGGTGGCAGGCTTTCCCTTGGACAGGCTGGAGAAATAGTGTGGGCCAACACTTCAGAGGAATTCTCTCAAGAGGATGAGATTCAACACTAATTACCATTATTCACTGTTTCTTTTTCTGCGAAGGTAGAGAATACTGACCATCTCAAATCCCCTCATTTTAGATACTTAAACTGTCTCCAGTTGCTGTCTTGACTTACAAAATTTAAGTCCAGTCTTGGGTCCGCATATGCTGCTCACTTATTTTCCTTGCTCTCATTTCTTCTGGTGAGCTCCGGAATCTGTTCTCCCTTGTTTTGTAAATGTCACTCCACAAGTTACTTCCTCTCATGAGAACTGGACCATGGTTTGTAACCTCACCTTCCTCTTTACAAAGTGTGGGGGAGTGGGGGGGGGGCGTGTAGGAGTGTTTTTAGTCCACTGTACCTTTCCTGGAGAAAATGATCTAGTCTTAAATTGTGGCACTAAAACCTACTTAGTACAAAACAACAACAGAAAATGTCAAAGTTCCCAATAAAGTAAAAGTTTCATCAGTACTACCAAGAAATCAAAAGAATATACAAACATTAAGTCTGGCAAAGATTTATTAGGAAGCTTATTAGTTACGGTGAATAAAAACCCATGAACAGAAGAACTGAGATCTCCAATATCGGGCATTGCGCTTACGACACTAGTTAGAAGCTAATAAACATTAAGGATGTCCCAAGGGGAATCTTACATAAGTCCCAACCAGGATATCTCACACAGAAATGATGCCCATGCTCTCCCCAGACTGCTTACCTAGGCAGTAAGAAAAAAGACCTCAAGCTACTGAGCATCATCAGGCGATTCCTGCTCTTCTAGCTCTAACCATGGGACACTAGTACATAACAGACAACTCCAAGATGGGCAACTTGACAAGAATGCTGAACGCTGACAGGAAGAAAGAGCAAGCAGGGACAAGTATTTCTAGCTGGAGACCCTCCTGATGGCTAACAGAAACACAATGCTGAGGGCTTCAGAAAGTTTACTGGAGCCCAGGAATAGTTTCCATTTTTTAAAAAAAACAAGTCACACAAAAATCCTGCCACAAAGCAACAAGACACTTGGGATCCCGTGGCCACACTGACTGGAAAGGCAGACATTACCCAATGACTGCCAGATGCTGACCAGCCCAAGACTCAATTTCTAGGCCCTAGAGAACCACGATTGTCCTCAGCACCCACACTACCCTCTCTGGTGGCGTGGGCTTCTTCCATTAGCCAAGTTTCTGCAGCAAGCCCCAAAGACAAAGCTTGGCAGAGGCTGTGGCACCAACTCTCTCTGGAACCTTCTCTCTCTGTCCTCCCCAACAGGATGCTGTACATCTTCACCGACACAGCGCCTCTGTGGGAGCCCTGGCCAGTCTTAGGAAATGAAGTGTGTCTGTGGGGTAACCTGATGGACCCTGTGGTCTGCTGGGTTGGCTGATGCTTCGTAATTGCAGATGGTCACCTCATGTCGGCGAAGCTGCAAGAAAAGGGAGAGTCTGGGTCAGCTGGTCATTTCTCAGACCACACACTGGAGTAGTCCTTATTCAGGTTCATTTCTGGAAGTCACCTCTTCCCCCTTCTGAAACTTTTATCCTAGGAAGACTGCAAAGATCACTATCAATAATTCACCCCATAACTCAAAAGATTTATTCCCCCACTATTACAGTGCCATCATGAGAGAAGAGGACCTTATCTATCTTGTTTATTATCTTATCTCTGGGTACCTGAAACAAGAAAAGTTATCAAAAATGTCAATGAAGAAAAGAATCTCAAAGTGAAAAAAATGAATTGATATCAACTGTATTATTTCAATTCCCTTAAAAATACCTATGGCCTGTCAAAAGAGATGGACTGGTTACAGAAACGAAACCAAGAAAAATTATACACAGATTGAGAGCAAGTGGTATCTCACTTGCTCTTTTTTCCTTTCCTTAGAGCGTCCATATCACAATATACAGATGTAATCAAATGTATGTACATATGTGCAGGGTGGCGGGGGGGGGAGGTTAGGTATGCTTCCCGCCCCTTCTTACCTCAGTCCATTCTCCTCTCAGACCAATATAGAAGACCTTTGTGGTATCAGCTCCAAAGTTTTTTGAAATATGAATTGAGAGATGATAGACGTTTGAAAAACGAGAAATTCTAGAGTATGAAAGGAATGGATAGAGAAGACACAGGTTAAAATTCAATGACTATCTCACCACCAGGACAAAAACAACAATTTCAGCTCCAATTTGTGGTTAAAACCCAGGTAAATGTTGGAGAACATTTGGACTCTTATGTATCATTCTTCTCTTCTGGACAAGAATTGATTCAGTGGAAACTACCTGAGGATCTTAACCAGGTCCTGCTCCAAGCAATAGGAATAGAAAAATGAGTCAACATTGCCCTGCCCTCAAGGAGCAGGAATGAGAAACGCTGTCTGACCAGGCAAGGATCCTAACCCAAGTTCGGTGTTGATCTCACCAACCTTCCCGTTAGGAAAAAGAACCAGTGAAGACGTAAGGTGGTCTTGGGTAACGTGGTCTACTGTAAACCCACTATGCAAAGAAGAATTCTGAAACCACCTTTCCCAAGACCGCCCGAGGAGATCACTCAGATCTGTCAGCTTACAAGTTTAACAAGTCTATGGATAGCACTCTATCTCTGCCAAAAATTAACCAAGCTAAGGATCAAGTTTCCTCCACTGTTTGAACTCATTTCTCATGCTAAGAAAGCAGGAAATAGGCCAAAATTAAACTGCAAGCTCAGTAAGTGCTAATGCATATATGTTCACTGCAAATGAACACCTGCTGTTCCTCAGGAGATGCCAGAGAGTGGAGCCAGGCCAAATGCTTACTTTGTAGCATACTCTAATTCTCCCGTAAGATCCCGATTCAGACTAAAGGTCTGATCTGGCTCCCTGTCTGTATCATCAAAGGACATCTGTGGAATGTTTTTGTACCTGAGAAAGAAAAGGGAAGAAAAATCAAGAAACGTGCCTTATCACACTGTGCATATTTTTCAGTTTTTCAAAAACTCCTTATTGACTCAACTGCCTTCAGTTTTATCAAAAGGAGATCAAATTTTAGGAATGGCATTTTACTGGCATTTATACACAAATATCTTTAAACCAACAAGAAAAGAGCTGAGAACTACAACATAAGCCAGTGGCATCTTTGAGTGGGTTAAGATCACATGAGAAGCAACACACAAAGAGGAGGCTCAAACCAGGTCACGTGCAGCAAATGCATGGAGAGAATCAGCAACTCAGCATATTCAGACCAAGCTGAGGAGGTTAAATAAAACAGCTTACTCATGGGAGAAAAAATACTTTTGGCAGAAACCTATTAAACAAAATTAAGAGATAAGAGCAGGTAACTTAACCCTCGAGCAATTTTTGTGTTCAAAATTACCCTATATATTGAGTCCTCTTACAGTTCTTTAAAAAAAATAAAATTGGGGGGTTTCCATTTTGGAAAGAGCACAAAAGTCTGCCAACTCACAACGAGCTTTGGAAAGTCAAGTAAAACTGCTAGTGAAGAAAAAGTTTTTCAAAGAAATAGCTAAGAAACAGCTGTCTCCTCCATAACTCTCAGATTCTAAAGACCTAAGCCACACCCCCACCATCTCTACAGTGTTTTATTAACACACCCACACAGGAGGGGCCTAGACATTAGGGGCAGCAAAACACATGTAATTTCAGAAACCAAATGTTTGCTTCAAAGTGTTTCTAAGAATGATGCACAGAATAATAACAGTGAACATTTATGAGTAGCATTATGACAGGCAGTGTAGCACTGTAGTTAAAAGCAGTGTCTCCGGAGCCAGACTTCTAGGTTTAAAGAGTGGCTCTGTCACTTACCAGCTGTGTAATTTTGGGGAAGTGATTTAACCTCTCTGTATCTGTTTCCTCACTTAGAAAGTGGGAATAGTGATAGTACATATTGCATACAATGATGAGATTAAACTAAATCAATTCTAAGATATGTACACTTTAAAATTTGACAATGGAAAATTTCAAATATATACAGAAGCAGAGAGAAAAATACAATGAATATCCATTTATTTATCACTCAGCTTCAATAATCAACATCATCTCTATTTCCTAACACCCTCTTTTTGTTTGTGCTTGATATTTTAAAGCAATCCCAAACATTTCACTCATGTATTTGTTTTTTTTTTTTTTTTCTTAAAAGATTTTATTTATTATTTATTTGACAGAGAGAAACACAGCAGGGGCGCCTGGGTGGCTCAATGGGTTGAGCCTCTGCCTTCGGCTCAGATCATGATCTCAGGGTCCTGGGACTGAGCCCCATGTTGGGTGCTCTGCTCAGCAGGGAATCTGCTTCCCCCCTTCCCTCTGCCTGCTGCTCTGCCTACTTGTGATCTCTCTCTGTCAAATAAATAAATAAAATCTTTAAAAAAAAGAGAGAGAGAGAACACAGCAAGAGAGGGAACACAACCAGGGGGAGTGGGAGAGGGGGAAGCAGGCTTCCTCCCTGAGCAGGGAGCCAATGTGGGGCTCAATCCCAGGACCCTGGGACCACGACCCAAGCCAAAGGCAGACGCTCAATGACTGAGCCACCCAGGCGTCCCTTTAGTATTTATTTCCAAAAAGTAAGGACTTCTTAAAATACCACTCTTAAAATGATAACATTTTACAAAAATTAACAATTGACAGTAATTCCTTAAAATCCTCTAACACCTCGTCTGTGTTTAAATTTCATTAAATACCAACTTAACCTTTCTAGATGTGTCAGTGGCATGTCACAGTTGAATAAGCAAATGTTTAAAAATTAATGGCATGTAAGAGAATTACAATGAATGACAACTTAGATCTGGTAAAGTATAATATATGTAAAGTGCCCAGAACCAAGGACTATTTAAGTATTTGTAACTGGACATTTATTATGTTCTGGACTTACTATAAGCTCTTTACATGTTATGTATCAATCATCTCCACAGTCTTAAGAGGTTCACACTATTACTACTGTCATTTTACATATGAGAGCACTGAGATAAAGAGAAGGAATGCCCCAAAGTCATGCAGCTCACCAGTGGTACAGCCAGAATGTGAACCCTAGCAGTTTATTCCAGAGCCCACTCTTCACCACAACACAACACAGACTTCTAGTTTTCTCAAGTCTATCCATCTCCCCAGTAAACAAGTCTCCAAAACCATCAACTCAAACGTACTGTTTCCTTAAAATGATTAAATATGTGGGTTTGGTTTCAAATTCATGTTTCTAACTTTCAAAAACAGTATCAATTTCTTAAATTTCTCACTTAAATTGACCAATTTTTCAGGAAAAAATTTTTTTTATGTATAAAGTTCTTCTGGTATTTCTTTCTCTACCAGTCAAAAAAGTTTCCCCCTTCTTTTAGGAAGGCTATGCCGGACTAAGGCAAGCTGTCAAAAATGGAGTACTAACCCTGGTAGCAGCAGGTTTACAGAACTTTGCTAACTACAGGACATGCACATGCAGATGGAGAAGTAATTCCGTGTCAACGAAAACACACGCTAAGATTTTAACCGTGTGAAATAACACGGGTAAATTTGGAAACTAAGCCCAAGCGTAGAAACCACAAAGATCATTGAGATCTGCAGCTGGGTTACTAAGAAAACAGCAAAGTCATCAACAATTGGCTTTTAATGGATGCTCTCTCGATGAATGGTGTCACAGCAAGTACACAAGCTACTGGCCCTAAAGATGGTTAATCTAAAAAAGTCGTTAAATCAGGAAGAGGTAAGTGTATTCTGATACAGAACAAGACCAAGATTTGGGGGGAGGGGAATATTTAACCCAGTAAAAAGAAAAAAGTGTGTCATTCTGGAATAAAGTGCTACCAGAGAAAAAAGAGAACTAGGAGCTTCCTGAGGGCCTCAGCCCTCACCACTTACAGTCTCATCTCAGAGGGGTGTGAGTCATCATCCTCTCCCATTATAATGATGCCTTTGAGCTTGACATTGCCTGTAAATCTGCCAAAATGCAAAAGAAGCTGTCAACCTGGGTATGAACTTTTGTGTAGCTATGTGACCCTGGACAAGACCCTTCCCCTTTCTGGGCTTCAGTTCAACTCATGTGTCAGACTTGTACCAGAACATTTCTAAGATCCTGTCTGCCTCTGGCATTCTGCAGTTCTAAGATATTTACCTTGACTCCTCAGTTATCTTTCAACAGATACATCTTTATGCTTTCCTCCTCAAACCCACCACACTGTAATTTCTCCCATTCCTAGAAACAGATGTGTGCCGTTGACACAACCAATGAATGAATCCTGAGAAGACAACTGGGTATAGCCTATCTAGCCTGAGGCAAACACCAAGGAGATACTTACGGAATATTAAACAGAAGCTCTTCATCTGCATCACTTTCAACAAACTGGAGGGGACGGGGAGTGGGGAGGAGAAAGCAACAAATATTTGCTGAGAGCCTACAATTTCAGGCGTCTTCCACCCTGTTCTATGACTGGAGTTCAAGGCCAATAGTCAACCTCCCTAGGTGTTCCAGCACTTATTAACTTGATGTTAATAAGTTAATAGTCTATAGACCATCCTCTGGGAGGGTTCTTCAATGGGGAGCCCCTGAATGAACTTCCAGACCCAACTAGCCTTCTGAAATTGTGTGTAAAAATCCATGCCAGAGCGTTCAAACGGCTCTGTGACCCCACAGTGGTAAATGCTCTAGAACGGGTAGCACGCTTCTTCCGCCTAGCCTGTCTTTGGTCTGCATCAGGTGATATGATCAGGCAGTCACTGGGACTGGCAGTCAAACAGTAGGGAAAACGCCCTCACGGCCATCCTCCGCCACCTCCTGAAGCTCTGGAAGAGAATACTGACTGTGTAAAGCCAAAGCGCCCCTTCCCCTCTCTGGGCCTCAGTTCCTCTATCTGCAAAATGGGGAGACTCGACCCTGTTTTCTTCCCAGGGGCAGGACAGGTGACGGGCACGGGAAAGCGCTTGGCAAGCGGGCTGTCGTTATTTTTAACAGCAGCACTGAGGCCGACAGAGCAGAAGGGAGGCCCCGCGCGGGTCCCCGCCTCGCCCGCCCGCCCCAGGCCCCGAAAGGCCCACCTTGGAGCGGTCGGTCCGCTCCTCCCACGGCTTGAAGACACCGCGGCCGCTGCCCTCCCGACTCTCGTTGAGGCACTGCAGCCGCTCCAGGTCGATGCGCAGGTAGAGGCCGTAGGCCAGGCCGCGCTGTTCGGGCGGCTCCTCCCGCTCGGCGGCACAGCGACAGCCGCCCCCGCCGTGGCTGTGGCCGTGCGACATGGCGACGCCGCCGCCCGCGCGTCCCCTCGGCCCAGCCGCCGCCGCCTCCAGCACAGCGCTCACCCCACTCCGCTCCGGCCGCCAAGCGCGCCGCGCCGCCGCGTCGTAAAAGGCGCCCCTGTGCGGCGCATGCGCCCGGAGAGAAAGGGGGCGGGACTCGGAGAAGGTTTGACGCTTGACCAGCGCTTGCAGGTGCCAGGGCGTCAGACCTGGAGGGGGATGGTATGGCTCTCCCCGCTACTCGGGTGTGGAAACTGCAGCTCAGAGAGATTAGGCTCCCGTTCTGAGTAGATGACGGGGTTGGGATTCGGTTCCTCCTCCTCATTAGGCTAAAGTCTGTGCTCTTTTGCCACCAAAGTTGGGAGTTGGTCGAGGAAAGCGTGAGCAGTGATAAGGTTCGGAGGGTTGGGAGCAAAACGTTATCGCCGCTTCACATGTGCACCAGCCGGCTTGTAAAGCTCACAGACTCACTCTCATAACCACTCTCTTCATAGTGGGCTTAGCGGTCGAGAGCAGGCTTCACGGACGACCGGATCTGGAGACAAGTCCTGGGTCTGCTACTAACACTGTGACGCTCTCAATAAGTCATTTTCCCCATCCCGAGACTTCGTTTCCTCGTCTGTAAAGTGGGAATGATAACATGTTATAGGATCACAGTGAGTATTACATGAGATAATGAATTTAACTCTTCACAGTGGCTGACACATGGTAAAATTTCAATGGCTGAGTCAGATCTTGGTTCAAATCTAAGAACCGAGGACTTCCTAGCCATGTGGACTTTGGCAAGTGACTCAACCTCTCTGAGTCTCAGTTTACCACTGTAAAGTGCAAAGATCGGACTAGATGACCTTTAAATCCCCTTGCCATGTGACATATCAGAGCAGTTTTTTCAAAAACTGTGACCCATTAATGGGTCTTAAAACCCATTTAGACTGCTGTGACTAACATTTAAAAAAATAAAATAGTGTATAACTTAAAAACTCAGAATATATCACACAATTTATAGAATTTTGGTTCCAGTTTGGGGTTTGTGCACTCAGGTGCAATGTAAAGTGTTTTTCATGTTGGGGGTTGAAGTCAAAAGAATTGGAAGCCAGTGTTTAGAGTTGAAATGATTTTGGATTCACAGCAGACTGTGTTCTTACTGCTGGTGGGGAGGGGGAAAGACAGAGGATGTAGAGAGAGTTATGGGATACTCTGGATACCCCGTTGTCTTTCATGCCTGGCTCTTGTCTGGAGTGCCCAGACAAGACTGGGGGCTGGCAAAATACAACAAAAAGATATCCATCTGGTTAAGTTCTACTAAAAAATATTTTGATGTCTGCGGTGCCTGGCTGGCTCAATCAGTAGAACATGCGATTCTTAATCTCAGAGTTCTGAGTTCCAGCTCCACACTAGGCGTGGAGCCTACTTAAAATATTTTGATGTCCTAGTTCAATTCTTTGTGAAATAGGCAAGCTTGGTTCTGGTTCAGAACAGTACAATGTCAGATTATTTCTACTTTGCAATCGCAGTTTCAGGCTAGGAGCCTGGCACATAGTAAACACTTGGCAAATATTTGTTTAATTGGATGACAGAAGCCTTTTGTTGGAAAGACCATGCCCCACTGCAGGACTAACACAGGCCTTACCCAAAACAACTACTCACTTCTGGCTTCTTTCCTGTCATTTTCATCACTCTCATCCTTTACTGATTTGTTGAGTACTAGGTTCCAGGCATTATACTCGTGATTCTGTAGATTACCTGGGCAGTTTTTTTCTGGGGCAGTTTGGCTTGGACTGCGTAATTTGGAAAGGCCCTACTCACCTGTCTGGTTGATGTCGGCTGTCCACTGAGGCAGCGGGGCTATACGCCTCTAGCAGGCCACCTGAGCTTAGTCACGTGGTGGCAGTTACAGAGTTCTAGCAACGAGAGATGGAAGACCCAATTGCATGAGCACTTTTTAACCCTCTTCTCCTGTAATTTTTGCTAATGTGCCATCAGCCAAAACAAGTTTCATGGCCCAATCCAAACTTAAGGGTGGAGGTATTGACTACACCTTTTGACTGAGAGAACTACAAAATCCTGTGGCTCCTTTTCCCTCCTCCCCAATATATCTGTATTAATTATCTTTTGTTATCTAACCCATACTCCTACACATAACAGCAAAACAAGTTAGTATTTATCTCAGTCTCTCTGAGCCGGGAATTTGGGAATGGTTTATCTGGGTGGTTCTGGCCCAGTTCTCTCACAAGCCTACAGTCTTTCAAGGCTTAACTGGCGCTTCCAAGATGGCGCACTCACATGGCTGGCAAGTTGGTTCAGGCTGTTGACTGGAGGCTTCACTTTGTTTGTCATACACACCTCTCCCTAGGACTGCTTGAGTGTCCTTAGGACATAATAGCTGGCGTTCACCAAAGCAGAGAGAGCAAGGAAGAAACCACATGTTTTATGTGCTAGCTTAGAAATCACGTATTGTCAACTCCCAGATATCGCATGGTTCCACAGGTCAGCCATATTCAAAGTGTGAAGAACCTGTGTCAGGGTACAAATAGCAGGAGATAGAACTCATTAAAGGCTGGCCACCACACTACCATCCATGCTAAATGACCATTGACAATGTCTTTCGTTTTCTCTTATACTTAATTTGTAATTTAAGTGAAGATAAAATTCATCTTGAAATTTGAAGATATTGCTGTTTTCTTCTAGCTTTGAGAAGTACACTGCCATTCTGATTCCTGATTCTTTGCCTGGTTGTCTCCCCCCCCCCCCCCCCGCTCCCTTTCTGGAAGCTTTTAAGCTTTTCTCTTGGTCCCTGGTGCTCTGAAATGTGATGATGTTGTGCTTTGTTGTGGTTCTTCTGTGAGTCACCGTGCTGGAGACCTGATGGACCCTTTCAGTTTTGGAATCTTAGAACAGAAAGTGAGCATACAGGTTAGGACATCCGCACACTTGTGCACAAGGCCCCTTGCAGAGGAACGCAGTTAGGGGCATGAAGAAAAGGGGGCATGGGGCTATCGTCCTGCTTTTCTACCTTCCACCACCCTCTAGAGCAGAGCTCTGAGAAGCCAAGAAATTTGAATGTGGCCTTCCAGGTCATTGTGAAGGTTTATTTTTCAAGGTAGCCCAATAGGCTGTATTTCATTTAACAGCTCATGAAATCCATTTGTAACTTTTTAAAAAGATTTTATTTATTTGAGAGAGAGACTGAGAGCACCAGTAGGGGAAGGGGTAGAAGGAGAGGGAGAAGCAGACTCCTTACTGAGGAGGGAGCGCCCTGGGATCATGACCTGAGCTGAAGGCAGACACTTAATTGACTGAGCCACCCAGGCGCTCCTCATTTATAACTTTTTTTTTAGATTTTTTTTTTTTTAATTTGACAGAGAGAGAGAGATGGAGAGAGAGATCACAAGTAGGCAGAAAGGCAGGCGGGGGGGCGGGGAGCAGGCTCCCTGCTGAGCAGAGAGCCCGATGCGGGGCTCTATCCCAGGACCCAAGATCATGACCTGAGTTGAAGACAGAGGCTTAACCCACTGAGCCACCCAGATGCCCCCATTTATAGCTTTTTAAGTATGCCTCCAAGGTGTGTACTTTTACCCCAGTCCTGCAAATATTAGGTATGGCCTACTGGGCAAGTTGCTTAGTTACTCTCCTCAGATTTGTCATACCTAAAATGGCAATAATAATAATAATAAATAATAATAATAAATTCTGTAGGGTTTTACTATCAGGGTAATGTGAGATCATGCATGGAAAATGGAACAACGTCAGTAGGAAAAAAGTTAAAAAGTAACTCACAGTTGCTAAGAGCAAGACTTTGGCGTAGCGCCCCCGTCTGGTTGAGTGGGAAAACTGCAATTGCTTCAAAGGGCTGGCTTTGGCGGAAACCAGCAGTTGCAGAGTAATTTAGCTCTGATTTGGGAATAACGCCCTTTTGCCTCTGCTTACTGGGCTTACTCTACCTGTCCCTTCTCTTGAATTCCTGTGCTGCAGGGGTGACTGAGAACAAATGGAAATTCTCACTAACTTCTAGGACTCTGAGGCGTAGGTAGGAAAAGCTTCCAATTTTTTTCTTTCTCTCATTCTCCGGTTCATTGGGAATATTTCTGTGGTTCAAGGACTGCTAAATTTGTACCTTCTCACCCGTCTTAATTAGGCTGGAAGGAGAGAACCGTTTTTCTTTTGGTTGCCTCTGTGTGGCAATCTGAGAATGTGGTAAAATAATCTCTAATAATCACGTGGCACTGATAATATGCCAAACACTTGGCCGCAAGGTCCCTAGGGCTTTACTTATATTGTGTTTTAAACTTCATAATTGCAGGTGTCCTATTATGATCCTCATTTTATAGATGATAAAACTGGAGCGCAGAGAGGCTTAGCGACTTGCCCAAGGTCACACAGCTGATGAATATTGGAACCAGGACTTAAACTCAGGCTGTCTATACTCTTAACCACACTGAACCTTCTCCAAATAGTAATTACCATTACTGAGTATTTCTGAGTGCCAAGGTGAGACCCCAGAGCTCAGGCTTTTAACCACCAGGCTGTACTTAACCAGCGGGGTTACTTTGGACATTCATTTCCCTCAAAGCTTCAGTCATAACAATAGTCCTTTACTAGATGCCCATTCCATGTGGGGTACATCACCTTATTCATCATCAACATTCTGGCTAACATGTCCTGAGCGCTTTCTATGTGCCAGGCACTGTCTTTGGCACTTTATATGTTTTAACTCATTACATCGTTGTATAATAGTTCTGCAGGGCTGATGTATTTTCCTCATTTTTGGAGGAAGAAACAGAGACACAGAGAGGTCAAGGGACTTGCTTGAGGACACACAGCTAGGAAGTGTGGGATTTGAAGCTGGGTGGCTTTGTAGATTACCTGGGGGTCCAGGGCTGTTGCAATTGTTTTGGGAGTCTTTGATGCTGTTAGCAAATATTTCCGGTTCTCTGTGTCCAGGCACATGGAGGGGTTGTACTTCCTTATCTCCTTGAACTTGGGCGCAGTCAGTGAAACATGGTGGAAATGATGGCTGTCACTTCTGGACGTAGCTTAGCGGCCCGTGCAATATTCTTCACGTGTCCTGAAAAACGTAGCAGCACAGTTCATGCCCTCCTTTGCCTGGGTCTCTGAGAAAGGATAAAGCAGAGCCCCATCAGACCCACAAAGGACACCTAATGTGAAATAGACCCTGTCATTTGGAGCCACCGAAATATGGGAGTTGTTACTACAACATGACCAAGTCCAGGGTTCCTCATCCTCAGTACTATGGACATTTGGGGGCTGATAATATTTTGCTTTGGGAGGCTGTCCTGGTGCTGTGGGATATTTAACGTTTTTTTGCCAAGTGTCTTGTTAGGGGCAAAAGTTGGGAATGACCTCCAGCCTTGCCTAACAGTCTGAGTATCCTGCCAGTCTGAAGCAGACCCCATTTCGGCATGATTTCTTTGTTTTATTTGTTTATTTATTTTGAAGTTTTTATTTATTTATTTGAGAGAGAGAGAATGAGCATGACGGAAAGGGAGAATCCAAAGCAGAGTCCACGCTGAGCGCAGAGCCTGACGTGGGCTAGATCCGTGCGATCACGACCTGTGCTGAAGCTAAGAGTCAGATGCTTAACTGAATGAACCACCCAGGGGCCCCTATTTATTCTAATATGCTGTTAGATTCTGCTAATACTTAGGATAGTCACATCAATATTCCTAAATAAGATTGGTCTGTAATTTTTGTTGTTGTTCAGTTTTCATCCAGTTTCCATGTTGGTGTTATACTAACTTCAATAGCATTTTCCTTCCTTTGGTTTGGCTTGGAATAGTTTAAGTGGCCTTGGTATTATCTGACTTTAAGGTGGGAAGAATTTCTCTATGAAACCATCCAACTGGGAGGCTCTACAATTACTTTCCCTGTTCCTTCTGTAACGGCTCTGTTTCGACTTGACATCTCATTAGGAGTCAATTTTGGCAAGTTTACGCACACACACACATACACACACACACACACACACACCCAGAGAATTATCCACTTCATATAGGTTTCCTGATTTGTTTCATGTATTTGTGGCCCAAGACTTTAAGAGCTGGGAAATTTTACAAAGAAGTCTAGATTTCTGGGGGCACTTGGGTGGCCCAATCACTTTCGAATCTGCCTTCGGCTTAGGTCATCAGCCCAGGGTCCTGGGATAGAGCCCCTAGTTGGGCTCTCTGCTCAGTGGGGAGCCGGCTTCTCCCTCTGCCCCTCCCCCTGCTTACACTCTCTGTCTCATACAAGTAAATAAAATCTTTATTATTTTTAAAATTTCAATTCTTTTTATTTGATAGAGAGTGAGAGTAAGTGAGAAGGGAACACAAGCAGAGGGAGTGGGAGAGGGAGAAGCAGGCTTCCCACCAAGCAGGGAGCCTGATGTGGCTCGATCCCAGGAAACTGGCATCATGACCTCAGAAGGCAGACACTTAATGACTGAGCCACGCGGGCGCCCCAATAAATAAAATCTTAAAAAGAGAAAAGAAAAAAGAATTCTATATTTTTGTCTTCTTAAAAAAATTCTAAAGATGTGACAGCACTGGGCCTTGCCTTCCTTCTACTTTGAGACAATGGGGGATCTAGGTAAATAGATTTCACTTCCTGTTTCTGTCCACCCCCACTATTATCTTATACCAAACTCCTGGTATATGAGTTTGTGATTCCTGAGATAAGAAGGAATTAGGAAGAGTCACTGCTGTTTCTGTGGTTGTTTGGGGCTATAGTTTAAGGGATCTGAAAGGACAGATAGGAGTCCAAAAATAGAAAAGTCGAATAACCCTGTCTGGGGCAGCACAGACTAGGGTTTCAGTTATCAGGAAGGACCTGCTGACCTCAAAGTTAGTGCTCAGCTTGTGACCCTAAAGCTTCAATTTCTATCAATAGGAAATAAAGCTTTTCCTTTCATTCCACATTTCAAGAGAATGAAGGAAGAACATTTATTTTATTTTTTTTAAAGATTTTATTTATTTATTTGACAGAGATCACAAGTAGGCAGAGAGGCAGGCAGAGAGAGAGAGGAGGAATCAGGCTCCCCACGGAGCAGAGAGGCCGATATGGGGCTCGATCCCATGACCCTGGGATCATAACCTGAGCCAAAGGCAGAGGCTTTAACCCACTGAGCCACCCAGGTGCCCCAAGGAAGAACATTTAAAAATAATATTGAGGGGCACCTGGGTTGCTCAGTCATTAAGCAGCCTCCTTCGGCTAGGGTCGTGATCCCAGGGTCCTGGGATCAAGCCCCACATCGGGCTCCCTGCTTGGCAGGAAGCCTGCTTCTCCCTCTCCCACTCCCACTGCTTGTGTTCCCTCTCTCACTGTGTCTCTGTCAAATAAATGAACAAAATCTTCAAAAACAAACAAAACCCAAACCAGTTCTTATTAAAAATAATAATAATAAATTAAAATAATAATTAATTATTATTATTATTAATTATTTAATTAATAATAATTAAAAAATAATATTGAGTTCCCTTTCTCTCATTGAATCCTTACATGAATTCCCGTGAGGTGTCATTATGCCCATTTTATAGGCAAGGAAACAAAGTCCAAGAGGTGTCACAAAGCTAAAGGATGGCGGAGTTGGGATTCGAACCTGGACCTCTCTTCAAAGCTCATGCATAGTTTTCCCACTATGCTAGGCATTTCCAAACCAGGCTGTTCATCACTGGGGAAGTACTTGAAAAGTACTTACTTCCAGATCCGACCTCTGATCTATGTGAACAGATTTCTGTAGTGGGGCCCAAAAGAAATCTGTATCTTAAACAATGATTGGTGCAGTAATCTGATTACTGTCTCCTCTGCTAGACGGAAGCTCCAGGAATGCAGAGACCATGTCTGTCTGATTCAGTGACACAGGATGGGGGCAAAATATGGGCTGTGTCACTGAATGTGCAAACTTCCCAGCTCTGACCCATGGGTCAACTGCAAAGAGCTTATAAACTATCTGCGGCCAATGAGCCACAGCGGTTCTCAAACTTTTTAATGTACATTTTAAGAATTGCTTGGGTTTTTTTTTAATTTTTCATCTTTTTCAGTGTGCACATTAGGCCCCCAACTCCAGAAATTCTATACTTGAGAAACACGGGTGTAGCTATATAAAATTTTCAGTGGCTTGCCCTTTCCACAGAGGATTTTGAAAGGGGTTGAGACAGTAGGCATCACAGAAAGAGAAGTCTGGGGGCCTGTGAAGACAGACTGCCCGTTTCACCATTTGGGCAAAGAATCAAGAGACCCGAGTGGATGTGGAACCCGAGGGGAGAGTGTCTGTGAAGAGGGCATCAGTCAAGGTGATGTGCCAGCCAGAGTGTTGTTCTGGGCATTAGTTACGTGTAGCAGAGAGAAGAAATCACTGTACGCAACAATCAGGGTGTTTTTTGGTGTTGGGGTTTGGCCTAACTCGGGTGTGTGTGATTGTATAGATGGTTAAATGTGACTGACCACCTGTGCTTGGGAATCCGGCCAGCACACAGCACCCTGCTCACCGACTGTGTGAGCTTGCATGCATTCTTAATTTCTTTATGCTTCAGTTTTCTCGTTTTGAAAATGGGGCCCTGACCACCTACCTGGAAAGATCACTATGATCACTGAGACAATGTAGGGGAGTCTGAGGGTACCTGCCACGTGCTGGGTGGTTACTCTTACCTAACTGCCTGCCGGACGGGTGTGCTTCTCTATATCCCCAGGTCTCATCCAGGTTCTGGCTCAGCAAATGTTGAATTAATGAGTAAAGAACAAGGTACTAACTTACAAACTCCGGGAAAATCATCCATCAGATACCACGTTCCGTAATTTACTTCAAATGCATGGTAGCTTCTTACAGTGAGCATTCGATCCAGTAAAGGTTGGGGAAAGTTAAGGCCATACACCAAGAATGCCTTCTTGAGGAGAGAAGGATAATAAAAATGTGCTTCTGGGAGATGATGTCGGTTTGATGGAAGATCCACTCCAACACAGGGGCACCTGGGTGGCTGAGTCAGTTGAGCGTCTACTCTTGGTTATGGCTCAAATCCTGATCCCAAGGTGGTGAGATGGTGCCCCATGTTGGGCTCCCCGCTCAGCACGGAGTCTGCTTAAGATCCTCCCTCTCACCTACCACCCCTCCCCGGCTAGTGATCTCACTCTTAAAAAAAAAATACGATGCAATATATGCAGAGGCTGCACCAAGCCCTGGGCTCCACTAGCCAGAGGCTGAGGGTCCTGCTAGCCAGGCCAATGGGCAGGGCCTGAAGTTCTTGCTGCGTGACCTTTCTGCGTCAGTTGTCATTATGCTCTCATTGGGAAGTCTGAAGACAGAGGAGACTCCCCTGGGTCCTTCACACGCCTGGGGCACTGACAGGTGGAGTGGTACCCACTCTGCAGCCAGAAACCTGGGTTTCTCGCCTTTTCCTTTGCTGCAGGTGGGCTGCATGATCTCCCCCCTGAGCCCCAGCTTCTGCTTGTAATACGGGGTTAATGTCTCAGTCTCAGGAGGTACTTGTCATCTGAGGTTCCTCCCTTTGCTCAAGGGTTCTCCCTCCCCACCCCAGAATTCCCATCCCCAGTCCCACTTCGCTACAACATCCAACATCCTTTACATAGCCCCGTCCCGGGATTCAGCTCTCTGCCACACAGCCCAGGAACCAGACTCTTGGTGACCAACTGATGTTCTCAGACACAGTAAGGGAGAAAAGAAAATAACCACAGTATGGGGTTTTTTGTTTTTGTTTTTTTATTTAGACATGGAATTTTCCTTCCTTTTCATATAACTTATCTAATTAAAATATTCATCTTGGTAGTTACCACAAAAAAGTAACATAGAAAATTGTATTTACATTTTGGGACCAAAATACAAATGAAGAGCAGGATGATACCTTGCTCCTTTCCCTCCCACTTCCCAAAAGAGAAAGCCCCAAAGAAACTGCTCATTACACCAAGGATCACAAAGGGTTAATTTGTAATTTGGTGATCTGTATGTAGTGTAGCACAGGAAAACAATTGCACACGTTTTCACAAATGAGACCAAAGGTTCAACATCGTCCTGTGTGTCTGCTCTGCAGCCACTTCAATAACCAGGTGAGAAGGTTGCTCAGAAATTCGGCTTTTCCTCTGTCCTCCTTACTCTTCTCACCAAGTCACATCCCTGATGCAGACACGCTCGGAGGGGGAGGAGGGAAAGATCTGGCTCTAGGCAAACAGGGCAGATCAAAAAACCTGTATGTGCTAAAAATGGGCGGCGGTGGCGGCACGAACAAATGTGTCCTTCCTTCCCTCCCTGCCTAAAAACTCCTAACAAAGGAGATGAGATCCTGCACAACTGAATCTGCAGTAGGAAAAACTGGTTTCAATGACAAAGACTTGAACACACAGCTAAGAGACAAATTCGAGCTGGTGGACACCCGCAGGGAGCTATTCCAGGCCACAGCTGTCTGGCCCCGGCTCAGATGTTCATTTGGCTTTAGGGAAGAGGCTTCTTGATACCAGTTTTGCAGAGCGGGCCAGGGCTGGGGGTGAATGGTGAGACAGACAAGCAGGAGAGAGAGTGTTTTACCCAATTCAGAAACACAGCAGACGAAAACACGGCACTACTCGTGTCCTGCTGGGACAGGCAGCCTGTGCACCACGCACACCCGACACTGCAGCTTTGGCTGCACAGTGTCTCTGCTCGCTCTGGAATGTTCAGCCAGCCTGAGGTCTGCGGGACAGTTAAAAGCAGCGGACTCCCTGTTCTGGGCTGTGAGGGAGCTGGCCAAAGGGACTCACTGCCGAGCTCCTGAGGCCATCCCGTGAACCATGCCCTCCGCCTACCGCTTAGGCATCTTAAGGACAGGCACCTCAAGTGTATACAGCACATTTATCCCCCTGGGTCACAACCAAGTGGGTTCCTACGAGATTGGTGCTCGTCCCCAGCCGAGAAGGGCACTGACGCTGCCCTCCTAAGGGCTGATCTTGCTCCTGTGTCAGTTTGCAAGTGAGCCTCCCTTCCCAAACCTAGTGGGTGTCCTTGCGGTTCTCCCCCGTCCTGACACTATAGCTCAGATACTTTCCCTAAACTGGCCGGTCCCCCGCCTCAAATTCTGGCTTAAACACTTAAAAAGTAGAGAGCGCTTCATCTGCAAAGTTCTCTGCAAAACATAGCGAATTCTTGTGCTCTTTCAATCACATGATCTTATCTTTTAAAGAAAGGCAAAACAAAACCAATTTTGAACACAGCATTACAACTTTTAAAACCACTCACTTCTGCTAGCAGTTCACAGGGAACAGGAGATTAAAGTGCTGGCTTCTTAGACTTAGTTGAATGGGGAGGTGGGGGCACAGAAAGCCCTGCCATGTGTGCTCCCCCTGCTGGGGGGAGAAGGAAAAACAGGGGAGGAAAAAAAAGTCCCTTAAGTCTTGAATCAGAAATTGTAAATCGTAAAAATGTTGGGGTTCTGTGCAAATCGATCCCCCAAGGCTCTGTGTCCTCTAGTGAGCCTCTAAAAAGTGGGAACTGGCAAAAAGGATAGGGAAAAGACTCTAGACCTTTACAAATAACCTCCTTTAATAAATACTATTTAATGAAGAAGAAAGAGATGCACCTGCATAGGAACTCAAAGCAACACTGAGAAGGG
Organism: Neogale vison; assembly: GCF_020171115.1. Taxonomy (NCBI): domain Eukaryota; kingdom Metazoa; phylum Chordata; class Mammalia; order Carnivora; family Mustelidae; genus Neogale; species Neogale vison. Next base: position 17,500,924 of record NC_058092.1, on the reverse strand, counting down.
CCTCAGAGGCGAGGGGTCTGCCTTGAACACTTCCGGTCTCTATATCGAGGTGCCCCTCCAGGACAGGCAGCCCAGGACCCACTCTTGGCCCTCTGTGCAGCAGGCACCACACAGGCTCTGAGGACGCCCAGCCCTCCCTCTGGACCAGAGTCCACTTAGGGAGGCTGATCTGGGACAGGGGAATGGCTTTCACTAGGTTTTTAATCTAATAATAAAGGACCCTGAAAATAAAAGGCTAAGTGTATGGTAGAGGACCTAAAAAAAAAAAGAAAAAAAGAAAAAAAAAAAAATACTGGGGGAATATAAATACAATCTGGGGGCAATATTTATTAGTTAAAACTATGTCTTATAGTTTACAAAGAAGCTAATTAACAACAAAAGTATAATTGACCTTAAAATCCTCAGTAAGACTGAGGCTTCACATCTTCTTCAGAATTCTGAAGTGTTCTCCAGGCCGGGAGGCAGTGGCTGCGGCGCGCACAGGCTCACAGGGGCAACACCTGCGGGTCGGGCTGGGTTCCGAGACCAAATGGTGCCTCCAAGCAAAGGATCCTGGTCTCCTTTGGAAGTTCCATTCCCCAACCCCCACTGTCCTGGTACTCCTCCCCGCCAGTTTTGTCTCCCAGGCGAGTCCTCAGTTTACCGTCGAGAGAACCTGTTCTTGAAAGCTTTAATCGTCTTGGCCATCATTGGGGCAATTTCTGTGAGAAGAGAAATAGTTTAGACACACACCGTCAAGGCAAGCCCTGCTGCTCCCGGCTCTGCACCAGCAGACAAAGGGTACGAGGTTCTCCTCTCCCAGCACAGCAGAAGAGCAGCACAGAGCTCGGCTTCCAGAGCGCCCACCGGACCCGAAACCATCCCCAGCTCTACCTGCGACCACTTCAGCAAGCCCCCGCTTGTGCAGTAGGTGGCAGAACTGGGATTCACTGCCTCCCGACTCTCACGGCCGTTGTCAGACACAATTTCACTCTGCCTCACCAACACCCAAACCACCAAATGGCAGCCCTCTCAGTCGCCTCCACCCAGGGCAGCAACAGGTCCGAGAGGAGCTCAAGGTAGAGCCCACCTAGGGACGCGGGCATGCCCTCCTAAGGGATTCACCTGAGCACAGCCAAAGCTCACGCCAGGACCTCTACCCGCCCCGGGACGCTGGTGTGAATACACAAGCCTGCTTTTAGGGGAGGAAACCCCCTTAGAGTACTGGACATAGTCTGTGCTAATAACACACTTAATAAAATACAAAATACCTGCAACTAGATAGAAAAAATAAATATTTGGAAGCTGGGGGTTATAGGTCATACACCCTCCAGACAGAGAGTCGTTCAGCAGTTAACAGTAGTGGTTATGAACCCACGTTATTGCCTGGTGAACAGACTTATGTTCGGGTTTAAAAAAAAAAAAAAAAAAAGCAAGAGTGCCAAAATGAATATTCACTAAGATCGCTATCGGGCAGATACTCGTGCATCAGGCACAGAGCGGGGGAAGGAGGCACCGGCATTTAGAGAAGCTGCGGGCAGAGCCTCGCCCCGTTGAGCACACAGAGGAGGGCGCAGCGGCCGGGACCCCAAAAGCCTCAAATAGCGGTTCTGAGATCCCTGAGCATGAAGCCCGAGTTACTTACTCTTCACAGTCGGCTTCCTAGGATCGTAGGAAACAGTGCTGAGCACGGGAGCCAAGTGGGCCCCGCTGGTGCTGGGGCCGTCGTAGGCCGGCTCCTCCGGGCTGGCACTAAAGTTGCTGCCGCTGCCGCTGGCCGACGGGGCATGGCTGTTCCCCGAGGGGTACGGGGCCGGCTTGATCCTGCAACACAGCGCCAGCGGGTTAGGCCCGAGGGTGAGAAATCTGCCCTCCGCACCAGCAGCCCGGGGCTGGCCTGTCTGAGGAGGACCCCATCCGCTGGCTTTGTGCAGCCGACCCGCGTGCCCCAGATTCTGAGGGTGGCACGGAGGACGGCGTCGATCTGAAAATGCTGCTGCGACTGAGCTCCTGCAGTGACTGAGCTCCTGCAGTCTTCGCAGCAGCACGCTTTACTCTGGTTATTTTTGTTTCCAAGTAATCTCTACCAAGTTCATGACCCCGAGATCAGGAGTCGTATGCTCCAATGACTGAGCCAACCAGGAGCCCCAGGAACGTGGTTTGTTGAAATGGAGAAAGGGAAAGCCCAAGGGCGTGTCTCCCAGAAGCCAGGTCCTGATCTCCATTTCATCTTAACCCGCTGAGCGGCAGGAATAATTATTGGCCAATACTGCAGTCACAGGCCTGGGGCGGGCCGAGGTTGGGGGGAAGGAGGGGAAGGCGAGCAGTGTCAAGGGCTGAGCTGGCCAAGGTTGGCCTCCAAAATCCACTCCGCAAGGCCATGCTCTCACCCCAAAAATGAATCACTTCCTGCCCCTGGACTGCCTTGTAGGGCCGAATGACAAGGTCCTGGGGCTCTTTTCCACGGAGCACACAGAAACCCAAAAGCTGCCAAGAGCTTACCTAATTTTCTCAGGCACAGCTGCTCCTCCGGTTCCAAACTTCTCCTGTCTCCGTCGAACATCACGAGGCGGTTTGGCCACAGAGTTGACAAAGGCCATCTTTGCTTGTCGGCCTGATGAGAAATAGGGACATCAGTACCTCCTTTTTGAGTGGAGATGCTGCTGTGGTTTTACTGATCTATGCTATTAAGAGATAAAGGCTCTTCAGGTGCCCCCAAAGCCAGGGGATTATTAACCCTGAAAAATCCCTCTAGATAGTATGTGTGGTGGCAGAAGATGCAGCTTATCCCTGCCCCATTTCTGCACAAGCAAGACAGATTTAGGACCTGGAGGCTACCTCAGCCCGGCCTGCTAAGGCCCCGCGGTCAATAGGAGCCCAGGGCTCCATGTTTCAGCAGCCCGCCCCGTCCTGCCGGGGTCCCCTCGCCCATCACCTTTGGGCTTATTGGCATGTGCAGATCTGATATTCTTGGTCAGCACTCGCAGCCGCTGCTCCCGGGCATCCTGAAGCCGCAGGTACATCTCCCGCCACGACTCATACTCTTCAGGCCTTTCTTCCTTAAAGTCTCGGTGACAATGAACTTTCCATAATTGATCTGTTTCTTCAATTAATACCTAAAATCAGAACCAGGGCATCATTTATATGCAAGCACTTTTCTGACACAGCCCTTTTCCATCTTAATCACTTCGGGGTGAGCACCTTCCTCATGGTTTTTTGGTCTTCACAGTAGTAGTGTTGTATTAAAATAAACCATGGTTCTAGAAAAAAAAAAATCACCGTATTTAAGAACTGTTAAATGTGAGGTGCTATACTGGCTGCTTTTGGGGGCTGTGGGGTGAGAGAGGACAATTCAAAAACCAGATGAGACCAGGCTCTTCCTTTAGGAAACCGCGACAGGGGGGACTGAGACGACGACACATGCAAAATGTGCCCGAGAACTGGAGACAGCCCCCTGAAGCGAGCGAAGGACTGTGTCCCAGCACAGTCAGAAAGACATCTGGTCACACCGGGATGTCTCTAGGAGGCTCCTAGCAAATCTGTGTTTTCTTTCTTCTTTTTTTTTAAAGTTGGGAGGGAAGGGGACAGAGGCGGACAGAGAATCTCAAGCAGGCTCCATGCGTAGCACAGAGCCCGACACGGGGCTCGAGCTCACATCCCTGAGATCATGACGTGAGCTGCAATTAAGAGTCGGCCGCTCGGGGCGCCTGGGTGGCTCAGTGGGTTAAGCCGCTGCCTTCGGCTCGGGTCATGATCTCAGGGTCCTGGGATCGAGTCCCGCATTGGGATCTCTGCTCAGTGGGGAGTCTGCTTCCCTCTCTCTCTCTGCCTACTTGTGATCTTTCTCCGTCAAATAAATAAATAAAATCTTTAAAAAAAAAAAAGAGTCGGCCGCTCAACCAACTGAGGCACCAGGTGTCCCTGTGTTTTATATTCACCAGAGGCCTGTCCCTGGTTCAAAGCTCTGTCCCTGCCCTGGCTCCCAAGGCTGTGCTGCCCAAATTCTCCCTGCCCTCTGTGACTGAGCAAGGGAAGGGTGGGCAGTGTTTCTCTGCTCCTTTTGAAGCCCATCTTGATTGGATGCCAGGAGCAGGTGCTAAAAATATGCATGTTTCAAGGCCCGCAGGCAAACCAGCCTTCCCAGAACAGTGAAACCACCACTGCTGCCTGCCCTTCACCCACTGCAGACTCAGAGGCGAGGCTAGTTCTGGAGACACGGGCCAGAAAATGGCCTTCCCTGTCCCAAACAGGATACTCACGTGGTTGTACTCCTCTATGCGGTATAGCTGATCAGGCGTACACCTCTCCAAAACAGGTTCAAGAACAGAATATGGGACACCACCCACTTCAAAGATTGCTGCAGAGAATCAAAGATGAAAGTGTCGAATATTGGCCAAGCAACCCAATGGTGAGGTCCCAGTGCCACAATGTATTTAAGAGCAGGACAAAAGCATGTGACTTACAATCGATGTTGTTCTTAAGTACCCGGATGCATTGCTGGTGCAAGGTCATCATTTTGGGGAGATAGGCACATTTGGAGCCAGAATACACCTGCATCTTAGAATTCATTCTTCGTCCAGTGAATCCAGCTTCCTCCTCTTCCTGGGGTGAAGACAGCGCTACAGGGCAAGGAAGACAGGACTGCACGTTACAAAGGGCACTGAGCTCTGCAGGGAGAGCTCTCTTTCTCTCGCCCTTCCACGGCTTCCCACTGCCCTTTCTCAAAGGCAACCAATGCTACCAGTTCTGTGTATTCCTCCAAGTCTGTGCAAAATAAACAAATGTGCATTTTATTCCATTTTCACCAATAACACCCACTGTCCTTGTTCTTTCATTTACCGTATTCTAGAAATCATCCCTTATCAGACAAAGTCTGTCCACACTTATCACAGCTGTAGAGGATGCTACTGTGTGGATGAACTACAGTGATTGTCTCTTGCTGAGGGACACTTAGGTGGCTTCTAATTCTTGTGCTATTAAGAACAGAACTTTTTTTTTTTTAAGATAAAAAGCTCATACAGAACGTAACAGAATAAAAGGCAGCTAGTAACAGTGCAGCTAAGATTTACCAAATGTGGGAAAACCCAAGTTCAGAGCTTTACCAGCATCATCACTTTTAATCCACTGAACAGACTTGTGAGGCAGATACCATTACCGTGCCCACTCCTAGCACATGAAACTGAAGTCTAAGGAAATTATTACCCCAGTTCATAGAACCTGTAGAAGCCAGAGCTTGGATTTAAACCCAAGCCATCAAACTCCAGAGCCGGGGAGGCTATTAAGTGCACCAAAATCTTAGGATATCGTGAATAAATTGTTAAAATCTTTTTCTGGTTAAACAAGGATGCAGAAAATTAACCTTTTCGCTTTGGTGGGAAGGAGGACATCAATTCCAGGGTAGGAAGTGGCCGGTAATTGGCCTGTATCATGGGTAATGGGAGGTCTGGCAACACTGGCAAGGCGTCCATGGGGACCTGCAAAGACAAGACCAGTGAGTGGACAGCCCCTATTTAAGAGCACAGCTCTCTGCTTTACAGCCCACTCCCAGCAGTGCGGACGAGGCAGACATCACAAGCAGACCCAGGCTGGAGAGGGGCTGCCCACTAGGTCTGATACCACCGAAGGCAGGAAGTGGAGAGACAGGCCCAGCATGATAGAACAAATGCAGGAAATATGCACCTTGGCAGCTAGCTGCCCTGCCAGAGAGGCCTGGAAACTGAAATTCAACAAGCCACGTAAAAGCCAGCCAAGCTGAACAGAGGCGGGATAGGTCCTGGGAGCTCTACAGGGCCAGATGCTCCAGCTGGGACGCCACCAAGTGGCTGAAGGGCTTACCTTTTTCAGCTTGGCTGAATTGGCTCCAGCTGGCTGAAGTTTCTCTGACTTGTTTTCATTCACTTTAGGTAATTTCTGAACTGAGTCCAAGTTTTTATTCGTGCTTTTCGAATCATTTTTTTTTAGTCCTTTTTCTCCAGGAGTGGTGGCTGAAGTTTTCACAATCTTTTTCTTTTTCTTACGGGGCTGGTCATAGCTGAGGTATGACTCAAAAGACATAGTAGGCTGCTCAAATTCATCCTCCATCTCTGCCTCCTCGACCTTGGCGAGGGAGCCCCCAGACTTTCGGTCTGAATGAGAAGACTTTACTTTCCCTTCTGAAGTCTTTAGGTTGTTAGAAACCCGGTCTTTCATCTTGGGCAGCGGGTCTCCCGCCCCCTTTCCTATGTCTAAGCTGTCGAGACTCTGCTTGTTTTTGTCCGTTTTGGTTTTCTCTGCATCTTTGTGCTTTGGCTTGTTTTTAAGGTGGTTGTCTGAAGCAACTTCCAAGGGTGGTAAAAACTTCTTCTTGGAGCTGCCCTCCTTCTCCTTCTCTTTCTTGACTCCACTGGAGGGCAGCTTCTCCTTTGTGCTATCCCCTGAGAGTGGCCTTCGGTTTTCCTCTTTGGAGACGGCCTTGTGTGATTTCTCTTTGCTCAAAGACAACTTTCCATCTCCCCTAGCATCCACTGGACGTTTTTCCTTGTAAGATCTGTGCTCCTTGTTCTGACTCACAGCCCCTTTCCCGTGGGAATCCCCCACGTGTCGGTCCTGACTAATCCCCAGTCTGTCCTGAAAGGCATTACTATGGCCTTTCCCAGGTTTCTGGTGTGGAACAAAGGGCTCGTGGTCCTCCTCCAAGGATCTGTAATGGTCCATGGTCATCTGATGGGGACTGGCAGACGATGGAGGGGACTGAACATGGCCATAATCAGAAGATTCGTGGTCTGAAGAATAAACCGGTGAAACTCTATGGCACCTCTTTCTCTCATCTCTCCTCTCTGGAACGTGGGACACTTTGTGAGTTCTCTCGGGTTCTGAGAGTTTTCTGTGTTTTTTCTGCCTGTGATCAGGGCTATAGGTTTGGCTACTGGAGGCTTTCCAGTTTTCCTGGTCGTCTCCCTCTATCTCCTCCTCCTTCTGAACTGCTTCCCTGGGGCGCTTTCGGGAATGGCTCTTCTCAAAGTCCTGCTCATCAGGCTCAGTGTTTCTACAATTTAAAAAAAAAAAAAAAAAAAAAAAGTAAACAGAGCGGATATAAATCTCAGTGTAATCCTTGTTCAGAGGACAAAGTCACAGAACCTGAACTCACAAAAAGAGATGAAAAGGATGCAGAGTTAGAAACAAGGTCTTAGGGCGCCTGGGTGGCTCCGTGGGTTAAAGCCTCTGCCTTCGGCTCAGGTTATGATCCCGGGGTCCTGGGATCGAGCCCCGCATCGGGCTCTCTGCTCAGCAGGGAGCCTGCTTCCTCCTCTCTCTCACTGCCTCTCTGCCTACTTGTAATTTCTGTCTGTCAAATAAATAAATAAAATTAAAAAAAAAAAAAAAAAGAAACAAGGTCTTGGGAAGAGGATGAATGGATCCTGCTCAAAGATACTCAACTAAGGTTTGAGACTGGGAAAACTCAAATAATTAAAAAAACAGAAAATGATGCATTTAACTGCAGGACAAAAAGATCGAATATCTTTTTTTTTTTCCCCTTAAGATTTTATTTATTTGACAGAGACAGACACAGTGAGAAAGGGAACACAAGCAGTGGGAGTGGGAGAGGGGGAAGCAGGCTTCCCGATGAGCAGGGAGCGGGATGCAGAGCTTGATCCCAGGACCCTGGGATCATAACCTGAGCCGAAGGCAGAGGCTTTAACCCACTGAGCCACCCAGGCGCCCCAAGATCAAATATCTTGAGGACATGAAAAATGTTTAAAAGATTTTCAACACAGAGGAGCCTGGGTGGCTCACTTAGTTAAACGTCTGCCTTGGGCTAAGACCATGATTCCAGGGTCCTGGGATCAAGCTCTGTATGGGGCTCTCTGCTCAGCAAGAAGTCTGCTTGTCCCTCTGCCCCTGCTCATGCTCTCAAATAAATAGAATCTTTTAAAAAACTGGAAAAAGAGAATTTCAACATGGGGACATATTTAACTTGTTACCTAAAAAAAGGAGTGGTTGTTTATATCGTTTGTTCACAACTATATAAAAATGTCTTTTACAAAAAGGGTAGGGGCCCGAGTGGCTCAGTAGATTTAGCGCCTCCCTTCAGCTCAGGTCATGATCCCTGGGGTTCTGGATCAAGCCCCAAATCCAGCTCTCTGCTCTCTCAAATAAATAAAAATCTTAAAAAAATACATTTACTTAAAAATAAATAAAAAGAAGGTAGAAAGAAACATATCAAAATGTTAATAATGCTTATGTTTGGATGGCAGAACTTTAAGAAATTTTTATTCTAATTTCTATTTTTTTTTATTTTTTAAAATCCTGTAACGATCACTGATTACTTTTATAATCAAGGCAAAATAAATATTTTATTTATTTGTTTTTAAAGATTTTATTTGTTTTAGAGAGAGTGAGAGAGCATGAGCAGGGGTGGAGCAGAGGGAGGAGAGGGAGATAATCTCCAGCAGACTCATGCTGAACACAGAGCTGGAAAGACACGGGGCTCAATCCCAGGACCCTGAGAGCATGACCTGAGCCGAAACCAAGAGTCAGACACTTAACGGACTGAGCCACCCAGACACCCCCAAAATAAATATTTTAAATAAGAAGGGTCTATAAACACTCCAAGTACCAGATTTAATCATGAAGTTGAACAAACCTACAGAATAATGTTCTTACCGTTCCACAGGAACCAGTTTCTTCCACTGGGCCACCAGATCCCTGGCGAAACTTCCAACGTGCTCGTGTTTTCGCAAGCTATTTACTGTTTTCCCAACTCCGGTCTCCTGCAGATTTGACAAAAGAATTGTTACAGGGTTGTAGAACTTCGCTCAACAACTTTCTAAGGAAATAAGGCCCCTTGCTTGGAGAAACTCCTTCCTAAAACATACCTTGCAAGTCTTAGTACAAAATTACTTTGTGTTTACGCCTCAAACCTCTAATGACACACAGTAGCAAAGCACACCAACCTCAGAAGTGGAAAACAGTGTACTAAAACACTTCTACAACTATAACAATAAATAACAAGAGTGATTCCAGCAGGTGTCAGGCACTGATTGGAGAGCTTCTGCATACAAATCTCACGAGTCCTCAGTAACTCTGTGAGGCAGGAATCTGGTCTGTTTGACATGGAAAAATAGCCTAAAGTCATAGAACTTGGATCTGAATCCAGGACTAGTTGATGCCAAAGCTAAATTTTTTAAAAATTTATGATAAAATTCATCATTTTAACCATTTTATTTTCAATTAGCAGTAATCACACCGTGGATAAACCTCATTGGCTGTAATACCGTCACTGCGCAAAGCTCACTTTAACTTTTTTAAAGTATATAGTTTATTGGTTTCCAAGACACAATATTGCACAACGATGACTACTAGTTCCAGAACATTTCCATAACCCTAAAAAGAAATGCTGTTCCTCCCCACTTCCCTCACCCCTTACCATCCGTCTGTGGATCTGCCTATTCTGGACATTTCACCTAAATAGAACCATACAATACATGGCCTTGTGTCTGGTTTCTTTCACTTTCAAAGCCCACGCTTTTTTTTTTTTTTTTTTTTTTTTTTTAAAGATTTTATTTATTTATTTGACAGAGAGAGATTACAAGTAGGCAGAGAGGCAGGCAGAGAGAGAGAGGAGGAAGCAGGCTCCCTGCCGAGCAGAGAGCCCGATGCGGGACTCGATCCCAGGACCCTGAGATCATGACCTGAGCCGAAGGCAGCGGCTTAACCCACTGAGCCACCCAGGCGCCCCAAAGCCCACGCTTTTAAACTTATTGTACAATCTCTCCAGTGGGAGGGGGATGGAATATAGTTACATAATATCTAACACTTCTTACCGCAAGAATGTCTACTGTAATAGGCAAGGTGGAGAGTTTCTTCAAATATTTCAAGAGCTGCAGAGAGAATAAAATAAATGTTAATTTCTATAACCTCATAATCATTCACTGGAACAAATAATAATACGATGGTTAAGTGCTTACTGAGTTCTGTGTGTTGTACAGTAATAAGTATGGTTATTATCGCTATTTTACAAGCATGAAAACAGGCTCAGAGAAGTTAAGTTACTTGCCCCAGGATGCAAGAAGGGCCAGATGTCCTCAGGTCTGTGGCTTTAGATTCCCCGCTTTCAACTACTATGTAACATCGGGGAGGGGATGGAGGGTGGGGGGTGAGGGGAGGTAGGACTTAGAGAACCAAACCTACCAACTCTAATAAAAGTCATCAACTACTATCATTGCTCCAGTTGAGACAGAATTTCTGAGAAACATATTAATTTAGGGAAATCACCTGTGGACCCACCACAGAGGAAAGTGAAAAGGAGAAGAGGTTTCTCTAGGAAAAGGGTATCCTGTTTCCAGGAAGAGTCGCAGTTTAACAGAATTGGGGTTTGTTTTTGGTTTTGTTTTTATTTTTTTGATACAAGTGGGAATTTCAAGACCAATTTCAAGTTGGCGGAATCAGAGGTTTGCTGGTACAAATTGTGAACACAAAATGTCTGGGTAGATTAGAAAAGTGATCTGGGATTGGCCACATTTCCTTTCTAGAGTCGTAAAACTAGGTCAAAATCAGGAGTGCAGAGCTGTTGAAACAGAGTTCCGGAGTCAGAGACAGGCTTCAGTTTGGTCCTGTCATCTCCCTGCTGGTGATTCTGTGCAAATCATTAACCAGCTTGAACCTTAGTTACTTCATCTGCAAAATAGGAACTGATCCTGTCTCTTTACAACTTTACAAGCTGTGAGGATTCAGAGACAAACCACGTGCAGTCCTTGGCCATAGTGCCTGGAACACTAGAAAAGTTCACTGAAGTTGTTTTTTTTTAAATACATGATTATTAATCATTTCATTCATCAACTCTGAGCTCTTCAAATGTCTACCCTCGATCATCACCCAGACAGTCCCCAGCTAATTCCTACTTACTCCATTCCTACCCAAAGTCCTGACTGGCTATGCCTCTTTTCAGGAAATGTTTACATGTGTAGAAACATACTTACCATTCAAGGAGTGGTGCTAAGTACAAATAGTTCAAAACAGATTAACTGTGACTACTTTCACATTTAAAGCACTAGATAACAAGATCTGTTCTTTTTCCATGTGCAGCCCGGGCTATAATTAGTATGCCATATTGCTATTAGGTGGAGTAGCAAATATGTTTTTCTGGTCATTCTACTTCAATAATTACTGAACTTCATCTCTAGGCAGAGCAATTGGATCACAAGTGATAATCTCGTTTGGCTGGGAACAAATGAGAAGCCAAGTAGTAAATCCAGGGAGTTTCACCTTCATGGTTGAATGAAAATTATCCTCCACTTCAAATCTGATCACCACCACCAACCAACTCAGGATAAAATGTATGTGTTTCTTGTCACTCAAGCTATGGGTGCAAAAATGAACGCCAATTCCTTTTCTTAGAGGAAAATTTAGGATCACTGTAAAGGTTAAAAATGGCTGATTCCACTAATGCCATCCCTGGAAGGCATTTATAGACCGCCTATTGCGTGTCTGTGATGACGCTAAGTTCTTACATGCGTTACCTTCTGTCATCCTCATCAGACAAATCGATAAAGTGGATATTTTTCTCCCCACTTCAGATATTGAAAAAGCCCAGTAAGGTTTGGTAACTTGACGAATGAGTTAGTCAGGTGTGTCCACAACAGCATGAACTACCAAGACGGGAGAAACATCCAGCACAACACTATCCTTAGAAAACAGGAAAAGAAAATAGAACAGGAGCTCATGTGCCTGGAAACAAAGCAGAGGAGCTCTTCCTCAGTATTACACTGCTGGATGGTTTAGAGTCCACAGAGTAAAGGAGGTCACCATGGGACTCTGTCCCAGGACCTCTACAAAGCCAGCATTTAAGGAGGGGCCAAAAGTCATGGAGGAAGTGTTCATCTCAAAGCCCAACACTAATTGGAAATATAAATGCTGCCTTTCTACTTTGCTTTGAGTTAGTGAGGGGGACTTGAAAGCAGACAAAACTAAAACCCTAGAGATTTCAAAGTGACTTAGCACAACATAAGAGAAAAAGGGCTTCAGAGCCTCTCTATTTTCAAAGAGGTTCAAGAAAGTACAAAGCAATAACAAAGTAAAAGCACTGTGTGCATCTTCAGGTAGGTGGGAACTTGCTGTTATCAAACCAAGGGACCAACTGCAGAGTTTGCAAGAACTGCTAACAGCTCATTGAGAAATGCCAAACATCTGCATGGTACGTGCTCAGGAATCTCAGTCGTCCTTTGCACTCCTTCAACCCAAAGAGCAAAAGATGTTCATAATGTTGACCCCTTGTTCTCCACTTGCTATCAAACTGTGTTCCTTACAGTTTTCACATTCAAAATATAACACAGGGCAAGTAACTCTACCACCCATAAAAACTGGTTTCCAATTAAAGAGTAGGAGCCAAGTGACCCTGGTCTGATACCTTTTCCCCAAGTTAAGTCCAGATCATTGATGGACTTCGAGCTAAAACAAAGTCACGGTTAAATGCCGACACTTAATGCAAGGAAACCCATGAACATAGGTCTGGAATCAACCCTTTGGCTAATAATGGTTTGAAATCACGAGTTAGCTGCAAATTCATTACTGCCATATAATCATCTTGTAATTTCAAGAACAACCTGTGGGAGCTTGTTGGGTTAAAACAAGGCTGAGAAGAAAGCCAGTGTGCCAGCTTGCAGTTTTCCCTCTGCAGTTAGCTCACTTCTGAATGTCAACTACTGTGCTCTTTGCAAAAACGATCTCCCAACATTTTCTCATCTTCATAACGCAAAACCAGAAGTTTAGGAGGATTTGCTCCCTGGCAATTGAAAGCCCAAGCAGTCATAATGATCACTAATAATTCAAGTAGGATGAAATCCCAACGAACCTTTTCCTAATTTGAAATCTCATGCACATCAATTACTAGAAAGACTACTTCAAAATTTAAACTGTAATGGGAAAATGACTATAGATACTACATGATCCTTTTTTTTTTTTTAACTTATAGTATTAAAGACCAGACTGGTAGGGGAGGGAGTAGAACATAATACTGCTTTAAGGTTTTAAAAATCAGTCACAAACCTACAGTGTTAAGGAAAACCAACCAGTGCTCAAAAATAATGACCACTGGGATGCTGGGTGGCTCAGTCATTTAAGTGACTGCCTTCAGCTTAGGTCATGATCCGAGGGGCCTGGGATCAAGTCCTGAATTGGGCTCCTCACTCTCCAGGGAGCCTGCTTCTTCCTCTGCCTGCTCTGCCTGCTGTTCCCCCTGCTTGTGCAGGCTCTCGCTCTCTCTCTCTCACTTTCTCTCTGATAAATAAAATCTTTTAGAAAAAAAATAATAACCATTTATTAGATTCCACAAAGGGTTATTGTAAAAAGAAACTTGTAAATGTGTCTGGCCACTAGGTACTGGAGCTGCCATGAAATATATAACAAAGAATGAAAAGTATTTAAGTTTTCAGATTTAAAACTAAAATGGCTTACTGAAGAAGTGGCTCTAGTTATACAGGAGAAGAGTTAAAAAGTGGCCTGATGGTGAGATGCTTTGCACAGCCTTTAGAAGTGGAGGGGGAAAACCTCATCTATGACAGGCTGGGAACAAGGTGAAGAGAGAAAGGAGCCCTTCAGGAAACAAACAAACAAACAAAAACCCTGTAAAGATTGGTGATTAATATCAACGGAGCACTTCCTATAAGCCTGGCCTTCCCCCTCTGACTTGGGTTCTAGGAAGAGGCGAATGAGCTGTTTAAACAGATGGAGCAAAAAACGTCCATGTCTGGTAAATGGATGAGAACTCAAATCTCACCGCCGCTTCACCTCGTCTGGCTCCCTCCATTACTTCCTCTTCAGAAGGCACGCTGGGGCTCAGAGATCCAACTCTCTCCCAAGTGCACACTGAGCCAGAGTGCTCCCAGAGAATGTCTAACACCTAAGTGTCTTCATCAGTGTATTTCGGTAAAAGAAAAAATTCTTAACATCCAGACACCGAGAAGCTGGATAAAACAAAGTCGGGAGGGAAGAGGAATGCGTTCAACTTAACAAAAACAGTTAAAAAAAAAAAAATTGGAGTACAATTAAAAATGGTTGCCCATACCTCGCAGCAACGAGAAAAGGTAGCTCTTACCTTTCTATCAAGGCCGAAAGGAAATCGAGCTGCAACTTCTAACCTTTTTTTGTTTTGGTTGTTCCGACTGCAACCCAAGTTTTTAGGTGTACGTACAGCTAGGGGACGTGAGGTTTATTCAGTTTTGTTCTGAAAGGGATCTACTGAGAAAGCGAAAAGGTCCACGTTCCGCGATCAAGTCGGAAAGCCCTAAAAACGTCTCTCCGAGACGCAGGACCGCACTCCGAGCCTAGACTCCACCGGCGCACAGCAGAACCGGCTCCCTCTCCCTCGGACGAACATCCGAAGACACCAAGCCAGCAGGCGCGTCTCGCAGGGCGAGGACCAGCTCCAGCGGGCTCGCCCGCGGGAAGCAGCTGGCCCGGGACGCCGAGGGAGCGGCTCCGGGGGCCCGGGAGGCCCGCCGCGTCCGCACGGAGAGCGCCGCAGCCGCCGGGAGCCCGCGGGCGCCCCCATCCCGGGCCCGCCGGGAGCCCCCCGCCCCCCGGCCCCGCGCGGGCAGCGGCCCATGGCCGCGAACTTGCCGACCCAGGCCGCAGCCCGGCGGGGCCTGGCTCCGGGTCCGAGCCCCCGCGGCCCCGGCCGGTCGGGAAGGGGCCGCGCCCGGACCCGCGACCGTTACGGGGCCGCACCGCGGCCAACGCCCGTCCCGCTCCGCGCTGCGCACTCTCTCACCTTCTTCGGGTCCGGGTTCGCGGCCAGGCGCGCCTGCAGCTTCTCCACAACTTGGAGCGCCGACTCCGCCGCCATCGCTGTCACTGGCGCGGCCTCCTCGCCGGAACTGGGCTCGCGTCGCGTCCTCGGGCCGCAGCTCCGCCCTCCGTGCATCCCCGGCGGAGACGGAAGCGACTGGCCCCTTCCGGGCCTCGGCGGCGGCGGGGCGGGGCGGGGCGCGGGGCGCGGGAGAGGGAGGGGGCGACCGGTTCAGGCCCCGCCCCCAGGGCCGGGGGAGGGGGGTGTCAAAGGGTGGGGGGCAGGGTTCTCCGCGGCCGCTCGCTAGGAGCTGGGACGCGTGGTGCGGGCGCGCTGGCTCCGCGCTAGCCGCCGCTGGGCAGCGCAGCTTCGGTCCTCGGCGCTCGGAGCTCACGCCGAGCGGACCTCGCCGCGGTCAAGTCAAGACCGAATGCGGCCCCCGCGCCGGACACTGGCTCTATCAGTCCTGCCCTCGCCACGCCCTGCCCCCCACCTGTCATTGGGTCTGGGGTCCGCCCGCCCGCAGGGAGCGGGCCGAGGGGAACCGCAGCGACCACCCGGGCTGAGCGCACGGAGCGCCAGTGGCAGGGCTGTCTTATTTCACCCTGAGCGCAGCCCGATGAGATGAGTTCTGTTGTCCCCGTTTTACAGATGAGGAAAACAGGCTCGGGAGCCCCAGTTAACCTGTATGTGGTCACCCAACGGGAAAGAGATGAACTTGGAATTTGAATCTAAATGGTTTAGGTCCACTGTGAGGGCCCATCTCTGAATAGGCCCATCTCTGATATTGAGGGCCAGAAGGAGAAAGGAATTTGTCAAAAGTCAAACAGCCTAGCTGCGTGAGATAATAGTGAGCCTGTGTCTATGTATCTCACTTTCCCCCAGAATAGTGTTGGTACATAGGTGCCAAATAAAAACATCTTGAGTGAACGGATGAATGACTGTTTCCTCGGGAGCACTAGGGCCCGAATCACACCAGCCCAAGACATCATCCTAGAAGCACTAAATAATACTATAATTACTAGTAAAAGAACAAGGAAACAGTTGAAAACTAAAAATGTCAGCATTGATTACATCTGGATTGATTAGATCAGATTAGATCCTAATCCAATCTCCAGCAGCAACTTGGCAATGTACTTAGCCTGACCTCTCACCCTCTAGCCCAATGAGTGAAAAAGCCCAGAGATTCTTCCAGATCCCAGTTATGGGCAAAGGAGGGGGAAAATAAATAAATAAATAAATATACATAGTAGGCACTCTCTCTATATATATACATATATAGTTTCTTCGAATGAGCTTTCATTCACTCACTATGCCGAGAAGCCCTCCCAGCTGTGCTCCCACCCCTCAGCCTGGCATCCCTCCCTCTGCAACTGACCCCTTTCAGAATCAACTGATTCTTCTGTTTCTCAAGTGCAGTGACCAACCTGTTCGGTATTAAATCTGCTGCACAGCACAACAGAGATGATATAATCAATACTGGATAAAAAGTCCACACAAGATTAATGACCACCCACTTGGTGCCCTAAGACTCAACCGTGGGGTGTAACAGAAAAGACATCAAATTCGGTGTGAGAAAACTTGGATTCTGGTCCTGGTCCTCGAGTCTCCCTCTTCTCCACAGCAAATGCTTTTATATTTTAAATTCCTTCCATTTTGAAAATGTACCATTGGTGTAACGGAAAAAACAAAAACAAAAAAAACCAGGCCGATTCTTGAAGCAGAATTGCTGACTAACCGACCTGGCATATACTCGGAGCACATGGAACATTTTGCTCATGTTACCTAGGGAGATCTCAACAACCAGACTGAAAAGAAACAATGCATGCTGCTCAGGATGACTGGGGAGGGTGCACCCCACTCCTCTGCCCCGTCTGTGTCAGCCCAGGCCAGGCTTACCTGCAAAGTAAAGAGCTCTTGTGCTTGACTATATCAATACTTCTCTGGTTAGTAAATTATGTGTTATTCTGATTAAAGAGAAAGTTTTGAACCTGTCCTAAAAATGGTATTCTGCATATGTTCACTAGGGATTACCATTGCAATCCTTGGTTTACACAGGGTGTTGAACACCAGAATGAGGGGCGCCTGGGTGGCTCAGTGGGTTAAAGCCTCTGCCTTCAGCTTGGGTTCTGATCCCAGGGTGCTGGGATCGAGCCCCACATCGAGCTCTCCACTCAGCAGGGAGCTTGCTTCCTCCTCTCTCTCTGTCTGCCTCTCTGTCTACTTGTAATCTCTGTCAAATAAATAAATAAAACCTTAAAAAAAAAAAAAACAGAATGAGTTCCCTAAAGTCAGAGGCTATTTTGTCCATCTTAGATCAGCAACACCTAACACACAGGTGACATTCCATGAAGGTTTGTTGAAAACTGAACTAATTATTATTAAACTAAGACCAGCCCAGATTATTATCTGAAAACTTTTGGGGGACTCCCTAGCTCTCTTACCTATACTATAGATCCCCCGTGAGAGGAATTAAAAGACCCATCTTATTCTGCCCAGAAGGCAATTTAAGGTTATACTGTGGGAGAAAGATGGGAATCTTCTGCTAGGCACACTTTGAGTTTTTGCAACAAGTAGGGTCTGCTTTTATAATAAAAATAGACTTTTTTTAAAGATTTTATTATTTTTAAGTCATCTGTACACTCAACGTGGGGCTTGAACTTACAACCCCAATATCCAGAGTCATATGCTCTACCAACTGAGCCAGCCAGGTGCCCCATCATGAAAATAACTTAAAAGTATTTTAATTTTGGAAAAGAGCAATTTCGGGCTGACTGGTACTAGAGTCATTTAAAACACTGAAAAACAAACACACAAACAAAAACACACAAATATCCTGTCCTCAGCAGCAGAGAGGAGTCCTTGCCTTTCATGGAACGGTTAGGGGAGGTTCCATGGGCTGAACCGCGCGTTGAGGGAGGACGACTGATGGATGGAGGGCTCCCCCTTGCACCTCTCCTGTTCTGGGTCCTGCCACTCTATCCTATTAGGGAAGCAGCATCTGAGGTTGGCTGGATGATGAGTGTAAAGGATGGAGGGTTGACGCTGGGTGACAACCTGAGCCCCAGTTCCCAACTCTAGAAGTGCTAACAGTGGCTCCCAGTCAGGTTCCCTACATTGGCAGAGACTGTTTCCTCCTACTTTATATATTTCGTGTGAAGTTTATTAATGTGTTATGTTAAGCAACTGGTATACAGTAGGGTTCCCCCCCTTTTTTAAAGGAGCAATTATTGGGGGAAATTCATTGCTTTGGTTAAGAGAATATTGCATTCTGCCGTAAAAGAGAATATAAAACCCTCCAACTGGGCAGTTTCATTCTGCACAGCTGTAGCCACTGTTTTCTTCCCCAATGGCTCATTTTTTTCTGAATTGACTACATTCATCTTTGTTCCACATCCTTCGAACATGCTCAGTTGGTTATGTACTTCGGGATGGCATCTTTCTTGGTTTCACAGGCTGGATCTGCCTTCCTCAAATACAGCAATGCAAGTGGAGAGCCCCCTTCCAGGAAATGGTCTAAGATTGGAAATCCACACCTCTCACAGACTGCCTTGAAGGTGGATTAAACCCTCCACTAACAATGTAAGAATACCAGGCCCAGAAACTCTCTGAGGCCCTCTGTCTACGAGGGCTGAGCAGCATTCTGTAATGGCCTTGGAGAGCAGTCCACAGAGACTCTGTATTTCCCAGGAAAAGAAACTACCCTAAAAAATTTAAAGTAACATGTATATACTTTGATATTTTTATACAGTATGAATTTATATAAACTGTATCTAGGTAGTAGCCTAAATGCCTCTTGTTAACTCTTGATTTTTGTTAGAGCATTTATCGCAATTTGAAATTACCTAATTTAGGGCTTCATGTGTTTATAATCTCTTCCCATTGTGTAAATTCCACGAGGAGGCATTGCTGTGGCTGAAACAGTACTTAGAGCACAGGAGGCACTCAGTGAATGCTGACAGAGCGGCATGCAAGCTTCACCTCCCAGCACCACTGTCTTGTAGATTGAGATTGTGTATGAACATACCTGGCAGAGAACTATCGACCAATAATGTCATCTTTATTAATTCTCACAATACATTTCACAGAAGAGGACACTGGTGCTTAGGAAATGTAAGTGCGCCTGTGCCCTCAGCCCCCGGAACTCAGAATGTGGTTGCAGTCCTTGCTGAAAATGCCCTTGGAAGGAAGTTGTGCAAAAATATGTACACCAAAAAAAAAAAAAAAAAAAAAAGTACACCAAAGGCAGTGGGCCTGGAACTGCCAGGGCTGACACTACAGAGAGAAAGGGGAGGAGGGCAGGAGGTGAGGAAGGAGGAACACTGACTGGATTAAGTCTGGATTGATTAAATTATAAATAAATAAAACCCACTGGGTTAAGTAGAGATTAAGAAGGCAGCCACGGCAGGGTGGGGCTGGGAGATCTGCTCCCTGCCTTCTAGGTGGGTGGGCCCCGCTCTGTGTTACTCTTACACCTGTCATCTCGCCTCCCGCCAGCAATCTTGTGAGGCTTCTTCAGGAGGGAGAAGGCAAAGCTCCAAGAGGCTGAGCAACTAGCTCGAACGTGGTAAATGACAAACCCCAAATGGGCTCTGCTTAGCTCCAAAGCCTACCCTGGCCTGCCCACGTGTCTGAATACCTAATGCTGGTCACCTCTCCTCCATCTCTGACTCACTCCCTGCCCCTGGCCAGCCCTGGTTCCTTATCAGTTACCTGAAGAGAGCTGATCAAAGCAATGGCAACGATGATGATGATGATGATGATGATGATGATAAAAATCCAAATTCTTGGCACTTGCAAAATGCCAGGTATTATGCTAAACAATTTGCATGAACTATTAACTTTATCCTTATTCCTACAACAGATTTCATGCACTCTCCATTTCACAGATGAGAAAACTAAGGATTTAGATGAGAAAACTAAGGATTTAGACCTACGAAAGGTCACAGAACGTGTAAACAGCACCGTCAGGCGTCAAAGCCATGTTTGTCCGGCAACAAGGCTCAAGCCCTTTGACCTCACTGCCCGTCGCGAGAGAAGCCACCTGGGAAGACACCATCCAACTGACACACTTCATTCATTCAATCCACCATTCATTCAATCAATGAATTTAGATTTGGTGAGTATGCTGGAGTGGAATGGGAAGGAGGAGATGCATTTTGATGAGGAAGGCAGATTAAGAAGGGTCTTAGAGGCCATGGCAAGGAGTTTGTATTTTACTGTAACCTTTTGAGGATTCAAGGTAGGAGAGTGTTAAAACCTATAAATTAAGTATTTTAACACTGTAGACAATGTGCCAAGAGTTAAGGACTACAATTAATCGGATATTGTCCTTTAAAACAAACTCCTCAATCCCTTTTAAAAGTCACTCAAGGGGCACCTGGGTGGCTCAGTGGTTAAGCCGCTGCCTTCGGCTCAGGTCATGATCTCAGGGTCCTGGGATCGAGCCCCGCATCGGGCTCTCTGCTCAGCGGGGAGCCTGCTTCCTCCTCTCTCTCTCTGCCTGCCTCTCTGCCTACTTGTGGTCTCTGTCTGTCAAATAAATAAATAAATAATCTTTAAGAAAAAAATAAAAATAAAAATAAAAGTCACTCAAGGGGCACTTGGGTGGCTCAGTGGGTAAAGGCCTCTGCTTTTGGCTCGTGTCATGGTCCTGGAGTCCTGGGATGGAGGCCCCCATCGGGCTCCCTGCTCAGCGGGGAGCCTGCTTCCCACCCCACTGCCTGCCTCTCTGCCTACCTGTGATCTCTGTTTGTCAAATAAATAAACAAAATGTATTTTTTTAAAAAGTCACTCAAAAAAATAAAGTCACTTGATTGTTGGCTCAGTTGGTTAAGTATCTGCCTTTGGCTCAGGTCATGATCCCTGGGTCCTGAGATCAAGATCGAGCCCCACATCAGGCTCCCTGTTCAGCAAGGACTCTGCTTCTCCCTCTCCCTTTGCCTGCTGTTCCCCCTGCTTGTGGTCTCTCTCTCTCTCTGCCAAATAAATAATTAAATAAATAAAATCTTTAGGGGGAAAAAAAAAGTCCCTCATTCAGAAACCTTATCTAATCACCCTATATAAAATAGCACATGCACAGATGCACACACACATCTGTCACTATTTTCAAAAAACTTACATCCACCTGGTATACTTGTATATAGTGTCTCTCTTTCTCTACTCTTAGAATATAAATTCCATAAAAGCAGGGACTTGTGTTCACTGCTTTACTCATTACCACCTAGAATACTGCCTGGCACATAGCAGTCAATAAATATTGAATGAATAAGTAAGAAAGGTACATTATACCTCCCCTAAAATACAGTCTACATTTGTCCAGGCTTGTTCCTCTCCTCAATGCTGTATGAATGCTGGTTTCTATTCTCACCACTCTACTGGAAACAACTTTTCTAAGGTCACCAGTAAAATCCCAGTTGCAAGCTGTTTTTCTGGTGGCAGACCTCTCTGCTACATACAGCTGACATCAGGGATTTCTCCTCTCTGGGAAATGCCACGCTATGGGCTCCCATGACACTTCTCTCTCCTGATTCTGTTCCTTCTCTGTCTCCTTAATGGTCTCTTTTCCCACCACTTCTGTCCCTTAAATGATGTAGTTCCTCTGGGTGTAGTACTGGGCCTGCTACTTTTTTCATACTATAGTCCGGGTGTTCTCAACCTCTCTCATGGTTTCTACCACTCTCTATAGGCTGGTCACTCTCAAATCTATAGGTTTAGTCTCAACCTTCAGAGTGCCCGGATGGAGTTCTGAATTTGTTGGGATGGGCATTTCCTCCTGGATGTCCCCCTGCATGGCCCTATGACTCAGCAGATTCAAGATGGAAATCGCCATCTTCTCCTTAAACCTCCCCTCCTCGCCCTTCTCCTCCTAAGAGCTCTTGAGGCAGAGATGACTAAGAGCACCATTGTCCCCTGGAAACTCCAACACTCCTCTGCAGGGGAGGGCAGAGACCTGTTCTCAGGCTGGGAGGATTTGTAGCAAAGCACACACCCTCACTACTCTACCAGAGGGCTTACACTGTCAGCTTCCAGGACCGTCTGTACCCAATAGCTCTGTTCCAAAGCCTCACCCGGCTGTCTGTTGGGTATCTCAACTGCAAGATGTACAGAAGTGACCTTATCCACCCACCCCCTTCTAAATTTGTGTTTCACCACATCTACAGCTGGAACCACCATCTACCCTCAGCCTTCCAGGCTAGACATTTGAAAGCCATTTAAAAATATATATTTTATTTATTTATTTGACAGACAGAGATCACAAGTAGGAAGAGAGGCAGGCAGAGAGAGAGGAAGGGAAGCAGGTTCCCCGCTGAGCACAGAGGCTGATGCGGGGCTCGATCCCAGGACCCTGAGATCATGACCTGAGCCGAAGGCAGAGGCTTTAATCCACTGAGCTACCCAGGCACCCCTGAAAGCCATTCTTGATTCCCCTTTTCTCTCCTACCACATCTCATTAAACACAGTGATTTTCATTCCCAAATGTTTCTCGATTCCATCCTCTCCTCAAAATCCCTGCCATGATCTTTCTTGGGCTCTTAAATGATGTCCACTCTCTCAGACTTTCCAGCGGCAAACTTCTCTAACAACTGTAGAGACCTCTCTTGGGGGGACAACTTTTAGGCAGAACACGGCGGGCAAGACGATCTAGCAAGAGTTTTGTTTTCAGAGCTTCTTTTTCTGTCAAATGATTTATACTTTTTTTTCCATCTTGACATAAAGTTTCCTTTTTTTTCTTTTTAAAGCTTTTATTTATTTATTTGAGAGAGAGAGGATGAGCAAGGGGAGGGAGAGGGAGAAGCAGACTCCCCACTGAGCAGGGAGCCCGATGCGGGGCTCTACACTATTTCTTTTCTCTGTGCCTCTGCCTGAGCCAGTCCCTCCACTTGTACACCCACACACTCTTAAGACTCAGGCCACCACCTTAGGAAACCTCCCTGCCATCTGTCCCCCAAGGCTGGTGTGGTGCTCCTCGTCAGTCCTTCCCTAACACAGTCAGCTTCTCTGTCCCCATGTTTGCATCAGTCTCTCCTGCTAGCCCGTGAACTTCTTTGGGGCAAGAACTGGGGTTTTTGTTTTTGTTTGTTTATTTTTTAGTGAGTCCAATAGCCTCTCCCTAGCACACAACAGACCCTCGACTAAGCTGTAGTTGACTGAGTAAGGGAATGAATGAATATGGACCAGGAAGAGAGGGCTAACTGCACTGGAGGGCCAAAGGAGGCTTCAGAGAGGGACCATTTAATCTAGCTCTTGAAGGATGAGATGGAAGGAATTTGCCAGGGGGAGAATGAGTGGAAGAACACTCCCGGAGAGACAACAGCAGGTATAAAGGCACTGGGGTTCTGACAGAATCTGCAGTAGTGGAGGAAATGGAAGTATGGCTTGCGTGGAGGGTAAATGAAGGAGAGCCAAGGGAAAAAGCAGTGCTCACAGGGTACTTCCCCTTTGCTTCAATCTTGACCAAGACACCCTGAAATTGATAAACACATCCACGGCTACTTCCAGTGGTATCGTGAGAGGGCCTATTCTTCTACCTTAAAAACAGAAAGCAGGTCATCTGAGCACAGGTGCAAAACCAGCCACGTAGAACACAGAACCACCATGTTCAAACCAGCATGACCTGCAGCCATACAGAACCACTGGGTTCAAACCAGCGTGACCGCCCTGCAGCCCTCAAGGAACATACTCTCGAGAGAAGTTGTTGTGTACGTAACCAAGAATCAGAGAAACTGCCACCACAGAGAGCAGGCTTGATCAGCAAATCAAATATTGGAAGACCACTCAGGGGAACAGAGATGCCTAAGACAGGTTGGCTGATTTAGAGTCACCCATGGGCCTAGATTCCTCCCTGCCCGGTAAGAGGTCCCGCTGACCTGGAATGAGGGAATACTAGTTACGGTAACATCAACAGGAAAAATCAAACGGGAGACATAGTATTATTATTATTTTTTAAAAGATTTATTTATTTATTGGACAGAGATCACAAGTAGGCAGAGAGGCAGGCAGAGAGAGGTGGAAGCAGGCTCCCCAGTGAGCAGAGAGCTCGATGCGAGGCTCGATCTCAGGACCCCAAGATCATGACCTGAGCCGAAGGCAGAGGCTTTAAACCCACTGAGCCACCCAGGCGCCCCGAGACATAGTATTATTAACATAAGTGAATGCTTTATATGCTTTCTCTTTTGTTGTTGTTGTTTTGTTTTCTCATTCAAAGGACAGCCTCATGAGTCAGGTTATTACTGTCCCCATTTTACAGAAAAAGAAACTGAGGCTCGGTGAGTTAACAGAAACCACTGGCAATGGAACCCAGGTCTCTGGCTGTGAAAACAATGTCTTTTCTACTTCACCGCAGAAAAGGCTTCACTCTGTGCCTGAGCGATGAAGGAGGGAGAACCCTCTGTGTGGTGGGGAAACGGGCACATTCAATTCCGGTGTTAATGGGAAACACCAACTCCTGAGGGAGCACTCACCTCTCAGCCTTATTATCCTCAGGCTCCTGTTAGGATAGTTTCTATGCAGATGATTATCAGAGATCCAATCTTGTCCTCTCTCAAGTGCCAATACTCCTTTCAAAAGATACTTCCCTAATCACCTAAAAGAATCACAGCTCCCTTAGCGCCGGTCAGTTCCTCTTTTTACTTTCTGGTCTTAATGGGGCAAGATACAGGTAAGTCTTTCTCAGTCTGTTTTCTCCTCAAAGAAAGGGAGTTATACTTGTCGAATAAGTTGATAGCTCAATCAGTAATACTTGTGTCAAGAACAGCAAAATAAATAAATATCATGCTCTTGAAATAGTCCTTGAGGGCGCCTGGGTGGGTTAGTCCATTAGGCAGCTGCCTTGGGCTCAGGTCATGATCCCAGGGTCCTAGGATGAAATCCCGCATCAGGCTTCTTGCTCAGCAGGGAGCCTGCTTCTCCCTCTGCCTCTGCCGCTCCTGCCTGTGCTCTTTCACTCTCTCCCTGACAAATAAATAAAATCTTAAAAAACAAACAAACAAAAAGAAATAGCACTTGATTCATTCAACTCTTTAGTGAGTCCCTACTCTGCCGCAGTGACTGTGTTTGGTGCTGGGTGTGCTGGGTGTCCTAAGACGGACAGACAGACCCCAACCTACACAAGGAGGCCCGTCTAGCAGGTGTGATGTTATTCAAAAAAAAATTCCATGAGGGAAGCTCTGAATCTATCAGCAGCTAGAGGACGAGCCAAGGACTCAAAACAAAAATTCTACTGAGGAAGAAGAAACACCTACAGATACATAAAAAAGATGATCGATCGTAGCAGTAATCCGGGAAATGCAAATTAAAGCCACAATGAAATGCTATTTCGAGCCCAGCGGAGTCAGTACCTGATGGGAATGGTAGGCTGGCAAACCTGAGGTGACGGGACGGTGAACGTGAGCAGGCACCGAAGGAGCATGGGGAGAGCAGGCACTCGGTCACTATTTTGCCAACCCCAACACAGGAAAGCTACAGTGGAGACGGAAACAGGAAGCTCGAGGGCTACGTACAACTGGCTGCCATGTTTTGTTTGCCCTCACTGAGTTTACAACATCAACATTTGCCAAGAGGAAAAATCAGAGAATTTCACAACTTCTCTCCAAAAATGGTAAAATCTGGCAGGTCTTGGGCCAGTCTCCACCGGACATGTGCCGGAGCTGAGTAGCAGCAGAAGTCTGCCTTCTCACCGCATCCCCACGAGTCCCCCAGCCTCTGGCACTGGGGCTGCTGGGCCCACTTCAGTTACTTTGAGCTCTGAAAGCACTGAAGTGTGCTCCCCCTTGACTGGAGATTTAATGGAATACACTCTCGGGTACAGAATCCAGAGACTGGGATTACCAATTCTGCAATGGGGCCAGGAATTGGAGCCAGAGACAACTTCTTCAGCGAGATATTTACTTACTATTATCCCAAATCCTTACAACTTTGTAGGAAACCAAGGCTCAGAGAAGTGAAAAAATTGCTCAATGAATTGCAAAGCTGGGATGCAAACTCAGGAATCTGATTTAGGGTTTAAACACTGTTAGGAGCTGTGCAAGAATTACATCATTTAATTCTCACTTCAACTCTGTAAGATGGGGACAATCACGATCTTCATTTGACTTAAGAGAAAATGAAGCCACAGAAGGGCAATGACTTGTCAAAGGTCACAGAGCTAGTAAGAAGAATGGGGCTGAGCCACAAGGCCTCCCTGTAGAGCCCGAATCTCAGGGCTACATGAGCAGGTTTCTGGAGCTTCGGGGGATCACGTCCCTGCCTCCCGAGTCTCACCAGTTCAGTCTTCAGGATCACCACTGCTCACAGGTCAGTGCCTGCCTTTCAAGACAGAAACACTTTGTGTTTGCCTTTACTGCTAAAAGGGGACACCGCATACCAACCTTCAGCGGGCCGTCTGCCGTAACACACCACGGAGCACTTTCCATATCGGCATCGGTCCACCTCAGTGGAAATACGGTGAATTATTTAACTTAGCTCCTTATAAGCACTTAGGTTGTCTCCCGTTTCTTCTTCTTTTATTAAATGAGATAGTAAACACCCTGTTCACCTGAATTTGTGTACACTTGAACATTTATTTCTGTAGGATAATTCCAAGCAGAATTATGGGGTCAAGGTCATGCCTATATAAGATTTTAGTAGATGTTGTCAAGTTTCCCCCCAGAAAGGCTATTGACGTACATTCATTCCCACCAACAACGTATGAGAGCCTGCTTCCCACGCTCCTGTCTCCACCGGATATCGCTCTCCGTTGCTTTCTCTGCACCACACTCAAGCTGCCTCCCTACGGCTGCCTTGTCATTTTTGTAATCAGTTCAGTTTCACCAGTATGATTACAACTATAAAAGGAGCAAAACAGAATCATCTATGTGTAGTGAAACGGGGGAGGGGTGCAGGAAACACACCAGAACAAGGGCGGCGACTGGATTACATGGATCTGAACGGATTAGACTTTTTTCCCCAGTATTTTCCAAATGTTCTTACATGAGGTGTGCTTAGATGACAATAGGGGGAAAACTTCTCCCTTGCTTCCCCCTTATTAATTTTTTAAAGAAAAGAGGCCCAGAGTGTGTCTTAGGGATGGCATGGAGGAGAAGAGCTAGGGACTGCTCCCTGTGAGCAGGATTTTGTGGAAGAAGTGTCATCCCCTCGCCTCAAGTGGATAGGATGGGTAGTGACCATGGTGAAGAAGAAAAGGAAGTGGCTGGAGCTATACTCAGGGCCTGAGGCAAGAGGAAAGAGATTAGGAAAAGCCTAGAGTTCAACAGTCACTCAATGTTAAATCACACTTAACATTATTCACCTAAATTGCCCAAGCCTGATGTCAGTGGCCTGTCCTAGATTCTTACCCAACCCCCGCCCCAGCCACCAGATCCTGCTGACTCTATCTTCCTAGACTCTCTCCAAATCTACTTGCTTCTACCATCTCCTTGAGTTGAGGCTCTTATCCTCTCTCACCTGGATCACCAAAATAACCTCTCAACAACCACCACCTTGGCCCCCAGCCCCATTCATTTCCCATAGAGCTGTCATTTCAGAGCATTTCTAACATGCAAATCTGATTTTGGGTAAAACCCTTCCCACAGCCTCCTATGGCCTGCAGCCCCGATTCTTCGTCAGGGCTACACATTAGAATCACCTAGGGAGTTTTTCAGATGATCCCAAGGAACCAAGTCCCCATATGCTGACTCAGACTAAACTGGTTTGGGGTGGGCCCAGATTTTTAGTTTTTTTGTTTGTTTTAAAGATTTTGTTTATTTATTTGACATAAAGAGAGATCACAAGCAGGCAGAAAGGCAGAGGGAGAGGGAGAAGCAGGCTCCCTGCCAAGCAGAGGGCCCGATGCGGGGCTTGATGACCTGAGCTGAAGGCAGAGGGTTTAACCCACTGAGTCACCCAGGCGCCCCAGATTTTTAGTTTTTAAAACCTCCCCCCCAGGTGATTCTAACGTGCAGCCAGGGTTGAGAACCACCGGGATCCATGGTATAGATCACAGCTTCCTTCCCATGGTTTTCAGGGACTCCATGTCACTCAATCTTTCAGCAAATTTTTTTTTTTTTTTAAGGATTTTATTTATGGGGCATCTGGATGGCTCAGTCGGTTAAGCATCTGCCTTTAGCTCAGGTCATGATCCCAGGGTCCGGGAACTGAGCCCCATATCTGGCTCCCTGGTTGGTGGGGAGCCTGCTTCTCCCTCCCCCTCTGCTGCTCCCCCTGCTTGTGCGCTCTTGCTCACTCTCTCAAATAAATAAATAAAATATATATAAAGAAGATTTTATTTATTTATTTGTCAGAGAGCACAGAAAGAGAGGGAGTGGCAGGCAGAGGGAGAAGCAGACTCCGCCCCTGAGCAAGGAGCCCCATGTGGGACTCGATCAGACTCTGGGATCATGACCTGAGCCAAAAGCAGACACTTAACTGACTGAGCCACCCAGGCAGCCCTCAGCAAATATTTATTAAACACCTGCCATGTACCAGAGAATCTGCTGGCACAGACGCTAAGCGAAGAATAACACTTAGGCCTATGGTTTATCAAGGGCAATCCAGATCTTAGTATTCTGAGCCTTACTTCTGCCTCCTCTTACCTCCCACTCTGTTCTATGATCATGACCTGACACTTGCCCTTCTGCGGCCTATGAACATGCCATTGTCTCAACCCAAATTCCATCCCTCAGCCTCCTGGCCTACTTAAGACTCAGCTTGAGAACCACTTTCTCTGAAAAGGCTTGACCTAACCCCAGCCCTGGATCTCCCCTGATGATCATCACACTTGCCACTGTACCTACTGTCATCATTGTCCATTTCGCTGTCTGGTGCCCTCACTATCCTGAGAGCTCCTTGGGGACAGGGAGAGTGACTAAACCATCTCCCCATCCCCCGTGGAGGTGCCAGCTCTTGGGTCTGTAAAAGAGGTACTCACACGGGGGCAATAAATGGTATGAGCAAGGGATGAGCAAAATGGAAATGAGTTAGAGGAGAACTGCAGCCTCAGAAGCTTCGTGAAGCCAATTTCAATTTCGAGATGGGAGTTTCAAAAACAGGCAGCCCTGTGACCACCAGGGAGGCAGGGAGATAAACACAGTATTACAACTGAGAAAAACAGGCGCACCTGGGTGGCTCAGTCGGTTAAGCATCTGCCTTTGGCTCTGATCATGATTCCAGGGTCCTGGAATTGAGAGCTCCCTGCTCTGTGGGGAGTCTGCTTCTTCCTCTCCCACTCCCCTTGCTTGTGCTCTCTCTCTCAAATAAATAAATTGCTAAAACAACAACAACAACAACAGAGTAGAGCAGTGGTAGCAACCTGTTGCCTTCCTTCTTGCATGGTGAAGTCTGTGTTCTAACTTGTACACTTATTATGTGACTTTGGGTTAGGTCTCCCCTACTATATGCAGGGCTGGTGGCAGGAGTACAAACGGAGGCCCATACTCCATATGTCCAAAGAGCTAAAAATTATAAACTAACAAACCATTGCGTATAGCTTCTATTCTATTCTCCTACTTTAATAAATTTACCTTCATAATGACCTGGAAGACTGGGTTTAAATCTGGACTTCTCAGAGTTGTTGGGATTATGATGGCGCAAAGAAAATTAGTCCCTAACCTAGCCACTTCTCTTCCCACCCGTGGTAGGCAGGATAACGTCCCCTTTGCCCAAGGTATCCACAGCCAAAGCCCTGAGGACTATGAATCTGTTATTTCACACAGCAAAGAGGAATTAAGATTGCTAATCACCCAACCTGGAGATAGGGAGATGATCCTGGATTATCTGGGTGGGCCCAATGCCATCACAAGGATCCTAACAAGGGAGAGAGCTGAGGCAAAAGAAATCACTGGAAAAGGCAAGTAAACGGACTCTTCTATAGAGCCTCCGGGAAGGGGCAGAGCTCTGCCAGCACCTGGATGACAGCCCACTGAGCCCCACTTCAGACTTCTGACCTCCAGAAATGTGGATACCTCTGTGATAATTTTTTACAGTAACGCTGGGAAACTAGTACACTGCCTGAGGCTCTGCCCTGCATGAGGGCCTCAGGCTCACCTGTGGGGCCATTTCAGCCACAAAACCAAAGTCACACTCCCCCAAACAACTGCCCCTTTGGTACCCCTTGGGCCCGGGGGGACACATACTAGCATTCTTGGGAGGAAAGACACACAGAAGAGACTCTGGAAGAGGGCTGAGGCTATTTGAGCAAGGAAAGGTGGCGTTTTGGCACTTAGAGTAAGGTCTGGGCTCTGGGTTGGCACAATTTCTGGACCACTTGGCTTTCTCACCCTGTAGGGAGGTACACAGCTCCTAAAGGGGGTCCAGGGAAGGACCCTGCAACGCACAGAGCCCAAGATCTCATACACAGCACTGTCATGGGTCAAATGGCTTTGCCTCCCCAAGCCTCATCTGTAAAGCCAACCATTCAGATCATTACCCAGTACCTCCTCTGTGCCACGTGTTACGCTTAGTGACAGCTGAATGGTAGGTAAAGCAGCTAGCCGATACGGAGGAATCCCTTGATAACATTAATTTACTTCCCCTCCTGCTTAATCTCAACTGAGTCAGTGGGCTTGCAAATTAGAAATAGAAACCCCATGCTCAAACTTTTCAGGGGACTTCATCTGCTCCTGGGAGGAACCTAAAATCCTTTGCAAGGCCCTGCAAACCCAATGTGCCCTCCCCACTCCGCCTCCTCCTGTGCTCCTCTGCACAGACCTTGGGAGTCCCCAACTGCACCAAGGGCCTTCCCTGCTCCTGCCTGGCCTTCCCTTGCTGTTCCTTCTGTCTGCAAGGTTGTGTCTTCCACACATACCACCTCTCTACCACCAATCTCTTTTAGGGCTTAGTTTAAATACCATTCTCTTGAGGAAGCCCTTCTGTTTCCCCCACCCCACTAACTAGAGCAGCTTTACCTGCTATCTTCTCTTCCAGGTCCAGGGAGCCCTCTCTGGCCCTTACCATGATGACCATCATATAACCATCTGGGTGACTTTTTATGGTTAATAGAAGATGAATCTATTTTTGTTAACTTTTCATTTTTTTCAAGACAGAGTCCCAAATGTATTATTTTTCTTTTTTTACTGTGGCAAAATAGACACAACATGAAATTAACCATTTTCACCATTTTTAAGGGTCCAGTTCAGTGGCATTAAGTACATTCATGGTCAAGGGACCAGCCCCTCTTTCCCACCATCCCAAACTGAAACTCAACCCCATTGTCTCCTCCCCTTAGTTCCTGGGGACCACTGTCCTACTGTCTCTGTGAATCTGACTAGGGACCTCATATACGTGGAATCATACAATACTTGTCCTTTTGTCACCAGCTTATTTCACATGGCACAACGCCTTCAACGTTCCTCCAACTTGTAACGTGTCAGAATTTTGCTTTATCTTATTTTCTCGCTCCCTCTTAAGGCTGAATACTGTTCTGTCGCTGTGGATGTGCAACATGTGTTTATATACTCATCCGTCGATGGGTACTTGGGCTGCTACCACCTGTTAACGATTGTGGCTAGTGCTGCCATGAACATGGGCGTGAAGAGTTCTGTTCCCTTGCTTTCAATTTTTCTGTGTCTATATGTGGACGTAGAATTGCTAGATCAAATGGTAATTCTATGATTAATATAGGTTGTTTTTTATCTGTTCTTCTACTCTCCTGGCTCCCTTCCTCCGCCATAGCCTTTAGCCCCGTGAGGGGAGGAACCATGTCTGTCTTCTGGGACCAGCATGAGCCGGTGCTTCAATCAGTGTTTGTTCAGTGAATGAACAGAAGGCAACTTAGCTGATTTGGGGGCAGGGGAAGCCTGAAGCAGATGGAAACAGAAGATAAGGGGCAGCGGTCCCTGACAGGTTTTCTGTCCCAGAGGGCGCCACACCAAAGACGGTGCCCACAAGCGGGTCCGTTTTGTTCCAGGTTTTTTTTGTTTTTTGTTTTTTTTTTAAAGTTTCCATGCCTTTTTGTGGGGCTCACCCTCCCTCTGGTCTTAAAGCTTTTAGAAGGAATCATATAAAAGGGAGTTCAAGTATCTTTGCCTCTCTTTTCTTCTTGAGGCAACAGGGCATAATGTGAAAGCTGTTTTTTGAGTCAGAGAAATGAGCTTAGAATTCAGGCTCCCCTGCTTCCTGGTAGTGACTCTGAGCCCGTCTTTCGTCATCTGTAAAATGGGAATATTATACAATTCATAGTGCAATTTTAAAGATTATCTCAAATATGTAAACAGCCTGGAACAAAGGAGGTGCTGTCAATGCTGGTTCTCCCTTATCTCCTTTTCTAAGAGCCACTACACACATCATGTGTGCTCAGCTGGCCGGCATGATAAGCCCTGTTTGAAAGCCTTTATGGTTTTGATCACCATGAGGCAACTTCTAAAACAGAGACCAAAGGAACGTACTCCGGCACAGAGGAGCTCATTATACACCCTGCGTTCTCTCCACGGAGGCCGAGCCCACAATTAGAGGTGGACTATTCTCAGGTCAAAAACGTTAGGCGCGTTGACAAACACTGAACACATCCGAAATGATGACAAAACACCTCTCAAGGATGCGCCATGCTGGACTTTGCATGGCACTTCCTCATAGGTTCTCTCTTTCAAGCCCGGCAGGAAGCAGACGGAGAGCTGGAGGGGTTGTCTCAGGTTACAAAGGCTGCATACAGCAGTGGGGTATAATGAAAAGCATTCAAAAGATCTGGGTTCAAATTCCGACTCTGCCCTTCATTCATGCTGTGATTTTAGGCAAGATCAAGTAAATGAGACCCAGCTCAGAAATGATCATTACTGAGGCATATGACTTTCAGTCATTTGTCCTACAATGCATGGTGTTTTGCTTCTTTGAGAGACAGGAAGGAAAAACTGAATACACAGGGGGAAAGGACAGCAAGTTCTACTCAGAGTATGTTTGAAGACCATCACCTGTGAAATGCAGATTCTCAACACCGCCGCAAATCTACTGAATCAGAATCCTTGGGAGGTCCAGGATCCATGTTTTCATAAGCTCTAGGAAATTTGCAAGCCTGCTAATGGTGTGAGAAGCGCTTTGCTATGCACAATGCATAAAAAATGAATTTATTTTGTATTCTGGTAACTCCCAACTTTATACTAACTTCCTCCACTTGTAACTGCTTACCTGACATCTTCATATAGACATCTCAAATATAATGTGTCTAAAACCAAACTCTTGATTTCTCTCTTTACACCTGCTCCTTTTGTAGGCCTTCACTGGGAACCGGCTCGGCAGTCACCCAACTATTTAAACCAAGAACCTAGGTGCCAATCTTGATGTCATCCTCTCTCCAGGGTCCCTTTATCCAATCTGATTCATCAACAAATCCTGTCAATCATCTTCAGGTAGATGCAGAATGAAACATCTAGAATCCTTCCCTACTCACCACAGCTGCACCACTACCAAGCTGAAGTCCCTCACACTCGCTGAAGGGTCTCCAATCCATCCTCTGCCCTCAGAGCCTGTGGTCCTCACTGCTAATCTTGGAAAAACATGCATGACGACTCTGTAAGTCTAAAATTATTCCAAAATAAAAAGTTAACGGGGTGCCTGGCAGACTCAGATAAAAGAGCACACGGCTCTTGGTTTCGGGCTATGAGTTCAAGGTCCCCCTTGGGGGAAGAGCTTGCTAAAA
This sequence comes from Neogale vison, assembly GCF_020171115.1. Taxonomy (NCBI): domain Eukaryota; kingdom Metazoa; phylum Chordata; class Mammalia; order Carnivora; family Mustelidae; genus Neogale; species Neogale vison. The sequence goes on along the minus strand of NC_058092.1, from coordinate 17,467,577 downwards.
TAAATAAACTTAAAACAATAATAAAAAGTTAAAGAGGGACGCCTGGGTGGCTCAGTTGGTTGGACGACTGCCTTCGGCTCAGGGCGTGATCCTGGAGTCCCGGGATTGAGTCCCACATCAGGCTCCCAGCTCCGTGGGGAGTCTGCTTCGCTCTCTGACCTTCTCCTCGCTCGTGCTCTCTCTCACTGTCTCTCTCTCTCAAATAAATAAATAAAATCTTTAAAAAAAAAAAAAAAAGTTAAAGAAAAAAGGTAGCTGATGAAACGCCACAGCAGGGGTACCTACTTCAGACTCCTTCAATCCCCTTTCCAGACCCACCCTCTGCCACCCTTCCGCCACACAACAAATCCAAAGTCTTGTCTTTTCTATTTTTTTTTTTTTTTTAGATTTTATTTATTTACTTGACAGGCAGCACAAGCAGGAGGAGCGGCAGGCAGAGGCAGAGGGAGAAGTAGGTTCCCTGCTGAGCAGGGAGCCTGCCATAGTGCTCCATCCCAGGATCCCGGCATCGTGACCTGAGCTGAAGGCGGACGCTTAACTGACTGAGTCACCCCAGTGCCCTCTGAAGTCTTTTCAACCACAGCCTCTTTTCCTTCCTTTCTCTCACTCTCTTGCTGTGCTTAGCATATTGGCCTTCTTGCTGTTTCTCAAAGCAGCCAAGTCCTTTCTCATGTCAAGATCTCTGTTAGTTACCCAATCGAGAATCAGCGCTGCCCTTGGATATTCACAAGGCTGCCTCTTTCACGTCCTTCTTCTGCTGGAATGTAACTCCCCTAACTTCCAAACACCTTCCATCATTCTCTACCGAGTTACATTTCATACCACTGCATTGTTGTTTGATGGTATACATTTGTTTACTAAATGTAAGCTCCACAAGAGTATGTACACCCAGAGATTAAACAGTACCTGAAACATAGCAGCCTCTGAGAAACATTTGTGAGACGAGTAACGAGACTGATGCTATCTGCTCCGTTCTATTTGATTGAATTTGATTCTAAACAAAGGCTGTTAAGAAGTTGCTGATGCAGGGCGCCTGGGTGGCTCAGTCTGTTAACTGTCTGCCTTTGGCTCAGGTCATGATCTGGGGGTTCTGGGATGGAGCCCTGCATAAGGTTCCCTGCTCAGCAGGGAGTCTGCTTCTCCCTCTCCCCTCTCCTCCTCCCCTTTATTCGTGTGTGCCTGTTCTCTCAAATACATACATACATACATACATACATACACACGTACACACATAAAATCTTTTAAAAAATGTTTACCTTAAAAAAAAAGTTGCTGATACTTGTTGGGGACCTACTATATGGCAGACACTATACAGGAATGGTCTTATTTAGTTCTCAATGATCTTGTGCAACAGTATTTTCTCCATTTTTTTGGACAAGGAAACTGAAGCTCAAAGAGGTCAATGCGTAAGCTCAAGTTCAACAGTACATGGCAGGTCTGAATTTAAGGTCCCTTTATCTTAGTTCTAACTGCTATTACAGCCCAGTAGGAGTCAGTCTTGGCAGAAGCCACCAGTCTGTACAATTATGTGTCTCTAGTTTAGATGAATGAGGCATATTTAAGATTTCAGATGGTCTAGACACCTTTTATACTTTTTACCTGGAGACCCTCCTTGGATCTTACTCTAATATGTCAACTTCTCTCTTAAAATATAAACCCTCAAACTGACTCGTCTTCCAAATATTCTCTAATCAGTGGCTAATGCTTTGAAAGACTGGACCAGGGTACTAGGTTAGTGTGTCTCAAGCTAAGCTCCCTGGCCTGTAACTGCTTTTCAGAACTACACTCGATGACTTCATTTGTTGTTTCCACTTTGATAAAAGTGGAATATATTTTTCTCCACAGAGAAAAATATAGCCTTCAAAGTTATAGACCAAAGCCTATCATATCTATAGAGAACTCCTGATATTCTGGAGGCATAGAAGACTTTTGAGAATTCTCCAAATGTATACTTCTACATAACTGCCTCCAAAACATGAAATAAAGTGTACTGGGAAAAAGGACCATCAGATAACTGCTGATCATGTAAATCCAGGGCTACGGTGCTTTGTAAAGCTAGGAAACTCTCCAACTTTCGCTTGACCTGTTCCATCTCCTCAGATGTGTGATTTTTACATTGGATTAAAATTTTTTTTGAAGATTTTGTTAATTTATTTGATAGTGAGAGACACAGCAAGAGCGGAACACAAGCAGAGGGAGTGGGAGAGGGAGAGGTAGGCTTCCTGCAGAGCAGGGAGCCCCATGCAGAGCTTGATCCCAGGACCCTGGGATCATGACCTGAGCCAAAGGCAGCTGCTTAACAACTGAGCCACCTAGGCACCCCTACACTGGATGAAGATCTTGAAAACAAATGGCTTTCCCTCTTTGCTGCAGGGTACACAGCGCTGCCTACACAGAGGCTGAGCCACATCGCAACCCAGCTCTGCAGAATCTGAACTTCACTCTTCATCACCAATTGGTTTCTACGTCAGAAACCATTTTCCTGGGGCGCCTGAGTGGCTCAGTGGGTTAAAGCCTCTGCCTTCAGCTCAGGTCATGATCTCAGGGTCCCGGGATCGAGCCCCGCGTCAGGCTCTCTGCTCAGCAGGGAGCCTGCCTCCCGCGCCTGCCTCTCTGCCTACTTGTGATTTCTGTCAAATAAATAAATAAAATCTTAAAAAAAAAAAAAGAAAAAGAAAAAGAAACCATTTTCCTGAGACCGCAGCATTTTCTGTTCACCTCCATCACCCTCAACAGCAAATAACTTTAATGAAAAACACCCCGTAGGAGATCTCAGCAAAATTACAAATTAGAATTTGCTATCGACTTTCAGGGTTACTTGTAAACAGCAGTACTTGTGAATAAAATTTGCTGACACCACGTATCACTCAGCTGTCCCCACTTACCATCCCCGCTCCAACTGCAATTCAGGCTTCATCATCTTCCATCAGCAGTGTGACAAAATACTCTGCTTCTGCCCAGTCTCTTTTTGTTTTTTAAGATTTTATTTATTTGACAGAGAGAGAGCAAAAAAGCACAAGCAGCAGGAGTGGCAGAGGGAGATGGAGAAGCAAACTTCCTGCTGAGCAGGGAGCTTGACATGGGGTTTGATCTCAGGAACCCAGGAACATGACCTGAGCTGAAGTCAGACACCTAACCGACTGAGCCACCCGGGAGCCCCTGCTTCTGCCCACTTTCGATGCACCCTATACAATGCTGCCAGCGTGAGATTCTAAACACAGAGATAACATATAATGACCATTCATGCCATAATAACTTTTTTAAAAAAAGATTTACTTATTTGTTGGACAGAGAGAGCGAGCGAGCGCACAAGCTGAGTGAGCAGCAGAGGGAGAGGGAGAAGCAAACTTCCTGCTGAGCAGGGAGTCTGATGGGGCTGGAACCCAGGACCCCAGGATCATGATCTGAGCTGAAGGCAGATGCTTAAGTGACTGAGCCTCCCAGGCACCCCATGGCATAATAGCTTCTTATATTATTTTTATTTCTCATAGTAACCAAGTCAGATAGGAATAATCATCCCCATTTACCAGACAAAGAAGAAACTGAATTCAGGGAAATTAAGAAACCCACCAAGATTAGATTATTAAGAGCCAGATCTCTGTGGGCCCATAGCCCATGTCCCCCTCATTACGGCTGTCTTCCGAAGCCTTCCTGTCATGCCCGCAACACGTCTCTCCGCTCCAGACATGCCAGTAACAGCTTCCTTTGTCTTGCATCCTTAGTTCACAGAACAGCCTAAGCAAACCTCTGGCCCACCACACGTAAGTCTTCTGATCTGCTGTAACTGCAAGCGTGGGGTGGGCTCTGCGGTGGCATACAGGATTTCTGATGGCGCACGGACAGACTGCTCATTAACACTGAATCACAAGGTGAGGACGTCATTCCAATGCTCTCTCAATCCCGGACTACAAGCCGGAAGCTGCAGGGGGTGGTAGTGACGGGCGGTGCTTGAGAACAGGGCCTCTGGAGCTAGGCCGCCTAGGTTCGACCCCTGCTGTGCGCATGGCCAGTGGGAGGTATTCCTAACACACAACAGAGGACAGATGCCTTCCAGGCTTACAAACTTAAACCCTAAGGAGAACACCATCCAGCTTGTGGTTCTCAAAGAATGGCTCTTGAATCAGTAGCTTCAGCATCACTTGGGAATTTGTTAGAAATGCAAATTCTCAGAGGCGCCGGGATGGCTCAGTTGGTTGGGCGTCTGCCTTCAGCTTGGGTTATGATCTCAGGGTACCGGGTTTGAGCCCCACGTCAGGCTCCCCGCTCGGTGGGGAGTCTGCTTCTCCCTCCCCACTGCTCGTGTGCTCGCTCTCTCTCCCCTTTCAAATAAATAAATAAAATCTTTAAAAAGAGGCAAATTCTCAGACATCACCCAGATGTACTAAATCAGACTCAGGGTGAGGCCCCAGCAGTGTAGGTTTGACAAATCTTATGGGAGACTCTGATGCACTCTTAATTTTGATCATCACTGATCCAGAGGACAAAGATAAAGAGCAGGACTAGAGACAACCAAGAAAGAATTAGAGACTAAGAGCAGAAATGAGAGAAAACTGCTCAAAGGGCAGCTCGCTCTCTCTCTATTATCAGAACAGTTCCACAGGTTGAGATGCTACTAGGGAAGAGCCAAGAGAATCCTATCTTGGAAAAGAGATTATTTCCATGTGGATCGATCAAGTACCAAGCCAGGAAACTAGGCAATTTGGGTTAGGCTTGGCTCTGCCATTACCAGCTGTGTGATCTTGAACACAGCCCTTTACCTCTCCAACCTGTTTCTTCACCTGTGGGTGCTCCATCGTGAGGCTCCTGCCCTTCGGTAGTGTCCCCCATACCTGGCGGACTCTCCCACATGGCCTCACCTTCCTTCTCTAATCCCTAACACCTCTTCCTCCATCCTTTCTCTCCCACTTGACTGTGAAAATCAGAAAAGAACTTTCACAGATCTCCATCCACCACCTACCACCCAGTAAGATCTATGCCCAGAGATTCAGCCTCAGCTTACTACCACACCCCAGGCACACTGCCATCAAATCTAAGCCCTCCCACTTATTCAAGGATGTTGCTACAAGTCTCCCACCTCTCACATCAATTCTCTCTAGTGGATTTTCCCAATCACCAGAAACACTTGCTTCTCCCATCTTTGTCCCCTTTGGCAGAACTTCTCTTAAGAGTTGTTTCTACGAGCTGTCCTCCCGCCCTCCCTCAGCCCGCTCGGGCCTTCATGCCTGTCACCCTCCAGCACCACTCATCTGGGTCACTAGAGAAAACCAATGGCCAATTCTCAGGCCTTGTTTTACCTACTGCATCAGCAGCAACCCTGGATTATTATGCCCTCCTCCAACACACATGTTCACCTGACTCCAAGGAGACCAACTGCTTACTTTTTCTCCTACTTTCCCTGTCCCTCCCCCCTGGTCTCCTTTGCCAGTTTCTTTTCTTTTCCCAGCTGTCCTCATGCTATAATACCAAGATGTTCAGTCCCAGGCCTCTTCATCATGCTCAGTCTTAAGATTCCACCCAGTCTCGAGATTTTATTTTATTTTTTAAAGATTCTATTTATTTGAGATAGAGAGCATGAGAGGGACAAGGGGCAGAGGGAGAAGGTGACTCCCTGCTGAGCAGAGGGCCCAATGTGGGACTCCATCCTGGGACTCCAAGATTATGACCTGAGCCGTAGGCAGTTGCTCGACCAACCAAGCCACCCAGGTGCCCAGTCTGGAGATTTTAAATACGGGTAGCTCCCAAACATGTATTTGTAGCCCGAACTCCAGACTCCAGGCTGCCTACAAAGCATCTCCCCTTAGATGATTAGCAGTCATCTTAAACGTGTTCAAAATGGAATTCCTAGTTGTCTGTCTTTACATACTGCCTTATCTGAATTAACAGCAACTCCGAATTTCCTAATGCTTAGGCTAGAAATTGTAGTCATTCTTGACTTTTCTTTCTCTGAGTCCTCAACAATTCATTCAGAGACATCCTAATGGTTTACCTTTAAAACATAGGCACTACGTGACCATTTCTCACTACTTCCAATGCTGTCACCCTGTCAGTAAGACTGCCTGGATTACTACAGGAATTTTAAGAGGTTTTCCTCCTTCTACCCAGGTCCCCCAAATTTTAGTTGCAACATAGCAGAGTTACTTTTATTTTTAAACATTTTATCTATCCATTTGAGAGAGAGAGAGAGAGAGACTGCACACAAGCAGGGGGAGCAGTAGGCAGAGGGAAAGGGAGAAGCAGGATCCCTGCCAAGCAAGGAGTCCAACTCAGGACTCAATCCCAGGACCCTAGGATCATGACCCAAGCTGAAGGCTGACGATCAACTGAATGAGTGACCCAGGAGCCCCCAGAGTTAGTTTTAAATGGAAGTCAGATCATGTGATGCCTCTGCTCAAAATTCTGTGAAGGGTGATTCATCTCATAAAGGCGAGGGTCTTTATAATGGCCTACAAAGCCCTACACAAACAGTTCCTCGTCCCCCTCTTACCTCTCTGACCTCATCCCCTCTCATTCTGCCTAACCATATTGGTCTCTGGGCCGCATGCTCCTCCAGCTGGCGGAGGGCCTTTTCACTAGTAGCTGATCCCCCTCTGGAAAGCTCTTCCTTACGGATCCATTTGGCCAACCCTTACCTCCCTCAAGTCATCTCAAATCTCACTTTCTCAGCGACTACCATGACCAGCCCTTACTCTGCTCCTTCTTTTCTCCACAGCACACATCATCGTGATGATGTACTTGACAATTTATTCATGTCTTGTTTATTGTCCATCTCTCCTTTAGAATGTAAGCATGAAGGCAGGGATCTTTGTCTCTGTTCATTGATGTATCCTAAGAACCTTAAACACTGCCGAGCACAGAGGAGGCACTCAAAAAATTATTCAATAAATGACTTTAGGGGCACCTGGGTGGCTCAGTGGGTTAAAGCCTCTGCCTTCTGTTATGATCCCAGAGTCCTGGGATCGAGCCCCACGTCGGGCTCTCCACTCAGCAGGGTGCCTGCTTCCTCCTCTCTCTCTGCCTACTTGTGATCTCTATCTGTCAAATAAATAAAATCTTTTAAAAAAAATAAATGACTTTAGCAGGGCACTTTTTTTAGACAGTTACAGATTTATTTTAGCACACTAGAAAGTAATATAATAAGCGTGCAAGCCTGTAAGGTCAGTAGCAACAGGTTCTTTCAGGACCTGTATTAAATAGTATTTCCTTTAAGAAAAAAAAAAAGATTTTATTAGACAGAGAGAAAGGGAGCATGAACAAGTTGGGGAGGTGGCCTGGGAGGGGCAGAGGGAGCAGCCAACTCTCTGCTGAGCAGGGAGCCTGACCGGGGCTTGATCCCAGACCCTGGATCATGACCTGAGCCGAAGGCAGACTCTTATTAACCAACCTGAGCCTTAACTGGTCCTGAGCCACCCAGGAGTCCCTAATAAGAGGATTTCCCAAGTAACCTGAAGATACTATATACAGCAGAGACAGACAAATTTGCCCTCTATACAGCACAGACAGGCAAATTCAAATCCTTTGCCAGAGGGACACAGAGGGACTTCGAGAACAAGAATTGTATCCTAGACTCTTCAGATCTGGCCGTGCATACAGATCATCTAGGAAACTTGCCAAAAATAGATTCTTGGGTTCTCTAAGCTTTCTGGGGTTGGGGCCCAGACTATACTTTAAATGAACGTCTCAGGTGATTTTAACAGTCCAGTATCGGTGAAGGATTAAGTCTTAGGGACTACTGGATCAGATGATCTGGGGGCTCCCCCCCCAATATTTTATTTATTTATTTGACAAAGAGAGAGAGATCACAAGTAGGCAGAGAGGCAAGCAGAGAGAGGGGGGAAGCAGGCTCCCCACTGAGCAGAGAGCTCAATGGGGGGCTTGATCCCAGGACCCTGAGATCATGACCTGAGCAGAAGGCAGAGGCTTAACCCACTGAGCCACCCAGGTACCCCTCTGAGGGCTCTCCTAACTAAGAAGTTCTAGCTTTGTTATTGAGACATGACTGACTACACCGTAGAACAATGTTTTTCAGACTGCAGATTTAATGGGTTAGAGCCAGCATTAGGAAAAAATTACAGACTATAAAATGCGGATGCATGGCGTACAGTAAGGCTAATCATTCCTTAAACCATTTTTTCAATGGTGAGTGCATGTACAGTGGTAACACAAAATACATTTAGTTCTTAAGAGGACTGTGGTTGAAAAATATTGGCAAGCCAACTGCTGTTGAGAGAAAAATGAACCTTAACTTTCTGTGTAGTAAAAATGTGAATTTCTGAGCCCCAATAAGTTCAAGTTTCCGAGTGGAGTTCAGGAATATGTATTTTTAACAGGTAACTGATGCAGATGGCCCTAGACCACATGTGGACTACTGTGTTCTGTGAACTCAAACCTGTCCACAGGACCCAACTCACCCAGAGCTTTTCAATATTGGGGGCTAGGGTGCAGTATGGAATGCCCTCAGGAGGAACAAATCCAAACCCTCCTTTTTGTGGTGGCAGTAGGGGATGACCTGGAAAAGCACAGTTAGCATCACTCTGTCATACTGGGCAGGAATCCTATTTTGCTATATAACAGGGCAGTGGATTTCTTTTCTACCTGAGAAGTTGGGGAGGTAGGAGGGACATGGGACTTTTTGTCCACTGAGCAGTGGATTGTATCTGTTTGGTTCAAGGCTGTGCTTTTTTAGGTAAGCGCTCAAGCACATGTTGAATGAATGTCAAGAGACAGAAATCCTGAACTGAACAGGCAGGAAACTGTAAGTGGTCTCTCTCCAAGTTGCCATCACTCCCAAAACCCAGTTCTTCTTTTTTTTAATTTTTCTTCTTCTTCTTTTTTTTTTTTTTAAGATTTTATTTATTTATTTGACAGGCAGAGATTACAAGTAGGCTGAGAGGCAGGCACAAAGAGGAAGCAGGCTCCCCGCGGAGCAGAGAGCCCGACGTGGGGCTCAATCCCAGGACCCTGGATCATGACCTGAGCCGAAGGCAGAGGCTTTAACACACTGAGCCACCCAGGCGCCCCTAAATTTTTCTTTTTAAGTAATCTCTACACCCAACATGGGGCTCAAACCCACAGCCCTGTCTTTGAAGAATGGCTCCATTACCACCACCGTGACTTTGGACAATTCATTTCCTCCTCTGTGCCTTTCTCTGTGTCTTAATCACTGTTAGCACCTCACAGTGCCATGAAAATGAAGTTAATCGGTGCCTGTCAGAAAGAATCCTGACTGACATCCAAGAAAGCAGAACCCTCCCCTGGAGTTTGCCTCCATGACCTCTCATGGGCCCAACAACCATTGTGTAATCTATCTGCTATCAGTAGAGGTAGATGAGGCGCCGGCTGGCAGCTAGTGGGCTTCTTCATGGGAAAGGAGCCTATGCTATCCATCAGGGACCTACATGGTATCGGAGATGCTTAGGGGCACCAGGGTGGCTCAGTTCGTTAAGCATCTGCCTGTGGCTCGGGTCATGATCCCAGGAGGGAGTCTGCTTCTCCCTCTGCCACTCCACCACTTGTGCTTGCTCATTCTCTCTCAAATAAATACAAATCTAAAAACAAAAACAAAAACAACAAACAGCTGAGATGCTTTAATTCCAAATTCTGTGCCCTTACACACCATGATATACCACATGTTTAAGCAGAACCAATCTCTAAAAGCAAAAGAACAGAAATACACTATAGGAAAACACTTTCAGAGGCAGTCACCATGGTATTAAAGGGTTAAAAGTCTTGTTATCAAAGCACATTCAGCAGGGTAACTGAGGGGGGTCTAGAACAGCACTTTGAATGCCTTTGCCTTCCAAGCTACTTTCACACCCCAGGTTAACTGTGGACATAATTTATCTAAAAACCAATTAAATTAATAGTGATACATACAATTATGTAACACCTTAAAATCAAATTATGTAAGGTCCTCAACTGATACAATCACAACTCCTCATTTTTGTTCAGATTTGTGAAAACACAAACCTCTCCATCTGTTTCCTGAGCCTTCCTGCACCTGGAGCAGAGTGAAGTTCCGTCCTCCTGGTGGTGCCCCCCCCTGACAACCACACACTGTGGTTTCCATAACAAGCTGCTTGCAAGTGGTTCTCTACCCCCAGGCACCAGTTAGGTCCCTAGTGAATGGCAGCTTAAACTATCGTGGGTGGTTCCTGGGCCCTGACCTGGCCACTCACCTGGAAAGCCTGGGCCTTAACCCTTTAGGACTCAGCCACTGGCAGCCTACTACTCACTGTTGTCCTTTCCCACGAGTTGGCTGGTGCACCTCAACCGACATGTGGACTTTAACAGACTGCGCCAAGCAGGTGGTTAAACTGCACCAAAAGGCAAAAGCACAAAATCAGAAGATAAAAAGTTCATAAAGTCTCAGACAAAATCTAGCAGGTCAGTCTGCTCTGGAGGGCCAGATGGCTTGCAATTTTTTTTGTTCTGGTCTTTGGGTCATGATGCTAACAGGGCAAGCAAAGCAGAAAACAGAACACAGCTGACGTCTCTCCAGCTTAGTGTTCTTTCAACACCACACCATCAGATAACTTGAAGATACTATGCAAGGTCCTCACAGATACTGCACAGAGGGCCAAAACAAGAGAGCCTGTACTGCACAGAGGGCCAAAACAAGAGAGCCTGTACTGGGGCACGGGGCAGTACTACAGAACTAACACTCGGATATTCAGTGCTGGCCACACAGATAACGCAGTATATCCCATACCTCTAAAAGATGGTGTATTATAAAGCCGCCATAATGACACGAGAATATACTTGAGGAAAAACACACAAATTAAAATTATATCTTGGGGGCGCCTGGGTGGCTCAGTGGGTTAAAGCCTCTGCCTTCGGCTCAGGTCATGATCCCAAGGTCCTGGGATTGAGCCCCGCATCGGGCTCTCTGCTCTGCAGGGAGCCTGCTTCTTCCTCTCTCCCTCTGCCTGCCTCTCTGCCTACTTGTGATCTCTGCCAAATGAATAAATAAAACCTTAAAAAAACAAAAAACAAAAAAAAAAGAAACAACAAACTTCAAAAAATAAATTGTATCTTGTTTCTCAATTATGTTAAAGAAAAAGCCAGGGCACCTGGGTGGCTCAGTGGGTTAAAGCCTCTGCCTTCTCAGCTCAGGTCATGATCCCAGGGTCCTGCGATCAAGTCCCACATCGGACTCTGCTTGGCAGGGAGTTTGCTTCCCTTCCTCTCTACCTGCCTTTCTGCCTACTTGTAATCTGTCAAATAAATAAAATCTTAAAAAAAAAAAAAAAGCCTACAAAGTACAGCTCTTGTTTGCTAACTAGTGTTTCTAATAGAGGAGCACCTACTGTCCCTAGACCTGGGATCATCACGTATCTTAGTTACTGGGCACACAGTCCTATGGATTGGGATTTCCTACCAACCAGCTCAAAATAGTAACATATCCATGTACACACACTATTCTGAAAAATATTTGATCCCATCTTTAAAAAGAACCCTAGACTACTCTTACCTGGATTGATCTCCCCTTTGCCCATCCTCTGCGGGTGAAAATGCCAAGCACTCTGGTACAACTTAAGTGGTTTCCCCATTTCCTTTAAAAATCTATCTTACTGCAGCGGCAATAATGGCAGGTTGTGATGTGGCCTCTCACTAGCCTGATCTGATCTACTCTGGACTTCCACCCTTGCTCTCTAGTTATAATCTCCCGGCCGTTTGTCAACCACACTGATTCCCTCCAAGCCTTCGCACAGCTAGCTGGCCCCATCTCATTACCTGCTCGAGTATCAGTGACCATCCTGTACCCACGTACACAGTGACTCACTACTTGCGTCATTATCCTGAATCCTAAAATGTTTGACACCCCTGACCTACAGGCACTAATACAAACGGCAGCCCTAGTTAAAGAAAAAATTGAAAGACATCACAAAAAAAATTTTAAATACCCCAGGATCGGGACAGATTATTGCCCCAGACTGAGAACACTGTCATAGAGGATAGTTGAGGAACTAGAACATTCACTCAGCAAAGTAGCATCCAGTATTTTCTGGGCCTGGTACTGGAATAGATGCCTGCTGGAGCACTACTGTATTCTGAAGACAACCATGTGACATGGGGGCAGAGGGTGACCTAACACTGATCTAAGTTTTTTCATGGATAATGCTGAAGTAATGAGAAAAACAGCCACACAGCGAGAACTTCACAAAACTAAATTTATTAAAGAAATCTCCATGGGTATTAGGTCTTCCCTCCCTGTTTTAGCACTAGTATGTAGGTAGTTTTTAGGCATTAGTGTGTGCACACGAATTACCTATGGATCTCATTAGAAAGGCAGATTCTAATTCAGTAGACCTGAGGTGAGGCCCAAGAGTTTTAGCTAAACCCCAGGTGACTGTATCCACTTAGCAGCAAGTGAATGGATGTAAACTCAAAATGAATGTACTTTAGAAACCAATGTGAAATGTTTGGAAGTCATGCTTCTAACCAGGACAGGAGGCAAGTTTTCCTGGCCCTGACCCCTCTAAAGTGGTTAGGGAAGTCTTCCATTTGTTCCAGGCTCCAATATGTTTCAGGACTCACCCAGACTATCACTGAGAGGTAGGGCTGAAACCCAGTCAGATCACCAAACTCCCAAGAGTTCCTTTTTCTACTAGGCCAGGAGCCCAGGGAGTTTAATTTTTAAAAATGGGGAGTCAGGGGCGCCTGGGTGGCTCAGTGGGTTGGGCCGCTGCCTTCGGCTCAGGTCATGATCTCAGAGTCCTGGGATCGAGTCCCGCGTTGGGCTCTCTGCTCAGCAGGGAGCCAGCTTCCCTCTCTCTCTCTCTGCCTGCCTCTCTGCCTACTTGTGATTTCTCTCTGTCAAATAAATAAATAAAATCTTTAAAAAAAAAAAAAAATAGGGAGTCAGGGGCACCTGGGTGGCTTAGTCTTTAAGCATCTGCCTTCAGCTCAGGTCATGATCCCAGGGTCCTGGGATTGAGCCACACATTGGGCTCCCTGCTCCTCAGGAAGCCTGCTTTCCCTCTCCCACTCACCCTGCTTGTGCTCTTGTTCTCACGGTCTCTGTCAAATAAATAAATAAAATATTTTTTAAAAGTGGGGGAGGGGAGTCAACTCAACTGAATACATGACATGGCAGGACCAAATGAAGGATAGGGAGGTTCATATTAAATAGGAACCCAAACAGAAAAAGATACAGATAACAACAAATGGCTGCAGCAGTAGTAAAGGGCCATTCACTTTCTACACTTACTTCTGAAATGCTTTAAACAAAATGAGCATAATGCTACCTGCTCTGTACAATATACTGACTCCCCAAGGCAGCTAGCACCTGCCGGCAGAAGTTATATATATTCACCAACAATTTGTTCTCACGTGTATATTTCAGTTGTAGTTGTTACTGTAATTACAGAGGTTAAGACAAGTCAAGTACACCCTCCCGCCATGAAGCTGAACCACAAGAATCATTCCCATACAAGTTTCACTCTGTATATAATGTGATAGTTCTGGCCCTACAGTCAGACTGGAAAATGAATGCATGCTAGTATTTTAAGTGAAACACAAAGTATATGGTAATACATTTTATAATTCTCCCTTTAACCAACTGTATCTGACCTTTCTGAGTAAGACTTCATTATCACAAAGACAGAAATGTCATATTTCCATAACAATGAAGGCACACCAAAGAGATTTCTGGGTTTTAAAGTAACTACAAAGGCAGGCAAGAAATTAGAGAACCATTTAATGGCAGTGAAAAGGCCGCTTGAGAAAAACTGAACTCCTTAGTCACAAGTGAGTAAATTATTGAACTGAATTAACAAGTGTTCAAAATGTAAACCCTAAATGGAAAACTATGAACCATCAGCCAAGCACTGTGTCCAATGGCCAGAGAAGTGGTGACTTTTGAATGTCACTGGTTCAGTGACAAGGAAAAGACAAGAAGTTTTACTTTCACACCAGAGGAAGAGCTAACTATTAAGGGTAACATTTCTCATATACTAAATCAGCCCACAAAATTAGCCCCTTTTGAGCCCTACATGCCTGGCACAAGTCTAAGAATTCTGTAAGTATTAAACTATTTAACCTTCTGAGGGCTATCACTTGCCTCCATGATACAGATGAGAAACTGGGGCAGAGATGAACTTGCTTAAGGTAGCACAGCAGATAAAGAGGAGGACAGGAATCAAATCCAGGAAATCTGCCTCAAACAGCATGCTCTTCTAAGCTTATTTTTGCTTCAACAATCCTATACATTCTCATTTTAAAGGAAAACTGAATCTGAACAGTTAAATCAAAATTTAATCCCAAACATGACACACCGAAGCCTGTAAAATTCCCTTCCTCAGACACAAGTGCTGGTATAATCTCTAGTGAAGAACAGAATTACTAAATAGAAGGGAGCCTCCTGCAACATGGGAACACTGTACCCCACCTTTAACCAAAGCGCTACATTCAAACCCCAGCGCTATATTCATACCCTCCCCTCCTCTACAATGAGTTTCCATGTGACTACCGCACCGCCACAGCCTAACGACAAGAGTGTGGGGAGCACAGGAAACGCAGCGAAGCTCACGCTTCGATCTGCCAGTAAACACTGGCATCCAGAGGACGAAAGGGTCGTTACCAGCTATTCCCATCGAAGCTTTAAGTGGCTGGAGGTCCAGGGACTTGAATATGGCCAGGCTCCTTTCACAGAACACACAACAGTAATATACATTTCACTGAAAAGTTTTTATTGGCCTTTTGGATAGAAACGGGAATTTATTTGCCAGGAAGGATGATCCCATCATACTGAAAGAGAAGAGATTTTATTTTTTCACAACAGGAGGCAACAGCAAAGATGGCATCAATGGCTAACATTTGAGAACTCCCATCTGATACATAAATTCAGCTCTGAACCCCACATCCCTTCTGAACTAAGCAGGAAACTGGCCAGTTTTAACAATTGCTACACTGTGCTAAACTGCACCACACCTTGAGAAAAGGGGGCTCCTATTAAAGACCTATTCCTCCCCTTCCAGATATCTGTGTATGTGGGGGTGGGGAGAAACCCTGATTTTGGGTGTCTGAACCACCAACCCTGGAAGCCCACATTTGCCAAGGTGCCCAAATACTCTATCTTTAAAGAAACTACCCACCAAATGGTGCTAGATTTTGCACCCCCAAATCCCAACTCCATTCACCAACACCACATTCCACCAGTTCACCTGAGATAAATCAGCTTTACCTTCTGCTGGAACCAGCGCATGGCCTCCTCTTTGCTGATTCTGTGTTTGGCCCCAATGCAGCCTGTCCTGCGCTTCTTGTCTGCGATGCTGAAACCTGGCCTACCCAGCACCTGTCCCAGGAATAACCAACAGTCACCTAGCCAGCTCACAGTCAAGAGTAGACGGACAAGACTCACACATTGGAGATTGATCATCAAGAGTCACCTGGTGGCCCAATGATTTCCGGAACAAGAGACCCATGATCTCAGGGTCTAATAAACCAGTTACCAGCATCCTGGACAACATACAACACTAGAGGTCTGCTTTGGAGGCTGGAACCTGCAGTACCTACCCCCCACTTCCCTGCCCAACTTCCAACAGTAGCCAAGGAGTCTCCATCACTGCTCCCCAGTCTCCAAAGCACATTATAAAAGTAACATTAAAAAAAAAGGGGGGGGGGGAGCTTACTGTAATATGTACATTACAGAAAACTTAAGATTCTGAGAAGCACAAAGTAATAGTTATTCTTCTCTTCTGCTTCAGCTCAAAAGTGCTTCTTAAAGGCTTGCTGTTCTCAAACCCTATGTGAGGGTGCTGCCATGACTCGGTTCCACACTAGCCAGGACTTCCGGTTTTTGCTGCATGGCTTTACAACTGGGCAAACATGATGCAGTAACACAAATGGTCATTTCTACATTGAAATCCCTATCCTGACTTAGCAGACAGACACCTCACCCAACTCACATCTACGTCCTCTGGATGGACCACACGCTACCCCCAAGGTCTAAGGGAAGGAGCTGGGAAAGGAGCAGCCTCCGTACAGCCAATCCACACACCACATACAGCACCAAACTCTCCAATTTTCAATTCAGTGGGTGGAACAGTTCTTTCTTCCACATATTAGCCACACTGGTGCTTGCTAGATCCTAGACATAAGCTTCGTGATAGCAGGATCTTGCTTATCTACTCAGTGCTGCATCCTGCCACCTGCCACAAATGAGGCACATCTTCCCAAAGGGCAGAACACAAAGGCAGACAAAACTCCAGGCTTCGATCCAACATCAAGGCAGCATGCACAAAATAAAGGAGTAGCAGATCCCACTCTCCTCACAGATCAGGAGTAGAGAAGACTAAATATTCGTACCACATAGAAGTCCAGGCCGTAGATCCCAATGCTTGGGTCATACTTGATACCCAGATCGATGTGCTCCTGGATCCCAAAGCCAAAGTTTCCAGTATCAGAGAAGTTATTTTTTCTTAACTCATACTCTCGAACCTAAGGAGAAAAATGCAGCAATCACACTCATTGTCATCTCAAATAAACCCACATTACTAGCTTAGACCTCAACACTCAGGACCCCAGAGATGCAATTCAGTATAATGGATCCTAAACAGAATCTCATCATTTCCCCAAGACACCAAATCACATCTTAAAGATGGATGTCCTAGAACTTTCCAAACATCTAAAAGGCATGGAAAAATCCAGAGAAATCATGAAGAACAGTTTAAATCTTGCTGAGTGCAGGAAACACCCTTTAGAGATTAAAAAATAATAAATTAAAAATTAAAAAGCCAAGGCACCGAAGACCGTAGTGAAGTATAACCACCACCACCATACCCTATCCACTTGTGAAGTCGACACTCTATTATGATGCCAGGATGAGATCAGTCTCACCTTTAGACCCTTCTCCAGGATTTCTTCTGCCTTGGCCCCACGGACTGTGCAGTGGACAGCAATCTTTTCATTTCTCCTGATACCAAAGGATCTAACCGTGTATCTAGCTGCAGGCAGGGGGAAACAAGGAGTCAGGTATCACACTCCCACTGCACTCACCTCTTCCCCGGAACATCATCTCCGTAACTCCCAAGAAACATTAAAGATCTACCCACATCCCACGTGATGGCATTCCAACCAGTGTCACCTACATCTCGTTTCTTCCATAACATAGAAAACATATTTTTCAACTCCCAAGTCCTCAGTCATACTTAGGCAATTAAGAGCTCGAAGGGGACGCTTGGGTGCCTGTCAGTCAAGCATCTATCTTTGGCTCAGGTCATGATCCCAGGGTCCTGGGATAGAGGCCCACTTTGGACTCCCTGCTTAGCAGGGAGCCTGCTTCTCCCTCTCCCTGCACTCTCCCTGCTTGTGCTCTGTCAAATAAATAAATAAAATCTTAAAAAATCAAAAAATGCTTGAAGTCATAATGTCTAAGTCTCAGGATGGGCCAAGTTCACAGCCAGAACAGGCCTCTAGAAAGAAACAGGATGACTGTGTTCTAAAGAAAATAAAACATTAATGAAAACACCTAAGATTCTCTAAAGCATTACTGTAAGGTTGTCCTCATATTACAGATGAAGTTCTGGGAGGTTAACTTGCCCCAAATCACAGTTGGTAATAAAAGACAGGATCTGAACCCAAGAACTTGCCGTATTCCACTACCATAAAGCAACGGAACTTCAAAAACAAAAAAAAGCAACAAAACAACGTTAATGTCTACACTGAATTTGTATATGGCAGGCACTTCAAAGAATCCGTTTGATCCTTCACAATCTTATTACGTGTTATCATCCCCTCTAGATAAATAAGGAAGCTAAGACCCAAAAAGGCCAAAGTCAGACCAGCAAATGATGGAGCCAGGATCTGAACGCAGCCCGTCCAGGTACACAGCTCTGTCCTTAATGGAACCTATAAATTCCAAATGTATATCAAGCCAAATACTATTTACAACATTCCCAACATCTCTAACTTTTCCAACTTTCCCTGGAAGAATCTCTACTTGGGACTAATCCTCCCTTAATCTCTACTAACTTAAAAACCTGGAACAAACCCCATCCTGAAAGTTAGATACTTCTTGGGTAGCTCAGGAAAGTAATGCTTTTAAGGGACACCAACTGTCACTTTCAAAATAGGCACTAAAGCGGCTGGACGCCAGGTCAATCAGTAAACATGCAGGCATACCGAGACTCCGGTCCTCTCCCCCAGCTGTCACCACTCACCTTTGGAGAACACGGGGGTCTGGCCTGTGAGCTGCTCCAGCACCTTGGCTGCCCGGGTCAGTCTGTCTCCACTCTCCCCCACACAGATGTTGAGGCAGAGCTTGCGGATGCGAAGTTCCCGCATGGGGTTCTCCTTTTCACCTTGATCCTGCTGCAACAAGGGAAGCGGGGCAGTCAACACACAACCCGACCCCAGACGGCCGCGAGCCCAGCGTCTGTATACACAGCATACCTACTTCCAAAGCCCTAAGAGTTTACAAAGTATCACGGTGTCTGTGTGGGAGGCACCAAGGCAGAAGACAGCTCGGGACTGGCTTCCCTCCTCCATGCACGGAACGAACGGGTTAACAGAAACTTAGGACAGGTATCGGGAGTTAAAGCTACACGGAGAAGAGGAACCCCAAGGAGCTCAGCGTGTAGGGTGTCGGAGCGCGTCCGCACTAACCGGCCGACCGGGGAGCAAACAGAGTTTAAACGCCGGGGAAACAGGAAACACGTGGTTGTGCGACCTCCCCCATTCCATTCCGAAGCAGCCCGCCGGCCGCGGCAGGAGGCCAGCGCCTTCCCCAACCTGAGGCAACAGGCTTAGGCTCCCTAGCACCCGGCAAGTCTCAAGTTCCCGGGACCGTTAACAGGTCTGCACACCGTGTGCCAGCCACTTCGTTCGCTCCCCTCGCCCGTCCTGCAGCCGACGGGCCGAGCTTCTGAGCCTTCCCGGCGGCTGCCCTGAGCCCGCTCATAAGAGGGAGGGAGGGGAAACCACAGGGTTCAGCTCCGCGCCCTCGGCCCGCACGGCTCTGCCAGTTTCGGCACGGCCAGCCCTACGGGCTCCCTTCTTCTCAGGCCGCGGACGAGGCAGCTCCCGCGGCCTCGGTCCGCTGAGGATGAAGGCGGATGAAAGGAAGCAAACCCAGGCCTCAGCTACTCACCGCCATGGTGGAGAACAGGAAGAGAAAGTGAAGCTTCCGGCCCAGGGCCTTATGGGTCGGGAGGCGGGCTCTTTCCCCCGGATACCCGGAGAGCTGCGGCGGAGGAAGAGGGGCGGGAGCGGCGCGGCGCGGCGTAACGTAGGACTCCGTCTGCTGCCAGCCGCCCACGACCGCGAGCCAGCCTAGCGGACGACCGGGACCCGGGCTTTCCAAAAATTCTCCTTTAAAGCTCCCTGAGCCGGCTTTTCCTTGAACTTCCGGTCTCGTGGGCGCCCTTCCTTCCCACAGTCTCCGAACCTTGTGGTTCTTGGAGTGATGAGACTTCCAGGACTACGTGAAGTCAGTTGTGCAAACTGTAATGCATAGAATTTATTCGGTAACATTGTAAATAAATGGAATTTATACAGTGAGAACAGGGATGGCTTAAGAGGCCTGAGCTGTGGAGACAGTTTGCTCTTGTCTTGGCTACACGACCCAGAGCAGATTACTAATTAGACCTCGTTCAGCCTCGGTTTTTCTCGGCTTTAATATGGGTACCTATATTATAGAAGATTGTGGTGACAATTGTGTAGAGTACAAAGTTAAGCTCGCAAGAAGGGTTACTTTTTTTTTTTAAGTTTCTATTTATTTGACAGAGAAATCCCAAGTAGGCAGAGGGGCAGGCAGAGAGAGAAGGAGGCAGACTCCCTGCTGAGCAGAGCCAGATACGCGCTGGATCCCAGGACCCTGAGATCATGACCTGAGCCGAAGGCAGAGGCTTTAACCCACTGAGCCACCCAGGCGCCCACAAGAAGTGTTACTCTGAATATAAACTCACTATATTCAAGCAACCCTTTACCCTCCACCCCGCCAAAAAGTGTTAGATATGGTTTATAATCAACAGTCATCCTGCACGCACAAAAATGGCTTGCAGATTAGTCTCTGTCAGGCTCCAGTGGCAAACAATAATAGGGCTTTCTGGTTTATGCTAATCCTCAGCAGCAGGACCCACATCCCGGGGAGATCTTGGTATTGAATCTGCCAGTTTCTCTAACAAGAATAAATGGGCAAAGGGCTTTGGTAGAAAAGGAGGCAAGCCTCTCGCTTCTGTCATAATTCCCTTCTCCCACTGCTATAGGGGAGGTAAAAGCCCTCAGGCTCTTCTGGTTTCATCCAGTAGGGATGCAAGGAACTTCTGGAAAGCTGGGCTGATGGAGGAGAGCAAGGAGATATCCACCTCCTCCTGCACCTTCGAGCTTCCTCCATCAGGCAGCCAGTCACTAGCCAGGGTGGAGATCTCAGGCCTCAAACAAACCTCTGGGAGGAACAGAGTCAAGGGAGGGGCTGCTCCAAAACTTGGAAGAAAGAGACAAGACTGCTGAATACAACACACGATCCTGAATTTTCTTTTGCTATAAAGCATGTTTTTGGAATAATTGACAAAGTCTGAATCAAGTCTGCAGATTTCAGAGGTGTACCCATGTTAATTTAGTATCTTCATTCTGATTATTTGACCTTGGTTATATCAGAGCATATTGTTGGATTTACAGTGTGTGTTGTAAATGGCCATCATGTCTTCAGCTTACTTTCAAATCAGGGAAAAAGTGGTAAATAAGATTCGGGGAATCTGGGTTGAATGGCCTCTTGCAACTTTGTAACTCAAATTGTTAAACTGAAGTTATGAGGGAAATATATACCTAGGAAATATAAAACAGCTCATCCTATAAATCTCAGGCTCATTCCCTTCCTCTCAACTTTTCTGCAACGCAAATTCCCTGTAATAGTGCTCACTTGCCTCTGGTGTCCACACCATGTGAATAAGAGTAGCTGATTACCATGCCCAGCAGGTGCCAGTTCACTCAAACTTCAGCATCCCCATGGAGGAAGATACTGTTGTTTTCCTGTTTTACAGATAAGCATAGCACACAGAAGGATCAGTAACTTTCATAGATACTATTTAAATTAGGCAGTTTAACACCAGACTCTTTGTGTTCATCTAGGAACTGATGAACTTGGCCTGGGCCAAAAGCTGCCCTAGACTTTCCCCTTTACACCTGTTCCTTCCTGTGACCTTAGTTCTCTGGTTCTTGTACCAGTTAGGCACCAGAAGGAAGATAAGGGCATTAGACTGAGCCCCCTCAGCATTAGACTGAGTACCCCACCTGCTTCCTCCTTGCTTACAACATCAAGGTCAGCAGAGGCAGAGGCAAAAAGTCTTGCTGTGCTTTATTCCCATGCCTCAAACTCATCAGCAAAAAGAAAAGTGCATTAGCAAGGCAGATATAAGACCATTCAGGCAAGAGAAGAGTAAGTCTAAGGCTTCTCCTTGAGCTGTTCTTTTCCAGCTATGGCTCACTGCTCACTTCCTGGCCGCTTTCATGGCAGACTTGGTGACTTTGCCACCAGTCACTGCTTTTTTCTCCACAGCCTTGATGACCCCAACAGCTACTGTTTGCCTCATGTCACGCACAGGGAAGCAACGTAGGACACAGGGCATGAAAAAACAGGTGGAGAATACTACCAGCGCATGAGCTATAGGACACTGGCACAGGAGGTCAAGTGAGTGATACTCTGAATTACACATAGGAGTGCATTAACTTCAGCAACTCGTAGATCTCATTATATCTATTTTACAATTGGGGAAACTAGGGAAAAGAAGTAGAAGGTCACTTTGCTGTGATGGTTGAAAACCCAGAAAGGGGGCGCCTGGGTGGCTCAGAGGGTTAAGCCTCTGCCTTTGGCTCAGGTCATGATCCCAGGGTCCTGGGATTGAGGCCCACATCGGGCTCTCTGCTCAGCGGGGAGCCTGCTTCCCCCCTCTCTCTGCCTGCCTCTCTGCCTGCCTCTCTGTGTACTTGTGATCTCTCTCTCTCTGTCAAATGTGAATAAATAAAATCTTTAAAAAAAAAAAAGAAAGAAAACCCAGAAAGTCTCACACCAGTACTTACATTTTTAGCCACTGGACTGTCCTACTTCCATATGTAAAGGTCACAGGGAAAACTTTGCTTTTAGTGCACCCACCGCCTGCTAATGCTAATACTCCCAGCCTCCAAGCAGCTAGCACCTTCTCTGTGCCCATCGCAACCACCCATATGATGGATCTCATATACATTCAACTGTGAACCTGGCAATTGCTTCTCCTAGAGGTTCTTGAATGCTCCTCTGATTTCAGGTTATGGAGGGCAAGGCTTTGGTGTCTGGCTTCAACCTCATAGTATTTTTGGCAGAAGTAGAAAGAACTAACCAGCTTTGCAAGATTAATGTGGCAACTTCTGTGGCCCGCCTCTAAAATTAGCCTTTTGAAATTCACCCCCTTCTCCATTAACTGGGAGGCCCTGATGGCAAGGACTTGTTTGTTTACAAATATCTTCTAGCACAGAGCAGGCACTAGGTAAAATTGCCTACTCCCTATATATTTGAATTCAGAATATTCTAAGTTAATTGTTCAAACCTAGCCATGCATAATATACTTGAAACAGATTCTTAGGCTGCAGCCTTGACCAGCTGAATCTCTCGGGGTCTGAGCCTCTGGGTTTAATAGGGTTCACCAGGTTTTCAAACCTGGATAATCACCAGGTTTGAAAACCACTACACTGAATAAGAAGGAAAAAGAAAAATCCTTACTAATTTCTGCTTTATTAACTTCCTCTAAATCAGGGTTTCTCAAACTGATGTGCATCCCAGTTACCTGGGGATCTTGTGAAACTGAAGATTTGAATTCAGCAGGTCTGGATGGTGCCTGAGGTTCTCCACTTCTAACCCACTCCCAGGGGATGCCCGCACTGCTGGTCCACTGACCACACTTTGAGTAACAAGTCTCTAAAGTGGCCCTGCCTTGCTGTGTCACCCTAGGCAAGCCACTTTCCTTTTTTTTCTTTATTTTTTTCCCCTTTCTAATCTGGAACTCTGGTCCTTCTGACCAGGTTCTGCAACCTGGCTTGGGAGTGACACGTTGGTTCCCCGGCTCCAGGAGGAGGAAGAGTTAGCTCCTAGGACCCAAGTGCTGTCTAAGGTGCTTACCAAGGGGCAGGTACTCTGAGAAGCTTTCTACACACGGTCTTTCCTGGAATCACCTGAATGATGGCCGAGTCCCCAGACTTCAGGGCTTTGGGATTGTCTTCCAGCTTCTTGCCCGAGCACCGGTCAGTCTTCTCCCTTAGGTCTGCAAATGTGAGCCATGTGGCAGTCCAGAACTGGTGAGCAGCCAGCTGCCATGCTGCCGGGGTGGTTGAGAGTGATCATCTGGAACCCACGGTGGGATGGGAGCTGGGAGGGTGTCAGCCCAGCATCCTCCAGGCGAGGTAGTCCTAACCAGCTAAGAGGTCAGGCACCTTGAACGCTATGTATGTATGTATGTATCTATCTATCTATCTGTGAGAAAGTGAACAAGTGCACCAGCAGAAGAGGCAGGCAAAGAGAGAAGCAGGCTTCCTGCTGATATGGGACTCTAGACCCCAGGACCCTGGGATCATGACCTGAGCTGAAGGCAGATGCTCAACTGACTGAGCCACCCAGGTGTCCCATCTTGGACACACTTTAAATTACAGTGAGCATTTGAACATTTGTAGAGTATACCAAGTTCTGTGCTAAGCGTGTCTCATGCATTCTAATTTAATTGGCTTAGCACAGGGCCTGGATAATTTACCCATGATGAAATAGCAGGAAGTGGCGGAGCTGGGGATGAGTGATACTAAAACCCACACACATACATGTTATTTATGTACTACTTTTCCCGGCCATTTAGAAAAATGCATTACAGTAGCAACTAACTAACTTGTTAGGTGACCCGTTGGCCCGAGGTCAGCTGTTTTACCTATCATCACCTTGTGTAATGCTCCCAAACTCACTGCGAGATAGTGCCAGCCTCCACCTTCAGAAGCAAGAATGTGCCAGGTGTTGCATTCAGAACAGCCTCCACATTCTAACTCTGGGCCAAAGAAACACCCGAGAGCTCTAACATACAGATTCCCAGTTTCCACCCATGTCTACCAAATCACTCCCTGGAACCACTGGGGAAAATGTTAGGAATCTGCATTTTTGAGTTGCATCCCAGGTGATTCTAATCCACCTGATTTGAAACTGACTACTTTAAGTCTTTAAGACCATACTGTGGAAATGAACAAGACCATTGACCTGCATTGTTTTGTTTAAGGGCAAAGTGACAAAGAAGTTATAGTCAGGATTCTAACCTGGACAGTCTGACTCTACCTACACTGCCGGTCAGTGCCCACTTCCTGAATGACCCAGTGAATCATTCTGCTCATAGGACAGTGTGACTATCTCAGGTGACACCCCTTAAATGGGCCTCCTCACCTGGGAGATGAACCTCACTACTTCCAAGGGTGGGTCATTCTTACTGTCTCCCACAACGTAGCCCTGCCCGATGTCCTTCACTGACACATTCCTCACATTGAAGCCCACATTATCTCCAGGCAGGACCTCAGCCAGGGCCTCGTGGTGCATCTTTACACACTTGACCTCTGTGGTGATGCTGCAGAGGGCAAAGGTCACCACCATGCCTGGCTTGAGGAAGCCTGTTTCCACCCACATCATGGGCAAGGTGCTGATGCCTGGGGGTCGGGGGGACAAAGCAACCAGAGCTGTCAGCAGCCAGACTTTAGTGAGCTCCCAACCCCAAGCACCCCCATATAACATATACTCACCCCCAATCTTGTATACATCCTACAGAGGCAGCCACAGGGGCTTATCTGTGGCTGGGCAGGGTGCATGATGGAGTCCAGTGTTTCTAGCAGTGTCATGCCCACCATGTTTCCTTCCTTCATGATGATCTTCCAGCCTTTAAACCAGGACTCTGAAAAAGCCACCAAATGTGCAGCTTGCTTAGCTTGAGGGAGCCTGTTCCAGGTGCCAACATGTATTAAACATGGGACCTCAAGCAATTTTTAATACATTCTGAGCTTCAGCTTCCTCATCTATGAAACAGATATCACCACTTACCTTGCAGGCTCAAGTAAAGGCACAAAAGACCACACACAATCCACCAAGCACAATGTTCGACATGTACTATACACCCACTAAATGGTGGCCATTACTCTAAATCTTACAGGTGTTGCTCCCCACTTGAGCCAATATTTTTAGGAAGTAGAGATTCCTTGAATCTGATTAGCCCTTGGGTCTCATTTCATCTGCTTGTTATACAGGAGGAGCAGAGAAAACATGCAGTACAGTTAAGTAAGACTCAGGAATGAGAATACAAACAAGACTCAAATCTCTAACATTTATACCTTCTAAAGACTAGTTATTCCCCAACATCTTAGGCAAGGGCAGCATTATTGAGCATAAGTCCTTCTAGAAGGATGACCTTAAGGATGACAGTTCATTGTATACAGGCCTTTTAAGTAGATACCATATTTGCTTCTCTAAAAACCTTGGCCAAAGCTCACCAGAGATATCATCTTTGCCTTCAGATATGGATCAATTAACTGGGATTCCAGTTGACGCCTTTCTATGGGCCAACTTCCCGCTCAAACACCAGTCTCATCGATGAAGATAAGCTCTTCTGTTAGTTTGAGGAACTTAGGAACTAACTTAGCTCTATGCCAACTCAGAGGCCTAACTAAGTCTATGAGGTCAGCATTATCCCCATCTTAAAAATGGGAAAACTGAGGTCTCTGATGTCACAGGTATTTCTTGGAAGTGGATGCTAAACCCTAAATCTACTATCCAGTCCACTGACTGCATGTTTTGTTCTTTTAGCATCTAGAACATACTAGATATGGCACCTGGGTGGCTCAGACGGTTTAAGTATCTGCCTTCAGTTCAGTCATGACCCTGGGATCAAGCCCCACATCAGGCTTCCTGTTCAAGGGGGAGCTTACTTCTCCTTCTTCCTCTGCCTCTCCCCGTGCCTAAGCACGTACACACTCTCTCTCTGTCAGATGAATAAATAAAATCCTTTAGAACATACTAGATGTCTAATAAATACCCAAAGGTACAAAGAATGAAATCCCCTATTTCACTAGCTGAACTATGTGGTAATACTTAGGAAATGAGGAAATGGGCATCAGAGCTTCAGGTTTTAGTTCTACTGTTGCTTAGAAGAGCCCCCCACCGCCCCCTTCACCACCCAATATAGAGGAAAAGATCATACCATGCCTCCCTCACCCTTACCTTTTTCTTAGCACTTGTCATCATCCACTGCATTACCACCATCCCCAGAAGACCATTAGTGTCCCAGCACCGTGTCATCTTGTTTGCTACCACACCTTCAGCACCAAGGACAGTGTCCAGTATGCAAATATCAATTTACCACCCAAAGAAACACACTGCCCAGTGATAACTCTAATCTCTCCTAAGCACAACTGGGCAGTATGTGTCAGAAGACTTGAAGATAATGCCTACCCTTTGTTTCACTAGAAACTTATTCTAATTAAGTTGAAGACACATGCAAGGATTTATTTATGAAGATGTTTATGGCAGTTTTTAATAAAACTAGAAACAATATTCTTAGAAGCTGGTGACCTTGGGCTACTAGTTAACTACACTGTGTCCAAGTTCTCTTATTTTACATGGGAATAAAATGCCTTCTTTACGGGGTTATATGCATGTAAAGTGTTTAGTCTGGTGTGTGGCACATAGTAATCTCTCAATACCGTTTTCCCTTAATAAAGGGTATGACCACACAGTCTAATGCACCTCTGTGATCTACAACATAAAACACCCACTAAGTATTCAAAGGAAATTTTAAAAAATAAGGAGTTTTATAGAAAATTACATACAGTTTTAGTCCAGCTGTGGATATCTAGAAAGAACTGCATGAAAACTAGGTTATCTATAGGCCATGGAGTTTATGCTTCATATCTGCATGAAAGGGTCATTGTAAAAATGTTAGACATTACTTTTATCTTCAGAAAAAGATTATGCTATGTAAACGTGGAAGAAAAAGCTAAGAACCCTCAAGACAGTTGTGGAAAAGGTAGGCTTTAGGCGGTAAAGTAGTAAGGGATAGCAGCTAGTATTTGAGCACTAACTGGATGCATGAGCTGATCTCATTTAATTCTCACAGTCCCATGAAGTGAGTCCATTAGGAATTAATATTAAGAATATTAATTCCTGGGGCGCCTGGGTGGCTCAGTGGGTTAAGCCGCTGCCTTCGGCTCAGGTCATGATCTCAGGGTCCTGGGATCGAGTCCCGCATCGGGCTCTCTGCTCAGCAGGGAGCCTGCTTCCTCCTCTCCTCTCTCTCTGCCTGCCTCTCTGCCTACTTGTGATCTCTCTCTCTGTCAAATAAATAAATATAATCTTTAAAAAAAAAGAATATTAATTCCTTATTGTGGGCAAGGGAGAACGCTGGGGTTTGACCCCAGGTCTGATGCCGGAGATAGACTTCCTTTGTAGGGAGACACTCATTTAATAATTTTAAACCCTGCTAGACTCTGGGATCCATGAGCACAGTGACTCTATCTTAGACACACTTATATTGTCCTGACACTTTCCAACTTGCCTAGAGAAGTAGATGCTGTGAGCATGGACTAGAATTCTATACTTTGCCAGGACTGCTCAACAGAACTTTCTGCAATGATGGAAATATTTTGTAACTTCACTGTCCAATATGGCAGCCACATGTGGTTGTGCGGCCCTTGAAATACAGCTAATACAACTAAGGAACTGAAATGATTTTATGCTACTTAAATTATTAAAGTTAATATCTAGTGGCTCAGTTAATTGTCTGCCTTCAGCTCAGGTCATAATTCCAAGGTCCTGGGATCAAGCCCTGCATCAGGCTCCCTGCTCAGTGGGGAGTCTGCTTCTCCCTCTCCTCCATCCCTCCCCTCCCCCACTTGTGTTCTCTCACTCACTCTCAAATAAATAAATAAAATCTTTAAAAAAAATAAACTTAATAACCCCATGTAACTAAATGCTACATTGCACAATGCAGCTCTATGCTTACTAGTTGTGTAGTCTTGAGTAATGTAAAATGGGGATCATTCACAGTGATTGGCCCATTAGCATGCTATAAATTCTCAAAGACACTCAGAGATTTGAGTGGGAAGGTTGCATTTGATTAATCCCATGCCAGTCAGTTCTCACCTTGGTGCTGGGTTCTATCATGTTGTCCCCATACCAGCCTGAGATGGGCACAAAGGCAACAGCTTCAGAGTTGTAACCGATATTCTTGATATAGGCGTGCACCTCCTTGCTGATCTCCTTAAAGCGTGCGCTACTATAAGGAGGCTCCATGATGTCCATTTTATCCACTGCCACAATGAGCTGCTTCACACTCAGCGTGTAAGCCAGGAGTACATGCTCATGGGTCTGCCCATTCTTGGAAATGTCAGACTCAAATTCACCTACAGCACTTGCCATAATCAGCACAGCACAGTCTGCCTGGCCCAAGTGACAGAGGGGAGAAGGCCCAACTCAGACTTGGCCAGGGACACTCACTGCCCACCCCTGAAGCAGAGCCAAGTTGACACTGCCCATCCCTGAAGCACAGCCAAGACGACTCAGAGCCAAGATGACAGAGGTGCCTGTGATCATGTTCTTGATGGAGTCATGGTGACCTTGGGCATTGATGATGGTGATGTAGAATTTTCTGGTCTCAAACTTCCACAGGAGATGTCAATGGTTTTGCCACGTCCCCACTCTGCCTGCAGCTTGTCCAGCACCCATGCATACTTTAAAGAGCCTTTCCCACCTGGGTCTGGAATAAGAGGGAAAGGCCCAGGGTCACCCCTAGATCCAAAGCTGCCCCATCAACCAAGAAGGAAGTTCCAAAATGAGTTGAGAGTCAAAGGGATGGGAACAGGGCAGTGTACGGAGAGAACTTTGAATTTTTCAAACAATAGAATTTATTACTTGTATAATTAAGTTTCTCTTTCAGAGCTGGTTTGAGAGTCACAGTGACCCAGGGCCAAATGATAAAGTGCCTAGGCAGGCATGCGGACCTGGCACAAGGTCAGCAAGCCCTCACATCAGTAATCGCAAACACGTAAGTAATGCTGACCCTGAACTTGGAGCTGTTTTAAGCACTTAACGTGGGTTAGCTCATTTAATCTCACAACTTAGTGAAGTATTACCCTTATCTTGCAGATGAAGAAACAGAGAAATTAACTGACTCACCCAAGATCATAGGATTAATAAACAACGGCGGCGTCAGGATTTGAACCGCAAAGCATCAGACTCAAGTTCAAAATCTTAACCCCTACCCTATGTTAGTTAAGTGGTATCTATGACTGATGATTAACCATGGCAGCCTGGGGAATTTGAGCTGCTTTCAGCCCTGGTAAAAGGCTACCAGAAGCTGGTAGCATATTCAAGTTAACATGCTGGTCTCGGGTATACGCTACCACTTGCCAGCTCCGGGTTCCTGAGCATCTGTTCATTTTGGCTCTAATTAGAGGGAAGAGTGGAGAAAAGGAAAGATTGGAGACCAGGTGGCTTCCTTAAGAAAGCTAATTAGTTTGAAAGATAGAAATAGAACCCACGTGTCCTAACTTATGCTACTGTAGGAACTTCTATTTTATGAAGTCCATTAGATAAGCAGCTATCAAAGAGTGGTCAGGGACGCCCAAACCTTTTAGGGTTTGCATGGTCAAAACTGTTTTAATAATGTTAAGACATTATTTGCCTTTTCCCTCTCTCATTTTCTCATCTTTGTGCAGTGGTATTTTCTAGAGGCTAAATGACAAGTGAAATCACAACAGGTTGATTGCAGAAACAGATGAGAATCCAGCTGTCTTCTATTAAGCCAGACATTAAAGATATCAGCAAAAATGTCACCCTCCCAAGATTCTTTTTTTGAAAAACAGTTATTTTTCATACATAAAAAAGTGTCACATTTACATTAATATAAGAAGTTTATTACTACTATTTTTAAGCGAATGAAGCATTTTTAAACCTCAGTTTCAATTTTGAATATCATAAATATATAGATCTAATTTACATAAACAAACTCATTGGGGTGCCTTTAAGAATGCAGAGGGTTCCTGAGACCCGAAAGTTTGAGAACCACATCAATTCATTTGTTTTTCCATAACAAATGGCTAGGCTTCTACCATATTGGCTATGGACCAGTCTCTTTCTCATGGTTCTAATGATTTCCTTGGCAGCCCCTGTCACATAAGCGCCCCCACAACAATTCTGACTGTATCCGAGGAAGCCAGCTGATGGCACTGATTTATGACCTGTTGCTTTTTCTCCTCTGTCCTATTTCTATCTCTGCAGCAGCTGGTTCTACAGACTACTCCGGTCTTGTCTGATGGTTCACCAACTCTAAGATCTCTCACTCCCCTCCCTGGCTCTCCCTTCTTCTTCCCCTGCATGGGCTCTTGCTCTGCCCATCTCAGGGCTCTGTCCCTCACCCTTTCCAGCTCACTCCCATGGTTTCGTCTCTAGCCTGGGTTTCCGTCTTGAGCTCCAGACTTCAATATTCAGCTGCCCTCCTGGATGTGAGCACAGAAAGCCCCGTGGACACCTCAGATTTCCCACGTCTAGAGCAGACCTGTTCAGACTCCAGATCAGCTCTGCTGCTGGTAGTCACTGACCTTCCAATTGCCAAAGCTGGAAACTTGGAAGCCACCCTCAACTCTTCTTCTTCCCTTACCCCCTCCTCTACAGCTAACTCCCAAGTTCTGTGGATTCCCCATTTCCACATCCTTGGGTTCCACCCATTACTCTCCATGCCCATTGCTGCTGCCTGAGCCCAGGCCACCGTCCTCACTCCTGTGGTCGATGGCAACAACCTCCCGACCTGCTTCCCAGCCCCTAGCATTGGGCCCTTTAGCCTGTTCTTCCCATGCTGCAGCAGTGTGCTCTTCCTAAAAAGATCTTGCCTGATTCCCATCACTCCCAAGCCTAAAATCCTTTAGTTGCTGCAGGGAAAGTGACCAGGCTCTTTGGCAGGACATTCAAGGCCCATGTCTCCTGTCCTACCAGGCAATGACTCTCTATCTCAGATGCTCTACCCCTGCTGTTCCAATCTCCTTGTGGTCACAAACACCTACCCCATTTCCCCAAGGCTCAGAGGAGATCCCTTCCTTTGGGAGTCCTTCAAGGCTTCTCTAAACATGTTCATTGTCCATGACCTGGGTTCCTACAACACCCATGCTGTTACAGAGCTTACTGTGTGATGGAAGGGTGCGTGGCCAGGAGTTTCTGGGGGGCAAGGCTTGCTTGCCCTTAACACTGTATCCATGGGGGCTACCCTAAGGTCCATGGTAGATGCATGGAAAATAAATCCTTTCCCTGCTTCTAAATGGCAGCTTTAGCTCCTGAGATATGGCATGGCATCTGTGTCACACTGGGATTTAAATCTTGGCACCATCCTCAGGTAAGTTATTTAACCCTTCTGAGCCTCATTTGTCTCACCTGGAAGATGGCAACCACAGCACCTGCCTGGCATGATTGAGAGGGAAAGCACCTACCAGCCCAGCAGGTGCTCAGCGAAGGTGAGTGTTCACCACCCCCACCAGGAGGAGTCCCTCCTAGGGAATCCAAGGCTAGGAAGGAGGGGGGTGGGGAGGCGCAGGCAGAGCAGCCTCACCTCTGAAGTCTCCTTCTCAAACCTGTCGATGGTCCTCTTGTCAATGCCACCACATTTGTAGATGAGATGCCCTGTCATGGTGGACTTGCTCGAATCCACGTGGTCGATGACCATAATGTTGATGTGGGTCTTCTCTTTGCCCATGCTGGGAGTTGCTCAGAGAGAGGACAGGCATTCTTGGGGCATGAATTGCCCACTATCACTTCTCTTCCTTGGGATTGGGTCAGCCCAACCAGCAGAGGGTGAGGCAAGAGAAGAAAACAGGTGGCCAGGAGGGCGGAGAGGGGGGGTCTCTTCAACACCTCACACCTGCGGATGCTCTGGTCCCTCCGACAGCCCCAAGGAGAATGTGCCTACCTCCAGAGCCAGGAGAAGCCCCTCCGTACCTCCTCCCATCTAGAACAGACCAACACAGCACTGCGCCCCACCCCCTTTTACAGACAAGTTCTCCAGCCCGCCCCTTAGGTCCCTTGTTCCTGTTGGCCCGCTGGCCCTGGGATGCATGGGAAGAACCCAGCACCCATCTCACAGGGGGTGGACTCTCCCCCTCCAGCCTGGGATGAGGGTGAGCCTGCTGCCCACCGAAATGAGGCTCCTTTGGGCTTTCAGATGCTGATTGATACCCCACCACTACCCCTAGTACCAGGCTGGGCATTAGGAAGTGGCCCTAGGAAGGGTGGCCCTAAGTGACCATTAGGAAGGGTCAAAGACGGGCCTGGGGTGGGAGGTGGTCCCCAGACTTGCTGTCCCTGGGTATTCAGGCCTGTGTGTTTGTGGGAGGGAGGCGTCTAGGAAAGGGTGGGGAGAGAAGGAGCAAGGGGGTCAGAGCTCTAGCCTTTCACATATTTGCCTCTTGGTCCTGCCTGGGCATCACAAACCGCATGGATTTATCCCTGTCTCCAGCCGCCTGCATACGGCCTGACCCATGGCAAACCCTGAGTTTGGTGAATGATGCAGAATGACTGCTACCGCCTTCAGGGCCCAACTCCTGTACTACTGTCACCTTTATGCGACCGCTAATTCCACCTGAGCGATGAGGGAGTTGAGGGTCTGGAGCAGATCCGCTGGGGAGAAAGTAGCAGGACTCAAGTTGTCTGACCCCAGAGTCTCCACCAGAGCCCAGCGCTGCCTCTCAGTGAACTCATGAACTCATGAACTCAGTGAACATGCCTGAAGGAAGGCTCTAAGTCCGACCCTACTCATTTCCGTGGTCCCAGCCTCCAGCCCTGGCTTGCTAAATGAATGTTTAGGGTAGGACCTGGGAAGAAGATGAGCAGGGACCGGGGGGCGGGGCAGTCTCCCACAGGGAAGGGCTGGCCCCAGAATTGAGGACAAGCTACTGGACTGAGGCCAGTACAGTCCTGGCAGCCTCCAGAGGTTCTGGAACCCTGTGCCTGGAGACTAGTTCGGTGAAAGGGAAGGTGGTGGAAAGAGCGGGCTTCTGAGAAGGCTGACACAGTCGGATCAGAGTCCTGGCCACGCCACTCCCATTCATTCAGTGGCCCTTTAGCCCCTCCGGGTGTGGGTGTCCACCAGCTTCTTGTTGTGGTGGTGATTCAAGGAGATAAGCCCCTCACTCGTAAATCTTGATGATACTGATAAAGGCTCCTTCCAAGAACTTATGACACAGTGGAAACACACGGGGGCGCTCTAACCACAAACCACAGGGTAACGTGCTCTTAGAACCTGGGCAACAGTTAGGTGGGACCTGGGGGCAGCTGGGGGGCTATTAGCACAGCACTGAGCTGATCCCACTGCCCCACCCTGGCCCTCCCTCTTCCGACACAGGTGGTGGCAGAGAAATGATCTGTGAGTGGTGGGATCCTGAAGCTAATTTCACCTGCGTCTAAGCTTTGTTTGTCACTCATTATTTGGCATCTGGGTGTGTTGATACTTCCTTAGCTGTAAGTCCCACAAGTTATAAGAGGTAAAGTGAGGCCCTTGGGATCGTTGTGTTTATCACCATCCCTAGACGTTCAGCTTCTGATTCTGAGTATCTGTGGAGCGTTGGGAAGGAAACTGGTTTCAGGATCCAAAGACCTGGCGATTCAGCTCTGCCAGCTCATGGCTCGTTCCCCTTGCTTCTGCCTCCTCTTCATTCTCACCAGGCCAGCCTCCTCTTGCAGGATGGAAGGAGGGAGCTCCCTCCCCACACCAGCAGGTCTGCAGCAGCCGCCCCCTCCCCAGTGTGTATAATCCAGGAGGTTCCCAATGCATGGAGGGGTGCTTGGGAGCTCGGTCTGAGCGACAACCAGAATCTAGAGACCCCACAGAGTCACCAGCGTTCCAGAGGCAGGGGAATAGGGAAGGGAGGAGTGGGGGCAGAAGGGAGAGTGCTAATGGATCCTGAGCCATGTAAAGAAACAGCCCAGAGGAAGGCTTTGGAGACAGAGACCCCTCCGTGTGAATCTTGGCCTCAACCCTTAACAGGTGTGCAATTTGGAGCAAGCTGGTTGCCCTCCCTGAGCCACATGTAAAATGGAGATAACAATCCCTGCTCACATGTACGGAGTATGTATCGCGTGCCGGGTACTGTGCTGAGCCCTCTGCATGCAGTTTTCCATTTGCCCCTAGAAAACACTCTCTCATGTAGATAGTCATATTAATAACAGACAAGGAAATGAAGGCTAAGTTGTTTATTCGGGAACACACAGGTCATCAAGGGCGGAGGCATGATTGGCCCAGGCATTCTGAGAACACTCAAAATTATTATTTCACAAGGTTGTTGGGAGATTAGATTGTATAATTTACAGCTGTTAGTTATTTTCACCAGTTTGACAGGCAAAAAGGAGAGAGCTTAAGGCAATTTTGGTTTAGATTTCCATAATTACTAAATACTTTCAAAGTAATAGTTTTCTCCATGTATCTTCTCGCATGAATTCTCTGTTGTTATCTTTTGATTCTTCAGTTAGTGGGGATTTGATGTCTACTCCTTTCCCGAGAGATCAGAAGACTTCAGGTTGTAGGACTATCCTGTCTAATACAGGAGTCACTACCCACATGTGGTGGTTTAGATCTAGATTAATTAAAATTAAATAAAACTTAAAATTCAGTTCCTCAATTTCAATGTCCACAGGTGAAGAGCTCAAGGGCAGCCATTTTGAACAGCATGGACATGAAACATTTCCATCATCACAGAAATTTCTACCAGACAGCACTGCTCTTGGAGAAATCGAGTCTGGTCTTCTGAAACCTAGAGATGGGGCCATAGTGCCAGGAGCTCTGGTTCTAACTCAGTCACTGATTGGCTGGACTGCCCCAGACAAACACATACCTCTGGGCCTCGTTCCTTCTCTATAAAATGTGGACAGAGGTTAAACAAGGTAATGTATGAAGGTCTTTTCAAAGATTTTATTTATTTGACAGAGAGAGATCACAAGTAGACAGAGAGGCAGGCAGAGAGAGAGAGAGAGAGAGGGAAGCAGGCTCCCTGCTGAGCAGAGAGCCCAGTGCGGGACTCGATCCCAGGACCCTGAGATCATGACCTGAGCCGAAGGCAATGGCTCAACCCACTGAGCCACCCAGGCGCCCGCATGAAGGTCTTTTAAGGTCTGACCTTCTGGGGGCAATTCTGGGAGCTCTGGATTCAATTTCTGGTCACCTCTCCCCTAATCCCTCTCAAAGCTTAAGCTTCTCAGCTGGCTCTGCTATAAAGAGGAACTTTGGTGAACTTGTTGGCCCTCTGCCAGTTACTTACTATGTATTTAAGGGACAGCATCTGATTGGATGTGGCCAAATCTGGGCCAATCAAAATCTTTCTAACCAGATCCTGGTTTGAGGATCTAGGGTCAGTTAGTGGGTCTCTACATATGGTAGAGACTGTAACCGAGAGAAGCATTTGGTGATGGCTAGAGTGGGGGAGAAAGCCAGTCTAGAGCAAGACAGGGAGACAAGGAGAGGGAAACACATCAGACCTTCAGGGAGAAACAGGGAGAAAAATCCCCATTTCAACTCTTGGAATCTTTGAGACACCACTGAGTCTTTGTAAGAAATTCTCCCCACTTCCTTCTTTTGTGTTTTGTTTTGTTTTGTGTTAAGATTTTGTTTGACAGAGAGAGAGAGCACTAGCAGGGGGAGTGGGAAAAGAGGGAAAAGCAGGCTCCCTGATTAGTGGGGAGCCTGATGTGGGGCTTGATCCCAGAACACTGGGATCATGACCTGAGCTGAAGGCAGACGCTTAACGACTGAGCCACCCAGGTGCCCCTCCTTCTTTTCTGTTAAGCTCTAGTTAATTCATTCCTTTTTCTTTTTTAAAAAAGATTTTATTTATTTATTTGACAGACAGAGATCACAAATAGACAAAGAGGCAGGCAGAGAGAGAGGGGGAAGCAGGCTCCCTGCTGAGCAGAGAGCCCAATGCGGGACTCGATCCCAGGACCCTGGGATCATGACCTGAGCTGAAGGCAGAGGCTTTAACCCGCTGAGCCACCCAGGCACCCCTTCCTTTAAAAAAAAAAGAAAAATATTTTATTTATTAATTGACAGAAACACAGTGAGAGAAGGAACACAAGCAGGAGGAGTGGGAGAGGGAGAAGCAGGCCCCCTGCCAAGCAGGGATTCCAGTGCAGGCCCAATCCCAGGACCATGGGATCAGGACCTGAGCTGAAGGCAGACGCCCAACAACTGAGCTACCCAGGTGCTCTAGTTAATTTCTATTGCTTGTCACCAAAGGCTTCAAAACCATGTGGGTTAAGGCAAAAGGGCTTGGTTTATTGTTGTTCTGAAAAGTTGAGTGAATTTTTAGCTGAAAGAAAGAGAAAGCTAAACAAGGACACCCCTCACACATAGACACCAATAACAAACTGAAAGGAAAACCATCATCAGTTATTAATGTGATGGATGCTTCTTGAGCACCTACACCGTGGCCAATGCCTTATAGAGATTACTTTATCTAATCTTGACAAAAACGCTTGAGAGGTAATGCTTTCCCCATTTCAGAGGGAGTTGAGGCACAGAGAGGTTAGGGGACTCAAGCAAGGACACACAGCTGGTGAGTGACAGAGACATGGTGCATCAGGGTTTGTGAGATGACAATAAGTGGGGTCTTCTCTGCAGAAACACAGCTTGTGAGTGAGGAGGTTTCCTGGGTGGGGACCTACTTGGCCCAGAGAGTAAAGTAAGCCAGAAAGATCACATGAGGTATGATTCAGTTTTTCTGGCTACAAAGAACACAGCAACCTTTCTACAGCTCGAAGTGGGAAATGGTAGATTGGAGAGGAAAATCCTCTAAAATAAAAAGCCCTTGTAATCTCAGCATCTTTTGTTCTCTGTCTCAAGATTTCTCTTATGAAAAGCCTTCCCAGAATGAGTAAAAATCATTCCTCTCTTAACTCCGTGGAAAGAATTAAAAGGAATAGGAGAGGGAAAAACAGTCCCCAGACCCGTTCTGGAATCCAAATGTTTCCTTTGCATTTCCATCACCTTCATAGTCAAAGGTCTGTTACAAAACAGGAAAAAGAGGCCCTACCAAAGCACAAATAGGCAAATAGCCAATAAACCAAGAAAGAATATTCAGCATTTTGAGGAATGAAAGAAAAGCACATTGAAGCAACATACCATTTTTTACCTTTCAGGTTTTTGAGCAAAAACAACAACAACAAAAACTACAAAAAAAACAACAAACGTTGGAGAAGACATGGAAAAATGGCCACTTTCATACTTCGTTGCTGGGCGTTTCAGTCAACATATACTTTCTACAGGGCATTTTGAAAAACTGAATCTGAAACCTTAGAATATGCATTCTTTTTATTCAATTCAATTCTAGGTATTTACCAAAAGGTGGTCCAATTATGGGGGTGTTCTTTCTAGAATTATTTATGACCATGAGAGGGTCTCTGTGGTGGTCTGATGCTACAGGGATGCTGGGGACACTTGCAGGGTCTAGGGCGGCTGTTACGTATCAACTGAAGGAGAACTATTCCCACAGTTTATCACTTGTACACCATCCCGTCTGTCTGTAATGCTGGCTTTATTTTATTTTTTAGAGATTTTTATTTATTTATTTGACAGAGAGAGAGACACAGCGAGAGAGGGAACACAAGCAGGGGCAGTAGAAGAGGGAGAAGCAGGCTCCCCACCGAGAAGGGAGCCCGATGCGGGGCTCCATCCCAGGACCCTGGGATCATGACCTGAGCCGAAGGCAGAGGCTTAACGACTGAGCCACCCAGGCGCCCCTGTAATGCTGATTTTAAAAAAAAATTTTTTTTAATAGTCTCTTTGCCTGCTGTGGGGCTTAAGTTACAACCCTAAGGTCAAGAGTCACAGGCTCGGGCGCCTGGGTGGCTCAGTGGGTTAAGCCGCTGCCTTCGGCTCAGGTCATGATCTCAGGGTCCTGGGATCGAGTCCCACATCGGGCTCTCTGCTCAGCAGGGAGCCTGCTTCCCTCTCTGTCTCTCTCTGTCTGCCTCTCTGTCTACTTGTGATTTCTCTCTGTCAAATAAATAAATAAAATCTTTTTAAAAAAAAAAAAAAAAGAGTCACAGGCTCAAGGGTTGATGGAGGGGTGGGGGGCTGGAGGGGGGGTAACTGGGTGACTGGCACTAAGTAGGGCATGTACAGTAATGAACACTGGCTGTTATATACACCTGATGAGTCACTGAACTCTACCTCTGAAACTAATAATATACTATTTGTTAAGTAAAGTAAATTTTACATTTAAGTAAAATAAATTTAAGTAAAACAAAATTTAAAAAAAAAAGAGAGAGAGACTCAGGCTCTACTGACTGAGCCAGCCAGGTGTCCCTAAAACAATTTTTTTTTTAAAGAAAGATTTGATTTATTTATTTGAGAGAGAGAGGGAGAAAGAGCACAAGTGAGGGGAGGAGCAGAGGGAGAGGGACAGGCAGACTCCATGCTGGGCTCAGAGCCCTACTCAGGGCTCCATCTCAGGACCCTGAGACCGTGACCTGAGCTGAAATCAAGAGTTAGACACTCAAATGACACCTTCCCAGGCACCCCTCTAAATTTTTTTTTTAAAGGTTGTTTCTGCTTCTTCATAAAGTTAGAGCTGGGATCTAGGATTTTGTTTCTCACTCTTCTGGTTGAGCACAGGTCCTGGGGAAAGATTATGTCATTACTCTGGTGGGAAATGGAATATATGTGTGTTCTCAGGTTTTTAGCATGTCTTAGTTCTCATTTTCAGTACAGTAAATACTGAAAGAAATAATGCACATAAACAAAAGATCTGTAGGGGCTTCAATAATGCTTAACAGTGTACAGGAGTCTCAGGAAGTCTGAGAATGGCTCATCCATACAGGTGGATGTCAGGGTCATTTTCAAGGTAAAAAAAAGTGGGGCATGTGGATTGCCTAGGGTCGCCAACTAATGAAGACCGAAGCCTGGATGCAAATACAGGCTTGTCTGATCGGAGTCCTCTCTTTCTCCTGACTTGCCAGGGAGACCCTCTTTCAGTATAGCGTGATGTCTGTGTCTGTGTGTCTCCTGGTGGGGACCCACGCACCTTCTCTGCAGCATCCAGCACCCCACCCTGGGCCCCGCCCTTCCTGGGAGAGCAATGGTTGTTTGTTGAGTGAGTAAATGAATGACCCAGTCCAAAAAGACGCGGTTGAAATTCTCCCTGGGAAGAGGGAGAGTGCAAAGTTAACCGAACTCTCTCCTGGCACCCTCGGCCCTGCTCCTTTGGCCCTGTTCTTTGGCTTCAAGTTTTCTGGGAGGGCTTCCAGGGACAAGAAGTTGTGGGAACAGCAGTTGCTGGGGAATACGGTCCCTGTCCTCAAGGAGCTCCTGAACAACAGGTAAGAGAAGCCCAAAATATGCAGTGACCCGAGTAACAAGTGCAACAGACAAGAGAGGGAGCCTGGAGGGGCTGTGAGGGCAGGGAAAAGGGGCCCTACCTTGATTGTGCAGGCATGGGGAATGTCAGGGAGGTTTCATTTCCAAGCTGGGGACTGGAGTTGGCCAGTTGAAGAGGTGGAGAGGACAGTCCCGAGGCAGGAGAAGAACGTGTGGAAGAGCCAAGGGAGAGAGAGCTTGGGGAGCACCAGAGACAGGAAA
Source organism: Neogale vison (assembly GCF_020171115.1). NCBI lineage: Eukaryota > Metazoa > Chordata > Mammalia > Carnivora > Mustelidae > Neogale > Neogale vison. Next base: position 17,427,990 of record NC_058092.1, on the reverse strand, counting down.
GATGTTCTGGCAATACCCAGAGAGGTAGGTCCCAACCATACAGGGCCACAACGACCAGGGACAGAGCTCAGGGAGTGGGGAACAATATTGGTCCGCTCAGGCTGCTATAACAAAATACCACCAGTTCCGTGGCTTAAAGAACAGAAATTAATTTTCTTAGAGTTCTGGAGGCCAAAAGCCCAAGGTCAAGGTGGCAACAGATTCAGTTTCTGGTGATGGTTTCTTCCTGGCCTGTAGATGGCCACCTTTGTCCTGGGTCCTCACATGGCATTGTTTCCTCTGTGCCTGTGCTGGGCAGAGGGCGGGGCCAGGTCACTGTTTTCTCTTCCTATAAGGACACAAGTCCAATCAGATCAGGACCCCGCCCTGTGACCTCATTTAATCTCAATTACCTCCTCAAGGTCCTATTTCCAAATACAGTCACATTGGGGCTTAGGGCTTTACCACGTGAACTTGGGGAGAAACACAGTTCAATCCATTGCAGGTGCCATTGGAGGTGGCTGGGAGGTGCTGGGGTCGGGTTGGCCTGTAGGAAGCTCTGTCTGGCTGCAAAGGGGAAAATGGGCAAGAGCAGGCAAGTCTGGAAGCTGGATCAGCTGTTGTCGGGGGTGAGAGGTGCTGCCTAGATCAGAGGCATGGCATTTGGGGTGAAGAAGGGGCAGCCATTTAATGAGCTTGAATCCACAGGACTCAATGTATGGGGTAGTGGGGAAGAAGAGGCAAAGACGGCAGTCAGGTTTCCACTGTGGATAATGGGTGGTTGTAGGGTCAGCTTTCTGGGCCTGTGACCTGCCCCATTCCATACTCAGAAGGGCTCAGTGCCTATTTAATGTCTTATTGTCACTGTCCTGAAGTTAATAACTTTTTTAAAAAGATTTTTTAAAAATTTATTTGGGAGACAGAGAGAGCAAGCAAGGGGAGCGGCAGACAGAGGGAGAAGCACCTGCTGCTCCCTCCCTCTGGAATGCTCTTTCTCCCTCTTTGCCTGTCAAACTCCTATTCATCCTTCAAGACCCCGCTCAGCTTGCAAACATTCATTCTCTTTCAGCTGATCCTTCTGCTTTTGGTCATCCGTTCTAGGGTTTATCGCTCCCTCTTCTGTGCCATAGAACCAATCACTTGCTAGGGTGGGTTTTCTTAAAGTGTCTATCCTCAGCCAGAACCAGACAGGGAGCTCTCTGTTGCCTCCTTTTCTATCCCACCACAGGGTCTGGCACCAGTGAGTGATCAGCAAATGCTGAACCGGACAAATAGCAACGAGGTGAGAATGATGACCATTCCCAATGACAGAGTCACATGAAAACTGCTGACAGCCCGACAATACAAGTATGTGGCGGAGTGGCGAGGAACACCAACTCTGGAGCCAGACAGTCTGGGTCAAACCCCAGCTCCACCCCTTCCCGGCCGTGCCTGAGACCCCCTATCTTTGTTCTCAGTCAGGCACAAGAGGGTAGTAGGGCTTAAATGACTTGGTGCAGGTGAAGGGCTACGAACGCTATCTGGCGTATAGTAAGTGCTCAGTAAACACACAGTATAGATGTTAGCGAGGGATGAAATATGAAGGCGGACTCTTCACTGTTTTGTACTGGTAGTGGTGGCATCTACCATTTCCTAGACGCTCAACTACATTCCAGAACTTTGTGTAACTTTCACAGAAAATTCTGGAATAGCTACTAGTATTACCCCCTTTCCATATGAGGATGTGGAGCCTCACATATCTCTGCTAGGTAAGTAGCAGAGTCCTTCTGAGGCGCTCCCATGCCCTCTTCCCCTGTGTCACTATTTCCAAGCCCTGCTTCTGGATGAGGCCTGCGGATGGGGGTAGAGGGGCTGTGGGGGAGTTTCCTATTTCTGTTAGCCCTGTTCCTGGGGATGCTGAGGGTGATGGTGTTGAGGGGGGTGTCCAGTGGCAGTGCCTAGCCAGGTGCCTGGTGGGGTGGTTTGGCCTGGCTGTCCTGGGATGGTTTACTGACCCCCCTTGGCTCCTGGAGAAGGAGAGGGTGGGACAAGAGGAGCCCAACCACGTGGGACAGCAGTTGGGGGAGGTGGGGGGACACGCTTCCTTCCTGTCCCCTCGGTCTGGGCTCAGTGCCCATCTCCCAGGAGATCCAGGAGAAGGGGTCAGAAAACCAGACTTACCTGATTCCTGGCTGAGCCAGGGCCACTGAGGGACAGAGAGGCAGGCCTGGACCATTCCCTGGGCAGCTTCCCAGGGGAGGTGACTTCTCAGCCGAGTCAGGAAGGATGACTCATATCTACTTGCATGTGACCTTGAGCACATCCTTGAGTCAACCCAGAAATGTGGGGCACAAGAAAGGCCCCTCACCAACCCTGGTCTGCTCAACCACAGCCCAGCAATTCACCATGGCTGTTACCAAGACATGACAAGAGACTCTCAGACCCTCTCCCTCCCCATGACATAAACACACATACACACACACACTCTCAAGGACAAGACGACCCCCCCCCCCGGCAGCAGGACCCCTTTGCTGCAGCCCCATACCCAGTCTGATCTCTGTTCCAAAATCTTGTCGCCCCTTTCTCTCTGCTTTCCATCATTCCCTCTCTCCTGGGAGTCTTGCTTCCTGGGTTTAGATGCCAGTTTCATATCTACTTGCATGTGACCTTGAGCACATTATTCAAATTCCCTCATTTTGCTCCTCAACTGTAAACGAGGGTAATAATCCTTCCTGTCTGTCGGAGTCATTGAGATAGTTAAGGGTCCTAGCTCTGTGAAGTAAGTGCCTCAGTGCCTGTCCCTCAGTGGTGGTGGCTCAGCTTAGGATCGTGTCTGTCCTTATCACCCATCTTGGCCTTGCTCTGGCCCCACTCTCTCTCCCCTTTCGCAGGGGTCCTGCCTCTCTGTCTCCCAGCTCATTGTCCTCCCTTCTCCCTGGGCCTCGTTTTTTTTCCCCTCCCCCCCTCCTTCTTGAACCTGAGACTCACAATACCTGAGGGGTTATGGAAGGAGAAAGGGCAATCATTTCTCCAAAGAGCAATGCTGCCTGGCTTAGGTTCCCCTGTGGAAAGAGGGGACAGGGCTTCTGCCCAGCCTGAGAACCCAGGACACCGTCTCTCGATCCAGAAGTAACCTCTGTAAGCCAAACCCCCACACAGAGACACACCTTGATAGGTCAGGCAACTGCCTGAAGCTGTCTTCCCATCAGTAAAGCAGGAAGAGAGAGACTTGACCTAGATGCCCCTGGATGCCCTCGGGGACACTGTGGGGCTCTCTATAGGATGTGGAGAGCATCTCATGGACATGGACTTGAATCCTGGGTCCTCCTCTACTTCTCTAGTCATCTTCTCCTATCTAAGCCTTGGTGTCCTCATTGGCAAATTGAGGCCAGCCAATAATCGCTGTCTACTAGCTCTCAGGCCTAGTGGGAGGAAGCACTGTTGAGAGGGGAAGAAAAAGAATTGTGCCAAGTTGGGGAATGAGCACTGCCCATCGCCGGCCAAGCTCCACACCTGGGCCAGCAGATGGCGCCATTGTAGCGCCTGTGTCTCGGCCCCAGGTCTCTTGGCAGTGGGCTCCCAGGATCCAGCCCCACTACCTGCCTCTTCTCCGATGGGGCATTTGTTCTATGTGGCAAAACTTGATCCAGGGTTAATTAAAAGCCCAAACTTCGGAACCAATAGACCTGGACTGAACGGATTCTACTCCTTTAATGAAGGCAAGGTGACTTTGGGTAACCTCTCTGAACCTTAGTTTCCCCAACTGTAAAATGAGGATGGCATCATGTTTCTGGGGTTGTCCGGAGGATTGATTCAGTCTAAGAAGCAGAGGTTCCCGCACCACCTGCAGGGGGCCAGTGCTCAGTAGCCTGTGAGCAAGGCACTTCCTTCACAGCTGCCCGAATTCTGTCACACCATGTTACACCCCTCACTCCACCCCCGCCCCATCCTGTCCCCAGGCCTTCACTCCTGCCCTCTGCCTTCCCTCTGGAATGTTCACCCCCTCCCTGTTTTCATGACTTTTTGAGACTTGTTGGGTTTTTTCCCTAGTCGCATTTTTGAACTTAATTGGGATATAATTCATGTCATAAAAATCAGCTCATTTTTTAAATGATTTTTTAATAGATTATTTATTTATTTATTTGACAGAGAGAGATCACAAGTAGGCAGAGAGGCAGGCAGAGAGAGAGAAGGGGGAAGCAGGCTCCCTGCTGAGCAGAGAGCCCGACGTGGGGCTCGATCCCAGGACCCTGAGATCATGACCCGAGCTGCAGGCAGAGGCTTAAACCACTGAGCCACCCAGGCGCCCCCAAATCAGCTCATTTTAAGTGTACAGATCAATGATGTTCAGTAAATTTAACAAGTTGCCCTCAAGTCTTGATTTTCAAAATCCAGTATCTCAAATGCGCCTCTCTCCCAAGGCCCAGACCCCTTACCCAATGCCCCTTGGATGTTGTCCCATAGCTGTCCCCCACCCCTCCAACTCAGTACCTCCCCAACAAAACTCATCATTGTCTCCCCCGTCCCTTCTTCTCTTCTTGCATTTCCCCCTCCCTTCTTGGCATCCTACCAATTTCATCTTTTTTCTCTGGGTTCTCAGTAATTTGCTCTGAACCTGGCACTTAGTAGGTGCTTAGTAAAAGTTTACTCTATGCATGAATAAAATACACAGCATGCTCCTGTGACCCAAGTTTGAATCCTCATCCCTCAAATCCTGCCGGCCAGCCACCCTGTCTGTCTGGAGTCCATCCCTGCTGCCCAGAGACCCACTGCTCGTCTCACAGCCTGCCCCTCACTGTTGCAATGGCCCCTTCCCTGGGCGCCCCCATGCCCTGCCTTAGTCTCATCCCCTCTGGAACTCCATCCCCCCATCTGGTCTCCCTGGTCCCAGAGTGAGTTTTCCAAAAAAAGCCTATCTGACATCATCACCTCCACCCTAAGAATGTGCTACTCATTCCGCCACAGCCAGGTCCAGACCCCCTAACCTGACGAGGGCAGCCCATCCATCAGTGTTCGGGGAACCCATCTCTCCAGCTTCCGCCTCACCCCTCCCACCTTTTCCAGCTCCTCCGGGCTCTTGTCACTGCAAACCACAAGAGCAGTATGACACCACCCCGAAAAGGCGGAACTGGGCTCAGCCTGGCTGGGATTCACCTCACAGCATCAATGCCTCTTTGACCCTCAGTTTCCTCCTCTGTAAAATGGGAGTTGTAATAGCACCGATGTCCTAGGATTGCTGTAGGGATTAAATCAGGCGATGAAGGTGCAGCCCTTGGAATAGGGCCTGGCACACAGCCAGGGCTCAACAAACCTCAGTTTCATTTCTCTGCGAGCTCCCAAGGCACACAGAGGACGGTCTTAGCGGAGACTGACTGCAGACACTGTCTTTCTCCTTTGTCTCCACCGGGGGCGCTGCAGCCCCTTGCACAGCCCCGCAGAGATGCACCCCTCAAGTCAGTTTTAATCAGACCTCCTTCACAGAACTCACCACACTGGGACCCCTCTTGCCACGTCCCCGGGGCGAATCCAATGCCAAGTCTCCAAACAGCTCCCAGATCTCTCCCCGTCTCTGCCTCCCGCTGCCACCCCATTACCTCAGCAGCATTGTGCCCTCCCTACCTCCATCCTGCCCTTTCAGCATTCATCCCAGAATGAACAACTGTGCTCCCCGCCCCTCCCCTGCCACGGTTCATCGGTTGGAGCTTGGTCTGGCGGACCCAGCAGGCTGGGCCCCTGCCCCAGCCGGGTGGCAGACCCCGTTCCTTCTGCCTATGGGTTCCAGCCACACTGGCCTCAGGAGTGCTCATCTGCCTCCCACCCAAGCCTTCTGTCCCCACCCCATCACCCCCTATGAAGCCCCTTCAGAGCCTGCTCTCCTCCGAGACAGCATCTCTGACCCTCCTACTCCCATTAAATCAAGATGTCCCCTGACATGTCTTCCTAGCGCTCTGCTTCCTCCCCGTAACCCTTATCACAGTTTGTAATTATATATTTGAGCGGCTATTTGATGAACAGCTGCCTCCTGGCTTCCTTTGGAAGCTTCCTGATAGCAGAGGCTGTCTTGTTCCATTGTGTCCCTAGTGACCCAGCATATACCAGTGGGACGGCCGAGTGGAGTTTGCCTGTTTCCTTATGTGTCCCCTCTGCTCTCTTGCCAAGATCCCAAGGGGAGGATGGTAATACAGGTCTGTATTTCCAGACAGAACCCCGATTCCCCCTTGACCTGGAGCAGACATCTCATGGATGGATGACTACATCTTCTTCTGTTCTTCCTAAGGTTGATAGGTTTTTTTTTTTTTTTTAAGATTTTATTTATTTATTTGACAGAGAGAGATCACACAGACTGAGAGGCAGGCACAGAGAGAGGGGAGGTAGGGTCCCAGCTGAGCAGAAAGCCCGATGCGGGGCTCGATCCCAGGACCCTGAGATCATGACCCGATCCAAAGGCAGAGGCTTTAACCCACTGAGCCACCCAGGCACCCCTATTTTTTTTTTTTTAAGATTTTATTTGTCAGAGAGAGAGAGCATGAGCAGGGGGAGTGGGAGGCAGAGGCAGAAGCAGGCTGAGCAAGGGATCCCAATGCGAGACTTGATCCCAGGACCCTGGGATGACAACCTGAGCCAAAGGCAGACGCTTAACCAAATGAGTCACCCAGGCGCCCCTAAGGTTGATACATTAACTATGCTTAAAGAATCCAAAATAATATCTGTGGTAGGCATCGGACTGGCTCTCACTACCCAGTTGTTTCCCCAGGAAAGCACATTCTCTGACCATGAACATCTCTGCAAGCCTTTGTAATGAGCTTTCCCAGCTCTGGTCAACACTGTGCTTCCGCAGGGCAGTGTCCCTCTTTTCTGGCTTTTATAGAAGAGAAAGTGAAGGCTTAGGGAGATTAAGTGCTGTGCCCCGAGGAGGCTGAGCCGGGGGCACAAAGCCAGGCAGGCCTCCATGTCCCAGCCCTGTGACTTTCCACTCCCCCGCCTGTCCCACGCCATCTCCACAGGAGCAGATACATGTGTCATTGTCCCACTGTCCCCTGTGCTAAAGCGGTGCCTGGCCAGGAGAGGGAGGGCTCACAATGACTGCTGAATGAATGAATGTGTGAATGAATGCTTTCTTCGTGGCGGGGGGCGGGGCGAACAGACCCCAAGACACCCTCCCCGATTCCAGAGACCACCTGGAGATGCTGTCTCTAGCCAGGGCTCCAGGAGGGAAGGACGAAAAAGGGGCTGGATAAGAAGAGTCACCGATGGCAGCACTCCTGAGCACAGCACTTCACAGTTTGCAAAGCCCTGATGCTCCGTGCGCCTCTTAAGGAGATCTCCAAGGAGTTCGACAAGTAGCAGAATAAATAAACAAACAAGAAAAAAGAAAGAAAACTCTTTTTTTTCCCTCTTTGCAAAACCACTGTGTGTTCTCTGTAAACAATTCAAACCAGTTAAGTAACTACTTTGTACACATGGCCATTCACATTTATATTAAACATGTTTGGGGCGCCTGGGTGGCTCAGTCAGTTAAGCCTCTGCCTTTGGCTCAGGTCATGATCTCAGGGTCCTGGGATCGGAGCCCCACATGGGGGCGCTCTGCTCAGCGGGGAGCCTGCTTCCCTGTCTCTCTCTGTCTGCTGCTCTGCCTACTTGTGATCTCTCTCCCTCTGTCAAATAAATAAATCAAATCTTAAAAAAAAAAAATTGTTTAAAAATAAATAAATAAACACAGTTAAGTAAAATGTAAAATTCCACTCTTCAGACTCACTAGCCACATTGAAAGTGCTCCGGAGCCACACGTGGCTAGGCGCTGCCCTACTAGACAGAACAGATACAGATCATTTCCATCACTGCGGAACGTTCTATCGGACAAAACTGATTTATGACATACAAATAAGCAAAAGGAAGGGGGAAACCACCTGCAATGCCATTTCCCAAAGAAAACCACTGCTGACATTTTGGCGTGGATGTTTCCAGTTTTTTCTAGGGGCGGGAATTATATGCTGTTTTTTTTCAAAAACAGGTTAATACTGTATAAACTGTTTTATGGCCTGTTTTTTAACTTATCAAAGTACTACAAATATCTTTTCTGTAACACCTTTTTAAACAGTAGCACAGTATTTGTATGACTACCACAATTAATTTACCCAATTCTCCATTCCCAGGTGTCTGCGTTGCCTTCCTCCCCCTGCCCTTTTTTATAATCTATCAGGGCAACTATTCTTTTTTGTTTTTTGTTTTTTTTAAGATTTTATTCATTTTATTTGAGAGAGAGAGAGAGAGGGAGCAGGACTAGAGGGAGAGGGAGAAGCAGGTGCCCCACTGAGCAGGGAGTCCGATGCGGAACTTGATCCCAGGACCCCAGTACCATGACCTGAGCCGAAGGCAGACGCTTAATGACTAAGCCACCCAGGAGCCCCAACAAAACTGATTTAAACATTTTGTGTAACAAGGGCTCTATTTTAATTTGAAATCACTTAATTATTTTTGTAAAAGTGGTCGTTAGGGTGCCTGGCTCCAGCAGTTAGGCATCTGACTCTTGATCTCAGCTCAGGCCTTGATCTCAGGGTTGTGGGTTCAAGCCCCACAATGGGCTTCATGCTGGGCATAGAGCCTACTTAAAAAAAAAGAAGTGGTAGAGTCTCATTATAGGAATTTAAATTAAATACATAAAGTACAAAGAAATTAAAAAAAAACCCTCCCCAAATTACTCTACTCAAAAATAACCACATTTTCTTTCAACTTTATAGTGTAAGATTTTTTTCAAACAGACAAAAAGGTTGAAAGAGTAGCATGTAAACACCCATACACCCATCACCTCAATTCAGCAATTGAAACCACCACATTTTAAACATGTGGGGGCCCTATTTCTGAACTTCTTTGTGATCTAAACAGATACAAATGTGTATATATAAGAATGATGTCACACTTTACATGTTGTTCTGCAATCTGGTTTTTTAAAGTTTTTCACTTATAATGATCATATATTGCAAATATCTTTCCAAGTTTCACTAAATATCCTTGCACAGAATCATGTTTAATGGTCCCTTAGTATCAGTTAGATGAATCTATCATTCTTTTCATAACCAGCCGCCTATGATGGGGCATTGGTGTTTCCAATTTTTCACGATCATGGGGAAAAAAACGTTCAGTGACAATCCCTGTGTCTTTGTGTCTTTGGGTGGTAACACATTCTGAAGGTAAATTCCTAGACCGGAGATTCAGTAGCAAAAGGACAAGTCATCTACAAAGGTTGTGCCCATTTACAACGGATAAGGCACCAGACTCTCCAATGACCACATCCTCACCAATACTTTTACTCTTAGGGGAATTGTGTATTTAAGTTATTTATTTTCATCTCTCCAGAGATTATCTTATTTTGATCCAACTTTTTGAATTTTAGAACCTAACACAATAGCTGACACATAATAGATGCTCAACAAACAAATGTGGAATGTATGACTGTTGCATCTTATGGCTGAGCCTAGGGAAGGGCACGGTACAGAGAATTTAGGGGAAATTCACCCTAGCAGGCAGGGTAGGCTTTAAAGTGGGCACATAAATAAAATACCCCATAAAATGTTTGTTGAATCAGCAAATGCTTGAAAATCCTTTAGGGAAGATGCCACCGTGGATACCAAAAAATAACTTCTCAGTTATTCGAGCACTTGAATGCATTTCATGTATATTTCCTCAGCACCTACTATGGTGCAGGAACTGTTCTGGGTAATACAGTGGAGTGTGAAACAAAGTCCCTGCCTTTGTGGAACTGACATTCAAATGGGGAGCTATGATAAGCAAATTTTTAAAAATGCTCAGAATGTCCTTTGATGGTGATGAATGCCAGGAAGTAAAGGAAAGCAGAAGAGGGACTAAAAAGTGGCAGAGGTGACAGAGGGAGGATGGGGTGCTTCTTTTTGGGGAGTGGCCAGGGAAACCTCCTTAATGATGAGCAGAAGTGAACCCTGCGGATGGATCCAGGGTAGTCTCCTTTAGCAGAGGGGAGAGCAAGTGCAAAAGCCCTGAGGCATGATTATATTTGGCTGCTCCAAGATCAGCAGGGATGCCAGAGTGGCTGAAGAGAGGGAAAGGAAAGCAAGAGGAGAGTAGGTGAGGAGGGACATGCCCAGCTCAGGTAGGACCTCCTAGGTCATGGGAAGGTGCCCAGATGCTCTTAAAATGACAAGGGAGCCATTGGAGCATTCATTTGAAAAGAGGATGGAAGTAGTTTGACTCATGTTTTTAAAAGATCCTGCTGGCTACTGTATGGAGAATAGAAGGTGAAGCAGGGAGCAAGGGCAAAAGAAAGGAATCCCACCAGAAGGCTTTACACGGATCCGGGCAAGAGAAGATGGTCACTCAGAGTGGTAGCATCAAGACAGTGAGCATCAGATTCTGAACACCTTTCGAAGGCAGGGCTGGAGGTATTTGTGCCGGGTCAGGTGTGAGTGTGAGAGAGAGAGGTCAGAGATGACCCGCCCCAAGCCATGGGAGGGATGGAGTTGCCTTTCGCTGAGGTGGGAAGACCAAGAGAGGATCAGGTTTGGGGGTAAAAATTAAGACTTCTGTTGGGCTATATTGAGTTTGGGCTTCTTGTTAAATAGCTGAGCAGGGATGTGTGATTCTAGAGTTGATTGGGAAGGTCTGGGTTGGAGAAACATATCAACAGTCATCATCAGCAGGATGTGTATAAAGCCTCAGGACCAGAGTGGAGCACCCTGGAATGAGCTGGGGAAGTGGAGAGGACTAAGGGCCAACTTCCAGGGCCAATCTCCACGTGGAGATTGGGAAGATGAAGGAGAAGGAGAATGGAAATGGGTCCCAAGAGATGCAAGGGGAACTGAGAGAGGAAGGTCAAGATTCAGGGAGGATGTGTTCAACTAGGAGAGCTCAGTCACCTGGTCAGATGCTGCTGATGAGGACTGGGCATTGACCATTGCGTTGGGCAGCATGAAATCATCAATGACCTTGACAAGAGCACTTTCAATGGGTCAGAGTGGATGAAAGCCTAACTAAAAGGCACTGAAGAAAGAAGGGGACAAGCAATTAAGATTGTCAATCGGAAAACTCTTGGAGAACTTCTACTGTAGAGGGAAAGCCAAAGAGCCACTGTGTGTGTGCGTGTGTGTGCACGCACGCATGTTAGGACTGGGAGAATGACAGCATGATTATATGCTGATGGGAAAGAGCCAGGAGGAGAGAAGGAAACCTGTTGCTGCAGGAGATGCAGGAGGAATTGCTGGATGAGCTCTGGAGGCAAGAGAGGAGGCAGTATGGTGCCCTTGCGGTGGGGGTGGTCTTGGAAGCACACAAGAGGGCTCCTTGCAACAGGGAGAGGCAGAGAACTGGCCCAGACACTGGCAGGTGAGCACAGGGTGAGGTGGGAGCCAGGGGAAGTTTCCTTCTGATTACTTCTGTTTTCCCACTGCAACAGGTAGCAGGGTCATCCTTCGGTGGACAGTGGATAGCGCAGGTTCTTTCCCCGGGGTTGCACAGATAGCTGTGGCTTCCGTAGACCACCAGATGATTAGGTTGGTTTGTATTTAGGGCCACACAGTCTGAAACACCTTTGAAAGCCTGGATCACACTGGGCATGGTGAGAGCCCACACTCTGCTGGGAGTGGGGGATCTGGGGCCAACTGGGGGCAGGTCCCGTGAGGTCATGTCCCTGTCAAGGTGTCCGTGCCTACAGGGCAGGATGGGAGTGTAAATCCCTAATAGTGATTTGTGCATACAGTGGCATCATCTGGTGTAACACTCTTATTTCACAAGTTTACTTCACAACATCATTATTTCATCTTATTTCCCAGCTCAGGGTAGAGATGTTCAATGACTCACCCAAGATCATGCAGCAGAAACCCCATCGCCCCTGCCATCATCATCTTCAGAGCCACTGGCCTGCACTGGCCTCTCAGTGCTGCCAAGCTACCTCTCACTTCCTCCTTCCAGCCTCTCTGAGTGGTCACTCTCATTGGACAGGTAGGCAAACATCACAGCACAGGTAAGATGCCACCTGGGGGACAATCCTCTCACCCCTTCTGTAAAATATCTTGAGCAGAGACTGACTGGGGCTGGTAACCCTATGAGACAATGCAGAAGGGGGCTCCCCTTGAAACCCGAGAGCAGTAAATTTAAGACCAATAAGGGGAAGTTTTGCTTTGCACAGAGGGGGTACTGGCTAAAAATACTAGTGGCTACAAGAAGTATTTAGATGAATTCATAGATAGTTGATCTTCACACAACAGTTGGAGTGATCTTTTAAAAACATAAATCATATCATAACACTTCACTGTTTAAAACCTTCCTCTATACTTAGAGTAAAATCCAGACTCCGCCCCTGGGTGGTTTTCCTGCCCTTTTCTCCTGCCCATCAGCAACTTGCTTATTTGGGTCCAGCCTTGCTTCTCTCCTTGCAGTCTCTTGAGCATGCCAAGTGCTTCCTGCCTCAGGGCATTTGCATGTGCCCTTCCAGCTGCTGGACTACTCTCCTCTCTGCTCTTTGCCTGGGTGACTTTCTTATCCTCCATGCTTCATCCTAAGTGTTACCTCCTACAGGGGGCTTTCCCTGCATGACCTCTTTCTCATCCTCTGTGCCTCATCCTAAGTGTCACCTCCTACAGGGGGGCTTTCCCTGCATGACCACCCAGCTGACTCAGTACCTGGTCACTTGGTTTTGTCACCTTGTGGTTTTCTTCCTTGCCCTTATCACAAGACACATTACGTTATTTATTTTGTGTCCATTTCCTTCTGCGGAACAGTGGGTTCCATGAGGGCAGGATCCTTGTCTGTCATTTCACCCTCATGTCCCCAGAACAAGTACGCTGCTAGCATAGTGCATGGCATGTGCTGGTTATTTATTCAGTACTGACTGTGCCGGACATAGTCCTAAAAACTTTCATTTAAATTAATTCACTCAATCCCCACACATCAACCCTATAGAAGAGGTAGTATTACTATCATTCTTAATTTATAGATGAAGAAACTAAGGAACAGACTGGTTAGAAATTTACCCAAAGACACAGTTAGTGAGTGGCAGAGAAAATATTAAAATCCAGCCAGGGAAAAAAAAAAAATAAATAAATAAATAAATAAATAAATCCAGCCAGGGGAGCTCCAGAGTCTACACTCTGAACCACGACTCTGCTCCCTCTTCAGTATTTAATGAGAAGAGCATCAGTGGACATTTCAGGAATGAAGGAAGGAAGAAGAGGTAGAGGGATTGGTACAAAGGCCCTTGGAATGTGGGTTTGGGATCCAGCTCTGTCTCCTGTGAACTTGAGTCACCAATCCTAACTCTATTATGAAATAAAAACACAAGTGCCTGGCTGGCTCGATCAGTACAGCATGCAACTCTTGATCTCAGGGTTGTGAGTTTGAGCCCCACATTGGGCATGGAGTTTATTTAAAGAAAAAAGAAAAGAAACAGAAACACAAAATCTCCCTGAGAATGCCTCAAAGTAAAAACCTAACAACCTAGTAGGAAAGTGGGCAAAAGGCTTGAACAGGCAATTTACTGAAAAAGAAGCCAGGATGCAAAATGAACAAATAAAAAAATGTTTCATCTGATTAGGGAAATGCAAATGAAGACTGACCTATTAGGAACAACGAAGGAGTCTAATCGTGGGTATTGGTGAGGATGTGGAGCAACTGGAACTCTCCTTCACCGTGGTAGACAAAGTGAAGTGTGTTCATTGGGACCAGCACTTAGGAAAACAATTTGGCAGCAGTTGTAAAGCTAACAACGTGCATACTTGATGACCCACGATTTAAATCTTAGGCATGAAAGCTAGAGAAACTCAGGCGTGCCTGCACCAGGAGATACGTATTAGAAAACAAGAGGCACCCTACATGCCCATTGACTAGAGAGTAGATGAAGTAATGGAAATCCATGTAGATGATGGAGTACTAGGCAGTGGAGAAAATGAATCAATGACAGCTGAAATGCAAGGTCATATATTTAGAAACACAGTGACCTTGAAAAAAATCAAGCCACAGAGAAATGCCTATGGGTCGTACTATTTACATAAAGGTAAAAAAGCAAACGAAACAGTATGTTGTATAGTATCCATCCCCATATGAGGACACTATTTTTTTTTTGTTTCCAAAGCAAGTGAACTGTGACCACAAAATTCCATACTGTGTTGACTTCTGGAGGGAGGCAGGGAACTGAACGAGGAGAACAGAACAGGGGGCCTCAAAGGTGCTGGTGAAGTGCTAGTTCTTAAGTTGGGCAGTGGGTCCACAGATGCTTATATTCATAAACCAGACACTCAACACACATTTTTTTGGTAATCATCAAATATTACATAGTAACAAAAATTGAGAACTTCTGTAGTTCCTAGATTTGTTATATGGATCAAATGGAAATGTGGATAGAGTTGTTCATTCATTCCACCGGCATCTGCCATATGCCAGGCACCCTCTCAGACACAAGAGAAGATGCAAAAAGAGAGAACATGATCCAATTAGGAAGAGGTAGCTCAAGGCAGAGCAGTGAAGAGAACCAGCTCTTTGGAACCAGAGAGGCCTTGGGTATGAATGCCCAGCTACTGGGCAAGTTACCCAACCTCTCTTGTCCTCAGTTTTCTCATCTGTAAATCCAGGAATAACACTCTTGGCAATGCTATGAGGCTCAGTTAAAGCTCTAGAGATAGCTGGCTCGCCTTGGTACTGAGCACTTAGCAAAAGCTCAGTAAATATCCCTGTTTGTACAAATCGCTGAGTGGAGAGGAGTGGAGAGGAGCGTTTCACTCTGCCCCGGTGAGCATTGAATGGGAGGAGAAGTTTGCACTGACTATTGACAGCTCCAATGGGTGACAGAAAGTTGGAGGCAAGGCAGAGACTGCATTCTTGTCTCCGAAAGATCCATCTGGGCTACAGTGAGGGGCTTAGACCAGAACCAGGAAGTCTGTTTAAGAGGCTGTTAAAACAATCCAGGTGAGAGATTATTATAGAGTCCTGAACTAGCAGGTCTGGAGTGCACAGGGACAGGAGGAGTGGAAAGGACATATTTGAAAACAACTGGGGAGGCAAACCTAATTGGACCGGAAGACTGTGTATGGGGGCAAAGGAGAGAACTCACCTGGGATAATATCCAGATGTGATACCCCGAGACAGGAACCCAGAAGGCAAATGAGGTTGGAGGGAAAAGCAAGATGATGCCTCCAGAGTTGGTTGAGTTGATTTGGGGTGTAGAGGGAGCACTAAGTGGAGACGTGAGGATATACTGCATTTACACCCTGGGCGCTCAAGCAGAGCTCAGCGTGGAGAAGGTAACTGGGGGTGGGTGAGGTTGTCCAGGAAGGGTATGGAGGGCATGCAGTAGTGCAAGGTGCTCGTGATCCTAGGGCCAGGAGCAGGAGGAGCTGGGGAGAGAGGAGAAGAGCTGAGGGTGAGGTGGAGAACAATAGGAACACGGGGTTTTCCTGAAGCTGAGCGAGGCGAGGGCTTGAAGAAGGGTGTGGCCAACCCCGAAGTCAGAGATCACAGAGAGGCACCCAAGAAGCCACCAGATCTAGACATCAGGGGTTGTCAGTGCTGTGGGCAGGAACATTTTCCCAGCACGGTAGGACGCAACTTTGGAGGAGCTCCACAATGAAGCGCTTTTCTTTCCCAATGTACCTGGAGTGAATTATGGCCCTTCCCATGTCTCCTCTAGAGCTCCCGTTTTCCCTCCCCATCCTCCCCCCATCCAGGTCCTCAGCATATTAGATCAGTTTTTATTCCTGCTGGGACTGTAAACTTCAGGAACCACCACCAGAAATCCTGCAAAGCATAGTATCTCATTTGAGCCTGTTTCAGTCCAAGAAGTCGGTATTATTTTCATACCCATGTAACAGATGAGCAGAGGCCCTGGGGTCAGGGACTTCCTTAGCCAATACAGGGGATAGGATCCATCCCTAACTTGCGGGTGGTAGTCAAGAAGAACCCAGGACACGTAAACCTATGACATTGATCTATGTGGGTCTCGGACTTGAGCCCGCACACAGATCACCAGAGACTAGTACGGATTTGCAGACTCTTGGGCCCTAACTGCAGAGATTCAGAATCAGCAGGTGCAAAGCAGTGTCTGGGGACCTGTTTGGTGAACCAGCACCCCAGGTGATTCGTGACCAAGGGCCTCTCTGGGGGCAACCCTTAACCCAACCGCGCGCCGCGCACACGGTGGAATTTCAGGCAGCCGAGTGGTCCTGGACCCTGAAGCTATTGGTTTCTGGCCATCGGTTAGGGCCCTGGCTGCAGCTGGGAGCTGGGCCGGGGCTGGGGAAGGCAGAGGGTGGTAATAAAGAAACAACAGGAAGCTCAGCTTTTATTAGCGCGGGGTAGTCGCAGCTGCAGGTGAGTAATCTGATTTCTGCGGCGTCCTGTTTTCTCGGCTGCCTGGCGGTTCCTCGACACCCACTCACCTGCCACCAGCCACGGGAGAAAGGGCGGGCGGGAGGGAGGATGGGCGTGGGGCGCCACCCGCCCGGGTCCCTCGCCCGCGCCCACGCGGGCACAGCCGCCGCGCCGCGGCCACCGGCGCGCACCTGGCGCGTTCCGCTGCGGGAAGCTGGGCCCGCGCGGCCCGCGGGGGAGGTGGCGCGCACGCGCACTCGCGGCCCTATCTCCCCTCCCCACCGCGCGCCTCCCCCGCGCCCCTCCCGCTCCAGCTGCGCTCTTGGCCCCCGGCGCTTAAGGGAGTCGAAAGGCCTTGTGCCCTCCTGGCGTCGGGCTGGTGAGACGGGGAAAGTGATGTAGAAGTAAGTGCTGGACCAAAAACCCAGACGTCAGGAAGACCCCAAGAGAGGCAATTCTCAACTGCTCCGTGCCTCAGTTTCCTCATTTGTAAAATGAGAATGATGAACCCTTCCTCCTGAGCTTCTAATGCTAACGAAGCGCCTAGAGCACTCATGCACAATAAGGACAGTAGCTGTCGTCGTGGTCATTGGTGTTGCTGTTAGCCCCAGGGACGCTGGTCTTCCGTGCTTCACAGCCCTCATCTAGGAAATGGGGAGGTCGGGGAGGGCTTGGATGGGAAAGTCTGAGGGTCTGAGAGACCCTAAGAGGCCCTCAGACTTGCCCAAGACTGGGGGTGGGTTCTGTCCTTAACTGAATCAAGTTTTCCATTGTGAAATGGGGTTAATAATACCTTCCCCGACATTCCATAGGGATGTAAAGACCAAATGAGAAACCCAGAAACACTTTGTAAATTCTGAAGTGCTGTCCATGTGAAAAGAACTGAAATTGTGATTTTTTTCCAGGTGCCTCTTTGTCCTAAAGGGTCAAGGATTAATCAAGAACCAAACTAGATTTAGCCAGTGAGCTTCCAAGGATCCGCAAGAGAAGGGCCACCTGGCATTCACCTTCTCTGGCAGAGCACACGGCATCCTGCCTCATACGCGCCAGGGTGGAGAAGGAGGGAGATCCCACCCTCAGGCTGTTCATGGTCTAGTTAGCCAAAAGGTAAAAGAGTCATGGGGGCTCTGAAGGTTGGGGGAGTGGACCTCCCACCCCCCGGGAAGGATACAGGGAAGAGGACTCTTCTCAGGGGAGTCTGTCTTGAGAAGACTCTTTGAAGGATGGTTGTAGTTCCGGTGGGGAGAAGGGGAGGCACATTCCAAGCAGAGACAGTTCCAGGAGAAAATCTGGGGACAAGAAAGGATGTAGTGTGTTCAGGGAAGGGCATGAAATGTGTCAGAAGTGCTGGATGGGGAGAAGAGAGGGTTGCAGGGTGAAGATAATTGGGCAGGGTTTCCAATGTCACTGTAGGGAGCTTGACTTTGTACTGGGGTTGATGGGGGAGCCTTGCAGGGTTCGAAGCCGGGGAGCCGTGTGGTCAGCTGTGGGTTCTGTGGGTTCACAGTGAGATCACTGTGGCAACAAGGATGGAGGATGGATAAAACGAAGAGGAAAGAGAGGACGGATGGAAGCTATTGCAGTGAGTTAAAGGTGATGTGAACCAAGGCAAGGGCAAGGGGGCAGGAGAGGGGGACAGATGGGAAGGAACTTTCCGAAGCAGAACAGCAGTACGTAGGGCAGAATAATTTGAAGGAGAGAAGGTAAGGACAACTGGATTTTCTGTCTCTGGAACCCAGGAAAGGAGCAGGGGGAGGTCACTTTCAGGGTACGTGTGAGACATCCATTTCTTCAAGAGCCATCTGTGCCAGACCCCCAGATGTGGGAGTAGATAAGATCCAACATCATCCATGGGAAACTAGAGAGAGAGAAGAGAATATTGTATTAAGAATCTTTGGTTCTAAGTGACCCAAACTCAATTCAAACCAAGTTAAGGGGGAAAAAAATTTTTTTTTAAGATTTATTTATTTGTCTGAGAGAGAGAGAGAGAGAGCAAGCACAGGCAGACAGAATGGCAGGCAGAGGCAGAGGGAAGCAGGCTCCCTTGCTGAGCAAGGAGCCCGATGTGGGACTCGATCCCAGGATGCTGGGATCATGACCTGAGCCAAAGGCAGCTGCTTAACCAACTGAGGCATCCCAAGGGGGAACGTTTTAAAGGAAAAGGAGAGATTGAGAATGAAGTGGCTCCTTTACCTTTAAGTTTCAAAGCGTGTGTCAGCTTCAGGCACTGTTGGATCCTGGGTTCCTAATGATGTCGCACCCCATCAGTCAGTTTTGTTTGTTTCTGTCTGTCTTGAAGAATGGACCTCCTTCTCTCCCATGGCAGATGGACCATCTCTAGCCCCAGGAAAGATGCTCACAGGTTCATATCCTGTCTACTCGCACTCCAGAAGGAAAGGCCAGTGGTCCCTACTAGCTGTATTGATGGTCCCAGGAAGGGCTCCGATTGATCCAGCCAGCATCACATGCCCCAGCCCAGTCATTGTACCCAGGAGAATGTGGCATCCTGGTTGGCCTCCTTGCCCTTCCCAGCATGCGGGAGCCTGTGATGGGTTAGCCCACATGGACGGGAAATGAGAGGGGTTGGAAATATGCCAGATAGGCTCAATAAACTACAACCCCACTAGTTCAGTCCAAGGCTTGAGAGCGGAACTCAGAGGACTCTTATGTCTATAAGTTGGCAGAACTTAAGAAGGTGACCGAGGAGTATGAGAGAGGTTCTGGTTCTTCCAGGGAGGAGAGAAGTTCTGCAAGGAGGGAGTGGGCAGAGGCAAATTCCAGAAGGGGTGACAGTTTCCTACTGTTCTGGGCTCTACCCAGCCACCCTCACCTGGGTGGAAAGGCTGTGGACCTTGAACCACCCAATATAGGTGCTCCCCCTCCTCCAGTAGAGCCTGATTCCTTATTTGTGAAATGGTGATTCCAACAGAACACCCACCATAGAGGGTGACTGAGAGGTATGAGCAAGATGGCGCTGGGAAATGCTTGTCTCGATGCCCGGCACATAGTAAGTGCTCAATAAATGGGAGCTGTGTACGGAGCTGGTGGAAGAAATCACAGCAGGAACAGCACCCGGATTCCTGCTGGCCTGATAGGGTGGAAAGTATAGCCAATAAATTCAGCACGAAAGAGGCATCATTCATTCATTCATTCATTCACCAGTCCTTAACTGAGCACCTGATGTATAGCAGTCTCTGACAGACACAGCAAATGTCACAAAGGCTAGAACACAAGAGTCTTCGGTAGTGTGGGATAGAGACATAGTGGCCAACAGTTAGGACCTAAAGTGATAAGTGCTGCAGGGACTGGGCTGTGGGAGCCCAGAGAAACTCAGTCCTACGGAGGCACCCAGGCAGCCCCCTAAGAAGTCCGAATTTGAGCTGGGTGAAGACAAAGACAGCTGACATTGCCTGTGTGCTCACAGTGGGTCAGGGACTGGGTGTGCCAAGCATATGAGGTGGGAACTGTTGTCCCCGTTATGTGGATGAAGAAATGGGGGCCCAGAGAGGGTAGGTAGCTTGCTCAGAGTCACCATGCCTATAAGTGGGGGCACTGGGGCTGGCCAGGGGCCTGACTCCCCTGGATGAGTTTAGCAGGTGGAGAGAAGAGAGCCAGGATGGCAGGCAGAGGGGGAAAAGACCGTGTGACCCAGCCCTCTGGGATGGCTGGATTCCCATCCCAGAGAGGGAGTCAGGATTCCCACAAAGGAAAGGCCATGCATCTGAGAGTGTGGGGCAGGGACAGTAGGACAGCACAAGTTGGGAGTGGGCACCTCCAGCAAGTCTGGTGCCTCTTGGAACCTAATTCTCCTTATCGGTAAAATGGGGGTAAGGAAGTCTGCTACCTTCATCCTCATTTCACAGATGAGGAAGCAGATGAGATCAAGGCCATCTGGCTGCAGGGCCCCCACACTGAGCCACAAGACCGTGTTTCTGTTGGAGCAGATGAGATGTGGAAGTTCACTGCCAACCCTCCTCTCTGTCTCAAGGGTAGCCATGAAGAGTACCCCAAGGGCAGTGGGGAGACTCCACAGGAGCGGCCCTTAGAGGGCCCCAGAAGACAGTCCCGTGCTCATATACAGAAATCCAATCTCTTAATGCCCTTAGAGGCAATGTCATGCATGCACAGGGGGTACGGTGCCTGTAACTTGCAAATGGAGAAACTGAGCCCAGAAAGAGGGAAGTGACTTATCTAAGGCCACACAACCAGCTGGTGGGGGAGATCCATCTACAACGCAGGTTGCCTGACACCTGGTCCTGTGCTCTTTCTCCATTCCAAAATCCACTCCTCACAAACGACCTCTCCCCTGCCTAGATGCCCGCAGTCTCTACCGGTGCTGAACATTTGGTATGGACCAGGGATTTCATCTGCCTTTATCTCTGGTCCTCCGAACTACCCTGAGAATATTATTATCCAGGGTAGCCATAAGGGCTAGAAATAGAGATAACACGTGGTTTACTGATAGTACGTTACAAAACATGTAGAGTTAACCGTCGGCCCAGACTCTGCCACCCTAGAAGTGATAAAATCCCATTTTACAGCAGACAGAACTGAGGCTAGAGATGTGACCAGATTGCCTCAGGGCCTCACAGCTAGGAAACAACAGGGTGAGGATTAGTGTGAGGACATTTCTGACTCCAAAGCCGGGGTGTCCTGTCCCCACCCCGAGCAGCTGTCAGGTAAGGGATGCGAGGACCTGCTGCCATGGGGGCGTGAGGAGTGCCGGCTGGAGGCGCTGATCCCCAGGGACAAGCGAGGTAACGATTCTTACAGTGGCTCAACCAACAGTCCTCAAAGTCAGGCTGCCTGGGTTCAAGTCTCCTTCTGCTACTCCCTCGTGCTGTGCCCTCGGGTAAGCCACTGGGCCTCTCTGAACCTCAATTTCCTCATCTGTAAAATGGGCATGATAATAACATTACCTGCCTCAGTGGGATGTTGGAGGATTAAATTAGAAGAGTGTGCAGGGGGGCACCTGGGTAGCTCCGTGGGTTAAAGCCTCTGCCTTTGGGTCAAATCATGAGCCCAGGGTCCTGGGATCGAGTCCCACATGGGACTCTCTGCTCAGCAGGGAGCCTGTTTCCTTCTCTCTCTCTGCCTGCCTCTCTGCCTACTTGTGATCTCTGTCTGTCAAATAAATAAATAAAAATCTTAAAAAAAAAAAAAAAAGAAGAAGAAGAAGAGTGTGTGGCACACACCGAGGGCAGTGGAAATCTGGCCTCTTGTTGCTGGTACCCTGTACGCATGGCATGTGGTTGGGGCGTTCTGTCCTATCTCCCATGAACAGTACTCTCAGGCACTTCTGTGTTCTAGAGCTGGCCGCCGGGGCTCTGCCGAGTGCTAGCTGTGTGGTCTAAAACTTAGAGGGAGGGGCCCCTGGGAGGCTCAGTTGTTAAGCGTCTGCTTTTGGCTCAGGTCATGATCCCAGGGTCCAGGGATGGAGCCCCGCATCGCATCAGCCTCCTTTCTTGGCGGGAAGCCTGCCTCTCCCTCTCCCACGTCCCCTGCTTGTGTTTCCTCTCTCACTGTGTCTCTCTCTGTCAAATAAATTTTTAAAAATCTTTTAAAAAATAAAATAAAATAAAAAATAAAATGAAGCTTAGAGGGAGACCAAGGTCAGGCTCATGGAGTTTAAGCCCCGGGTCGCTCACTTGCATGGCCTTATGCGTCATTTTGTATTCATAATTTCATATAGTTTTCTTAAGGGTGTTTCCCAATATCGTATAGTCTACTAACATCCTGCAGAATGTGGATCCGCCCCTGTGAGTGCAACGTACGTGGTCTCTCCGGTGCCTCAGTTTTCTCATCTGTTAAATGGAAAGAGAGTTATCGTGCTGAGTAGAGGCAGTCATACGTGTAGGCTGCTTAAAAAGGGACTGGCACATAGTCAATGCCCAAGAGCCGTTGGCTTCTCAAGTGAATCTCCAGCTAGTAAATATGCTAAGTGCTAGTGAATGTGCTACATGGTTTCCATTGGTCATGTTCTTTAATTGTGTTTAAACGTCACAGCCACCCTGCCCATTTTATAGGTGAGAAAACATAGGCTCGGAGAGGCAAGGTCACAGATCTTGGAAGCCAAGGGCTCTGATGCCAGAGCCATGCCCCTACCCATTGCCCTGATACCTCCCTGCACTTGATCTTATCCCGAGAAGTGATGCCCTGATAACTCCCTGTTAATGAGGGGGTCCCTGGCAGCTGGACCTGGATGATTGAGGTCACACTTCAGGTAGGCACTGGCCCCTTGCAGGGAGTCCGTGAGACCTCTGTCGGGGAAGAGCCACCCCCTCCCACCCCAGGCCAGCTGGGCCCCGGGCTCTGCCACACCTAGTACCCTTGTCCCTCCTGCTCTTCTAGAGCTTCCTCTTGAGCCCCTGTCACCAGAGGCCCTGGCCCAGGTGGGGCGGGGGCCAACGGGTGACAATGACCGATTTAGAAAGTAAAGTTGCTTCTCAAACAAATAAGAAAGAAGAGGAAAGAAAGAAATGGCCTGCCCGCTTCCTGCCCCACTCTCTCTCCCAGCACCTGGGGCCCAGCTGCGAGCTTTTCACTGTGTGTTTGTTCATCCTGCCTCGAGGAGCTTCTTCTTAAAGCTCCAGGGCCCCCTCCGCATGGGTGGAGGGATGATCGCGGAGCCAATGGCAATAAGCACCCTCCATGATTGCTGCATTGTCCCTGTCTAGAGGATTGTGTGGGACAACAATACCAATAATCCTAACAATCTGGGTTTCCTGTACTTGGCAGAGGGGGGCTATGGGCTTCCTTGGGTGTGGCCATCCTGGCTGTGATTTCTGAGGTGTGAAGGCCTGGGCAGGTCATTATGTCTCTCTATGTCTCTGTCATTAAGTTTCCTCGCCTGCAAAGTGGGGACGGGGAGGGCTGGTGGAGGCAAGCATGAGCACCTAACACGCAGTGCACGGCTGGGTGGCAGCTACTTGATGCATCACTAAAGCCGTGGTCGTCCAGGAGCACAATTTTAAGATCCTTCCCAGACGTGGTGGCAGAGCTCAGTGCAATGGGAGGTGGAATGATAAGATCTGCTATGTTCTAGCCTCTGTTGTAAGGGCTTTATGTACAATCGCTCATTCCAACCTTACCGCCCCATGTGGAGTAGACACTGTCATCCCTGTTCACCAATGAGACCGAGACACCAAAACGTGACCTGGCCAAGGTCACTACCTCCAGCAGGTGCAGAACCAGGATGAACCCAGCCTGTCCAGGTCCAAAACCAGTGCTCTCAGCTGCATCCTCGGCCCTCGGGGCTGCTCTAGCTGCACGGCGTCTGCTTTGCCCGGTCTCCGCGAACAAA
Source organism: Neogale vison (assembly GCF_020171115.1). NCBI lineage: Eukaryota > Metazoa > Chordata > Mammalia > Carnivora > Mustelidae > Neogale > Neogale vison. The sequence continues at coordinate 17,404,403 of NC_058092.1, read as the reverse complement.
CCATTTCCTTCTTGGACTCAGTGCTTGACCTGCAAACCCGTAATACCTGGCTACAAGACATTATACAGTCCTAAGGGAGAGGCATGGTCAAATTAACCGAGCATGCAGAGAAAGACCTCGAGTAAAGGTACTCTTTACAAACAGGGCTCTGGAAGCCGTGGCCATCACTCCTGCAGTTATTAGTTTCAGAGCCACAGGCGAGAGCCAGCCGAGAGGATGCTGAGGGCCCTGCCCAGCTCTGAAAATCTAAATCCTGCGGTTGCAGCTGGGGAGTGACTCCAGGAGGCACCTGCTGAGAGATGGCTCCACCCGTTGGGGCTAAATAAATCCCCAAGGCTGCCACCGTGCAATCTGCCAGTCATCTGCAGGAATTAATGGCAAAGTCACCAACCCTACTTCTCTGCCTCCCTCCCATCCCCCATGAGCTGTGTGGCCCTGGAGAAATCGCTCAACCTCTCTGAGATAGGAAAAGGACACAACCTTGCAGAGTTTGATGGATTAGAGATAATGTAGACAAAGTGCTCAGTACAGCGCGGGTGGCATGGCCGAGAAGTGGTGATGAGGACCCGAGCTCGGGGCCCAGCTGGGTCCCATTCCTGACTGCACCATTTCCTGTGTGCCTGGGCGGGTCACTTGGACTCTCTGAGCCTGGAAAACGGACAGGCACAGCACCTGGCGTACAGTTGTTTACTTAAAGACTGTGCTTGGCTGTCCATATTTTGCACTTTATAAGGATGTCCAGAGACCCTGAAAGATCCTGGGGGTATAATGGTCCCTCCGCCGCTGGATTTCTCTGTTTGCCCCTCTAGAACGAACTCCCCACGGCCCTTCTCCATCCTGTTCTGTTCCCTGGTAGGTGAATTTTATGGGTGACATCAACAGCCTCCTTTGCCCTTTAGCTTCTGGTTGGGAAGCCAGAGGCCAGAGGGTGTGTGGTTACTCCCCCAGCCCTTCACCTAAGGACTCTGGTCCCTACAGGGGGCACTGTGCGTGTCTACCTTTCTGGGCCCAGGTCTGGGTAACTTCTCCCTCTCCATCCTTCGGGCTAGAGGTGGTAACAGCTCCTCTTTGTTGCCAGGCTTAGGATACTGCACCATCCCCCTGATTGCCTTGAATCCTGACCACGTCTTTGTTAATAGCCTCTTAGTTAAACTCTCTGCAAATGACTCCACTTGAGCGCACCATCTGTTTCCTGCCAAGGCCCTGATCATGGTTTTAGCGTGACATGTATCCTGTGGTATTTGTCAAGGACTCCAGGTATGGCAGAATCATAAAAACCCACAGTGCTTTCCCATATACGTATTTATTCGCTCGAGCAACTGCTATGTGTCAGGCTCTGTACAGGGAGCTGGGAGCAGAGATGACCACAATCTAGCTCCTGATCCCCAGGAGCTCCTGGACTAGCTGGGGAGACAGACACCTTAACAGATGACCACAATATTTGCCAAAAGCCATTTCAGAAGCACATACAAAACCTGAGGCTCGGCAGGGGAGGGACAGTCGCACTCGTGGGGAGGCTGGGAAGGCGGAGGGACTTCTGAGTGGCAGTATTAAAAGATCGTTAATAACATTTTATTTAACTGAGTATTTTAAAATATTATCAATGTATAATATCATCAATTAAAAGTGATATAAAAATTCTTTTTTTTTTATTTAGAGTTTATTTATTTATTTGACAGACAGAGATCACAAGTAGGCAGAGAGGCAGGCAGAGAGAGAGAGGGGGAAGCAGGCTCCCCGCTGAGGAGAGAGCCCGATGTGGGGCTCGATCCCAGGACCCTGGGATCATGACCTGAGTCAAAGGCAGAGGCTTTAACCCACTGAGCCACCCTGGCGCCCCGATATAAAAATTCTTAAGGATTTTTGCATTTTGGGGGCACCTGGGTGGCTCAGTCATTAAGCGTCTGCCTTCCATTCAGGTCCTGATCCCAGAGTCCTGGGTTAGAGCCCCGCATCGGGCTCCCTGCTCAGCAGGAAGCCTGCTTTCCCTCTCCCACTCTCCCTGCTCGTGTTCCTGCTCTCGCTGTCTTTGTCTCTGTCAAATAAATAAATAATATCTTTTTTTTAAAAAGTGGGGGTTGCATTTTTTCCAGGTCTTCAAAATCCAATGATGATTTTACACCTGTGCCACATCTCCGTTGAGCCGGACCCCGTTTCCGGTGTTGAGCCGGACCCCGTTTCCGGTGCTCAGCAGCCACACTGGTCTTGAACGGCATCTCATGGAGCAGCGTGGATCAGGGTCTGCGGAGCCTCACAACAGATCTGCCAGCTGGATGGTGCTGTTTCTCCCACTTTACAGATGAAGAAGCAGACTCAGAGGGACTCGGGTGCGGGGGGGGGGGGGGGTGTCACACTCCCTGATGGGAGGTGACTTGAGCCTACATCTCTGGTGGTTCCAAGGCCTGTCTCTTCCTGCTGCTCTGTTCTGCCTCTGGGCCAATCCCCGCTCCCTAGAGTGAAGTAGCTGACAAGGGCTGAGAAGACAAAACTTCAACTGACGTCCTCTGACCCCAAATCCTGTAATGTTTCTCCATCAGTTGATTCTATGGGACAGATTGGGGGAAGGTAACAGGCCTCCAAACTGGGCTCTGACCTCTGTTCATCTAGTATCTCTGAGGATAGGGCGGCTGAAGAGAACCAGGGACTCCTCCTAAGTTGTACAATTCTCTTTTGGAGGGAGCTGTGATTGGGTGGAAGGCCTGGGCTGTGCCAGAGGGGAGGTCTGCAGTGGTAATGGACTAGGTACGCTGGACAGCAGCCGGCAGATCACCTCGGCATCTTGGCCTCCACAGCCCAGCGGAAACACTGGATTGTCCAGAAACACACACTCCCGAGCCTAGTGGGGTACTTGGAGTTCACAGTGAATTGGTCACGGTCATTTTCACCCTCATACAGGGAAATTTAGATGGGATGATAAGGGTGAGGCCTCCTGATGGGCAGCTTACCCAGGCTCCCATGTGCAGAGACCTGAGAGGATTCTTAGACCCACATCCAGGATTCGGAGGAGAAACCAGAACCGTGGAATAAAGGCTGGGAGCAAGGGTGAGGGGGTGTCCCTGGCAAGTCCAGAGTGTGTGTCTGGTGGCTCCGGAGGTGTGTGCGGTACTGAAAATCATGATTAATAGCTGAGCATACACCCACCTGTGCACGGCCATCCACTGTCCATCTGCCTGTGGAATCATCCTGCCATCCCACCGGCCATCCACACCCCATCCACCTGTCCACTCCTCCAACATCCCTCTCTCGATGCCTTCATTCTTCCCTTCAGCCGTTCACTCATCTCCCCCCATCCCGTCCTCCACCCGGTCGGGGCTGGATGCTGAGTGTACGGCAATGGGGAAGACTCCGATCTTCCTTCAAACCCAGTGAAGGAGACGGACACTTGGTCTAAACGAGGGAGGTCAGTGTGGTGATGGAGGGTTCTAGGGGGGGCAGTGGGAGCTCTGAGGAGGAGCTGCCCAGGTGTCCCTGAGAGTATCAGGGAAGGATTCCTGAGGAAGGAACACCCAACCTGGTCTCGAAAGAAGAACAGAGGCTTGTGAAACCAGAAGAAGACAGCCTGGTTGATGAGTTGGGCGAGTGACGCTGGCTGGCCAGGGACACGACAGAAGCTGGTGGGAGGAACTAATGCAAGACTGGCCCCCTGCCGGGAATCTCACCCCAGGGTTTCCAGAGTGGCTGAAAAATGATTTCTGACAGCTCAGAAGTCTGTGCCAGGCTTCCCCGGCCATGCCTTCACGTAGCACAGCACGAGATTTCAGACCTGGAAGACCTAGAGAGCATCGGCGTTAGTCCTGCTGCTGTAAGTCAGGGAAACTGAGGCCTCGAGAGGAGAAAGGACATGCCAAGTCATGGAGTCGGGAGTGAGGGGGCGAGCTCCCATGCCCACGTTCTTTCCGCTAGAGTCTAGGCTCCCCTCCCCCATACTCAGGATCACCTGGGACCAAACACTTGCAGCCCCTCAATGCCAGGCACGGTGCTGTGCCTGGAGAAGGGGACCTTCCCCGTGGCCCCTGAACTCCCGCCTTGTCCCCACAAACAGAGTGGTAGAGCTTATTCATGCTCTAGCCGTTGTCCCATGTAATTTCCACAACAGTCTCAGAGGACTGGCATTACTACTCCCTTTTACAGAAAAGGAGGCTCAGAGAGGGAAGTCCAGCGGTGGAGCCAGCATCCTGTCTCCCCATCCTGTACCCGGCCCGAGACATCAGACGACACCCCATATAGCCTTGAATGTCCCGGCCCCAGACTGGTGCTGAGCCATGGAAGTCAAGAGCTGTGGACAGTTCAGCAGGGACAAGACATGGGGTAAGGACCCCAAAAAGGAACCCCCAGAGATTATTTTCACCTGGAACCTGCTCTACCCCACCCAGCAATGGAAAATGTGTGTCAGAGGAAGCTGCTGGTTGGGGATGGGGTAGGTGTGCGTGGGTGACAGCATTTGGAGGGGCGCCACAGCAGAGGGGGGCAGGATGTGCTGGGCTGGGGGCAAGATCAGGGTGCAGGAGCAGGGTGCAGTTTCTGCCCCCTGCCTGCTGCCTTTTTCTCTCTGGTTCTCACTTTCTTTCTCGTGCTCTCAGAACTAAGAGTACAACTTTCACTTCCAGGCGGATGGGCAGACTGTCCTGTGAAAGCTATCCTCACGCTCTACCTTCCAGATCTCCTTGGCTAATTCTCAGCTCAATAGTTCGGTCAACAAGCATTTATTGAGCACCTGCTGTGTGCTCAGATGCATGGATACAGCATGGCCCCTTCCTGGAGAAGTGCATAATCTGGTGGAGACAGAAATATGACAAGACAGGTACAACACCTGGGTGACACAATCCCTTGAAGGGGTGGGCCTAGTGGGCAGAAAGACCTTCTGCAAGACGCACACCAAGCATAAGGGAGGTCATAGTAACTGCTCTTCCATGGGCCAGATTAAAAGGCTAAGTCCTTTAAAGGCTTTTATATCTTTCCATCCTCAACTCTCAGATAGAAGCTTCTAGTATTCCCATATTACAAGTGAGAAAGTTGAGGTATTAGAATAAAAACTTATCCAAGGTTTCACTGCTAGACTCTAGGAAATGGGGGAGCCAGGATTCAAAACCAGGCAGTCTGCTCTTCACTGCCCTACCAAAGAGAGGGAAGAGGGAACAGGTGTTGGGGGCAAAAAGAGGGAGGTCCCCCCTAGGAGATGATGTATTGGCGTTGATAGTGGGGGGCAAAGTGCTGAGAGGAGAGGCTGGGGAACATTCAGGGTCCAGGGAAGGAGTGCCTCCAAGCATCGCCTGCGCACGGGGAGCTGGGGACCAGTTTTGAACAAAGGAGTGACATGGGCGTGTCTGTTCTAAAAAGGGACCCATTTTAAAGTGGCAACCAGAGCAGGCAATGGACAAAAGTTAAAGGGGATTGATTTCAATGTGTTATTAGTTTCCTGATGCTACTATAACGAAGTACCACAAAACTTTGGTTAAGGAAACAGATTTATTCTCTCTCTGTTCTGGAGGCTAGAGGATTAAAAACAAGCTGTCATCAGGTCGTGTTGTCCAAGACTCCGGGTAGAGTCCTTTCTTGCCTCTATCTATCTTCTGGGGGTGGCCATCGATCCTCGGCATTTCTTGGTTTTTAGCTGCATCACTCCCATCTCTGCCTCTCTCAACAATGGTGTTTCCCTTGTGCTGCTCTCCTTAGGATACCAGTCCTACTGGACTAAGGGACAACGCCACTCCCATATGACCTCATCTTAATTAATTATATCTGCAGCAATTTTAGTCCGAAATAAGGTCCCATTCTGAAATTCTGGGAGTCAGGACTTCAACATAATTTTTGGTGGGGGGGGAACATAATTCAACCCATAACAGATGTCATTTAAGTGCTTGTCATAGAGATAAATGTCAAATCTGAAAAAAAAAAATCTTACGTACATCTCACATCCCAGCTTGAGAGTCAAGTGACCTGGCCTCACCATATTTGTCCCTCACACTAGTACTTTGCCCTAGTGAGTACTAAATAAATGTTTGAGAAATACTTTCCTTGTGGTCCCCTAAGGCTCTCAGGTCTGTCCTTAAGAAGTTAGAGAAATAAACTAAAAGTCCCCAGAGAACAAAGTCAAGCTGCCGTCTGTCCCAGATTCCTGGCAGGCAGCTGTTCCCCTGACCCGGGCACCCTCCTCCCCACTGCCTGGGCACCAGCTTGGGGAAGTAGCCAGTCATGAGGAGGATGGAGAGGACAGGACTCAGCTCCCTTCCTCTCCTAATTAAGCAACCCCACTGTGCTCAGCCCTCTCCCTTGCTTCCCTCTCCAGACAGGCTCAGACTGTTCCATTCAGACAAATGCCCGTGCGTTACGCTTGCTTCCCTGACCTGGTTCAGGCCTTTCCCTTTACCCCTGGGACGATCGCTCCAGTATTTGAACTGATTTCTTTGCTGCCAGCACCAGCAGGGTCATCCCAAACATGAATCAGGTGATTTCTCTCATTGCTCTAAAACCTTCAATGGTTCGCTATTGCTCTCAGAATAAAGTTCGGATTCCCTAGCTTTCCATTTCTGGCCTTGGGCCTGTTGGTCCCCAGGTAGCTACCCAGCTACCTATTTGCACTATTTCCCTACATGTACACCATCCTACAGGCAGGGAAGACTCCATAATTTCCACTTAAAAGAGACTGTGGGGTGCATTTGGGTTAGCAGGGGACACTTTGGGGGCTTGTCTCGAAGTTGTCTTTGTAAGCAGGGACACCTGCGCATGGCAGTGCTCTCCTGTTATCTGTATCCTTGGTGTATGCTGTCCCCTCTACATGGGATGATCTCCCCACATCCCAGTTTTTCAACATGGAAGTCAAAGGACATCTTCACTCTGGTCATATAACAGAAGGACCTCTCCCTGATCTGCATACAGAGTACTTTGGTTGAATTTCCTAATGAAGTTTATTCGAGCCCCCACTTGTGCTGCCTCTGTTCCCTTCAAGCTAGGTGCTAGCCCCAGGCCTGTGGCTGAAGGGCAGGAAGGGCAGGTGAGAAAAGTGCCAGAATGGACACCTGGCTGCTGCTCGACCCTGGCAGGGTCTTGCTACATGACCGTGGGCAAGGGGGAGACATCCAAGCAAGGTGACAGCATGAGCTAAGTTTCTGGCCAGACCTTGGTTTTGCAGACAGGAGCTTTGGGGGAGGGGGGGTGTCCTTTATTGTGTATTAATTTGCATATTAATTTACATATATTTGCATAAGTGTTCTAAGAGGCACTGACTACATTTCATTCATAGAAAGAGCCGGTGTCATCTAATGGATGTCCAGGGATGGAAAAAACCACTGGCTCGTGGTTCCATCCAAATCTTAGCAGCCAGAGGTCTTTAGTAATTGGCCCTCCCTCCCCCTCCCTTTACAGAGGAGTAACTGAGGCTCAGAAAGGTTATGTGAGGAGGCCAGTGTCACACAGCAAGTGAAGAGAGCGCCGGGCTTCCTCCAGGCTTCCCACCATCCGCCAGGAGATTGCACTATGCACCTGGCTTCTCTCTCTACGCAGGGTCGAGGGTTCGAGGCGAGACTCGGTTTTCTCTGTAGGCCTTTCTCTACGCCCCAGAGTAACAAAGCCTGTCGGCTTGGCAGCCTCTGTAACCACCACAGGAAACCAAATTGTAGTAGAAAGTCAGATGCGAGTGGAAAATCCTCTCAGAAATGTGAGATCGTTGCTTTCACCTGTTCTAAAAATAACCCGGTTTATTAGAGATTGATAGATGACGAGATAACCCGCAGTTACTCCCCTGACGCTGGGGCCAGGAGACAGTGCTGTCTGTTGAACAAAAGGGGAGTTGGGAGGCACCGCAGGGCTTGGTAACTGGCTGGACCCAACCCAGGGTTCACGGAAAATTAGCAGGGGGGTGGACAGGTGTTCCTCGGGCCCGTGGGAACAGCAGGAACAAGACAGTGGCCACTGCCTTCGAGGATTCTAGTCCGAGGAGTGGGAAGACAGATAACCGAGGAATTGCCAACTGGGAGGAGGGCTCCAAAGGAAACAATAAGTTCTGGGATGAAGAGGAGCGGGGGTGGCCAGGGAGGCTTCTAGAAGGAGGGGGCACTTGAGCCGGGACTGGACAGTGAGAAGGTTTGTCGGGGAGGGCATCTCTAGGAGAGAGACCAGCCAGTACCAAGGCCTGGAGCTCCTTCCTGGTCCTTCTGTGGTTCATGAAGTCTGATCAGGGAGCTCCACAGGACCAGAGACCACCTCTGCTTTGTTTCATAGTCTCAGCCCCTAGGAGGTGCCTGGCACAGAGTAGATGCTCAACAAAAATGCGGTGGATGGATGAAGAAGGTTCATGGACGTGGCGGGAGCTTCGTAAATATTGAAGGAATTCTTGACTCCTTTCCTCTTACACCCATAGCCAGTCAGTCAATGATTCCTACAGATTTGCCTTTCTTTTTTTTTTTTTTTTTTTTTAAGATTTTATTTATTTGTTTGTCAGAGAGAGAGATCACAAGTAGGCAGAGAGTCAGGCAGAGAGAGAGGAAGAAGCAGGCTCCCTGCCAAGCAAAGAGCCCAATGCGGGGCTTGATCCCAGGAACCTGAGACCACAACCTGAGCTGAAGGCAGAGCCTTAACCCATTGAACCCCCCAGGCGCCCCCAGATTTGCCTTTCTCGGCATTTCTCAAGCCAGTGCCCTCCTCCATCCCTACCACCTCTGCCCTAGTCCAGACCTCTCAGCATTAGCTATGCTCACTGCGAGCTGTGAATACCCACTATGTGCCAGGCCCCGTGCTAGGCCCTTTATCAGTAGTATTGCCACTTAGCCTTTAAAACAACCCTGGTGGTGCCCTCATTAACCAGCTCAGTGGTTAAGCGTCTGCCTTGGGCTCAGGTCATAATCCCAGAGTCCTGGGATGGAGCCCAGCTTTGGGCTCCCTGCTCAGCGGGGGGGCCTGCTTCTCCCTCTCCCACTCCCCTTGCTTGCATTGCCTCTCTTGCTGTGTCTCTCTCTGTCAAATAAATTTTAAAAAATCTTTTTAAAAAATAATAAAAAATAAAACAACCCCTAGGGACAGGAAACCTTTCCTCCCTTTTACCACTCCATCTCCTATGTGATCTCCCTGTCTTCTTGCCCCACCCTTCCAGTCCCTCCTCCATAGTTCAACCAGGGTCATTGGCAAAACTCAAAATCGGATCTGTCTCTGCACGGCTTACAACCTTCTCATTGCCCCCAGGATCGTGACCCCATAGCTTAACGTGGCTCAAAGGACCTGAGTTCCATAGCTCGGCCTCATGGGCCCGCCGAGGCTTGTCTGGCTCTTCCTTAGCAACCCTTGGATCACCCAGGCCGCTTCTCAGCTCCACGCCTTTGCTCAGGCCTGTGCCCTGTACCAGGAGGGCCCTTCCTGCTGCTGCTTCACCACCTAAGGCTCAGCTCTTTCCATCTCTCTGGACTCCACCCACCGTGGACTAGGTTGGAGGTCCCCTAGGCCACCCCCTCCCCACTCTGTGTTGACGTTATCAGCACCTGTAGTCGTAACAGCTCTATTTTATATGATCATTTGTCTTTTAATTAATGTACAGGATTATTTCCGACTCATTAGGTCGTGTGGTTCCTTAGTCACTACAGAACAAGAAACCCCCGCAGCATTTCCTGGTCATCTGGAGTGACAGCAGTGGTCAGGGATTCTGCTCTTTCCTGGGTTAGCTTTGATCTGAAATGAGTCACACGGTCCAGAGACCACGTGTATGTGAGTAGAACGGCGCTGAGGGGTCTTGGTCCCTTACAAACACTTACAGACTCCAGCAGGAGAAAAAGGTCAATAAACCCAGTAGTTCATTCTCACCCAATGCCTTCTGATCCTGGTCCTCCCTCCTCTGGGGCTCAGGGGGTTCCTAGAGTTTTCTTGCTTCCACCCAGGCAGAGGGGGATGGTGTCCAGCTGAGGGTTCTCCGTCTGCCAGGCAGGGGTCTGAGCCTGTATGGCCAGCCCCTCTGACAGCGTGGTCTGGACCAACTGGTGCCCTTGCTGTCGGCTCTGTGCCTCGGAACGGGAACCCACCGCAGTGGTGATTCCACGTCTCGCTGTCAGGGAGGACCACGTGGCCGCCACTCTCCCTTGCTAAGCTCTGACCCCTCAGGCTTCAGGACCTGCTCCAATTTCATGCAAATGACCGCTTTGGCCGGACCCACAGGTGCTTGATTCCACACTGTCCCAGGAGAGACACAGGCACAGCCAGCCACGGAGCACTAGTGCCCTGCCAGGTGTCCGCGCAGCATCAGCTTCCTCCAGGCTTGGCTACCTCCCCTCCAGCTCAGGGACCAGACTCCTATCGTTCTAGGCGAAATGCAGACCCTGTAATAATGGTAATTTTGATTTACTAAGGCATATTCTATAGCACGTACTATACTGAGTGCTTTACAAGTATCAAATAATTTAATCCTGAAACAGTCTTACGAGGTGAGTAATTATTGGCCCCCATTTTATGTATTTAGGAAATGGAGGCACAGAGAGGTTAAGTGACTTGCCTATAGCCACACAGCCAGTAAATGACAGAACTGGGACAGAGACCTAGCAGGCTGGTTCCAGGGCCACTTGGCTGATACACTCAGACACTTCAGTGGGTCGCGTGACGCACGTCTGTTTGCTTGTCTGTCTCCATTGACATTGAGAACTGAGTCTTGTCGCTCCTTTCTCCACCACTGTGGCACAGCAGCGGGCACCCAGTAGGTGCCCTCAATCAAGCCGCCCTTGACAGGAGCCAGTTTGTAACCCCCTGCTTTGGGTAAGAGAGTGCAGGAGAGAAAATGTGTTTCAGGGGTGCCTGGGTGGCTCAGTGGGTTAAAGCCTCTGCCTTCAGCTCTGGTCGTGATCCCAGGGTCCTGGGATTGAGCCCCGCATCGGGCTCTCTGCTCAGCGGGGAGCCTGCTTCCCCCCCTCTCTCTCTGCCTGCCTCTCTGCCTACTTGTGATCTCTGTCTGTCAAATAAATAAATAAAATCTAAAAAAAAAAAAAAAACGTGTTTCGTATTATGGCATTTTGCAACCATTTGTCCTACAAGATCACATTCACGGTCACAACACTGCTGGGCATGGGTTATTAGACCCACCTGTCCAATGAGGAACCTGAGGCCCAAGGAGGCTAAGAAATTTGTCTAAGTCACCCGGTGAAGAGTTGGCAGAGATGGAACCTCATCTCAGGTCTCCTGATTCCAAGTCCATTGCTCACTCTACGCGTCAGAAATGGGGCCCAGGAAGATATTGCTGAACCCAAACCCAGTCCAAGAGGCATGGGGGGCCTGCCAAGTCAGGGGTCATTAACCTTTCCCTCTCCCATCAGGGGGAAGCTTCTAGGGAGAGAGGCTTGCTTCCCTTCCTCTCAGCCCTCAGGGTCTAACACCTCTTCAGGGCAGGAAACTCTTCCTTGTCACAAAGCGATAGCCCTCCCTCCCCCATTCTCCTCCTCCCCCCAGGCCGCTCCCCTCCCTATCCCCCTCCCCCTCGAGGGTCTTGGTAAAAGCATCCGCTTGTCAGTGTAAATCTACAGGGTTCAGACCAGCAGCTGGAGATGGATGGGCAGGAAGCAGTAACAATGGATGAAAGACCCTCTGTGCCCAGGTGGGTGGGGGAGGGAGAGGCAGGAAACAGAAGCCTCTCTCCTACAGAGGCCTGGAGCTGCGGGCTGGCGGGCTGGCGGGAGGCCTGGGATGCAAGGACCTGCGGGGGTTTATTTGGATTCCCTGAGGACCCAAGCTGGGAGCCCTTCGCAAACATCAGACCAGCTCATCTCCGTGGGGTGCCCGGTCCAGGATGTGTGACAAGAATGTCGCTTTCATGCGTCTCTGTTGGTCCCTAGGGCCTAGCACAGGGCTGGCTACCCAGTGGGGGCTTGTCTGTTGAAGGAAGAAATCAATCTGGCACTACTAATAACTAAAGAATTGCAGTTTTTTAAAAAGGGATCTCTACATCCAACACGGGGCTCAAACTTACACCCCCACACACACCGAGATCAACAGTCGGAAGCTTTTCCGACAGAGCCAACCAGGCGCCCCTGATTTTCATTTTTAAAAATTTAAGAACACCCACGGTGATCCCTTTCCCCTTTACAATTTTTGCACATGCTGTTCTTTCTGCCTGCCATGCCCTTCCCTCTGCTTTTTGCAAGGTCAGCACCTTCTCATCCTCTAGTTGGCAGCCCCCAAAGTTCCCCCATGAAGCTCTGGGGGCCTGCTTTGACCTCCATCCCCTGCTAGGGTAATCCCCATTCCCTCGCCCCTCTAACCCAGCACCCTGTGGTCTTCCTTGGTGGCACTTACAGAATAAAACATCTTCTCACTTACTACGCATCCTTATTTTTGTGTTCCCTGTCTCTCCCACCGAAATGTGAGCTCCAAAAGCACGTCTTGTTGTATCCCCAAAGGGCAGGTGCTTGGAAGATGTTCCATAAGTTGTTAAGCAGATCCAGAGGGGAACAACTGAGTCCTATAATGATGTCATTCACACCCTATGCTCTGCATTCTGCTTCCTCGAAGAGAACAGAAGGAACCTTGCTCCTGCGCTGAGGACTGGAAAGCCCCAGTCCATACTGAGGGACTAGCTCCCAGGTCAATAATCGTGGTGATCGCAGATCACGATAGGACTTGGCTTCCCCCACAATCATGTGTGAGGTTCATTAAAATCTAGGTGTGCACAGTAGGGGGAGGCCGCGGATGGGAATGTCCACTGTTTGTCCAGCACACTGCAGTGGACACTGGGGTGGACAGGGCTGAGTCCATCAAATGTACCCATTTCTAAGATGGGACAACCTAGGTCCAGAAATGCCAAGGTCACACACACACATCAGTCCAGAGTTTTACCAGCAGAGAGTTCAACAGACCTGCGGATTCACTGAGCCCAAAGACAGGCATTCAGATATATATTGAGCACCTACTAAGTGTTCTGGGCTGGGAGCTGGGCTGTAGCAACAACTAAGGGCTCAGAGACTCAAAGCATTTATGTAAAAGGCCCAGCCAACCTGACACGGAGCCGCTTCAGTGACCTTGACAGCAAGTCCTTGAGTGGCCAGGTATGAGAGCAGGGCATGAGTCGGGGAAAGGAGTCCCCAAGTGCTGGGAGGCAAGGGAGGGAGAGCTGATCTGGGGCTGGACCCAGAGCAATAGTGACCTAAGAAGCCAACTTAGCTGGGGGTAGCAACCACTTGTGTGCCTGCTATTGTGTTGGATTGGTGCCCTTCTAGTGGAGTGCTTTGTGCCCTCTCAACAGTGCGGGACCCAGTCAGCAGAGAAGACCACTCCTTCACACAGGAAACTCCCACTGAGCACCTGCTGTACGCCACAGCCCAGGCCGCACACTGGATTCCCAGTCCCATCTCTCAGAGGCCTCAGAACTGGTGGGGGCCCACAGATGAGCCGACAGACCTTCAGACACCTGAGATCAGGTCCCTCCCAAGACAGCACAGAGCAGCAAGAAATCCTCCCGCAGTGCCTCCCGGCTCCCACTTCTGGGACCGTGAAGAACATCACCAGGCCAGGCAGACCTGTATCCGGCCTCAGCCCCTCTTCCAGGTCAACCTGTGACCTTAAGCAAGGGACTTAACATCCCTGAACCTCAGTTTCCCCATCCGCAGAGTGGGGAGAGTAGTAATAGGACCTACTTACACAGCACTGTGGGAATTTGAGGAAACAAGTCGCCCGAGCTCTTGGCATACAGAAACAGTGAGCACTCGGGTGGCCAGGGGCCTGCTATGGCCTCCAGGGACCACCATTCAGTCCCACAGGCTTCCATCTTGGATGGAGTCAGTCCGTCATGTAATGGAGGGTCCTGGTTCTGGGCTCGGCCAGGGGCCTGGCAGGGGTGAGACCCAGCTCCGGCCCAGGAGCAGCTCGCCACCCAGGGAGGAGCCGATATAGCAATATACTTGTAACAAAACGTGGCCAGTGTTATTCTAGATCTCGCTCTGGCTCACAGTTCTGTGAGGGGGCCTTGCTGCCCCCTCCTGATGGTCCTTCGCAAGGCACACGTTATCTTGATTCCACAGGTGAGCAAACGGGCTCAGAGAGGCGAATCTACCTGCCAAGGTTCATAGGAACACTGTCTCCAGAACCTGTGCTCTGTCTTCACAAAAGCAAATCTGGGGCACAGGTTGGCTCATTAAGTTTGCGCCCGTGCCACACGCCAAGTCTGGACCTGGGTGTACTGGCATGGAGCTAAACAGGGCAGGGCCCCTGTCCCCACTGCCAGCCAGGGGACACATAGATTTGGGGCCTGCTGGGGCTCTGTAACACCGATGAGGGGCCTTTTGGCACTGATCTAGGCTCCCCCCCACCGGCCCCCACTTTAAAGTGCCGGGAGGGCTGCCGGGAAATGCCCAGGGAGGGAGGCTGTGACAGTGTGACAGCTTCAGGCCCCCAGGGCCACCATGTCCGCCCAGCCTGGCTCTGACTCACCACCCACACCTGGCGCTGGCCTCAGGCAGCCACGTTGCTGGAAATAGACCAGGGGTTGGGGGGGAGCAGGAGCAGGGGAGGGGAGGGAGGAGGGCGGGCAGGGAGGTGGCACCTGCATTTGTGGCTGCCATTCCCACCCTCCCCACCGGGAAGCAGAGAGATGTCATCCACCAGAGCCTATTGGAAATAAGCCAGGCTCAGGAATGCTCCTGCAGGCTGAAGACCCCCGCCTACCTGGGAGGCTGCTCCGAAGCAGTGAGGGTTATAATAAAAATAGTGGCGATGCCTCACTTCCCACTGAGAGTCTCGGGGGCTCTCGAGCACTTGTGTGCCCGGCTGGCCTCCGTAAGTGCTTTGCATGTATTGGTGATCTCACTGAACTCCCACAGCGACCCAGGAGGTTGTACGTGATGAAGCCTGTTCCACCGATGAGGAACTTGAGGTTCAGGGAACCACGGTAAGTTGCCTCAGACAACACAGCCCCTGCATTAGGCATCGTGAAGTCACCTCAAGCTCCCCCTCCCCCCTCTAGCTCAAATGGCTCATTCTAGGTCACATGTGCCAGCTCTGTTCCCATCTGTCCTGCAGCATCCCCTTCCCTCTTGACCAAGGTAAAGCCTCCCTTCTTCCTGCTCTGGGAAGCAGAAATCACATGATCATCCTTCTCTTTTCCTCCCTACCTATCTTAACCTTGCTCAGCTTTCAGCTCATATCTGATCATGCTGTCTCCCTGTCTAAAACCTGCAGTGGCTCCCTATTGACCTCAAGATAAAATATATTCCAGGGCGCCTGGGTGGCTCAGTGGGTTAAGCCATTGCCTTCGGCTCGGGTCGTGATCTCAGGGTCCTGGGATCGAGTCCCGCATCGGGCTTTCTGCTCAGCACGGAGCCTGCTTCCTCCTCTCTCTCTCTCTGCCTGCGTCTCTGCCTACTTGTGATCTCTCTCTGTCAAATAAATAAATAATCTTAAAAAAAAAAAAAAAAAATATATATATATATATATATATATATATATATATTCCAGAGCCTCCATATACTGAGCCCTTCCTACTTCTCCAGCTTCATTGCTCACCAAGTCTTTGCTTGGGCAAGTCAGGACACTTCCCAAGGCCTGCTCTCCTGCTGGGCACGCTAACACGGCTGCGCAATGAGAGGGATGAAGGGACTGGTACGTGTCAAGTACCTAGCGGGGACCTTGGTGCATAGTAGGTGTTCGGTAGACCTTCTCTGCTACCAGCTCTGAGCCAGAAGCTGTGGGGTGCGTGCTCTCAGCCAGGCTGGGCTCAAGGGCTTTATGATGGTCTAGCCCAAGGACTGACTGTCCATGCTACTGGAATTCATCATATTAGGAAATTTTGAAAGACTGCAGGGCAGCAGGAGTTGGAACTAGGGAAGGCGAAAAAGGCAAAGGACCTGTTGGTAAATGTGAAGGGGTACAAACATTGGGCTGACAATTCTTTTAAAAATTTAATTACCACATGATCTAGCAGTTCCACTTCTGGATGCATGCCTAAAAGAATGGAAAGCAGGGTCCCGAAGAGAGATGTTTTAACCAGTGTTTATAGCAGCCTTATAATAATAGCTAAATAAACAATAAATAATAAATAAATAGGTGAAACATGGAAGCAACCCCAACGTCCATCAACAGTTGAATGGATAGACAAAAGGTGATAAATACGTACAACAAACTATAATTCAGCCTTAACGAGGAGAGAAATGCTGACATGCAACAACATGGATGAACCTTGAGGATATAACACAGAGTGAAAAAAATCAGTCACAGAAAGGCAAATACTGTGTGATCCCAGTTATTTATTTTAAAGATTTTACTTTTAAGTCATCTCTCTACCCAACTTGGGGCTCGAACACACATCCTCGAGGTCAAGAGTTGCACGATCCACTGACAGAGCCGGGCAGGTGTCCCAGTGTGATCCCGCTTACAAGGTGTACTTAGGGTGGTCCGGTCCAGAGGGCTAAAAGTTCGAATGGAGGGGTGTTGGGTGTAGAGATGACTTAAAAATAATATCTTTAGGGCACCTGGGTGGCTCAGTTGGTTAAGCGACTGCCTGCAGCTCAGGTCACGATTCCAGAGTCCTGGGATCGAGTCCTGCATCGGGCTCCCAGCTCCACTGGGGAGTCTGCTTCTCCCTCTGACTTTCTCCCCTCTCATGCTCTCTCTCACTCTCTCTCTCTCTCTCAAATAAATAAATAAAATCTTAAATAAATAATATCTTTAAAAAAGAGAGAGAGAAAGGCAAATGGAGGGTGCTAGGGGCTGTGGGGGAGGGGGGCAGAGACAGAGTTTCAGGTTCACGAGATGAAAAGGTCTGGAGATGGAAGGCGGTCAGAGCTGCACATGATGAATGCCTGGAACACCACCAGACATTGTGGGGGACTGGCTTCTACCATGCGCTGAGAAATGGTTAAGATAGTCCATTTTGTGGGGCGCCTGGGTGGCTCAGTGGGCTAAATCCTCTGCCTTCGGCTCAGGTTGTGATCCCAAGGTCCTGGGATCGAGCCCCGCATCAGGCTCTCTGCTCAGTGGGGAGCCTGCTTCTACCTCTTTCTCTTCCAACTTGTGATCTCCGTCTGTCAAATAAATACATAAAATCTTTAAAAAAAAAAAAAGATAGTACATTTTATGTTTGTGTATTTTGCCACAATAAAAAAAAAAATGGAAAAAAAGGGGCAAAAGAAAGCCGGTTTCATAATTGGCTTTTTTTAAAATCCTCACCACAATCTAGAAGGTAGATATACCCACTCTACACTTGATCTTAGCCAAAAGGCCGAGAAGCGGTGATGTACACACTCTATAGGAAGGAAAGCTGAGGTCAGAGGAGTGAAGATTCACGGGGGCATCAGGGACAGCCTGGTCTGGGACCAGCTCTGTCAGGCTCAAAAGCCCATGCTGTTGTCCTGCTTGCACCCAGCACCTTGAACATGGAGGAGGGAGAGCACTGGCTCAGGAGATGAGGGCCATGCACATGTGAGGGTGTGTGTGTGTGCATGCGCGCGCACGCGCGCGTGAGCACACGCAGGTGCACATAGAGGGTAGCAGACAAAGAGCTTGAATGGAGGCCTCAGGCAGGACTGGCTCCAGAACTTCAGGCACATATGAGTGTAGGGAGTGGAGGTGCAAAGCTGGGGTGAGGTCACCTGTGGCACAGGGAGAAGCCTGGCCTGGACCCTTCCTCCCAGCCCCAACTTTCCAGATGAGGAAACTGAGGACCTGTGTCTCGGCCAGATCTCCACAATGCAATGGGTAAGTGATCCGGAGGGCTAAAGAAAGAAAGAAGAAGGACCCAGGTCGGGCAGCAGTGGGAACCCCTCCCTTCCCCCCCACTTCCCCAGGACCACACCCCCACCCCCCACCCCCCACCCCCACCTCCAGCCATGGCCTGGTCTCCAGCCTCACAGGTGGGAGTGACTCAAGCCAGGGGCCTATTCTGGTGGCCCTGGCCCCTGGACCACAACGGAGCTCTGGGCCTCTCAGCTGTGATGTCAGTGCGCCCTTCCTTCCTCCTACATCTGCTTGAAAGGTCACCTATCTTAAACTCTGTCTCACCCCACCCTGTCCCTTCCCCCAAGAGGATGACTTTTTCTAACCTATGTCAGCTGTTCAGTTCAATATTCAAACAGCTTTCTGTTCTGGTGCCCATCACCAGGACCTCCACTGCCAGAAAACCGAGCCCCCGCCAGTCCCCCAGGTTGCAAAAGCCCACCCGACCTGCTTTCAACTTAATAAACAATTTCCTATGTAGCTACTGCTGGGTCAAGCACTGACCTTTGCCCCCAGGGATAGGCGTCTGCGTCCTGGAGTTTACGTTCTCATAGAGGCAAACAGACAACCAATAAACCAATAAAAAAGTCAACGAATATAGTAACAAGATAATTTCTAAAGGTGACCAGGGCTGTAAAGAAAACAAAACAGGCAAGAAGCAGTGATTGAGGGACTACTCTACCACAAGTGGTCAAGGAAGGCTTCTCTGAGGAAGTGGCAAAGGTCTAAGGGAGAGCATCCCTAGGAGAGGAAAGAGCAGGTGCAAAGGCCTTAAGGGGAGAATGGACAGGAATGGTATAGGAGTTTTCCAGGTGGGGTCCCCCAACTAGCAGCACCCCCTGGGAATTAGTTTCAAATGTAAACTCTGGAGCTTCTGGCTGGCTTCGTCAGAAGAGCATGTGACTCTTGATCTTGGAGTTGTGATTTCAAGCCCCACGTTGGGTGTAGAGATGACTTAAGACTAAACAAACCAACAAATAAAATGCAAATTCTTGGGACCCACTCCCCCCAGATCTACCAGACCCTTCTGGGGGTAGAAGCCAGCAAGCTGGGTTTTTACCAAGTTGTCCAGGTGATTCTGATGTACCTTCACCTTTGAAGGTCACCGCGGTAGAGCTCAGGAAGTAAGGCGTGTGCGGCTGGAGGCTGGTGCGCGGGAGAGAGGTAGCCGCCACCCGGCGGCCTCGCCCCTGCCACCCCACTCACTGCCTTGCCTCACTTCCTGGCCCACTCTAGGCAAAGCTGAACGCCCTTCCAAGGCTCCTCATTGCCCTGAACTGCCTTTCATTGGAAAGAGCATCACCTGGTCAAGAGAGATGTCCCCTGGAAAGTCGAGCCAGAAAGTCAGTGTGAGCTCTGTCATCAGAATCGTGTCCCATGGACAGAACACAAGGAGCTTCTGGGCCTGAGAGGACACAGAAGCTCTGTGCGCCTTTTCACATACCTCGCCCCACACCTCTTCCATCTGGCTGTGCCGGAATCGTATCCTTTTGCAATAAACCAGTAATCTATTGATAATGTTAACCTTGCTGCTGGCAAGCAATGGCCTTCCTGAAGCTTTGCTGCTGGGACTCCTGTGGGTGAGGTCGGCCATGGGGCATCCCCTCCTCAGCCTACACAGGGCTGCACCGTGTCCAGACACGCCGGGCCACGAAGCTCTGGTGACATTGGCCCATCCAGGTGAGGCTGTGCTTTGCATCTCTTTGGCTTTTAAGATATTTAAATATCTCCCTATCTCCCATCCCACTCTAAAGACTTCATTAAAACATCAAGAAGAGTGGCTCAGTGGGTTAAGCCTCCGCCTTCTGCTCAGGTCATGATTTCAGGAATGGAGTCCTGCATTGGTCTCTCTGCTCAGTGGGGAGCCTGCTTCTCCCTCCTTCTCTGCCTGCCTCTCTGCCTACTTGTGATCTCTCTCTCTGTCAAATAAATAAATAAAATCTTAAAAAAAAAAATCAAGTAGAAGGAAGGAAGTAAAGAAGGAAGGAAGGAAGGAAAGAGAGATCATGGTTTTGGGGTCAGAAGGTGGAACAACTCACTTTGTCTCTTTGAATTTTGGTTTCCTCACCTCCTAGAGCAATTATGAGAATATATGTAGGACACACAAGAATTAAGTACTATATGCAAAGTCCTCCGTTCATAGATATGCTAAAAACCAAAGCAAAACAAAACAAAACACACAAAGAGGCATGCTGTGTGTTCTCCACAAGTATGCCTCCAGACCCACCGTCCCTCCTCCATCCAGGGAAGGGCCCCTGCTTTCCTCCGGCTTCCACGCGTGTTGGGCTAATGGAAGCTCCAGGGAGACACTAGTGAGGAAAGGAATGGAGGGTCGGGGATCTATTGCCCTGGGCTCCTCCTCCTCATTGGCTGGGTTGACTGTGCAGAGTTCTTCTGCCCCAGGCCACAGCTCCTTTCCCAAAGCCACCCCTGGCCAGGCTAGCAGAGGCCAGCACTTCCGTCTGGGGCTGGTCCTGGGTGCCCCTCCCTCCCTTAACCCTACCAACCCCCTTAGAGATTAAGGTCCTTCACAAAACTCTCTCTTCCTTTGCCCCTCCTGGCCAGCCATCTGTTTCCTATGGGAACCTTGGCTGATGCGAGGGGCCAGTTTCCTAATTTTTATCAAGGTGCTCTCTGTCTGTCACCCCTGCTGCAGAAAGAAGGTCCCTGTATCCCTTGGTGCCCCAATCTCCTTCCTAAGTTTTGTAAGATCTGGGTCTTGTCTGCCCAGCCCCCTTTTTACCAGCCCAGGTGTCCAGGTTCTGGGACTCTAGGACCGACGAACACACCAGCATCTTCACTGATCCCAAGAGAGATACAGGCTGAACAGAAGGATTCTGAGGTCAGCTGCTCAGTAGGCTTTCTTTTAGGGATTAGTATTAATAATAACAGCCTCCGGGTACTAAGAACCTACTATACATCCAGGTCCTATATTAGAACTTTCATTCATTCAGCGAATATTTAGTCACTGATGTCATACCATTGGAAGCAGATACAGCAATGAACACAGACACAAGGACACTGCCCTCTTGAAGCCTTAGGAGACGGGCATCTGTTGTCCTAGTTAATCCCTGAGTAAGGATGCTGGGGTCCAGAAACTTGCCAAAGGCACTCAGCTGCTGAGCGACTGAGTCAGGATTCGAACCCAGACCTCTCCACAGGAACCATCATCTATGAAAAGTCCAGGAGGCTCATGGGGCAGCTTGGGGAGTGCAAAACCCAACTCTCAGAGAGACAGAGGACGTGGGAAGAGGGTGCCCTGGGCGTGGGGGAAGAGAAACAGGGCTCCCATCTGTATTCCAGATGCCTGCCGTGACTAAAACATAGGGTCAGGGGCCCGGGGTGACACAGCCAGGGAAGGAGGCTCCGTGAAGCGGTGTTCCTAGCGATTACTTGTCTGCAATTTCCTTCTTGACGTAACATTGGTGAGTCATGGTCTCAGAACTTGTCTAGTTTCACAATCCACGAAGAGGATTGCAGACGCTGTCGTGACTCCTGCCAGCACATTCATTTTCACCCGCCTTGGGACATCAGGGATTTATTTTGGAAGGTTGGTGGGAGCAAGGCAAGCAAAGGTAAGCACAAGTCCTCGGGTGCCTCTCAAGGGGCAGTCGTGCTGAGGAGCTGGAACGGCTAAACAGCTGACCAGAGCTCTGTCTCCCCAAACACAAGCAGACATCCGTTTAGCTGAGCACCTACTGTGTGGGCAGACAGTGAATTAGGCCAAGTTGGGCCATGGTTAAAGCCGTAGACCCAGGGAGGACTGGATTCAAGCTCCTACTCTACCACCTTTTGGCTATGTGACTTAGGCAAGTCCGTTCACCTCTCTGAGCCTCGGTTTCCTTATTGGTAGAATAGTGGAAATGATAGCCCCTCCTTGACCAGGAGGATTAAACAGAGCAAGACACCTACATGCTGAGAAGAGAACGCGGCAGGTTCCAAGGGTGCGCGAACATGTGAACATCACCTTTGTCTACTTACAGTCATAGCCAAACTGTGCTGAGGCGGACACTCAGGTAACCTGTTTTTCTCCCTTCCTGCTGCTCTCTGGCGTTCACACTGCACACTTGGCAATCAACCAGGATCACTTAGTGTGAATTTTCTCGGTTCTCACCTCTCTGGGGTCTCCGTTCAAATATTGCCTCTTTAGGATCCCATCCAACTGCCCGATCTGGTTAGAAACACGTGTGCTCTGTCTCTACCTCTTCGCCCCTTCTATTTCCACCCAAGAACTCACCCTGACATTTTCCCATTGACGGATTTGCTTTCTTGTTTATGATCTGCCCCTCCCATACAAATGTTAAGTTTCCAGAAGAGAGGGAGTCTGACATCCTGGTCCCTCCAGGATTCCCAAAGCCAAGTACGATGCCTGGCACATAGTAGGTGCTTAAAAAACGTTAGTTCAGAGAACAACAAACCAATCCCCTCTTCCCTGGAGTTGTCTTCTGGGAGGAAGGTCATGGTGGTTCTCAAGCAGGACGGTTGCATGGGAGGCCTCAAGCGTGCCTGTGGGGGTCACTGGGCTGGCCCCCCTGTGCATCTGAGCTGTGGCCTGGAGAGGCAGCATTTGGGTGTAACAGGAGGCCCGGCTCCCAGTTCTAGCCCTGATTCACGGGGAGACCAGGAAGGGGCTGCTCTTCCTCACTTCGCCTCACTCTCCCATCTAGAAAACCAAAAGGGCAGAAGAGGTTGGAGGGTTTGCTTTTTTTGCTTTTTGGTTTCTTTTAAACTGAGGTATAATTCGCACACCATAAAGGCTCAAAGGTTTTTTTTAACGTTCTTTCGTCGTAAAATCTTTTCTTCGGAAATTAAAGTTTGTAAGTAGATCTAATATGTAAACAAGATAAAAGTGGGGCTGTTCCAAGGGGTGGGGGGGGTTTGAGAACCTGGCCCGCTTAGTGTGTCCCTTGCTTCCGCCAAACTGCCCCCTCCCCACTCTCAGCGGTCTCTGAGGCACTTCCACAGGATCCCAAGACCTGGAGGAACCTGGTTTGAAAACCACTGGACAAGAGTCACACTCTAGGGTCCCTCCAAGGTGCGGGAGCTCTGGGGAGTGGCGAGGGGCCCCTGCTCTCCCAATTTGCAGATGGGAGCTGTTCCTTAGCTGCAGTCCAGCTGCCTCCCGAGGGTCATGAGAAAGAAGGCAAGGGCAGGCTCAGGGCGCAGGAAGCGGAGCCGGCCAGCTGGGAGGCAGTGACAGGCACTGGTACTGTGGCCTCCTGGACAGGCTGGTGACATCACAACCCCAGGAAGCAGCTGCCCGAGAGGCCCTCGCTGTCCCTCAGGCCCCCTCTGGGAAAATCAGCCACCAGCTGTTGCAGGCTTTTCTCACTCGCTCGCTGCTCTGGATTGTCCCCTCCTGAGCCATCATCTTCGGCAGCAGCGCCCACTTCCTCTCATTAAGGACCTACTGTGCACCAATACGGCACTGCCCTTACAACACATGCGTTCCCAGTCGTCACACCCATGTTATGAAGTAGGGCCTGGTACCATCCCCATTTTACGGATGCTGAGCCCGAGGCTCAAAGGGACAAGAGAGACCGCACAAGGCGAACACCAGAGTCCGGATCTGAAGCTGGTGGCGTCTGACTCGACCCAGGCTCTCTCCGTGAACGATCACATTGTCAGACTCAAGGCAGGACAATGCAGGGTGAAGAGTTCTCACACAGGGCGAGCTGAGATTGTACATTTCTAACCCAGTTTTCTTTTCTTAACGAGTGTTCCTGGCCTTTGACCCAGGCGGTCTTAGGATGCCTGGAAAGGTCTTACCACACTGCCTGGCCCTTTCTACAGATGTTAGCTATCTACGAAAGAGTACAGTTAATCATGATGAGAAAATAAAATGGAAAAAACAAAGATGTTAGCTGTAACGATGACTCCGTTTTGCACAGAAGGAACCCGAAGCTTGGCGGAGCCGGGGAACATCCGTGGAGACCCTAGAATAGGGAGGTGCCCAAGCCAGGCCGTTGAGACCCCAGAGTCACGGCTGCTTCCTTTCACCCCTGAATCTCTCAGCCGGGATTGTCCCCCTGCTCACATGCCGCATGAGTCGCCTAGAGCTCACCTTACCAAACTACCGCAAAGCTGGTGGCTTAACACCAGAGGCACGGAGTTGCTCACAGTTCTGGAGGCTGGCAGTCCTAAAGTAAGGGGCTAGCACCGTTGGTTTCCTCTGGAGCTCTGCAAAAGAATCCTTGCTTCCAGCCAGCAGCGGCCGCCCCCAGTCCTCTGCGCTTCTTGTCTCTGTCACCCCAAACTTTGCTGGGTCTTCACCAGGCCATCTCTCTGTGTCTCTGTATCTCAGATCACTCTTTTCTTGTACAAGGACTCTAGGCCTTGGATTTAAGGCCTACCCTGCATATAGGCTGATCTCCTTTTGAGATCCTTAATCACATCTATAAATACCCTATTTTCAGTGAGGGTTACATTCGCAGGTACCAGGGGTAGAACTTGGACATACCTTTTTAGGGGGACAGAATTCAACACACTCTGTCACTGTTTGGTTCAGCAAACCTTCATCGAGCACAAATGTCAGGCCTGGGCTCAGCAGACATATCTCCGGTCTAGGGGGAGAGAAAAACAAATACAGGTAACAGTGGGATTGTTAGAAATAGAAATAGAATTTCTATTCTACGAATAGAAATAAAGACTGTGAACCACAAAAGAGAGCAAGTAATAATGTCTGGGATGGGATGAGGAAGGGAGCCTGGGATGTGTCCTATCAATCCATAGAAATTTATTAAAGACCATGCACAAGATTCTTAGGGTGGGAAATGTATATATATCTGAAGAAAAGCAACACAGAACTGAATGAGCCTGAACTAGAGCTTTGGAGGCAGAACGACCACAGTTCCAGGCTCTAACCTGTCTGTGCCTCAGTTTCTTTGTTTGTAAAATGGGCCTACTAGTAGCATTTGCCTCACAGTTATCACTGTATTTTTTTTTTAAGATTTTATTTATTTATTTGACAGAGATCACAAGTAGGCAGAGAGGCAGGCAGAGAGAGAGAGGGAAACAGGCTCCCTGCTGAGCAGAGAGCCCGACGCAGGGCTCGATTCCAGGACCCTGGGATCATGACCTAAGCCGAAGGCAAAGGCTTAACCCACTGAGCCACCCAGGCGCCCCTATCCCTGTATTTAAGTGAAATCACTCAAGCACTCAGCTGGTGAATATTTCCTGAACATTTTCTATGTGCCAGGCTGCCAGTGTATACTAAGGGACCTACAAGACACCTGGCACCAAAAGCACTTAATGTCGGTCCTTATCCTCTTTTTCCTAATTCACAAGTTAGGTAAAAGTTCAGGACAGAAATACAAGAGAGGTCACAAGGCAGGACAGGCTAAAAGCCAAGAAAAGAGCACGAGATCTGTGTATTTAGGAATAGTGGGGACACGGCCAGGAGGTCTGCAAAGGCTTCCTGGGGGGAAATGGGCTTGGAATCAGACCCTGGAGGACAGTTAAGAGGGGGAGGAGGGAAGACTGTGTGAAGCCATGCTGGCATGGATGTAAGGTTGGGCCGGGAGAAGAGTCGGTAAGAAAAGGAGATTTGAGCTAGACCCTTTCTGCAGCATTCTGGGCTTTTGGGTGGGGTGTAACCCGAGCACCAGTGAAAGAAATGTTCTAAATCTAAAAGCAGCAATCAAGGGTAGGCATGGATAAGAACGTACTTAACCATATCACAAGTGTTTGCATTTCTTCAAATTTTGCTCCAACGTTGGTATCGCCTTTTCTGCAGGGCATTTCCTGTAGGCAGTAGTTCCATTCTTTTCTACTTTATTTAACTCGAGTGACTTTCTTACTCAACAAGGCTCCTTGAAGGCAGAGGCTTCCTTGTAGCCCGGTGCAACCCCGGTGTCTAGCTCAGTGGACACTCAATCAGCATTTCATTCAGTGAATAAATACTTCTATATTTCTATTTTACCTAAGAGCATGGAGCTTTGGATGGTGTGCCTAAAGTAATGTTTCCTGGCCTGGGGCAAGTCTAATGTCGATATGCACAATCCCCAAGCCAGGCAGGATTGTTTAGTTGGTGACAGCTGCTGGAATGACCCGCCTGGGATCCGGCAGGACAGAGTCACACAGAGAGGCCTTGCTAAACTAAACGTAGGAACTCACATCAGTTAAGGTGGTGTTGCTTTAAGCTCAGCCAACCAAAGGTGGATGCAAAAAACTTTCTTTAAACAAGCCGGCGACTTGAGACTCGAAACTGAACAGAAAGGGAATTCACAGGACCCAACTTTGTCTTCTGGCTGGAGCCCTTGAGATCTGGCAATGCTGGTGAGGCCAACTGTGTGTTGAGATAAGAAACGGCAGCTTCTTTAAGGTTTATTTTGTTTTTGGAGCCGCCCGATCCAGTGGGCGGATCGTGCCTTGAAATAGAAGCATCTCGAAAAGCCTGTGAATCATTTCTTAGTGCCGGCCTGCAAGGTTTCATATCCTGTTCTTGGCGTTACCTTGGGTGCTGTGAGCGTGTGTACGTATTGTTTTCGGGGTTGTTTGCTTAGGATTTGGTTTTGAAACTTTTACTTTCTTTTAATAGCTTTTCTTTTCTTTTCTTTTTTTTTTAAGCTGGAAGAGTTTTTCAGATGGTTTTTGCGAGAAAGTTCAAACTCTGCGATGACTAAGTCTCTGGAATAATTCGGACTCTGGGAGGGAGAATTTGCTGGCATTTGGCATGAATCAGTCGCTGATTTCTGCAGTGAGAAAATCTTTTGGAAAGCTTTTAGGTCAAGCCCCTCCGGGTACACGTGGAGAAACTGAGGCTCAGGGAGGGAGAGGGCTTCAGCCAAGGCCACACAGCACGTCAATGGAACAGAGGGGACTAGAACGTAGGTTTGACTCCTGGAACCAGCTTCGGGTTTGCAAGAAGCTTTCATGCACACGGTTCACATGGAGAGGGCCCCATATTCGAGATCACTAAAGGAACAGAAAGAGAAAGAGAGTTGTGAAGATTTACAACTCAAAGGGCATTCAAAGGGCATAGGTTTAGAAGGCTCAGAGAAGGGAACGGATGTGTGAAGGCATTCTACATGCACGACCCTGCTTAATCCTCCCCAGGTCCTTTTAGAGCAGTGGTTCTCAACCAGGATTGATTTTGACCCCAGGGAACATTGGTCAAGGGCTAAAGACCTTGTGTGTTCACCGCAGCCAGGAAGGGGGTTTGCTACCGCCTCTCTCAGGTAGATGCCGGGGATGTCGCTCAGATCCTGCAATGGACAAGACGGGCCCCGGCAGCCAATGTCAACAGCGCCAGGGCCGGGAAGCACTGCTCTGGGGAGGGCCCTAGGATCTGTTAATTCAGGGTAACAGCTGAGAAAGCTGAGGCTCAGAAGTACAGCCACTCATGGGGTCTTGGGCAAATTCCTCGACCTCTCTGTGCCTCATTTCCCCACATCTATAGGAGGGAGCTGGCAGCACTTGTTACGATGAGGCAATTTAATATTTATAAATCATTTAGGACAGTGCCTGGCACATATTAAGTATTATATGACTTGTTGCTAAAAAAGATAATAATAATGAAAATAAGTACCCTGGTCCAACACACACAGAAAATACGTGGAAGAATTATAACAAAATCTAGGGATCATTAAAGGGCACGGGGGCTAGAAGATGGGAGACTTCTGTGGGTTCCAGGCTTAGAGAGCAGATGATGCACGTGGCTGTCCAGGTGACATCTTACATCCTCGTGGCCGTGAGGGTTTCCTTCCCACAACGGCTACCTTAAATGCAACTTCATCTTTTTTTGTTAAAATGACATGCACTGTTAAACATGAATACCTTGGGCAAGTCTGACACAGCGAGCCGCTACGAGCCATCAGTAATCGCTCATGAGAAATTGATCAATGAGTTCCTTCCCGGCAAGGCGGCCTGCCGCTCCCTGCAGGAATCCTGACCCACTGGTCGTGCCCACACCCACCAGCACCAGCCCCGCACCCTGCCCCAGCTTGCACCCAATGTGAGCACCTGCTCCTGATCTTCCCGCCTTCTGCTCCCACAGCCCTTTCACCCTGCCCGGAGCACAGTCCCTGCTTTGCCACTTTGCTTTTTGTGTTTTGTTTTGTTTTTATTTTTTATAGATTTTTTTTAAATTTTATTTGACAGACAGAGATCACAAGTAGGCAGAGAAGCAGGCAGAGAGAGAGAGAGAGGAAAGCAGGCTCCCTGCTGAGCAGAGAGCCCGATATGGGGCTCGACCCCAGGACCCAGGGATCATGACCTGAGCCGAAGGCAGAGGCTTTAACCCACCGAGCCACCCAGGTGCCCCGTGTTTTGTTTTGTTTTTAAAGATTTTATTTATTGGGGCGCCTGGGTGGGTCCGCCGTTGAGCATCTGCCTTCGCCTGGGTCATGATCCCGGGGTCCTGGGATTGAGCCTCGAAGCATCAGGCTCCCTGCTGGGCGGCAGGCCTGCTTCTCCCTCTCCTACTGCCCCTGCCTATGTTCCCTCTCTCACTGTGTCTCTCTTTGTCAAAAAAATAAATCTTTAAAAAAATATATTTATTTATTTATTTGACAGAGAGATAGAGACCACAAGGCAGGGGAAGGGGCAGAGGGAGAGGTAGAAGCAGAGTCCCCACTGAGCAAGGAGCCGGATGCAGGGCTCCATCCCAGGACCCCAGGATCATACCTGAGCTGAAGGCAGACACTTAACCAACGGAGCCATGAAGGCACCCGCCCCTGCTTTTCCACTCTGACCCTCTAATGCTGTCTTCAGTCAAGGATCAGTCTCTTGGCTGCTGGTTGCTGACCCCACCAGGTCTCTGGCCTTGTGTGGCCCCCAAGCTCTACCTGCTCAGCCCAGCTCTCTCCACGAGCACTGGGCTCTGGAATGGAAACCAGGCACTGACGTCTCCCCTCAGCCTGGGATCCACCTTATAAGCCCATCGCTTACAACAGATGCCACCGATCAAGACTTTTAAGCTACGTGACTTACGCGCTTACAACAGTTCTCACCAGCTGTGCCCCACTCTCTCAAGCCCAGATCTCACTGAGCTAAAATCAAGGTGTTGGCAGGTTCAGTGTTTCCTTCTGAAGGCTCTAGGAAAGGATCCATTTCCTTGCCTTTTCCACTTTCTAGAAGCTGCTGACATTCCTTGGTTCGTGGTCCTTTCCTCCATTTTCTTTCTTTCTCTCTTTTTTTTTTTTTTAAAGATTTTATTTATTTATTTGACAGATAGAGAGATCACAAGTAGGCAGAGAGGCAGGCAGAGAGAGAGGGGGAAGCAGGCTCCCTGCAGAGCAGAGAGCCTAATTCGGGACTCAATCCCAGGATCCTGAGATCATGACCTGAGCCGAAGGCAGAGGCTTAACCCACTGAGCCACCCAGGCGTCCCTTTCCTCCATTTTCAAAGCAAGCAACATGGTACCTCTCTGACCCCGTTTCCATAGTCATCTCTCTCCCTTGACTCTCCTGTTCTGCCTCCGTCTTCCGTTTGTAAGGACCCCTGGGATTATACTGCACCCAACAAAATAATCCAGGATACCCTTCCTATTTTAAGATCAGCTGATTAGTGACCTTCTGCATCCTCCATTTCCACCTGCCAGGAAACAAGGCCTATGCTCAGGTTCCGGGACCGAGGATGCAGACATCTTTGGAGAGGCCATTAACCTGCTGGCCACATTAACCAGCAGGGGTGGTGGGAACCACGACAATCCAGACCGCACATACTGTTTCTAAAGGAGGCAACTGCTTCTCAGCCCCGGCTGATTTCATCACGCGTGAACCCAGGTTCAGTATGGCTGGGGCTTGAACTCTGTGACCCTGAGACAGATCTGAGCTGAGATCAGGAGGTGGACGCTTAACCAACTGAACCACCCAGGCACTCTGGATCTACCAGTGTTTCAAATAAAGCTGGAAAGTTAGAGTTTCAGGTGAAATTTTCCAATCTTGTAATCACCTGGCAAGGCTGAAAACAAATTTTTTTTTCCCACAAGCTAGACTTGGCCTGAGGCCACCCAGGTGTGACCTCGGGATCCACCTTCGTCCTATCAGCTGCGGTGAGACGATGAGATGTTCTCAGCCATTTACAGGCTCTGCAGGCTCCGGGGTATGAGGAACCAGCTGGGCCTGGAGGTGAGAGGGAAGGTGGTCAGGAGTGTAGGGGGATGCTGCTGGGGATTCCTCGGGGGAAAGTTTGGAGGGAGAAGGGACCAACCATTTCCCTGAGGGACCAACCATCACCTGCAGGAAGCAATGGCGCATGAAAGGGTACAGGAAATCAGGCAGAGACTGACCTGAAGAAATCAACCAGAGTAAGGTAGGCTTTATGCCTCATGACTTCAGAACAAATTAAGCACACACTTTCTAATTTCAAGAGGTATCAGTTCTTCCCTTCCCCTTGAAAAAACGAGCAAGACTGGCAGGTTGGGGGATGGCAGGAATGGGGTTGAGAAGGAGGCTTTTCACCTGCATGCTTTCTGAATTTTGAGTCAGATGTGTTACCTATTTAAAACATTAAATTGAAATCCTTTTATAAATGTAAAAATATTTTCATATGTGATAGTTCATGCTAAAGGTAAGACAGATATAGTTGTCATGGTGACTCCCCGTACTCTCATGAAGATGACAGGTGTGACCTCCTTGCAGAGAGGTTCAGAAATGGTGAGATGCTAAAAAATGACTTTAGACTTGTCATCTTAACTGACTGCTGCTTTTCCTTATCCTCACACGCCAGAACTTCAGTAAACCAGACTGGAGTTGTTTTCTTCTTCCCCTTCTTCTCCTCCTCCTCCTCTTTCTTCTTCTTCTTGCTTTTTTAAAATTTTATTTTTAGGGGCACCAGCGTGGCTCAGATGGTTAAACATCTGCCTTCGGCTCAGGTCATGATCTCAGGGTCTTGGGATCAAGCCCCACATTGGGCTCCCTGCTCAGCCAAGAGCCTGCTTCTCCCTCTCCCTCTACTACTCCCACAGCTTGTGCTCTCTTGCTCTCTCTATCAAACAAATAAAATTTATTTGACAGACAGAGATCACAAGTAAGCAGAGAGGCAGGCAGAGAGAGAGGGAAGCAGAGAGCTGAGCAGAGAGCCAGATGCAGGGTTCCATCCCAGGACCCTGGGATCACGACCTGAGTCTAAGGCAGAGGCTTTAACCCACTGAGCCACCCAGGCGCCCCTAAATAAAATCTTAAAAACAACAACAACAACACATTTTTTTAAAAAGATTTTATTTTTAAGTAGTCTCTACACCCAATGTGGGGCTCAAAATCACAACCCTGACACTGCCGTCTTCTTGAGTTCTATTCAGTTCCATTCTAAATGGCAAAAAGCAGGGCACCTGGCTGGCTCCATTGGTAGAGCATGCAACTCTTGATCTTGGGGTTGTGAGTTCAGGCCCCACATTGGGCATAGAGTTTACTTAAAGAAATAAATAAATGGCAGAAAGCAAAGGCTCTGCATCAAGTTGGCTTGTCCTTCCCACACTGGGTGACCTTGAGCAACATACCTGACTTCTTTGAACCCCAGTTTCTGCATCTGTAAAATGGGAGTAATAATAATACCAACATCATGGGTTGTGATGAAGATTAATGAGTTAATGCAGAGAAAGCACCTAAAACAGAACAGAATCAGCATCCATAAATGCTGACTTGAATTATTAACTATTTTTACTATTCTCTTTTAACCTTGTTTGTTTGTTTGTTTGTTTCTTTCTTTTTAAAATATATAATGAATGTATTATTTGCTCCAGGGGTACAGGTCTGTAACCTTGTTTCTTTTGAGTGGGGAAATTACTTAGAACCGCAGCAACTTAAGACACGTAATGCAGGCAGTCTAAAATAAAGTGAATTTTTATAAAACAAATAAAATGAATTTAATCCCTGGTTCCCCAAATCTTTACAACCACCCAAGGGAGTATCACTGTCTCTGTTCCAAAGGTAAGAGAACCAGAGATTAGGAGCATGTATGCAAGTCACTCAAGGACACTGAATGGGGAGACTGAGAGGTAGAGGTTCAAACCAATTTTCAAGATTTCAGATCCTGTGACTTTCCACTCAAGTCTGCTCTATGGTGCGATTATAAAATAACAGGGTTTGTTCCTTGGGTTTGGGGACAGCCCCTCCCCCATCTTTGGCCCCAGATCCACTAGATTCCAAGGTGGGGGTCAGGTCAGGTCTCTGGCTCCTATTCTGGCCTCAGCTTTGGAACCAAATCCTTTTCTCCCCTGGGAGGGAGGCAGAGTTGGGGTGGGGAGTCAGAGGGGGAGTCAGAGCAGGGAACCTACACATGACCCTGGCCCTGCAGCCCCAGCTTTCTCACGAAGCAGGCTCTGTCCGCGTCCCAAATCCGCAGCCTCCCCCTGACCCTTGTCTTCTAAGAGAGCAGTTGCTGCAGCTTGAAAACATGTCTGGCACCAAACCGGTGCAGTAAGTACCCCTCAAAAGATGGAGGGCTCAGCGCAAGCAACCTTCATCCTGTGGGAGAGCCCCAAGGTCAGGAGCCTGGCTCTGTGGGCTTCAAAACCCGACTCCTCCGCTTCCTGGCTGAGCAGCCTCGGCATCACCTCTCGGAGAGGTCCACATCTGTGCAAGGAGACAAGGGCAGCATCTATGGCAAACGCAGGTGGAATTACCACACCCCCCACCGCCTCGCCACCAAGACTGATTGATTGATTGATTGATGCAAGGGAGAGAGAAAGAGAGAGAGAGACCAAGCATGCGTGAGTCCCGGGAGGAGCAGAGAGAGAGGGATAAACAGAATCCTCGAGCAGCAGGGAACCCAATGAGGGGCTCCATCTCACCACTGGGAGAAAGGAGCTTTAGGGATGACTAGGTGGCTCAGTCAGTTAAGCGCCTGACTTCTGGTTTCAGCTGGGATCGTGATCTCGGGTGGTGAGATGGAGCTCAGCCTTGGGCTGGGCACTGAACTGGGAGTCTGCTTGAGATTCTCTCTCTCCCTCTCCCTCTGGCCTGCCCCCTGCTTCTACGTGTGTGTGCTCTCTCTCCCTAAAATAAATTTTTAAAAAATGAAAGTGCTCTATTGATATATAATTTACATACCATAAAACTCACCCATTTTAAGTATACAATTCAATGATTTTTAGCATATTTACAGAGTTGCAAAACATCACCACATCAATTTTGGAATATTTTTCCATCAACCCTTTCCCCCTCCAAAACCCTGTTCCATTAGCAGTCACACCCCTTCTTCCTCCCATTCTACTGTCCCCGTAGACAACCACTAGTCTACTTTCTCTCCCTGTAAAGTTGCCTTTTCTGGAAATCGCACATAAAGAAAATCATACAACATATTCTCCTTTTAGTCTTGCTCCTTTCACTTAGAGAGAGGGGAGTGGGGAGGGGCAGAGAGAGAGAGAGAGAGAAACAATGTCAAGCAGACTCCCCACTGAGCCCAAAGCCAGAGGCAGGGCTCAAGCTCACGATCCTGAGGTCAAGACCTGATCTGAAATCGAGTCCAACCCTTAACCAATTGAACTACCCAGGCACCCGTCTCTTAGCATAATATTTTTAAATTCTATCTGTGTGTTGCCCATATCACTACCCCATTCTTTTTATTATTGCTGAATAATATTCCATTGTATGGAGATGTGTCTGTCTATCCATTCATCAGCTAATGGATATTTGGGTTGATTCCACTTTGTGGCTCTAGTGAACAATGTGGCTCTGAGTATCCACATACAAGTCATATACCAACATACTAGACATATGTTTTCACTTCTCTTGGGTGGATGCCTCCAAGAATTGCTGGGCCCTATGGTCAATTTATGTTTTAACTTTTTTTTTTTTAAGATTTTATTTATTAATTTGACAGAGATCACAAGTAAGCAGAGAGGCAGGCAGAGAAGGCGGGGGAGGGGGGGAGCAGGCTCCCTGCTGAGCAGAGAGCCCGATGCCGGGCTCGATCCCAGGACCCTGAGATCATGACCTGAGCCAAAGGACCCTGAGATCATGACCTGAGCCAAAGGACCCTGAGATCATGACCTGAGCCAAAGGCAGAGGCTTTAACCCACTGAGCCACCCAGGCGCCCCATATGTTTTAACTTTTTAAGAAAGTGCCAACTGTTTTCCAAAACTTTCCATACCCATCAGCAATGTATGAGGGTTTGTTGAGAGAACTAAATGATGTAATTAACATAATGTGTTAGCATAGTGACTGGTCATAGTGAATCTTCAAGAAATGGTAGCTGGTGCTAACCGAGATCTTAATAGAATCAACACTACCCACGGTACGGCTGTCTTCTTCCCTGCAAAGAAGGTGGATCTCTAAAGCATTAACACCCACATTCTTTTTGCTCTTAGCCTGGCGCTCAAGACACCTCGCACACCCCACCTCCAACTATTTATCCAGTCTTGGCCAGCAGCGACCCACCTTCTAGAGGCTGCCTATGCAAGCTAATTAGCACTTTTGCTCACATTCTCTGCCCTCTTCCCTCCTGTCTTTCTCCTGCCTGCTCTTCATGTATTAGAATCCAGGCTGGGGACGCCCGGGTGGCTCAGTGGGTTAAGCCACTGCCTTTGGCTCAGGTCATGATCCCATGGCTCCTTGCTCGGCCGGAAGCCTGCTTCTCTCTCCGCCTCTGCCTGCCTCTCTGCCTGCTTGTGTGCTCTCTCCCTCTCTTTCTGGCAAATAAATAAATAAAATATTTAAAAAAAAATAAAACAAAATCAAATCCATGCTGGCCTTCAACATTCAACTCCATTGTTCTTTCCTCTTTAAGATCTACCTTGACTTTCTAAGCAATTCGATCAGTCCAGTCTTGTCCAATTGTTTCCCACTGACCATGAGTGGCTACTAAGCTCTGGAAATGTGGCTAGTCTGAACTGAGATGTGCTGCGTGAGGAAAAGCACACCAGGGGCACCTGGGTGGCTCAGGGAGGGGGTTAGCCCTCTGCCTTCAGCTCGGGTCATGATCTCAGGGTCCTGAAACCGAGCCCCAAGTCGGGCTCTCCACTCAGCGGGGAGCCTTCTTCTCCCTCTCTATCTGCCTGCCTCTCTGCCTACTTGTGATCTCTCTCTGTCAAATAAATAAATAAAATCTTGAGAGAAAAAAAAAAAGAAAGAAAAGAAAAGCACACCAGATTTTGATGTGCACAAAATCACATGTATGAATTTTGGTGTGTGTGAATTTTCACCAGTGTGAAAAATAATGTGAAACGAGTCATTTTTTTGTATTAATTATATGTTTGAATGACAATATTTTGGGGTAATTGGAGTTAGGTAAAATACATTATTGAAATTCATTTCACTGTACTTACTTTCTTAAAAGGTGGCTGCTGGGGCGCTGGGTGGCTCAGTGGGTTAAAGCCTCCACCTTCAGCTCAGGTCATGATCCCCAGGTCCTGGGATCAAGACCCGCATCGGGCTCTCTGTGCAGCGAGGAGCCTGCTTCCGCCTCTCTCTCTGCCTGCCTCTCTGCCTACTTGTGATCTGTCTGTCAAACAAATAAATAAAATCTTTAAAAAATAAAAAAATAAAAGGGTGGCTGCTAGGAAACTTTAAGTTACAAATGCGGTCCCACTGCTGCCTCATGGTTCTATCTGGCAGTGTTGGTATAGGGCATCGATATTCTAACAGTTCCTGTTTATTGAGCACCTCTTTCTTTCAAGATTATTTGTTTATTTATTTGACAGGCAGAGATCACAAGTAGGCAGAGAGGCAGGCGGGGGGGGGGGGGGGGGGGAGCAGGCTCCCTGCCGAGCAGAGAGCTCTATATGGGGCTTGATCCCTGGACCCCGGGATCATGACCTCAGCTGAAGGCAGAAGCTTTACCCGGGCGCCCTTGAGCACCTATTTCTTACATTTTTCTGTTATCTGATGTAATGCTCACCACAATCCTGTGGGGTTGATGTTATGAATATCTCTTTTTTTACAGATAAGGAAGCAGAGGGAGGGTGTGACCTCCCCAAGGTCACACAGCTGGACGCTAGCAGATTCAGTATTCAAACGCAAGTTGTCTCCCATGGGATTCTACTGCACAGCCTACTAAAGCACCAGGGCTTTGGGGGTCTCCGTGGGGTGTCTTTGGCTGGAATTAGAACAGCTCTGCATGGTAATGAATCATGCTAATCAGAAACTCTGAATGCTTGTCTTTCATAAATACAAAATGAGAAAGGAGATTAATTAATATAAGCAATGCATTTGGAATAAATTGGATCTTGGGATCTGTGGGTAGAATAAAAGGCTGAGGACCACTAATCTAAACAAAGATCTCCTTTTGCAGGTGGGTGAACTGATGCCCAAAGAGGACAGAGGATTTGCCCAGGGTTGTCAGCTAGTGGCAGAGCCAAGTGCAAAGGCTGTGTTTCCAAGATTGGAGGCTGAGCCTCCCTGCACATACCTCCAGGTCTCTGCCAGGATGGTCTCTGCCCCAAGCCACTTGGAAGCCCTTTGTCTTGACTCAGCCTCCTCCCTCCCCCACGCCCTGTCCCAAGGACTAGATGCGAGGGGGCCAGGAGACCCAACCCATTTCCCATCAGGGTCCCAAGGCCACCATCTGGTCCTGGGCCAGGAATTCCTTTCAGAGACTGAACTAAACTGGGCCAAAAATAATGCGGAACCCTTGAATGCCTCCAAGAGCCCCTGTTCCTAGTGGACCCTGGTCTAGCAGGCCAGGCCACCCCAAGTCTTCTCCCTGCCTGTTCTCTGGGCTCCAGCTTCCCCTTGCCGGCTCCCATCTGCACTCATATGTGTGTCTGTGTAGGGAGAGGAAATGTTTCAACAACTGCCCACATCCCAGGTTCTCTCCTGCCAGCCCTCTCCAAACAGGCAGGAGACTGTGCTAAACCCAGCAGCGTCCCTATAAGCCAACCCACGAGAGCCCCAGCCGTAGACACAGACGAGGAGCCACCAAGAAACTGAGACAAGGCCACAAAGAGGCACGCAGAGTGTGTCCGAGACAAAGAGAGGAGATAAAGGATGGGTGTTTAGATATAGATAAAGAAAGACAAGGAGTAAGAGACGAAGAGAATAGAAATGAGAAGAAAAGAGGTGGACGAGCAAAGGGGATTCGCGAAAAGGAAAATGAGAAGAGCGGAAAACATGAAGACGACCGAGAAGTTCGAAATAGAGAAAAGGGACTGAGAGACAGACAGAATGGGCAGGAGCGAGAGGGCTCAGCGAGCGGGGGCGCGGGGCGCAGGGCACACGAGGGTCCGCGGTGAGGGGGTCCCGGGGGTCCCGGGGGGCGGGTCCTTCTCCCGGAGCCTCGCCCTGCTGCGCGGATCCCAGCAGCCACATTCCTCCGGGTTTCCCACACGCTCGCCATCAAAGAGTCCCCAAAGCCCAGCTTTTCCCGCGCCCCTCCCCCGCCAGGGCTGGAGAAGCTATTTTTCACCCCCTCCTGGTCTTTAATCTGTTGTGGGGAAAGAAAGCGGCTTTTGTTGGGCGAGGGGCTGCGCGGGGGGTGGGTAGGGGGCGCCGGCGATTGTGTGTCCCGCAGCTGCGCGCCTGGGGCCGCCGGGGGTGGGGGCGCGGGGCGCGGTGCTCGGGGCGCGCGGGGCGCGGGTGGGGCGGGCGGGGAGGGTCCGGCAGGGTCCGGGAGGGAGCCGCGGGGGCCTGGGGGAGCGGGCGGGGAGGGTTCGGGTGGGGGCCGCAGAGGGGCGGGCAGGGAGGACCCGGAGGGTCTGGCAGGGCGGAGGTGGGGCGCCCTGGCGCAGGCGAGGAGGGCCAAGGTCGGAGAGGGCCAGAATGGGGGCAGCCAGGGCGCGGGGGTGAAGGCGGAGGGGGTCACAGTGAATGAGGGAGTGGAGGAAAAGGCCACCCGGGCGTGCAAGCTCATTGTCCTCTTGGCCCTATTTGCACCTGGCCCCAGGACTGGGGGGAGAGGGACGCACACTGCAAAGGGCACGTTAGGGAGAATGCTGCACACCCCCCAGAAGCTCGTGTGAATGCCGTATGCTGGGCAGGGAACCACCCCACAAATGTAAATGGGCCACAGCACCGGAGAGACACTCACACTCTCACCAGGGGCCCAGACACACAACTCTCAAGAGGGATTCCAAAACCCAGGGAGGGGTGAAGGACCCACACTCAGGAAGGAATACACACTTTCTGGAGAACCCACTTACTCAGAGACATACACACATACAGTGCCAGACACCATGAGGGGCTGCTGAGCAAAATGGACTTCAGATGTGCATTTCCTTCTCCCATCCTCAATTCCTCCTTAAGACAGTCCCCCGTTCTCCAGCATTTTCCTGCAGTTGGTAGCTTGGCTAACTGCACAAGCTTTGGACTGAGGCCGCTCTACTCTGCTTCCCAACAGCTGAGTGACCTTGGGCAAGTCACCTCACCCCTCTGACTTCAACTGATATGAGGATTGAGACAGAGAAAATACATGTAAGATGCCCGGCTCCCTCTTGGCGCTCAGCGAAGGTTGTCCTTTGTAAGCCTGCCGATGCCTGGGCCTCCACGGTAATGATTCCACTCAGCAGCACCTGTAGTTCGCAGGAGGCCCTCTGGTTGGGAGTGGAGGAGCCTTTTCCTCTCTGGCAGGGACACCTGTCTCTTAGGTCAGATCCCCCTCTCTTGACCTCAGTACCTACCCTCAAAGCCTTTGAGGCCTTTTCCTCTCTGGCAGGGACACCTGTCTCTTAGGTCAGATCCCCCTCTCTTGACCTCAGTACCTACCCTCAAAGCCTTTGAACAGCAACTGGGACGTAGGCCAACACAAGACTGTATCTGGGAAGGGTGAACATTGCATTTCAAGACCTTTGTGGGGAGTACCTTTTTTCTTTCTTCGGACTCCATCTTTCTACAGCCTTTTCTGACCCCCTCCTTTCGTGGGAGCCCAAATCCAGCTGCCGGTGTCTGCAGCAAAGACACTAGGCCTGAGAGTCACAGAATCAGAGAGACCGCCAGTATAGCCTGCATTT
Organism: Neogale vison; assembly: GCF_020171115.1. Classification (NCBI taxonomy): domain Eukaryota; kingdom Metazoa; phylum Chordata; class Mammalia; order Carnivora; family Mustelidae; genus Neogale; species Neogale vison. The sequence continues at coordinate 17,365,910 of NC_058092.1, read as the reverse complement.
GGGTTTTAAATCCCTCCACCCCCAAGGGGTCTCCTAAAAGTGATGACCGAGGTGGAATGTCATTCAGTATATCTTCACTAAGTGCCCACTCTGTGCCAAGCACTGGGAGGGATACTGAAACCAGAGAAAGACCACCTGGTCACAAGGCAGGTGACCTCTATGGCCCATCGGGTGGCTGGGAGTGTTTAGTGAAAGTGCTTTGGAAAGACTAAAACCTCTGCAATATATGTGTTTCCTTTTATTGTTTTTATTTTTATTTTTTTAAGATTTTATTTATTTACTTGACAGAGAGCAAAAGCAGGGGGAATAGTAGGCAGAGGGAAAAGGAGAAGCAGGTTCCTGGCTGAACAGGGAGTGGGGCTTGATCCCAGGACCCCAGGATCATGACCTGAGCTAAAGACACACACTTAACTGACTGAGCCATCCAGGCACCCCCTTCCCTTGTTTTTTTTTTGTTGTTGTTGTTGTTATTGTTTAAGTCACAGTTAAACTCCCACATAGCCCACTGATGCTCTCCAAATTCTAGAAGTTCCAAACTGTCCCTGCTGGACAGTGTTGCTGGTCATACTCACTAGCCTGTAAGTGTTAGGGGGAGAGAACCAATCCTTTGTGTCTGCACACTGTGTGCGGTTTCACACATGAGCATGAACACACTATGTGTGTGTTCATCCTCATGCATGTCAGGATTTGAGCCACAGACCCGGATTCAAATCCTGATTGGTGCGGTTTTATACCAACAAGCTGTGTAACAAATCTCTTTGAACTTCAGGATCTTTGCCATAATAATACCTACCCCCAAAGCCTCTAGAGCAGATTATATAAGATATTTTATAAGGCACTCAACAAAGGATAGGTTCTCAGAAAATAAACTCCCTACTCGCTTCCCTGTGGGTGTCCACTCCTTCACCCCAGATGCCCAACCAGCTCCTGGACATCCATGGTCACTGCCTACCTGTTGAAGCAAGGGGTTGGTTAACTTCAGGGTGATATGACTGGACCAAAAAGGTGGAACTGGGGTTGGAAGAATGAGAGAGGGAGGAAACTTAATTCAAAACGGATTCTTAAAAACAGGAGATGTCATTCTGCACTTTAAGAATAAACATCCCTTAAATCATGGACAAGAAATGGCTTTTGGGGAAATAAAAAAAAAAGCTTCAAATTTCCAAGAAATTTCCAATGCTCCCTGAGTCTCTTTGCTTAGAAAAGAAAGGTTTTTCCCTTAATGTTCCCAGCACCTTAGTGGCTGTCTTCCTATCAAATGCATCCCCTACCTACCCCCCACTTTGCTTTTCTCTATCCAGTACAGGAAAATGCTGTTGGGTCCAATCTACCTTCGCAAGAAGTTCCTTGGAGGGACAGGATGAAAGGCATAGGCAAAGAAGGATACAAGTTTTGAGACAGGCAGACATGGGTGCAAATCTTGGATCTACCACTCACTGGCTATGTGAACTTGGGCAAGCATAATTACCTCTCTGAGCCTCAGTTCCTTTTCATAAAATGCGTCAGTGAGATAATGTATGAGAAGGTGAACGGTTAAGATTCAATGAAGGATGATGATGGTGATGATAGCACCAAGTACTTCTTAACTATAGAATAGCCTATCTTGGAGGTCTCTGAAATCCCCACCCCTATAAGGACTCAAGTCTTAGACCCCCATGCTTCCTACAGTCCCTTCTCCATATTACCCACATTCCTGAGAACATTCTCAGCATAAACCATTAAACGCAACTGGTACCACCTAGTCCACCCACCAGGGGTCCATCACATCATAGCACAGAAAAATAACTAATTGGTTCCCACAGTACTTTCCATCCCTCCTCCCCTTTGATCCTTTCAGCTGTGAGATAAGTGGGTATTATTTTCCTCCCCATTCTACAGAGGAGACAACTGAGGCAGAGTGAGGGGAAGTACTTCATACAGGAATTTGAGGCTGGTTTTAATTCTGAATTCCCTGTGCTTTCCTTGTGTCACTTGAGTCTCAAGCAGCACTTTGAGGTCTAGGCTCACTGTAGGGAGAGGGGGGGTAGGAGGCGGGGTAGGGGGTGGAAGGCGGGGGAGGGAGGGGACATGTTCTATGTGCCCAGCTGGAAAATCCTCAGCACACAGTTAAGGCACTTTGGGAACAAACAGGTACCTATTAGGAAATACAGCACCTGGGGATGTTCTGAGACCACAGCAGACCACCCTAATGCTAATGAGAGTTAGTGGACAGAGTGGACAGGGAGCCAAGGGAGGAGGAGGCCCCAAGTCCACAGCTGACATCCCAGTAACCTTGGGCAAGTGTTTGAGGTTCCCTTGATTCCAACTTCACAACATAAGGGGGGGGTGGAATGGATAGGTAGACAAGTAGATAGAAACTCAGTTTAGGCAAAAAGACATCTGCAGTTCTCATCATCATTACTCTGGCTTTGAAAGCGACAGCTCAGAGACCCCCCACCACTTTTTAAAATTTTAAAGACAAAACAGTATAACTTAATAGTTCTGCCAACTCTTCAAAAAATCAGAGTACACAACACTGACTTTTTTTTTCTTTTCTTCTTCTTCTTCTTTTTTTTTTTTTTCTTTCAATTTTGGCAAAGGAAGATTCAGTTCCTGGAAATGCTTACAAAATGATTCCTGACACTGGGAGGAGATAGTTTTAAAAGGAAGAAGGAGATGACAAAGGAAAAAAACTATATACATATATAGATGAGGGAAGAAGGTGGAGAGAAAGAATAAACAAAAGGAAGAAAAGAAAGAACTAAAAGAGGGAGGGAAAAAAGAATTTAAAGGGCCCCAATTCAGGGAACGTTATCAAGTTCCCAGCATCTGCAATTCACAAGCCGCTCGCCTGCCGGGGAGGCGCAGGCCCCGCCCCTTTCTCGGGTGTCGGGCGCTCATTGGTGGGGGCGGCAGTCGCCGACCGGTGACTGCCCGAGGAAAGGTTGCCTGGGACACGCATCCCTGTGTGAACGCATGACGTCCCACCCTGGCGCCAGGCTGTCTGGGGCTGAGTCTTAGATCAACACAGCTGTGGGACCGGGACCCACAGCTGGGCAAAGGAGCGGATTCCTCAACAAAAAATAGGATTGTGAGAAAAGTTCTGAAACAAAAACAGCGCAGACAAAAGCCTTAATGACATCCTTTCATAAAAATAAAAAATGCAAGAGGGGGGAAAAAGCTGGTAAAAGGAGCAGAACTGGGAACAGAAAGTTCAGAGGCATTTGGAATAAGAGGCTGAGGCCCCGCCACCACTAAACTAGTCGCAGAAGGCCTGAGCTAGCCCTCCAGTCCGCTGCTGGAAAAAGAAGTCTCTCGGGTTCAGTCTTTATTCAGTGTTCCCAACCGTACCCTGCTTCTTTCAGAATTAGAATCTTAGATTGGAGAAGACCCCCAGAGGTCCTTTGCTCCCACCTCCCCCACCATTTTGCAGAAAATTCAGCCCAGGAAGCAAGAACACACGTCCAAGGCCACATTGCAAGTTACTGGCGTGGCAAGAGAGAATTCTGCTTGCTAATCCTACTGCACTTTCTACTGCCTGTGTCACACAGCCCAGAGGCATTTCAGCCTGAAATCATCTTGGGAAATAATAAATGTGAAGGTGCTTTGCAAACAGGTACACAAGCCCGAGGCATCAGTGGTAGTAACGGAGGAGGGAAAAGGAGAGAAGAGAACCTGTATGGACCTGTGGACCCAGCACCTACCACACACCTGGCCCTGTGCTGTGTCCCCAGGCACTGAGGAGACTAACCCATCTGGTGGAGAGAGCATGTCAAGTGCCTTGCGGAGCAAAGGCATGCAATAATTATTTGTTGAATAAATGAGGTAGGTCTAATTAGCTTCATTTTATAAACTGGGGAATTGAGGCACAGAGAGTTGACTTAGTTCAACATCATTAGTAAAAGAGAAGAACAGGGATGTGAACATAAATCGGCCGGGCCCCAAAGGCCATGATTTTTCAGAACCACCCCTCAGCAACCCCTAGCACCCACAACAACCCACCCCCGCCCACCCCCGCCCCTGCCAGCCCCAGCTAGACCATTTTGCACAAACCACGGAAGTCTGTGTGATAGAAAAGGAAAGGGTTTTCTATTTGGTCACTCAGAAGTCTTGCAGAGCCACCATTTTCCCCTTCCCATGACCAAATAGCTGGCATTCTCTTCTTTTGACGTCTATAGCATTTATAGACTGACTTGTGCACTCACAGGTTATTGGTTATCGTCTTCCTCCTTCTTATGCTAAAGAGTAGAAGAAACTTGAAAACATTAACTTTTTAGGGAAAAGTCTTTAGAAGACCCCTTTCTTGCAACACAGAGCCCTGTGGTTTGATGGGAAACAATGGGACTTCAGGGTTGGCTCTGCCATTAGCTGTGGCGTGACACTGGACATGTTTTATGGCCCCTCTCTGGGCCCTTTACCATCCCACTCCTGCCTGTCCAAATTTCATAAAGCCTTAGATTTCCATTATTGGAAAGGATTTAAAATAATCACTTAGCACCATCTCACCACACTATTCACAAGGCAAACCAAGGCCAGGGTACCTGGACTTGTTCGAGATCCTATGGCTGGGATGTTGATTCCCAGCCCAGTGTCCTTTCTACCATGACAATTTTGAGATTCTCCTAGTTCTGAGCTCCCATTGTCCTGTTAATCAGTGCCACATACTATAGAACTCTTAATTGTTTCCTGTGTTAATTTTGTCTCCCCAAATTGTGAGATTCTTGAGAGCAGGAGCCACTGTTTTATGTAAGGTGACTCCATAAATATTTACCAACTGATTGACTTAGGAAGCAACCATTGGAGGAATCCCACCTGGGTTTCCAAGATGAAAACCAGCATTTGAGGCTGCGAATTCCCAAAAGTTCTGGGAAGTGACAAGAAGACAAGGAAAGAATACTGAGTGCAATGTCCTGTTGCAATACAAGGCTTAGCTTCCCTGTCCTCTGATCCCTTTCCTGGGCTCTCAGAGCTGGAGCTATTTCAGCAAGGCTAAGAATAATCAAGTCCAGGTGGCCTACCCTTCCATAGCAGAAAGGGACAGACAATTGAGTGATGAAATTACCAAACTATTGTTTTCTGCAGAGAGGTGTGTGGAAAGTGGGGGGGGGGGGCAAAGCAAGAGTCAAGAGATTGGCTGACCCAATGGGGGCCCCTAAAAAGATTTATATAGAAATCATCCTGCCTGTTCCCCATATTTAAAACTCTATCCAAAATTCTAATCAAACTCACTTCCAAAACACAATTGGCATATCTTTGGCTGCTTATGGAGTCTATGGGGCGAGAGGGTGGGAGCTCCTTTCTTTCCCCATGCAAAAATCACGGATTCAGTCTGTCTTTTTTTTTTTTTTCTTTTCTTTTCCCCTGTTGTTCAAATAAATAGTGTTCTTTGCTCAAACCCCCTTCCCCTCCTCCTTCTGCAATCTCAGCCCTAGCCCAAATCTGTTTTCTTCATTGTAACCTCAGCTTCACCGCAATTAATTTTTTTCCCCTCTGGTCACAAGATAATTCCTGACGCCAGTGAGTCTGGAGGTCAGACGAACAGCAAATTGGGGAACAAGGCGGCACTAATTCCTTACAAGTTTCCCTTGAAAAATCCTTTGCTTTAAAAAAAAAAAAAAAAAAGCTTCTTTGCTGTTCAGGGATTTATGACCTCAGAGGAGCTGTGGGTTCGAGTTAGTGTTGGGCTGTGGGTGGACTGGCAGGGGGCAGGGGAGCTCAAAGATCTGGGGCGCTGCCAGGAAAAGGCAAATTCTTAAACTTAATGGTTTTAAGTGATTTTTAAAATCCTTGCTGGCAAAGAGGCCTGCCTCTCCCCAGTATCAGCGCTTCCTCATTCTTTGAATCCGCGACTCCGCGGTATTCGGCGTCAGACCAGCCGGAGGAAGCCTGTTTGCAATTTAACCGGGTTGTGAACGCCCAGGATTGGCGGAGGCGGGGCCCGGGCGCACGTTTTGCATAAAGGGGCGTGCCTTCGAGGCGGGCTCTATAAGTGGGGCCGCTGCTGGCGTGCGCGCGTTGCCAGCTGCTGTTGGGGGTTTTTGGCTGTCTTCGTCCTTTCGGCACCTCCAGTCTCATTCCTCAATATGAAGGCTCTGAGCCCGGTGCGCGGCTGCTACGAGGCGGTGTGCTGCCTGTCTGAACGCAGCCTGGCCATCGCGCGCGGTCGCGGCAAGGGTCCGGCAGCCGAGGAGCCGCTGAGCCTGTTGGACGACATGAACCACTGCTATTCGCGCTTGCGGGAACTGGTCCCCGGAGTCCCGCGAGGCACTCAGCTTAGCCAGGTGGAAATCCTGCAGCGCGTCATCGACTATATCCTCGACCTGCAGGTGGTTCTGGCTGAGCCCGCCCCTGGACCTCCAGACGGCCCGCATCTTCCCATCCAGGTGTGTGGGGGCGTGCGCGGGAGCTGGGGCGGGGCTGAGTTCCAGAGCCGGGATGCTGCCTGGACCCCTAAAACTCCCAAATGCCGTGCATAACTTTTCCCTCTTTCCCTTTTCTCAGACAGCTGAGCTCGCTCCGGAACTTGTGATTTCCAACGACAAGAGGAGCTTCTGCCACTGACCTGGCAGTCCTGGCGCCTCCAGGTGAGCATCCCCACCTCCGGCCTGGGGGGTGGAGGTAGGGCGGTGCTTAAACGACAGATCTTGGAATTGGTTGGCCTTTTAAGGAATTACTGCCTCTTCAGTTTGGGGAAAACGAGGCGAGAGAGGGGCAAGGGACTTATCCGCGGTTACATTAAATGAATGGTAGAACCAATTCCCCGCCCTATGTGCGTTTCAACCTTGAACGCATTTTGCCCCTGTCCTCCATCAGAGGCCAAAGACTCGAGAAAAAGTAGGCGCAGGTGAATAAAAGAGCCGTTCTGTTTGTAGTTTGGAATCGTAAAAGGAGCTGTATCTTCCTCTGCCCTCTCCCAGCTAGTGTCAATTCCAGGAGGGCGGGGTGATTGCAGGCTCCGCCTGTGGTCCTTTGGCGCCAACTGGGTGGGGGCAGCGTGGGGCTCGGAGTTATCAGCTGGAGGTAGAGACCAAGTTTCCTCCCTGGCGCCGGGCAGTCTGCGGACGGCCCCCGCCTCGGCGCGCTCGGCGGAAACTGATGGCTCCCTGGTCTTCTTTCCTCCCCCGCCCAGAATGCAGGTGCTGGCGCCCGTTCCGCCTGGGACCCCGGGACCCTCTACGGCCGGAAGCCCGAGGGCATGGATGGGCCCCAACCTCGCCCTGCCCACTTGACTTCCCCGAACCCCTGCCTCGAGCCTGGACCTGGCGCCCGGGAGCGAAGGACTGTGAACTTGGGTGGCCTAAAGAGCCAGAGCTAGCTCTGGGCACCAGCTGGCAACGTCTCCCGGCCCCCACCCCACCCCTAAGTTTTAAAGTCTTTCTTTCACAGTGTGGAGGTTGGGGGGGGGGTGGCTGCTCTCCAAAGTCTGCCAAGGCAGCAGTAGAGCTGGTCTTCTGGTCTCCTTGGAGAAAGGCTCTGTTGCCCTGATTATGAACTCTATAATAGAGTATATAGCTTTTGTACCTTTTTTGCAGGAAGGTGACTTTCTGTGACCATGCAATGTATATTAAACTTTTTATAAAAGTTAACATTTTGCATAATAAACGGTTTTTAAACACTTGAGTATATAATTTGTTTTCCTTAAGTGCAAACACTCTCATAAGGCTGAATTTAGGAGAAATCAATGTCCTTCTTGGACCTTGGGAAAAGTAAGCTTGCTTATTATGTAAGGGAGATGTGGGGAAATGCCAGCTAAGACTAGAGTTGGGGGAAAAAAAAAACTGGAGTTGGGGGGACAGTGGAAAGGGTTCATGATGGGATCCGCATATCCAGTAAGGGCTGGGTGCAGAGAAGGCCCTGGCCCCTCATTTTACAGATGAGGAAAGATGTGAGGGGAGCTCATCCAGCAAGTTGGGAGCTCAGGATAGAAATTAGGTCTCCTGAGTCCCAGTTTCTTAGGTCCCTTGAGCTGTTTTGCTCCATTACCCTATGGCTTCGGTGCCATTAATTATTCATGAGCTCTTTCTAGCAGGGGATGGGGAAGAGTGGAGCCTCACCCAGAGCCCAGACAGGGGTGGTGGTTGATAGACCCATTTTAGAGATGAATAAGCAGGTCAGGGCCCGGTTTCATTTCCCTCCTCATGTTCTCTGATATGGCTTCCTCTTGGGCTTCCAAGTTTGGAAAAATAGGAGAGGGGCTTTTCTCATCCCTCAATCCCCCAGCCACTCTGATCAGAATGATTTAGGTGCTGATTGGGGAACATTAATACCAATCCCTCTCCTCCCACCAGGTAGTTGAAGACTGAGCCTAGACTGGGAGTTTGAAGCAGCCTCACAGCCTCCAATCCTTCTGGTATTTCCTTCCCATAACACCTCCACTGGGAGTCTACTCTATGAGCATCTCTGACTCTATTTCAGAAATGGAGAGTCTGAGGCTCCATGGATAATGGGTCTGAGCCGGGTTCTCACAGCCCCTTGAGATGGGACTTTAACATAACTACAGTGACTACAATTGTAGTGGACAGGAGCAGAGCCTGAGACTGGCCATCCTATGAGGCCAGGTCTGAGAGTGGGGCAGAGGGCAAGACCACCAATCGCCACCATCCCCCTTTGCTCCCCACCTGGCAGCTCCCCAGGTGGGCTCCACCAGGCTCCTGGCCTCATGAGATTCCTGTTTATGATATGATCTCATCTGTGTGTTGGCCCCTGGCATGAGTTACTTCAATATTTCATAACAAACAGGTCACGTCATCACCCTTCATGCCTTAACCCGGGTGAGCTTTCAGGGGTGAACAGGGGCACGTGGTGGGGAGGCAACCTCTGTCTTTGCCAAAGGGCTGACCAGCGGTTCCTAACCTGTTTCCTGGTCTCTGATGATCTGGGGGAGGATTGAGCGCACCAGAAAATACACACACCCTCTTGCAGAGTCATAGCAGACCTCCAATCCCCTGTGAGGTCCTCAGTCCCTATGTGAGGAACTCTTACCTCAACGAAGTAGACCCAGGTTGGGTCTAGGGACCCAGGTTTTGTTAGAGGTGCTGTGCTTGTTCTGGTGACAGCCGTACAGGGGTGCAGATCCTTGCTCTAACACATCCTAGCTATCCAACCGCAAGCGAGAGATTGCCCCTCTTGGCCCTCAGTTTCCACATCGAGGCAAGATTGCTGATCCTGAGCCATCCACCCTGAAGTACTCGGCCCTACCTTAGACCATTGATCACAGGCATTGATCTTCCGCCCTTTCTGCCAAGGCATGCTGCTTCCTGCTCACTCAGAAGCTAGGGGACTGGGGACGCTAGAAAGACCCAAATCGCTCCGCAGCGGCCATGTGACCTTGAGCAAGCCGCTTTACCTCTCCAAGCCTCTCTTCTCCTTTGCCCAGCAGCTGGCAGTTCTTGTTCCCTGGACAGAAGATAATGGTGGGAAAGTTCTTTGAAATGCATCACACACCTACAAGGTATTATTAAGCTAATTCCAAGGAAATTGCCTGTCAGGTCTGCTGAGACTGAGCTGTTCAGGTGGCTGGGACAAAAGCTGAAACCAGCATGCCAATTCATTAGTCATTAGAGAGTGAAAGCGATTTGACTGCTGGTTGGAAAACTCTCAGATTGAGGATAGTGTCTTCCGTCATAATCACCTATCGAGTGCCTGCAGGTGCCAGGCTCTATGTTATCTTAATTTTTTTTCTAATCCTCACCACAGCCCAGCAAAGCGGGTATCATTATTCCCATTTTACAGAAGAAGCAGATTCAGAGAGGCTGAATTACTTGGAGGTCACACACCACAGGGACGTGGCACAGCAAGGAGCTTCAAAACCCACATTCTCATGTTTCCTCCAGGCCATCTCTTCTCCCTCGCCATTTCCTGCACCTGGTACTTTTTTAGTCCCCAGTGGGTGCTTGCAGAATGAAAGACCCAGGGCCACCCAGGGTCACTCTCCCTCATTTGTGAAAGAGGTACCTCCTTTGCAGGTTTGTGACTCGGATTAAAGGTAACGTACATAAAGCATCTACTAAGTTCCCTGAAATACAAGCTTCATTATTAGCTGAGTGTCTTGGGTTCATTATCGCATCAGATCTGAAACAGGGACATTTGGAAGAGAGTTTTGTTTTGTAAATAAAACAAACGAGCAAGACAGCCAGGCTCAGAACGGGCAAAGTAACTTGCCCGTGGCCACACAGCTCTAAGTAACAAAGCAGGGATTCAAAGTCATGCCCGTGACACCGGAGATGGTGTCTTGAGGACGCCAGTTATAGCTCTCCCCAGCTGTGGATGCGCCCGGCAACCTTCAATTATGTGTCCTCCCGGCCTCATCACCTCGCATGGCCACCACTCTTCTCGGTTCCCCAGGCTACACTCTAAGACCCCCTATCGCGCTCTCCCGCAGAATTGCTTCTTGGGGGCCCCTCTGCCCGCTCCCCTCCCTCGCAACTCGAGAGCCGCGGCCCACCCGCCGCGACTTAGGGCCTGGGCGGGGGCGGAGCCTCGGCCCACGTGGCCCGAGCCCGGCAGGGCGGAGGCGAGACGGCCCCGCCCCCGCCCCGGCCCGCCCCCGGCCCGGCGACCCGCGCTCCCCCCGCGGGCCCTGGGGGCCGCTCGCAGGTGTTCGCTGGCGCCCGGATGTCTGAGCTCTGGCTCCGCTCTGGCTCCGGCTCCCTCCGCAGCCTGCGGGCGGGGCTCCCAGCCCATCCGGAGCCTCGCGGCGCCCCCGCCACTCTGCCAGCAGCGCGGCCTCCCAGTTCCCAGCCTCCCAGCCTGGGGGGGCCCCCCACCCAGCGGAGTCGCTGACCGGACTGCTCTCCCGCTGCCCCCAGCTGCGCTGGGCCCGATGCTGCCTCAGCGTGCCCCCACCCCGCTTCCTGCCTAGGCAGCTTTGCCCTGGCCGGGTGGCCGCCCTGGATCGCACCCCCGTTCCTTCCTTCCTTCATTCTTTCAGGCAGCTCGCATTCTTCGAGCGCCTGCGACGTGCCCCGCACAAGGCCAATCCGACCTTCCAAGTGTGGCCCCAGGCCCGCTGGGGTCCTCCGGGAAGCCTCTGCCCTCTGCTCCAGTCTCCCCCGCTCCCACCCCTGCCCGCCCCACTGTCCTCTCTCATGTCCTATTTCACTCACAATTTAGCATTTAATTCTTCTCTCGTTAGTTCTCCTCTTAAGAGTAAGTCAGTGGCAAGGTCAAGGGGTCTCCTCCTGACCAAAATCAGGAATCACTCTGAAAGTAGAGTGAGGAGTCAGAGTGTGGCCAGAGTTGGGGTTCAGCCAGACTGTGACAGGGTTTGGGACTAAGTGTGGATGGGAGCTGGCAGCTGGCAGTCTGTGGCCTGGGGTAACAGACATAGTGTGACTAGTAGCATCAGTGGTCAAGGTTAGTGAGTCAGTCTTTGGGTAGGATCGGGACAGTCCGGATCAGGGCAGTAGGTTATTTAGGACAAGGATTTGGGGGTTGTCTTTGACGACCCAGATTAAGGAAGTGGGTGCTGTGGCCCTCTGAACTCAGATTCATGTTACTCCGTGGCTGGGGGCTGGCTGACCGTGGCCTCCCCTCTTCCCCACCCAAGCTATGAACTGACTTTCCACCTGGGGACACTCCCTCTCCCCCTCACCACCACCACCCTTCTCCAACTTTGTGCCAGACATAGGAGGCCGAACTCTCGGTGGGCCACACTGCCATCAAAGGGAGCCCAGATGGGCAGTAACACTGACCCTGGTAGGGAGGCCTTGGGCTTCCTGCGACCCCCACCCTGGAGCCACCGGCGTCTGACAGATAAGCTGATGTACTTCTCTGTACATTTTGCCATTTGTTCATAAATCTAAAGTTTGTCAGGGACAGAAGGGCCCAGAAAGGGGAAGGAACCTGCTCAGGCATATACAGAAAGTTCATAGTCAAGACAGGACTCGAACCCAAGCCTCTATCTTCCTTTTTGTGATACCTGTTTACCCTGAGCAGGGATTGTTATGCCCACTTTAGAGACGGGGTAAATGAGACCCTGAGAGGCTTATGGCCTCACACAGCTCCTATAGAGGGACTGCCAGGGGCTGATAGCACATCCCTCCGCCCCCGCCCCCACCTTGCCCTCCCCCCACCATGTGCCCTGAGGATCTGGAAATGTGAAGTCAGGGATGGTGATTCCCGAGAGCATTGCCTCCTTGTCAGTGCCACCCAGCCTCCTCCCTCCTGCCCTCATTAAGAGCAAATGAAACAAGGGTGGGCCAAGCACGAGTTGGAAGCTGGGGAGGGGGAAGAACACTTTTTCAGAACTGCTGGGGAAAAGCTTAGCTGGGTTCTTATGGAAACATATGGAACTCATTACCCTAAGTCGAGGTGGTCGCTGGCCAGCTGGCAGTGGTTGGTTTGGGGCTAAACGTGTACGTTGTAGGGCAATAAGGGTACCCAAGGCATGGCAGTCTCCTCAGAAAACCCCGCCTGCTCACTGATCCAGGTTCTTTCTGACCTTGGTTTTGTTCCCAGCTTATGCCATTTTCTAGCATTAAAAAAAGGGGTGTGTGTGTGCCTGGGTGGGTGAGTCGGTTAGGTGTGTGACTTTGGCTCAGGTATGATCCCAGGGTTCCGGGATCAAGCCCCACATCAGGCTTCTTGCTCAGAGGGGAGCCTGATTCTCTCTGTCTCTGTCCCTCCTCCCACTCATGTGCACTCTCTCTCTCACTCTCTCTCTCTCTCAAATAAGTAAATAGAATCTTCAAAAATAAATAAATAAATAACGTGTTTAAAAATAAAGGTTTCAAGATGCACCAGGGTACTAGGTCATGCAAGGAGGAGATGAGGACTCAGAGACCATCAAGACAGATGCCCGGCCCCCCCCCAACACTGGCTCATACTCATCCCTCCCCCATTGGGGCCCCTGACAGGTCTTGCAGTGGGTCCAGATGTATGAAGGGTTGATCCCAGCTTCCACTGCAGGTTCATTGGGGTGGGTCCCAAGGAGCCTACATGTTGGTCCCACATCTTATCAAAGGCAGCAGCAAGAAGGTGTTCAGAAGAGCCTACTCACCAGTGCCCAGCATTTTAGTCTACGTGGTAATAGGAGGCTTGGGAATTGCTTCCATTTCACCCCTACGAGGCTCCCAGGTATTAGGGAACCTGCCAAAGGTCACCCTGAAGTACACAGCAGAGTCCAGGTCTCTGATTCGACTTCCCCATCCGGTGCTGTGGATATCTGTGGCTCTTTCAAAACTCTGTGCAAACAAATGGGTCATAGAGAATCAGCCTCAGGCAGCGACCCCAGCCCCCCTGCACTTTGTCTCTGTGAGTCTGGGAATCAGACAGACATGGGCTGAAATCCGAATTTTGTGTGTCTCAGCTGTGCCGTTACAGGTAAGTTATTCATCCTTTCAGAGCCTGCAATGGTTGCTTTGATGACTAACTTTGCTGACCTCTGCGAAGCGCCTGGCACTGGGTAACCCCAAGCAAGAGCTTGCTGGAAATGGTTGTCACATTCCTAACATAAATCCTTTCTCATCCTTCCAGGGTGGCAGTGTCGTTGGTATAATCCAGTCACGGCATCTCAGCACTGCCGGCCCAGCACGCGCACCCTTCAGAGCCGTTTCACACGCGGTGCCCTCCAGGAGCATCTGCTCAGCAGGACAGCCAGGTGCCTTGAGGAGGAGAGCAGGGACCAAAAAGAAGGACTCCAGCCCGGTGCCTTCACTCGCCCGCTGTGCCACGTTGGACAAGCTCCGTCACCTCTCTGAGCCTCCGTTTCCTCCCTGGAATACTGCCAGGATCCCGCGCCCTGTCCGCAGAGCTGTGGGGAGGATTTGGTGAGGAACTGAGCGTGAAGCCCTTGGAAACCCACCTTCGTGAGGCAGATTCTCAGTAAGTCACAGCTAGCTTCACTATTCCCTTTTCACAGATGGAGAAACTGAGTCCCAGAGCAAGGAAGTGACTCCTCCAATGTCATGTGGAAAGGACTCCTCACAGAGCTAGAGCTTAAAAGCCAGATCTTTACAGTTCCAGTTAGTGCCCAGCTCTTCCTCTCTCATGATCGGGATTTGTAACTATTTCATGACAAGTGTGTTTTCAGTGGGTGGAAAGACGCAACTTTGAACTCTGTGAGCCTGGCCAGTTTCAGCCTGATCCAGAAGCAGCTCACTCATAAAAGGACCCCTCTCTAGAAGAGAACAGGAGTCTCTTCTAGATGGGTGTCGAAAGAACAAGACCCAGAGACCAGAGGACCTGGAGGACAGAGCTGACATAATCACCGGTGTGAGCAGCAGCTTTGGGGTCAAAGAGACCCCCATGCAAATCCCATCTCTGCCACTACTTAGCTGTGTGACCAGCCAACAGACACTAACTCTCTGAGCCTCTGTTTTTCATCTGTAAAGCTCCCAACAGTACCTCTTTCAAAGGGATGTAGTAGGAATTCAACCAGACAACAGAGTTAGAGTAGCTGGCCCAGGTAAGCTGTTGGCAGTTGGCAGCCCTCATTATTTTATCAAGGCAATCAAGCAGAAGCCACCTGCTTCTACATCATCCTCAGCTGCCCATCTGTTTGTAAATGTTTAATTGCACTAACCATGGGTAATACAGATGTTCTAATATCTGGCTATTGAAATGCTTATGTTTGCCCACACTCCTCCGCTTCCCAGCTATGTGAACTTGAACAAGTTAACTTTTTTCATCCTCAGTCTCTGCATCTTTCTGCACCTATGGGGCTAGTAACAGTCCCTGCAACAGACAGCTTTGAGGATTAAACTAGTTCACGTGTACAGAGCTCTCAGACTAGTACTAGACCCTCCTTATACTCGTTGTCTTTCGTCACCTTGAAATACCACATGACATTTATGTTCTTAGCCATTTTATGGCCATCTGCACTTTCATGTAAAATTCACCATGTCTCATGGGGCCCCTGATGGCTCGGTCGGTTAAGTGGCTGCCTTAGGCTCAGGTAATGATCCCAGGGTCCTGGGATTGAGCCCCGCATCATATTGGGCTCCCTGCTCAGCGGGGTGCGTGCTTCTCCCTCTCCCTCTGCCTGCCACTCTGCCTGCTCGCGCTCTCTATCTCTCTGTCAAATAAATACATGAAATCTTCTTTCTTTCTTTCTTTTTTTTTTTAAAGATTTTTATTTATTTATTTGACAGAGAGAGATCACAAGTAGACAGAGAGGCAGGCGGGGAGAGAGAGGGAAGCAGGCTCCCTGCTGAGCAAAGACCCAGATGCGGGACTCGATTCCAGGATCCTGAGATCATGACCTGAGCCGAAGGCAGCGGCTTAACCCACGGAGCCACCCAGGCGCCCAATAAATGAAATCTTCTTAAAAAATTCATCATGTCTCAATTTTGGAAGTAAAATTGACATTTTGGGAAGAGGTACAGATTTGGATCACGTGGCTTTATGAGACCCGGCACCCAGCCAACCTTACACAGTCACACGTGTACACTCACCCATGTGAACGCAGACACACACACTTGGAGAAAGCCAGGCTATGCTGTTCTGCTCCCCAAATGGGCTACAACGAACCCTCTTACCTTGGAGAACGGCCCGCAGCCTCCCTCCCACTCATCATGCTCTGCGGAGTGAGACAAGAGAGAGGGATCACCTCTCAGCGGGAGCTTTTCCTTGGCAAAACCGACTTGGGAACAGGTCCAAATTCCAGCTCTTCACCTATGTCTTAGAGCCTGGGGCCCCATCCTGGCTCTATCCAGGTTGCTGTGCAACTCTGGGCACAGAGCTTCACCTCTCTGAGGCTTGGCTTCTCCTCCGGCAAAGGGGGCTGAACACGTCTACCTTTCCCGGTTGTTGTGGGATTAAAGAGATGCCTAGAAAGCGCCTGGCACACCGCGGTAGCTCCATAAATGAGTGTTGTTAAGAGCTTGGCTGTTTTTTTAATCCAGTAAAGGCTATCTTTTATATATATATATTTTTTAATAAAATGGGGTCATGTTTTGTCAGCCTCACATAATATTTTTTTATTGCTTTTAAACACATCTGTTAATCCAACGAAGGTGTGTTCCTGCGAACATTATTTTATTTCCTATTTTATTCATATTTTACAATGTCTGGGCAAATCATTGAAACCCACTTGAGGCTCAGTTTCCTTATCTCTAAAATGGGAAAAATGCCTTCCTCATGAGGTTGTCGCGAGAATTCAGTGAAATGGTGTATGTGAAAGTGGTTTGCAAAATCAAGCGAGTGGAAGAGATGACTTTTTGCTCTCGTCCTTCCCGCTATAAGGGTGAATTCCTCAGAGGTGAGAGTGAGTTTTGTTTATCTTCACTTCCCCAGCTTTGAATGTGTAGTAATGTGTTTAATAACAGTAGTGATGGGGGCGCCTGGATGGCTCAGTGGGTTAAGCCACTGCCTTCGTCTTGGGTCCTAGCATCTTGGGATCGAGTCCCACATCGGGCTCCTTACTCGGCAGGGACTCTGCTTCTCCCTCTGTCTCTGCTTGCTATTCTGTCTGCCTGTGCTTGCTCACTCTCTTTCTCTGACAGATAAATAAATAATCTTTTAAAAAAATAATAACAGCAGTGACGGCGACAAGAACTTTCCTTTCTTGAACGCCTACTGTGTGCAGGGCTGTGGACTACGTGCCTCGTAAGGGAAGGAAGAATAGACATTTAGAAATTTTTGCTTCCTTCTGCTGATATTTACTTATTTATTAAGAGAGGGGAAAGGGAAGAAGCAGAGAGAGAGAGAAAGAGACTCTTAAGTGGGCTCCATGCCCAATGCCTAGCCCAACATGGGGCTCAATATCATGACCCTGAGATCATGACCTGAGCCACAATCAGGAGTTGAATACATAATAGACTGAGCCACCCAGGCGCTGATTACTTCAAGGTGAAGGAAATGTTTTTCTTTCCCATGGGCAAGTTCTGTCTTCCACACTGCAGATAAATGAATCTCAGTCTTGGGTCTCGTACATAATTTGGCCAATCCAGTTGAATAACAAGAATAGTAATCGTTAGTTCCCTTACCCATAAAACGGGCTTATAAGCAACTTGCCCTTATATGAAGGTGTCCCACAAATGACAACTTTCCCTCCCCTCTTCTTTCTTCCCTACCTGCGTGTACCTTCCCTTGGAGAAGATGGTGATGGGGCCAGATAAGTAAACTTGGCAGCAGGGAGCTGAGTTCCTGCTGTCCTCTGGGCTTTTGTTTCTTTTTGGCACAGGGTGGCAGATCTTTTGGGAATAACTTTCTGATTCAGAGACCCTCCAAATCTTGCCTCCTTTAGAAAATCTCGCTTAGGAGCACCTGGGTGGCTCGATCAGTTAAGCGTCCGCCTTCAGCTCAGGTCATGATATCATGGTCCTGGGATGGAGTCCTGCATTGAGCTCCCTGCTCAGCTGGGAGCCTGCTTCTCCCTCTCCCATTACCTGCCACCACCACACCCCCCGCTTGTACTCTTTCTCTCTCTGTCAAATAAATAAATAAAATCTTAAAAAAGGGGCTCCTGGGTGGCTCAGTGGGTTAAAGCCTCTGCCTTCAGCTCAGGTCATGGTCTCAGGGTCCTGGGATGGAGCCCTGCTTCTCGGGCTCTCTGCTCAGCGGGGAGCCTGCTTCCCCCTCTCTCTGCCTGCCTCTCTGCCTACTTGTGATCTCTGTCTGTCAAATAAATAAATAATCTTAAAAAAAAATCTCCCTTATCTTGCCATAGCGCCCATCATTCGACTCCCCCCAAACACAACATGCCCCCTGCAAGTATGTGTTGCAGGTTCCAAGTAGATTTAAGTCCTAGAAGGCAGAATTGTGTGTTAGGAGGTTGATTTCTATTTCCTTAAGCATTTTATTCATCATCTCACTTCATCCTTTAAAGCCTTCCAAAGTCCCCAGGTCACAGATGAGACAGCTAACTCCAAGACAGAGGAAGAGCCTTGGTGAAGACCACAGAGCCAGTCCTATGACCAAAGACGTGCCAGGAGTCTGTGTGAGCTCAGGTACTGGGTACCTTTTCTTTCTTTTTCTTTAAAGATTTCGTTTATTTATTTTTATTTTTAAAAATAAACTCTACACCCAACATAGGGTTTAAACTCACGACCCTGAGATCAAGAGTCACACTCTGGGCTCCAAGGTGGCTCAGTTGGTTAAGCCTCCAACCCTTGGTTTCAGCTAAGGTCACAGTCTTAGAGTTGGGAGATGGAGCCCTGTAACTGTCGGGCTCCGGGCTCAGCGTGGAGTCTGCTTGGGAATCTCTCTCTCCCTCTCCCTCTCCCTTTGCCCCTTCCCTCCCTCTCTCTCTCAAATAAGTAAATAAATCTTTTTTAAAAAAGATTTATTTATTTATTTGACAGACAGAGATCACAAGTAGGCAGAGAAGCAGGCAGAGAGAGAGAGGGGGAAGCAGGCTTCCTGCTGAGCAGAGAGCCTAATGCAGGGCTCCATCCCAGGACCCTGAGACCATGACCTGAGCTGAAGGCAGAGGCTTTAACCCACTGAGCCACCCAGGTGCCCCATAAGTAAATACATCTTAAAAAAAGAAAAAAAAAAAAAGTCACATGCTATATGAACTTAGCCAACCAGGTGCCCTCTCTGAGTACCTGGTTGATACCACGTTCTGTGATTGGTGCTTTCTCCCAGTAATTTTTTAAGCAGGTATTGGGGTGCCTGGGTGGTTCAGTCGTGAGGCATCTGCCTTCCGATCAGGTCATGATCCTAGGTCCTGGGATCCAGCTCTGCACTGGGCTCCCTGCTCAGTGGGGAGCCTGCTTCTCCTCCCACTCTCCCTGCTTGTGTTCCCTCTCTCGCTGTCTCTCCCTCTCTGTCAAATAAATAAATACAATCTTTAAAAAAAAAAATAAAGCAGGTATTGTCCCCACTTTCCAGATGAGTAAACTGGGACTTGGACAGGTAAAATAAGACACCCAAGTCAGTAAGGGACAGAATCATGCTTTGATAAGGGCTGACTCCCAGATGTGGGATTTTTATTGACTACTTCAAGAGGGCCCTGCAGTTTTGCTGTTTGGGGGCTTCTTCAAGTCTCTGCAGTGGTCATGTTGTCCACCAAAGCAAGGATTCATTTCCAAGGCTGAGCCCTGTGCCGGGCTGTCAGCCCCAGGAGGGGAGCCAGGGGATTCCTAGAGCAGAGCAGGCAGAGCTCTTGCTGCATCAAGTGTCCCCCATCCCTAAAGCCCATTGTCTCCCCAGGAGACAATACAGATAAAGGATACAGCCTTGTTGCCTGCCGGCATCCATCTGTAACCATGGAAACCCCCAGGGAGACAATTCCAAACTCCCCCAGCCACGCTCCGCCCTGCAGCTGTGGCTCCAGGAACCCAGCCGCCAGCAGAAGGGGCACTGCTGGTAATTGCCACCTCCCCACCACTACACCACCAAATGGGACACAGCTGGGCTCTCCTCCCCAGACATCCTCCCAGCCCCTCAGTCCCAGAACTGGAATTAGCAAAGGGGTCTTGGATGCATTTCAGGTCTAAACTTTATTTCTTTTGCAAGAAGGTCAGTTCCGTGAGATTCTGGCGCAGGCTGGGCTCTGTCATTGATCCCAGGGTGGGGCATAGGGGAAAAAGGGCTCCGCAGAATCCTTAACCCTTGAAGGGCGGACCAGGCCCCTGGGAAGGGCTTTGGTCCTTGACGCATGACTCCCCCCTGGTGGCCAGTTGCTGCAACTGTCAGTTGAGGTCCGAGAGACGCTCCAGACCTCTTATCCTTGGGTTATCGACTGGGTTCCAGACGCCCATATATATTAGATCTAATCCCGTAGAGATCTTGTGAGGTGGGTATTCTTATCCTACTTACACATACTGAAGCCAAGGCTTGCAGAAGGAAGGATGGACAGCAGAGTGGTCAAAGAGGATGAACCGAGAATGCCCTGGCTCAAAACCTCCCTGACCTTCCAAGCCCTGTGTCCTTGGGCTAACTACCTAAACTCTCTGGGCCTCAGTTTCTTCATCTGTACAGTTGGAGTGATAACAGCACCTATGGTGAATGGCACATAGTATGGTGAGTGGCACATAGTAAATAAATATAGTTCTGGACCCTGAAGCTGTGTGCCTGAAGACATATCATTGAACTACTCCCCTGCCTCAGTCCTTTCATCTGTAAAATGGGGCTGGTCATGGCTTCCTCCCAGGGTTGTTGTGATCACTGAAGTGGATATGGAGTGTGAGTGTGCTTGCTTTGCTACTATTAGCATTGTTGTTTTGATCTGCCTGTTGGGAGAGGAATGATGCGGGGTGGGGGGCTTGGAGACAGGTGGGATTAGAAAGCAAGAAAGTCTCTCTCCACAGGCCAGGAGAAGGTGGTGCCTGAGAATACCAGCCATTGTGACCTCTTTGGCCCCACAAGCCCCCCTTTTTCCCCCATGCAGCGACACTAAGAGATTCTGACAGTGGCCAGAGCCTTTTCGGGGAAGAGATCAGAAGTGATCTTCCAGGGTGCCTGGGTGGCTCAGTCGTTGGGCGTCTGCCTTCCGCTTGGGTCATGATCCCAGGGTCCTGGGATCGAGCCCTGCCTCAGGCTCCCTGCTCCGCAGGAGGCCTGCTTCTCCCTTTCCCACTCCCCCTGCTTGTGTTCCCTCTCTCACTGCGTCTCTCTCTGTCAAATACATAAATAAATAAAATAAAAAAAAAAACCCGAGTCTAAACAATATTCACTGAGTTCAGTTCAGTAAGCAATTCTCCTGTTTCTACTCTGTGATGGACACTGGCCTGGACTTTGGGGTATAAAGATAAAGAAGACAAGAAACAGCTTAAATCTGGGAAAGATGACAGAACAGAAAAACAATTTTAATGACAGTGTGTCATTAGGATAGCCTGAGATTCCTAACAGGACATGGGGAGCAGACCTCAGAGACCGTTTCCGAGGGAGGGGTGGGTGAAGCCCTCACCACCCATGCCTGTACCAGCATCACCGGGACTCCAAAGACTGAATGTCTTGTTTATTTCAAAAGTATTCTGAGTCTTATTTCTCAGTGTTAGTAATTGATCTGGATCCTTGACTTTGCTGTCCCTGGTTCAGTTCTGTCCGTCGGAAGGGTTCCAGGATAGCCGTTTTTTTTTGTTTGTTTTGTTTTTTTTTAAGATTTTATTTATTTATTTGAGAGAGAGAGATCACAAGTAGCAAGAGAGGCAGGCAGAGAGAGAGGAGGAAGCAGGCTCCCTGCTGAGCAGAGAGCCCGATGCAGGACTCGATCCCAGGACCCTGAGATCATGACCTGAGCCGAAGGCAGCGGCTTAACCCACTGAGCCACCCAGGTGCCCAGGATAGCCGTTTTTATCGAGTGTTGTTTGAGATCACAGCATTCTCAGTGACTTGTGTATCTGAGAAACCCGTGTCTGACAGCAGACTTTTTCTTCCTGGTGGAAGAGAAAAGAGGACAGGATAGGCCAACAGGGAGAGCAGGCAGGTCGGAGGGAGAGTCAGAAGATGTGTATTTGATCAGAGCCTAAGGTGTCCGAGTGAAGTGGGCTGAAAAGCAGGGGCTAGGGGCAGAGAGGTGGCCCAGGCCACGGTGGGGAACTTCTTGCCAGATCTTAAGCTAGAGAGTGATAAGATCAGGTGTGTGGTTTTTTGTGTGTTTTTTAAAAAGGTGTTATTTATTTATTTTAGAGAGAACACACACACACACACACACACACACACACACACACACACACACACGAGTAGGGGTGGGGCACAGGGTGAGAATCCCTAAGCAGATTCCCTGCCCAGCAGGGAGCCTGGTGTGGGACTGGATCTCATGGCCTATGAGATTCTGACTCATGAAATCACCACCCAAGCCAAAACCAGGAGTCGGTTGCCCAGCCAACTGAGCCACCAAAGTGTCCCAGTTCTTTTTTTTTTTCTTGCTTTTTAATGATTTATTTATTTATTTGGGAGAGAAAGAGTGAGCAGGGGCTGAGCCAGAGGGAGAGAGAGAATCTCCAACAGGCTCCCTGCTGAGCTTCCCTACCCGGCTCTGGGGCTGGATCTCAGGACCCTGTTCAACCGCAAGCCCCAGAAACCATGCATGATCCAAGCAGAAATCAAGTCAGACGGGAAAGGGACTGAGCCATCCAGGTGCTCCTATCAGGTGTGCCTTTGAAGAGTTCCTCCAGGGGAGCCTGGGTGGCTCAGTGTGTTAAGTGTTTGCCTTTGGCTCAGGTCATGATCCCCAGGTCCTGGGATAGAGCCCTGGATCAGGCTTCCTGCTCAGCGGGGAACCTGCTTCTCCCTCCCCCCCCCCCCCCCCGCCCAGCTCCTGTTTTCTCGCGCTCTCTCTCTTGCTTTCTCTCAAATAAATAAATAAAATATTAAAAAAAAAAAAGAAAAGAAAAGAGGGGCGCCTGGATGGCTCAATGGGTTAAGCCGCTGCCTTCGGCTCAGGTCATGATCTCAGGGACCTGGAATCGAGTCCCGCATCGGGCTCTCTGCTCAGCAGGGGGCCTGCTTCCCTTCCCCTCTCTCTGCCTGCCTCTCTGCCTACTGTGATCTCTCTCTGTCAAATAAATAAATAAAATCTTAAAAAAAAAAAGAAAAGAAAAGAAAAGAAAAAGTTCCTACAGGAAGAGGAAAGAATTAATTGAGAACCCCAGGAATTATGGGTGTTGTCCGCCTAAGCTGCTCTGGGCATCTCTATTGGACTTGAATCCGACTGCCCTCCCCACAACGTGCGGCCACCTTCACGGGACCCAACATCTGTGAAAAACATCTCCAGGGTCTGGACACATCTGGAAAGAATCTGGCCAATTTGGTAGCGCCCCCAGCCCGCCGCCTTCCCAACAGGGCGGCGCCTTTCACATCCTTTTTCTCCTCCCCAAGCCGGTAGGGGGCTGACTTGACCAAAAATAGACCGCCTTGCAGGTTTGGGGCAGTTGCCTGCACCCACCTCTAGGTGGCACCCTTAACCATTAAACTCCGGGAGCTTCCACCCAAAGGCCAGAGAGCAGAGCGAGAAAAGGAACTAAAAAATACCAACCACGTACGATCACCTTCTTAGGTGCACAACATTATTTCTGTTCTACGATAGAGAAAACTAAGGCTCCAAGAGAGGTGAAGTCATGGGTCCAAAGCCACACAGACAGGAGAGGTAGAGGAACTCAGTTTCTCTTGCGCCTCAGTTGACTCATCTGTGAAATGGAACTGACCCACTTCTACCCACCTCTGGAAACACGACTCTGTTTTCTGGCATTATAGATTTTCCTATTCTGGACATTTCACGTTGATGGAATCATGTGGTAGATGGCCTTCTGTGCCTATTGAAAACAATAGTTTTCAATGTTCATCTGTGTTGTGGCTCTTGTGTGTAATTCATCCCCTTTTATGACTGAATAATTTTTCATTGTATGGCTACGTCACCTGAAATTTATCCACCCAACCACTGATGCCTATTTGGGCTATCTCTATCTTTGGTTGCTATGCATAATACTGTTATGAACATTCATGCACACGTTCTTGGATGAACATTTATTTTCAGTTCTCTTTGGTGTATATCTAGGAGTGATATTCCTAAGTCCTATGGTAACTCTGTGTATAATTGTTTTCCAAAGTGGCTGTACCAGTTTACATTCCAACTGGCAAGGAAGGAGAGTTCCAATTTCTCCACATCCTGGACACTTGTTTTTGTCAATCTTTTTGATTATGGTGGTCCTAGTGGGTGTGAATCTCATTGTGATTTGATTTTCTTTTCCCTAATGAGCAGAGATTCCCCCCCACCTTTCCTTCCTACAGCAGCTCCCTTTTGGCTTCTCTCTCTCAATTTTCGATTCATGTGAACAGGTAACCCACTGGAAAGCCCCCAAACAGGAGGTCTGTACCTTCAGGAAGTTTCTATCAGGTGTTTTGTATTTTGATAAGTAGGACTTTGAACAGAGGAAATCTGAGGCTTTTTTTTCAGAAGATACACCAGGGATGAGGTACATCACTTGGAATGGAGTTTGCTTTGATTTGGGGACTTTTCTTTTCTTTTTGATTGATTGATTGATTTTAGAGAGAGAGTGCATATAGGTTACAGAGGGGCGGAGGGAGAGGGGGAGCCCTAAACAGACTCCATGCTTTTTAAAATATATATATTTTATTTATTCATTTAGAAAAAGAGAGAGAGTGAGCACACAAGCAGGAGGAGCAGCAGGCAGAGGGAGAAGCAGGCTCCCCCCTGAGCAGGGAGCCTGGAGCCAGGAGCCCAATGTGGGACTCCATCCCAGGACCCCGGGATCATGACCTGAGCAGAAGGCAGACTCTACCAACTGAGCCACCCAGGTGCCCCATGCCATCTCCATTTCAAAGGTGAAGAAAGTGAGGCTCAGAGAAGTCTGGCAACCTGACCAGGAGCGCAAGCTAGGAATGGATGGGGCAGGAATTCAAGTTCAGAGAGAACAGACTACAGATATGCCCCACAGGAATTAGTCCGTTCCCAGGCAGTGAAACCAAAGCTAGCCCCAGCGGCCCGAAACTCAACCACAGATAGCTGGCTCGTGGCCCCCTTGCTGGCTCCCTGCGTTCTCTCAGCCCCACCCTGCCACCCCCATTTCCCTTCCTGGCCCTGGGGCTCTGCTCCTTCCCCAAACCTGCTCTGCCACAATTCCTTCCAGGATCCCTCATCTGTAAAATGGGGATAATAACAGTGCCTGTCCCAGAAGGGTGTTGTGAGGGTCATTACCACCCCCATTTCAATAGTGTCTCGGAGACCTATGAAAGCAACTGAGTAGAAGCCTTGTCGGTAGTTGATGGTTGAGAGGTGGAGTAGTGGCCTGCCCAGGGTTGCTCAGCTAGGAAGTGTGAAGTGGGACTTGAATCGCAGCCTCCTTGCCACTAAATAGAGCTTTATTTGTTGAGTCAGAATACGCTTAGCATGGGAAGAGGGCACGAAGCTCTAACTGGGAGAGGGGAGGTAAGCAGGGAAGGCTTCCTGGAGGAGGTGATGTTTAAGCTGGACCTTGAAGAACAGTGAAATATGTAGACTGGAATGAAGGGGGTCTGCATACTGGAGATAAGGCCGGAAATGTGACCACGGCTCTTTCTTGAGGTTCTTCAGGAACCAGGCTGTGTGCTGACAGCTGTACCTGATCTCATGAGATTTCCCCACCATCCTATGAGGTGGGTGTTAATAGGGTGAGAAAAGTGAGGCTCAGAGAGTTTATAAAACTTGCCTGGGGTCACACAGTTGGTAAAGTGACTGGGACTGGATTTGAACCCAGTGCTGTCTGCTACAAAGTCTGGGCTCTTGATCATCGTGCATTAGTGTTACATCATCCTCGAGATCTGAGTATAAGAACCAGGTATGAAGCTGGGGACCAACTCTGGAGGATTTTGAACGCCAGCCTCAGACCCGCATAGAAATCACGCTTCTTGGAGCCTAGGCATCTCTAAGCTGGAGAGACTGGGAATGTAAATGGATTATTGGCAATGAAGATTTTGAATGAGGGAGGGAGGGAGGCTCTTGTGTGTGACAAAAGGATTGTTTAGGAGAAACATGGAGATGTTCAAATATTTGCTGAATGTGGGGCTCTGGGAATGTCACTGAGAACAAGACATAGCTCTGTACTCTGGACCCCAGTCCCCATCCAGGCCTGCAAGGGGCAGGCACAGCTTGGGAGGGTGCGGGGAGAAAGCTTTTATTGGAACAAACAAGGGCTCAGAAGCTGGCCTGTCCAGATTGGACCGCCAGTTCTCAAGTCAGTGAATCTCTCTGTGATCCTGGACAAGTTACCTAGCCTTTCCGTCTCTCCAGTCTTTACCACGAAGACCATCGTGCCTCCTCCTGGGATTGTTGGATTCAATGAAATAAAACAACTAGCAGGGTGCTTGGCCTACTGGAGGCCCTCAGCTGATGTTAGTATCCTCCTATGATGAGGTATAAATATTAGGCTCCACCCATCGCCCCCCTGCCGGGAAAGAAAACAGGTTCCTGGCTTTCATTTTAGCGGGGCAGAAAAAGGATATAAAAGCCTATATGCAAAATAACCAAAAGCCTTTGGCCTGGGTAATGTGCTGCTGGGTCCGGGCTTAGGACAGACTCCGTGCCCAAATTCCCTCCTTCCCGCACTCCCCCTTCCCCGCCGCAGGGAATCCAGGCCTCTTCCTCAGCAAACTCTGGCCGCTTCTGCACGGTACCGCACCCCGACCTCAGCCTGTTTCTCCCGCTGCTAGGGACTGCGGGCGCCCGGCGACAGGAGGTGTGGCGGCCCCTTTAAGCAGCGAAGCTCGTGTTGCAATCGCAGCCTTGGGAACCGGTCCTTTCCGGGGGGTGGAGCCTGTGCCAGTAGCGGCGGCCAACCAAAGCGCGGCATTTTCCGCGGGAGATCCGAATTTCGCGGCACGCAGTTTGGCGCTAAAAAAAAAAAAAAAAAAAAAGAGAAGAAGGAGGAAAAAAAAGAGGCAGAGAAAGACTTGGGGACCAGAGAGCCAGGCGAGAGGGAGTCGGTGCAATCGGCCCCTCTTCCCCGTCCGAGCGCATCGCTTCTCCTCCGAGCCCCCGGCGACCCCAGAGACCCCTACCAGGAGCCATCCAGACCCCAAGCGCTGAGGCCTTTCGGGGGCGCGGGGCCGTCCCGGGTCGCCGTCGCCCTCGGGGTGGGACAGCCACTGGCCGTGCCGCCGCCGCCGCCGCCGCGGGGCGATCTCCAAGCGGGGATCTCCAAGCGCTGCTCAGCTCGGCCGCTGGCCAGGAGGGGAGGGTCCGGCCTTGCCCCGCAGGCGTCCATTGGCGGCTTTCCCTGGCCTCCGCGCCATGCCTCGGGCGGTGTGAGCCTCCGCGGGCTCCGGAGCCCGCAGGTGCCTGCGGGCGCGCCAGGCCGTGTTGAGGAGGGGGCGTTGCGCTCGCCATGCTGCGAGGGCCCCGGGCCCTGGCTCCAGCCGCTGGGCCGCCCTCGAAGGGACTGCACGCGATGAGCCCTACCGAGCTGTGGCCGCCCGGCCTCAGCAGCCCCCAGCTCTGTCCGACCACCACCACCTACTACACTTCGCTGTACCCGCAGACTGTGCCTCCCACTGCGGCGCCCGGCACCTGCCTCGACGCCACCCCCCACGGACCGGAGGGCCAAGCTGTGCGATGCGTGCCGGCTGGCCGGCTGCCGGTAATGCTGGGGACCTCCCCACCGCCGCCCACCGCTTCTCCCTCTGCTTTTGCGGGTGTGGGAAAGGAGGGAGGGGCGCCTGGGACCCAGTTTGAACGAAGCAGGTAGAGTTGAGGAGGGAAAAGAGGGCTTTCAGCTTCCAGAACAACCCATTGCCCTGCATATCTGAGTTGAAGGAGCTCTTCATTTTCGGACTTGGGATGAAAAAACCATGCATTGGAGTGGAATGAGCACTGGACTGGGAGTGCGGAGACTCAACCCACTACCCCCAGTGCACCGTGTGACCTTGAGGAAGTCCACGGAGCTGACATTGCCACCATTCCTTCATTCTTTCATTCATTGTTTGGTCCAGAAACTGGTACTGGGCATCTGTTATGGCACAGGTATAGGGTTTGGTCTAGGCATAGAATGGGGGACTTTAAGATGGGGGGCAAGGATGGGGTGTCTCTCAGGTCCAGTCTAGCTTGGACAGACTCTAAATTTCCTGTACAGCCGACTCTTTCCCAATTATCTGCCCTATGGCTCTCCCAGGCCCAGTCTTCCCTCCCAGACAGCCAGTAGCAGGTGCAGACTGGGGGCAGCGCCTAGGTTTCCTATTCGGATGGACTTTTCCTTCCTCAAGCCCCCAGGCCATTGCCAGGGAGGGCCTTAAATGTGGTGGCACCAGGTACAGGGTGTGTTTTGTGGGAGTGGAATTCCTGGAGCCCTTGAGAATGGAAACAACCATAGGGTAGAGGTGGGTGGGGTGGGAAAAGCCCTGGGGAACTGGGTGGTGGATGGGGAGCTTGGTTTCTGGTCCTGACTGCCACTAATTCAGTGTGGCCCTGGACAAGTCTTGGCCCCAGTCTGGGCTTACCTTTCCTTTTCTTGAAAATGCATCTGTCCGTGGCATAACTGGGCTAACTCATCTCAGGTCATTTCCAGCTCCTGGTCCTGGATTTTGGAAAGCGGCTCCAGAAAGGGGAGATGGGGGTGCTGTAGTTTGCTTCGTTGTGAGTGGTGTAGATAGGTTCAGGTACAGAGAGATAAGACCAGCCCTCCCTGCCGTAGAGGCATCTGGTCAGACCTTTGTTGGTGGACAGGCACAGACCCCCAGCCTTCCCCGGATGCAGCAGGCACAAGTCCCTGCTAGGGGAATCACGCTTTGCCCATGCTCAAGGCGTTAAACTTTCCAGAGCCCCTTCCTGCACGAGGGAGCCAGGGGTGCTTATCCCATTTCACAGGTCAAACAGTCAAAGATAGTTGAGACTGGGTATCTATCTTTATGCTCAGCGTTTTACAACCTAGCACAGTTTTGTACCCTGGGAAGGAGGAGGCATTAGTAGCTCCGGGGAGAAGCGGAGGCACAGAGTGAGGATATGATCTGTCCAAGGTCATGCAGGGAGGTGTATGACCAAGGCTGGTGATCACTGGTCTCTTCTCTGCAGCCTTGACTTTCTGCAGTACTGCCTGACTGAGGAGCTGGGTGCCCCGGGCGGGGGAAGGGGCTCAGTGGAGGGTGCAGTCTTCTCTGGCCAGCTGCATTCAGGCGCCCAGGCGGGGTTTCAGTGGCTGCGTTTCAGTAACAGCTGTGGTTTTGAACTGCTTCCCTCCCAGAGGAGCCCGAGTGCATCTGTCTGTAGCTCCCTCCCAGAGGGGCTCAGTGATCACAGCAAGAATGGTTCTCTTTTACTGAACGCCTCTTGTGTGCCAGTCACTGCTTGGCACTCCTCACACTTGTTATCTTGGCCAAGATGCTTGGGATGAGGCATCTTACAGATGAGGAAACTGAGCAGAGACGTGAAGTCACTTGTCCAAGTCACAAGCCAAGAAGTGGGAGAGTCTCCTTGTATCAGACTGCCCTAAAGGCCTGGTCAGGCCCAGAGCCCCCTCTCCCATCAGATGCCCTCTGGCCCCCAGCCCCATGGGCAGGCCTGGCCCCCCACTTACTCATTTTACCAGGGCGGGACCTGGAGCAGCTCCAAACCCAACCCTGGGTGTGGCTGCTTGGGTTGTGGCCAGGCTGCAAAGGGCAGGGTGAGTAGGATCTACTGGGGAGCTGCTGTTTAAAGGGACCTCGGGGATGGCAACCAAATTCAGTAGCAGAATAGAAGCCTGAGCCCTGGTCTCCTCACTCGCTGTCTGGGGCTCTTTCCAGCACCCTCTGGGGAAGGCTTGGGATGTTCCTCTACGGAGTCCCTAGTCCAGCCAGGCACATTACATGATTCTGTCTTATTCCTATGGGACTCTGTGAAGAGGGTGGGATTCTGCACGGTTCTTCTTCTTTTCTTCTGGCTTTTCCAAAGTCCCCCTGAGAAGCTTGAAAGCAAAGGAGCATGTTAAGGAACAACCCTCTGAGGCGGGTCAGATGTGGAAGTGCAGGTTGCTGAGTGGTAGGGCTGGGATCTGGAACACTTGCTCCTACCCTAACTGCCTAAATTAGGACTTGGGGCTTGGAAAAAGCCTGGCTTCATTCCCTGAGTGACCTTGGGCAAGTCACTTCCCTTCCTTTGAGCCCCACCTTCGGCACCTTGCTGCCCAGAGTGGGGTTGCATCTGGGTATCTCTTGCCCCCTCATTTCTGGGCCTGCCTCTTCTCCCGAGGGGTCGGTGGGGAGCTTGAATCCTAACCAAGCCTTTAAGAAACAGCCAAAGGGGCTGCCTCCTAAGAGGGTCCAGATTAGAGCAAATGTGCCTTTGCTCTTGGCACATTCCTGTCTCTTCAGCTTCCCTCTGCACTTCCCCCTTGCTCGCTGCTCTGGACCTTTAGTGATGGTGGCTTCAGTGTGTGAGCCAGGCGCTTTGCTGCACTGTCGCTGGGTCCCCGGCCAGGGTGGAGCTGAGTATGCCCATTTTACAGGTGGGGCTCCAGAGGTCAACTGACTTGCTGAGCTCACCCAGCTAATAAGGGGGGAAGCCTGGAAGGGAACCCAAAGGGATCTGACTCCAAGCCCTTTGCTCTGGCTCGTCTTGGCCCTCATCTTCCTGGGCTTGTCCTCTGCCACCTCTGTTCTGTAGGCTCAGGCACATCCATGGGCCGTGCCCCAAGGTGTCAGGGAGATGTCCTTAGGTGAGGGACAGTTTGCTGCTTTGGGATGCTTGAAGTACAGGGTAAGGGGAGGGACTGTAAGGGAAGGGAGGGAACTGGTATGTGTATATAAAGTAATGGGGGGCTGGTGGGCACAACCAGGCCTCGGCTCAAGTTCCAGCAAAATCTGGGGGAATGTGTGCAAAAGAGCTGAGACGGCCTGGCACATGGCTTTGGAGTCAGACAATCCTGGGTTCAAACTCTGGCTCTGCCCTTTGTCTGTGTGACCTTGGGTTCATGCCTTACCCCCTCTGAGTCTCCATTTCTCTTCTGCCAAGAGAGATTGCCAGGACTGATGGTGCAGGACTGATGGGCACATGATAGGCCCAGTGCAGATACTTCGTTCAAGGTCCTTCCTTCTCCCTGCTCTGCAGGTAGTGAGGCTCTTGCTTGTGTTCCATGAACTCAGCAGGGCCTGGCTTCTGTTGGGTGGGGGAGGTGGGTGGCATTGGGGAGACTCTGGGCTGCCCCACTTCTGTTCCGGGTAAAACTCAGCTTGACTTCCTCTCCCTGCTCTTGGCATTCCTTCTTGAGGGATGGGGGAAGGGTCCTCAGATGGACAACCTCGATCAGGATTGACAAAGACGTTGGAGTTCACCAGGTCCCAGTTACCTGAGCTGTTAAATGGGGCTTGGTGGTGCTGGGGAGACTCAGGTGATGAATGTTGGGGCTCGGCCCAGGGCATGTGGAAGTTCTCAGGGAACGGCTGGGCCTTTCTCTAGAGACAAGATAAGTCACATTCCCTAAAATCTAGGATCTCACCAGCTGAGAGGTTAGAAAAAGAATATGCCAGAGGGTCTTCAAGAGGAATGAGCAGGGACGTGTGTGGATCATGTCCAGGTCTGGATAGGGGTGGACGAGAGGAGCATCATATCCAGGCTCCTCAAACCAAGGAGCGGGTCTCCTGGAATCAGTCCAGGAGGACTGCCTGGAGGAGGCAGGAGCAGGGAGGGGAGCTGATAGCCGGAAGCGCTGTCACCACTTCCCACACCTGTCAGCCCAGCTGTGCTCAGCAGCAGTTAGAAGTGTCAGACCTGCCAAGCATGACCTCACTGTTAGAGGTTAAAATAGGCCTCTCTGTCCCAGCCAGCTTCAGGGTGTCTGGGTGATTAGGGAAGAGGGAGAGGAAGGAAATGGGCTCAGGGGCCCCCTGAAGGGTGTGTCAAAGAAGAGGCCAAGCCTGGATTTCAGGAAGGGAGTCTGCATTTTCTGAACACCTACTGTGTGCTGAGCCGTAGGGTGAGCACTTGGCAGGGGTTATCTCCTTGGTTCCTCACAGTGGCTCCTCAAAGCAGGTGTTTTCTGCCTCATTTTACAGAGGAGGAAAGTGAGGCTCCTAGCTGTTGTGTACTTCCCCAAGTCTCACACACACACACACACACACACACACACACACATGCAGGGAGCCCACGAAGGAGCTGGGAGAGTCAAGTCCAGGCCTCTGACCTCTGCCCCAGTGCCCCAGTACCCTAGCCCTGCCCCTGCCCAGCCCTAACAGGAGAGAGGCCCCTTCCGGGCCAGTGCAGCTTCTGGGCCTAACTGGGGCCTGGTGGCAGCGGGGTGAGGAGCAGATGTCTGTGGTTCCATTTCCCTAGCAGGTGTTTCCCAAGCTTGGCGGGAGCAGGCAGGGGGAGCAGGGGGACCTCAGCTGTTTGTCCTTGAGATGCAGGGGAGGGATTCATTGTCTGCCCCTCTCAGCAAAGAAAGATTGGCAAATGGAGTCTATTCAGGAGGCCCCCGGGGCCCTTGAGCTGGAGCCCAAACATGGGGGTGGGGAATGTTTGCTCGGCTTCCCGATGTGGGCACCTCCCTGGGGTGTGGCACGGAGCCAGGAAGTCCCCTGGGGCTGGGCGGATGCCCAGCCCCACCCTGATAAGGGCCAGCTGTGGGGCTGTGATGGGCACCAGGGCAGGCTGGGCCAGCTGCTCGTGCACTTGGTGGGGCGGGAGGCGCTCCCCAGCCTGATGTGGTTTAGGTCCTACCCACCTCTTCCTCCCTGCTTCAGCCTCTGGGCTTGGGGGTTGGGGATGGCGGATGTAGAAGTGACCTTGGGGCCCATTATGACAGAACCCTGAGCCCTTGGCCAGACTGGCTTCGGAAGTCTTCGAGTACCCGCACCTCAGGCTGAGGTTCAGGACTCCTTTCCCACCAAAAGCTCGCTTGGCCAGGCACTGCTGTTTCCTCACCAAGTGCCGAGATGTTTCCCCGGGACTGGCGGTAAACTGAGGCACAGAAAGCAGCTGCCGGTGGCCTCCATGCTTTGGCTCCGACTCGGGGAAAGATTGAAAGAGGAATGATACTCAAACTCTGCCTCTCTCTCCTCTCTCCAAGGCCAAAAGGAAGCTGGACCTGGAGGGGATCGGGAGACCCACAGTCCCTGAGTTCCGGACTCCCAAGGGGAAGTGCCTTAGAGTGGATGGTCTCCCCAGCCCCAGAAGTAAGCCACACAGATGGGGCATCTAAGGCAGGCTAAGGAGGGGGGTGGCAGGGGAGGGCAGGCCAGGGGCAGAGGGCAGGGGCCCTACCCACATCAGCAGGAGTGATATTTGTGGCACACTTCCTGGTTTACAAAGCAGCTTCCTCTGCCTTCTCTCACGGGACCCTGCCAGTCGGCAGCACTGTCCCCCTTTCCCTGATGAGGCTGTCAGAGACTCAGAGCCTGAGTGATTTGCCCAAGGTCACACAGGTGGTGGTGGGGAGGGGTGTCAGGGCCCAAACCCAAGCGGGCTCAGCCTCTCCCACACCACGCACCACTCTCGTGACCTCAAGTGACTGGTGTTTCACTTGGGAGCTTACTCATTTAAAAAAAAAAAAAAAAAGTTTGTATTTAGTTCAGTCTGACCTTTTCTAAAAGAGAGACTCCAGCTCCGAGAGGAGCAGGGCTAGTCGGGGTCTTTATCCCACAGGCAGAGAGCTGAGTGAGTGATTCCAAGGGAAGCCTGGATTCTGGATTAGTCTAAACCATGAAGATCCTGGGGCTGCTTGGGCAGGGGGTGAGGGTGGGGGGGTGTCTTTCGAAAGCTAAGCTGCAGGAAATTTCTACTTCTGCCTCTTGATATATTCAGTCAACATCCTGGTTCCAGCCGGAGTTTTAGAAAATTTGGGGGGTCGGAGACCTCATGAAGAAGGTATGTCACTGGGTGGGAAGCATGAGGGTCCGGGATCTGGGCAGGGCTCTGGTCCCCCCTGCCGTGAGTCTTAGCTGTCTCTTCTGTAAAACAAAGCCCAGCTGGGTCAGGGAGGGCAGGAAAGGTGGCCCTCCTGTGTGGGTAGAAGCTGCCTGCAACATTTTATTGAGAGACACTAGGAGCACTGATCTTTCAGTAATGTCTGCCAGGGACCCCAAACATGACCAAAGCCTCCTGTGTGCTGAATGCCTGCCATCCATATGTGACGGGGTCCGAAAGTCCCCTTCCGGAGGAATCTGACCCTCTTCAAAGCTCAGTTTCCAGAACTCTTCCGCGGCTAGCTTGCTGTAGGACTTTGCAAGTCACTTGATTGCCAAAGCCCTCTTGTGGTTTAAGATACTGCGGCTGGGATGTGGTCTTGGGACATCAACCCCATTAAGAAAGTCTCTTTTTTTCACGAACCTGCCCCACTTGGTATTATAGGACTGATTCCTTTCAGATAATCATTAGGCTATACGTGGGAAGAAAAACAAGTCGAAAAATGTGCCCAAGTCCCAGCCCATCCTTCTCTTTCTCCCATTACCCTAATTCCTGATTTCTGGCAAAGCTGGCTGGAGAGGGGAATGGTTAAGAAAACAGACTCTGCAGCCAGGCTGCCTGGATTTAAATCCCAGCTTTGGCACTTTCTAGCTGAGTGAGCTGAGCAAGTCACTTTCCCTTTCTGTTCCTCAGTAGTCTCATCCATGAAATGGAGGTAGTTGTACAGCAGCCTCTTAGGGGGTTGCAAGGATTCAATTTGTTGTATATGGAAAGTGCTTAGAACCATGATCCTATACACAGTGCTTGTCGTCATTGGTGGTGGGGTGTTGATACAGCTCCCTTAAGCTATGGTGGGAAGGTGCTCTGAACCAGGAGTTAGAAGAGGCTCGGTCTCCAGTCCTGTCCCTGCCCCTGACTGTGAGACCTTGAACAAGTCACGTTCCCTCTCCAGGTCTCAGGTTCCCTGCCTGGACAGAGGTGGCGAACGACCACGAGGTTTACAGAGCCTCGCGGTGCTCTGTAAACTGGAGAGTGGTTGTTCCTGTGTTCATGGGAAGGGTGGTACCTGTTAGGTCCCCATCCGTGGATGAGGCTGCCCAGGCTGGCTCTCCCTGAGCGGTGACTGGACCCCTTTCCCCCTCAGCCCCCAAGTCCCCTGGAGAGAAGACTCGTTATGACACATCGCTCGGGCTGCTCACTAAGAAGTTCATTTACCTCCTGAGTGAATCCAAGGATGGGGTCCTGGACCTGAACTGGGCTGCCGAGGTCCTGGACGTGCAGAAACGGCGCATCTATGACATCACCAACGTGCTGGAGGGCATCCAGCTCATCCGTAAGAAGGCCAAGAACAACATCCAGTGGGTGTGAGTGCCTGGACTGGGGCCGATGGTGCCCGTGGGTGCCCGTGCTGTGGGTGAAGGTGGGGGAGGGGCACGATATCCAGCAGGTGGGGTGGCGGGTGGGGGGCCAGCGCCGAGAGCAACATCCCATAGGCTTACATGCTGGGAGCTGAGCCAAGGTATTGAAGAGGGATTTCTAGAACATGTAAAGACTAAGAGGACCCAGATCGTCTTGAATTGGGGACCCCAAGATTCCCCTCTCCAGCTTAGCAAAGTCCCCTGGGCCTGGGCTGTTGCAACTGACCCTCTTTCCAGCTCAGATCTGAGTCCTATGGGCTCCTTTCCTCCTACGAAGACCAGAGCAGACCTGCAGGGAACCCAGGCAAGGCATTTGAGGGACGCTGGGGTATAGGGTGGACCGTTTCGAGAGCTCTTCAAAAGCAGGGTCAGGCTTGACTTGTCTCTTTTCCCTAGCCCAGCCCCCGAACTTCAGGTTCCATTCCCAGCGGCTCCCTGCCGGCTAGGCGGAACCACTGATTTGCACAGCCCAGGGAGCCCCACTGTAGACCACGCTGATGACCCCGTTCTGGGGTTTTGCGCGGTCTGGGCAGGTCCACGTGACAGCCTTAGGGTTGGGGCTCCTGGATATCGACTGAGACTGACACTGGGGAACGGCTCTCTTCCCAGAGGCAGGGGAATGTTTGAAGACCCCACCCGGCCCGGGAAGCAGCAGCAGCTGGGGCAGGAGCTGAAGGAGCTTATGAGCACGGAGCAGGCCTTGGACCAGCTCATCCAGAGCTGCTCTCTGAGCTTCAAGCACCTGACGGAGGACAAGGCCAACAAGAGATATCCTGTCTGGCTGGGGGTGGGGGGAGCGGTCAGGGAGCAGGGCCCTGCTGCATACTCTAAACATCCAGAGTTCGTGCAGAATCTCCCCATAGGGGGCAATCTCCCTCAGGGTCCGTCATGTCTGTTTCTTTTCTTTTCTTTCCCCCCACCCCTTTTTTTTTAGAGATTTTATTTATTTATTTGACAGACAGATCACAAGTAGGCAGAGAGGCAGGCGGCAGGGGGTGGGTAGGCTCACCGCTGAGCAGAAAGCCCAATGCGGGGCTCGATCCCAGGACCCTGAGACCATGACCTGAGCCGAAGGCAGAGGCTTTAACCCAGTGAGCCACCCTAAGGCCCCTCTTTTTTTTTTCCCCAAACATTTTATTTTATTAAAGATCGTATTTATTTATTTGACAGAGAGAGAGAGAGATCACAAGTAGGCAGAGAGGCAGGTAGAGAGAGAGGGGGGCAAGCAGACTCCCTGCTGAGCAGAGAGCCTAAGGCGGGGCTCGATCCCAAGACCCTGAGATCATGACCTGAGCCAAAGGCAGAGGCTTTAACCCACTGAGCCACCCAAGTGCCCCTCATAGACAGTTTTTAATGTTGTTACAAATCCTTCCTATTTGCCTGATCCACATGGAATTGTTGCTATTGGACCATTTTTTTACAAAAGTACCAACCTCATGTGATTTAACCTAGTGTTTAGAATGATTTGAGACTGTCTTGCTCAGACTATGTTCTGGTTTGTTGAGAAGGCCTAGAATCAAATTTTAGATTTTTTTTTTTTAATTTCTTTATTTGAGAGAGAAAGAGAGCGAGCACAAGCAGGTGAAGCAGCAGGCAGAGGGAGAGGGAGAAGCAGGTTCTCACTGCGCAGAGAGCCTAACATGGGGCTCGATCCGAACCGAAGGCAATTGCTTAGCCAACTGAACCATCTAGGCGCCCTGAGAATCAACATTTAGATTGATTTGAGATTTCTGCTTTTATAAAACAGTATTGTGATGAATATCTTTGTACAGAGAATATTTTCCTTTATTTTTTACTTATTTCATTAGATTCCTAGGATTAAAATTATAAACATGGACTTTGCTTAGATTTTTCTTTCTTTTTTTTTTTTTAGGATTTTATTTATTTATTTGACAGACAGAGATCATAAGTAGCAGAGAGGCAGGCAGAGAGAGAGGAGGAAGCAGGCTCCCTGGTGAGCAGAGAGCTGATGCAGAGCTCCATCCCAGGACACAGAGATCATGACCTGAGCCAAAGGCAGAGGCTTAACCCACTGAGCCACCCAGACACCCCTGCTTAGGCTTTTCATCCATTTTCCCCAAATGTCTCCACCATCTCATTGGTTTTAGGATCTCACCTTATATTTCCATAAGTATGCTAGGCATTGGAGAAATGTACAAAAGTAAGACAGGTCTTACTACCTGCTCAAAGATAAAGATCTAGTCTGAGAAATAAAGTTTTTTTTTTAATATTTTATTTACTTATCTGAGAGAGAAAGAGAGAGCACAAGAAGGGAAAAGGGATAAGCAGACTCCCTGCTGAGCGGGAAGCCTGATGCGGGGCTCAATCCCAGGACCTCAAGATCATGATGCAAGCCGAAGTCAGATGCTCAACTGACTGAGCCACCCAGGCACCCAAGATAGTCTAGAAAATGGTAAAGAGGCACCATTAAAAAAAATTAATTTAAAAAGTGATTTGTACTCCCATTTGTTTTCTAAAGGGATCCATGGTAGCTTATGATGCTAAAAGGCGGGTAGTCATTTTTGGTTATTTGTAAGCTGCGGAAGGAGTGAGAAAGACATGTTCAGAGGCTTTGCCTGGCAGGCTAGAGGTTTGGATTTTGACCAGTTACCTCTCTTGACTCTCATGCCCCTACACTGGCCTACGTGACTTACCAGGACATCCGTGCTGTTGGCAACTTTAAGGAGCAGACGGTGATCGCTGTCAAGGCCCCTCCACAGACAAGACTCGAAGTGCCAGACAGGAGCGAGGTGAGAGGGGGAGCATTCAACGGAAAGAAGGTTAAGGAGGGGTCCCAGGCGGCGCTGTAGGCTCTGTGCTTGGCCCTGCCTGGCCCCAAGCTTGTCTGAACCATTCTGGTGCTTGTAGCAAGATTGGTGGTCTCTGAGCTGGGGCAGCGATGGCAGGAGCCGGAAAGGACAACAGACATCAGCTACTGATCCAAAAACAATCTCCGCTCTTGGCACCTTTCTGCACCCACCAGCCCCTGTACTCCTGGGCCTGCACGCCGTGGTACTGGTGGCTCACCATGATCCGTTCTCACCTAGGTTAAAGACCCAAATTCTTACTGCTTCCCTGGGAGGCCCTCTGGGCTCTGATCTCACCAGCCTCGTCTCTCATTATGTCCCATTGTGCCTCTGCTTTAGCCCCTATGACTTCTCTGCTGTGTTGCCACCACACTAAGCTCGTCCCCAGTATAACACGTTCTGCTGCTGCTCCCTCCGGCTGAAATGCTCCTCCCTTGGACTGCCTGGTTTACTGCTATTCGTCCTACAGGTCTCAACTCAAACCTCATTCCTCCAGGAAGGCTTCCCAGATTACCACCCCCCCACCCCTCCCACATTTCATAAGTTCCTGTGCTTTTCTATTGCACTTACCCTCCGTTTGCTGGAAGATATGGGTGACTATGTGACGATACTGTGCTTCGCCTGTTAGAGGGGTAGCTCCACAAAGATGCTGCACGCCTGTGGTACCCCTGACCCAGAGCTGGATATGTCCTAAGTGCTTGAGAAGTAATTCGTTTAATGGAAGGATGTTAAGATAAATGGGACCTTACCCCTGCCTTGAAGGTGCTCAGGACCTAGTGGGAAAAAGACCCAAGGAAGCAGTCGTGTTGCCATTTATAGATTTAAGGTGCTTTGAGGGCCCAGAGAAAGGACAGATAGAGGAAGAGCCCATAGGTTACAGGTATTGGGTCCTAAAGAATGACCAGGACGTTTGTCAGGGGGAACAGGAGTAGAGACAGGGCCCTGCAGGTGCACTGGGGAGGAGACCTGGGTGCGTGTTGGAATGGCAGGGGTGTGTGATAGTGGGAGGGAAGAAGCAGGGGAGGGAAGGCCAAGTACGAGGACTCCTGGTTATAAGCAGCAGGAAGCCAAGTCCAAATGGCTTAAGTTAGGGGTGAGGGGTGGAGGGGACTGCGGGAAACCAAGCGAGAGGTCCAGAGGGAAGATTTGGAAACTGCAGGCAAGGCTAGACGCTTCACCCCACGCTCTCCGTCTTTCTCTGCCATTCTCTGTGCTGTTTCCATTCCTAGGTGGGCTTCCCTCTTCCAGTGGCAAAGGTACCTTTCATGATCTCAGCCCCGCAACCCCAGTGGGAAGGGAGCTTCCATTTCCAAGTCCAGCATGAGGCCTGGGTCTGATGCTCGGGACCTGAGCTGAGTTGTGTGCTTCCCTAACTAGTCACCATCACTGTGACCTTCCCAGCCTGCTCCCCGAGCTCACCCACTGGAGCTGGGAAAGGTGTTGTCCCCCCAAACTACATGACTTGAGAGTGGCAGAGGAGTGGTTTCCCAAGGGAAAATCGAGATGTTCTCCCTCACAGAAGGGAGCCTGGGGGCCAGACAGGCAGAAGGAGCAGATGTCCCCCTCGGGTCAGATCGGGCAAGCATGGGGGCCCAGCTCAGGAGTGTGGCTTGCTCACGTGGGTGGTAGGAGGCCGGGGTGTCCATCCATTCGGCCGAACCCATGAGTCAGTGCCCAGCCGCCCAGAGTCATGACCTGGCTTCTCTTCTTCCTCTAGGAGAACCTGCAGATATACTTGAAGAGCACCCAGGGGCCCATCGAAGTCTACCTGTGCCCAGAGGAGGTGCAGGAGCCCGACAGTCCTGCCAAGGAGCCCCTCCTGCCAACCTCCACCCTTGGCCCCAGCCCTGACTCCACCCAGCCTGGCAGCAGCACGGACCCTGGGATGACAGAACCTGTGGCATCCCCAGGTAGGACCCTCTGTCCAGAGGAGCAGCAAATGGGAGAGCACCCGGCTTTCGAGTTTCCTCCTCCACGGCAACATTTGTTGGGCAAGGGGAAGCTCGCACTTTACATAAAGCCTGTGTGTGTGTGTGTGTTCTTGTCTCAGTCAGGAGGCTGATGCTGCTCTGGGCTGAGGCTGTTCTGGGTCCTGGGTTTGAACCCCTGGGTTTGAACTAACTACCAACTGTGTGACCTTGGACAAGTCACTTAACCTCTCTTTGCCTTAGCCTCATCTCTAAGTTGGGCACAGTAACAGTATCTACTTTGTAGGTTGTGAAAACTGAATGAGTTCATATAGGGAAAGCCCTTGGGATGGTGCCTGGCAGTAACTGCTGGCTATTCTTATCATTGTTAACCTGCCAGTAGCTAGAACCACACTTCCGTGAGGACTACAACCAGCAAAGCCTCTGGCGCTCAGGAAGCCCGCAGTAAATGGGAGCTACAGATTTTTTAAAAAATTTTATTTATTTAACAGACAGAGATCACAAGTAGGCAGAGAGGCAGGCAGAGAGAGGAGGAAGCAGGCTCCCCACTTAGCAGAGAGCCTGATGCGGGGCTTGATCCCAGGACCCTGGGATCATGACCTGAGCTGAAGGCAGAGGCTTTAACCCACTGAGCCACCCAGGTGCCCCGGGAGCTACAGATTTTTGGAGGAAGGCTCAACTAAGATTTTTTAAGTCACAGCTATGTACTGGGTACATCTATGTTATCTCATTACTTTTCATAGCAGTTCTTGAGATAGGCATTATTGTTCCCAGTTTAGAGATGAGTAAACTGAGGCAGAGAGGTGATGTGACTTGCCCAAGGTCTCCTTGGGCAACAGAACTGTGTCTTGACCCTCTTTCTACACACCTAGCCCAGTCCTCTCTCTGTGAGGCTCGGAACAGATCAAGGAAAGGGTTGCTGACCGGAGCAGATCCCCCTTGCTGGGAGGTGGACCGTACAGCTAAAGCTGGCTCGACCTGGCAACAAGTAGCATGAGGCAGTTATCAAGGAGCAGAGAGGCGGGAGAGGTCTCGGGGAAGGAGTCCAGAAGGAGTAGAAATGGGAGCCTGGGAAGGCCCTTCCCCAAGGATGGTTTTTCCTTTTACTGGAATCACACAGCAGGTCAGCCTGACACATCCTTTGAGGCTATGGAGGCCATTGTTCAACTTTCTGTTTTTTTAACTCCAGAATTCTCTTAAGTAGAACTCTAGTGTTTAAAAAAACCAGAGCTCGAACAGACGGAAGAGACTTGGGGGGCGTCCACAGAACACAGGCTGGATTCCATTTCTTTAACTCAAGGGTCCACAAACTATTGCCTGCAGGCCAAATCTGGCCTGTTTTTAAGGGGCCTATGAGCTAAGAATGGTTTTCATGTATTTAAAGAGTTGGGGGGCAAGAAGAAAGTGACTATGTAACAGAGACTGTAAGTATTCTGTAAATCCTAAAATACCATCTGGCCCTTTACAGAAGTTTGCTGAGCCCTGATCTAACTCAGCCCTTCATTTTACACATGAATAAGCAGAAGTTCAGAGAGCGTAAGTGACTTCTCTGAGGTCACACAGCAAATTGGAGGCAGAGCTTGGACAAAAGCCCAGACCCTCAGCTCTTCTCTGGTGATCTCTTCTCTGTTGCGCATCTCCCTGCACAAGCCATCTGTCCCTCCGGGTACCTCCCAGGGCCTATCTCCCATGCCAGACCTATGCCACACCCCGTTTTCTCTCCTGCTTCGTTCTGCCTTCTCACTCCACTGTCAACATGTGCACAGCTCTCCCAGGT
The DNA here is from genome assembly GCF_020171115.1 of Neogale vison. Lineage (NCBI taxonomy): Eukaryota > Metazoa > Chordata > Mammalia > Carnivora > Mustelidae > Neogale > Neogale vison. The sequence continues at coordinate 17,324,805 of NC_058092.1, read as the reverse complement.
AGAGCCACTTTGCCTTCAGATGTCCTCTGAGACCTGGGGCACAGAGCGGGGGGAGGCCTCCAGCATAAGTAAGGGTGAAGTTTTTACCTCAGTTTTACTGATCAGTTGTGCTCCTGGAAGAAGTAGAGGCTGACAGAGTGCTTGGCGGTGGGGCAGCCTAGGAGCCAGCTCTGTGCCATGGATGCCCCTCTCCACCCTTGTCGTGTGGCCTCTTAGTGACATCCTTGGCAAAGGGAACAGAAGGACAGTTCCTGGAAGGGGTACACACACACACGTACACACACACACACACTGTCTCTCAAACACTCTCTCACACATTCTTTCTCTCTCTCACACGCAGACACATACACACACTCCACGTACTTGCCTGAAGCAGAGCCATTTTGAGGTCTGAGCGCCAGGGGCCACACGCAGTCTGAGGACCCAGGTTCTGGCATCGCCAGAGGGAATCCCTTCCGCTTTGGGGCCTCAGTTTCTCTCATCTTTCATGGAGGGGCTTTGGGTATGGGTTGTCTCTACCATCTCTCCGGGCTCTCACATTCTGAGGTAAATGTGAATGTTGTTACCGAGCAGGAGTCAATGCTGGGAGCCTGGGGCTTGAGTTTGCACGTCACCTGCTGTGACTTGGTGACTGTAGGTGGGACACTTCGGCCCCTCAGAACCTCTGTTCGCACGTCTGTAAAACTGGGACACGTAAAACTCCCTCATGATTTCTGGGTTACAGGCAGTGAGACAGCATGAATGTGATTTTTTAAAAAGCTTCTGTGAACTGGGCACCTGCTCTGTGTGGTCTGGAGATAGAGTGTGAGTCTGAGCCGCCAGAGCGGGCACAGATACGAGAGAGCAGCTCCCTCCTGGGTGTGATAGGCAGCGTGAGAGAGCAAGGTCCGGCCCGCAGGGGTTCCACACGCGGGTTATCTCCTCACTGTTCAGCACGGCAGGGAGGTAGCACCTTCTTTCCCCTCCTGAGAAAACTGAGGTTCCTGGCCCTACAGCTGGTGAGGGGTGGGCCTGGGGTCCGAGCCTGGACCCCCGCCCCCACTCCCAAGCCCAGCCTTTCACTAGAACTTCAGGCCTCAGCAACCCACTAGAGAAACATGCCGGTTTTCTCATTCACGTACATTTAATTGGCTCCTTTGAGCCTCAGTTTCCTCATCTGCAGATAGGGGTCCCAGGATTACCTCCTGTGGGGCCCCTTGCGGAGGTGAAACACCCCTGTCCTTGAGATCAGGGCTGGCCACGCCTTGCTAAACCGGAGCTCTTCTTAGTTTTATTTATTTACTTATTCATTTATTTATTTGAGAGAGAGAGTGAGAGAGCATGAGAGGGGAGAAGGTCAGAGGGGGAAGCAGACTCCCTGCAGAGCAGGGAGCCCGATGTGGGACTCGATCCCGGGACTCTGGGATCATGACCTGAGCCGAAGGCAGTTGCTTAACTGACTGAGCCCCGCCCAGGCGCCCCCAGAGCTCCTCTTATTGATGAGGGTTTTCTCCCTGCACCTGTCCCTGAGTCCTCTCAGCAGCCCTGCGAGGCAGGGAATGGGTGTCCCCCTTTTAGAGGTGAGGAAGCAGAGGCTCGTCCACATTAAGTCACTTGCCCACAGTTACACAGCGAGTAAGAGGCTGATCAGGCAGGCGGACACATCAGCACGGCTCTGTTTTCCAAGGAATGCTTGGTTGGGGTTTAAGGCATGACTCAAACGGTGAGATTCTGGGCATCAGGATATATTTGGGGGGATTCCCAACGCCCTATTCCTCGTCCCTGTGTAGGAAGTCGCCCTGTGACATCTAAGGAGAAATGCTTTTGGTGTGCTCGCAGAGGCCGAGCCAGTGTAGCTGGAGAGGCTGCGTGGGAGCAGAAGGAGGCGGGACAGAGGGAACAGAAAGGCCGGCGGGTGCTACATCCTGCGGGGCAATCTCAGTGCTGGTCAAACTTGGATTGTCTTCCAAGCCATTTTTAAGCTAGAGCACAAGGGTCAAGACAAAGTGACTGGGGAGAAGTGTCTGGGTGGGAGATGACGGGCTAGACCAGGGTCACAGCACTGGAACTGAATGGACTGGGTGCTGGGGAAATGGCAGGATTTTTTTTTTTTTTAAGATTTTATTTATTTACTTGACAGAGAGAATGAGAGAGAGCACAAGAAGGGGAGGAAAAGAGGCAGAGGGAGAAGCAGGTTCCCTTCTGAGCAGAGAGCCTGATGCGGGGCTCGATCCCAGGACCCTGAGATCATGACCCAAGCCGAAGGCAGAGGCTTAACCTCACTGAGCCACCCAAGCGCCCCGTTTTGTTTTTGTTTTTGTTTTTAAAGATTTTTATTATTTAGTAATCTCTACACCCAACATGGGACTCACACTCACAACCCTGAGATCAAGAGTCGTGTGCTCTTCCAGTGGAGCCAGCCAGGAAGGAGTTGGGTAGGAGTTGGAGACCAAGAGATCCCACCTTTTTCTAGAGGTGGGAGAACAGGGGCAGTGGCTGGAGCTGTGCCGGGAGAGGGAGCGTGTCCCCTGCCATTGGGTGTGAGGCATGTTTGGAGAGAAGAGGATGCCCAGTCATCCAGGGAAGGGGTGGGGGAGGGCCGTTCCTGGGCTCTGAGGTCTGACCAGAGGCTTTTGGTCACCAGGTCTAAGTGTGACCTCTGTCTGCTTGTCTCCAGCACCAGCGCTGACTCCCCAGCAAGTCCCGCAGCCGCCAGCGCCCCCGCCCCTGCCTCTTGTCCCCCTGGAGGCCACCGACAGCCTGCTGGAGCTGCCGCACCCACTTCTGCAGCAGACCGAGGACCAGTTCCTGTCCCCGAGCCTGCCATGCAGCTCTCCCCTGATCAGCTTCTCCCCGCCCTTGGACCAGGATGACTACCTGTGGGGCCTGGACGGGGGTGAGGGCATCAGTGACCTCTTCGACTCCTATGACCTTGGGGATTTGCTGATTAATTGAGTGGCCTTGCCTGTCCCAGCAGCCTGCCCTTGGCTCTACCTCCGCACAGACGGACAGGCCCTCTGCCCACGCAGGGACGTGGGACACAAGGTGCTGCCCTAGGGATGGGGGGGACCTCTTCTCTTTCTCAGCCCCCCAGCCAGCTGAAGCTATCTTGGAGAGGGGTTTTGGGTGAGGAGTGTATTAGGGGTTGGGTCCTCTCTTTCCTCATAGAAGCTGGGCCCAGGAAGGCCCATCTGGCTTCTGACCTCTGACCTCTCACATGAAGGGCCACAGGTGAGGCAACCAGGTCCAGGGAAAGGCCCTCCCCTCGCCTTTTGGCGGGGGGGTGAATGAGGACCCTGAATTTATCAAGAAGCACTTAATGCCTTTGTATTTATTTCAGGTTGAGTTTTGTTTGTTTGTCTTCCTTGAGTTTTTAGCAGGGAGTTTGTTCTAGTTTCTAGTAAGATTTCTCAGATGGGCCCAATGCTGTCCACAGTCCGAGGGCAGCCCAGGGCTTCCTGGGCCCCAGGCCAGTCCCCGATTTCTCCATAGCCGTAGGCCGGGTCTCTGGGGGCTGTCCAGTCTGCTAGAAGTCTACTTGCACTTCGGCCTCGTAATTCTAGTAAGTGGTGGCCACAGGCCCTTCGGCTCCTCCTGCCCATCCTCTCCCGCTGAGGCACCAGCCTTGGGTTCCTGGCCTCCTCTGTCCCAGGGATGGTTGCAGGGAGCCCTCCCGGGGAGGCGGCATCAAGGCTCCAGTTGTGGAGACCCACTTCTGTGGAAGTCCCTACCTCTCCATTCCCTTAGAACAGGAAAAACCACCTTCCAGGGAGTCAGCACTGAAAGGCCCCCCTCCCCAGGGAAACACAGACAGGAATGTGGAAGCAGCTAGAGGGCTCCATTTGTGCCTCTGCTTGGGACAGGGGCTGTCTTACCCTGAGTACCTGGGAGGGAGTGGCAGCCCCATATGGAGAAAGGTGGGGTTAAAGCAAGAAACTGCCAGAAAGCAGCCCCTCTGGAAGCTGCTGTTATCATCCTCCCCTTCCCTGGAAGGATTTGTTTACTGAAGGGAGTAATTCTTTAAGGATCTCTTCTTCTCTGCAGCTCTCACACAGACCCCCCTGCACCCCAGGACAGAGGTGTGCAGGGCTTGGTGGCATTTTAGCTCGTTTTGTCACCAGAATGCCGAAGGGCTGGCAGGAGTGTTTATTGCAGACCAGACCTTTGCCCTGATGGGGAGACGGGCTTATGTTACCTCTTGAGGCTTAGGGTCCTGAGAAGGATTCTTGCCCTGGCCTGCTCCCCGCCCCCAGAGGCTTGACCGTCCCACAGCGTCTGTGCAGCCCCCTTGGGTGTGAGGGATGAGGTCAGCTCTCTTCCCCACACAACGTGGGGTGGGGCTGCTCTGGGCTGAACCAAGGCTGTGCCCTCTGGAGAGAGGCAGCCAGGAATGGTGGTCTTAGAGGCCCACCACCTACCCTCAGGGAGCTAGGTTTCCTCAGGGGCTTGGCTGGGCAGCACTTTTTTTTTTTTTTTTTTTTTAAGTTTGTAGCATTAAGTTGGTTTTAAATATGAAGTTGGCCTCATGGGATGGCTCCTGAGTTACCCAGAAGCTGGCATCCGAAGCTGGGGTGTGGGCTTCTTTGGGGGTGGGTCTGGTGTAAGTTAATGCTTGCATGGGGACAGCGTGCCTTGTCATTTTCACAACTTCCCGGGCCCCTGACTGTGCCCTCTCAGGAATAGATGTCCCGCTTTGGAAACAGGGTTTATTTTGTAGGCTTTACAGACGTGCTGTTGGTGTCCCCTCTCCAGATACTCACAGAGGTGTCATCAGAAGCCTGCTTGGAAGCCCACTATGTCCAGGGGCAAGGGACTACCTCAGCCCTTGGGCAGGGGACAGGAGTGTTGCTTGGAATCCTGTTGGGGGCCTGTGGGGCCTAGATGGCTTCACTGTTCTGAGGTGTCTGGGCTGCCGTTTAGCTATGTCCCATCTCTGAAGACAGAGATGTTTGACTTCCACGCCTTTGGCTCTGTCTAGAATCTTCTAGAATTAAATCAGAGAAAAGAGAGACGAGGCCTACAGAACTCACTGGGAACGGGTTTACTAGTAAAGTCTGGCCAGAATTCAAGCTCATTCTCCAAATGCTGGGCCGTAGTGCTGGACACAGGGGCTGCCCCTTGGGCCCATGGTCTGTACGCTGCACAGCTGTCCCTGCCCTGTGCTATCCCCTCCACACCCTGCCTGGCCCCTGGGGCTGGACCGCCCAGGCCAAGCCTCAGGCTGTGGGGGGGCGACAAGCTCACACCTCTAACTTGCCAGCGACGCTTGAAACCTCTCAGGAGTTGCATCAAGAGCTTTAAAAATGTCTGTTGGATGGTATTTCCTTTACGGGCCATGTAAACTTTAGAACTAGGGTGGAAGAAAAACCACTTTTCTTTCTGAGGTACGTTATTTCTTCCAGGACATTTCCCAGCCCCAAAGGCAGCCCCCAAGTCACCTGTGTCGCACGGGGGCACCAGAGGCTCGGGGGCTCTGGGGAGCTCAGTAGCGTGAAGTTGTGGAGGTTCGGCCCCGCTCCCGTGTCCCTTCCCACGAAACGTGTTCGCTAGAGCAGCGTGTGGTCCCTTCTCTGGGGCAACGCTGTGGTTGGACCGGTGTGGTTGTGGGAGGACAAGGGGGATGGTGAAGCTCAGAAAGCTGGTTCTGAGAGGGTTTTGACCTGACGTCCCCTCCCCCAGTGTTCTCAGCCCCAGTTTTGCAGTGTTTAGTTCCTAGTAAAAGCACCTGGGTGTTCCCGCGTCTGAGCGTCGTGTGGCTTGAAGTGAAAGCCTTCTGGGGTTGTTTCCAGGCAGCTATTTGGTGCTCCTCTTGGTGTCCCAGAGCCCCCACCTCCCCCTGGGACCCTGTTCTTCCATGAGGACCCTCGGTGACCAGAAGCCCAGCCAGCCTGCGGGCTCCTGGGTGAGGGAAGAAGCCTTGTGTATGGCAGGTGTGTCTTGAGGGTGATGAGGCCCAGGCCACCTGGTCCCTGTGCAGGGACTCTAGACAGGTCACTTCCCTCTGGTCTGGTTTTGCCCCAGGTCCTGCCTTGATGAGCACCGTGTAAACCTCCTTGTGTTGTGATAATCGGGCATTAAATGACAACTCTGGACACCTCGACTCTTGTGCTTTCTGAAGGTCATTACCAAGTGTGGGTCTGGTCCTCCCAGGTGGAAGGTGGGGACTATCCTGACCGCCTGGCTGACTTCTCCCCAGAAATAGCCTCCCTTTCCCACACTGGCTTATTACCAAGCCTGAAATCTCACCACAAAGACACTGAAAAAGTTAGCGGGTCGAGAATGGGAGCCCTTCCCCTCCTCCTCCGTCTCCATCACCTTCCTCTCAGCTGGATGGTTTGGAAAGTTTGCGACCCACTCTTCATCCCGTCCTTCATATCAGTGGTTCTCAAAGTGGGTTCCTCAGGTCAGCATTACTCGGGAACGTACAAGAAATGCACATTCTCAGGCTCTACCCCAGACCTTCCGAAACTCAGGGCAGGATCCAGGATCTGTGGCTTAGTGAGCTCTTTGCTGCTGAAGCTTGAGTACTCACACCCTCCCAAACTCAGTTCTGATCGTGTCTCTCCTGTTTAATGGAGGGCCCCTCTCTGCCCTCGTGACCCCTTCAATTGGCATAAAATTACATTTGCAACATGACTCGTGGCTTTTCCTATTTCTCCAGCCTCACTCACCACTCCATGCCACCACCCATAGCCACACTGGACTTCGTAGTTCCTGAAAAATATGTTTTTCCTCTGCAGGGCCTTTACACATGCTGTTCACTTCACCCGGTATGCCCTTTCCTCCATTTCAACTGAGCAGGTGCCTGTTTATTCCTTAAGGCCCCGTTCAAGAGCCTTTTCTTATAGAGTTTTCTCAGATACTAACATGTAACCATTAATACTTTGTACACAGATGTGGTTATTTATGGGCTATCAATACCTACTATGTGTTAGACACTGAGGAGACAGAATAAAAATAGCCCCATCCTTAGGATGTTCATAAGACAGACATACAAAAATATAATTATAATTATAAATAGAGTGATAGTTGCAGTAAGATACATTATGGGGGGGGTCGTCATTAGGAAGGCTTCCTGGAGGAGGTGAGGCCCAAACTAGGACATAAAGGATTAAGAGGAGTCACCTGGAGTTAGGTCCTATGAGGGATGGGAGACGTCCCTTCCAAGCAGAGCAATGAGTAACTTCTGTCCTGTCATTCGGCAGACAGGAGAGGCTCATGGACCACTGCCTGCTGCCTGAGGTCAGCCAGTTTGGAGCCCTTTGCCCTAGGAAAGCCCACTGAGCCAAAGAGGTTGACACAAACTCTGAGGGCACTAGGAGAGGGGGATTAGGTTGGAGGGTCCTGTTAAGATGGTTAAGGGACTGTGACTAAGAAGAAGGGTGTGGAACTTGACACCAAGAAGTCATTTTACAGGGAAGACTTGAAGACAAGTGAGTTAACCCAGGTCCAAAGCTTGGGACATTAGTAAAGACAAGAGAACATATAAAAGGTGTCATGTACTGGGCCTTATGGGTGTTTGGGCCCAGAGCCCTGCTCAATCCACCACACATCATGATCTCCCTGACCTTGTGAAGTCTGGTATGATTACCACCACTTTATAGAGGAAGAAACAGTGTATTATTTTTTTTTAAGATTTTTATTGGGGCATCTGGGTGGCTCAGTGAGTTAAGCCTCTGCCTTAGACTCAGGTCATGATCACAGGGTTTTGGGATCGGGCCCCACATCGGGCTTTCTGCTCAGCAGGGAGCCTGCTTCCCTTCCTCTCTCTGCCTGCCTCTCTGCCTCCCTGTGATCTCTTTGTCAAATAAATAAATAAATAAAATCTTAAAAAGAAAGATATTAATTTATTTACTTATTTATTTGACGGTGAGAGAGGGAACACAAGCAGGGGGAGAGGAAGAGGGAGAAGCTAGGTTCTCACTGGGCAGGGAGCCCAGTGGAAGGCTCGATCCCAGAACCCTGAGATCATGACCTGAGCCAAAGGCAGAGGCTTAACGACTGGGCCAGCCAGAAGGTCCTGAGGAAGAAACGGTTTAAATCAATTCTCAGGTAACCCTCATACTTAGCTAGTGGGACCATAAGAAGCTACCACCACTTGGAAAGCATTTTGTCAGTTCCCCCAAAAGATAAATCTACTGGGGCCCTTGGGGGGCTCAGTCGATTAAGTATCCGACTCTTGATTTCAATTCGGGTCATGATCTCAGGGTCATGGGATCGAGCCCCAAGTCCAGCTCCGCGCTCACCTGGGAGTCTGCTTGAGATTCTCTCCTCTTTCTGCCCCTCCCCCGGGGCGCGCTCTCTCTCTCTCTCTCTCTCAATCTGTGTCTTTCAAATAAACAAATAAATCCTAAAACAGATAAAACTACCATAGGACCCAGGAATTCCACCCGTAGGTGTCTACTCCAAAGAAATGAGGGCATGTCCATGCAAAGCCAAGACTTGCACTTGAGTGTTTATAGCAACATTATTCATAATAGCTCCACTGGAAACCTCGAAATATCCATCCATTGGCTCTTCTGAGTTGAGTTGCAAAAATCCACAACAAGGGACGCCTGGGTGGCTCCGTTGGTTGAGCGTCTGCCTTCGGCTTGGATCATGATTCCAGGGTCCTGGGTTGGGGAAACCTAAGGGTCTCTGCTCAGCAGGAGCCTGCTTCTACCTCTGTCCCTTCCCCTAGCTGTGCTCTCTCTCAAATAAATAACATCTTTTTAAAAATCTGAAAATCAACTAATGTTGTAATGTATCATATCAGTAGGATGAAGGATAATAACCAAATGATCATCTCAATAGATGCAGGAAAAAAAAAACAACAACCATTTAACAAAATCCAACACCACTTAGTGATTTAAGGAAAAAAAAAAAAAAAAAAGCCCTCGTACAGCTGAAACTAATATAGTACCGTAAGCTGACTATGCTGGAATTAAAATGAAAAACTAGAAAGAAAGAAAGGAAGGAAGGAAGGAAGTCTGGCCAGAGGGAGGGAGGGAGGAAAGAGAAAGAAAAAGAAAGAAAGAACAAACAGACTAACAGAGGGAGGGAAGGAAGGGAGGGAGGAAGGGAGGAGGAAAGAAAGAGAAAGAAAGAAAGAAGGAAGGAAGGAAAGAAAGAAAGTAGAAAGAAAGGAAGGAAGGAAGGAAGAAAAAGAAAGAGCTCAACAATGAGGGATATAAGGAAACTTCCTCAACCTGGTAAAGGGCATCTATGAAAAACCCACGACTAGCATCATGCTCAATTGTGAAATACTAAATGCTTTCGCACCTAGATCAGAAACAAGATAAGGATGTCTACCTACTCCCTCTTTTTCTATTCAACATTGTACTGGAGGTTCTTACATGGGCAATTAGGCAAGAAAGTGAAATAAAAGGCATGCAGATGGGAAATAAAAACGAGCTTTAGGGGCACCTGGGTGGCTCAGTCCTTGAGCATCTACTTTCGTCTCAGGACATGATCCCAGGGTCCTGGGAACCAGCCCCGCATCGGGCTCCCTGCTCCGCTGGAAGCCTGCTTCTCCCTCTCCCACTCCCCCTGCTTGTGTTCCCTCTCTCACTGTGTCTCTGTCAAAAAGAAATAAATAAAATCTTAAAAAAAGAAAGAAAGAAAAATTAGCTCTATTTGCAGGTAACATGATCTTGTGTATAGAAAACCCTAAAGGATCCATCAAAAAATATAAAACTAATAAATGAGGTCAGTAGGGTTGTAGGATACAAAATCGACATACAGCAATCAGCTGTGTTTTTATGCGTTAGTAATGAACTATGCAAAAAAATGAAGTTAAGGGGTGCCTGGGTGGCTCAGTGTGTTAAAGCCTCTGCCTTTGGCTCAGGTCCTGATCTCAGGGTCCTGGGATGGAGCCCCGCATCAGGCTCTCTGCTCAGCAGGGAGCGTGATCCCCCCACCCCTGTGATCCCTCTCTCTCTGTCAAATAAATAAATAAAATATTAAAAAAAAAAAAGACTTTAGAGGGAGGGGAAGGGAAGAGGGGAGTGACTGCTAATGGGTACAGAGTTTTAATGGGAGAGATGAAAATACTCTGAAATTGATGTGATAATGGTTGTATAACTATGACTATCCTAAAAACCCCTGAACTGTATACTTTCAGTAGGTGAATTGTACGGTATATGAATTATAACTCAATAAAGCTATTATTTTATATAAGGACAAAGGGATCCTATTGGGGACATGAAAATGTTCTAAAGCTGATTTATGATAACAGTTGTTAATTAATACAATTTCTAGAAATCATTTTATTGTACATCTGAAATAGATGAATTTTACATTATGTAAAATATATGTCAACCACGTTGTTTGGGGGAAAAAAGAAAAAAAAGAGTTCCTGGGTAATGCAACCACAAGAAATGTACGTGAAAGGGAGAATTTTCTAGAAAGTAACAAATGTACCCAAACTGACTCAAAAAGAAATAGAAATCATTAACTAACTCGACAGGGCATTCAGGAGTTTCTGACTCCAAAATGATGCCAGAGCCAGACAGATTTACAGGGAAGTTTTATTAAATCTGATCTTGAACTTCTACATTTTTCTGACAATGAGACAAAGGAAAATCGTCCAGTTTATTTTATAAGGATAGGATAACCTGGATCCCCAAACCAGAAAAAGGACAATACAAGAGAAGAAAATAACAGAGTTCCCTTAGATATAGAGACATAGGGGCGCCTGGGTGGCTGCTCCATGGGTTAAGCCTCTGCCTTTGGCTCAGGTCATGGTCTCAGGGTTCCGGAATAGAGCCCCACATAGGGCTCTCTGCTCAGTGGGGAGCCTGCTTCCCCCTCTCTCTTTGCCTGTTTCTCTGCCTACTTGTGATCTCTCTCTGTGTGTCAAATAAATAAATAAAATCTTAAAAAAAAAACCATAGAGACATAAATCCCAAGTAAAAATTAGCCAATTAAATAGAGCCTAAATAGAGGGGGGAAAAAAGTCATAGCCAAGTTGGACTGATCCCAGGACTGTAAGCATATTTCATATCAACACATTTGCTGTAAAACTCCAAACCTTTCTTGTGTGCAGTATGTGAGATAGAAATGCTACTTTTTGGAAGCTTTCCCCAGGAATCTGTTGTTCCTCATTTATTAATTCAGTAAATATTTGGGTGCCTATTAAGTGCTCAGTACCGCCCCGATACCAATGCATAACAAAAATTCCTGCCTTCAAAAATGAAAAGAGACTGAGATACACAATTCCCCACGTTAACGAATTAAAGGAAAAACCCATGTGACCATCTCCATAGATATAAGAAAAACACTCGAAAAACTCAACACTCTTTTATTTATTTTTTCTGAAGATTTTATTTATTTATTTATTTGAGAGAGGGGGATCACAACTAGGCAGAGAGGAAGGCAGAGGGAGAGGGAGAAGCAGGCTCCCCGCTGAGCAGAGACCCCCGATGCGGGGCTCAATCCCAGGACCTTGAGATCATGACCTGAGCTGAAGGCAGAGCCTTAACCCACTGAGCCACCCAGGCACCCCAGGAATTACTATTTTATAGCAAATACCATACTCAATGGCAAAAACTTAGAAACAAGACAAAGACACCCGCTATCACTGTTACAAATCAACACCATCCTGGTGATCCTGGACAAAGCAATAAGACAAGAGGGAGAGAAAAGCCATAATCTGACTACCTAAAGCCCAGTGCAATTAACTACTGTGCTCTCCTAAATAAGGGTCATTTATTCATCAGACATTTACTGAGCATCTATCCTGTGCCAGGGGCAGGATCATAACTTAACCTTTCTTGTCAAGGGTATTGACCTGTGTTAAGAATTGGCTTCCTGGGGCTCCTGGGGCTCCTGGGTGGTTCAGTGGGTTAAAGCCTCTGCCTTCAGCTTGGGTCCTAATCCCAGGGTCCTGGGATCGAGTCCCGCATCGGGCTCTCTGCTCAGCAGGGAGCCTGCTTCTCCCTATCTCTCTGCCTGCCTCTCTGCCTACTTGTGATCTCTGTCTGTCAAATAAATAAATGAAATCTAAAAAAAGAAAAAAGAGTTGGCTTCCTCCTTCCACAGATGCACAGGGCCTGGCAGGTCTAGTCTGCAGCAGAGCTCTTGGGGTACCTGAAGGGTTCTAGATTACAGCAAGGAGAACAGAGCTCCCCGGGGTTCAGACGGAGAGTTTCTAACAGGGCTCAGCAGCGTGACAATGCTTTGTTATGTGTATTTATACATTTCGTTTGCCTCTTGATCTTTCCATCAATCCTGGAGAGAGTGTCCCAATAAATCTCAATTCACTGGTGTCAGGCTCGTGACACCACTACCTCAAGTGACCAGAGCCACGAGTGACCAGCAGAATGCCGGTGTACCTGCTGGCTGGGGCTGTGTTGATCCAATCAAGGGACACAACCCTCCCGGCGGGCGAGCGAGCGTGTTCCTTCAAAAGGATCACGGATTACCAGGTATATTACTTTCTCAGCATGGGGACTGCTGCCCTCTGGTGGCCACTCTGCTTAATGTCTAATTTAGGAAAAGAATTACATTTACAGAGACCATTAAGGACCAGGTTTTATCTTATTTACCCCCTACCCCCACCCCCGCAAACCTTACAGAACAGGTATGATCCCCAGCGAGGCTCAGAGAGGTGAAGCTACTTGCCTGAAGTCACACAGCCAGAAGTGGCAGATGGGCTGTGACTAGGGCGAGGCACGAGGCAAAGGCCAGACTGGCCCCTCACCTGCTCCACCTTAACCCCAGCCCTGGCGAAGGCACAGGACTAGAGTCAGGTCAGCCAAGTTCCTAGACTCCTGGTCTTAACCACCTGGTTTTCCAGCCTCCTGCGTGGCGTGATGGGGGTTCCATTCTGACCTTGGACGTCTCCTTTGTATGTATGTAATGCTAGGTGCTCGGGAAGCAAAGACACAGCCTTTCACCCATGAGGAATGTGACTTGTGTCCTGCAAATGTGGGTGTGAGAAGACTCGTTGCTCCAGAAGCAGCAAAGGAAGCATGATGTGTGTGTGTGTGGTGTTCTAAGGGAACAGGTCCTGAGGGGAAGCCTGGGTCCTGGCCCCAGGCATCTTCTGGCCCAGGTAGGGCACCTCTGAGACAAGCCAGTCAGCACCACATAGGCTCCTTAGAGGTGCTGGGGAAACATCTGTGCGATAAATGACCATGAACTTGTAACAGTCGATCTTCTCTCCATTGTGACGGTATACGGGATTGTGATTGTCCTGTGTGGTCGTGAGGCAGAGAAGGCAAGAGCTCACGAGTGTGAAGGGAAGTCACATTCCTTTGACCAGACATACTCAGCTTGGCTGTTTTAGCTCTTCTCATTTTGCCAGCATTTTTCATCAGGATCCAAACCAGTAGTTTTCCCCTAAAACCAAATTCACAAGTTTCTTTTGAGCAGCCACTAGGGAGTCAAGACCCAGGGAGAGGGCAACTGCAGAGGGAGAGCTCTAGGCCATTCATTCAGCCCAAGCAAGGTGCCCAGCACTGTCCTAAGCGGTCTTCTTTACAGAGGTAGGGGGGTAGGGGTAGGGGTGGGGAGGAGTGGAGACGGAATCCTTTAGGAGATGAGAAAGCAGCTCAGAGAGGGCAAGGGGTGTCTCTGAAGTCACACAGTGAGAGGCAGAGCTGAGATTTGAGTCCAAGTCTAGCCTGGTGCTCACATTTCAACTTCTGTGCCTCTGGTTCTCAAGAGTTCCCCAGACGAGCAGCATTAGGATCACCTGGGCGCTCATTAGAAACGCAGGTCATCAGGTCCCACCACAGGACTACTGAACCTGAACCTGTGGGCAGTGGACCCATCGGCCTGCGTTTTAGCAAGCCCTCCAGGTGATTCCGTGGGATTCTCAAGTGTGAGAACCACAGACCATTGCTCTAGCGGTCCCTGAGCCTCAACTGCCCACAGCCAGATGGGGACCCACCAAAGTGGGACAACCCAAGGAACTCCAGTCAAGACATAGTGCTGGGGGAGGGGAGAGTTCTGGGAGTTCTGAAACAGTTTCTTGGAAGAGATGACATTGGACCCTGGCCACGTTGAACGGAAGGACTTTACAGATAATAGATGGAAGAAAAAGACTTTCGTGTAGAGCAGAGGCAAGCAGTCCAGGAAGGGCCTGGTGACGGGTAGGACAGAGGCCAGTTTATAACAAGCGTTGTCTGCCAGTCTGAAGGATCTGGCCTTTTCCTTGGAGGCAGTGGGGAGCCATGGTAGATTTTTGAGCACAGATGCTCACAGCATTTTCTGGCTTACTCACTGTAGCAGGCAAAATAACGGCCCCCAAAGATGTTCATGTTCTAATCCCCAGAGCCCGTGAATACATTTTGTTACATGGCAAGGGGAGATGAGGTCTGTGGTTTGGAATAAGGCTGGTAATCAGCTGACCTTGAGATGGGGAGATTATTCTGGATTGTCCAGGGTAACGTGCGGTCCTTATAAGTGACAGAGGGAGGAGAGTCAGAGCCAGGGTCAGTGAGGGATTTCAAGGTCAGTCAAGGGAGTGATTTCAAAAGCCACCCTGCTGGCCTTGGAGACGGAGGAAAGGGCCAGGAGCCGGGAATGCAGGCAGCCTTTAGAAGCTGGAAAGGCAGGCACCAGATGGGCGGAGCCTCCAGAAGGAACACAGCCTTGCTGACACCTTGATTTCAGCCCAGGGAGACCCATCTGAGAACTTTCCCCTCCAGAGCTATGGGATAGACCTCTAGGAAAATGCAAGGAATCTTCTTTTCCTCCACGGAAGACAATTCACAACATCAGTTAGCGTTTTCTAAGTGCTTGCAATGTTGTATATTTGATGACTATGCTCCCTTTAATCCTTACAACACCCCCATGACGTGGGCATTATTATCTCCTTGTTCCATGCGGGGAAACTGAGGCTCGCTGGAACTGATAGGGAGCATAGCCGACACTAAGACCCAGGCCTGTCTCCCAAGTTTGTCCCCACTTGGTTTGAGAAGAATTTAGCCCCCTGTGACAGCTTCCATGTGAGGTTGCCTGGGTGGGTTTCAGCCCAAGGTGCTGGGGACCTTTGTTGGCTGGAGCAGGGGCACAGAGTTGGAGGACCCTGGACATCCCCGCCCTCCAGGGAGGAGTTTGGTGAAGGCAAACTTGAATTTCTCAGTGTACCACCCTGCCTTGGGTCTGCTTTCAGCTAGGGCAGGGGAGACAGAAGCCCAGGCATTGGGCTCAGGTTCATGGCCAGATTGCCTGTGTTTGCCTCCTGGTTCCAGATAAGGTTCCTCACTCCTACTCTGTAAAACAGGGATGATAATAGCACCTACCTTTGAGATTGTTCTATGGCTTATTGCATGTATGTGATGGACTTACACATTAACTACACAAAGCAAGTCTCATAACTGTTATCATTATTTGCATTATAATTTCTTTTTTTTTTTATTTGCATTATAATTTCATGTCACAGGAGACCCATCCCACCCCAACCCCCTTCTCTGGAATAGTGGGGTGATCAGCTGTGCAGATGGATTCACACATATACCTTTTTAATATGAATATTTTTACATATTTGCTGAATATCTCTTCAGGAGTTTTCAACCTTTTGTGGGTCTGTGGGCCCTTTGGGACTCTGATGATAACTATAGACCTTTTCATATCTGATCTATCCATACCCTTCTGGGTGCACAGGGATAGGTCCCTGAAGCTATGCTTGGACATTGTGGGTGTTGGTGGGCTTCCACAGCTCACAGGGAGCCTGGCCCACGCTAATGGGCACCCAGGGTTACTTGGCCCAGATTCCCGGCTATGCAGATTGTGCACTGCCCAACTCTAAGGCGCGCCATAATGTAGACTACAATTCACAATCCTGGCATTGTACAACATGGAGCCTTGTGAACTTCTGATCCAGACTGTGGTTACCCAACTCTTTCTCAAGGGAATTTAAGATCTGAGATTCTAAGATTAGTCTCTACTGGTGACTTGAACTGAGGATATGCAAATGAAGACCCTTTGGCCCTAGAGAGTAGCTGCTCTTGGTTCTTGAGTACTTTCCAGTTTCTTGTGGGACCATTTAGGTAGGAAAGATCTTGTACAGCTTGAAGCCACAGGACCATGAAGCTCACAGCCTAGCAGAGGGTGGGAGTGGGACTTTATACACACATACACACAAAGGGAGCGAGGGAAAAATAAGGAAACATGAAACATAATGGGGAGGCATGGGAGCCTACAGGAAGGGCACAGGAAGGGAAGGTTTCCTAAGGCAGTGACATCTGGGTCATGAAGATAATTAGGAGATGGCCAGGCGAAGAAGCTGGAAAAATAGTGCAGGGAAAAGGAACAGCCAGTGAGTGAGCAGAGGTGGGGGTCTGGAGGCCTTAGGAACTAAGCAGAGGTCAATTTTCTTCTCCTGAAAGAGCACTGAGGAGGCAGATGGGGCTAGATGGGAAGGGGCTCATGGCCTTGCAAAAGAGTATGGCTTGATTTTAAGGATGGGGAGAAGCCCCTCATTCCATCCATTTTCCCCTGGTGACTCTCATGTTTCACTTCTAGTCTCTGGTCTCATCTCGCCCCATGGCATGAAATGTGAGTACTCCACTCCCAGGAGCTCAGCCTTGAATCACCAGAAGGTACGTCAATCACGGAGCAGTGGACGAAGCAAGGATTTAGACATTAGATAAACCTGGATTCGAACTCTATCCCAGCCACTCACTAGTCATGTAACTTTGGGTGTCAGTAAGATGGGAATAATGACACCTATTTGATCCAGCAAATATTCACAACATTCCTACTACGGACTGTGGGGTCAATAATTACCATTTATTGAGCTGGGACATACTATGTGCCAGGCACTATCGCCAAATCCTTTGTTGTTGCTGTCGTTTTAAAAGATTTTATATATTTATTTGAGAGAGAAATTGAGTGAGAGAGAGAGAGCAAGCGAACACAAGCTGGGGGCGAGAGCAGAGGGAGAGGGAGAAGCAGACTCCCCGCTGAGCAGGGAGTCCAGTGCAGGGCTCGATCTCAGAACCCTGAGAACCCTCATGACCTGAGCTGAAGGCAGACACTTAACCGACTCAGCCACCCAGGGGCCCTGCCAAATCCTTTACATCCATCACATCATTTAACCCATTTCTATAACATTATGAAGGAAATGCCACTGTTCCCCCATTTTATAGATGAGAAACTGAGGCCCACAGAGATTAAGGCATTTACTCATGGTAGATAGCAAAGCCAGGATTCAAACCCAGGCAGTCTGGCTCCAAAGCCTGGATATATAACCTGGCTTCCCACCAAGCCCTAAATAAGGACAAAGAAGTCCATGCTCTCACAGAACTTATATTCTAATGGAGGGAGCAAACAATAAAACATAGACAAACAAGAAAAGCAGCATGTTAAAAGGTGCAAGGGCTAAATAGGAAAAAAAATGGAACAGGGGAAAAAAATAGAGTGATGTAGCATTCAGGGAGAGATAGGTGACTGCACTTTTAAATGAGATGGTCAGGATAAGCATCATTAAGGTGGTTACAGTTGAGCTAAGACTGGAAAAAAGGTGAGGGAGTTGACCATGTGGATGTCTGTGGAAAAAGCATTCTGGGCAGTGGGAACAGCAAGTGCAAAGGTCCTGTGGTGAGTGTGTGCCTAGTACATCTAAGGAACAAGGAAGTCAGTGTGGCTGGAACAGAGGTGGAGAACAAAGGGAAGAGTAAGAGTAGACAAGGTCAGAAGGAGGCAGTATGTAGGGACTTGCAGGCTATGTAGAAACTTGCCTTTTTGTCCGAGTGAAATGAAGAGCCATTAGAGGATTTTTTTTTTGTAAGATATATTTATTTACTTATTTATTTTGAGAGAGAGAGAGCAGGGGAAAGGAAGAGACAGAATCTTAAGCAGACTCGCCGTTGAGCACAGAACCCGATGCAGGGCTCAGTCTTGTGACTCAGATCATGACCTGAGCCGAAATTAAGAGTTGGGCACTTAACTGACTGAGCTCCTCATTAGAGGCTTTCAAGGAGTGAAATTACATGATCTGACAGGATATATTTTTTAAAATTTTTAGAAGATTTTATTTATTTGACACAGAGAGAGGCAGTGAGAGCAGGAATACAAGCAGGGGCAGTGGGAGAGGGAGAAGCAGGCTTCCCACTGAGCAGAGAGCCCGACGAGGGACTCGATCCCAGGACCCTAGGATCATGACCTGGGCGGAAGGCAGATGCTTAATGACTGAGCCACCCAGGTGCCCTCTGACACGATATTTTATTTAAAGGATCATTTGCTTCTCTGTTAAGAGTAGACTATAGCAGAGTAAGGATGGCACCCAAGAGACCAGTTTGAAGGCTCCTGAAACAATCCAGGCAGGAGATGATATGGCTGAAATCAGGCTGGTAGCAGTGCAGTGATGAGGAGTGGTGGGTTTAGGATCTATTTTGGATATAGATGCAAGAGATTTCTCACTGTGGGAAAGGAGCTTTGGGAGGGAAATCTGAAGTTTGGCTTTGGATACGCCAAGTTCAAGATGCCCCATGTGCCCTCCAGGAGCATCAAGGAGGCAGATGGATATAAGGGGCTGAAGTTCAGGAGAGGTTCAGGCTGGAGTTGTAAGTCTGGGACTCATCAGGATCTAAATGGTATTTAAAGCAATGGGGCTAGATGAGATCATCAAAGGACTGAGAACACATAGGAGAGGAAATGACCAAGGACCGGGGTCCTCAGTGTTAAGAAACCAGAAAAAAACAGGAAGAGCTGACATGGGAGGTCAAGAAGAAGCCACCAGTGAGGGAGGCAGAAAATCAGGCAGTATTGTATCAGGCCAGCACTGAGCACCGGCCACTGGGTTCAGCAATGTGGGGGCACCAGTGACCTGAATGCGAGCAGTTGCAGTGGCTAATGGGAGTGAAAGGCCGATCACAGGTAATTTAAGAGAATATTAGAGTTCAGGCCTCTTTCTGGAACTCCTGGTATTGTCCCTGGTGGCTCCACGGCTCACGCTTCTAGGTCTCTCCAAGCTCGTTTTTCACCCTTCCCAGCACTCAATCCCAGCAGCACCCGGGTTCTCCTCTTGACAGATGCAATTTGCTTGGGACCCCAAATCAAGTACAATATTCCAATGACGCCAGTGAGTGATGTCCGAGCAACTGCTCCTGACTCTGTACTACTTGGGGCAAGCAGAAAGGAAGAGAATCTATCTTCAGACGTTCTCTTTAGAAAGTGATGACACTGGAGCCCTTGGGTGGCTCAGTTGGTTGAACGTCCAACTCTTGACTTCAGCTCAGGTCATGATCTTGCAGTAGTGGGATTAAGTCCTGCATCAGGCTCTGCTCTCAGTAGGGAGCCTGCTTCAGATTCTCTCTCCTTCTCCATCTCGCTGTCGGGCTTGCGCGTTCTCTCTCTCAAGTAAATCAACAAAATCTTTAAAAAGAAAATGATGACAATGAAAGAGAGCATTTGCATTAGGTACCCCAAACACTGGGATCCTTATATTTTTCTCCTCTATTCTGCTCCAACGTAAACATAACCTTGGGCGCAACAGGATATTAAACACCTATTGATTACTCAAAGATTTCCCCAAGCCTGGAAACTTAGGGAAATTCTCAGTTTAACTGAGTTGTCCACATAATACTTCAATAAAAGCAAAGGGTTATTTTACTAAAAAGAAAAATATTGGAGGAGCGGAACCGGATACAGTGAAGACAGCAGTGACTTTCAGGGACTCCAGCGGCAAAGGGAAGCGGAGAAATGGGGCAGTAGCTGAAGGGGGAAGAGAGATCAAGAGAATTGCTTCATTACAAAAGCTGTTAGGGCGTGCGTCTGTGCTGATGGGAGCGGATTTTCTGTATCATCTTTATCCCCGCCTTGGCTCATTCTGTCCCCAATGCCCTCAAATCCTTCAGGGCTCAGCTCAGGTGTCCTTTCTTTTCTGAAGTCTCCCCAGCTTCCCTGAGCCCCACATTGAAAGGGTTCTCTTCCCCTCCTCACCCCTCATTCCCATAGCTCCTCTTCAAGGCCAACTACAATTTGCATCTTATGATGATTTGAGTTCAAGTTCCTCGAGAATCTCCCCATATCATGCCAATCTCTGTATCCACACCTTCCCCACTGCTCATTTTCCACTCAGGAATCTGCCTGGAACTGCGTGGTGACTGTTTGTTGAGTGAATAAGTAAATTTCTGGGAGTCAGATTTGTATAGTTGGGCCCAGGGACTTAGAGAAATGGCTCTTTTATACATAGTGTGTCTCAAACTCTTCCCTTGAAATAGCCCTAGTAAAGTTGAATTGTTTCATAGGGTGGTCTGGGGGCATCACTTGAAGCAACTGGAAATTTCCTTGAAGGCACATATTTTCTCTGAAAATTCCCCCAAATTTCATAACTTATGCTGATAGGGTCCCAGGTTTATCTTATTTCCCCCAAAATACTGTAATTTACTTACCATTTGTTATTTAATCCCCCCTATTTGTATTTATTTATTTATCTATCTATCTATCTATTTATTTTGACAGAGAGAGACACAGTCAGAGAGGGAACACAAGCAGGGGGAGTGAGCGAGGGAGAAGCAGGCTTCCTGCAGGGCAGGGAGCCAGATGTGGAACTTGATCCCAGGACCCTGGGATCATGACCTGAGCGGAAGACAGACGCTTTAACGACTAAGCCACGCAGGCGCCCCTTCTCCCAAAGATCTTGAAAGCTTCAGAAGTGGGCCACAAGAGTAACATGTGTTCCTCAGTCTGAGCATTTGATAAAAGATTTGACCTTGAAGTAGTTGCTTCGCAAGCTAGTAAGGAATTTGTTAGTCTGTAAGATATGACGACAGTGTTCTGCCTCTAGTGGGTGGTATGTTTTAATTATAGGAGAGAACACATGGAACATTTATAGCTACTCAATTTGCAAGAAGCAACATTTTCAAGTTAGGTAGCATAGTTTGGTGATAAAACAAAACAAAACAGGCTTCTGAGTCATGCAGACCTGGGCTGGAATCTGGGTTCTATTGCTTGTTCATTCTGATTTTATACTAATTAACCTCTCTAAGCTTTAGTTTTCCCACCTACCACACAGAGATGGCAAGAATAATGTTACCTGCCTCCCTGGGTTGTCGGGGGTACTGAGCAAATTACTGCTTGTATAGCCCTTGGCATTGTGACTGGTACATAGTAAGTGCTCAGTAAATAAACACGTGGGCCAGAGACCCAGATCAGCAAGCAAGTGAGTACAGTGCACAGTGGGAGGTGTTATAGCAGGGCATAGCAGGTCCTGTGGGAATCTCCAAAAGGACGTTGGGGAAGGCTTCCTGAAGCAAGTGACATTGAATTTGGGCAGCTGAAAAGAGGTTGGGGAGTATTACAGGCAGCAGGCGGTATAGCGAGAGGTCTCAGATGATGTCAGGGACAGAGGGTTGGGGTGAGAGATAAGGCTGTAAATGGCAGGAACGACAAGATCGTGCAGGACCAGCTAGCCATGAAAAAAAGTTCATCTTTCACCCAGAGAGCAATGCGGACCATTAGAGAGCTCTAAGCAGGGCAGTATCAGATCAGACATGCAAGACTGGGGGCAGGGAGACCTGTGAGGAGGTGAGAGGTAGCTTGGCCTGGACTGGGGTTGGTCTGGAGAAGGAGAAGGTGGCCAGGTTGGTGAGACATTAGGAGACAGTGATAAGACTTGACCAAGTGGAAGTTGGTGGAAAGAAATGGAGAGGATTACCCTGTGGTGGTACAAGGTGATACCTTTTACCAAGACAGGGACAGAGAAGGAGCCAGGGCCAGGGGCAGGGTACAAGATGGTGAGTTCAGTTTTAGACAACGTAGAGTTTGAGAGGTCTGTCTGTGAGATATGCATGTAAGATACGCACCATCCCATGGGCCACTGGATCTTTAGTAAGCAGAGAGGCAGGCAGAGAGAGAGGAGGAAGGACGCAGCCTGCTAAGCAGAGAGCCCGATGCAGGGCTCGATCCCAGAATCCTGGGATCATGACCTGAGCTGAAGGCAGAGGCTTTAACTCACTGAGCCACCCAGGCACCCGGATACATAGATCTTCAGCCAGGAAAGGGTCAGAGCTGGAGCTAGAGCCTTGGAAGATGTGGTAGGCTCAGTAATGGCCCCCAGAGACATGCAGGTCCTAATCCCTGGAACCTATAAATATTATCTCATATACCAAAAGGAATGTTGCAGTTGTGATTAATGTAAGGATCCTGAGATAGGGAAATTATCGTGGATTATCTGGGCAGATCCTAAACGTAATCACAAAAATGCTTATAAAATGGAGACGGAGGGAGATTTGACCACAGAAATGAAAGCAATATGATATGACACAGAGGCAAGATGCCCTTGAAGATGGAGGAAGTTGACTATAAGCCAAAGAATGTGAGAAATGCAATTCTAGAAGCTGGGAAAGGTAAGGAAATGGATGCCCACCGAGTACCTTCAGAGGGAGTGCAGTCTTGCTGGTGCTTTGATTTCCACACGACGAAACTCATTTCAGACTTCTGACCTCCAGAACTGCAAGAGAATAAATGTGTGTTGTTTGCAGCCACGAAGTTTGCAATAATTTGTTGCAGTCCCGATAGGAAGCTAACACAGAAAACATCCACATTAATGGTGTGAAGGAAGCTGGTGGGGATGGATGAAAGTGTCCAGAAAGCCTGGGCGGAGTGAGAAGAGCGAAAGGTCTAGAAGGGAGCTCCCAATGATTCCAGCATTTAAGATACATGCAGAGAAAGTACATCTGAGAAAGGGCCCCGTGGAGCAGCCAGGGAGGGAGGAAAACCACCAAGGAAAAGAATTCTCTCAAAATTCAAAGGAAAGAGTGTTTCAAGAAGGAGGGAGTGATTAATAGTGCAAAATATTACTAGAGGTCAAGAAAGAAAAGTGCCGGTTGCATTTTAAGAGAGAGATCCTCGTTGACCTTGAAATAACTCTGGAGGGATTCCTGCTGAAAACAGACCCGAGTCAGTTGAAGGGTGACTGAGTTGTATTTCACAGCATATTTGTCCTGTCTCCTCCTGCAGACTGTACACAGTTTTTCAACATTTAATTCTATTACACAAGTAGTATATGCTCCTTACAGAGAAGTTAGGAGATACGGATTCACCAAAAGAAAAAAAAAATGACTCCTAATGTCCTCAGCCGGTGATATCTTAGTGTATTTTTTTTAGTGTTTTTTTTTTTCCCTATGTAAAGTATGTAATAGTCTCAATCACCTTATGGAGTAAAATATTACTAGGCCGGCCACTTTAAGAGGAGAAAATTTAGGTATGGGGGAGCCTGGGTGGCTTAGTTATGATTTTGCCTCAGTCAGGGTTGTGTGATCAGCCACGTTGGGTTCCCCACTGGGCATGGAATGTGCTTAAGATTCTCTCTCCCACTCAAAAAAAAAAAAAAGAGAGAGAGAGAGAGAGAAAGAAAACTTCAAGTTTAGAGAAGCAAGCAATTTGCTCAGCCGCACACAGCTGGTCAACAGCAGCAATCACAATTGGAACTCAGATCTATGAAATTCCAAAGCCAATATTCTTCATCGCATTTATTTTTTATTTTATTTTTTCCCTGATTTATTTTTTTAAAATTAATTAATTAATTTAAAAAAACCTGAATAAATCCTTCCCATAGGACTTCAGGCTCCAGAACAAAACCCAAGTGGATTTCTACACTTGATCTTAGCCAAAAGGCCAACCCAAGTGGATTTCTATCCTGAACCCCATTCCTCATCCGCCCAAGGAAATAGGTGGTTTCCAAGAGATGAGGGTTAACAGTGGGGAAGAGTGGCAGTCTTCAGCCCAGTACGGACAGTGAGCAGGGTTGAGGAGTGAAAGGCATGATACTGAGCCCAGGAAGAATGAGGGCGCGGTGAGAGGGTCCGCAAAGGGCAAACGGATTGCTCAGAGCTTATTCGTTACGCGCACGTGTTAGGTTCTTTCCTCGAAACTTCACAGTTTAGTGGGCATCGGACTTCTCACGTCGCAGAGAAGGAAACTGAGGTTCCAGGAAGGCATGTACCCGCCTTCAGATCACACAGCTACCCAAGGGCAACGAGCCACACAGACCCCGCGGCGAACCAAGGGGCGGGTGGGCGGCTCCGGGGGAGCGCAGAGCGGAGGCCAAGAGCTGGGCGTGCGGCGCAAGGGAGTGGTGCAGTTGGGAGCGGAGAGGGGGGCCCAGACCAGGTGGGCTTGGTGGAGAGATGGGGGCCGGAGTCGGGATGAGGCCGAAGGGGCAAAGTCACGAGGGCTGGGAACGAATCCATAACAGAAGACACAGGGCGCAGGCAGGAGGGACGCGGAGGTGGGCGCCCGCGCAGCGGGAGGGTAGCAAACTTGGGAGGCCCAGGAGAGGGCCGAAAGGGGGCGTGGCCGTGGAGGGCCCGAGAGGGAGAAGTGGCAGAGAAGCTCGCAGGCAGGCCGGGGCGGCGCAGTCGGGACCGAGCTCTCTGGGGCTGGGCGGGCTGGGAACCCGGCAGGGGAGCCCGGCGTTGGGCCGAGGGCGGGGCGGGGAGTCCCGGGCAAAGCTCTCAGGGCCTGGGAGGCCTGGGGGCGGAGCGGAGGAGCCCGGTGAGGTCTCGAGCTCCGGGGCTCCGAGTCCCCGTGGCCGGGTGGGGCAGTGATGCAGGGGCGGAGCTCTGAAGGGATGGGCGGCCTGGGGACGGGGCCGAGGAGCCCGGTGAGGGGCGGAGCTCCCGGGTTCGGAGGCTTGGTGGCCCGGCGGAGGAGCCCGATAGGGAGCCGGGGGCGGGGCAGTCAGTCAGGGGCGGAGCTCTCAGGCTGGGAGGTCTGGGGGTGGGGCTGTGGAGCTCGGCGAGGGGCCTGGGCCCGGCAGTCCAGCCTAAGAGGGGGGTGGGCGGGGGGAGGCTGGAAGGCCGGGGGCGGGGCCTAAAGGCCGGCGGGGTGGGGAAGCTCTAGGCTCCCCGGACGCGAGGGATCGCGGCTGTGCAGGGCGAGGGCAGTCGAGGGCGGGGCGGCGCGGAGGGGGCGGGGCGTGCGGAGGCCCCGACGGCGCTCGCGGTGGGCTGTGAGGCCAGCCCAGTTCCGTGCAGCGAGCGCCCCCCGCGCCCCGCTCCGTCAGTCCCGGCGCCCCCGCCCCGCGCCCGCCATGCCCGAGCAGCTCAGCGTCGCCGAGTTCCTGGCCGTCACCGCGGAGGACCTCAGCTCCCCGGCCGGGGCCAATGCCTTTGCCGCCAAGATGCCCCGGTGCCGGGGGGCGGCACTGGCGCGGGAGGAGGTGAGGGGGCCGAGGCGGGAGGGGTCGGGGGTCCCGGCAGGGCCTCGCTTTGACCTTCACGGGCGTGACCGTGATGGCTTTTACCGCGCCCCAGAAACCTGACCCCTCTCTAGATCTTTGAGAACCGAGTGCATCTCAAACATCGGCGACCTCACTGTCGAGTCCGGAGGGGGACTCCGAGGGACTTTTTGTGCGGCGGTGGGGGGGATGGGGGCTTGAGGTCATCTCGATGACAGGCTTTACAGGTCGGGGTCATAACCCCAGTGCTCGTGTTGATCTGCCCCGTCGCATGCATGTTTGTTCAGCGCCTCACTGCATCTCTTTGGGTTTTCTTCGGAGCCCCACGAGTTTGCTCCCCAAGTCACTCCCCTCCTGGAAAACAGGCCTTTTGCCTCAGTCTGAACTTAACTTCTCCGCAGCTTCAGGGAGGCCCCCTCCCCCTGGCTGCGGGTTCTGAGATTTGGCCGGCGCTTGTGGAATGAATGCGAATGAGAAGGCGCCAGGAGCCGGGGTTCACCTTGGCCAGGCTCTTGGCAAGTTTGTAGTCTCCCCTCCCCTCCCCTTTTCCCTTTGTCTTTCCCAGCAACGCGTCCCAGGCCTTTTCTTTCGCCCTTGCAGGCTGCCCCACCCCATTCCCGTCTGCACTGGAGTTCATTCTTACCCCCCACCCAAACGGACCTGCTGCACGCGGCGGGGGGGGGGGGGGGGCTCCTCTGCCCGGACTGTTCTAGGGCAAACACCCTGCGGCTTAGGGTCAAGGGAGGATAATGGGGTTGTGCACCTCCCTTTCAGAGGATGCCCCGAATTGGGTGGCATTTTTTACTTCAGCAGGAGCTCTCATCTCCAGCCTTCACCATGAGAGTCTTGAGCGCCCACTGTGTGGCAAATAAAAAGCTCAATAGTTCGGAAGACCCTGGGCCAGTGTCTTGAGGAGTATCTCCTTCTCCCCCTCTCCCTGGCAGGCTGAACCCCCATTCCAGAGTCTGTGCATCTCTCTGTAGGGGTGTTAGAGGAGTGTGGGAAGAGCATTGACTTTGCGAGAGGCAGAGCTGTGTTCAAATTCTGGCCTTGCAGTCTGCCAGCTGTGTGAGCTTGGGTGTATGACCTGAGCTGTTTGAGCCTCACATTTGGGATCTATAAAATGGGATAATAATGTTTACCTCACAGGGCTATGGTATTATATGAGTCAGTGTGAGTAAAGCATGCATCTTTATAAATGGAATGATTATCAGGTTGATTGATGGACCTTTTTAGACAGTGACCGGTTCTCTTTTGTTTGTCCTCATTTCTCTCACAGAGACTAGCCTAGTACGTTGCACATAGTAGGGTTACAGGCTTTCATTAAAATAAGAAGCAGCCGTGGCACCTGAATGGCTTAGCGGGTTAAAGCTTCTGCCTTCAGCTCAGGTCATGATCTCAGGGTCCTGGGATCGAGCCCCGCATCAGGCTCTCTGCTCAGCGGCTTCCTCCTCTCTCCCTCTCTGTCTGCCTCTCTGCCTACTTGTGATCTCTGTCTGTCAAATAAATAAATAAAATCTTTAAAAAAAAAAAAGAAGAAGAAGAAGAAGAAGCAGCAGCAGCAGCCAATGACCTTTCAGCCTCTTTCCTCAGGCAGAACCAGTAACTTGAAGTCCCCGCACTATGAATGTGGATTCTGTGTTTCTGGGAGGTTCACGGGGCAACAGTCGTCCTGATGGGAGAGTGCTGCCAGAGGTTCACCTTCATGGCTTCACATTCCTTGACCTGGAAGAGTTCAGTGCCACTGGCATCGTTAGGGCTTTCACAGTTCACCCTCCTCTCTGGGTTGTTCATTAAAATGTTAAATCAGATCAGGAGCCGGAGAAGGGACTGTACTATGAACCTTTCTCCAGGGACAGAAATGCCCATTTATCCTGTGCATCTGGCCTTGCCTAGGTTGGTGTGTGTTAGTACTTGTGTGTGCTGGGGAATGAGCGCGGGTGGGAGGGAGTATGGGTGGGGGGCGCCCCTTGGAACGCGTCTGGAGGCTGTCGTAGACTCCGGTCAGGACTCAGCTTTGCCCCAGTTCAGGCCAGACAAAAATCCAGCCTCGTTTGCCTTTAGGACTTTGGTTTGGTCCGTGTGACGGTTTGTTTTCACAGCAGAAAGCCTGTGGCACCCAAACACAGCTTTCCTCTTCAGTGTTTTAGTGTCCGAATAGTTAGCTTCTGACCTTTGGATTGGACTTTCCTGAGGTTTCCTGTTTGATTTTGCATTCATGTTTATATTTACATGCAGTTTGATGCAGGCATCCACCCACTCCCCTTCCCCCCAGCTTCCCCCCCCCCCGCCCCCGCTCCACCGTACCCCCATTCTGGGCATGTCTAACCCACCCCCTGGCTTGAGGTTCCATTTGGCTGAATTAAAATGCAACAGGTTCTTAAAGCACACCTTCCAGTCCCCTATGGCTTCCCCGGGAGTTATAGAGACACTGTCTGGGACTTGCAGGACTCTTTAGGTCCTCTAGGAAGGACCCTTGGCAGGCCACTGAACTGGAATGTCAGCATTGAGCAGCCATTTAAGATAGAGGTCACCTAGGAACTCTCATCTAAGTTGTGAAACTGATGTCCAGAAAGAACAAGAGACTTGTCCGAGCTCCTTCCTCCGGGTAGTAGAAGAATTGACATTGCCACCCAAATATTCTAATCCCTGGTCCTATTCTGTTTCCTTCCAAAGTCCAAATGCCTGTTTTCCCTACGTAACTTCTCTGAACCTTAATTATTCTACCCTTAAAATGGGTCTAATAATCCTTCCTTGCTTTCCTCTCTAGGTTGTTAAAGCTTTGTTTGTTTGTTTTTTTAAGATTTTTATTTATGTATTTGACCGAGAGAGACACAGTGAGAGAGAGAACACGGGGTGGGTGGGGGGGAGGGAGAAGCAGGCGTCCTGCTGAACAGGGCGCCTAATGCGGGGCTCGATCCCAGGACCCTGGATCATGACCTGAGCTGAAGGCAGACGCTTAACGACTGAGCTACCCAGGCATCCTAAAGTTTTTTGTTTTTAATTGTGAAACACTGTACAAATGTGAGGGAATATTAAGACAAATAAATCATTCTGTCAACCACCTCTTTCCTGTTCTGGGCCCCTTTACAGTCATCATCTTACTAGTCATCACAAGAACACAGGTGAAAATGGACCCAAGAAGGTTAAGGCAGTCACCTAGTTGACTGCCTTAGTCACCACTATCACATAGTGGCTGTGTCTGACTCTAAGTATATTCTTTATCCAGTTCTCCATGCCATCTCTGGGCCAGGCACCAAGGACATAGAGATGCTACTCTGGTTTGATGGCTGGTTGGGAGATGTGCCTGCCTTAGGGAGACGAATAGGAATCCCAGGAGTCTGTCCTGAGTGCCTAGAAAGAAGTACAGAAGGAGGGGCACCTGGGTGGCTCAGCAGGTTAAGCCACTGCCTTTGGCTCAGGTCATGAACTCGGAGTCCTGGGATTGAGCCCCGCATCGGGCTCTCTGCTCAGCAGGGAGCCTGCTTCTTCCTCTCTCTCTGCCTGCCTCTCTGCCTGCTTGTGATCTCTCTCAATAAATCTCTCTCAAATAAATAAATAAAATCTTAAAAAAAAAAAAAAAGAAGTACAGGAGGATGCCATAAGAGGTCAGTGGGGTCGGGGGGAGAGAACAGTGAGGATTGGTGCAGTCATTGAGAGCTTCCTGGAAGAGGTGACTTCCAGATGGGTCTTGCGAAATGGAGGAACTCCTTCATTCAGTGGAGAGGGTACGTGAGTGAATTTGGAGATGCGGGAAGAGAGCATATACAAGGACCAAGTAAACTATTTTGACCGGTGCTAGGAATTCATGCAGTATTGTGTATCTCAAACTACTACTGAGTGTGTATCTCCTGCTAAGGTATTAGATAAAAGCAGTCTTCCACAAAGAGGAGATCTTCGAAGGCTTGCTTCTCATATATTTATTTGAAGGTCAATGAAGTTTTAATTGCACAAAGGACATGATAATTTTTTATTAAGTTTTAAATTTTAATTCCTAGATAGTTAACATGTAGTGGTATAAGGACATAATCATTTATAATTAAAACATATAAAGACATAACAGAAAAGGCAGAATTCACCTCTGATCATGCTTCACAATCCTTATACTCTCCCTGGAGGTATTTGCTGTGGAAATGTGTGTGTTTCCCAACATATGACCTCAAAGAAAATACATTATCGCAAGGGGGTGGTAATTAGGAGGAATGCTTACCTCGATTAGTATCATGTTCTATATCACATAGTTGACGTTTTATTGGAGTCAGATTTGTCTTGTCCTTTGTGACTTTGCTTTTTTTTTAATCTTGTTTTAGAAGGAACTTTGTTGCTAATACTCTTGTGACTTCTATATTCTGCTCTATTGTGTCTTTATTTGTTTTACAAAAAATAATAAAAATTATGTAATCTTTGAGGTTGTTTGCAAGAAACATAAGCCCTCTCGAGCTGCTGATGTTGAAGGGAAACTTGTTTTAGGGAATTAGAGGTGCCTCAGGGGACTGAAGCGTGGTTAAGTAATAGTAGACCGCATCAGGGCCTCACTTGAGGCTGGGAAGTCATCAGAAACAAAGGGAACTGCTTCATCATTCTGGCTGCCCTGCCTCTGCTTCTTTCTGCACATCTGCTCACTTGTCATCACACAGGTCCCAGAAGGTATCACATAGTCTTCTGGGGAAGAAGGCGGCTTCAGCCCCATATCCCCGTGACCTCACGTGTCTGAAGGTAACCACGCTGGCCTTGTGTCCCACTTCCTGGTTCCTGGTGGAGAGGTTGATGGCCTGGCTCGGCTTCTGGATTGGTTCTAGAAAATGGGGTTTCCACCCCTGGTTTCACGTGGCTACAGAGACCTGTGCTGTGGGAGGGAACACTTCCCAGAGAAGAGGGGCAGAGCTTGGAAAGTCCCCACCCCTCCTATGCACAATCTAGGATCCAGGGAGAGGCACAGTTCTCATCCTGTTTTCTGCCTACTTGGCTATCCAGGTGTTAGGTGGACCCCAGTTTCAAAAGCTCAGGTTTAGTGGAATTAAAAAGATGGAGAGCTAGGGGTGTCTGGGTGGCTCAGTTGGTTGGGCCACCAGCTCTTGATCTCAGGTTGGATCTTGATCTCAGTGTTGTGAGTTCAGGCCGTGAGTTGGGATCTGTGTTGGGCGTGGAGCCTATTTAAAAAAAAAAAAGATGGAGAACTAGAGGGTGTAGCATGACTTGGAAGGCCATGACTGCCAATTTGTCACTTGGGCTTTTTGCTGGACACGGGGGACCAGTGAACCCAATCATGTTGTCCAAGGAATGGATGAAGCCAGTTCTGCTAAGGGACACAGCAGCCAGCATAAGGCCTTTGGGACTGCTTGGTGCCAGGGCCTGTGTTATGCACTGGGTGGACACATTGCTTATTAAAAGAAATAGAGGCCTTGCTCCATTGCGCTTTCAAATCTTCTGGGGAAGACGGCTAGTAAACAGATTAACAAAGTAGGTAATTGCATGTTGTGATGAATGGCATGAAGGCTCATCCTCCTGGTCAAGGCCTTCCTTGGAGCTTGGTCCTGGGCCCTCATTTCTTTGCGTGCTAGCCCCTCCCCGGGCAATCTCCTCCACACCCTCAGCTTCGGTCCTCTCTCATCTTTAAGCGACTCACTCACGCATTGGTATATCCAGCCCAGACCCTCATGTTCAACTGCTTGCTTGGCCATTTCACTTAGACATCTCAATGTGTCCAAAACCACACTTGTGACTTCCTACACAGGCTGGCCTTTCCAGGATCCCCTTATCCAGGAGTGGTACCTCCCTCTGTACTGTCACACCAGCCAGAAACCTTGTACCTCCACATGCATCCTGCATCATCAAGGGTCACCAGTTCTGTAAACATCTCCGCAGCCTACCCACTTCTCTACATCCCAACCCTGTCCAGACCACCATCGCCTCTCCCCTGGTGCTCCTAACTTGTTTCTCTGCTTTTATTCTAGCCCAGTTCTCCCTAATAGCACTGCATGTCTCTCCTTTGTGGCACACATCAGAGATATATTTTGTATTTATTTATATAATGATGTTATTAAAATCTGATTACTCACTAGATTTTGAGGTCCATGAGAATAGAATCTAATCTCACCACTGTACCCCTGGTATTTACCATAACACCATTGTGGGTGCTCAGAAAATATTGGTTGGATCATGAATAAATGAAAGAGGAAATCTAAAAAGGAGCATACTAGAGAATAGTGGTGTGAGGGTGTTCCAGATCGGGGGAACAGCTTAAGCAAAGGCCCTGAGGCAGTAAAGAACCTAAAGCATCTCTGAGACTGAAAGGAGGCCAGAGGGACAGCAGCATAGTGATGAGGTGTTGGAAGACCAAGACAGGGTGAGTTTGGGAAAGCAGGCAGGGGCTTGATCACATTCAAGCTTGTAGGCCCTGGCAGCAGGTTTGGATTTTATCTTTTTTGTAAGCAAGCAGCATGATCCAGTTACCGTTCGAGAAAGATTCTATCAGCTGCCTTGTGGAGATGAGATCAGAGGGAGCAGGAGAAAACCCAAGTATGCTGTTACAGCTGTTCATGGAAGAGAATGATGGAAGTGTGACTAGGGCCGTGATTGGTGGAGGAGAGAAGTGGACAGATTCTAGAAGTATTTTGTAAGTAGTAACTAACATCAAGACTTGTTGACGGAGTGCATGTAGGGGAGTGGTCAAGAAAGGCTCCCAGATTCCTAAGGAAGAATGCCATTTACCCTTTTCTAAGAAGGAGAAATCTGGGGGAGAGACAGGTTTGGGAGAGAGTCAGGAATCCTGTTTGTATGACCTTATAGGTCTTTGAGATACCCAAGTGGAGAGGTCAAGAAGGCGTTTGGGTATATGAGTTTATTTCAAATATATGAGTCTAGAGATGAAAGGAGGGAAGGAGAGTAGTCAGAGTTGAGATAGCGGGTTTTTGAACTTGTATCTGTGTAAGAATCACCTGCTGGCTTTCTCAGAGAGTCTAACTCAGTAGCTGTGTCATTCTGAGGCCTCTTATTGCAAGCGATAGAAACCAACCTGAGCTGCTTCACACAAAAAAGCAGTTCACGGAAAGGGAATATTCAGTAGGTCACACAGTTTCTGGGAAGCTGGAGAGCTGGGGTGAGGTGGCAGCCAGGATCTGAGCCAAAATCACTCCGCTGAGCCAGTTTGGCGAGGACGCCGCTAAATGCCATAGCTCGTTGCTGCCACTGTCCTTGGAGACAGGGCTCCTTCGTGGCTCTTGCCGACGGCAGGAGGACAGATCTTACCTCTCTGCTCCTGACTCGGAGTCTGCAGCGAGCGCCTGCTCCGCCGAGCCCAGCTCGCACCTGGACCCTAGCTGCAAGGGAGTCCGGAACAGCAAGAATTTGGACTTCACAGTTTTTGCCAGAGGCAAGCTCTGCCAGGACTTGCACTGCAAGTAGTTTCGTAGATGAAAGAAGGAGACTCACAAGCT
This sequence comes from Neogale vison, assembly GCF_020171115.1. Classification (NCBI taxonomy): domain Eukaryota; kingdom Metazoa; phylum Chordata; class Mammalia; order Carnivora; family Mustelidae; genus Neogale; species Neogale vison. The sequence goes on along the minus strand of NC_058092.1, from coordinate 17,292,273 downwards.
GACCGGCGAAAAGTGGCAAGTGTCCCTGGCCGGTTTGCTGGCGGGCAGGAGGGTGTCTGAGAATCTGCATTTTGATCAGCGTCCCAGGAGATGCTCTTGCAGGCGGTCCATGGACCACACGGGCTTACATCGCATTAGCTGGTGTTTAAAGCTGAAGGAATGGATGAGATCCCCCAGGGAGAGGAAGGAAGAGGGCCCTGGGTCCAAGCTCTGGGGAGCTCCAGGGCCAAGAAGTTGGGAAGGAAAAGAGTAGTTAATGAAGGAGATTGAGAAGGAGCTGCCAGTGGGGAAGGAGGAAACTCAAGAGGGTGCAGAGCCCCAGAAAACTGGAGAGGAATGTTCCGAGGAGGGAGCCATGCTCAGCTCAGTCAGATGCTGCCTAGATGTCCAGAGGCAAAATAAGAAAATGGCAGACACAACGCCTGAGCATGGTAACATAGAAGTCGATGAACAGGTTAGGAGCCAGGCCAGTGCTGGCTTCCCCTCTGTACTGGCCTGGACTGATTCAGGGCATGGGCTGATGAGAAGTTCTCTGGAGATGGGGAGCTGAGATGGGATGATGGCTGGGGACCCGCGCCAAGAGGGTTTTCCAGGATGGGCTTAGAACATAGTCCCCCCTGAACCCATCCTCTTCCCGTACCTACCTCCGGACAAGGGCAGAGGGTCTTCCCGGAGTGTCTGCCTTAGGCTCAGTCTCCCCCTCTCTCTAAAAATTTCAGTCTTCAGTGTTCACTTCCTTGCCTCATGTTCAGCTGTTTTGGGCCACTGAGGTGACACAAGCAGGTCTGAGGACAGGAACTGGAATTGCAGGGCATGGCAAAAGGAAGATGCTTTCCCTGAAGGCCGTTTGGTAGTCTAGTCCTTAGACAGATGTTGTTGCTAGAAGATCTTTTTCTTTTCTTTTCTTTTCTTTTTTTTTCAAGATTTTTATTTATTTGAGAGAGAGAGGGAGTGAGCAGGGGGAGGACAGAGGGAGAGGGAATCTCAAGCAGACTCCCCACTGAGCATGGAACCCAATGCGAGGCTTGATCTCCGGACCCTGAGATCATGCCCTGAGCTGAAACCAAGAGCCAGATGCTCAACCAACTGAACCACCTAGGCACACTGCTAGAAGATTCTTTCAGTGGGCCTAGTGCTTGGGTCCAGAGCACATGAGGCACTGAGGTCTGTGGAGGAATAGTGAGTTCCCCAGGTGCTGGGGCAGAGCCCTGGGAACCCTCTGTCCTGGGAACATTGTAGGGACTGGGCCTCACTGGGGTCAGAGTGGGCCTCACTGTGGAGCGTACTGGAGGCTGACCTGGGAACAGCTGCTAAAGGTTCTCCAACTCAGATGGCTTTGACCTTGACTGAGCTTTTAAGAACTTCAGTTGCCATGGGCTCTACCTGGACCCACTTTATGAGAATCTCCCAGGGGTGAAGCCTGGTCAAGAAGGAGTTCAGAAGTTCCCCAGGCGACTAATGAGCAGTGGGGGTGAAGATGATTCTGGTAAGCCCTGGCATGCCCTGTAAGGTTGGGAAGGTAGGTTCTGATGGCATGGAGACCATCGGACAAGGCCCTGTCTGGAAAGGAGAAGGACTTAGGCCCATGGAAAGCTGATCGACAACCCACAGCATACAGGGATAAGGCTGAGCTCTATGCAGAGAGTCCGGGGACTGACGTCAGACAAACCTGGGTTTGAATTCCCTTTGGCTGTGTGACCTCAGGCAGATGACTTCACCTTTCCGAATCTCAGTTTCCCCATCTGTAAATCACAGCCAATGATAACACTGTCACGGGGTTGTTCAAGGGGATCACAGATAAAGCACTGGCATATCCCTGGCACATGGCAGATGCTTAACTTTTTAAAAAAATATTTTATTTATTTATTTGACAGAGAGAGAGAGAGATCACAAGTAGGCAGAGAGAGAGGGGGAAGCAGTCTCCCCACTGAGCAGAGAGCCCGATGTAGAGCTCGATCCCAGGACCCTGAGCTCATGACCTGAGCTAAAGGCAGAGGCTTAACTCACGGAGCCACCCAGGTGCCCTGATACTTAACTTTTTTAGAAGTCCCTTTTACTAAAAGCACAATTACCCCCTGTACATAGGATAGCTAAAGAGATCAGGAGCCACACAGGGAAAATGAGATCATTGCAACAGGGCTTATGAGTGAGCGCTAAAATTGTCTGGGACGTCCTAGCACCAGAGCCAAAAGAGGACTCTTGTGTCCCCTCCGGGTGTCCAGGAGTGAAGAGCCCAGCCCAGTCCTGGACAAGGCAGGTTCTTCCCTCAGCTCTGCCCTTTGCTGCCTCTCAACCGTTCATTTCTTCAGCAAACGTTTACTGAGACTGACTGCACGTCCCCTCCCCTGGGTTGCTTTTAGGAGGATTTCTTAAAATTGGGATAAAATTCACCATTTTAACCATTTTAAAGCATGCTGGTCAGTGGTCCTTATTCACGGTGCTGTACAAACACCACCTCTTACTCCAGAACATCTCCTCACCCCCCAAAAAAAATACCGTGTTCCTTAGAGTCACTCCCCGCTACCCCTCCCTGAGTCCCTAGCCACTCTCTGTCCCTCTGGATTGGCCTGTTCTGAATATTTCATATCCGTGGAATCCTCCAATATGTAGCCTTTTGGGTCTGGCTTCTTCTCGTTAGTGTCATGTTCTCATGGTTCTCCCATGTCATCTGGGTTGCTTTAAAAGCAGTAAAAATAGGAACGGCAAACACAGCAGGCAGTGCTGTGCGCACTTCCTGAATCCAATCCCTGTAATCCCCATAAGGAGGCGAAGGCACAGAGAGATGAGCAGCTCAGTAAACAGGATTGCCAGAAAACGTCCAGGATTCCCATGTGATATCTGGGATATACTTATCCTAAAAAATTAATTCATTGATGATCTGAAATTCTAATGTAACTGCATGTCCTGTGTTTATGTTTGCAAAATCTGGCAACTCTACTAGCATAAGTGGCAAAGCCAGGGTTTGGACTTGGCAGTTCAAAGCCCTTGGGAGGGCCTGACCTTTCACCCCATGGGTCATGCCTGACATGATTTAGCAGGTCTTAAGTGAGGCTCTGGTACGCTCACTTTTTGAAGTGCTCCAGGTGATTCCCCTGGCAGCCTGGGAGTGTGGGGCCGAGTTCGCTGGGCAGGAGAGCTAGGCTGCTACCCTCCCTGTATGCAGGGCGCTGGGCTATAGGCTGAAAGGCCTGACTGCATTCAGTCCTATGAGGTAGATGCTGTTATTATCCCATTTGACAGATGGAGAAATGGAGGCACTGAGAAACTAAGTCAACCTGCTCCAGGTCACGTCATTGACCGTGATTTACAGATGGGGAAACTGAGATTCGGAAAGGTGAAGTCATCTGCCTGAGGTCACACAGCCAAACGGAATTCAAGACTATTGGAAAGAGAATTTGGACCTCAGAACAGTGTGATGTGAAAGCTGGAGTCCTGACCTCCTGCTGCTTTTTCTGTGTTCCCATAGGGCCTTGCCAACATTCATCCATTCATTCACAAATGTTTGTGGCTACTCCCGTAGCCCTGTGCTGGGGGCTGTGAATGCAAAGCCAAATGAGACAGTCTTCAGCCCCAGAGGGAAGTCAGACATGTGGTACGTAAGGGCCATGAAGGCCCGGATAAAAGACATAAAGGCAGGAGGAATGGGTTCTGGAGGAGTAAGTTCTGTTGAGGCAGGGAGGGAGTAACCTAAGCAGAGTCTGGGAAGACTAAGCGTCTAGGGCGGAATGGGGGAGGGCCTGTCCAGGCAGCGGGGTGAGCGTGAGCAAAGGCTTGGTGGCTGGCAACAGCCTGGCGTGTTGAGGAAATTGCAGAGCTGGGTAGGACTGACATTTATGGGATCCGTGATGGATATCCCGTTGGGTGCAGGGAAGGGACTCATCCAGGCCAATAAGGGAGCCAGAGAATGGGAGGCGGGGGGCTCTTGGCTCCTCTATTCAGGGAGGGCAGGCCAGGCTGTCTGCAGAGCTGGGTGGAATTCAGGGCTTGGGGCCAGGATTCAGCTGGGAATCCAAGGCGATCGGTCCGGCAGAGTTCTCTCTCTCTTAGCTCATCACTGCCTAGCAGTCTCCCGAGAAAAATCCCAGCCAGGAAACTTGGGGTTTACAGAGGGCTCAGCTTACGTTGAGGGTGCGGCTCCCTTCCTGCAACCCTTCTTCCTCCCCGCTTCCCACCACCCTGCAAGGGGCAGCTGGCGAGGCCTAGCAGCTTCCCTGGCCGGGGAGACAGATGCAGGGGCCCAACCGAGGGGGCCCCCGGCCAGTCACGGGCTCCAGCCGCGCAGGAAGGAAAACAGCGAGAGGCTGAGGGACCCTGAAATAATAAATGTCAGAGCTGGCAGGAGCCTTCCGATCCCGCCCAGCCCCTTCGTTCCAGACTCCAGATGGGAGCCGAGGAGTCAGTCTGGGAGGGAAGGAGACTGCTCGAGGTCACAGCAGGGGTGGGGGTAGAGCTGGGCCCCTGGTCCTGGCTCCCAGGCTCTGCGGTTTAGCTAGGACAGAGGCTACAGGCAGGCAAGGAGAGAGGAACTGGAAAGAGCCCTGCCCTGCTCCCTGGCACCTCCTTCTGACTCCCCCAGCCTGGACTCTTGGGTTCTGGGGGGTGGGGGCTTTGCCCACCCAGATGAAAACCAGTTGGAGATGTGTTCTCGCTGGTGCCTGAGGTTCGAGCAGCCTTGTGGGATATGATTAACAGGACTCGGGGTCCCAGAGCATCCCCTAGAAGGGGAATTAGCTCTCATGTCCCTCAACTCTAAGGTGTACAGATGAGAAAACTGAGGCACAGAAGGGCAGCACGTGCTCAGGGAGACCCAGAGGGGCTAGTGGCTGAGGCAGGCCTAAAATTCAGTCCCTTTCCCCTCCCTCAGAATGTCACTGCATTACCTCTCAAGCTGCCTGACATCCACCATTAGAAAAAATACGGTCTCATTTAATGTTCACAGTCGTGCTGACAGAGCTAACAGGCTCGGCCAGGTGGGATCTCGCTCATGGTTTGCTATAGCATGATAATGCGAGAAGGCTCTGGAAACTACGGGCTCTACCCTTCCTAGAGCTGCCTGTGGCACCTGAGCCAGTTGCCTCATCTATCCCAGCCTCAGTTTCCTCATCTGTAAAATGGGAAGGATAAGAACTACCTCGCAGGGCCACTGGGAAGAACAAATGAGGGAAGCATCAAGTGTCTGGCCCAAAGTGGTCCCTCAGTGGGAAGGGGGGATGGTTGGATTCACGTTAGTAAGTAGACTCATTCTGGGACTTTGGAGTCTGAGTCCTTCCTGTCGTGTGTGATCGGCTTTGGGTCGGGCCAGGCTGTGTTCCCCTTCACCCTGTCAAGCCTGGTGGATGCGTCTGCGCCCCTTTTTCCCTCTTGGACATGGGTCTGCAGCCAAGCCCTGGAGCTGATCTTTCTACCATCGGAATTTACCACGTCACTGCTCTCTTGTCCAGAGCCCTGTGGGTGCCCCCCGTCAGCTGTGGGGTAAAACCTAAGGGTTTGGTTAAAAGAGCCTGACACCCTGGGTCTAAGTCTAAGTTCCACCACCTACCAGTTGTATGAGCCTGGGCAAATGCCAAAACTTCCCTGGGCCTCAGTTTCCTCATCTGTAAAACCTCCTGGGGTCACTGACAGGATTCCATGAAATGGGACAAAGCATGTCACCTGGGGTAGAGTGCAACTCTTGACCCTGGTTGTGTGAGTTTGAGCCCCATGTTGGGGGTAGAGATGACTTAATAAATAAAAGTGAAAAAAAAAAAAAAGTATGTCACATGCTCGCTGCACAGCCTGGCATACAATAGTGCTAGAAGCATCTGCTCAGCTCTCACTGTGACCCTGGTCTCCCAGGGGGTCATTCTGGGCCCTTTTGGTCCTGAGGCCTCATGTTTGCTGCCCCGCCCCTGGCGACGCGCTGCTCCAGAAAGCTCCTGGCTGGTCCCCAGATGTGGGAAGCGTTCTTACTTAGGGACTCTGCCAGGCACCTCTCCTCTCTTAAAGTCGTCTTCCACTGTCTCACTTTGCTCCACTAATGTCTCCTTGTTTTTCAGGGCCCTGAAGAAGCATCACTTCATCTCAGCGTGGGGTGGGTACCTCTTTGTCTGTGTCCCCACACAGGCTTCTCTCCTGCTCTGTGCTCCCCAAGGAGCTATCTGAGACCGTGCCCTATCTCCCACACTGGGCACCGTGAGGGCAGGGCCCAAGCAGACATCCCTCTCTCCCCAGCATCCATGCAGGGGCTTAGGGACAGCTAGTATGTGTGATGCTCAGTATGTGTGAATGAGCTCCTACTCTGTGCTGGTGATTGGCTAGAGACCTTACCCTAGCTCCTCCCTCTGTCTCATGGGGTGGAAAGGGGCAGGTTTGCAAATCTGAACTTCCCCAGCACACACATCCCTGAGGGTGTGGAGTTGAGCTCGCATTGCCCTGGAGATGGGATGCTGGAAATACTTCTCAGTCCCACCCTTTCCCTTCCTTGCTGGCCACCCACGAAGGGCCCAGTGGGGTTCCCTGCCTGGCTCTGGATCTGGTGGTTAGACAGGTGGACGAGAAAAAGCAAACTTTAGAGCCTCACATGAGCAGGACAGCTCACGTTTGTATGGGCTACAAACTTCCCCAGTCTAACAGGATTTAATTCTCAATGGGGGGGTGACTGGAGCATCGGTGACTGTCGTTCCCGTTTTGCAGGTAGAGAGCCAATGGCTGAGAGACCCTTGCTCAGGGTCTCCGAGCTAGTGAGAAATTGGGTCTAGAATAGACCTGCCTCCACATCCTGTGCTCTTTCCACCACGTGCCCTTTTATAATCAGGCCGCAGAGCATGGAACCTGCCTCTAGCCAGCAGGTCAGCCTTTACCCCTTCCTGCCTGATCCCTTGCCTTCCATTGGCCCTGCGCCCTAGGCCCCTCCCTCAGGCCAGCTTCTCCAAACCCACTCTTCCGTCCCGTTCCCCTTGTGGAAAGCTTTGTCCAGACAGCTATCCACTGAAAAGAATCAGTTCGAACGTACTAAGGTGTCAAGGGCTCGTTGCAGTAACTTAGTGCAGTGGTTCCCTACCTTTCTGAATATATGAATCCCTGGATGGGGCGCCTGGGTGGCTCAGTCAGTTGAACGTCCAACTCTTTTTTTTTTTTTTTTAAAGATTTTATTTATTTATTTATTTGTTTATTTATTTTTTAAGATTTTATTTATTTATTTGACAGAGAGAAATCACAAGTAGACGGAGAGGCAGGCAGAGAGAGAGAGAGAGGGAAGCAGGCTCCCTGCTGAGCAGAGAGCCCGATGCGGGACTCGATCCCAGGACCCTGAGATCAGGACCTGAGCCGAAGGCAGCGGCTTAACCCACTGAGCCACCCAGGCGCCCTAAGATTTTATTTATTTATTTATTTGAGAGAAAGACAGTGAGAGAGAACATGAGCGAGGAGAAGGTCAGAGGGAGAAGCAGACTCCCCATGGAGCTGGGAGCCCGATCCCGGGACTCCAGGATCATGACCTGAGCCGAAGGCAGTCGTCCAACCAACTGAGCCACCCAGGTGCCCCTGAACGTCCAACTCTTGATCCGAACTCGGGTCTTGACCTCAGGGTTGTGAGTTCGGGCCCCGTACTGGGCTCCACACCAAAAATGAAGGAAGGGAGGGAGAGGGGGAGGGGGGAAAGAAGGAAGGGCCCCTGGTCTTCTTATATTAACTCTGTACTGTAGAAATTTTCAAACATACCCAGAAGTAAACTAACCCAACTATTATTATTTCCTCAATCTTATTTTTCATCGACGAGCCCTCACTTTTTCCTGAATTTGTAGAGATTCTGGAATGGTCACAGGGACAGAACAAAATGATGCACAACCCCCATTTGCACGTGACCCAGTCCTGCCCTGACCACACCTCCACCTGCTTCCCTGACTCTCATCTTACTTTGAAGCAAATGCCAAAGTTTTGCTTAAATTCCAAAAAAAGTTCTAGAAAGCAAAGGAAGGTCCGTGCATCGCCTTTTGTCGGTGTGTGTTTTGCACCTCTTAAACGATTTCTCCTCCGTTGTTTTTGGTTTCGTTTTTTTTGCAATCCCCTTGTTAAGGAGATTGGTGGCTTTTTCTGTAGTTTCACACGGTCTGTGCTCACTGTTGCGTTCCCCAGGCGTGGCTGCACGAGTTTCTCCATCTGCATTTCCCATACATTAGTAGTTGGATGTAGAAATGAGAAGCCCTGGGGATTTTTTGTGTGGGGTTGGTTTTTTGTTTTTGTTATTGCATTTTATATATCACTTCATTAAATTTTTTTTTAAAAATCACTCTTTTTAGTTATTTATCTATTTATTTATTTATTTGACAGAGAGAGAGAGAGAGAGAGACAATGAGAGGGAACACAAGGCTGGGGAGAGAAAGAGGGAGAAGCAGGCTTCCGGCCGAGCAGGGAGCCCGATGTGGGATTCAATCCCAGGACTCTGGGATTATCACCTGAGCTGAAGGCAGAGGCTTTAACCCACTGAGCCCCCCAGGCGCCCCTCATTAAATGTTTTTTTCTAAGATATTTATTTATTTATTGGACAGACAGAGATCACAAGTAGGCAGAGAAGACAGACAGAGAGGAGGAAGCAGGCTCCCTGCTGAGCAGAGAGTCCAATGAGGGGCTCGATCCCAGGACCCTGGGATCGTGACCTGAGCCGAAGGCAGAGACTTTAACCCACTGAGCCAGTCAGACACCCCTCATTAAATGTTTTAAGTGTAACTTGGCTTGCTCTTTAGAATGCAGTATTTTAACTTTCACATTTAATATGTAGTTTATATAATTTAATCTTCTTTGTGGATATGAAAGCTCAAAGGAGCCGGGATTCTGCCCCCTCACAGAGGGACCTCTTTTTAATGTCAGTTTCATTGACCTTCCCATGAAGTCATACTTTTAGCATTGCTTGAGAAATTTGGAAAAGGACAAAAAGTTACCATGAATTCAAGAATGCTTATTTATTTATTTGAGAAAGAGAGAGAGAAAGAATGAGAGAGAAAGCATAAGCAGGGAGAGGAAGAAGCAGGCTCCCCGAAGAGCAGGGGGCCTGACATGGGGCTCAGTCCCAGGACCCCAGGATCATGACCTGAGCCCAAGGCAGACGCTTAACTGACCAAGCCACCCAGACGCCCCCCACCACCCATGAATTCAAGAATGCTTTTAAAGACTTTTGTGTCTTATTGATCATAACAGCTGTGTACAGATTTGGAATGTGGTCATGCTAACCTGGGAGACTTTTTAAAATTGGTCTTTGGTGCTTCCTGTAGGTGCAGCTTGGTGGGGCCCAGGTAGGAACTGTGTGGACGTCCAGGGTCTGGGGTCCACAGACTAGAAATGAACTAGAAATGGCATCTCCCAGTTTGGGTCCATGCATCTCTGCTACTTTGTGGCTGTGTGAGTTCAGGCAACTCCCTTCACCTCTCTGAGCCTCACTGACTCTTTGGCCAGATGGGAACAAAAGCAGCAACTGCCTTGTTGGGATACTGTCCGTCTTACAGGATGGATGTGAAGCTGCTTTAGGAACTGTAAAGTCCTGTAAAAGTGTTGGTTTATGTTCTTTCCTCAGTTTGTATTTCCTGTGAGACTTGGGGCAGGAAGCTCATCCGACCCTTTGCTCTACAGTCTGTAGGATGAGGAGGTAATGTTAGATTATCGCTACTGCTCTGTGATTTAGTCCTTTGGGAGATAACATCATGGTCCAAAGCAAAGATGGAAAATGTTTTCATCTCCTGTGCCAACTCTGGTTTAATTGGTAGAAGCTACCTGAAGAGTAGTCCTAGCAGAATGATGAGCCAAATCCATGGTCAATGGGAAAAATCCTGAAATGGATTAAGGAGTGCCTCTGTGCCGTATTTGGTAGTCCAAAGGAATGAATGTCTAATGGTGAAATTTAATCAGCAGCTCCCAAGGCCTTAGCTTTTGCTGCTCTGCTCCCTCCGCTGAGTCGCCATGGTTACCACAGCTGGCACTGGGAAATCACAGGAATGAAGAATGGGTCCTATTGATGAATCTTAACCCAAGAGGGGGGCATGCAAAAGCCCCTTCCAAGCAGGCCAGCTGGGCATGGCCCTAGTGCTGCCATCTATATAGCCTTTGCCTGCAGAGAACACAAATCAGAGCCAGAGCACAGTGTATGTGTGTGGGGGGAGGTATGAAGGGGGAGCACGCCGGGGGAGGGAGGGGCATAAAGGGCAGTGCTACCAGCGGGAATTCAGGCTTTGTCTAGGGCCAGACAGGCACGGCTGCCCAAAGGACTCCAGCTAGTTTTCCAAGTTTAGGCACGTCTCCCTGCCTCTGCCTGATGCCTGCCCAGGCTCCCGTGTGGAGCCATTAACTCTAAGCTTTGAGAGAACTCTGAATGGCCATCACTACTAAATCCACTTCCAGTTTGAATGGTACTCTACTACCTGAAGGCCTTGAATACTTCCAAGTGCTGGGGAGCTCACTCTCTCAAAGGGTTGCTTACTCTTCCTTAGGAACGTCTTCTGAGCTGAAATTTGTTTCTGTCTCCTTAAATTCTACCTCTCAGGCCTGGAAATCCTCCTCTGGTCCAATTTGCACACTCTACGTTCTCTTCAGTAGGCTAGCCTGTGGAGTATTTGTCGTTGGGCACCGCTGTCAACCCTGTTGTTCTGGCACAGGTCTCTACCTGCCCTGTCCCTGTTTGAAGGATGGGGAGGGGATGGTAGAGGCGCTTGAGTTGGGGTTCAGATTCAGAGGCAGAGCCAGTCCCCAGATCAAAGAAGCCATGTCCCTGAACGTCTGGGGGGCAGCTTGGTGGGAGGGACAGACCATCAGCCCTGGATGTGGCCAGACCTGGGTTTCAAGGACAGCTCTGCCACTCTTTGGCATTTATGTGACCTGACCGTCCCTGGACACGCTCCTTCCCCCAGCAGCTTCATCTATAAAATGCCAGTGGTGATGCCTATGTCAGAGGGTGGCTGGAAGGGTGACAAGAAACGTGCCTGGCACAGCCCAGGCATTCTCATGTACCATCTTGTCTGCCCCGTGGCGGAGTTTCTGTGTGACTGTCCAGTGGCCCCTCGGGACCTGTCATTCACGGGTCGTGCTGAGCTGGATCATTGCAGGTTGGGGAGAGGATCTTTAATCAGCTCCAGGAAGGTTGAGAAATTCCTAACCCAATTCAGCTTAATTTTGGAATAGGTAACATTACCAGCTCTCAAATAATAAGCACTTTAAGCACTAAGCACTTTACCTGGGTGAAGTCATTTCGTCTCCCCAACAACCCTTTGTAGTGGAAACAGTTGTCATCCTCATTTCAGGAATGGGAACGTTGAGGCACAGAGAAGTCACACAGCGAGTGCCTAAATGGAGCTGAATTCGAAACCAGGTAGTTTGGGGCCAGTTCCATACGTTCGGCTGTGATGATTTATTGCGTCTCAAGGGTAGAATTAGGGAGCGATTTCCAAACTTTAGCATGCGTCAGAGTCACCTGGAGGACTTGTTAGACCAAATTGCTGGGCCCCGCCCCTGGATTTCCTGATTCAGCTGAAGCCCTGCATTTCTGACAAGGTCCCAGGTGACGCTGTTGCTGCTGGTTCAGAGACCCCACTTGGAGGATTAGGTAGACCCACCTGCATCCAGAGACTGATTTGTTTTTGTTTTTGTTTTTGTTTTTTCTAATCTGTCCAGCCTCAGACCTGGGGAATGAGGACTGATCTCCTGCAGAGGCAGGAAGCAAACCACAGTCAGATTCATACTCATGTTTTCCAGATGCCCCAAGCCTTGGCACGTGCTGCCAGGTCTGCGATCTCTTGTAAGCTTCACCAGGAACTCTGTAGGTTAAGTGGAGAATGGATTTTCTCCCTGCATGGTAGTGTTTTTCTCCTATTTTAAGCAAGAGGAGATTTGGAAAACCGCTGTGTCAGTGTTCCCCAGGGAGGTCGTTTCGAGTAGACGGGGGCTAGAATCTCAGCTTGTGACTCCTCTCTCGTCCTACAGTAGCATCATCACAGGAGTTCTAGAAACTGTGGGGCCTTTCCCCAGATACCTTTCCATCCCCACACTATGACCAGGATTTTCTCCTTAAAACTATATTTCTTTAGCTTAAGTCTTTGCTGCGTTGTATCATAGAGTATGGATAGATGTTATCAGTCATTTATACCCCGGTATGAATGGTGTTCAGATTTTTTTCTTGAGAAAAGGGTGATGAGAGAGGGGGGGTACCTTGGTGGCTCAGTCATTAAGCATCTGCCTTTGGCTTGGATCATAATCCCAGGGTCCTGGGATCAAGCCCCGCATTGGGCTCCCTGCTTGGCTGGGAGCCTGCTTCTCCCTCTGCCACTCCCCCTGCTTGTGTTCCCTCTCTCGCTGTGTCTCTGTCAAATAAATAAATAAAATCTTTAAAAAAAAAAAAAAAAGGAGACGAATTTCTCAACTTTCCTGGAGCTGATTAGAATTCTCCCCTTTTGTGCCCACGTCGGGCACTTCCATGTTTGTATGTCTGGGAGCCTCTTGAAGGAAGGGGCTAAAACAGGGCACCAGCAGATCCTTGCTGGAATGAATGAATGAATGCATGAATGAACATACGGACTATGTTCCTCTCCTTTCCCCTTCTTCCCCGAGCCCTCCCTCCTCTAGCGATCCTACCATTATACGGAGCGCTCCGCACACCACCTCACAGTGCATTCTTTGTCCCTTTCCTGCCTGTCCTGTCTCCATAGTCAAGAATCACATCTTGCGGCTTTCCCTGTTTCTTTTAAGCAGATGCGATTCTGCTTCCCCTGGGCTCCCGGGTGCCTTGTCCACCTTCCATTACTAGCTCTAATCACATTGAAGGGATCTATTTGCTCGGCTCTTTCTCCCCTTAGATACTGATTTCCCTGGAGAGATGAGACTGTGGCTTTTACACAGGGTGCAAATGCAGAGCAGGCACTGGGTAACTAAGATGAATGAATGAATGAATGAATGAATGACTCTGAACTTTGGTAGGAGCACGAATGGTATCTTGCCAGGAAGCCATTTCCTGATGTATGTCTGACAAGGGCATCGAGTGATAGTTTGTTGGTCTTTTCTTTTTCCTCAAAGATTTTGTTTATTTATCTATTTGACAGCGGGAGATACAGTGAGAGAAGCAACACAGCAGAGGGAGTGGGAGAGGGAAAAGCAGGCTCCCTGGACGTGGGGCTCGATCCCAGGACCCTGAGATCATGACCCGAGCTGAAGGCAGACGCCTAATGGCTTGAGCCACCCAGGTGCCCCAGTTTGTTGGTCTTTAGGTGACTTGCCTGCCTGGACCAGCTAGAGCTCCTAGCTTCAGTCCCAAGTAACAGTATGCCCAGCATAACGTGGCTCATAGAAGACAGACATGTATTTCTCTTCCGTATGAAAGAAGTCTGCAGGTGAGTGGTCCAGGGCTGACGGGGTGGCTCCCCAGTTACTGGGGACAAGGCCACTACTTTGTCTTCCACCATCTGTAGCACATGACTTCTGCCTTATGGTTCCAAGATGGCTGCCTGAGCTCTAGCCATCACACATGCATCCTCACCAGAACGGTATGACAGAGGGTTACCCCTCCCTTTCTTCCTTTTCCTTCTTCCTTCCTTCCTTTCTTTCTTTTTTAATTTTTTTTTTTAAAGAGAGAGAGTTCTGGTGGAATGGAGGGGCAGAGGGAGAGGGAGAGAGAGAATCTCAAGCAGGCTCCATGGTCAGCATTAAACCTTACATGGGACTTGATCTCAAGATCCTGAGATCATGACCTGAGCAGAAATCAAGAGTTGGATACTTAAAAGACTGAGCCACCCAGACACTCCTCCCCTTTTTTCAGAAATAAATAAATAAATAAATAAATAAATAAAAACTTTATTTTTTAGAACACTTTTAGGGACACCTCGGTGGCTCAGTTGTTTGAGTGTCTGCCTTCAGCTCAGGTCACAATCATGGGGTCCTGGGTTCGAGTCCCACGTCAGGCTCCCTGCTCAGCAGGAATCCTGCTTCTCCCTCTGCCTGCTTCTCCCTCTGCTTGTGCTCTCTCTCTGACAAATAAATAAATAAAATCTTAAAAAAAAAAAAAAAGGAAAGGAAGTACAGAGTTCTCATATATCTCCTACTCCACAGACAACCTCCCTCACTGTCACTGGCCCACACCAGAGTGGTACCTTTGGTAGAATCCGTGAACCGACACGAACACGTCATTGTCACCCTAGATCCGTAGTTAAGTTAGGTTCACTCTTGGTGGTGTATGTTCTTTGAGTTTTGACCGGTGCCTAGTGACGTGTGTCCACTCTCAGCATCGGGCAGGATAGTGTGACGGCTTGATAAACCCTTTGTGCGCCACCTGTTTATCCCGCCCTCCGCTGGTGACCCCTGATCTTTTCATCGTGTCCATTCTTTAGCCTCTTCCAGAATGTCATATAATTGGAATCAGACACTATGCTGCCTTTTCAGCTGGGTTTCTTTCACACAGTAATATCCACATTTTGTGAAAGATTTTATTTTTAAGTAACCTCTCCACCCAAAGTGGGGCTCAGACCCACAACCCCAAGATCAGGAGTCACATGCTCTGCTGACTGAGCCAGCCCGGTGCCCCCCCTCCTTGAAATACACACTTAAGTTTCCTTCATGTATTTTGTGACTTGATATCTCACTTCTTTTTAGTGCTTAGTAATATTCCCTTGTCTTCCAAGTTTTAGCAGTTAGGAATAAAGCTGCTATAAACATCCATGGGCGTGTTTTTACGTGGGAACAGGTTGTCAGTTCTTTTGGGTAAATACCGAGGAGTGCAGTTGCTGGATCAGATGGTAAGAGTATGTGTAGTTTTGTAACAAGCTGCCAAGCTGTCTAGCGAAGCACCCGTACCGTTTTCCTTTCCCGCTAGCAGTGTCTGAGAGTGCTTGTTACTCCACGGCCTCATCAGCATTTGGTGTTGTCAGTGTTTTGGATTTTGGCCATTTTAAGAGATGGGTAGTCCCTTCCTTTTAAGAATACTTCTGGAAGCTAACAAGTAAAATATCCATTATATGACATAGGTCAGCACGTAGTCCTAGACTACATTCAGCTGCAAGGTAAGCTGGGAAGTGTAGCCTGTATTGGGGTGACCGAGTTGCCATCTGAAAAGTCAGCATTCTTTTTTTTTTTTTTTAAAGATTTTATTTATTTGACAGAGAGATCACAAGTAGGCAGAGGCAGGCAGAGAGAGAGAGGGGGAAGCAGGCTCCCCACTGAGCATCCCAGGGGCTCGATCCCAGGACCCTGAGATCATGACCTGAGCCGGAGACAGAAGCTTAACCCACTGAGCCACCCTGGTGCCCCAGAAGTCAGCATTCTTAACTGCTAAGGAAGAAGAGAGAATGGACACCGAGGGCCAACCAGCAGGTTGGCTGTGCCTCTGAGAGCAGCTTAAGCATGAAGGGGAATTTGTTGGGTGCATTCAAGGATGTTTCATGAAGACCCAAGGACAGGAAGTGTGGAGAAGCCTCTCGGGGTGCAGGATCTGGAGATTTGCCAGAAATTAGAGCAGCCTTCTCTGGTTTTCTGGGGGCAGCATGGGTCTCCTTTGCTTCTTTGTATACATCTGCTTTGTTCTTTTATCTTTGCCCATGGTGGGAAAGATGTCCCAGCTTGAGTACTTCAGATCAATTAGCCAACTTCCCAGAGCCCCATTCCAAGTTCCTTGGAGAGAGAAGCTATTTGGGCCGGCCTGGATCAGGTATCACCCTGGTCCCATCTACTCTGGCTACAACAAACAAACAAGGTAATAAAGGACCCCCTTCGAGAGGGGAGGAGGGCAGTTTTCCGGGAACAGGTATTGTGAGGTGTGGAGACCCCCCCCAAAAGTATCTACAGCAGGGACACAGACTCCTCAGATCCATGTCCGGGGACTTTACAAAATGTTCATTTAGGTAAACAACTAGTGGGTATTTTCTGTGTGCTCGGCACATGGATCTGCCTTTTAGGGAGCTTTCTCCTTTTTTAAAGATTTTATTTTTATGTATTTATTTGAGAGAGAGCGTTCATGAGGGCGGGGGAGTGACAGAGGGAGAAAGAGAAGCAGACTCCTTGCTGAATGTGGAGCCCAACACAGGGCTCGATCCCAGGACCCTGAGATCATGCATAACCTGAGCCGAAATCAAGAGTCAGAGGCTTAACCAACCTAGCCACCCAGGCTCCCCCTTTGCAGGAGTTTTTAAGTCTCTTTGGAATTCATTTGTATCTGTGGTCCGCACTATTGGAGAAAGTCAGAGCTCCTTAAATTAATCATGTCTTCGCTTTCCCTGTCAAGTCTCAAGGTGGGGATCAAGGGCTTCAGGAAATGCGTGTGTCCCCTGCAGGGTCTTTGGGAACTATCGTGATGTCCTAATTCTCTCCTCAAGTCTTTGTTTCTCTGGTAGTGTCTGAGTTTGTTAGCCCGTTCAGATACGGCCTCCTGTTCCCCCATCTCCCTAATTCCTTGACTTTTTTTTCCTTCAGCCCTGGGATGGGCGTCCACTGTCCCAAAGCCACATGTCCCAAACATGAAATCTATATTCAGGGAGGAGAATGTTAGCTTTCTAGTCCCTGTAGGAAACGTACTCAAAGTTCGGCGGACGCTTCTAGCTGCAGGTACTGATAATGACCATAGGTGCTGTTCTTTAGGCCATACTCAGCACCAAGCTAGGCCCTCTCTGTGCATCATCTCATACATACGATCTCATAACCCTGACAGGGAGGCATGATTTCCTCCCCGTTGTAAAGATAGTTCATCAGGAAGCAACTTGCTGGAGGTCACACAGCATCTGGGCACTAGAGCAGAGCTTCGGAACCAGACCCCTCTCCCTCCCGAGGCTTCCCCCATGCCCAAGGCCTCGGAGAACATTCCACATTGCCCCCGAGCTCTGCCAGGTGTGTGCCCTCCTATGCGCAATCTTTGGAGAAACCATTCCGAACGTGTTTGCTAACTCTTGTCACATTGAAGGTAACTCTTTGGAGATAAACTCTGATCCCTTTTTCAGTCACCGGACAAAATAGGTGGGGCTGTGGCGGGGGTCGGGGGATGGGTGTGCGGTGGAGCACCGAGCTAGAGCAGGGACACGGAAGCCCAGCTCCGAGGCTGCCCCACTCTTTGGCTCTGGGCCAGGCCCTGCCCTCTCCAGGCCTCAGTCTCCTCAGAAGTGGTTCTGTCAGCCTTTCTCAGCCCTGATGTTCTATAATTTTCAGCTTCACCAACATTTCATCAGGGGTCCGTGAGGTTGGAGCATCTGCACCCCACGGAAGGAGGAGGTTTGGATCTTGGCTGAGCCTGCCCCCCTAGCACCTGTGAGACCTGCTTCTCCCCGTCACATCTCCTGGCCTTCTCCATCTGCTGCAACCCACAGAGGTTGCCTGGTGCTGTCCCGCCAGTTCTTTCCAGTCGGGGTATACTGTGGCCCCTTCTGCTTACCGAGCCCGGGATTCAAGGAACAAGCATTCTTCTGTCTGTGCCTTCGAGAATACAGAGATTGTCTGCATTCTCTCCTCTGGTCTTTTGCTAAGCATTTTTGGATATATCTCTCAAATCATTAATTCTATCAGCACCTCCGGGAGCCTGTAGTATCGTCTCCCTTTTGCAGACAAAGCCCCCAAGGCTTAGAGAAGTTAACAGTTCTGTCTAGATCGATACTCTAGGTAGTGCCAGGGTCAGGATTCAAACCCGGGACTGGCATTCCCCCCACTACGCCACGTGCCTTGGAATCGCTCCATTTACTTGGCCTGCGTTGGAGTTGGGGAGAAAAGTCTGTAGGTCTTCCTGGAGTGCTGTGATGGATCTCTGGTGTCCTGTGTGGTCTGGGGTGGAAGAGGGTGGTCTGTTCCTGTTTGGAGGGGGGCTGGGGGGCCCGAGGGAAGAAACTTTATATGTGTGTTTGGAGGGTGGGATCCTGGAGTCAGGCACCCCTCCCAGCTGAGCATCCCTGAACTCTGTCTGCATTTGCTTCCAGATGCTGGAAGGAGACCAGGCCATCTTGCAGAGAATAAAGAAGGCTGTGCGGGCGATCCACAGCTCCGGCCTTGGTGAGTGAGCCTGCCTGATGCCCAGGCGGGCCAAGCAGCCCCTTCCCCAGCCCCAGCATGGAACTGACTCTGCCTTTCTCTACCTCCACAGGCCATGTGGAGAATGAGGAGCAGTACCGAGAGGCCGTAGAGTCCTTAGGCAACAGCCACTTGTCCCAAAACAGTCACGAGCTGTCCACTGGCTTCCTGAACTTGGCCGTCTTCACCCGTGAGGTGGCTGCACTTTTCAAGAACCTGGTGAGGCCCTGTTCCTTTCTCAGCCACCCTTAGCCTAGGCTCGGGACAAATCAAGTGAGCTAATGAACCTCTCTGTCCAGGGTTGCCCTGGACCTCCAGTCTCCCTTGACCTTGACCAATGACCCAATTCCCTTTCCAGTTCTGACCTCCCATTTGCATTCTTCTTCTTGTCTGACTTTTCCCCCACGAGTTCTCTCTCCCTCTCTCCCTCCATGTCTGTCACATACCCACCTTGCAGAGCTGTGATGAGGCTTACGCTAGCTGAGTGCCCAGCCCCGAGTAAGCGCTCAGTAAGGATTTGTTACTCTTGCGTCTGTGATTATTATATCTCTGCGTAGCACTGCCTCTCACACTGTCCTCTATGTAGGTCTTTGGTGTTTGAGTTCAACCGAGTTAGAGATTGCTTCTGTCTTTATCTCTCTTCCCCCTGCTTTGGTCAAACTAAGGTTTGCTGAGGATCTCCTCTGTCCTGGGCATTGTACTGGGGGCTGGTGACACTGGAAGGAGTCGGGCTGTGCCTGAGAGAGCCACAGTCTAGTGGGGGAGGCAGGAACTTAGATGTGGGAAGACACCAAGCATGACTAGCTGTGCGGCGCAAACTCAAGAACCCAGCAAGTTGGGTCAGAGGCCTGGTGCTGCCAGAGTTCGGAAAAAGGAAGGTCACAGGGCGCCTGGGTGGTTCAGTCCATTGAGCATCTGACTTCGGCTCAGGTCATGATCTCAGGGTCCTGGGATGGAGCTTCGAGTCAGGCGTCACGCTCAGGGGTGAGTCTGCTTCTCCCTCTGCCTCTCCCCCCACTTGTGTGCACGTGCGCTCTCTTTCTCTCTTAAAAAAGTAAATAAAATCTTTTAAAAAAAAATTGAAAAGGGAAGGTCAGCATAGGCCATGAGTGGGGGCAGTCAGGAAGGCTTCCTGGAGTAGAGGAGACCTAAGCTGTACCTTAAAAGGTAAGCTGAAATATCAGACAGGCAGTTGGGGCTGCCAGATGATAGAGATTCTATTCAAAATAGGTTTTTTTTTTTTTTCAAACTAGAATGTTTTGTTTTTTTTAAAGATTTTAGTTATTTATTTGACAGAGATCACAAGTAGGCAGAGAGGCAGGCAGAGAGAGAAGGGAAGCAGACTCCCTGCTGAGCAGAGACCCCCGATACGGGGCTCGATCCCTGGACCCTGGGATCATGACCTGAGCCGAAGGCAGAGGCTTTAACCCACTGAGCCACCCAGGCGCCCCCAAACTAGGATTTTTTAAACCGGAAGTTCATTGGCCCTTGTAATGGGAAATCCAGGTATGCAACTGACTTTAGGCCTCTTCTCTTTCTCTTAGATAGTTTCTGTGTCTGCTCAGTGGGCAAGGTGGCCCAGCAGACCCAGACTGACAATACTGTCAGAAGAAAGACAGTTTCTCTCCCATGACTTTGGCAGAAAGTTGCAGGAAGGACCCTGATTGGTTGGCTTGAGTCATGTTCCTGATACAGTCACTACGGCCCAGGGATGGGGTACCCTGATGAGCTCTGCTCCTGTGTTTACCCCATGTGACCGCAGGGGAAGGGTTCCCCACATGATGGGGGAGATGAGGAGCTAACCACATACAAATGACAGATGGGCACTTCAGAGTCACAGTCAGGTGAGGATGCTGGAGGCAAAGGGCCGGAGATGGGACTGACCGCGGATGTTCCTAGAGCTGGGAGGTGATGAGGCCGGTTAGTCAGGGATGGCGGTAACAGCTCTTATGGGAGACCCACTCTGCCACTCTGCTACCCTCCTCCCTCGCCTCTCTCTCCCCAACCTCCTCTACCCCCAGTGCCCTCTTTGCCTCCCAGTGCTGTGCCCTAGCCTCTTGGGGCCGGAAAGATGGTCGGCCAGGGTGGGGTCTGAGGGGTCTCTGCTCTTTCTAGGTTCAAAACCTGAACAACATCGTCTCATTCCCCCTGGACAGTCTATTGAAGGGGCAACTGAGGGACGGGCGACAGGTGAGTTCCCATTTGGGGAGTGGGGGTGCCCAAAGGTGGTGGGACGGAGCGAGAAAGTGGTAGGCAGGAGACCAGAGGGGAGGCAGGGCTGGGCTGAAGCCGCAGGTCAAATGAGGCTGTCACTGTGGGAGTGCTGACCCCATATTAGGGACTCTTTTGGAAGGACAGGAAGACGTGGCTCTGGGGTCAGCCGAGGATGGCTGACCTACTCTGTGTCTGGGCCCTTATGTGAGATAGCTCGGGCTAGTTTTACAGCAGCCCCACAAGGTAGGTTCTGTAGGCACTGTCGTCCCTGCTCTGCAGGTGAGAAAACCCGAGGCTCAGGGAGTTTGGTAACCTGCTTACAGTTCATACAGCTGGCTGGCGGAAGAGCCAGGGTGGGCTCTGGGGCTCTTGACTCTCATGCTTGGCTAGTCCCTGCCCTGGCAGCTCCCCGCTCCAGGCAGAGCAGAACTCAAAGAAAGTGACAGAATAATCTGCCTGAGAAATCTGTCCCAGAAGGCTCAGGGGAGAGGCTGTCCTCCCCCCAGAGGCTTCCCTCTTGCCTAAGGCCAGTCACCAACCTGGGAACCACCCAAACCAGCCGGGCAGCTTCCTGCCTACCCCCTCCTGGGCTGAATGGGGCAATTCTGAAGGGTGTGAGCCGTCCCTGGCAGACTAGGCCAGGGATCAGCCAGGTGTTACTGGCTTGCTGTGTGGCCTTCGGTAGGCTTCTTAGCCTCTCTGTGCATATGTCCCTCTATCTGTACCCTTCCTGTTGAGAGGATGATCTAGTACCAGGCAGGAGGAAGGAGTGGGGTAAAGTTAGGGGACGAGTCTGACCTTCGTCTTTCCATCCTCATCCTCATGGTGATCTCTGTCTTCTGAGGGAGAGGACTTAGGGCAGACCCCAAAATCTTCCCACACTTCAGGCCAGGGGCCACCAAACCCAGCTGATTCTTAGCAGCTATGGGAGGAGGTTGGGTGGGTGAAGGGGCTCAACCCTGGGAACGGGGCTGGTTGGGTCTTTTTGGGTGTGGGGGGGGCGGGGTTTACAGTAAGGGCTCCGGGGTTAGGAGTTAGTTGGATTGTGGCTCTGAGCAGCATAGGGGAGCATGAAAGCGCAAAGTTGCCTTAAAGGTAGCAAAGTGTGCTGTGGATTCGCAACTCCAAGCGCCCCTTTGGGCACATTGTTCTTTCTAAACCACAGGATTCCAAAAAGCAGCTGGAGAAGGCGTGGAAGGACTATGAAGCCAAAATGTAAGTGGCTACAGTCAGGGTGGGTTTCCAGGGGAATGATGTCGGTGTTGCAGCAGGAGGCTAGACCCTGGGGAGAACTTCCATGCTGCCCGAGCATGTCACCCACAAGTGCACGGCCTCTCACTCTCTAGGGGCATTCATAGGGGGCGATTTATGCCCAGGCCTGATGGGAGTCTGGGGGCTGGGCTGCGAGGCCACCGAAGGGAGGCAATTGTGAAGGGACCTCAAGATGCTGCTCTCAGAGGCCCATCTGCTCAGTGGTGCCAGATGTGGGCAGAGGGATGGAAAAAAGCTATCACTGACATACCAGCCACTTAATCCTCACAAGCACCCAGCCCTGTGCAGGAGAGGAAGAATTGGAGGCTCAGAAGGGTTAAGTCACTTGCCCAAGGCCATACAGCTAGGCAGAGGTAGGATTGGGATTCATGCTCCTTGATCCTTTTTCTGCAACACCAGGTGGTGTCTTGAAACATTTTGGTGGACATAGAGGAGGGAAGGGAGTTTGTGGTCATACCCAAGCCTCTTGGGTTCACCACTCAAGACACTGGACCTCTCACCAGCTACGGGGCCATCATGGGGACAGAAGGAGCCAGTTCCCCCTGAGAGAGACTCCTCTTGTCTGCAGGACCCTGCCAGGGCCCGCCCAGGCTCACCATACCTCAGAGCACTTGGTGGCTGTTTGTAAAATTTTGTTTCTCTTGCACTTTGCGAAAGCAGTATGTGTCCATTGAAATTAACTTAGAAAATAAGGAGACGCAAAAGAAGAAAACATTTTAATTATCCTTAAGAGAGGATTAGGGCAACGTGGGGACTTGACACTACTTCTCTGTTGTTTGTATATTTATACACCGTATGAGCGGACCCTGTCATTTTGTCACTTAAAAACGTGGGAGTAGGGAAAACGACCAAAACCAAGAGGAAAATTCTTAATTTCCGAGCCTCAAGTAGTAACAGCTTTCTGATCATTTTTTTTTAAAGACTTTATTTATTTATTTGACAGAGATCACAAGTAGGCAGAGAGGCAGGCAGAGAGAGAGAGGTGGAAGCAGTCTCCCTGCAGAGCAGAGAGCCTGATGTGGGGCTCAATCCCAGGACCCTGGGATCATGACCTGAGCTGAAGGCAGAGGCTTTAACCCACTGAGCCACCCAGGTGCCCCTCTGGTCATTTTTCTATGCATAAAGAAATATTTTTACAAAACTGAGAACATAATAATCATACCTTTTTTTTAACTTAAAAATACATCAAAATACATCTTTCCACATTGTTACATATTCTTATATGACGTCACTTAAATGGGTGCCAACATATGCATGATTTGTAACTTACTTTGTCTTTCCTGCCTTTGGGGGAGCATCCTTGGAACGAGATCTTGGCTCCTACCCATAATTATTGCTTGTGTAGGATCATTCTAAGTAGATCCTGGAGCTTTATGGTTCCTCCAGCCCCAGGGCCATGGGGATCTCCTGAAGCCGAAGGAAGGCCAGGACACCCCCCACCACAACCCTGTGCCTCCAGTATCCCCGTCTTCACTGCGGCTGTGCATGTAGACCCCGGGGTGAAGGTCACAGGAGCTGTGATGGGCATGGCCACTTGCTCTCGCGAGAGGCCCAGGGACAGGCACGCACACGCAGGCAGTCTTTGTCTTTGGGCTTGGATGTGGGGTCGCCACACGGCCTGCATCTTACTGAGTTTCCTTAACCAAGCCTGCAGCCTCGCAGGACACCATGTACCAAATGGAAAGAATAACCCCCACCTTCCAGCCTCCTCCAGGCAGTTCTGCTTTTATGAGTTCCATCTTGCTCTTGCCTGTAAGGTGTTGTTTCGAGAAAAGACGCTGCAGTTGGTGGGGAGAGGGGCTTTGTGAAGATTCTCCAGTGAGGTATCACCGGGGCCCGGACTGGACCCCAGGGCTTCTGAGTCTGGTGGTCTTTCTGAGTCCTTATGCTCTGTGGCCTCCCGGCCCCTGCCACGGGCGCTACACAGGCTGAGCTCCACATCCCGGCACAGGTGTCCGTGTACACTCCTTTCTGTGAGGGCTTCAGGTATGGCTAGATATTGGTGAGCCCTGAGTTTCTGTGCATTTCCACCTCCATCCTCCCACACTGGTCTGGGCAGCAGCTGGAAAGGCCACGAACAGCATCTGTCGGATACCACCAGGAGTCGCTTCCTGGTTGGTCACAGAGGAGGGTGGGTTCTCCGTTCTGCCTGGAGCTGCAAAGAAAGGCATCCCAGGCCCTGAGCAGGGGCCGAGTTTTTCTCGGTTGTTTCATGTGCAGGTCCATTTCCTCATCTGAAACACAGGGCCGGTGGGACCTGGCAGGGTTGGCGTGGAGATGCAGTAGAACATCTAATGTTCTACTTACATGTAATGTTCTTTACATGGCTGTAAAGCACATCAGCAAGTACTCAGTGGTCATCTTTCCGAGACCAGAACCATGACTAGAATAGCACAGCAAGGGGCCAAGAGGCAGGAGCCCCACCCTCGGCTCCTAGCATTGCCCCCCCCCCCCACCCCCGACCAGACTGGGATCTGGGACAATCCCGTCCCTTCTCCAGGGCTCGGCTTCATCTTGTGTAAAACGATCCTTCACTGTGACCTGTCAGAAAAGACCCCATGGTGGGGGGGAGGGGCACGGGCAGTGAAATAGGTGCTGGAGATTAAGTACACTTACAGGGTGCCTGGCGGGGGTGTAGTCAGTTAAGCGGCAGACTCTTGGTTTCGGCTTGGTCATGATCTCAGGGTCATGGGACTGAACCCCACATGGGCCTCCGTGCTCAGCCAGGAGTTGGCTTGAGGTCCTCTGTCCCTCTCCCTTTGCCTCCTCCCCCGCACGCTCTCTCTCAAATAAATAAATCAATCACGTACCGTGACAAGCACTGAGCAATGTATAGAATTGTCGAATCACTATATTATACACCTGAAACTAATATAACACCGTATGTTAACTATGCTGGAATTAACATTTAAAAATTAAATAAATAAATACGTTTGGGGGAAAAAAAAAAGATACTGTGCCTGTCACCAGCTGGGGCGGGAGGTAGGGGGCGGGAGACCAGGCAGGACAGGAGGGATGGAGCTAATCTGAGGCACCGTGTTGGTTACCAGTGTCGTCCCCAAGGCTCTATCGTCAGAGAGACCTGGATCCA
This sequence comes from Neogale vison, assembly GCF_020171115.1. NCBI lineage: Eukaryota > Metazoa > Chordata > Mammalia > Carnivora > Mustelidae > Neogale > Neogale vison. The sequence goes on along the minus strand of NC_058092.1, from coordinate 17,267,714 downwards.
AATCCTAGCTCTATCACTCAGCAGCCGAGCAATCTGTGACCCGTCTCAGCCTCAGGCTCCTCAACTGTAAAAGGGGGTCATGAATCCTGCCCCATGGGGTTATCGCGTTAGTACGGGAAGGGTCTGGCAGAGCACCGGGCATAGTAGTAGTGCTTAAAAATAATAATTAGTAATAATAGCAGCTGATACCTGTACTCAGTTAAGAGCTCCCTCTGTCCAAGGAACTGTGATAAGCTCTTTAGATCATCAGACTGACTCTCCTTGGCAAGGAAAGGGGCTGTTACTGTCCCCAACTTCTAGGTAAGAAGTAAGGGAGAAAACACCACCACAGTCCCTGCTTTGTGGATCCCACTGGTTTGTAAGCGAGAAGAGAGATGGGTCAATAAGTGACGGAAATACAAAGCGATGGTGCTGCGGGGATGGTGTCCGCGCTGGTGCCATGGGGATCGTTCGGTTTGGGTGGGGGTGGAGGGGAGGAGGCATCCCAGGAGGGACTGTTCAAGGGGTCAGGCTGGCAGATACCGATTCGTTTTGATTCCTTTCCTCTCCCGCCGTCGTCCTCGCTGCCCGCCTCACTCCCCGTCTGAATACTAGACTGTCCCCCAAGTCCCCTTTCCATTTCTCTCAGTGTCCTCAGGAACTAGCATTTCCCTACTTCTCACTCCCTACTCATTTTACTTCTCTTGCAGCAACTTCATTCGAAGGAAATAAAAGTTTTCCAGCGGTTGAAATGTGTAGAAACCACTGGTGAACCGTTGAGGACATTGAGGGAATCGGAGTTGTATTCTCTTCTGGCCAGGGCGTGAGAGAATAGAGAGCACTCCCCAGCTGGCCGTTTGAGGTTGGCAGGTCATCTCGGGTGACCAGGTCAGCTTTGGCAGGGTAAATTTCTTAGGTTGCCTTAGCGGAGACGGAGGAACAGAACTATGGTAATTCACAAAACCGTCTAGTGTACTTTACAGCTTGTTTTCATCCTGAGCTACCTAGCTTCTGTTTTTTTGTTTTCTGTCCTTTAATCTCCACTAGAGCCAGTAGCTCGCCCCCACCTTGAATTAAATAAATAAATAAGGAAGCACCCTGTGCTAACACACACACACACACACACACACACACACACACATTATCTAAAGGAGTCACCAGATGGCTCAGTTGGTTGAGCGTCTGCCTTCAGTTTGGGTCGTGATCCCAGGGTCCTGGGATCGAGCCCCAAGTTGGGCTCCCTGCTCAGTGGGGAGCCTGCTTCTCCCTCTCCCCCTGCTGCTCCCCCTGCTTGTGCTTGCTTGCTCTCTCTCTCAAATGAATAAATAAAATAAAAAAAAAAATAAAGGAGTCGCTAGCGGTTATTACCATAACCGTCAATATCACTAGCATCATCATAATCCTGCTACTTATTGAGGACTTACCGTAGGCCAGGAACCGTACCATGCATTATACCATCTGAGAACAAAACAGTATTTGTCTCATTTTTGAAATGGGGGAAATAAAGCTTAGAAAGTTTTGTAAAAATTAGGTGAGAAAGCTGCCATTCAAACCCAGACTATGCATTTCTAGCCACTGTGCTATGGTGCTTCCTTTTTGTCCATTTACTCTGGAACAGATGTCTCTCAGTGTTAGTACATACAGAGCTTCCTCATCCTTTTTTAACAGTTGCATAGTATTCCCGTAGCTGGCCATAGCATAATTTAACTACTTCCTCCTGATAGACATTTAGCTTGTTTTTCATTTTTTACTATTGAAAGATGTGGTAGCAATGTTTGCGGGAGATTCCCCTGCTCCTGCCGCAGCTCTGCCCTCTCTGTCTCCCACCCTCCTTAGCAAGCTGCTAGGCTCACTGCTGACTCCCTGCTGTCCTAGCCAGCGCCTCTCTCTGCTGCTCATTCAGATCCCCCAAAAAGCATCTGTCATGATCCCCCAGGAGGCCCGGGTCATAGGGTCTGTCCCCACCCTAACTCCACTACCCTGTCATAGACTCCCTCTCGGGATATCATCAAGTCTTAGGGAAATGTAAAAGAGTGACTCCTAAGAAATTTTTTCTAGAAAACTTACAGAACTTACCCTAGAGCAGTGGTTTCGCAGTTGGGGGTGATTCTGCACCCCCACATCACCCCCAGGAGATATCTCTGGTTGTCAAAACTGGGAGAGGCTACAGGAACCTTGTGGGTAGAGGTTCCACAGAACAGCCCCCACATCAGAATCATCTGATCAAAGTATCTGTAGTTCCAGGGTTGAGAAGCTGCTCTCTGGGTCTCCAGGGACAGATTCTGAGTATAAACACTACCCCAGAGGCCTGACCTCAGTGGGGCCTGGAACTTTAAAGCCAGCATGAACTCTGCCTAGGCCACTGCTTCCCCACTTTACAGATGGGAAAACTAAGGCCTACAGGGACCTGTGATAATAATAGCTGTAGGGTCTGCTGGGTCCTCTGTCTCATCTGGGTACAGAGAAGGATCCCCATTTTGCAGATGGGGAGACCAAAGCGGGGAGGGGAGTGACGTTTGTCATGTATCCCACAGCCATCTTTGCTTGGGGCTGGCACCTACTTGAAATCACCACTGATAAGCAAGACGTCTGGTTGACAGAGGAACTGTGGTGACAGGTGCCCAGCCCCAGATGTAGAAACACTCTCGGGCTGAGAGTGGGTGGGCTGCTGGGTGTGGGATTTCCAGGAAATAATTTACACACAGATCCACCCATCCCTGAAGAGGGAAAACAGCCAACCCTGGAGATCTGTGGGGGCAAGGCCCAGGTTGCTCTCAGCTGCAAGCCCAAGAGGCCCCGTCTTCACTCACAAAGAAAAGACGGGTTTGCTAAGCTTTACCTGGGAGGTTCCGTGGCTCAGAGCATGAAGGCGCTTGGTGATCCCTTAAGCCATGTGGTCCTAAACCCCTCCCAGCAAAATCACACTGGTCACCCCAGACCTCACCTGGCCCTCATCTAAGCCCATCACTTCCTGCATAAAAACCTTCCATTCCTTTCCACTGCTCTTGGGAACCCTGACATGATCTGAACCAGGCCCTGTGTGATCTGGCCCCTCTGTCCCTTACCGGGAACCACCACCTCTCCACCTCCACTCCTGAGCCCTGAGGCCTCCTGCCTCCAGCCGTCACAGGGTCTGATGCTCCTAGCTTTCTCCTGGCAACTCTGCAGACCTCAGCTCTCACCTAGAGCAGCGCTTCCTGAGCAGCCTGTGGTCAGATCCCCATTTTAGCTTTCCGTGGCTCTCTTGATGGCTGGGATCGGATCCACATCATTCTCCCCCACCAGCCCGTGGGTTCCCACATCTGCCTCTTTCACCGCTGTACCCACCCTGCCACACGGCTGGCGCAAGGGAAGCCCCCTCGCTCTCGTGTGCTCGTGGCAGAGAGGAGCATGGGGAGGTGGTGGGACATGAAAGGGGCCCCAGTGAGAGTTGTTCAGGTTTCTCTGTCCTCGGGGCCTAGGGCCAGGCTGGAGAAGGAGAGGGACCGGGCCCGGGTGACAGGAGGGGCGCCTGGGGAGGTGGCCCAGGACACTCAGAGGGAGCGGCGCGTCTTCCAGCTGCACATGTGTGAGGTAAGAATGCTGCAGGGGTGAGGGCAGGGTGAGTACGTCTTCCTGTCTTCATCTCCTGAACCCCCAGGGGGGCCCAGTCACAGGTTCTGGCCCAGAGGGATGGCACCAAGGTTCAGTGATGGCCCGGGATGGGGACGGCAGCCCCCTGGCCCCCAAGATTCCGCTTCTGCTCACAACTGCGTACTTGGCCCTGCTCTTTCCCCAGTATCTGCTGAGAGCCGGGGAGAGCCAGCTGAAGCAGGGTCCCGATTTCCTGCAGAGCCTCATCAAGTTCTTCCACGCCCAGCACAAGTAGGTCTCTGCCCTGTCCCCATCCCCCACACCATGGTCCTTGCCCCTTAACCCTTCAGGCAACACAGAACAAGGCCCCTCCCCAGGGTCTGGCAGGCCCTCAAGGACTCTGTGCCTTGTTGGTGATGCTTTGTACAGCTTCCCTTAAGGGGGTGTTCACTGTGTATCAGGCGCTAAGTACTTTCTCTTACACATTGGCTCCCTCTCAATCCCCAGCAACCCATTTTCTCCTCAGAAACTAAGCCTCGGGTTTACTAACATCCCCCAGCTAGTCAGTGGGATCTAGACCCAGACAACTTGGGCTCCAGAGAGCGGGCTCCCGCCGGACAGAGAGCACTGCCCCAGGTGCCCCGCAATCCTTGGAGCACCTTCTTCCACACGGCCTGCTTCTCGCTTTCTCATCGTTCTCATCCCTTGCTGGGCCTCACACCTCTTAGCTTTTTCCAAGATGGCTGGAAGGCCGCTCAGAGCCTGTCCCCCTTCATCGAGAAGCTGGCAGCCTCTGTACATGCGGTAAGTTGGGCCTCGGCCTTGGGGACCTGGTCAAGCCCCTGTCTTTCCGGGGGGGAGCCTGAGGGTGGAGAGAGTTGGCCCCTGCTCGTCTCGGTCTGGGCCGTGCGCCTGGCCCGTCCGCTGGCTGACGGAGGGGTCCTCTGTTCCACAGCTCCGTCAAGCCCAAGAGGAGGAGCTCCAGAAGCTGATCCGGCTCCGGGACTCCCTCCGAGGGACACTGCAGCTTGACAGCCGAGAGGTCAGCCCCCTCGAATCATCCCCAAGTGTACGCCTTCTCCCAAGGCCCGCTGTGGAGGGAGGGAGAGGGGGACCCACTTCAGGGGTCCCTTGAGAAGTGTCTGAGAGGGGCCCCTGCAGAATGAGGCTCTGCCCACCCAGACGCCCTAAGGTCTCCTTTGCGTGTCGGAAGAACAGGAGACTCTGAGCCGGAAGAACTCGGGAGGCGGTGGCGGGGGCTACAGCATCCATCAGCACCAAGGCAATAAGCAGTTTGGGACGGAGAAGGTGGGCTTTCTCTACAAGAAGAGTGACGGGTAAGTGACCCCGAGAGCTTGACTAACTTGCCCAAAGCCACACGGCCAGTAAATGACAGCAGGGGGACCTGCCCGGGGGAGCCATTCTCATCATTGACGTAGACTCTGCGGGTTCCAGGACCCTCCACTCTAGCAATGCAAAATCCTCCGAATCCTAGGCACGTGAACTTCTCCTAGAAGTCACTGGTTGTTGCTGACTTGAAAAAGGATAAAAGCAGCTGCTAGCAGTTACTGAGCACTTATTATGCCCTAGACCATCCCCGTGCCCTTCCCTTGAACCTCTGTAATATACTGAGTATGCCTGGAAATGAAAGTGTTGACCGTGCCTTGCTCCCTGGTGTAAAAAAAAAAAAAAATCAGTGTGTGAAATGCAAAGCCTTCATGGGATGTTCCCATTTCTCCTGACTAATCAGTTTTTATCAGAGAATAATAATTTTGGTATACTAATTAATATTTACTTCTTGAAGAAGTATTAAGTAGCTCTGGATCGTGGGTTTGCCAATTTTATTTTGGGGGGGTCTCAATATTTATTATGCTTTATCCTTAATCGTAATGCAGCTGTTGTGGTCGAGAGCCTGATCCTCCTCTCAGTCTGGGAGTTCCCTAAAGTCCGGAGCTGTGTCTCCTTTATCAGACTAGTGGCTCTCAGAAGGCCAGGGTCATGATTCCCTTCAGAGTCAGGATTCCCAGAGAGTGGGGGCTCTGTTTCCCCCACCAGACTGAGAGGTACCTCAGGGCAAGACTACGTCTCCACCATCAGAAGGGAGCCCCAGAAAGTGAGGGTTGTAGGGGTCAGGGAATGAAGAGGTGTGGCTGGAGGTCAGACGGGTGGGGCCAGGGACCTGGTCAGAACTCTGTTTTCTGATACGGGGGAATTAGGTGTGAGCCTTGGGTCAGTGTCTCTCTATCCCTCTGGGCTCTAGAATTCGAAGAGTCTGGCAGAAAAGGAAGTGTGGAGTCAAGTATGGCTGCCTGACCATCTCCCACAGCACGGTGAGGCCTGGAGGGGGCACGATCGATAGGTCCTCTCTTCACTTTTGAACAAACAAGTGTCAAACCCTCCCTCCAGCCCTGGCCCCCAAACCTGGATCCAGATCCCTGGAGACCCCCTGTGGGAGGAAGGCTGGGACTCAAAGCTCTCAACCTGATCTTGGCCCACACTCCACATCCCTGAGGCGCTGGAAGAGGGAAGACATGAACTGGAACAGGACAATTATGCCCATTTAACAGACTGGGAAAATGGAGGCCTGCGAGTTTGGGAGACCCAGAGGGGCACATGTGTCCTCTCTCCCCAAATTCCCACAGATAAACCGGCCCCCAGTGAAGCTGACCCTGCTGACGTGCCAAGTGAGGCCACACCCTGAGGAGAAAAAGTGCTTTGACCTGGTGACCCGTGAGTACTCCCCGTCTCCTCCCCACAACTGCCCAGCGCATCTCTAAGAGACCTGCCGGCTCCCTGGAGGCTTCAGTTAGGGCCCCGTGTCGCGTCCCCCGTGTGTTTATCAGATGGCTGGCCCTGCCCGCATCAGACACCTGAGGCCCTGGACGCTGTTTTTAGAGGCTTTACTCCACAGACTATTAAATATTAAAATGTACCTCCATCCCACATTAAATATGATTATTTCTGTAAAGTATATTTGAATGGATTTGGGTAATTCAGCTTCGGAAGTTATTATTTAACATTTTCACTCTTCATCCTTTGGATGCTTTGGTGCCAGGTTTTACGTGGGGGTCAGTGCAGGCTAAGAAAGACCTAGATCTCATTCTAGGGCAGCTCTCTCTGGCAGGGATGTGATGTGGGGACCCAGTAAGATGATGGGGAGTATCCAGAAGAGAGGTACAGATATAGCACTGTCAAAGATAAGGGAGGGGAAGGCCTGCCCTGCTGTGGCAATCAGGAAAGGCTACTTGGAGGAGAGAGCCTTTGAGTGTAGCCTTGAAGGACAGAGATCGCTGAGTTTGGGGAAGGACGTGTCAGGAGACAGGACTGACATGATGAAAGGCACGGGAGCAGGAGAGTGGGTCTGACCAGGCTGACCAGAGTGCAGAGTTCGCAGAGGAGAGTGGTGTGAGATGAAGCCTGGGAATGCCTCTTAAAGTTTCAGACCTTATTTTCTGGCAATAGGGAGCCACAGAGGGTCCTGAAGAGGGGGTGGCCTGATGAGATCAGAACCTTGGGCACAACAGTCTGGCGGATGGTACAGGTTGGGGAAGGGGGAGTTGGGGAGCAGGGAGACCAGACAGGAGGCTGAGGGCCCACGTGGGGTAGTGGCAGTAGGTTTGGAGGATACACTGTCTCTGAGCTGGGGTTGGGGGGGTGGTCCTGGAAGAGGAGGGCCTTGGTAGGATCCTCCTTTGGAGGTGACTTCTGAGAAACAGCCCATGCTGCCAGCCACTATCCTTGCCCATGGTTATCCGCCCCCCCCCAGCTCCCAGCTAGGCAGAGTCTGGAAGGGAGCCCCAGAAAGTGAGGGGTGTAGGAGTCAGGGGATGAAGAGGTGTGGCTGGAGGTCAGACCCGTGGGGCCAGGGACCTGGTCCAGGACTGTTTTCTGATACAGGGGAATTAGGTGTGAGCCTTGGGTCAGTGTCTCTGACACTGGGGACAAAGTTCCACCTGGACCCCACCAGCTGGGTGAGGGCTCCTTGCATTTCTCTGGGCCAAACATACCCCCCTCTCCCCACAGACAACAGGACATACCACTTCCAGGCAGAAGATGAACATGAGTGTGAGGCGTGAGTGACACCACCCCCCCTTTCTACACGCCCCCCACTCCCCTCCCAGCTGGAGACAACCTGGGGGTGGGGACAGGGGAGCCTCATCTACCTCCCAGCCAGGTGACCCACCCCTGCGGGTATCTCTCCCATGCCCCCTCGCACCCTTTCCGTAGGTGGGTGTCAGTGTTACAGAACAGCAAGGATGAGGCCTTGAGCAGTGCCTTCCTCGCGGAGCCCAGCGGCGGTGGCCCGGGACCCTGGGGGGGCGCCGGGCTGGACGGGGAGCCCCAGGACCTCACGAAGCTGCTCATCGCCGAGGTGAAGAGCAGGCCCGGGAATGGCCAGTGCTGCGACTGCGGGGCTGCAGGTGGGCCAGGAGGGGTGGGGAGAGAGGAGGGAGCTGGCAGCGGAGGGGAAGGGCCGGCGCCTCCAGGCACGAGCCGCTCTCTCTTGCAGACCCCACGTGGCTCAGCACCAACCTGGGCGTGCTCACCTGCATCCAGTGCTCGGGCGTCCACCGTGAGCTGGGCGTGCGCTTCTCGCGCATGCAGTCCCTCACCTTGGACCTTCTGGGCCCCTCCGAGCTGCTGGTGAGGGCGGGGCGGGGCCAGAGGGGGGTTAGGGCGTGGCTTAGGCGGGGCGGGGCTTGGGCCGACTGGCTCTGCCCTAGGGTTTTGCGCTCGGGTCGGGCGGGGCGAGGTTGGGCAGGATCCTGAAGATCCGGAAAGGGGAGGGTCGGGGTCCGGCCTCTGCAGGCTCGGTCCTCCAGGGGCGCTGTCCTAAAGCACCCGTCTTACCCCACCGCTTTCTTGTGACTCCAGCTGGCCTTGAACATCGGAAACACGCGCTTCAATGAGGTTATGGAGGCCCAGCTGCCCGCCCAAGGCGGCCCTAAACCCTCAGCTGAGAGTGACATGTAAGGGGGATTCCCAGATGGGGGTCGGGCCGTGCGTCCTGGCTGGGGATTCTGCTTCTCCAGCTCCCGTAGTCTCAGGAGGATCTTGGGCCCTAAATCTAGGGAGAAAGGAGCTGCAGATCTGGAAGAGTCCAGGATATGGGGTGGGAAGTGGGGGAGCGGGGGGGTAGATCCGTAGCTCCTCTGGGATGATTCCAGGGGTGAACCTCCATGCTCTGAGACTGTGGTTGACTTCGGCAGGAGCACGCGCAGGGACTACATCGTGGCCAAGTATGTGGAACACAGGTTTGCCCGCCGGTCCACCCCCGAGCCTCAGAGACTCCGAACTGCCATTTGCAACCGGGACCTCCTGTCAGTACTGGAGGCCTTTGCTAATGGGCAGGACTTTGGACAGCTGCTGCCTGGGCCTGAGGGACAGGTGAGGACCCCCTCCAAGGGCCACCTGTATCCCACCCCCTCTCATACTCCCCAGTCCTTCTCCAGGACCAGCTGTCACTCTCCTCTGCCCCCCACCCCTGACATCTGTTCAAACCCCACCTGTTGGAGGGGTAAATGGGACAGAACACTTCCGTGGGGCAGACCTGGGCCAGAGTCCTGGCTCTGTGTTTTCCTAGCTGTGTGATCTAGAACAGGTGACTTCACTTCTCTGAGCCTCCGTTTCTCATCTGTGAAATGAGTGGATGAAAGCACCCCAGGGTTTGAAGTGAGAATGAAGCATGTAATGTAAAGGGCCAAGCGCATAATATGTGTGCAAGAAATGTTAGTATCTTTCTTTTTCCTTGACTAACCTTGGACATGGGTAATGGTGAGTCAGATTAGGTCAGGGAAGCCTGTTGCCTTGGTGATTCTGGTAGCAAATACCCCATGAGCCAGGGAGTTGGGAGGGGAAGGGTGTCAGAGACATCTGCAAGGTTAAATTGGCAGGAGTTGCTGACTGTAGATGAACAATGGATGTCGTCTTTGAACTGTCTGATATCTTATTGGGACTGTCCAGTGGGCAGTGAGGGTGCGGCACTTAGATGAGGTAAGAATTTGGAACAGCCTGCACGTGAGTGAGAGCTGAAAGCCTGAGGTTAGCTGAGCTCCCGGGGGACCAGCGAGAGAGAGGAGCAGAGAGAGCAAGGCCAGGGCTAAGAACCGAATTTGGGAAGCACGTGTTAACTGGGAGCAAGAGGAGGCAGAGCCACGGAAGGAAGCATGGAGGAAGGGTCTCCCCTCGCAAACACGAGACTCCCTCTCCACAGTCTCCTCTCCAGGGTTCTGGCAGGTTTATATCTGGAGATGTCGGGGGGCAGCAAGAGTTCAAAAGGGTGATATTGGGTTGGGGGCAGGTGAACTGGGGGAATCTCAGAGGTGTGGACGTGTACCCAGGCACCTGGAGAGCTTGCCCTGCACTTGGCCATCAGAGTCGCCAGCCCTGCCTCCTTGCCCCTGGTGGACTTCATCATCCAGAATGGGTGAGAGCCTCCCTGCCCATCTGCCCACCTCCTCATCCTCCTCTACCCCCGTCCTGTTCCTTTCTCTTCTTCACAACCCTTCCCCCCTCCCTCTTTTTCTCCCTGACTTTGACCCTCCTCCCCTGTCTGTTCCCCTTCCTGCCTCCCTGTCTTCCCCCCACAGAGGTCACCTGGATGCCAAGGCTGCTGATGGGAACAGCGCTCTGCACTGGGCTGCTCTCTACAACCAACCTGACTGCCTCAAGCTGCTGCTGAAAGGGAGAGCTTCGCTCGGCACAGGTGGGGCTCCCAGCACGTCCCCCAGCAGACTTCCATTCTTTCCTGCCCCTGGTGTGGAACTTCCTGCCCTCTTCCCATACCAAGGGCGTGAGTGACAAGCACAGACTTTGCAGACAGACTGGGGTTCTAATCCTGGCTTGCCTCTGACCACCTCTGTGACCTTGGGATTTGTCCATTTATCTCTTGAACCTCAGCTTCCTCGTGTGTAAAGTGGGTATAATACCACTGACCTGGCAGACCTGCAAAGAACATAAAATGATGTTTCTGAAAGTACCTAATCAAGTAAATACTAGCTGAACGTAAATAATAATGATTATGATAGCCACTATTTACCGGCATAGTAACTCCTTTAGTACTCAACGACAGCCTCGTCAGGAGGTTACAAGTATTACGCTTATTTTATAGTTAAGAAAATCAAAGCCCAGAGACACTAGGTAACTTGCCCAAGATCACACAGCCAGGAAGTAGCAGAGCCAAGATTCAAACACAATCTGATGTCAGAGGCCCATCATAACCTCTAAGTTAGAATGCATTTGACCTTGACCGTGACCCTTGGCTTTACCCCTCACAGTGAACGAGGCAGGAGAGACAGCTCTGGACATAGCCAGGAAGAAGCAGCACAAGGAATGTGAGGAGCTGGTGAGGTCTAGGAAAGGAGGGGAAGCCCCTTACCCTTTCTGTCTCTCTGCCGAGCCCCTGACCCTCTGAACTGCCAGGGCTTTGTTATTGGCAGCTGGAGCAGGCCCAGGCTGGGACCCTCGCCTTCCCTCTGCACGTGGACTACAACTGGGGAATCTCCCCTGAGCCTGGCTCTGACAGTGAGGAGGACGAGGAAGAGAAGGTGAGTCCCGGCCCTGTCTCTCGGGCCTTTGTTAGCCCATGGAAGGAGCCTGATTGGGCCTGGCAGGGGGAGGGCCAGGGCTGAACTGGAGGAACCAGACCATCCTTTCTCCCATACTTTTGCCCCTGCAGCGCTCTCCTCTGAAGCCCCCAGCCCAGGCCCGCTGGGCCAGCGGGAGGGTCGACCTCAGCAATAAAACCTATGAGACCATCGCCAACCTGGGATCAACTGCCCCTCAGAGCCAGAGTGAAGCCTGCCCCCCACCCTTGCCGATCAAAAACCCTTCTCGGACCATGGTCCAAGGGCGTGCAGGACATGCCAGCGGAGGTATGGCCAGCCACCTGGAAAAGTGCTCCCCATACCGTTCACGGACGGTCTGCCGTGTGCTGGCGCGCTGAGCTAAGGCTGTGGGCGGTAGTCTATGCCCCCCTCCCGCCCTTGCAATCACCTGTCAGGTAGAGGCTATCATCTACCCCCCTGCAGGTAAAGGAACAGAGATGTTAAGTCACGTGTCCAAGATCCCATAGCTAAGTCCCCGATGTGGGATCCCAACCCAGGTCTGTCTTATTCCAGATTCCTCGATGCTACGCTTAAGTAAAAAGGCAGAGAAGCACGTACTGACCATCCACTGGGTGCCCGAGACGCAGTCTAGTGGGGGAGATAACAGCCAGAATGTGATTCATTACAATATCAGACACGATGGTACAGAATGTAAATCCCCACCCCCACCCCACGAAGGATGTAAATCTCAAAAGCACAGGGATTGGATTGTTCTGGGACTAGTATTTCGGCACCTGGCTGGCCTCAAGAACTGTTTGTTGACTGAATGAAGAAGCTTGTTCTGGGAGCTCAGGGGAGGGAGGGAGCATGTCCTGTTGGGACCGAGGGGTGGCTGAGGAGGGCGTCCTGTCCTGTCAGCACCTGAGCTGAGCCTGAGGGGTGAGCAGAGGAGTCCAGAGTGAGGACCCGGGGTAGCAGAAGCAAAAACAGTGCGTCACTAGCCCATGAGACCCAAGCAGAGTGGGGAGAAGCTGGAGGGGAACACCAAGGGGGGGGGCGTGGCAGTGGGGGCAGCTGTGATAGGCCCTAGAGGCCAAGGACTGCTTCGACATTGAGAACAGAGTAAGACATAAAGACAGGTTTTATCACTTCTTTTTTTTTATAAATCTTTTTTTTTTTTTAAGATTTTATTTATTTATTTGACAGAGAGAGAGAGATCCCAAGTAGGCAGAGTGGCAGGAGTAAATAGGCTCCCTGCTGAGCAGAAAGCCTGATGTGGGGCTCAACCCCAGGACCCTGAGATCATGACCTGAGCAAGGCAGTGGCCCAACCCCCTGAGCCACCCAGGTTTTATCACTTCTGATTCCAGATCGTTCTGAAGTCCCCAGCCTGAGCTGTGAGCCGTGCAGGGCCCCTGAGAGCTTGGGCCGTCCAGCCTCCACCTCTTCCACCCTCACACACCCCGTGGATGCTGCGGGTCCCAGCCAGACCCCACCCAGCTCTGAGGAGGGCCCCTCCCGACCCAGCCTGACATCTGGAAGCACCCCTGCAGAGATGTATCCCCCGGTCAGGTTCAGGTAAGAGCCCAGCTTTGCTGCTGAGCAAGTTTTTCCCGACCCCTATGTACATCATCTAGCTCCCCACCTGTAAATGGTGGCTGCCTAAAGACTGGGACACCTCCCAGCTCCGAGGCCCACAACTAACACAACACGCTGGCCTTCGAGTGGGGGGTGAGGGGACCCTTCGCCCTTCACACACCTGCCCTGAGTCCAGCCTGAAGGGCTGGGAAGGAGCCTAGAACTCACACTGCTGCAGATGGGGTAGAAAAGGCTGAGTCCCGCCTGTGTGGCTTCTTCTAGAGGTTCTCGGTGGGATCTTTGCCATGTCCCATTGCCAACCCACAACGCAGTCCTCCCTTCTTTGTACACAATGCTTTTGGTCTTGAGTCTGGAGAGCAGACACAGGAAAGCTCCAGTTCCAGGCCTCTGTAGCCTGTGATGGGCCCAGCCAGGACCCTGGAGGACACTGTCCCCGCTTGTCTCAGTCCCCAGCCGATACCTGAGCTCTTTGTCCCCGCTCTAAGAGGCTCTCGGCATGAGGTCATCTTGGCCTTTCCCTGCCTTCCAGCTCCGAGAGCACTCGCTCGTATCGGCGGGGTGGGCTGGAGCCTGGAAGACTGTCCCTCAGCCAGGCAGCCTCTGCCCACAAGGAACATGCTGGTATGAGCTCTGGGACTGTGGTTCGAGGGGTGGTGGCAGGACATGTGGGAGGCAGAGTTGGTCAACAGTAGGTGGGTGGGGTGGGGTCATGGGGACCTCTGCCCATGGCCACAGTCTATAGGAGGCTGGGTGGCCACAGTTTGGCCAGCCCCTTGCCCTAGTGTACCCCCTTCCCCCTCCAGCCCAGGACTCATGAAGCTGGGGAGACCCCAGGTCTTGAGGGACGGCAGAGGTGAGGGGGCCTGAGCTGGGGCTTCTCTCCGGGGGAAGATGAGCAGACCTGGGTCAGCCAGACTGGGGGCTCACTTCCCTACAGATGAGGCAGGATTAGGGTGGCTGGAGAGCAGCCCTTGGCTCGCCAGCTGTCCCCTTGTATAGGAGAGTCTCCTGAATCCTCCCAGACAGGCCACTCCCAGGCAGAGAGGCGTGTGACAGGGACAAGGCAAGAGCTGTCACCCTGAATCCGGCCTCTCCCTGCTGAATCGTGACATCTCCCTGCTGAATCGTGACATCTCTCACAGTCACCCATAGTTAGTTGGGGATCCTGGGAGTGGGCACAGGACAGAGCCAGCTGGGCTGAGCACGAAGCCGCGGTTCCCCTGGGGATCCCTCAGGGGTGGCGGTGGTTGCTGTACTGGGAGTCAGAGACAGCGGGGGCAGAAGCTGGGCCTCTCTGAGGAATCGTCATCCCCAGTTCATCAAAGTCAGGTGCCAGACCCCAATCTGTGTCCATAACCAGGTATCTGCCCCCAGCATTTAGCGGATACAGGTTGGTGGCACATGTGTGATAAGAAGAGCTTGGACTGTAGGACATGGAGGACTTGGAAAAGTGGCTTTGCTTCTTCAAGCCTCAGTTTCGTTGTCTGTGAAATGGGGATAATTTCATCTATCCATGATAGGACGGTGGTGGAACCGAGGTGGTATGTAATATAGGTACTCGGAACATGTCAATTTTCATTCTTCTCTCCCCAGGTTGGCTTCACTGAAGGAGAGGACTCCAGGAGAGGGGTTCTCCTGGAAACTCTGCACAGCTTTTGCAAGACTAGCTCCTTGCTCGTCCTTGCATGCCAGAACTAGCGCCCATGTGGGACCCCAGTGTTCAGTGCTAGGACTTGAGTCCACAAAACCGGGGAACTGAGTTCTCCATTACCTTAGGTCTTGCTCTGTCTGTACCTTGTGCCTCTGTGGCTGGCCTTCCTCCCTGCCGTGGGCCCGTGCCCCCTCCAAGGATACGGGGCCCTTCCATATTTGGGCTGATGGCCGTTCCTTCCCCTCTATCCTGTCCCCACCCCGGGAGCTCATTAGCTGGGTCTGAGTATTCATGAGCTACCGTTAGCTGCAGAACCCTCAGTCTCTCATCAGACCAGAATATCTTTCTTCCATCAGTCTGGGGGCTCCATAAGAGTAGGACCAGCCCACCTTCATCATCCAGACCAGGGATTCTGCCAGCCAAGGGGCTGTCTTTCTGGACGTTTGTTAGTCTAGTACTTGACTGAGTTTTTCTCTACGTCCAGATGCCACACGAGTAAGACAAGGGTCTTGCAGATGTGGCCCCTTGCTGGGTCACTGGTCCCAAAGGCTGGGTTTGGGAATCGGCAGGGCTAGATTCCAGGGGATGGTCCCGGGCCCAGGGGCAGACAGGCAGTCAGCTGCCTGATACCGATGGGACGCTGCATTGTCTGCAGCTCGCATCCATCCTGGTTGGCCACTGCTCGTGCTGTACCGGCTGTTAAGTAAATAAGCACTAGCCCTCCTTTTGAGGAACCGCACAGCCCTCCTGGGGATGGGGACCTCTGCTCTATTCCTCAGCCAGGAAGCAGGCTCGGAGTAGCCCCCATTTGCCTACTGTCCTTGATGTAACAGGAAGGAAAGGAATGGTCTGGGATGATTGATCTTCCCTTCTCTCCTTTTCCTTTGGTCAACTCAGAAGCCTTCCAGTCTTGGGGGAGGAAAGAGCTAAGAAAGGAGGAAGGAGAATAATAGGAATGGGAAGGCAGGGACTCAAATTCTGTTTCCCAGTCCCAGAAGTGTCACCATGACTTTCAGCCCCATATTAGAAAACAGGTACAGCTAAGCCATCATCAGTCTCTAAGGCGGCTTTATGGGCACCCGGCGCTGAGCCCTGGCAGGGATGGGTCAGGCCAAACAGGAGAGGCCAGAGAGTGCCAATGGCCAATGAAGCAATCTGGCCTGGGAGGCGGGGCTGTGTATTCTGGAAACTGGCCTGGTCTGGGATTCCACAGATCCCAATGGGGTAGTCTTCTGGGCCTCCAGCGTCTGCTTTTGTTCATCTCAGACTTGTTATCTCACTCATCTCTAATAAAAGATTTTTTTTTTGCATTAAATTCAGTGGCTTCATTTGTGGGATTTGAAGAGCAGTAGGGAAGAGGTGGGAATCCTAGGGCCTGGAATTCTTTCTCTGGACCTACTAAGGAAGACCGCAGCGTGAACAGGGGTTTGCACCCAGGGGTGGTTTTGCCTCCAGGGGGATGTTTGGCAACACAGAGACCTTTTTTGACTGTTGCCAACTGGAAGGTACTACTAGCATCTAGTGGCTAAAGGTCAGAGATCCTGGTGACCACCCTCCAGTTCACAGCTCTGCCCTCAAAACAATGGATCATCCCATCCAGAATGTTAACAGTACGTGGGTTAAAAACCCCCGCACAGAGGAAGGGTGCTGGCCAGGGAGACGGAAGGCCAGCGGTTTAGGTTGACCACAGCCCTTGTCTCAGTTTGCGGTCCCCTGAGACAAAGTTCTGGGAGCAAGGGGTTTATAGTTTGCAAGGTGATCCCAGGAAATGTAAAGAGGAAGTAGGGAGTGGAATACTGGGTCAAAAAGCAATAGGGGGTGTGTTAATGAGGGGCTACTGTGAACTAGGGCTTATCTTCAGGACCTTTGAGAGACTATTGATTAGAACATGTCTTCGGGGCATCTGGCTGGCTCAGTCGGTAGAGCATGCGACTCTTGATCTCGGGGTCATGAGTTCGAGCCCCATGTTGGGCATAGAAATTGGTTTAAAAAAGAATAAAAAAGAACAAATCTCTGAGTTGTCCCACTGAAAGCGAAAAAATTGGTGTGTTTGCCACCACGTCTTTTGTTGTCTTTCGTTGGCTGAGGGGTCCTGCCTGGGAGTGTCCGTTTCTAAGCACCTCAGCCTGCTCTGAAGCCCTCATCCCGCGATGTGGGAAGGTGTTGGAGGTGCGTCCAGGAACAGCCTGCTGTGACCTCCATGTGAGGGCAGGTAGAGGGAATATGGCGGGTACCAACAGTGTCTGATACGGTTGAGCAGTGCAACCCTGGGCTGCTCTAAGCCTCAGTCTTCCCATCTGTACAATGAAGAGGTTGGACTTGATGTTTTCTTAGGGTCCTTTGAGCCCCAGTGATGTAGGTGTCTTGTCATACAACTCACCGTGGGAACTCTGTGGAACTTTGAGGAGGATCAGCTCTGCTTTTTTTCTTTTTTCAAGGCAATCCTGGGGCGTCTGGCTGGCTCAGTCAGTGGAGTGTGTGACTCTTGATCTCAGGGTTAAAAGTTTGAGCCCCACATTGGGTGTGGAGTTTACTTGAAAATAAAATCTTAAAAAAAAAAAAAAAAGGCAACCCTAAGTAACTACAGACCCTTCAACCCAGAGGTTGCTTGGGAGTTGACCAAGAGACCTCCGCACATCCCAAACATAAAGTCTAACCTCCTAAAAGTGGCCCATAATGCTGGTGTGGTCAGACCACACTCACCTCTGGCTTTCTGCCCTGTCTTCCCCCAAAACCAACCTCTAAGCTGTAGCCCCGCCAATATTTAGTTCTTCCAACCCTGACACACTAAGTCCACTCCCATCCCTAAGCTTTGCACGTTCAGAGCTCCAGGAAGACTGTTTTGTTCCTCTCTGGATGCCCAGGGCTAGAACTGTCTGGCACATAGTAGGTGTTCAATACATATTGAATGAATGAATGAATGTTTCTTCCTCCCTTATGTGAATAGCCCCCTCCCACCCCCAACTCCCACCCCGCACTTCTGCCCCAAAGATTAAACTTCCTTTCTTCAGGGTAGATGAAACCTCCACTGGTGCCGGTCCTCTCAAATGTGTCCTTAAAGCATCCTTACTTCTTTCTGACCCTCACCCGACTTGTGATAATATATTTGAATGCATCCAAATTCCCTTAGATTTTCTCCTGCCCATAGACTGTATCTCAAGTTTGCTGGGACTAGTCCTGAACACTCAAAATGCATTTGTTGAATGAAGATAAACTCACTCCTTCCTACCATAGTCCCAGGTCACTCACTCAGCAGCGGTTAGAAGCCAGATGAGCCTTCACCCAGGCTGGGATGGAGTTCTCTAACACTGAACACCCCAAGCCACTGTGTCCCCCCTCTGCATACAGCACTGACCACTTCTCATGCTTCCCCTCCAGGTCCTTAAGCACCTCTTCCAGCAAAAAGATAATGTTGTGTTAATTACGCTCACCAGTTTAGGACTCTTCCTGAGTGTGCTGGAGACACTTAGAAGGAAGGTCCTTCGATGGAACACATGCGCAGCTGTGAGGGCACAATTCTCTTTACTCCTTTCATCCAAGATCTCCCCTCCAGATCCGATCCCACTGGGGAGGCAGGTGGCCTGACCCTGAATAAATTAGGGGTACCCATCCACCCGGATCAGCATTTCTCAAAGTTTGGCGCACCTAAGAATCTCCCAAGTCGTCACTACACAGAGAGCAGTCCTCGGCACAGCCCTGCCTGCTGCACTCGGGGGAGCTTGTAAGAAACGCCAACATCTCACTGCAGCCAACAAAATCGATGGAACCAGAGGGCCTGGGTGCACCCGTGTACACAGGTTGTGTGCACGAATGAGCGACGAATGAGCGCGCCCCGGTAGAGCAGAGTTGGATTTGACAGCCGCGCACGAAATATGAGCCGAGCGCTGCAAGCTGCCTGCACTTGGGCGCAGGCACGGAGCTAGGTCCGCCCGCTTGGAGCTGCGACCGTGCAGAATCGCTGGAGCCAGGGCTCCTCCCAGAGCGCTGGGGCACCCTCAGGCGCCCTGCTTGCCGATACAGCCCCTTGCGTCCGGGGACCACGGCCTCCCCAATTGTCAAACCTCGCTTCGGCAGAAGGGCCGAGGCGCAGGGCCCTCTCTCGCGCGGCCTCGTCCCTCTCGAGAGGCCAAACCCGC
This sequence comes from Neogale vison, assembly GCF_020171115.1. NCBI lineage: Eukaryota > Metazoa > Chordata > Mammalia > Carnivora > Mustelidae > Neogale > Neogale vison. Next base: position 17,249,230 of record NC_058092.1, on the reverse strand, counting down.
CGGCGCGGGCAAACTTTGCCCGGGCGAGTCCTTGAAGTCTATATTTAGTGCACGTCACCCCTCCCCCCTGCGGCTGCGGGGCGGGCGGGCCAGGGGGGTGTGGGGGGAGAGCCCCGCCCCCGCAGGCGTGTGCGTCGTGTGGGTTTGGGGCCCGCGCGGTCGCGCGTCCTCCGCCTTCGCGCCTCCCGCAGCCCCGGCGCCCCTAGCCCTGGCGGGCGTCGCGCGCCAGCATGGGCCAGGAAGAGGAGCTGCTGAGGATCGCCAGAAAGCTGGAGAAGATGGTGGCCAGGAAGAACACGGTGAGGCCGCAGAGTTTGGGCCACGGCCCCCGCCCCCAGGAGGCGCGGCGCGTGCGAGCCGGGAGTCCCGGGGGCGCGTGCTGGCCGGGCGCCCGGGAGGCGCGTGCGGGACGCCAGGGCCCGAGGGAGGCGCGGCTGGCGCAGGACGCAGCGCCTCTTGGGGGCTGCTGCGAACTCCCGGGGTGGGCGTGTGCCCGGCCCAGGGCGCTGGGCAGGATCGCGCGGGCCGCAGAGACGAGGCTTACGCACGCCTCTCTGGACCAGCGGGGTTCAGGGGCCCTGGGTGGCTTGCGCAGGGCCCGGGAAAGCGAGCGAAAAGACCGGGACCTGGAAAAGGACTTTCGGAGTCCGGGGACTCAAGGCAAAGTCCAGGGAGTGGTGGCGACAGCGGGGCGGGGGAGAAGGGGGAACGGCGCGGGTGGGGGGGGGAGGTGGGTTGCAAAATCCTGGGTGCCCGAGAAGGGGCAAAGAAACTTGAGCTAATGTAGGGTGCTGAGCCGCCTCCATCCCTCACCCGAGGAGCGGATCTAGGGTAGGGCAGCAAGGGACCGCAGATCCCACAACCTCACAGCCTGCGGGCGCCAGGAGCGGTTCTACTTAGAACTTTCCCTTAACTTGGCCGCAGGGTGGGGCCCCAGCGGGCGGGGCCCGAACAGGTGCCGGGCACCACTGCGCGCCCTCGGGGGCCCTCGGGGCGGGGAGGGAAGGAGGACTGGCGGTAGGCCTGGGCCCGGAGGGTGGAGGGTTGGAGGGGAGAGCCCGACCCAGAGGAGAATGCAGACTGACGACCCTACCTGCGCTGCCTGCGGCTCTCAGGCCAACTTCAAGTTAATGTTTGATCCTCACCATGATCTTTGCCTTAAGCAGGCGGCCACCAGGTTGCCTGGTCAGAGCAAACTTGGCCTTGGGTCTGGGAGGGCCTGAGCACACCTGGAGAGGGAAGAGAGGACGATTTAGCCCTTGAGAGCTCAATAGTCCCTGCTGGAGTCTGGTCTAGCTTTTCAGCCCATTCTGTGACTCTAGGAGCTTGGGAAAGGGATGCCCCCTAAGGGAAGCTTTAGAATGGGGAAAAAGGAAGAGTCACCAGAACCAAGGACTGTGTCAAGCAGCCCTAGAGCAGGCACAGTGAGTGGGTGTTTGTATAAAGGCCAGAGTCTGCCAGTTTCCTCACGTGGAGGGAAGAGATAAGATTATCTACCTCCTGGGAAGGAGTGACTGCAGGCAGCGGTGAGTGTGGAAGAGATGTGAGGCCTTTGGGAGCACTTGCATGGAGGTTTAGTAAGAGTTAGACAATGACTCCTCCTTTGGGACAGCAAGGCGGGACACGAAACCTGTGGAGTGCTGGGAGCCCGTCACCCTTACAAGCCCAGCCTCCCCCAACCCAGTTCCCGGATCCCCCACCCGGTTCCAAGATCAGTGGAACTGAGCCTCACATCCAAGGGCGTTTTCCCAGCTCCAAGTGGTGGAGCTCAGGCCCTTGTCTGCTGAGCTCAGTTCTGCCTCACAGACCTGTCCCTGGCTAACCCCAGGCTTGGGCCAGCAGATTCTGGGCTGGAGGTGGGGGTGGTGGGACACCTGGGGAAAGGCAGTTTTGGGGGAGTCGAGCTCTGGCTGAAAAGGAGGGGACTTGCCCTGGGCTTCCCCCTCACTCCTTGTATGGTCCTAGGCTCACCATTCTCTAGGCTTTCCCTCTCTGGGCCTCAGTGCCCTCTTCTGTGAAATGGGAAGAGGAAACTGTGTCCCTTGGGGGATGGATTCCTGTGAAAGTACCCAGAGCTCCGTCCAGGAAAGAGCCCCATCTGGATGCAAGGTCTCGGTAGCACAGAGCTTCTTCGTGGCCACGTCTACGCCTGGGCTCTTGGCAGCATCTGGGTGGGCACAAGTTCTGGGCCTGTGGCCGGGAGAGGCGGGGCCTGCTCTGGGAGCAAAAGTGGGGCCCGCCCAGCAGCGGTTAGGGAGAGGAGGACACATTTCCTGTAACAAGACGGATCCTCCACGTTGCAGCTCAGGCCTGGGGTTTGCTGCCAGTTACCGAAGTCCCAGCAATATACTAAGGGCTTTTGTCAGCTGCTGTGAGCATCCGGCTGAAGCAGCCTCAGACACAGAGCCACAGCGACAGCCACGGTGACACATACACACAATCACACACAACAAACATAGCTGCACACACGCAACCACACACTGTAACAGCTAGACAAGCATCTACGCACGTAACTGCGTATGAGACACAGCCACAGTGGCCATGATGTTTCCAGAAAGACACACACACGTGTGCGCTGCAGAACCACCCTCAGACAGCCACACTGACCCACTCGGAGGTTGTAACACGGGCGCCATTCCACAGAGACACACAGACACGCTGCTCAGAGCCGTACACGCACAGCTCCACGCGGGGACCAGAGCTACAGCTGGGCGCACACCCCAGCCCTGTACAAGGAGAGTCACAGCTGGCAGCTCTCGCTCAGGGTTCCTGGCAGTTTCTCTCCATCACCCCCCAGCGGTACAGTGGGACACACAGAGACACACGCCCCGTGGTGAGCTGCAGCCACAGCCACTATTGATTTTTCAGGAATTTTCCAAGCTGGCTGTGAAATACAGCCGCTGTTTTATTCTTTTAATTGATTATAGTTGACAGCCAATGTGACATTAGTTTCAGGTGTATGACATAGTGATTCCTCAGTTCTATACATTCTGTACGGCACCACCTGTCACCGTACGATGCTGTTAAAATACCATCGACTTGGGGTGCCTGGGTGGCTCAATGGGTGAAGCATCTGTCCTTGGTTCAGGTCATGATCTCAGGGTCTTGAGATCGAGCCCCGCGTTGAGCTCTCTGCTCAGTGGGGAGTCTGCTTCTCTCTCTCTCTCTTTCTCTTTTGCTCTCGCTCTTTCTCTTTGAAATAAATAAAATCTCTAAAAAATAATAAAATACCATTGACTATATTCCCTACGTAGAGCATTATCTTAAAAATTTAAGATATACTTACAATTAAATAAGTTATATTAAAAACAAAGGTAACAAACTCTCCAAAGCCATCACTGCTAATTGTTTTACTTGATTTCACTATCACCTGGGGTCTAGAGCTGATTCACTCGGATCACATCAATACGGTGGAAACAGCGTATAATGCATGGTTCTGCACGTCCCTTCCCAGTCCCTCCTTTACTTCAGTGATAGAGGTTGGTAGCTTGAAACTGGCCACGGGAGGACTATTGACATGATAGAAATTGACAAACACTACAGACCAGGTGGTTTTTTCTTTGAGAACTGGGCGTTAAACATTGAGCAACAGGCCACTGCCCTTACTCATATTTCGTTATCGTACACTCCGAGGTCTCTACGTGTCCATCTCGAAGCAGTTTGTATCGTATTTAGAGCCGAGGGAACTCAGTTTGAATCCCAGGTCAATGTCTTGCAACTTGGGGCAAAGTATTTAATCTCTTTGTTCCTTGGGTGGCTCATCTGTGAAAATGGGGTAGTAATTTGGTAAGAAGGGGGCTAGTGATAGTATGTGCCTCACAGGGCCAGTGTGAGAGTGAAAGGGACAAATGCAGGTGAAGGACGGAGGGCAGGGCCCAGCACCCAGGAAGCCTTGAATTAGTGCTGCACTCAGAGTTGTTTGCCCACACGTTTATGTACACGCTTGCACGTCCGCAGGTCACGCCTCCAAAAATGTACTACAGACCGAGTTCCAAGAGAGGCTGAGGGCAGCCCTTGGGACACGGTCCTGGCAAGGAAGCCTGGCCGGCAGGGGCTGGCAGCTGAAACCACACACTGAGACCAGGGCAAGGGGCATGCAGGACACAGTCAGCTGGCGCTCCCAGGGGACCGAGCTCAGGACAGGAGGCAGGGATGGCCTCTGGGAAGTGGGTGTAGGAAGGAGAAGGCTCAAATGGGGCAGGGGTCCATGGGGCCTGGCAGCCAGCAGATTTTCAGATCTGAGGTCCTTTGCTTCCTTCTACCTCTCCCACCTCTGCTCTCTGCTTTAGCCATTCAGTCAGGGAGTGCTGAGCTGCGTGCTGAACCCTGAGGTTTCAGAGACTAAAACAGTCCTCTTTGCCCCAAAGAAATGAAAGTATATGTCCATACAAGGACTTGTATGTGAATGCTCCTTGGCCCAGCTGGAAGCCACCCCTATGTCCCACCAGCAGGTGAATGGATAAGCCAGTTGTGGTACATCTCTGCGATGGAAAACGACTCAGTAATAAAAAGAATTATCGATCTATGCAGCAACATACATGAATCTCAGTTATGCAGAGTCAAGGAGAAAGCCCATCACAGTACATTTTATTTTTTAAAAAGATTTTATTTATTTATTTGTCATAGAGCACAAGCAGGCCGAATGGCAGGCTCCCTGCTGGACAAGGAGCCCGATGTGGGACTCGATCCCAAAATCCTGGGATCATGACCTGAGCCGAAGGAAGCGGCTTAACCAACTGAGCCACCCAGGCGCCCCTGCAGTATGCTTTATATAAAATCCTTTCGAATGCATCTAGACTGACGTCAGAATACTGGTGTCCTGGGCCTGGGGTTGGGGTGCAGGGCGGGAGGGATCACAAGGGGGCACAAGGGAACTTTGGGGGATGACGGCTATGTTCTTCTCTTGATTGTGATGATGGTTTCACGGGTGTACACAAACATCAAACATGCAGCGCATTGCATATCAGTTATATCTTATTAAAGCTATTAAGAAAAAAAAAAAAAGCACCGTCCTCACCCTGCAGGAGCTCATAATTGGCAAGCAGGGGGCTGAGGTTGCAGATGCAAAAGCAGTAACAAGAAGCCATGAAGTAGTTACTTTAAGAGGACAAGAAGGCGGAGGAGAGCGCATGCCCAGTAGAAGGAACAGCAGAGCGGAGGCCGGGGGAGGGGGAGTGGTTAGAGCTGGGACCCAGCTCAGGGATGGCACGAGGCCGGCTGGGTGGTGGGAGAGGAAGTTAGGGAGCTGGTCCGGGGCAGAACTTCTTCCCTCTCTCCTTCTTCCTATCCCTTGCCTATCCTTCGACCACTTGGCTACGTTTATCCTGTAGCTGAGCAATCTCCCCTACCTCCTGCACCCCTCTTTCCCGCAACACCACACACAGTGTCAGAAAGGGGCCTGGGGCAGAAGCCATGGCCCCCGTCCTCACCTCGTGGCCTCCCACAGGAAGCGGCCCTCGACCTTCTGAAGAAGCTGAACAGCTGTCAGATGTCCATCCAGCTACTCCAGGTGGGGCGGGGATGGGAAGCCTGGGGAGGGGGGCTGTCCCTGGGGGATGGGGAAGACCTTCTGGGGAAGAAGAAGTGTTGGGGAGGCCCTTCAGGGTGGGGTCTGGGAGGGGTCTGGGACGGGAGGGCCAAGGGCGGGAGAGGTCTTGAGCTCTGAGGGTGGAGACTGAGGCACTGAGATGGCGGCCGGGTACCCTCCAAGGGCAGGAGGCCCTATAGGTCTGTGAGAAGGACCGATTTGCTTTCTTAAATACCCCAATTCCTAAGCCCCTGGGCCTATGGGATCTGTTTTATATATTTTGTTTAAGATTTTATTTATTTATTTGAGAGAGAGAGCGCATAGAGAGGGGAGAAGGTCAGAGGGAGAAGCAGACTCCCCACAGAGCTGGGAGCCGGATGTGGGACTCGATCCCAGAACTCCAGGATCATGACCTGAGCTGAAGGCAGTGGCCCAACCACCTGAGCCACCTAGGCATCCCTGGACCTACGGGATCTGAAAGGCCGGTGATCCAGGGGAAAGGAAAAGTTGCCCACTTTTAGATCCTCCCTGTGTTGCCCAAACAGCCCCCAAGCATTACCAGAAGTTCTCGGCCCTGAAAAAAATCAGCACAGACCCAAGCTGTAGGCACCAGACCTGTGTCTTCAGCTGAAACTTGAACTCAGAGATGCCAGGAGATAGACGCGGTGAGGGGTCCTCAGTGGCAGCTTTTCACCGAAGCCATGGTCACCATCGGGGCGAGGGGCCGGGCCTTGGGGCCTGGACTTCAATGCGTGCTGCCGGACCAGGGTCACAACATCAGCCACGGCTCGGGGCCAGGCCTCTGCAGAGGCTGGGGCGGGGGACAGTGTGGGGATTGAGCAGGGGCGGGCCTTGCCAGTTAAGGTCACTAGTCCCGGGGGCCCATTGGAAGACCAGCCCTTGACCCTCTGGCTTTGCAGACAACCAGGATTGGAGTGGCCGTCAATGGGGTCCGCAAGCACTGCTCAGACAAGGAGGTTGTGTCCTTGGCCAAAGTCCTCATCAAAAACTGGAAGCGGCTGCTGGGTGAGAGGAGTCCAAGTCGGCTTGGGCTGTGTGCTTCTCCCTTCTCCTGGGTCGGGACCATGCCTGGCTTACAGCAGGCACTCAGTGCGTGTTTGTCAAATGACTTAAGAAATGACAGGGGGCCTCGTAGCGGAGAAGGCCAGTGTTGGCCCGCACGCTCTGCACATTTGTAGACGTGTGCCTCTATGTATGTGTTTCCGTGTGTTTGCATGTTCTATAAAGAGCACATGTCTGTATAGACGCATTTGTGTAAATACGGTCTGCGTGCAGATGTCTTTCTTTCCCCGTATGAGCATGGGTTTGCACACGTGTGTGCATGTTGCATAAACATCCGTGTGTGAATGTATTTCTGTGTGTGTGTAAGGGTGTGTTGGGGGCATGTGCTGCTGTCGTGGTCCCTGCCCTTTGCTCTGCCCTCCCCGAAGTCATGCTGGGGTCTGCGGAGATAGAGCACAGTTTGGGACCAATGCCATGCTTTCGTTTTCAGACTCCCCTGGACCCCCTAAAGGAGAAAAAGGAGAGGAGAGAGACAAAGCAAAGAAGGAAAAAGGGCTTGACTGTTCTGACTGGAAGCCAGAGACAGATCTTTCTCCACCAAGGGAAAAACGAGGCAAAGAGCCCAAAGACAGGTATTTTTTTTTCTGGGATGGAGAGAAGGGGGTGACATTTGTCCTGTCCTCTGCCAGTGGCTCTGTTTCTATAACTTCATTTAATCCTCATGCCCTGGGAGGAGCTGCTGCTGTCACCTCCTATGGGACCTCCTTGAGGGGTTCTTGTTGGGCTTAATCAGACAGACCCGCAAGACCCAAATAGGCCATCCCTGTCACTGACTTTACCGAGAAGGACGCTGGGGCAGGAAGCACACTGTGCCAGCGGGGCAGGCCCAGGCCTTTCTCATCTGCTAGGGGACCACTCAGCCTGCAGAGCTCTTCTGAGTTCTACCCAGGTACAGGGTAATGAGTCCACAATGAGGAGGCCGTGAACCCCTGACTGAGAAGACAAAGCTGCCAGGATCCCAGCAGCATTCACTGTCCTTGGCGCAGCCCCCAAAAGCTATGGCTTTCCACTAATTATTTATATTGCATTCAGAGCCCTTCCTGCCTGCATGTAATTTACCAATCAGGGCTCATTTGCTATAAGCAACGTTGCCTAGTGACACAGCTGACATCCCGCCCTTGTCAGGGTTCCAGGTAAATGGGGCTAGGAACTCACTTAACCACACAGAATGTAAAGTGTTCTGTTGCCTCTCTATTCAGCATTTCCATTTCGTGAGGAGGAAGGCGAAGGTTGGGGAGCAGGGACTTTTCCAAGACCACACAGCTGTTATGTGACCGAGTAGGATCGAATCTTTGTCAGACCCCCAGACTTCTGCTGAGAAGAGTTGTTTGTCTCAACTCCATGTCCATTCCCCCTTGCCCACCTAACCAGGGTCCCCCAAATTGCATGACTTCATATAGACCCAAATGCCTTATCCATGATAGCAGATAAATGTGTTCATCAATGTACAAATAAATCCGATGTTCCCTATGTGACTAGAGCCCTTAAATCCCTGGGTGGGAGGGAGGGATCTGCATTTGTTCATCTAATAGGTAAGAAGGCAGTTTTAAATAATACTGAATAGTATCTGATGGTGGATAATGGTAGGTATTTTATGGATAATATCACCCATGATATAGCAATATTTTTAAAAGATTTTTATTTATTTATTTGACAGAGATCACAAGTAGGCAGAGAGGCAGGCAGAGAGAGAGGGGAAATCAGGCTCCCCGCTGAGCAGAGAGCCCGATGCGGGGCTCGATCCCAGGACCCTGAGATCATGACCTGAGCCGAAAGCAGAGGCTTAACCCATTGAACCACCGAGGTGCCCCCGATATAGCAATATTTTTAACGAACATACCTTTTTACCCAATATAGACACTATAAGGACTTCATTTTAAGGAATTAACCAGGTTAGGGGCACCTGGCTGGCTCAGTCGGAAGAGCACAGGACTCTTGATCTTGGGGTTGTGAGTTCAAGCCCCACACTGGGGTGGAGATTATTTAAAAAAAAAAAAAAAAGGAATTAACCAGAATAAAGCATAAAGACTAAATGTTGTATGTGTAACATATTTCTGCTGGCATTTCTGAAACATTTTTAATCTCTGATCCATTTTAAAATGAATGTTTATTATAATCCTATAAAACAAGTATCTTGCAGAAAACACTTTTAGGGAATGATGCTGTAGAAGAAAAGGTCTCACCCAGAAAGAAGACATACCTCTACCACGCTTTAACCCACTGAGCCACCTTGTGGGGCTTGATCCCAGGACCCTGAGATCATGACCTGAGCCGAAGGCAGAGGCTTTAACCCACTGAGCCACCTTGTGGGAAGTTTTTAAAAATACAAATAAGAAAATTAAAAAAAAATCCATTCTCTAGAGACAAGCACATATAATCATGTATAATAATCTGTGTTTAAATATATATATATATATATATATATTAGGGGTGCCTGGGTGGCTCAGTGGGTTAAAGCCTCTGCCTTCAGCTCAGGTGATGATCCCAGGGTCCTGGGATTGAGCCCCACATTGGGCTCTCTGCTCAACAGGGAGCCCACTTCCTCCTCTCTCTCTCTCTCTGCCTGCTTCTTCACCTACTTGTGATCTCTGTCTGTCAAATAAATAAACAAAATCTTTAAAAATTATTAAATATATATTATATACATATTCATATATATATACGCATATGTATGTATATATATATATACAAAATTTATGGGTGCTTACGTGGCTTAGTCGGTTGACCATACCACTCTTGATTTCAGCTCAGGTCACGATCTCCGGGTTGTGGGTTGTTAGACAGAGGCTCGGATCAGGCTGTGTGCTCAGTGCAGAGTCTGCTTGAGATTCTCTCTCTCCCTCTCCCATTGCCCCTCCCCCCAACACTCTCTAAACACATACATACATACATACATAATAAATACATATATCATTTATGTAATCATATATATCCTTCCAGAATTTTTTGCATGCTTATTTTGTCAATAACATGGAGTTATTCGCTGTATATTATTTTATAACTTTTCCAAATGCATGTATTTATTTCAACAGTAAGGCACATTTAGTGTAAAAAATTTAGAAACTCAAACACAAAAGAAAATAACAGAAATAACCACTGTTAATATTTTGATGTGTACTCTTCTTGTCTTTTTTTTTTTTTTTTTAGAGAGGGGTGAGAGGCAGAAGGAAAGGGCAAGACAGAATCTTAAGCAGGCTCCACACCCAGCGCAGAGCCTGACACGGGCTCAATCTCATGACCCTGAGATCATGACCTGAGCCAAAATCAAGAGTACTTTCCCCTGGGAAATGAAGTTGTCACTGAGGCCAAGCAGGGAATGAGTAGATTGTCTCCCCACCTCGTGGGGAAAATTAAGTTGGCAAGGGTCCAATTTCAACTCAATTGGTGAACTTTTTGTTTTAGTTTCCTTAATGATGATTCACTATCATTTATTATATAAACACTATCCACATTAGTGATATTTAAAATTTAAATGAGCGGCGCCTGGCTGGCTCAGTCAGAAGAGCACGCAACTCTTGATCTCAGCATTGTGAGTTCGAGCCCCACAGTGGGTGTAGAGATTACTCAAAAATAAAATCTTTTAAAAAATAAAATAAAAACGAAAAATATTTGTCTACAGTGTGCCACTTCCAACAAATGAAACAGCTTTTGGACATCTTCTTCCCTCCCAGTCCTGATCTACTAATAACATAATTTTTCCATTCCTATAGGCAGAGTATACAAACAATTATATCCCTGTTTATCTTCCTATTGTATTCTAAGCATTTTTTCTTGCTCCTAAATACTTTTTGTAATCATCATTTGCAGTAATTGCAGAATATTTCTGGTTTGCTCTAAAAAGAAAGGCAATGAAGAAGGTCCAGAAAATGGGGAGTCTCAGGGATTGAGGCTCATGTCTTCTCTTCTTTCTTCTACTGCAAGAATTCCAGCTTCCCACTTGGGCCTGCACTGTTCAGGGTGGTGGAAACCCGCAGGGGAACTCCCAGGGTCCAGTGAGGGATTGGAGGGACGTGTGAAGAAGGGTTGCTTATCCCCTCTCTCTCTCTCTGCTGCCTCCCCTGTGTTTAAAGCTGGGGTGAAGATCTGGGGCCAAATGAGTCTGGCCCACAGGATAGTCAGGCCTAGCCCCTATATTTCTGCTTTGGTCAATTCCACGGCATTTGGCAATAAATACTTATACAGCACCCGTTTTGTGTTAGAAGGTCTTCTGTTGGCCTGGAATAAGCCAGTCCAGGCACGAGATTGGATTCCACAGAAGCAGACCCTGAGACGCAGGTTCAAGTGCAAGGGGTTTACTTGGGAATTGATTTCAGGAAATGCAGAGAGAAGAGTGAGGGAAGCGAGATGGGGAAGGGAAGGAAGCCAGCCCAGGGTGTGTTAGTGGGCAGGCTGGTGCTGTGGGCAACCAGGGCTTAAATCTGGCTGGGGAATTCTGGGTGATGTGGAAAACACACCTCGGTTCACCTCCTTGAGGGCTGAGGATGCTGGGGTGTTTATCCACCAATTTCTATGTGTCTGGTTGAAGGCTGCTCCTGGGGTCCTTAACTCCTTGGCACTTCTGGCCCATTGGCCAGCTGGCACTGGCTGGTACAGAGAACTCTCTCGAGCACAGGCTCTCCTGCAGCACGAGTCCTTGGGTCCCAGTGCACAGGGAGAGTGAGTGCCTAAGGGGATGTGGACTCTGCAGGGACAGCATCCACCACAGTGAACAAACCCCACCAAGCTCTGTGCTTGTGGAATTTATTTGGGGGCTGGTCGGATAATATGCATAGTAGGTAAGAACATTTTGTAGTACCTTAGAAGGGGATGCCCGCCCTGGACTTACAAAGAAGTCTCGGGGGACACCTGGCTGTGACTGTCAGTAGAGCATGTGACTCTTGGTTTCAAGGTCATGAATTCCAGCCCCAGATCAGGCGCCAAAATTACTTAAAAAAAAAGGCAGCCTGGGTAAGTGAGATGGGGAGTGATGGTTACAATTTACAGGCATATTAATTTCATAAAATCATTAAAAGGGGGAAACGTATTAGATGGCATATAAAGAGAATGTAGCTACATGCATTTTGGAGAATAGAAACAAATTTTCACCTCTGATCCCATCACCTTACTGTAACCATTGTTGTATTTTCCTTCTTTCCCTTTTTTTCCCCCAGATTTTTAAAATTTTTATTTTTAGAGATTTTATTTATTTGAGAGAGCCAGAGAGCAGGAGCAGGGGGAGGAGCAGAGGGAGAGGGAGAAGTTGGCTCCCCGCTGGCAGGGAGCCTGAGGTGGGGCGCATTAATGCGGGGCTCTATCCCAGGACCCTGAGATAACGACCAGAGCTTAAGGCAGATGCTTAACAACCGAGCCACCCAGGTGCCCCTAGTTTTTTTTTTTCTTTTGAGTAATCTCTACTCCCAACGTGGGGCTCCAACTTACTACCCGAGATCAAGAGTCCCATTCTCTACCGGCTGAGCCAGCCAGGAGCCCCGATCACATTTTCTTTCAATCTTTTTTCCTCCTAGGCATTGCTTTTCTTGTATGACTTTAGAAATAGTATGCATCTAATTTTATGCACCATTTCACTTGTCATTTTAACAGCTCTACTATCTCCAAGGCCTGTGTGCCTCTCTCCGCTTCTCCTAAGTAAGGTGCCCGCAGGGGAGGCTGAAGCTGATCTTTTCCGGCTCCCTGACTCCTCCTGAGAATAGGCAGTCCCAGGAATGCCAGTCTCCATGGACTCCAGCTAGCCAAGGCCTGCCTGACAGCAAGGAGGAGGGGAGTCTGCTGAGAATTAATGAATAATAATTAGTAACACAAAGTAAAGGTGTAGGGGTGCCTGGCTGGCTCAGTTGGTAGAACACGTGACTCTTGATCTGAGGGTTGTAAGTTCAAGCCCCAGTCTGGGTATAGAGATTACTTAAAAATTAAAAATCTTTCAAAAAAAAAAAAAAAACCATTAGGGGCGCCTGGGTGGCTCAGTGGGTTAAAGCCTCTACCTTCGGCTCAGGTCATGATCCCAGGATCCTGGGATCAAGCCCCGCATTGGGCTCTCTGCTCAGCGGGGAGCCTGCTTCCCCCCACCCCCCTCTGCCTGCTTCTCTGCCTGATTGTGATCTCTGTCAAATAAATAAATAAAATCTTTCCAAAAAAAAAAAACCCAACACATGCAAAACACACATAATGTACATGGCACATATAAGACCTCCTTCCCTTGATTGCTTCATTCAGTGGAGGGTAGGGGCAGGTGTCCAGCCCGCACGACTTGCAGCTTCGTCTCCAGGCAGCTGTGGTCCAGGTGGGTTCCACCACTCTCAGCCCAGCAGGCCTGGCTCCCAGAAGCTTTCTCCCCAGCCTCTGAGCTCTCGAGATCCGTCCTAGTGCTAACTTAAAGAGTCTCATCTCCAATTTCTCTTCTTTCAGGAGGGACTCTGTGGACTCCAAGTCTTCAGCCAGCTCCTCTCCAAAAAGGCCACCGATGGAAAGGTAAAAGAAGCCACGGGCTTCTCCATCCCAGAGGTGCTGTTCAGCATGTGTTCCCCTCTCTGCTGTTCTGGAAACAGCCTGGGGGCAGAGGAAAGCAGAAAGCCTTGTATATTATGTTCCTTGCAGACTCTCGGACCTACACAGGAAGACTGAATGGGACCCTGAATCAGAGGGATGGCTCCTTTACTGGGGTGGCTGACCAGTCACTATTGCCCCAACACTATCTAGGGAACATTCTCAAGGTCAAGTTGAACCCAGTGAGGACAGAGGTCTGGAGAACTTATCCCTGGAGTGGGATCTCTGCATTTTAGTTACCCAAAATAGCATAAGTCAGCAAGTTATTTATTCATCAAATATTTATTGAGGGGCAACTATGTGCCAGGAAATGTTCTAGGTGCCAAGGATACACATGGCAATGAACAAAAGAAAAATCTCTGCAGTCATGAGGCCTATATCCTAACAAGGCGTGAGAGGCAATCCATAGAATAAATAAATCAGGTGATGATTTAGAAGGTGATGAGCATTGTGGAGACAGCAGGGAAGAATGAGAGGGTTGGGAAGGATGGTCATTTGAACAGTCACCTTAAGGAATGAGCCATGCAGATCTCCGGGTCATTCCAAGCCAGGACCCTGAGTGGCAGGGTCAGGAGGCAGTGAAGTGGCCAGGGCTGGAGTGGAAAAGTGAGGCGGGAGAGTTGGAGGACGGAGTAGAACAGGAGCCCTGCAAGGGAATTTATCAGAATGCCTTCAGCTGCTGTGCTGAGAATGGGCTGTCAGGGCCAAGGGCAGGAGCAGAGCCCCAGCCAGGAGGCTACTCAATAATTCAGGCAAGAAATGACGGTGGGTTTCCTGACAGGCTGGGGAGGGATACTGGAGAATATCAAGAGTCAAGATGACTCCAAGACTTTTCTCTTGAGCGCTGGCAAAGACTGAATGGGGAAGACTGTGTCTAACTCAGGCTGCAGCAGGTGATACAGAGCTGAGGTGGGGATGTGTTGGGTTTCAGGCGTGTCCTAGTCATTCAAATGGAGAAGTTGAAGGCACTTAGGGTAGACCAAGCTAGAATTCAGGGAAAATGTCTGGGCTGAAATCTGAGTTTCAGACTCATTAGTATGGATCTAGCATTTGAAGCCACGGACCTTGATCAGGTGGCTAAGGAGAGATTGTGACTGAAAGAGGGAGTGTGAGCTGTGGTCCAAGGGGAGGTCAGAGCAGGAGGAAGTGACATAGAGGTGGATCAAAGCTAGTAAGTCATGTCTGGGGGCCATATTGGATGCCAGGACAACTAGGCTAGAATGGTAAAGGTGTTGGCTTCCGGGAGACTATGTGTGGAGCCGCACAGTTATTTTAGGTCTAATGGACCAGTGAGACTACCACTGGAAAGAAAAGAAGAGGCACAAAAATTAGGCCGTTTAAGGTTTCTGAAGATTAAACAGGCCTGGGATATTGATGGGGTGCTGTACTGCTATAGTCCAAAATGGCCGCCAGGTGCCTGCTGATGAGTGGCGGATCTGGGGAGGGCTGCGGCTTCGAGTCGGAGTCTGAGGCCATATCCTGCCTCTGAAGGGAAGAGTTCTGTGGTCAACTGGTGATGTCTTCCATGAGTGAGGCCTAAGAATGGAGGACCCAGGGTCATCCTGGTTCTGCACCAGTGGTTGTCAGTGGAGAGTCATTTAGAAATTCGTAGAGGTATTTTTGGTTGTCACTATGACGTGGGGGTATCTTAGTTCATACTGCTGTAACAAAATATCATGGACTTAAACAACAGACATTTATTCCTCACAGTTCTGGAAGATGGGAATGCCAAGGTATGAGCCAACTCAGTTCCCGATGACGGCCCTTTGCCTGGTTTGCAGATAGCCAACTTCTTGCTGTGTCTGCACAACACACATGCGCACAAACACAGGCACATGCACACAGTGAGCTCTGGTCTCTTTTCTTCTTATAAGGCCAATAATCCCATCATGGGGCCCTAGCTTCATCTAAACCGAATCACCGCTCAAAGGCCTCACCTCCAAATTCTATCACATTAGGGGTTAGGACTTCAACATATGACTTAATGGAGGACACGAACACTCCGAAGTCTGCAGTGGGAGAGAGGCAGGAGCAGGACGGCATTTGCTAGGCAGGGGCCAGAGATGCTAAATGTCCTGGAACATGAAGACAGACCTTCATAAGGAAGGATTGTTCTATTCCAAAAGGAAACACTGACCACTAGTCCAGTTCTGGGTGTGATATTATAAGAAAAATATTTCATGTTTGTGTAAGGATTTATACCTCCGTATTCCTTTCCTGACTTAGCCTTTTGACCTTGAAGTCTCCTGACTCCCTCCTGTAATACATTCTTTTTCTAAAGGTCAGTCAAGCAGAATACGTTTGTCCTTAGAGCAGTTGTGCCCTTTCCTGCTTGTTCCATATTGGGGGTGGGGAATCCAGAGAAATACAAGGAAGTCTTGTAAATCCACCTTATCTACTACCCACACAGTTTCCTGTACACTCTCCCTCTCGATTTCATCTTTCCCATCCATCCATCCATCTATCCACCCACCCACCCACCCCATCCATCCATCCATCCATCGAATGAGCACGTTTGTTGAGCACCTCCTTGCAAACCTAATATGCTCCAAGGACCAAGGTCATGTGCATACAGTGGGAGACTAGTGGAGACCATGGCAGACTGAAGGGGGCGCTCACTATCCAGCCCAGCTATTTGTTGCTTTGTGGAAATGCAGGCCCTGCATGGCGTGTCTTCCTATTTTTTAAGGAAAGCTGGACATCTACATGTTCATATGAAACTCCCAGTTTTTTTTAAGATTTTATTTATTTGATAGACAGAGATCACAAGTAGGCAGAGAGGCAGGCAGAGAGAGAGGAAGGGAAGCAGGCTCTCTGTTGAGCAAAGAGCCTGATGCAGGGCTCGATCCCAGGACCCTGAGATCATGACCTGAGCCAAAGGCAGAGGCTTTAACCCATTGAGCCCCCCAGGCGCCCCTGAAACTCCCAATTTTAAATATGGACAATGTATTCATATTTTTCTGCGCCACAGTAGGGCAAACAAAATTCATTTGGAGCCCACCAGCTGCAGCCTCTAAGCCCAGGCAAAGGTGTAAACTCATGATCTCTGCCTTCATGTGGCAAATCACTGACATCGAGGCAGACACCAAAATGCTTTTTGTTTTTGTTTCCCAAATCCTTCTTAAACAACAGCAAAAAATTTTTGAAGGTGTAACATTCAATGGGGACATAGGAAGAGTCTCAATATGACTTGAGAAGTCAAAGAAGACTTCCTCCAAGATAATGTATTTGTGCTCAGAATTGAGAGATGAGAAGGAGTTCGGTGGACAAGCCAGGAGAGGGCCTGTTGGGCAGTGGGACTGGAAGGTGCAAAGCTGTACTATGAGTGAACGTGGTGCTCTGGGAACTGTAGCTGGGCATTAGGGAGCAAACCCCGCCGTGCATCCCTGTGACAAGGAGGAAGGCTGCACCTTATGGAGCCGAGCGGGCTCTCTGAATTGTGGACTTTTCACCCAGCTGCTGGGCTTGCTATCGGTGTAGTAACTGCAATGTCCTCGAGGTGGCGCGCAGGGGCAACGAGCGGACCTCCAGGTGCCTCCGCTATGATCTGGGGTGGAATTTTTCTACGGGCTTGGTGATGTCAGATCACAGGCTGTGGGGCTGGCGCTGGCACATCCGGGGAGCAGAAGGAAGCTGTTGATAAATCCAACGCCCCACCCCCATTCCCGCCAGTGATGCCTTCCCTGCAGTTTGTCGCTGTTCCCGATCGTGTGCACTGAAAGCAAAATGAGGCTGGCTGCCTGAAATGCCCTGAGACAGGAAGGCCAGCCAGCCAGCCAGCTCTTAGCCAAGGGGAGGGACCGGGGCTGGGAGTGCCCTGCCTGGAAGGTGGCGAGAAGAAAGCAACAGGCAGCTTAACCTAGCCTGGGTTAGGGGACCCTGGAAAAATTTCTGCCTTGTAGAAACACAGTGAGATGTACTGAAAAGAATTTGGAAGCAGACAGATCTCGGTTTGTGGTGTGGCTCTGCCATTTGCTGGTTGGATGACCTTGGACAAGTCAGTTCAGCTCTCTGAACCTCAGCCTACTGATCTGTAAGACAGGGACAATGATGACCCTTTCCCAGGTCATTATGAGGATTAAATGAGATAACAAAATGCTTAACACTGTTCTCAACCCATATAAATGCTCAGTAAGTACCTAATCCTTGATAATAATACTCACACTTAATGTGGCAATCTAGGTAAATTACCTAACCCTTCATTACTAGAATTCTCCTGGGTACTGGAATCCTATCAGAAACTCTTTGAGATGGGTACTGTTTTCATCCCCATTACTAGCCCAGGGTCACAGAGCTACAAAGTGACGGTGTCAGGCCTTGAGCCTTGGAGTTTGGCTCTGGAGCAGCTTGGGTCCTTCATTAATATATCACCTTAGTGTAGGCATTCCCCTGAGGAAGCTGTCATTTGTTATTATGTGTCCTTCCAAGCAAGGTGTGCTCCAGGCCCCACTGTCGGGTCCCCACTGAAGAATCCTAGACATTGAGGATATGGTGATGGGGCATGTAGCTCAGTGAGGTCCAGCACCAGGAATAATCTAGGGCTCCATCACAGCTGGAGAAGGGCTGGAGATAGGCTGACCTGGGTGGTGGGAGTTGACAGACTCTGGCTCAGAGAGAGATCACTTTCTTAATCTCAGAGAGTAGGGTCTCTGTCTTTCCAAAGAGGACCTGTCACCCACCCAGTTCAGCTCTATCTAGGCCTCCTGGATGTGCCTTTTATCTCTTTGTGGCCAAATTTCTCAACTCATCTTATATTCATGCATTTAACAAAGACTCATTGAGTTTTGGCCCAGAATGCTATTCCAGGTGCTGGAAACAGTGGTGAACCAGCCAAAAGGGTTCCTATACTCTGGAATCTGTAATCTGGACATGGAGGCAGACAATGCTTATAAACACACAAACAAGTTAATTCTAGACTTGGATAAGTGCTATGAATGAAAGAAATCAGGTCACATGCTAGGGAGTTATAGGGCAGGGACAGGCTGCTTGACTGGGCTGATTGGGGGAGGCCTCCCTGAGGATGTGATACTGGAGCTAAGACCTGACTGGTGGGAAGAGGCCCAGTCATAAGGAAATCTGGAGGAGGAAGAGCCTTCCCAGAGGACAGAGCAGCCAGTGCAAAGGCACTGTGGTGGGAGTGACAGGTATATTTAAGAAAGAGAAAGAAGCAGTGCAGTGGGGAAGCTTCCATGAACTGAAGGGGAGTGTGGCATGAGATTAGGTCAGAGAGGAAGCAGAGGCCAATGTCAAGGGGGCTGGGAAGCCATGGTGAACTTTATGCTGAAAATAACTGGAAGCCATTAGAGGGCCAGAAGCAGGGAGTGATGAGATCTGCCGTAAGTGTTCGAAAGGTTTCCCCAGGCTTTTGTGTGGCAAATGGATTGTAAGGATGGGCAAGAGGTTGCCGGGGGACCAGCTTTGTGGCTATTTTGGCTGTGTAGGTGAGAGCCCAGTGGCTAGGACTAGGGTTGGGTGTGGGGAGATTCCCACTGATTGCAGGCAGCCCCTTAAGCTCTAGACTTTACAGGCTTCCCAGCCCTCCCTCACCCACACCTTTCCCTCCCACCGAAATCTGACTCCAGCAGAGAGCAGGCTAGAGCTCAGGTTCCCCAGCCCTGTGCCCTGCTGCCAGGCCACTCACTTGTTAGTGAGGGTTGGGTCAAATCCAGGGTAAATTTATCTAGAACAGAAAGTTTCAAACTGCATTTAAAAAAATAAATAAAAGCTAAGAAATCCCTTTGGACAAAATTTTTCATAATTCAAAATATAAACCTCACAAGAGCAGAGCCTTCCCTCCCCAGCCCGCCTCAGTCCTGAGGTAGCACTTAGGAAACTTTGAGGAATCTCAAGGTTCTGGAGAATACAAAAATCCCAGTGATCCAAGGTTGTCTGTGGTGACAGAAGGCATCCAAGCCAGGTCAAGCCAAACAGCAAAGGCTGAGGAACAACAAGATCTCCAGCAGAATTTACATTGAAGAGTACCTAGCAGGATGTTGGATGTTTCTTGTCACCCCAGCTTTTTAACACTAGAAAGCTTAGGCTACTCAGTCAGCCTCACTCTCAGACACAACTTCTTGGGCCTGAATTTTCAGAAGCCCGTCACCGTCTTCCTGAGGGGATGAAATGCATCCATAACTCCAGAAAGGTCTGGTGCAGCTGCCCAGGCTGTGCACTGTACAACTCCAGAAGATACCGAGCTGGCAATATGAATGGTGCTCTCTGGAATTAAGAAATACAGCAGCCCTTTAGGACCTTCCACAAGAGCTCAGTGGGTTAAGACTCTGGGGTGGAGGAAGGGACCTTAATTTCTTCCACCCTCATGTGTCAGTTTTTCCGAGGAGGCCTAAGGACTGGCTGGCTGATCTTGATGGGTTACTGAAGGAGACAAAGGTGAAGGCATCTTGATGCCTGGCCCCCACCCCAAGAGTAGTGTAGAAGCAGCTCTGAAAGGGAGGGAGTTGTGGAACTATCACTCCATCCTCTCATCTGTGAAATGGGGCCAGGAACTTGCCACAGTCAGGGTTATGGAGAAGAAGAGATAGCAAACAAGCAATAAAAGATGGGTTTGGCTTTTACTTTTTTTTTTTTTTAAACAAATCCCTAACAAGTCCTGTCCTTTCTCTCCAACACCCTCAGCCTCACGCCCCAAGTGCCCTGAGCCCCTCAACACTGCCCACGCAAAACATGGGTTTCACGCTTCTGTGCATTTCTGCCATGAATGCATCTTCCCGTCCGCTCCTCCTGCGGCCAGCTCCCATCCCTTGGGAACTTGTGGACCTTGTGGAACTTGAACTGAGTTGCACTGCAGTGTGGGACCTCTTTGAGCTTTCTTAGGCTGCGTGGTTACTAAGGGTTGGCATTGTGATACTGATTCGCACAGGTCACCAACAGGATGCTGGCGGGTGCCTCTCCCCTCGCCCAGAACCCTCTTTGCAAGGACTCAAAGGGATCAAAAACAGTCCAAGTTTCAGCCTATATTTTTTGGTTGCATGTATCAGTACTTCTTTTTTTTATTTTTAAGCTTTTTTATCATGATAAAATATATATAACAAAATGTGCATTTCAACCTTTTATTTTTCAGTGTAAGAAAAAAGATATTTTATCATTTCGAATGCATTAAGATTTACCAAATATATAAAAACAGATTACTTATCATTGCATATGTCAAGCTGTGTGGTTATTTTTACTCCTTAAACTTCCTAGATGATTTTTTTTTAAGATTCCTAGACAGATTTTTTTAATTGTATCAAAATATACATAACATAAAATTTAGCCATTTTAACCATTTTTAAGTGTATTGTGGCGTTAAGTACATTCACATTGTGGTACAACCCCACCACCATCCCATCTCCAGAACTTTCTCATTCTCCCAAACTGAAACCCGACCCCATTTCCCCCTTCCTCCAGCCCCCACAGCACCATCCTACTTCCTGTCTCTGTGGATGTAATGATTCCAGGTACTTTGTGTGAGTGGATCACACAGTATCTGTCCTTTTGTATCCAGCCCATTTCACCCACCATGTCTTCCGTTCATGGCATCCATGCTATAGCGTATCTCAGGATTCCGTTCCTTTCTGCGGTTGGATGGTCATCCACTGTATTCATACCACATTCCGTGTATCCATTCATCTCTCTCTGGACACACAGTCTGCTTCCACATTTGCTGGGAGCTCCCTGAGAACAGGAACACAGGAAGCCCGTCTGAGCCATCAGCTTAGAGTGACCACTCGTGATTATCAAATTTTTTTTTAAAGAAAAAAACCAGAGTTTCTTATTACGGAAGTAGATATGCTCTTCAGGGAAGATATAGAAAATCTGGATAAGCAAAGATGAGATTGAAATCTACTATAACTCTACCTCAGAAAGATAATTAATAATTACTTGTTATTATGATCAATAATTAATTATATAATTAGTAATACTAATAATAATTGCTCTTTACAAGGTGTTGCTGTTTGAATGTTTCTATGTTGAAGCCCCCAGCCACAAAGTGACTGCTTTGGGAGATGGACCCTTTATGGGGGTAATGAAGACTAAATGAAGTCATGAGGGCAGAGCCCTGATCCGATAGGATTAGTGTCCTTTCGAGAGATACCAGAGAGTTTGTTCACTCTCTGCCACACGAGGACCTAGCAAGAAGATGGTTGTGGGACACCTGGGTGGCTCAGTCAGTTAAGCTGCTGCCTTTGACTCAGGTCACAATCCCAGGGTCCTGGGATCGAGTCCTGAATCGGGCTCCTTGCTCAGTGGAGAGCCTGCTTCTCTCTCTGCCTCTGCCTGCCACTCTGCCCCCTTGCTTGTGCTCTCTCTCTCTGATAAATAAACAAACAAATAAATAAATGAAATCTTTAAAAAAAGAAGAAGAAGAAGAAGAAGGTAGTTGTCTACAAGCCAGGAAGCAAGCTCCGTCCAGTACCTTGATCTCAGACTTCCCAGTCTCCAGATCTGTGGGAAATATCTATGGTACAAACTACCCAGTCTTTGGTATGTTGTTAGAGCAGCCCACGCTAAGATGCAAAGTTATCCTGCCAGTCGTCTGTACATACATGTATATATACTTGTGGGTTTTTAAGCCCAAACCAAAATGAAATCATTCTTTTTTTTTTTTTTAGGATTTTATTTATTTGTCAGAGAGAAAAAGAGCATAAGCAGGGGGAGCTGCAGGCAGAGGGAGAAGCAGTCTCCCCAGGGAGCCCAATGTAGAACTCGGTCCCAGGAACCCAGAATGAGGAGCCAAAGGCAGAAGCTTAACCAACAGAGTCACCCAGGCGTCCTCAAAATGAGATCCTTCTTAGGCAGTCTATCTTGGGTGTTAAGAGTAGACTTCGGACTCAGACAGACTTGAGTTCAAGTCTCCGTGGTGTAATTCTGTGTCCTCATCTGCAAATGAGGAGGAGGACAGTATCTACCACCTAGGACTGCTGTGAGGATTCAATTAGAAAATGTTCCTGCAGCGCCTGGCACTGGGTAAAAGCCAGCTCTCTTCAGTGGTGGTGAATTCACCCGTCACTAGACTGTCAGCTCCTTGAGGATTGGAGCTTTGCTGACTTTTCTGCTTTACCCCTTGTTCTTAGCACTGGACCTGCAGAATAAGGGCCTACTAAGCATTCACTGAACGAGTGAGTAAATGGTCCAGCGAGAAGGCAGAGCAGCTAATACGGTGTCTAACGGATCATAGTGTGGTTTCACGTGGTGGTACAACATTCTGTGACCTGCAGAGCTGAGCGCTTGGTTAAGAGTCTGGGCACCTGAGTTCAACTGCTTGGGTTTCAGTTCTGGGCTCCACACGTGTGACCCGAGTCAAATTATCGTGAATGCGGCTAGCTCTACGATTCACTTTAAAATGCAACTCTAACGGGGAGGTAAGACGAGAAGCAGCCTCGAGGGGTTGTCATGAGGATTAAATGAGATGATCCATGTCAAGCCCCTAAAAATAGCACCTACCTCACCGTGTTGTGTGAGGATTCAGCGAGATCACCCATGAAAACGTCCAGAATGGTGCTCAGGGAAAGCTTTATCCACTTAATGTCCAAATGTCTATTACTGTTTGTCATCCTCAGATCAAACAGCAGCAAATCGAAAGCAGAGACCCCCAAAACACCCAGCAGCCCCCTGACCCCCACCTTCGCCCCCTCTGTCTGCCTCCTGGCACCATGCTATCTCACGGGGGACTCTGTGCGGGACAAGTGTGTGGAGATGCTCTCAGCAGCCTTGAAGGCGGAAGGTGAGAGGGCCTGGGCTGGGGGCGGAGGAGGGAAGGGCTTCTAGGAGGGCAGATGAGATGCGGTCTTTCTCAGGAGTGGCACAGGACACTCCAGTCTCTGGTATGGGCAGGCTCCACTGCCAAGGTCATGTCTGGCTGACGCCTGTGCTTCCTGAATCTCTTACAGACAATTACAAGGACTATGGAGTCAACTGTGACAAGATGGCATCGGAAATCGAAGATCATATCCTTAAGTTGTGCCAGGGCCGTGGGTGCCCGGTGCTCTGTCTGGTGGCAGAGCCTCCCAAGTGCAAGGGACCCGGGACAGTGAGGGGGAGGGGAAGGGCTCTGGGGACAGCCCCCTGTTCTGCCTCTGAACCAGAGTTCTTAATTCTAGCTAATATTTAGTAAGTCTTGCACCCGCCAGCCTCTTGCTAAGCTGTTCCTGAGCAGCACCTCGTTCAAGGTTGCGACAATCCCGCAAGGGAGGCCCCTGACTAATCCCATTTTACGAGGGAGGTAAACAGGCTCAGAGAGGTTAAGTTACTCGCCAAAGCTCATGCAGCTAATAGTCTTGGTAGAGTTGGGATTTGAACCCAGGAAGCGTGACTCTAGAAATCGAGAGCTCCACCACCGTGCTAGACAGGCCATGTCGTCATGTGGCTCAGTTGCAGGGTCAAGTATCAGAACGGACAGGGAAGACAGCATTCCTCATGCTCAGCCTTCTCCCCTCTTCTCTCCCCTGAAGATGGATTCTCTGCCGGGTACCAGAGATGTGATGAGCAGCCGACACTTCCTGCTCTGTCACTTCGCACAGTCTCTATGACACAGGGGCTGTTGCTCCCATTTTACAGGTCAGGAAACTGAGGCTCAGGAACGACTGGGTGTCACAGCTTGACTGAAAACCTTGGCCTTTGGATTCCATGTCCTGAGTTCTTTCTGTATGACCCATTCTCCTACTCTTTGAAAGGGGGCTGTGTAGACAGAGGATGTGACCCGCCCCCCAAAGTTGTGTGGGCCCATTGCACCAAAAGATTGTTGTTTGGGGGGAAGGAACTCCCTCTCTGCTGTGTCCCACAGCATATGAAAGAGGTGTAGAGGGAGGGGGACAGGATCCCCAGGGGAGAGAGGTTCTGAGAATCTCAGTGAGGTGTGAGTGACTCTTTTAAACCTCTGGGGCTACCTAGGGAGCTCAGTCGGGTCTATTGGGGAGGTCCCTGCTCCGTCTGGTCTGACCTTCTCCCCTCCTGCCACCTCCTCTGTAAAGCCCACCTGGATATCCTCCCGCATACTTCCTGGGACCTCCCCTCCGCTGTCCTTTAATTATGAACCAGCACATCTTGGGCTATGGAATTCCTCACCAAATATGTTTTCATCAATCTCAGTGATTCAGGAACACAGAGCAAAACTCTGAGCTTCATCTTTATTCTCTCCAAGCAATTGTCCCTCCCTCCAAACAGGTCCCTTCGACTTTCAAGCCCAGTTGGAAACAAACGCTGGTGGTCTGGTACCTCATTCCACTCCCCGGCCCGTCTTCCTTCCCTTCCTCCCTCAAGCCCTTTATCTCTTTGTTCTTAGAAGGTGGGAGACAAAGGGGAGGATGAGTTCTAGGGGCTTGAATGCTCTGGGTCCCCAAAAGATCTGTCCTGTTTGGAGAAACCTCGCAGTAACGTGGCAGCCAGAGGGCTGCGCTCCTCAGAAGGGGTCAGTGACCCCCCGGCCTGGGCTCCATTTTGTCCTGGTCAGGGCCACTTCCTGCCTGGCGAGGGGAGAGTGGAGAGAGCATTACCGGCTGGCTTCCCACCCTGTCTCTGCCGGGAATGTGCCCTGTGACCTTGAGCACGGCTGCATCCTTTCTAAGCCTCAGCTTCCTTATATGTTCATGAGAAGTAACTCTGACCGGCAATTCCCAGAGTGGGTTCCGTGGCATGGTAATAGGTATTCCTAGGGGATAGGCGCAGGGGGAGATGGTTCTATGCTCGAATATGTTGGGAACATAATTGAACAAAATGATGTCTTTCTTGCAATACCTCTCTGAGGCTTCAACATGAGGCTCCTCGTCTTCTGTTCTCCTCTGATAGCTGGACTCCTAGTTTCCAGTGGTCCTGCAAAACTGGGGTTGTCTTCATCACCGTTCTCATCTTCACAGCCCCTAAGTGTTGAGCACTCGATGTCCCAGACGCTAGGCTAGTGGATCATGCAGTGTAGCTTGCTAAATCCTTGGTGTAGCCCAATATTTTGTAAATAAGGAAATCTAGGGCGCCTGGGTGGCTCAGTTGTTAAGTGTCTGCCTTTGGCTGAGGTCATGATCCCAGGGTCCTGGGATCGAGCCCCCCATCGGGCTCCCTGCTCAGCGGGAAAGCCTGCTTCTCTGTCTCCCACTCCCCTTGCTTGTGTTCCCTCTCTCATTGTGTCTCTCTTTGTCAAGTAAATAAATAAAATCTTAATAAATAAATAAGGAAATTGAGGCACAGAGAAGTCATGTGACTCACCCGAGTCCCACAAAAAGCTCAGACAAACCCCCAAGGCCCATCCCTGGGACCCCTGACACAACAGCGCTCGTTAAGGTCTGATCTCAGTGGGGAGACCGTTGCCCGTCCCTGATGCATTGTTGACCCCAAATGCCTGGGCGAAATCCCCACCCCAGGGGTCAGCAGCCACTTAGGTGCCCAACCCCTGTACAAGTCTGAGGAAAGGAACAGAAGGTCCTGCGGCTCTTTGGGCTTTGGGAAGTGGCTCCCCATCCTTCTGTGCCCCTCCGTGAGTGGCTCGCTGGTCCTTGACATATCTGGTCACATATCTACCAGGAGCTCAAGAGCACAGACATGAAGTACCGGAACAGGGTACGCAGCCGGATCAGCAACCTCAAGGATCCCAGGAACCCCAGCCTGAGGAGGAACGTGCTCAGCGGGGCCATCTCTGCTGGGCTCATTGCCAAGATGACGGCGGAGGTGAGAGTGGGGCTAGGACCCCTGCCTGGCGGGGTGGGAGGCCTGGCCCCTCCGGCTTTGCCCACCTCTGTGCCCTGTGACTTAGTGGTGATGAGCTGGGGGCTTTTTCAGCCAGACCCTCTCCGACTCCCCATCCCTCCAGGCTTCAGGACCATCAGGATAGTGAACATAGCTACTATGACTTAAGCACAGTGCTAAGTGCCTTAGGCTCATTGTCCAGTTGTATCTTCACAGCATCTGAGGTCAAAGTGCTTAGTATCCCCATTTTACAGGCGAGGTTACTGAGGCTCGGAAGGGTTCACTGGTTTGCCTGCACACCCAGCTAGAAGACGTCAAAACCAGGGGTGCGTTTGGCTCAGTCCGTGGGGCATGTGACTCTTCATTTCAAGGGTTCTTCTGAGTGCAAGCCCCACGTTGGGTGTAGAGATCACTTTTAAAAAATATAAATCTTTAAAAAAAAAAAGTCAAAGCTGCGAGGCAAGCTCTTGGGCCCTACAACACCCACTCTTCACTGCTTGGTCATCTGCCTCCCTCTTCTGCCTTGGGTAATCCTGGGCCCAAGCAGAGGAGCAGTCCCTGTCTCCGTGGAACATAGTCCCTGCTGGGGAGACAGACATATTTGCAACTGCGTTCAATTCAGAGGTGGCGAGTGCCACGATAGAGCCACCCTGGGAACTTAGAGCCGGGAAGGATTGACCCAGCTTGAAGGGGTCAGTAAGGGAAGGAAAAGGGAACACCCTGTCCGAGGAAATAAGTTGCAAAGCTTCAGAACTGTGCCTAACTGCATGGGTTTGAATTCTGCCCTTCTCACTTAGCTGTGTGCTCTTGGACAACTGACTTAACCTCTCCGGGCCTCAGTTTTCTCATCTGTAAAACAGGGAGAATAATAATAACTAATATGGGACACCTGGGTGGCTCCGTGGGTTAAGCGTCTGACTCTTGGTCTCAGTTCAGGTCTCAGTCTCAGGGTTGACTTCAAGCCCTTACTTAAAAAAAAAAAAAAAAAATAGGGACGCCTGGGTGGCTCAGTGGGTTAAAGCCTCTGCCTTTGGCTCAGGTCATGATCCCAGGGTCCTGGGATTGAGCCCCTCATCGGGCTCTCTGCTCAGCAGGGAGCCTGCTTCCTCTTCTCTCTTTGCCTGCTTCTCTGCCTATTTGTGATCTCTGTTTGTCAAATAAATAAATAAAATCTTTTTAAAAATAATAATAATAATAGCTATCTCGTGAAAGATTGAATGAGTTAATACATATGAGTGTTTAGGTTAATATAATAATAGGTAAAGCCCTCCCCAGGATTCTTCTATGATAGACTCAATTACTGACCATTTCATGTAACCCCAAGCACCATGCTGCGAAAGAGGAAATCTTTATCCCCATTTTATAGATAAGGAAAACTGAAGCCTCACACAACTGACAAGTGATGGGTGAGGATTCGAACCCAGATCGAATTTCAGAACCCACATCTTGGAAACACCTTTTGAACACCCTCAGGTCCGAGTGGCCTTTGATTGCCTGGGCTGATCCAGAGGATTCCGGGCGAGCTCTGCCAAGTCAGAGAGGCCCAGACAAGGGGAGGGGCAGTGCGTTGGGATCCTGGAGTCTGGCTCTGCCTCAGGACGTCTGGGAGCCCTGATGCTGTTGGCAAGGGTGTGCCTGTGTGTGTTTGTGGCATGTGTGGTGGGTGTGTGTCATGTGTAGTGTGTGTGGTGTGTGGAATGTGTGGAATGCACTTGGTATTTATTGTGCGTGTGTGTGCATGCGCGCATGTTGGTGGGGGAACGATGTAGTGGTTGTATATTAATTTCTCTCTTCACTGCTTTCCTCAAATACCCAAAACAAGAGCAAGCCCTGGTTTTAGCATCAAATGGGGGAACTTGGCACAGGTGGACCAGGGTTCTCTTTTGGCTTAATTCAGAATAGCTGGTATTGGGTACCTGGGGGGCTCAGTGGATTAAGCACCTGCCTTCCGCTCAGGTTGTGATCTCAGGGTCCCGGAATCGAGCCCTACTTCTGTGCCTGTGCCTTGTAGGAATGCTACCAAGACACTCTTCCAGGCAATCCAAGGCATGGGGAGACCAGGACCAGGAGAACCAAGAGCAAGGTATAGATGCAGGTTCGAGCCAAACCCAGCAAGTTCCCATAAGCTAGAGGTCAGAATAGAGCTGAGTGTCTGCATTAAGACAAAGACAGGCCCCAGACATCCCAGCAAAGTAACTGGCCAAGCCTGACATGCGGGCTCCACACGAGGACTCTTCACTAGGACAGAGCAAGAGAATCAGGTGGTCGACCCATGGCCAAGAAGAGTCTGACCAGACGCAGAGGAGCGAGCCGAGAACCTAGCAGGCCCTCCATGGGGCCAGGCACCAAGGACCCTACCCTCTGCCCACCGTCCAGGCATCAAATGAGAGGAGATCTTCATCCTGGGTCCTCTTTGGTCCCAGGCAAGAAGCTTCTGTAAGAAATAGAAGACCAGGGGCGCCTGGGTGGCTCAGTCGGTTAAGTGTCTGCCTTCAGCTCAGGTCATGATCCCGGGGTTTTGGGATCAACCCCCAGGTCTAGCTCCCTGCTCAGCAGGGAGTCTCCTTCTCCCTCTCCCTCTGTGCTCTTTTGCTCGCTCGCTCGCTCGCTCTCTCTCTCACTCTCACTCTCAAATAAATAAAGATCTTTTAAAAATTTTAAAAAAAGAAATATAAGACCATTTTTGATCTAGTAAGAACAGTAAGAGCTTGGGGCTGGACAGCCTGCTATGTTCTGGCTCAGGAGACAGGAGCGTCCATCAGAGAGAGCCTGGGAGAGCGGACGCCCTTGTCTGTGGGTGTCCCTCTCTGTGTCCCATGTCTCCCTCGTTCCTCCCTCAGTCTTCCTTCCCTCTTCTCTTCTCTACCCAGAAACATCCCAGAATGGAGTCGATTCTGAGATGTTCTTTAGGGCCATTGAGTGGCTATACCCTTGGCCCCGTGAGGAGGGGGGTTCTGTCTGTGCGCTGCTCGCCCGGGACGGAGACCCGTGCCTGGCATGTCATAGCCACGCAGCTCCTACTCATGGGGTTCCCCTTTGGGGTTCCTCCTGTCGAGATGCGTACACAGAGGACCAGTGTCCTCTCCCGCTCGATCCCCGCCCTCATGTACCACCTTATTACAGTACTAAACCACTGTGCTGTGTTCACTCCATGTGTCTTTGACACGGCCTCCTCCATAAGGCAGCGCGGAGACAGGTACACGGATTGGTGAGTGCGTGTTTTTCTGTTCTGTTTCCTAGCTGGTACACAAGACCCCCTTTCCACCATCTGACCGCCCGCCACATCTCCCAGCTTGAACACACCCCCAAACACCCTTCCCACTGTGTGTTATTCTCAGCTGTTCTTTTGTGTCTACTATTCTTTCTCTAGAACTGCTGTTTCCCTCAGGAATTCCTGCTTATCTTTCAAGACTAGTTAAGGTGTCAGTTTCTTCAATGAGACTCCCTGACCCGGAGCAGTTAGCCACCCTGCTCTGGGCTTCCCCCTGTGCTGTGTGTACCTCCGCCTTAAGCACCTGCTCTGCTATCTCGCAATCCTGGCTATATACCTGGCAACTCTACCAGATTAGCATTACCTGGGGGCAGGTGGCCCATCTGCATATCTGAATCCTTAGGGCTCAGAAGCAGCGGTTGGGCAGTCCAGGGGTCAGGGCCCGCCAGCCAGCTCAAGAGAGGTGGTCCTGTGTGGCTATTCCTAGCTCTGTGCTCAATTACCCCACATGAGTAGCTTGAAATTGGCTGTGGAAGGAGCATTTACATTATGGAAATTAGCGATCGTGGCAAATCAGGCTCCCGTGAGCCCGAGGCCGGTTCACCAGCTTGTAAATGCAGTCAAAGACATTCAGTAAATTGACATCTAGTACGCTTTGAACGAATGAATGCCTTAGGTTCTGGATTTCCCCCCAAATGAAGGTTAGCTGGGTTCTTCTTTTTTTAAGATTCTATTTATTTATTTGACAGACAGAGATCACAAGCAGGCAGAGAGAGAGGAGGAAGCAAGGTCCCCGCTGAGCAGAGTGCCTGATGCGGGGCTCCATCCCAGGACCCTGAGATCAGGGTCCTGATCTGAAGGCAGAGTTTTTAACCTGAGCCGAAGGCAGAGGTTTTAACCCACTGAGCCACCCAGGCACCCCAGTTAGCTGCTTTTTGCTTACATGGCCCCAGGTTGACTTTTCTGTACATCCCTGCCCACAGTTAGGACCTAGTCCTTGAACTGAATATGGTTGGACTTATACATTGGCAAGGACCAGAATAATGTAAGGGCACTAGTAAAATTCCTCAGGTCTGCCCTTAGAATTTTGCATTCAGAGGTCTCTACATTTCATCAGGAAGCCCAAGTGGTGACAAAGCAGCGATCAGTACACGGCAGTTTCCAACCTTTGTGCCAAAACCGGTTTTCCACGGTTTAAGGAGTCAGGAATAGATAGCGACAATGGAAATGTTTACCCCACACCAGGTTCTCATTTGAACATTAGCTCCAGCCATCCTCCCTTCCCCAAACCAACCTCAGCGGACGGGAGATGGGGGACTGTTCTATAGGAGCTTGAAGAGAAAGATGTTCTGTGACGCAGGGAAGCAGTTAGCTGTGGGAACCCAGGAGCTTCGGGTCCTATACAGGTCAGGGCAACTGCAGCAAGTCAAGGTTCCCAGCAGGCAGAATGGACTAGGCCATGACTGCAGTTTGGACAGGCACTGGGTCAAGTCCAGACCAGAAGGATAAGGGGAACAGCACAGATCAGGGGGTCACAATCCAGGCAATTCAAGCAGGAGGGCTCAGGTGGCTACCTAAGGCCTGGGCAGGGGGTGTGAGCACCAGATCTGAGGAAATGTACACAAGCTATTGACCCTGGGGCGGAAGCTGTTTGCCTCCTGCTCTCCCACACACACCCTCCTGCTCTGGGCCCAGTCGGAGCCTACAGGTTTGCCTTCCCACCCAAAGCAGGATGTGGACTCTCTGCGTACAGCCTTTTCCAAGCAGGGGCGAGGCCAGGAGTCCAGGCCTCCCTCCAGCTCCTTGATCTCAATCCAGCATGTTCCCCTCTCTTCTGTTCAAGCTCTCTAGAAATCGGGTGGGGCAGGGTGGGGGGCAGGGTCCCTGGGACTCTGTAGCCCTGAAGGGCAGACTCCTTTCTCTCCAGGAAATGGCCAGCGATGAGCTGAGGGAGTTGAGGAACGCCATGACCCAGGAGGCTATCCGTGAGCACCAGATGGCCAAGACGGGCGGTACCACCACTGACCTTTTCCAGTGCAGCAAATGCAAGAAGAAGAATTGTACCTATAACCAGGTGTGGGACGGGGGCTGTGGGAGCGCCGAGGTGGAAAAGCAGCTTCTGGAGGAGTGGGGGGAGAAAGGACTAAAACTCCGGGCTGCAGAGACAAGGCCAAGTCTTGCTGTTCCCGTGGCTTCTAGAAAATGTTCTCCTGCATGTAGAATCACCCAGACTGGGGTCTATGAGGCCTGGCTGGCAAGCTCTGGCCCGCCTTGAAGCAAGAATAGGAGGAACCAGACTTACCAGGCACGGGTTTCTGTAGAGTCACAGATGGTTGGAAAGAAACTTAGCAATAGAAAACTTGGTTCCCTCATTTCCTACATAGGGAAACTGAGGCCCAGACAGGGTCAAGCTTTGCAACTTTGTCCAAGGTGGCCAAGACAGTCCTAAATGGCAGAGATAGTAACAAACCCAGATCGAGACTTCTGCCTGCCTGAAATATAGCCAACATGGCCCACTGAGTTGAAGGCATGTAGCAAGTCCTAAGGCTGAAGACCACTGTCCTGGCATGGGGGGGGGTCGCAGAAGGCTATGGAGACCCCCTCCTCTGAAGGACTTAAAACCCAAGAACCACCTTCTGTTTCTGGGTTGTCCATATTATGGGCTTGGGGCACTACTCTTCTTGGATTCTAATTTGTATGTAGTCATTCTAGAACTCTATTCATTCTACCATCTGCTGGGCAAGCAAGACTTACCAAGAGCACCTTGCCCTCGGTGTGCCCTCGTGGCCACTGCAGAAATACAGCCGGCCTTGCCATTCTGGAAGAGTCTCTCAAAGCATTCCCATCCAGGAATTCAGAGATGTTTGTGCAAGCCTCCTGCTTTCTTCCAAGCCCATTTCCATGTGGAGTGATGTGTTTCCTGTGCGTTGCCTCCCACCAGAAGTAAACCACTCATTAGCCAAGTTTGCTCTGCACAGAGAAACCCCAGTGTTATCATCCCTCCAGTGTTACTGCTCTGCAGTAAGGAGGCTGGGCTGAGCTGTGCTATCCTGGCCCACCCCAGGGGTCACTCAGGAGCCAGCGACTACCGTCCCCCACCCCCACAGACTCCCAGCTGACATCACAGCAGAGCCCAGTGTCAGCAAAGTAACACTTCATGTGCGCCCAGGGTTGGCTATAGACAATCAGAACAGTAATTGTTCAGTCTGTAAGTGCAGGGGGTTTGCTGGGGGAAGCCCGATTCCTACATATTCCTGGTTTGGTCAAGGGCGTGAGAAACTGGGAAACAGGACATTAGAGTGTCCCAGGGGTCCACTGACCTTCAACTTGCTTTTCCTCTCTGGGCCTCAAGTCTTGCACCTCTGACATCACAAGGAACGGAGTGGAGCGGAGGGAGGGCGCCTGGGTGGCTCATTGGGAAGCAACCCTGCTGGATCTCGGCTCAGGTCTCGATCTCTGGGCCGTGAGTTTGAGCCTCGCACTGGGAGCTGGGTGTGTAGCCCACTTAAACAAACAAATAAATAAAGGAATGAACTAGATGATCTTGAAGGGCGCTTCTAGCTCCCTAAAGTTCTGATCAGTGAAGCACAGCCAACGAATGGGGTATTTTCAGAGGCGAGTCAGGAAATAACTCCTGTGGGAGATGAGCCTTGAGGCGAGAGAAGAGTGATTCGATCTGAAGGATAAAGGACAAAAGCGAAAGGGCAGAGGGCTGGTTGAGCCAGTGGGGCACTGGAGGTGAGCTGATAGGCCTGAGGAGGGGAGGGGTACCCTGGGGAGCTCTCAGTGATGAGAAGGGCAGGAATAACAGTGCCAAGCTCTGGGACTTGGACCTACTGCTGCAGACAGTGGGAGCCATGGCAGGTCTTAGAGCATGGGGGTGAATTCCGGAGTGGTCCAGCTCTCGCTTTTTCTCTCTCTCAGGTGCAGACACGCAGTGCTGATGAGCCCATGACTACCTTTGTCTTATGCAATGAATGTGGCAATCGCTGGAAGGTCTGTATGTCTGTCACTTTCTCCCTTCCCTGTCATCCACAGGGCTGCCCCACATAAGGAGTCCTATACCCACAGCCAAGAAGGGGGTGTGCAGCCTGTGCAGGGTGGGTCTGCAGAGCGGGAGATAGTGGCGGGTAGTTGTCGGTGCGTGTACATGTTTTTGTTTCAAAAGACATCCAGCGTGGGTGGGAGCCAGAGCCCACTTTTTTTTTTTTAATTTGATTTTATTTAATTGAGATAGAGCATGAGAGGGGAGGAGGTCAGAGGGAGAAGCAGACTCCCCATGGAGCTGGGAACCCAATGCGGGACTCGATCCCAGGACTCCAGGATCATGACCTGAGCCGAAGGCAGTCGCTCAACCAACTGAGCCACCCAGGTGCCCTGCAGCCCACATTTTATCACAGGGTGGGCAAGTCTGTCCTTTGAGCACAGGTGCAGTCAGCCTCGTGAGATCCACAGAGGGGAGGAAAAGCACTCTGCCTTCAGACCGTACCTCTTTGCAGAGTGCTTTCACAGATGGGATTTCCTTTGAACCCTGCCACAGCCAGGGGTGAGAGGAAGGCTGAGCCCTGTCAGGGGGCCTTGCCGCCAAATACCTCCCAGGTCATCCTCCTTGCATAAGGCAGCTCTGGGAGAGCCCTGCGTCACCCAAGACTGTAATCTGGGCTGTCCCAGCCCCTGCAAAGGTAGAGGTTTTGTTTTCAGGCATGGGAGCCAAGCAAAGACTCCTCTCAGAGTGCTCCTTCCTGCCACGTCGTCTTCTGAAAACACTCAGTGTGATCATGTGACTAATGTCAGTTTCCAGTACCGTCTGACTCGCACGTGCGTGGTGCGGTGTCTGGGCCTCCAGGCAGCTGGCAGGGGCTCCAGAAGTCCCGAGGTATTTAGCAAGGAGCCCAAGACTGGCTGGGAGTTGGGAGCCCTGGCCGTAGGTCCTACTCTGCCCTACTCGCTGTGTGGCCCTGAGCGTGTCACTCACCTCCCTGAGCGAAAGGGTGATGGTAATGCCTTCTCCCGTGGTGGAGGTGAAGATTATTGCGTATGCACACACACAGTTCGTGAACAATTATGAGAAATGTTCCTTACAATATTACTCTCACTTTCAGGCCAGGAAACTGAGCTCCTGAAAAACACTTAGTGAGCCTAAAGCCACACAGTTCAGAGCACTGAAAGACAATACTCCAAATTCCTGATTGAGTTTTCAACCTTACTAAGGGCCTTGATAGCCCTGGGGCCTCGTTAGACTTGCCATATTTTTTAAGGTAAAAGTCAGATGATTGTGTACTTTTCCTTTATTCACTTATTGAGCACTTAGGGATGGGACCAGCTTTGTGGCCTTGTGGTTTAGAGCGTGGGCTTTGGCATCAGGTTCGGATTCTAGCTTTATCGACTTACAAAGTGACTTTGCTAAGTGATCTGAACTCTCCAGACCTGAATTCCCTCATCTATAAAAAGGGAGTATTAATATCTAGTCTACAGAGCTGTTTTGAGGAATTAGAGAAGGTAATATAAACAAAGCATTAACAGCTTTATTATTTACAGTTGATAGCTCGTATGGTATCTTTGTCAAATTGAAAAAAGGTCTCGCTGCCTCCAAGTAGACATAGCCTTGCACCAGCTAGGCAAACGGAACAGGAGCTAAGTTTCAGCCCCAGCTTGCCTTAGGGCCAGGCTCTCTTGTGCAGTGCACAACCTGTACAACCATACCACAAAAAAGCCCTGAGCACATATGGACTGGCACATAGAAACCACCGTTCTTATTATTCTGACTTCGTTACCTACCAGTATTATTGGGAGTTTGAGCAAGTCACTTAACTTGTCTGAATTGCTTCTTTATCTTTGAAAATTGGAGAGATAGAGAGTGCCTACCTCATAGGGTTAACCATGAGGATGTAGTATGGCTCAGCTCAGAATAAGGGCTCAAAAATAGTAGCTCCTGTGATTATTACTGTTGGGAAAAGGACATTCTGCATGCTCCAAATCCAGCTCCTTTCCCTTCATGCCTGCTAGTTGGAGCAACAGGGCCCATTAGAGATGGCAGCTACGTGACTCCTGACACCATTGTCACATGGTGTCCATTGCCATGTGGGAGGCCTAGAGTCTAGCCAACTGATTAGTAATAATCACAGTGATGTTTTTGACCACGCATTAAAAGCCCACTACATGTCCAGCATCAAATTTCCTATTATTTATTACCTGTTAGCCTCTCGCATTGGCCAGGGTTATGATCCCATTTTCCACTTGAGTGATTGGTTCAAGGCGACACAGCTAATAAGGGCAGAGCTGGAATTTGGACTCTGGTTTCTGTGGCTCCAGATACTACCTTCTATTTCATGTCTCCCCCGCCACCCCCATGCCCCTTGCTTCCTTGGGTGACATAGGGAGAGCCCTAAAATTGTATTGCCTTTTTGGTTTTGTAGTTCTGCTGATAGAACCGCCAGCCAGGATCTCAGTGAACAAGGTGAGGAAGAACAAAGAGAAAGCACTAAACCATTGTAGCTGGAAAAAAAATAAAAATTAAAATGAAGAAAAATGCTGAACTCTGACTGGGCTCTTAGGGATCAGAGGGAGAATTCTTTTGTAAACTAATAATCTGTTATTAAAATTGATCCACGAACAGAGGAGCCTATTTGGGGTATGATGTTAAGAGTCTGTGTCGACAAACCTCTTGCAGAAGCTCAGACTTCCGAGCCTCAAGGCTAAGGGGTCACATCTTGGACTGTAGGCTGACAGTCCTTTGCTTTGAGTCCCTTCCCTCGCATCCCGACCTCAGCTTTTTCTGAGTTGAAAAATACCAGCCAGACACAAATCTTACCCGACTCCCACTCCCGCCCCAGAGGCACATGTGTGGAACAGCTGGGACCCAGCTTGGCATCAGCAAATGGGACTCCCACGCTGTATAGAAAGCTCTCTTCCCAGACTCTCTGCTATCCCCTGTTTGTAGCTGACTTCAGGGCCTTTTCAGGACTCCAGACCTGGTCCCTCTAAGCATGGAACAGATCATCTTGAGCTCAAGCTTTCTGAGCAAAGGGTACCACACTGCCCAAGGTCTGCAGATCCTGGGGCTCAGGACCCCGCCCAGGCCCTGGTGATACACTCTTCACAGCTCCATCTGTGGCCCAAGCTTCAGAGGAAGTCTGCAAGGCATAAGGGGACTTGATGTGCTCCTCCTGCAATGACACTGGCTTGCTTTTTAAGCTGATAGGAACTTTAGGCAAATCTAGAACCTTCTGGAACAGTCTCATGAGCGGGTCTGATGGGCGCGTCCTGGGTCTCAGTCCCAGACTATCCCTAGCCTTCTGACAGCCCCAGGCTGAGCTTCCTAGACTCTGTGTTTCCTAAAATAGCCTCAGTACAGAAGCCTGTGAACTCCTGACAGCTTGGGCAAGTCACTCAACCTCTCTGAGCCGCTTTCTTACCTGTGATTATGGGAGCGGCATGAGTGCCCACCTCACAGGGTGCTGGTGCAGAGAAGGCTGGCTTCTGTCTGCCTTTGTTCCCTCAGCAGGGCAGCTGTTAGGAGTAACTTCTGCCCATATTCCTTATATGCCCGGGTCTCATCTGTCCTGGGATTGATTCCTGCCTTCCTCCTTCCACCCATCACGTGCCTCCCCCTATAGATGAAACCCGAAAGGAAACAGTGCAGAGAAATCCGCCACCGTCTTCAGCCCTCCCCGAGTCATGTTTGGGGGGCCGTGTGCTTTGGAAGGATGGAAAATCTTCTCTCAGAAGATAAAACACACACAGCTTATCAATGGCAGAAGCAGGAACAAAACCTTGGTCTTCTGCTTCCTGTCATTGTACCCGAAGCTATAGAAGCTTCGGGGCCATATGCAATGCTCAGCCCCTACCTTCCAGGAATGCCCAGCCTGGCAAGGAAAGAAACCGTAAACAGTCTTCCACGCTGGACAGGATAGATAAATGTCATCTGTACCTGAGGTTCGAGTATGACCCCCCTGGGACTGTGGAGCCCTGTTGTTTACACAGCCAGGTGCTTCTAAAACTGGCCGGGATCCCCTGGGGATCCTGTTAAAAATGAAGATTCTGATTCATCGGGTCTGGGCTGGGGGAGGGGAGCCTGAGATATTTCTCTTCTCTTCTTTCTTTTTTTTTTTTAAAAAAACTTTTATTTACTTATTTTCAAGAGAGAGAGAGAGAGAAAATGCATATGTGAGCAGGGTGGGGAGAGGGGTCCGTGGGAAAAGAAGAGAGAGCATCCCAAGCAGACTTCACGTCCAGCTGGGAGCCCCATGGGGGTCCCAGCCACAGGACCCTGAGATCATGACCTGAGCAGAACTCAAGGGCCGGACACTTAACCGACTGAACCACCCAGGTGCCCCCTGCCTTTTTTTTGGTTCACATTTATTTATTTATTTATTTTTATTTTTTGGAGATTTTTCATTTCTTTTTTTTTTAATGTTATTTATTTATTTGACAGAGATCACAAGTAGGCGGGGGTGGGGGGGGAATGCAGGCTCCCCGCTGAGCAGAGAGCCCGATGCGGGGCTCGATCCCAGGACTCTGGGATCACAACCTGAGCCGAAGGCAGCAGCTTAACCCACTGAGCCGCCCATCACCCTGAGATTTTTCATTTCTTACAAGCTCCCAGGTGTTGCTGATGCTGCTATCCACCGACCATGCTCTGAGTAGTAAAGGGTTTAGATACCCAGCTTTTTCTTTGCATGATCGAATCCTCCGTCCAAATGTCTAGAAACCAAAAGCAACAATTATCACTATAACTGTGTCAATAAATGTTACTTCAGGCTGCTTCAGGTGGCCCCGTGGGGTGACTTTCATTGGTCACGGTCTCAATACTTATTGTGCTCCTGGTGTCGTGGGGACTTACAGCACAGGAAAAAAAATACAAACCCTGAATCTCCGCCCTCAGTAACCTTACTGTTTACAAAGGAGATGAGTCAGATGAAACAGCACAAGAACAAGTCGGCTCCAGTCTGCACATCTATGCAGTACACTTCTAGGCTCACAAAAGGACACAGAAAAGCATGAATAGGCCTCAGACCGTGTTCATCAGCAGACATCAATATCCTCGCCACTGGCCTTCCTGTGTCCACTCTGGAGTCTCTCCAGTCCATGCTTTTCCCTCCACTGACCGGAATAGGCTTTTCAAAACTGCAAATCTGATCACATTATAGCCCCCCCCCACACCCACCGCCTTTTAGGCCTTCCGTTCCCCGCCCCCCAACTGCATTTCGCAGGAGCAGGTCCCACAGGGCTGGCCTCTGCCCTGCCCCCATACTTTGTGCTCCAGCCACACTGGCCACGCTGTGTGTCACCCGGTTCTTGCACAAAGCCTGTTGGCTGGGACTCCTGATTTAACCCCATCGCCTCCTTCATGTGAAAGACGAGGGCGCGAGCGGCAAGGGAGTTAGTGTGAACTTCTGCCACTGGGAAGGCTTCCCAGAGGAGGGGAGACTGCTACCTTACAGGAGGAAAAAGGCAAGGTCAGGGAAGGTGAAACACAGAGGCAATGGCATGGCCGGTAATGGCATGGCCAAAAGACCTTGAAAACAAGATACATTCAAGATCTTAGGACCAACTTAGAAGATATTTTCTAAAAGTTACAGGAACGTGAAAGACTATGGAGTGAGAAATCTTTCCTCGTATGCTCATTCACACTACCAAATCTGTCTTTAGCCCTAAGATTCCCTTAGCTTAAGACTTACGTCACCGGAGTGTCTATCTGGATTTCTCCTCTCAAAACACTGGCCCTCTCCATACAATTAATCTGAAACTAAACTCACATCTTCTCTTTCTGTAAGTGCCCTCTTCTTTTATATTTGTCAGCTAGATGGCTTTCTAGAACCATCTCGGACCCTCCCCTTGCCCTCTTCTCTTTTGTCAGTTACTGATACTATTGTCCCTCCCTTGTTCAACCCTGCCCTCCCCCAACACTAGCAACATTCTTTCAGGGTTTCTTTTTTCCTGCACTGATGCAAACACCTTCTACTGGCCTCCTAGCTCAAAGCATCCCTACTTTACCTGCCCCTGACCTGCCTGGCTCTGAGCATCGTTCTCCCCACCACCCCTCCCCTGGATTTCCTCCAGCGGGCAAACAAAACTCAAACTCCTTAGTTTGACTTTCAAAGCTCCTCTCCTGTCTTAGGTGGCTTATCTTTGACCTCTGCTGCCCCTTTGCTCCAGCCTGTGGGAGGTGCTTGCCCCGTCCTTGAAAACCCGATGGACCTTACCAGCTGTGACTGCCTATTCTGATTCCTCCTCCCTCTCCCCGTCCTAATCTTACCCATCCTTCAAGGCTCACCTCAGGTGCGTGTTTTGTTTTGTTTTTTAATTGAAGTAAAGTTGACAAACATTCTTAATGTCACATGTACAGCCTAGTGATTTGACAAGTGAGTATAGTCACCATTTGTCACCATACAGCATTATTAACGATGTTATTGACTATATTCCCTGTGCTGTACTTTTTGTCTTCATGACTTATTCTGTAACTGAAGTTTGTACCTCTTAATCCTCTTAATCCTTTTGTTGACCCTTCCACTGCCTCTCTTCCCAGAGGCACATCTTCTGTGAAGTCTTCTCTAATCCCCTGGCCATAAGAGATGGTCCTCCGGGGGCCCCTGGGTGGCTCAGTGGGTTAAAGCCTCTGCCTTCAGCTCAGGTCATGATCTCAGGGTCATGGGATCGAGCCCCACATCAGGCTCTCTGCTCAGCCGGGAGCCTGCTTCCCCCTCTCTCTCTGCCTGCCTCTCTGCCTACTTGTCATCTCTCTCTCTCTGTCAAATAAATAAATAAAATCTTGGGGCGCCTGGGTGGCTCAGTGGGTTAAGCCGCTGCCTTCAGCTCAGGTCATGATCTCAGGGGCCTGGGATCGAGTCCCACATCCGGCTCTCTGCTCCGCAGGGAGCCTGCTTCCTCCTCTCTCTCTCTCTGCCTGCCTCTCTGCCTACTTGTAATCTCTTTCTGTCAAATAAATAAATAAAATCTTTTAAAAAAATAAATAAATAAATAAAATCTTAAAAAAAACAAAAAAAAGGATGGTCCTCGGAACTCCCACAGCGCAGTGACACTTGAATACTTAAGCTGCATTCTACCGGTGATGATGGTGACGATTTCTTTGTTTCACAGTATGGATAACATCTATTAATTATTGACTAGCCAGGTATCTTGGGCACATTATGAAACTTCTCCATGCCTCTGTCTTTCCTCTGTAAGATGGTGGAAATAATGGCACCTGGCCCAAAGGGCTGTGAGGATTCGTTACATACCTCACATACATACCTGACATGAAGTACTTGATCAGTGAATGTTAGCGATTGTCATTACTGTGAGTAGAGGGGCTTACTTTATATTGTCCCCACTAACCCTCAGACCCCATGAACTGGGCTACTATGATTATACTCTCTTGTTTTGTGTTTTAAAAGAGTTTAGGGTTTTTTTTGTTTTTGTTTTTTTAAAAGATTTTATTTATTTATTTGACAGAGAGAAATCACAAGTAGATGGAGAGGCAGGCAGAGAGAGAGAGGAGGAAGCAGGCTCCCTGCTGAGCAGAGAGCCCGATGCGGGACTCGATCCCAGGACCCTGAGATCATGACCTGAGCCGAAGGCAGCGGCTTAACCCACTGAGCCACCCAGGCGCCCTAAAAGAGTTTAGTTTTAAGTAATCTCTACAACCAACTTGGGGCTCGAACTCTCAACCTCGAGATCAAGAGTCAGATGCTTTCCTGACTGAGTCAACCAGGTACACCCTTCAAAAAAAAAAAAAAGATTTACTTAGCGAGAGAGAGAGCCTGTGTGCACACATGCAGAGGGGGAGGGGCAGAAGGAGAGAGACCATCTGAAGCAGACTCCATGCTTAGCTTGGAGCCCCACGCAGGGCTTAATCCCACGACCCTGAGATCATGACCTGAGCTGAAATCAATAGTCAACACTTAACTGACTGAGCCACCCAGGAGCCCCCAGGTGCCCCTTTTTAAAATTGTGACAACACATAGATAACATAAAATTTATTATTTTAATCTTTTGGGGTGGCTTTTTTTTAGTGGAATGCGTCACAGATTTGCTTGTCATCCTTGTGCAGGGGGGCTTGCTAATCTTCTCTGTATTGATCCACTTTTGGTGTATGTGCTGCCAAAATGAGCACCGGTCTTAACCATTTTTCAGTACACACATAGTTCAGTAGTGTGAAGTACATTCCCATCATTATGCAGCCCATCTCCAGA
The DNA here is from genome assembly GCF_020171115.1 of Neogale vison. Classification (NCBI taxonomy): domain Eukaryota; kingdom Metazoa; phylum Chordata; class Mammalia; order Carnivora; family Mustelidae; genus Neogale; species Neogale vison. The sequence goes on along the minus strand of NC_058092.1, from coordinate 17,208,003 downwards.
ACATTTTCATCTTGCAAAATTGCACTGCTCTACCTATTAAGCAATTTCCCATTCCCTCCTCCCTGAGCCCTAGGCAACTATTCTACTTTCCATCTCTATGAATTGTATTATTATACTTTTTAAAAAAGATTTTATTTATTTATTTGAGAGAGAGAGAGCGTGCACGTGCAAGGGGAGGGGCAGAGGGGGAAGGAGAAGCAGACTTCCCAGTGAGTGGGGACCCTGATGTGGGACCAGATCCCAGGACCCTGCAATCATAACCTGAGCCAAAGTCAGACACAAAACTGATTGAGCCACCCAGGTGCCCCGTATTATCATACTCTTCACAAACTGAGGATACCAAAGTTCAAAGAGTAATTTGTTTCCAGGAGATAGAATCTGGACTGAACCCAGGCCGCTGTTCATGCTCTTAAGCCACTTTGAAATAGGGCTTCATCGCAAGAGCATCTGCAGTGTGTTTTACTTCCCTCATAACAAGGATGGTGCCCATGTGCCCAGGCCCTCCTCTGTGCCCCTGTGTTGCCACCATTCTCGCATTTAATCGTCACAGCAGCCCCACAGTCATTGTGAGGGGCTGTGTCCTGTCTCCCCGCAGTGTCTGATACCGAAGAGAGACACAGGAAGCATGTTCGGTGAACGGGGGCCTATCCAGTGCTTTTAAGTAGACTAACTCATACTAGATAACTTTGTTGTACGTTTTTAATGCAATTGCTTACATTTTGGGGAAAAATGTTGATTGTCTCAGGAGAAAACCAGCTGAAACTCTGGAGCTCATAAGGAACTTCCCAGTCCTCTCCACTCCCCCTCCTCCTGCGAGTGGATCTGCTCTCCGTACCCCAGGCCAGCCCGAGTCTGCCACCCCACCCCCACCCCGACCCCCATCTGCACCTCATCACCAGCTCTGTTGATCCACGGGCCAAAGGCTGAGGCAGACAGGCAAGGGGACATAAGAGACTGTCCCTGCTCGGCTTCCTCCCCCGGCCACTCCACCCACACTCTTCCTCTAGCCCAGCACAGTCCCGGCCATCCTGGAACAAGCTGTGTCCTTTCACGCCTCCCTGACTTCGCACATGCTGTTCTGAAGACTGGAATGCCTTCCCTCGTTCTCCACCTCCAAGACTCCTACAGTCTCTGCGAGCCAGCTCAGATGTCACCTCCTCTGGGAAGCCTCCTCCCTTGCCCTGTGCTGTCTGTCCGCCCCCTCCTCTGCACAGACTTGCTCATCGTATACTAAGGCACTTGGACTGCAACGAGCGACCCAGCGTCAGTGTGTCCCCCCCGTCCCCAACTCCTTGTGCTCTGCTCAGAGTAGGAGTCAAGAGGAACCCAGGGCGCTGGGGTTTTTCTTGATGCTCCTAGGACATGTGAAAATAAGATGGCAAAACAAGTTCACAAATAAATACTGAGGCATATTTTTCCACGTTTAATACATTAATGGCTTCTAATACAAAAAAATCACACCATGATTGTGCTGCTCACAAGATGATTAAAGGATTTATTAAAATATAATAATGTGGGGTGCTCCACGGGCATAGAAGTCTTTGTTAATAAGAAACAAGCTTAAGGACACAGAAAGAGGGTCTTTGATCAAATTGGTCAGTGGATCTGACGTAACGTATAACCCCATTCGGAGATAATGTCAAAAGCCTAACTTAGAGACCCTGGCCCAGTGGTTCTTCTGGCCCCTTTCCGTGATGAGGGGCTCTGCTGCCCCCTCTGTACCCAGTAGGTGCTCAGTGTTTGCCGAATGATGGGAACACATGCAGCTTTCCAAGTTAATTATTGAAAATTCTCATACAATAAGTATTCCTGAGAAACAATGAAGTCCTGAACAATGGGGCAGGAAGCCACCTCCTTCTCCAGTGACCCCCCAACCCTCAGAGTCCCGCTGAAGGCTGTGGCAGGAAGCCCCTCACCCACTGTCTTTTGTCCCCTTCTTCCCCAAGGGCACCAAAGGCGGTTGGGCTTTCCCTTTGCTCTCAGCCTCTCTTCTCCTCCGCCCTCTAAGGGTCCCAGGTGAAGAGAGAGAGAAGCACTTACTCGCAGAAGGAGGCCAGCAGCCAAGCTGGGCTCTGAGGGAGAGTGTCCTGCCCCCAGGCAGGCCTGAGGAATAAAAGAAACAGTGAGAGGACAAAGAAGGACTTAGAGCACTGGAGCAAGGGGGAGAAAGGCCTAAGGAAGTTTACAAAGCAATCTGTCAGAGAAGGGATGAAAAGGGAGCCCTGCTGGGCTGACAGGCTCAGGGGCTCAACTCACCTTAGGCCCAATTAGAAATGTGCAATTACTGCACCAAAGTCTGAACTGACCCCCCCCCCCTTTGTCCTTGTCGAGAAGTTTCCCTGAGCGCGAGGTCTCCACTTTCTGAGTTCTGGCAGCTTCAAATACCTCTGCTCTACTGGGCTCAATCTACCAATTTGCTTGAATCCACCAAACTGGCCCAACTTCCAATCCCCTCTGGATTTCCAGCAGAAACACCACATGAGGGGAAGGCCACCAGCAGATTCTCACAGCTCCTGGGCCACTCTGACTTCCCAGATTTTCTGAGCCAGTGAAAATATCCACAGGCCTTTCTGGAAGTGTCCCCCCTACCCCCGCCACTAAAGGCAGGATAAATAATAGTAACAGCTATCATGTGAGCGTTCCTTCTGCGTAGTGCTTTATGTCACCTCACTCGTGCTCACCACCAACTGAGGGACGACTGCTCTGTCTTACAGAAAGGGAAATGGGCCTGCGGAGATTGAATCACTTTCTAAAGGACAGCCAGCCAGGATTCCAACTCAGGTCTGTCTGACCTCGATACCCCACGCTCTTCCCACTGCGGACACCGTCTCTTGGGGACCTTCCAAAATTCCTTTTTCTCTTTCTTTCTTCTTCTTTATTTTTTTGTGTGTGGTACCCAAATAAATTTCAGATGGGGTAGGATGGTATAATTCTGAGCTATCTAAAGAATTCCTACCCTCACAGCTGGGGATGAGGAGTGGGAGTGGGAGAGCCAGCCTCAGGGCTGGGTAGGGTCCTAGCTCTTTTTAGACACTTGAGTAATTTAACCATAAATAACTGGGCACTGGGAACAGGACACTCACTAATAAAAGCATAGCCTGGAGTCATGTTGGGGGTTGTGGGGGGGGTGGAGAATTCAAGTCACTCAGTGGGTGGATATATCTGCAAAACAAAAGAAAAGCCCCTTTCCCAGCCCAGGCAGAGAAGTCTCCTGTAAAGTTAGAGACAACAGGCTTCTGGGCACGTAGCCAAGGTTCTGGGGATATTTATAACTTGAAGAGGGTGGGAGTCCCTAATAAGCTGCTATATTCTTTTTCCATCACTTCCCTCTCCAAGGCTACAGCGAGCTCAGAGCTCTTCCCCACGCAGAATGCCTGCTTTCCCTAGTGCTCTGCTGCCATTGTCTAATTTTCTCATCCTGGCTGGGGAAAGGGAAGGCAGCAAGCCCTTCCGTTCGGAAGAACTCCAGTTGAATGCAGCTTAGCTGCTGCTGGTGTTTCTTGGCTAGCTGCTGTGGTCTCAGGGATCTGCCTATGAGTCTGTGGTTTCTCCGAGCTGCCTGAGAGTCTGTGAGTCTTTGGGATCCGCCTACGGATCTCTGGGCTCTGCAGCCAAGTCTACGGATTTGAAATCTACCTGCGGGGCTGAGATATCCGGGATCTGCCAGTGATCTCCAGAATTCTTCCAAACACCCGAAGTCTCAGAGAACTCTGCCTGCGGATTTGGAATCTGTTTGAGGCCTCTCAGATCTTGGAGCCGGCGATCTAGTGGATCTTTTGCGGGTCAGGAGGTAAGTCTGTTCTTTCCTCAGCTGGGTTTTTCGGCTTCCCACCTTCAGCCGGTCAGGGACTGCTAGCATCCTGAAGGTCCGCCCGGCTCAGGGCTCAGAGGCCCAAGAACTCATCCGTGCAGGAAACCGTCAGAAATCCTTTTAGGAGACAACCCGTCAGGGATGATAAAGACGACTCTTCTCAGCCCTGCGGCCGGACTCGCTCCTCCTTCGGCGCCCTATCCCCCACCGTCGCTTCTGTATACCCTCAGGGTTTTCGCATCCCCTCTACTGGGCGCAACTTAACCCGCCCCTCAAGGGGCGCCCTCTTTAGAAGGACAAGGTTGGATGCCCCTATAGGGTTAACAGCGGTGGAGCCGGGACACCGCCTGGCCAAGCCGCGTACCGCACTAGCCAGCGCACCCGCGGCGCAGGGTCTCCTGGGAGTTGTAGTCCGGGTAGCCGGTGAGAGTGCCGCAGGCTCTGCTGGGAGACGTAGTGCGTGGGCGGAGCTCAAAGTTACAGCGCGGCCGCTGAGTCTCCCCTGGGGAGTGGGCGGCTGCCGCTTTCCTCTCAAGCCCCGGCTGTCAAATGAGGGCCAATCCCAGAAGAACCCAACACAGGCCAGCATCTAAATTGGGCCCGAAGTCGAAGTTAAGGCCCGACTCAAGATCGTCGGTAGCTTCTAAGGTCGTGAGGAGATGCAGGGCAACCTCTCTGGCTTAATCGGGCTGTGGTCTCCAAGTGAAGAAAGCGGAAGATACTACGCCCTGGCTAGGAGGACGTGCTTCTTTCTTCACCCTTTTGTTCTTTTCCCTCCTTGGTTTTTGGCCTCTGACTGGCCTTTGTACGCCAGAATGGAACTCCAACTCCCGGCAGGCCACGGGGACAGGCGCAGGCGTGATAGGGTGCTCAGCCGCGCTCAAGAGGCGGGCCTAACGTTCGCCATCTAATTGGCAGAGCGTTTTGCGAGCTTTGCTCGCTGATTGGTTGAGGTAGCTGCCGGAAAGGGCCCAGCCTCGAGATGGGAGAGCGGAGGCGTTCTGTGGGCTGGGCTGAGAGCCTCCTCCCCGAGACAGCATCGACTTGACCCCCCGGCCCGGGAGAGCCCGAGCCAGGGGGCTGTCTTAGTAAATTCCTACAGTGCCTCCACCCTACGGTGGCGGAGACACAGAGGGCGGGTCGCGCTCGAGGGTCAGGGAGGAGAGTGACCCGGCCCGGGTCCAGGGCCCTCCCCACCCGTCTGGCGGCCAGAACTCCAGCCCTGGGGAGTGGGCAGGGCCTGTTTTCTGTGCCTCACGCCCTGCTTTTCGCCTCCTTTAGCGCTGTCTGCTAGCTGCTTTCCTGCTCTCTCTTCTTGGAGGCGAATCCTTGAGTCCGAGATGGCAGCCACCCTGCTCATGGCTGGGTCCCAGGTAAGCCGGGGGTGGCTTCTCGGACCCTGCCTCTGCTTACCCACCTTGTCCCGGCGTTTCTTTGCTCTGCAAATCCCTGTTGGCAATTCTCTGGGATTAGTAATTCACTCGCTTCGGTATTCTGCCTCCAGGAACCTCAGTACCAGGCCAGTATAGCCACAGACAAGCATTAATCGAGCACCAGCTATATGCCTTTAAATACTGGGGAGACAAAAGATGGATGAAATGGGACCTCCCTGCCTGCTCACAATCTTTAGGGAGACAGACGATGCATCCGGTTAACTGTAATAGGACGTGATAACAGCTTTATTTGTCGTAGGAACTAAGTGCCAAAGTGCCCTGGTGTGAGAAACAAGACGTGGGAGTGATTAATGCTGGAGAGTCCGAGGGAGGAGTGGAACGGAGCAGGGGGTGGGGGCACAGAAGAACAGTTGGTCCTGGAACAGGGCCTTAAAGAATTGTAAGATCTCACTAGTCTGAGAAAGAGATTCCAGGAAAAGAGGAACATTGTGAGTAAAGGTATGGAATGATGTAGGTGATGCCTGTGTTCTGAGAAAAGTACCGCTAGAGGATAAAGTTCTGGAGTGGGCAGGGACATCTGGCTATGGAAATAGCAGGGTACTCCGCTGGTAAATGGCTCCCTTCTCTACCACATCTCTTTTTTTGTCTGCTTATTTCTTCTCTCCACTCTTCAGTTAATTCCTTTTGCCTTCTCAACGATTCTAGCCATGTCTCTAATTTCAAGAAGAAAAACTGGTACTAACCTCCAGATACCAAGTAATGAGGAAGCATTGTGTGATTTCAGGCACCTGTGACATTTGAAGATATGGCCATGTACCTCACTCGGGAAGAATGGAGACCTCTGGACCCTACACAAAGGGACCTTTACAGGGATGTTATGCAGGAGAATTATGGAAACGTCGTCTCATTAGGTAAGTAAGGATTCTCTCTCTCTCCACCCCCACATTTTCAAGACTCCCAAAAATGGCTTAACTCTTCCAATGCAACCTAGTTGTTTGATTTTTAAAGCAATTAATTGGCTATTGGCTTGAGTTCTGTCCACAGGCAAATCTTTTGAGTGTAGAAACATCAGGTCATATTGTCTAAAAAGAAAAACTGTTTCTGCCCATTTTAGAAACATTCAGATTTTTTATGCCCTGAGTCATCTACCCTTCTCCAGCCTGTTTGTACAGATCACTGACCAAACAGGTCTAACATAATGGTGCGTGCCAGGTTGTAAATGCCCCTGTAAATGGTGATTTTACTGCAAGATTGAGGGGAGTTCTGACCTAGGTTCATGGGAGGGCAAAAAGCCACATTTTTGTGTTTGTTTTGGCTTCAGAGCCCTAGCTTTGACTGACGTCCTTTATTTATCTGGAGCAGGTACTTGTCTAGAGGTGATTCGGAGTTGATCGTAGGTTTTGAATGTGTCAGATGTTCAGGAGAATCATGAATAGAATGATCACAGATTCTATTAGGCAGGGAAGTGAATTTTTTTGATGGTCTGCAGACCTGTCTACTCTTGGCTGTCCTTTGGTATGGATGTAACTAGAATAAATAATATATTCTTGAGCTGAATGGTCTTTGACTCACTTAGTCTCTTGGTAACACTTGACAGAAGTTAGCAACTGTGTATGGTTCACTAGGTCATCTGCCATTCATTAGGACTAATTCTTTTTTGGAAACCCTTATTTCTGTAGCCTTTCCCAGAACAAAAGGCAACTATGAGGAGTTTCATTTTAAACTTGGGCTCTTCCTGATGTTCCAAGATTCTTGGATCTTTCCTTTAGAAAAGTAACTAGAAATGAAGTTAATTACCTAGATGTATTTCAGTCTCTAATCCAAATATTCCACTCAATCCAACAAAAGAATGAAGTGAGAATCTTAAAGAAATGTGAATTTATATGGCTATGGTCCAGCCCAAGTAGCACTTGTTAGAAGAATGGAAGCATGAAAGAATACACACACACACACACACACACATACACACACACAGAAAAACAAGTTCCTTTCCAGGAACTTGCCAAATAAATTTGGCACTGGGTTAATACTATTTACAAGGTTTCCTTACCTCAAGACTTGTCAGAGCCTTTAATGTGTTGAATGGCATGTGAATTTCTAAAAGAGGCTATTGGATGCACCATGCACCAAATGAATTTATGCATGGACCCTTTTCTTCCAGCATACCTACTAACCTCTTTGTTGAAGAGTATGCTAAGAAACACAACTTGGAAAATACAGTGTCTGGTAGAAAGTTTCTTGTAGGCAGTGGTTATATATTTTCATTTTCATTTCCAGACTGTATTTCGTTAATGTCGGGAATGTTCTGAGCTGTTTTTGCATCCTCCAACCTTCCCTCCTCTGCTCATACTAGGAGGCCACTGGAAAGTAGCAAGTAACATTCGGCAGTCACCTCTCCTGTCAGTTAAAGACTTGCGATAGCCAGACAAAAATGTGTTTTTTCCATAGTAACCCAGTAGATTCTTAGTAACTATGACATGGTAATAATGAAGACTTGAAAAGTTAAGAACATAATAGACAATACAATCACACATAAAATATCCAGGCCCTTGGCTTTTAGAGATTCTAATATGGAGTTTCTTATATTTTCTGTTTTCTGTTTCTGGCTCTTTTCCTTCAAAACACCAGGAATATATATAATTTTCTTAAAGAAACATTAACTCTAGTGGCACAGAGCATGAACCGTGATTAGATAGACCTGGGTTTCAATCATGGCTCCACCATTTACTACTTTATAAGCCTGCACAAGTCACTTCTCTTGTTTTTTTTTTTTTTTTAAGATTTAATTTATTTGTCAGAGAGAGCAAGTGCACAAACAGGGGCAGCAGCAGGCAGAGGGAGAAGCAGGCTCCCTGCTGAACAAGGAGACCAAAGTGGGACTCGATCCCAGGGCCCTGGGATCATGGCCTGAGCTGAAGGCAGACACTTAACCAACTGAGCCACCAAGTGTTGCCCTTCTCCGGGTCTTGGATTTAAATCATCATAGAGGGCGCCTGAGTGGCTCAGTGGGTTAAGCCTCTGCCTTCGGCTCAGGTCATGATCTCAGGGTCTGGGATCAAGGCCCGCATCAGGCTCTCTGCTCAGTGGGAAGCCTGTTTCCCCCTCTCTCTCTGCCTGCCTCTCTGCCTACCTGTGACCTCTCTCTCTCTCTCTCAAATAAATAAATAAATAAAATCTTTTTAAAAAAAATAAATAAATCATCATAGAGTGGAAATCATCATAAAGCCGGACTTTCAGGGGGTTGAAATAATGGGATAAAGAACTTAGCACAATGCCTGGTACACAGTAGATAAATTTTTTGTGTGTATTTGCCAGTATTATTATTATGACTATTTGCCCTTTATTACAGATTTTGAGATCAGGAGTGAGAACGAGGTGAATCCAAAGCAAGAGATTAGTGAAGATGTAGAATTTGGGACTGCCTCTGAAAGACCTGTTGGGAATACTGAGGAAAATCCTGAAAATGAAGAGGCCTTTGAAAGCGGGGATAGACCAGAAAGACAGTGGGGAGATTTAACAGCAGAAGAATGGGTAAGCTATCCTCTTCAACAAGTCACTGATCTGCTTGTTCACAAGGAAGTCCACACAGGCATCCGATATCATATATGCTCTCATTGTGGAAAGGCCTTCAGTCAGATCTCAGACCTTAATCGACATCAGAAAACCCACACTGGAGACAGACCCTATAAGTGTTATGAATGTGGAAAGGGCTTCAGTCGAAGCTCACATCTTATTCAGCATCAAAGAACACACACTGGGGAAAGGCCCTATGACTGTAATGAATGCGGGAAAAGTTTTGGAAGAAGCTCTCACCTCATTCAGCACCAGACAATCCACACTGGAGAAAAGCCCCACAAATGTAACGAGTGTGGGAAAAGTTTCTGCCGGCTGTCTCACCTAATCCAGCACCAAAGGACACACAGTGGGGAAAAGCCCTATGAGTGTGAGGAGTGTGGGAAAAGCTTCAGCCGGAGCTCTCACCTAGCTCAGCACCAGAGGACCCACACAGGTGAGAAGCCTTACGAGTGTAATGAATGTGGACGAGGCTTCAGTGAGAGATCTGATCTTATCAAACACTATCGAGTCCATACGGGGGAGAGGCCCTACAAGTGTGATGAGTGTGGGAAGAATTTCAGTCAGAACTCCGACCTAGTGCGCCATCGCAGAGCCCACACAGGAGAAAAGCCGTACCACTGTAACGAATGTGGGGAGAATTTCAGCCGTATCTCACACTTGGTTCAGCACCAGAGAACCCACACTGGGGAAAAGCCATACGAATGTAATGCTTGTGGGAAAAGCTTCAGCCGGAGCTCTCATCTCATCACACACCAGAAAATTCACACTGGAGAGAAGCCCTACGAGTGCAACGAGTGTTGGCGAAGCTTTGGTGAAAGATCAGATCTAATTAAACACCAGAGAACCCACACTGGAGAGAAGCCCTATGAGTGTGTACAGTGTGGAAAAGGTTTCACTCAGAGCTCCAACCTCATCACACATCAAAGAGTTCATACGGGAGAGAAGCCGTATGAATGTACCGAATGTGAGAAGAGTTTCAGCCGGAGCTCAGCTCTAATTAAACATAAGAGAGTTCATACTGACTAAGTCCTGTAATTAACAAGAAATGATTCATTTGAAGGTACAGTTTTATTTGATATCCAAGAGCTCTCTCAAGACTGAGCTTCTTTTACCATACTGAATTTCCATGTGGGCCACAGGTTAAAACATCAAAGAAGATAAGCCATTTGCAATTCTGACCCACAACTCTGGGAATGTTATCTCCTCCTCCAAAGTAATGATTTTTATTCATTCAATATTAATGAAGTACTTCATCAAAATCAACCCCACAAATAACTGGGAATCGGAAGACCAGGGGATAAATGCTGGTAAATACTCAGGCCTGGAAATGGAGTAAAACTTTAAAAGTTATTTCTCTCATCCTTGGCCCAAAGAACTATGCTAGGGGAAATGTTGGACTGTAATAGGGTGGTCACAGCTGCTTCAGAACAAGACAACCAGAGACTGCCCAAATTGCCACACCTATTCACTCTCTGTAGTAGTTGGGCACACACATCTTCCCCTTCAAAAGGCTTTTTCCTTGAGTTGCTCATGCATTTGTCTCTTTCCATCTTCCTGAGAGCAGGATTCTGCACGATGAAGGCAATGATCAAAACTTTTCTCATTGTTTCTAATTTAACTTTATTAAAGCTTGCATCTTTGGAGAAGCCAACTGAAGATATAGATTGAAAGGAAAAATGAGACACAGGTTTGGGGACCAAGGAACTCATCAGTGGTGGTGACTTTAGCAAAAGAGGTGCCCACTGTTGTTCTCGCCATTAATCAGAATGTATTCATTTTCTTTGGGAATCATTGTAGGGAACATTGTAGGGAAAATATCTTCAAGGAAAGCTAGGACCATACTGATGGTGGAGTGTAAGGAGCAAGTGGAATTGACCACTTCAGGGAAGGAAACACAGAATTCCTCCCCAAGGAATACCACCGGTCCTTTCTGTGTTCTTCCCCCTCTGCCCTTTAAGATCAATTCTCCTTATACTGCTAACTCTAGAATTTGATAAGGGCCACATCCCAGTGTTCATCTTGGCTTGCATAAGGGCATGTGTAATGTACAGTAAAACGTGTATTCCTGTAATTTTTCCGGTAGCGGAAACTGTATTCACACAGAATTAGCATGTTCTTGGGTGATGTTGATCATGTGACAGAGCTGCAGACAACTTCAGTGTGAGAAATGTCCTTTTGTTTTCATTTTTTCTAAGGAAAAAAAACTTAAAACACTAGTGCTCTAGTGTGCCCTCTCCTGTAAGATCTGTCTTTGTACAGAACTAAGCACTTGTTTCTGTGTATCAGCCAATTGGGGGAGACAGTGACTGGATAGAGAGGTTGATTGTCCTGTTCTCAGACTGAATTATCTTCTCTTTGGCCTAGTCACAAGGAATTAATAAACCTAGATAGGAATGTATCTCCATCCTCTCAGTCTACAGAAACATGTAGTTAAAATGAGAGTTGACCCAATTTAAACCTGTTAGTGTCAGATCCTCTCATCCCAGCTCACCATAGGAATTAAGAAATACCCCAGATGTTGATGCTTACCCAGGCTTTTGGGGATGGCAGTGTGAGGGGACTAGAGTAAGGAGTATATATTTTTGAGAGTGCCCCCAAGTTCTTCCTACTGTGCTTTATCGTGAGTGTTGTAACATTTGAAAAATACTTCTGCCATAGGTCTTTGGGACTTGGTGTGTTAAGGGAGCCAGTGGTCTCTCGGGGAGTCTGCTAAAATGAGTCATTAGGACCCACAGCTCTGTGGGCCTGCGTCCTCTGCAGTGAGTGACAAAGCCTTGAAAGTAACACCACCTCTCCCGGAAGGAGGTTTCTTTATTATGTTGCCTCCCCTACTGAAATATAAACTGGGGCAGGGAGCATGCTTTGTGTTCTATACAAAAATCTAGCCGATGGTGGGTATTCATATTTTAATTGTTGAATGACTTACATGTTCTTGATGACTCAACTCGAGTATGTCTTTTCCCGTGTCAGTGTTGCTAATGGTTTTAATGACTAGCAAAGTTCTGTTGTTTCTGTGAGCCACAGTGGGCGTCAGCTTTGGAGTGGCCCCAGAAGACAGCATTCTCATGACCCAAGTATATATCACTCCCGTTTTCTTCCCCCACTCTTCTGCCTTGCCCCAAGCTGCTCCTGCTGCTGCTCTGGCTTCTTAGAGGTGAGTGGCTCAAGAAGAGGCTTCTAAGTGCCCCAGCCTTCTCTCCATATGCCTACACTCCAGCTGGGAAGTTAGAAGGGCAAGGGCCAAGACCACCTGTTTCCTCTCTTTTTTCCCAACTGCTGCCCATTTGCCGTGTTGAACTTTGTGTAGAACTTATGCATCAGACTCTCCTTGCTAATGCTTTTTGCATGTCTTCTGCTCCCCAGTCTCTGGCTGCTTCTGCACATACCCTGAACACTTTGTGCCTGTTTTCTATGGTTGTGGAGAGTGAGTGAATAAGTAAGTGTGTAGAGCAGTTTTTCGTACGGTATTGGTCGCAGTTATGCTAGTGTCTACATCTGTATTCTAACAATATTCTATAATTAAAAGTATAATTTTTAAAAGTCAAAACACTGAGAATTATTTTAGTCATCCACCACTGATTCCTAAGATGGCATTTCATCAGATTCATTAAAATGGGCATGACTGTCTTTACATTAATGCATTTGTACAGATGTTCTCGTGGAAATGGGGGAGTACGTTGTTTTTACACATGGGTGAACCCTCTGGATATTGCCAAAATTTGGGAAGATGCAAAAATCTGGGTAGTTTCCTATATAGATTGGGCTGGTAGCAAAAGAGCATGGAAATAATTTGGTTATGAGTGGCCCATTAGCTTTGGAGAGGGAAAAAAACAAACACATCCAAAGCAGAAATGAGAGGAGGCCTTTGTTGCTTTAAGGAGGTATTTTTGGGTACCTGTTGAGAATGCTGAAACAATTTCTACTGAACCAGTATTGGGATCCCAGAACAGATAACCTCTCAGCAACAGTCAAAGGCTCTCTGTTCACAACAGTTAGTTTGCCTAAGGCAGTGATTATGTATTACTAGGGTGTGGCTATGTTTTCAAATCACTTACAAGCAATTTTCTTTGATGAATACCTTCTTTAAAGGGAGGACCAGGCTAGGCAGAGGGAGGGAGTAGAAGTGCTTTAAATTGAGGAAAAACACCAATACGGAAGAAAAATTGTAACTATACCTATTGCCAAAAAACCCTTTTTAAAATTCTATTTTTTCCTCTACGTGATCAACAGTTTTTATTTCTGGGAGGAAACGTAAAAGGGAAACGGGGGCTCACCCGGAGCCTCTGCTCTAAAGGTATTTGATATGTTAATGATTCGCCATTATTGTAAAGGAGATTTCCTTCTGTGTGATCTGTTCTCTAAGAGGCTAGGTTAGGGCTTTGCTTCCAGGCCGGGAGGATACCAATGAACGGCACTGAAATGATAATTTGTTAAGTGGTTCCCTACTGTTTCAAAAGTTGGTATTATTTGAAAAGGAGTTCCTGTGCCCTGGGATAAATGGACTCTCTGAAGCATTGGTTAGATACCCATCTCTACGATAGCCTGGGCTACCGCTTCTCTGTTGGGGACTCCAAGATAAAAGGTCATTAGTGAAAACCACTGAGGAGTCAAACTAACAGAAGAAAATTACCTTGTTATGACCTAAAATTGTTTCATAGTTAATCCCATTTTAAAATCTGTTTTCTTAAATGCTTCATGTTCAAAGTTTGTATCATTTTCAGCATCTCCAAAGGTGGGTTTGTTTTTCCTTCTGGGGGAGATTGAGGCTGATAACCTCAAGATCTCACTCTGAGTTTCACAGTAGCCCTTGCGCCTAACTGCCTTGTAGACCCCTCCATTTGGAAATTACCCAGGCACCTTAAAATCAATGCCCCACCTGACCTTAGCATTTTCTTCCACCACCTCCCAGCTGCCTCTCCTATAATTCTTTCCCTCCCTCTCTCCCTCCCTTTACCCCTCCCTCCCTTCTTTCCTTCCTCCTTTTTCCTTCCTTTAGATTTACTTATCCATTTGAGATAGAGAGGGGGGCATGTGAGAGAGATTGAGGAGAGGGGCAGAGAGAGGGAGAAAATCTAGCCAACTCACTGCTGAACAGGGAATGTGGCATGAGGCTACATCCCATGACCCATGAGATCACAACCTGAGCCGAAACCAAGAGTAGAATGCTTAACTGACTGAACCACCCAGGCACCCCTCCTGTATTTCTTAACTCAGTCATTGCCCAGTTATCCAAGCTGGACACTTGCATATCATACTCAACAGCTCCTGCTCCTTTTGGCACCCTCCCCAAACCAATAAATATTAGCGGACTAGTCATTCAGTCATGACCAACCTTCCTTTCTCTACTTGCTCTCTCACGACTTACCATGTGACCTTGGGCAAGTTAATTAATTTTCCTGCTCCTTGGATTTCCCATCCATAAAATGGCTTAGTTCTATCTGCCTCATGGAGTTGCAAAGATATAAGCAAGGTAATGGGCTCGGCTGCAGTCATTCAGACCATCACCAGGCCACATCTTGCTTACAGTGTTTCTTCTTTTAAATTTTCCTTAGTTAACATACAGCGCAATATGGGTTTCTGGAGTAAAATTCAGTGATTCATTACTTACATACACCTCCCAGTGCACATCACAACAGATGCCCTCCTTAATACCCATCACCCGTTTAACCCACCCCCCACCCACCTCCCTCCATCAACCCTGTCTGTTTTCTATCTTTAAGAGTCTCCTATGGCTTGTTTCCCTCTCTCCTTTTTTTTTTCCTTCGTCCCCTTCCCATATGCTCATCTGTTTTCTTAAATTCCACATATGAGTGAGATCATGAATCATACAGTATTTGTATTTCTCTGACTTATTTCACTTAGCATTAATACACTCTAGCTCCAGTCTTGTCGTTGCAAATACTTTTAAAGATTTTATTTGGGGGGAGGGTACCTGGGTGGCTCAGTCAGTTGGGCATCTCCCTTCAGCTCAGGTTGTGGTCCCTGTCCCCAGGGGTCGAGCCCCATGCCGGGCTCCCTGCTCAGTGGGGAGTCTGCTTCTCCCGTTCTTCCCCCAGCTTGTGTTTTCTCTTTCTCTCTCTGCTCTCTGCGTGTGCTCTCTTTCTCAAGTAAGTAAATAAATAAATAAAATATTTTTAAAGAAAGATTTTATTTTATTTTTAGGGTGAGCAAGCAGTGGGTGGGGCAGAGGGAGAGGGAGAATCCTGAAGCTGACTGCCTGCTGAGCACAGAGCCCAGAGTGGGCCCCGTGCCAGGACCCTGAGATCATGACTTGAGCTGAAGTTGAGTTGGCACCTTACCAAACGAGGTGCCCCTAAAGATTTTACTTTTAAGTAATTTTTACACCCACCTTGGTACTCAAACTCACAACCCCAAGATCAAGAGTTGCAAGTTCCTCTGACTGAGCCAGCCAGGCACCCCACATCTTGCTTACTGAAACCACCTCCTAATGTGTTTTTCATTTTTTTTAAAAAAAGATTTTATTTTTGCAAGAGAGAGAGAGCGAAAGAGAGAGCCCGCGCACGCACAAGAAGCGGGAGGGACAGAGGAGAAGCAAACTCCCCGCTAAGCTAGGAACCCAGATGCAGGACTCCGTCCCAGGACCCTGGGATCATGACCTGAGCCGAAGGCCGCTGCTCAACAGACTGAGCCACCCAGGTGCCTGAGCTAGGACTTTCTGAAGAGGAAATCCTTTCCTGCCACTGTTCTGTGTAAAACCTTCTCATGCCTCCCATTGCCAGCTGCATACAGTGAAACTCCTTCTGTGTTCATCTTTTAGGAGACCATCTTTGCTCTGGCCTCTGCTGCCCTCCGCTGCCCTCAGATTCAGTTCTCTGCACTACACTCTCCATCCTGTTCTGGAGAATAGCTCTTTCCGCTATTCCAGCCAACTCCTCCTCTCCTTCAGGTCTCATACCTCACTTGTTCTAGGAACCCTTTCCCAATCCCACAAGACTGGATCAGATGTTCCTTGTCAGTGTTCCATGGGTTTATTCCAATCAAAGCACTTTATCCCTGTTTCATAATTGCCTGTTTACTTTTTCGTCTCCTCCATTAGACTGTTACCCTTGAAGTCATTGTGTCTTGCTCATCATTGAATCTTTAGCTGCTAGCAAATGTTTGACTTCAGGCACAGAGTAGGCAGACATCAGATATCTGTTGGATAAATGAGAGGAGAATATGTGTACACTTCCTTCCCCTCAGCAAGGCTGGTGGCTTCAGGTCTGATTTGCCATCACACAGGCTACTCATGAAAGAACTGTAGAAATTCTGTCATTGCATACCTGGTGGGGCCTTATGCAAGAGGGCGAAAGCTCCCCCAGGTGAGGTCCTCCATTTAAGACGTCTCCTCTCCCCTCCCCCAGGTAAAGCTGGGATCATGAAGACACCACCCCCTGATGGTTCCTGTGTTTAATGAGACTTTGTCATCTTTGGAGGGTTAACTAGGAATAGACTCTCTATGGCAACTTGGGAGCTGTGTTCACGGCAGGCTGTCAATGCAGGAAGCGTGGGCAGGATTTTAAGATCCCTGCTCTAAGTTTGGTATTTGGTCAAACTCTGAATTCTCCAAGCAGATCACATAAACCAAATGTGATTAATCTTTTACAGGGAGACTCCAGATTCATTTGAGAATCTCATGAAAGTTTTGCAGCATTTGCTTTTATGGAGTTTTGAGAATTCTTTGTATGTTTTGGATACAAGGCCTCTATCAGACATCGGATTTGCAAAAATTTCTCCCCCTCTTTGGCTTGTCTTTTCATTCTCTTAATAGTGTCTTTCGAAGAACCAGTTTTAAATTTTGATGTTCATTTTCTGTTAGGATTTTGATCCAAGGTTTCCTTCTCTGGATCTCCACATGGATAGCTCTTGAATCGTAGCACTTAAATCTGGTTTTTAGCGAGGGCAGGAAGAAGCACACTTTCTGAACTTCATTCTTGTTGAGTTATATCCCCTCTAGTGGAGTTTGGGTTTTAGTCTAGGTAGTACTGCCATTAGATCAGGACAACAGGGAGAGCCTCCTGAGCCCGGCTCTTTAAAGGGCCTGATCTGGCTCTCCTCCAGTTGCACATTTCTTCATGGGGTTAAGGGGACATGCCCACCCAGAGCTCACACCCCTCTCCCCTTCTCTAGATCACAAACTCCAAGTATTTAGGACCTTGCAATTCTTTGCCCAAACAGCTCACTTCCAAGCTTCTTCTCCAGGTTGTTTTCTTGAGGGCAAATCAAACTTGTGTGTGTACCCCTAGGCCTAGGTTTATAGGATATACTTATACTACTAGGCTTATAGGATAGACTTATACCTGCAGGTTAGGTAGCCTCCCACATGTGGACACTAGGGCCCTTCTAGAACAGGGCAGACAGAATGGGAAAAGAAGGGGGACAGGCCTCTGTTTGTACTCTATTCCTTTTCTGGTTCCAGGTATGCTGTCAAAAATTTCTGGGACACCTGGATGGCTGAGTAGGAAGAGCAGGTGACTCTTGAGCTCCAGGTCATGAGTTTGAGCCTCACGTTGGGTGTAGAGATTACTAAAATAAATAATTTAAAAAAATTTAGGGTGTGCCTGGCTGGCTCAGTAGTAGAGCAAGTAACTCTTCTAGATCTTGGGGTTGTGAGTTTGGGCCCCACATTGAAAGTAGAGCTTACTTAAAAAATTTTTTTCATGAGTGACTTGTGAAGAGGAGTCAGAACTTGGAAATTCCAGATTTCTGAGGTAAGTGATTCATTGAGTGGGTGAGTATGCTACAAATGGAGCCAGAACACATAAAAGAGGAGGAATCTGGGATGGGTATCAAGATTACAAGTTAAAGGGTCCCTGGGTGGCTCAGTGGGTTAAGCATCTGCCTTTGGCTCAGGTCATGATCCCAGGGTCCTGGTATTGAGTCCCACATCTGGCTCCTTGCTCAGTGGGGAGCCTGCTTCTCCTTCCCTCTCCCTGCTACTCCACCTGCTTGTGCTTTCTCTCTCTCTGTCAAATAAATAAATAAAAATTCTTTAAAAAAGATTACAAGTTAAGTCATTTAACAAAAATTTGCTGAGCACCAGTTTATGTACCTGGCATAAGACTGAATGAGATGAAAACTCTGCTGTTGTAGAACTTATATTCTGGTTGGCGCGGGGGGGGGAGTGATGGACAATAAACAAAGACATACTTTGCATCTGGTGATAACAAGAAAAACAAAGAACAGAGTGAAGGGGACTGCTATTTTAGAGAGAGTGGTCAAGGAAAGCCCCCCTAAAGAGGTGACATTAGAGAAAGACCCTGGATGAGTCATCAGGATATCTGGGGAAAATGTTCTAAATCCTTAATTTACTGAAGAGCGATGTAAGGTAGTGAGGCCATGATTGGCAGGCATACTGGAGGAACAACCACCAGATTGGTGGGGGGTGGAACTCGTTGAGGAAGGGGGCAAAAGGTGGGAGATAAAAACCATCTTTAGAGACTAGATGTTGAGTTTGAAGAAACTGTTAGATCCAAGCCCAGTTGAAAATATGAGTCCAGAGCCCAGGACCAAAAAGTTGGGCTGTAGGTAAAGAAATGGGAATAGCTAGCCTGGAGACGATAGTGTAAACCATGCGTGGGAATGGGTGTCCCTCCTAGAGCGTGAGAACAGCATCAAGGATGGAACCCTGGGACCACAAGTAGGTAATGATGGGTAGAGGAGAGGACCTAGAAGGAAGAACCCAGAAAATCAGGAGAGGAGAGTCACAGGGCCAAGCACGGGGCACATTTCAAGGTGTCCAGACAGCAAGGATGTCTAGTGAAATACTGTGTTTGAAAGTGAGTGGAGAGTATTACAGCCTTGTTATTATTAATGATAGTTAGAGAACACCTGCCCCCTTCTAATGGATATTTCAGTTTAAGGGTAATGAGAATTTTGTTACATGCACATAGTCTATTTATAATCAATTCCTACTGTTTTATTGGGTTTTAAAAGCAAGACATATGTAAGTTACGCTGAAGGAGCAGAATTCACAATCCCTGTTGACTCTTAACTTGGCTAACAGTGTGTTTAACTTGTACATTTAAATATGGGTAATAATTCTTAGAATTCTCTGAATTCCCCTGATTTGGGTTAAAAGCTGATAGTAACACTTTCATAAAAGACTTGCAGATAGAGCTCTTCTACCTGTCTATAGGGAAGCCTTAAAATAATTAGAACTCAGTGGACCAAATATTATGTTCATTGGTCTCCTAGAATTTGATTTCTGGACTTTGGGTGGCAGGTGTGGCTGTTGCCTGTGCCTCTCTCTCTAAATGGCTACAGAGGTCAGTGTCAACGGATAGATACATGAAGTTCCTGGTGGTGAGTTGCCAGGGAATCTTGTTGTTGCGGAGTCTGTTAAATTCTTCCATGAGACCAAGCATTTATCGCTCTTAAGTCGGATCTAATAATCCTAATTATTTAGGAAATAAATTTTTAAAAAGTTGATTCTTGCTTTCTTGGGTTTGACTGGGGCATTGGAAAGGAGAGCTCACTTTTTTCAGTTTTGCCATATTCCCTCAACAGAACCCAAGGATAAGAGAAAATCCATGACAAAAAAAAGTAATAAGGACAAAAAGAACTTCAAAACCAGAGACTTCCAACATAAGGTTTGGGAATATGAAGCCTTAAAAAGAGGGAGGTTTAACCTTATTGGTTTTGATTCTTCTCTTCTGACCGTGTAACATAATGATTAAGAGACTAGAATTTGGGGGCGCCTATGTGGCTCAGACAATTAGCATCCGACTCTTGATTTCAGGGTTGTCAGCTCAAGCCCCACATGGCTCCACACTCAGTGGGAGTGACTAGAATTTGGAGTTACATCGGAGTTTGAGTCTCAGCTCTAGCTTGATCCTGAGTTTCTACATCTCAAAAGGGAGAGGATACATTTTGATATTTGCCTCTAATACTGCAAGCACTTAATGAGATAATCGCGTAAGTACTTAACAAGTGTTAACTAGTATTTTTTAAATTGGATTGTTTTTTAAAAGATATTATTTATTTATTTGACAGACAGAGATCACAAGTAGGCAGAGAGGCAGGCAGAGAGGCAGGCAGAGATAGGGGGGAAGCAGGCTCCCTGCCCAGCAGAGAGCTTGATGCGGGGCTCGATCCCAGGACCCTGGGATCAGGACCTGAGCCAAAAGTAGAGGCTTTAACCCACTGAGCCACCCAGGTGCCCTAGTATTATGAAGACCATATAAGTATAATCTTCATGAGTCATTTTCTTTTCTAGCAAACCTATCCAAAGGACTGCTGCTTTCCAATGTTGAGACCCTATGAGGCCACAGTTTTTTAGATATGGTTAGTTCTCAGAACAAGTTCCAATTACATTATGAAGCCACATAAGGAAAATGTCATTATCTTATATTGTGATTTGCTTGGGACTCTAAACAGTATCTTCTAACTTGTCAGATTGACATTGATGATTTTTTTTTTTGACTGGGAAAAATGTGTACTTCTGCAAGCGAAGAACCTGTCGATGCTGAGACCTTAATTGAGAAGTAGCTTGGTGAGGTGGCTTTTGGAATCACGTGGAACTGTGTTCCAGTCTTGGTTTCAGCTGTGTGGCTTTGAGAAAATGTTTTAACCTCTCTGAGACTTGTTTCCTCAATAAAATGGGAAAATATCACTTATCCTTAAGGTTTCATTTAAAGATCAGCAGTAGTATATGTGAAACACCCAATATACAGTAGAAGTTCAAATCACAGTAAAATGTCTTGTTGCTAAGGTGGAGACATGCTTTCCATTTTTTTAAAAGATTTTTTTTTTAATTTATTTGACAGAGATCACAAGTAGGCAGAGAGGCAGGCAGAGAGGAGGAAGCAGGCTCCCCGCTGAGCAGAGAGCCTGATGCGGGGTGACCTGAGCTGAAGGCAGAGGCTTTAACCCACTGAGCCACCCAGGTGCCCCATGCTTTCCATTTTAAAGTGGCTTTGATGAATTTGAGAATTAGAAGAGAATTCAACAAGCTAGTGCAAGAATAATCACCTTCTCTTCCTCCTCCTCCTCTTCCTTCTTAAATATTTTATTTATTTACTTGACAGACAGCACAGACTAGGGAAGTGGGAGATAGAGAAGCAGGCGCCCCCCTGAGCAGGGAGCAAGATGCAGGACTTCATCCCAGGATCCTGGAATCATGACCAGACCTGAAGGCAGACACTTAACCTACTGAGCCACCCAGGTGCCCTCGCCCTTTTAAAGATATATTCATTTATTTTAGAGAGAGTAGAGCTCCATCATGACATGAGCCAAAATCAAGAGTTGGTTGCTTAACCAGCTGACCCACCCAGGCGCCCTTGGCACGTTCTTTTTTAAAAGAAGCATAATCCTAGGAAGTATAAATGAGAAACAGCTTTCAGCTCTGGTCAGTTTGACTGGAGCACCACGTGTTGGAAAGCACCTTAGAATAATAAAAAAAAAATTGAAATTTGATGAAGAAAGTGAAGTTTGAAGTTTTCAGGTAAAGCTGAGTAGAGGACTCTTGGCATCTAATGTTAACAAGGGTTGGCTGGTGATGTCCTTTCCACAACATGCTACATGTGGCATTTATTTTCCAATTTCTCTCCTGTTTCTTTCTTTCTATATTGTTTTTTTCTTCCTCGCCCCTGCCTGTGCCTTTGGATTGTGGCTGCATAGCTTGTCCTTGTTAGTAGCAAGAGAAGGCACTTTGAATTGATGTCATCATGTTCGAAGTCTGAAGGAGAGACTCAGTGTTATAAAAGGGGGAAAAGCATGATGAATATTGATCTATGGATCTGGTAAGAAGGGTTGATGACTTAAAAAACTGTTAACTTCAAGTTGTAAGTAGTAAAAGTCAAAGCTTCGATTTGAGTATTCTGCTGTCCTGTAATTGTGTTTAAGAAGCAAAAGCATGTTCATTAACACACCCACTCAGACCCCAGGTTTGGTCTGTGACAGGTAAGGGTTGTAAGATGGCTTGGCTACACTGTACTAATCTCAAAAGATTAGGGATGTAGCTAGAATGCTCCCTAACACCTCATTTTTATAATGTCTATTTATATATTTGGCCTGTGTTGTTAGCTTGAATGTAAACTCTTAGAGGACAGAGATTGTGTTCCATTCATTTTATACTCCCTACTTTTAACACAGTGATTTGTCTGCAGAGGGTATACAATACATGTTTGTGGAATATCAAATGTGCACACACACACACACACACACACACACACATTTTTTTGGGGGGGAGAATGCAAAGCTCCAATGACCATATTTTCCAAAATAAAAAAAATCACAATAAATGGTTTGAAAAGGTGGAGTATATTTCTTAGGACTATAGGCCAAAATACTTGAAATGTTATACCAGAAAATACTGGGTGATGGATCACTTTAATTATGGTATTCAGCTCAAGGGTTTTTATCCTGTGGTCAGTGAATTTAAAGGAGTCTCCAGATGGAAGTGCATGGTCTTTCAAGTTAGATGAAAAAAGATAACACTTTAAAAAAAGATTTTATTTATTTATTTGAGAGATAGCAAGAGCTCACATGCATGAGCAGCGGGAGGGGCAGAGGGAGAGGGAGAAGCAGACTCTGCTGGGTGGGGAGCCTGAGGCAGGGCTCCATCTCAGGACCCCAAGATCATGACCTGAGCTAAAGCCAGAGGCTTAACTGATTGAACCACCAAGGTGCCCCCCCCCATTAAACATTTTTATTTTCATGAATGTCAAACTGAAACTTAGCATTATCCCCCATTGTGAATGCAGGCAACAAACCACAGTAGAATTAGCCATAACTTTCACTCTGTCACCAATAGATATCAAAGGCATTTTCATATCACATTAGAGTTTTGGATTTTCTTTTTAAGATTTTATTTATTATTGGGTTGCCCGGGGGGCTCAGTGGGCTAAGCCTCTGCCTTCGGCTCAGGTCATGATCTCCCATTGTCCTGGGATCAAACCCCACATCGGCCTCTCTGCTCAGCGGGGAGCCTGCTTCGCCCTCTTTCTCTGCTTGCCTCTCTGCCTACTTGTGATATCAATCTCTCTCTGTCAAATAAATGTTTGACGGAGAGAAAGACAGGGAGAGAGGGAATACAAGCAGGAGAAGTGGGAGAGGGAGAAGCAGGCTTCCTGCTGAGCAGGTAGCGTGATACAGGGCTTGATCCCATGACCCTGGGATCATAACCCCAGCCAAAGACAGATGCTTAATGACTGAAACACCCAGGCGCTCCCATATCACATTATAGTTATCATGGACTTCTTGAATACCTTCTCATCACCGCTTTAAAATTTCTGTCGTTATTTGACCTGCTGCAAGAGCTTGATACTTAATGTCTTAATAAATAAAAAGATTTATTTCTTTAAAGATGTTATTTATTTATTTGAGAGAGAGAGAGGAAGAGAGAGCACAAGAGTGGCGTGAAGGGCAGAGGGAGAAGCAGACTTCCCACACAGACTCCATCCGGGGACTCCAAGATCATGACTCCAGCCGAAAGCAGACACTTAACTGACTGAGCCACTCATGCGCCCAATAAACAGATTTACGTCACAAATTTGCTCTTAATATATTTTTTCTAGGGCGCCAGGGTGGCTCAGTCAATTAGACATCTGCCTTGGGTTCAGGTCATGATTCCAGCGTCCTGGGATCAAGCCCCGCCTCCAGCTCCCAGCCCCACAGGGAGTCGGCTTCTCCCTCTGCCACGCCTTCCACTCATTCTAGCAATCTCTCTCTCAAATAAATAAAATCTTTAAAAATATATATCTATTTCCCGGGGTGCCAGGGTGGCTCAGCCTGTTAAGCATCTGCCTTCTACTCAGGTCAATAACCAACAGGTCGTGGTATTTAGCCCCACATTGGGCTCCCTGCTTCTGGGGCACCTGCTTCTCATTCTCCCTCTTCCTGCCTGTCTCCCTGCTTGTTCTCTCTCTTTCTCTGTCAAAAAATAAACACACACCCACATATTTCCTAACTGTATTTCAATATAAAGTTTCTTTTGTAATGCTATGTATTTTATTTAACATCTAGAATAGATCCATAGCCCTTACCAAATAGCACCAAAAATGTTAATTCTTGAGTTAGGGGCACCTGGGTGGCTCAGTCGTTAAGCGTCTGCCTTTGGCTCAGGTCATGATCCCAGGGTCCTGGAATCAAGCCCTGGGTTAGGCTCCCTCATCTGCAGGAGGCCTGCTTCTCCCTCTCCCACTGCCCGTGCTTGTGTTCCCTTTCTCCCTTTGTCTCCCTCTGTCAAATAAATAAAATCTTAAAAAAAAAAAAAAAGAATTCTTGAGCTAGAGGCTAATAAAGTTCAAGCCTTGAGGTCTCTCATTTGTACCATGCCCTTCCAAGATTCTGTTCCTCAATTTGTATTTATCATTTTATATCACTTCCAAAAAAGATCCCAGCATTTGTGTAAGTTTCACAACCCTTATTACAAAACTTGGATCCACTGAGCCATTTAGCTCAGTACTGAGCGCACAGCAGGTTTTTTAAAAAAGATTTATTTGACAGAGAGAGCAGGAACAGGAGGGGCAGAGGGAGAGGAAGAGACAGCATCTCAAGCAGACTCCCTGCTGAGCGCAGAGCCCAAAGCAGGGCTCCATCCCACCACCTAGATCCCCACCTGAGCCAAAAATCAAAGTGCCTAACCAGAGGCGCCATCCAGGCACTTCCATAGTATGCTTTTAATAATTAATTTGGGGCTGATAGGTTCTGGGAAGCTTAAATGATCCTCAGTGTATCTGGAAATCCTATAGACCACTGCTTGACCTTCCTCCAGTCCCTAAGAGGGCTAAGGCATTGTATGTCGGGGTGGGGAACAGCTGGCCCTACAGAAGTCAGCTGGGAAAATTGTGGGAGGAGAGAGGTTTGCACCAAGGCAAGGACAGAAAACAAACCATAAGGGCGTTACGTTGAAAAATGGGTTTAGGAATAACAGCAATTCACCTCCTTGGGACTTAGCCCTTTCCCTGCACCGCTCTCTTGGCTTCGCAGATGCATGTATCTGCTGTACTTCTTCCTAACAATTAGCTGCAAACCCTGTGAGAAAAGGTCCCTGCTCTAGCATTTGTTAACCTGCTCTCGAATGGTGCCAACTTCAGCGATTTCTCACGTTCCGAGCTGCCCCAACGATGTGCAACGGGGAGTCCGGGGACAGTTTTGCGATTGCTCCAAGAGATGATTTTTGTCCGTGAAATTCTCCAGCCAGACGGCTAGCCAAATCAACCTTATTAAATCGTGCTCCAACGGGAGCCCAAAAGATGACCCAGAAGGAGGCCCGACCGCGTGGCGGTGGGCGTGTCTGGGGCGAACGCCTGCCGCGGCAGCGGCGCGGGCCGCGGCTGGAGGGAGGTTAGGGACGCCGCGGTGCCGGCGGAGGGGCGGGAGGGCCGCGAAGGAGCGGGGCCGAAGCAGACAGTAGGGGGCGGGGTTCCGGAGGCGGCCACGCGGCGCGAGGCCTAGCTTTTCGGTCTCGCATCGCCCGCGGACGAGGAGCGAAGAGCCTCGCCCACTCAAGGCCCGGTGCCCCGCAGCTTCGCCTCTCTACCCGGGGCTCTACCACAGACCCCTTTGTGTTCCTACCCCCGCCCCGGAGGCGCCCCAGCCGGCGGCGCTGACTTCCCTCATTGGCTCAGCCGACGGCTTCACCGATTGGCTCCCCAGTCGTCCAGCGTGAGCCGCTTCTTTCCGCTACTATTGGACGCCCGAGCTGCCTTTCAGGCCGCCGCGCGAGACGATTGCCCGGCCGCTCGGAGTCCCTGGAAGCAGTTCCGGGAAACCCCGCGTGCTGCCGGGATCGCGTCTCTGTCCATGAGGGGGGGAGGGGGTGGCGCGCGCGCCATTTCTAGTCGTTTTCAAAGCGCCTCGCGCTGATTCTCACGGGCCCGGCCGGCGGCCCCAGCTCTGCCCTGGTGAGTCTCGCGCCGGCCCGTGGGGGGAGGGGCCGGGAGCCCCGATCCGACCCGACGGGGCCCAGCCCGGGCTCAGCTCTTTGGCCCCAGTTTCCTTTTCGCTCAGAGGCCCCGGGGTGGGGGTGGGGATGGGCTGGGGGCGGCTTCGGCTTCGTCCGGCCGCACGGCGGAGGGCCTAGCCCGGCCGAGGCGCCTCCTCACCCTCGCTCATCCTCCCCCCGCCCCTTCAGCCCCCGGCCGGCGGTCCGGCCTGCCGGGCACCCTCCGCGCGGCCTGCCGGGGACTGCCGTGTTTTTCCCGCCTCCGCCCGCCGCTCCACGCGGCCGGCCCGGCCCGCGGCCTCAGACGCCCGCGGCCCTTTCGCTGCTGTCCTCCGGAGCCGCTTCGCGCTCGTCTCGGCCGGCCTAGCCACGAGTGGGATGTGTTGCTGATCGCGACGGGCATGAGGGGGTGGGGTGGGCAGAGGGCGGGATGCAAACCTCGGGTTACCTGAGCCGGGAGAAAACTTTTGTGGGAGCTGGAGCCCGAGGGCCGATTTGTGTAGGAAGCCTCCCTCCCCTCCCCCATTCTGCATGCTGCGAGCCGAGATTTGAAGGAAAAAATGACTACTAGAGGCCGTGAAACTTAGGCTTCACGCGGCGCCTGAGATGCATAATTCTAAGAATGTCTCAGGCGCACTAAATTGGAAAGGCGATTCTTTTTCTTAAACGGTAGCAGTCGTGTTGCCAAAATGTAAAACTTAAGGCCAGGGGGTTCTTGAAAGCTTCAGTCCTCTCATGCTGACCTGTTTGAGATTTTTGCTGTCCTCAAGAGACTCAGTTTATGTCTCATGAGTCAGTCGTAGGATAAGGGCTTGACACTCCTAACCCATGAGATAACCGTTAGTTTTCATTTCGTTGGTTCTTTTAAAGCCCGTCTCTTAATATGAAGAATTTGCACAGAGATGTTCAGAAAAAGTCAGGGAGGGGCTAGTGCTCACTTCCCAAATCTCCCAGCAGCCCTTTAAAATCTTATTTAAATGTCTACCTTTTGCAAAAATGCTTAGATCAAATGACTCCAGTCACAGTATATTTGCTGCATCCAGAAATATGGTTTGGCTGTGTGGCATTGTATTGAATTGACACAAGTTTTAAACGGTCTCATACGACATAAAAGAGGTTTTTAAATGAGCACATTGTATTTGGCTTGAAGAGAGAGGTTTTCCTTGATCTGAAAGGTTTTATTTTCTGCAATCTAATTATTTTACTATTTTTTGGTTAAAGTTTACAAACTTTTTGACAATATCAACCAATTTCAGAATCAACTTGTAGGAGAACCTTTGCAATGGAACAGTAGTCATAAATATTTCTATCTTGTGCTTAATACACAACTTGTCTTTTTTGCTTTACACATACTTAAAAAAAAAATCACCTTAGCAGATGTTCATTGAACTTTCCTGTTAAAAATTTGCTTTCTTTCTGTGACTAATAGTATTCACAGGGGCAATAACTGTTAAGGGTCTTGTGATACTGAGAACTTTTGAGTTCTGATGATCTTATGGTTGTATTTGGGGGTGTGGGAGCGTGGGAAAATAGAACTATATGTTGACAAGGAGATTTTGGACTTCAGGGTGCATCTTTATAGAAATAGGTTGTATTAATCAGTAAACGTATTCATCTTACACTGTAAGTAGTTTCTTGATGAAAAGTGTGCCAGGTTTGAATGTTTTCGTTTTTGTCAGTTCATCAGAATTTGAGGCTTGCCTTGAGAAACCTTTCTCCACCCAAAGTTTAACGAGAATCTGCGTCTGTGTAGACCTTAGTGGGCTATCAAGTCTTAATGTTTTGTAATCCTAAGAAGTCATGATATTGATCTTATTTTCAGAATAACCCTTTCTGCATTTTCCTTCCTTCCTACTATTACCTCATTCCCCTTGGTCTTTCTCCCTTTCTCATTAACTTCAGCTAAATATCAGTGGACTTTGAAAAGAAAAGAAGTTGTTTTAGGTCAGAAAACGGCACCTGGTGCACCTGCACAGTGGTTGTAAGCCGTCTGGAAGTGTGGTTATCTTGTGGGGTTTAGTGCTTTTTAGGAAGCTTGTATTTTCTTTGTAGCTGACTAGGTACCTTGAGGTTCATCAAGAAAAGGAGGCTTCTTCTTGAGATCCATCTTCATGTCCTCTATTTCAGTATTTGTTGCAATGTCTTTATTCTGCTTATTATCTTCATCACATTAACCACAGACAAGTGCACTTTAATTCCCTGTCTTTCGAGGCAGTATAGAGACTGGCCTTGTATGGTTTTATTATCTAATCTCTCTTTTCAGGGAGCTGGTCCATTTCAGTACTATATACAGGTTGAACATACAAAATAATTTGGGTAGGTTAATCTGGGACATCTGACCTAAGTTTACCCTCATTAGGTAATGTTTGTTGAAACTGTTTGGAAGAAGTTAGCCGTCCATTCTTCGATATGTTTTTGCGACTTTACTGATACGAAAAATTCAATATGTACTCATGATTTTTTTTTTTAAAGATGCAACCTCAATTATAGCTCACGTTTTATTTTACGTGGACTTAAAACAATCGTTTAGCTTTTAAACTTGGTCATTTTTTCTTTTAAATCTGTGAATGGGAATAGCAAATTAATTTTAGAACAAAAATTAATGTCAAGTTGTGTGTTTTTTTTTTTTTAAGTGAGGCGGAGAGAACCCAAACCACCAGCATGTTGAACTAGAGACAGCAGTGCATTGATCTCACACCTATCCTAGATTTGAAGCAGAACTAGGAAAATTTGAAAGTCCTTAAACCTTGATTAAGTGGTCTGTGGGTGTTCATTCTGTTTCTAAATCAAACTTTTAAAAACTGTGTAAGAATTGAGAGCTGATGGGCTTTTTAGGATTTTGTGGTGATTTGTTGATATGCTTGTCAGGACACAACAGCTGCTTTTGTTAATCAGCAATTTTACCTTCAGTAAATTCAAGCTTTTTTTTTTTTTTTTAACCCCGTGTACATGAAGTTCCTTAAAGTTCTAATGCTTCCATGTACATTTTCTATGGTTTTACAGGGTTATTGTTGCAAATTTAGGTCAGATACATCACAAAAGGCATATAATATTATTTTGATAGAGTTTATTAGCAGCATGTATACAAATTAGTTTAGATAAATCATGCATTGTCCTACAAACTAGTTATTTCTGGCTTAATGTAATATAGCTCCTGAATTTTTTCCAGCAGCATAATAAAATGGCTAATCAGGTGAATGGTAATGCGGTACAGTTAAAAGAAGAGGAAGAACCAATGGATACTTCCAGTGTAACTCACACAGAACACTACAAGACACTGATAGAGGCAGGCCTCCCACAGAAGGTGGCAGAAAGACTTGATGAAATATTTCAGACAGGTATAATATGCATTTCTTGTTTCTGACTGGTTATGAAAGTGAGGGCAAACCACTTTGAATTTTATAGATTTTTTTTAAGGTTAAATAATACATATTGTTTCTGATCTATGTAGAGCTGAATGTTTGTTACTTTCCCTTCATTGAGGGCATATTGGGTTTGACTTTGATATTCTTATTTCATTATTTTGAAGCCTTCTTAGTGTTGAATATGCAGTCTTAGTTGTTTCAGAACAGTACATCAATTGGTCTTCGATTTACCACCAATTAAAATGTATGTGTCAGCATACCAAATATTACATTTTTTTTTCTTAATCTAAATCAGTCATCATTTTGCTTTTACTTTTCTACTTTTAGCTTCTTAAAGTGATTGTTAAATTAGCTTAGGTCTGATTAGGTGGCATAATGAGAGGACTGGTTAGACAGTATTGTCTGAAACGATAATAAATGTCAGACTCCTTGAGAGTTTGTGGCCTGTCTCGTTTCTAATAGACAAAAATCCACATCTCTCCGTAATCTGGAAGTGTTGGTTTGTAACAGCTGCTTTTTAAAAAAATCTCGAAGTCCCATGGATAAGTGCTTAAGCAAATTTGAATATCTTAATATGGTCGGTTGTAAGCGGTTTGAAGTTTTTAAAGAGGGAGAGAAATATTTACCCTTAGGGAGTGTTGTTCATTAATAAATGTGTCCTCCCCCTTTGGGGCCATAGATGGAAACTTTCTTCCTCTGTGTTTTGTGTGCCTATCCAGATTCTGGGAGAGAGAATTGAATGGTCTCACAAATGTGTCTTAAGTACTGTAGTAACAAATATCAGTTTTTTTGTCCTTAAATTTTTTTTTTCAAATCTGAGAAGCTTCGGATAATTTTAGACGTTAAAATGACTTCCGAAAAATGACTCCTGGGTGATGGTTCCATTTGAAAATCAGTCCTCAGGAACTTTCTGTGACATTCTGCCATAGAGAATTGGCAGTGATTTGCTCAGAGATGCTCTCTTGTAGAGTGCTTTGTTATTGACAAGAGGCTGATGGTTCGGGTGTAGGGTTGGATTGACAGAATGGATGGATGGGTGTCCTCTGAGTTGTGGCTTTGGGTGGTGGTATGGAATTTTGAAGTAAGGAAACTCCAATAATTAGACATGCTCATTTTGAGCTTTTAAAACAAATCATGGCAACATTTTCTTAAAGTAACTTTACAAATGGCATTACATTTATTTAAAATATATTTACTGTATGGAATAAAGTTCTTTTTCACTTGATCAAAATGGAGTCACTTTTGATGTTCATAGGGACTTGGAGTTTTAATCTGCCAAATATATCCATTTTACGTTGGATCAATTCTGAAATATATTCCTTATAGAGAGAAATACAACACAAACTTAACAGACTTACGAAATTACATTTCAAACTGAGTAGATGTTCTGTGTGCAGTTAATATACTACATGTATAGAATACAGTGCAAATATTTTCTGTATAGTTTACTTGTAAGTCCATAGTAAAGTCCTTAATGCCATTTGAGAAAAACAGTCATTATTGACAGTGTTGAGAATGCCACAGCATCTTTAAACCTCAGCTTGACACATCAGAAGAACGAAAAAATGCCTTAAAATATGACTTTCAGAATTGATTAATCAAGCTGCACTTGCATTTGTAGAAGAGTTTAAAATTATGCCTTTCCACATTCTGATTGCAGCAAAGTAGACGCTCAGATAAACAGATGCATTTCATTTTCTCTTTGGTGCTAAGGAGGGAAAGCCTTTGATACCTTTTGGAGAGTGGAAAGAATTATTTAGTAAAAATGGTTTCTCTTTTTTTTCTCCCACCTCTTGTGTGGTTAGCAACAACTACAACAGTCCATATAATTTGAAGCTTGATCCTTGGGGAATACAGTGTATGATTACCACTCTAACATAAATCAGAATTTATTGTATTAATACTTAATCTGTAGTACACTGTGTATATCAGATTTATCTTCCAAGCCTTAAGAAGGGGAGGGGAAATGGGGCTAGGATTTTTGTGGGGTTTCTGTGGGATGTGGGGATTGAAATTCATGTTTATAAGAATTGAAATTCATGTTTGACATTTTATCTTCTATTTTCATATTTGTACTCTCGACCTTTTTGTATAGTATTTGTATAGCTGCCTATATGCATATTAAATGAGAATGTAGTTTGTTAGTAATAGTACTGAATATAACAATTCTTGATGAAACATTGATAGCACGGTTTAGTTATCCCTTTTGTTGCAATAACATTACCCCTTTTCAATTTAATTTGTAGGATTGGTAGCTTATGTCGATCTTGATGAAAGAGCAATTGATGCTCTCAGGGAATTTAATGAAGAAGGAGCTCTGTCTGTACTACAGCAGTTCAAGGAGAGTGACTTATCACATGTTCAGGTAAGGCCACTTACTAAAAAATGCCTTTGAATAACTAATGACTTGAAATTACTTTACCATTACTTTTTTTCCTGAAAAGAACTGATACTTTTTTGTTTGTGACTACCTCTGCTTATATTAAAAAAAAAAAAAAAAAAAAAAGTTTAAAGGGGCAAAAAAAAGACCTTTCACAGGAGAGTTCTCAGAAAGTAAAATCTCTCCCCACTTCTTTCCAGTAAGTTACTTTAAAAACTTAAAATCAAAGTCAGGATTTGCTGATAGTTTAATGAGCTTTTATGGGTTTAGTATACTTCAATTTTAAACAGTTGTGGGTTTATCTGACCCTGTTTTATTATCTTGGAGGAAAATAATGTAGGTAGGAGGAATAGTTTTGGAATGTTTGGCAAAGTTAGTCCACGTGCGTTTGAATATCAACAAATGGAAGACTTGCCAGTGTGGAAGGTAAGCACCCTGAGGTCTTAGCTGTCTTATTGCTGTCTACTCCAGTCTCTGGCACACGGTAACTACTCAGCAAATATTTGTTGAGCGAATAAATGAGTAAATATTTGGTTAAAATTCTCGTCTTTTGAAACTGTAAATTAACTATGTATTTGACCCTTCGATGATTCCTGGTGATTCTTTTTCATTAAATTACTTGTCTATTCTAGAACAAAAGTGCATTTTTATGTGGAGTTATGAAGACCTACAGGCAAAGGGAGAAACAGGGGAGCAAGGTGCAAGAGTCCACAAAGGGGCCGGATGAAGCGAAGATAAAGGTAAAACTGGACTCGGGTCGTTGCAATGGTAATAAGTTGAATGATGAGATTGAATGTTTCTTTTCATGTTTCCTAGAAACAGTTTTCATTGTTCCACATTTTTTTTTAAGCTAGTGTTTTAGAAATGAGATAATTGAAGGAAAATTACACAAGAAGAATTCGGGGGGCAAACATTCAGTTGTATGTTTGGTGGAAAAAAAACCTTAATTCAGACCCTTGCCTCATTGTTCTGGCACTGAAGGATACGTGTTTATTGATGCTTCCACTAATGGCTTTTGAGGTTGACTCAGTCATGTCTCTTTGGTTTCTTTCTGAGCACTTTATTTCTCTCTCTCTCTCTCTTTTTTTAAAGAGGTATTTTATAACTGCTTTACTCCTGAATTTTTATTTTTATTTACCTCAGTTTAATTATTTGTAACTGGGCATAGTAATAGTACCTGTTGCCCTAGAGTTGTGAGGATTAAAGGAATTAAGACATGTCAGGTGCTTAGAATAATGCCTGGAATGTAGCAAGAACTGTGTAACTAGCACCAGTTACTGTTATCGTTTAGATAAACTGCTCTGCGAGATAAATACAGGGCTTTTGGTGAAAGATCAGTGAACCTCATTCCTTAGTTAAGGGGCTGTTGATGTTTTGCCACAGCGATAGATTTTTCAAATTGAAGTAGTTATTTTACTTCATGAAGTTGTTTGTATGGTTTTGCTTTAGACAGAAAATAGAACTTGTAGTTTCTGACATGGAATAGTTTACACAGAGCTCCTTTGTACCTTTTTCCCTCATCTGTAAAATAGCATAATTCTTAAATATTTTTAAAATAAATACATGAAAATTCCATTTGACATAATAGTTGTTTTTAGAAAAAAAATATTGGTGTGTATTGAACACCAATACAGGTGTTTGTTATGTTATTAACATATGTTAATATGTTATTTATTATAACATATTAATATATATGTTATATATATAACATATGGCCTATGTTATTTCCCCAAAAGTGGGTATTTGCTTTTGATAAGGTATATATTGCACATGTGATACGTGTATATTACATATTAGACAAGTAAAGTTTAAATGTATAAAATGTATATCGTGTGTATATTGTGTTACACGTGTTTCTGTGCTTAAAATTAGAGCAGCTCTTTTTGAGTCAAAGGTAGAAAAATAAAGACCCTAAAGTAACTCCGGAATCCCGGGAGTCCTCCGACCATACTTTTGAAAGCCACTAAACTTGATGTCTGGACTTTCTTGTTGCTTTGATATCCTTTATAGATCTTCATCAGCTTAGGATGGGTTTATCTGGACATGGATGAAACTATCCTTAGTCAAAAATATACCCAATGGCACTTAACCTGCCAAACATAGTCTAGCCTACCTTAAATGTGCTTAGAAAACTTACACTAGCCTATAGTTGGGTAAAGTCACCACTAACACAAAGCACATTTTATAACGAAGTGTTGGCTATCTCGGGTAATTTGTAAGAGTTCTGTACTGAGAGAGAAAAACAGTGGTTGCTATGGATACAGAATGGTGGTTAAATGTATTGGTTGTTTACTCTTGTGATTGAGTGGTTGGCTGGGAGCTGAGCCTCCCTGCCTCAGCCCAGCATCACAAGAGTATCATCCTGCATATGGCTAGCACTGGAAAAGATCAAAAATCAAAATTTGAAGTGTGGTTTCTACTGAATGCATATCACTTTCATACCATCCTGAAGTCGAAAAATCATAAGTTGAATCATTGCGAGTTGGGAGCTATCTAACTTTAAAACATGAAGTGTAAAAATCTCCTGTTTTTAGGTAGATGACATTTCTTTTTTTCCATTTTGTCTGAGCTATTGCCTCTCATATAAATACAGACCCTTAAAGGCAAGAGCATTACCTTCTTTTCTGCAATCCCTCTTTAGTACCTAATGTTGTGAAGAAGGTTGGTAATCAGGAAACAAAAGGTTTTGTTTTTTGAAACCTGAGAATACTCATTTGGTAATTGCCAAATACTTTGAGTTTGTGTTGTATGAGAAATGGTCTGGTTCTTATAGAGCTTATGATAGAGCAGAAATACAAAAGGATTAAACAAAATAAAGGTTAAATACTTGACTATAATAGAAATTCACAATAGGAAGATGTGAGGAATAGTGAATGAGAGAAGCTGCATGAAGAAGGTAGGACTTCTGATGAGAGAACATTTTTTTTTTTTGAAAGGAATCACAGGTAGGTAGATGGTATGTAAAAGGAACAAGTTAAGGAAAGCTCTCATTGAAGTAGAGGAAAATGCAAAATGAGGACTGCTGCAGCATGGAAGTATGGATAGGTATCCTGGGGTCGGCTTATGTCACGTTTGTAATAATCCTTGCCCCATTTTTCTGTTTCTTCATATCAAAAAATCATCGTGTGCTTAGAGATTTAATTTGTGTACAATTCTTTCCATTCATTGTATGGAAAGGAGTAAAATGAAGGGGAACAACACGTGCGAGTGATACCAGTGTGAGTTTTGACATTATTTTACCTAAGCTACATGGCCTATGATGTTGGGATATCCTTTGGAAAAGATTAATATACTGATGTGTGATATAATATTTAAGTATAAACAGATGTATAATTATCTTTAGGCGTTGCTTGAAAGGACTGGCTATACTCTGGATGTAACCACAGGACAGAGGAAGTATGGTGGTCCTCCACCAGACAGTGTGTACTCTGGTGTACAACCTGGCATTGGAACAGAAGTAAGTGTTCTTCAGCTGTTTGCCGAAATCTTTCCAGTTTGTAAATTATTCTTTCTGTTGTATGATGGGGAAGAGTAGTTGATTCTTTTTAAAGTTTAGCTGTAATTATTTTCTTTGGCTAGCCATTTGCATCTTACTATAGTCATAAGCAAGGAGAACCATGTGACTAGTAGATGTCCAAACACTCTGTAAAGGAATGTGGAGTTCTTGGAACTGGTTGCTAAAACCATGCAACCAGCAACACACCATTTTAGGTGCTTGGGTTGAAGTTATGAAAGAGAAACATTTGCTTTATTCTGTTTTGTTTTAGGTCAGTAATTCTGAATAGCGCTTGTCCTCCCTACTTGGCCCTACCCCCACCACATAAAGGGTACTCAGTTTTTGCTGAGAGATTTATTTATTTATTTATTATTTAAAAAAAATTTTTTTTTTTTTTTAGATTTATTTATTTGACAGATAGCGATCACAGGTTGGCAGGCAGAGAGGCAGGCAGGAGGAAGCAGGCTCCCTGCTGAGCAGAGAGTCTGATGTGGGGCTCAATCGCAAGACCCTGGGATCATGACCTGAGCCGAAGGCAGAGGCTTTAACCCACTGAGCCACCAGGCGCCCCTGCTGAGAGATTTATTGATGGGAGTGGGTCACACAAGAGAAGGGTATAGAATCAGATAAAAGGTCGAACACATTGGTCTGTCATTGAACAAAGCAATTTCTGCAGCTCCATCTGTATCTTCATAGAGGTTTTTTTTATATACCTCTATGTTAGATAACTCTAGCCCCTCCCCTTTTTTTTTTTAAAGATTTGTTTATTTTAGAGAGAGAGTGCACGCAGGGGGGCTTGGGGGTCGGGGGAGGTATAGAGAGGGAGAGCCCCAAGTAGACTCCCATGCTAGTGTGGAGCCTGATGCAGGGCTTGATGTCACAGCCCTGAGATTATGACCTGAGCCAAAACCAAGAGTTGGTCTCTTAACCCCCTGTGCCACCCAGGCGCCCCACCAATTCTGATCCTTTGAATGGTAAAAACTGTGTGCCAAAATATAAATTTACAGCAGGGTCTTTCTGGTGTCTTTTCAGGTAGTCAAAAGAATAGTTTGTGAATAAAGACATTACCAGTTAACTTTTTAGATTTATATCAGAAGTAATTCCAGTGTAGTCTCTGTATATAAAATAGAGTTTACGTTCACTGGTCTTTGTTCCCTGAACTGCCTTCAAGCATTATGACAGTTAATATTCTATTTCTTAATATTTAGCAGTATTAAGGAGGACTCTAAGCATCTTTATTTTTCATGATACCTAAATCAGCTATATATTATTGTTTTGTGTCTCTTTAAAAAAAAAAACTATTCCAATGTCCATAATTACTGTAGAGTTGGAATTGGACTGTGAGCCATCTAAGTTTGTTCTAGGAGCAAATGTCATGAAATACAGAATATGAGTGAATAGTATATTTTTTTTAAAGATAATTTATTAATGGAGTGCCTGGGTGGCTTAGTTGGTTAAGCATCTGCATTCAGCTTAGGTCCCCTCAGTGGGGAGCCTGCTTCTCCCTCTCCCTCTCTGCCTCCTGCTAACCCTCCTTGTGCACCCTCTCTCTCTGTCAAATGAATAAATACAATATTTAAAAAAAAAAAAAGATTTTCTTATTTTTAAGTAATCTCCATACCAACATGACACTCCAGCTCAGAACCCTGAGATCAGGAGTCACAGTCTACTGACTGAGCCAGCTGGGTACCTCAAGCCATCCTTCATTTTTAATGTTCTGTTTAGATTGTGAATGCTTTCAAATCTACATTTACATTTTATTAACTTTTTTTTTTTTTAAGATTTTATTTATTTGAGAGACACAGCGAGAAAGGGAACACAAGTGGAGAGGGAGAGGGAGTGGGAGAGGTGGGCTTCCTGCCTAGCAGAGAGCCTGATGCAGGGCTCCATCCCGGGATCCTGGGACCATGACCTGGGCCGAAGGCAGATACTTAATGACTGAGCCACCCAGGCAGCCCTACATTTTATTAACTTTTGAACAATATACAAATGTAGTTCAGTTTTCTTACTTGAACAGCTATTGTCATAGGTATTTTTTTTCCAAATGACTTTAAGTTTTGATTTCTTACCTTAAACCCTCATATAAAATAAATAAAAAATGTAATTGCTCTTTTGCTTCTTCCTTATTTAGAGGCAGCCTAAAACCACCTCCAAGAGGGAGGTACAGTTTGAAAAAGATATTTATAGTATACCATCCAGCATGTGATATCCTTATTAGTATTTATCAATTATTACATTTGTCTTAGTCTTGTTTCTTTAGTTACAAAAACCTTAGGAATAAAAATTAAATCTATATAATATCGTTAATGTTCTTTCCAATGTCCAGTATAGCCTCATATAAAATTAGTTGGTTGTATCTATTTCATAATTACAAAAATGAACTTTTTTAGCCTGTTAGATTTGTTCTGTTAATGAGCTCATTAATGGAGACTTGTTTTATCTTTGTTTTATAAGAAAGGAGTTTGTTAGTATTCGTACCATTTTGCTGAAAGCATTTAAACAACTTAATAGGATAAACTATTTTGAGTATCCAATTAGAAACAAAGTTGGCATCCTAATTGTAAAATATGGTATTCTTTTATATTGTATTGTGTCTTTAGGGGAAAGATGCATTTTCCTATATATTAGATATCGCATACAGCAGATACCTTTGCAGTGAAATCCCTGTATGAGCCTAAGCCACCCCTATCAAGCAGTTTGTTACAACAAAATCTTAGGATAAAGGTTTGGGTTCTTCCCATAAAGTTAAATTCCAAGAGGTTTGGCCTATACCTGTTGAAAATTAAAGTATTGTTTTGTTTTCTTTTAAAGATTTACTTATTTTAGAGAGTATTGTTGGGGAGGGGCAGAGGGAGAGAATCTTCAGGCCAGCTCCACGACCCATGAGATCATGACGTGAGCCAAAACCAAGAGTGGGACACTTGACCAACTGAGCTGTCTATGCTCCCCTAAAATTAAAGTTTTTTAAAAAATCAGAAAAATAGGTTTTTAACATATTGGGTTACTGATTTAATAAATAAATTGGTTTTAGTTGGTGTCATTTTTGATGCTGTGAGGTTTAAGTTTTTGTTCTTTTATGTTTCACTATAGTCATTAAAAATTTTAGCTCTTGATTGAGGAAGTTGAAGTTAGGATCAGTGCCTGAGTCTGACAGTATTAAAATTAAGTTATGAGAAGAGTGAGGTTTTTGTCTTGGTAAAATCTATTGTAAATTAACCCTATAAAGGAGCACTCCTTTGCATTGTTTCTAAGCGTTGTCCTGAGATAAGAAAGATAGGTATTAATTTTGAAGGGTGTTTTTTAGTGTGTCTGGGCCCTCAGATGCAGTCTGGTTGTAGTATCTTTGTGTTCCTCAGCTGGCGTTGTAAAACTGTTTAGGGAAACCGCCTCTGTTTTCATTAGTTTCCATGATAAGGACTTAACCTTTTTAAAGAGCATAGCAATGGTGTTTTGTAGAGGAATTCAAAGGAAATGGTAGATTGAAATTTTAATTCTTTGGTATTTTAACTAATGGAGGTGTTAGAGAACCAGTGTATTTAACAGAGATGTAAAAGTATATGACTTAGTAGTACCTGAATTGAATTTTGTATAAGGAAAAGCTGCTGTGTTTGCAAAACAGCAAATAGGAGCAGGATAATGGAAGAGCCCTAGTAGATACTCAAAAGACTGTGTTGCACTGCCTGTTAACTCTGTTCCTTCCAGAGCCTCAAAGGACTTTTTCTCTGTTACTGTTGAAGTATTTGATGGTTTCCATTAAACACTAACCAATACACTAACCATGGGTAGTAGACAGCCAAAACATTTTTCAAGTCTTGATGCTTAGTGAGTAAAGAAAGAACTGGTTGTTAACGATATTCAATACATTCTGTTTGTTTGTTTGTTTGTTTGTTTGTTTTGGTTTTGTTTTTGTTTTTTAGATTTATTTATTTATTTGACAGAGATCACAAGTAGGCAGAGAGGCAGGCAGAGGAAGAGGGGGAAGCTGGTTCCCCACTGAGCAGAGAGCCTGATATGGGGCTCGATCCCAGGACCCTAAGATCATGAGATGATGACCTGAGCTGAAGGCAGAGGCTTAACCCACTGAGCCACCCAGGCTCCCCCATTCTGTTGGTTCTGTTAGGGGCAGGGGGCAGGGGACGCTAACCTGCATATGCCTGAGTGCTTACTCTGAACAGTTCTATGGGCCCATAACGGCTCAGGGACTAACAAGTTAATGAAAGGAAAACATTTCTATTTCATTTTAGTTAATTAAAAATTGAGCTTAGAAACTTATAAAGGAATGATGCCTAGTTTTAAATATTGTTTATTTTTAGCCTTTTTAAGTTACTTAAATGTCCTATGTTAAACTGATCTTGAAGTGAAGCCAGCTCTTGCTTCTCAGTAAATCAGTATTTTTAGCCTGGTTTTTTTTGGATCCCATTGATTATCATATTGGGAACTTTGTTGATCACAGATTTGTTGATATTTCTTCTAAAGTAAATAGAATTCTTATGGAAAAATCTGTAAGTTGGACTTCTGACATTCAAATGATACTTCAGAGTATGAGGAACTTGGCTCTTATGAATCTTGTATGTAAAGTGATCAATCAGTCATTAAATTCTGAAAATATAGGTTTTTCACTTTTCACTTGCTTAATGAGGCAAACCTGTCTGTTCTAAAAATACAGGCACAAGTGTTACATAAGTAATGTAATAACTGGCACTTCGCTTCCTCACTGAGCTGTGTGTTGGTGTATTTTCACAGTGCCACTTTCTGTGCTCCTTGCTTTATGTGTTTTTGTAACGGGTATGGAAGAAATAGGGGTAGTGAACAATCTAATTATGAAGCACCATTGCATTATGTTAATGGAAATAATAGGAACCAGAATTTGCTTCCCAGAACACATTTTAAATGTTCAAATACAAATACCTTCAAATACATAAACACTGTCTGACTGGGCCAGAGACCTCAGCCGCACCAAAAAATATATTTCAAAATGAATACCAATTATCCTTCTATATATTTTTTTGTCTCAGGACATTTTTTTTTTTTTTTTAAGATTTTATTTATTGGGACGCCTGGGTGGCTCAGTTGGTTAAGCAGCTCCCTTCAGCTCAGGTCATGATCCCAGCGTCCTGGGATCAAGTCCCACATTGGGCTCCTTGCTCAGCAGGGAGCCTGCTTCTCTCTCTCTCTTCCTGCCACTCTGTCTGCATGTGCTCGCTCTCTCTCTGACAAATAAATAAGTAAAATCTTAAAAAAAAAAAAAAAAGATTTTATTTATATATTGACAGAGATCACAAGTAGGCAGAGAGGCAAGCAGAGAGAGGGGAAACAGGCTCCCCGCTGAGCAGAGAGCCCGATGTGGGGCTGGATCGATGACCCTGAGATCATGACCTGAGCCAAAGGCAGAGGCTTTAACCCACTGAGCCACCCAGGCGCCTGGCTCAGGACATCTTTTATCCACAGTTTTTTTTAGTGCTGTGCCCCGTTAATGAATGGTCATTTATAGGATTGATAAACTGAGGCTGATAAGAAGCCGGCAGATTCTCCGGATATCTTGAAGGCACATCTAACAGGGTTTATTGATGAGTGGGATATGGGAGTATGAGAGAAAGGAGCCAAGGATGACTTCAAGGCTTATGACCTGAGCAGCTAGAAGGATGGAGTTTGCCATGGATTAAAATGAGGACTGCTGTAGAGAAGGGCAGATTAGCAGATTGAAAGATCGTAATTCAGTTCTGGACATGTTAAGAGTTAGAGGTCTCTTAGACCTCTGAGTGGAGCTGTGTTGAATGAGCGGTTGCTTCTGTAAGCCTGGAATTCTGGGAAGGGTTTTGGCTGGAGCTGATAAACGTTGGAAGCTTAAGCATCTACTTGGTATTTAAAAACCATGAGTTTGGATGTGATCACCAAGGAAGTGTGTGTAGCCACACTAAAGGTCTAAAATCTGATCCCTGCAGCCCTCTACATTTAGAGCTTGGGGAGATGAGAAGGAACTAGTAAAGGGATCTGAGCAGAAAGAACCAATGAGGTAAGAAAAAAATCAGGGATGTCGTATCCTAGAAGTCCAGTGAAGAGTGTTTTCATAGCAGGAAGGTGGTCAGTTACAACAAACGTTCCAGGTGAGACAAGGACCGTGAATTGACATTTGATCTTGGCAACAGGGATGTCATCAGTAACTTTGTCAGGAATAGTGGTGAAAGCCCTATTTGGAGAGGATTAAAGAGAGTGGGAGGCAAGGGATTTGAGATAGCAAGTACCTACAGCTCTTTTGAGCAATTTTGCTGGAAAGGGTAGCAGAGAAATGGGACAGTAACTGGAAGGTGTGTCGTAGTCAAGATACATCCTTTTTTCATTTAAATTTTAAGTGTGATGCCCAACTGACAGAGCCATCCAGGGGCCCCTGAAAAAAAAATTTTTTTAAGTGACAAATTACAATCATTAGTGTGCTGATGATCAAATTGTTGTCTTTGAGTGGAAGAGAAGGTGTGGGACCTAGTGTATAAGTTAATAGCATGAAGTCGACGTTCATTTGAACATTCATCAAAGATGAACAGCTAGTGGCGCACCTGAGTGGCTCAGTGGGTTAAAGCCTCTGCCTTTGGCTGAGGTCATGATCCCAGGGTCATGAGATCGAGCCCTGCATCGGCCTCTCTGCTCAGCAGGGAGCCTGCTTCCTGCTTCCTCCTCTCTCTCTGCCTTCTTGTGATCTCTGTCAAATAAATAAAAATCTTAAAAAAAAAAAAAAAGATGAGCAGCTAATATGTTCCAGGCACTGTGTTCAAGCTGGGAATAAAATGAGGAACGAGATTTGGGCTCTCTGCTCACATGGAAATTGAACCCTCTGGATGATGTTATTTCCAGATGAAGATACTGAGACTCGCTGATTAAGAAACTTGCTCAAAATAAAGAAAGAAACTTGCTCAAAGTAACTAAAAGGTAGATCTGAACTCAGTATAACTTTTATTTTTTAAAGATTTTATTTGTTTATTTGACAGAGATCACAAATAGGCAGAGAGACAGGCTCCCTGCTGAGCAGAGAGCCTGATGCGGGGCTTGATCCCACGACCCTGGGATGGTGACCTGAGCCGAAGGCAGAGGTTTTAACCACTGCGCTACCCAGGCACCCCATGAACCCAGCGTAACTTAAAACTTAACTGTTTCTCACATTCTCCCTGCCTTTGAGCTATCAACCTATTACTCCATGCTGCCATCATCCCTAGCCTGGATTGCCTTGTGAACCTGACTGGGCAGCCTGTTTCTCCATACAGTTCATCTGCTACCTGGCTGCCAGTCCCTTGGAACATGTCATATCTAGTCACTTGTCTGCTCAAAACCCTCTACTATCTTCCCAACAGAACTGGAATAAAATGCAAACTACTAACATGGTTTAACTTAATCTGGCCCCTGTTCTCTCTTTCCCAACTTTTCTTCCAGTTGCTGTCATGTTTGCTCTTCATCATATATGTTAATTGTGCTCCCATCTTTCTGTAGTGTTCTTTACCTTGGATTGCTCTTTCCTCAGATTTACCCCCCGCCTCAGATTTTTACTTAATTTTCTACCTTAGGTCTCAGTTCAAACTTAACCTTTTTAGGGAGACTCTTCCAATTAAAACACAGCCTCATCCTCATTTATTCCCTTTGCTTGCTTTTATTTTCTTTAGCCCTTAATACTTCTTGAAAGCAGGTAAGATTTTATTTATTTATTTTGACAGAGAGAGAGAGATAATAAGTAGGCAGAGAGGTAGGCAGAAGCAGGCTCCCCGCCAAGCAGAAAGCCTGTTGCAGGTCTTGATCCCAGGACTCTGGGATCACGGCCTGAGCCGAACGCAGAGGCTTTAACCCACTGAGTCACCCAGGTGCCCCTCATATATATATTTTTTAACCTTTGTCTCTATCAATAGTGTGTAAACCTCGTGAATGCTTAGACCTTATTTGTGGTATTCACTGTATCTCTAGAACTTAGAAAAATACATGGCATATGAGTTGAAGGTATATTGAATTCCCTGTCTCATGAAGAGTTTGGAGATGTTCTATGAATAGGTTGG
Organism: Neogale vison; assembly: GCF_020171115.1. Taxonomy (NCBI): domain Eukaryota; kingdom Metazoa; phylum Chordata; class Mammalia; order Carnivora; family Mustelidae; genus Neogale; species Neogale vison. Next base: position 17,165,060 of record NC_058092.1, on the reverse strand, counting down.
AAGTCAGTTCTGTAGGCTAGGTATTATTTATTGGAACAACTCCAGGCTGATAACGTAGAAGTTTAGTTGGGTATGGATAGGAATGGAAGGGATTCAAAATAGCTGAGATTTTTGTTTATTGAAAGTATTATTTCCTTGGTCATCTTGGGGGCTGGAGGGAGCAGCAGAAATTATGTTACTCAAGAAAAATGAGGAAAATCAAAGGAAGTGGTTGACAGGGGTGAGTTTTATTCATTTTGATTTTTGGAAAAAAAACATTTGTTACAAATCTTGGGGCGCTTGGGGGGCTCAGTGGGTTAAGGCCTCTGCCTTCAGCTCGGGTCATGATCCCAGCCAGGGTCCTGGGATCGAGCCCCACGTCAGGCTCTCTGCTCGGCGGGGAGCCTACTTCCCTTCCTCTCTCTCTGCCTGCCCCTCTGCCTATTTGTGATCTCTGTCTGTCAAATAAATAAAATCTTAAAAAAATATATTATATCTGTGACAGAATATTTAGAAAATATAATTAAAGGAAAAGAATAAAATTAGAACCGTTTTCTCACGCATTGATAAATCACTATTAGTACTATTCACATCCACAGTCATTCATATCTATAGATACATCTATATTCAAAAAATAAGAAAACACATTACTGTTTATTGATAATTTGAGGTAAAATTAGGACAACCAATAGGATATGCTTCCAAATGCAGTTGGAAGTATAAAATTAGGTCTTAGGATGTAGATGTGAGAGATGACTGTATAGATATAGGCTGGGGAATGGATATGATCTTTGGAAGTGAAGGAAGTACAGGGAAGATGAGATAGAGCCATAACTTTGGGAACATGCAGACTGTTATTAGGTGAATAGAAGAATCACCATGGAAAGGATAGAGAAAAAAAAGGTAAAAAGACCAGGCTAGTGGAGGATTCTAAAAATTGAAGGGAAGAGAATTTTTAGGAGGCAGCAACACCAGTGTTACCGCTTACCAGGAAGGCAAGATGAGAGTGAGGAAAAAAAGACTTGAATTTAGTTGTTTGAAATCCATTAGTGAATTCCATTTGGGGATGCAGCTTAGTGTTAGAGGAAGAAGTCAGTGTTGTAGTTAAAGAGAGAGCGTAGATGCCAAGGGCTCTCCAGAGTGAGTTTTTGTTAGAAATATAGTTCTGTAGGGATGTTGCACAGATAATGCCTTAGATGTGTTAACACTTCGTAGCTGCACAGTACTAAGGATATGGTAGACAGGTTGAATAACTGCGTGAGTGAAATAAAGTAGACATGGCCATGTGTTCAAAGCATTTGAAAGTACTTGAAAGATAAATGGGTAAATATTCCTTGTTTACATATTGTTTTGTTACGGAAGATTAGGCATGCTTGGAAGGATGTACTTAGCAAAATAGGAGAGTCAAAGAAAAGTTTGCAGTATTTCCAGGAGAAGGTGGTGTGAAGAAATGGGCTCTGTTATGGTTAGGAAGTTAACCTTGGAAAGGAAATAAAATCTCTTTATCTGAGGTATGAAGAAGGAAAGAATTTAGGAAAGACTATGAGAAAACCACTGACCTTCCCACATGCCCTCCTTGGATGACTTGGTGAATGAGGGTTGGAGATTTTAAGGAAACAGAAGAACTGAATAGCTCTTGTGTGAGAGAATTATGCTAGGGATTCAAAAGAAGTTTCATTAGACAGCCGTGAAGGTATTTTGAAAACGATTGTCTTAGCACAGTTATAGAGCTTAACTTCAGAAACAATATCCAGTAATAATTTGGGCATCTTTTGGATTGCTGTTTCATTATTCAAGTCATTTTTCAGAATGTAAAATGTTGATGTAGATGAGTTTCACTAGAAAACTCATCTCTAGGAACGCCTGGGTGGCTCAGTGGGTTAAGCGTTTGCCTTTGGCTTAGGTCATGATCCCAGGATTCTGGGATCCTTGCTCAGCAGGGAGCCTGCTTCTGCCTCTGCCTGCTGCTCGTCCAGGTTATGTGCTCTCTCTGTCTCTGACCAATAAAACCTTTAAAGAAAAAGAAAGAAAATTCATCTCAAATGCAGATGCTGACTTACTCTTTAAGGCTGCATGTGAAGGCGTCTGGTTGGCTCGGTCAGTTAAGTATCTGACTCTTGGGTTTTGGCTCAGGTAATGATCTCTGAGGGTCATGAGATCGAGCCCTGTGTCTGGCTCCCTACTCAGTGGAGAGTCTGCTTGAAATTCTCTCCTTCTCTCTCAAATAAATAAATGCATCTAAATAAGGATTGCATGTGGATTGCAAATGTTTTAATGTACAAGATTGTCTTTATTGTTGCCTATGTGGTAGAAGCTTGAAGAGATTGTGGTATAGTATTAAACATTGAGAAAGTTTTTTATTATTTAACATATTTATAATAATTTGATCCTTATTACATAATTTTTGTAGTAATTATTTTAAGATTTTATATATACGTATATATATTTTTTAAGATTTTGTTTATTTGAAAGAGAGAGACCTAGCGAGAGAGGAATACAAGCAGTGGGAGAGGGAGAAGCAGTATTCCTGACAAGCGGGAGCCTAATGCGGGGCTTGATCCCAGGACACTGGGATCATGACCTGAGCTGAAGGCAGAGGCTTAACCCACTGAGCCACCCAGGCGCCCCCCCCTTAGGATTTATATGTTTGAGAAAGAGAGCGAGCGCATGAGGGGTGGAGGGGCAGAGGGCAAGAGAAACTTAAGCAGGCTCCACGCTCGTGGAGCCCATCACAGGGCTCAGTCTCACGACCCTAAGATCATGACCTGAGGGGAAGTCAAGAGGCAGACGGTCATTGACTGTGCCACCTAGGCACTGAGAGTTGAGAAAACTTGAGAAAGACCACTTTAGTATTTATTAAATTACTATTTTTACAAAAATGCTGATATCGTATTTCCCAAAGATACATACATATATCCTTTATTCTGTGTTTTTGTGAGAAAAAGAGAAACTATAGAAATAAACAATTCAGAGGTATTTTGCACACACTTACTAATAATTTTCGTTTTTCAGTATAGAATATTATTCTGTGTTAATGACCATCGGTCATTATAGTAAACATTAGGGTTAACTCCTAATGATTCAAATTGTCTTCATTCCTCTTTAACCATCTTTGTGCCCCTAGCTTCTTAGAAGAAGAGTTGTTGGGCTTTGTGGCTCTAAAATGCTTATATTGGGGTTCTAATACAGAGATTTGGGTTTTTTCCCCCAGGTTTTTGTAGGTAAAATACCAAGAGATTTATATGAGGATGAGTTGGTACCCCTTTTTGAAAAGGCTGGTCCCATTTGGGATCTACGTCTTATGATGGATCCGCTGTCTGGTCAGAACAGAGGGTATGCGTTTATCACCTTCTGCGGGAAGGAGGCTGCACAGGAGGCCGTTAAGCTGGTATGTGATAAACACCCACTGTCTAGCGGCGGATCGGACCGCCTCAATTAAAAACGTTTGCAGTTAACTTTGTTTTGTTTTCTTTAGTTTTTGCTCTGCATGGTTAGATGTTGATAAAGTTGGTATGTGACCTTTGCTCTATTTTTTTCTGATGATAAAAGTAAAAAAGACTGAAAATACCCAAGAAATAATGTGTTCGAGAAAGTCTCCCGTAATTCTGTTACTTATTAGATTGGTTAGTATCTAAAGTTTCATTTGAATATTTGGCTTCTGCCGTTCTCTCTTTGGATTTTAGGCAAAAAAAGATGTGAATTGTTACTATTAAACTTCAGGACAAGATTCTTAAAAATGTAATGAAGGCTGTGATGGATTCTGGGGGACATAACTGGGTGACAGTGACTTTTAGGACACAATTCAGGAAATGATCTGAGACTTTTATTTTTATCACAACCTAACCATACAATTTATTGTCTGAGTATATGCCTGTTCTTCTCTGTATTTTGTTTTCAGACCCTCCAGTCTTCTCTGTCTTCAGTCTTTCTTCTTTTTTACTATTTTGTAGCCCATCTTCTGTAATCTAGTAATTTTCTTTTACCCTTGGTACATAGTAATCAATAGTACAGCTGTAGTAGTAGTAGTTGTAACAGTTCTGCATATGAGAAATATCTTCTTACCTGTGTTGGTACACCCATCTCAGGAACTTAAAATAACCATGTCATTGTTTCTGCATGCTCTTTCCAGACATTTAAAAGCCTCACTTAGTCTAGTTCCAGGCCTTCTGGAATGGGTACCTCTTTCACCAGGGCTTTTTGTTCTATTAATCGCTTCTAAATTAGTTCCATTCTAGCTTGACCCAGATTTTAGTTTTTATTAAGAACTTTTCCTTCCAACATGTTTTTATTGAGAAAATTTCAAAGCTTCATTTCCTAATTTTTGGCAACCTATAGGTGATTTTTATTTTTTAATAATCATGTATCTTTTAGTAGGCTAATGGGTAAGTAATGTTAAAGTCAAGGAATCTGAAGTTTATCAAAGAAACTATCTTCATAGTGATTTAAGTAAAGCCTTTAAAAATTTCCTATCATTTCATATAATTTTGAAGGTATTATATTTGCTGTGCAGTTTAAAACTTTTCATGTTTCGATTTAGAATACTGTGTTTTGTGTAGAATATGAAATTCTTCTGAATTTCTTCTTATTGATTATACTTATTTGTTAACTATTGTTTTGCTTTTGGCTTATCTGTATCTAATTTTATCTCCAAGGATCCTGAATGATCAGTCTTGGGTACTTTTTCTGAAATTCTCTGGAAAATTTTTCAGATAGATAACATTGAAATATGACATAAGGTATTTTTAAAAATAGTGAATAACTCGGTTCTTTATATCCAGAAGAGCAGTGAAAATTAACAAAACCAAACTAAGATGAGAGACTAACAAGTTTTAAAATACACATTTTTATAATGGTAAGCGTGAGGGAACTCGGTGAGTTTGTGAAGCAGGAAGTGTTTGACCTTATATTGTTGAGTTTTTTAGAGTGAGACAATTGTCCTGAGTTTGGGATGGTTGTGGGGTATCTGGTTCTTTTCTTCCTTGCAGTGTGACAGCTATGAAATTCGCCCCGGTAAACACCTTGGAGTGTGCATTTCTGTGGCAAACAACAGGCTTTTTGTTGGATCAATTCCGAAGAATAAGACTAAAGAAAACATTCTGGAAGAATTCAGTAAAGTCACAGGTAAAACAAAAAATGTATTTAGTAGAAGTTAGTTTTGGGAAATCTGTGGTGCTATTTATAAGTACCAAGAAAGAGAAGTGTATATTAATCTAAAATTGCAAATCTTCAGTTTGCCTCCTTTCTGCTTTACAGTGGTTTGGTCTAAGCATGTTCCCTTATATCCTTAATTTCTTGGAATGTCCCCTTACTTCTGTGCCTTCATTGCTCCTTAGCTTTTGCCAGAGTCTTTGCCTGGTAGCCCTTCAGTAAAGGCTTCCCAGCATTCAGCGTACTTTAGGGCCAAGAGGCTGGGAGTTTTTCTCCTCTTCCTCCTCCTCCTCCCTGTTGCCTTGTCTAGAAATTTCCGATTCTAAATCCATAGAATTGATTGAGAAGTACATTTTACATCACAGGTCTGTATACATTTATAACTGAAACAAAGTTCAACAAAACTTGTAATTTCACTTATTTTACATGATTTAGTGTTATCTTTCCTGTTCAATTTCATTTGTCTTAAACATGGGTAAAGATTAACTCAGTCTAGCTATGGTTTAAAAAACACTGATTTAGACCATTACTTCCCCCCATAAAAGCCATGGTTTTTTGTCCTCCGGATATCTCCTCCCTTGATGCTGTCATCCGTTGTTCGTCTCGATTCAGTCTTTCATTAATTGAAGATTGCTTTTGGCTCAGAGTCTTTCTCTTCTGCCCTAAATTGACTTATTTGTAGTACCTTTAACATGTACACGGATGACTTTCCAGGCCCCTAGCCTCCTAGTTTCATGACCACCTCATTTCCAGTTCTCTATTTCCGCTCCCCCCACATCCTGATCATGTTCTGGATCTTGCTGCCAGAAATTCTGCCCACTCCAAAGTCTTGATTTTCTAGCGTTCTACTTTGTAACCACTGCCACTCTCCATCACACTTGGTTTGGTCACATGCTCCAAATGGCGCAGTTCTTTGCCCTCATCACTTTATTACCTTTTGGCTCCTTTCTGGCTTCTTACCCGTGTATTCATTCCTTCAGCAGGTGTTTGTCCAGTGCCTGTTAAAGCGGTGGCATTGTGTTATGCGCTGGGATACAGTGGTGAATAAGATCTGTTTTCTGCCCTTGTAGAGCTTACATTCTGGGAAAGGAGTAACACAAAAAACTAAAGAAATATTTACACATTGTGGTAAGCACTGAGAAGAGCAAAATAAGAGATACTTAGCTAGAGAATAGCTATTATCCCCGTTTTGATGTTTATGGAAGGCTTTTCTGATAACATGACGTTTCAGGCAAGACCTGAAGAATGAGGAGGATGTAGCAGACAAAGAACAGAGGACTGTGCATTCCAGCAGAGCAACACATGCCAAGTCTCCGAAGCAAGAAAGATCTTGGTGTATTATAGGAACTGAGAGAAGGCCAGTGTTGTTAAAATTACTGTAGAATTAAGAGTAGAATTAGATGAAGTAGGCAAAGCTTTTGTGGACCTTATAAGAAGTTTAGATTTAATTTTTGTAGAATGAGAAGGTGTTTAAAGATCTCAAGCAGGGAGTAACATCTGTTTCGTGTTTACGGAATATTATCTCTACTGCCATATGGGTAATGGTTTAGAGGGGCTTAAGAGTAGAAGTTAATCAGTTAGTTGAGGCTATTACAGTAGTTTGGATAGAAGATTGGACGAGGGTAATAGCTGTGAAGGTGGAAAGAAGTAGATGGGCTCTGAATTGAGTAGGGGAGTAAAGGAAAGAAAGTAAAGGAAGGAAATCAAGAAAGAGTCTTCAATTTCTGGCTTGAGAACCAGGAGATGGTCCTATTTATTAGATAGGGAAGTAGAGAAGACACATTTGGGGAGTGGTAACTGTGATTTTGGACATGCTAAATTTGAAATGTCTTTAAGTCTGGGTTAGAAATAAAATGTAAGCATTCTTAAGGATATAGATAGCTTCTAAAAGTACAGACTAGCTGATACTACCTAGAAACAACATATGTGGAAAGATGAGAACACAGGACTAAGACCGGAGGGACACCAATATTTAGCGATCATTTTCTTTTCCTTTTTTTTTTTTTTTTTTTAAGATTTTATTTATTTGTTTGAGAGAGAGCATGAGAGATTCAGCATGAGCTGGGGGTGAGGGGCAGAGGAAGAGGGAGAGAGAAGCAGACTCCCCGCCGAGTAGGGAGCTCAACGTGGGGCATGATCCCAGGACCTCGGGACCACGGCCTGAGCTGAAGGCAGATGCTTAACAGAGCCACCCAGGTGCCCCAGCAATCATTTTCATTCTTGGTAAAAGCAGTAACTTTTAAGTTAGAGCCAAGGATGATTTTTGGTCATGATTACTTGGTTGAATGTAAATTCCTTTGAATTTATATCAATAATTTGGTTTTTAAATTCCTTGGTTTCATAAATTGTAAGGTCTTGTTACAGCAAACACTCTAAACCATGATATCATGTTCTATATCAGAATACAGTAACTGGACCTGTTGCTTATGGCTGTACCCTCAGGACCCTGAAAAATTTAAAAAGGAACATAAAAAATACTGTTTCACAATCCATATCTAACAATGCTGATTTAATTGTCTACTAGGTAATTAGGGAATCATTTTGAGGCTTCTTCAATATTTTTTGCTCTTCGGCAAGTGGATTTAGGTCTGCCTGACCGCTAGATGTGTGGTGGATGCTTTTGGCTTATATATCTGGCTGTTGGTTTAACAGAGGGTTTGGTGGACGTTATTCTCTATCATCAACCCGATGACAAAAAGAAGAATCGGGGGTTCTGCTTCCTTGAATATGAGGATCACAAGTCAGCAGCACAAGCCAGACGCCGGCTGATGAGTGGAAAAGTAAAAGTATGGGGAAATGTAGTTACAGTTGAATGGGCTGACCCTGTGGAAGAACCAGATCCAGAAGTCATGGCTAAGGTAAATGCAGTTGCTTGGGATGGGGGTGAGATGATTATTTAAATTTTGTACTCCGATAAAGCTCAACTTTTAAAAGTTATATGATAAATACAGTTTATAGCTCTTGATCTTAATTCTAGAATCTGCTTTAATACTAAACTTAACAGTCTATCTTGGTATCTAGAAATTTCTGTTAATCATCCCTTTTCCTGGAGATTAAGTGTGCTAAAGGAACTGAAGTGAAATTGGTTTAAGTATGGCCATCAGCCTTGAGAATTTGTTCAGTGCTAGGAGCTAGGAAGGATACAGAGTTTTAAAAAAAGAGGTCTTATTGAATATAGACAGAAGTAATGTTTTTTGGAGATTATGAATTGCAGTCTTCATTGACCATAGTAAGACTTTTATTACATGGCTGTTGATAATTTATTTAGATTTATAGCTGATTTTTCTATTTCTTTTTTTTTAATTTAATGATTAAGTTCCCTTAAGACTGTTGTCTCCATGAAGAAAGGCAGAGGATTATCGTGTTTGCTCTTGTGTGGTGGTGGCAAAATATGCATGGCAGATCCTTTGTAGGCCCTCACTTTCCTCCTAAGCCTTATACTTCTGTTGCCATGATCCCTGCCTGGTAAATAATGGTGCCATGAGGCTCGATTGTTAGGCTTTCCCTTCGGGTGACTGCTGGAATTGAAGGGACTCATCAGAGTTGCATCTCTGCTGATCTTAGTGAATTTCTGAGTATTTTGGTGTGTCTCTTCCCTTCTTGGTGAGGCAGCAACTCTGTAATGACCATAAATTGGTAGTTGAATTCTCCTAGACTGGGAAATCTTCCTCTAAAGCTTTTTATTCCAGGTTTTGAGCAGGTCATCTTCACTCTAATTACTTTGGAGGAGAGCCCCAGTTTATACTCGCGTGAACAAGTTTTATAGGCAAAGTCGTCTTTGGGTTAGAGAAGAACCACAGAGAATGAACCAGAGAGGCTCTCAGATGTGCTGCTCAGTGTCCTTTTCTTGTATTCCTTGAATGGATTTGTGTTAAGGAAAGGGACTAGGAATTTAAATAGCTCTGATTTTTTTTTAATTTTTATTTTTTACTAACTTGATTTTAATTCCATTTGTTTCTTCTAATACAATTAATTGTGACTTTGGGCAAACCTATTGAACTTGGATGTCCTCTATTTTATTGGAGTTGAATAAATCTCCTAAGCACCCTTACACTTTGGAACTGCCTTGTAGAAACAGTAGAGTTTGTATTGCTTTTTCTATAAAAACATGTTTAAAATAGCAGTATAGATATATTACACATTATAAGAGGTGAATAAAATTCACAGAGAATCTGAAAGTAGTTTGTCTGGTGATTTGTTCAACACTTTTCACATACCTCTTAATAACCTTTTAGATTGAAGTGCATCCTAAACTTTATAGGGTTAGAAAACCTCAACATTTTATTCTAGGAACTATTCTTCCTAGATCATAAACAACATTCAGAATGAAAAAGAGGCCTCTATAAACTTGAGTAACACCGACTGAGTAAATTTGATTGACTAATACTGATTCCTTTATTGTTTTCTAAAGTGGAGGGTGGGTGCTCTACCCTTCTACTGTTAACATTGTCAGTGTTCTAATTCATTTAAGATTTTTTTGCCAAGTTGGGTCAGTTTTATAATCAACCGAAACCTAAGAGCCTATATTTCTTAAAGGGACTTTTTTCTGTTGAATGTTTTAAACAAACTTTCAACGAGTAATTTTTATATTGTATGTTTTGGTTTCATCTTGAAAAAGAAAAAAAGATCTGTGTTGAGTTAAAAAAAAAAAAAAAGAACCAACTGAGGCCTGCATAATGTTGAGTTTGACCTCTGTGACAACACTGTGAAAATAAAGAGGGTAGAGATGGAGGTGGACAGTGTTAGAGTCCCCCCCCCCTTGAAGTAATACCTTCCCCCAAATAATTTTTATTCATATATCCTTTATCTGAGGAAACAGTTTATTCACCGGGTGTGTTAATTTTCTTCTTTGAATAGGTAATAGAATTCCTTAGTTCAAAAATCAAAATTACACAGAAAGGTGTAGATTAAAGGAGTCCTACCTTGCCATGCTTGGGTGACTCAGTCGGTTAAGCGGCTGCCTTCAACTCGGGTCATGATCCCAGGGTCCTGGGATCCAGCCCCGCATCGGGCTCCCGGCTCCGCGGAGAGTTTGCTTCTCCCTCTCCCTCTGCTCGCTGCTCTACTTGTGCTTTCTCTGTATCTCTCTGTCAAATAAATAAATAAAATCTTAAAAAAAAAAAAAAGTCCAACCTCTACCTAGCTGCATCTACTGTATTCCCTCGTTCCCAGTACACACCCAGTTTTCGTAGTCTCTGGTTTATTCTTGTAGTATTTCCTTAGACAGATACAGGCAAATACGAGTTTTCTTTCCTGACTTTTTACTTGATGGATACAGGTAACCTGCATTCACTGATCTATATTTGCTTTATTCAGTATCCTAGTTCATGAGCTCTAAGGTGGTATATCACTATTGTGTGTACCAGTAAGAAGTTATTAAATGTTGCCAATTAAATTTTGAAACAGTACTTGCATGTCACATTAACTGTAAGTTGGATTCCCATTTTTCAGAGATGTAAAAAAGGAAAAAAATGGCTTAGCAACAATGTATCTTGGTGGTTTCTTCATATCTGCTCTTGGAGCATGTCCTCATTTTTTATGGCTACATAATGTTCCATTGTGTGGGTATGCTATAGTGTATTCAGCTGGTTGGGCAGAGTTTCTAATCTTTTACTGTAACAATATTATAGTGAATGAGCTTGTATCTTGTCAGTTGATAAAAGTGCAGATATATCTATAGGGTAGATTCTCAGAGGTAGAATTGTGGGCCACAGAGTACATGCATCTGCAATTATTATAAAATATTTTTATATTATTGTAAAATATTGCCATATTTCCCTGTACTGTTTTATCCTCCCACCAGCAAAATATAAGAGGCCCACTTTCCTCATCCTTGTTAAAATTGTAATATTTTTGGATTTTGCCAGTCTGGTAAATGGTGTATCTCAAAGCCGTTATGATTTACTTCTCTCACTATGCATGGATTTAAGTTTTTAATATGTTGAAGGGCCATTTGTGTTTCTTTGTATGAACCTTGTATTCATGAATTTTGCATGTCTTTTATTCAGTTTTCCATTGAGCTTTTTCTTATTTTCTGGAGCTCTGATATTTGAAAAATAGAGGTTAACTCTTTGTGATAGAAGTCATTTGTCTTTTGGCTCCACTTCTGGCATTTTTGCCATGTGAAAGCCATTTATTTCTAGTAGTGAATTCTGCCACTCCTTTATATAATAGCTTTTATTTTATTTTAAGATTGTATTTATTTATTTGACAGAGAGAGATCACAAGTAGGCAGAGAGGCAGACAGAGAAAGAGGGGGAAGCATGGTTCCCCCGCTGAGCAGAGAGCCCAATGCGGGCCTCAATCCCAGGACCCTTGGAATCATGATCTGAGCAGAAGGCAGCCGCTTAACCCACTGAGCCACTCAGGCACCCCTATAATAGCTTCTAAATTATAAAGCCTTCCTTGGAGCAATGTTATGTAAAGGAATTACTTTTATCTTTCTTTCTTTCCTTCAGTATTGTATTTATTTATTTGACAGAGGGAGAGAGAGCACGTGGGCAAGCACAGGCCGGGGAGTGGCAGGCAGAGGGAGAGGAAGAGGGGGGCTCAATCCCAGGACCCTTGGATCAGGGTCTGTGTGGAAGGCAGACGGTTAGCCATCTAAGCCATCCAGGCGCCCCACCTTTATTTTCTTTTAATATTTTTCAGACTCTCCCCATCTCCATCTCCACCCCTTTTAAAATTTTTGATCTATTTGGAGTTTACCCTGGTATGTAGTCTGAGGTATGAATCCAATTTTTTTTTTTAAGATTTTTTTTTTTTTTTTAAGTAATCCTTATACCCAGCGTGGGGCTCGAGCTCACAACCCTGAGATCAAGAGTCACATGCCCCTCTGACTGAGCCAGCCAGGCACCCCCAACTTTTAGTTTTATCCAGGTGAACACTATGCTGTTTCAGTGATTTAAGCATTATAGTTTGTTATATGTGGTAGGGCTAGTCTCCCAATTTTTTTTTTTTTTTCTGACTCTTCTTGTTTATTTTTTCATATGAACTTTAGAATTAGCTTAATTACTCAGTTCTGCAGGGAGCAAAACCCCAAAACATGTTGTTTCAGTTGGTACTCAGGGACCTATTAAATTTGTGAATTAACTTCGTAATTATCTCTTGGTTCCTTGAAGGTTCTGTTCACAGTGTTAATACTTTATGTTTATTTATTTTTTTAGAATTTATTTTTAAAGATTTTATTTATTTGACACAGAGAGAGAGAGTGAGCACAAGGTAGGGGCAGCAGAGGAAGAGGGAGAAGCAGGCTCCCTACTGAGTGGAGAGCCCGATGTGGGGCTCAATCCCAGGACCCCGGGATCATGACCTGAGCCAAAGGCAGGCACTTAACCGACTGAGCCACCCAGTGCCCCAGTGCTAGTTACAGGGCAGGAAAAGGAACCAATAATCTATATAAATTGGTAACTGACAATAATTTTCTTGGCCATTTTTATACCTTCTGTGATGCACCTTTATTATTTAATGTTTTTGAGAAGGAAAGCCTGCGGTGAAGTTAGGAAGAAATACTTTAATGTAAGACTTCAGCAAAAAATTAGTAGCCAATGCCAATTTTTTTATATTTGTTGTATTAGGTGAAAGTTTTATTTGTGAGAAACTTGGCTACTACAGTGACCGAAGAAATACTGGAAAAGTCATTTTCTGAATTTGGAAAACTCGAACGAGTGAAGAAGTTGAAAGATTATGCATTTGTTCATTTTGAAGACAGAGGAGCAGCTGTTAAGGTAGAAATTTGAAGTTTTGCTTCTTGATATTTGAATTTTGTTGTTGAGACTTGCTAAACACATAAAATGACTTTAAAAACTGAAATAAAATTGGTTTTCAGCTTTTGCCGAACTCTGGAACTTACTTTTAATAATCTGTGAAGTGGTAGTAGTGTAACAGGTAAGATTTCGTGTTTCAAAGCCTGATTATTACTAACTGGGATTGTGACTTCAGGCAAGGTATTTTTAATCTCTATATTGTTTTTGTAAGCCTGATATTTGATAGCATGATGCCCTGGAAATATTATAAGGTGTAGGAATTAGCTGCTGTAAATGGTAAACAGGTAATGAATTGTATTACAACTGCTTTGTTTACCTTACTTTGTAGATCTGTGAAGGACCAGAGCAGTGTGTGAGACTTCTCACACAGCACCACTGACCTACTGAATTCACCAGATTTTTTCTGAGATAGTTGTTAGTCCTTCATAGATTTGCCTTTCCTCAGTCATTGTGGAATTCTAGTTGTATTAGCTGTGTTGCTGGTTTCAGGAGTTGTTAGAGATACTTCTTGCATATAATAGTCAATTTGATGATAGTAATGAAAAGTGTGAAAGCATTTTGTGTGGTGGCTAGAGAGTAAAACCTGAATACCTGCGCTGTTTTCTGCTAATAGTGGATCAGCAGTATCTTCCATGTGAATTGGTAGTTTCTTGTTCCTCTCACCTTCCCCAATTGGGGAGAGAGGACAAAACACTAACAGAAGTTTTTTATTTGGGAAGGTAGGTCGAGAATCCTCAGTGACTCACTCAGGCCTGGTCCTCCTTCGGCGTGGTCTGTTGGAGTGGGGCCCCCTCTAATTTGAGCAGTTTCTGTTTCCTGCCCAGGATATTTGCTTTAAAGTATGCCTTATAGAATCTTTGTATTAGTTAGAATTTATTGGTTTGCTTTTTGATGAAAGCTAATTAGTGAGACAGCATTTGCTTATAAAATTCACAGCTTAGTGCAGAATTTAATGCTTGGTTTCTGAAATTGCCAGTGGTATGAAACACGGATAACTAATTTATACCTTCTGAGTATTGCTTCTCATTCAGTTGTCACTAAATAACTCGTCTCTAATTGAAAAGAAGTATAAAAACTGGTAGGGGGGTTTGCCAGAGAGGTCTGAAATTTCAAAATGTGTCAGCAACTGGGAAGCTTCTGTGGACTTAGTTGCTTTAGGTGAAGTGTGTGGTCATGGGGAGCACTTAGGCAGGTAGAGGAGGACTGAGGTCATCTTTGTCTAGTTGCTTGTAAATCTCTGAATGTTCTTTATGGATAGAGCATTTTATTCTGTTTGTCCAAAGCGGAAAAGATTGTGTAGGGAAGCAGAAAGGCTGTGGCAAGGAGGTGTGACATTTTGTTACTGAGTTACTTGAACTTGGATGTATGGCAGAGGCTTAAATTAGGTGGAACAACACAGATAAAGGACTAGAGGGTAGGATGCTTTCGATTACTGCTCTGCCGGTGAATACTCAAGGCTTCATTAGTCCGTGCCCGTTCTAGGTGAAGTGTTGTGGGGGAAACCTAGGCATTTTTTGGTCAGTATCTTGTTCATTTTCACTGATCACCTCATTCAGTAACCCATTTGTCTTTCAGATCTTTAAGATTTTTATGGAAGAGCAGTTTCAGATTTACATGTCAAATGCCATGTTTTTATTTTAAAATTTGAGTCTTGAAAAGTTTGTGTTAATTATGGCATTTCCCAGATGTGGATTTGCTTTTTTGTTATGGCTCAACCTTGAGGGGTTAGTTATTTGGAATTAAGGAGCAGTGATAGGTGGCTCTGGAAGTCCTTCCAGCTTTTTAAATATAAGAGTAGGACATTAGTTTTGTTTTCAATATAATTTACACATAAGAAGGTAAGATTGAAGGAAATAAATACTTTGTATTTTTTGCTTTGTGGCTAGGTCCTTTTGCCAGTTAAAATAGTTGTGAAATAAATTGTTTATTAATTGTATTAAATGGCAGGGTATGTCTATATAATTATGTCTTAAAGTTCTATTTTTACAGGTAAAATAAATTTGTTTTTGTAATTTTGTGTAGGCCATGGATGAAATGAATGGCAAGGAGATAGAAGGGGAAGAAATTGAAATAGTCTTAGCCAAGCCACCAGACAAGAAAAGGAAAGAGCGCCAAGCTGCTAGACAGGCTTCCAGAAGCACTGCGTGAGTCTACATTTTAGTAAATAGATCTCTGAACAAAGAATAAATTGGTAATAGAGATCAACTTAATAAAAAAATTCAGGAATAGACTTGAAGCAAGCTAATTTTTTTTTTTCTTTTCTCCCTTCCCTCCATTGCTAGGTATGAAGATTATTACTATCACCCTCCTCCTCGTATGCCACCTCCAATTAGAGGTCGGGGTCGTGGTGGGGGGAGAGGTGGATATGGCTACCCTCCAGATTACTATGGCTACGAAGATTACTATGATGATTACTATGGTTATGATTATCACGACTATCGTGGAGGCTATGAAGATCCCTACTACGGCTATGATGATGGCTATGCAGTAAGAGGAAGAGGAGG
Source organism: Neogale vison (assembly GCF_020171115.1). NCBI lineage: Eukaryota > Metazoa > Chordata > Mammalia > Carnivora > Mustelidae > Neogale > Neogale vison. The sequence goes on along the minus strand of NC_058092.1, from coordinate 17,149,663 downwards.
AGGAAGGGGAGGGCGAGGTGCTCCACCACCACCAAGGGGGCGGGGAGCACCACCTCCAAGAGGTAGAGCTGGCTATTCACAGAGGGGGGCACCTTTGGGACCACCAAGAGGCTCAAGGGGTGGCAGAGGGGGTCCTGCACAACAGCAGAGAGGCCGTGGTTCCCGTGGATCTCGGGGCAATCGTGGGGGCAATGTAGGAGGCAAGAGAAAGGCAGATGGGTACAACCAACCTGATTCCAAGCGCCGTCAGACCAACAACCAACAGAACTGGGGTTCCCAACCCATCGCTCAGCAGCCGCTTCAGCAAGGTGGTGACTATTCTGGTAACTATGGTTACAATAATGACAACCAGGAATTTTATCAGGATACTTATGGGCAACAGTGGAAATAGACAAGTGAGGGCTTGAAAATGATATTGGCAAGATCCGATTGGCTCTAGATCTACATTCTTCAAAAAAAAATTGGCTTAACTGTTTCATCTTTAAGTAGCAGTTTGCTGCCATTTGTATTGGGCTGAAGAAATCACTATTGTGTATATACTCAAGTCTTTTTATTTTTTTTCCTCTTTTCATAAATGCTCTTGGACATTATTGGGCTTGCAGAGTTCCCTTATTCTGGGGGTTACAATGCTTTTATCGTTTCAGGCTTCATTTTAGCTTCAAAAACAAGCTGAGCACACTGTTAAATCATGATTTTGCAGAACCTTTGGTTTTGGACAGTTTCATTTTTTTGGATTTGGGATAGATTACATAGGAGTATGGAGTATGCTGTAAATAAAAATCCAAGCTAGTGCTTTGTCTTAGTAGTTTTAAGAAATTAAAGCAAACAAATTTAAGTTTTCTTGTATTGAAAATAACCTATGATTGTATGTTTTGCATTCCTAGAAGTAGGTTAACTGTGTTTTTAAATTGTTATAACTTCACACCTTTTTGAAATCTGCCCTACAAAATTTGTTTGGCTTAAACGTCAAAGCCGTGACAATTTGTTCTTTGATGTGATTGTATTTCCAATTTCTTGTTCATGTAAGATTTCAATAAAACTAAAAAATCTATTCAAAACATTACCTATTTCAAATTCAATTGTGTCCTAAAACATTATTTTATTCGTAATCCTTTGCAAGGAATATTGTTTTCAAATTATAACTGCCTATGTGAGTGATCAAATTCATGCAAATTTTCTTGTCTATTCCAATATGTATCGTGGCTATCAGACTGAGGATTAGTCTAAATTCTAGTATTTATTCCAAATCGCACTTTATTGATTGGTGTTCTCTCATAGTCTCTTCTAATTTTGAAATTTTATCCTTTATTTTTATAAAAACGGGTTCAGAGGCTTTTGAACATTCTTGCAGGCATTGGATAATCTGCGTTAAGTAGAATGGGGTTGGGGAAGCAGACTGCAATTTATTTTTGACCCACATTATTTCTATAAAGGATAATTTGTTGTCTGAAGACCTTATTTGCTGGATAAGTGAATGTATAACAGGAAAAAATGCTAGTACTGTGGCGTCAATTGCACTGCGGACTAAACTTAAATTGTAGTGTACATAATCGTGACTACCACTTCAGTTACTGGTTTAGGAATATAATTTCCTATTGCTACATAAATTTGCTTTGAGAAGCACTCATGCCTTATAAGAGAGGCATAAAAATATCCACTAGTCATACTTCTGACTTTCTGTTAATATCTCTTTTATTTTTTTACTACCCTCCTGGCTAAATTTTTGTTGGCCAAGTTATAACATCTATTTCCCTGTTTCCTTTAGAAATTCTGAACTATTATAATGACAGTTTTGCTCCAGAGTAAGAGGAACAAAAGAATCCAAACTTGACAGTGCAGAAATGTCTGGATCACATTCAAATTACCATAAAATTTTCTCTTCCGTTTTACTCCTAGGTGGGTCTAAAATGCTTTAAATTGTAAAAATAAGCCATTTAGGGAGCAATTAAAATGATCACACCTTTATTTTGTGTTTTGTTCCTGTTTGGTGTCTTTTATGACAGCAGTGGTAGATCTCAGGACCGTAAGCCACTTAGTTCCTTAGGAGCGTGCTTAGATTGTGTTTTGAGTTTCATGGCTTCTCTCTTGATTTCAAGCAAGAAAATTAGTATTTACTGATTAAAGTCTATATTTATCTCTCTTTAAAAGTACACTTACTATGTAGTTCAGTAAGTTGAAAGACCTTATTAATATTCCTTTTGTGTTTTTGGAAATTCATAAAGGAATTATGTAGTCTGTCCCAAATTAACATGGGTATTTACTTGGTAAAGCTTAGATACAGTAGTTTTTCTTATGCCCATGTATGTAAGTAAAGACACCAAACATTCTTTAAATGCTGCTTTTAAACTTTGAAAATACAATTTGTAGTTATTACAAGTCTAAATTAGACTTAAATCCTGATTTTTCTTGGGAAGAAGAAAGCATCTACAAGTAAAATTTGATTTGTTTGTATTTCTTTAAAATTAGATGTTACCAGATACAAAGTTAATCATGAGGCAAATTAGGAATGGGTAAAGAAGTGATTCTGAAAAAGTAATTGATTGTGCTTCCCCTACCCATCCTAAAATATAAACCCTAGCAAAAACATAAGACTAAAACTTGGGTTCCATGAAAAAATCCTTTCCTCTAGCTGCAGATAATATTTTACTCTCACCTATTAAAATATGTCTAAGAGATGTCCCCTAATAATTGCTTTCTAGGGTTTTTGTAGCTATTTTATTTCTCAGAAAAACACAACTTTTTGAACATTAAGTCTCACTTCAGAGCTTTTTCCCTTGTTGAATCTTGTAAACTCTTGCTGTAGCAGCATGCAGAGAAAATAGATTTGGAGCTTAACTTTTCACAGAAATAAACCTAACAATCTAATACATAAGCCTGAAAAATGTCCATTCAGGAGGTCTTTATTTTAGATTTTCATTAGGTGCTTTATCTTAATGAATTTTTTTAACGAGTTCTGGGAAATTTCATTCCCTGCTCTTATGCCATCTTTTTTGTTCCCCAACCTAATTCATTTGCTTTACTTACGAGCCTGCTACAGTAATGTGTGTTGGGAAATATATTTACTTCATATTGAGGCCAACCTCTTCTTTGTAGGTACCTTCCTAAGACTGACCTAAACATACCCCTTCCCCCTAATGGAATGCTAATTTTTATTTGATCACTCATTTATAGCAGTTGCTTAAATGTATGTATTTAAATGACAGTGTTTTAATTTTTTTAAAGCAAAAAAGTTTTAATAAGTTGCCAGATTTCTCATAAATCCAAGTTTATTTGATCAATTGATACGGAAATTGAGTTGCTACGGTTCTGTAGTTAGTTTTTTTAAGCAAAGAGTTCAGCATAATTGTTTTTGTTTTCTTAGTTACTGGGGTTATTCTGCATAAGAAAGCCCAATGCTTTCTGTTAAAAGACCATTTTTCTCTCATTTGAAATCTGACTTAGGAGGTGAACCCTCTTTTTAAAAAGATTAGCATGCATCAAAATAAATTCTATTTTAAATTCCAAAAGAGAAGGGACATAAAATTCCATTCCTAGCATAAAGCCACATAATATTCTGGAAACTCATTACATCATTTGCCTCCTGCCCATTTGGATAATCATACCTATGTTTTATTAATTGTGTATTATTTGTAAAATCCAAAACCCTTCCAGTAAATGCTTGCTATAAGGCTATTACTTGTCAATTGTAAAGAGTTCTACATTTGTTAAAATTTGCAGTTTTGATTTTTCAAAGAGAATTTTGTTTACTGAGCTATCCAGTATTCTTAAAGAAAACCAGCTGAAGTATGTAAAGAAATGTTAGTGTTGTCCCTTTTTGTGTGGCATCTCTTAAGTGAGCAGCTAAGAAAAAGCCTTATAGAAAGAGTGTACTGGATTTATAAGTGTGTTTATGTTTCTCTAAGAATGGGAGCTTCTGTTAACTTAGTTCTCAGTAAGCCTGTGGATTGGGTGACTGACTAGAGAATTCAGAATGACAAATCCACTAACCAAGCATGCTTACTTTTGTGCTAGTAGTTTGGGAATTAGTTCTGAATTTTGAAATGCAAACACCAAGCCTTAAAAATACTGCATATTTAATGTATTTGGTCAGTAATGAATATAAATATTTAATTTGAAGTAGTTACTATTAATCTTTCTAGAATAGTTTTTTTTTTCTTTTTAAATATATATACTTATGTAATTTTTATTTAGAGGTTACCAGAAGCTCTGGGTTTTTTGTTTTGTTTTGTTTTGTTTTTTAACCATTTTCAGATGTTATCCAGAAATCTGCAAGTGTACTTTTCCTGTTTTAACTCCTTCCTTTTATCACCTGACTATCAGGGAAGCGAGGTTGAGGCTGCCCTGACCTGACATGTCATGATGTCGACTTGCTAGGTGGGGTTCGCTGGGGACGATAACCAGTGGAATTGTTGGTAAGAAATTTTTTTTTCCTATTTTTTTTTTTATCAGTAGTGGGACATTAAGTGTGGGAGAATGCCCATATTTTATAAGTGGGCATTTATGTTGGCCTTGTAGACAAGTAAGACTTTAATATTAAATAATTTAGTTCTTAATAGGAACATATAATAACTACTTCATACTTTTTATTCTCAAAGTACAGTTTAGCAGGAAAGGTCTGCAAGTATGAAGTAACAAAATACTCAGGGTATATTTTAGGTGATGAAAATAGACACTTTACAAGATAAATTCTCAAGACTTTTAGACAATAAATTTGCTTTATTTTACTGTGGTTTCAATCCCTCTAGTATCTTCATTATGTTTGCATTTTTATTGGGAAGATGAGTACATAATGCATCTTAAGAGGTGTTTATTGCACGCTGATACTAGCAAAAGTAGAAGTTGTTGATAGGATGGAGGATTTAAATAAGCACTAGGAAAAATTATTTTTTAAATCTTCCAAAAAATTTTAACATTATAAAATGAAACTTGAAAATTCTAGCAGTTTCACAAACAGGAGAGGGCTTGTTTTAAACATACATTTGACATATGACTTTGAGTCAAGAGGATATTACTTAGCTAAATATTAGAACCTTGAACATAGCAAAACCATTAATCTGTCAACAACTTGTGTTTTGTCTGAAATCCAGGACAGCTGTTGCGATTAGTAGGTATTGGTAGAATTTGTCAGTTTTTAGATGATAGTAAAGATTAAAATCTCACAGTAGAGGATTCCATGAGAGTAAAGTATAAAGCAAGGAAATTAAATTTAATAACCAAGCATTTCTGACCATAACATATAAAAAAAATTATAATATGACGCAATCACTGATTAAAAGTAATTATGAATATTCATACATGAAGAACCTCCCTAATATTCTTAAGCCTCCTTTGTTGGTTGAACGTATGTCTAGGATGAAACTTGGGTGTTAAACGTGCTAGTCAGTATTCTGAAATCTTGTCTGTAAGCTTGTCGTAGACTACTTATAAATTGCTATAATGAAATTATACTTTAAGAATTGCAGTGATTACATTTTGTTGAGGTGCTTGTTTCTCTTCTGACACATTTCATGCTGTACCATTGATAGAAAAGATTATAAAGATTGCACTAATAATGTGCTCTTTGGAAAGCTTGATAGTAAGCAGCAGGAACACGCAAGTAATTCTGAGGAGTTCATCTTTGCAGCACAAAGTCTAGTTAGTTACTGGCTTTGATATACTAACAACAAAACGCATTTCATGGGATCAGGAAGAGAGACATTGCAGAGTGGGGGGAAGCTTCAATTCTTCAAATACAAACGGGGGCTTTCATTTTATGTAGTAACTTTGTAGGATCCCATGAACATTGCTTTTCTTGATTTCTCGTTTATAACGGCTGGACAAAAGGAACTTCTCTAGCCTGTTCGGTAACATAGGTAGAATTGTACTTTTAACAAATCCTACTAAGATGTTTAATACTATGTTATAAGACTATTTCTATAATTGAGCTGAAAGCTCCTGTGACCATGACATTGCTATATGCATAGAGTAATATGAGAATATTACAGTAGGAACATTTGCAAGACCACTTAATCAGCAGTTTAATAAAAATCATGCTTTTGGTACAGTGTTCAGGTACCATAACTGTATTGGAATATTTGTACAATGTTAAATATTTTTAATAAAATTGAACATGTTCAAAATGTTGTGTTGGTGATTTTGGGTGGGGTGTGATGGTTTTGATTGTGTAAAACAGATTCAGTAGTTCTGTAATTGAGACTTTTGTGGTCAAATGGAGTTCTGTCTTCACACTTAGTACTAGGTATTGGGTACCGGCTTGAAAGACAACAGTGAGGGAGTGGGAAGGAGTAAAAACAAAAGAGCTGAACTTGAGGGGTCTGTTAAAATGTCAGGAAGTAGCTTTACTGGTGGTTAGAGCTGGGTCTTCAGGTTTAAGATGGGAATGTTGGCTTTTGGCATAAAAGTTTGCCAGTAAAGTTTTTCTGATGAAATTGTGGCATGTCCATTTGGAAATGATCTAGAAAACATACAGAGGCGGGCAAAGGGAAACACCTGTACAGTGCTTTCAGAAGGCATTTTATTCCCCGTGTTCTTGGCCCCTTGACGTAACCTGCCAGCAAGTGAAGAAGTGGTGAGGGAATATTTGAGGAAGGCTGTGTTGAAGGGTTTAGGCGCATCATTGGGAAATGTCTCCAGTATACAAGACGCACCATGTTGGGAGTGAGTTCTTCAAACTTGATAAGGTTTCTGTTCTCATATTGATCCCATACTCTTGAGGAGAGCCCTAATACAGTAGTAATTTTTCTTGTGAGTTCTTTCCCTTGAGGGTGTACTTAGTTCTTTATCAGTCAAAGAGGTAGAAGTTCTGCAACACCAAATGGAAATTTACCTGAAGAAATGTGCTCATTTTTCTGCCAACTATGCCATTAATAGCCAAAAGATCTAGGAGGAAAGTGCTAGGGACATAGTGATCTATAAACAAATTGAGTAGGAAACTTCAGAAGGAATAGCAATATATTCTGCTTTGTCTCTTTTGAATGAAGATTGTTAAATAAATGTGAGCTTGTAGGGAAGAAAAAGTGATTACCCTACTGTTTTGGGTTTTTTTTTTTCCTACTGTTAAGATAAGGAATAGACAAAATAACTTTTCTAGGTTAGTATTTTCCAGAAAGATTTTGTTGTTTTTCTTTTTCCAAAATCAACAGATCATTCACAGAGACAAGAAGGAATGTTCTAACCAAAAAAATATATCTAAACTTGGTGTTGACAGAGCTGGGGATGGGGTGGGGCAGTTTACTGATTTATGGTGTTTTTTCCAAAAATAAGAGGTTGCTTTTGCCGATCATTTTAAGCTTAGGCTCTATTGGTATCTTTTGGCGCTACCCGAAGCCCTGAATATATTTAGTTTAATTTTAGAAATAATTAGATTTTATTAGATATTTTCAGTGGGGTGTATTATATTTACATAAGGGAGTATTTTCTGCCTGTAGCTATGAAAATCACATTTCTGTTTACTGAAACTTGAAATTTGTGGATAATATATAAGCATTTCCTCAAAAACTAATACCCCCAAAAAACCACTAATGAGTAGTGTTTTATTCAACTATTTACTTAGAATTCCCAAAGGGTGAGTTTTGGGCCCAGCTATCCATTTATTTAAGAGAGTAGGAGGTTAAATTAGTCATATAATTGTAAAACTCAAGTCATGCCTTTAAAATAACATGAGGTTTGATCACTTTAAAATTATTTTCCACAAAGGTAAATGGTGAGGATCATATTGTCAAGGATGATAATATTGGGAGTCGGGGCAGGAGCTCAACCTCAGTTTTCAGATAGATAAAAGGGAAAATATTTCCTTAACTTTGAAAATATTCCATTGTTGAAGATCTCATACACTGTATCAAGCACTTTTTTAATAGAATTCGGAGACAAAGCCATGCCTATATTTTGAATACTAAAGCCAAGAATCCTTTAAAACTGCAAATTTCAGTTGTCTAGGTTTTTAAGTAGATCAAACAGCAGTTGATATGTTTTAAGAAGCCCTTACTATTTTTATCAGCGAAATCACTATTTTGCAATTTTTGTATTTTTATATTGATCAAGATATTTTTAAAACAAACTGTTTTCATTTGAACCTTTTAATTATAAAGGGGTTTATATTTTTTGCTTAATTGATGTGGTCAGAGCAACTTGTGTATACTTCTGGCAGGTTATGCTGTAACAGAATTTGTGGTTAGATGATCTGTGTTTAGCATTGACTGGTCATACTGAAACTTTTCATGCTTCCTGTTAAGAAGCAGAACCTTACCAGATTAATCCATATTTATGTAGAGTTGGTGTGGAGAAATTTGATCTGTCTAAATACAACCAATAATATTGTTATCACAATTTTTTTTTAAATAATGAAGAGTAATGTGTTAGTTGTAATGTCATTTCTGTTTGACTTTCCAAAATGTGAGAAAAAAGGTAAATGAGACCATTTGTTGCATCTGTCAAAATAATTTTGAAAGAACTTATGATGAGGATTTTAATTTTCTAGTTAAAAACTGTTTAGGTCACAATTCATCATTCGAAACTTCAGTGTGGGTGGATATCCCCGGGGGATTTAAAAAAAAATACAGATTATAATTCAGTGGGTTTGAGATGGGGCAAGAATTTGCATTTCTAACATGCCTTCTAGGTGATACCGGGTGTCGCTGAGGACACTTTGAGCAATAGATTATCTCACACTCCCTGGGGATTCAGAGTAGACCTTAGTAGAAAAGGTATCAGCAGTAGATGTGTGCAGTGGTTTGCAGGATCTGGTTGGTCTAGTTGGATCTAGTTGGAGATTAAAAACTTTGGCAAAGGCCACCACAAATATTAAGAGTGTTCAGGATTGAAAGGAGATGTTAGGAGACCATCTTCAAGAAAATGAAATGAGTTTAGAAAAACAGGCTTTAATATTAAAGTTTGAGGGAATTGGTGGAAAACAGCAACAGGAAGGGAAAAGCAAAAAAGACCAGGTCACTGAGGAAATGTTCTGAGATATTTATTTAGGAATTAGACCAGAAAGCAGGTTATAAGAGTCATGGAAGATAAAATAAGTACTGAAACCTCAGAAAGGGGAAAGTTGATAGGTACTACAGAATACCTGTGTGGTTTTCTTTTTCTTGAAATGTTGGAACTCTGAAAGAAAAACCATGGTTGACGTTCACTAATTAGAGCAAAGTAAACCTTGAGTGGGTGGTGGCCAAAGCAGATTAAGGAAGAAAATCACTAAAGGTGACTTTAGAAACAGTTCATATGGATTAAGAGCAACAGATGGGAAATCCTCCATGAAGAGTAGAAATGGCAGGTGTTTGTATCCATTTTTATATAGAGGGACTAGAAGATAGGTAGTCCCTGATAAATGTGGCAAAATATCTGATTTTCAACTCTAAAACTTTATTTTGAAAAATAAAAACAGATGAAGTATGGAAAACAAATACTCTGCTGTTTCCTTTCTTTAGCCAAGCTTTTTTAATGGTAGGTTAGTCATACTGTGGTGTATTATGTACCAGCCACTGTGCTGAAGAATGGCCTCACATTGTATATTATGTAATCAACAACCCTTTCAGGTAGGTGGTATTGTCCTTACTTTACATGTGAGGAATTCAGAGATCGAGGTTATGTAATTTGTTACATACAGCTGGTGGTTCACCTGTCTGTGAAGTGGCAAAGCCAGGATCCAAACCCTTTTCTTCCTGACTCCAAGTGTACACTCTTAACTGCCGGGTTAGAAATAGGCCTAATAATGTGAGGTTAGAACTAAATGTTAAATTTTATGTTTACTTTAAAATTTTTACTTTTAGAAGAAAATTTGTTTACCTTAAAGCCCTGTGAGCCTAAAGTAAAGCCAACCTAGTTTGAATTTAAAACAATTTTCTCTTAGATTAAAGTGGATTGCTAAAGTGTCCTTTTATGTATATGTTACATTAATAGTTCAGTCATTTGTTTTCTCATCCATCATTCATCTATAAAAATTTAGGCCAAAATATCTGAGAAAGCTAGTTTTCACCTAGGCAAGAGTATATATTTGATTCAGAAAGGGGTGCCACTTTTCAAATGACTTTTATTTTTAAAATTTCACTTTAGCATATTTTACTCACAAAATCCAAACTTACTTTTATTCTTGAGTTCTGTCTGTACTATTTCTTTCCTCCTTCCTTCCTTTCCTTTTTCTTTTTCCTTTTTCTCCTTTCTTTCATACACGCCACGCCCAATGTGGGGCTTGAACTCAGGACCCTGAGATCAAGAGTCACATGCTCTATTACCAGGCACCCCCCCCATCTGAAGTAGCATTTAAGCATTTTTAAACTATTGGTATATTAAGCCATTTCCATCATCTAATATTTAATTTCAGCCCTTCTCCGTTCTTCTGTTTTAAAAATTTTTTAAAGATTTATTTATGTATGTATGACAGAGAGAGCATGAGAAGGGGGAGGGTCAGAGGGAGAAGCAGACTCCCTGCTGAGCAGGGAACCCTGATGCAGGACTCCAGGATCATGACCTGAGCCGAAGGCAGTCGCTTAACCACCTGAGCCACCCAGGTGCCCCCCTTCTCCATTTCTCAAGGACTTAGTGAAAGAGGTTGTTAAACAACTTCACTTATATCTGACCTGAGTGTGTGCGTGTGTGTGCACATGCACAAGAACACAAAATTATGCATAAAAGTAGCCAGGATGGTGGTGTGTAAGACCTGCTTACACACTCTTAACAAAGATGCTCTCCCCGATACAGGAGGAGAAAAGGCCTTATAATACTTTTCTAGATAAATTAATAATGGCTTTAGATTATTCCAGGTATTTTCTTTACTACTGTTCCATTTCATGAAAATCTGAGCCATAAAGAAAATATACAGGTCTCAGTAGCAATTGGTAGTTTTGTTAAAAGCCTGTTAATTCTTAAGAACTGTTAATATCTTGCTTGTAGAATTCTGTGTAATTTGAGCCATTGCTCAAAGTAATGGGTATTTCAGAATAGAATCAGGGATTCTTTATTCATCAGTCCTGAATTTAAGGTCACCATGATAGTAATGTGACACCATATTGGGGAGGAGCCTAAAAGCTCATTTACTGTGCCTAAGTTCTCAAGTCATTTCTTTGAGTTTGTAACTGATCAGTTGGCCTGGTTCTAAGAAAACTAGTTTTTAACAAAATTTTCACAAGGTTAGTTTTGTTTTGGTGTAGACGAAATGTCTGCCAGAGGAAGGTTATTAATAATGTGAAATGTTACATTAATAATCTGGCCAATGTCACCTGAAAAGTCAGTGTTAATTTCTTTTTAAAAAATAACATTTATGCATTAATTTTAGTGTTGCTTTTATCTTAATCTGAACAATAGGTCAAAGCAATGATAAGTGCTCTTGAAATTTACCCAGAGATTTTTGTCTAGGGCAGGATATATTTAAGTGTCTGTAGATGGATGTAGTAGCCTTGAAGAAAGAAGGTTGAGTAACTGTAGTCTACCAGCTGAACACTCAAAGTCTCAGTATATAATTTGTCATCTTGTTTAATCCATAAACATATGAAAAAACATTTAAATAATTCTAATGAGATAATAAACTCAAATTAAGACATCTTCATGTCTTCTGGTGTTGAAAATTCTTAATCTTATTTTATTAATGCAACATGTTTTTCACCTTAAAAGGAAGATGGCAAAAATATGGGTAGTAGCTGCTAGTTTATTTCTCTATAGTGTGAGCTCTCAATAGTAGTAGAAACTACCAAAAATTCCCATTCTGGATTTTACCTTTGAAAGGTATTATGAAAGTAATTAACTTGTTTTTCTTTTCAGAAAGTGCAGTAAACATCTCCATCAAGGCATTAATGCTTAAGAAGGGATATTAAGTGGATCAATCTTAGTACATCATCGACCAGATCTAGATAATTGGCTAAAAGTCAGCTATTTATTAAAAAGTGTAGTTTATACCTAACATTGATGGTTGATTCGTGATCCATTCATTTCACAACCATTGAGTGTTCTGTGTGTTCAGAGTTAGGACTATATTAGTAATCCGTAGTAATCTGTGACCATTATCTTCAAAGAATTCAGATTAGATTCTGGGAGGCAGTAATAGATTTATAAATCGTAGTGACAGTCATCAAACCAAATCCTCCAGAAATACCACTGGAAACTTAAAAGCTATTTTGTGCTCCTGTTTCAGCTCATAACTGGAACACATGAATAATGTGTATGATTTCAGTTATCCTGGTGAGCAGAAAAGTTTGTAAATTGTGTCATGATTTTTTTTTTTGTTTAGCTAACTAAAAATATAGTGCCCACTGGATATGATCAAAGTAAGTTGATCCTAAGAATTTTAACCTATACAGTTCAATTTTTAAGAACAGTTCAATTTTATAAATAATATAAAGAGGTGATTGAATCTGAAAGAACAAGTGTGAAGGTAGGTTTCCTTACATTTTTATTTTTCTATTACTGAAAACTTGAAACCTTTCAGTGCAAAATCTCTGGTTGTCTTTGAACTAATAAACAGTTCTCTGAAACATTTCTTCCCTCCCTGAGGATAAACAGACATACAGATGCTGCTTCGTGCGAAGGGGATAGATTTACTAAAAACAACTCTCTCCTCCATTTCCTTAACTCGTAAAGTTCCTTATGTGATCATGCTGTTTTCGTACTTCACTATTGTCTTTTCGAAGCTGATGAGTCTAGTGTCTGATAATACATTTCTTGTCACGGTATTACAGGATTTTAATACACGTGACAGGAGCCACTGCTGAGGTGCTTGAGAAAGAAAAGATACGATGGCCCCTTTTCCAAAAAGACTCCGGACTACGTTGTCACAAGACTATGGTTTAACCCACCAACTTACCCTCCTTCACAGCTTGCAGCTTCTTACTTTTCACTCATGAACCTTCTCCTTTTTCCAAAGTTCTCTAAGACCTGTGGCTGTCAGCAAGAAAAAACTGAAGTTAACATGTTGACAGTTTCAGTCAAAAATACATTGACAGAAGGGCTAATACTGAATATCTCCAATGGGTTGTCATTGTTTTAAAGTTACTTGAACTTAAGTATTTAAGTGTGGAAACGGAGGTCCAGAGATAGTGTGGTCTGAGACCTCCAGAGCACAAGTAGCCAATCTGGTATTGGACCTAGCAGGGGGCTGATAGCCCAGTTTACATTTTAATCACCATCCTGTACTGCCTTCTGGATTTTACTTGCTCTTTGCTGTCTTACCAGGTAAATGTCATTGCGCTTCTTTGAAATAATAGAATAAATTGGATCCTGCTATCTACTATGTTAGACTGGTGGTCTTCCCAGCTCAGAACTAAAGATGGGGCCAAAAACTAGTTCTAGGAGTAAGAGCTTAAGAACTATGTTGTATTATGATAGTAAAACTACTGGTGGCCTCTGAATAGCTGTGCAACTTCCGTTTGGAAAGAAACGCTAACAAGCAGCCTCCAGTAATCGAACGATGCTTCTTAAACCTGTGTATGATTTTTCAAACTGCTCTTTTTTTTGTACTTGTAACAAAAAAGCCACAAACATCTTTGATTCGCAATTTCCTTTTATGAGTCTTAAAACCTCTCCTAGTTAGAGTGTTCAGGATTTGTTTTAAATTACTTGTAATAAAATGGAGCCAGGCTTGTTGGTATTTTATCTGCAATCATTATGATTTTACATGGAATTCAATTTTATTGTCTTTCTTTCCAGATTGGAGTTCTTACTCTTTGAAGGTAAAAGCCACTTTATTTTTGTAAACACTTCTTAGTTGCCCTGTTTTGTACCTTCCCTGGCTTTCTTTTATGTCTTTGAAGTGGCTACCTGAAGGTCATGAAGTATGCTGGGCGCATACATAACCATGGCTTCGTGTAGTGCTGATTATCCTTTTTTTTTTTTTTTTAACACTTTTCTGATTACTTGGCAGTTCTCTTTCCATTTGTGTGTGTGCATTTTAGAAGTGGGGTATAATTGTTTCCATTTCACTACATAACTCACAGGATTTGCCTACACTAGGGTTACAGAATAAAGCTAGAGCAGAACCAGAACTTAGGTCCCGGTAGTTTTCCTCTCACTTTGATTCCTGGAGCAAGAAGCCTGTGAGTTGACCCAAGCAGAGTTGAGTGGCATTCTGACTGATTGCCTGTTAACTTTGGAAAAATCTGTTCTGTAATAGTAATAGCCTCTGTGTGTATGTTTGTATGTATGTGTATGTATATACACACATACATGCACACAGCTGGTGGATAAATAATTCAGCAATATCAGAACTGGGATTTATTTAACGACCTGGAAGGTAGTCATCAAAGTCAGACTGGCTCTAGTTAAACTTAGCACCAAGACCAGCTTCTGTTCCAGATAGACATCTGATAAACTAAAGCACTTTTGGTTGCTCTGGGGCTCCATCCCTCTATGTTCTGCCTACAAGATTTGTAATCACAGATATTTTCATTGCTTTTCAGGCAAACCAGGGTGCTAATGGCATCAGTGACCTTCCTATCATTTCAATTACCTTTTTTCTTGCCATCACTGTCCTTGATCTTGTTATTTTTGAGGCAGACCTCAAAACTTCTTTGGCTTTTGCTGCCTTGGTCTGATCCACACTTCTGTGGATTTCCTTGTCCCCTATAATGTCCCCTCCCTGTGTCTTTTGTCTCTCTTTAGGAACTTCAAGCACTGTTAGGACTACTGGATTTTCTATCTCTCACCCCAATCTTTCACTCTCATATGTACCTCCAGATCACATGAAACTTGATAAGGTTGAAAAATAGTTAGCAGTTTCTGTTCATTTAATAGACGCTTAATGAATACATATGTTCCTGCCCTGTACTGGCAACTGGGGATACAAGGCGGAGCATCTGGCATGAGGAACAAAGCTTTGTAGACCAGCCGTAGAAGAATTCATGTGTTTGGGCAGCCCCTCTTGATCTTACAGTTTCCTTCTATTATTTTCTGTTAATCAAGCTATGCTTATTCATCTATGGATTTTTCCCTTAATTTCTTTAGTCATTAATCTACTATCCTACGGTGGCAGTTCTTTATCTTCTAAGAGAATGACTTGGAACCAATGTTAGGAAAAGGTATCAGACCAGTTACAGTTACACTGGAATACTGGAGTTCATTGGAAAACTTGGGTTAAAACATTTTAATGTTTAGATTTAAACATAAATGAAAAAAATTAAATGTAAAACATTTAAACATACATTAAAACATTCTAGGAATTCAGCAATATCTCCTAGGTGAATTACATTTTACTCATTACAGCAGCGTTTACATTCAGATCTAGATAGTAATTTGGGAACGCCACCTTTAGATAATATTCTGGGTACTAAAAATACAGCAGTGGGAGTAAGACAGTTTTTTCCCCTTTTGGAGCTGGTGATCTATTAAGGGGGGAAAAATTCACATTTAGTCTTCTTGACCCCCAAGGCCAAGCCTTAAAGGTGAGAAAGGCATTGCTCTGTGATTTACAAGTCTGTTCCTAGATTGTTTCACCTCTTCCTAATTGTCCTACTCAATCGCTTCTACTGCCCTCTTGGTCCTGTACAGCTGCCGGAATTCTGACAAATGCCAGCTTTCCTGTTACATCATGGTCACAAGTCTAAGTTCTTAAAATTTGAGGACTTTTATATACTACTTGTCTCTCCTTTCAGACCTTTTATTCCTTTCCTAATCTGACTGTGATTCTACTTAAACCTTTACGGTTAGCTTGAGGAAAGTTACATGCCCTTGTCCAGGTTACTCGATTCCTCCCTAGCAATTATTTTGGAGATCATTCTATTTTCTTAAGAGACTTGGATTGTGGTGGGTTCGTTCTTGAAGTAACCAGAATACATGGCAGAACTATCATAAACGCCGTGTACTGAATGACTTTAGACTCCAGCCAGAACTCCCAGAAGTACTTAGAATTCATTAAACAGCAGTTCGACAAGATTGTATTGTACCATGTTATCTAGGTGCCGTGGGTAACGATATGTAAGAAAATGCTGAAGGGTCGGAATTAATTATCGGTTATGAGAGTTTGCTGTCAGGTTTTGAGGTGAACCTCGTGACTCAGAGGGGTTTCCTGCTCTGGCAGAGAATGTAGACCAAACAGTAGCAAACAGCCTAGTTGGCCAGTCCTGGCCTAAAAATTGCACAGGTGACTACATAGATTTTCACATGCTTCTGTGTTTTCTAAAAGCAAATGTACGGTGGTGTTAGTGCAGTAGTCATCTCTACTACACGTGAGATTGTTTTAGAGAGTTTTTTTTTCACTAGTCATGGTGATAAACTACTTTAGATGAAGTCCATTAGACTTGCCTCCTTATGACATCTGCGCTCCAGCTGTCTCTTCCTGGGGAAAGTGCAGAAGAAAGGCTTCTTGATATTCTGACCTTTGACTTGATACCTAATCCAACACCCCTCACACTAGTCAAGGAATAGCTCCATTCATGGAGTTCCTGTGTACCAGACACACAAACCTCGGTGCTTTCCATTTCTTGAGTATTCGCAGTAACTCCTGAGTTAGGTAGTAGTGTTAGTGTATCCCAGTTTTACCAGTGGGAAAACAGGCTTAGCCACTAAGTAGTGTCACACACTACTTAGCAGCTAGTGTGTGACAAAGCAAGTAGGAGAATTAAGACTTCTCTCATTTTTATCTTTCTCTGCAAGTATGTAGCTTTATAGAGTAAGAGACATCTTTTCTTATGTTAGATATATTGTGGGAAGTGTTTGAATGACAAGCTTAAAAGAGCCAAAGGTTTATTCTAGAATATAAGGTTTAAGTTTGGAGAAATTTGCTCTTGTGTGCTTCTCTTGCCCTGCCCTCAGCATCACAGACTACTTCCTTTTCTGTATTTTGTGATTGATTCATGTTTACTTCTGTATATTTACAGAAGCTTCAGGGAAAGAAGTTGATTTTGTACTTGCAAGTGTAATCTGGTCGCTTTGATTATCCCTAGAGCAATCTCGAACGTTGAAGTTCACCCTGCATTTAGCACACGGACACACTGTATGTACAAGGGCATGCTGCCTACCATCTCCTGCCACCAACAGCAGTAATTGGTCCCAGGCAAGGAGAAGAGAGCTACCTTCTCTGTAGGCCCGCGACTTCTGTGTCCAGACAACAGCTTAAAGAATCTATCTAAAGCAGTTGTGAAAGTTAGGTATCATTAGATACATTCTTAAAATCTGGACTCAGTTGCAGCCAGTCAGGGAGATCCCTGCTTTTGCTCTTGCAAAATTAAAAATAACAGCCAACTAAAAAAAACTTCTTCGGTGAATTACGTGTGTTGTGCGTAGCACTACCATTTGTTAAGTGCCTAGTGCATGTCAAGTATTTGTGCCAAGTGTTTTTGGGCGGTCTGTTTTAATTTTCACAGCTTCACAGATGGGGACACTGACATGCCGGAACATTTTGTAGTAGAGCCATGATTCAGACACCCAGTAACTGGTTTGTTCAAAACTAGAATGCCAGAGTGTTGTAGAGCGTTGCTGTTTTGTTTCTGTTTTAAGTTTAGTGTTTCTCTCTCTTCACCTCCATCTCCCTCGTCCCCATGTTCTGTGTTGGGTCCCCCCCACCTTTATTTCAGTGATGTTTGTTTTGTTTTGTTTTGCTTTTATTCTTTTTCAAAGGATTTTAGCATCCTCAGAAGTAGAAAACTGGGAATTTATTCACAAGTTTAGAGATTTTATAAAAGACTTCAGAATAATTATACTTTCATTGACTTGTATCTAAAAATTTTTCATTTTGAATTGTTATTTAGGAGGAGGGCTATTAAAGTGTTCTCTTTGCCCGTGTATGATACATTTTAGATCTCCCACATTTTTCCCTGGATATTTATCAGGAGATGGTGTAGAGGTTTGGTAAGTAACACAGTTTGATTTTGTATGTCTCAAGGGTTTCTCATTTAGTCACATATTTGAATTTCCTTTATTCTGGCCTTCTTTTCCCTGGTGACTCTATTTGCAGTATTAACTGAAAATCCTTGTGCTGATGCTAATTTTGATCTTTTTTTTCACTAGCATGTATTGGAGCACTCACACTTGAAGAAGGACATAGGTAAAAAGTATCATACGGAACATTTTCTACAAATTAGGGTTATGAAATCTCCTTTAGTTGCGTACATGCCATATTCATTGTGAAAATATTTATAAAACAATTTAAATGGTATAGATTTTTCCAAAATGATTGTGGGTATTTTGATTCTCTTTTATTTTATAAATGTAACATCAGTTTTCTTAATCCTTAAGATCAAAAAAGGTGGTTTCATGTTACATTAGGAAATGGTTACCACTTTGAAGTATTTCCCCTTTGTGTGAAATTTTATGCAGGACTTCAGGTACTTAACAAAATGAAGAGCAAACATTAAAACACATTTTAGATTTATCAGAATCACGCCTTACTGCTGCTTTGTCCCAAATGCTTTCTTAGATCCCCAGAACCCTCATTGGGTTATAAATCCCCTATCAGTGTCTCAGTTCTGAGCCAGCTATGCCAAGACGAACCCTTCATATCCCTTTAAGTTCTTCCCTAAGACTAGAGGTTGTAGAAGACCAAAAAACTTGGGAATGGGTTCATAAAGTTGTTTAAAACATCCTTTGTTTTAAAATCAAGATACACCACACATTTAAAAATTATAAAGTTAGTGACACCAAAAATTTTAACACATTAATTTTTCCGTCAAGTGTTCCTTGAAAACTAGATGCCTATGGTGGTTTTTGTTTTTGTTTTTGTTTTTCACTTGGAATTACCTGAAGTTGACTTAAAGTCATTTATTTGTAGAAGAAGAACTTTGTAGTGAATGACTGAAAAGGACTAAGTTCTGCAAAATCAGAACATGAGTTTCCACATTTTTGTAATATATATTCTCTCTTTTCCTACTTTGTCTTGATAATCAAATCTTTTAGGAACAAGGCTGATGGCACTCTAGAAAAAATTGAGAACAAGCCACATTCTACATCTCATTTATAGTAATCTAATTTAGCTAGATATCCGAGTATGTGGTAGAATCACGAGTCCACTGAAGAATTTACTTCAAAACAAAAACTAGTGGAGAGCAATCAGAGATTATTAAGGCATCTTTGATTGAAAGTAGTTTGTCATCAGTAGGAAATCCACCTGGTCTGTAAAAATTTTATGTTCAGTGGATTTTTAGGAATTAACCTATTTCATAAAGCAAGGAGAAACTGTTAATAATGCAAGTGTGATTGCTGACACTCGGAAATACTATGTCCATTTATTTCTGAAGGTGACATTCCAGTTTGTGTAACAGTTGCTGGTAAAATTCATTTAAATTCAGATATTCCAACTTTGCTTCTTTGCTTTAGCACCGTTCTGTAAAGTTACCTGAAGATTCAGTTTAGTTGGAAAGCGAGGGCTTGAGAAATGGAGCTGTGTGTTTAGTATTTTCGTGTTTTCATGAAAAAGACTGCAGTAACTGACTTGCCAGCAGTTAAAAGATAGTCCTACATTTAGGATTTCTTTTCCTTGGAAGTTTGGGCTAGAAGTTAGTAGCCTTTGGCTCATGAAACTGCAGCAGCTTCTGTCCCTGCTCCTGTATCTTCACCTAAGGGGGAAGAGTCAGTCCCGAAAGTAGCCTCCATTCACCTTGTCCCTTACAATCTGCTGTGACCTTGATTTCTAAGGTTCTCAGAACCAAAGGCAAGAAGAGAGTGTTAATCCTATAAACTGTTTGCAGCCTCTAGTTTAACCCTTTGGGTGATATAATATATATTAAAACCATTTGCTTTGACTATAGATCTGCCTCTAGTTTCAGCACTGATTTTTTTTTTACCCCCTGAAATTTCCAGGAGCATAGTGTCTTAAAGAAAGTGGAGGGGGAAGGCCCACAAATGTTAGAGGAGAATTATGCAGGAAAAATGTTTTTCTCAAAAAAATAATAAAGAGGTTGCAGGGAATGGAGTGAGATCAGTATTAGGGAGGTAATAAAAATCAGTATTAAGTAATTTGCTTTCTGTATGGTTTACTTATAGCTAACATGAAATGAGTGTTTCCTTCCCTAAGTGTGCAGTTGGGGAAGAATGGGAAGCCAGCCTGGAGGCACACATTGGCAGCAGATAATCTGTATCCACGTGGCAGAAATGCTTCTCGTGGCATTCAGTCCAAGAGCAACAGCCTCTCTAAAGGAAAAAATCTATAAGTAATCACAAGTCTGATCACCTTCACCATCATCTGCTAACAGATCAGATAAGGCTTCATGAAGGATATTCTGATGGTTTTTAGATTGTCAGGAAAGTATATACAGAAGACTTGTTTTTTTTCTGGCTCCCTATTCTGATAATAGTTAGCATTTCACAACTAAAATAATCTTAACACTTGAGCATAATCTCTTAAAATGCATTTTCATGAGCTGATGTGGGCACAATCTACACGTGACACTTGTTTACTCTTAGGACAGAGCATCCCCAACCTTGGAGACGACGGCTCTTTTAGACTTGATGACTGTTTTGCCTCAGTGTCAACAAAACCTAGCCTGCACAGCGTTCGATTTTTCTCTTTGGCCATGAACCTGAATTTAGAACCAAGTCAAGAGAAATGAGTGGAAGTATTGGCACAAAGCCAGCAGCTATACTTAAGATACGTTTAAGTCAAGTGTTGTGGGTTTTTTTTTGTTGTTGTTTTGTTTGTTTGTTTTTAGAGATAGGTTATTGAGCCCACCTCAGTTAGGGACACTGAATTTTGGGTTTAAATAAATAATGTTACTCATTTTACATTTTGAAAGTAGTATTTCAAAGAAGTAAGCAAACACTTAAAAATGTCGCTAGATTTGTTGCAGGCCAGAGAAATAAGGCTATTATCATGTGATTCTTGATTACTTACATCATAGAGGACAACACAAATACAAATACAGCTCAAGGTAATTTGAAGGGCCCTTTTTTATGTGGGCTAGCTGATACTTTTGGACTTTACTTCGAATGAATGGTAGTATCTGTGAAAACTTGGCACGAGGACTTACGTTTTTTCTCATCTCCAGTGTCCACTTCTATAAAGCAGGCATGAAGAGAAACAAAAAATAATTTTGCAGATCACGAGGTTTATTCTGTAAAACCAGTAGAATGGAACAGGTATAATTAAAATTTCTTTTATTTATTTATTCATTTATTTATTTATTTATTTGACAGCACAAGTAGGCAGAGAGGCAGGTAGAGAGAGAGGAGGAAGCAGGCTCCCCGCTGAGCAGAGAGCCTGATGAGGGGCCAAAGGCAGAGGCTTTAATCCACTGAGCCACCCCGGCGCCCCTAATTAACATTTCTTAGAGTCTTCCCTCCTTACCCCCCAACCACCTTTTGAGTCTACAGGGATAGTTGAGAGGTCGGTCAGGCTCTGAATAAGTGTATTGGGTTATAGTCGAGGATTTTGAATACGGAAGTATTTAGGAGGACAAGGTTTACGACTGACCTTTAAGGTAAGATTTACCATGAAGATTCATAATGAAAGATGGACAAATGATCAGTTTCAAAATACAGACCTTGAAATTTAAGAATTGTTGGCTGTTACAATAGTAATAAAATATTAGAGACCAGGGTATCTAAGAGCAGAGGTCTATTGCTGACTCCCGTCTGTTGGTAACTTGAGCAGATCTAATCCGGATGCTGCTTTAGCCCTATAGCAGACAGCAGTGTTTTATTTTTCCCTTATTTCCAGATAGGAGTTTAACCTGGTGCTTTTGCCACTGTTAAACAGCTTTGAACAGTGTCTTGCTTCAGAACGATTAACCTGTGGATTTGTCTTCCCTTTGAATGTTTTTTTAACTGCAGACTAAGAAACATTAAAAATGGCCCAGCACTCATGTAACTTGTTCTCAAACGGTTTTTACTTAATTTCTCAGGTCATTTGAAATGAGGATTCCTTTTTTTCTTTTTCTCCCCCCGCCCCCCATCGAAACTGAATTTTGCTTTTTTGTCTCTCTTTATAAGTGAAAACATGAGTCCCTTCTGTGCTTTGCCACCAGAATCTGACATCAGGAGCAGCTGTTGCCATGTCTGATTTTCATGCATGGGTTTTTCTGGGATGGGAAGCCTATCAAATCCAGTGTTTAATAGGACAGCTTGAACAAATTCACTGGCTTTCCTTGCTGCTAGCGAACACCTAACCATGTTATATTCCCTACACTTCTGGAATGCCAGTCCAAAGGTGGACGTTGTGGGCAGGAAAGGAGGGCACTTTGATCATGTCCGATAAACAGACATTTTTAGGTTGGTTGGTTGGTTTTCTTTAAAAATCTAACTCTTCAGGACCAGATGTGTTCATTATAGGTTTTTTAAAATTGCTTATTATGTTTATTTATCATTTGTGAATTAGTATTCTGCCCTTGTCCCTAAAGGTAGTTTTTTATGCTAACTTCTGTTTTGCCTTTCTAGCTGCTAAGATAGATAATGGTTATTGCAAAGTGCACGTTTTTAAATGGTCTCCAGTGTCGACTGCTGAGCCAGTGATGGAATGAGTACATTGAGGAAGAATGTGTCATTTGGAATCCAGGACCATTCAGCAAGAGTAACTGCCTGATACATGGTCAGAATGCTCAAACTCTTATGGCGTATCAATGGCTTTCTCTTCCATTCCCCTAAAAGCAAGTTTTCTTGGCCTGAGTTCCCGTAATCTAGCTATCCTCATTTCCATTTCCGGAGTAGTGACCTAGTTCTGTCATTTTGAGGTTGAAGTGTCATTGTGTGAGTAAAGCAAACATATTTAATGATTTATAGAAAGCAGAAAAAAATTGGGAACTACTAAGCGTAGAAAGTTTTAATTTTCAGTTCATGATTTTGCAAATAAAGACATTTCTTGGTTGTTAATTCTACATGAATTATTCAATACTTTTCTCCTCTTACCTAGTTAATTTTAATGCTAATTCCCTATAACTAAGAAAGCAGTTGAACAACCTTTTAATTTAAAGCTTGTACTAATGATGGAGAAAGTTCACCTTTTTTCTGATTTAAGTGGTATGTAAATATCAATTTCACATTTGACTGGCAAATTAGAAAATCACTTAGAACAATTTGGCATTTTTTATTCCGATTGTTAGAACTGTTTCTCCTTTACATTTATACTGCAAAATAAATCAAGGACATGGACTCATGCTAAAATGATCAACTTGTATTTGGTGTTCGTAGGAATTAGGTCTTTTTTGTTTGTTTTTCAAGTAAGCTCTGTGCCCAGTGTGGAGCTTGGACCCATGACCCCCAGATAAGACTTGCATGGTCTATTGACTGAGCCATCCAGGTGCCCCTTCTTGGAAGTCGTCTTTTTTCACTCAGCATTTATTAAAGGAGCAAACAAAATTTTAGGCTGTTGTGAACTAATTCCCTTTAGCTTGACTAAGCTGATTTTCATCAAAGGGTAGAACATGTATTTCATTTCCACATACTTTAAGGTATGACTCATCCCTATTGAAGTTGTGAGACTCAAAACTACGCCCGAATCATTTAATTTTATGTCCTTCCCTGTTTACTGTGTCTGACCTTCAAGATTTCGTGGCTGCTGCTGAAATGGAAGCCAACCAGTGCAGACATTTGGGGGAAAATGAACCTGAAGAATGCAAAGGGAAGTAGGAATTCATTTCTAGCATTCCCAAACCTGCTTTGTCATGTCAACGCCACTGCAGTCAGAGGAAAAGAACTGAGTTCATGGAAATTACCAGCTAAGCCTTACATCTTCTTTAATGTTTTTAGGAAATATTCTGCAAAGGTAAGTGAAATATCTGTTTTGAAGAAAGACTCTATTAGGTATTTTTAAACTAATTGTTTCATATTAGTAAAGACAGACAGCTGCTTAATTCCCAGCTTCAGAAAGTCTTGCTCCCGTTTGGTCTGGTTCCCAGTATTGTGGAGAAGGAGAGGTTCGGCCAACATGGAGCTTTTCCTCTGCTTCTCAGCAGTGAAGCTGAAACTTGCATTGAAATGTACAGAGTGCTGATTTTTGTTATTTTGTGCTCACATTCTTTCTTGAACTGTATCGTAGTTTTAATTTTATCCCTCACTGTATCTACAGAAAACTGTTTTTTTTAATTTTTAATTTTTTATAAACATATAATATATTTTTATCCCCAGGGGTACAGGTCTGTGAATTGTCAGGCTTACACACTTCACAGCACTCACCATAGCACATACCCTCCCCAAGGTCCATAACCCCACCCCCCTTCTCCCAACCCCCCTCCCCCCAGCAACCCTCAGTTTGTTTTGTGAGATTAAGAATCACTTATGGGAAAACTATTTTTTTTTTTTAATAGAAAACTTTTTAAGTGCTTCAGAAGTTACTATGAGAACTACATTTGCGTTGTATGCAGTGAAGTAAGAGTGAAATTACGGGTTTTTGTAGGTCTCCATTCACCTCCACCTCTGTTAGTTTTGTAAATGATTTTTTAAATTGCTAGTATTTCACATTCATTACACTCCTCTATGTTTCTGGCATTGTGCCAGACCCTGGAAAACAAAACGGACTAGCACACAGTTCCTGTCTTGAGAAGCTCATTTTTTACTGATAATGATAGAGATGGAATTCTAGTTTAGGAAATAAAAATCTAACAAACTGAGGCTAGTTAACATTCCTCCATCAAACAGTCCACTCTAGCTTGTGAGTCTGGATATGACAGATTATATTTGAAAGATCCCGTGTATGTGTGCACTTGAGAGAGAGAGAGAGTGTGTGTGTGTGTGTGAGAGAGAGAGATTTGCAAAAGCACTTCATATGTGTTAAATACTCCTCTAAGCTCTTCACATATATTTTTTTAAATTCTCACAACTCTCCTATGAGATAAATGCTACTAAAGCCCATTTTCTAAATCATTAAGGCAGAGAAGTTAATTAACTTGCCTAAGTTGGCACAACTGTGATCTAGGATCCGGTATTTGAACCCAAACAGGCAGATTGCAGAACTCGTGCTCTGTAGATTGCCATACCTGGGTGAGTACCCATGGAACATTCCAGTTTTTTTGTTTTTGTTTTTGTTTTTTATTTAATCTCTACACCCAACATGGGGCTCAGGCTAATGACCCTGAGATGAGAAGTCAATGCTGTATCAACTGAGCCAGCCTGGTACCCCCAAAACATTCCAAATTCTTCATGAAATTTTTGAAAAGGAAAGTTCTAATAGCAATTCTCCCACCCCCAACGGTATGTGCACACGCAAAATTGAAAGACCTGAAACCGAGAAGCAGAGCTTGCCTCAGTTTTATTTTATGTCCGATACCTGTTGTCCCTCGAGTTTACTCCTTTCTTTTTGGAATGTGGACGTTATCTCTAGCTGCTAAATCATGAGAAAATACAACTGCCAAGACTTTTCCTAGGTTTCTTTAAAAAGTAGATTAGGCTCCAGTGCGAAAGTAGAAAACTGCTGTGAGAACCCCAGGTAGGTCATTTACGTCCTGTTGTTTGCACAGTTTATCTGAAGCTTCTGCACCTCTACCCCCTGTTGTTTTTATACTCCTGTAAATCTGATTTGACCTTTAATAAAGTGTTTTCTGAAGTGAGTGCTTTTTTGGTCTCATTTCCCATTTGGCTTTGTATCTCCTTTGGTCACCTGCTGTATGTTACTGCCACCCGTTTCAAAATCGGTGGTTTCATTAGGCAGAGCTGCTGTATACCCAGGACTGTCGAGAGTTAAGAAATCTGTATGCCAAGGTTTTGCTCTTAGCTCAGTGCAAGTGCCACCCAGTACTAAAACGGACAGATTTATAGAGAAACCAGATGTTATAAAATGAATGTGAACAGTGGTTGAGTATCTGAAGCAATTTCATCAAGAAACATCTGGCCTGGTGAAATCAAGTTAACTATTCCATGATTGATTAACTGGAGAAACGAATTTGATCTTATTCTAGATCAGTGTTTCTCAAACCAGCTTGTGTGTGAATCACCTGTAGGTTGTTAAAATACAGATTTTGATTCGCTAGGTCTGGGGTCAGCCTGAGAATCTAGATTTCTTTTCTCAACAAAAGTAAGTTTTATTGAAATAAAATTGATATAAAATTCGCTCCTTAAAAATGTACAATTTGGAGGGTTTTTTGTTTTTTGTGTGTTTTTTTTTTAAGCATGTAGTTATGCGAACCATCACCACTGTCTTAATTTCAGGACATTTCTTCCTGCCAGAATAGAGATCCTGTACCCTTTAGCTGCTGTCCCCATTTACCACCACATCTGCCAAATTTCTGGCAACCACTGATCTACTTTCTGTCTCTGTTTACGTGTCACATAAATGGAATCATATGTTACATGGACTTCTGTAACTGGCTTCTTTCATTGAGTATGTGTTCAGGGTCCCTCCCGGAAAGGTGTATCAGGTCCTTTGTTCTTTTTACGGCCGAATAATTTTCCATTGCATGGACATAGCCTACCACATTTTTGTGTATTTGTCAGTGGATGGACATTTGGGTTGTTCCTTTTGGCTCCCATGAACCCTGCTGCTGTGAACATTTGTGTACAAGATTTTGTGTGGACATGTGTTTTTGTTTCTCTAAGGACTAGACCTTTAGGAGTGGAATTGTTGGGTCATATAACTTAAAAAAGTATTGTGGTAAGGACATTTATGAGATTCACTCTCTGGAATTTTTTTGACCTTTTTTTTTTTTTTAAGTAATCTCTACACCCAGTGTGGGGCTTGAACTCACAACCCTGAGATCAAGAGTCGCATACTTTACTGACCCAGCCAGCCAGGTGTTCCAGCTCATTTTTTTTTTTTTAAGATTTTATTTATTTATTTATTTGACAGAGAGATCACAAGTAGGCAGAGAGGCAGGCAGAGAGAGAGAGGAGGAAGCAGACTCCCCGCCGAGCAGAGAGCCCAATGCAGAGCTCCATCCCAGGACCCTGGGATCATGACATGAGCCAAGGGCGGAGGCTCAACCCACTGAACCACCCGGGCGCTCCTAACTCTCTTCATTTTTAAGTACACGCTTCAGTATTGTTAACTTCAGCGCAGTGTTGTGCAGCAGATCGGTCATATGTTAACTTGATAATTTTGAGGATGTGCTAAACTCCTCTTCTAAAGGGGAGGTACCGTTGGAGAATCTGCATTCCTGGGGAGCTTCCAGCTGATGCTGAATTGCAGGCTCTAGATTACATCTGGGCACTATCGAGTAAACAGGGACATGAGCTTAGTTCTACCAGCAATGTCTGGCCAGCAGCACAGAAGGTGTTTGGGCTCTCATGAGGCCTTGGTGCCTCGTGGTCTTGTTCCTTCAGACGTCCATGTCACCGCACTCGGGCTTACTCCTCTAGCCTTTGAACTCTTCATATAAACTGGTACATCTCATCTCTAAGAGGGAAGAGAATATGCATTTTTAGTTTAAAGGCAGCTCTAAGTTGAGAATGCCCATAGAATTTGGCAGAATATTTATAAAGCTCTTGGATGGTGTTCTACAAAATTTCTGGGTGGATCTTCATTTCGGGGAACAGAGACAGAATGAGCGGGTGCGTACATGCCCTTCCAGCTGAGCACCCTAAATGCAGGTCCTTTGTTCACACATCTCAGATTTGGCGTATTGTGAGAGATTTGGATTCTGGGCTTTGGTTTGTAGTTTGAAAGGTAAGACTAGATGAGCAAAAAAAAAAAAAAAAAAAAAAAAAATTAAGTACAATGCCAGAAAGGGAACCAAGGATAGTTTAAAGATCTGTGGGAGTTCAGATGAGGTAGGGTGATGCTGGAGATAGGAGGTGGTAGAAATTAGAAAACATTTCTTAGAGATGACAGTTGAAGTAAGCCAGGATTTTAGAAAGAGCTGTGTATGAGAAAGGTGCATCCTAAGATGCTGTAGGAGAAGGCACCAAACTACTGAGGTCGTCCGCGGTAGCCTGGGTACCAGCTCTTACTGAGTATCTGCGTGTGCCCAGCCACATGCTGTGCTGAGCCTTGGGTGTACAATAAAGGAACAGAGCAAGGCCTCTGCTCTCATCATTATTGATCAAGTAGATTTCAGGTGTAATACAATGTGATCTGTTTAAAAATAGCATAAGATTTCAGAAGTAGTTTCAGAAAGATGTCATTCTTGGGATTGGCCATTAATTCTGTTTAGCTGTAGTCAGTGGCGCCTGAAATGAAAGCAGTGAGAAATACAGATGTAAAAAATAATAAATGAGCATGTTATTTATTGCCTTCTGCTTTGAAGGAGTGGCCTAAAAGTCTGAGCAGGAGGCTAGTAGTAAGGAGAGACAGCAGCAGTCTGGGTCTGAGCTCTCTTCCTTTAGTGCCTGTGTGGCTCTCCACTGTGATCATAAATGAAAATTAGGGCTTTAGTGGAGACGCAGGGTACTTGGTCTGGTCCTCAGTTTTTTGTTTTTTGTTTTTTTAAAGTGAATTATCTAATACACTCTAGGGCCCAACTTCTACACCCCATAGTTGGAGATTGTCAATTGTCCCACAAAGATTGTTCGATGGGGTACTTTTCAAGTTTGACAGATATTTCAGCCTCAAGAGTCTGATGGCTCTCTCCATTCCACTGGATTATGAGCTGTATTGAATAGGATTTTCTTGTGTCTTGGGGGTTCTTTGTGCATAGCTGCATTGCAGACTACCCCCAGAACTTAGCAGCTTGTTTGTTTATTAAAATGTAATTTAAGGTTAATTTTAGGGAATAGCTATAGACATCCATGCTTATACTTCAAGAAACCTAAAAATTACCGACCTAGTGGCCCAATCTGAAGAAAGAGGTATTGACAAAAGTAATCCCATACTCCTAACATTCATACTTTTTAATGCCAGTATACATGATCTGGTGGCCGCACAGCGCAGAGCCGAGGCTGAGGCACCCTCCTGTTTATCACGCTCTTAGGATTTCCCTCCAGTGTGAATTCTTGCATGTCTGTAAAGACAGGAACCACTGACAGATTTTTCAGAATTAATATCCTCATTGGTTTTGCATCCAGGGAGAATTTTCCTAAGGTAAGAGACACCATGAAAAGCTTTCGCTCATTCTTGATATTCATAAGCTAACTTGCCGCAGGAGTTCTCAGAAGTTTCCTAAGGAATGTAGGAAAACGGAAGACTTTCTGATACTGATGCCATTTCATGGGATTGGCTCTCCGAACAAATTCTCACATTCCTTAAAAATCGAGAAAACATTCAAGGCTTGCCCACAGGCACTCCATTCAGAGTACTCGACCATCATTTGCCCAAGTCATGAGAATCCTTGTGCTGTAGGGCTTTCTTCATTCCTTACAGAAGTGCCAGGCCTGTTCAAAACAAACCTTATTATCTCATACGGTTACACTGGGCCAAGAACGCAAGAGTGGATTAGCGGAGTGATCAGGCTCCGGGTCCCGGGGGGTTGCCATCAGCGGAAGACTCAATGGGCTGGAGATTCTGCTTCCCGTGTGGCTCACTCCCGTGCCTGGCAGTTAGTGCTGTTGTTGGCAGAAGATGTCACCCAGTTCCGACCCAACTGGACCTCTTCACTGGACTCATTTGAGTGTTCTCAGGATGTGCAGAGCTAGCCTCCCGCCCCCTGCCTCTGCCCGAGTGAATAAAGGGACAAGCCTCCTTCACTTTCACAATATTCCGTTGATCACCCAGGTCAACCCCATTCAGTGTGGGAAGGGCCTACAGAAAGGCAAGAATACCAGGAGGCGAGAATCACTGGGCCATTTTGGGGGCTGGTTGCCACAACTTGAGACGGATTTGTCTATATTTGTTCTTCTACTAAAGCAAGTTTATAAAGCTGGCCCTTGACATGCAAACTTAGAAATGTCTATTAATGACTCCTAGGACATCTTAATACTCTACAGTGAGTTCTCCAAAAGTGTTTTGATCTAAAGGTCAATGTTTAGTAGCTGTATAGCATTTTTGACCAACTGGGTTGGCAGACATTTTTCTAAGATCTATAGGCTGCTTAATATCTACACATTCTAAGTGTGCATAGGCCCTCTAAGTTTGCTCATCCGAGCTGACAGGAGGAGTAAGAATTTTCCTTCCCCCTTGGACTTATTTGATTAGGTAAAGACAGGAATTGGGGGAGGGGTGTGACTCAGGTGTGGCTACGGGGTTTCTAATGGGATTATCTACTAGGTCCTAGCTCTGCTGATTTAGGGATGCAGGAACATGCCTGGGCTCGAGAGGGAGTGACTTGGGAATCGGACCAGAGTTAGTTTGATGGGTGTGTGGAGACACCAGAAACGAATCCGGAAATCTATCTACAGGTAGTCTGAAGCTTGTCAAGTGAGAGTTCAAGGCTGTAAATCAACCCCCAAGAGAATTAGGAAACAGGAGCAACCCTCAGCCGAAGAAGAGGAGTTTCACGGAGAGGAGGGCTGACAGGGCCAAATACAGCGCGGAGGGTGCGAAAGGCGACCGAGGCGCATCCACGGAAGTTGGCAACATGGTGGCCTCGGGGAGGACAAGGGACGCACCGAGAACGAAGTGCGAGGTGAGGGACGGGAGTGGCGAGGAGTACTCAGGCTTGTTGAAAACGGAAAGGAGAGAGGAAATGTAGCTGGAAAGGGATGGAGGGATGACGCAGTTTTGTTGTGTGGGTTTCATTTTTTGTTTTTAACTTCGGAAGGGCCTGTTGAGAACAGGAAGGGTTAAAAGTGGGAGGCGTCATGACTCCGTGCACCGAGGCCCCAGCTGGGGCCTTGGACAGAAAGACATCACATCCTCTGACACTGGAGGTAAGAATGTGTTAAGTGCAAGGTAACAAGGAGAGGTTTGAGAAGTTGCCGTGTTTGCAACTCACTTGCTTTAAAGAATGCCATTTTCAGAAATAATGATTCCACTTTGTTCTACAAGTCCCCAGAAGGAGGAGTGCACCATTGACTGTTGGCATCTTGGGTCAGAAAACCCTGTTACAGTTAAAATTAATGTCTTCATGCTTCTCAGACTGACAAGCTATGAGGCCTGGGGCATGCCCCTTGCCCTCTGAACCTCCGTGCTGTCGTCCCTAGAAACAGAAATGCACTATGTGCTCCTTGTCCTGTGTGTGACTAGCCCAGCTTCGTCCCCTTTCTCTGTGAATATGCAGCAGACACCCCGCTTGGCTAACTGCTCTCAAGTGCGTTTCGGTGATACCTCTAGATGCCTCTGTAGGGTCGCACTGGCTCTAACACGCACATGGCTCTAACATGTGTGCGATTTGCAAGTCAGACTCGTTCCCAGAAACACGAATCTCAGTCGTGCTGTGTGACTGGGCAAGTTATTGAACTTGGCTGAGCCTCAGGTGTCTCCTGTGTAAAATGTGAAAGGGCTGATGCCTGCCTTATTTAATTTTGACCACAGGTCTGCTGTAAATGTAAAACAGTCCTAGCGCTAGAAACACTGCAAGAATTCAATAAACAATAGGTCCAGAATCCCATATTCAGTATCCCTGTGGCCAGATGTGTTCAACAATTCAGAAATGTTCTCATTTCAGGGAGCTACCCTGGGGCATAGGTACTTAATATCGTGTATTATGTTACCTCCCATTTGGGTCTGGGCAGCATCCCAGGCCATAGTTCTAAACCACAGCATCCCATAGTCGAACACATGAATATTTCTGCAGGGAAATATGACTAACTATGACTAACCTCATGTGAGTTCAGGTTTTGCCTCCAAGTAGCTTGTATACCAAACTGAAAAAAAGTTTTCTTGGTTTTCCTAACATTTGGGGTTTGGGATTGGCAATAAGGATTACAGACCTGTGCCAATCCGGTGTGGCGTTAGCCCCACTCTGTGGCCAGCTCTGTCTAGTGCTGTGAGTATCACAGAGAACCCTCGGTACCTGTCCTCCCTTTGTGCTGCTTGGAGCATATCTCGAACCCCTCGTGAGGCGCAGCATACAAAGAACAGGGTAAACTCAGTAGAAAACGGGGAAAAGGGGGCGCCTGGGTGGCTCAGTGGGTTAAAGCCTCTGCCTTTGGCTCAGGTCTTGATCCCAGGGTCCTGGGATCAAGCCCCACATCAGGCTTGCTGCTCCGCAGAGAGCCTGCTTCCTCCTCTCTCTCTGCCTGCCTCCCTGCCTACTTGTGATCTCTGTCTGTCAAATAAATGAATAAAATCTTTAAAAATAAAAAAAAGAAAGAAAACTGGGGAAAAGACTGGAATCATGAATCAGCACATCATGGAAGCAGCTGTCCCAGTGATTGCCGAACATAGGAAAGTGCTCAACTTCGTTTGTAATCAGGGAAATACTATCAAAACCACCATGACATGCCCCCGACGGGTGCAGAGAAGTCTGACGGTGGCGGTGTTGGTGATGGAGCCACGAGACTTCACACCGGCTGGTGGCAGAGCTAATTAGAACAACCACGTTATAAAACAGTTTGCCTTTTGAAATCAGAGGGAGACAAACCATAAGAGACTCTAAACTAGGGAACAAACAGGGTGACTGCAGGGAGGTGGGGGGGGGTGAGGGGTAACCGGGGGATGGGCATGAGGGAGGGCACGTGATGGAACGAGCACTGGGTGTTCTGTGCAACTGATGAGTCACTGACCGGTACCTGTGAAACTAGTCATACACTATATGTTAACTGAGTTTTTTCTTAAAAAGTTTGTCCTTACCGTGAATTTGAAGACACGTGTGGATATGCCCCGTTTTCCAGCATTGCCGCTCCTTAAAGTTACAGCCCAGAGAAGCTTGTGCACACGTGTGTCAGAATACATGTACGACAGGTTACAGAACGCACAGAAGGTTCTAGTTCTTGGTCTGTGGTGCTTTCGTGGTGGTTTGCTTTATAATTTATTAATCTACTTTTAATGCACTTGTTTGTACTGGTGTTCTATTTCATGAAGGTATTTTTAAAAAATGTATGGATTTAAAAATATATATATGGGTTTGGGAGCCAGATCTGTGTCTAAACGTACTATGTGATCTTGAGCAAACTACTTAATGTCCTTGCCGGACCGTCATGAGGGAGCCGATCTAGCCTCGTGCCAAATGTGCTACGAGTGGTAGGATCGCGGCGTCTTTTCATGTACCAGGCATAGTGCTAAGCACTTTAAATGAATAATCTAACTTAATCCTTGATATATCCCTGTGGGATTGATGCTATTTATTTATTTACTTTTTAATAAAAAAAATCAAAGGCTCAGAGAGGTTTTCAGCAAACAGGCCTATTCACTTACTGGCCAGCTCATCAAAATTATTTTTTTTCCCCTAAGAGGTCTTTGCTTTTTTTCTTTTTTCTTTTTTCTTTTTTTTTTTAAAGATTTATTTTATTTTATTTTATTTGACAGACAGAGATCACAAGTAGGCAGAGAGGCAGGCAGAGAGAGAGAGAGAGAAGAGGAAGCAGAATCCCCACCAAGCAGAGAGCCCAATGTGGGCCTTGATCCCAGGACCCTGGGATCATGACCTGAGGCAAAGGCAGAGGCTTTAACCCACCGAGCCACCCAGGCGCCCTTGAGACCCCAAAATTACTTTTTTCCTCCAAACTTTCATTATAAAATTTATAATAACTCACTTGAGTTCAACAGTTTTAATAACTTTGACCAGTTTTACTTGACCTGCCTTCATTTTAAGTGTTTTGTTTTTGTTTTTGTTTTTAAAGATTTATTTATTTGACAGAAAGATCACGAGTAAGCAGGCAGGAAGAGAGAGAGGCAGAAGCAGGCTCCCTGCTAAACAGAGACTGTGCCATGGGGCTCGATCCCAGGACCCTGAGATCATGACCTGAGCTGAAGGCAGAGGCTTAAACCACTGAGCCACCCAGGCACCCCCCTGCCTTCATTTTTATCTTCAGTCAGCTTTTGAAGGCATCTTCCATGTGTTTCTTCCCTAACTCCCTGCTGCTCTGCCTGCTGCTGTATGCCGAAAGTAACTGAAGCGGTCCTCTGCCCCGGGGAAGAAGGGCAGAGAGTCAAGTTAGGCCAAGGTGTTAACTAGAAGACATAAAAGATTTAGGATCAATAACTTTGTGAAGTAGGATGGGCAGGTGACCTCTAAACAAAGCTGACTCAAGGGGAGTGATTTCCCAATTACCTGCGTAGTGAACTGACAGGTTTCCGAACCCAGGTCTGGTCCTTTCAGGTACCACTCCTCTCTGGGCATTCCTGCTTTAATCCGAAAACTGTGAGAATGCAGAATCTTACCCTAAGAGAGGAACCG
This sequence comes from Neogale vison, assembly GCF_020171115.1. Taxonomy (NCBI): domain Eukaryota; kingdom Metazoa; phylum Chordata; class Mammalia; order Carnivora; family Mustelidae; genus Neogale; species Neogale vison. Next base: position 17,115,734 of record NC_058092.1, on the reverse strand, counting down.
TTTAAAGGTGGGATTTCCCATGTCCTAACCAAGAGGACTACGGTTGACCCTTGAAAAGCATGGGGAGTTAGGGGTGCCAACCCTGGCACAGTTGAAAATCTGTAAAAATGTCTAACTTTTGACTCTCCCCAAACTTAATTACTAATACCATCCTGTTGACCAGAAGCCTTACTGAAATACATACATACGACCTTTTTACCATGAAGTAAGCTAGAGAAAAAATGTTATTAAAATCATAAGGACAGGGACGCCTGGGTGGCTCAGTTGGTTAAGCAGCTGCCTTCGGCTCAGGTCATGATCCCAGCGTCCTGGGATCGAGTCCCACATCGGGCTCCTTGCTCGGCAGGGAGCCTGCTTCTCCCTCTGCCTCTGCCTGTCTGCCTGTGCTTGCTCTCCCCCCCGCCTCTGATAAATAAATAAAATCTTTAAAAAAAAAAAATCACAAGGACAGGAAAATACATATACAGTACTTTAATTTTAAAAAATATCTTTATGGAAAAAAAGTACCTTTATGTGTGTATGTATGTAAGCTATACACCCAACACGGGGGCTCGAACTCACAACCCTGAGATAGAGTTGCATGCTCTACCGACGGAGCCAGCCAGGCAGCCCTGTACTGAATTTATCAGAAGAAATCCATACAGGAGTGAACCCGTGCAGTTCAGACCCATGTTGCTCGAGGGTCAACTACAGTCTTCTCACATGAAGGCATAAATGGAAGGTAGTTGGGTCTCCGGGCCTCTTCGCCATCCCCACCCCCAACCACTGGCTTTATTGAGATATAATTAACATATAACATTGTGTAGGTTTAAAGTATACAATGTGGTGATTTGATACGCATATATTTTGCAAAAATGGTTACCATCATAGGGTCAGCTAACCCCTCCATCACAGCACATGACTGACATTCTGTGGGCCTTCTGATAACGAGCACGTCCCGGCGAGAACTTAGTTCAAAAATACTACTAGAAGGGGGCGCCGGGGTGGATGAGTGGGTTAAAGCCTCTGCCTTCGGCTGGGGTCATGATCCCAGGGTCCTGGGATCGAGCCCTGTATCGGGCTCTCTCCTCAGTGGGGAGCCTGCTTCCTTCCCTCTCTCTCTGCCTGCTTCTCTGCCTGCTTGTGATCTCCGTCTGTCAAATAAATAAAATCTTAAAAAAAAAATACCCCTAGAGGGGCGCCTGGGTGGCTCAGTGGGTTAAGCCTCTGCCTTGGGCTCAGGTCATGATCTCAGGGTCCTGGGATCAAGCCCCGCATCGGGCTCTCTGCTCAGCAGGGAGCCTGCTTCCCCACCCCCTCTGCCTATCTGCCAACTTGTGATCTCTCTCTCTGTCAAATAAATAAATAAAATCTTTTAAAAAAAATACTACTAGGAACACAAGGGCTATAAAACGGTAGTATGGCAGCAAGTTCTTTTGTCTGCAAGTTCTGCTTTCTTTCTAGTATTCCAGAGGTTCCTTATACATTTTTGTCTGATAACGAAAAGGAGTGGAAAAATAAAGGCCTAGTAGACATTCAAAGACAGCATTGCCAGTCTATTCCAGGCTTTGGCCACCAGGTGGCACTATTGTCACAGCTACCAGTTGCTTTCTAGATGAGAGCTATTTTTCCGTGCTTGTACGGTATGCTTTGGTAGCTCACAGAAAATTCTTGTCTTCAGATTTCAAAGAGTTATGTTATTTTGTTTTCTTTTTTTTTATTTTATTTTTAAGGATTTTATTTCTTTATTTGACAGAGATCACAAGTCAGCGGAGAGGCAGGCCGAGAGAGAGAGAGAGAGAGAGAGAGAGAGAGAGAGAGGAGGAAGCAGTCTCCCTGCTGAGCAGAGAGCCAATGCAGGGCTCAATCCCAGGACCCTGGGATCATGACCTGAGCCAAAGGCAGAGGCTTTAACCCTCTGAGCCACCCAGGCACCCCTGTTATTTTGTTTTTACCTTGAGACTCACTGTTTTGAACTTTGTAAAAGAATGAGCAGGAGCCTCGAAGTTTTCCGACTATGTATTCCACTAGCCCCAAGTCTGGAATGAGAGGCACTCACATTCAAAAATCTCTCCGTTTTGGACTTCCTGGTGAAAAGATCCTTGTTTACTTCTACCCTGCCCTTTGTAAATGCTAATTTAACTAAGCAACTGTTAGGACAGCCATAGCCAATTCCAGAACATCAAGTGGCATCAGTAACTTTTTAAAAGTTTTTTGGGGTTCCTTTTGACACCAAGGTATATTTCAATAATTTTAATGGAGTTCAGTCAAAATCCTCTGCTTTAAGCAGCTTTCAGGGCTAAAGGTGAGAAAGAAAAGGAATCAACTTCGGGACAACACTAAAGATCTCTCCTGTCTCTTCTTTCATCTCCTTTTTTCCCTCTTTTCTTGTATCACCTTGTTTCTCAATGTTTCCTTTTCTTCCCTGTTCTCTCATAATGTGATAGATATGCCTACAAGTTTACTGCCAACATCGAATTATGAAAAGCTCAAGCTCTGAGAAAAGTGGAAAGAATTTACAGTGACTACCCCATTCCAACCACCTGGATTCCACAATTATTTGACTATTCCTGCCTTATACATGTCTATGCATCCTGCCATCAATTAGTTAGTCTTATTTCTGTGATCCCTTTCAAAGTAAGTTGCAGACATCCATACACAAATAATTCAGCGGTCTATCTGCCCACATAAATTTTATAGGTTTGCAATGTGCTATGTGTACTTTTAGTGAAGTTTAATGGAAGTTCCTTAAATTTGATGGAGCTTAAGGTCTTAATTTCTTGCCTTGGTTTGGCCAACCAATCATAAAGCTGCTTGCAACATAAAGAGTCTTTCTTGGCAGAGATCTCTCCTTGGAGCCTACTCAAGATGGCCAAGGACTGGTTAGTCATTCAGTGGTGACCAAGTTAGGTTCATTGTCTTTGTCAGGCCAAAGTCCTTCATAACCATCCCGACACTTAACACTCCAGAATGTGTCTTCTCCCACCTGCTGTGAGTTTTCTGGGAGAAGTTCATTTTCCTTCCCACATGGATTAGGGAACAATGGTTTTCAGAACAGAGTGTTGCTATGGGAACCTAAAGTTATTTGGAGTTGCAAAACGATAGTGAGTAATCAGCGACGCTACCTGAAACACTTTGTAATTGTCCCTGGAGAATAATAGGGTAAAATGTTTTATTCTTAGATGAGGGAACTTCTGTGCTTTTGTCCTCTGGAGAGCTCCTGGGAGACAGTGCTGAGTGAGAAAGACGGGGGTTGGGAGAAGGTGGCTTCTGGTGGCTAAGACAGATACCTCGTTGTCCCTGGGTTGTGTCCCTTAGACAAGTCATTTATGCTTACTGAGCAGCAGTGGTCTGTTCTGGAATATGGGATGTCAGTCTGAGAGCTGAAAGGGACCTGGGAGATAATCTGATGTGTGATTCACTGAAACAGACGATGCCTGTGCATTTTGGTGGGGAAAACCCTATAAATGAGAACTCAGCAATAAGGGGAAAGTCTGGACACATAATTCTGGACTTTACTGTGCCTTTCACACAACGCACACATTCGCAAGCTACACATCGGCGGTCCTTACCATTTCCTCTCTGTGCGGTCCTCAGGATAGCCTGTGACTAGCGCCCTTACACTGTGGTGTTCATTATTAACCTGCAGTCCAAAAAATGTGATGCTTGCATTTAAGAAGATAAGAATGACTTTTTTAGCAGATAATTTTGTTCCAGTGTAGTTCAAAATCTTCATGAACTTAAAGGTACCCGTAGGAGACGAAATCAGGGAGCTAACAAGGGTAAGGTCTCTAGGACCGTCGAGGCTGCTGCGAGGATTTTTGAGAGACATGGGAAGCCAGGAGAGCATTTTTGGGCAGAAATCAGAGATCCTCAGCTCACGGCAGCTGAGGCAGTGGCTTCCTTGCTGCTCCTTGAAACTGGGCAGCACGGCCGTTCTTCTGTCTGGATCGCCCCCCTCCACGGATGTCTGGAAAGCTCACTCACCTCTTTCAAGTCTCTGCTTCTCCACGATAAGCCTTTCCTCATGGTTGTTTTTAAATTGGCAGCCTGGCCGACCGTCCCCTGCACCCGCACATCTCATTCCTCATATCCTCCCCTCCTCTTGCTCCCAAACTCCCATAACACGTGATTTTAACCCATAACGCATGATTTAATAGTTTAATAGTTATGTCCACTGTTCCTTGTCTGTGTCCCTCCGCTGGGACATGAGCTCCCCAAGGGTAGGGAGCTTTGTGTCTGGTTCACCAAACGCCCAGGAAGTAAGTGTCTGGCACATAGGAGGTTCCCGTTCGTTTACTGAAAGAATGGCTTAAAGGAGTAAGTTTTGATTATGTGGGAAATTTAGCTCAATTTATTTAATGTTTTTCCCTCACAATGGCTGGATGGTGATTGAACACTCAGGACAGGGAAGAATCTCTGAATCATTTCAGAGACTCAGTTCTGTTCTTCAGAGGTGTTTGCCGCACCAAGAAGTTACACTCCTGTTCAAGCGATATCTTTAGTGCTGCGGGGGAGATGAAAGATGCAGGGCCAGCTACTTTGATTACTTACCCTTTTTTTTTTTTTTTAAGATTTTATTTATTTGACAGAGAAAGAGACAGAGATCACAGGCAAGGGGAGTGGCAGAGGGAGAGGGAGAAGCAGGCTTCCTGCTGAGCAGGGAGCCCGGACATGGGGCTTGATCCCAGGACCCCGGGATCATTACCTGAGCCCAAAGCAGACATATAATTGACCGAGCCATCCAGGCGCCCTTATTATTTATTTTTATATAATTTCTAACTTACCCAAAAGTTGCAAAAATAGTACAAGGAACTCCCTATAACATCCATCCACATTCCTCAATTGCTTCTGCCCTGTTTGCTCTACCGTTCCCTCTGTGTCTGTGTTCCTGCCACCTGAGAGTTAATTGGAGACAGGTTGTCCCTCACCCATAAATATTTCATGTGTATCTTTCAAGAGCAAAGACATTTTCTTGCTTAACCACAGCACAGTTACCGAAATCAGGAAATTGAATATTGATAGAATACTATTGTCTAACCAAAGCTCATTTTCAAATTTCGTCAACACTCCCCAAAATGCCCGTTACGGCTATCTCCGCCCCCCCCGCCCCCCCCCAGTCTTGGATCGGATCCAGGATCACACATTACCTTTAGTCATTAGTCTCCTCTAATTTGAAAATGTCCTTTAGCCTTTTTTGTGTGGCGTTTTTGAAGGGTCCAAGAGAGTTATTTCGTTTTTTGTTTGGTTGGGTTTTTCTAAGATTTTTATTTCTTAGGGAGCGAGAATGCACGGGGAGTGGAGGGGCAAAAGGATTGGGAGAGTCCTTTTTTTTTTTTTTTCCAAAGATTTTTATTTATTTATTTGACAGACAGAGATCACAAGTAGACAGAGGCAGGGAAGCAGGCTCCCCCGCTGAGCAGAGAGCCCGATGCGGGGCTCCATCCCAGGACCCTGGGATCATGACCTGAGCCGAAGGCAGCGGCTTTAACCCACGGAGCCACCCAGGCGCCCCTGGAGCGGGAGAGTCTTAAGAAGACTTCTTGGAGGGCGGGGAGCCTGACCTGGGGCTCAAGCTCGCGACCCTGAGCTCATGCAGGACCTGAGCTGAAACCAAGAGTCAGGTGCTTAACTGACGGCATCACCCGGGCGCCCCAAAGCCAGTCACCCTGTAGATTATCCCTCAATTTGGGATGGTCTTGAGGTTTCCTTACGGTTAGATTGAGGTTATTCATACATATTTAGGAGAAATACCCCAGGAGCAGGGCACCTGGGTGGCTCAGTGGGCTTCCCCCTCTCTCTCTGCCTGCCTCTCTGCCTACTTGTGATCTCTCTCTCTCTTTCAAATAAATAAATAAAATCTTAAAAAAGAAAAGAAAAGAAAAGAAATACCGCAGAAGTGATCTCATATCCTCAGTGCATCATACCAGGAAGGACATTTGTTGGTTTGTCCCAATATTGCTGATTTAGCTTTACTCATTTGGTTAAGATGGTGTCTGCAGATTTGTCCGTTGTGGAGTTACTATTTCTCCCTTTGAAATTAATAAGTAATTTGTGGGGATATCCTTTGAGACTATGCTCCTCATCAAACTTTCATCCACTGGTTTTAGCATATTCCTTTTGGGTTTATTACTTATTAATCTACTATAAGGAAGGGGCGCCTGAGTGGCTCAGTGGGTTAAGCTTCTGCCTTTGGCTCAGGTCATGATCCCAGGGTCCTGGGATCGAGCCCCTCGTCTGGCTCTCTGCTCAGCGGGGAGCCTGCTTCTCCCTCTCTCTGCCTGCCTCTGCCTACTTGTGATCTCTCTCTCTCTCTCTGTCAAATAAATAAATAAATAAAACCTTTTTAAAAAAATCTATAAGGAAAAAATTTCCCTCCTCCTCTATTAATTTAGTTAGTGTGGACTCACGGATTCTTGCTTTATCTGATGGTTTATAATCCATTACTATCATTCATTATTTTATTGCTCAAATGGTCCCAGGTTTCTGGCCAGCCCTTTGCCTTGAAAACAGTTTTACATAAACTGTAGTCCCTAGTTAAGGGTTTTTAAAGAGGAAATGGTAGTCCAGATAGAAAAGGTAGAATTTAGTTTACCAGAAGGTAGAAATAATTGCATAAGGAAATATCACCTTGGGCAATGCACAGCCACAAAAGGCCCTATATGCTGGAGTGTGTTAAAGAAACATAATGTAGCCACTCCACACTGTTCAGAGCAGCGGTAGTCTAGGGGGTGAGGATGAGTGTGTCACTATTAGAGAGAAGACAGACAAAAGTGCTGCTTGAGTGGGTGGCTTCAGCCCTGGACCCATGGGGGGTGCGGGGAGAGGGGTGAACGGAAGCTGCAGGAGGAGCTATGGCCACTCCGAAAATCAGAATGTCAGTGCTGGCGAGAATCTTAAAACCCATCCGGTTCAGCTGTCCTTAACCTCTTTGAAAGGAAGCACTCAGCCTCCTTTGAGGGTCTGATGGAAGCTGTGAACCATGAGTCTTCAAAATGCACACACAGTAACAGGTACAAATTTGAAGGGGCCAGAAATTTATCCAGGGATCTGAGTCTACTCAATTAACTTCATTTCCCCCTCCCATACCTTATAATCAAAGAAGAGTGTGGCTTTCACATTCTTAGAACAAGCAGAAGTGTGGTCTGTTTCACCATGAGGTCATCTAGATTTTATTTCACTCTGATGCTTCTCTGAAGGCTCAACAATCAGGTACCAGCCAAGAGTTTCTGTCTTCAGGTCTCCTCTTTCCACCCAGTGGGAAAGAACCGTACTAGAGCCCTTCAAACTGCTGACACTTTAAAGAACAGCCTCTTTGCCTCTTACAGGCTTCTGGTGCCCCCACTTTAACAGCTTTCACACTGTACCAGGGGGCCACGTTAGGATTTCCACAACCCTTTAGATAAGAAGGAGACAGCTTCATGAGATTGCTAATCTAAGATCTAGATGACATATTGCTGTTGAAACAGATGATCACAAACTTGACAGCCTAAAACAACATAAATGTATTATCTTACAGTTCTGGAGAGAAGTCCAAACTGGGTCTCCCTGGGCTAAAATCAAGGTGTCAGCAGGGCTGTGTTCTTCTAGAGACTCCAGGGAAGAAGAAGGCATTTCTTTGCCTTTACCAGCTTCTAGAGGCTGCCTACATTCCTTGGCTCATGGCCCCTCTCCATCTTCAAAGCCAGAAATGGCTGTCGAGTTTTTCCGATGATGCCCCCTCTCTGTTCTGACTCTTGTCTAGATCTTCCCCATTTAAGAACTCTTGGGTGGGGGCGCCTGGGTGGCTCAGTGGGTTGAGCCGCTGCCTTCGGCTCGGGTCATGATCTCAGGGTCCTGGGATCGAGGCCCGCATTGGGCTCTCTGCTCGGCGGGGAGCCTGCTTCCCTCTCTCTCTCTCTGCCTACCTGTCTACTTGTGATCTCTCTCTGTCAAATAAATAAATAAAATCTTTAAAAAAAAAAAAAAAGAACTCTTGGGTGGGGGCGCCTGGGTGGCTCAGTGGGTTAAAGCCTCTGCCTTTGGTCTCAGGGTCCTGGGATCGAGCCCCACATTGAGTTTTCTGCTTGGCAGGGAGCCTGCTTCCCCCTCTCTTTCGGCCTGCCTCTCTGCCTGTTTGTGATCTCTGTCTGACAAATAAATAAATAAAAATCTTTAAAAAAAAAAAAATCTTGGGATCCCATGAGGTCCCCCCAAGAAAACCCAGAAAGATTTTCCATCTCAAGGTCATCTGATGAGCAACCTTAACCGCCCCCCCCCATGTAACATGTTGTATTTATTCGCAGGGTCCAGGGATTAGAACATGGCCATATTGGGGGGAGAAGGTCATTCTTCTGCCTACCCCAGGGCAAGGCCTTAGGAGACTTGGTGGTGCGGTAGGAAAGGGCGCCACCTGGAGCAGGAGTCCGCACACTCCTCCCTCCAGAACAAGCCCAGCTGCCACCTGGTTTTGCAGCCCTCGCAGTGAATTTTACATTTTCGAAGGGTTGACAAGAATTAAAAGAAGGAGACTATCTTGTGATATGAAAATTACATAAAATTCACATTTAAAAAAAAAATTTATTGGGGCGCCTGGGTGGCTCAGTGGGTTGAGCCGCAGTGGGTTGATCTCGGGGTCCTGGGATCAAGTCCCGCATCGGGCTCTCTGCTCGGCAGGGAGCCTGCTTCCCTCTCTCTCTCTCTGCCTGCCTCTCGGTCTGCTTCTGATTTCTGTCAAATAAATTAAAAAAATATATATTTATTTGTCAGAGTGAGCAAGCACAGGCAGACAGAGCGGCAGGCAGAGGCAGAGGGAGAAGCAGGCTCCCCGCCAAGCAAGGAGCCTAATGTGGGACTCAATCCTAGGACGCTGGGATCATGACCTGAGCCCCAGGCAGCCGCTTAACCAACTGAGCCACCCAGGTGTCCCTAAAATTCACATTTTTATGGCGATAAATAAAAATTTTTTTGAACGTAGATAAATAAATTTTTTTTTTACCTATTGCCTGAGGCTACTTTCATACCCAAAGGACAGAACTGAATAGTCAGAACAGAGACAACATAGCCCACAACCTGGCCCTTCAGGGTCAGTTTGCTGAGTCCTGGTCTTGCACACACTCTTCCAGGGTGCCCGAATCGAGCTGTTCCTTGCTTTGAGCTATTTTACAACTCTGTAAATTGTAGAGAACTGATGGAGGAGTAAACACCGCTTGTCTGTCAATGCACAAACTCTGCCCGGCAGAGATCCTCTGACTTGACTTGCCAACGGCGGAGAAGCTGTTTTGCTTTGCTTTGCACGCTCATCAATATTTCTGATCAATAGCTATGTCTATTCTTTGGATTCCCCTTTGAACAGATTTTAATATCCTACCCGTTCCCTCATGAATAATGAGTTCAATAAAATCTTTAACGTGTGTTGTTTTATCCCCGCGTGCAGATCATGATTTTACCCATTTTTGGAAAATGCTCCTTTAACATGGGCTATTCGGGGTGGGATGCAAAGATGAAAGAGGCCCGGGCTCAGCCCCTCCCAGTTTCCAGAGATCCCATCGAAACCATTCTGCTTTGGGGTTTATCAAAGGAGTGGTGTAGCTAATACCTGCACCACGGTGTCCCAGAGAACCACGTGCAAACCAGAACACATCCAGAGAGGACCAGAAGCCTGTGAACCCAAAGGCACAACAGACGAGGCTGTGTAAGGAAGCATTTCGCACGGTAGCAAAGCAGATGGCCTCCAGAGTCCAGCAGCCTGGTGCCTGTCCTAGTTCTGTCATCCTGTGATCTTGGACAAGAGGTGTTAACGTCCCTGACCCCATTCCTTCTGGAAGGTGGGCATGATACAGGTGACTTGCAGAGCTGTTCTGAGAACCCCAGAGAGGTGATGAGCTTTTTTTTTTTTTTTTAACAGTCCACAGCTTTTATTATCTAATTCACGTATTTTATAAGGATCAACAACAAAGAATGTAACAAACTGGTCAGGGTTGTATCCAAAACAAAAAGCACCAAGAAACACTGTAGATTTGCACACGTCGCGTCGCTCTATTTACATCGAAACAGGCTCCCTAAGATCAGGCACAGCAGCTGCACTTGTCCGACGCCCCTTTGCAAATGCAGCCTTGGGCGCACTTGGCACAGCCCACCGGGCAGCAGGAGCAACAGCTCTTTTTGCAGGAACTGCATTTGCATTCTTTGCATTCTCGTTCCAGGGCTCTCTCATGGCAAACAATAAATACTGATCGATAAATGTTATCACCGTGGGGCTAACAAGCAGCTGACAAGGATGGGAAGCAGGAGTGCTGTTTTCCGACGGCACGAATCGTCAGTGGCGGCTCCTGAGTCCTCCCTACAAGGTAGGTGGTCACTCAGTCCTCACCGCGGCATCCCTAGAAACAGGCCCAGCTGCTCTAGAACATCGCTGGTTCAAGCACGGCCTCGGGGAGAAACGGACTGGCCTTATCCGAGTGCCTCCAAAGGCCCGCATGAACCCCAGCCGGTGGGAGTTCACGGAGACAAGGGGGAGGTTCTGGGAAATGCTGTGACCTCAACGCTGTTGCGCAACAATGGAAACGGATGTGAGGTCATGAGCTCCCCATCACACACTGTAATCAAGCAGGGACCGTACAAGCTCCAGAGAACCCTGAAGATGAGGTTTACATGTGCTACAAGGCTTGGAGTTTGGGCTAGCTGACCTCCAAGACCCCTTTCCATTCAAATTCTGGATCACTTTCTTTGCCACCTTGTCACTGATCCTCTCGGCCCCTGTGCCTTGTGCTATACCCTGAGCCTTCTGTACCACTCAGAAGCCTTCTATTCAGTGTGGTCTTTAGAAAGTGTCCCAATGTCATGTTCATTCTGTGGTCACAAACTGGAGCACAGGCACCCCGTGTCATGTGTCCCCAGCAGCCTTGCCTGTGATGCCCCCTTTTTTCCAAAACAGGTGGTCTCCCCTGCACCATCATGAGGGGTGGGGTTGACCCCAGCAGCGCCGCTCATGATGCGGCGACAGGCCGGGTCCATCAGTAGCCCTCCCCAGATTTTTTTTAAAGCTGGAGCTTGGGAGAGAGGTTTTCTTTCTCCCCGGGGACTAAACTAGAAGGCAAGAGCTGAGTTGCTTGTGCCCAGCATCCCGAACACGGGGAAAGAGTCGTGACGGGGTGGGATAGAATATAGCAGTAATGTCGGCGACAAAAAAGGGCAGAAATGCAAGATCCGTGCTGGCACTGGAGGCTCAGAGCCCACTTAGCCCTGCTCTTCCCACAACTGGGTCAAGGGACCCCAGCATCTCGGTTTGGAGCTCCAGCTTTGCTGGGTTACTTCTAGCCAAGAGTTCTCCTCCATGAGCTTACCCTTTGGCACGCCAACCGGATGAACAACAGGCATTAATGTATCTGACATCTAACGTGCATTACAGTTCTTTTCTCCGAAAGCGCTGTGGCTGATCTGCTGTTCTCTCCTCCACGCTTGACCTTGGGGTCAAGAGCTCAAGTCCCACGTTGGCCCTAGAGTTCACTTACAAAATAAAAAGTCAAAAAAAATTATAAAGGGGCACCTGGGTATGTCAGTCAGTTAAGCATCTGCCTTTGGCTCAGATCATGATCCCGGGGTCCTGGGATCAAGCCCCGAGTTAGGTTTCCTGCTCAGCAAAGAGTCTGCTTCTCTCTCTCTCTCTCTCTGTGTGCCACTCCCCACCACTCACGCCCTCAAACAAATAAAAATTTATTAAAGGGGCGCCTGGGTGGCTCAGTGGGTTAAAGCCTCTGCCTTCGGCTCGGGTCATGATCCCAGGGTCCTGGGATCGAGCCCCACGTTGGGCTCTCTGCTCAGCAGGGAGCCAGCTTCCTCCTCTCTCTCTGCTTGCCTCTCTGCCTACCTGTGATCTCTTCTGTCAAATAAATAAATAAAATCTTTAAAAAAATTTATTAAAAATTATAATAAAAATGAAATGGAAACTGTAAAGAATTTAAAGTCATCCGTATGGAAGCAAGTCGAGTGTCCCTCAGTGGGTGAATGGATAAGCAAAATGGGGTGTGTCCATACAGCTGTATTTTATTCAGTTAAAAGGGCAGGAAATTCTGACCCCTGTGCCACCGCGGTGGGAAGCTGGGCACACAACACTAAGTGAGATAAGCCAAGCCCGAAGAGAAATATTGTATGATTCGCCGCTATGAGGCAGAGTGGTTGGATTTGTAAAGACGGAGAGTCGAGGGCAGTTGCCGGGGGCTGGAGGGCGGGGGAGACCAGGGGATTCTTGTTTACTGGGGCAGAGTTTCAGTTTTTATAAGATGAAAAGTTATGGAGCAGGACGGTGAGGAATGTTTGCACCACATTATAAACGTACTGAATTCCTCTGAACTGTACATTCAAAAATGATTAAGATGACACATTTCATGTTAGGTGTATTTCACTACAATTTTTTTAATTGGAGGGAAAAAAAGAAGGACTGAGTTATCTGAATCATTCCCCATCTGAATCATTCCCCATCTGGGCAACTCCGAACATGCAGGTCAAGGAGGTACCACCATTGCCACTTAACCATGCCAAGAACCTCATTTCCGTCTTGACTGTGGCTTTGGCCGTGACTCAGGAACTAGGTTAATTTGCACCTGTCGACAGAAGGCAGAGAGAGGTGGATGTACCAGATCTTTCCCATGTTCTCCTTCCCTAACTCACTGCAAGCTTCCCTCGAGAGAGATGGACTGTGGCTTCCAATGTTTTTGATGTCTGTGGGCCACCTCCCCCAGAAGGACCCAGGCGCGGTGGGGGAGGGGGGAGAGCATCTGGGGGTTCCACGCCTCATTCATCCCAAGTGCAGCAAAGAGTGAATGCAAAGCTTCGTGGCGTGGTGCATGGGAGATGGTGCACAGAGGAGGGCAGCCTGAGCGAAGCGAACAGAAACGTTGTCCTCTCCCCACTCCTGGTGAGGGGAGGAGCTGGGGCAGCCACCCTTTCGGGTTTCCTAACTCGAGGGCACAGTGTAATGCAGCTGGAGGCAAGGAGGGCGAAAGGCATGGTGGGCTAGTAAGAGCAAGGCCTCGGTTCTTGTTTCCCAGCGAATGGGAAGAACACCTGGGGTGGCGGGGTAGGGGGCGGGCAGGGGGTGTTGGTGGCCTGGAGAATGCCAGTCTCTCACGAGATGAGAGAGTGGGGATCTGCAGGAGGATCCCAGCTCCACGGTGGAGGGGGGGCTTGCTTTTGGAGAAGCTGAACATCTCCCACACTAGTCCTGCGGCTGTAGCAGAAGCCCCTGCGGCCGTCTCCCCACCCGTGGAGCGGGGGCCCAGCCTCTGCTCTGTGCAGGGAAGGCCCAAAGAGGGCTGAGACCTGGAGAAGAGAGCAGGGATGGAGTTGGGGAGCACGGGAGTGTCAGTGCGGGACACCCTCTCTTGCCATTCGGGTCACATTTGTAATCCAAGAGCTGGGCGGCCCATTCCCTGCTTCCCCAACCCCCATCCCCAGGGCCAGAGACCATCTGGCCCAGGAGGACTGTGTTAACTCTTCAGGTTCCCGAACTCTGGTACAATTTCTCTCAGCTGGGACACTATCGATGCGCTGAGCAAGATAAATCCTCCTTGAGAACCCGGCTCTCACGATGGCGTGGGTGCATTTACGCCGTGGCTAGTGACTCCATGGCCTCAGAGCCCCTGGTTTGCACCAGCCCCTTCCAAAGGCCTGGGAGAGGCCCTCAAAAGGTGTCCACAGAGTAAGTATCTTGTAAAATTTGCAGAAATGAGATACTTTAACTGCGGTTAGTTCAGAATGCTTCCTGTCTCCTTTTCCTCTAACACTTTCCTCCTCAAATTTGTTTTTAATTTTTTATCCTTTTTTTCTAGAGATTTTATTTATTTATTTGACAGAGAGAGCACAAGTAGGCAGAGAGGCAGGCAGAGAGAGGCAGAAGCAGGCTCCCCGCTGAGCAGAGAGCCTGATGCAAGCGCAATCCCAGCACCCTGGGATCGTCACCTGAGCCGAAAGCAGCCACTTAACCGACTGAGCCACTCAGGCACCACTTTTTATCCTTTTCTTTTTTTAAAAGATTTATTTATTTATTTGACAGACAGAGATCACAGGTAGGCAGATAGGCAGGCAGAGAGAGAGAGAGAGAGAAGCAGGCTCCCTGCTGAGCAGAGAGCCCAATGTGGGGCTCGATCCCAGAACTCTGGGATCATGACCTGAGCTGAAGGCAGAGGCTTTAACACACTGAGCCACCCAGGTACCCCCTTTTTTTTTTAAGATTTATTTATTTATTTGACTTTTTATCCTTTTCTTAAGGCGGTCCCCTGATGGGGTTGAGGACAGGCTACCCCCAAATATAGCATTTGGACCTATTGATTATTTTCAGCTGAAGGAGTTTGGAGAGTGGCAGAGCGGAAGGTCAGAGTGACCTTCCCCCTCCTCTTCCTTCTTCTCTGAGACAAGTCATTGAACCCACCACAGGTGAGAGGTGCCCTCCCCAGACCCGGAGGAAAGGGGCACCCTGATTCCCCCAAGACAAAGGGATGCCAAGAAGAATCCTGGCATCCTGGCCCTGTGGTTCTACCAGACTCAACTCACGCTCCTGAACTTGCATTTCTGCACGACTGCCCACTCTCCACCCGCGTCTGACTGTTTTCTGCAGGTCGCGCTCTCCCTGCGAAGGCTCCCATGTCCTCTAAGACTTGTCTTAAAAAAACGTGCACGCTCTTCTGTTAATCTTTGGCAGACCTCACCAGGGACTCTAAGACAATCGAGGAAAACTTTTTCCTTCCTTCACCCACCAAATAACCCAAGCTTCAGGCTCCACAAGACTCAGCTCTGACCCTGGAGTTGGCCAACCCTAGGTTCAAGTCCTGACTCCAGTCCCGTCCTAATTCATTCAGGACTTTATCATCTCTTTGAGACTCCGTTTCATCACTTGAAAAACTCATTAATGGTGATTCCTCTTAAAATTCCTGTGAACAGGGGCGCCTGGGTGGCTCAGTTGGTTAAGCCACTGCCTTAGGCTTAGGTCATGATCCCAGGGTCCTGGGATGGAGTCCCATATCAGGCTTCCCATGCTCTGCAGGGAGCCTTCTTTTCCCTCTCCCTCTGCCTCTCCCCCTGCTTGTGATCCCTCTCTCTGTCAAATAAACAAACAAACTCTTTTAAAAAATTCCTGTAAACACTGGGAAAATACATGTGAACCTCTTAACCCCCTGCCCAGAACAACAGAACAGCCAGCAAACCGTAATTGAAAGGAGCCGGTCCTGTTCGCTCTTCCTCTTGGTGGGAACCAAATGTGGGGACCGCTTGAGGGGGAAGCACTAGCAGCTTCCCCACAGTGGGAGATGTATGACATGGAGGGGCTCAAACATTTGCTAGAAGTGCCACCAAGGAAAATGTCTTTTTCTGAAGATGATGATGGCATGTTCAAACTTGGTGTCTTGGCTCCACCCGGAGAACCACAGAGAAGAGAACCGAGAAGATCTTCATGAGTGTCTTACCTGGAAGAACATTCTTTTGATGGATCTCCTCTGTGTTCCATGGGCAGCTGACTCCTCTGCAAACCCCCATTGAGTTATTTATGTATTTTAGAGAGATCGAGGTGGGGAAGGAGCAGAGGGAGAGGGAGACAAGCAGACTCCTGCAGAGCAGGGAGCTGGATGTGGGGCTCGATCCCAGGACCCTGCAATCATGACCTGAGCCCATCATTAGTTGGATGCTCAACTGACTGAGCCGCCCAGGTGCCCCTGGCGGACCCCCATTTAAATAGAGGCAGCAGTAGGGGCTTCAGAGGTATTGGTATTAATTCCACTTCTGAAACCAGATGGCGGGTTCAGGGATTTCAATATGATTCTTCAAATAGTAAGAGATAGGGGCATTCAGCTGGCTCAGTGGATAGAGGCAGTGACTCTTGATCTCAGAGTTGTGAGTTTGAGCCCCATGTAGGGTGTGGGAATGACTTAAAATCTTTTAAAAAGAATAAACTGCCTGGGTGGCTCAGTGGGTTGAGCCGCTGCCTTCGGCTCGGGTCGTGATC
The DNA here is from genome assembly GCF_020171115.1 of Neogale vison. Taxonomy (NCBI): domain Eukaryota; kingdom Metazoa; phylum Chordata; class Mammalia; order Carnivora; family Mustelidae; genus Neogale; species Neogale vison. Next base: position 17,099,782 of record NC_058092.1, on the reverse strand, counting down.
TCAGGGTCCTGGGATCGAGTCCCACATCGGGCTCTCTGCTCGGCGGGGAGCCTGCTTCCTCCTCTCTCTCTCTGCCTGCCTCTCTGCCTACTTGTAATCTCTCTCTGTCAAATAAATAAATAAAATCTTTTAAAAAAAGTGTTTAAAAAGAATAAACAGTAAGATATATTATATACACTTCCTTTGTATGTATGGTATATTTTGCTCCTTTTTAAGCTTGAAAAACAAATATGCAGGGGTGCCTGGGTGGCTCAGTCAGTAAAGTGCCCACTCCTGACTTCGGCTCAGGAAATGATCTCAGGGTCCTGGGATCAAGTTGCTGAGACTCGTGTTGGTGTTGGTGCTCCCTGCTCAGTGGGGAGTCTGCTGGAGGATTCTCTGCCTCTGCTCCCCCCTCCCCCGACTTACACTCAACCTCTCTCCCTCTCTAAAATACATAAGTGAATCTTTAAAAAAAAAAAAAATATATATATATATATATATATAGTTCTCCCTTGTCTCTGGCTTTGGTTCACCATAATCTCCTGGGCCTCAGTTTCCACTATGTAAAATGGACCTCTCTAGGGTCCTCCTGGATTTAACAGTGTCTAAAAGCCTATGAAAGTCTTCACCAAACTGGAAAGAACATTAAGAACTTGAATCTGACAGCCCGTCTGAATGCCTCTCCACTTAGCCGCAAAATGTATTTCTGTCTTGACATCTAAAACGGAGGCTTCATCGCTGATAAGCGGCTGACAGCCGGCAACTGTTTGGGAGGCTCGGGAGAAGTGCGTCTGGAACCGGTGCCCGGCGCTGCTCTCGGGGAGTGAGGTGAGGCACCTACAGGTGGTAGGAGAAAACAGCAGCCTGGTCCTCCCCTGCCCCTCAGCAAGACGCAAAAGCAGAGACAAGATGTGCCATTTAGCTATGTTATTTTTTAAAGATTTTCTTTATTTGACCGAGAGAGAGATAATAGAGAGAGAGAACACGAGCAGGGGGAGTGGGAGAGGGACAAGCAGGCTTCCCGCTGAGCAGGGAGCCCAGTGAGGAGCTCGATCCCAGGACCGTGGGATCAGGACCTGAGCTGAAGTCAGATACTTAACGGACTGAGCCACCCAGGCACCCCCATTTATTTATTTTGAAGATTTCTACTTATTTATTTGAGAGAGAGCCCACACAGGGGGAGGAAGGGCAGAGGGAGAGGCAAAGGCAGGGAGCCCGACGCAGGACTTGATCCGAGGACCCCAGGATCACAACAAAGGCAGACGCTTCACCGACTGAGCCAGCCAGACGCCCCACCATGTCCATTTATAGGACACTTGGCGCCCCCGCAGCATGGCTCTGACTGCTTTTGTGCCGCGCTCCGACAACCCCATGGTGATCCCCAATGATGAATATCATTCACTGAGAACTTCATGTGCGTCAGGACTGACCCTAAGCATTTGATGTAAAATACCTCTTTCAATCCTCACGACTCTATGCACGAGGCACTCTGTTATCCCCATCTCACAGATGGACAAACGGAGGCACAGCTGCCAGGCTCTTCCAGTTCAGGCACGGTGCAGCTGAGATTCGAACCTCCTCATCGCCCATGCTCCGCACTCCTGGACCCCTGTCTTTCTGGAGGAAGTGCTATTATTATTTTCACTTTATGGAAGATGAAACCGAGGCTCACCGAGGCGAGGTGACTCGCTTGTGTGCCCGCAGGCAGGTCACGGCCCCTCTCTGGGCCAAGTGCCATCTATAAATGAGAGGTTGACTGCTGTCTCAGGTTGTGGCTGGGACGTGTCCAGGGACATGGCTGAGGAGGTGAGGGTCTGGCACAGAGCAGGAGAGGAAGCTTCCCATGACCCAGCTGCTTCTGACACCGCAGGAGGACAGGGGACCTCCAGGGTGAAGAACGTCCCCTTGCCTCAATCAGGGAAGCCCCTGATCCCAGTCCATCCCTTCCTGGAGGAGAAAGACCAGGAAAAGGGATGACAGGTTCATGTCCTGTGACTGCTGTCATACAGAGTGCCACTGACCTGATGGGGTGCCACAGCTGAGCTCAGCCTCTCACAGTTCCTGGGGCCAGAAGGTGCCAGCAGGGCAGTGGACCCTCAGGAGGCGCAGGGCAGAAGGCTCCCAAGCTCCAGCTTCCGGCGGCCGTGGCCATTGCCCTGCTGGTGGCTGTTCTCTGCTCCATTTCACATCTACGTGTCTGCCTAGTCTCTGTCTGCCTTTCTTCTTATGTTTTTACAGCTGATTTGTGACTTGGTTGGTTTTTTGTTTCTTCGTTTTTTAAAGTAGGCTTTATGCCCCACATGGGGCTCAAACTCACGACCGTGAGATCACCACCCACACGCTCTACAGACTGAGCCAGCTAGGAGCCTCTTATGACTTTATTGTTAATTCCATTGCTGTATTTTTGGCTTATGGATCTTTTCCCCCCAATTTTTTAATTGTGGAAAAATACGCGTAACATAAACTTTAACCACGTGTAAGTGTGCAGTTCAGTGATACGAACGGGACTCGTGGTGTGCGGCCAACCCCACCGGCCATCTCTATTAACCCCTTGTCTTCTACAGCTGAAACTGTACGTGTTACATAATAACTCCCGTTCACCCCTGGCAACCCCATTCTGCTTTCCGTCTCTCTGATGCTGATGGCTCAAGTCCCTCACAGAAGGGGAACCAGTTGGGGCACCTGGGTGGCTCAGTGGGTTGAAGCCTCTGCCTTCGGCTCAGGTCATGATCTCAGGGTCCTGGGATGGAGCCCCACACCACGCTCTCTGCTCTGCAGGGAGCCTGCTTCCCTTCCTCTCTCTCTGCCTGCCTCTGCCTACTTGCGATCTCTCTCTCTATGTCAAATAAATAAATAAAATCTTAAAAAAAAAAAAAAAGGCGGGGGGGAACTAGTCAAACGGTGCTCATCTTTCAGTGGCTGGCTTATTTCACTTAGCATAACGTCTTCCAGTTTCTTCCACGTTGTAACAGGTGTCAGAATTTCTTAACGTTTTAAGGCTGAGTAACATTCCGCTGTATGTATACACCACATCTGCTTATCCGTTCCTCCATCTGTGGACGGCTGGGGTTGCTTCCGTGTTTTCATTACCGGATGTTACACCGCGATTCTGCCTCTGTCTCTTAGAACGTCACTTGTGATTTCTTTTAGGGCCCCGGGGTTAATCCAGGATCATCGCATCAACCTCCAAATCCTAAACTGAATTACATCTGCAAATACCCTTTTTCAGAGCAAGGTTACCTGCAGAGGTTCTGGGGATTAGGATAGGGACATGCCTCTGGGAGTACTTTGCAGCCTGCCACAGGGTAAGACAAAAGAGAAAAGGGGAGTCGATGAAGGGTGGGGGGTGTGGTGTCAGGGGTGCGGATTGCAGGGCCCTCATCCACGAATGCCTAATAACTCTGCTCTACCACCTTGTCTGCTTCCGTGGTGAGTCTGTGCAAATCTCATGATGCTCCCAGTGAAGTGTCCGCATTTTGTCCTTCCAAGGTCCACAGCACGTGGCAGAAATGCCACAGTTCCCTCGGGTTGGGCTTGCTGCCGCTGAGCAACCTGATGGACCGGGTGGCGTGTATATAGGGCCTGGGACCTGGGTTCTAGGCCTGCCTGTGTTCCTGGCTTTCTGCAGGACCTTGAACGTGATACCGGTCTTCTCTGAGCTTCACTCTCCCTACATGCTGTTCCCTCTCCTTGGATCTCTTTTCTACCCTCTCACCTCTCAAATCTCAGCTCACATCTCTCTTCCCAAAAGCCTTTTCCTGGCTCTCAGGGTGAGGCTAGCGGCCTCTTCCATGTCCTTGAAATGGACCGTTTCCTTGTCTGTCGTCCGCGCAAACACACCAGACTGTGGCCTCTCCGAGGACAGCCATGTGGCCAGCATGGTGGTGTCCAGTCCAGGTTCTGCCGTTTGCTATCCCCACGGCCTTTGGCAAGTTACTGATCATTACTTGCATGCCTCAGTTTCATTATCCATAAAATGCAGTAATAATAACATCGCCACCTAGCGTGACTGTGACGATTAACTGAACTATTTTATCCATAATGTGCTGAGAACAGCCCCGGATGTAAGGCAAGCGCACGTTTGGTACCAATGATGATCAGTATCCTTTGCTCCTTGGGGTCAGGCACACAGTGGGTACTTCTGGAAATGTCGATCAGAACCAGGTGATTCTCACATTCTTCCCGGTTCTCCATATTTTCCGTTTTGTGTCAATGACCATTTGGAGCAGGAGAAGCCAGGCAGGAGCCACAGCGACAGAGAGTGATTGGAGCGTGTCCACACTCGGGGTCTGGCAGGGAGCACCGCCGAGCACATCATCTGGGATTCCAGGTCTGCCCAGAAAGGATTCTGCTTCCTCTGTTTCTCGTTTCAGACTCAGCCACCCCTTTGGATGCCCTCTGAAGAGCCACAGTCTGAAAGCTGTTATGAGCCTGGGCAGGACTGAGGCTGTCCGCTCGGTTTCCTGGGGAGGCCACAGTGGTGAGTAATATGGGAGGAGGGAGGCTGGGCCAAAGGGGCCTGCAGCCCTGCAGGGTGGCCTCGGGTCTGCTGCCATGGAACAGTTCCCTGCCTTCTCACATCCCCGCCCGCCTCCCCCCTACACACACATTTGCCACAGGCTGAAGTTCTTTTTTTCTTTCTGCTCAAATGACCAATCTTGGAAATTATATCAGTGGATGGAGAGCCAGAAACACACATGACTTGAATGACCCTAAGAAGGTTTCTGTTATTTTGGGCGCCTGGGTGGCTCAGTGGGTTAAAGCCTCTGCCTTCAGCTCAGGTCATGATCTCAGGGTCCTGGGATCGAGCCCCCGTGTCAGGCTCTCGGCTCAGCAGGGAGCCTGTTTCCTTCTCTCTCTCTCTCTCTGCCTGCCTCTGCCTACTTGTGATCTCTCTGTCAAATAAATAAATAAATAAAATCTTTAAAAAAGAAAAGATTGATACATTCAAGGGCATTTTAAAAAAAGAAGGTTTTTGTTATTTTATTTATCTTTATATACTCTTCTTTTTTCCAAAAATAGATTTGAAGTGCCATGAGTTTGTTCAGAGGGACCTAGTCTAAGCGGGCACTTGGCAAATCTGTGTTTCCATCTTCCTGCCCCCAGCACATATATGTCCCTGCCCTAGACCCCTAGATTGTGCCCTTCTCAGCTGTAGGTCATCTCAGCCCTGCTGAGGTTTGACCGGTCATGACCTTTCTCAGAGGGGTTTACATTTGAAAAGCAAGTGCAAGGAAGCCCAGGCACCCTAGTTCTTACATGCTGTGGTTCCCTGGAGCCCAGTGTTCTGGAAGATGGTCCCAGATAACCTTTCACACATTCAGTCAGCAAATATTCACTAGTGCCACGGTCAGGGATACAGAGGAGGAAATGAGAGTCATGCCTTTAAGACCTAACCAGTTTTGGGGAGACAGGCAAATTACAAATAACATCAGTGCAGCATTGGAAATGAGAACAAAATAACATAGGAAGCCAATAATAGGAGCTGCCATTTACTGAGCACTTATTATGGTCAGGAGTTCTGCTGTGTGCTTTATTATACATTAATTAGCACCTCAAAACCTCACCAGGACCCTGTGAGCTCCCCTTTTACAGATGAGCAAATTGAGGCTCAGAGAGGTGAAGCCAGGTTCCATAGCTCTGAGCCAGACCTGTCAGACTGAAATCTGCCTGAGAAATCAAGGAGGCTTCACAGAAGAGGCAGCTTCTACATTGAGACTTGGAGGGTGAGTCACGAGATGGCCAGGGGGAAAGGCTGCGGGGGTAGGGGAAAAAGATGGCCTTTCAGTTGGTAGGAACCAACTAAAGCTCAGCACTTTTAAGGAATGGGGGGGGTAGTGACTGCTCCTTCCTCCCTCCCAAAGCCCACGCCCTGGGATTCCCTAGCCCCGGTAAGGAATCTACCTGGGATATCCAAACCAACCAGGAAGCCTGTGTCTTCTCAAGAGTAATGCTATTCTCTCTGGCTGGAAGCATTTCTGGGAGACTGACAAGAGCACATGCCTGGGAAATAAACCCACCTGGGTTCAGATCCCAACTTTGTCATGTCCTAGCTGTGTGGGCAAATTGCTTTCCCTTCCTGAGCCTCAGTTTCCCCATCTATCATAGCGGGATAACACCATGTGCTAAGCTTGTTCTAATGATTAATTGAGAGGATGTGGCCAAATCTCCTGGCGGTGGGCATGGTACAGTACGTGGCAGCTGTTATTCTTATTAGGAAGTACGTGTATGAAAGCTTCAATTCCAACTGGTTAATTTGGGGGCCGAAACATTTTCCATGGGAGCAGATGCCCGATGGTGCTAATGACAATCTGTGGGCAAAAATCTCTGCAGGATGTAACGAGGATGAAATTGAAGGAGGAGATTCATGTATGCAGAGCCCTTAGTCTGATGTCTGGCACGTAGGGGGTGATGCTCCAAACACGAGAGCTCTCCCTGATATTTATAATTCAACAAGCTTCCTTGTGCAGACTTAAAACGGCTTTAGTGCAATGTACATAACCATGATTTACTGAGGATTTTTTCAGGAGTCATCTCATGCTCTCTATCCAGGGACCTCTACCTGGTATAATCATTTTATCTCTCTTCACAAACCGTGTTCTGTGTCCTTTACAGAACAAGTTACTTTTCTGGCAAGCCTGAATTTGTAACTGGAAAAGGGATACAATTGCTTTGGAACCAGAGAGCCCATGTGTGAGGTTGTCATGGAAACGGTTTAATGTAAGTTCTCTTTTACGGTATGCCCAGCTAAGTAATTGATCAGGAGGGAAGGGGAGACTCTAGAAGCCGTTTCCCCCCAAAAAAGAAGAGTTGAAATAACTAAAGAAAGGCTAACAGAATGAAGAGAAGTCTTTTTCTGCTCAGGGAAAAAAAAAAAGTTAGAAGGGTCATACCACTGGAGAGGACAGGGACTGCATAGCTTGGAGCTTTCTCTTCTCGATTTTTTTCTTCTGTGCATGGATTGAGATGGTGGGAGTGAGGGTGGGGTGGGGTTGGAAAAAAGAGTGAAGGGAAAATAGTAAAGGTAATTAGCACTCCCGACTAAAAGTAGGGGGTGTTTATGGCAGTAAGGACACCACTGGCCAGTAGGAAAAAAACACATGTCAGGACTACTTAGTAGGGTGTTTGAAAGTCCAACAGAAGTATGTAGATGTACACCCCAGGAAGTTTTAGATGGTTAAGAAATGAAGAGTGAGTTGAAGATATTTCTCTTGTAGCCAGAGCCCTAAGCCAAGGTTAAATCTTTTGGTAATAGATAACAGTGAAGGATTAGTGATACATGGCTACTTGTGTTAAACTAATTCTTCCTCTAATTGCATGTATTTTAAGATATTATTATATAGAACATTAACATTTTACTAGTGTTTCATTGGTCTTTTTAAAAAATTGCTTCTCAGGGGCGCCTGGGTGTCTCAGTGGGTTAAGCCTCTGCCTTTGACTCAGGTCATGATCCCAGGGTCTGGGAACGAGCCCCGCATCGGGATCTCTGCTCAGCAGGGAGCCTGCTTTTCTTCCTCTCTCTCTCTGCCTACTTGTGGTCTCTGTCTGTCAAATAAATAAAATCTTTAAAAAAAATTGCTTCTCAGAAAAATAAAATAAAATATTTTTTAAAATTGCTTCTCGGGGTACCTGGTTGGCTCAGTGGGTTAAAGCCTCTGCCTTCAGCTCAGGTCATGATCCCAGGGTCCTGGGATCGAGCCCTACATCAGGCTTTCTGCTCAGCAGAGAGCCTGCTTCCTCCTCTCTCTCTCTGCCTGCCTCTCTGCCTACTTGTGATTTGTCTGTCAAATAAATAAATAAATAAATCTATTTTTAAAAAATTGCTTCTCAGGGTACCTGGTTGGCTCAGATGGTGGAGCATGGGACTCTTGGTCTCAGGGTTGTGAGTTCAAGCCCCACATTGGATATGGAGATTACTTAAAAATAAATCTTAAAAAAAAAAAGTAAAAAGCAAGGCTTCTCTATTCACTGACCATACCTTCTGTCAAACTTTCAAATTATCTGTCAGTTGACAGAGAGCGACCGAGTGTCTAATGGGCACTAGGCCCCATGCTCGGCCAATGGGTAGCTAGAGATAATCAAAGAAAACAGGATTTCTTCCCTCATGGGTTTTATAGCCTAGTGAGGGAGGCAAATATTCAGTGAAAACACACAATGAAGTGCTAAAAAGGACAAGTTCAGCCATGTGCAACTCTGTGTGAGCAGAATAAGAGAAGTACAAAATAATAAAATAATAAATAAAATAATAAAAATAATGAAGTACTAAAATATCACTCATTCAGAACATGAATCCCAAAACTCCAAGGCATGAACATCAAGAATTAGAACTCAGGGGGTGGGGGCAGGCACCTGTGTGACTCAGTTGGTTAAGTGACCTTTATTTTGGCTCAGGGCAGAATCTCGGGGTCCTAGAAGAGAGCCCCGTCTTGGGCTCTGCAGACAGTGGGGAATCTGCTTGAGATTTTTTCCCTCTCCCTCTGCCTCTCCCCAACCCACCCACCGCCCCATCCCCTCCTCATATGCACATGTGCACACATGCTTTCTCTCTCAAATACACAAAAAAATCTTAAAAAAAACAATCAGAATCCTGGCGCGCCTGGCTGGTTCAGTCAGTAGATCATATGACTCTTGATCTCAGGGTCGTGAGTCTGAGCTCCACACTGGTCTTAGAGATGACTTAGGGAAGTAAAAGAATTTTTTTTTTTTAAGATCTATTTATTCATTTGGGAGAGAGTGTTCATGTGCGGAGGGGCAAAGGGAAAGGGAGGGAAGTAGGTTCTTTTAAGCACAGATCCCAACTCGGGGCTCAACCCCATGACCCCAAGATCATGACCTGAGCCAAAACCAAGAGTAGGAAGCCCAACTGACTGAGCCACCCAGGCACCCCAAAATTTAAAATATATATATTTAAAAAAAATAATTATAATCCTACTCACATTTCTGAATTCAGCAAATTTAATTTTTTTTTATTTTTTTATTTTTTTTAGTATCCTTCACAGACAAGGTATCCAACAATTGTGATCTTTGCCCACAACAAGCTCGCACTGTAAGTGAGGGGACAGATATGTGGTAATGACCTATCCGGTTCTGTTCTTAGCTGACAGTTCTTGAGCCATTATTATGGGCCTGGCATGATGCTAAGCACTGACATACATTATCTCAGTTAAACTTCACAATAACCCCATTATATTGGTGTAGCATTATCCCCATTTTTCATATGGAGAAACTGAGTCACGGGTTGCTGAAACACCTTATTCAAGGTCACACAACTTGTAAATGGTAGAGTGGGGATCTGAACCCGGGCAGTGAAGTTCTAGAGCCTAGTTACCAGCCCACGGTCAGCTGCCAATCAGGATGTGGGGGCTTCTATGTGAACCTACTTTAATTCCTTTTTTTTTTTTTTAAGATTATATTTATTTGACATAGAGTGTCCGCACTTCTTGAGCAGCAGGCAGAGGGAGAAGCAGACTCCGCACTGAGCAGGGAGCCCCTCATGGGGCTCGATCCCAAGATCCCAGGATCACAACCAGAGAAACAGGCAGATGCTTAACTGACTGAGGCACCCGGGTGCCCCTGTTCGAACCTACTTTAGACACGGATATTGGTCAGGAATTTGGAAACGTCATACTAGGAAGGGTTGGGAATGGCCAGAATCTGGAGCAAAAATTCCCAGAACTCAGAAGGGCTCTGGCATAAGAAGAGAATCCTTCGCAGTGTTGGGTGCCTCTAGCCCGTCTGCTCTTGCTCAGCGGCACCATCGGGCCTGCTCCGGAAGGTATTTACGCGGCCTAAAGTGCTGGAGGGGAAAAGGCTCCCGGGGTCGCACGGTCAGCTGGGCAGGGGCCAGTTTCCATGTTTGCAGCAATGGAGCAGCCACCACACCCCCGTGGCCGCTGGAAGTGGGCCTGGAGACAGGAGAGAAACATAAGAGGCTCTGGGAAGGAGGGCACGGAGGTGACAAACCCGGGTTGGGACCCTTGAGAGTCCCGTTCGCCAGTGACCACTGTCCTCCCCTGGGCCTTCTTCCAGAGGTTCCCACTGTTTCCATAGAATGATGTTTCCAAGTTCCTGACCAACGGCCTACGGTGAGGAGATAGAGTCAAGATGTATGACCTCGTTGAAGGTCACACGGCCAAGATGTGAGGGGCCTGACCGCAAATCCTGTCTCGCCACCCCCCTCCCCACCCGGCTGTCCCTGCCCTTCCGGGCCTCAAAGGCCCCCACACTGAGCCGGCGCCCAGGGAGCAGAGGCCAGAACAAGGCACCGTCCCCTCCCAGCCCATCCTACCACTGAGCCCTCAGCCAAGTGGGTCTGTGACTGATGGAGGCAACTATTTCTCTGAAAAATAATTAAAGCCAACTGGGCACTTGCGGCCTCAGCTGCTGGGGTGACAAGTGCTGCCTTGGTTATTTCTGAAATAATTAATGACTGTGCTTGTCTAATCTCACTTGAGGTGTGAGGAGAAGGAGCAAGCCGGGGGTGCGGGTGCTGCCTCTGCCCCATGAGGGACTGGGAGGGTTATTTTTATAAACTGAGCCTGGGAGCCTTTGTGGAGACAGCCCCTCCCTTCCACCTGTGCGGGCTACAAGATGGCGGACAGGCTGCCTGCGGGTCTGGCTGAACCCGCCTGGGGTGTTATGCCCTCCCAAGAGATGGTTCTAGACACTCTTTCCCTTGTGCTCAGGCCCACAGATTCCCCCACAAAAGCACCTGTGCACTGTCCCTGATCAGCCACACCCATGAGGTCACACCATTGGTCATAGTACAATTAGTGTATCCCATTCTACAGTCTCACCCCCTTGCCACAACCCCACAGCGTCACCCTCCTTGCTGTAACCCCACAGCGTCACTCCCCCTTCCCTGCTATAATCCCACTGTGCCTAAGGCCAGCGACTTGGCTGTCACATCTACCACATGCCAGGCCAATAGCATCGTTTCCTCTCACAGCATCTTCCTGGAGTGAAGCTTTATCACCCTCATTCCCATTTTGCAGATGGGGACACTGAGGCTTAGAGAGTCACCTGCCCAGAATCCCATAGGTAGTGTGTGGCAGGAGTGAACTTGAAGACTGGAACTGTTGGACCCCGGAGCTCTGACCCAGTAAGTTAATCTCAGAGAGCTCGCAGGTCGGTGGAAACCAGGCCACCCAGAAATCCCACTGGGATGAACCATTTGAGATTCAGCCCTGCCCTTCACACTATGAGAGCAGAGTGTCAGAGGGATGTCACTGGAGAAGAAAGTCACCGATGAACTCCTCCAGAGTTCATGAAGATGGGACTCTCAGGAAGACGGAGCAGCTTTCCAGGGGCCACACTCGTGCACAGCCCTAGGCAGCTGGAACGGCCTCTGTGCAGCTCAGAGCCTGGCACAGGTCCCAGAAGCCTCTGCTCCTCACCCTGCTTGTGTCTCACATAAATACATGTGAGTGTATGTGTGCATAGTATTAGTGACCTCTCTTTCCTTCCCTTTTTCCCTCCCTTCTTCCCTTCCTCCTTCCCTCCCTCCCTCCCTTCCATTCTTCTTCCTTTTCTACAAAAAAAAAAAAAAATCATTCTTTATTCTTCTGGAACATATTTTTTTCATTCAACAATATATTGTGGACACCTCTCCAATATATTTGGAACTGCATATCCTTTCAAATTAATCTAAAATGTTAATAAGTAATGCCTTCGCATGGGTCAAAATTCCAAAGATACACGAGAGCATTCAAAGCTGGGTTTCCCTCCCACTTCTCTCCTCCAGGCACCCGGTCGGGTCTCCAGAAGCAGCTAGCGTTGCCTTTCTCATGGACCCCCTGGAGCTATATGAAGCATGGGTAAGAAAATACTTACTGTCCCTCCCGTTTTCCGTAACAACATATTATCGTATGTACAAAACATACAGTATATCCTGTTCTGCTTCTTTCCTCTTTTACTTAATACCATGTCTAGAGTTCATTCCTACCCATATGCAACACTTTCTTTCTTTGTAGTGGTTAATAACAGCCTATAGTTAATAACATCCTATGGGATGTGGACTAATATAGTCAGCCCTTCTCTCATTGATGGACCTTTAGGTTGCTTCTAGTTTTTTGGTTCTTTTGTTATAAAAAGAGTGTTTCCACGAATCTTCTGTATACCCATTTCCTTGGGTCTCCAATTACTGGGTCAAAAGATGGGTATACTTTAAATTTCATTTTTTTGGGAAAATTTTATTTATTTATTTATTTGAGAGACAGAGGGAGAGGGCACAGAGGGAGAAGGAGAAGGAGGCTCCCCGATGAGCAGGGAGCCCCATGTGAGGCTCGATCCCACGACCTGAGCCAAAGGCAGACGCTCAACAGATCAGGGGCACCCAGGCGCCCCTGTACTTTAAATTGTAATAAATAGCACCAGATTAAATTTCCAAAGGTTGTAGCAATTTGTGGGTTCACACTTATTTTTATTTATTTATTATCTTATTAGTTGCTAACATTGTTGGCAATCTGATGAGAGAAAATAGCACTTCTAGTTCTGAATGTGCATTTCCCTGACTTCTCTGCGAGGCTGAGTATATTTTCTCAAGCACTCTGGCCATTTGCATCACCTTCTATGACTTGTCTGTGCCCTGAGCCTGTTTTTCCAGTGAGTTCTTTGTCCTCCTCCTCACTACTTCTTGGGTATCCTTCCTTTGTTTTATGTAGAAATATTTTCCCCTAATTTGTTATTTTGACTTTGTGTATAGTGTCATGCACCATGGAGAACAGTTTATTTTTTGTGTAGTCAAATCTGCCAAGCATGATCATATTTTAAGGAAAAGAAAGTTATTTTTATCTTAAAAGATAAACATTTTAAATTTGGACAGTATAATTTCAGCGTGAATGCTGATTTCGCTTGCCTGCCAGATGCTTTACTATTCTAGGTATTGTGAAAGAGAAAATAGCAGAGGTCAATTGATACATGAAATCTTCTGATACTGTTTTGTTTCAAATGATCCCCCACCTCCCAGTGCTGGTGTTGTGCTGGTGCTGGTGGTCCTGGTTCTGGTGGGAAGTTCACCTGTTCTGGGTTAGGGCTATGCTCTCTTCTTAGTTATGCTATACTCTACATTATCTCGTGTGATCCTTATGACAGCTTTTGGAAGTCAGCTTTTTTTCCCCTTTTTTTATTGAAATATAATTCACAGGTCATAAAATTTACTTTTTTTAAGTGCCCAACTCAGTGCTTTTTTTATTTGTATTTTTATTTTTTTTAAAGATTTTGTTTATTTATTTGACAGACAGAGATTACAAGTAGGCAAGAGAGGCAGGCGGTGAGAGAGAGGAGAAAGCAGGCTCTCAGAGAGCCTGATGTGGGGCTCGATCCCAGGACCCAGGGATCATGACCTGAGCCGAAAACAGAGGCTTTAATCCACTGAGCCACCCAGGTGCCCCAGTCAGTGCTTTTTTTAAAAAAATGATTTTATTTATTTATTTGGTAGAGAGAGAGAGACAGCGACAAAGGGACAGGGAGAAGCAGGGTTCCCGCCCAGCAGGGAGCCCGATGCGGGACTCCATCCCAAGACCCTGGGATCATGACCTGAGCTGAAGACAGAGGCTTTAACCCACTGAACCACCCAGGCGCCCCAATAGCTTTTTTTTTAAAGAGAGGGAAGTGGAAGGGAGGGACAGAGGCAGAGGGAGAGAGAAAATGTCAAGCAGACTCCCTGCTGAGCATGGAACCCAATGCAGGGCTCAATCTCACCAGCCTGAGATCATGACCTGGACCGAAATCTAGAGTCAGATGCTTAACTGACTGAGACACCCAGGCGCCTCTAAATCCAGATTTTTTTTTTTTAAGATTTTATTTATTCGTTTGACAGAGAGAGATCACAAGTAGGCAGAAAGGCAGGCAGAGAGAGAGAGGAGGAAGCAGGCTCCCTGCTGAGCAGAAAGCCCGATGCAGGGCTTGATCCCAGGACCCTGAGATCGTAACCAGAGCCAAAGGCAGAGGCTTAACCCACTGAGCCACCCAGGCGCCCCCAGAATATTTTTAACCCCAAAAAGCAACCTTCTGGTAGATACTGTTCTCATCCCCGTTTTACAGACGAAGGAACAGACTCAGGGAGGTGATGTAATCAGGTCTGGATTTGAACTCAGCCCTATCACCAGTGCTGGCCTCCTCTGGACTGAGATCCATGATGCTAGACCAGGGATTGGCAAACTTTTTCTGTTAAGAGCCAGATAGTAAATATTTTAGAGTTTGTGAGTCACTCAACGGGTAAGCGTTTTTGAATTGAATTTAGAGCAAAAATAACTCCATATGAGGAAGTGTTTCTAAATGTCTGGTTGTAGGTGAAGGTTTTGCGGAGGTATTCACATAGAGGGCAGACAAGTAGAAACAGTTTCATTTTGTTTTAATTGTGGGGGGGGGGGTGGCTGGGTGGCTCAGTCTGTTAAGCATTTGCCTTCAGCTCAGGTCATGATCCCAGGGGCCTGGGATCTGACTCATTGCCCAGCAGGAAGTCTGCTTCTCCTTCTGCCTGCTGCTTCCCCTGCTTGTGCTCTCTCTCTCTCTCTGTCTGTCAAATAAACAAATAAAATCTTTTAAGGATTTTTTATTTATTTGACAGAGAGAGAGAGATAACACAGAGGGAAAATGAGAGGGAGAAGTGGACTCCCACTAAGCAGAGAGCCCCATGCGGGGCTCAATGCCAAGACACCGAGGCAGATGTTTAATCAACTGAGCCACCCAGGCAGCCTAGAAACAGTTTTAAAGAGTCAGATCCAGGAAAGACCTAGTGGAGTCAGATTCCAGTTCAAAGTCAGGAGCAGCGAATGTCTGAGACCCCTCCCATCCCAGCAGCTCTAGTGCTGAGGCATGTGGTAGCTCTTCACAGGGTGTGTTACAAGGTTTAAAGTATTCTGTGCCACCCTGGCATCTTTGAGCTCACAGGGCCTCAGAGGCCTGCTCCCTTGCTCCAGATATGCCCCTCACCCAGCAGGAAAGGCTCCCCAGCCTGCTAGTTCCCCCATCAGCAGGGCCAGCTGCTGTCCTCAGTGTCCCCCACTGTCCTCAGCCTAATTGATTTCAACTCCCTGCCAGCCTGAGAAATTATTCAAACAAACCAATCACATCCTCCTGAGGAAACCAGGGGTCACCCCACCCTCGGGTTTACTACAAAGCCCACCTTCCACCACCCCTGCCCGTTCGGTCTGTTCCTGAGTGCAAGCCCTGGGTGGCCCTGGGTGGCCCTGGATGGCAGGCTATGTCTTCATCTAGGGCTCTGGGAGTATGTTTGATTAATAACTTCCTGTTTGAGTTCATCTGTCTGGTGTCAGGGTCATGGGCTCAGCCGTCTCATACTAGTTAGGGTGGGGACACTCCTTCACCGAGCAGGTGAATGGAGGCAATCAAAACAGAGATCAGCTGCTGCCCCCTCCCAGCATCCATGTCAGTGACCTGATTTTCCCTTGGGGCAAGGGAAAAATCCTCCTCCCCAAGCCTTGTGGTTCAGGTAAGACTGGCTGCAGCTATAACTCAAGCCTATTTCATGCATTTTGCCTCAGTAACTGGTTCAGAGACAAATACATGACCTAGTTTGATCCACAGAGGGCTACTTTCAGGATTTTTTTCTGAAACTATTGAGAAAGAGGCACTTGTTTTTTTCTGCTGAGGTAGCTAAGCAGGTGAGTCAGTCATCTGAAGTTATTAGTGGCTGCTTTATGGAGGGCCTGTCTGAGATGAACCTGATAGAACAGAAAATAGAGCCTGGATCCAGCTTTACCTGAAGTGGTGCTACTCTTAGACTTTTCCAGTTATGTGAGCCAATAAGTACCCTCCTCACCCTCCATTTCTTTTTTGGTTTTGTTTTGCTTAGCTCAAAAGAGTCTAGACTGACAATACACTCAATAAATATAAACTGAATGACTTCAATTTATATTGAAAGAAAATTTATATTGTAGTGCTTGCTACACTCCTTGGTAGGTCTTAGTCTTTATTAAATGAAGTCTTCCATTTAAGAGAGAAGAAATCGTATCTACTGAAAACAGAGCCAGGACTAAGATTTAAAAAAAAAAAAAAAATGAAGATGGTCTGAAAAATTGTGGGTTGCATGTTTTCATGCACTCAAGCCACACACTGAAGCCACCAAGAACCAGAAAGGACAGGTCTACCCAGGCGGGACCTCCATGCATCAGTATCACATGTCTCTTAGTGGTCCTGTTCCCTTGGATAGGTCATTCAAATAAAAGGTATTTTCCCTCAGGTGTGCATAATAGAGTTGGAGAGCATCACACACTTGGTTGAACAGTGAAATAAGCCATTGGTAAGTTACCAAAGCATGACAGTGTCTGATTTCTGATACAGCTTAATCTAGTGACCGTACTTAACAGTTCAGGCAGGGTGTGTTAATTTCAGGACCGCCCCCCCCCCCAAGAGCTCCATGGACAGAATTCAAGCAGGACACAGATTCAAATAAAGGAAAATTACATCTATGTTTTCATTATCTTCTATGGGAAAGTTAGAATCAAGTCAGTTATGAATGAAGGCAATAAACTACATATTAGTAGCAATTCCTGTGGCTTTGTTTCCAATAAAAATCATAGATATTTTAGTATCACATTATGGTTATTGCAGATATCTTGAAATATTGTTTATGATCATCACGACTCTGAAATTAGGATGGTTCTTAGACCAGATGCCAGATCTTGTTATTTAATGTGCTCATAAAGAAGTACTTTTATTACATCATGGATTTTAAAAAAATACATTGTGACAACTCTATTTCATTATAACTTGTTTCCTTTGCAATCCTATGTATTTTATTTTTTGCATTAAAATCATGTTTTGAGGAGGAGTCTGTAGGTATCACCAGATTGTCACAGCCCAAAAACTGGTTTGTACCCCCTAAGCTAGCCCTTCTGTGTTGTTACACCCTGAATCCAGTTCTTAGCCTCGATGAACCTCAGTCTGCCTGTCTATAAAACAGAACATTAATGGCTATGTTACAAGATTATTGTAATGTTTAAATGAAGTAAACACAGTGTCTCATCCTTGTTGCTTAACACATAGGAGGAAATCTGCATGTTTATTTTTCTTTCCACATTTCAAGCATTTCCCAACTGGTAGTGCAGCATGAAGCCCAGAGATTTCATGCCAAAGCTCCCTGGGTTCAAATCCCATTGCTGCCTTGATCTCAGCTCTCTAAATCTGTTTTTTCACCTTTTTTTTTTAAGTTAAGATTTTATTTATTTATTCGACAGAGAGAATGAGAGCACAAGAAGGGAGAGCAGCAGGCAGAGGGAAAAGCAGGCCCTCCCCTGAGCAGAGAACATGACACGGGGCTCAATCCCAGGGCCCTGGGATCACGACCTGAGCCAAAGTCAGTTGCTTAACCGACTGAGCCACGCAGATGCCCCTGTTTCCTCATCTTTGAAATGGGGTCATTCCTCTCCAACAGCATTATAAGAGTGAAAGATTGTATGTATGCAAAATCCCCCACATAGTGTCTGGCCCAGAATAGTCAAAAAAACAGAAGCTACTGGGTGCCTGAATGACTCATTCAGCTAAACGTCTGTCTTCAGCTCAGAGTCATGATCTCAGTGTCCTGGGATTGATCCCAGGTGGGTGGTGGGCTCCTTTCTCAGCAGGAAGTCTGCTTCTCCCTTTCCCTCTGTCCCTGCCACCCACTTGTGCTCTCTCCCTCACACAAGTGAGTAAATAAAATCTTTAGGGGCACCTGGATGGCTCAGTCGGTTAAGCGTCTGCCTTCAGGTCAGGACGCGATCCCAAGGATCAAGAGTTGGGCTCTTGATCAGAGTTGGGCTCCCTGCTCAGTGAGGATCCTGCTTCTCCCTCCCCGACCGTGCTCCCTGTGGCTCTTTTTCTCAAATAAATAAATAAAATCTTTTTTAAAATCTTGAAAAAATAAAAAAAAAGTACAGAAGCTGCTATTATCATCAACAGTCCCATCAATTTCTGTATGAAAAAAAAGCTGGACAAGTTGTCCTTTCTTTGCCAGAGAGCTACTATCCTCATTCTCAGCCCACTCCTTAATCGTCCCAGTCAAACTCTTCCCGTGATGAGCAAGTGTCTGGAGATTTCTCCTCCCCTGCAGTCATCCCAGCCTGGTGGTGTCACCCTGCATCAGATACTAGCTGGCCAGGGAGGAAAAGGTCCTTAAGACCTTGTGTCATAGGGGCACCTGCCTGGCTTAGTTGGTAGAGCATGTAACTCTTGGTCTGGGGGTCGTGAGTTCAAGCCCCACATTGGGAGTAGGGTTTACTTAAAAAAACAAAAACAAAAAGAAAAACAAAAACAAAAAAACCTGGTGTTCTAACTGGGAACGCTGAATCCCAGCAGGTGAAGGGACTTCCTCCAAGATCAAGCAGATTTCCTTCAGTGACACAGATTAAGTTGCTGTCCTTTCTAGACACTGTTTCACTTCCTTTCTGCATCCTTCCTGCCCGAGAAAGAACGAGGGGGTCAGCCTTTCCGGAGAGGGTGCGTGAACAATAATGGGAAAAGGAACAAGAGGAGCAGGAACTCTCCAGCACTTAACCCAGCGGGGCCTTCTGTTGTGGCTTATACGGATCACCCCACTCCTCCTCACTTCAACCTATGAAGTGGGTATTACTGTCCTCATCTTACAGAGGGGGAAGCCCCAGGGAGGACTCTATGTCTTGTCCAAGGTCACATAGCTTGTAAGTGGCAAGACCAGGCTTTGAATCCAGAGCTGCTGGCCCCAGCACGTGTGCTCTTGCCATGATGATATCCCAGCGTCCCTTCTGCTTCTCATGTGTATTGGGTTGCACGGGGTCCACACCAACCAGGCAGCGCCCCCCCGCCCCCCGCCGACCTGCTACCTCTCCCTTGAATTGCCCCCACCCCGCATGGGAGCGCCCCACACTCCGCCGGGAACCCCTGCTCTGAGGAGCCCTGGAACCCAGCCAATCTGCTGCCCACCCGAGGGGCCTGCTCCCCTTCTTCCTCAGGCCGGCAGGGCTACGCGGACCTGCTAATTGTGTTTGCATTTGGGCTGATTTGTATCAGTGCTCAGCATGCACCCACACCCCCCACCACGAAAGCAGATGGGCGCGTTGTGCTTTCGAAAGAGCCATAATTAAGGCAATTTAGCATCTTCCTCAAAGGACACTCTTCCTCCACATGGAGGAAATGTCTTTGGAGCGTTGCTTTAGAATGTCTGAGGTTGAATTCTGCGGGCGCTTGCAGCTGATCTGATGGCGGGGGTTGAGGGTGTGGAGGGGGTGGGGTGGGGTGTGGAGGGGGTAGGGTGATTGGGGTGGGGGTGGAGGAGGTGCTGAGGGGGAAGAAAGAGAAAGCTTTCTTTTGCCCCGGGCCTGGGGCGGGAAAAGAGGAAACACCAGGAGTGGGGGGGAGACCTGCTTTGTGACTTTGAGGTCTCTTTCCCTTCCTGATCCTTTAGGTACCACGTTTGTTTGAAAAAAAAAAAAAAAAAAAGTACAAATAAAATAACTCAGCAGTAGCTTGAGAGAAGCCTTTTAGATTCAGAATCCCTGGAGATGTTTGACAAGACTCACAGATGATCCCCACTCCAGGCAGGCTAGAAAACCTTTTGATTAGAAGTATTCTCTGTTTTACTGAAAATGCTTTTTTTGGGGGGTAGAATTTTAGAGCCAGAAGTTACCTTAGTAACCTCTCTTATATAATGTGGAGGGTGAAGTTTGCTGATGTAAAGAAGCAGCTTGCTCAAAAGCCTAACTATTAATTTTTTCTTTTATTCACATATATTCGTGTCAATATATTTTATATAAATAAAATCCCATAGTTACACATGCCAACAGTACATGTAAGAGAGTAAAAGTTGGAAGTCACCACACCACCCTCCTCCGTCCCCAGCTGACCACTGTGAACAGCTTGGTTCCCTCCCAGCTACTTTCTTAGCATTTATGTGCATTTTTATACTTGTAAGTGTACACAAATGTAGTTTGAATGAATGCATGAATTGAATACATGAATGGGATCGCAACACACAAACTCTTCTAGAACTTGCTTTTGTCACATAATCTTTTTCCGCCCAGAGAGTTTATCTTATTGATACACAGAAATCTACCGAGTTATTTTTAACTGCTCTATAGGAGCTCATAATGTAGATATAATAATATCATCGATTGAACCAAACGGAATGGAAAGGCATTTCGGTCATCTTCATTGTCTTCCCCGCTGTGACAAACACACATCCGTGTGCATGGGGGAGAGTACTTTGTTAAGCTGATCATTAACAATGGCGCTGTTAAAAGGCATCCTCGCTTAACCTTTGGAGAGTTGCTGGCAAGTTGTCCCAAGTAAGTTCCAAAAAAGACTGTCCCCGTATCTCTTCTCCCAAGGATCCCATTTCCCCACACCCTTGTGGATGCTGGATGTGACCAATCGGTTCCAATTTCTCCAGTCAGATGGATGAAAACCAGCTCCAACTCCCCAAAATTGTCTTTCGGGAATGAACTCTGATGTCTACATGGAATTTGGAGGTTCTGTTTTGAAGGGAACACCTGAGATTTCTATTTTTAAGTCATCTCTGTGCCCAACATGGGGCTCGAATTCACGACCCTGAGATCAAGAGTCATATGCTCCAGGGACTGAGCCAGCCAGGTGCCCCAAGGGAACCCCTGGGATTTTAAAAGGATGCGTAGGAACCTCAGATGTGTCTGTCAATTAATTATCCATGCCAGAAAGTTCCCTTAAATTTCAGAGACTGTCAAACTACCTTGTCTTTAGAGAGAGGAAAGCTGTTCTTTCCACAGTCCCTGAAGACTGAATTTGGAACCAGCACCTATTTTTTATTTATTTATGATTATGATGATGATTATTATTATTAGGAAACCACCTTTTAGAATTAAATCCTGCCCTTCGGCTTTGCTCGGTCCCAGCAGGCATGGTACGAGGGTACAGACAGGTATACGAGTAGGATTAGGGCATCAGCCCAACTTCTCTCTGTTCAGTTCACATCGAGAAAGAACCCCTACTCACAAGTTTCCTCTCTGTAACAAGAAATAAACACACTCACACACGGAGGAAAAACACTGGAGAACCAAGGAGCTCGTGGGTTTTAGGGACGCCCTGGGGAGAAGGGAAACAACTCTGTGGAAGGAGCCAACTGTCAGCGGGCCCGGCCCTCTCCTGGCCTCTGCCTCTCATCTTCCATCTCCGCTCTGCTGTAGCAACCCCCACTCCTACTCCATACCATTCGTCATGCTTCCCTGGGAATTAGGACCTCACGCATCCCCCTCATCTCCCTCAGGAGTTCTGAGTCCTGCTTCATAGCTGGACAAATACACAGGCCGAGTCAAGGGGGTGGGCCCTGCACCACTGGCCTCCCGTCACGCATTAGCTGTGAGACCTTGGGCAAGTCACTACTCTCTCTGTGCTGTCTCCTTGCCTGAAAAATGGGACGAATAAGTAAAGACCTCATGATTCCCTTGGGAATCGTGTATGGAAAGTGCTCTTCACAGTACCTGAGCGCTTAGCAGATGTCTTCCCCTCCCCCTCAAGGGGGCCCTGGGGAGTTATCTCAGCCCTCTGAGCCTCATATTGTCCATCCATAAAATGGGGTTGCTAATTCCCTCCTCAAAGGCTCTTGTGAAAGTTAAGGAATTATTTAAGCACTGTGCCTGGCCCCTGTGACCGGCCTGGCCTCATCTCCTTCTCTGGCTTCAGCCCCTTCTCTTATTGATTGAAATGTTCCGAGGAGGACTGTCCTGAAATGCTCTGTTAGCTCCGAAGAGGACAGGAATTACGAGCTTGTGGAGGGTGGCGGGGTTGCCTGACGATGCTCTCTGAGTCTCTCCCTGAGTCAGGGACTGGTCCACTGAGTATCTAATGTGTCTCTCAGAAACAGTCCTAATTTCCCTCCCCTCAGCTACCCCGCAGCTCCTGCCTGCAGTCAGGTCCCACACGTCTTCCTACAGCCTCCCGCCTGGTCTCCTTCATCTTGATCCCTCCTATATGCTGGTTCTGGAGTTTTCTCCACATACAAACCAAAATATGGAGTAAACCTTTCAATCAACTACTGTCTGTTCAAATACTTGATTTTTACTGAGCATGTACTAGGCACCTCGCACTTCGCTAAACATAGTCCTCCCCTCAGGTGCTCCTCACGACGCAGGCAGACACTTCTACTGTGCCCATTTTACAGATGAGCAAGGTCTGCAGAGCTGCAAAGCGGACGAGTGGAATGTAGACACACGGAAATCCTCACCACAGTCTTTGAGGGCAAATCATAGCCTCGCTGTACATCATTTTATTCATTCAAGAAATACCTACCGTGCGTCTTGGGCGCCTGGGTGGCTCAGTGGTTTAAGCCTCTGCCTTCAGCTCAGGTCATGATCTCAGGGTCCTGGGATCGAGCCCCACATATGGCTCTCTGCTCAGCGGGGTGCCTTCTTCCCCTTCTCTCTCTGCCTGCTGCTCTGCCTACCTTGCGATCTCTCTCTGTCTGTCAAATTAACAAAAAAAAAAAAAATACCTACCGTGCGTCTAGCATGGACAGCATCCATTAGGTCCCAGGGTAGAGTGGGAAGCAGGGTAGACAATGGTGGATCGAGTACAACAGGGCTGGAGTGTGAGCAGGAGAGGGTGCTGGGAAGGCTGCCTGGAGGAGGTGGTGGCCAGAGGAGAGCTGTGTGACCTAATGGGGACAGGAGATAAGCAGAGAGATGACGGGGTCCTGGCCCCCAGCACCTGGTAAGAACTAAAGGCTGGGTGCACAGAGCTCAAAGCCAGCTTCATGGTGTTCTCTGTGTTTTATCCTGCCTCCGTTGGCCCTAGGAGATTCCTAAGTCTACCTGAGAGGCTAGAGGCTTCCTCCTGGATATGGGCAGCAGAAACATCAAGACTCTTCTCAGATGGCCTTGACTTGAGTTAAGCTGAGATCCCAGAAATTCAACCCCTCTGGGATGGGGGTGCCTACCCCCACTCACAAATCACAAGCCCTTTTGGCTGAAATGACCGATCAGTGCTGGCTAAGCTGAATATTGCTTTTTTTTTTTTTTTTTAAGTTTATTTTTAAGTCATCTCTACATCCAACATGGGGCTCAAACTCAGGACTCAGAGATCAAGTGTCGCACCCTCTACTGATTAAGCCGCCAGGCGCCCCACTCCAGATCCCCACTGCACCTCCTTTAAAAAACCAAAAAAAACAGAAATGATGAGTGGATTTTTCGAGGGTGACTAATCTGGTGCCAGCCCCAAGTTGGCCCCACGGAGGAAAATGTGTCCCCCTCTTTGCAAATGACTAAGTCTCCTGCCCGGCCCCTCCGTGTTTCAGAGAGTAGAGGGGTAGGAAGTTATTCCAGACCACAGACAATCCCTCCTCAGAAACTCCTTCTCCCCATGAAAGATCCCAGGGATCTGGTGGTGGCGGAGGGGGCGAGGGCTGTTCACATTCAGTGAACATTCGAAGAACACCTGGGAAGCCAGGGTCGATGTGAGGCCTTTCCATCTCTTAATTCATTCCGTCCTCACTATGATGCTGTGTAGGGAATAACATCCCCATTTCACAGACAAGAAAACTGTGGCTCGGAGAAGAGCCCCACCTGCCCAGGTTCACCAGCCAAGGAGCAGCAGAGCTAGAATGTTCTACTAACCCCAGGGCCTAACCCCAAGCCCATGTCCTCTTCTCCCTAACGCATGTCTTCCCTTCTATTTTCCACATCCTGTCTCTTTTAGTCAACTCTGCAGGAAAGATATTATTCTAATTTTACAGGCAGACTGTGTAAGAGTCCGTGGAGTTGTCCCGATTCTACAGATGAGGTTTCTGAGGCTCAGGGAGGTAAAAGGTCTGAGTTTGAATTCAGGCCCACGGGCTGGCCACAAATCCCTAGCAGGGCCAGGAAGACAGGGGGAGTGGTTACAAGTGGGAGCCATCCAGAATACCACACTTTGCCTATTTCCTTGGCTGATTTCAACTTTTTTCTATTTGTACCGCAGAATCTAAAATTTCTCCAGTTCCGAGAGGGAAGGAGTCTCGCCTCGGGGTCAGACCAGATGTCTGCTGTGAGCTGAACTTCTCTGCAGCAGCTTAAACCCTTCACAGAGCTGAGTCAAGGGAGGCGCCTCCCTCCTTTCCTGGCGGCCAACAGCCTCAGCCCTGCTGTCCCCTTGGATTTCTATTCCCTGGGTGAAGCCATCGAGCTCTTAATTAAATTCTCTGGTTAGAAGTCAAGCCCGAGGAAAACAAACAGAGAAACCTCTCCTGTGGGACCTGTCTTCTCCCTGCTCCGAGGTTTGATGCTGGAGATGGTATCACGGCTGCCCCTAGGACATCCATTCCTCACTGCTCCGGGGAATTTCCTGTTGGCTGATTCCAGAGGAAATTGCGATGGGAGGTACGGGGATGTTATCAGGAGTCTTGGTGCTGTGTTCCAGTTAGGAGTGAAGGGGGATGGAGGGGGTGGGAAGGAGGCAGAGACAGGGAGGAAGAGTGGTGGGAGGCACTGAGACATGGACATCTGGACACTTGTCCCCAAGGACAGCAGACACCTCATCACATGTACCTCCCTTCCTAGGTGACTCCCGTTTTCCCCTAACCACACTCAGATGGACACAAGGGATAATGGGGCTCTGGAAAGAGCACTGAACTGTGAGTCAGGAAGTGCAAGGTTTACTGGAGATCTGACACTAACTCAGTGTGTGATGAGTTCATCATAATCACAGCAAAATGTGTCATGAGGTTATATGTTTTGTGTTATGCTAAACCCTCTTCATGAATTATCTCACTTAATTCTTGCAATTTGATCCCCTTCCTCAAAGAAACTGAAGCCCAGAGAGGTTAAGTGACCAACTCAAAGTCACACAGCTGATAAGCAGTAGAGCTGAGATTCAAACCCAGTGGTCTGCCTCCAGAGCCCAAAGCTCCTGACCATACTCTCCAGTTAGTTCCTCCTTGTCAGACTCATCTGTAAATTCACAAGATCAATAAACTTGAACTTCAAATGTCCTTCCAGCTCTGACAATGCATGCTGCATTCAACATTCATTATATGGCAGTCACTGAGCTGGGAATACAAAGATAAATAAGGCTTCACCTCTGTCCTCAGGTTGTAAACTCCTTGAGAGTAGAAATCACATCTGAATTATCCTTGCTGTCCCCTAGCAACTTACCACGGCCCTGTGCAAAGAGCAGGTGATCAAAATACTCATTCACTAGATGCGTGATTCATGGTGAGAAGCCTGGGCTTGCGGAATTAGATATAACTGAAGTCCCACTCTGTCCCAACGCTTGCAAGAGAAAGTCATTTAACTTCTGTGTCTGTTTCTTTATCTAGTGGCAGTACAGTAGTCCTTTCCTCCCAGGATTATGGAGACGACAAGGCACGTTAAGCCAAATAGTGTTTGGCATATAAAAACTACTCAGTAAATATTGGTTCCTTTCGTTGGTGGATTCTCCATCCTTCCCTTTGCCCTTGCTACTACCTGGTGAAGGGCCCTCTCTGTTGTCCTGTGAACTCATTTCCACTGCTGGGAGCAGGCGGCAAACTTGCTCAGCGAACTTGGGAGCAGCGAGAAAGGAAGAAAGGAGGGGGAAGGCTGGGCTTCTCGTTCCCTGAAAAGCCCTTGCCTGGATTCTGATTCCCATGCAGTCCTCCATCCTCCCTGATGTCCCCTCTGTCTAGACGGATCTCTCCTGAGAAATTACAAACCACAGATTGTCTGATGACAAAGCTTGCCCCGGACACTGGTCCACTGACACAGGATTCATTCAACCCTGTTCAGAAAAGGGCAAACCTGGCTCCCACCTCTCCTAAAGCTGGGTGTCTTCTTTCATCAGTTTGTCCATCCATCCATCCACCCATTCATCAGTCTTTGGCTGAATGCCTACAGTGTTTCAGACCCGATGCTAGCATGGGACATACTGAGCTGAATAACCCCTCCCCTTCCAAAACTCAATGTCGGGGGAGATGGACTCAAAGTAATTCTGAAAGGTATGGCATCCCAACTATGATTACGGTGATAGGAAACACTCGTGGAGGGCTTACTATTTTCCAGGAGCTACACTAGGTACTTTTGGTACATGGTTCCAACCGTCCTCATCATGACCCCATGAAGGGAGTACTACTATTGTGATCATTTTACACACGAAGTCCGCTGAGGCTCGTGCAATTGAAGCCACCTGCCCGGGGTTGCACGGCTACTGAGTGGTGAAATCAGGAGTTAAAACTCGGTCTGATCACTGAGTCGACCCTTTTAACCCCCACTCTGCCATCAGACCTGCAAGGAAGGAACCATCACTTCCGTTCAGGAGGAATGGGATGGCCCCTGCAAAGAAGCGTATCTCAGAGCCGGGCCTGGAGGGGATGAGTCATGGTAAGTAAGGAGGTATGAAATATTCCGGAAACAAGAGGGATTCTGACTCACGGAAATGGGGATGAAAACTTTGGAAATGGAAGGAAAAGCATGAGCCCGTTACAGAAGGCAGGAGCTGACCGGGAAGAGCTTGGAATGCCCTGGGGCGAGGTGGGGGTAGGGAATGTGGGGGGAAGCTGGGACCTCTTCAGGTGGCAGGTGCAGCACCGTGGCAGGTGCTGGAGATGTCCCAGCCAGGAATCCACGTGCTTCAGGAAGCCTGTCTTAAGGAAACGTGGAGGATGGTTTGGAGGGGGCAGGAAGTTATCAGGGAATTGCCGTGGGCTTTCCTCAGTGTAGGAACAGTGACGGGGACTATGATAGAGTTGTCGATGATGCCCATCTAGGAATCAGGGTTTAGGGTACAAAGACTGCCCACCTGCCACTGTCCAATCACATCACTTCCTTACTCAGAGCCCTTCTCTGGCTCCCATGGCTCTCAGGATAAATCCTGGTGTCCTCCACCTGCCGTTCAAGATTCTTTATGAGCTGGCTCCTTCCTGCCCCTCCAGCCGCATCCTGACCTCTTCTCCCTACTCTAGCGATATATACCAACACGCAGTTGCCCTAACCAAATTCTTTTTTTTTTTTAATTTTTAAAATGGCTTTATTTATTCATTTGAGACAGAGTGATACAGAGAGAGAGAGAGTATGTGTATGAAGAGGGGGAGAGGCAGAGGGAGAGGGAGAAGCAGGCTCCCTGATGAGCCGGGAGCCCAACGTGGGGCTCCATCCCAGGACATGGAGATCATGACCTGAGCGGCAACCACTTAACCATCTGAGCCACCCAGGCAACCCCCCTACAACCGAATTCTTTTCTTAATGTCTATGCCTTTGCACATGCTGTTCTTTCTACCGGGAAATACCTTTGTTCTCCCTCTCCCTTTGCTCAAACGCCTGCTACTCACTCTTCAGGGTTCAACGCAGGATGCCCTTCCCCCTTCAACCTCTCTTCCTTCCCAGACACCATGCGGAGCTTACCTGCATGTACGTTTTCTCTCCTGGACTGTAAGCTTCCTGCGAGTGGAGAATGGACTCACTTAACACATGGTTTTATTTATTCTTAACACAGAAGTGTTAAGCATACTTGACACAGAGGGTGCGGGCTGAGAGGCTGCAGTGACCTTCAGCCTTTGCCTTAGACCAACTTTCCAAAGGCAAGATTTACCATCGTGGGCTGCTTTTGGTGTTAAATGCTGTCAGCTGGTCAGACCACACCGAGATGTGACACAAAGTTTGCCCCCCTCTCTTCGCTGTTTCTCCTCCCTGGTCAGGGCAGCTTCTGGGGCTATCTGGGTCTTTTCTTTTAAGATTTTATTTATTTATTTGACAGAGAGAGACACACAGCGAAAGAGTGAACACAAGCAGGGGGAGTAGGAGAGGGAGAAGCAGGCTCCCTGCTGAGCAGAGAGCCCAATGCAGGGCTCGATCCCAGGACCCTGAGATCATGACCTGAGCTGAAGGCAGGCGCTTAACGAATAAACCACCCAGGTGCCCCCTTGTCTGGGTCTTTTCATTGAGGACACCCCCCAGC
Organism: Neogale vison; assembly: GCF_020171115.1. Lineage (NCBI taxonomy): Eukaryota > Metazoa > Chordata > Mammalia > Carnivora > Mustelidae > Neogale > Neogale vison. The sequence continues at coordinate 17,071,948 of NC_058092.1, read as the reverse complement.
TGTAGCTACTCTGTGTAGGTTTCCCAAATCAAGGACCTCAGGCCGGGACCCCGATGGTAGTGCAGTCACTTCTGCTGTGTAGACAGGTGCCCTTCCTCCTCTAGGACTGTTCCGCTTGGGGCAGCAGTAGCAGCAACACCTATTTTGGGAAATGCCTACATATGGCAGCATTCCATCTTCCTATTTCCTATTTGGGAAAAGAGCCCAGGACCTGAGTAGAGCGAAGGAGGCTGAGGTGTGGCTGCCGGTAACTTCTATTTGCCAGTGATTTACTTGCCTGGGATTTGCACTAAGACAAAAAGAACTTTTGCATTATTGATGATCATTGATCACAGCCTTCCAAAAAAAAGAGACAGGTTGAGAGAGATGGAGGCCCCTGGCCAATGGCCCAACGTAAACCAGGAGGGTGAGGTGTGGAGAAAGGAGGGGAGGGCCAGGTGGGAAGGGGATTTGTGGAGACAGAAGGACACAGAAGGACACCAAGAAGAAAGTCTGGAGGAGGCGCTGAGGGAGGGTGGGTGGGCCAGCTGTCAAACCGTCCTGCGGGCTGTGGAACGGGCCACCCTACGGCTGGTCTCCCTCCCCCCAGCTAAGGACACTTCACGACTGAAACTGTTGGCACGGAGAGTCACTTCATAAGGATAAAAGGGTCAATTCATCAAGAAGACGTAACAGTTTTAATGCCGGATGGACCTAATAACAAGGCGTCCAAATGCATGAAGAACCAAGTAGACAGAAAGCCCGCACGGACATGGAAGGCCAGCTCCGCCCGAGCCGCGTGGAGCGGATACGCGACGCGCCCAACTCTGTGTCTCGGCCACGGTCGCTTCTCCATGTCCACTTTGTGCTCAAGCCCTCTCTCAGCCCTGGTTGTCTGGGACGGGGGCCCTGCCTCCCTGAACTCAGCTCCCGTCATTCCCTTAGTCCCCCCACCCACCCTGACCGACCCCGACCGACAGAGTCGTGTGTGTGTGTGTGTGTGTGTGTGTGTGTGTGTGTAGGGGGTGTCCCTCGCTGGGAATCCCGGTTCCCCACACTGGGGCAGCGCCCAGTCCCCACCTCCCGCCTCCGCTCGTGAGGCCACCTCCTCTCTCTTTCCTTTCCCTACTTCATTTTCTTCCATACCATTTACCTCTACAAACATTTTATATATTTTACTTATCACGTTCATATAAGTTCCCCTGGGTCCACATCTGTTTAGTGCACCATGTCCCCAGTGTCTAGAACATGCCTGATACACAGAGCAACAGTTATTTGTTAAACGAAGAAAAAAAAAAAAAACACCCAACTAGGGATGAACACCCGAGACGGGCGCGGAAGGACCGAACCGGAGGCTCGGCTCTCAGCCCGGGGCTCTGGGCGTGGCCGGCCTCGCCCCCCGCCCCCCCCCTTGCGGACCTAGCCCTCCCCCTCCCCCCTCCGCTCTCCTACAGGTGCGACGCGGGGAGCCGGGGGCCGGACTGGGGCTGCGGCGGCGGGGGCTCGGAGCTCCCCGCGGGGCCGGGGCCGGGGCCGGAGGGGGCCGAGCCTGCGGACCGCGGGCGGGGGGCCGAGAGTGGAGCTAGGCTCGCGGGGGAGGAGCTGGGGGAGGGGAGCGAGGAGGAGCGGCGCGCGCGGGAAGGGGAGCGCGGAGCGGGAGCCGCAGGGCGCCCGCCGGGGCGGAGGGAGGCGGGGATCGCGAGGGCGCGGGGCCCGGCAGAGCCCCCGGGGCGGCGGGGCGGGCGGTGCCCGGAGCTCGGCGGGGGTCGCGGCGGAGATGCAGCGGCCGCCGGCGGAGAGACGCGGCGCTGCGCGAGGAAGCAGGACCCGGGCGGGCGAGCGCGGGGTCCGCACCTGCGTGGCCCGGAGCGGGTAAGCTCTCGGAGCCGAGTGCCGCCCAGGGTGGGCGCGCCGGGGCCCTGGCGGCTGGGAGTCCGGCGTGGCGGCCGTCCCGAGGGCGCTGGAGCGGGGAGGGGGCTCCACGGCTTGGGGCCTCGGTGACCCGCGCGGCCCCCTTCTCGGCACCTTCGGACGGGAAGCAAGCGCGCGCGCGCAGGACAGAGGGTCCTGGAGGACCAGTCCGACCCGCGGGGAGCGTCCGTGAGGGGCGCCGTCCCGGAGCCCCGGGGCGGAGTGGGGGCCGAGGCAGCGCCCGGAGACGGCTGCGGGATCCCAGGAGCGCATTCGGGGCACCCCGCGCGGGGGCGACATCTGGCCGGGCAGGGGGCGCGCCCCTGGGTCGGGGGCTGGGACGCCCCCACGTGGCCCCGGACGGCGGAGGGAAGCAGGGCGCTGCCCCCTGCCGGCCAGGTCGGGGTGCGGCGCAGCGCAGGGCCCGGCTCTTTGCCGAGGGGAGTTGAAAGAGCGTCCAGTGTGGAGCCTCGGTTTCCAGACCCGAAGCCCGGCGGGCCCGGACTTGCTTTGTGACCTTGGGCAGGTCACTGCATCTTTTCGAACTTCAGATTGCTTGTCTATCAAATGGAGGGGGTGCTTCTCCCACCCTGCACGATCCGTGGGAATTAAAGGAACTGCTGTAAGGATGCCTTTTTTTAGACTGTAAAGTTCTGTATAAATCCTAGCTAATCACAGAATGTCAGAACTGGAAGGGCACTAAGAAATCTGCTTTGCTGCAGACGGGGAGAGTGGAGATTTGATCGCGCCCAAGGTCGCATTACTTGTAAGAGGATCTAAGACTTAGCCCCCTGCCTCACTGTTGGAAGTTCAACAGTTCAGCGCAGGTGCTCTCCATCAGACTGCATTAGCAAACCGGGCTTGGCTATTTACTAGCTGCCTGACCTTGGGAAAGCCCTTTACCTCTCTGAGCCATGGCTTTCTCCCATGTGAAAAGGGTTAAGAATGCTGCCTTGCAGGCTTGCTTGTGCAAATCCAATGTGGTCATTGCTCAGCACAGTGCCTGGGCACTCAACAACTCAGTCATTAGCGGAAATCATTGCTCTGATTAGTGGGAGTCATCTCTCAATCTCTTCCTTGGAATTAGCCTCCAGTGTTTTCTGATTGAGCACACGTCTCTCCACTGTTCGGGGCTTAGCCTTCCTCACAGAGACCTGGAGGGACTCTTTACTGACAGCAGCAAGTAAGGCCGCTTGGACAGCTGAACCCCTCCAGCTTTTGGTCTTGTCCAGCAGGTGGGGAGAAATGGGTGGTCTTTACTCTGGAGCCATCTGGGAAGCCAGGATCTAGCCACCACCTGGAAGGGAGGGGCTGGCCAGCTGGACCTGACTGGTAGGGCTTAGGGCTTCCTCTCCTCCCCCATGGTGCCTAGTAACAGGCCCAGAAATACAAGGGTGCTTCTCAGAGTTTGTCAGATGCATGGCGGATAATGAGGGTGAACGGACAGGGTCATCTCTTCTCTCCTAGGCTGCAGATGCATGACAGTTCTTGGTGAAGTGATGTGACTCTGAGCGAAAATACATTCTCAGAGCTGGGAGTTCCCAGGACCTGAGAGGTCCCTCTCATTGTGGATGGTTAGGGGTCTGGGGCGCACACAGAAGGGCCGGGGTCTGCCAAGGTCACCGGTGTCCTCCAGCAAGCCCAATTCTACGGACATCGTTCAGTCTTGAACTTTCTCTCTGAGTAGCAGATGACACGGCTAACCCCCCCCCCCTTTCCTCTGGACACACTTCTGGCTCCTGCGATGTGGCACTGTCATATTTTCCCTTCTTCATCTCTTCTTTTTGCAGGTTTATCCTTCTTTCTACAGCCATTAGCTGCTCTACTCCCCCAGGCCCTCTGCTCTGCTCATACTAGACACTCTCCCTGGGTGTCTCACCCACCCCCGCTGGCTTTAGTTACCACCTCTGTGCATGTGACTCATACAGATTTGTCCCCAGCACAGATCTCTCCTCAGGCTGTAGACCTATCTAGGTATTGTCAGCCCCGCATTGTTCTAGACGCTGGGGATAGAGCGATGGGCTTGTCAGAAGGCAAGTTTTGGGAGGGGGTAGGGGTGAGACAAGCAGAGAGGAGCAGAAAATACCAGATTCGGTGAGGTGCTAAAAGGAGCATCGAGCAGGATGATAGCCTAGAGAATGAGGAGATACTCGATTATATTGGCCGGTCAGAGCTTTGCCAAGGAGGTGATTTTTTTTTTTTTAAGATTTTATTTATTCATTTGACAGAGATCACAAGTAGGCAGGGAGGCAGGCAGAGAGAGAGAGGAAGGGAAGCAGGCTCCCTGCAGAGAGCCCGATGCGGGGGCTCGATCCCAGGACCCTGAGATCATGACCTGAGCCGAAGGCAGAAGCTTTAATCCACTGGGTCACCCAGGTACCCCTCCTATATGCATTTGAAGAAAATAATTCAAGGGGCACCTGGGTGGCTCAGTAGGCTAAAATTTTTTTTTTTAAGATTTTTTTTCATTTATTTGACAGACAGAGATCATAAGTAGGCAGAAAGAGAGGCAGAGAGAGAGGGGGAAGCAGGCTCCCCACTGAGCAAAGAGTCTGATGTGGGGCTCTATCCCAGGACCCTGAGATCATGACCTGAGCCGAAGGCAGAGGCTTTAACCCACTGAGCCACCCAGGTGGCCCAAGGAGGTGATATTTAAGTGTGGGGTGGGCAGCTGGTAAGAGACGAAGTCAGAGAGGTAGGTGTCTTGGGCAGCAGACAGTGTAGGGCCTTGTGGGCTGTGGTGAGGATTTCGGATTTTGTTCTGACATGGGAGCCACTGGAGAGTTTCAGACTGGAGGGTGCAAATGCTATTATTTCTTCAGGGCTCACTGGAGCCTTACAAAGGAGTTCTCCTATACTGATTGCCATCCTACTGTGTCGTGGTTGCTGGTGGGCTGTGGGAATAGGTAGCTAGCTCTTCAAAGAGCTTCCAGGCATGGGCAGGGAGAGGCACAAACAGACCTGGAGTCCGGAGAGGACTTCAAGGAGGAAGGTTTCGCATCTGGTTCACCAGAAAAGGCTTCCTGTAGTAAGTGGCTTTTTTTTTTTTTTAAGATTTCATTTATTTATTTGACAGAGAGATCACAAGTAAGCAGAGAGGCAGGCAGAGAGAGAGGGGGAAGCAGGCTCCCCACTGAGCAGAGAGCCCAATTCGGGGCTCGATCCCAGGACTCTAAGATCATGACCTGAGCTGAAGGCAGCGGCTTAACCCACTGAGCCACCCAGGTGCCCCAAAAGTAAGTGGCTTTCAATAAGGACTTCAGATCAGAAGGCAGATGACATCAGGTATGCATGAAGGGGAGTGGGATAGATTGTTTTTCCAGGCAGAGGGGAGTCAGCCTGAACCGGGACGTGAATGCCCCAGATGTGTGTGGGGAAGTCAGGGGAGAGGAGACGAGACTTGTAGGGAATTAGAGGTCAGGCTAGGGAGGAAGTCTGAGCTGTTCAGAGCAAGACCCCGGGTCTGCCCATGTATGTGCTGTGTGACCTTGAGCAGATTGCATGATCTTTCTGAGCCTCAACCTGCTCAGACATGAAAGGGAAATAACTGGGTAATTGCTGGTAGAGAAAGGGGCGGGGGAGGATGCCGAGTGCTGCAGATAGGCGAATGGGAACGGGATTGTGCCTGCCAAGGAGGAAGCAGGAGAGGCTGGTGTGGATGAGGAAGATGATGACTGTATTGAGTTTGGGACCTCCCAAACTCCCATAAGTGGTGGAACGAGTGGACAAGTTTCAGCAAAGAGGTGACAGTTGAATTCAATCCTGGGAGTGAAGTTGCCTTTGGATGGGTGGATGAGGGGTCCCCCTCACAGAGGGCGCTGGGCTTCACGACACATGTATACTACTCCCCCCCCTTGCAGAAATCAAGTCCAACAGGGAGACAGGCAATCAGCAAATGAGCCCACTGCAGTGGGGAGGGGGGAGTAACCAGTTCCATCTCTTGGGTCCAGAGAAACCTCCAGAGAAGGTGGATCTGGAGATGAGAGGAAGGGTATTTCAGGTAGAGGGAATAGCCTGTGCGAAAGCTCAGAGGAGTGAGAGAACCACAGTGTTTTTGCAGAAGGAGGCCTCAGCCACGCTGGAGGTGGGGTCTTCTGCTGAGTGCACACGAAGAGAAGTGGGAAGGACTGGACCGTGCGGCCTCTGGACAGGTCAGCAACGGGAAGTGAAGAAGGATTCAGGGCGCATGAAGGGAAAAGTTCTCCAAGGATTCTTCTGTCTGTGGAATAGCTGTCATCGGCCCCAACTACTGCCTTTGTCCTCTAGCACTCCATTTCATGGCTACTTTCCGAAGAGGTTTCAGGGTCACAGCAGGTCTCTCCTACATTCCCAGGGCTCCCTTCATGCTACAGTGTCATCCTCAGTGATGTCTGTGGACCCAGGTTCCAGGAGCAGTTTCCCCGGTCCGCCGGAAGTCTTCCGGGAACAGGGTCCACGTGTGCGTTGCACATGGTAAGGCTTTAAGCGAACAGCTGTGAAATGGATGAGGAAACAGGCTCAGAGAGGTCGAGAAACTTGCCCAGAGTCACAGAGCTAGTAAGTGGCAGAGCAGGGAAGTAAATTCAGTCTACCTGACTCTAAAGCTTGTATTTGTAACACAGCTGGATTACGGCTCCCAGCAGGGAGAGCAGATGGCGAAGAACAGGTTTGGATCCCATAAGCACTAACAAATCCAGTGTTTCATTTCTAGGAAATGAATTCCTTTTGTTCAAACCTTGTTTATCCAGTCTGGAGAAGACAGCATCTCACTTGTCCTGAAAGTGGTTTATTCACTCCATCAGTTCAAGTGCTGTCTGGGGACCCAGATGTGCAGCACAGGGCGGGGGGGGGGTGTTGGGGGGGTGGTAGCAGCGGGGTGAGCTCCAGGACCTGGGGATGCAGCCCTAGAGGCTTCTGGCAAAGTGTGGTCTGCCCCTCCAGTCTGCTCCGAAAATCACTCCCCTAGTATGGAAACCCAGACGGAGGTGACTGGGAGATTGGAAAAGTCAAAAATGTATGTGAGTTGGACACAAGAGCCTCTGGATACTTCTGTCCTTAGTCTCAAGTTCCTGCTGCAAATGGGAGGCATCTGAAGGAGCACTGATGGGAATCTGAAGACTTGGTCTCTGCCTATAACTCGCTGTGTGCCCTTGGGCAAGTGTCCTGCCCTCTCTGGGCCTCTCTCCCTGTCAGCACCACAAGGGAGTTGCAGTGAAGGATTCCTGAGTCCTTCCTGCTCTGACACTCAGATCTTCTTAAGTCCTGGCGCTGACTTTGCTGTTATCTCCTGCACCGTTCACTGCGGTGCATGGAGCAGCCGCATTTACCTGGGAGCTTGTCGGCAGTGCCGAATCTCAGGTCCTGCTCCCGTCCCACGGAATCAGCACCTGCGCGTTTCCTAAGATCCCTAGGTAGCCCGTGGGTTCATTCTAGCGTGAGATGGGCTGCAGTGAGCGGCTGTTTCTGTCCTCGCTCTGGGCTGTGCTGAAAAGGTAGGTGGAGGATGGCGTGCATGCTTCCCCGGGGTCGGGGCGCATTCAGGTGCGAGTGGTGGAGCTTGGCATCGAACAGGTCCCCAGCAAAGAGTCTGTGAGTGTGTGCAGGCTTGCGCGGGCTATTTGTGCAGTGAAGGGCGGAGTGGAACACACTCACCTTTCCTGAGCGGTGGAGCAGGGAGGCGAGCAAGCCGGGTTCCTATCCTAGATCTGCAGGGCGTTTCTCCGAGCTGCGCTGGGCAATGGGAGTAACACCAGTAAGACTGACTTCAGAGGGTGGGATTAGCTTTAAACGAGTGGATAAAGGAGACGTGCTGAGAACAGTGCCTGGCGCACGGGGAGCTCGTAATAGCGCCTGCCGTTACTTTGCTGCTACTGCTGTTCCAGCCCCCGGGCGCGCAGCGCCGCAGACCGTCCCAGCCCCGCCCCTCGATTGCGGGTGTTCCCTGAGGACAGAGTCCCAAAATGACCCCTAGGGGGCGATAGCACCCCCGTCGAGAACCTCTGGCTGGAGAGCACCACTATGCAATAGAAACAGGAATCAAGCCACAAAGGTAATTTTAGATTTAGAAAATGGAGAGGTAGCTGTGTTAAAAGGAGAAGGAGAAGAAAGAAAGAAGAAGAAGAAGAAGAAGGGGGGAGGGGGAGGAGGAAGAGGAGAAAGAAGAAAGTGAAATGAATTTCAGGTATGTTTTATTTACTCAATATGTCCAAAATATGACCAACTAGCTGATAGAAAAATTATTAGTGAGATATTTTACATTCTTTTTGAAACTCAGTGCGTTTTACACTCCAGCCCATCTCAGTGGCCACGTCTCAAGCCCTCAGCGGCCACGTGTGGCCAGCAGTGATAGCTATCCGAGAATTTTTGAGCACTGGCTCTCATTCCCAGCTGTGTCAGATATTACCCACATGGCCTTGGTCTAGTCATTTCACCTCTCTGGACCTCAGTTTTTCCATCTGTAAAATGGGGGTACTAAGTCTGTCTCCAAGCTGTAGTAACAGCTTGCCCCTTTGCCCACTTTCCCACAAGCATGGGAGGAAATCCGGTGAGCTGTCAACCGCAAAGCCTTTGTGCAAGGCTTAGTCGTTCAAGGTGGTCCCTTCCCTACTGAACACTGGTAATAACTCAGTGCAAAGCTGTAAGTAGGAAGGTGTTGCCTTCTCACAGTTCCCTAGCTGTTGCAAAGGTCTGGAAAACAGGCTTCACCTGTCTTGGATTTTTTATTTTTATTTTTTAAACATTTTAATTATTAGAGAGCATAAGCAGAGGGGAAGGGCAAGGGGAGAGGGAGAGGCAGGCTCCCCAGCTGAGCAGGGAGCCCCAGTCAGGGCTCAATCTCAGGATCATGACCAGAGCTGAAGGCAGATGCTTAACCAACTGAGCCACCAAAGCACCCCAAACCCTTGCGTTTTCAAGATGGAGACACTGAGGCACAGAGCAGGAACTGACTTACCCGAGGCCAAAGAGTTTATGGCAGAACGAAGCAAAGATCAGGGCTTCCCACTCAGGTCAAGCTCTGTTCTCAGCACCCCTTCCTCTTGCTCTGGGGCCAGGTGTCTGGGCTCTAGGGGTTAACTAAGCCATGGTCACTGCACTCAAGGTCCAGTGACGGAGACAGTCCAGCATGGTAAGAGCTGTGGTGGTAGGAGTCCAGAAGTGGGGTATCTAACCCAAGCTGGGCTGGGGGGAGAAAGTTAGGGAAGGCTTCTTGGGGCGATGCCAGAGCTTAGTCCTAAAGTGTGACTGGATTAGGTGACCAGAGGACTGAGCATGGGATACCTTCCAGGCAGAGGACCTAACGGGGATGGAGGTTTGGAGCAGAAAGCAGCACTGGGGCTCAAGGCAGCACAGGGTGCTGGCAGGAAGACTAGCAGATCTGCCTGGTCAGGAAATGATGCTGGAAATGTAAATAAAGACCAGGTCGTGAAGGGTCTCTTAGACCAAGCTGGGGCTGAATCCCAAGGGCCTTGGGAGCCCCTGGAAGACTGTAAAGAACTGACATGGCCAGACTTTTAGTTAAAAGGAAGATTCCTGGTGTACCTTGGTGGCTCAGTCCGTTAAACATCTGCCTTGGGCTCAAGTCATGATCCTAGGGTGCTGGAATGGAGTCCTGGGTCGGGCTCCCTGCTCAGTGGGAAGTCTGCTTCTCCCTCTCCCTCTGCCCTTCCCCACTGCTCATGCTCTCTCTCTTTCTCTCTCTCTCTCAAATAAATAAATAAAATCTCTAAAAAATAAAAAATGAAGAAAGAAAAATTCTGGGTGTGATGTGGTGAGAGAATGAAGAGGGGGGAGGAGTGGCCGCAGAGAGCTCATTTAAGCCAGAGAAGATGCAGCCTGAAACAGAGCTAGAAGGGAGCGAAGCGTCAAGGCACACTTAGATGTATGCAGTCGAACTGACAGAATTAAGTAATTCAGCAAACAAGGGGACTCTATCAGCCATTGCCATGTAACAAACCACCCCCAAACTCAGTGGATTAAGAAGACATTTATTCCTATGAGTCCTGCATCTGGAGACTGGCTGATTTAATCGGAAATTGGCTGGGCATTTCTGCTGGTTTAGCAGGGTTCACACAGGCATCTGCTGGTCCGCTGAGAGCCTCTGTCCTAGGCTGGCTTTGCCTGGGGGCAGTTGGCTGGCGTGGCTCTCTGCTCCATGTGTCTGCCTCCTCTAGGGACCGGTAGGCTCACTCCTACATGTGCTCATGGCAGTGGCGGAGTATAAGCAGAAACCTGCACAGCCTCTTGAGGACTAAATTTGGAACTGGCTCACTGTCCCTTCTGCCTTACTCTGTTGACCACAGCTAGTTCACACTGAACCTAGACTTGAGGGACAAGGAAATCTCCCCCTCCTTTTGACGGGTGCTGGTGGAGGCAGCATGAGATAGTAGAAGCACGGAGCTGAGCTGAGAAGGATGGGAAATGGCACTGTGTGATCTCAGACAAGGCATCTACCTCTCTGGGCATCAGCAATCTCAGCCGATCGGGTTGGATTGCATCATTTAACGTGTTCCTTCTAAATCAGGTTTGCCAGGGAGGGGCTGTTCATTATAACTAACCATGGAGCGTTTACTATGTAGCTGGGCTTTCGGTTCAACTCACTCAAATGTAACAGTACTTTGAGGTTGGTATTGTTATTGTCCACACTTTCTTTCTTTTTTTAAAGATTGTATTTTATTTTACTTTTTTTTTTTTTTAGAAATTTTATTTATTTGAGAGAGAGAGTGTACAAGCAGGGAAAGGGGCAGAGGGATAAGCAGACTCCCCACTGAGGGGGGAGTCCAACAGGAGGCTTGATCCCAGGATGCTGAGATCAGGACCTGAGCCAAAATCAGATACTTAACCACCTCAGCCATCCAGGCACCCCAGATTTTTTTTTTTAAGATTTTATTTATTGGGATGCCTGGGTGGCTCAGTTGGTTGGACAACTGCCTTCGGCTCGGGTCGTGATCTCAGAGTCCCAGGATCAAGTCCCGCATCGGGCTCCCAGCTCCACAGGGAGTCTGCTTCTCTCTCTGCCCTTCTCCTCACTCATGCTCTCTCTCCCTGTCTCTCTCTCAAATAAATAAATAAAATCTTAAAAAAAAAAAGATTTTATTTATTTATTTGACAGAGATCACAAGTAGGCAGAGAGGCAGGCAGAGAGAGAGGAAGGGAAGCAGGCTCCCTGCTGAGCAGAGAGCCCAACATGGGGTTTGATTCTAGGACCCTGAGATCATGACCGGAGCCAAAGGCAGAGATTTTAACCCACTGAGCCACCCAGGTGCCCTCCAGATTTTATTTTTAGGCAGTCTCTATACCCAGTGTGGTGCTTGAACTCACAACCCTGAGATCAAGAGTTGCACATTCCACGGTGTGACTCAGCCAAGCACCCCTCATCCCCATCTTCCATATGAAGAAACAGCGCAAAGAGGTGAAGGGAAAGGCCCCGGGGCTTCCATGAGTGTAGGTCATTTTTCCTGTTCTTGAACTTCACGATGTTTGAATCACGTGTGCTGTGTCATAATGTGCAGCTTCTTGGGCTCAGCATGACGCCTGTTCCTTCTACGTGGTTATGCGTAGCAAGGAGCTGGAGTTCCTTCTCGCTGGTGTGCAATATTCTACTGCATGAGTCTGCCGCAGCTCATTTCTCCGTTCTACGATGGATGTCTGTTGGGATAGTTTTCCGTCTGTGGCTGTTAAACCGTGCCTGTGTGAACGATTCTTGCACAAGTGGTTTGGCGGACATACGTGCAGGTTTTTGTTGGTTATATATGGCTGCGAGTAGAAGGTTTTGGTAAGAGGTTTGGCTTTTTAAAATTCTCTACATTTTCCAGATTTTATAATTAGAGAAACAGGTGAAGGAGAGACTTGCTTGTGAAACGAATTAGAAGTCAGCTCTTGGGCTCAGATACAGACAGACAGACACACCCATGTTAACTCTTTTCCAGTTTTCTCCATATATATTACTTCACACTCACAACACCCCCAGAGAGGTAAACTTGATGCCCTGATTTTACAGAGGAGGAAACTGAGATTGAGGGAGGTCCCATGCCCTGGAGAGGAGAGGGCCATAGCTGTGGATGCACTTTGTAAAATATAAAGCATTCCTCAGATTTGTGGAGAATGATTTCCCCATCCAGGGCTCACTCAGCCATACCACACGGCTTCTAGAGAAAGCACAGACACGGATTTCTCTGGGTGGGGGGATCTATCCTACCATAACAAATCTTTATCACAGAGCCCAGGGTTTTTTTCTTCCAAAAAGATGAGACTGGCTTCTGAGGATACATTAAACCCATATATCCTCTTGGTTTCTGGCAAGGTTTTATGACTCTGTTAAAATAAAGATCCTTTGGAAAGGGGAGGTGACTGATCTTTCTGCAAACCGAATGAGCCCTGGGTAGGAAGCCCTTGTTAAATGGGCTACAAAGAGCCCCTGCTGTGGACCAGGCTCTCATCCTTCCCACTGAACCCACAGAGCAGTTCTGGGAGAAAGGTGCTATTACCCCAATTTACAGATAGAAGAAGAAAAGCCCAGGAGGTGAAATGACTTGCCTCCACCCCACAGTTGGGACTGTTTGGGGGAAAAGGAAGTCAGTCTTATTACCACTTCCCAGGGTCCATTGGACTGTTTCTCAGTCCATTTAAACTGACTCCACTGGGAAAAGCAGGAGCTGGTACCAGTGAGGATTCCTGGGTACAGAGGTTGCTCATGGACATCCAGGAATAAAAGGAGTGCCATTGGATCTGGAAAGTTCCTTCCTCTTCCTCTCTTGGGACAGGGGGTTCCCCTGTCTCTCTGCTCTTTTCTCTGTCTACTCCCTTCTCCTACATTTCTCTGCAGACCTGTTTTCTTATTTACTTATGGTTTTTCTGCCGCCCCCAAACCTGCCCTGGCCTTGGTCTTGGCCATGACCAGATTTCAGCCTCAGGGTCCTTGACCTGCAGGTTGCACCTCCTCTGTCGTCAATCTTCCCAGCTCCTCGCAGTCTCCTTGCTAAATTCCCAGGAGAGAATCTGGTTGGCTCATTTGGGGTCATGTGTCCGCTAGTCCAATCAGCGAAGCTCAGAAGTGGTCTGCGCCACAAGCTGAGACTGACACCCTGCTTTTCCCCTCCCTCTCACTGGAGAGATGCTAGCGCTGAGAGTATGTGGTGTGGCTGGGGTCTGTGCGGTCTAGACTCTGCAGGGGGACACCACTGGGCTGAGGGGAGTCCTTGCTGCTGCTGCTGCGGCAGTGGTTTATGGGGGTGCGTTTGACAAGGGAGAAGCTTCCTGGTATGGATGGTAGTTCAGACAGTGGCAGACATGACTCACTAAAATGCACAGGGATGGCTTGTTGGACAGTAGACAGAGGAGACCTCATTGCCTGCAGACCTGAATTTGGTTGGACACATCATAGAGAAACCAGAGAAGTCATCACTCACTCTGTCAGGCGTTTGGATCCATGGTCTTACCGGTTCTCCCCAAGCTTCTGTGAGGTCCGGATTATCAGCTCCGATCACAGAGGCAGTGCACGCCCAGAGAGCTTGCATGACTTGCCCAACGGCCATAGCAAGAAAGTGGAGCAACAGGAATTGGAACCTGATCCTACCTGACTTAAAATGTATGCTTTGAGGGGCACCTGGCTGGCTCAGTCGGTTAAGTGTCTGACTCTTGATTTTGGCTAAGGTCATGATCTCAGGGTCCTGGCATTGGGCTCCCTGCTCAGCAGGGAGTCTGCTTGAGTATTCTCACTTTCCTTCTTCCCTTTCCCCTGCTCATGCTCTTTCTGTCTCTCAAGTAAATATATATATTTCAGGGGCACCTGGGTGGCTCAGTGGGTTAAGCTTCTGCCTTCGGCTCAGGTTATGATCTCGGGGTCCTGGGATCGAGTCCCGTATCGGGCTCTCGGCTCGGCTGGAAGCCTGCTTCCTCCTCTCTCTCTCTTTCTGCCTGTCTCTCTGCCTAGTTGTGATCTCTCTCTGTCAAATAAATGAACAAAATTTAAAATATATATATATATATATATATTTTTTTTTTAAAAGATATATGCTTTTAGCCACTGCCTGCCATCTTTGTGCCCTCGTTATACTTGCCACATTATACTAGTACACATCACACACATGATCTTACTGGAAGTATGAAACATCCTTTGGGGCAGCATACCCATGCTTATATTTCCATTTTACCAAGGAAAAAAACTAAGGGTCCAAGAGAAGTCATGACTTATCCTTAGTTACCTGATGGTCGGTGGCAGAGCTGGGACCAGAACCCAGATCTTCTGGATTCAAATGTATCAACAGGTATTATTACTGCATCAAAATGTGTCCGTGTCATTGCTGGTAGTATGGTTCTTTTTTTTTTTCAAATGTACAAAATTGATTGTCTAAGAGAAATAATTACAAATATATCATTCCCTATAAAAATTATGTATTATAAAATACATACAGTTCAAAGAATAATCATCAACATTCATGTACCTACCACCACCTTAAAAAACTGTACAATCTCATTCCTGCCTTTTTTCCCCTCCAGGGGTGACCACAATCCTGGATTTTACACTTAACGTTTCCTTGCTTTTCCTTATGGCTTCACTAACATATATTTATGTCTTTAAACACTTTGTTTCTCCCTGCGTGTTTGCGACTTTGGCACTCAGTGTTGCTTGTGAAAAGCACCCACTTGAATACAGCTTTGGCTTATCAAGGTTGGCTTCTCCGCGGGGCCCTGGCACCGGGATACGCCACATTCTACCACTCTCCTGTGGATGGACGTTTCGGTGGTTTCTAGTTGTTTCTAGTCCATGCCACGGTGACCATTCTTGTTCCTCTCTGCTGATGAACGCAGAGAAGAACCTGCCTGTGATCCACACCTGGGAGCAAAATGACTGGGCCATGAGGTAATCCTCGCATTTTCAGCTTTATGAGATAATATCAGAGTGTTGGCTAACGAGATTCCTCCTCTTTCCACTCTGCTGGTGGTAGGTGACCATTCCCGTTGGTCCACACCCTTACGGGGGATGCCGTGAGGCTGGATCAGATTTAAAACATCTTCCTTGTCTGCTGGTTGAATGTGCTACTCACTGTTGCTTTCATTTGTATTTTTTTGTTTTATTATCTGAAGTGCGATAGGAGAGGCAGCTGCTTATAGAGCTACAGACTTTATCGCCAAAGGTAGCAGGATTGTGGGAAATTTCCCCAACGTTGTTGAGGGTGGGGAAGGACGGCAGGCAGGAGAGGAAGGAGAGAGCTTCAGAATCATGTGGCTTCCCTCAAAACTCCATCCCAGGGCGCCTGGGTGGCTCAGTGGGTTAAGCCGCTGCCTTCGGCTCAGGTCATGATCTCAGGGTCCTGGGATCGAGTCCCGCATCGGGCTCTCTGCTCCGCAGGGAGCCTGCTTCCTCCTCTCTCTCTCTTTGCCTGCTTGTGATCTCTCTCTGTCAAATAAATAAAATAAAATCTTTAAAAAAAACAAAAAACAAAAACTCCATCCCAGCATTCCCGACCAAGGCAAGCTACCCTGTCCTTCCCAAGATGTCACCCACCAGCCTCCCAGGCCTCTCCGAGCCCACGCCTTTCACTGAGTGAGGTCATCGGGATGCCTGGAACCCAAGGGACGGCCACATGGATGGGTTTGTGAGGCAAGAGCACAGCCCTCCATGAGAAATGACTGCACCTGGCCTGTCTGGAAGGAAGAACATTCCAAAGAGTCCAACCCAACTTCACATTTTCCATGTGAACCAAAGTGGGAGGAAAACTTGAGCCAGAGGTGCAGCATGGAGTGAGAGGGTCGGAGAGGGCATCATTTTCACCTATCCCTGTGAGGCCCCAAACCAGTTTCACTCCTGGAAGCACATGTGCCTTAAGGCTTTTCTTCCCGATCCAGGCAGTGTGGAGAAGAATGGAAATCTCAAGAATGACTCCAGACCCAGTTTTTCCACTTCCAACTGGGTGACCTTGGGCAGATGACATCACCTCTCTGCTCACTTATAAGGTGGAGCCAGAATGCCCATGTCACAGTGGGCGACTCTTGGCCCCAGGGCTAGCTCAGTGCCTGCAACATAGCAGGAGCTTTATAAAAGACCTAATAATAATAATAATAATAATATCTTTTCAACTTTGGGAATGTTCTTGAGCAGGCTAAGATTAAGATTGGTTTTCTTGGGGTGCATGGGTGGCTCAGTCACTTAGGTGTCTGACTCTTGATCTCAACTCAGGTCTCAGTCTCAGGGTTATGAGCTCAAGACCTGCATTGGGCTCCGTGCTGGGGTCAAGTGTACATTAAAAAAAAAAAAAAAACCACAACAGATTATTCTTTTTTTTTTTTTAATTTTTAAAGATTTTATTTATTTATTTGATGGGGCGATCACAAGTAGGCAGAGAGACAGGCAGAGAGAGAGGGGGAAGCAGGCTCCCTGCTGAGCAGAGAGCCCGATGCGGGGCTCAATTCCAGGACCCTGAGATCATGACCTGAGCTGAAGGCAGAGGCTTTAACCCACTGAGCCACCCAGGTGCCCCAGATTTGTTTTCTTAAATTGAGAATGTTTCCCCTCTTCTAGGAATATATATGTTATTAAAGATTTTATTTATTTATTTGAGAGAGAGGGAGACAGAGAAAGAACATGAGTAGGAGGAAGGGAAGAGGAAGAGGCAGGCTCTCCACTGAGCAGGGAGCCGAGGTGGGCTCTAGTCCAAGATTCTTGGATCATGACCTGAGCTGAGGCAGATGCCTAACCGACTGAGCCACCCAGGTGCCCTGGGAAGATACATTTTTTTTAAGCTGAAGTTCCCCCAGTTTGAGGACTGGAAGAGAAACTATTGCATTGTTGTGGTTTAGTTTCTTAATGGTTTAAAAACCAGTCAATCAACGGACACAGACTGAACTTTCCCAACAAGTCTCTGAGCCTTTCTGCTGAGTCAGATGGTAATGAGACTTGAGACTTGACATCGCTCAGTGTTTACTGGGTTTCAGAGGCCGGCCTTGCTAGGAGTGATGGAAGCTGTCGAGGCAGGTAGAGTGGCTGTCTCGAAGACAAAATCTGAGACTCAGAAAGGGGTAAGGGACTTGCCCAAAGTCATACAGGAGGGTGAGAGACAGGAGGGATTGGAGCCCAGATTGTCCTACCCAAGCCAAGCTCCCCCCTGCACCCAGCTCCTCCCACCTCTGGTGCCAGCCCCCTCCTGAGCCTTCTCTGCTACCTCGCTTCTGTTCTCTGTGCTCCAGCCAGCTGGGCTCTTTCCCAAGCCTTCACTTTCTGACCTCTGGCCCTTTGCTCTTCCCTTTCCAACCACCAGGAATGCTATCCCTCCTGACCTTGACTACTGAAATCTTCTTAATGTAGGTACCCATTGGAGCTATATACAGCCCTTAAAAATGATGTTATGGGAATGAGTGATGGAACAAAGTTCAAAATAAATTAAGTTGCAAAACACACAAACTATGAAACAAATTCATATATAATTATAATCACATTTTTAAAGTGTGTATATATAAATCTGCCTGGCCAGCTCTATCCCAGGGGGCTACCGGTAGGCCCCACAGTCTTCAGCTGGGGTTGTGCGAGAGATGGGCCTTAATAGAGTGCCATCTGCTTTATCGTACCCCGATCATCTGTACCAGAGGCTCCAAGCTCCAAGAAACCTTTGGCTTGACCATGTCCCAAATCCTGAAACCCAGATTCAAGCACACAGAAGAGAAAATGAGTCTTTAAGGGTTTTTTTTTTGTGTGTGACAACATTGCCAGTTTCCATTTAGAAAGCTGAATATAGAGGCACCTGGGTGGCTTAGTCATTGGGCATCTGCCTTTGGCATGGGTCCTGGTTCCAGGATCCTGGGATCGAGCCCCAGCATCAGGCTCCCTGCTCTGTGGGAAGCCTGCTTCTCCCTTTCCCACTCCCCGTGCTTGTTTTCCCTCTCTCTTTGTGTGTGTCTTTCTCTCAAACAAATAAATGGAATCTTAAAAAAATAAAAATAAAAAGATTAGTTTAAAAAAAAGAAAGCTGAATATATTTTCTGGAGTTGAACTTTCACCATGAAAAATGCTCATTGTTTTAATTTCTGCAATTAACTTCTCTGCTAACCAAAAGGTGTTTTTGTTTTTTTTTTTTTTGTCTTTGTGTTTATTTTAAGAATCATGCATGCCCACTCTAGGAAATTTGAAAAATTTTTTAGGAATAGAAGAAAGGGGGCCACTTCTGTGGCTCCGTGTGGGTGAGCATCTGCTTTCAGCTCGGGTCATGATCTCAGAGTCCTGGGATCGAGCCCCACGTCAGGCTCCCTGCTCAGTGGAGAACCTCCTTCTCCCTCTGCCTGCTTCTCCCCCTGCTTGTGCGTGTGCTCTCTCTCTCTCTCTCACTCTCGCTCTATCTCAAATAAATAAATAAAATCTAAAAAAAAATAATCGAAGAAAGGTCTCTAGGGAGAAATACATTGTAAAAATCCTGGGATCGAGTCCCATGTCGGGCTCCTTGCTCGGCAGGGAGCCTGCTTCTCCCTCTGCCTCTGCCTGCCTCTCTGTCTGCCTGTGCTCGCTCACTCTCCCTCTCTCTCTGACAAATAAATAAATAAAATATTTAAAAAAAAATTTTTGATATCTTTCCTGGTGACCTTTTTTTCTTTTTTCTTTTTCTGTGCACAGAGTTGTTTTGTTTAGTTTTCGTTGTTGCTGAGCAAATAGAATGATGGTTTCTGATTCATAACTTACAAAGCTGATTTCATGTATTTATAACAAGCCTGTGATGCTTCCAGAGGCTCTGCCCCCTCTGGGAATTGTGGGGGTGGGACTTGTTGGTCTCCCCTGTGTTCTCCTGACACTTTGGACAATGCTAGGTTCACTGTGTCATTGCTAGCAATAAGCAGTGTGCTTTTATTTTTTTTATTTTTTTTTTAAAGATTTTATCTATTTATTTGACAGAGAGAGATCACAGTAGGCAGAGAGGCAGGCAGAGAGAGGGGAAGGGAAGCAGGCCCCTGCTGAGCAGAGAGCCCGATGCGGGACTCGATCCCAGGACCCTGAGATCATGACCTGAGCCGAAGGCAGCGGCTTAACCCACTGAGCCACCCAGACGCCCAGCAGTGTGTTTTTAAACTTAGAGTTCATCCCAAGTGTCTCAATTGTCCTTCTAGAACCTAACTCTTGCCTTCTTTTCTTTATTAAGTCCCAGAGCTCTGGACGTGTGCCCTTCTTGATGAATCCTCAGTGATCGGTTTGTTTTGCCTTCTCTAAGCTCATGCATACTTCAAGTCTTGGGAACCAGAATGTTTTGTCTGTTCGGGCTCAAAGTGATCAGTGGGACGGGAACCAAAGTTAAGTGCCTCATGATGTGTCAAGATGAACTTAGGAAAATGGTGAGCTGTTGACCGGACTACTTCTGAGAATCTGCTGGTACTTCTTTTCGTCTCTGGTTTTAAAAGCTCCCCAGAGGCAACCTGAAACCCTGACTCTTCTCAGAATAGGATGGGGGAAATTCCAAAGTTCTCATTAAACACATTTATCCCTCAAGCTTTGGAAGGAGCCCAAATGCCAAAAGTGAGAATCCCAAAGCACTGTCCACATTAGTGTGAGCTCCTGATAAATGTCTAACAAATTCAGCATGTGTCCTCTGGGCTTGAAGAGTTGCTGGGCAAAGTTCCAGAATAGTGAGACGTCTTGGGATTTATCCGATTTAGGAAAGACCTTTAATTACCAGCTCTCACCTCACTGTTTTCAAATAGTCAAGTCTTGAGGTCTTTTCACTGTGGGCCATACTGATGGAGGGTCCCCACCAGCGTGAAGCAGAAGGATGACCTTGTCCCATAGGCAAGACAACTGTGAAGGGAGCCGTGTGTGTCCAAGTCTGCGAGAAGAGAGAGCCACCTAGAATGTCCCCGCCAAACCAGTCCCTGGAAGGCCTTCTCCAGGAGGCCTCCAATAGATCCCTGAATGCTACGGAAACCCCAGAGGCTTGGGGTCCAGGGACACTCCGGGCCCTCAAGATCTCCCTTGCTTTGCTCCTTTCCATCATTACAGTGGCCACAGCCCTCTCCAATGCCTTTGTTCTCACCACCATCTTCCTCACCAGGAAGCTCCATACTCCAGCCAACTATCTCATCGGCTCCCTGGCCATGACTGACCTCTTAGTCTCCATCTTGGTCATGCCCATCAGCATCGCCTACACCACCACTCGCACCTGGAGTTTTGGCCAAATCCTGTGTGACATCTGGCTGTCTTCCGACATCACGTGCTGCACGGCCTCCATCCTGCATCTCTGTGTCATTGCTCTGGACAGGTACTGGGCCATCACGGATGCCCTGGAGTACAGTAAACGCCGCACAGCCGGCCGGGCGGCCGCCATGATCGCCACCGTCTGGGTCATCTCCATCTGCATCTCCATCCCGCCACTCTTCTGGCGGCAGGCCAAAGCTCACGAAGAGATGTCGGACTGCCTGGTGAACACGTCTCAGATCTCCTACACCATCTACTCCACCTGCGGGGCCTTCTACATCCCGTCTGTGCTGCTCATCATCCTCTACGGCCGCATCTACGTGGCCGCCCGGAACCGCATCCTGAACCCGCCTTCGCTCTACGGGAAGCGCTTCACCACCGCCCAACTCATCACCGGCTCTGCGGGGTCCTCGCTCTGCTCCCTCAGCCCCAGCCTCCACGAGGGGCACACCCACACAGCCGGCTCCGCTCTCTTCTTCAACCACGTGAAAATCAAGCTGGCCGATAGTGTCCTGGAGCGCAAGAGGATCTCTGCGGCTCGAGAAAGGAAAGCCACGAAGACGCTGGGGATCATCCTGGGGGCCTTTATCATCTGCTGGCTACCCTTCTTTGTCGCATCTCTGGTCCTCCCCATCTGCCGGGACTCCTGCTGGCTCCACCCCGCCGTCTTTGACTTCTTCACCTGGCTTGGCTATCTCAACTCCCTCATTAATCCCATAATATACACTGTCTTTAACGAGGAGTTTCGGCAAGCCTTTCAGAAAGTTGTCCATTTCCGGAAGACCTAGTCTTATTTGCGGGTGACTCTTATGATCTGTTGTGTCCTATAACCCACTGGAATTGTCTTGTTTATTTTTCCTGAGATTTGGGTCCATCCTGATATGTTGGGTTTGGGTTTGACCCATAGAATTGCTCAGCGTTCTTCTTCCTGTTGTCTTCTTGACTTCTGTGCCACCCAAAGTGGGGCAGCTTTGTGAAGGGTGACAAGACTGAAGATTCCACTTAGCATATTTTCATGACTCATCCATGTTGGGAGAAATGGGATCCCTAGGATTCCCCGTTGATTGAATTCAGATGGGAAGCTGTCCGACTCTACAGAAAGACCCTGGGTTCAAATGGGAGGCTTTCTGGTCTACCTAAGTTTTGTATGGAGCTCAGAGGAGGAGAGTATGTGAGGTTATGACCTGAGCTGAAAGAGAATTGGAGTCAGGGTGGAGAGTTCACCATACAACGAGGCACCTTGATTTGAAAATAACAGGCAGGGGCACCTGGGTGGCTCAGTGGGTTAAAGCCTCTGCCTTCGGCTCAGGTCATGATCCCCGTATCGGGGTGGGGGGGGTCTATGCTCAGCAGGGAGCCTGCCTCCTCCTCTCTCTCTCTGCTTGTCTCTCTGTCTACTTGTGATCTCTGTTTGTCAAATAAATAAACAAAATCTTACAAAAAAAATAGAAGAACAGCTACCCCCTCTGCTTCCTCCTTCCCCAGGAGTTGCACCGCCTTAATGTCCTAAAGTTAAAACCCACAATCACCCTCAAAGATGTAGATTGACAGGCTTTGGACCCACCAAGCTTTGAGTGGGACACCATTCTGAATTTTGTTTCATGAATTTTTTTTGAATTATTTTTTTTAATATCCTGTTCTCATCAGAGATCTTAAGATGTTGAGTCTTGTCAAATAAAAGGCATGAGATGTCATGGTCAGTGAGGTCTTTGGGTAATTGCCACCCCTCGTCCCTGGATGAACCTTTCAATCCACTTCAGTCTCCACCATTTACTGCGCACTCACCGGAGGCCTGGCCCTGTACCAGCATACTGGCCTCTCCTCTCTCACTGGAGCCTCATCATAACAATGAAAGCCAGTCTCCTGATGGTTAAAGCTGAGCACCTGATGCCTAAGTTCAAATTCAGTTACTACCAAATTCTAGCTGGGTGGCCTGGGGCAAGTTTTTGAAGACCTCCTTGCCTCACCCTCTTCAGCTGTAAAATGGGGATAATAATAGGTATGTTATCGTATAAAAGCAATACAATGCTTTGTATTGCCCCGCAATGTTTGTGGGGTGCCTACAATGTTCCTTGTGCACATTTTGTTGTTGGCTCTTTATCCCCAATTTACAGATGCAGTAGAGAAATGTTCCTATTGTTAGGGAAGATTTCATAAAGAGGGGACAGACTCCCAAGAGCTGAGCCTTTGTGACATGGGGAGCTGAGGAAGGGGAGATGAGATGGGCTGAATCCTCTTGGGGGAGATGGAGCAGAGCTGAGGAAGGTAGGCAAGGTCACACCAGGTGGAAGAAAGAGCAGGCACAGAGACGGGGAGGTCTGTAATGCTCAGTGGGGGGTCTCTGGGCACAGAGAGAAGAATGAGGGCCCGGAATATGGGATATCAGGAAGGGAGGGAAAAGAGGGATACCAAAATGGGAAGTGGGCAGGGGCCCACAGAGAGGTCTTGTGTTGACCTTGAGTTTCCTGCTGGACATTTCACAGAGTGCTCTCGGGACCATCTGCTTTAGATCCTGCAAGCTTGTTAACATTGGATTTGTCCCCGCCTCAGATCCTTTAAATCAGATCTCTGACAGCGAGGCCCAGGAATCTGCATTTTTTAAAAGATTTTATTTATTTATTTGACAGGCAGACATCACAAGGAGGCAGGGAGGCAGGCAGGGGGCGGGGAGTGGGGGGAAGCAGGCTCCCTGCTGAGCAGAGAGTCTGATGCGGGGGCTTGATCGCAGGACCCTGAGATCATGACCTTAGCTGAAGGCAGAGGCTTTAACCCATTGAGCCACCCAGGTGCCCCATGGAATCTGCATTTTAAATAAGCCTCCCTCTGACTTCTTGCAGTAGATTATTTCCATCTCTCTAAAGTTTGGGAACCTCCATGTTAGTGTCTTGCTCCCCCTGTGAGGTCCTTCCCTGAGCCCAGAGACACCTTTCAGCATACTCCTTGCTCTCCCCTCCACCTGGCATGCCCTTTCCTACCTTCCTACTTGGGCTCTCTTTCCCATCTCCTCCATCTTCATTTGGACCATCTTCCTGATCTGGGAACCATTAGGAATTCAGAGACAGGACAGGAAAGTGTTGCTCAGTGGTTAGCTCAGTGGACACAGGCGTTGAAGTCAGAAATAGCCAGAATTGAATCCTAGTTCTGCCATTTATCAGCTGTGTGACGCAGGGCAAGTCGCCTGTCCTCTTTGTGCTCCAATTTCTTCATCTGTTAAATGGGGTTGTCAGTATCTAAGCCATCGGGTTTTATGGGGATTTAACGAGGTGGTAATTATAAAATGCTTTTCGCAGTGTCTGCCACATAAGTGCTCAGGAGAATGTTATCTGTTACTGTTTGAGAGCTTTGAGCCAATTACAAAGGGAGCTCAAAAGTCACCTCCTCAGAGGCCTTCCTTGACCATCTAGAACAAAAGTCGATAAACCTTCTAAAAGATGGCTTTATAGGGATGCCTGAGTGGCTCAGTCAGTTCAACCTCGGCCTTCACCTCAAGTCGTGATCCCATGGTCCTGGGATTGAGCCCTGCATCAGTCTCCTTGCTCAGCAGGGAGCCTGCTTTTCCCTCTGCCTGCTGCTCCCCCTGTTTGTGCTCTCTCTCTCTCTGACAAATAAATAAATAAAATCTTTAAAAAGAAAACATGGCTTTATTGGGACATAGGTCATACACCAAATAATTCACCCACTGAAAGTATACAATTCAGTGCCTTTTAGTATAACCATCACCACAATCAATTCATCACCCCAAAAGAAACCCTACATCCTTAGCCAACACTCACCAGCCTCGCTGACCCTAGGCATCACAGATCTATTGTCTGTCTCTATAGACTGCCTATTCCGGACATGTCACACAAAAGGAATCAAACAATCTACTCTTTTGTGGCTGGCTTCTTTCATTTAGCATAATGTTTTCACAGCTCATCCATATGATTTATTTTAGATTGTATTTATTTATTTGAGAGAGAGAGAGAGAGAGAGCGAGAGCACAAGCCAGGGAGGTAGTCAAGCAGAAGGAGAAGCAGACTCCCCACTGATCGGGAGACCTGATGCAGGGCTTAATCCCAGGACCCGGGGATCATGACCTGAGCTGCAGGCAGACACT
Source organism: Neogale vison (assembly GCF_020171115.1). Taxonomy (NCBI): domain Eukaryota; kingdom Metazoa; phylum Chordata; class Mammalia; order Carnivora; family Mustelidae; genus Neogale; species Neogale vison. Next base: position 17,047,820 of record NC_058092.1, on the reverse strand, counting down.
TAGCTGACTGAGCCGCCCAGGTGCCCCCTCAGCTCAACCGTATTAGAGAATGTACACTATTACATTTCTTTCTATTGCCTGCTAATATTCAGTTGTATGTCTAGACCCCATTTTACTTATTCACTCATCCATCGCTAGACATAGTCCACTTTTTCCCATTCTAAATAATGCTGCTGTGAACATTGTACAAACTTCTATATGGACACATGTTTTTATTTCTGTTGGGCACACACCCAGGGATGGGATTGCTGGGTCATACAGTAACTCTATGTTTACCTTCTGAGGAACTGCCAGACTGTTCTTCAAAACGGCTGCTCCATTTTACGTTCCAATTAGCAGTGCATGAGGGCTCCAATGGGTCTATATCCTCATTGGTTTTTGATGATGTTTGATGATAACCATTCTAGTGGGTGTGAAGTGGTATCTCATCGGGAAGGCAGACTGTTTTTTAAGGGCTGGATAGTATTTTCATCTTTGTAGATTCTATAATTTCTGTTATGATTATTCATCTCTGCCATTGTGGCACAAAAGCAACCATAGACAATATGTAAATAAATGAGCTTGGCTCTGTTCCAATAAAATTTTATTTACTAGAATAGGTGCCAGCTTGGGTGGCTCAGTCGATTGGGCATCTGCCTTCTGCTCGGGTCATTATGCCAGGGTTCTGGGATCAAGCCCCCGTGGGGGGATCTCTGCTTGGTGGAGAGCCCACTTCTCCCTCTCCGTCTGCTGCTTCCCCTGCTTGTGCTCTCCCTCTCTGCTGTCTCTCCTCTGTCAAATAAATAAAAAACAAAAATCTTCAAAAAATAATAATTAAAAAAAAAGGAAATACCTCTCCCCGTATCTACCTAGTGATTTTCTATCCCCTTTTCTGGCTTTATTTTTTTTACTGTACTTATTACTGATGAGGATGTGTATGTGTTAGTTTTGCTTCTTGTCTGTCTTCCACCTCTACAGTGTCAGCTTGTTCAGGGCAGAGATCTTACTTGTCCTATTCACTGTTCAATACGCAGTACACCGTATTATGTATTATAGCACGTAATACATAATAAATATAATGAATGAAGGTATGAATGAATGGAACACCATTTCCAGGTTTACAAATGATTTCTCAATAACTTCACCTTTAAAATTTTAAGACAAGGTGACAGGCCCTGGATCTGGAACCTCTCAGATCATGAGATCTGTTGTCCGACTAGATCTAGGTCAGAGTGTAGCTGATGCAAAGGTGAGTGAAGAGGCTGGGTGACCTCCGTGTCTCCAAGGAGCCAGGGCTAGGGCTGACCTCTTAGCCTGCACTCAGCCCGGCCCTTCAGTCCTTTTGTTCAGATGACCCCCTCCTCCCTAGTCTCCACACACTGACAGTCAAAGACAGCTTAGGAGAGAGATCAGCTGTTTTCTGATCTTTGTTATTACCTGAAAGCGGCCCTCTGGAGTATTATTACTGCACAGTAATTAGGCCACATGAAGGTCAAATTAAAAATAAACTTGTTTCCCATGACCACAGAGGAAGCCTGTATTTGAGGCCTTTCTCCTCCACGCCCCACTCCCCCAACATCCTTGTCATGCTCCTGATTCTTTCCCACTTAGTCACAAACACACGGCGTGATCCTGGTGATGGTGGGGGAGAGTGGAGCCTTGGCTAGGAGGGGACTCTGCTCATTTCTGATTGGAGCAACCTGGGCATCCTGGCGGACAGGGCAGGGTGCCCAACTAACAGCCAGTCCCGCTTCCTTGCCCACAGAAGCCCAGATCAGCTCCAATGGCAATGTGGCCAACCCTCACCCCCGCCCCAGGAGGTGAATTCTCATTGGTTTAAACCGGGTTTCCACACCCTTTGCCAGGGATTGGTCAAGGGATAGACACGTGAGCCAACCCTGGCCAATGGGATGCAAGTAGGGAGACCGACCCGCCAGATTTGCCCAGGACTAAGGGGGTTCCCAGGACCTGCAAATTCCAGTACAAGCCAGGAAAGTACCAGGCAAACCAGAACAGGTTGGTCACGCAGCATATAAGGGGGAGCCTGCAGGGGGCTGTGGGAAAGATACTTCTTGCAGGAAAAGTGCGACAGGAAAGGGGAAAAAGTTCTTCCCGCTTAAGAGAAGTCTCGTGAGGAGGGGAAGCTTGGGCAGCCATGCCGGGATTCTATAGGAAAACATCACGGATGCCCTGAGAATGGCGAAGGGCAAAGAACAAGCCCCAGGTCCTTGACCACGTCACCGAGGCACTGCTGCCTCCCGGGAGCTACCTGTCTCAGAGTTCTTGCTAACTGAGCAGTAACAACCCTCATGGTTGAAACCCTGTTAGCTGGATTTTTCTGTGACTTGTTCCCCAACACATCCCAACAGATGGGGGAGGGTCTTCCTCTCTCTTGCTACCTCGTCCTTCCGTCGGGGGGAGGGCAGCGAGGCTGGGCGCCATGAGGCATTCTCGGGTTGGCACAGGCTTGACGCCTTGGGCAAGGAAGCAGAGACAGCCAGAGGATGTTCGGGGTGTGCCCGCAAGTGTGGTAAGCAGCTTATGCGCAAGGGCTGCTTTGAGAGTTGACCCAGGGAGCCTGGGATTTCCAGTGTGGTGCAAGCGCTCCGTGAGGTCCCCTGGACCATGTGGCAGCAGAGGAAATGAAGGCTCAGAGAGGGTGACTCATCTGAGGCGGCACCAGTCAGTTTGAACCTCCCTCTGTCCCATCCAAAGTGCATGCTCTTTCTTTCCACGGCACTGTCTTGGTTACACCACCAAGAAGGGATACTTAGGGGCGCCTGGGTGGCTCAGTGGGTTAAAGCCTCTGCCTTCAGTTCAGGTCATGATCTCAGGGTTCTAAGATCGAGCCCCTCATTAGGCTCTTTGCTCCATGGGGAGCCTGTTTCCCTTCCTCTCTCTCTCTCTCTCTACCTGCCTCTCTGCCTACTTGTGATCTCTGCCTGTCAAATAAATAAATAAAATCTTAAAAAAAATTAAAAAAGGGATACTTACTGGAACATTCCTGGTGATGGAGAGATCATTTTCCATGAAACACCCAGCCCATCATGGGTCAGCACTGACTGTTCTTCCCAATGGGCCCAAATCTGATTTTTTAAGATATTTATTTATTTTGGAGAGAGCAAGTGTGTGTGGGGGGGTGGGGAGCAGAGGGAGAGGGAGAGAGAAAACCTCAAGCAGACTCCTCACTGAGTGTAGAGCTCAACACGGGACCTTGAGATCATGACCTAAGCCAAAATCATGAGTCCCACACTTCATTGACTGAGTTACCCAGGTGCCCCCCAAATCTGATTTCTTTTCTTTTTTTTTTAAGATTTTATTTATTTGACAGAGAGGCAGCAAGCGAGAGAGAAAACAAGCTGGGGGGAGTAGGAGAGAAGCAGACTCCCCGCTGAGTAGGGAGCCCAATGTGGGGCTCTATCCCAGGTCCCTGGGATCATGACCTGAGCCGAAGGCAGACACTTAATGACTGAGCTACTCAGGTCCCGCCCCCAGTATCTGATTTCTAGTGACTTCTACATACATGGCTTAATCCTGATCTGAAACCTGGAGGCCAGGACTATGCCTCCCCAGGCTGATCAGCCTCATCTCGGCCTTCCTTCTCGTAACATAACTGAAGAAGGAATTGGTCCATAGTGTACTTGTAGTCAAACTAAAAGCACTAAATCTTTTTTTTTTTTTTTTTAAAGTAGGCGCCATACCCAGTTTGGGGCTTGAACTCATGATCCTGAGATCAGGAATCTCATTCTCTACCGACTGAGTCAGCCAGACACCCCTAAAAGCATAAATCTTGTACCCACTTAGTGCTTTTAAGATTGCTCCACTCTTCCATCCCCAGCCCCTAGTTCTACACCTGTGTAATTGAACCCAAGGATAGGATTTTTTTGGTGATCCACACTGCATTTCTCCTTGCAGGTTCCTACATATTATTTTACAGACTAAGCAGTTTTTTAAAAAAGATTTTATTTATTTATTCGACAGAGAGAGAGAAGGAGAGAGAAGCAAGCAAGTGAAAGGAGGGGCAGAGGGAGAAGCAGACTCCGGGCTGAGCAGGCCAGGGTGGGGAGCACCACCGCCATGCAGGGCTGGATCTCAGGAGTCCAAGATCATGACCTGAGCTGAAGGCAGACACTTCACTGGCCGAGCCATCCACATGCTCCAGATTAAGCAGTTTTTGAATCCTTATTCTGTCAGCCTCTATACATGCTATCTCCCAACTTTGTAGGATCCTTGTAGAAAATGCATTCTAGTCTCTGAAGAACTGTTACATCCACTGAGGACGGGGCAAAGCCCTTGGACCACTTCTTCCAAGCCAGCATCGCCAAACATGATAAGGAGGTCTGCTCTACCAGAGGTACTGATGCAACCCCCCACCCTGTGTTAAAGTTCTTCGGAGCGACAAAATATGATGTGCATACATACAAGAAGAGATTTATTTCAAGGACTTGGATCACATAATTGCAGAGGCTTGATGAAGCTGATGGGCGGGAAGTTCAGAAAATAAGTTACCGTCTGAGTCGAAGGCAAGCTGCTATAGAACCAGAAAGAGCCAGTATTACAGATAAGTCCCAAGGCCATCTTCTGGAGAATACCCTCCTGTTCAGGGGAGGTCAGTCTTTTGTTCTATTCAAGCTTTCACCTGATTGGATGAGGCCCGCCCACATTGTGGAGGGCAATCTGGTCTAGTCAAAGTCCATCAACTTAAATGAACATTCATCCAAAAACACCCTCCAAGAAACATCCAGAATCATGTTTGACCAAATATCTGGGCATTGTGGCCCTGACAAGTTGACACATACAATTAATCATCACCCCGCTTCCTGTTCTCACAGCCAGACTTCTTAGAGCACATGTCACTTTGACCTGTGATCTCTCATCAGACCAGGAGCTCCACACGGGCTCTCCTTGATCTCTGTATTCTTAGTACGTGGCACACAGCCAGTGCTCAATTAATAATAATAGCATTTATCAAGTTCCTACTGTGTACCCAGGTACTGCCCTAAGCCTTTTATGAACATTAACTCATTTAACCCACATAAAATTGGTCCTTTTATTATCCTCCAGATAAAGAACTGGAAGTCCCAAAGAAATTAAATAATGTGCCCAATGGCATGCTTCTGGTAAGCAGCAGAGCCAAAATTCAAGCCATATAGTTAGAGCCTAGAATCCACCATGTTAACCCCTGGGGATGAGGCCAGGGTCAAAACAGCATGAGCTGAGAGGAGCAGCATAAAGCAATGACAAAAACACAGATTTGGGAATCAGACGGGTCGGCCTACCTATCTCAGCTCTTCCATTTACTTGCTTTCTGTCTCTGTGCCTCACGGTGCTCTGACTGTTACCACGGGGTGACAGTAATGTCAGCCTCCTAGAGTGGTTGGACTTGGCACTGTGCCCAGCACTGTAGCATCCAAAAACCAGGGGATGTTCTTTTTTTTTTTTTTAAAGATTTTTTAAAAACTTTATTTGACAGACAGAGATCACAAGTAGGCAGAAAGGGAGGCAGAGAGAGAGGGGGAAGCAGGCTCCCTGCTGGGCAGAGAGCCCGATGTGGAGCTCGATCTCAGGACCCTGAGACCATGACCTGAGCCAAAGGCAGAGGCTTAACCCACTGAGCATCCCCCCCAGGAGCCCCCAGGGGATATTCTTGAATGGGACCCGGCCACAGCTCACACAGGAGGAATTTTGCTGAGCATCGATGATGTTCTAATACTTTACAGACATTTTCTTTAATTTAATCTTCAGATCAGACCTGGGAGGAGTCTGAGTCCTGATCCCCTTTTCACAGATGGGCAAAGGAAGATTGGAGCACTTACAAGTCCCTTAACTAGGCTGGTACAGCCCACTGTCCCGACACATTGCAAAGCTGATGCTCTCGCCTCTGTCCCAGGAATCATCAGCTCAGGGGGCGTGGGGGCCATTCACAAGCAGACCGGCTGTGACGCAAGGGAGAGATATGGGGACTCTGGTGACCTGGAGCTCACATGCCCTATCTTAAGGTGACGATCACTACTCATCTCTCACGGACTCCTGTTGTTCAGATATGTGCTAGTGCTGTGGATTTTTTAACAGAGTGAGGAATTTGGATTTTTTTACCCAGTCCTCTTACTTTGAATGTTGACAACTAATTAAAGAACAGACAAACCACCGCGCTACTATGGCAACCACAAAACAAACCTGTGAGCCAGATTTGGCCCCTGGGCCACCAGTTGGCAACCTCTGATCCTCCTCACACTGCTGGCTCATTTTTGTGCCCTGTATGGCGGTTGGTTCCCTTGAAGAGCTCACCGTTTATCGGAAGACCAAAGTGCACGATCAGATTAGAAAGCGAGACGGTCCATCCTGCAGTGCGCCTATCCTGCACCCTGTCCTGTGCCCCGCCCCCACAGCTACCATTCCAGGCATCTCCCTGTCACGGGGATGACTGGCATGGGGGGAAGGGGAGGGACAATGCCCCTGGGTCACACTGCAACCCACAGGGAGCAGAGGCTCGCAGTCCTCTGCATCTGGGAGTCTTAGAACAGTGGAGTTACCTGTTTTACAAGGACCCCCTCAGGGATTCTAGACCGGAAGGCTATCAGAGGGAAGAGGACATTCAAGGTCATTCAGAAAAAGGCCGATCAGATCACTAATGTCAGAGCAGTAGCTCACACATTTTGATTGCTTTACTTCTTTGATTTTCCCCAACAAGCAGGTTAAATGGGAGCCACTATTATCCCCATTTTTCAGATGCGGAGACTAAGGCTTGGGAGGGTTAAGTAATTGTCCCGAGGTATCACAGCAAATAAAAAGCAAAGCCAAGACTCACATCTAGTCCGTGTGACCCACCCAAGAGCCAGTGCCACTAGCTATCAGCCCACACTGCCATCCTGAGCCACACTCCACTGCTTGCTTGATTCCTTGCCATGCTACTGAGTATCCTCAAGTCTCCCCAGCTCACATATCCAGTGACGGGGCTCACTACCTTTCTGTTTTATTAATCATTGCTACACTCACCCAACACTAACCAGGTGCTAGCCCTTGCACTAGGCATTTTTTTATGATTTTTTTTTTTTTTGGTTTATTTATTTGTGAGAGAGACAGACAATGAGCGAGTGGGGGAGGGGTAGAGGGAGAGGAAAAGAATCTGAAGCAGACCCCCTGCTGAGTGTAGAGCCTGCGACTCAAAGAGTTGGGGCTCAGTCTCAGGACCTTGAGATCAGGACCTGGGCCGAAACCAAAAATTTCAACCAACTGAGCCACCCAGGTTTCTCTGTACTAGGCATTTAAAAAATATTTTATATCATTCCATCCTCATTGGTCCTGCATGCTCCATAGTATACCCATTTTACATATGAGAAAACCAAGTTTTATTGGGATGAAGGAACTTGTCCAAGGTCACAAAATTAGGGAAAGACTGAGATTCAAATGTAGCTCTGTTCTTTATCTCAGACTGAAAGTTTCTCTTGATTTGCGGGGGAGAAAATTCTGGCCCTTGAAGTAGTAGCCCATAATTCTCAGTTCTTCCAGCCCTGTTCTCTTCAGACTTTTGAGGGTACACATTTGTACCCTTTGAGTCTTTTTGTATAAAGGAGTTCAGTGTTCTGGATCCTTCCACTGCTCCCTATAAAATGTGGTTTTGTGGGGGCGCCTGGGTGGCTCAGTGGGTTAAAGCCTCTGCCTTCGGCTCAGGTCATGATCTCAGGGTCCTGGGATCGAGCCCCGCATCGGGCTCTCTGCTCCGCGGGGAGCCTGCTTCCTCCTCTCTCTCTGCCTGCCTCTCTGCCTACTTGTGATCTCTGTCACATAAATAAATAAAATCTTTTAAAAAAAAATGTGGTTTTGTGTTCCTCCCTCAGCCATTATTTCATTCATTCTTCTATGAGTAAATGACAATTTCCCCATGTCCCATTTAAAGTTCTAATCCCAAATGGAACACAGGACTCCCAACATGGGCAGAAGGACTATTACCTCCCTCATGAAACATACAGTGCTTCCATTAATGCAGCTCCAAACCCCATGAAATATCTCCCATGTATAAAGCACTTGGTATAGAGAGTGGAAAAAGTCAGCAACTTCCCAGCCCTCTGGGAATTTACATCTACCCACTGAGCAATAGAAGGAGGTAGAGTCGCCGGTCACTTGATGAACTTTATAAAGATTTTATTTATAAATTTTAGAGGGTGGGGAGGGGTAGAAAGGGAGGAAGAGAGACAAGCAGATTCCGTGCTAGGTGTATAGCCTGATGTGGGGCTCAGTCTCACGACCCTGAGATCAAGACCTGAGCCGAAACCAAGAGTCAGACATTGAACCAGCTGGGCTGCCCAGGCACCCCAACTTGGTGAACTTTAGATATAGATCCTAAAACACTAGAGCTGGTAGGGCCCAGTCCCCTCCTGCTCTTATTTTTACTGATGAGGAAACAGCCCAGAGAGGGGCAGCAGACAGACCCAAGATTCCACAGTGAGACAGAATCAACTTCTGCCTTTCTCAGAACCTCAGGTGCAGGAGAGCCCTGGGGAGAGGCTTGATGTAGACTGGGATGAAAATACCACCCTTTGGAATGTTACTGTTAAGTGGACCGCACAAGGCCTCTTTCTTCAGAGCTTTGGTCAGAAATCCTGGTCTAGGGGCACCTGGATGGCTCAGTCAGTTAAGCGGCTGCCTTCGGCTCAGGTCATGATCCCAGGGTCCTGGAATCGAGCCCCGCATCAGGCTCCCGGCTCAGCAGAGAGTCTGCTTCTCCCTCTCCCTTTGCCTGCTGCTCTGACTACTCAGGCTCTCTCATCTCTCTCTCATAAATAAATAAAATCTTAAATAAATAAATAAATAAATAAAAAATCCTGGTCTGTCCCAGGTATGACCACCAGGTGGCGGAGGGGCACCAGCATGGGGCGCTGGAATCAAAGGTGGGTGGGTACCTTTCTCATTCAGAGCAATTTTCCTTTGCTTGTGGGAATGGTGAGGTGAGAAAAGCTCTGGGCGAGCACTCCGGCAATGGTATACATTAAAAACATGCAGCGGGGGGCGCCTGGGTGGCTCAGTGGGTTGACCCTCTGCCTTCTGCTCAGGTCATGTTCTCAGGGTCTTGGGATCGAGTCCTGCACCAGGCTCCCTGCACAGCGGGGAGCCTGCTTCGCTCTCTCTGCCTGACTCTCTGCTTACTTGTGATCTGTCGAATAAATAAAGAAAAATCTTTTTTTTTTTTAAAAGATTTTATTTATTTATTTGACAGAGAGAGATCACAAGTAGGCAGAGAGGCAGGCAGAGAGAGAGAGAGGAGGAAGCAGGCTCCCTGCTGAGCAGAGAGCCCGATGCGGGACTCGATCCCAGGACCCTGAGATCATGACCTGAGCTGAAGGCAGCGGCCTAACCCACTGAGCCACCCAGGCGCCCCAATAAAGAAAAATCTTAAAAAAAGAAATTTAAAAAAATGTATGCAGCAGTGAATTTTGCCTCAAACTTAGGGCAGTTGTTAAAAACTTGGACATCGGTACCCCACAGACTTGTAGAAAACCTCGCTCCTCTTTGCCGCTTGATCATGTCACCTCCCTGCCATCTGGCCTCTGACACATAGAGTAGTCTCTTCCTGATTGGTCCCTTTCCCAGGTGGGCAATTCCCCCCTCCCCAGCAGGGAAGACTTCCTCAAATGGCAGGAAGTCTTTGCTGCCACCTGGAGAAGAAGGTGAAGGTGAGGCTAATGTCACCTGACAGCCTCACAGCTCAGCTTAGGCCTGGCCGCTCATCCACATGTCGGTCCATCTCCTATCACACCGGAAGCTACGAGAAGGCTCTGAGGCTGGCAACCAGGAATGTTCAGGGTCATGGGGGGCCAAGGACGCTGGAGAGGAAAGAGAGGGTTGGAGGAGTAGGCTGGGCCTTGGGAGCTAATCCAAACTATCGACTTTGAAATTTAAACTGGGAACAACAGGAACTTTTGAAGATTATTCATCAGGGGTATGACTTGGGTAGATAAGTGTGGAGAGCAATCACTCCGGCTGTGTATGAAGGGAGGAATGGAAGTGGGAGAGCCTGGAGGCAGAGAGACCAACCACGAAGCTGAGCATATAAGAGCTTCAGGCTCAGGGGCGCCTGGGTGGCTCAGTGGGTTAAAGCCTCTGCCTTCGGCTGAGGTCATGATCTCAGGGTCCTGGGATCAAGCCCCTCGTCGGGCTCTCTGCTCAGCTGGGAGCCTGCTTCCCCCCTTCTCTCTCTGCCTGCCTCTCCGCCTACTTGTGATCTCTCTCTGTGTGTCAAATAAATAAATAAAATCATTTTTTTAAGAAAAAGAGCTGCAGGCTGAACTGAGGTGACAGTGATGGTGGCCGATATTTCATCCACTCAGAGCTTCTGATCAGCTCGAAGCACCCCAGGGAAACTTGTCTGTCTTGCCCATGAGCTAGTTCCCGCAGGGTAAGGGCCTGCCCTGACACCAGGCAGGAGGAAGAGGGAGTCCCAGCAGCTGTGTCTCCTAGATCCTTGATGAAAACATCCTGGCAAGAGAGAGGTTGGCTGAAAAGAGAGACAAGATCCTGGGTCTGGGTGGAGGGGACTGGCAGTGTAGACTAATGGTTAGAAACACATGATGGAGTCAGACACATCTCTTTTATATCCCAGCTCTGCCAGTTCTTAGCTGTGTGACCAGAGACAGGTCATTTTGCTTCTCTGATCCTCAGTTTCCTTATCTGTAAAGTGTGATTCTGAATAGGGCTCCCTCCGTGAAGCTCTTTGGGGGAGGGGGCTGGACAGAGTAATGTGTTTAGTAAGGCTTGGCACAGTTCTTGCTATCCATCACGTGGAAGCCTAAAGCGGGAGCTTCAGGTCTTCAATCACACTTGAAAACAGAGTCTGTTGCTGTGACATGGGCGTCATTCTGGCTCTGTGGCACCTTTCCAGGCCAGGATGGCTCCAAACATGGGCCAGCCTGGGCTGCACACACCACATCAAATTAAGCCAAGAGCATAGAACAATGATGATTTGATCAGCCTGGGGCTACATTCTGGGGAAATGTACCATTTCGGTTCTACTTTTTGAAGCATTGAAGTTATTCTCCTTACTCTAGGGTCTCAGGCAACAATGCTTATTTTATTTTCTGAGGTTCTTCCTTATTTTGTGGGTGCTTATGCACTACAGTCTTCTTTTTGTACCAGGTATTACGGCAAGTGCTTTGTAGAATTATTTCATGTAATCTGTATGGCAACTCTCTTAGGTAGGTCCTGTTGGCTATTGTGTCCACTGTGCAAATGAAGGAACTGACTTAAAGAGTTAACCAAGGTACCTGGATCTGTTTAACACCAGCTCCTTTGCTCCTTGTGTCTGACTCCATCACTTACCTATCCTGTAGACAGGTCAGTAGAAAGAAACCAGGTTACCTTCAAGCAACCTGCCCCAGATATCTCCCATGAGTAGGATGCCAAAACTTGTCTGGTCCAAAAACCAGTAAGAGAGATAACCATGTGACTCATGGCCCAACAGATGTCATAAAACAGCTCACCTTATTAGTTGAGTTGAGGGTGTCTCTTGTACAATACATTCCTCTGAGAGTTTAGTGTAGAGAAAAAGTTCTCTCTCAAGTCAAGTCCCATCAGACTATAGTAATAACTAATTTGTACACAGAATTTACTACACGACAGATCTGTTATAAGAACTGAATATGCTTTGGCTCATTTAATCCTCCCAATGACCCAAAGAGAGGGGTTATTCTATTATCCCCATTTTTCAGATGAAGAAACAGAAGCACGGAGAAATTAAACAACTGCCTAAGGTCACATGACTAGTATGTGGTAGACTTGCACTTCAAAACAACAGTCAGCCTGGCCCCAGGTTTTGTGTGCTTGACTATGTGTCTGCTACTTCCCATGTAATCTGTAACTCATCTTGTTTCCCTTTTTGCCTTGACTGCCGGGAAACTCAGCCATGTTATTTCCACCCCCCCCCCCAGGAAACTCAGCCATGGTTTTTTGTTTGTTTGTTTGCTTGTCCTTAAGATTTTATTTATTTACTTGTGTGTGTGTGTGAGAGAGAGAGAGAGAGCACAAGTTGGGGGAGCGGCAGGCAGAGGGAGAAGCAGGCTCCCCACTGAGCAAGAAGCTCAATATGGGACTGGATCCCAGGACTCTGGGATCATGATCTGAGCCAAAGACAAACACTTAACTGACTGAGCCACCCAGGCATCCCTGTTTAAGTTTTTGTTTTGGTGTATCACAATGCTATCCTTAGAAAAATCAATTTTTCATCTTTCTTCCCTCCTTCCCCACTGGCCTTTGGTCCAGGCCTTCATTCCTCGTTGATTCTTGCTCTTTAATTGTCCATCAGATAGTCTTGAGGCTGCAGTGGAAACTACCTCAAAACGCTTTGGGGAATAGGCAGGACAGAATAAATCAATTACATGAACAGAGACAATTTCTGATCAGCTGAGCCTACCGGGCACAGTTGGTACTAGGTGGTTGTCTTTTAAACATCTTCTATGTGACCAACTCCATGCCCCTTGATGTGGGATATATAACAATGAACCCAAGTTAGTCCCAGTGTTAAATTATGCTAACTGCTCTCATAGAGAAATCCTGAAATTTAATGCCTTAATACAGTGGAAGTTATTTCACTGTGTGCCCCATTCAGTCAAGTGATTGAGGGAGACCCAGGCTGACCAAGGCTCGGGCACATTCTGTATGTGTCTTCTGAGGCCACCCTACTGTAGGCATCCGGTTGGCAGGTGACAGAGAAAAGGTAAAGCTCCGAGAAAGCATACATACTTCTTAACTTGGATTTGGCCTGGATATGGCCCACCTTGTCTCTGCCCACATCCCATGGGGAACACTAGTGACATACTTAATTACAAGCGGTACTAGAAAATGTAGTCTGGGCTGCTTTTCTCTGAAACAGCTCTACCCATGGGAGGCGCCCCTCTTTGGTGAACAGCTGACGTTGTTCCAGTTCACAAGGAACTGAACATTTTTGAACCATCAGTCCTTATAAAATGGCCAAGAATACCACGCAATGTATATTGCAGGCACGAGGAGGGAAATGATCTTCCATTACTTAGAGGGAGCCAGGAGCAAAATGCAGTATTTACACTTTGGACCAAACCTATTTGTCCAACAGGAGAAAGGACTACTATGGGAGAGAGAGAATTCATCATGATGAAAGTATGCAAACAGAGGCAGAATTTTCTCTTGGCTGAAGTTTCTTCTCAGAAGGAGTCTAGCTAGATGCCTCCTACCAGTCCTTCCAACCTCAAGCTTCCAAGCTGGGCTCCATAGTCATCTCTAAGCATCTTTTTTTTTTTTTTTTTTTTTTTTTTTTTTTTGCCAAGCTCTAGGTGGGGTTTTGGGGAGCCAAAAACAAATGAGACAAGGTCTGGCCCCCAGGTTACTCGGCTGTAATGTGTTGAAGCAGGATATCTTGGAAGAAGGATAAGGAATGGTCTGAGCTTTGCAAAACGGAGGCTGGAGTTTAATTTCTTTCTTTCTTTTTTACTCCCTAAGATTTTATTTATTCACTTGCACTCCAGAGAGAGAGTGAGAGAGGGCATGAGCAGGGAGGAGAGGGAGAAGCAGGCTCCCCGCGGAGCAGGGAACCCCATGTGGGGCGAGTCCTGGGATCCAGCCCTGAGCCAAAGGCAGACGCTTACGACTGACCCCCCCAGGCGCACCAGCACGCTTATATTTAGAGCATTTATAGCCCAGTGAAATGCAATAAGCACTTCATTTTATTCCAAGCAGTATGTTAATGACGACCTTGCGTAGGTCATTTCAATTTTGTAAGCCCCGGCTTTCCCATCCGTCGCATGGAGTTAACGCACTCCCACCGCAGGGCTGGGATCTTGCTGTGTTGGCGGGGTCTGCGGTCTGCCGTTTCATCTCTCGGCTTCCTCCCGGAGTAAGTGGGTCACATCACACCCAGTTCCTAAGGACTGAAAGCTTGTGGATGGCAGTCGGCACCTTCCGGCGGAGAGGAGGAACCTGAGTTAACAAGGACGCGATTTCCTGGCCGCGCTCCCCGGGAAGGAGGTCTGTGCTGGGTCCCATCCCCCGGCGGTCCCGCTCAGGAAACGGGGAGAGAAAGCCAGGAACCAGGCCTGCCAGGCCCCGGGCCCCTCAGCGCCTTCCCTCCTCCCTGGCCCTCGACTGCAGGAAGCCGGCTGGCGGGCACGCCCTGCCCGGTGGGTGGGAAAGGCCGCGAGTGCGCCCCGCGCTGCCGGCTTCCCAGGCCCGCCGCGGCGCGGAGCTGTCACTGCGGCAGGCGCGCTGCCTCCCCCGCCGCCCGCACTCCCGGCGCAGTGTGCCCGCAGGTCCCCATTCACCAAGGCTGAGTCCCCCAGACGCCGCCGCCGTGCCCGGCTCGGCTCGGAACCCACGCCGGGGCTGGGCTGCGGAGCGAGAGGTCGCTGAGGCCTGAGGGTTTGTCGGTGAGTGGTCCAAGGTCACGGCTAACGAACAGCGAGGCCGGGATTCGCCCCGCGGTCTGCAGGACCCTGAAGTGTGCGCCTTCAGTCGGCGGTCCTGGTCCAGGTTCGGGGGTGGGGGGCGGGTTAGGATCGAGTGGAAGCTCAAGAACAGGAGGTCTGAATCCCGGGGGCTCCCGGAGGTCTGTGAACTTCTTGATTTTGCGTGTAACATGTGTGCTGCATTTTTGCTCCAAGTTTTAAAGGCGTCAGTATCCAAAAAGGGTTAAACACCGTGGCTTTCCAAGGTCACGGGTTCCTCAGTGGGGACCCCAGTTTCATGAGGACTTGAGGTTCCTCAGGTGCCTATAGCACCTTAAAAATCTCACTGCAGGGCCCTGGTGCTACTCCGGTGGGACTGGGGTTCTCTACAGGATCCCAGGATCTTCCGGCTGGATCTTCAGAATCTTTCCATAGAGTTTCTGGGGTCTGTTTGGGGATTTGAGGTGCCTATGGAATCCTGGAGTCTCTTTTCAGAGGTTCTAGAACTCTAAGGTCCTATGGTCCTCCGTGGTGTGAGTTCTAAACCTGGGCCTCAGGATGCCCTGAAATTGTAGGCAAGATATGGTGGGTGTGTCCTATACATGTAATTCCTGGGAGAGGTTTCACAGATGTCACCAGATTCTCAATGGGGTGTCTGATCCCCAAAGCTGGGAAGAGCCTTGCTTCAGAGCATCCAGTGTTAAACAGACCCGACTCCTCTTTCACTAATAAAAGCCGGGGAAGAGTAAGATGGAGGAGACGGAAAGCAGACTTCTCTAGAAGGTACAGCATGGACTTTGGAGTCAGGTGTTCCTAGGTTAAAATCCCAGCTTTTGTGCTTAGCCGCTGTGCCCTTGAACAAATTCTTTAGTCTTTCTGAGCCTCAAACCCACCTCTTCCAGGAAGTCTTCCCTGCGTCCTGGATTCAGTTAGGTTCTCACTCCACATCCCCCAAACCTGATGCTCCCTGGTGCTTAATACAATTGTTTTTAAGTAACAAGTTGTGTTTAATGTTATTTTGTCTCTCTACCCCAACAGTCATGCTCCAAGAAGGCAGGGCCCTTTGCTGTCTTCTAGTCTGTGCAGTGCCTGGGACATCTTAGGCCCTTAGCCATTTATTATGAAATAAATAAAAGAGGGAGGGAGTGGAGGGCTGCATGCCAGATGCTGCATTGGGGGCAGAAAGGGATCAGAAATGACTAAGTGTCGTTTCTGTCCTGGAGGAGGTCCCAGGCTGGTGGCAGTAATGATAGAGTTCAGTAAGGAGCCATAAATGTGTTAATGGGGTAAATGTTAATAGGGAAGGCACTAAGAGATCTTAAGATGAGTGAGAGTCCCTCAAGAGCTGGTGGAACCCCTTCCTTTTGTGTTATGTGTCATGACTTAGAAAGAGCATAACTTACATAAAATATCTGGGTAAACCCTTATCTTGCAGGGATGGGGACACTGCTGCTGAGAAGAATTCAGTGACTTGGCCAAGGCCACTCACGCAATAATGGCTGCCCAAGGACATAAGTCAATCGCTTTGGAATTCAGCCCACATCCTTTAGGAAATGGGCTTTGATGTTGTGAAGGTCTTGGTTTGGATCCCACTAGATGTGAGACTTTGGGCAAGTTGCTTTACTTCCCTTGAGCCTTGTTTTCCTAATCTGCAAGATGGGAATAAGGACCTCCATAACCTGTATGAGATAGTATCTGTAAAGTTCCCAGTATGATGCTTGGTTTACAGTAAAGGATCCGTAAGCGTTTGTTGAATGAATGAATGAAATACAGGTCTTGGTGGGTGGCCTGCTATTTGAAGGGACTGGAAATCACGCCACTGAGGGGGACTGTAGGAGAAATTGAAGGCGATTTTTATTCCTTCCCACTCAAGCTTTCTATGATTCCTATGAAATTTAGCACTGGCCTCAACCACATTGTTATAACTTACTGTTTGCAACCAGCAAAAGTGGACCAACACGAGCTTGGTTAGCTTTCCTTTTATGCCTATTTTTACTGCATTTTTTTCTGAGGACCACATAATGTAAGCTCCTTGTAAAAAATGTAATTTGCAGGAGAGATATGGGGAAAAACGAAAGTGCAAGTTTAGGCACAGTAGACAAAAGATGCTGACATATTATTATTCTATGGGAGCGGCACAGGGCAGGCAGCAAAAAATTCTTCTTACTTTAAAGTCTTTTCCTACTGGCCTTGCCATGGCTTCTGGAAATTTTGTTAGGGGTCTTGCCTTTGGCTGTAGCATTGAAAGTTCAAGTGTAGTGAAGGGCTAGAGAGTGGGGTGAGGGAGAATTGTCTGGGTAGGGACTTTCCCTGGAATGAAATGGAAACTGTGGAACTTTCTATGGGTGTATGCACAGATGGTTCAGATGCCCACTGCTGATTGCCTTGTAGCTGTTTTCATCCCCTCTCCTCTCTTAGAATTTAGCAGAGTCTTTTTGAAAGTTCCTGCTATACACACACACACCACAGAGAAAAAGCAAATCAGAATGAAAAAAAGGTCTATCTCATTCTCTATATTCTCCACTTTTATGCATGTACTGAGTGCATACCTTAAAACCATGAGATCCCACTGCACCTATAATTCCCAACCCTACTCTTACTCTTTTTCCTTTTTTATAAAGTTTATTTATTTAAGTAATCTCTACCCCCAATGTGGGGCTTAAACTCAAGAGTCATGTCCCTCTCCTACTGAGCCAGCCAGACACCCCAGACTTTTCCTTTTTTCACTAAATTTCTTCCTTCCTTAAGAGAGGTATCAGTCTCCAAACAGTAGATTGCATATTTGTAACTGAGCTTTCTATTGTGTTGTGGAAGCCTTCTACATTGTTGTCTGGTTTGGGCATTTTGTCCATGTCCCTTGCTCACCGTTCCAAAGTGTTCTGGGAAGTGTGGATTCAAAGCTCTATACCACCGTACTGACCATTCTGAGGGTTACAATTTATTTAATATAAAAATAGGGGTACTGAGTCAATGGAGAAATGAAACCAACTTATCTACCAGTTTGATGAAACCAAACGATCAAATCAAACTGTCAACCAATTATTTCGATCTTTTATGGCAAAACTGCCTGAGGGACAATGGATTATGTGGTGAAAACATTTGCAGCAGAATTGCTTCATAGTCGAAGTGCCTAGAACCAAAAATCTACCCTACTCCTTTTACTGAGCGAGACTGTAGCGGCCAAGACTCCTTGTTCCCCCTACATCCAGCCCAGAGGCAGCACAGGACAGGCCTTACTGGGAGGGTGTGTTGGAATAGAACAGCAGCCACCATATTGGGTCATGAACCAGGTGCTAGGCTCCGAACTAAGCTCTTCCACATGTTATTTCATTTAATCCTCTGTAAAGCCACTGTATGAGATAGGTACTATTATTTTTCCCATTTTTCAGATGACAGACTGAGATGCAGAGACTTGAAAGTCCAAGGTCTTGAGATTTGCATCCTGAGCTTTTCTGTGGCAAAACCTTTGCTGTGAATGAATGAAAGAATACATGATTGATGGGCTCGTGGGTCTTGGAGAGAAGGTTCTATCTTCAGAACCTCCCCTGTAGGGTTCTCTCTGCCAATGGTTTGCAATGCCTGGAAATCAGCATCCCCACACAGGAGGAACTCAGTAAAGGCCTTTTCTTTGCCTGCAGCGATCCTGTGGCCATGCTTACTTTTCATGGGAAGTGGCATTTTTGAATCTCTTCTTCTAAAAATAAGCTGCACTTTGTTAAGGGCCCTTAAGAACCAGCCCAGGCATTTCAGGACAGCCATTTGCCTGTCTGCAGCTCAGGAAATTAATCAGAACCCCAAAGCCTTTTCCCTCTTCCCACAGGCCAGCACTCTGGAAACGCCCAGCGCCTTACTGCAGCTCTCCTCGAGGACTGCAGAGATGCCAAGCGCTGTTGAACACAGATCTATCTCTTTGTCAGGGAAGCTAGAGTGGAAAGGCATGAGGGAGAAATGGGTCAGCTTTGCTGCAAATCACTTGCAGAGAGAACTCGGAGCTGCCCCCACTTAGAGGGGTGCTGAGTGACACAGATGCCCTGGGGTGTCAGATGTGACTCCGCAGAATCCCCCTGCGGTCTAGAAACTGGAGCGTTGGTTTCTGTTCCGATGGCCCTGTTCTGAGCCTCTTCTCTCGGGACCTCCAAGTCTAACCAGAGGAAATAACTGGGAGGGGTATCACTAGGGGTGCTATGTGCTATTAGGAGCTGGAAATAATATTGGTGATAATGATGAAAATAAGAATGACAACCACATCATTTCTGGAACACTGTGCCCGGTGCTTTCCACACAGTATTTTATGTAATTTCAGAACAAACACTGCAAGGACTATATTCATAGCCCCATTTTACACATGAGAAGAATGAAGCTCAAAGACAGGTAGCATGGGCCAGAACAAGGGTGTATAATTCTAGGGTTTTCTGACACCATGTGTGGTTTCTGACCTCAAGGAGGTGAGGAAGTGCTAAGAAACAAACAGGAGGTCAATTTGACACAAGTTACAATGTGTTCATGCCCACATGAGAGTTAAACACGGCGCACAGGTATTCAGGTATGGAGAGCGGGGAGAGTGGGCTCCCGGTTGGGGGAAAGTAGGAGGAGTTGTAAGTTGAGATGAGACAGCAGGGTCCTGAAGAGCATGAGCCATGGGGCAGATGTGGGAAAACAGTGGGTGTGCGAGTGGAAGTTTGGATAAACTTTACAGTGTGTGTATGTCTGTGTGTGTGTATAAAGGTAGGAAGAGACCAGACCAGGCCAGGGTTTTGGCCCTTATTCCGCAGGCAATAAGGAGCTTACACAAGAGATGTCTCAAGAGACCAGCTATGCTGCTGCAGTCAGAGAAGTAGCAGCCCTCAGTGCATCTGTGTCCTGGCTTGTGAACGCAGCTCTGTGCCAGCACGTGGGAGGGCATCTATGGGGAGAGTGTATCTGTGGCTGGGTGTGGGATTTGAGCTCCCTTCAAAGGCCCCCTCCCCACTTCTCTGGGCCCTAGGTCTCTTGCATGTAGTAGCTTCACTGGAAATGTGTCATAGAACTATGGGAGGGACTTTTGAGATGATCTGGTCATCACTCCTTCCCATCTTAAAGAAGGTAAGAGTCAGGAACATAGATGGAAAAAGACTTGTCTGGGGCCACACAATGAATTAATAGCAGAGCTGGGGACTGGAACCCATGCCTCCACACTGAGTACCTTTTCCACTTGTGTTGAGTAATAGAAATAGTATTCTTTGAGTGATTACTCCATACCAGGCCCTGGGCTAAACACCTTTACATGGATTATCTCATTTAATCCTCACAACCCTCCTGGGACTGCCCCTCTTGAAAGCAGGACATCTTCCTCCTCTGCCATTTCGATTTCGCACCGCGCCTAGCACAGGCCCGGGGCACCTAGCTCGTCAAGCTATAAAAACTTGGCAAAGTCCAAGTCCGAGGAGAAGGGGGTTGAAGAACGGAGGGGGCGGGACTTCCTATCAGCTCCGCCCCCTCACGAGAGGCCCCGCCTTCCAGGGCTCTGGCGTCATCCAGGCCCCGCCCCTCATTGTCAGTCCGGGGGAGCCGGAGGAGGCGCCGGCTGCCGGGAGCGGAGCGCCGGACCCCTCCGCGGGCGGGAGCGCGGGCCGGAGTCGCCGAGGTGAGGGGTTCGCGGGGAAGCGGCAAGCGCGCGGCGCGGGAGGCTGGGGCTGGCGGCCGGGGCCGGAGGAGGGCGGCCGGAGGGGGCGGCTTGTCCGGGCAAGGGGTCGGGGCACCTAGGAGCGACAGGGCAGAACCGGTGGGTGCACCCGGGGAAGGGCTGGGGGGGTACGGAGTTGGGGTGGGGGGCGGTTGGAGCGGAATTTTGGAGAAAGGACTCGGAAGGGGAGATTTTTTTGGGGGGCGAGACCTTGAGAAATTTTTTGGAGTTGGAAAATTTTCTGTTGGGGTGGGGGAAGGTTCTGAGAGACTTTTGGTGGGAGCGAGAATCTGAGGAGAAGTGTTTGGGTCAGAGAGCCGAGGGGACATTTTCGGGGGGCGGAGGAGAGTTTCGGGTCGAGTTTGGGCTTCAGTGGGAGGGAGCGCGGGGCGCGGTGGGGGCGGGGAGCGGCTGGCCAGGCGGGGGGCCGGGACCGCCGGGGAGGGGGCTGCGCGGGGCCCGCGGGCACCCGGGAGGAAGGAAGTGATCTTACAGGAAGAGCCCGGGAGCTCCCGAGGTGGAGGAGGAGGACGAGGAGGAGGAGGAGGAGGAGGAGGGAGGTTTGGGAGCGATCGGGCTGGGCTGCTGGACCGGGCTGCGGGGGCGCGGGCCGGCTGGGGAGGGGTCCCGCCGCCGCCGCCGCCGCAGCTGTCGGCCCGCCGCGCCGGCCCGCGTCCCGGCCGATGCTGGCCTTGCAGCCAGACCGCTGGGCCGGGAAGGAATTCGAGGCATTCGCTTTGTTTAAGTTGCCAGTAGACAGTCCTTAGGACTAATTAATGGTGGAATCTGCAGGGGGACGCGGGCGAGCCGGGCCGGGGCCGCCCCCCGCCCGCCGCCGCCGCCGCCGCGGTGAACTTTCCGCAGCGCGCGCGGCCCGCCTCCCTGCGCACCCCCGCCCCTGCCCCGGCCGGGAAGGAGCCATGGCTTCCCGAAGCGCTGGAATGAAGTGCGGTTTCTGGGGCCCGTGGCCTCTGGCTGCGGAGGCTGCCTGCGGGGAAGCGGGCGTCCCGGAGCGGCCGGGCTAGGGGCTAGCAGCCCGCGTGAGAGCTCTCAGAGGTGCCTGCGGTTTCTCTTAATAACCTTGGAGGAGGCTCTGAGAGCCGAGAAAGACCATCTTGCTTTGGAGCATCTGTTTCTTGGTCGCGTCAGCCCCTTTCCTAACACTGCAGAGCTTGTTGCGGCTTGTTTCGGAAATGCCGAGACCAGTGCTCACACTTAAGGGTGGGAGAAGGAGAGAGACTGGCGCCCCCCCGCCCCCAACAAAAAACCAACCCTGCAGTGTAATCTCCAGAAAGCCAGAGATAGCTTTGCAGATTCTCCTGTCACACCTTCACGGACTTGAATGACCTTGGGAAGGGGATCGTGCTTCTGAGCTTCTGGTACCTTATCTTTTGATTGAGGAGAAAATACCCTCTGGACATCCCTGCCTTTTGGGGATATTTTCAGAGGTGGGGTTAATTCAGTGCATTTTACGGACTGCTGCAGTTCTGGCCTAAGGAGCTGGACTAGAGTCAGAGTGGGGGGAATTCAGATCCCCTAGTAAGATTTTATTGGCTCAGATTAGGTAGGTAGGGAGGGACAGCTTTGGATTTTAGGAGGATAGTTCCCTTTGGAGAACCTGTACAGTACGTTCCAGATTGGATTCTGTCACTTTGTGTGCAGCTTTGGCGGCATTCGTGTGGTTAAATTAGGTAACTCCCATAGATAGTTCTTCTGTCAGAAATAATTATTTTGCTCAGGATTCCCCTTGGGGCAGATTAAGGTTTTGCTCGATTTACTCAGAAGAATTTTCCAGGTTTCTAAAATTAAATCACTTTTCTAAACATAGTAACTAAAGTTTGAAAAACTGGAAATAGTGGGATGGGGAGGGAGTTGATTAGAATATGAACATGGTAGCATGTACAGCTTCATTGTTGTTCTGTGATTACTAACAGGGATTGTGAATTAGCCTTGATTAACAGGTATTTTTTTACTCCTAAATAATTTAAGAGCAAGAGAGGGGGCTTATTTTTTGAGTTGCCTACTTTGTGCCCAGGAATTGTGCTAGGTGGTATAGATCTCATGCAGTTTTCACAACAATGCTGTGAGGTGGTATTTGGTTACCCTGCTTCACAGATGGGCAGACTGAAGGTCGGAAGGGAAAATGACTTCCCCAGGTTTACACATACAGTTAGTTGGTAAGAAGTGGAGCTGGAATTCAAACCCAGGTCTGTTTCTGAGGTCCATGGTTATCTCCATGAAGCACAATGCATTAGTTCCTAGGCTTCAGACTCAGCCACTGGGTCACCTTGGACTGTAGAATAAGTCCATTAAGTTTATTCCCCAGTAGTGTTGCTTGCTTTTTCTTCCATCAAAGTTGCCAGTATGCTTTTGAGATATTTTTGGTTTTCAAAGAAGTTGTGCTAGTGGTTTGTCCTATATGCAGCAGGTGCCTAATATATATATCTATTTTTTTTTATGATGGAAGCATTTGTATGGAAATGCAGACATCTGGGTGATCATAGATTTCATTTATAGAAATGGAAGATGATAGAAAGCTAGTGGCCCTTCTACTGTAGAGGCCATCATTTGGGTGACATTCATGATCAGAAGCAGAACCATTTTTCATGTAATACAGCTTTTTGGGACAGGGTCAGCTTCTGAAAACTTCATTACTTAGAGGTAAGACCCAGATAGTCAAGCTGAAAGATTTGGTATAAACTTTGAAGCACATAATAGATGCTCAGTAAATATTTGCTGAGGAAATACATGCATTCTTTTTTAAAAAATCAGCTTTATCAAGGTGTAATTTACATACAGTAGAATTCATCAATTTTAAGTGTGCAGTTTGATGAGCTTTGATCAATGTATACAGGTCTGTAATCCCCACGACTGCCATCATTTGTTTAAACTGTGTGTTGTTTTTAAGGTATTGGTTCGCTAAGTGATTCCTGGGAATGTTGTCAAGTTTCTGTGTTCCTGGATTCAAACTGGTGAGATTAGAGTGAGTACTAGAGAGTCAGTATGCCAACTTTGTAGGAAATAGGGAAATCGTAGATATTTATTGGTGAGGTGCATGCGAAGAATAAGACAGGTAGAGATAGGGATACTTCGGAGATCAGGGGAGAGAAATTCATGAGGAATCAGGTTTTCATTTTAGAACAAGGATACACATTGTGGGGGAAAATTACTCGAAGATTTATTCAGGAGTTGAACTTGTATTTTTGTTTCCTTTTTGATATAGTACCTTCTGCAGTATAAAAATTCAACATCTTTGCCTGTTCTTAGGAAGTGTATAGGAAGTATACTTACACCTTATAGTTCAAATAATCCTTAAGGGTGGGGATGCTATAAAATAATTGAAGGCCTTGCCCTTCCACCTATAGCAGAATATCCTTAGTGTTTAACTTATTTTAGCTAATATTCTGCAAAGGGAATACATCAGGTAGAAATTGTCTTTCTTGGAAGACTTAAGATTATTTTTTCCTTGTCATGATTTTTTTTTTTTTAAGATTATTTGGGGGGGAGAGACAGAAAACGGGGGTCGGAGGGGGAGTAAAGGGGAGAGGAAGAGGGAGAGAAGCAGACTCTGTGCTGAACGCGACTTGGGGCTTGATCTCACCACCGGGAGAACGTGGACCTGAGTGGAAATCAAGAGTCCGATGCTTAACTGACTGAGCTACCTGGGCACTCCTCCTCCTCATAATTTCTTAGGTTACTGAACCGGTCCCAATCTGCTAAAGCCCAAGTCTTTCTTGGAAAAAGTTTGAAGCCTCTGTTTCCAAGCTTCTAGAAGCAGTCCCATTAAAAATTTTTTTAATTTGTTTAGAGAGCAAGCATGAGTGAGTGTGAGTGGAGGTGGGAGGGGGAGAGGGAGGAAAAGTCTCAGGCAGATTCGGTACAGGTCCAGGGGCTTGACCCTGAGGTCATGACCTGAGCTGAAATCAAGAGTCCAATGCTTAACCTACTGAGCCATCTAGGTGCCCCTAGAAGCGGCCCCATTTTTATCCTTATTACTTGTTTCTCTTTATCCATTCTGTTTCTACATGTTGACTACTTTACAACCCTTCTCTCCTACCTGTCAGTCTTGAGAATGGAAACTCATCAGCCATAGGCCCTCTGTATAACATTAGGAAATAATAATTAAATTAAAATACCAGTCTACCAACTCAATATTTTGGGTGATGGTAGGGAGAAAATAATAACTCTCTGCGGTAGTTATTATCCTCTTTATACATGAGGAAGCTGAGCTCAGAGCAGTTACTGGCAGAGCTAGTGAGGGGAAGAGACCAATGATTTGAGCTCAGAGTGATTGGTACTCAAGTTTGGGATCCGTTTCGTTATACTCTGTGTATTTGGGTTGAGGGAGCAAGGGAAGAACTTGGAAATACCATATTGAAATATAAGGCAAAGCATAGCAAGCATTGCAGATCTTTTAGGCATCGCTGTGGGGTTTTTTTGTTTTGTTTTGTTTTGAAGATTTTATTTATTTATTTGAGAAACAGAGAGCACAAGCCAGGAAGAGGGTCAGAGGGAGAGGGAGAGGGAGAAGCAGACTCTTTGCAGAGCAGGGAGCTAGACTTGAGGCTTGACCCCAGCATCCTGTGATCACCACCCGAGCTGAGGGCAGAGGCCCAAGCCACCAAGCCACCTAGGCACCCCTCCCATTTTTTTTTAAAATAAAGATTTTATTGGGATGCCTGGGTGCCTCAGTCCATTAAGCGTCTGCTGTTGGCTCAGGTCATGATCCCAGGGTCCTGGGATGGAGTCCCACATCAGGCTCCTTGCTCAGCGGGAGCCTGCTTCTCCCTCTGCCTGCTGCTCCTCCTGCTTATGCTGTCTCTCTCTCTGACAAATAAAATCTTTAAACAACAACAACAAAAAGATTTTATTTATTTATTTGAGAGAGAGAACACATGTGTGTGCATATATATATATATATAGAGAGAGAGAGTACAATTTGATTTTTTCTTTTTTTTTTTTTTTACAAATTGAATCTATCTGTGGAACCAGCACCTAGATCAAGAAACAGTCTTACGTGTACCCAGAAGCCCCCACCTAGCTCCTTTCCAGTTCCTGTCTCCCATCCATTTCCCTGCATGACTTCTAACAGCATATATTAATTCTGCCTCTTTTGTACTTTTGTAAAAATGGAATCACATAGTAGATATGCTTTTGGGTCTGATTCCTTTTATTCAACAGTATGTTTGTGAGTATGCAAAAACTTTTAAGGGTTTTCTTTAGGGCTTGGAATAAAATCGAAATTCAAACTCTATCTTGGCTTATGATGTCTTATATAACCTCATATAAAGGTAGGTCCCGCCTACCTTTCCAGCTTCACCTTATACCGATCTTGTTGGCTGTTATGCTTCAGTCACAGCAGCTTGCTTACCCTTAACAAGCTTTTTCCTACCACAGGGCCTTTATACGTATAAGCTGTGGCTCTCTCTTTCTTTCTTTCTTTTTTTTTTTTTTTAAGATTTTATTTATTTATTTGACAGACAGAGATCACAAGTAGGCAGAGAGGCAGGCAGAGAGGAGGAAGCAGGCTCCCCGCAGAGCGGAGTGTGGCTCTCTCTTTCTTGAACACCCTTTCCCCTGTTCTTCGCCTGGCTGCATCCTTCAAGCCTCAGCATATGTATCAGAGATCCCCTCCCTCATCATTTTATCTTGCCTAGTCCTGTTCCGTTATTCCCTGTTACTGCAGTCTGTTGCCTCCCTTCATAGCACCTATTACAGTTTATAATGATATATCTGCTTGCATGATTATTATCTGCCTTCCCCACTAGACTTCACAAGAGCAGGGAACTCCTCTGTTTTGTTCATCAGTGTATCCCTAGTACCTGCACAGTGACTGACGTGTAGTTGGTATTTAATAAATATTTAATGACCACTTTCCCAATTCAGCATCTTTGTTTCCATTATCTTTTGTCCTTTTCTTCTCTTATGCTGTTTAACTATTTAAACTTTTCCATCCTTCAAGGCTCAGCTCAATTCCCTTCTATAAAGTCTGTGCTGACTTTGCCATAGTAAATCTTTCTTCTCTCAAATTTTGACATTGATTGCTGATACCTCTCATGTTCTCGGTAAGTCATACTAGCATGTATCTTATCTACCTAATTGGATCCAAGGCTTCTCTCCTCCAAATCTTGTAGCTTGTAATGCCAGTACCCCTTATATTCTTGGTCAATTTCACTAGTTTGTATCTTTACCTAAAAGATCAGAAGCTAAGTTGTTTTAGCTGGTAACTCCCCTCATTTCTTTTAACTGGGCTTTGCACATGGTAGGCCCTCAGCAGAATTTTTGATGATTGATCATAATGATGCTTACGTATAGGTAGCAATTTTAATTTCTTAGGCTTATTAACATGGACTCTTTTTTGCTTCTCCCTCTTCCTCTGCCTGCTTCCCCTGCTGGTGCTCTCTGTCAAATAAATAAAATCTTAAAACAACAAAACAACCATGGACTCTTCATTAGAATTCTTAGTGTTTTTTCTAACTGGGAGCTCCAGCTGCTTCAGGTTGGTTGGCAGTTACCAGAGTGTAAAAGTACAGAAGTCGAGTCTTGGTACCACAAAGCAGATACTCCTTTGGAATCTGTCACCAGCAAAGAACTAATTATGCACAGTTTTTTCTTAGATGCTTAATCAGTGCTTGTCTAATGCTCTCAGATTGGAGTTATTAACTGAAACGAGAGACAGGGTAATACCTCACTTGAACTATTTTGTTGAATAACATTTTATTTTGATGTCAAGTGTGAAGACTCCAAGACAATTAACAGTACCTTCTCTGACTTGTCAGTGAGCTCTCAGTAGTAATTGCTCCTCTTTTATTAAAGGCAGAGGGACGTAGGTACTAATATTGTGCATACTTTAAGGCGATTTAAATGCAAATTTAAATTCCAACTGGGATGATTTAACTTAATATACATGTGGCAAAATGGGGTGAAACATGTAAAACCTTTTTTTTTTTTAAAGATTTTATTTATTTATTTGACAGAGAGAGATCACAGGTAAGCAGGGAGACTGGCAGAGAGAGAGAGAGAGAGAGAGAGAGAGGGAGGGAAGCAGGCTCCCTGCTGAGCAGAGAGCCCAATGTGGGACTCGATCCCAGGACCCTGAGATCATGACCCGAGCCGAAGGCAGCGGCTTAACCCACTGAGCCACCCAGGCGCCCCCATGTAAAACCTTTTTAAGAGGAGCCTAATTTAAAAAAAAAAAAAGAGGAGCCTAATATGTATTTTAAAGCAATGATAATTGTGACCTTTTTTTCATTAAAATTTTAAGTAACCTCTGCACTCAACATGGGGCTCAAACACATGACCTGGGGATCAAGAGTTGCACACTCTACTGACTGAGCCAGCCAGGTACCCCATTTTGACTTTTCTGATGGAATTATATCAGAAGATTGTGGGGTGATTTAGTAGTTGTTTTTGTGGAAACATTGGAGCAGAGGTACTTAAGGAAGTTTCTGAGAGAAGTTGTTGGAATAATTTTGTTCACAATCGTTCCTAATCTCTCACTGTTATTTTTTTTCCATTAACAACTTAGAAATATCTTATGAAACCAGCCTCTTCACTTTTTACCCCAACTAGGTCAAAATAAAAAAGTATAAGTAGAATGCATTTATATATACCCATACCTCATACTACCACTGGACTGTAATAACTGAACTTTCTTTTGAAATGTGAGGAGACAAATGATAAACTATGGGGAATTCCTTATAAAAAGTGACTCTAAGCATCTGCCTTTGGCTCAGGTCATGAGATCTAGTCCCACATCAGACTCCTTGCTCAGCAGGGAGTCTGCTCTTTATGCCCACTGCTCCCCCTGCTTGTGCTCTCACACGCTCTCTTTCTCTCTCTCTCTCTGACAAATAAATAAATAAGATCTTGTAAAAAGTGACTTTCAGAATGGGTTACAGAGTTAGTATGTACTCAACCCGGTCTCCCGCGCCATAACATTGGAGTGTTCATAACATTGGCTTCTAGGCATCAGGAGATCTTGGAGTTCCTGAGTCATTTAGTTTTATTCAAGTAAATTTTTACTAAGGGTGATTTATTATATTCTGATTCTTTGGCGTTTGGTTATCTACTTGTGCCTTATTCTCATTCTTTGACCATTTCGGTTAAGTAGCACTTTACCTTATAAGGTCATTTAAAACTATACAGTTTAAACTGCCTGCTGATCTTTCTGCTTGTGCTTTCTCTTCCGTAGTCTCAGAAAGCCTCAATTTTTCCGTCTTTCTGATGGGAAGAGTGGTTGTGAGGATTAAATAATTTAATGTACAGAAGCATTTAGTTCATAATACCTGGTACATAGCAACTATTGGCCATTATTTCAGTTTTACCTATTTGTTTACCCAAAGAATAGAAGAAAAATGGTTGGTTCTTATTAGTTTTAAAATTAATATGATTTAGTCTAAAGTCAGATAACATCTTTGTATATTAGGCAGACTAGAAAAACTCAAGAATATGTACGTATATATGTATGTATTTATTACTTTATTTATTTATTTGAGAGAGAGAGCTCAAGTAGGCAGAGCGACAGGGAGAGGGAGAAGCAGGCTCCCCGCTGAGCAGAGAGCCCGGTGTTGCTCAATTCCAGGACCCCTGGATCATGACCGAGCAAAAAGACAGAGACTGAACCAACTGAGCCACCCAGGTGGCCCAAGAATTTTTTAAAGCTTAATTTTAACTTTACTAATTCCTAATGAAGCTAGGGGCTTTCTCAGTGACTAGTTTAATTTCATTTACTAATCTGTTTTTCTTGAATGGCTCGTCCTTAGCCCCAAGTGTTGACTTTGTGGTTGGAATTGGTACAAGTGAGAGATAATTTCTGGATGTTCTAGCCAGCTCTTCATCACTTAAAGAGAGTTCATCACTTAAAGAGAGACCCTGCAACTGGAAATTGAGACTACTGTTTGTAAGATAATACATGAGACTATTTCAAACCATTGTAATACTTGAAAATTATTTGCCTACTTGAAAATCACTGAAAGATATTAAGTCTGGCTATAGAATTTTGGGTTGGTGATATTAATATTGTTAGTCATTTACTTTTGCTTTTTCTAGGTAAAGATCTCAAGTGATTTTACAACATTAGTTATATTTGTTAGGTACTATCTTAAGCATTTTATGTGCATTCTTTGATTTACTCGTTCGTTTAACAAATATTTATTGAGTACCTGCCGTGTGTCAGGCACATAATCTCATTTAATCATCACCACACCCATGAAATAGATATATTGTTTATTATTTTAGCCCCATTTCACAGATTAGGAACTGGGACACAGAGAAACTGTGTATCTTACCCAGTATCACAAAGCTGTCGAGGGTCAAATTTGGGATTTTTAGAAAATTTTGATTGACAGTTGCTGAAATATTGGCATAAATTACCTCTATGCTAGATTTTTTTTTTCTTTAGGAGAAAAATATTAACTGAATTTTGAAGTGTGTGCTAAGTAGATTACAGTCCAGGTACTTGGAGCAGGATGTGTCAGGTTTAGGTGAACTAAGCTGGGATAATTTCCTCTCTTACTCCAAATCCAGCTCTTTCTTTTTTAAAAAAGATTTATTTGTTTGACAGAGAGATCACAAGTAGGCAAAGAGGCAGGCAGAGAGAGAGGGGGAAGCAGGCTCCCTGCCCAGCATAGAGCCCCATGCAGGGCTCAATTCCAGGACCCTGAGATCATGACCTGAGCCCAAGGCAGAGGCTTAACCCACTGAACCATCCAGGCGCCCCCAAATCCATCCCTTTAAACAATGAAAAAAAGAACAAAAGACAAGTTTGGTTTTTGTTTGTTTGTTTTTCCAAAAGACAACTTGGAAGTTCCTTCTTTTGGAGAATTCTAGTTTACCCAAACCAGCATGAACCAAATGTAAATTTTCAAGAAAGATGGATATAAATAACCATATTAAACACTGTTCCTTCAGAGGCACTCTGGGAGCCAGTGTTAGGGAAGCAGCATAGTTCAATTGTTTCAATTAAACAATTTCAGTTGTTACCCATAGTATCATTTTGTTGCTTTTGTGTAGATCTGGTATGAGATTTCAGACTTCCATTTTCATTAACTCTGGTTTTATGGTCATCTCTGAGGGGTATCTATAGGGTAATATGACTGCTTTTCTAAAAAACAAATACCAGGTGCCCCTGGTTAAGCAGCTGCCTTCAGCTCAGGTCATGGTCCCAGGGTCCTGGGATCAAGCCCCACATTGGGCTCCCTGCTCAGTAGAGAGCCCGCTTCTCCCTCTCCCTCTCCCTCTGCCTGCCTTTCTGCCAACTTGTGATCTCTCTCTCTCTGTCAAATAAATAAAATCTTAAAAAAATAAAAATAGAAACAAATACCAGACGTTTCCAAAATGGGAAATAAATATATATTTATTTTAATGAGTTTTCCAAGCTGTGCTATACTTCTTTTGAATTTGCTTTTAGAGCATATTGCACATTCTTAATCCTGATAAGTCTTCATTTCAGGGGAGTTATATTTAACTTTTGGAGATAAGCAAGTCTGGTGAATGAAGTGAGTAATCTGTGTGGTTTTTGGTCATAAATGAGATGTAATTCTAAGAGGTGGAGACTAGGAATTTTGTGTGTGAGGTTCATCTTTGAGAATCTGCACATAGAATTTCAAAAAGGTTTTGAGCCTTGGTGGCATTCCTGGAAGAGATTCTTGCTTCCCAGCATGACTTGAGTTAATAGCACTTATTTTGAACCTGTAAATAAAAATCATTGTTTGAATATAACTTGTTTAACTTGTACTCTTGATTGAGTTGAAAGTCTAATGAGAACATTATCTTGTATTAATAACAGTATCTTATTTGTAAATTTTAATAGTCTCTTTTTTTTCTGTCTAAAAGATAGTTTTTTTTCAAAGGGAAAGAATATTTTTAGTCTGCTGAGAGGCAAATATATATATAGGAACAGATTTGAACTCATTATAATTAAAAGATGAAATATATTTTGCTGACCCATTTACCCAGGCATTATGTGTGTGGCCTTTCTGTGGAGGCAGAAGAGTTCAGATAGAAAATTGGTACCATCCATCTGGGTCTGACAACATATCCTGTTTTTTTTTTTTTTTTTTTAAGATTTTATTTATTTGACAAAGAGAGAGATCACAAGCAGGCAGAGAGAGAGAGAGAGAGAGGGAAGCAGGATCCTGGGACCATGAGCTGAGCCGAAGGCAGAGGCTTTAACTCAGGAGCCACCCAGGCGCCCCCATATCCTGTTTCTAAAAGTAAAGAAATATCTGGTTTTATCCAGTTTCAAGTTAACTGGGTAAGTTAAATGCTGAGCAAGATAAATGTAGTTAATTTTTGGCTCTTTAAAACCCTGGAACAGCTTTATCACAAATGTATGTCCTCCTGATCACCTGGGGGTGTTTATCTTATTTAGGTCATGTTGGTGATTTGTATCTAGTATCGCTGAAAAAGCAGAATTAGAGTTGAAAATTCTCTACAGATTCAGTGTCATTGAGGATGAACAATAAATAATAAAACCTAACATTATTAACTATATGCCAGCTGCTGTATTCAAGTGAGTTTTATATCTTTATTTAATCTTCCTCTCAACAGTTCCTTGGGGTAGATACTATTATTATCCCCATTTAATAGATAAGAATTCCTTAAGAAAGGAGATCAGGATGCCTAAAATCAACACAGCTGATGAATGCCAAGGTGGAATTAGACTCCTGAACTTGCAACTGAATGTTACAATGAGCATAAGCTTTTATGAACTATGTGCATTTCAGATCATTCTTCCCTAAGTAAATGAGGTCAGCGTTGGCTTATGTTTCCTAGGAGAGGAAGAATATCATTTTTAGATCTTGATTAACCTAAAGATGTATTAAATGTCTTTAAAATGGAAGACTAGGCGTACCTGGGTGGCTCAGTGGGTTAAAGCCTCTGCCTTTGGCCAGGTCATGATCTCAGGGTCCTGGGATCGAGATCTGCATCGGGCTCTCTGCTCAGCAGAGAGCCTGATTCCTCCTCTCTCTCTCTCTCTCTCTGCCTGCCTCTCTGCCTACTTGTGATCTCTGCCTGTCAAATAAATACATAAATAAATCATTAAAAAAAAAAAAGGAAGACTGTTCCAGAGTATACAAAAGCTGACTGAATAGGTAAGATACTGTGGAGGTTGTTTAGGCTGTTTGTGTAACAAAGTAGTAGTTGCTGATAGGTTTGTATTGGGAATACCAGTTGTTGTATTTTAAAGGTTTACTTGGGAGAGAGAGACAGCGATGGGGGGGGAAGGGGAGAGAGAGGGATCTTTTTTTTTTTTTTTTTTTTTGAGATTTTATTTATTTATTTGACAGAGAGAAATCACAAGTAGATGGAGAGGCAGACAGAGCGAGAGAGAGAGAGGGAAGCAGGCTCCCCGCTGAGCAGAGAGCCCAATGCAGGACTCGATCCCAGGACCCTGAGATCATGACCTGAGCCAAAGGCAGTGGCTTAACCCACTGAGCCACCCAGGCGCCCGGAGAGAGGGAATCTTAAAGCAGACTCCTTGTGGAGTGTTCGGAACCTGAGGTGGGGCTCTGTCCCAGGACCCCTGAGACCTTGACCTGAGCCAAAACCAAGAGTAGGGGGCGCCTACTGTGTCAAATAAGTTAATAAAATCTTTTTAAAAAACCCCAAGAAACCAAAAACACTGGGAGTGGGGCCCTCAACCAACTGGAGCTGCTCAGTCCCTCAGGAATACCAGTTTTTATACTTTCTGCCACAGCTGTACTGGAGTACGATGTGAGATATTCTTAATATAATTTGATAAAATTAGATACTTTCCAGCATATGCTGAAATTTTTTTTTGCAGGGAACTTGAAGACATGATTATGTTAGACTCGTTTTAAAACTGAATTCCATCACGACTTGAAAGAGACTATCAGGATCGTAAAGCAGTATGATGAAAAAAGAGATGGCTTAGTAGTGAGGTGGTTAATGGAGGAGGGAGGAAAATAAGGTAAGGTGGGGGGATAAAATTTCCAATCATAAAAGGCAAGAGGAGTGGATTAGGGCCGAAATAGGAGAAGTAGATGGCTGTTAAGTGGGTAAATTGAGAGGAGTGCAGAGAATCTAGGGAAAAGAGGTAGACAGGAGACAAGGAACACTGGCTTCATTTACGTATTTGGTCAGTTTCACATCAGATTTAAAGGCCAGTAATTGGGGCGCCTGGGTAGCTCAGTGGGTTAAAGCCTCTGCCTTTGGCTCAGGTCATGATCTCAGGGTCGTGATCCCAGGGTCGTGGGATCGAGCCCTGCATCGGGCTCTCTGCTCAGCAGGGAGCCTGCTTCCCCCCTCTCTCTCTGCCTGCCTCTCTGCCTACTTGTGATCTCTGTCTGTCAAATAAATAAACAAAATCTTAAAAAAGAAGGCCAGTAATTTAGTCAATTCTATTTAATTTATAGTACCCGTTATGTATTTGACCCAGGGCTAATTAATGTGGACAAAACAAGAAGACAAAAGAAGTGCCATATATAGCCCTTGTTCTAAGGAATTTAACATTCTTTTTTTTTTTTTTTAAAGATTTTATTTATTTATTTGACAGAGAGAAATCACAAGTAGATGGAGAGGCAGGCAGAGAGAGAGAGAGGGAAGCAGGCTCCCCACTGAGCAGAGAGCCCGATGCGGGACTCGATCCCAGGACCCTGAGATCATGACCTGAGCCGAAGGTAGCGGCTCAACCCACCGAGCCACCCAGGCGCCCGGAATTTAACATTCTAACTGGGGAGACAGTACCTGGTTTTTGCAACGGTTCCATGACAATATTGGATTATATGTTAATGCCAAAAGGGGTGATACTGGCTGGTGATTCTGGAGTTTTCATTTGATAAGCCATTCATATTTCAGAAGAACTTTTTCTTTTCCAAGTAAGGGCACACAAAGGAAAAACCACCTTTTCATCTGATACAATTGTATCAGAAAAGATGGAACATTTTATTTATTTATTTTTTTAAAAAGATTTTATTTATTTGAGAGAGAGAGGCGAAAGAAGGAGACAGGATGAGTGGAGAAAGGTCAGCAGGAGAAGCAGACTCCCTGTTGAGCAGGGAGCCCTGTGTGGTACTCAGTCCTGGGACTCCAGGATCATGACCTGAGCTGAAGGCAGTCACTCAACTAACTGAGCCACCCACGTGCCCCAAGATGGAACATTTTAAAATAGAAGAGAAAGGGCATTCTCTGAGATGAAAGTCTTTGTATTGAATAATTTAGCCTTATGGAAAATTTAGTATTCTTTGGTGAAAATGCCACCAAATCTATGGTACAATGGGTGGTAACTGCTCTAGGAGGTCTGTTAAGCTACAGGGAAGAATTTACTGAGATTAGTCTGGGCTGAAGATGTCTGTGAGGTCTCCATGGAGGCAGTTAGACTAGAGTTTGACGATGATGGGTAGATACGATGTGGAAAGACAGAAAGGAGGGAACGGTTTTCCAGGCCAGAGCAACAAAACAACGAAGATCCTGAGATTGGGAGAAACGTGGGTTATTGATCAGACCTAAGAATACTTGTCTGCTCTACCCCTGAGGATCATTGTTGGGGCTGCCACGAGCTGACAACTTTGTTTCCCTGCCTCAGACATCTGAAGTTGCTGGTAGCCCCCCTACTTGGTCTCTACCAGGCATGCCAACCCCACAGCCAGACTAGAATCTGAAGTAGTGGTACCGGGCATGGGGCCTCTGGCTCTCCTTGGATAGTGCCAGTCTCTCTGCTGGCCAGTGTTGCCCGCAAAGTAGCCTGGGGCCCTGCTGGCCCTGCCTGTAACACCTAACAAGTAAATACACCTATATAGGTCGTCGTCCACCAGAGAGATGCCTGTGAGGGAATGGGGCCTCTCACCTCCTCCTCTCCTACTAAACAACTACTTTGGCCCCAGGCGAGATCACTGGGGGAGGGGAGGGTGTCCAAAAGTGGGGACTTCTGTTGTGGAAGGGGCATCTGAGGCCACTAGAGGAGGGTCACCATTTTCCCCTGCCTGGATCAGCGTGGGTGTCAGCCAGGCCGCTCCGTCCATCCTCTGAGAGCTGTGTCTCGGAGTGTGAGGCGAGGGGTGGTAAGGAGCCGCGAGTGGCCGGTGAATGGGGAGCATCGAGGGCCTCAGGACCAGGAGGTCAGACTTGACACTCAGTACAGTGGGTGCGAGCGCAAGCCCCGCTTCTAATCCCTTAGCTGGATCTAATCGGACTCCTCTGGCTCCACAAGCTTGCAGGTGGGAAGCTTTCTGTGCTGAGTGCCTGCTTCATCAGCTGACAAAATAATGCTTTGAAAAGTTTTCAGCCTTTTTGTTCTAAAAGTTCTAACAGTTTTTCACTAATGAGAGTTGTGAAAGCATAGTATTTTGTTCTAAAGACAATAAACCACTTTCTGTGGAACTGTGAAAAAAAGCAAAAGGATTCTTGTCTGCTCCTGTAATAGAGTTTAGATTATGGACAAGGAGCAGATGAGATGAGTGAGGTAAAGCTTGAATTATGAACAGTCTTGAAGACTATACTGGGGGATTTGGACTTGATCTTGCTACCATTAGGAACCACTGAAGGTTTATAAAAGTAAGGCACAGATCAATACAGAATTATAGACCGATTAATCAAGGAGGTGTTATTGGAAAGGAGGCTAGTTAAGGATTTTTGTAGAAATTCAGATGTGTACTATCAGGACCTGAATTTAGGAACTTAAAAAAAAAAAAAAGGAGTATATTAAAAGTTTTGAAGAAGGAAGAGATAGGAGTTAATGATGTGGATAAAGAAAGGTAAATGTTAAGATTATGAGTTTGGTGGAACTGGGGGACATTTGTGGTAACTAGTTAACTGAAGTTGGAGAAGGGGACTCTGGGGCATCCTTTCTGCCTCATTCTCTGCTAAATATTACTCTATATCCACATGCTTTTATGACGCCATTTGTTTATTAAAGATTTTATTTATTTTAGAGGGCGTGAGCAGGGGAGGGCAGAGGGAGAGGGTGAGAATCTCAAGCAAACTCCCTGCTGAGCCCTGAGCCAGACATGGGCTCCTTCTCATGATCCCGAGATTGTGATCTGAGCCAAA
Organism: Neogale vison; assembly: GCF_020171115.1. Taxonomy (NCBI): domain Eukaryota; kingdom Metazoa; phylum Chordata; class Mammalia; order Carnivora; family Mustelidae; genus Neogale; species Neogale vison. The sequence continues at coordinate 17,011,760 of NC_058092.1, read as the reverse complement.
ACCAAGAATCCGGTGCTTAACCGACCGAGCCACCCAGGGACCCCGTGACACCATTTATTTGAGATATGTTGAGAGTCTCTAAAATTGACTTGGGATTGAAGTGGGAGTTAAAAGGTTTCTTTTATTTTGGAAACATTCATTTGGGGGTTATATATACATATATACATACATATATATATATAAATGTATATGGTACATTTCAAACCATTAAATATTTTGCATAAGTTATTAGTTACAGAAATTGTATTCTAATAAATAATAATGTTGTTAGTTCGATGAGCTGTCAAGTATGGAGGAATTTTTGGGATGCATTGGTGGCTTTAGAATGTTTTCATTTAGGGGAATTTGTCCTACATACATTGACAAGACAGTGTGGCAATACACTGGTTCACCTTGGATGGTTTAATTTATCATGATATAGTTAAAGTAGTCTTTCAGTTTTTGTCATTGCAGGATGTTATAGTAGAATATATTATCTATCATTTCGTTAGCATTTTACACCTGATGTCTGCTAACTCTTCAGGGTTTCAAACTGCCTCATGAAATAGGTATTGTTACTCCTACTTTACAGATGAGGAAACTGAAGCTTATAGTGGTTTAAGAAATGTTCCTCAGGGAGCAGTAGAATAAGGATTCTCTGTTAATGTGACATAAAGTCCATGTTCTTTCTTCTACTCTGTTCTTGGATTAGAGGTCATAAGAATAGGAATAAGGAGAGGGAAAGAAATAATTGATTAGATGGTAATTCAAATCAGTGATGTGCTATCCACATATTAACTGGTGTTATCTAGCCTTTTCCATCCTGTGTGGGCAAGAGTAGTGGGAGGAGGGCTTCGAAGGTCAAATGTGGGGTTCAATCATTAAGTGTCTGCCTTCAGCTCAGGTCATGATCCTGAGGTCCTGGGATTCAGCCCCATGTCAGGCTCCCTGCTTGGTGGGAAACCTGTTTATCCCTCTCCCACTCCCCCTGCTTGTGTTCCCTCTCTTGCTGTGTGTCTCTCTCTGTCAAATAAATAAATAAATAAATAAACCTGTCTTAAAAAAAAACAAACAAACAACGAAGACCAAATATGATCTAGCCCTAGTTCTAGTCAAGGACAGTCACTTATCTTGGATAATGTCTCTCATATCCTTTCGTACAAAGCTTTCAACAAATCCTTCATAAAAATAAATGTCCAATTCAGAAAACAAACAGCCTGCTGATATAATTTGGCAAAGAGCTAGTCTGGCAAATGACATCTAAGGAAGTTTCAGGGTCCAGCTTCTGGGAAAGTGGGATTTGAAGGTCAGTCTGCTTGGAAGCATAGTTAGTGCTGAAGACTAGCGGTCATTGATACCTAACACTTTTTTTGGGGGGGGTATCTGCCTTTCTTAATTCTCCCCATTATCCACAGCCATAAAAATTTTTAGCTTTTATTCATGTGCGCTGTTGATAATTTATTTCTTCAATGTTCTCTCTTCTCGGTATTCTAAAGCTCAGCCCCACCCCTCTCCACCACATTCCTGCTGTTTCTTTCCCAGCTGCTTGTATTTGGTCTAGTAGAACCTGTGCACAAATGTGATTCAAGTCCTAGGTTCTTAACCTTTTCTCCCAACATTTCCTCCATCTCCTAACACACAAGTGAAAACAAGTTTTTTTTCCTCTAATGAATGCTACTATTCGTATTTTTGCTGATTGAATATTTTGTCATTCCTTGAGCTGGGGAGCAATTAATATACTACTGGCCCTTCACTGTTGCTTCTAGACCATTTTTTGTCATTTTTGCATGGCTTCTGATTTTTCAAAGTCCCTACCATTTGCTGTCCTCTGTTCTCATTGTGTTTGGTGACTTTCAGGATCCACAAGGATCCCTTTTCTTCACCACCCCATTCCCTAGTATGCACTTGGTCTGCAGCCTCACTCTTACTGATTCCTGTCTGTCTTCTGTCGATTGCTTTCCTTGCACTCTTTATTGAGTCCTTCCTTTCAGATTAGGAACACACTGAGGTCTTCTCTATCCTAAGTAAGTAAAATCCCCCTGCCCTTCTGGCTCCTAGAGTTATTGCCATATTTTTTTCCTTTTACTCTCAAACATCTAAAACCAGAGCATTCTCTGTGCAGCCTTTTCTTTCATATTTCTTGTTCTTTAACACCCTTCCTGTCTGATTTCTGTCTCCAACACTTTACTGTAAATGCCCTTTCTGAAGTCCCAGTGTCCGTATATTCAGTCATTTTCATAGCCTTTGTCTTCAATAATCTCTTGTCAATATTTAAGGTATTGATCACCTTCCTTGAACCTTCGTTCTTTGACTTGAAGTTAAAAATATGCGTGTTTGGCCCCACTGAGCCTGGTAAGGCCATTTTACCTGCAGCTTGGCTGGTGGTTGGACTCTGGTGTTCATCTCGGGGCCTGTACTGACTAGCAGAGAAGGGGTGGAGCAGGTTGGCACTGTGCATCTCCTAGTGCTCTGTACCCTGTGGACTTTTAAGTAAATAATTGATTTGACTTGCTAGTCTTCCTGTTCTTTCTCTTCCTCTCTCCCTAATCCTGCTGCGGCTTGTTTGTAAAATGGATTGCCCACTTCTGCTCTTGACTCTGCTTAAACACTGTAGTACATAAAGGGAGACATTTCTTTTTTAGAGCAGACTTTTGGAAAGAGTGTTATGAATTAAGTTCTTTGGTAAACTCATGTGAGATTTGAAATACTCCAGAAAATATGGAAAAGTTTAATGAATATCGGGTAAGTGGCCTTCACAAGAAAACTTTTTTGTCTTCTCTCTTATTTTAGTATTTTTATGGAAGGTTATTTCTGGGGGAAAAAAAAACCCACATCAGATTCTGTCACAGCAAAAAATAATTACACTGAGAATCTCAGAATAGTAGAATTTCTAAGCCCCACTTATTTTCAGGAGTATTTGCTATAATAACACGGGATGGGGACAGTTCCCTGAAGTTTGTTATTAGGATTTTGACTTGACTTTGCCATGACAGTTTCCGAAAGTTGCAGAGATAGCTCGGAGGTAGTGGTGTTAGCAAACGTGGGGTCGGATAACACTGATGTAGGAAAGCTAAGGTTTGAGATGACATGATTTTCTGAGAAGGAAACAGTATTGAGTAATGCCACTTTTTGTTGCTGTTTTGCTCTGTTAAATGGTCATGGAGGCCTTGTATCCCAAACATTTTTTTGGCCTTAGAGATTTGAGTCATTCTCTGTTCTCAGATGTTTATCACCTTCCTGTACAGGAAATGGAATTACTCAGCCCAGAGAGATGATAAAGAGTTCTGGACTAAGTGAGTTTGGAGGTTCTGGTTCAGTTTTTGTCATCTTTAGCTGCATAGACTTGAGCAAGTCACTTTATGCTTTGGGCTTCAGATTTGTCAAATGAGGTGAAGTAAGTAACTTCGGAAAAGATACTATTTTAATTTGAGGTTTTTTGATAAAAAGCCATTCACAGTGAGTCTCAAAGTCAGTTTACAGATTAGTCAGAAATGTGATAATTCAGGGTGCCTGGGTGGCTCAGTGGGTTAAGCCATTGCCTTTGGCTCAGGTCATGATCTCAGGGTCCTGGGATCGAGTCCCGCATCGGGCTCGGGCTCTCTGCTCAGCAGGGAGCCTGCTTCCCTCTCTCTCTCTCTCTGCCTGCCTCTCTGCCTACTTGTGATCTCTCTCTGTCAAATAAATAAATAAAATCTTAAAAAAAAAAAAAGAAATGTGATAATTCATATTGAGAGAAGTCTGGCAATTTTTGTTAAGAGAGAAGAGTTTGCGGTATGTCTTTTGACATGTAAGAAATACTGCAGCTATGTCTTCAAAATGGTAGAAGCTACATCACTAGCGTGTTCCCTGGATTATAAATGTACTAGAAAATATTATTGAACTATGGAGATACTGAAATGTGAAAGCCAGTACAGATTGCCTCTTTCAAAATGATGTGGCGGCTTTGAAGCACATTTTTTAAAGCATTTATTTATATGAAAAATAGGTAAAATGGCAGAGTGAAATGATATTAACAATAGTAGCTAATGACATTCGGTTGGCACTTCCTATAATGCCAGCTGCTATCCTCAGATGATTTTATAATGCATTTAGTCCTTCTTTAAATAATTCTACGTGGTAGCTATTATCCCTGTTTTACCAGTGAGGACACTGAAACACAGTTGAGTAACTTGCCCATACTGCTAGCGACATGCTGTCACATATGTGACTAGGTCTGTTTGACTCCAGAGCCTCTGTGCCAAATACATATATCTGTTACATGCTGAGTTCAGAGTGTGTACAGATGAAGGTATATGGTGGTGAGAACAAGTAGAATTTGGATATCGATGTTTGACTAGGTTATTGTGTTTGCTTCTTTAAGCTATATGGTATCCTGTCCTAACATAATTTTCATTATACATGACAATTTTTTTTAGTATAGTAATACCACTCACATTTACTGACTAATGTGACCTGGGTTTGAATTCCGGCTCTACCATGTGATTTTTGTGTAAACTCAGGAAACTCTACCTCTTTGTGCCTCAGTTTACTCATCTGAAACATGGGGTTAATAGTATCTGCCTCCTAGTGTTGTGAGAAGTAAGGGAGTTGATGCAGAGGGCTTAGAATGACGCGAAGTAAGCATACAATAAATGTTGGCTATTGTTATGTTTTTAACTTTTGCAAGTATCTTCAATACCTTTTCCTTCAAATAACATTCCTGTGTGAGAGGTAGAGTCTAGAATTTTGCATACTTAGTCCCATTTTACAAATGAGAAAACCATGAAGCAACTTGTCTGAAGGACACAAGAGCAAAATTAAATGGAATTCAATTTAAAAGCTTAGTTAACCCTGGTCTGAAAGAGGAAAAAAAGGTTTGGGATGAGTGTCGTGGCATAGTCTCTTCTCTTGCTTGTGTAAGTAGGACAAGCCTGTGGTGTTTGGACCGGGAAGGAAGATCATTCTCAGCTACTCATTTCTTTTTCTAGTCCCTGATTCCCTTCCTGCTGTTAGTGGGGGTTGTTGCTGCGTCATTCCTATGTCCTGGTGTAGCCATCTAGCAGGCTGAGAAACATTTGAAGGGTATCCGATTCTCTGGGAACTGAGAAAACAGCTTACCTTTTCTATGTGGAAAAAAGGTAAACCGAGTGGGAGGCGTGGGCTGCCCGTAGGAGCTGTGCTGTCATGTGAGTCGTTCTATGGATTTAACTCTTAAACTGCTTGAACTGAATCCCACTCTTGTCCTGTGTCCGTTTCCTGTGGTTGTTTAGAGGCATGTTTAGGATTTAAGTGCTTCTGGGTTTTTGTTGTTGTTGTTTGTTTTTTTAAAAACAGCTTCATGTGGCCTGATCTAGCTCAGCTGTCAGCCCGGGATTTTGCTGCAGTGTGAACCGCATGGTCTCTGCATTGCCGTAACCAGATCCTGGGAAGACTTGCCTTTCCATCTCTTTGATGAAAAGATTTCTTTGCATCTCTCCCTCGGGCTAGTCTGTTGTAGCATTGGCGGCTCTCCCCTACTCTTTGGAAAAACACGAAAAAGAGTTTTTGAGAAGGGACCTTGTGTTGGGTTTCTTTTTGCCAGGATTATTCCAGCTAACGACTGTTAGCTTTCCCTTAGCTCTGACACACAGGAACGTCTTCAGCAAATGTATATCGGAGCTGCCATACAAGAGACTACTACTGCTAGTCACTGGGATGCAGAATATAAAAACTGAAACAAGTTGAATTAGACTGAATAATGATTAAGGATAGATAAAATGATATAACCAGGAGAAGACATCATAGAGACTTGGACTGCATTCCCAGTTCTGCCTTTTATTCCCACTGTGAGTCTGGGCAAATTTGTTTAACTTTCCTGAATCTCAGTTTTCTTATTTGTAGACTAGAAGACTAGTAATAACTAGTTCTTAGGATTGTTTTTAGCATTAATTGAGAGAATAAATTGACGACACTGAACAGAATGCAAGAAACAGTACTGCGAAATGTTACTAACCTTTCTGCAGTTGATTGAATTCCTTGTTAAAATTGGGATATTAGTACTTAGCTCAGGTTTGTTGTAAAGTTGAAATGAGAATGGAGTGAGTTCGCTAGCTACCCGGCACACAGATGCTACGTGTGCAGAAAAGAACCAGAGCAACTGAAATGCTGGAGGCAATATTTCTTTGGAAGAGACAAATGAAAATAGTACCTAAATCGTACCAAAACTGGCAACCCATGAATTTCAGTAGTCTGTGTTACTCTTGCTGTGCTGAGCTAAATATGTGCTTTTCCAATTGTATTTTGCCTGTGATTCAGCCCCTTCTTTTTTACACATAATCATGTTCTACTCATTCTCAAAGATTAGCTTGAATTTTACTGTGAAGCTCTTGTAGATCAGTTTAGAGAAATGATTTGTCCTACTTCTAAAATGCCATTGTGATGCTTAGCATGGACTGATTCATAGTGGTTTTGCTCTTCTGATCAGCCTGGAGAGATTCTATTCCTTCTTAAAGTCTCATTTGGAACTCTTCTGTGAAACCTTTCCTAGCTCTCACTATCAATCCATTCCTTCTGTATTTTTGTTGCACACCTTGTGAAACACTTGCTGCCTTTACCATGTTGTTACAATTATTTGCTTACTTTTTTTTTTTTAAAGATTTTATTTATTCATTTGACAGAGAGAGATCGCAAGTAGGCAGAGAGGCAGGCAGAGAGGAGAGAGGAGGAAGCAGGCTCCCCGCTGAGCAGAGAGCCCAATGCGGGACTCGATCCCAGGACCCTGAGATCATGACCTGAGCCGAAGGCAGCGGCTTAACCCACTGAGCCACCCAGGCACCCCTTATTTGCTTACTTTTGTCTGCTTATATTGAACTATGAATATCATAAGAACAGAGTATTTTCTCTGTATTCCCATTTTATAGCACATGCCTGGTTCAGTAAGTAATGAATTGAGACTTCGATGCATTAATCTTGTGTTGGTATTTTCTTTTTCCAACACAAAAGGGCATGAGTGAGAAGTTCACTTTGGTGTCTCTGTGTTTTTTAAAATAAAACGAACAGGGGTGCATGGGTGGCTTAGTTCATTAAGCGACTGACTCTTGATTTCAGTTCAGGTCACGATCTCAGGGGTTTGAGATCAAGCCCTGTATGGGGCTCTGTGCTCGGGAGGAGTCTGCTTGAGATTCTCTCCCTCTCCTTTTGCCCCTCCTCTGCCCCAGCTTGTACACAGTCTCTCACCAAAATAAATAAATATTTATTTTATGGATAAAGTTTATTTATGGATAAATAAAATCATTTATTTATGGATAAAATTTACTTATGGATAAATCTTTTTTTTCCTGCTTGTGTTCTAAAAAATAAATCTTTAGAATTTTTTTGTAAAAAAAAAAAGATTTCGGGGTGCCTGGGTGGCTCAGTGGGTTAATAAGCCTCTGCCTTCAGCTTGGGTCACGATCTCAGGGTCCTGGAATCAAGTGCCACATCAGGCTCTCTGCTCGGTGGGGAGCCTACTTCCTCCTCTCTGCCTGCCTCTCTGCCTACTTGTGATCTCTATGTCAAATAAATAAATAAAATCTTAAAAAAAAAAGATTTCATGTGCTTTTCATGTGCTTATTATAAGGCCATTGGTATATATTTCTTTGGAGAAATGCCTATGCAAATCCTTTGCCATTTTAAAAATTGTCTTTTTATTGTTGAATTATAAGAGTTTATATTTTGAATACTAGTCTCATCAGATAAGTGATTTGCAGATATTTTCTCTGAGTTTTTAAATCTTTTTTTAAAATACTTTTTTTAAAAGATTTTATTTATTTATTTCAGAGAGACACAGAGAGAGAGAGAGAGAGAGCAAGCAAGCATGAGTGGGGGAGAGGGGCGGAAGAGAGAACTAAGCTCCCTGCTGAGCAGGGAGCCCAATGAGGGGCTTGATCCAGGGCCCAGGCGGAAGGCAGACACTTAACCCACTGAGCCACCCAGATGCCCTTCTTTTTTTTTTTTTAAGATTATTTATTTATTTGACAGAGAGAGAGCGAGCGAGCACAAGTAGGCTGAGTGGCAGGCAGAACGAGAGGAAGTAGAAGGCTCCCCGCTGAGCAGAGAGCCTGATTCCAGGCTTGATCCCAGGACCCTTGGATCATGACCTTGAGCCAAAGGTGATGCTTAACTGACTGAGCCACTCAGGCACCCCTGAATTTTTGGATCTATTTGCCTAAAATTCATTGCCTACCTCCTATGTCTACATGATATAGGAGAGCTAGAGGTCCTAAAAAAGCATATGTTGAGTGAAGGAATTGCTGTACTATGGGTAGCACTGGATTTCTGCATTATAGAGGCCTTGGTTATAAGAAAGATAGCATTTGACTAGGAATTAGGAAAATTTGGGTTTTAGTCCTAGCATTGCTATAGCCAGATATTTTGACATTGGGCATATAATGTAATTCTCAGTTTCCTCACCTGTAAAGTGAACGATTTGGACTAGGTAGTGTTACAGTCATCACTAAAGTTGTTTGAGTTGATAAGGTCCTTGGGGACACGTGTTATAGGTCACATTATACTGTCTCATTTGTTCTTAATACAGAACTCTCATGCATGCTGTTACTTTTGCTAGAAAATTTATTTTCTTCTCTTCAGTCAAGAACCCTGTCTTTCAGGGCACCTGGGTGGCTCAGTGGGTTGGGCCTCTGCCTTTGACTCAGGTCATGATCCCAGTGTCCTGGGATTGAACCCTGCCTTAGGCTCTCAGCTCACAAGGAGCCTGCTTCCCCTCCTCTCTCCCCCTGCTTCTCTGCCTACTTGTGATCTCTCTCTATCAAATAAATAAATAAATAAAATCTCTGATTTTAGAGGTTTAAAAAAAAAAACGATCTTTCTTTAAAACTTACAGTAAATTCTGACTAGCTCCAGTCATATAAATAAACCTGGATTTTTATTAAAGAATTTATAGCTAAAAGAGACCCTTAAAATTCTTTTAATCCAGTATTCTTTATTACAAGTGATGAATTAGAGGCATAAAATAGTTAGGGCCGTTGATTTAATATCACATTTGCTGAGTGTCTGCTACAAACCTGGTTCAGACTGTATAACTAGTTGGTGGCAGAATTGAGATGAGAACGGAGATCTTCTGGACTCTCAGTTTGGTATTTCTAGTATACCACTTCGCCATGGATTACTAAATTACAGTCTGGTTAAGAGTAGTATCAGGAATTTGCCAGCTAAGGGTTATAATAATTTGCCTCCAAATTCTCATCTTTAATTAATTTTTGGTATTAAGTGGGATTGACATATTTTTTACGTATTTTAGGTATAAGTTGATGGATAGCTTTAATTTTTAATTTTTTTTTGTTCAAGGACCTATTTTTAGCCTTAGAGAATTATATATTGCTCTAAGGTCCCCCATTGGCTGCCTGTGATTTTATTATAACAATTCCAGTCCAATACTGTTGGTGTTATACTGTCCCTGCCCATGGTCTCTCTGGTCACTGACTCTTGATGAAAATGATTGATTGATTGATTGATTTTTAAGATTATTTATTTATTTATTTGAGAGAGAGCGAGAGAGCATGAGACGGGGGAAGGGTCAGAGGGAGAAGCAGATGAGCAGGGAGCCTGACGCGGTACTCGATCCTGGACATGACCTGAGCTAAAAGGCAGTCGCTTAACCACTGAACCACCCAGGTGTCCCTGATGGAAATGATTTATATTGGAATTGTGCCTGGTCCTAACCACTTGTTCCTGTTAATGTGGGTTTTCCAGTTCTTCAGTGGAATATGCAGCTTCATTGGAATCACAAATAAATATAGTTCTCTTGAAAAATCTCGTCTCTACCTAACCTTGCCCCACAAAGAGGTACTAGCATGGGCTGATGGAATTATTTGAGTTGGAGCATAGCATGTTCCCAACGAGCCTGAAGTTAGTTATGTGCAGTGTCAAAACTCAGAAAGCACTTAAATGAAAAACATGATTCAGTTGATAGCAAAATCCGACCTGAACTAAAGTGAGGCTTTTTAATTTTTTTTAAAGATTTTATTTATTTGACAGAGACATAATGAGAAAGGGAACATAAGCAAGGTAAGTGGGAGAGGGAGGAGCATGCTTCCCCGCTGAGCAGGGAGCCCGATGTGGGGCTTGGTCCCAGGACCCTGGTTTATGACCTGAGCTGAAGACAGACACTTAATGACCGAGCCACACCCAGGCGCCCCTAAAGTGAGGCTGTTTATGATGTTTATTTATCCCACTTAGTATGAGTATTCATATATATATGAATACACACACACATACTTTTTTTTTTTTTTTTTTTTTTAATAAACTCTACCCCTAGTGTGGGATCTCAACCTCACAACCCCGAGATCAAGAGTGGCGTGCTCTACTGACTGAGCGAGCCAGGCGCCCAAGGATTATTCATATATTTAAGCTGTGGAAATACTGATGTGTTTGCCTATAGCATATTGCCCTGGTCCCTATTACGTTATCTTTCCAAAATCCAAAAAATCCTGAATTCCAAAATATATTTAGCTCTAAACAAGGGACTGTAGATCTGTATTTGTTTTGTTGTTGGTAGTTCCTTGTTATGTGGATGTTTCTTCTTTTTCTTCTTCTTCTTCTTTTTTTTTTTAAGACTTTATTTATTTAATTGACAGGCAGACATCACAAGTAGGCAGAGATAGAGAGGAAGAGAAGCAGGCTTCCCAATGAGTGGAGAGCCTGATGCAGGGCTCCATCCTAGGACCCTGGGATCATGACCTGAGCTGAAGGCAGAGGCTTTAACCCACTGAGCCACCCAGGCACCCCATGTGGATTCTTCTTGAAATAAACCCCAAGGAGGGTGAATTTTTGTACTGGGCCTTTATTGAGCAGTTAATTTCCACTACTTTTCTTTTCTTTTTTTTTTTTTTTTTTAAAGATTTTATTTATTTGACAGAGAGAGATCACAAGTAGGCAGAGAGGCCGGCAGAGAGAGAGAGGAGGAAGCAGGCTCCCTGCTGAGCAGAGAGCCCGATGTGGGACTTGATCCCAGGCCCCTGAGATCATGACCTGAGCCGAAGGCAGCGGCTTAACCCACTGAGCCACCCAGGCGCCCCTCCACTACTTTTCTTTGTTTTTCAAAAGAACATTGCTGTGCCTCCTATTCATTCATTAGTATTGCTGAAGGAGTTTTCTCTTACTCTTTAAAAGTTTTATGGTTTCAGAGCGCCTGGGTGGCTCAGTGGGTTAAAGCCTCTGCTTTTGGCTCAGGTCGTGATCCCAGGGTGCTGGGATCAAGCCCTGCTTCGGGCTCTCTGCTCAGCAGGGGGCCTGTTTACCCCTCTCTCTCTCTGCCTGCCTCTCTGCTTACTTGTGATCTCTGCCTGTCAAATAAATAAATAAAATCTTTATATATATATATATATATATATATAAAATAAATAAATAAAAGTTTTATGGTTTCTTTTTTTTCTCTTCAATATATATTTTTTTTAATTTCTAAACTTATTGAATAATAGAGTGGATAGTATTACGAACTTTCACCTATATCATTGGTTCTCAAATTGTGATTTACAGATCCCTGGGGGTCCCCAAGACTGCTTAAGGGGATCTGCAAGGTCAGAACTATTTTCATAATAATACTAAGACATCATTTGCCTTTTTCACTGTGGTACTATTTGTATTGATGACGCAAAAGCAGTCAATGGTGGATAAAACCGTTGGTGCCTTAGCACAAATCAAGGTAATGGTATCAAACTGTATTAGTAATAATTATGCTTGTGACACACTTGGAGTAAAATAACAAATATCAGTTTCATTTAAGAATGTTCTTGGGGTGCCTGGGTGGCTCAGTCAATTAAGCTTCTTCCTTCAGCTCAGGTCATGATCCCAGGGTCCTGGGATCAAGCCATCCATCAGGCTTCCTGTTCAGTTGGGAGCCTGCTTCTCTCTCTCCCTCTGCCTGCCGCTCCCCCTACTTGTGCGCACGTGCGCTCTCTCTCTGTCAAATAAATAAATAAAATCCTTTAAAAAAATGTTCTTGATGAGGCAGTAAAAATTACTAATTTTATTCAAGTTTAACTTCTGAGTACACATCTTTTTATTTAGTCCATGTGTTGAAATGGGGTGAAATACTTCTGCATATCAGGATATAGTGTTTACTTGAAGAGTTGGTTGTTTGAGTTGCAAGCTAAACCTCTTCTTTCATGAAACATCATTTTTACTTGAAAGAATGAGTGACAAACTGGTTACTCAAATTTGGGTATTTGGGTGATTTTTGGAAATGAGTGAGATGAAGTTTGCCACTTAAGGAAGTACCAAAAGTACCTGTGGCCATTGATAAAATTTTAGATTTCAAGCAAAAATTAGAATTTTGCTAACTTATATCTGTCACTATGAGCTTTTCAGCTTCCTAATACTTAGTCTTTTTTGATGGAACTGGTAGTTTATTAACAATAGTGATTTTTCGATACTGTACAATGAAATGTGTCAACATTTTAAGATCTGCATATCTGTCAACTTAGTGAACCAGTATTCACTGGTCACACTTAACCCTTGGTTGTGTTTTCAGTGTTCCTTCCCCTGGGGCCTGTCCCTCAAGCCCTCCAACTGGGGAAGCCTGAGTTGCACCCCATGAGTCCACCTGCCACCCAGGAGGAAACCGTGCCTTTTGGAGCTGCAGAAAACCCTCAGAACGAGAGAAACCTTCATGCCCCCACTGAGGCCATCCCCAAATTCCGCACCACACTGGCGGAAAAGTCGGAGGCAGACGCCCAGCTACAAACCCTCCCTCAACTCTGCTCCGGGAAAGCTCCCCTGTGCAGGGGCCCCTGGGTGGACAGTGTAGTCTCGGCCCGTTTTCCGGATGGCTGTGACATGCACCGAGCCAGAAATCGCTCTAGCCCACGGGGGACAGTGCGGTCCAAATCACCACCCAGCGCCGGCCACTTCTCACGAGTGTTCTGCCCAAATCGACATCGATTTGGGAGATTTGAGGGAGGGGTTGTAGCTGCGCGTCAGCCTCCAAGGTTTCAGCCCAGTGTGGCACTGATGGTGGGGGATGGCCTTGTGACGGGGGCATGCAGGCGTCTCCCACACTGAGGGTTTTCTGCAGCTCCGAAAGGCACGGTTTCCACTTAGGCGGCCGGAGGACTCATGGGGCATGTTTCAGGGTTCCCCCAGTTGAGGGCTCGAGGGACAGGGCCCTGGGAAAGGAAGATTGAAAAACCAACCAAGGGTTAGGGCCCGGGCTTAGGGGCACAGCAGACCCCATCTGCCAGCTCCAGGGAGGTTATTCCAGGAGTCTGAGTAGCAGGAGGCGTTGACCTTGCATGCGCCTGACTCACTGAGAGCTTTCTGGTAGAGTTGGAGCCGGGACAACTTGGGATCCCAGGCCAGGCCCAGGAGGAGACCCTGCAGATGTGTGTTGCAGGAAGCGAGTTCGCTGGGGGGTTTTCTGGCCAATTCTCACGAGTGTTCTGCCCAAATTGATACCGATTTTGAGCAGAATGCTCAAAATGATCAAGGTATGGTTTGTTTTTTTTTAAGATTTTATTTATTTATTTGACAGACAGAGATCACAAGTAGGCAGAGAGGCAGGCGAAGAGAGAGAGTGAAGGAAGCAGGCCTCCCCACTGTGCGGAGAGCCCAATGTGGGGCTGGATCCCAGAATGCTGGGATCATGACCTGAGCTGAAGGCAGAGGCTTTAACTCACTGAGCCACCCAGGCGCCCCAAGGTATGATTTTATTAAAAGATCCATTTGAAGTGCAAGAAAGACTAATGGATTTTAATGTAACAGCATATGAAAAGTTCCTGTGGTTATACTTCAGATTCCATATTACATCTAACCTGCGAGAAACTACTGCTTGTCAAGTTATGGTGTGGTATCATAGAAGAATGTCTCTCTCATCATCTGAAAAGGCCATCAAGGCTCTCTTTTCAAGTACATAGTATGTGAAGTTATTATTTTCTTCTCAGACAGCAAAATGTCATATTATAAGCATGATATAGAAACGGGTGTGATACTGCAACAGAGGTTAAAGAGATTTGCAGAAATGCAAAACTAGTGCCTCTCTTCTTACTAATTTTTTTGATTTTGGAAATGTTACTTATGGTAATATATAATGAGTTTATTGTAATTTGAAAATTAATACCTGTTTTAAAATTTTCTCTGTTTTAATATTTTATATGGTAAATCTAGATTCATATAAACAAAAGCCCTTTGGGGTCTTCAGGAGTTTTTAAGAGTGCAAAGGAGTCCTGAGATCAAAACTTCGGGAACTACTAATCTAGATTCACGATTGTTACTTTTTAGTCACAATTGCTTTTTTCTATTTGTCTATTTCTTTCTGAAACATTTAAAAGCAAGTTGCATACATCATAGCCTGTAACCACTAAATAATTCTGCATTCAGTTTTGATACAATATTATCTAATGTTCATATTCAGATATCCCAGTTGTTCCATAAATATTCTTTATTGCTTCCCCTCCCCTTTAGACTCCAAGGATTTCTTTTTTTTTTCTTTTTTAAAAAATAAATTATTTTTATTAACATATAATGTATTATTTGCCCCTGGGGCACAGGTCTGTGAATTTTAAGGCTTACACATTTCATAGCACTTACCATATCACATACCCTCGTCCATGTCCATAACCCAGCCACCCTCTCCATACCCCTCTACCCAACAGCAGCCCTCAGTCTGTTTTGTGAGATTGAGAGTCTCTTATGGTTTGTCTCCCTCCTGATCCCATCTTGTTTTATTTTTTCCTTCTCTACCGACCCTGCTTCTCAAATTCCTCCTATCAGAGAGATCATATGATAATTGTCTCCAATTGACTTATTTCGCTTAGCATAATACCCTCTAGTTCCATCCATGTCATTGGAAATAGCAAGATTTCATTTCTTTTGGTGGCTGCATAGTATTCTACTGTGTATATATACCACATCTTCTTTATTCATTCATCTGCTGATGGACATCTAGGTTCTTCCCATAGTTTGGCTATTGTGGACATTGCTGCTATAAACATTTGGGTACACGTGCCCCTTTGGATCACTACATTTGTATCTTTAGGGTAAATACCCAGTAGTGCAATTGTTGGGTCGTAGGGTAGTTCTATTTTCAACTTTCTGAGGAACCTCCATGCTGTTTTCCATAGCGGCTGCACCAGCTTGCATTCCCACCAACAGTGTAGGAGGGTTTCCCTTTCTCCGCATCCTCGCCAACATCTGTCGTTTCCTGACTTGTTAATTTTAGCCGTTCTGACTGGTGTGAGGTGGTATCTCATTGTGGTTTTGGTTTGTATTTCCTTGATGCTCAGTGATGTTGAGCACTTTTTCATGTGTCTCTTGGCCATCTGGATGTCTTCTTTGCATAAATGTCTGTTCCTGTACTCTGCCCATTTCTTGATTGGATTATTTATTCTTTGGGTGTTGAGTTTGATAAGTTCTTTATAGATTTTGGATACTAGCCCTTTATCTGATGTATCATTTGCAGATATCTTCTCCCATTCTGTCAGTTGTCTTTTGGTTTTGTTGACCGTTCCTTTGCTGTGCAGAAGCTTTTGATCTTGATGAAGTCCTAATAGTTCATTTTAGCCCTTGCTTCCCCTGCCTTTGGTGATGTTTCTAGGAAGAAGTTGCTGCGGCTGAGGTGGAAGAGGTTGCTGCCTGTGTTCTCAAGGATTTTAATGGATTCTTATCTCACATTGAAGTCTTTTTTTTTTTTTTTTAAAGATTTTATTTATTTATTTGACAGATAGAGAGATCACAAGTAGGCAGAGAGTCAGGCAGAGATAGAAGGGGAAGCAGGCTCCCTGCTGAGCAGAGAGCCCGATGCGGGGCTCGATCCCAGGACACTGGGATCATGACCTGAGCCGAAGGCAGCGGCTTAATCCACTGAGCCACCCAGGCGCTCCTCACATTGAAGTCTTTCATCCATTTTGAGTCTATTTTTGTGTGTGGTATAGAGAAATGGTCCAGTTTCATTTTTCTGCATGTGGCTGTCCAATTTTCCCAACACCATTTGTTGAAGAGATTGTCTTTTTACCATTGGACATTCTTTCCTGCTTTGTCGAAGATTAGTTGACCATAGAGTTGAGGGTCTATTTCTGGGTTCTTTATTCTGTTCCATTGATCTGGTGTCTGTTTTTGTGCCAGTACCATGCTGTCTTGATGATTATAGCTTTGTAATAGAGCTTGAAGTCTGAAATTGTGATCCCACCAACTTTTAGCTTACAGTTTTCAACATTCCTCTGACTGTTTGGGGTCTTTTCTGTCCCTTATAAATTTTAGGATTATTTGTTCCATTTCTTTGAAAAAAAAAATGGATGGTATTTTTTTTTTTTTTAAAGATTTTATTTATTTATTTGACAGAGAGAAATCACAAGTAGATGGAGAGGCAGGCAGAGAGAGAGAGAGAGAGAGGGAAGCAGGCTCCCTGCTGAGCAGAGAGCCCGATGTGAGACTCGATCCCAGGACCCTGAGATCATGACCTGAGCCGAAGGCAGCGGCTTAACCCACTGAGCCACCCAGGCGCCCCATGGATGGTATTTTGATGGGGATTGCATTAAATGTGTAGATTGCTTTCAGTATCATAGACGTTTTCACAATATTTGTTCTTCCAATCCATGAGCATGGAACCGTTTTTCCATTTCTTTGTGTCTTCTTCAATTTCTTTCAGGAGTACTTTATAGTTTTCTGAGTACAGATTCTTTGCCTCTTTGGTTGGGTTTATTCCTAGGTGTCTTATGGTTTTGGGTGCAATTGTAAATGGGATTGACTCCTTAATTTCTCTTTCTTCTGCTTTGCTGTTGGTGTACAGAAATGCAACTGATTTCTGTGCATTGATTTTATATCCTGACACTTTACTGAATTCTTGTAGGAGTTCTAGCAGTTTTGTAGTGGAGTCTTTTGGGTTTTCTACATAAAGTATCATATCATCTGCAAAGAGTGAGAGTTTGACTTCTTCTTTGCTGATTTGGATGCCTTTTATTTCTTTTTGTTTTCTGATTGCTGAGACTGGGACTTCTAGTACTATGTTGAATAGCAGTGGTGATAGTGGGCATCCCTGCCATGTTCCTGACCTTAGGGGTAAAGCTCTCAGGTTTTTCTTATTGAGAATGATGCTCACTGTGGGTTTTTCATAGATGACTTTGATGATATTGAGATATGTACCCTGTATCCCTTCACTTTGAAGAGTTTTGATCAAGAAAAGGATGCTGTACTTTTCAAATGCTTTTTCAGCATCTACTGAGAGTATCATATGGCTCTTGTTCTTTCTTTTCTTTTTTTGTTCTTTCTTTTATTAATGTATTGTATCACATTGATTGATTTGCAGATGTTAAACCAGCCTTGCAGCCCAGGAATAAATCCCACTTGGTCATGGTGAATAATCCTTTTAATGTACTGTTGGATCCTGTTGGCTAGTATTTTGGTGAGAATTTTCGTGTCTGTGTTCATCAAGGTTATTGGTCTGTAATTCTCCTTTTTGATGGGGTCTTTGTCAGGTTTTGGGATCAAGGTAATGCTGGCCTCATGAAATGAGTTTGGAAGTTTTCCTTCCAAACTGGGAGATTGGGTATTAATTCTTCTTTAAACATTTGGTAGAATTTTCCTGGGAAGCTGTCTGGCCCTGGGCTCTTTTTGGGAGATTTTTGATGACTGTTTCAATCTCCTTACTAGTTATGGGTCTGTTCAGGTTTTCTATTTCTTCTTGGTTCAGTTTTGGTAGTTTATATGTCTCTCTAGGAATGCATCCGTTTCTTCCAGATTGTCAAATTTGCTGGCATATAGTTGCTCATAACATGTTCTTATCATTGTTAGTATTTCTTTGGTGTCGGTTGTGATCTCTCCTCCTTCCTCCATGATTTTATTTATTTGACTCCTTTTTCTTTTCTTTTTGATAAGTCTGGCAAGGGGTTTATCAATTTTATTCATTCTTTCAAAGAACCAGCTCTTTTGTTGATTTGTTCTACCATTCTTTTGGTTTCTGTTTCATTGGTTGCTGCTCTGATCTTTATTATTTCTCTTCTCCTGCTGGATTCAGGCTTTCTTTGCTGTTCTTTCTCCAGCTCCTTTAGGTGTAGGG
Source organism: Neogale vison (assembly GCF_020171115.1). Lineage (NCBI taxonomy): Eukaryota > Metazoa > Chordata > Mammalia > Carnivora > Mustelidae > Neogale > Neogale vison. The sequence goes on along the minus strand of NC_058092.1, from coordinate 16,993,777 downwards.
TTAGGTTGTGTACTTGAGACCTTTCTTGTTTCTTGAGAAAGGCTTGTATCGCTGTGTACTTTATCAGAACCACCTTTGCTGTGTCCCACAGATTTTGAACAGTTGTGTTTTCATTTTTATGAATTTTTAAAATTCTTTAATTTCCTGGTTGACCCATTCATTCTTTAGTAGGATGGTCTTTAGCTTCCATGTATTTGGGTTCTTTCCAACTTTCCTCTTGGTTTTTTTTTTTTTTTTTTTTTAAGGATTTTATTTATTTATTTGACAGAGAGAAATCACAAGTAGACAGAGAGGCAGGCAGAGAGAGAGAGAGGGAAGCAGGCTCCCTGCTGAGCAGAGAGCCCGATGCGGGACTCGATCCCAGGACTCTGAGATCATGACCTGAGCCGAAGGCAGCGGCTTAACCCACTGAGCCACCCAGGCGCCCCACCAACTTTTCTCTTGTGATTGAGTTCTAGCTTCAGAGCATTGTGGTCTGAAAATACGCAAGGAATGATTCCAGTCTTTTGGTATGGGTTGAGACCTGATTGTGACCCAGGATGTGATCTATTCTGGAGAATGTTCCATGTGCACTAGAGAAGAATGTGTATTCTGTTGCTTTGGGATGGAATGTTCTGAGTATATATATGATGTCCATCTGGTCCAATGTGTCATGTAAGGCCTTTATTTCCTTGTTGATCTTTTGTTTGGATGATCTATCCATTTTAGTGAGGGAGGTGTTAAAATCACCTACTATTACTGTATTATTGTTGATGTCTTTCTTTGATTTTATTATTAATTGGTTTATATAGTTGGCTGTTCCTGTGTTAGGGGCAGAGATACTTAAAATTGTTAGATCTTCTTGTTGGACAGACCCTTTAAGTATGATACAGTGTTCTTCCTCATCTCTTATTATAGTCTTTGGCTTAAAATCTAATTTATCTGATACAAGGATTATCACCCCAGCTCTCTTTTGATGTCCATTAGCATGGTAAATTGTTTTCCACCCCCTCACTTTAAATCTGGAGGTGTCTTTGGGTCTAAAATGAGTTGCTTGTAGATAGCATATTGATGGGTCTTTTATTTTTTTTTATCCATTCTGATACCCTGTGTCTTTTGATTGGTGCATTTAGCCCATTTACATTCAGGCTGATTATTGAAAGATATGAATTTAGTGTCATTGTATGGCCTGTAAGGTGGCTGTTACTGTATATTGTCTCTGTACCTTCCTGGTCTACTACTTTAAGACTCTCTCTTTGCTTAGAGGACCCCTCTCAATATTTCCTGTAGGGCTGGTTTGGTGTTTGCAAATTCCTTTAATTTTTGTTTGTCCTGGAAGCTTTTTATCTCTCCTTCCATTTTCAGTGATAGCCTAGCTGGATATAGTATTCTTGACTGCATATTTTTTCATTTAGTGTTTTGAATATATCATGCCAGTTCTTTCTGGCCTGCCAGGTCTCTGTGGATAAATCTGCTGCCAGTCTAATATTTCTACCATTGTATGTTACAGGCTTCTTGTCCCAAGCTACTTTCATGATTTTCTCTTTTTCATTAAGACTTGTAAGTTTTACTATTAGATCATGGGGTGTGTACCTATTTTTATTGATTTAGTGGGGAGTTCTCTGTGCCTCGTGAATTTTGATGCTTGTTCCCTTTGCCATATTAGGGAAATTCTCTACTATAATTTGCTCCAATATACCTTTTGCCCCCCTCTCTCTTTCTTGTTTCTGGAATCCTGATTATTCTAATATTATTTCATCTTAAGGTATCACTTCTCTCTCATTCTACCCTCATGGTCCAGTAGCTGTTTGTCTTTTGCTCAGCTTCTTTATTCTCCGTCATTTGGTTTTCTATCTCACTCATTCTCTCTTCTGCCTCATTTATCCTAGCAGTAAGAACCTCCATTTTTTATTGCACCTCATTAATAGCTTTTTAAACATTTCAACTTCGTTAGATTTTAATTCTTTTATTTCTCCAGAAAGGACTTTTATTTCTCCAGACAGCGTTTCTCTAATATCTTCCATGCCTTTTTTGAGCCCAGCTAGCACCTTGAGAATCGTTCTCAACTCTAGATCTGACATATTACCAATGTCAATATTGATTAGGTCCCTAGCCATTGGTACTGCCCTTTGTTCTCTTTTTTTTTGTGGTGAGTTTTTCCACCTTGTCATTTTATCCTAGCTCTGGAGTTCTGCTGTTCTCCTTGATTGGTTATCTTGATCTTGGCTGGATATTCTTGCTCATCTTCTGGGGGAGGGGCCTGTGGCAGTGATTCTCAAGTGTCTTTGCCCGAGGTGGAATTGCACCACCCTTGCCGGGGGCCAGGCCAAGTAATCTGCTTGGGTTCGCTCTAGGCAGCTTTTGTTCCCTGAACACTTTCCATAGAGCTTTGGAGGACGGAAATGAAGACGGCAGCCTCCCAGTCTCCAGCCCGGAGGAGCCAAGAGCTCAGGGCCCCGCTCCTCAGTGCACCTTCAGAAAAAAAACAGTCAATTCCTCTCATCTCTCTGGCCTCTGGCCATGCTCTGTGCTCACCTGGACTGTGAGCAAGCATTTCTATCTCTGGTGCACAGCCCCACTGAAAGTCTCCAAGCCCAGCAGATTCCTGCTGCACGTTCCTGCGCCCTTCCTCCTGGAGGAGAAAGGAAGGGGCCTTTCAGGATCTGCCACTTGTGGGGTCCCTGCTCAAAGAGCAGTGGTATGACTGTGCCTTGGATCACGGTTTAAGGTAACCCGATCTGAAAGCTCACTCCTCGGCTCTGTCTCTGCTGCTGGCTTTCCCGCTCCAATACCTGGCAGCTCTGTCACCCTCAGACACCCCTGATCTTTCTCTGACCCTGCAGGACCTAAGACCACACTGTCCCCATGAAGGCTCCACCCCCATTTAGCCTCTGAAGCGATGTCCCTCAGTGGAGCAGACTTCTAAGAGTTCTGATTTTGTGCTCTGCTGCTCTACCGCTTGCCGGGAGCCAGGCCTCCCACCCCTCAACCCCCACTGTGGTCTATCTTCCCATCGCTTCAGATTTACTTCTCCGCACGTCCTAACTTTCAGAAAGTGGTCAATTTTCTGTTCCTACAATTGTTGTTCTTCTCTTCTATCTCCTGTTGAGTTTGTAGGTGTTCGGAATGGTTTGATAACTATCTAGCTGAACTCCTGGGACCTGACGTCATTTCAGTCTGCTACTTCTCTGCCCTCTTGACCCCCCCCCCCCCCCCCGCTCCACTTCAAGGATTTCTTGTTACATTTGGACCTCATGTCCATTTTAATCTGGGGTGGGGGTTGGCAAACTTTTTCTGTGAAGGAGCAGATAGTAAAACTTTCTGGCTTTGTGGACCATACTATCTCTTGAAGAGAAAAGCACCCAGAGACAATATGTAAATGAATTGGCATGGCTGTACTCTGGTAAAAAATTAGTTTGAAGACCCTGATCTAGAAAATCTCCACTCTTAACTTTGGTGTGTGTCTTTAATAACACTTTCTCTTTTGAAGAGTTCAGGCCAGTTAAAGTATCCCATAAATTGGGTTTGTCTGATTGTTTTCTCATGCTGAGATGCAGGGTGCATATTTTGGTAAGAAATAGTACATAGACGATGCTGTGAGGTTCCCTTTATATCATATTGGGAGGCACATAATGTTACTCTTCTTCATTATTGTTGATGGTAAATTTGACCTCTTCATTAAAAGGTACTTACCTCCCTTTTGTAAGTAATCAGGGGGGTGACTTTGAGACATTGTGAATATCTTTTTCTCCTACGCAATGGTTTTAGCTTTCACTAATGGTCCTTTTCTGAGTCGGTTATTACATTGGTGGTTGTGATTATAGTTCTTAACATCTGCTTAAGTAACAAGAGCAATAAAAAGCAAATTGTATTTTCAGAATAGTACTCCTGAGCTTATTTAGAAAGCCCTATTAATATATGTATATTGTTACTTTGATTCTGTGGTTTCATTTCCCATCACAGACTGTCTCCCCAGGAGGGTGAGGCTGAAGGATTGGGTCTGCACATGTTGTACAGAATAGCTGCTTTCTAGAAGCAGGGTTCTAAAATATAGTATCTTCTTCTGAGCCCAAGGCTGCTTAAGAAGGACCTGGCCTAGTATGCACTGAAAGTTGTCTCTGCCATGGCTAGTTTTTCCGCTTCCTTACCTCTTGTCAGTATTTCACGTGTTTAGTATTTCCATTCGTGGATCCTATAGTACTGTCTTGATCAATTTTTGTCTAGTTATATGTTAAAGCTTGTGCCAAAACCCAAGTAGTTACAACTTAGAAAAAAACATTTTTTTTTAAAAGATTTTATTTATTTATTTTGTCAGAGAGAGAGGGAGAGAGAGCGAGCACAGGCAGACAGAGAGGCAGGCAGAGGCAGAGGGAGAAGCAGGCTCCCTGCCGAGCAAGGAGCCCGATGTGGGACTCGATCCCAGGACGCCGGGATCATGACCTGAGCTGAAGGCAGCTGCTCAACCAACTGAGCCACCCAGGCGTCCCAGAAAAAAATTTTTTTAAGAGGAACATTTTTCCTCACTACCTTTTTTTTTTCCAAAGATTTTATTTATTTATTTGACAGAGGGAGATGACAAGTAGGCAGAGAAGCAGACAGAGAGAGAGAGGAGGAAACAGGCTCCCCGCTGAGCAGAGAGCCCGATGTGGGGCTCGATCCCAGGACCCTGGGATCATGACCTGAGCCGAAAGCAGAGGCTTTAATCCACTGAGCCACCCAGGCGCTCTCCTCACTACCTTCTTACGAAAAATTTTGAATTTATAGAGAAAGCTGATAATCTAAAAAATACTTATTCTTTTTAGCTGGATTCAATAATTGTTAACTGTTTGCCTTATCGTACTTATGTAATACATGTTTGTATATGCAAAATTTTTTTCTTAACTATTTGATAACTGCAGATGTTTATCTCCCTAGAATAAGGATACTCTACTACATAACCACTATGCTGTCATCACACCTGACAAAAGTATGTTTCTAATATATAACATCAGTTCATATTCTGATGTTTCCAGATATCTCAAGGTTGTCTTTCATAGCTGTTGTTTGAGAAATATTCTCTTGAAGAACAGTAATTGATGGGAGATTGACCTATAATTGAGCAGTGAAGTGCTCTATGTAGTCTCTGACAGAAAAATGACCACAAGTTTGTGTGGTGCCCTGCAGGTAGCTGCAATTAGTTGGATTTCATTGGTCAATAAAATGAGGTCATCTGATTGCAGGGGAGGAGGTTCAGGGCTTCTTTCGCTTATTATGGTCAAGTGTTGGACCTTCCAGCATGTCCGTGAACATGACAAATTGAAAATGAGAATGATGTCTAGCCTAGTGCGTGGCTCATAGTAGGTACTTAAAGAGTGTTTTGTTGACTTAATTGAAGATCTAATTGGAAGCGTGTGCCAGAAGACTATAATTGAGCATTTATTTCAGTGCATTTAGTGTCTGTTAGGTGTTTGCAGGAGATAAAGAAGTAGAAAAATGGTATTCATCCTCTTGTTGGGAACTTCACGGTATTAGATAGAGGAAATACTCTTTTTCCTTAAAGGGATCTTTACTGAATAACTGTTACATTTGTAACATCATACTGGCGGGAGTATAAAGGAATGACAAGTGTATACTAACCTGGAGGACTTTTGCATAATAGTTGGAGTGATGTATAAACACACAAAAAGGGGCACCTGGGTGGTCCAGATGGTTAAGCATCTGCTTTCGGCTCAGTCTGTGATCCTAGGGTCTTGGGATTGAGCCCCGCGTGGGGCACCCTGCTCAGTGGGGAGTCTACTTCTTCTCCCTCTGCCCGCCCCCACTCATGCTCCCTCTCTCTCTCAAATAAGTAAAATCTTTATGCACATGCACACACACACCACACGTGAGTGTATTATAAGAGAATAATACCTCTATCATGATAGTCTATGTTTATATGCTAGACAGCAGTAGGTGCTCAAAAAGGGAAGAATTAATGAGTAGTATGGGAGAGTTCCACCGAAGAGGATGTGGCATTGAATTGTTTCTTGAACAGATTTGATGAGGTGGAGGAGGAGATGATGGCCATTCTGGGCAGGGGAGATGTCCAGGCAAAGGTATAACATGAAGGAATTTGTCCTCAGGAAATTATGAGTAGATCAGTCTGTGCAGGGAAAAGGACAAGAGAATGACTGGCGCGCCAGGGCCTCAAGTGACAGATAGGAATTTAGGCTTCAGTTTTCAGCTGTAATGGGTGCTCCTCAGAAATCTTATTTGTGCATTAGTGCCTTGTACTCTGAATCTGTTAATCAACTAATACTTATTGCTGTAATGTGCATTGTATTCTTTGAAATTCTAACAGCCTTGATCACTTGCAGATGTAAAATTGTGATTCTGGCACATGGTTTGTATGTAGATATAGAAACAGATGCAGAAAATCAATGAGCTAGGGAATAAAATTCTTTTAAGTGGTCTTACTTCCTTGGGACAGTTTGGTGAGGTGGAATTTGTATCCCTAGTAGGTGCTGAGTAGTTGGAGGATTTTGTTGTTGAGAGATGGATTGGGGGAAGTGTTGAAACTGTAAGAAAGGTTATGCCAATGTTAAAATTGCAAGTTTGCAAGATTTCAAATCTCATTGTCATCTTTGTAATTTAGATTTTGATAAGGCAGTGGTTACTTTTATGTTTGAGGGCCAAAAATAAGAGAATGTGAGCCCAAGGGTGAGATTTTCTTATCTTGATCATTATTTAAAAATACAGCCGTCTGGGGGGCCTCTCGGGGGCACTGTTGGTTAAGCTTCTGACTCTTGGTTCTGGCTCAGGTCCTGATCTCAGGGTCTTGATACTGAGTTCCCTTTGGGCTGTGCATCTGCTTGAGACTCTCTTTTTCCCTCTGCCCCTCCCCCACCTCTCAAAGAAATAAATCTTTAAAAAAAAAAAATACAAATAGCTCCTTAACTAATTAACTAACTCACTCTCTGTCTCACCTGCCAAACCCCCTGGTGTAAGAAGGATTTTATCATTTCTTACCAATCTCAGCCATGTCATTGATAAATGCGCTTTATGACATTAACTAGGACTAAAGCTATATAGTCTTTTATTTAAGATTAAGATATTTAAGATTATTGAAAATTTTTTCTGTATTCTGCTTATTTTCTCTTTAGCTAATGGAGGACTAAGCCAGTAGATAGACTTAAGCTGTGATAGTGTTTATTAGCTGTGCCTAAGAGTCTTCGCTTTTTAAGCTGTAAGAAATCATCTAGACTCTTGTTTTAATCACTCTCGTTTATAGATATGATTTATCTGAATAGATTAGTGCCTTAGCATGAAAGGAAGGAATTATTTGGCTATAGAGGAACCCAGGCTCCCTATCCCTCTCCCCTCTGTACATTATGGTGAGATCATTCATGGTCCTTCTCAAAATAAAACAATATATTGATGTTTATGTCCCAGTTCTTTGCCATTGAGAAACTTAATGGAACAGCTGGAGAAGTAGAACTTCACATCCTTTCCTTTTTTCCTTTTTTACTATATTCCCTGTGCTGTACTTTTTATCCCTGTGATTTATTTTATAACTGGAAATTTTCTTATTTTATAAATTCACCTATTTCTCCACCCCGTCCCCTCTGGCAATCATTAGTTTATTGTTTGAATTTACGAGTCAGTTTCTCTTTTTGTTGTTTGTTTGTTTGTTTTTTAGATTCCATATGTAAGTGAAATCACATGGTATTTGTCTTTATCTGACTTATTTCACTTAACATAGTACTCTCTAGGTCACATCCTTTCTTAAGGAAAGTTTAGGACTAGTTGGAGTTTAGGACATTTACCTTTTACATTGCTTCCACATGTGGTAGGTCTTTAACGCTAGCCTTATATGTTGAGTCATATCAGATTTTTATTCTGCTGTCAAGGTTCAGATCACAGTAATAATTATCTCTTTGTAACGCCTTACAGTTTATGAAGTGTTTTTATAAACATTATCACACTTAGATTTTAGGACACTACTGTTGGGTGGGGAGGCAAGAGGATTTATCACTATTTTATAGCTGAAACAGCTGAAACTTGAACTCAGATTTTACTTCCTGTCTGCCTCCGAATGTACTAAATGACATCGCTTTTATGATTTCACTTTATACCCAGATTTCCATAGTAATGAATTATGTTTTGATAGGTTCCATTTTGGAATAACTGAAAAAACTATGTTTTCCATTACTTATTCAAAGGGAGTTGAATGAACATGATTCTTTTTTTTTTTATAACCAAAGTTGGACTGAAGAATTTGATCTTAGGCAGATTCTTGACTTTGAGTTAAAATGTCCTATTTAACTCTCAAGAATTCAGCAAACTTTTATCAAATGTGTTCTATATGCCAGGCTTAGTGCAGGGGATGGGAGACAGTGAGGGGAGCCTGAGGGATGAAAGTGCTAAAATGAAAAAAGCAAGAATTTAAAGTCAAGTAGACTTCAGTTCAGAACCTAACCTGCTACTATTTTATTTTATTATTTTAAATACTTTATTTATTTGGTGGTAGGAGAGAGGGAGTGAGCAAGCAAGAGAGCATGAATGGGGGGCGGAGAGAGAGAGAGAGAGAGAGAGAGAAGCAGACTCTCTGGTAAGCTTGCCACAGGGCTTGATCCCAGGACCCTGGACTCATGACCTGAGCCAAACACAAGACACTTAACCCACTGAGCCACCCAGGCCCCCCCTGCTACTTTTTCATTACTTTTAAATTATTTAACTCCTTGGAGCTTCAAGTTCCTAATGTATAAAATGGGGATAATAATACCTATTTTGTAGGATTGTTCTGAGGATTACGGTAATGTATATGAACCACTTGGTATAGTCTGTCTTTAATAAGTCATTATGGCCTTTAAACGAAAGAAGAGGCAAATGTGTGTGGTGAGAGATAGCTGCGTCTTGACAGCGAGTGTTTGGCTGACCTAATGCAGACTCGGGTGAAGTATGTTCGGCTGCCAACATACCATGTTCTTCTTTTGTTGAAACATGCATCTCTCACACTGGTGTTTGCCAACATTGCATTTGACTTTTCACATAGTAGAAGCCAAGTCATTCCTATGGAATATAAGTCATTTGGAAACATCTGTAGGCTGGACCTTTATTTTTTTTTATTTTTAAAGATTTTATTTATTTATTTGACAGACAGAGATCACAAGCAGGCAGAGAGGCAGGCAGAGACAGAGAGGAGGAAGCCAGGCTCCCCGCTGAGCAGAGAGCCCGATGCGGGGCTCAATCCCAGGACCCTGAGATCATGACCTGAGCCGAAGGCAGCGGCTTAACCCACTGAGCCACCCAGGTGCCCCTAGGCTGGACCTTTAAACCTCTGTTGCAGTGCAGTTGCGGGGGGAAGAATCTCACATCACCATAGGGCGGTGAAAGTCGTGTGGCAGGCCACCCTTCTGGGCTGTCACCAGATTCAGCTTCTTGAGCCGAGGTATCCATCTAAAGGGGGCACTGCTGGCAGTGCTTATGGAAGGCAAACTGAATGGTTTGAAAGACCAGTAACTTTATTTTGATTTCTGAAATGGTGTTTTATTCATTTGTAAACATTTATTGAGCATCAACTCTATGTCAGGTACTATTCTGGGTGCTGGGAATACAGTGGGGGTCGTGGGGAAAGCCCTTTTTCTAGTGGAGCTTATGATTTAGTAAGGGAGAGTGTAAATAAATGTAAAATACAGTGAATCTCCAGTAATGCTAAGGACCACGAAGAGAAATAAAACAGAAGCAGCAAGGACCAAGTTAGAGATGGGATGCTTATTTTTAGAGAGGATCTCACTTTAGATAGGATGGAATGAAAGACTTTTCTGAGAAGTAACACACAGTCGAGAATGAAGCCAGTGAGTGACCATTCAAGAAAAGGAGCCCAAATGGTGTGTCTCCGTAACCCTTTAGAAGGGTCTTTGGTGTGAGGAGTGGAGGTGGCACTGGCTTCGGAAGTTGCTTTAGGAGGTGGAAGGGGGATTACCTTATTAAAGTGCTTAAAATCAGCCATATTGATTCTCCGTATGGGAGGGAGTAGGTCTGGTACTGTTGAAAATCACTTGGGTGTCCTCGGAACACACAATGTAGGTTACACCTCCCAGAAAATGTACATTTAGGTGTCCAGGAGAGCTAACAATGTCATTCTTCCTCACAGTATTTGAAAAAGCATAGTCTTTGGACCTTCTGTATCAGAATACAAATGCTAATCTATGGGCTTTATAACAGATCCAGTTAGTGAGACTATTGGAGAATGGTCCCAGGGAATCTGCATTTTTAACAAGTAATTCCATATCCATACTGAGGTTTGAAAATTACTGTTTGTAATCTTGTTGATAGAAATTGTCTTTATCCAAGGCTAAGTGGGTGGGCAGGCAAGTACTTGTTTATTTAAGATTCGTTACTTTTCATAATTTACATTGAACTTGCATTTCCTTTCACATTGATTCAGTTGTTGGCTTTAATCTCTGATACTCTGTAGCCTCTGTATTAAGAAGTTTTGTTGGTGAGCCAGCAGAAAACCGAGCTGGTCCTCTTTGCTTACATTATTTGGTGTTTTCAGCACCAGCCCTATCCCTGGGAAGGCGAGGTCTCTGAAAGGGGAATGCTGGCTGGCTGTGTGTCGGAGATGCTGTAGGAAGAAGCCTGCTGACACGCAGACGTTTTGTCTTGTTTTGTTTTCTGTTAATTGAAATTTCTAGTTATTTACTTGTGATTAAGCATTTTACATTTTTTCATAGGTCTTTAACATGTAACTGCTAAATCAAAGGGAACATAGAGAATGAGGATATTGGGAAAGTATTTAATATATTTAGTGGTAGATACTCAATAAATACTCAGTTTGATTTCACTGGAGGGGCTGGAAGCAATCAGCAGGGGCAAATTTAAACCATCTGTAGATGGTCAAACCAGATCCTTAAAGGCGTCACAGCCAACATTCTAGTGGGCACACTGTTGAAGAAAGTATGCACTGTTCCGCCATGTTGAATTTTAGTGGCGTCCTTGATGTTTACTGTCAGGTTGTGGGAAGGCTAGCTTTGAAGCCTCTGCAGGGCCCATCTCCAGGCTGGTGGCCCAGCTTAAGACTTTTGTACCTTGCCTCTTGGGTGCTATTGTGGTTACAGTCTTTCTTTGGCAGGGGCCTCTTGGACAGAGGTGGAGCCTTCTAGAGCTTGAAAGGGATTTCGAATGAATAAAAGTCTGTATATTTTTATCTTACTGTTAAGGAAACCAAGATTCAGAGAATCAAAATTTCTCCAAGACCTAGAGACTGAGTACTAGAATATGAAGTCTGGTAATGTAGTTCCCTTCAGTAGGGCCACCCAGTTGAGTCATCTTTTTAAATGTGTCCCTTCCTTCAAGGATGCTCCCGTTCTGCTTTGGGGTTCTTACAGCCCTTCCATTGTAGTGGTTGGTTGTTTTTTACTTTGCCTGGCCAGTGATTGGGAGGCCCAGGGAAGGTGTAGGTGGGAATTTATATCTTGCTTCTTAGTAAATATTACGTAATGTTTAAGAGACAAGCTCTTGAAATTAAGGCGTGTGGAGAAACTGGCCCTGAATCTCACCACAAAGCAGCAGAGGAGAGGAGAGTTCATGGAGCTGTTCTCTTTGATTAGAGCCATAGATTTGCTTGCTTTTCCCTCCCTTTCCTTAGACACTTGACTCCCATAAACTCAGTCTTAGGAAGAGGTATGGGGGTGGCTTGAGGGGTTTAAGTTGGGATGCTGGACACCTAGCTTTTAGGTCCGGTTTTGCTCTAAGCCTCCGTTTTCCTCTCTTTGCACCTTATTTCCCCCATCCTTAAAATGAAAGGCTGGGTAATTGATTCTCAGAGATCTTTTTAGCACTGATATTTTTTGATTTCATGAATCCTGGAAGCTTCTGACGCTGGTCTAAGAAGGGCCACAACTTAGTTTGCTCTGACACACGGCATAGATTCTGTATAGGAACTTTACCATAGTGTATGGGGGGGGGGTGTCTCAAGCTAAATTCCACTCCCCCTCCCCCCCCCCGCAGTAGGAATGTTTCTGAGAGTGTGGGTTTTCTAGATAAGCCAGTTTTGTTTTTGTTTTTTGTTTTTAGAGAGAATGTAAAAGGTTAAACCAGGAGTGAAACAAGACTTCGAAGTTGGATCTGTGGGGAGTATATTAATGTTTATCCCAGGTAACTGTTCTTGACTAGCCAATGCTTTGTTCAGACCATGCAGGGTGGCATAGTACTGTGGCATTCTTCTGATGCTATTGCAGAGAACAAGGGGCTATAAGGAAGTTCAAAGTCCACAGTTAGTTTCCACCTTTGGAAGAGGCGTGCCAGCTTACCTCAGGGCGCAGCGGGAGGGAGAGCTACTGAGGACAGGATTTTTAGCTTCTGTCTGAGCTCCCACTTCCTAGTGAAATGGTTTGAGCCCGTCCCTCGGCTCTAGAAAATCTGTGGCTTAAGCTTGGCTTGTTCAGCTTAAATTATAGAGCTTGTTCCCCCTAAAAATGTCACGTCAACCCGAGGACAGCTTAATGATTCTTGTAGGGTACCCAGAGCTCCTTGGGGATGAGTCTGTCCCCAGAGCAGGCTTGATGTTGTGTTTTAAGGACCTCAAGCCAGATACAGTCTGACTCTGTACTGGAAACCATTCACCTCGTGCTTTCTCCTTCCCAGTGGGTGGGGTTCCCTCCAGTCCTGCTTGAATGAAAAGCGTTTAGCTGACTTCCTGCTCATGCCCTGTCTTGTCCTTCATTTTTTCTTTGCTTTTCATTATTTGCTGCAGTGGAGCCCATCGGCTGGGGCTTAACACAAGGCAGTAGCCTCCAAGCTTTGTACATGCTTGTGACTGGAAACAAACTTTTTTTTTTTTTTTTTTTAATTTGACAGAGCGATCACAAGTAGGCAGAGAGGCAGGCAGAGAGAGAGAGGAGGAAGCAGGCTCCCTGCCGAGCAGAGAGCCGGACGCGGGACTCGATCCCAGGACCCCGAGATCACGACCCGAGCCGAAGGCAGCGGCCCAACCTACTGAGCCATCCAGGCGCCCTAGAAACAAACTTTTAAAGCTTGAGTTCAGGTGAAGGAGTTTAGGTCTCTTGCTCTGTGCAGGGGATTAGGGAGAGGAGTGGGGCAGATGGAGAGGTGGGCGGATGGGGCTCCCCAAAAAACACTCTAGGTGAGGGATTTGAGGAAATGGAGCTTTGCGTGGGTGACAGGGCAAAAGCACTTGAGGAATGCTCCTGTTTGATCCATAAGCTATTTTTAGTTTGCAGAATAAGAGTAGTTTCACCAGCATAGTAGACTCTTTGGTCATGTTTGTGACTTAAATTAATCAGTCTAGGCTGTGCCAGAGAAGTGTCAGGTGGCATGCTAATTTCCTCCCGTGTTTAGCTCTGCCTGGCTTAACTCTCTAGTCCTGTGGCTGGGCCTCAGGGCGTGTGAGTGGGGAGTAACTGGAGGAAGGGGGAGAGCTGTTGCTGAGTGAGATGCTCCTCTAGGTGAGAGGACCTATGTGCTAGCCTATATACTAGCCACTGCCCCCCCCGGAGTCCCCCCATGCACGAACTGAGGCTGTAAGTCTCTGTGAAGATGTAATGTGGTGCTTAAATTTAGAGTGATCCCTTGTGGGACCCCAAGCATGACCTTGGGTGGAACTGCCTTGGAATCTGATTTACTTTTTTTCCAGTTAACTTGGCATTCTGTGCCCATCTTTCTTGGTCCTTAGTTATTTTATTCTGTCGTAAGTGATTTGTAATGGGCTTTAAGTTATCACTTATTTAGCGTACTTTTATTCAGCACCTCTAAAATGTGTGCCTGGCATTATCGTAGTGCTAAGTGTCCTTTGATCTTTGCTTTTTCGAGAATCTAGATTCTATATGTGTTGTTCTGTTGAAAAAGATCAGCCTGTTAATTACTTAAAGTAGTTTAATTTTTCATTTTGGGAAAGGCAGTTTATGTCAATTACTGGGACACAAAAACAAGTTTAGTGGTCTGATTTTGGGTACTATGTGCTCATTTAGAGAAGCAGGACCTTCCTAACTGGAAGATAGGACCTTTGCTCTGTGAGAATTCTCAGTGGTATGGAGAAAACGGAACAGTCCGAGTTAGTGAGAAAATGCTGGAGCAAGTACAGACTGACTCAGCTGTGCATGGCTGGCGGATACCCTCAGTGCGGCAGGGCTCTTGGGTCAGCAGGGTTTAGAGCTTCCCATTGGAGCAAATTTTGCTTTGATTTCTTTAGCTTTATAAACAGGGTGGTTAGCGAGCAGCTTTTGACAAAGTGTGGCTGTTTGTAGTCTTGGGATTTTTCTCCCTGGGTTGGCCTTATTTTTTTGCTTAAAACATAATATAAGTAATCTGTAGGGGCCCCTGGGTTACTCAGTTGAAGTGTCTGATTCTTGATTTCTGTTCAGGTCATGACATCAGGGTTGTAAGATCAAATTCCTTATGGGGCTCCATACTGGTAGTGGAGACTGCTTAAGATTTTCTCTCACTGTCTCTCTCCCCTGCCCCCAAAATAAAACAAAATCTGTATAACTGATTCTTATGGGGATAAGGAAGACTTAAGAGGTAGTTAGCTTAATAAAGCAAAGCTGATAGTAGACTGACCGATCTATCCTGGAGACTGGGGAAGTGGAATTGGTGATGTTCCTGTTTCTCGTTCTGGGCACTGAAGACAGGGGCTGCCTATGAAAGCCTTCCTTTCGAAGCTTTCAGCTTGCCTTAGGTTAGCAAATTATTTATATTATGAACCTGTTTCCTCACGTATAAAATGGGTTTGATAATACCGCCTCATAGAGTTGTGAGAATTATTTGGGTATATGGAAATGAAAGTGCTTTGAACTATGAAATAAGGTATAAGCATTAGGTATTAGTGTTAGCAATACTAGGGAGAGTAAGAAGCATGGGCTTTTGAGGCCTCTGGCAGGACATCTCAGGGGAGCCTTTCTGATGTTTCTGGGCATCCTAGAATCTGGACTTCCTTTAGTTGGTGTTAATAAAGAAAATAATATTATTCAATGTTATTACTCAGTGTTACATGTGGGAGATGAATTGTTCTTCCTTATGTAAGTACACCTGTGCTTGTTAGAAAATAAATATAGGCATTTCTCGTAGTGTTCAACTATTTAGCCATTGAGCAGTTCCTGAACTATTCCTATGTGCCAAGTTCTATGCATGTGCTTAGATTTGGAGATGAAATACTATAATCTTGGCTTTTTAAGAGCTCACAGTTTGGTGGGGGGAGATAAACAAGTAGATAATTACAATATAGGATGGTAAGTGCTATCTACATTAGAGGCAATCCTACCGTCTTCCAGAGGGGCCTGTTTTTACTTGATTCCTCTCACCCTCCTCTCCAGACTTAGTTTAAAAGCTGTACGAAATCATAGGGAGGCCTGGAGAGATGAAGCAGTTTGCCTAAGGTCATACCCATAGCCAGCTGGTAGTGAAGCTAGAACTAAAATAGGAATTGTGAAATTCATTCTCCTACAGCTTTGTTCTTAGTTCCATTCGCACTGACCTTCATTTTTCCTCCCTTGCCCTAGATCGTTCCTCTTGTCAAAGAGGTCACTCTGTATGTCCTCTCTGCTCTACTTAGATGCTTAACTGACTGAGCCATCCAGGTGCCCCAGACGTTTGGGATCTTAACAGTTTGGGCTCTATGACAAAGCTGACATGGATACTTGAAGTCTTTTGGTGGATATATGCACTCACCTCTCTTGGGTGTATACCTAGGAATAAAATTCTGGGCCATATGTCAGCTCTGGTAGATATTGCTAAAGAGTTTGGTTGTACTAGTTGTTAGCATTCTTTTTTTTTTTTTTAAAGTAGGCTCCATGCCCAGTATGGAGCTCAGTGTAGAACTTGAACTCATAACCCTGAGATCAAGCCCCTAGCCAAGACCCAGCCTTGAGCTGAGATTAAGAGTCAAATGGTTGGGTGCCTGGGTGGCTCAGTGGGTTAAGCCGTTGCCTTCGGCTCAGGTCATGATCTCAGGGTCCTGGGATCGAGTCCCGCATCGGGCTCTCTGCTCAGCGGGGAGCCTGCTTCCTCCTCTCTCTCTCTGCCTGCCTCTCTGCCTACTTGTGATCTCTCTCTGTCAAATAAATGAATAAAAATCTTAAAAAAAAAAAAAGAGTCAAATGGTTAACAAGACTGAGCCACCCAGGGGCACCTCGATTTAATTAATTAACTAGTTAATTAATTAAAACTTCAAAAAAATTTTTATTTATTTATTTGACACAGAGAGAGACAGAGAGGGAATACTAGCAGGGGAAGCGGGAGAGGGAGAAGCAGGCTTCCCTCGGAGCAGGGAGCCTGATGTTGGGCTCGATCCCAGGATGCAGCGATCGTGACCTGAGCCAAAGGCAGACGCTTAATGACTGAGCCACCCAGGAGCCCCCAATTTTTTTTTTATTATGAGAAATTTCAAACATTCATAAAAGGAGGGAGGCTAATATAGTGAACCTACATAAATCTATATTCAGTAGTTTTCAAGATTTTGTTACATTTGCTTCATTTCTGTTCTTTTTAATGTGTTGAATTTTAAAGCAAATCACAGAAATCATGTCATTTTACCCCTACACACTTCTAAAAAAAAAAGATTTTGTTTTATTTATTAGAGAGAACGCATGTATGGGGAGGGGCAGAAGAGGGAGAGGGACAAGCAGACTATGTGGACACAGGGCTTGATCTCACGACCCTGTTATCATGATTTGAGCAGAAGAGTTGGACACTTAACCAGTTGAGCCACCCTGGTGCCTCACCCCTACACACTTTTGTGTACTTCTTTAAAGATTTTTATTTATTTATTTGACAGACAGAGATCACAAGTATGCAGAGAGGCAGGCAGAGACAGAGAGGGCTATGCAGGCTCCTTGCTGAGCAGAGAGCATGATGCGGGGCTCGATCCCAGGACTCTGGGATCATGACCTGAGCCAAAGGCAGAGGCTTTAACCCACTGAGCCACCCAGTGCCCCTATCTACATCTTTAAATATGGACATTTTCTTATATAACCATAATGCCATTATCACATTTAATGAAATTAACAGGTGCTTAATAATATCTAGATAAGATCATAATCAGATTTCCTTGATAGTCTCGAAAACGTCTTTGCAGTTAGTTAGGTAGGGTAAGGCTCTGACCAGCCACACAGTATTATGTTTCCAAAGTTTCTTTGTTTGTAGATTCCTTCTTCTTCTGATCCCCCTTTTTCATATCATTGACTCATTGTAGAAATGGAGTCGGTTGCCAGACAGTAATGATATTTTTAAAAGCTCCTAGGTTTTTCTAATAATTAGCCAAGGTTGAAAACTCGTCGGAGTATAAATCTCGACTGTTCTTTTAGGGAGAAGTGAAGGCTTAGGGGCTAGAATATAGTCATGAAGTTCTCATTTCTCTGTCCTGATTTTACTTTGTGCTGTGAATCTTCTTCTTTAGTAGGAACTTCAAAGGTTGATTCTCTAACCTAAGAATCAGAGACTCTGACATGAAAACGAAGAAATTATGTCTAACCTGTTGAAGTTCTTTTCTTGTAGAACTGTTGATCATGAGGGTTTTTTTTTTGTTGTTGTTGTTGTTGTTCTTTTTTAATTAGCTGAACACAATTGGAAGTTGGAAAATAGGTCATTCATGGCAATTGAAAGAAAACTTTAAGGGATTAAGAAATTAAGTCTATACATAGCACATGGAGGAAATGTTAAAACACCCGCGTAGGTGGGAGGCTGGAGTGTCCCAAGGCAGGCCACAGTGAATCACAGCAGGGGTGGTTTCCCAAACCAGGAAGACCTAGGGTGATTCCTTCTGGTTTGTGCCAAGCATCTTCTAGCAATTAGCCACTGTATCACTCCATCCTCTTTACCTGTCTGGGCCAAATTGTACTAATAATCTTAAGTAATTCATCAGCTCTAAGTGCTCAACAGGATTTTTGTGGGAAAGTTGTTAATGCTGGTCACTGGCATGGACTGGTATATCCAGTGTAGGAAACCTGCGGAACATCAGAGTGGCTGTATTGAAGGCTTTGAGGTTCTTTGGGATTAGTACCGAATCCTAGATTGTCATAACTGGAAGGCCCTTCCTTGGGCTCTTGGATTCTGCCCAACCCCTCCCCTTTCTTAGGTTTTTCTGTTAGAGAAAATTTCAAATTTATACAAAAGGAGACTTCATAATGGGACTTCCATGGACCCTACCCCCAGTTTCAACAGTTAGGAGCTCATGCCCAATCTTGTTTCATCCATACCCTTATCCACTTAACCCCATTCTGTATTGTTCTGAAGCAGATTCCAGACATTGTATCATTTTATCTGTAAGCGTTTCATTACATATCTTTAGAAGTTAAGGGCTTCTTAAAATAATAAAAAAAAAACCCTACAATTTTAATAATCACATAAAAAAACTTAAGAATTCTTTAATATCATCAAATACCCACCCAGTCACTCAGATTTTTGTTTTCTCTTCAATGATTCTCATTTGTTTTTTATGGTTTGGTCTGAATCAGGACCCAGTTAAGATCCATGCATTGTGATTGGTCTGTATGTCTTTTTTCTTTTTTTTTTTTTAAATTTATTCATGTGACAGAGATCACAAGCAGGCAGAGAGGTAGGCAAAGAGAGAGAGGAGGAAGCAGGTTCCCTGCTGAGCAGAGAGCCTGATGTGGGGCTCAATCCCAGGACCCTGAGATCATGACCTGAGCCGAAGGTAGAGGCTTTAACCCACTGAGCCACCCAGGTGCCCCAGGTCTGTATGTCTTTTAAAAGAATCTTTTTAATCCATAGGTTCTCTCTCCACATCCCCTCCCTTTTTTATTAAAAAAAAATTCTTTTTAAAGATTTTAGTTATTGGGGCGCCTGGGTGGCTCAGTGGGTTAAAGCCTCTGCCTTCAGCTCGGGTCTTGATCCCAGGGTCCTGGGATCGAGCCCCACATAGGGCTCTCTGCTCAGCAGGGAGCGTGCTTCCTCCTCTCTCTCTTTGCCTGCCTCTCTGCCTACTTGTGATCTCTGTCTGTCAAATAGATAAATAAAATATTTAAAAAAAAAGATTTTAGTAATTTATTTTAAAGAGAGAAAGTGCTAGCTGGGGTGCCTGGGTGGGTCATTTGGTTAAGCGACTGCCTTTAGCTCAGGTCATGATCCCGGAGTCCCAGGATCCAGTCCTGCATCAGGCTCCCTGCTCAGCAGGGAGTCTGCTTCTCCCTCTGACTTTCCCCCTCCTGTGCTCTCTCTCTCTCTCTCTCTCTCATTCTCTCCCTCTCAAGTCCTCTCAAATAAATAAATAAAATCTTAAAAAAAAAAAAAAAGTGCTAGCTGGAGGAGGGGCAGAGAGTGAGGAAAAGAATTTCAAGCACACTCCATGCCCAGCGCAGAGCTTGATGCAGGGCTAGATCCTGTAATCTGGAGACCATGACCCAAGATGAAACCAAGAGTTGGATCTTAATATACTCCCAGGTGCCCCCCCTTAATATACAGGGTATGTTAGTTATATGTCGCAGCATAAAACAATACACATTTATTATATCAGTTTCTGTAGGTTAGGAAGGCAGGCATGGTTTTCGCTGGATCGCCTGCTTTAAGGTCTCACACAGGATATGATCAAGACGTCAGCCATCAAGGTGTGACTGAGGAAGGGCCAGCTTCAAGTTCACTCAGAGGTGGTTGGCAGGATTCGGGTCCTTGTGGTTGGATTGAGGGCCTCAAACTCTTGCTGCTTGATAGATGGAGGCCACCTTCAGTTCCTTGCCATAGGGGCCTCTCCACAGCAGCTAGTTTCATCGAAGCGAGAGATGGTGAAAGAGAGAAAGTGCCAGCAGAGGGAATTCAGTCTTTTATAACCTAGTCTTGGAAATGACATCTCATAATTCTTGCCACGTTCTTGTCGTTAGAAGTCAGTCATGAGGCCTAGACCAATCTCAAGGGGGAGGAGCCCCCTTGAGCCCCCTTTTATAAAAAAAAGAAGAGAGACTGCCCATCTTCTAGAGATAAACTCTGGAGTCCAGGTCTGCTGACTATCAATATATTTGCCTTTTTACCATTTTTTTAAAAAGATTTTATTTATTTATTTGACAGATCACAGAGGCAGAGAGGCAGGCAGAGAGAAAGGAAGGGAAGCAGGCTCCCCGCTGAGCAGAGAGCCCAATGTGGGGCTTGATTGCACGGCCCTGGGATCATGACCTGAGCTGAAGGCAGAGGCTTAACCCACTGAGCTACTTAGGTGCCCCTTTACCATATTTTTGACGCCACTGGGGAGAACAAGGCCCCTCAACCTGTGGATTTCATTTGTTTCTATCTGTGTAATAACTCTGTGCATAACTCTGTTATGCAGTTTCCTTCTGTGACAGTGATAAATGTCATGTTTATATTTGTCAGTAACCAGAGCAAGTTGTTAAAAATTGTAGGTAGGATAGGTTGATAGGGCTTTTTCACCTTGGCCAAGAAATAAACCAGTCACCAGTCTTTAAAAAAATATTGACAATGTGTTTCACACTGTGCCAGGCCTGTAGAGGTACCAAAAAAGCATAAAAGAATAAGAGGGTAGTCTATAATTACTGTTTGGTATGGACAATAAGCACAAAAAATTAGAAATTAGCATTGAGTCAATCAGCCAATATTTTTGGACCTCAGAGCTCTGTGTACAAAGTTTTATGTTAAGTGTTATGGGGAACATAAAACTCAGACAACCTTCTGCTCTCTCCTTAGGAGATGGTATAAAATAAAGCTATAATGCAAAGTAAACGAAATTGTGCAAGTAGAGAGATGGACAAAGTACTCTGGGAGCAAAGGATGGAGAGGCTTAGAATGTTAGAGCCACAAAGGGCCCTTAGAGAGCATCAAGGCCAATGGTCTTTACCATTCTGGGAACGTGGAGCCATTTAGTCAGAGAAGTTAAAGAATCCTTGCTAAGAAAAGAGAATCAAGTGAAATTAGAAAGAATATACATTTTTCAGCTGCCAGGGATGGGAAAACTTGAAGTAGAAACAGGTAGCCATAGATAATGAACAGACTACTCCAGAACTGAGGACTTCCTTCCTTCTTTCTTTTTTTTTTTTTTAAAAAACATTTATTTATTTGTCAGAGAGGGTACAAGCAGAGGGGGGGCAGCCAGAGGGAGAAGTAGGCTCCCCACTGAGCAAGGATCCTGATGTGGGACTTGATCCCAGGACTCTGGGATCGTGACCCAAGCTGAAGACAGGCGCGCTTAACCGACTGAGCCACCCAGGTGTCCCAGGACTGAGGACTTTCTTAGTAACACACCTAAACTGGCCAAAGGTAGACTGTGCAGCTGTCTTGTGTACCTGTAATATAACAATAACCGTGTTTTATACCGACCAAAGTACTTCGACATATGTTATTTCATTTAATCCTTACAATTTTATATAGTCCGGATATATTGGTCATTTCTGTTTTACAAATGAGGAAACTTTTACTCAGAGAATTATAAGAATCCACAAGGGTCACAGAGCCAGTACATGGGACGGACGGTTCTCAGGAGTTCATTGCCCAGCATTACCGCTCAGTACCCGTGTGCTCTCGGTGCGCACGCTTTGCTCAGGGTGTAATCCCGAGGACGCGGACTTGAGACTTGCTGGCAGGGAGGACTTACGAAGAGGACAAGATCTAGAGACACGTGCAGGGCTACAAGAAGGAAACTTGGACCAGGGGTTGTGGGGAGACGCAGAGAACCGGGCAGCGCGGTGGCTGAGGTCTTCTGACAGGGGCGTCCTCCCTGCCCTTTCAGATGCTACCCGGTGACGCCTCTGCGCTGCCCGCCTCTCTTAGTACTTCTTCCAAATTGTTTCTGCTGGACTGGGCTAATGAATTTCTCAAGGTTCCTCTCCTTAGGGCTTCGTGGTACACTCGGAGGGAAAGAGAAGCTAAATAAAAATGGGCAGGGGATGTAACGCTTTATTAGAATGTGACGAGAAGAAAATCGGATTCACATTTGTAGAATACACTCTCTGCCAGGCCTCGTGTGTGTACACTCCAGGTGTATTTTCCTAACATCCCGACATCAGCCCCGTGAAGTTTAGATATTATAATTTCTGTGTACACTCGAGGAACGTGAGATCGGGAAGTGGAATCACCTCAAGTGCTATGTGACTGGATTGTAGGGGGACCGAGGTGGCCTGGCTCCCGAGACCATGTGGACTCTTTCCATTAGAGGGTGTTGCCTGGGCGGCGAGCAAGGCAGAGGAGGAGTGTGCAATAGAGACAAAGGGAAGCTCTCTAGAGACTACATCTATCTATCTATCTATACATATATATATATATATATATGGAAAGAAATTTCTTGCTGAGGGTAGAAATAATGATGACTCCCCCAAAATGTACCTTGAAATTAAAAGGGCAGAGCGAACCTAAACCCAGGCCCTCCAGTAATAAACAGCCATGTCTTCTGTTCCTGATGCACCAAGGGAAAGTGTAGAGAAGGGCATTTTTAATCTCCTGGTGTAGTGAGGAAGATGAGATATACGTGTGAAAAGGGCTTCCAGATTGTTACTCTGGAATCATTTGGGAATGAGTCCAAGTCACATTTGGAAATCAGTCCAAGGCGAGTGGAATTCTAAGCTGAGGAAAAAGGCTCAAAGCCTTTGGGTGACTTGGCAGCCACCAGGACTTACTTGCCTCTCGTACATGAGGCAAGTGCCCCCTTTAAGCAGAAACAGACGAAACCAGGTGTCCTCCACTCCGCGTTCTCTCGAATCCGTCATCTTCACTTGAAATAGCCGAACTTCTCTGAGTAGCTGTCTGTACTCACGGCCTCCCTCCACCTAGCCTGTCCCAGGCAGCTTTCTGTCACTTCATTGTACACCTCTCAGTAAGGTCACTCATGACCTCTGGGAGGCCGAATTCAACAGATTGTTTTTGTTTTGGGGGTTTTTTTGGTCATTTTCTCAGTGAAGTTGATGCTGTTGACCACGCCTTCCTTCCAGAAACACTCTCTTGTCTTGGCTCCGGTGACGTAACACTGTCCTATTCTTCCTCCTACTTCTGGCCTGTGTTTGTAGGCTCATCCATTCTACAGCTATGAAGTATTCTACTGTCCCAGGCCCTCCTCTCTGCTCATAGTAGACACTCTGCCTCGGTGATCTCATCCGTCCCATCGGCTTTAGTAACCACACCTCTGGACGTGACTCATAAGTTTATGTATTGGAGCCTGGATTGCTCCCCTGTGCTCCAGACCCCTCTAGTTATTGTCATCCAGGCCCGGTTGTAGATGGAAAACCCGGGGGATATAGTGATGATAGAAGGTGAGGGTAGGGGTGGGGAGGAAGAGACGAGCAATAAGACAGTAAACAAAATACCAGATAAGGTTAAGTGCTACAGGTGCACATGAACCCATGTGATATGTTACAGGTGGAGAGCAACCTTACGTTGTCTGGTCAAGTCTTCATGGAGGTGATAGAATTTAAGCTGACCCTTCAATGACCAAAAGGAGCCAGCTGTACAGAGGGAAGAGGGAACAGCTTGTGCAAAGTCCCCAAGGCTGGAATGAACACTGGGTGGAAGAAGCGGGAAGTGGGGAGGGGACCTGGTAGGAGATGAGGTCAGAGAGGTAAGTAAGGGCCATGTCCCACAGGTCCTTGTAGACTCTGGTAAGGATTTTAGATTATTCTAAGTGAAAGGGAAAGCTGTGAGAGGTGTTTTGTTATGTTGTTTTTAAGCAGAATAGTCTTGACTATATCAGATCTAGTCTATATCGATCAAGACTCTGATTAAATGTTTATAAATTTAATTTGCCGCTATCCGGAGAGTGCCGTATCTATAGGGCAGAGTTGGTAGCAGGGAGACTTAAGGAGGCTGTTGGAGTAGGTAGGGGGCAAGTCCAGTGGCTTGGACCAGGGTGCCTAATAGGGGATGTAGAAAGCAGGGGGATAGGTTCAAGAAAATTCAGAAGTGGACTTGATAGGACCTGCTGATTGTTTGCAGGTGGGATGTTAGGGAAAGAGACACTCGGCATGATGGGGTGTTTGGCCTGGGCAGTTGGGTGAATGGCGGTATTGTGAATTGGGGGAAGATGTAAAAAGGAATGAGTTTGGGGAAAGGAGGGTGGGGGGTAAATACCATCCAGAGTCTGAGAAGATATGGATATGGGCTATCGGTTACACATTCAGGTAGAGAAGTCAGGAAGGCTGTCCGATATGCTTCTGGAATTCAGGGAGGTCATTGCCAGAGATGAAAATTTGGAGGTCATTGATACTAAAAATCATGGGACTGGAGGAGATTGCCCAAAGAAGGGAGGGTACCGGTAAAGAAGAGAGGCCCCGGGACTGTCTCTGGCCAAGCAGAGGAGAAAGCAGGGTGGACTGAGGCTGACCTGTGGACGAGGAAGATCAAGAAAGTGTGATATCCTGGAACCAAGGAAGGAAGAAAGGGTTTCAATGGAGAAAGAGTGGTTATTTGTGTTAAATGCCGTTTGGTGGGTAAGGAAGAGACCACATAGAATTTGGCAGTGTTGAGGCCTTTGGCCCTGATGAACAGTTTTTGAGGAGCGTTGAGGACAGGAGGCTGATTGGCGTGAACTGAGAATGAGGGGTGCGGAAGTGGAGAGCAGAGACCACTCGGTTTTGCTGTGAGAAGCAACAGAGACACGGGGGCTGGCCCAGCTGGAAGGAGGTGTGAGATCAAGGGAGAGTTTATTGTTTCTGTTGTTTTTTTAAGATTTTATTTATTTATTTGACAGAGATCACAAGTAGGCAGAGAGGCAGGCGGGGGCGGGGGGGAAGCAGGCTCCCTGCTGAGCAGAGAGTCTGATGCGGGGCTCGATCCCAGGACCCTGGGATCATGACCTGAGCCAAAGGCAGAGGCTTTAACCCACTGAGCCACCCAGGCGCCCCAGTTTCTGTTTTTTTTTTTTTTTTAAAATTAATTATTTTTATTAACATATAATGTATTATTTGCCCCAGGATACAGGTCTGTGAATCATCAGGCTTACCTACTTCCCAGCACTCATCATAGCACATACCCTCCCCAGTGTCCATCCCCCAGCCACCTTCTCGACACCCTTCCTCCCCGCAGCAGCCCTCAGTTTGTTTTGTGAGATTAAGAGTGTCTTATGGTTTGTCTCCCTCCCGATCCCATCTTGTTTCATTTAAGATGAGAAATCCTAGAATCTCGCTTTCCAAATGTGGCCTCTGGATTAATCTGGGAACCTGTTAGAAATACGGACCCTCGGGCCCCATTCCAGACCTACAGGGTCCGAGTCTGCACTTCAGGGCGACCCCCAGCTGATTTGGGTGCACTTTCAAGTTTGAGAAGCACTGTTCTAGAGTGTGGCTTCTCAAGCTATAGGTGCTGCAGGGCCAGTTAATTTTTTCCAGTCTGGGACCTACATGTGGGACTACTGTGTGCATTTTGTCTGTAACTCACTTCCCGTGCGATGTACTGTGTGAGTTGATCAGACCCTCACTGGTCCAGACCCTGTCTGAGAGGTCCTCAGCGCCTGTGCTTGGATGTCACTGCCAGGTCAGCTTGCTTCCCAGATGCCCGGGTGCCTGTCTCAGTTCCATACTCCCACTGGTAGGACTCTGTGGGGCAGGGCTGGCCTATGTACCGCATGCTTGTTGGGTAGGGGCATTTTTGAGAGTCTGTGCGGGAGAAAAATGACGTATGCTAGCGGAGGACATTGCTTCTGAAGATGAAAGGGAATCTGATCCATCCTACACATGAAAAGTTATATGTCATGTATCAGCAAAGCCTTTTCATTGTAACAAAAGGGAAAGCAGAATGCTGGTGTGTAGTTAGACTTGGAGTTAGGAGATGACTGGTCTGAGTGTTGCCTCTTGGGGACAAAATTATTTAGCTGATAGGGGCTGGAGGTTTATCGAGAAAGAAAAAGATGTGCAGGAGTTATTTTGGGGGAGTCGCAGAGTGAACCTAGCAAGGGAAATGTTGTAGGATTGCTGGCAGCATGGAGGGTTGTGTTTGAGGTTTGTGGTGATAAATTGAAAATACGGGCACCTGGCTGGCTCAGTTGGTAGAGAATGTGACTCTTGATCTTAGGGTCATGGGTTCAAGCCCCACGATGGGCCTGGAGCCTACTTAAATTTTTTTAAGTTGATGCCAATCAGTAGTTGGTATTTTCTCTAGAGACACAGCTTAGTTGGTAACTTAGCTGCTTTGGTGTGGGCCTGGAGAAGTGGTTAGTTTGGTTTAGTGAGAAGAAGTTTAATTAGTTGAAGACTCCGGTGGGGGCAAGTGAATGAAAGATGTTTGCAAGGGACTGATTATGAGCGAAGTGAGCACATGAAGGGGGTATGTAATACCATTAAATTACTTAACTTCTCTTTTATAAGATGGGGATAATAGTATGTTTCATAGAGCTGTTGTAAGGATTTAGTGAATTCCTACAAAGTGCCCAGAATGGGGCCTGGGGCATAGGAGGTGCTGTGTACCCCCGCGTGCGGTTCGCTCTTGCCGCCACTGTGCCTCCTGGCCCGGGAGCGGGCCTCCCTCTGCATCTTGGCACCATTCTTCTCTCCTTCCTTCTGTGGGCCACACTGAAGCTGAGATGGCGTTTTTGGAATGTACACACTTTACCCCTACTTAGCACTTAAGTGACTTTCTGTAGCTCTGGATCAGGACCCAAATCCGTGATCTGGTCTCCAAGTGCCTTGTGCGGCTCTCTCCATGTCTCCGTCCTCGTCTCCGGTCATGCGTCTGCTTGTCCCCACTTCGTCGTCATCCAGTTAGCTCCTGGGGTTCCCTGGGCGCCCTCTTCTACTTAGAAATGTCCTGACAACTCGTGGCAGCCTCTTAGACCTCTCTGTGAATGGGTCACCTTCTGTTAATTTACTCGTGTGATTCTTTAATCAGCGTTCCCTCGCCGGACTGTCCAGTAAACGGCGTGAAGACAGTTCTGTTCCTACTCCCCGTTTTATCCCCGGTGCTCACCTCAGAGCTTGATGCCCGGTAGCCAGTCAGCATCTGTGTGAGTACCTGACTGAGTGAAAGAATGCAAAAGCTGGGGCGCCTGGGTGGCTCAGTGGGTTAAGCCGTTGCCTTCTGCTCAGGTCATGATCGCAGGGCCCAGGGATCGAGCCCCGCATCAGGCTCTCTGCTCAGCCGGGAGCCTGCTTCCCTCTCTCTCTCTCTCTCTCTGCCTGCCTCTCCATCTACTTGTGATTTCTCTCTGTCAAATAAATAAATAAAATCTTAAAAAAAAAAAAAAAAAAAAGAATGCACAAGCTACCCATCAGCCTCTTGTCCGTTTGTGGTATTTGGGATGTGGATCAGGACTGGCTTTCTTGAGGGTCAGAGCTCAAGAGGGTCCTTGGGGAGGTGGTTTAATGGAGAGAAGAAAGCAAATCGTGGGTGAGAAATACCTAGGTCAGAGTCCACACACCGGCTACGTGACTTCGACTCTTTATTTCTTCCTCATTTATAAAATAATCATGTTGGTATTTACCTGAGGGGGCTCCTGTGAAGATTAAATTGGGTAATAAAAGCACTTTCTCGGTTTCTTACTCCTTAGGCTGGGGTTGTGACTTGCTGTTTACATTTGCCATTACCTGCCCTAATCCTTGTGGCCCCTTGATAGCCTAATTAAAGACTCCTAGGAGTGAAAAGGAGCCAGCGTGTTCTTCTGATTCAGCCAGCTTTCTAAAGCAGGTCTAAACCCAACAATTTTAGACATGTGGTTCTATTGCTAAGCCCCACAGACACGGGCTAATTGCAAGGAAGCCTAGTCTCAATTATAGCCTACTTGTTGGAAAAGGAAACGGCGGGCAGGTGGCAGTCCTTGAGGGCCTGCTTCTAAATAGATGCCCTAATCACAAGCTAGTCTTATCAATTGTTTATTAATAAGTGGTTCCAAAGTGTTTGAAAGTTCTTAAATCCTTTCTTTCTAATTTTAATCTCGTTTATACTCTGGGTTCTTTGTTAGGTGAAGTTTCTTTGGTAAGCTTGCTTTGGTTTCTTTGGTGAAGCTTGGAAATGGGATTACTGGATTCTAGTCCTGTCTCTGTTACGATAAAAGAGTCCCCGGTCTTAATCTGTTTGCTCATCTGTCATGTGGGGGATAAGAGTATCTGCCTTCTCCTCCCAAGAGTTACATGGATAAAAGAGTTATCCTGGGAGAGTCAGACATTATTATTATTTTAAATGTTTATTTATTTATTTGAGAAAGAATATATGAGTGGTGGAGAGGGGCAGAGGGAGATGGAGAGAAAGTCAAGCAGGCTCTGTGCTGAGCGTGGAGCCTGACACAGGGCTCCATCTCATGACCCTGAGATCATGTACCTGAGCCTAAACCAAGAGTCAGATGCTTGACCGACTGTACCACCCAGGGGGCCCAAATTGAACATTATTTTAGCAGACCTCTATCATAGATAGGTATTGATATCTGTTATTAATGTGAAATTTAAGAATTAATAGTAAGACTGTTAATTTATTCTTTAACAATGAATAATCGTATAACCCTGAGGTATTCTAATAAGTCATGTGACTTGGAATGTCACCACTTTTGCCTTTGGGGCCTATTTATAATTTCTTCAAGGACGCATGAAGATAGCATGTTAAAGATTCATACATGTTACTATTGGAAAGGCCCTTAAGTATCATTTCGTCTCGAGTGTTTCGTTTGACTGATGAAATGGAGACCCAGATGAGTATAAAAGACTGGGGTGAACTTGACAGTGTGTCAGGTGTCTGTGAACTCCCTATTCCAGGCTCCTCATCCTTTCCCCAGTTTCCCACTTGCTCCGGATTCTGCCCCATCGTGGGCAGGTGGGCAGGTGGGATGGGGTGGAGTGGGCATTGAGAAAAAAGCAGGGCTTTCAGACTGGTCTCCTGCAGCCTGTGTTTTTCCCCTAGTCTTGAACTCCAGCATGAAGTGACTCGAGTGTGGAATGCTGGTCAGGAATGGCGTTCAGGTTGAGCTGCTTCTACCAACGTGGGTGGTGCTAGGTTGGCTCACCCCAAGCTGCTGCCACTTTTCAGCCCCAGACCCAGTGACAGGGCTCACTCCGTCCTGCCGTCAGCCTGTTTACGGGTTGGCTCTTTGGTGAAGAGATGGCAAAGGGCAGAAAAAACACAAAATCCCTGCTCGCTTTTTTCCCTGAACACTCCTGAGAATGCTTCCTCAACAATTCTAGCGGAAAAAATGATTGTCTCCTTGCTTTCTGCTTCTTAGCAGACACAGTGGGCCATCAGATTGGACTCCTAGGACTTGGGATAGTATCCCGCCCTCTCATTTTCCACCTTCACCTTGGTTCCTGGCTCACATTTGGAAGAGCTCAAAAAGTTATTGTGTTGGTAAGAGGGTGACCTGCTGCAGCAGCATTACAGGGTCGTAGTGTCTGCGTGATCCTTAGTTAGTCTGGTTTTCTCTGGTGACAGAAAGTCAAGGTGTCACTGTGTACACTCCGGTGAAGGGCTGAGGGGTGTTTCTTCTAGAGACTGTGAATAATCCAGAATTTTTCAGTTTGGATAATTTCTCTTGATCTGCAGATATCATGGACTCTTTTCTCTGCCATCACCAACCTGTTCTTAAGCCCATTCAAAGGATTTCGTGTGGCTGTTTCAGGTACTACATTTCTGTTCTGAAATTGCCACATTTCAAATAAAAATGTTTTCATTTCCTCTGCTTAACTGTAATTGCTGCTTTAATATCTTTGTCTGGTAAGTCCCGTATTTGGATCATCTCGGAGTTGCCCTCTGCTAATGATCTTTTTCCTTGCGAATGGATGTAGTTTGTCTAGTTCTTCATGTGATCTGGGAGTGTAACCCGAACAGGAATGCGTGTGGATGTTATGCTGGGGAGGCCCTGATTTCTGGTGATGTTTTTATTTTAGCAGACAGTTACATCTGCAGGGTCTGTCTCCCCTGTGGGGAGGGAGGTGTGTGCTCAAACCTTAGTTCAGTGCTTCTGTCTTTGGCCGAAGTGCTGGGGTTCTGCCCTGCACGTGTACGGTTCCGGGCCCAGCTAGAGGTTTGGATGGAGTTCACACATCCAGCCTGGGACTTTGCTTCTCTGGCCCTCTTCTTTCTTATTTCCTCTTACCTGTGGCTGCTCTGGACTCTGTCTGTGGTTCCTCCAGAGAGAAAGCCTGGGGTTTGTTTTTTGATTGGCTGTGCCACGGGTCAGCCCTCTGATGCAAGCTCCGAACCCGGGGAACTGTCCTATCCCAGCCCCTTCTCCCAGTTTTTGACTCCTCTTCTAGATCTGCCAGCCTTTGTTCACTTCAGATAGTTTTTTACATTTTATCCAGAGTTTATCGTTGTTATCTGTTGGAGGATCATACTGGAGCCAGAATTATCTAATAGCATTTTTATCCATTATCAAAGTGTTTTGGGAACAAACGTGATACATATTTAAGAGACTTTCAGTCCGTAGCAGTCAGATAAGGGTCATTGGTCGCATTTTGTTCAGTGCAGCGTATGAGCTCAGGTGAACTCAGCCGTGTTCATTTTAACTTGCTTCGCAACCTTGGCCAAGTCTCTTCTCACTTAGAGAAGCGGGACTCACTTTCTCCTCTGGCACATGAGGCAGCTGGACTGTCCATGAACTGTAAGGGTTCTTTCATCTCTGCTTCTAGACAGACAGACAGACAGACAGACACTACCCACATACGCAGACTGGCACCACTGTCTTTAGCAAAAGTAAACAACGAGAAACAGCAGAAGGGGTACCAGAGGGAAGTGGTATGGGCGGGTCTCGCGGGGTGGGACATAGCACCGCAGCGTCTGAGGAGTCTACAGTCATCGTCTTGTTCTGGGGACAGAAGGCCAGTACGCCAAGGCTGCAAGAAATAAATGACATTCAGAAGCAAAGGAAAGAACTTGTTTGCTGCTTGCTTTTATCCCTTAGAAATAAGGAGAGAATGTAGACCGTTGAAAATAAATCCAGATCATCGGGAGTTCCTGTCTGTTTGATTCTGGGCAGCGCATTCTTTCCTCTTTTGAAAGGAATAGCCCCCTGGGCTTTAGTAGCTTGCCGGGAAATGTGGCAGGAGGCGGTGGGGACAGCAGCTCTCAGCAGCGGTGCTGCTGTCATTGTTGGGCCGCGTGGAGACAAAGCAGATTGAAATAGCAATTATACATGGTGTACTTAGACTGACTTTTTAAAAAGTGTGGGGGGAGTGGGGGAGGCTAAAACTTAATCCACATCCACTCAGGTCATCCCTTGGGTGCTGACTCTGGTGTAGATCCTTTTTCCTACTTTTCTATTTTTATTGCCTGTCACTCATTCTTTTTTGTTCTGGTCTTACTGGCTTGAGGCTTCAGGCTCTCCTCTTTCTTTTAAAGATATACTTTTTTATTTATTTGAGAGAGCGAGCATGTGCAAGGGTGCGGAGGGGCAGTGGGAGAGAAAAGATCAATGAGGATCCTGATGGGGGACTCGATCTCACAACCCTGAGATCATGATCTGAGCCGAAACCAAGACTTGGATGCTCAACCAACTGAGCCAACCAGGTGGCCCCCTCGTGTTTCTTTTAAAGCCATTTGAAAAAGCCATCACTCAGTTATCTCTCTGTTTTCAGCCTTCTCACTCTCTAGGAGCCCAGAGGCAGGGATGAACTCTGCCGTGTGTTATGGGGTTGGTAGTGGGGGTGTGGGAGTCAGACTAAAGGAACCAACAGCCTCGGAAAGAGGTCACAAGGTAGTCTGTGGGATGTGCAGTCCCGATGAAAGAAGGGGGTTAATTTGTGTTTAAGATCCAAGTATAAAAGCTTTACTTCCAGTGTAGAAGGTATCTTTCCTTTCTTTGGCAAGATAAAGATAGACAGAAGTTTGCCCCAGATCTTCTACCTCCAGTAATTCTTCTGAAACTTTAGGGGGTAATACTCAGTGGGTTAGTAAGTCTTTTGGGTCTGGCAGAACGCTCGTTTTAAAACTAGAGGGTAATTTGCAGACAGAGAAGCTCTACTTGGTTCTAATTGATACTGGGTGGTTCAAGGGCCTTTTGAAGGACCACATCTAGAAGGCAGCCCGACAAGAGTCAGCCTGGTGAAGGGGCTTTTTTGTCAGACAGGCATCAGTTTAAATCTTGACGGCCATTTATTAGCAAGCGGTAAGACCTTGGACAGATCACGGACTTCTTGAAATTTAGATTCTTTCTTAGGGGGTGATATTATTGTATTATTGTCTTGTATAAAATATAAAACATATTACTTAGGGTGTGGTAGGTACTCCACAGATGTTTGGGTTTTTCTCCTTACCCATCTTCTAGAACCTTGTATTTTTAGTGGAATCCTGGCTTTAGCTCTAAGCAGTTGTGTGACTCACCCTTTCCAAATTTCAGTTTTTTTCCTTAAATTGAGGGTATTTAATTAGTTGATTTCTGAGATCCCTCCCAAGTTATAAGATGTCATGAGTTTTAGACTTTTGGGGATTGTGGAGGCAGTCCACTTAAGTCACTTAAGAAAGTGCGGTCTGCCTTGAGACCATCTGAAAGGAAAAGGGAAATCTCCTTTAGGCTCGCTCTTGGTACAGTTCCCGCTTTACCGATGTCTTGCTTTCTGTTTATATTCTGCCCAGGTCAGAAGGCAGCTGCCATTGAATGATAGCGAGTGCCTGTTTCCAAGACAGCAAGCACCAGGGGAGCCCCCAGAGGCATTAGCAGAAAGCTTAAATTACCTAAATGGTAAGTATATGGTACAGTGAAGCCTGGCCATCCCGATGGAATCGCACGGTGTCTGAAGTCTCCGTAATTCCAGCACTGCTGCAGGAGATGGAGGAAAGTTAATACTTGTTGATGAACTAAACACTATGCTAAGTACTTAATTTTTTTTTTTAAAGATTTTATTTATTTATTTGACAGAGAGAGATCACAAGCAGGCAGAGAGGCAGGCAGAGAGAGAGGAGGAAGCAGGCTCCCTGCTGAGCAGAGAGCCCGATGCGGGCCTCGATCCCAGGACCCTGAGATCATGACCTGAGCCGAAGGCAGCGGCTTAACCCACTGAGCCACCCAGGCGCCCAATTTTTTTTTTTTTTTTAAGATTTTATTTGTTCATTTGAGGGAGAGAGCCCAAGTTTGGGGGAGGCGCAGAGGGAGAGGGACAAGCAAACTCTGTACTGAGCAGGGAGCCTGACGTGGGGCTCCATCCCAGGACCCCGAAATCAGGACCTGAGCTGGAGGCAGACACTTTAGCTGACTGAGCCACCGGCGGCCCCCTTCATGTGTTTGCTAATGTAATCAGCCAACCAGCCAACCTACCCAAGGTAAAAAAAAAATCCTAGCATTTAGTCAACGACTTTCAGAAATAGGCCTGGCTAGCGCTTTCTGAATACTTACTGTGCGCCAGGCACAGTCCTGTTCGACTTGCATTATCTACCTTAGTATCTACACCGATGCTACAGGTAAAGCTTTCTTTTAAATTTCACACAAGGAGTGAAGGGGAGGACTGGATTTCACCCTGGATTCTTTTCATTGTACTGGAATGTTTCTCTTTTGAGAAAGTTACTTTTTTTTGGTTGAGACAGTAACTGACTTAATCTTCAAAAAGCAAAGCAAAGGGCGCCTGGGTGGCTCAGTGGGTTAAAGCCTCTGCCTTCAGCATAGGTCATGATCTCAGGGTCCAGGGATCCAGTCCCGCATCGTGCTCTCTGCTCGGCAGGGAGTTGCTTCCTCCCCGTTCTCTCTCTCTCTCTGCCTACTTTTGATCTCTCTCTGTCAAATAAATAAATAAAATCTTTTAAAAAAATAATAAAAAGCAAAGCAAAATAAACAAACACCCCTTGTGGTAGACAGCTAGCTTCTTTTCCTGGCCCTTCTGGGTTCTGCACGCTAGTTATTTAGTTGGTTATTTATTTATTTTTATTTTATTGGTTTGTGCTGCCCAAGGTAGAGTGCAGTGTGGAAGTAGAAGGAGCTCACACTTGCGTGGCCAAAGGAGGGGTCTAGGTCATCAGTGGTAGCTGGAGAATGGCTAGAAGAAGGTTCTCTGGAAAGGGAAAGCCATGGGGAGGCCGCAGACTGAGTCTGGGACCTGCATCTAGACAGAGCAGTGACAGAACAGGATGTAGGAAGGGAATCTCAGCAGGAGCTCTCACTCTCAGGGTGACCCCTCCCAGGAAAGGGGGTATATCACTCATAGCTCAGGCTCTTAGTAAGGGGGTGGGAAACTTCGAGGCAAACTCTTGTCCTGTTACTTGGCTCACGATTCTTGGCGTGTCTGGGTGGCTCAGTTAAGTAAGTGTCTGCCTTTGGCTCAGGTCATGATCTCCCGGTCCTGGGATTAAGCCCCATGTCAGGCTCTGTGCTCAGTGGGGAGCCTGCTTCTCCCTCTCGCTCTGACTCTCCCCTCTACTTGTTCTCTCTCCCAAATAAATAAATAAATAAAAACGTTTAAAAAAATTGGTTCAGGATTCTTGTTCTGTTCCTTTCCCTAGAGCATTTTTCCTACCTCAGGGGACTGGGTTAGGAAACTCGTTCTGGTCGGGCGGTGTGGCAACCGGCATGCATTGTTCATTGATCTTTCTGATGGTATCACAGTCTCTTTTTATTGGAGCACCAGTGTCTTGTGGTTTTGTTTGTACGTGTGTTTTTATGTTTCAAGTTTTTAGGTAGATTCTACTTTGTTAATATGTAGTGTAATATTAGTTTCAGGGGTAGAATTTAGTGATTCATCACTTACATACAACACCCAGCGCTCACCACAAGTGCCCTCCTGACTGCCCATCCCCGCCCACCTCCTCTCCAGCAGCAGTTTGTTCTCTGTAGTTAAGAAGCACCAGTGGTGAGGTGCCTGGGAGGCTCAGTGGGTTGAGCCATTGCCTTCGGCTCGGGTCATGATCTCCGGATCCTGGGATTGGGCTCTCTGCTCAGCGGGGAGATTGCTTCCCTCTCTCTCTCTCTGCCTGCTGCTCTGTCTACTTGTGATCTCTCTCTGTCAAATAAATAAATAAAATCTTAAAAAAAAGAAGAAGAAGAAGAAGAAGCACCAGTGGTTTTTAATAAACTTGCTGAATTTGACAGGGCAGGTAATCATTTTCTTTGACAAAACTTACTCCACCTTCCTATTGTTCATAGAGTACTTTGTTATGTCCCGGGCTTATGTTCTAGTGATACACAATGACCACTTACTCCATGCCTAGCACAATTTTTGGAGCTAAACAGTTCTAAACAAAACAATAATGT
Organism: Neogale vison; assembly: GCF_020171115.1. NCBI lineage: Eukaryota > Metazoa > Chordata > Mammalia > Carnivora > Mustelidae > Neogale > Neogale vison. The sequence continues at coordinate 16,958,790 of NC_058092.1, read as the reverse complement.
AGCACTAAACAAACCAGGAAAAGTCCTTGCTCTCAAGGATTCTATACTGATGGGTAGAAACATGAAAAAAGAAAATAAATAACTAGATAGAAACAAACAGGTGAGTCGAGAAATAATGTCCGCTAGGTGATATAGAAGGACAAAAGTGGGGTAAGGTGGCCAAGGGATAAGGGAGCCTGGGGGCTGCTCCTTGACCTAAGGAGATCAGGGAAGGCCTCTGATGAGGTGATAGTTTCAGCCAAGGTCTGAAAGAGGGGAGGGATCCAGCCAGGGGTATCTGGGAGAAGTGCATCCTAGGCAGAGGAACAGCAGGTTTAAGAGCCTCGAGGTATGAGTGTAACTTGGCCTTGACAAGGAGGCCTGTGTGGCTGCAGTGGAGCGGGAGGGAAAGATTCCTCGGAGGAAGAGCAGGGAAGCAGTGGGGCCCAGGTCAGGTTGCTGCTTAGAGCCCGGGAAGGACCCCTGGAGCGTGTTTTAGTCTAAGTGAGATGGGGGATACCCTGGAGAGTCAGAGCAGAGTGTGAATGAGCTGACTTCTCTTTTGAAAGGCTTTGTCTGGTTGCTGTGGGAGAATAGACTGACAGAACAGGGAGTGGGGGGGGGGTCGGAGGGAAGGGGTGGGCAAGGCAGGCAGTGTGACGGAAGACAGACTGGTTAGGAAGGTCCTGCCCTGATCAGTACAGTCTAAGGGAGGGATGATGGCTTGGATTAGGGTCTGAGGGTGTGTAGCCAGAAAGCAATGGATTCTGGACATATTTTGAAGGTAGAGTCAAATTCTGATTCTCCCTGTAGAAATGTTTGATTTCTCTGGACTTAACCTTTAGGTCACATGAGTTCGAGGGCATCAGTGGATACTTGATAGTGATCCCTGGTGAAATTCTAAAACTGACTAAGCAGAGGATGAGAACACAGTGTCCCCTAGAAGCTACTTGTGTTCCCTAAGTAAGCCGTGCTAACTGATAACAGGTCTTTGTTTTCTTTAAGCTCTGCCTTGTCTTTTTTTTTTTTTAAGATTTTATTTATTTATTTGAGAGAAAGAGATTGAGAGAATGAGCTGGGGAGGGGCAGAGGGAGAAGCAGATGCCCCTCGGAGCAGGGAACCCAACATGGGACTCGATTCTAGGACACTGGGATCATGACCTGAGCTGAAGGCAGTTGTTTAACCAACTGAGCCACCCCGGTGCCCATGCGGTGCCTTGTTTTTATTTAAGCTATAGCATCAGTACAAGTTGTGGAAATATAGAAAATAAAGATAAATAATAGGAAAAAAAATCAAACCATCCATAGATGATTACTACATATAACGTTTTGATGTATATCAGGACAATTCATTTTTGCAAGGATTCTAGGCTAGATGGTCCAGAATATGCTACGGAGATACTGTGGTGTTAGTACTACAGTTAGGCATTTAACACTTTCTCATGTGATCCCAAGACAGAAAGTGGGGCTGGGTTACCTAGTAGGTATTATATAAGTATTAATAATGGATCAATGTTTACCAAGAGGGGCTGTTTTTTTTTTTTTAATAAGATTTTATTTATTTATTTGTCAGAGATAGAGGGAGAGAGAGCAAGTGAGCACAGGCAGACAGAGAGGCAGGCAGAGGCAGAGGGAGAAGCAGGCTCCCTGCTGAGCAAGGAGCCCGATATGGGACTCGATCCCAGGACGCTGGGATCATGACCTGAGCTGAAGGCAGCTGCTCAACCAACTGAGCCACCCAGGCATCCCAAGAGGGGCTGTTTTCAGTGGCGTTCTGGACGGCTGTTCTTTGTTACATTTTAACAGTTTGAACATAAGCGTCAGATACAGAAAAGATATGCCCGTCATATTTGCAGTGAATATTTGCAAGCTGGAATGTGTAGAAGTATTTAGAGAATTGAAACTATTGATTGAAGCTATCTTTCAAGTGGTTGAAATGTGAAAAATGGTTAATAAATTAAGCTATAACTGATGTGGCACTTAAGATGGACAGGGTACTAGTCTAAGCGCGTCATGTATTAACTCATTCGCACTTTCAGTAACCCTCAAAGGTAGGTATTGAAGCACAGAGAAGTCAAGTAACTTATCTGAGATCACACAGCTAGTAAATGGCAAAATCAGAGTTTGAATTTAGGCTGTCTAGCTCCAGTGTCTGTAATCTTTAATCCTTGTATCATACTGCCTATAAAAGATATAAGAAATAAATCCTATATTTAGGTTATTAAAATTAATTAGACTTAATAGCAGTTTTATTTTTCTAAAAAATTCAGCATAGGGGCACCTGGGTGACTCAGTGGGTTAAAGCCTCTGCCTTCAGCTCAGGTCATGATCCCAGGGTCCTGGGATCGAGCCCTTTGTCGGGCTCTCTGCTCAGCAGGGAGCCTGCTTCCCCCTCTCTCTGCCTGCCTCTCTGCCTACTTGTGATCTCTATCTGTCAAATAAATAAATAACATATTTTTTAAAAATTTCAGTATGAACCTACAAACTGGTAGTGTGGTTGCCAGATGAGCTCATGCAGTCTTAGGTTCATTATTAAAACTGGATTAACCAGGTCATCTTTCATATCCTCCCCCACCCCTTTACTCCACTGGTACTGCCTTAGTTCAGGCCTTATTCTGTCTCTTGCCTTGACTATTACAATAGCTGCCTAGTTTATCCTGTCAGATTGATCTTTCATGAATGCAGCTCTTTTTTTGTTTGTTTGTTTTGTTTTAGATCTATTTATTTATTAGAGAGAGAGAGAGAGAGAGAGAGAGTGAGCTCGTGGTGTGGGGAGGAGCAGAGGCAGAGGGAGAGAGAAACTGCATGGAATCCAGTGTGGCGCTCTGTCTCATGATGGTGAGATCACGACCTGAGCCAAAACCAAGAGTTGACTGCTTAAGGCCTCTCCTCAGGCCCCCCACAAATGCAGCTCTCATTGTGTGGCTCCCTTGCTGAAGTCCTTTTGTCCCAAGCCTGTTGCTTCCCATGGCCACTTATAGACATGTAGGATGTGTTGAGAAGAGTCTGTACCGCGGTGGTCTTTTTATTTCCTTTTTGAATAAGTTGGCCACATTTAAGAGATTGAGATATAAGTAGAGCATGATTTTTCCTTTTAGCCAGTATCCTGCCAGGCCCTGTTACTCATTGACATTACTGGCCTGACCTCTTTGACATTTGCATTTGTAACCTCTGGCATAAAGTCTGGGTTTCTTTCCTTGAATGCGGTGGCCAGATCTGGAGACAATTCCTTAGTTGTAGTTTGGTCAGTATAGGACACAGTCAGACCAGCAGCTTCATTGATTTTCCAAACATTCCTAAGGTTCCTTGCCTTGCTCCATCGGTGTTGCGCGCCCATGAAGGGAAAATAAGGATGACACAGTCCCTGGTCTCGGAGCCCCGAGCCCAGGAGAGGAGTACAAGCATCAAGCAAGGGAGCAGGAGCTCCTGCATGGCTTGGGGCGCCGCTCTGTGTTGCGGGGGGTGGTGGGGCTGTCTGAAGAGGCGTGAGAGGACCGGCCCCTCCGTGAGAGATGGTCTCATGGGAGCGAGGCGGAGGCCACCCAAAGGAAGGGGAGAAGCTGAGCGCGCACTCATACACTCGTTCCTCAGACACGGCCACCTGAGCCTATGTGCCTGCTGGCGGGTCGTGAGGGTCCCTGCGTTGCACCGTCCGCCCTCCAGCCTCACCGGTTACCCGCTCTCTTCTCTTCCTCATGCCTCTCTGCTCCGTCCTGTGGGGAGAAGCTTCCCAGATGCAGCGATGTATTGTCCCTCTCTCCTTCTGTCCTCCCTCCCTCCTTCTTTCCTTCCAAAAACAGTTATTTTATACCCTTTACACACCAGACACCATTCAGAGTTTGAAGAGACAGCAGTAAAAAGCATCTGCAAATGAAAAGCCGCGTTTCTGGCATCATGGAGTCTACATTCTAGTAGAAAGGGTCGGGCAGTAACGAAGTGGTTAAGTGTGCTTAAAAAGAAAGAAAGAAAGAAAGAAAGGGAGCTGTCCAAAGATGGAATGATTGCCTGGGGAAGAAAGACATGTCCTGCCTGTTGTTCTAAGTGTTTGAACAGGAGTGGAGTGGCTACTGGGAAGGCACTTTCTGCTGAGAGCAAGAGGTCGGATCACAGGGTCTCTCGGTCCTTTCCCACTGGAGAATCTTTCTGTGCCAGGTCGGCTCCTAACGTTTGAGGTTTGCATACTGAAAAGACATGAATTTGTGCTTCTGGGAAAAATAATCGAAGCCCAGTCATGACATAGAAGCCCCGAGGAAGAAGTGGAGATGTGGACAGCCCAAGGGTTTAAGAGGGGACCAAAAGTGGTTGGGAGGAAGTTGCTTAAACATAGTCTTCCCATTTTCCTTCCAATCGGGAGTTGGCAAACGGTAGTCCACAGGCCCACTGCCCGTTGTTGTAAATCAAATTGATTACAAATTTACAACAATTAGAAATTTACAACGATTTACATCGTTGAAAACAGCAATGTCGAGCACTTACACATTGGGTACAGCTGCTTCATGCGAAAGTGGCAGAATTGAGTAGTTGGGACAGACCCCAACTTAGGTCTTACAAAACCTAAACTATTTACTATCAAACTAAGCTGTCTACTTCTGTAGATACTATCCTACTTTCCAAAGTTGAAGTATAATTAGCACACAGCACGGTGTTAGTTTCAGGTGTACAGCGTATCGGCTCTGCCCTTCTCCTCCGTGCTCCCCATGGTTGGTCCTGGCAGACTCTGAAGACAGAGCTTGCCGACCCCCTCCTTTCGGGGACTGTTGGGAAGAGGAAGTGTGAATCATGGTAGCTGTGTTGGGGGAAAGGGCAGGGCAGGTTTGATTATGTTCTATTTCAGACTTTCCTGGTCAGAAGAAGCGCCAGCCTCCGAGGTGCTGGATAGAGCCATTGGAAACCGGGTTCGAGAGCTTTGGCAGAAAGGAACCCTGAGTGTGCGGGAATTGGCCCTGGATCCTTCTAGTGTGAACTGGAACTGAGTTAGACGCTGGCGGGGGGCATGTTGGTATTAAAGGATGGGACTCCCCTTCCCTCTCTTCACTTTCCTATAATTCCTGAGGTTTACTGTCAATCATTTCCTTCCCAGAACCCACCCTTGGGCACAATCATTCAGTTCTTCCAGCTTCCAGTGCAGCATGTGTCAAGTGGTAAACTGTGCACAGCAGGAGGACAGGAAGCAGGAGGACCAGTGCTGTGTGGTTGGTCTAGGACTGTCCAGGAGGCTGCTTTGTTCTTGTTTTATGATTGGTTCTCTTTTGTCCAAGGGCTAGGCAAGGGTCAGGTCGTGATAATCTCTCTAGCACTTGGCAAAATACTAGGTGCATCACAGATGTTCCATAGATGTCTACTTAAATAAATGAATTTTACCTGGATGAACTAGGGCATGTGGGAGGGACTGGGAAGAGAGGCATCTACCACTTCCTTTTGGATGGTGTTGGAGGTAGCAAAGCATTTCTAACTCTGGTTATGCTTAGGGCCAAAAGATCAGAGAAAAATGACATTCTGACCCCATTTTCAGTCGATATTCTTTTTTTTTTTTTTTTTTTTAAAGATTTTATTTTATTTATTTGAGAGAGAGAGACAGTGAGAGAGAGAATGAGTGAGGAGAAGGTCAGAGAGCGAAGCAGACTCCCCATGGAGCTGGGAGCCTGATGTGGGACTCGATCCCGGGACTCCAGGATCACGCCCTGAGCCGGAGGCAGTCGTCCAACCAACTGCGCCACCCAGGCGTCCCTCAGTCGATATTCTTGTTTTCCCTGGGTGAAGAAGGGCTGATTTTGGTGAGAGGCTATTTATAGGAAGATTTTCCAGATGAAACTTAACCTTAGGTCTGCACAGGACTTTTCAGAATTCTTTAGCTGACTGTTTTTTGTTTTTTGCTGTGAGGTAGGTCAGGTTGGTGTTTTATTTGCTCAGAGGAAGGTTGGAGCACAGAGATCACTGATTTGGCCAACAGGGTAACATTCTTAAAAGAATACTGATTATGGAAGTAGACTTGGGTTCAGCATCTGGCCGTTGTCCTTGCTAGCCATGTGACCTTCCGAGGTCAGAGGTCCCAATCCCATAATGTTATTGTGAAGGCTGAGTAGAATAGTAGTGATAGCTACTGTTGGTTGTGACTTATGCACAGGGCATTCTGCTAAGCTCCTTATATCTCCTGGGATTACCATAGTTTATGGAAGGGAAAGTCTCCGAGAGGTAATTTGTTTTAAGAAAAAGTAAGTGGTAGATTTGGGATTCTTAGAGAAAGCATGTATGTTATATATATTATTTATTAATTAATATGTTGTCTGTAGTACAGTAGTGCTCCACTGGGGTTGTCCTCTGCATCTTTTTGTTACTGGTCTGTGTATAATCAGAACTCCTCACTTTGTAAAAATGCTTACGAGTTTTCAGGAAGGTGATTCTACACAATGGGAAGAATCCTGAAGAGACAGTCAGGAGAATCAAGTCCTTACCTTTATTGAGTTGCTAGAGAAACCACAGTATTTACTTCTGAGTCTCAGTTTGCTCATTTTTAAAATAAGGGGATTGGGCCAAATGGGTGGTTTTATTATAAATCAAAGCAGTGGAACTCTTTATTGTCATGTGGGGGAACCCAGTACGTTAAGGAGTTGCTTTGGTTGATGAAGTGAATGAAGGAGCCTGAAGCTTGGCCCGCTCAGATCTTCTCTCTTGTTGTCTTTGCCCTGGATGACCTCTGAGGGGATTCGCTGAGCCCAGTTGGAAAACCAGTGGACTAAATGATCTTTGAACTATATTTTGGCTCTGAAATCCCATTCTAAGGAGTGGAAGAAGATCCAGATTTTCTTTTTCCCCTTCTTTCCAACATGTGGTCCAATAACTAGAACTAGAAAGCCTATGAGTGATGTGGGTTTTTTGGTATTTAGGCCCCATTTCCATGCATAGACCTGAAAGCCAGAAGGGGCAGATTTCAAGCAGGGAAAAGCCCCGGGAGGGAGACACTGCAGGTGGCCCTGGGCTTGGGATGAGGTCATTCAGAGCATCACCGCAGGGGTGCAGGACCTGATACCCTGTGGCTGTATCTGCTCTTGGCAATTGTTTTTGCCTTTGTAATCCATGAGTAGCCTGTTGACATCATTTTTATTATTTTGTGTTAATGATTAGTGGCAAAGGGCTAAGTCATTTAATAATTGGGGGGCTCCTTCAGCCATTCATTCAACAAATTTTAAGCATTAATTATGTGCTAGGCTTCCTGCTGGGTACTCAGGATACCGTTTGAATAAGGAACAAGTTGGAGAGACAGAAGGGGTCGATGCCACTTGAATACTGCATTGTGTGCTGTGATGGGACCAGTACAGCACACTCACTGGAAGAGGGAGCTGGAGAGGGCCTGCGATTTAGGGAGGGAGGTGCTCCAGGAGCTTCCAGGAGGAGGTAATTGTCTAAGGTGGGATTTGGAGACACAAGAGAGATGACCAGTCAAGCTAGTAAAGGACTGAAGGGGAGGGAGGGCGAGGTTTGTGGGCTGCAGGAATCACATGCACTTTGGAGAGGAGGGAAAGGAGGCGCAGGGCCAGAGCCTTCGGGGCTTCCCAGGCTTCCTTGGGGACTTTGGTCTTTATCCCTAGAGCAGCAAGGACCTTGAAAGGGTTTTGAGTCACAATGTGTAAGAGCTCCTTCTTTTCGCATCGCCAGTATTTTCTAGATAGTTCTTGGGCTTATCGTTTTTAGTTCTTGTGCTCTGCTGGCTGGTTCCTGTCCGAGTTTTGACCAGAACATGTAAAACTGGAACTAAAAGCAAAATGAATAAACAAGCAATAGGATTCCTGGATTCTGCTAATTCAGAATTAGAATTTGTAGACAGGCTGTACTAAAAGTAACATTTCTCTCTTCTGGAAAAGGAAATTTGTTTATGAAAACTATAGTGTAAGTGAGAGTTACTGAGGGAGATGTTTTAGTTTGGGGTAAGCTTTTTTTTTAAAATTTTTTAAAAAATTATTTTATTTTTTAAAAATATTTTATTTATTCATTTGACAGACAGAGATCACAAGTAGGCAGAGAGGCAGGCAGAGAAAGAGGGGGAAGCAGGCACCCCGCTGAGCAGAGAGCCCCATGCGGGGCTTGATTCCAGAACCCTGGGATCATGACCTGAGCCGAAGGCAGAGGCTTTAACCCACCGAGCCACCCAGGTGCCCCTGTTTTGATTTTTAAACAGCTTTATTGAGATCTAATTTACATATCAAAGTTTATCTTTTTAAAGCGTACAATGTAATTAATGGCTTTCTAGCATATTTATGAGGATGAGCTGATTCAACGTACTTAGTAGAAACATCATGTATCATTTGTTTTCTAATAAGTTATGCCAGTACAGAACCTTTTAAAAATCAGTATGGCCCATATTTATTCAGCTCCCATTTCCTTCACCCTGTGTGTACACTGGTCAGGTGTTTTGTTTTGTGTTTTTACTGGACTTCTAGGCAAAAGGCCAAAAACAAGTGGCACTTGAAGTAGGAAGAGTAGATGGGAAGAAGGGAAAAGGTTTTTTTCTTATAAAAATACATTTAAAAATAAAAAATATATTAAAAAATAAAAAATTCTTATAAAATATATAATATAAAAATATATAAATTTTTTTTAAAGTTCCATTTTTGAGAGTGAGGAAGCATATAAATTAGAGAAAGGAGACCAAAAGAAGCAGAGAGAAGGAGCAAGGAAATATGGACCCAGGAAGCAGAGTGGTGGAGAGGGAGAACCAGCCAGGGGGAGGGCAGGGTCCCAGAGGGGGAGCGGGAGGACTGGCAGGGAGGCCCTGAACCTCCAGCGCCCTCCCTGCCTTGCCAGGTTTTTTTAGGACTGTGCATGGGCTCCATCTGGTGGCCGGTAGCTTACGGTGCGGCCAGGGAGCAGGATCTTGGGGTGGGATACAAGTGGCTTTTGGCATTCCCTCAAGTCTTTCTCTTTGGTCTTGGGTTTTCTTGTGGGATCACTGTTGAGTCAGTCCTTCGCTTCTGAGTGGTAGCTGCTTTTCTGTTACAGCTTAGACCGTGTTCCCTCACTCCTTCTGCCTAGTGTTAAATCTAATCTCATCAGACCATCACCCCCCACACACCCTTAGTGCCGCTGTCGCCTTCTGACGCCCCAGCCCTTGAAGTGCCTCTGAGTTCTCAGTGACTTTAGCTTTTCATTTAATGTCACTCTTTCTAGCTCTGGTCCTGTTAATTTGTGGTGCTTTCAAGGTACAGTTCTGTGGTCTTTGCAGTGCCTTTGCCTCGTGGTTATTTCTCTCTTCCAGGGATCTTCCTAGCCCATCCCTGTTCCCAGCAGTCCCATGATCATGGTCATCTATGACCAAAAACTTAAGGATATTTATTTATTTATTTATTTTTATTAAGACTCTCTTGGGTGGTGCCTGGGTGGCGGAGTTGGTTAAGCATCTGCTTTCAGCCCAGGTCTGGGATCGAGCCCCCTGTCAGGTGCTTCTCCCTTTCCCCCTGCCTGCCACTTCCCCTTGCTTGTGCATGCTTTTCTCAAATAAGTAAAATCTTAGAAAAGACTATCTTGCGGGGCACCTGGCTGGCTTAGTCGGTGAAGCATGCAACTCTTGACCTTGAGGTTGCAAGTTGGAGCCCCAAGTGGGCATAGAGATTACTTACAAAAACAAAATATTTTTAAAAAGGAAAAAGGCTATTTTAGAGTATTTTTTGGTTCACAGAAGAATTGATGGGAAGAGATTTCCCATATGCTTCTGCCCGTCTGCCTTCCCCGTTACCAGTACTCCTCACCAGAGCCGGTGTATGTTACGACCAACAAACCTACACTCACGTGCTGTAATCCCCCTGAGTCTGGTTGTGTTACGGGTCGCTCTTGCTGGAGCACATCCAGTGGGTTCGGACACATGCATAATATGTGTCCACCGTTACCGTGTCCGGTAGAGTAGTGTCACTGCCCTCAACGTCCTTTGCCACCTATTCCTACCTTGGTTTTTGGCATTCTCCATTACTGCAACCCCTTGGTCATTTCAGCTCCTAGAGATAGCTCCCTCTCTGACGACCGTCTCCCGTCTTTCAAGGTCACTGCTGCTAGTACCCCGACTCCAGTGGTCCTTCCGTCCTTTGTTGGTCCGTTCAGTGCATCTGGTCCGATGGCATTATGACTGTTATTCACGTGTTCTCGTCCCTCTCTACTGAACGAGCGCATGTTCTCTTGCCCGTGCTGCAATTCTGGGGCCTTCTCTTGCTTCGTTATCTTCATGGAGCTCCCGCAGGGTTCCATCCAGCTCGGTCTCCCCTGTGCCTTCCTCTCGTCGGCTGAGTAAGATACGGAAATACAGCCTTGCCGATGGGATTCACTTGAAATCCTAACCGTGAATGTAAGTGGGCCCGTAAGGCTGCCTGGCCGTCATGCACTGTTTCCCGCTCACCCGGCTGACCAGGTCTGACACTGGCGATGCTTCTTCCCCCACTGCCACTTCGAGATGATGACCTTGCTTTCTTCATCAGTGAAGACACACAGCCGCCTGAAGAGAGCCTGGCTGGACTCCTGCCACCACAGCCGCCTTCCCACCTGCCCACGAGCACACGCGCGCGTCCTCTGCCTTCCTGCCTGTCAGCGCGCATGCGCTGTTCTCCGGCGCTGCTGCTGGTACCCAATGCCGCGGCCCCGTTTGCTCGCTCCTACCCAAGAACGTTGCTCTAGAATGTTTCCCCCTGTCTTTCAGAACTTGTCCAACTTTCTCTTTTTATCTGGATCATACTCTTTATCAATATGCCAACATACTTTTTGTTCCATCTTTAAAAAAAAAAAAAAACAAAACCAAAAAAGCCTAAATACCACTTTTTCTGTCAGTGGCCTCCCTGCCTATTTTGCTCTGCTTATTTATTTGCGTATTCATTTTTATTTTTACTTGCTCTGCTTTTAACAGAATTCAGAAATCATCTAATATTTGTTTTCTTTAATTCATCACCTTATTGTGTCTCTTAACCTCGTTCTGATAGAACTTTCGCTTTCATCGCTTCACAGTGCTGCTCTTGGCAGGGGGACTTCCAAGTTGGGAAATTCTGGTCTGGTCGTGGCTTCTTTTCACTTGAGCCATTAGCTTCACTCGACAGAACTGAGCACGCTTCTTCCTTGAAAGGCTTCCTTTGCTGGGCCTCCGTGGTCCTGTATTCTCGCCAGTGTTCCTTCACCTCACAGCTTTGTCCTGGGTCTTTGCTGCTTTCTCTACATTTCCACCCGTAAAAAATATTGGCCACCTCGGGGCTAAGACTTCTGACTTCTTGATTTCTCTGTGTTCACTCATTCCTTGACCGTCTCACCAGATCACGGCTTTCTCAGCCGTCCATTCATTCTTGACTCACAGATTGATACAGTCGCCGCGTTCTCTCCTAAAACCCAGCCTTGTATATTCCGACAGCCTTTGAATGTCTCCATTTGGATGACTAATTCATATTTCATAAATAATATGTCCCAAACCAAATTCCTCATCTTCCTTCTCAGACTGCTCCATCCAGTCATCCCTGTGTGAATTGATAACAGCTCAGTCCTACAAAATCAGATTAAAACCCTTGGAGTCTCATTCTTTTTTTTTTTTTTTTTTTAAAAAGCTTTTATTCTATTTTTAAGACTTAATTATTTATTTAGAGAGAGCATGAGCAGGAAGGGCTGAGCCCGGAGCCTGGCTCGAGGCTTGATCTCACAACCTTGAGGTCATGACCTGAACTGACTGAAACCTAGAGTTGGATGCTCAGCGGACCCCACACTGCCCCCAGCACGGGCCCTCAGAGTCATTCTTAATCCCCTTGTCTCACACCTCACGTGCAGCCTAAGAGCAGGTGCTGTGATTCTCCTTTCCTTTAAAGTGACCGGAGTTGGACCACTTCGTACCATGTGGCTGCTGCCGTCCTGGGCCAGGCCACAGCTGCCTTTTGCCTGGATTACTGTTCTCACCCTTCACCGCTCTGGTCTGTTTTGAGCACAGCAGTCATGGCGATCTGTATCTTGTTTCACAGGTCATCTATCTCTGTTTTTTGTGTAACATAGGATCTACAAACCTTAAGTTATATAGCTCAATGACAGGAACCTGCCATCCCTAATGACCCTTCTAGTCATGGTCTCCCCAGAGGTAACCACAATCACCGTGGATTAGTTTTTGCCTGTTTTTCAACTACGTGTAAGTGAAGCAATATAGTCCAGATTCATCACTTTAAAGCCGCGTCAGAATATGTTACTCTTCTGCTCAGAAGATGGACGAGTCTCCATTTCATAGATGAGAAATCAGAGTCCTCCCTGGGGCCTATAAGGTATATGGTCATATTCAGATGATCTGTTTGTTTCTTGTGTGAATTCTGGGATATTATATCTTTCAAGCAATTGGTCCATTTCATCTAGGTTGTAACATTTGTGGTATACAGTTGTTCATAATCCTTTATTATCCTTTTACTATCCAGGGGATCTGTAGTGCTGTCCCCTCTTTAACTGCTGGTATTAATAATTCCTGGTGTTTTTTTTTTTTTCTTCATTAGCCTGGCTAGAGGCTTACTGATTTTGTTGATCTCTTCAAAGAATCAGTTGATTACTGCTTCAATTTGACTTTACTTTAGTTTACTTTTTTTCTTTTCTTTTCTTTTTTATTTTTTTTACTTTTTTTTCTTTTTTTAAAGATTTTATTTATTTACTTGTCAGAGAGAAAGCAGCATGCACAAGCAGGGGAAGTACCAGGCAGAGCAGGCAGAGGGAGGAGAAGCAGGCTCCTGGCTGAGCAAGGAGCCCAATATAGGACTTGATCCCAGGATCCTGGGATCATGACCTGAGCTGAAGGCAGAGACACCCAACAGACTGAGCCACCCAGGCGTTCCTACTTTTTTTTTAATAGATTTTGTTTATTTGACAGAGAGAGACAGTGAGAGAGGGAATACAAGCAGGGGGAATAGGAAAAGGAGAAGCAGACTCCTCACTGAGCAAGGAGCCCAACGTGGGGCTCGATTCCAGGACCCCAGAATCATGATCTGAGCCAAAGGCAGGTGCTTAACTGACCAAGCCACCCACACGCCCCACTCTTCCGTTTACTTTGGTTTTAATTTGCTTTTTTTTTTTTCTGTTTGCTGAGGATGGAAGCTTAGCTTATTGCTTGTAGATCTTTTTTCTTTCCTGATATATGCATGCCTCTAAACATTGCTTTTGGTATACCCCACAAATCTTGATAAAAGTTGTATTTTCATTCAGTTCAAAATATTTAAAATTTCTCAAGATATCTTCTTTGACCATTTGATTCTTCTTTGATACATTTAGAAATGTATTGTTTAATCTGCAAATATTTGGCTATTTTCCAGCTGTCTTTCTGGTGCTAGCTTAATTCCATGATGGTCTTATAGGATACAGGATATCATTTCTGTTCTGTTCAAGTTGTTAATTGTGTTTTATGGCCCAGAATGTGGTCTCTCTTGGTGAATGTTCCATCTGAATTTGAGAATGTGTACTCTGCTGTTGCTGGAGGAAATAGTCTACACACGTGTATCATATCCAGTTGATTGATGGTGATGTTGACTTCAGCTCTGTCCCTGCTGATCTTCTGCCTGCTGGGTCTGTCCATTTCTGACAGGGGAGTGCTGAAGGCTTCAGCTGTACTAGTGGATTCATCTGTTTCTCTTTGCAGTTCTGTAAGTTCATGCCTCATCTATTTTGATGCTCCATTGTTAGGTGCATATACATTAAGGATTGTTATGGCTTCTTGGAAAATTTAGACTCCTTTATCATAATGTTTTTACCCCTGATAAATTCACTTGCTCTAAAATCTGTTGTCTGAAATTAATGAAGCTACTCCAACTTCCTTTGAATTAGTTAGCATGGCAGATCCTTCTCCATCCCTTTACTTTTAATCAATAATCAATTACAATCAATATTTTAAGCATGATTTTTTTAAAAAAGATTATTTTAGAGACCCTGAGATTATGAACTGAGCTGAAATCAAGAGTCACATACATGTTTAACCTACTGAGCAACCCAGCACCCCCTAGTCATTATGTATCTTTCTTAAAATTTTAAGTGGATAAGCACTGAGTAGGGCTTAGTATTGTTGATTCACTGTATCATACATTTGAAACTAATATAATGCTGTACACTAATTATACTGGAATTAAAAGAAATTATTGGGCACCTGGGCGGCTCAGTCGGTGGAGTACATGACTATTGTTGATCTTGGGGCTGTGAGTTAGAGTCCCACCTAGGGTGCTGAGATTACTTAGAGATAAAATCTTTAAAAAAAATTTAAAGTAGGTTTTTTTTATCTACTCTGACCAATTCTTTTTTATAATTGGTATATTTTTTTTTTAAAGATTTTATTTTATTTATTTGAGAGAGAGAGAGACAGTGAGAGAGAGAATGAGCGAGGAGAAGGTCAGAGAGCGAAGCAGACTCCCCATGGAGCTGGGAGCCTGATGTGGGACTCGATCCCGGGACTCCAGGATCACGCCCTGAGCCAGAGGCAGTCATCCAACCAACTGCGCCACCCAGGCGTCCCTATAATTGGTATATTTTGACTGTTGATGTTTAGAGTGATTATATGCTCTTTGTTTTTGTTCCTTTTTGTCTTTTTTCCTGCCTTTTGTGGCTTTAGTTGAGCATTTTTATGGATCCAGTTTCTGTCCTTAGCATATCAATTAAACATTTTTTTTTTAGTGTTTGACCTTCAGTTTGCAATGTGCATTTATAGTAGTACAAGTATCTTATAATTATTTCTACTTCCTCTTGGGTCCCTTTCACTGCTTTATTAATTTTATTTATACATAAGCTGTAACCATTGAATACATTGTTGCTGTTATTTTTTTTTTTAAGATTTTATTTATTTATGAGAGAGACAGAAAAAGAGCACACAAGCAGGGGGATCAGCAGAGGGAGAAGGAGAAGCAGGGAGCCCCATGTGGGGCTTGATCCCAGGACCCTGGGATAATGACCTAAGCTGAAGGCAGATGCTTAACCGACTGAGCCACCCAGGCGCCCTCATGGTTGCTCTTATTTTCTACAAACTGTTACCTGTTAGATCAATTAAGAGTAAGAAAAATTAAAAGTGCTATTTTACTTTCACTTTAATGTTCTTCCTTTCTTTATGTGATCTGAATTTTTAATTTAACTGAAGAACTCTTTTAACATTTTTGACAAGGCAGGTCTACTGGCAGCAGATCTCAATTTTTATTTGTGTGAGGTCTTTATTTTTTTCTTCATCTTTGGAGTGGTGTAAAAATTTTTTTCCACATTTGTAGGGTACAGAATTGTAAATTGGTGGTGTTCTTTTCCTTTCTCAACATTGTTAACTATTTCACTCCACTCTCTTCTGGCTTACAGGACTTCTGAGAAGTCAGATATAATGCTAGTCTTTGTTCCTCTATAGATAAGGTGGTTTTTTCCGCTTGGCTTCTTTCAAGATTTTTTCTTTTTTTTTTTTTTTTTTTAAAGATTTTATTTATTTATTTGACAGGCAGAGATCACAAGTAGGCAGAGAGGCAGGCAGAGAGAGAGGAAGAAGCAGGCTCCCCGCTGAGCAGAGAGCCCAATGTGGGGCTCGATCCCAGGACCCCAGGATCATGACCCGAGCTGAAGGCAGTGGCTTTAACCCACTGAGCCACCCAGGCGCCCCTCAAGATTTTTTGTCTTTGATATTATGCAGTGTGAATTTGCTATGTCTAGGTGTTGATTTTTGTTTCACTTTTTGACATTTATCCTGGTTGGTGTTATTTGGAAATTCTCAGTCATTATTGCCTCAAATTTTTTCTTCTTCTGTTATTCCCATTAAATGTTACAAATTTTGTAGTTGTCCTACACTTATTGGATGTTCTAGCTTTTGTTGTTGTTGTTGTTTTAAAGATTTTATTTATTTATTTGACAGACAGATCACAAGGAGGCAGAGAGGCAAGCAGAGAGAGAGGAAGGGAAGCAGACTCCCTGCCAGACAGAGAGCCCGACGTGGGGCTTGATCCCAGGACCCTGGGATCATGACCTGAGTCAAAGGCAGAGGCTTTAAGCCACTGAGCCACCCAGGCGCCCCTGTTCTTGTTTTTTTAAGTAATTTTTCTCTTTCCTTTACAGGTTTAGAAGTTTCTATTGACATATCCTCAAGCCCAGAGGTTCTTTACCCAGCTCTGTTAGTGTACTAATGAGATAATCAAAGGCATTCTTCATTAACATGTTAGTGTTTTTGATTTCTAATATTTTTTTGATTCCTAGAATTTCCATTTCTGTTCTTGTATGAGGTCTACTTTTTCCATTAGAGCTCTTGGTGTATTAATCATTGTTTTAAATTTTTGGTAATTCCAAAATCTCTGCCATATCTGAGTCTGGTTCTGATGCTTGCTGTGTTTCTTCAAACCGTGTTTTTTGCCTTTTAGTATGCCTTGTAATTTTTTGATGAAAGCAGGACATGATGTCCTGGATAAAAATGACTGAGGTAAGTAGGCCTTGCTGGTGGTCCTCTCCCCTTCTCCCCTCAAACTCTCCTGCCCCTTAGGTGGTACAGGATAGCTAGAGGGAGCCGGAGTTGGGTATTTCCTTTCGCCCAGGCTCTGGTTTCAAAATACCTGTTGTAATCCTCCCCTGCTGGGTGCACGAGGGAGTTTCCTCTCATCCTCACTGTGAGAGCCTCCTACAGCTTCTGGAGGTAAAGCTCATCAAGCGGGCTGTGCTGCGTTCCCCTCAAGACTGAGACCCCGACCCCCTCTTGCTCTTGGCTCGCGGAGCTGTCCTCGCTGAGCGTCCGGCAAGTTGTCCGTTGTAGTTCAGGTTTGCCGGCTCGCATGCCAGTTCCTGTGGGCACTCGTGAATTTCTGTTGTGTTAAATTAGGACTCCCTGCGTCGACTTGTCTAAGTTTTGGATCAGTGGTTTTTGTGACCTCATTTCTCTTGTGGATCTAAGAAGAGTTGTGAATTTTCAGTCTCTTCTGCTTTTTATATGTTAAGACACAGTGAGGACTTCCTTACAGGCTGGGCTAGAAACTGGAGGTCTGCCCTACCTTCTCTCTGCTTTTTACTGCCGTAAGATTTTTTTTGTTGTTGTTATTTATTATTTATGTGTAACATAAAATCTATCATATTCACCATTTATAGTTCAGTAGTGTTAAATATGTATTCACTTTGTTGTACAGACCAATCTCTGGAACATTTTTTATCTTGCATGACTGAAATTCCAGACTTGTTAAATAACAGTCGCATTTCCACCTCCCCCAGCCTATGGCAATTACCATTCTACTGCATTTATGTGAATTGGAATATTCTAGGTATGTCATGAGTGAAACATACAGTATTTGTCTTCTGTGATTGAATTGTTTCACTTAGCACAGTGTCTTCAAGCTTGATCCGGGTTGTACCAGGTGACAGAATCACCTTTTTTTTTTTAAGATTTTATTTATTTATTTATTTGACAGAGATCACAGTAGGCGGAGAGCTAGGCAGAGAGAGAGAGGAGGAAGCAGGCTCCCCGCTGAGCAGAGAGCCCGATGCGGGGCTCGATCCCAGGACTCTGGGATCATGACCTGAGCCGAAGGCAGAAGCTCAACCTACTGAGCCACCCAGGCACCCCAAGAATCGCCTTTTTTAAGGCGAATATTTCACTGTAGCATATGCTACATTTTGGGTTTCCATCCATCCTCTGATGGACACTTTGGGTTGCTTCCACTTCTTCGCCATTGTAAATAGTGCTTTCATGAACACAGGCATTCAGATATCTCTTCAAGATCCTGTTTTGAATTTTTTTTGTACTTCTACCCAGAAGTGAAATTGCTGGGTCATATGGTAATTCTTATTGAGGAGCTGCCATGCTGTTTTCCAAGAAGTTCTACCATTTTATTTTTGCACCAACAGTGTACAAGGATTCCAATTTCTCCATATTCTCACCAACACTGGTTTTTGGGATACCCATCCTGATGGGTATGAAGTGATTTCCCATTGTGATTTTGATTTGCATTTCCCTCATGTCAGTAAGGTTGAGTATCTTTTCATATGCTTGTAGGCCATATTATCTTCAAGTCCTTTGCCCATCTTTAAATCATGTTACTGGGACGCCTGGGTGGCTCAGTTGGTTGGACGACTGCCTTCGGCTCAGGGCGTGATCCTGGAGTCCCGGGATCGAGTCCCGCATCAGGCTCCCAGCTCCATGGGGAGTCTGCTTCGCTCTCTGACCTTCTCCTCGCTCGTGCTCTCTCTCACTGTCTCTCTCTCTCAAATAAATAAATAAAATCTTTTTAAAAATAAATAAATAAATAAATAAAAAATAAATCATGTTACTTTTTTTTTTGTTAAGTTGTAGGAGTTCTTTATATATACTCTGCTTACTAATGCCTTTATCAGGCATGTGATTAATAGTTAATCTTAAGTTCTAAATTTAAATTACTCTGTCCTCTTCCCTCAAACTACAACTTTTTAAGAACACTTGAATCCTGATATTCTTTCTTTATGACTTACATGTTATTACCCGGCATTTTAGTTCAGTTCCACTTTGGTTTTATCCTGCCCTGCCCTTCCTATCCCCAGTTAATTTTTATTTACTGTTTAATTGAACCAGTCCTTGTGTGGGTTAATTTCTTTGCTTTCCTGGAGCACGTGGGTGGCTCATTTGGTTAAGTGTCTGTCTTCAGCCCAGGTCTTGATCTCAGGGTCCTGATCCAGCCTTGTGTCGGACTCCCTGCTCATGGGGAGTCTGCTTCTTCCCCTCTGACTCCCTATACCCCCCCACCACTCACTCTCATGTGCTGTCTCTCTCAAATAAAATCTTTTTTTTTAATTTATTAATTTGACAGACAGAGATATAATTAGGCAGAGAGGCAGGAAGGGAAGCAGGCTCCCTGCTGAGCAGATAACCTCATGCGGGGCTTGATCCCAGGACCCTGGGATCATGACCTCAGCTGAAGGCAGAGGCTTTAACCCACTGAGCCACCCAGACGCCCCTCATAAAATCTTAAAAAAACTCTTTGCTTTCCATTCCTTCTTGCATATCATGCCTGCCTTAAGTGATCAATTTCTATATTCACTCTTTTTTTTAGATTTTTTTTGAGAGGACAGGTCCAAGAGCAGGGGATGGGGCTGAGAGAGAGGGAGAAGCAGACTCCCCGTTCGAGCATGGCACCCAAAGTGGGGCTTGATCCCATGACCTGAGCCAAAATAAAGAGTTCGACATGACACTTAATTGACTGAGCCGCCCAGGTGCCCCAGTTTCTATACTCTGAAGTACATCCATAAATAGCTTTTTCAGTGAAGGTCTATTAATAATAAACACTTAGGTTTTTATTTTCCTTTTTTGTTGTTGTTGTTCTGAAAGGGTTTCTAATTGTATCTTGTTTCATACTTTCCCTCGGTATTTTCTTCTAGGTTACGATTATTTTACTTTTTGTTACTTCTCTTGGTGGTATCCTGCTGTATCCTTACTTACGTGTCTAGGTGCAGATTTAACTTTACTACCCTGCTTGGTTGGGACTTTACTTCCTAAGTGTAAGGCTTCCTGTCTTTCATCAACTCTTGAAAATACTGGTAGTTCTTCAAATATTACATCACCTTCATTCTCTCTAGTCCTTCCTTTTGGGTCACACATTAAAAACTTCCTCATTTTTAGACATCTTTATTTTATTCCCCATCTATTAACCTTTCTTTCCCCATCTATTAACCTTTCTTTCTTGTCTTTCCTTCCTTTCTTCTTCAAGTAGGCTTAATGCCCCAGCATGGAGCCGAATAGGGGGCTTGAACTCATGAAGCTGAGATCAAGACCTGAGCTGAAATCAACAGTCAGGTGCTTAACCGACTGAGCCACCCAGGTGCCACATGAGACTTTCTTTCACAAAATCTTTTTACGTTTGTGCTGCCCTTTGTAATCTTGTATCTCTTCTCAACCACTGTACTCTTTTCATTTGCACTGAATTTGCCATTTTTCTTTCCATTTGTAGTGATTCTTTTTGGTTAATTTAAAAATCTTCTGATCTTAGTTAATGCCATCTCTTTCTAATCTGGTTTGGATTCCTTCTTCTTCTTCTTCTTCTTTTTTTTTTTTAACTGTAAACACTGGAATATGCTTGATTTAGGGTCTCTATCTTATGAACTTTTGTTCTTATTGCTATAAATATCCTTTGTTCAGTCATAGTAAAAGAGCTGTCCTTATGGTTTTTTGTGGGTTTTTTAAAGATTTTTGAGAGAAAGCAGTAGAGAGAGAGAAAGAGCATAAGAGGGGGTACAGAGGGGCGCCTGGGTGGCTCAGTGGGTTGAGCCGCTGCCTTCGGCTCAGGTCATGATCCCAGGGTCCTGGGATCGAGCCCCGCATTGGGCTCTCTGCTCATCGGGAAGCCTGCTTCCTCCTCTCTCTCTCTCTGCCTGCCTCTCTGCCTACTTGTGATCTCTTGCTCTGTCAAATAAATAAAATATTAAAAAAAAAAAAGAGGGGGTACAGAGAGAGAGGGAGAAGCAGGCTCCTCACTGAGCAGGGAGTGTGACGCTGGGCATGATCCCGGGACCCAAAGTCCCTGGATCATGACCTGAGCCAAAGGCAGATGCTTAACTGACTGAGCCACCCAGGTGCCCATCTTTGTAATTTAGAATTGTAAACCCAGGGTTCAGCAGGACTTTATCTGTGGAACTCTTGTGTGACCTGAGTAGAGGGTGTATCTCTCCAGAGTATTTCTGTTTACCTCTGGTAGGTTTCCCAGGGATTTTACCAGGCTCAGACCATTTTAGGTTAGATGGTCAGCAAAGACAAGTTGATACCAGAGCACTCAAGGCAGTCTAAATTTGAACTCAGAACTCAAGTGAAGGCACGACCCAAATTATAAATTCTCTAGGGATATAACCCTTTCTTTCTCTCCCAGAGCCTAGGTCCTATTATCTCCCTAATGTCAGTGAGGTGATTTTCTTTTTCACTAATCTATTTTTTCTTTTTTAAGATTTTATTTATTTGACAGAGATCACAAGTAGGCAGAGAGGCAGGCAGAGAGAGAGGGGGAAGCAAGCTCCCTTGGGGCTCGATCCCTGAGATCATGACCCGAGCTGAAGGCAGAGGCTTCACCCACTGAGCCACCCAGGCGCCCCATTCACTAATCTAGTTGTTCCCTGAAGCTGTCATAGTTCTTGATAATCTTACGATTATTTACTGCTTTATTACCAAGAGGTTTCTACACATTATCTCGGAACAGTAATGGGGAGAGATATGGTAAGGGTCATTGTACCCATTTTACAACTCAGTAAAACTGAAGCTGTTTACTTAGTGATTTGCAGAAACGTAAGGACAGTCCTGGGATTATGTAGGTGGCACACGGTAAAGATGAGAAATAAGGCATCCCTCTGTATTTTTGCCATGTGGCCACACGTAGCATTCTTCATTAGGATTAAACTAGATAATCACCTCAGTATTGGTCATTCCTGCAGGGTTATTAAAATTCATTCAACACATTTGAGCA
The DNA here is from genome assembly GCF_020171115.1 of Neogale vison. Classification (NCBI taxonomy): domain Eukaryota; kingdom Metazoa; phylum Chordata; class Mammalia; order Carnivora; family Mustelidae; genus Neogale; species Neogale vison. Next base: position 16,937,437 of record NC_058092.1, on the reverse strand, counting down.
CCTGCTATGTTTTAGGCGCAAGAATTAAAAGAACGGGGGGCTGAAGTACAGATGTTAGATCTGCGCCTGACATGCTTTCTGCTTTTCCTTCTGTAGACTGATAATGGTCTCCAGCTGCCAAAGAAGGCTGTGGACACCAAGAGAAAGGTAACCATTTCTCGTCCCCGCGAGTGGAACTGGATGCCTCTCGGGGCGCGCAGCAGCTGGCAGCAGGCATGGCTGAACTTACAAGCTACAAGGACACCGCCTCCAGCCGCCACCTGCGGTTTAAGTTACAGAGTCTAAGCCGCCGTCTCGATGAGCTGGAGGAAGCCACGAAAAACCTCCAGAAAGCAGAGGATGAGCTCCTGGACCTCCAGGACAAGGTGATTCAGGCGGAAGGCAGCAACTCCAGCATGCTGGCGGAGATCGAAGTGCTGCGCCAGCGAGTGCTGAGAATCGAGGGCAAAGATGAGGAAATCAAGAGAGCGGAGGACCTGTGTCGGCTGATGAAGGAGAAGCTGGAAGAGGAGGAAAACCTCACCCGGGAGCTGAAGTCTGAGATCGAGCGGCTCCAGAAGCGAATGGCCGAGCTGGAGAAGCTGGAGGAGGCCTTCGGCAGGAGCCAGAGCGACCGCACCCAGCTCTGGCTGAGTCTGAATGAGGAGCGGAACCTGACCAAGAAGATCTCCTCCGAGCTGGAAATGCTCAGGGTCAAAGTGAAAGAACTGGAATGTTCCGAGGACCGCCTGGATAAAACGGAGCAGAGCTTAGTGTCAGAGTTAGAAAAGCTGAAGTCGTTGACTCTGAGCTTTGTGAGTGAGAGAAAATACTTGAATGAAAAGGAGAAAGAAAACGAGAAGCTCATCCGAGAGCTCACCCAGAAACTGGAGCAGAACAAAAAACTGCACCGAGATTACACCAGGAACGCTTCTAATCTTCTGGAAAGGAACGACCTGCGGATTGAGGACGGGATCTGCTCCACGCCGCCGTGCAAAGAATCGAGGAGGAAGGGCGCTCTGGACTATCTGAAGCAGGTCGAGAACGAAGCCAGAAACAGATCCGAAAACGAGAAGAACCGAAATCAGGAAGACAACAAAGTGAAAGACCTTAACCAAGAGATTGAGAAACTTAAGACACAGATCAAACATTTTGAATTTTTGGAAGAAGAGCTTAAGAAAATGAGGGCCAAAAACAATGACCTTCAGGATAATTACCTAAGTGAGCAAAATAAGAACAAACTCTTGGCCAGCCAGCTGGAGGAGATAAAGCTACAGATCAAGAAACAGAAAGAGTTAGAGAACGGGGAGGTGGAAGGGGACGAGGCTTTCCTGCCCGGCAAAGGCAGGCACGAGAGGACGAAGTTGAGAGGCCACGGGACCGAGGCGTCCAAGCACACGGCCCGGGAACTGTCCCCTCAGCACAAGCGGGAGAGGCATCGCAACAGGGAGTTTGCGCTCAACAGTGACTATTCTCCGGGCAACAGGCAGGCCTCCTCTCCTAGTTTCACCAACAGGAGGGCCGCCAAAGCTTCCAACGCCGGGGCGGCTGCGGACAGTGGGGCTCAGGAGACGAGGAGGGCGGAGGAGCGATGCGGGTCGGGCTCTTCTCAGAGCGAAGGCAGGAAGGCCAGGGAGCAGCCGTCGGTGCTGAGCCGCTACCCGCCCGCGGCGCAGGAGCACAGCAAGGTTTGGAAGGGCGCTCCCAAGCCAGGAGCGGAGAGTGGGTTGAAGGGAAAAGTGGAGAAGACAACACGAACGTTTAGTGACAATACCACCCAGGGGGCTGTGCCCAGTGACGTCCCGGGTAGAGGTGACAAGGCTTCTGACAGCTCCGCGGAGGCCCCCTTTGGCAAGAGGGGGCAGGTACCCGGCAACGGAAGTCCGTTAAATCAGGCTGCAGACTGCGGCAGTCCTAAGGGGATCGGATCCCTGGCCTCGTCTCGGAGATCTTCCTCGGAAGGACTCTGCAAGGGCAAAAAGGCTGCCAGCGGCCCAGAGGCGGATAGCAGTGCCCCAAATTCTAAGCCTCCACTCTTATCAAAATATCCCTATAGCTCCAGAAGCCAAGAGAACATCCTTCAGGGCTTCTCAACCCCAAACAAAGAAGGCATCGATCAACCCGTAGCCGTCGTGATGGAAGACAGCAGTCCGCACGAGGCCCTGAGGTGCCGCGTCATCAGGTCCGGCGGCAGAGAGAACGCAGACTCCGATGACGACGGGGATGCGGCGTCTCTGGTTACTGCCAAGTTGGTGAACACAACCATCACGCCGGAGCCGGAGCCCAGGCACCAGCCCAGCTCGAGGGAAAAAGCCAAATCGCGAGGAGGCCTTAGAACCGCCCTGTTTGAGAATGATAAAGATGTCGGGACAGAAAGTGAGTCCGTGAAGCCCGTCAGAGCCTCTGCCAATGCTGTCGAGTTCCCAGATGCCAACGGTGCTGGGGTCAAAAGCCAACGGCCCTTCAGCCCCAGAGAGGCCTTGCGGTCCAGAGCCATCATCAAACCCGTCATCATTGATAAGGATGTGAAAAAAATTATGGGAGGATCTGGAACCGAGGCCGCCACGGAGAAGCAGAAATGCACCTCGAAACCAGGCCCCAACAAGGTGACGAGCAGCATAACCATTTACCCCGCGGACAGCAGCAGCCCGCGCTGCAGCCCCGGCGAGGCGGCGCGGGAGAGGCACACGTCCACCAGCAACATCCAGGTTGGGCCGGCGGAGCTCACGGCGCTCGGCAGCGCCGGCTCCCCCTTCCAGCTCTCCGTTCACAAACATGACCTCGCCCTGCAGCTCACCGAAGCAGAAAGGACGGCAGATGGGCCCCCGAAGAACAGGCCAGAAACCGTGGTGTCTCGGAGCAGCATTATAATCAAGCCCTCGGAGCCCTCGGAGAGAAACAGCCACGCAGCCCCAGCGGAGACAATCCGGTGGAAAAACCACAGCGCCCCTGCGGAAGGGGGCTCCGCGGACGCCAGGCACGTCACGGTGCGCAACGCCTGGAAGAGCCGGCGGGACTTGAACTCCTCGGAGGACCCCCCAGCCCGAGGAGGGAGAGGCGCCGAAGCCGCCGATGCCTACACCCAGAGGGCCGCCACGGACTGCTCGGACCTCGGGCAGCCCAGGTCGCACGTCTGTGAGCAGGGCACTCCGAGGGCAGGAAGTTCAGGGGACGCCCCCGAGCTCGCCTCCAGAAGGACCCAGAGCAGCCTCACCGTGGCCGAGGTGCTCAGTCGTCGCAATCGGGTGGGAGATGCGGCCGCCGGGGCAGCCTGGAACCACGCGGCAGGCGCGGTGAGCCCCCCGCTTTCCCTCTCCCTCCTCCCCTCCTTGCGCTTTCCTTTTCTCTGGCCAGCGTGACTCAGGATTATGGGGCTGGGAAATACCGGGGAGAGCTGGGCTGCTCGGAGAACCGGAGAACTGCTCAGAATCGGGTGGGTTTGGCCTTGAGAAGGAGCAAGTACGTCGCAGAAGGTATTTGGGCAGGGAGCAGCTTGAGTTTCCCAAACCCTTTTTCCAGTCTGTCTCTTCTGTACTGAAGGCCACACAAAAGGAAGAGATCTGGCCTCCTTCCCCTGGGTTTGCCAGAGTAGCCAAAGGAACTCCCCTTAAAGCCCCACAGAGCAGCATCTAGAAGCCCAGGAAGCCGCGGCCGGAGAGGAGAGCTGGGGAGAGGGTCTCCCCAGCGGAGCTCACCAGCTGCTGGCACGCGGGGCACGAGGGGCACCAGCGCGAGGGCTTTTCCTGGGCCCCGCTGACACGCCTGGGCCCACGGGTCACTCTCTTTTGCCCCAGACACGCGTCTAAGTCATCGTGTCCTTCGTCTTGAGGGCAGCGCTGACCCAGTAGGCTTGTTCCAGGAGCGAGAAATCACAACCGCCGCCTCATGTGAGGGTCGGAGCGTCAGGGCAGTGAAGGGGCGGCCTCTACGAGTGTCTTGATCCGGAGCCTGCGAGGTTGCAGGACGTTTTGGACGCAGATGTGGTTTCCTTTTTAGAGGGCACGTGATGGTGCGTGAAGCGAAATGCCCTGCAAGCCCTCACAGGGCACTGAGCGTCTGACCGCGCACCTCCCCTCCGTCTCAGTCTCTCCAGGAGCCCCGCGGGCAGGCATTAGCCCCATTTTTTAGATCTAGAAATGGAGGGTCAGAGACCCAAAGTGCCTTACCTAAGGCCGCCTGAGTGAATTACTGGAAGAGCTAAGATGTGGATCGAAGATTCTGGTTTCTGAATCACGCACTTTCTACCCTGCCAGCTTGAAACTTGCTCACTCATACTTGAGTTCTTCGATCTGCATTTGCTCGAAGGACCAATGAGAACACTGAAAAGGCAGAGTTTTGGTACAAGAGGAGTGAAGGGGAGGGGTGTGTTTAGGTCCCTCAAGCTTTGGATATCCGAGAGCAGATGAGGGATATGTACAGGACCTGAGAGGGAAGGGCCCTGGCTTTTTGGTAGTTTATAGGTGGGAAGTAGGAGGAGCCTGACCTGGCCTCCTTTTCAGGGTACTTCCTTGCTCCCCAAGCAGGGAAATGGCTCACCCCAGAAGCACGCAGCCTGCCCATGCGGAACGCAAGGAGTGCCGGGCCCCTGCTTATGGGGCTGGCCCCATGCCCCCATCCCAGGCCCTGTCCTACCCCACAAGCCCCAGCAGCCTGGGGGTGTGGTTTCTCCTTGTTTCCAAGGAATGTTTAAATTGGCCCGTCCTGTGGTCTGTCTACACTCTGCTGGGCTGGAGAGGACCCCTGGGGTAGGGAATGAGTGGGTCTGGTCCCTTGCTGTTGCCCTCCACAGCTCACTTCTGTCGTTTTTGGCACAGGAGGACGGGGACGACTGCTCACCCGGTGTCCACAGGCGACCGCACAACCCCCTGGAGCGGTGTGAGCTGCCTGCGAAGCCGGGGCCCTCCGAGTCGGGGCGCGCCCGGGCCGAGGAGCGGTTACGGCCAGCCCGGCCCTGCGCCGAGGACAACTGAGCCGGCTGGGCGAGGTCTGCTGTCTCCTCTGCTCCCGCTTCTCCACTCTCCTGCCTTCCTGCCCTACGGAGGATGCAAGGCCCGTGAACCCGGCTGGACGCCGGGCCTTGGCTGGGAGACGACGGCAGACCAGGCTGTGGCTCAGGTCGTTTTGCCAACTGGCCGGGGGGCTCCGAAACTACAAGCTGGACATAAGTCACGCAGGCCCAGCCTTCCCCGATGCATGAGTCCTCTCTCCTCGTCCCTGTCCCCAGGTCGCACAGGCCCCGCTGGCCCCCGGATGGCGAAAGCTACAGAAAGCCCTCGTACCCTCACCCCACAACAGCAGCCGAAGGCCCTTCTCTGCTCCTCGGTGGGGCAGAGGGCAGCCCTCCCGCGCGGCTAGTTTCTTAGTCTCCTCACCGCACCCCGTTCACTCCTTGTCAGCTCTAGGGGGCCGAGTACCCGCTGAGACTCAGCAGCCGTGGGCGCCACCGGGGCGGGGGGCACCCGCTCCTCTCAGAGCCCTTTGGCGTTCCTCGGACTTGGACAGCGGAAGAGGTCTGTGCTGCCTCTAAGGGACTGTGGGGGCAACCTTCAGGCTGCCGCTTCTCGGACTTGGCCCCCTGGGGCGGAACACACGGGTACCCACCTATCGGAATGATGTCCTCCCTCCCCCTCCCCTGGCTCTCTGCTCTCCTTCCAAAGGCACCTGGAAGCGCACAGGCCTCACGCATCTCCTTTCCTGGCACCGATAATGCTGCTGGCACTGCCCGCCCCTCTCCCTCAGCTGGAGACTAAAGGCCAACTCCGTCATTTCCACCCTTTGGAATATTCCGGAACTAAACTGGGCCTGACCCAGCGGACTCTGCCTTCTAGAAGTGCCCAGCAAGGGGGAAAGTGGGCAGGGAGAAGCGTCTCCCGTCACTCCACAAAGCAATATTTCCATGAGAGGCATGGACTCGTTCCTCTTCGCGTGCCGGGGAGGAGGTGTTGCACTTTACCAGGCTGCGGCTTTCCTGCAGAAGCGGGCCCTTGGCTTCTGCGAACGGTCATTAGGACTTCACTGGAGGACAGCTCATACTAAATGCCTATCGAGGGCCCCAGGTTTGTACAGTGCAAAATGCGGCAAAGCTTTCAGGAAGCCACACAAATAAACAGTTGATTAGTTTTCTTATTTCCAGTCACGGGGGGTGGGGGGGCATGACAGTTACAAAGAACCATATATTCTTGGCACGGCTTTTTGTGTAACACTCAGTTCGAAGAAGGGGTCCCTTTCCGAAGGCTGCTTGTAATGACGCAGACACTGTTCCTTCCTAGGGAAAGAGCATAGCTAGGAGTCAGGAAAGCTTGAGTTTTCTTCATGGCTTTGTACTGTGTTGCTGTGTGACTTTGGACAAGTCACTGTCTGTCCTCTTGGGGCCTCAGTTTCCTTATCTGTAAAACGAATTCTTTGAAATGGTCTCTAAGGGTCCTAAGTGTGACATTCTGAGATTATTCTGTTTACACTGTCCTGTGGGGGCTCACTCTGCTTCTGGAAGGTAGCATCCAGATGGGTTCAGGGAAGGGGTCTTCTCTCCTGCCATGTTTTCGAGGGCCTTGTTCTTTCCGCGTTTTAACATCATGCGGATGGACTCCGCGAAGCTCGGCCGGCCTCGTTCTTCTGGTCTGTGACAGGAGGGACTGGCTCCGATGGCTTCTGTGCCCACGTGGCTCACAGCGCTCCCTGGCTTTCGGGACCCCCATCGGCCCTCTCGTGTTGCTGGCTTTGCGAGCCTCTTCCCGGCCTGCACTCGGTGGGAACCAGCGCTCATCACGCCCGCGTCTGCCATCAGACCTGGCGACCCTGGCGACGGCGCGGGGCACACCTCGCTTCCTTTCGGGGACAGGAAAGTTGCGCACCGACTTCCATTTTCTGGAGCGTTGCCAGTCGAAGGGCATTGCCGTGTAGCTTCTCTCTCGTCCACTGTGCTGCCTCACACGCTTAGTTCAAGATGCTCTTTTCAGAACCTCTTCCTGCTGCTGCTCCGGGTCACTGGCTAGAAACTAGCTTACCCGAGGCTGCAGCCGCTCACCTGCAGCCCCCCTGCCGTTCCTCTTCACTGGCTGGCAACCTGGAGAGTCCGAAGGAAACGGGCCTCTCGGTGGTCTGCTGAGGTTACAGGAAACGAATTCTGCGGCTCTTCTCTGCTGGTGGAAACAAACGGGTGCCAAGCCATGCCTACAGAGGTGTCGCCAATAATTCTCGTCTTCGGGCGTTGGAGCCCTGGATTCTGGTGCTGTAGCTCCTGGTGCCAAAGTCTGGATCTTTCCACATTGCAGCAGCATCAACACCTGCCACTCCCCAGAATGCTCTGTGGAAGGGGGGGACAGCTGTGGTGCCCTCTTGCTGAGGGCTGCTGTCTTAAAAATCTGAGTGCAATAGGGTTTGATTGTAACGATTATTTCAGGATAAATACTGTGTTTCCTTACTCTGCATACTTTCTAGAACCGTTATAAAATAGATTTTATTTTTAAGTGTCCTCAGCATTGCAGACGATACCATGTATAATAGCAAACGAAGGCTGGAGGCTCGGTTCCTCTGGGTTTCAAGTGGCTGGCAAGGCCGGCTCTCAAATTCCAAAGTTCGAAGGCCCCTTTCTGAAAAGCCACCTGTGTGGGACCATCTGGAGCTCACAGTCAGGGGTCCTGGAGGAAACTTTCACCAAATAGGGGAGACCTAGTAATTAAATAGCTGTCCGATCAGCCAAACAGCCCTGCTGTCCCAACCGACAGACCCACTTTCAGTGCCTCTAACTCCAGCTCTTACTGGCCGGCCGCTAGCTGCGGGAGGGCTCCCGGGCGCCGGTGCCCAGAGCTGCGCGGCTGGAGAACGCATGCGAGGCGGCTGAAGGCCAGAGGCCACGCTCTCACATCGGGCACTCAAACCACCCGAGGAAGCTGTAGGGGTGGCAGGCGAGGAAGCCGTGGCTGTTTCTGCTTTAGCCTGACAGTGAGCCAGCGCGGGCGGGAGGGGATCTGCAGCGGGGCCCGCCGCTCCGGCCTCGGTCCCCGGCGAGTCCGCACAGAAATCCTCCCCCTCCTCCGTTATCTAGGACCCGGGACCCTGGGGCAGATTTAGTGTGGTGGGTCAGTGGCAAGCGCTACCCCTGCCCAGTAAGGAACGGGGACCCAGAGCCTCTGTGGATGTGGGGTTTGTTGTTACTCTGACAGGACTGCTTGGGAAGAGCTGCTTTTAGGGATTATCTTTGGACAACCCCCGGGGGGACCCAGGGTTCTCCTCGAAGCCTCACAGCCAAGACCATAGGAAAGGGGCCCTATTTTCCTGCTGCTTCACAGCTCAGAACATGTACTGAAAGGAATGTATTTTTAAGAGAATAAAGTCTATTTTTTTGTATTTTAAAGACTGGGAGGGCTGGGAGAGCGGCCCTCACAAAACTGTCGATGCGTCAGAGACCCCTCTGCTGGGGGGCGCCGGCTCGCAGTCCCCGAGTCCCTCTGCTCGTTCCGGCAGGCGCTCTGGCCTCAGCCCTGCCCCTTGGAGTCTAGGTGCGGCAGCTTCTACGTTCCTGCTCCAAGCCTGGGACCAAGGAGGCCGGACCCTGTTGCTGGAAACCAGGGCGACGCCATGAGCGGGGACTCGGGGCGCCTTGGGTGCATGTGTATAGTGGAGGCTGCCTGTGTGCACGGATCCTCGGGCTCGAATGCTGGCTGCTGGCTCTGCTGTTGGCTCTGCGGCACAATATGTAACCAATAAAGCTCCCTAGTTTCCATGTGCTCGTGTGTGAGTCCCTGGTGCCATTTCTGTCGTCACCTGAGTGCAGCTGTTGTCTGGGCATCGGCACAGCTGGCGCAACTCACTGTAGTTGACAAACCAACTCATCAGTGACGCTGCGAGGACAGGTGACATGCTGGGGCTTGGAAGAGGACACGCCTGACACCCAGCAAACGGCTGCTGGGATTCTTCGTTTTAGGCTTGTCTGTCCTCACGTGGAACGGTCCTCTGTCTCAAGGTGCCTATGCCATTTATTTAAAAAACAAATGTTTTAAAGCACCTAATGCTGGACCACCCACCTGCGGTAACAGTATGAGGGGCAGAGCTGTGCCTGGTTTTATTTTAAACACAGATTGTAGGTCAAAGTCTATACACTTTCCACCACTCGCCCCGGTCCTGGTGTACAGATTCCCCCGCCGCTATTACTCGAAGACTAGGGGAAGCCCCTTTTATCTCCATTTTTATCCTATCGTTAGCCCACCTGTGTAACAACCCTCAAATCTAAGAATAAACCTCATTTAGGCTAATTATAAGGAAGAACTGACAACACAAGTAAAAGCAAACAGATAATGTGCGTGTGTTTGTAGTAAAAGTGTTAGGAGCCCTTGAGAAGGAACAGTTACTGTTCCCTTGTAAACATGTTTTTACCTTGTATGGCAAAAGGGAATTCGCAGACATGAGTAAGGATTTTGAATGGGGAGAGGATTTGGGTGGGCCTTAAATGAAATCACAAGTGTCCTTGTATGAGACAGGACTGGAGAACAAGCGAAGCAGGAACTGGAGTGATGTGCTCTGAAGAGCGAGGAAGGGGCCGCAAAGAAGCTAAAAAGGCAAGGCAATGGCATCTTCCCTCAGCGCCTGCTGTGGTCCTCCACTAAGAGCAGCGACAGGAGACGGACAGTGATAGCTAAGTCACCTAAACCCTTGACCTCCTTGCGGAACACCTCCTAAAACTTCTGTGCCGGTGTGCTGGACCCAAGAGTGGAAAGTTAGCACAGACCCATGGAGGGAACCGGGGGAGTAAAGCCAGAATGGTCTCTCAGAGATCCACCCAAACTCTGTGCCTTGTTTTATTTTAAATTTAGAAATTTAAAATATTTAAAAATTCAGAGTCTCCTCTGATTTCTTAGGCTTGACCTGTAGCTTCACACTCTTGGCGTAGTGACCCCACAGTCCCAATGGGGAACGCTCTCGTTCCAAGGATCACGAAGCCTTTGCTTCTGCGGGGCTCCCCTCAACCCTACCTTCAGACCTGGCCAAACCATCTGTTGCCTTTGTATAAACATCCTCCTTATTTAAACGAGAAAACTGGCAATTCTAAAGGCACAGCACCCGTTATGTAAATCTAAAGGGGAAACAACGAGAAAGAATTTTATATGAAGCTTTATTTTTAAAATATAAAAAACCACCACACACCAAGAGACTACGACATCCTCTCACAACGCCTGCTTACCTCAGTCTTGAGGAAGAACACGGACTTCCACGCTAACGGACAACTGCCCCTCTAGCCCTAAGTCACTCAAAGGAGGCCACCACCTTGGCCACCTGGCATCATGAATTCCTTAGTGGGATCCAGTATTGCTCCAAGAGCTCTGCTCACACGGCAGAAGACTCACAGTGTCTGCTTCCCTCAGAACCCGTCAATCAGTCTCACATGCTTGGGGACTGCTGTGCGGGGACGCCTGGTGTGGCCTGGCGAGGCAGCGTGTACATGGCCCCCAGGAACTGGTCTGCAATCCTTCCTGCTTCTCGCAGCCCACTCAGCAGAGCGCCGTGGACGGTGGCTGGATAATTCCGGATCGTATGCTCTCCAGCGAAGAACAGTCGTGGAATCGGCTATTGCAGGTAAACAAATGGAGAGAAGGATCAGCCAGTCGCAAACAGGAACTTTTCTTTTTGTTGTGTTTGAACTGCCAGATTCCTATCGGCCTTCGAAGGCTGCCCCCAGTCACAGACCATCGTTCTACCAAAAAGGATCTCCCTCATCAGCAAGTATTCTAGAAATGACCAAAGTAGAAATGCAACAATAAACCTCAGCCAAGCCAGCCTTAGTCCTAGGGTAAAGCAGGACTGGACCTGTTCTTATCACTGGATGCTGGGGGACACCCAGTTCTAGAGCTTCCTTTGCCCCCTACAGTACCTCCTGGGGCACAGGGGTTCCTGATTACTCTGCCACTGAAGCCAGCCAGCGTCTAACTCAGGACACCCCTGCTTCTCAGCTCCGGAGCGGGCTCACAGGGTCCTGAGCTCTGGAGCTGGGTCTGGCACTAAACAAGGACCCCTTAGGGGCATGTCCTGGAGACTGACATGTTCCTAGTGTTGGACACCCTGCAATAATCCTGTGAGCCATTACAGAACGGGGTGCAACTAAAAAAAAAAAATTTTTTCTTTTAAGGGGAAAAAGTTTGAATAAGGAAAAAGTAATTGGCTTATCCTATGGATTTTTCCATTCTGAATATGGACTGTCCAGATTTACAGAGCCGGAATGTGAGGAATCAGACACAAGTAATATTGGTCCTCCCTTTGACGCTGCTCATGGTTATTTGAAAGGGCCCAAGGAGAGAACAACTAAAATCTAACCACCAGCACCAGAACCTCCCCTACCCCATAAGGAAATAAGGAAATCCTTATTTGGGCTTATTCCCAAATAAGCCCAGGTAGTTTGCCAGTTTCTTACCTGTGGAGCACCTGGAATTGAGGGGCCAGGAGTGATTGGCTGAGCCATTAAGTCATAGTCATTTCCAGAAGATCCTGCAGCGACATATGAATAGGAGCCCCGGGCCCAGGGATCAGCACGCCAGCGAGATACCACAGTTTCCTTGGGCTGAAGAAAAAAGCACGAACAGAAGTTACTACAGGGCAGAGGACAAGCCAGTCCTCTCTGAAAGGTGGGAAAGCTGTGGTGGGGGGAATACAACAGAGCAGCAAAGGCGAAGAGGCAGGAGACAGGAGTTAGCCAAGGGATTGATGCTTCCACTTTCAAACACACAAATGGCTTCCAACTAAGCATCCACGTTCCCCTGCCTAGGAAATCTATACATCTACCCAGGACTTGACCTTTATTTTCTCATGAATTCCCAAGAAGCATTAATGTGCCTTCTTTCAAAGGAATCATAAGGATCTAGTGCTTCTTTCAGTGGGCCTAAAGAACAGAACAAAGTACCAAGCTACTCTTCCATGAGGGAGTCTGACCCTTTCGACTCAAAGGCGGGAGTGGCAGGACTCCACACGCAGGGATGACGGATGGGGCCGGCAGGGATATGCAGCAAACCCTTCTCAGTCCCCTAGGCCAGGTACTGGGCGGGGGGCTTTCCTGAATCCCACATTGACACACAGACTCCAAACACTCGCATTCCTGGAAACTCAGCACACCTCTCAATTCTGGCTGAAACTGTGCTGTGTCAGACCCCACTCTAGTGTCAACCTTGATCCCCATTGGCCCTTCCCACTTAACTTACCTGCGGCACAGCACTGCTGCCAAAAATTCCTTTGAGGATGGCCAGGCACCGGCCGACAATCACATCATCGCTTATGTTTTCCATGATGCCGGCAGCTTCTCCTGCCACTAGTGCCAGTAGTATTGGAGCTAGAGAAACAGAAAGAACAATTCCAGGGTTTTCCTACACACTTTTCTCAAGAACTTCTTTATCAGGCCCTACATTATTCTGGGCACCCGGAAATAGGAGGACCCACAGACAGACACGCAACACTCCTGCAAGAGACAACTTAGGTTTCCAAAATTGCAACTCAAAATCTATCCCTTAGAAGGCAGCTGGCAAAACTCTAGTCAGTAGAGTGTGACTCGTGTACTGAACCGCTTATAATTTTGCAGAATACAGAAATCTTGAAGACCTAACTTCAGACCCTGCTTAAAAAAAAAAAAAAAACACCCAAAAGGTAATACTGTATTTTAGGCATAGAGTCCTTAGCCCTGACCACTCTTAGTTTGCTCCATGACTAAAGAGCATTTTTAAAGATTTTATTTATTTATTTGACAGATCACAAGTAAGCAGAGAGACAGGCAGAGAGAGAGGGGGAAGCAGGCTCCCCACTGAGCAGAGAGCCTGATGTGGGGCTTGATCCTAGGACCCTGAGATCATGACCTGAGCTAAAGGCAGTGGCTTAACCCACTGAGCCACCCAGGTGCCCCGAGCTACATCCTTTTAACTACTCCAAACCCCTCTAAGCTCATCACCACCTTCGCCCACTCATTCGGAGACTATTTAGGCAACAGACTTGGTAACAGGCACAGTACGAGATGCTGGGACACAAAAGCTAGGAACTAGACTGAACAACCCCATGGATCAACAGAGATGTATCACATAGCTGTAGTTATGAACTGATAAAAGCAAATGAAGAAAAACAAAAGAGAAAAAAATACAGGGACTTAATTTAGTTTGAGGCAGCAGAAGTATGTGTGTCCTGGAAGGCCTCTCTGAAAGCACGGCAGGTCAAGGCCAGAAAGGCTGGGCAGGGTATGCCACGCTGGGGGGAAAGAGAAGAAGAAAAAAATCTCCGTGGGCCCAGACCACACAGTACATGCAGACGCCCTGAGGTAGAAGACAGGAGATCCACTTGTATACACACACACAAACGTTTTAAGCACCCACAGAGAAGAGCAATCCAGTTGTAGAAGAAATTAAAATAGGAGGCAGGGGTTTGACACATAGGTTCTAAAGGAAGTAGTCAAAAGATTCAGGGGCCAGTCAGATACAAAAGTCTGAGAATTAGGAATAAAGTTTCCCCTATGGAAGCTTCCCTGGTTCTGCACCTCCTGGCTGGGTTGATTCTTCTTTTTACGTTCCTTATGCAGTGCCCTGGGCTTTCACTCTGGTCCTCTACTAACAGCCCCGTTCCGAGAAGGCTCACCTCCTTAGTGTACTTCCCACTAGGATGTGAGCTCTTTGATGAGGGGTACTTTTTTTTTCTTCCATATCCCCAGCACCTAGCAGGAATTTCTGGGATTGCTGGTTGAATCAGTGAAAAAAAAGCAATACAATATGTATTTGAGAAAACCCAGAATATTTCTAATTCTCTATTCCTATAAGAATATGAAAAACATTAACACCAGGACGCAGTTACCTTTATAGAGGTTCCAGAAGAGGAAGAGCTCACCCCTGCTGGCCGTGGTGCTGCCAACGTGCCCGAACAAATTGACGCTTGGGTCCCAGAACACGCGGTCAAAACACAGTACCACCTGTTGTAAAAGAGGGGCCCGTGAGCTGCGGCAGGGCTCTTGACAGGGCTCAGGGAGCAGGGCTGGAAGCAGAGCTGTGCCTCGACAGGAACTACTGCTGCTCAGACCTTATCAGTTTCCTCTCATCTACTCTCCGCATAAGCCCAGAAATCCCTGTCACGAATGTATTATTGAAGACAACATTTAGAGCTGTTTTTGTGGGCTGAGGTCTGCAAAATGATCCCAGAAGAGTCAGTCCTCATCTATCTCTGTGTGTGTGTATTTATTAAAAAAAAAAATCAGGCACCGAAATGAACGGAAATGAGCGAATGGACAGGCCTCTCCCCCTCACCTCTCAGAGCCGAGAGCACAGCACAATGTGCAGAAACGCAAACCCCGATGATCCTCTCCGACCGCGCCACGGGCACGTGGAGAGATGCCCAGGGCCAGTACCTTGTTCAGGTTGCCGAATCCCATCCTCTGGACGGCGGATGTCTTCCACTCGGGAAGGGGCGGCACGAACTGGACGGCGGGGGGCTGCTGCTTCAGCACCCCCAGGGGCAGCGTGCACAGAACGGCGTCGCACTTGTAGATGAACGTCTGGCTCGTGGAGCGGGTGTTCACAGCTATCACTTCACACCCTAGAGACGGTGGAGGGAAAAGACTTCACTGGCGATAAGGATGGTACAGAACATTCTATGCGTGGGAGCATCTACATATGATCCCATGAATATCCTGTTCTCTTCACTTTTTAATACGAGAAAACCAAGGTGGCGGCGAAGTGACTAGACGGGCCCCGCGGGTACGCACCGCCAGGACTCAAGCGCTAACAGTCAGCTCCGGAGCCCCGGCTCCCCGCCCCCGCACTTGTCTGCACTTCCTCATACACTGGTCGTCTTCCAGGCTAACAGCCTTATTAGTTACCAAGGGTTAAGTAAATTGCGACCAAAGTGAAGAATAAAGGTCTGTAACAGCAGAAGCAGTGCCGCCCCACGGTGGTTAGGTGCTTGCTAAGGACCGAGAGGGATGACCCCAGAAGACCGCGGTGCCGACCGACGGACGCCACTGGCGCGCAGGGCGTGCCCTACCAGAGATAGCACTGGGAGGCCTCGCTTGCCAGAGTCTGCAGAAAGCTCAGAGTGGACCACAGCTAAGGCACTGAAAAGAGTGCCTTTTCCTCATTTGTGTTTTCTTTTTCAGTAAGTACCCATTTATTTCAGAAGATTTCAGAAAATACATAAACAGCTCAAAACTGGTAGAAAAGCTCAGTTCATGTCCCCTTTCCCACTGCTCTTCACCTGCCTGCAAAAGGCTATTCAAAGGCTACAGACCTCAACATCAGCTAGAAGCTTCAAATGAGGGGAATCAAATGGAAAATGGTCTCGGGGGCTGTAAAAGTAAGAGCATCTGCGGTCGTCTCTGCAATTCTAGAAGAGCGGCCATGAAGGGCAAGCAAGGTTGATGGCCACAATGCCACTTGTCACGAGGGCCCTGGGGGCAGGGGAGTGCGGTGATTCGCTTTCATCAAGATTCTCGACTACTGATTCCAGAGGTGGGTGGACAGCAGGTTCTCTGTGCTCCGCATTAAATGTGCCCTGACACCAGCAACAGTGAGCACTGAGCCTTCGGCCTGTGGGAATCGGGGTAACGCCACCTCTAAGTGTGATGCTCCCCGTATCAGAAACCAACCCGAGCGGTTAGCCCCTCTGCACGGGAAAGGCTAGAACAGATCCAAAGAGGAAGACCCAGACGGTAAAATACAAGGAGTGGGTCCCATTGTGCCCAGAGGCCCAAATCCCAGTCTTTAAGAATACACTTTGTGGGGCGCCTGGGTGGCTCAGTCAGTTAAGCATCTGCCTTTGGTTCGGGTTGTGATCCCGGGGTCTGGAATCGAGCCCATATGGGGGTCCCTGCTCAGCAGAGAGTCTGCTTCTCCCTCTTCCCAACACCCCTGCCTTGTGCTTGCTATCTCTCACAAATAAATGAATCTTAAAAAAAAAAAAAAAAAAAAAAAAATCCAAACTCACCGGCAGTTGTTATATCAAAGTAATTCACACACAAATTGGAAACTTGCCTCAATTTTTTGATTTACATAACGATGGATCAGACTGCCCACAGGCTCTACAGGTCAATCCTTTTGTCATTACAAATTTTCAAAATTACAAGTCATAGTTTATATGATACAACATTTTATCAGGAAATGTACCTAATGTTTTTTTCTGTAAGTCAAACTCAACAAAAGATTGATACCATGTTTCAGAGTAAGAGACTTATCACCCCAGTGAAGCAGGGACATACCCGAAGCCGTGTAGCGAACCTGCCGCACCGCTGTGTTCAGTTTAATGTCTAGGCCTTCCGCTAAAGCCACAGGGACACACGAGTAGCCATTCCTCACTGTCAGGTGGCTGCCAGTAAACTCAAAGTCATCATCCTAAAGAGGACAGAAAAGTCCATCCATATTTCCTTAATTTATGCCATACATCCTGAATTCTGTAAGATTCACACTGAAAAACAACTGTTTGTGGAAAACAGTCAATATTCTAAGGCAGAAATCAAAGAACCACCATTCAGTATTCGGTGACAGCTATCCCAGGAAACTAGAGGGAGAAGACAAAATGCTTACATGTCCCTAATGGCCATCTCTTCCCTAGATTGAGTTTTCTCCTCACAGTCTCTCACCCAACCCCTCAGGCGGATTACCTGGGGGGGGGAGGGGGATCTCTCGGAGAAAGAGGATTCAATAAATTCAGATGTTTGGCTTTTGAATGCACTACAGATTTGGTAGAATATCAGATTCACCACCCCAATTACGTTTTCTTTTACCTGAGAGCAAAATCAGTTTTTATTTCTTAAACTTACAGATTTGAAGGATGAGGAAGGCTTCCAAAACTAAAAAGTTACTCAAACTAGATAAAAACAATCTGGGATTATAAAGACTGGCCCAAGAGGCTCCCTATAGTAAAGAAGTCAGCATTTGGCCTGGAAGGAGTCCCAAAATGATCTTACTACTTTGAATTTACTGAAAAATTTTCTCTGTAGAGAAATTTCTCTGTAGAGAAAATTTTGAAGGCTAGTCAGTATTTTCTAATCTCATGAAATTTCTGGAAGAAAACAAGCATGATTCTTTTGAATTAGATAAAAATATTGGGTTGGCAGAACTCTCACTACTTAGTGACTGATTCATCTGCTCCCCATACTGATCAGTTCAAATCATCGACACCCAGACTTTAATAAGATGACGAATGGATATATATATTGAAACTTCAAATGATAAAATCAGTGATGAGGGTCTAATTTAGTAATACATGGAAAAACAATAGCAACAACTGTAATTGTCTATTCTGTAACTGGAATTCTGTAAGATTTTTACCACTAATAGGCCCAATCCTCACTCTAAGTCAAACACTAAAGAATATGGAAGTATAACCTAAAGATTAAGAATTCGAACTAATTTTATGAGCAAATGTACAATGGAAATGAAAATACGTGAGTAAAAGTCCAATATTTACTTCTGTAGTCTTAGGTCTGGTCAAAGTCTCAGATTTAGAGATTGAGCCATTTAATTTCTAAGAAGCTCTGTGACTTCTCACCAGGTCAAGAGTAACTCACACTTGCAATACTTAACAGTAATTTGACGAAAGACTAGTGTAAAACCTGTACACTGAAAACTGTAAAACATGGCTGAAAAATATAAAAAAAAAAAACTAAATAAATGGAGATATACCAATACCAATCAAAATCTCAGAAGGCATTTTTTAATAGAAACTGATAAGCTGATTCTAAAATTTTTATGGAAAGACAGAAGACCTAAAGTAGACAAAAGGATTAAAAAAAAAAAAAAAAGCTGAAGAACTTACATTACCTAATTTCAAGACATACCATAAAGGAACAGTAATTAAGACCATATGATAGTGGCATGTGGACAAATGAGTGAATAGAAGGAATAACCATGAACAGCATCATACATGGTCAAGCGATTTTCAAAAAAGGTGCCAAGACAAATGAAGAAAAAGGATGATGCTAGAATAATTAGAAAACCATATGGAAAAATATGAACCCTACCCTCTTATCTCATTGTACACAAAAATTAACTCAAAATGAATCAGAGACCTAACATTAGGGCTAAGTCCATAAAACTTCAGGAAGAAAACAAGAGAAAATATAGTGATCTAAGTTTAGACTTTCAGGATACAAAAAGCACAAAGCTTATAAAAGAGAGTTGAGGAAATACGAAGTTCATAAAAATAAAAAGTTCTGCTCTGTGAAAAATACCATTTAGAAAAGGGGGGGGGGAACCAGAAGAAAATATTTACAAAACAAAAATCTGACAAAATATATCAATGATCGAAGGAACATAATGAACTCTTACACAATTCAATGAGAAGACAACTAGATTTTAAAATAATGGGTAAAAGATCAGGGGCGCCTGGGTGGCTCAGCGAGTAGAGCCGCTGCCTTCGGCTCAGGTCATGGTCTCGGGGTCCTGAGATGGAGCCCTGCATCGGGCTCCCTGCTCAGCGGGCAGCCTGCTTCCCTTCCTCTCTCTCCGCCTGCTTCTCTGCCTGCTTGTGCTCTCTGTCAAATCAATCAATCAATCAATCAATATTTAAAAAATAAAAAATAAAAAAAAATAATGGGCAAAAGATCTAAACAGACTCTTCAAAGAACTGACACACAAATGGCCAGTAAGTACAAGAAAAGGTGTTTCACATCACCCATCATTCGGGAAATGCAAATTACCACCACAATGAAATGTACTATACACCCATTAGAATGGCTGAATTTTTTAAAAACTGCCAGTACCAAGTGTTCATGTGGACGTGGAACAGCTAGAACTTTCAAACACTGCCAGTGGGAATGCAATTTGGAATAGTTTGGAGTTTCTTATAAAGTTAAAAATCTACACTTAAGACCCAGCAGTCTCACTCCTAGACATATACCCAAAAGATGGATGTGACCGTTCACAGCAGCTCCAGTCACTTACAGCCAGAACGCCTGGAAGCAATCCGAGTGGCCCCCAGCGCGCCCGCGACGGACAAGCCGTCTCCAGCGCACCACACGACAGACTCAACGATGAAAAGAAACCAACCACTAATATGCCAACAACACACGTGAATCTCAGCAACTCTGCTAAGTGAAAGAACTTTAAGACACACGAGGCTATATTCTGTATGGTCATATGCCATATGGTTCAATGTAGAGGCAATTCAAGGAAAATTAAAACTACAGTGACAGAAAGGAAATCAGGGGCCGTCTTGGGCCAGGAGTGGGAGGGCTGGGGACTGACTGCAAAGAGGCAAGGGAGAACCTTCCAGGATGGAAATGTTCTGTATCTTGATTATGGTGGTGATTTAAGACTATGTACGTTTGGCAAAACTTGAACTTGTTTGCTTAAAATAGGTAAACTGTACTGTAATGTAAATCCTCTCTTAACAAAGCTGTTTAAACACACACACACACACATTAAGTTTCTCCTAAGACCCCTCTCAAAGACACATGCAACAAAATAAATGATAAAGGAATTTTACCTGGTCCCAGTGTTTAAGGGAGAGTGTAGAGAGAGGCGTAGCATTAGCAAATTCAAGATTTGCAAAATGCCAATCAAGTATTTGTCTGTCTCTTGAGGAGAGATACACGTCACTGCAAAATGAAAACAGACAGGCACAGGTCACTAAAGGACTACTATCCTCAGTGGACGGATGGAGACCATCTCAGTAACAGGAAACCTAAGCCTGGTACTGTGTGCCTTATACAAAGAAATCACAAGTCAAAAAGTAGGACCTTATCTGTCTCATAAACTCCTTTATTACTGATGCCGAGAGCAGAGCCAAGCACACTACCTAAAGCAAATTACTATCAGGCTTCATTTGCGTGGGGGTGCGGGGGTGATGGAGACAAGGCGCCTGAGGGGCTCAATTAAGCATCTGCCTTCGGCTCTGTCCTGATCCCAGGGTCCTGGGAATGAGTCCCACGTCCGGCTCCCTGCTTGATGGAGAGTCTGCCTCTCCTTCTCCCTCTCCCCCTGCTTGTGCTCACTCGCTCTCTCACTCACTGTGTCAAATAAATAATTAAAAATCTTAAAAAGAAAAAACTTCTTCCTATCAGTACCTGGCATTATAAAAGCTTATTTGTTTTTATAAAGAAAGCAAAAAGAAAATTTTTTTTTAAAGCAAGAGTGGGTAGCATCCCCAGCTCCAGAGTAAAATACTGGAGGCCAGATGCACCATGGAGCACAGACAGTACCAGCATTTAAGTTCTCACTATCAAAAATCCAGTGGAAACCAAGTAGAATACTTTCCTAGTCCTCAGAATTAGGGGAATTTAAAGCAATACCACCTTCTATTCCACTCACAGGAAGACGGTATATTTTATTCAAATACTGTATCTTACAGAGAAAGGTTATCTTTTCAAAACCAAGTGTATTTAAATAAGACACTCCTACCCATTAAAATCACAATCCATTCACTGGACATAAATAAAAGCCCACAGTGCTTTGTAATTTTCCCTCTAAATATGACAGAGAACCGCAAAAGCTATCCTTCTGAACATTTGTGTGTTTTCCTCACCTTGGGGGATTGGCTTCCAATTCTTGAAGTTTTTCTTCTAGCTTTCCTTGTGTTTCAGCTAATTCGTCATATTCCTGGTAAAATTAAGAGAACTGGGTTGATCTTACTGGGTCAGAGACCAATCTCGTTTATACCTCCAAGTGTAAGGCCTGGACCACCTCCCTGTCCAGGTCACCTCTGCGGTGTGCCTCGGCTTAAGGCTGGATCAGGGCTCAGGGATGGTGGTTCTCGGAGACCAGTTACAATGTGAGCCCGGAATGAAGGCAGGACGCAGAGGAGGGAGAGGGCGTGCAGGAGGAGGAGATAAAGGAAGACTAGCACACTAGTGCGCTACAAAGAAAGAGTGAAAAAGACCAGCCACTATGACTTCCTGTGCATTTTCCATGTCCCTAGCACAGGATAAAGCATTTTAGATCTCTTACAAAGGAAAAGTATTAACACTGTGTCACAGATGAGATGATTACGGAATCTAAGATCCCACGGCTGAGAGATACTAAGGGATTCCGCCCAGAGAGTTCTGATACCAAATGACTGCAGTCTATGTTACTATTCTAAGCTGACAGGGACAAATATGACAGGGAGCTACACTGAGATGTAAGTAAGTTAAAGCACAAGACGGTGAAAACAAGGAGAAATTCTGCAGAAAAAGCAGATCTCAAACCACACTAGCCCATTCAGTCCCCTTGGTTCCTGTGTATTAAATCCTCTTCTTCCTACCACAGGCACCCGTGATTGGTCAGTGGCTCTCCCTTTTCCAAAGCTGCCCAGATCTATACTCTTTCTTAGGATTCCAAGGAAAACCGTCCAGGCAAGTATGAATACCCCACCTTGCACAGAGCAGTCAGATCTCTGTGTTTGCTTTTCACTAAGAACTCGGCAGTGATATCTCTGGGTGGCTTGACCTCAGATGCTTCTTTGTATTGCTGATGGAGTTCTTTAATTTTCTCTTTCAAATTTACCATCTAAGAAGGAAAAAGACATATTTACCATTTCGGATAGTGACGTAAGTCATCTCCAAACCACATGTGTCGGTTCCCCCTAAACTGCTAGTATACCTAAACAGGATACAACATGAGGTCCTTGAAACTCTTCAGTACCTCTTCTACATCATGACATTTTAGAATAGGAAAAAAATCCTATACAGTTCAACACAGAGGAATCACACCATTCTCAGAGAAGTAAGATCATCTCTGCCTTCTAAAACAAACAGAGAACCAGGAGTGTTCCATTAATTTAAAAATGTGTATGTATGTGTATGTATATGTGTGTGTGTATACATATATATATATGTATATATATATACATATAAAATTCTAGGACAAAGCACCACTTAAACTTATTGTTTTGGGGAACAAATGGTCATGATTTGTTTTCTAAATTATGTAAAGGCTATACCACCACACAGAACCTTCCAGAGCCATTCCTAATGCTAGCCCCTCAGCTTTCTGGTGGTACTGGGCCCCACAGCTATCCTGCCAGCTGGCTGTCCTCCAGCCTCTGCTCAATTCACACGTGCCACACACAGTCCATGAAGAAGTTGGGCACAGACCTCTTCTCACTGGACAGGAGGAAGAAACAAAGCACAGTGAGAGGGTGAGGCAAGAGTATGGTCACAAGATGCACCCAGATTTTGCATTAAAAGCTCCCCGCAAGGGCCGTCCCACTTCATGTTTTCTCCCTAAGCTGACACTACAGTCGTAGCTGGCAGGATCAGGAGAGAACCAAGTGGTTTCCCAGTCTGGAACCAGGCCTCTGCGAAGTGGTGGGAAGAAGAGCCCTCAGCAGACACACCACTGAGGACTATCCCCATAACTGGCACCTCAAGCGAAGTAATTACGGCAATGAATTATGGTCCCGGATGCAGACTTGTCATCCTCCTCAGTGGGAATTCGACCCCGGCACAGCTGATCTGCCTCTCATCACAGAAGCCAGCAGAGGGCACTGGGCTAGCTTTGCCAAAGGGAACCTGACACAGGAAAGATCTACTTCCCTTGGCAACAACTTGCCAATAATACCATACTGAAAGACGGACAGATAAAACCATGTCTTTTATTAGTCACTTTTTTTTTTTTTTTTTAAATAATGAGTCCCAGCTGCGTGGGCCTTCTCTCCCCGCAGAGGGAAAAAAACAAAACTGGAAAATTTCTCAAGCCCCCGCAACCCGCACTAATACATCTTCAGCTATGAAGAAAATATAAAATCTCACCTTATTAAGAAGTTCTTTCAACTCCTCTTGAGTCTTCACTATCTTCTTCCAATGCTCAATTTGTTCATCTTTGACATGCTTTTCTTGTAACCTAAAATTGGGAGACAATAAATACGACCTGGGCACACAGCCAGCTTTGCAGCCCAAGACAGGAACGCATCAAAAACATTCAAGGACATCAAAGCCCATTGAAATTTCTAATACTTTGGAATGAGAAAGATGGCAGGTGGCAAATTATTTTCTTGGCTATATAGTTCAATACCATAAAAGCTGTGAATTTTAGAACTGAGAGGGGTCTTAAGGATCATTTTTAAAAATGGTTTACCTTCGAGAGTTCATTAATTCACATGAAAATATGTGAAAACTAGCTCAAATAAGGCTTGCTGAAAACATCAAAGCATAAACAGCAAATCTCTACGTAGAATTCGCTATACAATAAGCAGTATCAAAGTACTTACTGAATGACGACTTCCAGTGCCTGGCCAAGGGACACAGGCTTATTATTGAGGACATTGAAGTCTAGCTGATGACTAAGGTAAGATGTAGCTTCTAGCAACCGGTTAAACTCTTGCTCTACCATTTCATCTTTTTCTTTAGGAACCTGAAAATCCGAAGTATAGCAGAGTTGGTCCTTATAATAAGACTGAACATAATCATCCATGAAAACACAAATGCTCCACAGTTTCAAAGGTCAAAATATGCACCTCAAAGGGGGAACCTTTGAGGACAATGATGCCAACTTTCTTTTCTATGAAGTGGTCAACTCCATTGAATGAGGTATGAAATGTTTGGTCCTGATATTTTCTATGCTCCCAATTTTGGCCTCCAAGCTGGCACTCCACCTCTATTAATGGCCACAGGATTCACACTGGTGCTAGCTGGTGCTAACTGAAGTCGCATGGGGCACAAGGTGTCCTGGCGCTGACATGCACTGAGAGAAGCTGGGCCGACATGCAAACGACACACTGGAAAAGTCTCAAAGAACAAAAACTATGTCAACACACCTGAGGACCTTCCAGAAAAAAGGGCAGGATGTAAAAATAAGAAGCCCAAGGTATTGCCTTTCCCTCAAGATGAATTTTGGGTGGGAGTAGGAAGAGAGAAGTGAAACTCACGACGATGAGGAAGAACACAAGAGCACCTTCATGCTTCTGCAGAGTAACAGAGTGTTTTATGGCACCAGTTAAGTTCAAAGCTGAATGTCCGAAGTGCTAAGACTATGCGTGACTGAGGTACCAGGTCTGGCTCATTACTGTGCAGGAAGAGAGCAGACTGCAAAGCAGATCATCAAGCTGCAAGATCACATTCCTAGTCCCTGCTGTGCCCCTGCCTGTTGATACCATCAGCTGGTTGACACAAATCCCTCTGCTACTGCTTAATTCTAAAGGAATTCTAAAGGAAACTGCATCTGCAATTTTATTGCCGAATTCACAGCAGTAGCAAGAAGGAAAAAGCAAATCCAAAGCAAGTATGTCTAAAGCAAGCATCTCTTGCTAGAATAAACTGGGCATCAACTGGGAAATGGGATTCAAAATATGGAATTTCACTTTACAGCCAACCCAAAATTGGTAATAAGAAGACAGCATTAAAGAACATTCTAATAAACACTAAGGCCAAGGAGGAGTGATGTTTTACAATCAGGGGTAACTTGTGGATGAGATCACCACAGTAAGATTCTACCTCTCCTTTGAAATGCCTGCGTTTTTGTCCTTTCCAATTAAACAGACAATTTTTAAGGACCTAGTCTCTGCCCCTTCACTGAGGGGTCACATGAGTATCTCTACATGATGAGCCATGGTGTGGCAAAAGAATATGGCAAGAAGTATAATCTGCACCCAAAAAAGAAAGGGAAAAGAACTGCAACTCCCTTTCAGAACTGTAAATACGACACCGTAACTGACCCAAACAGAGTCACAGTCTAAAGCGTCAAATTCTAAAAGGCCAAAGATGGGAGCGATTAGGAAATCTTTATGAATTAGAGAATCCCCCTTGGCCTAAGAAATATAAATCCCTCAGAATCTTCTGGTTGAGAAATAAGGCAGAGAATCGGTCTTGGGATACTTGGTGCACTTTCTATACGAGTGGTACCTGAGACTTGGTGGATCAACACATCTGACCTACCCATTCAGCTCCATGGCCAAAGGAAGGAGGTCCTGGGGACATCCCTAACTGTGCTGATTACACAGCTATCACAGCTGACGGAAGAGACCCTTCTGTCAGGAATTGCATTTACTTTCTTGTCAGCTGCTTCTCCTCACTGATGTGATGGGTCATATGCAGAGCAGCTCACAGCAATGCTGAAATTTTGCTCAGTGTGATTCCTGCAATGATGTTACCAAAGATGGTTCCAGAAACTCCAAATTTGGTGTTTCTTTTAAAAAAGGAAACAACTGCATTTTTAACGTGAGAGCTATACAGTTATGAGATCTGAACTGATCCCAGATGCAGTGTGCATGACTGCTTTTCCTAGAGTACAAATAGCGATATTTCTATGTGTGGCTTCAAAAAAGCCTAGCAAGAGGATGCTACAGAAGCAAGAGGGACCAGATCACATGTGCCTCTGCAACAGGGCAGAATGTGTCAATACACAGTGTGCAAATGGTACAGATTAAAGCTCTCCCAGTGTCAACCGGATGACTTGCTTCAGACAAGCTTTAATCTTTGTAGCTAGGGTGACAGTCACATAGGGAAGTTCATATTGAAAAAGTACGCAGCGCTCAGGCTCAGTAACTGGGGTCCAGGGTGTGTGGTAGAGAAACATTTAAAGGGACACTGTCAAGGTTAGAGGGACCAAATTTGACCTTTTGTTTCTTCCCTCTGTTTGCTGAGCAGCCCACTTGATTCGTAACACTTTCCCCTTTAGTCCACCCACACCCCACCCCACAAAAAACCTTTTTACATGCGCTTTCAATGACAAAAACTCAAATGGCACAGCCCAACATATAGGCGCAACTCTACAACAACAAACCAGTGTGAATGTATGATGGAGAGGATCTTTGGAAGGGAAAGATCTAAGTTTCAAGCTTTTAATGGGTTATTGTAAACAGTGAAGAAAATGATTTGAAAAATTATTAAAAAAAAAATACCTTGACAGTGTCCTTTTAACCAGTGCAGCAGAGAGAGAAATAAACTGTAAATAACAGCCCAACAGCCACGTCAAATTTAGTTTCGTATGACAGCAGTAAAATCAAGGCTTTAAACACACAGCATGACAGAAGCATTCTGTTAGCTCGGAAGCTGCAACCACGAGAGAAACAAGGAACAAACTGTATAGAAACCGAAATGGGAAAGTCAAGGCACAGAAATGGGCAAAAGAAAGGCAGTTTGCAGGGTGGGGTGTGAGGGTGGGGAAGGGAGATGGTGTCAGAAAGCAGTGAGGAATAAAGCAAAACTCAAGAAAAGAGAAAAGGAAAAACACAGAACAGTAACAGGAACAACAACAACAAAAACAAACAAAAACCAAACAAAAAGATGACGGCTCATCGGACAGACACCAGGAGGGCAGGCTGTGTCTCTGGCCGGCTGACTGGGTCCCCTGCTCTGACTGGAGACTCCACTCTCCAGAATACAAGAAGAGTCCTGAGGCCACACCCATTTTCCACCTAGGTAAGCAAATTTTAGGACTGCTGACGAAGAGCCCAGGGATAGCTTTCAAACCTGGATTTTAATCCCATTAACTTCAGAATCCCACTTTGAAATTAAAATATTTGGAAAATAGCAAATAGTTATCCGTTAGGAAACCAATACTGGGGAAAAAACCAAAATGTATTTTTGGTATTTTTAAATCTTGAATCTGTTTCTAAAATTAAGCTGGTCAGGTAGGCTCTATTTGACATACTCACACAATGAAAACAAGTTTAGCAACTGACTAGCCCCTGAGCACTTCTTAAGTACCTGTTTCAGGTCACTGCCCTCCCCTTGGTGAGAACCCCTGAACTGTTAGTTCCATAAATAATTATGGAAAGGAGCCGAAATACTGGCAATCTTTAAACACAAGTCGCAATAATTTTCACTTTTACCTGACTATTCTATGCTAGCTTCTCAAACTACATCCTGAGAAAGGAATTCAGCAAACGACTACCGGGGCTAAACAGCAGGTTTGCTGGCAGCTGGGTTTCTATGGCATACTGAGAACAGAACAGCAAACTAAGAAGGGAAAGTATCTTTAATGTTGTTCTCTAGCAAAGACTCACAAAAAGGATATTAATGAAACAGACCTTTTTTGAAACAAATTTTGATTATGACTTTTCAGAGCCATTTATTTCTCTATGAAAGACTCCGAACAGTTCCTTCAAACTAAGAATCTGGCGTGTCCCACTGCTCTAAACAGGTACAATGCTAAGTGCTCTGGTCCTGTAGAGAGGACATGGAGCATCCCTGAGCATGGGCGGGGAACAGCAGCCTGGGTATGTAGCCCATGCAGAATAAATATAGGGAGAGCCAAGTGATTTTCTGGACAGGGTCCTAATCCTACAGGAAGTCATCTCAGAGGAAGGACAGCTCTCCTCAGTTCTACCTCTGGTTACATTCTATCATCACAAACCCTTTAAGTCTTCAAAACCCTGTCCATTTCTCTTGTTCCCAGTGTGCATAAGCTCTCCAGCAGCACAGCAAAAGGGAGTTAGGTGCAGCTAGGTTCCGGGCACCCGAAGGCTGGAGATTTAGCCAGAGAAAGCCTCAGGAAGAGTTACGCAATGAAAAACAGCTGTAATGGCCAAATCTGACCAACAGAAGCTACAATAAATCTATCTCTCCCACTCCCATGCTCTTCTAGAATTATGATAAAATGAAAGATTAAGATTAGTTCCTTTGGGGGGCACCTGGGTAGCTCAGTTGTTAAGCGTCTGCCTTCAGCTCAGGTCACAAGCCCAGGGTCCTGGGATCGAGCCCCACATCAGACTCCCTACTCAGTGGGAAGTCTTGCTTCTCCTTCTCCCTCTCTCTGCCTGCCACTCCCCCTGCTTGTGTGCTTTCTATCTCTGTCAAATAAATAAGTAAAATCTTTAAAAAAAAAAAAAAAAAAAAAAGTTTAGTTTCTTTGGTAAAACCTGGAAGAAAAATTTACATCTGAAGTCTCTGATTCAGATTCTCAAATAAAGGAAATGAGATAGGCGATTATCCTTAAAGGCAGAAAAAGGACAACAGGTATATCCTTAATCCAAATAAAATTCATTGTGACTTCATAAATGTAGACAGTTGTCCACCCCCACATTCTCATTTCATCAGAATCTTTTAGGGGATATAAATAACAGAGTTCTCTAAAGCAGTAACTATGCTGCGTGGAGACAGCACACACATGTCCAAGCAGTTCACTCTAGCAGTTTCTAGCGCACAGCAGAGGTGCTCTGTAAATTCTTATGAATGAATAAATTAGTAAAGTTTAGAAAAGCAAAGTCAGCATTATAATTATATTTGAAAGGAAAGTAACTATTTTGCAATTTTAGGAACACTGAAGGCACAGTATTTTTACATTGATAAAAAGCAGGGATTGGAACATTTTAAAAGGTAGAGAAAAACCACCTTTAAAATACCAAAACTCAGGGTGCCTGGGTGGCTCAGTAGGTTAAGCTTCTGCCTTTGGTTCAGGTCATAATCTCAGGGTCCTGGGATGAAGCCTCACATCGGTGGGGGGGGGGGGGTGTCCCTATTCAGCGGGTCATCTGCTTCTCCCTCTCCCCCCCCCACAGCTCATACACTCGCACTCAAATAAATAAAATCTTAAAAAAAAAAAAAATACCAAAACTGTTTCCACAAAGGAATAGGAAAACGGAAAGGGCCAGCAGGCCTCTGTCAAAAGTGTAACTAACCTAAGCATCATTCCATATGAGTGCAAATGACAACCTGCTGAATTGAGGTAGGTAAGGAGTATACCCAATTAATGGCCTTCGTAAAAGGCCGATTACTTGAAAGGCACTCTTTACCTTTCAAGTGTTCTTTCTTCCTCCTAACAGATGAGCTATTCCCAAGAAGAAAATCAAGATCTGTTTTCTCCAAGTTGTTACTGAGTCTTTGGGCCTCATGTGGTAAAAAAACAAAACAAAACAAAGACTACAAAAAAAACCCAAAAAACAAAAAACCCAACTCCCTCCCCTCAATGGAGACCAGAGATTTTATAATGCAAAATACTATAGAACTGAAGTAATTTGATTAAGATGCTGTTTCATTACTCAAAAAAGCCAAAACAAAACTAGAATTTAAAACCCCTGAGTTACTAGTTCTCTAGGAGATATACTGAAAACATTTACCCCATCTCCCCGCCAATCCATTTTTCAGTCTCCTCACTGATGACTCCCAAAATAGTCCTGAAATATGAATTACCCTATTTCCCAACTATCTCCATTTCCAGCTAAAGCTGATCACTGCAGAGTTCAGAGTATAACTCCAGCATCAGTCAGTCTGAGGGCAGCTGCTGTGTTAGCTCTGCTTTTACAGGTTTAGAAGATAACTTCTACTTATAGGGACATCCTATATTAGAACCAAATAAGAAAGCCCTTGTTCTAGTCATCTGGAGCCATAAAAGCACCTTCTGTCAAAAACAAACACAAAAGCTCAACATTCTACCTGCCAGCGCTGGAGAATAAGGAAGGGAACTCACCCAGGGATTCTTTTGATTGTGTTTAAAACAATAACAAGGTAACAGAACAAAAACCACTTGCTGTGCGATTTTTGTGTGTGTACCAGCCAAATGACTAGGTTTGGTGACAGGTCCTAAAGACAGTATTACAAAAGGTTATTTGTCACTCTGGTTTAACTGCTGACTTTGTGCAGGATGAAGGAACGGATTTCTGTGTACTAACAACAGAACCATCGAATCACCCTCTTTTGCACCGAGGCCGTGCACGAAGAATGGAGGAAGACAATCCCATTTCATTCAACAGTTGATTAAAGAAAAATCAATGACTGAGTGAATATCCACTCTGTGGGGACAGGGCAGGGGGCGGGGTTTGTTGCCTCCTTAGAGTAACTATGAAAAGAAAGCTCTTGGAGAAGGAGACTCAGCTGATGGAAGTCACACAGGCAGCCGGATTGAATGCACTGACTCCAGTCCCCATCTTCTCTGAAATGTCAGCCAGATATGTAGCACAAGGACAGACACATCTCAGAGATACTGCAGGTCTGGTTCCAGAACACCGTAATTAAGTCAGTCAAATGAATTTTCTGATTTTCCGGTGCATATAGAAGTTATGTTTACACTGTACTGTAGTCTAAGTGTGTAACAGTACTATGTCTAAAAAACAATGTACATGCCTGAAGTAAAGTAAAAAATGCTAACTATCAGCCAAGCTCTCAGTAAGTTGAATCACTGAGGACGTATTACCATAATAAGTAATAATGAAAAAAATCTGAAATATTGTGAGAATTACCAAAATGTGACACAGAGACAGTAAGTGAGCAAATACTGTTGGAAAAACGGTGCCGAGAAACTTGGCTCTATGCAGGGCTGCCATAGATCTTTCATTTGTATAAAAAGGCAGGGACCAATTTCTGCAAAATGCAATAAAGCAAAGCACAATAAAACATGTGTCTGTCAGGGAACCCGATCTGGGCTAGCAGGCAATGTATTCCGGGCTCTACAAATTACCGACTGGAGCGACCATGTCTGAGCTTTAGATGCTTCCCCTGCGAAATCAGAGAATGAAGTAACTAACCTACATACTTACTCTGCAGGTTTCCAAAGTCAAGAAACATATTTGTAATTATAAACAAAATTAATGGAACGGTAAGCTTTTAGTTCTTGTCCTATAAGCCAAAAGCCAATCTACTAGTTAAAAGAGTTGTCCATTTCTACTCTGAACTAGACTACAGAAACATTAACATGACTTCTTCTGTTTGATTAACTTAAGGTAAACAGAACTCAAAGCTGCAACAAATTTTCTCCTAAATTTGAGAGTGCTTGAAGAATCCTCCTCACCACTTGGCTATGGCACCAAATACAAACAAACTGACTTAGAGACCTCCTCTTGTAAAGATCAGAGTTGAGGGACAACTGCAAATTTCACCTGGAAAAATACTCCTGCGTATATAAAATGCTGAAAACTGCACACCACCTCAACAGAGGCTTCCTACAGTGCTACTCAAAGGGCTGGTCCTGGTGAGAGGATCTTATGCCAGATAATAACTGGAGCATCACTTCTTTTACTCAAGTCTTGCTATGCATCCCCACTTCCCCAAGTCATCATTTGAACTAGCAGTGATTGATGATGTAGTTAATTTTACATTCTGGCACAAACTATGTATTTATCTCATCCCGTACTGGTAACCAGAAGTTAGTTCATGAATTAGCAGCTGGTTGCGGGCTACACTTGAGAATACTGGTATATTATTTAGAAACGAACGTTTTAAAAATGTGTTAAAAGTTCCTCTAATACCAAGAAAGGAAGAGACAATTCCTCTGGATATTTCTATCAGAAAAGAACTTTTTACTGTTAGACTACATAAACCTGTTCTATATTCAGGAAAGTCTGAAGAAAAAGACAGTGTCTCAATGATCAGTGATATCCTTTGGCTTAGATTCCGTTACCTCTTGAGGACTACCGTAATACCCACTTCAGAGGCCTTGCTCCAGTGCAGTTCTGTACAGTTCCACCTGCCTACCTGAAACACCAATCTGGTCACGTTACTTCTCTTGCTCTCAACCCTCTGAGGTCCCAGCCTACATGTCAGCCCAGTGAGCAACATCCTTCACCCTCCACAGCAGTTTGCATCTCAGTCCCACCACTCTGACCCCACCCTCCTTCACAGACTTCTCTCAAGTCTGAAACCTTCCTCCACAACCACATTAAGTCCTAGGCCACCTTCACAAATGCTCTTTCCCTCCAAATCTCTCCTTGCTCTTGCCCCTCCCACTTTCAGAGACCTTGACTCTTTCTCTCTCCCTGGCCCCACTGGTTCTTTCAATGCAATTTATCCTTTTATCTAACCCTCAGCAAATCTGCCTTGTGTTCTGGTATATGGATGAGTAGTAGGTTTCTGGTTGGGGTGTGTTTTTTTAGGGTAGGGGGTGTACCACAGAATTTAGTAATCCTGTAATTCCTGACCTTCTTGGGTTCATAAGATATCTAGAGTCACTAGAATTTAAGACCCTTGAGAGCAGGGAATACATAGTTATTGCTGAGAACAATGCCTATATTTTGGCACATATTTAATAAATACCTGCTGGTTGACTGTGATTTACTTTAAAATACTCCAGACCAAAAACACCTCAAAGGGACTGAATAGATGCAACAAGACTAGAATAAATCAAAGTCCATTATTACATTATTCTTTCTACTTTTGTATAGATTTAAAAACTTCCGTAATAATTGGGCGCCTGGGTGGCTCGGTGGGTTGAGCCGCTGCCTTCGGCTTGGGTCATGATCTCAGGGTCCTGGGATCGAGTCCCGCATGGGGCTCTCTGCTCAGCAGGGAGCCTGCTTTTCTCTCTCTCTCTCTCTCTGCCTGCCTCTCCATCTACTTGTGATCTCTGTCAAAAAAATAAAATCTTAAAAAAAAATTTTTTTTTCCATAATAAAAAGTTGGGAAAAAATTATCTATGTATAAGTCCCACTAGACTGGGGGTCTCCTATGGCAGGGACTGTCTTATTCATCTCTATAGCCTTTTCAGATCTTTGCAGAGTAACAAAAGTTTATTGAATTGTTGAGTTAAGCTCTACTTCTTCCTTTTTCTCTTGTTCATTCTATTTTGTTTACTCTGACAGAAGGATGTCCCACTCCCAAAGCAAGCCCTGGGAGGAATTTGAATCCAGAATGGGGAGGATAAGAGCCAAAGCATTCCCTTAAGCCTGTCCTCCTCTGGTATGAACCCCACAAAGTCTAAGCGCTTTAGTGAGGATGTCCATCGGACATAGCAGACTAAATTCAAGAGCTGGGATCTTACCACTTTTAGCAACAATAGCTAAACTGTCATATGCATCTTGAATCTTCCCTTCCTCAAAATACAAAGATGGTAATATGTTTATATCCTGCGAATGGTAAACTTGTTCATTCCTGATAGGGGGAGGTTGGTAAAATTCTGAATATGACCTTTTGAATTGCACCCAACCCCCCAAAATTAGGACTGACTTGCATAGTCTAAGCCTCTCAGCATAGCTGTTGCTAAACTTACTCTCCCACAGCAAACATCACTGCCATGCTACTGCCTACTAAGTATGGGAAACTTCTCTGCCTTCGGTCAACAAATACTTTTATCTACCTAAGCATCTGGGTTCAGTATTATCATCTGGCTATTAGCTCACTCAAAATCTTGAACCTACACACACAAAACTGAAGTCATAAAGAGCACACAGAGCTAAAGCACAGGATGGGAAGCACAATACAAAGAAATGAAGAATCAGGTGTCAATTTCACAGGTCTCTTCGAGTAGGTGGCCACAGCCAAATTAAAAAAAAAAAAAAAAATCAACTGTCTAGATAGCCTTCATTAAATGTCTAAAGATAAATGCCTAAACAGGCATTAAATTTGTATATATGCAATAATAATCTCTTCACATAATTTCTACCCTCAGTTCTTACTGATATGTGTATATATTCATCCACACATTTCCCCCAAATTGCTGTTTCAACTGAACCAAAGAAATTTTGAAAAGGTCTGTTTGTCCTCAACTTACAGCTTGTCCATTGGCTTCATAAAGTGGGCATTTTTGCTTGATCTTGGCCAATTCCATATTTACTTGTTTGCTGACCACAGCCATGGGATTCCCTCCTAAAAAAAACTCAAACTATTAAATTCAACATATCTATGAAAAGAGAACACATCAAAGCAAAAATATTTTTACTCAAAATTTAAAATACTCAAAGCTTAGGGTATGTGTATTATAGGTAAAAAAAATGCTTAGTAAAATAATATGTAATATATGAAATATGTAAGATAAGCATAAAGAAGCAAAAAATTACCTATAACCCCACATGTTAACATTTTATTATAGATTCTAGGGGCACATGGGTGACTCAGTCAGTTGGGCATCTGCCTTTGGCTAGGGTCATGAGCCCAGGGGTCCTGGGACTGACACCCATGTTGGGATTCCTGCTCAGTGGGGAGCCTGCTTCTCCTCCTCCCCGCTCATGCTTTTCTAGTTATCTCACTCGCTCTCAAATCAATCTTAAAAAACAAAACATTTTATCATAGATCCTTCTAGATTTTACAGGCATAAAATTATAGACAGACAGACAGACACGCACACACAAAAGGATCATAGTGCATGTATTGTCTTGTCATCTTTTTTCAACTTAGCAATAAACCGTGGCCATCATTTCATGTTAATATAAAGCTACACAATTTTTAGTGGCTGTATGATTCCCTTTGTATAACAATATAATCACTGGAACCATGGGTTCTAATGTTTCGCTACATGCCACAGTTAAAAAGCTCCAGGGGCACCTGGGTGGCTCAGTTGGTAAGCGTCAGGCTCTTGGTTTCGGCTCAGGTAGTGAACTCCAGGTTAAGAAATCAAGCCCGGCGATGAACTTTGTGCTCAACTCGGAGTCTGCCTAAGATTCTCTCTCCCCTCTGCGCCTCCCCATTTGTGCACGTGCAGGCATCCCTGCATGTGCTCTCAAACAAATAAATAAAATCTTTTAACATAAAATAAATAAAATTTAAAAAATTAAAAGCTCCATACAACATGGTCCACCTTGTCTATTTTCTAAGGATAATTTCCTAGAAGTCAAAACATTGCACAATTTAAGTTTTGCACATATCGATGTATCTTTTCAGGAAGACAGTATTTGTCAATTCACCTCTTACTAAGAACAGTATCTTAAACCAAATTATTTTAAAACCACATTGAGGGCTTTAAAACATTAGCTTAATCATGATCTCATATAATGGCACAAAACGAAGGACTACTTACCAAGACCTGTCACTACCATAGCTCCAAGATCAGCTACATAGTTTCCTTTGCGAAATGTAGCAACTCGTCCACCCACTCGATCCTGTTTTTTAGAAATTAAATGGCTAAAATCATCAATTCTATTTTAACCATAAGAACCTGGCATGGAACCACCCCAGGCCTCTGTCTCTTATAATTTAAAAAGAAAAGTATAGTTTAGAGTATATATGGTGTGCAGTGTGGGAACAACTATTTGAGGGAGTGGTAGGGTAATGAATGACACAGAATTAGGTGATAGGAGATAGGAAACAATTTGGCAACCAGACATATTTAGCCACAGGTACTATTATCTCTCTACTCAGCTGTCTCTAATACCATTTACTGTACAGGCTGAGCAAGGGCCACTCATACAGAAAATATCGGCTCACAAATTGCAACACTTAATGCCATCTTTCTATCACCATGTTCTGACTTTTGCCCCCATCCCCAAAGTCACCCGTGAATGACAGATGATTTCTTAACAAATGGTCCTCTAGTGCAGCCCCATGCCCAGGGGCCGAGTGTGTACGGAGCATAAACTTTTGACAATATCTCCCATTCCTCAACCGGCCCAAGTTTATCTGTGCTGACTAGGGATTTTCAAATATGGGGAAAAATTACTAAGCTGTAGTGACACTTCAGTCATGGATATTTTGACACTACTCCAAATAAATGAAAGCAAAACAAAACTAAAAACCTGTAGATTAAGAGTCACATGGGTAGGGATCATAATGGTCCCATTATTCATTACTGTTTTGCTAGTACACAGAATAAGAGAACACACGTTTCCTAAATTACCTACGAAATATTTTTAGCAAGATTATATTAAAAATTATTTTGGGGCGCCTGGGTGGCTCAGTGGGTTGGGCAGCTGCCTTCGGCTCAGGTCATGATCTCGGGGTCCTGGGATCGAGTCCCGCATCGGGCTCTCTGCTCAGCGGGGAGCCTGCTTCCCCCTCTCTCTCTGCCTGCCTCTCCATCTACTTGTGATTTCTCTCTGTCAGATAAATAAATAAAATCTTTAAAAAAAATAAAATAAAATAAAAATAAAAATTATTTTGATTTCTCATACTTTGAAAAAATATTTTTAAAATTTACAATTTATAAAAAAGCAACTTAGAAGTACTGCACAAAACATTCTGAAAGCCTCTAAAAATTTTAGATTGTTTAGGTTATCCGAGAAGTGTTGTTTTTTAAATGTTAAGTCCAGGGAAGCCTATAAGTCACTGGAAGAATACAAAATGTCAAAAATCACACATGAAAATAATTTGAATAGTACCAACTTAACATGATGTTCTTTTTTTCCACTCTGTGCCATCATCCATTTCCTCCTTTAATTTCCATTTCTCTTTCAAGGACTGATGATAAGGGAACCAACATACCTTGGCTGCATCAGGCACTAAGAAATGGCTAGGGGCGCCTGGGTGGCTCAGTGGTTTAAGCCTCTGCCTTCGGCTCAGGTCATGGTCTCAGGGTCCTGGGATTGAGCCCCGCATCAGGCTCTCTGCTCAGCGGGGAGCCTGCTTCCCCCTCTCTATCTGCTTTCCTCTCTGCCTACTTATGATCTCTTTCTCTGTCAAATAAATAAAATCTTAAAAAAAAAAAAAAAAAAAAAGGCTGCTGCCCGATTCCTTTTCTTTTACTATCTAAAAGAGAATACAATCCACTCTGTTCCACCACTAAAAATAACTGCCACCCACAAAGGGCATGTCCATGAAGACCCCAAATTTGAAAGTTAACTGCAAGAAGCAATAACCTCCATCAAAGGGCTATAGGGATCATTTACAAACTCTTAATACTCATTGAGCACCTTCCAAAGTTTCACTGTCAAAAATGCTTTATCCAATATAAGTAACATTATCCAAAATACTTTGAGTAGTATACAAATCAGTTTGGTGTATTTCAAGCTATAGGATTCATTAATTTGCAATAGAGAGTTTCTTATTGCATTGATAAAAACCTATTTCCACTAGGTCCAGCTTCTAAATACAATATAAAATTCTTACCCTGGCTTCCAGAAGTGTGACATCCATTCCGAAACTTTGTAATTGACGAGCTGCTGCCAAGCCTGAGACCCCAGAACCTATAATAATTACCTTTCCGGTCTTTTTAGCTAAAAGTAAAAAATGAACAAAAATTACAGTATTTTGTTGTAGGTTTTAAGAGTTTGTTTTACCATTTTTTACATCATGAAAACCTCTAGGTTCTCAATGTGTCATGATGTCTTACAAAGTAAACAGCTCACTTATTTTCCAAATAAAGAAACTACGTAAATACAAATTAGCACATAACTGAAGCTTACAAAATTTAATTCAATGTTAAAAACCTATAAACGAAATCCTTTATCTTTAAAGCTTTACTTTCTCATTACACTGCGGTCATGTGCTTTGGTATCTGTGACTGAGTCTGCTTCATTTATCTCATAGTTATACTAGGACAGCCTGACAGCCAAATTATTCTTAAAGCCATTTTCTTTAAGCTCTACTTCTGCTGTCCTTACTATCCCTTTCTGAAGAACTATTAAAATTATTAAAGCATCAAAAATAAATTAAAAACAAATAGAAGTGCTACTTCTCAAAATACCCCTAACTCCTGGATTCCTCACAGGATAAAGAACTGGTCAATGAAAGAAAACCTCAAATCTCTGCTTTCATAACAGACTTCTCTCGTTTTTAACAAATTCTGTTTTCTGACTAATTTTTTTTATATTGGAAATTCAGTATCTTTTACTAAAGCACACTTATCAAACCAGAAATCACAGGCAATGCATATTTACGAAGAGATTTTACTTTAAATCTGACATATAATGAGATAAGCTTGTGAATATCGGACTCCAAATTTAGACTTAGAAATCAAAATAAAATGCTACGAGCCTCTTGAAAATAAGAGAGAGTGCTAGAACTCTAAGTTAAAACTATGAAGTCCATCTGCCAGGTCCTTACTTGGTAGGGGTTTTATCCTCTTATAGATGCCGAAGTTGATCAGACCGTGACGCTCTAGGTAACTGTGAACTCGGTGGACAAGCACAGTATCACCTACAGAACAGAGGGATTTTAAAACATGTTCATATTTTTAGCAATTTAAACAGAAAGCTCCTTAACTCTGTTTTGCCGTCATGAAATTATTCTATACATATTTTCCACAAGCTTCAGATCATGTGACTCCTTTAGAAAGGTGTTCCTAAAACTTTTAGTCTGTGATGTAGTCCCAAATGCCTATTGGAGTTTTTAAGAATGACATTCCATTACAGATGAAATAATGGATAAAACCAACCCCTCTTAAAGCAGTATTATAATCAATTACTTTGGCAGAAACTTTTCAAGACTTTATGGGTGGTAAGTGGAAAATGAGAAAGCCAGCCAGCCAGCCAAATGGCAACAAAGTACTCCGGGGATTAAAGCCGGAACACAGTCCTGGT
Organism: Neogale vison; assembly: GCF_020171115.1. Lineage (NCBI taxonomy): Eukaryota > Metazoa > Chordata > Mammalia > Carnivora > Mustelidae > Neogale > Neogale vison. Next base: position 16,899,502 of record NC_058092.1, on the reverse strand, counting down.
AAAATTATTAGCAATCTCCTGAACTCACAACTTAAAAAACAAGAAAATAATTACAAAGACACATAATAGTTTTTTATAAGGCTTATTTCTGGATAGCACAAGGTGAAGTAAGATGATAACATGACCCGAAAAAATTCATTATCAATGAACCATGAGCCAAAACCAGTCCCACGGAAAACACTACTTACTGTTGTAAGGCGCTTCTAATTGCTGAAGAGTAGCCTCAAAGGTCAGCTGAATCTTTGGATTATCCAACCACAACTGCAACTGTATTTAAATGACAAATTTTTTTTATACAAGTATTTGCAGACCACATGACCACTTTAAAATATCTTTTCAACTTGAAGGCCTCAACTATAGGCTTTCCTTTCACTGACGCAGAGGGTAATAATCCCGACAAACTGAAGAAATGCAAAACCATGTCAAACAAGTAAATAACTGAAGAAGCTGGAAGATAGCCTAAAACAAAACCCAAAAAACCCTAGTAACTTGCCAGTATCATATAGCTGGTAGGGACCAACCAGGATTTAAACTGGGTTACTTGACTCCAGAGATACTGAGTAGATAAAAATCCACAAAATCAAATGATCAGTTAGATACGTGAAGATGGAAGGGAGGTAAGAGGTCCCAAGGATAACTCCACAGTTTCTAGCCTACACAGCTAAATGAGTTGGTATGCTATTCACTAAATGAGGGTCACTGAAAGAAGAGGTGGGTTTAGTTTCAAGAAAAACAAGAGATGCAAGATTGGCATCTGGATACAGAGCTAGGGTTCTGAGGGGGGGGAAAAAAAGTCTGAAGCCATTTGCTTATGGATGATAACTGAAGCCGAAGTGTAGAAGAGGCCTCCTTGGGAGAATACACAGCAGAGGGAGGAAAAGACCATAAGAAGCCTTAAGGAACTCCAATCAGTTCACATAATGCCCGGGGCGCCTGGGTGGCTCAGCTGGGGAAGTGTCTGCCTTCGGCTCAGGTCACGTTCTCAGGGTTCTGGGATCGAGCTCCACATTGGGCTCTCTGCTCAGCAGGGAGCCTGCTTCTCCCGTTCTCTCTGTCTGCCACTCCCCCTGCTTATGCTCCCTCACTTTCGGTCAAATAAATAAAATCTTTAAAAAAAAAATAGAGATAAGCCTACAAAGCTGCCAGAGAACACAACCACCAGGGAGGCAGAAGAACAAGAATACCATCTTAAGCTAAGGGAAGGGAAGTTTAAGAGTTTAAGAAGAAAGTAGTCAGTTATTTCAAATACTGCTGAAAAAGCATTAAGATAAGGAATGAAAAATATTATGGTACAATCAATAGGCTCTAACACAAATGCTCTTCAAACTAAATGCCACTATATTTAAGTCCTAGCTAAAAATTAACTGCTCCATAGACAAGTGTCAACAAAGACATGTGGCTGTGTGTAAATAAACCCAATTACAAAAAGATATGACCAAATTCATAAGCACCCTCTACTTTTCTCCATGGCCACTGTCAGGGCAAAATGGAATTCCTCAAGTACACACCAGGCCCAAGCTCCTCACCCCTCAATACAAGCCTTCTTCCTCTGCCCATCCTATAAAAAAATAATAAAGTTCAGGTCATAGTTTTTAGCTCAATAATCCTAAAGTTGTTGTGGTTTCAAAATCTGGAAGCAAAAGAACGGACACAATTCTTTTTTTTTTTTTTTTTTTTTTTGACACAGAGAGAGAGATCACAAGTAGGCAGAGAGGCAGGCAGAGACAGAGGGGGAAGCAGGCTCCCTGCTGGGCAGAGAGCCCGATGCGGGGCTCGATCCCAGGATCCCAGGACACTGAGATCATGACCTGAGCCGAAGGCAGCGGCTTAATCCACTGAGCCACCCAGGCGCCCCCAGACACAATTCTTGTAAGAGAATGATTTATGTTCAGTTTTACAGCTAGAGGCCCACAACTCTAACCTGGGCCAGTCCTTCCTTCTCCCAATCTAGATTTTGGTCACAGAATGTAAATCAGAGAAAACAGACATCACTGTAAATCCACCACTCAAATTCAAGTAAAGAGTGAAAACTTTCCTCAGATGAAACAAAAAATGACCTTATCTAAACAAATACACTTCTAAAAGAATTTAACCAATCAATTTTAAGTAAGCTCTATACTCAACATGGGACTTGAACTCAAAATCCTGAGATCAAGAGTTGCATGCTCTACTGACTGAGCCGGCCAGCTGCCCCTAAAAAATCCATTCAGATCAAACAAATATTGATGTTATACACAGAAGCTGATTCTAAGACAAGTAAGCGTCAGAAATATACATTAAAAATTTTCCATTCACTTTTTAAAAAATCACCGTTTTGTCTTCATTCAAAAATCCGTTTATTCTGTACTATGAAAACCCAGTATAACCCACCACCCACTCTAGCTAATAATCTAAATTCAGCAGGGGTTTTGCAAACTAATAGCCAAAGTAAAGAAGTTAGTGGTAGCTAAAAGCAGACATGCTAAAATGACATCTCTGAGCTATACTCAAAGTAGCCGAAATTACAACATAAATTTCTTTTACTTTGTATCACCCTAGAGTACACTGAATATGTTCTGAATAGTATCTTGCCTTCCTTTACTCTGTGGCTTAAAAATTTCTGATGAATAAAGGCCATGAAAGAAAAATTCAAAGACATAAAAATGACTAATAAATGTGGAAAAAAATCAGTCTTTTGGAAACGGAAAAGAAATGAAAAACTTTAAGTCTATTACAGCAGCACAAATTATCATTGTTTTAACAACCAAAGCACGGGCAGAGCAATAGGGATGCTGACTGATTCATTCTTCTCTGGGAAGCAATGTGACCATATCCATCTATCATCTACCTATCATTTATCTATATCAATTGATATGTATTGTATTCAGGTTTTTATACATACATGTACATATGTTTGTGTGTGTGTGTGTGTGTGTGTGTCATAAGGAAATAATAACCAGAGATAGTCAAGAGGTATAAAGCTGTTCAGAGCTTAATAAAGCACAAATGGACATATAAATGCCTAATTACAGTATGACCCAACTGTCAGACAAAATATCATGCAGACATTAAAATCAAGCACTTAGCCAGAAGAGGAGGTTGAAGTAGAGGAGCAGAACAGAATAAGAGTTTGTCTTATCCTGGGAAAGACAGACAAAATGATTATTAAAAATTTGAAAAACATGAGGGGAGGGGTGGCACAGTTCAGTCACTGAGCACTCAACTCTTGGTTTTAGTTCAGGATCTGATCTCAGGGTCATGGATTAAGTCCCACAATGGGCTCAGGGTGGAGTCGGCTTTACATTCTTTCCAACCCCCTCCCCTGCTCCTCCCCCAATTCATGCTCTCTAGAATAATGAAAATCATAAGGGGGGGTGGGAAGGCAGGGTGTGGGGAGGCACCTGGGTGGCTCCATCAATTAGTCAATTAAGCTTCTGACTCTTGGTTTCAGCTCAGGTCAGGCTCTCAGGGTTGTGAGACTGAGCCCTACATCTGGCTCTGCGCTGGGTGTGGAGCCTGCTTAAGATTCTTTCTCTCCTCCTTCCTCTGCCCTTCCTCTGCTTTAAAAAAAAAAAAAAAAAAAAAAAAAGTTTCAGGGCACCTGGCTGGCTCAGTCAGTAAAGCACGCAACTCTTGACCTCAGGGTTGTGAGTTTGAGCCCCACGTGTGCCCTGGTTTACTTAAAAAATTAAAAGTCTGAATGAAGACTCTTTGGGTTTATGAGATTATGAAAAACAAAAAGGATCCAAAGGATATATGGAAACAGCATTTCAATTTTTAAAAACAAAAATTAAATACATATTAAAAAAAATAACTGGGGGCACCTGGGTGGCTCAGTGGGTTAAAGCCTCTGCCTTCGGCTCAGGTCATGATCCCAGGGTCCTGGGATCGAGCCCCACATCGGGCTCTCTGCTCAGCAGGGAGCCTGCTTCCCCTTCTCTCTCTGCCTACTTGTGATCTCTGTCTGTCAAAATAAATAAAATCTCAAAAAATAGTAATAATAATAACTGAAGGGAAAAAACTAATTTTTTAAACAATGGTTATCTCTGGGTAATGGTACATGTTATAGCTAATTTTGTAATTCTTCCCCTTCTTTTTTTGCCATTATTGTCCATAAAAGTAATATGCACTTTTTAATAATCCAAATGGAAAAAAGGCTGACATGGAAACTTACTGTGCGGTTTCGAATGAACAGAAAAACCTTCTGAGTCTGCTGTGGTCCACTGATGATATCTGGAAAACAGGCCGCTTCTTGAGAAGTCATCCGGTCGTGAGGAAGTCTACTCTGGAAAGCTGCACCCTCCACACCTAGCAAAGAAAGCAAAGGACTTCTGGGAAAAGTGCAACTGAATACAAAACCAGGGATAATGAAACTCCTGAAGAACCTCTGTAAAGCTCTGCCTCATTCACAGAGCAATCTCACCTCCTTTAAAAATCTTTTATTTTGCTCAAAAGCCGAAACATCTTTAGAATTTACTTTACTCTTAAGCATAATGTTCCAAAAATTACATTCTACCAATGAGCAGAACAATGTACCTCTGAAAACAGAACAGAGTATGCAGCATATTTTCTTCATCCACAAAACAGCTTTGTAATACTGGAAAATAATCTAATTAAAATTAGCATCACTGATGGTGTTCCCAAAATCTGAAAACTAGGGAACCAGAATAAAGGAAAACATACTAAAAGGAAAGCAAAAGAGACTACAGAATGAAAAACACAACCACATGCCTTCTTTCAAGATTACAGCAGGGAACGTGGAGAGGACTTTAAGATTTAATCACCAACAGTAAGAAACGCGTGATTATCTGGTCCGTGGTACCATCCGTTAGTTCCCACAGTGCAATGCTGGCAAAGGTGAGATAAGTTAGGCGGACTACAATGAGGACACAGAAGCAAGGAATTTACCTTCCCTGCAAAAACATTAGCAACCCTTTACTATACTACACAAGTATGTCACTACAGATACTATACACTACATATACATACAATGTATACATATTCTCTGTGCAAGTAAAATATATATTGTTCTGAAACTTTTAAAATTGGGTATTAAATCAATTCTTTTTTATAAGCTGATAGTTAAGTACATCTTCATAAGATGTCCTTAAAACACATTTACATGTATTCTACCTATGTTTCTAAGATCACTTTATAAAAGACATATTTAACCACTAGCTTATAAAATATGAAGACAAAGTTTCAAAATTCACTATCACTGAAATAGTTATATATAAGTAACGAAATAGGCACCAGATATCCATATTTAATCATTTAAAGCACATAAAACAAGAAGTTAGAAACACTGATAACGGAAACAAAATTAAAGGAAAGGCAAAGTAAGATTAAGAAAATAAAAAGTACAAGGCAGGTAAAGATATAACTTAGAAAATGATAGCTAAGTTATTAAGGAGCTGTCTCCACAAAGACATTTATAAGCAATAACTCAGACAAAAGTCATTAACAAGAGGTCCAGCAAAAATGCCTAATGCTAATATGGGTGGCACATTAAGAAACGATATTTTTGAGAGAAGGAAAAAAAAATCTATCCACTCACAGTAGATAATGAAGACACATGTACTCTATTCACATTACAAAATCAAATCAGCAAGTCTCTCATTCAGTGAATCTCAACCTAAAATTAAAGACTGTCAGGACAATTAATTATTCCCTAGGAAAAAACAAAATCAGTAAGAGCCATTATTATTGGGAGTGGAACATGAAATTAAGGCAAGGAAAGAAGAAATGCTGGCAACAGGGGTAGGTTATTTCAGTAATGTGAAATTTTCTAAAACTGCACATAGCTTTGATGTCCCTAGTCCCCTACCCCCAATCAAATAAACAAAAAATAAAACCAAGAACAAAATCATGTCACATTATAATCAATTATCTACATATCCCAAGTACTCAGAACAAGTTTCTTAAAATAGGTTACCTTCATAAGTGTATACTATTAACATGAAAATCAATTTGCTCTATAAACTGGACTCCTCCCTCCCCCAAACAGGGGTAGTTTTCTTAGCTATACCTTCTACATGCTTATTAAGTCATCACTGAACATCAATCCTACTGCAAAATACTGCCAATGACAGTAAAAAAAAAAAAACATGTAGGGAAAGACACTAAATTTTGAATTCTATTTGGCTCCTCATTCCAAGTGCTCTAAAAATCACTCTACATTAGTTGGCTAACTTTGGGAATCTTGAGACTATGTAACAATTAAGAAATGTGATCTACATAAGTCATGTGGCAGTTTTAGGAGGATCTTTAAATCAATTAACAAAAGATTACCAAAAGGAATTAAAGAAGCCAAATATTGTGACACTAATGTATGTGCAGAATAATAATGTTCTCCATCTCTATCTTTCACATAACATCCAAAAACACCTATTCTTAAATACTTGTCAATTTTTAAGAATGAAAAAGTTTCTAAAAACTCAATAATTATTTTTCCCCTTTTGGTTTTTAGGTTTGAAGACTATTATTTCAAGGAAGGAAGACCATTATCAATATAAAGGTGAAAATTTTAAGAAAAGGTCTAACCTTTATCAAAGGAACAAAAAATGTTAACTTGGAACCCAAGCTTCAGAAGCTCAATCAATGCACTCTTTTAATAGGGTATTTCCAAAATGAACTAATAGGCTATTCTGGACAACAGAACTCGTAAGTATCTCCTTTAGAGGGAAAAACCTTAAAGAATACAATTAACTTTAATAATATCCTTATTACAAGGGAAGTACCAGTAGTACATTTCATTCAAAAGTAATTTATACTTGCTGTTTGTGTGGATTTAACACAGTCTTGTATTCTGGAAATTGAGAATGTTTCAAAGAGGCAACCTTAATTTTTTAAAAGTCCCAAGGCTGCCTATATATCTCTCTTGCCCACTCCATTCAATTCCTTTTTCCCTACACTTCACACAGGAAGTTCCAGCATCATCCTTCAAAATGCAGTCATGCTAAACCAGAAATGCTCTTTCTAATGGTCTGACTAGCTCACACTTTCTCTGAAAACACAGTAAAAGTCATAAAATATTTAAGGGACCAAAAAGACCTTTTTGATAGATTAGAGACGCAGATAAGGAGCAGGGGATGGGAAGGCCAGAACTCCTCTATTCCATGAAACCACTTCCTCCCTGATTCTGATGATACAGGTAGCATCTTGAGTAGAGTGAGGAACAGAGATATAAAAATCAACAGAAAAGAAGGCCTCCATGAAACTCATTTGCCTTTTTTTTTTTCATGAAGTAAATAAATTAACTAGAAAAACTAGATTTCTAGTTGATGAGTAAAAACAAAAGCTTGACAAGAATCTACGTATAAGATGACTTCAAATTAGTACCTATAGATACACCATATCCAGTCCTATAATGGTTTAAAAAGACAAACAGAATAAAGAACAGAGGGAAAGGAGAGAAAAAGAAAAAAAGAGAGAGAGAATCATGTGATTTCTTATGCTTTACATCTTTTATTTCTAGGGTAAACATACACTTAAAATGACTCTGACGGAGGGTATAAGGACTAGTCTATGCATAAGAGAAGACCCCTGGGTTCTCACTCCTCTGAACTGTTGGTGGATCCTCCGTCATATCATTTTAATTGTATTTCGGGTCCTAATCCATAAAACAGGGATGGATGCAATATTATGTTTGACACCAGGAAGCTAGAGAAAAATGACCTTAAGTTCCCTTCTAATTTTTAAGATGTAGGATGAATACACCAGCTTGATGTGGATTTATAGAAGTTAAGATATGATCCTGGTCCCAAGATACTCATGACGGTCATTTGGTTTATTAAAAACAGAATGTTGATTGCTTACAAGCATATTCTTCTTACTAATCATCTCACAAATGCATGCTTCTGAACATGGCAAAGATCTGAAGAGAGATCCTGAAGGTTAAGAATAGTCCCCACCATGCTTGAAAACACTTAAAAAAAACAAAACAAAACACCTCATGTTCTACTGAACAGTAAGTCAGAAGCACCACAGTTCTATATGGAAGTCTGTTTTTACTTTCAGCAATACAACATATTGTTTACTAGAGCAAAAGAGTAAATTTAACCACGTTAAAACAAAAAGCAGTAAGAAAACTCAGTTTATTTCTTCAAGATTCAAGCTCTAAAGGCTATCTATACCCTGATCCCCAACAGTTCCTGGAAGAGCCGATCGTGCATCATGTGATGAGTAGCATTCTAGAACATTTATCTGCCACATTGACTCTGAACGAGGATTTTAACTCCTCTAAGAGAAACCCCATGTACTGATTGTCAACCTCCAATCCTTGGGACAGCATTTAAACAAGTTTACTTCTAACATTCTGGATTCCCTATATACTAATTTCTGCACTAACAGTGAACTTTGACCCAAGAGTAAAATACAAGTATTTCCCAGACCCGCTGTACACAACTGCAAAAGACAAACAGTTTTAAAGTAGACATAACAGTTGAAAAGTGACAAACTCCAAAAGTGAAGTAATACCTATTCCAGTTCTTTCAAAATGTATGTATCAGTCAGCTTTGAGCACTGAACCACACAAAAACATCCAGGGCAAAAGATGAAATCCAGCCATATCACTTTGGATTCCTGGAACAAACTTTAATAGCTCTAGATGGGCCCTATCAATCATTTAACCCTTTACTTCTTTCTAGAAGTAAAAATATCATAGTTCGATTTGAAAAAAAAAAACAGCATTTCAACTTAAAAAAAAAAAAGCAAACAATTTTCACATGACAAATGTTTAAACTACTAAATAATTAACTATATAATGTTAATTGAAAAACTATCCAACACTATCTGACAACCACCTCTGAAGAGTGCCTTGCCTGAATAATTCCTCTGACTAGTCCTGGAATGACTTTCTGTCCTTCCTTTTTTTTTTTTTTTTTTGGAAGGCTTTCAGCCTATGGCTTCTCTCTGTATATGTAGCTGTATTTCTTTTTAAAGGTCCCATGATTCCTAAACCTATGTTCTATATCATGTTTCCTAGCACTGTAAAAGCTGCCAGGAAGAAAAGGACCCGCCATCTCCTCAAACACGTGAAGAGTGGAGGGCTGAGATCGGCCTGAGGACTTCAAAAGGTTTTGCTTGCCCTTGCTCCGGCTACACGCTCTCCTACGCTACTCCTCTGTCCTGATGGTTCTGTTTGCCCTGCGCTCCTGGCTACCATGCGGAAACCACAGCCAAAAACACTTGCAAGCATCAATCCCTGACTTGGCGGCTCTTGCTCCTAAGTGGCAAGCATCTAATGCCACCCTCACCTGATGCTTGGCCGTCTCCATACCCTCCAGAACTGTCGTCTTGAAGTCCTCCTGCTTGCCCTGTGGAAGGAAAGAGGAGAACTCAGGGACCTTACTCCATAAATTAAGATAATATCTGGACATAAAGGCCTAATAGTTGGCGACTCACAGATTCACCACCAACTAGTAAAACCGTATTGAGAGAGCTCCTTCTTCTCGAATCAGGCCCAGGGAATCACATCATAGTCTTCCAAGTTCTGGTCAGAAAATTTCAACTTTACACACTGATTCTTGTTGAAAGGTAGAACAAAGTACACAGTATTTCTAATCACTAAATCCTTGCTGTTGGTCTTATTAAATCAAGGTTGGATGGGGGAAGAAACGAATTCCAAACGTCTTTTACTACTTGTTGCTAGACTGAGTTAGGTGTCACACGGGCTCTGGGGTCGAGAGCCGCAACAATTCAGCATCTGCTCAATCTCCCTTTATCTTTACCTTTCTATCCACAGAGAATATACTTAAGTAACAGGCAAAAGATAGAGTTTTAATGAAAAATTCTCCCATTGACTTCAAAGCAGGGACTGTAAAGATTCAGCTCCAAAACAAGTTTCATTTACTATGCATGCCAGACAGCACCAGGTCTGAAGACACCAGTGCTTCCTTAGTAAAACTTTCAAACACACCACAAGACACCCTGCAGTCATATGCCAAGTAATGTAGAGAGACACACACAGGAGGGGCTGGGGGAAGGCAAGATATGGGGGAGCTTCTACCTCAAGCTACGTAATAAGCCAGCTAAGAGATTGTCCTCATTGACTAATATGTAGAAATAACTTCAAGAAAGGTATCACAGCTTGAAAGTTCCATCTGATGAAGTCCAAATAGATCATTTTCCAGACTCTTCCAAAATCTATCACCAAGACAGATGCTATGATCTTCTTAAGGTTCTAGCTACCTAGTACACTATGAGAAAACTACAACATGATCTTTGAAAGATACGAAAATACTCTCCAATAATCTAAAACTAGACAAGCATCACTAAAAAGTTTATTTTAGAAGAACTCAATGAGAAAGCAGACTGATTAACCACTATTTGAGTTAAAAGGGAGCAAGAAAGTAAAAATGACATCTCTATCCTCACGTATTTGAAGGTATTTAGATAGAAATGATTTCTGACATTAGAATGTGTTACTAGAAGGTATATGTTCTGAGGATAGGACAGAATCTCATTCTAAAATTATTTCACTATGCTCCTGTCTTAATGACCCTTGAGGTTTTAGAAGGGTATGGCTCTCAGACAAGGCTCAAGATACAGGATTCGTTTACAGTCTTTGGAAAAGGGCATATAATTATAAGGAGATGACTCCTTACAAAATCTAGTCTGCAAACATCTTGAAAATGCAGGCCCTCCATTTTTTATTTTACTTTTAAAATTTAAATAAGGGATGCCTGAGTGGCTCAGTCAATTGAGCATCTGTCTTCAGCTCAGGTAATGATCCCAGGGTCCTGGGATGGAGACCCACATTGGGCTCTCTGCTCAGTGGGGAGTCCGCTTTCCCTCTGCCTCTGCTCTCTCGATCACTCTCTCTCAAATAAATAAAGAAAAAAAATTTTTTAAGTTTAAATAAAAATACTGCTTCTTAACTTCTAGATTTATTCATAAAAAAATCTTACAGATTTTTTTTTTTTTAGAAGTTGTCAGTGTTCTGTTTGATTCCAAACAGAACCACCCTAGACCAAAAGTTGAATCGTATTTTAAAAAGGGGGAGAGGTGGGCGCCTGGGTGCCTCAGTCGGTTAAGGGTCCTGGGATCAAGTCCCACACCCGGCTCCCTGCTCATGGGGAGTCTCCTCCCTCCCGTCTGCCCTCCCCGCTGCTTGTGCGCTCCCTCGCTCCCTCACTCTCAAAATCTTTATGTGGGCAGGGAGAGAGAGGCTCAGAACAATGAAATAAATACAGTTTCCAAGAATAACATTTAAGCACTATGAACAATATCGCTCCTGACTCTCTCAAATTATGTAGCCCAACTGGCAAAGAATGAAAGCTACAGTCTCCTGTCAGGAAGGCATCTCACCACTTCTAAAAATAAAAACAAACACCACTTTCAAGCTAGCCATTAAGTCCTGAATTATTTTATCCTTCCTATTTCTCTCATTTGCTTTCTTCCCCCACTATATGTCATAGAATATGCTAAAATAATTTATTTTAACCTACAGGTAGCCCTTGGCTGACTGTTTACTGTCACAGTCTTTAGACAAAAATTCCATACAAATGTAGATTTCTTAAGCCTGACTTCTGTGCTCAAAAGCTTAACAACGTTGCTCTTTTACAAGATAGGGAGGTCTCTTTTGACTTCTGCTTTTGAAAAAAGGAACAAAACTCAGAGACTGTTCTTCGATAAAAATATGTAATAGTAATATGAAAAATATTCAATACCCTGCAATAGTTTTTTAAAGGGATCCCTTTTAACCACAGAAAGTCAAAATAGAAATGAAACTCCAAAGTACTGCATAAACAAGAGAAATAGGAGAAAACCAAATAGGTGCAATAAACATGCAAGAAATGATGAGAAACAAAACAAAAAGTGCTTATAATTAATTAAGTAAAGAAACAACGTGTCTCTTAACTTGATGAACGTTTCGAGATAAGATCGCTACTTTCTAATCATAATACTCCAATATCTGGAGAGTGCCTATTTCTCCAAAGACAGATAACAGCATCATCTTTATTAGTGGTATTCCAGACCAATTCTTCCATCATCTTAAAAACAACACACATACAAATGTTTGCAGCTAACTTCCCATCCAGGATTGCCTCTGATCTGATTAGAACATAAAAAATGCCATATTCACTTGTTCTTTGGGTCCTTCTGGCCTGGGACTCTGCTTCTGACAGTGGCACAAGGACAAGGAACAGCAGGCAAGTATAGTTATTATCCTACATGAGTTCAAATTCAAGATAGAAAATGAAAATATACAAAAGCAACTCTTTCATATCACCTTGATTTTGGCACTACTGCGCAAACCTTTGGTTTTCATTCCCACCACATACACACACACTCCTCAAGTTTGAAGTACAGACCCTTAACACCTGTATTTGTGCATATCTTCTACAAGTTGAAAACAAAATTTTTGGGTTAGCTTACACAGCAGCCTTTCAGCTGTTCTCTAATAAACTCCCACAGACCTGGTAGATCATTATTGAAGAATAGTGAAATATTTTAGTTACAGTCACACTACTGGATGCTTTCTCATCTTGATTCAAATCCCTAGCAGATCACTCTTCCAATACCTTAAAAGGAAATCTATGATGTCTTTCACATATTTTCATCTGACAAGCATGAAGGACAGGATCACTGATATGCTATTCCCAGGAACACACTGACCAACAGATTCACATTTTGACTTCAGTTTGTTGAAATCACACTCAAATCAGTAACTTTTGTAGACAATTTCAGAAACTTCTAAGTCTTCTGGGAAGCAATGATTTTTAAACAGAAAATCAACTTATCAAAATTTAACCAAAATCGTACAAATTTATAGAATAAAAGTGACTGCCAAGCTAATGGTTTCAATTAAACCTGACAAATTAGCAGAGAGGAAAAAAAAACCTTCAAAGTTTAAATCACCTGTGAACACATTAAGTTTCTACTCTATTAACACTTCAGTTTAGTTTATATTTTAAATAATCTCACTAATTCAGTGTTCACCAAATACCTATTCCAAAACAGTTGAGCACAAGTAGAAAGTTGAACACATTAAGTACCTATTTTCAAAGGCCTTATAATCTAATTGGGGAAAGATGAAAAATATCCAGAAAGAAACTTTATTTTTTAGGGAAACAAGAAACAAACACAGACTTGAGGAATCAAGAAAGCTTTTCTGAACAAATCCAGAGATTTGGCAAAAACCACCAGCATGGTCCAGAACACTTATAAAAGCAAGGAGAAAAGCACAGTCAGGGAATATACAGAGAACCACACAGCACTTGCAGATGTGGAAGAGCAGGATAAGTAAAATGGCCCATTTTTTTGGACCATTCAGTGCCAAAACCTGAACTTGATCTTAACAGTTATGGGGCAGAACTGGCAGCAAAACAAGCGATATTTTAATGAATCTAATGTGGTCACTTTGCACCAGACGAATCACAGGGAAAAGGTGACCTGGATAAAGGAGAGCCAACTGAAAGACTGTTTAAATAATTTAGATATGAAGTGAAATTCACTAGAACAAAAAGGTAACAATGAAAATGGATAAGGCACAGCAAGTCAATGAAGCTGTTCATAGGAACATGCAGGGTTTAAAAAACACTTGATCAAAGGGTAAGGGACATCAAGATGACTCCAAGGTTTTAAAAGTTCAAGAATGGTAATAAAATGCACAAAATGGGAAATTTGGGGAAAATTTAGGCAAACTAAATTAAAAAGAAATACTCCTTACTTAATTACTTAGTCTTTAAAGTAATTAAAAGACTAGACTCCAGGGGCACCTGGGTGGCACAGTTGGTTAAGCAGCTGACTCTCAATTTCGGCTCAGGTTATGATCTCAGGGTTCTGGGATCAAGCCCTATGTCAGGCTCAGAGGTTTCTCTCTCTCTTCTCCTCCCCTAGCCCCACCAAATAAATAAATAAATCTTAAAAAAAAGAAAGAAAGAAAAGAAAAAAGACTAGAACTCCAAAGTTAGGATGGGTCAAAACTTTAAAATAACATGGAGATAATAATACGGTCAGAGAAGGATGCCTGGGTGGCTCAGAAGACTGTCTGCCTTCAGCTCAGGTCATTATCCCAGGGTCCTGGGATGGAGTCCCACATCAGGCTCCTTGCTTAACATGGTCCCTGCTTCTCCCTCTGCTTGCTGCTCCCCCTGCTTGTGTTCTCATGCTCTCTCTTTCTGACAAACAAAAATAAAAATAAAAAACAGTAATAGGCTCAGAGAGTTTGAGTCAGTTGTAAATGTAGGTCTAAACTCAAAAGGAAAGTCACAGCTTCAAAGAGGAATTGGTCAACATAGACAAGTAATAAGAAAAAGTTAAAATAATTGAAAGGTAGTGAGTTATTGGTGACTGTCTCCACTTCATGCTGCCTTCTAGTCCTCTCTGTAGTGAAAGGTGGCTTTAAAAACATCCTCCGGGAGCCTGAGTGGCTCACTGGGTTAAGCCTCTGCCTTTAGCTCAGGTCATGATCCCAGGGTCCTGGGATCCAGCCCCTGCATCATATTGGGCTCTCCACTCGGCAGGGAGCCTGCCTCCCCACCCCCCCACCCCCACCCTGCGCCTGCCTTTCTGCCTACTTGTGATCACTGTCTGTCAAATAAATAAAATCTTTAAAATAAAATTAAAAACATCCTCAAGTATACTGCTCTTAATGTATCTCCTTCCTAACTTTTTGACTATGAATCTGGACAGAAGAATAAATGATCTACAGCAGTTCAAAGAAATGCAAAGGGAAATGAACTGGGCTCACAGAAATAGATAAAACGAGCCTGAAGGAAAAGCCTCAGGTGTTCCTTTGAAGCACATCAGAGGCATTTTAACACAGCTAACACTGACCAATACTTTCCAACAGAATTATCCAGAATGAATGGAATCTAAGGATTCCAACTAAAACAGCAATCTTACGGTTACACTGTCAATAAGGTCTAGAATGCAAGAAAATGGGTGTTGCTTGAGGGAGAAGCAGGCCTAAAATTTTCTCATTTTGTCCCCCAGGAGGAGCAGTAGTTCTGCTGATTTGCACCAAAAGACAACAATGGGGCAGAAGTGAGAAACTCAGTAGCAGAAACCCCATACAAAGTAAAAGCCCTATAAACCAAAGAGGAAAACAAAGATTTTAGAAGCCAATGGGAAGAATTAACTTTTTTAACATACTGTTTCCTTCCACATTCCGTAGCAGGATATTTCTCACCTATTTTGTTGTAAAATCTTGGTTTGTAGTTCACTTTTCAAAGTGTTCCAAAGTCTACAATTTACATGCTGTTACTGCTTAACTACCAAGCTTAAAGTGAGTTTGAGTAATTAACAACAAAGCTTACTTTTTTTAAAAGTTAGTTTGTTTACATATCGTATGTAATCTCTACACACACGTGGGGCTCAAATTCACAACTCAAGAGATCAAGTCTTTTCTGACTGAGTCAGCCAGGCAGTCTTTACCTGTTTCTAAAAAGGCCAGTACTGAAGTACTGAAGTTTACCCTGGACCTATTAAAAGAACCATAGTAAATTTTTATAACTGATGATAACCACGAAAGAATTCCAAGAAAAGAATCCCTTTTCCCTGCTCAACTAAGTTTTTCAGAATGCTAGCTATCTCCACATCTCAGATCATGATTAGGGGCTCTTCCCATCCTCAATATGATTTGAGTCTACACTGCTACGAGGAAGATACAACTTCTTAGGCACTAATTAATCACATGTGTTCTTCTACTTTCACATATCAGAAGATGCAAAACAAACAAAAGCAAAAACACCACTCTATCTTCAAATGTTTAAGACCACTGTGATTAGGAAATACTGCAAAAATGTTAACATTAGCTTATCTCAGTATTTGATATATGGATTTTGATTAGGTTACTCTGAGGAGAGAAAATTTATATTAGGAAAGTACCAAGATTTGCCATTCTTCCTATGATTTAACATACAAAAGCTTAAATGATTTTGCAAGTGACATGTTACTGAAAATGGGTTACCACAAATACTTTCCAGTTTCCAAAAGTGATAAGGTGTCAACCAACCCTCATTTTTTCCTGAATAAGACATCAATCCAGGCTATTCCTAGTTCAACTCTGTTTAATAAATAGACAAAGACGGAATTCTCTTTTGATCCCCATACCAAGCCCCATTTTGGAGATGAGCAAGTCCTCACAGACCAAGTAACCTATTCTTCCAGTACACCATGACCATACCAAATAAAGGATGGTAGCAAAAAGAACTCAAGGAAATTACACAAAAAAGTTGTCAGCTAACCAAACTACCATTTTGTCTTAATAAAAAACAAAACAATGAGTGAAATGGAATCATTAAGAAAAGGAGCTCAATCTGTTAAAGACAGAACATAAAACTGGTAGCATCTGATTCAATGGTTATCAGCCAAAAGCAGTAAACAGTTAAAAATCAAGGATATTAACTGTTTCATAAGGGCCTAATTGAATTCCTTCATGTTTAATGTAAAACTTCCAAAATCCAATTTTGGGAAAAACACTTAAAAACTACTTCTGGATTCTCACCATACTTTGAATACACGTTTACTGTACTGTTTCTTCATTGTAGCCAAATATTAAACCCGTAAACCCAAAGTGGACTATGAATTCTTTGCAGGAAGACCCAGTCTTCAGCTCTGAACTCTCAGAACCCAGCACCACACCTGGAACAGAGCACTGTACTTTTACAATTAATGTGTAGAATAAAGTAAATGAGGAACTGCCAAATTTGGGGCAATTTTACTTTGTGTAGGAAATGTCTCTCTCTTTTTTTTTTTTCCCCATTTCCTCTCAATCTGGAGGCTGTGAGTTCAAGCCCTGCGCTGGGTGTACAGATTACTTAAAAATAAAATCTTTAAGAAAAAAATTCCTTCCACACTAATTCTTAAAAAATTCTTCCATTAAGCCAAGGATTTAGGAAGACTTACTTCCCTTCCACTCTTTCTGCCTGTAAGTCCCTCCAAATGTTTATACTAAAATGTGATATTTAAGAGTTATTTCACCTTCTATTGGATTTATGTATGCATTTATAACTCATACTAGGCCATAAATTATCTGTGAGTGGGGACCATGTGTTGCATAGTGATATGTATCTGGACCCATTTTTAGTTACCTCTTAAAATATAAAAATGTTGAATTAACCTAGATTACACCTTTTCAGCCTGTGACTTTTATACTTAGCTCTCCAGTAAATTATTCTGGGGCACAGTTCCAAATCAGAACACTGAAATGATGCTATGCAAGAAAATTACTCCTAGGTCTGCTTTCTAAATGTATGACCATACTTCATACAATGAGAACTCACATGATTTTCATGCACTTACTTGACACAAGCACAACAAAATGGCAACATAAACAACTCTGTTAGGAATGAATTTCTAGCAACTTCTAGTAAATCTACAAAAGAGGGTCTCCTGCTGGGTATAGGGATGTAACAGAACTCTATAATCCTCCCCATGGAGGTCACCTGAATCCATTCTCATGAAATCTGAAAGCTATTCCTGCTATCTGACTGTACTTGAAGGCATGGCAAGGGAAATCAAGAGAAAGCCTGGAAGAAGCCACCTGAAAATAGTTATGGCACAATAAATTAAATTCTTCACTGAACACTGACCATAACCATCCATGCTGCCAACCAAACCCAGGACGTCTACTATTATCAGTACAAATGCCTCAAACAGGATCCTAAGAACAAAGAACTATAAAAATGTAAAGGCCATTATACAAATATTAGGACCACTGATTTTCTTTTAAAGTAAGGAAATTCATCTTCAACTCTTCTCTGGTCAAATTCTATTATACTAAGTTCTAAAGACTAGTCCAAAAGATTCTGCCTTTTCGATTTTTGCTATACTGAATAATCAATTAAGTATTTAGCCATCAATCTTTTGTCATAAGTATTTTCAGTATAATAATATCTGTGATCAAATTTAATTGCATTTTAGGGGCTCCTGGGAGGCTCAGTGGGTTAAAGACTCTGTTTTCAGCTCGGATCATGATCCTCGGGTCTTGGGATAGAGCCCCTCATCGGGCTCTCTGCTCAGCGGGGAGCCTGCTTCCTCCTCTCTCTCTGCCTGCCTCTCTGCCTACTTGTGATCTCTGTCAAATAAATAAATAAAATCTTTTAAAAAAATGTAATTGCATTTTAAACTAAATTCTTCTATCCATACACATTATTTTTTTTTAAAAGATTTTATTTATTTATTTGTCAGAGAGAGAGGGAGAGAGAGCGAGCACAGGCAGACAGAGAGGCAGGCAGAGAGGCAGAGGGAGAAGCAGGCTCCCTGCCGAGCAAGGAGCCCGATGTGGGACTCGATCCCAGGACGCTGGGATCATGACCTGAGCCGAAGGCAGCTGCTTAACCAACTGAGCCACCCAGGCGTCCCATACACATTATTTTGTATATTTTCTGTTATTTGGACTTTTACTAATTCATGTTGCATCTCCTTTCATGTGCTTTTTAAAAAGCACATGAACAGGGTCCCAAAATTATTAAAAACCACCAATTTTTTTGGTCATACCAATCTCTCACATCAATGATTTTTGTAAGCTAACAGTCTACATCTCTTTCAAATACACATACCACATACACATCCATAATTACCATGCATAACAGAGACCAGGTACTTTCCTTTGTTTACATTCTTATAAGAATTCCTATATATTCTTGGGATCAGGCTCAGTGGGTTAAGCCTCTGCCTTCAGCTCAGGTCATGATCTCAGGATCCTGGGATCTGCTCAGCAGGGAGTCTGCTTCCCCTCTCTCTCTCTCTGCCTGCCTGTCTGTCAAATAAATAAATAAATAAGATCTTAAAAAAAAAAAAAGAATTCTTATATATTCTTAAAAGAATATAAACAAGGAGATGAAGTGATTCTTCCTACAGTCATTCAACAGAATCAATAAAATAGATTATTATACAGAGCTATCATTATTCAGCTAACCATATCTAACAAAATTAACCAATGATTTGATGGAGCTTCATTACAGTAAAGAGCACATCACCTATTTAGAAAAATGGTACATGAGGGGCACCTGAGTGGCTCAGTGGGTTAAAGCCTCTGCCTTCAGCTCAGGTCATGATCCCAGGATCCTGGGATCTGCTCAGCAGGGAGCCTGCTTCCTCCTCTCTCTCTGCCTGCCTCTCTGCCTACTTGTGATCTCTGTCAAATAAATAAAAAACTTAAAAAAAAAGAAAAAGAAAAATGGTACATGAGACATAGGCACTTGCTTTTACGTATTTTTTTTTTAAGATTTATTTATTTATTTATTTGACAGAGATAACAAGTAGGCAGAGAGGCAGGCAGAGAAGGAGAGAGGAGGAAGCAGGCTTGCTGCCGAGCAGATAGCGTGATGCAGGGCTCGATCCCAGGACCCTGAGATGACCTGAGCTGAAGGCAAAGGCTTTAAACCACTGAGCCACCCAGGCACCCCTACGTATGTATTTTTAAACATACTTCTGATATCTCTATAATTCATTAACTTGAATTGAAATATCGCTGAAATTCATTAACTTGAAGAAATCTTGAGAAAAGCACCTTAATAGCCCATTTCAAATTTCATTTTATTATTTTAAAGCAAGTTTCCAGGGCACCTGGGTGGCTCAGTGGGTTAAGCCGCTGCCTTCGGCTCAGGTCATGATCTCAGGGTCCTGGGATCGAGTCCCACATCGGGCTCTCTGCTCAGCAGGGAGCCTGCTTCCTCCTCTCTCTCTCTCTGCCTGCCTCTTTGCCTACTTGTGATCTCTCTGCCAAATAAATAAATAAATAAAATATTAAAAGAAAAAAATAAAGCAAGTTTCCATAAGTCTTTTTTTTTTTAAGTATTTTATTTATCTGACAGAGAGAGATCACAAGTAGGCAGAGAGGCAGGCAGAGAGAGAGAGGGAAGCAGGCTCCCTGCTGAGCAGGAGAGCCAGATTCCGGGCTCAATCCCAGGACCCTGAGATCATGACCTGAGAGGAAGGCAGAGGCTTAACCCACTGAGCCACCTAGGCATCCCTAAGTTTCCATAAGTCTTAAGCTTTACACAACTAAGCTACTTCTAACCCCAGATATCTTTCCAAACCAGAGATCCTAAATAGCTATCCTACACAAAATTTAAATTCAGAAACTACTAAGACTTTTCTGAAAATGTTCAACTATTGTAAGGCAAAGGAGTGAGGAAAAAAAATGTTTTTGTATGAAAATAAAAAAGCTAAGTGCTAGCAAACCATTAATATGTAAAACCTCTTTGAAGAATCAATGGCACACAGGGTACCAAATGAACCAAGAAAGGAAAAAAAAGCAATTCTCTAAAAGAAGGTTACTGTAACAGAGGTATTATTCTAAACCAGTAAAACCCAACAGAGATTTTTACTGTTTTACAGATGCTCCACTACTCTGTGACACACTAATAACCACTCAATTCCAAAAACTTTTCAGGTTTAGTTGGCATGACTTTGAGAAAATTTTATCTTTTTATCTTAATAGAAGAAGTACTAGGAAACCAAATAAACGCATCATTTGTTAAAACAAATATATTCGGACGTGTACAGTAAATGTAAAAATACATGGAAATGTTAAGGAAAACAAATCATTTTAATTTTAAATATAAGCAGCAATACTTAGTATGAAAAATACATTATTTACTCATGTAACTACCACAGACTACAGGCCACATCCAGTTATCATCAAAAACAGACAAATCTAAAAATAATTTTTAAGCCACAACAAAACTTCCTCCCAATTACATAAATCCAAACAAACAAAAAACCCAAACATCTTGTTACCATAAAAATTCAACTTTCATATTGAGAACATCTTTCCATTGACCAGCATTCACTAAACTTGATTATCAAAACAACCTAAATCATCTCTCCAAGCCAGTCTCTTTACTCCTTTAGTTCACTCTTAGAGACCACATCAGATTCATTTTTCCCAAAAAAGTATTTTGGTACAATGCCTCTCACTCAAAATACAAAATACCTCAGTGCTACCCCAGCCAGATCCTCCCAGTGTTTAAAGGACACGCAGTTCAAATTCCTTAGCCTGGTAACAAAGGCTCCAACCTTCCTTTCTGGCCTCCAACCTTCCTTTCTGGCCTCCTCTCAGAATTCTCCTAAAGGAATCTTCTCCAGTAATACTGTCTAACCCAACAGACTTTGGAATACCTAGCACTAAAAAAAAAAAAAAAAATTTTATTCTTAGGAATAACATTGTGGAAAGCCAAACAAAATTTTCTAAGCAAACTTAAAAATTGGTAAAAATGCAATGTATTCAAACCTTACTTATATAAAGTTTTATATCTTTATACTTATATAAAGAGTAAGTAACTTTCTCATTATTACCTAAAATGATTAAGATAAAAATATTTGGTAAAGAATGAGACCCACGTCTTCTCTCAAAAATTTTAAGATACCCATATGACAATGGTTCTATTCAATCTTTGAATGAAAGCTCAAGTGAAAGAGCTGGTTCTGATAAGACAAGAGATTTGGAAACTCTGGACAGCTTTTAAACGCCTGAACTTACTTGACAGTATTTTATGATTCACTAATAGCGCCCAATTTATTTCTAAATTAAAAAGGCCAGAGGTTGCCACTACTTTTCTGAGGAAAATACTTCCCTAATTCACCCTGGAAATCTTTTTTTAAATTTCAAATTGTTTTAAAAGAAAAATCACTTTATTTTCATAATCACAAATAATATATTGCAAGTTTTGGCTGTTATCAAAACATCTCTGAGCACTGAAGATAGTCTAAACTTCAACTTTCCCCCAAAATACTAAGATAACTTATTTAAACCACTGGATGAAAATTTAACAACATAATAGCATAAAGATGGTTCCCCAAATCCTAAATCTCTTTAATAAGATATTTACTTCTTGTAGCAACAGTGCTACATTCCACATTAATGGAAAAATAAACATATAAAAACAATATAAAAAAACCTTTTTTCTTTTTCATGGAAAAGAAAATATCAACACCAGGTTTAAAATGTTGAGAGGAACAAGAAAGTGTAAGTCAGTTAGTTGTTCACTGGAGACAGACAACTACTCACACACCAAGAGGATGAGCAGCATCTAAACTATCCGATCACATACTGAAGAACACTCAGAGCCAAGAAATCAGAAGCCTCTTGAACTATGACAGATGTCAAGGCTTATTCCCATATACCTAATTCATCAGTAAGTCCACAGCAAAGGTAAAAGAAAGGCAAGAATCACAGAAGAATACAGAAGAAAAAGGAATAGAGAATCAAGGGAGAAGTTGAAGGCAAGGACAGAAAGAAGGGATGACAGCTAAATATAAAAGACTAGAAAGAAAAAAAAAATCAACAAAAAGAGAGGTGGTGATTTGCCGTGTGAAGACTACATTTGCATCAGGGACATCTGTCCCAGAGGTAACAGATCACTGCTAGTAATTCCCCAAGAAGTCATTTTAACAAAGTTTTAGGGAAACCATTCTTAGAAAACCCTTGATTCCTGAGATAAATTGAACCCAGAATCTAATCATCTGGCTTAAATGTTTTCAAACCATGTTTTTATTACATTTTACAATAATTACTGAAATTAAAAATTTTAATTTTTGAGAGTTTCGGCCAGAATCTGTTTGGTAAATTGTAAATCTAAATATAAATTAACACCTGACCTATAATTCTCTCAAGTGATACATCAGTAAGAATCCTTTTTTAAAAAAAATAATAATAACATCTGGTGATTTATATGACATCACAGGGGAGAACCACCCCCCAAAAACTAAAACAAAAGATAAAATTTCTCAAATTAAATATGTCTCTATTTGGGTACCTATGAAAGTCATGCAAGACACAGCAGACAGGATCTGAAACAAACATTTTGTTTTTAAAAGATGCAGGACTAGAAGAATTAGAGAGATAAATGAGCCTGGAGCTATTAGAAATACAAAAAGAATGTTAAGGAGAAGAACTCAGTAAAAATTCAAAATCAAGAAGTTAATGAAATGCCATTAAGGACAGAAGATATGAAAAATTAAGATTCTGCTTTTCTTTGGTCTCTCCAACCAGAAGGGTACCCGTACTTGGTCTGGGTATCCTCAATAGGACTTAGTCTTGGGGAATGTTAGTGAGAATTCTTCGAAGACGTTTGAAGCTCTAAAACCAGTACCACAGTCTCCAATAATCCTTCCACTGTCATAAGAAGACTCAGTTTAGAATCTCTTCATAACCTTCTCTTCTACCATTCCTTTGAAAAGCCACTTAGTCCTTTTCTTCTTGACTTTATAATGTATTTTAACATTTGTTCACCAGGAAATTGTTCTCAAAACTAACCCCCACTCTGAAGGTTTTATCAGAAAGTATCTAACTATGTGGTAAATGCATAATTTGACCAGAATAATCTACAAATTCTAAATCAGAGATAAATCTGAGGGGTTTGGTCTTTAGATTTGGCTTTCTGTATGTTTTCTCAAATTGTTTATTTCTCCAACTTCCAAGTGCCTTATACTGTCACTATCCTTCCATCCCCATCTTTTACTTTCCTTCTACATGTGTACACACACACAAAATGTCAGTACCACTGTATATGTATGCAAGTGTGCGTATAAAAATACACACATAAATACACTACAGACACACACGGTCAACAGACTATAAACCGAAGATAAAGACATAAACAATGCAGCAGAATAGGAATTAATCCATTTTTTCTTATTTCCAAGATAAAACAAAACTAGTTGGTTACTATAACTCACCAGATGGTTCTTCAGGCTCGCTTTCGTTTTCTTCCTCAGGTGGGGCTTGAGGGGGTGGTGGGGGAAGCTTCTTTTCTTTCTCTGCTTTAGCATTTCTCTCTTCTTCTGAATAATACTCATCTTCTGAGAGGTTGGCCAAGCTTTCATCCATCTCTCTGTACTCTACCTATATGGAGATTACACCAGGGAAAGCTAAATACAGTGAAAATCTAAAACCAGGGACTCAATTTGGAACCATCAGTGAAAGTGAACTGCCTTTTAACTTCAAATTTTAAGGGAAACAAGCAAATAACAAGGAACAAGCTAGTTCATAATAGGTAGCTATTAAAAACAGAATCTCGGGAGTACCTGGCTGGCTCAGTCGCAAGAGCACATGACTCCTGATCTTAGGGTCATGAGTTCGCGCGTAGCCCATGCTGGGTGTAGAGATTATGTAAATAAATAAAAACAAAACAAAGCCAAACCCCTAAAATCTCTTGTGAAACAATCTCGTGTCAGTTCAGATTTAGCTTAATCTATCAATTTTACATCACAGTACTGACATTTAGATGAATCTGAGGCTCTCTACAACTCCTGAGAACTCTTTCAAAATATGTGTATGTATATACAGGTATGTTTGTATGTGCTTATGTATTCACATGTATGTATACATCACGTTCAACATGATGTTTCAACAAAGACTAAAATAACCCTGAGATAAAAATACAGTTAACCAGGGGTGCCTGGGTGGCTCAGTGGGTTAAAGCCTCTGCCTTCAGCTGAGGTCATGATCCCAGGGTCCTGGGATCATGCCCTGCATCAGGCTCTCTGCTCAGCAGGAAGCCTGGTTCCCCCTGCCTACTTGTGATCTCTGTCAAATAATAAGTAAAATCTTTAAAAAAAAAAAAAAAAAAAAAAGCAGTTAACCAAAATAACAAAAGACTGTCAGGCAGGCCAGGCCTGTACTTCTACTATTGAATGGTAGAACAGCAAAATCCCAGAAACCAAATGGGGAGAAATGGCAGTTAATAAAAACTGCAAATGGCAGCAGCCAAATTAAAACTACGAGAAAGTACATTTGCTTAAAAAATAACTGGTGACCTAAGAGAGTTGAATGATGAAAGCAAAGAATCTTTACTACAACAAATTAAGTGAAACAGAAATGGAGACCACAGGTCTTACTACTAATTCACACTCTGGTTATAAAAGGAGAGAACTAGGTAATAAGTATAAAGAGGAAACAATCTTGGCGATTGTCTTATTGGGGATAAAGCAACTTAAGATAGGGAAGATTATAATGAACCTATTTGCCTGAATGTATAATATGGTATCACAAATAGTCACCAGCCTTAGAACACTAACTGTCGGGGCACCTGGGTGGCTCAGTGGGGTAAGCCGCTGCCTTCGGCTCAGGTCATGATCTCAGGGTCTGGGATCGAGTCCCGCATCGGGCTCTCTGCTCAGCAGGGAGCCTGCTTCCATCTCTCTCTCTCTCTCTCTCTCTCTGCCTGCCTCTCCATCTGCTTGTGATCTCTCTCTATCAAAATAAATAAATGAAATCTTTAAAATAAAAAAAAAAAAAAAAGGACACTAACTGTCACTGTAACTCCTACCCTAGAAAGATTCCAGGAAGCCAGAGCAACAACCACTCTCTATTTCAGATTCAATGAAACAATAAAATGAATGAAATAAAAATTCATTAGATCTGGAGACAGAGCAAAGACATTATGATTTCCACATGTAACGTACCTAATTTATTTGGTTTCTGAAATTAATAGTCCTGCAGATTACAAGTGTAATCTACTTTAATTTTTGGAATATCTTTGAAATAGCTCCATATGCGGCAGGCTTTTATTTGCCTCTTTCTTTTCTTTTCTTTTCTTTCTATGACATGAATACACTCAGGCAGGGGAGTGGGTGGCTAGGAGTGGTAACACGAATTGTGTCAGAAAATGGAAACAAAAAATTAAGGATAAATTAAACAGTTCTGAGCCATACTCTAAGATTCTTATTTATAACACATGAACAATAGTTTCATCTATCAAATACAGAACACTGAGTACATGGCCACAACAGAGAAAACAATTATAAATGAAAGTCTCCGTGCCCTTAATAAGCTGAAATTCTAGTTAAAAACTATTGGTCCTTATCAGGTAAATCAAGAGACTTTACAATAAAACCTCTAGAAATCTCGATACTAAACTTCACCCTACTTGACTGAGATACACTTTAAGAACAGACCTCAGGACAACAGGCAAAAGAGCTGCAAGGAGGGAAAAGTTTCAAAGAGGGAGAGGGGTCAGAAAATGTAATACATGTTACATGAGTATGCAATTTCCTTTCTTTTAGCCCTCAACAGTGTTTGACCCCCATCCCTACCCCCAAAGATTTGGCCCTTTAAGCCATCAATCTCATCCATTTATCAATAATCACTTAACAAATGCCTATTGTGGAACTGGGCAATGTGCAAATTCTGAAACAACGTAAGATCCTTTCTACTGCAGTAGTTCAGCTCTTTCCAAAGGATGTTCCACAGGACTGTATACCCTTTGAAGAAAAACCCACGATCAAGTCTGGGAAACATTGCAGGACCCCTCTAGGACAATCACAATGCACATTAAAGCTACTGAGAAGTTGTGCAGCAAAAACACTCTTTTTAACATTGTTTAACCCAATCTTTTCATGAAGTAGTAGCTACTAAGAAGGAATACAGAGTTTTTAGTTTTCAGGGAAAGAAAGAGATCAGAAAAACACCTAGAAGTAGGAGCAAAAATATCTATAGGTAGTATTTAAAAACAGCAATAACAAGGAAAAAAAATCTGTGTTTCACAGAACCCTAAGATTCTTCAGGATTCATTTAAATACACATTTATATGTGTTACACCAAACCATAATCCTCTGGAGACCAACAACAAACACATGAACTTGTAATGCTTGGGTAATAAATCTGGGGTAGACCTAACAGTGAAATTTCTTCCGCAATCTGTTCAACCAAGACAGAGTCCTGAGATGACAAGACAAGCTAAAAAAACCACCATTTGCACTACTTATCAATCACTGGATCTTATCAAGCACTGGGTCTTCACAATACTTCATAAACAACTGAAATAATAAAACTGGATTCTGAGACCAAAATAAGATGGCAACAATAAAGCTTAATCTCCATTGTCAAATTTGGTGATCTCTCTATAGAAGAAAAGCCTCATTTTCTCAAAGACTGACAACTAAAATAAAGGTTATAAAATTAAACTTCTTAATATAGGGGTGTCTGGGTGGCTCAGTTGATTAAGCATCTGCCTTCGACTAAGGTCATAATCCCAGGGTCCTGGGATCGAGCCCTGCATCAGGCTCACTGCTTGGCGGGGAACTGCTTCTCCCTCTCCTGCTGCTGCTCACCCTGCTTGTGCTCTCTCACTCTCTCTGTCAAATAAATAAAATCTTTAAAAAAAAAATAAATATAAAATAAATAAATAAAAATTAAATTTTAAAAAACTTCTTAATATAAAACAGGCAAGGGGCACCTGGATGGCTCAGTGGGTTAAAGCCTCTGCCTTCAGCTCAGGTCATGATCCTGGGGTCCTGGAATCGAGCCCCGCATGGGGCTCTCTGCTCGGCGGGGAGCCTGCTTCTCCCTTTCTCTCTCTGCCTGCCTCTCTGCCTACTTGTGATCTCTGTCTGTCAAAAAAATAAATAAAATCTTTTAAAATATATATATATATATAAAACAGGCAAATACTACTTGATTTTGGATAAAGTTTTATTTTGTAAAAAAAAAAAAAAGTTTCTCCACTTAATAAAAAGTTAAACCATCTGAAAGAATCTTAAAAACTCTAAAAAATTAGAAACTATTCCCCTGAGAAAAACAATACTCACAAAGTACTGAGGCCCTCTCATCCCTAAGTAAAATCCTCGAAGACTTTGGAGGTTCTACAACTACTTACAACCAAGGACATAAAGATGTCCGTCAGGCAGATGTAAGTCAGATGACTCTGAAATTACACCTCTAGTCTCTCCCTTCTCTTCCTCACCTTGCCACAACGCTTCATTCATTTTCAAATCATCTTAAGGCTCCCGTCTTCTTAATCTTTCTTCCTTTTAAGTCACCTAAGGCATAACTGCCATACTGATTTCCCAAACACGTGATATTTTTAGATAGTTTAAAGGTGAATGCCAAATTTTTCAAACCAGCATAGAACTTTCTGGCTCTAACCAGATGAACTTACTTTTAGCCATTTTCTAACACACTAGTCAAAAAGTCCTCAGTGTTGTTCTATGGATTCCCACCTGCTTCTGTTAATCCAATGCCAGAATTCAAAGCTCATCCCGACTGCAAATTATTTCCTAACTATTCCAAACTTGCAAATACTATCTTTTCTTTCTCTGAATTGTCACAGCACTTAAGGTCTGCACTTCTCAGTCTAGTACAGTGCTGTCTAATACCATTTTCTGTGATAATGGCAACGTTTGGATCTGTGCTTCCAATATGGCAGCAGTAGCCACATATGGCTATTGAGCACTTAGCCATGTGATTCAAGTTTAAAAGAAAAACTCCGTTTCCTCAGTCATACTAGTAACGTGGGCTACTGGTTACCATATTGACTAGCACAGGTTTAGTGTTTGGCTCTCTCTATAACCTGGACATGACTCTACAACCTAAATACTACTGATCCAGTTTATCTTGCTCCTAGAAAAATGTCATTTTCAATTAAATTCATTTGCCCCTTGTTCCCAATGTTCAACTGTCCATTCTGGACTCCTGCTGCTTCTCAAACCACAGAATATATTAAGCATGTTTCACTATCTTTTTCCACTGGTAGTACTTAATTACTGGGTATCTTACTCTAAGCCAGACACCATAATAAGTACTTTGTTTACATTATATCTAAACCTAAAAACCTTACAAGTTTATTTTCCTGAGGAAAATGAATCATAGGGAGAAAAATTAACTCCTTTTCCAAATAGTTTTCTAAATTCTGTGCTTTTTCAAGGCCCAGTTGAAGGCCACCATTCCTCAAGTCCTAACCCTAAAGTTCCTAACTAAAGTCCCAACCCAATTTAACAAATCCAAACCTTAAATATTTGCCATAATATTAGCATACACAGTCAGAGGTGACTATATTCTGGAACTAATGAAACTTAACCTTTAGGGACCTCCCAACTGCATGGACCCCTCCCAATACCCTGAACCTTGTTTTAGTTACAAAACTATATAAAAAACATCTGTATCCATGTCCCCTATTGAATCTACATTTCTACATACAAATATACCCCCCTGCATATACCTCAGAACTCTTGAGGCAAGGCTAGTTTATACTGGACTCAGCTTGCTTTTTCCTCCTTTACTGCATACTCTATCCCTTGAGGTCTGTTTCCTCTGGCTCCCAAGACTGGTGAGGAATAGATCAGTTTCCCTAGTACCTTACTTCCTAGTTGCTCCCCCAAATAAACAGGTAACCCACTTTTCTCTTTAGTTTCAGAGCTAATCACAATGGAAAAACAGTGTAACAGGAATTAAATCCAGGAAAATTATAAAGGCAGAAATCTTATGATATGTCCCAAACTGATCTACAGATTCAAGGCAATCCCAATCAGAGTATCAGTTGCCTTTTTTTCAGATACTGATAAACTGATTCTAAAATTCATGTGGAAATAAAAGGGTCACAGAATATCCAAAAGAATCTTGAAAAAAGAGCAAAGTTGAAGAAATCAAACTTCCTGATTTCACAAAGAAAAAACTTATTATTTCACACACACACACACACACAACTTACTACACAAAGTCACAGTAATCAGGACAATGTGGTACTGGCATAGAACAAAAATACAGATCAATGGGACAGCAATGATGGTCCAGAAACAAACCTTTACATTTATGGCCAACCAACGAGGATGCCAACCATTCAAAGGGGGAGAGAATAGTTTTCAATAAAATGTGCTGGGACAAGGGAATATCCACATGAAAAAGAATGCAGTTGAACTCCTACTTTATACCATACACAAAAATTAACTCCAAAATGATCATAGATCCAATAAACCTAAACTCTTAGAAGAAAACATGGAAGCAGATCTTCAAGACATGGGATTAGACAACGGTTTCTTGGATATAACCCCAGAAGCAAAAGGAACAAAAGAAAAATAAACAAACTAGACATCAAAATAAAAAGCTTTCATAATCACCATATAAAAATACAACCCAATTTAAAAACAAGCCAAGGATCTGCACAGACATATCATCACAGATATACAACTAACTAATGACCAATAAGCATAAGAAAAGATGTTCAGAAAAAAAAAAAAAAAGAAAGAAAAGATGTTCAGTATCATCAATCATTAGGGAAATGCATATCAAAACCATCATGAGATACCACTTCATATCCACTAGAATGGCTATAATAAAAAAGACAGTATCAGGGCGCCTGGGTGGCTCAGTCGTTAAGCATCTGCCTTCAGCTCAGGTCATGATCCTGGGGTCCTGGGATCGAGCCCCTACCACCAGGATCCCTGCTCAGCAGGGAGGCTACTTATCCCTCTCTCTAGGCCACTCCCATGCTCTTTCTTTCTCTCTCTCTCAAACAAATAAAATCTTTTTTAAAAAGGGCGGGGGGTGGGATAACTGGGTGATGGGCATTGAAGAGGGCACATGATAGGGGTGCCTGGGCGGCTCAGTGGGTTAAAGCCTCTGCCTTCAGCTCAGGTCATAGTCCCGGGCTCCTGGGATAGAGCTCTGCATCCGGCTCTCTGCTTGGCGGGGAGCCTGCTTCCCCTTCTCTCTCTGCTTGCCTCTCTGCCTCCTTGTGATCTCTGGCTGTCAAATAAATAAAATCTTAAAAAATATCAGTCACAAAAAAAAAAAGAAAAAAGAAAGAAAGAAAAAATATCTTATCACATGGTTTCTGGCCATACTTCCTATTAAAATAGTAAAATGAAAACCCTTTACATGGGTGGCTCAGTGGGTTAAGCCTCTGTCTTTGGCTCCTGTCGTGATCTCAGGGTCCTGGGATCGGGCATTGGCTCTCTGCTCGCTCAGCCGGGAGCCTGCTTCCCCTCCCTCTCTGCGTACTTGTGATAGCTCTCTCTCTCTCTCTGTCAAATAAATAAAATCTTAAAAAAAAAAAAAAAGAAAAGAAAAGAATGGAAAAGAAAACCCTTGGGCTTCTGCCCTCTATTTCTGAGAGTTGGGAGTCTCCAACCTATGTCTTTTCTAACCCATGCGTTGATAAAAGCCCCCAAAAGCCTTTCCTTTTTTTTAACAAAGGGTTTTTATTCTTGGAGAGATGTCTCGAGTGGGCAGTTGAATCTGAGGGCTCAGTCTGGCTAATGCTTTTCTCAAGAAGCTCTTCCCACAAAGACTTGACATACCCATTTAAAAATTACATACAGACAGAAAACTTGTTATATGCATAAACGATATGAATTGCATGATTTTCAGTATTTATTTTAAAAGTATAAATCTCCAGAAAACACCCAAGTCTAAAAAGTCCATGCCCTAATTCTGCCTTAGGGCCCTGCACAGCTGGTGTTCCATGTGGTCCTTTGTCTGAGGCCGAGGCTACCTTCCCACAACTTGAGCCTAGATTCCAGTTCCACCACGGACTGAGCTGTGCGACTCTGGGCAAGTTTGCTTCCACTGTGTGCCTCTGCTTACTCACTTCCTAAAGCGGGGCTAACAATACCTGCCCACTGGTGTTTAGCAAAAATAAAATGTTAGTGACGCCCTGAATACAGCATCTGGCGCCCGGAGATGTGAGGCAGCTGTTGTCTGTATATGACAAGTCTTTTTCTTTCCCTATCTTTTTGCACCTTGACTAGCTGGCATTAGCTCTCTTCATCAGGTTCCTCAATCTGTAAATATTCTATGTCAAAAGATCGTTGAGAGAATAAAAAGAGGAAAACTAGCGCACAGCAGGCCTTTAAAAAAAAAAAATGTTCTTTTCCGTCTCCATAGCTAAAGCCATTTCTTTCGCATTACCCCCACAGCCTCAACGCGCGCCCCGCTGAAACTCCTTCAACACAGCCCGGGGGCCTCCAGACACATCTGCGGACAAACAAGCCGTGCCTGTCTCCAGCACCGCCAGCCAGAACTCCACGTCAGGGAGCCATGTTTCCCGGCCCAGAAAAGAAAAGGTGTACAGATGTAAGGAGTCTACCACCCCTCCCGTCGGTGCCCCTTTCCCGAGACGCCCGGGTCCCCGCACAAAGAGCGCATTCAGCCGGCGCGAGCCCTCCGCCTCCCTCACCCCACACACCCACCCACCCAGCCGGTGGGGAGGTGCGGCGGAGACCCGACGGGCTGGGGAGGTGGGGGTGGCCGGGGGCTGGCAACCTCGAGGGAGCCGGGCACCCGGGGCTAAGGCGCGCGGGACGGGGTCGCGGCTCACCTTCGCTCGCTTGCGCCGGCTGGTCCGTCGCCCCTCCGGAGTCTCAGCGATTCCCGTTTCCATGGGGGTCGCAGATCCAGGTACGACGGTAGGCCCGGCTTGAGGCCCGGCGGACCCCGGCGGCTCCGCCAGGCCCCCGGGAGGCGAAGCCCGCGGAGGCTCTTTCTTGCGGGGAGTGCGCTCCCCGGCCACCCCCGGGCCGGCCTCGGCAGGGCCCGACAGGCCCGTGGGCTGCGCGGCCACCTCGGAGCCGTTCTCCGCGCCGCCCGCCGCCCCGGGGCCGGCCTCATTCCCGGCCGCCGCCGCGGCTGCCGCCGCCGCCGCCGCCGCGGCCTTCTTCCCAGACAACATCTCTGGCCGCCTGGCCGCCGACGGCCGGAGGGGCCGCTCGGTCTGTCGGTCCGTGGGTCCGGAGGCGCCTCGCCTTGCCTCACTTCACACGGGAGCTCGCTGCCAACCGCCGCCGCGTACGCACGCGCTGAGCGCGCTCCAGCCGCGTCGGGACAAAAAGGCCCGGGACGCCCACCGCCCCGCCTTCCCCGGCTGCCATAGAGCGGCGCCCTCGCGGCTAGAGCGACACCACCGCACGGAGCACAATGCTCTCCTAGAGTGTCGCCTTGGCCTTTGGAGTCGGCCCCAGCACCTTCCTGGTCCTGGGGCTTCTGGGCCATACTGCACCTCCGAAGGCGCTCATTTTTTACAGGGGCTTGCATACACCCGGGAATTCGTTCGTTCGTTCGTTCTTTCATTCATTCGTCAGTTCGACCAATATTAATGCTTACCACGTGACAAGGGTTTAATTATGAAGTTTTTCTTTCAAAGAGTTTACAGTTTAGTGAGTGGAAAACATTGAACCGTGACTGGGACGTCATCTTATTGTTTCATAATTGTCCTGCTTGCACTGGGGAAATCTTGGAGAGTAAATGGATTTCGTGGTAATAAAATGGACAGCAGTTAGGAAATCCACGCTTGAGTCCGAACTGGATTGCTGTTGCCTCTAGGGCCGTGTTCCTGCGCTTCCTTCTGTCTGGACCTCCTTCCCATTAGCACCCCCTGTCTTCCATACATAACACCTCTTTCTATTCCAGGTTAATTCTAACTAGTGCTGCAGATGGTGATGGTGGTTTGTTTTTTTAATTCCTCCAAGACTCCTTTAGTGACCCAACACTGGAACAACTTGTGTTCTTCAAGCTTGTTTCTACTTATTACACACAACTATAATTGCTTTTGATTATATCTCTCTCTTCAAGCTATAATTCTCTTTTTTTTTAAAGTTTTTTTTTTTTTTTTTTAAGTAATCTCTACACCCAACGTGGGGTCGAACTCAAGAGTCACATGCTTTC
Organism: Neogale vison; assembly: GCF_020171115.1. Lineage (NCBI taxonomy): Eukaryota > Metazoa > Chordata > Mammalia > Carnivora > Mustelidae > Neogale > Neogale vison. The sequence continues at coordinate 16,866,186 of NC_058092.1, read as the reverse complement.
CTGGCTGAACCACCCAGGCACCCCTTCAAACTGTAATTTTGCAAAAAAATTATCCCATTTACATGAACTTCAAGAACTGGTAAAACTAATGTCTAGTGCTAGAATCCCCAATCAGTGATCACTTGGGATGAGAGTGAGGGCTGACTGCAAAACAGGAGGGAATTTGCTGGGGTTGATGGAATTTTTTTTTTTTTAATCTTGATGAGGTGGTGTACATGTCAGTCAAAACTCACTGTCCTGTACACATAAAATATTTTCATATTTTACTTTATGTCAATTTTACGTCAATTAAGTTGAAATTTTTTTTATACTAGGCAAACAGGAAAAAGGAGACAAGTCCAGGAAATTTAGAAGCTGTGCAAGAAAAAAAATGGAATCATAGTTCAACATATGGCTCAGCTATGAACTACACTGACATACCATAATCACATAAGGATTAATATTGTTTTAACCAAATCGAGAGAATTATACTGAAAGGATGGGGAAAAGAAAAGGTGTGTGGAGGAGACGAATGAGAGGGGTTTACAGAATCAGAGACGAAATGGGAATGGGAGAGATTCCGCATGGGAGCTAAATTCTCATCTTCCATCATAAAAAGATAATATCAAAACTGAAAAATCAAGAACTAACAGTACAAGCATACAATTTAGATATATCAAGATAAATATCAGAAGAAACAGTTAAAAAGCTGGAACGAGTTGTCTGGGTCCTATAACTTGAGCATGGAAAGGGACAGATAGAGAGCAAAGATTGTTTGTTTCAAACCCTGTAGATCTGACTGTGCATTTAACAATTTGATAAAACTTAAAATTCGATTTTTAAAATATGTATATCTTTTAATCCAGCAATTCCACTTTCCAGAGGATATTCTAGGAAACTATTTAAGTATGTGTACAAAGATTTAACTTTAGTACTGTTTACCTCAAATTGTATATAATAGCAATAAAGAAGAATTAACCTAAAGGCCCAACAATGGCCACTAATTGAATATATTAGAATATTATAGTATTAAAATTGACACTTCAACATAAAGAACTCTCATACAAAATAGTGAGCATATGTCAAAGATTTATTTAACTCATTATTGAGAGAACCAGTAAGATGACAATGCTGGTTCAAAGGAAAACATGAAAATCTGATATATAGTCACTAGTCCGTGGAAAACAATGCTGGGATAAAATTGCAAAGTTAAATAAGAAACAAATGGTTTCAGTGTCTTCCAAGGACATAAAACTGTAGACTTTGAGGTTATCTTTTCTATCAGACACAACTCATTCGCCTCTATTTCCAAAAATAACAACAACAACAAATGATTTGCAACTTAACGCATTTTAAAAATTTTGTGGTAAAAGACACATAATATAAAATGTATCACCTTAACCATTTTTAAGTGTATAGCTCACTGCAGTTAATTACATTCTCATGTTTGTACAATCTCCAAAACTCTCATCTTATAAAATTCTGTGCCCATTAAACCATGACTCGTCATTTCTCCCTGCCTCCTTGTTCCTGGCAAACACCATGCTACTTCTGTCTCTGTAACTTTAACTACTCTGGGTATCTCACGTAAGTGGAGTCAGATGACTTTTGTGTTTTTGTGACTGGCTGCTGTCACTGAACATACTCGCCTCAAAGTTAACCCATGTTGTAGCATATGTCAGAATTTCCTTCTCTTTTTTTTAAGATTGTGTATTTATTTGACAGAGAGGGAGAGATCACAAGTAGGCAGAGAGAGAAGGGGAAGCAGGCTCCCCGCTGAGCAGAGAGCCCTATGCGGAGCTTGATCCCAAGACTCTGGGATCATGACCTGAGCTGAAGGCAGAGGCTTCACCCACTGAGCCACCCAGGCGCCCTTCCTCTTTTTTTTTTTTTTTTTTTTTAATGTTAGTTCATGTCTTTTTTCAACCTGTGTACTATTACGTGTACTCTGGTCTGTCGAAGCGGTAGGTCAGACAACATTTGCTACAATAACATCTGTTAAAGTGCTAGCCATAAGAACACCAGCGTCACATTCATTTGAAGGGCACACCCAGCAAAGGTAACTGATGTAGCCCTTCTCATTTACCTCAGAGATAGTATTTCAGGATGGCTGGCTTAATCTTCTTTCTCTTATGCTTATTCTTCTGTCTTTTCTTTGTGCCACCACAAAGTCTCAACACAAGATGAAGAGTGGACTCCTTTCGAACATCGAACATCGTAGTCAGACATAATATGTCCACCTTCCAGGTGCTTGCCCGTGAGAATCAGCCTCTGCCGATCGGGAGGGATTCCTTCCTTCTCCTGGTTCTCGGCCTTTGTATTTTCTATTGTATTTTAGGGTTCATCCTCAAGGGTGATGGTCTTTCCCATAAGGGTTTTCATGAAAATCTGCATCTTGGCAGTTCTACGTTGGATGGTGGATGGGAAAGGAGAACATGGCAACACCCCTCAGGGTTTTCTGGATTTCCTTCCTTTTTGAGGATGAGCAATTTCATTGTCTGTGCACACACATTTTGTTTATCCATTCTTCTGTTGTTGGATTTCAGGGTTGCTTCTACCTTCTAGCTATTGTGAATAATGCTGTTATGAACATGGGTGTGCAAATAGCTCTTTAAGACCCAGATTTTGAGGGGCGCCTGGGTGGCTCAGTGGGTTAAAGCCTCTGCCTTCGGCTCAGATCATGATCCCAGGGTCCTGGAATCGAGCCCCACATTGGGCTCTCTGCTCAGCGGGGAGCCTGCTTCCTCCTCTCTCTGTCTGCCTCTCTGCCTACTTGTGATCTCTGTCCGTCAAATAAATAAACAAAATCTTTAAAAAAAAAAAAGACCCAGATTTTGGGGTGCCTGGGTGGCTCAGTTGGCTAGGCCTCTGCCTTGGGCTCAGGTCATGATCCCAGGGTCTTGGGATTAAGCCCCATATTGGACTCTCTGCTCAGCAGAGAGACGACATCTCCCTCTCCCTCACCAGCCCCACCCCCACTTGTGCTCACTCTCTGTCAAATAAAAAAGTAAAATCTTAAAAAAAAAAGGAAAGAAAAAGATCCAGCTTTCAATTATTTTAGATCTATTTTTTTTAAAGATTTTATTTATTTATTTGACAGAGAGAGATTACAAGTAGGCAGAGAGGCAGGTAGAGAGAGGAGGAGGAGGAAGCAGGCTCCCTGCTGAGCAGAGAGCCCGATGCAGGACTCGATCCCAGGACCCCGAGATCATGACCCGAGCCGAAGGCAGTGGCTTAACCTACTGAGCCACTATATTCCAAAGTGTAATTGCTAGAGTGACTTATCCAACTTTTACAAAGGTAACACCTGACTTCACAGAGTCAGGACTCTATCTGATATTAAACAGAAGGTAACAGTCAAAGTTACCTTCCCCTAAAGCATCAGATGACCAACAGGTAGACCAACTGGACAATATTCTAATATGACTGCGTAGACAAGCTTGGAGTAATCTCTTCGTCTTATTTCCAGATCTTGGGTAGTTTTCCTTTGCAGTCTCCCTCACAATGAGGGTAAGGGCTCTGTGCTGCTGACCATTTTATTCCCAGGGGCGAGGCCCAGAAGTACTGTTGAATAAATGAAGTATCACTCTAGCCGACATCACCTGGCTGTTGTGAGGACATCATGAGATGTTGCTTACAATCTGCCTGTCAAAGTCTGGCACATAGTGGCTGCTTAAGACATAGGAGTAGTTAATATTATTGTTATGCGGCAGCAGGGCAGCTGGTTATGACTCAGAGGAGGGGGCAGCCATGGCTCCTGTCATGGAGGGCAACTGTCCTAGAGGGGTCACCAAGGCTGGGTCTTGGGGCCTGGGTGCCTCCAAGCCATAATGTTGGGGGAAATAATGTCTCTTTTTAGGTATCTCCATGGGATACTTGCTTCCTCTGGCACTGTAGGAGCACTGGTGGCTTGGCTGATAGGCTATAAACCAGCCTTGTTTGGCTTCCTATTCCTTCTGCTGTTGCTTAGCAACTGGCTGGTCAAGCATGAACTCAAGCCCACTGTCCCAGAGCCCCCGAAGGTGAGCAAGAGGGGCCTTAGCTTCAGCTAAGGATGATGGGATATTTACAGCTAGACTGGGTGGGGGATGGGGGACAGGGAAGATGTCAGGATAATGGGGACAGGACTGAAATATCCACAGCTCTGGGTCTAAGCCCCTGTTCCACAACTCCCACTTGGGGGATGGAGGACAAAGCACTTCTTTTACAAGGTGTCAGTTGCCTGGGCTGTGAAATAGAGACCATCCCTAGATGAAAAGCAAAACAAAACAAAGAACTAGTGGTTGCCAGGGGGGTGGTAGGTGGGAAACGAATGGAATATGTAGAGGGGGTTAAGAGTACACTTATCTTGATGAGCACTGGAAAATGTATTTATACAGTCATAGAATCACCATGTTGTATACCCAAGTATACAACAATTAGTATACACTGTATACTAGTCATACTTCAATAGAAAGAAAACAAAGAGAAAAAAACTTGTTAAAAAAAAATGGGGGACCATCCCAGACTCTCCTACTTCATGTCTGACATCAACATGGTTTGGCAACAGTAACCATTACTTTAAAGTGGAAAAATTTTAAATAGATGAACTAAAGATACCGGCGGAACATAGACACATCTCTAGAACGGCTTAAGGAAGACCGTGGAAATGTATGCAGATTGCTATACCTTTTATGGAAAGATAAAAAAGCACATGAGACCATACACCGCCTTGTCTGTGGATGCCTGTGCATAGGGAAAATATATTAAGGTTGGATCTCTCCACCTCTGGGCGTTTGATATTTTGAGTGAGATAATTCTTGATTGTGAGGGCCTGTCCTGTGGATTGTACCATGTTTAGTGACATCCTTAGCTTCTACCCACAGATGCTAAGAGCACCTCCCGGCCCCCCTATTGTGACAACCAACAATGTCAGACATTGCCAAATGTCCAGTGGGGGAGGCAAAAGAGCTTCCCACTGAGAACCACTATTGTAAAGAAATATATGGGAAAAATAACTTCTGAGTTCCGGATTGCCGTTGAGATGAGGTTCAGTGGGAGAGGGAACTCTATGAGAAGGACCCACAGGGGACTCCAGTTACATTTGTCATATTTTATTCCTCATACTGGTATGGGAATGTGGGTATTTGCTGTAATATTCACCTTTTTTTGCATGTCTGAAATTAATTTTTTAAAGATTGTTTATTTTTATTTATTTGACAGAGAGAGAGAGATCACAAGTAGGCAGAGAGGCAGGCAGAGGGAGAGAGGGAAGCAGGCTCCTTGCTAAGCAGAGAGCCCGACGCGGGACTTGATCCCAGGACCCTGAGACCATGACTCGAGCTGAAGGCAGAGGCTTCACCCACTGAGCCACCCAGGCACCCCTGAAATTAATTTTTTAAAGATTTTTATTTATTTATTTGACACAGAGAGAGAGAGACAGCACACAAGCAGGGGTAGCAGCAGGCAGAGGGGGAGGGAGAAGCAGGCTCCCCGCTGAGCAGGGAGCCCGATGCGGGACTCGATCCCAGGATGACCTGAGCTGAAGGCAGATGCTTAACTAACTGAGCCACCCAAGTGCCCCTGCATGCCTGAAATATTTAAAATGATTTAAACGATGAGGAACTTGTAGCTGACTCCAAAAAGGAAAAAAAAATGTATTATTAATGGCGTAGAGAAAGATGAGGATGACAGAGATCAGACAGTGTCATGAGACCACAGGAAAAGTTGGCAGGTGGTAATTTTTATGAGGCCTGACAACATTCTCAGGCACTCTGGGAGAAACACACTCTCCAGGAGACAGCTATATCTTGGTTAAGTGCTTTCTGTCCCCTGTGGGTACAGATGAGCAGGCCATTTCATTTATTCCTAGGAACCAAAGGCAAGTATGGGTCCTAGGAGTTCAAGGGCTCCCAAACTGAGAAAAGGACCTTTCCTCACTGGACCCCAACTCTCTCAACCACAAGATGTGGCAAAGATGCTCTCCTTGAAGGCTGCTTGTGTGGACTGATTAATGGGCTGTTTGTAAATCGCTATTAACCAACATTTCTTTTTTTGGGGTGTGGGGAGTGTAGGAAGAGGCAGAGAAACCAAAGCCTCCTGAAGTCAAACCCAACAGCCACGTCTTGAACACGAAAGAAGTCGAGAGATTGCACGCCTGCTTTGCCCTCCAGGACAAGGTCCTTGAACGGCTTATGTTCAGTGAAATGAAGCTGAAGGTCTTAGAAAATCAGATGTTCATCGTATGGAATAGAATGAGTCATCACAAGAGGTCGAGCAGGCAGCGGACTTTCCCCATGAGGAAACACAGAGTAAGGAGACATGACTCAGTTTTCTCCATCATCTCTGACTGCACTTCAAATTCCCCCTAAAGAGGTCAGACAGACTGGGGTGGGCTGACCTCTTCAGATGTTACCTTTACTCAGTAAAACCCAGTCAGAGACTATTGAATTTTCTTAGTAAATCACACTGGAGAGCAGGATTGGAGGCTGAAAGTCCAATCGCCTTTGGAAAGGAAGCCGTCCTCACTCGGTCAGCTGTGTTACGTTCTAAGAACAACCTGAGGGGGCTCCAGAACCTGGCTCCTCCTCTCTTTTGGCTGACCACATTAACCTAGTCCAGGGCCCTGTCCCTGTTCACCTAGAGTCTTATAATGGCCTCTTCTGGGCTGCCACAGCTCCCAGTCTTCCCCTTCCCCTGTGCTTGAGGCCAGAGCCAAGCTCTGCCAAGTGGGCAAGTTCACTGCCTATTCTTGAGCCTACATCTGCTGTGGTTGACAGAAGAAAGACCACACTCCTTACCGTGGTGTTCAGACCCTCCATGATCTGACCCCTTTTCCCGGCTTGCCCCCGATCCCCTTACTCTCCCTCATTTGCTTTATACCTTGTGCTGAAATATCCTAAACTTCAGTCATCGGGTACCCCTTTTGTGATTTTTGCCAGAGCCACGAACCACCTGAATGTTTAACTCAATATTGTCCCTTTAAATGGACTCGTTTCCTTAAATAAATGTACCTGTGAAAGAAAAGTCATAATAAACATAACTAACTGTACATTAAAAAGCTGTATCGGGGCGCCTGGGTGGCTCAGTGGATTAAGCCGCTGCCTTTGGCTCAGGTCATGATCTCAGTGTCCTGGGATCGAGCCCCGCATCGGGCTCTCTGCTCAATGGGGAGCCTGCTTCCCCCTCTCTCTCTGCCTGACTCTCTGCCTACTTGTGATCTTTCTCTCTCTCTCTCTCTGTCAAATAAATAAATAAATAAATAAATAAATAAAAGCTGTATCATTTGGCTAAAATAGAACATAACTGTCAAAAAAAAAAAAAAAAGGAAGAAGAAGCAGACAGTGAAGACAGATCCATGTTACCAAAGTTCCAACCAGAGCTTGGTTGCCCACCGGAAAAGTCTGAGCCTGGGAATTTGGGGTTAAAAAGAGAGATAAGTAACTATTAGTGTTTGAGAGATATGTTAGCACCAAGCTAAGACTTTTCTCCATAAGGAGAACTAGAAGCAAATCACTACCTCACCATGGGATCCGGTGTGGCTTAATGCCTTGTTGGGGCCCCACCTAAAAGCATCTCTAATCAAACCAGATGGCTGGTCATCCCCCAAATGCATCCACATCTTTGCTTGCATGATTTCTTCCCCTGGAATTCCTTATCTTCCCCCCCCCCTCATTTTTTAAAAGAGAGTTTATTTATTTGACAGAGAGACACAGCAAGAGAGGGAACACAAGCAAGGGGAGTGGAAGATGGAGAAGCAGGCTTCCCACTGAGCAGGGAGCTTGATGTGGGGCTCGATCCCAGGATCCTGAAAACCCAGAGACCATGACCTGAGCCAAAGGCAGACACCCAACCACCTGAGCCCCCCAGGCGCCCCTATCTTCCCCTTTCAACTATTAAACTTCTTTAGTAGTTCCTAAACTACACTTCTGGAGAGCTTCCCTAACCCAGCTAGGAATAGTGTCTGTCCTTGGTGAGCTCCCACATTTTATCTTCAGTTTGGCAATAGAAAGTATCATGATCTCACGATCTGCTGGGATTTGATTTGCGCACATTTCTGGATTCCCTCCCCATCCTCCAACTAGATTATAAATTCTCTGGGGGCAAGGATGGCATCTTGTTCCTTTGTCTACTGCCCCCAACAGGACCCAACACTGGTGCTGGTGCTGGTATACAGTCAATTAGTGCTTCCTAAATAGCATCTCTGATGGTTGATCACAGTCTTATGGGTTTTCTGGACCCTCCTTTTATAATGACTCTCTTATAATTTTTTTTTTTTTAAGAGCAGGATCTCTGGAGCCTCACAGCCTGGCTTTAAATCCCATCTCTATCCACTCCCAGCTGTGTGCTCTCAGACAATTCTAATTGTTCATCCTCGCTGTACCTCAGTTTGCTCAACTGTCAAATGGGGAGAGTAGCACTATCAACCTCCTTGCATGCTGTGAGGGTTTGGTGAGTTACCACACGCCCTCAGGTCTGTCTTCCCATGACCTCCCTACCTAAAACCACAAGCCTCCCTTGTGGGTCAGGTACCTTCTCCTTGCCTCTCCAAGTCCACTCTCCACTCTGGAGTTGCGTCAGGCTGCTTTAGGGCTGACTGGGTTCCTTCACAGAGGGTCACTCCTCTCAGGGAGGCTCTCTAAACAGGACCTTCTTCTTCCAAGTTCCCTTTGGAGCCGGGGGGAGGTGCATCCCCCCCCCAGTTTTCCAGCCCAGGGGGACTACACTCTTTTTTAGATGCTTCTCACACCTTTGTCAACAGTCCCTTTCACGTAGCTTCATGGGCCATTGCTAATGGTCTTGCTGTATGGCCGGGTCATGGGACCACCTAGAACTGGACCATCAGGAGCATCTCTGCTGTGGAAACAGATAAAGCGATTTGGCCACAAAGTCCAAAGGAGGTGATATGTGAACGAGCTCACAGTAAAACACTGGACACTAAATCCTTCCCTGGACCTACCAATAACAAAACCATCATGGAGGTCCGAGGTGGCCCAGTGAAGATCCACTTGACCCATGAAGCACTCGTACTCACACAGTATGACTCACTTGCAAGAAATGCTGGCCTGTGGCTCAAGGTCTATCTCAAGAACTTGGTCATCTGACCAGTTCATAATAGCCAAATTGGTGGCAGTGGATTCTGACTGCCGTAGACCTGATTTAGGATAGGGGGTGGCTATTCTCTTCACCCAGCTAGATTCCTAAGGTTCTGATGAGCACCTTTGCCATGTGCTAAGTGTAAGGTTTTATAGGCGAGATAAACACGACACCAGGCGAGGTAGGCACAAGGCAAGATTTATTAAAGTGCATTCCGGCGAAGTTTCAGGGCTCAGGAGAAGGGTAGCCAGGAAAGTCATGCGGGGAGGAGGTGCCCCCTCCCACCGCCCCACGAGATTCTTCAGGGGAGGTTCCTCAACTCTGAAAAGGGGAGTGGGGGATAGTCGCACTGGGAGGGAGTCAGCAGGGGGTTTTTTTATTGGGCCAAGACATATATGTTAGGGTATTTGGTGGTCGGAGGGTATGGGGTGGGGGGTCCTAATACTTCTGTTTCCTGCATAGGTGTCGGGTTACCTATGAAGCTGTGACCTGGGCATACATTCTTTTGGCAGGAGAGTCAAGGGTTAACTAAAGGGGAGGGAGGGGGCCTGGAAGATGGCAGGCCGTCATTTCTATTGTTCCTCCTGCAGTCCCGGAGCCCTCCGACCCAACACTAAGATTTCCTGCTATGACACAATCTGACAATGGAACTCTGTTTAAAGCTGCTGCCGCATAGTTGTGGGCCCTGTCAATACGGAATTCTCTTGCTCTTCCACACTTGCCCCCTGCAGATGGTGGGTACAAGGGAGCTTTGGTATGGCTCGTTCAAGGTGCCATTAGATCAGCACTCCCTCATCTTCTGTGGGCAGCTAGGAAAGGGAAGGGTACACCTGACGTGTCAGGCGGAATGCTGACTTCTGGGTTCCTGTGGAGAGCAGAGCTCTGGAAAGGACAAACAATCCGGCTCTTCCCGGGTTCATGACAGCCCACAGGCGATGATCGGTCAGAAACATACGCCAGAGAGCTGAGGAAACAGACCAGGCTGGAGGGCTAAATAAACTTGCCTTCTTCTCCAGAGTGGGCCAGGCGACACTGAAGGGCCTCTAGCAGCTGCTCAGGCCAGAGCCCATGGCGTGGACCTATCACAGTGCTGAACATTCCAGCACACTGACCAACCCCCCACCCTGCACCATCCCCAGCTATAGGAGACTTACCAGCGACTCACTCTCTGACAATGGCAAGGACATTGTTCCTAGCTGGCCGCAGCCACCAACAGCTGCGTCTTGGGCCTCCACAACCACGTTTCCATCCCTCGCTCAGAGGGATGGATAAGTCCTCGCATCTGGTGTGGACTGCACGGCCATCGTGGACTTTGTACCGTCACTCCAGGCTCTTCCTTCCCCCTCCGGTGTCTCCCCACCCCCCCATTGCCAACAACAGCTGGAAATCCTCTTAGGAGCCCAGCTGATTTCTCCCCCCCCCCTTGTTTGTTACACTCTTTTTTTAAATATTTTTCCAATTTATTTATTTTCAGAAAAACAGTATTCATTTTTTTTTCACCATACCCAGTGCTCCATGCAAGCTGTGCCCTCTATAATACCCACCACCTGGTACCCCAACCTCCCACCCCCCTGTTTGTTACACTCTTACTGAGCTCCATCCCTAGCGGGAAGGCTTATGTTGGTGAGCCCTAGGTCAGGGGATGGACCTTGGAAAAATCTGGATTGTATGGGAAGACCCTGGGGGCTCACTCCAGGTTCCAGCAATGAGATGACAGCAGGTGGGCTCCAGGCGGCTGCTCCCTTCCCCAAAGCAGAAACCACTGCACAAGGTCTCCCCTTCCCTCAGGGCCTTCAGGGACCTCAGCCCTGCAAGCATTTCCCTGGTGCCTGAGTTCAGACCAGCTTTTCTTTACTTGCAAGGCTGACCTCACTCGGTCTATACAGTAGAGTAGTGTGGTAGGGGTGGGGGTGTGGGGGTGTGTTGGCGTGGGGTGGTGGAATCTTCTGGAACACATGTCAGGATGTTTCTGTCTTGAACCTTGAACCTCTATCCATATGATGATGAGAGCCAGCATAATGCACCAGCACCTCATAAACTGCTGACCCACCGCTTCTGGGTCGCCTGGTAAAGCCCAATTCGCATCCACAATGCATGACTTCATGGTCTGCATGACTTCATGGTCTTGCATGACTTCATGGTCTTTGCCTCCATCCCGCACTCACAGCTCCTCAACCTCGGCGCTCAGGGCTCAGAACCTCCTCCACTTCATTTCACTCCCTGGTGATGGCTTTAAATATTCTCTATTTTCTAATGTCAGTGATTTTCTAAATTATATCGTTGATACGGACCTCTAAGTTCCAGATTCAAATGGCCCAGTGCCTACTTCTGTACTTTCACTTGGCTCAGAATTAATGACAGTCCTGAACACTGTCCCTTTGCCCCAAACCCCTCCCACACTCAGGCTTCCCCATTCTGGTGGCTTAGGCCAAAACCTCTGGGGCCCTTCCTCAGTCGTCTTCTCTCCTGTTTGGCTTTAATTCACCAGCGAGTCCTATGGGGTCCAACTCCGAAGCATATCAAGAGTCTGGGACTCTAGGAGCCTCCACGGCTGCTTCTGAACAGAGCTCTGGCCTCCCCGCCCCTACCCTGGCCCTCCACACCACAAGCCTGAGTGGTCCTTTGAAAATGTGAGTCAAGTCCTGGCACTCCTCTGCTCCGCACCCTGCAAGGGCTCCCATATCACTCAGAGAGAGAACCAAAGCCCTTCCCACAGCCCACGAGGTTTCCCATGACCCGGTCGCCCATTACCTTCCCCACCTGGCTGACTGCCCTGCCCCCCAGGCTGCTCCAGACTCCCATCTCCTTGCTTTTTCCTTTGGCACACTGGGCACATTCTTGCCCTCCGAGAGGTCTTTGCATTGGATGTTCGCCCCACCAGGGACTCTTCCTCTCCTGGCCATATACCCAACTCCCTTACCTTCTTTGGGTGGTTTACTGGATGTTTCTTTCTCAGGGAGGCCATCCTGACCTCTCAGTGTAACCCTAGAACCCCCACCTCCAGCTCTGCTTACTTTGCATAGCCTGCAACACGGTCTAACACGCTACTTATTTGCTCGGCTGCTTCTGCTAGAATGGAAGTTCTACAAGGTCAGGGACCTGCCTTTTTCACGGAGATAGTTCAAGCACCAGGAACAGTGTCCAGCACTTAGTAGGTGCTGGACAACTACATGCTGGGGTGCCTGGCTCGCTCAGTCCGAAGAGCCTGTAACGCTTGGTCTTGGGTCATGGGTTCAAGCCCCATGTGGGGTGTATAGATTACTTACATATATAAATTTTAGAAATACACATGTGTTGACAATGAGTGCTTGTTGCTACCTCTGCCTTGCCCTATGTCCACCCCCAGATCCAAGCGTAAGATCTGGCAAATGGTAGATCCTTGGTAAGTGTTTGTTGGGTGACTCAGTGGAAAAGTGAGCAGACAGGGGCGCCTGGATGGCTCAGTGGGTTAAAGCCTCTGCCTTCTGCTCGGGTCGTGATCCCAGTGTCCTGGGGTCAAGCCCCGCATGGGGCTCTCTGCTCAGCGGGGAGCCCGCTTCCCTTCCTCTCTCTCTGCCTGCCTCTCTGCCTACTTGTGATCTCTGTCAAATAAATAAATAAAATCTTAAAAAAGAAAAAAAGAAAGAAAGAAAAGTGAGCGGACAGATGGATCAATTAATCAATACAAGCCTGACCAGGGAGAAATGCTAAGTATCTTTCCAGATCCTCTGGGGAAGATACTTTCCTTTTTCAAGTTTAGTTTGTCCTTGACATCTTTTTGGCCCCTTTCTCCATTCCAAATAATCCTGATGCTGAGGGTAGGTACAGTCATTTTCTCTCTCTGGGGATGTTCTGGAGTGTATTTGTGATTTGGAACAAGAGGCAACCTCAAAACAACCTGAGCAGCAAGCCACGGGGACCTCCAGAGAGAGTTTCAGGACGGGCACAGACAGAGGAAGGCAGCAAGAGTCCCTCAAGCCCACAGTCCACTTGAACTCGGGAGCCTCTTCTCCCCCTCTGTGTTACAAGTCCTGCTCCTAGTTCTAAAAACCCGAGCATGGTCTTCAGGAAACACCGCCAGGAAGTGTTGGGACAACTGGAGCGAGTTCTGAAACTAGAAGGAGAATGATGGAGAGAAGAGGGTGGAAAGGATGGGAAGGGGAGGCGGGGGAGAAGGGGAAGGTGGGCAGAACAGGGATGAAGAAAGGGGAAGAGGCCAGGGGCAGGGGCATGAGCGGGGAGCACTGGGAGGAGACATAATGGGACATTGGTCATCACAGGGGCTCACAGGTGCTTAGCTAGTGCAATTCACGCTCTCACCCTAAGGGGGCAGGCTCTATTTTATTGTTCTCTTTACCGATCAACACATGGGGGTCCAACAGAAGCCCAAGAAATCCAACCAAGGGCGCGTAGTCAGTGGTGGAGCTGGGATTCCAACCCTCGCAGTCTGACTCAAGGGTTGAATTTTGATTCTTTCCAAAAGCAGTGGGCAGGCATGGAAGGTTAAGTAAAGGACGGATATGATGTCTCCCGTATGAAGACGACAACGACTCCTCCCTCAGGGGGCTGTTTGGGGATTATCTTTGCTCACGCTCAGAAAGCCCTGGACAAATGCCTAGAGAAGAGGAAGCGCTCCTGGGCCCAAGGGTTCTACATACGGGCCTCTGCTGCCACCGTGTGGCCGTTTTGCTGTATGACATGCTGCGGATTCTCCTGGCTTCACTTCAGAAAGGGCAAAACTGGGCTGGGTTGATGACAGGTGGCTGCTTTGGGGAAGGAGGAGCTCTGGAAGCAGCTGGTGTCCTGGGGGTGAGGGTCTTTGTCAGCAGAGGTGTGGAACCCTGATGTGGACTGATGTGAGTACTTGGCCCCGATCTGGAGACAAACCAGAGTGAGATGTGGTCCTCCCCCTTGCGGGGGTGGGAGACGACACGGGAGTCGCCCCGATATTCAGGAAACAGTGTCAGCACACAATCTGTGACCCAGCCGCAGGCTGCCCGGCAAAGACTGACCAAGGGGGCCGGGTGCAGAATACACGGGTTCCTGCCCGGCCGCTGCCCCTAAGCTTGCTGTGTGACTCTGGGAAGTCACCTCCTCTCTCAGAGCTGGTTTCACCAGCCCTGCCACGTGGAGTTGGGGCAAAACCACTCAGCCCTCTTCTTGTTCTAATTTAGTAAGTCTCTATTCTGGGCCAGTCTGGATTTTTGGCCACAGGGGATGCAGACTGAGATCCAGAAGGCCTGCCTCCATCCCTTCACATAGGGGACCCTAAACATCAACAAAGTGGGGAGAATCGTTCCAGTCTTGTCAACCACGGGGTGGCTGGGAGACAACTGTGGGACCCTACTGAGAGAAGGCTATGGAAGCTGGTGTGATCCACGAACTATAGAGGAGACATGCTCCTCAAAATGTGGTCCAGGAGGCCCAGCCTCAACCTTACCTGGGAGCTGGTTAGAGGTGCAGAATCTTGGGTCCTGCTCCAACTCCCTGACTCAGAGCCTGTAGTTTGACTTGACCCCAGGCTGTTCCTACAGACATTTAAAGTGTGAATTGGAGACAACTGCTCTAGGGCAGTGCTTCCTAACCTTGACCACACAGTGGCATCACTGAGGCCACATCCCTGAGCATCTCTAGGTGTGGAACCCAGATACCAGTGGGTTCGAAGCTCTCCAGGTGAGTCCAAGGTGCAGCCGTGTCTAGGGGCAGGAAAGCAAATATATTTACACTTTTTGTGTCAAGGAAACCCAGTGGGATAGTAACTTTCTAGAATGTTCACCGAGAAGGATCTGATGTCTGACATGGGGGCTGGGTAGAATTGTACCACAAAGCTCCGTGATCACAAGAAGCTGGTATTTATGGGGTCTTTACTCAGTGAAGGGTCCTAGATTACCTGCTTCACCAGCATGCTGCCATTTAATCCTCCCGTCACTAAGATAGGATTATCCCCATTTTATAGATGAAGAAATAAAAAGGTCTACATGAGCAGTGACAGAACTGGTTATTTGAATATTTAACAATTGGTTTGACCCCTGGTGGTCTTCAAACTATGTTCGTTGGAACCCCAGGTGCCTCAGAGGCAGCTGAGGAGCTGGTGTGGGGGCATGGATGGGTCTGGGAGGCCTGTGGGTCATCTCTCTGGCACACTGGGCTTGGCAGACACTCCTTTCAGAGAGAGCATTCCCTTGCCCGCCAGCCTGGAGCATCTTGGATCACGTGGTGTTGCCCAGGCTCCCTGACAGATGTGCCCCCCTCCCTGCCGCTCACGGACCCCTGGAACTAATCCTAATGGTGGGGGGCACGTGGAGGGATTAATGCTGGGGTAATCCACACTACATCTGCCAGCTTCTGGGGAGCCTGGGTGAAGTCTGCATCTCGGAGCCCAGGACGCCATTCCTGTCCCCTGGACCACGGGGACTCATGGAGGCCCTGGCCAGCCATGGCCGGGCCTGAGTTGCCCTGTCCTTCCTGAGCCTTCCAGAAAAGGGTGAGTTGGGGCTAAGGACCTGGGGGTCAGATAGGGTTGTTTCTGAGGCTGGAAGGGGAGGCAGGGCCAGGAGGATAACCAGCTGACTTGATTTTCCCAGGACGGAGGGATCTGGAACTTTCAGTGCTAAAATCATGACAGAGCCGGGCAGACCTGCACAGCTCCTCAAGCTCGCAGGTTTTCTGAGGTGCTTCCCCTTGCCTTGGAAGTGGAGCTGCATGGCGGGGGGCGGGTGCTTCGCCCACCCCATCCCATCCACATCACACCCCACCCCCCTCCCATCGCCTTCTCACATTTCTGTCCCCTCCTCTCTTTCCCAGACTCCAGGACCTTTCTTGGCCTTTATTCCTCTCAGTTTTCCACTCACAGGGTCTCTGGGGCTGTAGACCAGAATCCTCAAGGAGCTGGAGTCTTTCACACCGTGGAGAGAATGAAGACCCAGGTGAGAGAGAGCCCCACAAGGCTTGCTTCAAATAGTGCCTAAATCACTCCACATCACCTTCATCGTCCTCACTAACATTTCTTCCATGGTTTGCGCCGTAGGCCAGGAACGGTTTCAAGTCGTTTACATGTACCAACCCACTGAATTCTCAAAACCAACCAGAATTCACTCCCCTTCCTTCCCATATCCCCAGGTCCCTGGCAGGAGTGCCCCCCATTCATCCCCACTACCTGCTCAGTGAAGCTTTCCTCCCCCTCCCACCCAGAGGCTGAGTTCATGGGTTCCTTGGAGGCCCGAGAGCTGTCTGCTCATGTTCTGTTTACATCTCCCTCCCAGAGAAATTTCTGCACTAGCACCAATTAGTGGACAGCTTTCTAGGGGCTTTGCATGCATTATCTCATTTGCCCACATCTAACTTCTATGAGGTGTAGGAATGATGGTCATTCCCATCACACAAACAAATGGAGACTCAGAGAGGTGAAGTCCAAGGCCAGTAAGGGCAGAGCCAGTGTCGAGTCTTGCTTCACCTGACTCCAGAGCCCTTCTGTGTGGCCACTCCCCCATCCTGCCGGCTCCACGGGGGACAGATGTTGGCCAAAGGCTCTGTAGCTCTGTGCCCAACACACAGCTGACCCCTGGAGACTGTATTCTGGATGAATGACTGGACAAGGAGGGTTATACCAGGGTGGGCAGTGAGAAGGAGAACGGAGGTGAGTGTCTTGAGACTGTAGACTGCCTTGGGAAGGAGCTGGCGAGGGGTGGGATTTGGGGGGAAGTCAGACTCTTCCTGAACCCTCCCCTTGCCAGGATGTTCCAGCCGGGAAGGGAGAGGGGTACTGCAAGTCCGCATGTGAGCAGCTGATGAGCAGCTTAGAGGTGAAATACTGACTCCGCCTTTGGGTCCCTGAGGCTGGAGACAGGCATGAGATGAGACTGGGCCCCAGAGGAGGGCTGTGGGTCAGGAATGCAGCGAGCCCAGTCACCTGGTAAGGTGGGGTGGGGTGCTGCAGAGCCCGGAGCTCGAGTCCCACTAGGTCATGTGCTGTCCATGACTTCAGTGAGTGATTTAAAGTCTCTGAATTTCGTTCTGCACTTGGAAATGAAACGCCCATCTTCTGGCCCCTGTGACAGATCAGGTTGCTCTCCCATCAGGGCTCCCTCCCTGGCCCTGCCCCAGGGGTCTTGTGCTCATACTCAAAGGGAAGCCCCTTCCAACTTCCCTCCCACACAAACAATGTCAGAGAACCCCGCCATCCACCCCTTGTGCCTGAAGCCCCGTCTTGCATCTGACACCTAGGTGGGGAGACATCCTAACGCTCTTGGGCTCTTTAGTGGGTTCATTTTAAAAAATGGAGGTATAGTTTATGTGCATTCAAGAGTCACTCTTCTGGGTGGACAGTTCTATGAGTTTTGATAAATGCACCCAATCCTGTGACCACGATCTGGTTATAGGATGGTTCTGTCCCCTCCCACAGTCCTTTCTGCTCCTCTGTAGTCTACCCCATCCCTACCCCCAGATGGCCACCGAGTGGTTTTCTGTCCCTACAGTTCTGCCTTTTACAGAATGTTATGAAAATGGGATTATACGGACTACGGCTTTTTTTTTTTTTAAAGATTTTATTTATTTATTTGAGAGAGAGACAGTGAGAGAGAGCATGAGCGAGGAGAAGGTCAGAGAGCGAAGCAGACTCCCCATGGAGCTGGGAGCCCGATGTGGGACTCGATCCCGGGACTCCAGGATCACGCCCTGAGCCGAAGGCAGTCGTCCAACCAACTGAGCCACCCAGGCGTCCCCGGACTACGGCTTTTTGAGTCTGGCTTATTTCACTTACCAGAATGCATTTGAGATTCGTTCACGTTACTGGGTGTATCAATAGCTTGTTCCTTGACACTCCTGCTAAGTGTTCCATTGTAGGGATGTAAGAGAGTTTGTCTATCCATTCACCAGTTCAGGGACATTTGGGCTATTTCCAATCTTTGGAAATTACGAATGAAGAAGGGCTTTAGTGGGAACCCCAAATTCTAGAGATGGAAATTGAATGAAATTTCCAGGTGGAAATGTTAACTCTTTACAAATAGTCCATCCTGCTCCAACGGCTGAATACACTGGGGCCCAGCAGGGGAAGGGACTTGTCTGTAGTTACAATCAGCTCAGGAAATGCGGCTGAGATTTGAACCCAAGACATCCAGCTTGCAGAACAATGTAAAATCCAAAACATATTTCCTGGGCATCCCCAGCAGAGTGCTAAGAGCTGTGGGTGTAAAGGCCAAGAAGGAAAGATCCTGGTATGGGCGACATCTGCCCCAAGGAGGGAGCCAGACCAAGAAGTCAGTAGTGACCAGGGCGGATTACTATTACGAGGCAGGATGGGGTGTGCATTAGACAAGAGGCCCTCAGTTCTGCCTAGGGGAGAATGAGAAGGCTCTAGAGGTGCCCAGGGGTCTTATGGGAAGAAAAGAAGTTTGTCAGGTGAAAAGGATAGAAAGGGCCTCCCAGAGGGGAATGACAGATGCAAAGCCATGGAGAGGGGGACGAGGCATGAAGAGACAAGGGGGAGGGGAGAAGGAGGAGAGGTAGGAAATGGGCCCATGGAGCCAGTTAGGGTCAGATCATAGCAAGCCTCTCCAGGCAGACTGTTTCCTGTAGGACAGTGTCATAGTTCTGGGCTCAGCGTTTGAGCTTCCTTCCTCA
This sequence comes from Neogale vison, assembly GCF_020171115.1. Classification (NCBI taxonomy): domain Eukaryota; kingdom Metazoa; phylum Chordata; class Mammalia; order Carnivora; family Mustelidae; genus Neogale; species Neogale vison. The sequence continues at coordinate 16,847,535 of NC_058092.1, read as the reverse complement.
TGGAAGAGTGTGTGGGATTGGACAGAGAGGCAAGGAATTGCAACTCAGTGAGACCCTAACAGAACAGAGCCTACAAAGGGTATTGGTAGGTACAGACCCTTGGTGTGTTTCAGGGACGACATAGAGGCCAGTGGGGGACAGGACTGGAGTATGTGATATATGGCACTGAGATGACTGATTATACACATGGAAAAATAAAATTAGATTTCTTCTTTATACCATAACCCCAAATATTTCTGTGTATGAAAGTCTAGAAATCCACATTTACAACCTCTGTATACACACACACACACACACACAGAACAAACAAAAAAGACAATATTGATGAATTTGATTTGATTGGCAGGAGCCAAAACCAAAACTAAAAGCCCTTATTTTATTTATTTTTTTAAAAAGATTTTATTCATTTAACGGACAGAGAGGGACAGCAAGAGAGGGAACACAGCAGGGAAGTCAGAGAGGGAGAAGCAGGCTTCCCACTGAGCAGGGAATCTGATGAGGGGCTCGATCCCAGGTCCCTGGGATTATGACCTGAGCCCAAGCCAGATGCTTAACAACTGAGCCACCCAGGCACCCCCCAAAGCCCTCTATTTAACAATAGTATCTCCTAGAGCTTATACTGTGTCAAACAAAATATACTTTACATATATATCAACTCACTAAATCCTTACTAATTTATGAGACAAGCACTATTATCATTTCCATTTTACAGGTGCAGAAACAGAGGCACAGTAGGGTAAGTGACCCTCTTAAGGTCACACAGTCAGGAAGTGGTTGAACTGACATTCAAAATTAGGTAATCTGGCCACGGATTCACCACTACACTATTCTGCCTCTCAACAAGTTATCATAAAGACAATGTGAAAAGACGAAACACTAGCAAGAGCATCCAGAACCTACAAAGAACTCTAATACATAAAGAAAATTGAATAGGAAAAAACAGGGAAAGGATTAGCACAGTCCATTCACAGGAAAGCAAACCGAAATCTACACAGTAAACTCAGGAGAAAGTGGTCAACCTTCTCAATTAGAAATAGCTACAAGAGGGGTGCCTGGGTGGTTCAGTGGGTTAAGCCGCTGCCTTCGGCTCAGGTCATGATCTCAGGGTCCTGGGATCGAGTCCCGCATCGGGCTCTCTGCTCAGCGGGGAGCCTGCTTCCCTCTCTCTCTCTTTGCCTGCCTCTCCATCTACTTGTGATTTCTCTCTGTCAAATAAATAAATAAAATCTTTAAAAAAAAAAGAAAAAGAAAAAGAAATAGCTACGAGAATCACAGGTGGGGGGAGCGCCAGCTGGAATGACAGCACCGGAGAGCCTGGACAGTATCCAGGGTAAGCTGGGAAGGGCCACACCGTACCACGCAGAAATTTCACTTCCAGCCACAGCGCTCTACTCAAATGCATAAAATAGGCACTTAAAAAAAAAAAAGATTTTACTTATTTATGTGAGATAGAGCACCAGTAGGGGGGCCCAGGCAGAAGGAAAGGGAGAAGCAGATTCTCTGCTGAGCAGGGAGCCCAACCTGGGACTCCATCCCGGGCCCCCGGGGTCATGACCTGGGCCGAAGGCAGATGCTTAATGGACTGGGCCACTCAAAGCGCCAGAAAAGAGGCATGTTTTTGAGGCCTCCATGGTCTAACTAGTACACTTTGAGATATCTTCATACAGCAGCATGCTCTACAGAAGTTGAAGTGAACAACCCAGAGCTACATGCATTGTATTGGGAAAAAGGAGGATAACACAGTAGGATGTACTTTACAGAAGTTTTAAAATGTGCAAAGTGATACTACACGCTGTTTGCAGATGCAAACGCAGAGTAAACGAATGAGAACATCCTGGCAATGACCAACAGCGGGATCAGAATGAGCATTCCATCCGGGAAGAAAGGGAGGAGGCGGAGTCTGCAGGTGGTACAAAGAGGGCATAGGATGGACGACCACACACTAAACAAGTAACTGACATGGTAATTTTTAAAGCGTAAAGATAGGAGGAAAATAGGGTAAAATGTTAAGATCTAACAAACTCCAGCCCTGCCCTTGGAGAGCTCGTACTCCATTAGGAACATCATAGTAGTCCAACAACTGTTGCATTAGGAAGTTGGACTTGTACCACGATGGAGGCTTGTACAAAGGGCCATGGAGGGGATCTGGATGAGGACGGTTGGGGAAGGCTTCATGGAGGAGGTGGCATTTCAGTTAGTCTTAGGTATTTTATTAAGTACACAGGAGAGAGATGGCATACCTGGTGGAGGAAACAGATTGTGCAAAGGCCCAGAGGTGCAGAGGTACACGTGTGGCCCACCCGTTGAAAGGGTCATACTGGGAAGGACCTTGCTTCTACAGGTGTGATATTTCCCCCAAACTGTGGGCTCTCGTGATGTCTGGGTGAACCTAAGGCACGGTAGGGATCCTGCTGACTACTGGGGGAGCTGTAACCTGTGTCCTTCCCCTTCTAGGTGGGGCGGCTGCCCCGCCTGTCAGGAGTGAAAAAGAAGTGGTTCTTCCCAGCTTCCTGCAGCTTCTTCTTCCTGCTCTCTGTGGTTATGACTGGCTGCTTCCTGTGGCAGTACCACCTTCCCAAACTGAAGACCAGTGAGTGCACCCGCAGCCTTGGGTTGCTCCCCACCCCTGTGGGTTCTGTGGGCCGGGAGCTGCCCCTCCTGATCTGAAGGTGTAGGGGCGAGGCCACAAGATTTAGACCCAGAAGCTCTGGCTTTCATTAGGACTCCGACTCTCCCTAGCTGTGTATCTTTGGGCCACTCCTGTGACTTTTCTGTGTGTTGATGCTCTCGTGGATCCCAATACCACTTGGGTTTCCTTAAACTACCTAGTCTGGCTTTAAAACTCAGGATCCTCCAATATGTGCAAACAGAGTTTCTCTCGCCTGGTCTTCAGCCCTCATGGTAGGATCGCCGGGCCCAAACCCCCTTTAAAGATCCTCCCCCAGCTGTATCTAAGACCCTGGGAGGAACAATGAGGTGTCCAAGAAATGGAGAGATGCTGCCATTTCTTGGAGCATCTCCATCAGGGGCTGGTCAAGGCTTGGCAAATGAGTCACTGCTGCTGGTAATGCCCACTGCACCTTCTGTTGCTATAGCAACTCCTCTGACCTCCATCCTGCGGGGATCCTGGATCATCCAGAACCCCAGCTCTCCACTAAACCCAGAGAATGTCTCGCTCTGTTCCTGTTGTGTTACAGATGTCCAAGCCTCAGTGAGGTGGTCTGAACTCCTAAAAAGTCCCGTGGAAATTGTGCAGAAATGGCTCCTTTTATTTTCCTGCTGGTTTTTCCTTTCCCACCCCAACCTGTTCTTTCTAGAGTAAATTCCTTTATTGGGGCTTCTTAGTCCCTTAAGCAAACAGTCCCCGAGTAGGTGGGTCAGCCTGTCCTCTAGGGCCATGCTTCTTAAACCATCAAACTAGCAGCCCAAAGCAAACCAGTATGACTATAAATAGATACAAATGAAATTAAGTGAAAAAAAAAAAAGAGAGAAATTAAATGAAAAAAAAAAAGAGAAATTAAATAAAAAAAAAAAGACTACAAAATAGAAGCCCAAGTTTTAAGACTCAACACAAAATTACTCCATCAAACTGCTGTCGAAGTTTCTAAATGCGTGCTCTCAAATTTTCTCCTTAATTTGTTCTGAATGGGAAGCAAACGGTTCATGGACCTGTTTGGGTCTGCTGAGCATGGGGATCTAAGTACTCTCTCTCGTGTGGGTACCCCCTGACAGCCTGTTAGATATGAGGACACTCTGGTTCTACCCCGTATCTACTGAATCAGAACTGAATTTCTTTAAAAAGTAGGCTCCATACCCAGCCTGGGGCCCAGCATGGGGCTTGAACTCATGATCCTGAGATGAAGACTTGGGCTGAGATCATGAGTTGGACGCTTAACTGACTGACCCACCCAGGAACCCCTCAAATCTGGATTTTAAGATTCTCACGTGACCTTTTGTGCCTATTAATGCAGGGCTGGAGGAACCAGCCCCCCCAGGGTCCCACCCCAGTGACACTCCAGCTTTGGCTGAGCCCTCCCTACTCCAGCTATTAGACCTGTGTCAGAGAGTTGTTGAGACAGTTTCCTTCAGGCTTGTCATTTTTCTGTTTGGGACTCTATCAGTTACGGAATGCTGAGTAAGCCCCCAAAACTACTGGCTTCAAACAAAGTGATCTATTCCTTCTCCTTATTCTGAGGGCTTGCTGGCGGTTCTGCTGCTAGTCTATCCTGGGCTCTCTCAAGGCCAGGGCCAAGTCCCGGTAGTCTCAGGAGGCAGTTCGAGGATTCCAGAAGGGGGCTGCTCCTCTGGGCACTTATACAAGCTTACTCTATACTTTTTCAAGGCTGAGGGGGAGGTCTGGGGCCGCTATGATGATCTCTCAGCCTGAATCCTGTCCTGCCAGGGTCCACACCTCCACCCCCCAACCCCCACCCCGAGGTCCCCAGGAAGCCATACACCTGAACCAAAGCAGAATGCGACTTAGAGCAGCTATCCCTGTCACCACTCTGGTGACAGAAGGCACTGTCCCCTATGGTTTAGGCCTGAAGCCCAAGTAGAGCCCAAGTCTACTTCTCCACCCAAATGCAGAATCAGAACTAGAGAAGGAGACAGACAGACAGATGTGGCTGAACCTGACCCAAGGAGCCAGGACTTTTCTAAGTCAGCTGATTACACGGAGGGAGGAAGCTGGTCAAGCAGGAGACAGGGGCTGCCAACTGAGGGCTGTGGTGTGACTGGCATTTTGAAGGCCAGTCATCATGTGGTGGGCGTGGAACTATCCCTTCTCCCAGGGAGACTCTGCCTTTTGCCCCTCGCTGCCCATGTTAGGTCACTGTGCCCCACTGTCTTCTGGGGAGGCTGTGGCCAGCTGGGAGGGCTGGTCCTGAGGCATGGCTCTGGCCTTTGCTGCCACCTTCGCATCTCTTCTAGGATGACCCCTGGACTCCTGTCCCGATCTCTGTCTCCCACCACCATGTGATGTTACCTTCCAGGTTCCCTGGGACCAGAGGTGACTTCTGCCCCTGTGAGGATGTGTCCCCGGCACCCGGAGCCTGTGCCCCTGGCTCACCCCCTCCCTGTGTTGAAGGAGGCCCTGGAAAAGGTCAGTGATGATCCAAGGGGGACCTGGTGTGTGGGCTAGGCCTGGGCGGTGAAGGGGAGGGCACGTTCTGGGCACTGGCAGTGGTATTCACTCTCTCACTCATTCATTCATTCATTCATTCAACATACAATTCTTGAGCACCTGCTCTGTGCTAGGCACCAGGGAGACAGCAGGAAGAAGGTTCTGTCCTGCTGGAAAGAAGTACTAGTCTGGAAGGGACAGAATAGTCAAGACAAGTAACAACGATAACTGGGGGGTGTGTGTGAGAGCGAGGGTAGGGAAAGTTTAGGAACTATGGGGTACAGAGAGTTGGCTCTGGGGTCAGTGGTGTCTACACTGAGATGTGAACAAGTAGGAGATATCCAGATGATAAGCATTTTTATAGTAAGGGAGCTTGGGGGAGTGAAGCGTGTACTCTGGAGAGAGGGGCCAGCACACGCAAGGGTCCAGGGGCAGCGGAGTGAGGGCAAAGCACACACAGAGAGCTACAGGGCAATTCAGGCCGGTGGGGCCAGAGGTAGGGGAGGGAGAGGGGATGTGCGGGGAAGACAAAGCCCTGACCCCTGGAGACCAGGGCCATATCCTTAAACACACCCTACAGCGTAACTGTTAGTGCTGCTAACACGTGGCAGCCAACACGAGACGGGGCTGCTGGCTGGCGCTGGCCTGTGCCTGTCAGACCCCACTCCCCGGTCACTCACCTCAGGAGACACGCACAGAGGTGAAACACGACTGGAAGTCTACAAGCAGCAGCACAGCGTGGGGATGTGACGCTGTCGTCTGGGACGGTGGAAGGGACAGATGTGCACACGAGAGAAGGCGTGGGCCAGCACAGAGAGACATCATCAGTGCCTGCAAATATGTGAAAAGTTTAGTGACGGAGAGGAAGCAAAGGGGTGCTCTGAGGCTCCAGGGTCACAATCAGGAAATGAAACAAAGCACCAGTGATCCCCATGGCTGCTCTCTAGTGAGCACCTAGTGTCTGGGGACCTCTTTCTGTGGACCTGAGCCTTGGTCTACAGAGGAAGACACCGAGGCACATGGAGGCAAAGCTAGCGCTGGGCTGGGAACCCCAGGCGGACAGAGCTCAGCTCCTGATCTGCGAAGTGGCTTGGCGGGGTGGTCTGGCTGTGAATTAGGAGCAAGGGCTGGAGTTCGCTTGGGCTTTGAATCCTGACTCCACGAACCATTAGCTACTTGGGCAAGCCACTTCGGGTCTCATGAATCCACTTTTCTCATCTGTAAAATGGGGAGAAGCGAGTACTGCCTTGTTAGGAGGATTAAGTGACACAATGCGTGAAAATAACTTTATATGAAGCCTGGCACATGCCAAGTGTCCAACAGATAGAGGAGTTCTCACCCGCACTGCATTTCATTATTGAAAACAATGTCTTTTCAGTCAATGTTCAGAGAGGGCCTGTCCACCCTCTATCATGAATTCTCCAACATTAGGGGGTCAGAACGGGCCTTCTGGAGGTGTTCTAGGGCATCACAGGGTTCAACTAAACTAGTAGTTTAACCCCTCCCTCCTTTTGCATTTTGCCAAAGTAGTATTTCTTTGAACAGAAATCTTATGAGGAAGCCCTACACAGAAAACACATTTAGTGGAGCTGGTCTGGTTGCAAGTGGGTGGGGGTCCCATGCCAGGGGGGTTCTGAGAACCAGAGGTCCAGAGGCTCCAGCAATAGTGGGGAGAGAACGGAGGGGAGCCAGGTCGGGGCTGCTGTGTGCAAGGGGTGGTGTGAGAGTGGGCCGGGTGTGCAGAACAACTCAGGGGTGTCTCTGCACCTGCGCTCTGAGCCTCCTGCTCTCCTCCTCCAAGGTGGACGGGATCCTGCGTCAGGCACTGTCTGCCCCGGGCCTGGCTGCCATGTCTGCCGTGATCATCCACAATGACACTGTGCTCTGGACTGGGAACTTCGGGAGGAAGAATGGCTCAGACCCAGCCTCTGGGCCCCCCAATGAGTACACCATGTACCGGTCAGCTGGGTGACCACAGAGTTCTCTGGAGGGTGGCAGGGATGGGAGGACATGGGAAACCTAGGAGGTAGGGGGACTCAAGAGAATCAAGACAGTGGGTCCAAGATGCCAGGGCTGTTATTAAGTCCTGACAATTTACAGATGAGGAGACCGAGGTCCAGAGAGAACCAGAGAGTGCCCAACATCACACCACAGGGATAATAGGTCAGGAAGGAATCCCTTCTGGAGAGCCCTTAACCCCAAACCTTCCTAACTAGAAAAGACTCCCTGTGTCCCATCCCCCCTGCCCTTCTATCTGCCACAAAGGGACTATAACCAGTTCCTGGCCCCCTGCCCCAGGTCCCTGTCAGTCATTAGCAGTGGTCCAGATGGAAGAAACGTGGGACCCTCTGCTGCACAGCCAGAGTCTCCCCTCCAAGGAGCTGCCTGTGAGATCCTAAAAGTTGACCATGCAGAGTGAACATGGTCACTCCCGGAGATACTGCGAGGATGTTAGGGGTTCCAATCACACTGCACCTGGTATGTGCCAGGCACCGGGCCAACGATTATATTTGCTATCACTTACTGAACACGTACATACCTGCCGGGTATGCTGCCAAGCACTCTACGTGCCCAATCTCATTCAATCTTTACTACAACCTATAAAATGGACAATGACTCTCAGATCTAGTGCTTGCCCAAGACCACTTGGCCAGTGTGAGGCAGAGGTATGAGCCCAATTCACGTCTGTCCTAGATTGGGAAGGGCCTGGGTTAAGGGCTGGCATGGGGATAGGCCAGGAGTGTGCCCCCACCACTGTGGTATGTTCTTAAACATCCCAATGGCAGTTTTACAGAGGCTGGTGAATTTCCATCTGAGACACTAGGCAAGGGTAGACTTGGTGCTTTCCTAGAACCCTAGAAAGTTGGGGGGTGGGGGTGCAGGGTGGAGGTGGGTTGTAGGGCCAACTGCATGTCCTCTGCACCGTTGTGCCCTTAACACTGTCCAGGATCTCCAGCATCTCCAAGATCTTTCCAGTCCTCATGCTGTACCGGCTGTGGGAGGAGGGCATTGTGGCCTCCCTAGATGACCCTCTGGAGAGGTACGCCAGCACCTTCACCATTAACAACCCGCTGGGCATGGCATCAGCCCCTGAAGAGAGCCTGATGGACGGGCTGGAGCAGGTGGGCCCAGCCCCCAGGCCTTCGCCGGTCACCCTCCGAAGGATGGCCAGCCAGCTCTCGGGTGAGCAGCTCTGAACCTTCCCAGCTCAACCCAAACCGTTTCAGGTGCAGGAACCGAGCAGCAGGCCCTCACCCAGCCTGGCCATCCCACCCATTCCCCATGCCAGGCCGGGGAATATCTACAAATGGAGAATGGCTCAAAAACCTAGGACAATCAAATAAGATGCAGCCCCAGAAAAAAGGGGTAACAATGTTCTTTATTACGAGATGGAAAAAGATATAATGTTAATTTAAGTGGGACAAAAAAGCTCAAACAACATGTCATATGCTACCATATGAATGGATAAAACGATATACACTACATAGGGTGCATATGGGTGTATGAAAGTGTATGTGTAAGAAAGTACAATGTACATATTACATGACACACTTATATAAACTATATGGATATACACATACCAGCCATTTCATCATTTCAAATGGCCTGAGGTCTCAGTTGATGGATGTGACTGGTTATCACTTCTGAGCCCTGATGGTGTACCCAAGGCTCAGCAAGAGGACGGAGCCACCGGAAGTAGCTCATGCAGGACAGGGTCAGTCTTCTCCTTCTTCTCATTTTTTTTTTAAAGATATTATTTATTAGCAGAGGGGCAAAGGGAGAGGGAGAAGCAGACTCCCTGCTGAGCAGGAAGCCCGACTCAGGACTCCATCCCAGGACCCTGAGATCATGACCTGAGCCGAAGGCAGATGCTTAACTCACTGAGCCACGCAGGTGCCCCAGGACCAGTCTTCTTGTGGGAGAATGGCCCAGTGGTTAAGGGCATGAGCACTGAAATCCCATCTCTGCCCTCTTTGATATTTGGCAAGTCACTGAACATCTCTGAGCCCTACTTTTCTCCTCTGTAAAATGAGTGAGGTTTACATTATTCCTGGGGATTAAATGAGCTAATGAGTGTAAAACACTTAGCGGGGCACCTGGCACACAGCAGGCCCTTGTCAATGTAGCTTTGGTTATTATAGCCAGGGTTGGACCTAGGTTTGGTGGGGCCTCATGTGGATATAATCCTGGGGGTCCTCTTTAAGAATACATTGTTACAAAATCAAAATTAGATACAGGTGTTGGAAGGGGCCATGCAGTTGAGGAGCCTGGAAGCTTAGGCTCTTGTTAAATTGACCCCGGGGGGGTTAGAGCTCTGACTCCTGGGCTCTCTCTAGGGGCTGTGTTGTGGCTTCTTGTTTACCCATAAACCCAGGGACCCCAGCACCTTGTGCTTGGTTAGTTTTAAAACATCCCACATGTCTTCTCCTATAGTCCCAAGGGGCTAGCTGAGCCAATGGCTGCCTGCTTAACTCCATTCTAAGCTCTCAACGTCTTCTGTGATTGACTCTGTTATCTGGAGCTCTCTCCCATTCCTGGAGCTTTTCATCCCCTTTCCAAGTTAAGGCTACTAACACCTCACCTCAACACAACACCACAGCAAGTGCTTCAGCCCATTTAAAGATGAGCAAGTAGAGGCTCAGAGAGGTAAAGTACATTGTTTGTGGCCACACAGCAAGAAGTGTCAGAGTCGGGGGCACCTGGTAGCTCAGAGGTTGAGCGTCCGACTCTTGATTTCAGCTCAGGTCATGATCTCAGAGTTGTGGGATCAAACCCCATGTTGGGCTTTGCGCTGGGCATGGAGCCTGCTAAAGATTCTCTTTTCCTTTTCCTCTGCCCTTCCCTCCTCTTCTTAAAAAAAGAAAGAAAAGAAAAGAAAAGAAGAGAAGAAGTGCTAGAGTCGGAACTTAAACCCAGGACCAAGACTCCATCTCCCAATTGCTTAACCCAAAAGCCTTTTGAGTCACCCGGACACCTCCAATCCCCACACCCTCCACATCTCCTCCAGGAGCAAATTCTGTTGGCTCCCCACTCAAAATATATCCAGAATCCAACCACTCTGCTGCTAGCATCCGAGTCTAAGTCACCATCCATTAAACATGGATGTTTCAAGTCTCCTTATAGGCTTCCTCGCTTCTGCCACTGCTCCTCCCTCCGCCCCCTCCCCCCCCAACGTCTGTTTTCAAACAGCAACTGGAGCAATCCTGATAAAATATATGTCAAATCACATCACTCCACTGCTCAAAACCCCTGCGGTGGTCAAATCCCACTCAGAGGAAAAGCCAAGTCCTTCCAGCGTCCTCTAGCACCCTGTGGCATATTCCTGTCATGTCTCGGCTCCAAAGTCCTCCCCTTCTCACTCCTCTTCAGCCACACTGGCTATTCCTCACTGGTCCTCAAACATGCCAAGGCATTTCTGCCTCAGGGCTTTTGCACTAGCTGTTCCCTCTGTGGGAGACATTCTTTCCCCACACAGCTCTCACCTGCTCAAGGGTCACCTTCTCTCTGAGGCCTTTCTCTGATATACCCTTGGATAAAATAACAATCCCTCCCTTCTTACATGCAATTATTTTTCTCTACAGGATGAATATTTATTTCTTGCCTGTCCCCTCCACTAGAATGGAAATTCCATGTGGGCAGGGACTTTATTTTGCTCACTACTGAACCCACAGTTTCCAGAACAGTCCTTGAAACAAAAGGGATGCCTGAAAACTACTGAGTGGAAGGATGGAAAGAATCCCAGTCCCGTGAGCCTTCCCATATTTGTCGCATCCAATAAACAGAAAATTCCAAGTGGGCAGAGGAGCGAAGTAGTTCCACAAAACCTGCTCGGGTACTGACCTCAAGAATTTGGTGGACTCAAACTTCTATGGTGGATGAGAACAATTATTTTTTGAACAGTTGCTATGACCAGGCCCCATTCTGAGCATTTTATCTCAACTAATCCTCACATGAGCCCAACGATATAGGAAAATTATTTCTCTCATGTTATAGATGAGGGGACTGAGGCTCAGAGAGGTTAAATGACTTGCCCAATAAAACACAGGCATGATTAGAGTCCAGGCTAGACTTTTTTTTCTTTAAGTGATTTTGTGGTCCTTACTTCTCAATTCATGGAAGGTGGGAGAGGGAGAGCACCCAGGGATCCACTATCCCACAATCAGCTGGTCCAGCAGGTCTGATCGATGGTCCTCTGCAGGGCTGCCCAGAAGGCTCCGATCCACTTCGCTGCTGTGGACGGGCAGCACCCAGGAGGCCCTGAGCCTGCTCAAGGATGACGTGCTGGTAGCAGACCCTGGAACCAGGTGAGGAGTGTGTCTGATGCCCCACACAAAATAGGAACCACCCAAGGTGACAAAGCCCTCCTAGGACAGAGTCTGTATCACCTTGTCCTAAACAGGGATCCCTGAATGTGTTCCCTGTTCTACAGCTGGGCGGACAGGCCCAGACAGGGGGCACAACAAGGCATGGGGAGGCTGGGCCCAGATCTAGTGTGAACTCCGTATTCTGTCGATTCATCAACTCAGCTTTCATTGACCATCTACTCAAATGAGATACAGCACCTGGCTATTGAGATATGGCAGGGAACATTATAACCAGGCTGCTCCTCGCCAAGTGTACATTGTTCTGAGTGAAGACCGGACATTTTCATCAGTGAACAGATAAACGAGGGAAATACAGATTTTGCCAAGTGCCATAATGGAAATAAATGAAATGTTGATGAGACAGGGAGTGGATGGCTGGGGTGACCACTGAACAAATCCCACCCTCCCAGCCCTCCCCCCTACCCCGGCTTTGGGAGCAGTAGGGTTTGGGAGAAGGATGGGGTGAAATCCTGCCTCCTATTTGTTATACTTGAGCTAGGAGCTCCCTGTCATTTTTGCCCTACAATCGTCTCTAGTTTTCCATTCGAGAAAATAAATCATACTAAAGTGTAAAGAACTAAGATTTGTTTTATCACTCTCTTAGGGGCATCGCTGAGTCCAACTCTTCCCCAACCTGCCCTGTGCCCATGGGCAATTCTCTGCCCGTCTCTGGGCTTTAGTCTTCCCAGATGTAGGATAATGACTTGTATTCAATGACCTCTAAAGTCGCTGTTGAGTCTGACCTTCGGGGATGCAATGAAGCAGGTTTCTTCTCAACCCCATCCAGTCCAACGAAACTCTGGTGGCATTTCAGTCTGAGCAGGTGACGCGGGGCTCTTTAGGGCCTGGAGACACTCCTCCAAGGCCACATCCCAGTTTCCACCCTTCCTCTTCCAGGTGCCATTACAGTACGTTGGCCTTCTCTCTTCTGGCCCACGTCCTGGCAGCGCACACCGCTGAGGGTGATTACCAACGCTGGATCGCGGAGAACGTGCTGGAGCCGCTGGGGATGGCGGACACGGGCTTCGACCTCACGCCCCTTGTGCGCGCCCGCCTGGCCGCCGGCTTCTACGGCAGCGGGCGGCCCGCGCCGCTCTACGACCTGGGCTGGTACCGGCCGTCTGGCCAGATGTACTCCACCCCCGCCGACCTGGCCAAGCTGGCTATGGTGCTCCTGGGCAGCGGGCCCCGACGTCTCCTGCGGCCCGACGCGGCCAAGACCCTGCTGGCGCCGCTGCTGGCCTGCTCGGGCGCCTACTTCGCCAACGAGACGGGCACACCGTGGGAGTTCCACGCGCAGCGGGGCTACCGCGTGGTGCGCAAGGACGGCGACCTGGACGGCTACGCCGCCACCTTCTCCCTGGTGCCGCCGCTGCGCCTGGGCCTCGTGCTGCTGCTGGCCGGGCCGCGGCCTCCTGGGCGCGACCTGGTGGCGCAGGCCTATGACGTGCTCCTGCCCGCCATGGAGAGGGCCCTCCGGGAGGCCGAGCCCCGCCCCGCGCCGCCGCCCAGCGCACGCCCTTTCGTGGGCTACTTCACCTTCGCCAACAAGACCTTCTACGAGGTGCGCCCCGGGCCGGCGGGCGAGCTGCGCCTGCGCCAGTTCGGGCCGCGCGTCGAGGCGCTCGTGCCCCCCGCCTTCCGCACGCTGACGCTGCGTCACCTGCGCGGCCGCGTCTTCCAGCTGCACGTGGCGCGCGAGTTCCCGTGCGCGCTGCCGCTCGGCGACGCCTGGCTCTCCCTCGAGGCGCAGCACGGCCAGCTCGTCCGCTTCTACCCGGTGGACCGCCACGGGCTGTCCCCGGGCTTCGACGTGCCGGGCCTTAACACCTACCGGGTGCTGAGGCTGCAGCGCAGGCCCGTGTTCCAGCCCCAGTGACGCGGGGCTCTGGCCCTCCCGAGCCTCCCTCTTCCTCGAGGTGTGGAAGGTGGAGCTGCGGAGGTGGCTCTCAGAGACGCCGACCCCAGCTGGCTTTTGAACTGTTCGTCATGCCGGGGTGGGGGTGGGTGGAAGAGTTAAGTAGAGACATTTAGAGTACGCGCTTAGAAACTTTCATAGCAAGCTGCCAGCGTACTTTCTTTAAAAGATTTATTGGAGAGCGAGTGAGTAGGGGGAGGGGCAGAAGGAGAGGGAGAATCTCAGGCTGACTCTAGGCTAAGCCCGAGGGGAGGTGGGACTCGATCTGACGACCTGAGACAAAATCGAGAGTGGGCTGCTTAAACGGACTGAGCCACCCTCCTCCCCAGAGTACATTTGTGTCTGTTGAATATAAGACAAAACATGGGCTTGTATTTTGTCTTTTAAAAATCAACCCTACTGAGGTTTAATTTGTAAGATCTATATACATTTATATAAAATGAAATGAACACATTAGGTATGATTTTGACAAATATTTATGCCCACTATTATCAAGATAGGGAAAATTTCCAATGTCCCCCAAACTTCTTTTGCTGTCAGTTTCCTCCGCTGGACCCAGCCCTAGGCAACTGCTGATCTATTTTTAGCACAATGGATTAGTTTCGCCTTTTCTAGAATTTCATATAAATGGAATCATTTCATTGCCTGTTCTAGAATTTCATATAAATGGAACCACCCCCCCTCCCCCGTGCCCCTCCTCAGGATGTTTATGAGGTCCACCCATGTTTTTGTGTGTATCAATAGTTTGTTCCTTTTTTTTGCTAAGTAGCATTCCATTGGTTTTATCACATTTGCTTATCCATTCACCTGCTGATGGACATTCGTGTTGTTTCCAGATTTGGGCTATTGGGAAAAAGCATTTCTGTATAAGTCGTTTTGTGAATATATGCTTTGATTTCTCTCTGACTTTTCAGCTTTAGGCATGCTAGCGGTTGCGAAGTCCTATCTCACTGCGGTTTTAATTGTATTGTATTGTGTTGTATTTCTTGTATTGTAAAAGTTCTCTCTATGCTCTGGATACAAACACTTTGTCAGATCGGGTATTATACATATTTTCCCTCAGTCTTTGGTTTGCTTTTCCAGTTTCTCTCTTAATGAGAGAAGTGGGTGAAGAGCTAAAGTTTTAAAATTTTGATGAATTTTATGCCTGTTGGATCTAATATAAAATTTAGGCTTGTCTTTTGCACGTCCTTTTAAAAATTATACTTTTTATTTTGAGGCAATTATAGATTCACATGCAGTTGAAGGAAATAACCAATGTATCTTTCACCCAGTTTCCTCCAATGGAAACCTCTTGCAAAACTGTAGTACAATAGCATAAGCAAGTACTTGACTTTGATAGAGTCAAGATACAGAATATTTTCCTCAGGGCAAGAATCCCTCTTGTTGCCCTTCTCTGGCTGTGCCCATTTGCTTACCAAACCCACCCCCCCTCCTTAACTCCTAGCAACCACCAATCTGGTTTCCATTTCTGTAATTTTTCCATTTCAAGAATAGTATAGGTATGGAGTCATAAAGTGTGTAATTTGGGGAGTTTTTTTTTCACTCAGCATAATCCTCTGGAGATTTGTTCAAGTTGTTGCAAGTATCAACAACATTTTTCTTTTTGTTGTAGACTAATGATTGCACGGTATGGATGGACCACAGTCTATTTAACCATTCATTTGATGAAAGACATCTGGCTTGTTTCCAGTTTTAGGCTGTTAAGGATAAGGCTGCTATGAACCTTTGTTTACAGGTAACTGTGTGAACATAAGTTCTTATTTCTCTGGGATGAATGCCCAGGAGTGCAACTGAGGAGGTGAATGGGAGTTGTTTGCTTTTGTTCTGTTTTGTTTTTAAGAGACTTGTCAAACGGTTTTTCAGAGTGGCTGTACCATTTTATATTCTGGTTGGCAATATAGAGTGAACCAGTTTTCTGCATATATATATATATATATATATATATATATATATATATATTTTTTTTTTTTAGTTTCCCCACATCTGTGCCAGCATTTGGTATTGTCACTATCATTGTTTTTGTAATTCTAATTTCTTAATAATGAATGAGATTGAATTTCTTTTCATGTACTATTTTGCTATCCGTATAGCCTCTTTGGTAAAATGTCTCTGTGTCTTTTGCCCATTTCTTGATTGGACTTTTTAAGAAATTGTTGAGTTTTGAGAGTTCTTTATACATTCTAGATACTAAGCCCTAGTTTGCAAATATGTTCTAGTCGGCAGCTTGTCTTTTCATCCTCTTAACAAGTGTGTGGTGGTATCTCATCGTGGGCACAGCTTTGGCCCCTGGGTCATTGCCATTGTGTCTTCTATGTTCCTTGTTCCTTTCTGGTTTTACCATACTTCCCTGGCCAAACCCTGGGCAGAGATTTGTATCTCTGCCCCTGACTGCTCCCCTGACCCCAGACTCACGAGTCCCACTGTCTACTTGATGTTTAGGAGGCATCTCTACCTTGTGTTCAAAACAGAACTCTCAGTCGCACCCCAGACCAGCTCCTCCTGTAGTCTGCCTATCTCAGTGGCAGCTCTGTCTTTGCTGTTGCTCGGGCTCGTCTCCTGGATCCTCACTTTCTCTGACATCCATTCTACGCACAAGTCACACTGGCTTACCTTCACACTGTGTCCAGAATCCAATCCCTTCTCACCACTTCTGCTCTTCCTGCCTTTTCTGAGCTATCATAATAATGGTTCTCTGTCTCCCCACTTCCACCCCTGCCCCTGTGATGGTTAGTTTTCTGTGTCAACGTGCCCCGGGTAGATACTCGGTCATTCAAACACTCATCCAGGTGTTACGGCAAAGGTGGTTTGTAGATGTGGTTAACATCTCCAATCAGTGGACTTTAAGTAAAGGAGATGACCTTCGATAATCTGGGTGGGCCTCATCCAATCCGTGAAAGACCCGAGGAGCAAAACCACAGTTCTCAAGGAAGAAGGCTTCTTCTGCCTCTGGATGCAGCATCGGCTCCTGCCCGAGAGTTTCCGGCCGGCCAGCCTCCCTACAGACTTTGGATTTGCCAGCCAAATCATGTAAGCCAGTTCCTCGAAATAAATCTCTTCATATATATCCTAGTGGTTCTGTTTCTCTGGAGGACCCCTGATGAATACAGTCCAGACATCGTTCTACAGAGCACTCAGAATGATCCTTTTAAAAGTCACATCACGGCCCTTGTGTTCTCCAATGCTCCCAGGGCTTTCATCTCATTCAAAGAAAAGCTGAAGTCTTTATCATGGCCTGCAGAGGACCCTGGTTCTTCCCACTCTTGTTCTCTTGGCCTCAGCCTTCCCGGCCTCCTTGTGGCTCCTTGAACACGTCAGGTGTCTGTGGCCTCTGCTCCCACAGTCCCCTCTGCCCCTGTGTTCTCCAGAAAGTCAGTTACTGGTCCCTTCCCTTCAATGTTTGCTAGCCTTACCTTCTCAGCGAGGCCTTCTCTCCACCCCGTTCTTGCAAGTTGATTATTTATTTATTTATTTATTTATTAACCTATGTAGCTGCGTAACTGCCACCTAGATCAAGGTGTGGAATGTTTCCATCCCTTCCTGTGGTTCCCTGGGAATAACTATTCATGAATTCTACCACCATTGATTAATTTGACTTTTCTTGATCTTTTTAAAAATGAAATCTTAGATGGGGTGCCTGGGTGGGTCAGTCAGATCTGATTTCTGCTCAGGTCATTATCTCGGGGTCCTGGGATCGGGTCCCAAGCTGAGCTCCTTGCTCAGTGGGAAGTCTGCTTCTCCCTCTCCTTCTGCCCTTTCCCCTACTCCTGTGCGCTCTCTCTCTCTCTCAAATAAATAAAATTAAAAAAAAATCTTAGACTATGCACTCTTCTGTGTCACTCCTCTATTTTAAAATTACAACACAGCCCCCCTATCCTGAGAACTCCTCGGACCATTTGCCCACTAATATTTCTCATGGTTTCATCTCTACCAGACATACTTATATTCAGTTGTTTAAGCACCTATCTTCCCTCACCAGGATAAGCACTCCACGTGGAAAAAGTTTTCTGTGTTTTGTTTATCACTGTATTCCCAGCGCCTGGTGAACCGACCATCAGCTGTAGGCAGTCAATACATATTTGTTTGGGAAATACCGAGTCTCCATTTTCTAGATGATGACATTGAGGCTCAGAGAGGTGAACCTACTTCCCCATGTCACACAGCATTAGTGATAGAGACGGGATTTGAATTCAGTTGTTTGAACCCAAAGACTGTGCTCTTAACCTGTGGCATTAGTCCCTCCACAAATGCAAATCCACACACTCCTATTTATGGGTCTTTATGGAAGGGATGTGGATGGGACACGAAGGTATTAATCCATTCAGAATATTTTCTGAGTGCCTACTGTGTGCCAGGCAGTGTACCAGCACCAGGGACGTAATAATTAGCACAGATACATCTGTATGTTTGGATCTGTATTTCTGTGCACATACACGTGTGTTTAACTGTAGTGGATAAACACATGTGTGTTTGTGCCTGGAGTGCTTTTCCCTATGTGTATTTGCAGGTGTGTGTCTTCTTTTGTGTATATGAGTATAACTCTGTGCCCAAGTGTGTAGGGATATGAGATAGCACAGTTTTGGGACAGACCACCTGGGTTCTAATCCTGGCTCCTGTCCTTATCAGCGATGTAACTGTGGGCAATCTTCAAAGTGATGTACCTTAGTTTTCTTATCTACCAAATGGGGATAATGTCTGTTGTCCACTTTCTGGCATGCTTTAGGGAATTGCTACTCAAAATAGCGATGGGACTGGTGCCTGTCCCAGAACTGTTGGTCTCTGGTCTATGACAACACAGGCACAGAAACTTCAGAAATATTTGTGGGGTTGTGATATTGCCATCATACCCCAGTGAGAGATCAGGGACTGGTCTCATGGAACAGGGTACAAACAAGTTTGGGGGTTGAGTTCGCAGTCAGACCATATACTGATCCACAAAAGAGTGGAAATTAAAAACCAAACCAAGTAAAACCCTTCAAAACCAAACCTAGTCTTTCACCACAGAGAGTTTGAGAAGCAGGGATTTAAAGGATTAAGCAGGACGATACATGTAGAGCACTCAGAACCACTTCTGGCACAGAGGAAGGATTCTGAGGGTTCCCTGTGGTCATCCTGTGGGGGTGAGTGTTGTGTATACGTGACTTGGTGTGTATGGGGGGGTTTGTATATGAGCCCGCAGCTATGGGTGCATGTGTGTGAGTGTGTGTCTGCCTGTTTGCAGCTGATGGCAAAAATGGGTGTGTGTTAACACATGGGTGCCTCTGGGTGAGATGGGGTCTTACACATGTGGGTGAGTATATATAGGGGTGGGGTCTGGGCGAGGGGGTTGGGCAGACTTCAGCACATTTCTTAGGACTTTCCGTCACGAGGTGGGGGTGGAGAGTGGCCATGGCAGCAGCACTGTAGAAATAGAGTCTCAGGCTTTACCATTGTGCCATCCAGGGGACAGCAGAGGAAGAAGGGTCAGCAGGGGATGGGGGCGGGCAAGGGGTGCTACTGGCCCAGGACTCTGTGTCCTGAGTCATCAGGATTCTCCAGCAGGGTTGGTCCAGGCAGACACTTTAGTCTGATGGGATTGGTGGGGGTTGGGGGAGGAGGTGAAAGTGGAGGTGGACCCTTGCTACAGTCCCACCTGGTGTGGGGGGAGTGGGTTCCATGGCCATGATGCCAAACCTAGTGAGAGTCTATGGGAGAAATCTCTTTCACTGTTTCTCTTTTCTCCTGGGCAGCATCTTTTTTGTTACAGGGACCTCTCTGTCCCTGTGAAATGACCGAGACTGTGGATGCCTGTTTAGAGCCAGGAGGGGCAAGGACGGGTTCCGGCTACTCCCTGGGTGGGAAAGAGGAAGGTTGAGAGGAACGTGGGTTTGGTGAGGGAGCTGGTGGGGGTGGAGCAGGAGATCCAGGTCAGTGTCCCTGAGTTGGAGCAAGCCCCCATGAGATTCTGTCGGATCTTGGAATAGGCAGGAGAGTCTACGGGGAGCCCAGGATGGACCAGGGACTGGGGCAGGTGGAACTAGGAAGGGGATCCAGACTTCTCCGAGGAACCGGCCTAGGACAGACAGAAGCTGTCAGAGGCCCCAGGCTGAAGGAGGGCCCAAGGTTTGCATGTTAGGCTCTGACTGCTGTGTGCTCACAGGTGCTGTGTGACCTAACTGGCCTCACTGTGTGCTCTCAGAATCTCCTCCACCCAGTACCCCTAAGCCCCTGATATGAGATGGCAGCTCACAGTCTGTAAGTACAAATGGGTATAAAGAATCACTTATTATTGGTGACATCACAATTCCAGACTTCAAGCTCTATTACAAAGCTGTCATTATCAAGACAGTATGGTACTGGCATAAAAACAGACACATAATCAATGGAATAGAACAGAGAGCCCAGAAATAGACCCTCAACTCTATGGTCAACTAATCTTTGACAAAGCAGGAAAGAATGTCCAATAGAAAAAAGACAGTCTCTTTAACAAATGGTGTTGGGAAAATTGTACAGCCACATGCAGAAGAATGAAACTGGGCCATTTCCTTATACCACACACAAAAGTAGACTCAAAATGGATGAAAGACCTCAATTTGACATAGGAATCCATCAAAATCCTTGAGGAGAACACAGGCAGCAACTTCTTCAACCTCAGGTGCAGCAAATTCTTCTTAGAAACATCACCAAGGCAAGGGAAGCAAGGGCAAAAATGAACTATTGGGACTCCATCAAGATCAAAAGCTTTTACACAGAAAAGGGAACAGTCAACAAAACCAAAAGACAACTGACAGAATGGGAGAAGATATTCGCAAATAACATAGCAGATAAAGGGATAGTATCCAAATCTATAAAGAACTTATCAAACTCAACACCCAAAGAAGAAATAATCCAATCAAGAAATGGGCAGAGGACATGAACAGACTTTTCTGCAAAGAAGACATCCAGATGGCCAACAGACACATGAAAAAGTGCTCCACATCACTCGGCATCAGGGAATACAAATCAAAACCACAATGAGATAACACTTCACACTGGTCAGAATGGCTAAAATTAACAAGTCAGGAAACAACAGATGTTGACAAGGATGTGGAGAAAGGGGAACCCTCCTACACTGTTGGTGGGAATGCAAGCCGGTGCAGCCACTCTGGAAAACAGCATGGAGGTTTCTCAAAAAGTTGAAAATAGAGCTACCCTATGACCCAGCAATCGCACTACTGTGTATTTACCCCAAGGATACAAATGTAGTGATTCGAAGGGTCACATGCACCCCAAAGTTTATAGCAGCAATGTCCACAATAGCCAAACTATGGAAAGAACCTAGATGTCCATCAACAGATGAATGGATAAAGAATATGTGAGATATATACATATATATATATATACATATATATATATATACACACATATATATATATATAATGGAATACTATGCAGCCATCAAAAGAAATGAAATCTTGCCATTTGGAACGATGTGGATGGAACTAGAGGGTATTATGCTGAGTGAAATAAGTCAATCAGAGAAAGATAATTATCATATGATCTCTCTGATATGAGGAATTTGAGAGGCAGGGTGGAGGGTTTGGGGGGTAGGGAAGGAAAAAAATGAAAGAAGATGGGATCAGGAGGGAGACAAACCATAAAGAGACTCTTAATCTCACAAAACAAACAGGGTTGCTCGGGGGTGCGGGGGTAGGGAGAGGGTGGTTGGGTTATGGACACCGGGGAGGGTATGTGCTATGGTAAGTGCTGTGAAATGTGTAACCCTGATGAGTCACAGACCTGTACCCCTGGGGCAAATAATACATTATACGTTAAAAAAAATAATAAAAAAAGAAATATAAAATTAAAAAAATACTAAAAAAAGAAACAGTTATTATTGTTTAATATGGTAGTCATGTTTGTATTTGCATTACTTACATAGTAATTCACAAAATACCTCCATGTTGACTTCATACCTTTGCATCTGCTGTTCCCTCTACCTGGAATGGTTTATCCTTAGCTTCCAGGAGAACTCCTAGGCATGTTGTAATGACCTGAGTACTTACTGGTTTCCTCCACTGACAGGGGACTTCTGTAAGTGAGGGCACGTGTGTAAATCACTACAGCATTCCTGACACCAGCCTCGTGTCTGTCACCCTGTGGGTGCCAGTTCACATGCCGTGAGGTGGTACAAATGCCCTGAGAAACTCTCCAGGGTGAGCTGCACGCGTGGGTCATTTCTGTGTCCCCCATGACATCTCATAAAGCTCCTTTTGTGGAGTGGGAATACAGTAAGTACTTTTCGAATGCATGAATAAATATTGAATGAATGAATGAAAAGACAGCCTCCTAGATCCCATCTTCTCTGACTTGCTACCCCACATTGTTCCTAGGCCTGACTTCAGCCCCAGGCCTGCTTTACCTCTAACCCCCAGAGCATTACCCAAGAGCTGGTTTACTTCTCCAAATCTGCTCCCAGGGAAACTGGTCCCATGAGATGCTCTCTTTAGAATGGCAAATGCAGCAAATGATAACACTTTTTTTTTTTTAAAGATTTGTTTATTTATTTTAGAGCAGGAGGAGGGAGAGAATCTCCAGCAGATCCTCCAGCGAGTGCAGAGCCCGACACAGGGCTCCATCTCACGACCCTGAGATTGTGACCTGATCCCAATGCAGGAGTCAGATGCTTAACCGACTGAGCCACCTAGGTGGCCCAATTACACCATTTTGGACATGCTCTTTAGCATACTCAAGGCTCTTCAGTATCCTGAAGTAAAGAAATCTGGGCAACTTGTTGAAGTCCAGAATTTGCCTAGTGGATTTGACCATGAACCCTCTTTGAATCTCTCCAGGCTTCCCCCCCACCCCAAACAGAACTTCAACTGACATTTATTTGACAAATGTTTATGGAGACTCTACTATAGGTCAGGCCTTGTCCTGCAGAACATATGACAGACACAGACCTTGCTTTCTGCTCAGCAAAATACCAAGCGCTGACATCTGTGAGTGCGAAGGACTTGCTATGCTCATCTCCTTCACTCCTTATCTACCCTCTAGTGTTCGGTATTATTGCTCCATTTTACAGACGTGGAAATGAGGCTTAGAGCAATTATACGACCTCTCCAAGGATATGGAACTGACAGATGGCAGAGTTGCGATTCCGAGGCTAGGACCCCAGACAGCAGAGCTCAAAATACCACACATGACTGAATATTCTCTGTATTGCTCTGATTCCGCACCCAACCCCAGCTCAGGCCAAATCCCACTCCACCACCAATCCCAGTCCTAGCCTTGGCTCTATTCTTAGCCCTGGAAAACTCCTAGTCATGCTTCAGGACCCCATGGAGATCCTTTAGGAGCACCCACTCGTTCCCCAGGGAAACTCAGTGGAAAAAAAAAAAAAAACTACCACAAACCACAAGTCCAGGCGATAATTTTTACAATTCACATTTATTTTTGGGGAAAAAAAAAAGGTTCTGCTAAAAATACTCCTACAAAGGCATTGGAGTAACAGGGTCAGGGTTGCTCATGGACACAGCTGGTGAGATTTCCTTGGTCACAGCAGTGGGGGTCTGGAAGAGCCAGGTCTGACCCACAGCCCTCAGAACCCCAGCCGCATTGCCTCCCAACCCCCCAGCATTGTCAGAAAAACCCACGTTCACGACCAAAGGAAACAGGGTTCTGTGAAACCCTGACAGGCCCCCTGGCCTCCAGATGGGAGATCTGGCCTGCATAGCACAGGCTCAAGTAAACACCTGGCACGAGGAAGGGGGAATCCAGGTCCTCACCTCCACTGCCCATGGCTCTGACAGTGGCTCTAGGAGGCCAAGGTCAAAGAAAGTGTGCCCTGAACAGAGTGCCTCCTGGGGATCTGGGGTTTGATTGGCAAAGGGTCTGACGGGGAGTGGGGCTCAGTGGGGGCCACTGGTAGCAGCAGATAGCAGTGTTTATGAGAACAGGTACTGTGGTCAGAGACCACTGGCTACTATGTGACCTGGGAGGGCCACCGCGTCCATCTCTGAGTCTCCTAGTCCGTGGAGTGGGAATTCTAATTGTACCTGTCTCACAGAGCCGCATGAGGGTTAAGCAACACGATGTGTATCAAAAGTTAAGAGCATTTTCTGGCAGATTGTTGGCACTCAAGACATAGCAGCTATGATTAGGATTCGGGGCTGGGTAGGATCCACCAGTAATTACTCTTCTCTGGAATCCAAAGAGGTGTGCCCTGCCCAAGTTCGTGCCCCCTGCTCACTGGAGTCCCGTCCACAGAAGGGAGCACAGCCAGACTGACCACAAGTTCTTACCAATCCAGAGGCACCTCCCTGACCTGCCAGATCCTATAGGCAGTGGCCTCACTGGAAAGGTGAAGGGGTCCTTAGAATCAGGCACGGGCTTGTGTGGCCATGGACATTGCATCCCAAGGGTTCGTGGGAGGGCACCTGGCTCTGGGGTTCATAGCAAGACCCTGTGGTTGCCCAGTGTCAAGACTCCAGCACTGAACGGGAAGGTGGTGGGCTTGGGGTAGTTTCCTCAACAAATCTTTTGTCGCACCTTCCACCCCAAATAAGTCTCTTCCCAAATGGAGCCCATGGGGGTCCCCTCTTGGCTTCTGAGCTGGCCTGTCCTGTCTACCAGCTAGTAGGCACTACAGCCCACCTGTGGGCTTTGCTCAGCTGGGGTACCAGGAGTATTTCTATTACTTTCCCAGGACAGAAATTCAACATCACACTCAAAAGAAGGGGTCCCGGGCCCTCGTGAGGGTACCTCTCTGACTCAAAGAATGGAGCTTTCCTAGTATTTGATTTTAGCTGTTTTTCCTCAGTGTCTTTCATTTTCTTTGTGACCCCTGAGCTTTAGGGACCCATGATGGGCCCTAAAGTTTTAGGTTTTAAGTTTTAAGAGCTATCCGTCTCGAATCACATGGTGATTGAATCTGAAAAATAACACCTTCTGTTAGAATTACAGGGCTTGCAATCTTAAAATCTTGGAGTCTTTTCCTTTGTGGAATGTTAGCCTGGATCCTTATAGCCTCAGCGGGGTCCCCAGTGTGCATGGCCTGGCTCTGACCTCCTCCCTCTTTCGTCCCCCTCCTCCAGCAGAGGCTGTGAGGCCCCGAGGCAGGGTCCTTCCCTTGCTTGTCTCCCTCCCACGATAGCCATGTCTGGGTCTGGGCAGGAGAGCTCGAAGGGGGCAGCATATAGGACCCTCCAGGCCTAGCTGGAAGACCTACACTGACTTCGCCTGGCCCACCTGGCCAGGTATGGAGTGAACAGGCCTGGATTATAGCCTTGGGAGCCGCGGGGTCTCCATAGGGTGGCTCTGGGTGGGCTGGTGGGCCCCCGTGAAGTATTAAGTTCCCATTTCTTCTTACTATATCAGCTTTCCCGTGGCAGGCTTCATGCTGTGAAGCTAAACTCAGAGAGATGCGGGGTCTGGGGGTCTAACTTTCCTGAAAGCTTAGCTCAGTCTGAACACATTCCTGAGGGTCAGCTCAGCTCCCCCACCCCCTTCATGGGTCCTAATCCATGTCTGAGTTCAGACATCTTATCTGACGATGTCTTGCTTTTTGCAAATCCCTGTCTAAGCCAGACCCTCCCTCCCGGCAGACATCAGGGCACAGGTTGTCGTGGGAGAAGTGAAGAGATTTCCGCATCTAGAGGAATCTCTTGGAGCAGTCTGTTAAAAGTAGATGCCCCTGGGGGTGGCCTTGGGGATTCTGACTCAGGGGATCACGGTGCAGCCCAGGAATCCGCAAGATGAATAAATGGCCCGGAAGATTCTAATACAGATGGGCCATGGCCGACGTGTTGAGAGATCCACCCGCGAGGCGGGAAGGAGAGAACACTAAAGGCAGATGGCTTGTTTGGAATGCTCTGGAAATCACCCATGGGAATCTGTTTCCTCACTAGCCGGGGTTGGTAACAGCGGTAAGAGCCCCACACGGGGGGCCTGGCGTATGGAGCAGCATCAGTGCAATGTCTGTGGCGTCAAACTCCTGAGGCAAGACTCTCACAGCAGCGTCCCTGAGCCTTCCTGTGTCACACAGCAGAGGCCAAGTCACTGGCCAGCTCCAAGGCCACTCTTCACGCTAAGTATTATGGCAGAAGCCATTTCACGGGAGGCTGGGTCAAGGCCAGCAAGTGGTCTAGGCATGTATAGTGCAGCTCCCTAACCTCCCTCTGGGTTGCCCCAGCATAACACACTACTGAAAGCAGCAGGACCCCAGACAGACCCTTCCAGTGTGTCTGGCTCATCTCAGCAGGGCCAGGCCTCCCAGAGCCGAGGGAGCTTCCAAAGAAGTGTGCAAGCCACCCACCCAAGCCCTAGGTCCTTCTCACCCCTGCGCCCGGCCGCTCGCAGCGAGGCCAGGCAGAAATGGGGCGAGCGTCCATCGAATGCAGCTGAATTAAGAATCAGGTAGCATAGATCCAACCCCGCTGTTGCAAGCAGCTGACGTGACTCTTTGGATTATCTGCCTCAGTGAGTGAGGACGGAAAGTGAAGCGGCAGGGCTTGTGTTCTCCTGGAATAAATGAGGGCTTTTCCAGGGGGCTCTTCCTCCAGGAGGAGAGGGGGAGTTCTGAGGCATCCCGTCCTGATCCGATGGCCGGACTGACTCTTCCTCCTAGGACCCACTGCTCCTGCTGTCACTGCTCTTCTGACCAAGAGCTGGCTGTGGCTAGACTGGGCATCACTTTCAAGCTACCTTACCCCCCTCTTCGATCAACCCCCACTTCTCACCATTCCTGTGGCTCATCCAGACACAACTCCTCATGGTTGGACCATTCTGGGCTCTGTATCTTTGGTTACATTGTACCTCCCACCTGGAATGACCTCTCTCTCAGCTTCTGTCATTTTCAAGACAGCCTCCTCCATGAAGCCCTCCCTGACAACCCCAGCCCATTTGAGCCCTCTCTTCGCTTACCAGCCAGCCTCAGACACTGCGTGCTTTATGTCCTCTAATCGAGTACGGGGGAGTAGGTATTGGGAACAGATGAACACAGCCCTGCTTTGCCCCTTCCTGGCTGTGCAATCCTGAGCAAGTCACTTCCCCTCTCTGAGCCTCAGTTTCCCCCTATCCATGGGAGGAAATAGTCTCTCCTCACAGTACTGTGATATACAGTGTTTTGCATGCCTGACACACCCAGTCCAATCTTCTCATTTCACAGATGGGAGATGGAGCTTCAGTGAGGACAAATGACTCACCCAGATCCATATCTCAAGTTAGTGACAGGAGCTACACTGCCACTCTGGGGTCAGGATGCATTTTCCCTAGCATCACTGGGCATCCTGTCCTTTGAATGCACTTACATTCTTTCCTCCGGCAAGAATCGTCTCGCCTTTAGTACAGTCTGGGAACCACAGGAGCCCAGGAGAAAGGCAGGAGTGACTGAGGGCCCAGCAGTGGGGTGGGCGGTGGGCTGGACCCTGGGACCTTCCTGAGCTTCAGGGCAGAGGAAGGGCTGGCTGGGAGAGCGCAGGACCTCCCAGTCTTCCGGGACGAAACCCTGATCTAAGAGGATGCAAGGCTAGTGGCTGCACACAAGGGGGTGGCAGAGAGCTCCCTGAGAGGTGACAGCATGGAGACCAAGCAGAAATGCAGGGAAAAGGCCAGCCGATGCCATCTGAGCGGGAGGTACCGCTGGTTAGCAAACAGCACCATGCTGGTCCCTGAAGTGTCCCCGATTGCCCTCGCCACCCAGCCCCTTCTCCGAGGCCTCTGGGTCTAGCACTAAGACCATTCTCTATTCTGAGTGATCTGCCCACATCTTACCAGGTGATAGAAATTTTGAACATCATCCCCCAGGAAGAAGCCTGATGATCAACAATAACCCCACCTGGGAGGGGGTTTTGGGGGCAGGAGGACTACCAGCCTAGCCCTCCATAAATCTGCCTGTCACACCCTCTGAGAGCAGCTGGTCCCCATTTCCATGGTGTCCTGGCCCGTGTTTACAAGGCAGCTTTCTTTCCTCCAGTACCAACTGTGTGCAGAGCAGCCGGAAACCCCTCTGACACTGTTGGGCAGGTGGGGGGTGGCACTCAGGGAGGTTGAGCCAGGAAAGGATTAGTAACCAGGCAGCGGGAGGCTCAGAGCTGTGTGCCCAGGCCAGTGGGCAGCAGGGCCTGCCCCTCCTTGCGGAGCAGCGAGCAAGAGGTGGTGGTGGTCGGGCAGCAGGGAGAGATGGGCCTCTGCCTGCACCTGAGACGGTCCCAGTGATCTCTGTTCCCCTGCAGTCTGGATGGCACCTACACTCTGAGACGCAGGCACGTGGGGGCTCAGGCCCACGGAGGACTCTGCCCTTAAGGGTGGATGGGCAAACGAGCTGGCTAGCAGACAGCAGCCTAGCAGCTTAGGACAGGAAGCCATCTGACAGCAAGCACCGAGTGCCAGCCCCCTGTGGGGTCCCAGAGTGGTGGGGGGCGGGCTGGGGAGATGGAGTTAATCTAAAGAGCATCAGGGCAGCTCCTCCAGAAGGTGACCTTGTGTGCTAGGACAGCTGCCACCCGTGCTGGGCAGCTTTGGGGCACAAAGGGTGGCTGGCTGGGCCAAGGCTGGCCAGTCCGTGGGCAGCCAGCCAATGCCTTCCCTGTGGCTCCCTCTGCTGTTGCCCCCCAGGGGCCCCTGCTCCCCTCTTAATCCCTTCCTTCCCCTTGCATCTTGGGCTCTGGAGAACAGGTGAGTGACAGACGACAGGCTGGTTCAGGCTGCCCCCCCGGGGCCACCTGCGGCCAGGATCCTTCCCATGGGTCAGTCTCCCACGGACAAAGGGGGAAGGTCTGAGATGTGGAGCCTCTGCCTCTCCCTCCCCACCTGGACTTGAAATCCACAGCACATACGCCTTCCTGCCTCCCCCTTCCACACAAAGATTCCGGATGGCGTGTGCGTAGGAGCACATATGCAGAGATTAGCGTTGACCGGGATACGCTGATCTTACCTGCGACTTTGGCTGGAGGGGTCCATGGGTACTCCAGGACCCTCACACTACCACAATCACAGCTTACGTAACACCCTGACCCCCTTCCTCTGGCCCAGGAGGGCCGAGGGCACCCCTGTCTACTCCCTGGCCCTGATGCCTCCCGTAGAGGCTCACCCTAATTTGCAGGGCATCCAACGCTGAATTCTGAGCCACTTTCAACCTGCTTCTTTTGTTGCCTGTGCCTTTGCCAAGCCAGAGTCAGAGAGGCCACGTGGACCTTTGGTGTCCTTCATCCATTTTCTCAGCCTTGGGCCTTCTAGAAGCCCGAGGAAGGAAGGGTACCTTAGAAGAGCATCGTGGGTCACTTGACAGGTCCCAGGGTGCCAGAGTCTCTCTTGGAACTTACAGAGAACAGGGGTCGTTTTATAACTAAAATGTTTATTTCCATTCAATTCACTAACCGATTGTTCCGCTCAGGTGCCTGCGTTTGCCCACAGGAGGGACTTTGTGGCCAGACCCCACGGCTGATGGTTCTCTTCCGCCAGCCCGGCTAAGACCTTAAGATCTTGGGCAAAGGGGGGTTGGAGAGAAACCATACACTTTCCCCTGAGGGGAGGAAAGGACACGCCTCTGAGGGTGACACTCTGGAGAGCTGGGATATCACAGTGAATGATCTGAGGCCCGGCTCAGGCTCCCAGAAGCAGAACCCGGCTCTGGCCATCTGAGGGCTCTCGGGAACCTCAAAGGGGCCTATTTGCCTGGGGAAGCACTGGGCAGACTGGGGCAGGGGGGTTGGGGAAGTGGACAAGGTGTGTGGTTCTGCAGCCCTAGGGCTTGCTTCCTTCTCAATCTGGTGCTTTCCAAAGCAGTCCTGGGTGGGGGGCTCCTCTACCCCAGCCCCTCATCCTCACTCGGTCTCTGCATGGCCCAGATGGCCCCATGGCAGTTGGCTTTGGTGAGGCCTGGCAGCAGGGGAGGGAAACACTCTGCAGGGGGAGGAGGGAAGAGTGTCAATGAAAACCATATAAAAAATCCAGAAATGTGCATATAAAATCTCGCCCTTGGTGTATTGCCTAAGTCAGTAAGCAGAAAGCACCTTCTTCTTGGAGAAGGATCAAGTCCTCAAAATGTAGGAAATGTCAAAGTGTCACTTCATTGTCATAAAAAAAAAAACCCAACAAACAAACCCCCCAAACCAAATCCACCCCTGACCAAAATACCCCCGAGTCCACGAATTGCTGTAAACAAACCCAAATGCAGGAGCAATCCTTTCTCAGTGGCAGTCGTAGCTGATGGCAGTCACTGCAGCCAACAGGCCTCCAGGCGGGGGCTGCCGGGCACCGCGCGGGCGCGACAGGGACGTGGGGCGGCAGTCCCGGGGGGGGGCCGGTCATCCTCAGGAAGGCTGACCTTTCTGGTGTCCCCATGATCTCCCCGACTGAGGAGGACAAAAGCCCCCTTTCAGCCCCAGGAGCCGACAGGAGAAGCAAGTCTTTTTCATCAGAGTTTCTGAAATATTCTCCAAAGACAGAAAAATTCTGTTTGCCCAGCGGCCGTGGGAACGGTTCCCGTGGCGGTGGCCACCTCTGCCTGGCCTGTGGCTGTTGAGTGAATCCTGGAAGAGCAGCCCAGGGTCGGGAGAGAAGGGTGGTCCCTGTCTCTCCCTTCACATTGTTTTCCTGAAAGTGTTTCTTGGCTCTGGCCAGGTCGCCTTCCCAGAGGCAATTGGAGAGAAACTGCTTTTGGTCTCCAGTTGGGACTAATCGCGTGGATCTCCCAAGCCCTTTTTTTTTTTTTTTTTTTTTTTCAAATTTTTCCCTAAGAACGATGATCGCTTTCCTTATGAGAATCCTCTTTAAAAAATATTTCTTGTATTTCCCGCCCCCTCCCAGGATCTATTTTCTTTTGTCCCCATTCCCTTTTTTCCATCATCTGAGTTTCACATATTCCTGGTGAGGTCTCGTGGCTGGAGCGCTGCTCGGTTCTTCCTGCTGCCCGTGGCCTCCTGGCAGGCGGCTGAGCCCGTGGTGGACGTGGACGGAGAACCAGGGGGCCGGCGTGTGGGGCGGAGGGGGCGGGGGCCTGGAGGGAGAGGTGAGCCGAGGCGGGTGAGCATCAAACCTCCACAGACTGGATTTGGTTCATCTGTGCCCGCATCACCTGGATACTGTTCAGGATTTTTTTCTGGTGGCCAGCCAAGGTGACCCCAACCCGGAGAATGTCCCTTTGGGAGAGAAGCAAGTGTGTTAGGGAAATGTGGGGGTTGGGGAGACCTTGGGCCGGGTGGAGAGCTGCATGGGCTTCTCCAGGGGTTTCCTGCTGGAGAGAGCAAGGGAAGGGCTGAGTGGGTAGATTCCCCGTGCTGGACTGACTAGTGGGGATGGAAGGGGCTTGAGACTGGGGGTCAGGACACTCAGGTACACAGGGTCTCCTCTGCTCCGGGGAAGGGGAAGGGAACTTGCATTTATGAAGTACACACTCACTGAATATCCCTTTGATCTTCCTAATGACCTCTGGTTTACAGAAAACAGCTGGGGTGCAGGGAAGTTCTGATTTGCCCTTGGCCACAGGCAGACCTGGGGGTTGATCTGAACCTGACTCCTCGCCCTCCAGAGACCCCTGCTTGCTGGGATGGCTGGGGAGCAGTACTGGTAATGGTGGGCGAGACAGCCGGGCACTTACTCCATCATCATCTGTGACACGACATCGAAGGAGGTGAAGCCGGCGTTGGCGAAGCTTTCCTTGTATTGTCCCATCTTGATGGCCTCCAGCCACTCGTCCACCGTGTTAAAGCTGGTGTAGTCGGGGATGGTGCGGTCCAGCAGCGGCAGGTTGATTCTGGGGGCGGGGGTGGGCGACAGACGGTTAGGGAAGGTGCTGGGAGGGGGGCAAGGGTGAGCGCGGAGGGCCGCTGCGGGCTTTGTACCTGCACCTGTGTATCCATCTGTGGGGACGAAGGTGAGTGTGTGTGTATGTATTTCTGTATGAGCGTGGGAGTGCATTTGCACCTATGTCAAGGAGACATGTTTGTGTGTGACTATGTGAGCGTGTGTGCAGGACTCAACAATGAGGCCCCCTGGGAAGTCCAGAGGTGCCTCTGAACGGGCTGCTGGGAGGCCGGCCACAGTGGTGAGGAGCGAGATGCTTCTCCAAGCCTCTGATGGTCAGGAGGGGGGAGTTCAGCCGGACTAACTGTGCTACGAGTCGCTGCGTCCCCCGTCCTTCCCCAGCCTGGGTGTGCTCTGGGAAACTGTGGGTTGTACCTCCAAAGTCTAGACGAGGCTGGCGGTGCTCGTGGGAGCAAGCCAGGATGGAAGTGACCCTCGCGGGGCTCAAAGCTCAGAGGGATTTTATCCGGAGAGTCAGGAGTGGCTGATGGGGTCCTGGTGGGAAGCGACAGGTAGAGACAAACACTAACTATGGGCCATAAAAACTTGGCAGGTGAAAGACTGGGGCCCAAAGAGTGTTTGGACAAAGCCAGACCCAGACCCTGAGCACCCCTGGCTGGATGCCCCAGAGAAACTCTGATAGGTTCCCAAAGAGAAAGAGTGTGCAGGGCTGGCGGGGACAGGGGTCTGGGGCAGCCACCCAAGCAAGGTGGTGGTGGCCCCAGGTCTGAGGGAGCATATGTCTGGGGACCACTGGGAGGAGGCAGGCCTCAGATCACCGGGGATAACGCTCGTCCAGCTGAGTCAGGAACGGTGAGTGAGCATGCGTCTGTTTGTGTCTGTACTTCCTCCTCTTCTTCTTTTTTTTTTTTTTTTTTTAAAGATTTTATTTATTTATTTGCCAGAGAGGGAGAGCGAGAGCGAGCACAGGCAGGCCGAGTGGCAGCAGAGGCATTGGAAAAAGCAGGCTCCCCGCTGAGCAAGAAGCCTGATGTGGGACTCGATCCCAGGACGCTGGGATCATGACCTGAGCCGAAGGCAGCTGCTTAACCCACTGAGCCACCCAGGCGTCCCTGTGTCTGTACTTCTGAACACGTAGGGAGGGTAGGCGTGAGGGCCTGCAAATGGGTGTGTATCCATGTGTGAGACCATTTGTGGGGGAGCGTAAGCATGAGTTCTTGTGCCTGACGGTGCGTAGGACTGTCAGGATGCCTGTGTGTGTGTGTGTGTGCGCGTGTGCATGGTGGTGCTGGGGAGGACGCAGAGGTAGGTCAGAGGGTCCAGGTTTGAGCAGGAAGGGAGCTAGGAAGGAAGCCCAGTGACCAGTCAATCTGTTTACCAACCCAGATTCTGATAATATTTTCTTAAATGCCGTCCTCTCTGACCATGGCCATGCTTTAAAAAGTGCTTCCTTCACCGTCTCTACCACTTCCTTCTCTACTGTGTCCCCGCCTCCTCCGCACCACCAGGGAGGGCCGATGCCCAAGGAAGCTTGTGCTGGCCTTCCTTGACGCCCAGCTGCCTGAAGCCGGGGGAGCCTGGGCAGGGCTGGGGAGGGGTTGGGATTCGGGGAGAGGAAGGGCCGGCTGAGGACGGGGGCAGAGACGCACTGGGAGGGGGGGTGAGGCCAGACCAGAGCCATACCCAGAGGAGAGGGGTGCCATGGCTTTGAGGCTGTTGGGGTTTCGGATCATTTTGTCCAGCGTGTTGACGATCTGGCCGAACTTAGGCCGGTGGTTGCGGTCCTTCTGCCAGCAGTCCAGCATGAGCTGGTGCAGGGCGCTGGGGCAGTCCATGGGGGGTGGCAGCCGGTAGTCCTGCTCGATGGCATTAATTACCTGGGGACAACACGGGGCCAGAGTGAGGTGGGGCGGGTGGAATAAAGAGCGTCTGCCTCTCACCTGACCTATTTTTCCCCTCCACCTCTGCAGCAGGGCAGACCTATTTGGTTGCTATGACAACTGCCTCCACCTCCTGGGCACAGCCCCAGGGATGCCCCTCCCCTGGGTTCCCACCATCTGTGGCCTCAGTCTGACCTGGGGGCTGAGTGCCCGCCCCCTCTCCCAATCTCGGGAAAGCCGACACCCCGAGATAACTTTTGCCTCAATGTCTACCAGGCTGACCCTCTTGTGGACCACTTTTTCCTTTCCTAGGACTCCTCTCTCTGGCCCTTCACCCCAGGGTGAAACCAACTCTTGTTTTTGGTGCCATTTACTGCTCCAGGAGAGACATGTCTCCTGGGTCGGACGCCACCGCGTGGCTCTACATGGCTCCGTCCACTCCTCTGTCAGGAAAAGGAGCTCAAAGGCGTCTCTCCAATCTGTCCTGCCACAGGCCCAGACTCACCTTCCCCAGCTGGATTGTGGGTCACCCCCCCTGCTTGAGAAGCTTCAAGTCCTTCCTGTTCTGTGTTGTTGCAAATCCAGATATGTTGGGTTGGCTTTCAAACACTCCATTATGGAACCTTATCATCCTTTCTGACCATCTTTCCTCCCTACCGTTCCCCAGCCTGCTCCCTCAGCATCCCTCAGCAACCTCTGGGCCTTTGCACAGCCTATTCTTCCCCTTCGACATCCTCATGTCTCCAAGTCCTACTACAGTGTGTGCTCCCCCTGTCCTGGGAACACTTCCTGACTGATCTTGCTCACGTGGCCCCTGCCTCAACCCCTACAGGACTCGACACCTGCCTTCTCCAATTTAGCACCTGCTCGTAAAGTTCCTGATAACAACTATTCCTGGAATAATCGCCTTGTCCCTCAGTTACATGGAAAATACCTCAGGGACAGCTATGGTCTCATTCGGGGCTGGCCACAAGGTGAATGCATCTTGAAGATTTGCTGAATTGTGGATGAGTAGGTCTTTCCTACTCGACCCCCAGAGAGTCCGGGATCCTGTGCAGACATTAGAATCACTCAACGTTGGGCTGGGCCCGGCCCCTTGGAAACTTACGTCCTGGTTGGTCATGTCCCAGTAGGGTCGCTCCCCGTAGGACATCACCTCCCACATGACGATTCCATAGCTCCACACGTCACTGGCTGAGGTGAACTTCCGGTACTGGATGGCTTCTGGGGCCGTCCAGCGGATGGGAATCTTCCCACCCTGGGGAACAGAATGAGGAGGGTTAACAGGTAGGAGGCTGATCCGTCTGGCCTCTGCTCTCAATGCTACTCCTCGTCCTCAGCCCTGTGGCTGTACCAATCCCATGAAGCACCTCATTCTTTCTCGAACTCACTGTGCTGCTTCAGGCCTTGGGAATTTGCACATGCTGTTCCCCCCACCCCCTGCGTGGAATGCCTCTTCTCACTCTGCCATCTGGAAACCTCTTCTCATCCTTTAAGTGTTTCTGAAAATCTTTCCCTACGTCCCCAAGAGTTGCCCACTCTTTTTAATCCTGTGGCCCATGTCTCTCCATCCAGGAGGCACTTCTATAGAGCAGTACTCAAATCATTTGCCTGCGTGCTTGGCTCTTCTTGTCCTCCATCTGAGCTCTTTGGGCAGGGGCCGGGCCTTATGCCCTTCTGTTTTGAACTCTTCAGCAGGAGAGAGTCCTGAACTTGGCATCGAGGTTCTCCAGGGTCAGCCCTGCCTGCCTCTCCTGCGTTACTGCCCACCACCTTCCCACTTCAGTCTGTGTTCTAGTCTCATCTTGCCTTGAGAACGTGGCATCTGACCACCTTTCATTGGCCCTTCAGCTTCCAGCTCAGATATCACCGCCTCTCAGCAAGCCTTCTTGGCCTCCCCAGACAAGTGCCCTGACTCATAGTTCTTTTTATTCCATGTTTCTCTGCACATCTGTGTCCCCGCACAGCCTGTGAGTGCCAAGGGGGCAGAGACGGTGGTTTGTGTCTCTGTTTCCAGGGCCCAGCATGGTGCTTGGTATGAGCAGAAGTTGGTGAAAACATATCGTAGGGAGAGAGGGACACCTAAGCCCTCTTGCCTGGTCCACGCCCCCCCTGGAAACGGCTCTCTGTTTCCATCTTACCAGCGCGCTGGTGTACGTGGGGTCTGAGGTGTCGTCCTCCAGAAAGCGTGAGAGCCCGAAGTCAGACACCTTGCAGACCAGGTTGCTGTTGACCAGGATGTTACGGGCAGCCAGGTCACGGTGGACGTAGTTCATGTCTGCCAGGTACTTCATGCCGGCCGCGATCCCCCGCAGCATGCCCACCAGCTGGATGACTGTGAACTGCCCGTCGTTTTGCTTTGGGAGAAGTGGAGGAAACACACAGTGAGCAGAAGGGCGTGACTCAGAGCTCTGGATCATCCACACAACGGAAAACCAGAGCAGGACACTGCTGCCCGGGCTTCATGCTCCCTGTGGAAAGGATTCAGATGCTTAGAGAGGCCCATGAGAGACCAGTTTCAGGGTGGAGAAAACACAGGCTTCAGAGTTGAGACAGTTTATCTGACTCTGGGTCTGCCCTTTGCTGACCGTGCAACCTTGGACAAGTGACCTGACTTCTTGAGTCTGTTTTCCCATCTGGGTGTAAAATGGGGATAAGTTACACCCACCTCCCAGGGCTGAGTTAAATGAGAAGGTGCATGGAAGGTGCCTGGCACATACTAGATGCTCAGTAAATGTTTGCTAAATGGCAGTTAGGTTAGTAACATGCTTCTGTGCTCTTCGTCCAGCTGATTGACTGTGATATCCCGGCGTGGGGTGGTGGGGCGAGTGGGGGGTCTGGAAACTTTCCTCTCTTGACCTTAAGCTCCGGACTCCATCCCCCAGCACATAGAGCTTTGGAGAAATCCCAAATCTGGTGAAAATCCTGGACCAAGGTTCAAGAGACCTGGTTTCAGTCCTGGCTCTCACCTTGATCCTCTAGGTAAGCCCAGACAAACTCTATCTGTCTTTGAGTCTCCCTTTTCTCTTGTGCATAATGAGAAGGCTGGCTAAGAGCATAGACAGCAACAGATTTCAGATGTATGCCAACTCTGACTGATTGGTTGTGGTTTCCTAGAATGAAAAGGATTCTGAGATGGCTTACTGGTTTTACAGAGTTCTGGGATCGATTAGCAATGCCTGCCACGGGTAAGGGAATGGAAAGAGAAAGCATGAAGCCATTCCTGACTTAGATCTTTCCCAAGACCCCATCAGGTTTGACATCATGAAGCTATGTCCATTGCTCCTTTTCCTCCCCATCGCAGGCCCCTGGCACTCTTGGTTTCCCCTACCCGGAGGAAGGAGTCCAGGGAGCCGTTCTCCATGAACTCGGTGATGATCATCACAGGCGTGCTCTTGGTGACAACACCCTCCAGGTGGATGACGTTGGGATGGTCAAACTGGCCCATGATGGAGGCCTCGCTCAGGAAGTCCCGGCGCTGCTTCTCAGTATAGCCTGACTTGAGCGTCTTGATGGCTACAAAGATCTCTCTCTTGCCCGGTAGTTTTAGGTGGCCACTGCATACCTCGCCAAACTCCCCTGGGACACACACACCAAGAGAGGCGGGATGTCACTTGCCAGGTGGAAGTGTCACCTCCCACTCCTTGTAACCTCCACTCCGGTCCTGAAGGAGCTTCTTCTCCCCAGTGGTCAACTTATCCTCTTAGACAAAGAACCCCTTTGTAGAATGTGGGGGACCAGAAAGCTCCTAGCCACCACTGGGTGTAAGAGAAAGCTCTTCACAGCTGTCCCATGGTATTTGGCTGGGCATGGGGCAAGGCTGTAGGGGAACCTGGGAAGATGGAGAAAGGGACCTGGATGAATGGTGGGAAGGACAAAGGACGAGACTGAGTCCAGAGAATGGGGTTCTAGACCTAAGTCAATCTCTGACATGATATGTAAGCTCCTTCCCAGGCCTGTGCCTCAGTTTCCTCATATGCCGATGAGGTGATTTTACTGGGTGACCTTTGAGGACTTTTCTACCTTTGGTATTGTGAACCTTCAGGTCTTAGAGGATCCTCTGAAGTTCCTGCCCCACATTGTACCCTCTGCCCCAAGAGTACTCCCCACTCATGGCTGAGGCCATGGTACCTGGGAGAGCCCCAGACACCTACCTGCTCCAATCACCTGCTCAATTTTGAC
This sequence comes from Neogale vison, assembly GCF_020171115.1. Lineage (NCBI taxonomy): Eukaryota > Metazoa > Chordata > Mammalia > Carnivora > Mustelidae > Neogale > Neogale vison. The sequence goes on along the minus strand of NC_058092.1, from coordinate 16,810,344 downwards.
ACAGGAGATGTCAATTTCCTTGGCAAACTCCCGCACTGCCTCATTGGGGTCCTCATAGGTGAAAGGGTCGATGTAGATCTTCATGCCTGGGGTCACTGGGGGATAAGACCAGGCTTGGTCACATGCACAGACTCAAGATGTGGACAGACATAAAGGCTAGCACTAGTCTCTCTGTGGAGGGAAATACACACCCGTGCAGCCCCATAAGAACTGGGCAACCCTTGCAGGTCACTTGGCCTCTCTGGGCTTCAGTGAGCAGATGGGAATTGAGCTAAGTAGAAGGGTGAGAACAGAGAGCTTAGCAGGAGAACAAATAGGTTCTAGCTCTTGTCAATTCTAAATGATTAGTAATGTCTTCCCAAAGGAGCTAAAGGACTGTCAGGATCGATTAGCAATGTCTGTTATGGGTGTGGGCATAAAAGGATAGATAGGTTTGTCATTCTTGTGTTAGAGAATTAGGGGAGCAAAGCAAAGAAAGAGGAAGTCAAGAAGGAAGAGAGAGAGATTTGGAACAAAAATACAGAAAAAGCAGGCAATAGCCCAGGTTCTTGGGTGTCTGCTAGAGAAACCTCTCTGTCTTTTCAGGCCTAATTAAAGCATCCTCTTCCTTAGGAAAATTCCTGGCTATCTCAGCTTTCCCAGGCAGGCCCCAGAGCCTGGATGGGCTGCCCATTCACCAGGGTCTGAGGACCCATGGTTTCTGGGGCCACTTCCCAAGTCCCTCACGAGCTAGGTCTTAAATCCTTCTAGATCTCCAATTCCCTGGTGATCAACATAAGGCAGGACATGTGGCAAATTAGTGTGACTCTTGATTTGATGTACTTTTTTATTTGGTGCAGAAGTTAAGGGTGCCAAACACCAAAGACTTGGATGCCAAATACCTAATTCTGACCCTAGCACTGAGCCAGCATCAAAACACTTGGAAGGAAGGGAAGGATGATCCATTCCACCTTCTCCCTCTGAGGTAACTGGTCTTCCGCTGTCCAGGCCTCCCTCTGGCTTCCCCAGCTCCCTGCCCACATTCTCTTACTGCTCCAGGAGCCATGACTTTGGAGGTAGTAGCTCTAGGAGTAGGGAGCTGGAGCTCCTGGGCTTGACTGGAGTAAGGCTTAACTGGTTGGTGAGTGGGGCCACCAACCCTGCTCAGCTGTGTGACCTTGGACATGTTAGTTGACCACTCTGTTAGTTGACCACCATGTCTGTTTCAGACATTCCAAGAATCTAAGGTTGGAACCTTTAACACATGTGTTGGCAAACCGGCCCACTGACCATTTGCTAAATGAAGTTTTATTGGAACACAACTGCCAGCATTCCTTTGCCTGTGGCTGCTTTCACATTCCGGCGACTGAACTGAATAGATACAATAGGACCACACAGCTATCCAAACTTAAAATATTTACTCTCCTGTCCTTTACAGAAAAGTCTGCCAACTGCCATTCTGATACATTAGCTTTATTTTGGATTATTTATGTGTGTGTTTGTCTAGCCCATCATTTAATTTATTTATTTAAAAGGTTTTATTTTTAAGTAATCACCCCCAACGTGGGGCTTGAACAAAGCTCTTCATGCAATAGACACTCAGTGTCTACAGAGCTGAGCAGAATCCAGGCGATTGAGATAGAAGAATGATTGCAGCTACCCTTGGTCGAGACCTTGTGCCCAACACTGGGTCAGGCTCTCAGTATGCATTATCTCATCCGCACCCAACAACTCTTGGGGGAAGGGAATCATTATTCCCATTTCATGCATGGGGGAACGGCAGCTCAGAAAGTCTAAGTGATCTGCCCAAGGCCACACAGCTAGCAAATGGCACAGCCAGGACTTGAACCCAGGTCTGTCAGCTTTGAGCCAAGGTTCATAGTGTTAATCATCAGACTCATGGCCTCCTGTGTGCAGTCCAACTAGATCTGGCCCAGGCCTCTTCCTCCTGGACTGTTCAGCCATGACTCCCAATCAGCGCTCCCCAGAGCAGGGACATCAGTTCCTGGGAGAAGCTCCTTTTCTGGCTCAAACTCAGGGCTCTGTGGGTCTCGGTGACTGACTTTCAGCCTCCCTCCAATAGGACTGGGGGAAGCCCTTTCTGTCAGGCCAGCTGCAGAGGGAGGACAGGAATGGGTCAGCCCTGGGAGCCCTGGGAGCCCCGGGAGCTGAGGAGAAGCGCAGTAGGAGCTCAAAGCTGACTCGGGCACTGCCAACTGCTCAGATGCCATCCCCGACCCTTGGCCAGGAGGGCTCTCCATTGCTTGCAAGAGTAAGGCAAGTGTCTTCACCTGGCATTCCAAGTCCTCTTTGCTGGGCCCCAGCCATAGGTCCCTGCCCCTCTATACGCCACCAAAAAGAATTATTTGTCCAGAGATCCCAGACACACCTTATAATTTCTGTCCTTTGTGCTTTCTTCATGGGGTTACCTCCACCTGCAATGCCCTTCTCTTCCTCTTTGTGTCCAGATCAAATGTCACCTCCTCTGTGAAACCTGCCTGGATCCTTACAGTGGAGATCCATGCTCTCTCTTTAGGCTCTGGAGCCCTGTCTCTGCAGCCACTTGTACAGCCCTGATGTCTGTATGGCTCTCCTACCTTGTACTAAATCTCCCATACACATGCCCACAGCCTCCTGGCTCCCCTTTCTGGACCAGTCTGCTGCCTGTGTGGACTTGCTTTCCACTCTCTCCCTCAGGGGGACAGAGGCCATGTCTGTCTAGTTCATGCTAAATCCTAGAACCCGGCACATAGAGGATGCTCATGAAATGCGTATTGAAAGAGTAATAACATTGCCTACTGGACTGTCCTCTTTTTTCTCTTTCCGCCCATTTGGGGTCATGGATGCCTTTGAGAACTTGACAGAAGCTATGAATTCTTAGCTATGAAGCTAAGAATTTCTATGAAACAGAAATTATTCATGCGTGTGTCACACTCCCAGATTCAGCATATAATTTTGGAATGTTCATGGGCCCTTGAAGCTCTTGGGGGTCTGTGAACCCCAAGTTATGAGCTCTTGCTCTAGAATGTTTTCTCTGGAGTATGTGTGTGAAGGTGGTATTTAGTTGATGCTTAATAAACACTGATTGGATGCGTGGCTCTGAGCTGTCCCTGCTTCTGTGACCCTCTGGTTTCATCTCACCGTTCATGCTCACAATTCCTTGTGGGTTTGCCAGGCCCCAGGCCCTGGTCTGGGTACTTTATAGATACCTATCCAATTAACCCTCCCGACAACCCTACCCGGGAAATGCTATTATTAGGCTGAGCCTTATGAAATTGTTAGTATTTAACTGTTGCTGACCTACAAAGAAGGCAATTTCATTTGGCCCAGCCTAATATTATCCCCATTGTTTGGATGAGCACACTGTGGGATAAGAAAGGTTAGACAACCTGCCCAAGATGACATGGACAGAGCTGATATGGCAGACATGGGGTCTGAATTCAGGTCGTGTGGCTGTGAGTCTACACTCTCAGCCGCCAGGCTACTGTTTTCTTCCGGATGCCTTCCCATCCTGTGTCCTAGAATGGAAGGGGACACAGGACATGTCGTGGACATGGAATGGAAGGGAAACTCAAGGCCCAGCTCCCAGGACGGGATATTTGCTGCACTAAAGCTGGCTGAGGATCTCTGCAGTCCAAGTTTCCAGAAAATACTGGGCTGTTGTTTGGATAACTTACGACTGCCAGGGCCACTATGTGCTGTCCTGAACCCAGAGGGGAAATTCAGGATGAAGGAGGGAGGAGGAACCAGACATTCCAAGATCTGGTTTGAGTTCTGGATCTGCCGGTAATAACAGTCACAAATAAGCTGCTTTATGCGTTTGAACTGAGGATCAGTTTAATGATGTTATGAACTTGAACTGAGTTTATGAGTTTGAACTGAGGATCAACCGCACTATAGATATAGCTGTGTGCCCTTGGGGAAATTACTTAACCTCTCTGTGCTTCACTTTTTTTCATATCTACAATGGAACCAATAAACAGTACCTATCTCATAAGGGGACTGCAAGGATTAAATGAGAATCTTTTTAAAGGGCTTAGTATAGTAGTCGGGGGATAGAAAACACTGAATAATTGTTACCAGCTATAAAGAAGAGTTGGCTATTATTAAATATTTTTAGGAAGCACTTTCATATCCATTAATTCATTTAATCCTCACAATTCTGTGAAAGAAGCATCATTCTGGCTACTTCCCATGTAAAGACACCAAGTTTCAGAGAGGCTCAATGACTTTCCCAAGGTCACAGAGCGGGCCATTGGTGGAGCAGGGATGAGAAACCAGGTTGGTCCCTCTGGGCCCCATGCAGTAATCACAGATCTTGGTCCTCATTCAGCACCTGCTGAACGATGGCACGTGTGAGCCAGGGAGGGTGGCTTAAGTCAGTCACACGCATCTCCAGGCCTCAGCTTCTTCCTGGGTCCTGACCACACAGGGTTGCTAGTGGGTGTTAGGCTACAGGGCCGGAAGTGCTTTGAAGAAAACCAAAGCCCTTCTTTAGATGGAGGGCGTAGGAGCTGAGCCTTAGAATGTGTTCATCCATGAGCAAATCCTGGGCTCTATTTTAAAAATAAATCCCTGCTGTCCCCTGTTTCCTTGTTGGTGACTCACATGCTCAACAGTGATGTTCCCACGTGGCTCCAGGTAGCAGAGCGTGTGAGGCCCCCCTTATTCCAGCTTAGCCAGGTGTGGGCAACATGGCGTGGCAAGGAGTGTGGACCTCGGCTCTGGCCCTGAACTGCTGTGTGACCTCTATGGGTCTTGGTTCCCTCGTACTCAAGGGATGTACTCATATTACACGGAAAATTTTAAGGATTAAATGAACAAATGCACGTAAAGCATTTAAACAGGTCTGGGCAACAGAGTACACTTGGTACAGTCAGCCTCTATCTATAACCATGATTTCATTACTTGGGGAATAGAAGGCGGTGATGTAATTTATGACTTTTACGTTTAGCGTACAGGTGATTTTTTAAATTTCAGTGTAGTTAAATTGTTCTGCCTTTTTCTTGTGAGCCTTCTACTGCTTTTAGGCTTAGAATATCAGTGACATAGTTACCTAAATTGTCTCCTGGAAATTTTTAATGGTTTAATGATTTTTTACATTTATGTCTAAAATGATTTTTTAAGCTCAGGAACTTTTACTTCAAATTGGTTGTTAACCCAGAGGCTTGATATTTAGAACTCCTTGACTCTGCTCTCTTCTGCACACCCCGCATCCAATCCTGCAGCAAATCTAGTATTTTCAGAACATGCCAGAATCGAGAATCTTCCCTGGGTGATGCCAACAGCCACCTCACAGGTCTCTCTGCTTCTGTCCTACCCGGCACCCTGCAGCCCTGTCACTCCACTTGCCCTTCAGCAGCCAGAGAAGTCCTGTCAAAACTGTAACTCAGACCATGTCAGTCTTTGGTTCAGACCCTTCTAGAGGCCCTGCAATGGCTGACAAGGATCTGCATGCTGGGGTCCCTCCTGCCTTCTCACTCTACTCCAGTCACACGAGCTTCCTGGCTGTTCCTAAAACCTGCCAGGCACACTTCAGCCTCAGGGCCTTTGCACTGGCTCTTCCTCTGCTTGGGAGGCTCCTCCCTCCAGTCTGTCCACGCAGCTCGTTCATGTCTCTGCTCAACTGAAACCCTCTCAGTGAGGCCAACTCCAACAGTCCTATCTGAATAAGCAATTCTATTGATCTGAACTTGCAATTCTCAACCCGTCACCCTGTTCTACTTCACCTTTTGCCATAGTGCTTTTATCTTCTAGCAGGCCATGAGCTTTTCTCAGAGACTACATGTATTTCTTTTGGTCCCCGTCCCTCCCATCAGAATCTAAGTTCTGCAAGGCTGGGGATATGTGGTTCAATAACTTGTGTATCCCCAGCTACCTAAAACAGAGCCTGGCATACACAGTAGGTCACAAAGACTGTGTGACATGTGAAGGGTTATGCTGATGGCCTGTCTTACCCAGTGGCATCTCAGAAGCTGTATCCCACTGAGTACAGTTTGAGAAGCTATATTGGACCCATGTGGAATTCCTGCCTGCTGTGTGAGTGGAAGTGAGCATGAAGCTTCTCCCCGCCGCCCCCCTCACCCCGGCCTGCCCTATGTTGGTTCTGCAAGGGTAAAATAGAGAGGAATCTATGTTCTGCTTCTGTCTCTGCTGGGCCCCTTGAGAGGGGCCGTCTGCTCTGGGGGTGTGGCACCTGTGTGCCCCCAGCCCTGGCCTGAGATGGGATGGGACACTAGGGAGGCACTGGGTAGGGGGCAGTGGTTATCAGAGGGATCACTAGGAAAGAGCGACAGGGCCCGCCACCTCTCGGGCCAGAGCCTGGGGTCCTCAGCATCTCATGCAACTCGTGGATTTATTGTATAAACAGGGACCTACTGTGTGCTAAGTGCCAGGCAGCATGCTGGCATTCAGGGGCACGGTGAGCATCAGTGTCTTGGGACCTCCCACCAAAATGTTGGGGAGACAAGGACATGGCCATCATGATGCAGCCAGGTAAGGGGGCGCAAGCACAGACCGGGCCCTAAAGTCAGGGTGGGGTGGGGGTCAGGGGAGGCTGCTCAGAGCGGTTTGTATATGCGGTGGCTGAGGCTGAGGCTGGGGAGACAGAGGGTCACGCTGGTAAAGAGAAGGCGGGCGATGCTCCGGGCAGAGGGGACTGCAGGTGCAGAGGCCAAGAGGGGAGAGTGAGCTTGTCCCGTTCCGGGAAGAGCTCAACATTCAGTCTGGCTGCAGCAAGGTGGGAGGCAGTGGCAGGAGGCTGGAGAGGTTGCTGGGGAACCGACTAGCAAAGGGTCCAAGGGTGCCGGCCCCACTGGGGCGTACGTACTGTGGCCACTGGTGTAGTGCTGCAGCTTGTCCGTGTATTCCGAGTCAGCACGCTCAAACCCCCGTCTTCTGGAACAAGAGCAAAGGGCTGGAGCCACCTGCAAGCCCCTGGGGAGCTGGGAGCCACAGTAGGTGATAGGGAGAGGGAGGGCAGGCCCTCAAAACCACACCCCTGCCAGAGGGCTCCCGTCAGTCCCTGGCCTAGCAGCCTCACCCCTCCTGGACACCCCCCCCATCCCTTCCCACCTCTCCCACTTCAAGTCCAGGCTCACTATTTCCGCATCCCCTCTCTGGCCAAGCCCCTTTCAAAGTCCTCTCCCATGGCCCCGGAAATCCCAGGGGCTTCTGTCCATCTGACCTTATGGCCCTGTCTGTTCTATAGCGGGGATCTAAGGAAGAAGAACATTCCTTCACACTGAAGTGTTAGTGTCTCTATGTGCCCCCTCCATGAATAATGGACTTGTCGAGGCAACCCTAGCCCGAAGGGATGGACTATAGTGAATTGTGGCCATTCAGGTAGGAGGCCTGCCCGGGCCTCTCCCCGGCCCTGGGAATGATGGGAATATCCCTTCGGCTCACAGACACTGTTCAGGATCAGTTGACTGGATGGACAGCTGGGCCTGGATAGGGCTGGGGGCACCCACCCACCTGTTGCACACGATGGCAATGACGACCACAGCGATGAGGAAGACCAGGCCAGCCGCCGAAGAGCCGATAATGAGCGGCAGCTTCTCCTGGATGCTGGTCTGGTACTCGGCTGGGGGAGAAAGCATGCGGAGTGTTGTCAGCCTGGCTCTGGGAGTCCTAATGCCCCCCCCATCCTGCGAGATCTCCTGGGATCCCCAGACTCTGTTCCTGCTCCTGAGACAGCACCTGTCCCATGCCCAGATGGAGAACGAGCCAGTACTCACTCACACGTAACCTTGGACGAGTCTGTGGACTGAGCCAACCCTTAGTTTCTCATCTATAAAATGGGCATCATACCTCAATGTTGATATGAAAATCAATAATAATAATAAGCTGACATACAGAGAGGCAGCCGGAAGCCCAGACTCTGAGGCCAGACTCCTTAGGTCTGAGTCCTGGCAGTGTCTTCCTGCCTGGGACCTCTGGTAAAGGGACTTACCTCTCTGCGGCTTAGTTTCCTCATCTGTAGAGTGGGGACAATAGTTCCCATCTTGGAAGGCTGCTGTGTAGAGCACTCAGAAGGACAGGTAGTAGGATAGTAACCGCTCAGTAAATATGAATTATTACCGTTATTGAGTGTTTTATTTTTGGGTCACTGTGCTAAGTACGTTATGTGTCTTGTTTGATTCTCAGAATCCTCCTATGATTCAGTGCCTATGAGAGCCCCACGTACAGATGAGGGCACTGAGGCTTAGCAATGCCATGACTGGCTTGGGGTCACACAGTTGGGAAGTGGCCAAAGCCAGCATGTGAACCCAGGTTTGTGTCCGGGCTTAAAAGAGATAATGCATAAAATGCCCCCAGCCTTGGCTCAGCTCTTGGAAACCAGTTAGCACATCTTTGATGCCATCAAGACCATCATTGTTTTTAATGTAATTATTACTTCTCGTTTGCTTCTATGATCAGACAAGAGCTTGTTGAAGTCAGGGACCAGGTAAATTCTGGGTCCTCAACCAGCGCGCATTGCTGAGTTAATAAAGGATCTGGTGACAGTCCCCCATGCCCCAGGTTGATGACACTCATCCAACATGCAAGAGGGCCTAGAAAGGTGAAGAAGCTGGTCACAAGGGGGTGGGGCTTCACAGAGGAGGTAGCTTTAGTGTCCTGGCTAAGACCGTTAGCCTTAGGGAGGATGTTTGTGGTAAGACAAGAACTCATGGGTCTCCAAACCTCTGAGATGCTCAGCTAGGCAAAAGCCAAGGCCCATGACCAGTGGTAAAAGCAGATGCTGAGAGGGGACGATGCCAGAGTCTGGTCATAAGTAAAGCTATTCTGGAGCTTGGCTGGTTGGTGAAAGGGCTACCAGACTCACTGGAACGACAGCTGTGACCTTAACTCTGTGTGAGACCTTGTGCCAACTCTGGGCCAGGTTCTAATGGTTCAGCCCCCATCTTTACATTAGTTTGACGATGATGATCATGATCATGAGATAGCTGTCACCATCCCCGTGTATAGATGAGAAAACCGAGACTCAGAGCTGCTTATGGCCATACAGGGCTGACTGAGCACTGTAATTTCTATCTGTCCATCTGTCCATTCTCTTAATTCTGCTGTTCCTCAAAATTATTAGAGCAGGAAGTATACTGAGAGACCGTGGGGTCCCAGACTGGGAGACACATAGCACATGGGCTGCCGCCTCCCCTTCTCTTGCCCAGGGCAGACATCACTAATCCATCCCAGCACTTCTTCCTGCTGAACTTCAGGATTCATCTCAACCCAACTACAAGTCATTGGAACAGCACACAGATAAACGAGGTGTGCTTTCAAAGACTGAATATGATGCTTTCATTTTGTAGATGAGAAAAATTTGGACCAGGGAAGGGAGCTGACTTGCTCAGAGCGTCTCTGCAAGTTAGGGCAGAGCTCTGACAGTCCCACAAGAGGAAGCCGCCTGGCTGATGGCATGGCAATGGGGGAGTCCACGTGTTTTCCTGCCACAGACATGGGGCCTCTCTGGGTGGCTCGTTCCCGACCAGCAGGGAAGGGCTAACATCTAGAAGAGGGGACACCTTTTCTTAATTTGTCCAAAGGCACTTGGAAAGAAGGGGGGCCTTCTGTTTACTCTGTTGGCGGAGCCAGTGGCCTCCTCTTGCCCTCTGGATGTTGCTCACCTTCTGTCATGGTCTGGAAGTACATCTTGCCGCTGTAGCGCCCGTAGCCCGCCACGGTGCGTGCCCGCACCTGGAAGACATAGATGGCGCCGGCTTTGAGGCCCTGCACAGTGACCGTGTTGGTGGGGCTTTTTATGGCTGTGGCGTTGTACTCACTGAGCTCCTGCCGAGGAACAGAGAAGACTGTTAGCAAGCTTGTTGCCCACAGTGGGCCCAGAGCCCACTCCTGCCACTTGGGGAGACTTTGGCCATTGGATAAACATCTGTGGTTCCCGATTCTTCATGGCCTCCCTGTCACAGAATTCCACACCCATACTTTTTGCATGTGACTTCCCAGGACCTCCCACAAAAGAAGGCAGAGTATATTTCTCCACTTTGTGGATGCCAAGTTTATCCATGTGTCTTGCTTTGGCTCTTGGAACGTTCTAGAGGACGTGATGCAAGTGGAAGCTTTACTTGTGTTTGTTGAGTTGGCTTGGCCTCTTGTGCTCCTGCCTTCAGCCATAATGGGGCTGAGCATGGTATAACAGCTGGTTCCAGAATAAGAAACATGTAGGAAAGACCTTGACCTAACTCCTAGGCCACTTCAGCTGACCCACAGACTCCAACCAATGAGTAAGAAAATAGGTGTTTGGAAGCCGTTGTATTTTGGGGACTATTTATCTCGCAGCACCATCCTCGCTGATAGCTGACTAGTACACACACGCCCAGCGGCCACTTCATGCAGACCCTGAGGTCTAGGCTGTGAGTTCCTGGAGACAATAGGAAGAGGGCCTACCTTACCTGCTTCTTCGTCCTCCTCCCTGCCCCACGCCTTGATAGCTTACGTGGAAGGATCCCTGTTCGGCTATAGCACACTTGAGTGTGGCAAGAATTAAGGCCCAGATGGGGGAAATGAAGCTGAAGGTCATGTATGAGCTGGTGGCTGCTATGGGACTCAAAACCAGGCTCCTACAGGGAGCTACCTTTAACATCCAAGGCTTGAATACCCAAGACCCCATGTTCCCTCCTTTGAGGGCTGCCGAATTCCAGTTCTGCCTTGTGGACCACCCAGGGTGACCCAAGGAGTACGGGACAAGATGAAGATGAGATGCTGCCATGGGAATGGAGCTGTTTGAATTGGAGGCAGGTGCCTACCAGTCTGTATGATGCTCGTGCAGACAGCTGTCCGCTACCCCCCCAAAACCTTCCCCAGACACCCTCTTTGCACGAGGCCCTGGGGACTCCCAGGGACCAAGGCACAGGTGCTGGATTCAGAGAGCTCAGTTCAGAAAAACAAATAGCGTGGAGCCTTCAGCCCTTGGAGGATCACGAACGTCTCTGAGAAGCTGATGAAAGCTATGAGCCTCTGTGCAGAAAAATGCACACCTGATTGTGCATGCCAGTCTTGTGCATGTGCGCTGCACAGAGCCCTTGAGAACTCTCTCAAAACAATTAAATTCAGGGTACCTCATGTCATGACAAGCACCAGAGCCTAGAGGTTAAGATCACAAGTTGGAGCCAGACTTCCTGGGTTCAAGGCCTGACTCTCCTACTTATTACCCTTGTGACCTTGGCAAGTTTCTTAACCTCTCTTTGCCTCCTTTTCATCATCTGTAAAATGGGGACAAGAATGGTCACAGCCATGTCAACGAAATGCATTACTGTGAATAAAGCACTGATACCGGTAAGGTAAGCACAGTGCGCGGGGGGCATGTGTCCTCGCCTGGGGGTGCCCATCAGGTGAAGTCAAGCAACGTTCTCTGCAGGGTGGGGTTGTGCAATGGAATTCTGAAGAACAAACAGAAGTCACCCAGGTCAAAAAGGGGGAGGGCATGCTTGGCAAGGAGTGCCAGGTGTGAAGGCAAGGAGGTGAGAAAACTTGGGACATGGGGGCTAGAGAAAGGGCTCACCTGTGAGTGCTTCCCCACCCCCTCACACCTCCTGGGGAGCAGCAGCACATAGAAAATCTCTCTTCTTGAGCCAGCTCATCTGCCTCCTCCTCCAGGAAGCCTACTTGACCTCTCAGCCAGATGTGCCTTTCCTCCTCTGAGCCCTGGAGCACTTGCGTGGATGCCCCAGGATGGGATTTCTGCTATGTACCCTCATCCTAGGCACAGGCTGATCACACAACCTTGACCATAAACTCCTGAAGGGAGTGGCTGTGTTCTATCCCCCTGTATTAAGCACAGAGGCTTACACACAGAGACCTGCCCCAAAGCCCACAGGATAAAGGCTGTACTCCTTAGTTTGGCATTCCAGACCCTGCACGACTCACCCTTTCCCAGTCTTGCCTGCCACACCCCCAGAGTCCTCCAGGCTCTAGTCATACCCAAAGGCTTCCCCTCCCTTTCTTGGTGGGGCTGCCAGATTTAGCAAATAAAAATGCAGGATGCTCAGTTAAATCTGAATTTCAGATAAACAATGAATAATTCTTTTGTATAAGTTTTTCCCATGCAATATTTAAACACAATTATACTAAGAGATTATTTTTTAAAAATTTAAATGTAACTGGTGTCCTATATTTTATTTGGCAACCCTACCTTCCCTGGACACTCTGAGCCTTGGCAAGTGCTGTTTCCCCTATTGGAAATACCCTTTCCCCATCTGCCTGTTCATCAAGACTTAGTACGAGGACCACCTTTGCTGGGGAAACTTCTCAGATGTCCCAGAAAGAGTTGCAACTCCATTGTCTCCTTTCCCACCTGTTGTTCTGATATGCATGTGTTTTCTGCAAAGACTATGGGTTTCCCAAAGGCAGAGACCTTGTCTCATTGATCTCTGGGACTGCAGGCTCAGCACACAGTAAGTGCTCACTAACTACTGTCGGTAACAAATGAATGAACATTGTAGACTATTAAAAAAAAAAAAAAGAAAAGAAAGTCTATGAATGCAGGTTGCAGTACCAGGATTGTCCACTAGGTGCCGCCAGCCAACATGGCATCCGCCCTGGTTTGAAAAGGGGATGGATTCTGCAGACTGCGTGGGTGGGGGTCCACTTAGAGAGGGAGGACGTTTTAAGTTCCTGATTATAGAATGGAGATGGGAGGTAATGCCAGTGGCATAGGCGCCTCAGGAGAATAAGGAATGAACCTCATGGATTGCTTCTTTAAAGCAGGAAACAGCACAGAGTGGGGGATTGGAAGTCATTTCAAATGTCAATTCTTCCCCTTACTTGCATTGTGACCTTAGGAAAGACCCTTCACTCCCCTGGGCCTCTGTTTTCTACTCCAGAAAAGGAACAGTAAATGTCAGCCTCTCAGGGTTGTTGTGATCAGGTAGTATCTGGCCCAAAGCAGCTGCCAGAAAGACCTTAGTTCTTCTCCCCCTGGGGCTGGAGCACCTTTTCTGAATAAGGACTAAGCATCAACAAGTTAGGGGAAGAAATTTAGTATTAAATCCTCTAGTCCTGGAGCACCTGGGTGGCTAGGTCGGTGAAGTGTAGAACTCTTGATTTCGGCTCAGGTCACGATTTCAGGGTCATGAATGGAGCCCCACGTCGGGCTCCACGCTCAGCACGGGGTCTGCTGGAGAATCCCTCTTTCCCTCCCCCTCCTCTCCCCCATCACTTACTCACACTCTCTAAACAAATAAACAGATAAATAAAATCTTAAAAAAGAAAGAAAGAAAGAAAGAAAGAAAGAAAGAAAGAAAGAAATCCACTAGTCCTTAGTTTGAATCCTTATCCGGAGACTACGGGCCGATGAGGCACTGGGTACATTTCTTAAGCCCTCTGAGCCTTGGTCTTCTGTCTTGAAAGTGGGATAATACCACCATATGCCACACAGAGTGGGTGTGGAGATTCAATAGGAGAAAAATGGGTAAAGCTTTTAGCATAGTCTCCAGCGCACATAAGGACTTAATAAATATTGGCTCTCGCCCTTGTTCTTATCAGCACAGTGACAGGATAAGCCTTCACCAGTGCTCATGAAATGGATGAATGAATACAAAAGTGAGCGAGTGTGGGAACAAGCCTGTCCACGTCCACACTGGACAACCGTCCACACTGCTCCACATACCCTGGACCACAAGGTAGCCTGGGTCTTCACAGCTCATCTCCACTGCCCTCAAACTTCCTTCCCTTCTGCTCTGCCAAGGAGAGATTCCTGTTGAATACACATGAATCGAGGAGGCCTACAGGGGCCCATGTGCCATAGGTGGCCCCACAAAGGAATCTTCTCCTGGAGTTCTGGGGGAGCCAAAGCCAGCATGAACCTGTGTGCTCTGGGACAGCTGCCCAAGGAGGTCACCTCCCCCAGGACGCAGGAGCTGATGGAAACAGCCAGCACCAGGCTGGCCAGCACCATTTGTCAGCCGCATCCAGAAGCCTTCCAGCAAAGTGGTTTTTAGCTCCGGGCTCCGGGCAGGCTGGGAAATCCCCAGTGGAGCTGGGGCAAGGCCAAACGGAGAGCCTGCTCCAAAAAGAGCCCTTTCTAAAGAAGGAAAGGAGGAGTGGGAAAGAGGGTGGGGGCAGGGCCCGCATGGGACTGCAGGGCTCGCTGCCTAACTTCCCTACCTGGGAAGATCTGCGGCCTTCATTAAAGAAATCAATTGCAGGCACCAAGAGGATTTCAAAGTGTTAGGGAAGAGTCGGCTGTGGACTTGTCAGAAATCCATCCTACGTTCTAGCTCTCCCTCCCTAATGGAAGGAAGCCTGAGAAGCTGGGGGTCGAGACCGTTCCTCTCCCTGCGAGGCCATCTCCTCCGACACCGGCCATCACTCCTTTTTCTTTCTCTCCTTAGACCTGTCATCCTCCTGATTTGGTCCATCTATTTCCGTTTTATCTCTGCACGCCCTCCTCTCTGTTCTTGGCTCTACCTTTCTACCCCTGGCAAGCACCGCAGGTGCATCTCCACGTCATAAACCCAGAGTGGCCCCAAGAAAAGGCCCCACCATCCACTGGGAGTTGTCCTTCACACTTCCCTGGTCCCCTGAGTTTCAGAATACCGTCCAAATCTGCCAGCCTCTCACCTCTCCGCTGCCAGCCCCTAGTCCACGCCACCATCGTTTCTCACTTGGTGTCCTGTGAGAGCCCTCTAAAGAGTTTGTGTCCCCAGGAACCCCTTCCAGTCTGTTCTCCACACAGCAAGCTACAGGGATCTTTAACATAATCAAAGTCAGATCACATCATTCCAGAACCTTCCAAAGGCTTCCTGGAGTACTTTAAATTGAATCCAGACTCCAAAGGCATGGAAGGCCCACCACAACCCAGCTCTGTCTCCCTCTCCAACTCCTTCCCTACTAATCTTGCTCTTGTTCATGTTGCTTCTCCACACTTGCCTTCTCCTGCCCCAGGGCCTTTGCATGTGCTGTTCTTGCAGTCTGGAATAACTGTTCTCATCACGTGTCTGTCTGGTGAACTCCTAGCGTCTTTCAATGCTCAGCTCAAATGTCACTGAAATGAAGATATCTTCTCACTTATACCCAGATCATGGGCCCCCCCTTGGTGCCCCTAAGGACCTTTGCTGGCCCTTCTGTAGCTGTCACATGGTCACATGGCTATTTATGTCTGGATCTGTCTCTTCCCCTGGACTGTGAAGGCCCTGAGGCCTCTGAGATGTCTGGCTAATCACATTATTTCCAGTATCTATCCCAGGTTCCACCCAAAGTTGGTGACTGAATATTGAATGAACCAGTGTCCAGGTCCCACTGGCAAGGGCCAAGCTGCCCCTCACTGCACCCTAGGCCCTGGGAGGACGGGCTGACTGAGTAGGGCCATGTCTCACCATAGCCATACTTCGGGCCTGTCCCTCTCTCACCATTTGTACCTAAGACTCTCCTTCAGATCCTGATCTTGTCCACCTTTCAATGGTCATTCCAGAAGCATTCCCGAGAGAAAACCAGAAGGCAGGAGAGCCAGGCAAAGAGCAAGGACATGGGCCCAAATCCGTGCTCCGCCACTTAGCAGCTGGGTGCTCTTGGACAAGTCGTACAAATTCTCTGTGCCTCAGTTTCCCCCCCCACCCAAGGGGATGAATGGCACTGCTGTGAGAGGAGCGACAGGATGGAGGCGGAGTGTGCTCAGGATGTGCGAGCTGGGGGTGGCCGCAGCTTCTGCCGGCAGGGCCTGCTGGTCCTGCCACCACATCAGAAGCCTGGGGATGCCGGGCTGCAGCAGAAAGTAGGGCACAGTGGCCTCCTGGTTCACACCTGCAGCAGCCTCCCCGGCCCCTCCCATCTTGGTAGGAAATGGGTCGGAGGCAGGACCCGCACCGGGATTCCTCATTTCCTCTCTAGTCTTTGGGGACAAACACTTTCAGTTTCGTTTAATCATAAAGCTTCTTAATTAGTTTTTTTTTTCTTTTTTTGAATTCTTAGTACCTAAGCTGTCCCTGCCGGAGGGGGTGAAAATGCTGCTTCCCGCAGGGCCTGGGGCTTCCTGGGCCTGGGACCAGCTGGTCTGGCTCAGGCTATAGGACACCTGGCTCCTTTAAGGTGCTTGAGGGCCCAGTGAGGGGTAGAGCAGCTTCCCTGGCATCAGCCTCGGCTCAGGCCATCCAAGAGCACTGCTTGAGCACCTACTGTGTGCCAGGCCGGGGAAATAGCAGAGATTAAGGCAAACTCTCCACCCTGGAGGAACAGATCCTGGGAAGGGATCCATTCACTTATTCATTCAACCAATATTATCAAGCATATCTTTGGAGCTGGGCAGGGAGCTGGGGAGACAGTGAACGGGGCAGATGTGGCCCCTGGCCTCTCTGAACACACTGCCTAGAGCAAGGGACAAGCAAGGACACAAGCAATCATAAACCAGCTGGGGGAGGCTGGCTACAGGTTTGTAGTCCCGTGGGACTCACCAGAGTGGGGCTGAGCTGGCAGTGAAGAGAGGGAGGGTGGGTCTGGGCTTCAGAAGGTAGAGGTCCCACCAGGGCAGCCAGAACTGCTTCTGTCTCTTCCTCCCAGCCTTGGGGGAGAGCCTTCCTACCCATTTCTAGCTCCTTACCCACAACCAAAGCACTTCCTGTAGTCATTCACACTTTAGTCTGAATATGATCCCAATGACACCTTTCCCAGGGGCCCTTGCAGCCTCTGTGGCTGTTTGGTGCCTCAGGACGCAGGTAGGAAAAGTCTCCAGTCACAGAGAGAGTTTCCTGGACCTCTGCTGTTGAGCAGCTCTGTCCACCCCTGGGCCCCTACTCCGAGCAGGCCCCATGTTCAAAGGAACGGGCTTCACCTAGCTCACAGGTGTAGCTCTTGCCCACCGTGCAGCAGGCAGGGCAGACGGGAGGAAGGGAAACTGCCCTCTGCTAGGGCCAGGAGCCATTCTAGGCACCGAACCTGCCTTTTCTTCTTAGCCTGTGAAGCCCCCAGTTAAGACAGGCTATCTCCTTTCGACTTGGCATAGGAGGAAACTGAGGCTCAGAGAGGTAAGATGTCTGCCCAAGGTCACATGGCTGGTTCTGGATGGAGCTGGGATCCAAACCTAAGGCTTCTCACTCCCCGTCCAATGCTCCTCTACAACACCAGCGCCTTCCAACCCCAGTCCCCAGGTCCTAGAGAGCCCTAAGGGGGTAACGGGGGTCTGATTTAAAAGCGCAAAGAGAAATCACTCTCTCCCCATACAAATGGCATCCAGACAAATGAAAACAAGTGTTTTAGCTGGAATCAGAGCTCTACTCCCATCCTGGACAGAAACTCTTTTGAGCAGTTTTAAATCTTGGCTTCAGAATAGGTGAAGCTTTTCGGGAAACCAATTCTTCAGAACCTCAGGCCCACTGAAGTCAAGAGGAAGGAGGGTCTCGGTGAGGAAAGGGCCGTGACCACTGGCTTCCACTGGGATTGCTGGCCCAGTGCCCCAAACCAGAAAAGCAAGACTCAGAGAGGTCAAGGACTTCTCTGCCTGAGGTCCCACAGCTGAGGATGACCAGAGTCAGGATTGAGCCAGGCAGCCCGACTCCGAGGCCAGTGCTCTCTCTGTGTCCAGTCTCATGGGCTGATAGAACCCCAGGGCCCAGGGAGGTGGGGGTGGGGAGTGCACCCCGGAGCACACGGGTACCTTCTCATAGTACTGTAGCTCGTAGTCCAGGATGACACCGTTGGGCTGGTCAGGCTGGGACCACGACAGGGTGATGCTGTCCACGGTGCGGCTCACCTGATGCATGATGGACACGGCTGAGGGAGCTGGAACAGAGGTCAGAGGTCAGGGGTCAGGGGCCGCTGGAGAGGGTGCAGCCTCTGGTCCCACTTTCGAGGTGCCCAGGCAGAGAGAATGGAGGATCAGAGAGGGGACGGCATCTGGCTGAGGCCACACAGCCTGCTTAGGGGGCTGATGGGGGCCAGAGGGACTTGGGGAGGACCGTGCCTGCTGCTTTCATGAAACACCTGCAGATATCAGACCCAGACCATGCTGGCCGTCCCAGGGGAGCTCAAGCCACACCAGGTGAGAGACAGATGCCCTGGGCCCTTCTCTGGCCTGGCCCAAAGCAGCTGCATGAAAGGTGTTCATCCTCTCTTGGAGCTTACAGCCCGCTGGACTAGGGAACTCAGAGACCCAACACACGATGATGGGGCTCCGGGATTGGGGAGCAGAGAGGGTGGGAGATTCCCTCCTTCCTTCTGCAAACGTGCACCGAGTACCTACTACGTGCCAGGGATCTAGCACTGAATAAAAATGACTGCCAAAAATAAATTTATAAAAATAAACCCATAGCTCCTATGGAAAACAGTTTGGCAGCTCCTTCAAGAGTTAAACATAGAATTACCACATGACCCAGCCCTGGCACTCCTAATTTTATATCCCCAAGAACTGAAAACAGGTACTCTAGCAAACAGTCACACATGAATGTTGATAGCAGCACTGTTCGCAATAGCCAAACGGTGGGAACAGCTGAGGCGTTCATCCACGGATGAATGGGTACACAAATTATGGTATACACATACTACAGACTCTTATTTAGCCATAAAAGTAAACCAAGTACTGACATACGCTCCACTGTAGATGAATTTCAAAAACACTCAGAGCGGAAGACAGACACGGAGCTCATACATTTGATGAGTCCATTTGTATGAGATACTCAGAATAGGTTAAATCCACAGAAAGCAAGCAGTTGGCGGTTGCCAGGGCCGAGGATAGGGAGGAACGGAGAATGTTCTGGGCCGAGATAGAGGAGATGGCTGCCCAGCACGGCGAATGCACTAGATGCCACTGAATCGTACACATTAAAATGGTTAATCCTACGTGAATTCTACCTTGGCAAAACCCCTCCCTCCCTCCCTCCCTCCTTCCCCCCGCCCCCCCCACCCCCGTGCTGCCAGCACCATCATGGAGGTTAAAGGAAGGGGACAGGGAGTCAGGGGCGGCCTGTTTCGTGCTAGGAGGACTCTTAGAAATAATGTAGTCCCGTCCCTTCATTTTAGTGATGTGGAGGCAGAGGTCCTGGGAGGGTATGTGAGCTGCCCAAATTTGCACGATGAGTTCATGACACACGGCCTTTTTCTGGATTCTTCAGTTTGTATTTCACCCGATCCTGTGTTTCTGGCCTCCTTTTCAAGGGGAACGAACCCGTGCAAGGCACCTACTACGTGTCACCCACAGCCCGGGGCCCTTCGCACCTGTTTCCTGAGCTGACTGTTGGGGAGGGGGGAGCATCGGCCCCACTGACAGATTAAGACACTAAAGCTCAGAGGAGCAAGGGGCTTCCTGAGATCACACAGCCCCCACATCCTCAGTGGGGGAGCTGGGATTTGAACCCAGGTCTGAGGGGGCAGGACTTGTCCCTTGCATTGGCTGGGGCAGGGGTAGACTCCTGATGCGGTCCCTCCCCATGGTGTGACTGCAGTGAGCCCCCTTGCCTCTCTGGCCCGAGGTGTTCATGGTCTCAGGAGCCGCTGAGGACTCAGCAGGGAGAAGGGAGCACCTCCTGCAGTCTCTCGTGGCTCCTGGGCAAGTTTGTGACAAGCAGGTGCCCTGTCTCGGCCCACACAGGGGTATCTGCAGGTCGAGATGGACCCTATTCCTCCTCATCCAAATCTGGCTTCCCAGGTATGGATGTGAGTGTGGAGCAGGGGTGGGTAGGGGCCCATCGGGACTTAACATCTGGCAATGACTCACCTCTTCCCTGCTCTGTTTCTGTCCCTTTCTGTCCCTCTGTTTCTGTCCCTCAGGGTGGAGGGAATGTTATGTTGCTTAGAAGACCCAGGCTCTGCTTCCTGGTCTGGGGCTCACTGACTGTGTGACTTTGGACAAGCCATCTCCCACCTCTGGACCCGGTTTCATCCTCTGCACTATAGACAGAATGCAGGATCCCTGAGGTCTTGCGGCTCCAATGCTCCCTGCTTGTCCCTCCTGGGCAGCCTTCAGCTTGGAGCTGGATCAGCCCAGAGGCCAGCATGAGTTTGAGCAGGTCCAGCTCCCCTCTATCACCCCAAGTACCCAGATACCCGAGATAAGAGTGGCAGCACCAGCAAGAAGGACTTGGACCTTGGTCCCGGTGTCCCTGACAAGCCTCTGTTTCTTCTGCACTCGAAGGAGCGCTGTCTGGTTCCCGGCTTGGCTCCTGGCCCTGACTCTTGGGAAGATCAGGCCCTGCTCCCCGCAGTTCCCTCCTCCAACAAGGGGACTCTGTCTTCCTTACTGCCTCCCAGAGAATCAAGAGACCCCAATGTGAGCAAAGGGGCCCCACTAACCATTGTTTATTGAGCACCTACTACATGCTGGGCACTGAGCTATTTCCTGGACATGCATTAATTAACCCATTTAATTCCCACTACATCCTTGAAAGCAGACCTCCTTCAGCCCATTTTGCAGATGGGAAAGCCGAGCATCAAGGAAAGTGTCTTGTCTGAGGCTATAGAGAGAGTAAGTGGCAGCACAAACAATATATTCTCACCAAAAGCCTGGGGACGGGAGGTGACATTTCTCGGGCTCCATGAAGTCACCGGAAGGACTTTCAGGGCTGTGCATACATGTTTAGCAGTAACAGTGAGAAAGCCACGAACCTAACACTGACTGAGCATTTCCTCTGTGCCCAGCGCTGTCTGGGCTCTTTACACCTATTAACATGGGTGTCACAGAGAATTCTCACAATGGCTCCATTCGCTGGGGGCTCCTACATCATCAGTTTATAGATGGGGAAACTGAGGCTTGGAGCTGTTCAGTAACCTGCTCAAGGGTTGTGCAGCAAGGTGGTGCGGGGCCAGACTTGAACCCGGTTGCTCAGGTTCTTCACAAGCATCGTGCCTGCCTCCGGGGAAATGCCCCCCTGGGATCAGTGAGTGAGGTTAACTACTAGGGCCCAGAGGAGGGGCTGTCCGAAAGCTCTGTGACTCAGTTTCCTCATCTGTGAAATGAGTCTGAGGGTAACGTTTCCCGAGGGCTGTTGGGGGGAGCAGATGTGGGAACTCGTGTCCATTGTTCAGTGGGGCATCTGCTGGGTGCTCAGCATCAGAAGCGTTTGCCTGTGTCACTGGGTCCTCGCCACTGTGCCCTGAGCAGCTGGCCTGTGGCACCTCCTTCGGTCCTCTCAACAGCAATGCAGGATGGGGGTTAATAGCCACAATTTTCAGAGGCGGAGACTAGGCTCAGAGAAGCATGGTGACTTCCCCAAGATCACACAGCTCGTGAGGTGCTGAGCTGGGCCTAGAGCCACGTTATCTGGCCCTAGCCAGGCTACCAGCTGGCCCTCAGGACAGTCCCTGCCGCTGTCCCCTCATGCTGTGACCCCGTCTCCAGCCCAGACCCTTCTCTCCCTCCAGAGATGAGCACTCGGTTCTTCCAGATTGCTGGAGGCCCCGGGTCCTCTGTGAGCCCAGGCTGTCCACCCCCCACCCCCAACTGTGTCCAAAGTGGACCCGTCCCTGGCAAGGCTGATACGAGCATGAAAGGAGAAATACATATAAAAACTTGACCATAGTACCTGGCACCATCGGGAGGGAGATCTTACTAAAAACATTTCAGGGGGTGACTGGTTGTCTTAATTGGTGGAGGACGTGACTCTCGATCTCGGGCTCGTGCATTTGAGTCCACACTGGGCATAGAATTTATTTAGAAAAAAAAAAAAAAAAGAAAGAAAATTTTGATGGGGGAGGGGCGCCTGCATTGCTCACTTGGTTGAGTGTCTGACTCTCAGTTTCAGCTCAGGTCATGATCTCAGGGTTGTGGGATTGAGCTCATATCCAGCGCCCTGCTCAGCGGGGCATCTGCTTGAGATTCTCTCTCTCCCCCTCTCAAATAAATAAATAAATCTTTTTAAAAAGGAACATTTCACTTTTACGAAGATGGCGCCGAAAGCTAAGAAGGAAGCCCCTGCCCCACCCAAAGCCGAAGCCAAAGCAAAGGCTTTGAAAGCCAAGAAAGCGGTGCTGAAAGGCGTCCACAGTCACAAAAAAAAGAAGATCCGCACATCACCTACGTTCCGACGACCCAAGACTCTGCGTCTCCGAAGGCAGTTCAAATACCCTCGAAAGAGCGCCCCCAGGAGAAGCAAGCTTGACCACTATGCCATCATCAAGTTCCCCCTGACTACTGAGTCAGCCATGAAGAAAATAGAAGACAACAACACACTTGTGTTCATTGTGGATCTCAAGGCCAACAAGCACCAGATCCAACAGGCTGTGAAGAAGCTCTATGACACTGATGTAGCCAAGGTCAACACCTGAATCAGGCCTGATGGAGAGAAGAAGGCATACGTTTGGCTGGCCCCCGACTATGATGCTTTGGATGTTGCCAACAAAATTGGGATCATCTAAACTGAGTCCAGCTAGCTAAATCTAAATACAGTTTTTTCATGATAAAATAAATAAATAAATATAAATAAAAAGGAACATTTCAAGAGTGTAGAATGGTGCCGGGGCTGTGGGCTGGGGGAAAGGGGGAGATGCTGGTCTAAGGGTACAAACTTCTAGCTGTAAGAAGAGTCAGTTTGGGGAGCTAACCGACAGCAAGCCGACTATAGGAAACAATACCGCATTGTGTAATTGTAAGTTATTAAGAGAGTAGATCTTAAATGTTAGAACCACACACCAAAAAATGGCAATTACATGGAAGGAGGGAGGTGTGAACTAACTATACTGCTGTAATCATTTTACAAAATACACATTTATTCAGACATCCCATCGTATACCTTACACTTTCATGTTATTTGTCAATAGTATCTCAATAAGGCTGGAAAAAGTATTTCAGTTCACAGAGTGGCTATGAGGCCAGCATGACCATGACGTTCTGGGGCTCAAGAGAGGAACCGCTCAGGTCCCTGCCTTCCAGGGGCTCAGGCTCTAACGGAAGAAAGCCTATTTGTTTCACACAATGATTGGCTCTCCAGGCTGGAGCTCCCGGGTCCAAGCCCCCGGGTCAGGACTCAGCCAAAGTGATCCAGGCCTAAGAAGGGGCCATGCCGGGACGCCTGGGTGGCTCGGTTGGTTGGACGACTGCCTTCAGCTCAGGTCATGATCCCGGAGTCCCGGGATCGAGTCCCGCATCGGGCTCCCAGCTCCATGGGGAGTCTGCTTCTCCCTCTGACCTTCACCTCGCTCATGCTCTTTCTCACTCTCTCTCTCAAATAAATAAATAAAATCTTTAAGAAAAAAAAAAAAAAAAAAAAAAAAAAGAAGGGGCCATGCCATTCCCTTCACTTCTCTCCCTGTGATTTCACCTCCCAGCCGTGAAGAAACGTGGCGGAACGTGTTCCTAATGATTAGTGCACTTTGCAAACTTGAGAGGGCCTAGGGAGATAACCTTTGTTAAAACTCACTTTGCTGGGCTCGCCAGCCCCGAACCCCAAGATTCTTATTCA
Source organism: Neogale vison (assembly GCF_020171115.1). Classification (NCBI taxonomy): domain Eukaryota; kingdom Metazoa; phylum Chordata; class Mammalia; order Carnivora; family Mustelidae; genus Neogale; species Neogale vison. The sequence continues at coordinate 16,787,029 of NC_058092.1, read as the reverse complement.
GTAGGGCTGGGCCTGAGGATCTGTAGTTCTAATAAGCTCCTGAGGGATGCTGACATTGCTGGTGTGTGGACCACACTTTGAGGAGTAATGGATCCAGGACCAGAGAAGGAAGGTGACTCGTCCAAGGTCCCACGGCAGCTAGGGGCTGACTCTTAGAGCCTACACCAGCTGAATCTTGGGCAAGTATATTTTCTACCCCCCCACACTGTTTCTCACAGCCCGGCTCCTGTAGAGACTGGCCCTCTCATCTGCCCAGGCAGAACTTCTAGAGCCTGTGGTAGGATATAAGAAGTTGTAGGGGAGGTGCCGGGCTGAGGCTGCCCAGGAGCCTGCCCTGTCCTGAAGGCCCTGGGGAGCCCAGAAGGAGTGCAGTAGTCAACCTCCTCCTCAGATAAAAACTTGTCATCTTGACAGCATCTGTGTGCCCCAGGATGCCCTGCAGAAAAACAAAACAAAGGCCAACCCCTAACACCTACTTGTTCACTCTGTGCCAGGCGCTTTTCCAGACGCTTTACATACTGAACTCCTTTGACACTCATATGGACTCCATGAGGCGGGTATTATTATTATACCCATTTCACAGATGAGGAAATGGAGGCACTGAAGTGATGTAACTTGCCAGTGTTACACAGTTAGTAGGCAGTGGAGCTGGGATTTGAACCCCGGCCCGCTCAAGTCCAGCGCATCCTTCCCTCTGTTGGCTGCAGCTAGTATAGGCTGCGCAGGGAGGTCTGGAAACCAGTGGACATCCGAGGGCCTCTGAGGACACTCTGGTCCAGCTCCCATACTGTTGCTGCAAACGCACTCCGCCCGGCTCCCGCTGACTCACCTCAGCCACCGCCACCCAGTCCGCCTCGGCTCCAGGAGCTCAGCTGTTTGTGGGGGCAGGACCCACACAGCCATGGGGGTCTGGGCTCGGTGGGCTTAGCTGGCAGGCTTGGGTTACAGGCAGCTCACCCGGGCTCTGATCCCATAAGCCCCGTAACCCTGGGCGTGGCAAGGAGGCGGCATTTGCTGGGAAGATGATCAAGGCGGGCCCGTGGGGGCCAAGCAGGGCTGGCCTTTCTCCTGGAATCCGGGGGGATTAATGCAGGAGAAAAGGGAACAGCTGGATGTTCTCCCATCCCTCTTGCCATCCACCGCCCACCCTGGGGTATCATGTTTCCCTGCAAGTTGGTCTGCAGGGAATTCTGGTATTTTCAATTACCAGCCGGGCACGCCGGCAGGGGGCTGGGGTCAGCGGTGCCCCGTGACCCCTGCAAGGAGATGGAACCCCAGGGAGCAAGTACAAAAGAGGCTTGTGGCCGAGAGGGGAAGGGGAGGCCGGCTTGGCTGGAGCAGGTGGTCAGGGGCCCTGCTCTGCCCCCAGCGAGCCTAGAGAGTGTCCAGTCCCTTCATTAGCCAAGACTTGGGGAAGTAGCCTTCCGGATGTGCCTCCGTTTCCCCTTCTGGGCATGAAGGGCTTGAATGAGGAGGGACTAGGACGAGGGACCAGGAGACATTGATGGGCAGGAAGACAGGGGGCCCGTGACCCTGGCCGCCTCTAGAGGGTGTGGGTTTGGACACTGCTCAGCTTTGTCTCCACAGCCCCCAGCTCCAAGGCAGGAAGGAGACCGCCGAGAGTACTCGGCCTTTACCCTTTCACGAGTCAGAAGACCCCAGGAGCTTGGAGGAGGAGGGAGAGGTCGCTGGGTGTTGGCACTGTGAGTCCCCCACCTCAAGGCGCAGTCTCAGATGCTGCTGCCTGGGTGACAGTGTCACTGCTGTGGACAGCCCGCCGTGACTTCCCACTGCCCCCTGAATAACACCCAGACGCTCCACATGGCCTCTGGGCCCACCTGCCTGCCACCCAACACCTCCGCACGGGCCCTTCCTCTCCTAAGCACTGTCCCCACTGGCCATCCTTCTGTTCCCAGTCACACCAAGGTCATCATTCTCTGCTCAAGGCCTTGGCCCCACGGTCTTTCTGCCCAGATGCCCCTTCCCCACCAGATCTCCACGGCCCCCTCGGAGAGCCCTCCCCGACCACCCACCCCCTCCCGTCACCTGCCGTCCCACAGCGGCTTTCTTGGCTTTGCAGTGTCAACAGCGACCTGAACTCTCTTGTTCAATCCCTTATCCCTGGTGTCGGACACAGTGTGGCAGCGTGTGGCTCAGAGTAAGCACTTATCCATAGTACTGGAGGAAGGAAGGAGAGAAAGAAGGGCAGGTTCTCTCCTTTTCTAGCATCTTCGGGAACCTGGCTGAGTCACTGACCTTGGGGGCTGGAACGTGGAGCAGCGGCTTCAGGCAGGGCAGTTTGTGTGATGGGCACCAACCTTTCACTCTCCCTCAACCCTGAGCCCACCTGTGATGTGACCTGCTGCGGAGGCCTGGAGCCTCTCCCCGACCAGCCGGCCCACGACACGACAACCCTGCATCCCAACGGCGCTCGAATGATCTAGGATCTACAACACGAGCACTTCGCCCGCGACAGGACGCCTGACATTTCCGGTTGATAACAGGGTCGCTGTTTCGACAGTGAGCAATACAGTAAACTCCTGACGATCCAGCTGCAATTCTGATCCAGCTGCAACCTGATCCTAACTGTCACAACAGAATTTCCACAAATAAAATGCTTCCAGAAAATGGGCTTTGTTTCTTTCTGATTGACCAAACATTTGTGCTGCTTGGGTGGAAAAAAAGGAAAAGCTGAGAACTGGTTTCACGGTGGCACTTTGCTACAAAGAAAAGGAGTTCTGTGGCCAAGAAAGGTAGAGAAACACAGAGTGTTCTAGACCCCTGCTTGTGAGACCCACCTGTATCCTCCTTTGTTCAAGGCTCTGAGAAGTCCTGCAGGGGAGAGACCCAGTTAGCCTGGCAGCTGAGATCTCATTTGGCTTCGGAAACCCTTTTTCACACAATAGTTATTAATGTCTTTTGGAAGTAGCAAGTTGTGGAACAAATTTTTTTTTTTTTTTTGTGGGAAAAAACCCTAAAGCAACAGAAGTCAGGTCTAGGAGATACGGTCTTTTTCCTTGAACCCGAGAAAAGTTCCTGTCTTGGGTGGCTGTTCATCTGCTCATTATTCATCCCTTGATTTGGCTTAGATTGAACAGCACCTCCCAGAGGCTGTGCAATCAGATGGAGTGAGGTTAATCACGCCCGTTTCACAGACGAGGAAAGTCAGAGTCAGGTCAAGTCTCCTGCCTGAGGTACCTCAGCTCACGGGTGGGATTGGGACTCAGTCTGCCTGATTCCATAGCCCGAGTTATTCATACTCCCTGGTTACTTGGCCTGAACCCTGTGTATGATCAGAGCAGGTTAAGGTCAAGCCCTGGGCTTGGTACTACAGATACATCCAATGGCCCACTGCCTGTAGGATGCTGGATGGCCTTGATCTTACCTGTGGCTGCTGGGTGGGACCAGTCCTACCCCAGCACCTGGACTAGCAAGATGGTAAGAACCTGAGCTTCAGATCAGGTAGCCCAGGCAACATATCTCACCCTCCAGTGCCTCAGTTTCTCCTGTATAGAATAGGGACAGGGCATGAATGTTGGAAGGTTAAATGAAAACCTGCAGGTCAAATGCTTAGCATAGGCTTCAGTTCAGAGTCAGGGCTGGGGGACATCTGTCATATGGAGCTGTCTGGGCTGCTCAGAATCTTTTGAATCTCTCTCTCTCTCTTTTTTTTTTTTTTTCATTTTACTTATTTATCTTAAGTGATCTCTGCATCCAATGTGGGGCTCGAACTCACGACCCTGAGATCAAGAGTCGCACTCTGACTGAGCCAGCCAGGCATCCCTGGGCACTCAGACCCGTAAGCAGTATCGTGAGTAGCTGAGTGGTGGTGGTGCTGGGGGTGGTGGAAGGAGAAGACACAGGATCCAGGGTTCGGATCCCAGCTCTCATGCCCTGGAGACCGTGTGACCGCGGGCAAGTCACTTTCCTCTCTCAGCCTTTTTTTCTCACCTGTAACATGGGATGTGGCAGACATGACTTTCTGCCTGCCCACATACCCATTCTTTCTCACATTTACAAAATCTTGGTTCTTAGCTGGGCACATTAGGCCCAATAATAGACTACATTTTCCCCAAACTCTCTGGCAGCTACAAGTGGCCATGGGACAAGACGACTGCCAATGAGATATAAAGGTAACGTAATATGTGGGATTTCCAGGAAGTCTCTCTTAAAGGGAAGGAACTTCTCATGCTCCTTCTTCCATCCTGCTGCCCGGGACATGGATGTGATAGCTGGAGCTCTCCCAGCCATTTTGGTCCATAAGGACCAGAAGCTGTGTGCAGGGGAGCCTGGATCCCTGATGATTCCACGGAGGTACCCAAACTCCCACCTTCTGACATCCTTGACAGAGAAGAAAAACAAGCTTCCATTTTGTCTAAGCCACTACGGTAGACTGATTGAATTATTAATCACTCCTTTGTACCTTCACTCTTTGCCCTATAATGTGTGTCATCCTGCCCCCCAGCTCTGGGCTGAGCCACGTGATTGGCCTTGGCCAATGGGATACTGGCAAACATGATCTGAGCGGAGGCTGGACAAGCCCTTGTGCATGTCTGCTGGCTGTCTGTTTCCCCGTGGTTGCCGCAAGAACACGCCTAGGCTGACCTAGAGATATGCAGAACCAAGTTGTTGCCCTAGTGGTCCCAGCCAGGCCCATTCTGACCATCTGACAACCCCAAATATGCAACAAAGCCCTGAAAATATCCAAAGATCTGCTGAGTGACTCAGAGTCGATGGGAGTGCAAACCTATGAATGCATTCCCCCACCAGGACCCGCCTGGCCGATCCAGAGACCATGTGATAGAAAAATTCCTCTTGCTTTTCTGCTGTTGATGTTGTGGTTGATTGTCTAACAGCATTACTGGGGCAGCTGCTATCTGTTATCTTTCTTCTAGTTCTGTGCAGCCAAACTCAATCTTAACTGAGACTCTAGGCTGGCAGTGACTTCCCCGCAGAAAGCTGGGAGGGATCAAAGAGGCTGATGCGTGTGGAGGGCTTGGCCTGGGGAGGAAAGTGCCCTCTTCCTCTCTCTTCATTTCTCCCAGCCTGGGTCTCACCGGGGGCTCTCTTGGCCTATCCCCTTCTGATCCTCTTGGCCTCCAGGGAGAGAAGTAGGTGAGTACATGCTCCTGCGAGTTCTACAGACTGAGCCACTATATACCTGCCCCCCAGGAGGGCGGGAGGATCAGAGGAGAATGCGCTGGCAGAAGGGGCTTTGGAAAGTTGAAAGTCTTTCCATGGAAAAGCCGTGCGGAGTGGAGTCCTGGATGGGGGCTGCGATGCCTGCCCAGGGCTTTGGAGACTGGCTCTGCCACGACCTGTGTCAGACAGCCACTTAGGAACCTCTCTGGGCCTCAGTTTACCTCTTTATGAAAAAGAGGGGTTTGTACTCCAGGGCCCCTGACCATGCTAATGTGCTTTAATTTGGCTTATGTTACCTTCTACAACAGGCAGAATAAGCCCCCCTGAGATGTCCACATTTTGATCCCAGAATCTGTGAATATGGGACCTTACACAGCAAAAGGGCTTCGCAGATGTGATTAAGGTTATGGTTCTCGAGATGGGGAGATTTTCCTGGATTATCAAGGTAGACCCAATATAATCTGCTGAGTCCTTAAAGGAGGAGAAGCTTTCCCAGCCCAGAGTCAGAGACCCAGAGGACTGGAGCGTAGAGAGGGCTTGAACTCCATTGTAGCTTCTGAGATTCAGAAGCCAGGGGCAAGGACTGGAAAGAGGGCCCCATGGGCCAAGGGCAGTGGCCAGTTGGCAAGGACAGGGGCACTTCACTCCTACCATCCCGTGGCCCCTACAGAGCCGGGAGGCAGGAACCGAGGCTTGTGCTAAGTTGCTAAGTCTGCAGCATTTGGTTACAGCAGCAGAGGAAATGAAGACACCTGGTTTCTCTTGAGGCCTGGATGCCGCGTCTCACCCACGAACTACGTGCTGGGTGCTCTGTCTCCGTTGTCGCTGATCCTGCCTCCCTCCGGCACAGCGGGAAGGACAGATCGGTGCCCCTTCCGGAGGCGAGGACCCCGAGGCTGGGAGAAGCAGAGCCTCCCATGCAGCCTAGTCACATAGCAAAGAGGCCCGTGCTGGAAGAGAGGGCTGAGCCCAGCACGGGTGACGCCTTTTTGCCCACATGCCCCACGAGGACGGGACGACAGCGGACCTTCCTAACTAGTTGATCTCTTATTCAGCACGGGTGATGCGAACGACTGCTTTTGCCAGTGGGGGCTGTGGTTCGAGCAGGCCCCGTTCACAGCCTCCCTCACCTCTGCAGAAGGCCTGTCTGGCCAGCACGGGGCCCCAAGAATGTGGTGCTAGAACTATTCCACCAGTGCCTGCCTGGTGCCCGGGGACAAGTCACTTAACTCTCGATGCCTCATTTTCCTTCCCCGTGAGACAGGATAAAAGGACCAACCCCATAGCATCGTCGTGAAGTCTCATCGTCAAGGACCGGGGATGTTGTCTGGCACGTAGGAAACACCTGCTACTTGGGGGCCATTGTTATGATTTGGGGGAATACAGAATGATCGCCTTTCTGACCGCCTGCATGTACCAGGCAGCCCGGGAGGCACCTTGAGACCTGAGCCCAAAGCCTCCCAGCAGTCCCGTGAGGAGGGGTGGGGACGCTCGCGAGGAGAGGCATTCAGATGTGGGCTAAGTGACTTGTCGAAGGCTGTGTGCCAGTGAGCAGCCAGGCTTGAGTCAAAGCCAGGTTTATTTGCCAGATTCCCAAACCCACACCCTCCCCGGCCCTGCTGGAACTGGGCAGAGGTGCGGCTGTCCCAAGCTTGCTCTGGGTGAGACGGTGTCTGGTGCAGCCCTGGAGGGCGGCCAAGAGGACTGGGCGCGGCCACGAGGACAAGCCCCACGTTACTGAAATGCCGCACGTGCCCCCACGGTCTGCGTGGCTTTCTCTGTTTTGTGATTTCGATCTCGGCTTAAATGCTACCACCTCGGAGAGGAGGGCATTTCTTCTGGAGCCCATTCTGAGGCTTGCCTCCTCCCTCCCAACCCCAGTGTTGTTTGGTTGGTTTGTGTCAAGGACCAGAGACTCTGGACAGCAGACTGAATCCTGGGTCTGCCCCTTCCCAGTGAGTGAGCCCGGGCACGTGCTCGACCCCTCCCCATGCCCGTTTCGTCCTCTGTCAAGTGGGGATGTGCGGCCCAGCCTGGCATCCTTTCTCCAGGGGCCCCTGAGAGGACACAGAAATACGGGGTGGAAAGGCATCCTGGAACGGCGGAGTGTGGTTCCGAGGTGGCCTGATGGCTTTATGATGTCAGAAGACAGCTCTGGCCCGGTGAGTGCCAAGGGAGTGTGAGCAAGGCCCAGTCACTTGCCCAAAAGGAATACTTTTTCCTTTTAAGGCAATGAGCTAGATATTTATATATTGAATTTTAGGGTCTGATTAAAACCGACCACTGAATGCATCTGTCTGGAAATCAAGTCCCCAGCTTTGCTTTCCAGCCTGTGGTACCTCTCTACACCCCACCTCACTCCACGCTTCTCTGAGCCCTTCTGCAAATGTTCACTGAGCATTTGCTGTGGTGCGCCCCTGGCCAGGTGCCGGGAAAACTGTGGTAAGTAAGGAAAAGCAGACCCATTGTGTACCACCACATGCCGATGGCAGGGGAGACAGACGGGAAGGACAGGATCAAAGACATAAGGCTAAAATCCCAACCAGGGAGGCTTGAGGGCCATGGTGTGTGGCGGGGGATGTGTGATCAAGTGAAGAAGGTCAGTAACGATGAGCTAAGGTCTGAAAAAATGGTGCAGAGAAAAGCAATCCAGCTAGAGGGACCATGTGTGAAGGCACCTTGTGCTCAGGAAGAGCAGAAAGAGCTCTCCCTCCAGCCTGCCTCCTGGACTTCCCTCCACTGGGACACCTTTCTCTCTACATGATTCCATCTCTGTTTCTTACAAGCGTCTCCATTCTCCAGAGTCAAACTCAAATACTTCTTCCAGGAAGGCTTCCAAGATTTGCCATTCTCCCATTCTCCAGGAAGCAAGGATCTCTTCTGCTTGTAATCTCTCTCCCCTCCCTTCTACCTCCTTGGGCCCTCATTTATGCCACAGCATTGCAGATGCTGTGTTGTGTCTCATCTTCCCAATCAGGGCATAAAGTGTCAAGGGCAAGAACCGCCTCTTCTCCAGTGTAGACTTACAGTCCCATAGTGCTGGGTTTAAATCCCAGTTGAGAACACTTAGTGGTGACTCTACCTCTCTGGGATCTGGTAAAGGGGAATAAGGTGGTGAGGGCATGGTGAGGTTGCATGGTCCCCAGCTGGGCTCTGACCGTCTGAGAAAGAGTTAGCTTATCTAGGGGCTTGAAACAAAGAGGAGGGAGAAAGGGTATTTATGACCCAGAAAGCCTCAGGGCTTTGAGGGCATACACAGGCTTAGATCCGAGTTTCCAAAATCTGTCCAATAGTAAGAAACACTTGGGCCCCTCATTAAACATGCAGATGCCCAGGGCCCACTCCTGGAATTTGGATTCCATAGGTCTGGGGCGGGGTCCAGGAACCTATGTTCTGGAGAAGCTCTCACAGGGTTCTGATGCACAGTGTGGTGGAAAAATTGAGGCCCTGAGGGAGGCAGTGCTTTCCATGAATGTGATGGGTTGGATCAGTTTTCTCGGTTTCGCCTCTTGGAACAGGATTATGTACCGACACCCCTTGCCAAGTCACTCTGCAGGGTTCATTTGCTGTGTGTGACTGCGCCACAGGCATTAGAGAGAAGTGTTTGTGTGTCATGGCTTGGCGCAGTTGCTGGTGCTCCCAACATTCACCACGACAGAAACAAGCCTGGGTGGCGGCGGGTCCAAGGGGAATGGGAGACATGTGGAACAGACTGAAGCCAACCCACATTCTGGAGTCCTGCCCAGCTCAGCGAGCCCTGCTGCAGATTAGCTATACCTTAGCTGCCCCACAGATGAGTGAGTGAGAAAATAAATATTTATCGTTGTAAACTACTAAGGTTTGGGGTGGTTTTGTTATGCAGCATCACCGTAGTGATAACTGACTGATACACTGAGGTCCCACAGCAAATGAATGCCAAAGTTGGGATTCAAACTCAGGTCTGAATCCAGTGCTTGTTTTTTGTTGCTTCTGTCTTTCAATCCGGAGGCTTCCCCCATACTCCACACTTTCCTTTTTGGAAGCCCCTCACTTCCACTCTGCCTCATCTTTATTCTCTGGGAATATCCAGCTCTAGAAAGGAAGGGTCCAGCTTGTCAAGCAGCCCAGACTCTACCCCGTGCTGCTAATAAGCACAGGCTTCTTGAGTAGACAGTTCTATCCCCAGGACTTCTACATGGGTGCAGAAGAGGTCCCTAGAGCCAGAGAAAGAACTCCCACCCTCCCTACCCCCTAGAGCCTGGGAGAGGAGTTGGAAGCCTAGGCTTCCCTACCTCAGGGCCCTGGTAAGCTGGAGAGCCTTCCAGCTGAGGCTTCGTAATCTGTTAGGTGTCTTTGCCAACAGCTGTTGGCTTCGGAGAGTTCTCTTGCATTGCCTGCCTTGAGTCAACTCCTTCTGGACCTCACTCTGAGTGGAGGCTTAAACGCACCCATGACCCTGCACGAACAGCAGGCACACGCTCACAACTATGTCCTCTCTGCCACAGCAATACCGCAAACACTCGGGAACAAAACCACACTCCTTCTCGTACACAAACACATGGACAGGCAGGGCCACGTTCAGACACACGAATTCATGCTCCAACACATCCCATTCCAAGCCCTTCGGCTTCAGACACACCCATGCTCTTGAATGCATTTATAAATAAGAAGCCACATGGCCACAGAACATAAGATCCCAATCATAAACACATGGTCACCCAAACACATACAGTGACACACCCACACATTCTTACGAATGAGCTCACTCACATGTACCATCAGACCCACAGTCTCAAGGTTGAGACTTGAACATATGCTGGATTGCGCCCAAGCACTGGAATCTGGTAGACCTGGTTAATTCCAGTCCCTTACCCTTCCTGCTTTGTGACTCAACTTTTCTGAGCATCATCTGTAAAATGGGGACATGGATGCCTCCTACTCAAGGAGGCCAAGGGTATGCAATGAGGCCATGTATAGACAGCACCCCTCAGCCAGGTGAAGCTGGTTGGCCCCTCTCTGTCCATGTCCTTGTTCACGTGCTTTCTCACTCTCAAAAGACATTTCTTTCTATCACTCCCATAAACATTTCATTGGTCCTTTAAACTTCAGGCCAAATCCTGCTTCCTCCAGGAAGCCTTCCTAGACTTCTGTCTCTGGATCTCCTGAGCACTTACGGTGTGGGCCCCACTTGACATCTGAAAGACGAGGTGGGTAGCCCACTCACCCTCTCTCCTGGAGTCTGGCCTCCCTTGGCTCTTCCTTGGACAGGGTCCAGACCATGCCCACAGCAGGGGCTTGCCAAGGGCTTGTTGAGTGAATAACTGAGGGGCACACTCCACAGGTACCATGAGGTCCTCGAAAATCTCATGTGGCCCTTGGTTGGGGATGAGCCTGGGATGTGTCACAGGAGACCCAGGGGATGGTGGCCTCGCTGGAGAGAAGGGGTCAGAAGCCTAAGAGGTGTGACTGAAGAGGGATGACAGTAGTAGTAAGACCGCAATGTTTGGCAACTTTATTTGCCATGAAGGAAGCAGGCGGAAGATGGAGGGCAATGTAAGGTCCAGAAAGGATGAGGAAAGATGAGCTGAGGGAGAAAAGCTTGTCGGAGCGGGTCTGGGGTGGGCTGAAGGCTCCCAGAAGGCACCTGTGGAAACTGCTGGATATCTACTGACCATCTCCCCACTGCCACCTGGAGAGGACCAATGGCCCAGTCTCCTTTGTGGCCTGGCAAGGTCACATGACCAGGTTCTTTCCAGAGGACCGTGCACAGAAGGGATGGGCTCCACTCCTGCTTCCCTGGATCCTCTCTCTCCCACCTTTCTGCAGGCAGACACACCTGGTGCCTCAGGGTGACTGACACCAACGGAAGAACCTGGGTCCTGGCGTCTCCAAGTGGATCCAACCTGCCCACAGGCCTGGACTGCTCACCCCTGTCAGAGGGAGCCTTCAACAGCGCACGTTCACCAAACGACTGCAATTGCCATGACCACACGGCAAGGCAGGGGTAACGCGTCCTCTCCCAGGCGAGCGCAGCCTTGGAGCCGCAGGAGCCACTCCACAGAGGGGACGGAGGCCCTGACCAGGGCCAGCAGGGTACCCGTTCGGGTTCACGGCCCTGCTCCCCCTTAGCGGGCATCTGAAGCGCTTACCTGCCTGGTTGGTGGTGATGTTCACGGAGGCGAACTGAGGTGAGAAGGGGCTCTGGTCGGTGACGCCGTTCACGGCCTGGATCTCGAAGGTGTACTGCGTGTGGGCCAGCAGGTCGCTGATGTAGATGCGCGGCTCGGTCAGGCCCAGCTGGCGCGGCGCGTACTGCACGTTGTCCCCACAGCGCGTGCAGGCACCGCGGCCCGAGCCACAGCTCTTGCAGATGATGTTGTAGACCAGGTCCTCGCGGCCCCCTGAATCACGGGGCGGGGTCCACTCCAGCATGAGGGAGGTCTCGTTGACACTGGAGATCACCGCCTGGGGCGCGGAGGGAATGGCTGCGGGTAGGGAGAGGTATTGGTCAGTGGGGGCTAAGGAGGTCCGTTCCCAGGAGACGGCTCTCTGCCCCCTGCCCTGGCTTTAGCCCAGGGCCCCCAAGGCTTCTGTCAAATCCCTTCTCCCCTCCGTCCCCCTGTGGGGTGCTTCTAGAATATAACTCTCATCATGCTGCACATCTGCTTAACACTCTCCCCCTGGCTTCCAGTCTCCTCGGTGTCTGTTACGAGGGCTGGTTTTCATGTGTTGGGGTTCATACCCACCCGAGATCTCTTTCCCCTTCTTTCTTCTAACAGAACCCAATTTTATTCAGGGTGGCAAGATGTCCAGCTAGAAGGCTAATTTCCTAGCCTCCTGTGAGGAAGGGCTGGCCACTGACACACTGTAGAAATTGTCGGTCAGGACTTTTTCTTAAAAGGAGACCGCTATAAAATGTTCCTTTGTCCCTTTCCTTCTTCCTCTTTCTAGAAGGTGTGTGATGGCTGGAGCTTCAGCAGCAATGTTGGACTATGCAGCAACCCCAAAGCGTAGGAACCTCACACGGAGGATGGCAGCCCAGAAAGAGCGAGCCAGATCCCAGAGAACTCCATGGATTTGCCACAATCTCCAGGACTGCCTATCTTTGGGGTTCTGCTATGTGAGAGAATAAAGTCCTATGGTTTAAGCCACTGGGGTCGGCTTTCTGGAGCTTGCAGCTGAAATCTGTTCCTGTCTGTACAGGGGGGGTAAGATCGCCCTCCTCGTCACTCCTTTCTTAGAGAACCTTGGCCTGAGATTCAGGCGGCCGCTGCCAGGTTAGAACACTGGGCAGCCTTTTCTGTCACAGACACCACCTGTGTTGGTTCTCCTTCTGCCAAGCCTCCCACTCACCGTCCCTTTGTGAATCGAGACCTTGACTTCATGCTCCATGCGACTGGCAGGAGGAGGGATGGAGCCAGATGCCAGCTCCACGGTCGCTGTGCGTTGGCAGCACGAGGACCCAGGATGGTCCTTTTCCAACCAGTTTTTCATTTCCCCTCCCGCCAGGTGCCTGGCCGCTCCCCGAGCAGGAGAGGCTGGCTGGAGCCAGGCCGCCGCCGGCCCACCCCCTGCTCCGAGCTTTCCATAGCGGGGCTCGGGACGCAGGGGGCCCTCGCATACTCCCGGGGCCCCGAGCGTACTTGTACACGGCATGTCAAGGGGGTCCAGGTCGGCTCGGTAGTAGCCGTTCCGGCACACACAGTTGGTCGCCCCCTCCGAGGTGGTCCGGCTGTTGATGGGACAGTGCGTGCAGGCCTCGTCCCCCTGGTTGGCCTTGAAGGTTCCAGATGGGCAACCTGGGAGAAAAGACAAGGAGAGTCTGGGGAATCCAGATGAGGAGTCGGGGGCCACAAGGCATGGGGAGACCGTGTGGTCTCTCCAAGGGGTTGCACGGCATCACGGAGGGGCCATGCAACTGCTGGGAATTCCCATCTCCTAAGGCTCTTGGGGGTCTCCAGGCTCCAACAGGGCAGTCCTATCTGTGCCCAGAAGGTTCCAGGCTGCCTGGTTTCTTGTCTCTGAAGCTGTCTATGGCTTCATCAGAGGCCACTAACAATCCCTCTTCCCCTTTCCCCGGCTGGCTGTGACACCACTTCTAAGGTCATTCCTGACTTATTCTGAAGACCCTGAGGAGGTCTGGGGCAGGACCCAGGGCCCAGTCTTGCTCACTGTTGGCTGACTGAATCCTGATTCTTGTAACTAGATCCCTAGCGTCCAGAGGATCATGATGATTACGTTAGAAAAGTCCTAGCACAGCGCAGGCCACATAGAAACGTGATGGAGTACAGCAGAAAAGAACACTGTCTTTGGATGTAGACCTGGGTTGGAGCCCCAGCTTGGCCTTGGGCTAGCCGTGGGGCTGTAGACAAGCCGGCTAAACCATGCTTAAAATCAGTTTCCTTATTTGTAAAATTATGATCCTAAGACCCATTTCTGAAGGCCACTGGGGGAATTTGGCCCTGTGTGTAAGGCACATGGCAGGAGGTCTGGCACAGTATAGGGTGCCCAGTGAACAGTGGCTGTTATTACAGAAGGGGTTGGAGCAATTTATTCCACCAAAGGGAGCCTGCAATACCAGGGACAGCCTGCGGAGGGAAGTATTTGCACTTGATGGGGCATTGGGCAATCTGGGCTATTCCAGGGGCTTTGGCCTTCTTCTCTGCTCTGGTGGGATGCTCAGGATGTGGGTTCAGGCCCTGCAGCTCAGGGTTCTACAAACAATGACCAGACCTGTGTACAAATCCACACTACCCTAGCCCTGGGCTGGGCATCAGGAGACCCGGGGTCCAGGCCCTGCCCTTTTCCTGGCCTCTGTTTCTTCTGCTTCCTGGGGTTCATCACCCCAGCACTGCTGTGGAGCCTGGGGAGGGGAGATCACATAAGGGGTAAGTGAGAAGGCAGACAGGGAAGAGCTTTGCAACAGGCAAGTTCCTCGTTGGGGTCAAAGGCGGCTCAAGCAAGTACAGGCCAGGGACGCTTGCCTGGATCACATTCCAGGCCTGTGTCACCTCTGGCAAGCGACTCCATCCCTCGGAGCGCCCATCTCCTCCCAAGTAAATGGCGAACATCAATTTCCCTAAATCATTTTTCTAGGCCCGGTCTTTAAGCTTATCCTCCACGTTCAAATCTTAGCAAACGGCCCTCCCCTTGGCCCCTCTACCAGCTTCAGCCTCAGAGACCCCCGCCCTCCTTGGTGCTTACATGACTCGAGGTCAGAAAGCTTTACTCCCCTGCCACAATTATTCATTGGGGGGGGGGTCCCTGGCCATGCTCGTGGCCCCCTCAGGACGGGAGGCGTGTCTGATTCACAGTTCCTTCCCCTGTGCCCAGCGCAGAGCCTGGTCGGCACTCAGCACACATCTTGAAGCTGCTCGCTAGCGTGGGAAGGGCTTGGGCTTTGGGGACCACGAGAGCAGAAAGGCAGTGAAGACCGCTGGTTAGTGCACCGGCGGCTTGGCAAGTCCCAGCTCTGCCTGTGCCAGCGTGTGACCTCGGGCCAGTCGCGAGAGCTATTTCCTCATCTGCAAAATGGGGACAATGGTATTTATCTCCAGTTGTTGTGAGGATTATGTTGGTTAAATTTAGGCAAAAGTGCCTAGAACAGTTCCTGGCATTACTGAACTGTATCCGGTTCCAATACCAGGTTGCTGGGTGACCTCAGACAAGTAGTTCAACCTCTCTGGGCTGAAGTTTTCTCACTGGGATGACAGCATCTAACCCATAAAGTGGCCACGAGGACTCCACGCGAGGGATGGTGTCTGGCATGGGGTGGGGAGAGGCTACAGTCATAATCTCAGGGCTTGCTGGATAAAACAAGTACTCAGTACCTACGCCCCGGACATTTCCCCCCCCGGGACACTAGGAAACACCCTGGTGCCTTTAGTTTACCCACGTTTTGGAGGCGGCTTCCAGAAGGTGGCAGCCAACTTGACAAAGACACTAGCTGATGCCCCCTTCCCAGGCCCTGTGGGAATCTCGGGTCCAGCTCCAGTCCCGTCCTTAAGGAACTAGCGGCAAGAGCAGGGTCAGGACTAACCACCCAGGCTCTCAGGATGCCAAGGAGGATGGCGACAAGCACTCTGGGGGCTTATTAAGCCTTCCACTGCACAGATGGGGAAACCAGGGCTTCAGAGTGTAAATATGGAACCGCCAACACTTACTGAGTTTGTATGAAATTCTGGCACCTTTCTAAGGACTTGACCCCTAGTAACCCACCTAGTCCCTACCCAGCCCTGTGATGGAGGGAAGGTTATTGCTCCTCTTTTCAGACGGGGGGCGTAAAGGCACAGAGATAGAAGTCATTTGCTAGGATATGAGCTTACAGTGGCTCCGTCTCGGGTGGTCTGACCCTCGAGGCTTCCCTAACCACCACACTACATGGGCCCTGTGCAACCTGCGTTCTTGTCAATGGTCCATGAGTGCTGAGATGACCTCTGTGCACAGCTGATCTCTGTGCCACAGTTGGTTCTCCTGTAGGATGGGGGTACAGGGCTCCTGTGGGGATCTAGGATCATCCCAATAGATGCCAAAAACTTTTGGTCCTAAGATCAGGACCCCCCTGGCTCCCTCTCAGGGAAAGCCTGCCCAGCTTAGCTCATTTCTTCCATTTGCTGGCAATTCCCTGGGCCCGGCTAGCGGGTGGCTGTCTACTCTGCCCTCCGTGCCGTGCCAGCCCCTCCATCTGGGCCTCCTTCCTGGCTGTCCTCTCCTGTCACCATGTCTTGGCCCCATCTCAGACTCCTCAGGCTGCCTCCTCCAGAAGCCTTCCCTCATTAGATGTGCTGCCGGCCACCCTCCATCCACCCTCTCCGTGGGCATCTATGTTTTCTCGATCTATCGAGATCAAGATTTCGAGGTTTGTTCCCCCCAAACCAATCTTTCATCGGGGAAGGTGAAATCATTCTCCACCCAGTCACCAGGAACCCCAGATACCTCCTCCCTACCCTCCCCCCCCGCTGCCAATGACCAGGTCTTCCCCCCCTTCCCCTAGCTGTACCCCATTCTGGCTCTTCCCCACTGCGGTTCTACCCCTGCAGGCATCCAGAAAGCTCTTCCTGCAGACTCCTAAGCCTTGCGTGACCATCTCACCTCCTCCTACCCATCCCCCCACCCCAGCCAACTTTCTAAAGCACACACCTTTCTGTGTCACTTAAAAACCCACAATGGCACACAATGGAATATTATTCGGCCATAAAAAGGAATAAAGTAGGGCTACGCGCCACAACATGGATGAACCTCGACGACATTGTGCTTATGAAAGAAGCCAGACACAAAAGGCTACACAGTGTGTGCTTCCATTTATAGAACAGTGTCCAGCAGAGCCGTCGATACAGACAGGAGCAGGTTAGTGATTGCCAAGGACGGGGGAGAGCAGAGAATGGGGGGGTGACGGCTAATGGGAAACAGGGTTTCTTTTTGAGGTGATGAACGTGTTCTAAAATTGTGGTCATGGCTGCAATTCTGGGCATACACTACAAATCACTGAACTGTACAACTTAAATAGCTGAATTCTATAGAACGTGAACGATGTCACAATTCAACAGCTGTTTTAAAAAAATCCGCAACAGCGCTCCAAACGCCTCAAGACCTCCAGAACCCCAGTGCAGGTGCCTGTCCCTCTCCCAGTGCCCACCACGCCCAGCCTCGTCCCTGCTGCTCCACACCATCGACTACGTATGGTCCCTACCCAGGTCCAACTCCTCTGTCCGTCCTGTCCTCACTCCTGTTGTCATCAAACTCCTACGACACTTTAAGACTTGGTGCAGGTACCACCTCTTCCAGGAAGCCTTCCCTAAGCCCCCATCCAGGTGCCTATTTTAATTACTTACTCGTGAATCTGTAAGTGCCTGGCTGGACATTCAGTTCCCAGCAGGATGCCGGGTACCCGGTGGGTGAGGAGCTGAAAGAGTGTCCAGCTCACCACCTTGTGTGACATTTGAGGAAACAGAGGCACAGAGAGGACCAGACACACATGGCTCTTTGGCAGCAGAGGCCGATTCTGATCCCAGGTATCACGTGTGATTGTGGGGTGTGAGGGGCCTCCGCTTTGGCTGGCCACCTCTTCGCCCCAGAACGGTCTGGAGCAGCTGCCTGCTCTCAGCACCCAGTGCCCCAGGAGCCACGCTGCTCTGATTTTTCAGCTGGGAAGGCATCCAGTCCTGCCAACGGCTGGGTTTCAGGCACAGAACAGGGAAGTGAACAGAACTAGCAGCTGTCCCTCCGGCAGGTGCCTTCCCTGAGCCTCGGACCCCACCTCTGGAAAAGGGGCTGATGACACCTCCAAGATGTGGGTGCGGCCAGGGTCTCTGTGTGGGTCTCCCTGCCCCACTTGGCCTCCCCACCAATCCCCCATGGCTGCCGGGGAGCTGTGATTAGAATGAATCAGACTCACCACACTCTGCTTATTTTACACTCATCCGGGGCTCCTCACTGCCCTGAGAACTACCCCACACCCAATTCTGGCCCACGAGGCCTGCCAGACTTGCTCTGTGGTCTTCCTGTCGCCGCTGGACATTCCCTTCGCTCAACTGTGCTCCAACCCCTGGTGGACAAGAGCGCTGTCCCTGCTTCCATGGCTGGTCTTCTTCTATTAGGCCCCCGGTTAAATGTCACCTCCTAGAGAGGCCCTCCCTGACCACCCTGGTCAGAGGGATTCTCTCACGACAGGGTCTCAGTCTCTGTTTCCTTTGTTGCCCCTCGTCACGAGCTGTAATTATCTTAGAAAGGAGCTTATCAACGTGTGTGCTATCTTTCCCCTTCCCGTACAAGTGCCTTCAAAGGGGAAGAGGAACCAGGCTGGTGTGGCTCTCACTGGTTCCCTCACTCCTGGCAGACTGATGGGACCATAGTAGGTGCTCAATACACACACTCGTTGGATGAACGAATACACCCCTTATGGGTGTCCTAGGAAAATGTGCGGCCAGTGATTGCCACGTTCAGTGCCACCATGACCATGCCAGTTTCATCAGGCTGCAGAGCTGCTCAGATCCTGTTCTCTCCCGTCCTCACTCCCCACGGGTCATCCCAGGAGACTGCCTACTATGGTGACAACACATCTTACTTTTCAGACTGGAAGTCCCGTGTCCCAGAAATGGCCTCAGTCTCTGGTAAGCCTCTGGTACATGTCTCTGGCCCTATCTGTCACCTTTCACCAGTTCACGGTTGCCTAGATACCCTGGCCACACGCACGCACACACACACACACACACAGGTCCCTTTGCCTGAATGCCCTTCTCCCCATCAAGCCGCCCCCTGGGATGGAGTCTGACATGGATGCCCCGGGGAGGCCCTCCTCCACCAGCTACAGCAGACGCCTCCAACCTCCACTCAGTACCCTAGACACACACTCTGGGCAGCCTTGAGCTGGCCCACAGCTATCTACAGCGGGGATGGGGGGGAAGCCCTGATTTGTTCTGTTTGCCAATTTCTGTGGCATCAAGGCTTCCAGGGCAAATTTCAAGCTGCCCATCTGACCTAACTGACCACTGAGTTGGGAAGAGATGAGTCTAGTTGGCTCTTGTCAGCCAAGCCGGCGCCGACTGGCTTCATCCTACCACGGACCTAACCCTTCTGTGACTCATCTCGTGCTGCCCACTGGTGGGGGAACCCTCCTGGGGGAGGGGGCTGGGTCTTTCATCCCCACCTCTCTAGCTCCTAGTGCAAGGTGTGGCACATCATAGGTGCTCAGTCAGCTTGGTTTGCTAAATGAAGGCAGGTCTGTCTCCCCAAGTGGACAGTGAGGGACTCAAAGGCCGGGGCTGTGGGTCTGATGGGCTGATCTGCACACAGAACACACAGCAGGCACTATGTAAATGTCAGCTGTTATTATGCGTCAAGCTGGCAAGGACAATCCAAATTCCCAGGGGTCATGTGCTCTCCAGGGGCCGAGCCCAGGGCAGGTGACTTGCATGGATTCTCTCATGAAATCTACGTGACAACCCACCCAAGTGGTACCATTATTACCACCCCCCACCATCTTACAGATGAGGAAACTGAGGCCCTGAGGGGGCAAAATGACCGTACCAAGGTCACAGAGCTACTAAATGGCAGAGCTGAGGTTTGACTCCAAGTCTTTGTGCTTCCGAAGGCCTCATTCCCAGGCACTCTCGGACGTAGAAATCATCGAGTGACTTGAGGGTCAGTACTAGAGACCCTGTCGTCAGGCCTACGAGGGGACGGGGCTTGCTGTGTCACTCAGCAAGACAGACGCAAAGCCTGACCCCCCAAACACGGGCCTTGGGGCTGAAGCGGGCAGCCAGCACGCGCCTTCTGCAGACGCCCAGAGCCCTTGGCCAGGCAACCCAAGGCAGGGATGGCAGCCGGCCGGGAGAGGGAGGGAGGATTAGGGGGAAACAGATTTTCTCCCCACCTGCCCCCTGGGCTCCGGGGATAGGTGATAATTGACCGAGTGAGCCCTGAGTCAGGCCGAGGCAGGGCTCCATCTGGACCTGGCACGGCGGGGCCGCTAATTGGCACTGGGTGATCTTTGCAGCCTCCTTGGCAGGCCTGCCACCGGGTTCCTCACTCTCTTCCCAGAGGCGCGGCTTTAATCCCCAAACCACTGATGGCACAGCGGAGTCCACTGCTTTCAGGCTCCGTGTGCCAGTCTTGGTGGGGGAGGAAGGAGCTTCTCTGCCTTCCTGGGGGTCCTGTGGAGCCGGGGGCTCTGTCTGGGCAGAGGTGGGCTCACCGTCTAACTCCTGGGAACCTGAGCAGGACGTCCAATGGAAGTGGACCTGGGTGTAGACCGTGGAGCTGGCTGCCAGGGCTGAATCCCGGGCCTGCTAACAGTGTGACCGGGGGCAAGGTCCCTCGCGCTCAGTTCCCTTGTCTGTGGAACGGGGAGAAGGATCACACTGACCCTCTATTTGGAGGGAGGATTGCATGAGTTAATCTAGAGAAAGCACGGGCGTCCGCACCTGCCTGGGTGACAGTGAACACGGCACAGGTGTCTGCTGTACTATCTCCGTTCACTCCGGGCCCGCCACTTGCTGTGTGCTAAGCCCTGGGGATGCAGAGACGGGGAAGCTGTGGTCCTTGCCTTCAGGCGCGTGGGTCCAGTTGGAGAGCTGGTGAGTTACGAATTTATCCAATAGGCATGATATTAAGCCCCAGTTATGTGTCAGGCACTGTGACATAGAGACAAAGGCCCGGGCCTTGGCAGAAAGAGGCTGGCTGAGCAGGGGGATGCACACCTTCCTTTAGCCGGGCCTGACTGCTGGCCACTGGGACTGGAGGGAGTGGGTTCCTGGCTAGCTCGGCCCTGTTTGACGAGCAGCTGGCTCACTTTCCTGCCTCAGGGTCTCCAGGACGTTCTGGGTTTGGGCTGGGGAGAGGAGTTTGAGGGGAGGGAGAAGAGTCCTGAAACCAGAGAGGGGAGGCTGGGCTCGGCTGCCCCTGAGGCTCCCTGCTCTCTTTGCTCTGTGAGCCCATACCCCTTCCTAACCACTCCGGGTATGACTGGACCATCTCTAAGGCCTCTGCCACCTGTGAGACTCTGGCCATGGAACCAAGCATCCAACCCTGAGTCCTATGTTCTGGTTGAGCTGTGGGTAAACTGATTTGTTTATTTTTAGGGCTTTGCACTGTAAGTACATCTGGGCTGAGCAAAAGGGGTTGGGGGGCTTTCCTCATGCAAAGTGACTTTGGCAGTTCTCATGCTTCCTGCTTTTGCTGCTGAAGTTAAACCCATGGAGTCAGTTGCCCTGGTCAGAGCTGGCCAGGGTGCCTGAGGCTCTGTGTCATGGGCCCAGACATGCTGGAAGCAGGTGACAAGCTTCTGGGCCGGGAGGAGCTTCTGATCACTGGGTACCTGCCATGAGCCTGGCCGGTGCTGGGCCGGCAGCTTCCCTTGCGCATAACCTCACTGAGTCCTCACCATCTCCCTGTGTAGCAGGAGGGATCGTCCCCATTTTAGAGATGAGGAAACTGAGGCTCATAGAGAGGGATGCTTTGTCCAAAGTCACACAGAGCCTGTGTTCCCACAGTCTATGTTTTTTCTACCTCCTGCCTCCGAAGCCCTCGGTGTTCTAACTTGATGAAGAGCGCCCCCCCGCCGCCGCAACCGCCCTTCCACGGTTCTCCCTCGCTCCTCCCCTGAGAAGGGGGGGCCCCTGCTTGGCCAGGTTAAGTCCAGCGAGTGTCTCAGGCTCATTCCCCTGCTGGGACCACCCAGGGGATGTCAGTCATCTTGCCACCCCCCGACTTCCCTCACATGCCCAGGCTACCCCTGCCTGCCCCTGACGGGTCCCAGGCTCTGTGGATCCTGGCCAACAGCTGGCAGAACTACAGAAGTCAGAAGGCAGCGGCAGGAACTGTGTTAACACATCTCCCCTTTGCCTGAGGGGGGATCCCAGGGCCTCCCAAAGCCAGTCACCACACTGGCCATCTGTGGCGTTTCCTTCTCAGCCCAAAGACCCTTCCACGGCTCCCTGGTGCCTGTGGCAAGCCCAGCCTTCTTTGGCCTCTCCTCTACGGACCACCTTGCCAGCCTGTGCCCTCAGAACCTCTGAGTGGCAGCCCGGGCCCGGCCGCAGGAGGTAGTTTCCGGCTCCCCCACCAGCTGGGTTCCATCTCCCATCTCTGGGCCTTTGCTCAGGCAGTTCCCTCTGTCCCAGTGCCAGCCTGGCTGGCTCCTTTTTTATCCTGCCAATCTCGGCTCCACCCAAATCACCTTTTGACCTTCTCCTTGGATGCCATCCCCGACCTGGTTTGGGGCCTCTTGCCTGTGCTCCCGAAGCACCTGTGTTCTGCCTCTCCCGCAGCGTGATTACATGGTTCTGAGTGTCTGCCTCCTGCACTTGGCTGTAAGCCTGGGGACAGCAGGTACCGGTGATGTCTAGAACCTCCCAGCCCCAGCGGCTGAGACGTGATGGACAGGAGGCCTCAGAATGTGTGTGTTGATTGACTGATTGACTGATCGACGCTCAGAAATATGGAATCTTAGGTTGAAGGTGACTCAGCCAGTGTATGGACCGGAGACTTGGTTCTAGGCCTTTGGAGCCCCCAGACCACATCAGAGGCCCCAGAACTCCTCCCTCCGCCCCCAGAAATGGGGGCTCAAGCCATCCCACCTTCACCCTTCTTGGCACTTGGCTGATACCTGTCTGTCTCTACCTCCCACCCCGCCCTTTCCATCTGACCAACTATGAGCATCATAGGGCAGCCGCCATGCTCGCCCGGTTCACTGTCAGGCAGGCCCTCTGGGACACCTCCCTGAATGATAGGCTACAAGGCCTGTAGGTGCCTCAGGCCCAAGGCTAGAGACACCAGAACTTTCCTGACCATTGGGTCTTTTAATGGCTACACCCCAGCTGTATTCGTGTGGTGTGGGGGGCAGGGTGGTACTCACCGTCTCCTGGGAAACCAGCCTTGAGCCCCACAACCAGCGCAGGCAGGATTCACACCTGGTGTGTCCAGCCGCTGGGTCCTAGCATAGGCCCGGGTCCCGGCTCTGGTCTGCCTCCCTTCATGCGGTCCCCACGCAGGGGCTGAGAGCTCCCGCACGCCCCGCAGGCTGCCCCATTCCTCCAATTTCCTCCCAATTAATCAAGCTCTGAACTTTTTAATTATCTGCCTGCAGGGTGACTCCCCACTCTGGTGAAGCAATTAAGGACATTTTCAAGTGCTGAGTGGCTGCCGGGAGGCAGCTTTGACCAGGCCCCGACAGAGGAGGTGAGTGAAGGGAGCGGCTAGTGACAGGCCGAGTGGACAGGAGTGCCCTTGGGCTGGGAGGCTGCTGGGAGGCCGTCCTGGGGTCCTGGCCTGGGCCATTGCAGGAATCTGGGGCCACACTGTCCAGGGCCACCCGTCATGTTTCATAACTAGAATCTGGCTTCGTAGACCCCACCCAGCGACGGTGTGCCAAGACTGGGTTAGACGCTTAACGGTCGAACTGCTGCCTCACCTTGACCCTGGGTATCGGAAATAGAATTATGTCTCGTTTACAGAGGAGGAAACAGAGGTTCAATAGCATTTCAGAGATGCAGCTGGGATCTGAAGGTAGCTCTGAGTCCACAACCACTTCATCTGTTGTCTCTTGGAGATGGGTATGGGCTGTCAGAGTGCCCAGGGTCACTGAGGAAGGCGGGCGGGTCAGGGGAAGACTCTGGAGATGCCGCATGAGCTTGGGATCTGCTGAAGAACACGGGCTCTCCACATGTGGAGGGGGGGTGGGGGCCTGGTGGCAAAGGGTGTTGCAGGCGGAGGGGGCAGCCTCTGCACACGCACCGAGGTGTGAGATGGCATGGTGTGTGTATGGGAGCTACAGATAGTTCAGGGTCACTGGAGCATGAAGTTCGAGGTTGGGGAGGCACGTGGGGTCTGGGTCACCGGAAGTCAGGAGGACCTGGTCCAAGCTCCTCATTTTATGACTAGAGAATGCACAACCCAGAGGACAACAGTGACTTGCCTCGAGTCACATGGCCCAGTTAGCGGCTGATGGAGCCTGGGTTACAGCCCAGGAATCCCGATGCCCAGGCTGGAAGGGAAGCTAGAGGGGAGAGGAGTGGAGGCTGTCAGATTACTGGTTTCCTACTTCCCACCCTTGCTGGCTTACCTCTCCACTTGCCTCTGGCTGCAATCTGTTCTCAACATAGCAGCCAGAGGGATCCTGCTGAACAGGAATCAGCTGTGTGGTGCTCCTCTGCTCAAAGGTCTTTAACAGCTCCCACCTCAGAGTGAAAAAACAACAGCCTACAAAGCCCCCTTTGCCTCTCTGGTTAAATTTATCCATGGTATTTTATTCTTTGTGATGTAACTGCATCCCCCTCCCCTCTCTGAACTCACCTCCTACTGCTTTTCCTCTTGTGTCTTACTCCACTCTGGCCCTCTGGCTATTCTGGAGCCCATCTCACCCCGGGGCCTTTGCACGTGCTGTTTCCGCTGCCTGATTCAAATCCTAGCTCAGCTACTACTTCACTATGTCCCTCTCTGAGCCTCACATCCCTCATCTATAATTGGGGTTAATGCTGCCCACCCCGCCTTCCTCCCCAGGCTAACATGGGATCCTGATGACAGAGCAGGAAACCGAGAGCGCCATAAAAGCCCTCCCTCCAGCTCTAGGCTATCACTGCAAGAGGGCTTGTAAAGGTCCTCACTGGGTCCTTGAGAAAACAGGCCCTTTGATGAGCAGTGAGCTCCAGGCCCGCAGACCTCAAGCTGGATCGACACATTGAAGACTCCCAGCCTGCAGTCCTCGGGACTCACAGATGCTGGGAAAGCAAGTGTTAAATAATAATCACGATGTGCCGGAGGGGAAGCCGGATGTGTTGGAAAGCTTGACACATCTGGCAGGGCCAGCCCTAGTCCCCCGGCACATCTGGCTGCTGTATTGACAGGTGGTGCTATGGGTCACTGAGGAAGGGCCTGGTGGGCCCAGTCCCGGTGCCATGAGGGTGGGGGGGGGTGACAGCCGGATGAAGCCGGGGAGCATCTCCCACGCTGCCCACAGGCCATCGTCCTCTTGCCGGTCCCCTTCGGGCCACCTGCTATACTTTGTTGGCTGTGCTCAAAGAGGTCAACCAACTTAGGACCCAGAACCTCGTCTGCTAGATTCTATAAGCCCTGCAACGTGTTGTCGGAGCCAGCCGCCCCTGCCCGGGCTCGGGAAGTCGGGAAAGACCCCTCCCCTCTTCAGCTGGTGGGGGTGGATTTTCGGGGTCACCTCACTTAGCACTTCCCTTTCTATGGAATCCAGAAATGTGGTCATCAGCTCCACCTGAGGGAGCCCCCTGGGCTGAGACGGGCCTCCTCCCTCCTCCCACCTGCCCCAAGAAAGCCATGGTCATTAATAAAGGACACAATTAGCTGTCAGCGGAGAACATGTCTGGAATTTTTTACCTGCTCTGTGTGCTCGGTTAAGGCAACAAAGCCCCGGACCCCCCGGGGAAACAGCTACCACACACCTTTCGGGGGGCCCCTTCGCCTGGGCCCAGGGCAGGAGGAGCCTGTGACTTTTTCAGTATGGGCTCCACAGGCCTGGGCCTGGGCAGGTTGGTTTTTTCCAGGCTCATGGAGAAAGTGACACAGTGAGAGAGATTTCCTGGCAGAATCTTTTTTTTCTCTTTTTTCTTTTTTTTAACCCAATAAGCAATATAATTCAATACAACCGTCCCCCGCTTTCTGTGCCGACTTTTGAGTCTTCAGGGCTAGAAGGACTTTAGAGAAAATCTAGTTCAGTCTCTCATTTCACACCTCATTTTACAGCTGGGGAAACAGAGACCCAGGGAGGGGAAGTGACCTTGTTTGCGGAAATAAATATGCTTCTTTAACGCAATTCGGATTTGTGGCCTAAGTCCGAAGGAATGTTTCCAAAGACCCTCCCAGTCACTCGCCACACGCCGCCAAGTCCCAGCGGTGCTGAAGTTGGGATGCAAGAGTGGGGGCCGAGGAAGACGGGGGGTAGCGGGGGCTCTGCCCTCGTGGAGCTGAGGGTCTAGGACAGTGACGGAGGGAGAGAGGCACCAGACAAACACAAACGCTGTCCACGGACTGTGATGGCCATGACGGGACCACCACGGGCTGAGGCAGGTGTACGGGGGGTCACCTTAGGGAGTGCGGCCTTTCTGAGTGGTGGCATGTGAAAAGACAGAAGCAGGAGTAGTATTTGCAAAGGTAGGATAAACGTAGTGCCTCAGTTTCTCATTCAGTGTCATGGGGGGAAGAGCTGGACGTGGTTATTGGGCATTTGATGCCCACTTGACCTGAGCAACTCTGTCTTAACAAGGCCATGAGTTCGGGATTTGTCACCCCTATTCTGCAGTTGAGAAATGGAGGCTCAGAGCAATGGAGGGCCTTTCTCAGGGCATATGAACAGCAAGCTCAGGAGCCCAGGCCTCTAATACCTGCCTCTCTCTCTCCCTGACCTTCTGGGTGCTTTCTAGGACCACCGCTTTCCCCAGGAACCCAAAGTTGGTCTGCTTGAGCCCTGGTGGCCTCTGACTTTAATGCTAATGAAAATCACGCTTGAGAGGTCCTGGCATTTGTTGCCTCGAGGAAAAGAGCTTAGAAACAGGGAGAGGGGGAGCTTACCCACATTCACCCTGAGGTTCTTAGGTTGGGGGCCTGCAATCGCTCTCCCTCCTAGGGGTATAGAAACCATCACCTCCTCCTGTTGGCTCCTGGGGAGCAGGAGTGGGCCTTAGCTAACCCAAGCCATAAATCAAATGCACAAGATGTGGCTTGGCAGCCATCCCAGCGAAAAAGATCTGGGGGTTTGAGTTGACCACAAGCCAAAAGCTGCTGAAAAAGCCAATGTGGTCTTAGACTGTAAGAGTAGAAGTAGAGTGACAGCCCAGCATCCTCCCTGTTGCTCAGGCAGGGTCAGTCTTGAGTTCCGCATTTTATGGAGGCCCAGTGAGTGACAGCAGACAGGCTTCCTTTTTGTTTTCATCTGCAGGCATCTCTGGGTTGTTCTGGGGGTACTTGGGGTGGGGTCCCTAGTATGAACTCTCCCAGGCAGCATTTTCTGGGCCTACAGCAGAATTCCAGATCCCCACTTGGCCCTGGAACATTCTCTGGTCTGGATCCCTGGGAAGGATGAGTCCTCTCCTGAATCTGGCTCAGCCTCTGCCTCCGTGTTCTAGTTCTCCTGGACGCTGGAGATTTGCGATCATGTGTGATGATTCACTAGGGCCCACCCTTGATTTGAGCGTGGATTTACTCAATTAAAAAAAAAAAAGCCCAACAAGTTTTTCCCTAAGTAATGACTTTATGTACAGTTCAGCACGGAGTGGAATAAGACATGAGTCTGGAAGTCCACTTCAAAAAGGGGAAGAATGGATATGATCAGTTTGGGGTATCGAAGAAGGTTTTCTGGGGCGGGGGGTGGTGGATTTGAACTGGGTATTGAAGGATGAGCAGGAGTTCCCTGGGGCCGGAAGAAATGAAGGACATTTCAGGCAGATGAATAGTGTGTGCAAACGTACGGAGGGGTGCAGGCCAGGGTAGGATGGTCGAGCACAGGATGGTAGGGGGAAAGATAAGATACAAGGAAAAAGGTGATCTGGGGTTATACCACAATGGGTTATGTGTGCTCGGTGGTGGAGTCTGGGGTTTCATTTTTTAAGAGCAGGAAAGCCAGTGGTGGTCTTGGGGTAGTGCCCAGATGGCCACCAGGGCCCTCAGCGCCTTCCCCCTAGCAGCCAACTCATGTGCCAGCCCAGCTCTGGCCTCTGCCCACCTACCCCCCCCCTCTCCAAGTCTGACTCTTTCCCTGTATCTCCTCCTTGTTTTCCCCTTTTCTCTCCTCCTCCAGCTCTCAACTCCTTCTTCCTGTGTTGTGAACAGTCCCACCTCTTCTGTCTAAAAATGGACTATAAAATGAATGGAGCTATTAATAATTACTGACAATGGCAGCTACCATCTGTCTCGAGGATCTACTGTGTGCCAGGTGGAGGGCTCCGTGCAAGTTATTCGTGTGCCTTGCGTCACAGTGGTCAGGGGCACAGGCTCTGGAGTCCGGGTCCATCTGGCCTTGAACCCTGGCTCTCCTTACTGACCTCACACAAGTTACGCAACGTCTCTTTGTGCCTCAGTTTCCCCATCTGGAAAATGGGTCTACCAACAGGACTTTCCTTGTGAAGATGCAGAGTTAACACCATAGAGTGTGTTAGTGTTCTCCAACAATTTTTTTAAAATTTCATTTTTTAAAGTAATCTCTGTGCTCAACGTGGGGTTCGAACTCATGACCCCAAGATCAAGGGTTGCATACTCCACTGATTCAACCAGCCCGGCACACCCAACAACAATCCTTAGAGTCATTCTATAAAGTAGATACTATTGATAGTCACATTTATAGGAATGAGTAAAGCTCAGGAACGATACGTAATCCCCCCCCTCAGGCAGCGTCAGGGCTGGGAGCAGAGCAGTGGAGGGCTAGATCTGAGGCCAAAGGCAGGGTCTTAACTACTCTAGCCTATGGCCTCTTGCAGGCTCTTGCCTGGATGGGGCCTGGGGACCCAATGCTCAACAGGCTCCCAGCCTCAGGGAGAAAATGCCTAAGTAAAGAGGCAGTTTCCACACAGTGCGATTAGTGCCAAGGGACGCTCGAGGGGAGGAGGGTCTGGGCTGGGGTGCCCCGAGGAGGGGATTTTCCCACTGTTGTTTCCCAGAGGTGACAACACGACAACTATCTTGCAAGACAAAGAAGGACACAACAGAAGAATGCAAGGAGGGACATGCTGGACAGAGAAGCAGTCTGTCCAAAAGTGTGGCATTGAGACCCTGTGTGGCAAGACTGAGGCCCCGCGGTGGGAACCCAGAGTCTGGGCATGCAGGGGTGCAGGGGACGAGGCCGGACAGGCGAGCAGGGGTAGGGAGCAACAAGCTGCCGGCCCGGCACTGGACGGTGTACCCACGCCTCCATGACCACCTGTAGCTCAAGTAGCTCTGTTATAGCATGAGCGCTTGTGAACCCACAGAGAACCGGGGAGAAGCAGGTCCCGTCCTTGGACTGGAACATTCTTGGATCATAAAGTCACCCACCGCGGGGCAGGGACCCAGGGATTCCAGCCGCCTCTGCAGAGTGCCTTCAAGCCTAATCCCAAACTTTCCTGGGGACAGATGGCTTCTTAAAAGGTTATTTAAAAAAACACCCCATCTCCAAAGCTTGTAAAAAAATCCCACACCTCAGTTTTAAAGGGTCAAAAGTTGAAAATTATGAGCCAACAGCAAGATTTACAGAAAAAAAATGATCTCTGGCAACAGCCAGAATACTTCATGACAAATTGCCCAGACATGGTCATTCTAGAATGATCACCTTTAAATGATGCTTCCACTTTCCCCTAAATGTCTCCTTTATTTGAACAGTGTGTTTATAGGGCCCGGGGCTGCTCTTCCCAGCTTGTACTTTGGATTTTTAAAAGAGGAGGAAACTGGGGGGGGGGGGGAGAGGAGGGAGAGGGAGGGAGGGAGAGAGAGAACACAAGACATCAAAGCAGACATTGAGGATAAACCTCTAATCTTATTAACTCTTATCTCAGTCTTTATAAAAATGGGGAGGCCTGGTTGTCTTTGAAAGCTCATAAACTTGACAAACATTTAGCTCTAGCACCCATAGGGAAGGACTCTAACCCCTGGAAAAAGCTGGAGTTGTAGAGCGGGGAGGCAACTTCTGGTGAAGGTGCAGAGATAGCCCACGCTGTCACCAAGTGAGGGCTGGAGAGCACAGCTTCCCAGCTTACTTGCTCTGCCTTCATGGTAACACTGTTGGAGAGAGTCTCCTTGGTTACAAGAGAGGCCAGAACTAATGTTTGAACATTTGTAATCTTCTGATAAATAACAGCTTGCACTTAGAGCTTACTCTGGGCCAGGCACTGTTTTCAGTGCCTTATGTGGATTAATTCATATAATCTCAAATTAGGCTACAATTATCCTCGTTTGCAGGGGATGTAGGCACGGAGTGACAAGTCACTTCCCCAACATCACTGATTCGGCGAGTGGCGGTGCAGAGGTTTAAGCTGAGATGGATGGCATGTGCTTTTCCTTACCTGTTCCTTGCTCACTCCTTGAGGGGTTGGGCTCCAGGCTGGACGGGGGCTTTGCTCAGCTCTGCCATCCCCTCTCCTTTCCTTGCAACATCCCGATGAACTTCTGTCCCTGTTTTACTGCCCAGCAACCCACGGCTCTAGGCTGCAGGCTTTGTTTACTTGACTGGGCTTGAAGTCCTCTTCCCAACCTGAGGGATCTGGAGCCCTGCCCAGCATTGGCTGGGTCCTCAGAGAGGCAGTACAGCACAGGGGTTAGTACCTTGCTTTAACTCCGCTCTGACACTTCCAGACTGGGTGACCTTGGGTGAGTCACATAACCTCTCTGTGCCTCAGCTTTCTCATCTGCAAAATGGGGACAATAAAGCTATGTCCTCTTGGGGCATCTGGGTGGCTCAGTGGGTTGAGCCTCTGCCTTTGGCTCTGGTCATGATCTCAGGGTCCTAGGATCAAGCCCCGCATTGGGCTCTCTGCTCAGCAGGGAGCCTGCTTCCCCCCTCTCTCTCTGCCTGCCTCTCTGTCTACTTGTGATCTCTCTCTCTCTCTCTCTGTCAAATAAATAAATAAAATCTTAAAAAAAAAAAAAAAGCTATCTCCCTCTTGAGGTTGTCGAGGAGATGGTGAGCCCACATGAAGTATTTAGGACATGGCCACACATGCAGTAAGTGCTCAGTAAATGTTCGATAGCGTTTTTCCGTCCTCCTCTCCCTGACAGTGGGCTCTGCGCCCTGGACCCGGTTGTCAAACCAGTTAGCCGCTGCCCAGGCCCCTGATGTTACAGACAGCTGCCTGGCCAGGTCCTGCCATCCCTGTCCCTGTAGAGAAGGAGGCATCTGGGTTCAAATCCCAACCCCACCTCTTCCTGGCTGAGGTCTTTAGGCAAATGGGCCCATCTCTCTGAGTCTCCATCACCTATAAAACAAGGTAATAGCACTTGTTTTAATAACACAGCCGTAGGAGCCAAGACTTAGACTCAGATCTGGGTCTCTGCTTCCTATGATCTGCATGACCTTGGGACAGTTGCTTGAACCCCTGGGGCCTCAGTTTCCTCAGCTGTAAAATGGACACCTGGCCTTGCTGGGGTTTATACTGTGAAGACCAAATGCACTTATAGCTGGAGGACGCCATGGGCCTGGCAGGGCTGGCCGAGTGGCTGTTCGTGTTAACCACGCCTCCTGCATGGGTCATTCATTCAACAGACCTGAAGCCCTACTAGGTGCCAGCTCTGTTCTGGCTGCTGGGGACACGGCAGCAAATAAGATAAGCTAGTTCCTTACTCTAGTAGAGCTTCTAATCAAGTGAGGAAGATGGATGATAGACAAATAGCACACAGATACACAGTGACGTGCTAGAGGGTGCTGGGGGGGGTCTTCTAGCTGGGGTAGTAAGGGAGGGCTTCTCTGAGGAGGCAACATATGAGCCGAGACCCTGAGGCTGAGATCTGGGGGTGGGGAGCGCAGAGGGAAGAGGATTCCTGGCAGAGGGAACGGCACAGGCAAAGGCTCTTCCTCAGGAGGGACTAAGAAGGCCTTTGTGGGGAAAGCCTCCACGATGCCCGTGTGGCTGGAAGAGGGGAACAAGGGACAGAGTGGCAGGAGGACACCAAACCCGAGGACATGGAGCTTGACTCTAAATCCACGGAAAGCCCCTGGACAGTTCTAGGCAGGGCTGCAAAGTGACCTGAGTTTGGAACAGGTCCCTGTCTGCTGTGTGGAGAGAGCAGGGGGGCTGTGCCGTGGTCCGGGCAGAGGTGACAGCGGATGGACAGAGTGATGACAAGGGGTTGGGTTTCACAAGGGCTGGTGACCACGTCTTCCGCCCATGGTAACACCCCGTGTGAACAAGAGGGGGAGCGAGGTGAGATGCTGCTTCTGGGAAGGAACAGGACATGTTTCCCTCAGAGTACTTTACTCGTCAAGCAGTGCCTCCTCCCCAGGGACTCTCCATCAGCGAGTTGAATGCACATGCTTCTGGGGCAGGTGCCCGGGGGGCTGGCAGAGCTTCTCCTCTCCCGGCCATGTGGAGCCTGTGGCCACGCTGCTCCTTGGCAGAAAGTCGGAAGGAAGAAAGCTGCTGCCGGCAGTTGCCGGCCCCATTTTAAGGGTCCTCTTGCTGCCTCTCACCAAACCCCAAGCTTGCGGCTCCCCAGGCTGCCCCGAGGTCTCACAGAACTCCTGCTCAAGGTCTCAGATCTCGCCCTTCTCCCGGCAACTGCCCTCTGTCCCCGGCTGTGTCTCATTCTCTCTCAGCTCATGCTGAGAGAGGCCAAGGTCGCCTCTTGGCCAGGGAATCAAAATGTTACACTGGCCATTCCCTGTAAGCATTCTTACAAGATCCCTCCTGGAGACACCAGGCCTCCATCCCAGGAGTTAAATGGTGGACATTGAAGGCACTGGGACAGGTAGAGGAGGGGTCCGACAGGGCCCGGGGCTGTATATAGCATATCTCCTATGCTTCCCTACTGTGCCCACCTTCAAGACTGACCCACCCACTCATGAAACCAGCCTGTACATCACAGCTTTCCAGAACAACCCCAGCTCCCACTTCCGTGTTTCCAGAGCACGGCCACCACTGCACCCCACAAGGATCCGTGAGAGGGTCATTATTCTTATGCCCCTGGTACTGAGGAGGAAAGCCAGACTCAGAGAGAGAAGTGACTGCCCAAGGTCACACGGACGGTGGAGGCAGAAGTGGGTCACGACCTCCACCTCCGGCTTTGAATCGACTTTGGTCTCCTTGGCACGGCGCCCTCCGCCAGCCAGGTTCCTTCCTGCTCTGCAAAGACGGACATGACAGCAGGAGGCCCTGGTGAGGATCGGAGGAGTAACTGACAAGGCCACTTATGGGTGGTGACAGACAGGAATGGGCAGCAGAGCATGGGTCCTAAGTGAGCTTTAAAATTGCCCATGACATTCGCTTCGATATGATGAGTCGGGCACTGACCACTGCCCTCCGTGCACGAATTCACAGCATTATGGGAGCCTGCCACAGTGCTCTAAGTGCAGGGCGTGCGAAGATTCATTCATTCAGCTGTTCATTCATTCATTCCACAGTGACTGAGAACCTGCCAAGTGGCATGTACCTCATAGGACAGAAAGATGTTGGACACAACCCCCCCTTGGGTGCTGCTACTTAGTACTATAGCTCTGTTTCTTCCTTTCCTTTTTTTTTTTTTTTTAAAGATATTATTTGAGAGAGAGAGCGCGAGAGAGCGAGCGAGAATGAGCAGGGGGAGGGGCAGAGGAAAGAGCAGACTCCCCTGCTAAGCAGGGAACCTGACACAGTGCTTGATCCCAGGACCCTGGGACCATGACCTAAGTCGAAGGCAGACGCCTAACCGACTGAGCCACCCCGGTGCCCCACAGCTCTGTTTCTTCCCCTGAACTGGGAGCTTCCCCAGTGGTTAAGAAAGTGGTTTTAGGAGTCGGAACATGTCCTGGTGATGTACCTTGGGCAACTTGCTTTTCCCCTCTCTATGTCTCAGTTCACCCCTATGAGCAATGGAGATGGTAACGATGCCTACCACATAAGTCACATAAGGTCATCGTGGGGGTTAAATGAGTTAAAAGTATCTAAGCAAAGTGTTCAGGACAATGTGTCTGCACCAAGTACTTAGCTCTGTCCTTCCACGTTCTCAAGGACTTGTAGGGTTTCCCAACCAAGGTCTTGCTGTCCCAGTGGGAACCACTGAATTTTATTTCTAATGATGGTCCCGAATAACAATTTCAGGCGCCCTCCTTTTTTTTTTTCTTTTTTTTTCCCAAGGATCCTGGCGGAGAGCATGCAAAATTCATTTGTCAGGATCTATCTGCTGAGAGAATCTTTGCACTTGAGTTTAAACAGTCATCATTATCCTTTCAATAAATATTTTTTTTGAATACCAAGCAATATTCTAAGGGCTTTAGCAGCATTATCTTATTGAGTCCTAACAATATCCCTGTGATGTTGGTATGATTTCCCTCATTTTGCACAGGAGAAAACAGGCTTACAGAGGCTTCATGAACATCCACCCATTCATCCACCCACCCACCTTTCTATCCATTCATCCATCCATCCATCATCCATCCATCCATCCATCCATCTACTCATCCATCCATCCAACCATCCATCCATCCCATCCATCCATCCATCCATCCATCCATCTACCCATTCATTCAAGATTTACTGAGTACCCATCATGAGCCAGGTAAGTACTGTACCAGTGCTAGGTTCAAGTTCCAGCCAGTAAGAAACGAGACACAGTCTTTGACCTATCCGGTCTCACCAGGGAAAACCTACCTTTGTCAGATAATGAGCAGTATGATGACAGCCACAAGTGTAGGAGGGCATGGGTGGGTTGAAAGGGGTCAGACAAAGCACAAAGCTGGGTATATATTGCTGGGTTTCAGCCCAACTAGGAAAGCAACCTAGAAACTCCCTCTTCTACCTCCTAAGCCACTCCTCCTAAGCCCCATCTTTGCCCCATCAACATCGCAACATTTGTCAACATTGCAAACTCCTGTTCATCGGGGTCGGCGTCTCTCCCTATAACACATTCTTGTCAATTCCTGGGCCACAGAGGTCACTGATCCTCAAGGAAGGCCAATGTATCTGGACGCTATACTGGGCCTCGTGTTTGTCTTGTGTTTGCTGGCTGAGTGCTGACTGCAATGTCCCCACTTTGGGAAGACTTCCTCAACTATCACCCAGCACCCCAACCCTGTCCCTGGGCCATCAGGCTGCTCCCTTCCCTGCATTTCCAGAGAAACCTGTGTGTATCTCCAACTCACCCCCCCATCATTATTGCCCTTCGGCTTTCTTCTGCACCAGGCTATGAGGCTGTAAGCAGGCCTTACTCTTCTTGGAGTCTATCAACAAGTGGGGTATGTGGTGGGTACTCTGTTTCCAGCTGGTTTCAGGAATAAGCGGAATGGCAGAATGGGTGAGAAAATCTAGGTCTGAGTCCCAACGTGGCCGATTCTAGTCAAAGTCCTCAGACAAGGGCAGGATGAGAACTCAGGGTTGGTATGCAAATAGTCTCATCTTGTGCTCCCACTTCAACCCCTTGATCGCTAGCTGCCTGGCGCTGTGTTGAGAAGGATCCTGGAGTAGCACTGGATTTAGTGAGAAGAGTATAATGACTGATTCTCAACGTCTGGATTGGAGTCAGGGAGGAATGGCAATGGGTGCTTCTCATTTCTGATATCCCCGGAAAGCCGTCTTCCTCTTTAAGGCTTTGTTTTTCCCCATCTGCAAAACGAGGAGACTAGACTCAATTATATCTGATACTCTAGGGTCTGAGCCCTGCATCTCTTCTAGTGTTATCTTTCTTTGGGGACAGGAGCCACGTGCCAGTCTAGCCCAGGGCCTGGTACACAGCAGGTGCTCAGTGAATGCTGGTGGGACGAAGAGTCCACCTTGGTCATTGTGACACTGGAGGGAGAACAGCTTTTCCGCCCAGGCTAATGAGGAAGTTTGCGCTGACAGAAACGAAGTGAAGGTTCATGCCCAGAGCCAGCTACAGCCTCCTCTAGTCCCTGGGTCTTCTGACTCCCAGGCCCATGGCTCCTGCCCCTGGTTGGTTGCACATACCTATCCAAGCAGATATTTCCCCCGATGCCAATCAAATAATGGCCCCAGCCACAATCAGTGTTACATTTTGATTCCACAAGGCATTTTTAGCATCCTTATTTGCACTCAAGCCTCACGAAGACTCTGACAAGAGAGAGCGCTGACCTTCACCTTCCGTCGACAGACTGGGACACTGATGGCTCAGAGAGGGCATGTGATTTGCTAGGGTCACACGGACCCGGTCTCAAACCCAGGTCTTCCGTTCTAAAACCTCATGCTCTATCCACCTGCCCCTTACCAGCCGGTTCCTCTGTCCCACTGCTCTCTGCTCTCTCTCCTCACAGCCACCTCTGCATTTTCAATAAAAGAGCGGACAGATACATGAAGTGTAACAGGAGCTAAGCTCTCCTCTCCTGTGAGGCCAAGCCCCACCCTGGGCCTCATCTTTGAGGGAGAGGCCTTGGAGGGGAGAGAAGGGGTCGTAAGACCTGAGCAGCAGGGGGCCGGCTAGAGGACTGGCCTCCCAGGTCCTTCCCTGCGACCCCGGCCTGGGCTCACACCAGCTGGGTAAACAGGAGCCAGCCCATCCAGGGGTCGGGGGGGGGGGGCATTCCTGCCCCTCTCAGATTGCCTGCCTGTTGCTAAGGATTCTGGGAAGGAGGCGGGGAAGGCAAAGGTGAGCAGGCACACAGAAGGACTGGTCTGGAACTGTCCTCAGGAAGATAGGGACGACCCGGAAACAGACGGGAAAATGGCTGGACCTCGTCTGGCATCCACGCTCTGCCCTCCCTTCTGCTCCAGACAAGCCTGCTTTCATCTTACTCTAAATACTCTTCAACTCTGGGTATGTAACTTGGTCTCCTGTGACTCAACTTTCCCATCTGTAAAAAGGGCCTAGGGAGAAATCCTTCAGGACCAGAGACACTCTCTTTTCTCCTATCCCCACCTTCTTTTTAGAGACCCAGACCCTCCAGGTGGAGACGCTCCTATAAACTTATGACCCTATAATCACCCCCTTGTCCCCACTCCACACAGCAGTCGGCTGGACCAGGGAAAGCAGGTGTCTCTGTGTGTCTCTTCCTACCTCCCGCACCCCTGTAGGACTTTGTCGGCATCTCTGAGAACATGAAAAATCTTTCTGCCTTTCTTTTCACTGCCCTGGACTGCCCACCTCCTGAACCCGGTGGCTTTTAAAGGCAGGGCTCTGTCTTATCCTTCTCAGTATCCCTAATGCCCAGCACAGGGCCTACAGCGTAACAGGTACCCATTACGGAGTTATTTGCCGGATGGAAGAAATAGGAAAGAGAGCTGATCACACCCCCTCCCCGGCCCCAGGTGGAAGCTCCCAAATCCCCTCCTTTTCTTGAAACACACAGAAATGGACAGACACCATGTGGGCCCCGGCAGAGAGGGCTCAGGTTTTGAACCATCTGGTGGGATCCAAGGCCACAGAGCACAGGAGGGCCCCAGAAGGTCAAGTTCAATTACTGGCTGGCTGATCCTTGACCCAGCGGCCGCCATGACGCACTTCCTCCCCCATGCAGGATAAAAACCGTCAATGCAGAGGACAGACTGGCGCACCATTGAGGCACCCCTCCCAGCCCCACAATGGCGATCTGTCCCCACAGCGTTCCCAAATGCTGGGGAGAGGGAGACAAGCAAGGCGGCCCTGATGTCTTGTCTGGTTCATCTTGGCGCCTCGAGGGCCTGGTGCCGAGCGGGACTCGGCCAAGGCCCGGAATGAGCGGCTGACCCCGGCACTGGAGCGTGAGCCGAGCGCTCAGCAGGCCTCCCCTCGGACAACACACGCTCTGTGAGTGTAGACGATCAGAAGGCTTGGGGAAATCAAAAGCAGCTCCTCAGGAAAGGCCGGGGCCCCCGCTGGAGAGGCTGCTCTGCGGGGCTGCTGGGCCCCCGGGCCGGTGATTCATGTCTCGCTTGCTTGGGGTGGGAGCACAGGCCGAGTCTGAGCTGAATTCATAAGACCTTCTCTGTTTTATCTCACAGATGTTTCTGGGATGGATGTGTCAAGGAAAAAAAAAGGCTGAAGTTGAAAAATCCCAACTCAGCACATGTCCTCCAGCCCCTGGAGACGTGACAAGGGATTAAAACGCCTTTCTCCTCATTTGCCCAACATCTCAGGAGAAAGCTAAATTGCATGCCCGTCAGGGCTGTTCTGGGCACCTGCTGGCTACGAGGACGACCTCCTCATTAGCGCAGCTTCCTTCTGCAAGCAAGCGCACAGAAAACTGTGTTATGGGTACGCGCGTGAACGTGTGTGAGTGGGTGGGGTATCACCCACCCCTCACTCGGTAAATCCCACACTCGGTAAATGCGAGCTTCGGAGCTCCTACTGTGCTGGGCACGGCAGCCAGCACCCTGCCATTTTATCCTCACTGCCCGGTGAGGTTATGCTCTTCTTTTCCCATTTTCTAGAAGATTCGCCTCCATACAAAAGCACAGGCTTACACATGTACACGTTTGTGTGCACAAAACATGCTCATATGTACATCTCAGCCTTTTTCCATACATGCATATGCAGACAGAGCTACACAGAGGCATGTGCCTTCATACATATGTGTCTTTGTGTGTGTGTACACTCTCACGTGACATCCTTACTCACGAGATGGGCTGTCCATTGAGCTTCTTTCCTACAAGTCACTTTGCTTCTAGTCCTATTCTTTATGTCATCCATAATCCTGGGAAGGCAAAAGGTGTTCTCTACAGTGGGGGTCGGCAAACTATGGCCCGCTGGCCAAATTCGGCTTGCCACCTGTTTTTGAAAATAAAATTTCCTGGAACCCAGCCATGCCCTTTGGTTATGTATTGTCTGTGCTTGCTTTTCTGTTACAATGGCAGCGTTCTGTTATATATGAACTCTCCGGAGCGTAACAGTTTGCTGATGGTGAATCTGCATGTTTCATAGAAAGAAACTAAGATTTTAGCTAGGGTAATTCACTGCCAAGGTCATGGACCAGGTAAGTGTTTAGTTAGCTGAATACCCACCTGGCCACACACACCAGACCTCTTCCCTCGTCCTTTTGGGTGTCTTGGTCGGTGTGACCTGCAATCGTGCCTCCATACATGTCACCCTTGTCCCCTGTGTGCTTCTGCACCTGGGGGAAGGCAGGTGGGTGTGCTTGAGTGCATCAAAAATATGCAGTGTTTGTAGGTTGGATTCAAAAGTCTTATATACAGGTCACTCGAGTCTAATCATTTGTGTCTACTTAGTCACTTTCTGGGAAAGCTATGCTACAATAGCTTACTAAGAACGTGAACTTGAAAATTTCTTCTTGTAAGTATATCATTTTGAGTGTTTTCTTAAAAATTGTTTTGAGAGGCGCCTGGGTGGCTCAGTCGTTTAAGCTTTGTCTGCCTTCAGCTCAGGCCATGATCTCGGGGTCCTGGGATCGATCCTGCGTTGGACTCCCTGCTCAGTGTAGAGCCTGCTTCTCCCACTCCCTCTGCCGGTCCGCCCCAGCTCATGCTCTCTCTCTCTCTCAAATAAATAAATAAAATCTTTAAAAAAAAAAAAAAGCTTAAAAAAAGCCCTGTTTTGAAACTATGCAACTTCAGGATTATTATACCTTCCTGGTGAATTATTCATTTTGTCATTAGTAATGACCCTCCCTGTCCCCAATAATGCTGCTTGTCTTAAAGTCTTTTTAGTCCCCAACACTTATCTTGCTCCCAGTTTTATTACAGAGAATATTTTCTGATACGTCATTTTATATCCCTTTACTTATACCCTTTGCACATCATTACCTTTCAGTTGTGTCTTTTATAAACAGAGGTGGGATTTTTCTCCACCGAAACTAAGAATCTCTGTTTTTAAACAATTGAGTTTAATCCATTTTTATTTATTGTGGTTACTAATAGACAGTTGATGCTTGAACAACACAGGTTTGAACTAAGTGGGTCTATTAATACATGAATTTATTTTAGATAAATATAGGACAGTACTGTACATGTGTTTTCTCCTCCTTGAGATTTTTTAATAATATTTTCCCTGGTTTACTGTAAGAATATAGTATAGAATACAGATAATATACAAAATATGCATTAATCGACTTTATGTTATTGGTGAGACTTCTGGTCAACAGCAGGCTTTTATTAGTAGTTAAGTTTTGGGAGAGTCAAAAGTGATGCACAGATTGGCGACTGTGTGTGTTGGGGGCAGGGTCGGTGCTCCTAAATCCGGCATTGTTCAAGGGTCAACTGTATTTGACCTTATTTATACTATCTTATGTGTTTTATTTACCATCAGTTTAAAACTTTTTTCTCCTTTCTTGCCTTCTGTGGCATTGGTTGAATTTTCTACATGTTCTTTAATTCCTCTGCTGATTCAGAAGTTATATATTGAAGTCTTTTATGGCTGTCTTTAAATTTTTAACATGTATATTTATCTCAACCAAGCCAAAAGTTACTTGATGTCTCCATCTACTTCCCAAACAATCCTAGCATGTTTTAATTCCAGTCTAATTCCTCTTATCTTTCATTTTATGGTTGCATTTTTGTATTTTTGTTCCACTTATTACTTTAAAAAAATCCCCTAAATTAAAAAAAAAAAGTCACCCAAGGATTTCCCTTTCTTTCAAGCTTTTGTCGAGATCATCTTCAGTGTTGTATGTTTATATGTGTGTGGGGAGATGGGGGCACCCACATCAGCTCAATCTGCCACATCCCAGAAAGTTCACCCTTTATCTGTGCATGTGTGTACTCATTAGCCCACATGTATGTAACTGTGTATATGCAATACTGAATACTTACACATGACTCTATGTAGACTTGCATGCCCCTCTGTGTGGGAACAGCTGCAGTCACTAACAAAATAATTATTGTGGCCCCTCCCCTTCTATAAAAAGCACGGATTGGGCCCTCAGAGTCTTAGGTGGGGTTATTTAACAATTGTACAACATCTGATAAATGCTTTAACAGAAGAAATCTGGAAGGCTGTAAGAGAGGAGGAGTACTTAACTAGGCTTTGTGGTCAAGGAAGACTTCCTTGAGGAAGAGGCACCTGACCTTACTCCTGAGAAGAACAGACTGAAGAAGAGAGGCGTGGTGGGCGTGGCCCACTCTATGACCATCACTGGGTTGCAGCCTAGCCCGAGGGTTAGAAACTATGACATTTTGGGGTTCCTGGGTGTTTTAGTTGGTTGAGCATTGGACTCTTGATTTCAGCTCAGGTCATGATCTCAGGGTCCTGGGATCAAGCCCCAGCTGGGATTCCTACTCAGCAGGGAGTCTGCTTGTCTCCCTCTCCCTCTGCCCCTTGCCCCCACTTGCATGCTCTCTCTTTCCCTCTCTCAAATAAATTAAAAAAGAAAAGAAAAGGATCCTTGCATGCCTCGAAGAAATATTGCAATGCCAATGAGAAAACAGATGTGAATGACCCAGACAAGCTGAGAAGGGCTATACTGGGGTCATGGTGTTAAAATCACTGCAGCGGTAATAGCCACCATTTCCCGAGTACCTACTACATGTCAGGCACAGAGTTGCTTCTGCCCAGCATGAAGAGCTGACACTGGGCTGCCCTTCCTACTAAGGAACTACCTAAAGATCAGAGACTTGATGTGACTTACCCAAGGCCACACAGGATACAGGGCCAGTATAGTGACTCTGTGCTCTAATGGCTCTCCTCCTGATTCTGCCACCCCAGCCTGGATTCTCTTACCCCTAATTTCTGGCTCTCGCACCCTCTCCCCACTCTCTGCTCAAAGAGCCAGGGGCCTTGAAGGTCCTCCAGGACTGCAAGAGAAGAAACTGATGCCATTGGCTGCTTCGTTCAGGGCCTGGGGAAGCCGGATTCTTCCCCTCCCCAGTCTCCCTCCCTCCCGGGGCTCCCTCTGCAGGTTTATGTGGGACAGAGAATCAGGTTAATGGAATCCTGGCTGCCTCTGGCTAGTGGAGGGGTTCGAATAGCCCCCCTCTGGAACCCATCATGGTCAGCCATCGGTCTCCAGCCCAGACTATCAGAGCTCCCCCCCCGCCCCCCCCCCCCCAGACCTTGAAGAGCCCAGGGGATGGTGTCAACATTCCACACCTTCTTGAGGAAGCCCAGATTAGCCCCTCCCACCAGTAGCTACCATGGGGATTTGATTTCAGTGTTCATTTTGGACATTCCCTTGAAACGTCTCAGTCAGCAATTCTCGATATCTATGTCACACAGTATGACGTAGGGCTAAGGCTCTTGATTCAGAAAGCCCTGGATTCCTTCCTTGCTCCATGTGACCTCACGCAAAACCCTCCCTGAACCTCAGTTTCTTCTTCTGTAAAGTGGAAATAATAGTGGACTTGTTCATAAGGGTTTTGGGGTTTAAATGAGATCATCCATGCAAAGGTCTAGCAGGTTGCCTGACACGTAGTAGAAACTCGATGACTATTGTTCGATAGATATGTGCTATTATTCTAAAGAGCGTGCAAAGTGCCTACAGCTGAGTTTTTGTGCAAAATGCTGCCATTTAGCAGGGGATAGTCC
Source organism: Neogale vison (assembly GCF_020171115.1). Classification (NCBI taxonomy): domain Eukaryota; kingdom Metazoa; phylum Chordata; class Mammalia; order Carnivora; family Mustelidae; genus Neogale; species Neogale vison. The sequence goes on along the minus strand of NC_058092.1, from coordinate 16,745,389 downwards.
TCCCATCTGAGTTTTGGGTTTGTAACTAGTGCTCACTTACCCGACCATAATCCCTCCCAGGCCCGAACACCTAACTGTGCAATATTCTCTGTGAGGTGCTTTGTTTAAAAAGCCATGAGACAGTGGAGGGGTTTATTGCTTGTCTCGTCATCCCAGCTTTGGATCTGGGGTTTCACACACTACCCCTCTTCATTCACCTAGCTCCCCCACTCTGGGCAGCCAAATAATGGGCCATTCTGCCTTTGAGATTTTCTGGTCTCTGTTTGCCAACCTGTCAAATGGGGTGGCTGGACTAAATGTTTATTGCCGATTCTAGGACTACTGGTGTAAAGGGAACATATAGGAATTGCAAGCCTATAGGGGTCAGGCATCCATTCCCTCCTGGCAGCCCTGTGGGGGAGAGTCGGTCATCAGCCCTGCGTTACAGTCTGGGAAACTGAGTCTTGGGAAGATAATGTAGCTTGCTCAACTGACTCAGCAACATGAGACCAGTCTGGGATTTGAGCACAGAGCTGTCTGGCCCTTTTCCTGGTGTGCAAGGCCTCCTGCTCTGAGAAAACAACCACAGAGACTGCCAAGAACTGGAAGGAATCATGCGGTCCCCGAGCAGGACCTGCTCAAAGCCTGAGCACCTCCCCCTGGCCCTCAGAGCATGGTGTCTGCTGCTGGCCCCTGTGGACAAAAGCTACAGAGCCAGCACCCCTTAGCCCAGCCCTGGAATTCCCGCGAAAGCCCTTTCTCTGTTTTTGGAACCCAGCCCAGGGTCGGCCCACCAGTCCTGGGAAGGAATTTGTAGTTTTTCATTTCTAAAGAAAGGAAAAGTAAACCGTAAGCTCTAGTCCTCCTTCCCGACAGTCAGACTGGAGCACCGTCATGAACCTGCGTAGCCATTTAACATTTCCAAATCCCAACCTCCTTAGCCTGGCACTCCAAGCCTCCACCCAGTGCTCAACCTACTTCTCCTGCCCCATTTCCATCATTTGGCACCTTTTGCACTGCCTGAGCAAAAGCTCCCTGATGATTCTCGAACACAACCCACACACAGCTGTCTCTGGGCCTTTGCTCCTTCTGCTTCCCCTCCTTGGAGTGCCCTCATCACCATCCCTATATACTCAGATTCTGCCTACTTCTAAGACCCAGCCCCTCCTCCAGGAAGGCCTCCATGATGCTCTGGCTGTTTCTCCCACTTCTCACCCCCGCACTTTCTCTGTTTTCCCAAAGAGCCCCCATCATGCTGTTTCTTAGGGCAAGGGGATATTTTGATTCATATTCATCTCCCCAGTGCCCAGAACAGGGACTGGCCCTCAGAAGGTTATCTGAAAACAGAGAATGAATGAATGAATGAATGAATGGTGGGGGAAGGGTGTTGGGTGAAGATCAACGTGGTCATCTGCGCACCAGACAGGAAGGTGAGGGTCAGGGCACGTGGGGGAAGGTCTTTGGGAATCACGCACCCACAGCCCCTCACACCCTGGCTAGGAATCTGGGCGGGGGCCTGCAAAGCCGACCCCATGAGGCCTCAGGCTTTCTGCCCACACACTAGAAGCTGACTGAGCAGGCCCCTAAGACTCAGGTTAACAAAAGGAGAAACACTGTTCCATGCTTCCCTGTTCTGGGTATATGTTGGGGGCTGTGAGGGGCCAAGAACAGGCCCGGGCAACTGCTCCCACCTTCCCAGCTAAGACTCGAGCTCCTGTCCCCCAGGCTCCACCCTGAGGTCCCAGAGCAGGTGCTTCGTGGCTACTGTCGGGGCTAAGGAGTTAGTAAGTGTGAGGCGCTTTGCACAATACAAGTGAGACGTTCCCCCAGCTCTCACATTCCCTAATGCTTGAGTGTGACATTATAGCACCTGAAGACTGAAAGACTCTATACTCTCCACGAGGACATTCTACTCCTATAGCGTTCTGGAATTCCCAAAACTACAAGTGAACGTTCTGTGCGTATGAGCGTGTTTACTGTAACAGGCCACAGTTCCATGACTGTAACATTTTAAAATTCCTGCTTGTAAAGCTAAATTTTTAATATTCTACAGTTGTAAAATTCTATAATTCTATGATTATGACCTTTTGATGCCTGCAACGTTCTGAAACTCTTGCTTCTTAGGCTTTTATGTGCTTAATTAGTCTTCTTAGAGCTTCTATGATTATATGATTGTAACATTCTATAATGCCATGATTATAACCTTTCCAGGCCTGTAACATTCTAAAATTCTTGCTTGCCTGTGATTTTAACGCCGCACAATTCTACGGCCATAACGGGCAGTGACTGGAACGTCCCGGGAGCTGGCAATTCCGGGACATTACCCGACCTCCAGCCCCTGGCTGTTTGCACTTCCAGCAGGACTCACGGTCCCTCTGAAAGGTCTCGGGCTTTCTTCCAGAGTCTGGGCCCTTGGGCCTCTTCCTGCCAGAACGAGGATCAGGCGAACTCCATGTTCATCAGCACAGATGTGAAAGAGGCCTCAGGGGCTCCTGGACTGGGGTGGGTAGGACTCGGGGGCTTCTGGAGAAGGCCTGGATGCCTTGGCTGGTTTCCTGCCTTGATTGCTGGGAGGGTCTTGGAGCAGCCCAGACCCTGCTGATACATCCCACCAGCATCCACGAACACACGTGTGTACCCCCCAGAAGCCCCAAGTCAGAAGAAGCCAAACTACCATGAAGTCCCCCCAGAGCCTGTAGAGCCAAGACCCTGTTGGCATTTCTGTTCCAGGTGCCAACATGAGACGGAAACAGCCCCGACCCCTCGGGGCTGACTCAGCCTAGATAGAACCGAGCAGCTGTGGCCGACCCCCACCCAGGGAGCCAGGGGACAGTGGGGTTCTCAGCCCTGCAGCTCCTGCTTTGAAATGTTTGCCTTTGCATGGCAGCCATCAACCCGTCTCCTTCTTCTAAGTGTGTGCGCGTGTGTGTGGGTGCGCGCGCGCGTGTGTGTGCACGCGCACGCATACACACACGATGGTGGGTGCCATGTCTGTAGCTCTGGTCCGTCTCTAGGGGTGTCTCTGTGCATGTCCCTGGTATGTGGGTCTCTGCTAAAGCCCCATGGGACATGGCCAAAGCCAAGGGTCTGGTAATCCCTCCAGCAGTCGCACGAACCCTAGCCCAGCTGTCTCCCGGTGAGAGAGAGAGGGCAGCACGGGTCTCACGCAGGACCAGCCCCTACACTGAGAACTAGGCTTTGAACTCCACGCTGGGTCTGTGTGAAGCACTCTGCCCCCAGATGTGGGGATCCCGGGGCGCTGGCTTGGGGCTCTCGTGCTTCCTCCCTGACGTCACTGGCTGGTTTCCTGGAGGAATTACTACATGCCAGGTTCTATTCTTGGATTCCCTCAGCTAAGTCCTCGCAGAGACCCCGGGAGGTAAGTGCTCTCATTACCCATTTTCCAGATGAGAAAACAGAGACTTCAAGAGATGCGGCCCAAGGTTGCCAGTGAGCTGGGGGAAGAAGTGCTGGAGAAGCCCAGGCCTGAAGCCATCCTTGACCGTCATGCTGTCAGCCAGGCTGACCAGGCCACCGGCCCCTCTCCTAAGAATCCGGCTCCCAGAGCATGTCTGTTCCCCCTAGCTCAGGGTAAGGGACACTCTTCCCCCTGCTCTATAGTCTCCCTGCTGGGAGCCAGGCATGTGGTGCAGGGGCGGGGGTGGGGGGGGTCAGGAGGGAGGAGGGGACACAGACGTGGAAGCAATTCAGTTCCTGAAACTGAAGACGGAAGACACGAGGCAAGATGGGGGTCCGGGGAGCAGCCCATGTTCCTGGGGCTCCAAGATCTGACTGCCGCATTTGTTTGGGGAAAGCAGGGAGGGGGGGTTCTCTGGAAGTGCACCAGGAGTGGTGTGAACTAGACCTGGGGAAACGCGCAGGGTTGCCACGGGGCAGGGCCCAGGAGGAGAGAAGGGCAAGTTTTCTTCTCTGTAGGAGTCTTGTGCACCGGTATGTCTGTGGGGGGTGGTGTGGGAGCTCTGAATTCCACACTAATTTACTGAGCATTTCAGGAAAAACTGGTTTGGCTCCACTGGACTGAAAACAAAGATCAGCTGGAGGTCAAAGGCAGTGGGGAGGGGGCCTGTGGGGCATCCAGAGAGAGAATTCACCTCAATTCACAAACCTTCCCTGGGCTCAGGCCGGTGTCGGGCCGTGGGGACGCCAAGACAGGCCAGAAATAGATTCGGTGTTGGAGGAGCTCGCTGTCCTGAGGGAAGGCGGGTCTGACAGCATTTCTCAGAGCTGGGCAAGGCTCGGGCCCTTTGGAAAGGGAACTGTTCCTCCGCGGACCCTGGAGGCTATCTCTCCAGACCTCAGATGCCTGGCTGGGAAACAGGGATGTGTGAGGCCATCCCATGCTGCTTTACACGCAGTCGGAACAAAACAAACAATTGGGGATCAGCATGAAAATCTAAATGCAAATGCTAAATTCTCTTACAGTTCCTAGACCCCTGAGAATTCATCTCCCTCCCTCTGCTCTGCAGCCCCCCCCCCCCCCCCCCCCCCGTCCTGGACTTTGCAGACGCAGTCTGAGAAAGCGTGAGCTACAACCTCGGAACCGGTGCCACGTGGAAACTACTCACAGAGAACATATTCGTCAAGCCCAAGGCCATGGGGCGAGGGAGGTGCACCCTGCCTTTTCTAAAGAGCATGCACTTTACGTCTATTAGCTTGCTGCTTCTGGAAGTCTGGCTGAGCCGGCTCGGCCTCTGTGAGGCTTCACTGCCTTCAGTAAGACGGCAGCCCCTTTGCGGCCTCCTCTGTCCTCATTCCTCCTCTCCTCGCTCCTCATTTCACTTCACTCCCCCCCACCCCCCCACCCCCGGCGGCCAATCTCCTGATCCTGCCACACTCTTGCTCAAAACCCTGCCATGGCTCCCCAGTACCCTCCACATTACAGCTAAACTCCTTAGCTGGCATACCTGCTTCAGAGAGGGCCTCCTCACTCCTCAAGCCTGGGACCCCACTCCCTGCCCTGCACTCACAGCTCCCAGCTAAGAAAAGGCGGACGAGGGGTCCTGATTCAGCTTCTTACTCCTCCCCATATCTGCCACCTGCCAGGCTTCCCGGAGATGTTCCTCATTTGTCTACCTTGGCAGAAGCTTCTCTGGCTCCCATCATGGGGCAGGCATGTTTGTTTCCCACCTGCAGCAGGACCTTGTAACCAAGGCAGCCATCTCCTCCCTGTAGCGCCTACTTTGCAAGGCAAAGTTCACAGACCTCACCTGACCCCTAGTTCCCAATTCCCACCTAGACCTCCTGCTGCACAGGAATTCTCCAACCCTGGTCAGAGCACGATAGGGCTCAGCGCATCTTATTTTTCCCTCCCCTGCCTCTTTCAACTTACGGATGGGAGTGGGGCAGAAGCCCAGAGAGGCTGTGAGATCTAGAGTTGTAGCAGAGCTGGGATTGGGACCGGGGCATTCCAGACTCCTACTCCAGTGCTCCCCTCACTTGATGTGAGTTCACTCTAAGCCCTTTCCATTCCTGTGGAAGGGTGGCTCTGCCTGGACAGTGAGGGAGTTGGGCGTGCAGATCACCCCTGATGAATGCATCCTTGTTAGGAACGGAGTGCAATGCCTAGATCATCAGCTCAATTTCACAAAGGCTCAGAGAGGTCAGGCACTTTTCTTAAGGCCACACAGCTCAAAAGGACCAGAACTAAGATATGAATCTCGGTCTTTCGGAACACAGAGCCCATGTCCAGAAAGTGTGGTTGGTTTATGGAGCCTGCCTGAGACCGAGGCAAGGTCACAGTCTGTGCTCCTGCTTGACGAATGTTCTGGGAGCCACTGGTGACACAAGAACACTCCCTTGAGATGGGGAGGAAAGTGTCCAGTCCCCAAGTTCTCTGCCCTCCGGGCCAAGGAGGAGCCATGCTCTGTGGCCAGCTCAGCCCAACCCTGGGCTGCTGGGCAATGCCACCCCAGGAACCTGGCTTTGGCCAGCCCACCCTGCCCTGGCCAGGGGAGCCCTGGGACAGAATGCTCACCGGGCTGCCATCCTGGGCAGGAGCTGAAAATTAAATTAAAGCCACGACAGGGACAGTTAATTAAAGCAGATTAGCGCGAGACTAATTAGGGACACTGACACTGGAACTATCGCACTCCAAGATGTTAATTAGCTGTTCGTTAATGTCAGCTCCCCGTTCAAGAGAGAAGGATGAACAGCCCTTCTCCGGGGCTTCATTCTGGAGCTGAGTAAACGGGCGGCTGCCCATTGGCAGCCTGAGCCCCAACCCAGGCTCCCTCCCTCCCTCTGGCCCTTGCGTCTGCTCACTCCCTTTGTCCCCTCCTACACCAGCTTCAGTGTGGATGCTGCCAGAACCCTGGACTCATGAGAAGGAAGAGCTCAGCCAGGGCCCAACGCATGGAGGCTTCAGAAGCAACGTGGCTTATCTGTTTTGCAAACCAGGCTTGAGCACTGGGAACCCCCATCCCTCCCTTACCACTCTCGGGTCTGGGGTAGGAGGAGGCCATTCTTCCTCCCTCCCATCTTCCCTTTCTTCCTTCCTTCTATACATCCATCCACCCTTTAGTCCTTCCACCCAAACGTTCTTTACCTCCTATACACACAAATGCTCACACACGTTCTGCGTACAATTTCCATTCCCCTGTTCATTTTGTCCAGTCTTTGGTCTGTCCATCCAACTACCCATCAGTTCATCTAGTCAAACATCCCCTAATCCCCTATAGGCACACATCCAAATTTGGTTACAATTTCCATCCATCCCTCTGTCCATCTGTCTACCATCCATCCGCCCTTCCTTCCATCCAACCAGCTATCAGTTCTACCCATCCACAATGCATACCCATCTATAAGTCTTGCATTCATTCATTTCATTGATTCACGGAGCCTTTCTTCAAAAACCCACCTACTTACGAATGCACCCCCAAATATCTATCCTCCTTTCTGCTAATCCACTCACCTAGACATTCACCCGTGCACTCCTCTGTGAACCCATCCACCAGCCAACCTCCCATCCATGAACTCCCTGGTCCACCTGCTGAATGTTCGTTCACATACCAGGTGGACCCCCTGCCCCCTCTAAACACGGACACCTCTGTCTGCCTATCATCCACCCATCCACTCCTCTCATACACGTCCACTGAACACTAACTGTGTGCCAGGCCCTATGTACGCAGGAGAGCAAGAGAAGGAATACAGAAATGAGGAAGAGCTGAGACACTGGGATCCCTATTCTCATCTCCACTTTACAGACGAGGAAACCAAGAAAGAGGCCACCCATCAAATTATTCATGCAACTAGGAATAACTGCCCATTACACACCACTCGAGGGTACAGTGACAGACGTGGTTCCTAACGTCAAGAGCACACAGCCTAGAGCAGTGATTCTCCAGAAAACCGGTGAAAGCTGCCCCCTGCCAAGTGCCCATAAGCACACCTAGAAAACATTCTGCGGACAAGTCTAGCGAGTCCCCGGACCTCCTGAAAGCTCCCCTACGCAGCTCAGATCAAGACCCACGGTGCTGGTTGGGGAGACACACAAGGAAATACGGCGTCCAGCTTCGAGTTGTGCACATGATGTTGCTCACCCCTGAATATGGGGAGTACAGCCTGTGACCCCTGCACAGTTGAAAATCTGTGTATAACTTTTGACGCCCCCAAAAGTACTAACACCCTACTGTTGATCAGAAGCCTTACTAATAATAGTTGATAACACACATCTTCTTTGTTCTCTGGATCAAGAGGGTATTCTTACTATGAAGTATGCAAGATAAAAGAAAAAAAAATTTTTTTTAAAGATTTATTTATCTACTTGACAGACAGAGATCACAAGTAGGCAGAGAGGCAGGCAGAGGGAGAGGAAAGGAAGTAGGCCTCTGGCTGAGCAGAGAGCCTGATGTGGGGCTCGATCCCAGGATCCTGGGATCATGACCAGAGCTGAAGGCAGAGGCTTTAACCCACTGAGCCACCCAGGTGCCCCAAAAGAAAATGTTTTTAAGAAAATCATAAGGAAGGGGGAGCCTGGAGTGGTTCAGTTGGTTAAGCATCCAACTCCTGATTTCAGCTCAGGTTATGAACTTGGGGGGTGAGATGGAGCCCCCCGCTGGGCTCTGTGCTCTGTGCTCTGTGTGGAGTCTAGTAGAGATCTCTGTTTCCCTCTGTCCACCCACCTCCTATCCTGATCGTGTACGCTCTCTCTCTCAATAAATAAATAAAATCTTTAAAAAAGAGAAAATCCAAAGGAAGAGAGAGTACATGTACAGTATTGTACTGTATTCATCAAAAACAGTCTGCATATATGTGGACCTGTGTATTCAAACCCATGTTGTTCAAGGGTCAACTGTAATACAGAGTGAGGAGGGGTCACTGAAGGCTTCCTGGAGGAGGTGATAACCACATTAAGTTGGAAAAGATGGGCAGGGTTAGCTGAGTGGAGGCCAGCCCAACTCTGTTCGCATGCATTATGCGCATGCCAGTCAAGTAGGAGTGAGGCTGTGGAGGGTGCTGCCTGGGACCTGTGGGGGTGCGGGCTGGGGTGCAACCGGCCCTGCCGTGTGCAGGGATATGGCAGAGTTAAGACTTGAACCCAGGTTCCCTGTCCAGTTCCTCTCAGGAAACAATGAGGACCTGTCTCTGGTCCCTATGGGACTCAGAGGCTTCCAGCTTGGGGATGGGCCCTGACTGCTGCCAGACTGCCTCTCAGAGACCCCTGGGACCTGTTGTCCTTGGCCAGGCAGAGGGAGCTCTGTTCCAGGCAAGAACCTCAGCCGTGAGGCTCTGGGGCCACAGCCGCCCCATCCCAGCCTCTGTCTGAGGGTAGGGACTGGGAAGCAGGGGTGGGAGTCTCCGTGGGCACCGGGCCTGGAATAGTGCAGGAACCAGCTGAGAGCGGGCCAGAGCAGGCATTCTGGGGGTGAGTCCCAGCTCTGGCCCAGAGGCCAGGGTGTGTCTTACCCAGGGCTGGTCATTCATCTTTCCCTTCACTCTTGCCTGCTTCAGTCTCGCTCTGTGATGGCAGGCACCTGGCTCCATCATCAGCTCAAGGTCACGTCTTTACTGGAGGCAACTAGCTCTTCCCAAAGAAGCAAGAATTTAGGAGACAGAAAGACCCAGTTTCAAATCATACCTCTGCCATTTAGGGCAGACATGACTTCAGGGGCGTCCCCTTACTGTTCTGAGCCTCAGCCGAGGGACAAGCAGGATATTGCCACTCTAGCATTTTTTTCCCATCTGGATTTTTAATTTGTTTTTGTCTCTTTTCATCCCTTTACTTTTGATCTTCCACCATTTTGCTTTAGATGTCTTTCAAAAAAAACATGGAGCTGAACTTATTCTATTTTTAGGTCTATATGAGAGTCCTTGTCCATTATTGGGAGATATAACCTATTCACGTTTATTGTAGCACTGTATTGGTGCCTAGGAAATGGGTGACAAAGACTATTCTTTCCTCCCAGCATCACCCAAGGACCTGATCCATTACTGCTCGGTACCCACTGACCCTCCCCCAAGTTCTGCCTCTGGAGCCTCATTTGCTAGCACTAGGGTTATATCCACTAAGCAAGAACTACTACTAGCTTCTGAGTATTGCATAAGCTATCAGAGCAGGAAAGGTCTTCAAGATCCTCAGACCAGAATACCAAGGGCCAAGGTCAGCCATATTTATTTAGTAGAGATGTTGGGAACAGAATAAAGTTCTCTGTTACAGGGGGTTAAAAGAAGCCCCAAAGTGCCACTGACCAAAGGCCCTGGAGGGGGAGAGGGGGGAAGGGGGGAAATGAGAGAAATAATCCAAGCACCAGAAGAAAGGCACCAGAATGTTGGAGAGATGAAGGGTGTTGTGCCAAGAGCTTGGGTTTTACTACTGAGATACCTTTCTGAATTTGGCTCTGCACCAATTTTTTGCTTCATCCTGGGCAAGTCATAGCCCCTCTTTGGGTTTAGATGCCTCCTCTGGGCTATCAGGAAGTTGAGTTTAGTGACTCTCCAGACTGTACTTAAAATTCTGTTTATACATCTAGAGGGGCAGTTAGAGTGATGCTAATGGATGTCACTTATAACTGTCCCATATCTGGTCTCTCCTCCTTCCTCAGTAAAAGCCCCTGATTTTTAGCTGCGTATATAGTCTCCTGGAATCAAGCTTACATTTCCTACCTGTGTTGCACGTCATATGATTTAGTTCTGGCCGCTGAGATGTTACAAAACTGGTAGGTGCAATTTCTGGGAAGTGTCCCTAAAGGAAACATGCATGTCTGTCATTACCTTCTCTTCCTTCTTGCAGGATAGGATGTGGATGTGATGTCTGGAGCTCTAGCAGCCAACTCAGACCATGAAACCAAGACAGAGGGAGCATGGGATCTTCATAATGGTGGAGCTGCCATTCTAGCCTTGAACGACTTACCCAGGACTTCATTTAGTTGAGAGAGGAATAAACATCTATCTTGTTTAAGTCACTGATATTTGGTTTTCTGCATTCACAGTCCACACTGAAACAGTTGGTTAAAAGCATATGTTGTAGATTCAAAAAGACCCAGTTTGAATTCTAGTTCTAACCCCAACAACCTGAAAGGTCTGATGCAAGTCACTTAACCTCTGAGTCTCAGTTTCCCTACCTGAAATGGTTATAATGAAGCATATTTCTCAGTAGGACATGACCTACAGACGGAAAACTATTGGCATAGTCTCTGCTTCACAATTAAGGGCTCAGTAGGTCATAGCTGCTGTTGTTGTCCATATTATTCTCACCATCTCACCTCTTCCCTGGGAGCTCAGCGAAAGTTGTGACTCCAGGAAGGGCCAATGGTGGGGTCACTCTCCAGAGGAAGTGGGACCTGAGACTGCACCTTCAGGAAGTGCTGAATGAATGGGACATGGGAAGCATGGGTATGACCAGCCCTGCTCTCGGCTTTTCTGGAAAGTAAAGTCATGCTATCACTCATCTTTTGGCCTAACTAGCCCTGAGGGGGTGGTTAGGATGCCCGGAGAAAAACCAAAGCTCCATTTAAAAAAAAAAAAACCCAATCAATTTGCAGCCATCTAAATAAAAGCCATTAGATGCGGCTTCCCCACTGGAGACACCCAGGGGCCTCTTCCCCACTAGGATCCCAGGAAATTGATTGGCAATTACTGACACTAATGGGGGCCGGAGAGGCCTGGTGACTTCCCCATCGCTCTCTGGGGACAGTGATGACACGTGAAGATCTGTCAGGCTGAGTTCGTCCTGGGGCAGTCGGGACCCCAGATCTGGCCAGAGACAGGGCAGCCAGCTGGGCTTGGGCCCCCTTGGGACCCTCACCCCTTTATTTATTTATGGCTTCGTTTGACTCATAGTGAGTTAATGGCCCTACTGGGGCTGTGCAGATGGCAGGTCCCGTGATGGGAGGCTGGTAGGGGGGACTCAGAGCCTTCCACGCCTGCCCTTCGACCTGGATTTGGGGTTGCATGAAGGAGGCCTCAGTCCTCACAGGAAGTCTGGGGCAGAAAGGGACAGAAAGGGTCACCAGACAGGCTGAAAGAGAAGTTATGAGAGGCGGTGGCTGGAGAGGGAATGAAAAGGCACAGAGGGCTGCGGAGAGAGGAGCATCACAGGAAACCAACGACGTGGAACTGTGGAGCGGGCAGGGCCCTGAGCAGTCTCCTAGTTCAGCCTCGTGTTTTTATAACAGATCCTTGGCAGCGAAGGCACAGAGAGGGGAAGGCAATGGCCCCAGGTCTCACAGCACAGCCCTGGAGGAGATGGGACTAGAACCTGACTGGCTGTGCAGTGAGAAGGAAAGTGAGGTTCAAGCTGGGACAGGGCGCTAGGGCTGGAGGGGCCATCTCAGAGCCTAGGGGAGATGCGATCTCCTGTCTAGTGGGCAGGGAGACGTGTAAATAGACAATGACAATGAGGAGGGATAGCAGCCGCGACGGGGCTGTGGGAGCTCAGCATGGCCCAGCGTTGGGGAGTGGTGGCTAAGGAAGGTTCCGGAAGGAGGTGATGTCCAAACTGACACCTGAGGGATAAGAGGGTATTGGACAGGAGGGGAGGAGGGGGGAGAGGAGAGAAGGGAATTCTAGGCCAAGAGCAAAGCGGGTGTGTGCAAAGGCTCTGGGGTAGGCCCAAGCACATCCAGCTGCCCAGCCTGGTGGGAGGCAGAGGGGCGCTAAGGGAAGAGGAGGGTGAGGGGGCTGGGGCTGTCACCAGATGGTGACAGGCCTTCCCTGCAGCAGGGGAAGGAGTGTGAGCTTGCCTCTGTGTGCAGTCAGGATGCGTTAGGTAGACACGACCAGCTTTCCATTTTAGAAAGATGGTTCTGGAACTGCCAGAGGGGAGGTGGGAGGAAGCAGAAAGCAGTCTGAACGGCTGCTGCACAAATCCAGGGGAAAGACGACCGGGCCTGGACCAGAGCAGGGATGCAGAGGGACCTGATGGGAAGGCGGCCACGCCAGTATTCGGCGGCGGGGGTGGGGGGTGGGGGATAGGATTTGGCATCTGACTGGATGGCAGTCATGGAGGTGGTCACTGCTGGCATAGGACTCGGATGGGGCTGAGGGAGGAGGCAACGTGAGACTGGCCTGGGGTCCTGGGCTTGAGGGATAGAAGGGGCAGGTACAATGACTCTGAATGAGGTGGAACCACGTGGCCTGGGGAAAGGAGAAAGGGAGGTGACAGAGAGAGGTTAAGTGTCTTATCCAAGGTCACACAGCAAGGACGGGCCCAGCCGGGTTTAACCCCAAAGCCTACAACATTTCCCACCACTTAGGGAGAAGACTGAAAGGCCGGGCCCTTCCCACCCAGCAATTCCACATCTTGTGCCCTGCCCATCTATCCCTGTTTTTAGCCTAGCCCCAGGAAGCTTAGGGCCGCGGTTTCTCCTGCCTCACCTGGGAGGTATGGGGCTGGCAAAGCCTCAGGCTGGCCCATTCTTGGCTACAGGCCTGCCATCCTGTGGCAGATGGGCAGTGAGGCTGAGTTCACTGCGGGTTAAGGGTTTAGGCCCCTGAGAATTTGTGCCAGTCATGGGCTCTTCCATGTCAAGTGACCTTGGAGGCCAGGCCTACCTTTAATCCTGCCTGCTGTGGGGGCTCTGGCAGAATACGGCTGAGGATGGGCACCTGCTTCTCTCAACCTGTCCAGGAAAGCCTGGCGAAAGCACATTCCAAGTCTTGAAAATGCAGCCCCGGAGCCTAAGCCCCAGGGTCCAGAGTACGGAGAGGGCTGGAATGGGGCCCCAAGTGGGCATTTGGAGAAGGGCTCTGCCGGGTGTGTGTGGGGCCGCGGAGCTCTCTGCATGACGAAAAAGGCCAAATACCCTCCCAGCAGCATGGGCTTTGAGTCAAGCAAAGGTAGCGGGTTCTGGTCCTGCCTGGGACACTTCCTAAGCTGTGGGACCCAGGGTATGGCACTAAACCTTCCGTGTCACCTTATATATCTATGAAATCGGGTTGAGAGCAGAACCTGCCTAGGAGGGGGGTGGTGCGGATCCACTGAGTTAAAACTGCTAAAAACAAGCAAACTTAGCATGCTGGGTTGTCCAGCAATGCTGCTTGGCTCCGGTGAGGATGGCAATGGCCACAGGTGGTCACGTCAAATCCATGTCTTTCTGGTCTGACCTGGGCTGACCCTGCAGAGGGTTTTATTCTTGGTTGTGTTTATTCTTGGCCCATTGTGCCCCTTGGGGGCTGGCTGTGGCACGCAGCGAGTCTGCCCATCCTCCGCGGCATCGATCTTCTGTCTCCCAGGAAGGTGAGATGCTCTTAGTGCATCCGTCAGCGCTGGCGGCCCGTCCACCTGCACTTCCGCAAGTGGGTCAGGAAGTGGGAGGAAGTGAAACTTCGCAGAGGGGCCCCGAGGATAGTCCAGGGCTCCAGGGTGTGGAAGCCCTCTTCGAAGTCCTTATAGGAACCTTGGATTGTGGATCTGGTTTGGGGCCCAGCTCCCCAGGATGGCCTCAGCCACATCACTCAGGCACCACCCGCCTTGTCACGTCTGAGTTTATAAACCTCATTCCTATCCTTCACTCGTCTGACCCTCACAACAACCCTGGGAGGTGAACAGCACACGGCTTATCTTTATAGAGGGGGAAACTGAGTCTCAGGAGGGCTCAGCCACTAGCTTGTCCAAGGTCATGCTACAGGTAAGAGGTCTAGCCAGGCCTTGGGTCTGTCTGGCTCCACACCCAGGCCTACCCAACGTGGGTGCTGTGGGGAGTCACCGGGCAGACATCAGGGACAGGTGGGTAGGGATAGGGCTCTTGGGCCAATGAGAGCAATTGGAAGGAGGAACCCTAGGGATGGCAGTGAGGTGTGGAGAGCCCAAAAGGCAGGGATGGGGCTGTGACCAGAGAGAGCCTTCCAGGGGCACACGGGCAGGTATGAGCATTCTGGCCCACCAGGACCTTCAGCCCAGCTCACGCCTTCCCCCCCACCCCCACCATGACAGGACCCAGAAGGGCTGGGCCTCAGGGTCAGGAAGGCCTGGTTAAGGTGGGCTGGCCATCCCATGACTGCAGGTCAGGCTTCCAGCTTGGACAGGGACCGCCGAAGCCACATCAGAGGCAAGTGTTGACCAGCCCTGGAGGGGACTGTTCTCTGACTCATCCCACATATGCCAGAGAGGAGATGGGAGCGGAGAGTTGGGCTTGAGGAACAAGTGGGAGAGAGGGAGCGCCCAGAGAGGTGAAGCAATTGGCCTCAGGTCACACAGCCTGTGAGTGGCAAAGCTGGATTCTAAAGTCTGTCCCTCTGTTGCCAACACCAACGCTCCTTCTGCTCCTCAGAACAGCAGAAGCTCCAGCGGACTCAGCGGCTTCGCAGGCTGGGTCTTGGGAGAGAAAACTGGGGGCTCGGGCTGCCGGGGGCTCGGGCTGCCAGGAGCTCCGCCTCCAGGGCCACGCAGGCCTCACAGCGTGCCGCCAGCCCTGGACCCCCACCCTGCCTCGGGGACCTTCGCCCAGGACCTCAAACCACTCTGGAAACCGTGAACAACAGCCTTTGTAAACACGACAGATTCTGGAAACTTTAAATAGTTTTTGGAGACTCCAAACAGCTTCCAGGACTGACAAATTGCTTCCAATATGTTCAAATGCCTTTGGAATCTTTGAACAGCCCCTGAGACTTGGACCCAAATTGAGAGCCAAGAAGGGCCTGGGGCCAAGGCAGGACTCAGGCCGTCTTCCCAGCCCGCAAGCCCTCCTCCAAACGTGGGCTGGCTGCACTCTGGCCGTGGCCTCTGCCGCCGGGCCTAGCCACACCTCAGGTCTGACCGAGCAGCCGCACGGTGGCCCAGAATGAGCACTGGGCTCGGAGGAGAGGGCCACCAGGCTTCCTCCGGCCTCTACCTTGCTGAGTGACCTCGATCACATCACTTCTGTCCGGGCCTTGGTTTCCCCCACTTACAGAATGGGGTAGCCGTGTGAGAGTTTTAGGGTGTAGGGATGTGCAGCCCATCTTTGGGATTCAAACCCGGTCCCCACCCGCCCACCACCAGTCCCCGCCTGGCTTCAGCCTGTCCAGAGGCCAAGGGCAGTGGGCTGGGGAAAAAGCACCGCCTCACTGGGTAGAGCAGGCAGGGGGGTGCCTGAGAGAGGCGCCCCCAGCCCACAGAGCTCTAAGGTCGATGGTGTAGGCTCGACCTTTTCGCTTTCCGTGGGAGCCGGATTCAAACCCCCACCCCTGGGCCTCAACGAGTGTGTCTCAGGAAAGGCCTCTGTGGGTGCCCCACCCAGCGTGGCGCCGACCCCAGCACCTGGCAGCCTTTCCGCGTGGCCACAGAGGGCGGCCGATTTCAGCCACCCAGAGCCGTCTCCATGGTGACGGGCATGGAGCCGAGCTGGGCTTTTGAAGAACACTCATAAAGACGCAAACTTACCCCAGATGAGCCCGTCATGCATTTGTGAAGCAAAACATCTCGAGCCAGCCCTGTACCTTGCAAACCACGGCTGGCCGGTGGCCTCGGCTGGCCTGGCAAAGACATAGCTTCTGACCCGCCGGGCCTGGAGCTCCTGCTTCCTCCCAGTACCTTTGGGCCCCAACTCAGGCCCACCCCACCCCCACCCTGGCAACTTGGGAGGTGGTTGCAACTCAACTCGGGTCAGCTTCTTGGCTGTGTGACTCTGAGCGAGGGCATTCACCTCTCTGAGCCTCAGCGTCCTTATCTGGAAAATGGGCAAGAAGCTGTAATGACGCCTTGTGAGAAGGCAAGAACTGGCAGGGCGTGGTGCAGAGCAGGCGCCAGCTTGCCTCCACGTCTCCCTTTATTTCAGGGTCACCCCTGCATCGCCACAAGGAGGGCCACCTCCTCGTGGCAGTGTCAGAGGCCCCTGCCCCCTGCTGCGGCAGCACCCCATGTGTCTCTCTGCATCGGACCCCTAAGCATCCTGAACTGTCCTCATCTGTTTACTCATCTCCCAGCCAAGCCCGACTCACTGGCACGGGGGCCCTACTGTTTTCACCGAGTGTGGCTTGAGGGTGGCCCTCGACAGATCTTCAGTAAATGTGTAAGAACAAACATGGTGACTACTGTTTCTGATGCTCAGATCGAGGGGTGTGGTCTGGCGATCACCGGGGGTGAGGGGCATATTTCAGAGTGGGGGGCGGAGGGGTTGGCAGCTGGAATGGGATACAGGTAACTCACGGGGATACAGCTCCGGGGCCCTGAGTGCTTCTGGGCGACGGGCTGGCCCCCAGCCTCAGCCTCTGACCTGTGATAGCCAACCTCATCCCCCTTTTCCTTTACCCCACCCCCAGCGGCTCCCTTTCCCTCCTTTACTCCTTTATGGCAGGCTCCAAACTGCCTGGAATGTCCCACCCAGAAGGAATCCACTCTAGCTGACAGTGCCCCATGAACGCAAAAGACCCAGACTCTGAATTCTGACCCTGCTGCTTAAGAGCTGTGTGATCTTTGACAAGTTGCTGAACCTCTCTGAGCCTGGATTTCTCTCCTAGAAAACAGGAGGAGAAGAGGACCTGCCTGACGGGTTGTTGTGAGGGTAAGGCAAATTGATTAGTGTGGATGTGTTTTATAAACAGAAAAGTACTAGGGAGGCAGTGGGCTTTAGAGATCTGCAATGGATTATGATACTAAAATGAAAACACAAATATATAATACGCCTCATTCTAATTAATTACAATCACTTAAAAGGGTCATGGTGTCAGCAGCTGGCTAGGAGGTTGAGGGGAAAAGAAGAGAAGCGTACAATGCATATTTAAGCTCCTGGGCCCAGTAAGTATGGTCAACAGTCATTCATCCATCTCTCTGTCTGTCAGTCTGTCCATCCACCAGTCCACCACGCATCAATCTGGCCACTCTGCCCACACTCATCAAAGCTCTGCTGGGTGCAGGGTGCCTGCACCTGCTCTGCTCAGATGGGGTTAGCAGCAGTGCCCCTCCCCCGAACAATGAAGGCCAATACCAGCTACTGATCATGGAGCCCCAGTGACACCAGACTTGTTTCCAGTCCTCCTTTAATCCTCACGCCCATTTTACAGATGAGGACACTGAGGCTCAGAGAGGCTGAGGCCAGGATCCAGTGATGGGGAAAGCCCTCTTCACCTCTGTGCCACATCCCTCTTCCTCATTGGCCAGCCCTGCTGTCTTCGTTGGCAATGTCATTTCACTGTGACTTCCGAGCACCTCACTCTCCACAGCACCCACTCCTAACTTCCCTCATTCTGAAAGACCCCCCCCTACACCGCCTCCACTGCCATCAGTGTAGGTGGGTGGGTTTGGCACCCCTTCCCCCCGGGTTCCAAGGGCTCACAGTTTCCACTTCCTTCCGTCCCTTATTAATTTTCCTTCAATATGCATTCCATGATTTCACTGACATCACTGCTGGCTGCTCTGAGTGGGAGACTTGGAGAAAGTTCCCAAGGAGGCCCTGGAGCCCCCCGCTTCCCTGCTCTTCCAGTGACACCTCCCTCAGCAGGGCTGCCCCTTCCCTGCTTCCTGTGAGGCTGTCTGCTATCTTCGGCTGGACAGGGCGTCTGGGGCAAGACGGCCTCAGCTGGTGGGGCCTAACTTTGCAGTTAGTTCTTGTTCTTCCCAATATCCAGAGGGGTAGGTGCCTGCATTTTACATCAAATGCCCAGGGGTGTGGAGATGAGAGCTGACGGGCCGGGGCCACACAGCTAAGCAGGGCTGGGGCAGAGGCTAAGCCCGGGCCGGGTCTGCAGACTCATCCCCTTGGCCTAGCGTAAGTGGTTTTTGCCCTCTACTCCCCGTGCCCATGGGGGTTATTTTTAGTTCCTTATCTTGGCCAGGCCACTCAGGAGCACAGACTGGCTCAGGGACCAGCCACATTGAGAGGGGAAAGTGAGGGAAAAGGTGACATTCTGGTCAGGACATCCTGAGGGTGGTGGGGCCATCGGTGACCTGCTCTGTGGTCCTGGTCGTCCTGGTGTGAGCGGTCAAAGCTGGGTTAAATGCAGAAGCAGAGTTTCCCGGAGCAGGACTTGGCCCTCAGGGATGCCCTAGGGCGGCAGTGCTTGAAGCACAGGATGGCCGGGCCCCTCCTCAGACCAAGAGAATCAGAGATAGGCGTGGGGCCTGGGACATTCTCATTCACCTAGCCGAACACGTATCATTGTACAGATGAGAAAATGGAGGCTCAGAGAGGACAAGGAGCCCACTCAGGGTCACAGAGCAAGTGGGCTATCAAGCTGAGACCAGACCCTGTTTCTTCTGACTCCCCAGTGTAGACCCTTATCATTTCACCCTGAACACAGGGTATAGGGCATTTTTAAATAAGAGGTCCCTCAGGGGCTGCCTGTGGGCTGGGTGGGGCGGGGACAAGGACTTGAGGCCACCAGGCTCCTGCCCAAATATATACCCTCTTTGGTGTGTCAGGATATCTGAAAGCCCCTCATTTGAGCTTCTCCAGCCTTCGGGTGGGATGACAGGGCTAAGTGACACCTCAGGGGAGATTAGGGGACAAGGAATAAGATGGGGCCCAGATGGGGTGGGTCAGGGAGACAGAGAGGTTAGAGGACAATCTTCCTGCCTTGTCAGATCTGCCGGGGGCAGTTGTCACAGGAAGTCCTTAAACTCCCCACCCCGTCCCCACTACTGAGGAACTCCCCAAAGGCCCAGCTTTGCATTTACTTTCTCACAGAACTCTGGGATGCAGGGGCATATGGCCCTTCGGAGACCTCTGGTTTACTTCCTTCTTTGACTTCTGGGGAGACTATGAGCCAGAGAAGTGACTTGTCCCAGGTCACAGAGTTAGTTAGTGATGGCCTGATTTGGGGAGTGAGGGAGGACAGATGGATCTGTAGCTCCTGGAGGACAGCAAGGAGGAGGTGTCTCAATGGCCAAGCAACCAGCTTGTTCCTCCCCCGGCCACCAGGGAAACAGAAGAAAGGCCGGTGGCCTGGGGATCCAGCTGTGTGGTCCTGTGCCGGGAGGTGGGCCCTTCCTGCTATAGGGTGTGTCAGCAGTTACTGGGACCAGCTCCGTGTCCCTTCTCTAGTGCCCAGTCCAACCTGCTTAGCCTTCAAGACCCTTAACCATTGCCCCACTGTCCTCTTTGTTCTCTCTCATCCTTCCGCACCCCAGTGATCTCACCAGACACCAGACTGAACTGGGGGCCATTTCCCCAGCACACGGAGCCCTGAAGGGTTCATGCTGAGCTCTACACCTGGGATGTCCTTTGGCCCATCTTCACCTGGCAGGCTCCTCTTCAGCCTTCACAGTCAAAAACAAGGTTTATTTCCTCAGTGAGATCCTGCCCACCTTTAGATCTATTCGAACTGACCATACCTTCCTGGCTCATGTAGTGGACAACGTATCCCTCCAACATGGCCCCTCCCAGGGCAGGGAAGGGAACTTGTATTCTTCTCTGTGCCTGGTGCAGAGGAGGTGTGCAGCACCCACTGGGTCTTTTCTTGCTGGGGAACCATCCTAGGGGCCTAACACAGTGCTGCACATACCCAGGGACTGGGAAGGAGACCCACTATGGTAAGAAGGAGAGCCTTGGAGTCAGATGGACCTGGGGCCAGATTCCAGCTCCTCCGTGTGACCTGGAAGAGGTCTCCTAACCTTGCTGGGCCTCAGTTTTCTTATCTGGAAAATGGGAATAACTGTGTCTGCCTTGCAGAAAGGAAAGGATTCAACAAAGGAACCTAGGTAAGGAGCCCAGCACATAGAAAATGCTCAGTGAATGAATGTATGTGTGTATCCACACACACACACACACACACACACACACACGATATACACACACATATAAGATATATGTTATATGTATTAATATATCATATACTTGTAAGAATGAATAAAGACCCCGGTTCCCTGGAAACTTGTTCTCAGGCACTGATCCCTTGGAAAAACATCTTAGAAGGGTTTCCATCTGATCCGTAGACATCTCTGCACCCCAGCCTAAGCTCCACTTAATTGTCTTGCTCTGAGGGTGCCGAGTAAATACTCCAGGCCAGCTGGTGCCTGGAAACCGCCAATTGCCGGGGAGCAGCTCGTTAATTTTCCCGTCTCTGCATACAGACCCCGCAGCTTCTGCAACTCATCTTGGGAAATTGAGTGAAGCGGGTCAGGCCGGGGCCAGGGGTCGCAGGAAGTGGGGCTGGGGGTGCCAGGGGACTTGAAAGGGCCTGCAGAGGCACCATTGGGAAGCGATCCAGGCTGGAGGAAGTGGGCCCGGAGCTGCCGAAAGGCAGATGGATCCCAGGCCCAGCCTGGCCCTGCCGGCTCTGACTCAGCTTTCGGGTCTCCACTCAGAGGGGAGGAAGCGGGGGGCTCACGGCAAGGCAGGACACACACCCGCTCTCGGGATGGCAGCTTCGGGGGCCCAGAGGTCCCATGCCGAGAGAGGAGAGGCCGGGTGGTGTAGGGGTCGAGAACCCAACTCCCTGGGTTTGAATCCCAGCCCTGCCCTTCGGTCAGTTATTCAACCCCTTTATGTCTCAGCTTCCCCCTCTGTAAAATGAGGAGGACGAGGGGGAAGACGACTCAGGACACAGGGTGTTGTGGGACTCAAACACACATGAAGAGCTTAGAACCATGCCGCGCATGTGGAAATCACTCCGTAAATGTGAACCTATTCGTACTATGATTACCATCCCTTCTTCCCCACTCGGAAGCGGCCTCCTTGGACATTCTCCCCTACAGACTGTGAACCTGGACTTGACTCTGCAGTCCCACACTCGTCGCCCCTCGAGCCAGCTCCACGGCGCCTGCCTGCAGCCCTTCTGGACGGGGCAGAGGGGTACAGCGATGGACTTGGAATGTCTGGCCTGGGCCTGGAATGGAGCGTGGGAGCCCAGGGACCTATCACACACCTTCCCTGGGATGTTTCCTTCCTCAGCAGGTCTTGACTGAGCTCCCATCCGGTGCTAGCCCTGGGCTAGGCCCCGAGATACATGGTGAGCAAAACGGATGTGGTTTCCCAATGGCATCAAAAGTCCAGTGGGAGGGGCGCCTGGGTGGCTCAGTGGATTAAAGCCTCTGCCTTCAGCTCAGGTCATGATCCCAGGGTCCTGGGATCAAGCCCCGCATCGGGCTCTCCGCTCAGCAGGGAGCCTGCTTCCTCCCCTCTCTCTGCCTACCTCTCTGCCTACTTGTGATCTCTGTCTGTCAAATAAATAAATTAAAAAATCATTTTTTTAAATATTTTATTTATTTGACAGAGAGAAACTAGGCAGAGAGGCAGGTAGAGAAAGAGGAGGAAGCAGGCTCCCCGCGGAGCAGAGCGCCCGATGTGGGGCTGGATCCCAGGACCCTGGGATCATGACCCGAGCCGAAGGCAGAGGCTTTAACCCACTAAGCCACCCAGGTGCCCCTAAAAAAAAAATCTTAAAAAAAAAAAAAAAAGTCCGGTGTGGGGGGTCTCTTATTAGCTGGTCTCAAAAGTCCTTGCAATTCAGAACAATGGAAAGTGGCAAGAAGGGGAAGGGGTTGCAGTAATGCCTGGCAGCAGGGCACAGGCCCCCCTTCCAGCGCTACTGTTCTATGTGACTTTAGACCAGTCACTCAGCCAGCCTGGGCCTCTGTCCCCTCATCCACAATGGGCACAGTGACACTTGTCCTGCCTGGATGGCTCACCTTGCTTAAAATTTGCTTTCCTTTTTTATTTCCCTGCCCTTTGCCTTGAATGCTTTTGCCTACTGTCCTCTTTTTTCGAGAATAACTATTCATCCCTGAGCATTAGCTCGAATATTCCCACCTTTCCCTGCAAACAGTCACTCCCCGCTCTGTGGTGCCAGAGAATTCCACAGAGCTCTCTGCTACCTCAGGGCCTTGCCACGTACATGGGTCTGTCTGGGGCATCTTCCTTTCAATGGCAGCTCCTGGAGGGTACGGCTATGTCTGTACCCGCTTCCACAGCCAGAACAACCAGAATGCCTGGCACAAGGCACAGACTCAGTCTTTGGGGGCTGAGGCAGGTGGGGAGCAGGACTAGACGACCCTTTGACCCCCCAGGAGGTTGGGCCTCTAGTATGCTTAGATCCAGCTAGTACACTCTGGTCAGAAACCCCTCGCCTTGCAGGCTGGTTCTGCTCCTTCCTTTGCCGCGCTTGGCTAAGTTACTGAGCCATTCTGAGCCTCAGCATCTCCGCCTATAAAATGGGACTACCTCAGAATTATGCTCTGCAAACTCAAAAGAGTCCTGGCATACAGCACATGCTCAACAGAAGCCATCTTTCCCTTTTCCATCCTTCTTAAGGGGACACAGGGGCCAGCATCGGTGCCCTGCCGTGCCCAGATCAGACACAGGTTCTGGAAGAAAACACAGGGGTAGCTGGTATTCTTAAAAGGAGGGCCCAGAAGACTAAGGAGATGGAGGAGGAGAAAGGAACGTGGCAGGTTCCTTGAAGGTACCCAGCTGGAGTGGTACCCACAGGTTGTTCCTCAAAGAGGAGGACCCATGGCCCACGTGGGATGGGCCGCCCTGGGGGTCCTCAGCCATTCCCACTGCCCAGCCTCTCCAGAAAGTGCTCCCATCCTTCCCTTGCGTGAGGCGCCCGCCTCTTGGTGCAGGAGCCTCCATGCTGATAATAAAGGCACCTCTGTGTGTCTCTGGGGAAGCGGGGCCGGGGCGGTGGTGGGGGGTGCCCACAAAGCTCCCGCAGCTGTGTGTTTGCAAACAGGGGAGCTGAGCTGTGCAGAGGGGCTGAAAGCACTGATTGTCTTTAATTAAAGGAGGTTGGAGGCAGCGCGGGCTTTGACAAAAGAGGTTTCCAGCCTGTTAGCAGCTTCAGCCTACGCGGAGGCTGGGCGGCCCAGGCGCGCCCCCGGCTTTGTCCCCATGGGGCCAGGCCCTGTGGAGGGCACAGCCAACACCTGCCTGGTGGGGGTGGGGACGGGAGCCAAGCACACGCAGTAGGGCTGGAATGAGAGAGCTGGGCTCTGGGGCCTGGGAAGATGTCGTAGTGGCCAAGCCCCCCCCCACCCCCCCATCGCTTGCTTGGTCAATCCACAAGCATGGTCACGCACTTGCCATGTGCCGGGTCACGGCTCAGACCTGGGGGTGCAGTGAGGGGATGGTCCCCACGTTTCGGGGACTCCACATTCTAAGGGGCCGCACGGTGCGGCGACTGCCAGGTACAAGCCTGGCCTTGAACCCTGGCTCTGCCGCCTGTGAGCTGTACGTTCTCGAGCAAGTCGCTGCTCTGTGCCTCAGTTTCCACATCGGTCAAAGGAGGAGGATGAACACCGCCCATGCTTCACGGGCTGTGTGAGGATTCCCGAGGTAGCCTAAAATGTTTGCCCACCAGGCCACGTGACAAACACCAATCGTCACGGGTCCTTCATTCATCCAACTCTGTCCCTGTGTGTGGGGGCACCCCGGGGGAACCCTGGTCTAGGAGACTGGCTGGGCTCTAGGCCCAGATCTGTCAGTTACTTGCCATGTGGCTTCCCAGCCTCAGTTTCTCCACCTGTACAGTTGCGGCTGAGGTATGGAAGGGAGGTATGCGGAGGCTCTGGCAGACGCAGACGTCTCCGTGATCCCTCCAGTGCCCTGGGAATCGAGACTCCTCTGAAAAGCCCGCCTCGCTGGGCTCCTGCTCCTGCTGCATACAAATGGGCTCAGCTTCCCACCCCAGCGGCTTTTCCAGCTTCCTCCATTCTTTTGTCTTCTCTCTCCCAGGCTTGCCTTCCCGGGTCCTCCGCCACATCTGCAAGCCCCCCAGCAGGAACACGTGCACTGGCGATCTCTTGCTTTCTCTCTCTCACACGCACACACACACCTGCTTGATTCTTGCCCTCAGCCCCAATCCCACCTGACAGAATCACAGTCTCTGTCCCCCTCCCCCTCTCCAAGGCTTGAGGACTTCCTGGGTCCAGGGTGGGTGGGAGCGGGCGGGAGGGGCGGGGGGGAGGCGGCCCAGCTGGCTGGACTGGGTGGTCGCAGGGAGGTGGAGGGAGGGGGCGGAGGGCGCCGGCGTCCTGGGGCCAGACTCCTCAGGCAGTGGGAGGGGAGGTCAGTTCCTGAAAGAGAGGGCCCAAGTCGGGCCACCAGGGGAGGGCAGGTCTGGAATCTGCACACAGAGGGGCACTGCTGGAGGCTGGGGGTTTACCTAACGCCCACTCTGGGCCCACAGCCCCTTGTTTAATTGACTCAAAGGCCCTGACTAGGAAACTGGGGCTCAGAGAGGCTGATGTGGCACAAACCAAACCAGGACACCGCTCTGGCCCTTCAGAGCCCATTGTCTACAGTCCCTTCAGAATGAGCAGGTCAGGCCCACTGACAGAGATGACAGGTGGATGATGTGGACTCTAGGGACAGGGTGACTCATCCCATCCCGGCAGGGGACACCAATGCAAACCTGTGGGAATCTAGCCGTGGTGGGAAGGAGAGGAGCCGATGGACAGACGGACCCTGTATGGGCCCGGCCTTAGTCGGGACCCTCCGCGATGGCTCCCACCGAGGCCCCCAACTCAGCATCACCCAGGACTGAGGCTGACCTCTTCCCTAGGACCCCTGACCCCCACGGGGTCCCTCAACCTGCTCTTCCATGTTGACCTCAGGGGCAAAGGCCTGTACCAGCTCTCTAGAGCCCGAGCGGGCGAATTCTCCCAGATATCTGCCTTCCACTGCACCCTTAGTCCCCTGAGGGCAGAGCCCAGACTTCTCTCTCATCTTCCACGGCCACCCTGGAGCCCCTACTGTGTCAGGCAGAAACAATGAGCTAGAGCCGGCTCTAGCTCACCTGAGCTTCGAGCAGCCCTTCCAGGCCAACTTTCCTGTCCCCATTTCACAGACAAGAAAACTGAGGCTCCAAGTTGGAGGCTCCTGGCTCATGACATGGAGGAAATCCAAACCAGGGCTATGTGAATCCTGTGGAGTCTGGGTTGGGTTTCTCCTAGGCCTCTCTTGGGCTGGGGTTGCTCAGTAAGTGTGTATAGCCAACAAGCTGCTGAGTAAGGAGTGTGTCCAGCCTGGCCAGATGATTCCACCAGTTGGCAGATGAAGAGACTTGAGGCCACCAGAGCCCCTCCCCCACCTGTATGGGTGCAGCATGCCCCTCCCTAAAGGGGAAGGTGGGCTGTTACTGGACCCCTAAGGGTCTGGGTAGAGAACACTCCATAGCCTGCAACTCACTAGGCATCCAGGCAGGGGCAGGTGGTCCCCTTAGGGCCTGAGGGAAGAAGTGAGGAGAGGTGAGGGGACAGGGTCAGGCAGGGAGAGGGGAGGCCAGATGGAGAGCCTGGGGACAGTCGGATGGTACAGCAGGGAGGGCAGAAGAAGGCTTAGACCAGAAGGTGGATCAAGGCAGACACCAAGAGAGGAGAGAAGAAAGCAGAACACAGAAGAGGAGGGGAAGGAGGGACGAAAGGACTGGGGAGGGAAGAAGGGGGGGGAGGGGAGGAGTCAAGTTCACAGGGAGTGGAGGAGTGGGTTTGCTGCTGCAGTGGGAAGGGCTGGCAGGCCAGGGCTGAGCCCAGAGAGGCCCACTGTCACTGGAGCTCCTGTCCTAGCCTGAGGCACCGGCTGGGGGGGAGGGCGTGAGTGGGTCTGTGTGGCCGCATGTGTGTGCTTCGGGGTGTGCGTGTGTTTCTCAGGCCCAGGCCGGTGTGGGAAGCACACTGGGGTGTCTTTTCTTGCTCTCTCGAGTCTACATGCCCTTCTCATTTTGCATTCACAAGAACTGAGCTGAAAGATTAATTCATATTTAATATAGCCGTCGCTGCGGGATGGGGGTTGGCATAGTTTATGTCTTAAAAAAAAGGCACCAGGTAAGGAAGAATCGATCAACGGATTGATAGGTTTCATCCACCCACCCACCCACTCACTGAGCACCCACCATGCGCCAGCCACCGCGGGGGGTCCGGGGGGTGAGGGAGAGCACCCAGACCACAAAGCCAGTCCACGCAGATCTGCAGCGACTGCCGCAGCCTGGAGGGGTGGGAGAGGTCCATGGGGTCCTGAGCTTAAGTGTTGGGTCCATAAACTGACATGCTCTGTGAGTCGGGGCAAGTCCCTTGGCCTCTCTGAACCCATTTTCTCACTAGTTACACCGGGTGGCGATTCCTGCCCCCTGAGGTTGGTGTGGGATGAGGAGATACTGCAGGGAAGGGGCCTGGCTAGACAAGTGTGGGTCCTCGAGCACTGTGCTCTCAGGTGCTGGGGTCTCCTCACTACCGCCACTGGCCAGGGGCCACCTGGGGACCCCTCTGGCTCTCCAGTCCCATCCTGTGGTGATTCTTACTGACGATGCTGAGCCTCCAGAAGCTGCCAAGTCTGTCAGGCTGGGGAGGCGGCCACAGCTGTGCAACCCCGCTGGGGCACTGGGGAGGGAGGTGGGTCAGCCCTGCCCAGCCCAGGCAGCTGTGGAATGAGGAGGGGGACAGGGGTGGGCAGGTGCCCCACCCTGGGAAGCCCCATGCTTGCCCTGCCTCTCAGGCCTGTAAGACCCAGGGTTTCCTCAAGCTATTTCTGCATGTCCTCCAGGTCTTTGCTCAGGTGTCCCCTCCTTCAGGAAGACCTCTGGGACTGAGGCTGAGTGCGGTCTCCTCGCTACCCTCCAAGCCCCACTGTGGGTTCTCATAGTCCTCAGCTCCCCCCTTCACACCCTCCATCCTCTGGACTTCAGGGTCTCATCTCTCTTGGTCTCTCTCCTGGAAGCAGAGACCATGTCAGAGCCCCTCCTGTGTTCAGGCCCAGCATGAGGCCCAGCACGCTACGCTACAGGCTCTCCATTTCCAGAGGCGCTGGGGCATTCGCTTATCATGGGCAGAGGGCCAGACCGTATTCTGCCTGGTGCTCCTGGGGACAGGGATGAGGCTGCTGCCATCCCTGAAGCACAAAAATCCACTTTCTCAGATACCATATCTGTCCTTGGGGACATAGGGACTCTCCTAGGGATCAAGAGGTTGGGGGTGGGGTCATGGTGACATCGGGATTAGGAACAGGGAATAAAGAACTCCAGCTCTGCCCTGACAGGCCTCATTTTCCTTAGCTGTACAGCCGGAGGGTAGCTTCGAGGTGGCAGGTGGAGAAGGGCAGGGTCTTGGTCTTAGCCTGGAGGCCATGCCGAGGAGTGGCTTGTGGTGGCCCTTTCTCTAGATATCCTCTCGCATTGGCTGGTCCCTCCCCATCACTTGGGATTCCCACCCCCCCCATCATATGTAAAGTATTTAGCAAAAGAAATTCTAGACAATAGCCCATCCTTACAATCTCATTGACCCCCAAAGCCCCTCTTAGGTGGCTATTCTCATATTGTCCCCCACAGCAGGCGGACCCAAGCTTGGTGGCCAGCTCTTCTTCAGTCTAGCTTTGGGCTTTAAACTTCCAGGCCCCAAATGGGGAACCAAAGGGCCCTAGTGGACCCTCACATCCCCAAGCACCCCAACAGGTCAGGGTGGCCACTCCTTACCCAGCCGGCCTGCCTCCCACCTCCCTTCCCCACTCTTCCCCTAGCTGGGTTCCGCACTGAGCCGTGAGGCTTCCCTCCACTCTCCACTGGGACATGACATTCACCAGTGTCACTGCTGGTCCCATCTGCAGAGCGCCCCCCACCCCCACCCTGGGCAGCTAATCCCCACAAAGCCCAGCGCAGGGCCCGGCATGACAAGCAGGTCCTGCACGCCTGCAGCTCCAGCGGGCGTGCTCAGAGCGGCCGAGGCGGGATTCGGCGCGGCTGTCACTCTCTCTGTCCGCTCCCCTAATTGGATTCCCAACACGCAGAGGTCAGCAGAAATGCTGGAGAGAAGAGAATCAAAGGGAAGGGGCATTGGGGAGATAAAGAGAGGCATTCTTCCTGGGCCACAAAGACTGCAGCTAGAGGGGTAGGAGGGGAACCCCATCTGGAGGGGGAAGGGGCAGGGAAAGCCCGAGCAGGCAGGCGGCCGGGGCAGAGAACCCAAGGGCTTGCTTTCCATCAGCCTGCTGCTTCCTCACCTCGCTCACACCATGCCTTGGGCTTGTGCGCCATCCTGGCCCCCGGGAGGGTTCTGGGCATCCTTCAAGGCCTGGCCTCTTACTCCCGCCCGTTCTTGGAATGCAGCTGGAAGGCTCAGGAGATGGATGGGCCTGGATCCCCATTCTGGCTTGCCACCTGCTACTCCCTGTGGGGTTCAGGCAAATCCTCGGGATTTTCTGGCCTCAGTTTCCTCCTCTGTGGGATGAGGATAACACCAGCTGCCACAGAGGGCAGTGGCCGGTGACACCAGTGACACAGAAAGGACATTAGCCCAGTCCTTGGCGCCCAGAGCCTGTGCACAGCAGGGGTGCACAGTTCACATATGCCCTTCCTTGTCTCATAGAAGAACCACGGCTCCTCCACTGGCCTGTCCAGGACCCGCCTGGCTTCGGGGTATTGTGTAGACACAGAAGGAGAAAGTGCTGCGTAAACATAACACCCGAGACACATGTGAGAGGAATGACAATCCCCAGCCTGGGCGGGGGGCTTCGTCGTCACGCCCTCTCCGCAACTCCAGGCTCCGGGAAGTGAAGGGAAGTGCCCGAGGCCAGTCGATTGGAAAACAGGGGAGCCAGGATGAACACCCTGACCCCAGCCCCACACTCTCACCGAGTACCCCAGGGTCTGCCATGCTTTCCTGTGAATGCTAATAAGCAAATTCTGCATATACTCGTCCTCTGCACAACCGGGGCGGGGGTGGGGGAGGCAGGTCGGCCAGCCTTGCTACAAAACGGGCCCTATTTGCTTTAAGAACGTTGCAACCGCTGACTCTGGTTCATGAAAGAGACATGAAGAGAACCTCAAAGGGAATTTCTAAGAGACAGAAAATCAATGGCCCTGACATCCTAGCCCCTAGAAAGTGTGTGTGTGTGTGTGTGTGTGTGTGCGCGCGCGCGCGCGGTCTGCTAATTGACTCAGTGCGTGCATACACACACACACACACACACACACACGTACGTGCTCACAAATACTTACAAGTGCATATACCCTGGCTTGCTACAACACAGACATGTACGCAGGAATACATACACTCTGACTGGGTCTCCATCTGACCCAGGACACACACGCCCAAGGACACAGGCAGGGGCCTTCATGTGCGAGGATGGGTGCACACACCTGTTTGATGTAGCACACGCCTCCCTTTACACATACCGGTCCCGCTGATCCAGCACACACGTGAGTGTGCGCCTCCCTGCACACACATGCGTTGGGGCAGGTCAGGGAGACAAGAGGCACACATGAACGCAGGGGCGATAATGTCTTGCTGTGGGCTCCAGGGTGACCTGCTTGGACAAGAGCATGTATCCGTCCCACCCCCGAAATGTATACCTGCTCATACACCCAGAAATGTTCCAGCCGCACATGTGGATGTTGGGTCAGTGGGTGTACTTGTACACATAGAGACACACAAATGCACTCCCAGCAGGCCCAGTGAATACTCCCACACACCAGATGGGGCCAGTGCACACACACACACACACACACACACACGTGTGTACACACACATACACACACGCATGTATGTGCACACATACCAGGATGCCCTGTGCTGACCCAGCACATGTGTGCACACACACCCCTCCCAGGCCTCCAGGGAGCTCCCACAGACAGACAGTTCTGACGGCAGGGGGTGGGGGGAGGGTAGCTCAGGCCTGGGGTTGCCAGGGATACGGATGCGGGGCTCCCAAAGCCACATGGCCGCCCAGGCAGCGCAAAAAGGCCAGCGACCACTCTTAGGTCTTTAAAATGTTGCTAAACAGATGGCAACACCTTTAAGGGAAGAAACTTGAGTCTGGTTTCCTAGAAGACACCAGGGGAACGTGAGGACATAGAAACAGAAGTGAGCAGAGCTCTAAGGGCCCCCAAGGCCCAACGAGCCCACCACCCACGCTCCACTGCATAATAGGGTTATGCGCCTTATTCACTGTGTGGCCTGGAGCAAGTCACTTGCCCTCTCTGAACCTCACTTCCCTCCTCCGTAAAAGGGGTTGGTAACAGCACTGAGCACTTAGATAGCAAGTTCCAGGTACTGACCACACGCCACCTGCTGGGTGCTGTGCCCAGTGCCCTACTTTCATTATCATCGCCTCCTCAGGGCTTCGCTGGTAACGTTCCATTTAGTATTACACCCACTTTACAGATGAAGAGATTGAGGCTTTGGGAAGTGAGTCACCTGTCCAGAGTCACAGGGGCAGTCAACATTGGAGCCACCATTTGTACCTAGGCAGATGGCTCTTGCCTCTGTCACTACACCCTCCTGGCAGGCAACGTGGGGTCATTATCCTCATGTCACAGACGGTCATGGCTGTCCTGCTGGCCTCACCGGGGAGGGGGGGGAGCGCACCGTGAGGACCCGGCATCACAGAAGCAGAGGCTGTTAGCGCAGCAGAGTCCTTCATAGGTGGTGACACTGAGGCAGGCAGGGGTTTCCTCTGCCAGGAAGCCAGGGCAAGCGGGGCACAGCCCAAATTTGGACCCAGGCACCCTGACTCTGTGAGCTGCTTCTGTGCTGCTAAGTAAAAGTACCCAGTCTGGTTAAAATGATGCCATTCCACAAGTACGTATTAGACGCCTGCTGTTTACCCAGACTTGCTTGTAACTGAGAGGGGATTACCAGCCAGCCCCTGCCCCCTGAGACATGAGCACGCAGCCTGTGCTCCAGGAGCTCTGCCAGGGTACTGGCGGGTGCCCGCCTGAGAAACATTCCTTCCTGGAGCAGGAGCTCCCTCTCCCCTTCCTGCCCCTCCCCTGTCTTCTGAGCGCACTTCACTCTTCTGAGCCTCTCCCGAACTCTGTGAAACTGGGAACGCAGGCCCCATTGAACAATGAGGAAACTATGGCTCTGACCCACTGAGTCAGGCAGCAAGGTCAGGGCCTGAACCCAGGACCTGGATGCTGGATGCCTCCTCCCTGTCTCCTGGATGCCTCCTCCCTGTCTCCTCCAGCTCTCTGTCTGCACAGACCCGGGCACACGGTGGGCACCCCCAAGCTCCTAGAGAGAGACGGAATTACATTTTGTGATGTAAGAACACAGTAAGATGGGAAGATGTTCTCTGAGGCCCCCAGCTCCGAGAGGGATTTGGGATTTTATGGGAAATGCATAAGAATTAAGAGTTAAGTATTAAGAATAAGGACCCTCCATCCACGCCTAGAAACATCGGTCTCAACAGACACACCTGCTGGCCATGCTGGTCCCCGCAGAGCCCACTGAAGGTGGTAGGAAGAAGCCGAGCTTCACCAAGAGCCTTTGCTAGTAACCTCTTGAACATCGGGACTGGCAGGGTCCAGCCTCTGAGACGGGTGGAGCGGGCTCTACAGTAAATCTTTCCTGAGTAGCTCTGAGGAGCTAGCACTACTCTAGAAAGGGGACACCGGGGTGCCTAAGACGGAAATGCCTGTCCTCAAGGAGCTGCATCCAGCTGGGAGGGACAAGCAGTAGAGGAACAAGCAAGTGAACGCACAGTGTGTCTGACAGTGACAAGGACCGTGGAGAGAAATAAAGTAGGGACGGGGGCAGGAAGTGCATAACCGTGTGCGTGTGTGTGTGTGTGTGTGTGTGTGTGTGTCTGTGTGTGTGTGTGTGTGTGTGTGTGTACACAGGACCACTGTTTTCAGAGCTAGGGCAATGGGGGGCCTTGGTGAGAAGGTGATATTCGGGCAGAGACCTGAAGAAGGGGCGAGGGCTGGCTGACTGCGGAACCTTCCAGGCAGAAGAGACCACCAAAGAGACCTGTATGTTTTGGGGGAGGGGGGAAGGAGGGAGATCTCAGAGACACAGAAGGGAAGAACAGATTTGGAGGGCCTTGTGGGCCATTTTTAGGACCTTGGCTTTTGCTTGGTGTACAATGAGAGGCCTCAGGGATTCCGAGCAGAGGTATGGTGTCCCTAATTTTTAGATGGAGCCCCGGCTTCAGGGTGCAGAGGATACTGTAGGGGACAGGAGGGAAGTAGGATGGAGATGTCCAGGAGGTAGCTGGGTATGTGAGTCTGGCTTCAGACATGGAGTCCAGGCCAGAGGTAAGGCCTGTACAGAATCACCCACAGATGGGAGAGAGAAGAGGAGCTCAAGGACTCAGCACGGGGTCCTTTGAGGTGACGATGAGTTGGAAATGGCTGGAAGCACCAAGAGAGGCAGCAGGGACGCCAGGAGACAGCGCGGGCCCAGAAGACATAGCGGTCGCTTTGTCAAAGGCCACAGGCAGGTCCGGGAAGCTGAGGCCTGAGACTTGACCCCTGATTTATGACGCGGATGTCATAGGGGATCCTGATTTGGAGCACAGTTTTTTTTAAAAGATTTTATTTACTTATTTTAAAAAGAGAGACAATACAAGCAGGGGGATTGGCAGAGGGAGAGCCAGAGAATCACAAGCAGACTTTGTGCTGAGCCCAATGTGGGGCTTGATCCCACGACTCACGAGATCATGACCTGAGCGGGGACTTAGAATTGGATGTTTAAGCGACTGAGCCACTCAGGCGCCCCAATTTTGAGCTGTTTTAATGCAAAGGTATGACGTGAGTGGGTTCAAGAGAGGCCCTGGCACAGGACTGAGCTGCAAGGCTGGGAGGTAAGTGCCTGGGCACCAGGGTCCAACAGGCCTGGCAACCGGCGTGGTCCCGGCTCTGACCCTTCCCAGCCGTGACCCTGGGACAGCTCACTCCACCTCACTGAGCCTTAATTTCTTCATCTGAAGGGTGGGGGTAAGACCCCCATACTTCCCAGGTTCTTGAGCATCAAATGAAGTCAAGAATTGTGAGAAAATTTTACTAACCATGAAACCCTGTACATATATTCCGGGTGGAAGAGGACCGATTCTGGATTTCATTTCTGGCTCATCATTCATTAGCTGTGCTCTGGGGCTGGTTTTTTTTTTTTTTTTTTAACCTCTCTGAGTCTCCACTTCCTCCTCTCTAGAAACGAGAGTACTGACCGTAGCCAGCCTCTGGGGCCTGCAAGGATTCTGCGAAATATCCCAAAGCAAGCCTAGGGCAGAAGGCCTGACGACTAGCAGACATACTGCCACTGCATGTCCCTTCCTTCCTGGGCTTTTGTCTCTGGTATTCTCTGGTATCCACAACTGCGGTCTGGAAGGAGGTGCGGGGAGCTGGGGTAGGACCCTGACCGGAGGGTCCCTGGACAAGTCATTTCTTCTGACACCTTTGGGCCTCAGTTTTCATAACCATGAGGCTGGTGATCAGCTGCCACGGGCCCTTCCTGTGAGGGAGCAGAGAGGACGGGAGACAGAGCGAGAGTGTTGTTCAGATGTCGGGCAATAGCAATGCGTGTTGGTGGGCCTGTCGGTTGGCTGGACAGACAAGCCACCAGGACGGGCTCTGTGGGAAAAGACTGGAAGGGCCTGGGGGGGACACAACGGGCCAGATGTACCAGACAGGGTAGGAGTCCCAAGGCCGGCTCAACTTCAAAGGGACCCTGGCTGGTCTCTTGGCCATGAGCTAGTTTATCTGGCAAGGTTGTCAGGAACACGTTGGCCCCATCTCACCAAACCCTCCCCCACACCCCTCTGCACACAAACCTTACGTTCTCTGAGCTGTGAGGGGACCCTTTCCCAGAGCGAACCACCTGTTCCCAGCTGGGATGGAGACCGAGGTCCCCTGTGGTGTTTCATGGGGAACCTGGGGTCTCATCCCTGCAGAGATGGAGGGAAAGGGTGGAAGCCGTGTTTCTGAACATCTCGCAGGCAACGAGGGGCTCCAGAGAGAGCCCCAGAGAACTGGGTTCTCATCCTGTTTCTGCCTTAGAGTGCAGTGTGACCCTGGGAAAGTTGGGTCCTCTCCTGCCTTCCGTTTCGCTTGTCTCCACAATGGCGACAGGAACGTTTGCTTTGCTTCTCTCCTGTGTGCAGCATGCAGATCAAAGTATCTCATAGAGGGTGAGGCCAAATGCTATATGAGAGCGGCCTCTAATCTCTTCTGGAACAGGGCAGGGTGTGAGTACATAAATACTGTACATATGTAAGACATTATAATTACAAACAGCATCCCCCTCCACCCCCCCGCCCCGAGCTATGGAAAAAACCCACCAGTTTGGAAGAGTGCAAAGAATTCTCATTAGGACTTTGGGAGGCCTGGGTTCTGATCCCGGCTCTGTCCCTGACAAGGTGAATGAATGTGGGCAAGTCACCCCATCCTCCACTGCCTGTCCAAAGCCCTGGAAGGGATGGAATACATGTTGCTCCCGGAGGGGCTGTGTCAGTTCTGTCGATGAGGAATTAACAGTATAATATCCCCCATCTCTGCCCAGAAAGCCGTCTGGGGTGGGGGAAGGCACGCAGGCAGGCAGGCCACTTCAAGCCTCTTACCTGCCTTGTGGCCCTGGCCAACTCACGGAATTCCCCTCTCTGGGCCTTTTCCTCCTTCGAGGTCAAAGTTCATCCCTATAAGTTCTGAGTTGGGGGGGCGAGCAGGGAGAAGCAGCAGGACGGGGGCTGAGGACAAAGGGCCCCGGGGAGCAGGGGGTGCTCCAGCAGGGCGGGGTTGAGGCCGGAGTGGGGCCTGTGGGGCCTGAGCCAGCTGCCGCAGAGCAATGAAAATCTCTTAACCACACAGAATTGTTAACGGCTCCCAAATCCTGTTGTACCACAGGCTTAGAAAGGCTTAAACTGTTAAATGCATAAACTTCCTCAATAAACGGGCCTCTCTCTCGCCAGATGTAAAGGCGGCGGCTGGAGGGAGGGAAGCTTCCCCAGCTGTTTATGGTCTTGCTGGAGTGCTGTGGAGAGAGCCTGGGACCAAACCGTCAACGGGTGCCTTCGGGGTCCCTCGCCAGCTGGGGGTAGAGAGAGCACAGCAACGAGGAGGCTCCAGGGGCGGGTGACCTGGGTTCAAATCCGGTCCCTTCCTAACCAGGTCCCCTCAGACAAGCTGCTCACTCTCCCTGGGCCTCAGTTTCCTCTTCTGTAAAACAGGAATGATGATCCCCGACCCCAAGAGGGTCTGAGAGTCAGTGAGACCCTGAGAGAGAGAGAGCTGCCTGGTTTACGGAAACCTCCTAACAAACGTGAGGGCTGGCTGCTGGCCACAGAGCCCTCCTGCCACTTACAAGAGCGGGAGAAATCACAAGTGGGGG